>NC_134760.1:5000000-10000000 GCF_050436995.1 Anticarsia gemmatalis
ACATACTACTAAATACATAATTACGGGTATATAGATAAATGAAGAACCAGGTTCAGAACAAAAACTGGTGCTCATCACACAAATATTTTTCCTGGGTGGGATTCAAACTCATCTGGGACGATGTTCCCCACTGCGCCAAACGTGCAGCTTACAGCAACATAATTATGTAAAGAAGATATTATATTCTGAAAAGCAATCAAGCGATCGAAGCGTTTCTTGAACATAACTAATAACGTGTCTGATAATGCAATAGGTTTGTTACACGTGACTCACAGAACGTATCTGACGAAATGTGTTGATATGCACTACGCCCGCGACTTGAAAATTATTGTTTTGATACCAAAACAATAACGTTATTTTTATAACCCTTTTACTGTGATATTTAAAATATACTCGTATTTGCAACGTTATCTACTTTTATACCTACATAATATATTTGCATACGTCCCATCCAATAGGGAAAAAAGTCGTTGCCGAATACCGTGTTCATCAAAATTCGTAATCGTTAAGATGATACTGATAATAATAAAACCTCATATCATTTTAGACATCCCGTGGCCTCGTGATAGCAATCATTTTCTAGATTGTCTGTAGTTTGGACAATAGAATATGCGAGTGCTGATGACTAATCCTCGAGGTCGCTTCGTATATCGGGAAAAGTGCTATTGAGTTTTCTAGTTGATTTTTTCATTCGTCGTATGGTAAGTTAAGTTGTTCAAGCCGCCCGAAGGCCTTTGACAGGGCTTAACGACTGTTATCTTAATAGATATCAACTGGGACCGACGTTTTACGTGCTCTCCGAAGCACGGAGACGCCCAGTTCAAATACGATTATGCGGTCACCCATCTATAGAATGACCACGCCAAGGGTTGCTAAACCCGCTGATCGTTTACCGAACGCAACTGGCTGTGGGTGCCTCTAGTTCAATGAAAGCCTGAAGTTGGACTACGTATCCAGTAAAAGGCTGTAGGTCTTCCCCCTATTACATCAGCCCAGTATATTATTTTCTGCGAAACGTGGTTGTATTACTTACCTATGATGTTTAATACAGCGGTAAGTTACACGTGTATTTCATCACCAATGGAATATTTCTCTCATAGTACATAGCCGAAAACAGGTGTTCAATTTTTGTGTCGTATTAGATAAAGATATCTATTTTATCTCAATGATATTATGGTGTTATCTTTGTAGATAACTTACATTAAATTAATATCTCGTGTTATTATAAAGATCTTATCTCTTCTGGTATTGAATTTATAGCGGTTTTACCGATATATGTAAGGCTCAATAGTATATGTGATAATATGTACACAGAACATATTATTATCGGTGATATTATTCAATGAACGGCGGCCATTTTGGACTAGGAATATGAATGAAACAAAAAAACAATATCGGATCGGTTACGAGTATCCAATTGTCTGCCTACTTTGGACATAGGGTGATTTTAGGTATCTAATCTTCTTAAAATGATTAATTAAATTCGATAATTTAGGGCTCAAATAAGCGCTAGAGATAATTGTTCTTTATAAGTTTTGGATTCGATGCTATGGTAACAAACTTGATTATAAATTATACACTCGTTATCTAATATTAATTAGAGTAAGAAACAACTTTTTATTTAGTTTCTTTTTTAGTTTTTATGCCAGTAAATACAATTCTTAACGTGATAAACTAAACTTTGGTGCTTTACAGAATACAGACTTGAAGTTACTTTCAATCAGGACTAAAATAACCTAAGAGCTATCAATGAAAGTTGCGCAAACTATCAATTACGTTATCAGGGTGATAGATGATCGGGCGACGGGTCCCGCGTTCGACTCTCGGGTCGGTCCCATTGTCCGTGTGACGGATCGACGTCGCTACTTAGATATACTGTCACCGGCAGATATCTAAGTTGTTGGGAACATTAATAGTGTTGGATTAATTTATAGTAGAGAAGGATGGGATAAGTCGAATTGAATTGAATCACGTGATTATAGTTTACATTTTAATATCATGCTTCTTATACTGGAAGGTTCAGGCAAAGATGCATCTTTATTACATTGTTTTATTCTGTTGTTGTGTATCTATTAATAAATTATTGGTTTTGTAAATAAATATCAGGAGTAAACAAGTTTCATTGGAACGCTATTTTTCATGTTCTGAGTAAAGAAGGTATTTCTAAGTAAATTCTTAGGAATTCATTATCAGTTACTGTAAATCTCAAAACAAACAATTCTATAGGTATCACTTCCATACATAATAAATAGATGTTATCATAATTTTATGAACATATAAGTACGTAGTTAATAAATTAATTTCTGAATTATATAACTGTTGTTAACCAAAGTGCTATGTATTGCTACGTTGCTACGGACAGGCCTCTACGTAGTAATACCAAGCGTTGCGTAGGGGAAAACAAGGTTCAATGTCCAACAACAATTAATTGTTTTATAAAAATTAAACTATTTAAATACATGCAATTAAACCAATTTGGAACCTTCGTTATTTTAAAAACTTATTAGTTACATATTTTGCAAAACATCGCGCTCGTAAATAAGTTGTGGACTACTGTTATTGCGGAACATTGTAATATAGAGACTAGGACAATAGCACTTTGTCCGACCCGAAAATTTAACCTCAGACCTCGTGATCAGTAGTTATATACCACCTCAGACAGCGGTAGTCAAGTCAGCAATATTTCTTTTCACTATAACAAATTCAATTAATGATTTGAACTCAAATTTCCAATTTGAACCGGTTGTCAACAATATACGCTACCTACCCCAACAATTATCATAAAACAATACAATGACAAATGATGCGTCAATTAAATAAAAATAAACTCAGATTAAACTAGATATCTGTATCTTGTCTGTATAATACGTACATATTGAGTGCAATAACATTATCTACATGACGCGGTAGTTTAAACACCTGTTGTCTGTTCGTTGTCTGTACATCTATCTATTCTAGTATCATCGGAAGACCTTATCTCTAGTAAAGCGTTGTCATAATGATAATGATGAGTAATTGAGACTGATAACTATCTGTTACCTACGGATTAAATATGAACACCTGTTCGTGTGGTTTAATATTATCTTTATAGTCTACGGCCATCAATCGGCAATTAATTTAGGTTAAATGATGACACTTGTGATTGTGAAAATTGAGATTAATTGATTTATGGCTAGTTTCGACAGTGGTTATTTAAATAAATAACAAAAATAACCCGTTGTAATCGATAAATATATATGTTTACTAATCTTTCTTAGTATCAATTAGCCTGCCCTGGAATCAGCTTTTCTTTCAACTATATTGAAATCGGCTTCCAGTCTTACCGGATGCAGCTGTATACAAGTATTTTACATGGAGCGACTACGTATCGGACCTTCACAACCCACTTACTTGCTTAATAACACCCCTCGGTAAGACTGGTTGTCAGACTTTCAAGCTTATGACTGCAACTGGTAACAACTAACTCTTTGAAAATGACAGCTGGGACCCACAATTTAACTTATGTACCTTCCAAAATAAGCGGAAACTCGGTATGTTTAATATGACACCTATCCACATAACAAGCCCGACTAACGTAGCTTAGCAGAACTCGATCCGCGCGGCTGCCATGAGTAATACCGTACCTAATTTTTAGTACACAATTTAGGATACCTATCCTATCCTAAGTAGATAATAGTCCGGATTTATCCTAAGTTGTCAGGTCTTGTAGCCAGTCAGTGGTCTTAACAGAAACTAAGTGCGAATTACCTATCAATAAAAACGGTGTTAAAGTTAACGTGAATTGGTTTTTTTGGCATATTTTCGGTTACTAACCATAGGAAGCAAAAATATTAATTTGAAAGTATCAGCCTGATATCATCAAATTTATTAAACGCGTGACATCAAAATTACCAATTACTCGAGTCTATTATCAATCGGTATTTACTTTTATCTGAAGACCATCTTAACCTTGGTGTCTTATCAAATCTGATGATATCGCTTAAAGCCAATAAATTGAAATAGTAACTTACATCACCTTTTACGCTATAATTTAACAAGATAAATGTCTTAGAAGTTATTTATTTAATTTATTTAATCGTATTATTAGTAACAGTCAACCTTATGTTAAAGTTGTTCAAGCCGCCCGAAAGGCCTTTGACATGGCTTAACTGTTATCTTAAATAACAACAACCGGGACCGGCTTTTAACGTGCCCACCGAAGCATGGAGACGCTCAGTTTAAATAACACTATACGGTCACCAATCTATGGATTGACCGCGCTAAGAGTTGCTTAGCCCACAGATCGTTTACTGACCGGTGAGCGCTACTGGCTATGAGCGCCTCAACTCATAGTCTTCTTAGAAGTAAACAAAGCATAACTTAAACTACAGTTCATTGAAAGCGGCGCCCAAATGTTATCTAGATATCAGTAATAGTATCGTGTGCGTTCGCGCAGCGGAATGTTGTTGAATTTAAAGATATTAATTATGCAGATATTTAGTGTATGACGTCGTATAATTGTGTATGGTAAAAAAAAAATTGTGTACGCAGCCATTGTGGAGAAATTCACCAAAAACTGATTCCGCTGGGCGAACGTTGTCCTGGCGGAACTTATTTTAATCCATAGACTTTAGAAGAAAAGAGGTGTGTCCAAAAATTAGTGTGTATTTGTGTGTAATTGTGTATGTATGAATAAAATGAGTGCATGCATAAACTTCGGAGAAATTCAAGTTTCCGCTACGCGAACGTTTGGCCATTAGCTAGTTTTCATATAAAGCGCTTACATAGAGAGCTGTAGATTTTTACATACGTTGTTTTGAATTTGTTTATATTTGTTTAAAAAACAGATTTAGAAAAAATCGTAGGGCTTAAAAGATAAAAATATAAACGTAAAATACACTTAATAGGTCTTAGTTCTTAAAGTATGCACTTTGGGGTCTAGATTTTCACGTTTATACAAACCTTGTAAGTATCTGAAACATGTTGCCAAGTATCAATGATGTTCCGTTAGTAATTAAAGAGTTAAAGGACAATTTTACCATGAATAGATCACTGTTTACAAAACAGTCAAATATCACGACGTTCTAAAGGAATTGCATGGTAAAATGTATGCCAAAAATTAGTTTATTCATTCAACTATTCACATGCAAAATTTCATGTCATTAAATTTAGTAATTAAAGAAATCAATTAAAATACTGACGAAGCATCGAAAACCTACATAACCCGACCAAGTTCGGATAGCTACAAAAAAGCGGCCCAGCCATATATCTAAGAGACGTTCTTAACCTTACAATATAGTATTTACTAATATGGTACAGTTCCGTACACAAGCGTTAGGAAAAAATAAAACAATTGCATTTCTTGAATTAAAAATATTATTTTAATAATAACCCAACTATCTACGATAAAAACAAATCTTCAATTAACAAGTACTTTTCTATTTAAATATCCGTGTACAAAAATTTTTTTTATTAAGTATATTACATATTATTGCCCTCTCTTTTCTTCAAGGATGGAAGTACCGTTTCAAGCGGGAAGCCGCGCGCGTCCTGTTCGACTAGCAGTTTGTGGAATATTCCACAGACGTTAAATTACGTGCGTTCACAAGAATATAATTAAATCAAAATATTAACTTTTAAAAAATGTGAATACCTATCGGAACTCCGGAAGTCAGTCAATTCTGGAGCTGAAAAATCAGAACAATTGAACAACAATTTGGTGTACAAAAATAAATGACCTTTAAATTATATCGAAACAACAACTGTGTTATCACCTATACCAATTCAATACCGGTATTATACGGTAAATTTTGGGATGTTACCTAAATATATTGCATGGACGCTTTTTTGTAGCTATCCGAACTTGGTCGGGTTATGTAGGTTTTCGATGCTTCGTCAGTATTTTAATTGATTTCTTTAATTACTAAATTTAATGACATGAAATTTTGCATGTGAATAGTTGAATGAATAAACTAATTTTTGGCATACATTTTACCATGCAATTCCTTTAGAACGTCGTGATATTTGACTGTTTTGTAAACAGTGATCTATTCATGGTAAAATTGTTCTTTAACTCTTTAATTACTAACGGAACATCATTGATACTTGGCAACATGTTTCAGATACTTACAAGGTTTGTATAAACGTGAAAATCTAGACCCCAAAGTGCATACTTTAAGAACTAAGACCTATTAAGTGTATTTTACGTTTATATTTTTATCTTTTAAGCCCTACGATTTTTTCTAAATCTGTTTTTTAAACAAATATAAACAAATTCAAAACAACGTATGTAAAAATCTACAGCTCTCTATGTAAGCGCTTTATATGAAAACTAGCTAATGGCCAAACGTTCGCGTAGCGGAAACTTGAATTTCTCCGAAGTTTATGCATGCACTCATTTTATTCATACATACACAATTACACACAAATACACACTAATTTTTGGACACACCTCTTTTCTTCTAAAGTCTATGGATTAAAATAAGTTCCGCCAGGACAACGTTCGCCCAGCGGAATCAGTTTTTGGTGAATTTCTCCACAATGGCTGCGTACACAATTTTTTTTTTACCATACACAATTATACGACGTCATACACTAAATATCTGCATAATTAATATCTTTAAATTCAACAACATTCCGCTGCGCGAACGCACACAATAGTATCCTCTAAGTATGAACAATACACAATGCTCATTACCGCTCATACGACGTGTGGTTCGTGCCAGTATTATAAACAGCTAAATGTTATGTCTCATGTCAAACCGACACTTATTATGACTACCGATGAACTCTCAAATATGCAGCGTGAGTTATTTTGGGATTACTTTTTTGTACCATTTATTTATTTACTTATTTGGGTAACTTATTCAGATTAGGGTAGAATTTACATGATACAAAACCGATAAGTTTTGTTAGTCTCATTAGATAGTAGACCTGCGGAGATACACTAGTACTTAAAGGTCATCCTATGGGTTTGATTGTGTTAGTTTAATATTTTATAAAACCACTTCTATGGTTATTCTTTGAGTTTATTTAGGTGCAAGACAGGTTTCATTTTCCTGTCATTGTTTCTTACTTTGATTTACTTGCACTCACCTACACCCCACTCAACTAGCAGCTTACCATAACAGTCTTTGCAACTGTCAATTATAATGTTTATAATGAATTACATCTGGATGACAGGAAGTTAGAGTATCTATTTGTATTGGTGAATTTATTACACAATTGGGTTAGATGACTATCTAAAACTGGAGTAGTTATGTCAGAATATTTCCATTTTCATGAATAAAAATCTTTCTACATCTAGAAAGACATAGCGCCTACTTCCTGCGCAGTCATACCGAAAAATTGGGGTAATTAACTTAAAATTTATAATTGGCCACGCATACCTGGCGGTAGATTTTTGTGGCACCGAGCATGAGCCACTAATGAGTCCACATGACATTTTACGAGGTCGCTAATATACGTCACTACAGTCATTTAGGAGCCTCGTGCACTGATCGTGTGAGTCAACCATCAAGCAATAATCCTTACTGTGCATAAGCTTTATGCAGTTAATTTCCTTTGTGTAATGTATAACTAGAAATGAAGAAATATACATTGTATTGTTTATAACTGGTAGAGTTATTTAAAATTATCTCAAACAGTGTTTGAATACTACTCCGTTTTCTAATTAAGAACACTACTTTGAATCCCTAAACTTTTGATGTAGGTGTTTTCTTCGGCCAATTCTAAAAAAAACTCCCGTAAAATCTACTTAAAGTTTCATAGTAACCTATCATTGTGAGGGAAGCAAGCTAATCTAATCAAATTTTAAACTTTACTAAACTTTTTAAGCTATGTCGGCTGAAATGTCATTACTGAATTTTAACTATAAAACGCCAGTGTGCGATCACCTTTTCAGAGTAAAACTCATTCGCCAGTTCTGAAGAGGCTTCGTGCACGTAGTCTCATAAATGGGTCAGGAATGAAAGCTGTGTTACAAACATATGCAATTTTTTAATAAATATGAAAGTCTTTCTTCGTGTATTTGTCGAAGCGTTTATAACTTTGTAACAAGATTGATTTAAGGGGTTGACTACGTTAGCAAATTAAGTGAACAAAATACTTATTAGCAAAGATGACTCTGAATATTAGCACAAAATCTGTTCACTCTATTCGTAGCTCTACTAAGGTTTCAGTAGCCTTAGTAGCGCTACCAGATTAATATACTTCTATCTAATACCATTAGACACAGTAATATAAGTAGTCATTTTTTATAATATTTTAAACTTCTCCATTTAATTATTGTTATACGCTTGTAATGGTTGAAAAGTAATAATGCTGTGCTATATTCTCTTTCATACACTGTAACAAATAGATTGAACATATACAATTTACACATCTACTTGTGAGTCGCGAGGCATGTAGGTACTGTCAAATTAAACATAGCTCCTATAACGAAAATACCTACGCTTTCAATAAACAAAAAGCAAACAAACCATAATCAAAGAAAACCAGCTAAACAAAAACGCCATTAGTCTATATCCGTGGTTACATAACGACAGCGTATAAAAGATTGCAGATACGGTGATCGTTAGGCAGTAACAGTGTAATTCAGTTTCATTAGTGCGGATCGATAGCCGCGACCAATTATTCGCTTTTATCACCAATTAAATGTTTACGATGCACCGCCATTGCTGCCGAGACGAATATGTAAACAGGAAAGTAGGTATATATCAGTTTTTTGTTGTTTGTATTCTGATGAACAATTAACATTTACTGAGCTAATGTTTTTACCTGCTTTGCACCAATTGTAAATGTTCATTAGGTAATTAGCATATCTAGTTCTGAAAAAATGTTTCTAGTGATAGATGATGTAATAAAGATTTTTGTCATAATAATAATTATGTTGTATTGTTAAATCTTTTAAAAATGGAGACAGTGGTTTTGTAAATTGTGTATGTTTCACCACATTGTAAAATAGTAATCCTTTTTGTATGTTCTCTTCGTATATTTGGATTAATAGTGACCTGGCGTGTTAATGTGAATAGATGCGCATGGAATAGTATTTCGATGTTAAGAATTCTGTCCAAGTCTTAGCAATATCAATGTCTTAAAAGCTTAGTTCTAAACGTCTAAGTTAAAGGGCTAATATTAAAAAAATATTGCAGCGATTAAAGCTCGCCGTTAACATTCTAATGGAGTAGCGAGTCCACGTTATAAATAGGTTAAGTATTTTTGATAATAGGAGGTTATATCGTTATAAATGCTTATTAAGGTTGCGTAGGGCGAGCACGTCAATTAGTCCCTAATCTTGCTTCGTGACTTTTGACTTATGGCTGGCCGATCTTCGAGTGTGGCCATTTCACGATCGTATCAAAGAAATCGGGCCACAATAAATATGATCACGACATGTAAGCTTATAGTTTAATGGCGTATATTTGTCACCGGTTCGCGACCTTGTATTGTATAGTATCGTGTGTGTAAATAAAAATAATTAAACAGTAACAAGTTACAACAGTAACTCACGTACCTCGACGACTTACTTTATATATATCGTGTATACATACCTGCACGTATAGAGGCTTAATAGCAATCTTGTTCGTCGGAAAAATATGCCTGTTGAACAATAAACACGGATGGTTTCATTTCTATTTATTATTTCGCTATATTTTTACGTTGCTGTAAATTCTTTTCATGAAATAAAGTTATAACAGTACATTTATTACTTGAAAAATATATTTATTTTAGTTTACGGTTATTTTGTCTATGATTCAATGAGTTTCAGCGAATTAGTTTTAATTACGGCAGGCAATTAGTGCGTGCTAATTATTTTTTATTTGTTCAATAAGTTCTGTAGTGTTTTTTTCATTAGGCCTCAACTGTGAAAATGTTTCTATTAGTCTTTTAATTGTGTTTCTGGGACGTATAAAGCCCCTTTGAGCTATATTTATATTATTTAGTAGCTATAATACCTAGTATTATTTTTTTGAGGCGACTTAACTAATAAAGTTAAGCGTCAGTTTGTGTATTGTCTTGATATTCATGGAGACACTAGTTAAATCTAAACTTATATCTTAAAAAATATATGTATTTACTGGCCTCCATGACAATAAAACGAAATAAGAATCCCAAATATCGTGAACACTGGAATAAAAATTCTGCCTTGAATTCGTTATATTCGAGTCCTCTAAATCAACTGATAAAAGGTACCTCATTAACCATTCGCCGAACAAAAAGCAAAGACAAGCAAATTGCCTCGTTACCTTAACTACATCTTTACTTTTTTTCTAATGTTTAGCGCAGCCATAAACAAGCACTCAAGGAGGTGGTAATTAAGTTTCAATTTGCACACATACAGAACAAAGAAACCCTACCATCAGATACTCGAGTATTTACATAGAGGGCGCGGGCGAGCCCCTCCGATATAACAATTAAGCTTAATTTAGATGAAAGATAACTCATTAGTTCCGTGACTGTCAGTTTCGGGGTTTGATTTTTTGGTTAGTTGTTTGAGGAAATTAGGTATTTCTATCTGTTGATTTTGTAAAAATACACTAATAGATTTGGTAGCAATTATAGTCAACTAGTAATCTACAAAATTTAATAAATTTTTTCTATTAATATTAGGGACCAATCAAAGATGAATAAATCCTCAATTTCTGAAAGATAAACTTCAAAATGTCATACTCTCTTGGGTATAACATGAGTTGCTTATTATTGCTGTATATCATATTATTGTTGTATAGCATTCTTAATTAAGTGAGGTTTTAATTATGTTAATAGTCATGCTTAGCCGGCTTAATTTATTTAAACTACAAAACTTCTATAGCACGGTTTGAACCTGGGTTCTCGCCTCTTCCTACCTAATTATTCTGAAAAACATTTTTTTTCTACGGTCTAAATAAAAAATAAACAGAAAAGACCTACATACCTGTCAACATATTAGTAGAAAAAACACTTGAAACAGTTCACAATACTATTTCATCGACTATTTTTTCGTTTTACAATTGACATGACATTTTTGGATTCACGGAATCGCACTGAAACTAGTTTTCTTATCAATGTGTAAGTACATTACGTTGTTTCGTGAAGGAATTCGTCGGATTTCAACGTTGGCCGGTCGAAATGACTGGTCGTTTGTAGGGCAATACTGAGAGTTTTTGCCGATAAATGTATTACTGACAAATCTGTATTGATTTGAATGCGATACAAGTGAATTATGTTACAGTTTAGTAGTTTTTACCAACAATCAGAGATTTTTAAAGTGATTTTCGGTAAATAGGTGTATAGCAATTGTCCAGAAATTATATGCGCAGTTCATTTATCACATGACGGTTCCATATGGTCATCAAAATTACATTGTTCATAAATTGACACTTATCAAAACTTGTTTATTAAATATTATATTTCATGAAACTTACTGATCAAGATTAAATGATATTATGATAAAAAATTAGTAATAATTATTGTGTAAGACTAAGAAATGTATAATGTTATTTTATGTGTATTGTAGAACAGACAGGGGCGAACGGTTCGCATGTCTAGTTCCGGAAGGCCGTAATCCACTTACCGCAGTTATCGGATTAGGAATTCCGTTCTGCCGCCGCGCCGCCCTCGCCCTATCGCCCGCTGAAGGGATTTGTGTAATCAAACTCAGTTTCCTACTAATGTACACACGGCTTTATTGGAAAATAAATGCCGTTGTCGAAGTAATTGCTTTTATCTTTACGCGTTTTAATTAAAGTTTATTAAAGGGTACATTTCACTTGCTTATAAAAGTTCGAGCTGCAATCAAGAAAGAATAAAACATATTTTTATATGTCCGGTTGCGTGACAAAAATCTAAAGAAATATTAGTTAGATATGGAAGCGAACCTTCGCTTCAGTGCTTCTTTAATCAAAATATTCATAATCAAATCTAAGTGGAAGCCATAAAACCTAGGCAAAGCCATTAATAAGCGGCGCAGTTGGTCACGCATGTCGCCTGCTGGACGCGTATCTCACCGGCGAACACATTTTCTTCATTAACTTGTCCGCCTCCAGCGTTTTTTCTACGCCGCAGTAAAGCTCTTTTCATATTAGAATATTCGCGTGTGTGGTGGCGTAAATCACTGGATTGTCACTGCGGTGGACTTATAATTTTATTGTCGGACGAAGGCGACACGACAGCGGCGTCACGCGACGTCGCCGACGCTCGAACGCCTCACACCGCTCACGGCGCTCACGACGCTCGACGCTCACACGACAACACACGGATTCAGCTTTTATTGTCCGCGCTCTAATTATGGAGTTATTTAGAATTAGATCTCACCTGAGATTACGCGTCTAGACTCAGGTGCTCGCTCCTTCGTGAGAGATTAATTATAATTGGGCGGCAATATAAAGTGGATGATTAAAATATTTTGATAGCTCGAGTGCTCGCTTGCCTCGCTAGGTTTACACAAAAATGTTGCCGATTTGAAATTCTATTTCGTGCTTATGGAGATATCGCGTGAATGAATAAACTAGCTCCATTATAGATGGGCACTTATAAAAGAATCATAAGTTTATGTTTTAGTTCTTGGACGTACAAAATACTTAAGAACTGTTTAATATATTATGTTAAACTTTGTCCAATATGACTATTATTTCATTTTTTCATAAAATAATTTTTATAATGGGTTCAATGTTACCTTAGGTTTCTTTGAAATATATTATGCTAGTATTATTTATGTTCTTCGTTTATCGAATAATGTACTTACCGTAAATATAATTTTGAGATTTAGATGTGCGTATTAAATAAGTGTCCGTTCTTGAGTAGGCAAGGGTAAAACACAGAAACAATTGAATTGAAATTAAAAAAGGAGTAATATTTGAAACCGGACAGTACATTATTTTAAAATCGGAGCGCTATCGTGACAAAACCTTTTTATTGTATATTGTAGGTGGCCAGCCCACTTGGAGCACAGAGCACGTAATAGTCCACAGTCGAAAGTAGGTTGTCCATCGTGCCCCGCCTACCTACCGTGCTATTATGCGACAGGATGCCGGTCAGTCCAGTAATAGGTGTCATTACTGTGTCGTTCAGAAATTGCTTCACTATCGGACGAGTTATCACGGCCGGTTTATAGTGCCAGATTACATGGTATGTAGAGTTTTTACACGCGGTATATAAGTGGCTTTGTAGGCCGCACTCCACCCATCGGTTATTGTTCATTACGTGTTTTAATTGAGTGTGGTTTAGTCACTGTAAATAAATGTTACATGGTTAACAGTTTAAAATACTTCGTGTCTGCAAGTTTCCTATGTTGTATTCGTTTTCGTTGTCGATTTGGTCACTGTGAAACATGTACTTATGCGAAACTGGCTTCACAAACAGCTCTGAACAGCTAAACTCGACAACTTTACGAGTACAACATCAGCTCTGTGTAGCAATATCCTCAAAAATGACTCTCTTTCTTCTCTTAAATGTCTTCTTATAATTTCAGTAATTCTTTCATCTTATTTCAAGGCAACACTAATTTAGCGTAAAGATTACACACAAAACACTGGCATATTGAACTTTTCTTTTGTTTGTTCTGTATGTGTGCAAATTGAACTTGGCCATTCTTATAACACAGAAGTTTGGTCTACAACCATCACATTACCACCAAAAATCAATTCACGCTACTAATTCTCAGTACCATACATATCTGTTGGTACTATCTGCTGTAATTTCACAGACAAATGGCATTCATAAGCGGTTAGTGTTTAATTTATTCCCCTCGCATGATAATGAGTGTTGCGATGAATAAGTAGCCACTAATGCCGCGGATATCCTTGCATGGCGCGCTCCATACCACCACGCTGACCTGTCATGCGAGCTGAATGTCTGGTGGATTCCTTGGTTTTTGTCCTATTGTTCGATCATTTTTACGAAATTTTATAATTTTTTGGTTGTGTCGATAGCCGACGGCAAGTTATTAGTCTTATAAGAAGTCTTTAGTACGATTAAGGTAAACAACTATTGAGACAGTCAGTACTCAATTGTATTGGCACGTTTACATTTGGACTATATTAAAATAACATTTGGCTGTCAAAGTTTTACGTCTACGTATTACGGCCTATCCGTATAAAAAGCTCCACATTTACAACATGAAAAACAGAACTATCTTTTAAAGAGCTATTGCATATTCTATAAAAAAACCTTTACAGACGTTTGTCAGTATTGATCAAAGGGTGTAACTCATTATCTAATACAACCCTTTCACTTAACATACGACAACTCATTTTCATATTTTCGTCACGAAAATACAGGTCGTTGACCTTTACATTATAATCGTGTTTATGTATAGATAAAGTTTTAGCTTTTCCTATTAGGCTTACCAAGTAAGGTTAATTAGTGCTGACCACAGTAATTAGGGGTTACGATGGATATCTGAGGTATTTAGGAAACCTGATTGCTTGACCTGGATAAGAATGTAGTATTGGTTTTGTGTGAAAACTTAGGCCTAATGAAACAATTATAAGTTTAAGTATAGTGTAGAGTCACGAACTGTAGCGCGATTCTCTATACTCGGAAATGTCGGGTATCGGAGATTGACATTTAAAATGTACTGTAATAATAGTTCCTATGGGGCTCGCTAGAGGGGCTGATCTGATTTTCATACAAAATTTGTCGATAACTAGCCGGTTGTCTATAGTAGTTGAGAATCGTGTTCCTAAACGTAGGTTAATATTTCATAGTCCATCCCTTGATGTGTGCTAAAAGTTGATTGTAAACTTTTTCTCTTTACTTTTTCCATGACATTGTTTGCTATCTCAGAGATTTATTCCGTGCAATTTATTTTTGTTTAAAGAGTACCAGCGTAATTTGAGTAGTTTCATATTTATCAGTTTTACTACTACATAATTATTCGAAATAATGTGATATAGCAAAGTTTTCGTGATTTTATTTGTCTTAGCTGTCTTCAAGAGTAGTTACGTGAAAGGGAGAGTGACAAGCTTCTAAACAACGATATAATCTCTCCAACAATAATAACGAAATAGAAAATCAAAACAATGAATCATACAATGACGTTTTTCTTTTCTGTAAATAGTTATTTCCATACAAAACTCATATAAATGACGTTATAACAATAACACTAATGACTTAAGCGCCAAAGTTAAGTGCAAATACACTTGTATAACGTTCGAGAGATAAGATTTGTTTATCGTCGAGTCAATCTGTGTGGTGCGATGACTGTGTTTTATTAGAATGGCCACTTAACGCCAATACTGAACTGTGAATTGTGATTGTGTTCAGTACATTGATGTTTTGCTGCTAGATGTGGCTGACACTGTGTAGCGTTAAAGTGCAATGCATAGAATACAAACTTAGCGGTTCAAAATAAACTTTGATCTATTTTTCGCATATAGGTAATAACCGATTGATTTTAAAGAGAATTTTAAAATAATAAAAGCTTGCGATGTGGTGAAATATGTTTTTCCGGGATTTTTGGAATGTCTTTGTATTATTCTACGTTAAACTAAAAATGATGTAAAATATAATTTAAAACATGACATCAGAGTTCTGGTAAGATTTCGAAACTTATCAATAACGCAAAGATAAAAATGTTTATCCAATTAGCTATATAATTTACAATTAAATAAAATTAAAGGTAAGATTTACTATTTCTAATCATTAGAATAACACAACAATTCTGAAAAGTGTACAAACTTACATATATTGTCTAACAATATCGACATAATAATACGCCACGCCGTCTCTTCCAGTATTGTTTATATCGGTGTTACACCATTAGCTCACTTTAGGGGTAGATGATGTATCCAGATAGGGTGGTCAAGTGTCCCCCCGGGGGGTGAAAATATCCATAAAAGGAGGTAATTTTGACCGCGCAGTCAGATCGAATATGAAGATAACGGTCATAAGACAGAAAATTTTATATGAAATTCTGAACTCCTTAATTGACTTGAAGATAGTTATCACGCGATGGATATTAACTATAGACTTATAATTATTTCGTTTGCGTAGACGGTTTGTGGTTAAATCGTTTGGTTTGATAGTAATATTAGTATTGTAAACTGAATTCTGATTAGAATCGTGATAAAGTCAGTTTTTGTAATTCAAATAAGATTTTGCAGATAGTTTTGTAAGTTTAGCTGTGAATTTAAACTAAACATCAATCTTTACGAAGCATAAATTTATGTATATTGTATGTCTAATATTGTCAATCATTCCATGCTAAAAAAGGGAGTAAAGTATATTATAGTAACTTTCATTTATTCATTTTTGAACCTTTAAAGTCGTATAGATAAATGATATTTTCTTTTTTTTTTTAAAGACAACTCCCGCACTAAGAATTGCTCTTGTGTCGCGGGGACTTTTACAAACATACAAACAACGGACACAAAGAACAACCAGACCCGAAACAATTATTTGTGGATCGCACAAATAATTGTTCCGTGTGGGAATCGATCCCATGACCTCCCGACGCAATGGTATTGGCATGGTGACCTAAACGAGTCAAATATATAAGAACTTAAGTACTATTCATCTATTTTTGAACGTTTAAAGTGGTAAAGATAAGTGATATAACATTACCAATACTACAAAATCATTTAACAACTCACAAAACAAAAATAAAATCACACAATTGTCACAACAGACGAAAACAATATAGCAGTAAGTTGCAACACTTATGTGAATGTGCTACACCCCCGATGATATGAGTTCCACCCCTTACAAGAAACTATCCCGAATAACACGAGTATTGCCTACAAGAGGGTTGTTTTTATAACGTCCACCAGATGGCGCATGTCATTTACTGCAGCCCTATAACAACCAGTATAACTTGACCCCCCGTCTTATTCCCATCCCCTTTTTTGTTCGGTTCTTGTAAAAGGTAGAAGGTTCAAGTTAAACTGGTGATGTACTAGAAGGTTAGGAGTCAAAAGGATCCGTTACGGTATAACATCAATTTCTGCAGCCAGTTATTGATAGTGGAGCATAACAATATCATAATTCATGTTTTCCGAAGACATATGATTTTGTTACTTCTATTGTTACACGTTGAGATAAACTTTCGTCTTTTTCAGCTTATACTAGAACAATAGATTTTCTTTTATTAATGGTATAATCTTTATAACTCGCTGAATTTCCAAGCAGATTTTAAACTGCATTTAGTCTTATTAGAAATTTTATATATATAGATATTAATTTCTGTTTCATACATAGCGCATTATTTTTAGAGTCTTTATTTTCGAAGCGTCCCTGAAGCTTCTTTGTTTGTTTTGTTATCTCATAATGAATACTGAAATTTAAATCGTCATATAGTTACAGCGTATATTTTTGTACCAAAACAAATTACCACAAACAGCCAGATAGCACATGTCATATTGATAACAAATAGTACTTAATCATTAAAACCTGGTAAATATTTTGCACATATGTATTATCAAATGTATAAATATTTTATTGTAAAATAAGATTACCGTGGAACAAAAACATAATGTATCTGATTTTTATTTCTCAAAGATTTTTCGGTCTTAAAAATGACACCTAAACCCAAAATTAAAACTAGCATTTAAATTTGCTTGTTTTTATAGAACAAGTATCAAACTGGGTACATACAGGTTATAAGTGTATTAACATTGGCATAAAAAAAACCTTTAGAAGTCGGTTTAAAAAACAATGAAGTCTTAAAGGAATAGAAAACATCCAATTTCAAGTTCCATAATGCAACTTTTATCTTTTATCTTTCACACGATATCCTCGACAATTTCATTTAATGACACTTCCTTCATATTCCCTGTGCTTTCTTAATAGCATGTATACGATCTAGTAATAATTCTATGGAAAGTTCACATTAAGTTACTATGTTGAAACTGTTTTTTTATGCCTTAAAACTATGCAACAAGCAGGCTAACAAAAAAAAACTATAACTTTCTAGGTCAGATTTGTAGCCTTAAAATATTGTCTAGGTTAAATTGTTTAAAGATCTTTTGTATGTACGATTTATAAAAAAACACGATCATTCACTAAAAGTACTAGCAGAATTCTTTTTATTCCTATTAGACTGTATTCATATACGTTTTTAATCTGTTTCGTTTATACCCAATATGTATGAAGATTATGTTTCAAACTTCAATGGGTATAGGCCTTTTAAAAGCTACGCTCTCAGACTTCTTACTAGCCACTAAAAGATAATTTACAACGCGACGTTCAAAGACTAAAATCGACGTCGGTAATAAAGTTTGACTTACGGAGATTTATAGTGTGTGAAAATCAACATGACTTTTGAGGAGATCTGCACAACCATAACCATTGAGTTTAAAATTCTATCAAGGGAAACTAACTGAGAAGTACCATGTTTTGAATAAAAGGTGTTTCTTTGCGTCCACGGTCCACATGTATTGTTGTAAATATACTCTCAACGACTCCCCGTAATTGGAAGCAAAAATCGACACAAAAGAAACAGGGTCAGCCGTTATAACAAATAAACAACATCTCTTATATCACAGCGAGAGATTTTTTTCAAGTTGTCCAATTTAGCCGTTTCTCGATTACATAAACAATAGCGGGGCTGTAAGGCGTAATGGTGGCATAACGGCTGGACGAAGCGGGGGTTAATTAAACAATAAATAGCCGTCCGCCGCCGACCTAACGATTATTATATTCAAAAGCAGCTTTGAATTCGCATCACTCTCCGGTAATGTGTCAACACGGGCGAGGCCACCTATTCTCTAAGTTCAACTTTACACGGCTTTAGCTCGCTCCCGCCACTAAGTTTCCTCTTACGTAATATTTGTTTATGCCAATGTACGTAACCTCATGTGATATTGCTGATAAATTGATGAAACGACATCAAACATTTACTGCGTCGTTAGTGGAAGTGAATTCTATTTCAAAGCGATCCAAATTGATTTTATTGGAATTCGCTTCAAACATCGTCGCTAATGGAGTAAACGGTATTCCATCCGCTGTGTCACAGTCGAACCATGAAGAGGATCGTAGGACCGCTTCGAGGAAACGTTATAAAATTGTCGCCTAGTTTGATATCATTCGAAAGAGAGTCGAAGAACACTGAGAATAGGCGCCCGCCAGTCATTACGGGGTTGCTCGTTAACGTTCTCTAATTGCATCGGGTTAATATAGACTTTGTTAAATAAAATCTCTCATCTAGGCACCTCCCTGGGGTGGTTTTTTCGTTATTTAGCGCGGTGCAGATGCCCTTAATGACGCGTTTGAAACTTACGATGACACTTGGCGAGCTCCGAGCCTGGCCCAGCGTCGGGTGGTAATTGCACAAGGAATTAAAGAATTTCCGTTCTTCTTGAGAATTAATGGGACGGCCTATGTACGTGGGGGAAGCTAAATGTTGTGATTTTATTTATAAACGTTGATGCCGTTAGTTCTGCTGAGTGTTGTCATTCAAAGTGTGATGTCTGGCAGTTCTTTTGGCAGTTATCGTAGCTAAGTAGAATAATATTTGTCATGATTTTGCAATGTGTAACGCAGGACATTTTAGTTTATAGATTATTATATCTAGATAATTTTGTACAATTCAAATACTTACCAAAATTTTATAGGATACAGATTATTAAATGATCTATAATTATACCCTAATGTAGAAACAAAATCGTTTGTCGTAATAAACTATTATTGTACTTAAGTTAAATCTGAAGATCAAGCTTCTACACTGATCTAGGGGTATATTATGTAAAAATGCAGCACCTAGCCGATATTCTTATAAGACCAACATTTAATATGAATTTCACTTCAATGATAAACAAATTAACGAACTCGGCACATTCACGCAAAGAAATGATCGCAACACTTCGCCTAATTAAACAGTTAGGGAAGAGAATCGACCCCGCTTTTTACGTTTAACTGTCCAAGTTTTGATGGCGACAAGCAAGTTCGTTTAATAAAGCTGAAATTTACAATAATTGGCGATGAGAAGAGATTGGTTTAAGGCGTGTAGTTAGAAATGTTAGAATTAAGAGGGCGCCACGTGTTGCAAACATTACGCTCGGCAATTCGCGCACGATTAAAATTATCCTACTCGGTTATCGCTGAGGGAGTGACGAGTGATACAGGCTTACGTGTCTGTAGACGTGACGCGAGATATATTTGGTGATTTATGATCGCTGCCGGTCTGATAATCGGATTTAAATTGGTCTTTACAAATTTACATTCACGAATAGTTCGATTATAGAGAAAATGTAATATAATTTTGTTTGCTGTGTTTTATCGTTTCTTTGAAATTCGATTGTGATGACGCTACTGTGTCTCACGTTTGTCACAAAAAAACATATAAGAAACCTACTGAAAAATGTAATAAGGCAAACATATGAGATTATGTTTCATGTTGAGATTAGGTCTCTACATCTAGCAAACAGTTTAATCCTTCAGCTATAGCTTTGAGAGACGAAAAATTGAAAATGTATAAACCCAGTATTAATTTGTTTCATAACAGTATAATCCTAGCCACATCACGAGGACAACAACTTTCTAACTGTATGTGAATTCTGCATAATCCGGGTCTAGAAATGCTTAACGCTATAGTCAAGATGTTAACAAAGACGTTCAGTAAGACGGGCGTGACTTAGGAACTGTGATTGGCGCTACTTAATTAATCCCAGGGCCCTCTCTAATTAATAACAATAATTTCCTTAGCGAGTTGTCGCCCGTTCAACATCTGACGTCACAAAACACTCCACAGTCTTCATTCGAATAAAGTTTAATTGTTTCGGATAATTGGAACAATAGAGTCTGGGAAAGTGGAACAGTAGATTATATATTATTTCTCTTGTTATATCAGATACTGTTTGTATTGTTTGATGGTGTTATCGTTCGCCTTTTGTTCACATTTTGGTTAACACGAGCCGGGATTTATGTTTTGTAATAGTTTGCATCTCTACATTTTATTCCAATCTCATTTTCTGTAGCGATAATATAAAATCCAATAAGACTATGTGATTAGCTTTGTTATTTTCTTTATTTCATACACGGCATAGATTTTCTGTAATCTGCGTGAAACGAGTACATATTGATATTTTATTCTTGTGACGATTAGTGCTATACATTTGTGTTATTGAGTCCATTTATCGGTATTAACTTACAATTTATTAGCATACGAGATTCGATATATATTGTAAAAAAATCAATTGATTCCACTTTGTAAATAGATTTATATGAAATCTCAAACGTGTAATATAGAACTTGAGGCGTAAC
The DNA here is from genome assembly GCF_050436995.1 of Anticarsia gemmatalis. Classification (NCBI taxonomy): domain Eukaryota; kingdom Metazoa; phylum Arthropoda; class Insecta; order Lepidoptera; family Erebidae; genus Anticarsia; species Anticarsia gemmatalis. The sequence goes on from NC_134760.1 coordinate 5,021,160, forward strand.
TGATTTTTGTTATTACATAAAGTGAAACAACGGGTCACAGCAGAAGCCCGCCAAGTACTAATCTTCCGGAGCGTTGTTACGTCTCAATTATAATAACAATGGCGGCAACTTGTCTCAAGTAAATTGCGTATTTCGTGAGGATAACCCTCAAGTGTCCGAGGGCGAGATCAAACAAACCTTTGTTTTATCTCTGTCTGACAGCCCGACGAATATTTGGCTTCGCGTTTTTCTTTTGTGCCATTTCGAAATACGTACTTGTGTAGGTGACATAACTTTGTTGCTTATTTCCATCGTACTGTTGAACAATAACGTTTGTTTCTTTGTGATGTTTTAGACATGTTTTTGGAACGTGTAACTGCGTAGATATTTTCGATATTCACAATAGAAATGGAATTATCAAAGAGCTTTTTTAATGTTTCTTTAGAATGGAATAGTCAAAGTTGTTTTTATTTATTTACATAAATACACTACTGTAAATAAGATAAATGTTCATATTTATTGAGTTACTGGGATCGATATATTTGTTTATAATATTTGGCTTCATTTGAAATAGGTTTACAGCCTCATTAGCGATAAACCGTCATCTATTTAACGTAAGTTAGAGTAATTCATTGTAAACATGCCATCACTCACGGCGGTAATAGTGGAAATGTCAAAATGTGTTTAAATCTAGTAACAAACATACTGAAGTGGGCGAGTCTTAAAGATCGGGAGCCAATGTCGTAAAGTGTCGGCTTTACGACGTACGTGACGGCCGAGACGAAAACGCTCTCGAACGATGACGGATCGTGTGTCTCCAACTTTATGATGAAAAAAAACGTTGAGATGTGTTCTGAAGAAGTGGACCACCTTTGAGTGTCTTGTGTTGATTGGAAAAGTAATTTGTGATGTACCTACTTACTGCTAGTTTGTTAAACCTGAAAGATTTTTAGTTTCAATCCAAAATAGTTTGGGTCCCTAAAACATAAAACATTTACTAGAGGTATGTGAGTAAATGTAATGTTCAATATTACATAACTATATTTTACATGTAGATGATACTTATTAATAAAAGCGCGTATTCTGACGAGAACATTACACGGATTATCTTCAGGGGTGTGCTGAAACAATAATGCCATAAAATAATTTTGTAGTATTTAAATGGGTTATTTAAAACTCGATGCGATATGACTATTTACTAGGATAGGATATATGTACAGTTTTTTTAGATAAGTTGGTATCAATTTAACATAATACGGTAAATAAACACGGAAGGATAAATATATAATTATGTAACATCATCTGTATTATCCAATATTGTCATAAGTACCGCAATCATGACGATATTATTCCAATAATTTTATATTATTGTACCTATATTTCTAACTCGGGGAATTTCCTGTGATCACATTTATATATCATGTCTTTCCGTCACTGTCTGTTGCATTCCTTCCAGGAAAAAAAATACGAGTAAAAATAATTAGATGCATTGGGTTTGAGCTAATACAGCACTGTTTCTTTTCTAAAGCTGTCTTTAGCATAAAAAGAATAAGCTAATAGCTATTTTAACCGACTTCAAAAAAGAGGAAGTTACCAATTCGACGGTTTATTTAAGCCGAAATGGATTGCTAAAACCTTCATAAAACAATAAAAAAGTGACAAATGACCACAAAAAAGATTAACACCTCCCATCGCCAGTAATGGGGTCATTACAGATAATGGTTAAAGGCCATTTATTTCATATCTGTATTTGCACTGTGGGTAGGACATGTGTAACTTAATTGTATTGTGTCGGCTACAATTGCATGAAATATTATATTTGTGGGTGAGGCCGGGACATGTGCTACGAACCCTATGCGATCATAGACAATGTTTTGTTACGGCTTTAGATCCTTTTTAGATATTTTTTCTGGACCATAAAGTTCATTTTTTAAATTTTATTAAGGCTGTCTAAGTTCAAAACATTCGAATGTCAGAAGTTTTTTGTTTTTAGTAACAAATGCCAACTTGAGACAGTTATCGAAATTTGAATGGGATGAACATAAAACTATTTTGTAGACAATTCGCGACCACGCCTTATTTTTGGAAATCGTTTTTGATTTGATAGTCTAAGTAAATTTTCTTACTCACTCTTTACAAGATAACGTCAAATCAATATGATCATTATGAGTCAGCTATAAACTTGCGCAACACATTGCCGACTAATCCTCAATATTGTGATATCGGTTTAAATTTGTCAATGCTACGCTAATTTGCCATGCGCTAGGGAGGGTTGATCCGGCCGACAGCCACAGATGAAAAAAAATATGACATCTCTATAATGGCTGATAATGTTCCCGGTCCGAGATAAATGTGCGCTTGATTATTTTATTGTTTTGTAAATCCATTTGTAGTTTGGAATATGTATTAATGCGTGACCCTTCGTCAGCCCTGTTTTGACTGCACGTGTGTAACATCGGGATGATTGTCACTTTGTTATAAACCTTATCGTCAAAGATAAGCTAAAAGATACCCAGCTCTTACTTAAAAAGTAACGTTTACGAAAGACATTAACCTGGTTATTATTATTATGCAAAGTCTATCTAAACTCAGTAGTAGCTCAAAAGTGTCTTCATTAAAGTATATTACAATTTATCAGTTCTTACAAGATATCTGGCGACCATTTGCATTCATAAAAGTAATGATTGCGTAGGTACTTAATACAGCCAATAAGATTATTTTTAATATTATCATATCTGGCATCTGCTTAAGTGTTTTATGATACAATCATAAAGGTGTTAAGCGCCACAGATAATTTCTTAATTTGATACCTAACCTTTCAGATCTATTTCGACGCAATTATTTATAGATGTTGAAGAAAAACCGATAACAGACCTAATTAACTCACCAACACAATACATTATTTTCGTAACATATTTTTTGGGTTTAGCAACAAACCTTGCCCGATGTTACAATCACTACTTCAGTACTTTAGATTCATTAGATATCTGATTCTTCTTCTTAGCGTGTCGATGGCAAACAAATTATAGTATTTTATTAAAACTTAAAATAGTGTGTGATTCTTTCTGTCTTGCTATATGTATACTGCCAGCCCAGTATTCAGCTGATAATATCTGATTGATCATATCTTATTTACTGTATGCTTAAAATATTTTCCAATATGTAACCCAGAGTTAAAACGTCCCGATCTATCAGTTATCCAATCTGGTAGATAAAGCGTCAAACAATTAGTGAATATTTTTGGCAAAAATTCTAATATCGTTAATTTGTCATTTTAATGTCTACAGGCCTAATTAAGACTCATTAGTACAAAATTGTGATAAGATACGGCAACGTGACGACTGAAATTATGTTCGTCACACCCTAAAGTGTTGCTACTTCTTAGTAATATAAAAATAAAACCTCAAATCTTTGCTCTAATTGAACATGACGTAGACGAGACGACGAACATTGAGTTATACTCAGTTACAACTCCTATTTACCCGTGACTTCTCTCACGTGAAACTTGCGACATCATATTTGAATTCAAATAAAATATCGTCGTACGAATGAATAAGAAAGTTAGGATATTTGGATGTTTAGATGTTTGTTACTTTATAAAGCATAAAACTACAGAAGGGAATTGTATATAATTTTGTAAGCAATTAGTTCGTAACCTGGATTAACACATAAGAACATACTTCTCGTGGAAGTCTTTTCATGTGAGGTGGAGTCAATTGTGGGCTGACTAAATGAAAAGTAACCTAAATGAATATGTCACTAATGGAATGAGAGTTTCTCAAATCCTCTATACAATTATGTCAGCATCATTACTCTGCGATATCTCCCTAAATCGACAATATCTGTAGCGTCGCGTGGCAAGTAATCCCTTAACCCTCCGCCTACTGCGTCGCGTGAGAAGTGAATTAAATCGCCGCGGGGTCCGATAGACCACTTAACGGATCGTGTTCGTGTCTTACGATTGATAGTCGAGGGTTGTTGTTGAAAGTTAATTCGTGTTTGGTGTCAATGCGGCCGCTTTATGTGTTCGAGGAAATGCAGTTTTTCTTCTGAAGTCGACAAGAAGGGGAGAGAATTTTCTGCGTAAATAAATTTGCTGATAGTAATTTAATTTTTTTACAGAATTTTAATTTTAGATCTTGAGTATGTTGTACAGTTCTTGACATTTTAACTATTGGTATTGTGTGCATATTTTCGTTTTATATATTTGTCTCTGCTTCATAATTCGTTATTTTAATTGCTGCGTAGTAAGCACATGTAACATATCTACATTATAAATCCATGTAAGTACATAGTACAAATATTACGTGAATATAATTTGTTTTATCATTAAATTATCGTTTCCAATCGCGGTGACAAGTAAATATTTTGATACTTTATTCATCATCGATTAATCAATTACTGATAGGTTCGAGTTGGTGTTCAACGCTACATGATTTTGTAAGCCGCGGTGAAATTACATCACCAATTTAAGACGTTGTCAAAACTTTATTAATCTTTATAAGTACATCGGGCGTGAACAAAAGTGATAAATGTTGGCAACTTATTGTTCTAAATAATCCTTTCAGTTTACAAAGACGACCCTCTGTCAGGGAGCTGTATTAACCCTTAAATAGCGTGGTGGGGTCGGAGCGACACGCGGACTGTCACATTCACAATATAGCTTCATAGTTTATTATAATATTTTTGTTCAATATTGCCCTCATTTCCCCTCAGTGGCTTGACACGTTGCACACTACTGAATTTATAAAGCGTTCGCATTTGTTGGCCACTGTGAAAATTGCCTTTTGAAAACAGATTTTTTAATAAAATCTGGTTAAAGATTCAGATGAAATCCGTATTAATTATTTCATTAGGTACCAAAATATTGACGCTTTCGCAATGGAAAATTACAGAGCAAAAAAATGTAACTTGTCCTTTTATTAACATAACTCCATTATTCGTAGCATGATGTAAATTATTTTGCATGAACCCGGAATACCAAATAAAAGTTTTGTTTTAAATTTATATTTATTACAAAACGCACCCCGTGTATTCGTACGCGCAGTCGTATGATCCGCGATGACAATAAATCATGTAATTTGGTGACGAAATGCGAATTCCGTATCCCGTACCACATTATACCCCAGTGGATTTACACTGTTCATATGACAGCGACATGCGGCTATTACAAGAATTACAAGAATATGACAATTTATATTCCGAAGCATATTACATTTTGGGGAGTTTACTCATATGATCAACTGTAAATCTCGCCGTTTAGGGCAAAATGGGTTTGTCATATTTTGTAATGGGCTGTACGCAAATCTACTAAGACTTTTCCTTTGTCTTGGAACCCCCAAGTTTCTTTTGAATTCATTATTTTATCAGATAGTACGACTGAATACGATATTTTTAACGGAATAATTGTTAACTTTTTAATGTTTACGGAAGCAATTTATTAACTTTTATTTGTATCATTCCTCAAGATAAGCATTTTTCGCTTCACGCCAAATCATTTGATCCACGCAGTCACTATTCAATCTACGAAAACAACTCCGTGCATTGAGAACTACTTGAATATTCTCTTAATATGCACATTTAACAAGCATTCCGTGGAAACAAGCGTGGTTGTTTACACATCAAGATTTCCTTCAGTAGTTTCTAGTGCGGCTATATCAGTACATAGCTAGTGGAAGTCATAACACTGTATATGTAAGCCGATCGATGTGGCTGGAATGGGTACATACATACGGCGGAACAATGGCCAAGGCGTCGACACAATGGACAATGCTCCTACCTTCGATACGATAAATACACTCATCTAACGTTTGTGTCTGTGTGCGTGTTTTATGTTGCATAACGCTTATGTTTGTTTGCTATTGTATGTGTAGAGCTCTTACTTGAAAGTTATAAAACCTTTGCTAACTTGGAAGTTTAGAGGCAATCAAGTCTGTTTTAAACTGGGATAGAGATGCGGCATAATGGTTATAGTGATTTCTTAGCTTTTCCCGAATTTACTTTATTTGTGTCGTGATAGAGACAAGCGAAATGTATTCTAATAAATCTTGTTGAATAGTTTGTGCTTTTGATTTACGTTCGCACCATATTAATTAATTAATTAAGATTTTTTCAAAGTAAGATTTTTCGCTCGGCACATTTGAGTTGGAATGTAGTTAATAGTACTACAATCAAAGCATCGATTCAAACGACTTCCAAAAACTCACGCTTATTTCGGTAAACGAATAAAACTATATTAGCTCACAGATGTCCGTAACGCTAAAGCTCGTATTATGAAGGCGTGGTTCTGGTAGATAAGTAGATTTGTGACAGTACGACAACGACACACATAAATTTGTGCGGACAAACACCGTTACAGCGGCTTAGCTTCCTGGCAAACAAGGGCGCCGGGGTCCCGATGATACCACCGCGCATTTGAGGGTTACAACTGTTTATTACCTCTGAATATACCAGTAATATTGCTAAATAAATATCGTGAAAAATATTGGATGGAACAATTTACTTTTATGATGATTCTGTTTGAACGGAAATAGATAGGTTTTATACAAAGCTGCGGTATCAGAAACCTTTTGTTAATTTATTTTAACTTATGGTTTATTATATTATTATTTATCTTAAAGTAAGATATTGCTTGTATATAAAAGTGAAAATGTCTAGATTAGATTAAAAAGTAATAAACGGATCAAGTGGCATGAATCATACTGCTTTAAAATAAAACTAAAAGCTAGCCTTTACAAAGACTAAAAAAGGCGTACTTCAGTTCCCTGACCCGCCAGACGGGATGACCTTAGAACATCTGACACAAAAGAAGAATTTGGTTGCAAGAGCAGCGCGTGCGCAGCCGACCGGTGTTCAATCACAATGCAGCGGAAGACGTCGCGCACCGCCCTCGGCAGATGGCGCTGCTGAAACTGGTTTCTAATAAACGCGATATTATTGACCCCAGACCTTTTGGGATCTTATTATTCGGTTTCTTAAGCCACGTGTCTTATAGACCAGAGCTTGTTAAGTTCTTAGTACGATTTGTATAAAAGAAACCAGTTTGGCTTGTGCATGCAAATGAAATAATGTTGGTTCAACATATTGCTGTTATAAGAGAATTTAAATTTTGAGTAAAAAAGTAATTACCTAACTGGAAATATATTTTTAGGCGATTTCCAATAGTCTCGTTGGGTCGAGTAAATGTAAAATATGAGATATAAGAATTGTACTCATTAAAATATCTCCAAACTCCAAACAATTTTAGATACGTTATCAATCTTAAATAAGTTATATTTTTAAGCATTGCTTATCGCTCCAGAATATCCTGTAAAACAGGATAAAATGCTGCAATTATTGTAATTAAAACATTTATTTTTTATAACCAATGACACAATCAGGATAAACCCGCTAATAAAACAAGGAATGGGATAAATATTCATAGGTGGGTGTCACACATAGCACGCGTCACACACACACGAACAGACAAGAACACGCGCCAAATCGACTAGTAATGAATGTGCCCTAAAATAAACCGACATACAATGCTAGGATCTTGTGTTACACATTTTGTAAGAAGAGGAAGTAGGAAGGCAGCTGGCTGACTTCTTTTCTTCGGGTCTAATGATGGTTTGTAGTGCATTGCGCCTTTGTTCCGGTGTCCTGTCGCGTGCGCGCGTTTTATTCCAGTAAGTAGGTGGAAAGGTGTTCGCCTGTGTACCGTTGAGCGTCTCAAGATGTTTTGATTTGATAGCTCTGTATTATAAGCATTCGAGGGTTATACTTACCACGTAATTATTGCATGACTATGGCCGACGAGGGTCCGCTCGGTAAGAAAACTGCCATTTATAATAATTTATAGACATAAATCGAATTTGCAACGTAACTTTCGACAAAAAGACAGCATCCTTAAAGTTTTGCTATTACTTCCTAGTCGGTTAAGTGTTTATTTCAAACGTCACATTACAGAGTCTACTATCTTATTTTTTAAATAAAATATTGACGCGATATACCTACAAAAGTACCTATGACACATTTCAACTCACACATTTTTACAATGTACCGAATGAACCAAAACGCACTTGACATAATATTAATCATCGCTGATAGCATAGATACGATAATACCTAAAGGTTTAGCACTTTATCGCTACGTAACGTTATAAAATATTGATTGTATAGATGTCACTTGAGTAGGTCAACTCGAGTTCTTGTTTCACTAAGTATTGTAGAAGACTAGCCGCGGCTTTATGTAATGCGATGAAAAGGACTTTATTGGACTTATATAGTACCTACAGACTTAGTTTTGTTCGAGGAGGAGAGGGATTCGGCTTTATATCTAAGGAAGATTTGAATAGAACTGCTTTTATTAAAAAATATTCAGGAACGACATGAATGAGATCTTGCTTCATGGTTGAATTCACATTATGTTTGTGGCGTTATATATATTCTTGCGCTCTACATAAGATGTTTTTGAACAAGAGATTAAACATGTTTACTAATCAGGCGATATAAACGGTGTTGTGAGCCGACTGACAAACAAAACTCATAACATATTTTTAGGTTTCTGACTTCAGAGAACATACTCAATCTTAGGATATCTTCGTCCCGTCGCTACGTCACCAGATTATAATGTTGCAGATAAGATATCTGATAGTGACAATCTCCATTAAATTAAATACGACTTTAATATGAAGACAGAAGAATCTTTTTGACAAATGAGACTATGATATAGCCTGTTACTAAGTAGTAAAATACGGCGTAGATTCGCCATTTTGGCAATAATGTTTTTATCGTATAGATTGGTAAATCTGTTGAAAGGTATCTGATGGCACGTCAGTGTAACAGTCACGTAATCGTGGGAAAACCCATAATCTACATGAATTACGAATAAACAACAGTGATAGCTGAGTGGTATAATCGACCTCCCACGAGGGAAATAGCAAGCAAGCTAGAGGCTCGCATCAGTATAATGAGATGCTGTAATGTTGCTTAGAGGTGGGCGTTCAGTAGCAAACCCTGATTGACCATCAATTTGAATTAAAAGTATGTTAAATAACTTGTCGTATAAAATGGTCGAAGATCATCAAAGCGATACTGAAATACTTTATCATGTCATGTGACTTCATTGATCCGTTTTAGTAAAACATGGCTGTATTTAAATTCTTCAATTACTTAGATTATATCAAATACTACGTGTGTTTATAATACTGATAAAGGTTCATTATTATAAATATGATCTATGTGATATGATGTAGATTGTATCTAACGTTTGATGATAATCCTATCAATAAGAGCTAGTACAGACGGGTGACTTTTTTCACCGGAACTACTTTGTCACACGTGTAGATGATTCCTTCGTCATGGAAAATTCGAATGCGTACTTGATAGTCGGTACTATCGAGTATCGAGATTTGACGTATAAAATGTACTACAAAAATTGTTCCCGCATCGGACTACAGGCACTGAGCTGCTGCTAAAAAAATGCTGACATATATATCTCTCTCTCTAACGTACCTACCTAACGTCACCATCAACAGTAATGTAATTAAATGAAATATGAATGAGTAGGTACGTTATACATCTATAAATAATACTAGGCAATAGGCATTTATTCATTACAATACGTTATGAATAGCCATGACATTTAACCTTAGCAGGATAAAGCCTACAGAGCTACTACTATGCGATTAGTTTAATAGGTTAGGTTTCAGCATCTTTGCGTATATAATAGGTAAATTGTACCTATATCTAGAGCATACATAATTTCACGCCTGTTACACCCAAAGATGTTGGCAGAGTATGTTAAATACACGATTTACCCCCGGTTTCTGAGTACATTTAGCGGTAGTTTATCTGTTCAATAACGTCTTTTATATGAGTTTTAACGCTATATAGATGAATAGAGAAACTACCGCTAAATATACCTCAGAAACCGGGGGTTACCGGGCATTGTAGCGAACTCTGATTTACTTACCATAGATAAATATTCTAACATAAATTAGAATTCTAATATAAATTAGAATAGAACATAAGCATTTTGCACGACCCGGGAATGACCCAAGACCTCATGATCAGCGGATACACTGCCGACCGCACCACAGAGGCGGTAAATGTGATCCATTACGCACGCAATTTAGAACAATTATCCGGGTAATATGCAAGGAACCCTCTTCAGTGCTTGTCCGTGCCAGCACATCATTTAAATTGTCGGTACTTAATAGATAATAGCGGCACGATTCACACTTTCAACTAACTACCAAGCTACGTGAACGTCCGCGAACGCGAGGCGAATGCAAAGCGAAAGCGATTATTTTAAAAGTTTTACAAAGAAAATATTTTTTTTCGTCCTTCGCTTTACCTCCGCTACTTGTTTAATAAGGTTTTGTACACCGGAGGCGATGCGAAGGCGAATTTATTGAATTTTTTATATGTTTTGTACAAATAAGTAGGTACTTTATAAGAATTATTTAGCCACACCTCCAGTAGGCCAGTGTTGTTTTGTATGATGTCACTTTTGATAGATAATACTGTGAAAGATTTGCTATCTATTTAAGTACTTGAATAGACAAAATACGCGATGTCATGTTATTAAATTTAGAAATGAGTACATCTTGTCTACGTAACGTTTGAAAAACATCTTGTACCTACTCATGTTGTTATTATAATAATTGTAAAAACCTGGGACATTGGGTTGATCGACCATTTTTTTTACATTGAAAGCTTTTATTTGTCATATATTATGAGTTTTCGGCTACCATTTAAGTAATCAGTTTACAGTTTTTCACAAATATTTTATGGACTTCTAGTTTCCGCCCGCAACTTAGTCTGCGTGAAAAGATTTCTCATGGTGAAAAGTGTCCTATGTGTATCAAATTTTATTCGTCACGAACTATCGCATTTATAATATGAATCATGCATGATGACGGTTAATCTGTCAGATCTTAAAAATGTAATGAGACGAAACAATCTAATATTAATGGACATAAGTGACATAACGTTAACTAACATATTAAAAATGTATTATTGTTGTTCCAGGAACAGAAGAAGATGGAGAACCGATACTAAACGAAGAAAACGCGGGTGAGCTCAGACTTTTAAGCCTAATCTTATAGTACCTAATCTCTTCTTAGAGATATAAACTATCTGTAATCGTGTCTGCACATTTATAATACCTACGTCTGTATATCAATCATGATTATATTTAATTGGGAACTTCATAAATGTTTCTAGAAATGATTGCCATTTTGCCTAGATAAAATGATTTAATTACGCGGTTATGTATAGTAGCAACACTGAGTTTTGGATTGAATGAAACACAATTATAACAATATTTAGCGGACTTTTTGGCACATTTGTAGAAGAATCTAGAATTTTATAACTGCAACGAATTACCTTGTATAGAGCTTTTACAACCTCTCTAGTAGCGGATTTCTTCTTAAATTGTCTGAACATTGTTCTACTTTGATATGGAAAATTCTAATGCGCACTTGACTTTGAAAACTTATAAGTTACTGAGTAACAAACTTGGCAGGCACTGTTTCCCTGCAGTTTGTAACAGAAACACTGCACCAAGAGTAAAAAGCTACAGTGTTATAAAACAAAATTCTCTTATCACAATACGTAGTAAATCTTAGTAATAATTCGTTTTAATTTTCTTGAAAGGCTCGTTTATCGGTGGTTATCGTATTTTGGACGGAACACACGATTAAGAGAACGACGATTATATTTATCAGGTATGATCGTTTGTCTAATCTGTATCATGTCTTATCGTTTTGTCCGTGATAGAAGGTTTTTGCTTCAGTGATGAATATACACTTCGACATTAAAAGATGTCAATTTTGTTATTTTTTATCTAACAAATGTTCTACCACTTGTGAGTTGGTTAAGTTTATTTGGTTAAGGAAGGGACGGTATACAGTGCAAGGTGAATTTTTCTATAGTCTGCGTATGGTAAGTAACGTTTTATATTTTTTTGTTAACATTTTTCGTATTGTTGTTCCGTGTTATGATTTTAGACGTATTTTTGCGCGAGCCGGTATGCGTAATGGAAAATGTTTTGATGACGTTTAATGATAGTCTACGGCAATCTTGCTCATTAAGTTGAAAGTTTCATGACTACAGCGAGATAGACAAATGTGTTTAGGTCGTATTTTAGCATTTTCGGTTGAATTTCGATTTCGTAATGTTTGTAAATGTTAATCAGTCATCGGTTTGAAAACTTAATTTGATAATTTGCTGTATATTTTAAACTCTGTAGGTACATTAAAAATGTTTGGCGAAGCGAAGTCAACTAATTAAATTAAAAAAAAAGTTTTCTTCCGATTTTGATATGGATTTATGCATATCATCGAAGGTATTAGGCATTATTTTTACATCCTATAATTATAGTATAAAATAACAATGACCGGAAGACGATCGGAAAATACGCGTAGATCCGATAAATTTTAGATTTTCACAATGTTATCTACGAAGGGTTTAATACGACGTAATACGGTTCAATTATATGTATGTGTATAAAACAATTGGGAAATTCACGTGTTGATTTTCCTGTAAAAAAGAACATCTCATGAAAAACCCTCTTAATTAACAAAATACCATGGGTGATCTTTATAATCTATGCTGAATTTTTCTTACCTCATATTATTGATCCGCAAAACTTTGTTTCTTACTTTTCATTATAGTATTGTAAGCTACTGCAAATGACAGTAGCTCGATCTATTTTTTTTCAATCGGTTATAGGGAACTAAACTAGAGGTACCTATCTTGAGAACTATGCAAGAAGTAGTTTCATATAATGTTTTTTTATTGCTTTTTTTTAACTTTTAAGTTACACAGAGGTACTTTCAAATACCCTTCTTATGTTTATTTTATAAAGTCAAAGAAATATGACATTCCATCACAGAAACTACTAAGCCATTTTCAATTCTATAAGGTATTTTACACTTATTCAATTTTCACGCTAACAAACTTTTGATTCAGTCCATGTTTTTATCCAATCAAAATTACACATAACATTACACCGTAAATTCTACGTAGTCCACACGTAGATAAAGTAGCGTCATGGTGTGATAATAGTCACGTTTTTTTACCTATTATCAGTGCCGATTGTAAAATTATAACGATAACGATGAGACCACACCAAAATATTGTAAAACAAAGATTAAGTTACTTTTAGACTTAAGCCTGTAGGCTGTATCTTCAATTGACAACCAGTTATAAATAATTGTAATTAAATAAAATAGTGGTAATTGCTGTCGTTAGCAAGAGGTCTTCTACAGTTTACTTTTGAGGTGCATTCGGTGGTGTATTTGACTGCTATTGGTCTGGTGTTCAAAGAAGAATGAAATGTTAAGAATTTTGCAGAGATTGCTCAGAGTTAGGAAGTTGAGGCTGTTGACCTCGGCGCCTGGCCTTTCATTGGTCGTGTCGGTTTAGCTGTCCCACAAGGCAATGAGAGTAAGGGAATAGAGCCGTAGCCGAATGTCAGCCAGGAGAACATTTCAGTTTGGTTTCTAAGTAATATGTTTCTTAAAATATCCTAGTCTACAAGTGCCATGGTACCCTCGAGTGACGGTTATCTTACCCCAATCAGCCAAAAATTATCAAGTAATTGTGGCTTTGTGACGTGGCGTCTTCAATTACTATATATCTGACATTATTTTGACAGCACATAAATGATTCACGCGATAACACCTACGTTTTGATATTATTTGTTTTATTACACTGTAGAAAACGGACGTAAGAAAATTATGGTTTATATAACAATATACTTAGGTCACTACTTATATTTTGAGCCTTGACGAATCTGATTGTTTTAGACCCCATTTGGTTTTTTCATCGTAAAGTTTGACCTTTTTGACTACTACATTCCTAAGAAAGTTTTGAAATCTGCGCTGAAAATATTTTCAATATCGTCGATCGAAAATTGTAAGTGTGCGGGAAAATGGTATTAGGATGTTAACATTTTCGTGCAAATATTTTTTACGACTTTCGACGTGATTTATAGAAACAGTCGTGTCTATATCAACTTATTTATTATTTTCGTGATAAAGTCCGATCTTTTGAAAATTTAAAACGCTAATATGTAGAGTTCTATCATGATTATTTTTCCCTCACCAATGAAATTCCTGAAGGTCGTCCAAGGTTACCAGTTGTGTCCGGAAAAATCGATGCTGTGCGAAAATTAATTATGCATTTTCGTTTCCTGACACATCAATAGATCGATACAATCCTATACATTATTTCCACTCTTAGATATAAAATATTTGGAGAGAACATTTCCGTTTAGAAGTTTTTTTCTAAATGAGCCAATTTTTTTTCTACAAGAATTCGCAAAGGTACTCGCGCCGATTAGTGCGAACAAATGCTTGAAAATTCTATCGTTTTGCTTCAAAATACATGTATCAAATTGTGACAGACCACAGATCTAGGATCTATGCGCATGAGCTAAAAAGTAAACGTCAGTCGACTTTATGGATGCTTTAAGATGAACCAAATCCAGAAAAAGTTTTTCGCGCTCGAAGCACTTCGAAACAAATAGTCCCTTGATTTTTTATAAAAACTTTGTCACGGCCCAAAATGTCTTCAGAAAAATGTAGAATGGTTAATTCTTATTGATTTACAATCAAATGTTTACCGAAAGTTTTATTTAAAATTTGGAAAAACCACAAAATCCAACAGGTCGAGTGCCATAATGACAATGCCCGCCCTAACACATCTTTTGTAAACAACCGGCTGTTATGTGCACGAAAATAATCGAATAAATTAGTTTCTCGCCATACACTACAGTTTGACATCAAATGAATTTATTTAGTTCCAAAACGTCAAGAATAAATAGCATTAACATTGATTTTTCATCGGCACAAGAAACAGGTTATGCTTTTAAACAGCCTGTTTTTGAGGGGTCTTCGGGAAAGAAAAAAAAATATTAAAAAAATATTTCGATCGGATAAAAATCTATCTAGATCATGCATAAGAATACCCGAGAACACGATAAAGTAGTTTTCACTCACATATTTACCGTTTTTCATAGTTAGGCTCAAAATATAAGTAGTGGCCCACGTATTACTTATATATAATGTGGGTTTATATAAATAAATATTATAAGATTATGGTTCAATAATAAAGCTTTGTTAACGATAAAATAATTCTAATTCTAATTCTGATAAAATAATCATTAATAGTGTATTTTTAATGTGTTTTGTGTAGAAAACTATACTTATGACACAGTTTTTGAATTTGTAAAAATGTGTAGGCTCGTTTACGCATGGTAGTCCATGAAGGAAATATATTTGTAATTAATTTTAAATAATGTACAATAGTATGAATTCCCTGAATTCCTAAATAATAAGATAAAACGTGCGAAAAAACATTGAATAACCCATTCTGTTAAAGCATTATTATGTTATTATGCCAATTTGATAACAGGTAAATTGAACTGGGTCAGAAGATGGAGCGAATATGTTATAGAATAAAATAACAATTTGATGTATGATTTAACACAATGTGTAAGACATGTTTACTAAAGCATTATAGAATATTTTATTTTATGTTGTATGCAAATGCATTCGTAGAGAAACACTTGTATGAAAAAAATAAACATGCATCACCTTTGAAACCTCAATTTTGGTGTACATTACACTTGTGTAAGTTACACTTAGATACCTACATAAATAAAACACTCACTGAACATTGAATTTACACATGCCTACAGCTTTTAATTGTGAAGTAATTTGATATCACAAAGTCAATGAGGAACTGAGTGAATAAGTGGAATCAGTTGTGGCATACGTCGATAGTAAAATGTGTCGAGAATCGATTCTGTTCCCGGTCGTAACTGCGTGTCATTAATGGTGAGATCGTAAAGCCGCGGTCGCTACAATCGGAATGCGCCTTGAGGCACGCCTGTAAGCCGATAAACCGGCTTCTGTCTAGTGCCGTGTACATTAGTTTTCCATATAAATAATACATTTCATAACTTAGAATAATTATGATTTTGCTGTATTTTTCATTAAGTGTCTTTACAAAGAATTATGATACATATGTTGTGAATATTACGGTCAATTGAATAAAATGTAGAGACGATTTTTTATGACACAGAATTTATCCATTGAATCAGTCTGCTTTGGGGACGATCAGGTATATTTTAAAATAGTTATAATTCTACAAAAATAATATTTTTGGTACATATTTCGAATATGTATTATAGTTACTAATTGTCAATTTAATTATCGCTCGAAAAAAGTTCTTATCTTAGGTCGTTGTATTAGTGTACAGCACTAGGCTCGATAAACAGGCTTCTGTCTCGGCGCTAATAAGCGCCTCCTCGCTTCGCTTGCTCGGCAGGTTTACGAGCGCACCGCTCCGCACCGCTCACAAGAGCGCATTCGTCTCGGGGCCTAATTAAAATGAGCTAGCGTTGTCTTAAGCAAACACCTGGCAGAAAAAGATTAGTCTTATATATACTTCTCTTACCTTTTCTGAAGAATCGATCAAAGAGAAATCGCAAGTCTTGTACAATTTTAGTCTTGCAAGGAATACGTACGTACAGTCACAGTGACACAGATTTTGTGGGTGGTGCGTCAAGATTACAGTAGTCCGTCTTGCTCTGATTTCATTAATATGTATTATAATGTGAAGCCAATGAATGACGATGATTAGCTATGACATTATAAACGTTACGATATAATGGGCGTATATTTCCACTCTCGTAGTACATAGGGGTGGCGCGTGCAACAGTTTTACATGAGGACCACCACCAATTAGAAGCAATATCAAAACCGTCGGCTGAAGTGCCATCATTATCTCGGAGATCGCACGCGAAGCTAACTCTTCCTCCCCTACAATTTAGGCATAAAATTCTATAAAATATTCATGGGTTTTTGGAGACAAGTGGAGTGAGCAATCCTGAAGTATGGGGTTGGAACATAGTTAAAGCGTTTAGGTCGAGAGTCGTCGAGTACCTTCAGCCTTTTGTAGAGTTTTCTATCGTTTTGGGTTTATGGGCGCAGCTATTTTGTCAATTCGTGGGGGAGCGTGTTTCGTTTTGACAACCCTTGAATGAGGTTACGCAGAGATGCGGAAAATTGTCGAACATTATGTGCAGCGTTATGTAATAAAACATGTTTTAACAATTTATTTGTATGATACAAGCGATCAATGTAATCATCTTTGATGTGGTAATGTTTTGTTCATAGCTTTACAGTCACACTAACAAACATGTAAGGAATAATCTTATCGTTTCGTGATTATCTACAAATATTTATAAGAATTTTGTGACAAGCCATTTCCGGTTTTACGGAATTTCCAGATGCGAAGTAAGCCGCAAATCCTTTGATAATTGGACACAAAGCTGTGTAAAAGCAACAGTTCTTTAAGTGAGCTAACGTACCGTTAACTTGGATTAAAGTAAGCAAGGAATGTAGTTACAGTGGAGGGTTGGCGATGTATTAATATCATGAACATAACACTACCTAACGGCTGTATAAATGCAGTGAAGCATGAGCGCACTGATTGGATACCTATTTCTGATTTAATAGGATCCGCATATTTAGATATCCGTGGTATGATTGCCATGTATATGCATGTTTGTGAACACACGCTGTCAAATGTTTGCATGATAATTTTGTCTTTATTTATTTAGTCTTAGAGTGTATTTTAGTAATTTCAGTAAACTAAGAATTGTTATATATGCAATATGTGCTATTGTAAAATACTTTCTTGAAATGTTAATAATTAATGTCTCTGTTCAGACGACTTAGACGAAGATATGACATGTGCGTCAATCAATTGATTACAAAACGTAAACATTGAAGCTTTATCAAAACAATCAAACATATTAAATATTCTTGTAAGAGACCGGGTGCAAAATAGATAATTAGATAATTATATCAATATTTGTTTAAGTTTTTCCGTTATACGAATATAAAACACGTGCGCAATGTTTTATTACTCATATACATCGACAATATAATAGGATTGAAATCGATTTATTTGATAAATATTTTGTACAGAAGGATTATTTTATTCTTATAATTTATTTAATTATAAACTTGAAAATTTGTCGGCTGAGATGTCAGGGCTTAACTACTGAACTAATCTTTATGAAACTAAGCGTAGATATATCTCAATGTTAAAACCTTAGAGCCAAAGATGACAGTTTTTAAATACTTTTACCCCCAGAGCGGAGGTGCGCAGGCAGTAATAAATAAATTAAAACTATAATAAAAATAAAGTATTATGATGAGTTTAGTGCTCGAGCATTACTTGTACAAGCTCTCAATGCCAGTCCGTGTCCACAATAACTATAATAATAATTAAAAGTGGTTCAATATAAGCGATTCTACAAGGGATTCAGTTCTTCCCATATTCAAACATAATGGGAGCAAACTCTTACATTAAACTGTGACCATTGTGTTCGTTCATTGTTCTTTTTTATTGTTTTAAAACCCCTTTTGTCGCTCCGCGGCGCACCATCGGCGATGGGGAAAAAGATATTTTAACTTATAATTAGTACGAATGCGTGTGCAATTTTCAATTCGGGGTTTTTACCAAATCTTTGGTATTATGTAATTTAATTTAATCATTTAGTGTCGCTTTATCCGTCTTATTAATTTGAATGCTACTTCTAAATACTAAGTATGCCGTTACTTACTTTGCATTATAGTGCTTATTACTATTGATATTATCAGTTCATACAATGCCATCTACTACGTCTAAACTCTTGAAGAAAGACAAAGATATTAAGTAATATCAACCCGAAAGCGAGCAACAGTTAGTAATGAAACACAATTTAAGTAACATTATTAATTACATTCTATATCCTCATTGAAATTTCCATCTCCCACGGTCCCAAACATATATTATTATTATGATTTCATCCGCAGCACACGTTCTTATATTAACACAAACACAATTATCTGCTCAAAACGATGATTAACTTATTCAATTGGTTATTAATCAAAATGTCCTGAGGTTATTTGCAAGGTGGTAGAACACGGTTATCCTGGCAGCACGTGTCTGTGCCGCAGCGGGGCGGGCGAGGGGGTGGCGAGCGGTGGGGAGAGGGGGAGGGAGAAGAGCCCGGAGGCTATACGAAATTAATTTCAAGTACAGCGCAGCAGGATTTGTGTACATTGGCTGTGTACTGATATCCGAGTAATGTGAGCGTAGTGTGCTTTCCGATGTTCGTTTTACATTTTTTGATGAAGAGCTTTTTGTGGACCTTTTGATGAAGGGTTATGAAATGACGTTAGGAAATTGGTATGCTGATAGATGTAGTCGTTCAAAGTTTGTCTAAACGAGAGAGTTGGTAAAAGTTATCGGACATTTTTATGCAAGGTTTTTGTTAAATTGCGGTAGCTATGTAAAAAACCATAATGGTGTAATGTATTTTGTTTGAAACCCATATGAATTATACATAATACAATCAGATTAACTACATATTAAAAAAAAAGCAAAATAAAATAAACTTCGGCCACGTGTAAACATTCCATCGGGAAAAAGAATCCTTTTTGTTAATGCAAATTATTGACAAACTGTATATCAAATTGCAACAAAACACATTCAAGAGCTTTTCCAACTAAATTCCTCCAAACAATTCTAACTAGAATCCAACAGTAACGCACTTACTCCCCTATTACGGTCAAGCGTGTCAGTAAACACTACACAGGATGTTTGTTCGTTAGCCAGTTATCCACAGACACTGACGTTTATCTACTCGCTACTCTATTTACCACTATACAGGGGGTTCATACAAATTTCATTCATTTGAGTTACTTCATCCTAATTATACATAGTTATGCCAGGGGTAACGGTAATGTTTTTGTTCTTCCGATGTAGTAATCACATCGTGGCTTATTGCATTTAGCCGTATAGATAGATAAACGCTACTTTCGTATGTATAAAGAATGAGTATGTTTTCCCTTGCTGTATAGTATGTTGCCATAGAATATTTTTCATATTTGTTTTCCTTTTAATATCTTGTTTATAATCGTTTGATCACGTAAGTTCATCAAGATTTAGTTGTTTGCTAGATATTTGTTGAAACGTTATCTAAATAATTTCGAAAAGCCGGATGGCTTATATATACCACCACAGATAGTTAGGTATTCCGATAAGCATAAATTATGTCATCGATACATTTACTATCTCCGTCATGTCTTAAAAAACGCAAGTCATGCTACATTATCTATTTTTTCCGTTTATACTTATATTAAACCGCGATGTATCAATAACAACTCATTGATAACACAGTTACTATACGGTAATCATTATCAGTTTGTCAATGAAACAGGTAACGCAACATTATAGGTACACATTCGTATATCATTCAAAGCACGAAGCTATCAAAGTAGCACTCACTCAGATTGCCCATTTACAGATCCCTCGACATAAGGCCACATAGACACTTACGTGTATAACCGCACATGTATTTCTGAGAAACGTCCCTTATAGGAAGAGAGGCGAAGAGAGGTTTTTAAGAGGCCGAGTGAGTGGAGAGCGGTGTTGCGATCGGCTCGACTGCTCACCCCGGCCGACAGTAAAAAATATGAGCATCCCCCTTCCACACGCCCCCTCTGCCCCTCGCGCCATCTTGAAAAACTTTGTCACTTGTAGCCGCAGATCGATCTGTGTCTACGACGTCTACGCCGTAGCTGTGTAGGCGTGTGTAGAGATACTCTACGGAGTTTTATATTTTAAGAGCATTTTTATCCTATCCATAAAACATGAAGTACAGGTAGGTTGCTCCTGCAATCTGCCAAAAGTTGATAAGAATTTGAGATACACTGACAAATTTTATTAATTAGACAGCTTATCTTAAATCCTGTTCTGTCTTTTCTTTTACTCTAAAAACTATAAGGAAACTATGAGGCTAATATTTCTCGGTCAACTGCCTTTCTTTTCATTTTGACTTGCATTATTTGCACAGGTCCAGAACATACAATGTAAAGTCGTTAATCCGTACAAACTTTATTCTAAGAAGTAGCATGTGAGTGTTTATTGAGTTAAGAACACGTCTATTACGAGCCCTCCATTGTCCTGGCCCCTCATAACATGACTTTTGTCATTGAAATGATAATCAGTAAAAGGATTTGTGTGGAATTATTCACATGACTACCTTGACTAAGGAGATACGCCCTGTGGCTACAACTTCTATTGAAAGATTAAATTAACAATTTGAACTTTAAAGTTTAGCCCACAGAGTACAGTTTTGTTCGGTTCATAAATCATAGTTTTGAATAAAACACGGACACCTAAGGGCCTCAGCAGGTGTCCTTACAATTGTACCTTGTAATGTCCATGTTATTTGGGAAGTCAAAACGATTGAATGAGGAAGTTGAATGGCGAATATAATCCCATACCAGATTAATCTTTTGAGATGTTAGCTTCTGAATTAGGGCATGTAGAGCTCATTATATTTAAAAAACTATAGAACCTGTATATGTAATGTATATACGTGTCGTATATAAAAAAAAACGGTTTTTAAAAAAAATGTACCATGTTCATGCATAATTTTAACCACTGGATGTTTTTGGATGTTGAATTGTTTTAGGATAAAAATGAATTTTAAACAGATTTATTTGTATCCTTATATTTGTCCAAAACAGATTGTATGATTTTGCTCAAAATGTGGTTGCATTCGATTACATATTACCTACTTGTACAATCGTAATGTTCACGAGGAAGGAAAGGTAGAGATTCGTTAATCTGTACCAAATAATAATACAACGGATAAATCGTAATTTATAACACACTAACCTACTGATAAATTGAACAATCTCAAGGATACAAACGCCAAATTTTCCACAGAATACCAATAAAAACGATAACTGTGTCTTTTGAAATCACCTTACACATATTTCACTTATAAAGAGATTATCTTGTAACAATTGGCGTTGATTAAACCTATCTGAGATTCACACATTCCACAAAAAAATTAACCCCAAACCCTTCTGTCAAAGGGTCAAGGTAAAGGATCAACCCTTGACATCTCTGTAAGATAGAAGAAACCCTTTCTAGAGATAGTTGTGTCATTGTGCAATCAAAGGGTTTAGGAAACCAAAATTAGTTGCATTCAAATCGGCGTGACACCCCGATTGTCATAACGAACCGTGCGAAATTTCACACAATGGCAAAAAGTTACACAAAAAATTGGAAAAAAATCCTTTTCGGGTAAATTTTTTTGGAAAAAAATGTTAGCGAAAGGGTGATGTGCCCTTTATTACCCCCCGCAAGTCATATTTTGATTGCGCCGTGACTTTTTTAACGACTTTTTTGTTGATGACTTTCGATACGTTGATGTTAATTTCTCCTCCCAGTTTTGTTATCGTAGTCCGAACAATATTGCTCTAGGCATTTTGCAGTTAAATACGCGTTTGGCCTAGATCTGACACAATGAGTAGGTATCAGTAATGTGATAACGTAATCAAATTGATTGTTTGTTTTTGGTTGGAAAGACCGTTCAGTAAGATAATATTAATTGGTAGAGTTATGTGAACGCTGTTGTGTAAATTTACAATAAAAATTGTTGCGAAAATGCAGTACTGATTTCAGTCTGTTACATTTGTTGTATTTTGTTTAACTGCGATTCATCTTATCGTGTACCACCCAGACGACGTGGTCTGTTGTGTGACTTGATAACTAATCACGTGATAATAACTGATAATGATATATCTGATAAAACTGATCGTTTATCATATGAATACGGAAACACTTTTAAGTAATAAATGTAGAATGCTCTTAGAGATAATGAACAGATGATGTGGTTGCATTATAGGTGGATCAAATTGCATGAATTAAGTAGATTTTTTGTATAATAGTATTTAAAATAATTCAGTAGACACATAAGCTCTGTCACGGCGTAATAAACCTCAAACACTAAAGTTTAATTCTTAATTTTAGTCCATTAGGATTTGTTTTTTTCTTAACTACCTAGTCTATGTTTGACCCTGAGTCATCAATCATTTATGCATAATTTTATAAAAAAATCTTAAGCGTTTTAGCAGAAGTATCGTAATGTATCATAATAAAACAGTTCTAGTGAAAGAACGACTGTATGTTTTTTTAGCTCGGTTTTAAAATAAATAGACAAATTTAACCCATTGATGTCCCACTGCTGCACTGCTGGGAAAGTGTCTCCTCCCGTGTTGAGGAAGGGACTAGGCCTTGAGTCCACCAACCAACTTTCACCACTCTAGTTGTAGTATATTACTCGTAAAATTATTACTATGATTTACATTGTCTAGCAAATATAATTTCCCAGAACATTGTCTTTCATTACAAGTGGCTGCAAATAATACAAGTCATGAAACAAATGAGGCACAGGAACGTTTATCAGAGGTATTGTGAAGCAATCGCTCGGGGGTCGTGCTGTTGTGAACAATCGCTAGTGCCCTGTGACTTCAATGTCCGGATGCCTTTATTATAACAAGGGGTATATCAAGTGAGTAGCGTTTTGTTTTCTCTAATTTACATGGTGTTCTTAATTATATTTTAAACTCGCAGTGAAAAAAAATATTTTTTTGACACTCGTAAGTTTATAAAATAAAAATCTTTTTTTTTCTGAGAATAAGAATTTCTAAGAGTTTTTTTGGCAAATATGGTTCATTATATTAATTTTGCATACATAATAATAGTCAGTACAATCAAAAGCATAAAACCTTTCGTATCTGTTATGACTATGTTCTTTAATAGTTTTCGTTTTTAAAGAGTTTCTTCATTATACTTTCACTAGTATTTATAGTAATAACACCATTTTAAAAACTTTGATTTCTGTTATGATTGTAATATTTATTTCAATATTTCTTTTAACCTGCAACCTAAAACCTCCCGCTGTATATTTAGTAATAAAAACTAAGAAGTAGAGCATTAATTTAACTAAAACTTTTGTTTATTGACGATTTCTTTGGTAGACACTCGACTTCACTATACGACATTTAAACCCAAACAGAATTCAACCTTATCACCGCACCATAAGATTTAAAATCAAATAAATACGTGGTAGTAAGACTAGGGGTACGGAAGAATAGATATGGGGTCCGATTCTGATAGAATTCTTTTGATTGTAAGACTCATAACGGACCCTAACGTATATTTGGACAGCAACCTGAGAGGTTTGAAGTGGGCCCGATGTTTATAATTACTATAATTTGGAGGCAGATGAAGAAATCTTAAACATTTAGCACATAAACTTTATATAGAGTCGATTTCTAAAGGGCGATTTGTATGGTGTGGGACCATTTGGACTTATGTACGGATTTTTGACGGTTGATTTTGGCCACGAGAACAAGAACCGTTCAACTCCTTATACTAGTATAGTGTAATACTAAGGCAGAGTTACACATCTAGTACTTGTGTAGTTTTCACCACAAATTATCTTCAGTCAAACTAATCCTTATGTCTAAAAAAGTCAGTCAGTCGAGTCAACAAATCATTTGCTAATTTATCACCAGCCATTATTTATTACTAATTCTATCAGTCCAACATAAATCAATAAACGGCTGGCGAACGTTATGCAAAAAAACGAAACACGCTAGCTCCGGTTTTTATTAAAAACGTGATGAGCACAGCATGATATATGGCCACGAATGTACCGAACTAAACTGTGCACAAATGAGGGTAGCCTGCAAATTACTTAGTGACTTTATTTCTTCCGTTCACTCCTTTTGCAGACACGCAATGCAATCTTTTGGTGTTTATTCGTAATAGAAATATCAAGGTGATTACTTTCATGTATAATAAGAAAATATAATTCGACTAGGGTTACCGTTATTTGCGGTTTTTGTGTCTTTAGATAGAAGTTGTTACATTATAAAATGACTTCAACATTTATAAACTTCAGAGGGCATAAATTGTCTACCTTAAAAGCCTGAAATTTTATGGAATCTTGATACAGTCATTAAATATTGTGTAACCATTCAGATTAAAGAGTTAAAAGTTTGTTCTATTTAAAACTGTTGCCCAATTCGTGTGCCGTTCAGTGTGTGTATGTCACAGTACATCCCCATAGAGTTATGATGAAAAAAATCTCGTTTTAAAATAAGCAATTTTTCATGGATCACGCGCGCGCCATGCCGGAGGCACAGTTTAAATTTTGATTTACTGGTGCCAGCCTGTGTGCGATATCTCTTTGAATTATTGCTTTGTTAATATTATCTCTGTACTTATATGAAGCCCTGGTACATTGTATAGGAGCATATCTGGTCAATATGTTTCGATAAAAGAGAATATTCTTAGCAAAAAGAACAGAAGACAAGTCAAATTTCACCTTTTGATTAAAACAATATATTCCCGATTAGATTTTATTTATTTATTATTACTCTATAGAAGGGAAGCAGTTTCATCTTATCAACTGTTAACTTTTCCTTCCGTTTTTATTTGAAATTATTCCCTAAACATTTGTATTTTGCAAAACTTTTTGGTTATATTTATCCTTGATTGTCTATTGATAACTTGTATATTATTATTATGTGCAGTATGTGCAACATTTAAAGGAAAAAATAACGTTCTGCAGCTTCTGTTTTTATTATTTTTCCGTTATCACGAGGACACAGTATAGAATAATATAATTATCATACTATACTTTTATTTCAAATCATAAATATCTCTTATCCTGTAAAATCGTTGTAATCACAACGTATTTTAACTAAATTATAGTTCTGCTACATTTGCATCTTAACTGTACTATATTAACAAAAAATCTTTGAATATTTAAAAGGCACGTTTCTGGCACAACGTTTAAGACTAAGTTTAGAGAATAAGAAACCAATATTACTGGTGCGTTATGTAACAAGATGATTCTCAAATCAATGGACCAAAACCTCAGAAGACCTTTCGCATTGTTTACGAAAATACCATTGAATGTCATTGACCATAAATTATAGTGTCAAATCCCCTTGTCTACGAATTACAAAACTTAAATTGTAATATTATTCCTTATCCAAATCTCTTAGATATACTGTAGGATAAAAAATACGAACGTAATTAATTAATTGATACTTTTTATCAGTTGACATCATATTATTGTTATGTAAGACTTGAGGGTCTAACCGATGGTCGAATGTCTTAGGACAATGGTGGTGAATGGAGACTGATTAGATAAGCAGGAAGGTACATGACACTGATAACACTAATATTAAAGAGGCACAATGTTAGCTGAGTTGTTATGATTTCTACATTCGTGATAGACATGACAATATATGACAAGATACATGTACGTAGGATTTGAAGCATGATGTAGTCTTTTGCCGTCTTATCTAATTCATAGACCCACTGTATTGATCATGAATGATTGTTTTGCACGAAAATATTCTTATCGTAATTAAATATTGACTACTAAGTGTGTCTGTTTTATTAACCTGTGGCTGTCCCACTGCTGGGCTAGGGTCTCCTCCCGAACGAGGCAGCGGTTATACCTTAAGTCCACCACGCTGATAAAGAGCGGTTTAAGAACTTTGAATGCTCTTAAGAAATGTATTTAATAACTTTTAGGCATGCTAATTTATACAAGATGTTTTTATTTCACCACTAGAACTAGTGGGAATTATTTTGAATACACAAAACTTCAAAAAGTCTTCAGAAAATTCGTTCTAAAATGCTCTAGTGTTGATGTATATTCCTCCTACATGTATAGCAACCTAAGCTCTGCGTAGGTAGCGATTATTGGGAGCTAGTGACGAAACCAATTATGCGTGAATTTGACAGGCCTTTGACTATCGACGGCTGCCCATTGATGTCATAACGACAGTTGCTAATTAAATCAACATGATAGGAGTATTGTAGGCGATATGTAGCTGCTATGTAGCATGGTTTTGTGTATTTAAGTAACTGTTTGCACTTACGGATAAAACATCCAATGGATGAAATAAGACATATGCTGGATACAAGAAATCCATGGGGTTAAATGTTTTGAGTACAGTATAGGAGTTAAGACTTATGCCTAAGGTATGGCTTTACTACTGGGTATTGTGGCAATTTGTGAGAAATTGACAATTCCGCTTGTTAGGATATCAGATACTTATCCATAATTAGTAAATCCGGGTGTAAATGAAGTATTTATATAATATTTAATAGATATCAAAACACGACGTTATTGATGCGCAATACGTGCTGATTTGTTTATCAAATGTGTCACTTGAAGAGTGCTGTATCATGAAACCTTTCAATATTTCAGTAAGAAAACCTATTTTGGTAATTATAAAAGACAATGCCAACATGAGATATGTTTTTTTAGCTTCTTTTTATTTACAAACTATGACGTTATTAACAAGTATCATTTAGACTATCTCATGCGATAATAATTTTGTTGTTTTGGTGGACACGTACGTTATACCTATATAAAAATAGGTAGTATAGACGAAATTTGTACAAACGCATAAATTATGAAATTCGAAAAGTAACAAATGTGTGTAAAAGCTCCTGTAGAGTAGATATACATATTATACATAGATATACCGCCACCTAAACGTTTATAAAAACGTTGAAAATTGAAATATTGTCACAAAGAGAAACTCTTATTGAAAAGTGGCAACCGCCGAGGGTACTTCACAGAAAGAAAATTAGGATGTGAGCCGTCAAAACTTCAAAACCAGCCCATCAAAGCGACATTTTAGAGGGATGTCGCCCCCGCATTACACCTCTCTCATTATTTATCACATTGTCGACGAAATTAATGGCGAACCCTCGTCAAATGATTTTTATTTTATAAAATAAAGGCCGCGGCTTCTGACAGTTTAATCATATCTTTGTATTTGTAATGGCAATGTCTAGACTATGGAATTAAACTTCACTAAGTACACATAATTTTCTGTCTAAACTTCATTTCTCTTGATGAAGTCACGTACCTGCAATATTAAGTGGAAATTTTAAAGAAACTTAAATGTAAAATTCTGTTCTTATAGGTTAATAATTTGAAGTCACAAGTTGATTAGTAATTTTGTAATTGATATCAAAAATCAAGTTTAAACACATAAAAATAATTATTTGTTTCGTCATTTATTGATCTATTTACGGTGTTGAAAGCTTTGGCCAAGCTGCTTCAAAATGAGCAGCCATTTCGTTTAAATACTCTTGGCTATTTTAAAATAACTGCGTAAGAAGTCCTTCTTGAAACGAACAAAGTATATAATTAATCGTTCCCATTCATACACGTGTAAATTCCCGTGAGATACGTTAAAATACCGCTTTATTTTGTGACTACATTGGTTCAGATGCCAATTAGGTACAGTGCTACGCTTATTATGTTATTTTTGTAGTAGTATTCCTGCCGATAAGCTATTATAATACAGGATGATAGATATCTGGTGTCAGAGGTCGCCGACAAGGAAACTGGACTTTTGTTATAAACAGTTAATAACCAAAGTTGTGTTACGTAGTAACGTAAAACACCATCATTAAAATTATTTCTAATGATCACTTTATCATGTTCCAGTGGCAAACAGGATTAATAACGGGAAACGTTGTTAGTGTCCCCATTAAAACTTATCACTCTTTTTAAATTAACATTTATCTATATGTTTTTTAAATTTTAATGACTGTCGGTGATGGCTTGATAAGTATCCCCGAAAATATCAGAAATTTCAGTTGGGTAATTTCACTTCAAAAATATTTGACCTACACTGAAGTTTGATTGTAATTCTTAAAATTTCTATTCCCTCGGCGAAGACTTTGTGAGTTGTACTTTGTATTCTTAAGTTTTGGAGGTTGAAATTGCGTCTTTATTTCTTTAAAGTTAAGGTGCATATCAGATTCGAGAATGACAAAGTTCGTAGGATGTAAAATTTATAATTGAAGGCCGTAAATTAAGGTGACATCGACAGTTGTGGCTCGCGGGGAGGACTCGGCGTGCCTCGACACTGGGGAAAGCCCTGCCAATATTTTATCGAGAAGGTAATTATTTGATCGGCACATTGGGGTAACAGATGAAACTCGCGTAATGTCTTTCTCATTCTTCGTATTGCAAAAATGATTAATGATTAAGTTATCATTTTCAATTCCATTTTGGTGGAGAGGATATGAAAGTTATAAAAACTGTGAGTATAAAGGTGCGTAATAGATTGCGTATTCTCCATACTCCTGAGAATATTCTCGAAGTACAAACACGAAGATGTATGTGTGACCTGCAAAGTAAATCATCATTGTATAATACGTATTGTTTTGTGTAGGTTACCTATTGTTATGTAAACTTTGTTGGCAAGAACTTATTCGATTAGCCAAGGTGGAAGAAGGGCTCCATGATATTGTAATGACATAATTCAGTTTATAACATAATAGTTACTATTAGTTCCTTTTGAATATATTTCCTTTGTTTTTAGGAAGTTCTGGGAGGCTCTAGTAAAATCTATACAGCTAAACTTTATTAGGTACATTCTCCCGATTTTGAAGTTATACTCGTCCAAAGCTCCTTTCCAATTTTAATTACGAAAAGATAGTCGTCTAACATACGATCAATGTTATGATAACTCACCACACTTTTCGACAGTCAAACCCAAGACTTCGGGATCAGCAGTCGTTTCCAACCGCTCAGACCACACACGGAGACGTTAATCAGCAAAACTCAAATTACCTTTAAAGCATGACCCTAGAATGACAAAACCTAAGCCAGACTTAAAAGAGAAACTCACACCCATATACCGGATATAACCGGTCCGATCAATCGCGTCGCCTCCCGCTGGTCGATTTAATTCGCGCTCTGACAAAAACCCTTTGACGCATTCACTGGTGACAGATCGCAGTCGGGAGCCTCACGCCTCGCTGACAAGCCCATTATCATTGCCGAAACGTTTTGTGTGAACTAACGTACTAGGTAACGTGATTTTTAAAGGAAATTCGTGTACTCAATAATGAAAGATGGATTTGTAAGTCAATGCGCGTGATTGACGCTTGAAAATGAGTAAATTCTTCAGACGCTATACTGTTTCTCTGTATTCTAATGTCAGGTTAAACAAAGTCTTTTCACTATGTCAGTATATCGGCACAGAATAATAAGTACTATATCGGTTCGTGATGAACTCGAACGATGAGTGATTCATGAACAAGATTTTAATCCTGTCATCAAGATTTAAGCGGATCATTTTTCATATAAAATTTGTCGGTCGTCGATACAACTAGGAATTACCAAACACGATTTACATTTTAACACATTACCTACTTACTGAACAAGTATACAACAAGTGACGTATTTCTTAATGATAAAGGTAAATAGCAGGTGTATAGCAGGTGCAACAGATCAAATTATACACAAACTATTACATGCAGTTTCTTTAATACGATAAGGTACACAAACTTGTATTCAGATCCGATTAATATCAATAGCTGATATCAATTGCAAACGTCCTTACTATCGATAACAGATAACACTATCGTTTTCAATAGTTACTGTAATTAGAGTTCACTGGAAAATTCCAGTTCTCTCTTATCTTTTTCTCAACAGATTAGACTTAGAATTAGTAATTAGATTAAGTGCGAATAGTGCGATTATATGTTAGTACAAAGTCTGTCAACTTGACAGGCTCCGAAGAATGCGCGTTTATAAAAGTATCATTTAGATATGAGTGTATTTCCAAAAAAAATAAACTATAGCCAATATCCATCCGTCCGCTACATAAGTCTGTAAGTCTGTGGGTGGATTACATTCTTAATTACACTCGTGCTTCTTCAACTTGTCGGAAATAAATATTTTTATTAGAAGATAGTAGATTTCAGGTTAAAATCACTTACTAGTTGATTACGTAAGTAGAAAGGGGTTTGAGGCATTGGTCATGGAAATACAACATTTTTGGAATCCTCGATATTCCTATTGGGAGTATTAGAATCAAGGAATTAATTGTGTTTATCAAACGTAACAAAATTCTTGCTGTTACTACGGACGAATTATTAATAAAACCACACATTTTTTATCACAAAATACAATAAATGCGTACGATAAAAAATACGCAACATACATATACTTAAAAGCGATATTACTTTGAATTAAAAATAGCATCTCAATTTTTCCTGTGTCCTTTGTTTTGCACCCGTGAATATCCGCTTTGACGTGCAAAATATCACATCGATGACGTCAAAGATTTAATTAAAGCCATCATACCTAATACTATTTCCAGAAATTTTTGCATGTTTTTTTTCCCTGTAACTAAATATATTTACATTCACCTGCACGTATGGCGCAGATCGTAACGTGGTCGCCTCGCCGCGATTTTCGTAGCACCGCGTGTAGCCCACCCTATCTAATATTTGTGTGATGAACATGAGTATTTGTTCTGAGCATAGTTTTAAATTTATCTATTTAAAAAAAAAAAATTAAGAATTATGTTAGCATGTATAACAGTTATTTGGTTACCATAGTACAAGTTCTGCTTAGTTTTGAATCAAATGATCGTGAGTGAGTTGTCCAATCACATTTATTTATTCTCTGAATGCTGAACTTCAGTTAATGAGAATTTCAACTATATGTATATAAAAATTATAAGCGTCATACAGAAGAAATAACGAAATATTATAGTCTATCATTTTGTCGAAGTCGAAGCGATTGTGATATCGCGTAGTTACTTAAATAATAGGGACCACATAAGCAATTGAATTTTTTGATAACTAACCTCTAAAGTGCTGATATAAATATGTTTGCGAGTGGAGTCGCATGGATCAGCTAGTTAGTAATATTACAGTGCTTAGCTTAGAAAACACTTTATTTATTTGTTTAGACCACCGGGGATGACACAAACAAAAGAATATATTCATCGAATCGATATCGCTTCTATGAATTGTCACCTACTATTGCAACTCACCAAAAGTGCCGACTTACTCGTGAGATGTGACTGTTCCGTGAAATAAACGTGAGGTTAGG
Organism: Anticarsia gemmatalis; assembly: GCF_050436995.1. Classification (NCBI taxonomy): domain Eukaryota; kingdom Metazoa; phylum Arthropoda; class Insecta; order Lepidoptera; family Erebidae; genus Anticarsia; species Anticarsia gemmatalis. Next base: position 5,052,960 of record NC_134760.1, read on the forward strand.
TCGAGAGTCGAACGGACGATCTCTATCAGTTCTTAGAGAATGTCGGAAGGTCACTCCGCTCGTGTTATCTGTTACTGATAACACGTCGTTAAAGGAACGCTTGCGCGGTTTGATTGCGTTTTTTTTGTGGCGATGTGAAAGGCTACTGATAAGGTGCTCTGAAGTAATGTTTGGTTTTTATTTTGTTACTCTTACTTATTGAGTATTAGATCCAAGAGTATCGTACTAATCACTGATGTTACGAGTTGTAAATAGTCTATCCATGGATTTGATTCCGGGGCAACACAAAATTTCATGTCTTCAATAATATATTTGAAGCAGGATTTTTAGTGGGATACTACTTTCATGATAAAAATTAAGAATTAGAAAAAAAAAATGATACTTTAATTTATCAAAGTATTTATGTATTTTAACTGCATAATAATATAATTAATGATCTAATTATTTTACAGCAGCACAATATTAATAACGTTATCGTATTGGATCCCATTCAGCGCTAATTAAAATAAAATGATAAAGTAGTAATACAAGAATTAATTACAAATTTACAAAGCCACATTTATCGAAACGGCCACTAAAACTGCACTATTTGTTCTCACAAAGTCGTAGCGATATCATATTTCGCGAAAAAACTTCGGTCATTGTCATACAAATGTATCTGTTGTTACCGGCCCGTAATTGCTGCCCTGGTGTGTAATTTGCGAGAGCCCTTTGTACTGCAGTCAATGCACAGAGCATTTGTTATCAACTCGAGAACACGAGGTAGGGGCCGGCGAAAGTACGTTGTTTGCAAAAGATGTAATATTTCGTGAGAATTAGCAAAACAATTTTTAATAAAAATTAACCGAGAAATGAGAGCCCAAGAAGCCTTAAAAGGGTTACAAAAAAACGACACAATTGTGACTTAATCTTTTCAAGGTTCCAAATTTCATAACTGAAACCAGAGGTCGAAAAGTTTGAAACAATAATTCAGACCACAGATCCGTTTCCTAATGTCGAAGAGAAACTCATTCAAAAGAAACCAACAAATATCTCGGCAACTTTTTTCCTTCCGTTTGAAAAAACAAAGACAATTTGTTCTGAGGATTACGAAACATTTAATCCTAAAGGTCAGGTTTACATAATTTTGGTAACTTTTCGCATAACAACCTCCTTACATCATAACGAAAGCTCCCATACAATTAAAAGAAAAATCATAAATCTTTAACTTGAAGAAATTTTGAAGAGGCTAACTAGACAATCAGTAACTTATTACAGTAGGATTTTACAAAAAAAGTAACGTTTAAGCCCAGTTTTTAACTAAGACATAGCTTTGAACACATTATTGATTCTTTCAGAATCGCAAGGTTGAAATCCACACGAGGTTATTGGCTTACCTTGCTGTATTGACGTTCTTAATGTTTGTTTTATAATTAAGGATACCTTGAAGATATTAGAAAAATTACAACCTAGTTAGCAGAATATATGAGAAATGCTCAATATTTGGAAAAAAGGAACTATTATACATATTACTGCCTACACCTAAACACGCTTGATTTATCATATGCATAACAGCAACAGTTTATATAGTTCACTTCTTTCACTTCAATTATAGAAATAAAATGAACTCAATAAATAAGTACACTCTGTCTTTATTGTCTCATGAACTTGTAAATGGATTAAAGTAAAACACATCTAAGCTAAAACCAGTACGTTTTAATGTGATAAATAAAAGGTTTCCCCTGTGCACGGCGCCTCACCGCAACTCAAGACGCATTAGCGAGATTTCCAGTAATGACTACTAAAACTGAAGTGAGGATAACACTGTAACTTGCTTCGTTATACTCCAAGTCATAAGTGATAGAAGAAATCATTATAGCGAAATGAGAAATATCAGTATAATATTTTGCTTCCTTGCTGATTTTTTCGGAAAAGATAATTACCCTGTATGAGCAGAAACTTAAACAAAAACCTTTTCGTAAAGCCTACTCCCTTATACGTCTATAACTGCAAAAGAAAAATGCAAACGCTATGATAATTGCGGCAAATAAAAAAATAAAAATAAATAAATTTTGTTAGAAGTTGTTACTTTTTATTTTCTGTCGCAATGGTTCAAATCGCTGATCGCTTATCCCTCGTTCGCAGAGCAAGCTGTGCGAATAGGGTGGGTTGATTGATGAGCCGGCGTTGTTCTCTGATAGCGGGCTCAATTACACCACGATTACTTAATTTGACATGATACCAAGTTTGACGCTCCACGATTTACGCAGTGTTTCACAAGTGTTCCCCCTTAATGGGCACTTCTTGCCTTCTCGAGAACCATTCTCGAGAAGGCAAGAAGTGCCAGTAGTTTTTCAATTGGAAGGTTACGCTTTCAATCAGACACTGATTTATAAGGTTCTTGAAGGATTTTTTGGTTAGATATCTAAAATAGGTTCATAAAATAAAAAAATAATAGACATTACAAATGTTGATTTGGTGAACAGAAATTACTCAAATCTATATTTTATACTGAAATCATTTCATTATAAACAGAAGCTTTAAATTAGGTGACGTGACGTTCGACCCCAAAACCAAACAGTAGTTTATTAAATGAAATCGTATAATTGGTCAGTGATCCATTGATGAGAGCAAACAACAATGTTTATGTGGCGGCACGAACGGTCGTCATGCGAGAACCGCTTCCATCATGTTTCGAAGCATTATTAACTTAGTTGCTTCCGCTCCTGACGTGCTACTCTCCAAATTGCTCACCATTACACTATTAAGGCTAAGTGGGATTGTATCCAGCCAACGTCGGAAATTCGGTTTGTTTTTCTTCAATATCTTTCTTATAAATCATTTAATCTTTCTCTACATTTCTTTCACGAAATGTGCTATCCATCGCGTGACTGCGTTTTAGCTTTTCTTTGACATTTTATATTTACCACTTATCCATAATGGGTGCTTAAGTAAAGATCGTGAGGTAATCTCTATCCAGCTCTAACGGGTATACTTTCTAATGCTATTTTATTACGTCTATAAATTGCATAGACTCGCCCCAGGAGGCGCTTACGGAGTGGCTATCGCACTTTTCGATTTAGAGCTCTCCTCACTCAAAATTGAAATGGCTCGCCCCTTTGTCGGAACAATTTAAATTGGACATTTTAAACGCAATTCTTTTGGTGGTCGCTCTCTGTGCGGTGTTTTGGCGTTCGGTAGGGTGGAAGCTGTGTAAGAATGTGCCCGAACATGTTAACGGATTGAAGGAAGACATGATGTTTTACAAAGTGAACCTTAAGGACTTTACCGTAAACAATTACTTTTGAACCTAGATTATTTAAATTTTAAAAAGCTTTTTTAAAATGCAATTATTAAACTTTTGGTTTCGCACAGTAAAGTTCTATCAAGACTCCAATGTCAATATCACACCTGCCATTTAAAGTTCAAAAGATTACACCACCCACATTCAATTCTAAAACTATTACGTACTCCATTGTTAGGGGTGGGAGGGACATTTTAAACTATCGTTTATCCTTAGAAAGTGGAGGGACAGTGGCGGGAGTAGTTTATCAAGTTGATAGCAGCGATCACAATGCACTAGTCGTTTCACGTGCGAGCACAATCACTGGAACCTTTGCTGATATGTATCTTATTGACCGTAGATATGATGCGAAGAGCGTTCTGTAATCGAAGGTGGGAACGAGTTTAGAGAAGCTATACTTCTTTATTGATCGTGTTAAACGTCGTTGTTGTCGTTTTAAAATAGAATTTAGTAAGTCGTTGTAAAATAGAGTTAAGTAGTATTACATAGACACAGTTGAGCGTAGTAAGGGTAAGAAAACAGTTTGTCAAAGAGATCGTTTATAATGTTTAACTAAAAGCCGGAACTCAAAAAACAATAAAGAAACTTCAAGCGACATAAGTCATTGTCACATATCTTTATCTGCCAAATAACTTCTTATTTTTCTCCATAAGTTTTGTACAAAACGTAGTTAATCCATATTTTTGATTCTTAACCATTGATCTAATTTACTGCCATGATCATGAACCAAAAACACAAATGAAAACCACAATTTCTTCAAACAAAGCCTTACAAACATATCAAAGATTTCTTACTAAGTAATACTTTTAACACTTGTTCAGGTTCTTTTACATTATAGTTATATGTATTGTCACGTAGGCAAGTCATTCAGTATTCTGTACGGGGTGTGCTCGGAGCCACGAGTTTGTTTCGACACTGCCCATTGTATTTCTATAGTTCCGTGCTTGTGACAGAAATATATATTAGATCAAGTAGAGTAATCAATTGCATTGATACCACGATACAGGCAACGCCTAGTGTGGCTATCATTGTTCTCAAAACTTTGTAAACTTGGACAGAAATAAATATTTTTATCTTTTTTTTTAGATAGGTACTTGAATTGATATTTCATCTGTAAGTATGTTTTGTTGAGTCCGGTTTCGTAATAGTAGTAAAGCTGAATATTTACAGTTTTTATTTCTGACGTATCAATTGGATAGGTTATGTCAAACTTAACTGGAAGCTGTAAAATTGTCCCTTACTTTAACATATCTCAATTTTCCTCCAGGTTCCTGTGTACATTCCTAGTCACTTTAAAAATAATCTACAATAAATTAGACCAATAACACTTTGTCCGACCTGGGAACCTTAAGGTATTAATTATAATAATATTGTGGTCGCATATGACACTGATTCAAACAAATATGATTTTTTTTGAAAAAACATTAAAGTGACTAGCAAAGTTAAATTCATACAGTAATACATAACAATAAAGTCCCACCGTCCGCGTGCCTGTAAACTCATAATGTCGCATATTAAATCGTATAAATTCTCATGGAGGAACAAAATTCACATTTTCTTTAACAGAATGTATGTGGCTCTTTGTATTACTGAGACTGAGGCTCTATTTTCTCGTTCTGTTAGTTTATTATCACGTGGCTTTTTATTTATTTTGATAATACATTTTACTTTTTTTAGACAGTGAACTTAAGCATTCACCTCTCACAAAAGTATTAGAGGTTTTGAATTCAAAAGCAATATACACCAATAATTTAGAGTAACACACCAATAATTTTAATTTTATTGAAAGATGACAATAACTGACTGGCAACAACTGACAGTAAATGGCCTAATATTTGTATTTATTATAGTCCTCTCTTAGTAAAGATATAATTCTTCTGCTCGAATAATAATAAGAACCACAGGCATCTGCTAACAAGTGAGCTTAAATATTCGGGCATATTTTGACATTCGTTTTCATACATTTACGGTTACAAAATCTATGGTATATTCCATTTCTAAATAAAAAAATATAGCTCTCATTGTTGTCTGAAAGTCAAAGTAAAAACAAAATTCCATTATGATAACCATTCTTTAAGAACACAGAATCGATTAAACAAGAACCGCGGAATCAATTATATCGGTGTGGACGTCAAATCGATTATAGCCTCGTGTCTGTCACCAATTGATTCTAGTTGTCACCTTCACGACGCCATGTTCTAGTCACACTTGAACTAATAAACACTGAATTAAGTAGCGCGATTCTTTACCACTATCGACTATTGACAACCGGCTAGCTATCCTGAAACTTAGTATTCAAATCTGATAAGCGCCTCTAGCGGGCGTCCTTAGAACTGTTTTTAGAGTACATTTTAAATGTAAAACTCTCGTTACTCTATACTACCGATTGTAGAAATTTAAAGCGCTAAAAGATGTTCTTATTAAGATATCTTTTGTATTTATTCTAAGGATCTGTTGCAATAGGTACTTTAAACAAAAATTGTTTTAAAACTACAATTGATGTAATATAATGCAGAACAAAGTTAAGGTTTTTGTAAAAGCTTTAAGGTGGCTGTAGCTTTTGTGTCATATATGGATGAGTTCTAATATCGAGACAAATCGAAAGAATTCTTATAAGATTACTACAGTATTCTCTCGTTAGGGATTTGAAATATGCAAATTTTTTTTACCTCCAATACATTTTTATGTATTTCATTAAGATGCATGATGATTTAATTTACCTGAAAGAGCATAATATCAACACAGCAACGTGACTAAAATCAAATATAAACAATAAATGTATTAATAAAATAGTGTATTTAGATTGATATATTATTCATAATACGGAAAACTAATTAAGGATATACGCAGTAAACAACCAATCAGGGGACGGGAACTAATACTTGAATATGTATGGCTAGAAAGATATGTAAGTATCTATTGGAACGAGGAAGGGAATCTTAAAGATAATAGGTAGTAGTTTTACGAAATATATTGAATAATTTATTAATGTAGAGTCAAAAGGCTTTTGTTTTTCCTTGGTTTTGGCAAGTATCACGAGAGACTCTATTATTAAATTGAACGATGCACAAAAAAACTTAAACATCTATTCCCTATAGTATACGAATGCAAGCGAACCAATCTTTGCAATAAACATGTGTTTGAAGTAGCAGCTAACCAACTACGGCTTTCTAGCCCTAGATCCCCTACAAACCGGCTAGTACAACTGGCAAGATACCTATTAGACATCGGTCTACGCGAGTTATACAGTAGTAAATACGTCTTGTTATGCTAACCTAAGTCTACCAGCTATCATACAGAACGCAATAAAATCTTTATCGACGCACATCAAAGACATTTGAACTGAGACGGCCATTTAGCATCACCTATTACATCCACACTCTAACTAGGTACCTACATGCTAGCTCTCGATGCCAAAGCACCTGCCACATCACAGACTCTGACAGACAAAGACGCAGATAATAAGGCTCATCCCATTGGTGCATCACGGCCGATGCCCCGCCCACTGGCCGCGCCGGCCAATAGCGACGGCCGGCACAGATCTTGAGCGTTATCTAGTTATCTGCCGTCTCGCTTGGCACTTTCTACCGCCGATATTTTCATACGCTGAATAAATGCACTGGAAAATTGTTCGGAGATCGAACACATTTAATATTTTCTCAATTATATTTTTGAAATGTAATTTCTCAATTTTCTAAAAGTTCGAAACACTGTTTCGAAACATTGTTTTTCTATGTTGCTTCGACCATAATGCTTAAGACTATTGGAGTACTTTAATTACTGCGACCTACTTACATAACAAGACGCAGGTAACTATCTAGAACTGCAACTACGCTTAATTAGATATTGCTAGTTACATATTCCCTAGTTAGCGAGAAACACATGCAGGTTACATAAATAGATTTCTAAGAAATAACAACTTACTATACGAACTGAAAAGATTTATTCTTCACAGTTTTATTTGAGACGTAGTGATGATTTGAATTTGCGAGCACAGTAGCGAAGTAGCGAACGATTGAATACGATACGATAAGAGTGCAAGATTGCTGGCTCACATTCAATCAAGTTTGTTTTCTTAATCGGCGCCTTGTCTCGTATCAGCGACCAATATCACTAGACCTCACCCTCCCCTCATAGCAAACACATCCCAGTACTTTCAAAGAGAGCTTTGGTGAAATGTCAGAGGTCTACGTAGCTTGGTCGTGTTGTACAAGTGATTTGTTATAAAGCACCGTCGATAACTGAAGGGCCATTGTTTGTAGGTCGCTCCCGATGTAAAATATTGTAATAGTGTTGTTATTGTAATCATGTTTTGAGTTTATAAAGAAATATTGCCTTTCAGGAAGACGTGCAAGTACGTTTAATATAAACATCATTTGATTCAGGTACATTGATAAAAACTATTCAGAAAATATCAACTTTTCAGATACTAAACTCAGGCGTAACTTATCTAACTCTTACAACTAACGCTTGCTTTGTTCTAAAAAAATGTAAACGTCCCACTTCTGTAACTATCAATCATAAAACTGCAGAAACTTTTCCATGAAAACTATCAAACAATTTTCCAAAATCAAATCTATTGAAAAGCTGCGAATATTTTCAGACGGTAACCTTGTATAGCGACCCCGAATTGTGTGAGAGAGAGGGGTGTAACACAAAGACACAGGCGGGGCGCGGAGGGGGCGAGGCGAGGGGGTGTCCCGGGCGAGGGTATGTGATTCGGGATTCTAGGGATGAGCTGGGTCTCGCTTCCTCTCGCGTTATTCTGGCACAGTGCGTCGCCGTCGCCGCACATACAACCAGTGCCGCACTATCACACGCGTATTGCACGCGAGAACACGACAACCGCACATCACTACACAATTCATCTCTAATTTCAAATTATTTCAACTTAGATTTTTTTTTTATTTTGAAATTTTGAACGTGCTTCGATAGTGCTGTGACGATTAGTGTTTTCGTTTTATTTTGTGATTTATTGGGACAATTTAGTGAATTAGATTTCACGAGATAAGTGATTACGGACAATGCGAAAATTTATCATCACGAATGCTGAATTTTGATACGAATATTTTAAAGATGAAGATGTCTGGTGAGTTCATTTTATCAAGGAAAATATTCTCTTCGACATTGTATATAGTGTTTGTTACATTTTTTTTATAATTATTGTATTTAATCTTAAGCATGTCAACGGACGTTATCAACGATATAATCGATTAAACGAGATATTTTATCTTTAATTCTTGATAGCACAGGTTTAAAAACGTGACGCCATAATTAAACGTTTTAATTACACGAGCAGTAAACTAATATAATACATAAAAATTGCTCGTTTTCAATTTATAATTATGAATGAGATACTGTTACAAAATAAAAACTTAGTTTTCGACACATTTTTAAAACTAAACGTTTAAGTATAAGCAACGGAATAATCTCCTTTACTTGTTGTCAATCTTGTATTTAACAAGCCATAAACACTCCACGACCGTAAAATCAGATAAGAGGATAACCCAAAAGCTCTTCAAATTATTTCGCTTGTTTAACCACAAATAAACATCACTAACCGTCTATTTTTTATCTATGCTTTCAACAATTATCTGTGGTTCTGTCAAGGGTGTGCGAAAAAACAGAAAAAAAAACATTATCATAGATTGTGAGTTATTAACATAAAATATATTGGTCGTGTCTTTTGGCGGACGCCGCCGGGATGAAAGCTTGTTTGTTTCATGTTACGAACACCTTGTGCTGTTAGAAATCTTATTTACATCACACCAGTGCGAAAAATATTGTGTAGAAATAGGATTTGTTTGTAAACCGAAAATGTAGAGACAGCGGCCTTTATAATGTTTTAAACTTCAAACTTTAATCCGTATTGTATTTTCCTATAATATAAACCTAATTAATGCGGAGATTATAAAGAGATATCTCCTTTAATACGTATTATAATATTACTTTAACAAAGCTATTAGTCAAGTTATCGGCGCTCACGTAACCCGATAAGTAACTATTATCAAGAAACACTAGAAACTTGTAAGTTTCTTACATAACATCATAATATAAACGTAATCGCAGTGAATTAGACATTACTAATTACCATACACGGACATAATGACTTATGAATATTGCGCGGTACAAAATCTTCAAATATGTCGATGAATGATTGCAACAGTGCTTGTAATAAAATAAGACTACACACCCACTTTAAGATACCAAGAGCCTTTCATATGATAATGTTGAAGTTAAAAGCATCTTTCAGTTAATTTCTTATGTGAAAATTTACATAAGCAACCATGGTTACAACCGGCTCATTAAAGCGTACCGCACCTTGCTAATGTTAGAAAGTACGGCTTTCCGCGAATACTTGGCCATTGAGTGTCGCGAGCCAAGTGAATTTCTCAACGGTGCCGCCGAATCTGCGATGAGCCTAGTCCTGAGCCTCGCATTCACCTGTTCCTTAACAAACTACACACAAATATCAACCTTAACGTTTAAATTTTAAAGGAATAATTGTCTTAGTGCGTGTATCGCTCGTCTTTTGTCGTGTTTTATGAGTCAACACAGGCCATGAACTCTCGGTGACAGAGCGACGTAAACCGCGCTTATTGTCAGTCGCCGTGTCTAACACGTGAAATCAGCTTGCCGTGGGGTCTGCCAGACTAAAAAATGCATCTGATGCTCTTCAACTCTTATATTGAAGAAACCTCTCTCAAATCCAAAAAAAGATAAATCGTTCATTAATAGAAGTAATTCGTAGAAGAGAAGATTAAGTTTTAAGTTTATAATTTTTCCTCTGTCCATAATTTCCTCTGTCCAACGAACTTCCTACTTAATGATCAACCAGATACATGCTGGACCAAAACCATTAAACACAGCTAGTGTCAAAAAAAGCATAATTTCTGTTGAACAGCTCCACGTTGTTCTATGTCTGTGCTTGGTCTTATTTTAAATCTGTCGCGAGTTTCTGCGGAAACCGGAGATTTAACGACGAGTCGTCCGCATTGTCCGCGCACGAAGCGTTCGCGGTCAAATGGACCTTGCGACGGCTGATTTGAATATGAAATTCGAACATCAGTTTTATGGCGCACCGTTCCATAAGTTAGCAGACGTCCTAGCTTCGAATCGCTTTTATTTGTTTTATGTATGACAGTACGAAAATACCTGCATCGCTAATTAGGCGGTAGACCGTTGAGTAACATCGTTACTAAAGTTTATAGCCTGTCTTTATTTCAAATCACAAGATACTTATAGAACCTAAAGGACGCTAAATGCTAAATTATCACCTCGGGCTTAAAATTACTTAAAAGCAGTCTGTGTCATAACATAATCACAAAAAGTAGTCTTAGAACTAGATTTTAGCAAAGAATAATAGAATTTAATCAGACCAACTACGAAATATCCATATTAAAAATCCGTATCAATTGTTTCAAATTCGCACCACAATTAACTGAAGTAAAATCGCAATCCCTACGACAGGTGAGGCAGCATAGCAACAGCCAGCCATAAAGAACACACATCCTGCCTCATTCAACCCATTATTATGTTAAGTAGTTATCTTTATAATCGTTTATCGTCTAATTTTACGCGTTTTTTTCTTCGCCACGTGCGATGAAGACACCGACAAGACAGGGGGTTGTTTTAACAAGTATATTAGTAGTAATAGGGTTGGTATGATAAATGGTGTGTCTCTTTCAGCTGTATTTGCGAAGGGTCGTTTATTGATGACACGCGGCACACCCTGTATGAATTTAGTTATGTTCGGTAAACATGTTGCGTAAGTTTTTGATACTTAGAAACTTTAATACTTTGGTGGACTGTTCTCTATCTTACGGCGTCAATTTTGGTGTCGAAATTCGTAAATTGGAATCTCTTTGACTACGATTAAAGCAGTACTTACTCGAATTCAAGCCAGTATGTTGTTATAAAAATTATGTTTTTGTGGACATTGCGTTGCGACCTTCTGATTGCGTACTTGGTTACTTTAAGTCTTGCTCGTTATTGCATGATATGATAAGTCGGTGAAATGTATTATCAATATGATAGTCCATCAATCATAAAGTAAGGTTTAATTAATTATGATCATGATGTCATACAAAATATTATTGAACCGATGACTTAAAGTCCGTATAATCCAAGTGATAAGATAATTTTTAAGGAAAGGGGGATTCATTTCTATCGGAAATGTCATCAAAATTGTAAATATTTAACTTAATACTGATTAATTTATCCTTGTGGGGTAACTTCAAATTTTGTTTACTAGATAATGTGCGTGATATGATACTTATTTCATAGAACAGATTATAATGCCACAGAAAATGAAAACAAAAACACATTGGCATCGCGCCGCAATGTCGGAAAAATGTAGTTTTTAAGTTGTAGTCTTCGCTGGATAATATGTGTAATTCTACATTCATCTACAGTTTTTTCCGAGTTCATTAATGAATAAAACGAGAAATAAAGATATTTGCATGTTGTGGGGATGCTCCGAGACACAAGAGACAAGCGGAAACGCTTTGTGAACAGCGGAAACAGACATAATGCGATCACATCTTGCACGTCTTCACTTTTTTATATCAAAACTTTTTGCTCAGTTATAAAACACAGACGATTGCTCGCCGTTCTGGCTTTTACAACTTTTTATAAGCAAAATATTATATTATTATTTGTTTACTACGTTAATAGCTTACAAAAAGCCAAATAGCCTCTTCTTTTTTCTTTGTATTTATTAAAACGAATGAACATTTATCTCCGTCGCCAATATGTCTGGGTTACTTCAAATGTATGAATGAACAGTAGGCATAATAAAACATAGATAAATCTTCGTATAAGGTCACGTTTCGCGCCGGAGATAAAACACACATACTTGCCTGTAGGTCAATGACTACAAGTGTCTGCGTGATGACTAATCTGAATATTTTGTCTACAGCAGCAGACAGCCAGGAGTCTGGCAGCCCACCGCCGAGCCCGACAGACTCTGCCACTTCTGAATCAGCGCCCACCCTAGTTCACATCAAACAGGAAAACATGCCTCCTGGAACTGATATTAAAGAGTACTATGGATCCCTCGACTTCGGTCTATCCGACACATATCTATCTTCAAACTTCCCCGACTACAACCGAGGGTACCTCCCGAGACCTTTAGAATTACAGAATCAAAGATTCTTGGATTCAAAGAGTCCTAAAGAGAAAGAAGATGGAACAAAGGATGACGATCCTGGGGATAGTGAGTTCAATCTACCGAACGAGTTGATGTTTAAAAGTGGTGGGATTTTTGCAAGGGTGAATATTACTAATGGAACTAAATATGGACCTTTTCTTGGGAAGTGGGAGTCGCAGCCGTTGGACAGGAGGTTTGCCTGGGAGGTAAGTGTCTCATATATACTTTTACTCTAGTATGATAGTGATAATTATGCTTAATTTTTCTGTGGAAGATAGAATAAATTAGATAGCCTTGTAAAGGTTTAGTTAAACTTGACTTTTTGATTGGTTATCGTAGCTTTACATAAATAAATAAATACATATCCGATAACTTTTACTAACGAGACACCTAACACTTACTCAGTCTTAAATCATCAAAAATTAGTGCATATCAGAAAAAGTGATGACAAAGCGCTCATTCTTCCCCGTTCAAGTTAATTTAAGTTATGAATGAACCACTTGTAGTATCAAGTGTGGGTGTCAAAAATGAGTGTCGTTCGTTCGTCGTCGATAAATAATGTGTAAACTGAAGCGCTGTCAAGCACGGATGCAATAAACTGTCGGATTTATTGATCACTACAGTTCCTAAATGTCCTTTGAGTGCAGTCCTCTTTTGAGTGCACACTTCATTAACTTTAATAAGTCAAAGCTCGTTTAGTATCGACGTCTGAACACAATTTTAAATTGTTTTCGACAAAAAATACGCAGTAAAAAAGTGGGAATGAGAATGACTACCAAAACATGCGTGTTGTGGCGAGTAGGATGATATATTTAAAAGTATGTGTGTCTTGATGGTAAGATCTGTTTGATAGATTATTATCTATAGTTTATTAGTTGCAAAAAGAAATATACGCTTGATAAATATATTCTTGATGACAATACAGCTCCAAATCTATAGATCTTTATTTCTTTCAGCAATAGCTGCTCCATTTAAATATCGTCATAATAAAAATGCATTTATCTTGTAATAAGATTATCCATAAAATCTCAATTTACTAGTGAATGTGCAATTCTTAGAGACATGCAATGTTCAATTGAACGCATCAGAGAATTTTGCGAGGGGTGTGGCGAGGTTATCTTTGGTCGGAAACGGAAATCAATTGTTGTGTCAGATTCCTGGATTACGAGGTGATGTTTAAGAGAAAAGTATTGAATTACTTGCAATCTGCGAGTAAGTAGAATAGATATTGCTTTATTTGGATGTCAGTAGTCTTATCCTGGTATGATTTGTACAGACATAAAGACTAAATAATTTGCTTGCGATACAAAAGTTACATTCAACTTTTGATAGAAAGATTGTAGATTCTTAATCCTTCTCTATTATGGAAACTATAGTTCACAGCGTCGGTAAAAATTGAAAGAAAAGCGAACTGAGAAGAAAGATCTATATCTAGATAATCATATCATTATCATCATCATAACCTTTCGAAATTATACAAACAGTAGACAGGTATAATGTAGAAATACTAATTTCGAAAAAAAAAACAATCTAATTCTAAAATATTTTGCCAATTCTCGATTGACAAAAGGCCGGACGTGAATCGGACATAATAGAGCAGTGAGATGCGCAAACGCATCGCATCGTATGTCTGTTCGAGACAGATAACGTGTGTTTAAGTGTGGGTGTCAGGTTACAGTCAAACCACACCATTGTACTGACGGACATTTAGTTCCGGTAGTCTGTAGACAAGTTTATTAGACAATGTATTCAATGCTATTGTAGTTTTTATTGTCATTTTACAGTACTACATGTACTTACATAAATTACTTTGTAATTACATATGGATGTTTCTTTATAAATACGTTTTACTGCTTAAATATTTATAATATATTGAAGAGAACTGGGTAAAATATTCTGTGAAAAAAACAAACCCTACTGATACTATAAATGTAAAGGTTGTGGGGATAGATGTATGTTAATGATCCAAAAACGCGTATTTTGATAAGAATGACAACACCGGGATGACACGTAGTATAATATAATACTTCGGTAATGTTTTCTCATGCGGCCAAAATTGCGGACGGAAACTAGTTTCGTAAATAGAAAAGTATTATTATTGACTATATACTTTTATTTTTGATCTAAGCTCCTAAGATAAGTTACTAAAATAGTAGGAATTAGTTAGAAGAAACAAAGTACCTAGTTAGTTCTTTAAAGTAATTTCCATATACATAGAAGTTTTATTATCTTTTACTACACAAGTGTTAGGTAATAAATAAGCAAGTAGGTTTTCTATGTAAAGTTTCTTTATGTTAGAAAGCTCACCGTTAGTTTACATTTTAGGACGAATTGCAGGCTCGTGTCATTTGCTTATTGTATTTTATGTTTCTAAACAAAAGAGTATGTGTTCAGAGCTAAGAGAATTTGACGGTGTTAAGTGGATGGAAGAGTGGTTTTTATACATATAGAATAGCTCGGTCCACTTAATAATAATGATTCTCAATTATACGTGGCGTAAGCGTATTAATATAGCCCGTTAAATTGTTTAAAAAAATACTAAAAATCTAATTCAGCATTCAAATCTATTAGCATATAATCATTGCAATTATATCTTATATCAAAAGTCATTATACTCGCTGGACCTTAAATGATAACAAAGACAGGTACACAATGAACTGGAAACCTATCAAATTTGTTCAACATTCAGCTTCTAGAATAAATATAGGCAATTCATTGTTACTTCCCTGAACCGAGAAACCTTTGAAGTTTAGTCTAAAATCCCTAAACTTGTCACGGAAAGTTCCGTTGGTGGAAGTTTACTAAAGTAAATGTGGCTACCGATCATTATATTGTTTGAAATCCAAGCTTTCTTCTTGATATTTGTACGTGACACATTGTAAAAGTGCCAATTGTGACGTCATTAGAAGGAGCGCTGACCACGTTTCCGACTCGCTGGCCATAAAACGATCCTTTGATGGCATTTAGCTTCTAACAATGTAGTAATGACTATCCGTTCATGTGAAGTTTTCTGTGAACAATGATTCAACCAGTAATTGGAATAGATAGAAATAATTTATTTGTCAGAAAAGCGAACTTGTAGAGACTACTCTCTAGATATAGCGTCTTTTGTTGCACAACCCCGTTTTAAACCCAACCGCGTTTAACACCTTACTTGGGTAAAAAAACGTTAGAATTCGACATTTTCACATAAAACTGTCAAACTTCAAGGGGTTAAAACTCATTGTTGAATCAGTGATGGCTATATTATCTAACCACCGTTTCCCAAACGTCGATATCTCAATACAAAATCTCGACAAAAACATCCGGGTAATCAAAGAATTCTTTATTTGAGCATCCCGTGTCAAAGTGCAGTGAGAGGTTGCGAATAAAAACCCTAATTTTGGTTTAGGCGTGACCCCCGTCAACAATTTTTTTACAAATTTACACTTTTTAAACTAAAAAGTAACGGTGAATTGTATAAAAGACATGTCGTATTCACACTTTAAAATGAAAACTTGATTGGCGAGTTTTTTTTATTCAATAAAAACGTCACAAATCTCTTGAAACGCATCTTCTTTAGAATCCGCTAATAAAACTTCTTTTTATTCGATTACCACTCGATGGAAGTTTAAATATTTTTCTCACAGATCTTATGATTGTCTGCAATAATTTATTTATAGATTAATATCGGTTTCGTCGTTATCTGGCTCTACCTATATTAAACTGCATGCAAATTGCAATACAAAGAAATGTTTATTTAAACATTCTTAGTAATATTACTTACTAATCTAACGGATGAATTTGTGATGAGACAAACTGGTTTGTAACAAAAGGATCATCTCGCTTCAAACGTCAATCAAGTTATGAATTTATAGATTTTGTAATGTATTTGTGAGAGGGAGCGCGATAACTGTCATTCGTGATGTGAAATTGGCATGTAATGGATTCCGCTAATTATTATTTCAATATGCAATTTTTATTCGGCGGTGAATTAAAAAATTGTATCGATAATATTTGGTTTGCGCTCCACAAAGGTTGATCATGAATCATTTATTTCGTTTTGTTGATTTTTCGTTGGGAAGCGTTGGTGCTCGAATAATATGTTAATGATGTTTATTTAATCTGAACATCTACGGCTTTTATTTTGTACGAATCATCAAAAATGTACTTTTAACCGAATTGTTTCATTCAGTCAGCTTTAAAAATGTGCAGTTTTAAAAATGAGTTTGTAAACGTAACGGTTATTTCGAAAATGGAATATAGGATTTAAAAGAAATATTTTATAATCCCGTGGGGCTATAAATTAAAAAGTGTTAATTTTAAGCCCATGCATCAGTCAGTAGCGTCGAATCCGTTGCATTACTGTCAAAATATCTGTCATATTCGTGTGACATCTTTTCATTGCTGGTCACCCCTTCAGTGGCATAGGATTAGCGATACACGCGGCCCTATTACATCTTCATTACGGTGGGCGTCTGACATACCCCATGTATTGTTATATTTAATAATAACAATAAAAAGTGTTATTGTTATTATGTTTATTGCCTCCATTGATAATATTTATACGATCCGTGTGTGATCTCCGATGACAAAGAGACACAGATGCGTTTGCTTGTCATTGTTACAGAACAGTTGTGGACAAATAGTTGTGTCTTTTGGATAATTATAACATGAATTTAAAAAAAAACAGTCGATAATTATGACTTAAACTCCATATATGAGTGTGTATATTGAAATGTTTTAATTTAATTGAATAATTTAATGTTTATTGAAAAGTAAAAGAAGTAAGGTTTACTAGTGATAAATTTAACATTTACAACAAGCAAAAAGTTTTTCTATTTACCGGCTAATAACGAAGTAAAGGAACAGACATAAATTACCTGTAATAAAACTAGCAGGTTTAAAATATTCCTTCATCATTTGTACAATTTATTTGTCCCGCATTGCATCATATCGCATGGTCGGATCAACGCGGCATCTATGACAGTAGTTGTCAAATCGACACCTGGTCCATATGACACCATCGATCGGATCAACATCACACGTTTATAATACAATCGACATACCGACGAAATACGCAAAAATAAACGTAAAGTACTTTATATGCGCACAACACCACCTCAACACGAAAATTGTTATTCAAACAAAGTTCCTTAAACAACAAGGTTCTCAAATGACGCTTATAGATATTGTTTCAAAATTATAATAAGCTAATAAGAATTGAAAATTAAAGTAGATAGAAGTAGTGTTCAATAAAATTTATGCGCAATTAAATTACTTCTTTTATTGCATTTTCGTTAACCACGCTATCTTTTTAATTGGCAAGATATCCAAAAAACATGTTCATAAATATTGACAAGATATTGGCAGGGGCTGGCACCCTCCGCTCATATCTAAACATTACTCTTATTATTAACAAGCAGACACTTATCAGTTAATCTTATGTTACACAATACACGCTAATCCCGGGCGTGATAGAAATTTATCTTTGCTACACCGTTCATTGTCACTTTGCCCCAATCTCCCCTTCAAAGAAATCTGTAGTTACGAATGTTTGTGATCCTTCTTCAATTGATTAAAGAGAGGAGAAAATGTAGGTTTTCTGTTTTGATGACATTATAATACTGCAGTTCTAAAAATAGAACTTATATTTTCATCCACGGAGAATTCTCTACAATTTTCCAGTTCACGTTATTGCAGTTCTGTTGCGCACAATAAAACTAACTCAGTACTGACGCTGAGCTTTTTTCTATTTTACCTCCAACTTTTACCATACCAGTACATAGCTATTGTATAGGTAATCTCATTGCAAAGTTTACTCACGAGTCGTCTCTGCGGCTTCTTATTTGCTCCAATATTTTTCCCAACAAATTCGTGTTCGCAAAACAGTGCGGGCGTGCACAGTGGGGCAATATTTCATCTGAGCTGGCCAGAACAATAATAGCCTGTGGAGTCGAAGCCACGGCACGTTCGTGCCACAATGTTACCCGCCGCCAACGTACGGAGATCTCCCTCGCCCTCGCTAAAACTTCAATAATTACACGCGAAAAGAGGATGGTAACGGAATACGAAGTTTCTTCGAGAACTGGTCGGTTGTATACCATCGCCAGCATCCGTGTAGACAAAATAACGAAATACTCCGAAAGCAATGCGATATACCACCGGTTATTGGGTTAGGTTAAGCGTTGTTTATACTGAAAGCTCGGCAGAGGCGATTGTTGATGCGTCCGATGCCAAGTTGCTAACTTTGACGTTGCACTGTTATTCTATTTTGAAACAGGTCAGCATCACGAGCGCACTTGTGAAAAATAATCGTTCATTTGTAAAAGCATATTTCATAATATTTTTACAATATAAATATTTTGATTACTATGCCTAACTAATTGCTAATTGATTTCTATTTTCGGAATCATATTGCTCGACACAAGAACGACAGATACAGTTCCAACAAACTTTTAAATCATTTTAACAACCCTATGAATTTTACAGCTTCGTCATCCTGAACTAAAAAAAACACCCTAAAGCCTATATTATTGGTCTACATTCGACACCAAAACAGCATCAATGATCACCAAAAAAACATTTGAAAATAACCGAATAATTCCGGATCCCACCAATTGTCACCGTGACGAAGCCGCCGGTGTCTTTGTCACACTGTGCATGGTTTTTTTCTCTTGTAATCTTCTAGTTAATCCGTTTTAACGCTTCCAGATGTGAGGTTGCACCTCTATGCGCGATTTGCGCCTGTTCTGCTTGTTCCCAAAGGATTCGATTGCTCTATTTAATTACTATGTTACTATTTTGACATTTTTTGCCGTAATTTTGTATTATATTTAATTGAAGATAACTTTTCATTTTTGTAGATATCTAAGAATCTTTTCAAGATTAGCAAATCGGCATAGATACTCATAATGATGATTCAAACTAATATTTATGACGCTTGACTAGGTAATTGAAAGTTAGTCACGAGTCGTCTCATGATTATGATCAACCAGAGCGCAAGCTGAGTCACATACTTGCATTACGTGATAGTACACAACTTTGTTCGTACTAAATTTAAAAAGTACTCCACACATCGCCCTTTCAAATATCATGTTACTGTTCGACTGTTTGTGTTATTTTTACAACAAAACAAAACCAAAAACACGGACAATTGGCAGCGGTGTGATTGTTCACCGATCACTGAACAAACGATGGATGTCCTTTGTGCCAATCAGTGGGGCGCTGATACCCGAATAATGGTCACACTATTGACACCCACATACAAAAACCAAAAAAAAACTCTAATATCTACTCACATAAAGTCGAATTTCGATAATAACGACTGCTTAAGAAGATTGGTGATATATTTTTTTTGCGCAATGATTCCCGTTCGTGAATATTTGGTGGTGTTAGGAATTAGAACGTTTTGTCTCCAAGTTAATGGTTGAAACGTGACCGTATAAGGTGTCCGTAATTTCACAATAATATGTTTCGAATGTGACAATGATGTACGGTGAAATCCTATTGAGCTCTTGACTAATTTATGGGCCAGGAATTGATCAATTCAAGAATGGCTAATCTCTGATAAATGATACCCTTTGAAAGTTATAGGCCATTTATTTTGACTTGAAAGAAACAAACTTTTGCCGATCTCTATTGTGTATAATTGTACTTACTGAATGAATATATCGACTAATAGAGTAAGTGATATTTTATAATATCTCGATATTCATTCTAAAGCATGGAAATCTGGCCCCGCGACACTGCAAGACCTGAAATACAGATCATTCATATTTCTTCGCATCTAATGTGGTATTAGAGGCGAACATATTATGGATTTAATCATAATCTTATATGGAAAAATCCAACCACAATAATCATAATCAATATATCAACTAACTACATAAATCGAGCAGTAAAATACAGCGGTACACTTTCATCCACCCCCACCGGTGACACGTAACAGAAAACAAGACACTATCACACTAATCGCTACAGACAGAAAAAAATAAAGAAAAAACCTTGCAAATAAACGTCGGATAACACCGGAAGCAATGCTTTTCCGCACTTGATAAACCAAGACAAGTGAAGGAAACAGTAGAAATGTGAGCAAGATGTATAGAACCTTCAAGAGGGTTGTTTAATCCACATTTTCTTTTTTTTCGGTGGAAAATTTCCCGTAGCGTCCGGAAGCGTTGTTTAAGTGATTTGTTAGGCTAATTAGACGAGGGTTACGGACGTCTTGCGTCTGTTCATGTCGGTTTAAGTTATATGTCGGATATGATTCACGGCTTGCTTCGCACAGACTTAGAAACATTCGGTACTTACAACCGAGCTTATATAATTTTGAGACAGTCAACAGATAATATTTGTAGTCTCCTCTGAGTGAAAGTTTATGATTTGATAGAGTAGCTAATAATTTTGTATCTTCTATGAACGAAAGTAGCCTTACATTAATGTCAAAAGCATATCTATCTCTGTAATAACATTTCCTTTCAACCTCCCTGGTCCGTTTTATTAAATCTACGAATGTCTGGCACCAACGTCATACTAAAAAAATTGAATTTAAACTCCCCAACCTCAGCCAAAACGTTAACCTTATATATACATAACAATAAATACCTCTAATCAAACAGTAAAACCCTACCTGTAACCCAAATCCGAAGACACATACATAAGTCCATGTAACGGGTCCAATTTGGCCGCGCCGTACCTACGGGGTAAATAAGCGCGCACATTGCTCGCAAATTGTTATCTTGTGAAACGAAACGTGTGATTCGTGCAACGACGCGTGATCCCTGCAAACCGCGCCGAGAAACGCTCTTCAGTTAACCCTAGTGATGCGATACATGCCTTGTCGATATCAGATGAATCTTAGGCGTATGTATGAGTTTTGGGCTGTGGTGAATGATATGTGTCATTGATTGTGTGTCTTTGATTTTGAGTCTTTTACGTTCTGAGACGGCCGTTAAAACATGTCAATGGTTTTTTTCTTATTGGTACTTAGTATTTAATTCTTTTCAAACTATTGCTGAACTGGTGTAGTACGATTTTCGAAAAGGTGATTTAAGTATTGTTTTTTTTATTAATTACTTAGTAGGTAAGTATTCCGAGAAAATATTATTTTGTTGCTCTACCTCAGTTACGTAGTTTTCTAATGAGATTTCAAAACTGTCGATGTTTTTCCATCACTAAAATTTATGAAATGTAATTTTCTGACGTGAACGAGTCACGAACATTTGTAGCTTTTCCGAGTGTACCGGGAAATTGCGATCTCTGCGCTCAGCGCAAAATATGAGATCTACAGCAGTTCGTTTAAATTGCGGCCGAGTTTTTTTTTATAATATACTACAGCTTTGTGCACTCGCTCTACGAGTTGAAATGTAATTGGGGTTTGAACAAATATTCTGCAGCAGTTTACACCTTCTGGGACATTCATGTTTAGTCATCTGTTCTACGCAGTTTTATATACGACTATTGCACCGAAATACTCCGATTTAGAATGGAATATAGAATTCAACTATTCTTCTATTCCAGGGGCTAGTTTCAAACGTAAATTTATAGAGTTTAATTCATAAATCTGTTGAACATATCTCAATGACAGTCGGCTATCTATCATCGGCCAAGCATTAATTTGTGCAATTCGCTCATAATTCACAACAGCCCTAGTAATAGGCTGGGTAACAAGTGTCCACGAGTCGTCATCCTTGACCGGGCGGCATCGATGAGTGATGGCGAACACATGCCGTCGGCACTCGCCAACTCATCGCCCGTGGCAGCCGCAGGGTTGAGCCAATTTTCATATTCGACCATTTTCGCTAATGTTCACCTCGCTGTATAAATAGTTTCGACTTTGTTTCAATTGTACACGTTTTGGCTACTGATTCAAGTAATGACAGCGTTGTTCAATTTTAATGAGGCTTAGAATAGTGCTCTTTGAGAAATGAGTGCAGTTGGTCAGTGCATAAAAATAAGCTATAGTTTTACGCCGATTGATTTTTAGTCGTTGCTTCAAGATAATCACAGACACACATCGCTAAAAGCAAAACGCAATTTTGTATTGGACTCTACTAAATTGAATTAGCAAATATTTCCACAAGTAGCGTAAAATCGCCAACCCTAAATAAGACGAGGGTGCTCTAAGATAATTATCTTTTTTACGGAGCGCACCCGACGCAAGTTTTAATAACGTGATAAATGCCGCGGAAAGGCTTGTCGGTGACGCGTAAACCGGAGGGTTTCCGAACGAATCCACGTTTGATTAATACCTCACTTGTTATGTTACTTTCATTGCAACAGATGCTTTTTATTTTTCAAGCAATTTCTTCAAGATTTTTTCTCTCTCCCCGTAAAGATAAAACGGGGATCGTGTTTTAATTTTACGCCAAATTACCCACCTTGTTCCGACGTATTAATGTGTTGTCAGATGTTTCGCTTTTAATTTGTTTACGGGCGGAATACGTGACAAATTGTCACTTAGCAATAACCGTAAATTCCAAATTAGAACGTTAACAAAACCCTTCTAATTTTGAAGTGGTTGACCTCAAATGAGTTTGTAATCGATTGTCAATTTGACAGGAGACAATCGTGCGTTCTACATTAAATTATTGATAGTGTTGGATCAATATCACTCACGCCCTCGATGACTATTTACCGAAGCAATAGATCAAGTTTAAAAGCCCTAATTTAACGCACAAACACGGTGCCCCCTGTCGGAAAGGTACACATCTTCATAAAATACCGTTATTGGTATTATGACTCAATCGAATGCATATTGAAGGGAAACTCGAGTGTCCGTCCGCAAATTGTACGTTCCGCACCCCCTTGTTATACTGCCAGTGTTTTTATGTTGATACAACCCTGTTATTTCAGACAATTTACTTGAAATTACTTAAGGTTAGCTTCTTTGAAATGATAAGGTTTTTCGTGCGGCAAGTTTAGGTAATTTAGGAAGTAGGTTTGTAGATTAGATAGCCGTTCTTTTAAATATGTATGTTATCTCCATACTTTTAATTGGAATCTTCAAATATTTACAGCAAACTTATTACGATCTATGAGAAAAGTAATTAATAATTATAAGAGTAATTATGATAAGTTATCGCTGTGCACCTAACCCATAATAATATAATACTTAAAGCTAGACTCTATAAACGTTATGGCTACTAGCTACCTACTTAGATTCTTATTAAGGTACGAAACATTTACTTCTTTCAAAAATACATTTATAAAATCTTTCTCCTTTAGCATTATATTCTAATCAGATCAACGCCTACTTTCCCATTACGCACTTTACGCGAAATGAAAAGACCTCCCCATAAACTCAAAATTAAATTCAAAAGAATTATTCAAACAAAGCACCAGCAATAAAAAACTGATTTATAATCCTTGAATATAGATATTTATAAAAATTAAATCGTCAGTACAAAGGGGTCTGTTAGAATTGGGGAGGTTAATGACAAATGGACAAGCTGTGACAATGCCGTTACATCGCGACGGAGACTAATAGCGCCATCTATTGCGGTGGGCCGGTGTCCATTGGCTGTCAGTTGCGAGCGCCGGCCGCGAGATGACGCGCGTAATGAGGGTGTAATAATGGCGATTATTACTACGTATTAATGTTATTTTATTGTTTTGATATTATAGTACTTTTGAAATATTAATTTAATTTAATTTAAGCGTGATATATTTGCTTTATTAGCAATTTAAAACTTTGAATTCTGTAATTTTAAACTATACTCAGGTTGTTCTTTAAGAAACATTTACTAAGCAAACTCTTTCTTCCATTATTTGTTATGTTACTTTCACTAATTAATTATAGTTTAATACTTTGTCTCACTTAACACACAACTTCAACATTCAAGTACAACTTTCTTCTAAGTTACAACTTAAGAAGTTTATCAAGTTACTCATAGATGGCGCTTTGATACATTTCATTTTGTTACAAAAAAGTACTGAGCACGGGTTAAACAAAAGAATCCCAATCCCTTATAGACTACCATAATATATTTTTTTAATGTATTTTTAAAAAGTTTTTCAGCTTAAGTTTTATTGCACGTTTAGCGCATTGGTTAAAGTGGTCACCTCGCCGCAATAACCGTGGAATCAAATTACCGTGTCCGATGATATTTATCTTTATTATTTATTTATTAACATATTTATTGTTTATCTAGGTGCTTGGCAAGAACGGTGTCCGCGGCTGGTTGGACGGTACCACTGAGAAGAGCAACTGGCTGAAGCTGGTGCGCTTCACCAACTACCCCCATGACGTCAACGTGCAGCATCTCTTGCTGGCTGGCCAAGTATGATCGTCCATTGTTTAACTAGGTTTAAGTACGAAGAATGTAGACTGATAGCAAAAAGTAGGAAAAATAGCTTAAGTGATTCGTGTTTTCTTCATATAGAATATCGTAGAGTTCATAGTTTATGTTCATTTATATATTTATCACATGATTATAATTGTATTCGGTAAGTAAGTATAACGATAATATCGGTAGTAACTTTAACAGAATTTTGTTAACATTTTAAAAAACCTACTGACTGTAGGCCTACTGATTACTTGCCTACTTTAAAGCGGTAAGTCGGTGTTTTATTACGCCTGTACTCATTTTTAAAATAATTAAAACCTAAACTGTGATCCAAACTCAATCTTAGTAGAATCATCTCATAGCAACAAAATTAATAAGATCGAAAACTTTCCACCTCAACATCTTTCTTCCTGACAATAACAATAAACAGCTCACAAATCAACGAGCGTTTTACAACGGTTCTCTGCCTCATTGTGGCACTACCCCAATTAAATTTGAATGTGAACGTTGGTACTTCCGGTGGCAGAAAATCGGTGTGCTGAACAACTGCGCAACTTCCGGTCAATGAGGGGAGCCAGATGTGATTAGATTCACTTATTTGGGGTAATAGTGAACCGAGGTTAAACGTCATACGATATTTTGAATACACCCTGTATTCTGAGCGAAATGTTATAGATGTCTGCATAGAGATTTTTGAACATGATTTGATTTGTTTGGTATTGTATGAGTATAAAGTAATATGGGGAGAAAATAATATATTTTGTGAAAATATGACTATAATATTATGACTGAGATCTGTCTTAAAGATCTAAGGTGACTAAAATCAACTAATTGGGAAGTTAGTTTCACATATTATTAAGTTGCTACCAAAGGTATATTTTGGGTAAGACAGCCAAAAAAATTAAATTATCTGAAATCTTTAAGTTTTCAACATTATACATTTTACTTACATATATTACGTAGTTTTGACTTAATCTACAGTTCTTTCAAGTAAAAAAATGATTTACGAAGCTGTTACTACGTAATTTAACCAAAACAATATCGTCAATGTTCACTTTATGTTTTCCAGGTATACTACAAGGTGGTCCGCGAGATCCCCTCAGGTCAGGAACTTCTGCTCGGCCCCAGGACTCCTCTGCCGCTCCAAGATGTCATGCCATCCCCCGGTTAGTTGCATGGAATTTGTCTATTAAAATAAGATCAAACAACCTTATAATGATGATCACACAAATGTTTGTTCCGTGAGGAAGTCAAACCTCGTGAAGAACCGTGGTTTAATGATATCGGCAGAACAAAACTTGATCGTAAAAATTGTTGCCAGATAAAAATATTAAATCTTACTGTATCAACAAATATTTAGATATTGTGTATCATACATTAATTAAATTGCTGGCATTTAAAAGCGATGATCGAGATTGGAGAAAACAGCAAATTTTTATTTAGTTTTTCTTCAAAATTACTAAGTATTCATACAATTACTTTTACTTAACAGAATTAGAATCTTCTAATTCTTTTAAGTAAGAACAGTGCGACAGATTGATAAGACTATCTAGTCTTTATCAATCTGTCGCATTTTTTATGATGGAAGTGCATAAATGTTGTAAATAAATAAATAAATCATTTTCTAGGCAACTAAGATAATTTAGTTTCAAAAAAAGTACTCGTGTTATCTTTCAAATCACGCTTCTATTGTCATTATAAGTTAATCTACGTTAGTTCTCACATGGAGCCCCGAGCTTGAATCACTGTCACGCGCGTTCACGCACCAGCGCTTAGACTGAACTTAATTGGAGTCACCTGCCCTAACTGGTGGACTTGCGACCCCAGGTCATAACACCCTCGATACAGGCTGATTTGATTATGACGATATAAAGGCAGTGGTTTTCATATTAGTAGTACAAAATTCGGTTTTCTCGTGCTGTAAATATAAAAGAAACAGTTGATAATTTATATTTATAAACTTGTTAACATATAGTTTACTAGTGTAAAATAAGATGTAATTTGTTTTTTTTCTGCGTGGAATTTTCATTGAATACTTTCCTGTATTTTAAAGAAAGAAATTGCTTGGGAGCAGTTTTTTAATTAATTTGTTAATTGCGTACGTTATTTTCCTAATAGAAGGCATAAGGATACTAAATCTGCATAAACAAATGCCGTATCCGTATAACAAAGACTGCAATAAAATAGGAGGAAACTACAGTGTACATTTTTGTACCGATCAGTTTCTCAATGAGGAAATCCAAACAAAATATTGCAGTTATCAGTAGAACTATATTTAGTTCATACATACGTACGCCTATATATAAAGACTAAATATTTCAGTAAAACGGCTATCGTTAAGGAAAACATAAATTGTCACAATGAGATTACCTTCATTCGGATTTACGAGAATTGAATTAGTCATCACGGTTGTTCATTCAAGCGTTAGTCCTAGTTACATTTTATTGTATTTTCATAAATCTAATGACATCACCTGTTATACATTCTATTGAATGACAGCTTTATTCATAACTTTAACGTAGACAAGGAAAATATTTATTTTCCTGTCGCTTTTGAGTACTACTGTTTGTTGCTTTTGAGGCCTTGTCGTTTTATATTATCCTTAAGATAGGATGAACTTTACCACGTGTAGGGCATAGGTAGTTAGTTAGTAGTTAACTTGTATTTAAAAATTGTGAACATTGCTGAGAAATTAAGTACATAGAGAAACCTATGCATACCTTGTCCAATGAATTAATGTACGTAATATCACGCTTTTTCCCAAAGGGGAAGGCAGAAACCAAAGAACTGAACTATTGAGACTAAAGCTGCATTAATCTTTCAATTGAACGTAAAAAATGATTGGAATTAACTTCTGTTACATAGTAGACAAACAAACACGCTGTACATAAAAAAATCATATAAGGGTTCGGACACACCGGTGCCACGCGCGCATGCGATATTTAATTTAGATAAATCGCGACGTACGCGCCGCCGCGCGACCGTGTCGTGAAAAATCACGCATATGCTTTGTTAATGTTGGGGTGACGGGGTAAGTAGTGGGCGTGCGCTTGACTGGAAGAGATAACCTTTGTAGCTACTGTTTACTGAAATGCCCTGGAAAAATATGAAGCGTTTGTCAAAGTCTATACTAGGCATATTGATGGTAATAATGATGATCAGTATACCAGTTTTGTTTTAGCCATTTAATCAATATAAGTAGTAACTATTAGTGTTAAATCATTGTTATCAACTCAAATAAACGACAAAGTAGAACCATCGTTACATTTAAAAGCGTATTCCTAGCTAAATTCGGAGTCCGATCACGGGATCAATTTACGACTACTTACGACAACACCATTATTCAACTGTTTAAAAACATATTAAAACTTAAATCGACAAATATTTAGACAAAAATAAATATTTAGAAAGTATAGTTAAAGTATACTTTTTAAAGTCCGTTCAGTCGTTTCTTGTTAATAAGCGTGTTTAAAAGTACTTGAACCATTGGTAGTGGCATATCTAGTAGTGATATGTATAAAGGTAAGGGTCTTCAGTGCTTCCTGTAACGCCTTCCGGTGTGTCGACGTCATTCACGTCGCAGCCGGCACCGTGTCGGTGATTTATGCGATTCCAATTGCACCTAATTGTCGCCTACTCTAATTGCGTTACGACTTAAAATTGTATCTGTGACTTATTTCATTCAAGGATGTTAAATTATGTATTTATTTATTTACACAAAAAGTTCATGTCTATGTAAAGCTCTATTCTTTTGTTCAAGCACCATATTTAATTTCGGATGTATAGAAAAGTGTATCAAACACTTATAAAACGATCTTACTAGTTATTTGAATTTATACTATTTATCTATTTCCACCCGAATTCTCTTTTTAGTGTAGTTCGCAGGAAAGTGCATGAAGTAGTCACGATTAAGTTGGTTGTACACAAATATATATATGGATTTTTATTCGAAATGAGCTATGAAATGTACAATAATGTTCGCGGGCAATAATGATTGATTTGATTTCGAAACCACATGGCAATTCCACAATTGTCCAAACAGCAAACTCCAAAGGGGTAATATTTACTTTAGTGACCACACTCGACACCCACACATACGTAACAGAAGCGTGACGTTTAATTTCCACAATGACTCTTAAATATTGGTAATTAGAAACGATTTGCAGCATTCGTCATAAAGCTATGGAGCCCGGCTTCATTGCACAACGCTTGATTGATGACCTCTCTATCCCATTCAAGGACGTCTATTACATTCGTTGAATAATCTCTCGATAACAATAAACTTTTTTCATCAAAGGATTAATTCGACTAAAGATAAACTATACTTCGAATAACCTACACGACGCTACTGATCGATTACTCTTTCATGTCTAATTTATGACTGAATATTTACATACGTACTTAGACTACTAGAACATACCGAACGGTTACATCACCGCTAGACACCTTAAATTCTCTAGATAAGAGCAGATAATAAACTTCATAAATAATGACACAGATTTATTGTTACAGAAATATTTTCTAAAAGGTCATTTTAGTATGCCTAGCCTCATTCCTGCGATAGGCCGGTGAAGCATTTAGTAATATGAATTTTAAGTAGGTTATCAATTGTATTATAGTACAAATAGTTTGGATTCCTGACGTTGCCAGTTGGGAGTTGTGTCAGTATAAAAGTTTAAAATATCATAGCGCAAGTAATCATTATAATCCATCTCCCGTCATATGCAATAACAATAATGTGAGTTAACCCTTCATTGGCTGTACTTTTTTTCAAATCGGCCGCGTGCGTTCGTGTGCGTAATGAATGAGTGTCGCGCGCGTTGACATTTGTCATCGCGCAATTGTCGCGCAGATTAAAATTGATGACGTTGCTTTGTCCGGCGGCGCACGCACTATTGTACTGTAGTAGCCCTGTTATCTGACTTCGACATTATTATTTTTCATATTGATAAGAAAAACGGATTATGATTACTTATTTGTTGCTCTATTTTTTATCTGGTTGTTTCTAGAGGCGGTTTAGTCATAGTATAAAAATATAATTCCTCGATCGTTTTAGTGGCTCTATTTCTAAAAAATGCTATGAATCCCATATGGTAGTGGGGTCAGCCTTCCTGTTTTTTCTCCTCCACTTCGCCCTGCCCTGGACATACTCTTCGGAAACCTCACACTCACTCATATCTTTTTGCACTACTATTTTTAATTATGATGTTTTTTTTTAATAATCTTTTACTTTCTTATAAAAACGTGGACTGATATAGTTGAATATAATAAAACAGAAACTTAACATACAAGTATAACACGTTTCATAATTAGTTCATATGAGTAATTCAAACGTAGAAATTGAAACTTCACACAATCGCAATGATCCCTCGCAAACAGAATGATTAATCAAAAAATTAACCAACAACAATAGGCTCACCCCCATTAAACCGACGACAATCGCTCGGCGTCCCACATCGCATATTTATTTAACAATCAAATAAATATTACGCACAATAAAATAGAAATATTTCAATTTAATAACGCCGCCCCCAGTGAAGGGTTGAATCTCGTTCTGTCAGCTTTTTGTGCGCAGATTAGATCGTCCTTTATCTTGATGTTACGCAAAATTGAATAATTTTTAAACCGCTATGCATCCTGATTCGTGATTTCACATTTCTATTTAGGATTATTTTTTGACTGATAATATTTTTCTGCTAAATTAATTTGATGTGGTTGATAAAGCTACCCCTCAAAAGTCAAAATCATACACGTGTTTGACTTTGATTTTGTTAAAATCCCAGTAATATTGTACCAAACGTTCTTGCACATAGGTATATTAGACATCCAATGTTTAAATATTTTTAAAAATATATAGTAATACTTAACTTCGACACGTTGTACAATGTATCATAATCTAACCCTTGCTCTCTGAAATCACACATCTTGTCGGGCACAAAAGTACCGAGTTAACACTGCAATGCGACCGTTTTCGCCGCAGGGCGTAACGGTAACATGCGCGTGCGACGCACCTGATGCGTTCCGAGAGCTCGCCGCGAGCGCACATAGGTCTCATTTCGGCGCAGGAAGCGAACCCTGTATGCCTCGTAGCTCCAGCAGATTATCGACTCGATTATACCTTAGTACTTAGGACTAGAATGCAGCTAAATTGATTTATTATGTTCAGGGTAGGAAAACATTATATTGATGGGTTACTTTGAAATTCAAACAATACTTTTAGCTTTAAGTTGACACAAAAGTTTATGTGATCCCTCACGGTTTTTTACTTTTTATGATCATTATTGACATGAGTATTTTTGACAATTTTTTGATCAAATTTGTAATCTATCTATAAATAGGATCGTTAGTAAAGACTAAATCGTAACTACCTAACGAAATTGAACACGGTAGAATTATTCAGCAGAATATTTTTATCGATATAATTTAATAAACGCAAGTCAAATGTGAAACGTGTGACTTATAAATTGCGAGAAACAACAGGTGTAGTCGTTTGGGGGTTGAATTCATTACGAAATCGGTAAGTCACCGTCACGGTGCGCGCGCGCAACTCGCGCCATCTGCTGGCGTCGTGGGAAAACTTAACGATCACCCACCCCGACTTGTGCGATACGAAAAATTTGTGTAATGACTAGTAAAGATAAAGATAATTTGTTTTATTACTTTTTGTAGGTGAATTTGATGTTAGTTTAAAGTTACACGCTATGGGAACGTTAGAGCTTAAAGTCAAGTTTAATGTTTGTAAGGGTAGTTGCAGAGATTTTCAAAAATTGCTTATTAAAAAACATTGTGACTTTTTGGGATTAATTGCTTTTGCTAATTAGTTGTTTAACTAAACATTGTTTGAATATGATACTAGTAAGGCAGCTAGTGTTACTGTTTATTTTAACAAATCTCTCTTTGGATTTTGATTTTAGGAAAATTTCTACGCCACCCTATTGTAGTTCATTTGTTTATCCTTTATAGATTTTTCTTTCTTGTATGATTAAATATCCAGTAATAACATAATCCATTACTTTGAAGAAGTTTTGAGTGCAAAGTATCCATTTCCAACTAATTCCAATTGCTTCTTAGCGAAAATCAGGAGCGGAAATTAATAATACAAATTTTCTAACGGTTCTCACGTAATACTTTAATCTATCGATAAAACAAATCTGAAACTTAAAACCCTTCAATAAACAGAAATCTGTAATTAATACATTATTAAAAATGCTTAAAGCCACAAACGACGGCGATGTCACGCACAGATGATTTTCCATATTTCCCCGTCGGGTCAAGTGAGCATATTAACCCTCGGCCGCAGGTGGGGTGGGGGTGTGTGCCCCATGATAATTTGTAACAAACACTTCAGTGCTGCATTGACATCACATAGTTCGGGTCACCTTTGGCCTTTACTCTTCTCGGGACATCCGAAGTGATCTTGTGACATCTTCAATTTTTTTATCAAGTTAGCCAGCTGAAATTTGGGTATGTAGTCTTTTGTTGATACGTGGCTTTTCATATGTACGACGTACGTTTTCGGGGATTATGGTTTTCCTTAATAGTTGTAACTTTTTTTTCTAATTTTCGCAATTGGTAATGTGACAATGTACCCGCCCAATGCCGCGTCTTCTGTCGTGCACGAAATCTTGCTGAAATTTTCAGAGCCTTAAATAGTTTTAAACTTTTGTAGCTTTATTAAAAAGAAATAAAAACGTCCTCTAAATTCTTATTTTGTTATTCATGGATAACATGTAATCCTTTCTAGGAATATCCGAATACTACGAGTACCTTTAAATGTACCGTTAAATAGTTCTTCTAACACATTCGTGAACTAATTTCCATGCACGATACCTCATATTTGTCCGATGATATCACATCGTTATCTTAGCCTTGCCTTATCACGGATGCGGCTTGTTAGACAATGCTCGAGGCGTGGTTTCGCTCGTCGTGACTGGAATTAATTCTGCATGTGTCAATGTGACTGTGGCGTACTTCCGACGGGCAGGTCGTGAGCCTATATGAAACAGACGACAGTATACACTACATATGACAAGTTGAGCTAATAAAGGGTTATTTGGTTTCAAAGATACCGTTTCCTAGATATAATTGGTCTGTTATGATTATTATTTTACGGGGTTTCCTTGTTGATATAAAGCTTTCCGTCTCTCTTTGTTTACGGCTAGCTTTTAGCTACCTTAGTTACTATTTCATTATTTAACTGCTTTGTAATATGTATCTTTGTTGTATGCTAGAAAAAATGGCTAAAATGAAATAAAAAAATTCTTGTCTTACAATATTCACCCTTTTATCTCATGCTGTTGGTAAATTAATCTTTTTTAAACCAACTTCGCATAAAGTGTAAATTTATTTATAGAAGAAACTACTAGTAATCTCCTTTCGCATCTATATTGGTAATAAACTTAAAAAGCGTTCTAGTTAACTTGTAGCCAGTGGTTAACAAACGATTACCATGTAGAGTCTTGTAGAGAGTAGAGTCAATGAATAACAAATGAAGTGTTGTCATCGCATCGTAGAGTTATGTGCTCTCTTACGAAACTGTCCGCGGTTTAATTGCGCTCTCTATTGATTTACATAGAGCCCTTTATGCTTTTACATCGGCTAGGAAGTAATTAACATATTAACAATGTAGAGAGCATGTCGTACCCCCTGTCGGCTGCAATGTAGATTGAAAATGTATTTATAAACTATACTCTTTGATGTAAGCCTGATTTTCCTAGTCCGTTTTCCGCGAACTGTCTTTTAATTTTAAACTGTGTTGTACTGGCGACCTATATGTTTGGTTTTCTATAAAGACAGCTATTTCGATTAAGGTCTTCAAAAACAAAAAAAAAAAATAGCCAATCAATAAAAGATATTTAAATGTCTGGCACAGCTAAGTTAGGCTCGTCGCAATTTATATCAACTTAATATATACATTGCGAAGAGATTGATAAATACTAATAAAATCATATAATTTATTAGTATTGTATAGTATCTTCGCGGACGTCCAGCGATAGTATTCTGGTCTTTTATTAAAAGGTCGTGTGAACTTGTTCCAGAGCGTCAGCCGTCGGCGGAGAAGTTCAGCTCACTCCCTCAGCCCGAGGAGGAGGAACGTGAGGACGCTGAGCCGAGGTGCACCTACTGTGACGCACCGTTCCCCAATATTGATGTGTGAGTACACCTTTATAATACCTTACTTGTAGCTGTAGAACTGGTAAATGTAATCTAGCGGCGATGTGAAAGAAGGCTAGAGGTGTTTTAGTATATCAGCAGTTTTAAAAAAATAGGTTAATATTTGGAATTAACGGTAATTCAATTGCTAAGGCAACTGCCTAAAATGTGCTATGGGAGTTCAAACGGACAAAAATATAGAATTACCAAACATTATAATGATATTGTCTATGAATATCGTCATAACTTGCGAATGTATACCAGACGCTATTCTCAAAGGTTGCGCAGATAGCAATAAAATTACCATAAAATATGCGCACCGTACAGCTCTTATAAGCAAATTAAATTCAAATCAGTCAATCGGGCGTGCCATCTAAACGGTTCATTCAAGATGTCCGCCGGTAAATGCAGAACTCAATCAATTTCAAACGTCTTCGAAATCATTAACCTCCTGCCATTAATATTATTTGGTCATCCGAGAGCAGTAACGATTTATTTAGTGCTAGTGATGTTCTCGTTCGATAAGACGCTCCTCGACGATTTGTTGCGAGGCGGGTCGATGGCACGCGTCGCGATGCCATCTCGCTTCGGCATCGTTGCTACACTCAGTGACACCGAGTGGTATTTCAGCCCGTCGCAAAAACTACTAACAAAGTTGCAGCCTAAACAAAGCTCGTATAAAAACAATCATAATAGAAACTAAAAAAACAGTTGGTGGCGATAAAATCAGTAACACAAATAAACTAAACGTCTCATCACGAATGAAAATATATCATGAATTTATTATCTATGTGACAAGCGATGGAAGGCCATAATGGCGTGTGTCATCATATTCTATCGAAGCGGTGTTGTGGCTCGTCAATAATGCAAGAGATCGAGATTATCGACATGCACCGTTCTAACGTATCCTCGCAGTCGTTATCGCGCCATCACTATTGTTTTAAACGTTTACAATGTTTGTAGGGCATCAGGAGATCGATTTTAGTAATTAGATACATTGTTGCCTTTATTACAAAAGCACGTTTAAACATTATATTTGTTAGTAAAAACCAATACTTTTGTGACTAATCATTACAGAGATCTATTGATTTTATAGTTCCCAGCTTTTCTCTTTAATACCATGGGCAGGTTTTCCGTCCTTAGTGAAAACCTGCCAACCTTCTTCCGTAGGAAATGTAGATCATAGATAAATGTTTGACATTGGTAATGTATTACAGTATGGTGTCGCCACACATACGTCGCACCAAACTAAGCTATTCGTATTATTGATGTATTAAATTATAGTGTCACGCACGCTCCTAATACTTGTTCGAGCGTATTGTAATGCATCATTGCGATTACGAAATCTCATTGTAATCAGTCTTATCGAATCTTTTACTTCCACTCTTACTTTCGACAGAGTGCTGTCACAATTGGAATGATCATCGCTGCAGTCACACCTTGACTCGATATCAGATCGATCAGGTAGCGATTGCGAAGTCCACAACTAAAATTACAGGCTATTCGTTCGTGATCAGCTCTTTTGTACGATGATTATTATTTGTCTAACGCAGATTTATTTTTATTTGTGCGCTGATCTACTTTGTGCTCGGCTAATTCAATGTAGGTGGTGATTTTGTGATATAAAATGGCATATTATTGAGTCTGTAACGATAATTCGATCAGAATAAATATATTGAATCGGTGAGTCAGTGGGTCTAGATATGCTTAGGTATAATATCGATAGAGTATGAGTAGTGATTAACATATTGTGTAGTAACAATAATAACAGGTTTGGTATCCATATGATGCACAAACAAATGAACAAATCCGGCCGGAGTTTCGATGCTATCTGGTCGGACATGAAGTGAGCTACGGTATTTCTCAACCGATTGTTAGCGCTCTAGCCGGGATCTACAATCGATTATTAAAATGTAAGCACGTTCGTCGGTAGTACATCATTAGTCTGTCGGGCCACTAAAATGGCGCATCGAAACTTATTATTTGTTGTTTCCGGTTGCAAGTGAGATAATTATGAACGTTATAATTAGGATCAAGCACATCGAACAGCTAAAACGACTAATCAGTGCCGACGTATTGAAGTTAATGGGTTAGCATCGTGTGTTTTCAATGGAAATTAATTCATAATACGAATTCACTACTTTTTTATGTAAAGGAAATGTCTAAGTATTTACAAAATGACCCATAATGTAAGTAGTACTACTTATCTTATGAAATACTTAGCTCAATAAGTTTTTCTTAAAAGCTAGTTATTTAAAATGTTCGCAAGGATGAAAACAAAAGTTTAAACTCATCTGAATGCTTATTATTATTATATGTTTATTCGTAATAGAAGGTTTCTTGAGTTAAATAGCTTACATGAACTGAAACTCCAAGTCTTCAGCTTTAAAGTTTTTTATTTGAATAATAATTAACAATTATATTGCAAAACCGTAGCGTCATTTTAACGGCGAGTTAGTATCGGTGGCCCGTGTGGGTGGAGCCTAATAGATCGGCTCGGAACGAAAGTTGTTCA
Organism: Anticarsia gemmatalis; assembly: GCF_050436995.1. Classification (NCBI taxonomy): domain Eukaryota; kingdom Metazoa; phylum Arthropoda; class Insecta; order Lepidoptera; family Erebidae; genus Anticarsia; species Anticarsia gemmatalis. The sequence goes on from NC_134760.1 coordinate 5,089,331, forward strand.
TTGGATGTTATCAATTCGTGAACATGTAGATTATTCTATGATCGGAGGATATCAACGTGTACCCGTGTACTCTCGATCTCGACACACGTAATGTTAATACACGATAGAAGATCAGCTGGAGGCTTTTGAAGGCTTATTTATTACGTTTGTTGTACTTTTTTGATAGGATAAAGATTTTGTTGATATGAACAGTGAGTTAGATACAACTACGGTGGGTGACTTGTGCTGTCGCCTTTTTGACTCTTATTTGCAAGTGTACAATATGGATCTCTGAGGTTTTAAAGCAAATAGAACTAAGATTCATAGATCAACTGAAACACTATGTTTTTTGCATATGCTATCATATCAGTAGTTACATTAACCTGATATTTATAAATACACGTTGTGATACAAGCTAATAACGACAGCATGTTATGAAAAGTAAAACCGAATGCGCGAGTCATGGTAGCGCGAGGTGATACCAAACTCAACTTGTAACGAACAAAAAGAATGTTGTACACTTTCAATTGTTAGCGAAATTACGCAACAACCTATTAAACGATACACAACTGTTCTTTGAGAAACGTTTACTTAGATGTTGTTCTGTAATGAAAAAATACCCGAACAGTTGTTGGTGGTGATCGTTTAGGCAGATAGAGTGCGCTGTTGCAAGTGAGCCCTGAGGCTACACGCTGTATCTGAGTTGCGCGTGCGTTGATTACGAATCTACTAAATAGCCACTAGACGGAGTACGCTCTCATTTGGATGATATATTGCAAAATTTTGAATTGATTCAGCTAATTGCCGCAACGTGTGTGTAAATACTTGAGAGAGATAACGGAAATTCGGTTTAATTTTACTAGTCTTATTGAAGTGAATTTCCATCAAACTATGGACACGAATTTCCGTATTGTTACTATGCAGTAACAGACAAGTCTGTGCAATAAGCACTTTATTTAGTTCTCCTTATTTAGAACGACGAATGATTCATTAGAAACGGTTAATTTTTATGTCACTTGCAACGCTAGATAACTGTCACAGAGAGACACGGTAGAGAGTCGACATCTTAGCGGACGGACAGACAGCGTGTAAGCGACGGAACCATTACTGACGGTAGATTTTATTCCTGAGATTAATTAAAAGATACGACGACGGCCCGCCGCCGTGCGCAACAGTGAAAACGTTCCATCGCAGACTCTTGACGTCCACAACGCTTTCGAATACATCGGCATAGATCTACGCGTTCAAACTACTCTGTTACACTGTTTCCGCAATAAAAGCAGCGATGTAATCTGTGCTTATATTAAAATGCGACTAACGAGGTCTAACAGGTGCAGCGCTAGAAAATCGCCGGAGGCAGCAAGGGTTGCGTGCGGTAGACCAGTTATGCCAAGGAGAGTCACCGAGACCGTTTTTGCAAATGATATACCTACGTTTTCCATCAAACGTCGGCACATGTTATTATGATGGCGATAACAGTATTCTACATTTGAATCTCATTTAGAAAATGAGGATTGCTGGAAATGGTGCTTAGGTCATAAAATGTGAGCGTACTTCATATTTCGCCCATAAAACATTCTATAGAATTTATTGCAAAAATGAATTCATATACGCAGTGAACGAAAACAAGTTTGAGTTATGTACTGGTTAGCGTATAAGCTGCTTGCGTGGGCGATATCTATGCATAAAGATGATATTATTTTGTCTTTTCCTGTAAGTACTCAGTTACTCAGCACCTAGACGGCAGTGCTCTATTCAAGTTCGTTAGCGTAATCTTCTCACTTTCTAATAGAGTCGTTGGTGGTATGCGATAAAATACAATTAGAATATAAAATGAAGTTAAATTACTGCCGGTGTGAAAATGTCACTGATAACTAGAGTAAATTGTGAAATTCTTTAACATAAACATTATTTTACCGTACGGGACCTGAAATCACATAATTATACATACTTTTATATACGATACGTAGCGGGTACCTTGGACACACAGCTTGCTATAAAATATAAATAAATAGCTCATTATTACTCACCTATTTGGTTTAAAGGATATTAAACACACTGATCAATGGTATAGATATCGGGTCAACTCACCTGACTCGGTCAATGGTGCAGCATTGTTTAAAAGTTGCCGCTACGCATTGACTAATGTGGAAAGGCCCATACAACGACGCACAACTCATTACCGACGAGCGCAATGCACAAACAAAGTGAACAAAGTCCAACATAACCAACATGGACTCGGAATGCATCTAGTTATCCTTGAAAAAATCTACTAAATCTAAACGACCTTCCGCATCCCAACTACGTCATGTATTTTCGTACTAACTTTCTCTAGAAATACACGGATGTCAATATCAAGGGGAAATTTTGTCAGCCTTGACATTTAAGCGCGGGTCGATGTTATTTTTATATAAGGTTTTGTTGATTTTTGTTCCAGTCTTGATCGCCACTTGATTCAGGAGCACGCGCAGCCGGCAGCTGCATTTCCTTGCGAGCTCTGCAACCGCGCCTACAGCACCCGCGCGCTTCATCTGCGACACCGTGCGCTTGCGCATACTGACATTAGAAAATATCCCTGCGAAAACTGCCCTAAGGTGTGAATCCAATACTTGTATATGGATGATTTTATATATGATTTATCATAAGTATAGCTAAAGTAGTTTACAATTAAGCATAAAATGGCCCTTTTTAAATTAAAATTGAATGTAGATCGATAAAATTAAAAACCTGGTTATTTTCACCTTTTCACTGTTGCTCAATAGTAAATGTAAAGTCAAAGTTCAATAACTGGGTTACTCTCATTGGTGGTTTAAGTTTCACCGTTTGCGAAACCTGATGTTATTTCAGGTATTTACCGATCCTTCCAACCTCCAGCGCCACATCCGCGCGCAGCACGTTGGCGCCCGCAGCCACGCCTGCCCTGAGTGCGGCAAGACCTTCGCCACCTCCTCCGGCCTCAAGCAGCACACACACATACACTCCAGCGTCAAGCCGTTCCAGTGCAAGGTCTGCTTTAAGGTAAGTCCCTTTAACAATTAGCTTTATTATAATTTCATAAAAGGTGAAAATGATATCTTTGTCAAATATTAGGTACATTTTTTATTACTTATTTCAGTAGATCTTTAGTAAATGCTGCGAAAAAAAACGTCGCTTAGTACGTTGATTAAATGTATTGTTTCTGGTTTTCAGGCTTACACCCAGTTCTCCAACCTCTGCCGTCACAAGCGAATGCACGTGGCTTGCAGAGCTCTCGTCGAATGCGGCAAATGTGGTCAGTCCTTCAATTCGTATGCGTCTCTGACTAAGCACAAGCGTTTCTGTGACACCGCCGCCGCCGCCTCAGTCAACCTGCGAGGACAGATGCCACAAGGACTTCCACAAATACCGTCCTTACCAAACGTCGGAATGAATACTCCAAACAGCACCAATCCGTTCCCGATGTACCGAGGACCTACTCTACCCCTCCCGTACAACACATTCGCTAACTACCCAGCATTCTTCTCTGCAGCCGCAGCTGCTTGCCCACCAGAGTTCCTCAACCCACTGCTCTTCAACGTACAAGGTAGACTCGCTATGGAACACGATATGGCTATGTCGAATGCTAGCTTACTGTCAAAGCAACAGGAAGGTCGTTTATCCGTTAAAAGTATGGACAGCTCGACTTCTCTAGAAGATATTAAGAAGCCCAAGGATATTGAGTTCGACACCAAAAGAGACAGCTACAGCACAGACAGGGCGACACCCAAGTCACAAAGTCTGTACGCTAAACAGTCTCCTCCGTCAGGTGATGGAGCATCTCCTCAACCACGACCATCACCAATAATGCCAATGACAACACCAATAGTTCCATTCAATTTCTCGCGGGATGAACTAAAACGAAAATCCCCTTACAACTTCTCCATAAAACTTAACAATAATGATATCCAAGGTAACAAATCTGAGTCCCCATTACCTAAAGACTTGTCAAAGAACGTCATCGACGATGACAAAGTTTCAGAATATTCAGATGTCGACGAGGACACAAAGAAGGATGAGGGTGATCAACCTCTGGATTTATCTGTTGCGAGAAAACAGAATGACAACGATTCCGAAGTCGATAACGATGACCGTTCCTTTCGTAACTCAATCAAATCTTATTCGCCTCCCGAGAGCCCAGTGGAACGTATCAAGACACCAGAGAATGATACCACCGACGTCGATGTAGAGGGTGTAGAGCCTAAAAGAGAAGAGTCGCCACCGCAGCTAGTGTCACCGCCGATCGCTTTCCCGATGCCCGTTCATCCGCAGCATCGCAACATACTCGATGCTATGTACCGCCCTCGGTTTCCTCCCTTTCATTCTACAGAATCGATCCTGAACTCGACACACTCGCCCTACGTTCCGAGCCCGTTCAATTTTTTATCCCCACTTCTCGGTACTGACGGCCCGGACAGGCAACCTAGCGCGTACGCTAAGTTTCAGGAGCTCAGCTCCGGATCCGGAAAATTGCGCGACCGCTACGCGTGCAAGTTCTGCGGCAAGGTATTCCCGAGGAGCGCCAACCTGACTCGTCACCTGCGCACGCACACCGGCGAACAGCCCTACAAGTGCAAGTACTGCGAGCGCTCCTTCTCAATCTCCTCGAACCTGCAGCGACACGTGAGGAACATTCATAACAAGGAGCGGCCGTTTCGGTGTCCCCTGTGTGAAAGGTGCTTCGGGCAACAGACGAACCTCGACAGGCACCTGAAGAAGCACGAGGCGGAGGGCGGCGACTCGCCTAGCTCGGCGGACACGGAGCGCGAAGACGCGTACTTCGATGACATCAGGTCGTTCATGGGCAAAGTGACGTCGTGCTCGCCGGGCGCGCGCTCGCCGCCGCCCTCGCCGCACGCGCACGCTGCGCCGCGCGCGCCGCTCGCCATCTCCACATAGCCGCCGCCCTACGCGCTGCCGCCTCCACCGCTGTGGGCGCCGCACGCGCCGCGCGACTAGCGGCCCTGGGCTAGAGCCAGGCGGTGACGTGACGCAGATATTACTCGTGCGTTGTGGACCGTCGTCGGTGGTCACTTGAATATATCTGTGAATGAACATCCGTAGAGTGCTCGTAGATATGCGGGTCTCGACTCGATATGCGGGCCTGAATTACGTATTGTGAGGTCTCTCTAACGTTCACATTGAGTGAGAGCAATATTACTAGTACCGTAGTCTCCGCATCTGAAGTATATTTTAGATTTTTATTTAAATTATGTTTGTGCTTCGGCTTAACTATCGTAGGATACGTCTTGACTATCACCAGAATGAGCTATTAGCACGCGTTACGACGCATTTTGGTTTAGATCGACATGTTTTTTTAATTTTAAGTAGGAATATCATTTAAAACTTTGACAACTATTACACGTAGAAAATAAGGAAATTGCAATTTTCTTGTTTATTGTAAAAATAATTTACTAGAAGTATATTATAAGTGACATGACAAATCCGTTTAGTTATATTATGACTAGGTATATTATAATAAAAAATACTATAAGATGTAGATTTGTTAAGAAAAGATCGTTTTGATGATAACTTAAATATTTGTTCCTAGTTCATATCTTGTGATTTAAGGTTGACTTAAAACGTATTTTCATTATAACTTGTAAATAGAATGTTTGTCTGTTATCGTGTAAAGTAGAGAATAAAATAATTAATGTTTAAAAAATATAACAAACTATTTGATTGCTTTGGGTGCTTTTTTCAACCTAATTTTGTCTTTATATTTTTTAAACATCAATTAGTTATTATTTCATGTAATTGATATGGTATTGGTAAGTCCATTATAAATTGTAAATTTATTAAAATTGGTATAAATCGTTTAGTCAAAAGTACTACTACCAAAGTTTTCTTTAATCAAAATTATTTGATATTTAGTTGGAAAAATTATTTAACGTAATATAAATAACACAGTAATTGGCATTGTGAATAGAATCGTTACTTTATTGTGTCTTTAGAAAACAATAAAATAAATATTTTGTTAAATTTGTTATTTACACGGTTATTGTACATAGGAGTTGCGATACGAAATGCATATCATGTGTTTTATATAAAATCGAAGCTCAAAGTTTTAGCTATTGTAATAATGATCGTATAAAAGTTTAATGTATCTTTAGAGAATGTAATAATATATCATAAGATATAAACTACTTAATATAATTCTACGGAACTCGGATCGATTTATCACATTGCTATTATTTACCTATCGTGTAGGTATCGGCTTAGTAAACGTATAAGCGATCGCATCACAAATAATTCTGACAGCTGTTCAAACATAATGTAGCCAATAATGACGTCATAATTCAGTAAATCACAATCCTCCTTGAATTACACTATTTACAAGATACGGTTCTTCTTTGTAACCTCAAAACTTTTCTTGACAGAGGACTTTTTGAGTAGTATCTCAAACATTCCTAAAACATTTTTGGTGCTTCATTTGATTAGTAGATATAGTAACATTATCATTCGAAATCTTTATTTTAAATTAACTCACACTCAATGACTAGAGTTTGAGCAGCGTCAAGGAAAAGTTTTGAGGAAACAACAAAGAATACCTATGTTCTACAAAACGTATACATTTTAAAGCTTTGTATCTTTAATGAATTGTAATGTAAAGAAAAGCAATGCAATATTTGTAAAATTAGATATTTGTAATAATATCACTCGGAGGCACTATTGTTAAGGTTTCGTCACAATAAACTCGCGTCTATTCTAAGTACACTTGTACCTATTTAATTTCAAGTTCAATTAAAAAATATTAAATATTGTAAACGCATTGAGAAATAAAACAATACAATCTAATTATTATGTTATTATTTTAAGTTATTCATAAACTCGTTATTTTTATACCTTTCATACACACTTATATTCTCTGACATGCTAAGGGGGTTCCAAAACAAGACACTTTGTACCAAAAGGTTGCTAAGATTATTTTTCTACTTTATAGTGTCAGTAGTCGACATAAAACCTTTGATTGTATGGAATAATACAATTACTTGGTCTACAAAAAACGTCGACTGAACTTCTTAGCTAAGTGACCATTAATCCTTAAAAACACTAGTATCGAGAATTTGAAATTTAAAATGTATTTCAAAGTCAGTTTATACGGCATCCGCTAGGGGCCCTGATCAGACTTTAAAAATGTCGGTAGCTAGCCGATATCACTATCGACTGTAAACAAATCACAAATCAAAGATGGCTTCTTTTCTACGATTAGAGCTAAACTCACTATTGAGTCCTACTACTCTAAGTAATAACGATGATGAGTGCAACTGACTGCTCACATTAAATCATTGCACTCATGCTTCTAAAATGACTCATTTTTGCAATGAAACCCTCAAGTTTTGCAATAGTACATACCAGTGTAATGAGGGAATTACACAAATATGTTATAAAGTAAAGTCGTGATGACCTGACATCAACACTAACGGTTAAATTCCCACGTACATTTAATTACTTAAACAGTACGCAGTGACACGATTTTAAATATCATCATAGTTATGCTCCGACGAAATACTTGTTAGTCATGCGGTTGATATGTATAATTGATAACATAAGTAAAGCACAAAGATAATTTGCTCGCTGTTTTAAGTGACACGCGAAATGATTGTTTTACTTTAATGATGCCACCTGTAAGGAACGTTATGATTATGGATTATCATCGAAATTATAGAATTAATGAAGTCAACTTGAGTATCAATATTTATAGCATATGATAATCTATTTTACTTTTGGCTTTCCATTTTACATTGCAGCCAGTAGCAATTTTACAATGGACACTTTATTCAGTGTACATCTGCGTGTAGTTATTTAGTAGGTATGTTTGTACTAAACACAGTTAAGTCTCTATGTATGCAGAGTCACGTTCGCCGACATCATAGGTTTATTTAAAATGCCGTGAATGGTTTAATTGTTAATCCACCAATGATTTACTTGTCTCTAATGTAAGATAGTGACTTTAAAAGGACACGACGCCGCCGCACCAATAAGGAGAGCTTCACGATGTTCCTCACTGTTGATTGGTTGATAGTCCTCATCAAAAACATTCATATTACAAGTGTGTTCAATTGTAGGGACCGCTGACCTACAAATATAATCTTGAAGTACTTGCAAAACGTTGAGTGTGATATTCATCGCGGTGTTGCAAAAACTTGGACATGTCAAGTTTCCTTCACTTTAACTTGAATAAAACGTCAATTGAGAAATAAAGTAAAATTCGAAAGTATCGCCGAATCTGGTAATTGTCGCGGCGTCCTTGAACGGATCCGTCAAGAGAAACGTGTAATCGATCTTCAGTTAAATGTCAAAAATCAGTTCACTAGAGCAAGGGTCAACAGGAAAGCTTGACCTTTTGTGTGATTTTAATCACTATATTATATAAGAGATAACCTCGGCGAGCGGCGCGGCGTTATCAGTGAAAGCAAGGACGGAACAAGGACGCAGATAACGCAATTACACTCATTATCGAGCGGCCGGTGAGTGCGCGCGCGCCGGTCGCGGCTCTACCCTATAATAGTGCATTAAGTGGGCGATTGAGTCCGCTCCGTGACACGCCTCATTGTCTAGGATAAGAACTGGCGCACCCAGCTTACGTTCATCTTTAAGATCCAATTAATTGATATTGTAATTAAATGTTCGAGAAATATTACATTGGACACGCTAAACTTTAAAATATTAATAGGCTCGGCACAATATCAGTACAATAAATATATCAGAAATTAATCTTTTCAGTAATACAAATAAAATAAGCATGTGACCACGGCGCGTTTTCAACTCGTACATTCTCAATAAGGTCTTGGTTGGTAGGAATCTCGCGACACTATCGCGACATGTAGTCACTGTGCTACCCACTCTATATGTTAGGATTCGTACACATGCAAGCTGAACATAATAAACATTTAAGGAAATAGAGCAACAATAGGGTTTAATGTTTTCTTTCTCAACATCATTATAATAGGTTTTTACATTAATTAAAAACTGTAAACTTCAAAACTTCAAATTTTTTTTCACTATAAACTTTAATTTAACATTTTTCAACAAGGTATAGAATCCTGTATTGATAGAATATTAAGTACCTACAAGATTAATTTGGAAAATACAATTAAACGTGATACAATGAATCAATTGAATTCCATAAAACTATAAAATAGTATTAATTCACGGAAACCGATGACTGTGAAATTTATTATTCACGATTCGCCCACGCTTTACTTCCATGTAGTCCGATTCTAAGGTGGCTTGACACCGCGGCCATTGTCCGTCCTTCCCCACACAAGGCGCCACGGTGTCCCGTTTTACACAATCGCGGGTACACCCTACACGAGAAATGTGTCTTATTAGCCGGCCCTTGCAAATGTCATAGTGCGGCCAAGTGGCCCTTACTAAATGGAACATGTGATATATTGCACAAATCCTTGATGTTCATGTTGAAATGTTTGCTTTACTTTATCTATTTTTGAACTCATTACTAACATTTTTCAATTAAATAAATAAATAATAAATAAATATTATTGGACAACTCACACACGGTCATTTGATTCCAAACTAAGCAGAGCTTGTACTATGGTAACCAAATAACTGATAAACATACTTATATACTTCTAAATATATACTTATATAGATAAATTGACAACCAGGCTCAGAACAAATAGTCGTGCTCATCACACAAAGATTTGTCCCGGGTAGGATTCGAACCCACCACACGCGGCGCTACGGTTGTTGCGGCGAGGTGACCGCTTAAACCACTGCGCCAAACGTGCAGTTAAAATAGTATTCAACTTTACATAGGAATTGATTGTTTTATTTTCGGACTCTTAAAGTTAATTAATATTCAAATAATTTACTTTAGCAAAACCTGTGACACAGTTTTATTACAGTAAAATGTATTTCATGTTGTGCAAGACAAAGTGCAGTAAAAGTCGTAATGGCGGTGATTTAAAGCGCTGTCAATGACTTTCAAATCAGTAGCCTTAATGTGTCTGGTGATTTTGTATTTGTCTTTGCTATTGTTAAAACAAATGGGCATTTAGTGGCCGTAAAGTATTTAACTCAATATTTTATGATGTCAATACAAATTGTAGTATTGTTCAATGTTCGGGCGGCGCAGGCGCAGCGCGGTACAATTAAATCTCGGGCGGTTCTTTATGCGTTTTTTTCTTTAACCACCGGTCATTAGCGAAGCAATAAATCTCTCTTCTGTCTGCTCGTCGTCGTTAAGAACTTCATTAACTTTTCACTGACGTGAGTTTTTCAATTGAAATCATGAGAATGGGAACTCGAAACATTTTAATATCGAGATCGCGATGTGACAAAACGCCACGAAATTGATTCAGCTTATCATTAACTGCTGTTTCCATTTTGGGACCCATTTTGTCATTGAGCTGTTAGTTACATTGTTGCATTGTAAATTTAAAATACTGTGCAAATAAAGAACTATTTTGTGATTGCTTTAATTTCATCGACCGAAGTGTTTTGAGAATCGCGGGGTGTTTCTTGGTACTCAGATGCAGTAAAAATAGTTGAGGTAAAATAAGTGAATTAATTGGTCCGTTATTGATCACTGCTACAAAGGCCTACACCCACTACCTTTGTGATAAATCAGAAATGATAATTTTACGAGCCACATTCGTTTTAATTATAATCTGACCAGCATTGCGCTATGAATTATGACGTGGCATACACTGAACTGTAAAGTACAAGTGCTTACTTGCTAGAAAAGTCTTCGCTACACATACTCACCTGTTACGCATATTTGCACACGATTGTATTAATCGAAACTAATAGTCTACAGATATTCTGCATTTTTAAAGTCAATATGTTCAAATCGTATCGAGAGGCGATTTCCCAATATTATTGACTATTGACAACTGACTAGCTATCGACAAATTTTACATGAATATTTGACAAGCGCCACTAGCAAGCACCCTAAGAACTATTTTTGCAGTACATTTTTGTGTCAAGCTCTTGATACTCAATGGTGCCAGTAATGGAAAATCGCTACTGGACTCTGTCTATTCTAGTATTATCAAATCATGGTGATAATCGTACGTAGAGCATTGCGGATGCAAAGCTGTTAGCATCGGCCGCGTTACTTATCATACGTGATGGCCATTATCGAGTTGGGCTAGGCCCGTGTTTTTGTTATATTGCCATCGTGATATCATTGTTTTATACTCTCAGTAGATTTTTTGCATAGATACTTCAATAGTTTGATTAAGCATTCTCAGTCTTTTTTGATTTGCTGCTTCCCATTTTGATTTGGTTTAGGAAAAATACAGAACCTTTAAATTGTGTTTTCAAAACAAAAATATGGCAGTTTGTTTTCACTGAATGCTCTGGTTTAATAAAAATCTTCGAGCATGACTATTCAATGTTCTTTCTTGTGATTCTTCACTTGAGAAGTAGTAACAGCCACAATTTTATTGATATTGATCTGTCCTTTGTATTTGTTCATACTATTAATAGCAAATGAAAATAAAATCTATTGTTGTTATGAGGCAATATATAGCTTGCTTGTTGCTATACATCTCTGCATTCACTAAAATTGTTAAGACAAACGGGAAAGCTAAGACGTGGTTTCAAACGGCTTTCAGCTAATTGACACTTCTGATAAAACCTAGACAAAGCGTCAAACAAAGGTAAACAATGTAAGCAATCTTATTCGATACTTAGTTAATAATTTATTTAGTGAAGGGAGAATATAAATAGTATGTAAACAGTGATTATCTGCCCACAGCTTGAAGTAATTGTGGTGGTGTCTGTGTGGTCTTATTGTGGGTGTTAGCTACTTGCCTGTAATTTTGAAGCGCTAGTTGAGATAGCCTTTTGATTGTGGGCAGACATTTGTTTTAGTAACGCTCGTTTGATTGGTCATTTGATTAGTCTTTTGTGTCTTTGTAATACTAAAACGGAACTGCTACACACTAAGTTACACAATTCCTGATTTGCTTGGTTTTTATTGTTCAATTGGTATAAGTTATTTTGATGATTTAAAAAAATACTTATACTGTTTTCATTAAAGGAATTGCTTTCTTTAAAAGTCAGAAGTTGCCATAGAGTTCGCGTTCACCACTTGCTGAAGACATAATGTTAAAATAGTGGCATGGCTGTTAATGTCAAATGTTCCATTGAATAAGCTTCAGATAGGCTTTCACGATTGATAAAAATATTGTCTGCATAAATATAACCTGTGCCCTAGCCTTACCAACCAAAAAAAACCTTATGTAGTTAAGATATACATTACCTTCGCAGCGTTACATCAAGTTTAATAAAAAAAACAATGTATTTCTCAATACCGGATATTAATTAGCTAATTAGACACTCGGTCCCACGTTAATGAGTCGTAAAAAACTCGATGGAAAACACACGGGACACACAGACGTACATGATTGAGTACTTTTGACAGCATCGTGATGGATCGTGGCACACTGATTATATCGATGTATCGCGGGAAAGAGAACACCGAACGTGTTTAATGTTTAAAATTTAGTGTGTTTTTGAAGGGCTGGATAAATGTTTGTGCTTTGATATTTGTACTTCTTATGCAAGGCTGAGGAATACATTTTTGATTCTTATCATTTAAGGAGGCAGATGAAACACTAATTGAATGTTTTATGATATTGGCAGGAGATAGAGTTTACAATATATTATGACAATAAAGTAAAAGGAGCAAGGTATAATAAAATATAAGGAAATAACGAACTCATCTTCCTAGTAATAATGAACAGTAGTCTCGAATAATGGACAAAGAAGAAAACTACAAGGCATTGTACAATCTTTTTGAAATTATAGTATTTTTAGAACAATAATAATCATGATCTAGATATTTAATAAAACGGCGATAAAATAATCCAAGCAATATCCGTAGGAAATATAATACCGTCTCATCGATATAGCGATAATTCCTTCATCTGATTAAACAATGAGAACAGTCGCTCAGTCGTGACAAACAAAGCTTTGCGGAGATCCTGAATACCACACGAATATCACACATATAATATCTTAATATTATCACGTTATATGTTATAAAGTATTGTATTTTATAACAATTATTTAAAGTATGTGGCGACAAGTATAGTATTATAAATAACTGGGTATTACCGTTGAAAGAATATCATTATGATTATGTTAGTTTTGCTCGTGACTTTGTACGTGTGTAGTGCAAATAGAAAATCCAAACATATAAATAAGATTTTTATGGGGTGAAATCGAATAAGGCTATCATAATTTAAAGTCCATACCACAACAACTTAGTAGCAAGTTTCCTGACCGAAATTCTCGGCTGGCAGAGGTGATACTTAAGTCAGAACTACAGTGACCCGTGAGCTTATTCAGCCGATGCGATGGTGGTCTGCTTGATACAGATTTTTTTGAAAATAAACAAGAAATTTAAAAAATGTACTTTCTCTACAAAGTTGACGGATATAGTATCAATGATTATTATTTTATGAAAGGATTCTCATTGAATCCATTCTCGATTATTCCAATGGAAGGAACACAAAAAAATTGGCATTATTTACCAGCATACATTATTCATATTCAATAGGCAAACAGTCATTTTAATAGTTTTTATATGAACAAGTAGGTAATCACAACCAATTTAGCTCAGCGTGCAACATCCTCTCCTGTCAGCGTTGCAGTTTCGTTTTCCGCTCCGTGATTAAAATCTAAGTAAATGCATAGAGGCTTTTCCCACAGTTTAAAATTATAATATTTAAATGTATCATAGAGTTTGAGTCACATATAAATCAGTTGGTGTAGCCCTAGGTGGTCCACATCGGCAGAATATTTGGAAATTGTAAACTACATAATTATAACGAATTATTACTAGAATTCGGACTAACCTAATCCAGTCGTTGACAAAAGATTCACTAATGTATAATAGAATACGGGAATTAACGCGAACACGCATTTTACCTTAAAATGCCTAACGTTTCAGCCTGGGACCACGGCGAGTGCAACCTGCGCCGAAAGGTTAGGCATTTTAAGGTAAAATGCGTGTTCGCGTTAATTCCCGTATTCTATTATACATTAAACATGCAACGCGAGAGTTTAAAAAAAAAAAAAAACGATTCACTCCCTTATCATGAAACTTTAAAAGTATCTACTTAGCAATATTAGACTACACTTGAACCTCCGCCTAGCTTTTCATAGCTGTAGTACGAAACAGACTTCATTTTGAATTAGTCGATGAAGACTTTGAATGTCAACATTTAATTTGTACCTAGTCCCAGTTCAGAGACGTGATTTCCTACTATCATCGGTAAGTATGGTATCAAAAGCTGATTAGCTGATTAGCGCCTCTAGCGGATATCGTAGGAACAAATTTTTAGTACATTTCAAATGTCAATCTCTCAATATTAGTTACTGTAGAGAATTGCGCTTCTGGTCAATATGAATTTTAGTCTGAGCTTTAGTGACCTTTATTTTCAACGCGTCTATAGTTAGAAATAGAGCACTAAGCGTGTTATCTAAGTTATTAAAGCTGCCTCAGTTGTAATGTTTTATACATTTTTATGTAAGTAAAAGTGAGGTCTTGTACACAATGCAGTGGCGTACTACACGGCTACAAATAAGATCGCGAACGGCGACACGTCATGCGGATTGCGGAGATTAGGTCAGTTTGATACTCGCGATTATGTTCACGTATATAATACTACAGAACTTGAAGTAATAGATTAAAGATAAGTACAAAAATACTTAATTCAACCCTTCAAAAGGATTTTTTATTTGGATACATGGATTTGTGCTTTGTTCTTACGTGAAGTATGAAATCTCTTTCAGGATGAATATATCCAAAAGGCACATAGGCAAATGATTTGCTATAGGCCCTTTTAGTTGACACTAACTGTAAAACAAACATATGATAACGTGTCCAGCAAGAGTAAAAACAAGACATGAAGGAGTGAAAAAGAAAAAAGGTGTGGAAACTTTTCAATAAAAATATTTAAACGAATTAATAGAAAAACACCACTTACTGAAAACTAATGCAGCCAAGATCAAATCCAGCATCATTACTTAGAATACTCAAGTACTCGGCACACGAGCTCGCGTGCCGTTTCGACACAGCCGCGCCCAGCCAGTGATGTGCGTGCGCCGAACAATATCGATAGTATATCGATACTCGCGACACACTTCCGCCATCGACTACATCGTACACCGACATTCGTAACGGTTTCCATTTCCTTCAACGTTGCTCTTGTTTATCGTCAACTGTTGCTGAGGAATTTATGTAATAGAATTTGAAATAAGTTTCTTTTCCGTTATAAATGCACGAAAAGCAACTGAATGTTGTGTATTTCAGCATCAGGTGAAAGGACATCTTCGCTTTTTACAAGAATGTATAAATTTAAAAAGCTTCCATGAGTGATTATCAAACTGCTGGGCAAGGTTCTCATGCCAAACTAGTAGATACCAAGACAAATTTATTTAAGGATTTTTAATCAAATACATACCTGTATGTAAATGCTTATAAGATACTGGATAATGGCTGAAAATTTTAACAAAACAAATTCATTAAATAGGAACCGGTACTGTGTCGACTAATTTAAGAACCAACCAAAAAGCCACTTTGTTAAATAAATAGAACGTAGCCATTATTTAACAACAATTAATTATACAGGTTACAACACTAGTAAACGGAACGATAGCATAATTAGATGTTAGTCGGCAACACTAGCGCACGCGCCGCCCTGTGTCCACACAAGCTTTCTACAAAAACAACTGCAAGTATCTCGGTACTTATTTGTTTTACCATTAGTGGCAATCATTGTTTTTGCATTATTACCTTTGGATTGCACACATTTTTATTCCTTGGTTGTATAGTGTAGCTTTGTGAAAGAGCAAGGTTTAAGTACGAATAGAGAAATAAAGTCGATGTTCGGGTATACTAAACTTAGGTTCAATAAGTTGCGTTTTGGATTCAAAGCATCGATTATTTCTACCGGAGGTCTAGAAGTTGTAATTAATATTTTAGAGTGAAAATGCTACTTTTGTAAATATTTCTGAAAGTACATTTTTATGTTTCATCTTGGATCTAATTGTCAAAGGTCAATCAAAATAAAAAATAATTATTTCATACGGCACTTCATCATTATAACTAAAATCTTGTCAAAGAAATCTTCATTCTTTACTAAGATTTTTGTAGGTATCCTTTCATCACGCGTTGCTTCAAGCAACTGCATCCGATTGTGTCATAGCAATAGCAATAAAGTATCAGCAGTGAGTCAACGGCCAGGAACTGAACCCGAGGTCGAATTACTTCAGGGCCTCGTAAAGACAATCAAATGAGCCATAAAACCCTTATTTGTGAGACTTTGCTAATATTTGTTTTGCGAAGACAGATTTTGAGTACTCATTGAAGCTTTTTTGGCGCCAATAAGACATTACTTCAGACAAAATGAAATCAGGCCTCGATATGGTTTGTTAAACAATGTTCCTTTTTTTCGCAATTTAAAGAAACGGCAGAATTGGTTCAAGATATTTCTGCTAATCTCTTCAAATTATTGCGTAACAGTCTTAATTGCAGTAAATTCTCCGAAAAACTGAAATTTGTCTTTTAATTTTGTTAATATCTTAATTAGGCGTGACAAATCAAAATAATCTTTCAGTCTTTTCTTCAATTGCATTCACCAACCATTAAATTAGTAAAAAGATAATTGCAGCATCAACATTTTTAAAGAAATTTAGTTAGTTTAGAGTTTTTAGAGAACAACTAGCGTAATTAGTGTCACTGTCTTGTAACTGACGAAACCAAATTGAAAACATTCATTTTTGCATATTACACAAATACCTACCTATCTGTTTTGGACAGTAATCGGACCCTAGTGACCAGTGACGGCGTAACTGATCTGAAACAGTTTTTATATAAGTATTAAAGAATACTGATAAGATTGTACATCTTAAACTGGTTCAAACCAGGTACTAATTAAACCACATAGTCGATAAAACACGAAGAAGTCAACAAACGCCTTACAAGACTAAACAATTTCACAACTAAAGAATGAGCAATACTGAGACACTGGTATCTATTTTTGCCCCGTATAAGGCTGAGGATACATTACAAAATCCGCGAGTCCACGCAGACGAACACTCGCCCTAATTAATGGGTGGTCATACAAAAAAACGCATTCTCTTCAAACTGTAACGGAAACTAGTTGACACATTTTTAATGTTCCGCGGCGAGGATAAGAAAACGATGCGTTTACATTGATGCCTCTTATAGTTACTAGTGTTTTTCTAAAAGCAAATCCTGCGCTAAAGTTGATTTTTTTTCGATGTCATGTGATTGAATCCAAAACCAAAGGGATCCAAAACGGGCAAGTAGCAGCAGGGCGTCAACCTGAACCATTGCGCCACGGTTCAAAATCAAAATAAAAGTAAGTTAAGTTCACGTCTTAGTCTTACAGTCAAGTAAGTATAAAGCATAGGTTAACTATCGTTAATTGGCTAACCATTGTTGGTTCTCGGATATATTTATACAGTGATTACATGATATAAAAAAACACTATATATTTCACCCATATATCAAAAAGGCGATTATCGCTGCAATAGCGCTATCGAGAAATTTTGTATGATAACTCGATGAGCGCCCCTGGCGGGAGCCGTATGATCAAATTTTTGAGTGCATTTTAAATACCAAATTCTCGATACTCCTTATTACTGACTTTAGACCAATTCGCTACGGAACACTACTATTACCAGCTAGTTCGCTCTTAACATATTTTTTACTAAGTATCGCTAGCTGTATAAAAAGTGCACCGCACCTTCGCGCGCGGGCTAAAGATGTTATCGAATCAATTAGTGCAGTTGACTGTTTAATTGCATTGTAATTAAAGACTATATTCGCTCGGCTAATCAGCAAGCCGCCGCTCTATATGGTACAGACGCTGCGATGTTGGGAATTTGTACGACTGTAAGAGATTGCTTCGTGGAGTTTGTTCGAGACGTAGTTTGTGTTATAATATTATCATATTATACACTTTAGTATTGTATCCTTCTACAAATGGACAGTAGCATATTTTTGCAATACTTTTTAGTTTTGGAAAATATCTTCATAAAGTAAGCTTTCAATTTCAGATGAAACTGATTTTAGTTATGAAATTAATAATATTATAATATTATAGTTTTATTGGAATTATAACTTATTCAAATTGTATCTGTGCTATATTATCATTATATTTAAATGTACTTACAGACGTAAAAATATCATTATCATAAAACGAAACCGAAAGTCATCCGCTAACATTAGCACCTAGCCTTTATACATAAAAAACTTAACTCCATAAAGCGTGCGGTGCAGTTTTTTCCACCAGATTCTCCAAGCAGTATTCCAGCTAGTGTGTTTCGTCACCAGTTGATCCGATGGGAAGACTGAGGGCCTCATATGGTGATTACACATCATAGAGCTTGTTGCACTGGGAAATGCGCGTTAGTTTTTCATGCTTAAGTAATCAGTGATTTAGACATGCATCTTCTGTTTAGGGTTATCTTTTGAAGATCTAAGAGTTGAAGCGTTTAATGAACACGGTTTCCTCGTTAGACCTAATTAGGTAAGGCGTCACAAACAACTAATTTTAATTACTACCGTACTAAGTTTTTTGTGATCGTACCTAATTAATAATCTGAATTCCTTTGAATTATTCCTGTTATTATAAATTTATTGTTTTGCTTGAGATGGCAAATATGCCAGAACTATAAATACTTACATATTTATTAACTTCATGAACAAAAAATTTTAACGTAATTTTTTAAACACAGACGGTTTGGAAAAAAAAATCATAATGTCAGCCATAATAGCAGTTTGTTACTAATCTTTTTCCTACTCAATTTACTTATAAAACCAAAAAAGAAGTGTATTAAATTGAATTTACTCATGTTCAATACAAAGTTAATACAAGTCTACATGCGTAAACAGAAATCTATTTACCTTTCCAAATGTATTGCACCAAATTACAATTCGACTCATCAGATACCAGTTACAACTTACAAATTGAGCGTCCACAACTTTGTAGTATTCCCATAGGTAACATTCCCATACCTTACCATGTAACCTTAATAGGAAATTTAATCGAACATGTAGAATCTCCTTCCCTAGTGAGGAATCTTGGTGCTCATCCGAATGACTTAGTTGCAAGTGAATGTCTTGGCTAAATCATTCATTACCTGATAAAAAAACTAGGTCGGTAATGAACATAAATATCTTAAAATGGGTAATTTTTCTGCAAAATTTGTCTCATTTATCAGGTATAGAAGCAGAAACATTAAACTTTAGGTCAGATGCGACGTTTTTCGAATGCTGCCCATATTTTGAGCATGTAACGATACCATGCCCGCTATGTGGAAGATGTCACAACTAGTCGGCCGACAATGCAGCCTGCTACCACGAAAACGATGTTGATAATCGAACACTTTTATAAACGTTACGAATTGAAACCATTGCGTATTTTGTCCTATACCATTTCTTTACTATTCTAAGAGAAGTAGCAATGAATATAAAAGTTTTGCTTTAGTCGTGTTATAGTTGAAAGTTTAAAGAGTCTCAATAGATTCTAATTGGGTAAATCGATGGTGGACGTGCGTTACTCACTCGATGTTTACGAGTTCTTGTTAAACGCAACAGATACACTGACTGATGGATTATACGTAGTTGTTAGTAGAATTTAGGAAAACGATCGTTAAATTGCCTATAAAGTATCGGTGTTTATCTACTTAGTAATTTTGTAGGAGCTAATATTATGAGTACGTAAGTAATTGGTGTGTTTACATAGTTTGTGGCTGGTATATTGAGTACATTTTAATGTTACTATGTTATGAGTTAACTCTTTATTTTGTTACACATATTACGTATTGTAACACATAAATATTTGAGATAAGGAAGTGTTTTAACAGGTAAGATACTTTTACGTTTAGGCTGTAAGTATCTCCGACTCAGGTCCATTTTTTAAGACTTGCTTTGAAGTGTAATTAGTCTTTATATGTATATCTTTAACCCAGATTGATTCTTTGAAAACTAGTATGGGGAGCAAATAGTCACGTGTTAATTAGGATATTCGTCACTTCCCTATATTTTCACCATATCAAAGATACCCTCACTCAACACCAAATGTATGTACCTACTGTTGCATATTACTGTACTTCGTTTCAAAACAAAAATGTGCAGTAGCCTTGAATGCTTATAAAAACATAGACGTAATAAAATCTAATGGCATCACTTATCATTTTAACGTCCAGAAACTGGTTTAACAACCTTTAGAATTAAGAACTAGAAGTAGGCTACCTGTCAACCTATTATTAAATTAATAAAGTACTGCACAGAACTTCCATTACTGAGTCAGAACTCCTAAAACGACTGCTCACAAACAACAGTCAACTGGCAATTATGCGAGGCCTTTGGTCAAATACAAACATTGAATCATCAATAAAGATTTCAACAAGATTTCATAATACACAGGGCAATTAACACTGAATAACACTCTCCTTACCTGTAGAACTATTCGAATACGCATTACCAACAAATGTTTGAATCACTGACGCCACAAGCTTCTCTATAACGAGTGGAAACCGGACGAAAACTAACAAAAACTATGGGAGCTAACGAGAGATGCCTATGAACAAGAAAAAATTCCTAGCGCTTGTGGGTCACAGCAGATATGGCAACGCCAAGTGGCGGAGAACTCACCTTCCATACACAGCCGCATTAATGTTTCATTAAAACATGCGTTGACGTGTTGTACTCACCGATGTGTCAAATTGAAATATACGAGCAATAACAACCACTGACGGCTACAATAGAAACGTTAATTACACGTTGTGACTCAGGTACATGTCGCCGTCTGTAGTTTTTGCACCACAGGATAACTTACGATCATTGCCGTGATTCATTTACACGCAATGGCATAATACGACGATTGTTATCTTTTTAATGACTTAATTTTATTTGCCCTGGAATTCTTTGATTCTATTGCTCTTTATTACAATTGAAAAATTGTTCAAATTACTTCTGTCTTCGTGGAGAAATAGAATGGGATTATTATCCATTGACACTTGATCAATGCGTGAGATATTAATATGATATCCAAGAATTTCTATGTTATTGAAGAATGTTCCCACTCAATAAGACTAAGCAGCAAGTGACTAGACATACTGTACATATTGACAGGTCAAACTGGTCTATTAAAATGCTGCAAAGTGATATCGATATGTATCGCGCGCGTGTCCTTTTCTGGGAAGAGACATAGGCGGCTCCAAAATTGTGCTGATATCAAATTGCAGTCGTTAGAATTTATTTATTTCACCTTGGGACTAAGCCTGTATCAGAAGCAATAACTTACCAATCTACTTACTTAGTCTGTTTCTTGAAATATATTCAAAATGTTTATATTTTAAGGCCCGAAATTCTCTTGTCTTTGAATTTAAAAATAAATTTACATTTATCTTCTTAGGACTTATTTGGTGAATATGGAAAGAAAAGTCTCTCGTTGCGATCGAAAGTAACAGTGGAGACAAGAGAACAAAATAATAAATAGTAGTTTATCTAACTAAGTGGTCTATTCAATTGAAACATTGCGAAAACGAGCGTTGTTGCGTTACAAATTGTGCTGGCTTTACCAGAACATAAGGAGGGGAAATTCAAAGGAGCTTGCTTCTATATCTTAAAGGGGTTTTATAGTATCTTACGCGATTTTTTTATGCGATTTGTGTTACTAATGCCTTCAAATTGCCGAAGCTCGCCCGATATTTGGCTTGAAGAAGAAGCTTTGCTTAAGTTTTGACCTTTACTTGTTTTTTTTATGTGGCATCCAGAGTATTAAATTTCTCGTTCAGATTTTTATCGAATAGAATTGTAGCACCAAAATTGGTTCCAATCTAAATACACCTTGAGTGTGGACGTCGCTGCCTGTTAGACCAGTTCCGTTACAAAGCCTGGGGATCTGAGAGTCCGCGGTGGTTTTGTTACACAAAACTATCCTACATACATCCATAGATGTCCCTGTTCTTAGGCATCCTAACAAGCCTGTGACGTGTTGCGTAAGCTTAAGTAAACGATAGCCTATTGAAATAAGACTATTGAGCTGATTTTTCGGCGTTAGAATACAAACAGATTCTCTGCATTGACATACATTTCATTAGTCTATACCTCTCTGCCAAACTGTCACAATGATCCGTTGTATAAACTTATCTGACGAAAGAATAAGACTGATTGTTCATTTCATCTGTGTTTCCTTTTGTGCTATATTTTGTTACTCTTGGTATAAAGACTACAGGGCGGATTTAAACATAATTTTGTACACTAATAGCTATCAACCTGGATTAACTAACCCACGGGATACTTTTTACCCTGAGAAATCTTTTTACGCCGACGAAGTTGCGGGCAGAAGCTGATACCTAATAAGGCAAGTAATAGACAGAACATTTACAACAAACAATCACATACATAACCACAGCAGGGAATGAATACAATTTCAAATTCAAATTCGATGCGGAATATTCAAATTAGTGTAATTAACTCGCGCGACAGATTAGCGCGTGGATGTGTGGGATGTTCAGCTTTCACTAATAAACTCCTAGTTACTCAATTACATTTAGATGATACTTTGTAACTAGGCTGTCTATTTAGAGGCTTTAAATTTGCTTTGTTTTGTTGGGGAATAAAACTGCTGATTGATCTCATTAACGGCTCGTAAGCTTAAAGGACTCTTTGTATTAAGTGGTGATGATACGGAATAATTTTAGTTTTGAGTGTTATTTTACTACTTACTTCGTTATAATGACATAAGCTCGAAGATAGTTAAAAGTATTCTTCTCTACATTCTACTCAGCCCACTAATCTATGCTAATATCTATACTAATATTATAAAGCTGAAGAGTTTGTTTGTTTGTTTGTTTGTTTGTTTGAACGCGCTAATCTCGGGAACTACTGGTCCGATTTGAAAAATTCTTTCAGTGTTAGATAGTCCATTTATCGAGGAAGGTTATAGGCTATATATCATCACGCTACTACCAATAAGAGCAGAGTACCAGTGAAAAATGTTACAAAAACGGGGAAAATTTTGACCCATTCTCTCTTATGTGACGCAAGCGAAGTTGCGCGGGTCAGCTATTACATATAAAGCTGAAGAGTTTGTTTGTTAGTTTGTTTGAACGCACTAATCTCAGGAACTACTGGTCCGATTTGAAAAATTCTATCAATTTTAGATAGCCCCTTTATTGAGAAAGGCTATAGGTTATATATCATTACGCTACTCCTTCAGGAGCAGAGTACCAGTAAAAAATGTTACATAAACGGGGAAAAAGTTGTGCGGATCAGCTAGTACCTAATATTCTGATAAGGTTCTTTGCTTATATCATCCATCGCAGCTTTATGTGTTCTTCATTATGTGAAGCTGAAATTGAGTACCTACAGTAAATTCAATGCTCATCTGCCCTCTTTCCCCGTATTATTATATTGTGTATTTTACTATATTATTGACAAATTGCCTGATTAACAACATAAACTTACTAAATAGCACGTTGTCAATAAATTGAATTATTTTTCAATATCCCGTACTAAGATAATTATCAGGTATCAGGTAAACATGCATATAAAAATTCTTAACTCATATTGCATCAATAAACGAACCTTATCTTACTCTAATTTATTTTAATTAAAGGAAAAATATATCATTCTTAACAACAAAAAATGTTGGTTAATGATAGATATCGTTTTTACCATTACTATTTTAGTTTAATGAGGTATCTTGCGATTAGCGGTGCGGGTTTGATTCCCAATTGAGAGCAAATAAGTCAAACACTACCAAAGTTAGGCTATCTAATTGCAGCCGGTTGTGTGTGCTTAGAATTGAGATAGCCACCGGATATTGGATCAGAATGTATGTGGATTACTTATTTACATCGACATAAATTACGTGAATATATGTTAAGTAACGTCAACGGTTAAAATACATTTTTCAAATATACGAAGCCCAAAAAGACGTAGTATAAAACTAGAGCAGTTGATGTTACAGATTGCGGTATTTTTTGCAGTTTCTTTTTTTGTAAGTTTGGTTACAACATAATCATAATATAACATGCAAAAACATAATATAAAGAACAACTTTAAAAAAAATAGTTTTGAGTTTTGTTGAGTTTTCGCTGTCTGATACAGGAGAGCTACCGAAATGAGCTTTTGTTACATTAGTTGTATAAAATGACGCCAGAGGAGCTGCATTAGTCATCACATGGGTCTGGTACTATGTTTCGAAATCTTATTTTTATTTTCATGCTATTAATTAATATTTAAAAAAAATCATGCCCTAAGAACGAAATTAAAGATATAAAATTAAGAAAGCATACAGCAACGTTGTTTTCTAAATAATGTCAGTAATAAAACCTCGTACTAATAAGTGTAGATCAAGTCGACGAGCATTAAGTCCGCGACCATTTTCTAGGGAGAGTAGGACTAAGCTGGTTCCATCCTGAGCTTTAGCATGTTATAGTCGCATTAGTATCAAATGTACGCGCTCAGATTTTCTCGTTCGAACATTTATTTTAACATAACGTTAGTTTGGTTTGACTCAAGTGTACCACTGCTCTGTAGCGCGTTTACAATCCTTTGGTATGTTTTGTTAAACAGAACTTAACGTAAAATATAAACTGTAAAAGCATTAACCCCGGTTTTTGAGTACATTTAGCGGTAGTTTATCTATTCAATAGCGTTTTTTATATGAGTTTTGACACTATTGAATAGATGAACTACCGCTGAATGTACCTCAGAAACTGGGGGTTAGTGAGTTAGTGGTTGATTACTTAACTTTATATTGTATCGAAGATGCTGTTTTAAATAAACTAGCGGATATAATTACATGCACTTAAATCATTATTCGGAAACTGCATGAAAATCTGTTCAATGGATTTTGAGTTAATCGCGAGCGGGTACAGACGTGGCGAGAAGGCTTTTTTATGACTCATATGGATACATTCATCAATACTTATAAAGACAAGAACTTTTTTAAAACGCCTTCTAAAAGTTTTTTTCACGCTATGTAAAATACACTTCAACTAAAAATTTGTAGCGATATAACCTTATGATGCACAAGATACGTAGCCCATGTGAGTTGGGTCTTATAATAAAATAGCGACACAATTATAAATTTCTTGCAATAAAATATATGAAAAGTGGATGTGTTCATTTATTTATTGTGATATGCTACATGTTCTGTAAAAGATAGATATTAATTACATATCTTGGCTGGTCGCATAGAGTTGAAATAATGCATAAGTCCAATAAAATCGGAAAATAAATAAAAATAAAATAAAATTTACTCTTTATTTTTCTCTTACTTGATCTAAAACAAAATATTAAATCTAATTCAGAAAGCTCCCATATTTCCTCGCTTATTACAACTACAGACAGCTGACTTTAGTATTATGATAAAATGCAAATTACATGTTTTCTACGAATATTCAAGAAGTTGCCTTCAACATTTGAGAAAATCATAAATTCGCTGTCACTGATAGTGCACTAAACGCGTACTCAGTAGAATCCTGTACAGTGCCTTGGTGAATACCGTACAATCGTTCGCCAGCTGCGCGGTATCGCCTCCCGTCGAACGGCCATATTTCACCGGCCGCCTTGTTATCACCTGTCAAATCATACAAGTGTTCCGCCCGGCTCGGACCTATTTAAATATCAACTGTTTTAGACGCAAATACCTGCTCTTTGTCTAACCTATATACAGGGTGTAAAATGCTAATTGTTGATTCGAAGGCGTTTTATTGACTGGTTAGCTGCATTTGACGCAGTATCGTGCTTTATTTTCGTGGAATATTTGATAGGGCTCTATGTACTAAGTACCCTACCCTTCACGACTTTTCGATATCCTCTTATTTCGTCAAGTAAAATCTATTTTCAATTGGTACAAGTCTTACTTTACTACTTGGATGAAGATATCTTGATTTCCAAACGAAATAAGATTGTGTGGTAACAAAAAGCTGTGGTATTTTGTAAACAAACTACTGTGAGCCACTTTGTAAAACAATGATTCGCTGTCTATGTTCTCGCCGAGAAACATATTTCATAACGAGACGATTCTGTTTTACATACATTAACATCCTCTTTGACGCATAAAATACAGTCGGATGTATCGACGCGTGTCATCCGGCAGAGCTTTCAAAACGCCGAGAGTACGACGACTTACCCATAAGAAATATTTATAATGCTTTGTATGCAAAATAACCTAATGCATTTCACTACACATGAAATAGTGTAAGTTTAATAGACACGTCGTCATACACGATTCTCGACCTTACAGTTATGCGGCGTCTATGTACTTTTATTGTCTGACAGTAAGGATCCAAAGGCGAATATCGAATGCGAATATCGTCACGTGGGTGAGCCGACAATCTCACTCGGATTTGAATAAAATCTGCATATGGCCCTTGTAGTTTTTGATTGATGATATTATATTGTGATGTAAGGCAAGGATCTGCGATGTGTTTACGGTGTGAAAGGTGACTGTATGTAGATTAGTATCACGCGTACCTCGTTTGATTCGTCTCGGATTGACACGTATGTCAAGGTCGCGGTTTCACTTATTCTGACTTGTCAAATATTGCTTTGTTCGACGTTTTTTCATTGTATTGCATGCATCGACCGTTTGTTTGGAATTTTTATCGAGTCACGAGCGCGAATCATAACGCTAGCCTAAAAAGGAAATGGTTACAATAATTACATGGTATGTATTATGACATACTTACAAAGGTGTGAACACTTTTAATCATAAATAATTTAATACAGTCGGATGTCTGACAGATAGTATGGTGTCAGCACTAGTAATAAATTCATAAAGTAGGATGTAATTAATAAAATGTGAGAAATAGCTGACATATTGTATCCAATATGGACGTGTGACGCGTCTATTTTTTGTGTGCACTACTTGTATGGAGGTGCACCTTTATACTTAATCGTTCATTTATCCGAGTGTCCATTACGATAAACATCAATGGGAGTTTCTATTCCCTACATAATAAATTGTGATAGTTACAATAAATTGTATGGCACAAAAGTCTAGTTAGGCATCTGAGGAGGCTAGCGCACGCAAAATGCATCCGCTTAAAGACAGAGGGCATTCTTGTTGGCGAATAAGGTTCTTCCTAGTTATTTGCTGGTCCTATTGAGATGTTCCGTGCGCGGCCAGCTGACAAGCGTATGCTCTGCGGCACACCGCGGCCAGCTATTTCAATAGAATGTTAGTGATGTTCACAAAGACCAGTTACAGACATCGAATAAGGCCTGCTGCACATTCAAATAGCATTCGCGTGCACCTTTGGCTGTGTAGTGTCTCGAGTTTCTAACTGAAAATTTCCAAATGCGATGTGCGAAAATAAATAGGTTTCCATATTAATTCAATGATATTTATTTATTTATTTATTTATTTATTTTAAACTTCATATACATGTGTATATAGGCGGACTTAATGCCAAAGGCATTATCTACCAGTCTACCTTAGGGTGATGCAGAGATTGAAAGAAGTAGGTGTTTAAAAAAATAAAAATAAAGGACGTTAAGAACCAGGTTTACCAATAAATAAAAATAAGGTCATGTATGTACGTGTACTTAAATATAAATAGGTTTATACATACATAATGATTAACAAATAAGAAATATTAAATACATATACCCATATACATAAATAAATAATAAAATATACTATATACTGAATTATACAATATATATTATGAATAATAAATATATATAAATAAAAACTAAGACGAGTGTGACGATTCTGCTACTTGTTTTAACAAGAGATTCCGCACTTTGCTCTTAAACGTATGACGGTTAGTGGACATCCTGATTTCAAGAGGGAGCGCATTCCATAATAAAACCGATTGGACAGGAAAGGAAGAGTTGACAAACCCAGAAGTGTGAGATGGACATAGAAGAAGAAGATTGTTTGAGGAACGGAGGTTACGGTTGTGATTGTTTAAGTTTCTCGTTACGTTTTCTGTGAATTGCCTGGGAAGGTTTCACTTAAACTCCATGTTAGTAATTTAAATACCCTTATGCGGGAACGACGCGTGACTGGAAAAATCATCGTCGTGTGAAGCACAACAGTTAGAGTGTCATTAGTTTCATTCATACAAGAGCCCTACCAACTGCGATGCTAACAATATTTTTTATCAACAGCACTTAGGTATTTTTATGAAACAAAGGTCTATGAAAGTAGAGTGCATACAAGCGCGCCGTATCTACACTATCAACAATGTATCAATGAAAAATATAACATGGCTACACCGAGCACAAATGGTTCCGTATATGGTGCGGTTGTGTCCCGCTATGTCCCGAGTGGGAACGCGACACATGTCGCAGGACAAAGGTGCGGCCCATTGTAATTGCTTACATGAGAGGTTATCTATCGGCCGGGTCAAAGGTCGCCCAGCCTTGCTAGGTTCATCAAGTGGTGTAGTATATCCTTAGCTTTATCAAGGCCTGTTTGTTTGCGGGAATCAAATGAAGTTTATGAAATTATTGTGGTTTGTTATTGTTGACTTTTGTTACCAATTTTGCGAATAGCTTTTCGTAGATATTTGGGGTTCGTTTTCACATACTTTTTTATTTCTTTTGAAAAATCTTTGCCGCAGTTTTAGTTGCTTATATTGTGAGATACTATTAATTGCTTACTCATGGAATCAATTATTGGCATTTAAAGTTGTTGATACTTTGTACAACGATGTTTGAAATATTTGAAAATAATTTAATAATTACGATACTTTATAAATTTCGTAATGTGTGTTATGTCCTTTTAATAACCATAATTACCGTGTATTCATATACTTAACGTACAAAAACTGCGTGGCCCGGGGGCTATGACATTTGATGACTGATACACACACATACACCGACTTTTTTCACTTTATCGACGGGTCAGGGTTCCAACCCACGCAGAATTATGAGCTTATTTAAATCACTTGAATAAATCTTCATTAGTATAGACTGCATTCATCAATCACTAATTCAATTTTTATAGAAAACTGCTTTGAATCCTACTTCAAAAACGTTTGTGTAAAATAAATAACTAGTCAATTTTAACTTGTTCTTTTGTAACATTATTTTGTTCCTTTAGAGGTAAGTATTTCGCAATAATCAGGCCGTTTTTTTTAGTTACTGGATTCAATTAGATAACCTATGACAGATCGTTACAGTATGCAATACTTCTAAATGTTTTACCAGACTTTAAAGCGCATTTTTTAAGTTCTGATGATGTTATCAACATTTCTAATACGCGGAACTTGAATTATTGTTAATTAAAATGAAACTAACATCGTGAAGTACACGCGCAGGAAGTTGTATTTAATGCCTGGTTGTTTAGTAAGTAATTTACACACGAGAGTGTTAACTTAATATACTTACAAGTACTTATTATATTAACCAATGCAATAAATAACTGCATGATAAATCTGCTGATTTATTTTATACAATATTTTATTCCGTAGCTGCAATTTAGTCGTAAAGTCTAATCGTAAACAGGAAAAGGGTAATTTTAATTTAGTTAAATTTGATTGGAATCAGTTTAATTATGAATTCACATCTTAGTTTCAAATTATTAGGAAATTCTGATCGATTTATAACACCATCCCTAGTGACCATTGATCATTGATAGTAGGTTAAGTGCTTAATTCTACAAATATTTTCTAAACCAATGACCATGATAACCAATGAATTTCACGCACGCACGCAATTTTAATAATCAAATGCAATAATTTCTAAAAGTATATTTTTAAATCTATACTAATATTATAAAGCTGTTAAAAGAGTTTATTTGTTTGTTTGTTTGTTTGAACGCGCTTATCTCAGGAACTACTGGTCCGATTTGAAAAATTCTTTCACTGTTCGATAGCCCATTTATCGAGAAAGGCTAAAGGTTATATATCATCACGCTACGACTAATAGGAGCAGAGTAGCAATAGAAAATGTTATAAAAACGGGGAAAATTTTGACCCATTCTCTCATAAGTGACGCAAGCGAACTTGCGCGGGTCAGCTAGTAATTACAACACAATGTTTTACTAATCAATTCAAAACCGTAAGAAGACCGTAGTATTACTAATCTTATTATCCTACATAGGGGCAAATTGTAATTAGTGATCTGGTAGACACATCAACAACCGAGTGCCGAGAGATTTTGAATGAAAATGTTTGTTTAATGGATAAAAAATCAAATCATTTATTCCTTTAGGTCAATTTTTGACACTTATCTTAGTCGCTACAATGACTAAATGTACCACTAATACCATGGAAATGTACAGTGCCTATTAGTTTTTCTCAACAACGAAACGGTCATTAGCCTACAGATTGCACGATTTAATACACAGTGCTTATAATCAGAGCTTCCTTATTCCATATAAACATTATCTTAAGTCACTGCTGATCTAGATAGTTATAATAATATGATTGTTTTCATAGCATCCGTGTGCGATGGTCGCGATGTATCCGTGGCATCCGATATGGACTCCCATCTGATAGCAGGCCGCGGACGCACTTACAATGGAAAGACACATTCTAACAAGGCTGAGAGATAGTGGCTTACTCTTTGTTTTATTTTGAGAAAAATATGTTTGTTGGGACTGCAGCGAGTGGTGTTCTTTAGTTTTTGCCCACCCCATAGAAAAACCGTAATTTTATTTGTCGTTTTATTTTCATATACAAGTAAATAACTAAGTTTCTCTTCATCAATTGTTTTCACCATTTTTTCACCGTATTATAATAATTTAACTTGACGCATTATTATGGTTGTTAATAGGAACCTTAAAAATCAACCGATAATTTATATGTATATTTTCAAAAATAAGTTAACTGACAATATGAAATGTAAATTTAGGTTTCTTTTACAACTGTGACCATAATCTCCATCAAGTGAATTTTGCAGTTTATAGCTCATTCAAAGAAAGCTATTTGCTCCATTTGAAAGCACCTTTAGAAGCATACTATCTTTATCTTGGGCTTCTTTACTGTAAGTAATCATCATACAAATAGCTGTTTATCCTTCTACTCAATGTACAATTGTTTTTAGATTGCGGTTTTGTAAGCAGTGTCTATTTGATTTTAATACAATTTACTTATAACATAATTATTTTTATTAATTGAAATCCTAGAATAATTTATTAAAACCTTGGGATTTCTTAATCATACTCGTAAGATAAATCGATAAATGATTTGATGTTTTAACTAAAGATTTTAAATTCTACCCCAGCAGTAACTATAAATTCATATCTTGTAATTTGAATTTGAAAATATCAGCCTGACAGAAGGTTTGTCGGGCTGTTATTTTCAAATCGAATTATTGAAACACAATACATTTAGCAAGAAAATAACATTACGACAATTTGAACGAGTAAACATGCACACTGGGCACATCAGTACACAAAGCGTCTGCCACGTCAAGATTAAAACGTACAAAGGCAGACATTAGAGTACAATAAGTCGCCGTCGCCACGCCGCGAGGATTTATCAAAGCCTAGGAGCTGTAGAGTCTCGCGTTGTTTATGCGCATGGTACAAACAGATGTGCACCACAGGGCTCTGGCCCACGCGTGCGGCTCCCACTGCTAAGATTTACTCAACTCCTCGAGATAGATATGTCTGTGTCAGGGAGGAAATATAATGACCTCTTTATCTTAGCGGTTATTGTTTAGAAGCAAAAATTTGAAGCTTTGGAAGGTATAGAGGTGCGCTTTGAAATAAAGTTATTTAAGCGTGTAGACGTAGGTAGTTTCAGGAGTTTTCTTTACGTTCTTATTAAATTCTCGTAATAATATCCTTCTCTGCATCGAACATAATTATTGGAAGATAACTATGCCCAAACTGTTACAAAAGTGCTATTTGTTTGCAGGTATTGAAACTTGGACTGAAAAAGAGAGAATAAGTGCATTTAGAATTACATCAAAGAAACGCAATACAAGATAAAACTTTCTCGTAAAAACTGGCTAGACCAAAATACAACATTATAAACAAGGTGAAAACATCACATAATCAAAATAGTATTCGATGATTTAATACCAATTTAATGATAAACAACATAATAATCATTTGATGTACATTAATTTCAAACACTCGTATACTTTACGATCCCGTTTAATCACTAACTTGCACCTTATTAAATATCAATTTATTGCACTTCATAACCGTAGATCAGTGGTCCTATAAAATGTATGAAGTGTTATGATTGATTGATCCATGTCGTAAAGTTCAGTCATAAATACAAGGGAAGCCTGAGCAATTTATAAGTATACTTCGACTGCCTCCGTGGCGCAGTGGTAAAAGTCACCACGATTCGATTGACAAATAACTGATTCGGGTTTGGTTGTGCTTTATGTCCGTTTTTTGTATGTTTGTAAAAGTCCCCACGACAGTTCTTAGTGCGAGAGTTGTCTTTTTAAAAAAGAAAAAGAATAAAATAGAAAAGATATACATAATGTATATTTATCTATTCGTCTACTTTGTCGTAAGGATGGATGGAAATTGTTAATAATATGGTTCTTTGAAGAAAATTGTTGCAAGATTAAGGATTGAATGAATGGATGAGTGATAGGTCTTAGGAGCTGCGTCTCGTTTGTTATTTAAGATTTGAATGCAGTAGTGAGATGATCAAACAAATAAACTAGTATAACCTTTGAAGCGTTAATCAATCAAGTATCTGCAAAATTAAAGTGTTATCTTATTTTTTACCTTTATAGCAAAACAGCAGAACAAAACAAGACAATAACAATGAGTCAAGAGAGTGTTAGTTCTTGAATATAATAGCGGCAAATATTGTTTCAATTAAGTATTATTTATTAATATAATTATTAAAAACTAAAAAATCCGAAAGAAGATTAAGTCAACAAGCATAACACACTGTTTGAAAATAGCACCTATATCTATACAAGTGGCAACTACTATTCCTATATAAGAAAACATAAAACCTCACTGTTACTCTTTCAGGCTCAGATGTCACCCAAAAACCAATAAATTTAAACCAAACGCAGCAAGTTCAATAAACACTATCTTTACAATACAAAGTAACGCATGAAACAGTGCTTCAACGGTAGTGCGTGAAGAATCCCATTATTGTATGGCAGATCATACATTCCGCGGACCAAAGTGTATGGTATGAGTTAATGCGGCCGATGGCGGTGAATAGCCCTATATCTGCCTCGAGAATGCAAAAGGATAAGCTACCATAACTGTGCTGTGGAATATCGTAGAACTGTATTTTGCATACTATTTAACGTGAGGCTTAAAGAAAATGTGAAATATTAAGTCCCCAACCTGCACTTGGCCAGTGTTGTGGACTGAAGCATTGACTATTCCAAAATTCCGGTAGAAGACCCTTCTCAAGCATTGGGCATTTATGGGTTAAATTTATTTTATTCAGACGATAGGAGTGGTTGAGTAACGCAGTCAAGATTGTGTCTTGGATGGAGCGCCATTTACAATTATCTCTATGGCTACTTGCATATTTGTGAGCATGTCAGTACTGGTCAAAGGATCTACGTTCAAAGGAAGTTAGAAAGATTCTTCGTTAATCTTAAATGTTATGAATTTTCTTTGAAATTCTGATAGTCACCATCTTTATTTGAACTAGGTGCCGCGAAAGGAATAAAGTTGGAGAAAAAAGCGTGGCTTTTCTTTTATATACTTTGATCAGGCACTTGATACTTCAGCCAGTTGTTTATTACGGATGGGAACCATGTTAGTGGAATGGATCGAAAAAACCTCAGATAAAAATTGTTTGGTATTTTTCAGTCTGCTCTAAATATTGCATGGTCTGCATTCATTTGGCAGCGCATATCTTCTGCGCAAGAGTGCATTGTTTATCTACCGCGGCGTGGGGTCGGCCAATAAGGTAGCGGGTTCGATCCCGGACGCGCACCACTGTTTATTACCGCGCCGCTATTATGTACTTAGATAGAGATGTTTCAGCCATGTTCGTTTACTTTGTTTAAGGGAACATCATTTAATAGTAAATCTGTTCAAATTAGTCTTCATTATGGATTTTTAGGACTTACGAATTAAACCGTCGGTCAGCTTGGAAATATAGGAAACAAATGAGTTTATATGTAAATGAATGTATATGTGAATGTGATAAATTTATATCCTTTTTCTTAAAATTACAAAACTCAAAATGTATATTTTTCATCAACCTAAAGTTTACCATTGTCGGGCAAAAACAATATAATTGACCGATAAAATAGTTGAGCTTTTTGTAAACTTTTTTACAATTTAAACAAACAGTGATTAATTGAAGGCCTACCGGATCCTTTCCAATCCTTTCTATTCATTAACATTTCACGTAATATAAATAAAAAAAATCCACAGATTAGATTTCATCACCGACACATATGAATGATTGAAACCGGCTATTCTCCATTAATAAACAACACAATACTACAATATTCACAAAAGCAAGTGTCAGATAATATCTAGCGAGGCCTATCAATCTTAAGATGTCGTAGTATGGAATGCTCTAAATTAAATTAGAAAGCCGGACGTATCTAATTTGCGTCCGTAGAACGTTATTAATACGCGTAGGCTAATTGTCGGTGGCCGGTCATCTCTATTATACTGCTCAACAAGGATACTAGAGCACTGGATAAGGCTTTGAAATTTACGTATGCAATCTACATTAAAGATATTGCAAATCAAATATAATAATACAGTCACATATACTCGTATTTGGAAATCTGAATATAAAAAATATGGATTTAAGGCCCTTTGCAAGCTCCGTTTTTTTTTCCGAAAATCAATGGGGTTATACCGTCAGTCTGTCGTATTGGTATATATTGGTTATAGAGATGGTGTGTTGTTGAATATATATTTTTTTTGATATTCAATCAACTTGTATCGCAATTAACAACGATTATGTTTTTATAGGCGAATGAGTTTATGACGTCAACGATCTATGAATCTTTTCTTCTCAAAAAGTCGAGCGTAGTACCTTTAATTAGTTCACATACCAAACCGCATCTAGTAAAACAACGCCTCACCTATGCTAGCCCACACATTCTGTTGATAAATACCAAGGCAGATTCGCTTAGAGGTAATAAATTTCACAAGATTACCGACGGCATGATTAATAAACGTAAGCTGAACAAAAATGAAGAGTCGATGGCGATCGATCAACGTGGGTGTTTAATATGTGCGCGCAGTCATTTATCTTTATCGATTAGTATGCTACAGTAATGATAGCCAAGAATATGGAAGAAGGGAAAATTATACACCGTTAGGACTCGTGTGATGTGTTGCTGTGTTATTCATGTCAAAGGTTTTGACTAATATTTCAATGTTTATGAAACGTTTAGGCTAGATTAATTTTATAAGTGTTAGCTCGTGTGTCTGAGTCTGTATTGAAAATAACATACTGAGGTTCACAATGGATTATCTTCCAAAAGTTAATAATTTTGACCATCATTAAAAAACATTAAATTAAGTTAATTTTACCAACAAAGTAACGAAACCAGTTGTACATCGTCCAATTATGCACAAAAGTAACTTGTCCACCATTTACTACAAAAATGGTACCTTCAAGTACGAAGACTAAAGTAAATTACAGAACGAAACAGAGAACAGGAACATTTCCATAAAGTCGATAATCTTTGATGTATGTTGCTTTTACTGTTTTGATTGATAGCACAGTGGTTTAAATCACCTGTGCGTTCAGGTGAAGGGTCCCCGAGACCACGCCACGACCTCAATCTGATATATCTCAGTCCGTCTTACTTACGGCTAATTACTGAAAAGTCAAGTAATCTTTAATTATTGCAACACTGAATAATGATCGGCATTAAGTGTTGCCACACTCTGCACTCAATATTGTGGACTGTATTTATGTTTGTTTACAGACGTCATAATTTAAGTGTATCTGTGTACCAGCGTATATGATAGTGTGCAACAGTAGATTACAATTTTTTTAATCCATTTACGAGACAAACAATCTTTTAGAGAAGGTTTTTTATAACTTTAGCAGTTTATTTTGGTAAGAAGCCCAAATTATGAAAAAAATCGTTACGATGCGTTGATGTCTTTTATACTGCACATTACTCACGTGCGCCGACGCGACGGTGGTTTCAAGCTCATGTTTGATCGTGTCTTCAATTTTCTCCCTGATTAATAGGATATTAACTATTTTAGTGGAAAACTGTAACCGACAACCAGGCTATCGCATTTGCAAGATATATAGTACAGGTAGGAAATATTATTATGATATCTTGAGTATATTGAGAGTAGTAACCACAGGTAGTACTAAAATTATAAAACACTTATACACAGATAAAAATTATTTACATAAAAGTATTTGTCACGTTCTTTATTATACTGATTCTCAGACGTCAGCGCGTTATTTCTTCTTACATTTCAATTCCATTAACAATACGAATAGTTTATGATTTAAAACAAAATGACTCAGTATTTAAAAGCTTTTTAGCATATTTATTGATTATTGTCGTAAAGGTACTTGCTACTGTGGTCAAGTGTTTAAATGTGGACAGTATTCTTGCAGTTAATATAAATGCATGTCGATTATGTTGATAACAGTTACATATGAGACAGATATTTAAGATTAAAATGTAGGTTAACATTATAACTTTGTAGTGTATTCTTTAGTACTTTATTATATTTCTTGTTACTTAAAGGCGAGCCTTGTCTAGAAAGAAAAGGATAAAGCTTTAAGAACTCCATGCTAGTAAATATTTGCTAGTTCTGTGTGTTAAGTTTACGGGAGAGTCTCTAATACGGCCCCGTGAAGGATACGCACATCTTGTGATTTATGTTCTCATTACAAGCTTTTTAGCAAGTGAAGTCCTATGAATATCAATTAGTTTGATCAGCGTCATCCCAGCGTTTTCGGATTTCTGCAACCCGGTTGCCTTACTAATTCAGGCCTTTGTGTATCTTGCAATAGGGCGGCCGTACAACAGACGTGCCCAACCCTAATTCAACCAAACAGTCGTAGGCTATTAAATTGCGGCAAATAATTCAATTTTGTATTCTATAGGCAAAAACGTGTGACACTTACAACAAGCCAGTACAAAGCATTCAAAATCGCAAATCATACAACTGAAAAGGATTACTCGATTCTAAATTTTATTCTAAATAATAAGTGAGGCTGTCTGGCCGGTACGCACGCAACTGCGCACGCGCACCGCCCGCGCGTGCGCTCAATCCGCTCTAGTTTCGCAATGTGCTCGCACCACTGAGGTTATCAACAGTAGGTCAACTTTATATTGATAGTGACACCTGCATTGTTGCAGCGCGGTAATTGATTTAAATATAGCTAGCGGAGTAATAGCTGTACGTTTTTTATGCAATTTGGTAGATCTGATTGACAATTATAGCTAAATTGTCGTCGAGTTGACAAGTTAGGTTTAGAGCAAGTTTTCGCATGAGCAAAAATATGTATGAAGCTTAACGTTTATTATTTATTCTGTAACTGTCGAAGAATCGAAGCAATATTAATCTTAAAT
This sequence comes from Anticarsia gemmatalis, assembly GCF_050436995.1. Lineage (NCBI taxonomy): Eukaryota > Metazoa > Arthropoda > Insecta > Lepidoptera > Erebidae > Anticarsia > Anticarsia gemmatalis. The sequence continues at coordinate 5,126,796 of NC_134760.1, forward strand.
TTCGTTTTTCCAACTAGTTTCCTTTTTTTTCTACAGAATACTATTATTATTTCTAGTTTTTGTCAAATTTGCTATAATCCCTAAGTATTGATGTTTGCAAGTGACTTCTCCAACTCTATAAAGTTTAATACTTGTAGCACACCATATTTGGAACACAACATTCCTGTTTTTAAACAATGATCCTTGTTATCACAGTCATGTTGGTAGGAGCAAAATTTCTGCGTTATCACTGGTACATTGGCGCAGTTGTAGACGTTGCTTCGTGCACTATATCACGGCGGATATTTACCGCCCGGCCACCGCCCGACGGTGACAGCCTTATCTGTTATCAGTATATGGATAGATACCTTATTGGATGCCAACTCGTATCCATAGTCTGGACGCTGGCCTTGAGGTTGCTATGAATTGGTGTTCGGTTTTGATATTTGGATTAATGTTCTGATGGATTTGTAGAGATAATGCACTTGTAGTTTCATAATCGAACCTTACATAAGTTTTGGAGATTTAACAAAAAATGATAGATTCATCATCTCCATTTTTAATTCATGATTCTTTTCAGGCTGTGTTTTTATTAGTAAAATCTATAAAAAAAATTAATAACTTTTTTGTTATTAATTTTTTTTATAGATTTATAGCCGAGTGGTATAAGTTGGTACCTCCCACGCAAGTGGTCGCAGGTTCGAACCCGAGGCAACACACCAATGACTTTTCGAAGTTATGTGTGTATTAGAAATAATTATCACATGCTCCAACGGTGAAGGAAAACATCGTGAGGAAACCTTGCATGCCTAAAATTTGTTTAATACATTTATTGAGGGCATGCAAAGTCCCCAACCCGCACTTGGCCAGCGTGGTGGACTCAAGGCCTAAACCCTCCCTCATTACGGGAGGAGACCCTTGCCCAGCAGTGGGACATTAATGGGTTAAATTTAATTGTCATTTTACTTTACACAATCTGTATTTTATTCACGCTGTTCTATAGACGCTTTAAATTTTTTTAATCTCATTTTACATATTTTTATACAATGGGCTTGATAAAATATGACCATAGATTTGTGAACTCAAAAAATGAAATTCCGTTATCAATATATTCCACAGCAGCCTAAACTATAACTAAGGCTCTGTTACGCCAGTGAAAGGGAGGGTGGCCATCTATTTAATAGACCAATACAACGCCATCTTTTGTGTGTGTGCATAATAGTTGCGACAAGGGTTAGTGGCCTGGGTGTGGCTGGCCAAGGCAGGGTATCGATAGCGGTGCAAGTGTTCGTGCTTGATCGGCAATGTTCGGCAATGTTCGGCAATGTTCGGCTCTATTCGGCTCTGTTCGCGCTGTTCGCCCCAGGATAGTACGCGGAAGCTGTTGTGTCAACGTTGCGGATTAATTTATGTGGTGTAGTTCGTGTATGAGATGGGTATTAGTTGTAGGACGGTGGAGCGAGAGCCGTATTTTGTTGCAGAACATTTTAAGTCATAATAATAAATAGTTTTCACCCATTATTGTCTTACTACACGAGGTTCCTCCCATAAAGAGACAGGGGTTAAACCTTTAGTCCACTAAGCTGGCTAGGTGTGGACTGATAATTCTTTCATTACATATCTTAGGCTTATGCTAGGAAAATGCTATTTGGAAATAGGTTAAAGGGCTTATGAAAATATATCAGCAAAGCCTAACATCAAATAAATCAAGAAACATCGATAAGAACTAAAAGGGTTAGTTACATTGTAACAAAATTATTCAAGTAGACCAGCACGTGCCGTTGCCAAACACTATTACAATTTGTTTGCAAATGTTTGATATGATTGAGAAAGTCTAAACGAGGCGAAATATTAAAGACAATAAGCAAGGAATAATAAGCTAAATGTGATTATATTAAATACGCCTTTGCCATATAGTGCCAAGGGAAATTTACAAAAATACAGACCACTGAAATGAAATAGATCCGATAACTATTCGTATCGTCAATATAATGGAATCAAAGAAGAATCCCATTGGCTCGGCAGCTGACTCCATTAAACTTGCAGTGCTGTAACCGATGAGTTTTGTCCCTGTCCAATTGAAACGGCTCAACAAAGGTAAGCCTGTACTCAACTAGAACTTTGAAGTGAGCTAAATATAATGATAAAAAATTGCCAAGAAAAGTCTCGGTACTACTCACAGCCTTATTACAATACTTTCTGTGATTTCGACCTAATTATACTAGTCTAGCCCAAGGACTAATATCAAATGTTTAGTATCTCCTGGGAATCTCAGTGTGATACTGGACGTGTACTTGTATGCCTCTGGCTTTAAATAAATAAACCAGCATGCGGAACAACGGCTTATTAAGACCTATTTAGATATTATGTAGTTTGTTATATCTGAAGCAGCGAGATGGAGTACCTGCTACCATGTATAATTTTCACCATTCATGGAAATAGTTTGAAATCTGAATGTCGGAAAAGCACCCGTAAATATTTTGGCTCGCACTTTTATCTTTTATGCCCAGAAAACTGTACATATTTTTTTACTTTGATATCACTTCATTATTGGCTTAGCCATGGCTATTATGGCAAACCCTTAACATATGAATGCTATAAAGAAATGTTTGCGAAGAAATGACATCCTTATAGGAAGATAAAAAAAGATTGTTAGTCATTATAATTGAATGGATAATTTTTGTATAGACATTGGCTCCTTAATTATACGAGTGCACAGCTGCGATCTCTTACCATAACAATGAGTCAACATCCCTTTTAAGTGCTACGATGGTGCCTATTAGGCACAATGTAAATATCGACACCAATTAAAAGCACAGCATTCGTGCATAATGCTATAATACGTGTCGAAACATCGCACAATTATCGCGTCACTACTACAATGTCATTAGCGCATAAATCCAACTCAACCCTGAACTCCAAGGTTGTCCCTAATTATACCTTTCGAATGAGACGTCATTTCCTTACGCTTACGAAACATTAAAATGTAAAAAGAGGCTTTTTCGCGTTTCAAAGGTGTGAATTTAAATAATTGCAATAATCGCGGCGTCGGACGGACATGCGAACTTAATGAACGGTTGAACGGTGAACGAGAAGAAGACAGCCCGGCCGCCCGACAAAGATGCTGCCTCGGCCGTCTGTACCATACCTTAGGCTGTTTACGCATGCCGACTTTCATTTGCAGTACGATTTCAGCAGGTGAAAGCTATTTTATCAGACCTGTATAAAATTAAGATCTTCGTTTCTATGCATAACACATCGACTTATATAACGGCAATCTTATTAAATAACCTATCATGTGGTTATAGTATTTCGAACAAAAGAGAAGATAGCAAAGGATTTCTTTCGGAAAATGTCAGTTGGTCTCGCATTTGTACTGTATCGTAAGTTGTAAGTCGGCATGTGTAAAAGCCCTTATGTTTCGGTTCACACACTTCACTCTGAACGGAACAATTATAAATGAGGTCGATTCCATATTGGTAATTCTCGCCTCAGGTATTCGCATTTCCCTTATGGATGCACTAAAATTTAAAAATATTTTAAATGCGTAATATTCTGTTTTTAAACATACGCATGCTGTTTTTTTATATTCAATAATCTCATCCCACATTTTTTATGACAGACGTTGTTTTAAACTTTTTCACGGAAAGAGATATAGAGATAATTTTTATGTTTCCATATTTTTATGTGTGAATCTTTAATATTTAATGTTCGAAGTGTAAAGTGAGCATGAGAATGATGCCGGTGGAACAGCGAGTGTGATACTTGTCGTAAAAAGCTTTTAATGTAAACACACTTTTACGAATTAAATTAAAGGTGTCGCTTATGTGGAAAAATGTCCTCATAAACCTAAATAAACATAGGGTACGTATAAGGTGATTAATATTAAGAAATTAAGTTCATTTGACAGCAGCAAGGCCTCTACAAAAGGCACAAACCGATCGTGGTTCATATAAGATCTCGTGGACTCAAGCACCGTATTTTTGCAATTGTAAAATTTTATTACCCCGAATTTGCGACAATTGCATTAAAGATTGAACGAAGTTGATTTGTTAATCAAGGCTTTAACCTTTCTGTGTACGGTAAATGGGCATTTTCCATATCATTTTCTCTGTTTTATTGCCTGTAATAAGCCATTTATATCCATGGAATATTCCATTAGTGCAGTAAATAGTAGAAAGAGCATCAATATTGTGAGGATTGTTGTATTTAATTTAAGGTGATTAACACGTACTGGCTTATTGAGGGTGCTCATCATATCACTTTAAATGTACTCGTAATTATTGTGTTTTTCTGTAATTTTCCGCTATTATGACACTGTGATGTAACAAAATGGGATGGAACAGTCATGAACATATTTTACGTTCAGGGTCGGGCTAAAGTCTTGTTGATGTCCTTTCTTTAACGAATTTACAACCCTCGGTTTTGTTTGAATTAACTCTGAGTGTAAATTGATATGCAAGAAAATTGGCAATTTGATTTCGTCCATAAAGTGAAATGTAAAAAATTGTTACAGTTTTTTCGTAATACAAAGCTTTTAAAAAAAAAACATTAGGTAGCGATGGCACTGAAAAAAAGACTAGGGTGTAGATAGTTATGTGGTTTAAAAATTATATGTGTTAATTAAACCTCAAGTCAGAGAACAAGTCCATAAAAAGTTATAGATATCGTCTTTACTTTTTATTTCAGTATTCCAGTGAGACCACGATATAATTAATGAGCTTCACAACTCTCGAGCTACAGTTATGAATATTTATATAGAGCGTAGTGGTTTATTGACAACTCTGTCAGGCCTATGTTAATAACATGTCAGCGTGTCAGCACTCCCAGCCAACAACAATATTGATGAGATTGACAGTGTCTCGATACACCGGCCTGGATTACAACTTGATAGATTTATTATCAAAATAGATCACGTTATAATGACGTAGAAAATTTTGTTGCGTACGTTTTACATTGATGTAATTTGCGTGTGTGCGTGTAACGTGTCAATCGGTGAACGATTGATATTTGTATGTTGAGTAGGCCCAGCGACGTCGATCACGCGGGCCGTGACGTCCGCGGCCCATCAGTCACCGGCCGTGGCACCCAACAGCACCGTCTGAACGTGTCTACGCACGACTACCGCCCAGTCGCCGCACAGCCTGCCGCCTGCCGCCCGGATCCCGAGTGATGAATGCCCCGGCTTAACCCACTTGACAACTCATTTTCTCGTAACAGATTCCATTACCAAACGCTTAAATAACATAGTAGCAACGATCACCTTCGCAATAACAGACCATAATGGTAGCCTTATTCATACGACCATCATTATTTTCTGTCTCGCAACAAGGCAAAAACAATCAATAAAAATAAATCATTTAAATAACCATAAACACGTATTACAATGCGCCGACATTACATCTCCTAATGATTTCGCTAACGAATCATTGAAAGTGGTCGGATCGCGTGCGCGTGCGCATGTCCGCTGCGATCTAATCGCTGAGGTGCACGTGTGTGCGTGCGAGGTGCGCTTGTGTGCGTGCAATGCGGTCGTAATAATATGAAAGTGTTGTCCGGACCCCGCCCTAGCCTCGGGCCCGCTCTGTGTTCCATTTACATCTGCTCGAATACTTTATTAAGCCTTCTGTCGAGCGAGCCGCACCACTGATTCTGTGCCTGCTCGAATTACTGATAACGATAACAGTTACCGTAATATTATTGTTCCAAATATAGAATATTGCGTAAACCGTAGTATTCTACACATTCTAGTTATAACAATAGTCATTTGCTTGGCTGTCAAGCTATTAAAGTTTCCTTCGACAGATTTTCTCAATTCGTAATCAACTTCGATTTGAACTCTAGCTAAATGTGTGACTACGCATGCATTAGCAATAAACTGAGACTTATCAGTGGAGTTATCTAACTAAAATCATGCTTCACGGTTTAAAGGTTAAGAAAACTAAAATTCTGCGATAGTTAAAACGTTTTTTGTTTACGACTGTCGTGACTGCCAACCTGCTATGATCTATTGTTAAAATTTATAATGGCAATTATTAATAAACGGTATAATCCAGTCCGGATATTAAATCGACGGGCGATCGGCAATAAATCGCAATAATTTCAGTAAAAGGACCGTTCATAATAATCATCAAGGGTTATTTTCTATTGCACCCGTATTATGGACAGTCACGAACAAAAATATGTACAAATTGATATCAATTTCAATTACAACTTTAAACAAACACCAGACCAACTCTAGAAAACGGATTAAATTATTACATTGACTGATAAAATAATGCTTTATTTTTTTGTCATTTGTAGAAGTCAGCTTCTACAAAACTATGTTCCGTTGTTTGACTGACTATCAAATGCTAAAACCAAGGCTTTTCTCGTTCACAAAACGTAAGATTGTAACATGCAGAGAAATTTATGTTCGTCACTGTACAACATCAACAAGATCAGGTATTAACTATTAATACTTGTCTAAGTTTCACTAGATACTACTGTTTTTGTGGCATTAAGTATTATTAGCCGAGAACCGTTTATAATAGGAATAAAACAGCGTCGGTTCTTATAAATACGTGTGGTTTGCAGGCTGTCTCTTTAAACGGTATTATGCATAGATATCGTTGACATATCGGTGTTGCTGTGTAGGTGTATGATACTATCTTTGGCTTTATTGACTGTGTAATGATAATATGCTATATGGAACACCTGTATATATTGTCCATCATTGTATGTTAAACAAGGATCAAAGTTTGAAATATTTGAGAGCCACTGTTGATTTTGAATAGGAATGTTTTCTTTTCGTTTGATTAAATTTCAATGAAATTTTAAAAACTAAATCTGATTTTTGACTTTTACATTATTTTTGTTTTACACTTATGTGGTCTCTTCATTCTTTACCTCATCGTCAGATAACGCTCGTAACTGCTCAAATAGCAAATTTTATTCTTAGGTTGTAATTTTATAAATGAGTTAGCAACAGTCGAACTTGACAATTATACAACTGTATAAGCCGAGAAGAGAAAAACCTAAGAAAAACCGTGTACTCATAACCGGAAATCATAAACACGTATCGAGTACATTGATATGAATTAAATCATAATCCACGTATTAACATCCTAGACTTTTTGCTCCACGCAAAAAACCATGAGTCATTCGCATGAGACAATGTCAAGTTATGGTAAACATCCTATTCACTCATTTTTAATTTAGTATGTAATAAGTTGTACGTATTAGGAATTCCGAGTTAACCCTCGACTCATAACACATTGTCTAATAAAGCTACTGCACTTATGCGACGATAAATAACTGCATACAGTTCTCAGTTCCGAGTCATGTGTCATTACCAATACAATAGCACGTAAATCAATCCGTTTCCATTTATTTTTTGTATTTCAATCTGACACTTGGTATTCGTTGCATCATAGAATAAAATGTGAAATTATGTGCAAGATCTGTGCTATGTGACATCAGAATTTGTTCTTTGTGATTAGAAATAATGTTGCTTTGAAATATATCTGATGTTCGTTTCCTGTATCTGTTTTTATCTTACTTTTATTATTGTGAAGATTATGTTTCCGCGCTTATAATTCCTGCATCGCAGCGGGCTTCTCAAATCTCCGAAAATAAGGACACAAAAAAGTCGATGCACTTCAGTCGGAAGAACGTAATACACAGCTGGAATTTCATTCTTGCAAAGCGACAAGTAATTGTTACTATCACCTGATTCAATAACCAATCTGCTAAAATTACGTCAGCTAAAATCAATTGACAAAAACTAGAACCCACAAAAGCGCGCAAAGTGTATCATAGCATTGTACGCAACAGATACGATTCAGTTATTCTGCGCAGGATCACGTCTCGGCGTTGAGACACCAAAGGTTGGGCTGTGCGTAGCGTTTGCGCAACTTATCGTAAGTAAATAGAGCAGATAGATGCGGTGGGCGCAATTTCTATGAAGCCTAACTTGCAATTTGTCCGCAAAATTCGTTAATTACGCAACCGCTTGGAGGTTTGAATGCTCATTCGTGCTTGAAAAATGTACGATCCGGTTTGCCGGTTGTCAACTTGTCATCTATATTTTGTTACGCAGAAATTCTTGGTCATTAAGACGAAAAAATGTATGGGAACAATGTCGTCACGCGTTTTTTAATGATCAAGTTGTTTGAGTAATTAATGCGAGGTTTTTGTTGGTTTGCGATGGTTTAGTTTTTTGTGAAGGAAGTCAGATGACACTGATATAGGAAATTAAATAATGATGGTGATTAGATGACAAATCGCCTGCGACAATGAGATCTGTAATTACGAGAATAGTGAAAAAAGTAGTTTAACACCTGATAGGCTGATTCAAACAGTACAAATTGAAGGATGAACTCAACCCTGAAACTTTCAGCTTAACCAATCAATCTTGCCGCTATATTATTATTTAAGTGAATTTAATTATTTGAAGAGGTTCCAAATAGAATAAATGAATATATTTTGCAACCCTGGCGGCCAGTATTGTCAGAAAAAATAAAACGGAAATTCGAGTTTAGCAACGAAAGTATTTATAGAATAGCAAAAGACGTGACTCCGTTATGAAATTCACAATGGATTGGTTCTGTTCTGATACAGTTTCATAAAACAGATGTCACGTAAAACACAAAGACAAAGAATTGCGTTGCGTCGCATTGCGTAAAGTCGCCGGTCACTACACAATAGTGCGGTAACGCCAACCTTGACAAAATGATATTGATATAAGCCTATCTTGCTGTTTTAGTTCCTAATTGCTTTTCGATTATTTAAAAAGATAATTTTGACAGCTGTTTTAAATGGCAAGGGTATGTTAAATTACTACATTAGATAGATAAGTGAGGCTAATTCATCGTCGCTGACTTATGGGGTAGGTAATTTATGACTTACGTTGCTTTGCAGAGTTAATGAAATCGCAAAAAAAATTTGGAGTATTAACGAGGAGGCTTTTTTTTTGTCTAGAGTACTCTTGAGCAATTTAGGTTTACTTCCAACTGCTAAGTATGTTTTGCTTATAACACGATAAGGGGCGAATTTATTTCCATCTTCAATATCTACCGTGCGCATTATATAAAATACTAGCTGACCCGCGCAACTTCGCTTGCGTCACATAAGATAGAATGGGTCAAAATTTTCCCCGTTTTTTAACATTTTTTATTGCTACTCTGCTCCTATTGGTCGTAGCGTGATGATATATAGCCTATAGCCTTCCTCGATAAATGAACTATCTAAAACTGAAATAATTTTTCAAATCGGACCAGTAGTTCCTGAGATTAGCGCGTTCAAACAAACAAACAAACAAACTCTTCAGCTTTATAATATTAGTATAGATATGCACTGTATCCAATAAGTCTTGAATTATTACACCTCATTGTTTTATATTTCAAGCTACTCAAAACAAATATGCATCTCAATATAACCGCATAAAAAATATAATCAACCCATAACTCATCTACATTACTCCGAATCTCAGTAATGCCATCTAGTTTCGTTTGTTTTGGTCATTAGCGATGTATCATCACATTAGGCAACTTCACACTGATTGTTCACTGCTTGCGACAGCCTGCACGTGCGTAGTGCCGTATACAGCAATCATCTGTTAAGGAGAAAACGATTATAGCATTGCTTTAAGTACTACTATCGATTTGGCCCGGCTTCGCGTGGCAAATAATTATTAAGGCAAAGCTTTCATGTTCCAATTGTGGAGATTCGGAATGAAAACACGCTCTTCTGTTTCATGGGGTTAGAGAGCTTTGATTAAAACTTTGGTTACCAAACAATATATTTTTAAACATAATTAGGCACCTAGATGTTTTAATATTTGGTTAAGAATTGGAAATAATGAACTTAGAGGATTATTACATTCAGTGTTATTGAGATCAGTACTATTTCTGTTTCTTATTTGATAGAACATTGATTATTCTCCACCCTTTACTTGTAGTATGTTCCTTAATCGTAGTAAAAGCTATCCTCAAAAAACTTATACTTAATGGTACTGTCACTAATAAAGTAAGAGCATAAACAGACAGACGTAGATTATGACAAGTATGTGTTTATGGTGATAATTATAATTATTGAACATAAAGTCTTATTGGGCGTAAGTGCGAATAACAGAGCAGCTTGTAATTGACACGCGTGGTCAAGGGCCCTTTTTGACAATGACCGGTACAGAGAAATTTAAATCATTATGTAATGAGATGATGAAATAAACGACTTTTTAAAGTCTTGGATGTAATAGAAGTAATTATCTCTTGATATATTGCATAAAATTTGTAATTATTTTATATTTTTTAGTAATTAATATTATTACGATACTTATATTAATTACTCCGGATGGAAGTATCGACACTTAGTGTTAATGAGATTACTTTTACCTAAATGTGCGAAATGTTATAAAAATTTAATGCCACACCAACCATAACGGAACGGAAATAAAATTGCACGATCATTTAATTTATTGCTTTTTAATATATTTTAGTATTGTTTCCACCTTTCATATCCGACCACAATTACATAACAAGAGTTCCCACAGTTATAAGTTTCCTTTCATTTATTTATATTACTTATTTTGGGTATAATTTTTTTCATTAACAGTAATATTATCAGCGGTTACATTGGCAATTGAGCCCATTACACTCCACGTGTAATGGTTTCATTAAGATTGTATCGAGTTTTAAAAACGCACCATTTAAAGTTTCCGATTTGAATGTGAATGGATCACGAAACGTGGATTTCCGAATTAAAAATTAAGAGTCGAAAAATACAGGGTTGGTGTGTCGATTGAAATATTTGCGTGTGGTCGCCATTGAGAATTACCCCTCCCGGTGAAACTTATTTTTTACAACCGAAATTGATTCTACAGTAAGGGATTTTACGAACTATTAAATCACACGCAGCTGTTTAAACGATCTTTTATACAAAAAACATACACGTAGAGTCTTACAACGTACAAAGTAACAAGCTAAAACAGCAATACATTTTTACGTTTTCAAGCAACCCAAATAAAAAGATTTTCTATGCTGATTCCTATATGTAAATAAGTTTGTCTCTTATCAGGAGAACCGATTACAAGTTTGCTGCTTCATTCTACTAGATAAACAGATGCAGTAAAACACTGTCATATAAAACATCCACGAACTGTCCAGTCCAATACAGGATATGATAACTTATAACTTTATCCGCAAACGTTCTCAATCTTAGTGTAAATCCCAACAATGTATAGTCGAACTCATTAAATAAAGATACAATGCGTTGCCGGCGGCGGCCGCTGGGCGGGCGGGACCGGGAGCGGCAATTAGTCCTAACAATGTTGCCTTTATGCATTATCTGTGATTGTACGATACCATCTGTTGAGTTATTGTGCTGTATCCGTGAATGTACGAGGATTTTCTGGAGAAGGCCACTTGGTGATTCACACTCAGTATTATGCTGGACTTATGTATAAAATTTTTAGTTGGGTAATTGGTGACTCATGATTAGAAATAGATACCTAATAGAGTTAAGGAGAGTTGAACCACAAGTAATTAGTTGTGGTTAACATACATACAATAGTGGCATATATGTGACAATCTAATAGTGCAAAAACTTGGCTATCTGAAATAAATAATAGAAAACAAATGACACAAATATTGTTATAAGTAAAATGAGCAACATTTAAACCCATTCTACACAAAATGTATCGCAACAATTTAAAGAAAGATCATCTCAAAGTACAAAGTTATATTCTCGTGCCAACCTCCCGATAACGCTCCACCTTAACAAATCGCCGATAATAACAGTCGGAGGCGTATCTAGAAGGTAACCAAATGGGCCGGACATTAGCCTACAAGGATAAATAAATACAACAACCAACTTCGTTAGTGTTCCACTTTTCCGATTGGCTACGGAACCACGGCGTCATAGAAATCATGATTTCCCTACCTCTTAGCAGTAACTGGTGTGTACCTGTCATCCCATCTTTCACGGCGTATTAGGCTGAAAGTGGAATTGTTAACCGCCCACGTTAGGGAGATGTCGTCGACACTATCCGCTACATAAATCAGGCTTGCTTCGCATCTTGTTCGCTTCATTTAGAACATGGACACGACACGACGTGAAATTGTTTTTGTAGGAGGTACTTGTCATATTCTGGTTTATCTGATTTTGTGAAGGTTTTTTTAAATTCGTCATAATCAGATTTTTGACGAACTTAATAAAAAAAAACTGTTATATTAATAATTCTGAAAGAAAACTTAACAAATTATTTATTTTTCAACAACCAACTTTCATCAAAATTTACATAACCCGTACGCTCGTTCGCAAATGATCGATACATTTCCAATAAGTAGTTTCCATAAGTTCATGCAAAGCAAAGCCCTATGAATCTTTATTATAGCTCTCGCGATCCCGATAACTGGACACAGTAGCGTTCTTTTGCATAACAGGACCAATACCGGATTACCTACATCTGCGGTGATACGCGATAATAAACTCGTATCTTTCGTGAGACCGTTTTTACACCGATAACTGTTCAACTGTTCGCCGTGGGATCCAGATCTTAGTTCCTTTGAAGATAAAACTCCCGTGTCTTCCGCTGCCCTCGAAGCGGATGCGAGGACATTAATATTGGAGCACATTACCGTTTAATTAAACTGTATCATGTGTGGGTCCCAAGTGAAAGGGTCATTACGTGTTCCGCGAACGTATTACAATACGTTTTGCCAATTTATGTCTCCAAGTAATACATTACATAATAATTACTCGTATGTCTTATTTAACTTATTTTTGGATTACGTGGAACTCGCTCTGTGTTGAGTGTTCTGATGTATAAAAGTACGAATGAAGTTTAAGTATAATAAAAATCAGACCCGTTTATTGCTTGTTGCATTATTAATTGCATCGGCTTTTTAACAAACAGCTGCTGACAAATAACACTAAATTATGAAAAGGCTGTGCGATCTTTAAAAACAAACAACCGACAAGAAATAAATCAACAATTACTGTAATTAAATTTTAATTTTGTCGACATATAAATACATATATCCTTCAAATTCTTATCTCTACAAAAATCCGGTAAGGCACATCCTGAACATTAATTACTTAGTGTGCACAATATTTTTCAATGTGCATTAAGAATGTGTACTTTCCTTCCTTGCAGTCGAGGACAAATTCACAATTACATTTGTATCAAATTAAATTGAAATTTTACCGTACGCCTTTCCATATTCTGCTGTAATTTTTTTATCAAAATCCTGTAGAAAATTGCTTTTTAATATTTTCCGGATCCGTTTCGTATTCAGTGGTTGCAACGGTACATTTTTGTGTGTTCGTTAAAAGTGGTGCAACTCGATTTTCTGACGTTGAGCGGTTAGTAAGTCCTAATATAGTGGTATTAGTGGTAATAGTCACCGAGTTTCGTATTAAATTAGAGCAATTGTAGAATCGCTCTAGGCACCAGTTCTTTGACAGGTTCCAAAGTACGCGATCAGCCTGAAAACTCCTGCTTCAAGGTTGGCCACTGATTGATAGATAAGCATTTTGCAACATGCTTTAACCCTCCCTTGGAATAAGCCTACGTAGTAAATGACGCACATTGTCATAATCGTTTCGTCCATTGATTTGACCATGCAGCCTACCAAGTATTTAATTTATGTTTATTTTTATAATTACTAGCTGTCACAACCGTGCACTCTATATCATTATAAATTATAACAACTTCTGTACGAGCACGCGAGCATTAAATTAGCACTCCTGCGCACTATTGTTAGAAATCAAAAGATAGCTTCGGGTGTTTTATAACGAAACAAGGACGCGCCCACAAGCCTTAACATTTTGGCGAAAGATACACATCAATCATAATTATTTGCATACATTCGGTTGGTCACGATTTTAGAACTTAGAAAATCAACCATTATAATCAGACCTCTACAACCCCTGCGAATGTTTCGACAGCACTTTATAATTTTTCGATTCAGAGGTCTATGTTAAGTGGTCAGTTGTTATCTATGCATACCGACGGAAATAATCGAAGCGAAATACTGGCCATTAACGTCGGCAGCAGAGAAATAAATTTTATAAATCATCGTCTGCACAATAATCTACGAGTAGTATATACGTATTATACGAGTGTAAGCGTACTTTGGGTTCAATGAAATGAAGTAAGTTATGTGACGCGTTATTGTAAAGTTTCACAATATTATTTTGATATTTTGGTCATTGCCCCGAGCAAGAGATGGTGTAAATTGGAAATAAATCCTAATCCTTGTCCTCGGGTGTCGTGAAAGCTATACTCTTTAATATTTATATCCCAAAAGATCATAAGTTACAGAATACTGTTAGTGCTATTCTATCATCGCTATAATTTAATGCAATTTTAGATCTTTAAGTTCATTGGCTTGATTGATTGCAGGCTGTGGTCTGTGTTATTTAGTTGATGCATAAAAAGTAAAACTTTATGCTAATAAATTTGCAAGTTTTATTACTTTTTCATTCAGTAGATAATAATCCATCAAAACAATTACATTTCAGGGGTATTGTGAAGGTCGTCGCGAAACAATTAAGTGGACATTTAGCACTTACTGCTTTATTTTAACTGAACAAAGTCTAGCGGAAGCCTTGCGTAACGCGAGCAATTACACAAATATTTCGCACGTGAATACGCTCACGTACTAATAAAGTGTTTAACATGAACAATAAATTAACCGAAGGATATTGTGCATAAAGGTTGTCTTAATTGCCTAGGTCATATGCACGCCTAATTAAAACTTTAAATATACTCTCAAAACTACCCATATTTCAACGTAAGAACAGACTGTAAAAAACATTACTCACAAACATTACAATGATCTATACTGACCTAATAATACAAACAAACTGACACTAATACATTGCGATTGACAATCCACATATTAACAACGCACAATTAATTATCATTAACAGACACACGTTGAAAAAATTTCGGATCTTCGTGGCTGAGACGGCATTGAGATGACAACGGATAGGATTATGTCGTAACCATATTATGAAGAACTCTCCTCCTCCCCTGGGTTCTTTAGAGTTGTAGAAGAATGAGGGTGTGTAATAGTAGATCATGGTTCAAGTTACACCGGTCGTTGGGCCTGCTCGAGTCACGCTCGGTGTCGCGACCGGCCACGACCGGCGCCCTACCGCTGCATTCCTCCTGTCAAACTTAGCTTCAAACCGAACGGGAAAAAATACCTAGAGCTCGCAAGGACAAACCACTAAATTCTGTAGAATTAAAAAAATATACTTATTCCTGTTTGGGGTCTAGGTATTGCAATAGCAAAAAACGGCGACTCATTGAATGCATCGACAAGTATTGATTTGCAATGTTTTTTCTTCACGTGCGTGATATGAGATCATTTATCGTGGTAACAGAAAATATGAATATGTCTTTGAAGTATATAAATTCGATAGTAAAGCTTTGAATTGCATAGTTACATTCATATATATCACAATCACCAGAAAGGGAAATGATCGCGGTCTGACTTATCGCTCACAAACCGTCCGCCATGCGCCACCGGGATTAATTTCTTGTAGAAGGATGTTACGCAAACTAGACGCTACTAATACTAACTATCTCATAAAGAAAGCGTACGATTCGCTTTATCTATGATAATACTATTCTTACTCAATTATAACAAACAATTTTTATTTACACATTTACAAATACACGACCCATAGGTTAGCGGACATTATGTTCTTTCGTTATTTTTCCTATTACTGTTATTCACAGAATACGACATTGAAATGTCACTTTCAGATAGAGATGGAGTGCTGTTTTTTTTGTTGACAGTACAATCTAACACAGATCTAGCAAACTGGTACTCATATATTATTTACGTTTCCTTACTTCTACAGTACCTCCTTTTAAATAAATATACAGGTGATGTTATCTGACGACGCAGATAAAATCAGTCTCAAAAAACGTTATACAATATACTCTCGATCTCTATTTCGCGTAACAACACACTATTATTATTTCAAACTAGTTTAAAAACAACTTTAATATTTTATGAATTTTTAATATTCAAAAGATTTATTGTTCGTAGATCAATAAATTATAATTTCTTCAGATTAATGTTCACTCGGTCGGCACCCATTAAGTAGCGACTACTTTATTAAAAAATACCGGATCCGAGACTGGTCTTACGTCTAAGGATCCGTATATTATTTCGTTTTTAATTTTGTATTATCTTATTAAATCTATAATAATGGAACGCCCATTAATGTATGGCCATTATGCGTGTGGATAATAATGATCTACATCTAATAAGACAAGGACGTATTTTGGCGTAACAAAAACTATTTGAAATAAATTGAACAAGGTACAATAGTCGCAGTGTGATAAAAGTGCGATTGAGTCGTAAAGCTTACAATTTATTTTCAACACTTTTTTTTTCATCGAGCCGAACGAACCTTTCTATTTTTGCTTACAAAAATCAAAATATAATGCGGGTCGTCCAGGGTCTGGTCTACCCTATACAGAGGTTTCCTCTGCAAGTCAACAGGCATACCTGAATACGTAAACGTCTCCGGAAGACCGGTGTGCGACCGCCATAAGGCTTATTATATGTTACTTACCTGTACATTTCTGATTGGCGGAACTCTAAAGCTTTCCGATAATCGTCCATTAAAACTGGACCAAGTGAAAACTGACAAAATATTAAATGTCAACCCACGACCTTGCTCCAGACATGTCTACTTAATTATTTGTAGCATTTAAAGTATTTTACTTTCGATTTTCAACATAATTGGACGCTTCATCCAACTTGTGTGGGCAAAACCTATCATTATTATTAGGGGAGCTACTAGGTACTTTCCCGAAACCAGATCTAAAAGGGTCAAATTAAAACAAGTGCGTCACAAGGTACTTTATGACGCCGTACAAAATGGTTGGGAGGAAATAATTACTTGGAAACGCAGACCATTCTTTTATTTTTCGTTCGTTCTAAAAATAGTTTTACTGCATAAACCCGATACAAGCTTCGCTATGATTCATATTTTATCAAAAGCGGGGAAATACGACGGAAACGCGCGGAGGAGAGAGCGAAAATTTTCCAATATCATATCAAGTATTATTGTGGACTGTAGACTTTATGATCCTATATTTTAATGCCGCAAGATTTGAGTTGAGACGAAGAAGTTATCTAGAGCGCTATTGTGCAACTGTATAATTTAGTAAAATAAAAATATAACCTAAACATTTATTGAGCCAACCGCTCAGCAACTAAACCAATTTAGTTAAAAGTCAATAATAATCATTAATTACACACATTATTACATTTATCGACATTTATGCAAGCACAACAAACTGTAATTATCGCTCTCCGATCAATCAAAACGCAAGAGCTTCAAAATCAAATAGTTATCAGCGATCGTGCGATAAGGACCGTGACCTCGTCACTCTGACGCTCGGATGTCAACCGATCCTTTATTATAATAATTAAAAGAGTTACTTTGTCCGGCTGCAAGGCCGCCAAATTATTTGAGTTATTAGGAGCGAGGCTGCGACGAAACGGACTTTTCACTCTTAAGCAATATAATGCACGCACATACGTCCGAAGATATGTTATTATATTTTCGTTATGGACAGTGTAATGCTTGCTTTATTGCAGACGAGTTTGATTGTGTTGTGACATTGAACGTGGCTCCTAACCCTTAATATTTGAGTGTAATCTGTGTTATGACCACACAATTAAAGGTTAAGCAGTTTTATGTGCTCATATTATTTTATAGTGGTCACGGGTGAACATGAACAGTTAATCAGTGTTTTTATTGTGATTGCGTTTTTTGTTCTCAGAATCGCATTGCAGGAAAACGCGCTACGTACTTATTCTAAATAAGTTGAAATGCTAATTTCTGTGTTGATAGCCGGACTGTATGCATCCTGTTATCAACGGTCAATAACTGTTATTACTTATAATTGTGATGATAAATATCAGGATAAACGGTCCGCAATATGGATAACGATGCAGTTCTTACAGCTATAGATTTAGATATAGAACGAAACATCAAATAAATAAGTAAAATATTTACCTTACAGGTACTTCAGCGTTTTAGAAATAAAATACATTTTAGTCCCAACGTGTCCTTGCGTTAAATAGATAAATCACTTAAAATAAATACTTTATTATTTGACAGGAAAAATATTTTTTATTTTGAAGACACTGTTTTTACGGTTGATCTACTTGTTGCATGTTCTTAGAAATTAAGAGTTCCTGTTGACATTCACGGTCGAATGAACCGATGGTTGAAATTAATACTGACCAATTGAGGTATCGGCGCTGTACTATAAGATTTGGTTATATATCTGGCGAGCGATGTACTAGCGAAGGGTATATTATCGGGAGAGAATTTAACTTTAAAGAGTTATATTTTAACTTTTAGCAAAAACAAATACTTTTTCATATTCGGTTATTGAGCTTTATTTTGATAGGCTTGCTGCTACAGCTAAGTAATGAGCCTTTTTTCTTCAAGAAAGACAAGAGCTTATAATATAATTTATAATAAATGGTAGCTGTGTATTCCCCTTAATTGTAGTGATAGACAGAGGCTAGGAAACTCTAATGAATGTTGATTTTAAATAAATATC
The DNA here is from genome assembly GCF_050436995.1 of Anticarsia gemmatalis. Classification (NCBI taxonomy): domain Eukaryota; kingdom Metazoa; phylum Arthropoda; class Insecta; order Lepidoptera; family Erebidae; genus Anticarsia; species Anticarsia gemmatalis. The sequence continues at coordinate 5,145,367 of NC_134760.1, forward strand.
TCGTCGTAGGTTTATTCCAAGTAAATCAGATAGCAGACATACATTTAAAAATAATCCCATACAATCCATAGCAGTAAGATGACGTCATCACATTTTTCCAACTAATTGCATATCTCATGATCCATTGACGATGAATACCGAACTATACCTGAAAGGCATGTGGCTGTCATTACCGTGCCATCAGTTATTTCTCATAAATGCCGCTTTTGCTATAACCAGTTAGGATTCACTCGCATGCAGGAAATAATCAAAAAGCAATGATGATTGCCACCATGTTTATATTACACCATAAAAGTTCATTTGTGCACATTATGGTAAAGATGATAAATAATTTGCGAGCTTCTTATTTTCTTGATTTATTTAAAAGGTGTATTTTTCTCGGACGAAATAAAACATTTTACAAAGGGTATGCAGTACATTTCGCATAAAAATAATAATTTTATTTATTACTGTTATATTTGCTCTTAGTATACTACAAAAAAAGTTAAGCGGTTCTTGTAATTTAAAAAAGGATTTCTAATTTTTGCAATTAACAAGTTCTAATTCATTTTAACTGGATAACTTATTAGTGATATAGTCTTCTTTTTAACTCTTCTCTATCCCACTGCTGGGCAAGCATCTCTTCCTGAACGAGGGATAATTTATTACATCAGTTTTACTGCATTCTTAAATACATTTACAAATTATAATAACACTTCAGGTAGCGTCCGTAAGACGAATGTAAACGTTTTAGTACTTAAAAATAATTACATCTCATTAAAAAACACTGTAAAAAATACTACGTTCTTCAATTTCGAGCCGTTACTGTGCACGGTGTCATTTCGTTAATCCAATGAATTTTAATTGCACACATTGTACTTAATCTGATGAGAAGCTTTAAGACGAATACTGTCAGTTTAAAAAGGTTTAAAGCTTGTTATTTATCCTCATATTTGTATAATTTTTAATAGGTCCAAGTGATATTTTGTTGGCATATTTACGTAACTATTTATTATGGTCGTGTTATATTTTTACTGTAAATAATATTCTTGTTACCCTTGTAAAGAGATAAAGGATTTTTAATGGTTGTAAAGTATTTTCTATCTGAGTTACAATAACTCAGATAGAAAATACTTTACAACCATTTTAAAATTACGCTGATGTGAATGTGCCCTAAGGATCGGATAGTAACATTCTTTCGTGAGTCATCAGTGCTCCATATATCCAAATTCATCGCTATTTAATCATTGTATATCATTAAGTAGCTCGAAATATAAACAAACATACAAATTATCATACAAATATGGTGGAACAACAGCAACGGGTGTACTCCTCACCATTAACAAGTATCAAATAAAGCCATATTACCTTACATTCCAGCAAAAACTCACTCATATATAGATCGAATTTGAAATTCAATCTTTTTCCCTGTATTTAATTAACACATGTAAATAAAGCCACATATAAGTGCAACAGATAATCATCGCTCTAAGAAATTCCGTTAATAAGACGACTTCATAAATAATGTATTGGAACAAGAATCTATGATCTATGTAATCTCCATATTAATTTTCTTGTACGTGTTTGCTTCACATAAATCTGTACGATACCCTAGTATCAGTTATTGAGCTTCCGCAAACCGATATATAATAATAATGATGACGTGTGTCCAGTGTACTCGGACTACTCGTATAAGGCTCGGTAGGCTTGTATGAGGTTTTAGCACGCAGCTATGTTATGTCTCTTGGTATAGAGACTATTAGTCGTGTGTACGATCAATTTGTCGATACGATAATTATTATGATAGTATCTATCCATTGAAGACGCTTTTTGCAAAAATATGATTTGATTATAATTAAAATTAACTTAACGTTTTGGTTTCTACTTGTTAATATTTATCAAACAGTGCAGAATGTTTATTATAACGAACGTTATTTTTGTTGAAATCAGTAAAATGTATTCTCTTTATTACTTATTAGGTTATGTTACTGTCAAAAAGTAGCAACCAGTGTATTTGGATTTCAGTTTTCAGTCATTTGCGAAATCCTAAGTGAGCTATGTTATTAATTACTGGGTATTGTCATAGCTTAGGTATCCGCGAATTTAGCAATAAAATTGTTTTTACAACATCGCTTATGAACTAACACTGAATCTCTGAAAAAGTTACAGATTTCCTCAAAAAGTGATCTAGACTAAAAACAGGTATCAAAACAATGCTACCACCTGTTTGTCAGTATTTGTATAGTTAACCACACAAGTGCTGAACAGGTCATTACAACACGCAGTAACGTTATCGACTGTACTCGAATGCCGGAACAGTATCGCATATACTGATGGCATTGCGTTATTTGGTACATGTAACCATAGCATGATATTAACAGTAGGCAATATTGTTTAAGATAACCAATCTACAGCCGTAATAAATAGACTAATGAGTGTCAATATCAAGTCGACCAATCGTTGGGCGCGGGTGTACTTGCATCGATGTGGAGCTGTTGATACCGCTGTTTCGTTTGTGATGTAAATGAAGATTGTATTAGTCATAAATGAAAGTAAATATGCGAAAAGCTTATGGCTATAGATGGTGCGCTAAAGGTGTAGCAGTAAAATATACTTAAACAACTAAAATGAAGCCTTATTGTTGATTGGTATTAATATTTTTTATTAAGCCGATGTACAACTGCAATGGACTAACTATAACTGAGTATTGTAGAGAAATATGAAAATCTGATCAGGACCCCTAGCGTATTTTGCATGAACTTTCTTCTTTAAGTATTTCAAACGCTTGTAAGTAATAGCACTGTATACGAGTACGTTAATTTTGCGCTTGTTTAATGTTAGAGTAAACCAAACTCTTTTGAACCTAAAAACTTACAATTTAAATAATAATCGAATTGCAATTTTGCATAACAAAAAATTATCTTATTTTCTAGTTTCAATGTTACCTGCCTATTTGAATTCAACTAGATAACTAAATAATCAGTTAAACAATTATACATTACTTAGCGGTATAAACACCTCCAAGAAATACAGGGTAATGGTCAAAAATCGTGCGGCCGCGTCGCCCGAAGGTCGGTACGAAGCTGAGGCCGATCGGTCACCGCGAACAATGGCCATCTGTTGTAATTACTTTATTATAACTTGTGCAATTGATAGTACTCCCGATATAACCGCCTATCATTCATTGTACTACGCGACTGTACTTGCAGGGCTTGACATAATTATTTTATACTATTTTTTATTTTGTTTATTGGCTATTTTTGTTTGTCGCCTTAACTCTTTGTCGAGAAAGAGATATTGAAATGATTCGTTGTTTTGATTTATTTTTCAGTAAGTTGATAGTTTCGTTTTTAAATCTAAATGCTGAAGAAATTACAGCCAGTCACGGTTTTATTTACAGACTTGGATTTTACCTGAAATTGCCGCGAGAGTTGTCCTTTTTTCTAGTTACCATTTCAGTAAGTGCATTTAAATTTAAATTCGGCTGTTTAGAGTAAACGCAAAATTGGGCATATCTTTAGCAGATCAATTACCTATTTGAGTAATAGAAAATTATGAAATGAAGTCAAGAAAACTTTGTAATTTGACTGCGAAATGCTATATTGGCGAAAATATTCTAAATTTTGCGACAACTCTCAAAATCATCTCTACACTGTAACAATGTTTTATACATCTTAACAAAAAACTTACACAGATATATGTGCTACACATTTTTTTTGTAAACGTTAAAGTTTATTATGATTTTTCGTATAAAAAATACAAAAAATTCGACAAATAAACCACATGTCATAAGTTTATCAAAAGCACTAATTTCGATAACAGGACCTTTCTAATATCCATTGCTACCAACATTAAATATCTCCTTCTAAAATCGTACTAAGATGATCTCAATTATTTAAAAGATAGACTCACCTGACTGTACAGAGACAGGTTACAGCCAGTTACATCAATTTGTATATTACGAGTAAATCCTGTGCCCGATTGTAGCGAGAGGACGCCCCAATTGATGGCTATTTCATACAAACACTTAGCAATGGTTGTCGACAGAAATTAATTGCATTTGTAAGTGAAAAGGAAAGTACTATATTGTTACACAACTCGGACTTGACATGTGTCATGGCGGCTGATTAACTTGTTATAAATACGAGCAGGACATGTGTCAAAAAGAAAATCGTATAATTTATTGATATTTAATTAATCAAATGTTTTTTTTTAGTTTGAACCGGATTGAAAGTATAGGCCTAAGGAGATGTTAGGTTACTTTTACTTTTGCAATCTGTCCGTCTGTAAAGCTTCATGGCTAAACTACAAAACTGATTTTCTTCAAACTTATATCAACTATCCTTGTTAGTTTAGTCTCAGCGTTAAACAAAGGTCCAGTTTCGACAAAAGAACGACGAATCAGACGAAGATGGGTCAGAAATAAGCTAGTCTCTTTACATTATAGTTCGGCTAAGTATTGCTGAACCAAGGACTAATAAGGACCCATTTTTTTCTACTTTTTTACCTACATATATAGCCCATTGCAATGGACAAAGGTGTCCTTACAATTAACTGGTATCAGGGACATAATGAACCAAAAAAGAAGAAAAAACATAGTGTCACTACATATCATAATTACATGAGCAGTTATATAATTATTTTAAAAACAAAATACTGTATTTACTGCCATCCCTATTCCAACAATACATTGTAGTACCGACTATTATGCAATTGAGAGCGCGGACATCGAAATATCGCTCCATTTGGTTACAGCGCGATATCTTCTGCGAACATGATACTTCCGATATTCGATAAATCATTGATGTGGTCACTTCCTTATAAACAAAAAGCTTAAATTTGATACATTTTTTAGCCTCTTTTCAATGCGCTCCTGAAAATTTTGTACCGTTTGAAAAGAAAGGGGAGTACATACCAAACATCTTTCCTTCCGTATCATAAATTGTCTATTGTGCAGCAGTTTTTTAAAAATCTGAATATATAACATGTCGGTTGAATTTATTTACTGAACAAAAGTACTAAACCGAATTGAAATTTATAATAACTTGAAATAACTTAATGTTGTGAGCGAAGTTGTACTAGTCAGCCTATGGGCATAACTAGTGTCGGTAAAACATATTGCCATGGCTTTCGTTAAAATTATGAATTCGATTGTCATAATTGCTATAATAGGCTTTTATAACAATATAGAGAATGTAGCCATTCTTCGTCCTTTAGGTTATTATAAGCTAGTACCGCAGAACAGGAAAAATTTAAACTTTTAGCGGAAACTTGACAAAGCAATTATCACATTTCAAAGAAATCAATTAGCGGTTTAATTTGCAATTCACTAATGTAGGTTTATTCTTTTATAGAGCCTACCGTTTGAGTGTCGTTTCTGTACGAATACTTTTGGTTTTATGCTTTTTTATTCTAAACTGCCCAACCGATTAAGATTAAAAGTTACTAATCGATAGGATATATGTACATATTATTAAAATCTTCATAGATACATTTTTATATACTACTTGTGTGCCTTTTGCGGCAGCTGGCAGTTTTTTCCTGTAACACATTTAACTTATAAATGATTTCTATGGGAACAAAATGTTTTACTTCGATGGCCAATTGATATGCACAGTTGCATAGCGTATAATTATATTGTAATCGTTCTATAACAATATAAATTGTAGCGATATTGAATATATATTTACATAATAAATAATGACACCGCGGGACACTTCTTATGTTAAACATTTTTGCAATACAGTCATTTTAGAACCGGAATCGTATTGAAATAGATTCTGCGTGCAAATCAGATCTGTGATAAATTGACGCGTAAAATAAAATCATCAAATTGCGTGTTTGTGTAACAAAAAAAAGAGTTTGACCGAGATCTAAATAGTGAGATAACGAAACGTTTCTATCGAATATCAGTTTCATTGTTGGCGGGTATACGGAAGGCGATTGGTCCCAAGTAATTACTGTTTTGCACGTAACTATTGTGTAATAGTTATAGTTATAAAAAATATATCGATTTATATGATCGAATCTATTTGTGCGACGAACGTGATGATGTGGTTACTTGGTATTTTGATTGAACTATTGTGTAACGAGTTGTGGACAAAAGGACGGTGATATCGACATGTGAGGTGGTCATGAAAGTGAAATTGTTTCGTTTATCTACATGTATTGCATTTTCGAGAATCAGTTAATAAAATACATACGTACGTACATAAAATTTCACCTCTTCGCCTTAGGGGTAGGCAGAGAATTGGGTACATTCCTTTTGGACTTCCCTTGCCTTACTGACATCCAATACATCATCTCATACAGGACAGCCAGTTACGAGTACCTACTATGCACCTAACGTTTTTTTAAAGACGTCGTCTGATGATGATCTGTGTATGTCTTTCTAGGCCGTCCCTTTCCGGAAATATATGTATCAAATTTGAAGTATCTTCCAGTTGATAGATAAGTAAAATATAAAAGCGACAAACGAAATTATAAAGAAACAACTAATGAAATATCTATCCTTATTCTCTCTTTGCTTCTACCATACGTGTCTTGTTTATTTGTTAGAAAAAATAAAAGACTACGGGAGAACGCTAATAATTACGTCTTTAAGCAAAACAGGAAGCATAATTAACAGCAACCCATTCTTCACTATGACCAATACCGTCAAACAAGCACAGGAAATTAGGATCATTCCTTTCCACTGACCGTACACTAAACTTTCATTGAACTACTTGCCGAAGGTTCCTAGTCTCATCAATAAAGGCATGTACACATGAACTAATGATCATGATTAATGACAAAGGATATGTACAACAAAGTATCATTATCTAATGCTGTGTCAATATTGTTCTGTGGTCATGTCGAACAGTGGTCACGTCATCAATTAGTGGCTATTTACTAGGAAGGTGTGTCTACGTTTGTGAAGGAACTAATGTGTGCGTGGGTGGGCTTAGGAGAAAAAGTGCATTCATATAACAGAAATGCAGGTTTGTAGCCGGTCGCGGACAATAATAGTGAAGAAATAAGCAACTCGCATTGTTTCGAGATTCAGAAATTATCAAGGGACGTTGGTATCGTCTTATGTCTAAAATAAATTTAAGCCATGGTCAGTTAATCAAAACAAGCCAGGAAGCGGAGTCTCTATTTATCCATGTGAGATGGAATGCACTATAAAGTATATATTTGGTCTTATTACCCTCAGAACTGAATCTAAGATCAATCTAAGATATATCTTAGATATGATAAGACTAACAGTTAAAATTACATGTAAGTAGGTAATACCTAAATAATTAAACACCGAGTACGAAGATCATTAGGTACTTAGGACCTGCACCCAAATAATAAAAGATAAGGTAAACATTTCGTACACTTCAAACACTTCCCCGATACTAAACTAAGATTTTTTTCTACTGTTCGTATATTCGCACGACCGCCTCGTATTGTGTACTGTAATAATGTAAATACCTTCACGGAGACATCCGGGTAACGCGGTACGAAACAAATTGATCACTGTTATTTGGTTATGCCTCTCGGCTAACTTTTTGTCATAAGGTACTCAATTAAAACATCATTTAATATATCGTTGGTGGACATTAAAATCATTGTCATACTGTCTCTGTCTGTCAGGAAGTCAATTGGCGTGACTCAAATGTATTTAATATAATTCTTTTATGTCATGTTTTGATTTGAAGCCTACACGTAATTGAGTTTGTTAAGAGTACGTGATGCATGATAGGTTCTGTATATATTTTGGAGTTTGGTATATCAGTATGAGTTCTTCTTCTTCTTATTGGTATTATTTGAAAGATTGAAAATCTACACTCCATCGCTGCATAGTCTTAATTGGATAGGTTTATTTAAAAAGCAGAAAACCATACGGTAGTATTTTCTTAACTGGAAAGTGCTGGTTATATCAGACTCCAAATACATTTTAGCGTCTTTCTTTCTAAAATACAAACTGCGCTGTTCTAGAAAAAAATCGCATTAAATTTTCTTAGTTGATAACGTCCCCACTTTTAATTTCAAACAAAAATAGATCAACATTTCACTTACACGATCCTAAATAAAATTGATTGTGTAGGTTCTTTTAAAAAAATAAATAGACGCATCGGCCTCTTCTCAACGTCGAACAAAGCACATCAGACAATATAATTGGACTGTCAAAGGCGCCTTAATTACTTCCTAATATTGACAAAGCTGGTTTTTATAGCTCCCGGACCATTATGTCCAAGAGAAGAAAAAAAACTTTGACGCGGACTCTCCTAATACATTGTGTGCTCCTGTCAAAACAGCGGCTTCGTAATCATTGCGTAGAATATATATTTTTATGTAGAAAACGTCTTACATTATTTGGCGACGTTACATTTTTGAAAAGTCCTATTGGATGATGTCTTACTAGATATCTAGAGGAAGACTTAGTTAGTAAATATTTATACGTAAATTACTATCGTAAGATTTGTTGGCAGGTACGAAACAATCTCTAAAACTTCTAAACAACTAAAACTATTCCTTTAACATAGCTACATCGCTACCAGTTCAAATGATAATAGTAATTTTTTTCTCAAGAAATAGGAAATATATTTTTATCGAAAGTAATAAGAAGATCAAGACATTACATCACAGGCAGAAGCTTAAGAGCGGTACAATAATTATCTGTAACGTTAGTCAAGTAGTTTACATAATTCTTATCTCTATAACATAATTCTATGGACGCTTTCCTTTTACACAAAGCCAACATTTCCGCGTACAATTATGTACTGATTCAGTTCATACATAGTGTAGTTAACTGGTCCAATTAAAGTATTAGTTACAAATCACCTCGGTATATTGCTATAGCCCACGTAATCTCCATGTAAGGATAGATCAATAGCGAATATGTATGTTAATGGATAACATTCGCGCGTATTAGTGTGATCGATAAGACTTTTAGAAAAATCTCCTTAGTTGGTACCGATTGAAAAAACAAGACCCTGATTTAAAAGTGTCTGTAGCTATCTTTTCAGTATATCTTATAGCGATATTCGTTAGATTTAATTCGTGATCATTACAGAGATATTATTAATCTAAAATTAGCAAATGAAAGAAATAAAAAAATAGAAAATATGAGCACTCATGGTTGAGTAATTATAATATGGGAAAATCACAGAACATTATTGGTAAATTGAATTTATTTTTTATTATATTTTAAAAACTGCTTAATCATTCGTGTCCTTACAAATGGCTTACTACTTAGCAAGAAAAATACGTCGTTTGATCCGTGAATATTCACTACTGACGTTCTACAATGTCCTTTTGATATTAGTCATAGCTATTAAAATAATATAACAATCAGGCGATGTCATGGGATCTTGCAAGAGCGTCATCAAATTGCTGCATTAACATCGACTCTATATCAACAAAACATATTGATCAGTGTTCAAAGCAATGTCAACAATACATTTTACAAGTACGAACAATACAAAATATTAAATACAGGCGCAGATATCGAACCTAGCCAATAGATAACGTATTTCTTCTACTGAACAAAATAAATAACTTTTATATCCATTTTCCTATAAATAACCGGCTTTCGTAACGCGCTCACATCGGGTCCCGTAACTAGATCAGTGGGTGCTTAACCGTATCCCGTGTAACAAACTGGAGTAACTGGAGAACGCAACGAGAGCGAGTGTACTTGTGTGTACTGTGTTGTGGTATTATTCAGGCTGTATCGGCGCGCGCACGAGCCTCACAAATTGTGCGCCCGCGCCACCGCTACGAACCGTCACGACGGCTGTGTTAGGACCTGATGCATGTGATGGACCTTTGATTGTGAATTGTGATGCTTTTATCAACGTTTATTTGAAAGTATTGAGTCGATTAGCATGTTGTTTTAGTAAACAATTATTATTCGAGACTTACATCTATACTAATATTATAAAGCTGAAGAGTTTCTTTGTTTGTTTGAACGCGCTAATCTCAGGAACTACAGGTCCGATTTGAAAAAATCTGTGTTAGATAGCCCATGTATCGAGGAAGGCTATAGGCTATATATCATCACGCTACGACCAATAGGAGCAGAGCAGCAGTGAAAAATGTTACAAAAACGGGAAACATTTTGACCCATTTTCTCTTATGTAACGCAAGCGAAGTTGCGCGGGTCAGCTAGTAATAATATATTTTGTACTTTTTAATTTGATTGATTGTAATGATTCAGTCAACAATTGAACGTTTCAAAGAAAAGCAAAATATTTTATACAATTTAATGTAATAGAGACACAGTAATAGCGTTGTGTAAAAGCACTAAACCAAAGCTTTAAACATTTCATGTCAAGGCTAATAACATTATTTTTACTAATTTTTGCTCCATTCAGTCATTATTTACGATTACAGAGATATTTCAAAACGTGTCTTAAAAACATCGATGTAATTGAATTACTTTAGTATCAGTTTTTCATTACTATATTAAATTTATATTACGCCAAAACTAATTTTGAAAGGCATCTAATATTAAACTGGTCTGGAAAAATACTAGATGAAATTGGTTTAAGAATTGCGAATTCAATTCTGTCAGACGTAATTAATTTCAGCTAAAACGAAATGAGCTGTACGTATGTATAAATAGTATATCTGTAACATTTGTTTCGTAAAGTTATTAGAGAACGTTTTAAAAAGAGCAATGTGATATAGAGAAAATATTTGAGTAGATTAATTTTCGTAGCAGTCCGTTACGCTCCGGTGATTATACAAATTACTTTCATATTTCGATGACGTATTGTCTTGCTTACATTAGCTTTCGTTGCAAAAGCTGCATCGCTACAATACCATATTGAAATTCTTTGTTGAAGAAATTATGTGAAAATATTAATACCACGGATCAAAAGTGAAGAATACCGCTTTCTTCCAATCTGTCCGTGTCAAATGGAGTTTAATACTGTTTTCATAGAACTTTAACTCAGCTATCTATAACTAAACAAATTCTTAAACGAAATATAGATGCGACAAATATAATGTTATTGTTTAACCTACCCTATTGCTGCCAATTACGTGTTCTATTATACACATAAAATCCGATAGGCACCTTTCTACTAGCGACAGAGGCATAAGTATTCAGCGGAAAAACAGGGGCTCCCGACAATCATAAATAAGAAGGGACGTGGCGGCTAACGGAAAAGCGTCTACAATAAAGTCAATCTAAATAAACAATCGGTAAGTTACCACAACCCACTTTCTTCCTTATCTCAGTCGAGGCACCTGTCCGGCGGACGCGACTCGAATCCACACAAAGATCGATATCAAAATGCCTCGTAAAAAACGATACGAGTGAGAGGAGCGTTATATTTCCATACAACATCCGAATTGCATTCTCGTATTCAGAATAATCGATTTTTATAAAAACTTTGTTTCGGCTTAGCTGTATTTACCAAGCTCTGAAAACAAATATTTTTTTACCCAAAAAAATATACTTCGGATGGCTCCACGAAAAACTTATTTCAATTACTAGTAAATTGTACTAAACCAAAAATTCTAAATAGGTGACTGATTTTTACTCAAAAAACCTCGTGACGATAGCGAAATTGATCGAGTAAAGCGTTTTTGTTCATTACAGAGAACGTAGTAATGCATTTTTTGCTGATTTTGATGCGAACCGATTCTGGTTCACTTTTTTCGAAGCATAGTTACCTCTTTTACAACTTTTGACAATAGTAGTATTTACATAGCAACTGAATAATAATAAATAAAGATTTTTAGATAAATAAGTTCTTCCAATAACCGAATTCCTTATCAAATTGACTCATTCCAAATGACTATTTCAAATGCAATCTTCGGCGAAAACTACTGCGTAACATGTTTTAGTAACAAACATCGATTGAATGGCAACTTATTTGGCGGTTATCAACAACATCATCAAACACAATGCGCACCGTACAAAACTTATGTAAAATGTTGTGAGCAAACAATGCGTTTAATTTCGTTATTTATATTAAACTCAGCGGGCAGGAAGCCTTTGTTGTATCGCCTAGCTCAAATCGTAATAAGCCTCCGTAATCAGATACTAAAACACTTTTAATTTTGTGTCGACCTTCAGTGTCGGCCGTTCACGAACAGTGAAAACGAGAGGCAGATAAACAATCGCGATCGTGCACTACCTACCACAGATTGAAGAGTTTTATTGTTGTACTATCGATAAGAAAATTAGTGGGTGTGGATATTATTCTTTGTAAACGTTTTATACGGAAATGAAGGCCTTTGGGTTATCTAATTATGTGTAGAAGTATTTGCGGCTTCCGTGTTTCGCATGTACTCTAGGAGTGTATTGTCCAGTTTTGTTATTTTTTAGAATACAAGATGAATGTTATTGCAAGGATGAGTTTATAGAGATCGAAATAAAGATGTTACCCTACTTAATTTTATTTAATTCCCGAGTTTAACAAAAATTTTCTTAAGAATTGTTCCTTTCATATATCTACGTTTGCTCTACTCTCTATGTTCTAAAGATAGTTTATGTATTTCAGAAACTCAATAGTTAAAATAAATTGACAGTCGAGTTAGTTGAACGCAACGTTGGGTGATTCACTTGCAGTTTTGGTCACGACTGTATCCAATAGACGGGCATCGCAGCGAAGCCTTCGAGTGGCCGGCACGTGCGCAGGCGACGCAAAAACTGACGTTATTCTATTGCATTACTGTTTAAATATACTCTCAGAAAATATACTTTGCTTGTTATGTAAAATTACTGGATCTTTTTTGGTGTTTATATAATTTTAGTGTCAATCAATTCATGCTATTTTGAACGCCATATCAGGCCCTAGCAATGCAGTAACTAAAACCACTAATGATGTAATTTTATAGGAGTTTATTGAAATCCTAACATCACAAAGATATAAAAATTTAAACAACATTAATCAGTTCGTGGATAAATAGAGAGATACCATGAGATTGTTACACGAACGCAACGTATTTTGTGGTTCGCAATATCCACCAATGTATAACAGAAGACTGACTGAATACAGTACAAAACGTGCTGGGTTTTTACAAACTACATACTCTTCACAAAGTTTCTGGAAGACTGCGAGTTTAATCTTTAACATGACAAAAAAACGATCTAAATTAAGACTACAATTGGTTTTCCACGTGGGCTTTTACTCATTAAACAAGCGTAGAAGTGTGGCTTTATGATTAAACTTTTGTCCGTCGGGGATTTTACTGTTCAACATCATAAAAAGAATATTAATTATCTTGATGTATTAACGTGTACGCTTTTCCTAGAGCGTGTCTGATTCACGACGTGACGTGAGGACATACTAACTGACCTCACAGTCGTAAACGTTGACATTGCGTTGCAATGATAAAATATAAGTCGCGAAGGTTTGGTTATATAAGGTCCTTAAATGTGCAGCTTTCTTTTTGATTATTTTATTACTTTTACAGATAAAAGCTTAAGAACCATGATACCATTTACGTTATATCCCCCAAATTGTAACTAGTTTTGTGTGGGATAGTATTTTTTATTTTTGATTAATTGATGCATACGATTATCAAGTATCTAGAAACTAACAAGTAGGTTATTTAGTTTTAGAGTTTACGAAAGAAAAAGACTGAACTTACGATTTTACTCTACCTATGATTTTTTCCTAAAGGTTTTTTAAATATATTTAGGCAACGCTTATTTTAAATATGTACGCATTGGAAATAACAAGACAGCGGATATAGGGTTAAATAAAAAGCGCACTGAACCCTAAAAAGGAGCAGTAAAATTATTTGGTCATAATGATTTCGCTTTTTAACATTTTGTAATTATATTTTTCGCAAGGTTGATTTAAAACGAGAGCAAATTGGTTCAAGTGCTGTTAAAATCGTTGATCGTAAAACTCAGAGAACGTGTGACCTTTGCACTGCGCTGAAAAGATAATCTTTCACCACCATTATTTTATGAGACAATTTTATTTATTAACACATAAATTGCGTATTAATATCTTTATAACGATCTTGAATTTAATATTTACTAAGTAAAAGCTTAATGATTATGGGACATAAAATCGCGTTGTCCCGAGGCAGGTTTCATTAGCTTTTAATAAGGCTTTGGTTGTAAATTAACAGTTATGAGTACATAGAAGCTTAGATTGAGATATCATAGTCAACTTTATAGCATCATGCAGATCGTCGGCTAGCATCAAATAAGAGTAAAATAGAAATGATCAAAATCATTATCAACATTTTTGTAATTCAGAATCCAGGTATCTAATACAAGGGACTTGTATATTTTGGTTGCAACTTAACCAGGTTTCTTTATTTTGGTACTTTTATTTCAACAAAAAATAAATTACGAGTACTTACACTGATTTTCTACAAACAGGGTATGTCACGAACACGCATGTAATAAGCATAATTTACATACGTTTGGTTATTTTTTAATTGCGCCTCAACATTTAGCCGCACCTGACCAGTTTAAAGATTATCTCGACTAAATACGCTGTTAAAATGTCGTTTTAACTGATCGATTCCGGCTCTTTGTTTCTGTGCAACAACTTGTTATGCGATTTTCTAAAGATAAGTACCACTATTATTGTGTAATGAATGGACTAGAACACTTAGACATATCGGATCAATTCTACAATACCTGAACGACGTACGGATCTTTTTATTGGCCTTGTGTAAAATGAACGAATGATTGATTTTACTTCGTTCTTTTTTTGTTTTAAAAATCGAAAGATTCAGATAATCACGTTTCGTTTTTTTCTTACAAATGACAACTGCTAGACGATGCTGGCTGATTGTTTTATTTTTCAAAAGTGTGCCAATTTTTTGCAACGTTTTTTCGACGGCTACTCGTCTTATTTGTTGCGTTTCAGTTACTGAATTTGATGTGATCACTCACTGAACGAAAAAAGTAAAATCATCGGCAGTATTCCACACTGATATAAAATGTGGGCCAATTATATTGAACCTACAATCTTACACACTGGCAAAGGATACCAAGCCTTAATAAAAAGATTTGAATTTAAGGGATCTTAGTTCTAATTTAGAAAACAACATAATATGACAATCAAATTTGTATAATCATAATTTACACCTGGGTACTTACTCAAATTCTAAAATAAAAATAATGTGCTTTAATTAGGATCATAAGTAATTCATTCAGCTTACATCACTCTATATTACTTTACGTGACATTCGTGATCTATATAATGAAACGCGGAAAGAGGTAGGTGAATCAGAGCCCTCGGGAGCGAGGTCGAGCGGCGAGCGGAGGTCGTGGCGGACTCCATCATGTTCGGCGTCGTACGGCCACGCCTCTGCGTAATTGTTATTTTAATCTGTGCACCCTATAGATTCACGATCAATTGTTTTACGTTTACTCTGGATTTCTTATTAATCTGTGCTTTGTGAAGAGTGATTCAGATTGATTGGATGACTTTTGTGTGCAAGTAAATACTTAGTTTCGCACTAGTACTTAACTTAGCCGTATACTTCTTGCCGTCTTTTCTCAGGAGCAATCAGCTTTTCTAAGACAGTAAAAAAATATATGACTATTTCAAGTACCTTGTACGACGTTAACGAAAATAAAGTATAATTTGAGTTTGAATTTAATTTATTTTGAAATATGTATTAGCAAAGCAATACGGACCATATTTTTATTTATGTCTGTTCTTAATTCGCACTAGTTCCTTGATTAAGAAAAAAATAGCGATATCCGTAACTCAACGTTATCAGATCTCAAGTGTACGATTGGGATTAAAAATATAAAAAATGCTTTGATCAACAATTAAGTATGCTAGTAAGATTAAAATAAAAGGTGTGGCGAATTTAACACTCGTTACTTAAGGTATTATGGTCATTGTTACGAGAGGTCATGATTGTAAACCACTTCAAGTCATGTTCTGCTAAAAAACACCTTTCTATCATAAATCTGATATTTATAATAACTAGAATCGGAACTGGGAATATAATAATTAATTTGCAAAAAAACGACTGAAAATCCGAAAAAAATATTCATCTCATAATTCAACTCACAAACAGGCTCGAGACGTCAAAAAATGTACCGATTTTTTCTAAAGCGTTGACGCATTGACAACTAATCCATTGTTTTCTCACACCTAATTAACTTTTTGGCAGTCATCCGTCACTATCACTCACAGGAAATGAAAGGAAAAGCCGCCATTAGAAATCAGTATACAAATCACAATAAAATCCTAATAGTACCGACTACAATATACGATCACTTTCATCTTCATTTCGATTCACAAATAAAAGAGTTTCCGACAGCGAAAGCGAGATAACCACTGAAGATTTGTAATTAGTTCTTTGACACAAAAAGGCCTAAAGTATTTAGTATTGTCAGTCAACTCTCGTTTAGATTAGCGTTGTAATAGCTGCATCATCGAGGCAATTAAACAAGAGTTATTTCTATGCTGATTCCGGTTCGCGTACTCTACTAGCTTATACTAGCGATTTCGTTCATAAAATTTTTGACTCTACTAGATTAATATGTACATACTTATTTGCAGCTTTTCATATAATAATATAATGATGATAGTGACTATTGAGCGTCTTCTGTTAAAATGACAAAATTTCGATGTCGGCCTTATTCTATTTGCACTGAGTTAGTTGTTTTAAACCAAAAAATAATAGATTTTTCTTACAATAAATAAGTGTTCATTAAAGGGGTCGATTGCAACTTTTATTTACTAATTGAAAATTATGTAACGCCAGCGCATTTGGAATGAATCGCTTCATACATGTTAAACTACATCGCATTAAAAATATATTGACTAATATTGAAAAATAGTCTCACATCTTTGTAGAATCTCTATACAGAAATATCAATCGCTAAACAACTAGACTTGAGACCAATATAATAAAACTAGACTTGACTTCCAACCGCTGTGTTAGTAACATGTATATAAAAGCTAAGAGACGGTGATCGTTCCAACACAATTTCTATTAACAATTAGTTCAGCGTCAGAATAGCCTACAAGCTTAATGTATTAGAGCCTCCATAAAATCACTAGGAACACTACAACGTCAAAAACAATTACCGCCATAGAGTGCACGCGGCGAAACATTGACAGGTAAGAGCGTACAATTTCCTTCAACATCCATTCCTTGGCCGTCCGCCCTATTGCACTTAACCTAATAACTGCGGCAATCTCGGCCGGTATTGCTGACGAAATTGCGGGGTCATCTATCCGGGCACTAATTGAGACAGTTTAGCTTAAGACACTGGCCGGTCGACAGACGTCCGTAAATTGGCCGTTTATGGTGAAAGTCGAGACCATCAGGGGCCCTATGTGGAAATGTTAAAGTTCATTGTAGCTCCCGATATTACAGCCATGTTATGGTGTTGCTTCGCTCCGGGGCGCTGTCCGACGCTCTAGCCGCATTCACGCTAAGGTCGGACGATTGCACCTCTATTATTTAATACAAGGTAGCTGAACTAAAACATGCAAATTTAACTACCAATTTTCTACAGCGCTCCATCTAATTATATTATTTTGGCACCGAATAACAATGCGATAAAAAAACCAGGCACTTAATAATGTTTGATTGAAGGTTGTCTCTTGAGTGTAATTTAAGACGTCGATTATCACTTTAGATGTCGATTAAAACTAGATCCGTCAAATTACGTGCATATAAAAACAGTAATAAATATATGAAAATGTTTAATTTTAGTCATTTTAATCAAGTCTCAAGGCTTCCTTTACCTTTTTTTCCCTAATTTAGTTTCACAGAAGCTGTGGACTGACGCCCACTAAGAGTCATTACTACACAAACACTCATACTATTTTTAAATATAGATAGGTTGATATT
Organism: Anticarsia gemmatalis; assembly: GCF_050436995.1. NCBI lineage: Eukaryota > Metazoa > Arthropoda > Insecta > Lepidoptera > Erebidae > Anticarsia > Anticarsia gemmatalis. The sequence goes on from NC_134760.1 coordinate 5,163,130, forward strand.
ATAAATTAAAATTATTACGAACGAATTTATTATTACGAACGAAAGAAAAAATACGCAAAGATAACCTAGTAGACCATCATTATCATATCGGATAATATAATTTGCCTCGTAACCGCTGAGCTTAATTGACATGAAATGGAAGAGATGCCATCTTGTAGCGTTTTTTGATCACTTTCAACAGAATCGGAACTAAGTGGCATATATGTATGTTTGTGTTCAACATTATTCTTCAGATTAAAGACGTAAAGAACATCAAATACACTCACCATAGCGGCCATCCATCGATACCTCGAACTGTTCAAAATGGTGTAGTGTCCATGCAATCTGATTTACGCGCGCCGCTCCGTTCCTGAAGCCAGTGTCTACTATAAAGTATACGCGTACCTTTTTAGGAATGCTAATTCCTGTACAGATTATTCATTGCTCTTGTCCACATAAATTCGTGGGTAAAATTCTATAGCGGGCGGTGTCGGCGACAATGTTACCGGCCGTGTTATTAAATTACTTGTTCTCAATATGAGTGAATATTATGTAAATGTTGAACATTGATTTAGGAATGATATCAATTTATTTTCCGACATTTTAGTCAGATTATACGTTTGTTACTTGAAAGCTACAGCCACCAATCGTACAGACAATTTCATAGTGTGACATAAGGAGTGATATTTTATTCTGAATTTATAGAGATTTGGACGTTCTTTGAAAATGTAGTAGTAGTAATGTTATCTCATGTTTTAATAATAAACTCTTTCATAATTGGGCTTGTCACATTGACCTCAAGCCGTAGTTACTTAAGCAAAATTAAAAAAATGAAGAGTAATAATATGAGTACAATCAAATTATGGAGACGGCCTAAGCTTTTAATGTTAAGCCCCTAAGGTACCAATGATATTAAAATGTTAATTTATCTACGTATGTATATGAGCATAAATTATTCACTCGGAACTATACGTTCGTATCCTAACATAATATCATGTATGTATGTGTCTGTTATCACTCAAAGAAATACCGCCTTATAAATAAAGTATTTTATTAAGCAAAAAACGAGAAATTCAATATAATAAATGGAAATTTAAGCGCAATTTCTTAACACCTTCCCAGTACCTATCAAATTGGTACGAAAACTCACTAGGGTCCCTAGCGTTTTCTATAGGAACTATTTTAAAGTAGATCTTAAAAGGCGATTCGATTGTACCCAGAAATAAAGCTATAGTCATACCGTTTTTCTTTTGTTCTCAAAATTAACGCAGACAAACTTGAGGGCAACAACTAGTTTGTTTATAAACACATTAAACCTATAATTTGTTAGCTATTTTAATAGCGAAGACCTTTGCCGAAAAACTTCAAGGCCTTAATTAGCAATTATTGTTCCGTTATGATACATTATTATTTAAACGATGGCCGTCCATTCTGTTTGTTTAATTTATTTGACTTAATCATATCTAGAACCTAGGTCTTTCATTTGAGCTAGAATATTCTTTTGACAGCGAAATAATTAATCAGCTTCACTTAAGCAAATATTGTTGCAGGAAGATTAATTGCATATCATGTAATATTAAGTTTTTTACTTTTATTAGAATGTATGGTTTTTTTAAGCAGTTTTTAGGCAACCTGTACACGGAAGGGAGATAATGTAACTAATAAAATTGCACAAAAAGCAACGTTTTTAGATATCCTTATAAGTATAATGGCACAGCGGCAATCCTTTATTCTAGTATCTAATCAGGGAAATTAAGCACTATCTAATTCAGAAACACATTGTATCGTTAATAGGAATAAAAAAAAATCTCTACAAAAGAAAACAAGTATTTTAACTACCTTTTCTTTCCTTGCTTTTACCCAGTTCTTCTCCTTTGGATTTTGTTTGGACTTTTAAAATATAGTTATTAATTCATGTATGAACTTGGTATAAAATAAATTTATTTTCAATTAATGGTTCACTGATACATATTATATAAATTGTATTCAATAAAATCTACTTTCAGCTTCATAGAGGCGAACTATATGTATGTTTATGCAATCTATTTAATGCAGGAACTTCGCTTCAATAAGCTTAAATGATATGTGTTGTCCTGTCATATCAAATGACTGGACTAATCGCTCATTTATTTAATAGATAGAGATTTTAAAAGGTAAGGTTAAACATACTAAATGCTTGAATAGTTGTAATTTGTTTATTTTATCGGTGCATGAGAAAAAAAAAGTAAAGTTTAAATTAAATAACTCATAGGTAGGTGCTACAAGAAGCTTTCAGAAGGATTTTTAATTTGATTTTATTAAAAGTAAATTTTTTTGGTTAAATGGTTCATTGTGTATTTTATGCGCATTTTTGACCTATATCCATGTATATGTATCCTTGCTTAAATTAATACGTAGTACAGCTAAACACAAAGAGCTATAATACAACAAAGAGTAGAATTTTCCACGGAAGTCTTTAACGAAGAAGTAAAAAGACATAAGATGGGGCCGACACATGTTCTCTTACGACATTCTTCCTCTAAAGCGTCGATACTTGGAAAAAAATGTTAAAGACAGGTCTAATTATAATGACACGCCTGGCACCCTGTGATTAGCCAGATCGTTTGTTTATAACGAGTATAAAACGATAGGACCACACGCTGTGGTATATTAAAATGCACCTTTTTACTCTTTTGAAACTAAATAGATGGTTTTAGAAGTGTATCGTTTATTCTAATTTGCATTTTAGAAGTAGTGTTTAACTGGGAAATTAGTGGTGTAATTGTCGACAGGTGTGTTGGTATTTTTTCTTGTATGCGTAAGTTACTCATTAGGATGCATATTATGACAGACTTCGGTCGTCCTCGTCACTCTATAGAATCTGATAAGTTTACTTGAATATTTTAGCTTCCTCGGTGGTCAACGCTATGGTGTAAACAAATATTTGTGGTTTAAAAGGTTTTACCTCTGTCCAAACAAAATGTAGTTAAAAGAATATAATGGCAAAGAGATAGCAAATATTACACGGCGCCTTAAATGAAATAAGTAAACGATTAATGATATCTGCTCTCTTCTAAAAAAAAACAAGTCTAGTGAAATCAATATCCGAGATTAATTTAAGATTATTCAGCATGGATTATGATCATTTTATTCCATTCAAATGTTTATTTAACCATCATCCAACGAGACCTCGCGTTTCGGAAATAATTGTCAATACTATCAGTCAAAGCAAATAAAAGTCACTTCACACAAAAAATCAATTACAACCATTTTCGATTGGAATACGTTTATAAAAAGCATCTATTCAATTTTAGTGTTTAACTGAATCTAGATTCATGTGGCGTCACGTATTTTGAAAAAAAAAACTATTTGGTACAAGTAATTCTGTGTCAGGTTGCTTCTGTAACCTAAATAGTATGAAAGCATAACTACTAACTTACTGGGTAACAAAGGAGATAGGTGTAGTACTTAGCGATTGTTTTAAGACAATAGTTTAATTGGAATAGTTGCCTCTATTCGGGTGATTTACCTCTGTTTGTTCTGTTAATAGAAAATGGTCAGTATTTGCATGTTTGTATGTTCATCCATAGTATTATTGTTTGCCCTCAATATATACCAAACGTACTAAATTTCGCCAACTAAATTAATGTGTAATGTAGTAATGTGCTATGTGATGTCAAAATGTCCCGCAGTTTAACCCAGAAAAAGTGACAGTCGCCTTAATAAAAGATGATCCCTAAATATCTGTAGCATTAAACCCAGACTTTTACTAAGCACAGAGAGACTCATAGTTATCACTTATATCGACTTCCAAAACTCAAAACGCTCTTCAAATATTGTCATACATGATAAATTTGCAGTTTGCTAATTCGTATTCTTATAAAGCTGTAACGGTTCGTATTAGGTGTCTTAAATAAAACTATGCATCATAGTCACTAACTAAAGTCACTAAAATCACCTTCAAATACTTAAAAGAAAATAATACCCAAACAACTACTGCATAACAAAGCAACAGTAAGCTTGTATTCATTGCGAATGTCCTTTAGCTAATAGTTTAATTGCGGCGGGCATCGTTCAGGGCACCGATAGAGATCAGCGGCCGAGAGGTCACCTGCTTGCTCCGTGTTTTACTGAACTATTCATCAGGATTGCATAACTTCTACCGTATTCTTAGTACAGCCTGAATTTGTTTGCGATGAGTCATCGTTTAGGATTGTGAAGGAAAGGTTTTGATTTTTGACTAAACTTAAGTAAGGTTCCACATGGAAGATTGATGACACGGTTTAAGGAACTATTTAGTAAGTGTTAACTATCAAATGTGTTATTTCTTCTTATATAACCAAAAATTAGTTGTACAAATATGCATGAGATGATAAATGAAGACTCTTAACATTTCAGCAAAGCATAACAGCGACTACGAGATATACTTCTTAATGGTTTTCAACTGCTGTGTATTAAAGTTGTTATAATTAATATTCTTTATATATTGGTAAAATATGTTTTTAAAGACAATAAAAGGTAAATTGCGTAAGCAAACTTTAGAAAATATTTTTCTTCTTTTACGTACAAAAATATTTTCCGAAGCTGTTAGGACTGGACTATGAATACAGCACATATTTAACGTCAACGGAGTCCGATGAGTTAATAATATTATATAGAATTATCTCTGAACGAGGTCCATAAATAACGTTCTAGTTAATTTTTGTGCGTTGCCTCTGAGGTTGAGGTCACTAAATGAGCGGGCTGACCAAATAATTGATTGGATCAGTTCTTTGTTTGTTATTTTAAAAGCTGCCGTGATTACGTACCTACATTGTTGCTTGCTTACCTTAGATAGTATAAAATTTGCTGACAGTGTAGTCTTAAATGCATTTCCCAAACAAACATAATTCTTAAGAATATTTCGTAGTTCGACGTCTGTTTCCTTACACCGTTTTTGGGTAATGAGCATGATGTCTTAGGTAAGGTTGATTGTGGTATTGAATAAAAGATAATATTTCAATTACTTTATTATAACACAAAATTATTTTTCACGGAGTCCCTAGACTACGAAGGTTTAATATTTATATATAAATATAACTTGCCACTCAACCAGCATAAATAAGACTTAAAATGAGCTCATAGATTTTATGAACGAGCTTTTGGAATTTTCACCTGCACCCAGTCTAGATTTGCAGCATCATTTGGTTTTGGTACATGTTTTTCTATGTGAACCGCTGTAATAATAAACATTTTTATCAGTTTTGTTTGTTTGTAGCCTGGACTTTGGTAACTTGGCCGGGAAGTGGCAATAGGATTGCTCCCTATTAAAAAACCCCAGACCACCCTTGGGAGCTTTAAATGGGCTTTATTGGTCACACTAAGATGGACGCTGATAATATGTTTTTTTTTTCAAAGAAATCAGAGCCAATTCGATACATGCTGCCTCAGTAAAGGATAACCAACACTGCAACATATTTTGGACCAAAATATGGAGCCGGGTTAACCAACCTTTTCTCAATATTTGCAAGAGTTCATCGATGTTTTGCACCGTTCGTGGATATATTTGGGGCGGAACGGCACAAGCTGGAGCATCTGAAAAAAACACGGTGTAATCTTATATTGATAATAGAATTAAAATTTTATTAGCATTCTGCTCTTACAGAGCTTCGGAAAGAGACCCACTAGTAGAGAGAAAGATGTTATAGTAGAGTGACTAGGCCACCACCTCTGACCTCAAATTCTCTTTTAATCGTGCACAAGCAAACGTCTATTTTAAATTTATTTCACCGATATGACCAAAAACCTCTGAATAATGAGTTTGTATATAAAAGCAATCAATAAAAAGTTTATATAACTGAAATGAAATGATAACTAAAAGAGCCATAAAATGTAAAAAACTGGTAGATACTGTTATTGTTTGTAATAGCTTTCAGCTTCTGTTCCAATCTCTGTTCTAGTTCATCTAAGGCTTTTATTAAATCTTCCATGTACACAGGTCTTTTCATTGGGTCAGCAGGTGTGGTGGCAACTGAAAAAAGTTTTTAAGATTAAACTTTAGATTTGAATAATTTGGGAAAAAAATATTTTTGTACAAATTTATTTAATTTAGGTGATTTTGATTTTGCCTGTTGCTCTATTATCATAAAAAATGTCATAGTAGTAAACTTAAAATAAAATTAAAAACATGATATTATTGGCAACATTTCGGATTACAAGAGTTTACAGAATTCGAACATTCTCATAACGTGTTGAAATTCAATATTTTTCTTCAAAAGGCTTTTGTTTAGTTGTGTGGGAATAGTTGTTTACCTGTTGTAGTGGTGGTTACAGGAGTAGTAGTTGTTGTGGTGACCGGTGGTGGCTCGGTCGGCGGTAGGGTGTCTTCTTCACCCGCCGCTTGTCTACGTATAACTAACAACATATACAACATTATACTCTTATAATATAAAAACGGATAGAGTAAGTGTAGCGACACACTTGCCGAAGTTTCGGCGTCGAGCACTCGGCGACGGTGGGTTTGGCACTACAATTAACGCGACGTAATGAATGCCGGCTAATGTGTGAATGACTTGAATAACACAGCGAGCGTGAACGAAACGTTCGGCGCTGATTATTGCGCAGGTGTATCACTAGACTAAGAACTAGATAGATAAACAAGCTTACCATAGAGTGAAGTAGCTAAACAAAATCGTGTCGGAGAATATCATACTTTTTACCAAAAATTCAAATGGCACTGGACAAATATGACAAAGAATAAATTATGTTATTATAATAAAATATAAACTTACCCGCACGTGGTGCCTTTTCAGTATATCTGACTGAACAAAAAATGTACTATAGAATATTTTTATATTTACGTATATTACTCACACACCAATACGCATAGCTTGTTAACAATAAGGCTTACCTTATTTTGTTGCTGACATCGGTCGCGTAGAACGATCAAGCTTATGAATATACACGATGTTCTATTGGATACAGTCCAACATAGCCATCTTTTCTATGTGATACGCAACCGACGATGCACCCGACCGACGTACGCGACCGATTCAGAATAATAAGAAAGGCAAGCCTAACTATTCGATTGGCCCAAAGGATGGGATGCGTTTCTTTGGTGGTGTCCGTATCTTTATAAAGGATACCTTTTCGTTTCGGCCAACCGTTGACTACACGGAATAGTCTTGGTGGCTGTGGAGTGGCTCGTGTTGGCGGTACAGATTGGTCATGAATCTCTATCTGCATTTCTACCGAGTGATTCGGCAGCTCCGCTGAAACGAACAATATTTGATGTAAACAATTACAAAAATTTTACAATAAATGGTTTGTAGCATTTAATTGTCATATTACATGATTGTCTAAGGTTATGAAATTGATCAGCACAGTAAACAGCGAAGACCTTATAATACCTGTTAGTCTTCGAAGAGGACTTAAATATTTTTTTAACACGTATTCGATTCCATTGTCATTGCCTTTTTTAGAAACGTCGACATCAACATCTGAAAGCCAATTCCACGAATTTAGAAAATATTCCTCTCCCAAATTAATCCCACACTAAGAATTAATTTTGTACCACAATTATTTGAAAATTTGAAGAATTATTTGTGCCATTTAGGAGTTTAAGCAGAATTTAGTCTTTAATATCTATAAACAACTTACGGCGAATGATGACGCAGTCGTGCATACAAACAAACATACATAACACAAAAACTGTAAATACAATTGAAGACATGTCGCGAATCATTCAACTATGTGACCATGTTGTACCTAAAATTGTAAGTAAAATATTTTATTGCGGAACTGAAATAAGTTACATTTTAGTTGAACCAATAAATATTATCGAAGTTTATTTTTGCGAAATCAAAGCAATCAAATAAAATCGATAAGTACCTCGCATTTTCAGCTCAATCTAAACATTTGAAAGAAATGCTCTTGCGTTTGTTTTATAACGTACAAAAATACTTATAAGGGCTGCCTAGATATTTGAAATCATAAAAAACGAACATCGACAACCGGCCAGTTATCGAAAAATTTTATATGAAAATCTGATCAGCGCTGCTGGCGGGCGCCGCCAGAAAAAACAATGGAGTATACCTATTTGAAATGACAAATACTCGATTCTTAATAGTATAGATACTCTAGAGATTCGCGTTAGATCTTTGCTTATTACTGTCGATTTGCTGCTTAAGGGATAAAGCTAATACATACATACCGTTGATGCCTTAGAAATAAGGGGTATAATACTAGGTACAAGCACTTTCTTCATTGTAAAATTGGCAAGGGGGTAAAAATTAAAAATAGTTATGCCTGTTAAATGTATATTTTTTTACATACTGTCTAACATTATTAACATTTTTAAAGAGTTTTCGCTACAGCTTCTTCGTATCCTCATTAAATACTATATAAAGAATATCTACTAGTATCCTTTTCACAGGCACGGACATCAACAGTCAATCCATGTAATGGACGTATCGAATAAATACAGCTAGGTTTGCGATTTCCCAATACTATACGCTTTCAACAACCTGAGCTATCTATAGATTTGGTATGAAAAACTGATCAGCGCCCCTAGCGTCCGTTGCAAAAACTATTTTCTTCGAGTAATTTGCAATGTCAAATAGTCTTTATTCTATATAACCGCTATGCGTATTGGCGTTCAATCCCCTTATATGTAACTATATCATCGCCTCTAAGCCTTGCTCTCTGTTCAGCAGAAATCATACCATTTATATAATCTTGATTCCTGAAAACGTGATCTTGGTCTGTGTCAAAACCATTCTCTGGTTCATCGTTGGCTTGAATCATTCCTGCGCCTTTTCCTAAAAATAAATTTAAAATATACAACTATTTTATTAAAGAGAGGCAGTGATAGCTGAGTGGTAAAAGTCGGCACCTCCCACGCAAGTGGTCTACGGTTCGAACCCAAGGCTGCAAACTTACGTTCGGGATGAGACCCTTGCCCAGCTGTGGGATGGTAATAGCTTTAAAAAAGGGGTTATTGCGACCTGCTAATGTGATCAATCTCGGTACCTCTGATCTAACATCAAACTATTGCTATAGCAGAACACAACAATAAACTGACCAATGCTTTGTACAGAAATAAACGTTTAAGAATTGCAAGTATCCGAAGGTTGATCGTAATCAAGATAAGTCATCAGCAGTTTTAGTAATGCGGCAGTACCAATAGGTCATTAGTTTAAATATACCGTTCACGACCTCAGGAACAATTAACATAACTTTATTCAAAACATTATTTGAAAAAAATAAAATTTAACCAAAAGAATCGTGATAATTTAAACAAATATAAATTTGATATATGGACATTTAGATTTCTCTAAATGTCTTTATTTATTTATACTTCAAACTTACATACATAATACCATAGAAACGCCTTAGCAACCTATTTATCTATGGTTTTATGTAAAAAAATATAATCGTTTTGATGTTCTTAAAAAAAACTTACCACGTTGAAACACCTGTCGTAGATGATCGTTTCTGTATTGTGATACATGATCAAATTGAGGAGTTGTACGTTTTGAAAACTGCATTTCTAGAAAATCTATAAAAAGCAAGATACATTATTTCTTCCACTACATTTTTAAAACTCCAACATAAGTATTAATTAAAATATTATTCTATAACACCTTATCCTTACCAATAATAATTATAATTCCCTAGAACAGCTAAATAATAGTCAACCAACAATTTTAGGCAATCCGTAAATTCCATTATCTTAAAGTCTCTTAACAAATATTATAAAAAAAAATAGTTACCACTATCAGCAGATGATGTTGTGCTCTCAAATATCTGTAAATGGTGGTTAGTAGCATGACTAAAATGTGTCACAAAAGATTCATGATCTTCATGATTGTAATCAATTCTATCTTTGATAATTGGTTCAGAAATAAGTTCTCTTCTTGTAGTAAATTCTCGATGTATTGCTTCATTTATGTTATTTAAATCGAATGTTTCTGTTTGAGATTGAAGTTGGTGGTTTGTATCAGGTACTTGAACTGAATTTTCTTCTGGGAGAGTGATGTATACGTCCAAAAATTCAGGTATAGTTGTTGGCGGTGTTCCTGAAATGGTGACGTATGATTAATTATTGAGCTCAAATATCTATATTTTTCAAATAAAATTTATCTATTTCTTAATGAAGTGTTGTACATACCGTTTAATGTTTTATTTTCTGTAGGGATTTTTTACTATTATCGACAGCTGGCTAGCTATCGTCAAATCTTTGCATTTAAGTCGGTTCGGCGCCTCTAGCGGGCGCAGTGAGAACTATTTTTGCAGTATATTTTAAATGTCAAAATTTCAATTCTCGAAAATACCGACTGTACAGAATCACGTTACTAAATATTAGCCAGAAAGCCTGATTTGACTCAACATGTTAGTAATTTATTGCAGCTTTTACCTATCATTTATTTACCTCTTTTCAATAGTATTTGTACCACGTCCTCATTATCATTTTGATTGGCTGTTTCTTTCTGATCAGTACAAGTTCCACTTCCTGAAAATATAAATTTGATCCAAAATACTAAGGAAAAAGCAAATTCATACTTATATAAATGTATGATATTCTAAGATTAAATCACTCGTTAGAACTCGAGGCTTTTGGTTCATCTTAATAGGTGATGGGCTGTGAGTAGGTACTAAATAGATAGTTGGGAAACGTCTTTATAAACAAGCCTATTTCCAAGTAGTGTGCGTTTTTGTCAAACTGTGTTTTCCGTTAAGAAATTGTAATATATAGAATCGACTTGTGCTTTATTTGGTACATACTTACTTTGTGGTTGCAATTTCTTTTCTAGCCTTTTCTCTAAATCATTCAAAGCGTTATTTAAATCTTCAACGTTTACAGGTCGTTTCAATGGTTCAAATTTTGTAGTTGCCGTAGATGTACTTGATGGCGTAACACGTCTTTGTGTCCGAATACGATCTGTAAGTTAGAGGTTCAGATATAATTTTATGATAAAATTCGCAAGAATAAGTATTTTTTCTTAAATACTGTACTATTCTTAGTGAAAGACAAGAAAATCAACTTAACAGCTAGCATATTGTTTTGTGCCAAAAACTTCTAAAAGTCATTGATGTGTTGCCTTAACTTTTGAACTAATGTTGACCATCAAAATTATCAAACAAATAAAATATTAAATGATAAAAATATTCCTCCAACGATTGAGAGCAAACTATTGCCTAAGTTACGTACATTGATTGAAGGTATAGAGTAATCAAACCTTTTCTTCTTGGTAGACGTTTCAATACATGTATAATTCGCGGTGGTGGTGGTTGTTGATTTTGAAATTCTATTTGTACTTCTATGTTGTGATTTGGTAGACTTTCTGAAAATAACTCAACATTTTTTAATATATTCTATTTCTGTTTAATTACTTGCTCTGTTAATTAAATGTTACCTGTTAGTTCTCGCAAAGGATTAAATGGATTTAAACGCCGCTTTAAGCGACATGAATACGGATTCCTATCTTTTCCAAATTGTTCAGCACCTACAAACAATATTTGTATTAAGAAATTGATAGTCTATAGATTATTATATTATAGATTATTCTATAGGTACGTCATAATGCAGCACAATCATATCAAACTAAAGTTAATGATTACAAAATCAATATCTCTACCTGAATAGCAATTATAACCTGCATAGAAGCAACTGAAGCTTAACATAAATAAACACAATTTCATGTTTTATTGTCATCGATTCAAAACCCTAATCACTTTGTTTTACTCGATCTACAAAAGGCTAAAGCATTTTCGACCCTATCCATGGCTTCCACATTACAACAACAATACTCGTAACAAAATCTTTTACGGATTATTTTACATTAGTAGCGACCACGGTATCGAAACATTTACTTCGACAAAAGCGATTATCAACTACTTGTGTGGTACAAATATTAAATTTAATAAGAGAATCGATAAAGTTTATTGCGGAACACAAAATTATTGCGTTCGTGGATCTCGATAGTTGTCGTTGTTTGAGAACGTACCTAATGTTGGTCTTATCGCGCGCACCGGCGACAATCGTGAGCCAGCGGCCATGTGTGATATGATAACTATGATTTGCTGGAATGCGCACTACGAAATATTTTGAATCCAACAATGCAACGTGAAGAGGAAATAAAGAGGACATCTTTGATCTTGGTCTAGATGAAGGATGAGGGAAGAAGAGTTTGAAGGAATTACTGTAGTTCTACCTTCAAAGTGAAAACCTCTTGTGTCCAAATTGAAAAATGTAATATGAATATGATTTAACTTAAGATATTAGTAAAACTGTTTAAATGTTAAATTGTGGTGAGTAAAACCAGGCCGTGGTATGTGATCATATCGCATCTACACGATGACAATTCCTGTACCTTATTATCTGAAATATCTAAGGTAAATAGTCTCAGTGCATATCTAAAGGCTAATAAAACGCAAACAAAGTTCCGTTCAACAGAAAACTCTTAAAATGATTGAGGTCAGATTTTCACCTCTACATTCTCAAGATAATCGTCAAGTATCGCGATTGGTAGCGACCAGTACTTTACGATACTTATAAAACACCATATATGTTCTAAGATAATATTAATAAATATGAAAACGTTGGCATTAGCACATTGTTTTGGTTATCAGTGACAGTTCATGGGCGGTGTAGGTGCATCCAAAACGGTGTGTACCGGTCAGAATCGTGACCAACACCGACCCTGTTTACTTTGTAGCTACTGTTTATGTATATATTGTATTCTAATACACGGAATATAAAAATATAATGTAGCAACTGGCCATTGTGCGCCGCATAATATAAGAATCAATGGAATAGGTTAACCTGTTGCCCGTTCTGTTATCAATAAGCTTTATCTTGTTGTGAATGATTGTGTTTATCAAGTGCTTTATTTTATTGCCGTTTGTGAACACGAGCTAGGAGGTCCTTGAGTGGAAGGCCACGATCGTTAACTGGAAAGTCTACCTGTTAAAATAACAAAGGCATGCAAGCAGGCTCGCCAAATTTGAGGGTTTTAGAAGGAGACACTAGAAGCTTGATAACTCCTAATTAGAAAACAATTACCCGTATATGATTGTGACGACTATTCATCTGTAAAAATCGTAACTGTACACTTATGTTCCAGTGAACAGTCTCAAAATAAACTAGTGCTTAGTTACGAAGTAAAAATGTTAAACTAAACAACCTCAGCCCTTCAATTAAAAATAAAGTGTACGGAACACGAAGCTATTACAGATAGTTGAATGACTCCACCTCCTACTCTAATCTCTATGGTTACACTAGCAAGCGATCGCTACGGGCTAATTTAGGGGGATTTCTATGCAAATTTAATTACCACGGTTACTGCATGCGACTAACGAAGTATACCATTTGCTTTACCAATACGGACCATATTAATTTTACATGAACAATTGCTACAGATTGACTTTCCTCTTTTTAGTACTTGTTATAGACTTATTCGGGAAATAGAAATTATATAAAAATGTTAGATTTAGAAGTTATATAGATATATAAATTAGGAAGTAAGTTTATGTTATTAATGTTGATAGACTAAAGTACTAGAGACGTAGACGACTTTTCATTGTTTAATTACATGAATAGTATAGTAACAAAATTTAATGTTTCGGCACTGAATATTCAAAGCAATGAAGTATATTATTATCTATGTAAATAAAACAAAATATTAGTCAACAGCTACGCAATAGTTTATAATTAAAATAATGAACAACAAATATTTACATAAAACATTAAAGCGTACTTTATAATTACATTTCTGCGAATGTGATTGACACATTATATTTGACCGTTTCGATTTAACTTTTACAAAACACCTGTTACATGGCCAAAGATATCGGTAAAACATAAAACTGTTAATTTGTATCAAATTGATATTAATCTACAAGGAGGTAATAAACTACAAAGTTATGTCGCAATTTGTACTAAATCAATAAATGCGTACATAAATTTTAGTTTATAAAATGCTACCCACGCCCTTTGACGTCAAACGTGTTAATAGATTTTCCGCGATCTTCGGCTCATTGCCGGACGTAATGTACGTTTTTCTACATAGTTATGATAGGTGAATCAGGTATAGTGATCAGTTTTAGTAGATCCTAAAAATGATACTCTAGTGAAAATTAGCTGACGCAATACACGATGCGTCACGTTATATCTTCTATGAGAAATAAAGCTATGCCTTTGTTTTATCGAGTAAAATATTATTTTGCCTTAGTCAAATGTAACACCTATCCAAATGTATCACATTTTCGTAGAGGAGTTCAATAACACGATGTTTTCCACTTAACAACTCGGCTCATATTCATCGGTTCGTCTGAATAACAGTTTAGCCATATAAACGAAATTCAAATTATACTGTGGAAGCCGACGGTTGCCGTTGCGATTTACTGATTTGGTGTTAAGGGCTATCGACCACATAGTACGCGAAAAAGGCTGGGTTGGCAGGAAAGATGGGAAAATATTTTAGATTTCACTGCTACTGTGACCAAACTGCTAGTTAGACATATTTATATGTGATGTCATCTATTTGATATGTGGAATCGCAAATTTATGTGATTGTCGATTATTAAGTCTCACAGTCAGTCTATGGCTAAGATAGTGATCATTTTTTAACATTGCACTAGATGGTCATACCACACTTATAACACACGAAACAAATGTATAAATCGTACAAGGAACAACATTTTTGGTTTAACTTCTGAGGGCATTTTCGATCGCATGTATCAAATGAACATGTAGCAATACACCAAAACCTGATCATAAAAGAAGCTTCAAGCGCAATGCTATGTGTATTTGGAAAGTTTGTTTTACTCTTAATTAACTTGAAATGTGATGACAGTTATTTTCTATGTCGTGACGAAAAGCAACATTATTTTAATGTCATGTCATCATCTGCATGACGGCCAAGCCCATCTTGTTAAGGCGTGGCTTAAGTTATCTGTCAGCTATCTATAATATTTCCTAGGAGAACTGTCTTTGCAAAGTCTATGTACGGTTCCCCTAGCAATTGACACCATGTAAGTCTTGCCGGTGGCTACGTTCGCCCATTAGACCACTTCCTTAACAAAAGAGGCTCGGAGCCTCCCATTCTAACAATTGTATGAGCTATTTACCTTATCTGTAGCGCGCGGCAATCACACTCGCTCCTGACGCCGACCGCGACCAATAAGTTTTGATACTTCACCCATTGTTCTGTCACGTGATAAATATTACTCTAGATGTAACTAATACGATTTTATTTATTGGTCCCTTTTATCTTCTACAACTATTTATAATTCCGTCGGCGGTATTTTAGCGTGCCATCCATCATTCCTCATTTTTAAATGCAAATTTTATTGCTCTTTAATATATTTATTTAAAGCTGTCTTAAAAAGTATTTTAGAAATGGGGTTTGTTGTCTAAGAGTAGGTAGTTAAAAAATAACCTGTCGTCCATAATTGTAGTACTTATAAAACATCCTAGATCTTCTATTTGTTTTATTACACTTTCTAATATAAACACCATATTTGTGCGGAGTAACTTAGTAGCGCCATGTTTAGCATAATTCCAATTAATTATAATGATAGACTTGTTAACACTTTTTAACGGACTGTTTTGACTTTCTACTTTATTTGAGGTTTCTTGGGTACAATTTAGGTAATATATATGACATGATTTTGTGATCTTTACTTTTAAGTGCAATTAGGAAGAAATTTATATAAAAGTAATAAATTAATCAAACATTAGTCAATATCACCAGCATTTTGCAAGCCTATTACTTTAACACTAGATGACTCGGCATTCATATTATTCCTTCAAAAGGATATTTAAAAGGAATTCATGTACCACATAATATATATATTCATGGTTTTTTATGGGTTCAAAGTAACAAGAACAAAATTAGTTTATAATATGTCTAAGAAATGAAATTGCCGTGTCGTAAAATTGATAGCGTTGGTCTTTCAAGTGTTAAAATATTTTTTTATAAACGGGCTAATTATAAGTTATAACACATTATCAAGATTTGTATGTCGCAGTATTCACAGGGCGGTATCGTCGGGAGGCGCGAGCGCAGGTAACCGCGTTATAACAGTGATAGTGCGCGCGTGATGTGACCATAGCGGGACGAGCCGCCGCGTCATACCACACTTATAACATTGTATACGTTGTACTGCATCCGATACCAGCACCTCGATAACCTTACTATAATGATTGTTTTTCTATTACCTATTTATTTAACTTCCCTTTTTTTTTAAAAAGACAAAAGACAACTCCCGCACTAAGAATTGCTCTTGTGTCGCGGGGACTTTTACAAACATACAAACAACGGACACAAAGCACAACCAGACCCGAAACAATTATTTGTGGATCGCACAAATAATTGTCCCGTGTGGGAATCGAACCCACGACCTCCCGTTGCTGTGGTATCGACGTGGCGACCTAAACCACTGCGCCACGGAGGTAACAAATGATTCGCCGTGATCTTTCAATTAAGTATCTTCAATGATTAGTTTATCATATTTATTCGGATTATTGTAATTTTGCATTAGTGAACATTTCTTTGAATAAGGATTGGGGTTTCAAAATTATCTAAGAAAAACGAATATGCATTCAAATTTGAATGGTATAAATTATCGGAAAGCGTTTGGTACTCTATAAATTTATCAGCTTTGAAGAGCTTTTCCCAGCTCTATAGAACGGTTTCATTAAAATTTTAGTGACCGTTTGAAAGTGTACACAGCCTTACTTAAAACAGTTTGTACTATATGATTTAGTAAATCAATTAAGTACCTAAAAGCAGAGATATTTGCGTTAAAGAGGCGGGGCCGAAAGCATAGACCAGATCCATTTGCATATAGAGTAAGGAAGTTTGGTTGTTAAGTATCGAATCAATTTTCACTGTACTTATCAGATTTCTAATAATAACGGGTGTAAAATCAGGGCACTTGGTAAGTTAATCTGTTCTTTACGTTTTCTTCACCATAGTTCCCAAATAAATCATTTGAAGTGAGATATATAGCAGTCTAAATTCCGCTGACAAATCATGATTGTGGACAAGATAATGCAGTAATAAAGTACACCTACTTTCTCGTCTTAGTTAGATGTTATTTTTGTTAGTCCCAAGCAATAACCACGTATGATGAATGACAATCTAGATACTTTAATATTTACGCAAGTTTTTGCACCAGGACCTAAGATAATTCCTGCTAATTGTTCAATTCGTCAACAAGTAGGACGCAATAATAATATGAATTTAGCAAGAATGTTTTATATTCAAATGTACCACTTATTTAGTGGTATTACAGTCGACGATTGCGACACGACAACGGCACGTGCTGCCCGCGCATGCGATGGAACAGAAGTGTCCGCGCCAAGTCGTGACATAACTCCGACGGGCGCCCGTAATCTAGAATAAATTGCGTACACTTTGTGACTCTTTATAGACCTTTTAAGGTAGAAAATTTAAGATGATGATCACCACGTTCATAATTAAGATCGGGCGTGATAGTAGACTCGTGATTTGGTGTGGGTGGTTCCGCTTCCGAGGCTTGGTGGTCCTGCTGAAGCCCATTTGGGCATGCTACTGACGTTTTTTCTACAGTATTGATGGATAGATAAGAGGTGTTTGGCGTTCCTGCCATATCCGGAATAGATGAGTTGATATAATGTTGAGATTCTGCAAGTGATTAAACGGGACTGTAATCGTTTGTTTTACGCCATGTTTGGCAAACAAATAGCCTTCTTACTTCCATGTACAAAATCAATTTAGTAGCTACAAAATCGTAGTAATAAATAGAGAGCACGTTCATTCAACTAAAGAAAAGCTTAACCAGGAACTCTTAGAAACAGCACATAAAGTACTTTAACAAAACATTCAAGGAAGCAAGTAGTCTAGAGCTATAACAAAGTAAGGCGAGCCTTTATGGCCACCAGTCGCATACGGTAGCGACGTGTGTGGCATCCCCAGATACTTTATATAATACTCGGCCGCTGGACGATCCTCATATCTCAACGGGAAGTATTTTGCATGCAACCACCACCTATCTTTTGGAACAATCTGAAAACGGGAGCACAGTACTCTCGAAAAGCATATAACACAATCTGGCGTTACAGCAATCTAGACTCTATGCTCCAATTCCAGGGCATAATTTAATTCAACAATTAATAAGTGCAAAGACTATTAAGGTATGGTAAGGTTTTGCCAAACGCATTATTTATCGTAAATTCGTAATTGCTGATTGTGAGTGAAGAAGGGGATCTTTGTAGTACTTGATGTTATGCATTAAAGTTGGTAGCTCTTGTTTACTTATCATTAATTTTAAGTTGGTAAGTATTCTGGGTTTGAACCAAGAAATTAAAGCTTTTGGCGGTGCCTTTGATAACAGTGTACATGAGATACACACATTATCGAAAAGAGGTCATTTTCCTGATTAAAATAAACGGAATAATTAACGCTTGCAATTATTCTCACATATTGCTTCGGTTACAATCATATACTATGACTTGGAATCTGTTAAAAACAGCTATTTTCGCTTATATTCAAAATGTAATGTAAATTGATGATGATTAAGCAAAATAATTTTATTTATATCTGTGTCACGTTATTATTGTAACACTTGTATACGCAAATACACCAGTTATTTCACAACGGACCCCCAACATCCTTTGTAGAATCCACATTATGAATAAAACATCAACAAAATAGCTGTTGCAAAACCAATTATTAGTTAACTTCCTTCATCGTTATCTGAAATCTAAGCATTAACTTGTTTACGATCCACATTATGTAGTGTTGCTTTAATGTATGCGACTGATTAGTTATACAAAATTGTAATAGGCCGCAGAGCAAATCACCGATTGTAATTCAATCAATCAATCAATAATACCATTATAAGATATTGGTTTAACTAAAGGTAGGGTTCAAATGAGACTGCCGTAATCTATTGGTCGTTAATTAATAAGGTTTGATAAAACTGGATGGAAGTGCCGTGGGGAGCTGATATGGAACGAGCAAGGTTTGGGTCAGAATTTTTGTTTTTATCAAAAAAAATATAGAAAATTATATTTACAGGTAGGAAAAAATACGTGTTTCATCCTAAAATATTTGACTGATCTGCCAACGTCTATATACACAAAGTGCTTGAAAAATAACGACGAAACGAAACGAAAGTAACTCTGTCTGTCTGTCTGCTACTCAATCACGTCTAAACTACTGAACCAATTTGCATGAAATTTGGTATGGAGATATTTTGATACCCGAGAAAGGACATAGGCTACTTTTTACCCAGGAAAAATGACGCATTTCCCGGGAAAATTCAGAAAATTCAACGAAGTCGCGTAAAATCAATATTATAATGACATTGAATAAACAAAATTCCGTTGCCATGGCAACTGTTTTAATGGCGGATATGCCTTAGCGCGACTTCGTTATATTAAGAGATATAAATAATTTTGAGAATATTTTTCGTGAAAAAGCAGCATATTTTATATCATCACGCTACGACCAATAGGAGCAGAGTAGGTAACAGTAAAAAGTGTTACAAAAACATGGAATATTCTGACCCATTCTCTCTTATGTGACGCAAGCGAAGTTGCGCGGGTCAGCTAGTGTATAAATAAATGATGCCTTCTATATTATTATTCTTCTCTGAATCCCTAGAGTCGTAATCAGAACGTACCTTTAGCTGCCAATGGAATGTTACCGTAACATCTTACTAGTTCTATTGATTTTTAATGATCACCCGCTAATCGTTTGATCACCTCATTTAGTATATAAGTTGCGTATTGTAGCAATAAAAATCGTATAATTGTCGTAAGAATCTTGTCGGGCTACCAATGACATACTTACATAGTAATTGTGAATGTCTAAAAATGGTAGTCAATTATACACAAAAAATCTAGAAAGGAACATTAAACAGGCATACTTAATTACTTAATTCGGCGCTCGGGAGGCTTTTTTGTTTGCCAATACTAATTAAATAGTAACAGATTTATGATGCTTTACTTATTTGCATTTGAATGACGGTTCCGTATCTGAAATAAATTTAGGACCCATAGAATATCGATATTTAAAATGGTCATAAAGAGATCAAGAGACAATAAGGTTTTTTGTAAAAAAAAATGTATGCTCAAACCCAAGGATACACTAGGGGGCAAGTGTACCACGAAGTGTGTCGGTGTCATATTCAGCGAAGTTAGGCGATTTTGCTTAACATATTTTTGGTGACATTGCGCAACTTTTAACCGTAGCGACAAATTGAAACAATCCGAGGAAAGTCTGGTACGTCCCATTACTTTCCCTCGTTGCTGACAACACGTCGCAAAATATTTTTAGTAGTACCTGTAGTGTAACACCAGCTTTACTCTAATTCTGACTAGATCCGTGTATTATTTTATTAATATGATTTGATTGCAGGGCTTATTAAAATAGTTGACTAATCGCGTCCTTTATGAAGTCAAGAAATAAATATTTATTTGTGCCCTGAGGCTGAAGTAACTTCTACATCGAACAACTTATTTTATGATATTATTCTTGTTCTGCCAATTATTAATTACGCAGATATTAATGACAACATTAATTATAATAAATAGGTTTTATCTATTTAAAAACTATTATTTCTTTTCCTAAATAGTATGTAAAATAAACTCACTCTTCTTCACTATCACTTTGATGGCGTCTTGGGGCAGCAGAGACCTCAAGTTTCGTTCCCGAGTGCTATTTGAAAGATAAAGAGTATTTTATTCAGTAAAAAAATGATATTCACTTAAAACTTAACTCAAACAAAGAATTTTTTTGACCATGACTCCTCACAAGATGATCTTCACAATATTTGACAGCTCGAGCTTTGAAGGAATCACCACAAAGTTCATCGACCTCCATCATCCGAAATATAGAATTTTTCCACCTGTCGTAAGATTGTTGAAGCAGATGGCACAGCGGTTAGTTCAATGTTTATCGCTTCATTAGTCGGAGGGTCAGGGCGGAGACCACGCGGCGGAGCAGCGACACCTCTCGTGCTAATGTTGCTGATGTGTTGTACCGATTGCGACACGTTACACAGCCGGCACGCGAACTGACGACGTTTTTTTCTAACATGTAAGATGTTTGATTTGTGTACTTTGCTAGAATATATAAATCTGGATTAAAAACACAAATAACGTGTTAACTTTTCATATGAAAATAAAGTTTTCAGATGACTAATATTTACAAGTTCATAATCGACCTGAATTTTGTCCAATGTTTTTTTGCAGTATGTCATAGCATTATCAATCGAAAGCGTGTTTAAACATCAAAAACATGCCATTAAAGTTAATGATTGTGGCCATTTTTGCAATAAAGATAATAAGGACACAGTCCCCCTCTGGTAAAGTCATATTCTACTAAAGATATAACCCTGTCCTACCTAGCTACCAAGAATCCTAGGAGCAGAATAATACCACACAAACAAAACAGCCAACCAAAGCGATTCCTCGAATGCTCTCAATAAATCGAGTTCAAGATTCCAGCATAATCGTTTTCACGCTACATTACAGTCGTAACAACAAACTATCAGAGTCGGCTCCATCAGTAACTTTACCTCTGAACCACGAAGTATTACGCTCGCCGTCTAATTTACATTTCGTCGAGGCGCGAGCGCAGTAATTTTTGCACGTTCTGCACACGCGCGCTACCTTTGGAAAAACTACTGCTTTCTGTTGATGCGGCGTTATATGTTTGTATGGAGTTGTGTTTGGTTCTGTTGTTTGTGAACGATTTACAACGTTCAAATAATAGTGGTATTCGTTGTTACTGACTATAAGTTTCTGTTTGTCTTTGGCTTTCAGCCTTACTAGTCTACTAATTTATATGTAAAAAGTCGCGCTCTATCCTTTGTTTTCTATTGTGTTGTTACAATCACAAAAATTATTTTTTGTCATAAGTATTTGGCTACATTGTCACATTATTTGTAATTGACAGTAACATTCAATGCATTTAGTTTTAAAATATGCCAACAGAAAAAAAAACATGCATCTAATTGTTGATCAATCATTTGATATTACTATAGTTACAACCCAAACATGGAGCAAGAAAAGTGTTGTTTTGACCTAAGTAGGCAAAAATAAAACTAAAACAATTCTGTTCCGGCTTTTAGTCCAACTATGGACAGCAAACGCATTAGCAGCTTTATGCAGCACTTGATAAAGTACGCCTTCTTATCAGTAGTGATTGTGGCTTTATTACTAAGCAGTAGTTCACAGAGTACTACAACTGGACCATAAATAACTCCTTGTTCTATAAATATTTTCATTGTGAATACCATTATCTTATTAAGCTTCCATTTTCGGAACATTTTATAGTTTCTCGATAATAATTTTGTGATGTAACTACGAAAATGGACCGCAATGCCGAACTGAACATGTATCCATTAATTGTATGTTATTATAATGTATGAAATTATAGGATGAACATAAATATTGGTGTAAGCTTATTATTTTAATTTTGTGGATGGGTCATAAATCTATAACAATGGTTGGTCATCAAGGAAATAATTATTTGGCAAATTGAGTTATTATTTTGAGACTAAAAAGGTTGTAACCAATCTAGATAAACTAGGGTGTGTTTTTTTCTCTTTCAAAAGTCGGCCAATCAATTTGTGTAGATTAGTGTCATAGTTATTTGGATCAAATTTGACTATACCATTTTAGTAACCTTCAAAATTTACTAAAATCTAACGAGTCAAGTAAATCTATAGCAAGAAATTATATTTTTATTTCAAGTCATAATTTATTTGTCGACTTAATTTAAAGTGGAGTAAATTGAAAACATCAATCAAAGTTGATTCAACATTACTTTACCACCTACTAACAGTTTCTTTATAATAGTTGGCTATTATAAAGGAATTTTGACAATTACTTCACCTAATTTCTTTTATCGATCGAAAGTCAATAGAAAGCAAAATGAGAATCGAATCTACTACATCGTAAACATGTTATTATTAGAGCGATAATTGATTCACAATATAAAAGAGTTTTTTTGGAAAAAATATATCACAGTTCCTTATAAAGTTTTGTTGTTTCACGTAGAACAACTTTGATCGAAAAAAGTGAAATAATTTATCTCATTGAAAATGTAATTGATGAATTATAACGTTAGAAATATATTTTATCAAAACAAGTATTTTTGGTATCACTCGTAAAGTGTTTTGGACAATACAAATGAAGTCATTTATCTAACCGTAACCATATAATTGAAACTATAATTGGAATACGGTACAAAGTGAAAAAATCTTATTTTTCCTGAAAATATATCACAAGCTCATTACGGCACTCTATTTGTCGATTCGGGTGAAATATTTTGATAGCAAAAAGTGAAAACGTACACTTCGTTCTAATCATATTATTGAAACCGTAATTGATTTACAATATAGACTTTAAAAAACAAAATATTTTTTCTTAAATGCATTTCAACTTTTTATCATTTCACGTTCAACATTTATTCTGGTAAAAAGTGAGAGATACCTACTTGAAACTCATTTTGTATTTTTTAGCTAAAATGCAACTGCATTTATTCTTAACAGTTTGGAGGAGAAAAACATCTGTTTGCCAAAATAAAGCTCGAATTATTGCAAATTCAATGAGTATGTTTTACTTTGGTACTCTTGTCTAATAAACTAAGTAAAAATTGACAGACTATATATGAAAACTTTATTTGATAATAAATAATTATATTCTTTTTTGTATTATTAGCGTGCCAGGTAGGTTTCGTTATAGGTCTATGATAAAATATAGGCGATTTTATTTAGTTAAGCATATTTTCGTCCTCTCAAAATTGTTGACAATAAGTTTAATGATCTGCTTTTTCATAAATCTTCAACGATATATAACAAAACAGTGACTAGGTACTTTAAAGGTTCAATCGAATAAACATCTGACGTCAACATCCAAATATGTGATTGAACGCAATTACATTATAAACTAAGCTACAA
Source organism: Anticarsia gemmatalis (assembly GCF_050436995.1). Lineage (NCBI taxonomy): Eukaryota > Metazoa > Arthropoda > Insecta > Lepidoptera > Erebidae > Anticarsia > Anticarsia gemmatalis. The sequence continues at coordinate 5,187,031 of NC_134760.1, forward strand.
TCTGCAGCAATCCGTACACATCCGTACAATATCACTCACCGTCTTATTAACCTGCCCATCGGCCTTCGAACCTTCATCATTAGTACAAACCAAAGTAGGCTGCTCTACATCTTAATTAGAAATTGTGAATGGTCGTAATGTGTTTTATTGGTTCGTTTGATTGCGGATGCCAATATAAATGTACGTCAATTTGAGGCTTTGATTGAACCGGCTTCTCTAGAGGAAGCTGACTTATTGAATTACTCAATCTTCTGTGTGGGCTCAGTGTTGGCGATGTTTACTTTAATGAATGTTAAGATTTGGTTTTATTCTATGGCTTATTTAAATATTGGGTAACTTTTTCATGTAGATTTGTACAAATAGTTTTTTTACAAATCAACAAAATTTTTTCAAACAAAATTTTTACGAATGTAAAAAATTCGAGCATTGTACTTGGCCAGCTTGGTACTCAATGCCTAAACTCTTTCTCACTTCGGTGACACATGCCCAGCGGTGGGATAGTGATGGGTTAAAAAAGCTTTTAGCAGGCGAAATAATTTTAATTAACTAAATAATGTCTTCACAATACAAGGGCCAGATCTTGAAGTATTTAACATAATAAATCTTCAACGTAAAATAGTGCCAATCATGTTTTGTTTGAGTAACAAATTGAATATTGATCGTTCATTTTGTGGCTTGCAGAAATCTTAATAACGTACCAAAGACTGTTAATAAAGTAAATATGACAAGTCATGCCTGCGGTTGGACGGAAAATTAATTTGTAGGATTATAAGAAATAATTATTTTTGTGCTGCGTATAAAAAGTGCCGTATTAATTTTCCCTTCACGCAAATAATATGATTTGTGAAATAAATATATCAAAATTGACAGTATGAAGTACCTAACCACTGACCTTACTGACTGTTTCTCAAAATGAAATAAGAAGGTTTCCTGATATTTATATCATATAACCAAATTATTTTATTAACATAATGTAAGTTCCCGCGATCACTGAGTCGGTTGACCATCAAATATAGAGCAATTCGATTGCCAATATTATTATGTTAAAATTTGAAATAATGCTGGCAACATATCGTAAATAGTAAATGACCGTATTAAGCGACAGTCATAAATAAACACGGCTACTCAAACTTAAAAAAAACAAGCCTTTACTATGTCTGATTAAATTACCCATTTTTACAACCAACCAGTTTCCGCGCGCAGGTTTGTTTAAAATCTATGACGAATATAAGCGCCAATATATCTTTAGGAAATTAATCTGTAATAAAACGGTGATAGCACCCATTGGTCTCTAACCAGGTTAAGCTACCACGCTGAGGATTAGTTATTTAATTAGATGGGTGAGCGTATAATCGCAATCAGATAGTCTGGGAAAATTTGTACACGTTGGTGGTGGAACAAATTGAAATTATTTGTTTGCCTATAAATATTTTAAACATAAACCTCGTAATAAATACGATGAAGCAAAATAAATTGCTAATTTATAATATTAGTAGGTCTAGCAAAGTTCACTTCGCTACAGCCAATTAAATGATCGATTTTTTGCTCAGTTTAGCCACACCCGATATGTTTGGGTTTCATCACACGAGATCGCCAAATTGTTTTAACGAGAGGAAGTTGTATTTTTGTATCAATTTATAAAGTAGACAAGCCTCCGCCTGCATACAAACCCACGCATGTGAATGTTTTTCTAAGAATTTTGCTACTGTTTTTAGAACATTGTCTGATGCACTTTGATATTATTATATTCAGGTTATTTCGTCTAGACTGTTATTGTGTTAGTGCAAGCATACATCAATGCATTTTGATGACAAATGTGGATGGTTTATCGCTCGATCACTGTCAATATATGTATTAGTGGTCACTTTCAATGCTTCGGACGCTTTTTGAATTTGGACATTCACTATTATCGAAGATAGAAAATTACAGGTTATTTTCAATATGATAGTGAAAAGACATCTTGTGATCACTGTTTTATGTATTTGAGTTCCGTTTTATAAAGACTAGTTTGATTTTTTTATTAGAATGGGTTGGAATATAGGTTCAAAATGTCTTTACCTATTGGAGAATTGTATTGATTGTTTCTTTTGTGGCATAAAAAGGTTTCAAATGTGTGTTATCTAAAAACTCAAGTAGCATTGTCTGTAAACTTTTTGATCGCAATGGAAGACTATCATATTATTTATTGTGTTTGCATAAATTAAAGCTATATTCTAAAAATAAATAGTTTGCTGTTGTCTATGTATTACAGGACAATTATACTAAAAACGTGTTTTATAACTGGATGTGGTTTTCGTTTAATCGTAGGTTAGTCCACCTGCCGTGGCCGCAAATGACAAAATACAAGAAGGGAATAAACCTTATCGAAATGATTAGCAATTTCATATTTTGACATTTCATCTACAGGCTTTAATTTATTTACCATAAATAACAATAAAAACAAACTTGTTAGCTTAGACGATAAACCAAACCGTTCTATTTTACTCCGCAGTATTCTTACTTTCTCTATAAAACAGAGGAAGTACATAAGGACATCTAAATCAAGCGTGTGTCAGACAGACGGACAAGCCGACAACGGCTGGCGGGTACGGCCATAACTCTCTGCAGATGAAGTTATTAATGTGTACGGAGGCAGGTGCTTTGAGCCTCTAACTACTCACTAACTAGGTTGTACTGTACAAATGATACAAGCGAACCTAATTCTGAATCAGTCAATATTAATATCGAACAATAATATATTGGTTTAATTATAATAAATTTTACGATTAACTCAGCCTAGGGTTGGTGAAAGCAATAAACTAGCTTTGATTAAAAAAAGAACATTTTCGAGTTTCATCCAACAATTAAGGCTTACAATCTATTTACCCTAAGTGCAACAAACACTGACAGATAACCTGAAAGAAATTATTTTTTTAATGAGTAAGTATTACCTGGCTCATTACATTCAATTGTAGTACGTTTTACTGTACCGCTACACTGTTCGACAATCTTAAAAGGAAGTGCATAAAATCTTTCATACATTCAACACTTTTACTTCCTGCATTACTAATAAAATTGCTGCATAATTAAGGGTTAAAACGAACCCTGCAAGGTCGAACGTGACGTAAAACAAGTAAAACCCGTACCTAAAAACTGTCCACTTCGCCACAAAGCCTATTAATTCCAATTTATGCGGGTTTTCTTATCGAGTGAAGCTAAAAAACAAATGAAAAACAAACTTTCTACGACCTCGACGTGACCTTTCCTCGTAAAAACTCGTTTGGGAAATGAAACAAAGGCACAAACGAGTTATAAAGCTATTCATATTTTTCGACTTAATGTATCTAAAAGTATAGTTCCTTGAATACCATCTTTCCTGTCCCTTTTCCTCTTTCGCACGTGTTAATTTCAAGAAACTGTGCATACAAGTAGAATTATTTGCCAGGACATAAGAATACAATTAGGCTGGATTTACTTGGAAATTCAAGATGGTTTTTTCCTTCCTAGCTTAATTAGTGGAATTGGTGAACGGATTTGTAAAATGTTTATTTTACTTAAATACATTTTGTTTTTTACTCTCAGACGTTATTAAACGGCAATAATGTTGAGACGGCAAGTAACAGAAACGACTTCACTGAACAGTATTCATTATCTATCTTTATGTCATAATTAAATCTCAACTTCTTACCCCTATACTCCCAAATTAGTAAAAAATTAAAACTTCTCTAGAGCATGGTTCCACATTTATTTAACCAATTTAGCGGCCCTTTGTGTAAATAGTGATTAATAGGAACTGCAAATATTTAAAAGTATTATTTAATCCCCGTCTCCTGGATATGCTTATCTTTATTTTAATTACTCCTCTACCATATTTGCATTAAACAGCTCTAATAGATGGAATAGCAGGCACTACATCAGATCTTCATCTAAGATTTCCAACCTATCACCACTAAGGTTTATTTAATTACCAAGCCTCCAAGATTAACACTCCTTGCTGGTACATAATTGCTTAGATTATTGTAAATCAATCAAAGCACAGTGACAAGCGTACCAACGCAGATAATATCTCTCACTTTCACTGTACAAGTAAACAAGCAGAGACGTCCGTCGGATTGACGCGAACCCATTTTAATTTGTGCCTGCTTCCCGCTATTAAATACGCCGGTGGAATGGACTGGTGAGAACTAAAGTCGTTTGGGAAACGTTTTATGGTGCTGAAAATTAATTTAGGCCTTAATTTCCGAGTTTATGACAACTTTAGTAGCGTGGACCTAAATAACAGTTTTTGATATTTGACTTTACATCCGATCCGTTTCACTATCTGTTTCTTGTCACTACCACATGTAACACAAGTTAATAAGTTAAAAAAAGAGTAAACTTCAAAACAAATATGTTTGTGACAATATTTACCTAAGAATACAGAAACGCGATTGCCAACAGTCGGTACTATCAACTTGCAAGCATTTGACATTTAAAATTACTTAAAGAAATTAGGTGCAAAATACGCTAGGGGCGCTGATTAGCTTTTCTTACATTCGATAATAAGACAGTTGGTGGAAATTGTCCTACAGAACTGATCTATTACAGTTATTATAAAATATAGAGTAGATTTCGTAGTCGTAGTGCTTTTTCTCTCAGATGTACGGCACCTGTCGATCGTCAGGGCACTACCGTTAACAGTCCGCGTCACTAGTTCTTCGTAAGTAAAGCTTCCTGCAGCGTTGATATATTCCGATCTATAAACCAAGCTAGGGAAATGAAGCCAGCCTCTAACGAGATATATACCACTTTTTGTACGGAACTTTTTGAACGTGGTGGGCTTAAGTCTTAATAAATCATCGCGGGTTTAACGAAAACGGCTTAAAGTCAAAATTAGTGTCATGTTATTTCCTTAATTTTTCTTGAGACACTGAATAAGTGTTATCATATTTGCATACACATGTCAGCATATACTGCAAGTGTGCGTAAATATGTAGTTCAACTAATATAAACCTAGTGAACTGTATGAATCAATTCCTTATCTACAAAGTGTAATTTTCGAACAAAAAGTCTCCATCGATCAATTTCATCGAGACTATTTTTTACAACTTAACATCTAGTTATATCTCTTTCTTGCTGTAAATATAAGTCATAAGTTCAAATCAGTTGCCTACCGATAAGGTAAGCAATAAAACAGAATTACAGTAGAAAGTAAGAGATGAGTCGTTTGTAACATAACATAGAGTTTGCGAATCATCAATGTTTATTCCGAGTTAATGTCAAACATATCCCGGGGCACCTCGCCTTCGATTGTTCTACAATGGGACCAACTTACATTGTTACCAGTCCTACGAAAGATTTATTTCACACAAAAATATTGGGGTAACACGAAACCTTTTATTCACAAACACACTATAAACCTATTATAGTTAAAAAAAACTACTACAATAATTATGTTTTCTCTCTTTTATTTCGCTAAGAAGTTAAAGAAACAAAACTCTTTACAAGCCTTTCATAACTTCATATATTTTTATGAATATGGCGATTAGTTTACATATTTATCTAGACTATACATAGTGGCAACTTGTGGAGCTATTACGAAACTTGAACAAATTGGCTATCGAGAGATTTTGAACGATTTTTGTATGGAATTTGATTGCCGTCTTAGAGTATTCCAAACTGACAAATTATTCGCCTTGATTTCATACGAAGGATATATTATATAATCGAGTTTTTTAAAAGAAATTACAATGAACATGTGACAGGATCGACATATCTCTAAATAATTTAAGCTCATAGCCAAAATATTGTTGCAACTTGAGGTGTATTAGAAGGATTGAATTACAGCACCGTGAATCTTTTTTTATAGAATATTAATTTATTAGGCGCTATTTACAATGGTACATTTGTATATTAAGAAAGACTCATAAAATAAAGGGAATTCGCACGTTGTCCTTTGACCTTATGTGTGGTGAGAACACAATTATCACGGATGAAGTTCAAGGAGAGAAGAGGTTATCAAGTTACGAGACAGCTGTTATGTTTACATATTGTGTAGCTATCTTCATACTATCTATCATACTACAGCCCGTCTCAGATGAAGGCATATAATAATTACAATCAGAGTTCGAAGTATCTTTGAAGCTTCCCTCCAAGGCACGGTAGGAAATATGTTTTGGCCGTGCCAATGGTTACTTAAGTGACAAACCGAGTAGTGTGTCAACGACTATTTGCACTTCAAATAATATTTAAATATTCTGCTAAACAATATCCTTCATTTCAGTGCAGCACTATTGTAGCGCATCACAGTTCTTTTTTTTTTTTTCTTTTTTTTTTTTTTTTTTTTTTTTTTTTAGAAGACAACTCCCGCACTAAGAATTGCTCTTGTGTCGCGGGGACTTTTACAAACATACAAACAACGGACACAAAGCACAACCAGACCCGAAACAATTATTTGTGGATCGCACAAATAATTGTCCCGTGTGGGAATCGAACCCACGACCTCCCGTTGCAGTGGTATCGGCGTGGCGACCTAAACCACTGCGCCACGGAGGCAGTCAAAAAGGCACAGTGATGTGGAGGTTGATGCGCGTGCGCATTAGCGCGCCAACGAGCCCCGAGCGCGCAGATATAGACAACGAGGTGCGGACATTGCGCCCAACTTAATTATCATTGTAGCCCATTGCGTCAGGTGATACGGAATACACTGACGCGATGCCTTTTGTTACGAAACCCTTTAAATAAGGAGTTTGAAGTGAGAATGAACGATTCAGACGTCAGGCTCGCGTAAATGATGTTCATAAAAAGGTCAGAAGTGAAATAGAATACTGTTTTATTTGATTTGCGTGTTCTTCAAAGGAAGAAACAAAAGGTGAATGGATTATTTTAAAGTATGATAAATAACAATCTAGATTGTTTTTTGAAGAGACGTGATAGAAATATGTCTGAGGAAAGAGCTTCTTAGGTAAAATCTTGCGTCGCTGGACTCTTTGGGAGCTGGACAACGAGTATGTTTTTCTAGAATATCCGTAAAAAGTAACAAATATAAATAATACCACAAAACAGAATGCAACAGGACAAAGGCTCAACAATGCCCACACAAATCAAACAGGATTCCTAATACATTATCGGGCAAGTTGTTGTGTACTGCAAACATTTGCATGGCGCGGCCAAACGAGAGTTGCGTGTTGACGCCCACTCCGCACTGTGCAATACTGAGCACACTGAACACTGCAATCTTACTACGTATCAGCATCGCATTAAACGTTGTAAAGCCACAATGCGGATTTCTCCACAAACTTATAAAAACTTATGTGAAGGTTTTGCTGAGTGCGCTGTGACATGCGAAGACCATTGCAGCAACTTTGTTACAATTGTTGGTTAATGCTTACTTGATTATTTTACAAGACATTATTAATATGTGAAGGGATTGTTTTTGTTAATAGAATTTTCGTACGTCTTACAACACCGTAAAGACTGCATGTCTGGACAATAGTGCTTGCGACTACTAATCATGATGTATCGGTTTCGATTCCTGTAACTCTTGGGGTTTTTTAATCTACGTTAAAAGTTTTATCAATTTCAGAGCTCAATAATGTGTCAGCCACTCATCTCCTTCTACACCTCCGGAGCCTCAGAGCAATAACTTATATATAAATAAAGTACAAAACTTAATGAATCCGTTTCTTTCTATATATTTTCACTCGCATTACAATCCTGTGTATTGAACTCTGACCTTAACCTCTAGAAGATGCGGTAAGAGAACAATGATGAATTCATTAATTATTATGTACGCCTGATCGTTATGTAATGTTGTTCATCGTGAATCCAGTGTATCATCGCGCAATTAACCAGCGTCTTATACTGTGACCTGACGCGCTATGTTTTAGGTTTTTCACATTCGTTTCAGGCTTATTTTACGTTTATTTATGGGACGCAAAATTTTTTTTACTACGTGGTGGACTCTAAACTTTATCCCCTAAAGAGGCCCTTGCCCAGTAGTGGGACAGTTACGAGTTTTAAAAACATTTCGTCTTAATGGTTTATGGCCCTGTTTCAATAGTAAGATCTGTTTTTTGCCCAAATTGTACTTGCTTACCTCCGACTAACTGATACTTTACTGAAGATCTAAAAACAGGCTGTAATCTTAGAATATGAACCAAGCCTACGACGCAACAATGTCTCTCAACTTTACACTTAAAATACGTTAGTTTCATAACGACCTAATTGTCTAGCAGTTAATTAGTGCAATACAAGTGCGTTGACATTCTCGGCTCGTGAATGCTCGTGATCGGTCGATGGGTAAGTCGATCTCATCGTCTGACACCCGACACCGGCGGATCGCCTGTCGACGACGATACAGCACGGGGCCTTGAGATACCGCTTACGGAATACGCGTCTCATGCGTATCGGGTTTAGTATGCTTTGGAAATATGAGCATTTGGCCGATAGTAGGTGATGGGCGGATTTTGTCGAAGGTTGGATCGATGTCGTCGATAATGTCCAATGCATATGTGGGATGAATGCAAAAAATAAATAACGTCCACTTTTTCGGTTACTGGACTTAAGACAACAATAATTTTAGTGCTTCAGAAGCATGGAATTTTATGTAATCTATTACGAGAGTTGCTTAGACGGAGCGCACAAAACTCTGGCATCTAAGTCGTTCTTTTAAATGTTATTGAAATAAATAAAATACAGTCTGCATGCGCTAGTGTAAATGCAACGTCTAATGTAGTGAAATAGCGGTTGGAATATCCACTGTGTACAATGAAAACAATATGATCGCAAAAACCGACATCGCCGAAACATAACAACGAAAAGATAAAGAAGTTATCTTCATTCAAAATAATCAATGATGTTTACACTATTATATCTGTCATTGAAAGAAAACATTCAACTTAAGATGCCCCATAAAATTAACACATAATACATTTACAATTTCATTCAGAAACGATTGAATAGCTCGTGTTGTTTAATGACCTATTATTATATTATAAGTTGTCGATCATCTCAAGTTCAACTATAACATTCTTTTGTCCATATTACGCTTAGCTTTAGGCCAAAACTCACCTTGTTTTTTCGACTTTATATTGTTTGAAAGCTGCGGGGAAGGCTGAGATGAGCCAAACCCAAAAATGGCCGGGCCACGCCTTTTAATTCAAAAATATGTTAACACCTGTAGGCATTATGAATGTAGCGATTGTGTACATGTATAGTATTACATCGCACCATTGAACAGTTTGTTTATTAATTGTAAAGAAACGAAACGTTTGAAGATGAAAAAGTATTGTATTTTGCATTGTCGGAAATAAAAAAAATACTGAGAAGGTTGACTTGGAAGGTTCAAAGATATGTAGATATATTAAGAAACGTAAATAAGTAGTTATAGAAGTTACCAATGAACACAAGTTGTTTTACTTACTACAACTACGATTTATGAATACTACCGACAACCGGCCTGTCATCAAGAAATTTTGTATGAAAATCTGATCATTCTAAATGTCAAATTTTTGACACTCGGCAGTACCTACTGTACAAAATTGCGCTAAAGAAATTATTGTTGTTCAGACGAAGGGGTTTCCACGACGACGATTGTCATTTACAAGATAAAGACATTACGCAGTTTTTAAGTCCTAGTGGAAAGTAAATACAATCCTCCTGCTGCAAGACTTAACCTCTCCCTTATTCCGGGAGGAAGCCCTTGCCTAATGCCCAGTGGGTCAGTTAAGAGCTTAATTATTTATTGGAGTAACTGCCGCTCAAGTAGTACCTCAAACAAGAAATTACCAATGTGTAATTAAGTTATGTGCACAAGAAACGGTGCGCAGGCGCATGGGAAGGTATTTCCGTCTGTAGACATCTGGTGCGGTCTTTTTTCATCGGTTCCCATGTCATTTGCCAACACTTATTGATTGAGTTTAGACATTTGACATGTTCTCACTGTGATTATACACGTATATGGTTAAAAGTGGAAATTACTGTACAAGTGTATTAATAATTATCAAGCACTGTTCACACTCTAAGTCATAGAAAAAATGTTTGCAAGTCCACTTTGAGTATTTTAATATCTTCTTAAATAATAAAGAATTTTCTATTACTCAACTGAACAATAAAACACTATCCAAAGTTATAACAAAATGTAGGAAAAATCATAACGAAAAAGAGGTGCACCAATCTGACTATAAAATGAGTAAGGTAGTAAATACATAATGTAAAAATTTTTTCGATATCTTTCATCAGGCGTGCCTCGATTTATCCGTGCCTAACCTAATAATTAGAGGTATGATGATTCGTGTAAACTTGTACAATTATACTAAGCTATGATAACTTATAAGCGTCATATAAAATGATACGATTTGCATTGCGATTTCAATTAAAATATTCCAAGAATATATTTAAATATGTTTTCATTGGATTATGCTCTATATATTATGAAATAACATTGATAAGAACATGTAGTTTAATTACTTATTAGCTACATATAAGGCTTGGAGGTTTATCGAAGACGTATGTTGATAACAATAATTTTATATTCATAATAATAAAGCTGTTTTAAATTGGAGATTCAGATATCAACTGCCAGGTACTTATAGTATCTGGGCTTGGGTATGGACTTCATGGACCCGATTTCATTAATAACATTATCTTTATAAACCCAGAAGAAATACATATACAGTGAAATACTATGACAAAATCTAAATTCCCAATGAATGCAGATTTATTCTTCAAACAAACAAATCAGACAAAGATTATTACAAAATAATTAAATAAAAATTAATCAATACATAACAGTCTGCTCTATTTTTTACTGAACATTAAAAGACTTACGCCTATAATCAATAAATAAAAACTATTAATGTATTCTGAAGACAACTTATAAGGAATGATGTGGGTGCGGCCATTAGCATATAGTTTCCTCGTTGTGTGTTCTGCAATGAGTGCAAAATCTTCCTCTATAATATTATTTTTTTTGTTTTATAAAAACCACTCCCGCACTAAGAACAGGTGCTCTTGTGTCGCGGGGACTTACAAAAATACAAAGAACGGACACAAAGCACAACCAGACCCAAAATAATTATTTGTGGATCGCACAAATAATTGTTCCGAGTGGAAATCGAACCCACAACCTTTCGATGCAATGGTAGCGGCGTGGAGCTAAACTACTGCGCCACGGAGCCGTCCTATTATTGGGCACGGATCTACTAACCCTATCAAAGAGGAGTAAGATCTTGAATCAATCGATAATGATACTAGTGCGCATTAATAACCTTTTTTTCTTAAAGAATTCAATAAAGCACTTTTAGGTTTAAATTTCGTCACCAGTTTAACTTCCATCGCCGATGAATGTTAAAGAAATGGTTATCCATCACTGATGGATAATGAAATATTGAAATTCAAAATTAAGCACACTTTAAACAGTCATAGTTTTGCCGACAGTTTTGAACCCCTGACCACTTAGCTAGAAGGCGAATGCCACTACTCGGCTATCACTGTTTACATTATAATAATATTTCTCCTTCATAATAACACTGGTTATATTTATGAATGTAAATGCTGTAATTGGTGTACGCGGAAGATAAAGCCGGAGAGGCTTGACGCTTTGATGTCATTAGCGAATGATATGCGTGTTTCATTTAGATTTGCATGGAGATTATGAAGCCTATTGACTGTCTTTACACATGTAAATGGTTTTTGCAGATGAATTTAAAAAAAATAATCGCCTATATTCATGTAAGCCAAAACTTAGCGTCATTTATGAACTAATACTCCTTCGAAAATAGTATAAACCACGCAAGACTATAACCGACCTGCAACACAATAGCAATCAGATGATATTGAGCGACTAACAAAACAAGAGTCATCCGTGTTCTTATCATATCATACACACATAAAATCACGCCTTCTTCCCATAAGGTATTCCGAGACCAGAGAAGTGCAAGTGAAAACGCTTGTTTACAACTGGCGTTGGCAAATAAAAAAATAAATACTTTCTTCATTACTACGGCAGGACGAATATTATCCCACAGTGTAATATCTTCGAGACACTTCAGACATAATCTTCTACACGTAAGTTTCCAGGTTCATCCAACGTTATTACGAAGACTATCAATAGTTATTGTATACAAATCCCGGTAAAGTCGTCTCGCTAGCATCAGTCTTGTTTACGCCTACGTTACGCGGTAGATATTCTGTTTTATTGATAAAGCTGCGACTGTACTTTGCACCGAAAATGTACGGACAGAAGTTTGGTACAACATTAAGAAAACTTGATTTTCCCCTTAAATCATCTATTTTTAACTATGTAGTATGTAATAATAAAATAACTCAGCAATAAAGAATACACAGCCAAAGTTTATTATTGAAGAAGTCTTAAAAAATATTTTTTTCTATAAAATAATCTTACTATAGATGACGAAATGAGTGAGTTTTGCTTTTGACAGTAACAATTTTAATGTATTTTTTGCCCGACTTTCTATTAAGTTCGGTAAATTTGTTTGACTAACAAAACAAACCGTATGTTTCTCCATAATAATCCTTTATCGAAAGCCCAAATACGAGTCACATTTTACGGTGTATTTCTTCCCACTAATCCTTACCATAGTAACCTTTAATCTGACAAATACCCCAATAACAAAATTAACAAACATCTGAATAGGTGCGCAGGAGTTGCGGCGGCATTACGCATAAGTAAACATTACAAATTGCGAGTACTAAGCGGACCAATATTCAAATTTACTGCTTTCGAATCGCCTCTAGCATTTTCGAATAAGACATTACTTTTGTTGTCTGTTTTAAATAGGATTTCTGTTACTTAAGGCTATCCTAGAAACTTTGTTAAAACTAAGAAGGATTATGACAAGAACTAGAGTTCTGCTCGCATACACTCAGAGAATTAGACTGAGATAAACCTAAGTTACATTCTATTTTATTAGAAGATTTGTATAGTTTAAAACTTCCTACTGCTACCAAGAATTTCCTAGCAGAAAAACTGTTTTATACTGATACCGAACTGGGAATCGAATCCGGAACCTCACGACCTTGCTACTAGATCACGAGGCAGTTTTTATACAAAACGAATCTGACAAGATTTTATCACCTTACAAAGTAATTTAATGTGTACATAAATAACTCTTTTTGAAAAAAGGTTTTAACTTTGAGTTTCTTATACTTTATTGCTTACTTGTTCACTTCAGACACGTAGACGCCTATCAAGGACTTTCCTCTCATAACTTTACGAACAAATAGACAAATAAAATCGCGGTACAATTTTATAGTTCGTCGATAAATCGGTCACGGAAAATGGCTACCTAATTGAGCTTAGTCGAAGTTTGGTTGCGAATATTTTTGTTGGAGGTAAAATAGGTGTGGTGTAGGTAGTTGAGCGGTGCTTACACCATAAAGAACAAAAGGTAACAGGCCAGTAGACACAAGGAGAGCACAAAGCGGGCATTAGCGGCGTGCGGTGTGATAACGGCTCGCGCAGCCGCGTTATCACCGCGCCCGCGTCCACCCGTACAGTCGCCACATTCACTGCGATTGCACGACGACTGAACCTTCTTGACACTACTGTTAATGAGAGTAACTATTAATTTTGGTAGAAAATTGTAATACATGCAGTTTGAAAAATGAAAAATTTTGTAAAGTTAGCCATGAATATAAATCTTTCTTAACTTGGGATACAGGGTAAAAAACATTGGAAGTTAAGAAAACCACAAACCAAAAATATTTTGCCTGATATTGTCCTTTTAACATCGATGTATCAATATTGTAAATATTCATTTCTTTATTTTTACTTTTTTCTTTTTTCTTTATTCAATGATTTCATGATGAAAGATACTTAGAAAGATCTTCTTTTTTTGCATTTAAGTCATCTATACATCTATTATAAAGCTGAAGAGTTTGTTTGTTTGATTGATTATTTGTTTGTTTGTTTGAACGCGCTATCTCAGGAACTACTAGTTCGATTTGAAAAAATCTTTCAGTGTTAGATAGCCCATATATAACATCACGCTATGGTCATTAGGTGCGGAGTAGCAACGAAAAATGTTACAAAAACGGGAAAAACTTTGACCCATTCTCTTAGGTGACGCAAGCGAAGTTGCGCGGGTCAGCTAGTTATGGAATAAAAAAGTTATTTCATATTAACACCACTTGTATCTGCATAATCTACCTTAAATATATGAGACCAGAAAAAGTAGCGTGACTTGTATTCATCATTCTTATTTAAAAGTACTTATATTAGCATTATATTTGGTGTTTTATTAAGTCTGCTGCGGCAAGAATTTAGTTCTAGATTTCTTAAGTATCAAAACAATTTCGTTCCACCATACTAGCAGAGATCATGCGATGCTTGACGCTGGAGTCAAGGAGAGCGGCCGGCGCCGACCACGCCCGCGCCCCCCTCCCTCGCCCCCCAGCCCCTCACCCCCGCACCGCCCGCGCTTCATGCAAACTACAGTACATCGATAGATTCAATTGTTGGTCATTACGTATCCTGCTTTGTAATGTATTATTATGGGTTATAAAGGCTATGATATAACAAATATTTCCAATTACAACCGGCTTCCGTGACGTAGCGACCTGATTATTAGCCGAGTGGGCTTCGGTTGAGGTGCAACTTTGTTCATAAGCTTACTTGTGCATGTTATCATCCTTATAGATGCTACTATGAATGGACTGGAGTACATCGTAAAAGTACTAAGTAAATTCATTTATATTCTGTAACTACAAATGTTTCAATCAGTCTATAGCTACTGCTCTTCCATATCTAGCATTATGGTTTTCTTTTTCTTTGGAGGATGACTTTATTTAAATATTGAAACATGTATAGGTTCAAAAATCTGTACCTTATTATTTTCATGTAGTGTTTTTCAATCATGTATAGATTACAGTTACCCAATTAAATCTAAAGATGTTCATATTTTAGGAGCTAGTAAGGATACAAACGAGTCAACAGCTCATCGCCTACGAACACAAACTAGTTTGAATAGAATACATAATGTTATAGATTTAAGTAACAACATGTAAGTATGTTTATCAGTCTGATTACCAAAGTACAGGCTTTGATTAGTTTGAAATCAAATGATCGTGTGTGAGTTGTTTAAAAATATGAAAAAATTGCAGTCTAGCCTGACTTCGTCCGGATATAGTATATACAATTGCATCCCGTTGGCTCCATCACCATGGGAATTTTGATTCCATCAATCCCATAAAAACCTTATCCCGACTGTTACAAACATATTTGAAAGTAATACGCGTACATACATTTTGGTGATTCATTTTATATATAAGAAGAGAATATTATTAACACTTTGAAAAGTAGTTGACAACACGTTTAAGGAACATGAATTTTTTCTCCTCTTTACACGTAAATGAGTAATTATTACAATCGACGTGTTGAATGGAGTTTTAAATGAGTGATTGCCTTTTTAACCTTACAGAGTAAGCTGTTAATATTGGCCTGACTTAAATGCTATAAAGAAATATACCGAGAATTTGTACACGTCCATTAATAAGACAGGATATTATTATAACATAATAATGAATCGAAATCGTATTTATGCATGATAGTAATTTTCTACAGTTGGTTCTGTATCAAGAGTTTCACATTTATAATCTACCGCAAAAATAATGTCCAATGGCGCCCGCTAGAGGTGCTGATCAGATTTTCATGCAAAATATCTCGATAGGTAGCAGATTGACCATAGTCGATAGTAAGAGAGAATCATGCTACAGCGTCTCTAGCGTGTTTTATAAGAACTATTATCTTTTCAATAATTTTCGTATCCAAAATATCGATAAGCGCCCTTAATCTGAGTTAAACGCTTCAAAATATTGTGACACGAAACGCACTTAGTAACACAATCGCTAAAGACAATTAGTAGAATGAATTGTACTGCTTAAGAAATCCAATATAAAGAACAGCTGTCGGAAAGGTATGTTCTCATCGCCTCCAAACAAAAATACGATTAACGTATCGATAATAGGACTCTGTCACCTTATTGAAAGACAAGTTGAACAGTCAACAGTGTGGATAACTTCTCACTGTCAGACTACTTGACTTGTGGAATACGACGGTAGCCGAACAACTCTTCAACAGTTGACATGTAGGGAACAACAGTAGCGTTGCCAGATTAAGAGATAAGATTCTGGTATATTCATCATATGTTTACTCTAAAGTAATAATGTAGGATAAATTCTTTTTTTTTATTCTTCAAAAAGACAACTCCCGCACTAAAAATTGCTCTTGTGTCGCGGGGACTTTTACAAACATACAAACAACGGACACAGTACAACCAGACCCGAAACAATTATTTGTGGATCGCACAAATTATTGTCCCGTGTGGGAATCGAACCCACGTCCCCGCGACGCAATGATAGCGATAACGACGTGGTGACCTAAACCACTGCGCCACGGAGGCAGTCAGATATGCATGTGCTAGTTCATAGTAGTTGACTGTTGCTTGATGGTAACTTATATTGCGTCCACCTCTGTATACCTTTATCAATGGAGACGGATATCTATGACGACTTATGGAGGTTGGAGTTTCTTGGGCATTTTCCACCAATCACCCTTTCGGATTAATACGGTAAAAAGAAACATTTGTATTTTTAAAAATTTATATTTTTTTGGTCCTATTAATCTTGGTTATTTTTGTTCATTGTCAGTTTCGTTATCTTACATAAGATCTGTTATTTAGCTCGGTAATTTCCTTATATTTGTTATTCTTATTACAGATCTATAATCTCAAGCGTAATTATTTACAAAACATATCTATTACCCTTAAAAAGCAACAAGTATGTAACAACCAGCGATACTTCAATTATGTTTTTGTTCGTACTCCGAACGATTACACTATGTAAATGATAGCAAGATGCAAAAACCACTGTTTACTTGTCCAACATACTTTGTAAGGCAAAACAGCATGTCCATATACTGGCCACTGTCAGTAATCACATGATCAATTAGTTCAACGCATTGCTACGAGTATTTACAAACTTAATAGGTGAGAAATAAATGCATACGTATTAACATATATGAGTGTTGTTTTTGTTTGACAGATTACTTTGTTTGTGGTCTAAGGTTGATTCTAAGAACATTCAAAATGTTGTTCTGTATATCTGTCATTATACATTAGGCATTCGAGGTCTAAAATTCAATGTTATTAGTAGTTGTAGATTAATATATTTTTTAAGTAGATAATTTTTTTCCCATGGAGGGTTGACGTCAATCAAATTTGTTTACAACAAGTTTATGATAAAGAAAGATGTTCTACTTTCTACATCACAAAACAAACGATGATTACTTTATTAGGTATTATTTTCACGAAATATTTTTTTAAGAACTTAATACGGTAAAAAAATTATAACATAGCAGAGTTATGAATTACAATCATCTCAAAGCAGTGTTATTATTTTGTAGCAGAGTTTTATTTTTTTTACCATAACTTACGTGTACGCGCGCCCTTAAAAAGCCTTGTTTTCGATACTTACAAAATCAAATTAAAACAAAGAACCAATCCGGATATACATAAAGACTATAACTTTATTTTATTGCTCATAATCTTATCAACGTCTGAGTAACGATCTAACAGGCGTTTGACAAGCGACGAAGGACTTACATCCGCCATTGATTCGCGGTAACTTACACATTAATTATTAAATCAGAACAATTCCTTAAGTCGCGGATCTTATTGTAACGTAGGTATGTTTCGGACAAACCCAGGCGGACACTGGGTAATTAATAATTAATTAGTGATCTGATCTAACAGTGTCATTGACGAAAACCAGACAACATTCATGATTAAGACATTATTAATATTGCATTTTAATTCGTTTAATGTATGGCCTTTTTATTTTGATCGATGGATGTTGTTTCAATTGAAAGATTAATACACATCATGTGTGTGTTCCAGAAGGCTTCATTGAAGGCTTGCTTAAATGCATTTTTTAGATAATTAATTTAAGTTTTGTACATTACACAATTAACATATAATAAAGTTCTACCTTGATGCTCACTGCATCTTTATTCTTTATAGTATAATTGGTATTCCCAGCGTTCTTATCTTTACTATATTATTATTATAAAATTATTTACCAGGTTACTTAGAATATCTGTACTAGAGATGAAACGGATAGCAGTTTGGCCGGATACCGGATACCGGATATTCGGCCTACCACCTGGCCGGATAGCCGGATATCCGGCCGCCGAATATTCGGCAGAACTTAGAGCGCTTGTAGACATCCGTTTTTTTCACCGGAGAACGGACCGTGTTTTTTGCCGGATAAACAGTGGCGTAGGGTTTATAATGAGTATGTGTACACGCACCGGACATCGGTCCGGCGAACAATTTACGCCGGATGCACCACCGCCTCCCCTCGGCGCGACGGACACCGGTCCGGTGTAAGAAAGAGCGGTCATCCACGCCAGTGAATTGGTGCGTGTTGACGCAGCCGGACGTATTGCCTGTTTTCTGTAAATTGTGTGCCGTCTACCTGCGTTCTTTTAAAAAATGCCCTATGAAAATCAAGTTTAGCCTCAAGAACTGATGCAGCAAGATGATTCCCAATCTTCAATTGTTACTGAATTAAGTTCAATCACAACGCCTGATTACGATTTCGATTTTTTCTAAAAGTCCTTAATTTATTTTTTGAGTATAATAAAACAATTACTACCTACCTACTAAATTTTGTTTTAATTAATACAGGTAATTCGGTATGTAACGTTTTTTTTTTCGAATGTCCGTTATTTGTGTAATCCAATCTTAAGGAAATTTTAAGAAACTATTTTGAAAATTTTTGTTTTCGAATCGGCAGTTTTATTTTTATAAGCCTTCAAAAGTTGTATGAATGACCTACATATATCCATACTACGCTGCAGAATCTTTGTATAGCGAAGGTCGTTGCACATAAAGTTTGAAGCTCCATAACATTAAAACTATCGATCTACTATTCGGCCGGATGTCTATCCGGCCGAATAGTAGTTATCCGGTATTCGGCCGGATAGTATTAAGGCCGCCGGATAGGCCGGATACCGGATAGTTACCGGATATCCGTTTCATCTCTAATCTGTACATAGCTTAAATAACGATTTCAGCATCAAGTACCCAATAATCAATGAAATTACGCAATTCGTTTGAACCAACTGGAAAAATTACACAGAAGGGCAAATTAAAATGACAGTGAAGGACTCATTTAAATTGTAATTTGCCCTTTTAGACCGATATATTGACATTAAAAGAAAGAAATTGTATGATTACGTAAATATGTTGCACCGACTTTTAGGAAATATGGTTCACGTAACGAAACTTTCATCTGAGTTAATGTCAAAGAAATGACCGATTACACTTTGAAATCAGTTCAACGTTGCAACAGGTGAAACCTTAACGTTAAGACATTCTCTTCGTATAACTAAATATATTAAACGTTTTCCAAACTACTGACAGATTTTGATTACTTTTTTAAAGATGTATGACATGGTAGTCTAATAGAGATGATAAGATTTAAATATCTTTATTATTCTCATATTAAATCTGAGTTCAATAAAAATTCTAAACTATTATTTATTACAGAAGGTAAAATTAAGAATATTGTACCAGTAAAGGTGACTAGACGAAAGCATTTTATTTGCATTTAATCTATAGTAGTGAAGCTAGTACATATATGTATATAAAATAATGTCACCTAGTTTTTTTATAAACCGCGTAATTATATAACGAAACACACATACACATGTAAAGCAATAATATAAACTCTAAAATAATGGGTTATTTTAGAGTTTATATTTTTTTTCATTATATAGCCTACAAAGATAGTTTTCAATAAGGACTCGTATTCAAGTACACTCACCGTCGTAATTAGTCCATACATTTGTACGTATTACCATCGCTGTGAGTCAAACACTCCATACTTGTCCAAGGCGAGCAAAAACTACAGATCGTTTCATCGACTCACTTTAAATAAACAATTAGTATAAAGCATAAAACATCGATACCTGCGGTGATGCATCGAACAGAATTAAGTTGTAAAACTTAATGATTCTATCTCGCCAAATTGATGTGTTAAATATGAATGAGCTTTAGTGAAATATTGGTTGGAAAAAATACGATGTTGGTAGCGTAGATTATGTCGTTCCGGTTGAATTTTACGGATCGGTGATCAATTATATTATTATTATAATAACACTTTTGATTTCAGACGTTCTGTTTGTACTAAAACAGCATTTTTTAACGCGCGTAAGGCACATTTACTTATTTTAGACATCATTATTATTCTACATATATTATCATTTTGGCCTTATTGTTATTACTATTCTGTGATTACAATATTAGTAGCAACGTAACTCATTCAGCACTGATTAACCTTTTAATCATAAAGGCACAATGTAATATGTAAAATTATCGATAGTAACGAGAGAGTTGAACATTTTAAGTTGTCAAAATACTGAACCTGTTGGTCGTACACTCATAGTGTGGCGGTAATGATTATTATTTTGGACTTTAATTTCGGCGCAGCGGCAGCTGTCTGACCTTTTCACTCAAGCGGTTTATTTTTTATTTCAGATGTGGTTATCATCAAACGTCGATCTGGATTGGCGGTGGCTCGATCGAGGCTGCTACATCCGCTCTCTAAGGTCTCCGGCGGCCACGCCTAGCGCAAACGATGCCTACGACTATTACGCACTGGACTCACTTTAAGTGCTCAGAATTAATAATTAGTAGTTCCACGACATATAAAATGGCATGCGTGTTAGTTAAGTGCATTAAATGTTACGCAAGCAGAAATTTCTTGTGTTTGTAACATCGATAACTGGAACATAACTAAAATGGAAACTTGAGGAGACGAGCGACCATCATAACCAGTCTTGTCACTTGTTCTGATTTAAAACAAACTGACAGTTCGCCTTTTCTGACACAATTAATGTAATGAGTGATTGTATATCATTGAGGGTTGTTACGTGAATTTGTACCGCGTAACATAGCGATATTGCTGGTTTACGACTATATAGAGTTGTGCCTTACAGAGAGGTCAAATAGAGGGTAACGTATTACTTCATCCAATAAATACAACACATTTATTATCGTACTGTTCAGTAATAAATTACAAATAACAAACATCTATTTATCAACATCTACCGAGTATCAGATAAAACTATGAAATAAAGCGATAAAAGGAAAAGTAAAAGCTCTTTAAACACGTTCATTATTGATAAAAAACTGGCCAAAGTCCAATTTTCTTTCCTGTATTCAAGTCTTCAGATGTGTCAGAGAGTAGTACCACAAGTTTACTCGCGTCACTTACAATTATTGTGATGGGCGACCTTTCACACTACACTTACTGGCTACAGCTTTGCTACTCGGAATTGTATGAATCACTGTTAAAAGCACGATTCGTCCTCACCTCGCCGTTTAGTGATAATATCGTTTGATTGACGGCTTGTTCTTACTATTTAATATAATTTCACGCTTGGAGAACTTGTGCGGTATTAAGTAGAAGTGCATTTATGCATGTCTAGATTGTGGAATGCTCTTGTAGATAATTAATAGACTGCATATTATAAGCACTATTTTTTACACACTGTAAATATGAAATTGAATTTATAAACTATTATAAATTCGATAACTAGATGGCGATAACTAGATCCGTCTCAAATATAGAAAAGTGAGTTCAATCTCATAATTTGTCTATAAAAATGCCTTATAGTATGAGTTATAGGCATTGAAAAAATGTTTTCAGAGAACCTTTAAGACAAAAAAACATTTTTTTTAAACCGACCTGTCAAAACCAACATCGAATCCGAGACCTCACGATTGCGTTACAACTACTGTATCTACGCGGCATATTTTAACTAAACAAAAAACTAGTTAGTCATCATCCGGTAACTACTGGTTAATTTGCGTAATCAATAACCGAACTAGAGCGGTATTTATATAAATTTCTCTTTCGTGCTGTTTATAGCTTTTTGTTTTATATAACAATATGTAAGTGCTATTGAAAATGTATTGTTATGTATTCTTTTATATGTTGTACAAGTTGGGTTTACCCGGGTTTGTATATGAAGAGTAAATATTATTTCGTGATTGGTCTGTTTTGAAATATCGTTAGGTTTGTTACTAGGGAGAGCCTCTTTCTCAAGTAAATGAGAGATGTGGTTTCTGGTGATGGAATTCGGTTGATTATTGTTTTGCATATAACTACATAATACACGTTAGAAACTTTAGAAATAAATATCAATCAAAGGGGAATTTCCAAAAGTCCTTTTTTAGTGCTCCTCTACACTTCCTAAGGAATATTCAATTTTCTACGCTCAGTAGTTTTGGCTGTGCGTGGTCCATCAGTCAGTCAGGCACTCGGTAACGGACTAGTTTTAGGTGTAAGTATATATAATGTAGCGTGAAATTCCACGCAGGCAAAAGGCTTAAAGGCTTATGGCGTTTACCGCAGTCATTATTATTTTCGAAATATTTGTTAATTAATCATTTCGTCTGTTAAGTAAGCATTCATTAAAACTTAAATGTCCGAGCACAATAAATGTGATTTACTGTAACATTTAATGTTTAGTAAGTAATTTACTTAGCAATTGCACGGTTAATTATTTACAATAAATGATATCAATAAAATAATCAATCAAATGTTGATTGCAAAACAATTATGGACCTTGAGAAGGTATTGTTGTAAGAGGGTAATATAACTAATATGGTTCTTTAAATATTAACTGTCTTATGCCCGGTTTCTGAGTACATTTGGCGGTAGTTTATCTATTAAATAGCGTATTTTATGTGTTTTAACGTTATTGAATAGATAAACTACCGCTAAATGTACATCAGAAACCGGGGGTTACTAATAAACGTAGAGTAAGTTTGATAGTTATACAGTATTTTGTTACTTTTAGTCAATATTATTAATCTGCAACGCAATTCTCTACAGTTGGTACAGTCGAGTAACGAGAGTTTGACATTTAAATTGTACTGCCAAAATAGTTCTTACGGAGCCCGCTAGAGGCGCTGATCAGATAGTCGTGCAAATTTTTTAGATAGCTAGCCGGTAGTCAAAAGTAGTACAGAATCGATCTAGTTGTAATTAAGTAAAAAAGCGCTATTATGGCAAAAAGCTGCATAACATAATCAGAGCTTACACGACTATTATCAGTTAGTCCGTTATTTTTGTTATTCAGTGTTATTTAATGTCAATCATGTTCAAATTTTGTGTTAGATAAGGATATGCATAAAAGCCTTCATAAGAAAATGCTGTTTTGGTAACGTTATTTCAAAACCAGATGCCTAGCTAAAAGGCAATTTTGTCTTATTTATATTATTTAGATCACCGAAAAGTTAAGTATAAATAAGAGTCAGAGGACAAAAATTGTTGGAAATATGATCACCATATCTGAGTCATTCATTCCAATTAATATCTTTACGTACATAATTTACAAAAACCACCTGCGTCACATACTTCAACGAAATATGAAACAAAAAGATAACTTTAATGCATAGAATTTGCTATCATCGAACTACAGTAACTCGATTCTCTCCTACTATCGACTACCGACAACCGAACTGTCATCGAGAAATTTTGTATGAAAATCTCATCAGCGCCTCTGACGGGCGTCGTAGAAAACTTTTTGGCAGTACAACCTAATGTCAAAATTTCGATAGCTAGCCGGTTGTCGTTAGTCGATAGTGGGAGAGAATCGAGGTACAGATTGTGTTTCCTTCTCGACAGACAGTCAAGAACAAAGCATACCGATTGCAAATTAAACTATCCAATTTATTACGTATTGCTCAACAAAAAGTTCACGAAACAGGTCCTTCTACGTCATTATACGCACGTTGATCGATTACTGTCAGGTGTCGCGTAAAAAATTATATCTTAGTTTATTCACAGTAGATATTGTTGAACAGTGTACTAAGATTTTTTGAGACATTAAGCTTACTTTGCACACAACATTGAAATAAATTCGGTATGGTATGGTATTTTCTATTTTATATTCGTATATCATCATACTTTGCGCTAAACGGGTATCGAATTCGAAATCGTGATCGGTAGCTCAATTCTCTATTACTATCGACTACCGACAACCGACCTGTCATCGAGAAATTTTGTATGAAAATCTGATCAGCGCCTCTGACGGGCGACGTAGGAAACTTTATGGCAATACATCCTAATGTCAAAATGTCGATAGCTAGCCGGTTGTCGGTAGTCGTTAGTGGTAGAGAATCGAGGTACAGCAGTCGTTTACACTACTGCCTAGACCAAAGAAACGGTTCTGTAAATTTTTCAGTTACTGAAATTGTGCATTTTTCTTAAATATCACAAAGCTAATAATATAGTAATCATGATTCACAAAAACTTTTGCAATTAAACAAAGATTTAAATACTTACCTGTTTATTCTTGCATTTTTATTGCTACAAAGTTACTTCACTGTGATACACTGTGTGATATAATTTAGGCTTTTAGCCTTATAGAGACCATAAATATCGAAACTTATAGTTTATTGTCAGTTCAATTATAACGTAATTGAATGCGTAATGAATATATTATTATAGCAACATAGTCTTTTTTATGAAGAACTTTCGCTTATAGGCCATTTAGTCACGTGCAGTGCCGATTGAATTGTCCTAGCTTTTTATAAGCTATTACATTTTAGTTACTTGAATTGTAAACTATAGCATATTAATTAACTTTTGTAAGATAATTTGATACTAATTTGTGTACTACTTCAGATATCTTAACATTCATGAGATGACATTAATAGCTATCGGAAGATAAACTAGTTTTTATTTTTGCAATTTCATTCTTTGAAAGATTCTAGTACACCGGATACACCTGTGTTTTATTTTACAAGTTCAAACATGTATTGCTACTACTTATCACTCTCGTAACCGGTGGTCCTGTATGACAAGATGTATGAATGTGAATGAAGCAAAGAAAGTTTATAAGGATCGTACCAAGCGGCGTTCTCTGGCCTGTACCTACCCCTACGCGAAATAGGCGAGGTTTTATGTATGTACTAGCTGACCCGCGCAACTTCGCTTGCGTCACGTAAGAGAGAATTGGTCACAATTTTCCACGTTTTTGTAACACTTTTTACTCATACTCCGCTCCTATTGGTCGTAGCGTGATGATATATAGCCTTCTTCAATAAATGAGCTATCTAACAATGAAAGAATTTTTCAAATCGGACCAGCAGTTCCTGAGATTAGCGCGTTCAAACAAACAAACTCTTCAGCTTTATAATATTAGTATAGATGTAGCTAAGTGGCGTTCTATGACCTCTACCTATCGCTATACAAAATAGGCGAGGATTTTATGAATGTATGTAGCTAAGTGGCGTTCTCTGGTCACTGCCTACTCCTATGGAAAAGAGGCGTGATTTTATGTATGCAAGTATCACGATGCCGGAAACAATCCAAAAAGTGAAAAACTGAACTAGAACTCACGTCAAAGTTACGTCTATTATCTAAAAAACTCGCGTGTGACGTTAGCAATAAATATTGTAATAAAGCCATGAAATTTATAACGATACGAAATGATGTAATTTAAGAGTTGGAGATAAAACACGCGTTTAATTGAAACAGAAAGTAATGGTGATTGTGATTTTATGATAGCGTCTCGTGCAACATGATTTACTGTGTCAACATACTGAATTGCGAACTTTTTCAACCGACGGTATAATTTTCATATAAAAGACTCTTTATGATGCGACGTGACGGATCCGACAAGGGTCCGAGGTAAGCAGTATCATCATCAAGTATTAAAGACTTATTCATCTCGCAAAAGTACAGTTTTAAGGTACAATTTCTAGTCGCAATAAGCGGCAATGTAATAATGCATAGTTGCAAATGAAATACATGACAATAAAACTTTTAATTAAATAAAAAATATTAATTACATCAATTATTTTGATTTAATTTTCCAGTACAACTTTATAAATAACTATTTTTTCTATCACGTAACACGTTGTTTTCACATAATATTTTAAGAAGCAATTGTAATTTATCTTATATATACTCCTTATATAGAAAAGAGTATTTGTACCGTCACAGACCCGACAAAGGCGGTAGTAACAATATTTAGATTAAACAACATTAAAATCGTTGACCCCAAAATTGCATACCTCGGAGCCGTCCCGTTCCCGTCACGCTACATAATAAACAAACCTTTTTTCTCCAACGGTATAATTTTCATATAATTCGTTCAATTATATTTGACATTTCACTCAGTCGGACTGCATTAATTAGGCTAAGAGTATTGCGTTTAAGGCGCATGGTAATGAATGAGATGATTTTATTGGGTCACAAGTTAACTGTCGCGAACTTACCGATGTAAAGATTGCTCCGATATTGATATGGTGAGAGGTAGCACAGGTCAACTTTTTTATATTAACTGATTCATGTGGCTCCTCGGTATGTATTTTTTTTCTTAAACATACATTTTTCTGTCATCCGCACCTTAAAAACGAAAATACAGAGCCCACGGACAGCTTAATGATATCACAAAACAACCTGTAAGTATAAATGTTTGTATTACCAAATATAGTAGAATAAAGATTTTGAAACTATTTACTTGAACAAGTCCTAGGCCAAACAAACAAAGCAAAGACAAATTCAAGTATTCTACAAGTATTTTCATTCTCTCTATAGTTTGTACAATGTGCCTATCATTATATAATATGAACATACTTCAACTAGTAAAGATTTTAATTAATAATGCAAGTAATTGAAACAATTTAAATAGTAGAGAATCATCTGTTACAAGCTCAAAGGTCGGACGGTCCACAACACAAAGGAGTGCGTATCATTTTTAAAACAATGCAGTGAATCTCCCAAAGCCTTGAACTGTTCCATTATCGATGCGATTTCACACGAAACTCCATACTCTACAGTATAAAGACGAGTTATAAACACGAAGGCGAGATTTTGATGAAATAAAGAACTTTTAATCGCTTGTATCATTTTTGGAAAAGATTCCGCACTCTTCTATCCTGCTATGTTTGAGCATATATTGCAATCAAGTACTTACTTATTAAAAAAAAGTGACACAATTTTTTTTTAGTATTTTTTAAAGACTACTCTCGCACTAAGAATTGCTCTTGTGTCGTGGGGACTTTTACAAACGTCCAAATAACGGACACAAAGTACAACCAGACCCAAATCGTTCCGTGTGGGAATCGAACCCACGCCCTCCCGAAGCCATGGTAGTGGCGAGGTGACCTTATCCACTGCGCTACGGAGGCAGTAAAATTACAACAATTACAATTCAATTCGTAACATAGTAATATATACATACATTCCACGCCATTTAACTGACAAATATTACACAATGTAAAATTTAGTCATTAATCCCGTATACTAACTAATGCTCTTCAAATATCATATATTTACTGAACCAAAAATTACCTATTATAAATGTTTTTCCACAAAAAATAATAGTATATTTCATTTTAGTTATTATGCAATAGTGTAGATACAGCTTTAGTTACACTCGTAACATAAGAATGAAATCTGTGTGATTTTATAATTGACTCAAATTAAATTGAAATGATACGATTTTGTAAAAAAAGGGTTTTAATTGCAGTCTTTAATGTTCAATTGATTTATTGCCTAATAAATAATAAAATAATCTCAATTGAAAGTAAAAGGTTTCGTACATTACTTTTAACGATTTTATTGCTTATACTTTATGTTTTATTTGATTTTTGTTTAATTATAGTTTACATGATTCCTAAATTAAATTAAAAAAACATACAAATACTAAAAACAAAATATGTATGATAAAAAAATACTAAGTTTTTTTTTTGACCAGGATTCGAACCAACTACGGTCAACGTTTAACGCTAATTATATTATTAAAGTGATAAGCATCAATTAAACGTTCACTTCATTGTACAATAATATTCAAAAAATATTATTTTAAAACTATTTTTCGTTTTAAAAAAATATCATAAATTTTGCTACACTTTTGTAGCAAAATTTGCCAGACTCACAATCGAGAACTAAGTGTCAGATTAATTATTCAATTTTTTCGTATTTTTAAAAAGCAAATATATTATTGTATATTACATGTATTTTTAAACAACTCCCGCATTTAGCATTTCTCTCGTGTCGCGGGGACTTTTACAAGCATACAAACAACGGACACAAAGAACAACCAGACCCGAAACAATTATTTGTGGATCGCACAAATAATTGTTCCATGTGGGAATCGAACCCATGATGTCCTGACGCAATGGTAACCGCGTGGCGACCTAAACCACTGGACCACGGAGGCAGTCAGAGACTATCTACTAGATAAAATAACACCAATTGTATGATTGTTAATGTTTCAGCTGATACACTCTAGTCTACTTACCCCCGGTTTCTGAGTACATTTAGCGGTAGTTTATCTATTCAATAGCGTTTTTTTATATGAGTTTTAACGCTTTAGTTAATGATTTCTACAAAAAAGTGGAACAAACATAATTCACGAAATCACTTGATAATAACTAGGTGGTTTAAGATTGAGCCGATATAAAGTAAAGTCTGAGCAGGACCCGCGGCCACCGTAATGAAGAGTTACTGCGGTGTTGATTTTAACATAATGAACTGAGTAATTTCTGAGATGCGCGCACAAAAATGACGGACACATTGCACGGATGAACCGTTAACGGTGGATCCGATCCGAACATTTTTATTGGTAGTGGTTTTTACTAAAGTGAATAAAAATATTAATCCCATTGATGACTATACTCTATACTCGAAAAGTCATTGGTGTGTAGCCTCGGGTTCGAACCTGCAATCACTTGCTTGGAATGTACCAACTTACCACTCGGCTACCACTGCTATTGTTTTACCATGATATACAAATTATATTACTGAATTAATATTTGTTCGTTTTTCAAAATAACACTATTCTCTATTTTTGTGAAAATAAATATTTATATCAACCTCACTTAATTTCGGTATCTGAAAAAGAAAACGTTTCATGTACTTATACCGTCAAAAATAAGTAGAAGGAAACTGTAAAATGAAAAAGAACTATCCAACTTCAGTAGTAAAGTTTGTCTATTTTAAAGAACCGTATGTAGCTACTTTAAATGTAAAATTTTCGCGAATTCTCGTGAAAAGCGATTAAATTTCGTGACTTTTATTGCATTTTAATAAGGAGTCGTCCGGTACCGCACGGACAGCCCGAGGCCATTCATTTTTACTTTTTTATTGTTTGAAGAGCATTTTTAATAAAATGTGATATGCTGTTGCCCACCTTATTTATTATGCTCGAGATATGCTTATCTGCCAAAATAATGGCCGAGAAAATAAATTATGTGTAAAATATTTAAATCGTTATTAATTTCCGCTTCAATATTGAAAACATGTTTTTCGTCAAATACTTTATGAATTTCTTTGATTTATATCAACTGACCGTTTAAGCTGATCTCATTTAATTATCAACTTTATTGAATATGCCTTAAGACTGAATATCAATGTTGAGATTGAATTCAAAACTTTTAGCAAAATACACAATCACACTAAACCAACATCATAACAATGCGAAAAAGAAACTTGTGTAAATTAGTTAACACAACAAACAATTAAGCGCACTAATTAGCTTCATACAATAGACATCAACGCGTTACGACTTCTCGCTACCAAATAAGGTAGGCGCATGGGCCTAAAACAATTCACATTATTTTTTTATAAACAACTACATTTTAATACTATGTATCTCATGTACAAATCTGCAAATTAATTCTAGAGCAAACATTGCAACTAGTCAATATATTATTACAACCAACACTGATAATTTAGATATGCATAACTGATAAAAGAAAACTGCCTCTAAATGATAAATGACTGCATAATTGCATAAGTTACAACCAAACTACGATGAAAAAAAATCTTCGATGCGAATTAATTATTTGTAAAGGAATGAAATATTTCTTTAACGATAACGTTATCGAACAAAGCTCGATGCGATTTCATTCACGTAAAAATGGCGGGAAAAGAACGACACATGTGAGGTTTGTGACGGAGAGTGGTTGTGCGTGCGCACGGGGCGGCGTCGCGCTTGCGACTAGCCGCGCTATCGTTCACGCGGCGCGCGCGCATCGGTACCGTTAGACAAAGAGAGCGAAACGCCGCCTTACGTGCGAGCAGTACCACCGCCTGCGCCCGCGCCCCGTCCGCGACCCATCCGGAAGCCCCGCTGAAACTGGACCGTTTTCTTTTCTTGTTATTATTGAGATCGACTCTCAAGTTCTGTTGTTGTCGCGCGGCGCGCCGCTCGCGCTGATAACGCGATGCCACGCCGAACTGCGCACGCGCACATAGTAACGCTCCGCAGCTTAAAGCTCGCGCGGATATTTTAAAAAAATAATTCGCCCTCATAAGTGATGGAATGGATATTTTTTATGGACAAGTGTTCAGTGGTTTAACTGATCGCGACTAACTTTTTTACATTTGTGTGTTTTACTGTTGGAACGTATTAAAAGTGTTAATGAGAAAGTGAAACCGATACTCTGTGTAATTAAACGTATTCTGAACGAAAGGATATTTTTAATTAAACTTTAAAATAAATTATATTTTGGTGCGATATTGTAAGAGATAAACTGAAAAGCCATTGAGAAGGATCAGCTGAAATTTTGTACATTTTCCGCCGTTACAGGTAGGTGGTGTTTTTTATGCAAGTTGCACTTCTTGAAAAATTCAATATTTCGCAAATAAATTTAAGATTACGCATTTTTGTTTAGCATTTTAGTTTAAAAACAGATCAATTATAAATCATTAATTGATCTGTTTCTTAACTGAATGTGCAAAAAACTTGGCGAATATTTCACTCCTTCGCATAAATTTTGAAATCTAGCTTATGAGACTTTTATTGTTAATGTATGCAGTGTTAATGGAAACTAAAATGGTTGTTCACCAAAATTAATTGAAAAATATTTTAATTTATTAAATAACATGTGTAAAATTAAATTTCAGAATAAATTAATAAAATAAACCTTATTTAAAATTAATTTGATAGAGATTTGTGATGTGACTCGGTTCTATATGGCTACTTTTATGAATCGGAATAAATAATTTATTGGATGTTCCAATAAACGATCATCAATTTATAAGTATTTGTTTAACATAAATTTGAATACATTTGATCGATATTT
Organism: Anticarsia gemmatalis; assembly: GCF_050436995.1. Classification (NCBI taxonomy): domain Eukaryota; kingdom Metazoa; phylum Arthropoda; class Insecta; order Lepidoptera; family Erebidae; genus Anticarsia; species Anticarsia gemmatalis. The sequence goes on from NC_134760.1 coordinate 5,218,131, forward strand.
AATTAATTTTATTTTTCTGATGTTACATTTTCATACAAATATTGAATCAAAGGATCAAAAATATTCGTGTTAATTTTAAAACAAATTTAAACCATTGTAACTTCTTGTTATCGATTAAAAGTCTTAGTCTAAAGTATGTCTTGACCTACCTCTACTTGAAATTGTTAAATAAAATACAAAATAAAAGTGAAGGGCACAGTTTCACTATTATTTTCACAGATAGTGACAACAAATAAAAATGAAATAAATAAGATTATTCGACCTAGTAAAGCAGAACAGTTAGTTGCGCATGCGCCGCCCGCCGCCGGCGCACCCGCCCGCCGTCCGACGGATAACTCTTTTTGCTCGAGTTTTACTCATTATGCTCCAGTAGAGCCTGATTTTGGAACAACAGCTAACTTTTACGCATTTTACGTAATTGTAACAATAACTTAATAATTTTTAAAATACTTTAATACTACGTTTTTTTACTTCTCTTAAGTTTTGGACTCTACGAATTTATAAATATTTCTATATTTTTTCCTTGCGCATAAAGCTTTGAGAAACCTTAGAAATAAAACTAAAAAGAATAAATAAATAGTAAGATACTATAATTGTCATAGTGTTGTTCTTAGCGTGCAGTAATTAATGAGAGACACGTGTTTCCTTACACCACTCAACTGTACTCAGTGGTGCAGTCCACAGGCTTCTTTAAATCCTGTTTTAAAACATCCACCGCCGCACTTCATGCTTTCACGCCGCAATTTAAATTTAAAACCGATTGACGTTTTTAAGATGAATTGCTCTCTGCGGATTAATATTTTAATATTCTTTTGACACATTTTATGGAACGCGAAATCCTTTTTTGGAAGTAACTGCTTTGTTTAATTACTTACGGAATTGTCTTACCGTGATTTGTCGCCTCTGTTTAGCCTTCCTCTTATAACAAGCCTTTTTTTAGTCATCTAATTTCAAAACTAAGAGTATTTATCCAGATTTAGCTAAAACGGCATATCGCGAATAAATCAGTGTAATTTACAAAACTGCAACGTATTTTGCTACAGATTTAATCAGAATCGTTCCACGCAAAACGAACTCGCAATTCTGCCCACGACACATCTGTAGGTAGATATAAAAAGACTACCGAGAATACGTGACGAAAACTGGATCGCTGTCGATTTTAAATGTGTAACAGCCCATAAAATGTATTTCTCACATGTATCAGCTCCTTAAAAGACATTCACTACATCAGGCGGCTACCAAAAAAAAGAAAATAAAAACTGCCAACCGAGTTCGCGAAATCACTCTTATCGTACCTTACATCACACAACCGAAGGTACCTAAATAAAATTGTATGTTTATATCCAAAACATTTTAGCTTCTGTTAAAATTTTAAGAAAATATTTTTATATCCCCTTTTAATAAAATAAAAACATAAAATGTTTAATTTGTAATAAAATAAAAATAATATAAAAACGATCTTGGTGCCATTGAGGCTGTTTTTATTTTATTTGGTATATATTATTTGGCTTATAACAATTATTGTGGTAAGTTATGCTCCATTTGATGGCCAGTTATGTTGAGTGGATGTTTAAGAATTGCGTGTTTATAGGCCGATAGAAAATTAAATTGGAAATGATAATAATACGAAGGGCTTTACTTGGAGACACTTTTAGCTTTATCGATAACGTTAACTGTAAACTACTCAGTGACCTCTGTTTTATTTGCATACTTTGGTTTAGATACTAATGCATATTAGGGAAATGGGAATTATTTTATTTGATAGGTATGTTTAACACTTCCTTGATTTATGAAATGGAATAATATTTAATGACTTTTAATAAACAAATGAAGTAGATACGGCTTAAACGGTTTGAGTACATTTATTTTATATTCGCAAGTGTATTTCCCATGGACATAACACAACACGACTAATTTAAATATGTAATACTTTTTATTTTAATCTCGCTTGAATTAATCAGTTGTAAGATTATTGTTTTGTTGCATCAAAAGTGTATCATGTTCGTTTTTCTTTTAACGTTTTCTCATCGACCGCGAAGGTTTTATTACCGACGCTAAAGATACAAAGTAATATGTTTGTAAAGTATAAGGTTCCGTAGTCAAGCAAGTAATGAATTCTTCTTTACTAGTTGGTAATGTAATAAAATGCTTCATTTTTATACACGCAATTTTAATGTTAAATTTAATTGTAATGGAAGATTATCGAAATTTTCTTGTTCCGTCGGCTGTCTGCTGAAGCGCAAATAATGCAAGCAAATGCCTATTAAACAAGTACAATACCGAACTCTAAAAATAGGCTCAAAACGAAACGCTGTGTCATCTCTGTTGGAGTAAAAAAAAGTAATTAAAAAGTTCGCTTTCACTGGCAGTGAATACGTGCGTAGAGTTAGGTAACTGTCAGACTTGTCCGTTTTAATATCGATCAGTTCAGCGACAAGTAGCCGGTTTTTTATCTGTATCTAACAGGTACGTGTGTGGTACCTGCAAGTATTTCGCAATGTGGGTGTGAGTGAAATATTAATATTACTACAGATGTAGAGCTTTGATTTTGAGGGCTCGATGTATGAGATTGCTTGTATATGGCTAAGTGGTAATGCGTGCTGTGTACTGAGTAGGGGAGAATATTCTGTTGAGATTAATACTTCTTTTGTTTAAAGATTTGTTAAGCCGTCGGCTTTAATTGTTATGAGAAATGTTCTATATTGAAATCTGTTAAAATATGATTATATTTTGATTGCTTTATTTCAAAGCCTAAGCTTTATATTTCCGTTGGCAAATTAAATTCATCTGTTTTAATATAATATGATTACTTCTCGCTAGTTATTTCAAATAGTTTCATAGAGGTTTTATAGGTACTTTGGTGCTTTGATATCTCAATTATTTTATTATAACGTGCTTATAGTCCCTTGATAATTAAGCTATAACAAACCAAATAGGAAATTTATCAAATCGTAAAGATAGTTGTATTAGCGAGCACTATTAATATAATAAACATATTACAGTACTTTATTAGAAAGATACTAGGAGCAGTAAAATTTTCTATTACTAAGATAAGCCGCGCATTAAGAGCAATGAAGATACGCGTTTATTAAACATCATTAATTTATATTTCTCTTTTAATAACTGTGATAATCTAAAGCATAAAATTAATTGAAAAATTAGTTGAAAACTGTTTCCGAAAATAACAATTTTCTATTAATATTTTTATTTTAAGTAACGTAGTTATTATGACATATCAATATTTTTCATTGCTTGTTGTATAAACTATCACGAACACTTCACGAATTCCTTTTTATTAAAATATAAGTAGTATAAAATTATGGTTTAATGTTTCTCCAATTAAAACAAACATACATAAAAGAGCAACTAAGTATAATGACTGGTGACAGTGTGGGTGTGATGCCTGGTTTCAAAACGAGGCAGTGTCGCGCGTCACATTACCATATAATTGCGGTTCATTTCTAATTATCGACGCTCAAAGCCTCCATCGTTGGAGCTATCGTGTGCTTTTCCTAGTGTCTATTGAATATTTGATGTTGCGTGAAATGTATGCATAAGATCGGATGATTTGCGTTCAGTTTTTGCTATTTTATAAAGCTTATGACCATTTTATGTGCCAAGAGATGATTACTAACCACTTGCGGCTTGATCGATAGGTTTCATAATGTAAACCTAGTTGTAGATTCTTAAAAAGCTATTTCTGAACAGCATTTCGGCCACTGAATATAAAATTTTAAATGTCTCAATTGAACTTGCACTGTAAAATCTGTGAATACTTGTAAATTAAAAATGTGGAAAACTCTTTGAGCATTTATTCCGACCTTGCAGTGAGAAAAACTGTTGCAAAATATGATTGATACAATCACCAAAAATAAATGTACCTATTTATTCTACCCCAAACAGGTACTATTGTTGAATGGACATTCAAATTAAATCCAGTCTAGGTGCAGTTTGACATGAAAAACGAGCATTCAACTTCAAAAAATGTCTGTCCAACAATTGTATTCGTCTACTGCAGCAGACACATGAATCACGATGCAGACGATAAATACATTCTATTTTAGGGGTGAACATGAAACTTGCACCACAGAAAATTCGTCCCTAAAGCAATAAAAATGTGCCCAAGATTGTCGATTTTCGTGTGCACCCACCACAGACGTAGACATAGTTGACTGATCAAAATTCAAGGAAATTCGACATATTCTGCATTCAAGTACATCACTCTAGATGAAATTCAAATCGTGAAAAATGCACAGACGGAGCAGACGGTGTCCGCATAATTTTCAGATTCATTTTCATAATGTGCAGTCGAATGGTTGAGGTCACTCTCCAACTAGCAACCGACAATCTTTTAAACATTTCAAATGTGATTTTAATTGCGGGTAATGCTAGTGTTTTAAAATATTCTAGAAAACGAATTATAGGTATTTACATTCGCGCTTGAAAGCTAACTATAACTTCTGAGTAAACGAAACTGGACAGTTAGAGCCGTAAATACGTTCATATTTCGCAGGGCGAGCATCAGCGGCGGCGCCGTACAATAACTCTGAAAGCTCCATAAACCGAAGAAAATGGCTCAGGTTTTATTGTATTCAATTAAAAGTTAGTGTTTGGTTATAAAACAATTACACCTTTCTCTCAGCCGGACATCCGTTTTAAGTAGATATAAGTAAGGATGTCATCGCCTTAGGCCCGCGAAGATTAATACACCATTAAGGAGAAGCGGTACCATAAATACGATAGCCTAACGAGCGACCAATGATATATCGCCCACAAAACTTTACGCTATATTAAATATTTACATTAATATTTCGTATGACAGAAACAATTATATCGTATCAAATGAGCTCATTAATATGGAAAACCATTTGTTTTCGGCATTAAGAAACTCGAATTGAAATATCGAAGTAATCGATTAAATTATATTCGTTTGGTGTTTCACCGAATACGAATGTACGTAAAAGGATGTTCCGAAAGTTTTAATTCCATGTTCGCTGTAGAAAGTACAACGGTGGAAATAATTAGATAATGAATACCTTTTAGTGTCGTTATTTACGTGTGTCGTGAAACTTTTGCACAATACATCCACGCTCGTTAATTTACTCCGACAATAAAGGATATGATTGTGACGGAGGCGCACTGGCCAATATTTCTCAATTTATTTAACGCTGCCTATTTTGAAATGCAACACTACCTTTTGGCGTACTGGCTTGAAATTGCGGGTATCGGGCATTGGAATAGATTAAATAAGAAATTAATATACTTATGTCTAAAAATATATCACATTCAACTTAAATAAATACATATGTAATAACAAAAACCTTTGTGTAAAACGCTATCAAGAATGACATAGTAGAGATTTATTTTTATTTACATTTTATTCAAATATGACATCATAATTATGTTAGACATGTAAATGGAACGCGATCCATTTATTTATGATACAGGCAACAACAAATATAAGTAATTATGGAAAAATGCAGAACTACTTGTAGATTCTTTCTATACAATAAGGCCGATTTCCATTAAATAACTTCATCTACTTTTTAAACTTCGATATTTCAAGAGATATCGAGTAACTTGCAGGACTATATCTATTAGCAATTTTTGTAGTAGGTATACAATTAAAAGTTTGACAACATATAAGGCTTCCTAAGGCTGCAAATGCTTTCAGCAATCATTAGTAAAATGCATGTTCGCGTAAATTACTGTAACATATTTTATACTAATAATGTATTTAGTTATCGAATATTAATACAATATCTACCGGACATACAAAAAATAAACCTTAATTTAAAAAGCACTAAAACATCGAAAACGCAATCATAGCTCAGTAGCAGCAGTCGACCTACCAACCCTTCATACATCACACAGTAATGAAGTAACATCAATTTAACTCAAGTTCTCACCACAAAAACAACATCTATACTTTACCTAAAGACCTCAATACACATATTGTTCACTCACACGTGTTTGAAACATACAAAAAGTGCTTTCGTTATCTACATTATACGTCTTCATTGCGTAACGTTGCAAGTTTACTACTGATGCCAATCGGTGCATGGGAACTCATTGTGTTCAACAAAATGTTCGCACACATGACTGTTCGCGTTATGAGATGGCAATAGGCTACTGACTTTGTTGTACTGTTAATTTGCTTTGTTTTTATTTAAATGTATATAGATCAAGATCAAATGTTGTTTTAAGAGTATGATCTGCAAATTTTTCGGTTAAATTCAACTTTGAATTCAGTATTGTTGTTTACGTTCAGTGTTTTATTACAAACACATTAATACGTAAAATCACGCCTTCTTCGTATACGGGTAGGCAGATACTAGAATGTTCTATTAATAGCTACTTAATATAATATATTGTATATTAATAAGAATTGCAAATAGGAAAAAATATTACACTATTTCGCAAAAGAGCCCATCAAAGACCAACGCCTTTTCAATTGCTAATTTAACATAAACTTAAAGGAGTGTATCTAATGTTTCGAAATGCATCTCACATTCCTATAAAACTCCAACAAATTAGGTCTGTATTTTCTCACAATTTTTCACGCACTCCTTTTAAGATGTGTCTTTGAAGCCCGTTAGTACGAGTGTCTTTATTAGTCACCGCTAAATTGCTACTGGTATGCACAAGTTAGTCGGCCGTAGAAATGCAGTTAACTAAGTAATACCGTACATTTTTAGAAACATGATCTTCAAGTGTGAGAATTTATTCGTTAAATAGGTTACTTTACGTACTAGTTTGTAATAAGTATGTTATTACAGCTAATCAACTGATCTATGATTACTTTAAGGTCTGAAAGCATCACAAGTTCTAACATTTTAGAAAATTAGAGCCATAACAAAATCTGTTCTAAATATTTGCAATTTCACAGCTTCTTTATATTCATAACAGTTTTAATAAGTTAATATTATAGTCAGAGGTAATCATCTTAAAAACGCCACAAACACCCATTTTAAACACCAAAACAAGACATCACTATCTCTCTCACAAAAAGTCGTATCCGCCAAAAGTGAATCATCAAAATATTGAGTAAGCTTCGAACTAACAAGCCCTATGCTTCGAGAGACCTTTAAAACTTCCGTCCGTAATTACACGCATTCCCGTTATATTATAGTAATGGTAAATCTACAAAATATATCTACTTAGGAGCAGAACACGAAATAAAACTACGAATACAATTGAGCGTTTCCTTCGCGTGAAAATTACGCGGCTACGGAGTTTTTTAAAAAGTAAAATTGATAGTTCAACAAAACGACCTTGATTAGAACATCACTCGCGATTTCATTGGTACAGTTAACAGCAAAAGTGTTACTTACACTTTTTATTAAATAGTGATGACACGTACTTTTCTATATTGCTGTGTTCAGTTTTATAAATGGATCGACTACTATTATTTTGAGGTTTTGAAAACGTACGTATATAAATTATAAATATATTATTCATAATTTGTACAAACTGTTACCTTTCTTTGTCGTGATTATTGTTTAAGAGGAACCTGAGATTCAGGCTTCGAAATTTATGTTCATGAGTCCAAGCCATTACTTTGAAAAAAGCCAAACGTCCATTATTTTGAAAACCTATCTTTGACTTTTGCTAACTGTACCGAAAATCACAGAAATAATTATCGTGTTCATTAACAATAAGTCAAAAACTCCCATTGGGGCAAGAAATCGCGAAAAATTGGCATTGCGTCACAGCGTCAGTGTTAATTGCCGTTACAGATTATTACAAACCGATCATTTCCAGCCGATTTGGAAACAAACTGCATCATTTAATATCGGATACGCACGAGTTCGGTCACTATCGATTTCATTTTGACGTTTATTGAAAATTTACGAACATGTAACACTGTTGTGCGTGACTGTCACGTATGATTTCGTTTCGTGATAAAATGTAAAATATGTGCTCTTAGAATGTTAGGTTGTGAATACGTTATACCAGCTATTAAAATATTTTTTTGATACTAAAGGATATACAGATCACTGGTCTACTTTTATGTCAAATGTATGTGCTGCAGGGCCATTGTATGTAACTCCCAATAAATGAACTCGTGGAAATGTAACTCACTAAAAAAAATTCTACTATTTGATGCCAAACACCGGGACTGATCTTCTTAAATGTCCTTCAAGCACGAAACCTCTGAAATCGTAGCAACAATAAAGAAAAAATCGGGGTTACAACGCAATTATTTATTTAAAAACTATTTTTGTAACTTTAAATCAACTCTCGAGACACAAATAATCGTTCAACGAGCCAGTATTTAAGATCAAATTAAATAGACAACTGTGTAATTTTCAGAAAATTATAGGTTACTTAAATGTACTGCTAAGTTATCCGAGCATTAGCATTTATTTACAATTACGAAAACTCGTCGCGATCGCTAATTGTAATAAAACACTATGAAACTGGACACAATATAAATCAGACATTGATTGTTGCACCACTATTTAATTGGTCGCGATTCCATTCAGATTATTTTATACGCAATATTGTATTTAATAAATTTTCAGTGAACGTGCCTCACGCAATTAAAAGCCGATAAATAATTGTGATAAATCGTGTATCGACACGGATATCTTATTAATTTTTGCCGATAAACTGTTGCAGTTTTAAGTCACGAGATAACGATCCTTAAAACACCTTATCGGACCACTTAAAAGCGCTTTTGGCCCACTTTGACCGAGTACGTTTTATACAATGGCAGCAGTCGTGAATACGCTATCATTATTGCATAAATGCATGGACAAAAAACGATGATATTCAGTAACAAACACGTAAAAACCACATGCGACTTCATTCGTTACAAGATATTCTGTTGAATACATTATGTCGAACAAAATACACTATGATAGACGACAAAAAATAATTGCAGCGTTCAGTGAACAGGTAAAATAGGTTAGCTAGCACTTAGCCTAGAAACAGTTTTAATATTCAACGTCTAGCGTCCATAACTCATGGGATTTTGTGATTCATTTATGCATAGTGCCGTTGATTACAACGTGTTCTAATAGTCGTCCACGTTGCACGTGTAACTATTGCGCAGATGTCCGCCAAAATTTACATAAAACCTTCGAGAATTGGAGCACTTTACTACGATACACCCTCGCAGGCGTGATAACAAATGATTTGTATTGTTACATCGATATTTAGATCATCCATCGTTATGAATAGATTCTTCATTCAGACCCGTGGGTGTTCAATGTGGATAGGTACTAATTATACGCGGGTCATCAGCTGTTGTTGGTTTAATAATGTTATCGAGGCGTTTGTTGATTTTAGTAGTCACTATAACAGGATAAATACAATGTTTGCGAGGAAAATTAAACTACACTGATCAAGATCCAGTCTCTACACCTACATACAAGGCTCTTATTCGTCTCCAATATATAAAAATACACTGACAATCGTGACTACCTACAATCTCACTGCTACAGTTCCTATTTATATCACAGAATCGAATAGCACACCGGTGGTCCAAGTCCTTTGGAATGCGCCAATCAAACTAACAATGGTGGCCACAAAAAATCTCCCACGGCACATAATAATGAATAGTTAACGACGAAAACTAGGTGAATCTTTGTGCAATCGCCTAGTGTCTTTTAAAAGAAATATGATCATTTTCAATTTCATAACGTTTCCCACACGTGGGGGCATGAATGGACCACAGTTGTAGACAAATTAGTGTAATCTAAAACAGATTTTGTTGGTAACACAATTTGTTGACGCGAGGCTGACGCGTGCTGTGTGCGTGAGCTGTCAAATTACATTCTCGTATTAACATAATGAATATGATCATGGATCGACGTTGTATTGTGCCGCTCATTTCTATGTGAAATGTGACGCTGATTGCCTTTGATTTGCATCTGGTAATTTTTAGTGCATTAGCGAACTAGTTCACGTGAATTGAATGTTACCGTGAAGTGTTCGTTACAAACCTTGACACTTGTTAGACATTCTTATTGGACCTTAATTCGATAGTAATGATAAGAATTACAAGCCTAATTACAGCCTACTTTGATCTACTAAACTTGTCTTTAATTTAGATCGTATGCAAAGTAACATTGATCATTTTAATCAATCGCAATAGGTTTTAAAATCAGATAAAAAATAAATCTGCCATGGTACGAAATCATGATTGATATATCCCGTTTAGAAGTTGGTTTTTGATAAATAAGTATAAAAAAGATACCTGAGAACTATTTAAAGTGCATTCTTATACTATTGAAATAAATGCATGAATAAAACAACTATCCGACCCAATCAGGCTACTCCTACTTGACTTGAACTCCCATTCACATCATTAGCCGTACACACATACTTACAAAAACACATATTATTAAACAAAACAATGAAGAGAACGGCCGTTCATGAAAACCGAACGTGAAAACCTCAAACCTTCAATGCAAATTGTCCGAATGTCAAGCTGAAGCCTCATATAATAGCGTTACTCAATGTGCATCTTGACATTCCATTTTGTACGTCAAACAATCGTATTTGTTCGTGCGAAAATATCCCACGAAAAGATACTGTCGGGGATAAGAGTTAGTAGTAGGATAGCGTTCAGCGACGCGACTAAACACCGGTTTAAGATAATCACTGATTAGCGAACACACGATTGATACATATCGCGTTTTTATGCTTTCATAAGCGGGAAGTTGCGATGTAGTGCTCTCATTTCAGAGTTATGATAGTTTTATGGTAATATGTGCAAATTCTATGTGAGATCCCTGATTGGTTTTTCAATGATGATCGTTATTTATATTGATTTTATATTGCTCATCGTTTTAAAGCCTTTTATGCCGTGTAGTCATTATGAAATTAATGAACAGTCTAACATTATGTTAAAGTTATTTAGATTTTAAAGCTATAGCAATAGCACACTTCGGAGTCTTGGGACGCAGTTTTTCTTCTCTCATGAAATAAATATTTACATAATCAATAAACGCAGTAATAAATAGCACAAAAATACACGATACGTAATTAAATCAAAGTGTAAAAACATTGCGAGAAACGCAAATTATAACAAATCATAAAACTACATTTACGAAGTCGACAAATCATCTGTATCATGATTTCAACCTATATTTAATTAAACATGTATATTTAATTGGAAATGCAGTATTCATCCGGGATATACGAGTGAGCTTACACAAGTTCCTCCAACAGAATCCTATATCAATATAACCCGATAAGTTAGTAGGGGGCGCTGTTTGCAAGGTTTGCTAAAGACTTCAAAATTGAGAACACCAGTAACCCACAGACTAATGCAGCTGTCTGTGTCAGCAAATGTCTGTGTGACACACATATTTTTGGAAACACATAGATTTGATCATTGTATATAAACTGTGCGTGCCAATACTCTCTTCTAAGTTGTCAGACTATAGCAATAATCACAGATACATCACTCTACTTCACACGGATATAATAAAACTAATCAAACATGAGTCAGTTTCCGTCCGAACTTCTTATTTAATGTATTGGAAGTAACAATATTTGTCCTCGAACGTTCCTGCCAGTGCATTGAGCGATGTAAGTAGCCAAATTATTACGCATCCTATAATCTACCAACAAGGTTCTTAAGTACTGTTAGAAGAAATATACCAAAGCTATACAACGCTTTGCTATAGACTAGTCTTGTAACATATCAGCGACAAAAAAATTATCAGGTTTAAGAAAACTTAACCTTAGGATCAAAAGTACTACTGCAATTTCACTCTTAATTTAGCTATTTGACTAACAACAAAGGCTTATTTATAACCAGATTCGAAAAGCTAATGAGAAGTCATAGAAGAAAATAATAATCAATCGAAAAAGCCATATGAAATGTTATGCTAATTACTTTTACAAAGAAATCAGCTTAGTGCATTCAATTACATCCAATCACATTTTATTACACAGCAATTGAACCACATAAAGCTTCTTTATATCATTCAGTGGAACTCTTGCCTCACAGAACAAGTGCCATTCAAACTACTTTGTCTGAGCGCGCCGATTTATTACCCATCTGCGGCGCAAATAAGTAATCATTATCTAATAAAATGCGCCTAACCTCTAATTACACTAACATTAATTTGACCATCATCTTATTAACAATACCCCGAAATGTACTACAAGCTTCATTTGAATTGTAAAATATATATTGCCTATTATTTATGTACGAATAATCATTTTAATGTGCGCATGATTTAATTTATTTAAATAAAATGTTTTGAGTTATAGCCTCAGTGGCGCGATGATAAAATCTTAATCAACATTTTTTGGTTATGATTTAATAGGTCGGATAATAGGTTTTATTGATTGGGTATTGTATAATATTATATATAACGTATAGATAATAATTTAATATGTATATGGATAAGATATTAAGGACAATTCCGTACATAAGTGGACATCGCAAAAAATAAACGTTTTTTTTTGTTGACAATGTAACTGAAAGATATTAACTTATCATAGAAATCGCTAGTTATTATTGCTAACGCTTGTTTAATACATCAATTAAACAATCATCTGCTGCACACTGGCTAACATTATAGCATAGAAAGAAAGAAAAATGTGAATAGTAACAAACACTGTCTCAAACGTATTTAATAGAGCCAATTTCAAATACTCAAAACAGTCTCCAACTAGCTCGTATGTTTGACAACAAGCAATTCTACGTTACGTCACAAGTTAAGCAAGTACGCCCATCTACTTATTATTTGTAATGAGAAACACATGTTCACGTTCTCAACGAACACTTGGAACGTTGATCTAGAGATTTATGATCGTTTACGAAAACCAATCAGGGGAGGCGTGACCAATGGTAATTATTTCTTAACACCATCCTTAGTGGCTACCGAGACGGAGGCTGTATGCCCACTTCCTTCTATCTAATCTGTCCGATTGAGACGCGGCCACGAGAACTAATTACTAATGGATGTAATTGCTTATGTTACTATCTGTACTTGGAAAAATGTAACCTTTTAAATGTAGTTTCTTGAGCACGTAATTGTAAGTCGAAATGATAGATTTTGTAGAATTTGAGTCAGTTTATGACAGATAATGCTCAAGTAAATTTTACTGCTAACGAATACTCTAAATGCTCATAAATTATGCAATTTTACCGGCTTTTAAGAAAGCAGTAGTATACTTATTAGTACTATCGTATTAAGCCGTAAAATACTAAACGCTAAAGTATTGTACCCGTCCGAGAATACCTCCATAAAACATGTATGCTGACCATGAATGAACCACGACCAATGTTTGTTGTCACTATAAATCAGGACTCTACGCACTCAACAACTATTCGTCGCGTTCTCACACACAACCATTATTGTCTTGTCAAGTCCAATTACATTGTTCTTATAAAAAAATGGACACTAGACTTATATGAGTGACCATTTAATTACAGATTGGTATTGAAGCTAAACCCATGTCATTGAATGTTAGCTATATAAAGACAGGACGAGATTCTTATCAATCGGAAGACATTCCGCAACCAACGGGACTATTTAAATAAAAAAATAATATCTCCTTCCGCGAAGAAGCGATATCAAATAAGCCTGTCCGAGCCCATCCTGTAACTCATCCGGCGCCAAAAAAACATTCTTAATTTTATTTGACATAATAGAGTTTAGAAAGTGCTGTACCTCAAAATGTAAGTGATTGCTTCCTTCCCAATAGAAAGTCTTTAGCAACAGGGATGTTTAGATGTTTAGACGCTAAGTAATAGGTAATTGAATTTACATATCGAACTAAGTCATCTCGACTGGTAGTAGAATGAATTTAATTATATTTGCAATCTGTAAAAGTTAAAATGTTTCAGAGATTACAAGTTTCAATCGTGTAAAGTTTTGATGAAATAATAGTCTAGACATTGAATCTCGGCCGAGTTTTTTGCTTTTGAGTTTCATTTCGAAGCAAATCAATCTGTACTAGCGATTTAGTGAGACATTGCAACAGAAGTTGGGTTATCCACGCACTGCGGGGGGCGACTTAGTCGTTTACGCAAATGTTGAAAAAGTCTAAACTTAGTCTTTTACTGTGATGTAATCGAAATACTTGTCGTGAGCGAAATTATGCCATCAATTGCTACACGCACAAATATAATGAAAAATTGGAGCAAATAATTAATTGAGATTGTTTAGTAGCGGTTAGTTCCGGTAAAAAACGTTTACTGATTTCGTATTTTTTGTTCAATAACGTCACATTACATAATGTACGAAACAGCAATGTTTCAATATTGCATGGACGAATTCAATAAAGTATTTTTCATTTCACGCTTTAATGTATATTACGTGAAGTTTAATCAAAGATATAACCGTACTTGACCGCATCTCTACTAGGCGATAGGTAGATATTGTAACGGCGATAAATTGAAAAATTTTAATAACAAACCAAAATACTTCAATGCTATTATTTAAAACCTTTGAAAATGTTGTCTTCTTTCAAAATCGCCATCACTACGGTTATAAATGTAGGTTGTAGTACTGTAGGTTCGCACTTATCCTACAAGGAACAAAAGCACGTACAGACAGACCATTACGACATCACGAAACATGATATCAGTTGCGGTGCAGTCTAAATACCGCATACCGCGGAGAAGACTTGTGAAAGAGCCTCATACGACACACACTGTTGACACCTGGACCGTGGACTGACATTGTCATGTGATGTCACTTGACTGACAGCTCGTCTGACAGCTCGCAATCCCACTCACGACCTAACCGATAAGACGCTTACTAGTCTAGCTGTTTTAGGGTGTGAAATAAGTGGTACTTGCTAATGGACTAATGTATTCGGTAGTCATACAAACCTGCCCTGAAGCGAGTGCACTCCCACGTGTCGATATAATACTGTTGAAACTGTGGGTGCTTAGATTTAATAGTATGTGGGATTGTTCAGGCACTGATATAATAACAATAACTCAAAATTTGATCAAACTACGCTACAGATGTTGCTTCATAAAAGGGAGCCTCGACTCCCATCACACTAGCACACAAACAGTTTTCAAAACTACTTCAAATATAAGTGACACAACCTAGAAGAACAATTTATTACTGCACTAAGATATATCAAAGCAATTTATGATATTGAACATGAATTACTTTAATGTATTTGATTTTGATAATATTTGATATAATACCAAATAATTCGTCCCATTCCAGTTCACATTTTCGTCTGATGTACGAGCAATTTGGGCCAAATTAAAAGACAATATAAATCCATCTAATGTGTTCTGTTTCAAAATCGAAATTGCTTGTCATTAGCAAGGCTGAAATGTCATAGAACAATGCTTGTCCCACTCGATCCGTTGTCGCAGGCCTGCAGTACGAAGGCCGCACGTGATCACATTTCCACAGACATTAAACCCGAAAACGGTCACGCAAATATAATGCATTTAATAAATGTCTCGATACCAAAACGTTTCGGTCACACTGCATCAAATAATGTCATTCAACATCGCATTATTCGTCTATTCAAATTACTGAATTCGAGCATATGAAACAGACAATCTGCAATTCTGCTGCATAATCGATGACCTACTGCGACAATTGAATTTTTTGAAGAAAATATTAAATTTTATTTATTCGGTTTTATCGACAAAAGATACGCCAGATAAAAAATGTAATAAAAACTGCCTACGAGATGTGATAAAAGATCTAATTATATTAAGTGAAAGGTCAAAGTCAACCGCGTATTGGAAGTGGGCTATGAAAAGAGATTTAAATCGATGTTGAGGGAACAATGCGACAGTGTTTTGTTTGGAAGTAGCCTCACCGGCCTCATAAAAGAGTGGCAAGTCACGGTGCGAGCGACTAGGTGTTACAAAACGATGAGTGTTTGGTGTGAGCCAATCAGAGCGGCGGCAGCACGTGTCGATGGCGCGGGCGCCGGGCCAGAGGTCGCGCTCGCGCCTCGCGCCTCGGGGAGCGAGGCATACAGGGCGCGTGCGCATCCATTGTTAAACCGCTTCTACGATTATGATTTGCTAGACGTCAAACATGCTCAACATAAGTGTCGAGTCACGTTTGCACTAAAAACATCACATCGACTGGTGGTTTAAAATAATTTTATATTATATGTACCTATAACGAGGTCCTCAGACCAGTACGAAAATGCGGAAACAACATAAAACCAACCTTCCCGCAATTCATCAACATAGACAACCGTTAAAACCATATCTAATCTGCGTGTAACCCTTGTACGATACACACTCCGTTATCTGCGGCTTGACAACGCCAAGAGGCTTTAATTCAATCAGACACGAGGCTCTAAGATAGGTTGTATCTAGCCGTGTCACAAGAGGGGCGCGTCGGCCAATAAATCGGCGCGGGCTCGGCGTGAGAGATGAAGTGCCCGCTTAACATACAATGAGTCTGCGTTCTGTCGCAACGCAGCTTAAGCTTAGGCCCGCGTTGGAGTTGGCGACAGGCGTGTTCAGATGCCGGCCCGAACTCGCGCTAGTACTATGCCATTTGTCAAAATTGTTGCAACGGTACTTGTAAGACAGCGTGTTCGTCTCAGGAATTCATTCGCGTCGGCCATTTTATTACATAGCATAGCCGTTACAGCCAAAGAGACCTGAATGTTATATTTATGACTCGGCTAGTTGCTGTCCGAACCACTAAGATGGATTGCAGCAAAAAAATGGATATCAAATTGCTGTCAAATTGTAGGTGACATAAAAATTTGATATACGTGTCCTCTACATTCCTTTTGCATCGTGTCGCGAAAAAAAAACATAATACGATCAATTATATTCAAATAAAAAACAAAAACGATATCGTGTGTCCTTACTATCGCATTCTTAATCCAGTAAAATTCGCTTAGTGTAGACTATTTGAACGATTTAAACGAGGCATAAGGTTAGTTGCTAACGAGTCTGGGTGTGTCCTCTGCACCAAATAACGCCGGTAATAATAATTGTGGGTGCAGTTAGATGCAATAGAACGGTATAAGATGTATGCTGCCCCAACTGTTAGTATAATTGAAGAATATTACCCACAATTAATGTCATATACAACTAGGTATTTACAGAAAATTCGCCCGCCCAGATAATGTATGACGTGTTTAAACTATATTCAAACCCCAGCATAGAAATTGTACAAGGCCGACGGAATAGAATTCATGTACATTTAAACGGCAATTACGCTGACAAACATTATGCGGCACGGCGCCATTCAAAAAATAAAACCAAACTAAAATTAATTACATTCTTGGAGCACAAGATTAACGACGAGTAGGCTCGAACCAATTACGCTGTCAAAACATCACCTTGAAAGTCGAAATAAAGAAAACATCAAACACAATCGGTGCTCGACATAACAATAATGGTTCTATTGTTGCATAAAGCGGTCCAGATGGTGGTGTAGATAATCGGGCCATGCGAAAAACGAAAATATTACCTTTGTATTAATTACTTAAATGCGTTGCACAACTATTTTGTCCTCCGTTCGTCTGTCGAAACGTCTTGCGATGATAGCCGAATTTGTCATGCTATACGCATTTAAATTGATCATCAATAACTTGATTTTATTAAATAACCAACTGCTTTAAACCGGATGAAAAAACTAGAGTATTGACGATATCTATTGGAATCTTAAACACAGTTATTTTGAATGTAAAGATGACTACATCGACTACAAGCAGGATATAAAAGCGATTATAGAAAGCAGATGAACATACAATGATTAAAGAATGACGTATTCTTATATTGAAGATTGGATTACAGTAGACAATTGTAATAAAAATATTGCTGAAGCTATTTTAAACTTTGTGCTCTACATTATTAAATTGTAAATCGTTTAATTGCAAAACAGAATTTAATAGTGGCTTACGATGGTCAGTTTTTTGTATGCGATTATATGTATATCAACACAAACTATAAGTAAATATATTCGTTGTTTTCCTTATTTCATGTGTAGGTAATTATTTAAAATAGATAGTTTAATCCACCTACGCTACACACATATATGTACATACATTTCACTGGTCGTATACATTTCACGCTACATACATATTTTCTAATAAATAAATCAAATATTTACTACTCGTACTCGACTTCAGAACTTTGTGATCCATGTCGAATCTATGGATTATAATGTATGTTTGCTACTCTTTCTCGAAAAAGCTACGGAATTCAATAATTTAATACCAAATATACTCTTTGTCACGGGAAGTATTTTCACGTGGACAAAGTCGCGGGCGACTGATAGTAACATAATAAATTCTGGATATTTAAGGTCAATTTGGGTAACTTTGAATCATTTGGGTAACATTGAACGTAGGAATTTGAACTAGTTTCGATTATTTTTTCATATGAAACCAACACAATTGATAAAAGTTTGCAAAACTAAATTAAACCTTTATCAATTGTGTTTGAGGTTGTCTGTACTGTCAAAAATATCGCTCATACGAATGCTAAACGTGTGAAGTAAACACATAACTAGAATGACAAAAGGTTAACGTTTTCGTCCAAACAAATAAAGGTTTTCTTAATAATTTATGTTGGAAGGTTCATATATCAGCCATCCAGTGTATAATGGTAGGTAACTCACCATTAAATAATGTACTTGTCTGTTTAGACACAATAAGGTGATAGAACACGTAATTTCCTAAGCATTGTGGTAATGGTGATGGAATGCCAAAGTCTGTAAAGGCGTCTCTGTTCACTAAATGGTCTTAATACTTACTTTTGTCGTGATTTGTGACCTAAAGCTAATTTAAGGCACTCTCACACGTTGTTCCTTCCTACTATATGTTTTGTTAGACAGTTTTAAACAAGACTTTTGACGTATTTAGTATGACGTGTAACGTATTAGACAGACAAACGAAGGAACAAAGTTGTAAACCGATAGGATTGATTTATTATTTTTAGTAACAAATTTATTATTTTCTATTATATGAAGTGATACCGTTGCTTTCGCATTATAAAAATAGTTTTTTTAATAAACTTCGTCTCAAGATGTCCCATTATTCTGCAAAGATATCCCCAAAATATTCCAACGATTTCTGTCATTGACTGTCTCATGCCAATTCGCTACGGTCTACACCCTTGTGGTCAACGTCATTAGAATATACATATAACTCAAAGAAGACAATTTTAATGTCACAACAACAATGTTTTGCAACTAATATGATCGTTAATCCTTTAGTGGTCTGATAGGACATGACACTACATACTAATCCACTATCAACCGACAAGTAGCACGACACGGTCTGACAACACCTTCAGATTTCACTCAATCTAGTTTTGTCATCAATTGATTGCACTATTTTGATCAAAGATAAGAAATAGTCATTGTTGCCTTTGAACTAATACTACTATTGTTCTAAGAGCAGTCTTAGGTTCTTAAGCTATGCAGTCAACATCAATACAAAAACGGGGGTTAAACAGATCGTATCTAAAAACGCCTGCTATCTAAATACCTCACGAACCAATCTAGACGGACTAGCCTCGCATTCTTCGGTATATTCAATCAATAAACGTACGAGCATACCAACAAGTATTAGAATTATAATTTGAATGCGGAGTAGCCAAAATGAGTGTTTCGTCGATGGCATCTGATAGGTAAGTGGTTTTCGTAACGCCCCCTCGAGCGGTGCGATAACATCGAGTGCGCGTGCGCACCGCGGCCGTACCATGTGTTATTTTTTAAACACACGTAACTGAACATCTGCGCGATGGTACAGATTAACAACCAGTTTCGTATCTTCTTTTTTTCGATGACAAAGACGTATTACTAAAATGAATTATTATCCTAATGGATTGATACAATCGGACCTCTAGAGGACTGCCATTACCCCCAATCCCTGTAGGACTTAATTGACCTTCGAGTGACATGATAGTATCATTTGTATCGATGTTAAAGCTTCGATACGTTAATCGATACTTCAACTTTGACAAGTGAACAAAGGAGGCAAGGTTGTAGGCCTCAATTTGCAACACAGATGTAAATGTCAAAGTACTCTAACATATTATAAAGAAAGATATCCTTGTGGCAGGAACAAAGAAATGAAATAAATGCGTGCAGATTACTTATCAGTACTATTATAAGGCACAAAACAGGCCTACTAGTTATATTCTCCTGGGAAGTTAAGCTTGTACAGTTTATTACTGCCCTACTGTAAAAGCACTTTAACTGCAATCTTATTGATCTCGAGCACATAATGCTTTACTCATTTGTTTTAAACCGACAACTACAATAACTCAAACAATTAAAGATCCAAACTGATTTCTTCATACGTACCTATTAGTACAGAAATGTCATGTTATATGCCGAACATGTCATAGTACAAAAATAAAAGTGAAATCAACAAAAGACAAACAAGGTTTTCGACAATAGGAAGGGATTTAATATCCGATATCCCAATTTAAAAGCTTTTAAATTGAAATGATCAGAAAGAAACCCGATCGTATTACCGTCATAACTTCAATCATATTGAATAGCGCTCAAGTCATCTCGTTATCATGATCGCCACGTCGAAAGCAAGGCCACAGGGAGCGGTCAAGGGATAGCTGACACCACAACCTTCAACCCAGGACCTTGATGAGTCACTAAACCGATCAGCATTGTTCTGTGATATTGATCCTAACGACACGACTTGCAACATTACTAATTACAACTTTATACAGTTGCCCAATGTTAGGGTTGAACGGTGACGTTACAAAATAAAATAAATCGTTCAATCATTCGTTAATAGAAGACTACTACCTACAGGTGCGTCGAATATTTAGTTCATTTCATTATTTTTTTATTTCTATTTAATCGGTGACGTTTAGTGAAGTTCACTCTAAATTGATTTGATAGAACTCATAAGTAAGTCGTATTTTTAACAACACGTTCCACCAAATTAATTTTTATTAGACTTTAAATGAAATACGGAGTAATCTGCATTGATAATTCTTCAACGAAATCGATGGACAACCAAATAAAAACCATATAAACCAACCGATCAAAACTTACGTAAGTTCGTAATAC
Organism: Anticarsia gemmatalis; assembly: GCF_050436995.1. Taxonomy (NCBI): domain Eukaryota; kingdom Metazoa; phylum Arthropoda; class Insecta; order Lepidoptera; family Erebidae; genus Anticarsia; species Anticarsia gemmatalis. The sequence goes on from NC_134760.1 coordinate 5,239,112, forward strand.
AATTAATACACAAAAGCCAGAAGGCAGCCCTACGGCACATTGTTATGGCATGCGGGCGTTTCTATGACGTCTGTGTCAGGAGCATGCGCGTTTGCTTTCGACGGACTGTTACGTCTTATCTGATCATAACCATTTCGTAATTTAGATCTCAGCTCACGCATTTTGAACGAACTAAAATTCTTTAGCCGGCCTTGTCTTCAGCCATTTGTAATTTTTGAACACCTGATAAAGATATCGGTGTTATCTAAGCATCGAGTCGGTCTCACTTTTCCTTTTAGTTTAGTTATCAAGGCTTTGATTGTGATGATTAGGAATTTATATGTGGGTCGGTAGCTGTGTCCGTGTTGGAGATATTGAATTACCTTTTTATCTTTTCATTTGGTCATTTCTGATCTAGTAGTTATACTCTACAACATTTTATTCACATCAATAAATAATGACTCGATAAATATCCTATTGTTTTACGTCACTATCTACTGAAGAAGTCTCGATAACATTCGTAAACAAATTGCACTCCTATTTAACATTATTGACACAATCGCAAATCAATATTACCACTTCAAAATTCAATTAAACTTTCTAACAACTTTTAAAAGCTACTTGTTTAAAAGTATTGATAAGAGGTACAATGTACATGTATCGATAAAATTGAACGATTCGTGAATGTTTGAGGTTCAACAAAGAGTTCATTTATCATGGGATAACAAGCCAATGTAAGAAACAAAAGACCGACTTGTAAACGTTTATTTGTTAGTTATTGTTATTGATTTATCTATGGGTTTTCGACAAGCGAATATATTGTTGTATAATGTACAACTATTGTGTTATATTGTTTAAAAAAAAGGTGATGTATCGTCACGTATGCACGTATTTGTTGTAGAACTTGGCGAAAGTGGAACTCATAAAATGATAGGCAGATCTTACAAAATAAAGGATAGTTGTAGTTTTCAAATATTGTGTTTTGTAAATAAAATTATCTCTGCTTAAGCTAGTATGGGATCATTTAGATATATAGCGTAGAGCAACAAAGTATTTTATTTTCCTTTGAAAAACAGCCGGGATATAAAACCATGTAGAGCTGTATGATAGCCACGTTATGCCATATCAGCGTCGATTATGCCACATTGAAGCCCGTATTAAAGTCTAACCCTACTAAGTAAAGACAGAAGACATATGTCACAAAACTTTTTTGTTAAAATAGCTTTCTTTTTCATAGAATTCAACAAAAATGTTGTAAAAGTATCGAAAGATTTCCCGTCAAAGTGGCATTGCTATTGGATTACAGAACTTTATAAGGCGTGCCAGTGAAAAGTGGACGGTTGATACGCGTTTTTGTAACAATATCATATACGGACGCTATAACTGGATGACGATCGACTTTCTTGTGAGATACGATTTAAGATTGTTGTTTGATGGATTTCGTCGGCGGCCTTATTTAGACCGCGATTGTAATTGAAATTCTAAACAAAAAGAACAAACGGTCTGCTTTTTGACTTATTAAAGCTATTAACAGGTGGCCGGGGAATGTTTCACCGTTCGTTCTCATGCATTCAAATGTGCGCATGTAAGTGACTTTTCAATCGACTCTATATTACTAAGATTTACAATACAAATACGCTGTTTCCTTAGTTTAAGTCCACGACATTAATTAAATATATCTTATAATGTAAATTGTCAGTAGCTTGTAATTTAATTACGCGTACACATAACAGCCCTAATTTTAACCAGTGCTTATTAAAAATACGATCGTAATCACATTGATCAGCAATCAGATCAATATTAAACTTGATTTCTTTCTTTCACTTTTTGACCCTTATTGGCGAGTTGTTACGTAGATAACTTCCAATTTTCTTAATTAGTAAGTTTGCATACACAGTGCTCATTTCGTCATTACTACTTTCGTACACTGGCGGCCACATCATTTGTAACCAACAAATTATCAATTAATATTCATCTAGATCGGTATCTCTCGCTCGACTTTTGACTGCACAACATACCGATAGGAGATACGTGCCATAAGCAAATAGAGTTTTAATTAAAATATTTTCGATTTCACATCAGAAAATAACGGCTTATTATTTTACGGTCGACGGTTTACATAGTTTTGTACAGCTACAGTGTCAAAACTTAACGGTTATTGTCACTGGATAATTATCTTCTTAACATTTAGTTACTTGCGTGAGTCTCTCCAAAATGTTTAACTGTATTGCTTCATAGAGGCGAGTGATATTTAACATCAAAAGCCTGCTCTCAATAGTTGAACGACGAGCACGTTGCCGATTCATACTCGACCTCATATATTATTTATTCATCGTTACTTTTACAACGTCTATTCATATTACACGTTACGTACGTAACCATTGAGCTCATTAATTACGGGAAGATATCAAAAATAATATGGAGACCACCCGCGACCAGTTTATTGCGGCCTGCACTGTAATGGTATCAGGTTGCGTTTCCTAGTAATTCTTTTTGACTTTTATTTTACTCGTTTTATTTTTAAAAGTAATTTCTGGCCACAGTGTGGGAAACTTCGCCGGTTGTTTTTGAGTTATTACACCTGTTTATGATATTATAGGCTCAAATGGAGTACAGCAATAAAGTTTTATATTCGGTTATGATGCGCAGTAAATTAATTTATTTATCAACTTATAACTAGTCGCTGTATGTTATTTATATTTATTATCATTACAAGGTAAATTAATTTTGGTTATTAAAACTCATGGTGAAGGTTCAATAGCGATCGTATAATTCGGTAATCTAAAACCTATTTCATTATAATAATAAATAACCCACCATCTTTCCTTACACTCACACAAATATTTAAAATATCTCTCACATTCTAATCATCCTGTCTTTGTAAATTATCAAAACATTCCTATTTACATATTATATTGTCGCTCATCAATATTTATTCTTGAGAATTGAATTCTATCGAACATCGGAACATCCGATCTTTGATAAAACGCATAATGATTCAATAATTAATAATTCATTGCTATTAAAACGCCTATAAAATAGATTAGCATACATTTGTGGCGTTTTCCCACATGATGTCACTGAATCAGTGTTACATGAAGGTCATTACACTACAAAATTAATTCTCACGGGCGAAGCATTAAGGCTTTGATCCGTTTGAGATGAGACGTATTGTTGGCAACGTTGATTTACCGTTCGTTAACTGGACATTGAACCTTATGCATTACACAATAAGGTTTAAATCTGGAAAGAAGACTGTAGTATTGTGATTGTAGAGTCAACATATCTTGAAGGAATCAGCTGTCACTTCACACGAAGCTTTGGATGTCCGAACGAATGTCGGCGACACGTCGTATTATCTGCCGGGAATCTATAGAGAGACGTTAATACCTATAAATAAACAATGTAACTACCTGATCCGGCTGCGGCGGACACCCTGTATTATCTGCGAACAAAAAGTTTTAAAACAACAAAGTAATACTCGATCTGGAAGACATAACAGAAGTTTATTTAAAAAAAATGGTATTTACATTGCTATTGTCATAGCTACCAAAAGTTAATCAAAAATGGGTACAGCAAATTTTAATGATTGTTTGTGCTTTTTAATTTTAAGGGTGATTTTTTCTAAGCACCCCTTTTCTATCACAATCACTAACCATTTTAAAGTATATTTTTTATTCCTTAAGATACTCCAATACTTTGAATTGTTCATTAAAATAAATCCCTTGCCGTATTACTCGTACAACAAGAACCAAAACACAATCCCGGATCTACAAAAACAGTAACACATCAAACGTAAAACTACAAACGTTTACGCTTCACATTTCAGTCGAAAGCTGTCAAGGTTGTGCCAATAATAATTGACATATATGGACACAACTCACTTCTTTACCCACCCACGAAGGTTTTAATGCGCTCTCGAGATTACACCGTCGCATCGGAACACTCATTCTGTACCTTATTTAAGACATATTATAGTTAAGTAAATGAAATTTGCAGGATGCAAAGGGATTTTTTCACGTGGGTGTTTATGTTAATTGAATACCAATGACAGTAAAGCCTACAATCAACTGAACAATACATATTTTACTCGCAAATGTTGTTTAAGCCTAGTTGATGTTCACATTGTGGGATTATGCAATAAAGTGACCGTTACTTTCAGGTTTCCATAATTTAATTAAGTTCCAAGTAGTATTTACGTGCAGATACGCCCGTTTTAAATGTCATATTAAAAGTTCAATACAATCTTTTTTTTTAATATCACAAGTTTGATTGGAAAACTTACTTTACCTTTTACAACTAGCAAAAACTAGTATTGACAACGAAAATATCAAAAGAATTTCCATGAATTACGTTACTTAATTTTGTAATCAAGTCTAAATACTCCCCACCTACCGTTAAGCCATAAAACTGATGACGACATTCTACCTCACTTCATCATCATTAAAGATAATATTTACACAAATATCAACACGACACTAATTATAAATAAACTTACATTTCAAAAAGAAAAAAATAAACAGCCAGTATCATGGCGACCATAAAAAGACGCAACAATGAAAGTGAACAATTTTGATGAGTGCGCAAACGCAGAGTTTTTGGCGAACGCGATACTTTTCGCGCTTAATTGGCCGCCCAAATGAGCGGAGTGCCTTAATTTAAGCGAAGTTTAAGCGAAGCGGCTACATCAAAAGAGGCTTTATTTATTGTGCCGGAGAACAAGATTAGAGTTGACGTTGCTCCGAAGATAATTTTAATGGTGCGTTTGATGTCATGTCAAGTGTAAGATTCTCCTGTGCGTCGGTATTTTAACAAGCTTTTACATGTATTTGGATTATTTTTTGAAGATTTTGAGAAAGTGTCGTGTTGAGTAGAGTTATTGACATTTAATTTAAATTCCTTTCTTTAACACCTTAGTAACTAAATTCGAATTCAGCGTTAAATGATTCTTAAGAAAGATTGCAAAATCTTTCTGATGAATGATAGAGTTACAATTCGTTTCACATTACATCTTCACAAATCACAAAAGCATATCAAGATCTCGACTGACAATCTGCCAGCGCGCTAAAGCCTAAAACAAAAAATCTATATGTAACAATAATACGAGTGAAATATTCGGAGAACTAAAAAATGGCGAATGCGCGGGGGCCGGCGTCCATCACCATCTTGATGTATATTGTTTGATTCTTGATGTAGGTATTGTTTTAAAAGATTTACACTTGAGGCCAAGAATTTCAGCCACACTTGATTTAGGTTTTTTTCAATGGAGAATGTTAACAAATTTGGATTATTAGCTCTCCATATTCTCTGTTAAAAATAAAAAATACTAGTGAAAGAATTACTTTGATACGTCAATTAGTTTCCGATTTATAAGTAAAACAAGTTGTAACCGCGTGAATCGGTGTGACGTCATTGTACATTACCCTAAGTCTGGCTCACATAGTCTTTTTTAATAATATTTACTATTATTACACTTTAAATGTAATAAGCAGACGAAAACACAACAAAATACTGCATAAGCTATTACATCTACGGCTGTAGACTTGATATTAAGCTGGACGCGGCCCGCGCGGCATGGTGTACTATGACGTCACGCTGTTAGCGGGACTCGATATTTTTTGAAACTTTGAATGCTTGTAAAATCAAAACTACTTGGTATTTTTGACTAAAACAAAAACTAGTTTTCATGTACATGTACAGGCTTTACTGAGTCAAAATTTCAAGCGATTTGGCATACCTAGTAACATTCTCCATTATAGCAACAAATAAAGCTTGTTGGGATGCTAACTTCTAACTTAATTGAATCGAATCAAGAAAAAAACGTTTTTGACCACTTTCGCTTCATGATGACAAAATTCATTTACTAGGAATGTGAAGAAGTTATGATTAGTTAATTCTCGTGTAAATAAATACCATCAAGGTTCTAATTATATCGAATACTACACAATATTAACCATAGGAACCATACATCTTCAAACAATACATACAATTAATTAGTAGTAATATTTCAACATTATAGGTGGTGGTCAATAGGTCGTGTCCCGCAGTGTACGGCCGGTTTCATCACCGCTTGCCTCACTAATATCTCATTCACGCATACGTCACTCTCGTTACAATCTTTAATATCAGTTTTCGATCACGTTTGATCTCTGTGACCCTTGATTTCGGCTACCGTAAGCACGATTCTTTTACAAACTAGACAACCTAAATTATACCCTATTTTGAAGTGATAAAGGTGATTTTTAGATATGTTGTTGAATAGACGCGGAACGTTTGAAGCATCTCATGTTAACAATCAGAGATTAGTATGTTAAATAGCTGTGTCTTGCTGCTACGTTTGGCATTTTAGTATTGAATAAGAAAAAATAAATAACGAACTGATTGAAGAGATTGTTTGGGATCTACGTTCTTTTATTGTTTGCTGTGGGATTAAAAGTAGCATAAAGGAAAAACATATTCAAATGTTTTGTTTGTTGTATTTTTAATATTTGAACAGTGATTCGGCATTTTTGTTTTTCATAACGTCGGCATCGGTAGTTTGTTGAACATTATAAACATAGTAAGGAATTCTCGACTTTCTTTGCTGAAAAGATAGCCAGTAGTCGAGGCTTTCATGTCTAAAGTTTCGACGACTTTTTTATTTTTTCTAAAGATATTTACAACAAACAATCAAAGCCAATAAATAATCTTACTTATAATTTACTAATACAGTTCTACAAATAAACTCCACTGATAAAAGTAAAATACACTCAATATATTTACAAATCAGTTTAATACCATATTTGGATAAACATTCGACTACTATATTAACGCAAACACGACTCTAAATTTAACAAAAATGACAAAAGGCGAATCCCATTAAAAGTCCATTGGCAGACATTCTGATCGATGGTGCAATAAAATGATCTGGCAACATTACGTTAATGAATGGCGTATATGGAGCAACATCCTGTGAGGAAGCCAGACCCGTTCTCACTAATAACGGAGATGAGACTTAATGTGCCTCGTATTAATACGCTCTTACTTATGTAGAGCACTTAACATTTTCGGTTATTTTTAGACTTCAGTATCGAATCGTCGTTAAACGAAAGGTTTTGCGGTCATTTTATTTTGGGTAACAATAAAACTGATTTTTGTGATACAATATTTGGAGATCAAGGAATTGCTTCATAAGCTGACAAAACCTATGTATATGAATGTTTATACTTGACTAAAGGAGATTTTGTAATCAAAGTTTCTACGTGAAATATATAAAGTATTTGTAGTACACATAAATAAAACATAGAGCAGTCAGAACAAGAGTGAAATGATAAAATACAATATCATTTCATATCGACTACATTTACCGTGTCGCAATGTAAGCGCTCGTTGATGTCTATTGTATGGCGCAACGATCGTTTGTATGAAAATCAAATATTCAGCAAAATTATAACGACACAAGCGTTTTTTAACTTACCGATGTGAAATTAAATTAAAGTGAAAGTTGTTACATTAAACTTTTACCTACGTTAAGCTTTGTGTGTGTTCTTTTCATCGTGAGATGATTTCTACTTGAAACCTCTTTGGTACTTCCTTTAATTAATTAGATTACAGATATCTTCGTCTTAAATCAAATTATAAGTTTCAATTACTGTCGTAATTAAGTGTTTAATTTATTCGATATACTTTTAGTACCTGTTACTTTTAAAGATGGCTTTCGGATATAATTTGTAGAGAGTACAAACCTACATACATAATTCTAATTTCGAAATCAATTAAAACCGTATAAAAATAAAAAAAGCGTTTTAAATACTAACCTCTCGTTAAACTTGAATAAGGTTCTAATTTAGGTTTTTAAAGGCTTTTACAATTATTAAATATTTATCTCTTACAATTTAATCTATTTAGATTCATTTCTAATCCTATTTTTTACAAAACAGCTATATCTAAAACCTAAGCCTTTAATATCAAAACAAAGAGCGCCATTATTTAAGTTACATAAACGTAGCAGATATTAAATCATAGAGGCTTTGATATCGTGGATTCCTTATCATATATAAATCACTAATAGGAACAAATTATTCATGCGCATAGTAAGGAGGCGGGGGTCGTGCGCAGACCCCGCACTATCCGGCTATCTATCTGATGTATACGTCATACCGTCGGTAACCGATATCTTATAGATACGGTACTAGTATCTATATTTATAATATGTATACTTTATAAGGAGTGTTTGTAATAAACTTAGTTATGAAAATTTGCTGTGATCGTCTGACGTTTACCGGTGTTTTTTTACTCGTACCACTGTTTTAAGAAGAGTTTTTTTTCTCTACATACAACAAACATTTGTGTTATTCTACTAATCGTTTCTGTTTTAACAAATGTCCACCTTGATCGTTTTGTATGTTTTTGTCTTTTTGCTACATTTTAAAGATATATCTCAATTAAAGAAAATAAAGACACGTGTTTATGGGAACCACCAAAACTAAAACTAGTTTTAAAAATTAAAAACTATGTAACATTAAAATGCAACAGGTGCATTCTTAAATTAAAAATAGATACTAAAATACCTACCGTACAACGTAGTACTATTATTCACATTTAAATGTTAATCTTACGAACATTAATGTACATTTTATTCATGCGTACAGCAAAAAGTCTAATTTGCAAAATAAAATTCTTCGCGGCATACTTGAAGCTGTATAAAATGCTAACTGTTTTTATGACTAGCACATATACCTACATACAAGAATATTTATTTTGTTCCTGCATTATTTACGGAAATAATAACTATGAACATTACTACGACGCGGAGTTTTTTTAATGTTTTACAACGTTATACAATGAGAGAGACTTATTTTTTGGGTTCCGCAAAGATTTTTTACATGCGATCTACAACTACGATCTACTTTGAAAAACTTGATGTGGATACTTGTCAAAGGAATTAAGTAAACCAATAGCCCCCTTTTTAATCAGTTTAAGCATCTTTGTTGTTTCATTTATGACGATTACAGACTTCTTCATTGGTAACGCTTGTTTTTCTTGATTCCCTTAATGTCGTCTTTTACCGAACCATCTTTTTACTAAGTATTGTGCTTTGCGAAAATAAGATTATATGATGATGCGAGTTAATACGAAGTCGTCAAAAACATATGTTAATTTCTTCAATGTATGCGGAACCATAAGAATATCTAAGTCAAACTTTAAATCTGTCAGTTATAATAAGAACTGGTAAATCGGACAGCAGTTAGGTTTTTCGCCGGCATGCTACCGTGTAATAACACCGTCCATTTGTGCCAGACTGCCAGCCATATGGCGAAGCAGTCCGGCGCACTCTCGTCAAAATGTCGCCGGCGTAAGGACAGAAGAATAAAAAATAATGCTTTATTAACTCCGGACACTGTGATACAGTTTGCAAGGCTTTAAACTGTTCTATATTTAGCTTTACTAAAATGAAACTTTAAATGATAGTGATAATTCAAATTAAGTTTTGTTTTTTGTTGAATTATTGTAGCGCGTGTAATAATATTTAAGGTCGTTGATGTATATTGACATAAATTTTGGATAACATGTATGACCACTCAACTTTTGAGATTTATTTAATCAAGTGATAGCTACATTCAACTTTCAATACAATTTTACTGATTAAAGTTGTAGTTATTATTATTATATACTTTAGTTCGAAGTAAAGAATATAGCAATTTCGCATACTTGTGTTTTGCGCACTGTACATTAGGTAGGTTAACGTTAGTAATAAAATTGTGATGATTCCCAGAGCGGCGCGCGCAGCCGTGATCTACGACTCGACGACACTTCCTTATAACATGCGGAAAAAATTGTCGCAATACTATAACTTACATGATTTCCATGAAAATATCACCACTGAAATGCTCAACACGAGTTATGAGAAGTAATATAATAGTAGTCTTCCCCATTTTCATCAAAATTACTGATCCAAATTAGACAATATAATTTTTTTCCTATGACTCTACTCACCATTTTAATTGTTCTTTCTTATAATAACAAACAAGCTAAAACAGAATAAACATAATTGTATATAATATAAGCAGAATTACCGTGCCCAACGTGAATAATTAACTTTATTCAAAGTAGACGAGATGTTTACTTGTCGTAATAAAAACAACATTTGCATGCACAATTACAGAAGGAAGAATATCCAATACTTTGTCCAATTGCAATACAACCTGAAAAAAAGTACACGTAACTTCATTCCTTTTACAACTTAATGTGTGGGACTTTATCTACGCCCTGAATTCCTTAACAACATTGTCCATATCGAAACTGTAGTAGCCTGATCACAATTCCAGATTGTCATAAAATAAATACATCGCCATTAAAGCCATGAGATAGTTGTTTTTTCATCTCACTGACGCACCATTTTCGTCGATCTATATTAGCCTTAATATGACAAAGAATGCCTCACTTTACTTCGCAGAAACAATCCTTGAGACATTGTGTAACTGTCCTTAAATAACGTCATTAACATCTCCCTTATAAAAGCGATATATTGCGCAATGACAATCACTTTCGAAACTCATAAAAAGAATCCAAATGTGTAAGGACCCTTCTCTTCACTTTGCTCGTAAATGCCTCGACGAGTAATAAGCCCAAATGTGTAATTCGTAATCATATATCACCGCCCTACGTAAAGTGATGAATAAAAATATGAGTAATCCTTTTATCGTCAAACATGATACGAAAGTTTTTTTTATTACTTCTTATCAATGAAATAGCAAATGTCACACGAATAGAGAGCTTGGTAATGCTGACAGAATCTGATTTGTTTGCGGTAAAAGTAAAACTTATTTTTACCAAATAAAATTTAAATAAACAAACATGAACACAATTGTAGGAATAATTGTATAATTGTAGCGTAAAATATCATCGAACATGTCCTTATTATTGAAGAAAACCAAACAGCACACAACATAAGGCCACACACAAAGTATCTGGGGGCACGGAAGTGCCCCCGCAAGTCGAGCAAAAAAAGAGCGGCACGGCCGTAACATCCTTTTCTCGAAGCAATTCGGGCTATTTTTGACACCCCTATAATTTCGTTGTGGATAAAACAAGAAGCCTGGATTTTCAGCAACTAATCAGTCATTGTATAAACACGGTATATTTAAAATTTCAGTCAATTTGAACCAGTAGTTTAAGAATGACAACTTGTTAAAATTTTGAATTTTGTCACTCACTGATTCACTGACTCACTGACTCACTGACTCACCGATCATCAAAAGTCTAAGGTACTTCTAGCAGACTTAGAAGCTTAAAATTTTGAATACAAATAGGGTTTAGTGTCTTAATCATGGGAAAATTTTAATATTTTCTAATTTCGGTCCAGTTTTCTAAATACATCAACTGCAACAATAACTTTGTAATCCTATATAAATGTATAAGATTACAAGGTTACATTTGCAGTTAAAGAATTATTATTACTGTAGAAAATAAAATAAATAGGTGTAAATAGGTACCTACTATATGAGGCATAACGGGAGGGGGTATAGGGTGGGTATGGGTGTTTAGCCCATGAAACTGAACAACATTCCCATAAGAAAATAGGTTGAATTATGAAAAAAACGTCTTTCCATACAAATTGGACTTATGTTCGCTCTACAAAAAGAAGTGAGATGCCATCAAAAACATTCTGTAAAAACCTCGTCTCGCCGTAAAAAGTTGTGAGATCTATATAATACCAAGTCGATTAATCTATTTAGTCTCTACTTAAAGGACCTTCTGTCTTAAGTTATTACGTATGTTATTATCACGCCAATTTAAAAAAAATACCTTTAAAACAAATAGATCGACTTGGTCATCGCAAGAAAACACAAATTCGCCATTATTAACATTTCAGGAGCATTAACTTCTTGTCGTGCTGTGTAGTGTGATACATACTAATAATCAAATCATGCGATGGCCAGGTCGGTCTATTTGTTTTAAAGGTATTTTTTTTAAATTGGCATGATAATAACATACGTAATAACTTAAGGCAGAAGGTCCTTTAAGTAGAGACTAAATAGATTAATCGACTTGGTATTATATAGATCTCACAACTTTTTACGGCGAGACTTGAGGTTTTTACAGAATGTTTTTGATGGCATACGCAAGTTTACCAGAACAATAATAGCAGTCTCGTATCGAAATTCAGAGTAGTTCTTAATTATTGTTATTACATGTTAACCACGGGCCGCATACACATAATTGCATATACTGTATCATCTATAATCCAACTACAGTTTTGTTTTTACTCCATGATTTTCTACGACCTTGTTACCTAATATTTATAGTAGACATCAAGGGATGTTGCGTAAGTTTTATATGAATTTGAAACTGTAACTTTACTAATGGTGGGTTTGCCTGACATCTTGAGAATAAAGTTGCGAATTCAATATCTGTTTGGTATTTAACACTTGAATCATTGAGACTATAGTTGCCTTCACTATACAATATTCGTATCGATTAAAAATGTTCCTTTTTTTACTACTTTTAGAAGAAGAACATAATCACGGACCTATTTTTTGAGGACCTTTTTAATCAATCGTTACGGAAATAATGAAAAGTTTTATTATTTAGACGCATTACAAATAAGATAAGCAAATTCGTACTACGATTGTAAGAGCCTTGCACATCAGTAGCGAAAAAGAACTATTACTTTTAAACTTGCTCACTCCGCATCCTGTTTATTTATCTCAAAAGAAAACACCGTTACTCTATCAATGACCTTTATTAACTTCTATAAATCACTACATAGATAACGACGTCTGCTACTATAAAGAGGTTTAGCAAAAAATATTACAGAACCGTATTATTGCCTAAATACGTAATTAACAAGAACATTAGTTAGTCTATTGTGGTGTGTTGAATAACTTGTTGGCTAATATTGAAGCCTTAACCTACATCAAAATATGTAAGTGTTACATAGTGTGTCACATCAATCTTCAGTGGGGATTAATAACGGAGGCTCCCAGCGCCTTTGTGTATCGGAATCATCGTCTATTGTATCTGATATGTTATGTGATTGTACGTATGGGTGATACGGTCAGCTAACTTGCTTGGAGAATCTTTAAAAATGTTCTGAGTGCCAATACACAAAATGCAAAGGAATTTTATAGCCTCGAAAATTACTCTTAGCTATTATCTGTTTCAATAGATTTTCCTATTACTAAGCGAATTAAGCTCTAGTTTGTTTTATGGTGCCGGTTAGGACTAAAAATATACATGTTCCTTATAAGGTACGCTATGAAAATGATAATGCCATCAAAAACATTCTGTAAAAACCTCAAGTCTCGCCGTAAAAAGTTGTGAGATCTATATAATACCAAGTCGATTAATCTATTTAGTCTCTACTTAAAGGACCTTCTGTCTTAAGTTATTACGTATGTTATTATCATGCCAATTTAAAAAAAATACCTTTAAAACAAATAGACCGACCTGGCCATCGCATGATTTGATTATTAGTATGTATCACACTACACAGCACGACGAGAAGTTAATGCTCCTGAAATGTTAATTTGTGTTTCCTTGCGATGACCAAGTCGATCTATTTGTTTTAAAGGTATTTCTTTTTAAATTGGCATGATAATAACATACGTAATAACTTAAGACAGAAGGTCCTTTAAGTAGAGACTAAATAGATTAATCGACTTGGTATTATATAGATCTCACAACTTTTTACGGCGAGACTTGAGGTTTTTACAGAATGTTTTTGATGGCATCTCACTTCTTTTTGTAGAGCGAACATAAGTCCAATTTGTATGGAAAGACGGTTTTTTTTCATAATTCAACATATTTTCCTATGGGAATGTTGTTCAGTTTCATGGGCTAAACACCCTTACCCACCCTATACCCCCTCCCGTTATGCCTCATATAGTAGGTACCTATTTACACATATTTATTTTATTTTCTACAGTAATAATCATTCATTAACTGCAAATGTAACCTTGTAATCTTATACATTTATATGGGATTACAAAGTTATTGTTGCAGTTGGTGTATTCAGAAAACTGGACCGAAATTAGAAAATATTGAATTTTTCCCATGATTAAAACACTAAACCCTATTTGTATTCTAAATTTTAAGCTTCTAAGTCTGCTAGAAGTACCTTAGACTTTTGATGATCGGTGAGTCAGTGAGTCAGTGAATCAGTGAATCAGTGAGTGACAAAATTCAAAATTTTAACAAGTTGTCATTCTTAAACTACTGGTTCAAATTGACTGAAATTTTAAATATACCGTGTTTATACAATGACTGATTAGTTGCTGAAAATCCAGGCTTCTTGTTTTATCCACAACGAAATTATAGGGGTGTCAAAAACAGCCCGAATTGCTTCGAGAAAAGGATGTTACGGCCGTGCTGCTTTTTTTTGCTCGACTTGCGGGGGCACTTCCGTGCCCCCAGATTTATTATCATTAAGATACACCGATATGATACCACTTACTCATACATAAGAGTGTACCCAAAGCATTACAAAATAATGTTTTGCAATAAAAGTTTAGCTCGGCACGTGCCAAAGCTCGCATTCTTAATCATCCGTATGTCAGAAGAAGGCGCGCCGCGTCTCGATTTTTTCAATAGCCAACAACGTAATGGAGCTCACAAATTGTTTGTACCTTTGTTTCGCTATTCGGGACACAAATTCATTGATGCACATACTGTGTACGAAAATATCCATCTTGTTAGGCAACCGTATCATCATTTGTTATGAAACAGTCGACGGCGTGCGGTCGGTTTGATCGCTGTTTTGACTGCGGACACATTGAGCCAATTATTTTTTGTATGCCACAAGTCACAATAAAAAGAAATATTTTGATAGCTATATACAAACGCGAAGTATATTTACTAAGGAATTTGAATGTTATGATCGCGTGTGTAGTAGCCAAGTAGTAACATAACATAGCAATTATTTCTTACATTAATAAGCGCTCCATAAATGTTCAATTTAAATGTTACCTCCTTCAAAGTGTATCGCCTATAATTAACCCCACCGATTTCCCCACTAAATGTCGGCTCGAACCTAAAATTTGCATAAAATTTAATACGGCGTTAACATTTATTGAGTTCTACGCGGCTATTCTAATTTTTCGTTTAAGGAAGGCTTTAATCATGAATAACAAGTCGGGTACAGTCAATTGCAATTTTGCTCAGCTGAAGTTGTTATATTTGGGCATAAAAATACAGTAAACAAATTTAGTTCAGCGTACAAGTATGTTAAGGCAGCTAGTAGTTGTATACAAGTGGCGTAATAAAGCTGGCACCCGCAGCGGCGCGGCGTGCGCAGGCGCATCGTAAACCGCGTCGCTAATCGATTCCATGCCTATAAAGAAATTATTTTCCGCTTATGCGAATAAAATACGTTTAGCGCTCACTACCAGTATATAATTTCATCAACGTAAACTAGCTTTATAACCGTTTTATCATTCATTTGGGTTTGCTACTACAGTTTTCTAATTATACTTTAGGTTTGTGAAAATGACTATCTTGGATATTTCATTTCTATATGCGACAATAAATAATTTTAAACTTTCATTATATGTTGTCATAATTAAAAACAAGAGTAGCAGACTAACACTTAGATTTAAATGTTATTTATGTTTACAGAGAACAGATAGAATATAATAAATTCAACTTAAGAGGATGCGATTAATAACTTAGACATTAAAGCAACTATATTATTCGTTTCATTGATAATAATTTGAAAAATAAACACTTTACGACTGAGAAAATAATTAGCGATGAATATTTACGACCATTGCAAATGAAACTTGGAACATCTCGACATTTGTAACAGCTGTTTTGCTGTATACAATAATTTATGAGATAATAAACGAAATCGTTAACTAAAAAAATACGACCCCCAGTATATTTGAAAGTGTCATGTCACGTAATCTTTGTTCTTCAACAATGTTATTGAGGAAAAGTGGCATTTTTTATTTGGGGACTATAAAGTTTGTTGTCGTGAATCAGCGGGTTGTACGACAATGCAGGGCTCGCCAACTATTGCCAACAGTTCACAGTTCACTCGATCAATACTCCGTAGAATTCTATGTCAGTCAGGATTGTCACGATGTAACTAATTTGTGATTTCGTAATACCACGAAATAATTGCGGATCTCTGTAATAAGAACAACATTTTGGGGACGTCTAGAGCGACTCTTGCGCAACTGTCGAGGAATCAGATGTCGATGATTAAGTTAGTGAGCCTTATTATTGGTTAACAACCGTTATTACATGTTTCGTCGACTGTCATTATGTATGGACTCACCGCTTTATTTGTCATCTAAACCTATAGGTATATTTTATTGGCAATTATTAGCTTGAATGAGAAAGCGTCTGCTTTTACATGACGTTGGTGTCGCCTCGGGTGATGCTTAAATAACATGTTTTGGCATCCGTCTCTTCTTTTTAAAGCCTCTTTATTTATCTAAAATGAATGACGAAGATACATATTAGTGTATTTTGCTTTCTGTTAGTCTAATGTGCGGTTTATTTTGTTACAGTGTACCAATACCGCCGCCAAGCTGACTACCGCAAATGAGATTATACCCAGTTACCACGTCGAAGCGCTAATAGGTAAGTTTATTTATTTCTACAGCTATATAACTTCAGTTAACTGCGCAACGTACAACATGTTTAAAATCTAATAATTCTCGTTTAAGTATCAATTACAGAAAAGCAACACGTTTATATTACTATACTCCTTACACAGGAAATATAAAGGCTCTACTGTTTTCATTAACCATAATACGATTCTAAAAGTGATTATATTTAATAAACTTAATAGTATTTCATAGCTTTTGTTTTAGTACGCATAAGTGACTGTATTGCAGAAAAAGTTTAGCTCGCAATTTTAAGATATATAACGATTTTATACTACTTTTACAACATTAAAACATCCTTACGAATATTATTTTTGAACTAATAAAACGAATCTCTAAATATAGCATCATTTCTTCATAGCTCAGTTTGTCATCCAAACAAAATGAATAGGAAATTAATGTGAAAATAATTTCTATAACGTAACCGAACAACATAAAGGGCGATGGGCAAACTTTATAATGGCTACCAGAGCTTATTATAATAAAACGTGGTGGGCCCGACGGGCTCCTACACGGTTTGACCTCGGGGGCTGCGATTAGTCGGCTACTAGACTAGAGGTACCTTCTTGTAATACCCCGTAACATGCCACACTATACATGTAAAGAAATACTGAATGCGCCATTTGTGGAATGCAACGATAGCATGGTTTTAGGAATAGGGCTGTTTTTTGAAAAAGTGATTTATAATTATGTATTCTTACTTTTGAAAAATGGGTGTGATCAATATATTTAATTTTGAGCAATTTGATGATTTTGTACTGAAAAATTACTTCAAGTATATTACTGCAAAACACAAAACACACAAACAATTGTTTTTTTTTCGTTTCAAAAGCAGTAAATACTATGTTTAAAAAAGTTTAACTTAAGTTTATAGGTTTGTAGTGTCATAATGTTTACAGGCCCTTGCACAACGGGTCAGCCAAATTATGGTGAAGTACACCGTGACATTGTTCTCAAACTATAAAGGTTTGTAAGAGTAATCACGGAAAGTGCCAAATTATACTTTCTAAGAGATCGAGGGCAAATCAATTGACTTGTTTTATTCGACGATTTCTTAACCGAATGAGGAAAATAATATAAACAGTAGTCGTGATCTAATCATCTCGAGTTTAACAGTTATCAATCATCCGAAATCATCTTCGTTTAACGATACATTAAATTATTACTTAGATTCCATCGGAAAAAGTATTTTTTACTTAAGGATAATATGAACAAAATATTTTGCCCCACTATCTATTTTTATACCAAAAAAAGCATATTACTTAAATACTGTGTACAATCAAATTTTAATACACAAATCCTTTCCAAATTACAAACTAAGTACGCGATCTTAAAAAACTACTAGTAAATGCTACCTCATCCAGTGGTATCGGTGGAGGATATATCGTCGGCGACTGTACATGGAACTGCGCACGCATTACATGCTCCGATATAATCGTAGCAAACGACCGCCGTAGAGAAATTTTCCTAGGAGCGCCGTTTTCCATCTTAAATCTGTATAAATTAGAGTAATTTGCATTACGAGCACTTTATTTTTATTGCTGCTCGGTTTATTTTAAATGATTCACCCTTTTTATACTGCCTAGCTTTAAGTGAACTTTTATACTGCCTTTATAGTCGTCTATATAGCCGGAAGTTTACTATACACTACTACTCAAAGAAATTTGGCGTAACATTGTAATAAACTTTTAATATCAAGTAAGCAGTAGATATACTCTATTCTTACAAATAAAAAGTATTGTTTAAAAGATTCGGTCTTTAAAGTCCTACAATTGCAGGGCAATCTACATATGTATACACAATCTTCATTTTTATATCTTACCAAAAGACCGGTACAAAATTACATACACAATAAGTATCAATCCATAAAATTACACATAATAAAAGAACCAAGTTATGTAGTAGCGTATCATTGAGTTGAGGTCACGTGTTAATTTGGACACACGTCTCATAATGAAAGATAGTCACGCACTCGTGATGGACAGAACAAAATGTATTAGAACAAATTCGTTTTAAATTATGTGCAAACATACAGTAATTACATCTTAAGGCTTCTGATATTATTCGCTTTTAATTAATGTTTAAAAACGGGTGCGTTGTTTTAATTACACGTTTGGTTTGATGAGTTAAGTGGCTGTCAGACAGACGATCTATTCAGAGCAATCAGTGGTTATTTTTTGGTTCTGTTGTGGCTTCGTGAAGCTTTACTAAATAGAGTCTGCGATGCGCGGTAATTTCCGCTTCGGGGCAATGAATGAAGATTTTTATTATAAGTAATAATTAATGAAAATGTAGACCAGAGAACTAAAGGTTGTTATCTTCACATTGAAGATAGTGTTAGAATTATGAAAGCCTTTACTGTCTTGCTATTATACGCATAATAAATTAATTATCTGAATCAAAGATTTCTATCACCAGCGGTTTACTGTACTATTTCTAATTTCACTTTGTTACGACAATAATATATACCATAATGGTAGGTAAAGTTTCTCAGAGTGCGTTTTGTTCGATAGATCGTACGATAAGAAGAGAACTACGATAAATAAACAAAAGTCCTCTTCCTACTATTAGTGTGTACCTTCGACATTGATCACTTGTATCGCTCTCAATATCTACGCAAACGCAACACGGAAACAGTAGCCCATTTCCGAGGTACTACTACACACACAACTTACACACAATAATTATACAACTAATAACTATTGATTGCATCTCATAATAAATTATCCACGCAGTATGTTTGACTAAACGTTACCAATCTCGACATGACATGCTACTATTAATTACTTTTTATAACAGGATGCCAACTAATTGAAAAGTAATTTTCATTAAACGCTACGAAATTGTCCATTCAAATAACCAGTCATAATCGATCATAAAATTTTCATGATTCAATTTAGCCGGCTCATTGAAAATTGGCACGTCGGGTACTCAAGGTTGACGAAAAATGTCAGTTTGGTATTAAATAAGAAATATTTTGCATTAGTTTGGACAACTGTTGTTGATAGAGTGCCTGTTTTGAGGTAATGCAGCTTTACATAATCGATTTAGATTTGTAGTTTCCACTTGTCATGCTTAAACTTTATGCAAATAAGGGATTATTCATAATTTGAACATTCATTCCGAGCCTGAAATGCCATATACTATTATCCAAATAATGCTAAAAAGTAACTCGAAGCTGCAATGCTTTTTACTATCAAATAACATAAAAAGCAGAATAACAGATAGAGTTTGCTCTTTAAACCTTATTAATTCAACTCCGTAGCCTTTCATTAGTCATGGTTTTTCATCAATTCGCCAATCTTTACTCAAAACCGATAAAATAAGAATCAAAAGCGCGATTGCAAATATAAAAACATGTACAATAAGTATACAAAACCCACAGCGACTGAGCGCAACAAAACTAGCACGTCCGAAGAGAAGCGTTAATAGAAAATAAATTATAGTTAGCTTACAACCAAGTATTTTATTAGCAAGCCTTACAGTGAAACCGCCACGGGTTAACCATTCAATGCAAACGATAAACCGCCTATCGTTACGTTATTTATAAATAATATATTATGCACAATGATTATTTTGAAGTTTAAATCAGGTTTAGTAAACGTTTGGTTCGTTTTATTCGCGATTATCTACGTAAATCGAAAGTTAGTTCTTGCTTCTTGATTTGGATTTTCTGTTTAATTGTAGTGCTAGAGAAAGACTATGCTTTATTTTTCTTCTTATTTTTTGGAAATGTTCAAGTTAACAAAAACTTGTAATTTGAAACGGTGTTCAGCTTTCGGTTTCCTGTACAGGTGCGGGTCTATAAATTGGTCTACAAAAATACCTACCGTTATTGTAGTAGGTCCTACAAGATTGACTTAGTTCCGCTAAAGTAATAAATTCAATAGTTCAATATCAATACCGTTGAGATGGATAGTTATCAAACAACAGCGAGAATCTCAGCCCACTTTCGTTCGATACATCGCGAAAGCAACGGATCTAAGGTATTTGCGGTTGCCTACAATTGAATGTTACGCGCCTTCACACCACTACAACGGGTAACTAGATCGATTTCAACTCGAGACATCTCGCATAATGTATAGTGATGTATACTTTAAATCACGTAGATATCTACTTATCATAATAAAGTTTTGATTGTAACAGTTCTTTTTACTTACCTTGAGAAGGAAAAAGATTTTAAGTAGCTATTATAAGTCCGAGTAAGATCTTATTTGAATACTTAACACGTGAGACTAAACTAAGTCATCGACCAACTAAAAAGTTACTAATTACTTAAAGACCTAGAAACAAATATTTTTAAAATATTTATACAATACCTGGAGATTATAATTTGATAATTATCAGTGAGGTAAAGCCCATTGCATGATCGGGCGCTTAATAAAAAAGGTAAGGTAATCCGCATCTGCTATGACTGTTGCACAAACCACTTAGTTTTTAGGGCTCGTTGACAATAAAGAGACGAGACGAGAGAGATTAAAACGACTTCACGTAGTAGGTACTCACTATCAGAAGGAATCTCAAACAGTTGTATATTAAGATCACATCAAAACACATAATTTTCGCGCGTACGACTACTATCTGTCATCACTATAAGAGACTTAGATAAAAACTTTCTTTTTTATATCGTTCGGTGACAAAATTATAGTAGCAATATCAAGCATGACTTATTATTTTCTTGGTAGGTTTATGATATGTTTATTTTTCGTATCTTATCCAACATTATAAAGTTTAATGCAATTTATTTATTTAAATTCTACCACATCTCTTTTCTTTTAATATGTAGTTGTAGATAAAGACTTAAAATGATCTATAAATGGTTTACCTATTAGGAAAATACACTTGCACTTGTTTGAAACTGGGTGTAAATATATGATTATATGTTGTATTTCTAAATAATATAACATAAAGTATTACACTATATTAATAAATAAAATACAGAGCTTATTTAGACATTTCGGTACGGTTACACACTGAAGCACCAGTTTCATAGCATTTAGTATTATAATGCAACTATTTAGATTCCAGATAAAGTCATTGAGGGCGTCAAAATGCGACTAGTAACATTAAAATATGTTAATATGTAAATGTTGATAGATAAAAGAAGGTTGTAACATAGTTGAGTTAAAGAGGTACAGTGCGCGGAGTGCGCAGACGCATGCACTCACACAATTTATCGTACAGGACTTTGGTTACGTCGTGCCTGCGTTTTACGTCAAAAAACAAATATGTACTACTAGCTGACCCGCGCAACTTCGCTTGCGTCACATAAGAGAGAATGGGTCAGAATTTTTTACGTTTTTGTAACACTTTTTACTGTTACTCTGCTCCTATTGGTCGTAGCGTGATGATATAAAATATGCTTTTTTTTTTCAGGAAAAATATTCTCAAAATTATTTATATCTCTTAATATAACGAAGTCGCGCTAAGGCATATCCGCCATTAAAACAGTTGCCATGACAACGGAATTTTGTTATTTCAATGTCATTATAATATTGGTTATTCGCGACTGCGTTCGCCACTTGAATTTTCCCGGGAAATGCGTCATTTTCCCGGGGTAAAAAGTAGCCTATGTCCTTTCTCGGGTATCAAAATATCTCCATACCAAATTTCATGCAAATTGGTTCAGTAGTTTAGGCGTGATTGAGTAGCAGACAGACAGACAGACAGACAGACAGACAGACAGACAGAGTTACTTTCGCATTTATAATATTATAAGTATAGATTGCTATACTTGCTCTACTTTATTATTGTTAGTATAAATATGTAATTGACGCTACTTTCTTAAGGCCCTAGTAGTTCGTAATTAGGAACAATATAATAAAAAAAAATATTGGGAATTGGAAGATTTAGTTATAATTCCAGTATGTGTAAATCAGATTTAATTATTACAGATTCTTACGCAGGCCTGATTAACTTTGTGTAACGACTTCTCGGTGCAAGTTTCTATGTGATAATGATGCGTTTAATTTCTACTAAATATTTACCATAAAATCCGTTTCATTTTACGTGGTACTTGCTATAAATGTGTCGAAATGCGAGTACCACTAGTAAAACTAGTTCCTACAGTTCAGTAGCAACACTTACTCGTTTCAATACCAATAATTGCTAATTTCCTTTAATACAATCTCATCTAATTGTACGTCGGAATGAATGAGCCCGATTTATCTACGATTTTAATTTGAAATTAGACTTTCTTGAAACGTAATTAAGATTAATTTTCGATTACGTTTATGCGTAGTTGGTAGCAGCTTCTTTTGCGCAGTTAAACGCGAATTAAGAATAAAACTTTCGTGGAATTAGTTTCTATTTAATTAAGTTAATGTGTTGAGCTAACCTCTCCCTCATTACGGGACGAGACCCTTGCCCAGCAGTGGGATATTAATGGGTTAAAATTTATTTATTTTAATGTGTTGAAAAGTAGTTTTACTATTAATTTTGTGCATATAAAATGATATGGATTTTTTAACAACATAAAGTAAAATCTGTTATTCTCTTACCTAGCCTTCCAAATGTTCAAATCACTCTAAAATAAAACTTAAAACTTAACGAGATTATACACGTACTTTCTTCACTTATTTTAACAGTTATACCATTTTATGTTCTTAATAGTGTACGAAAATGTTCTCATCGTAGTGCGAGGCGCATAATTTTTCTCTTTTTATCTCGTCTGCAATCATAGTGTTTACTTACATGATTACGCACAACTTTGTATGTAGGTGATTATTTCTTGAGAAACTATAGTATAAGTGTGTAAAGTATATCGCAAAAAGTCGAGTTTTATCACAAGTTAGAGCTGTTTTGAAATATACGTAAATAAATTTAGTTTGTATAAATATTTTATGATTATTAAACCATTTTTAGAACCTATTGCTCTGCTGCTATTTCGCTTTAGTTAGAATTCTTATTGCTCTTCTTTTTGTCTGTTCAAAGCAACGAGTAATCTTAACAGTTGCGGTCATGTGACAACAACCACAAATAATATTTTACTCAAATTACTCATTAAAATACATCGACATAATCGTTCACGATCTGCATTTACATAAAATTGTTACCCAATTACATCTGCGATCCAATTTAAATTACAAAATTAATTAAAATTCGTTCAACAGTTATTTATAACAGCAACAACGGATAACATACCTCTTAAACATTTACACTTAAACACGCAACTCGCGTATCTCATTTTAACCGACATTACCTTATTGATATAATTTCGTACATCACTATATTAAACTGAGAGCAAGAAAATTACGTTTTGAAATCGCAAAACCGCGATTGAACACGTCAAATGCATACATAATAGATTTTATTGACCGGCCCCAGATTAGTAGAGATATCTTGTTTAAAATGAGTACACTTATGCCGCTCCAATTATCGTATCGCATCAGTAAAAGTCGATATTCTAGATAGAGTCTCGATAACGACGTGGCTTCGACAACTCTATACGGAGGATGGTTGTCTACACTGTTTATAAAGTTTCACTTCTCTTTATTATACTCGCACTTCATATATTTGGCAACGAGAGCGGTAAATAAAATACAGAAAATCGTGAGTGGAGTAAACGTCTGACTCATACAATGTGGACGATGAGTCGGTCGTCTTTAAAGGATTTATAGAAGCTTTTTCCTCTTGATAACTTCGCGAACGGTTTATTTAACTTTCATATTAAAGGACTGTGTAAGACTTATCATTTCGTTTCTTAATATTGCGCAAGTTTGTACCTTTGCTCTTTTCTTAGAAGATTTCCTATAGTTGTCTTTGAATACGATTTCTTCAAGTCGTATCTGTATCTAATTGCTTCATTGCACATAAACTATTTTATGTGCCGATTACAATAAATACCAATCTCCACTTTAAATGTGTTCATCAAAGTTTTCCCGAGAAACATTATTAAGAACGGATGCGTCCACAATTATAGGCAGGAAGTTAGACAGTTTTCCTACAAATATGTGATGCCAATTTACTTCAAACACAGCTCGCTCTACTAGTAAAACCACTCGCATAATTGGCCATTGAACACAAGCAACTTACGGTGCTCTTAAAAACCCTTTAGCACAATTTAGTTCCAATAAAAAAACTTTTAGGGCAGACATTCTAATGGAAACCGTAAATGCGACATTAGAAAATTCTGTTTCATCACGTGTAACAAACAATTCAAAATGATCGTTACGTGATCGGACCTATTCGACTATAAATCGGACCACTCACGAAGTAAAGCGAGACACAGAAATCGATGCCTTAAATCACGAAGCACTCACGCGTAAAGTGACTGGTAAAAAACTTTATCAATTTTCGTTTTTATCGATTTGCTTTAATACAATTTACCGAAATCACAGAGGACTTTTACCTCCATTTGCGCGAAAGCCAAAATAAACGTCGATCGTTTCCAGATACGAGGGTTTGTGGACCTTTTAAACTGATTGGCGGCGCTCCCGAGCTCATTACATTTAATTCTCTATTTAAAAAACAATTATGCAATTAAAGACACTTTATCTCTAATTAATGTTTTCTTATGTACTCCGGGAATAAGACTAGGGATAGCTTAGAAAAAGTAAATGAGCCAGTATTATAAGGCGCCAGTTTTTTACCAAATGAACATAGTGAATGGTAACTATGCCTGGACTCCATTGACATCTTATAAAAAGGTTTCTTCCAGCAATGTTTGAATGGTAGAAATGTCATCCACATAGCTTTTTATCGATCTACTCATTATAATGCGTTTATATGCAGCAGTACTTAAGATTATCACCATCATAACAATATCTACGTAAATGTTGTAATATTTGACAATTATAATAAATATAAAACAAGTTATCGAACAATCTACTCAACCCGACACTACACGTCAAGCCCATCAAATTCGATTTGCACTACACGATTACCTCGGGAGGATTTAATCTCCTCCCTTAATCATTATAATGATCGTAAAACCTTCGATTTACTCCTATCTAACGATGCCAATAAGGATCTATGTTATTTAAATGTTCTATTTGACTGTAAACCGTTATACGTTGCTAAATGTGTTTGATTTGATATTATAACTAAATGACTTTAAAATATAGTGTATGAAAGATAATTATGATTAATAAAATGGTCCTATTTGTGTCAAGGCAAATAATCTAACTATGATAAACGGGCAATGACAATGTTAGACTTAGGGACTAAGTTTATTTCGTAGGTAAGATCTAACGTCTGCGTTAGATGCGCAGTCGTTCTGAACGAATTCACGCATCACATGAACGCAACAGAAGCATTTCAATAGGTCAATGTGGTCAACGTAATCAAAGCAGATAGTCTGGCGAGAACATTTTTCTGCATGCACTAGTGTTATGTATAGATGAGGTATAATGTTAGCGCGTGCTCGCTCAGTGTGTTAGAGCACTTATAACGGCTCGGCTGGTCGGGTGCGCGGGCGCGGCGCGCGCAGGCACGCGCGCGGAGAGAGCATCAATTACCGGGTCGTGATCGCTCCCGCACTACAACCAATATAAATAAAAGCCGGCCAGCACACGCCACCAACCGACCACAATTTCACAGTGGCGCAATTGTAAAATGCTAGATCGAAAAGGTCTCGGGTTCAAACTGCTTATCTTTATGTCAGATGTATTCCACATAGAGGTTTAATGTTCGCGGCTGACAGATACGCTTTCCGCGCCGCACGTGCCGTTTGAACTTTAAAACAACCAAGGTCTACAAGTCTACTTTGTACTCATGCAAAATTTTGTAGTTAAGATCACGTAGTAAAGAGAGAAGTATGGATGACTGTATGATGGAGACAGTTCAGGTCGTGAGTGCGAGTGACGTTAGAAGTGGCACGCGCCCATCGACGCGTCACGGCGTTTGGTTGGACCGCACAAAAACGTCCAGTGAAGCGCGTTGCCGGCTCATTCTTCTATTTTTCGCGGCGCCTCCGTCCCATTTTCCCTTTCCTAACAATGGCCTCGGTCACGCACAGCGTTGATAAAAGCCGGATTGATTCGCTTTCGCTTCCCCGGCGGCGATGTCGCAGCCGATGACGACACGAACAGCCCTTGCGGTAAACCCAGACGCTGTGAAATCAGCCTAACATTCTTTGTTTTGGAACAAACTGCTTTGTATCTCAGATATAAACCTGTCACATATATAACTTGGCTGCCTGAATAGTACTTATCTAATATAGATCTTGTGCTAAGACATTTTGATGTAGACAGATTAGTACAAGCAGTTTAGTTAAGTAAGACAACATTAATTTAACCCGGTGACGGAATCAACATCTCTTCTTTATGACTTAACCCACTTGTGTCGCAACCCGCGATATATTTCTTTTTTAATATTAACGTAAACATAAAACTGAAAGTTACATGAATAAAAGACTGTAAAACGTATATCTTAGCGAAACCTCAGAGCTTATTCATATTTTATTGGTTTCAATAAAACCTTTTTTATTTCATAATCAAGAGGAAACATTAAAAATTGTTGCGAAAATGTCGGCCGATTCGCGAAAAAAAAGAAACTTTTAATTTATTATTGCGATTTGTCGGATATATACGTCAATTGTGTCGTTAGTCCTTATCGGCGTGATTAAAAAACGTCAAACGGGGACTTAAATGTCGGCATTTCGGTAATTAAACTCGATAAAAGGAAAGAACGTAATATTTTAGCGTCGTGTGAAATGGACCTACAATATCATCGTGTGAAGTACACTTACAATAGTATCGTTAACTTGAAAACGATACAGGATGTGTACGAATTAATCAAACTGAAACAAGTTTTAATAAACACTAAAAATTCCAAGTTAAACTCATGCAATTTCCCTTTTTTCTTTAAAAGCTGTAGATGATTGTAAGCTATAAAGTAATGTTCACTTCCAAAAAGAGTTTCGTTTACATCGTTATTTATCTTTTTCCATCCTTCTCCAGTTTTTCCTCGATTTATTTATCCTGTTCAGTTCTTCCCACCAAACTCATCTTGCCATTGCATTACTCAGTATATCATGTCGTAACACAGCATGGGTATAAGTCCATTTATCTATGGATACAGTGGACTACAATTGCGACTTAAACTTCACCTTTAAAGGACAATATACAAAAGCTTAATCAATAACAGAACCCATCCATCTAACCTTCGATGGTGATTAGTTTCGTATAGGATTACCACACGTTAGTATAACAGCGGATAATCCCGACTGCGGTCAATGATTGTGGGTGAGCTTCTTCTTTGTTTCCTTTGTTTTACTGTTTCTATTATTTAAACTACAACTATTGGATATGGGGTAATAGTGCAGTTTAGTTTTTTCGTCTAAAGTTTTATTTATTTAAAATTTTACTTGAACTTCCACGGAGAAAAAAGCCAAACATTTTATTTGCTACATTAAAAAGTACAGCTCAGGTACTATACAAAAAGCAGTCTTCAACGACCGTATCAAATGGTCACCGTTGTTCGGCTAACTCCGAACAATCGATCAGCGCGAGCGCCGCGTTGCGTTATCGTTCGCCATTCGGAACAAACAAATCCAATTAGGATTAAGAAATTAAACTTCGGCTCAAAGGAGCCGCCCGAGCGCTTCCGATCTTCGCCGAACGAGTTCGTTGACGTCCGTTATCGAAATTTGAATAAAAACAAACCACTAATCGTTAATCATTTAGTAACCAGTACTTTTTAAAAGTCATTTGTTTTAAAGCAAATGGGTAATGTTGCAAAAAAACTACCGTTAACAATTTTAGCTACTGAAACTGTTTAATTGAAATTCCTCTTTGCAATTCAGAAGTATAAACATTTGTATTCAAGCAGGACGAAATGCAGAAATTCAAAGCTAATATCTAAAGTTGTATCTGAATGGAAGAGGCTGTTTATCTCTGCTCCCATCTCGCTGTAGTAGAATATACACTTGTATGTTATGTCTTCCACTAACTACCCTCTTCAAGCCATCAGAACATACAGAGCAAAAAACATATCCTCAGAATTTAACGGACAAAATTTAGACACGCATAATATACTGTTTTTATTATGTGAAAACGCACGCCAATTGACGCGCGCCGCTTCTGTATTGCGTTTATTTCGCCACTCTACTCGTGAAAAAACGCGAGCAATTATGAACTTTAAATTATTTAAATAAGAGGTTTCGTAAGGCGAGTTTTGTATGTTACTGTTGCAGCGTAATGTTTTAAATGTTTAATACTCTATGTACGTGAGAAAGGTTACTCTGCTTGAGCCACCTTTGACACAATATTCGGCCTGAACTTGGTAGTAATTAAAACAACAATTCACGTAACACGGCACATCGTAAGCGGCTGAATGTCATTTGCGATGTGACCACACGACATTCACACCATTAAAAACTGTATTTTATGTTGACATTCGTTGACATACAGCGTTTTATGGCGTTTATTACCGTGACTCATCTTTGTTCTGTGCTCTAGAAAATTAATGGCGGTGTAAAATGTTTCTGCTGTCATCACACCTACTTTATTTAAATTTGTTCAATATAATTATTGTATAGATAATGTGTATTTCAAGAGTTTTGATTATTTATTAGGACCAGCAATATAATGCCCAACTTTAAGAAAGTAATATCCAGGGAAATAACAGCGCAGTTTAAGAGCTAGTAAAATATTTCAAACGGAGGCGATTAGAGCAACATTATAAATATTGATATCATCTATTGCAAAGCGCCCCGATATAGCAATGCGAAGGTGTTATTTATGAGGCATCATCTATAAGGGGTAGTTGCACTGCAAACTACTTTTCCTTCGATCGAGTTTTCTCGCGGGGACCGGTCACATCACTTAGAGGAAACTGTCGTTTTCAATCGCAGAACCGGAGCGATGATTCCCCTTATCAAATTACGGGTCTTGTCGGATAGTGAAAATTTTCCCACATTTTCTCGGTGTACATCGACGTTCAGATGATATAAATCAGGGTGAAATTGTTGGTTGCGCCCGCGCCGCTCGAGGCTGCTAATGGGTGGTTATTTGTAAGTTTTCACTGGACGCCCGTTACGCGCCGGCGAACGCTTGCCTTCAACTCGACCGCTGTGACGCACCAGCCACAATTTTTACCCATTATCAATAACACTTTCGTTTCATACGCAAAAAAGACTAGAAATCTCTATTTTTCATAAAAGTAAAAGTTTTATTTCACACAGTTGCTGTTGGCAGGTAACCATAAATAAATCAGAATGAAAAATTACTTGAATAAAAAAGTGGTCTATAAAACACATTGCCATAGAAGAGTGACACAAATGTCTCAATATAACATTTTTAATTGCACGTTGCTCAATAATGTGTGAGTATTCTCAGTGGCTGCCGTCGCTAGAAGTAATATCAATTAATATAAGATAATGATCGGTATGCACTATTCGGTAACGATCCCCTGCTGCGATCCGATAAATCGTGCTGATTCTTGCTATCTTCTAAACTATTGACTATCGAAAATCGATTAAAAGATCGAAATCTTTCACAATCGTGGTCTATTGTCCCTAATATCTGTAAAAAATGGACTGACTTAGGTAACTCTTTTTCAAACTTAATCAACTAATAAAATTTAAGATATTTTTTTTATGTTAAATGGAACAGAACGTCTACCCTAAAAATATTTTTATGACCATTATAGCAGGTATTATCAATGTCCAAAGATTTTAAGCTTTTTTATTCGTATTTTTTGTTTTCTCCATCAGACTCCATGGTGGTTCAAAAATGTAATCAGCTATAAATGACTAAGAACCATAAACCATCCTACAGATAAAAGCTTATTTACTTTTTATATAGCATATTATTTAAGATAAATATATTTTGCGATCGGTTTTATTAGATTTCCCGATGTAATGACAGCGCTGTGGAACGGGACTATGAGGCCATTACGCGCGGACACGACCGCCGCCGGCCACGGGCGCCGATCAACAGAGGAAGTGACGCCGCGCCTAGTGCGCACGCGCAACTCGCGCAGGGGTGCAGCTTCCGACAAACGGTGTTTTTTTAATTAGTCCTTTTTAAGGCTTCGAAAGATTCTTTTGGATTGAAATTTATTATGTAATGAACAACTATGTAGTCTGATAGACAGATTTAGAGCAATACGCTACAAAAGGTAAGCAAAAACTTAGAAATTATTGATTACGTATCAGATTGAATACCAAAAAAACTGGCAATCCTTAGTCCTATATGTAAGAGCATTTCCTAAGAGCTAAATACATACCAGCATACTTATTATAAAAACTTAGCTCTCTAAAAGGGAACGAATGTAGTGCACGCAATATGTATCCTAAAAACCATACCCTATTAAAATTATTATGAGTTACAAAACATAATTCGTAGTAACATCCTTTGACCGAAAGTTTACGCAGTGCCGTGGGCAGCGGCGCGGGCACAAACTTAGCCTTATTTGAACAAAGTAATACCGCAACCGCCTCCGGCTATTGAGTGTCATTTCGAGATTCAACATTAGTTACGCTCGACAACCCTGAAACTAAGGTACTACACTTTGACCACGGATATTAAATACCAAACATGGGTAGAAGAAGTTATAAACATCATTCCTTAATATATCTGCTGAATATTCTCACAAAAACTTACTTAAAATCGAATGTAAATAGTTCACATTTTTATGGTCAAATCTGCGTTTAAGTGTGCAGAAGTTTACGCCAATTTACTAAACCGACTGACGATTGGCGGCAGTTTCGTGTTTTAAATAAAGTAATTTACATATCACATTGGTTTTTTACTATCGATCGATGTGAAATTATACCAACCTCGATTTTTCGTATTTATAGACGTAATATAAACTAACATGTTTACCACCGCTGTCAATAAATCTATTCATATAAAACCGAGATTGTTACATCTAAATTCGATCAATAACGACGACGAACACAATTACATCAAATATTTAAATTCCTCCGTATCTAAACGTATAATTTTCACTTACGACGCTAAATCCCACGTAAAGACAGACGCTAAAACATTGAATGACAGCAAAATATCTAAGGCATTCCGTCTTATCTGAACATGTTTATAGCTTACCCATTTACAAATATTTGAATACATATTTTGCAACACCGTTCATGGTACAAGCTATTCTCTATCACTACGCTACTCTATAAACAAAGATATTCTGAATACCGATACCAAATTGCTTCCAAATAGTTACCGATCGAGATCTACGATAGTATCAGAATTTAAGACAATCTCGACTTGAAATCGGGTATTCAATTATGTCAATAAACACTTGTTTAAATATATTTTGTGTCTAACAACGTTAAACACTTAATTTTGCAAATGTAACTGTGAATTACTAAATAGAAGATAATAATATGTAGTTGTGACCTTTTCCTTCTCAATTTCTCTTAAGCTGTTTTAAGGTAAACTGAAATTGATTAGCACCTCATTTCTAACAATCTAATTATACGTGGATGATCATAGTAATAAGACTATCACCAGTTTATTACTTATCGATATAATCATATCATCAAATAACATTATACTGCTCAATAAACAGGGCAATTCAATTTCGGTGTGAACGATATTTACAATAATAATATTCGATCAATACATTTATCACGATCATCGTCGCGTACGCATCAAACGCAATGAATATTTAACGGAGTCATGCAGCTTGAATGGACGCCGTGTTCAATATGTTTGACGTTAAATATCTCTGGTTCGATGCATCACGAAACAACATAAATATGATTGTTTTAGAATAACTTTAAGCCGTAACGCTACTTACCGCTACGTACCCCGTAGAAATACAAATTCAAAGCTGTATACAATGTTGTATCCAAAGATTTCAGTGTCATATTAACACATAATTTAAATTTTAGTATTATTATGGGTCATAATACTGAGTAACAAAACATAATCGGAAAACTATTTCTGTTTTATCGGTACCGTATAAACCGAATATGTACAAGAAATATCTGTAATGTACCGTGTCACTCAGAGATGCACATATTGAATAGAGCTTTGATTATTTTATATTGATATCGGATAAGGTACAATATTCGCATTCAACTCATACAATTCCCACGAAATATTTCGTACCCTTCAAAATCAGAGAAAGCTCGTCAACATGAGACCGGAACAGTCCTGTCACAAATATGTAACACAGTAGAAGAATTTAAGATGGAGGCGGATTATAATTTATACATAGACGCCTTCATTATACAACGATTTATATTAAATACACATATATATTATACTGTTACATCATCGCCCTACTAATGTCAATCAATATAATTAAATTAATTTAATTCAATCTTGGCGAAACCATTGCCCATTTTCAAAGTCAAAACGATTACATCCTGTCCTTATAAAAAGTAATTCAAAATCGACATTACTGTGTCGCAAATTAGGATTATGTACATACAAATAAGTTTTCGTAACGTATCAACCTCTTACATCCGCCATTTAGGTGGCGTGGTGCATTATACAGCGCGCGTGGGCAGATCCGTCCACATTTCTATGATGAATCGGTCGCCGGCGCCGCCATATTACGAAAATTCGCCACAATTTGCATATAGATACGATCCTAACGCCTGAACCTACAATACTTCATACCATTGTTACAAGCATTATTTATCTAACGACTGCGACCGTGCACTGGTCCAATATCCCCACAATAAACATCGCTATTGACGCCTACTTATCGACACTACGAATTACTACAATGTTGTAAACATAATTTACAATGCAAATAATATTAAAAATATGTGTGCTTACTGCATATTTGCTCAAACATTGAATAAGTTAAGACATCGTCAACATTTCGATGCAAATTTTATACACGGTTCTTTACTCAATGTTTAGTCCGCTAATACGGGCACCGGAGCCTTTTAGGAATCTAAGGAACTCGTCTGTTTTGTGTAACGTAGATTATGTTTACTATTTTACAGTACTTTATGGGCTGAGGCATGTGCGAAACCACACTTCCAACGCCATATAAATATACATTCTCGCACTTATCTTCTGGGGAAAAAACTGTCCCCGGAATGGAATGCGCATATATTTCGATATCATGTGTTGCGAAGGATGTAATCATGTTAAAAGTACGGTACGGTGACCTCATCATCAGGTAAAACAAAGGCTGGTGGTACAATGGTTAGTGTTGTAGCAGACGGTCAGTGTGGCGGTGTTGCCCAACCGTCGGCATTAGAACGTCATGTGGTAACGAATGCGCGTTGTGATTGATGTGAGCGCGTGGGCGGGAGGCGCAAGCGCTGAAAATGCGCGCTAAATTACACGCCGTCACAGACAGATTTGGTAGGGTCAGGCTACAACTGATTTATTTGCTTTAAATACGCTTGTCTTGAATTGCTGGCAAATAGGTTTGCGTTTAGCAATAAAGTTAAACGTGTTACTTGGCATTCCTATACAAAAGTGAAATAACTTATATTTTAGGACTTATTATTCAATATATTTTTTTAAAGTTTAGTTTAGTCTAGAGACAGCCCTATGTAATGAGATTAGAAATCCGATGATCGATGCGGGTAATAACAGCTGTGCTATGACATTGTTCTTGTAACATTACTGTAATGTTGTTACATTATAAATAACTGATCCTTGTTCCTCAAATTATAAAGCATTGTTCAGCCGCGAGCAAACAATCCACCGTCTAACATCTTTCAAAACAGGAACGTCTACGGAAAATAAGTGTCTACATAAAGCTAGGTAATGAACGATATCACTCAATAGTCTTCATAAAATAACAGAATTATTACAAACAGGAAACAAATTACAAAGGAGCTCTAAGTCGTAAAATTTAAATTCGTTTAGTATGCATGCCTTAAACGGCTCATCCACTTATGCATAAATAACGTCAAGATAATAAACAACAAATAATAACATTTGTAATTAATAGAAAGCTAGACTAAATTAGTGGAAGCTAAATGAAACCCGCGTGACTGCGTCTGATGGAATATTAAACAGTAAACGTATTCGTGTGTAGTGTTTCAAATTTAATAGCGCATCGACGCACGAGTTGCGCACGCGCCGCTAATGATTCCACGCGCCATTCTGTAAACACATTTCAAATGATCTTCCCATTTCAAATGCTAGTGTGAAATTGCCTCACTGTAATTGATATGAATGGAAATGTTTTAACCGTAAAATTCAACTTACTATTGGATTTTTATGGCTTCGTCAGATTGTTTAAAAATACTGTTTAAGTTTAGTAAAATAATTAGCGTAGTAAAAGCTCTGAGTAAAAGTTCTTTTACTTTACTAACCACATGTAACATCTAGCCAGAGGGATAAATATTAGTACCATAGAACTTAAAAAATATTCCAAACGAATGGTATCACTTTATGGTCAAAGCGATTGCAGAATCAGCCTTCTCTAACGACCTTCTGTAACAGTCCATCCATCTCTCAAATCTCTCAAATCATTTTTATGAACACTTGGGCTATTCAGTTTGAACACTTCGTGCGTAAATCTTAAGAAATCTTCGCCGGGTGTTTATTTAAAGTAGATTTTGATTCACTAAACGGATATTTAGACACAATAGACAACTAACGAATTGTGCATAAATCACTTAATAACTTTAATCAGCTTCTTATTTTATTTGTAAAGATTTATTAGTTTCGATGACGATTGGTTGGGTAAAAATTGTTTGCAGACATATGATAGCGCAAAAATAGTTGTATTATTTACAAAGCTACATATGTGATTTTTTACAAATATAGAAAGTTTTTGCGTGAAGGTATTAATGCCAAATTATACACACAAAGAAGCCACTGATATCCTTGCAAAATTTCGCCATCCATCTTAGCATATTACTTTTGAATACATTAATATTACGAAAAAAAACGCTCCAAATTAACTTGTCAGTTGAATATTAATGCACAGGTTTACAAGCACATTCCGCAAAGAACAACACCGTTACAATAATGAAAAATATAATATATATAATGTCCGTGTTCTAATCCGCGTGCCCGGGGCGAGGTGCTCAATTACCAAGCTTCTTCACTTGTGTGCATTAGTTCAACATATTTATGTAGAACATTAGCTCCATCGTCTCACCGGCCTCTAATACCGCGTAGGCTTAATATGAGCAATTGAATAACGCTTATTTGTTTTGCATCCGATAATTGTAAATTAGACGTGGTGAAATATTATTTGAATTGATTATTATGCTCCAGGTGGGAGATATTTCTTCGCGCCAGTCGTAAAGAGTGTTGATATGTTTGTAGGGATTGTAAAATGTAGATATAGTTTACTTATTTATTGCTCATGGAGAAAATATATGGCCGCTTCGCTTTTGATAGCTTTCGATATTAATTGAGTCTTAATAGTGTATTCTGGTGTAGAATAATATATTTGTAAAATTGCTAAGAAAATGTAGGTACATTTTAATTATTCGTTTCAATCTTGAAGATAGTAAATCTTTCAATTAATGTAAGGTAGTATATACTAAACATAGTATAGTACTAATTTATAAATATTATGATTACTATTTGAATTATAAAAAGCGAGATGATCGATTACATTGACCATGTTATTAATCAACTAAGCGACCGTTGAACAATAGACAATCAATCTATTTAAAAAGTTAATATTGCATTTAGAAGAATGATCGGTGTATTCAAATTAAAATATAATTAACTGTTACTTACATCACTCATGTAAAGAAAAAAGTTTGAATAAGCTAAATTACTTTCTCTAGAAAAACCTAATAGAAGCAACGGAAATTTACTTTACGATTATACATCAAAATTGTTTCACAGTTCTTATGCTCTATGTTATAATCTGGGAATTCTCGTCGCAAAAACCAGCAGGACATTACTTAATAAATTATTCAAACAAAAAATCCCCAGGTCTCAACACTGGTTACAAACGTAGGAAAATTCCTATTAATTCGTACATTCCCACTGATGACATACACGTTACAAGATGCGAGGGTTTCGAAATTAACTATTAAGGAAGTACCCGAGTAAATTACCTCAGTTTATAGAATAACTGAGTCACAACTGACTCATATTTACTTTATTTCGCATTATCCCTTGACATTTACAAATCTTCTCTTTAGCACCATCGCATAAGAACACCCACTAAAGTAATGGTAAAAACTGTAATAATGCGGCTCGAAGCAATAATACGTGTGTTGTTTTGTCGAATCATTTTAATGATATTAAAATTGCTGCTAAATTATAATAATGAGATTGTGACAAAAGGATCATATTGACAGCTGCAATGTGGTTATTATACTTTATTTTTACCTCTACCCTTGATTCCATCTTCCTCGAAAATATATTAAAATATAATAGATCCTATGCGTTTGTCTGCTATGCGTTCTTATCTACTTACAAAAGTTTAATCGGGACGTAGATTAGCTTTCAGTGAATCTGATTATGTTATTTGTCTCTCGTATTAAATTTCGCATTGAGCTTTGACGACAGCCTTTCTCATCCCTACCTTAAAATATTAAGTTCAATACAAATTCGTCTCACACCTTCATGAAATAAACATACAAAATTGTATTACTCTCATATTTTTCATCAAAAAAGCCTTAAGTAATGGCAGTAGCGACAAAGTAGTAGGTAATGTTGGTGCATGATGTGCGTAGGCGCCGGCATGAAGCGCTCAATGATGAACAACGCCTCAATTTGTATCGTTTATACACAGGGTCGTCACGCCATATAAACGCTCATTCAACTTTATGGAACACGCTTAACAGTAGTCAATTTTATTGTATAGTTAACCGTTTTATGATGGATGCTTTTTGACTTATTTTTTGGTATTGTGTTCAACTGTATTTTACGTTTTTTTGTTTCTAATATTGTTAATCTCTAT
Source organism: Anticarsia gemmatalis (assembly GCF_050436995.1). NCBI lineage: Eukaryota > Metazoa > Arthropoda > Insecta > Lepidoptera > Erebidae > Anticarsia > Anticarsia gemmatalis. Next base: position 5,276,449 of record NC_134760.1, read on the forward strand.
TTGTTGACAATTAATTGTAGAAGTCAATATAAAAACTTCAAAATACTATTTTACTATAATTATTACAATGATAACTTTGAGAAGTAATATTAAACAAATGAATATATGTGCTTATACAGCCCTACGAGGAGCGCATCAGTATTCACAAGACGAATCGAATTTCTCCGAAAGTTTTTACGAAGCGTCGATATTTCAACTAGACAGAAATTTTCTTCCCCAATCTTTGATTTATGAAGGCATTCAATGGGATGTCTTCATTGAGTGGCTCCGGGCAGGTCGTGAGTGGGAGTATCGCTGATGACCCGAAAATACATTCAGAGTCCCGATGAAGTAATAAATCATATTCATTGTGCGTAAGCCACTTAATACTCTCCTTTGTGCGACCGTTGTACATTTATCATCGCGATCAACACACCTTGCAACAATGGGACAGGAATTTTAAAACGAAAATAATATGTGCAAAAAAATAATACGCGAATGTATTGAAGCGTACATTTAATGTGTGGAGATATCGAGCACATTATTTAAGTGTCGTGTGTTCAGCGCCTTAATATGAACCCTGACGGTGCCTTGAGTCCAAACGTGTGTGAGATGTATTAATCGACTTATAAAACATATCGAGAAGACACATAAATACTGGTGTATACCCAATGCCTGTAACTTCTGACCAACATACATTCAAGCAAAGTCTATTCCCTTTCTAAAATCATTATTCAATAAATACTTACAACAAAATTTATTAAATACTACTGCACCTCAAATAAACTCGTAGTTTATTTACACGTAACGATGTAAACATTGCAATAACCGCACAACATCACGTAGCAGTTACAATTCACTAATTGGAATCACATTCGACTGCAACCAGTTCATAATTTCTACTTAAACTCCAATTAATTATATCACAGACGTATAAATAAATTTAGTGGGACTAGCCACATTGAAGCTTACTTTATAGCTTAAAAGAGCAAAGAGATCTTAGCTTCATTAGCACGCGAGCTCGTTTATTCACCACACTTGATTGTAAACATTGAAATCGGACTCAAAGACTATCGAATTTCAACTAATGTAAGCCGGTAAGAGAAATGTTAAGCTGTAATGATATTTATAGCGTATTGAAAATATATCCCAAATGGTTTCTAAGAGAAGTTTATTCGAATTCCCTGTTATCATTACAGTTGTAACGTTTTAATACAGGTTCGTGTATTAAACCGTAGGCTTTAATTATAATGAATAATGGTGTATTAAAATATAAAGATAATCTGGTTCTATTTGTTTAATTAACGGTTCTAAAACGTTTTATGGACTTTACTGGAGACGAAACTAATAATACAAAAACATAAATTTTCTATAATTTGTATGTAATAAAGCTAAGGGTATAATATCTCTGTGGGACCAAACCAAAATTTCTTTTCATTTCAAGTACAGGAATCGAACTGAGTTGCCAATATACTTCTATCTTTTAAAATAGAGAATATATAATGTAAAGCAGTGATAGCCGAGTGGTTTAAGTTGGCACCTCCCACGCAAGTGGTCGCAGGTTCGAATCCGAGGCAACACACCAATGACTTTTCGAAGTTATGTGTGTATTAGAAATAATTATCACTTGCTCTAACGGTGAAGGAAAACATCGTGAGGAAACCTTGCATGCCTAAAATTTGTTTAATACATTTATTGAGGGCATGCAAAGTCCCCAACCCGCACTTGGCCAGCGTGGTGGACTCAAGGCCTAACCCCTCCCCCTCGTTTGGGAGGAGACCCTTGCCCTGCAGTGGGACAGATATGGGTTATTAAAAAAAAAAAATATATATATATATAATGTAATAATGCACCACATTCGCACTTTAGAATTAAATATAAAAGAGCTATTATAAACATCTTGTAACCAATACCAAAGCCAAGTAAAATTGATAACCTAGAATTTGGTTATCAAGCCCTCACCTTTGGCAGCAATAAGAACACCCACACAGAGGAATGTGGCGTCATTTCAAACAATAGTCTGTAACAAGGAAGTGTTCTAAGTACCCAGTTCTAGTACCAAGTGTAGTGGACAGAGGGCAGTGTCGCAGAATGCACCGTTGTGCCTTGTGCCCCCCTTGCATACTTTCACCATTCGCTTCCCGATACATCGATAACGACCGTTTGGACTGCTCTAGTGTAAAAGCAAGTAACTAAAGCTGTTTGGACTTTCGCCGATTCGGATGATATTGATCAACATTATGCACCATTTGTGCTATCGGAGAGCACTTGCTACTTTGAACGTGTTGATTATCGTATAGAAGATAGTTTGAATGCTATTTACAGAAACAAACAGCTTGAGATTGTTTGTTGTGAAAATATGAAGTACATTTAAGGAAATAAGTTATTTGGATAGATATTAAGTAGATTGTTATAAATACATTATCAATACATTTTAATATGTAGAATGTAAGCCATCACTCTTCGCCCATGTTCCTTCATGTAATTTCTAAATGACAAAAGTTTTGCTGTAGGCGAAGCTTTAAATAACGTGTATTCCAGACACTAGCGCGAGTAAACTAGCGGCGTGTAAACGCATCATCAAAGCATTTTCCGTCGGCGCGAGCGCTTGTTACACATTACTTATACCAACTTATACAGAGCGCCGCTCGTAGGAAGCAACACAACAAATGCCTGCAAGCTGTCTTTATTTACCTATTTTATTCTCTACAACACTTACTTATTAGCTGTACTTGAAACAAACACCGTATAATTTATCTTGTTTAACCTTTTGAACGAATGCAAACTATTCGGTAATTGGTCGATTGTGAACGTACCGGCCACTTGATAAAATTAATCGCCCAAAATCAAAACGAAATACAAGAAAGTAGTTTTTAATCTTCAATGGGTGAAAGGGATAAAAGTTTAAATTAACGAAATTGCTTCTGAGTACTGGTAAGTTTAATCACATATTATGTAATGCTATTTTAACAATCTTAGGGCGATACCAATCATCGCCAGTCATTTTATCAAGACTACAATTTAATTAGCGAAATTATTCATATTGTAGCTCTCGTTGGTAAATTCGTGAAATAAATTCATAAAATATTTTACGAGTGAATGTTTGGGGCAACAAAGTGGCGAGATGTAATCTGTCAGTCCCTGTAGCGGTGTCATCTTACGCAACATCGCTGCTGTTTCAACACTGCACTAAAGTACCAAAATAATTCCCGTGTTGGTGTGTAAACACTCCAATTTACGTACGATTCGCGTTTTTTTAAACTCACTTTCCTTCAAGCGGTCGGTTGTTGAAAGTTTACGACGCGATTAAATTGTTGTCGGCTTCTGCGGTGAAGTGTCGGTGTCGATCAATCGACGCCTCGCCGACAGATGAATGAGTAAGAAACACACTGTGACATTTATACCGATCACTTTAACAAATATACAAGCTTTTGTACCTGGAAAAAACTTGATGTTTATTGTTTTTATATGAGTTCACAGAAGACTAAAATCTCTTTAAGTATTTACGAACTTCTTTGCCATTAATTCATATAAAATTTATAATAGTGAACTAAATACTATTTACAGCTTGGTGTATTATACCGCAGGGCCGGTTCAAACGAAGGGATTGTCTCAATCGCATTATTTAAAAGAACTTATTTGCCCATAAACACAATTATGCATCGCAGAAATGTGACCAATATACCCAAATTGTACAAAATACTCCGGAAACCATTCACATTACACCCTCTTTACACACCATACAAGTAAAACATCGCAACAGTAACAGCCCACGAGATATTCAATAAAATAAATAAACCCGATCGATTCAAACCAATAAACGTTTCTGAACATTTTTCCTTAATAACAAATATATTTAATTAAATACTTTTTGGTACTTTAACCTTTAGTTGTAAGTGACACGCATTAACATTTGCTTTACATTGTTGCGTTTTATTGAATTTAAATGTATTAATGAGGCGACACACTTTTTTAATTGTGATTTATGACATGCATCTACCGCAGTTTTCACTGGCTAAGCTGTATGTCAGGTATAACAGATGTCAATTTAATTACTACTTATTACGAATTACTAAGTATTGACTTGATAACTTGACTTGATGAGATGGAACAAATTTTACTACTTAAAAAATATGAATATAAACCACCTAAACTATGCATACACGTACCTTACTGAGACCACACTATGAATAAGTGAAAACAAATAAAAATTTTAGAAAGACTGCAATTTTTATTGCAAAGGAATACATTACGCATTACTCGTATAAAAATAAATGCAAGAATATAGTGTGACAATAACGTCAAGTATCGATGTGTGAAGCGAGCTCACACAAAGCGTGTCCCACATAACAACCGGGTTAATTACTCGATCACTCAATCTGAGATCTTCATACATTGTGGGAGATCCCATCTGTATTAAGTGAATATGTAATTAAGGTCCCGCCAACGTATTACTTTATTTTGGTCATTTATGAAAATATACTTGCAGCGAGGCAGGGAAGTGTCGGCCAGAGTAATGCGCTCGTTTTTTGCGAAAAAAGGATGATGATTTTTATCTGAATGACTTCGTGAATTTAATCTACGGATTCTGCTTCTGAAACATAATGTTGTGTTTTAATGATTTTTTGCCAATGTATTGTCGCTGAGTTCTAAAATCTAATTTCTGTTGTATTACTCAAGATAATTTAATCACTAAAATATACACAAGCAAAACAAGTAATTATTTCAATCTTATTAATGCCCAATATAAGTAAAATAGTCTTCACGTCATGTTATGGAGGAGGACGCAACGCGTTGATGTCTAATCTATAACTAGCCTAACCGTTAATTTCATCGTGTGCTTTTGCGCATCCAATCATCTATTTATCGGTTGCTTCCTATTATTAATCTTTAAGGATTGATTGCCACAAAAAACTGCTACCATTAAATTAACTCCGAAGTCTATTAAAAATATTCGCTTTAAAAATATCTGTTTTGATACAACGACGCGTAGTTGCTCCAAAATTGTTCATTTTTCATTTTCATTTTTAAAAAGACAACTCCCGCACTAAGAATTGCTCTTGTGTCGCGGGGACTTTTACAAACATACAAACAACGGACACAAAGCACAACCAGACCCGAAACAATTATTTGTGGATCGCACAAATAATTGCTCCGTGTGGGAATCGAACCCACGACCTCCCGATGCAGTGGTATCGGCGTGGTGACCTAAACCACTGCGCCACGGAGGCAGTCATTGTATTCAAATGTTTTAAAAATCCGATTTTGATTTCAAATACATTTATATAATTTCTTCTTCAGTCTCATCATAGCAAATAGACTGCAATAAAACAAGTTTTACTCCTATAAATAAAAGCTTTAAAATTCAAGAATTTAAATTCGCACATTTTGAAAAAGAAAATAAAGATGTTTATTATGTATTCTGATGGCAAAAGAGCTGTTCTGTATAAGTTATTGCCAATTTATTTAACAACTCTAAATAGATTCACAAAATCGTAAATTACCAAATCAAGCTTTAAAAACTGGAGCACTTTTATCAAATATTTATAATATGCCAATCATACGCGTTTACGAGTTTATTCATTGATTTATTTATATTTATTACTTCGGATTTAGAAACTAGTCACTGTATCCGGCGTAGTTACTCTCGTCACCACTACTATTTGAACTCACTTTATCATCACTCGATAAATATTTTTACGCTCTAAACGTAATGGTTATCTGAAATTTAAATCGAATAAACTATCAATATTTGGGTTATATGGCTTGATATTCATTTTTATATATTATTTGGACACTAACCATAACTAAATCTATGTAAATATAAATCATATGATTCATAGTAGTATTTTCCTTCTTGTACGAACTTTATATTCTCTTCATAAAAAAGTTACAACTTAATACTTTTTTTAAATGTGCGTGAAAATTGACTTAACTTGAATGTTTTCATCGACTCATATTATTAACGATCGAGTAACATATAGTAAGGGCTCGAACGAATGAAACTACACTTTTTGTGTTTTACGAGCATTGACCATTTACAATCCATGTTTATAAAGTTCTTCTAAGTAGCCGCTAATAAAACGTATTCGAGTACGGAAGACCAATAAAATAAAAATTTTAGAACAAAAAAATCAGTATATCCATTTAATTATGTTTTAATGGCTATATAAGTATGTCCTTAGGTTAATAGTTTCTGATTTTATTGTGCAATGAATATGAATTAGTACATATTTACAAATTAATAAGGTAGTTCATTGATATCAAGACGAGTTTTTTGCGAAAAGTTTTTATTGACAATTATTATTATGTATCCAAGTACCTAGCTAGTAGATGGATAAATGTATAAGATGGATAAAAATGTATCTGCTCGCTCGACGTTATTAAATTACTGTTGTACATTTCAGTATGTAATTTGATCTGCATACAAGTTACGAGTATACTGCCTTTTAATTTTACTTCTGAAGCAAATGAACATTCATAAAAGATCTCTTATTATTTTCTCAATTAATTGCATAAGTAATTAAACGCACAACTTTACCGACAAAATCACTGCCCGAAATAAAAATTAATCGTATATCAATTAAAAGGCGAGTTACTCAGTCGTTATCTGTTATAATTTTGAGTCTTGTTAAAACAATCGCGTAAACTCGAAATGTCTCGGTGTTGAATTTCACAATGTTTTAATTGCCAACCGGAGTTTGGGCCTTTATCGACCGATGCCGACAACCGATTGCCGCCGATGTTAAATTGAATTATTCACCGTTACAACCTCAATGCTGACAAATATTATACACTCACGAACTCTTATTTAAACACTGAAAAATTAACTCAATTACTTTAAATGTCCAATTTGGATCAATAATTGGAGCACTCGACACGGACGTGAGAAATCGATTCAAATGACAGTTTACACAAATAAACAGATAAACACTTCATAGCTAAGTGACAGATAATAAAGTCGGAACATTTCATATTATCACGTTTATACTGTACCCTAAAGTTTTATGAGCTTCTACTTTAAGTGTGAGATGTTTATAACACATCAATATTTTTATAATCAATACGCCTACCTATCCTACCACTTTAGTGAAGCGTTATAAATAAAACTACTACATTTGGTTTATAGTTCGTTAATTTGACATCATTCATCAAACTAGTTTAGCAAAGATGAGCAGCAAATTTCTATAACTACAAACATACTTATAACCGGATCGATGAGAAATATTTTCCTAACGAGAAAATGTTGTCGACAGCAAAGCTCATTTAAGAAAAACCATAATTCTATGTTAGTCTTGTACGGTGCATGCTCTACGCATATTTGCTGCAGACGTACCTATTTAAAGGAATAACCAGATAATTTATAGGATAAACATAAATTATACGTAATATGTACACTTAGGTTGTCCGGTCAAATATGTGCATCCTGAATTGCCCTCAACGGTGTTTTATACTCCCGCCCTTAAATAGGCATAGAAATCTTCATTCCTGAATACGAGGACACCAATAAAAATAATTCCCATCGCCCAGTCAATAACTCAGAGCAGGCATAAGCGTCGAGCGAGTACTACGTCGCATTTATTAGCTCGTCGAGGCGTAAGCACGGACCGACGGACACATCTTGCGCAAATCTATACCACGGTTTATTGACCACATGAAATATTATTAGTTTTCAATCGCGTCCGCTTGTCCGGCTGTTCGTTCGCTTGTCGCCGGATGCGTGTCTAAGTATATTGATGGGACCAGTCTTGGCTCGCGATTATTTCGCTATGCCAATTTCACTCCGCAGATTGGAGCCGTTTTAATTGCGCCGAATAAATAAACACCCTTTTAAATCGACCACATTACCTCCTTCAATCGGCGAAAGAGCAAAGAAAGTGCAATAAATTTATACACCCAATTAAATTAGAGTCAAAAACAACGTCGATAATGAGGCAATCAATAAGGTATGTTTTACAGTGGCGTGTCCTTTTGAAGCGTTTTTCGGTAACAATCGATCGAGTTTGAGCTCAAATTAAAGTTTCGTTAAAATACCAAATGCTGAATATATCTCCGCGACAAGGAATTTTAGGGTTAACATAAATTTGACGGAAGCCTGTTAACTTTGAGCGTCGCCTTAACGAGACATCTGAATCAAAGACAATGGGTGGTAACTGCAACTTAATTGATTTGTTCGAGCGCCGATCATCGAGCTCTGGCAGGCAGACAGGCACAGGCGGCTCGGTGCCGACACGTGGAACAAAATTATGAGTGTTACGCAAGACATTAAGTTTTAAAAATAAACCAGCGAATAAAATTTTATTGTGTCTGATTACTCTCGCTGTAGCCTTCGATATATTTCTGTAATTTTATACGTGTTCTGTCATTGTTGAGGCCCGAAACGAAAGAAGTTCTTTCACAAAGTGCAACTCTCGTTTTTTCGTAATACATATCAATCGCTCTAAAAATTAAGCTTAAGAGTTTATTACATATTTTATGTAACTATATTATTTCACGGCTGAGTCAATGTTTGCATAACGTGCACCGTGTAATTTAACGTAACTACTCGACGTTGGGAGTTCATAAAATTGAATATAAAATCAATAACCATAAAATGAAATAATGTCTAATGATGATTTAATGGTTGGCATGAGTGCCATAAACTGATATGTTAAACACGGTGATCCGCGGTGCATTAATGTCGGTCGCCGCTAAGTACTGCGCCTGCGCCTGCGCACCGCGTCGCGCCGACAATTACCTTGTTATCTACACTCAACATTTTGTCATGTGGACAACTACCGCTACATTAACTCATGATTTTCCTTATAAACTATAAAGCTATACTGAATAAACATAATAAATATCATATCACTCTCGGAACTAAAACTAAATTTTCAATAAAATAATACGCAATTTTAACTAGCGCTGAGCGTTTTCATCAATATTACAGTTTATCCTGTCGATTACATATTGGACGCAATTGCGTACTAGAATTATAATAATATCTGTTATCACAGTACCAATTTGTATGCCGTCACTGCGCGATCCATAACAATTAAAATAAACATACAACATCTATACAAAGTAGACGACATACAGGTTTTGATTTTAATAAATACATGTATCGATTGATTATAATAAATACTTGCTTCTCAATTCGACTACCCAGTGACTTTATAAGTGATTTTCCTACCATCCTGCGAGAAAATTTTATAACATTCAGAAATTACTAAGCTTTCTAATAGTTGTCAAGTATTAGGTTGTAGATGTAGATGTAAGACAATTCTCAACTACAATTGTATCTCAATTTTGTAATTGATACTTAGAGTCTCAAAACGTCAGTCCGGTTAGTACTGGAATAAATTAAGTTAGTAATATAATGATAGTTATGTAACGTGGAGTGAAAACGTAATGGACGCAGATGTCCCTCTAACAAGTGCGAGTGTCCAAGCGGTATCTAAATTCCGCACGACGAACGTGCGCCCGCGCCGGTGAAATCATTGGGTGGCTCTCAACTGTTTTACTCTTTACAAATTATCTGCAGTACATTTTTAAAGTATACACTTTGTTTTTAATAGTCCCAATTCCTAGGCATAGGCGAACTCGTTATTTTTCACCACATTGAGCTTAACTTAATTACCAAGCTAACTTAATAATATGTTTAATATTAATAAACCGTTTTCTTATGTCAGGTAATTATGTCCAACCAGCTCCATATTTGATCGCCAGCAGACTATAAACATGCAAAAATGAAAAGGTAAATCGCTAAAATTAAAATAATTTCCTCTGACAGATATAATGGTGTCGAATCATCATTATCATTAAAGCACAAATATAGGCAGTACTGAGTAAAATACTCACTTTCTTTACGCCATTTATAATAATTCTGGTGCAATCTTATAACAAGTGGTTGAGTTTAAACGCTCCGAATGGTTGGTAGCCCCTGTCCAGTTTCACCACAAGAACCAGTCGGCTCAGTTTTGCTTGTTGATGCATCGATCCTCGCTAATAGTAATTAACGATACAACCCCGCGAAATCGAATTATGTCGACAAATCGCATCGCAATCATCGCTCAAACACGTGCGTTATTGCCTATCGATACGATTTATGATATTTACTTATCGATTTGACAATTCGAAAGTATAAGTTATTAAGGATTATGTCTGAAGATGAAGGAAGTATTATTGCAATATCATTTATAATTGAGTTTGTTAATATTGAACCAGAACCAGTGTTGCGAAAATCAATCAAATCGCATGTCCCAAACATATCGATTGTTATCGAACAATAATTACATGTCGTAACTTCTTTGTATAATTTCCTCTTTCGCCAATGACAGAGCAGAACGAAATCACGTCCGAGCTCACATGTGGTGGGTCTCGAGTTCATCATTATAAAGGAAGGGAAAGTTTCACTCCTTATTATTGAGAGTACTCAGATTTTTTTTGCACAAATTGGAGTACTGCGCCCACCCTCTGAAATACGATCATGACCATTTTTTCTTGACACGCCACACCTACTTTGGAATTATTACAGAAAATAAGCAAAGATGATGCACTACAACGGGTCTTTTTAAGATGGGCGGTAAGTAATGATCTCCTTGCGTGTGGTCTTTCAAGTAAAAATTTCGAATTCGATTTTACGAATACAATTATAGCACGCTCAATAACGGCAAATTTACATACTAATGATCTAATTTCAATCAGCAATCTCAATTAACTAGGCAAAAAAAATACAGCAAATGATGTGCCAATTAAAGCGGAATTCAAATTAGGTATGTTGATTATATAATTACGTCAAGATATCGATGTCGATGAAATGGTTGTTATTTTCTACAAAAAATCTGACGCCGCACTGCGACGGAATGCGACGTCTACATATATTTATCAGCGTCGTTCAAGTTGAGCGTAAAACACTATCAAGTGCACGAGATTGTGACTAAATAAAGAGCGGTTTCACCGTGAATGGCTACTGACATCTTCGGCACATCAACTATGCCTAATGCTTAGACTAGTTTTTATAACAAGGAGTAAGACTATCGATTACGTTATCGATTGATAGCTTTAAGATTATACTTTGAAATAATAACCCCGAAATTAATCTTATCTCCAAAATAAGTCTTTGCTAATTGACAAAAAATAACTTGAAAACACAAAACATTAGGTACCTAATCGAGGTTTTAAATTAACATAACAAACTAGCCTCTAGATTAAAAACGATAAATGTTTTACTAGAACGTTATCGCTAACAAAATAAAACTACTTTGTACAGTCATCACCACAGCTATATAATCGTGAATCTATCGATAGATTATAAACGCCGAGCGTGTCACATCACTCGGAATTAGTGCACGCTCGCCGGACGAACAAGATCAGTATGTAAAGCAGGTGCGAGGTTGCGCCGTGTAAGGCGTAATGGCTGCTCGAAGGCTTTCCAGGAGACTTCCTTTGCTTAAGAGAAAGTCTTTCGGACTTGTCGATGATTAAATACGAGCGCCCCGATAGAATCAGTGATGTAATTGTTCGAAAACATTTCGATGTTCTGTTTTGTCGAATTTATTGGAGATTAACTTGTTCTTGTTTGTTAGTTGATGTTAATTTATGACCGATTGACTTGAAAGTTATATGGTTGATTGTTTTGATGATCTTGTTGCTTAATTTTGTTACATGATGAGGCCTATTAGGGGCTAGAGATATGAGACCAAATTGAAATTAAATGCTCTGTTGTGATCTGGTCATTAGGTGCTGATAGGCTATAGAAATAAAATGATTGTTTGTTTTCTACATTAAAACTAACTTTACTCAGGAAAATCGTACGGTAAGAGCAGATAAAACCTTGATCACGGGCGGTCAGAAAGGCATCTCATTTTGGATCCTGTCACGTTAATTAATACTCTTAGAGAATCTTGATGGCTGTTCAAATATGCAGTAGTTTACTTGTTTACGGTATCTTTTAGGATATCCTTATGTGGTTCACAGTAATGCAGCGCTAACCTTACACTTGTAAACACATACCTAACTAACCACAGAGTAGACCGCATCTAATTTAATGTTCATTTTATTAGTTCTCGTCACTTTGTTTCCGTTACGCGTTGCACATAAAAAATATCGATGATAATATTAGTATTTCGTAACAGTTATAGCTACTAGTTTTTTTCTTAGTAGAACAGGAAGGCGGCCGGTTTTCTCATCGCTTAATTAAATACATTATCGAAATCGAACTTGATAAGCCAGTGCTTTGACAGACGTGTAAAGGCGTTTACGCACTTTCGAACTGGAACAACGCAAAGTTATGTTGTTGTTTGTTTGATATGTTAATTTTATTGGAACATAGAAGAGCGTGTTCGATGAAGATATTTGCAAAGAGATTGGTTTTATATTAATCTTTCGTGTTTTGACGCAGTTGTCTTTAAGGTATTCATTTACTCGAGTATCTTTAACGGAAACTGATTTTTACTTTAAATAGTAGTAATAGTTTAGGTGCCATTTTGTCGGAGTAAAATAGTGTCGTATAAGAATTTGTCGAAATTCAGTTTTGTAGTCAATTATTGTACTTCGTTTTTACTTCAGATAATGTTCAAAATGAAAGAGGCTTATTCCTTTTAAGCGGCATTTTTTTTGTTAAATGTATACCATTGTTTTGTTTTTAACCTGTGTAATTCATTTGTAATCAATAGTAGGTACATAGCTTTATAGAAACAAGGCTTCAAAGTCTTAATTAATTTGATATTGCGAGCTCAAGTGATGTTGTCCATGTAAGAACTGATGATGATTGATCACTTCCTTAAAATAATCTAGCTGTTCGGTCGGTTTAGTAATCTCAATTAGTCCACAATTATTACATTATAAAGACTTCGGCCAGTCGTAGAGCGTTTTTAAAGTCTAATTTCAATGTTTAGCCCATTACACAAATGTGTATTCCTAAACAATAAACATACAGTGAAAGAAGAAGAAGTAACAAATCGAATAAATTGCAATAAATTTTGCTTCGCGCTAGACATCATAAAGCTGAAAATCTAAAATCTATGAAGTAGCAGCTGCAATGTAAATAGCGAGTTACTACCTGAGAGGCTATAGATAAAGTACATGACGTCTACCGTCTGCTGCTAACATGAATTTATTTGAGCTTCTACAGTTAGTAGCAAATCAATAGCGGGTAGCGCGTGCGCATCGGAAGCGGCGCGAGAGCCGCCCCCGCGCTATTGTGCGCGCCTACCGCCATCTATCGAACAACTCAAGTAGTTTACGACCGTCCGAGCTCTAATGTTCAGTTAGCGACCCTTTATTACTCCTCTGATGATTTCTAATAGATACCAATTCCGTTAAGAATACCAATATTGGATTTCTCGCCGGGAAAAGTTAGTAGTGATTTATTTCAATAAGCTATTAAACGGAATATACGGTGGTTTGCTGCGTTTTCGCTGCCACAACTTTGATCATTTTGTAAAGTTATAATATACGTTATTATTTTGATGAATAGTATTTTTTAACGAATCTTTGCATTTTACAATATTAATGGTTGTCTTGACATTTCGTTTATTGATCCAATTAACCAAAAACAAACTGCGATAATCACACATTTAACTTACTTTTAATTCAAATGGGACACATAAAACTTCCGAAAAATGAAGCAATGCTCATCCAATTAAGCGTCAGTTGTCGTTGTGTAATAAATCGAAGCCAATCTCAGCAGGATTACAGAGAATTTCGTAAGCATTCGTCACACGAGATCAGAGCAAAGAGGCCGGTAACAAAAGTCCTCTCATTTATTAATTAAAACCGTTGCTATTTAAACGCCAAGGCGAACTCAATACCTTTTTTATGTCCTCTTAATGAAGACCATAAATGGTCCTCCCGTACGCTCCAGAATTTGCATTGATCTTAATGTAATTGCATATAGGAAATTTCTTTGTCAAGCCACCAATTTGGAGCCAACTTGTCAGCTTGATATGTTGATGGTCCATTCAGTGTTTGATTGGACCCGTGTTACACGTCACTTTTGTTTAGAGCTTATTTATTAGAAGATTATGTGAGTAATGGCTTGAGATGGTGAACCTAGAATTTCAATGGAGATTGTCCAAATATCTACAGGAAATTATTACCTAATGGAGTGCTTTGTGAAATAGACAACATATTTCAGTTTCAATAAAGCGCAACACTCATTGACAGTCGAAATAAATAGACAATATGAAATATAAAGGTTAATAGACAATGAAATGAAATTATTTGATAACTCGAATTCGATAAATTGAAGCACACGTGGGTAGGATGTCAAAACTGTTTGCTCAATATACTCGCTACTCAGAATGACTTGGAAACAGGACTTTGAGACAATAGCAATTACAACAAGATAATAACGCTGTAATTTTGATAAAGGTTAAAGAAGATCTAGTTTTATTATACTAAAAAATACAACTTCAACTAAACTAGTAATTAGATGCACTCATAAAAGAAGATGAGATGAATAAATACAACAGGAAAATCGGCAACATCTCTGTGACACCAATAACCCGTTCGTAATCATCATTAAAATAATTAAACAAGGAAAAATCGCTATGCAAAACATCTAAGACTACTCTGTATTAGTACAAACAACATTTCGAGCTATTCTAATACACACATAGAAAGAACAAATAAAGGTTGGTCTCAACAAACACGTTGGGCAACTTGCTCATCAATTCCGAGCATTACATTAACACTTAACAATCGTCTACCATCCATATCATCCAGAGGAATCTGCCAGACATTTGAAGAGAATGCCAAGGCTCGGCCGCATGTGGGCAGACCATTGTAACCGTGTGTCATTGTTAATTGGAAATATTGGGCCACTTCTATTATTGTGTCAATATTATAAATGCTACGACGCTGTTATGAAGTTCATATCGTAGGTAAACTAGTTACAGGACCTTTAAGTTTTTGTTGATTAGTCATCAACGCGGAAGGTGCTCCAACTGATTGTTTGACACCAGAAATATTACTGTTAAAATCTTAATCATATTATATGTCACGAAAATATATCACATGAATACATGTTGGCCTTCCGTTTAAGTCGCTAAATTAGTAATAACACAATCTTATGATATTTAAAGTTCATTTCTATTCTTTTAAAAGAAAAAATACTTGATTACTTTTGGTCTTTTTCGGTAAAAGGTCAGTCAGTAGCGTGACAAATAACTGTGTCAAAATTATAATTATTCGGTGGTGTTTGTAATTTTTTACATCCATAATAAAGACGCAACTTAATTCCTTTTCCTAAAAATCACTCGTTTGTTCTTTACTGCTCTCCTTTCCCTTCAGTAGATACAAAAGTGCTTACACTAAATCATATTAACTCTTATAACGTAACAGCTTATAACTAATCTACTATATATAAAATCAAGACAGAAAGTGTAAAACAGCTACCTAGAAGCATGCACCTATAAACTGTTATTACGTAGTTACATCAAGCCTCGGGCCGTACACACCTTACAGAATAGTACTAAAGAGTTTAAAACCTACTTCAACTATTACTACGTCATCTACAAATTATAACAGCAGTATAAAGCGCATTACAGACTCGTAGACTTAAAGACTCGTTTGATCTTAGCTGCCGGCAGTTAATTAATGTGAAACTAATAAGAGTTAAACTAGGTTTGTGATGATACATAGGTTTTGAACACGACTACAGTCGCGTATTTCAATACGTAAAGTGACAAATATGTGTAAAGATTTCATCTTTTGAAATTACTTGAATAAATCTTGATATCAGAAATCGAATGGTAAGTCTTTTAATCCATTTCTATTGATTATTCGTATATACCAACACTACTCTTTTACAAAATACAAAGCAATAATAACATTCGTACATCTCATTTCCTAGTGTGTATTCCGAACTAAAGGCAAGTACGTGGCAAGCATGCGGTATGGAGATCTTGACCCGCAGCATTATGTCCCGCAATAGGCGATTATCCACCGCCCTCGGAGCGGCTGTACACCTTAATGACAGCCCGGCTTGCACTACATCGCTGTGTTATCATTCTCTGAAGGTCGATTGCCTGTAATGCGTCTGATTAGCAGGTGGATTGTGCCGCTGACGTAATTTTTCAATGGTTATTGTCGGCACTTGGTACTTCTATGGATCTTAATTCGCTGAGCCCTTGATGCTGTAACACAGAAATGGTCGCTGTATTATTGAAGCAAACATTTTTGAAATATTTATTTAAGTTTTTCGTGTCATAAAGATGAGATTATTTACTTTTGAAGAATATATATCATTCTTAAGACAGGTCGTGTGGCAAGTATGTGACAGGATTCACGTTTAAAACAGTCGTTAATATCCTAACTGAATAATATTCGTATTATACCCATATTTAGACTATATAATAAACTATATTACTAAGATGTTATCTCAGATACTATAGCAATTGGATTATATAAGCTAACAATGTTGCACATATAGCATAGAAATGGCCAATGCATAAATAAGAGTACGTATCAACATAACATCACGTTGAGGTGAGGCTCTACATACACAAACAGAACTCATATAAACATACCATAACGCACTTAAAAATAAATACAGAACTTCAAGAGGTCTATAACGGTAAAGATCAATAAGGGTGATTGATTTTTTGTCCTCAGATAACTCCATTAGATGATTAATGCGACGATTTAATTTTACTACACATTATTACCCACGACACAAATATCTTTGGTAAGAAATACCTCTCTCTTATGATGACTGGAATTATTTTGGGCTCTGTATACACTAACCGCCACTAGCTAGCACACCGTCAATGTGTAGCTGATGCAGCTTTCAGCTCGATATTTTGAAATGTAGCATACACTCTAGACGCATCTTTACTATGACACAAACGCATGTACATCGGCCTCGTTATCCGATGCTCTAACAGGACGCCATTATGACGGTCACAGCACTGATAACCCGGTATTGTATAGTGACGTGACTTGAATCATCGTACGGGAAAATAGACCGATTTCTATTTAGATACCTGAACCGTACAAAGGATAAAGGAGGCTTTCACAAGCCAAGCTGTTTATGAAAATGGAAGGATAAGCTCGTCTTATTTCAGATAGTGTTCTGATTCTTGTAACTGAAACAAGTAACATTATAATTTAACTACAATTTAAATCAAGTGTAATCAAGTCAAACGATTACAGTAATTTTCTATTTTCTGACAAATAAGGAGGTTATGGGGATGGATGTATTATTCAAAACTTAGTCGTCTATAGTTCTAAGAAATTGCAACCGCAAAAACTTAGCTTTAATTAAGTGAAGCAATAAGAAAAGCCAATGTAATATTTTATATTCTAGGAAATTTACAATGCAATTTAAAGAGGAAGAACCGTGTAACTCACGTTAAACCTTAGGTACAAAAATTCGAAACTGGTACTCCAAAAGCTAAACCAATAAACATTACCTAAATTTCTTCTACAAACAAGGTTTCAAACTCTCAACCGCATTTATTTCAACATTCTCAACTAATTCGAGTAAACAAAAAGTTTCTAAGTATTTTGCTAGTGTATTGAGTCATTTACATACATGCTCCATATTCCATCAGTACTCAATCGATACTAATACTGGTACTGGTTACATGACTATGAAGACTGGTTTCCATGCACCGTATCTTCGGATCTACAGACGGGTTTTCACTGTCCGTATCGGGTTCTGAACCGAAATAAGGAAGATTACTTATGTAATATGAATATTTTTGATTAAATAACGATACAAGTACAAAAATCCAATTAGTAACACTTACTTTACTTTTTTAAAGTAGGATGTTGTAAGAAATCATTCGTTGCATTTATAACAGATATCATCAATTTACAATTTCTCCATTAATCATACTCAGAAATCATCCAACTATCCGATAACTTCACCTCGCAAACCACCAATCATTTAAATGAAAGTCACCCGTATTTTTTCTTAATCACCGCGTTAAACAGACAAGCTGTAAGAACTAGCCATTAAATTTTGAACAGATGTTCACTAAAAACAGGTAATATCTCAATTTTGGCTTTAAAGCAGCAATTTATCACGTATGAATACTATGATCGTCTGCGCAATGCATAAATCTTACCTTGGCAAGATCTTGAACGCCGCGATATCGGCTCAAAGCAACAAATTACTGTAATCATCGTCGCACGCGCACAATTTTAACCATTTCATAACTATACCAGTGTCATTACACACGCACACATGGACGGGCAATTTCTATGACTGCTATTTATGTGTGTTAGAAATTATTTGTCAGTGTATTTGTCGTAATCTGTTCGCGGTATTCGAACATACCTTCAATTATTTAATACAGACTTCACATTAACAACGTACCGCTGAAGTCTTTTAAGTATAACTTGGCTACTCGACACGGTAGACGAATCTATTTCGGTTTTATCCGCGAATATTTCCAGTAACTAGTTCCACTTAACTTTGCTACAGATTTATCTCAATACGAACCATAACAAATGCATTACATCAGGTGTGACAAAACCACAATCTTGTTAGACAACATTAAATAACAATAGCACAAGGAACTAACAAACTTAACCTAAATAAAATAAGTCTATTTCAATATACATAGTTCCATAGTACATATTTTTTCTAGTCTGAATGCAGTTTTTATAAAAAGTATTTCAATACGTTCACATAATAAGAGTTTTTTGCATATCACGCTAAACAAATCAAATCACAACGCCTATCAATGATTTTCCTAAAGTTTAATAGGATTTCGATTTCTTAATTCAAACACGAAGTAGCCCATGTATATGTAAATATAAAACAGTAATAATATTACTTTATTACGTGCGAATTGTTCTGAATAATTTATATATCTACCAAACAAGTTTCCGTTTTCATATTTAGGCATTACTGTAATTTGAGACTTGGCAATCAGAGGTGTCACTTCCTCATACAATCGAATTATTGCAAAAAATAATTGGTACTAAGAGTTTTAATGTGATTTAGACGAGCGAGTGTGTAGGCTGAAACCGGTTCAAAATCAATAGGCAGAGTCGACATATATGTTGGTATATGTGTGTAATGAGTGAACTTGCGTTAAGGGAGGAGACGACCTTGCCCGACTTCTACTCACGATAAACATCACGGTGTAGATTTATGATGATATACTCACTCGAGGTGATGTGATTATTAACATTGATATTAATGCTCACTCTTGTTGTTATCTGTATGAATGGGAGCAAAAACTAGACCACTTTAGTTTTACGAGTGAGCTTTGAATGTTATTGGCGACGAGGAATATAAAGAAGGCACGGTTCTTTCTATTTAAATGACTAATCGGTTTTTATTTAACTTAATATTACATTATCAAACCGTTTTGATTATAACTCATACATTGGAAATATAAATATTTCTTAAGCACTTTTTAATAGCTATTGCAATGATACCAATTTCACTTGTCTTCTATTGAACTCAAATTCCTAACCTTAGACCAGAAACCTACTTACATCATCACTAAAGCAATCAAAATATTATCAAAACATAAATAAAACTAATTAATATAGATTAAAGATGATTTTATGTATCCGGCCATTACTAAGTTAATTTGCCAACCCACAGTAAAATACTAACATTTTAAACATTCACTCAAGTATAATCTTAATTACATATGTCGCGGGCATTTAAAGTAACTCGCTCTTTAGTTAAAATACTAGGTATTTAATACCGGAATCACTAGAAAACGTATATGGGTACTATTGACGGGTAGGTTAAATCCGAAGATTATATTCAGACCGAAGTAAGGTATTAGGATACTTTGAACGTGCGTATATTTCCTTTACACCTACTATTTTAAGCTCAAGCACTGTCTATCTTAGCTATCTGCGGCATATATAACTACAGAATTTAGAGATAAAATCTTATATGAGATAAGCGATATTTAGTAGGTGTTGTAGTAATCCAGAATTTGCATGATCGCAACTAATGCGCTCGACTTGCTCTACTTGACGAGAAATTACGCCAAAACGACTTAGTCAAAGTGCTTTAATTAAAGCATCGAGATATAATCTTTAATTTCATTAGCATAGCGACAAAAATACCGTAAAATAGAGTAAAGTTATAAAGACCTTTTTCTGCTTAATTAAGTAGGTATTTTAGTTATATTGATAAGTTGTTTTTGTAAGACTAACGAGATAATATTTATAGACTAGTTTTTGTTATTAACATCAGAATCATTTATAATCATAGGTAATTGAAGCACGTTAAATTATATTTAGCTTTATAACAGAAATACAAATACCCATTTCAGCTAACACGTAAGCTATTAAGTGCATACTGTTACTGCGTTAGTGGAACCGTTCTAAAGCTATGTTGGCGACACAAAACCAATATGATAAACGTGCAATTACGTCATGTATCGTATACTCATATATATGGCGATGCAGTAATATAAAGCGGGGTCAATACAGCACTGAATCCTCCATAACAATGCTAACTACTTTATTAACATAACATAGATGTTATAAGTGGAACATGCAGAAGGCCATGAAGACTATACGAACCTATCAATAGTGATACATTATGGGAAAGAATGCACTGCTCTCTGATCGCACGGTGACTTAATATGATATATTTTTAAGTGGATGAACATACCCTAAATGGAAGTGGTTGCAGCTCTGATTCTGATTATAAAAACTTGTAGTTATGTGTGCAAAGAAATGAGCATACAGTCGCGTACAGAAATTCGTTTGGATTAACACTTTCTTAATAAGAAAAATAAATTGATCAGAGTATGATGTATTTATCATTTGGTCAAACCCGATTCGCCCTATGTATATGTATTATTAGATGTCATTGTTCAAAGACCCCTAAGTTCCGGGCATTAAGCATAACCAATAACAAGTAAGCATAACAATAATTACAGCCACTAAGTATGTGTTCTATAACTAAAAACTTTCACATAGAAAACGGATGAGACCAAAATGAGTGAGACACATAATTAAAGTGTTACGATCAAGTCTTACCTTTACGAGTGACATTATCATCTTGACCGCAACATTCTACGCTTACATACTAAGTAATATTAATTGAGTTATAAAACTGTGACTTTACAATCTGTCAAAGTGAAATCTAATAAGCTAATATGATACAGATAACACCAATATTTATAGTGTCGACACTTAATTGCGTATATCTTCTTGAATAAAATAACGGTTTAATAAAATTAGAAAATTTATTTCTTACATGCTTTATACCTAAGTAATAAAAACAATATTTATTATTGTACCCGCAGATCTATTTCTCTAATCAATGGACAATGATTTACGATTTCTAGTGGCATAATAAAATGCAAAATTGCGTCCGCAACTATTGGAGTTTTAACAAAACGATCACTTAATTATTTCAATTCTACTCATGTTCACAATGGATATAAAGAAAGAATCAATCAAATGATTGCTTTATGTAGTCGACTGTACCTATATTTAGATCCCCTATATCATTAAAAAGTAGTAGCTGTCAAACTGGCTGGCATTCTTTTTGAAATATCAATCTAAACTCAATCTTTATGAAATTAAATGACAGAACACAATCCTGACTAGTGTCTAGGGCTGTCAAAGTAGTCACTTAATCACTTTATTGTAAAGTACTTTCATTATTCTTTTGTTCTACTCTTATCGATTCTACAACTCATTTTAAAGAAAAAGAACTTACGTCATATTTTAGGGCTATTTCAATAGTTTAATCATTAAAATACTTTACTATTACCGCCCATTACAAACAAAAACCGAATAACAAAGGAAATCAAAGCTATCAATTGTCTGTTTAATGTAATATATGATAAATGTAATCGCATAGAAAATACGGAAAAAAAATGTGACTCCATTCTTATGCGTCTTAACCTGTTAAATGTCGCTGTCTACTCAAAAACCAAGGTAGATTAACCATCATATAAATTTACAGCTGCATAATCGGATATAACACTGAAATAAACAAGTAAAAACAGTTATTAAATCATATCCTCTGTGTTAACCCTAATACGCAGTAAGGCGACATCGGTGCTTCGCTTTCACCGATCAAACGCGTAATTATTGTAGGCGTTAATTTTCTTGCTCGACTAATAATATGGAGAGTGTTTATTACGTACGGATGCGATAATCCGAGCACTTGTCGACTTGACAAACTTACAACCGTAGTGCAGTAAATGTCGAACGCTCGAGATAATGTCGAGCTACATGTTTATGTGGATTGTAAACAATTTGTACCACAATGCTGTTAATAAAGTGATACAAGTATCGAATATGATAATGATGACGGCTTGTTTCCATTTGTTCGTTGACAAGCTTTCTCGATAATGTAGCACTCTACATAGCTAGCGCGAGTTCTCATTAAACGTTTGAAATTGAAAGTATTAATATTTGTTTTATTTTTATATCAACAACTCGAATGAAATCTGAACATACATTGCTAGGTAGAATTACTTTATCTCTGAAAGCCCAAAAGATAATTCATCGATCTTATTTCCGAATATTGTTATAAAGAATAACACAATTATTACCTTAATATTTAATTATTGCCTTACCGAACCGACATTGACTTTAAATCTCTTTTAAAACTCCATCAAACAAAACCACGCAACAAAGTCTATTAATTTTATATCCGCCATAACGAAACACTTATAAACTGACACAAAATAATCAATACAATTTGCACTTGATCAATTTTACAGATGTAATTATTGAACATCAAATACCGGACGGTACATGCAAATTAAAATAATAACCAACGTTGCTTAATAAAATCTATATGTACACTTCAAAATTAATATTTAGTTATCAACTATTTATTGTTTCATAATCAAATTTGATGGCGCCATAACGACCATAGAGAAACCTGTTAGCCGTTTTTTTTTTAATCAGAAGTTCGATCCGTTATTGGTTCAGTGCAAACAAGCCAATTTGATTTTACGTCATCTTTATGTATGTGCATTCAGATTAAACGAGTTTCGTTACGATGTGCATTTTAGATTGAATTAATTTAAATTATTATAAAGTTATTAGCCGATGTTTAGCGTTTATTGTTATTAATAAAATATACTACTGGTAATAAAACCTTATTAGAATAAATCACCTTGTAACATCTGGCACAAAAGGCCCGAAAAAATACTATAAATGCCATTAAATAAAATAAGTAGAGTGTTTCCTTTTTTTCTATTTATGGCGTTTAAAGATTTTTTTCGCAGGTTATGGCCAGTAACAATTCCTCATTGCTTACTACAACCTTTTTAGTTTATTATGTATAAAAGCAGTGATATTTTTTTTTAAATCCGGTGTAAGTTTTTGTTGTTTTATTATTTTTATAGTTGCGCGTTTCGATTACACTTTAACTTTCGTCTATTATTGTTTGTATTTATCATATTGCCAAAGATTTTCTCGTCACAAGATACGCATGGAAATACCAGGCGGCCGGCCTAGCTTCGATATTTACTAAGAGGAAGTCTAATAAAGTGCAACGGGCCCCTCTAGTTGTATTGTGCCTGTGATAAAGGCGTGACCACCTACGAGCTAGAAACGCGTTGGCGAAACGACGTTTACACTAGACGATTTACGAAAATATTTTTTATTTAAAGGAAATTTTTAGGTATTTATAACTTTTCAGTAGGTTTTCTACGATATTTTTCATGATCTGAGCGTCGTGTTAATGCCGCTCACGGTCAGAATTCGATTCTTAGGTTGGACAAATTTGTTTGGTCCGATACAAAATTAATAGAAATATCCTTTTTTCAAACAGTTTACTTGTCTTTAGTACAATTAATATTACTTCTAGCTTACATACTACGTACAACTTCAAGCATAAATCTTCGATATTTCATTTATATTTTATAATAGTCCGTCTTATTCTATTTCACGGCAATTAGATGTCAATAAAACATAATGATCTGCAACTGAATATGTGCACGTGTCTTGATTGGTCATTTATTTCCTTATAGCCATAGAGATGTGAAAAAATACTAGTTACAAAAATCGCACAAAAAGGTGTTACTATGTTTCGGTCATCGTTCAAAATGGACATCACTAATAGATCAAAGGTTTTTCAATTATGGGCGGCTTTTATAGTAAGTAATTAAATTTTAATAACATAGCACCTGTTATCCTTGGTAGGTACTTAATGCTCGCACATACGGTTTTGTACCCAAGTACTGTTCATAAAAGCATTAATTTTGACTCCTCCCACAAAAGACAGAAAAAGAGTGCAATAAAATTGCTTTTTAGTTTAAAATTCAATCGAGTACATTTAAAAATAGGGCACCAAAACTGTCCCACTGAAAAAAATCAACTATACATATACCCAATCTTGAATTGCCGCTTGTTCACCAAAGTTACTTATTACTCAGACCACCGGAGCTTCGTAATAAACCTCAAAGAAAAATAGATGTAAAAAGCTCTACATTTGATGGGTCACGAACTAGAAATTTGATATTGGTTACTTAGTTTCTTAGGTCGTATACATGGAAGTCGTTCGGTGTAAATCGCACTAGGGATTTTACTAGTCAACATTATTATGGCACTGGTATGCGTTGTATCGAAGGACCGGAGTATCGGTTTTCGTACAACTTGTCTGTGGTAAATTAGTACCCGCTAAACCTCGATTACCCTTACAACATAAATATATTTTTGTATTAGCTCTCCTTTTTTTTTAAACCAAGTATTTTTACTTACAATAATACCTTTTTCAGTAGTCACAACTCTATGCTCCAAATTACATACTTCATCAAATTAAAGTAATAAAAAGTTAATTAATTCAAACTGCTTAAATTTATTAGCCACTGAATTCAATTACCTTTAATTGAATATTAAAATATCACCATCTTAACTCCATTTAAAATAAACACGTTCCGATCACTCCAAATTTACGGGAGATCACATAAAATGGGGCATAATAAAATATATTGGACCGCTTTAGCATTATTTGCGAGGCTATACATTAGCATGGTTTAAGTGACACGAAATAATCATTTGATACTTGTCATAAACGTAAATATGCGTCGTTAAAGTCAAACGAGAGTTAGAGGTTGTGGGGCTCTGCGTAGTAGTTTATCCTAGAGGTGCGCGCGTTCCTCGCCGCGTCCCTTGCGCCTGCGCCGCCCGCCGCCGCCGCCGCCGCCGCAATCAAACCACGATACATCATTTTAATACTGGACATGTCACCGCAAATCCGAATCTCCAATGCAAATGAAATGCAGCCAGTATACAAAGTACGATCTAATGGCAAACTATAAATTATAAGACAGGCTAGTTTTGTTATCTGCGCGCGTCTCTCTATAGAATTTCGTTGAGATTATGCTTTGAATACGTAATGAAAATACATTATTCTGTTATGCGAAATTTTGCAATCAGCCTGTAGAGGTGCGATAGGTCAATAAGATTGACCTATTCTAAACAATGTACAAAAGTAACAACATCGACTGGATCTTGGACAAAAACAGAAGCACTGTCTTTTTTTGGACTGTCGCTTGTATAACGTTACTTTTCTGTATGTAAAGTAATGTCGCCTGTATTGAATCAGTTATTAATCTTGCTCGGAGCATAAACGGCCATTGTGAAATGTTCGAGTGTTCGGCGCGAAATGAAATGTTGCAATGTGGCGCGTGCGCAGCGCGCATAAGTTTTACGAGCCACGCTTAATTAGATAGAGCCACTTCGCTACCGATGCAGACCAATTACATCACACTACACTAAGTCATTTTGTTATAATTTCTTAAGAAGCAACACACGGGGTTTTGAAGAGGACCCTCAACTTATCAAAGTCAAATAATCATTTGATTTACTAAATTCTTCTCTGAACTTCTCATCTTTAAAATTATCTCACTAGACGAATACATAACTTTAAAGATGATATTTTTAATATCATAGCAATCATTCACAATATGTAATAATTCAAGTACATTGTACGTCTATTTAATTACATTATGTTATCCGAACCGTACATGATTCACTGCGCTCGGTGTCATAAATCTCCTTTATTGCCTGCGGATATGTTTCAAGCCGTTTCGGGGTCAAAAATATTTCGCAACTTTTAGCTATTAGTTGTGCAAAGTCGAGCGAGTGACGCATGCTAATCTTTAGTTCTAGACGTCTGGTTGACGTGCCCTATTTGCTTGTCATTACCATTTTTACCATCCAATTATCGATCGCGAAATATCATTTTAAATCCTGTCCGTATATACCAGTATTTATCAGCTCCAGCCGTTCAAGTTTTAAGATGTTAAATGTATAACGCTACACTAAAAATGACTCTGATAAAATACCCATTAAATAGAAATGTTAATGAAATTTGGAACGCACTTTAACGGTCGAGTCATCTCAGGATGTCACGAAAATGGCCCTTGGTTATCTACTGATACTTCGCAGAATCGGCGTCAATAAATTTAATTGCGGACGCCGCTCACATAACTAATCACCGCTAAATAAGTTGTATGTAGGTAAGGCTCAGGCGAACAGAAAAAAGTCCCGATTTCCGGCGGTTCCCACGGCGCGCGTCGCCCCGGTTCCCACATGCAATCGCGACTTTTATATAAACAACATTATCGTCATAAGTGCGCATGCGTGGCAAATCAATCTGCCATTGGCCGGAATCGGCCCCCGAGGTGTATTAAATACCCACTCTAAAATACATAGCAATCCGTTTTGATTGGTCCATAAACGCATTTCGATAATAGATTAGATAATTATTTCTCCTGGCACCTAGAACATCGGCCTGCGTTTTGAATATGTAATTTTGGAATAATCGATAAGTAAATTGATGCAGATTATTGGCAGGCGATTACTACAATGCTTCACGATATATAGCTCGAGATTTGCCTGAGTGTGCCCACGAAGGCATTATCGTGTCACGCACGGGTCAAGATATGGCCTTTGTCAATAAAGTACACGCTATCATTGAATATGCTAAAGAAAGACACCTATATTTACGACTGCGTTCCATCACGATCTTAATAAATGGCATATCGACGACTGCGTCTAGTTAAGAGACATTAATGTTAAATAAATTCGCACAGCCAACAAACTGGTTGTCATCTAAAAGATAATATTCAATGAAGAAGCTTTAAATAACATGACCTAATACAGTGTAAGTAATGTGCGCTTAACAGGAGGATTTAATACTTGTAGCTTTGGTTTTGCAACGATCGACCGCACCGAGACATGATACGTCCACGAATACACGGATATAATCGATCCATCTGAACACCGTCCCATTTAGTGCTACGTATCACTCGTAAGTTCATACATCGCGGAGTAATTTCATATCTCGCCATAAGGCGATCGGCGCGACGCGTTTCCTAAAATAGTGATGTGAAATAAATCAAAGATAGTGCTTGTCGATACGATGTCGTCTAAAAAAACGTGCGGTGCGTGTGAATCTGCTGCGCCCGCGATCTTATGAGAATATGATACGGAATGTCAACTATTAACGTCATGACTTATGCGATTTGCGCTATTAATATTTGTTAATATGTTGCTAACGTGACCATTAATGACGATATTTTTATCTACCGTATCTGTAACGAACCAGTCCTTGTTTTAAATTAGTAATATTGGTAGTTGACTCTAGTTGATAAAAAATGATTTCAAGCTCATGTTTGTGCAGGAACTCGTGTGAATTCAAGAAAATATACATTTATTAACAAATTGCTCGATTCAGCTGTTACGTTCGCACGAATATTTTTCTTATTTTTTGCGGAGCGATGCTTACAATTTATAAGGCAGGTATTTCATCGCAATATTGCGAAGGACCGTGGCTCGTGACTGTACAATGTTGCGGCCCATAGAAGCCGTTGTGTTTTTTACTAATCATTTTATCGATACGCGGTAGCAATAGTGACTGTGGTGCAATCTCCGCTCTAGACCTATTGTTGTTCGGCTCACGCTTTTTTTCGGCAATATTCTCTTGAAATTCTTAAGATCGCTGTTATGAAATCCGGGCATTTTTGTTGCAGCATTGCATTGTAGTTTAAAAAAGTATGTGGATCAATTATTGTTATAGTTGTAATCTATCGCCATTTTTTTTCGTTTCCCATGAATTGGCGTCAAGCCTAGAGATTTATTGAATCATCCATATTGTACATACCACTTAGCAGTGGTAACGATCCGTGTCAAATAGGCGCAACATAGTGTGTTCCGGGCCGGCGACCATGCGCGACTACTGCGATTGGCTGCTCACTATGTAAACATTATTGTATAGCTTCGACGTGTGTAGTTATGTACCTACATACTTCTTTAATAGCCCTGATTGATTATATCGCATACCTCCTCGATCACGCCTCATTATGCGTAATAAATTATAATAGTTTATCTGCCAATAAAATTAGCAGCTATGTAGGTATCTACAATAAATTAATATGAACAAAAAATACTATGATTAATTAGGAATAGTCAAATATAAAACTTATTTAAGTATTTTTATTTGTAGCTCAGGTTTTGCCGCTAAGCAGAGAGAAAATAGATTTTGACTCGGCACGCTACATACCTACATAGTAGTGATAGAATCGTGCGCGGTATCTGGTACTGATAGATATACAAACCACGAACACAACATCTCATTTCCCATTCACACCTCGCCTCTTACATTATACCTACATTATTATTGACTGAATAAAGCAATTTATCGCTACTATAGTTTATCGCATTCGACGCGCGGAATTCCAAATACATAGCACATAGTAAAACGAATCGCGGTAATTTATTATAGTTTTGCATAACAGCATAACAAGCAAGTGGGACGAGACGTCGAAACGCATGGAATAGCACAAAAGTGGTCGAGTGCGTTCGACGGCGAACGAATAAGCGATTCAAATGCTAATATATCACAAGGCGGCGCGCCATGATGGCTCTCATTGGCCACGCTATTTACATTAACATACATAACGACGGAGTGGGCGGGGCAAGCGCGCGCGTCACGCCGCCGCCAAACATCGTTAATTACTTAGTAATTAGTGGATCGTGACTGCGCCGGAGATGCGCGACCTCATCTAACATAACAGCTACCTACGAAACGTGCAACTGTTCTTAACCGGTACAACACTACTCGCTGCCTCGTACGACACTACACATGCCGCCGCTACCGTAAAATATGTTCTTCACGAACCACCAGCACGAGCTCTTACTGGAACAACCTCGACCACCAATTAATTTCTAATTATAAGCTCACTTATACGAACAGAAAGCTGCGCTTTAAAAGGAAGATTTAAATTGCCAAGCCTTAAAGAAAGTTTCGTAGTGAACAGCTGTCCTACTAATAACAACGTTGAAATAAATATTGACAATCAAAAATCTATAACCTTTAAAAAATAAACTTACAATAAAACAAACCATATCTATATAATCCCAGTTCCCAGAGCATAGTTGTATCCGATTAAGATTGACCATCGACATAATAGACAATTATTCACCTAATCCTTGCATAAAAGGGCCACGTCCGCGCGCTCTCCACAAATCATAAGCATGGTGCAGGGACTCACGAACGCGCCGTATATGGACCTGCGGACGTCGATGCCCGACCCTTGTTCAAAGGATTTATGTCGGCTCCTTTTGGTGCAAATTAGCGCATGTCGACTGTAGGCGTGAGCGAACAAATTTGTAGCAGCACTATTAGGATGTTTTGCTTTTACTTTTTATGTTAATAGGTCGGCACAAAATTGCATCAACTTCGTGCTATGGTACACCCATATATGTATCGAACACAGTGTTCCAATCAACCAGCCGTTAAAATACGTTCTACATCAGTATCATCGATCGACTTCTTATCTTGTACCATACTTTCAGATGTACATTATAACAAAAGCTCCTAAAACACTAAGCGGCATTGAGGCAAAAACTATGACAGATCACAGTCCGTGGTTATAATGACAACATAATGCGATTTAACATGTAAATATATCGTTGCGTCGGTCGGAGAGGCGGCGGCGGCGCATTGCTGCGCAGGCGCATGCCAACAATGCGCGTGACGGTACGTGGGTGATGGCGCGCGCCGATCAATCTTCACAATGAAGTTGTCCAATTTATAGTTGCACGATTATCGGCGCGGATATAATTTTTGTTATAACACTATCTGTTATGATACGACGTGGGCAGAAGCAAGAAATAGCGAAAGGAAAGCACTTTAATACCGTTTAAATCTTTCATGTCAATTCGTGCCTTCGATTTCACTTTTACCCGGCAGCTCGAGGTGAGAGCCATTGTTAGGGATACACAAGATTGGGCAAAAAAACTAGATGGACATATCTGGGCCGACGTTTGGGTAATATTAAGCATAAAATGTTTCACCCACCCATCACGAACGAACTCTCGCACTCAAAATATGCTGAATTGAATATGTCAACCGACTGGTTACGTGGATGTCAATTCTGATTCTAGTCAGACAGTCGATCGCATGCGCAACTCTTCCATAAGCAACTGGTTCGAACGCAATATATTGGCTTTATAAAGGCGTATTAATAATTAACAAAAAACGTGGTGGTTTCGGTAGCAAGTGCTCTAGTTACCGATGTCGTAAGTAAGTGGGCGTGCGTCGAAGGCGAGCGTAGGAGCTGACATCGATCAGCCGGCCACCCCCGCCGCACCGGCGCGTCATTTCGCAATATTTCTACAAGTTTTAGCATACCGGTGTTTCTCTTAGGATGAGGGGCAAAGTTGACCAATAAACTATCAGCTTGTTTGAATTAAATGACCACAGTACTATATTTAGGCAAAACTTGATTGCTTAGCATTTTATAGGATAGAATAGAGAAAAGATCCACGAAGATTAATAGTTGATTGTTTGTTTCCAGGTCGGTGGCGCACGAGCCCGATGAGCGCGTGCGCGGCGGCCGCCATGCGCGAAAAGCACGCGGCGCCGCGCCGCCTCGCCTCCCCGCCGGTGTCGCCTCACGAGCGCCACCCCAGCCCGCTCAGCTCGCCGCGCGCCGACGAGCCCCTAGATCTCCGAGTTACTCATAAGCGTCCGCATAGACTAGAAGACGAAAACTGCAATTTGATCGTGCCGTCACCACCGCCGCATCCCACGCATCCTGCTCACCCCGCGCATCCAGCGCTACTACAGTTCTGTCGGCGATTACCTCTAGCTCTGCCTGCATCGTTCGGCCGGTATCCATTCCTGCCTGCGGCGGCAGCCACCCTGTTAGCCCCGGGGGCACCGCGAGCACCGCCCGTGCCTCAGAACCCCGGAGCACCACGAGCTCGAGACCGGTACACATGCTCCTACTGCGGCAAAGCCTTCCCTCGGAGTGCAAATCTAACGCGACACTTAAGAACGCATACGGGAGAGCAACCTTACCGCTGTAAATACTGCGAACGCTCCTTCTCTATATCGTCGAATCTGCAGCGACATGTGAGAAACATTCATAACAAAGAGCGACCGTTCCGGTGTCGTCACTGTGACCGCTGCTTCGGCCAGCAGACGAATCTCGATAGACACCTTAAGAAGCACGAGGCGGAGAATGGAGACGACAGCCGCCGAAGGTCTCCGGATGAGACGTACTTTGAAGAGATCAGGTCGTTCATGGGGCGCGTGGCGCCGGGACGACGCGCCGCCGCCGCCACCGCAAGCGCCGCGGACCACACCTGATAGTGAACCATGCAGACCACATTCACAGTTACAATAATCTGGTCGATGCATCCAAATGACTCTTGTGTATGTTATAAAACCTTTAATTGTGTGAATTCTTTGTTCAAACTACTTATGGAATAAGCGCCAACTGTTATTTTAATCCGTTTGATAATGATGAATAAAATGCAATGCGATGATAACATTCAAAATGTTTGAAACGTTACTCCACCAGCAGCAGATAAAAGTACAGCCAGGAAACTCTAGGTACAATGTAATCATAATGATCACGCATCATACATTTTGTAAATACGCATTATTGTTACCGCGTTAGGCACATTGAATTGGCGCAAACGAGTGAAAGTAAATGTACTTGCCACCAAGTCGGCTATTAGGATATGTATTATAAATAAAGTGATATTGAATCTCGTGTACTTAATGTAAATAATAAGTTAGTTTAGTGTATGTAGCTAGGACGCGTACCGAATTTTCTCTACCGATAGTTGTATGACAAATATATTTGTACGTATATATTCCTCGTCGTAAAAGACGTAAATAGACAATTATGTTAAGTGTTCAGAGAGTGTTCGCTATTATAGAATTATGCTATATCGATATATTGTATGGATGTAAGTAGTTTCTTTGTACTTTTTTTGTAAATTTCGCTTTATTCGATATAAATAATTAGTATTATTAGTCTGAGAGGAAACGCCGGTTACCAATAAAAATATAACTTGTTGCTTATTGAAGATATTATTAAATATTTTTATGAAATGTTAGAAAAAAAGTTGTTTTAAAAATTATCTAATCTGTCGAAATTTTATATATATTATGACTTATACAGAATATTGCGTAAATTATTGTCGTTTTGGGCGCCGACCGCAGAGCGACTCAGTGCTGTGAGTACTGCGACCGTCTGGCGCTCTCATTGTTAAGTTTCAAAATATTACGCAAATTAGATATTTTATTTTTATTGTATTGAGATTTATAAATTAGAACTTATACAGACATTAGAGATTACTACAGAATTTTATTACAACATTGTACTTATTCGAAATTAATTACTAAATTAATATAAATACAAATCTGTGATTTAATTTATTACTGGACTACAATGGAAACAATACTAAAACAGATAAATACTTATACAAATCTCTCAAAGAACTAATCTAAACGTTCCTGTAAGTATAGATAGATCTCTATAATTGTTGCGAGTGTCAAGTTGATTATATATTTAATGTATTGAAATCATTACGAATTCCCGGGAAGTTCTACAATGATCCATTATATTTGTTATTCAAGAAAACCAAGTGATGTACATAATTTCGTAGTTCAAATAAAACTTGTCTATTGAAAGGCCTTTTCGTTTAAAGACAGACACTTATCTTTGCCTAAGTAGAAAACCAGAGAGACTTCTTAATGTGATTCCAATGAAGCGAAGTGGAGAGGAGCTATAAAGGAAATGGTTACGGAGTATAATTTTTGCATAAACGAAGCAGAGATTTAACGTTTTCCATAGGTAGATAAACCTTCACTTCGCTTCAATGATATCACGCTCTCATTAACAAAAAACCACCAAGACAATAGTGAGCCCGCCATGACGCTACATCTGACTGCCTCGCTCTAGGCTCTACCGCTACTCCCAAGGCCGCCGCTGAATTTCCTGAATTTACTCTTTCCGAGTCAATGTTACCTTGTGTATGAATGCCTACTGTTGTATACTCGTACCAAATTCGTGTTTGAATCGCATAAGAGATGCTATTTAACTTATCACTAGAATGTAAAATTTATAGAGATTATTACCTGTATCGTTTTGTACTTTTGATACCGATTAGTCGTTCAAAGGTCACCGATTACCTTGTCAAAATGAAATAAATAACAATAAAACTTTTATGTATGCATTTTTATTTTATTGTTCACCCGTCATTCGACATTTTCTTACTATTTACCATAAACAAACTGGTAGTCGGGGTTAAAACCTGTGCCATAAAGTTAGTAACATGCTTTACATTTTACAACATAGAGGATATTCTGCGAAGTTGTTTCAAATATACCTAAGGGTGTTAAAATCTTAAAATATTTACATCGAGTCAAATTTTAGATTGCTAGTATTGTCCTGATTCTTCTTCTAAAAGAAAAATAACTTTGAGTATCCTAAACATGCTCTATATGGGCCCGCTTAGTCTAAAATAAATTCTCTATCGTAAGTCTGATCTTCGGGTGTGTGCCAGACGACAAAAACAAAACTTGTCGAAAAAAGTATTAGGCGTGCTTGAACAAAAAGATTGGCAAAAAAACCATCAAATACGATTAAAGTGGAGCGCCATGTTGTATTGAAGGGCGCCCGGAGGCTGCGCCGGCGCTGCCTCACGAACGCCGTTTACGATATGATTATGCTTTATTGCCATTAATTTGCGACAAACGAAACCGCCCAGCACCATCTAGACCGCCATATGGGCGAACTATTAAATTTATAGATCTAATCACAACAACTGAATGCCACGTACATACAGCAATAATCATAACAACATATTATCGTAAAGTACATAAGAATTATCTAGTGTCTATGTCGTGGTATCAAAGTCCACTTATAATAAGTATTGATAGTTTATTTCTGCGGATGTATGCAAGCTTGACGTATGCAAAATGCTCGAGTTAGCCGCCCAAACCAAAATAATTATCAACTTAATGAATAAGACGTTATCTAAATGTAGGATCTCGTTTTCGACTGTCGATATCGAAATACGCCAGTATTAGAAAGGTAGAACCTATTTGGAGGACGTAATGTTTGTAATCCGTAGTTTTTTTAATCAATGACAGTTGATAGCAAAAGTTTTGCTCGTGTTTTTTACTTTAGATACATGGCTCAGTGATCTAATAGATACAGAAAGTGGCCGGAGTAGATAACTTCTATAGTATATTGTGGACACGGGAGTCGGACAAGAACGGTATCACTAAGGGGCTGGTCCAATTAAAAGGAGCCTTGCGAAAATCTAGAATGGATTTATATTCCTTCAGGTGACTAATTGGTGCGATTTAGAAATACAGGTCTTAAATCTTATATGTTAACTATGAATTTATATCACTAGAATAGCGCAAAATATAATGGGATATTTAAACAGGACAGGTCTACGTCTACGTATTAACTGTGGCAATTTCTAAACTACAAAGTCTCATTAGTACTTCCTAAATAGATCATTCTTATTTCTAGAAAACAAATTAGTTATCTGAGCCTACAAGAAGAAAGTAACTGAAAAACAAAGAGTTTTTATTTAAGAACGTCTGTATCATTACTCCGTTAATGAAACTTAAATACGCTACAATATTACATCAACGCTAAATAAATCTAAAATTAAATTAGTCACTAGCTTAAGTAGTAATAGAGTAGATCCTGTTGTAAGAGCGTCAGTGACTTGCGGCTCGAAGTGCCACAGCAGGGTGGGGCAGTTGCACAACGATGGTACGGCGGCGAGTGCGCAGGCGCGGGCTGCGCGGCTGCCTTGTTAGCGGGCGAGCGTGCGCGTGCCACCGTTGCGTTGCATTATTTATTGCTTATTGAAAAACTACCGATATCTTTAGCTAGACACTTTTGTGGTCGATCGTTACCTCGTTTTTGTATAGCAATTTTTGTTGGAACGCAAATTACTGGTGATGCAAAGAGAAAGCAATTATTACTGCTTTGTTGTTTGGTTTAGGTAATGTTTTTAATGATCGACCTACATTTTTGTTTGTTCTATCATCAACGAATAGTCTCTACAGAATTGTCACAACGAAAAACATAGTAATGAATGATAAAATATAGGTACACTTTACAAAAAAAAACAAAAAAGTCATGTTTTGCAATCGTCCTGAAAATTATCCATTTGTTTTACATTTCGTTAAGTTAATTGGACCAAAATCGATTGAGTAAAAGTAATCAATGTAACAATAAATTACTGTTACTTAATTTACGAGTTTATCGCGTGCAGTTGTAAGTAGTGAGGTACTTAATATTTTACGATTATGATAAACACTTTGAATAAAATATCTACTTAATAATTTGGTTACTTAATACGTAAGTAGGTAGTAACATAAACGTTTATTAGTCCTCGACTCAAAACATGTCAATGGGTATTGTAGTAGCAATTTGCATGTGAAAATGCTAACTAGTGTCGTATTTTAATATCATAACGGTTGATGAAGTCATCTGTGTTTTAGTTCCAATGCATTAAACGTAACTGATACAGTTTTACTAGCAAGTATGAAGCTTTCAGAAGTTCAAAAATGTAATTCTACTCTTTATTTAATTTAGGTACCTGTCTGCCTTGTTAAACTTCGAGAAACA
Source organism: Anticarsia gemmatalis (assembly GCF_050436995.1). Lineage (NCBI taxonomy): Eukaryota > Metazoa > Arthropoda > Insecta > Lepidoptera > Erebidae > Anticarsia > Anticarsia gemmatalis. The sequence goes on from NC_134760.1 coordinate 5,312,286, forward strand.
AAGAAATTCGACAAAGTATTTCGAGGATGAATATTCAAGTCAGTAGTTGGTAGTAAGCTGAATAGAAGTAGAGTAGATATAGTGACAGAAACAAAAATCATCTGATGCAGAAAACATTATTAATGTTTCGACATCGCTTGCATTTAAACAGTAGCATCAGTAGCTCAATTCAAATTACGCAGTAAATTACTACCAATAAAAATATAATAATCGTAAATTCATAGGTGTTACTGATTGATGTTAAAGGTCGCCTAGATGTTAGCTGGCAACGTTACGTTGCCGCGTTGGTACAGTCACCGAGATAAGATGTAACTATTCAAATCAACCTGTCTGTGGTCAGTCGCATGATTTTTGTGAGCCGACACTTGAACACAATGATGCAAAGACATTGGAAAGGACTAGCTGTTTTGAGCAAACTATAAAATAAGTCATTTGAAACTTGGGCATTTTGAATCACTTTTTTATAAAGAGTAAATTTCAATGGCAAATTGAACCTATACTTAAAGTTTCAGTTATTTAGGAAGCATTTTCTTCTTTTCCATAAAGTTATAATAAATATTTTTTGCTACGTTATTAAATCGACACTAGATACTTAAAATTAATGCCGTATACTTTTTTTGAGAACACAATACTTAAATTTGAACTTTGACTTGTAAGAACTATTTAATAAGCGTCACTGCGTCACCAACACTCTGAATTTCTGCATAATTTACGCATAATTACTTCTAATTTGCATGGACCATCGCCCAAATTATTTTAAGAAAGCGTAATAAGTGTCAAAACTTAAAGCATGTCACCAATGTCAAGTTGCCTAACGTCCGCTTCAATGCCGCTTCTAGATTCTTCACGGAATCATTGTGAGTGCATGTGACCGATCCATCACGGCGGTCAGCGTGGACGTGGCTAATTAACGGAAAGCAAGGTCGACTGATGAAACAGGCCTAGCACCCACTCTAGTTTGTCACCAAAAAATATAAAGCTACGTTCACTAAAAAATGTGACTGACTGTACTTCGAAGTGAAATTGTGTACTGGGGCAATAAGATCTGTCGTCCATGAATGTGATTTTTTCAATATTCAAATACAAATCAAAGTAACTTTTGCTTAGCAGTGGGACAGTAATAACGAAATAGAATAATTCTAGGTAGGTACAATAAAAGTACATAAATTGTTCTCATATTAAACACATGATAAAAAATTAAACCCATGATTAGAGAGATTGTGAGTAATCACCATTTTTGCTTTAGTGGAGATGCAGGATACATACCTGCATACATAAAATCACGCCTTCTTCCCATAGGAAAAAGCAGAGACTAGAGAACGGCACTTGGTACGACCCTTACAAACTTCCTTTGCATCATTCACATCCATACATAGACTATGCAGAATATGATGTTAAATTACCTAAAAAGACACAACATTAAAGATTCAAATGTTGGTCTTATTTAACATATTTTTAGTACATTATGTATTTATCTTTACATTGCGTAAGAGTCGTCTTTTACATCGTACTTGTAGATGTCGCTCAGATCCATGACGTCACGTCGCACGCAAATCTGCGCAACACGCATCAAGGTTTATTAATATGCTAATTACTTGCGTATTAATTAAGATTGGTGTGAAGTAATCAGTACTCTAATACAAGTACAAATTGTACTTGATTTATTTAATTTATTCGGCGTATTAGGCATATGCATAGAGAGACAAGAGCTTTAATATAGTATATGTAAATGGTAACTTGATTTGCTGGTATTGAAAAAACTAATATAACCAAAAAAGTCATGTAATGAAATTAATAATAATTGAAAGAGCGCTTTGCATCCTAGTACTATCATTATATCATAACAAATGACATACATTGATTACATACGGTATTTAGCAGGCAAATAATATTTGTGCTCGTTTAGTTAATAGTAAAATTTTGGTAAACATACTTTTTGCCCAGTCGCCGACATTTTAATCTAGGTTTATATTATTTACATTGTTTGAATTATAATTTTATCGAAACCAAATAGCACTCCATACCCTTTGCATGACACCAACAAATCCAAAACTGCAAAACACTTATTTATGCAACTCGCAAATCCGATAGCTCGAGTTGAAGTAAATTGTGCTCCCAAAAGTGTAGCAATCCATTAACCCGTCAGCGCAGCGGTAGTACCCTGTACTTACTTTACACCTCCAAGACATGCGATCGTAACGTTGTGTAACTGACTGATATGAAAATTTTCGGTCGCTTAACACGCCCAATTAACCGCCAACGTTTACTAAATTGTACATTTCCTTCGCTTACGTGTAATGTGGTTAAATCTTAAAATATTGTGAGCTAGGTTGAACGAGAAGATTTAAATAGAGGATAACATGTTATATATTTAGTCAAACACAAAGGAAACACGTACTTTAAGAGTGTTTTTCGACTGTTATATTTACATATACCACTAAATGTAGCATCAATTTCTAAGCTCTAGTTTCTGCTACTACGCACTCTACGCAATAAACTTGCATTTAATTTCGTGATTTTGATAAGTATCCGCATATACGATATCATAGCGTTGCTACTCAACCAGTTAAGGCGAGTCGACCCCCTTTGGTCAGGACCTCATGCCTCGCGGAGATATTTTGATGAGGACGAGATAAATTAATTACAGACTCGTATAGTCGTTCACTAATAAACTGGCAAACTTGCTTATCGATATCGTAGACTAGATATAGACACGGTAATGACCGGTCGGAGTTACGTCGCTAGGAGCCTTAATGACGTCGCCGATTTAGGCAACGCTAGCCTTTATACGGCCTGGTAAGAAGGCAGCATGCTTAAAAACAATATGTCTAGTCCCGGCTAAGTTACATCTCACTACTCAAGTATTTTAATTATGAATCTATAAATATTATTGAATCGTAAAGTGTAATTCTAAATGGAATAATTTTGTTACTAACGATTATTTGTAGCGTAGGCGTCTCTGGATGGGCAGCCACCATTACTCATGCTAAGCATCTATTCAGTAATTACATGTTAATATGGTAGCAGCTAGAAACAGTTTAAAATAACGTGATAACACGGACTTATTAAATGTTTTATATTCATAAGTTGTAATAAAATTAAGTACGATAGCCGAAGGCGCCGAACACTGTAATTATCGATATATCGAAATAAATTTGGACAAATTCGATTATAGATTAATTCGGCAATGGACGATGTTATCCATCATTTTAATGGAAAATACAAATCGAGAAACTTATAGGCTTATTTTAACGATGGTCGGTATCAATATAAGTGCACGATGGATCGATAATTGCACGGTAGCGGTGACGATAAGCGTCGACACTATTGTGCATAATGTCGTCCAGTATTACTAAATTATACAGTGCATACGCGTGGTACTTACCGGCCGCGACCGGTCCTGTCCGCCGGGGTAGCGAGGAAATGCAAGAAAACCGTGCATTAGCATGTTATATTAAATGTTACTCTAAGAGTACACAATATTATAAGCTATTTACAATTTATAGGTATGCAAAATATGAAATTGTATTGGCGAAGATTCGATAATTTAAAATAATTTGTCGTCATTTATTCTTCACACTTATATTTGCAATAAAATAATGCATTACATATAAATAAATGACACAGTACAATTTCATAAAACTTAAGCTCATAAACGAAGCCCTCCTTAAAGGCTTAACTAACTTAAGGAAATCAATTAAAGACCGAATTAATTACACGCCATTAAACGCCTTTACAATGATATTAAGTTAATAAGTGTGAAAACGTAATAAAATTAATTAAACTCCATGTACGGGACCACGTCTTGCTCTAGATGAGTGACAAGGCGAGTCGTCGGTCGTCGCATTATAAATTCAGCGCGGGCGCAACAAGTTTTTCCGTTTAGCTCCATTATGTTAAATTCCGCTCTTAGACGTAATTTCCGTACTGAAGAATAACGCGATATATCATCTAGATTTCCTGATATTATACATTGTTATTAACTTCCATCAAGGTTACGTTTCATACGTCTGACATGTGTTTTACCACATCTTAGGTGTCGATGCACGTGATAAGATACACTTGATTTCGAGAGCTGTTTTTAAATATTGAGCCAACATTAAAGATTGGCACTATAGTAAAAAAATGTCGTTACCACTAGAACAATAATTGCTTAGAATATGTATTTTTTTCATACCGTACTTTGGTCACCTATTTCTTATCATCTATAACTTATCCTTGTATTTTTATTTAGAACTTTTCTATCATATCCTTCTACCAAACATTAGTTTTACAAAAAGGTGTATAGTGGAACAGACTCGAAATCAGTGTGTAAATTGTAGACGAGTTTTTCGCAACAAGTCGATTTATACGCAGATTATTGCCGCCTCAAATTAATAGATAGGCACAAACTGCATTTCAACGTTAGGTTGACTCACTCACAATTATTTAGCACTTACTGATGTTAAAATGTAACGAGAGGATATTAGATACGGTATTAGATACTATTTTATTTTGTTAGATCTACTCTACGCTACAACTGGCCAATCTTTATTAACCGATGTGATACAAGTACGTGTTACATAGCCATAAAAAATAGAATCAAGTAAGCGTACTTTCCTAAAATCATCGTGAACGTAACAGAAAACCTAATAAGTAACTCTATATAAGTATTTCAGAGATAATAGCATGCTATAGTAAGACTGATATTACATTCTCTCGGGTCTACCTTTTAGCATAATACATTAAACATAAAAAAGTAAATTTAAGAGCGTTCACAGTACATTTAAAGTATGCGTTCAGTAATAAGAAAAAAAAACTTGGAGTTGCAAAACAAGAGCAGATGCCGAAATAATGAGGTGCACGGAAGACGCGGGCAGTGCGGGTCGCATGCGCCCGCGCAACCACCGGCCCGGTTAATTGCTTGTGTGATTTATACCGAATTGGGAGGTCGACATTACTTTTTTGTTTAATGTACGTCTATTTTAATTAACGTGTCAATCTGTGGTGTTGACGAACGCATGCATATTTCTCATGCTCATATTTCTTCATCAGTAAAATAAACCATGCACCAATGTATGGTATGTTTTAAAACTGCCTTCTTGCTTTTCCTGGAAGGAACGTAAAAGAGTAACAGCGTTGGGGTACCTTGATATGCTGTTTGTATAAATCTCATTATAAGTCAGACGCCATTTTTTAAATTAAAATTGCACAATGATGCGCCATTTTATTTATTATACGTAGACATAGACGTGATGTGGCGAGAATTAAATTATTAGGTATTAGTAATTAACACAAAAACTTTGCGAACTCCTAAATTGAATGTAAATCAATTTAAACATCTCGTAAAAAGCTCCTGTTGTTATCTCGGTGCGGTTCGTTTTATATTCATTTGTCGTCTTTAAATAGCGACACCGACAAAACAAAAAAAATGAGAGCATTGCAGAATCTGCTTATGCAATTCATCTCTCGTGTTACATATTTTTTCTTAAGATAAATACGTACAGAGATTTCACAAACGTCTATACAAATGAATAATTCATGTGGCATTCCAATGTAAACAAAATTATGACAACATCAACTACCAGCGGAATAACACCCTTGCATCGCCCGAGGCAGAACTCACGTCTGTCTCACAATAATAGACGTATTGAAAGGCGACCTGATGATAAACATAAATAGCAGCCAGTTAACGAGACCTCCCCCGCCTCCGAACATACATAAACAATGTACTAAAACAAGTGAAATGTAATGATCAGATTGGTGTCCAGATAAATTGGTTATGTCCACGGCCGATTCGTTTTCACTCTCTATGCCATCCCGCTAGGTGATTTTCTACGGTGATACAGTTTTTCATTTGGTCGCTACTCGCTACGCGACTGGTTTCACTGATTGTTGTCAACAAGCCACAGCTATGGTGTGAAAAAAAGATAACTAACGTAAATATGACTTTTTAAGGTATAGTACGCTCTATCGATGCCGTTTTTGTTCCAGCAAAAACTTATAATTGTGTACCTAATAAAAACCACACATTCTAAATTTCTTATTAATAGTGAAGTTATGATTATAGACTGTTTTAAGATGTGGGTCTAAAGCCAAATAAACTGTCCTCATTTTAACAATATGATCTATGTCAATAAAAATCTGATTCAACTTTTTCCATCAATTTCCGAAGATAGTTTCAATTGCAGCCACCACTTACGAGTTTATACGTTCCCAAAAAGAAGGCTAGGCAATCTAAGAATATCAATTTCGAACCGATCGTACAGTTTTCGTTTTCTATAAACGAAATATATCTGAACCGCGTGATTGAAAAAAACAACCTAGTACAGTTAGTGGATACTGAAATTATTCTACATTCATGTCGTGCACGAGTGACTTGACTTTCTCGCTCGACCGACCGGGGCCCGAGATGAGTGCGTAGCAACGTTTTTCTTGCCGCAAAAAACTTGTTAGCGGCGCGAAATAAAATGAGAGCAAGCTGCGCATACGCACCGATTGCTACGGTTACCGTCATTGCACTTTTTAGTCAGTTTGCATTTAGAGAGGTTGAGCTAAAAATATCTCTACCGAAGCTATTTTTAAAGGGACACCATTGCAATGCTTTAGTTTCGAAAGAGTTCAGTAGCCACGTCTTTTTATATCGAACTACACAACGAAAATAAAACCACCCAGACTCATTCAGACTGAATACTACAAGTCTTAAAATGTCAGTATTGCAAACAGATCACGTACAGTCGAACGCATAATTTAGCCTTTTTAGTATAATAAAGTGTGCAATTTAGCGCATAAAATATGCATAATAACATAGTTTTGAAGTTATATAGCTATGAGTCGTCTAATCCTGGTTTACTTCCGACATGAGCTAAAAGAAAAATATTTTTTAATAACCACAGTAACACATTCAGTTCTATATTTTAATTCAAGGTACTTATCAATTATACATACAGATAAAAAACCGTCAATATAACTGGTGCATATTTGCGACAATGTTACAGTTGGCTACTCAACGATCACAATTAAAATATTACACATTACGATCATACCTCGTCGCTCGTAAAACGACGTGATTGAAAAAATATCTTCTCATACGTATAGCTCTAGTATGTTTTTAATCTGGATCTAGATTACGATACATTCTCGATTTGAACTCATAAATAAACAATTATAACGTTCGCCGGTATCGAAACTCCTGCTGTGTGAGAATTCGCTGAAGTAAATGACGATCAGGTATCGAATTCCAATGGTAATTCCACGCGGTACTGCCTGAACGGAACTTATATTCACGTCCTGGTGTTTAGTCTTAGGTATGCAACTTTGTAGCACGCAGATGCAAATCATTGACCCCTTTAACTGGAGCACCCTCTAAGTGTCGTTTTAATCAAATTATGAGATGATTATGGGTAACTAGTTCTGTCGAGTGACAACCATCCATTACGTATCTGTCACAACGGTATGCTAGCAGATACTTAAGATACTGCTGGTCGATCGTTAAACTTTGTAATGTTACTACCAAATTGAATATAAAACAGGCTGAATATAGTTTTGTTGATTTTTTTGCGGTGATTCATATCATAAATTAATGGTATTCATATTAGTCACTATACGGGCATTTGTTTGTGTTCCGCATTTTTAATCAATAAATAATGTGTAATACAGCCAGGCCAAATAAATGGCAGGTACAAGGCTTGAATTTTGACAATGAATACTAAAAACCGAGATTAAACTTTCCCTTTCATTAAAATCGTCTCAATATATCTCTGAAGTGGAGATCGAAAAGCTGTAAAAAATCCTTTCTGATTTATTAAATATCACACGCGTCACCTGGAATTAAACGTAACACACAAAGGTTGATGAACATGATTTCAATAACACCACCGACGTAATCAACTTTCACCCGCAGGAAAAAAACAGTGACCAACAGTGACCCACCTATTTACAGTGAATAGGTACACAAGGCTGGTAAGTGTGATTTCATACGGAGCTGCGGTTACAAAAGAAGCGATCTGTGCAACCACATCGATTGGTTTCTATTCCCCGCTCCATTGTAAGCACGGTACCTCTGATGGGAAAGTAATTTGCCACAAATAAACCAGTTACCAAACACTGGAATGTATCGTATTGATACGTTTTGTAACCAGACAATTAGCGTACTTGTGATCAGCCTTAGGTGGGCCATTGTGTGTGGATTCTCATATTCCGTTCACGAATTATTTAATTGATACTTCGTGCAATGGAAATTCACTGAGTAATTGATTAGCTACCGAAGTTACTCAAGAAAATTGGTAGAACATTTTACAATTAATATTTTTTAAACCTCGTTACCGAGTCTCGTATGCCAGCTGAAAGCCCAGGTGCATTCGCACAATTTGGATGAGATTGAAACATAATCGTTACACATGAACATATCACTATTATTAATATTATTTGATGTGAAAGGTACCCCATTAACAGCTACAGGGATTTTGATACTGTTTAATCATATTACTCCATAATTGCTGCGTGCATGTCATACATGTTGCTTTTGTATATTGTTATACATAGACTTGCTTGGCTTCTACCGAAATCCGTTTCAAAAACGGCACTTGCTAATGAATTAATAATATACTCATGACCTCATTGATGACATTATAAAATTAGTTATGCATGCAGAATCCTATTCGTTTACTAAGCATTATCGTAATATAATATTTGTTTTGCGACTAATTAATGTATGTAAATAATTATGCATCGACGTGAGACGTAACGTGGTCACTGTAATCGCATATTTAATCACGTGTAACCGATTTATCCAATCGAACTGTGACAAGCGCGCTTATTAATAGATATAATATCATTATTGGACTAGCTCCACCTACACTCCCCTCTACCATAATATTGTACACCAGGATCTTTACAATGACCTAAGAAACACATAAATACCGTAGTGAAACTGCATAAAGAAATACTCCTCAAAAAGTACATTTTTATTAAAACCCAAATCATTTCGCGCGATCCTTCGTTTCATTACTCTAGTAAATATACAACTATCGAATAACGATACCGACTGCGTAATGCACATGTGAATGAATTTAAAGGCTTTAGGTGCAGACCTGAAACCGAACCCAATGCATTACTAATACACTCACTACACGGGCAACAAGATAATACATCATATCTATGTTTTATTCATATGACGACTTGCGATTTTGATGTCGCAAGGCGAGCCTGTACCGCGCCGTTTTTGCTCCGTGCGCACTCGAGATTTATATCGAAGTAATAAATGTATCATAAATATATGGAATTGATTCTATATGGAACGTTCTCAACGCTTATAGTCGTAATTTGGTCGGAAAAAATGATAGATTCATCGACATTACATGGTCGGAATTGTTTGATATGAAATGTTTTTGTATGTGGGGCTCAATGCGGTTTGATTGGGAGCCTGATTGATGGCGGGACTTCTCTTATTGATGATGGGATTGTTCGGCCGAGGAAGGGAACTTCACGGAGAAAATATCAATTGATCGCTGATAGTGGGAAACCATATAGACAAGAAAACAACTGTACTTTGCTAAACAAATATCTTTTGAACAGTTAAGTTACTGTAGGTAACTCTTTATTTTTTACTTTCATTTATGTTATTATGTATTCAATAGGGCTTAACGAAAATGTTACGAAAATTCTTTAAGTGATTTTGCACACCATAACTGTTTTCATGGTTGAATGGGTTTGGTTATTAAAATACAAGTTAACGTTCCGCCCGAAAAATCTTGGGATGTAAACAACGGGCTATGTGGTCATACTTGAAAAAAACCGAATCTCTTATAAAAGAGATTAGAAACTATTAGATTAATAAGCCTTCTTAAGGAAAAATCATAAATTTAAACAACAATAAGTGACTTCACGTCATATTATATCAGAGCAATATCTTAGCTAAATTGTTGATTAGTAAGAACCTTATTATTCTTACTAATCAACAAAACATGGCTTTCGATTTATTCAAACTTAAGATATATTCTCGTTTTTTTCAAAATAACCAATGATTTGCAAAATAGTACCTAATCCACACACCCGTTATTAGCAAACAGTTTCAAACAACATTAGTCTAACATCTACCTTCCATACAAGCACACGTTAATAACATTATTATTAGGCAATTTTCTCCCCTGTAGGTAAAGCTGAAGTGAGTTGAACAAAGCAGAACAATAAACTTGTATGTGCAGAAGAAAGGCGACGCCACACACCAGTCACGAGGTACACGTGTCTCTTCATTTAATGCACTATCTTACACGACTATCTCCTGTAATTATTTGTACACTGATGTCTAAGGAGTGTTATGATTTGTTCCACTGGTTTAAGATAATATTTAGAAATGCCTAATGCTAATACAGCCTACCTTAAAATGATTACGAACGTTTAAAAAAAATGCTAATTCAAAATTTGCTTGAGAATATTAATGGTTACGATACCTTAAGACAGTCAGTAAACTTTGTATTATATGTGTGAAAACTGCGATAGTTTTAATAACTTCAAAAACGTGCTGATCCGACTCTTCCATGATGTGGGATAAGGTAAAGAAAATGAAGATGATGGTGATTATGAATTTCCAATAAATAAAGTGTCACCTTTGTTTCAAATATCTAAGATAGATAATACAAATACAAAAATGTGTATTTTTTTAAATACGACGGAATCTATTTTAAATGTTGTTTCGCCTTGCAGTGGTCATCGCGACTCTGGTGCAACGGTGCAGGCTCTTTGAAACAGTCACCCTAACAAAAATTTTGGCATTCTTTCTGTTTTCTTGTAAAATAGGATTAACCCGATTACCTTTACAAATATTGTGTAGAGTCGGTTGTTTCTACCACACTGAGTTTTCTGAATAAAACCACTTTATTGCAAGTCTGACTCAACTGCACAAGAAATGTGGATCATATATGCAGACAAATATAATATTACTGGAACGGAATGTAACTATCACATTATTGTTTATAAAACATAAATAATACCATTTAAACAACGATTCTAATATATAAAACAATTCCGCTGCCATATTAATAACTTAATTTTCCAAATAAGGCTTAATTATATTAACACATAAACTGTTAACGAGATACTTTCAATAATGCGATAAATTATTAATGACTATGAGAAAATTATTATTATTTCTTATAGACACATAACTTTGAAAAGTCATGGTTTGTTGCCTCGGGTTTATAAATTCAATAACAATAATAACTATCAATGCATTTGCAAGGAGTAAAAACCAAAAAGTTTTACATTTATATTTTTACCTAGTCTTTAACACAGCAACTAAACTATATAAGACTTCTACAACAGTCAAGCCCTATAATTATACCTACATAATGTTCCTTATTCCATAAAAGTCTCTCCACACAGCTACTCCGCAATTAGAATACACTAGTATATACGATCGTGGTCAGTATTCTGAGAAGAATCGCGGCGCAATTCGTGTTAGTGTGAAGTGGTTGCAGTGGTTATGCCTTATACCTCCCCCGAGAGAAGCTAGACGCGCGACGTGGCTCGTGACCGGGTAATACTCCGGGATACACATCACAATCCTGAAAGACCATTTGAAAAGTCAAAATATTGTGTATTTTGTGGATTGCAGATTTGTAGCGATAATAAATGTATATTTTGGTTCGACATTAATTATGTTTGGTTTTAACCCGGATATGATAAGTTAAAGCTTGAAAAAAATTTATAACTTTATAGAGATTTACTTATTTCTATAAATATATTGATTAGCAAACACATTAAAATGACTGATGCATTTTTACAGTATTTTCTGTTTCAATATGTCCTGTTTCGGATCGTATTGATAAAAGAAAAAATAATATAAACTTTGGAAAGGCACAAAGATGAAAAAGAAGGGTTACACTCAACCTAAAAAATATCTGTAAGTTTGGCCAAACTTTTCGAGATTTGGCCATCTCAATCAAAGTACTTACGTGATTCAGATGGGTAGTCAATGGCACACGGTCCGTAGGCACATATTTATGCATTCAAACACGGCATCAATCATTCTAATGAGCTCGCGGCCGGTAGGCAGGTACGGGTGTAGCCGCCGCGGGCGCGGGCCGCCGTCACGTGACCACGCTAGGGATGTACCACACATATGATCTATCGAATCATCTGCACTCGATTCGGTGTGAAAGTGCTAAAGTTAAGGTATTGATGTCTGATGAGAAAGAGAAAAAAATAATATTATATCTAATGATTATTGAGACGATTAGAGAAAGAATTATCAATGACAATTCTTTCTCTAACCTCATTTGACAATTCTACACAAGGATCAATATCCTTGGGTAGAATTGTCAAATTCGAAAAATTATTGGGCCACTCACTTTTTGGTAGGAAAACAAATTCTATTTTGTTTGGAATCGTATACTTACTCTGTTTTGTACAGTTTATGTCTCAGACACATTTAATACCACAACTCCGCTACTCTCTTCTACTTCTCACAATTACTATAAACTGTTGAATATTCGGACATATTTTCATAAACCAAAATGTATTATTTATCAATATACCAACCAACCACATCTATTTGAATAGAATCGTAGAATAAGATATAAATATTTATAGATTATTTCACCAATTGCAACTATTATCCGAGAACATATTCAAACTACTGTAATACAACCATTGATTAAATATAAATCATAATTTTACGACGAATATAATCATAAAACGAGTAAATAAACATTGTTATGAATATATTTGTACTTATATTATACTGTTTATTATATGCCAATCAAGGTAATCACAGCCAATTGCAATTGCCAGTCTGGAAACGATCCGTAGGTTAAGCAATCTTATGCGAGGATATTTTTCTGATGGGTGACCGCTTAGAACTGTTCCGCTTTTCTAAAAGCACGATAAACATCGATCCGGTTGTTATTAATAACCATACAATTCGTTAAGATATGTAAAAGGCTTACGGATGCCTTGAACAACATACATGCATATATTGCATATGCATGCAATTTTCCTCACACCATTTTCCCAAAGGGCTAAACAGAGACCAAAGAATGCCACTTGTTACGATCCTTACAAACTACCCTTGCTTCATTCACGTCCAATTATCTTGTCATACGGACCGCATGTTAATACATCTTATAATATACTTGAATAATATTAAGATAGGTAAATAAAAACAGTTTATTACCATATTAGTATAGATAATATCGATATCGATACGCTGTGGATATAGGCTCTATTTAACATAGCAGTGATATTCAACTAACAAGTTTAGCAATGAAGGAAAGAAAGCTGCCCGGAGCGTCCGGCGCTATTCACAAATTGGCACGAGCTAGGCACGCGTGCGCTCTTCAAACTAAAACAACTCATCTCATTGCTGCTCACATTTGAAAATGAACCTAAACATGTATAGGTAAAGTATTTTTTCGCTTGAGAGATATTTGAGACATATATGATGTTTAAAAATCCGATGAGTTACAAAGATTGAATGGCGCAGCGCAATGATACCGTAGAGGCATTAGTAAGAGCAAAAAGGATGGCATTCTTTCGATTGTGTTTTGTTTATTTTCACTTTGATTAATACTTGCATGGCATGCTAATTGTTGCGTTAAGAAAATATGTATTAGTCGGTTCAAAGTGATTAAACGCATTCTTATGTATGTAGAGCATATTTCTATCTTGTGTTTGGTGTATTGTGATGATGGATAAGCTGTTGCCAGTGTTGATTTCATTTTTGGTATATTTAACTAGTACTTTGCAAGTAAATGCTTCTGGATGTTAATAGATAGAGGTGAGAGCGTCTGTACTGCCCAAGATTAAAAAATAAAGTGTACCAAAGAAGACAAACATGTTTCATTTTTGTGTTTTATTATCCATGTAATACATATATATCAATTATTGATATATATGTGCTCGTGGCTTAGTTTACAACAGCCGCACGGATCGATCTCTGAGGTTAAGCTACGCTTGCCGAGGTTGTTCCGTGGATGGGTGACCATCTTATACATATCGAGTTCCTCCGTGTTTCGGAAGGCACGTTAAATTGTGGGTCCCGGCTGTCATTTTCGAAGATCTTTGACAGTCGTTAACAGTAGTTAGAAGCTTGAAAGTCTGACAACCAGTCTTACCGAAGGGTATCGTGTTAATACCTAAGTAACTGGGTTGTGGAGGTCAGATAGGCAGTCGCTCCATGTAAAACACTGGTATCCAGCTACATCCGGAGAGACTGGAAGCCGACTCCAACATAGTTTGGAACAAAGGCTAAGCGAATATATATACATATATATCAATTATTGTAGTAGTTCAATGACTAACAACAAAATGAAATACCTGGATGATCCATTTAATCTATTCACGTTAAACTCGTAGTAAAAGACTTCAACGCGCGCACGCCGAAGTTGCTCAAATATTTTCATTTTTAACATGTTCGACGAAGTTTTAATATACTTGCAAACCACATTTATAAACTGCTTAGTTCTCTTCTTCAGCAACAAAACTTGCTTCCATTCACTATACAAACATTGTATCAATAAACAAAAACGAAAGAAGAAACAATTTAAATAAGCTGCGAGTAGGACAGTAAATTAACTTTCACATTAGCGGGTGCCCTCAACAATCAATTAAACGTAATCATCTCATCATGGAAGCCCTCGAGCATTCAACATTAGACTCAACAAATACACAGCTGTTCTCGTTTCTGTATGACGAATAGACATTCGGTTGCTATGTTGCTTTGTTTTAAGGTTTTTCTAAATCATAGACGTATATCGGTCAGTATGAGTATTTTTTCTAGCTATTCTTAAGTAATAAAGCCAGGATCTAGTACAAGGAACTTAAGCAAAATATGTTATTGTGAAATATGTGAATCTTGGTCAAACACTTAGGCTTGACTGACGCTAACTAGAGCAATAATATTGTTTAAAGTGTAACAATAAATATTCATTGTCACCAATCAGAAGACGATCAAGTCACTTATAATGCAGGTGTAGCTCAATCCACGTAACAATGTCAACTACAAACAATCCATAAATTAAACACAAAAAGAACACGAAAAAAGCAAACTCATTTAAAAAATATCAGTAGAAAAAAGTAAACTCATAAAAGAAACCAAGGAATAAAGTTGTTAGAAATTACAATGTTCTAATAAACGTGAACATTCCACTTTCTCAGTTGTAAACCTGATACAGATTTTTACAAAACCACTTATTGGCGTAGTTTAAACATGATTACTATGTAAATTTATAATGGATGGGTCATCGCGTTGACTATCGAAGACATCATTACCCCGGTCCTGTCACCCGGCAATTTTATATCATCAATCTTGTATTTAAATGGTACAAGTAAACGCACTCAGTCAGCTGAGCCGAGCTGAGCACACATAATAGCCTATAAAACCGACATTAGAATCAAGATACTATTAAAGATAGTCGGCAAACATACACGCTCTTAAGATATTTTTTATTTCATTTTGTTCGTTGTGTATTGCCGAAATGAGTTTCGTGTAGGAAGTCGCTTTGTTTTGCTACAAATCATAGTATTAACACTGAATGTGTGTGTTAAGGCTTTTATAAACAAACAGACTTTAACATATTATTGTTGCCTTAAGTCGCCCGACGACTAAGCCTTTGACGACTCCAATCGTAGATGAGTTGCTATCATCTGTCAACAAGACTTAATGGCTACTAAACATAATAATTTCGCAATTAATACTTAACGTTAGTTAATCCTTCTACAAATTTACATGTTAATCAATATCAATCTCAAATAGAGCAGAATGGATGAGTGGTGTCGTTTTAACTGTAGCACCGCATCCTGCGCTGAAGCACTTGATAGTCGTTATCTGTAGATTAAACCAGTTTGATTACAAGAACTAAATACTAGTCGCTTCTAGTAAATATTAGTAATTAGCGGCGCGGGGTCAGAAGAGTCGGGACACTTGGAAAAAGACTAGAATATCAATGAGCGAATGTTAAATATTTGGAGTTAGTGCAAGACTAGAAGCTGTCAAACTTGTTGTTTACAACCTACAGTTAAAACATTGGTACCACGTAGTCACTGAAAATAAATACTGTAATCATTTTGATCAATGGATATACTGAATAAAGTTTGGAATCAACGAATCTTGCATAGCGTCATTATGTTCGGTAACATGTACTGCTTACGGTTTTCGATAATCTTCCGAAATTTACTATGCTTATTATTAATGCACAGCAATGCGCTAAGAAAAACTATTTTATTACATAATTCTGTGAATTAAAAAAAACGATTGCTCACAAGGAAAACGAAGAGGAAACTACAATCTAAAATGATTAACCGCATCTCTGATTTACGAAACATTCACATATCTTATATTCACATACCTTATAAATTACATAAAAACTAACCTCATGATGCAGTACGGCTAATTTTCTTGTCCTAAGGCTAATATGGAATTGACGTGTGGTTTCCAGGTATTTAAAACCTCAATAACTTGGATAATCTTCACTCCTTTTTCATCGGCACTTTGAATTCCTTTGAGGCGACATTCCTTGAGGATAAAAACTAAATGTGCGTAGTTAATTATATTGTAATTTCAAAGATGACTCAACTATGTCGATGCCACACTCTGTGGTAACGAGAAGGATTCAAGGAGACTTTTTTAACACGTATGACATTAGTACAATCATGAGTTTTAATCGCTGTTATATTTATTTATTTAATATTTTATATCGTTGGTTCTATAATTCAGCCGATATAAACCGATATATTGTTTTCGTTTTCAAATATTACCTGAATCCTGCTCAGTACTTTATAAAGTCTAATAGATTCACGTTGAATGTTAATTGTCATTATTTGAAGTTCTGGCTCGTTAACAAGTAGCGTTATCACAATTTAAAAAAATTTAAAGGCCCAGTGTTAATAATGTCACAGGTTAAGTCATGATTTATTTCATGCAAAGTAACTGAGACAGTATTTTTAATAGCCAGCACTTTATTCGGCGCATGTGAAGATTGTGAAGGCGTATTACACCGCGTACAGGTAAATAGCGTCTCGTAGGCACACGTCACATTATGCCAACTTGGTGCTTACAAGGAAGTTTTATTTCACCAAAACAATAAGCGAACTCGTTACATATCCTCCAGGGTTCCCTGGGACCGGCTCGAGACTCGCCTTAATGATGTCAAAAGGCAACATAATGTGTTCGCCTTAAACGGTCCTCGCAGTTCGTTACTGTCGCCTCCTTGCTCGGTGACGTCTCACTGCCTACCAGACGGACGCATTAAGATCACCTAAGGGCACCACCATTATGTAAAACGACCACAGAATAAAATATATTCACTCGTTAAAAAATAAATGTACGACCGAGCCAGGCGTTTGCTCATTTTACGACGAAATTGTAGATATAAACTCGTAGTATCGAACAGATCTCACGAGTACTTTCGGCACAATTGGCATTATAAAAATGATGACGTGATGTATAATAAAAGCTCGATAAAGGAAGCCGTGTTCATAATTCACGGCGTCCTCTCGCAACAATCGCAATAATAAAGAAGGTATTTTTTTATTAGTGAGTATCGAGCGAGCGGCGACGACCTCGCCTCAACCTCCGCTGCTATGTTCACCAAATTAATTTGTCCGTATTTAGATGGTAGATTGAAAACGTGTTAGGGTAACACGGGGACACTGCGACTTCCATCAAAACAACAAGACTTGATATAACAGGAGTGAATTGATCTGTCGGTAGGTAAGGCCACACTCCCCAGATTACTGTGATCGAACGACCTCGTTTGATCTTTATCTCTGTAATTCTAAAATCTTAATGAATAATTTGTCAGGAGTGGAACTTGACATCCTGTAATGCTAATCAACAGTTTTAATACCTTAGAATATTGATTTATGTCTCTCCTCGTTTGCCGAATTTATAGTGGTCGGTAAACATCAAATAAAATTGAATGGTGTTTAACATTATTGCTGTAGAATTTAATCGAATGACAAGCGCTTGTCGAGCCATAATTTGAGACATAACAAAGCTGTTTGTCTCACAGGTTTTACAAGTTATCAGTCATAAACTTCAGTGGCAGTGCTTCCGCCCGCGGCTTCGTCTGCCGGCTCGATAAAAATATCTTGAGTGTCCTTTTTCATTTTCGAGGTATTCTGCCCAATTTCATTGAAATTGGTTCAGTGTTTACATCAGTGTTTAAAATAGCAGTATAGAGATAAACATGTACACAACCTTACTTTCACGTTGAATCAGAGTCGTTAAAAAATGACTAAGAAGTGTTTTTAAATTAACATTGAACATAAAACACATATTATTTCAGAACACTAGAGTTCTAAAGACGAACACAAATAATAAAACACAGAACACGGTGTGTTACGGGATGCTATACTAACTATAAGGAATATTCAAAACCTATTCTAATGAGTTCTCATATCAACTATTAAAACTACAACGACAGAAAGTGTACGAGTGTACGTCATCTCGCTTTCTTCTTCATTCCACGTTTATTAAGTCTTGAATGAAACGTAACGGGCAAATTGATAGCGAACCGCGTCGCCCTACTACCTCCGAGTCGTACCTTATAATTAGACGATATGAATTCGATGCGATAGCGTGGCGGTCCCTTGCGAAACTCGTCCAGCTTCTAAGGGACCATATCCCCGTTCAACATTAAATAACATCTTAAAATCTCCAAAAAATACAGTCGAATTTAACTCTTGGAGACGTGAATATAGAGTGCAAAATCCTTCGTGCTCTGATTTACATTTAACTCTTTCAGTATTCTAGTCTGCACTGGACTATAGATGAAGTCACTCCGGAATGTACTTTTGCATATTCTATCGATTTTATTCTTTATACGACTGTGTATAAAGGCGAGATTCGTACATAAGATAAGGTGATATATGTCGTTTTGTTTGGTGGTAGTGGCACGCGTTAGAATCAGGATGCTGTAACCGTCCGGACGCGGCTCTAATTACCGCCGCCACTCAATATTGCAAAATGAAGCCTATTCTAGAGTGGTACCCTTCGGCTATTACACTCTATCTATTGTTACACAAAACACATTGAATGCTGTGCTATAATGACCTGGGTGCGGTTCATGAGCTACCGAAGTACCGATACACACTAATGTGAAACAATAAACAATTCGATCTTATCTCAAACATCTCGAATGTCTCGACTCGACAATTTCTAATTAATCTCGTACACAATTCCAATTAATTGTTGTTATGAAAGTTTAATTACAACATATTACGTATTGTAATAATAAATGTTATCAACGACAGCGTTACATGAATAAATTTGTAATCAAATCACAATACGTTTTAAATACTTTAAGTAATTTGCATGTTAACATTATGTATTTGTGTGTACTTATTGTTATAGACGAATAAAACCTGTTACGATCATTTAATAGAGACGAAATATATTATATTAAACATAAGTATTAATAATATAACATAATATAATAGTATAACGTAATCTAGACGTTTGTAATTATACAATTAAACTAGAGAATTCAAGTTAATTTTGCTGTATATATAATTTAGCAAGCGTTTACCTGCCGTATGATGTAATTACAAGAACAATATACATAAGGAAGCTATGGAGCTATGCAAACTGCCTGTAAGTACTGGCGAGTACGTGAGCTTTAAGAAATAGATTGTAAAACTAAAAATGTGGGTGAATCATCAACTCTAACCTTTACTTCGTCATTAAACATATTATCGGTCGAAAACTATCACTCAATTTTAAGTTTTACTCAAAAAATAAAGAACACATTACGAAAAAAAATTAAGGTGACAATCATGAAACTTAAACTTTGACTTTTGACATTTAAGTAATAGTATATTCTAACTCAAAAGTATGTATTCCAGTTTCGTGATAACAAAATGGCCATGAAAATGATAATGTCCATTATTTATTTTATCAATAGCAATCTCAAACTAAGCGCATTATCGTTCAATAATTTTAACTGCGCCACTTAACTTCAAACTACTTATTTAATGGAAACAACATTATACCAAAACTACGAACTACGCAAAAAATAGATTGTACGTTCAGCAGAAAAAAAGCAAAAGTTGTACTAAAATAATGCTACTTATGTCTTTTCTGAACTGAGATGGTGTGTTTTCTATCAATAAGAATTCCGATTTCAAACCAAACCAGTGATTTGAACGTGAATTCCAATTAAAGACATCCGTAGCATCTCGCAATCTGCTCTGTGACGTCATAATGACAGGAAACACTATGGTTCACGTAAAATCGATGTAGTGGGCACCGTTTCTCAAACAGTATATCTATACTGAAGGCTACACATATTTTTTAATGCTTGAGTTAGATAACTCAAGCATCAAAAAATATGTGTAGCCTTTGACAGAATTATTTTTTATGAAATTAATGATATTGTATGAAAAACTGCTTCAATTGGTGATTATACTTTTTATTTAGTTTCACGGTTTGCATCAATCCTTGGATGTAAATTTTGACAGTGCCGAGATGATCATCGGAAGATATCCCGGCCCAATTTTCATCCAGCTCAAACTGTCATGTTTATTGTTTCTCTTGATCACGTTTTTATTGTTGTTGTTTATAAAACAGCATCTGTAAAATCGTATAAGCTTTACAAACAAACAATTTTTTTCGGAAATTATATAAATTTGCGACTCAGAGTTACATGAGTTTCGTAATAGCTCTATTCCTAACACTTTGTGAATCAATGGTATCAGAATTATGAGCGTAAGGTCAAACGAATACTTCCTCTGTTCAATCACTATGCCATATAGAAGTATAGATGTTATCAGTAGTCACAAATGGACGGTGGACTAGTAGTTGTAGAGAGCCCAATGACCAGTGTGATATAAAGCCTAATGACTGAAATTGATTATACTTGTTCTGTAAGAACTAACACGATTCGTAGATCTTATCTGTTTATCGAAAGATAATTATCTATTTTTTAGGTCTTGTAACTAGTTTGTGACTTAGTTTTTTTTATTTAGATGTTATTAATTGTGAATGACTAGAAGAAATACAAATATAATACAATGCATAGAGTTATACTCTAGAACATATACATGTGAGTACTTATTTAGTATTACTTATAATCTGAAATAGCAGGTTGCAGGTGTAATATAGAGTTTTATAGGTCGGATAAAAATAACACAAAGCGTCCACATTTAGTATGTTTACGTGTCATAAAGTGTAAGGCCAGCCTTCACGGTTGTCTAATAATGTGCAAAGTCCGCAGTGTGCGCATGCGCAGTATGTAATTCGCGACACGGACTCGAGGCCGACACGTAATAACCCCCGCCCGCCTGATTATGTTTTAATCTCGATAACTTTAAATTCGACATTTTCGTAAAAATTACATTAAATTATTCTGTGCACTCACAATCTTCGACGTAATCATGCGCCAATAAAATTGATGCTCGATATGATTTTCTGAGAAACTGTTTATACATGTGCGATATAGGAAGATACATTATGCCTATAATACGTAATAAGTACAGAGCGGAAAGTATCTCGTACGTTTTCGAGTACTTTCGAAAATCACGAAGATGTCTGCTTTACTTTTTTGCACTTACACGGTAATAAAGTATTAAAATATTCAAGAATGTTAAGTACATACATAATGAGTAAGTACACAATTTATCTCGCGGAATCAGTTGGGCTGCGACGAATGAGTTATAATAAGGGGTATTAAATAGACATAAAATGTATTTATGAACCGACAAATAAGTTCTTTCGAAAAATATAGTCATATTTTAATGCTACAGTATGGTAGTAAGTGGCTCAGATCATTATAAGGGAGAAATAATAAATTTCTGAGAAATGAATACCTAGATAAAGAATTCAGAAGTTATGCTAATTTATACTTTATCTTACACCGTCCTTTTAAGCGTGACTCTTCAATATTTACGACGAAATACACTTATTTATTGCAGCCATTACAATCATCTGTATTTTTATAGTCTCATTGTGCTGACGACTAAAGTAACGCATTGTTCCTTCTTTATACGATCAAGGCTCTCTAGCAGTTCCTGGGACATAAATTCGAATATACCCATCATCGTCTATACAATGATATAAATGAAAAATGATTTATAAAATGATATTTTATTTTCCAAAGCAAATGGTTCTTTCATAAGCTCTAATTTGTTTGTATTGACATAATAAGCTGAATAAATAATGGGCACCAATAAATAACAAGGTGCGCTACAACGCGTGGAGCTGACAGTAACAGCAATCAACAAGTGGAAAGGGCAGACGCAGCGCCGCGGCCGGCCCGACCGCACCGAGCTCCAAAAACGTAATTTATAACTACATTTAACCGAAGAGCCAGCCAGACGACTTCGTCCAATATTAATATCGGCGTCAGCATCATTAAGGCATTCCTTTTATTGCGACTTTAAATAAGTCCGTTCGCCGATCGCCTTTATTAAAAGAGGCTACCTTTCTCCAAGGTTTTGCAACGTCGCCCTTCTTTTAAGGCGGTTTTTTAAGCGGTAACGCAACACACAGCAATTTACTCGCCACTGAAGTAACAAAAGAAATTCTTATCAATTTTTGTGGTAATTTTTACACGCTTTTTGTGCTTAATAATCACTTAATCTGCGGCGGCATTTTTGGTTATTTATTGGACGGATCGGTAGGCTGATATCTCGGTGGTTGGAATCAGAAGCTCATCGGCAAACATCGTTGCGCTTCACGCCGCAGCGGTAATGAGACGAAATTAACGTTGAATATATAATGAAAATTGCCTTTAGCAAAAACTTTTTGGGCAATGATGTTTTCTTCCATATTTTAACATAATATCAAGAAAACGTTAACAGTAAATTATGAAATAAATCGAATAAGAGGCTCTCAGGCGTCCGTCTTTGTTGACGGTTTCCAGCTACCGGTGAGGACAGTTTTGTTTATTTTTGCTTGATTTCCATGCACCAATACAAAATATTCGATTCACATACAAGAATAAAGTGGACATTTAATGAATAGCAACATTAGATAAACCTTTGGCTATAAGAGTTAAACAACGGACCTCTGCTACGTTGACTAGATACTGTATCTATCTGGTGGGAGGACATCCCACGCTGTGGTTTTCAAACGAACCTTTCTTCTCAAAGGTTATCAGTTTTCCTGACAATATGGGCAGGTTTCCCATCTGAATAAATAGAGAATTAAAGTATTTTAGTTGCGAGACTACTATATTAAAATGAATGTTGCATTATTTTTATTTCTTTAATTAAATTTATTCATACTGTGATATGTAAATACTTGAATAACGTGTCTCCCTTAACATTTCGTTCGAATGAAGTGCTATTACAATTCGGCTCTCAAATTAGCTGGTTCCCGCTACCGCGTGGTACTCTGTGTCCGGACAAAGGCTCTCACAACCTTCGCGTAATTGATTTAAATGTACGTGAACTGGATCGTACGGACTTTTAGTTGTTTCGCTTCCAGTTTTTACGTTTCCGCGATGATTCATGTCATTATTTATTTTACTCTTGTATTTTTTCTTGTTTTTCTTTTACACTTAAGATTCCGTGTATTTTCTTACTTTGTATTGTACGTATGGTTCTATACTTTGCAAACTTCTGCATGACTGCTTGTACTCGCATAATTTTCTTTTTTATATTTACCTTCAAATGTAGAATTAATTGGTTTGTCAATATAATGTGAACGGAAGTATCCATTGATTAGACGTAAACGATTAATTTAATACAAAAATGTAGCGAATCATAGAGCTTTATTAGTATACATAAATCTAAATCGAATATGAATATTCAAAATTAGATCATTCGATGTGTAAATTCAATTCATCTGGTTAATATTTATTTGGAACTGTCAATCTGTGATAAGTTGATATCGGTTTCGCAAATCTGTCCATACATATACATTTTCATCACGCAGTGCAGCTGAAGCCTTACAAACATAAGGCGTGTTGGACAAACTAGTTTGACAGCACATCGCCCTTGAAAAAACTCAAACTTAATAAGTGACACCTTACGACATCAACTTACACCCACAAATAACGTCTTATCGCATCTAAACATCACTTATTAATAATCATGTCATTGAATAAGTCATGTTCTTCGATGCGTGAATCAATTTCACAGTTTCTGGACCCGTTACGTTACGTCGCCGTCACGTGGTCCGTATCCGTGCAATACCACAGACCGGCCGCGTCACGTTGCGTAAAACGACCGAAATTTATGAAAATTAAACGTCCATTATACCACTCTCGTCACGAAAACAAGACAAGTGCAGGTTGTGGGTCTAATAATTGCGTCGGAACCAAACTGGAGCTCGATTATATAACCGAGCGATATAATTCTTGTTCGCGCGGACGGAAACGCTCGCCCCCGAAGCTCAAAAAATATCGGCTTACTCCAATTTATCAAGTGAACACGCAAATTACTTTAGTTCTTTATTCTCGGCGGAGTTTCATTACTTTGCGTAAAAGTGAAAAAATCCGTCCGCTGCACTTAATGTCGGTAGCGTGCAATAATTAATTGAGGCCCCCCAGTAATAATTCGGGCAAATAAACGTGTTGAATGTTGACATTCCCACGGCGCAGGAGACGGAGGTGCGCGGGCGTGATGCGCGGAATGCGCAACTATGCGAAGTTTGGGTGGTATCGGTCCATTCTCGCCGTTACGCGCTGCTATTAACATGCCTCTGATCCTGGGAAAGATGTTAGTTCACCAAACGATGTAATGGAGAATTCGAGGTTTTCCTTTTAAATACAGCGTTAGTGAGCATAACAAGAATATTTTCGATCTTGAAACCAACTAAAAGACATAGCTGTCACCTACTATTTCAAGCTTCGCGTAACAAGTCCTCGTTAAAACATCTAGCTTTTATTGTCAATTAACACGACTAGATTGCATTCTCTTAGAAATAAAACGCCAACCAAAATGATAATAACGTAGTGCTTATAGTTGCGATGTGAAACTCTAAAATGAAGTAAAATTTAACACACCTGTAGAGTCTTCATCAGTGTACTTATACATCGTTATGACAGTCTTGGTTAGAAAACCAACCACATCAGACCTTAAATAAGAGTAATTTAGTCAAAACAGGCTCCATAATGTTTTCCATGCTCACGTCAGAGAGAGAAATAAATGATCGCAAAGTGACGTGTGCAGAGCTGTCAGATGAACATCGACAGGTTGATCTTTACACGAAGCCGCATACAGCCAGTCATTTAAACCTTCATGCAACTCAACAGGGTACCATCTGCGCACCAAAATAGCATAATATCATATTAATTTGTTCTCTACAGGAAATGAAGTGACGGCCTTCAGTCAACATTATAATGAAGATACAGTTTAAAAAAGGACTTACAAGTTTATGTATTGACATGTGAATAATTTTCTTGTGTTCTGGTTCCAGCCATATCGTACATCAAAACTCCTTTATAAAAACCGCATTGTAATCGAACATGATTATAATACTACACCTTCAGAATGGAGCGGTACTTATCCTACGATTTCTAGTTGATATAAAGTCAAATATAAAGTTTTCCAGTGATATCGATAAAATGACAGTCGTTGTCATAGACTTTAACCAAGAAATTCATGGAAAGTAATCCTTCACATTGTAAAAGTTAAAAAATATTAAAAAAGAACGCGTATATTTCTCGAGATGCTAACAAAAGATAAAACGTTAAAAGCGCGGGTCAACGGTTAATTCTGTTAATGCTCACATTAAGTTTACAGTGCAGCAGTGGTACAAAGCAACAGGTACCAGTTTGTATCGTGTCCTTAATTAAGGTAAGACGTCCGGCCGTCAGCTGGATTAAAAGATCCGATTTGATTTTGATTGATATTGCGGTGAAACTGCACTCGTCCCGACGTCCGCCACTCTCGGATTTTCTCGCCACGGTAAGGCTTTGGCTCACTGCCAGCGAGTTACTGCCTCATACTTTTCACTTATATATTTTCATTTATACCAATAAGAAACACAAAATCCCAATGTTTGTGACCAACTAGAACTTTTGTGTTGAGTGACACTAGATAAATAGATTGCCGACTGAATTTCTATGAAGAAAGTAAGTAAAACCTTCTGTTTGATTGCTGATTAGTACATCGTTTACTGAAATTAATTCTTAAACGAGTTAAAATATTCTTCCAATATGTCATTCAGAACAAAACATTGTAAGAAAAGGCATGATCGTTGAGCTGAGCCATTTTACATGACACGAGTAGTATAATAATACCAACGTTAACATATTTTTTTATAAAATAAGAGAAAATGTTCCCCTATACTCGCAAGTGTGTCATCGCGACCGCTTTTCAAGCAGCCCTGTAATCAACAGCCTCCACTCGGGAGCTATCACCGTCAGTGCACATATGCGACGTGCGCGAGGATTAAACACGACAACCATTAACCGATTCCGAAAATATGATTTGTTTGTTCGATAAGAAAATGTTAACGTGAACTCTTTTCAGCTTGTGAGAAATAAAGGGGACAGGTTCTTACAGTCACAGTGATGTGTTGACATTTTAGTTATATTGTTTTTAAACCTTTCTCGGTTAAGTACCTAGTTTCGGTTTTTATATTAATATGAAACCAATCTGCAATATTGACACAAGGATGTAATTAACTACGCTGCGCTGGTCGATTTATTAAACTCAAATAAAATTTTAGGCTACTTACAGTAGCCTTCAATTTGAATTCAAAGTAGTCGACGAAGCTTGAGGTACTACCGTTATGCAGGAATCGGATAATTCCAGAAAATTATGTGTTTCTATCAAACGTGGTACGAATAATATGCACAGTAGCTGTTGATTATGACTGTAAGTAAGACAATATGCAGTGCACGTTAGACAAAAATTTAGACAAATAGTTTAAAAGACAAATAAATATGACTAATTACGGAAGAATAAACACACATTCCTACATTAAAACTGCAGTTAAGAGTACTTAGTGAGACGGAAACTGCGACGGTCGACGATCACGTGGAACACACATTATAATCATAATATTCACAAGTATATGTACCCACCTTGAATATAATGTATTGTGTCAATAAAACGTAACATTCTACATTAATGGTGCACAAACAGCGTCCAGGAAAATTGTTCGAGCTGCTATTATGATTTATTACGTCAATAACATGATTTGTATAATTATTGCTTTATTCTGTCATACATGTGTTGAATACGACCGCACATTAACTTGTTGGGTCAATATTTAAAGGCAAAATACACAGATATTCCAGTCTGCAAGACGACTGACCATGACAGGTCGATCATCATTCGTCTATAGTATAAAATTCTAAGCTCGATTCTATTTATTCTTTACTGAGCAGTGAGTTCGCTATTTATCGATATGAAGGAGGTCTATTTTCTTTGCCAGTATTCTTCGAGATACCGCTGGCACCACAGAAGCACGAAACCAAATCGTTTTTATTTCAGTAGTTAAAAGTTACATTATCTCACATCTACTATTATTATAGGAAATTGACAATTGTAAATCAATAATAGACTAGACTTAACTTAGGTCATTTTTTAAAATACGATACACCTACCTCAATAATAGGTACAAGTCTATCAAACCTCTACCGATAAGTATTAATCCGTTTATAAATGTTTACGGTAGGGCTTTTTCTTTTATTTTATCAGTCTTTTCCTTAATTACTTCCTGCAAAAGTCTAAATAGCAATTACTTTTATGCTCCTATTGACATTGACAATAAGCACGTGTACAAATATAAGCTGACATGATTTGTGTAGGTCGATAAGGGATTATGAGATTTAGTTATGATTAAACAACTAAATGTAATGTTTAACTTAAAACATTTATAGCGAGATTTTTTCAATGAGGAAAGCAAATTGTTGGTTGGATATCCTTGGTCGTGTATAAGATGAAGCTATAACCAGTCATGTTATTAAAAGGTCAGTTTCTGACTTTAATTAAAGCAAATCCAAATATTTTTTAACGAAATATAAATGAGATGTGAAAGTTTGAAATAGTAGCGTCGTGAAAAAAAACAACACAAAACTGTTTAGAGATTTCTTAAATGAGGTTCCAGAAATACAGAACTTTACTGCTATAATTTAAACAAACACAGCTGTATCCTACACCATAAAAATAAAAGATTATGTGACATCCACAGATATTTTATTCATGCATAATATTGTCACGGCAACATTCTAATATTCTGTCTAAACCTGGACTAGAAATACACTGAATTTAGTATGTTGGTGCTATTTTTAGACTATGTTTACTATTAAAGATTTAAAATATAGAACTAATAGGATATCATCACTTTTAAAACACCAGGCATATATTATTTACCACCGATTTAATTTTTGATAACCTATATTATTATTGAACTTACTTAAATGAAATATCAATAGTAATTGTTATTTGTTCAGCGTAGCGGATTCAACGCATACCCCACCCCTTATCGATAGATGCCCAGCAGTGGGTTAGTAAAGGGTCATATAGAAATTTGTTGTCAACTATTGCCAAACATCGTGACAGCTCCCTTTAGTCATAGTTACCAGTAAAAAGAACAAGTAAACTGCTTCTTCGGTAAACTGTAACAACAAAGGCTAGGTTAGCAATGATTCAGTGTAATCGCAACGTAATGTGCCATACATTAGCGAGTTTGCCAGTAGGGAGGTAAAGTACTCGAGCAATTCATCTCGATTTGTCTGGCGGGTCACGGAGGATCGCGCGTCGTGACTCCGCGGTACACCACATATGCGCCCGCGCATTCTACATACCACTGACGATTGCTGATTTGTACCCAAATATTTGTATTTTCGAAATACCTTAGTGTTGTAAAATGAATATGAGTATCCGCTCTATTTTTGTTCAAAGGACAATCTTTGTTATAATAACACAACTACATTATCTCACTAGTTTAATAATAGTTTAAACCTTACTTTGGAAAAGCTTTTTAATTTTAACAATTGTAATTAAGCCAAAATATAGAATTTCTATATCTATGAATGCCTGTGAAATCAAGGAAAATAGATCTTTGGTCGTAACTAAGTTAAGTAATTGGTGCAAAGAAAGCCCTTAAACACAATCTTTATCATGAACCTCTCAATTCATTGAAGTCACAATTTAATTGTAACACAATAAAGGATCATATTACAAGGGCAGTAATTTCAAAGCAAACCTGTAAAATTTTATACCTACGTTATTTATTATCTATCTACTAGACTAGCTTAATCGACCCTCTCGTAAAATTGCTGGCATAACCAAATAACCGCCTAAGGGACACATGCACGACATGTAAACCAGGAAATGCTACTTTTTGCAATCCACATAAGGCTCATAATTAATCGGAATAATGTTACAAAGAAAATAATCCCGTGATTTAGGGCACCATATCTGTCAACTAGCGACCGATTATGTGAATCTGTTTGCGAACAAATAGGTTTATTGGCTACTGTCGTAATAAACTTACATGATTTATTAACAGCGATATCGGGAGATAACGTTAGTTTGATGTCGACTGATATCACCCATCCATACATCAATGTCACTGTACTTTCAATTCAACGAAAAATAAGAAATATTTCTTTAAAAATTGCAAACAAAAAATACGCAAAATTGCAAAAAATAAAATGTAGAGCAGTAAGGCAGTAACCCAATACACGCCTACGATGTAGCAACATTCGGAGAACGATTGAAGAAGCCTTCACGTCCGTTATGATAATAAGAGTCGATTGAAAAAATATACGATGCTATTTAACTCGAATGTCCACACAATGGTTTCATGAAGGTTTTGCATTATGACATTCATAAATATAATAAAAAAGTCGTAAAGTCATCATAAAGGACAAGTAACCGGTATCAAAAATAGCGGAGTAGTTGTGCAAGTCACATCTTGCGCCACAGGATCAACCGTCAAGGTCCTGCGCGATCGTGCATGACGGTACGTGCAGCCACTGAACTAAAATTAAAATTAAATCAAGCCTTTGATCACAAATCAGTCAGAGTGGTCGACAACTCGACAATGTACGAGTATCTGCCTTCAATACCGTAGCTTTGTGTACTACTGTATCTACTATTGTTTGATTGTTTGTCGTGTATTATGACGACTGTTGATCAATTTGTTTGATTATGTTGGTTACTCAATCATTTATTTATAACAAAGAATTAGTTAGAAATAGTTAATTTTATATTGAACAATATTCAACGAGCACATTATAAAAGAAGTAGAGCAAATATTCTATTAAATATTTTCTCAAAATATCCTTTCTCAAACATAACAGAATTTGCTTTCCTCGCAGCGATGCACAGCAAGTAACTACTAATTATCTACTAACAATACAAACTTGCATAATCGCTTAATAAAGTAATAACACGTTATTTAACCGCAGATTAAGTTGGGAAGATTAATGTAAACTCTCAATATATATCGACGATGTAAATCTCTGCGCACGCGCCGATGTAGTGCTATAGTACGGCACAAGCACGCGTGATAAGATCTCAGACATATTAATCTAATAATAAATAAAGTTAATATGCATGTAGGAGCTAAGAATTCACATCAATACATTCACCCATTATAATTAGCTAGCAATTTGCGCCGTCAAAAGATTTAAGCGCGGTTTGCATCAATTTATTATAACTGATGTAAATGTTTTTATGAATGCTATTAATTTAAACTATGTAATAATTAACTAATTTATTTAGAACTGAACAGTATTATTAATTTAATGTATTATTCTAAGATTTAAATTCATTTTAAGCAGTTACCTTTTTCTTGTCAGAGCCGGATGCATTTATGCTTAGTCTATAGTACTTTATGACTTTGTACTATAGATCGAATGTATTCTTATAGCTGGTAGGATACGTTTCCCAATAAACTAGGTCAAGATCAAAACTTGTCTCTGACCTAAATCAGCATCAGTTAGTGCAGTCAATTAAGCTTAAATTAGGTAAGAATCTCGGAATTCGAGATACCCAGCTGTAAGTCTGTAAATACTTGTATATTGACACCCTAAAAGTTGTCTCAAAACCTACATATGGTAGGGTGTACGCAACTATAAAATTTCAAGGTCCAAAGTCCCAAAAACCGGTTTTTTGAGCTTTTTTTGTAAATATCTCTTTTCCTATGGAATTTTTGCATTCGTATTCATTACCAATATTGTGCAGTATAAAATTCTCTACAAATTTTGTTTGATTTTTTTTTTACGGTGAACCGTTTTCGAGATAGAGGGGGAGAGCGCGCGGTCACAGGATCATTTCAAGTCAACCGGTGCCTCCGGTCGAAGATGCGCCATATATATTATAGTTGATGAACTATCGATAAATCAATGATTAATAAATATTTGTCAATTTCTATTAACTATTACATTATTTTTTATCATTTTTTTCATAACCTATCCACTTTTTATTCAGTATTAATTAACTTATCAACACTTACCTGCCCATGTAATTGCAGAATTTTTCATGAAAATATAGGCACTATATTTGAATTTCAACCTAATTAATATTAATAACTTCTTACATGATGAAAAAACAAATAAATCAGTATTATTGAAAAGATATAGATTTAATATAATTATGAAGAAAATGATGACACCAATGACTTTTCGAAGTTATGTGTGTATTAGAAATAATTGTCACATGCTCCAACGGTGAAGGAAAACATCGTGAGGAAACCTTGCATGAATAAAATTTGTTAAATACATTTATTGAGGGCATGCAAAGTCCCCAACCCGCACTTGGCCAGCGTGGTGGACACAAGGCCTAACCCCTCCCTCATTACGGGAGAAGACCCTTGCTCAGCAGTGGGACAGTAATGGGTTAAATTTATTTATTATTATAATCATTGATTTATCGATAGTTCATCAACTATATATGGCGCATCTTCGACCGGAGGCACCGGTTGACTTGAAATGATCCTGTGACCGCGCGCTCTCCGCCCTCTATCTCGAAAACGGTTCACCGTAAAAAAAAAAATTCTAACAAAATTTGTAGAGAATTTTATACTGTACAATATTGGTAATGAATACGAATGCAAAAATTCCATAGGAAATGAGATATTTACAAAAAAAGCTCAAAAAACCGGTTTTTGGGACTTTGGACCTTGAAATTTTATAGATGCGTACACCCTACCATATGTAGGTTTTGAGACAACTTTTAGGGTGTCAATATACAAGTATTTACAGACTTACAGCTGGGTATCTCAAATTCCGAGGTGAACTTACTATAATGACTGGACTAAGTGTTTTAAAGTAACAAGTAAGATAAGTATACTTAGAAATAATTACAATATTATAATCCGTCTTACTTAGATATTAATCACGCTGATGTGAGCTTATTCAACTTGATTGATTAATATTAAATGGTCAATGGATAAATACAATGACACCAAACATACTACACATACACTTAATACGATTTTTTATACAGTAAATAATATGTTAAAAGCAATGCATTGTTTGCAAGGCCAAGCTGTGGGCGTAAGCGAGTTTTTTATCGAATTACATAGTGATATAATACAATAAAACCAAGTCCAAGATTGTATGGTATCTTTATAATCAATATGCCTTTCATTTTCAATATGGAAATATCAATCATATGAGTACACGGTGATTCATATTTTCGTAAGATTTTATTGACAGATATTTTATCTTTTTACGATTGTCGACTTTGTGAAAAGCGAAACTGGGGTCGGCTTACGTAAATTTGAATTGAAGTTAAAAGCCCTGTTAAGGGCCAATACTTACACATCGGAAGAGTATTAAGAACCACACATAAATTCTTTGGTATGTCCAACGGGATCACCGGGAATAAGCTTCCTCATTGCTCACTTCAGCGCCTTATTTTTCCTGTTAGATACTTAGATATGCATCTAAGCTAAGTTGTTCCATTCATGTTTAGATATGCAACAGCCTGTTTGCATACCTACTTGGCATTATAGAAAAAAACGTGTAATGAGTATGAAATCAGACAGATAAACAACTAATAATAGACACAATCACAACAGAATCGATTCCTAATTTAAGGACCCTCTAGACAATTCTAAGCTGGAACTAATGAGTGACTTTTAAGGTTAGCCCAAACAAAGGTACATCGAGTACTTTTTTTGCATGTTTTGCAAGCTTTGTGACAAATTGATTAAAAAAGTGTCATTACAGAATATTTTCGGACGGAGTTTGACCTTGCCTCGTCTTTGCGACACCCGTCACTCTTACTACTAAAGTGCCTACTGTCATTTACTGCGAATTCTTCAATGCTGCACCTAATAAGGCCTTTTGTTGACCCTGCAAGGAAGTTTAACCGCAATATAAAATATGTAATTGTGTGCGAAATAACTCGATTATTGCCCGCTATAAACAGTACCTAGGCATTGTAATAAAAATTACTATGGAATTCAAAAATGTATGAATAGTAACCGCAGCCCTATTAGTATACAAAACTATCGAACAGTTCTTAGAACATAACCAGTTAATAAAAAATAATAGGCTAAGAATTACAACCTACTTACATAACTTTTACAAAGCGAGTGGATATATCGACGTGCTACGAATAAACTTGTGCTTCCGTCAGATCATTTAACAGTATTTAAGGATAAAATAATGTATTTACATCGGAAAAAGAAATAATTGCAAGTAATAGTCTCGGAGAGAAAACTGAAAGGTTTCTTGGCTGTATAATTAACATCAAGTCTACGTTCACAGAAAGCTTGTCGGTGCCTCCCTCTTAAACGGTTGTATGTTCAATATAATTAAGTGGCGACATTTTTTGTCCATCAGTCTCCTCAGCAGCCTTGAGAACGCGGAAGACTAGGCTAAATAACACTTAGCTACTGGCTACTGCACATTAATCGTATTACCAGTGTTTTACATACCAGATTAAACGTTTTGGCTGCGCAAAATTTGAATATTTACTTTACAAATTATTATGGACCGCTTATCAAAGGTTATTATTTAAACAGGTCACATTTTTCTTTGTCGTTTTTATAACACATACCTACAATAATTATTGTTATTAAACGGTGGCTACCGTTGCTAATTTTTATTTCAGTACAGTTCTATTATCTAATTTTTACGTAATAAATTATATGCTTTAACTTAATACGGTCGACCTTTGAATAAATTAAAGAGAAAATTAGATATATTTGCAGGAAATTAGTTTTAAGAACAATATCATACCCATTATTAGATTTTCAATAGCTATCAGCTGACGCCTAGGTAAGTTAATTTAGTTCTCAAGAAACACAATCAACTTATGCAGACTTTCAATCATCTGAATGTAACTGAAACTTTGCCATTTAAGAACTCATTAAGAGCACTATAATAGCTAAGTGTAAATGACAAAATGCATTAAAAATCCTATTAAACGGATGCAGGATGTGGATCGGTAAGTGGGGCAGCTTGCAACATTCAGACAAAAGAATCAGCTGTATAATACGTTTCAGCGCGTCGCGTACCAGGCGGCGCCGCGCCGACGCCGCGCGACGTTATACTCACAGACCGTAATATACTCGCATCATGAAAAAACACCGTACCCAATTTCACGCAACATAAACTCCGTGATCGGTTTTTGCTTCTTATGATGACAAACAGCTATTTCCTAGTTTGGCTAATTGTCCCGCACCATTGTAGTGTCCAGCGAGCTTACTCATCGATGTTTTTGTCGTCGCACATCGACCGTCACCTTGCACTTTCAATTTTGCTCGGGTTACGCATCGATTTGATTGAGGCCCGCGGCTCTCTTTGTGCGAATCACCAACCAACTGAAACATTCCGGTTTCGTTTCCACGAACGAGCTTTGATATCGTTTTGGAACACAAAAACCTGATGTCCTTTATGT
This sequence comes from Anticarsia gemmatalis, assembly GCF_050436995.1. Classification (NCBI taxonomy): domain Eukaryota; kingdom Metazoa; phylum Arthropoda; class Insecta; order Lepidoptera; family Erebidae; genus Anticarsia; species Anticarsia gemmatalis. Next base: position 5,347,029 of record NC_134760.1, read on the forward strand.
ATTTCACACATTTCTTATAAAAATCATATTCTTGCCGGTAAGTTATATGTATCAAATTGAACTCGAAAACCTTATTTATCACCAGTGGAAAGAAACTGCGTTTGACTAAAGACGCTTGCGGTTTCACGTGCATCGTAAGAAACTGACAAACATTTGTTAGTTATATCGTATGAAGGTACGACTGTTGTTTCACGACAAACGTTTTAGCGGCACATCAAAGACGCATCCTTAAATTAGAGCGACGTCAGCATATTTTGAGAATAAAATACACCAACAGACAGACATTCCACTGTATAGTATGTACATTAGTTATCACGGAGACAAGTGATTTCGAGCGACACAAGGCCATTGAAAGTAATTAAGTGCATAGCGCGACGCGGACCACCTTGTGGTCAATTTTAGGGCTTCCCCGTCAAGGACGATGGGTTCCTTTGACGATGTTGGTGGGTAAATTACTGTGGTTTCAACAAAAAATGAGGTGAGATTTTTGCCCAACCGCAACAATTTTTAGTTTGAAACTTTCATCTTGTGGACTGATTTGGTTTCGTAGTATTTATTTATTTTACATTTTAAACAAAAAACATAAGAACCTATTCAAAACCTACGTGAAAAGTACTGTAAATGACACATTTGTTGTCTTAATAAAATGGAAACACAGTTTTCCTTGCAATATCGGTGGTAGTACAGTACATATTTCTTACCAATATATTCGATATTGTAGACTAGATAAATGAACTTAAATTACATAAGAAACACTCATAAATTGAAGCTTGTTAATAAACGTGTTTACTCGCTAAAACTGTAAAGTAATAAGTTAGAATGATGATTTATAGCCTGTAGCCACGTCACCGCAGTAAAAGCTATCAACGAGCCGATGAGACCTTCACACCTAACATCTGAAACTGACACTGATTGAGTATTCGCTTAACGATAACATCATATTTATGTAAAAGTGTTATGGTGGTTTTATTTTCATGAATTTTACATGGTCTGGAAACTTTCGACTTAGTAGTCCATTTTCTATTTAGATCTATGGTAATAATTAACATTGTTTTCAAGTTTAATTGATAGCCGTTCCACTGTCGGGCACCAGTATACTCTCGCGTTGGGGATGAAAGTATGCCTTTAGCCCACAACGCTCTTTGATTGTGGTTTTGGGACTTTTCAACATTTGAATAGAATCAGTAGGATGAATTATGACTATTTTACTATCTTTGTCTACCAAGATAGACTGCGATTTTCAGAACAATATGTAGGTAAAGAGGCATACCTATACCATCAGCCTACCTATATCTACGAAAATTGAAAAAATAAATATGTACTGTAAAAAATACAAATTAAAATCTAGCTCGATTGCTACTGCACATACTCGGTTGTAATACATCAATTACTGCAGACTATTACAATTTCGATTGAGGTATTTAATGACATGTCTACATACAAACTTATGTAATACATTGGAAGAAATAGAAAGTATAGATAAAAGAGCTATTTTAATCACTTGCAATGTTCTCTACATGCAAATGTACCACTAGTCTTGTATTGATACAATCGCTAGTAATTAATTTATCTATCAGTTTAATCGTACATGTCCACTTGCTTTTTTTTTTCTTTTTTATAAACCGCTAAAGTGATCTAGTAATGTTTGCTACCAGTGTTACATCCTGGATGCAAAAATGTTGCTTTTTGTGTAAGACTTTTTAGTCATTCGAGTTTTGAAAGTTCTAACAAAATGTAATGATCGGTAACGCAAATTTTATTTTTAAATTATTCGAGATTTTCTTTTACGCAAAAAATATTTTTAAATGTAAATTTTATATGAAAAATAAATTTCATCCCAATCGGTTCAGTAGCTTGATCGCAAGAGCATGACAGACGGACAGTGTTCCTATATTTGATTTAATGCAACTGCTACTGGTTTTCGGTAAAGAAACGATATTCCAAGGATTTTTTAAAAATATTGTCATTTCAAATATTGACACGAAATACATGAAGTAGATAAATGATGTACTAGTCGCATAACAAATACGGAAGCTATAAATTCGCGTATTACGATTCAATAAAATACCAAACAAATGATCAATTACAACACACAAGTAATACGTCAACTATATAAAGAAATCGATTAGAATATAATTAATCAATTAATACTGATGTGTTAGTTGATTTGTAACCGGACAGTTGCGGAACAACAGTTTAATTAATTACGAATGAAATATAAAAAATATATGTAATTAATATACTCAATCATGAAGTCTATAAACAAATTATTACACATGCAACGTTGAAGGCACTTACTTACACTGCAATTAAATTAATGCAGTTGTCATTAACACTCTTACATTCACAATACAAATAGATTTGGTCCAATATTTTTATCTATACAGTTGCTAACACGCAATGTTCTTGTCTATTGCATATTCTCAAAGACCGCATATGTGACGGCCAGTAAATCACTTAATAAACACGTAATTATCGTAGACTTCAAATAAACATGTAGCACAATTGGAAGCACTGAATCTTGTTGTTCAAAAAGAAGATCATTACAAACACGTTAATCGAATAAATTCTACTACTGCGAAAGTTTGTGAGTATGCATGGATGTTTGCTACTTTTTCACGCAAATACTACAGAACCGATTACGGTGAAATTTGGTATGTAGGTAGTTGAGGACCCAGAATAACACATAGGCTTTTTATCCCGGAGTTATGGAAGGGTTTCCACGCGGACGTCGTCTAGCGGGCGGTTAGTTTTTCATATTTAGTGACGAGTACAACGCGATTGCTGACTTGACAGTAGTTCGCAATCGGCCTGAATATAAAGAAAAAAGTGCGTGTTTGATTAACTGGTAAATGCAGTGCAGTGCAAAACAGCGGTTAGATTTTCACAACGAGTTTATTTATACAACTGGGTTGTTTAAGCAAATGAAAGTGGCCGACGTTCTGCATATCTCAGATTTATGAATAAATCACTACAACATGTAAAACACTATTTCTTAGATGTTACCTCACAGACGATAACGGTAGACATTTATATATTTGAAATTGTTGACAGTTTGTGAGTGCAACAAATAAGTTCCTTGCGTCGGTTTCCAACTTCTTAAAAAAGCGAGATTTTTCGAGACTTTGTCTCGTTATATAAAATGTTTTGTTTTGCGGGCAAGTCAAACGAAATGACTTAAGGTGGTACCAGGGTGCGTCTGTGAAATGTATGTACTTTAACTTAATATTTTCCCATCCGCGACAAATCGTCTTTTTACGTTTTTTGTGTGTCTTACTCTTTTATTTTAGTTTTATTTCAAAAAACATTTTAAAATCGATTAGTTCTTGTTCTCTGTAGTATAGAAATTGTACGGCAAATACAGAATACTCGACAAATTTTTCCGATTTGACCATAAACAGCGATACGTGGGCGTAATACACCTCTACTAACTCATCACGGACACGAGTCTTCAATCTTCTTATCTTCCTTAATATCCAATCGTTTATCATCTCCCTTACATAGTTTATAAATGAGGCAGTATTTACCAATCTATTCTTCATACTACACTATACCATATTAGGGCGGTAAGTCTGTTTTAAAGTTCCTGAAATTCGAAAAGACTGAAACGTCTAGTCGAGTCAAAACAATACAGAAAATCATGTTTAATATAAAAGGTCTAACTACTCATATAAGGAAGCGTTACTATCTTAGCTTACTTTTTGATTCAATTTCAATGTAGGAATGTTATTTAAAGAGCTAGATTGAAATAATTTATCTACCTATATGGAATAGGACGATACATAACCATTCGTCTTCATTGAAACTCATACAATTTCACTGAAATATCAGCAGGTTCATGATACAGGTCCGATAGTAAAATCTCACGGCGAGTACATCAAATTAGATATAGTAAGAGATTAATAAGCACCGTTACAATGTCGAACATTAATAAATTTGTCCCCGCGTTATAGATAGTGCGAGAGTGCGATCCGTGGACAATGAGCCGGCACTGAGTTATTGCCCTGATGGCCCATTAGTCTCACTGAAGGTACAGAATAATGGTCTAGAGAGATGTACTATCTATTCACCTAGATATGGCATGGTATTGTACCTTTTGCGGGATTTTCGACGCGGAATTGGAGTCTTTGAAGTACTGCAGAACCGAGACAATATGATTCATCGATTTGTATGCACGTGAATGGAAACTCTTTGTAAAGTCTTATATTTAGTACCTTAGCGATATCACGGTATCTTGGCTAATTTATACATTGTTATTTCTATATAAAGAATACAAGCTGATAACATTCACAAATCCTCAGGTCTGTAGATACGCATAAGGTTTTAATATGGATTTGTAGCTTATTGTTTTGTTCTAAATATACGTCTAGCTAGGATGAGGTATTGAAACGTGAGATAGAAAAACGCATGATGTAAGATTTTTAACTTGTAATATTTATTGCCACAATAAATATGCGTTATTGTGTGATTGTAGTTACATACATACATACAAATATCTGCCATGAATAAAAGCAGGTCTACTCCCCTACCCTTCATGTAAAAAAAAAGGTGCAATTACCATATTAGAATTGGAAACTTTACAAACGTATCCAGTAGTTAGTACATCGGGGAACAGATCCTTGCAAATAATGGTGGTGCCAGCCGGTAACTCACTAAGCGATGGTATCGGTTGTCGATATGCTTCTTTTTATGACCATTCCACAGTCGTAGAAAGAGTTGGACAATCTACTCCGGCGCAAGAAAGGTTTATTGTCCTAAGGCGATTACCTTATAAAGTCCTGAGTTAGTTTCTAGATTATTGGGCAATAAGTTTAAGTTACGTGTAATGGTTTATTCTACAGCATTTCAGACCTCCCGCGTCAATGAAAGAATTAGTTCTCTTAAATAGTAGATGCAATCTTGTTCTTTGTTTTGTATGCTTGTGTAGAAATAATGTGATGCTATATTCTAAATATGTTATTAGCTTCTCGATGTAACTAGTAGTCAGTCGGTAAACTATTCTGTTATCAGTGACGAAGTTTCAGTAATATAACCAAAATATGTTGTTTTATGTCGATCGCACCTGTGATCGAAAACAGTTTCATTGCATATATCGCTATTAACCCTTCATTAAAACTCTTCAACATATGTTACTATTATCTTCATAACTCATTTCAAATATATGTTTTTTTAGTTAACTTCGCATTTCTACAGTCACTTAGTATATAGTAAATAGTAGTAATCAAGTGGAACTCGCAGCGGCAGGCGGCCACCTGACCTCTGCCACCCAATTAGTCGGAATAACGGTAACTCTAACTTATCAGTTTTTCTAACACAAGTTTGTTTGCGACGACTTTTACAGATCGCAAAACGTCATGGAAATAATTCCCTTCTCCATAAATAGAGAGTTGTGAATGAATGGGCCGTGCATGCGCAACTTTGTTGCTAATTCTCTTGATTGACCATTTTGTATAGACTTATGTGACCCTTCGTGAATTATGAGGCAAAAACTGCGTATCAATAACATTCGATATGTACATCGATTACATTTCTACACCTATATTCTAGAAAGTTATATACTTGAAAAAACAAATCAACTTATGAATGATACTGTTCTAGTTTTACTTTGTGTTCAGTAGAAATGTTATTTCAACAACACTCTTATAGTATTTTGTTTCGTAAGCAGAGTGATAAACAGTCACAGTTCGCCTTACTTTGCCTTAATAATCAGATACAACTCATTACCGTCAAAATACACAAATTACACAAAGCTCTTAAAACTGAACTTTGTTTTACTTAAACCGGTACAATGATAATAATCATAAACTTCAACGTTACGAGTACGTATTGTACGTAACACTCAACATTGCTCACAATAGTTATATACACGGTATTTCCAAATAGAACATTACATATTTAATCAGAATCAACGGGACACGACTTGAAGTTAAGTCAAAATACTTACAAGTGAACTAAATACCTTTGACCTTTTCGAAACAGATTACGGGTACAATTACGAGAACAACATGGCTAATAAGACGTACAATGGGTTAATTAAGACATGCGGCTGTCAGGCGCCTACGCACGCAAGCCTACATTCCGACCAGAGATACAACTTAGAGATGCTCTAACAAACATACACAGATTACCTCACAATGAGAACATATTAGAGAAGTACTATTTGCTATTTATAGGTGTTTTCTCCTTAAAAATGTTACAGTCAGTGTTATAAAGATATACACACTACTTAGCGATGTTCATACATGCCCTATGATCGTTGCCAGCATTTTTTCAGTTTGATCGAAATCAAACGTCTTTAGTAGAATCACCGAAACGGTACTTCTTTCAGATGGAGACAAATCTTAATACTTTTAACTATACTTAATTGCTTAAAATTTAAAAAATAAACGAGGTTGTTCTACTTTGTTATGTGTCTAGGTTTAGATCCGCGTCAACCACGAAAATTTATCAGACCGACTATTGTTGGATGGTTTGTAACTCCTTTATACGTTGATCTACATAATACTAATGTTATTTTTGTAGAAGTAAGCTTGGTTTAATGTACAAGTAGGTGGTTGTGGCGTGTATTACGGTTGCGCAGCTCGCCGGGGGCGCTCGTGGCCTGCCGATGATTTATCAATAGCTAGCCGCGATGGCTGCACGACGGGCCACGCCGCGACCACTCTTCCTGCCGATCAGAACAAGCTAACGACAGACGCGGAGACATTACAGATAAAAATATAGCTACAAAATACCGTAGATGCTGAAGAAATTGGTGCCGAAAATGGAAAAAAATTGGCATGAAATATTACTTCCACGATATTTTCATTGCTGCCCTTCAGAGGAATTATCTTTAGTAAGACTTCATTAATTTTGAGTATTGCTGGCAATCAAAGTTATTTTGAAAACAATATATGAACCAAAAATAAAAGCACAATGTCTCAAAATACCTCCTCAAACAAAAAAAATATGTAATCGTAATAATTGGACAGTGCCATATTCTGCATGAACAAATTACAGTCTTTGCAAACTTCTGGTTGTATTGAAAAGGAAAATTGAATAAGACATTTATTGCTCTACATATTTATTTAAATAATATATCGCCTATATCTTAGACCGTTACCATTTGTACTGTCCCTTCAGCCGGCCCCCGCGCGCCGTCGCCCCTCTAACAGAGCCTAGTTGCGCACGCGTCGCCGCCACGCCCTGCTTCTATCGCGCGTTAAATATATCATAGGTCATCTAGCCGGGTTTGTCCGTTCAAACTAACCGCTACTAAAAGCCTGGCGACTAGTAAATGCATCTAGTACACTCATATACTTACTTGATAGAAGCCAGTGATAGTTCATTAAGTAGTACAAACTTAAGCAACTTTAGATTAGTTTAGTTAATTATATTGGTTTATTAGTTGTTGTTTCTATCTTGTTGATATAGTGGCTACAAGCGAATTGTTGGTTCAATGGGTTCGATTTCCAGGTCGAGGAATTGATTGCCATGACTTCTGTTGCGTTATTTGTAGCAGCTACCCAACACTGTCTAAATTAGGTACATTTTTAGGTTTTTTGGTCTACATTTTGCTTTTACGTAAACGAACTTAATTAGATTAGCGCTATTTTAGTCAATTTACCATATCCAAATCATACCATACCTTATTTACCCATTTGTAAATCAAATATTTTCGTAAATTGGAGATTTGAATATGATCAATCGATCATCAAAACAAAAATGAACACCCAAAGAGAATCAGGACGTCATCATAAACTGAAGCAACCGCAGAAATCGAGAGTCAATTGCATGTAAAATTAGAATACATGACAATCAGAATCGATCGGCTCCTACCGGAATACGTTTACCAACTGTTGTTATCAGTCCACTGCATTGTCTCTATGACAATTCTCTTACAAAGGGTGAAGATCGGCAATGTAGAGTGCTTTCGAATTTGAAACTTCGAGTAGAGTGCTGTATAGTGGCTCCCTAGATTCCAATGAGATTCAGTAAGGGGCATGTCGCACGCAGCGGGACCGCTGCCAGCATCGCCGGCGCACGAACGACCCATAATCAATGACAACTGACTTCCTTACGTAAGCCGAAAACAGATAACTGGAGAATATGCATTTTGCTGAACAATCGCTACTGATGTGGTAATCGCTTGCCTCAACTATGAATGAAACGAGCTTGGAGGTCTAAGCACAAACAAAACTTTTACGTTTACTTTGTAAAAGGTATTATTAAATCCCATCAAGGAAATTGGGCTTCATGTATAAATAACGAATTATATGAAAGTGAATGTAATTATTGGTTTAGTGCTTCTCAATCTGCCATAATTTATCAATCAGCCGAATCGAGTATGCAAGAAAGACAAAACAAATAATCTTACCATAATTTACTGTTACTTAATTTTTGAAGACTCAGTGCGGTTTCAGAGCACGCCGTCCTGCTGAGAGTAACCTACAATGTGATCCAAATTATAAGGTTCGCATATTCTCAAGTAAGAAAGAAACGCGGCAATCGGAGCCACTATACTTAACGATCAACACCAACTGTAATTTACTTAGTTATAACATTACGGGGCAATTGCGATGGCCCTCGTTTGCGCCACAGCGAAAACATTTCCAAAAATTTATGGCGTTAATAAAATCGCTTGATCGATTGATCGATATCTTGTTTATCCGACGTTGTTTGATCGAGTCAAGAAACGAGTAGATACGACAGGAATGAGCAACAGGCAATAAAAATTGCTTTTTTATTTGTCACGTATAATCCGGAAAATAGGAAATGTTGGTAATATGAGTAGTAATAAAACAACTTCATCATTCCTTTACAGTCATTTATGATTTTACTTTACATGCTATTAATACATAATTAATATGGTGACATATTGTTCAGTATTTGGTTTACAAATGCAACACATAATGGTTATAAAATATTTAATCAAAATAATTTCCACATTTCCTAAGGCTGTGGTCAGCTGGTACGGCTACGTTCGCAATACTCGGAGCCTCTACGTGATACAATCTGTTTCATTTACACTCTTTGTTTTATTTATTTGAACTTCGTTACCAAACCAAGTAACAGGTAAGAAATCAAAAAATGATTCGCAGAATGTCTTCATTTCACCATATTAACTTCATTACAGTGCGAATTTAATTTCTACTGAGAAATCACATGATAATTTGAGTGAAATCATTTCTTTTAAACCGATGATATTGCACTTATTTTGGAGAAAAGATGGCTGAACTGTTTTTGGCTTACAATTTTGAATTTTCTTTTTTTGTTTTCGACGAATGTGTTAAAATAACCATATTTCCAGTGCAAGTATATATTACATAATGTAATTCTACTCGAGAAACTATCGATTACATTACGAATTGATTCGATTACTCATTGAGCGTGTTTGCGACATCTGATCAAACAGTTTTCTAACGCAATGTGGTATTAGACGCGTGGTCACGCTACGCAAGCAACTAGGTGCGTATTCGATTTTGTCTATTTACGCATGAAAACCATCTTGATATATAAATTCAGTGTGAAATTAAGAATCAGCGACCACCGTACAAGTTTCGATGGAATCAATTGTTTGACCACAAAACTCATTTCGTGGTGTACACGCAAAGAGTGAAACTTTGATTGATGCAATGTCCGGTGTTATCTTTCTTTCTATCACGTACACAATAACCTGTGAGCAATGTCTAATGTTGGAAAGTTTTAGTTTTCATTAGCACTGCCGCCGGGTATGAGATCCAGATTTGGAACTGACGTAATGCATTACCGATATAGGCCTGTAATCATAGCTATCTACTGACAAATAACACGCGTATTATATGGTTTTGTTGCCATTTTAGGTTTCTTATTTTTTGTTTGTTAATTATATATATATATATATATAATTAACAAACAAAAAATAAGATATATATATATATATATATATATATATATATATATATATATATATATATCTACCTATATGTGTAGGGCTTTATTAAGGCATGTTAAAAATCTTTGTCTTTTTTACTAACTCACTTCTAAAATCTTTGTAATTATGATATTACTCTACTAAGTCTTTGCAGTATGGAACAGTCCATACTACAAAGACTTTTGGCGATGAATTGAGGGCATGAATCCTTAGTCAGCTCGTTAGACAATAGTTCAACCCACTTCGGTGAATATTTGCTCAATGCCATTACAATTTCTATTATATGGAAGAGCTAAACAAAGAAGGCGATTGGACTGTCAATTAAAGGGTATTTGGTAAATGAAACTTGGAATTCGACAGGGGCTGGATCGTCAGGTGTGGCCGGTGCGGTGGCCGGCGCGTGAGTCACTGCGCCCGCGCCGCGAATTCCGTAGATAACCGACAACTCCTTTATTCTCTTTGCTATATCGAGCACCGCCATATTCGTGCCCTTTCGTAGCCCGCCTCTTGTTAAGTTTTGAATAATTCAAATATTGGCTAATGGTCATAATAACAAAGCAACGAAAGTTACTCGCAGCTATTTGTACATTACATATCATCACGCTTCTAATATCACAGAGGATTATTTGTCTTCGTAGGATCCATTTTTGAACCTTTGACATTAAACTGTTAAAGTATTGATACAAATGCGCTTTACCTAAAGTGTAATGTAGAAATCGACTCAAAAATCAAACATCACACTTATGACTATACTATCATATTTACCTTTTGAAATGTTTAACATTTTATGTATTCTGTTGGTATTGTACCATACCTAAACTAAGTTATCTCGAAGGTTAGAAGGCGTGTCGTTGAAGTATCAGATAGCCTAAAGTCAGGGGTCAGACGCTTGCTCTGGTTTCTGACCTAGACTTTCACCTGTTGTTTTATTACATTACACTACAATAGAATATAATATATGTACATACATATTTCAAATTGTTTGAAACGCGTTAAAAACGTTGCTCTCCGCTTATGTATAAACTTAAGTTTACGTTAAGAAATTAACTTTTAATACATAACAAATTCTTTTAATAATAGAAAGTGACGTTATGTCAATGTTAATACACAAAATTTTCTAGAATATCTGTAAAAAATCACAGTAAAAGTTTTAATTAAAGTAAAAGAAAATTAATGTACCTAATCTGCGAATATTTTTAATAACTTATTTCGAACATTAAAACGCGTGTCGTCCTCCAACCTTGATGGATGTTAAGTGATGCGGTGGGATGAGCCTCGCAATGATAAATAGCGGCTAAAAGCATGGGACGATTAACCCGATAAGATGGTAATTTGACAACGGCAATTTGACATCCATGAATAACTGCGAAACGCCGCCTATCACACCGTACAACGATTTTTGCAAATCGAAAAGAGTCGTGTAGAGGGAGGTTAAAATTTTAGTTTTGTATTTTTTATGACTATTTATATTTTTTTATAATACTTACTGATCTTTGGTATTTAAAATATTGATTAGTTAGTAGCAGAACATTTTGTACCAAGTTGTAAATAACGCAGGCGCTTACACAGTTTATATAGAAATTCTTATCCTATCCTTAATTTTTTTATCGTTTACTAGTTTATAACAAGTTATTTTCTTAATGACGTTACACTTCGATGTAATCCACAGCCAAGCTTAATTGGTGGAGACCGCGCTTACATTTTAATCGTTTTCGCTGGGGGCATCCTTGCTTGTAGAAAAATTATGACCGTATCAAGTTTCTTCATCATCTGATATTCAGACTCCATGCTGTGAGCCGCAATACGGGAAGCTGCGAATGTCAACGATGTACATAAAATATATGACATATATCACCAATGATTACATGACCCCTTACAAAGTAGTCGCCACGCTCAGCTAAATAGGCACTTAAGAAAAAATGTATTCCTAATTATCATAAACATATTGTATGAGTATTACTGTTTGGAATAATTGACATAAATGTCTCAAATAAGCGAAGATAGAATATTATCTGCATAATTTGTTGGTAATAACACTGCAGGTGTGTTTTGCACTAGTAAGTAAGGGCACGTTTATAAAAGCTAAAGTTTTGTGCAAGGCGATAGAGTATTACACACATAGATAGATCACGTCTTTTATACCGGAAGAAGATACGTAGTTAAGGCACATATTATTATACTATTTTTATTCTTGGTTCTGAAGAGAGTGAGTCAATCGCTATGTTATATCGGGCACGTTACTAAAGTCCGCTATGTCTTAACTACTTTCTATCGTTTAACTATATCTACATAATTATATCTACTGGTAAATAATCCCAACAGAAATCGCAAAAGCCTAATAATACTGCCTAACCCGGGAATCGAACCCGAGCCCTCGAGATCGGTAGTTTGAGACGAAGAATTAAAATATGAGTATATTAATCATTTAGTCGTATTTCTTTTGAGCTGGAGGCGAGAAGCGGCTCTTTTACAAGCCCTAATGAAATGCATTTATTTAATAATTTAGGCAAGTGTATTATTTATTATTCACGATATATTTTCACTAATTGGTTATCTGGTAATATATTGATAACGTCGATAACAACAGCCAAAGTACTGAACTAGGTCAAAATGATTTATGAAATGATAAAAATATATCAAAGAGATACTGCACATCAAAATACATTTAGCCATATAAAAAAAAATATATTAAACTAGGTATAAAAATCATCTTTACAGTATATTTTATAAATTACCTTCATAAATTCACTGTGTACAAACACCCGGATCTTCATATATCAATGGTCCATAATACCTAGGTATAATAATTATGTATGCTCGCAAATATCTCTGTTATGATTGTCACCAGGCACCTATTAAATATAATGTAAAATTTTAATTGACTCAACACAATAAAGTGATTTCCATTTCCATACAATATACTGATATTGTTCTTAATAGCAGTGCAATACGGATTCTTATTTACAACCCAGACTTACAGCGTTATAAGTTAAAATATCAATTTGTCCGTCATGACAGTACCTTTTCCTATAAAATAAAATATATTGATGGTTGATAAATAATGTGCTCTTAACTATAGTATACTCTTAGTCTGAAACCACCTTGAGGTCTTTATTGCGAAAAGAAATTTATCGAAAAACGCAACGTCATCGCAATGCAATTTAAACGTCTGTTTTTGTCGAGACATGCCGATCCCTATCTTGATCTCATTACATAAGATTTGATCTCGTATTTATTTTGTACCTTATGTAAAACAACAGGGGTAAAAGTATGTTACTCCAATAAATTGTTTAACTTATAATGATCAGTGTAAATGTACAGTATTAATTGTCACAGGCCGTTAAATAAAGGAAAAGGGCAGTAAAAATGTCTGTTTCATAACGCAGGGAAATGCAACAACACTTAGCGATTTACAACAAAACGACCAATAAAAATATAAAAAGCACATTTACATAATAATATACTTCAACAAAAAACGGCAGTGCCTGTTGTCCATCTTATGAAACAATTTTAATTAGCAATACATCAAACGTTTGATACAATTGTTTGGCCAACTCATTACAACTTGCAGTTCTGAATTATAACATTTTACTTTTCAAGGTGGCCTCAAGGCAGCCTCACACTGTGACGTAACAAACGATTATAAAGCTTTATTTGATAAACAATCGACATTTCAACACAACACAAAGAAGCAATTGATACTTTTACTGTTCCTATATTTGGTATGCGCTGACGATTCAGAGATAATAATAATAAATATTACCTTTTACTGCGTTTGGGTGCCAGCTTACCAATAATATTTAATGGTCGTTTAAAGTTATTCCCGATTTAGACAATCCTTTTCGATTAGCTACATTTGTCAGGTTACGATCGGTCGGTGACATTCTAAAGAAATTCTCCCGCAGTTACGTTTGTTAAACTTTATAAAATTGGCTGGTACAATAAAGTAGATACAAAATATTTTCCAATAAAAAGTTTGTAATAAATGAAAACGCAAGTGCAGTGTAGCCGGCGCCCTAGTTATTCTTGCATTGTAACTGTTCAAATGCAAAATGAATTTAAAATTAGTTGCATTCTTTTTTGTCAATCAAACCATCCTTGAATAGTTCCGCTTACAATCTCAAGCCAGGGATAACTGTCGTTCTGTACTTTAATAACGGATTAGCTCACGACACTCGCCTATTTTGGACATGCCAAAAACAGTTTTTGCAGCACTTTTTATCACTTCTAATCCTTTTATTGTGTTGTATTTTAAATGCACGTTTCAAATTTGTCTACTTTTATATTGCAAAACTTAGAACTTAAATCGAATTTATTGAACAAAAAGTAATTGGATAAATTTTCAATTCGTTTTCAGCCTTTATGGCCTTTTAGCATTTGAACTTGCATTCTGCAAAAAATAGGGCAATTCAAAATTTTTGTCACAAAAAAAGTATTATATTTTAAGTCATATTTTATCAACAACAAAAGTTTTTCGGGTAAACATGTGTATCTGGTATTAGGTCATAGTTAACTTTCATAATTTTCCATTAATTCGTGAGTTAGAGCTCTACTACAGTAACAAAGTCATTTTGTTTGAAATACAAACAGCAGAATTAATCTCATAAGTAGACAAACCAGACTGAGACAAAAACCGAACCCTTGGTTCTGTATCCGGCCGTGAATGGCCACGTTAATAAACATATCAATTTTACCGTAACCACCTAATTTCACGTATCCTTGACACTCCAATCTCCCTGGCGGCACGTCCGAGCCGATGATTGGAGCTATTTTGGACAGGTGCAATCATTCCGCCATTATTTGTATTACTATTTTACAATGGACATGTACGTGATTCGACTGCCGTCGCATATCGACCCAGTTATCTTGACCTTTTGGTTTCGAACAATTTCGTTGATGCAAGGGCATTTGTTTCCATTATTGACACATATATCAACCCTCGAGTAAAAGTGTACCTGCTCTTGTAATTACTCGTGTCGTGACGAACTTTACTGCAAGTTGTTTTCTTAAACTGTTCTTTACCTGTCCATAATTGAAGCATTTTTTAAAGTTAGTAGCAAATCTCAATGCTTTTATAAGGATTGATTATAATTATCTGGTCGTGTATGACTTTCCAAAATTGATAAGAATATAAAATTAAATCTTTAACAATGAAAAACAGTGATACTAACTAATTTACTATACTTACTACTGTTATTGTTTTCGCTTCGTTTAGTTAGATGACAATCTTGTCGTTTAGCCAATACCGGCAATTACAGTGTTATTAATAAAAATAATTTAATAAATATTTCTAAAGGGAATTTTTAATTTAATTAATTTTACCGCTTCGGGATCTCTAATTACTATAAAGAACATTCTTATTAAGCTCGGAATGTACAGAAGAGCTACTGTGCAGTGTACACCACTTTATCGCCTACCGGACTTTTCTATAATTAAACTATAAATAAGAAGTAAAACCTAGTAGTTGTAGGCTTCGTATCTCCGGTATCTGAGCACGACGCTATAAACTAAACGGAACTGTTTTAATATTATTTAGCGCTTTGATGTACTGAAATGTTATTATAAGTTTCACAATTAGAAGCTTTCATAAGTCGGCTTTCTCGTTCCCGTTGGTTGTTTAGTTATTATCTATAAAATTATGTTTATTGAACATTGATTTTGATAATTTTCCTCCAGCATTCTGGCAAAAGTGTTGCGACTCTACATAACATGTATATTTTTAAAACGAGTATTTTTAATACTATACGTAATGATTGATGTTATCTTAGTTTAATCACGCAATAAAGTGTTTTTTTATATAGTTATTAAGTACATGCATATGCCTTTGATGAAAGAAGATGATTTAGTACGCGGATCACGAAAGGTGTCGGCACGTTCACACCACACGTCAGTCCGTGCCCTGGAGTCTATCCTTAAAAGGCCAGAACCCATCCAGATAAAATAAAAGCGTGAAATTTTAATACCAATATACCTGTTGTAACCAATTATGAGAATTATGAACAATGAATTTCCCCTAAATTGTACAAAAACCCCTACCACTGTTTCTCATTATCGTATTATAAAATAACTTGTTAAGTATAATCGAGTATTGCAAAAGGATTCTTCGTGTCTCGCTTTATCATGATAAAAAGTAATTGAATACAATTGGCGTGAAATAAAAACATTAGCAAATTGTTTCGCTTATTGAGTCAACACTTCCAATCGATGGTTTTGCGTGACTGGAAACACTGAAAGGTTTTGGTCAATGAAATTGCGAACACGCAGTTGCACAACACGATGACCGAGTCGCGCCTCACCAACAAATAAGTACTATATTGTAGGCGAGGAGATATTCAAATAAATTAGATATCCATTGACAATCTCTATACCGAAGACTAAAAAAGAGATAGGTATTAACTTCAACACAGAGTATGTTGAGTGAAAAATGTACTCGAGTATTGTTCTTTATAACCTGAGATTAATGGAAACCGTGGTAGAGCTCAGTGTATCGACATCTCCAGTCAAAAATAATATTTACAACAGCAATTATGCGATCATACAGAACCGATCATTTCTCGATGTTTGTGTAATTTTTAAGAAATTATCACCGGACCGCCTATGGAGTGTTCGTCATTATCATAATTTAAGTTTTTAAAGTATACCAAAGAAAAATCGATGAGTGTTAAATTGAATTCGGGGAGCCGCACAAATAAGAAATGGAGGCGCGAAAATTGGTCGCAGCACCGTTTAAAGTATCGTTAAAGCTTGTCCGAGAGAAAATATTGTAATCACGGGCGCAAAACCGATCAGTATGGTTTATGAGCTGAGGAAAGCGGCCACCATTATTCCACTCGTTGATTTAGTTTATTATAGTATATCAAAAATTCACGACGAGCGACGCGCGGTGGTTTTGACAAAGTAAGTGGCGTGAAACTTTGTTGTGAACAAAAGGTACTTTGCACTACAATGATCACGAAAGCTTAAGGTGATAAAGCTAGACTAAAGTGTACTGACCTCAGATTTTAGCAAAAAAATACTGTATATTTTGAAAGAGTAGAAGGGAAAAGAAAAGATAAATTAAAATAACGGCGCAGGATCGTGAGGGCAGCGCGGACGTGCGCGGGAGTATCTCACGCGATCACGTCGAGCCTCGTCCTTCTGCCGATCGTATCGGCGGGTCACTGTGTCGCCGGCGGACATTTCGCATTCCATCGTCACCTCCTCTAATCTTAATATAATTTCGTCCAATATGTAGATACATCAACGACCTACTTTCTATCGTCGACTACCCTCAACTAGCAGCACAAAGAGATGCCGCGGCTTTGTTTCCAAGATACAACTCACTTTCGGAACATCATTCGAAGCATCGGCTATAAAGGGCTTTTACTGAAAACTTAGATATACTTAAAATTTTAGTATAAATAATAATCTTTCTGAGTTGCCACCGGGAACATTATAGATGACGCGAGCACTTTAGGTACATCTAAGGTAGAGCCTTTAACTTGGTTAGTTGAGTATTTTTCAAAAACGAAAAATACAAAAAAGAAAAAATACATATAATGGCAACTCACGGGAGACAGCCTTCAGCTGAATGTTTATGTAAGAATTCGCCACAGCAACAGTAAGTTGTTAGCTTCGATACATGAACAAAAACAACATATTCAACAGTATTTTCGTTACGGCTTTATGACGCAGTGCGTACAATATATTATCTAACCATCCAACGAAGCGTATAATTGTATGTTAGAAAAACTATCCTGAAGTAAGAGAACGACAAGAGAAACGTGTTTTGTGAGTTTCGGTGTAATGATTTTAGGTATACATATAAAACACTTAAATGTAATTAACCTACAAGACAAAAACTGACTACATGACAAGAAGCAATTCAAAAATCCATAAAAGAAGGAAACACAAATTAAGTCGGCAAAGAAGAAGGCAAATAGAGCCTCTAATCAAAGGACGGTAGCTCAATCAAATGACGGTTATAAATCTTCAAAAACCAGAAGATTCAATTACACGGCTACCGGAAGGCATGAAGAGTGGCATTAACAAATTGTCCAAGATAAATAAAACCTTTTTAATCTAAAGAAGAGGTCCCGAACTCGTTCCTGTTATCGGTGGACGCGGTGTTTTTCGAGAAATTTATTGAACGCTTAATGTATCGGTCAAGAATTAATTGGTCCCCCTAAGTGAAAGGTGCGCCCGCGCCGCTTTTAAATTATAACGATCAAAAACACTTTGAAGTTGGAGATCATAAATTGATAAGATACCTACGTACATGGGATTGTACGTTTGATACGCATCTCGGTAGCTTCGATTAGTTGTTCAAGTGTCTACTTTTATGTGGTAACAAAACTAAGTCGTAAAATCAACATTACCACAATCAAGTATTCTATTTTCTTGTTTATTAATGGCCCTTATCCGAGTAACGGCACATAATCATTTGTGGATCATGTTACTGGACAATATAACTTACCATATAAGGCATTATTTAGACACGAAGACATCATAAAAGCAAATATTTGTTTGACACAATAAAGATCAATATCACGTCGAGTTATTGACAGTTTCCTGTAGCTTTAAGATCCACGCATCAATAACAGAGGGATTTACAAATATTTTATAGACCTTAACTTTCTAACACACATATTTGAGATATCCTCCTTTGTGATATTTTTATTGCACATGATATGCATCTTTAAGATCATTTTGGATAGCTAGGCGACAGAATAAATGCTTATCATTTTAAAGCCTACCCACATGATGCCTTGAATATTACTTTGCTTACGAAACTAGATTTCAGCTTAGATGAATACCAATTTTTTAATGCAACAAGAGAACGGTGTTTCGGCGCATCCTTTGGGACGAAACTCCAGTGAATATAATTTAACAATTTGAATGTTGAAACAATACGAAATGTGCTCCAAAATGGGTATCTTGCACATCAGGAGTAAACCCTCTGGTTGTAAATTTATGTTATCTATCGAAGGCATTCGTGTGGCTCGCACATGCCGACACGACGCGACGCAAGATGTCTCGTCGCTGAAGCAAACCCGTGATCTAGGCCACTATTTTGCACACACTACCAAAAACAAATCACTCGAAAACAAACTTTATATCAACTACAAGAAAAGTTATTTTCGTTTGATCTGTCTGCTGGTATCATGATTACAGTCAACCCTATTTGGTAGTAGTTAAGAGTTGAAGTGACATGACACCTCTATCGATCGCGTGCCGCTATTTTGGTTCTGTTTTTGGTAGAATATTAATTATAGTGAACATGTTACCATCTGTGTAATTGAAAATGTTGTAACTATAACTGTTAAAGCTCAGAGAACCATCATGTTTGATATGCGACAACTTATGTAAAGGGAATTTAAATACATTTCTGGCTTTATGTTTCCTTTAGAGATGCAGCACTATTTAAATATTTTATAATATTTATTGTACGTATAGAAAAACTTAAGGTGTGCATATATTTTTTTAATGAGTGGCTTTCATCAGAGCATAGTACTACGTACAGTCTAAAGAACTTATGTAAAGAGTAGAGTATGTAGGATTGCAGATTTAAAACCATAATAAGAGAACACCGTGCATATTCTTCGTTCATATCAGACTGTTTAGTAATTTATAAACTTTTTATCTAAATGGGTAGACTAGTTTAATAAATAATGTAATTAATCTGCAGTCAAAAACAATATCCGGGTCAAATATTTTACTTTTAGGTTATCGCAAATGTCGTGTTTAATTTTCAATTGGTTCACTTCTCTAAGGAGTGTCCGTTAATTGGCAGTATATCATCGCCTACTCATCTTACGAACAGACGATCATTAATTTCTGCTATTGTATGAAAGAGGAAACAAGAGTGGAACAATCTATAAACCAGATTTTTTTATCTGGAACTATTTAAATTATTTAAAAAATAATAAATGATAATCCAGATCAGGTACTCTTGGTAGATAGCATAGTATGTCATTGTACTGATTGAAATATGATTGAGGAGTAGAAAAGCTTTTGTGAAATGGCCGCGGAGACGTGGACTCTTCATCTTTGACTAACACATCACTTGCAACAATATCCTTGATTCGTAGATAAACGCTCTGACTGTCTACTACCTATATCTATACTAATATTATAAAGCTGAAGAGTTTGTTTGTTTGATTGTTTATTTGTTTGAACGCGCTAATCTCAGGAACTTCATGTCCGATTTTAAAAAATCTTTCAGTGATAGATATCCCAGTTATCGAGGAAGGTTATAGGCTATATAAGATCACGCTACAGTCATTAGGAGCGGAGTAGCAACGAAAAATGTTACAAAAACGGGGAAAATCTTGACTCATTCTCTTAAGTGATGCAAGCAAATTTGCGCGGGTCAGCTAATATTTTATACAGAGTAGGTATCATTACCACAGGCTCTTTCATCTGCCAAAACTGCCGTCAGGTTTGCCACGCCCGCTTAGGCCTTTTAAACCGCGAACGAGGTCGTTTCGTGGCTACAAATATTTCTCAGTCCACCTGCATCATCAGCAATAGAGGAATATAGTCCAATGGTGATAACCAATAGAGTACCTACCGCGGCTAAACCATTCGAATTTCTACAGTTGAATTCGAAATGATAACAAATAGTTTTCAACCGCTTGAGCAGCAAAACTGTCTATTAATATGTATGAATATTGACGTCAAAATAGAGCCCATTAGCAAACGAGTTGGTTAAACAGATCGCATTGTGAATGAACGTCTAATCTCAATATGTTTATTGATACTAACCTGTGCCAACAATATAAGAGTGGTATCAGACGATACATTATTATTGCAATATTTAGTGCCTCGAACACGAGGTGATTTGTACATCTTTGTCACTAGGACTAATCACACGATAAATTAATTAATGTATTGAATTTCTTAAATATAGAATGGTAATATGGTTTTATAACTAAACGTGTATGTATTACAGTATTTTTCTTTTAAAGTGATTCTATGTAAAGTTACTAATACCCATTTGTTTTCATAGCGTAGGTACTCGTTATTCAGTACTGGTGAATCATCACGGAGCATGCATAGAGCAGTCTATTTTCGCCTTTACTATCTATATCTAACAAACATTCCGAACTATAATTCCAATACATCTACACCTATATTCACCTCGGACTTCGTGACTAACAGATACAAATGTATTTTCGACTTTGAAAGGCGTGGGTCTACAAAATAAACACTCGAATTCTTTAAAAATACCACAGAAAATCCATTGTTTTCCACTAAAAAAGACAAAATAATTTACAACACAAAGATAAGAGCGCACGTTAAAAGATAAAGCCTAGAACCGTACGAGATTATTGTGATAAAAACTGTAGTGCTAGCGGACGTATTAGTGTGACACTTTTAATTATAATTTTGTGCTAGTGTGCCGAAATGTTAGTGTTAATACTTAGTGTTATCGGATTGTTCCCGTATGGTAAGCACTTACTTATATTTTAACCGTTTTAAAATAAAATAGAGTAAACAGAATAGAAGTACATACATATTTCTAACAACAGGTTATCCGTCATTTGTAATGGTTTGTTAATCCATTGTGTACACGGGTGACATCCGATTGCATTAAATAAAACAAAGTGTTATGTCACGTTTGAATTCGTTGTGTATGAATGAGCCGGCCGCCGCCCGCGCACTACTACCGCGACACAATGCTTTACCGACTCATCTCGCCTCTGGATAAATATTTATTTATTCAACTGTTGACAATCGTATTTACATTGTCAATGTGCGTCTAGCAATGTAGTGTCGCCACAGAAAGCGCGTGGGCTGAGGATTTTATGTTGATGATCACTGTGACACTAGTCGTGGATTTAGGTCAGTGTTGTCAAGATAACTAGCGATATCGCGAATAATAGGAACGCATACAATAGTCGAGTGTTATTGTCCATATATTATTTGTTCTGGTGGTTTATGGAGTACTTAGATTGAAGTGATGGTTAACGTCTAAACGTATGCAGTTAACCTTGACGACCATCAATAAATATCAAATTTATTTGTAATCTTAGGAGAGATTCTTCCTAGCAACCAGGAAATTTCTCCATTTATGAGCAGGTTAAAAAAAAACAGTAAAACAGTCTATAATCACTTCGCAACAAAACTTTTTCTCAATTTTCATACAAGAATAAAGTACACGTTATACAATATTGTGTTTACAATTACGCACCAACATAGCAACACAAGCAACCAACGGTTCGTTTTGTAAGCTTCTATAAAAGGAAATAGTATTCTGTTAGGTGAGGTGCAAAAAGTTAAAAGATATAGAGTTACAATAGAGCCGGGTACATGGGTACATTGGGTACACGCAACTTGGTGCACAATTATGTCAGACGTCTATCAAGCACTTTCTCGGACGCCTACCACGATGCAACGATCTTCGGTGTGATCTTTTTACGCGCCGTCGAACTAAGTAACGTAGACAAATTGACATTGGATTCTATTGCATTATATTTTGCTGGTTAGGTATTAAATGCCTGTGTTATGTATACTAACCATGCCAATTTTATAAAGGGAGAGCGTGATTTCTGTGTATTTAGGGTTTTCAGAAACATTCAAAAAGGACTATTCTAGATTGATTATAAAACTAGACTAGGACGAAGCCAGGGCAGGCCGCCTGTATGTTGATATTATTACAATGAATTAGTGTCTATTTCAGTCGTGAAATACTTACTTATAGCATGAGTATCAAATAAAATGTCCACATCAATCATCTTATCGATTCGATCGGATGTTTGCAATAAATAGAATTTGCGATAAAAGTATTGGATAACAATTTATCAGGACACAAGTAGCAAATATTTCCTTTTTATAGAATTATTTAGTTTTTAAATCTTATCCTCCTACCTACTTAGATTAAAATGCCATCTACAAGCCGCTAAGCCATTTACGCGTAGGTTAGGTAACTATATACCGTGTTGGGGCTAAAACTATTTGTGTGACTCTACCCTAGTAACAACTCTGTACAATTCTATGAAATACAACCTGAATGGTGAATTACATTCAATTATAGATAAACTAGCATAAAAACTATGAAACGTTGATATCAGTAATTAAATAATCAAACGATAACTACATAATTCGATGGCTTTTCATTCAAAGAAAACTCAGTGTCGCGTTAAATAAGCTCTTGCATACCTACACATCGAGAGCGGATTCTCTCGCTTTCAATAATTACGTAGCGTACGAGGCGAATGTATCGGAACGATGCAGTGATGGCCGGCAAAATGGCGCGAAACGCGAGAAAATGACATATGATTGCAGCGGTTAAAACAAACGTAAACTGCACTCAGAGCTGGCTATTACACGGCGGGCACGTCCATCAACAACGACGGGTAAAGTCTGGTGCACAACAATCACATTACCCATGCACTTTGTCAAAAAAAGGTGCTTGATTTCGATAGGCCCAAGCTTTTCATTATCGTAGAAGAAACTAACACAGAGGCGGTAAACTTAAATAGATTCCTGTAATGTTGAAAAATGAATCTATCCTCTGTAATTCTTGTCCCATAATTTCTAAGTGGTTTAAGTAACATTAAAACACATAAAGGAACTCTAAAAATACGGGTGTCAAACATTGCATACACAAATCATTAATGTTAATCTGCAGAAAGCTCTACAATTTTACTCTACAATCATATGAATGTGTACCAAACTCTACATGCAATTAACGAGCTCTTAATTAAATTTACAACTTCACGTTACAAATACTTCACATGCAAGAGAAATCAGAACAACCTGCATTTTGCGATTATGTTCGCGCGAAAAATTGTCTTAACGGGCCATGACTTGATGAAAACCGTTTTGCATAACTGCCACACACAGTACTTGCATAACTGAGATAATAAAAACGCAAGGTATTTTGATTGCAACAGAATATTATTAACCACATTCATAGGAAAAAATAGATCGATGTTTTTTTATTATTTTTTCAATTTCTTGCCAGCTGTCCTATTTTTTGTGCATGATATAATTTTGTAGATTTCAAGATCTATAAAAGCTTATCAGCCAAGTTACGCAGATGTATATTTACGGAAACTTATCTAAGCTTTTATGACGACAGTTAAAGTAAATTGATATAATTAAACAGGTAATTACTGCGCAGATATATATTTATACCTATTTTCTACAACAAAATAAGTACACGTGTCTAATAAATGTCAAATTGTAAATTACCAAGTACCATGCATGTTTATACGTACTCGATTTGTAAACAACATTATTAAAAGTCAACGTGGAAATACGTAAGAACAACATTATAGATTCATTTTATTGCCAGGGTAGAGAAAACTTTACATAGATTTTCTAGTGTGAATTAGTGCCTAATATAATAATAATTATGTTATGCAAAGCATGGCATCGAATCCGACGAAAAGGATTCTTCTTTTAATGAGATTTTTTTGTTACAGCTATTACAGAGAAATGTTTCTACAGCCGATGTCTGGGTTGTTATCCCGAACAGGCCGCCTCACCAGGAGTACCCATAGAATGTCATCCAACTAATTGGGTCTCAGCGCAATGGGTACACAACTACGGACATCCACCTCCTTCGACAGACTCTAGAATTCCTATAGAATACCGCTGTCTGAAGATGGTTGCTACGCCTGATGATAAAACATGTAAGTTAACTTAATCAAAACAATTATTTGATATTCGAACCTAATTTCTTCCATGTTAAAGATATTTTACTTGTACGAGCCTTTACTAAAACGATTTTCTACGATTAAAATTTCTTGATTCTGGTTCATCTCTACTAAGGATCAACTTCTCATCATCGTCGCTCTTATGAGTAAAGTTTTTTAAATAAACTTTAAAATATTCTATTTTTTCAGTCGGCAACACAGTGGATGTTTTACGTGGGTGTATTCCCCGCATGCAGGTGGATTCGGTCTGTCTAGCGCTGGTAGCTATAGAGAGAGCCCGCGGTCACAGCGACGCTCGCTGCCACATCTGCAACGGGAATAACTGCAACTCTGTCTCAAGAACACACTCCATACCTCTTCATATAACTCTATTATCTCTTCTATCATACTACATACTGAGGTGAACAAAATAAAACAATATCTAGTCTCGTGTAGTTTAATGACAAATCAATTTTAATATAATGTTAATACAAATTGTACCTTTGTTATTTTTAAATTAAAATAAAATTTGTTAAGTTTTTTTATAATGCTGTCTTTTTATTATATCGAGTGGGGTTTTTATTATATCTTATTCTAATTTAAGCACCATGTCAAAACAACGAAAGCACCTATACTTGCATAGCAAATTGATTTAGCACATAAATATAAACATATAAAAAAATAATTTCAAATATATTTTACAACATAATTATAATTATCTACAAGTATTATGATCATGGTTCTAATAGTACAGGCTGCAATCAAAAAGCTAAACATATAAAAAAATAAGATTGCACACTGTAGCATATTTACGTACAACCTTAATAAATAGCTCGGAAAAACAATCTCTAGCAATCCCATACTTTTTCTTTACTAAAAAGTACTGTTTTAAAATGGTATTTTATCAATATATTTTGATTGCACAAGTGGGATTTATTTTATACTGATACAGGTATAATACTCTCAAGTGATTAACGGAATGTATTACAGGGCTATTTTCCCTGAATTCAATAGTTCATATTACAAAAAAGTTATAAAAATAATATACACAGACTAGACGAGTGTCACTCTCATAATAAAAAGTAAAATTATAAATGCATTTTGAAAATATAAAAAGTATAAAAAGAGCATTAATTTGCTTGTTATATTCTAATTATTAAATTTAAATAACATTAACAGATCTAGATATTCGATTAAAGTCTTTTTTACATAGTAAACAAATACACTACAAAAATTAAGTACAAACATATTTGTATAAGCATAAATACATCTTAATTTTACAAAATGGAATGTTAGTTTTCAGACAACAGAGCAAGAAATAAACGCTAAAAATATTATTATGATTAATCTTTTGATTCGCCTATAAATATATTTAAATGTATTGTATAAGGCAGGTCTTCTTTTAACCTATTTTACAACAGAGTTTGTGCTTGAACTTTTTTCGTAATACCATCTCGTCTTTTATACACCAACCCACTTTAAGAAATGTAATTATTTGTTGTTGACACGCGAACTGCTAAAGTCCAGAAGCATGGACTCAGATCTGAGTCAATGTTGGGACTTTAGTGTTTCTTGTTGAATAGAAAACAGACGTCATTTTACGATTAACAAGAAAACACAACACATTTTGTTGTATGTTGATAACAATTACAGCATAATCTATAGAGAATTGACAATTAATTAGCAATGCGATGAAGGGTGGTAAAAATTCACAGATAAAACAATAGGCCTGAGACCTCGTCAATTTGAAACTATTCTTAATTCTAACTTATTCATAAATTATTATTAATCACTGACAACTAAAAATCTTGTAAAATTATGAAATACCTATCAATTAATAGTGTTAAAATCACAACATATGGTCTCGATCCTACATCTAATAATTTCATCGGAAAAATAATATCAAAAAATCACAGGTGCTGTTACATTACTAAATGCTTCTCCTACTTTACTGTATAACATTTGAACTAACTAATAATGAGTCACAACTAGACTCGGACAATTAAGTACTTTAATCTCATTGGGATATGAACATTTTTGTACAAAATAATATGTACGCTACATTTAATACAATAAAAAAACGAATTGAGAACCTCTTCGTTTTGAAGTCGGTTAAAAAGTTAACCCCTTATTGGGCTGAGTAAGGAGAGAGCTGGGAGCCCTTATTCAGATCATTTAAGCATTTTCATCGACTGAGTATAAAAACAATGCTAACTTAGAATGTACTATCGAACCAACTGAATCATGACCCATTTTGCCGACAATTCGCTTGACACCGTCAAAACACTAAGAATTTCATCTTTATCGTCAAAGTTGCACTTAGGACATTTTAAACATGCATACGACTGTGTTATGATGTATTACGACTACAGACAATTTTAACCTTTGTTATTACAGTACGTAGATACGTTTTCGATGAATCACTCTTAATTTGAATCTAGAATGTAAATAGTATAAACTCTTTTCACTACGAAAAAACCTATTTGTGTCAAATATGACAAATATCAAATAGCTCGTCATTTAGAAATCTGTGTAACGATTAGGGTAACCACTATAGTCATTGCCCATCATACAGTGATTGCCAATGTTAAGGAATAATACGTTTATTTTAATTTCTAAAGTAACCAGTTCAAATTAATTGCGATGTATGTCACTTTTAGAATATTGGTAACACTTTTAATTTATAGAACTCATGTCCGACGTTTGTGCGACAAGTGTGTAGTTCGAAAAGAAAAATAAGTTTGTTGCAATATTTGTTAAGGATAACACATTTGAATTAACAGTATTCACTAGTATTTCTTGTATTTAAGTGTTTTATATTGAATTAGTATAAAGTTATTGAAACAAACGACTGATGTTCTTTTAGAAAGAATATTTAAGTTACGTTTATAACAGAGTTTAAGTCAATGTTTTACTAAATAGGTAAAGATACTATTGACCAAAATTGTGTATCAATTCCTTAACCGGGTAATAACTATGCTGGTTACCCTATATTATTTTAATTTTTATAGTTACAATGACATTATTTCCTACAAAGTCCGAATAAACCATGTCCTGAGTGGGTATCGAACCCACTCCTGACGCGTCCCAGTCGTAACATCAACCCACTACGCCACGGAGCCTGTTGAAAACGGTAGCAAAGCATTATTGTATTGACGCACAAAGATTTGTCGCAATAATGACAGATAACAAATTCATCACCAAGGAAACGTAGGTTCAAGCCAATTTCGACCTACGCGTATATAGACGTGTTTTAGAAAATGAGCACATGGTGGGTCATGATTCAGTTTGTTCGATAGTACAGCTTGTAAAATACTGTTACTTTCATATTAACCGTAATGTAGTACGAAAATTTCCAGACTCGAATACTGTCCAAACAGAATACTATCAGCTTTTTGTAAAGCCATAAAGGCAAAGTTTAAAATTAATTTGTACTAACTACTTGTATCACATTTAACGCCAAGGCACGCGTTCAAGATGCCATATTTGTCTATTATCTTGAATACACTTTTTTGATGTTATAAACCCGCCGTCCTTATCTTTGTCGTCTTTTTCTGTTAAGTATAACGTTAGGCACAGACCACTGGGGGTTTTTAGTCTCGGTCCTTTCTGAACCCACAACTGCTTACTACTATCACTACACGCCGACCACACCGCACGCCCGTTCCCTTGCTGTAAACACAACCCTTCATCTGCCATGACTCTTCCTTCAGGAGTATAAACCACTAAGCTGTCTAGATCAAGGTCGTTCCCGCAAGGCACTGTCGACGCTGGACGCCCAACACCCGGAGTACCAGCAGGTACCCCCAAACACCCGCCTATATCACTCCTTATCCTACCAAACCACCTGTCATCGGTAGGGAAGAAATGTTGAGGCCACACATTCTCTAAATACCACTTAAAACTTTTGCATTTCAAGTTCTTTCTTAATTCCACTCTGTCCGCGACTGTCTGTTGGTCACGTATCGCGGCAATAGAAGGGTTGAATTTAAAGAAAAATTCGGCCCACTCATCCATCCATACAGTGGCCGCTCGGGCGAGATTCGAATTTAATACTTTTGCTACTCCACCAGGATACTTATAAGGACTATGTCTTCTAAATATATGACCTACTCTTGAACACGATGTGATTTCTACTCTAGCACCGCATTGCCATGCTCTCCAAGACAGTTCCAGGTTCTCGGCCCCCCATATTAGCATACCTTCGTCATAGCCGCCTAGGCGCCAGAAGAGGCTCTTTCTAACAGCAAATAGGCCTCCAGCCATTGTTGGTGTGGGATATGGTTTTGAAGGATTGGCTGACTTTAGTGCGAGGACGTCAGAACCGGGTATAAGCCAGCGGAAATGCAGACGCCAGCTGAAAGCTCCCCAATGCGCGTCGATGCTCTTGGTGTAGGACATCGTGTCGTCTGATAGCAGGTCGATGTGAGGACATATGAATACATCGTCATTTCCCGCTCTGTCTAGTAGAGGTTCCAGCCATCCTTGTGTCACCTATAAATTTTGAGAAAATATACAATAGATAAATTGTAACCACAAATGTAAAAACTACATAAGTTATCTTTCTTTTAACACCGAAGGTGAAATACGTGTTTGGTCAACATGCAAAAAATACACAGTAATACTACTCCAGCCTTGACAATGGACCTTACACCTTGTAATCAACTGTTGCATAATAACCCTTGTATGAGACTTTTTAACAGTTTAGCAATAACTTAATGAGAATAAAGCCACATACCTCACAATGCGCATCTAGAAATACCAGCACATCACCAACTGCTTCCCTGGCGCCCATCAGCCTCGCACCCACCAGTCCTGTCCTGGTAGGGTTCCTAAGTATTTGTACTTTATCTAACTTAGCTATTGCTTTGTCTAACTCTTCACCTAAGTACCTTCTGTCACTAGCGTCATCTACTAAGATCACCTGAAAACATAATATAATACATGACATTAGTTGCTAGGTAAGTACTTAATGTTTTGAGGAAACAGTGCTTGGTGATAGGTGCTTTGATATAAATGGTAACAGAGGGGTGACAATGATTATTGTACTGAGTAGTTGAGTTAAAAATATGGTTGGTCTTATTCTGTCAAGAATAAATATAGTCATAACTAGTGCAGTTTAAATTTAATTTTGGCCACACAGTCTGCCCCAAGAAACTTTGCATACAAGACTGGCTATTTACAGTTAATTCAATACATTTAAAATTATCTTCTTCTTAAATACCTGCTTAAGTAATACTCCTGGTGATCTATTAAGCACAGACATGACAGTCCTCATCAGTGTGGACCATGCTTCATTGTGAAAAACTATGATTATTGTAGCTGTGGGCAAGTTATCCAAGTTAAACTCCACACTTCTGCAACTGGAATGTGAAAATAAATCGTGATTATTGAAAAATTAAAAGGTTATTAAGAAAAAAACATCTTACGGAACCAGATATTATACAAATTGTTTAACAGACTGAACACTAACTTTATATAGACATCAGTTTTTGATGTATGCTTACAGAGTATAACAGCTAAGTACCTGAGAGGTTGTAAAAATCGTGGTTAAAACTTAAATAAAATACCCATCATATCTTGTTAAAGTTAATACCCTTATGATTTATAAATTCTGCTTCAAGCCATCTGTATAATATAATTTTTTTGTAAAACAAGTCTACACTAAATGTTAATTTTGATTACCTTTCACTCCTCATATCAGGAAGACTTCTGTTGATAGAAATCTTATCACTAACAAGAATGTTGTATGAATGTAGTGAGTATAACTCTCTGGCTGTTATCAGCTCCCTCTGTGACAGCTGCACAGGACGACCACCTTCACCTGCACCAGGTACCGGTGCATAATTGTTGCTGTTCACCACATCTGAAAACATAAGAGTAATCATTTATAACGAGAGTAATCGTTCCTGATTCATAATCTGTTTTGTCCTAAAGTGATAAGTATAGCTTACACAGCAAGCTGAATGTTATAAGATTATTTTAATATGAGGCTAAAATTGACATACAACTATAATCATACATAAAATTTAGCCTCCTGTAACTCTTGCACAATGGTCATGAAGATTTAATCTACTCATCATCATCATCATCATCTCAGCCGGGAATCGTCCACTGCTGGACAAAGGCCTCCCCCATCGAGCGCCAATAGGACCGGTCCTGGGCCGCCCTCATCCATCGGACTCCGGCAACCCTTACCAGGTCGTCGGTCCATCTTGTGGGGGGCCTGCCAACACTACGTTTCCCGGTTCGTGGTCGCCACTCAAGAACCTTTCTGCCCCAACGGCCGTCGGTTCTGCGAGCTATGTGCCCTGCCCACTGCCATTTGAGGTTCGCAACTCTTAGGGCTATATCGGTTACTTTGGTTCTCCTGCGGATCTCCTCATTTCTGATTCGATCTCGCAGGGAAACTCCGAGCATAGCCCTCTCCATTGCCCTCTGGGTGACTTTGAGCCTTCTGATAAGGCCCATAGTGAGCGACCACGTTTCACCGCCATAGGTCATCACTGGCAACACACACTGGTCAAAGACTTTCGTCTTGAGACACTGCGGTAATTCGGACGAGAAGATGTGTCGGAGCCTCCCGAACGCTGCCCAGCCGAGTTGGATTCGACGAGTGACCTCTTTCTCGAAGTTGGACCTACCTAACTGGACAGTTTGTCCTAGGTAGACGTAATCGTCAACAACTTCGAGTGTAGCGTCGCCGATCTTGACAGGGGTGGGTCTGACATGGTGGTTCGACATGATTTTTGTCTTGTCCATGTTCATTTTGAGACCCACTTGTTGGGATACGCTACTGAGGTCATCGAGCATTGCGCCTAGGTCTTCCATGGTCTCAGCCATGACTACGATATCGTCGGCAAATCGAAGGTGAGTCAAATACTCGCCATTGACGTTGATGCCGAGTCCTCTCCAATCCAGAAGCTTGAAGACGTCTTCCAGTGCAGCGGTGAACAGTTTCGGAGATATTACATCTCCCTGTCTCACGCCACGCCGCAGCTGGATAGGTTTCGAGTTCTGGTCTTGAAGGCGGACTGACATGGTGGCGTTTTCGCATAAGCACTTCAACACTTCGATGTACCGATAGTCAATTTGGCACCTCTGGAGAGACTGTAGCACTGCCCAGGTCTCGATCGAATCGAAGGCTTTCTCATAGTCCACAAACGCTAAACATAGGGGCCGGTTATACTCCTCGGACTTCTGTATAACCTGCCGCAGCGTATGTATGTGGTCTATGGTACTAAAGCCTTTTCGGAAACCGGCTTGTTCGTGAGGCTGGAAGTCATCGAACCTGTTAGCGAGACGATTCGTAATAACTCTCGAGAACAGCTTGTAGACGTGACTCAGGAGCGAGATGGGCCTATAGTTCTTCAAAAGAGCTTTATCGCCCTTTTTAAAGAACAGCACCACCACGCTCCTGTGCCATGCCTTAGGCGTGGTACCCTCGTGGATGACAGAATTAAACAGTTTTCGGAGAGCTTCTAATATCGGCT
The DNA here is from genome assembly GCF_050436995.1 of Anticarsia gemmatalis. Taxonomy (NCBI): domain Eukaryota; kingdom Metazoa; phylum Arthropoda; class Insecta; order Lepidoptera; family Erebidae; genus Anticarsia; species Anticarsia gemmatalis. Next base: position 5,379,041 of record NC_134760.1, read on the forward strand.
GTCCGCCCGCTTTTAGAAGCTCTGCTGTTATTCCGTCATCACCTGGAGCCTTGTTGTTCTTGAGCTGTCTGAGAGCCATACTAATCTCGCGCAGGTCGATGTCCGGGATATCTTCGGTATAGTGTCGGGTTAGTGCGGCTCTTGGATCTGTTGCCGCACTGCAAACAGGTGATCGTGTGGACGTGTATAACTGTCCGTAGAACTTCTCTACCTCACCCATGAGCTCAGCTCCGGAAGATATGATCCTGCCGTCCTCGGTCTTCAGCTTGGTCAGCCGGCTTTGCCCAATGGACAGATCCCTGGTAAACACCTTAGAGCCCCTGTTTCGCTCAATAGCCTCTTCAACACATTTGGTGTTGAATTGGCGTATATCGCGTTTCAGGGACTTTGAGATCTGTCGGTTGAGCCGCCGGCAGACTGTCACGTCACCGGAGGACTGCAGAACCATCCTACGTCGTTCTTCCATGAGCTGTAGGGTAGGGTCTGAGAGTTTTTTAGTTCTTTTTGGATGCTGGGTCTTAAAGAACTTGGACCCAGTCATCTGGACAGTTTCCACGAGCCTGTTGCTATAATCATCCACATCTACGCACTCACCTAAGCACTCGAAGCGGTTACGTAGTTCGAGTTGAAAGCTCTCGGGGTTTTGAATATGAGCAGGTGCCGGTCGGAGCGTGGATGTACGGTTTACGTACACTTAGTTGATATTCCGCTGATCTTACACAAATCGGCTGATTGTTTTGTAATTATAATTAATTTATATTTAGTGTGCATTTTAACAAACGAGCGTCCGCACGTGTGTGAGAGTCACCTTTCAACTCAAAAACTGTATTTACGTAACTAGAATAATAAATTACTACGGGAAGAAGTTTCTTTCACTTGCGCACTCACAACTACTTAACTCTTAAACTATCAGTAGTGTACCGGTTACTAAACTGTACATTAAGTGGTCCTTCGAGCCGGATGCTGAGGATCTCTGTGTCTCATAAACTGTGATAGCGAATCGGTTTGGTCGGCCTCCCACAAGCGGGTCTCACCGGTCCAAATTGAGAGTCGTGTGTCATCACAAGGACGCAGATTAACTTAGCATCAATAACATTCAACTTTCAACGAGGTTCGCGAACAAGACGAGTTACGAAGAAACACTGGAAATTGAAGACCAGTAGAACTACGGAACCTACAGTCTTCTTCGTATCCTGGACACAACTTTCCTGGAACCTACAACTTAACTTAAGGTACCATGGAGCAACAACTAACCAAACAAGGCGGCATCTTTGAAGATATCAAAACCTTATGTACCAATTACAAGAAAGACAGCAGTTCTCGAAAAACTATCGACTATCTAGAAAAACGTTTGGAGAACTTAGAAAAACTATGGGTAAACTTTGAACAACAGCATCAGATATTAGTGAAAGGTGTCGAAAATAAAAATATTGGATATTTCACTGACGATATTTACGGGAAAACTAAGACTTTGTACGACTCAACTAAGAAGAATATGGTGGATTTACTTTCCTTTCAACGAAAACAACAAATAAACGTGAATTTTGACTTAAGCGGACTGATGGACGACGTCGCTATGGACGACGGAAAACAAAAACTAATCATACAACAAGAACGAAATTTTAAGGCGTTATACAGAGCTATGTCGAAGATTGACCTTGATTGCATAAATGAGAAGTGGGAGTTCGAAGAACATATTACCATTTTAAAGTCAAAATGGGAGCTGATTGACAAAACTCATTGGGAGTTGGAAGACGAACTAAAAGGGTCCAATTTGATTATGGACTACAGTCAAAAGTACGAAGCTCTTGAACAGAAATATGACAACATAAAACGGGCTTTAAATAGTAAAATGTGGTCTAGTGTACATTATCAGCGGTCCGCACCAAAAATCGACATCCCGGAATTTTCTGGAAATTATGTTCACTGGATTACGTTCAAGGACATCTTCATGGAAACCATCCACAACAACCCCAGTATCTCTAAGGCACAAAAAATGCAGTACTTGAAGACAAAACTTAAGGGTGAAGCAGAGCGCCTCGTCCAACACTTATCTATTAGTGGGGATAATTACGATTCATGTTGGGAGATATTATCGCACAGATATGACAACCGTCGACTACAGTTCACATCTTTCATGAGTACCATGCAGAATATACCAGCTATCCAACACCCTAACGCCAACAACATGAAACGCATGCACGATGTAATTACAGAGTGTATGAATGGCCTTGGCAACATGGGAGTTGAGGTGTCAAATTGGGGACCAATGATTGTTTACAACATGTCACAAAAATTAGATTCGATTACTCTTAACGAATACACAAAAGAAACTCAAAACAACAGAGAATTGCCGAATTTGGAGGAATTCCTCGGTTTCCTAGAACTCAAATTTCTCGCTTACGAAACTGCAAAGGGCTGCTCTAAAGAGACCATTGAAAACAAAATTCATAGGCCTAACCATAGAGGATGGAACAATAACTATAAGCCCAATAATTTTCCTAACAAGCAGCAAGACATGAAAAAATTAGGCTACTCTAAAATTTTTCATGCATCGTACGGACAATGTCCTCTTTGCTATAAAGATCACGTGTTGATGCAGTGTGATAAGTTCATCGACATGGACATTGCGCAACGGAATAAAACTGTTGCAAAACTCAAAGTTTGCAAAAATTGCTTATACAGCCACGGCAATGTCGCGTGCAGTTCGAAGAAAACGTGCCGCGAATGTAATTTGAAACATCATACATTATTACATTTCAATAAACCTGTCTATAATGACTCAAATGTTAGAAGGGATCAAGATCGGAATTCGAATCCAGGACCTTCAACATCAACTACACCTGGCGCTCACCACTTAGCGACCGATGGCACAGAAGTCTTATTAACTACCATTCAGATCAAGGTGCAATCTGCCGACGGAAACTATGTCACTTTGCGAGGCCTCCTAGATCAAGGGTCACAGACAAACTTAATATCTGAAAGTGCGGCGCAACTGCTACGCTTACCTCGAAGCAAATTTGACGCTGCTATAACCGGCATTGGTTCTACGTCACGCAACTGCAAGGGCCTTCTCCAGCTCCACTGCAAGTCGATACACTCAGATTTTACATTCAATGTACAAGCTTTGATACTGACTAACTTAACCAATAAGTTGCCTGGCAGCACTTTCCAAAGCACAGGTTGGACACATCTTCAAAACTTGAAACTCGCCGATCCGAACTATAATGTGTCTGGCTCAATAGATTTTCTTCTGGGAGCTGATGTTTACGCGGATATCATCTTGGACGGAGTGTTGAAAGGTGATCAGCATTCACCCATCGCCCAGCAAACTCGTTTGGGGTGGATCTTATGCGGGAAACTAAGAATCTTTAACTGTCATCTAACTTTAGCTATCACATCTGATTTGTCGAAGTATTGGGAAATTGAAGATATTATACCAAGCTCTCAAGACATACATCGAGACGATCAATGTGAAACTTATTACCAACAAACAACAAAAAGAAGTTCTGAAGGCCAATATATTGTAAAAATGCCTATGATCCAGGGTTATGAACAACACCTTGGACATTCGAAATCTACTGCGATTGCACAATTTCTCAAACTAGAAAAACGATTACATAAAAACAAACCTCTGTTGACTATGTACAGAAACTTTATGAATGAATACTTGACGTTAAAACATATGGAGCCGGCGACTCAGATAACATCTAACCAACCTGAATATTATTTACCGCACCACGGCGTCTTACGTGAAGAATCCACCACCACAAAATTAAGGGTTGTCTTCAACGCGTCACAAAAAACTTCTAGTGGCAGAAGTTTGAACAGTCTGATGGAGAAAGGCCCCAATCTCCAAAAGGATATACAAGCACTCATTTTAAAGTGGAGGACGTACCGTTACGCATTTACTGCTGACATAGAAAAAATGTACCGTTTCTTGTGGATTGCAGACGAGCAGAAATCGCTCCAAAAGATCATATGGAGAAACTCGCCTACCGATCAATTAAGCGAGTACGCGCTATGTACTGTAACTTATGGTACGAAAAGCGCGCCATGGTTGGCAATGCGAACTTTACAACAGTTGGCAACTGACCACGGTCACTTATACCCCGAGGCAGCCAACCTATTACGTCATGATTTCTACGTCGACGATCTAATAAGCGGAAATAACTGTTTAGAAACTGCTAAAAAACTACAAATAGATCTGATAAAATTATTAAAATGCGGGGGTATGAACCTAAGAAAGTGGTCAAGTAATGCTACCGAGCTACTAGAACAATTGACCGAAGATCAAATTTCACAAACAAAGTTCGACTTCAAACAAGACGATTCAATGAAAACACTTGGCCTCGGTTGGAATCCCAAATCAGACATATTCACATTTAGCTGGAACTTAAAACCAAACTCAAAGAAAATACTTACTAAACGCGCACTACTGTCGGAAATTTCACAACTATACGATCCCCTTGGCTGGTTCTCCCCTGTCACTGTAAAAGCTAAGCTTATTTTCCAACGCGTTTGGACGAAAAAACTTGCTTGGGATGAGGCATTGCCTAAAGACATACAAGACGAGTGGCTGAAAACGAAAGATCAACTTGAAGAACTAAGAATTGTGAAAATAAGTCGTTGGATTGGAAGCATTCAGAACAACATAGAATTATTAGCATTCAGCGACGCAAGTGAAAAAGCTTATTCAAGCGTAATTTATACACGGACAATTAATCAACACGGACAGCCGGTGGTAAGCTTGCTGGTAGCGAAAACTAGGGTTGCCCCACTGGCACAAAAATTATCGCTGCCGAGACTTGAACTGAGCGGTGCCTTGCTATTAACACAATTGGTTAACAAGGTAACTGAATCCCTTTCGGGGTACAATATAACTGTGTGGGCTTGGTGTGACTCAAAAGTGGTCCTGGCTTGGCTACAGGGAAAGGCGTCCAAATACGAAAAATATGTGGAAAACCGCGTCGTGAAAATAACTCAGGTTATACCCGCATCCAACTGGCTTTACATAGAATCAAAAAGGAATCCCGCGGATTGTGCAACTAGAGGCTTATATCCTAAACAACTCGTGAATACTGAGTTATGGTGGTCAGGTCCTGAAATGCTAAAAACATTTACGAGCAAACCCGAAAAACTGCGTTGTGTATTTACAACAACGGAAGACGAAAAACGTGAAGTCTCAACCTTAACCCAACAAAATAATAATATTGTAAGTGATTTGATAAATAAACATAGTACGTTGAGTCACGTTACGCGGATTATTGCTTGGATAACACGATTCAGTACAAATGCACTGAATAACATTACAACAAACAAGAAATTTGACGCTGCTCGGCACACGCTTCACAATAATTGTTTAACAAAATTGGAACTTGAGAACGCAATGACTATAATAACAAGAAATATTCAACGACTTGAATTCAATTTAGAATACGATCTATTACTCAAAGGTCAACCTGTAACTATCATAAGTTCTATACGCAAACTATATCCCTATTTGGACCAAGAGGGCATTATGCGTGTGGGCGGACGCTTAAATAAAACGAACCTACCACCTGGCATGAAAAACCCCGCAATTGTTCCTAGGACTAGCAGATTAACCGAGTTGATAATAAACCAAGCTCATGCGGCAACTTTACACGGGGGTGCCCGACTTACGCTCGTCTACATCCGTCAACAATATTGGATAGTAGGGGGCAACAGAGCTGTTAAAACACAACTACGACGGTGTGTACGCTGCCATCGATTTAAACCTAACGAAACCTATCAACTAATGGCTGATCTTCCTTCACCGCGCGTGACACCTTCGCGCCCGTTTACGCACACGGGGGTCGACTTCACGGGTCACGTGGATGTCAAATTAAACAAAGGAAGAGGGATTAAGACGTCCAAGGGATATATTGCGATCTTTGTTTGTTTGGCAACAAAAGCCGTGCACATAGAACTAGTTTCTGATTTGAGTACTGAAACTTTTATCAGTGCTTTCCAAAGAATGTGTGCCAGACGTGGAACACCTGGCCATGTTTACTCAGATTGTGGGACAAACTTTATTGGGGCATCGAAAATGTTAAATCACGAATACGAAATATTTAAAACTACACTGTCTCCTGACTTTTTCAATGAAATAAGCAAAATGAAAGTAGAGTGGCACTTCAATGCCCCGGCTTGGCCAACTGGTGGTGGGATTTGGGAGGCAGCGGTGCGTTCCATGAAATACCACTTGCGGCGCGTACTTGGCGAACAAAAGCTTACTTTTGAGGAGTTTTCAACCTTGTTGTGTCAAATAGAAGCGTGCATGAACTCACGGCCGCTTTGCCCACTTTCAGAAGACCCAGACGAATTCTACTACTATTTGACGCCCGGACACTTTCTGACAGGTAGTCCAACCATGACGCTGCCACTAGGAGACTACAACGATGACCGCCATCTCAATTTACGCAGACGATGGCAGCTAACCGAAAACATGTTTCATCAGTTTTGGAAACACTGGTCTTCGGAATACCTAACAACGTTACAAGCCCGAAGCAAGTGGTTAAAACCCACACATAACATCAAAATCAATGATATCGTCTTAGTCAAGGACAATAACCTTCCGCCAGGAAAGTGGGCTCTAGGGCGCGTGATCGAAGTCCATTCTGGTAGCGACGGACACGTGCGAGTTGCAACTGTAAAAACGCAAGCTAGCATATTGAAGCGCCCGATTACGAAACTGTCGCTGCTACCACTTGAAACTACGCAATAACCTACAAACAATATAATAATAAATTCATTATTATCGCACAAGTTAAGCAATACACAGTCTACATCTACGAGCCTAAAACAATTGAGAAGATGTTAACAACCGTACTTCTTCTGATTGCTTCCGCAACTGGTCGCACCCAACTATTGGGAGTTGCCACCTCAAGTGTTCAAATCGCAAGTTTGGGCAGGGATCGTCCTATATACTACGACACTATTGGAAAAGCACAATTGATCCATAACGAGTGGAGACTGCTTATGTATTACAACTTATCTACCTACTGGAACGGAGTTCAAAAGTTTGAAAACTATTTACAGGATATTTTACACTTTTGTCAAAGTTTGGAGCCAAGATATTGTGAAACAACAATACGTCAACTATCACACGAATTGGACCTTCTACAGCATTACAACAACATACTACTGGCCCCACACAAACATTTGTCGGGTCGCAACAAACGGGGGTTGATTGACGGAGTCGGTTACGTCGCGAACAGTCTCTTTGGAATTCTAGATCAGAGATTTGTTCAACAATATCAGAAGGATATTCAAACTATTCAGAACAACGACAACCATCTACTAGAACTTGTGCGAAACCAAACCTCTATTGTCGAAATTCAGAATGACATTTTGAAGAAAAACGAGCAAAACATGAACAACCAGTTTACACTCATCGACACCTTCATGAACGAAACTGACTTTAAGCTGGCGAAGATCGAATCGGCAATCGAAGTGGCTATGGCAACCTCCTACTTTACTTCAGCTTCACTTGCTGCACATTTACTATTATCTAACTTAAAAACCATTCAAGAAACTCTTTTTAGCACACTAATGGATACTTATAAAGGTCGGATCGACATTCACCTGCTTACTCCAGCCAACTTGATCCAACAGCTCACTACTATCTCTGGCCAGTTGCCCAAGACATTGACTTTACCCATAGTGAACATCCAAGACGAATTAAAAGATATATATGAATTGATTTACGTCAAGGCTCGAGTTACGGATACCTATTTTATGTATGAGCTGCACATTCCACTGGCGAGCGATGAAGACTTCGTTGTTTACCAAATCTATCCTTTGCCTATGAAGAATTTATATGAATCAAACGATACAGTAGTGGTTTCCGTGTCATCCAAATACATCGCTGTAAACTTGGAGAAGAATACTTACGTCAGATTTAGCGAAAAGGAACTAAGTCGCTGCATTCAACGGCGAAGGGATAATTTCGTCTGCATGTTGAACTTGCCAATCTTCAATTTACAAAACATCAATGCTCCCTGTGAAGCCAAATTATTAGGACATCAATCAACATCAACCTGCAATACAAAGAAATTAGAATGCGACACGGCTTGGGTCGAGTTACACAACACGAACACGTGGCTAGTGACGTGCTGTGACGAGTGCAATATACGTACCGTGTGTAATGGTGAAGTCAGAGTGCACGTCATCAACGGGTCATCGATTGTATCTCTGAAAGAAGGATGTATTCTCCAAACAAGAGACTTAAAAATACATTCTCACAACCAATATTACAGCAATGTTAAGCAGGACTACGACATCCAAATTCCGTCGCTGGATAAAACGATAAATGCCATAGTTGACACACATCCTACTTCGCTGCTGAAACCGACACACATCGAAGACATCGCTGTGGTCGAAAATCGTCTACGATCCCTAAAGAACAATGAACAACTCCCTGCACCGACGACGTTAACAACGCACGATATACACCATTATGCCATTTCCTATATACTACTGGCTATCGTAGGATTGGCGATAGCCGTATGGGTGGCGAGTAAACATGGTTACTGCAACCGCAATACGTGTGACATCAGTAACCCTACGGGTACAACCGAGGACATCGAAGTGCAGACTGTAACACCAACTACTGGGATAAAGACGTTGTTCGGTTCCCGTTCGAGGAGCATACGCCCGCATCCAAAGCCGCGAGCGGAGGCGTCGGTCGATGCTGAATGTGCCTGTTCGAAGTCTGCCTCGGATATCCAATTTAAATTTTAGATACCTAAACTTATTAACCAATGTTTTTGTTATGAATTTTTAGTTTATACATTTCAACAATTTCTTCTTTGTACGGGTGATTCTCATTCATTAATTAATAAATACTTTTTTTGTTATTACTTCCGGGTTGGGAATATGTACGGTTTACGTACACTTAGTTGATATTCCGCTGATCTTACACAAATCGGCTGATTGTTTTGTAATTATAATTAATTTATATTTAGTGTGCATTTTAACAAACGAGCGTCCGCACGTGTGTGAGAGTCACCTTTCAACTCAAAAACTGTATTTACGTAACTAGAATAATAAATTACTACGGGAAGAAGTTTCTTTCACTTGCGCACTCACAACTACTTAACTCTTAAACTATCAGTAGTGTACCGGTTACTAAACTGTACAGTGGACTTCATCAGTCGTGACCGTTCGAGCGCTATGTTTAGATTCAATGTGCCTCTTACCATTCGGTGATCGCTCCCGGTTTTCACCGCATTGATCACAGAGACATCATTGAATATGCGCCGTTTGGTCGACATGATGAAGTCGATCTCATTTTTGGTCGCACCATCGGGACCCACCCAGGTCCACTTGCGGTGATTCCGCTTCCTGAAGAAGGAGTTCATCATAAAGAGTCCTTCCCTCTCCATGAAGTCGGCCAGCAGTTGACCCCGCGCGTTTCGTTGCCCATACCCAAATTGCCCCACTTTCAACTCACTACCGCAACGTTTGCCCAGTTTCGCGTTGAAGTCTCCCATGACAACGGTGAAGTAGGTCTGGGAGCTATGTATAGCCCGGGATATATCCTCGTACATAGCCTCCACCTCATCGTCGGAATGTGCCGAAGTCGGGGCGTAGACCTGGATGACCTTCAACGAATACCTTTTGGTAATTCTGAGTGTCAGGTACGCCACCCTTGTCGACACACTCTCGATCAGTCTTCACCACGTTGTTCACGAGGGACTTGTGGATGATAAACCCGACACCACCCTGGGACTGCTGGTCGCCCTCCCGGAAATAGAGCAGGTTACCTGACTTAAGGATTATTGAGTCCTCCCCCTGTCTTCGGACTTCAGATAACCCTACAATGTCCCATCGTATCCTGCTCAATTCTTCCTCCAGTTCGACTAACTTCTCGTCGGTCCGCAGTGTGCGCGTGTTATATGTTGCCAGGGCCAGTTGTCGTCGGTTGTGGTAGCCTGATCGCTGCCGGGGATTCTTAGCACCCCTTGCCCCGCCGTTACCATGACCGCTACCATAGTCAGGAATAGCGGGGCCGCCGGGGACTAGGGGCCGATCTTTTTGTGCCATCATTTTGGGGGGGTTTTGCCATAATCGCCACGCTTGGCAGGCGGGTTGGCGATCGCAGTAGCGGAAGGCTCATCACAAGACGCTGCTGCCCGTCTTGTGTCTCGCTATTTCCTTCCGCCGTGTTAGAATGGTTTGACCGCCATTAGTCGGTTGACTGTTTGCACTAGTGCTACGAAGTACCTCTAGTGTAATGTACTAATAATAGAAAAATAAATGTTTAATCTACTAATAATAGAAAAATAAATAACAAATCACGATCATTTACAATTGCAGTGTATGATTAAAATTAAAGTTGGTAGTATACTGGATTTCTATTCTATCAGATCTGATAACAATGATGAAAAGTTAGTAGGTGTAACTGTTTATTTTATCTAGTTGCACAATGTACATAGTGTTAGAACAGAGCACACTTAGCCATCATGTGTGAAGGTTATTAGTGAATGTATACATTTGCAACAATTACAGATGGTTATCTTATTAGAAAAATAATAAACAAATTGTTTCTTCCATGGTCTAAACAAAGGTTATAGAACTAAGAAAACTATTCTAATAGTTATAAAACATTCTAATAATGCCATAACAATGTATACTATTAAGATTCTTATAATGAAAATATAACAATTATAAGAAAAATAGTGAGAATATTTACCATCAGGTAGATCTCCACCCTTGATGCCACCAACATAATGACCCACTATGACTCTCATGCCTGTCTCATCTACATATGAATCCTTATCAAAATGCAAACTAGACAACAGAAAAAAATACATTTTTTATTTGATTGATTTTGGTTACAGGATAGCAAAATTGGTAAGAAGTTTTATTTCATAAACACAATTATAATAAGAAGTGCTGTAAAATATCCTTCCAAGGTGATAAAATTAAAACAGTCTTACCTATTGTACCAAGGCTCCTTGTGTTTTCTTTTGACAGTATTGTACAGCTCTAAGCTGACATAAAACATTGCATTTATTAAAAGTATTAAAACAACTAGAAGTGTAACAATCTTTTTCTTGCGACCTCTGCATAGCAAAGACCAAAAATCCTGTAACAAATAAATTCTATTGTTACCAAAAACATTTATGACTATGACAGTTAATATGGCTCATAATGGTGAAATTGTAATGTTTACCCAGTAATTAAATACTCACGTTTTTTAATAACATTGTTTTCTTTTTAAATTGTATTATTCTTTTGAAGAGTTTAGATGTTGATGATACACTTGTTACATTATCATTCCGAAACTTGCTGCGAAAACAGTATGTCAAACCAAATAGAATCCATTTGAGATGATGCGACCAATCAGGCAAGGATATTTACCATTTAACATTTCATAAACTTGAAAAGACGGAATTTTAGCAATGAAGAGAGGATTAATTAAAAAAGTTTGACGCTTGAGGAAGACATAATCAGACCTGACTGAACTTGACAGTTGACTCAGGTGTGACATTTGACACTTTGACAGCCAGCGATAGTAATGCGCTAGTCATGTTACAAGTACTAGTACTGTGCTAGTGCTACACGCGTCTTATACCGTTAAACGGGGTGAATAGAATTCGCGGGGTGAATAGAAAAAAAATTAGGAAAGTTTTCAAGGCCAATATTTGAGTACTCCTCGTTGAAGAATTCAGTTCAAATTTGAAATGATTACACGTCGATATTACTTCTCTGCGGTGTCATAATTGTTTAAATGTTTAAAATGATATTTATACCCAAAAAAATGCTTCAAAGACAACCGTCCTCGAATGCCTTAATATCGACCTCCAAAACTTTGGATTTAAAGTGGGATTTCTTTTCTAATGAGTTGTTTGAAGTGTTTATCTCTTTAGGTGTATATTAATTATTAATCTATAAAGAAACAATATTGTTAATTGAAAAAACGTTTTTAAACCTAAAAAATATGTTTAAATCACAGAAATAGTCATTTTTTTGTATAAACGGGGTGAATAGAATCGTTTGAAGGGTGAATAGAACTTTAGTATGGGGTAAATGGAAACATAGCAGGGTTCAATAGAAACGCGTAAGGGGTGAATAGAAACGAGTGAGGGGTCAATAGAGATTAATAAATAGGGTTGTCAAAAATTGTAAACAAAATTAACATAAACAATGAAAAATTAATAGTTATTAATGTTCTGAAATTCACAATTATCATTGTATCAAAGTTATAACGGCAAACTACTGCATATAGTATGAAAGTTAGTTAGGTGATCTTGTTTTATTTTTTGAGTTAATCTATACGAATCTATACTAATCTATACTAATATTATAAAGCTGAAGAGTTTGTTTGTTTGTTTGTTTGAACGCGCTAATCTCAGGAACTACTGATCCGACTTGAAAAATTCTTTCAGTGTTAGATAGTCCATTTATCGAGGAAGGTTATAGGCTATATATCATCACGCTACTGCCAATAGGAGCAGAGTACGGGTGAAAAATGTTACAAAAACGGGGACAATTTTGACCCACTAGCTGACCCGCGCAACTTCGCTTGCGTCACCTAAGAGAATGGGTCAAAATTTTCCCCGTTTTTGCAACATTTTTCGTTGCTCCTCCGCTCCTAATGACCGTAGCGTGATGTTATATAGCCTATAGCCTTCCTCGATAAATGGGCTATCTAACACTGAAAGAATTTTTCAAATCGGACCAGTAGTTCCTGAGATTAGCGCGTTCAAACAAACAAACAAACAAACTCTTCAGCTTTATAATATTAGTATAGTATTAGTATAGATTCTCTCTTATGTGACGCAAGCGAAGTTGCGCGGGTCAGCTTGTGTAATTATCAACGGTTATTTCAATTTTTAAACACACAACCTCCCTTTTCAGCATGTTGGATAAGTCGTCTTTGGCAGCCCTAACAGTTTTTCCATTCACCCCTTTGGTCGCTTCGATTTACCCCTATCGCTGGGTGAATAGAAATTGACCATTTTTTTAAGGAAATATCGTAAAATTATGCATATTTTACGACAAATATGGTTTTAGCTCTTTCTTCATGGCGCCGGACATGATATAGAATAACCCGACAATAAAAATAACAAGTTATTCGCAACAAATTTTTAGGACAAAGTTGAAAATTGTTTCTATTCACCCCGTTTTACGGTAGTATTTTATTAAAATATATGATGTATTTGCATATTCAAATATTTTTAATTAATAATAATGAATAAATACCTTCGCACTGTTCTTAAGTTGCATCCATCTGATTTTGAATAGTTTTAGTAATTTCAAGACAATAAAAACTTATTTAAATTGTCAATTTTGCAATTTTGTAGCGGCAAGTGAGTAAGGCTTATTAGAACACTCAGGCTATTCATGGAAGTAAGGCTGTAGTTATATCATTTTGTGTTACAGGACAGGTAACATTTTTTTATTCTGTTTTATGTCAATAACTATTAAGTAAAGTATTATTTATTCTGTTACAAAGTCAGATATTAAAGTATTCAACTACTAAGAGTATCTGACTTGGCTCATCACTATTCGGGAAGGTAAAGGGAAGAGACTGTCAAATTGACAATATTGACAGAATGCATAAGCAAAAAACAATTTTCTTGTAATGAATGCGTTCAAGTTCATAGCTGCATGTTATCTAGTACCGTCTGCAAATAATTATGCTTTGATTTAGAATCTACATGATGGAAGAAATCCTGAAGCCTTCTGAAGTCATTTCATAGAAGCATACACAATTTACATTGTACCGTTTGTTGTATTTTTTACAATTGTTTTATTATTTCGAATAGTAAAAATAAATTTAATTCTGAATGCAGCTTTTCCATGCGATAAATTGAAATGGCAGCCATTCAATATAGATTTATTGTTAGTAAATAACTGGAAAAATATCAATGCAAAACTGATTGATTTTGGTATATTCACCTGTCCGCTTTCAAAATACGATCGCCTAAACGATCCAGGTACTTTGTGAAAGCTAACTTTGTATTCGAACGCACTGTTTAATGATCATAGAGCGAAACCGTATAATAAGTGCCGGTTCCATTAACAAAATAAAACTTGAATTTGTGGGAATATTAGAAATAAATAACTGAACAAGATGTCACGACGCGGGCGTGGACGTGATCATAGAAGCTGGAGCAGCCATTGTTCCAGAGGTGCAGCTAGGCCACCAGGTCTGCGCGGCAGAGATATTGGGTTATATTTCAGAGACCAACAACGTTTACATGGGAAAATCAAAAAGAATCTAGATTATGTAGTAAGTATATATTTTCTACTATTATATTTGAATTTATAGTACATTATCTTTATATGAGTACCGTGACTCGTAAAAATAATCTTTTTTATGTATAAAAAATCAGTTAGGTTATGTTTTGGTCAAGACTAAGGTTTCTAGTATATATCATATCAATGAATACACATGAATGAAAGAGTGAGCATGCAGGTGAGGTACTAGTGTGTAATGGAGTTACCTGGTGTCTGGATTTAAATGGGTTGTTTGCCTTTTTCTCTTATATTCTGCTAATGCTAATTCTGTAATTATGCAGTTTTGCAACAATTATACATGAAAAACAAATGTTATGCTATTTTCAAAGATCCTTCAAAGAACTTCCATTGCTTCATTCACATCCATACATCTTCATTAGCAAGATCGCCTATTACGAGTATGCCTGTAATCAGACCAAACCTTGGTTTAAAAGTTAGATTGGCTATATATGAAATTTTTGGGTTCAAAAAATATATAAAGTCACATTTAGGCTGCTGTAGGTCTATTATTCAGCTTTAAAACTTTCCAAATCAATCTCAATCCATAAAGTGCTAATTGACTTGCATATTTTTTGTTCCACTCATAATTAATTTTGCGTTCATCACATATCAAATGCAAATTTTAATTTATTTAACTTTATTTTAGATCAACTTAAGAGTCCCACCAGCAATTGTAACGGGAATGGAAAACAACCTTAAATTAATACAAAAGTTAAGAGAGGAATGCAACATTCCATTGTCACAATTTGTGGGGTTAAACTCTATTAAAATAGAAAAAGACTGTGATCTGTCTAATACACATTCTTTGAATGATGACACAAGTACTCCAAGTACTTCGAGCAGTCACTTAAGTGATGTGAAAGAAATGCAACCAGAACTAAGTGCAAGTTCTGTTAAAACAGAACCAGTGGAGGCAAAAGATATTAAGACTGAAGGTACTTCAAACAAAAGACTGTTGTCACTGAGAGGAGCCGGTGATTTCAAATATGGCTATGAGGACATCATCACAGGGACATTTGATGAAAAACTTGATGAATGTCTTGCTCAAAAATCCTTAATTACCAAAAGAAATAGTGAAACGGATGATCTCAGCATCGTCCTCCATGCAGATTATCAAAATATGATCAATATGAGGGAATATAAGAAATTCAAAGCTTTTCGTGAAACATTACCGACTTACAAAAAGTCTGAGTATTTATTAAGATGCATAAACAATAACCAAGTGATTGTTATAAGCGGTGAGACTGGTTGTGGAAAATCAACACAGGTACAATAGCTTAAAGATTCAACAATTAAACCTTAGTCTCTTAGTTACCAAGTACTAATTGATGAATTGTTATTTTACAGGTTCCACAGTTAATTTTAGATCAAGCCATAGAAAATAAGCAAGGTGGATATGTAAGAGTTCTAGTCACTCAGCCGAGGCGCATAGCTGCTTCCTCCCTGGCTATGAGAGTTGCTCAAGAAAGGGCTGAGCTCATGGGAGCTGGTGTTGGATATGCAGTTAGATTAGAAAGGTGAGAAAGTAGAAGACATTTTCCTCCCTAAATTTAGAACCCATGTATGTCATATTAATAATTAATAATAAACCTAAACTTTGCTATATTGGCTCAAAATGGTACAAAATGTATGAAACTTTATTGTTGTTTTTGAACTGAACAAAGAATGCAAGCAAAAGCACAAGCAGCTCACTTTCTTTTATAATATTAATGATGATTTGTCACAATTAGGTATTCATTTGTTGTTAATTTTATCTACAGGGTGGATGCAAGAGCCCGAGGCAGTATAATGTTTTGTACCACGGGTATATTGCTGACCACTTTAGAAGTGGACCAGGGGCTGACCAACTACTCCCATGTGATACTTGATGAAGTACATGAGAGAGATTGTGATATTGACTTAGCTATGTTTATGCTGAAAAAGGTAAGCTACTACATGAATTCCGAATTTTTTACTTAAGTTGATATTTTGTATCAAACTCTTGACAGTTTAACTCATACTTATAACAAACAGTGGTAGTCATCTTTAAATTTTTTTATAGGTTAATGAGGAACTTGTCTTCAATTTATTGAAACAATCTTATGTTTATATGTGCTTATTATCACAATTACTATTCTAAATTGTCAAAACACTATTTTCAGGTCCTCATGAAGCGCAAGGACTTAAAACTGATATTGATGAGCGCTACTGTAGATGCCGACACGCTGTCAGTATATTTTGACAACTGTCCAATGGTACATATTGAAGGCTTAGCTTTCCCTGTAAAAGATGTATACATGGAAGAAATTCTTGAAATGACAAAGTTCAAGTTGCCAGAAGTCAACAGAAGCTTGCACCGTTATCAAGGACATGCTCGTGGACAAAAGAAGAAGAAATTGGCAGATGACATGCAGAAAGACATTCAATATAAAGCTACTATAGGTACCCACATTAAAATATTGTTATTAATCTCCAGGCATTCACATTTAAACAAAATTGTGGACTGTGTGATTCTTCGATTATTTTATACATTTTTCAATTTCAGCCCCATGGCTAGAATCCATCAAGAAAGACCTAAGTCCTGAGGTCTACAAAACACTACAGGACTCGAGAATCGAAGAATTAAACATTGATTTAATTCATGAACTCATGGTAACAATTTGTAGAGGAGAACCGGGAGCTATTCTAGTATTTCTACCGGGAATAATACAAATAAGTAGCTTAGTGAGATTGATGACTGAAAGGGGAAGGTTTCCACCATCTCAGTATTTGATTTATCCTCTTCACTCTAAGTTACCGTCGTTGCAACAACATAAGATATTTGAGAGACCTCCGGCCAACAAGAGGAAGATCATTATTGCTACTAATATAGCAGAGACATCTATAACTGTTGATGACATCGTATATGTGATTGATTGTGGCAAACTGAAGTACAGTGGGCTGAATGTGGAAGAAAATGTTTCTACATTGCTAACCGAATGGGCTGCCCAAGCGAATTTGCGTCAAAGGTAACCTTAACTTTGACAATATTTAAAGTTCACTGATGTCAAATATCTTATACTTATTAAATAACTTTTTTATTCATCAGACGTGGCCGCGCCGGTCGATGTCAGCCAGGTATATGTTACCATCTGGTGACGTCATACCGTGCACGTAATCTTGAAGAGCGTCTCCTGCCCGAGATACAAAGGAACCCGCTACTGGAGCCCGTGTTGGCACTGAAGAAGTTGCGTTTAGGCACCGCGGCTGAGGCACTGAAACTGTTACCTTCGCCGCCTGCTGAACGCACCGTCACGTTGGCGGTTAAGCATTTACAACAGTAAGTAGTAGCTGATTTTTTGGCTAGAAAGTCTAACTTCTGCCTTGATTTTTTACGTATACGACAATACAAGAATATGAAAATTATGTACTACAATTATGAATGTTTCATCATTCATAATATTCGTAATTTTCATATTCTTCTGTACAAAATGTAAAAGTCTATCTTGGATAAAAGTATTCATACAAATATGATACTTCTAGAACCATCCTATTTTCCATGTATACCTTTATTACACTGACTCGATTAGAATTCAAAAGCTATATTTTCGTTTTTATCAGATGTGGTGCCCTGGATTATGCTGAGAAACTGACGCCGCTTGGATGGCATCTAGCGAGGTTACCAGTTCACCCCGCGGCGGGTAAATTATTGATATTGGGCGCTCTCTTCGGTTGTCTTGACCGCGCCGCCAGCGTTGCTGCTGTCTGGGGCTTTAAGGACCCCTTCCAAATTGTTATAGGTACGTTATATCAAATTTAGTAGCATGGTTCGTATAAAACAATGATTAATAGAAGCTTTAAGATTAATTAATTAGTGCCCTATCTTCTAGATAAAAGACATAATAATGTGTAAAAAAATGTGGATATGAACAAGTCATTAGGATTATTAAATTGCACAAAGATGCTTTGCTGGAAACACAGCATCAACTTAAAAAATCATGAATATTTGTGAATCATGACAAATTACCTGTCTGCTATTGTTCTAATTTGGCTGTTTTATTGTTAAAAAGGTCATCAACATTATGTAAATGCAATATTTGAAATCTGATCTAATCCTGACACCAAGTAGCGCCATCTGTCTTTGTGATGAGTACGTAGGAATAAAAAGTTCAAAAAGTAATAAAACCAATCACATTTTAGGCAAAGAGCAAGAAGTAGACGATGTAAAGAAGCACTTTGCTATGGGTGAAGGAAGTGACCACGTTGCTATTTCTGAAGCGATCACACAGTGGGAGATGCTTCCTCGTTCCGACAAACGACACTTCGCCTACGATAACTTTCTTTCCAATAACACGTTAGAACTACTGTCTGATATGAAGAAACAGTTTGGAAGTAACTTGCAACAAATGGGCTTCTTGCCCACTGGAGATATATTTTCTGACTGGGAGAACCGTAACAAGAATAATCTGAGTCTTTTTAAAGCTATTATTGCGGCGTCGCTGTATCCCAATATAGCAACAGCTAAGTAAGATTCATATTTTTAATTTTACTTCATTATTTATGGATTACTTTTGTTGAACATTCAGTTAGTTTCGCGCACGCTGTTTTGTTAGATCTACATTAATTTGAATTATATTATGATACATAATTACATACCTTAGTATTTTCGCACAGGATCTTTAACCGTAGTTGTAAGTAACCGAAAGCATGAAAGCTCATTTTTGCTCTTCAAATCGTGAACCTTAATTTTTGTTGTTAAGTATACCAAAACTAAAAGTTAATCTCTTCAATAGTCTATTATACCACCTCACTGCCTATGTCCTTTTATTGTCAATAATTAAAATTTCACGGCACAGAAAACAATAACAATTTTTTTATTTTAGATGGGCATGCCTGAGGTCCCGTAATCCAAACAAACCGCCAATAGTAAAAGGACGCCTACCGCAGGACGGTTACGCGTACATACACCCGAGTAGTGTGATGGCACATAAAAGGACAGCGAAACGTTTTGAACCGTCGGTGTCTGCGTGCATGAATCCCGGTGCCAACTGGATCGTGTACTGGTGTATTCAACGCTCCATGGAGCTGTACCTACTCGAAGTCACCCTCGTACATACTTTGCCGCTACTTTTCTTTGGAGAATTATCAGTATCAAAAGGTAATTTTAAATCCTCATTGTGTGTTATTTCCATTGACTTTTATGTATAAAATAATGTTTGTTGTCTTTCCTCACATATTCCCGTTAGCGATAATAATATACCTTATGTACTAACTAGTAACAAAATTAATTTATTTTGTTAATGATTAACTTTATTCTTTACAGCTGAAAAGCCAGATGAATGTTACATTACAATATCGTCAGTAAAAGTATTATGCCAAAGACACACCACAGACCTCCTTTGCCAAATGAGGTATTTATTGGAGCACGTTTTAGCGTCCAAGATAGGAGTATCAAATACTCACGCAACTGTACACAATGCGTTCGAAGATCAAGTTTTGAAGTGAGTATTGATTATGACGACAATAAACAACAACGACTACATATATGTCTGTAATCTGCAAATAGCTAGAAGGTCATTCATGATGTAATGTAACCTTGTTGTGGCCTTAGTCCTAAGGCCGGCCGCCAACAGGTTCATGGTCAAGGTTCTTAGAAGGCCAGCATTGACTCTCAATGTCAGTATGTTAGCTGTTTCATATATTGATTAAGGTCTGAAATTTTACTGTGACAATACTAAGTAAATAGATTATGTGTTGTTATTTATTTTTATTAAATAACAATATGTTTGGAATAGCAGAAATTAATTATTATTATAATAAGTTTATTTTCAGAGAATCTGATGTCCATTTTCTTTTTACCCTTCTTAATTTAATACAAAATGTATTTAAACATTATTAAAATGTCAATAAAACACAATATTTTACAAATTATTATTTGATAACAAAACCGATTATAACGCTATAAATCAATTTGTTACAGTGCTGTAAAGGATTTAATAACAGCTGAAGACGAGCGGGCCGAATGTCTCAATGATGAGGAAGAATTATCAGAATCTGAATATTCTGATGTTGGATCAAGTTCGTCCTGGAGACGATAAATAATAATAATATATTAATTTATTTTATTTTGCATTTTCATTTTACCTTGCTTCTTTTTTTTTTTGTCTGACAACTCAGCTTTGACAGCATAAACTTCAAACTGATAACAACTTGTTTTGATGATTTTTTTTTTATCAATATATTGTCACTAACCTAACTTATTAACTTTATTAATTAAAAATATATATCTGTATGCAATGATTTCTTTCAACATGTTAGCGTCTTTACAGGTGAGACGATGTACTAATTTTGTAACAGCACAGATTATTGTGTGGTAATATTTATGCATGATTATAATAATGTATCAGTATACTTATTCTCTAACATGTAATAACAATTTTATATTCATTCATATCTACTAATTAACAATAAGTATTTTTTATGTATACCTTACGATTCATAGTCATATATTTAAAATAGAAATACTAGTCAAGCATTAGGTACAAACACTAAATAGTTACTACCTATAATTTATTATTATATTTTTCAGAAAACTAATTTAAGACCTGTTATTATGTCTGTCCGGACTATACACAGCCAGTATTTAATTACCCAAGAAAGTAATGGTACCCGTGAAATTACGTTAAATCATGAGAAAACAAAGTTTGTATCCAATTTATTGTAATTTTTCATTTCTTCTATAGCAATGGCTCCCAACCAGTGGTCCGTGAAAGTCAAAATATGGTCCGCAAATGATTTAAAAGTTCAGGATGATTATTACACTTTATTTTTTACTAGCTGACCCGCGCAACTTCGCTTGCGTCACATAAGAAAGAATGAAAAAAAAAATCCCCGTTTTTGTAACATTTTTCGTTGCTACTCCGCTCCTAATGTCCGTAGCGTGATGTTATATAGCCTAAAGCCTTCCTCGATAAATGGTCTATCTAACACTGAAAGAATTTTTCAAATCGGACCAGTAGTTCCTGAGATTAGCGCGTTCAAACAAACAAACAAACAAACTCTTCAGCTTTATAATATTAGTATAGATATATTTACACAGTGGTCCCTGCAAACAAGAATAATATAAAAGTGGTCTCGGACTAAGATAAGGTTGGGAACCCCTGCTCTATAGGTAATAGTTTTAATGGATAAGTAGGCACCTTACCTACCTTTACTTTATTCGTGAGTTTCTTGCCGTTTCTTCTCACGAGCAACAGCTTTTCCGAAACGGTGGTAGCTTCAAAATATTATATTTGAATGTACATATCTAATTGTTGCTTATCTTACCTACCTATTTTTATGTAGAAACTCATTATCGCTGGATATGATGAGCCATCTCATAGAGGCTATTAACCATAACAAGGATGATAAATCTTTGAGATCTATTATTTTATCTGCCAAAGGAAATGTATTCTCTGCTGGTCATAATTTAAAAGAATTAGTAAGTTCTGTGTTTTAATCTTACATGTAATCCGTTTACAATTTAATGAAATAAAATGCTTAATCACCAAGACGCGTTCATTTTATTTTTTATTATTTTTTTAGCAATCTAGTACTGGCATGGATCAACACAAACAGATTTTTAATAAAGCTAGCGAGCTAATGAGATCTATTATTCAAAGTCCCGTCCCAGTAATCGCCAAGGTAATGTGCAATTAATGTTTCTTATGATATATGGTACCTACATAATACAACTCATCATAATGAATTATTCACGTTTTTATCTAGATTTACAGTTACAGTTAACCGGTGTAGTCGCTATACAAGTTTGATCTGCATTTTCCGGAACGATACACTTTTCTAATTGACTGTATCTACATAATTGGATATGAAACCACAACAAAAATACTGTAAAAATATTCTATGAAGCGTTTTAATATCTCACTAAATATTTATTCAGGTAAATGGCTTTGCAACAGCTGCAGGATGCCAGTTAGTTGCCACTTGCGACATGATCGTTTGCTCCGACACCAGTAAATTTTCAACACCTGGGTAAATAGCATAATGAAGATGCATCATATAAATACTGTACTTATGGCAACGTGGTATCATTACATCGTTGCAATATCAGAACAACTCTGAAAATTAAGATATGATTGCTTTCAGGGCCAATTTTGGGATATTCTGTTCTACACCTGGAATAGCAGTTGCAAGATGCGTTCCTAAATCTAGAGCTACTTACATGCTCTTTACTGGTTTGTTATATTTCATAACATTTTGATCACTATTCACTAGTTGAAATAATACACCACGTCAGTGTTAGGACATCGCTATTTTGCAACGCTGTTTAACGCTTCAAAGTGTGAAACATTGACATTGAACTGGATTTTTACCCAGAACAATGGTTTTATAGCCATTTGTGTTTTACCTTTTTATCTGTTTTTCCTACTTTGTTATCAAAATACCTAGAACTTACTTACAGGAAAATAATAGCTGTTTTAACTGCAATTCTGTCGTAAACTTCTCTTCATGGTTTTAGGCGAACCTCTTACGGCACAAGAAGCTTACGAAAGCGGTCTAGTAACAAAAGTAGTTCCAGCTAGTGAATTGGATACGGAAGTTAATAAAATCGTTGAGAAAATTAAACTTAAGAGCCGAAGTGTAATCGCACTAGGCAAGGAATTCTATTACAAGCAAATAGAATTAGGTCTACTAGACGCATATAAATTAGGAGAAGACATCATGGTTAAGAACATAAACACTAACGATGGACAAGAAGGAATCAAGAGTTTTGTTGAGAAACGAAAAGCTATTTGGAGTCACGAGTGATAGGTAATTACAATTATCGCGAACAGCAAAATATACTCATGTATTTTTGTATCTTTTTATGTTACCTGATAAGGATTAACTATAGGTTGCGAAGTGTGTTAAATTGCGCCATTTTAAATTTAAAAGCATTATGTAATTTTATACCTATCGACAATATACAGTCAATCATA
Organism: Anticarsia gemmatalis; assembly: GCF_050436995.1. Classification (NCBI taxonomy): domain Eukaryota; kingdom Metazoa; phylum Arthropoda; class Insecta; order Lepidoptera; family Erebidae; genus Anticarsia; species Anticarsia gemmatalis. The sequence continues at coordinate 5,402,254 of NC_134760.1, forward strand.
GAAATCTAAACAATTCTGTACTACTTTCATTGTTTAATAAAAGTACCTAATCAAATTACAAGGATTATTATAATAATTAAAACACGTTTTATTTACACCTAACTTTATTTGCCACTATTGCAATATACTTTAACAAAACCGCGAAGCATAAATTATATGTTAAAGCATACAACACGACATGACACAGGACATTAAAATATTTTTGGCCGATACATCTTACATTATTTACATACTTTATTGAGAATGGATCGCATGAATACATCTTTATTGTTAATTACTTTTTGTAGCATTATTATCAGTGCACACAAATATAAAAATTGTAATAATAGGTAATAAACTTATTCACTAAATGAAAATTTATAATTTTTATATAAAATACATCTAAAGATAAAGGAAATAATAATTTACGTTATGCTCTGCTGGATCTACCAAAGTTAATGATTTATTATTGTCAGCAGCCTTGCATGTCTTATTCACATGCAATATAATACTTGAAACTAGGAGTGGAAGTGTGTAGTGTTTTTACCTATTAACAATTAGGAAATCTATACATCATTATTATCAAACTCTAATATTGTTTGGTATTTTGTATCAGACAAGCATGTAAGAATATTACAAATTCTAAAAACTTACAAAGTTATTGCATCAATAAATTTTACACCTCAAAATATTGAGAGTATGCCTCATATTCCCAAGAATATTTTCACAATACAATGTTTGTGAACCATTAGGGATTGAGATATGGTTACACAGATTGAATAGTAATAAATAACCATTTGGGGGCCATTTTCACAATATCATTTATATGGCTAGCTAAATTCTAAATAACTGATGCTTCAGCAAAACATTGTGAAAAGAGCCATCAGCCTAATAGTATTAAAAAGACATTATTATATAATTACATAGAATTTTCATAGTCTTTTAGGTTGTATAGATTGAACAACATTCACAGGTAGAAGGTTGTCAGCCATATTGGGAATGTTTGTAGTGTTTTGTTCCCAGTGACTGTTGGTTAAGGTTAGTCTCACTTCTTCGCCAACTCATTGGAGAGCCAGTCCAAACCTTCATACAGTCCCTGTCCCTGTGTTGCACAAGTTGCCTGGATGTACCACTGTAAACAAACATTATAAAAGTTTAAATAAATTTTAACAAATAACATCACCATAGGAATTTGTCTTGCTGTTGATATAAATCTAATAATAATAAGTAGAGAATTTTCTTTAGGTTATATAATAGTATGGTAAAGAAGCTCTTAAGTTATAGATAGTATTAAAGTAAACTTACGCGGCGATTTCTTAGATTGTTTAAGTTGAGGGCATTTGTGAGTTCAGCTGCAGTCATTGCATTGGGCATGTCTTGTTTGTTGGCAAACACTAGGATCACAGCATCTCTTAGTTCATCTTCTTTTAACTGGAACAAATATGGAAGTTTATAATTGGGTAATGTTTTTATCAAAATGATCCAGCCAAATTATCCTGCATATTAAGATATTAACAAATTGTGTTAATTCTTTACATATAACTATGTTAGTAAATATAACATTGAAAGTACATAATTATAATATAATAATAAGAAAGTTGAACCACTTAGTAACAAGATAAATGAGAATAGTAAGTATACATTATAAGTCCAAATAATTACTTTATTGTTTTTCATATAGTATAGCTATCATTGAATTTACAAACAGTTTTAACCTGTTTACTAATTAGTTCTACAGAGATAAGAAATTGTTATATTTATCTCACCATATTAGCCAGCTCATTTTCAGCTTCTGCTATTCTCTTTGTGTCGCTAGAATCTACTACGAAAATCAGCCCCTGTGTGTTCTGGTAATAGTGACGCCACAACGGTCTGATCTTGTCCTGACCGCCAACGTCCCATACAGTAAAACTAATGTTTTTGTACTCTACTGTTTCCACGTTGAAACCGATCGTTGGAATAGTAGTCACGATCTCTCCCAACTTAAGTTTATAAAGTATGGTAGTTTTTCCAGCGGCATCAAGCCCAACTGCAACAAGAAAGTTAATAGTAAATATTGTCAGGTGCTCAGCAAGTAAAAACAAGGCTTATGTCGTAAAAGCGACGAAATTCTACGCAATCTTCGACCGATGAGCTGTCATGTCACTTACCCATAAGGATACGCATTTGTTTTTTGCCGAAAAGCTTCGTAAAGACACTTGATATCGTAAGACCCATTGTTGATATTTATTTCCAAAATCTGTATGAACAAATAAAAAACAAAATTTCTATTGTCTAAAGAAGAAACACGTATTCTTGAGAAATAAAGTACCGATGACCATACGCACGTCAACGTATCCAATTTTTTTTTATTTAGTGACGTACCTCTGCGTTTAGTTCACTCGTGAGCATGCACCCAGCGTTTTGTTATTTAGGTATGGTAGAAAGATGGGCTGATGATCTGAAACTTAACAATTTGTTAAAAAAACTGAATTATAACGGTTCATTGAGGCTGAATTGTGGAATTTTTAACTTCTGTGCAAACAATTTGACTGTGATTTTCTTGTAGTGACAGAGAAGGACAGAAGATATGGTTTTGTTAACGTCTTAACCTCTACCTACTATAGATACGTATTATTTTCATAGAAATTGTGATATTTTTATTATATCACGATTTAGTCAATGAAAATTAAGAAAACTATGATGTGACAACAAAGAAAAAGTAGTCAGGCTTCGGAATTTCCAACTCTATGGTATTTTGACATTGAATTTTGACAACCAATAGGAATCCAAATAGAGTTTTGCTGTCATGCGTCGTCATAGAAACGTTTTATTTTAGAAACTTTTCATTTTTTTGGCCGGAATCGACATGGAGATTTACGAAGGTGAGTTTTTGAAAATATTATTTGTTATCTCTATTATTTTTTTCAAATCGGATATATTGTAAGCTAAGCGCCATTTTTTAATAATAATTATAAACAAAAACAGGTTCGCAGTGAAGGACCTTTTTGAGAATCCTGTTATTATTATGAATGCCTTCTACCTAGGTTTAGAATTAGATAATGAGTAAAATTACATATTATAATATCTGATTCAGATGTTACATATATTATTAAATATATGTTATAACTCTTAAACGCGACTGCGTGTTGTAAATAATTTTACGAGCCTCGCCTAAGATTTATTTACTTACATTGAAATTGTCTTACGAGGACCTACCTACTTATCAACTTGCGCTTTTAGGATAATTCGAAGCCTTCGCAATGTATATATTTATTTTGCTTGGTAAATTCCTTGTTATATATTGATATAATTATTTATTCTAAGTGCCCTACCTACATGCTCTACAAGGGTTTTGCATCGATAATATCGGATTAATGAGGTATAGCATGCTAATGTAAACAGTGTAGGTAAATAACGATCATAGCAGTAAAACCTCGACTCGCATGTTTTTGCACCAATCAAGTTCACCTTGCAGCTATGAAGAGCCTCTAAGCTACGAGACGACGTTTACGTGTTTAAACGCAATTAAAACGAAAGATCATTGGCACTATGGAATAGTTAGCTGTGTTAAAAAAAGTCTCTAATATTTATATTTTTACATGCCGCTCTTTCACTACGTTTAGCTTATAAGCGTTCATAATCATTTACCTGATGTATAAATACGCTGAACTTCTCGTGGTAGTAATAATTCAACGCAATATTAATTTGTTCTACGTCCTCAAGATTCTTTCAATTAGTTCCAATTACATAAAGATACATATAAAGATACAATGAACGAAGTAGCATCATAAGCATAACAACACGTAACAGTTAACATGATGCTAAATCGCGCAGATATAACACTTGTACAGGTTATATCGGTAAATAAACCTACATTGTTCGCTTTCAGTATAAGGTGTACAAAACAAATATGGCTAGTGTTTTATCGTAGTTGGTTTCTATGGGCAGTAAAATATGCAATAGCGCGCAATAGGCCACATTACGTCATGTGTACAAGTCCGATCGAGCTTAGGCATACATTGGTAATTAAACACCTCGCTTTGTTTTATTATGTATTTTTGACACCACTTATGATTGATTGACAAGATCTAGTTTTGACTGTCAATTATCAAACATGTTATGTGGACAGCCTATACAATTACGTGCGGTCAGTTATTAATCCATTTTCAAAAAAATTGTATTTCATTACACACATCGCAGGTACATTTTCAATCGCAATCTATAGCCGTATTAATACTCTGGTAGATTAATGGGATCTGCAAGTTTTAGGTCTAATTGCTTACAATTTTCATTATGAAACTTGGCTGTAATAGTAGAGCAACGTAACGCTAAGTAAAGTACTCATTATAAAAGAAAGAAGTTAAAGGTCCTTTATGTTATTAAGTCAGTAAATTGTTGTAGTCCTTAATGGGTCTCGTAATTACAGACTGCGATTGTTGATCGCGTGTACAACCTGTATAAGAATGAATAGTGTTTAATAATAGAACATGCCTTACGTACTTTTATGCAATCGTGTAAAAAGTATAAGTCACGAAGACACGGAAACAAAAGCGTTTACCATTGAAAAGCAGTTCTGGAACAGACGGTCTAAAAATCAGTCATAATATATTTCTGACAAAAGTCGCTTTAAAGCCAATATCCACTATTATATCCACTAGGGTCTCACATATGTATAATTTTTATTCTATTTTAAATTCTAAAAAGTCTCAAGAGTGTTAATTTTAAGCCTTAAATGGGCGTTGAGTGAAAACAGTTTGTAGGCGTCGCTTTGTATTGGTAAGACCAAAATTTCGTTTAAAGTAAAAGTTCTACCATATTTTTCTATAATCTAGATCTATTTTGGAATATTATATTTTATGCCTTGTTCGGTATAAATGTTTGCTGTCGTCACCAATAATCAGAATTCTGCTTTGTCAAACTAAAAAAATAATGCGAGTCGCGTATTTTCCACACAACTATTATTATCATTCGAACTCTACACCTTTCGCAGCCATAGTCTTTTACAAAAACCTGTCTAACTAAGCTATTAGTGTACCAAATTGTACCATTTCATAACGCTCGGAATTCCTATGAGAAACAAATGCTATTTAAAATGATTTCATCATTTTTGTCTCAACTTCCAATCATTTCACGGATTACGTGATCCGATACACTATTATTATTTGCTATACATCTTCCTATCGAATAATTGCGTCTGCTTTTTTAAATCCTAAATCATTTTTGTGCTAGGCCATTACGAAAAGAAAGAGATTAAATAACATGTTTATTTTACCCTAGAGAAGATTCCTGCAGATTATAATAATATTGTCATGTAAATTATTCATCAAAATCTTATGTTTTTAAATCATAATCATACATATCATAATTGCGATTATTTCAAGCGCCGCGCTGTTCTTACTTCTAACTAACTACCCGAATGTAGAGTCCATTTGTCGCAATTAAAGCTCTTTGTCTTAGCTCTGTTTTATTTTTATTTTGTGAAGGTGCATAAATATGCAATTATTTTGTGTCTGGGTTCTACTAAAGTATCAACTTTGAATTATCTTTGTTTTATCGATGAGGGAGAGGGACTTTCCAACTTTTCGTTAGGGTACCTACGAAAAATTAATAAAACAGACTCCAATTTAGAAAATGATATTGATCGTACTTAATGAATAGTAATAATGCAATTTCTTAGGTTTTTCTATCGTTTCCATTTGTTTAAGTGTTTTAATTTTACAGTTCATTATTTATGTAGCGGAATTGAGAATTCTTTTTCTACTTCCCTATCCAATTATACCCGATTCAATATATTTTATCGTCAATCGCTGTAACAAACGTGTTTATTTATCCAAATAAAATCTTTGCTTCATTGTTATTTATCAAAACTTGTTTCAATTTACTTTCTTATTTCATGCTAGACTCCTTTACATCTAACCGATTTCCTACTTCTGTCAAATTAAAAGCTTTGTAGATCTCTATCATGCTACTAACTGATATCAAACATGATTTTGAAGTTACGTAAACAGTAAATACCTATTGAAGAATCAAACGAGTCATGCATTTTGTAAAATATTACAATGCAACGAATTATATTAATCGTAAGTGAAAGTGTTACGATCACGATAATACCTGAATCTATACGATGAGTATCTAAATCCTTACTTTAAATTCTATTGTGTGAGATTAAAAATGTCACCATTAGTCTGATCGGTTATGAATATTTGAAGGTGCATGACGTGGTGTCGACAAATATTTTTGTACGTAGGTTTTACGGGTCTCGCCCACACAGCATCGATGAGATGTTTTTGTTGTGGTCATCGCTCTATAATATACCTACCTACCTACTTATTTATTTATCTAAGTGCGTATTAATGCACTATTTGAATTTAAATTCCAAGCTGCACTTAATCAAAAGCTCTTTTATATGATGTAATGAGCATTTTGTTCGTAAGATCAAACACGTGTGCAAAGAATAACAAAGTGCTATTGGTATTTATTGTTACGAGTCGTGAACCCATTTCGCCATCTGTTTGCAGATGAGAATCAATCATTTGCATTTAGAATCTATTGAGTTCATTCTCCAGTGGCAGTATAGGCAATTGAAAAACTCTCGCATCATTCCATTAATAAACAGTGCAATGACATCGCAGTAAATTTTTGTTATCAAGAAGGCATTGTTTAATTATAGTCCCAATTTCCTTTTGAATATTAGCTGTTTTAAGTAAATGTATTCTTTATAAAGATAAAGAATGCTGCTTCCATTTCTAAATTTTTCGGTTTGTGTCTAAATTGTTTACAGGAAGTTCAGTCTTCATTAAGTTTTACTTAAATTGTCAATTTAAACCAGTTTTTGCATTGAGAATTGAGGAGCTCCTATAAAGTTTAGGGCCTATCTCGCACAGGTTAATCTGTGTCAAAATGATTATTTACGAACCTTAATATTTTCGCTTAAGTAAAAGTATTGATCGTCTTGCGCAAATATAAATCTGTTATAGAGCGGCGATCAATAGGAAATTAGCGTCATCAATCATGCATTCCCTTCTTTTGACCGACATTCCCTTCCGTGATCGGTGCCTATTCTCCTGCTGAGCATGTCGGGTTATTTTTATATATTCACGTGGTAAATGTCAAGTCATCTTTAATGGCTTCCGATGTTGAGTGAGGTCGCCTTCCAGTCTAAACCCTTGTTGAAAGACTGATACCTTAATGTCTAGTCTTGCATGTTTACAATGTGGGTGTGCCGTGATAATTAAAATTGTTCTCGACAAAAAGGGTAACGGGTTGTCTATAATTAAATAAATTGCCCTTTACCGATCTTGTTCTCTCTAACGCTACCTACATAGTAACATAGCATTTTAAATAGTCTCCTTCTAGCTCTACCTATATTTTTTCTCCGGTGCACATTAATTTTATGTAAAACATTTCCTTTAATTGTGATCATTAATAAAGAAGTGTCGCAATAATAAAGATAACCAGCTTCCAAGGTTCATATTGCCTTAATAAAATTATTCCGGCGATCGGCACAACAATTCCAGGATGCGATTTTAACAACAACTTTTACACAATGCAGCAGGTTTATAAATAATCTGGCCATTTGAGAGAAGAGAACGTTAAATACTTTTCAATCGGTTACTAAAACTACAAAAAAACCAGCGTGGCCAAGATTGTAGTATCTGTTCAAACAAATTCAATATTTACTTTACGAGCTCTATCTGTAGACTGGCCGTCTGCGATTGATATCTCCATTCAAGTATTTTAAAGTTAAACATACATTCGACATTCACCTGTGTCTGTTTCGATCTCTAATCGACTATTTATTGTAGGAGACGACATGGCTAGTATTGGCTACTCACTTTGCAAATAGAAGTCACGTCGAAGCCATTATCTGCATGGATGAGAGTCATTATACACGAAAGCATGATAAACCTAACACGTCTCTATTTGTCTTTGTCAGACAATGCGTCTACTATGCTATTTCATTCTATCGCTTTCTTTATTGATACAGCAGTTCGGAAAGTAAGCTAAATATAATGATTGTGTCCGAGTTATGTGGAGTACGGGAATTACTGATCATCGTCTAAATTGTTTGTTGCTTTAATTTCAAACTAAGTTTCATTTTTCAATACCTTTCCAATTCCTGAACCGGCCAATCGGCTGAACTAATTAATATTGGCTTGGCAGGATGTTCAATGTCCTGGGGTCGACCATACATAGGGTACGTCAGGGAAGCTGTAAGCAAAAGCTGAGTTAAAACCAAAGCCTTAAGTTTTTCGTATAATAAAAAAGTACAATATATTGTTTTGTTATGCCACCGTCAATGAAATATCGCAATATTAACAAATCAAACATTACTACGTAAAGTAATAATATCGCCCACACACAGTCACACACGTGCTCACCGTTTTCGATACTTGTTGCTTTGCCATGATTGTGTAAGTTAATTTTGTTACAACAGCATTAATAAGAACGTTTCTTATGCCCTTCATCCTTAGCTTGACTTGCCACCCACGTTCATAATAAAATCAAATAATGTAAAAAGAGCCAATCCTGAATCAGTGATTGGCCCACATCTAAGTTACTTGTTTTAACTATTCATGTTACTTACTTTTCAAATCTAAAGCCATCCCATAGCTACACCTAATAACCGTAGAAATTCTTGTTTCGTCTGAATAAAGACATTATTCGTGTAAGAAATTGCGAATCAAAGCCCACTCACCAGTTAATCGAGATGCAACAAACAGATATATTGTGGTTCTAATACGGCATTTTCCTTATATTCATCGCATCTAATACCGTTTCTATTATGAACTAACTTAGCTATATCTAAAAGTAGATGTGAGTGATGTGACTTAAATAATGCTTCTATAATTAATCGAGTTGCTACTTTCGCACTGATCCTTGTCAATCTAGTCGTTGTATTTTTAACGATCGTTGCATAACAAATCCGATACAAATCTTGATTGGGCTACTTCGGGATCATTGCGGTCCGGGGTCTATTGTTTCATTCGGCTGGACATAAAAAGCCGGCCAGCGTGTGACAAAAGTTACGTCAGTTCCTTGTTTTGAGTGTCAAATGACAGTATGTCATAAACAGGTTTTGTGGAGTGCGAGGCTCATATAACGTTTAGCCGTTTCGGATATGTGATTCAAGACATATGATCTCAAGTTCCCATCTATTGTGCTGCTGGCCACTATTTCTTGAACTCGCATAATTTTCTCTTTAAGTTACCATATTTAATATGATTAATGGCCCTATTTATTTCTTCTTTCTATATCTAATTAACTTATATATTGAATAAGTAATTATCTTGCCTTGGTTTATAATTATAAAGGTGCCTAATTGTTATTTCTAAATCTAGTCTCGACACAATGGTACACTATATTAAATTCTGGCATGCCGGGCGACTGATAGTATTATATCCTGATTAAATTACGCTTACCGCTAAATCACTAGACCTACATATTCTTGTACTGTGTATCAAATTCGCGTGACTTAATCATCGCCAACTGCAGGCTGATAAGTCTAATTAAAAGAATTTTGTAGAGAACGTTCATTGTATGTATAAAAACTGGGAACGGTTGGTGATTTATTTGTCTTAGCTAATTACCTAGGTGGTTAATAAACATAAAAATGTTGGTGTTTCTTCAAAGTTATAAATTTTGTCCGCATGTCGGGAGCAATCTGTTCTCCTTTCTAATATTTAATTATTTTGTGATGAGCACGTCCATTACGTCCAGCTATTCCCAAAATTTTCAACGTGTCGGGATGTGCAACCAAGTGTAGGACTGGTTGGATGCGCGCCATTGCGTGCATTGTTGAAGCATTATGCTCACAGAAATTGGCATTGAATTTATTATACTCTCTCCCTCCTTTTCTCTCGTCAAGCCTAGCGATGTTGACCTATTCCGTGGTCCACCAAGCATGATACTATAATAAGCCATTATCATTCCATGTGAGCTCACTTCATGCAATTGGTAGCATGAAGTGTATCGTTTCAGGCTATTCTAATGCTAATAAAATTATTATTTTTAAAAGATCTCATAACTATGTCAACTTGTGTTACTTTTTTATGTATCTACTTAAATCTTTTGTTTTTTTTTTATAAACCTAAGATATGTTTTCCTTACTAACATTTAGCTATCATGTCGAATGTGGTTTACAAATTGCGATTTTAACGCGTACATCTTTCACAAGTGGCACTCCTCTCGATGAAGCAAACCCAAACAAACGCTGAATAAGCTAACTGTGTCACAACGACGTATGATTCGTTTACGACTAAACATATTTCACGGCACAAACGACATTGTTTGTTTTGCGAAATGGGAGTCTGGGCAAACACGCCGTATGCGGAGAACATTTGCACGCATTTGCATGCATGCAACATACAAAAAAGTTATGCAGCAGGCCTTAAATAACAGTGTGGTTCTATAATACGTGACTCTTAAGTTAGTTGATTTCGTTCATGACGCTTGGCTACGCTCAAGCGAAGGAAGTAATTTTCAACAGGACTAATTTAGTTGACGTTCAAAGAGGACACGTTATGTTTCCGTTAACGGCATCACTTCCAAAGTGGTCGTAATTATGAATGGAACTCTTTAGGAGATTTTTTGTCTGAAATGTACCTCGGATCCGCTTTTTCACTTACCTTTTCAGTCCTTTTGAATAAAATTTTTTATTTCTGTTTATTGCTTTATTTACTTACATTCATTCATAATAATAAAATAACGTCTATGCGAATTGCGACGTTTTCACTATCCATAATACCGTATTTTTCGGTGCGAGCTTTAAATTCCTTTTCTTTTTTTGTGGCTTTTGTCCCGCTTACCCGAGAGAACCCCTCATATTCTTATTCCTCTCGCACCCTTTGGTGATTTATACGTAGTCCGAGCCCATTATCCCAATTTGAATCGACTCTTCTCGAAAGTGCCATTCGTTAAAATTCATTTTTAAACAGAAATCGGCGGATACAGTCTCCTGAGCTGTCACCCGTACATCCTAATACAACTAACGAACGAGTTTAAACATTTCTCCGCATGATTGAATTCTGACGGAAATGGGATTCAGTAAGCGGAAGGGGCCTAGAAGTTTGTCAATTTTTGTGTCAGTATAGGGCATACCAGCGAAGCTCTCTATTATTCTCGTGTGTTGCGCGTGCGCCGCTGCGTGTTTAGTTGCGTTCGTAGCACGACCAAGAATAGGCGTCGCCGTGATGGTTCCCGTCTGAAAGGTTTATCTTGTTTGGTGTCGGAATCATTACTCGCGAGCGGTCACCGAGTTGTGCAACACTATAGTGTTGTTGTTCTTACAATTTGTTAACACCTATCACGATATATTTTATCGTCTTGTTCACGAACGGAATTATAATAATATTTAACTTCAGTATTCTATTGGAGAGTCTAGCGTAAACTCGTGTGCGTAATTTGTTTGTTTAATATTTTTACTCGTTATCATTCAGCGTGGGATTGCATATAGATAGTAAAGTGATAAGCGAGGTTAAGAGATAACCGACACCGGGCATTGGAAGTGGTTATGTTTGCTAAAAACCTGACGTCATAATATTGAAGTTTTGTGTTAGTGATTTTATTCTCGCGTAATCTAGAAGTAAGGTATGTTTCTCAAGTGGCAAACCTATTAAGTGAAGAGTTTCATGTTCATACCGTAATATTATAATGTATGAGTGATGCGTCTGCGCGGCGATGCAAGTGTTGCGTTAGGACTATTTTCGTAGCACGGAAATAAGAGCGGCAAAAGGAGCAAAAAGTCGTGATCGCCTGAAAAACTTGAGGACGTAGTGTCGAGTGTATTTCTGTCTGTTGTAAACCGATGTCTATAACACTTGTGTGTCAATTCGATGTATTACTGTGATAAGTGGTCGACCTACACATAAAAAATGAAGAAGAGGACGATATCGAAGTTAAAGTCCTTGTTCAGCTCTAAAAAAGGTAATTGTTGCCCCTATTATATTAAATTTAACCTACCTATAATTTATTACTTTTTATTAAGTGTTTCATGGAATCGAAGCAAAATCTCAGTTGTAATAACAATTATTTATTTCTTTCAAAAGATAATATCGCTATAATTTGCTATCATGATGCAAATATGTTTTATTCAATTCCATTAAGGCTCGAAAAAACGCAAGAACCGTAATTATATCATACATCAATATTCATATTCATTCGATTGTAAGCAAGTATCGATTGTATTTTTTTCTGAATCTGTTTTAAAACTATAATTATAGTTAGTTTCTCTTAATATGTATCTTTTCATTTCAATTGGAATATTTATGTTCAATACGTTGATTGGTGGCAATTGATAGGTGGTTTACCTGTAGTTGTAATAAATTATTTTTTAGCGATGTATAGTATCGCTCAGAATAGCTTGCATTTCTCCACGTAAACGCAGCTGGAGCAACTGTCACATTTTTTATTGCATTCAGTGTGACCCTGTTTGCGATGAACAGCTGCTTCTTAACAACAAACGAACCGATTTTCTTTATGAAGCCGGTAATGGTAGGGTGAGAGATAACCGTGCATTTAATAATACTTCAATGGTGCGCGCCGTTATATCTCAACTTTGCCCTTTAAATAACATCATAAAATAACGAAATAAATATTAAAATCGTGATTTAATTATAGACAATTAAAATGAGAAGTAACAATTTAAATAACACAGTCTAACTATGCTCTAGTTACCAATACTTTATGGATTTAACGATTAAAAATGTTGCATAAACTTAAACGTAATGACCAAAAACTACAAAGTATAATAAAAATTAATTATGTGTGAGACATCCGTTGTAAGTAACAAAATTAAATAAACCTTGAAACAACACCAGCAACTGAACATGTGTAGGTACCTATTAGTCTAGGCACAATACAATACTGATAAGCACGTGGTTACTCGTACCGCGAAACCGACTGCTTACTGTGTGTTTTAAGTTCAGTGTTCAAGATAATGCTCTCAGCGTAACTTGTTTGTGTGGATTTTAAAGCGGTTTAATAATGTTAAAAACAATGCTTTGCGGTTTCAAGATTCGTCGTAAAAAAAGTAAGTCTTACAAGTTTGTTTGCTAATGACAGTCTTGTTTAGTTTAGTGATTCAACATCGGCACTACAATATTGCTTTTTAATGGTTCTTCACTGTAATCATAGTAATCAACGTAAAATTTTTGTTTGCTGCTTTTGTTTCGTTGATTAATAATTGATCAGCACATCATTTGTCATCATTTGCCTCCCGTTGTTAACTGAACGACTTATTTAGTAAAACCCCTCAAGTATACAACGATGCCACGATGCATTGTTTTGGCGAGGACTATCTTTTGCTTCCGTGGGAACCAGTAGATTCGTTTTCTTCGACAAATTGTCTGATATTATCTAGCTCCCATATCACTATCTCCATACATGTTTTAACACTACGTGAATGTTCCCGGAACAGATCTCATTCTTTATTATTTTGATTAGTTTTCTCCTATTCTATTCCGATGAAATCTACGAAGAATTACTTGACTAGGAAGTCTAACGTTTTTGTAGAACTCCATGACATTGCGGTGACTTTGTCTTGTGGGTAATAACTGGTCACAGTTGTCACTGTCTTAGCGATTATTGTTTTTAATATCTCTAAAGACATGCGGGTTAAGTGTCACTTGTACACGTCATTTTATTGTGTTTATCGTAGAAATGTTACAAACTGTATTCTTTTATTTATACTCATTTCTTAGAATAGTTCGGAGTGAGTTACTCGACTTTAAGGGCTATATTTTAACAAATCCATTAATTGTGAATTTGATTGGTTGTCTACCCACACACAAGGAATGATGATGTTAATTGCTAAAAATATATGAGTATATCTATATTGAAGTGGCCTTACATGGTCAAATAAGTTTGCTCGAAGAATTGTAGCTGGTTTAATAAAATGCAATTGTGAAATCGACAATTGAGAATGTAAGAGGCGATATCACCGCATTCGAATAATTCCGACAAGATATTTGAGATCACGATATTAGTTTTCATTGGCGTCTTATGATACGGAATCGGAGCAGCAGTGGCGGCGAGCGTGAAGATACAACTGATTTCTATTTGTTTATTGATGCAATAATGACCACAGAAATATCATCAATTATACTTTCACTGATTGCTTTACCTTCATTTGTGCTACTATTGTTATTTGATTATCAGTATTGGTCAGTTTTGGATGGTCCCGTGAAGAAACGTCCTAAGGAAAACCCAGAATTACTTAGAATAATTATTAAGATCGCCGAATCTTCTACTACTTTTAAAATAATCTTTAGTCCAAAAGATATCTATTGAAATTAAATATGCATAATGTTGTCCTTTAACTTGATTTACAAGACGTGTATTAATATTAATACTACCTATGTGTTATTATCATAGTATCGAGTTTTAAGGAATGTGTCACGTGTGAATATTGAATGAAGTGCGTGTCGCGCACCTATTGGTCTGGGTTCTGCTTCTATACATGGGCCAAAGTTATTTCCTAGTGATAGGGATGTCTTGCAATTTACATGTAAAAGTTTTTTCCCAAGTTTGAATGTACTGGGGAGTCGCAATCATTTTATTCTACAGTTTAACTCAGAGTATATTATGCTACTTAATCATAGAGTGTAATAAAACGAATCAAAGGCACGTTATTAGTTCACGAGGTACTTAATCACTTTATGTACACGGAAACGTAACCTCACAACAATTTTATAGTAAATAACTCTTGATGAAGCTTCATGGCTCAGTCAATTAATTTATTACTACTACTAACTTAGCTTTAGATTTTATTCATCGTACAAAACGAACTATTTTATATGTAGGTGTGGTATTCAAATCTACGGACCCCTAAGCTAGATATTTTAACATAATGTTCGGCTACAGAAGGTTGACGCTAAAAACTGGTGCCGAACTTGCTTGACCTTTATTTACGTAAGACCCGTGAATGAACCAAGTAAACTCACGAACGATATCTCGCTCGGGTACATATATTTGTAGTTGTTTACACACGTTATTTCTCACGGCTACGGTAAGTATAACCTTTCATAATAATATGAAAGTGTTTGGTATCATCTAAAGCGTTGCTTGTAATATTCCTTTCATGTAATCATACAACATACTACGGTCACTTTCATTCCCGTGTCAAGCAAGTTCGTGAGCCGCCATTGCAAATTGATCAACAATGCATATGGATGGGAACCTATCAAACTGGACTACTCTTCATGTTTGCTCAACACATTGCCGACCTTTCGAAACAATATTGACAGCAGCTTTGTTATCGCGTGAAGTTTCCGAGTCGTGATTGGCAAAATTATATTTCGTACGTCGTACTTTCATCGGTCTTTGAATGTTTTAGAATTAATTGTCTAAACTACTATTAATCATCAATTCTCTTCGCATACCGCGGCGCACTCGAGGTGCGAAGTAGCGAGTTAAAATGATCACGTCACCTCGTAACATCATCATTTTTAACAAACCAGAGATGGTAAAAAGTGGTTCCCGCATGTAAGACTTCGACCGCAATGTTTGTTCGGATAGGAAGTAATTTCGTGCTTTATTGCATTCTTCACGCGATTTGTAGCTCATAATTAAAGTTCATAGAATAGACACGCTTTCTTCTCTAATGAAAATTATTACATTATCTAATATTTCGTCTGTCTCGTCAACATTCATAATAGTTATAATTCTATTTGAATCGAGAATCTAACTGACAACATCATAATCTTGATTTTTTTATGAACATTATCCGGTTCGTCGAGCCATGTGAATATTAATGGATAATCTACCATCAAAGCTCACACCTGTGGACTGCAGAATCACATAATTACATACACATTAGCATGTGTTACATACACAAGCTACTGCACGCCGTTCCCTTAATCCATAAACTCCATTAAGTTTTATTACCCATGTTACTTCATAATTCTATTAACAGCCTGATCTATTTTTGTAAATTCCGTCTCTTACGTTCACAACTTTACAATGAACTTGAGACACCGCATCGTACGTAGGTACAGTATACAGACCAAGTTTGACGGAGACGATGACCCCCTATAGTAACACTTCAGAGTTCCGTGTTCCCGATTCAGTACCTGGTACAGACAAGTACTGTGTCACCCTTACTTTTCCCCTCACTCAACACGTTTGCTACCTATGTTCTGCACCCTCCAATAAATAGCCTTATCGTCGACGTTGGGGTCCTAATTGGTGTTTAATGTTACAAGTGAATCTAAAATCCCAAATTTATTTCTATGAAAGTTCCCCTTACAGCGTTTCTTCCTACAAACAAACTTAACATTATTAGCTCATTAAAAGTGATAAAATTTCACGAAACAAGGGGTTGTTAGCAAGTTAATAAAACAACAAACATAAAAGTGCTTGCATTCTTGATTTTACGTACAATGGTATAGGCATTAATATATTCAGGTCGACTTCTTACCTTAACAATTTAATATTTGCCATACAAGATACCGCAGATTACAGTGACAATTTATAAACAACTTAGTATCTGCTTAAGGATATGTGGCGCGTTGTGGAGACACCTTGCATAACGCTCATACTTATATAATATGAGTCACCGTCTCTAGTTTTCCGTATGCTTTTTCCATCATTCTTAAAATAATAATTTTCATTAACAGACTAGATGTACCGCATTCTTTATCGAAGTGCATCAGAGGTTTTCCGCTCATTACTTGCTTGGATCTTTTGATGTAGTACGTCTGAGCTGTCTGTGCACGATGCCGGCAGACAGCGGTTCTCTTGTTAAGCTCCAATGTTAAACAAAACCTGTATTAATTTGCGTTCACGGCACGGGTGAGCGATGTTCCGTGTACCACGTATCGGATTTACGCTCTTTAATATTGGGAACGACGAACATCTTCTCGGAAAGGTTAAAATTTGTGAATCCTGTGATGTACTGTGAATCTTAAGTGGTAGGTCTCAAGTTATTTGCGACACTGGCCTTGATGCGAAGGATGTGTGTCGTGTCGACTGGCCTATCGGGTATAGCATATACTTTAATAACTTAGTCTTGTACATTCATCCACAATCGACAGCCGTTTATGATAAGTGACTATTGTCATAGGTCTGTCAACTTTTTATCGCCTATGTCTCCTTTAAAGCAGCACCAACAATATTGTATAACAATTAATTTGTTATATTGCAATATTATTTATTAGAATTTTATAGAAAGTGAGTCCGGTTATAAATAAAGTCTCTGTCGCTAGTTACCTACGTTGATTATACAAGACTAAACCATTCCTTACAAAGGCAACTTATCTTTGTATCTCCATTTAGGATCTTCCGTCCATTTCTCGTCCGTTACCAAAACTAAAGATAGTAGTAAAGTTGAATACGGCGGCGCAGTCATCCGGTTTCTCCTAAACTATCAAGATGTTCCTATTTTAAACTAGAGAACTGTTTTACTGAGTCCGACTAAAGTCAATTAGTAGTCGAGTCATGCGCGCTACTTGAGCGCCCTCGAACGGGATGCGCCTGCGCTGCTCTGAGTTCAGCCACCCGATCGATCGACCGCCAAGCACAGCCGCGCGTCTTATCGATGGTATTTATGATTTATCGCACATAAAATGTTCTTTTTGTTGATGTTAACACGCCAAGATTAACGCCTGTTTATTTAGACGCTCCTCGCTGCAATCTAATTAGTTTTGTTATTAGTGCTAATGGATATTGCACTTTATGTCCGTTACTTTGTAATACCGCCCAGTGATACAGTTAAGTTAACACAATAAGTAACGATGCCGCGGTGAATGTGTGCTCGAGAAATTCTTAGTAACTAGGTATGTGGTGTAAGTTGTATGTATAACTTGAGTCTAGAATTCTAGCAAGTCGTTTCTTCACTTAGTGAGGAAAACGAAACAAGGAAAATGGAGTAGTGATGCATTATTTGATACTAAAATAATCTTAGACCGACAAAATATGATGTAACGGAGTTGAGATAAGTAATTGCAATTAAATAACTTATTTTCGTATACCTATGAGACAACGTTATTTTTCATGGCTTTAAAGGCATAATTTTAATTTTCGTGATTCTTTTCTTGTTTGTGTTGTAGTGTTTATCCTTTGAACAAGTTTTTTAGTTATAAAACTTATTTACATTAAGCATGTAGACGTATCAATGAAACCGGAATTTTAATCGTATAACGAATATGATTACGAAAGGAAGAGGGCGTTTAACATCTACGTAGAATTAATTAAGTGAACTTGAATACTGTTGTTCTCGACTTTGACTCGAATATTATATAAAACTAGCTGACCCGCGCAACTTCGCTTGCGTCACCCAAGAGAATGGGTCAAAATTTTCCCCGTTTTTGTAACATTTTTCGTTTCTACTCCGCTCCTAATGACCGTAGCGTGATGTTATATAGCCTATAGCCTTCCTCGATAAATGGGCTATCTAACACTGAAAGAATTTTTCAAATCGGACCCGTAGTTCCTGAGATTAGCGCGTTCAAACAAACAAACAAACAAACAAACAAACAAACTCTTCAGCTTTATTATATTAAGTATAGATGAGCCATACTAAACATACTTATCGGTACTGGAATAACCAATTGATTACAGCGGAATACACTCATTCAAACTGGGCCATGCTTACATTGCAGTTTGTTTTTTGGTGGTCCTGAGTTACATGTCAATCAAATATAGGTACTTGCTCTCCGGTACAAGGAAAGGTTTTAGGGATATGTGCTCCTTAATGTTATAAATTCGTTTCATCCTTTCTTAATTCTGGTGCTGATCTTTGACTGTTTAAGGTCAAGAGTCTCCTCCCAACCCACGTCGTTAATTATGTCGTAATAATGTACAGTAGATCTATCAGAAATCTATCAGAAATGGGGTTTTGGATTAGTATGTGTATGCTATAATTTTCAATTGTACCTATCTTTAAAAATCCGAATAACTGAAGAGCGTCCGTCATTTGAGATTGTTAGATTGTTAGTTATGATGATACATTATCAATACATAATGGCGTGTAAAGTGAATCGAAACTTTGATATTCAAAGAACTATTGGTTAACCGTAAATCAAACGATACCAAGTTTTTAAGTTGCAGACCAGGTGGTTTCGGGATTTTTAGCTGGCTGGGTATCGCGTGACCTGGCTAGTAATTTAACTAATCAATATAGAGGTTGTGGTCGCTTGCGTCATGTTTACATGTTATACGCCCTTGCATGAATTCGACGATGAATGAAGGCATTTTTTTTATTACGAAGCTTTAAAACTCGACGGTTATGCTCGAGGAAAATTCGGTGTAACCTTGAAATTTGCTACCCAACGCTTATGTCACGAACCTAGCTCATGAATGTTTTTGTGAAGAATCTTTTTGTGTGAAGATTTGATATGGGTAGAGCGTGATATACTGTGATTAGCGCTGGATGTGATTGAAATTTTAATGTTCTTCGTAGCATTTTAAACGAATCGCCAAAACTTGCACTGAGCGGTCAGGTTCTTTGTGCCTGCTGCATGTACCTTCATTGGCTTTCTATAATGACTATTAAATATAAATTATGCTTATGATATAGTGAGATATTGATGTGTTTCGAATAGATGCAAAAGGCAATTTGTCATATCTTTACTCATACTTATGAAAATTCCCATTGAATAGCAGAATGGAAAATGCAATTTAATACATCAAGTATAACTTTTACTCCTATGTTAACGATAAATGCAGTACTCTTCGGTAGACTTATCTTCTTCCCGAAGCTCTAAATAATTAGGTGTTTGTCTTAATTGCACATCAATTCAGTTTACGCTACCTTCACTTAGGTACGTAATACTCACTTAAGTATAACTTACTTAGAACCTAAGTGCGAACATCAAGAACTATTAAGATAAAACTTCGCAAATGTTTAACATTACCTTACTTTTTGTTTGTAGGCAAACGGCAACAACAACAGCACTCTTCGAAGTCTTCACGTTCACCGTCGCCAGAGCCGGCGGGGGCGGCGTCGCCGGTGCCGGCTGTGAACGGTGAATCGTTCCGGCCGCTGCTGAGGACGCCGCCGCCGAGCCGGGTGGGGCCGCCGCCCTCGCCCCCGGTGCCCACGCACCCTGTTGCACCAGTCGCTCCAGAACCTGCAGCCCCCCAGCCCCTTATGCCATGCCAAGTTTGTGGGCGCACCTTCGTTCCACAGTCGCTAGCCAAACATGTCAAAATATGTGAGAAAATGACAATAAAGAAGAGAAAAACATTTGACTCTTCAAGACAGAGACGTGAAGGTATGTTCTTAGAAATTATATATTTTATGAATTATTTAAAAAAAAGAGACCTGCGAAATCTGTTAATAATGATGACCATACTTGATGACCGGTATAATCAAGCTCTATTAAGTCATTTACCGAAACTTTTGATAAAATGTTCATTTCATACATTGCCCATATAGGTAGAGTCTTGCCGTTTTATTTAGTTTAGTTAATGGGTAGGTATGTTGAATGGAGTTTAGTAACATTCGAATACATTTTGTCATTACTATTCAGTTCAGGTTGTGGGTTTACTTTACTAACTTACATTTTTGTTTTTGACATAGTTTGATTTATTTTGTTTACAGATCGTTTTCATTGATAGATATTGCATGGCCCCAGTATTTAGGAGATTTATTTTGTTTTATAGGCGTTGCGATTTTTTACCTTAGTAGTATATTTAGTTGAAAAATGTGAGAGATGGGCATGTTTTATTTTATGTATATTGACGTTTCCTTTGTTGTTGTGGGTAATAAGGGCTGACCGCGGCGAACGGTGCTAATTCCGGTGAGTGGGTGAACGGTTTACATATTCCCTGCCATTCATATTTAACTGGACTCCTTACCATTGTATGTGATCGTTTTACTAACACAAACACACCTCTACTGCTGCATTATAATATGCTCTTCTTAAACCTACTTGCAAACGATTAAGTATTCCTACGACGATTGAATCAACTGTTTTAATTCCGTCATCAGTTGAGCTAATTCCCTCTTTATGAAAGAAAGTATTTATAAATAGTAAAGTTTGCTAGATATAAATATTTTGTACAATTATATTTTTTGTACAAAAATTTACAAGTCACGTTGTTGTATTTGAAAAAAAAGCGAACTATGTTCGTCTGCCTTATCACGACTTTTAATAGACCCGCAAAAAATATTCGTAGCCAATTCACTGTAGGTATAACATTTTATTTTATTTGTGTATGAATATTTATTTACCAAATTTAACCTACCACCAAATTAATCTTTTGAGGTTCCTAACGTTAACTCAGATGAAACTATCGTCTGTCAACGTCCTCTAACAAAAAGACGAGCTCAGAAATATTTATGTAAATCGACATTGTATTGTGGCGACAATAATATAACATCCTAACGCGACTCTAACGAGGTCTATATTTGCATATTGGTTTGTATACGTTGGCCATGCGTTTAGCAACTTACGCCCGCGTAAACCAACCGTCATGGCGTCATTATACTAAGCACCACAGCTCATGTTTCTAATTAAGTCTTTAGAAATGCATGGGTTTGTCTGTCACGCCTTGTTACTGAACATCTGGCGACGTTACAAGTGTTTGTTCTACAAATTAGTGAAGTGTGGCCAATAGGGTTTTATTCTCAATTGTGTACTTATGTATGCACCGGTGTCTTGTGAAAATTGTGAGTTTTACGCTGCATTCAGTGGTTTTGTCGTGTGATATTTAAATGTGCACCGTGTTTTTAGAATGTAGTATTGCATAATAAGGTTTTTAACTCACTGTAGAATGTAGAGATAACACACCTTTCAAGGTCATAAGTGAATTGTTTAGAAAATGTAATAGCATGCACTGTACGCATTATTAAAATACAATTGGACGCATGCTGGCTCACACTGGCGCAGTGGGCATAAAACTCTACTATTTTGGACTTTATGTAAATGTAGGACTCTGTTGTGTTGTAGGTACAGACTTGGAGCAATACTTGCCAAAGAACTTCGGTCTTCCGGAAAACAGTCCTTTCCTAGAGAAAAGTCCGCCGCCGACAGCAAAACCTACGCCCAAGCCGAAGCCGCAGTCCGTCAGGAGCGCCATCACGAAGGTAAACAAGGTAACGAACAGATAAAAAGCACTGCCGAGTGCGAATCAGGTGTAAAACAATTTGTGTACGTTGTTTTTTTTAACAATTTTTTTAGTCATTAAGGAAAAACATTGAAACTTTACCACTGACGCACTTGGTCGTTTGGAATTAATTACTATCTGCTAGTTATGAAAAAAAAGGTTATTAAGCAGATTTTGGTTATTTTGCTTAATTATTTTCTGTTTAGGAAATATTTATATCTTATGTTAAATACAAGACTCGTTTCAATTTGGTAACTTACATCACGTTGTAGAGGCATGAAGTCTCTTGAGTACATTGATAAAACTTATTGAACTATTTGTACTGTTTAGGGATTTTGCCTTAGTATTCAATTAATATTTCTCATTAGTTGCCGTAGTATAACAAAAAAATGTAGTAGCGTATGACGAATTAGTGAAAAGATACATAGGAAGTTAATGATGAAAACAAACAAACTTTCCTCAGAAGACTAAACAACAAAAAAAGAACTGTATTTAACTGAGGTACAATACAAAGACTTGCCAACGAAAGGCAATAAGTCCTTCCTTACATTATTCAGTGTTGTTTTCACCGCTAATGCTAATGGATGGCTTTGTTGGCTCAACGTCACTTCACGTTAATATTTAACTCGGTATAATGAACGCGACCTATTCAAACTTTTATCTACCTACCCGTTTTGAAATCTAAAAGAGAAATTTATTATAAAGCATAGTGAGAGTTGCATGAATTATTTCTTCAGAGCCTTTTGATTGCACACACCAATTTAGTGTTTCGAATGCGTGGTTTCAGGAAATTGGGGACAAGTTATTGAAATTGCTTAGTCTTTTAGATTATGATTGCATGCGCGTCTGTATCCATTATATTAGAAATCACCACTATCACTTGCAAGTTGCAGTGACACACTTTAACACTAACAATACGTATGTAAATAAATATCTCCTCGTAATATTTGCATTGTTATAGGTATATGTATGTGTATTATATCATAATAGCCTTATACTTATTATAAATGGATATAGGTAATACACCTGTCTTCAATATTCTAGAATTCTAGATAAAATGATTAGGTAATACAAATAGTAAAGGACGTAATATACCTGTTTATCTACAAAAGTATAAGTACCTGTAGCTAGCCATTTCAGTGAAGTGTGAATGTGAGCCTGCTACTTAGATATTCATTACTTTCATGAAATTGACCCAGTGGCTTATCTTTTAATTCTATTCATCGGTCAACTGTGGGAGGTATTATCGATAAGATAACGTACGTAGGACCGTGGACGCGTAAATTCAGTTCAGCTTATAATAAGTAGAGCAAACACCAAGCTCAAATATCTTCCGGGTAAGATATCATAGCCGACAGTATCTGCTATTTTAGACCAAAGACTGACCTCAATTCGCCAGACTTGCTAAAATTGTGTTGTAACACTTGATTAGCAACTAACATTGAAGCTCTTCACTGACGTCGTTAATTTAGGAAACGTCTGAGTCACAGAAAGATTTAAGGAATGTATTCTAAACCTTCGTACCGTATCTGTATATTCGTAGCATAACGAGGACCAAAACACTAACTTGAGCCGATTATAAAAAATGCAATTTGGTCTTAGACGCGCGAAAACATGTGGTTTGGAGCCACGAAAAACAAAAACTTTGATTTCGGTGATAGGAAATCGTGTTCGTGAGACTTTGTGCTTGTTCACGTTGGAACTCGCGGGCGCGGTGGCGGGCGCGGTCGCGGGGACGTGGCGATTTGTGTTCACGTTGGCCGCCAGGCGGGCGTTTGGCTAAAACTGGCTCAAACTGGTTGATCTTACTTGACATCGCGCCCGCCACCGCTAGTTCGACGTGAACACACACGAACATCTTCACTTGTTTGATATTGGCGCGAGCGCGCCACGCGGGCCGCGCGCGACGCCGCTAGCTCGCCCGCGACTTAGACCGCGCGAACGGTTTGTACGTGAACACTTCGGTACATCGCCATATGTTTGATATTTCGCGACCGCGCCCGCCACCGCGCCCGCGAGTCAACGTGAATGAGCACTTTGCCGTGTTGTCTCCTCTCCAGTAGCTTTCTCTCTGGGTAGCTTTTCTGATTTTTTTAAACAATGAATGCTTTCCTTTGCAGCCGATGGCGGAGCTGCAGCGGTGTCCGCACTGCAAGCGCGCGTTCGGCATGCGCGCGTTCGAGCGGCACGTGGAGTGGTGCGGCGACAAGGCCAAGATCCTGCCCGCCGCGCCCGCCGCGCCGCCGCAGCACATCGCCGACGCCAAGCAGCGCCTCAACGCGCGCACGCAGTACAAGGCGCCGCCCGTGCGTGGACGCCGGTACGTATATGTATTCTAACCCTCTGTCTGCCACCCCGCACCTTATAAAACACGCTTACTGTACTTTGGCTGTTTACCGAACCGTGTACCAAATACGAGTATACTATAAGACCCAACGTTTTATACATCCTAACAAAGCATAATTATTGTACTGGCAGGTCGTCACAAACGCGCGACAAGTCATCGAACAGTCGTTCGGCATCGGTAGAGTCGTCCCGCGGTGTATCACCTCCGCCGCCCCCGCGTGAATATGGCGACTACAAACATGGACGTGCCAGAGCTTCAGGTAACCACGATAGCGGTATTTTTTCAAAGATTTTGAAGATAACGTCTTAGATAAGTTTCTCAATCCTGGTGTTCATTGAAATGCATCTTTCCCTCTGAAACAACTTACTTTTTC
Source organism: Anticarsia gemmatalis (assembly GCF_050436995.1). NCBI lineage: Eukaryota > Metazoa > Arthropoda > Insecta > Lepidoptera > Erebidae > Anticarsia > Anticarsia gemmatalis. The sequence goes on from NC_134760.1 coordinate 5,426,985, forward strand.
GTATTTTTTATTTAATTAATGCATCTTTGATTTAATTCATGGTCTGTGAAATATATATAATATTTTAAACAATTACAATAATTTTACAGAATCCGCATCTAGCAACGATTGTCACGAGGACACATCACCACACGTGCCAGTGATTAGAAACTCTCGAAATATGCAGAATAGTTCTTCCGGTGACGCTAATGTTAAAGCAAGGCAAGCTAGACTTGCTAGAGACCTAAGCAGCTCCAGGTACGAATTCAACACATACAAAAAAGTCCATTGTTTATTAGTTACGTAGCAAATAAGGGGAAAGGAAGGAAAGTTATTATTTTTAATATTTTTTTTGTAACATTATCACAATTTGAGTGGATTAAGTTCCTGTCTCCTTGTTTGTTACCGTTCGTTCAACCAATAAACCATGCCTTCCTTTCCCCTCCTGTAGAAAAGTCCAAGACCCCCGTCCTACCTCTGTTCAACAAAGTAGTACCGATCCCAACATAAAACAAAGCAAACAGAAAAAGATGAATCCTAAAAAACAGCAGCAATTAAATAAATTAGAACAACTTGCTAATAAATACAAAGATAAAATGGAAGAGAGCAAAGAGGATAAAAAAGAACAATTAAAAAAAATTGCCGATAAAAGTCAAATCCCAATACCAAAGAAGGTTAGTCTAAAGAAGCTAGAAGGTAACTGGAATAGAAACGTTCCAATAAAAAAACAAGATCAAGAAGTTCATAATTCACCCAGCACGAGCGCTGATAAGTCTAAGACAATATCCTTGAAAGCTCCTTCTGAAGTCTCTGTCGTTAAAAAGAATGATATTCCTGATAAGGAAAAGAAAACCAAAAGGAAAGTAAGAAGGGACACTAAAAAAATAGTAAAAGAAAACAGTATGAGTGTCGACAGTTTAGAGGAGTGTCCTCCTAACTCGAATCGTTCTAACAATGAACGAAACTGTCAATCTATTGGTATCAACACTGAGCTCTTATGTGTGCCGTGTGTGATACACGATAATGTAGATCAAAAAAAGGAAAATATTACGCAAAAGAAAGTTGCTAAGAAAACGAATAAGAATCCAATGAAAGATTTTTGTGAACCGGACGAACCCAAGGTCGAGTTATTATACAAAAATCCAACAATTGTAAATTCTAATATGAATGATCGTACGGTCCCATACATTAAAGAAGACTTCTCGAATTCTAATTTTATTTCACCTAGCACTTCTGGGAATTTCATGTCTGATGAAGTAGAATCTGCTGTAGATCTTAATCATTGTCAAACTTTAGAGACAACAAATAATTTGAAAGCAACACACTTAGAAAGCAGACATACTGATATGACGTACGAAAATGATGGAATTAATCAGTTAGATGCAAAATCGGCGAATAATACTATATATGAAGTTCAAGAATTACCGGAAAAACGTTATCAAAATGACTATGAACCAATAGAAGAAGAAATTCACAGTTTGTCGCAAGAACGATTTGAAGAAAATTATGAACACGATGTAAGTGCAGAATTATCCAATGATTCTATAGAACAAAGGTATGTCGAAGACAATGCCAATGAACTAAACGAAATCGAATGTCGCCACGGAAGTGGTGAAACGTATACAAAGTTTACTGAGGACCCGGCAGATCTACAGGAGTTCATGAATTTTACTGATAAATTACTCAATAACGACATCAACGAAGAAGAATCTTGTAACGTTGACAAAGAACTTGACAACTTTCATACTCCTAAAACGAGTTCTATTGAAGCAATCAATAGTCAAGACATACAAATCGCAGAACCAGCCAAGCATTATTTTTCAGAAACATTTGAAGAATTAAAAAGCAACTTCAAAGAAATAATGCTCCAAAACAGCAATAACGTGGAATCCGAGACATTAAAGAAAACTGATAAAGTTGCTGACAATGACACAGATGAAAATGTATGTGAGGCAAGCAGAGAGGTTCACGACATGGAACACATTACTGTTTATAAGCTAAAGTTTTATGAACAGAAAATCGAAGAAAATAAATCCATAGAAGAGGTGATACCTCAATTTCGACTGCCATCTATAAGTGAGACAACTACGCCAGGCCGTAGAGTCGAATGCAGTAAAAAGAAAATGCAAAACATCTACAAGTCTAATAGAAAATATAAGATGTTGGGTGAACAGACTCGTTCCAATAAGGAATATCAAACGTTTATTGTTAAGCAGAACGTGGACAATAGCGATGCTCAGTCGGTGTGTTCGGACGCGCCGCCTCTAAAACTGCCGCGAATTGAAAAGAAAAGGTTAGATTACTTCCGTTTGTCCCTTCCCGTCTAGGTCCCTCCCTCCTTTGCCCGTTTTTTTATTTTAAGTATACTACTCTGCTCTGACACTTCATTTGACGAATATCGTCAGTTTAGTTCATAACTATATTTTTTCCTATAACTAGGCTTTTTTGAATATGTTATTAAAAACTTACTACTTACACCGTAGCGAATTAAATAAATTTTATGAACTAAACTGGCGGTTAATTACCAAATTTATGTCTAATTCTGATCTCAACCAATATTTTTCAATACATGTTACAGGATTGACGACAATTACGACCCATTTGTATCAGCTGCTAGGCAAATGAAAGAACTCATGTCTTCAGACACAAACATTCCTAAAAAAATACAAACCTCCACTAAAGACCACAGCAGAACCCTTCCCGCTCTGCAACCTGCTAAAGAAAAAGGCTCTTCCTCATACCTACGCTCTGATAACACTAAAATGATAAAAGATACACTTAACAAAACATATCAAAAGACGCCAACACTACAAAGAATGAAATCTTTCGGAAGCACTAATAATGAAAATAATAGTAATACACTTGGCGGTAGATGTAGCTCATTTAGATTAAATAGAAATGATAAAAAACCTAGTCCTAAACTAAATACTACTTTCACTAAATCCAGCAAAGAGAATATTAGTACCGTAGAGAAAAACTATTTCAATAGAAATAGTAATTTGAATAGATCATTCTCTAGTTACACAGCATCCAGTTACAGCACACCAAAACCTAAAGAAAAAATTCCAAAAATTGCCACGTCTATGTATCACAGCTTCCAACGCACCACTATCAAACAACCCGTCAAATTAGATAAAATAAAGAGAGATGACGAAAAGAAAGAATTCGTCAATCTAGATGCTATTCTTGCCGATGACAATTCTTCCATGACTGACAGTAATTACATCGACCCTAGGCTCATTAATGAAAACGACAATTTACCAATTAACGTCAATACAATCCTTAACAATCCAGACATTATCAGTAGCATGGAATCGCTTCTCACTACTGAAAATTTACCAGCTAAGTTTGATTCATTAATTCATAATCAAAATAACAATAAAATATTTAGTAATAACCATACAGATTTTGTTCACAAGCCAGATAAAAGTGAACCTAACAATAACGTAAGCAAAACCACTGCCCCAATCATAGATGATCTAAGTATTCAATATAATAAAATTATGCATTCTTTAGAACAAAGCATTGCTTCTAAAGCCTCCATTAGGGATGATGATTCTTTGTGCGAGGATTTCGACCTCGAGGAATTCATGACCTCGTTTGATGAAGAGATACATAAACATAAATCTGAAAGTAAGCGCACGTGCAGCTCCACTACTAGGATAGTGAAACAGTCTGAGCTGTTAGACAGCAACAGAACATCAGAATTGAATAGCATTAGCTCGTCCCCCAAGGTGATCAATAGTCTTACTCCCGTTAACAAATCCATGTCTCTCAATTTTAGCAGTAACAATATAGTGAGTGAAAGCCTTTTCCCATCTTCCGTGAAACGTTCCACTTCCCTCCTCGATTCCATTCAAAAGAAGAATGTGCTGAAGATGGACAGTGGAAGAAGCCGTCATAAATCCGATCAGCTGGAACAAGACATTATGCAGTCTTTGAAAGATTTCGACAAATTTTATGAAAATGAGAAATCTGAAAATTTGCCGAATAAAGAGACTACCAACTATAATGGCACGGCGAAAAGAGTGAAGTCTGAGAAAAAAACCAAGAGAAGTACCGAGAATTTAACCAACGGCAACCACACGCCCAACGGAAAGGCGAGCAACGATTCAGCTTATAGCAGGTTAGTCAGGTAACTATTATATGGGTTATAGAGATGGAACAATCTTATATCATTGACTACTATCTACTAATAGATAAATAGGAGCGCTGACAAATTTTCAACTTTCAGCTTAAATAGGATATCGCCTTCGAAGCTCTCAATCTGTACATCCAAAGAACCGAACGGGTTGACGTCCTTGGAACAAATCCCCGCGGGGTCAGACTCTAGCGGTAGTCACAAAGAGGACGCCAGATCGATCTCCAGCGACGAATTTCTAGCGATGGAACGCTCGGCGGAGCTGGATGAACCGCTGCCGCCGCCCGAGCCACCTCACAAGGAACAAGATACTCACGTTAAAGGTGAGCACAGAGTCAATATGTCTACATGCCATACATTATTATACAAAACGTAATACTGTCATATTCTAATACGCAATATTGGCACACAACAGAGAAGCGCGTGTCGTCCCGAGGCTCGCGAGGCTCGGGCGGGTGGCGCGCGAGCGGCTCGCTGAGCTCCAGCGGCTCGGAGGCGTCGCTGCACCGCGGTCGCCAGGCGCCGGCCGCGCCGCGCCTGTCGCGCTTCTGCCACGAGTGCGGGAACAGGTTCCCCGTGGACTCCGCCAAGTTCTGCATCGAGTGCGGCGTCAAGCGGCTCGTCGTGTAGCGCCCTTCTAGTCTTATAAGTAGTGCCGGTTTTAGGGAGGCGACCAGCCCGTTGTATTGTAGTTGTTGTTGACGACGGAGATCGGTGGAGGCCGAATGAAGAGTCAGTTCGGATCCTCCACTGGCCGAGGCTCGTATCGTGAGCGTTGTAAGTTTGTTCATTTTTATAAACATTATGTATGATATTGACGAAGTACCGGCAGAAGTATTGATATCATGAAACTATACGTATCGATGGACAGATTTACTAGTTTCCTGTGAAACGTATTTTAGGATACCCGTTTGAATGACACATTGTGGTCTGCTACGATTTACGTGCTAAAAACGATGACGAGTTTTGCTGACGGTGTTTCGATCAAAATGTAACTAATGTAAGCAGCGTCGCATGAAAAATAATACAAATTATGTATTTATACACATTCAATGTCTAATGTGGAAGCTGTTCGTAAATCTGTTAGCTATTTATTATACCTTAGATTTGCCACAATCCTGGAAAGTATATTTTTTATACTTAGTAAAATATTGTATTATGAAACCAATGCACAAATCGATAAACTTGGACCACTACTTAGATATTTATTGGTAGCTTCTCTTAAAAGTAATGTGTAGCTATCTTTATAGAAATAACGTAATATTATATACAAAACGTTACCAAATTGCTATAATTTATGAACTAACTTGTGCCTTCACAGTTAACTTAATATAATGCTGTATTATGTTGGTGTAATCTGTTACTTTGTTTGCGAAGTTTTTATTTGTGTTGCAACTGTTAGTAAATAAAACCTGGCCAGGGTAGCCTTGGAAATTGTAATATCTGTGATACACCAAAACACTTTTGCTAGAACAAAATTATTTTGTCATGAAACTTATGGATTTGAAAGTAACATTTATGTGCCAATTTGTTTATGTACTTTCGGTTTTGAATGGAATTTTGTGTACATTTTTATTTTTTGTTTTGCAATTGCAATACAATTTTATTTTTTTAATTATTTTGATTACCCTTCCAAGGATTTCCATTAACGTCTCTTGTCTACAACATAGTTGGCCATTTTAACAAGACTGATTTTACTTTCAAAGTTTTCGAACTTGATTAATCCTTAGTTACTGTTGTATATTGTTTTTAATAAAATAACGATTTTATCATGTAATAAATTAACATTTTAATAATGATAATATGCTCTTTTATTTCATCAACTAGTGCTGTTTTGTATAAAAGTAATATTTCCGTTTAATAATAATCTATTCTATAATCAACTAAGATGTAACATTTACTTTCTGAACATCTCTGAAGGGTTTATCAAACTACAGGCGGATATAGAACTGCCTTTTCCACGCGAGACATGCGAAGTATAAAGTATTGTTGGCTTCGGTACTGACCACCACAAATAATCACACATAATAGTGTTATCATCAAATACTTGTTTTGTCGTAAACAAGGTAGAAGGCAAAAAAGGCAGTTGTGTCGTAAACTCCTACTGCTATGTATATAAGTAGCTACTTCCGCAGTTTGACACAAGTAAGTGCTAAATGTAATACAACAATTCTAAAACTAAAATATTTTCAGATTATTAGAATGTGTTTTAATTTTATTACACTTAATTTAATATGTACTAAACTAAATTATTGCTTTCAATAATTTTATTCACAATATTAAGGAATTCAACAATGTAAAAAATACATATATTATGATAGATTTTTTTTTTAATTTACACTTGAGACTTACAAAAATATTTAAAAATTACAATGAATGAGAGGCATTTTTCAAAATATGATCTTGTTAAAGCTAAAGCCTAAACATACTCCTGTGGCCTTTTCTAGGTGGTATAGCACCTCTTACCCGCAGTCTCCTGAGAGCCTCACGAAGATGTTTGGGTTGTAGAGGCCCTGCCTCATCAGACTTATCCAATACTTCCAGGGCTAAAACAAGAAATTTCAATTTTGTTTATTTGTTATTTGGGGGACTGGGCAGTCAGGTAATCTTTTAATTGTTAACATGTTTTTTTATGTGAATGAAGCAAGAGAAGTTTGTAAGGATCATACCAAGCGGAGTTCTTTGGTCTCTGCCTACACCTATGGGAAAGTACAACAATGACTTGGTAACTGTTCTATTTAATGGTTAACAATGTAAAGGAATCAAAGTTATCCTTTAAAGATGAATGAAACAGGTATGTGCTTACCTTCTTCCACAACTTCGCCCACAAATACTTTTGCAATACCAGACATAGCTATCACTACATTTTGTCCCACAGAACAGCCAGTGATTGTCTGCATCAATCTTTTGATGGCTGCTTTTGGGAATGCAGCACGCCTGTACATTTCATACCTATCCAGTTGCTCTTCTGTGAAGTTTGACACTAGAACTCTGGAAAAATTAATTATATGCATGATTTAATTACAATTTAATCATGGAGCCATGGAGGTCTATGTAAGTGAAATAAATTAGTTCAGACACTGTTCAGATATTTTTTATAAGAATTTCTCAGCAATATGTGTTTCCCAGTCTACCACAAAAGTGTCAAGATAATAATACACTTGGCAAAATGCAGACCAAATTAATGGAAAAACATTTGGAGATTGATCAAGCTCAATACAGTAATATATTATGTATCTTATAAATCAATATTGAAACCAGAAATCATTTACACTTTTGACATATTATGTTCATAAATGAGAGATACTTACTGCATCTTTTCTCGTTCCTCTTCTTCCAATTCCTTCTTACTCTTTTTTTCCCTTTCCCTCTCATTGATTAACATTTCTTCAGTCATTTGAGATTCATAGTTACTAGCTGATTCACTCTGTTGAAACTCTGTAATGTTAGGTACAACTATATTGTCTGCACTCTCATCAAGGTCCAGTTTGTCATATTTATCGTCAGGTTTTTCTGTATGGGATTGTTCTAGAGCTGAATGATCAAATGTGTAATCATTTATATATGATTCATATTGATCTGTGAGTGCATCTGGTTGTGAGCTTATGAATGTGTCCGAGTTATCTGTGTACAAGTTGCCCAGTTCATCGGCCCTATGGACTGTTTCCACATTCTGGGAGCTATCAGAAAATGCCTCAATGACCTCACTCTCAATGTTAGAGCTTGGCACAGTTTCTCCATAATTCACTAGTGTTGTATCTGGAACAAACACAATTATTCACAAAAAAAAGTAAGTAAGTATAACAAAAGGATTTCTTGTTAATCTTTCTTAGCAAGGTCTACCAGCAAGTTAATATTTTCTCTATTAAATTGTTATAAAAGAAATAGATCCAAGATTAAAATAATAAAATGTAATATGGCTGCGCTGAAAGGAGGATTCAGATTAAACATTTCTCTTGGATCAGCATGATCTTAGGACGATAGCCTGCTCAGCCTTTAGTTAAAAGTGTTTAATGATTAAAACCTGTTAACCAGTAATAACAACAATGAGGAACAGTGTTCACTGACCAGTAAGTATTACTGAACCTCAAGTTATACATTAACTGTGAGGTTATACAAACTGTAGTAACAGTATACTATATACTATTGTTGGTACATTCTATGAGCAATTCTTAGTTCAAAGTAAATTATAGAGTATATTAAGAAATAAAATGCTTATCTGCAATGTACACTAACATTCAGGTTCATCTTTAAGCAGCTTCTCTTCTATTTCCAGTGATATCTCTTGCGAATCATCTTCATTTGAGTCACTGTGTTCCAATTCCTGTGCTAATTCATCTTCTGAAAGTAAAATATTTCTTTAGGACTACTCTAATGAAATAATTAGGAATAGCTAGAGGAGGACATAGGAAGTATTGGGACCGCCTTTTTTATGCCCACCTCTTAATCTTTCCGCCTCAGAAAGGCCATCACTGCTCGGATTTTCTGCCATTTTCTCAATAAAGCACAGAATCTGCTTTGGATTTTAGGCTGTACCGATATTTAAAGTAATAAGAACAAGCTTACAATTGTTACAAAATATTTACGCATTTTAAAAATAGACATCAAATCCTTCACATTTGCTCATTCTGACATTTCTCTTCGGTTATGTCGTGCTGCCCGTAGATTAATTTCAGAGCATAAATAAAACGCTATTGCACACAGGTAACGACATGGCGACAAACGCATGTAATATCGAATGATAGAATATCCATTAATATTATAAAAGTAACATTATAATTTATTTATAAGAGAAATCGTGTGTATAAAATAAAAAAAATGTTTTTTGATTCTATTCCCAAGTATCCTATCAAAATTTACATTTCATAGGTTGGTATTTAAGTATACAAGAGTTATATTTACATTAAAAATCAATATCGACGACACTGTACAACACTAGTGCGCAAGGGACGAGACTATAATCGATACTATACGTCAACTGACAACTAACTTGTGACAGCCTGCTACGAAAAGGTGGTGGTGAATGTGACTTCTGATAGTCGTGATATAAAAATATTGTACTCCTGGTGCGGACAAGAAGTTCCATCATGAGTGCATTGATGAAAGTTGCTGCTTCCCGAAGCCCTGCTTCAGTAGTAAGTGAAATTAGCTTTGTTTTTATTACAAAATTGATAAGTTATGTAATCGGCAAGCGGTTACAAAAAATGTTTTGAACATTCCTTTTGCGTGTTTTTTGATAATGGCTTCTAATGGACCCGAAGGGGATATTCGGGGTTATAATATCGTAGTCGTCGTTCAAAAAATAAATATCAAGACCAATAAAACGGTCTAAAATGCTAACATAACAGATTTTTAAATAAATTGGTGAACCTTCACCAAAAATATTGTGCAACATATTGTATCACCTACATTTTCTCTGTTGCTAAAGCATTTTAACCATATTAGTTGCAGTAAAAAGAGTGATATGTTACACAATCCAGATATAAACAAAAACCCTATGATAACATTTCTTATCATACAAACAATTTCAAATTATATAATTAGAACGATTTACGAACAAGTGATTTATTAGACGTATATCGACCAGGGTATAGGTGGCTATTATATGTTTTTCATGTTTGTTGTAGGCTACATACTTGTACAGAAACCTCCACCTCACAGTTGGTGGGGCAGCCAAAGATGCATCAGCCAATACCAACACGTCAAAATCCTACACGGTGATCGACCACAAGCATGATGCACTGGTAATAGGGGCTGGTGGTGCCGGTCTCCGGGCTGCCTTTGGTCTAGTACAGGAGGGTTTCAAGACAGCTGTAGTTACCAAGCTGTTCCCCACCAGGTCCCACACTGTAGCTGCACAGGGAGGCATCAATGCTGCCCTTGGTATGTATTTGTATCAAATGCCCACATGTTACTATTAAATGGTAAAAAAACTGGATGATTGTTACTGATACTGTTATTACTCATTTCATACCAAATAAGCTTATGTATCTTCATAACTTGTTGTATATTTAGTGTGAAAATTAAATGCTTTGAATAACATTTTTAATCCATATAACAGAGAGGTTTTAATGAATACCTCCCTTTGTTGCACTGTATGAAATAGAGTAAACTTAATGTACACCATTATATTTATGTCTACATGTTTGTTTTTAGGAAATATGGAAGACGACAGTTGGCTATGGCACATGTACGACACAGTAAAAGGCTCTGACTGGCTTGGAGACCAGGTAAATAAAAAAATATATCGCTGATTTAAAAAATCCCTTTACATTTTCTTTTCATAGTTTCTTCATAACTTTTTTGTCTTGATAAAAAGTGATCTGTGTATTGCTTCTGTAAATGCTGTGTCATGCCAGTTGCATGTTATTTTAAACTTGTTTTGTTGTTGATCCATTGACACGATAAAAAGAATTAGCGGAATAAAAATATTTACTTAGAACATTAATGTATATACTGCTGTAAAAAACATGTTTGCTGAATAATTTGCACACTAGTGTTAGTTTGCACAGATACAATGTTGATCCAACAAATTGTGCAATGTGTAATATAACAGACATATACTTTATGCACTACCAGTAACTGGATAACACAAAAGATAACATTAGCATTATCATCTTTATGTCATAAGTATTAAAGATCATATTAATCTGAACTAAGAGCTTGTATCTATTTACTAATGGTTTTATCAATATTCTTCTGAGCTACATTTTTCCAGATTATACTATTAATGCATTTACTTGATATTATGTTATTGGTGAATTGAATTCTATTACAAAAAATGAATTATAGTATAAGTGCTAATTGTATATCAAAATCATAAAGTTATTTATGCATTTTATTTGCTTCATAAGCATCTTTATTCAAATATCTAAGTTTGGGTAAATATTCCATTATATTAAGGAATTGTCATACATTTTCAAATACATGCAAATCTTTGATTAAAAATCTTCAATTAGAACAGAGCATTGGATATTTTCCTCTGATAATTTCAATCTAGTTTAACCATCATACTTCAATCTGCTTGTAGGTAATTGTTTACACATAGTAAGCAATGCATTTATCATGCACATAATGTATCATTAATACCAACAAAAATGTTAAAACCTGAGGCCCTACTCTACGCCACGTGAATACGAAATTTCGTCAAATATTAAAGGGGTTCGTTTATGACCTTTCCTATTCCATTTTGACAGAGAGTGTGCAGTATTGGATAAGCATGCCTATATTCTTGTACCATAGATAAACCCACATTTTATAACGGATAGAATTGTTATAAGGAACAAAATTTCACCAAATATTCGTTTTCGTTGTTTATGGTCAGGCACCCTGTTGCATAATGCATATGACGTCGTCACCTTCAAACGTTTTTTTGCTACCTGTGCTGCGTTTTGATACTTCAATGCATTTTTTGATTCAGCCAGACTTGTAAAACGGGTTTCTTTGCAATTATTTCGTAGCAACTTTTGCGCATATATGCGCCTTATCGTGTTGTATTTGATCACGCCATTATCTATGTTTAGTGGCCTCTCCATCAGTTTTGGAATATGTGCTTAGTCATATATTACATGACCAATCATATTATAATCTATACATATAAAAATATACAATATATAAGTAATCAGATTCGTGTGAAAAATAAAACGTACCCTCCTTGAACATTAAAGTGATTTATCTAATTTAAGACAGGTAGATTAAGCATGTTTATCATTCAAAGTATTTGTTTATTATAATATCACTGATAGACTTGCTTTGACTTTCTTTTGATAAGGGGATAAATCAACTTGTGAGCATGACTTGAATATTTTACCAGTGACATTGGGAGAGACATAAATAAAATGCTAGATTGCGACAATTCTTATTTCTTCTGGTAAAGCAAATATACGAGAGTGGAGAGAATCAAGCACGCCTTACACATCGGCAGTCATTGCTGTCACATATTTTCAAAAGTTAATCGTTAGAATCCACCTCATAGCTCACATACATATTTCCAAAATAATAATCTCATTCTAATAGTCCTCTTTATATCAACTACTATTACCATTTCATATAATATCACGTCTGTAATACCCGTGGTTAAGGCTAAAGTGTATGAAATACACCCACGTTTCGCCATTTACAATTTAGTAAGTCCCATGTAATAGGATGTAAGCGAAAATACCAATACCACTTTTCCCGACACGGGAATGGAACCCGACACCTTCTGACCAGCAATATATAGCATCACTACCGACTGCGCCACAGAGTCAGTCAGTCAAAAGTTATATGACTTGCATTTCTTCCTTATACTATACTAGCTGACCCTGTGTGACCCTAGTGAAATTTTTCCCCATTTTAGTAATATTAATTACTGGTACTCTGTTCCTTATGATCGTAGCGTGATGATTTATAGCCTATGTCCTTTCTCGGGTATCAAAATATCTCCATACCAAATTTTCAGTATTATTTTTTGGTTCAGTAGTTTAGGCGTGATTGAGTAGCAGACAGACAGACAGAGTTATTTTCGCATTTATAATATTAGTATGGATTAAGCTAAGAAATGATTTTTGTTTTAGGATGCGATCCACTACATGACCCGCGAGGCTCCTCACGCCGTCATCGAGCTGGACAACTACGGCATGCCGTTCTCTCGCACGCCCGAGGGCAAGATCTACCAGCGAGCTTTCGGTGGCCAGTCGCTTAAGTTCGGCAAAGGCGGTCAGGCACATAGGTGCTGTGCCGTCGCTGACAGGTAATTACTATTATTTTTCAGTACTTTCTTAAAGTGAGTTAAGGACTTTGATTTGATGATACAATCGGTTACTGGTAAAAATGGCCGAGTATGATCTACAACTTTGGTGATTTATTTGCTATATGGTATAAGTCCCCGTCTCGTATAAGTAAACCCTGAATCAATAATCAACAATAAATAATAATTTATTTTGTTTTCTTTGTGATGAAGCCTTACATCCCTAAAAAGTTCTTTGTCTATATTTCTTGAGAGCATGCAAAGTCCCCAAACCACACTTGGCCAGCGTCGTGGACTTAAGGCCAAACATCTTCCTTATTTCGAGACGAGACCTTTTCCAACAGTGTGACAGTAATGGCCTAAAAAATGTGTGCAAATTAACAATTTTCAGGCCAGTTAAAATTATCGTAATTTTGTATTGCACTGTAAAAAAACTTGCTTAACCGTTCGCGCGATAATAACGACCTATTGTTCAGTTTCAATGAGAAGTACTAATATGATTGTGACATTAAGTAGATAATATATTCGTAATTAATTATACGCAACCATAAAATTAGTTTAGTTTGTGGTTTGAAATTACTACAATTTTAAAATGGTGTACACATTCTCACTATATTATTATAATCTATGGTGTCGCCTTACAATTTATTTAAATACTCCTGGAATTCCAATAATATTTAGTAATAAACCCCACATTGACATGGAATTATGAACAATATTTTTACATGTCAATGTGTTTACATCAATAAAATGTAAATCCTAATCTGAAAGCAATTGTCGTAATCATAAATTGTTTGCACCTGATAAGAATATCCGCTATCGCAGAAAATGCAGCACAATCGATTTAAGGTATAGCTGTAATAACTGATTCATTTTTATATGGATGTCGATTTCATTGTCAATTTAGAATATCAACAATAAATCGTACCTTTCAATGTATTTCGATAATCATACAAAATTTATAGTACATTGTAATTATTGTTCATAATATATTAACAAGTTTTAACAAGCAAGAAATATGCTTATTAAGTTATTATCAATAAAAGTAATAAAATATGTCAAATATAATTTTCCTCAATTTTACTGAAGAACGTGTACATTTTCTGTACAGTATTAAAGTAGCATGTTGACAGACCCAGGCATTGTTTTCGTGCCACCATTTTAACTGTAAATGCATTTGTATGCAGTTAACGGTACTAGGTAACAAGTGGGAACTTTCAAGTGCCTTGTACTTAACTGTAATAAATATCCATTATGATAAACATAGGAAAAAGTAAATTATTTGGGAAAATCTTTCGTGTTATGTGTGAATCTATAATGATACATTCTCGAGCCCATGTGCTATTCTACACTGTTTTTATTTTTGGTCCCACGAAAAACAAGGCGAAGTCTACTGCCATTTGTCAAACTAGGCACATTATTAAGACTCTAGACTGCTACTAAAACCATACAGTAGAAACTTGAAAATATTGGTAAAGAGTAATTGTAGAGTAAAATAGAATTGAAATATATATAGGTACGACGACCCAAATCCCAAAACCAAAAAGGGAAAACGAATTACTTTATTTTATTTTTTTGTTGCCAGGACGGGTCACTCACTGCTGCACACACTGTACGGCCAGTCGCTCCGTTACGACTGCGAGTATTTCATCGAATACTTCGCGCTCGACCTGCTCATGGAAGATGGCGTCTGCAAGGGATGTATCGCGCTCAACCTTGAAGACGGAACATTACACAGGTAACATATACTTTAGCTATTTATAAAAGGGTATTACATGAGGTATAAGGGTAGGACAATTCTATTTTTAGGGTGGCACCTCCCCCTGTAGGTAGTAGGTATACGTCACATATGAAATATTGCAAACCAGCTACTTACTACAAAATAGAAACAGTTTTTAAGGAAATTGCCAAAATTACTGTGACGTAGTATGGTAAAAAGTAGACACTCAAATAAAGTCTTACGTATTGTCTCGCGTGACTATCTATTGTTAATGATCTGTATTGCATTCTTTGTCATGTAATATACGAATTCGCTTCCAGAACTATCGGAAATGATTGCTGAAAGTGCCTAGAATCGATCCAAATAACACTAACCTCTTATTTATGACCTTGAACAACAGACGCTGACACTACTTTTGAAGTATCGAAACGCGTCTGCGTTAATTGACATTGTTCACTTATTTGCATTTTGCACAAGACCAAGGTTCTATGAATTACTGAAATCTATACGCTTTCCAAGTAAGTAATGAAACTTTACCTACATCGTAATGAACATTTAATGTAATTAGATAGGACTAGACTAGGGATAGTGACTATAATAAACCGGGTTGTGACGTAGATTCACCCGTATCACACGAATGTAGATTGTCATCTAACTCCGACGGACACAATGGCCGTATTCAGTTACCATTATTGTAAGAACCTTCTAGAAAGTTTTACTGAATATGCACTTAGTAGTTAACTTTTTGATCCTCTGCTATTTTCTTTATTAGTTATGTTAGTCTATGTATTTGTTGATAGATTAATTAGTGTTATATTAAGTGTATTAATATGAAACAAAAGCTCCTTAATTTAACTACACGAGTACACGACCCTTATTTATTTCTGTAACATCATTCCTTGTTAAAAATACACAAGGTACTGATAAAGAGTAAAGATAAGGTGTACCTAAATAAGAAGAGCTTCTGTGAAAATATATCGATCTCAGTAAACGTGAGTGCTCCACTTTGTTATCACTCATCGTGCGTACAATGAACTTGCTAGTACACTGAATTAGAATACGATTGTAGTAGCGTGATCTATTGTAGTAAATATTTATACTTATGTACTTTACAATTATTAAAGAAAAGATAAATTGCATATTGATTATGTTTAGATGTATCTATTACTAAAGAAATGATTTTATACAGGAGTTGTTAACAAATTCTTTAAAGAAAAATGTTATCAAATACAAATATCTAGGTGGAAATATTTTTATGTAGAGTTGTTGACATTAAAATATTCTGAACACGTAAATTACAAACTATATAAACATTAGGTATCATATATTATTATAGTCTTATAATTTCTATCTCGGTCCTGCCATTTTGCAAGTAACCAGACATTCATATGCTAACAACAAAAGCACTTGTTTTGTAGCACCGCGAACGGTCATACGCATCATGTAATGGAGAATGTTAACAAATTTGGATTGTTAGCTCACCATATTCTCTGTTAAAAATAAAAAATACTAGTGAAAGAATTACTTTGATACGTCAATTAGTTTCCGATTTATAAGTTAAACAAGTTGTAACTGCGCGAGTCGGTGTGACGTCATTGTACATTATGCTAAGTCTGGCTCACATAGTCTTTTTTAATAATATTTACTATTATTACACTTTAAATGTAATAAGCAGACGAAAACACAACAAAATACTGCATAAGCTATTACATCTACAGCTGGAGACTTGATATTAAGCGGGACGCGGCCCGCGCGGCATGGTGTACTATGACGTCACGCCGTTAGCGGGACTCGATATTTTTTGAAACTTTGAATGCTTGTAAAATCAAAACTACTTGGTATTTTTGACTGAAACAAAAACTAGTTTGCATGTACATGTGCAGGCTTTACTGAGTCAAAATTTCAAGCGATTTTGCATACCTAGTAACATTCTCCATTTGCATAATGAGTCATTCAAACCTCATAACAATGGAGGCTGGGACAACACTATTTTACATATTATGAACTGTTGTGTTATTGTCAGAATTCAAAAGTGTATCGAGAGTTTGACATTTAAAATGTACTGCAGATAGTTCCAACGGCGCTCGCTCCGGGCGCTGATCAGATTTCATAAAACATTTTATTCGATAGCTGTCCGGTTGTCGGTACTAATTATTGTACATAAACGACAAATGACAAGCGGTGGTAGTAAGTTAATTAAAATGAATTATGCTAGTGATATTGGATCATGTTGCACCACTATTGGAGATGTTACGACATAAATACCTGAATAAACTTCACCTTATATATTACCGATTTAATTAATAGTCATTAAACATTATGGGTATTTTTTATTAGATTTTGATATACTCACATTGCAGCTGCTTTATTGCTTAACCAATTGACTGAGTTACATCAATGACCGCAATCCCGATGAAATTTGAACAAATTATAATACAGTACTTTTATACATGGATTAGGTTCCAATTAATGGATAATTATAATCAAAGCAATAATATACAAGCTGTGAAAGCGATTGGCATTTTAAAACACAGAAGTAGACAATTTCTAGTACGTTAAATACGTAATTCTTTAATTACTAAATGTACGTTTTTTGTTTATTTATGACTTTACTAGCTTTTACCCGCGACTTCGCCTCCACCTGAATTTTCCCATGGGAATGCGTCATTTTCCCGGGGTAAAAAGTAACCTATGTCCTTTCTCGAGTATCAAAATACCTCCATACCAAATTTCATGCAAATTGGTTCAGTAGTTTAGGCGTGATCGAGTGAAAGACAGACAGACAGAGTTACTTTCACATTTATAATATTAGTATGGATTTTAACCATTATTATTTGTTGAAAGGTTCCAAGCAAAGAACACGATCTTGGCGACGGGCGGCACTGGTCGCTCGTACTTCAGCTGCACGTCAGCGCACACGTGCACGGGCGACGGCACTGCCATGGCCGCGCGAGCTGGACTCCAGAACGAGGACATGGAGTTCATTCAGTTCCATCCCACTGGTAAGTGATAATATAAACGTACTCAAATTTTATGTCGTAACGTATGTAAAGGGCATAATTAATAGATATTGTACTGAACTTTTCGTTTCCTAGATAATCTTATTAATTACTGCAATAAAAAAGATGATTAAAATATTATGAAAAATGTGTCGCTATTGCGTCTTTAAAAAAATAGTACTTACAGCTTGGTTTCATTCAAAGGAAAAAGATTTTATAGATACTTATGTGAAGTGTGATTATATAGAATCTGGAGCCTAGTACAAACTGGCTATTAAAATTGTTGTTTTAGTTTATTTTGCTTTCCATAAATACTGTCATAAATAGACTTTGAGAACTTCGAGATTCTTCATTTTGAGTTATTTAAACAAAATGCGTTTTAACGAGTCATATAAGTTGTCATTTGACAGATAAAGTTCAGCGATAAACCGCCTATTGTTTATTTACGGTTTAATCTTTTGAATAATAATATGAATTTTAAACCAATCATTTAATATTGTAACATGCTCGCATTCCTTGGTGTCTACGAAATTGAGCGATATGTATTATTTTTACTTTCAGTCCTTACTCACCTACCTTTTTTATGATAAGTACCTACTCATTAAGGCCGACTATATCGAGGAAGTCCGGGATTCCTATTGAAATTAAATAACTTTCTAGCCTTCAATTGACGTCAATTTACTACCTATTATATACATTTTTGAACCATATATTGCATAATTTCTAAAACGAGAGTACTTCTATACTATTTGTAAACAGCAACCGCAATGACAAGGTGACTCAACGTATGACTTTTTCGTTCTTGACTTGGCGTTGGTAGTCAGTGCCTATCCCCGTGTAAACAAGGTGTGATGTTATGTATATCAATACTTGTTTGATAACCAGTGACGTATGTGAGTTAGGGAAACGCGATTGTAAACAACAAACGCGTTGTTAGAGCGCAGTGACGTAGCTCAGTCATGTGACACTTTCATGTGATTGTCCACTTGCCAAGTAGACCGTTGGCCATGCACCAATTACTTATCACATTTTAAAAACTAATTATTTCGACAGTATTTTTCCAAAACAACATGCCTATTAGCGATCACTTCCTCGTTCAACTTTTATTACAATTAATCTAAAGGTAAAGTAAACATATTTTGATGTTTCAATACCTAACTGTTATGAAAATGTTTATAATACGTCAATCGCAGGTTATCGCAGTGCGTTCGAAAAGTTTAGCTTATTCAGCTCAGATATACAGATGTTACCAAGGAATCATATTTTTAATGAATACTCGGAGTAGTTTTACAACAAAATTGACGTCATTGGCGACTTATTGTTTTAACTTAATCAATTTTAAAATATGAAATGGATGAAATGAATTAATGAAAAATATAACTTGATATCGCGATTCAATAACATCGCTCAGCGTTACAGATAAATACACGTTTCTCGATGGATTACACTTAATATGTGTATATTATGTATACTTACCTTCAATATTTATAAAGACAACATTTTTAGTCTAAGGCTGCGTTTCCACCAGAGATGTGCGAGGATGCGTAGCGAGGGATGTGTTTGTAAAGAACCAATAGAATCGCTTCATTTACCTCGCCTCGGTCAGCACAGCTCTGGTGGAAACGGCTCAGCGGAGCTAGATTTTTGCGCATACAAAACAAGCGAGGAATGTGTGCGAGGGAAGTGTACGAGGGATGTGTGCGAGGGATGTGTTGAGAAGGATGTGTTGCGAGGTTTGCGCATACTGTACCAGCCAGTCCATAGACGGAGTTTGTTGGAAGTAGAAGTGCGTAAAATAGATATGGATAATTGGAAAAAGAAGATACTTTTATATTTAACAATTTGCGATGAAGAAATGGAAGCAGAAGATACGGAGTTTATTAGTTCTATAATTTTAAACAATAGAAGAACACACAGGTTTTGGATACGTAACCATATTAAATATCATCGTTTACATGGAGAATTCTTTACCTTTTTTTATACGGCTGATGATGAAATATTCGAAAATTCTTATCGAGTATCTAGAAGTAACTTTTATGAGTTACACAATTTGATTGAGAACATTATCAAGAAGGAAGACACTCACTACAGAGAATGCATCAGCACCACACATAATGCGCATTTTCACAGCTCCGCTACACATCCTCGTAGACACATTTTCATCGCACAGCTTTGGTGGAAACACCCACACATTTTCACAGCACAGCTAGACATCCTCGCACGACACATTTCCATCGCACATCTCTGGTGGAAACGCAGCCTTATACTTGATTATGAACATACATATTTATTCAAGAGATTAGTGGACAACCGAATGACAGACACTATTAACTGTCTGCGAATGAGGTCAAAAGTCAATAGATAAATGGTTAAATATAAAATGGATTGTACGAGTTCGTAATTTTTCCTTCATTTAAATTAATTTGAGTGTATAATTTCACCGATTATAAAAGATATCGCGAGATGAAAAGTTCTATTTTCATTAGAAATAATAAATTATTTGTCCTAGTATTGATTGTAATTTACGTACATATGTTATTTAAAACGTAATAAAATCTTTGTTACGGCTATTGTCAATAATCTGTCAAAGATTAAAGATAGATTTGTTATCTTAGATTATAACGTCAAAATGATGTATCGTTAAATGAATTCGGTAGATTTCCTACGGAATTTTGTTAATCTTTTTGACGTAATAAACCATTAGTCATTATAATCGTCTACTTAACTATTGATCATTGGGTTATAGAAAGTAAAGTAACGAGATAAAAATATACCCTGTTATTCATAAAAATATATGAAGTTATGGAAAGGCTTTTAAAGTGTTTTGTTTCTTTCACTCCTTAGCGAAATGAAAAAGAGAAAACATATTACAGTAGTACTTTAACTAAAATAGGTTTATAGTGCGTTTATGAATAAGAGGGTTAGTTACTACTTATCTTTAGTAAGTAAACAGTAGATTTATAGGTTTACAAAAACGAGCGTTAATAAATAAATATTTGTTGTAAGGTATCTACGGTGCGGGTTGTCTGATGACGGAGGGGTGCCGCGGTGAGGGCGGCTTCCTCGTCAACGCGAAGGGTGAGCGCTTCATGGAGCGTTACGCGCCGGTCGCCAAGGACCTGGCCAGTCGTGACGTCGTCTCCAGGGCTATGACTCTTGAAATTATGGAAGGTAAGCAGCTGTTATTTATCTTTTTAGGTATTTTTTTGTACTTCCTTTCCTTCGGCTGTCGAGAAACTAATTTGGACGTGGATTTTTTTTTCGATAAACAGCTCGGCTCTAGTTATATTTTAATTGGAATAAAGGCTTTTTAAATTATATCAGGCCATAGTTATCACCAACAAACTTAACTGTTCCCTATGGGAATCAAGATGTACCTACTTTATGTTTAAACATATGCTACGGGGGTAATGGTTCAAAACCTGATAGATAAATTAGGCTGCCCAAAAAACTAGGTCAATTTTGCTATCGACTTGTTTGTTAAATTAAAATGCGTTTTATTGCCAATTATTTGATAATTCCAGTCTGGCCTGGAACAAGCAAGGCATAACTAGCGTCATGTTTGAATTATCACTTAAACCAGGGGCTCCCAACCTTTTCTTAGTCCGGGACCACTTTTATATTATTCTTGTCAGCAGGGAACACTATGTTTATATTAAAAATAAAGTGTATAATTTTAATATCATTCGCGGACCACTGGTTGGGCACCACTGACTTAAACAGATGGAAATTTCTCAGTAGCCGATAGCAACAAACATAATGAAATGACGACAGCGACTCCAATATTAATAAAAACTGGGTGTGTTTTGTATTGCGTCAGTTTGACTAAGTAATAATGTAGGCCACAAGGGGTCTTCAATGATGACGTATTTTAATATTGTAAACATTACATTAATTCGTTCGGTTCGGAACGTTCGATAGGCGTGGCCTATTGCGTTTAACCGCAAGTGTTTTGCGCAAGGTTGAACAATAAATCATTAAACCACATTTGTTTATTACTGTTGGTTTGTTTTGATTCTCTTATTATCGGAAGTATAGAAACGACTTTACAGCTAGGTATATGTGTTAGTATATGAAATTAATACAGACTGACACGTGGTGCATTATTTATTGTTTTTTTCATGACATCTGTTCAAATAGCCTGAAAACTGTTTTGTCGACTGTTAACGTCAATTATATAAAAATCTGTTTGGGCATTGAAATAGTAACTATCTTACAAGTTTAACTGACTTGAAAAAGAAAGAGGTTTTCAAGTCATCTGTATTTTTTTAATACACATAGAATATATTAAAGCCCAGTCTAATATAATAACGCAATGGCAGGTCGTGGCTGCGGTCCCGAGAAGGACCACGTGCACCTGCAGCTGCACCACCTGCCCCCGGATCAGCTGAAGCAGCGTCTGCCCGGTATCTCGGAGACCGCCATGATCTTCGCCGGCGTCGACGTCACCAAGGAGCCCATCCCTGTGCTGCCCACAGTGCACTACAACATGGGAGGCACCCCCACCAACTTCCGTGGAGAGGTAAACACAACAAATACAACTAAAAAACAATTAAGGTATAAGGGAAACATAAAAACTAAAGTTAGTTTCAATGGATATTGAAAACAATGCTATTAAAATACGATTAAGTCTTTCTAAGAAATAAACTTGCCATGTTTTTTTAACAAAACTCCAAAAAAAATACCTAAACATAAAAATATCTACATAATAACATTATTTTTTATTATACACTTGTTTGTCCCAAATCATAGTTTGGTTAAACAGTCAACATAATGTTTATGTTATGGTTAAGAAATAGCTTCACATTTTCGTAGCGCGTTCTTTAACTAGCAGGTAACAAGTTGATCGTAAACTTTCTCTCCGCAGCGTCGCTTTGTCATACAGTCAATGACCTCGGCTTGAACAAAAGCGCTTTTTAGCCATCGTACGGCTCATTGTACAGTCAGCTCCAAACCGCTAAACATGTTCAATCTTTCGAAACCTTATATTTTGAAGCATGAATATTATACCATCGAAAAACCATATCAAATTGATTGAAATGTTTAATTCCGTCTAATTCTACGTCATTTTTTCCGGTACTTATAAAATTTCCTTTTAGGTAAGGTTTTGAAAATTATGTAGTTGTTAAACAATTGTCCGTTTGTATTTTCTTCTGTAAGACCAGGATCTAGTTCTGTAGGTATTGTAGAATGATGTAATAGCTTTCCATAGATAATATTTAAGTACCTACGTTCTCAAATATGTAAAGAAATACGCGCCGTGTGCACAAAAATGCTCTGCAGGTCACCCGACCTTCCAATTAATTTTATTATTATATTATAGCCTATACCTACTATTATGCAATCAAAACAACACATACCATATCAATAATCAGTTTTAATGTAAAAAAAATACTGTAATTAACTTTCTAAACATTATAGGAAGTTGAAATAAGTGGTAATTCAGAACCAGCAATGTTGTTTAAGAGCTATTCTGTACTCGTTCGGATCGAAATCGAGTCCTTAGTCCTTACTTATTAAAGCCACTTTTCGTAAAGTTAATAAGAGTAAGGAGAGTGAAGTAACGTGTGAATATGTTTGCAACAGGTGATCACCCACTACAACGGCCAGGACAAGCTGGTCCCGGGTCTGCTGGCGGCGGGCGAGGCGTCGTGCGCCTCGGTGCACGGCGCCAACCGTCTCGGCGCCAACTCGCTGCTGGACATCGTGGTGTTCGGCCGCGCATGCGCACTCACCGTCGCTGAGATCGCCAA
The DNA here is from genome assembly GCF_050436995.1 of Anticarsia gemmatalis. Lineage (NCBI taxonomy): Eukaryota > Metazoa > Arthropoda > Insecta > Lepidoptera > Erebidae > Anticarsia > Anticarsia gemmatalis. Next base: position 5,450,305 of record NC_134760.1, read on the forward strand.
GCCTGGTGATGCCCAGGCACCGCTTAAAGATGTAAGTCTTATGACAATTCTAACCCATTGATGCCCCACTACTGGGCTAGTCTCCTCCGTCATGAGGGAGGGGTTATTAAGCCTAAATCAAGTGCGGGTTGGCGTCTTTGCATACCTTCAAGAACTGAATCTAAAATCGAACGTTTAGTGTATCAAAACTAAATACGTAGAGGTCTCTTGTAATTATGAATACTACGGTATATTAAATGATTTTACGATGACTAACATATCGAGAAAATTTAATCTTATTTACTACTTACCGTGGCGCACTCAATATGTGTAATATATTTCAAAAAAGTCAATAAACCGAAAGTGACAGCTGTATCTACCTCGTCAATAAATCAGATAAATGCGTAGGAAGCTGTTGACATGGCCTGCATACCCACTACGTATGTCATTTTACGTCACTGCAATGTATATCAACTATTTTGCCTGTATAACTTACCCGATATTGGCAGTACTTTCTTTTAATACAGAAAGTGGTTTGGTTTGTTGAATTACTGAATATTAATCAATTAAAAAAATATGTTTCCTCTTTTTAAAGTCACCTTCTTCTATATTTCCATGATGTATGATATAAAATGTATATGTTTGTAGACTAATTATAATGATAATCCACCTATATACAACACTTTATATAGGTATGATACTCGTGTATTACTTATCTTAAGTTAACTGTTGAAGAAATAATTATCAGGGGAACTTTACTCCCACGATTACTTAGTACTTTATCTTATAAACTCATTAAGATAGTGTTATGAAAGTGAAAGAGTCTATGGATCAGTACGTCATATGGAAGTTACCGTAACATTTCTCGAATAAATATGTATGTGACTCTCTTCCTGGCTATTTGGCCCATATGGTGGTGACGTTTGCCTTCCTAACGGTCTCCCACTCTATCCTTAAAGTCGTCTTCCTTAACCTTACATGCCTTCATGTCTCGCCACAACACTCCTGTCCACATCGTCTTGAGTCTCCCTCATGGTATTTTTCCTAAGACGAACAGATCCAATACCTAGTTGCCGTTGCAATCAGGTAGTCTCCTTTTAACATGTCCATGTCTATGCATGATAAAGAAAAAACTAAAATGACATCACTTTTTTATAAAACTCGACTCCTGTAATATTGCGTAAAGACTTTATCTTAAGGGCGTTAATCGTTATAAATAGTATAAAGATATGTTTTATTTCGTTTAGTCCACTGGTGAGGAAAGCATCGCGAACCTGGATCGCATCAGATACGCAAACGGCTCCATCCCCACCGCTGACCTGCGCCTGCGCATGCAAAAGTCCATGCAAACTAACGCGGCCGTGTTCAGACAGAAGAGCACACTCGAAATTGGTGAGACATCCAAGTTTTATCATACTGCTTAGAATAAAACTATCCAGCAACATTTCCTTGTTGATATTTTTTAGTGTAAGCCAATAATAATAAACCTGAATCAAATATTCGATAAAAAATATTCATATGTATTAAAAAGATCAAATATTGATTTTACCAGTTGTAGGAAGTTTTCCTACAACTGGTAAAATCAATATTTAATCGTACAAAGCTATTAACCACATCAATATTAGTTTGAAATCTCTTAACACGTTCGCTGCCCCCGACGTGTACGTGCGTTTCGTAATGCAACAACTAGGCGCCACTAAAATCCACTGGGCAGTGAACGTGTTAACATAGCATTGTCAGTGCAATAAGCTTGGACTAAATATCGAACGCTCGGCAGGCAAGCGTCAAATCCACGAGATCTACAAGCAGCTGGACGACGTGAAGGTGTCGGACCGCTCGCTGATCTGGAACAGCGACCTGGTGGAGACGCTGGAGCTGCAGAACTTGCTCATCAACTCCGTGCAGATCGTGGAGGGCGCGCTGGCCCGCGAGGAGACCCGCGGCGCACACGCCCGGGAGGACTTCAAGACGCGCCGCGACGAGCTCGACTACTCCAAGCCGCTGGACGGACAGGTCTGCGTCGTAGTATTAACTAGCTGACCCGCGCAACTTCGCTTGCGTCACAAAAGAGAGCATGGGTCATAATTTTTCCCGTTTTTTTTACATTTTTTACTGGTATTCTACTCCTAGTGTTCTAGTTGTAGCGTGATGATAAACGGGTTACCTAACACTGAAGTAATTTTTCAAATCGGACCAGTAGTTCCTGAGATTATCGCGTTCAAACCAACAAACAAACAAACTCTTCAGATTTATAATATTAGTATAGACGTACACTTATCATATTCGAGAGACTAAACTCGTCATCTTCACTATAAAACATAGTCGCCCTACGTCTATTGCCAAAAAGTCATCTCACTGATGTTTGTGTCGATAACAATGTTATTGGATATTTAAACTCACATATTACTGCGACGATTTAGTTGAATAAATGTAATCTGCAGACGACCGCGAGGTCAGGGATATCTTAAAATATCGCAATAACACTTTGACTTTTAAAAGTTGTATTGTTCATTAGAAATGTTATAGCACTTGCTATAAACACAGATTTAAGCATCGATATAAATTAGCATTTCCGAGTGCTCTCCACATTAGTTTCAGCTAGCTATATTGCTTTCAGAAACCTCATGCAATGTAGGTACATGGGTCATGCAATGTACCTACTTATTGCTATCTAAGTGCCAAATATGCACTCAAATAGTTTTTGTATATCAATTATAATGTTTGTTTTAACAGACTAAGCTGCCATTCGAGCAACACTGGAGGAAGCACACGCTGTCGGAAACGAACATAGCGACGGGCGAGACCAAGCTGTCATACAGGCCCGTCATCGACGAGACCCTTGACCAACAGGAGTGCAAGACAGTGCCGCCGATCATCAGGACCTACTAGACAACCACACACTACAATATACGTGAGTTACCTTTTACTATTTAAGTAGAAATAGAATTATATAAGTCAATAGGGCCCTTGCGTGGCACTTTGTTGTGTTGGTTAGGTTTTGGGCGTAGTAGAGTTTATGTATATTGTATGTATCATATTATTACGTATGTATGTTTAAGGTTTATTTTCTAAAGGAAAAGTTTGTCCTTTTTCTAAATTGTACGAAATTACGGGGGTATATACGTTATGATGCCTCTGCTAGTATACTAATTTCAGCATAGCCTTCTTTAGTGTAATGAGAGTATTAATAAAACAATATTGTATCCACAGGTAAACTATCTCAACATGGGTGCTGACTGAATTTTCAGTATTGTCACAGCGCGTGTCACTCCTGACCGCTTAGTGTTCATTTAAACGCCACTATTTATATCATTATTTATTTTTATTTTAATGTAGCATTACAGTAAGCGAAGTAACCCGATACAGTAAAACGTGAAGAATTCAATCATTGAATCAGTTCCAAACTATGTATTGTACAAATGTAATAGTGCCAGATAAATATGTTGTTATATGTCCAGCGAATATGTCATGTACTGATCGACATATATCTAGTGTATAATGATGAATTATGTTTCAGCATTTATTATGGTTTTATATGAGAAATGACGGCCTCAGCAGCCCCGAAGTACTTAAATGTTAAACATATTGGTAAGCACAAATACCGACATACAATGTTATTTGAGATGTACTCCTGGGTTATATTTTAAACGCTTCGAGGACAATTTGTGTAACCACCCTCAAAATATGACAGTTTTTGTTATGTGAGACTGTCTTTTACATGTAGATGTTACTGAATTGTCCTTATATTTGATTAACTTTTAACGAATCTTGAATTTTTAAGAATTACGTATTTCGTCTCAAATGTTCACCTTGTTAATATCTGCAATATTAAACGGTATGTTTAATAATGTAATTCATTTTAAAATTATTACCTTTTGATAGAATGCATATATTTGTTAATTATTTTCGAAACATTATTTGATATTCAGTATTAAATTGAAATTAAACAAAAATCATGAATGTACAACACTACGTAGATGTTAAGAATGACGAGATGTATAATATTAAATATAAATGTTGATAGAAATATATATTGTATTATTTTATTATCATCTAAGTATATTCATATCCTTACACAGTTACGTTCATGGCACAGGACACCACTAACTGAATACAGATGATTTATACTGAGCAATTATTAATCGGAGATATCATTACAGCATGACTAAATTCATAAGAGAATTGAAAGTAAAGCCTAATTGATCATAATTTAATCATAATAAACTATTCTTAAACACAATATAAACATTTAAGTTTAAATACTGATACAAAAATATGTGATTACAGTTCTCTTTCATTCTGCTTTAGAGTGAAATAAGTAGGTACAAAACACTTGATAACCCTTTCTTAATTTTACTCGTTTATTTAAGTAAAGCTCATTTTAGGAATCTGTGTATTCAAAGATGCCGATATAACCAATCTTAAAATACGTTTAAACAAATATACATATAATTAGGACCATGCGAAAATATAGTCTGAATACCGTGAGAACTAACAATGTGACCACTTTAAACGATGCGGAACAATTATTATTTATCATTAGACTATTCGGTTGGAGTGTAGCAAAGGGTGTGCAAGGCGACTAGGACTTAGAAAAATTTTCGAAAATTTTCAAAAATGTTATATATTGTAATTCTTTTGCTTTTATCGTATAGATTGGCTAAAAAATAAGCACTTTTTGCCCCTTGAGTTTTTTTGATCCGACCCACCGTTTGCCGACAAAATGGGTTTGAAGTTCTCTCGTTACTATAGGAAGCTAGACTTAGAAAATTTTTCGACGAAAATTAAAAAGTCTCAAAATGTCGCTGTTTTTGGTTTTTATCGTATAGATTGGCTAAAAATAAACACTTTTTCAAAGTCCCATTTATTTACTTTTCGTCTCTTTTGATATTACAGCATGTCGCCGGAGCCCCGCCTCGCGGGGCTCCTCCTTCTGGGTGGTTTAAAAAAAAATAACCACGAAGGCTGAGGTGGGAGCTTCGCTTCGCTCGCTCCCACCTCAGCCTTCTAACCTAATTAACCTACCCATGTCGGTTTGCCAAAAACTCCGTTTTTGGACTTTCATTTTGATTTTGTCGGCGAACGGTTGATCTGATCAAAAAATTCCAAGGGATAAAAAGTGTTTATTTTTAGCCAATCTATACGATAAAAACCAAAAACAGCAACATTTTGAGACTTTTTAATTTTCGTCGAAAAATTTTCTAAGTCCAGCTTCCTATAGTAACGAGAGAACTTCAAACCCATTTTGTCGGCAAACGGTGGGTCGGATCAAAAAAACTCAAGGGGCAAAAAGTGCTTATTTTTAGCCAATCTATACGATAAAAGCAAAAGAAACACGATTAATGAATAAGTCCTAATCGCCTTGCACACCCTTTGCTACACTCCAACCTACTATTCACATAAGTTGATCAAATTGAACGGAAAGTTACTAATTAGTCATGAATGTGATTTGAGTATGAGTTTGTAATTTTATCATTTACATTTTGTGTAATACTAAACTCTACGACATTCTAATTAAAACCTTTTTTTTAATTTACTCTAGGAACAGTTATGGTAAATACTACAACAAAAACATGCATGCCGACCTAATTGTTTTTGTGCAGAACACATGCATTATCATCAAAATTTCTGTACGAACAACAACATTGTGGCCTGACCCGAGATTCGAACCCGAGACACACTACTATTATTACACGGTAGTCGTATACTAATATACTACCGACCGCGCCACCGGGGCTGTAAGTAAGTAAAGTATTATCTCTATATTAAGTCAAAATTCGACATCTGGGCAAGTTATTAAAATTCAGTAGATACTTACTGTAGGTAGCTAGACTTGCAAGATAGGTCAAAATGGCAATTCTCAATAATTACGTGGTGTTTAGGTTACCGATATTTCAAAGTGCTTTACATTGAATGAGAATGTTAGCTCTCTTCTGCTTTTGAGAATTTTGTTCATAACAGCTGCAGAATTCAACCAAAAATGAAACCAGCTATTAAAATACTGCTTTGTTTAAAATAATTGTAACGATTATTTTGAAGTACCTAACAGTTAGTTTACACTACAATGATACATTACTAGTATCACGTCGTTATCGTTCCGCCTGGGGCAGGGGTCATGAGTGCCTCGGCTCTGCTGCCATCTTGTTAGTCTCTCGTCGGACGTCCTGTGCTTCGCTTGAGTTCTTGTGCGCTGTGCTCTGTGTGCTCTCTCTGTCTTCTCCTCATTTCGAAGTTTATACTGTGATTTCATGGTGCTGTTGGGCACGATCAAACTATCGAACACGTACGGTGTGTGTAAAGGTCCGATAATAAGCGGCCCCAAAATTGAAACTTTCAATAAATTAACGCTTGAGACGATTTTCTTCAATTTGTGCAAAGGTACTTTTATAAATCATTAATAACAGCCGTACATTTACCCTAATTAATTAATTGCTGGGATTTTGCTATATGTACCTAAATTATTAAAATGGTCAGTGTCCTATTTTATAAGTCAACATCACGGATTTTAGCGATAACACAAATTGAAACTGAATATTAATTGGCAGTGTAGCTGTGCAGTGATAATAATTATATATATACTTACCTACTCATTAAATATGGGAGCTTTATTCTTATTAAGGAATGGTCGGGTAAAGTGTCGGTCGGGTATCCTATTTTATAGATGTTACTTTACTAAATAAGGAGGACTTACCTAATAGCATAGATTTTATATTCTATAATTATTTTAAAGTTTACCGACAGAAAAATAAGTACACGATAGATTGTTTGCGCCTAGTCGATACGAGAAATTGTAATTTTACCTACCGCGTAGGTAAAGTGGTATTCTTATACCAAGAGTGCGGGTCTTGACGTATGTATGTAGTTACTTAGAGATTAAGTAGAGTCCATCCAACCGTTGTCTGCAGCTCTGCTCTCCTAAATCTCTCACTGTTTTTATAATTGTTATTTTGTTGAAACAGCAGTTGGTTGCAATGAACATCATTATTGTCTTATATTCTACCTAAGTATTATGACTATTATGTAGGTATTAACTACAAGTAGGTCGATAGCGATACCTAAGCATTGATACTATTGCACAAACTTGCACTTTATGCACTAAGATTCTTAGATGTAGCTGATTAGGTACACCGCGTACGCGTAGACCATACACGGGTGCATATAACCGTACTGATCTAGATGGCTTTGTTTTGAGAAAAACACTATACGTAAACATTATCGGTACCTTAGTGTTTCACTCTGTCAGTTTTTAATAGTTGCAGTATAAGCAAATAAGTTATAGATTCTTACGACTTTTTTATTTCCTTTCAGTCTGTCAAACGGAGGTCATGGCTTCGATTCCGCCATCTGCCTTTTCTGCTCGTCGCATCCGCGAAACTCAACGGGAAATGAAAGTATCCAAAACGAGCAAGACGAATGAATCTACCAAGTTCTTTACAAATACATGTAAGTCTAACATTTATTTTTAATTACATGTAGTTAATAACATCCCCGCTAAACCTAACCGTTTTCAAGTTATTTGGCTTGAAGATTTCTTATTAAGAACGACGATTCTCCTTATTTCTTCAAAAATATGTTTTTACCCCGACTTATTTTACAGACTAACGTTTGTTAATTACTGAGATACTTACATACATACTGTACCTGTACCTATTTATACATAGATATCTACTATAATTACTAAAAGTATTTAGGTCCGGTCCGGCTATTCCTCTTGGTTGGTGTGTATAAACTCTGTGTCCACATTTGGACTGATATTTTCACTTGTGTATCCAACACGATTTTTATATTCCGTAAATAAATTTTAGAGTAGGTATGACTACCTAATACAGATTTCTTACCATCAATTATTGTACCTATAGATACGTACCTATGAGTTATTCGGACCATACCTAATAGCTATGTGTTTATAGGAATTCTATATTGTTTCAGTCATGGAGTTGTCACCGCTGAAGTATAATAGCAAATTAATGAACAGCATCTGGGGTCTTTACAACCGGTACTCGCCTCACAACGTGAAGAACGTCAATGACGCTGCCAAACCTCACAGTGCAGAGTTGCAGCAGTACGTACCACAATATTTTGTTTAAGTATTATTACATTGTCACACCTATGCTATGTTTGTTCTTTCGTCGTATGGTTAGTGGTCAACATAGTGTCAAAGTTGTTCAAGCTGCCCGAAGGACTTTGACATGCCTTAAGTGCTATCTTATTGACAACATCCGCGACTGACTGTTTACGTGCCCTCCGAAGCACGGAGACGCTCAGTTCAAATACAACTATGCGGCCATCAAAATCAAATCATTTATTCATTTAGGTCAAATGCTGACACTTATGATAGTCAATGATACAAAGAGTGAATTTACAGCCAGTTCGGAAGGTAGGGCCAATGAGAAGAGCTGGCAAGAAACTCGAATCCTGGCCACTCTTTTTAATATCCGTCTATGGAATGCTCGCGCCAATGTTGCTTAAGGCGATTAACACACTGCCCCGCACCACGCAGCGTAGCGCGTGAATGCGTGTTCGAACGTTGCTTGTAAGTATCTCCGTTTGTATGGAAAACACGCACAGTCTAACACACAGACAATACATCCACGCGCGTTCATACGGATCACGCGCATACACGCGGAGAAACATGCACCCCCGCGCGTAGGTGCGGGGCGAGACGCAAGGTATGGCACACCGAATCCCGCAGTGCCGCGCGTGATTTTTATCAAGACTATCGTGATGCTCAGTACTGCACGACCACCACAGAGAACAGCGAATAAATGAGAGCCGCCGTGCGTGAATCTACAAAACACAACTACGCGCGTGAGTGCGCAAAAAAACCCGCACGATGATGCAGATCTGCACTCCCGCAGGAACGCGCGTAGGTGCGTCGACACGCAATATGCAGCATGATGCGGGGCAGTGTGTTAATCGCCTAATCCACCGATCATTTACTGTTCGATGAGCGCAACTTTACTTAATTAAAGAACTTGTAGGAGTTATATCACGAGTCAAGACTGCTTAAAGATCTAATAATGAAACCATCATTTTCTTTCTCATTACAGATCAGCTGCCACGTTCAACAATAAGAACGAGCCTATGATCACTCTGCCAGCCGCCAAACTGGACAACGTCTGGGCCGCCATCAACGTGTCTACATCGCACTAATATTATGTTATTATGACAAAAGTTAATAAAAAATAATTAACCTACACAGATTTATACATTTTCTACCAATCATTATGTGTCACTTTCTAATTCCTGTTGCGTTAAAATGTATTTTTTTTATTATAGTGGGTTGTTGAATCACCTACATCTTTATATACTGTGTTTAATTTTATAAGTACAAGTTCCTTCATAGTTCGCCAATACAAACATATCAAAATTTGCCGCGAGGGTATGTTTGTCAGGTTCTAAATTACCACTGTAATGTATTTTAATCATGACTGCCTCTGTGCGGTCAGTAAGGTATCTGACTGCTAATCATGAGATGTCAGGTTGAAAGTATTTATTGGTCTTTACTTATTTAAATTTTAATATTTCTCAAGAGCGACCCAGAGTTTAATAACGTGCCCGGTTTACTGAATGAGCTCGCCTCCTATTACATTAGACTAACATTATTAATGGCGAAATGTGGTTGTAGGTGTTCCATAAAAGTAGGTGTCAGAAGGCGTGTATACTACCACCCAGACTTCAGAAGCAGTTAAGGTATGTTTATTATTAATTATCTTATTTTATTTTCAGTTTTGGTCTAAATTGCATAATTAGGTTTTTGAATAGCTTCAATTTATAAAAATAATTCAGAATATTATGTAAATTGCTTTCGGGCCGATAGACTCATTTGGCTTTGACAAATTTACAATAAGCATGGAGCGATCAGTTGTGCAGTAATGCGCAGCGAGTGGACTGGCGCCGCGGGCCGTCGAACGGGACAACCATGTCAACCGCGGGATCACATTAAAATGTAGACAAAATATAATAAATATTATCTAAATATCGAAAATGGCAAAATGAATGTCGCAAGTCCATTAGATATTGGGGGCAGATTCTATTCTAATATTGTTTGTTTCACACTTGAGGAATGAAAACGTTAAGTCGAGGGCAAGTTTTGTAATTACTTGTGGATCAATTACACACTAAAGTTATGAACAATTTGTAATTAAAATGATGATGCAAGTACATTGGTAGCTGTAAATGGAAAAAGCAAAATCACAAAACACACACAAGAGAAAACAGGATAAAAGAATAATCATCTAAATGTCTGTTATAAATTACATATTATATTTTACATTACCAAATAAACAAATAGTATCTTTGATTTTTTTACATTGCTACTTCTTCATGACAATAACATGTTAGCTCTATTACAAGCACTCTAAAGCAGTACTTACTAACATATAAAAATATATCATTATGCTAAACAGCAATAACATCTATCACAGAAATGACTTCACTATAACTACTTTTAAATAATTCTGGAAAATGAATTCCTTGTACTACATTTCAATGATAAGGAATATGCATAAGAGGAATATTCTTCCTTTTTGGAAGGACACTCTTTCCTGCAGTGAGACAGTAATGGGTGATTTTTTTTATTTTACATAAGACAAAAAACATTTAACCAATCTTTCTGCTTTGACATGACTGTACTTAATATTGGTAAATCTCAGCATTTATAATGTGACGAACCATTTACAGGTAAATAATACAAAACACAATTTAAATTATAATTATATTAAGCCTAGCATAACAACTTGCAGACAGGATTAATTTTGTTATTAACTGTATTCATGAAACTGAAAATTATGTCTTATGCTTATTCCCTATTATTATTTATATGTCAAGCTCCAAAATAATAATAAAACAATAGATTAGTACCTACTCTAATTTGCACTGACTCATGAGTGTGACATAATATTAAAGAATATAGTAATTTAAGTTCTTAGGACCTATTCAGACATCACCGTGCCAGGGTGTTCCAAGCACATTTCAGACAGAAAGTAGGTATGAATGGAATTGAACTTCTACCAATAAATAGTTAATACATAATAATTTAAAGATCTGAACAGGCCTTTACATAGGTAATGTTTAATTAGCAAAATTAATCCATTTTAGTGAAATAAAGTTAAACACGATTTTTAATCTATTTTTATAGAAAAACTTGCACCACATGAACAGCCTAATTCAGCATTTGGATTTTGTACAATTCTGAATGCAGATCTTATCAACTCTGTATGATAATCAACTGTAGATCCTTTGACATACTCCAATGAAGTTTCATCAATTACTACTTTTACTCCATCTTTTTCAAAAATCCTGAAAACAAAACAGTAGGTTCAGAAAGTATCACCTGTGCTAGCATTAACAAATAAATGTGCTAGCATTAAAAAATAATTGTGCTAGCTATAGAAAATAAACTTATAATTGGTTTAAGATAAAAATATAGGTATTATTATCCAAAATTGACTATTAGATAGAAGAATATTCATACTAATACTTGTAACACATTATTTATCAAATAACTTGCAATATGAGAAATCTAGTTTCAATAGAACAGGGTAGAAGTAGACTTTGATTAAAGTTAGGATTTAGTACTTGTGCAAAATGCATAATCATTATCATAATATAAAAGATAGAGAGACTAATAAAACAACATGAATTCGATAACACAAACCTGTCATCGTTTGCCAGTGTACTATCCAAATCAAACTTGTACTGAAAGCCAGAACAGCCGCCGCTTTCTACACAAATTCTCAAGAAGTTTTGGTCACCGTCACAAAGCTGCTTAAGTTTTTGCACACAAGTATCACTTATAGCAATACCTTCGCTAGAATTTGATGCTACAGCCTTTTGAGTGCTATAAACATTATTACTATGTACACAAAAATTGTAGCCAAGCCTGAAAACATGTCTTGACCTTAAAAACATTTTGTAATGAGCAAATAACACAGAGTATTAAGATTCTGAATAACTAATTCCTTTTTTCGCTTTGTATTTTGTTTTACAATAATTAATAGCCACTAGCCAGTTTAATATGTAATACGATGTAATACCTTAGTATAATCTAACAAGTTGTCAAAACTGTCAATGTCAACACATGACAGTTTTGAAGTTTATTGTCTTAGGCAGGGATGTGTCAATCCGATCTGATCTTATCGAGAATTGTTAGAGAACACGCGATTTGCATACACCTATACGTTCCAATTAGGGCATGCAAATATTCGAAAAGTACCTATACTATTTCTTCCGGTAATATTCTAATAATACTAAAATCATAAAAACTAACGCTTATTTAAAATTTTCCTGTTATTAAAATAAATAAAACAAGTGAATGTTTACACCATTAGTGTTAAATTCGATAACTATAACTATTTATAGAAATAAAGCAATTACAAGCGTAGTGCGAGACTGAAATATACCAGATACAAAACAGTATACTAACATTCGTAACGAAGGTTAGTATCATTTAGGAGAATTAAAAGAAGAGAGGTTCCGTACTATCCACATTATTAACAATTACGTTAATATTAGAAGCGTAATATAACGGTGATTCGTGGCTTTTGCCGTCATATTTGAAAAAAAATATTTTTAAATGTTGTCTTAAATAGTCAATAGTCATGCAAATACATATTTGTCGTTATAGCACAAAAGAAATACATAACCTGTAAAAAATCGACTGTCTAACTCTCACGACAGACAGACAGATAGGTTTCAGGTATTATTTATTGTATTAGGTAATTTGGTACAGAACCCTTATAGGACTTTGCAGCAGTTAACTTTTGTTTTACTGAATTATTTGATTTCACTTACACATGCAATTATGTTTTTTAAGCTATAGAAACAGATATGTATCGATAAAGTTGCAAAACATGTCACTTCACTAACATTTCGACAAATAGCGGACATGCGGGCAAATAATCAACTTGTTAGGTACTAGGTACGTCAAAGTCACGTATTGCCAGTATAAAAAACGCGGGAATCACGATTCGTTCACCAAACTGTAACTTCTGGATGAGTAAATAAATAAATATCATTGGACAACTCATACACGGCCATTTGATTCCAAATTAAGCCGAGCTTGTACTTTCAGAAAACTGAAATCGAAGAGCGTGATTATAATAAGATTATAATCGAAGAAAATCCCATTTATGAAACTGCGGCGCAGCTTCCCGCTTAGATTTCATTGGCTTTAGGTATGATACGGTTCCTTTTAGTTGAATACTGATGCAATTACTTCTATAACATTCAATCACCAATGCTCCTACGTTTAGCTATAATAATATTTAAACTTAGTCAAACGAAATTAGGTAGGTACTTATTTGTCGTTGATATTCTTTTCGTTACGTTTTGTTTCCGTTTTCTGTGATAAATAAATGGTGTTATAAGATTCATCTCATGTCAACATTAAAACTAATCGGTAGTAGAGCTATGTGGATTAAGACGTAATCGGTCGTAATCGTAATCACAATCCGCCTAATATTGAGATTGAAAGTTGGGGGCGGTATTGGAAGTCCTCGTGGAAGCTGATGAACCGTAAATCTTTATTTATGAGAGATGAATTATAATTTGATGATTACGATCTCTCACATCACACCACAGGTTGTAGTTAAGTCAAGTGCGAGTTGGAGTCGCAACGAAGGGTTCCGTGCTATTGTTAATAAAAACGGCAAAAAACACGTATGCAGAACAAAAGCGGCATTATAAAATGAAAAACCTAGGTCTAAAATCTTTATACGAACAATGCTAGCCCTTAATAATAATATCTCCCGAACTACCTATTATCTTTCTTTTCGTCGTAGTTTGGGAGCGGCCTTTCTGTGTTTTATTCCACACACCCCGCACGACTTGCTTGTCTAGACTGTTACTACGATAGGATTTTAAAGACTGGTGGTAAGTACCAAATATACCAATCCACTAGTCAATTACTTAAACAGAAAGTAGGTATTGAGTTTATTAGTAATTGTATAAGGAACATATTAGGCAGGAATATTCTATTAAAGTATGTAGGTATGTTGTAGTGGTTGTTTCGCTTTTCACTAACTCGCCTTCTTACTTTTTACACTAAGTTTGAAAGTTTGTATGTCAGTTAGGATCATAAAAACAGAAGATTCTGTTTTCTATGGTTAGGATGGATGATTATTACAAATTATTATATGTAGGTAGGTACATATTATTACAACACAAATTAACGTAAGATCATTTACAATTATTATAGGTAGTTTACGAATTACTATTTGTACGTCCCCCATCGACAGAGTCCCGGACATTTGGAAGGCATGCTTGAAGTCAAAACGTGGAGGCCCTTTTTAGAGTACTTCAATCTTTCAAAAATGTATGGAAGGTTACTTCGATAACTGTCCCTGTGTACCTACACTATAAAATGTACCCAAGGACAATCACAGACTGTGTGGAACTGTGACAAAACTAAAAGGAAAAACTAGTTGGGCTATCGGAATGAGGTGCTTATGTACTGGGAAACTAGGAAACAACGGGAACTATGGCGCCTGCCTTAAGCAATGTCAAAACATGTAAAACTGGCCGGCGGAGACTTGCCAACTCACAAACTCCTTAATCAAGTCGCACGAATAATAACTAGGGGGCAACAGGGACGTGAGCGGCTGAAGGACGAAGAAGCCTTTAGATCATTTGCTCCCTGAGGGTCCGGCATCACTGGCCTACTAGCCACTTACGCTCAGCATCCGTCCTCCGAACAGAGTGGAACCCCTGCTCTTGCGACTCCACTCTGGACGGCCAATGAAGGCAAGCCAGAGGCGGGGGACCGCTTCCTCGTCAGTTATCACTCCGACCAGCCAACTAAGGCAAGCCGGAGATGAGGAAGGGTGACTTCCCCCGGGAGCACTCAGCTAGCGCGGGGTCGCTTATCCCAGTTACCTCGCTTAAATTAAACATAATATTAGCCCGCGGGCTAATTACTATTATTATTGTCATTTTCTACGACATTACTAAATTTAAAAATCTATAAAAAACATATAAAAAATGTGACAAAATCCAACTGTTACTGTGGGTACACCTGTCTACGCAACGAAGTTTGGTGTCAAAACACACGTATCTCCTTCTAAATACATATACATATACCTAGTATTACCTAGTACTTACCTACTCTACAGGGTAGAAAAATAAGATGAGCGATGCAGCGAAACGACTTCAAAATTAAAGATATTGTAATTCACTAAAAGGAACATGCTCATTTTTTATTATTATTACTATATTCAACGATTTTTAATTAATAACAGATTTATACTTACATCCAGGCTCGAAATAAATACTGGTTCTCGTACACATACATTTTTTCTGGGTTAAAACCCGCCACACGTGCCGTTAGGGTTATTATGGTTAGGTGATCACGTTAACCGCTTCCTGGGCCAAAACTGGGAACTAATTAAGCCTGTGAAAAGATAACTAGTATTTGTTACACTTATGTTATTAGGTCCTAAGAGTAGCAAATATTTTGAAAACCGCATCAACATCGGTTTAGCTAAAACAGACTCGCGGAGTAACATAATGATATGTATCTACAGGGTGTGGCGTAAATAATGGATAATCCTTTATCAGCGGATGGGCAACAACTCAACTGATCTAAATATCAAAATTTACCTCTGGCACAAGTATCATAGTTTTTGAGATTTTGGCCATTTTGTGTGTTTTTTAAAAAAGCTATTTACGCTCGTTCTTTTTGATGCTGTGATCACAATTTAAGGCTTTTTTTAAATCCGTTTTTTGCAAATAAATCCTGAATAGATGTGCTATTGAATCTACAATCTGGTTTTGTTATTACTACTTGTTTTTTATTTAAATTATGCATTCAAAGTTGAATTTTATAATCTTTTACAACATTTGTGCAACTTTGAGCACTTGTGGTGAAAAAAAAATGTATGGTGGCTTTACTGCCCACGCCATAAATAATTTCTAAATTTTATTAAGATTCTAAATTGGTATAACATGCAGCATTAATACCGATTATCGTCACAATATTACAAAGAACTTAAATTATTAACACTTTTGCCGGTCGACTAATTTAATTTTTTCACGCTAAGCGCGTTCTAGATTCAATAGCACATCTATTCAGGATTTAATTGCAAAACACGGATTTAAAAAAAGTCTTAATTTGTGATTACAGCACCAAAAAGTACGAGTGTAAATCGCTTTCTTAAACACACATAAGGGCCAAATTTTTTTGCAAATAAATCCTAAATTGATGTGCTATTGAACCTAACATCTTGTTTTGTTATTACTACTTGTCTTTTATTTAAACTATGCATTCAAAGTTAAATTTTATAATTTTACAACACTTTTGTGCAACTTTGAGCACTTGTGTGCTGTGTTGAAAAAAAAAATAAATACAAAACATAAATACTATTCAAATAATAAAGATTAGAAATCTGAAGAAAACTACTCTGTTGACAAAAAAAACATTTTTGTAATACATTATTTCATCAAATTGTAATACATTATTTTGAAATAGACTTGGTAGAAGCAGCACAGTTCCAAGCTTTTTTATCATCTAAACAATCTTTAATAGTGTAATAACCCTATAGACATGAATATTTGAAAGCAAACTTAGCTTAAACGCGCTGATAAAATAAAATTAGTCGACCGGCAAAAGTGTTAATAATTTAAGTTCGTTGTAATATTGTGACGATAATCGGTATTAATGCTGCATGTTATGCCAATTTAGAATCCTAATAAAATATAAAAATTATTTATGGCGTGGGCAGTAAAGCCACCATACATTTTTTTTCACCACAAGACGTGCTCAAAGTTGCACAAAAGTTGTGAAAGATTATACAATTTAACTTTGAATGCATAATTTAAATAAAAAACAAGTAGTAATAACAAAACAAGATTGTAGATTCAATAGCACATTTATTCAGGATTTATTTGCAAAAAACGGATTTAAAAAAAGCCTTAAATTGTGATCACAGCATCAAAAAGAACGAGCGTAAATCGCTTTTTTAAAAAACACACAAAATGGCCAAAATCTCAAAAACTATGATACTTGTGCCAGAGATAATTTTTGATATTTAGATCAGTTGGGTTGTCGCCCATCCGCTGGTAAAGGATTATCCATTATTTACGCCACACCCTGTATATAACTAGAACATTCGGATCTTATCGTAATTTTACATTGAAAATAGGATATAATCGTAGTAATATATACCTACCTACCTCACTCCGTAATAACACTTTCTATAAATCTGTAGTAAAGTTAAGTAAAAATAAAAACTTTTTTTTCAGGTGTAAGCAAAAGTAAGTATTTGGTAGGTATTTTGGCTTTGATTCTCTGTATAAGGTTTTTTATATACTTATCGAAATAGGTACTCGGAACTGTTATTGGCTCATGTTTTTTTTAAACTCTATTATTCTAACGCACTACAAAGAATACGTTAAGTTACTAACAAAAAATACGTTTAAGATATTATATCAGTCTCCTATATTCATTCCTCTCCATCCAAATTAACATAAAAATGGTGCCCACTATATATTTTTATTAGCTCTCTATATACGATAGTCATACCTCAGCATAATTTTATTAATTTTTTAACAGTGTCAAGACTAAGTACAAAAGTGTAAAGTCTCCATCGCCAAAATATGGAGCCCTCTCACGCTAGCTTTACTCCTTGAAGAGTTTTTTACAAAGGCTCTATGGTTAAGTACCTAGGGTAAAGCACCCAGTAGTCAGCCCCCAACCAGTAGTCAGCCTTTACAGGCTTTATATCCATATAATTAGTGTAGAAAATAGTAAAGACCAATAAAATAATCATTAATCGAATCTGTATAATCTTATTGACTAATATGCACAATTACGATTCGATAGCATGGCAGGTTGACGTGTTACACTCATTCTTATGAACTGCCATGAAAGACATGGGCAAAAACGTCGCCATTGCTATTTTTTTGTTAAGGATTCGTGTTTTAGTTTTTGGCATGTTTTTAAATGAATTTGATGCAATATGGAACGAATTGATATTTTATGCTAGTACTTAATAGTTTATCTTCGATAAAATCATGCATTGCAGACGTTTTATTTGTCTTTTGTATTATAAATTAACGTGGCCGACTATTGGGTTTGCAAAATATGAGGTTGATCCAGTACTCGGCCATGAGTGGCTGACTACTGGTTTTTTTGCAATTCTCATATATGTGGTTGAAATTAACAGGGCGAATACTTCTCAACATAACTATTGCGTTGAGCTAAACTCTTCTAAGACAAAAATAGTATTTTACCAGTAGTCGGCCGCATATAAAGTCAGTGAATTTCATGAGGCCGACCATTGGACCTACATATCCCATAGTCGGCCGTCAGTTTTGCTAAATGAAATTGGGTCTTAAATCCTTTCATTAAGGTTCAAATTTGTGGACGGCTATGTTGGCACAAAACTTAGTTACTTGTTTTCGAATAGTATCATATCAAAAAGACCAAAAGATCTGTATAAAGAGGAATAATTGTCATGTGCTATGGTGGCGATCAGAAATGTTATGAAAATCATGGAAACGAGTCGAGTACTTGGCATTTCACACATTATTATGACACTACAAGTCCGAAATCGTTTAATAGTCGCACAAATGCCCCGTACCATACGGGGCTTTGTAAGCTAGACTAAGTGCACTCCCAATAACAAATGACTGCCTTAAGAAACTGGTCACGATATGCTGGAATCAGCTTCCAGTTTCACCGGATGCAGCTGAATAGCAGTGTTTTACATGGAGCAACTGCCTATATGACTTCCACAACCCAGTTACCTGGGCTATACCACGATTACCATATGACTGGTTATCAGATTTTCAAGCTTCTGACTAATGGCAACGATTGCCAGAGATCCTTGAATGCCCGCCGGGACCTACAATTTACCATGCCTTCCGAAACACGAAGGAATTTTGGGAAATGAGAAAAGAAAGGAATGATACCAGTCACTTCTATCATCTACCTTCTATTTCCTAGCCTACCATTGACTTATGTTTCAACACATCAAGAAAGCTAAAATAGTTTTATAGAAGAGAGCATCTTTTGTAGATTGGGGAGAGTTGAAAAACAGAAGGAATAAAGGAACAGAAAATAATTATCGCTGTGAACCGTGTGAAGAAAGATTGACTAGAAAACATTTAGAAATCAATTACCTAAGTGCTAATAACTATAAATTAAAATCTTGAAAACCCCCGATTTCACAATATATTTTTTTATTTCATACTTTTTATAGGTTGGTGGTTAGGTTAAGCCATTCTGACTTTCCCACCACCAGCTTTCTCAGCATGCGAAGCCATTTGAGACCCCGTCCGAGTAAATTTGCAGACATTCGGTTAATCTCCCCACTTTAACCCACTACAACTTTTAAACGGCTCCACCGATTTTCATCAAACATGTCTAAAAACACTCGCACATATGTCACCTTTAATTAAAAAAAAACTAAATTGAAATCACTGCATCCTTTCGGGAGTTATGATGCCATAGACAGACAGACACACAGACAGACACGTCGAACCTTATAACACCCCTCTTTTTGCGTCGGGGGTTAAAAATTAATGGATGCATAAATTGTACTGCATGGTATTATTGCAAATGTGCTTTATTTCCTGGAGATTTCAATAAAAATATATTTAAAATAGAACATTTGTATTGAGTTAGTAAGAGGCTGACTACTGGGTAAGACATGGCTGACTACTGGCGAAATGGGGCTGACTACTGGTAAAAAGTGCCATATTTTGTTTAATGTGGATTTTTTCCATAATAATCTTATAAATATGATATTTTTTTATTTTTTTCTTAAAGTTTAATAAATTACCTTTCATACAATGACTAATGATTTTACATCTAGTAGTAAATGTTAAAAATATGGCTAAATCAAATTGACATTTTCACTAAAAGGCTGACTACTGGGTGGTTTACCCTACCTATTATAGCGAATTTCCCTGTTTATGCCAGTAAAATATCAAATAATAGACCAGTTGTTCTATGTATTGTTATGTTCTAAATTGCTTCCATAATGACAATGTAAATAGGCTCAATATCTTGGCTACGGAAAACTGATTCTGTTGCATAGAAATTTGCAGTGTTATAATTATCGGAAATAATACGAGTCCAGTGTTTATGAAGATATTTTTATCTTACATTGCTTATTTCCATTATATGATGCTTAAGTAGTAACTAAATACAAAAAAAAAATACAGATACGTTACATATTTTAAAGATTTTTAAAATATGCATTGCTTTTTTTGGCTCTGACTCTTAGAACCAATTTGTCCCAAAATCGAGTAATCTGGTTCATAAGAATCCTAATGCACACATAGTTATAGGTCAAACTTGGAACTTTTTTTTTTAAAGGTTTGACTCAACATTTAATACATTACAAAATAATAATTTAGCGGTGAACATTATACTAGATAACTATAGCTTATTATTTAATTAAATAATTAAGAAATAATACTATTTTAAGGTACCTACACAATACCCACATAGCGGCAAATTTTATTTAGTTGCAACACTCGCCTATTTAACACTCAAGTGAGAATGAGAAAGATACCGTTGTAAAGAGCGAGATAGACAGTAAAGTCGGGTGAGCTGGCCTGCGGACCACTATGTCAACACGTTTATAGTTAACGGTTTGAGTCGATTTGTTCAGTACATTTTGTTTTAAAAGAAATTATCCTTATAAATAATTTCAATAATGCGTCTTGTGATAGAATATGGATCATACAATACAAAATTGATTCTACTAGGTACTTATTCACCTTTATCTTCATTTTAATTTGACAAAGGGACTGTTAAAATTTATAGTTAAAATTGTGTAAATATAACTGATTTAATAGGTAGGTTTTCGTGTATTTTGAATCATGCTTTATGTGATTTCTCGGGATAATTTTAACAACTCTGCTGGGAACCCTACTCCACTTTGCGCGGCAGCGGTCAGAAGGCGGAGCTTATCGGCAAACTCGCGTCGAAGCTGACTTCACTGTCAATTCGAGAGCCGCGGAGAGTACGCTCGCGTCTATTACGTGGTGTGTTTATAGTGAAGTGGATTTTGTGATGAGATTAACGAATGTCGTGAAGTGAAAGATAGTGTTGTTTTATCAAAAGTGCAACTTGTGGGCTGTACAATGTTTATGGTTCACTTATAGTGATTAATCAAAATGTGTGGATCACAATTGTGTGCAAAATTGATTTATGCCACGTAGTGACGCGAACGGGTAATGATTCCTAATGTGGAGTTCGAAGCAAGATGGTTAGAGAGACTCGGCATCTGTGGGTTGGAAATTTACCCGATAACATTCGTGAAGATCGAATAAGGGAGCACTTCAAACGGTAATACCAACATCTTTCATTGTTTATTTTCAGCGATCATTGACTTCGTCGACAAAATGACCGGAGGATTGTCATAATATTTCTCCGGTTTTCATAGATAACTTTATGAACATACTTCGGTTTGGTGAATAAGCATAATATTATAATTACTACGGCTATATCATTTGGAATAGTCCCTATTAAAATGACAATGAAAAGCATTTAAATATTTTACGTAATTCCGTTAAATATTGTTAAATAAATATGCGTTAGTAACAAGTAACTATAGCATGTCTGATTTGTTATTATGTACCTATCTAGATGGTAGGTACGCTATAAGGAGTAAGCCTACTTACATAACCTAGGCCTAGGTATATTTATAAAAGTAATTTTTTGCTATGTGTACGATCTTGTTGACAACAATAAGCTACCTTCATATTTTTAAATACCCTTTGACCTTAGTTTATGATTGAAAAGACGTTACGTATAACGACAAATCTTACTCTGGCAGTTTTGTTCACGTAGCTATTGACCTTGTAAATTAACTTCATTATTCATCAACCTACGTTCACTATTTACACATAAATATCAAGACCTTAAGTATTTAAGTTTAAGAAACTCATAACTACTGGCGTCATGATAGTTTTTGCTATGAATTTCCTGATTACTAAGGCACCTACGTGAAAAGAACATGATTAAATTAGATGCCTAGGTATAGGTACGTCTACTTATTATGTTGACGTGTTTGTATCCATATTATTATCTATTTTTAACATCAAGGTTGTTATACCCAGAGGCTTAGGCCGGATATGTATGAAAAACGCCTATGCTTCGTTATTTACCTTCTACCTATGTACGTCTCATGTAATAAAGGGCAAGCCTATCGTCATAAAATAGCTGCCGGCTACTAAGTAGGTAAGCTCTACTTACTGTTGAGAATATCGTAGGTAAAATAATTATTATAGGAATACGTAACTCCTATAACAGATTTAGACTATTAATGGTATTTGGTGCAGTATTTTGTAATCTATCATATGGAATAATTCTTATTTCCTAGAAAAAAAAAAATAGTTTTGAGTGCATAAACAAAACTGCCGATCTCGGCGCCGCCATTTTGTTATTTGTGTGTATTTTATCTTGTGCCCAAAGGTAGTCCTAAATCGTAGTGCATGTTGGTGTTAGAACTTTTTAGGCGTAAGATTATGTAGTTTTCTACCAACCTACTAATAATCGAAATTGCCTAGGTAAGTAGGTACCCTGCTGCCTAGTTAAGTTTAGTGATAATAGATATTAATCATGAAATTAAATAGTACCTAGGTAGGTACCTACCACAAAGTTATTCGAAATTGAATAGGTACCTGTTATGACAACATGTCTACCTAATGTTTACATAAGTACCTATACTCACTGAGTCACTAGCTTTTGCCCGCAACTGCGTCTGCCTGAAAAGATTTCCCGGGGTCAAAAGTATTCTATGTGTTAATCCAGGTTATAAGCTATCAGTGTACCAAAATTCGCCCATTAGTTTTTAAGTGAAAGAGTAACCTACATCCAAAAATATTTGCATTAGGTATAATACCAGTAAGATGGATTATTCAATTTAGATTTCAAGAGAATCGTAGCTGTGATCCACATATTATTTTCGTCTTTTATGGTTACACCAGCGATTGTCCGGGTGGACTTTATCAATTGTCTTGTTTCCACAACGTCCATAGCGTGATGTAATATAACCTATAGCCTGAATCAATAAATTGGTTATTCCACAAAACGACTTTCTAATTTCTGAGATAAGCGCGTTTAAATAAACAAAATCTTAATTCGTGCGGCACGACTAGTTTGTAAATAACTAAATAAAAATACCCTTATTATTAAAAGTAGTGATAGTTAAAAGGTTGAAGCATGCACCTCCAACGCAAGTTATCGGAGGGTTCGTACCCACTGCAACACCAATGTCTTTTCGAAGATATGTTTAATAGAAATAATTATCACTTGTTCCAACGGTGTAAGAAAACATAATGATGCCACCATGCACCCGAGAGTTCTTTGAACAGTACTTGAAGGTATGCAAAGTCTTGGCCTTTCTGGTGGACTTAAGGGTTAAACCTGTTCTCCTACTTGTAAACTCATTCCGGGAGGGAGACCCTTGCCCAGCACTGGGACATTCGTCCACGTGGTTTGTGTCTTAAGAAAGAATTTTCATACAATCTTTCATCCCCTTATCCCCTTGGGGGTAGAATTTACCAAAATCCTTTCTTAGCTACTTGCATGCTATATTTCAACCCAACCCGTCTAGTGGTTTGGGCTGTGCGTTGATAGATCACAATGTCAGTTGACTTGTAACTTACTCAGTAATATGAGTATGATTTTTTTAAATATTTGTCGTTTTATCGACATCAGAAATATTGTCATCAGTGAAATTTCACCTGTCCTACTATCACGCTTCATGACATACGGACCTCCTGGCGGCAGACAGCCAATCAAATAAATTCAGGTTAAAACAAACTCCCATTTATACATTCGTCCCATTTGGAGACAACTTTTAAATATTGTATATGTTTATCAAAAACCTGGACATAAAAAAGTCATGCGTCTACCTCTAAAAACGAGCGCTATCCTTAACACTTACATAGGTACTCTATTTCTGTGTTTTAGACATGATTTACTAAAGACACTGTAACAGGTTCTTGTAACAGGCTTCAAACACGAAAAATCTACCCTGTACATATTTGTCCCCGAATTAATCCGTAATTTGTATTTTTCTAAAGCAGTAAAAGACGTTATGATTTAACTGATTCCTAGTCCTTTACAGAATTTCATGTTTCTAGCGCCAAAAAGGAAAAACTTGCGTCCCTTAATTGAATCCCTTATGGGGTGATTTTTCAAAAAAAAATAACACTAACACTCAATGACTAACTGATCATCAAAATAGAGCTGGTAGGTACTTGCCACTGTCGTAGAGCGCTGAAATTTGGTATGCAGGTAGAGTTAAACACCCAAATAAAGGAAAAATATCACTAGGATCATGGAAGATTTGGACTACCTGGTGATCCTGATGAGAAACCGTAAGAGCAACCATTTCTCGAGAAAAAAACAGAAACTTGCCTAAAAGCAGAAATCGAGATATATGTATTTGTCCTAATTATTTTTGGGCTTAAGGTATAAACAGACCAAGGATGTTATGGAGCTTAGTCTGAGATTCCGAAACTTTTAAATCGTACTTTAATAGCATATTAAACTACACTCCCTCCGACAATACGAACAGGTTCAACCCTGACGCGTCATAAATAGTCAGCATACCACCTATCATTAAGTGCAATCTATTCGATTCGATTCGGTCGATTATTTTTATAAATACTGTTTTAATTCTCCTTAAAAACCCTCCGACTCCTATAAATCAAATTTAAAAACTCCGAATACGACTTCGGTACCGATAAAACTACCTCTGTTACATCCCTAAAACTGACGATCGAGCATGGTCCGCCCGGATCAGTAGACTGCGTATCGCTGCACAAAACAGACGACCGCACCGGTCTCGGCCTGGCCCTTCGCCTAGTGCTAGCAATACGTGAACACGATCGATCGATATGCCGTCTGTTCTATGAAACAGTGTAAAATTGAGTTAGTTCTGGCAACTTTTTTTTGGCTACACCACTTGTACATAAGAAGGAAAAAATGGACAAAACTTTAAAAACAGACAAAAGTGTACTCCTCCAACAGCTTCATTATAAAAAACGTCTTCAAAATTATAATAAATCCTACTAATATTATAAATGAGAGTAAGTATGTATGGATGTTTATTACTCTTTCATGCAAATACTACTACTGAATCGATTACGATTATGAAATTTGGTATGTAGGTAGTTGAAGACCCAGACTAACACATAGGCTACTTTTTGTCCCGGAGTTCCCGAGGGATCGGGATTTACACGGGAAGGGTTTCCATGGGCGAAGTCGCGGACGACCACCTATAGTTATTAAATATTTTTATTATTACGTACGATTTATTGGGCGTACAGTTGCACAAGAGCAACTAAATCGTCAAATGGTTAGGTGCGTCCTCCCTCCATACGATTATATTTGGGACTCACCGTGTTCGATGTTCAAGCGCTTCAAACCGCGGCTTATATTAATAATAATAATGTTCGGCATACCGTTCGCCACACCGTCGAACATGGTCCCCGCGGAGTGAACAGAGTTCGTGGTTCTAAGCGCCCCATATTCGAGCGCCTGGTAATACTTTTAAACGTGTTTGATAGAACGGTCAGCGGGATACATAGCATTAAACTCCAAGTATGGTCACAGTAATAAGGTATGACTCTAAAAATTTATGAATAAAATATAACTATTAATATTTTAAAAAACCAAATTATGCAGAGGACATTAACAAGTAAAGAAGCAATGGCGGAAAGTACAGCACTAACAGCACTCTTACGCCCCACCACAGTTTTGCAATGTCGCGCTCCAAAAGCAGCATAGGTGCGCGGGTGGGGAACGGCAGGTCGACGAACTCCCGCCACAGGCAAAAATAACTAACACTGAGACTATTATTTATTTAGGTATTTGTCTGTTTTTTGATAAACTGAGAACATTGCTGTTATGTACAAATACACGTAGGTTAGCAGTTAGGTAATTGAATGTTATTAATAAAATAAAAGTTAATTAATTTAAATGAAATTTGCCGTGTAGCATATAATATAGGTCTATTAGTATGCGATTTGGATAAAGTCAAATTATATGTTATTCTCGTACAGATCATACGAAGCTATTTATGAAAAGAAGATACGAATGGAATGTTATGAATCGGCAAAAACATTCTGCCCGAACTGTAACTACCTAGAATTTTTTATCATCTTATATCTTGCAATTTGCACTAAACTATCCTCTTGAATAACTCATTGGTGAAAACAGTGTGTAAAACCGTTTAGTTGGATGTTTTTTCAGGGTTCGAAGGATATATATCTGTAATATATCTAATGATTTTTTGTGATATATGGGCATTTCTCTGTAAATTCGTACAGGTTCCCTACAGATTCTGTCCTGGCCTGTCCTGTCCTGATTTTTGACTTGACTATAAACCGCGTCCTATTTTGAAGAAAGAAAGAAGAAAATTTGTTATTATTTCAGTTAGGCAACAAGGCCCACTGAATTTATAGGTAGTTTTTCAGTTATTAGTGATTTTCAAAAAAATCGTGACAAGGGACTGTTAGAGCCATCAGGGGGCTGTTTAATAAGACATTAAGGTTATTTCGGGTTTTTATCACGGCAAGTAGAATAAGTTCTCGCCGAACAGTTCACATTATACCGGTCGCAACTTATGAACTATGCAAACACATGTGTCGCGGTTTTGAGTATTCGGTTTTGCAACCCGAAATAGACGTAGTGGGCACAATGTTTGGTAGCTAATTTAAAAGCTTTTTCACAAAAGTTTTTGTAATGATACATCATTGTGTTGAGAAGATATGTCTTCTGTTTTTTCACATATTTTCTAGTAAAGGATTCTATTTTGCCGGCTTCAATGTTAGTGTCTTCCTCGAAGAACATCTGACATTTTCTACTACAACTATTGTATTTTACTTCGTTGACCTACAGGTTCATCTAAGCCATACTTCATTTCTTTAGGTATCGGTGTTTTTTAACAATACTGCCGGTAATGATTTTTTTTAAGATTAGACAGCCCCTTGCTTCGTTTTCAAACAGGGGACTGAGTATTTAGGTTAGTTTTCACAATGTATACAAAACTGATATAAAATGTTTTTTTTTAATAACCTACATAACAATCTAGACATAAATAGTAATACAATAAACTAAAATATAGATAATTAAAGTAATTGCCCAACCTATAATTACTTAACGGAGGATTGTGTGTGTTAGCGGACCAAACGCGTGACCACCTCAAAAAAGACACTCACTGGCACTGGCACTGGCACTAAAAAAAATGCATCTCGTTGCCGTGGCACAGCTGCCAACTTCACAACAATTTGCATCTAATATTCAATAATAAAAATTGCCGTTCTTTTTAAATTATGGATTAAAAATTTTGTTAGAGGGGGATTGTAAAAAAAATCCTAGGGACAAACTTTGCAGGTAATTATCTAAATGTAATGAAATTCGTGATGTGGCATTGTGTTTCGAGAATAACATTATTTAATTCTTTTTCTTTGTAATATTAACTGTTTACATGTACGTTCAATAACTTCTTCATAAACCTCGTTTCTAGGAGGGCAGACAGTGATGAGGACACCCAGGGGACTGTATTTTTAGAGCTTCTATCATGTCTGGAGAAAAATAAAAATAGCTATGACCCTAACAACAATGGCCCGTTATAGATTTGCGGCTAACGTTTCATTTAAATTGATTATTTTTTTTGATAATTAAATTACTTTTAGAAAAAATGGGCTCCAGGGCAGCTGATTTCTGAGTTTACAGAGAAATGTCCATAATATGAGCCATCCATATCCATAATTATCCATATCTATACTAATATTATAAAGCTGAAGAGTTTATTTGTTTGTTTGAACGCGCTAATCTCAGAATCTACTGGTCCGAATTGAAAAATTCTTTCAGTGTTAGATAGCCCATTTATCGAGGAAGGCTATAGGCTATTTATCATATACAGGGTGTCCCAAAACTCAACGATAATCCGAGACAGGACGAAAGGCCAAGTCATACCAGCTATAGAAAAATTTAAAAAAAAATCCATATCACTTAGTTCAGCAATAATAGACACTTTTCAAAAAAGTTGAAATTCCACACCCTTGGTCGCATTTTCAAGTCCTGTGATCACCAATGTCACAATTTCGCTGTGTTTTTTTGAATTTCGTGATCTTAATTAAATATGCTATTAATCGTACAAAAAAATAATGCACAAAACATTGTTAATTCAATAAAAAAGTTAAGTTTTAGTGAGTCATCTTTCTCAAAAATATCGTTAGTCAACTTTGACGCCTCGTACTGAAAAAAAATGTACTACACTACCCTTGGCAAGTTATTTCAAAAGTTGGCGCATTTAATCAAGATTTCAAAATGGTATAACACTTGCCACTTTTCTTGCCATTAAAAATGTTATTTTTATTTGAACGAAGAGTATCCTCGCAAATGGATCGGACGCAGTGGTACAATGTTATGGCCTCCTCGTTCTTCCGATCTAAATCCAGTAGATATTCTTTACTGGGAATGCATAAAAGAAAAAGTTTATTCGAAATCAATACAAAATCTATCAGAACTTAGCCAGAAAATTGACACAGCGTCAGAGGAAAAAAATGCACGGAACTTTGATTGACTGGTGCAAAAGTCTTTTGTAAGGCGTTGCAGAGCCTGAATTCATGCTAGAGGAAAACAATTCGAAATTACTTTAGTTTAAGGAGAATAATTAAATAAGATCGATGGTTCGTTCATTGTTTTTTTTAATTATTATAACCTATTATGTTTATTACATTAAATATTTGTTATGTACTGACTCAACTCTTTACAAAAAATAATTGCTTTCCTCTGGCACGAATACAGGCTCTGCAACGGCGTACAAAAGATTTTTTCACCAGTCAAGCAAAATTCCTTGCATTTATTTCTTCTGACGCTGTGTCAATTTTCTGGCGACTCTTCGTTCAAATAAAAATAACATTTTTAATGGCAAGAAAAGTGGCAAGTGTTATACTATTTTGATATCTTGATTAAATGCAGTAGTGTAGTACATTTTTTTTCAGTACGAAGCGTCAAAGTTGACTAACGATATTTTTGAGAAAGATGACTCACTAAAACTTAACTTTTTTTATTAAATTAACAATGTTTTGTGCATTAATTTGTTATACGATTAATAGCATATTTAATTAAGATCACGAAATTCAAAAAAACACAGCGAAATTGTGACATTGGTGATCACAGGACTTGAAAATGCGACAAGGGTGTGGAATTTCAACTTTTTTGAAAAGTGTCTATTATTGCTGAACTAAGTGATATGGATTTTTTTTTATTTTTCCTATAGCCGGTATGACTTGGCCTTTCATCCTGTCTCGGATTATCGTTGAGTTTTGGGACACCCTGTATATATCCTCACGCTACGACCAATAGGAGCAGAGTACCAGTAAAAAATATATCTAAAATTTCTCAGCGTTAATTTTACTAGGCCGCCACTAATAATAATCGTAATTGTCGCCTTGATGCAGGTGAATGCCCAAAAAAAGACCAGGGTCAAAGCAAACGGAATGTTATTAAAATTGTAGTAGTATTACGGTCCCACCGACGCAGCAAGCATCCTTGTATAAAAATATTACTTACTAGTGGAACCGCGCGGCTCCGCGTGATAGTTAGGAACAATAAAAGTTGACTTTCATATCCTGTTTAAATCCTGAAAGGTGTTTATTTATTCCAATGGAAAATCCACAATATGAAATTTCGTGTTTTTGGCTTCGGAAATGACGAACTTCCATACAAACTTTTATACCCTACTTTACCCCCTTAGGGGTGGATTAACCGATTACTAAAAAAATCTTTTCGTAGGAGGTGCAAACAACATAAAAGGCATCCTTTGGCCAAATTTCATGATTCTTCTAAGGTTTAGGCTGTGCAATGATATCAGTCAATCAGTACAAGCAATTATGTATGTAAGTGTAGGTAGTTAACCTGTGAGGTAGTACCTAACAAGTAGTAGGATGGTAAACAGTTACTTGGTTACCATAGTACAAGCTCTGCTTAGCTTGGAGTCAGATGACCGAGTGACTCGTGCAATGATATTTATTCATTTATGTGCCGTTGTAAAAAAATAACATTCGTCTTGATCCAGAGGTATTTCGTATTTCATTGTACCTAATTATGAAGAACAAGATATTTTTTCGAAAAATTAGAAAATAAATTACTAGGTGTAGATATAAAAATATAATACTAAAAAGGATTTAAACCATGTTCTTGATAGATGAAAGCCCCATCTCCACAGGACACGTAATAATCATAGGATAGGGTAGTAGTAGGTACTGTAGTTGTAGTACCTAGTTTCTCTCCGTGTCTTGTCATTTTTCCTACCTCGTAGATTGGCGGTAGCAATCGGCATCCATTTTATTCACAGACGTCGCGACTCGTGCTAAGCGGGATCTTTTTTAGTATATTATAATCTACAATTGAGTAGTTCATTGGGTTAACGAAAACTAATTAAACCTGTAACTGTAAAACGTTCATTTAAAATGCTCAGGCGATGTAATTATTACAGACTGAAACATTTTTAGGCAATCATAGGATACCATTGAAAATACGTGACGTGAAAATAGTGTGACGTCATTAAACCGTATTTCTATTGATATTAAAATGTGTTTTTGACATTTCATAGAGAAAATATAAATATTGATTCTTGATTTATTCATAAAAAATAACTTAAAACGCATTACTCATATCAAAAAGTCATAAAAATAGGTAAGCGGCAAGCAATATGATTACGGTGCCATATCGAATTTATCAGTTTACAATTCACGAATCACGCAACAGCCAGGTACGAATGAGTTAGATTTGCCTTGGGTAAATGTAGGTACCTACTCGTAGTATAATAAAGAAGCACGGCGCACGAGAGCTGGCAACGTCGCACGTTGGTGTTTGGTTCAAGACTTGCGCGTTGCCGCGTTGTATATCTTTACGATTATAAATTGGAGCTGTTGTTCTTGTCATGTCGGTTTCACCTGGTTTCGTTAATTAATAATACTACATATTCCTTATCCTTGCGGCTTACATATTACAAAAGAAAGACACCGGCTCGTCTGAGTCTGTTCGCGATAAACTTAAAAACCACTCAACGGAATTATTACGGCTTTTACCAATATACTGAGTGTTTAATAAAGGCGGTATGCTGTGTAAATGTGCCTTCCAATCCGGGTTGAATATGATGGAGGGCTATTATAATATATAAAATTAACTGTCGCTGGATCGTTTTATAGTAGAATTGTAAAATAGGCCTCCGAAGGATTAATTTTGAGGCCTAGTGACTGGCGAGTTTATTTTATTACGTGTATCAATGTTATGTATATTTATTGCTCTTTTTAAAGCAGGGACGGTTTTATGGACATCAATTAGTTTTTTTATAGGTAAATGCATTAAATTGCAACCGTCCTTATGTTTAATTCCCTGCAGTTAGATTTTCCTCAGAATGTATTAAGTATATACAATTAATCCAATAAAGGATATCGTTCATTTAATATTATATTGGCTTTGCGCTAGCATTAAAGCGTTATATTACCACAGTATTAAATACAAGAACTCGATGGAAATCTAAATACCTGACTAAAATACTAGAAACTAAGTAGGTAGAACGGTAAAGGACTTAAAAGGACGAGATAAGAACATTATAAATAATGTAGGTATTGCTTATAAATAAAGTGGTCACGCATCGTGCTTTGGGCGGGATTGTCCCGTTTTCAAGCTTTGTATTCCGCATCGATAGCAAAAATAACATTATTATTATATTATTATTTAAAGTAACTAATTTATATAAAACTGTGTGGCCTTTTTAGTCCATAGTTAATATTCGCTCCAGACTGTCACGAATGTCAAGTGTAATGTAACGCGAGTTTTCTGTAAGCAGTGCGTATAATACTCATAGTGACATTACAAAATAGATACCATAACACTTTACACTTCCCTGGACATAGCTTTGGACGGGATGCGAACTCAATACGAATTTCGTTCTCTGTCGAAGGTCGACGACCACACGGCGGGATCGTCGTTGTCCAAACGAAAGCGGCCTTTGTATCAGAAGTGAGCGTTACTTGTAAATTGTAATGCTTTTTGCGAACGATTCACCACGAATGGTTCACCACATCGGCCTCGAGCTGCGTGGATGATTATGTTCACGGTGATCATTCGCCGCCTTAGCCGACTGTTCCGTATGGATGGACTATGTTTACTTAACCTGCTTGTAACTCCTAATGATGTGATGATCAATATATTCGATATAAAAATCTAAATAAACTTTACGTGTGCTCCCTAACGCTGTGGGTGGCTTGCGTGCTCAGTGTGAATACTTGGTCTTACAAATTAACGCAACCATAAAACTACCATTATTAAAATTTGTCTCAGGTGACAAACCAAAACCAACCAAATTCGCAATGTCTGTATACGGCCAAAAATGGATTTACCTAGGGATAGTTTTACGATTATATTTCATTATAAAATTGATTATTTTTATATCTCGTTAAGAGGTTTAATACAGAAACAAACATTTTAAATATGTTTTTTACTGACAATTTCTTTTTATAATGTACTAGCTTTTGCCCGCGACTTCGTCCGCCACCTTAATTTTCCCATGATGCGTAATTTTCCCGGGTAAAAAGTAGCCTTTGTCTTTTCTCGGATATCAAAATATCTCCGTACCAAATTTCATGCAAATTGGTTTAGTAGTTAAGGTGTTTTTGAGTAACATTTTCGCATTTATAATATTAGTATGGATATTAGTATGGATTATCTATACTAATATTATAAAGCTGAAGAGTTTTTTTGTTTGTTTGTTTGGACGCGCTAATCTCAGGAACTACTGGTCCGATTTGAAAAATTCTTTCAGTGTTAGATAGTCCATTTATCGAGGAAGGTTATAGGCTATATATCATCACGCTACTACCAATAGGAGCAGAGTACCAGTGAAAGATGTTACAAAAACGGGGAAAATTTTTTAACGCTTATGTAACGCAAGCGAAGTTGCGCGGGTCAGCTAGTGTATTATAATTTAGTCATCAATGGGTCCGTTAGGATCGCGGTGAAAACCGGACTTAACAGTCGATTCTTTATCTTTTTCTCAATTTCTAGTTTTTTTCTCCCCATAAGAACCACCCTCGTACTTTAAAGAAAATTATAAAAAAAGAATTTACGAAATCGGTTCAGCTGCTCTCGAGATTTTTGCTTAGCAACACATTTAGAGGTTCATTTTTATATTATAGACCAACTGACTCGCTCAGCTCCGCTCACGATTTGGTATGATTTCTTTTTGTTTTTTCTCTCCATAAAAACATTCCCTGTGTCTTAAAGAAAATTTTACGAAAACAATAAGTCGAATTGGTTGAGCTTTCCGCTTAGCAACACAATTGGCAATTCATTTTTATATAGATAAGAAGATTACAAATGACTTTAACTTTCAAAAATAATAATAATTCCTCTCATTTTCCGCAGTGCGATTTAAGGTTGCAATATTATAAATAATATTTATTAAAATTTGTGTCTGGCTTCGCTTGCGTGTAACCTCTGGAAAACCGGACAGTAAGTTCTGGGAACAGCAGCATATTATATTTAATCCGGTATCTTCAATCGATTCAAATTCAGAAAGAGACTCCTATTCTAACTTTTATCCTCTGTTTTTACTCTTACGAGATAATTTCCTGAAAACACTAAAATGGTATTAGTTATTTTTTTTAGTCCACATGGTCGCATAGTGCGACCATGTGCTTATGCTTCTTACTCAAAAAAACAGAATAACTCTTCTATGCTCTATTGTCCCCTACTTTAACTCCTTAGGGGGTGATTTTTCATAAACATTGAAACATGAAACTAGTTATTTATTTCTAATCAAAGACTTAAACAGAAAGTTGTATGATTTTAGCATCGAAAATGACTAACTTCCGTTCTAACTTTCATCCCCTGTTTTTACCGAATTTTCAAAAATTCTTTACAAGGAAGTGTTGTGCAAAATTTCAAGTTTTTAGTCCTATTTGTTTGGGCTTTACGGTGATTTGCCAGCTATACTCTGTCCATTATATTATCAGTCTTTTGACAGCTCACGCTCATAAAGTTTTGTATTGCTGACGTGAAAATGTCATACAAATAATATTTGTGCTTCATGGACGGATACCGCCCACTTAGTGATGTGTTACACATAGTGATTACTATGATTGTGCCACCGATTAAAAATAATCGGTTAAAAACAATGGGTCCTGCAGATTTATGTGTTCCGTTATAAAAGATGGTGGGTTTAAGCTGGTTATTCTACCTTAACAAAAAACTTACGTTAAACTTACGTTTGTTCAACTAAACTTACAAAAAATAATTCAAGGTATTCCGAGCTCTTTGCGGAGAGATAGATTTTTTTTATTAGCGGTGAAAAAAAAATATCTTTAGATTAACTATTTGCACGTTTAAAATAATTTTATTGCCGCGTATGAGGTCAATATCAAAATCGTTATAGAGATGAAGAGACATCAGGCAATTTTAATTTTATTTATGTCATCTTTATTATTAACGAAAGAGTTGTCTTCAAGTATACCTCAATTATAATGTTAAGTATACAAACATTGCCGTATACATAAGGAAACATCATAATAATATGAGGAATTCGTGAAGTGTGCTCCGTCGCATGTCGCGGTAGGACGCAGTCTACTGCGATCGATGCCAGCCAGCCGGTCCAACGCCACCAAAAGGGGGTGAGGTGAAGTAGTGCGCACAACGTCATTGCGCCGACTAACCTGGAAGGCGGGTGCGGCATGGAATATTTGTGTAATTATAAGCATTGTAAAAGGCAGTCTGTGATTATAATTTCTGACTTATTCTTTTTATAGCCCACCTGACAACCGCCAGGCGCTTTACTTTTGAATATTTGCTTCATTTATACGTAGACAGTTGTTTCGTTTTAGCATTCAAGACAACGGAATGTTGGGTTTTTCATTTAAGTACCTTTTCATAAAATCTTCAATCGAAAATTTCCTCGCTTTGTTTTTATTATACAGTGAACTTATTCATGCAATCAATCGAGTATCAATCATGAATCAAGAATCATGAAGGCGAACAGTAACATTGTCAATGTGTTTCTGTCGAATTGTGTGCGGCTTATGACTAAAGAAATGCCAGTTACGATCAGTGTTAATTACGGTCTATAAGAATGTTTACTATAATTAAGGCCTTTCAAAGGATTTCCATCAATATGGTCGTTTCTGAAAATAAAATTTAACAGGTGCACGTCGGATTTGCACATGACAAATTTCGTAGGAAACATGGGGTATAGCCAAAATGCTATTTTGTGGAGGTCTTACCCCCGGTTTTTGAGGTACATTTAGCGGTAGTTTATCTATTCAATAATGTTAAAACTCATATTTATAAAAAAAACGCTATTGAATAGATAAACTACCGTTAAATGTTCTCAGAAACCGGGGGTTAGTGCTGTCAGATGCCTTATGGTTCAATAGAAAGCCGATGGATGTGTTACATTTTTTTTTAGAAAATTACAGGTATTTTACAGTCTCGGTAACCCCTAGGGTTAAACGCGATATGGATTTCTAAAAAATGTTCAGTAGGTACCTATATCTTGTTAAAAATGGTTTTTAAAGCAATCATTTTGACTTTTATATGTAAGATGTAAAAATGAAAATACGATAGGCTTAAATTCAAGCAAATCTGCGTTTTATTTTTTCGTATTTTTGGCTGCGTACTTCTTTGACTCAAAGGTTGTCATCCTGTTTGTTATCCCTTGTATGGTTATAATAAATACATACCTATAAAGTATTCTAAAGAAATATTGTTAAGTGGTATATTTGTTACGTGTACGTATTGTATTATAAATATAGTACCGGACAAAAGGAGCGGTGGTCTAAGGTGGTGGGGGTCGTGAAGACTAGGTGTTGTAACATTATTATGCAACGCGAAAGTTGCTCCCTGCTGACGAGTGTACAGGGTGAGAGCGAGGGCGCCACCCCGCATACAGTATAGCTCAGCTCCACCCACACCCCTCGTTCTATCGACCTGCGCAAGCATCCGACCCTCCGTTGTTACGAGCTCAGAGATCGAGTCGACTAAATCGCATTTCCATTGCCCACACTTTTAGAAGAATTTGTTATAGACACCTATAACACTATGCAACAAATTTGAAAAAAAGAAATTCACCTGACTTTACAGTATGTAATTATGACTTATCACCTTAAAACTATTCGGTATGTATAAATAAAATTATTACATCACGTCAGATTTAGTAGTGATAGGCTTACTGATTTTGAAAAAAAATGTATAAAGGAGAGACTTACATTTTTATTATACATTAAAAAAACATGTTTTTTTTTAACTATTGGCTTTCCTCTTGTAACCAGTAGACACAGTATCCCTCTGGAGGCTCCAACAGTAGTCTGCAAGCATGGCTGGTTCCCATAACGCTTCTCATACTCTGCAATTTCTGGATGAAATCCTTCTCCATGTTCATCACTCACTGAACCCATGTCATTAATGAGTAATCTGAACGTTTGATGACTTGTGTACCCAGAAAAGATATATTTTTATGACTATCCACAAAAAAGTGAAGCAGACAGTAAACAAATCAAGATTCTTCTTATCTCTCTTTTGTGACGTGATATATATATAAATATAAATGTGTTTTCTGTATTACACTAAGTATGCTTAATACGAATTACCATTCGGGATCCCAGTGAATTTTTTGGTGTTGCATAGTGTAATTATTATGTTATTATATACATATTGAATTAGGTTATCAATTTAACTATAACAATGTAGATACCGCGGCGCTTTAAAAGCGTAAATGGTCCGGGTAAACCCAGTTTTGTAAATTAAAAACTGTTTGATATCTTTAATTCTGACAATGCCACATACATAAAAACCAGTCATGTATTATGTATAATTAAAAATTATTTCGTACTTAACAGCGGCCATACATCTGCACACAGCACATGGTAAACCGTATGCAAATAGACCTAATCAGCTTTCTGAACTAGAGGACTTGGCGTTCGACCTGCACAGATAGCTTCTCCGGTACGCCGGAGTGTGTACAGTATGGCATTTGTATTAAAAATAACCATAAGGACGTCGAGCACACATTTTTAACTAGATGACCCAACATCGTGCTGCCTTAGAATCAAGGTTCGTGAAAACGATTTATCGTAAAATATTGAAGATGTTTGCTTATAACCTTCTCCCATTCTATTTTGGCAGGATCAAAGAAGCATGCCTTATTTTCTGGTACCATTCTGGTCCAACAGACATATTTTAATAACCGATAAAATTGTGTTAAGAAACAAACGAAACTTCAACAATTACGTTTTCGTAAACTATAGAGAGGCCTCTGTTCCTTCGGAATATTTTGGGTGCATCGATGTTTTCTCTATGATTACGAAGATTAAGAAAAAGAAATGCGAACCCTATTTAAAACACCGAGTTATACGTGCTTTATGCGACTTTTGGACCAATAACTTTCGTCACTTTTTGTACTCAGTCTTCAAATTTAAATACGTATCTCAGAAAATTACTTAAGCAGTCCCTATTTCTGCAGTAATATTTCGCAATAAGTTTGTGACAATTTCATGTCACCTTGTGTGGAGACAGTAAAAAATATTTGAAAATATTATCTCGAAACGGTCAATACTATGATATAATAGACAATATTGTGCAATATTATTGATTGCCCAGGGGCGGCCCAAGGAACATGATTACAGAGAGATGGTAATGTTCCCTGTATATGGCTATAGGTCGCCGACTATTTCATGGGAATTACCTTGTAAACAGCGAAAAGCGTATGGTGTATCGTAAATTTTCTGGTATATAATAGCCGTGATGTTAAGTGTGTACCTATGTAAAAAAATCTATCTTCGTTCTACGTGGGTATTTTCTATTACATGTCTGTGCGCAATTCATAATAAGAATTATTTATGGACATACTAAATGTAAAATGAACGCACTAAATAAACTATAGGGACAAAGTTTAATAACGAAACAACAACTCATAACATAAGTATAACGCAACAATCAACATACTATAAAGACAAACAACACTCGATTCAAGTAGTAGCTATTCAGAAAGTAGATGACGTCACTGAGCCGGTATCTGCCTCCCCCCTCCCACACCGCCGTTCGTTTTTCCTTGCCTGGCTCGCCGACGCTACCTCTCCTCGACCCCCGCTATCTTCCCCGCCCCCTCGTCGCCCCTTCACCCGCTTGTTCTACCTCAAACACACGCGCAGTTGTTGAGTCGAGTTTCACACGGAAACCGGCTACAGCAACGAGTGCGGCCATGTTGTAAGAATATAAAACTGGCAACGTCGCACTCGCACCAGACATCGACCGATTTAATCACTTGTGGCGTTGATAAAATTTCGGATTGTAGACTTACTGTGATTTTAATATTATGACTGTAATGTAGTTATAAGACTATCTCATAGAAAGTATTTTAATAAATATCGACTACGAAATATTATTTTATTATAGTAGTAACTAAAAATAACACAGAAATAGCGAACAGTTGGAGTGCGCTTGCTAAGTAGTGACGATTGTAATATTTTGCAAAAAACCTACATTATAAATATTTTTATTTTAAATTATTAATAAGTAAATTATTTAGGTATAATATAATTAATGCTCGCCACTTAAAACGTATGTTTTTATAATAATAACATCTATCTGCTATCTGACCGGTACTTAGTAGAATTACATAAAATACAGCGTACTTAAGTATTGAGTATTGTTAATAATGAAATAAAGTAATATGAAACTTCCATATTTCAGGAAGATAGCAGATCATAAATAAAAGCTATAATTATAACCTTATGATCTACTTACTGATTCTACTTGTTTTATTTATGTTGCAAGCTAAACAGTAACATAGCAGTAAATTTACCATTTTAATACCTGCATAGGTATAAGTATAAAGCAGGAAAGTGCTGTGAAGTGGTTTGGATGGAAAGGTTATGGGTAGGTACACTGCGTAACGAATTTGAGTATAAACTAGCTAGGTACTACTACTAGATACTAAGGAAATGTTTACTCTTCAATTCCTACAATAACCTTTTTAAAAATAAACTACATTATCGTATAAATTATTTCTACCTATTATTTTTTTTTTTTCTGTGGGTAGCAAAAACAATTCTATTACCACAAAATGTCAAGTAAACCCGCACTTGTTAAAGAAAATAACATCAATAGACCATATATGTACAAAATATGACTGTAATATTTAATATTATTATCATTATTTATGAATAATCTCAGACACGACTTTGTAAAGAGAATAGGGAGGCGTTTTGGCGTCGAAGCGGTATGGCAACAACGCTTATCTCTCCGCTGCCTTCTGCGTGGTACGATCGGAACGGCAACAGCGCTTTTTTTTTGTAGTATCGCTCACTCGCTCGCTCTCACGTCGTCATGCCGATGCGCACCGCTGCTCGTCCGGTTAGACGTGCCCGGCTGGGTTGTTTATTTTTTAATCATAAAGGTGTGCCTCTTCGTAATGACGCTGTTTTGTTTTGCTGCCAAAAGTAGTAGTGGATATTCCAATGTAAAGTTGTTTTATGCCATCATATTAATAAGTATTCAATGTATTTGTGTAAAATATATGTCATCAAACACATTCTGTAAAAAACCCAAGTCCCGCAGCTCAGTCTCTCTACCGTAAAAAGTTGTGAGATCCATGTAATACCAACTCGGTTCATCTATTTAGTCTCTACCTAAAGGACCTTCTGTCTTAAGTTATTATCATGCCAATTTTAACGTTTTAAACAAATATTTATTTTTATATATTTATTGCTTGAATATATTCATCATCGTAAAACGTAAGTGTGTTTAAAAAGCTTTTTTAACATACATTAATCTTCCTATTTTTGTGCTAAAATATAAAATAATGAAATATGGCGTCACTGACTTTTTTGTAGACCTATTCAATGCGGACCAAATTGCTATACATTATTTTCAGTTTTATTCAATTGTTTAAGCGGCGCATGCCAATAATTATATTTTAAGAGGTACAATTTTTCTACTTGTTTCACAAATACATATTATAATAGCTCGGTTAACATGCTTGATATGGTTAGAGATTATTTATAGCCTGTGCTACCTGTACATAATATAATAGTGAGAATTTTCAAAATCGGTGCAGTAGTTTTGAAAATTACCCCCTAGATAATCTTACAAATTTTACCTCTTTATTACTAAAATTAAAATCTAGCACTGAAAAGATAATTGAACATGTCGCGTTTCCTTATTGTTTAATAGTAGCACTTCTTCGGATTTAAGTATCGCACGTGCGGCGTGGGATTTGGAACTTGCATTGCTTTTGCAATCCAAAATCTATCAAAGTAACTCTGACGGTCGGTTATGGCATTCACTTCGAGCTAAAATCATTTGAAAATTGCTTAATTAAGCATTTTATATGTTCCACAGATTTGAGAAAGATATTATTTAAACCACATTCAATTGAATATTTATAAAATCATTCCAAATATTTATGTGAATCCGCTACATCGAAAGAAACCCGGAAATGTTCTGGAAATATATTATGACTTCCGTACATAGATAACTAGATACCACCTACCTATATATCTAATTATTCAATAGAAGTGTATGTCATGTGTACAAACGGGGCGTCTCGTTTATCCATACTAATATTATAAATGCGAAAGTAACTCTGTCTGTCTGTCTGTCTGTCTGTCTGTCTGTCTGCTACTCAATCACGCCTAAACTACTGAACCAATTTGCATGAAATTTGGTATGGAGATCTTTTGATACCCGAGAAAGGACATAGGCTACTTTTTATCCCGGGAAAATGACGCATTTCCCGGGAAAATTCAAGTGGCGAACGAAATCGCGAATAGTCTATATTGTAATGACATTGAAATAACAAAATTCCGTTGTCACGGCAACTGTTTTAATGGCGGATATGCCTTAGCGCGACTTCGTAATATTAAGAGATATAAATAATTTTGTGAATATTTTTCGTGAAAAAAAAACATATTTTATATCATCACGCTACGACCAATAGGAGCAGAGTAACAGTAAAAAGTGTTACAAAAACGTGGAAAATTCTGACTCATTCTCTTTGATGTGACGCAAGCGAAGTTGCGCGGGTCATCTAGTTATACCATAAACGTATTTTAGGGATTTTTTTTTGAACATATAATATTTTTCGTCGTCATAGTAGAACTGATATTAGATTTTAAGTAATACATACACATGTATCTGCTTACATCAATAATATATAATAACTAGCTGACCCGGCAAACGTTGTTTTGCCATGTAAATTTTAAAAAATATATTGTCACTTAGGGATATGAAAAATAGATGTTGGCCGATTCTCAGCCCTACTCAATATGCTCACAAAATTTCATGAGAATCGGTCAAGCCGTTTCGGAGGAGTATGGCAACGAAAACTGTGACGCGAGAATTATATATATATATATATTTTTTGTGAATCTAAACCATTCTCAGATCCCCTCGAACACACACAAAAAATTTCATCAAAATCGGTCCAGTCGTTTAAAAGAAGTTCAGTGACATACACACTTACAGAAGAATTATATATATAAAGATATAATTATTATTGATGCGAATAGTTTAAGGGAAGATATTAGTTGTTTACTGCTTTATTATACCAAATAGGAGATATTCATGGAAAGATGAAATAATTAGTTCCAAACGAAGGAACTTCTTATTATTGTAATTACATACATGTACCTATACTTAGTTCATATTTATATAAATTTAATAAATATGAGTGTTCAGTCAGGATTTTCATTTAAAAAGTCTACCATGACTGAGAAGCTGCATTAAGGTTTGGACCACACAAATTAACTCAACGAACAATGGTACGAATACAAAATGGCTTGCGTGGCTCCATTCGCGTGCAATTTAGGAAAAACTAAGGGCGCGTTCCCACTATGTCGTGACAACAGATAATCGTGTAGTTTTAAGTGTCGTGGCTCATGTGTTTAAATGGAGGTGTTCACATATAGAACGACACGACTTACTGTCGTCTACGACATTTTTTTGCAGTGACGACAGATTATCGTGACAATACGGACGGCTAGCACGACAGTCGTAAAACGATAAAAAAATCGTTAGATTTGTAGCTTGCTAATGATGTGCAAACGATACAGCGACTGCCGTGAAACGATAAAATGTCGTCGCGATCCAATGGGAACAGCTAGATATAGTGGGAACGCGCCCTAACAGTAATGAAAATATATAAATCGATTTAAGTTCAAAAAGAAATTTCATTTAAATTTTTATTCCCTTTAGCCCTTTAAGGGACGATTTTTTTTCGGTCGTAGACCTAAAAAGTAAGGTTTACGCTACTTCCTAAAACCTGCCTTAAACGACTTCCCCTATTTTATGGGGACGATTTTCCAAAAACTTTGAAACCCGTTTTTATTTACTTCTAATTAAAATCCTAAATAGAAAGAATAGCGAATAAAAATTAAAAAGAAAGACAAAGAGATCTTATCGGTGAATTCTCAAAATGGTCAGGTGCGTGGTGCGCGGTTCTGTATGACAAGATGTAAATGAAGCGATGGAAATTTGAAGCGATTGTAACGCGTAGCGTTCTTAAGTCTCTACACACCATTGGAAAAATTGCGTATTTTTATGTATGTACCTAATCACTTTTCAAAATAAAACATGGCTCATTTGACCAGCTTATGATGAATGCAGCGGCTTTGTCGAAGACTATTAATGAAATGACTAAAACCTTGCAACTAGGTATAAGCGAGAGGGGCATCGGTGCACAGAGTTTTACAAGTTTTTAAATCTCTTCGTATCGTAGTCTTATTTGCCGTATTTAATGTTATGCGACCATTTAGGATCTATAATGAGTATAATGACATAAAGTCAGCAATTAAATATTATCAGCGCGATGAACACGCAGTCAAGGAGTGAGCGGGCGCGCGCAAGATGCACCGAACATTATTATCACCTTAATTTTATTACTTTACTAGCGAAGTCCCGCGGTTTCACGTGCGTCAGTCTCGATTGCATTGGAATTTCACAAATTACGTTAGTTATAGTATGGAATAAATTACTTAATTCATAAAATACAACAAAAATCTCTAATGCATAAACATCAACTCTCACAATAATTTTGCCGTCTCAAGAATCGAAGCTGAATGAAAACTATATTTACACTCAAATCCTCTTAATTTTAGGCTCCCTGACGCTAAACTATCAATCTTAATTACCTACTTGTTTTGTTTCTGTATTTTTAGCATTTAATTTCCATAAAGTTAATCTACGTAGTGACATTCATCCAATTGCGTTGATTTGCTTTAACATTTGTTTAACCTATTACTGTCCTACTGCTGGACAAGGGTCGCTTCTCGAATTTGGGGGAGGGGTTAATCCATGATTTAACAATATAAAACAATTGCAATCGTTATAGGCAACCAAACAGACTCGTCAAATTTAAAACGACAAAACGGTTAGATAGATTTTACGGCCTTTAAACCCCTAAGTATACGAATAATATGATCAGTTTCAATTTCGTAGTTTTTGTATGGGTAATTTTTTATGAGGTATTTATTAAAATATTGAATTTCGTTCTTAAGTTTTGTCTCGGTTATAAAGTATATGGTGGAGGTATGTAGTTAAAATTAGATTATTGATTTGTGAAAGATTTTTTCTTTTTACAGCTATGGCCGAGTCCAGAATGTCAAATTGTTGGGTCGGACAGACAACGTTGCCACTGGTGTGGTTGCCAGCGGAACCAGTGGAGTATGTGCCACAGTTGCCTTTATGGACATTAAGTCTGCATCGAAGGCACACAATGCTGAACATGTGCTGGACGAACGCACGCTTACCACCGAGTATTATGAGCCGGCTGCGATACCTTCAGCAGCAGGTGCACCCTCGGCCGGCTCATCACCAGCCGGCTCTGGCTACTCAGGTTCTTCGTCCTCCGTGAATTCTACCCCTGCTCCCGCTTCCATGTCACGCTACCACCTGTCGTGAGTACAAGTTTTAATGGGCTTTATCTTTGAGCAGAGAATCATTTTTAGCTTCAGTAATAAATTAGGTACAATCAAAATATTATTTGTTACTCATCTAGTTTAATTTTAAAAAAGAGCAAACTTAAAAGTTACCACTAGATTTATAGGAAATCATGGCTTAAACCCACTGCGATTTTTGTGATTCGACAATAAAACTATTTTTGGTAAAATTCATGTTTGAACAGTCATGGGAACAATGTAGTATGTATGCACTGTCAAATTTAGAAAGATTTTGAACAGAAGTATTTTTAGTATTTGCATAATTATTATCTAAAATCATAATTATTATCAAATGTATATGATACTGCTTTTTAGTATTTTCTCCTCTCATAGCTTCTTTTAAAAGTTTTTTTTTGTTAAATCAAAATTCATCACTATTATGGGCAGGTCTAAAATTTTCTAAGCATTATTTCAAAAGGACTTTTTTGGCTGGAAGACAAAAATAACGACCTCTCATTCATATTCATACCGTTTTGTAACTTTAATTTAAGTCGTAGAATTTGAAACACGTATTTTCTTCTACCTAATCATATTTTTATTTGAAATATACAGGCTGTTAGGCAGACGGTTGTTCTAACGACATGTGCATTTGGTCTTGACTGTCTTTTATTAACATTTTACTTATAGTAAGGTCTCTCATCATGAAGATTTTGACATATTTAGTTCAAGTTTAGTAGTCCATATGACACTATTTTGGTATTAAAGACTTGAAAAAAGAGGAAAGAAGGAAAATATTTAGGTGTTTCTTTTGGTTTTGTTTGGGAAACCGTCTGCCAGCACTTGTGTAGTAACGTGTGATGTTAATACTAGAAAGGCCAATGCTGTCAATTTGACGGCACGGCGATTTCATTTATATTATTATATGAACAATTA
The DNA here is from genome assembly GCF_050436995.1 of Anticarsia gemmatalis. Classification (NCBI taxonomy): domain Eukaryota; kingdom Metazoa; phylum Arthropoda; class Insecta; order Lepidoptera; family Erebidae; genus Anticarsia; species Anticarsia gemmatalis. Next base: position 5,495,131 of record NC_134760.1, read on the forward strand.
GTTTCGCATGTGTTCATTTTTGTATGATAGATTAGGGAAAATGCATGTGTTTTTTTATGGTTTTGAATTATAAATTACATCAATTATCGACATGTGAAAGAAAAACAGCACTTCATACATAAACAAAATTCGTTTGAATAGCTTTAAAATAGCACGTCCTTTTTAACAAAGTAGCATCTGCAAATAGTCATTTATTACATTAACGCAATCAAAATACGTTTTTAAGATATATATATATATATATATATATATATATATATATATATAGGTATATATAGGTAGATATATATAGGTATAACAATATGAAAATTAGCGCGAATACGAAGTTTAATTAGAATACCTTATGATTTTGAGGTAGAATGCGTATTCGCATTAATTCCCGTATTATGCAAGCGACTTCGTCCGCATGTAAAGATTTCCTGGGGTAAAAAGTATCCATTGTTTTAATACAGGTTATTTTAATATCTGTACTAAATTACATCCAAATCCTTTCAGTACTTAGTTTCGGTGTGATTGAATAACAAATATTTCATTCATACCGTCCAGAAACATATACTTGCATTGGTATATTAGTCAGATAAAAAAAATGTGTTTTTAGTTATCCAATATAAAAAAAACAACACCTTTTGTTGGTTTTAAGTCACCCATCATTTTATACTATGCTAACAGAAACAAATATTTATCAATAAGTAAGTTGGTATTTTTGCCACTATGTTAAAAATATATAAGCAATTTTCACTATGTAATTTTTTTTATCAATATTACTGACTTGATGGACAACGCTCAGCCAAAACTATTGAGCGAAGAAAGTTGAAGATTTCTTAGGAAGTGTGGAGGATTTCTACTAAAAAAGAATTTCTCAAAATTCGCTTTCGGAGAGAGCAACAAGGGGGAAAATCTTATATAAAATATCAGCAGTAAAAAATGTTTTGACAACTCAACACAACATCACAACGACAACAGATCTCACACTTTCATATCCTACGAAACTCCTTACAGGAGGCTTTTTTTTAAATATCTATGCTGCATATTTATTTCTGATTGAAGTCTCACAAAAATGTTTTATCCTTGTTACTTCGATTGTGAAAAATAACCATTTTATTTCATTTCCTATTTTAACACATGAGGGGTAATTTTCTATTTTTAATCAAAGGCGTATTTATTTTTCAAATGTAAGGCATAAGCTATAGACATGTAGCTAGAAATGGAAAACTTTAGACCTATAGTTTTCCATTTCTAGCTACAAAAACGAATGCACTTCAACGTAAACTTTCATGCCCTATTTACCTTCTAAAAATTTAAATTTACCTTCTTTCATGCTTCTAACTTTCGTAGTTTATGCTCTGCGATGATTATAATTATCAGTCAGTCAATTGTTTTTATATGTATTATGATAATATAATCAGAAATACTGATTTTTAGTTATCCAGGCATTTAATTTGAATACAAGAGATGATTACTAAAGCAATTGTGTTTATTTCTTCATTTGTAATTTAATTATCGTCATTTCTTTTGATGAACGATGTTTGTTTGTTGTTTTATTTTATTTCATTTTCGAGGTTTCTTTTTTATAAATTGCGCCTTAATTATTTAATTTAACCAGATATACTATTAGGCAGACATGTTATCAAAACTACAATCAACGGAAACGAATATTCGGTTTACTTCTCAATCTAAACTCTGAATCATAATTCTTTTCGTTATTTGATGTCGGTCGAAATAAGGTACAAGAATATAAGGCATGCTTATCTGATACTTCTTATTCCGTGTCGAAATAAATTAGGATCGGTCATCAACAATCATCTTCATGATCATGGTCTGGTCTAGACTGTTGCCGACGTATTCGCAATATTTTAAAATAACTTTTAAAATAAATTTGCGATAATTACATATTTACTCTTTTGTTGTACATGTGGTACATCATTTAAGAGGGTATGGACTAAAGTTTCTGGGAAACTTGAAGGACTTTATTTGTATTGAAACGATAGAGGGAACGGGACTACAATATTTTCCTACATATTTCTACTACATTACATTAGAAAACAATAGAATCACTGTTTGAGTGTTCTTGAAAATAAAAAAATCCCATGGATTTTTTTTAAGCAAATCTGTTAAAAAGTTAAAATTTGTTGCAATTGTTTAGATGTCAGTTCTTTTTAAACTCGAGTTCTTTTTAAACCCATTTTTAATGGACCATTTTGTTTAAAATTTGGAATCGAGAAAGGCAATTTTTTTAAGCATCAGTATTAATATTTCCTAAAATACATGCAACCGGAGCCTCGCGGGTCAGCTGGTCACATATATGAGAACGTCCTTTTCACGAGCAAAAAGGAACCACTATTGAATAACCGACGACGAAAATTTCCAGGGAAATATGTAGTTTATATCGCGCAGTTATAAAAATCAGGTTAATTATTTATTTAACCAAAGAAATATTGAAGTGCATACATAATACAATTTGTGTTCATGACCGTAAGTTTCTGTACCTATATTATCAATATATTTATGGGTGCCTCTTAGGTTTAGAAGTCAGTTTTTCGATTAAAGGAGGACCGGACAAAACGGTCCTTGATACCAATAAGGACGTGACATATTATGTCAGTAGAAAGATCTTATATTATACTATAATAGTTACTATTGGAGCTCATTTCAAATCATTGTGTGAAAAAAGTAATGGCGATATGAAAAGCATATTTTCATAGACGATTTTAAGCAATAAAAGTACATTATTTCTTATTCTATGACTTTGCAGTGCTAGTTAAAGCGTGTTTAAACATGTTATGGCTCTTGTACACACTAGGCAACACAAGGCCACCCTAGCGTTGACATGTTGGGTCCCTGTCTATGTTCGTCGCAGACCGCCGAGCGATATGTAGGCAGGGACCCAATATGTGAACGCTAGTATGGCCCAATGTGTACAAGAACCATGAGAGAGAGTAAAAAAGAACAATAAACTAAATTTTTACTAAAACATTTTAAACCTTTTTTATTCTAGTAAAGTGTGACCCTCATCTTGCACTCCGCAACAAGAACAAACTCATAAACATTTTAAAACAACGTCATAGAATATGAAATAATTCATTGTTGCTTTGTTTGCATTACATTACAAACAAATGATTTGTGTTTGTATTTTATTACTTAGAATCGTATACGAAAATAAGTTTTCTATATCACCATAACTTTTGGAATGTGTTCCCGTAGTAACTATAGTAGTATATTGAAATACCTTTTTAATGTTATACGTCCCGTCGTTATTGGTTCTTGAACCAGCCACCATACATTTTTGCCGGTCCTCCTTTGATTAAGGAAAGGGTAGTTGGCAAGTCATGTACAGGGTCGCGTTTTTAACAATTAATTATTCATAGCGGTTGGCTGAGCCAGATACAAAGGCCGCTGAACAAGTCAATATTCTTTAAACTTCTTAACATTGTGGGTTTCACGTGTCTAAGAATAAAATCATCTAAAACTTGTCGCTACCAACAGTTTTAATATAAGTATATCAATCGTTTTCCTGAATGGAGTATCGAAAAGTTAAGTTTTTAGCGACTTTTGTAGCATAGAAGATCATAAAATATACTCTATATACAAATTTGAATCTTATAGAGAAAACCAACAGCGTAAACATTGACACGAAAAATAACATTTTATTGGTATTACAACTTGAGACTGCCTATGCCCGCCTTTAAGTCATTTCTTTTTTACGAGCCTACTAAACTTTTTTAAAAGTCGCAACAATCAGTCGCATCAATTTAAAACATTTTTTCAACGGTCATTGAGTTATATGTGTTGTACTACCTACATGAAGCGGTAATTAAGAACAAAAACGGGTAGCAAGCCCATTCGCCCATCACTAGGGATTAGTACCTACTTAATCGCCCCGTGAAATAACGTAGTACCCATACGCCCCTCCCTTTAGCAAAAGAATATAAGCAAAATTGATTTCGACGGTGCCCGCCATGCAGTATTTATTAACTTATTTACATTTTGGGCATTCTCCATTTTGGTGAAGTGTCCTACTGACTGCCTATACGACTACTGATCGCGATGTCTAGGGTTCGATTCTGGGGTCAAGCAAAGAGCTATTTGTTTTCTCTTGTTTGTGTTAGAACATTTTGTTAATAACAATAGCCCGGAGTTTTGGAACGTGTCCAGTATCTAGCAATAGGCTCACCTTATTATACTTGAGACTACAATCGTACCCCTTTATAGTCCAGAGTAAACTGCGCCGGGGCCGTGAATGTGTATGTGTATGCGTGAACGCCGCGCGAACCCTTTGTCACGGGACTTTAATACCGACTCTGATCGGGGAACAGGCGTGAGCGCGCGTGGACCCCGTGAAAACCGTCCACATTCACGTTCGCGTCTGTTCACGGAGCTTCACGGTAATAATGTGGAGCCGGCATAAGCCTTATGCCGTGAATTCGCGGCACAAATCCGTGCGTGAATTCACAGAAGTTGTGGACACGCCATTACAGTTTTAGCTTGGCGAAATAAAGCGCTTTTATATGGGTTTTTACACTTTTTTGAAGATTAAAATACTTTTTTCTTCGTTTCTACTTCTTGTTGTCTGGTGCGTCTTTTCAACTATCGGGGGCAGAATTGTAAATTATGAAACGTGGGTGTATTTCATTTCATATTCTCTCGCTGCTTACACAACAAAATATCAACAAACTTCGCACTTGAGTTCGCGATCTTAACACGGTTCCACAACCGCTGCTGAGCGCAACGCTGCCGCGCGTGTTTGGTGTGGATCCGCCTAAAGTAATTATTTGAAAATTTATGCGTTTCCTATGAAGTCATATATGTATTTGTAGCCTGTATTGGTATAGGACTAATAAAAAATGCAGTTAATAGTATTATGTTATCTCATATTTATCATATAGATACCTAAAAATAGTTCAAAGTTTCTCAGATTAAGGAGGCGATAGTTTGGTAAAGGGAGAAAACATCAGCGTTCTTAATTCTTATTATGCTATGAGGTCCATAAATTACGTGAGGTGTTTTTTAAATTTTTCTGTCTGACTCGACTAATTTAATAATTCCCACAGAAAATGTAAACATTATCTGGTAGTGGTTACATAAATATTAATTACGAACGTTTAATAACTAGATAAGATATATTATGAAAGAAAGCTGACCCGCGCAACTTCGCTTGCGTCACATAAGAGAGAATGGTTAAAAATTTTCCCCGTTTTTGTAACATTTTTTATTGCTTCTTTGCTCCTATTTGTCGTAGCGTTATGATATACCGCCTATAGCCTTCCTCGATAAATGGACTATCTAACATTGAAAGATTTTTTTCAAATCGGACCAGTAGTTCCTGAGATAAGCGCGTTCAAACAGACAAACAAACAAACAAACTCTTCAGCTTTATAATATTAGTATTAGTATAGATCTTACCAAACAAACTTTGGTAATTGGTTGGCTTAGTCATTATTATTGTCGGAACAGTGAAAGTCAGTAAACTAAATTACCAATTTTTACCCTGCTTTAAGCAAAGGGTTATGTTTTTTTAGAAATTATTTGCATATTAAATTTATTGCCGGTAACATTAATAAAAGATAAAAATAATCATGAAAACTTAGACATCAAGTTGTAATTTTTACCTTGGAGAGTGATTATTTATGAACTCAAATTACCTACTCACATTTGAGAACCATAGTATGAAGCGCACAAGTTCATTTCATTTCATTTGACTGATCTGCTGTTGAACCTTCCACTTTTACCAACTTTATCGTCACCTTATGGGGTACCCGGATTTATACCATAAATACACATGTTGTTTCATATTGTAATGCATAATTTATTTAAGTTATTTAAATCAGTGGTTTTAGGCCATAAGTTCAAATGTTTACTATTTTTCATGCTCTGCCATGTATACATCCTGTATGTGTAGGGTGTTCTTTTTACATTTATTTACACAGTATCCCTTGACAGTAAATGATCATGTTGTAAACTCGTAACACTACCTAGCAACCGTGGTGTGGATGTCTTATTCGTCGGTTCTATCATGGTAACTATAACTAATCTGTTATTTTTCCCTCGCACGAACTTGAATTATTATCGTGTTTGTATTTTAAGGATTAGAAGACGATATTCCTCGCATACTGGGAAAATTCTATTAGTTTGAACTGCTTTCTTCTAAAGGGAAACTGTGTATCTAAGGGCGACTTCACAGCTTGTTATTTTTTTGCATTATTATGGTCAGGTGTCTATGTCAAGCCAAGCCTTACAAGTGTATATGCTCATTTAGGACCGTATTGAAAAATCTAGCGAATACGAGCAACATACGCCAAAATACTCAGGGGTATGAAAGCGCCCTTACTTACAATATAATCTTAACTGCATTAATGAAATATTTTGTGACTGAAGCTTACTTAATTGATAAACTATTTTAAACTAGCATGCAAAATCTCAATTCTTGCACGTGTACGGTGCCGCCGCCGCCGATGACAGTGATCCTACGTTGTTATTAATGGATTGCAGTGAATCTCTTGGATTGCAGTGCGGAATTCCCCGGATAAGTGACATGTGTTGTGATGAAAAATCGTGATTGTGAGTGCTTTATGTGATATAGTGCAGTGATCTAGATATCTTCGTGGTATTTGCAAGACAAAGCTAGTCACTGTGGCAGGCGGCGGCCCCTTTAATTTCCTATGCACCTTGTTATTAACTATGTGTTCTTATTTAAGTATAATTATTAATAATAATGTTGTAATTAGGGACATTTAAATTCAAAAGTAAAATGGTCTTTGTATACATATTTATGAGTATCGAGTGATTATGACAACATTTACCATTCAAATTAGGTAGGGTACCTGTGTTAAAGTTTTTATCAAAAAGGAAATTTATCAATTACATTTTCTTGCATTATTCACGTTCGTTACTTCTAAAGCACATTTAGGTACATTATGTGAATACGTTTTTATAAACCTGTGTCAGTAATAAGCTTGTAAACTTAACTACTTAGGTAGGTAACCTATGTCAAAACCTTTTGTGTTAAAACGTAATAAACATGCATCCATCAAAATAATAATTTCAGTAGTAAGCATATAAAACACATGGTGTCCTATAAGTCAACGTCAAGACGCAATTAGGTAAAAGATTACCTTGGTAAGTCCTAACAGCTATCAGAAAAATTGAATTCATATATTCTATAAATTATTTTCCATTTATTTCGTTTTATAGCCTGAAAAGAGCTTTAATAAACATGTAAAACTTAAATCCTGGGATTGCTCCCACAGTTTAGAAAGTATTGCCGAAACAAATTTTAAAAATAATATAATACTTCGCCTAACTTATAACTGACTGTACTGAAAAAATTGTTTGCCATGTAGCTATTATAGTCAGAACATTTATATACGCACTGCCCAAACCACTGGGACGGTATCTGTATCCAATAGCAGATAAGATTAAAAAAAAAAACCACTGGGACGGATCGGGCTGAAATTTGGCATGCAGGTAGATGTTATGATGTAGGCATCTGCTAAGAAAGAATCTTATCATTCCTCCCCCAAGGAGATAAAATAGGGGATGAAAGTTTGTATGAAACTATATCGATTTCTTTTTATTGTGTTGTGATATTATGGTAATTTCTCATGACTCATTTTTTTTTGTTTTTATAATACAAAATGGTGGCAAAATACATGACTAAAGTAGCGCGATTGTCTTCAGTCGCTGCTGTCGATTATCGAAAGTTTGATATTTAAAATGTACGGCCAAAATAGTTACTACGACGCCCGTTGGAGGAGCTGATCAGATTTTCATACAACTGTTTTAGATCACTTAATCACTTTGCAGTAGTCGCTTGTTTGTGCAGCATACATTTGTTTAGGCGATATGCAATTGTTTCGATGTCTTCATTGATAAAGATTTATTATAGTACGGCCGCTGAGTTATTACCGATTTGACACATGACAAATTGACAATACTAGTGAAGTGATTTAACCAGTAACCCTAATATTATTTTGGAACAGTTTGTTTTTAAATATTCTAGTACAGAGTGTAATTAAATAAAATCAAAACCAATAATAGTTAAAGACACAAGTTCTTCATTAGGTGGAGTATCCTTGATGAAATAAAATAAATATCCATATTCCTTGTTCCTATATTCCATCAATATTCCTTTGAATAAAAATCATACCTATTCCAATGAATTCGTACCGAATACTATTAAGCACATCACTATGAAAACTAGACGCACGAATCCGCACGATGTAACTTTATACAAGCGCGCCAAAGAACAAAAAATAAATGTTTTCATATTATTTACAAACTATTTTAAGTTTTGAAACAGTGTTTATTGGACAATTACTTAATTCTGATATTTTGACATAAAGTTTTGTATTAAAAAGGTATTCAAAATCATTCGGCAAATGTGTCGCTCGTGCAAGGTTATATCGATTAATTTAAAGAATAATCTGTCAAATCGGTAATAACGCAGCGGCCCTACTATAACTATTTGTTAATTTATTACATTATTTGTACCTATTACACCTAACCCGATCCAACCTCGGTATTATTCGGACCAATTCGGAGCAGCCGCGGAAACGAAGCGCGCGATCGAACGCGGGCGGTCGCCGAATCGCGATGCAACATCGATGCAGTCGCCAAAACGCGCTTCTGCTGGCGCGACCGAACGCAGACGGTCGCCAAAACGCGATGCGCGACAGTCGCGGAATCGCCGGTACTAAAAGAAGCTAGTCTGCGGTGTCCCTAAAAGTGCCCCGTTGCGGATAAAGACGCGGGCGCCCGTCGCGGGGAGCCGCGCCTCGCGTTCGCACACCAGTGCCCACATCCGTGCCATGGAGGCCCGCACGTAGGCATTCGCGTGCCCAGCACTCTGAGCTGGTAACACTGCGTAATCATCCGAGCCCCGCGACGGGCACCGTTGCGGTAACAAGGAAACCGTCCGCGTGCACATACACGTATGCACGTGTTTACGCTACGGGTGCACTTTCCGAGCGTCCGTTAAATGCAGTTTCTGGCCTAACTGTCACGTAAATACTTAAATAATTCAAAATGGATAATTAAATAATTAATTTGTAAATATGTTTTACATACTAAAAAAACAATTCGTAATTACCACCAGGCTTCACAATGATAAGGTCTTGAGTGGGGCTAATTTGCTGCTGTCTGGAGTATCAGTCGGAGTAGGTATTCAATTTTGAGATCAAACAAAAATTTATTTAGTAACCATTAACTCTAAGTTAGTCGTTTAAAATAGGTAACGTCCATATATATATTTATTTTTGCTTTAATAAGATTTATATTTATATTATAAGGTTTTAAATGCGATTTCAAACTGACGGCTCCGACGTGCTTACATAAAGGGCACTCAGTTCGTGTGACGTCACATCTGCAAGCCATTGCCCATATTCATACGTGGCTGGCTTGTTGGTTTGTTCCGCTACGCAATTTACAACTTAAAAACCTATTTTTCGGTCTATACATATACCTATAAATACCCAGTACTGTAAACTCGAAAAAACCGGGCAAGTGTGAGCTGGACTTGCGCATGATGGGTTCCGTACCATTATTTGTAAACCGGCAAATAAAAAACGTTTGGCTGTATTTGAGCCCCCCTTAAATATAATTACCTAATCTTGCCATAAATATTGTAACTAAGAAAAAAATATGTTTTTATTGTAAATAACACTTATTACTTTTCAGTGTGTTAGTTTACAGTTAAAAATATAAAAAGCTCATTCGAAGTGGTCTCCATTGGCTGCAATAAAGTCCTTTAAACCTAGAGGACAGTTATCTATAGAAACACGCACTCTTTCCATAAGGAAATTCTTCCCTGCCAATCGTGTGGATTGTTTTAGGGACTGCAAATTATTATAGCTCAGTCACTCCTTCATAGCTAACACCTCAGCAAACCATCACTGAAGTCGGATAATCCACGTTGCACTCTGTCGACTAATTGGGAACCTTTCTTAGAGCTTTGAGCATGAATACGGTCGTTTTGTTTGTTAAAATGCTGCTCAATTGTAAAAAAAATCTCATTCGTAAACAATATTTTTTTGAAACCTCCCTATGCGTACCGCTTCAGTAGCTGTTTAGATTTTACCATCCTATTCATCTTTAACTTATCAATTAAGAAATGCCCAGTGCATTTTTTATAGGCTGCAAGTCCTAAGTCATCTTTTAAAACACGCGACATGGTTCTAGGTGTTATGTTCATTTCCCGAGATAAAATATTTTTCTTTCGGAGAGGATTTATTCGAATTATTTCCCTTACTGCTTTGACCACCTTTTTCCTACGAACACTAGGTAGACGCCCAGATTTTTTTCTGTCGCAACCAGGGGAAGTCTCATTGTTCCTATTAATCGCCCGGTAAACAAACATTTGACTAAAACCAAGTGAATGGAGAGTTTTAAAAATTGCATCTGGCTTCTTACCTACTTTGTGAAACGGAATCACAGCGATTCGGTTCTCTTTATCACCTCACTCCATTTTAAATCGCAAAATATTGTACAATATATTGGCACCAAAATGAGAAAACACAATAACAATCGTATAAAAATGACAGATTCCAAATTGAAATGTAATATTTTTGTATTCTTAACTTTAACAGTATTTATGGCCAGACTAAGTATATGCTATTCGGTTTTTTAGTATTTGTTGTAGCGGCAACAGAGATACATCATCTATGAAATCCATAGTTCAACCTGGTGTAGTTTTTTTCGATTTTCCGACTTGCTTGACAAATATTGTAATATCTCGGTCAATATGTATATATTTTATCTCTTTACAATATTAGTATAGATATGCGTTTTCCCTATTGCAAAGTAAAAGTTCAGAGGATGGTCCAGTTTTTTCTCCAAGCAGTGTTATCCTTGCTTCTTAAGTCTCACTCAAAACTAAAAATAAATGTATTAAATTTTCCTTATCATAAAGATATTCGATTAAAATCATACTTATAACATACCGTACAGCATACGGAACCAGGGGCGAGGCCTGGGCTCGCGCCCCTTGTAGCTTTTTTGTAAAACTGTACGCATATCGAAGGAGACAAGCTCATGTAAAGGCGGCGGTGCGGCGCGGAAGAGTCGCAGCGCGGGGTTTAACGGACAGGGCGGAGTATTAGCAGCACATGCCGTGATTTCTAAGCCATTTTGTCTCGAATTCGAACTGATGGCGGCGCATTCATCTTCTTATTCATTATATCCTTTGCTGCATTATATTTGTGCTGGAATTATGTTTACGCGAAATTATAAATCATTTAATTTCAGCAAAGTGAATGCGCCAACAGTTCCAAACAAAATGGTCCGGTACGTGCGGCGCGCTTCACGCTGCTTCTGCATCTCGACTTGTGCTTTATGCCATACATTTTTTGATACACATGCACATTATTGAACATACACAATGTTATAGAAACGTAAGAAGAGGCGCGCTCAACCGTGCCTCGACTCTGGTTCCGTGGGCTAAACGCCTTAGTCTCGTAGCACACGTATCGGAAAGGATCGTCACGACATCAACTCGGGCCGTTCAGTATTATTTGTAAACAACTGCCTATTGCGACGCACATGAATCGGAATCGTAACATAAACGCCTCGTTTCAGGACGATCTCACAAAACGCAGTTTGGTGCGTGGTCGACTTGCAGTTTCTGCGCTTGTCTGTACCCTAGCGTGCTTCTTTTCGTACCTTAGCTTGCATCTCCCTCTCTCCTCTCCGTCCATGCCCCTTCTGCCGTCTGTGTTGCCGAAGGTGCTTTCATTGATTGATTGAAATAGAACCATGCCGTCTAGCCGACAACCAGCGGTTGGCGAACCGTAAGCGAGGCGTCACCTAGCTGTAACCGAGTCGATGTGGCAGAGCTTCTGATCCGCTTTCGTTACATGGATGCCTGTTTGACACTACGGGGAAAGACGAGGCGATGACGATCCGTTCCTCAGTCAATGTGCCTGATGTGACCTTTATACCCATACATGACTGTCCATTGTTAAAATAAAATCCTTTTTCTTTTCAAACAATATTCTGTTTTAGTGGCAGTCTGCAATGATCAAAGTAGATTTTCCTCCATCCCATTATTTTTCCACTATATGTGCGGATTGTTAATAGAATAATCTTTTACTTCGTGGCGCTGTGGTTTAGGTCGCCACGCCGGCCCACGCCAATACCATTTCGTCGGTAGGTCTTGGGTTCAATTCCAACGCCGAGCAATTATTTGTGCAATCCACAAATAATTGTATCGGGTCTGGTCTTGGCTTGGAGTCCGTTGTTTGTATGTTTGTTTTTTAAAGTCCCCGCGACACAAGAGCAATTCTTAACGCGGAAGTTGTCTTTTATAAAAAAAGTTGTCTTTTATAAACTAAGCAGGCATTAATTTCCTCGTTCGAAAATAAAAAGCACTGTACAAAATAAAAAAATAGTTTTAGCGGGAAACCACTTTAAATATTAAATATACCTTCATTTATTGACAGGAAAGGATTTTTAAATTTCTCATAGTTATAATATACCTATTATTATAACTATGAGAAATAAAAAAATCTGCTTACGATAAAATATCACACATGTACAAACTGTATTATCGAAATTGATTGCGCCTATAATTAATAGGAATAAAATCGCAGTAGATAAAACATACTGCCTTTAAATAAGAAAAAATCCCGAAATTATATAATTACAAATAGAATTGAAAATATCTTCTATTTAAATTGAAATTTTAAAAGTTAACTAATATATTATGTTAGTGACAAGCTAAATGCAAAAACAGATTGTTAAAATATATCAAGGTTGACCGTGGTTTTGATTTTATATTTATTAAAGACTCCTTTATGTGTCCCACTGCTGGGTAAAGGTTCCAATCTATCTGTCCTGTGACCTTGTCCACCACTAGAAAATTAGAGTATATTGGTTTGAAGCACATGTGGCATTTTTGTAAAAAAAATAGTGAAGAAAATGTTGAAGAACGATTTCTTTGTCGCCAAGTTCTGAACTATCTGATCTGCCCGCTTAACATGCGCACGCGAGATCACTTTGTCACGTCGTTTTATCGTTTTTTTTTTCCACAAGTCTATCGACGCTTACATGACTACATATCCACTCGTCTTCAAGCGTTAACATGGCGTGGCTATGCTTATTCTTTTTCTTAATTATACCGTCTTTTGACACATAAAATACCGTTTTGTATTGTGCTAAAATTCGAGGACGAGAAAACTGTCGAATACAAAATAATGTTATTATTAAATTGAACGGAACGGTAGTACTGTAAAATAGAGCCGGGGAATACATACGGGCGCGACTTGATACTTTTTATATGAATGATGTTGAATTTCGAGTCTATTGCGAATTGTCAAATACAATAGTTATAATAATTCTCTGAATTTACTTTTTATTATTACGCATATTTTCGCGTCTCTCTTTAGTGCAGACTTGTCTATCCACGCAAAAGTACAGTGGACCTACATTACCACATACCATACCTACTTTAAATAATATTATTGATTTATTAACATAAATGTCAAGCGATACCAATAACTTAACTGTTATATTTCTGTTATAGATACTATGTTCAAAATGTAATCTCGCTAGCGGATTTTTTTCATAACTTATGTAATATTAAGGAAGAATTCTGAAAATCTAATCACAGTGTTAAAAAAACACAGTCGAATGGATAAAGATCTTTTTTTTTTAGTCGTTTAATTAACAATGTATTTCCACCCAAATATTATGTACTCTTCCAAAGTTTTCCGTAGACAGAAATGTGACAAGTGTTGCCACTGACATAAAATAATAGCTGTTTATAGTGACATTCTCAATATTCTCACCTAAGTTGAATGAACTAAATTAGAATTTTGACATTTTGGTTTATCTGTGCGAGGAAGTGTTCGAAGGGAAATATTGAAGTTTTTGTAGGGACAACGATGCCAAAACGACGAAATCTCATCTCACGTAGAGATACATAAATGCGTGTCATGTTAGGCGGGCTGATCTGACCGAAAATAAGGTTTTACTGAGTTTTAGGATTGTTAAATTTGAAGGAGACTTGATTCTATTATTTAAGACTAGCTGATGCCTGCAATTCAGTTTTTGTGAAGTTATTCATGAGATCGCGTTGTTTCCAGGCAAATTCCGATCCGCGCAAACTCCGGAAAAAAAATAACTTGAATGTTGCTTCATACTCTTTTCTATCTTCCAGTGAAAATTATATATCGATAATTAATATCGATTCTGCCACTCCGGAAAAATATCAGTGCTTTTCTAAAGTGCTATAATAAACTTTTTTTTGCTGTTGAATGTTCAACCGTCAGGTACGTTTTACATTTGATTTATCTACACATATTCGGTTCATCATAAGGCGCTGTGTCCACGAGCGAGAGAATCGCGACGAGTCCGCCCTTATATCGTCGGACAATCTCCACGAACGAGCGATAATTCCGCCGCGTATCGTCGCGAGTCGTAACGGAATCGCAGAGATTCCGCGGCGACTCGTAACGATATCCCCGCGTTTCCTTGTTTAAAAAGCTTCTCGAAACAAGAGGCAACGCTGAAATGACGCTGCATTCAATATGCAGCGTCATTTCAGCGTCAGCGGCATGCAAACATCTATTCAGGATTTATTTGCAAAAAACGGATAAAAAACGCCTTAATTTGTGATCACAGCATCAAAAAGTACGAGCGTTAATCGCTTTCGTAAAAAACACACAAAATGGCCGAAATTTAAAAAGCTATGATACTTGTGTCAGAGATAAATTTTATTTTTTAGATCAGTCGGGTGGTCGCTCGTCCGCTGGTTGAGGATTATCCATTACTAGCTGACCCGCGCAACTTCGCTTGCGTCATATAAGAGAGGATGCGTCAGAATTTTCCCCGTTTTTGTAACATTTTTTATTGGTACTCTGCTCCTATTGGTCGTAGCGTGATGATATATAGCCTATAGCCTTCCTCGATAAATGGGCTATCTAACACTGAAAGAATTTTTCAAATCGGACCAGTAGTTCCTGAGATTAGCGCGTTCAAACAAACAAACAAACTCTTCAGCTTTATAATATTAGTATAGATTTACGCCACACCCTGTATAAGTGTTTCTTACCACCTCTCAATTATTATTTTGTAGACATGAGAATTTCTGAGGTTAAGCTTCGCTTGCGAGGTTGTCCTGTGAATTGGTGACCATCTTTTCATATTAAGTTCCTCCGTATTTCGGAAAGCACGTTAAATTGTGAGTTCCCGCTGTCAATTTCGAAGATCATAACTTTTAAACTCTCGCGTTGCATGTTTAATGTATAATAGAATACGGGAAACCTGCGCCGCAACGTTAGGCATTTTAAGGTAAAATGCGTGTTCGCTTTAATTCCCGTATTCTATTATACATTAATTTCGAAGATCTTTGAAAGTCGTTAGTCTGTCTACTAGTCCTATCGAAGGGTATCGTGTTATAACCCAGAGTTGCTGGCGAACCAATTGGGAGCCGCTTAAAATAAAATACAGGTGTCCAGCTGCATCCGATGAGACTGGAAGCCGACTGCATTATAGTTCGAAGAAAGGCTGGGCTGATGATGAGACATGAGACACACTTTTTACGGTTTTGCTATGTGTTTAGATACGTAATAAATAAATTATCGGTCAAAACAAGTGTTTTATCATATACTAAGTAGGGCACTCAGAAAGTTTTGCGAATATTTTTTTTGTATAAGACAGTGTCTGGTTATTATTTATTTTAAAAAATACATTATTTACGAATATAAATAAATATCATATATAATATAAATATCACATAAGTTCCAAATTTACATTTTTATCTGTTTTTACATTAACAAAAACAAATTACCGTGTCTCACTGAGAAATAGAATGCCTTGACAACATTTCAGGGCGATAAATTTACACGATTTCAAATGTGGCTCAAAACTAGAATAAGCATTTTGCTGACTTCAAACTGAGTTTATAGATTAAAGACCTTTTGAGAAATGTGCGAAAACTAGTATTTTTTTTAAATAAGCGATTTTGGCATACATTTGCTACCGAGAAAATATGGTCTTCTTTTGTCGGCTATTGTAGAAAGAAACGTGTCACGAGTAAAAAATACAATTTGAATAAATAGGAAAATTAGGTATAAGGAAATTGAAAATAGAATGTTCATTAATTTAGGAAGTTTTTTTTGGGAATTTGCACGAGTAGCTTTACATGAGAGGAATTTTTCGCGCTAGGTGCCGTGAAATCTGACTAATGCATGGAAGGAGACTCGCGGGGAATAGTTATTTGTTTTGATAGTTAAGTTTGATTCAGGCATATCTTGGCACGTTTTTAAGCACCAGAATAGTTGACTGACTGAAATATAGTAATATATAGCCCAGAAACAAAACCCAGTCGATAGTTAGACTGTTTCAAAATGAGCCAAATGACACAAGTTTCAGCGATCAAGAACCAAAGGAAAGACTTTTGTCGTTAGTTTATTAAATAAATTGTATTCAAGTACTTGTGTACAGTACCAAAAACCGTCATTCCTCTGACAGCATTAGTAGGGCACCGATTGACTTGTTTTCACTACCCTAAATTTTTCAAAAAATGTTTTACTCGCACGAAACTTCCCATACAAAGTAGTAGAGATTTTTAAAAAGTTGGAGTGAAAAATACATTCAAAATCATTTTTTTTTAAGTATCGCAAAACTACTACGTGTGGTTTAAGTTGGCACCTCCGACGCAAGTGGTAGCAGGTCCAATCCGAGGCATCACACCAATGACTTGTCGAAGTAATGATGTGTGTATTAGAAATAATTATCACTTGCTCTTACGGGGATATTATCGTCGTGCCACGTATTTCTATACACTCTCTATGGAACCGTCTCCACACGGCGACAATATCGCCGCGATACGACGATTGGCAACGAGCGTGCGAAACGTCAATACATCGTCGCTAGTCGGCCGCGACAAGCAGCGGGTCCGCCGCGCGATCGCGACGAGCGCGACGAGCGCGCAGCGAGCGCGCTGTCAAATGCAGCGTCATTTATTTTCAATGTTGCCTCTTGTTTCGAGAAGCTTTTTAAACAAGGAAAACGTTACGAGTCGCCCCGGAATCTCTGCGATTCCGTTACGCTTCGCGACGATACGCGGCGGAATTATCGCTCGTTCGTGGAGATTGTCCGACGATACGAGGGCGGACTCGTCGCGATTCGCTCGCCCGTGGAGACAGCGCCTTATTCATCTATTGAGGGCATGCAAAGTCCCCAACCCGCACTTGGCCAACGTGGTGGACTCAAGGCCTAACCCCCCTCCCCCTTGTTTGGGAGGAGACCCTTGCCCTGCAGTGGGACAGTAATTAAATAAAAACCTGTATATTAATAAATTACACGTATTTTATTAATATACAGTTTTTTCAGGCCTTCAACGCATTGTCGGCCGACGTAAGAGTGGCAACATCGCGCGCGCCATGCGTTTCGTGTATTTTGATTTAAAACGCAAATGGCTATAAATTATTTCTGTAATGGTGGCCAACACACCATGCGTCCTATCGTTCAAACGGCATGGACCTGCAGACTTGATCTAATCTACAGTTCGTCCATATACACCACACACGATCAGTTTAAACTTTCCAATTGGCAGCGACGTTCAGTTGAAGCCATGGCGTCACCAATAACAGACGACGATGTTTTAGCAGTTTTGGGAATTAAATTCGTGGTAAAGAAACTGGAAACAGAAAAGAAGTAAAAATCGATCAGAGTGGTGCAAACAGTGTTTATTGAAAAGAAAACAGTTTACTTACAGTCAACCTGGGTAACTTTGAATCATTTGGGTAACATTGACAGTGGGAATTTGAACTAGTTTCGATTATTTTTTCATATGAAACCAACACAATTAATAAAAGTTTGCAATACTAAAATAAACCTTTTAAAACCCCACTGTCAATGTTACCCAAATGATTCAAAGTTACCCAAATTGACCTTATGTAAATTGATTAAAAGAATTAAGGATTACGCCGATAGATTATATTAACACGTTTATAGTAACAGGTCTATCACAGATAAAAAAATTAACACGGTCCAGTCGGCATCATCAGCCCAAAATATCAAAATTCGATTATGCTATCAAGTTTAACCGTCATGCGAATCCACGCCCACACCCGATCATTTCTAACTGATCCAATCGGTTGCCTCATGCCAATTGGACGATAAGAAGTTCAGAACATTTTTTTGCGACGTTGTATTTCTTTAAGGCATGCAAAGCCCCAACTCGCACTTGGCCAGCGCGATGGTCTCAAGGCCTAAGTCTTCCCTCATACTGGGAGGAAAACCTTACCTATCAATCGATCATTGTAATGGGTTCAAAAAAATAAAACAAACTTACATAACTTAGCAAACTTGCATAACTTAGTTTAAAGTGATCCTACAGGTTTTGTGCGATATTAACTATTGCTCTAAATAGCTAGTTCTATCGATATATGCAACTTTTTTTATTGGCACTTTAATAAAGGCCCGACAATGTATGGAGCCTGGATGATTTCCTTCAAGACATTAATGTCCCACCTAGGCCTCGAGTCCACCTAGGGATGCCCATTACGATATGATATATCGATACAACACTACACGGAATATCAATATTTAAAACGATACTTTAACTATACGATACGCTTCGATTCTATATATTATTATGTATTTATATTCTTATAAAATATCGAAATTAGCGTATTGCATCGAAGTTTACCATGATTTATTTTATATGAATCAAAATCAAATCATTTATTCATTTAGGTCAAATATTGACACTTATGATAGTCGTTACAATTACTGAATCTACCACTAGCTCGGAAAGGGGGTAGAGCCTTATGAGAAGTGCTAGCAAGAAACTCACGGCAACTCTTTTCAATCGCCAAAAGTTTTACAATGTGGTTGATACAATAATTGATCATGCGAGGAGCTGCCAACAATCAGCGATATGATTTTTTTATATTATAACAAAATGCTGTAATATGTAGGGAAAGTTTATGTTTATAGAGCATCTTGTTATTCTTGATACGATATGCTGCTGACAAAATTGTTAACACAATAAGAACACGAGAGGTCGATTTGTTTAGAAATTATTTTACTACAAAAGTTCTAAAAACCAGTTTCTAATGTTTTTTTTGTTTATTTTTTAATAAATAAACAATACATTAAGTAGAATCATTGCAAATACAGGTCTTTGTATTAATCTATATTCATTTGATTGCATTGCTAATAAAATGCATGCGATACCGTTACGATACGATATATCGATTCAAAGGGAAGCGATAATATCACGTATCGCTACAGACTAATGCGATAGAGTTGCGAGGCGATAAATCGATTCAATACACCTCTTAAGTCCGACAAGCCGGCCAAGTACGGGTTGGGGAGGTATTCATCAACTCACCGTCAATAAACTCGCCCGATAGGGAGGGACAGCACATTTTTGAAATTACCTTATATTCGTCAAGTCGCACGCCGGCACAGTCAAATACAAAATATATTTTACACAGAATCGATATTATTTATATAATATTATGTTGATAAGAATTTCTGTCTAGGCTTGATGCGTTATAGTGATTGAAATATTTTTTGTGATATGTTTCCTTGCTATACCATACAAAGTTATATTCAGCCTTGGCCGAAAGTATTAGGCACCCTAAAAGATACCTCATATTTCAAGATTACAGAGAAATAAAACTAATTGTAATGATTAAAGTACTACTTTACTTACATTAGAATATTATAAAAACATCAGTATTTTGTTGGGCCACCCCTTGATTTTATGATAGCACCAACTCTGTGGGCATACTACGTACAAGTTTCATACAATACTCTGGAGAAAATGCATTGCATTCTTGCACTAACGCATTTTTTAAAGCAGTTTTTGATGTTTTCGTGTGTTCTGTTATTTTTCTCTTCCAAATACATCACAAATGTTTAATAGGGTTTAGGTCCAGGGACTGGGCAGGCCAATCCAATAGATCAATACAATTTTCAGTAAATCAGCGTAACGTAGTGGCTGACTTGTGACACAAAGCATTGTCTTGATGGAATTTGACACCATTTAGGTTAGTGTCACCAAAAATACACAAAAGCGAAGGTACGAGAGCAGTTTCCAGTACATCAATGTACCCTTCACTGCTCATGCAACCCCGAATCTATACAATGCCTCCGCCGTGTTTTATGAGTGGGACTACGCAATCTGAGTGATATTTTTCGCCTCTGCGTCGCCTCACGAACGCTACACCTGGTGTTTCAAATAGCTGTAAATAAAAAAAAAAGCACCCAAACCTTTACAACATTTTAAATCGCAAACTTGCATTATATTGATTGTTGTTATTGTGTTATAGACTAAATTAGTAAAACTAACCTTAAGTTGTAATTCATCAGACCACAGCTCATTTAACCAATTCTCCTCTGTGAAGTATTGGTGTCTCAGAGCCCACTCAAGTCGTTTTATTTTGTTGCCTCCTGAAAGTCACGTCTTCTTCCTGGCTTTGCAACCTTACAAGCCTGCTTCTACCAGCCTCCGTCTTGCAGTTCGAGTGGTTATTGGGTTTCCAGTCCCTTCAGTTAAAGTCGCAGGAAGCTCCAAAGAAGTTTTTCTTCTGTTTTTTACAGATAAGTTTCCTGTCCTGAAGGCTAGTAGCTACTTGTTTTCTGTCTGTGCTTGGTTTATTTGCGTGAATGCTAGTCTAAGCAAATTATTTAATAGCAGATTGCACTGCACACCGCGAGCATTTCACCAACTTCGCAATATCTTTCTTATTTTTACCTTGCTCATGTAAAATATGGAATTTAACACGATTTTTAAAACGAATTTCGTTTGTTTTTTTGCATTTTCAAATACACTTTTTCTCGCTTTAATCACAAAACCACAAATGTTCTAGTTTTACGCTAAGACTTCCAAATGCAGACCAACAAAACATTAAAAACAAAGTTTTGAAAAATTATAATTTTTTAATATTGTTGCATCAGATGTTAATCGACCACTGAAATATGCCGCTCATCGTTTTAAATAGTGTTTTAAGACACCAGGATCACTTTTTAACAGACGATTTATTAATTGTTTAAAAAGCGCAGGTGTGTAGTAACTTTATGAGGTTTTTTTTACTTTTGGCCAAGGCTGTATATTTTATATGTCCCCAACCCGCACTTGGCCAGAGTGGTGGACTCAAGGCCTAACCCCCCCCTCCCCTCGTTTGGTAGGGCATCCATGCCCAACAGTGGGACAGTAGCGGGCATGGGTGCCTTCGTATGCCTTAAACTAAGATGAAAAAAAAAAGATATTATATGAAGTCCTTATATATGAATAACGTTTAAATAACATATTAACCACACCTTAATAATATTATAGAAGAGTATCTATTTTGTAGCATAGCATCGATTTCTACCGATAATTTTTATTTGACGCATTATGTGTTAGCCATCACCAAGTGGGCTGTACCTGTCCATGATATATAAATTATTTAAATTGAAAGGCGAACGGCAGGTTTGTATGAAGAATTCGTACAGCTTATAAAATGTCATGTTTAGGTTTACTTTTTGTTTTAATTGATAGCTAATATGATAAACCAGCTTATTTAAAATTCTTATATTTTTAAAAGTTGGGAGGTAAAAGTTATGTCCATTTTAAGAAGCCCCGATAGTTCGCTAAATTGCTCAGATGCAGTCAAAACCACAATCCAAAACAACACGGATGCGTAGACGTCAGACTAATAGTGACGTCTCACGAGATTTTCTTTTTCTTTAGTTGTCAAATATAACTAACAAATATGACAAATATAAGCCATAGACCAAAAAATATTATTTAATTAATCAAATCGTTCTTCCTGAATTATTAATTAATCCGGACTTCTAAAAATAATACTACCAAATAAAAATAAGTGACTTAGTCCCCTTGATAAGTGGTACAAATTCTGTAACGAAACAACACCAACCTTAAGCTGTACGAAATCTGCCGATCTCCTTTCAAATGACTTTTATAGTTGACTGTATCACCTCAGCAATGATTTTAAGTATCGTGCGAGTTGACAAGTAGAAAAGTAAATTAAATTATTTTGTGCCCCGTATCCTGAACCAAGTACCTAAACCCCGATTGGGCGAGTTTTGGTCGGGCGAGATGACGATTAACTCGGGTTGGGGACTATGCATACCTTCAAGAAATTTTATTATTAGAAGAATTGTAATGATAATTATTTCAGTTATTATTTTTTGCCTTATTAATAATTATAATTAAATAATACTATTACTAGAATTATAACGAATACACCTTGCATTAATCTGTATTCATTTGAACGTTTATCTATTAAAAGGCATGCGATGCGTTTACGATACGATGTATCGATTCAAAGGGAAGCGATTATATAGCGTATCTATAGGAAAAAATGCGATACAGTTGCGATGCTATATGCTATGTATCGATGCAACACACCTTTTTGGGCATCCGTAATCTAGACTACCGCAAGTACACTCGTGTGACTATAGCCAGTATTAGTGCCTTCTGGAAAAGGTTTTATCGTATCTAAATGCCTCTGTACGCTGTACTTTTATGTCGCCCGCGACGGACATGCGCGATCCCGAGAAGCTATCGCCAAAAACACACAAATTGACAAACGTTGCCATGGTTACGTTATAACTGACTGACATTTGGTCGGTAGAACTAGGATTGGAGACGAATATTGTTCACATTTTTTTCGTAAGGCTGATTGTTGATTTACTGAGTTTTGCAATGTTATTTTGTGATTAAGTACATAAGTATACCTTTAATTGAGTGTAATTATGTTCTTGGGTAGAATAGTATTAAACAGTTCATATTTGTTTCATTGATATACGCCGCATGCACATTATCAATGAAACAAATATTAGCTGTAAAATACTTTTGATCAGGGATTGAAATTATTGAACTATTTAACCGATTCCGTGCGGAGGTCTTTTTAGCAATCTTTAGTGCCTGGCGTCAAACAAAAATTCCATGATGCCTCTGGGGCACCAAGCGCCAGAGACTTTGATGATGCCCCTGAGGAATCATCCGCCATGAGTTGTAATTTTTAGCTTTTTCTCGTGTTTCCACTTGTTAAAGAATCATTTGCCATTGTGTATTGGATGTAAGCGGTCAGTAAATTCGTTCAGTGCGTTTTAAAGTGACAATCTGTGTGTTTTTATGGAAATGGAAGGTGACTAACTAGTTTTTATCAGCTGTTGTAAACCTTCGGGCATTATTTTATGGATATATTTATTCAAAATTATTATAAAGAATTTGTTCACGTACCATTTGAGTTTGCAGCGTGGTGTAACTCGTTTATAGTTATATTTTCTATATTCCAGTGTTTTGCAAATCACATAACCGAATGGGAAGTCCGATTCTAATAAAACAAAAATATTCTACTCGTAACCGTACGTCGTACTTACCTACAAACACTTACTTAAAGTGTTTTATTTGGATAAGAATGTACCGAAGTGTATTTTTATTGATAAAATATCTATGTCTACCTCTTTAAAAATGTGGATTTTTGTTAGGCATTTAATTGACAATCTTTTTATTTTATTGTAGAGTTACCCAGAAAAAAAGTGAAATATATTCCTCAGTCAGAAGTCGAAACTCAATGCGACGATGACGACGTGTTTTATGAGAATTCACAAACTTATGACGATTGGAAACCAGATTTGAATGAGGATAGTGAAATATAATTATAATCAATAATAAAATGTGTCTCGACAATTTGGTTTACAACCTCTGAAGTTTGCTTATTTACGAAATTACTTGAAACGAACACCATAGGCATGATATTGGTGACAAATAAAGACACTTTTATTTACGGGACTCTTTTGACAAATGTCGTTTTAGCCGAGTTTTTTATATTTTAATTTTGTATCCTCTCGGGCACCATACGCCATACGCAATAGATTTACATGGTGCCTGTGCGGCATCATCCGCACGGAAACGGTTAATTATAATTCAAATAACTTGAATTCCCCATCTGGCCGGTTTTATTTCCTTGAAATAAATTTATTGTTTTGTTATTGCAGCAGCAAAATATGATTCAAAAACTGCTGATCTTTTGACATTCTGTACATAGATAAACATTTCGTATCACCGTGCGGAAGTTCTTTAGCCGCAACAAATAGTCGACAGTTAATATTATATTCATCTAGCGGCTTGGCCCGGCTTCGTCCGGGTATATTACAATTTTACCCCAGAAGTTATGCGCGTACATACATTTCGATGATTCAGTTTTATTTATTACTAGCTGACCCGCGCAACTTCGCTTGCGTCCAATAAGAGAGAATGCGTGAAACTGAAATTCATTATTGGTACTCTGCTCCTTCTGGTCGTAGCGTGATGATATATGTCCTTTCTCGGGTATCAAAATATCTCGATGCCAAATTTCATGCAAATTGGTTCAGTAGTTTAGGCGTGATTGAGTAGCAGACAGACAGACCGTCAGAGTTACTTTCGCATTCATAATATTAGTATGGATTGTCCGTAACGTAAACGGCGATAAATATAACATAAACCAAACCATAACTATAAATCAAAGTTTTTGTTGGATCAAAACTAAGATCAAGACGAACAGAAGATGCTAATTCACCGCGATCCTCTCGCACGTATTTCACGCAGACGTCCACGTGAAGAGCGACATATTTGGACAGTGTTACTCTATTATTACGGTAGGTTGCTGACTTTTAGGCCTTTATTTATCCTCTGACAGATTTTACGTCAGTATATTATTATTATGACATTTAATTCAAACCAGTAGTTCCCGAGATTAGAGCGTTCAAACATACAAACTCTTCATCTTTATAATATGAGTATAGATTATCAATGAATTGATCTGTGTACTTACTATTCAATATAATAAGTACTAAATATCTTTCTACATTTCTTCGGAGTCATATTTATTGGAAAATATTATCACTTATTCCTCCGATCGATATGACCGATCTTTTTGGGCTTCGTCTCTAAACATTTCATCAACATTTTGGTGCTCTATTCCCTCAATACGTGTGCCAACTCTTATCTGGATGTTACAAGGCGTCTCTTGTACCTCGACTCGCGCGTACATAAAACTGATGACCGCGACGCGTGGTCTTTCCTTTCTTCTTGCACTCTCTTTATGCACGCGTCCCAGTCACCTGGGATATAACACGATACCCTTCGGTAATACTGGTTGTCAGACTTTCAAGCTTCTGAATACTGTTAACGACTGTAAAAGATCTTCGAAAATTACAGCCGGGACCCGCAATTTGACGTGCCTCGAAATGTATAAGATGGTCACCCATCCACACATAATTCTGTAATAATTGGATGACAAATTCGCAAAAAAACGGTCTTATACAACGTGCCGCTGCAATGGCTTATTTCTTTCAAGGTTTAGGGCTTAATAATCATGTAACAAACAATAAAATAACAATGTTAGCTAATTGAAAAAACTTAAATGTCACACATACTAAATAATAAAATAATGTTATCAAAACTGTAACACTCTGTACAAACAATCAAAGTACATCAAACGGTGCGGCAACGTCGCATGCGCCGCCTGTCCAATAGCAGGACGCTAGGACAGAGAGAGGCTTTATTGTAGTAGCATTATTTCTCAATTTAGTTCCATTGATTCGAATATCATATGACTCTTGAGCCCGGTGAACGAACTTTACTCGAATTGATATTATGGTTGTGGATTTTTTTAATAAAGTTAATTGTTAATAAGTCGGTAATCCATACTAATATTATAAATGCGAAAGTAACTCTGTCTGTCTGTTACTCAATCACGCCTAAACTACTGAACCAATTTGCAAGAAATTTGGTATGGAGATATTTTAATACCCAAGAAAGGACATAGGCTACTTTTTACCACAGTATAAATGACGCATTCCCTTGGGAAAATTCAAATGGCGGACGATGTCGCGGGTAAAAGCTAGTTAATAATAATACTACAAATTTACTTACTTTATACTAATTTACTTTATTTTACTTTACATGACTAAGGAGTCCTTAGTCATGTAAAGGACCTCTAGCCCTACCCATACGTTGACGGAAATAAGCCATTGCAGCGGCACGTTGTATATGTATTAAATTATAGTATACGATCTAGACATGTAGATAGTGATAGCCGAGTGGTATAAGTTGGTACTTCCCACGCAAGTGGTCGTAGGTTCGAACCTGAGGCAGCACACCAATAACTTTTCGAAGTTATGTGTGTATTAGAAATAATTATCATATGCTCCAAAATTTGTTTAACACATTTATTGAGACCATGCTAAGTCCCCAACCCGCACTTGGCCAGCGTGGTGGACTCAAGGCCTAACCCCTCCCTCATTACGGGAGGAGACCCTTGCCCAGCAGTGGGACATTAATGAGTCTCCAAAACTCATGTCGAAGGTCGTGAAAACATTGTACAAAACTGTTACCATCCTCATGCCATTTTTCCGCACACTTACTATATATTTTCAAGTGATTATATCCAGCAAATCATAGACAGCAATCCAAACCCTTTTGTTTACAGTCAACTTGGGTAACTTTGAATCATTTGGGTAACATTGAACGTGGGAATTTTTTATTTAGTTTCGTATTTTTTCATTTGAAACCAACACAATTGACAATTATTCATTTTTGTTTTGCTAACTTATCAATTGCGTTGGTTTCATATGAAAAAATAATTAATCTTAATCATCAATCAAACTAAATTTTGCCCAACACTGCTATCGGCTCTCGATGTATGGACTTCTTTGTAGTACACGGCACATCATTTGGAAGGTTATGAAGTTAAAAAGTTGATTTTTTTGAAATTATATGCATAACCGGTACTGTTATTGAATGCGTATTTCAATATGACTAGCTGGTCTGTGCAGAACCGTGCGCGCGAATATAGTTCCATTGAATTCGTTTCTGGTCTCTGTAGCGCCATCAGTACTATATGCACGTTCGGCGCGGAGGTTTAGCGGAAAAATAATAGTAGGTTAGCTACATACAAATCGGCCGTCGCCGGTTTCAATGTATTACATCGGTCAATAAGTCCCGGGCCTGACCTCTAGATGGGACCCTTAATGGCAAATATTATTTTTCTATAACCTTTAAAGGTATACTGTAAAAATTTCAGACATTGGGTCAATTATTTATAAAGATACAGTGCTTTCAGTGACGCTACTTTTGCCATTTTTACAAACAATTAATTAAAAGTAGTTTCGTGAGTTTATTTATCATTGTTTTTTTATGAAAAAAATATGATATACGTTGTCCGGACTCTGCTCCACCGGAAACAACCATCAAACAATGGTAAGCTGACTTAAACGTGGCCGTACAGACACCGATGATGTTCAACGTCCTGGTCGTCCAAATGAGGCGCAGTTACTTCAGAAAACATTGAAAAGACCCTCAAAATCATCATGGACAATCGCAAAGTGACGTTGCAAGAGATAGCTGACTGGCTGGAAGACTGGTAGTCAGATTTTCAAGCTTCTGACTACTGTTAACGCCTGTCAAAGAAAATGACAGCCGGGACCCACGAATTAAAGTGCCCTCCGAAACACGGAGGAACTCGATCTGTATAAGATGGTCACCCATCCATGAGATCGATCCGCGCGGTTGTTGTTAACTAAGCCACGAGCTCCTCCATGATTATTACCGTAAATCATTGGAGTAAATCACAAATATAATGATTTCTTCAACTGCGCGTATGGGGACGTTCCGGTGTATCGGAGCGGTCGTTTAGTTATTTTTGCGATGGATTAATGCGAATTGATACAAAGAAAGTGGTGTAAGCATTGGTTATTGAAAAGAAAAACGTAGTCATGTTAATTTATGAAATGAATTTAAATTTGAATCAGAAGATTTTAAAAACTGTCTTCCAAGAGACTACAAAAATAACCCAAAATTAATATGTATATAGTGTATAGTATATGTATATAGTGTAGTAACAAATTATTTGAAATTGTTACTCCTATGATATAAAAAGAGGACACAGTTATGAGTAATAGTTTTCTGCGCACGAAAGATTATTATCAGTTACATTGAGATTTCTCGCAACTAGCAAAAGTTATGGGTACTTGGGTACCTAAAATTTTCAACATTCATTTCGCCTCAGGCACTTTGAAAAATTATTGCTGAAACATGTGAGGCTTTGTATAAAGTACTTAGAAGAGAACACTAGAAAACAACTGACGCGACCTGCGCAGGCGACCGGAGTAGACGCACACACGCACAGGCACACCATTCAGTGTCACTAGAAAGAGTCGATTTTCGATCATGCGCCGGTCGCCTGCGCAGGTTCAAAAAGCTAGAGGTTTATTCCCATACACATTCCAGTCTCAGTCATACATGCACGGGTGTGAGGTCGACCTCACACCTAGACCGTAGCGTAGCAAGTATATCCGTACGTGAACGCAACAGTTGGCTGTTAACTCGCTGAGCGGCCTTAGCAAAGGTACTACTCTTATTATGCTATGACAGAGGTCTCGTGGTTAGAATCCTGGTTCGGGCCAAAAAGTCTTTTTTGAGTTTTACTGTTAAGAATTTCTCGGATTGCCCGGAACTAGTAATTTGGGGGCTAAGACATTGATTATTCGTTTATGCGCGCGAAGAGCTTGATACTATCATTATATGCAAAATATATGCACTCAAATGCGTCCACAACTTTTTCATTCGGGTCCCATCCGTTCCTATGCCTTGTCCTCATTCAGGTTACTTCTTTCGTGTGCTTCTGCCGGTGTTCGGTCCATACGTGTACCCGCGTACTTCACTCGCGAAATCATGTACTATCGAACCAACTGAATCATGACCCATTTTGCCGATAATTCGCTTGACACCGTCAAAACAGTAAGAATTTCATCTCTAACGTCAAAGTTGCACTTTGGACAGTTTAAACATGCATACGACTGTGTTATGATGTATCTACGACTACAGACAACTTTGACCTTTGTTATTACAGCACGTAGATACGTTTTCGATAAATCACTCTTAATTTGAATCTAGGATGTAAATAGTCTAAACTCTTTTCACTACGAAAAAACCTATTTGTGTCAAATATCAAGTAGCACGTCATTTAGAAATCTGTGAAACGATTAGGGTAACCACTATAGTCATTGCCCATCATACAGTGATTGCCAATGATAAGGAATAATACGTTTACTTTAAATTCTAAAGTAACCAGTTCAAATGATATATGTCACTTTTAGAATATTGGTAACATTTTTAATTTATAGAACTCATGTCCGACGTTTGTGCGACAGGTGTGTAGTTCGAAAAGAAAAAGTAAGTTTGTTGCAATATTTGTTAAGGATAACACATTTGAATTAACAGTATTCGCTGGTATTTCTGTTTTTTTAGTGTTTTATATTGAATTAGTATAAAGTTATTGAAACAAAGGACTGATGTTCTTTTAGAAAGAATATTTAAGTTGCGTTTATAATAGAGTTTATGCCAATGTTTTACTAAATAAAGATACTATTGACCAAAATTGCGTATCAATTTCTTAACCGGGTAATAAGTTATGCTGGTTACCCTATATTATTTAAATTTTTATAGTTACATTATTTCCTATAATGGCCGAATAAACCATGTCTTGAGTGGGTATCGAACCCACTCCTGACGCGTCGCAGTCGTAACATCAACCCACTACGCCTCGGAGCCTGTTGAAAACGGTAGCAAAGCATCATTGTATTGGCGCACAAAGATTTGTCGCAATAATGACAGATAACAAATTCATTACCAAGGAAACGTAGGTTCAAGCCAATTTCGACCTACGCGTATATAGACGTGTTTTAGAAAATGAGCACATGGTGGGTCATGATTCAGTTTGTTCGATAGTTCCTGCGACGATGCATTTTACTTTGTTAGTTTCAGTGCTATTTATAAATAAGTTATATTCCTAAATAATGAAACCAAAACAAATTAATTTGGCGAATGCTGTTAAATTTTACACAACGCCATCTATGATCTTTGTAGGTAAACTATGGTTCGTTCAAGAAATTGTGCTATTATGTAACAGTAATATCAAATTATACACAAAAAACCTTTTCAAAATGTATTTTTGCAAGGTTGGAAATTAACTTTAAAACAAAAACTAACGAAAAAAACAATACGTTACTGAGATTTGATGCCACTGCTAAAAGATTTCGTAGTCATACCCCATGTGCTACCGCCGCGCCGCTAGCTATGAAGTAATTTTGTATGAAAAGTTTATCAGCGCCCATAGCGTTTTTTTTGCAAGAACTGTTTTCTGTAGAGGAGAGGTTTTCTACCAAACAATAAAATAATTTAATGCCATCAAAAACATTCTGTAAAAACCCCAAGTCTCGGAGCTCATTATCTCTGCCGTAAAAAGTTGTGAGATCTATATAATACTAAGTCGATAAATCTATTTAGTCTTTACTTAAAGGACCTTCTGTCTTAAGTTTTTACGTAAGTTATTATCATGCCAATATTAAATAATTTACGTTTAAAACAAATAGATCGAACTGGCCATCGCATGATTTGATTATTAGTATGTATCACACAGCACGACGAGAAGTTAATGCTCCTGAAATTTTAATGGCTAATTTGTGTTTTCATGCGATGACCAAGTCGATCTATTTGTTTTAAACATATTTTTTTTTAACATAGCGCCCATAGCCAGTTGCGCTCACCGGTCGGTAAACGGTCTGTGGGTTAAGCAACCATTGGCGCGGTCATTTCATAGATGGGTGACCGCGTATTAGAACTGGGCGTCTCCGTGCTTCGGAAGGCACGTTAAAAGTCGGTTCCGGTTGTTGTCTACTAAGATAACAGTCGTTAAGCCACGTCAAAGGCCTCTTGGGCGGCTTGAACAACTTTGACTCTAGGTTGACCATTAACCATACGACAAACATATATAGATCTCACAACTTTTTACGGCAGAGATAATGAGCTGCGAGACTTGGGGTTTTTACAGAATGTTTTTAATGGCATTTCACTTTTGTAGAGCGAACATAAGTCCAATTTGTTTGTAAAGACGTTTTTTTTTTCATAATTCAACATATTTTCATATGGGAATGTTGTTCAGTTTCAAGGGCTTAATACCCTTACCCACCCTTTACCCCCGTCCCGTTATGCATGTGTTTATATCTAGCGGGGCCCCCTTAGCTAGAGCGATGAAAGTGATAAGAGCGGTTAGCTCGTTCAATGTACCTACCAAATATAATGAAATGGTCCAATGTACCTCCGTTGTATCCACAGAAATGACCTCTGAAGTTGATGTCCATCCAGCGGGGCCCTTCGTCGTTATCAGGCCGAGATACTTAAAAGTGATGTCAGACGAAACTTGGCCCAATGTACCTTTCTAGTCATGTATTTGTTCTTAAAAGTTTGTGATGATATACCAGAAATTAAGTTTCAAAGTTTTGTCTAGCCAGCAGGGCCCTTTGTTATTTGTATTAACATATGCATAAAATGCAGACCATTCTTATGTCTTCCCAATGTACCTCACAGTTATTCACTATTTACCAAATTTTTCGCGGTTTTTCTACCTAAACAAAAAAATAAACTTTTCATACAAAATAGTCTGTTTGTGCAACACGGGGCAACCACAAAAGTATGGTCAGCAGATTCAAAATTAATTGTTATTTTGTATATCGGTAGCAATGGTATGTAAACAGAAAAATACAATAACTGTAAGTACAGTGGATGTACTGGTGTTCGTAGACTATCATATACATTAAATAATATATGGCCTGATAACGACGAAGGGCCCCGCTGGATGGACATCAACTTCAGAGGTCATTTCTGTGGATACAACGGAGGTACATTGGACCATTTCATTATATTTGGTAGGTACATTGAACGAGCTAACCGCTCTTATCACTTTCATCGCTCTAGCTAAGGGGGCCCCGCTAGATATAAACACATCCGTTATGCCTCATATAGTAGGTCTGTACCTATCTACACCTATTTATTTTTATTTTATACAGTAATAATGAACTGCAAATGTAACCTTGTAATCCTATATATTTATATGGGATTTTAAAGTTATTGTTGCAGTTGGTGTATTTAGAAAACTAGACCGAAAATAGAAAATATTTAGGTTTTCCCATGATTAAGATACTAAACCCTATTTGTATGCTAAATTTGAAGCTTCTAAGTCTGCTAGAAGTACCTTAGACTTTTGATGATCGGTGAGTCAGTGATCAGTGAGTGACAAAATTCAGAAACTTTAAAAAGTTGTAATTCTTAAACTACTGGTTCAAATTGACTGAAATTTTAAATATACCGTGTTTATACAATGACTGATTAGTTGCTGAAAATTCAGGCTTCTTGTTTTATCGACAACAAAATTATAGGGGTGTCGAAAATAGCCTGAATTGCTTCGAGAACAGGATGGTACTGTCGTGCCGCTTTTTTTTGCTCGACTTGCGCAGAAAAGCACTTCAGTGCAACTTTAAATTCGATTTTCGCAATTATCTACACTAATATAATAAAGCTGAAGAGTTTGTTTGTTTGTTTGATTGATTGTTTGTTTGTTTGTTTGTTTGTTTGAACGCGCTAATCTCAGGAACTACTGGTCCGATTTGAAAAATTCTTTCAGTGTTAGATAGCCCATTTATCGAGGAAGGCTATAGGTTATATAACATCACACTACGGTCATTAGGAGCGGAGTAGCAACGAAAAATGTTACAAAAACGGGGAAAATTTTGACTCATTCTCTTAGGTGACGCAAGCGAAGTTGCGCGGGTCAGCTAGTATATAATAATTATGATGTTTTCAATTTGTTTATTTTCATTTTATTAAATTATTGGAATCATTCGAACCGAATACGACGTTTATATTTAAGGAAGAATATTGTTTCATTTGCCTGCTTCAAAGAAAGCAAAATAAATAAACACACACATTTTTGTTTCGTGTTTCATGCTTCATTGAACAAAATTAATTATAAAATTAACTTATTGTTGAATTCTTATTATTACTAGTACGTTAATCGTAGACTATAGTTATTGTCTATTTATTTTTTTCTATATAAATACGTGATTATTTATTTATCCACTTAGTCCTATAAAATGTTTAAAATAATTTAACATATTGTATTATACAATTATTTAATTTAGAGAATAAGTATTCGAATTATAACGAATATTTTCTTTTATTATTTATTTCTGACTCACACTCAAATGTCATGTGGTTGACACCATAGTTAGCGATTCTCTACCGGTTTTTTAACTAAAAAATGTGTGGCACTGGATAGCGTGTCGTTAATACGTGTAGAAAATCGACACTCTGGTCAGTCGTTAAAAAAATTAACGGTCTTATTTACTTACGTCATTGATTTCAATTTTTTATTATTTTAGTACAATCCAGTAGCTTTTTGTGATGTAGGAACAAACAGACAGGCAAAAATACTTTCAAAAATGTTAACAACTCGAACGGTTTTAAGGTTCCGTACCCAAAGGGTAAAACGGGACCCTATTACTAAGCCTCTGCTATCTGTCTATCTCCAGGCTGTATCTCATAAACAGTGATAACTAGAAAGCTATTATTTTTCACAAATGATGTATTTTCGTTGAGGATATGACAACAAATACTAAAAATTTAAAAACAACATTTATTAAGGTTCCCATACAATAAACGTCTTTTTTTCGTATTTTTTTTATTACGATGGTACGGAACTGCTATATTATAATTGCAGATTTACTGTATGTAAATATACAAAGTTTTTTAAACTATAAAAAAATAATGTAAAAACAGATAAAAATCTTCATTCCTATATTGATTAATTTTATAATGTGTACCTACATATCTATTTTAATAATTAACGTCAATGATAAATTACTAAGAATCTATAAATTTCACAAACCAGTAGTGACCACCGACCACAATAAATAAAATGTAAAACATTACTTTAATCTACTCTGCAATCACCTTACTACATAATGTTTTTCCATGAAATAATCATAAATTTTAGATTTTAGTCAAAAAATACATCGATGGCGACGAATCACACATCATTTACAAAAATTTCGATATAAATGTTAATAGCCGTGAAAACTGAAAAACGTCCTTGGATGTGTTTGATATTTAGCTAAGTAGTCCTTATATAATCAGTACAGCACAGATTACAATTCAAAATTAGAAAGCTTTATATTGGTGCGTAAATAAAAAACCCGTCATTCACTGCGGAGTCGTAAATTATATTATTACTAGCTTCCGCCCGCGACTTCGTCCACGTAAAAGGTTTCCCGTAGTAAAAAATATCTTATGTGTAAATCTATGTTAATTTCAGTTCAATCAGCCGAAAATCTAGAAGATTTGTGCTAACTTTCAGAACCTATTTTAGCCCCTTAGGGGTAGAATTTATCAAAATCCTTTCTTGAGAGATGTTTAAAAATTGTGCAGAGATCGCGAAGTATTATTTTATTGAATTAATATCGTTACATCGACCTCTGGCGCCATGATCGCATGCGTTACATCCACCCCTAGCAAATGCAGATTGCCTACTAAAATGTGCGCCGTCTGCGTTAGCGCGCGTTGAAGCAAACGTTCAATTTTTTTCACACACTTTGTGCTTAGCGGCGCGGCGCGGTGCGGTCTGCCCGAATTACACCGATTTTATGTGCGCCGGACTTTTTGCGCGTTGTGTGCGTTACTGCATATAATTGCATAGGTTCTATTTTCACAGACTAAAAAGTGCGTCACGGATAGTCTGTCGTCTGCGCTGCACCTTACTCGATGCTTCAGCGTGTACCGTTGATTGATTGTTTTTGTACGTTAATTTGTTTTGATGAGGACAGGGCGATGAACGACACTAAGAAGCCCCAATTCGATTTTTTGCATACTACCAGGTAGAAATGAATGTTAGCCTTACTACACTTAGTTTTTTTTTAATGTACAGTATAGTATAATAATTCTTCTGGCCGATATTCGGCTACGGCGACCACTTTCATTGAAACCGGTGAACTGGGCAATGTCCTAAATTAGCGTTTTTAAACTCTCGCGACTTGTACACATAATATTATAAACACACCAGTGACAGGTCAGGCGCAGGACCCAGGGCTTAACGTGCTTTCCGAGCTACAAAATTTGTGGCACACACATACTTTGCTTGAATTAAACGATTTCGAATTTCGTTAAATCTTTTCAAATGCAAATCAAACGCCTCTCTTGACAATATTCCCCATCGGCCGTGTGTACCAGAGTTTGGTAACCAGTATCATACGAAGAAAAAATGATCTTTGTAGGATACTGGTATCTAAGTGATAGGATTTATTATTGTTCTTATACCCTTTATTATGTTTGGTAACCAGTATCCAGTAAGGAATAAAACATTCTGCCTATGAAACCAACTCGGCAAAACTGTGATAAGCAAAAGGGTAGTTTCCCAACTCAATACTGAGATGACAACTCTAACAGGTTATTTCATTATCCACCCAAAAAGTTTTATAAATAGTCTTTGATATCTATTAAAAATACCTCATAAATTTCCAAATAATATAGGTATATATCTGGACTCAGGACTGATGCTGGCATTATAGGGGAAGATATAAATAAATAAATATCGTTGGAAAACTCACACACGGTCATTTAATTCCAAACTAGGCAGAGCTTGTACTATGGAAACCAAATGGTAAATCGAATAGGATTCTATGTTTCTAACCCACCACACGCGGTGCTACGGTTATTGCAGGGAGACGACGACGTCCCCTGCTGCTGCCGGAAAAAAAAAATCTTACTACTTCCGCGTCGTGTTTGACGATACTTGGTCCAAGTGTGTGCAACAACACACTTTTATCCATCAAACTCATAAATACACATGATGCCGGTTTTATGTGCTCTTCAAGTGATCCGATTTTGATGATTCTTACGTCAATCGATTTGTTTTAATCATGTCAGTGCCTAATACTGTTTTTAATACGCGACTGCGCGATCACACGCTAGCTTCGTTTTCGCCTAACTAGACAAATACTAAAGTAAGTGAGCGTGTATTCTATCTGAGCCGTGGGCGAAGACCACTATCTCCGCATCTGTTTTTATAGTATTAGGCAGACAGTTGTCCAAACGAAAAAGGCATCTGGTCAAGATTGCTGCCCATACGTTTCTAACATTCATGTTATTCCGTAACTGAAGTTGCTACAGCGATCCGAAGAACGAATGTTCCTGTGTATAATATCCCAACTTTGCGTTTATTGGACGCTCAATCCATAAAACCTCATACTGGATTCACTGGGTTAACAAAAACTTGTACCTACAGGTCAAATACATCCGAAATTATCATGCTTACTAATATTTTACGTTCAAATGATTGAATTAAAAATTTAGAGCTCGTGCACTAGTGACTTATGTCGACGTGACTGTTATGTCCCTGTTATTAATTCTACAGAGTGTGTGTGTGTGTGTGAGAATTGTTACTTCGTACCGTACGCGCATCTCGGTACATTTCCATAGTCATGCTAAGGGCGCACTTTCATTGGTCGTTAGCGTCCGCATGCGGGCTGCGGGAGATTTTGTAAACGCATGCAAAATCAAAATCAAATCATTTATTCATTTAGGTCAACTATTGACACTTATGATAGTCGTTACAATTACTGAATCTACCACTAGCTCGGAAAGGGGGTAGAGCCTTATGAGAAGTGCTAGCAAGAAACTCACGGCCACTCTTTTCAATCGCCAAAAGTTTTACAATGTGGTTGATACAATAATTGATCATGCGAGGAGGTCCCAACAATCAGCGATATAGACTAAACGTCAATTAAAGAAAATTAATATAGCTAGGTTATTTATTAGTTTTTGATCATACCGACCTGTCTTAGAGCCCGCATGCGGGGAACCGTTTTCGTTGGTCGTTAGGACCCGTATGTTAGGCACGAGAGAGTCGGAAGATGTCTGATAACGTCTTATAACAGAGGTGCTAGGAAAAGGATATCGTGTCACCGAGTGCTTTGTATCGACCGAGCTATCGATTGACTGATTTCATTAGTCGTTAGCCATCAATCGTTATCGACCTATGAAAATGCGCCTAAGAGTGACGAAACAATAACGGTGACAAAAGTCAACATTGCGCGTTTGCTGTTTATGCAGACATAAACAGCATATTTATCTCTCATTTAAACCCGACGAAAATACGAAACTTGTAGCGTCATAATATCATAGGGCGGGTGCACCAGTCCCGTACAGTCGATTTCGATATAACTGCGGATCTAAATATTAAGCATATTTTGAATTTGACGTTACTTTTTTGTGATTGGTAGGTATCTCTACCGTACTTCTGTCGCTCATGTTATCATAGCTTAGGGTCGGCGCAAACAGGCCACCGACCACAGCCACTTGTGGCCAGCGACACCCACTTAACACGTTTTTCCATATATTTTGTATTCTGTAGCGAGTGGCCGCCACCGGCTACACGTGTGCGGTGTGTCTATACCAAATATATGGAAAAATGTGTTAAGTGGGTGTCGCTGGCCACCAGTGGCTGTGGTCGGTGGCCCGTTTGCGCCGACCCTTAGGATTCCCGGACACGAGCCACGGGCCACAACCCCCAAACGTTGCCACTGACATATTTCCAGTAATTTTCATACATTTTATTTAGACTCGCCGCACACGGTTTGCGCCGGTGGCGGCCACACGCTACAAATCCTCGCAGCTTACTTCTTGTGGCTCGCATCGGCCACTAAACGTCGACACAAAAAAGCCGCCACACGCCACTCGCGCCCCTCTCTCTCTCACACGCACGCAGTCTGTGGTTCATTTAAGTAGATAAACAACCGACCGCATGTGTCAACTATCGGCCACAAGTGGCTGTCGCGCGCTTCAGCTACTTTTGTGGCTGTTTCTTGCCTCTTGTGGCGGCGTTTGTGGCTGTCGCGTGTGGCCCGTGTGCGGCCACACTCAAGGCCGATACATACGCCATAAACATAAATAAAAACACAAAAAAGTAATCTAAATTCATTCACTCTGCTCCGGACGCTAAGCATGAGTACGTCGCCCAGTTATGTTATACATTTTAAATCTTCGTAGATATTTGTAATTGTAACATATTTTCGAGTTCATTGTATAGTATAAAGCATAGACCATTAATATTACGTCTTATTTTATCAAAAGGTGATTTTTTTTGAGATTTCTGGCACATTTTAAATATTTTCTTATCAATTTATGTTTATTTGTGATTCTGTAATAAAATATTACATTAAACATTTAACACATCATATTGTTCCTTGTTGTTGACCAGTGGTTCAATACGCATTAGGACGCATAGAATATTTTGAGTTATGTTATTTTATTGCGATATGTTTACTGTGACCTCAATCTTAAAAAAATACTTCCTATGTAATGTGTTTATTAAGTACTGAACCTATTATGTGAACTATTGCGCTAAGAGATAGTATGAAACTTACTGACCGATCTAAAGTTGTGATTAAACTAAGTACAAACCTTATGTTAACTAATAATAATTTGCTTCATTTAGTGGCTCACTATTGGTACAAAGTCTGGTAGACGCGCCTTGCCACATGTATTACTTTTTTCAAAATGACTTAAAGTATATCAAAAGAACATCCAAATCAGCAACAAATTATCGCTTCTTCGCACCCACAAAATATGGTTATTTGGTGGGTGCGAAGAAGCGATAATTGAGTTAAGGGAAAAGAAAAACATCCATTAGAGCCATATCTAGTGGATATGGTGGTTGCTCGATGGTATTTGTTGAGTCTCAAAAATTATTTCACAATTATGAAGAAAATTTAGATCCTTAACTACTAGCCGGCAACATGTTTTATAAACAAATGATTAGTTAAAATGGTACGGATCGACTTGTGAGTGACATACAGAAAGTTCAACGGCTATCTCTCTCAAATATGAATGAGGATTTTCAGTCACTATTTCGTTCACTTTTGCGATGTTAACTTCAGTTACGGACGTTGACGGCCTACCAGAGTGAGGCAAATCTTCCATCACATTTCGACAGCTTTTTAACGCTTTGTACCATTCATAAGCACGAGTTTTTGATAAAGTCGCTTCATCGTAAACCTTCTGTAACATTTTTAATGACTTCTAACACATAATTCCATTAGCCATGCAAAATATTTTAATAATTTGTTATTATTGTATTGCACACTAGATAAATGTGTGCGCCAACAAAATTAAAAAGCGTTTTGAACATTTATTAATTTGACTGGTAGTTAACTATCCTATTCATCTATGTAGTTGAGCGCCACCCGTAGCTACTGACTCTTGACCAATTCCATTGTCTTATTCTATCCCGATTTCTTTAAATTTTATTATCTGGGTTGACTCCCGACGATGGAATTTGGGATTTTTTGGACAATTGCTGGTTGCTCGTGGCTATCCTACCTCTTTAAATGATAACGATCAAATAAATCAGCCAGTCACCCTCTGGTTCAAAATTTACTTTTCTAGGATAGTATTTATAAACGGGTATCAAATTGGGAGCGCGATCTGAAGAACCTATTCGACACACCGACATATTTTTTTAATTCTTGACTTAATAAGCAGATATTTACTGGGAGCAATACAATCGTTTAAAAAAATATATGTTCTCTATTATTATTTTTTTAATTAACAATGTTAATTATGACAATTAGTAAGGAGTCTAAAACCGATTCAAGCACTATATACATTAACAAATAATCTGGTACCGCAAGGCAGATAGTAAGCGTTATAGTTTATTTGATTTATTACATTTATATCTCGCAGGTAATCAGGTCTTGGTATTATGACCGATATTCAGATCGACCTAAAGTGAAATTTTTATATTACTTATATCTATACTTATAATAAATTTGTCATACGAGAGTAATAATGCACATGGGAAATGTACTCAAGTGTGAAATGAAATAACGCCATAATAATTTTTTTTCTTTATTTTTGTACCACACCATGGTTCATAGTCGATCAGCTTTTTTTTCGAAAACATTTTATACCTACCCTATATTGTTCGCAAGATAACAAAAGATGTTAGTTTTCTCAGTCGGTTCTGTACTTTCAGACCCTATTCGTTACAAACAGACAGAAAATCGGACCATTTCTTTTTATTATGTTAGTATAAATGATATTACGGGTATAGATGAAAAAGCTTGTAATAAAATGCGCTATATCATGTTGGTCTGAATAATAAACGTTAAATGTTGAAAAAAGAGAAATTTTAATTATATTTATTGTTACAGTGGCGGCGAAGATAGCTCCAGCAACACATGTCCAATAGCCGCATCTGCAGCAGCTCCTGCAACTTGGCGTGGTACGAATGATAGTGCTACCTCCGAGTATTGTCGTCGTGGAAACACGCCGGCAGCATACGGCAGGTACCAGCGCAACAACTCTACTGCACCTTACTCTACACCACCTTCCAATGTGGAAAGGTATTTATTATTTCTCAAATACTAAAGGATATATTTCGGTGTCCTTGCACCGAAAACCATCGCGTTCAATAATCTAGAGGTGCGTTTCTCGCGGATATTTTCCATATTTGTAAGTAAAGCTACTTTTAGACCTTATCCAGAAGAGGCGAATTCACTGCATCGCGTCCCCAATAGCTTCGCTCGAGTTCAAAAGAAGCGTAAATCGTGTGTAATTCGCCAGACTCGACTCGCACGTGATTTGCGCGAATTACGCGCAAGTCGTGATACTGGAGAAGCCTTGTTCAGTCCAGCTAACGCGCCAACTTTAATTAGTGTGGACACATGTATTGGGGAAAAGGTTACGCCAATATTTTTAATACGAAATGATTATAGTCCATTATACCCGAAGAAAAAAAGATCGGGACTTAAGTACAGATTCTAGTGACAGTTGTATTTATAAACATTGCATGAGGACAGAAATGTAATCTAGAGATCATTTGAGTTAGTTAGAGTCAGTTCTAATGTCAGCTTTTAGCTTCTTCTTAAATAACGCTTAAGTCTAGATTCCCTTTACTGCTTCATAATCATTATTTATCTCCTAGATTTCCGTTCACGTTGTCAATTTAAATATACCCTTTAAACTACCCAAGTCTGCTCGACATGGCGCTTGAGCGTCGATTTTAATTTTATAAAACAAAGTCGTTTTAATACTATCTCGCATTTTTATATTGTTGACGACCCAAATTATTATTTACTCGTCAGAAACACTTTTCAACCTATTCTATATCTGCTCCTTTATAAGATACATAGAATTAACGTAGAAGCAAGTTTTACTAAAAAAATTAGTTGGACTTGACTCTTTTATGTCATTCATTTTCTTAATTATTACATTTTTAAATATATTTGCTATAAAAAGAAAAAATAATAAATAAATATTTAAAAATATAAAACCGGTTCCGGGAACAGGGTCCAAAGTACCAGCGGTTAGGACTCCAGAATGAGGAGCCTCTTAACTATTCGTGCCTTGCCGAGAAGAACCGCCTTCTACATCAGGCCCTTGATCCAGCTGCCCAACGCGAGCCTACGGAGATGTTGGTCGAGGCTCTTAGCTATTAGTCCGACTCGACTATCGGGACAATAATCGCGGAATCCACATCCCACATGTCGACAATCTTATTCTTATTATTTTTAAATGAATTGCTGAATATCTAAGGGCAGAATTCAGGAACGGCTTAACCACTTTAAATTATTGTTTTTGTAACATTGCCTTTAAGACACGGGAACGGTCTTTTTATGGAGAGAAAAAGAACAAAACAAAATGCAAAGAAGCTGCATGGGTCAACCCAGCTATTTTATAATTCTAAAGTACCTATTGCCCGTAGTTCACCAGTTAGATCAGCCTAACAGGTATATCATTTTGTATAATTATCCGTTGCTTACCAGTTAGGTGCACAGAATATTAACCATGGAACACCTTTTTTTTATGGCGACTAAAACAGTGTTTAATCGTAAACAGTACAATGTTTAAGAGTAGCCAGCTTTACTCATTGGTCGTATCTTCTGAACTGGCATCTATATTGTTACTTTATTAGCAGTCCGCCCCGGCTTCGCCTGGGTACTTAAAAATGTGATATATAATATTTATAGCTTAGTTAAGATTACGTTATATTTAATAATACAATATTTTAATGTCGCCTCCGCGAACCAATTACTGTCCCATTGCTGGGCAAGGGTATCCTCCCATAATGAGGAGTTAGGCCTTGAGTCCACCACGCTGGCCAATACAACAGACGTAAATAAACAGGTTTTTACGTGTCAGTAATTCGACGCAAATGGCGGCTTAAAACTAAAAAATTCAGCGTGTAACCTGGTGTACGTAAGGGCCAGTAACGGTATCTAACAAATCCTGCCTGAACTAGCTCGATAATTGCTTTCGTTGCAAAGTAGTGGGAAGTTTTTTTATTTCAGCCAAAGTAACCCTTTCAAGACCTTATACTATCGCGGACTTTTTGTAGGCCTTTAGAAGAGGCATGTTTCCGTCTTTAATTGGTTTGTTGTCTATAAAAGGTTTTCGATATAGTTTGGCTTGAATTTTCTGACTTTCTCAGCTATTATAATAATATTCCAAATAGTTTACACAAAAAATCGATTTCATCGCGAACAGACATATAGACGCGGCGAGGGAACTTAATTTTATAATGGGTACGTAGTGATGAATAAAAAGCTATGTATTGATTTATGATAATCACGAGTGTTAAATTTTATCTAAAGTAATAATGATGGTATTTTTTTTGAAGTTTGAAATGTTCGCTACGTAATTCACAACACATTCAATTTCCTCACCCCCAAGAGAGATCCATGCATTTAAAACTGCAGTTACTTCACTTTAAATATCGCTTATATTGATTAGTCACTGCTATTACTTATTTTGCCGAAGAAAATTGACACGCTGGGAGGGGATGCCCTAGAAAGATATACACAGATCCAATCGGTGATGTCCTTCAAAAAGGTCATGTGCGTAGTACTCGTAACTGGTAGTTCTGTGCGATGTATGGATGTGTGAAGAAGCAAGGGAAGTTTGTAAGGATCGTACCAAGTGGCGTTATTAAGTCTCTGCCTACCTCTGTGGGAAAAATTAAATTCCATTATTCCAAATTAACAACAGTACAATGCTTAACTTACGTCTTATAATTTAATCATACGTAGTACATATAAAGATAGGGACAAGGCGTGATTTTATGTATGTAGGTATGGATTGTGTAAAAGTATTTTAAAATAAACATTCTTCGTTGTTTCAGAACAACACCACACCACAGATGGTATGCCACTGGAGATAGAGTGGCGGGCACGACTGGAGGAGAAAGCACGCCTAGTACACCTGGCGGCGCAACTGAGGGAGGGCGTCGACGACGTCATTCGGGTTCAGGGTCATCGCGATCTGACTCCAGTTCGCCAGAGCCTAGCGACACCTCACGTGCTTCCACACCTGCAACACAGCCACCTCTCTCTCACCATAATAATCACCGGACGCCACCGACTTTGCAACATCAAGTAGGTTACATTTTGTTATAAAATATAATAAATTCTAATGGGAAATCAGTACAACAGGGGTGTTTTGTAAAATTCCTGGGCAGTTAGTAAATTCATATACATCCTAGTGATGTATATAAATTTTATATACCTAGGTAGTATTAGTAAATGTTCACATAATAATATGTACACATTACACTTACTATAATAACTTTCCCGCGTTTTGGAGTCATTTAAGCACCCTATTTCATTACGTTGCCATAAAGGCGGCACAGCGGTCGTGGCACCATCCAAATGTGTTGCGTGGAGGGTATTTACTCTTCATGTTAGTGCACATTATATCGGTGGCGCCACCTTGGTGCCCTAATGAAATATATATTTAAATATATATATAATATAATTTTTCATACGTTAAGATGTCTGTTTTAGCCGCTTAGGAGAACACCGAAAGTCGTTTCTGTTCAAAATAAATTTCGTTATCATGTACTAAATCAATTGTTGGTAAAACTGACAAATACTATTACTTTCGTGTGTTGTTTCATTTATGAATGAGCTGAAATCAATTATAGGTTAATACCAGTCAACCTTTTGACCACCACAGTTGGTTATACTCGACGAATCAGAACGTGCACACGACGCTATATTTTTGGCGGCATTTACCGCCGAAAGCGTCGTGAGCACTTTCTGATTGGTCGAGTATAGCCGATCGTGGCGGTCAAAAGGTTAAGCAACAAGCTTAGACGACTAACCTCCATTGTAAATATTTTTTTTTATAAAATGTAACTTTATTGATGTTTATTTAAATTCAATGTTGGCGCTTGTATTGTTAAAGATTTTGGTATAATATGTGTAGAACAGTTATTTATAATGTGGCCATTGATTTTTCATTCTGACTGTACATTGCGCTAACCGTTTGAACTATACTTTTAATCGAAACGGGAAAATACATTGTACAATTAATTAACAATGTCTCGCAGTGAGTTTTTGGATGAAAACCCTATATTATTTTGCTCCTGTATCGGCAAAATTTTGAAATCTTATTCGAAGAAAATTCGTTTTGATATTCTATAAAGTAAACATTATTGGGCGAAGACTAACGGCCGCACTCAGAGTCGTCAGTAAAAAAAATATAGTTACAGTAAAATTGTAGTTATTCTTAAATATTACGTTGTCACTGTTGTCATTCTTACCCGTTTTTTTAGGAACAGAGCACTACTAACAGGCGTTACTTACACTTAATTCATGTTACTGAGTATCGTTTTAAGAGATGTAAAATTTTACAATACAACGACGACAATACAAATTTAATCTTTCTGTTTTTTTA
Source organism: Anticarsia gemmatalis (assembly GCF_050436995.1). Classification (NCBI taxonomy): domain Eukaryota; kingdom Metazoa; phylum Arthropoda; class Insecta; order Lepidoptera; family Erebidae; genus Anticarsia; species Anticarsia gemmatalis. The sequence continues at coordinate 5,539,706 of NC_134760.1, forward strand.
GTGGGCATCGACAGCAAGTGGTCGACCTTTAGCCATCTGTGTACGAAATCTTCCTACAAGATCTACTGACAGTTCACTGAAAGATGGACTATACCATGAATATAAAAAACACGGAAAAGTAGTGTGGGTTAAAGTAGTTGGTCAAAATGCAGATAGGTATGCAGTTGTGCGTTTCAAAAAGCCGTCCGATGTGGAAAAAGCATTAGAAGTATCTCAAGACAAACTTTTTTTTGGATGTAAGATCTCCGTGGCGCCTCACCAGAGTTGTGATGAAGATGCAGATTCAGCTAAACCTTACGAGACTGATATCGATGAATACCACCCTAAGGTGAATACATTTGATAAATATATTGTTGCGTAGAAATGTGTAAGTTAGATCTTGGTCCAGTAATGAAAATTACTTAAATAAATAATTATTGATTTAATAACTAGTTAAAATTTTGCGTGATTGAATTATATGTAATTAATATAAAATATAAAATAAATTATAATATTACATTATTATAATTTATTTTTGTCACCACAGTTACAAATAGATAAATAAGTGCATATTAATAAAGAACCATCATATACAGGTATTGATAAAGTTGTGTCTGGCAACGCTAATAGATACGGCAATAAAAACAGAATACGTTAGACTGATGACCATGCGGTTTATGCAGAAGAACCAAACGCCGGCCGCGACCCCGAATTTTACTACAACCACGCAATGCAATTTATCGGCACAGCTCACTCTTACATCGCTTCGATGGTCATTCTCACACAGGACAGCAATAATACTAGTCGTAGTGTGCAATAGTTGCACTTACGATAGTAATTAATCTTAAATAAATTATGTCGATATGAATCTTTTAGTTTTTAATTTATAAGGTAATGCAAGTGTTCGTCGGTTCAAACCCGCTAAACACTTTTCGAAGATAAGCATTAATAGCCAAGTTCCTTTTTACCACAATCAAGTTCAATATATTTATGTTACATTTGTAATATAATTATACTCTGCTTATAAACAAACAAAATTTTTTTGTTGCCATATACCGAAATGATTTCTCCATTAGTTATAAATAAACATCTACCAAAGTTAAGTCTATAAAATATAATGCCCACAAAATTACTTGTATAAAATGACTTTTCGCACTATGATTTGTATAGAATTTTTTTTTTTAATTTTTTTATGTGACTTAAATACCTCCTTTAGCTTTACTTGATATTAAGCTTCTTTCCCTGCACGTATGTAGTTATCACATAAGATGGCATTTTTAGGACTTTTTATAGTGAGTGATGTTTAGCGATGTTCACAAGTGTAATCTTGATCGGGATGTTAAGCGTTTGTCTAACGTCTTCTGTTTTTTAAAGGTGATCAGACTAGATAAGTTTTATTTTAACAGTATTTTTGAAATAATATATTTTTATTATTGGAGAGTGCCTTGTAAAATAATTGTAAGTCTGTAGAGTTTTAATCCTCAACTGCTAACATGGCAGGCGAAAGAAATACCACTAGATTCAACTCCTATTTCTATACTTACTAATGTAAACTCTTGTTTTTATTGCAGGCTACGAGAACTTTATTTATCGGTAATTTAGAAAAAGATGTGACCCAGCAACAACTTCGGGACAAGTTTAAACATTTTGGACGAATTATAGAAATTGATATAAAAAAAGGAAGCAGTGGTGGCGCGGGCTATGCATTTTGCCAGTATGCTTCGATATCGAGCGTAGTGGAAGCGATCCGCGCCATGGACGGGGAGTATGTGGGTGGGTCTCGAGTGAAACTTGGTTTCGGCAAACCTGTGGCTACTACTTGCGTGTGGGTCGACGGGCTCACCGAGCATACAGAAAAGCAGGTAAAATAATCTCAATACTTTAATATACCTAGTAATAGATATAAAATAGTTTCGGTCGACTTAATATGATGAATTCCGGAAGTAAGCATTTAAAGGGATTTCATATGCAACAGACTGATTATTCACCAACATGTAAAAAGTTAACTTTTATATTATATCGAAAGCGATCTGTGATTAATATAATTATATTTCATATTTTGAAATGATAAAGTATAAATCTTTACTTATTCGTGAAAAACTAACAAGTATATTTTGGCGAGTTATATAATAACGTAGTAGGTCGTTATTTTCGCAACCGTAAAAACAATGTTCGGTTTAAATATCGGTAGTCGGCAATGTTCGTATCGGTTCGTGAGCGTTGCACGGGCGGTTAGAACAGTGTGTGCGTGCGGCAGGTGCTGACCGCGGTGTCGCGTTGCGGCGGCGCCACGTCGGTGTGCGTGGACCGCGCGGCGGGCGCGGCGCTGGTGCACTTCGAGCAGGCGGCGGCGGCGGGCGCGGCCGTGCGCGAGCTGCGCCGCGTGGCCGCAACCGTGTCCGCCGCCGAAGCCAACCACCCGCGCCTCTGTGTCGACTACGCCTCGCGCGAGTGCCAGGTGAATAGTCCCACACAACATTTAACATACGAAGTATATTCAGTGACGAACGACTATTATTGGTCTTGCGTTAAAAACCATTTGAACTATTTTCTCGAAATACTTATTAAAAAATGGGACTAGTGAAGTCTTCTACCTGCCGCCGCGATACAACTGATATAATCCGTATTATTGCATAAAATTTGCTCAGGGTCTACAAAAAATAATAATCAATTAAACTCAAAGAATCTTCATATTGTCCAAAGATAGTCTTTGATAATATAACTTAATTTTTAAATATTTGCATTAGGACGCGTTCTACGAGCAATTGGAGAAACATGGCGGCACTACAGCGTTAACGGGATCTGAAAGACTGACCGGTGAGGTTCCAGCAGCACGATACTTGCCATCGTCTACTCGCCATGAACCTATTCGGTTTGTATATTATTTTTTTCTGCATTTATTTGTAATTCTTTGTAAGTAACATACTAAGACCCTGGAAAAATCTGGGATTATCTTGTTTTTTGTGTAGTTATAATGGCTTGCTCAAGTTTTGAGTTGCACTTTACTTGTTATGTATAGTCCGCTTTTTATAGCGATGGTTTTCTTTTTATTTTCAGCTATGACGCATGTTCTACACGATCGCGAGCTTCTAGTTATGGTCGTGGTTCCTCAAGAACACCGCGCTACTCCACGCTCGACCACTATGACCCGACAGATTACGCTGCGGACCGACGGTACAGGTGACACGAGTGCTAACACCCCCGCGAAAAAAGAATTCAATATTTCTATGACCCCCTCACAAAGCAAGGCAATGACAGGACATTGACACCCGTCTACTATTGTATTCACATTTTGCGATAACAACAGTACTGTCTCATCAGCTTCGAACAAAAGTAACACGTGAATCTGTCCTCAAACACACATTTTTTCTCTTTGCACATGGTTTTGAAAATCAACCCTACGCGAATTTCTTAGTTTTTATAAAGCAGTGTGCGACAACCCAAAACATTTAACGGCCGCTGGTCGTTCCTAGGACAAGGCTAGAGACGAATATTTTTTTAAGTTCGTATTTTTTTCATATGACGTAAAATTTTGTATTTATGAGTTCGTTAAATTGGCTTCTGAACACGTAGTTGTACTTCAATCTGAGCATTAAATATATTTTTGGGTAGGGCATTATGTATATCAATAAAACGAATATCAACTGGTAAAATCGTTTTCGTAGTTTAAAGGGTGTACGAGTCATATTTCGTACATGGCTTGCGCGACCTTACTAAGTCAGCATTATACATCAGCATCGCATTTAATAAATTATAATTATTGTATTAGTACGCTATCTACATTCATAGAGAGAACAGAGTCATTTTATTACCGGACTAAAATAAAAAGGAGGCTGTAATGCAATGTTCTTACACGGAAATTGAATTGAATATATTATTGAATCATCTGCAATAGATGGACACAGGCCAATGATGATGACACGGAAAAAGGGGCTATTGAAATAAATCAAAATCATATATTTTTTCCTCTAATCAATTATAAAAACAACAGACACTAATAAATTAATTATTTAACTTGTCGAAAATATCATATCCTATCCTTTTTTATTCTTCTTGACGTAACATTTCTATAATTTCTTAAAGAAGTAGTGTATGTGGCATTAAAATTTGAGACAGTATTGGGACGGAAGCTCAATGTCCGCTATTGACTTGTTAACGCACACAGACTATACGTCCTTCCCGCCTTGTGTTTTTGTAAAACGTCCATTAGACAGAACCGTTAAAATAGTAAAAGAAATATCTAACCAAATTTGTAACATTTCCAAAAATTAAGTGGGTTAATACGTGCCAACAGGGTATACGATGAAGTGGGTTCCAGTCCTCAGCCCGAGGATACGCCGTATGAAGAGAGACTTCAGTCTGTCGTCGTATCACCGCACCGAGCGCGACGACATAGACGAGATTCGAGCCCCGAGGACCGAAAGCATTCGAAGGTATGATTTCAATTCATAATCAGTTCACTATTGACCGGTTTTTAAATCAATTTTATGACTCGATTGGTACATCTCAGGAACGGCATCGAAGCGCCGGCACGCGGCGCTCACGTTCCGGTTCGCGCGGTGGGGAAAGGCACGGCCCCCGGCGCAGGCATCGACGGCGCCGTGACGGTTCCGGCTCGCATTCGCGCGCCGGTACCCCGCTGCGCGACGAGCCGGACGCGCCGCCGGCCGAGCCGCGCCGAACCCCACGCGAACGTCCGCCGCTTCCGATGAGTCTCCCGCTGCCCAAGTTCGCCGCGCAGGTCCTGCGCACCGTGCCGCCGGCGCCCCGCCCGGCGCCCGCGCCCGCGCCCGACTCGCCGCCGCGCCCGCCGTCCGTCTCCTCCTCCAGCGGAGGCTCCGCTCCGCACTCGCCTTCGCTCGAGGAGCGCATTCGGAGTCTCGACGAGAAACTCAACGGTTCCCGCGCGCTCGCCGACGCGCCCGACCGGACTCGCTTTCGGCACAGATTGCTCGACGTGGACATCAACGAGGTGAAGCCGTCGGAGGTCGTGCGCTCCCTGCTCGCCAAGCGCTCCGTGTTCGACGAAGACTCGGAGCGGCTGGAGGGCGCCGGGCGCGCGCCCAGCCCCGGCGGCAGCCCGCGCTCGCGCGCCGCGCCGTGCGCCCCGCGCGCGCTGCGCTACCCCTTCCCCGCGCACCCGCCGCCGCCGCCCGCGCCGCGCACGCCGCCCGCGCCGCCCGCCCCGCCCGCGCCGCCGGCCCCGCCTACGCCGCCTACGCCGCCCGCGCCGCACACCCCGCTCACGCCGCACACGCCGCACACGCCGCACACCCCGGCGCCGGAAGCGACGCAGTCGTCGGTGCTCGACTTCCAAAATGATCAAAAACCTTACGAAAGGCGATCGGGAGATACGCCCTCGGATGATGTACAAAACGCTATAGCGACATTGAGCGTCGAAAAGGGGATCGAAGGGAACATAGAGAAAGGCGACCCTTCTTCTTTAAATCGAGATGATACGGTTGCTCCGAACGGTTCCGAAAAACCTTTGGAATTCTCTGATAAATCCACTGTATCCGGTACGCCGCTAAATAAAGGTGAAGTGTATAGTCCCGACGATCGACTCGCAAATAGTATATCCTATCATGCAGAAGATAACAGCGCACGTGATGTTATGGACATGTTGTTAAAACGAGTTGAAAATTACCATGAAAATCTTAAACCTGAATCAAACAGCAGATTCAAATTCGTTAAAGAGAACGTATCTAAAATAGAAATAAAACAAGACGATAGAATTGTAGTAGATGGTGAAAACAAATCAGATCCACTGTGTCAAACAGAAAACCACAAAAGTAAAGAAATAAGTGAAAATCATATCGCCAAAGAATTAATAGAATTCGAAATGCAGCAATATCACTTGAATCCCAATAACTCCATTAAAACAAATTGCTTGGAACTGGGCCAAGATATTGTTAAAAATATTGAAAAAGGTTTAAAAGATAGACATGGCCATAATTTCCATAACACAAAACTTGAAAAAGAGAACATTCAATTCGATAAAACTTTTGAAAAGCAAAAAATCGTTCTGCCTTTATCATCTGAAAAGAAACTAGCAGATAATGATAAAAGTCATGATGAGCGTCCAAAAACAGAACGTGACAAAACCAAGCACTGTAAGGATAAATCTGAAAAAGATAAAAATGAATCTGAAAAGGACAAACTAAAGGCCAAATATGATAAAAACATTGAAAAGGAAAAAAAACTAAAGGACGATCTAACATTAAATAAATTAGAGTCTGATAAGATGGACAAATCAAAATTAGAAAAAGATGGCGAAAAAAGCCATAAAGATAAAGCAGAAAAAGATCTTGAAAAAATAAGACACATAGACGAAAAATCTCTAAGACACGAACATCATAAAAGAGATAGAAGTGAGAAAGACAAAAGAAAAGATTCTGTTGATACGGATACATGTCACAAATCAAAAAAAGATAGCAATCATAAACATGATAGATCAAAAAAAGATGCTGAGTCAAAGAGAGACATTAAAAAAGACTCTGACTCGGTGAAACACCGGAAGTCATCTAGAGACGAAACATCGAGAGAACTATGTAGGAAAGATTCTACAGATTCTTCTACGTCTAGAGCATCTCATGAATCAGCCAAGTTAAAGGAATCCGACAATAACGATGTTAGAGATGATGCTAAATTGAAATTAAAACATTCTGAGTTGTTTCCAAAACAAGAAAATGATAAAGATTTATCCTGTAAAGTTGATGTTAAAGAAGAAAAAGACAACTCAGTCTATGCTAAAACCAGAAATGAGAGCACTCAAGATAATTCGAAATGTAAAGGGGACATTATGGAAAAACAAAGACATTATTCACTCGATTCACCCAGTGTTGACGCTAAACGAAAAGAACGATTGAATTCTTGTTCAAGTTTACCATCTAATATTGGACATAAGCGTAGAATGTCATCTCAAGATAGTCTAGACAGCTTTAATGAAGATGTAAAAAAATGCCGAAGTGATACTAAGATTCCTGAAAGGCGAGACTCAAAAGATTCTCGCAATGAAAGTAGACATAAAACTACCAAGTTCAGCAAGGGTCATTTCGCAAAGATAATTGAAAGTAAAACTAAAGACGATAAAAAGAATCAAGTTAAACCACCAGATGACACCTTTATTGATTTCAAAGAAATCGATCGAAACGACACTAAAGAATGTAAAAGTAATGACAGACTGAAACCACTTAAAAGGAGTCCTAAAGAAGAAGACGACAAATATAACGTGGAATCATCTTCCGACGGATTACGCAACGACCTGGATTTTCTAGCTACATTAGAACTAAGATCAAGTGAAGAAGACGAAAGACAAAGAGCTCTCAGAAAAGAAATGAAGGAAAAGAAGCGGATTCAACAGCTACAACAAATCCAGGAACTTCAGATGCAACAAGATGCTTTACAACAAGCTGATTTTATGAGTAAACCTAAAGACGATAAGAAGATAAAATGTGAAGATAAAAAGAAAGAGGCAGCTCGTGAAAAGAGAATGTCAACTGAACGCAAAAGTAGAGATGATAAAATTGATGCTAATAAACGTAAAAGTCGTAAACTCGTTCATAGTAGCGACAGCTCAGATTCAGACGAACCTAAAAAACATTCAATATTTGATATAATTGATGATGGTCCTACCTACATATCAATGTATGACAAGGTTAAAGCTCGCTCTTGTAAAAATATGCAAAAACAAGAAGAAGAAAAGCGTCAAGAAAAAATTAAAGCCAAATTTAGTCAGTTGAAACAGAGTAGAGCTAAGCGTGAGGAAAAGAAACGATCAAGTTGGGATGAAGATAGTGATTCTGACCAGGATAGAAAAAAACACATTAAATCGTCTTTGGATAACTCATCAGAGGATGATAATATAGTCATTCATACAAAAAAACGAGGAAATATGGATGAATTGGAATACGATCGTAGTAAAATAGATGATTATTACGATGGCAGTACAAATGATGAAGACCTGCGTAATAAATTATCTCGTAAGAATTCTAGAACACGTATTATGTCAGATACATCAGATGACGAAATATCAAAGAGAAGTCTAAGCAAAAGTCCAAGTTTCCTTGACAATATAAAAAAGGAGTTACTCTCTGATTCCGAAAGTACGCAAAGAATAAAAACCCAAGACATAAAAGATATCGAAAATAATGGTAAAAAAACTTCTCTGTTAAATTTATTCGGAAAAAGTGACAGTGATGACAGTAAAATAAAATTGAGTCTGGAAAATGATAACGGTTATAAACCCAGTTATATGAAGTCGTTATCTAATGACTTTTCGTCTGAGAATGAATCCATATCAAATAAGATTACTGGAGAAAATCGCAGGAAACATAAGAAAAAACAGAAAAAGCATAAATCCTCCTATTCAGACGAAGATATGAAAGTTGAGCTTAGTGATGCCAGTTTACTAGATGGAGAAATCAAACATAAAAACATCGAAAAACAACGTCGTCATAGTAACAAAAAAGATAAGAGAAAAGAAAAACTACGGGATAGCATTGATACGGATGATGCCAGAGATGACAAAAACAGATTTAAGAAAGATAAGAAGTCTACTTGTAATAGCTTTGATTCTAATAGTGAAAATATATCGAATGCAATGAAGAAAGAAGGTAAAATGGAGGATATTTTTGGGCCTTTATCTGATGAATCAGATAGAGATACGCGCGAACTTTCAGTTCATAAAACCGACTATGTTTCTCATGGCATTGATGCTGTTTTCAGTACAAATAACACAGATTTCAAAATTAAAGAAAAAGACGACATCAGACGTAGAAAGGAAAAGAAACGTAAAGAAAAGAGATATTACAAAGAAGACGACAATAGTTTAGACGTAGATGCTGTAAGTAAAGCAATAGAAGCTCGACTAATTGCCGATGCGTTGGATGATGAGGATCGTGTCGGATTAGAAAGTTTATCAGATAGCCTTAACAAGATAGACCACAATGACCTTAAATATATAGAAGCGAACATTATTAATGAAATAGCTAAACACGATAAGCTAAAAAAAGAGTGTAAAGAAAAGAGAAAGAAAAAGAAGAAAAACAGGGAAGATCGACAAAGTCGTAAAGAACATCATCATTTCTATCATCAAGACAAAGTAGAGAAATTAGACCATCCTGAAATAGAAGCTATTGAAGTGTCTTCCAAAACGTTGTTATTAGATATACCTCTGCCGAATGACGATATAACTGTGAAACATAACGATAATAGCGATGAAAACTCGTTAACTCATAGTCTTCCGAGATTAACAGACAGTCCCCCGATTGTTATACAATTAGATGAAAATACTGATTCTAAAAGCATTGATTCAGCTAATGTCAGTATTGATGACTGCAAAATGAATATAACCGAAAGTAAAGAAATCGAAATCGAAGAAATTCCTATGCCTCCTCCATACGAAATCGTTGTAACCACAGACGTAAGTGAAGTTCCTTTGCCGAAAGAGCCTTTACCAAGCAAGATGAATCACAGGGAAGATTTTCTTACTGGTTTTAATAGTGATGGAGATTCATGTGAAGACGCAGTTCGAAATATCTCGAACTCTGAAAAAGAGGTAGATAAAATCGATAAACCGTCGGATGCAGAGATATCTAAACTGGAAAAACTGAAAACAGAAGAGAAACCAAGGGCTATTATATCACAAGAAGAAACCGAGGACGCAGTGGCGGCGCTATTGGGAGAGAGTTTCGGAGGAAAAATAAATGATTTTCCTAATTATGAAGAAACAGAAACCGATTCAACGCGACAGATTGAAATCGAAAGTGCAACAATAGAAAGTGAAAATATTCCCGAAGAGGATGCTGAAGAAATGAGACAGGCTGTGCAAAACCTCAATGCTAGTGAAATGGAAATGAAACCAGACACACCAGTGTCAGACAATGATTTACTACTAATTGATACTGATACTGAAGAAAGTGAGGAAAATCCTCAGGATGCCATAGAAAAACTACCTGTAAACATCATAGCGACAAATCAAACCTTAAATGCTGTCACTGAACCAAATAAATCTGTAGATACATCTAATACTACAGTTACTCATAGTAAAACGAACTTAATGCAGACTGTTACCACCACCATAAGTGAATCTAATGTCAAGTTAAATTCTAGAGAAGAAGAAGTAGATGTAAAAGTTCAGCTAGCGAAACGTGAAAATCCGGTGCAATTAATTACGTCTACAGCTACACCTGTGATTACTTCATGGACATTAAGTAATAATAAGATGCTAGAACCGCATGTACTTAATATTCAAACTAATTCTGCAACAAGTCGAGATAAGAATGAAGTGAAACCAACGCACATCTCTGCAAATATTGTTCAATTAAAAACTCCACAACCACAGACTATAGAAGTTAATACTCCAGCGCGTCCTATATTGCCTCCATCTAGAGTAAATGCTCCATATCAAGTTATTAATCAAATGATTCGCCCGCAAGCATCAAATATGCAGCCACCAACTATAAAAATTCCAGAACCTCATATCTTATACCAAAAATCACAAGGCATAGTTATATCACCTCGCATGCCAAATGATCCAAGAATGCAGAGTCCTAAAGCTAGTCCCCAAAGTGAAGGGGTTTCTTCACCTCGTCTGACCAATGTCGCCATTTTAAGTTCATCCCCACAAAGTTTAAATACAGTTGCAATGGGATCGCCAAATGCTATGCCACAAAGGTCGCCTGGCCAAGTGACGGTTGTGCGAATGCAGCAGCCTCCATTGAGTCCTATTCAAACGATGCATGTGCCACATAGCACAAGAACTATGTTATCACCAAACAGACCCAATTCAGTGTTGGTGCAAACACAAGGCACGCCGATTCAATTCAATCGATTGCCTGTTACCCCGGTCTTAGCACCAATTTCAAAACAAATCAATGTCAACAATTTAGTGCCGCAAAGTAAAAGTGTCGGCATAACGACATCGACCATGATGCATCAACAAAAAATAATTTCAAGTGATAATAGAAAGTGTGAACAAAGAAGTGTTTCTGATAACACTACAGAAAATGCTAAGATCATTTTATCTCCCACGAGTCTCCAACACAGCACAAATGCGACAGTTATGGCTCAAAACCGATTAATATCGATGCAAAACGCGGTGCATGTTGGTAACATAAGTTCTCCTGTCCATCTGAACAATAAGGTTTTGATTAATACCGTGAGCCAATTAAACGATAAACGAGATGTTCCACCTCAAAAGACGGATCAAATGAATCACATTCCTTTTGTATCAACACCTATTATTCATGTAAACAACTCGACGACGTCTATCATACAGAGTGGTACTAAAACCGTAGCGTGTAATTTTCAGGAAACAAGTAAGATTAACCGGACTCAAGGCGCTAATGTTATTCATTCATTAAATTCTCAACGTGTAGTGGGCCAAACACCAATAAGTAACGTTATACAATTGGACGCAAATAAAGTACCATCAGCAACCAAAGGACCAACTGTGTTGTCAATGGCATCAATTAGACCACCTTCGTATGTAGCAAAATTAGAACTGTCTACTTCGCCGACTGTTGCTACTGCAAGCATTACAAATGTGTCTCCGTTATTACTAAAAACTAGTAACCAAATTGCACCTGTAAGATTAAGTGCCAAGTTTGATAAAAGTGACGTAGAACATCACGCATCTGTAGTTTTACAAAATCATACACGAGATAATGAATTAAAAGTAGACGATAAAAGTGATCTTAAGAAAGTCGTGGTCAAGGTTTGTGATATAAAAGAACAAAATGATCTGATGTCTAAATCTTCTTCAGTTATCGAAGACAGTAATAAATGTGAGACCGATTTTGAAGAACTGCTAAAAGATAATACAAATGAAATAAAAGTGACTAATGACCCTGAAAAGAAATTGGAAGTAAATGTTGGTAAAACTGTAACGCTAATTACAACCCCTAGTCAAAAGCGGGACGACGATAATTCAGTTGATTTTATAAAACCTAACACAAACTCCACAGTCGAGCTGTCAAAAACACCACCACCAATTGATACCGTTAAGGAAGAAAAGGATAATAAAAGTAACAATAATCAGCAATGCGATGTCTTGAAAACACCACCTACTTCTGAAAATAACAGCACAAAAACGAATTCCAGGATAGAGGGCAATAGCAATGTTCTTATCAGTGATGGTACAAGTCTCTCAAATACTGAGGTCAAAAATACATTATCTGATAACGATACAACAATGAAGATAGAAAAAATGGATAAAAGTGAAAATAATTTTCTTGCTTTATTGCCAAATATGTCTGAACAAAGTAATAATCAGTTAAAAAACGATGAAAATGATTCTTGGAGCGGTAAAGACATAAATATTGAGTCTGTTATTAAGAAAGTTGATTCCTTATGTAACGATAATGTGGACATAAGTAATGAAGAGGAAGTAAAGAAAAAAGAAGTAATTACAACTTTGAAGCCGGAATCCAAGTTAGATGAAAATACTAACGATACACCACACATAAAATCAACTGCAGGTAATGTTCAAACAAATAATGTCATTGATAACGATATTGGTGAAGAATCTGTGACCGAGAAAGTAATACCTACTGTTACTGCTAAAAGAGGTGGTCGAAACGTCAGAGGTAAAAGAATGGATAAAAATATAGACAGGGTACAAACTCGTCAAATTTCTAAACCATCTCGAGGCTCTGCCCCTACTAAACGAGGCAGGGGAAGAGCCAAGGTAGATAAAAAGATCAAAAGCTTAGTCAATAGTAATTCGACTACTATGCCAGGTGATGTGTATGATTTCCATGAAGATTCTGGTGACGAGACTACCACATCGCCTAACAAATCAGAGGCACGACCAAGGTTAATTTTAACTATCAAGAGCCCTTTATCAGGACACACTAACATGATTGCGACTTCGACACTCAGTATAGCTCAAAAAGATCAGCTTAAGTCTATAGATAAAAGTAAAGAGGAGAAGCAAGAAGAATTTATTTCGCCGTCTCAGAACACCCGTAAATCTCGTAGACTTCAAGAAAAAGACGTTCAGCGAAGTACGGTCGACGACGTAATAGAGGATGTAATAAAAGGTTCAGCCAAAACCGGAAAGGAGACTAATAAAAAGCGACCGACAAGGCAGACCATTAGCAAGGGAGGCCAAGAAAAGATTTCAGGTGGCGATACTCGCAAATCTCCGCGGGGAGTGAAGCGAACGAGAGAACAGAGCCTGTCGGACGCTTCGGTCGACAGCGGCGACGAGAGGAGCGGTAGAGAGATCGCCAGGGACGTCAAAGCGCCGCGGTTGGAAGAGTCGAGCGGGACCGCCGAACCGGAATCGCCGGCCGCACCGCGCGTCGCTCCTTCTCCTCAGGCGCCGACACCTACGCCCACTCCGATAACCAAACCTCCCAAAAAGATGATCTCCGAGATCAGCGCTAAATTAGCTTGCGCTTTCGAAGCCGCGGTCGCCGCCGGTTCGGTCGAGCGCGTGCCTCTCAACGCTTGTCGACCGACGGCCGAGCCGCCCGCGCACTCCCCCGCCGCCGCGGGCGTCGGGGCCGGCGTCGGGCCGGGCGGCGGCGAGGCGGGCTCCGGGCGGCGCCTGGGCGAGCCGGGCCCCGGCGCGCTGGCGCCCGGCGCGCACGGGCCCGGCGGCGCCACGGAGGCGGCGGACGCGCGCGTGCAGTCGCCCGCGCTGCCGCACCGCCCGCCCTCGGCGCCGTCCACGCCGTCCATGCACCGGCCCGCCGACCGCGCCACGCCCGTGCTGCAGCGCGTGCGCGCGCGCTCGCCCGCCGCCGCCGCCGCCGCCGCCGCGGCGCTGGACGACGGCGCGCGCGCCGGGCCTGAGGCGGCGCTGGCGGCGGGCGCGGCGGCGGCGGCGCGGCCCTTCCGCGGGTACGCGGCCACGGCCAGCCTGCCGCGCGGCGCGCACCACCCGCCGCACCCGCCGCCCGACCACCACCACCTGGTCAAGCAGGTCGCCGTCGTCGGCCCGCAACCGCATCATCATCATCCCGGTGAGTGCCACTCTATTCTTCTTATCGTAAAATTAGAATACGCGGTCGATGATTCTATTGTATACGAGCTGACCGGGCGTGGCTCCTCTCTAATGTAATTTACTCCTTTCGAATTTTTGACGATTGTTCTCATCGATGACCGTAGCTAGCTACCATAGTCTGTACGCGTTAACTAGGTGGATATTGATACATTTGGCACCCGTCGACAGTTTGATACGGAACGCACAGGCTATGGTATACCTAGAAGTTTAGATTGACTCCTAATCGGGTTGCATTCTCAAAGATAAAAGAGAAAAGACACGAAATTCGTGTATAAAAAATAAACTCGGGCCCGGAGCGAATAAAAATGTTTTTTAACAAAAAAAGTAATAATTCAATGGATTAGTAAAATGTCCTTTAAATAAGGTACCTGCTTCAAATATGGCCAGCCGAAAAAATATGTCCACATTCCCTTATTCCAAACCTCAACAGCATGTTACACTTTAACCGACACTAGGCTAGCAGGGCGCTGGGTGGTTGGCAGCAACGCCGTTCGAATACATCTACATGCGACACTAGCGACAATTAATGGTGTCGTTACCATACACATTTCGTGTTTGGAATAATGGTATGCGGCCATATTTTGCGGCTGGCTATATTTGATCCAGGTACCTTAGTTACATTTTCTATTTAAAAGAAGGTAAAGGTCACAACGTACCTATAGAATATACTGAATATATTTTGGTATGCTTATATTTGTGTCGCAATGAAAATCATGTTATTTTTTTGTTACAGGAGCTGCTTCAAGAGTCACGATTGCAAGTGTACCATCGATCAGTCCCCAGGGTCAAATGGGAATGGTAATTATTTTACACTTGTTTTTCGACAGTTACTTTTTGCAAACAAAGTACATATCTTTACTTCTGTTCATGCCAACCGGAACAGTCGGCCGATTTAGTTAGAAGCCCTCCGCCTGCACATCAACAAACTTCTCCTGTTACTTCGGTATATCTAAATGTAATACCATTTTATACTTGTACTGAAAACACATAATAAAACCTGGCGTGTATGTATGTATAAACATTATGCATTTATTTGAACTATCTGCTTACAGGGCGATGGAATGTATCCTCACTTCTCGCATCAACATTATCAAATGTATCAACAACATTTCCGCGCTACTCAACATGAGAGTCGAGCTACGCCTTCACCATATACTAGGTACAGTATTTGAATTATAGAACTAAACATTTGTAGGCACATTATAACAAGAACACTTAAAGCCTATTTTTTACTATTTTTTATTCTGGATGGACGGGCTTTTTGAATAGAACTAATATCCCAATTTTTAATATGAACCCCTTAACCCTTAATAAAAACATAAAGATAAATCGTTCCTCTCCCCGGCATTTTTCCGTTCATATCGCTGTCACGATCGCCGCCTCTCGGCCCACGGCGGAGTTTCGTCGCAACGCGTTCGCGTCGTCGACGAACTGCGCCGATTCGGTACCGTTCGAGCCTAAAGCATAGTTTACACGGAGCCAACACTGGCTGCCAATAAGACTGGCAGCCAGTGCTGGCTTGGTATTGGCCCTGTGTAAACAGTTTTTCAAGCCAAGCCAGCGCTAGCTGCCAACGCTGGCGAGAATAGAGCGACTGTCTATTTTTCTAGCCAGTGACCTCCGCCCGCATACCCTTCGACCCCCGCGCCAGCGTTGGGGACACGTGTAGACGAGTCTCACCAGTCACTGGCGAACCTTTTCTGGCCAGCCTTTGCCGCGTATTCATAATTTTTTCCAAACGTGTGCACACCCGAAGAAAAAATCCGTGAATGATCGGCCGCGTCTAAACAACAAGGGCCAGGCCGACGCCGGCTCGTCTGTAGACTGGCGCCCAGCATCACTGGCTTCGTGTAAACTCTGCTTAACGATCCGGTTCGCGCTCCACTCGCAGGTCGCTGGAAGCGGAAGGATCGGAGGCGCCGACTCCCCCGCTCGAGCTGCGCCGGCCGCCGCCGTCGGCGCGGGTGCCTCCGCGGCCCACGCACTCGCCCGCGCCCGAGCTCGCCTACCGCGCCGCCGAGCCCGAGCCGCTCGACGCGTTCCGGCGCGGCGCCGACTGCGTGGTGCGGCGCGCGCCGCCCGCCTACGCGCTGGGCTCGCCGCCGCCCGCGCACCACGGCTCGCGCCTGGCGGGCGCGCTGCCGCCCGGCGCCGCGCCCGGCCCGCCCGCCGGCCCGCCGCACGCCTCGCAGGTGCCGCGCGAGGCCGACTCGCTGCAGATGCTGCTCCGGGTGAGCCACACTGTTCGCTCCGCTCCTAGGGATCCTTCCTTTTGTTTCGACTCGAAGGAAAACCGATAAATGGAATCGTCTATCATTCAAAAAATTATCAATCGGGTGACCGATGAGAGCGTTTCGACGACGATCGTCTACCCGTTTCTACCTGGCGACTCCGCAGTTCTGCTAGAGTAAAAGTGTGTGATGTATTCGAACGAGAAAATTTTAAAAGAGCTTTCTCTTTTAAATTTCTCTCGTTCTTTTAATTCTTCCGATTCTAATATTATTATGTCGATTTCGATAACAGCGTTATCCGGTGATGTGGCAAGGATTGCTGGCGCTGAAAAACGACTCTGCGGCGGTGCAGATGCATTTCGTGGGTGGCAACCCCGGAGTAGCAGGCGACACGTTGTCGCGTCACGCCGACGGCAGCACACCTCTATTGCGAATTGCGCAGCGTATGCGCCTCGAGCCGATGCAGCTCGACCAAGTGCACCGCAAGATGAAGGTAAATTGATGAACGGCGCAATACGGTGGCCCGTGCCGTCTGTTCACTCCTGTTAGACTGGACCTGAATAACAAAGCGGTGATTAGTTGTCATCTCATTCGCAATCGAACGACAATGTTCGGTAGCAGGCATTTGATTTGCGGTAGAATTTTCAAATCAAATCAATTCCTAATGCTTAACATAGTATATAGGTACATTACAGGTTGTTGTATGAATGAGTAGTTAAACTAAGTTTACCCACTATTGGCGGCATGCCTTAGTGGGTAAACATTAAAATATCTCTATTTCAAAAAATAAAGATATTTTATTTCATTCAGCAGATAACATTAGTATATGTAGAATATAAATTATGTAATAATAAATAATAATAAATTTAACCCATTACTGTCCCACTGCTGGGCAAGGGTCACCTCCCATAATGAGGGAGGGGTTAGGTCTTGAGTCCACCACGCTGGCCGGGTTGGGAACTTTGCATGCCCTCAATAAACTATTAATAATAATTATGTAATACACCAAAAAAAACAGACTATATAGTCAAATTTCAAATGCACAGTAGTGTGTGTAATGTTTAATTTATTGATTTAATGTACTTGATAAGCATTATTGTTAAAACATATTAGCGTTCTATATTCTATAGTCCTCCTATACATAAACTGTAAGTGTGCCAAATTTCATACTTCTGCGTCTGCACGTTTTTCGTAAAAAAGGGGTCCTTAGTTTTGGATTCACGTAATATTATATAGATATTAAAAAATAAATAAGATTCGAATAGAAATCAAACACAAGCTAAGTACATATTTTCGAAAATTGGAATTGCCTATTACACGCATGCGGATTCGACTAATAATAAACAGGGCAAAAATGAGTTAATATTTTTAAACTGCTTTAAATATTGCAAATACCTATTTATATTTACTGAAAACAGCTAAACTGTTGATACGGACCCTATGCCCGACACCAGTAACGGACTTGATTCTATAGAGGATGAAAATCAAAAGTGTATTATTTTAACCAAAATGTTGACTTTATAGTATATTGTATTATAATAAAATATTTTGCAGATGGAAAACGAGCACTGTATGCTTCTCGCGTTACCATGCGGCCGCGACCACATGGACGTGCTGCAGCAGTCTAACAACTTGACCGCTGGATTTATAACCTACTTGCAGCGGAAGCAGGCTGCTGGTATCGTGAACATCGCACCTCCCGGACATCAACAGGCATGTGGATTTCATTAGCTTTAGATAAAAACTTTAATAAGGCATACTTAAAACGGCAATGGGGATTGTTCACTTTTTTTAAAATGCTGTAATTCGAAAACCATTTCGAAGAATAGTGCTCCTAAACATTATGTATTAATTTTTAATTAAAAATATTATTAATACATTGATATTTTTGCAAAAATATGTTTGACCTTGCTTGCCCTTCAAATGACGTCATTACAGGACTTTTAGGTTTGTGCCTTTGCCTAACAAATTCCGAAAAAGAAATCTGCTAAATATTAATTGTCAAGTTTATGTCAAAATCATAAACAAAAATATAACCTATACAGTTGATAATCCGACATCGTTGCGATTTTAATGTTGTATTGCATACAGTTTATGGATTTTACTTCGTTTACTCATCAACTTTTATAGATAAGTGGAATATGGAATGCAGGAAGCGTTTAGTGCACAAAAATATTGTACCTGCGTGAGAAGATTTAAGAAAGAAGTGGTGTCGCAAAGCTGATGTTGTTTTAGCTATTAATAGAGGTTTTAATGGTATAGATTCAATATTAAGCTCTCGTGGCATGAGAGTTTTAGGCCCCCAAGTGTTTATACAAGTTGTAAACAACCACATTCTGAAGTTTTACAAACTAAGGTTATAGTAAGCTTGAGATTGAGAGTATAGCACTTATTTAATTTACAAGGAAAATAAAATAAAAAGCTTTAGATAGTGTACGTGGTTTTATTCCTTTCTGTTACTTTCAATTAATTTAAAATTTGGATTTTTGCTTCGTTTATTTCGTCAACACTAAGGTGACTTCTAGTCGAGATTTATTCAAATATCATAACAGTATCTTCATTAGGCAGGTTTCGAGGGTCCGCTTGAACAAAAGTACCACTCATTTTGTTGAAACGTTTATAAATAACAATAATAATTACGATTACAGTAAGTTGTAGATCAGTTTATAAACATAAACAGAAATATGACAGATCATGATGACAGTCGACACTTGACACATAGAAAATCTTTTCTTGGAGTTCTGCTTTTAAGGCAATGGCACAAGGCATTATGCCACTGATGACGTCGCATAAAATAAATATGAAATAAATTTTGAATAATTTCTAAAAAATAACTATTGTTCCTATAATTAAAATATTCAAATTAGTTTCTTAAAATACTCTATATTTTCAAAAAATAAAATAAAAACCTATGTAAAAAAGAAATGAACAATCCCCATTATCGTTTTACCCGATCACAGGAGCGAATAGTTACATTTTTCAGTATCTTTTGATTTTATAACTTTGTGATAAATTAAAAATATTATAGGTACCTATACATAATTCATTTATCTATAATAAATAAAGGTGTAAATATATTATTCTTGTTTTTTTCTTTTTAGGCAATGTTCACAGTCCACATCTTCCCATCGTGTGACTTCGCCAACGAAAACTTAAACCGCATCGCACCCGACCTCATGCATCGTGTCGCAGATATTGCTCACTTATTGATTGTTATCGCTACTGTGTGAGGTATGCTGTGCATCAATGTGTTGACTTCATCTCTCAAGACAATTATGTACAGCACATGGGTGTGGATGCTTATACCTACTATGACTAAAGGAGAATGTTCTAAATATGAACCTAATCAGTTACTGGATTGGACATCGTATTCCCTGACTTGTAGTTTAAATAATATTTAATTACAAATAATCTTCGATGTAAAGACGACTCGATCTTTTTAAGAAAACAATGTAAATAAAAGCCAGGTTGTGAAAATTTTTATCTTCATTTTTAACTTAGCAATATATCGACCTGGTAGAAATTACGAAATTACTTTTGTGATCCTTTAAAGATGAAAAAATGTTCTTAGGAATTGAGATGTAATAATACCTCTGAAAAAGTGAACTCTCGTTGTGGATATGTAAAACGTCAGTTTATTTATTGTTATCGCGTTGAGCAGTGTCGTGTTTAATGGCGGCACGAGTACGCGTCTGTAAAAAGTCTCACCTAGTTAAATAAGCAGCCGTCACTTAATTAAGTGCTAGATGTAAGTCATAGCTTATTTGTAAAATACTTTTGTTATGGTCGACTGGGTTCGACGATATTCGGAGTTTAAATTTTTAAAAAATAATAATAGATGGCAAAGTCAGTTGATAAAAAAATATATTTAATTTTGGGTTCCGATTAGATGAGTGGCAATCTATCGAGCATTTTTTATTGTTAGTGTAAATTGTTATTTTGTTTTAAGCGAAACTAGGTCTAAAGTAATTTAAATTTTGTAAATATCGAATCTATCCGTACTAAAAAGTTCGATTTCGCTTAGGTCATTACGGTAGGTAATGGAAAACTCATGAATACTGGGTCGAATGATTACTGTTTATGTGTATAAATCAATCATAGCTAAGTAATTAAGTAAAATAAGGGAAAATACACGTGGAAAATAAACTGTGATTCTGACTTTTAAATATAGACTGTAGGTAGCCCTATTTTATGGAGCATAGAGAGAAGTGTGCTTAGCGGCAGCACACTTGTGGCGCATACGGCCTCGCCTTTAGCGAAAATCGGAATAATGTTGAATTTGGTCTTATGCCTAATCTGTAACTGTATCTAAACGTGAAATCGTTACTATTTAACCTCTCGTATGCTTTGACGTAAATCTGCGCAACCCCATTCAACTGCTTAAGCGTAGATCTGCGTCAAGATTATATAGGTCATTATTTTCGCAAATATAAATTATATTACAACACATTAACGTCTATTATTGATTGTTTTCGATAATAACGTAAAATAATCTACCACAGACAAGATTCACTACTTCAAAATAAACCGCGATATGGCCCAACGGCCGTTTTCAAATTTCAATATCGTTGGTGAAACACAGTTTAACGTGTAAGTGCGAAAAACGTGAAATTTAATTGTGTTTGTTTACGAAAGGTAAGAAAATGTTACATTTTATAAATATTTGTGTATTTTACTACCTGCATCACGTAAAATTTCCTGAAGATTTTATTTGTTTATTGATATAAATGATAAATAAAATTTGAATGTTCATTCAGTTCAGTAAGTAAGGTAAAGTCAATAGAGTTTTTACGCGTATATAAATTGGTTTTCAATAAGATACTTTACTAATTTTGAAGAAAATATTATTCTTTTCTTATTTTCATACATTTTTTTTTCATAATAAATACATAAGAATAGTCAAAACCGTATTTTTTCATGAAGTGGCACAGCGCTACACGCACACATGCACAAGAAGTCCACCATTTTTATTGTATAAATACACCGTTTGTTGACCGGCCGTTACGAATATACAGAGTGATTCTAAAATAATATCTATATTGTTTTTATTTTTTCATATTTATACGATACTTGTTTTGAACGCTAAACAGGTAAGGTATTTTGTTAACTGAACCACGACTTTGTCATGATTTGCTGCTGCAGCTTTTATGATCTCCTCAATAGCGAACAGCTCAGACACCAAATTTTGTGTAGGCGTTCAATTTAGGTAGCTAAACCAGATTTCTGCCGTGATATTGCCCTGCATCCAGGATTGTCTCCTCACGGGGCAACTCTTCAACGGCGAACAGCTCAGATACCAAATTTTGTGTAGGCGTTAAATTTAGGTAGCTTAGCCAGATTTCTGCCGTGATGTTGCCCTGCATCCAGGATTGTCTCCTCAAGGGGCAACTCTTCAACGGCGAACAGCTCAGACACCAAATTTTGTGTAGGCGTTCAATTTAGGTAGCTTAGCCAGATTTCTGCCGTGACGTTGCCCTGCATCCAGGATTGTCTCCTCAAGGGGCAACTCTTCAACGGCGAACAGCTCAGACACCAAATTTTGTGTAGGCGTTCAATTTAGGTAGCTTAGCCAGATTTCTGCCGTGATGTTGCCCTGCATCCAGGATTGTCTCCTCAAGGGGCAACTCTTCAACGGCGAACAGCTGAGACACTAAATTTTGTGTAGGCGTTCAATTTAGGTAGCTTAGCCAGATTTCTGCCGTGACGTTGCCCTGCATCCAGGATTGTCTCCTCAAGGGGCAACTCTTCAACGGCGAACAGCTCAGACACCAAATTTTGTGTAAATTTTTTAAAAATATTTGTCTTTCTTTCTGGGTCCTTCATTACAAATGCAAAATAGAAGCATATTTTTTTATGTATTTACATATAAAGGTAACATGTGTTGTCTGAAATATGAACACTCTGTATAGCTGCGCAGATCTGCGTCTAAGCATACGGACGTACTATTGCTATCCGCAGATCTACGTCAAAGCAGATAGGTGGCTACTATGAAACGCCATCTTGGATTAGATCTGCGTCAAAGCAGACGAGAACTCTGTACTATTCACGCACACATACACAAAAAAGGAATAAAATTCCGGAAATATTTTACCGATTTACCAAAATATTTTCAATGAAAGCAATGGAAGTGTAGTATTCAGTAGGAAAGAGAATTTTTCAAGCTTGCCACACATGTCTTTTAGTAAAGAATAGACTAGAAAACAAGGGTAAAAAAAAAAAAACAAAAAGGTTATAGAATCACGGACATTTCTCAGTTTATTTACAAAATATCGTATTTTTATATGGTTTAGGCAGGAAATTGCGTATTTTATGAAGATTCCAATATATATTTGTATGTTTGAAAGCATCAACAAGTCCTAAAATCGAATAGTTTTTATAAAAATTGAAGTTGAAAGTTCAATCTAGAGAACTGCAAAATGGTGAAATTGTGAATCTTATTTGTAACTTTTCAAATTGATATTTACAAATTATTTATTGTAAAAAATTGTGACTGTTTTATTTAGTAAGTTGTTTAGGTATTTGACTGTGTGGAAAAACATATAAAACTGCAATTGGTTTACGAATTTTATTGAAAATCTGTCTTTTTTTAGGTACAGGCGTCTTTTTGCTTGAATATCTATATTCATAGGCCTGGTGAATATAAATAAAACATATTTTATCAGTATAAATTAGCTCATAATATACATTAGTTATCTAGTTTATAGAAATACCAGTTAGTTTGGTATGCGCCTAATATATTTTCCGAGATTTTCAACTATTTCTAACGTACGTCGCGCGAACACGTTAACCTGCGCGATACCTCCGCAACGACGGGTACAGTTCTGCGCAGCTTTGCCGCATCCCAGGGGTTAATCTTATATCAGTTGACATAATTTTGGCGTGGGCTATGCGGTTGACCAGATACAGTTAATAGATTGCACTAAGTCCCAGTTTAAGTTTAATCGATCGCTTGTCGATCATGACTTTGAATTTTGAATCGAACTAATGTAATCATCATCTCCCACACACTCACATACACTCACACACATACACTTACTAAAAGACTTTTGAGTATATACGTAGGTATAAATTCCATTAAATTGCAAATATTATATAGATTATTATATATATATTTGTCGGCGATGCTAAATAAAACAAATCAGTCGCCTTTCAATAACTTAATTGGCTATTCCAACGATTATAATTTTTGTACATTGGGCTCACGGCAGTATTTCGCTCCTTCTAACGGTTCAGAATATATGATATATTTAAGGCACTGTACTGTTGAGAGGAGTGAAGTTGTTGCTTTGCGCGTAGCGGCGTTCAAACAAATGAATGCGTGGTGGTTGCATTATGTTGTGTTAAATTAAAATGGACAAAGTTGCCTATAAGATCATATATTATCCGATGATGTCCTGTTACTTATCTATATTAATGTATTTTATGAAGATAAGATACATTATGACTTTCAGTACCTTATAACTTTGGTGGTCATTTGAAATTTAACTGTTGAATTTATGATTTGATACACAAATAATAATATGTACTTTTGAGTTCTATGACATTCCCTTCCTGTTACAACTAAATTTCAGTTAGTTTTTGTTAATATGCGAATAATAAGTGGATTATTACAATATGAAAAATAAGTTAAAATTCGATATCGCGCTGATTGTCGCGCATTCTTTCGGTTTGAATGAAAGCATCGTTCTTGTTGCGTGCGACGTGCGCTTGTCTTCAGTGTCGACGTATTCGGATCTCATTGCTGCTTTAATTGCGGGCCGCCGCTCAGATTATTCTCTACTTGTACTCACCATCCTCATTTGCCGCTGATCATCAGCCTATTCCAATACAGACGTCTACATAACCGCTACAAAACATATTATGTTATTGTAATAGTTCTGTTATGTAATATATTTATGTTAATGTTCAAATTAAATTCAAAATAACACTACAACAATATTGTACTTCTCATAATTTTGTAGCTTCATTTTTTGGTTTGACTGACATCTCGTGTATACCTGCATTATTATTATAGATAGATAATGGTGCGACTGTGCTGTCGTGCGTAAAAATAAAGTACAAAATATTTTATGTATTGTAATTTTATAATGTACGATATAAATTTATAGCACAGGTAATACATAATATTATTACGTATATTCTTTTTAAGGTTTAAAATTAGAATGTATAAATATAATAATTATATTGTTTGTCATATTTCCGTCGCAAACAGTTCTTAACTTGGCTAGGAGGAACACTAACGAACTCATCACTTCGTCCATTAATTTTAAAAATATCTTTAATTTTACTAGCAACAGATGCCCAATGATGTACACTCTAAAATCTTGTTTGAACCCTTATGAAGGTGTTCAATGTAAATAAGTCTTCATAAAAGTATAGTGATATGACGGTATTTAGACATGCTATTAAAATATGAGATAAGAAACAAATGAGAATTATAAATGATTAATTTATTGCGATAAAAGTTTTTAATCTTCTTTTGTAATAAGGATGTAGTTATTTACTAACTACTTTTTAATTTTTTTGTTCAATTAATTGGCAATTTTACTTGTTGGCAAAATTAAGATATTTTGTCGGTCATAATATAATTAAATTCGAAACCATTATAATTAGTACCTACTCTAAATTTCAGGTAGTATGTACTATGATTTTGCTAAGTGAATAATTACATCCTTCTGAGATATGCTATTTGAAATGTCAATTATTAATACTTAATATTATCCTGGAATGTCACCATGTTCCATACACAGTTTTATGTTCAAAATCAATGGCTCATTCAACCATAGACAGACAGACTTTGCATGTGAGAAGTATAATATAGTTTATTTTGTTGTGTAATTGGAAAATCCCACCGCGCCATGCCTTCAAGCGCGAGTATTGAGGGCATAGCGTTGTCGGATGATTGCAGTTTGCCTCTATCAGAGCTGCCTTTTATTCTGTTCTCGAGCGCGAAGTGGTTACATGAGGATGGAATGTCGGATCGTTGGGTTTCCTTCGTTAGCGACTGTTGCTGGTGTGCGAGACGATAGTTTAAATATATGTAAAAATAACATTTGATCTCAAGTGTGCAGCAAAAGTGAAAGTGAGTTAGATTGTTATAGAGCAACAGTTGCGTACGAACGCCACCCGATGTCAGTGTGCTCGATGTTGGTTTGATTCTAACAGAGCGTACGTATAGAAAAAAATATTGTGATCATAATTATATTATAGTTTTAAAGCTAGGATGTAGAGATAACTGTATATTTTGTACATATTGAAAATAGTATTGTATCTTTACTTCCCTTTATCCAAACAACCCAGACTCCTGTGTGTTATGTACCTCCTACCTACCAATACTATTAAAAAAATATTACATACAGATGTTTTTTTAATTATTACCATTATGCTACTGATCTGATTATTATCAGATTTCTCTCGACTAAACCATTTTACCGATCTGTATTGCGCAGAATATTGATATTCACATAAGTTGATAATTAAACTGCTGGAGGACTACATACAACATCAATAATATATGTGAAACACCGTAAATATAACGCAAACCAGCAGAGGCGCGACGACTATGCTGATCTTGGCCACACCTTCGCTGGTTTGCGTTGGCCATTACTTTAATTAACCTACTTCCTAATATTTTACATGTTTATACAAAAATTAATAATAATCAATTTAAAGTAAATCTATGACGTGTAGATTAAAATATGCCAGGTATATTTGCTAGTGAAAATGAAATCATGGTGCTTTCATTGAATATATATAAATATTTCAAGTAGTTTCTTTTACGGCCTTTAATTTTTGGCCAAATATAAATATTCTTTATTTCATTTTTTTTAACAACTATCTAAACTCCCCCTTTATACGAACTGCTGAACCCAAAATTAGTACCGTACTTTCGGATTCCTTTAACCGATTCATGGCCAATGACTCAACAGTTGAGTCATTAAAAAACCTTTAGGAAGGCCGATGGCTCAATTGGTGAGTCAAACCAAAATTGTATAAAAACGGATATTAAAAAAAAAAACACTTAAACTACCATTTTTCAGATCTCATTAAACATTTCCGTGAATATCAGACCTAGCCCTTCAATTTAGAGAATATTTTTATTAGTCAGGTGTCATAAACCTTTTGTATGACTGCCGCAAAACATCTTGAATATTTTTTAAACCAAAATTTCTTCAATGCTAGTATCTGAACTGTTGTTAGAAACTACATTGCAACTATTACGAGATTGAGTGAATGGACGCTTCTTTGGTACACTTTTTTGTAAAATCGATTGACTACAGCTTGGAAAACCTTGATTTTCTTTATCTTCAATTTGTTGATCATGGAAATCAGTAAACATTGCCTGGCTACATTCAGTAAAATCGTCGTAGTCCTGATTATCTACAAATAATATTACAATAATAAATAATGATTGAATACTACTAAAATGTTTACTACCTCTGCAATATTTCATTAAAACCAACAAATACTACCTTGAAACGCCATATTAACTTTTATTATCCACAAATTCGAATAGGAGAACACAGTAACACGTTTCTGGTTGTCAGACTGGCTCGAATGATGGCGAAAAGCATTAAATCATTACAAGGAGCCAATGACTCATCAGTTGAGTCATCCTTCAGGGAGGCCGATGGCTCAAATGGTGAGCCACCGACCAATGAATGGGGCCTGGCTGAAGTGTTCACGAAAATGAAGGTGGCAATGAATCGGTTAATCGGGCACAGGGAATTGTGACTTCCAAGCCACACAACTTACTAAGCTTCCCAATATTGGGAAATGACAATCCTTTTGGTTTTATTTCTGTACTAGCTGACCCGCGCAACTTCGCTTGCGTCACATAAGAATGAATATTTTTTAAAATTCGCTCCAGTAGTTCCTAAGATTAGCACTGAGTTCAACCAAACAAACAAACTCTACAATGTGATATTAGAGGGTTAGTTCTTTATTTGAAACTTCTACACAAGCAATAGTACAAGGTCTAAATAAAACTGTATATTATTCTATACCTACCCACACAATTAATCATGATTTTCCATTACAAAGTCTACCACGATTGAGCTGCTGCATCCAGGGAGCGTTCCAGGCGAGGGAAATACTTAGCTAACTTCTTATTGATTTATTTGTTTCTCAAACACTATCTATATTTCGAGCAAAAAAAAAGCGGCACGGCCGTAACATCCTTTTCTCGAAGCAATTCGGGCTATTTTTGACACCCCTATAATTTCGTTGTAAATAAAACAAGAAGCCTGGATTTTCAGCAACTAATTAGTCATTGTATAAACACGGTATATTTAAAATTTCAGTCAATTTGAACCAGTAGTTTAAGAATGACAACTTGTTAAAATTTTGAATTTTGTCACTCACTGATTCACTGACTCACTGACTCACTGACTCACCGATCATCAAAAGTCTAAGGCACTTCTAGCAGACTTAGAAGCTTAAAATTTAGAATACAAATAGGGTTTAGTGTCTTAATCATGGGAAAAATTTAATATTTTCTAATTTCGGTCCAGTTTTCTAAATACACCAACTGCAACAATAACTTTGTAATCCTATATAAATGTATAAGATTACAAGGTTACATTTGCAGTTAATGAATTATTATTACTGTAGAAAATAAAATAAATAGGTGTAAATAGGTACCTACTATATGAGGCATAACGGGAGGGGGTATAGGGTGGGTAAGGGTGTTTAGCCCATGAAACTGAACAATATTCCCATAGGAAAATATGTTGAATTATGAAAAAAAAACGTCTTTCCATACAAATTGGACTTATGTTCGCTCTACAAAAAGAAGTGAGATGCCATCAAAAACATTCTGTAAAAACCTCAAGTCTCGCCGTAAAAAGTTGTGAGATCTATATAATACCAAGTCGATTAATCTATTTCGTCTCTACTTAAAAGACCTTCTGTCTTAAGTTATTACGTATGTTATTATCATGCCAATAAAAAAAATACCTTTAAAACAAATAGATCGACTTGGTCATCGCAAGAAAACACAAATTCGCCATTAACATTTCAGGAGCATTAACTTCTCGTCGTGCTGTGTAGTGTGATACATACTAATAATTAAATCATGCGATGGCCAGGTCGGTCTATTTGTTTTAAAGGTATTTTTTTTTATTGGCATGATAATAACATACGTAATAACTTAAGACAGAAGGTCTTTTAAGTAGAGACGAAATAGATTAATCGACTTGGTATTATATAGATCTCACAACTTTTTACGGCGAGACTTGAGGTTTTTACAGAATGTTTTTGATGGCATAATTATTATTAAGGAATCACTTTTTTAAAAGAAGCTGTTATGTATGTTATGCCCTAAAATGAGAAATAACCTTTGGGTTTGTTCCATTTAACTCGTAATTTTGAATATAAAGATTCAAAAATATTTTTTCTTAAAAACCAAGTTAATAAAGTTACTTGTGTCCTTCCCTCTGCTGAGGAAAGGCCTCAGTAACCATTATCTATAACTAGCTGACCCGCGCAACTTCGCTTGCGTCACATAAGAGAGAATCACGATTTTCCCCGTTTTTGTAACATTTTCTACTGGTACTCTGCTCCTATTTGTCGTTGCGTGATGATATAATATAGCCTATAACCTTCCTCGATAATTGGACTATCTAACACTGAAAGAATTTTTCAAATCGGACCAGTAGTTCCTGAGATTAGCGCGTTCAAACAAACAAACAAACAAACAAACTCTTCAGCTTTATAATATTAGTATAGATAAAAAAAAGATATTAAGTAAAAAAATACAATAATATCTACTTTATTGTTATATAATAAACAAGTAAGTAAATATTCTGTGAAAATTTGCAGCGTTTACCTGTTACCGTTTTTAATATTGAGCAAAAAAATACGAAGACAATCACGTTTATTGTATGACTAGGGACCCCCTAACCTACCCATACGTTT
Source organism: Anticarsia gemmatalis (assembly GCF_050436995.1). Lineage (NCBI taxonomy): Eukaryota > Metazoa > Arthropoda > Insecta > Lepidoptera > Erebidae > Anticarsia > Anticarsia gemmatalis. The sequence continues at coordinate 5,568,851 of NC_134760.1, forward strand.
AAGGAAATAAGTCATTGGGGCGGCACGTTGTATAATGACGGGGGTGTACAAACCAGGAACTATTTACCGTAACCAAAACTATTAAGCCCTTCTCCCATTACGATACGCCCGCGCGACTCTAGTCTCGGAGACTAGTCGCCACGAAGTATCTCACAAACATTTGTATGGAGACTCTCACATTACGATACTGGTATTCTACGCGTTCGCGACTAGTCTCGCGATACCCGCCGTGTTGGTCGCTTGTGCGTCGCGTCTCGCGTAGACATGCGCTTAACATGTTCGGGAGCGGATTGAACATGGAATCATTCATTTCCTAATTGGAACTATGTTCAGGAAACATGTTCGCGGAACTATATAGTTCCACCACGTTTCAAGTTTGACAGAATCTAACATTTGATAATATAGGTAGTTCCTCAGTTCCTCACAGCTCCTAGGTGCTATAGAAACTGTGAGAAATTGAGAACTGCTTTATAGTTTATACATTATTTGTTACTGTATAAATGTAGACAAAAATATCCCTTGATTTACCTTCATACTTTACACAGGCTTAGGACTGTCAACCAAGAGATAAAATATAAAAAAATATGCAATCTACAGTTTTGACCTTCCTACGATTTTATTACCTACTAGCTGACCCGCGCAACTTCGCTTGCGTCACATAAGAGAGAATGGGTCAGAACTTTCCACGTTTTTATAACACTTTTTACTGTTACTCTGGTACTCTATTGGTCGTAGTGTGATGATATAAAATATGCCTTTTTTTCACGAAAAATATATCAAAATTATTTATATCTCCTAATATAGCGATGTCGCGCTAAGGCATATCCGCCATTAAAACAGTTGCCATGACAACGAAATTTTGTTAATTTAATGTCATTATAATATTGATTATTCGCGACTTAATTCGCCACCTGAATTTTCCCAGGAAATGCGTCATTTTCCGGGGTAAAAAGTAGCCTCCTTTCTCGGGTATCAAAATATCTCCATACCAAATTTCATGCAAATTGGTTCAGTAGTTTAGGCGTGATTATTTTTTAGTAGTAGTTTCGTTTATGTATAGATGGTTTTAATAATGTAACAAGATGCAAGTAGGACTCTTTAGACATTCGGTAAAAAGATAAAAATTTCTTATCATCGTGTTGTAGTTCTTGTGCGGCTACAAAAACTCTACAATTTATGTTTCTTTCAATATATGGATGAATCCAGTATTTTCTACTCTTGCGTTGACGTCTTCTATTTCTATAAAACAAAAAAACTGCAAGACCTTCATCGTCACTGGAGTCGCTCGACATAACGTCAGGCTACAAAAAACGAGTTTGCACAAATGATGAATTTAGTAACTTTTAAGTTGCATAATATGCGAGCATCGGGTAGCGAACATGTATCCAACTAGTATTATACTCGAGTATCGTACCCTACGAGTATCGTAATGGGAGAAGGGCCTTAGTTGAACCTCTGTATCAACAATAATAAAAATACGTATAAATGATTGTGACACCTTTATTAACAGAACAAAACAGATTCACAAGACTTTTTTTATTATTATGGTAGTCACTTATACTCTATACACCTGAGGACCTGGGGCACCGAATCCTTAGGTATTGCTCGGTTAAAATTGAACAAGTATATAATTATAATTAGATATTGATTGTAACTAGGGATATATAATAAATAAAAATGAATCACCGAAATGTATGTACGCGCATAATTTTTAACCACTTCTTTTTTTAATATGTTTGTAACTGTCGGGACAAGGTTTCTATGCAATCAACGGGATATTATTGTTCTATACCCGGACAAAGTCGGGCCTGTCCACTAGTCTTTTTATAATAATACAATATTAATATAATTAATGAATTATTTGCACATAGAGTTCAAATGATTTGTTAATTATATTTGAACCAATCGTTTAAACATAGAGTCAAATGATTGCATAATTCTTAAAAGGTTATTTACGTAGGTCGAACTTAAGACAAAAGGGAAAACATGGGGCCTTGTACCTTCTTCCCGTCTTTAGCGACAATCGCTTGCACTAAAGTAATTCAACATTTGGTATACTTATGTACTTCTAAATATATGTACCTATAGGTAAATTTACATCCAGAACTATTGTAGACACTTGTATACACACGTCTGTAATGGCCCTAGTTGAAATATTCATTGATGAGTCTGTATTAAAAGATAGGCCCAATATTACCCCTCCTTTACAAGCATATTTTATATTGGTCAAAACGAGATTTAAAAAACAATGCAGGTACATTACGTAGAATGTTTTAATGATAAAATGTTTTTTACAAACACCTTAAATAAACTTATTTATAAATAAATCCTATTTATTACGACAACGCGTTTTGTGGATATTGGTTTAGCCCTATATAATTTTTATTTCATTCAACACTCTTGTTTTAACGCGCATGTTAAGTTATACACTTCTTTCTGCACTTCACTGCAAGGCACGCTCGCATACAGTACTCTGAACAGTAAATTGCGGTGTTAGGCTGTCTGCAGAGCGCCTTTAGCGTTGGTGAGGGTAGGTTTAGTCAAGATAAATCCCACATAAATGCATTTTTGTCCCCAGTAGTCTTGTCTGATTTGGAAGGTTTCTGTCACTCGTCGTCGCACGCTATCCGTAAAAATTATAATAAGTAAGATTATAAAATAACGGCGAATGCATGAGACAGTGGGCTATATTTTTTTATGCAAGTATTGTTAGAACTTCCTACCCCTTCTAAGTTCTACCGACTCATAGTTTTGTTTTATTGCTTGTCGTTAACCCCTACTTGAACTATCTACTTAATTGTCGAACACCTAGGTATAATATCAAATTGATAAGTTGAGTTATTGTCTACGCATGGCAAGGATTTAACAACCTTGTTTCATCATGAGATCCGCTAGTTTAAAAATTCGCAGCCAGCTGAAGTTCTCTGGTTGCTGTTGAGATGAACTGGAGCTCGATGAAGCGACCGCAGCGTCAGCATTGGGTGGTGCTCGCTCTGGTGAGCCCGCAGAACGAGCTGGCGATTTTTTCTCACCTTTTTGGTTTTCAGGAGACTTAGTGATTGCTGGAGAAGTCATTCTGAAATAAAAATTTCCTTTAGGTACAGTTTGTATACGGAATGGTGAATCAAACAGAGGAGATGATCAAAGATCTCATGGACTCTTTATTTGTCAGGTCAGGCTTACAATAAGACACACGATCTTCATCATTATTGCTCATTTTATTAAACTATTTTTGTATTATGTGTATATAAAAAAAATACAACAAGCTTGGAGCTTCAAGTTGGCAGAAAACTAAAAATTGTAGGTGCGTAATAAAAACAGCATAGCACACGTGATCTATCCACCATTATTTTCTAGATCAATAACGACAACAGGCACGTATTGAGACAACCACATTTTTCAAATATTTGGGTATGTAACTATATTATTTTTTTAAATAAATCTATACTATCTATACTAATATTATAAAGCTGAACAGTTTGTTTATTTGAACGCGCTGATCTCAGGGACTACTGGTCCGATTTGAAAAATCCTTTTAGTGTTAGATAGCATTTGTTGAGGAAGGCTATAGGCTATACAATATATCAACACGCTACGACCAATACGAGCAGAGTACCAGTAAAAATGTTACAAAAACGGGGAACATTTTGACTCATTCTCTGTTTGTGACGGGTCATTTAGAATATACTGCCAAAATAGTTTCGACGACGCTTGTCAGAGGCGCTGATCAGTTTTTCATACAAAATTTTTCGATGACAAACCGGTTGTCGGTAGTTGACAGTAGTAGAGAATCGAGCTACTGTTGTACCCGAAGATGAAGGCAGAGGTGTATGAAATACAACCTCCTTTCGCCCTGCTCAACGACAATGGCCATAAATGGCGAGAGCCAGCAATAAAGGGCGAGCTTATTGCTTGATACCGTTACCAAACTTCTATTGAGAAGAATCAATTGTGAATTATAAAAACGGCACTTTTTTTGATCTGGGAATCGAACACAGGACCTGGTGGTAAGCAGTCGTAGGTACTGCCAGATCACGGCAGGAGTCCATTAAATATCTTTTAGATTCCCATAGAAAAAAAATGTTTGTTGTTTATATAGTCAAAATAGATTGTACGGAACACTTCGTGGACAAGTCCGACTAACACTCTGCTGGTTTTCTTTGATTAAATTTGTCGCAATTTTAGGCTTAGGCTCATCCTAGGTTGGTCAATCTCTACTTAAATTATGTTTTCGAGCGTCATTTTGAATATAACTAATACAATTATCGATATCTAGGTACCAAATTACTTGGTTCTGTTGTGTTAAATTTTTTGTAACTGCGTATATACATGTGTGTAAAGCTGTACCTATGCTTCGGCCAATAGTGAATAAGTAGGTCAACGACCTTCATGAAGTCGTGGATAATCTGCCGCGACCTATTTAACTATTTCGTAGTTTCACTAGATAACACAGGATGGGAAAGAGTTGCACAATATCTACATGATAAAAGCTAGGTATTTGATATGGGGTATTTGGATGCACTAATGAATATCACGTATGCGCAACTCATGGTTTTTGTTTATAAGTTACTAACAAAGTAAGTTTGTACATAAACAAATAACAAAAAGCTAATTTAACAAAACACATTAATATGTCTTTATGAAATATTTTCTTCTTTTGACCTACATTTTGGCTATTGCGTAGACTGTAGCCCTGTATATTTATACCAATATCTACTTATTTTTTTTGTATTATATTGGGTCATACAATATTTTTATCAAATAGGTGACATTTTTATGTCTATATCATCATTGCGTATAGCATTTTGCTTGTAGTATGGAAGTTTGAATATTTTACTCATTTGTAATTTTTTCTTAATGTAGTGAGTAATTTCCCAGGATCTCTAAATAGTAATTTAAATATAAAAATAAGATGGGAAACACTTGCGACTTCCACCTAGGTTGAATATTTGTTTGATAAGCACGGTTATCTGTTTTAAGCCTGGTTGTAAATTTAAGTATGTATGTAAGTATTTAAAAGTACTACCTATGTACTTTTAAATACTTACTGTATCTAAGTACTGGTTTCTATAGCACAAGCTCCGCTTAGTTTGGAATCGTATGACCATGTGAGAGTTGTCCAAATATGTTTATTTATTTATTTGTAAGTAGTTACTGACCTAAGCAAATGAAAGCAAAAAATAGACCGAAGAAGAAAAAATAATTAATATTTGGGTACTTACATTAGAGCTTTATTTATTGCTTACTTAATTTTATAAAACCTCCAAAAGAGTGGATTTATGTAATTACAAATGAACAGGAGGTAACGTTTTGTTCACTTAACATAAACAACAAATAACTAACATAATTCGTATTTGGACTAATGACACGATTTGATAGCAACAGTATATCAGTGAACGTTATAAATTGGCGTGCTCGCGTGATACGTCCGCCGAGCTCGGTACCCGTCGGCGACTATGTTCAGTTTTCCTCTGCAGTATTGTTGTTTAGCGAACACATCAACCTAATTTACGTTGGTGCTCTTGAACAGTGTATTACTAAATTGATGTCAAATGCTGGTTTATTAATAATTATAGGAAATCGACCGCTTGCACAATCACAATCTTGACCAAAACAAAACATACAATGTTATCTTTTATAACTTCATTCCTTTATACCTACCTATATAGGTAATTCAGAATCGTTGGGTACATTATTTTGTTGTGTGCATATAACGGTGCATAGACATAATAATAAATCATGTAGCTGCGAGCTGGCTGGGTCACTGGCTTAAAAACATAACATGTAAGGATTTATAAGTTCAAGCAGAATTCTACAGAATACCTACTAGGTAGGTACCTCATAAACCCCTGAGTCCTGACCCAAATTATACAAATGTGGGGGGAATACAAAATTATCATGACGATTTAACCGACTGTGCTATTTAGATGTGGTGCATGTTTATCGACCGACAGGTCTAGATAGAAATGTATAATTTTTATAATCGCTTAGCTTTTTCGAATCGTGCGTGTCTGCGCGCCAGCTATCTACCCTTAATAAACATTTAAAATAATAAACATATAAAGGTACCTCGGTATTTTTTTGTTTGTCTGATTGTATTCCGGATCCTGAATCTAATAAATTCTTGTACTTAAACATTGAACAACTATACGTAGGTATCACCTTGACTTGTCGTTAATGATGAACCTACATATATCTCGTAGTCACATTAAGTAACGTTCATAGATGTGATTACGTCACTCCTGCAGATAAATGTAAGTAGGTACTCGAGTAGTTACGCGTACTGTCATTATTTTAGGTCACGCATGCATGTCACACTGTGAGTATATATGTTACTGTAAAAGCCCGAACGGTGGTAAATCCTAAGATTTTCCGGTATAACCTAAGATTTACCAACTCGCAATGGTAAAAGTCCGAACAATTCTTTTATTTCGAACTTTTACCTATATTCACTTGATGATGTCGAGATGTCGCCGGAGCCCCGCTTCGCGGGGCTCCTCATTCTGGGTAGTTAAAAAAAAATAACCACGAAGGCTAAGGTGGGAGCTTCGCTTCGCTCGCTCCCACCTTAGCCTTCTAACCTAACCTACCCATGTCGCTTTGCCCAAAACTCCTTCTTTAAAACTATGTCACAGTATATAATTATACCGTGAAATAGTTAGAACATAGTTATGAATGAGGATTTTTTTAATATATCGTAACATAGTTTGTAAACTCTGGCTTGTTCGGACTTTTACCATTGAGAGTTGGTAAATCTTAGGTTTTACCGGAAAATCTTAGAATTTACCACAGTTCGGGCTTTTACAGTAACATATATACGTAAACTAGGTAGGCTACCAACTAACTAACTGCCCAGCTGCTTGTGATAACTGCTTTATTGAACGTGCACTTGTCATAACAATAATTTTGTTAAGTAGGCAGGTACTTATTTCTTTTACGTATGCTCGTTTTTTTATACGATTAAACTTTTCATTTGCTCTCATAATTTTATGTTCCTCTTAACATTTAGCACACGTACCGTCTTGCCTTACAAACGAGGGTCATTGACTCAAATCCTTCACGATCATGCAGGATATTTTTTTTGTTAGAATCGTAACGGTACCATAAATGTAGAGCACAAAGTAAGAAGTATACCTGGGTAAGTATACCTAAATAACGGAATCCCTATAAAACTTTACAAGCCTTATGAAATTGCTACACAATTAGATAAGAGATATTATTCTAGATTACATTCGTGTAGCGCGAAACTAAATTGACTGAAAAGCATTGATATGTACCTAAGGACTAACAACAAGGCCGTAACTAAGCACAGGATAAATAAATAAATCCGTGACAATCCCAGGAACGATCTAAACTCCTTGGTTAATAATCTCAGTGACTAGATGCACTAACTAATTTTTCTGTCTCCGGATTTTAACGTTATTATTTAAAAAACACTAGGAAGGCTATGATGTAATAAAGATTACGTAGTGTAAACCTAAAGACATTTAACTGGCGGGACCGTCGACGTCCCGACGACGACTCCCGTAACGACTGCCCTTACAGCAGTTATGTAATATTCTGTCGTCGTATATTCTCGATGAACATTGTAACAAGTCCCTTAATATTATTATCGCTCATATTAAGACACTATAATACATTTCACCTAAGAAAATGGTGAGCTGAGAAAATGAAAACACTGATGATAAGAACTTAATCACAAATCAAAACAATAATAACAAAGAACTCAAAACAAATGAATAATTGCTGAAACGAGTGATAAGAATGTTGACTAGGATAAAGAAGTATGTTACCTTGGTTACTGGTGGGGCTTCGTGGAAGACTAGAGCAGTGTTTATTTATGTAATATTCACAAGAAAGTGACGACACGATGTGTTGTAGAGCGAGTTGGGCGGGCGGAGGCTCGCCAGTGCCGCGCGACGCTGACCCCGCTGCGCACCGCCGCGCCGCGCCTCGCCGTGCCTCGCCCACCCGACTGCGCACTGTGCCACTGATTCCTGCGATACGCTTTCGTTGCCAATACTATTGTACACTTGACACACTGACTGACTGATTGATTTTTATGAGAAATAGATAGAATATAAACTTTATATCTAATATCTTTTCCTTTTTAGTTCTAAATGCCGAAGAAGTGGTACAGACCTACCTATTGCATACATTTCGTCAAATGAAGTTGACTCAAAACGAATGCGTATAGGTACTCACATTACTTAATATTGTAATTAATATTGGCGCTGAGGCAAAGCGGTTGCACTTGTGATAACGTCAGAGAAGTGGCCTACAGCTGCAGAGCTCTGCAGTGAAGAGCACTTCAAAGACAACGTTAACCTCGACCACCTCGTCTGTTCTTGGAACGATTTATCGTTTTATAATTATTATAAATAATGATGATAATATATAATTGAAGAATATCTATGTACAAACATCGTTTCTTATTTTTTGTTTGATACAAGTTGGTAAGGTAGCAACATGTGACGAAGTACAAATATTGACCCAAAGCTGGTATTATGTAATCTTGTCTCTACATATTAGAAATTACACACGTACATTAGCATAAAGGTGTGGGTAGGTCGTAGGCGACAAACAACGTAATAACTGGGACACAACGTCATCGAGGGCTTAACATTTAAAATGTTAAAAGGTTAGCCTTGACAGGGCAGCCTGCGTTGTAGTATTTTGATACTTTCGTGTTTGAGATGAAATTGTTAGATATTATGTCCGATTTGCAATCTTAACGAACTCTATCTATCTACTACAATTAACAGGTGCCTTCTTAGTTAAGGTCTTTGATCGGGCTTTGTAACTTTTTAATGCAATTGTTTGTGGCATCTACTAGTCAATAATAATATTTGGTTTAAAAAACTCCTTGCATCGTTTTTAGAGACGGGTAAATGTACATACATAATTCCAAAGGATAAACTAACATTAATTTCCTGTATCAATACAGTAATTATTTAAGAAGTTAATTTTCCAACATCTTTAAGTCACTTCCTCGTGGGCAATGTAACGTACCTATATTACTTGAACACATCCATTGTTCACATTTAAGCCAAATATTGTAATCACGTACAGGAAGGCAAAGTTGTTATACGAAGAGTAACGGTTTATTTATAGAATTTGTTTCTTTTACAACATTTATATCAGCGCGTCTGTATATCGTCACCAATGCAATGTGGGCTATTACCGGCTATTTACGTTTGTCGCTTATTTATTATACGGTGCCATGATGCAACTTTGATGTGTTATAAGACAGATTGATGTACTATATATCAATGTTTACCGCTCATTTAAAGACGACTCTACATTTTGTCGTAATGGTTAGAGATCAAAAAGAGAAGTCAATTGAGCTGAATTCCTAACGATTACTTAAAATTGTTTACTTACAAGCATAATAAATAAGGTTATTTTGATACCTAAAATGCATTCTTATAAGAGATTTTTGAGACAATAGGAAGCAGAAATAAGGAAGTATATTTAACTTTTGTAATAGCTGCTTGGAAAATATTAAGCCGGAATATCGAGTTTTTCTCTTTCGTGACATTTAGGACATTATTTTGAACTAGCTGACCCGCGCAACTTCGCTTGCGTCACCTAAGAGAATGGGTCAAAATTTCCCCCGTTTTTGTAACATTTTTCGTTGCTTCTCCGCTCCTAATGACCGTAGCGTGATGTTATATAGCCTATAGCCTTCCTCGATAAATGGGCTATCTAACACTGAAATAATTTTTCAAATCGGACCAGTAGTTCCTGAGATTAGCGCGTTCAAACAAACAAACAAACAAACAAAAAAACAAACAAACAAACAAACAAACTCTTCAGCTTTATTATATTAGTATAGATTAAAATATTATAAGACAAAAGTAGCAGCTTGGACTCAGCAACGAGTATTAGGTAAAGCGTGGGAAACCAATTGTGGACATTAGATCATATTTTAAACTTCCCATTAAAGAGTAAATATTTTTATAAGACAAAGACGGGAATAGCACTGTGTACACGGGAAATGTAAAATGACAAAATTGACAATAACCTCGTTTGATGAGATTTGATTTCGATTTTGAGATTGACTAAGTATGTAAGTAGTTACGTTGTCGTACTAGCCCAAACATCTAAGACATAAGTACGTTTGAAATAAAATAGGATTAGATTTTTACTTAATTTTTATACTGACACGCGAATTATTTAATTCGAAAAAGGACTTAATTCCATAAAGCATGTCTTATATGTAATGTAATTTTTAACAAACCTGGAGTGTTCCAGCATGACGATATTCCTTTTTTATGAATTTACTCATTATTTGAATAATTTAGTTCTATTTACTAATAGATTAAGGTGTTTAATAGTTTACGAGTCCGATAAAGTACCCAATATTAATTAAATGAAGGTAAATAGTCGCCATTAGAAGCGACAAAGTATCTGGACCAAGGAAAACAATAGTTATATTATCCTTGCACTAGATAAAAGACTGCATTATAAACACAGAATAAGGCTAGGCTAGGCTCACTTGTTTGTAATGCGCGTTAACAAATGCCTATGCGCAATCTTTACAAATAGTGTAGAAAAAAGCCGACAAGCATTGCTACTGGTACTCGCCATTCAGTATTTCCAAGCTAAAACTACTATAATTGCTTTATGATCATAGAATAAAAACGAAGCTATGGAGAGTAGCAATGCTTGATTTTTTTTTAAATTTATAATGTCGCTGTTTTAAATCCTAAGATTAGAGAAACCAAATGGATGATTCCCAAGATTTAAGAAACGGAATGAAAGCTGATCGCAGGACTTTACTTTGGTAATAATAGTTGGTAAATATTAAGATAAAGTTCTCCGGGCTTTTACAGAAAATGCGTTATAATGTCATCATCATCGAATTATTTATCCAAGGTTGGTCCAGGACCAATTTAAAAAGGTCCTGTGAAATGACGCTCTAAAATACTTTATGTTTGGTGCAGCACTAGCTCTATCTAGTCTAAAGACAAGGGGAAATATAATATTGAGAACACGTCCATTGTGGCCTCTAGTGATACTGTAGCGAACTTTTGCCGCCGTTCACTTTCAGTGCTGCGGTACACCATCTGTTCATTGAATTATCTTTTACATGTGTTGGTTCAACGGTTACCAGTACGGATTTATTTCGCTAGATGGCAGTTAAATAGACAGATGATAAAGTGCATAGTAATATCCGCTAGAGGGTGACAGACCAAGTCTTACTATTTTTATAAAACGCGAAAGTTTGTGAGGATGGTTGGATGTAGTGTATACCTATATTATTATGTTTTGGACATTTTGGTTACTCTTTCACACAAAGACTATTCGCGGATCCTTCATGACATTATGCATATAAAATTACAAATAGTTAACTCGTAGGATTATTTTCATATTTAATTTTATAGGCATATATATTCATTGGGTCATGAATAAACTCCCTTGACGTTTATATAGATTTAAAAATATTTATTGTCGTAGTACATATCTTTTTCTGTTGATATGATTATAGTGACCAGTTTCTAAATCCGTACCTGTAATTATCAAAACATCCTTGCAACCATTTCACTTGTGGGACCCACATTTTGTTAAGCAAATTCTTATATGCCTATAATTTTGGTGTCATCTACACCTTGTATTGTTTTTTTAAAATTAAGAAGTTGACTTTGATTAAATGCGCAAAATTGCATTTTGATTGAATTTAGTCCTAAAACGAGTGTGATAAGTTCATATATTTGGGTTAACTAGATAGATGTTTTCATTTTCTACTGCCTAACTTATGGAAATAGATATACCTAATAATAATGTAAAGAGACAGAGAGATACGCACATAAACTAATACAACGACATATCAAATGTCTGTTACTATGTTCAAGTAACTACATAAAGTTATGTTCAAAAGTATTTAGAAGCAGTATGACGTTTTGTGTGTGTGTGTGTTCGAGCAGTGGCTATGACGTTACAGGTGTGGAGTTGAAAGTAATTTACATTTTAAAATGTTCGAGGAAGCTATCTCGTAGAGCTTAGGGCGACTTTACACTTGATTTATAGGCTCAGGTAACTGCTAAAAAATTCAAATTTTCCGCTGCACGCTATAGTTCTCATTTACAGTATGCGCTGTAACTTTGAGCAGTACTCATTAAACTCTTACCACCGCCGCCGCCGCCCCCACCACACTCTCTACCTGGTACCTTATATTATATGATAATAAAAATTCATTTACTTGAAGTATATGATTAATGTGAATAGCGGATTTAAGATTGAAAAGAATTAATATGTTAATGAATAAACATTTAAATAAACAGTAAGTTATTTTTAGTTCAGCCATAGAAATATTACCCTCCCACACACATTTTAATAAACAATATTCTGTTCTCATATTTGCCATGAAAATTGAATTTATATGATAATATTCAATTTTTCATTCAACCAAAATGTATACGAGTTCGAGCAGAATTGAATTGTAAAATTGAATTATGAATCTTGAACTGGTATAAATTGTGAAGTTGGATTCTTGTTTTCACGTTATTCATTCTCAGGGAAAATTGTTTTGACTGTTTGTAACATTAAGTATAATGTATAATATTTTCAATTCGTGTAAGTGAATTAATTTATTAATATTAGAAGGTACAGCAAGCTTGGATTGCGGTCGTGTCAGTAATTTATATGCGGTGTTTCTAACATCTGCTGTCTGCATATTCAAGCTTGTAATACAAACTTAGTTCAAGACATGCTTCAAGACCCCGATTCTAACTCTAAACTAGATGCGACTATGATTATGAAACCCTATTTAATTAAACAAGACATGGTGCTGAATACTTTGTCCATTATTTGTAAGAACGAAATAGCCAATAGATTAGTATCTTTTGTCAATATACATATTTTTTATTTCAGTAGTATTGTACAAGTTGTCACGAGATATAAAGTTACGTTGTATGTAAAACATAACCATACATACAGCAGTAGGTCCGTGAATCACACACGTCATGCATCATAGGTGCTGCCTCCAGGTATTTCTGAACACTGACAGTTTGTTTGTTGTTTTAACCGACTCTTTGTGTCTTTGTATATTCGCCTTTTGTCACTATGTGTCGTTTGAATTGTAGTTCGCTATATTTGCAACAAAAATATATTCGGCAGGTCAGATGCACGTACGATGATTGATAGGTGTATTGCTTATTTTATCTGTAGTTTGTATATTTGAGTATATGACTAAAACCTTAGGAGATTTGTAAGGATGGTACCAAGTAGTGTTCTTTGGTCTCTACCTACTCATATGGCAGAAAGGCGTGATTTTAGATTCGTATATGTTGGACTCCAAAATATAAATAATAGCTAGCTTCATGATGAAAATCTTTCAGATGCATCCCTCGGGTAGGTTATTATTATCTTCTCTATACTTACATTATTATCGTAGAGACGATTATGCTATTAGATCTCGTCGCTATCGAGTCATTGATTTTTACGACACTATTTGGAAAGTGCGGAACTACAACTACTGGACATTGCCGTACTAGCTCTAAAAATATATTGCGACCAGCATCAGTTTGTATACATGCAACATCAAACCATGCAGTTATAACAATTAACTTTGTTAACTATTCCATTACCTAAGATTATTGCGATGTATTTCTACCACTACGGATTAACGATATTTTGAAATTTCTGTTTTTCTTTATTACGTTGTTAGACGTGATATCGTTGAAACCTAAATGGTAAAGTTTCAACCTATATACTAATCTATAAATGGTTTATTTACTTATGTAACTACTTCAGTAGTATCTACTTTGATTTAAAAGGTTAATATTGCGATATCGTATCTAGTTGTAATAAGTCAATGTTCGTGTGGTAAGTAAGGCGGGTTGCAGCGGGTGACTTATTAACTTACACAGATATTACGTAACAACAACAGGTGCTTAGCAAAAACATTGTGCGAGGTGCATTTCATTAACTCCTACCCTACGATTTAATACCTTATATTCTACTAACAATGTTCAGATATCTCCCCACGGATATGGTTACACGAGTGTTCTCAGCTAGAGATTTTAAGGTCTCCGATACAATTTTTGTCATTGAGTTTCTCTACTCAAGGAAATGTAAACCTTCAGCGGCCAATAATTTATAAGTAATTTACGGTTAACCATACCTCCCGATGGACAATGGTTTTAAGGGACTAATCATATACTCGCTTTCCATGGAGAAATGTTTTGGTCTATTGTGAAAAGTACGTGCGTGATATTGTTGTTTGCAAAGAAAATAGTAAATATGAAAATATTTTGTGGAGAGCTGTTTGTGAGTTTTGTGGGAAACTATAACTCAAAATATAAGTTTCCGACCGCTATTGATTAGAATGCGCCACTAGATAATATATGTTCTGTCCCTAATTGAGGTTGGACCAATCCCGCCCCAGGCCGATCCTATCCGCCTTACAGCTCGGCGCGGCAATAAAATAAGCAGTTTTTCCGATTCGACGTTTTATCTTGTCTCTTCGTATTCTCCAGACAACATTGGACAAGATCGAGTTCATTGCTCGTCGACGCACTGTGCACTAGAGCTAGGCATACGTTTGATACTAACAATTCATTATTTGCTATTGTCACCGTCGTCAACGATACGCTACTAGACAATTTATCTCAAATTGATTGTATAAAAGTTTAACAAATTTAAATTTTAGTTATGTACATATGGCATTCATTTTCTATGTAGCTATAGCTTTATGATTTAACTCTTTTTATTTCTCCTTGGTTTTATTACAAATGACATAGGACTGTCGTATCGTACTGCACTTTAAACATAATACTAGTCAACATTTCTCGGTGACTATGACAATGTTTAAAACACAACAATTTTGTAATTTGCATTTCTTTGATACTATAATGCGTGTACCAAATAAGCGCCTAAGCTAAGTTTTCACATAAATCAGACAGGACTTTAGAACATTCTGCGCCGGGCTCACTGCCGACATCAGGGCTGAGGTGAAATTACGTTGTGTTATTAACAACTTAATTTGTATTCGTTATAACAAGGATGCGGCAATGACGCCACGTTCTTCACTGTATACTTACTTGTCTTATTTAGTTAGTGGCACAAAAACACTGTTGTGTGATCGAGTTTGGTGTGTTTATTTATGTCGTTGTCCTCGGGAGAAAAGGACTTCACTTCGCGTGTAGTTTGTGGGATTTGCTTTATTATTTAATGGAATTATTTTACCATAATGAATAGTACTAAGTAGTATCAGTTAATATGCGTTATCGTGGGGGTGAATTTACGAAAAGAAGTAGCTTAGCCTTCTTAGGAACATAAACATCATTTTAAGGAAATATGTTACTGTACTTTATATAAATCGTTTCTTGCTTATAAAACCGTAAGAAACAAATATACAGACAGAATTTAGTTCATGTTAAGTACATTCTATGTATATTTAGGGTGTATAGGTATATGTTGTTAAAAGCATAAGAACCTGAAAATTGGCAAACCATATATTTTATTCCGGTAGACATCGCAGGCAACCAACACCAAGTAAATAAAGAGATCTTCACGTAATATTAAGTAGACGTAGAAATACAATTTTCGCCGGGAATACGTGTATTGCCTGTTGCGTAGGACGTTAACATATATTTGCAGATGTAAAGACGTGTTCACTTTTCACGGTCGCAAAGACCGACAAATGGGATGTCCGCGCCAGAAGCCGGTAGGTGGCGCCGACGTGGTTTGGCAAATCATTTATGTTTATGATCTCGTATCATACAAACCTCTAAACGAGATACCGCAATGTTAAACTCGCTTTACGATATACAGTTGATATTCAAACGAAGCGAAGTGATACACTAATTTGTTAGTTCCTATGAATGATTTAGACATGGAAATCCATAAAACAGCTTAATGCCCATTTAT
The DNA here is from genome assembly GCF_050436995.1 of Anticarsia gemmatalis. Lineage (NCBI taxonomy): Eukaryota > Metazoa > Arthropoda > Insecta > Lepidoptera > Erebidae > Anticarsia > Anticarsia gemmatalis. The sequence goes on from NC_134760.1 coordinate 5,584,727, forward strand.
ACGTAAAATTATGAACTTATCTGAATTTATTAAGGATTTAATTTAACATCAGAATTTATTTGTTAATGGTACGTACCTACTAATTTCACTAAGAGGATTAAATTAATATTATTTATAGAAACTCAAAAGACATAATTTTAAAATGTTTTCATTTTGCATAACAGGTTTTGAATAATATTCCACTTTCTCAGAGGGTACCATTAAGGTATAAAGAAATTATGAGACCTAAAAGGGTCCATTTTGTGGAATGAAATAGAATTCGTTCTACCTGAGCAATACGAAGGGAAATTGAGTTTTCAATTGGAATTACATTTACTGTTTTGGCCTAAAAACACAGGACCCTCATCTAATCCTAATTTGTTAGAGGATTTGGTCCGAGCGCGAAATCGTTTAAGGTTGAAAGAGCCTGAGTTTGTTCGTCGTTCACTGAATGCCACTACAAAGTTCACATACGCGCTGACATGCAAATTTATATGTAATTTGTTTACTCACTAATCTATTCCATTGAATTTGGATTTACGAAATGTATTTGAAGTAGGAATCGGAATCTGATAACTTTAACGGACAAAGAACTTTGTCGATTATATTCTTGTTTTGTTGGGGTAGTTGCTTATCACCTAAACAAATTAGAATTTAGATTTACTTATTTAAGCTTAGATTTGTGAACAATGCCACAAAAATGCAAAACGTATTTTCAGTTACAGAAAATTACGATATTCATAGTCAGGATTCAAAATAAATAAATGGTTAAGAAAAAGTAAAGTTGGTAAAAATATAACGAAAGAGAGCTACTTAATTTTAAACACTTAGCCAATTCGCTTACTTTTACAAAACAAACATGGCTTTCAAAATCACTCCCTAAAAGTATCTACGACGAGGTGCCCATTGTCTCAACTTTGTGCCATTTTCGTTGAGCTTAAAACTTTTCTTGCACAGGTTTTCTTACCGTTTGTTATCGGTGAGAATAATTCGCCAGACAGTTTGGAGGTGAAGATTGGGGTGTGTGCGGTGCGTCGTAAACACGCCTCTGGGAAATACCTGGCGGAACCCACGGGCCGACGCTACTTATTCCTGCTGCAGCCGCCCGCCTCCTGCTGACTGAGCAAACGCTCATTGACGTACTTTGCCTCAGTTTAACTCCACTTTTTTTTTCTTCCGCAATCGTTTAAGGTAGGTATTATTGTTACCTGCTAGAGTTTGGGTTAACAAATAACCTTTTATGTTACGAGACGTCGTTTAGGTGTGGCGTGTGCAAAGCTGAATAAGTACATGGCTTCTGTACCAATCAGTTAGGTACATACAAATAGGTAGGTTAGATAATTTAATCTCAGCCGAAAACTTAGCTTAATGTATGTTAATTTTAATATGAATATCTAACAAACTTACGCACGAAAGGTATATATTGCTTCGTATTTCTTATTGCTACGATTTTATGTAAAATGCTTGAATATTACATGAAACTGTTATATTCGTTGTACCGAAAGCTGTAAATCAATTCGGTTTCATAAAAATATCTGTAGGAGATTTACTAGATATCGGGGCTCGGCCCACCACCGTGGGAAATATGAAAATTGGAAATACATGCACGGCTCGATACGGCGTCAAATAAATTTCGACCCTATTTGTAAGCGAACCTCAATATCGCAAAGTACAGTACTTGTATTGGAGAGTACGTCGACGACGATTCCGCACCGACTCACTACGACGCGACTATCTCAATGTGTATTGGAAATTGACAATTTATTGGACAGTTCATAAATTATACCATTATTTACCTATTAAAGTATTTACATTATTTGGCATGAAGTTGCTTAAAATGTATTTCTTTTTACGAATGTAGATCACTTTTATACGTATATCATTGAGTCAGTAGATTGGTAGCAAGGATTTTTTCTAATAAAATAAAAAAGGTTTGTCCTTGCGGCGTGTGACCTAGTTCGGTTAGAGTGGGATTACAGGACGGGTCCAATGTTTTGCCCATCAGAGTTTAATGCGTTCCCAGCCGTCCCTACTCATCCCATCGGAAGCCAACTTATTAGAATCTATTTTCTCTTTTCTTATACAACGTACCACCTGTTTGTATAGGATTTACGAAGAGGTCGACTTTTATAGGTACAGTAAGCAGGGGGCAAGTACTCAATAAATGATCTTTTTGATTACGAGGGCTATACATTACTCTTTATTTTATAATAATAGGTAGTAGAAACTGACATTAAATCAATGCCGATTTATCAGAGTCGATCCCTTTATGTTTCATGATATAAATTGTAACAAAGAAACTATACCGCGTATTAGAATAAAACCAGGTAATAACAAGCACGATATTGCAGGAGCTCTAACCTATTAAATATATTGGTGCTGGAGAATCAGCCGCATGGAAGCTTTTGTGTGCATCCTTTTTTCCAATGAGTATTTTAATACTTTTATGATTCCGATATTGTATAATCCGAAGCAGAAAGTTTTTAAATATAATACATGTTACCTATCTATATGTTACCTTTTGAAAAAAAATGATTTATTTGAAACCATTGATTATGATGAGATGTAGAGATATTCTTAAGGAAAAAGAATTAAATAGAAGTATGGGTATTTTTTGTAACCTTAATCGGGTGGACTATAAATAATTGTAATTGCACTTTGTGAGGTAAACAATTCAATCAAAATAAATATTTGATATACAGATTACTTTATATTAATTTCCTTATAATGTCAATTAATTTCTCTTAATTCTTCTAAAATTATGTAATTCAACACTCCATCACAAAATGCTACCAGAGCAGAAAATGACATAATTTAAGGCAAACCCAGTTTTTTATTGCACCTGACTGCGGCAACATTAATTGACTTAGAAAATTAATCGATCGTTAGCAACCAGTAGCCGTTAAACACTGCTGAACTATTGAGCCTTTGATTTATACAGTAATTAGAACAGGTGGAGGAATTACTCGATACCTGAATTAAAAATAGTAAAGCAATTTTAACAATCGATTCTATTTTGATTTGAATTTTGTTGTTTACCCCAGGTGTGTTACTATATTATAACGTATTGGTGTTTTTTAAACAAGTTGTCACATCAAAGTTCAAAGTTTCATTTCAGGCTTTAGTCTTATTCTTAAATAAAATAAGTAACTATAGTCTAAAACTTAAATGTTATCGCTGGTATTCGATCTAAAATTATTTACCGACCTATTTATAAAACTGTAGATAGCTGTTTGGAGTACTCGATCCCAAACTAAACGTTGTTTGTTACGGCTATGTAGATACTGAAATATTTGGTACATTATTAGGGAAAAAGTAAAGGCGGCAAACTGTGGTGCTTAGTATTCAGTGGGTGACTCCCCGGGCGCGCTTACTCAGGACAGATTGTCGTTTGGACTACATTTTTGGACATGTCTCCACGTCGCTTGTTGTTTGGCAACCCTTTCTATTCGGTTTTATCTTTGGACGTCGTACTCAAGATAATTTTTGTAACAGCGAATGTTAAGTTTTATAATGTCAGTTTGTTTTGAGATATTTTTCTTTACTCTTGCTTTTTGTGGATGATTATATTCCGACAATTGTACAGACCCTTGAAATGTACGGTTTATCTAGAGTATAACTGAGACTACGGTGTATGTCTCCACCAACCTAACATACTTTACCAAGTGGTCAAGTAACTACAGTTGGTTTTATTTCGACCGAATATACATAAGTAATTATTGTTGTTGGGTAAATTCGGTGTTAGTATCCAGAATGACATGATGTGAATGCACGTGGTGCGGTCGCGACATGCATGCTATCGAACAACAAACGGAATGAGCTGAATGGAAATTGGCATGGCGTGGCGGCTGCCAGATACCGACCACACTTTTATAATGTACCGTATTTTGGCTGTGTTTGTTTCGCATACGTAACAAAAATATGTTGTTGTTTTATAAATCATACAAAACCTCATAGCGTTGAATGTAGAGTCCCTTATTTGTAGTAGTTTTACGACGTAGAGGTTGAGGTGACTAGAGCTCAATGCAGTAACATATATATATTATTATATGTAAATGTTTCATTATTTTTACTTAACAGCAATAAGCTCTTACTATTTTTTTTGTTGTAGCAGGGGTTTTCTTAGTAATTGAGGATAAGTAAAATAACTATTCGGGGCTATTGGCCCTTGGGTCTATATTTATATTACTTCAACTTGTACTTGGATGTGCGTATTTAAGGGGCACGTAATTGTGTACAATTATATTATAAGAAGAATCGTAAACACTTTTTAACAGTATTGTACAATCGTGCAGTGTAAAGAGGCTTCGCAAACACTCGCGCCGCCTGCTCGTCCACTGTTTGAAGGAATCAAATAAAGCAGACAGAATTGTCACGCGAGTTACCACCTGAATAAGAATATCCCCCACTGATAGAATAATAAAATAGATAGATATTTTTTAAACTAATGTAAGGCTATAGAACTATTTCAATTTATACGTCGAACAGTATCTGTAATTTCTAAATGCTTCATTAATGGGTACACAACTTTCAATGTTTACAGAGATTAAATACAACGTAATGTATTTTTAAGAATTTTCCGGTTCGTCAATTTTGGAGTATTTATAATAGTACATATTTTGTTTAAAATATTGTTCACTTTGCTTCTGCTTTGATATTACTATACGTAGGAATTTGTCGAGAATTATCAAAACAGCATGGCAGCGTAAGCGGCTAGATCGCGTCACTTGCGCTTGAATTCCCATACTGATGGTACATAAACAGGTTCAGAGCCGCAACGGCGAGGCTGCCAGTGCACACGTCCCACGTTATGAAATGGGAATTAAATTGTCTGTGAAGAATACAACAGGATTACCATTTATTCCCACCAAACTCTACTTCGTATCAAACATGTTGCTACACATACAATGCTCTGCTAGCACCGGCTCATAGAAATGACGGCCTTGCGTACGCAGCGATGGACGCGTGTCAGCATTTATAAATACGAATCCTAGGAAACTCTTGGCAGGTCGTGGTCGTGTGGTATTCGCTGCACTGCGCTGCAGCGGGATAGAGCTTGGCACGCCGCACGCCGGCTCGGGTTTGTGTATCGTAAACACTCGCCGGATTACGAAATGCAAAATCGCTTTTAAATATTTATTTATTAAATATGTTTTCCTAACAAATCTTTAACATTACATAGATTCTATGTTTAAATGTAAGTACCAACTAGTCAATATAATCAAAATGATGCAATTCGTGATGAAAATATGATGGTTGTTCAGATGGAAAACGTTTAGGGATCCTTCGCCCAAAAGTTTTCAATGTTATTGGATATGAAGCTTCAAACATATAATGGTGATTATTTCCAGCTTCGGAAAAATAATTTAAGGCCTTGTATTTTACAACTGCCGGTCTGGTTTGATGTTGAACAGGCCTCTGATCGAAAGGTTTGACGACAGTGTTATTAAATCCTTGATTTCTTTTGAGAAACTTTAAGTATTCTTCTTGAGTTTTTTTCGGTACAAGTTTGTGGTCCATGTAAGGTCTATCTGTTATTTTGGGCATAAAATTTGAATATTCAGGACTCTGTAGAGTATTATTTTCTATTTCTCTTTCAGGTGGTCGGAGTGGTGGTTGCAGAGCATTGCTGAATTGTCGATTGGGATTCTGAGAGTCGATCACATTGTTACTGAACACTGGTAGGTGGACGTTAGTAGGTTCCAAATAATAAGGTGCATGAGGACTCTTTGTTTCCTGTTTGATGTATATTTCGTCTTCTTCTGGCGGGCTTGGCGTGAACTCCGTGTAATTAGGAGGATCATAAGATTTTCTATATGCGTAATCTCTTCTATCATGATTCATTGGTAGTAGATTAACGTTGAAACTAGCATTAGACGGTACGGTAGGGCTTCTGTATTTTTTAGGTTTATCTGGAGATTTTTGCAACGTGTTTAAAATGTTCTCAAGATCTAGTAAACTTAATGGCGGTGAAGTGCTTGCAACCAAGTTTACTTCGTTTTCTAAACTCAACAAATCCTGTTCGTTGCTCTGTTTAGTAAAATATAGTTCACCGAAATATTTTTTCAGTTTTGATAGCGGGGATCTTACAGTTCTCTCCCAAAATGATCGCGGCGGGAAACTGTTTTCATTTAATACTGTATGAGCTGATTGCTGAAGCACATTTTGTTCTCTTCCTACGTTGTTATCTATTTTTGAATCTGCGCTCCGTATCAAGGAAGCTATTTGTCTCCCGAGGTTTGAGAAATACGCATCATTTGGATCTTGTTTATACTTGGGTGTAGTAGTTACAGCTACGTATTGGATATTCGACATTGGTAAATCATAATTTCTGCGGGAATTTTCATAATTGTCAGATGGTTTTAAGTCTGGGCCTAAGTGAAAGGGTGGTGCTTTCGGTCCCTTAGGATTCATTCTGTGAATAAGTTCTGAAATGTATTTAAAGTTAACATCGTTCAATACGGGACTATTTTCTTTAGATGTTCTACGTCTTGATTGTTCTAAATATGAATTATTATCGACTGTTGGCAACTCATCTTCTGGTCCTTCAGCTGCGTTAAAGTCTGAAGGTGGTTTATGTTTCATTTTTAGACGCTCACGTATTTTTTTCATCTGTAACAAAAAACTAAAGTTAACTAAAGGTAAATACAGCAATTCACACTAATTATATTATTTCAAAATACAAAGCTTCAATTGCAATTATTTCATAGGTTGGTTTCTATGAGAAAATCTGTGAGCTAATATTTTATTAAAATGTAGTGAAAGGATAATTTATTACTCTTATATTTTCTTAAATATTGATTTACAAATTAAAATTACATACTAGCCATCACTTTTAGCTAGTATTAATAGAGTGACGATTAGACATTATTGGCACATGCTTCTGGCTTACATTTTCGCAAATTGTAAATTACTCACCAGTTTCACTCGTTGGGCTTGCTCGGAAGTCATTCTGAAAATATTAGAAATAAAAATGTTAAATAATTGATCACAAAATTATTAAATTTTGTTATCATGCTTTTACACGATAATATACTATATGTATATTACCTAGGATCTGGATCTCCTGCACGGTATATGATTGTATCTTCAACTGGCTTCGGATTAAGTGGAGGTCTCCGGGCTCTGTGACCTCTTCCCTTGTTGCGCCTCACGGGATTAGTGGGCACTTCGGTTGTAGCTTCAGGGTTGTCAGTATCATGCGTAGGGTCAGATGTCGGCGCGTCTGAACCATTCGGCGCATCGGTGGTAGTCGCTACACTATTATCTGCGGCTTTTGTTGTTCCTAAATACAAATAATTTAGTTAAATATAGGTTTTTACTCAACATGACTTTCATTATAATATGGTAATAATTGCAAACCTATTGATGGGCAAGGTGGAGCCATTGGTGGTACAGGTACTATGGGGTACATGGGTAAGACTGGTGGTGGCGGCAAACCTATCGGCGGATAGTATGGCGTGTCACTGTTCGGTAGGAAAATAAACGAAGGCAAGGGCGGACGTGGTCGTCTATTAAATATAACAACTTTTTTATGTCCATGTTCCCTGTCATTATCTTTGTCAGTATCGTCAGTGGTCTCCGTGCTACTGCTTTCTGATTCGTCGCTGGAGTCACTGGAGTCACTGTCAGATTCAGAACTAGAGTCTGATTCGAATAAGCTGTCATCCTCTGTAATGCGCAGTAATTTTCTTCTTAGGCCGTGGACTTTCGACTTCTTTTTTCTACTACGGCTTCTCCAAGATCTGCGTGCCTTTCTTCTTACTTTATTCTCATTGGCGTCTTCGCCGCGTGGACGTGTTTTCCGACCAGCTCCACGCCTGGTCCCACCTGCCGCTCGCATTGTACCACTACCACTTCTTCTTGTTGAATTATGGTTATCATTTGTTTTATTAATAACTTGCGATTCAATTGTTTTGAAAAATTGGTTATATAACCAATCACCAAGATCGTCACTGTCTTTTGATGTTCCACCAGTTCTTTCGATTATAGTATCAGGAGTAGTAGGTGTTGGAAACTTGTCTACTATTGGGGGAGTGTTTATGGGGTAGTTACGATTAGGCTCAGCCAAGTAACGCCGCCGGAAATCTTCTGTTAATTTTGTACTGAAAATGTGAAATTATTGTATTTTTAAATTGTTCTGGTGACGCTTTCCAGAGGAATTGTTATCAACGTTATTATGAGAGAGGGTAGAATAGTTTTTGTCAGTTTACGTTCTACAATAATGTAGCTATAACTATAAAAAAATAGAAGTACTGTTTCAGTAAAATCTATCACTCGTTTTGCATACAGAAAATAAGAAGTTGAAGAATATTTTAATCGTCTTGGTAATATTTAATTCTTGGTATAATTACTTTGGTTCACATATTTTAGTATCAGTGTCGAAGTAGTATCCTGGGTGACAGTGACATCCGATCACACACCCGGGTATGTTATCGATGCAGTACTCGAATCTACCGTGCGGTCCACATTCTGCAAATAATATTATTAAGAACCAGACACTTTTACGTATAATTATTAACACTATAAAATAATAATTTGTTTCTAATATTGAGTGGTGATATAGGCTTCCTTGTTGCGATATGTTAGGTTGAACTTTTCATGCTGCTTTCGTTTTTTCGTGACATAAAATATCTGAATCTTGAATACTGGTGTTCTGTTAAACTTCTCATTTATTTTATGTTTTGAATATAACCTTAATAACGGTGTTGGTTGTTATATTAACCATTTGTGGTGTAAAAAATGGTTTATCGCAGTCCATGTTTTTCCAAATGAGCGGAGTTAGCTTCACGTACCAATTTGTTTACAGTTTCAATAATCTTGATAACTAGTGTAGAAATGTTAGTTTCGATCTTGATATACATTTGCACCTTTCTCATCTTTCATTGGGGTTGGTTATTGCTATTTTCGCAGGTTTTTTAGAAAGAAAAACTTCACAAGTTCAACTCCAGACACAGTAAATTAACTGCATTAAATATAATAAGTAACTATTACACATTTGACATACCGTATCGTAATTCCACCGAATGTGTGGGGCACATCGGTATGAGACAAGTCACCAATAAGCACAATAAAACCGAACACGACATGGCAGCAAAAAAATCCTTGTGAAAACAACACCTGAAGACGTAATCAAACAAAGTTTCCACAGGTTTCTAGATAACCTCTTCTTAAGACTAATGTTTCTTCATTTGTACTAGAAAGCCACACGAACATGTTCTCCTATAAGCCACTTACTACTATAAAGCTGATTCCTTTCATCTCTTTCCTGAAAATAGAATACAGTTTGTACAATAAGTATAGGTTTATTTCAATAACTGGGTTACGACTAGAAAAATCATGTGTGCTCTAACAATAGTGTACACTTCGACGACTTATTGGATTGTACTAAACAATGGTGTATTGAAATGATAAGTGAGTGAGGACTAGCTCCACTTTAAGTTGTTTTACAATGTAAGTGGCGGACTCTTTGTTCCACAGACAAATTGGGCTATGACAAAACAATCTAATTCCGATGCTACCGTGGTTTTTCAACACCATGATTCCTTTCTACCGAGGAAAGTCACAATTTTACAAATATTACACAATTCATAACAATTTTACGCAATTCCAAGAACAATCATTATCAAACTATAGAGCTCGGGCTACTATTTGGTCCGTAGTACGTAGCTCATACGGCGCGCTACACTGCCTAGTACCTAGGTACACAAAATGTAATATTGATGGCGTTAGTCGAGACCATTTATCATTTATTCAGTCGCTTGAAATATTACGTGTATTACTTTCTCGAACGACAAGTTAAATCGATTGTTCGAGAAACTTATAAAAGTTAGGCCTCCGACTTTTCTGTTTTATAACGTTGATTATATTTGAATTGTGGTTTGATGAAAAAAAGAACTTTTAACTTATAACAATGTAATTTATTTCTTAACTTTCATTTTACAATTACAGTAAGTAATACATATAATATAAACTTGAGAAGATACTTAAGTAAGTAGTTATTATTGTTTTCAAACTTCGTCTCCGATGTCAGGAATGCCTTTCAGTCCTCTGAAATAATAAAAATATTTTATACTTATTGGCTACCTAAAGCTTAATATTAATTATCATGTCATAGTTTCAATTTGGAGGTATAATGTTAAAAGATATGTTGTTACTTGGTGCACTCCTCAGGTAGAACACACTTGTGTGTTCGGTCGTCGCGCACGTAGGGGTGTATGCAGACACAGCCTGGCTCACAGAACGGGTAGCAGGGACGGAGCCGGTCACGGGGGTTGTCGCACGACACCGACGCGCACCCCGCGAAACAAGCCTCATACCTTTAGCAAGATATAACCGAATAATTATACATTTTAACAAAAATTAACACACAATTTATCACGATGGTTGATGACATGTTTCAAGATAGTAAGAATAAATACCTCTCGAGTGGTCTATCACAGCTCATAGACAGTTTCTTTTCGGGCTCTTTCTCCCTGAAAGTATATGTTAAATGTAATAATATTCGTTATTATTGTACGACTGTTCGGATATATTCATCACTCACATGTAAGAGGCCGGGTGTCCTTCTCTCTCGCCGCTTTTTATAATATTTTGTTGTAAATTATTGTCACTATCAAAACGTCTATTTCCTCCTCCTCTATACGATGCTGACATATCGAGCTCCCTGTCTCTTTGTCTGTCAATAGCGTTGAACCCCTTCGACTCAGCGTCTTCCATGTACCTCTGACCCTCGTAGTCACGTCTCCACTTGTCATATTCTTTGTGTTCTTCTATCGGTTTAATCAATGCCTTTTTCCTCCAATTCCTTCTGTCGTCTATTAGAGAGTGCCTTTTGTTTCCCTCAACATCATCATAATCATAACCACCCCCGGGCCGAGCCGCGAATGCAACCAAATTATCTGTAATGTAAGCTCGTACTTTACTGCCATTGTTTTCCTTAAATTCAAATGTTTTTATTCGTGGCAAAATTCTATAGCTTTGAGATTCTGTTGTGTACCTATAAGTATATTTTGTGTTCAAAAACTGGTAGAAAAATAAAATATAAAATACTCACACAACAATAAAGCGACTAATAGTAACTTTCGCATTTTGATTAAGCTTGTTCTGTAAACGTGTATCAATTTGATTTCATTTTTCAGTTTTCAAAATGGCTGCTGATTTATCGCTCCGTTTCACATAAAAGTGTATACAGTACTAATCACTGTAAATTAGTCTTGCACTCGCAAAAAAAAAGCCAAACGGATGTGTTTGCTTTCACTACTTTATCGATCATAGATAAAAAAATCACAGTAAAATAGCCATAAAAAAGAGCATTTCTTTTTAATTTTATGCTTATCAGTACTGGCCAAAAAGAACAAGGTCAATTAGTTCTTTATTATTTTTTCCTAGTACTTTTAGATTTCGAATTAGAATAAGAGTATAACTAACTATAACTTGGTTTTAAAACTACAATTGCGCATTTGTTAGATTATTCCTATACGTTCATGCTTATAACGAGTCTTGGATTATGATTTAAAGGCTAAGGTGATAAGGAATAAATTAAACGTAGATTGAGGAAAGCATTTCATTATATTTATACTTCATTGTCAATATAAACTTAATTAACTAATTCTTTTAGGGTTATTACGGTAGACATCATCTTGCACGAGTTTCCTCGGCTGTAGGGCTTTGATCGGTGGCGGTGCTATCACGATGTTGAAGTAGTTCCCCATTCTTGACACTTCAGAGCCTCGCTTGAAGTCGTCTTTTTGATTGGGATTAGCGTTAACAGGCTCTCGGTTAATGTTCGCCAGCATGGGTAGGTTGTTCTGAGCTATGTCATTGTCAGGGAAGTCTCCACCGTTGTGGCCCCTTGCTTGCTTGTTCGGATACTTGCCAGCTGCCGGAGCTCCTCCTGACTTGCTGTCCGACCTTCTTGTCGGTACTGGTATTCCCATTTGTGTCCTGTAATTTTGAATGTAACCTTAATTTTCGTGATATTATGCCCGTTAAGGAAACTGCAAGCCAGTGACCTGGTTTTAATTTTAACTGTGCAGGATGGATAAGAAAAGCTATTAGTTCCTATGTATTTTTAACATATAAATGTGCTTTTCAATCGGTTGGTCTTTTTAATCTAACTACTTCCATAACTTCGTGAGACAGAGATTTACATAAATAAGTTTTATCTAGAGCCCTATTATACACATTAGGTTAATATAATAAATAAAGGCTTGTAAAAATGGGTCCACAATGTTCTCAAGTAGTTTGTGTACACTGAATCTGGATGTGTGTCAACTGTTTGCGAAGTAGAGAGAAGGCACCCACGGAGAGCAGTCTTGCGGCAGCACGCACTGATGCGTGCGGTCGTCGCGCACGTAAGGGTCCTCGCAGATGCAGCCCGGCTCGCAGTACGGGTAGCACGGCCGCAGGTGGTTGCGCGGGTTGTCGCACGACACCTCCGCACAACCACCGAAACACGGCTCGTACATCTCGTTGGCCCAGTAACACGCTGGAATCACATCATAAACCTTTTAAACATTCAGATAAACATCTTTAGTTATTTTGTTGGTCTTGTATTGATTCTGGTAAACCACTTTAAATGTATAGTATCCACATTTATAAAACGCTAAGCGCTATAAAGACAAATATCTTCCCAATGAATCTTGAAAACACATTTTACACTTAGCGAGTGCGCAATTTCTCACATCGGCACATTATTGGGTATCTGAGGGCACTAAATCTAGTTGCGGACTAGACTTTTCCTTTTGTAGTCGTTTCCACAGGTCCATTACTGGTCCCACAGGCGCTACTAGATATCCCCAGACTTACCGTGCTACTTCTAAAACTTAGACTGTGTACTTACATACTTACATGAGAAGAAATCGAGTGTGCGACTGTCGCCTTTGTAAAGTGCTCACAACTTTTTATAAATCTCTCGGTGCTTGGAAAATATGTTGCTTAGCTTAAGCGCCGTTCGAGATTTATGATCGCTTGTCAAAATGGTGGAACATGACGTATTATTTCAAACGTTTTACAGTATCCTGGTATACTTAAGAGTAAGACGTTATGAAAACAAATAAGGAATATATACCAACCTTTCATAATTTTGTCCTCATCTCTACAAATTCGGTTTTGTATACAAAATGAAAACGCGAGGAGAAAAGTGAAATATTTCATGATGGAAGTAAGAACACACAACTGCTCGTATCAATAGGTGGTATGTGACTATCGGCGATTGTTTTCAAATATTTTTTCTTTACTCTTTCTGTGTGTTTGGTGTGGAGAGTGGTTTTAATAATAATTAATATATGGCGGGGTCGCTCGTGGTGGGATAAGGTCGTCGAGCTGTATGATAAGGGTAGGTGCGTCGGTAAACATGGAGAGAGCCGGTTAAGCCGCGTTTGATTGAATTATTGCTTGCGTTGTAATTTCGAAGGTGGCGTCAGGTCACGTACTGCCGATACTATGAATATCATGTTATGCATTTTGAAATATGGACTTATATATTTAGGTAAAAAAACTTTAAAGACAACTACTACAACTTTCATCTACGAATAAACTTCCCAGCATCTACGTTGTGAAGTAGTTGTCAAAAATGAATTACACGTATAAAACTAACTAGCACATTTTCTTGTCTGTAAAGTTTTATGAGTAATGGAATTAGGTTTAAGTTCGTTTAATCACACACGATCTCGGTTAACACCAAATCACTTTAGTTTCTTTATATGTTTTTTTCTGTTAGAGAAGATGTGTTGTACTGACCAGATGTGATGCATCATTAGAACGATATTAGCTTGTAACGATGCGTAGTTTTCCTTCATACCTATATCATATTTGGATATTCATTTATTATATCGAAATGAACGGAAAATCATTGGACAAAGCAGTTACTTAGAGGTTTCTGAGCGAAACGATGTTTGATTCATACATATACATACAGGTTTACCTGGAATAGTAGTCGTGTAGTTGCCAAACATATATAAGAACAAATAATATGTTGTTTGCTTAGACACCGAACGTGTACCGAGTGTTTTCTATAGCCCAATAAATTTGTCACCCACAATGTGTAAAGGGATCACGCGAAAAACAAAGGTGTCCTCACTTTATAAGAGGCTCGCCCATTGAGTCCGTTATATTTTTGCTAAATCATACCTACCTGCCGACCTGCCCCTTGTGAGGGAAATATTGGAATAATCGTGATAGATGTCCTCAAACGACGAATATTCGAACAAAGGAGACAAAGCCAGACCAGTAGCAGTACAATAAATAGTACAAGGAACAGACGATAAATTGGGATTCCGATCTCTTTGGCTCGCCTCCTATACGTAGCTAAATACCTTATTGTTGCACGTGACTTGACAAGTGCTACCGATACACCTTATATTAGTTCTTGGACGAGAGGAAAGCACACAACTCAGTATTGGGTATCCGTTCATATACAAACACATACAACAATACATGTATGATCGAAGTGCAGAGCGCGCGTTTGATTATATTGTAATATGTTCCAGTTATGTTATTGACACAGTTCGTGTGAATAGCTGATAGGAAATTAATGAAAATATAGAGTTCCCGATAGTCATCACGTATTCTGTCAATTTGGGTATTTATTGAGGACGCATGGTTGGATAGGTCTGAAATTTTCAGCGGACCATTTATGTGTGGTTTCACGGTCCGTCTGCTATGAATAAAAACAACGAATGAGTGGATTTTTGTTCCGCGTCGTTTGTGTTTTTATTCGGGAATTAGAGTGCTATAAAAATAGCGGTCAAATTTTTTCCAAAATTCAGCACAAAATTTTTCGTTAGTGACCTCGAGTGCCGTAAGACTTTAAATAAACAAAAGCAATCTTGGTTATTAAACGTCTTAAAATATTAGAGAAGACGGATTATCTAAGGTTTAAAGAGACCTTCGCTTAATTCCCCAAAAGTAAACTGCTAAAGGATTATTCATCATGGCATCGGCTGTTGGCAGCTGGTCTGAGATTTAGCGCTTTATACATATATTACTAATTAAATTGTCCAATATACATACGTATATGTCAAGAATTTAGGAATACATTATGTATATTTTTTATATGTTAATTTATATTTCACTGAATGGCAAATTTTATGTGAACACATTTCTAGAGGCAGAAATGAAAATAACGTACCTAACCTGGCTATATTAGTAGTAGTAATTGAAATAACAAATCATATTCGATTGTATCTTCGTTTTGAAGCTTTTCTAAGGATGACTGAGACATTTCATATTTACGGGTAAGATCCGTTGCGGAAAATAGCTTACTCGATAAAATATGATTGGCTGCGATCTTTTTTATTGCCCTGTCGATGCGCACCTTGTGCTCATGTTTGTAAATAAACAGAAACATTGCAAGTTGACACGCAGAGACTGATATTATTTTATCACTGAGCTACGAGCATTTTTAAACGTTACGCAGCTAGTTTTCTAGATAAATAGGTCCCTCCATATTATAATAATGTAATTAATTTTGTGAGATCTACTTATTTCCTAATATAAACATCATGCTATCAGAGCTCCGGAAATACTGAGACCGTATTCATTAACTTTGTTCGTGCAACTTAAACACAATCAAGGGAACTTGGTTTCAATCAGCAATATTTTCCGATATGTTCGTACTTAATTAAGTCCATGCATACGTTTAGCAGTTTCCTTGTAGCTGCGTTACATATTCGCAGCACGCGCAATACAAATTACAAGTAAAACGATCTGCTGTCCCTTTAAATAGACGTCTCTCGATTGCACATCCCTTTCCTATCAAAACAAATATTAGCTACTCTGAAATTGACTTACAACTTTATGTCTGTTGAGATAAGGTTTAGAATCGAGTAGTAACTGTGTCAAAACAAGAAATGATCACCTACAACCCGCATTGGCCGGTCTCTAGGGCCCAAGACTTCCAATATATTTGTGCGGGCTCGCGACCTGGCAACTCTTCAAGATTACTGTCAGCGAATACGACAGGCCGACGTGCTCTGAAAGGGAGATGACCGATAATACGACCTAGTGCAACCTCCTTACACCTCACACCGGGACCAGTAATAGCGTGATAATAACTGTTTGATGTTGCGAGGACTTCTCACATTTATAGAGTGTTGTATGAGAACATTTTGATAACCTTTTGCGAGTGTTATGTTTATTTTAATGTTGATGATAATATAGTGGTTCGGCGATAGCGCATTACACCAAATCAAGCACCTTCGAGCCTTAGACGCTGATTAGAGACGCCATGTATTACTGTATTTAGCGGCTGTGGAATTGTATAAAGGGTACTTGTATGTAGGTTTAGAACATCCTATTACGTAGGTATATTGTAAAGGTATGAGAGTACTTGAGAGACAATAATATTTATTTTAATCATTATAATATCTAAATTCTATTTTCTAATATAAATGCAGACTTATAATATAACACTTTCGAATCTACAAACTCGATACAGCGTGAGACGAAGTAACCTGCAGCAAACAAGTGCACTAACGCAAGTCGAACTTGTACACAAAGGAGAAACAACGGCCGAACATTGTTTAATATCGTCGTAAACGTAAACTAACACCCCAACACGTAGATTCACGGAATAATGCAATATACGTGCTATTGCAACGTTGCTATTACATTTATGACATATCACTATTTGTAATATAATATCTGTCGTGTTTACAACTAGTACGTGACGCAGCGGCACACTTTATCGAAGATGCACCAAGTATCACTTAAGTGCACCTCGCTTATAGTGCTTTCAGTTCCGTGAAAATGGATGTTTAATTATCTTTGCTACATTATTCAAGCGATTTTGAGACCTCGCTTGATGCAAACGTCTTTGGTTTGATTGTTACACGGAATAAACACGTGTGTGATCCACAAATTGTTATGTATTTAGGGTTGGTTGCTTAGTGGTACTGCTGGTTCTTTAGTGTGATTTCAATATTTTAACTCTGTTTTCAAAAACTGTGTTAAAATGATTCAATGAAAATAATTTGTAGTCAATTTCAGTAATTTTATATAAAAGGTTATAGGTAACACTAGGAAACTATCAAAGTTAGAGGCCGCTACGGTTTATGGCGATTGACGAAAACTATAACAAATATGAAGGGATGTGTGAGTATGTTTGTGATAGGGGACTAATCATGTTACAAGCGACGTGACGTTTGTGCAGTTATGCGTGCCGAGAAAATGTATTTATTTGAATTAGAAGAAATAAGTAGTCATAAGTATTTTTAGTAAAGTATGACTTTCGTAAGACAGTTACTTATAATGTCTGTGTTGTAAGTTTCCGTCTATTAAGGAATTATAAGATTTATATTTATAAGGTACTGCTTTAGAATACGATAAGAAAGTACCTCATAACGATATAACATTAATTTAAATGAGATACAGGGCGGGTAACTTTATCTTGTACAAAATTACTTCATCTAATTAGCTACATTGACTAATTTGTTAAACATAATGTGTGCGCACGAACATTACGTAACTTGCAAGAACACCGATAACCGCACAATAATCAACACGCGAAAGAACGATAATTACAAGACTCATTGACAAAGTTACGAGCGCCGCGGTGTCGGGAAGAGAGTAAAAGTAATACCCGTGTATGTGTGAGTGGCGCTGCATAATTGAAAGCCGCGGTTTGGCCCAATAACAATGGAACCCGTACAGTAACGTTCGCCGCGTATAAATTAGGGAATTATATTAATCGCGTATAACGTAGCGTCGTAGGCGAGCGCCGCCCCGAGCGCCCGTGCGCCCCGTGCGCGCCTAACGACCTCACTCTTGTTGCGGATTACGTACTTGTAGCTGAAAATTACACTTTATTACGGTTTCACTCTAGGAATCCGAGAACTTTAATTAGAAGATCCTCTATACGGATAATAATGCTTAAATATTCCACTACAAATGTTTTTACATCCTTCGCTTAGAGCTACTATTTACATTACTAAATTAACAAGACGTTAAGAATATACCTTTAAAGATTTTACATTTCGACTTCACATTTCTGTCTTAGATTCAAAAAGATGTAAAGGGCAGGTTTGCAGACATTAACGCCCCCAACGATATTATTTATAATTTAATTTGAGTACGCTGTAGAGAGTACAATCAATTTGCAAGAAGATTATACGAGGGAAATTAACGCAAGATAACGCGGTATTAGCGACCCACCTGGGGAAGGATTCGGTCTTCCAGATAAGTAAATATATTGCCCTCGGTTACAGAAAAGAACAGATATTTAAGAGAAAACACTGTAATGTAATTGTCGCTGCAATCTAAACGAGCCGCGACGAAACTCGAGGGAACATCTAACAACGTTTATCAGTACTATGTTCCGGAGGCTTTTGTTTATTATGAGGCTCGATACACCGCGTTACATATTTTGATATTCATTCTCTTTGTTCCGGCGGGTATCAGCGAGAAATTTAAGTTTTCAACAGACTTATCACAGTTAAATAATGTATGCTGAACATAGTAGAACTTTGCATTGTTCTGGGAACATAATACGAACACTGTAGATAATATAGATGTACGTGTTTATTCTCAGTATATATCTATGCATTCACAAACCGCCGGCGTCGCCCAACATTAGTCCGCAGTCGATGACGTAGCAACTTCCATTAATACAACTCGCTCTATCACTGGCTAGAAACAACACTAGTTCCGCTACATCTTCCCCAGTAGTTATTTTCTTCAATGGAGATTTCATTTCAATGCCAGTGAACATCGTATCACAATCTGTATCGCTCATACCGCCTCTCCGAAATAGCTCCGTTTTCACAGGTCCTGGGTTCACAGAATTCACTCTAACTCCTTTGGGGCCCAATTGCAGCGCGGTGCATTTTGTGAACATGTCCAAAGCCGCTTTCGACATGCAATAGGGGGTCATAACAGGTATTGGTTTGTTCGACAATATACTGGAGATGTTTACGATGTTTCCTTTAGTTTTTGTCAAGTAAGGTATAACTTTGGTAGAGAGTAAGTACGTTCCGCGTAGATTGGTTGTCATAACTCGGTCGTAAGCCTCTGCCGGCGTGTGTGCGCCGGGTACAGAGTTTACTCCCGCGTTGTTTATTAGCACGTCGATCTTACTGTACTTCTTTATGGTTTCCTCGACAATCCTCTCTATGTCGTTCTCTGAAGTTATATCGGCAATGATGAGAAGTGGTTTTAGGTGGTTGAGTTTCTCGCATTGGAGTGCGATTTTTGTTAGATTGTCGTGGTTTCTTCCGACTAGTGCTAGTGTGGCGGATGATTTGGCAAATCTGATCGCACAGGCTGCTCCTATACCCGAGCTCGCGCCGGTAATTAACACCACTTTACTATTAAAAGACATGTCGTGAGTCCTGGCCGGTGTGAGACTGCGCGGTACAATGGCGCACTCCTGCATTATACGCGACTGATGCCGGCAGTGGAACACTTCCGCGTGTGACATGTGTGTATGTGTGACCACAAAGTGAAACTGCAAGGATCTTGTATCAACTTTTACTTCCTGGATTTAATTTCGTGTTCTGCGTTTTTGTTTTGATAAGATCTTTGTGGAAACTTGTGTATTGTGTTATTGTATAAGAAATTCTACCATTACAATTTCAGTTTAATAAGTACAATTAGTGTAAGTGATATACATATATGTAGAACTACAGCTAATGCAAAAGCTTTTAAGATAATCTGTTCGACTCCGGATAGTAGAGTCGTCGGTATCTTTACTAAAATGTCAGGATTAGGAGATGTAGGTAAAAAAAAGTCCTCATTTCTTCTCATACATTTTATTTGAGTCATCTCGATATACGAAAGACAACATTTAAAATTTGAAGCGAATTTTATTTACATCATCACTTATACCGAAACGAAACTTATCATAAAAGCTCCCTAAATTGTCTTTGGCACTTGCTTTACACTAATACTGTAATTTTACATTTAAGGATGAACAGTTCGATAGAGTAGCGTGAACAAGAATATAATGGAAGAAAGATCATGACATTTGAAAGCTTAGACTTAGATACATTGGAACAAACGCTCGACGAATATAATATCGTATACAAAACGTTTCACAGAAGCATAAAACGAAACATTTCGTATATTTGCATTTCGATCATAGATTTGAAATGCATAGCATTTGTTGAAACATCCAAATACTATTGTAGAGAGATTGAACGGTCGTCGTAGTTTCGTCATCTTCGCAGGTGGACACTCGGCCTTAAGCAATAAGGATCGTGATGCCAATACTTGAACAGAGGGAAACGGTTTATACTCCCAGCAGGGATTTGTAGCGGCTGTAGCATTTGCATATTTATCTACAGACTATAATTATCATTGCAGATTCGTTTTCTATGTGGTAAATATTAATAATTACATTTCTTTATTCAAGGACAGAAATGTTCACAGAGACAGGATGAATTATTAATTTCAGAAACATTAACTATTTATGAATGATTATCGAGGACAATTTTTACTGGCTATCGGATGGTTGGATATACTCGTACTGAAGAGTGAACATAATATTATATTTTTATGAATGAAAATATCAGATATCGACATTTAGTTAATTAAATGAGATTACTATTCGTAGCACATGAAGCAGACTAGTATTGGCAGGTAATGTTTCCTATATGACTATAACTACTCGATAGTTAAAATTGATGTTGAAAGCTGAATAGCAACAGAATTTACTCGCATTTTTAGGAACGAACAATATCAGGAGTAATAAAGTCAATTGAAATGTTAGTTTTATTTTCTAAATAAAGGGGAAGCACGTGTTGTAGTTACATAAATATTGGGTTGAAACGAGCCATACGTTATTGGCGTATACGGTCGATAGAACATTGATGATTATGGCGCGAGTAAAATCTGTTAAATGCACTCTACCGTACACTAGTAAATATAGCCGAATAGTAGCCATAAAACACTCGTAACTTTGTACAAAAATGATGTGTGTAAACACTGGAGGGAGTGCGATACTGGACGTTTGTGTTATTACCACCCTTTTACACTTAACACCTTAGCATTAACATATACTTACAGCTACGTAACAGTACATTATAATTAAAACTTAATTACGTACTTAATAAAATAGTTTTTGGTGTGTACAGGAACTTAGAGGTAGGGTTGAGCAGCGATTCAAACTTTAATCTCATTATTGAGTTTGTCGGCTGTTTGAGGCACGCGTGTGCTCCCCACGAGCTACGAGCCATGAGGTACGAGCGAGCCGCGATGTTCCACGGTTAAGGTAAACACACGATCACAAAGATTAGTGGCGTGGCGCACGTCGAAATCGAAATATGTTCATATTTGTGGTATATAGGGCAGAGTCCGGCCGCGATCGATATACGCCGGACCAATATATTATTATTTTGTTCGACCAAGCGTAAAGGAGCTACACCAGAATATTACGCTCACAGCCATTTTTAAAT
Source organism: Anticarsia gemmatalis (assembly GCF_050436995.1). Taxonomy (NCBI): domain Eukaryota; kingdom Metazoa; phylum Arthropoda; class Insecta; order Lepidoptera; family Erebidae; genus Anticarsia; species Anticarsia gemmatalis. Next base: position 5,606,101 of record NC_134760.1, read on the forward strand.
GAATTTCGATTCACTTATCAAAAATGATTTCGATGAACTGGAAACTTCCGAAAAATAAATGCATTAGCGCTACAATACTGTGATACACTATCACCTACGTTACACGATTTTATTATGAATTCAAGCAGGTACATTGGACTCCCGACTTATAAATTGTCATTAGTTTTGAAAATAAAAACGCTACTTACAGAGATAAAATACGACGTTTACACCCTACTTAATATCTAAGTTACCCTTACGAATGTTGACATTGAAATTGGCTACAGTTGGAAAACAATGTTAATGACTAGAATGTAAAAACTAGATTTATATAAAAATAATTAATGTTCCTACTCCTACGACTACAAGCGGCTGTACACATCTACAGTTAAAAGTAAAGTATATACATCTACCACTGACTTCCATGCCTAATAATATAAGACTAATTAGAAAAATCTAGACAATAACTAGATACTAGACACAGAATTTGAAAAGTTGACTGCTTATAATCGAACGACTAAAATTCGAGATCACAATATCGCTTGGCAATATAACCTTAACAATAACGACTAGCAACCTAGTGGAGATCAATACAATAGTAATATCTAGTTAGTAGTTTGATTCTAGGTGAAAATATCAATCGATGAACGTTGACGCTATAATGTATAAGCTCACTCAGAGTTAATTGTTTAAATTCACGCAAATAAGTACCGACAATAATATTTATTCAGACCATCATTGGATTAAAATACTAGAGTTTACATAGTTCTAAAATGAACGAAGATATCCGACATTGTCAGAAAGAAGTACAGAAAGAGACAGGATTTTATCGCGCGAAGCACGCCCCAAAACGACTATACATTTAGTAAAACATTTTTTGAAAGTCGATTGTAGAATTGTATGAGTTATTCGTAATTAGACGATGTATGTTTTGGTGTTGACAGTAACACTTATTTGTTTGTTAAAGTGATCAGTTTTGGGGGTGGATCTAGGAGTTCTTGAGATGATGTGCGTCGTGGTCGCAGCGGCGCAGCACGGCGAAGTGTGTCATCTGGAAGGTATTGGTGGAGCGACTGCCGCGCTCCAGCGTGCCCGTCATCGTGTAGCCCATGTTGAAGTCAGCCTGCGTCACGTTCGTCGTCAGGTACAACTGTTACAACAAACACCATTAGCGCTTCAGAAACACGATTTCCTATTTCCGATACCATTGTGATACTTTTGTATCGTTGGCTTGACTGTTGGATATAATTCGAATCAAAATTATCGATAGTGACTCGATAAAAAAGTCGCAAATGTTTCGTTATCACCGTCTTGATTATAATATTTATTTTGCTTGCAAGTATGTAGAGTTTACTTTGGAATCAGAGAATATTTTGCTTTTAGGTTGCCATAAACTAAAGCTGGGTTTAAGTCCTCCATTTACGTTTCAGTAAATTCAAGAGAGACTACTGTCACAGCGAGAGTATTCGCACACCTAGATTAAGGTAGCATTAAGGTTGTATTTACTAAATGCTAGAAGATTATATAGAATGTTATGTACCTTAAAATCAGCATCAGTGCCCATATGTTTGAAGGTGCCTACGATGTAGACAGCATTTGCACCGCTAATAACCATTCGAGCGTGAGTGCTGTGCCTGCAACAACAATAAACCATTATACTCTCGGAACAGGTCCCGAACCTCTTTAATAATATGCTAAGTGTAGTGCACTAAATGAGTTGCACTTTGAATTTACTGTAAAGGTTATACGAAGCAAGAAAGCACTCTATTTTGTATTATTTAGTGCTACCTGACGTAATTTATACGATGAAATTTAAATTATAATAGTACGTGTGGTTTTGACGAATATTAAAATTTTCAGTACTCCACAGTCGCAAACAGATGCACTGCTGCTATTGATATAGACATACATTTGAAATTTCAACGTTTAGATAAGCTTAACTGCAGTAGAGTACTAAAATTTAAGTCAACTCTCTTAGTTTCTTAACCAATATAAACCGTTATCTTTGAAGCTACTCGCTTTAGAAAATTTCGCTTAGAAGTTTCCTAAAAGCTGTATTGTAAAGCATGTACTATGTATAAATAATGTGTTTGTTGTTGGTGGTTGTATGTGGAGCGACAGATAATGTGTGACGGTGCAGTTTGTCACGCCCCCGCCGCGCGCCGCTAAGAATTAGTGCGCGACGCTTACCTCGCCGCAACCACCACCTTGTAATACGCCGCCGACGCGCGGTGATTTATCTACGGTCGACTGCCTCATAACTACTGCCCCTACGTATTATTTGCTGTTCCTCGGACACGTCCTACTACGTGATAAATTGTTATCTAAGGTCATCTCTCGGTTATTTTTACAAGAATTGATGCGATTACCCGCATCGCTGCGACATTCACACTGAGTGAAATGAGCAGTATTTACTTTGCTTTCATCATCGAAAATACGTCACCGAATATTTGGTGTGATATTATTGAAGGTAGGACCGGCAAACTGGCAGGGTTACGCAAACTAATTTTAGGAGAAAAAGTCACGTGTAAACTTTGAAACTTGAGTCTTCCTGATGCATTTGGAAAAGCCGAGGAGTTCGCATGCCGGTCACGTATCCCAGTTAGTAGGGCGCGAATCCAACACGTACCTACCGCGGGCCTAACAGCCCTGTAATGGCCGCCGCCCTATAATAGCCTCGAACATCCTCGCCTCTGACTACCCACCAGCAAATTAAAATCCCTTTATGCGTACTTCTACGCTACTTTCTTCAGAGAAAACGAAATTAAATCGACGTTTCTGAAATTAGAGCCTCCGTTTGCAAAGAGCTCCTCGGAATAGATATGTCGGATGTGATTGTAATACAAATTATTTAAAAAAAAAGCCCAAGTACTTTGTAAATATGTTACTGATTCGAAGAATATTAAATCACATACAAACTCTTGTACGTTTTGGTATTTGGATCATAACTTCAAAAAATTATAACAGTGTAATGAACTTAATGTTGAAAAGCTCTTGAATAGTAGGCCAACTCCGGCCTGATATTATTATTTAAGAGTACTTATTACACAACTGGACTCAACTTTTGTTGCAGATTTATAAAAGCCAAAAAGCTGCTTTGAATTTCACAAAATAGTTGAGTATTTTATCTACATCGAAAATAGGGCAAAGCATAAAAGTGATCTGTGCGAAGGCTATCGTGAGATACAACTCATTTAGGCAAAATAGTGGGACGAGCGGCAATAATCGTTAACGCTAACTGCTCCCGTTTAACCGGCGTGTCGTGGAGCTTCCACGTTTTTCTCCGGGAAAATTTGTTTTCGACAATTTCTCTGATATAAGAGGAAGTCGCGTTGTGCACCGTACTAAAAGCTTGCTCTTAGTGAAATGGCATTAGCTATTAATATCGGTTTAGATCAGCGTTCAGCGAATAAAATTGATTGTTGTCGATAAGTTCACTCGCATCTATGTGACGTTAATGATGTTTTTACCGCTACATTTGTCGCTAATGAATTTCTCGCATGTAACATATCGGTGGAACCGACGTAATTTACAAAGAGATTTGCTGAGCAAGCGTTAAATAAATACTTTATGTTGTAGCGGTGTGATAATAAATAGCACTTCATTCGCGCTAAGCCCTTAACGTCCGCCATCTTTATTTACGGCACGTTCTCGCTGCTCCTCAGTGTTGGCGGGAGATGGCGCGATAGTGGCGCCACTTCCCGCCGTTTGTCAAATACCGGCTTAGCGCGCTCACCTGAACCTCCACAGTTAATTGCGAAAAGCACGTTAACGCGCTACAAACATGATATAATGTTTCCTCTCCGCTCTTAAAGCGTTTAATTATATTTTTCACTTTAAATCCTCGCTTTGTGGAGAAAATTTGTTGTGATTTTTTGTTTTAAACCTTAATTTACTTAATGCTCCACTGAACACTCATTCCCTAACGTGCACTTGGTACTTTCGACTTTTTATTTCAGTGACGTAAGTACCAAGAAGAAACTGGGACATACAGATTCTTCCGGATGTTTTACTTTAGGTATTACTGCTTCGCAACTCAAGTAACATTGCAATTGCATTGCAAGGCAACACGTGCTAATTATATAACCATAATGTTTTAAAAGCTCATAATGTGTGGTTCATCATTTCTCTCACCGTCTAGTACCAGCCACTTCAACAACTTTGCAGCGCGAGCGCCGCCACCAGCACGGCTGCAGGGTCCAGTACGAGGACGAGGCACTGCGCGCCCACCCCTCCTCCGGGAACATCAGCACCTGCACACAATTCACAACACAAATATTATTTAAATCTAAAAGATTTTAATTGATTTTAAGACTCCTATTTCTGTTTGTAAAACTTCTGTAATGAGAGCAGACAAGTTTATTTTCGTTTCCAAGTCCGCATAAATTAATTTAAAAACTCCACCAGAGCCAATCATTCCTTGCGAATGCTCGATTGATGTTGTTTTAACAATCAACCCTGCGCTCGCCAGGCGATATTTTACGCGAGTTGCGTCGGTATCTTCAATCTACGAATGTAAAATGAGGGCTTCACGAAATGTTGAGTACGAATTAACTAAATTACAAAACTTTACAAGCCTTTCGACGGCGGGTTGAAAAATAGCTTTTTGACTAAAACTAATATTGCTAGCCAGAAACAAAACAGAACGGAGTTGTAACGAAGTTGTTTCAGGCGTTCGAGTTTACAACCGCGGGCGATGGGAGCGGGTTACCGGCTCCGCGCTCGTTTACGTTTACAGCGGGAGCTGTTCCGCCGGCACCATCATCGATAACGCAAACGCGGAAGCATATTGCCACCGAGACTCGTTCGCTCGATTGGCTCCTGGCATTCCGTCCTCATTTTCTTCGCGGGCGTCTCGGGCAATATTTTTTTTTCTCGTAAAATGTTTTCCTGCTTTCGACAATATTGCGCCAGTTTCAAAGGGGCGGAGTCGTCGGGGATAAAATCGCTTTCACATTGAGTGAGCACACTAATGATTGAGTTCCGTGCGGTACGGACGAGTGGCGGGCCGGGGCCGGGCCGGGGCCTGGCCGGGGCCGGGCGGACGTCTCGCACGGGGACACCGGCACGACGCGTCCGCTCACCCCGCCGCAGACCCTTTGATCAATGTACTCCACTGTTTAATGGATTTAAAAGCATTTCATTGTTACGGATTTAGAAATGCAAGGATTTCATTTAAGCCATCGAAAATTAAAATGCTAGGTAGTGGAACTAGAGGAGAACATTCATATCCAGATTTAATTTCTCGTAGCCATGTCAATGAACTCAATGAATCTACGTTATCAGTTTTTAAGAAGTACGATACCTTTTAAGACAAGCTTTTCCCTTGCATGCCTAAAATATATTTAATACCTCCATTTTTTCAGGGCATGTAAAGCATCGCAGTGTCCAACTCGCATTTGGACAGCGTGGTGGACTCAAGGTCTAATCCCTCCCCCATTTGAAAGGAGACCTTTGATCAGTAGTGGAACAGTAACGGAATAAAAAAAAAAATTCGGGCTTATGAAAATAAACCATACCTGGTTTTAACATACTGTGATTTCCCTTACTTTCTAACACTTTTTATCGTATATGAGGCATACATAACAATAATATTGTGTTACTATTAACGCGGCACGAACGTCAATAGCGGTGCCACTAAATTAATACAGCTGTTTAATGTTCAAAGTACGTCGGCGGCTGACTGGTCGTAATATAAAGCTCTACGGGATAGTCGGAATTTGGAAAGTCACGTCTATTCCCTGCGGTGTGTGCCAACTCGCCGATGTCCATTACGAGTTTTGGATAGATAATTTTGACTAACGTTTGCCATCACCATTTCACTAACTCAGATTCCATAAAGCTTAACAGCATTCAGTTAAATATTCACTAAAGAAAATTTGCGTTGATTTCGAATAAAATATTATTAGAACAAATGCTGGAATGTTCTATCTTTGATGAAGTTATTCAAAAAGGAATACTGCGGTTTCAGGGCGTTGAAAATGTGATAAATCTGCTATTTTATGTTTGAGTAAGGTAGCACTGAGTTTAAGATCTTTCATTAAATTAAGAAAGTAGTTTCGAGATATGTATCTTTGTCGCCTGTTTATTTATTTTCTCCTCCCTTTATGTTATATTATTACATACATTTCCGCTACTTTACTACTACTACAACTCACACTAAATACAATTCCCTAGCAACTTGGTTGAATTTGTATGTTTCTCCTTCCTCAAAAAAACACGAACTAAACTATTAATTTTAACTTGATGATAATTTCCAATCTTTGTAATTATTCCCACATCGAAGCGTGGTTCGAAATTTCTATTAAGTCCACAGACTTTTTATATTGGAGCAGACAAAACCTGTTCAATGACAGGCGTTAATATTCAAAAGCCCTCGTGGTGGCATCTATCAACACCTTTTTATATGAAGCAATCAATTCACGACTCGAGAGTCGTCCAATTACGGAGCGATCTCGAAACGATCTATTAATTACTTCGTGAACTGCGCACTGTGCATACGAACGTGTCTCAAAAATAAAGAATGAAATTGTTTTTAAAGAGTTTTTTTTGTTTCGGAAAAATGTGGTTCAGTTTCGTAAATCACACATACAAAAGTTTCCTCTTGAAACAGTTAGTTTAAATAATCATGTAGTTAATCACAGGTCTATCAATATTTTGAGCTCTTAATGACCCATAATATCAGATAATTTTTAAAATTCATATACATACAATAAACAATTAAGATTTATGACGCCAGATCTCAAATAAATCGAATAACGTGAGTACTTAACAGAAAGCATAAGATTTTTCGTCAAAACGTGTTTCGGGAACGACGCGGCGTGCATTCGAAAATATGCATTCAAATCTGCGGTAATTTTAATGGTATTTTAAAATGTCGATGCAGATTACATGGAGCTGATGGAAGCAGCCGATAGTCACGCGCGCCCACTCCACGTGGAGTGTTCGCGCCTCGAGCCGCCGCCCGCGCCGAGCCGCCGCCGTCAGCCGCTGCATTTACGAGCCTACAGCATGAGCATCAATTTACTGGAAGTGCTGCAACCTGCTCGACGAGTGCACTGCACTTTAATGATTTATATTTCAACTCAAAATTATTTTATTACGCTTGCATTAAACATCTCAGAAGTTACTAAAAAAAGGATACAGCAATCATTGTCTTGAATAACGTAGACAGCAATCGAAATCAATTTTATCTAAGGTGTATCTAGAGATACAAATTAGATACTAAAAATATCCTACAATATACTGCTAAAAGTAAATTAAATATTTGCTCTATTATCATCTAGAAATGGAATTGTATTTAATTATATTAATATACCATTCGTGTATCGATATATCACGTCCCAAATACATAGTAAATCATTGGTCAGGGCAGTCGATTTTAAATAATGGCTCTGCTTTGTAATCATTTATATGGCTTTTACAAGCTTGAATTACATGTTTGAAATAAAATTTAGGCCGAAAATAAAAATACAAATATCAGAAAGCATTCGCTTTGCGGGGAGCAACAGATTTAAGCAAGAAAAACTTAGTTTCTCTGGTGCTATTTTAAGCTTTATAAGAATCGATTCAATAAAACGTCATTAAAAAAATATTTTTGTACAAAATAAGTTATTTTCTTATACAAATGAAAATTAAGAATAGTGTGAAATAAGCGCGGTGTTTATAGTAGAGCTGTGTAATTCGTTGGTCTGTGTGGTAGGTCGGAGCCAACGCGCGGTAATTGGATTTAGTCTGGACGACGAGTACGAGTGAGGATTACTGCTTTAAGGGCATACTAATGATACAATTTGTACCTCCAACTACTTATAGATTTAATAATCAAGTTTATAAGTTATTTCTATATATTATTATGTAAAGCTCGGCGTGTAGCGGTTAAATAGACTTTTGCTTTATTTTTGTGGTATTCAAAATTCTTTGAAAATTTAATCAAGACAATCTTTTCTATTATTTCGGGAGAAATCCGCACTCGCTGTGGGATAAATAATTTACTATTAAAAAACCTACTTTTTCCGTAGATAAATCGTCTCTTATTCACGTGCGAAAGCACTGTTTATTACAGAAAGTTTATGAAATTCCTTTCTAAAAAACATAATTTATTTAATTCAACCTGTTCCAAGATTTAATTTCATACTAAAACTTTAATGTTTATGTATTTCGTGATATATAACCGGCCACATCAATTTATGGAACGCTTAACTAAAGCACGAACCATTTCATAAAATCTCTACACATTTACGAGGGAGCAGTCTAAGCGTTTGTAGCTAGACATTAAATGTTTCATGAAATATTCTGTTTGCAACTTAACCTATATATTTCTCGCACATAATATTCACACATACATACGTACATAATATCACGCCTGTTATACCCGAAGGTGTAGGCAGAGGTGTATCAAAAACAACAGCGTTTCGCAATTAACAATGTAATAGGAAAGCGAGTCTATTGCCATATACCGGCTACAAATGAGAATTATCTAATATATATTATTATATTATCTATTAGAGACAAATCAATAAACAGCACTCATTCCGTCACAGAGGCAGTCGACACATAATATTTGTACATAAAGACACATAAATGTATGTAGAAGTATAGACATATATGTGTATAGGACACAGTCCTTTAATCTTTGGTGGTCGGAGGAAAGAAGTTTGCAAGGACATTATCATTCTTTTATATTGCGCTATCTGTTTGTACGCTCCACGAGTTTGTTTAGGTCCGAACGATTGATTTATGGCAATCACTCGGCTCGACGCCTCTAACACGATATTATCTGTACAATAATGAGATATTATATAAATATTGCGGACGACTTTTTATGACTATTTGTACTTGACAGTGACAAGAACTTCGCCTTACAAGCTTCAATAATAAGTCACTATACTACTTCAATATAATGTTTTTTCATACTGCCAGTGATTATAGTGCTTCTACAACAGATGTTTCGCAGTGTCAAGCGGTGAAAAACAGACGATAATTTTTTAGAGAAGTTTTAATTTCTCCGTAATTCCATTTTTTTCGGAATATAAGGTACAGGCTAATCAAAGATTGACTTAAGTTATTAGCCACAATAGTATCTCATTCATATTCGCCTTGATCGTTCTATAATGTTAATATAAGCTATACATCACATTCACTATACTTATCCGTACAAACGACTTTCGAAAATAAACAAATAGCTTTAAAAATCCGGGTACAAGAGTTTTATTTTACTAGGAGAACATAAAGTTAAGGAGCAGAAAGTTGTCGAGATTCCGTGTAAAGACCAAGGAACTGTGGAGTGATGCGGGTTGTGACGGTACGACGTTATCGCAAACTTCGCTCATAAACTTATTCGTAAACATGACTCGTTATACGCTCCTCGAAGGTATTCGACCCTCAAATTTACACTGTCATGTACTACTACAAATATCTTGCTACGTCATGTTAGTATATTAAGTCTTAGTAAAGGCTTATACTTACTAGTTAGAACATTTGAGGAGTGTGTAAAGAATTATGTTACGTACCCGATGGTTTCATTTAAACAAAAGATTTCTTAAAATTCAAATTACTCAGTGTTTTTGTGAATAGAACACAAGTAAAAGTCTAGTACACGACAAGCCTATTGTTGAAACTAGTTATAAGCTGCCTCGGAACCACTGGATACAATTAAAAACTACATTAAGTCGCAATTTTATTTTCAAAATGCTCTCTAATATTAGTGAACGTTTATTGTCTAACTAGAGTAAACTGGAGCAGAGTACTGAGCGTAGCGGGCATTAAGCAGATATGACTACAACATTACACCAAGTTTCATAGCCGAGCGAAACTGGGGCGAAAATAAACTTAGACCAAACTGTACCTGCTAGAATTTAGTTGGAAATCATCCATATTGACATTTTCCGTATACACGGACGTTCCGTGGGTTCCGTGTCAAAATTTAATTAACCTGAGCCAGTCGAGTTCGCCAGGTAAATGGTAAATACAGGTGGATGATGCGCGCCGCTCACTTCATCGGCTTTCATTAGTAACCGGGAACTCTACATGTGCTTTACTAATAAACCTAGCGTATGTGTCTCTATGTTCTAGAATTTCTGGCTCAAATTAATTAAATTTCCAATGCGCTGACATATTTTCCTGTAGCCTGAAGTTGTACTTGACCGTTAATTAAATGCATACGAGGTCTCTCTGATGAGTCGCGGGATCTGCTTTGAATAGATTGTATGCATATAATTTGTGGAAAGTTTTGACTGCGAAACAAACTGGATGATACTTAAAAGTTTTGTTGTATGTAACTAAAGCAGTACAATAGAAATAATTTTCTTTATATCGGGACGTGTTTTCTAGCGCGTACCTTAGTGTCTTTATACGAGCGACTGTCGCATTTACTAAGCACGCTGCGATCTTTCTGTTTGCACTTAACTTTGTTACGAGAACTGAAATTGTGAATTTAAACTATGTATAAAACGGCCAACGCTGAATAGAACAGCATTGAAGCGGTTATCCGAGTACAAACCATCAGTAGTAAAGGATTTGGGAAGTGAGTTGGGCCTACCCGCTGACGTCATCGACTTAAAAAGTACCCACAAGAGTCCTTCGATTATGCATCCCAGCTTTCCTCCTCTAGGTATTCTTACTTTATTTTTCTGATAGAACATCTATTTGCAAAATATAAAAAAATATATAGTGTTGTAGTTTTTTAATACTCTGTATTAAAATTTTTTTGGGCGTCTCCTTTTCACGAATACCAATCGCTAGGAATAGAGTAAGTTTTTCTCACTAGTCGCAATAAAATTCTTGGTAAAGCCAGCAGTGCTGCATGCTGCTGTTATTGCAACAGCAGAATGTAGCAATGGATATAACGATTGAAACGCATGTTTTATTTGTTGAGCGGCGATATTTGTATGGCGTATCGCCCGCAGCTATCTCCCGGTCACTCCCGGTAGCCCGGTAGTGGTGGCCGGGCCGCGGTACAAACTGCCAATTTGCAGTTTGATGACACGACAAAGGGTCGAAGCGTCCGCGCTCGCTACGTCCGAATACACGATACCGTTCTAACTCAATTCCACGACCGCTCCCAATTTGCCCACAAAGAGTTCTGGACACTATTGCTCTTCTGATTTTACATGAATTTTCTCGGATTTATTCGCCTTTTATTTTCTTTTCACACAGGACACTCGCATCAAGTGACTACAAAGCTATTCGACAATCAAATGGGAAGGTTTCGTATTACTTGGAAGTGGAAGAATTGCGCTCGAATTATTTTGTTGATAGACCTAAAATATGTTAAATATTTACGACTCAATAAGTGCTAAATCAGCGTGCAAATATTTTATAAGCAACATGAACTATTAAACGGTTCTATACATTAACGTTTATTTGATCCGCGAGCAGCAATTTCCATCGATTTTGGGATTTCGAAGGAATTAGCGGATAATGTTATTTAGAGAGAGTAGTTTCCACGAACACGAGCCAATGCATAAATTATGCATTTGCTTTGTGCATAATTAGTGATACACATCAATGGAATTAGTGTTTATGGGTAACGGCTTTTAAAACAAAATACATTTTATTAATGATCATACCAAAAAAGTCCTTTTAACATTAAAACAACTGCTATACAAGTTCGTGTTATCCAATGTTCGCAATAACAGTAAACATAAAAAACGTTGTCCCTTACTTTGCAACAATTTCCGTGCAATCTTTTGGCACTAACATACAAGGAAATTAAAACTCGCCAGACGTTGGCCGCCCAGACAATTGTGTTACAGAACGTTTATTCGACCAACAAATCAATTTTATACAACCGAGACTTTTAATTGGACGATAAAGGGAATAAATTGGAAGAAATAATTTCGTTTGCGGTTTGATCGGAAGGTTGTCTCGGTTGCTAGGCGACGGGGTTCAGCACGGAGCGCCGGAGGCACGTCGCGCGTCGTCGAAGGGTGATGTGGCTTATCAGATAATTGACTGCAACTAGTGGTGACACGAGAGGAATTGCATGGCATACTCCCCGACAACGAACGCGATGTTATTTGTGTCACGTACGGAATTGATGATCACACGATATGTAAATTAAGACGGAGTTCCCGCCTAACAAGATTACGTACGTACGGAGAGACAAGGAAAGCCAAACATTTGTATAATCCGTTAGGGATAAAATGTACAGTAGCCAATTAAGTTCCAATATAATTGATATATCTACATAGATAAATCGTAAACAACGAACGACTACCGATATCTTAATGGATGTCGTAAGAAAGGCACATAGAGATATATAACGAGAGAGCAGGACCACAGTATAAAATATTATGTTCTAGAAATAACCGTAAAGTACTTACTTGGAATATTGTATACAAATTTCAATTCTTTAGACGGCTACCCATTTTGTTGGTGACTCAGATAAATAAATAAGATTATCCCATGAAATATAACCGGATATAATGCGCGGGTTAATAAATCACATTCTTGGCATTCATACACTCGTAAGTAAAAAAACTTGGCAAACTTCACATAAAGGAGATCCCGCAGTGATGTATTTTATATGTATATTGGTGAGGAGGTCCCGACCCTGTTATCACCATATATTTGACTTGTAGCCTTATAGTCTGTCTATTCTCCGAGATTGCTAGACTATATTATCGCGGTAAATCTTATATTTACTTTCATAAATGTAGGACTATTTCCTTATCTTTTATTTATGGTACTGTTCGTAATACTATTATGCCAAGCCAAGTAATACTATTGTGCCAAGTATTAGGACTTTGGGGAAATAAATATAAATACAACTACGCACTTGTTATACATTATTAGGATAATAATATGTTTTTGTAATTAAACTAGTTAGGTACAATAAGTAGTGTGTTTCACTTGAAACACACTACTTATTGTACACAACATTTTCGATATACGTACTTACGTATATCGAAAATGTTGTGAAGCTAACGAGTCTATCAAAATTCAGTTTTCCCCAATCAAATAGTACGGCGTAACTTGTAACAGAATCAGCATAGCGTAGCATATTATAATGACAGCACAAAGCTATGGTAAGCATGGAGTTGCCAACTAATACCGTCTCATCACGCATGCATAAACTTTACTGATACCACTCTATACAGTCTGTATACACTCTATACAAGTGTATACGTGCAGGGGAGCGGGTGTCTTATTTGATGAGCTCGAGATGAACTCGTTACTGCATTGTAATTGATGTTGATGTTACCATTCGCAACTTACTTTCAAACTGCGACTTGTAATCATGAAACTTGTACAGATATGATTGTATTTGACGTTTAATGAGAAATTGCACAATAATAATATGGTTGTATAATGTATATAATCATAGCATATTAGTTCAACTAAGTTTATCGTTGCCGCGTTAGTTCTATTTTTAGTACCATTGGTTTACAAAACTATTTGTTATTACTAAAACGTTGCAGTTTAAACGAAAATATCGTTCGCAGTTATCGCTAAAGCAATTTGGAACCTAACATTTATTTTACGAATGTTTAGATAACTGGTTTCTATTACAAAATAAAAAAATCCAGTGGATTTATATAAATTCGCGAGTGAGGGCGTCGTATATTGCGGAAACTGCTGACAGCTGCTGATACAACGTGTCAAGCCTGAGCCAGGTGTCATGGCCGGCAATCAAAATAATCCGGCTTTAAACTACGTATTTAAATAAATATTCCGACTATTCGCTTTTTATTTATTAACACACATGTCCTCTCAATTCTCACGCAAGGATAAACTTGTTCCACGGATGAATAAACTGATCTACTATTGAAATATTGCGCTACCTATATTTTTTGCTTTTCGTTTTTTGAACAAGAGTGTTTCGTAAATCTATGGTCCTAGTTTTACCCGTTAATTGATCCATTAACAACGTAAATAGAATGTGATCAGACGAAGTCAAGTTTGTTACCTACTTGAAAAATATGGACTAGAATTATAATATATTATAGAAGCTCTTACACAAATATGCGAACAGGAGGGCTTAATAGCTTGGGTTATTATATTCTAAAAGAGAAAGTTATATACGCTCGCACTGCAAAATGTAACTACTACCATCATCGCTATAACAGACAAGGTAAAATATCGGTAGTACAAAAAGGCAGCTATATTTCAACGTTGGTACATCATCAAGAATACAGCGGGAACATCGGTAGCGCCGCCCAGTGTCGGTTCGACGCCTCGGGCGTTCGACGCGAGTAATGCACAAAGGGCGCTAAGTGCCAGCCGCGGTTCATCGATGAAACAAAGGGAATATTACCCGGAACACTGGCAAAAATTGAGATACTCCCGAACACAAAGCGAAGTGGCTTGTAAGCCGCAAATGATTTTGTTTACGATTGTACTGGTCATATTTTGTGAGCTACCCGGGTGAACGCTTGTTCGTTAACAAATATTTTTTTACTTTTTATCCTGAATCACACGGTTACTTTTTTTAATTTTCCGCTACAATAAACTCGATATTGATATTGGAATAAAATGGTTTTGGTTTTATTGCAGTTTATTTATCGAAGTAACTATCAAACCTACTAAATTGAAAACGTTATTTGTACATGCAATCGGCTAATTACTTCCAGTTTGTAAAATATTGGTCAAATTGTCTTCTTTGTTTGCAAACAGAACAAAAAACTTTACAAGGTAACAATATCGTAGTCTTTTGTATACAACACCCCGCTTTAGTGCGAGAATTTACAGTAAGATTTTCAGTATCTCGTGGCTCGCACATCAAGCTGTCAGCACTACTTACCAGTCCCAATGGGCTCGCAACAAGTTCTCTTACATAGTTCAAAAGTTTTCACATAAGTTTCTTCATACCGATGTTCTAACGTGCATTTTAGAAGAAAGAACTCGACGCGTAGTTCGTTTTCTATCAGTCGCAGACTGATAGCGATATGAGACGTTAACTTAATTTCCGTGGCAGCGAGACGGCGCACATGCTAGTACGTAAGAGTGTAATAAAAAAGAAGAACTTTGGATTAAAGGTTAACGTTTTCTATTATAAAGTTCTTGTAGTTTTTAAAGTTAAAAGTTTCAAGTATTAGACTAAACGTAGTTTATTAAAACTTAGTATTATGACAAATCGATTACATTTACAGTCAGTAACGTAACAACAATACCTAAATGCTGCTGTCGATTCACAATCAACACAATCAATACTCGCAATCAATGTCGAGAACCGCAATGAAATGTTTGGCAAAACCACTAATTGTAAGAGGCAATCAATATAAACAGACTGGCATTATATAAATGGTTGCTAACAACCGACGATTACCGAAGGCATAAAGTGTGCTCTCCTGGGACGAGCTGAATTTAATAGCTGAACATAATTCGATTGTTCCGGCTTGCCCGCCTGTGAAACTACATTCCTTTTGCGTCATGAAGTGCACTATCGCTTGCGAATATTGTTTTGTTATTTTTAGTAAATTGAAGTGTAATATGCGAGCATATTTTGAGTGAAATATCTCCCATGCATGCGTTAAAATATCTAAATATAGCTTCATGTTTGTAATTTTCCGTATATCGTTTTGAATATTGCGTTTTTAAATGTTCCCACTGGAAATCAAAAGTTGGGCGTGGATATAAATGACCGCTTACTAAGGTACCTTTTATTCTGGAAATGTTTTGAACAAAAATTCCTGCTTTCAAAACTGTAGCAAAACATTTAAAACATATCAATTCTAACATTAGTTGCAGGCGCGATTGTATAATAGCGGAACATATATCGCCAACAAAAATATTAAAGCACTACATTCGTACGACCGCACACGTAGCAACAATATCATAATAGGGGTCATCAAAATAAAATTGGGAATGAATGAGCGTCACGCAGGGCTATACGTGCGCCCAGTATTAGTTATACGAGAGCCGGGCCCGAGACAAATAGCGCTCATTCCGAGATATTGTCGGTAATGTATCGCAAAACGACCAAAACATGTTTATTGAGATTCCGCCGAGAAATCGGGGAGATGACGCGCCGTATACGAAATAGGTTTCTATTTACTATTCACTTATATTCCGCTACATCTCTATTGTACATTTATTTTTTTGTATTTCCACTCTCTTTGATATGCCCTTGATTTTGTACGCTGAAATGTTTCTAATATAAGTTGCTCATGTGTGAAAGTAGGATTTCTTGTGAAGAGAATATAAAGAAAATCTCAAGTGGTACAGTAAAAACTGAAATTTCTTAGACGTAGTAAAAAGAAGTGTAGTTAATAAAAGCTCAGGCTACGGCTGAATGTTAATAATAAAAAGAATGCTAACAAAGTTGTTTGGTCTCTCTTGTCCTTGTGGCTTTGGTATATTTATCCATCCATAAAACTATAAAAAATAAATTCGACGAGCATCATAACAGTTGTAAAAAGATAAATATAAAAGAAAGGAGGGTGTTCGTATTTGCAACATCAGCGAACAATCAGTCTCGTTAGGTCCCCGTTGGGCGCCAATTACAGATCGGTATTGGTCTGATTGCACGGAAAATAACAGCGAGCGAAACAAGATTTATAAAGTGAGTGTATCTATCAATAGTAACGCTGTCATTTCGAAATCAATTCAACTCGGGTGAATGGAATAGTGTTTTGGATTGAAGTATATCATATCTACAGAAAATGTTTAGTCTATATTTATTTCATCCAAGCTATGTTTGGATTATTGTGTATTTTTATTTAATTATTACTTTTACTGTTACGGTTAATAGGCAGGCCTCTAAGGCCTAGTCTCACTTGTAAATATAAACAGCTGCTCACTTTATTCAGCAGGTAGGTTATATCTTATTAATAAT
This sequence comes from Anticarsia gemmatalis, assembly GCF_050436995.1. Taxonomy (NCBI): domain Eukaryota; kingdom Metazoa; phylum Arthropoda; class Insecta; order Lepidoptera; family Erebidae; genus Anticarsia; species Anticarsia gemmatalis. The sequence continues at coordinate 5,622,857 of NC_134760.1, forward strand.
CTGTAAAATTGGTATTATGAATTATATCGAGACCAATTAAACCAAGCTTAACAGATACATAACTAAAATATTTGGCGTAACAAGTGGTGAAATTACGGTACGTCTGCTATATGCTGGGTTTTAAACCAAAGATCTTATTTTAAACTTAAAACTTATTCATTTCTCATGTAATAACTTTTTATGTCGTCTATCGTTAAGCGATTATGTAAAGGGTGTGCTCCAGAGTGCTTGAGAGTGAAGACTTCCCGATGATAGTACTTATCGGATAACACACTGCGATTAGAAGATCCTTTACGGTTATCGTGATAAAAGAAGCAAAGCGCTCCCTGTGTCTGGCTGGAATATAACAGCTTCGTAGTTAAAATATTGTTAGTAGAAATATGAAAGAGAATATTATTTTGTAGTTTTAGTCATGCATATAAAGTTTTCTATTCAGTCATTTTATTATGACAACAGGGGGATAAACCGAAGGGGTAGGCAGAGGTGTGTGAAAGACTATGTTAGTGTCATATTAGAGTAGACGAGCCCATTGTCAAAGACTGGTCGCGTAACCAAAATCCGGTTTTACATATAATTAGAGTATTCTAATATAAATTATAAAAGCAAATATAATACCATTCATTTGAATAATATCTTCCTAAATCTATCAAATTATACTCGATATTGCACAGAATAAACCAAGCCTACATTATTCATGCTACACTCGTTAAAATCAACACGCAGTGATCAACGTATTATGAAAATGAAACGCAAATGCTATTTTTCAGGTCCATTCGTCAGGGAACATTTAACGACGCAGTTGCACCCCGCCGCGGAGGTGTTACTAATGTCCAATTTACAATTCACGCGTGGCCCTAATGTGATTTGTCCGACCCTTTGTGACTCAGCCGTGGTGCGTTCCACACGGATAAATTGTCTATGTACTATGTTAAACTCATTGGCCAGTATGTTATTTAATGATTTATGCTTATTTAGAATGCCTAGAAATAAATTAAAATTTGGGTGCAGGTGTCTGTACAGTCAAAAGCTAAAATATGAACACTTACTTTTTCAGTTTCAAAAATGACTACTGACAGTAAATTATTTAAAAATGATATTACTTTAACCAATTTTATAATACCGTGTATTTATTGTTGATAAGAAGCAATATAAGTTTAAATTTTAACCGCTACAGACCATTATGATTTTAAAAATACATAGGTACCTACACTCGAAGATACGTACCAAACGAATAACAATTATTAAATTGATAACAAAGTACCATTCAAAACGTGACAGTGTATTACATAATATATATATCTTGTGTTTGACGTGCCACAACTATGATGATAAACCAGTAATGGAAGTTGTGTGAACGTAACAGTTACAAACAGGTGCTATTTCCGATCATCATGTCCGCGCCTACCGCCAACACATGATCGATTATTTACGTGGCTATTTTCTCAATTCATTCCGCTTGCTTCGTGAAACGAGTTAATAACGAATAACCTTTTAGAAATACGTATGTTTTGTGATTAATCTAATACTAACGTCACTGTATGTTAAATACTAAACAAAGAACTCATTGTCAATTTTAGACAATGCGTATTTGTAGAATGTAAACATCCAAGCAATATAGCGAATATAATGTTTTCATTACATTCTTCAGACGTTCAACGTACCTAAATCGAGTTGAGTCAAACGTCGTTATGCCTCGTTTCTGTAACTAAATAAGCATTCAGTTCTCGAAAGGAAAACAGAACTTCGTAAAGGAATTTTTAGGTAAATATGACTAAGAGAAAATTGTAATACATCGCGGAGATAAAACGCAGATGGCTGCAAGATATTTCGCAAAAACGAACAAACTGCTCCATCCGTCGACGAAATATTGGACTCGTATTGAGCAGATCTTTATGAATACCCAATTGTTTGAAATTATAAGAGCATTTATTATGCAGGAACCAATGTATTCCAAATACCTATCGGCAGATTGTCTGAGTCTATGCAGATATTGCCAATTAAATTAAATATTCATGGTTATGAAAACGGTCGTCGTCAATTCAAATATTTGTTGGCAAAGTCAATTTTCGATGACGATTTTTGTGGACATTAATAATATTGGTGAATGTGGATAGCCAAACGCACGTCATAATATTAATTATAACTGATTTCGTAAAACGAAAATTCCATAGCGTCAAGTAATGCTACAGTATCATGTGGGAGGTGCAGAGTAAGAGATTGTACGTGTGTATATCAGGTGGCTAGAGCGTCCACCTGTGTACTAATTAAAATCTTACACCGCCACCAATCCTCTCAGGATCGTTCATTGTCAGGTACAATGAACGATCCTGAGAGGATTGGTCTGCAGTAAAATATTATCCAATCTTTATACCAATATTGAAGTTTACGTATTTTGTGCAAAGCTGAAGCAAGTTTTGTGTCTAAAATATATAAAACACAGATAAAATGTACAAAATGTATAGAAATAAACCGCTATAAGTATCTTAGGAAAAGGAAAACAAACAGAAGCCGAAGCAATATTCAATAAATTTGCCATGTTTCAACAAGGTTATGGGAGTCGTAGGCGAGAACGTGGTGGCCAAGTTCTGTGACCCGACTTCCGTGTACAAAAAAACGATAGGAATTCGATTTAGACCCTTCGAGTCCAACGTCCTTCCTGAATGTAAATCGAGGGTGAACTCGTGTCCCACTAAGTTCTCCCTTAACATTTTTAAATTATAGTAAAATTGACATTGTATTACCTTCACGATCTTTTACGAAATTGGATAAAACTTCACGTAGCATTTTGTATTATACAGTAAAGGGTATTAATAAATTTATTTCGTATAAAGGTCGTTCGTATGAAAAGATGAAATCCTTTCTCGTTCTTTACTTGAGCTCTTGAGGACGGTAATATTAAATGAATAAGAGGATGGTACGCTCCTACAGGAACGTAACTGGTAGGTGCTCTGTAGAAATATCGAGTTTCCATTGGAAAATTGAAATTATCTTTTATTCTTAGATGTTTCAGTATAGTTATTGAAGTGACAAACACTTTATTTAGCTCAACATCTAGTTTTATGTGAACCGAAATAACCTAAAAATAACATAAAGTTTTCCTTAATAATTATAAATTCGTATCACTTCAACAAACAAAAGGCCACATCGGTTTAATTACAGAGGGTATATTGACACAAGATACTTGCGAGTCAATAGGCTTGCGTTAATGTAGCACAACTCATGCAAATGAATTATAGACCGCACATACTAATTACACCCAGACCCCGATGATTGGCTTCCCGTGTAATTTGCTCCTAAGACCCGCTTCACGTTTTCCAAATAATATGTCTCGACGTTCGCAAATCTCGTTAGACATCTTAGATTATATGGGTTTCAATATACACTACCTTCTATGTATATGTTATTTTCAATGTAAGGCTACTTGGTTCATTCAATTACCTCTTATACTCGACATTTCATTACGAATCGGTTTAATGTATAATGCTAAAACATTCACAGATCAAACCCTTTTTAATTAAAATATGACTTGTTTCAAAGTTAATAAGCTTACTTTTGCTTTACAATATTCTAAGGGATATTATCTATTCTAAATTTACAACATTTTGAACGCAAATACGAAACCTTTAGCAACAGGTTCTCCAATAATTTATTATAATCACCAGCTGTCTTACATGCAAATTACTTACCTTATAAGATAATTTGAAACTTAATAAATATGTCTCCGACGTACTGAATTAATTTACAAATCGGCGAGGCAGCTGCGTACCGAGCCAGCATAAATAAACCAAAATCTATGGGGACAACACCATCTACGAAATATGTGCTCGTCGAGAGACAAACATGTTTACAAGAGGTTTGTTTTCGTAAGAAAATACAAGTGAAATCAAATTGACGTTATTGTGCTCGTCCGTATTGTTATTCGCGTTCTGTGAATGCAGCAAATAAATTCTCTTCGGCGTTTATTTTGTGGCTGACGAGGAACTTGTGTTTTCAGGCAATTTAAGTTGTTCGGCTGAGTCGCGGCCACGTCTACGCCCTCGTAGCGCTACGGGCTACGGCTACGATACCGACGATACCCTAGTTGTGCGCGCCATTATACTCGTAAACTTTAACGCCAACTTCTTTTAGATATGATACTTTCAGTTGAAGTTCTATGATACCGATGCAGTTAACGTTTTGTACGAGCTGGCCAATCTTTACATCTTTATTCAATAATGTCCTAATAAAACAAAGCAAAATCACAGAAAATTACTTTGAATTAAATTTATTTTAGTACATTTTGTAGTGGAACTTGGAAATATTTTCATTTGTTGGTTGGCTGTGGCCACGTAATAGCGTTCTTTGTCGCGGAATTAGCAATCAGCCGACGGCACTCCGCAGCCGCTGAAAAAAACACAGCCTCCGAGGTTTTTCTTAATTGCTGCGCAGATAAGCTTTACGCCACAGCCCTTGCCGCACAAATTACTATTATTTATTTAACGACTCGACTAAATGAAAATATGAAATACGCGCACCCTTTCCCTCGCCGAATGTCTTACTCAGCGCAGCATACGGTCAACTAAAATTAAGCCCTATTACCGACTCAAAGTGTTTAAAAAATGATAAAGCGAGTCACCGGAATCCTTTTAACCGCCGTATCTCGTTATAAGAGAAGTAAAACTTTACGTTTCTTCTTGTTGAAAAAAATGAAGACGGTCGATGTTTTCCACTTTACCGGCGTTAAAATGAACTTCGTTTAAAGACTGAATTGTATTCCGAACTTGTTAATTCCCGTCTCCGGCGCAGTTACTTAAGTAAGTCTTTCATTAGCGCTCGTCACGTGAGTTGAATTATAAGCCGGCGAGTTTTAAAGGTTGCAAAAAATTCAAAAGACAATGATGCTGACGTCCATCCGCAATTCGGAAACCCTTCTTTGACTCGGCTCCTCTGAATACAAATGGAGGACTGCTACCTAACAACTTTTTATTAACCGTAACCGATTACATTTTTGGCCAAAGTTACTTCTACTGCGGTGTATTTTGGGTCGATGTTGTCTTAGAATCGAATACCAATGGCGGTCGTCCATTTTATATTACGTTTGGACTTTTAATGTAATGCTTTTATCCCAATATTTACTCAGGCGAGCCAGCGTAATAAAGTTGAAATGTATATCAGCCCGTCATTGAAATTAATTACATTAAAATGTATTTGGAACGATTGGAGTGCGTTAATACGGGTTTATGTTTTGTAATTGTCAACACCTGTTACTGTTAACGCTATCGTTATGACATCACATTGTTTTTTATCGTCACATCTATTTTGTTAGCTGAATAGATTTATGTCAACGATAATATTTTTGTATTGAAAAAATAATACCCAAAAACATTGTATGTTACTGTGGAGGAATAACAATAATATTTATTGCTTGCAATTTAGCATGTAATTTTAACCTCCCACTTGCAATTTACTCGACTTACATTGCAGTTGTGGTATATGAACGATCTACGCAGACCCACAATTATGCTGAATAGTTTTCCTTCAAAAGAGCAAACGTATAGGTGTTCAGTGAATATGTGTATTCAGAGGTAGAGCTTACGCTCGCACCGCGGTCACAAAAAGAACCTACGTCTGTCAGAGCCGACGGGGAACTCTGTAGGACAATGAAAAACACTTTCACCCCGCCGCGTGTGAATGCAAAATAGGGTAAAACTTTGCTTTACTGCCAACTTACGCATAATGTTACTCGAATATAAAGATTTTATTGAACCCTACACTCGTTTATTAAATAAGGAAAGTTACGTAAACCACTTTATTAGCAACAAAAGAAAAAAGAAATATCGAACATATGAAAAAGGGACAAAACAAACGGAAACCTCAAAACTTTTTATCGGTTTGGATTGTTGATTTCTCCTTATATTATGTTGACAACAATATTACCGAGGGCTCTTTGAATATCGCCCCCACTTCTAAGACAAACGGCTGGATATATTACGTCGACAAAGAAAACGTATTTCCAAAGCTAGGGAAGATCGGAGAATTGTAGTGCCATCTGCAATTATTCAGATTGAACTGCGGGTTTCAATACTATTAATCCTTCGGAGAATCCATTAATATTGATGGGAGCGAAGCTTTAATGAAAAATGTAGACGTTTGTAGCTTTTTATTCACGATAGAAACAAAGGGGTTATCGTGGAAGACAAGAAGAAAAAGGATCTTAACATTCTGCAGTCATTTTCTTTGTCGAGGTTTGAATTTATAAATGAATGTTGTCGGCGTATAATGGTCGAATGCAATGAACCGATGCTGGTGTCTTCCGACTGACACATTTCCTCGTTTATATTCATGGTATCCTGCACCCACAAATAGTTTGTGAACTTTGAATGACAGTAACGGGTGAGCTGAGGTATGAAATCACTGTTCATTTGAAAGGCGGAGTGAGAGACCGACGCGCGCCGGAGCCACCCTCGTCCCTGCGATGGAGGCATTTCCGTTGGTGCTATGGATACAGAGTACAGTGCTACGGATATATCTACAGCACCTTTATAGTAAGTGACTTTGTGAAGTTATTAAAATATTAGACTAGTCTTAAGCATTAGGTAGTATGCTATACGCTGTTAGCTTGTCCAATTTCTTGGTTAGGTTAGGTTAAAAATAGACAAAGCCATGAGTATTTCTTTATGACTGACCCCTGACAGACACATTATACGCATCCCTGGTAGCAGATATATTTATAGTAAAGTTAAAGACTAACCGAATACAGTACATTATTTCATAGAATTGTATTTTTTTAATCTGTTCTAACCATTACAGATTTATGTAGGTAGTACATACATATAACATAATCCCTGATCACTCGTTGTAGCGGTTGTGAAAAAGCACAGTAGGGAACGATTACGGGTTGTAAGCACTTATTGATTGATGTATACCAGCGAGAGGATTTGGGTTACATATCTAACGTAATATTTAAATAAAAAACACATTAAGCCATGTGTTACATGAATATAAAAATATTTACAAAGAAAATATTAATATAGGCTGGCCTTGGGGGAAGCGAATCCATTCCGTTTGCTAAAAATATACGATACAAATAGCCCTTAGTACTGTTATCCAAGCATTTATTTGACCAAATTCAGATAAACTCGGTAGGCTTAAAATAAAAAGGATAAAATCGGTGTACCCGCATCAAAATAATGACACGGGGAAAAGAAAAAAATAGCTTCATGGGCTAAATTTAATAGTCTGTCCGTTTAAATCCAGTTTTTCCTTATGACGTAAATTGGGAAATGTATTTTAAAACGTTTCATGTAATTCTGTTTTAAAAATAGGCTAATTCAAATAAGATTTTCTTCTTATAGATGTGCTAATGTTAAGGCTTTCCGATCAGAGTGTTGTAATGAACTAAAATCTGTGCGTTTTCTATACATATGTATATGATGTGAATCAGCATAAAATACTAATTACCATTTTTTTAATTTCAAATGTTTTCAAGTAATAGAGTTGGCAGTGCCTCGCGTGGCTCGTGTAGGAACTAATAATACACCGAGCGGAATAGCAAGCATCACTGGATACGTAAAGTTGCCGTAAACTCAAAAATGCAAGATTCTTGCCAAAACGCAAAACGCCTGTGCACCAAAGTTTTTATTGTTTTACTTTATGAGCCGACATTTTATTCGTTAGAAATTTTGCCTTTGTCGCAAAACAACGCGTTTTTTTAAATTAAGTCAATTCTATCTTCTTTAATAATTATAGAGGAAGCGGTTTTGTTTTTTAACTGGCTTTTATGATAGACATGTGTTACCATATTTTCCTTAAAGGACCATGCAAAAAAATGTATGGGCAGTGTCCCATCCCATCAACAGACATGGGACAAGTTTCAATATCATTATTACCTCCCATGAAAAGTCAGTACCAATTTTTAGTTCGGAATTCGACGGGGTTTTTTTTTTTTAAAAAGACTTTTGACAAAAATAAAGTATTTTTATTTTAAAATAAAAAAATACATTTTAGACGATAATTACAAAAAGCAATTGTTCAACTTGACATTTTAAGTATTAATAAAACAAAAACAATTGTGCAAGTAGATACTTAATAACAACAGAACTATTATCCAGACAAAAATAACGTTATATTATTCATCTATTATAATAGTCGATAACATTGCCGCTGGTAGATTAAAGTCGATATGCCGACTTTTGCCCATATACCATATAATTGATATTATATGGGCACAACTTCCAACCGTACGCGCCCCTGTTAGGCATGTGCAATACCACTGTTCAATAGCACGTCTGCCAGTTTCACGTCGGTTTATTAATATGTAACAATAATAAACGCGCGATCTAACGTGTCGAGATTGTATTCGTCCTCTAATTAACCAGACATTATCTTCTCGAATATTATACCTTGGCAAATCAGTTAGCTGGTTTTCTCGAAATAATTCAATATAATAAATTCCATTCCGAATATTTTCCGCACAGTAGGATTTTGCAAGTTTTATATGGTAGGTCCCCAAGGCGAATAAAATCATATCATCATCAGTCAGTTCTGGAAAGTCCTCAATATGTGGCATGGTGGCCTCCATCGTCACAAGAGGAACAAGGAGGGAGGGTAAAGTACGTCTTACGGCTGTTCTCTCTCGAGTTTTTTTTAGTTAAATAGTACATTTTTAATTCAGTTCTTAATCTTTATCTTTACTAATATTATAAAGCTGAAGAGTTTGTTTGTTTGTTTGTTTGTTTGTTTGTTTGTTTGTTTGTTTGTTTGTTTGTTTGTTTGTTTGTTTGAACGCGCTAATCTCAGGAACTACTGGACCGATTTGAAAAATTCTTTCGATGTTAGATAGCCCATTTATCGACGAAGGTTATAGGCTATATATCATCACGCACGTCACGTAGCAACGAGAAATGTTACAAAAACGGGGAAAATTATGACACATTCTCTCTTATGTGACGCAAGCGAAGTTGCGCGGGTCAGCTAGTACTTAATAAAACTGTATAAGTATAACATATTTTTTTTTTTGCACGATAACCCCATATCCTACAGTGATGTCGCCATAGAAAAAAAATAATCATAATGTCGAGATGTATTTAATGAGATATGTTTGGCATCTGTTGATGATATGGGACGATTTTTTGCATAGTCCTTTGTGTCTAATATACTAATAAAGTAGAAAATCCGTCGTCTATATTATAATAGTAAAGAAATTAAAGTGATTTAACGGAGATTGAAGGACGCGGTCCGCTCGGCTATTTGCCTTCCGAAATGAGTTTTCTCAAAGACCTAAATAGCTTTCTCGTACAAAAACGGTAAATTCACCTCATCTTATCAAATTCTGAAGACCTTTTCCTAGCAAATTAAATGAAAGAGCATTGTAATAGTTTAATACCTGAAGCTATATTTATATGTAAACATTTACAAATAAATAAGTAACAATAAACTGTCGCATAATCGTTCAGCAGCGTAAAATAAATACAAAGTGACTGAATAAAAACAAAAGTCAGCAACATTTAATACAAATAAAAACGTACTACTCGCGAGCAACGCTAAGTTTGTCTGTAAATTATGTACTCAGACAAAATTAAAACCTGTGCCATCCCGCTGCTACTAAAAACATTGATTAACAACATTGATATAGATGGCGCCAGTCGCCGAGAACACATCAGCTCCGCGTAAATTAATGTTTTAAAAATAGTAATTGAGTGTTGTAAGATTAGTATTAAGTGTTTTTGATTGACTATTACTTTGATACAAGTCATATATTGTAGGCGTACTTTTATATACAGTGTTAAGAAAAATATAAGCAAAAAACGATCTCCAAAGTAAAGTGCAGTGATAAAACGAAATAAGTGTTTTAAATTACAAAATAAGAAGATAAACCACAGTGCATTAAAATACCATTAGAACTTCAATATAAAATAATCTCAAAATAGTGCCAAACTAACTTTAAAACAAACAAACATTATTCAGTGATAAAATAATACGTTAATTTTATTTAAACTGTTGTGGCGTCAGTCTTATTTAACTAGCCAATAGGAACACATCCCGATCTCCACGGAAGTGCAACCGGTAATTGAATAACAAATTTAACAACGATTACTGAAGCAAGTTTGGCGCAGTGGTCATTGATGCAGTTGTAATCTGCATATGGTCGAGGTATCGTATCCTACCAACACGATTGTCTTTTTGTGATTTCTTCGATTTAAAATAAATTGTAAAGAATAGTCATGGATACGGCAAACGAAAACATAACATTTCGGACAAAAAATAATTTGTCTAGAACATTTTCTTGTGAAGAGTTCTTAGATTCCCTAAGTTCAGATGTGGATGAGACTATTGTAGATTCATCGCGCATAGAAGAGATAACAGAGCTCAGAAAGCAACTACAAAAACAACAAGATTTACTCGCTGATGCATATCTAAAAATTAATCAGTTAACATTGGAAAATAATAATCTAAATAAAACTATAGAGCAATTAACTGAGACTAACTACGATCTAAAAAATAATTACAAGGAAAACCTATCTAATAAAAAAACTAAAAAAGGCAAACAGTGTAGCAAAACTGATGATAGCACATTAAAATTTTGTAGCAACAAAACACAGCAAACTTTGGCTCTAGCTGATAAGGCAATAAGTGTAAGCGAATGCAACGAAAAACACTTACGAAGTTCAGAAAATGGTACAATAGAACATAACTCAAATTCACATCAAGATGGACAGAAAAACATACCAAGTAAGATATGTATAATTAGCAGCAATAAAATAAACAAAGTGAGAAAAATAGCAGAAATTACACTTCAAAATAAATCTGAAATATGCCACTATCTTATGCCTCACAGTAGGACGGGACAAATGCTGCAAAATATAGAAAATAAAATACAAGGCTTTACAATGAACGATTTTTGTATTATTTTAATAGGAGAAGAAGAATTTAGAACAACATACGATTATGTAAACTTAATACTATGCATACAAGCTTATCTGAAAAAAATCACATATACAAACATTATTATTTGCACTCCAACCTTCAAATGTGGCAGAAATACGAACATGTATAATTGGAGAATTGAAAACTTCAATAATCAACTCTACCATGACATAAACGCTCATGAATATGCCTACGCGTTGGATTCAAACCTAAACCTTTCCTACGATTACACAATGTTCCATAGACGCAGTGGATCTCTCAATGACAACGGCATGCGAGTTATTTTCAAGGACGTGAATCGACTCATTCAGGACATCAGAGAACATAGCGCTGAGATACAATCGTCGGAAATACAGGACGAAGAACTCGACCACAGTCAGTTTTTTCTATGAAAAGTCCATTTACATAATGCACCAAAACATCGCAGGTCTCCTTAATAAATGTAATGAGCTTAGCGTCTGTCTAGAAGATTTAAGGTCAAAAAGTCTATCAACTATCGACGTCATTTGCATAACAGAACATTTCATGATGTCGGGCTATGAACAATACTTATCTCTAGCAAATTATAACTTAGCAGCGTGCTTCTCTAGAGGTGACTGTAGAAGAGGTGGTTCGTGTATACTAGTAAAAAAGGGCCACCAGTGGAAAGAAATTACAGACATTTACAGATTCGCAATTACCAATATATTTGAATGTTGTGCTATTGAATTGATACAATGTGGTATAACTATAATATGTATTTATAGAGTTCCGAACCTGAGTAACCTGAACGCATTTTTTGTCCAATTAGAAAATATGTTAGAATATGTATTAAGAATTAAAAATAATAAAATAGTCTTGTGTGGAGATCTTAACATTGATACTTTAAAACGTAATAACACATCTTTAGAATTAGAATGTCTTCTACTTAATTTTAATCTCAAACTTCAAATTAATCAGCCGACTAGATTAAAAAGTGGCACTTGTATTGATGTTTTCGCACACAATTTAGGTAAAACCTGCCAAGCAGAAGTTATAGATTATGCTCTCTCAGATCATACTTCACAGGTATTGAAATGTCCAGTAAAAAAAGTGTGTTTAGTTAATCAGTGGTATGTCAAACGACGCGATTACAGTGGAAATAATATGGATAAGTTTAATGAATGTCTAAATAGCATATCTTTTTCGGAAATATACAACACTAATGACCCAAACAAAGCTTTTGAAATATTCATGGAGACGTTCTTGCTGTTCTATAATTTGTGTTTCCCTTTGAAAAAGATATTAATAAAAACAAACAGGAAGCCATCATGGGTTTCGCGGGGAATAAGAGTGTGTAGCAAAAAGAAAAGAACGCTACTCTGGCAATACCGTCTTAAACCTACTGATTTAAATAGAAATAGGTTTAAAAATTATTCTAGGACGTACAAAAAAATCATTAGATTAACGCAATATGCACAAAATAACAATAAAATTAAAACATCTACTAATAAAGCAAAAGCTACATGGGATATCATTAATAATTCTAAACCGAACGTGCCTAAGAGCACTATCCCACAAATTCAGCTAAATAATGAAATAGTTAATAGTCCATATGAAATAACAAAGGCATTCAATGACTTCTTCATAGACAAAATAACACCTATTCCTGATCGGGGTAAAAATATCACAGTAAATATTCCCAGTTACGTAAACTCGTTCTTTATGCATCCAAGTACTAACCATGACATAGAAAAAATAATTAAATCGCTAAAGAATACCAATAGTGTAGGTCATGATGGTGTCTCTACCAAAGTAATTAAATATGTCTGTGATAATATAAGTGAACATCTTAGCTATATATTAAACTTATGTATTTCTGAAGGTATCTATCCGGAGAATCTGAAAACTGCCATTGTTAAACCACTTCATAAAAAAAATGATAAAGAACTTTTGCAGTCATATAGACCTATTGCACTCATCCCAATATTCTCAAAGATATTCGAAAAGTACATTAATGATCAAATCTATAGCTACGTAGAAAAATGTAATATATTATCTAAAGACCAAAAGGGCTTTCGAAAAAATAAAACAATTAATATGGCAATATATGATTTTCTAAATGACGTTATAACAAGTGTAGATAATAGAGTGCCAGTATGTGCGTTATACTGCGATATGACGCAGGCTTTCGATTATGTGGATCATAATATCTTAATTGCTAAGCTTAACGCCTATGGTATCCGGGGTAACGTTTTGCAATTAATCGAATCATATTTAAGAAACCGCAAACAGTATGTAGAAATAAGTAGAATAAATATAAAAACAAAAAAAGAAGAATATTATAAATCGGAAACTAGAACGACACTGTATGGCGTGCCTCAGGGCAGTGTCCTAGGACCACTTTTATTTATATTATATATTAATGATTTACCAGAAGTAACCGACAACCCTATGACACTATTTGCCGATGACAGCACCGTCATTATAAAATGTAAAAATAGGCAAGATTATCAACAAGAAATAAATACTACAATTAGGTCCATAATAAATTGGTTAAATAATAATAATTTAAGAATAAACATAGATAAAACTAAATTAACTTTTTTCAATCAGCGTATAAATACATGTGGTGATCTTAATATTCAACACAATAATAAAATAATAGAACAGGTTGATACTAGCAAATTTTTAGGCTTAACAATTGATAAAAGACTAGATTGGAAGCCACATTTAGAGGAACTAAGTAAGCGACTAAGTAAATCTGCGTATATGTTACATAAAACATGTCCGGTGTTAGATATAGATGCAAGACTAACGGCGTATCATGGCATTGTCGGTTCCATTCTTAGGTATGGAATACTCTTCTGGGGAAACTCAACCCACAGAGAGATAATATTCAGATCTCAAAAAAGATGCATAAGGGCTACTTTTGGATTAAAATCGACGGATTCATGCAGACCATATTTTCAAAAATATAAAATATTAACCTTGCCATCACTTTACATATTTGAAGTTGCTATGTTTGTCAAGACCAATCCACATTTATTTATGAAATTATCAGACGTCAGTGATCGCAGCCGCCGTGACAATGAACGATTGTGTATAAGACCATCGCGGACAGCCCTAATGCATAAAAGTGTGTTCTGCATGGCACCTCATATTTATAATAATTTACCAAAAGATCTCAAAGATATTAGTGTAATAAAAATTTTTAAGAATAAATTAAGAGAATATTTAACCACTAAATGTTACTATAGTATAGCAGAATATTTATCTAAATAGTTTTAAGAATATAATTTTGTTTTCTTAATTTACAGTTTGTTATTTTAATATAATATATATAATAAGATATTAATTATTATGTCGAATAGAATTAGGTATATACCTAATACATGTAAAATGTTATTAAATATTGCATGCCGTGTGACGGCCAGATATGTGAAACTGTATTATAAATAAGAACCCTGAACCATGTTTGTTGCAATAAATAATTTTGAATTTGAATTTGAATTTGAATTGAACTTTGAATTTTTAGCGTGCGCTGTTCCCGGCACATAATACCCTGTCTTCTCGTCGTGTCTACTGTAATACGCACAGACAAGGGGGGGTTGACAGTGAGTGTTTGCACACCCATCCTCGGCCCCACAGCCGTCGATGGGATAATAGCTGTACTCCGCGCACTCGGCGCACTCGGCACGACACTGAGCCTCGCCGGGCCACATCAGATTTCGTTCGGCTTAATGAATTCCCGCCGTATAAATACGTTATCGGTTTATTCTATTCGAGTTTAGACACTCGTGAAATGAAATTTCGGATGGACATTTGTTAGCCTTTTGTAAAAGCTGGAGTATAGGGCGTATGTGGATCTTTTTTATAAATAATGTAATTTCATTCTGTTTATTAATTCTGGCGAATACAAGATGACACTATTCAATATACTTTTAAAGATGAAACGACTAAATATGATTTGTTTTTATTGATTTGTCAATATCATCGATAAAACAAGTTGTCAAGTAGAGACTCCGACTGGAAGTCTGAAGTCTCTTGAGATATCTTTGTAATACAACAAAGCACACGGGAATAAATACCAATTTTCACCTCAAAGGAAATCTATCTGTGGAGGCGAGGAGCAGCCAATCGGAAAGCAAACGCAAGGTAAATATTATTTGGAGATTTCCTTGAACACTAGTGAGGGTTTGAAGTCACGTAGCCGCCAGTGATTTCAATTTCGCGCGAAGAATTCGTGCAACCGCAACCGAAGGATCTCTCGACGAGTGAAAGTACACAGGACACGATAAGAATTGTCGATAAGTACAAGAATATACGCGCTTAACTTCATGTTTACTCTGAAAAATAGTTTAAGAATCCAGGACAATTTTCTATTGCTTAGTAACATTATAAACGATTCGCACAACAATCATTTCTATATATCATCGCGTCAATACCGTTTCCACGTGAAGTACCTATGCCGCCGTTTAATAAAACAGTCTGAAACTATAAACTAATACTATTAATATACAGTAGTAAGTATAGTTAGAGCAGGAATAGTCGCGGGTCGGTTGTCTCAAGGGAATGTGGCGACACGGGCCCATATTAAATCGCACGTCGCGCTTTCAGCCTTATTGCGCGCTCTTTAAAATCTTCCTAATACCCCACCTCTAGCGAGTCAACGATATTGAACAACTTTCCAACTTAGAACAAAGTAATTCGAAAACTCTTAGTTAATGTAGGCTTGAATCTATAAAGGTAAGATATTGCTTTACCTTTAATATACGGCGGTGCGGGTGTGGTGTGTCAATGTTGAGCCGACTGAGGGTCATTTCAAGTTTAAAAGCTATTTATTGAGAGGGCACGTGAATGGAATTTTGTTGTTATCTTTGACAGACGGAAATTTGACATTGACACATAGTTAAGTAAAACAATATAATTATAGTACTTCATAGATTTACACGGTGACTATAATCATAAAATTTAAAAGCTGAAACATCGTTGTCACAAAAAAAGAACTTACAACTGAATATAAAGAAAAAAGAACTCTACATTTTCACTGCAAGTTTTCAAGTAAAAATACATATTTTCCTAACTCATTTTCTTATTCAATATTGGAGCTAAAGTGATGTTAGATGTAAAAAGTGTTCGGCGGGGAGCAGCTGGTGGCTTCGGATTTGTTTACGGACAACTGTTCAGAAGTAGTTAGCGGAGGATAAGTTGCATGTTTGAACTTGCACCAGTTCAACAAGAGATGCATTTTAAAATGTCCGCCGAACAAAGTCCCAACAAAAGTAGTTTAGTAAACGAGCCCGATGTTCACCATCGGCCAGATGTAAGTTTGTAATTCGAGCAACAACGATAGAACATTATGCATAGAATTCTAGAAAAGTACTGTATTTTTGCTGAAATCGATTCTTTACACAAGTTTCTGCATTTCAACTTGAAAACAAATCTACTTCAATTTGGCAAAGATACCAAGACTTGAAACTGTCTGAGACTTCGCAACCGAATTTAAAGTTAGAGTAAAGCTGGCGGCATCAATCAATAATATTGAGATGCATTTAGAAATTGTTTATTTATGGCATACAATTGTTCCATATTCAGCTGAGCTACAATTTGGTTACAATGTTGTAAGCTTGTGACCTATATTGTACTCAAAATCGTAAACTTTTTGTATGAATATAGAAACATAGACGTCGATACCACGATATTTCACACAACGCCCGACGATTCATCGATCATATTTCAAATAGAGAACGCGACAAAATGTTACGAGTGAGTCAATAAAAAAGTTGTTGGTACGGCACACAGCAAATAAAATAAACCTCCGATTCTTTCAGTTTTATATCGGTATTTGAAATAGAGACAGTAACAGCTTCCAACACTGAAACTGTATCAAAGCTTCGGGTGTAAAATCTTTTATATCTGAGCGTTTGTAAGAAAGCAGGCGAATTATCACTCGTCGCGTGAATAGTGAAAGAATCTTTTAAATGGCGTTGGGAAACGTAAATTATCGGTCTCAACACCCTTATTCGAAGCAGAATTTATCGCCGTCGAGTCACCTGTGGGTCGTACTAACTATCTACTAACTAGCTGAGGATTAAAGGTATTCATATCTGATCCAACTTTGTTAATTGATTGGAATCAGGTATACCTACGACAATATATCACTTGTTTGTTTACGCACATGATTGCTGGAAGAATGGCGTAGGCGGTTAAGATGATTTAACATTTTTGTGGTAGAATAATATAATACTTTAGAAGGTTGTATTAAGTTTTTGTCCTTTTCTGTCTACTATTAATTGGTTATGATATAACTCTATGCCTTACTATACTGAATACTGTTTACTTTGAAAAAAGTGCCCTTCTATTTTAGACTTCCTTTAAAATAATATATTGAACTACTTTTCGAAAAACATATTTCACCATTTTGTCTCTTGGGATTGTCAATGAAAAAATCTTGACTCATTACCACTGATTAAAATAGGCTATTTTAACTGCATGAAAAAAAAGGATTCCTACCAAAACCAGAAAAATGTTTGTCCACCCATTGCATTGGAAGCGGGGCCGGGCCGCTATATTCAATAATACAAGGATGCTGAATATCAAAGTAACTTATTACTCAAGTCCCAAATGCCAACAAAGGCAGGCCCTTACTTTATATTGATACCTAAACTACACAGTAGCAAGTAGACATCTATACTAATCTACGGATTATGTTAATGTGAACCTACTTATCCAGAAATCGGATCTTTTTGAAGAGATACTCTTTTATTTATATTCAAATCTTTCGAGGAGTAAAAAGTATGTAAATGATGAAAGGGGTGTAGTTCCTGCCGTCTCGAAGTAAATGGTTGAAAATCTATGTTTTTATCGCATGACAACTAAGTTAACAAGAAACACTCGATCCCTCTGCAGAATACGTTTTTGTAAAGATAGTGTTGCAAAAAAGTGTCCAAACATAACATTGAAATTGAATAAAACTATTCTCACTATTTTAGCTACTTCATACTAAGCTCAGTTTGGTGATACATATAATTGATTACATAGCTGTATTATTTCATGCTAGCCTACTTATCAATAGTAACATCAATACTAAGTAGGTATAGGTAAGTTAAGTTCACTCGTTCACAGTGCCACGGTGTGTCAGTGGGCTCAATTCTTTCGACACTCAATTTATATGATTTATGTAGAAACCGTTACATAAAAGTCAGCCAAAATTTATATCATCTAATTCCAATTTACGGAACTTTCGCTTTGAAGTATTTTCTCGTTTCGTCAGCATTTAACGTCAACAAAGGATTTCAAACACTTTTAATTACAAATTAGTAAACTCAGCATTTTTTCAAAGAGAAATCAGTTTTTCTGAATAATTATTATGCAAAGCTTAATTAACTGAGCGTAAATTAATTTACTTTTTAAGAAAATTAGGGTGACAGTTTTGTAGAGGCGTCCTACGAGATATTTCGTCATTAAGAAAATTGCTAATTTTCTTTTTTTTATCACGCTCTGATGCTACCATGGCGCTCATTAAAAATCATTTTTACGACGACGGCGAGGGTTATAAAATATATTCTCCTGACATTTTTTGCCGCATATTATTCTTTCAAAAATAGTTGTGCGCTATTTAGTATGTGAGCCGAGTGCTCCCAGATTGAAGCATCGATATAAAACCCGAGAGCTTTTCTCGTCTAGGCAGTTATATAGGTAGACACATTAGTCAGATTGAAACCTCTTTGCCGAACTTAGAATTGCAAAATAGTGACTGCAGTCGTTCTCAAATGCTGTTTGATTCAAAGCAAACGCATTTTATTTTGACTTTGTGTTTGAAAACACCGCAATCGGAATAATTTTATGAATAAATAATTAAAATAAAAATTTTAAATACAACAAAGATTGCTGCATAACTTTCAGTTCATTTTAACGAACACAAACTTTTTTGAAAAAGAAACAGTAAATTATAATAGGTATTTTCAGCGCGGCCTGCGGGCATGCAATTATACTGGTAGAAAATGTAGAAATGTGACATATTAAAACTTTGTACTGACTGATTTATAATATTGTGGCAACATAAATCGTTGTGCATTTGTTTCCCCCGAGGAGGTTAATCAAAGTCGAGGAGCGCTCCACGTCAGCTAAAACTAATTTGATCCAAAGTTAGCACTTTCGCGGCCAACTTATTTGCCATAGTAGTTATGATCTTAACACAATGTACATAATATCAAGTTGAGGCTCGAACTTGTATAATAATACAAGACATATCTTCATAACTACAATACGTGAGTAGTGACTAGTGAGTAGGTATAGGTAATCAAAGATGTATTTGGTAAGGGCGGTACGAGTCAACCACCATGCCTGAAAGTTAGTTCAAACTTCGATTATATTGAGCTTAAACGCGCTCTACCTTGAAATATGGGGGATGCCTTTCGTTGGGTCGGGTGTTTCATTTAAATAACACGATAGTAATGGCCGTACAAGTCCGACCAACTAATTATCTGTATCGAAGTCGATTTTGCATTAGCTTCGGAACTTCCAACGACTCTATCTACAGTTAATTAAATTGTTTTACACGATATACCTACACATAGATTGTATTAAAATTTGTAATCTTTAACCTTGTTTTGTTTTTTACAGTAAATTTATATTGATTTTGATTATTACTAACCAGTACTGTTAGGTGAACGAAATTCACATGCAGTACTCTTATAGTGTTTTCATATAACGATTATTTATTAGTGAATATTATTAATAAAGGTGATAAGATAGATGCGTCACTCACCTTCTTGGGCTTGCCGTTCTTCCTGAGGAGCTTGGCGCAGCAGAGCCCCCTGGTGTCGGGCAGCGGCGGAGGGGGGCGGCGCGACCAGCACAGGCGGCGCGGGCTGGCCACCGCGCCCGCCTCGCTCCGGGCCTCCTCCTTATCTTCACACATTACCACTACCCCCTACCACCCTGCTACCATTACACAACCCACGAAAAATCACAACCTCCAAGATATCGATGCTTTATGAGAACCTCTGGCATTGTTTTCGCCTATAAAACTACCAACACTCGCCGATAGAGCTATCTTGTTGAACGTACGTTATAGAAATAGCCGTGACTTAAAGAATCGTCTTCTGTGAACCGTATCTATTTAAAGCCTTACAAAAATAAACTAGAGGACCTTATGAGCGATTAAGTTCGATAGGTTTGTACTATTTTTAGGTGAAAATAATGATTTGAGCTGCACAAACTATGTGATTTCTACAGGAAGCTGTTTTAACGTCCGATCCAGCATCTGAAACAAAGATTTAAGATTATGAGAACAATTAAGTTAATGTGTAGAAATGTTTATTTATGGAGAATTTATATCCGAGAACGACATTTAAGTACGTAAACCTCGCTATTCCCTCTTCATTTTACTTTGGCAATATAAATTTACAAGCATATCACAGTACTTATGGAAAACAACTAGCAAATCCCAAACTTCCATAATATATTTTCACAGCTTTATTTGTACAGGAACATAAAACCATATATCTAAACATAAACCCCGTTATAAATTATCTAAACTGACGTAAAAATGTTTCCGACAAAAGTTAATATCTATAGCATCCGACATAATCCAAGACTTCCATTGTAACAGAAAGTTTGCACATTAATGGGCACAGCGGCCTATCGGGACTTAAGTCAATGAGGCGATACAAAGAAACCAGAGTCTAAACAGATTTGAGATTAAGTAAGAATAAATCCACCAATCGATTAGCGCGATATTCTTCGGTTTGAAGTTGACGGTATCGGCGGGGTCCCGCCGTGTACTCAGTGTACTACAATAACGAACTTAGCAAGTCGGCTCTTTGTAACGAAGCTCGGTTCAAAACGAACTTACACTAATTTCCATGTAATTTGTGTTCGTACTCAGGATTTGGCTCGAGTCGTAAAGTAAAAATGTTACTTGTAGACCGCACCCTGATGAATATTAAACACAACACGGCTAATGAATGCGCCAACTTGCTCGACATAATTACGCCAACTCATTGAATTCTTCGCCAAACCCCGACCGACACTTATTTAAATTCTTAACGGGTGCTCTAAGAACAATCTGTGCGCCTATATAATACATGTTGAGTCGACGTACCTGAGACTTTTATTATTGGCCAGTATTTTTACTTAGGAAACATTCCTCGTGTTTTTCTAAACCGTACTCATTGTAAGTAATTAGGAAATGGCTGACCTTTTCCTTAGTAGAGTACGACCTACCTACACTAGTTGTGGGGCGGCTGTTACAAGTACTACTATTACTGCGAGTGCAACCAGACGTTAATTAATGGTTACGCTGAAAATAAATTGTTACAATGTCATACTTGTTTTTGACTTTATGTTATAATGTTGAAATACTATTTATTCGTGATAATTGTGTTCCAATTTTCTTTTGAATACATACGCTATAGAGGTATATCGAAATTGTTACATAAGTAAGTATATGTGCAAGTTGAATACCAAACACATAATTATATTTAGTAACCAGCTAGCAATTGAAAGAATTTGGATAGAAGCTATATAATAAGTACTAAACTGTAAATGAAACCGAAAATAAAATTGATGAGCCCAGCTGAACGCGGATGTAAATAAAAGTCGAACCTATAAGGAGATACCTTCGTAACAGAACATAGTTCACACCGCAATTTGGAATCATTCCAACAGCTAATATCCCATTCTGTTTGTCTTTCGAGGCAATAAAATGACTTTTATGCAAATCATAGGAATTCTATACATTTTTGATGAGCCACCGCCGACGCATCCACGGCGGTTAATTAATACATTTCCCGTCAAACTTTGAAAGTTTCAAACTCACGGATATTTTTGTGTAAAGTCTTGTTTGCATGAATACTCTCCGTTTGTCATTCTTTATGAATATAACGACGGATATTTTGCATTCATTTTTCGTTTCATTTTAATTTAAACCTGCGTAGCTCTAGGACGTAGAACTTAAGATTACTTCAATGCCACGTAACTGAACTGGCATAAACCATGCATACGATAGATACATTTTGATGCTAGGCTTCAACTCAATTTAGACATTAATGTATTCATATACATATAGTTGCAACTAGGGGGAACCAGCCAAAAATATATTTGAAAACAAAAAATAAAAAGGTAACCGTCTTTCAACGCGAGTACCTACAAAGGAAAATAAAATTGCTTTCTTAATGGAAAATCAAACAATCTCTACACGCACTCATTAATATGTATTTACGTCGGTAATACCAACAGCCACAAACACTTCCTGTATTTTTATGAAGCAAACACCAAAGCGCGTAATGTCTTAACGTGACTCGTGAGCATCAATTCAATAAATATTCTTTTATTTTCCTAATACGAAAATGGCGGCAATAAGGATAAAAATATGAAAGCTTCGTTTAAACGAGCTTTGAGAATAAAATCTCTTTTATATTCAGCCTCATTAATGAGTGCAAATAAGTTCCAACCTACACTAGACCGAGGTTTTGTTGACATGCTAGCGAATAAGCGGAGGCTTTTCGTTTTTTCACTTTTCCACTCCCATGAAGTGTGCCCGCGTCTCGACGTCGACAGCGCATAAACTGCTTTTATTATAAAATCAAGCGCTTTTCACTCAAAAACGATAAGTACTCTCGTCTGGCGTTTGAACAACATGGAAATGAGAGAAAGGAAAATTAGCAGTATATTATATAATGAAAGTCGACTTTATTTACCCGCTTTTGTTTAGACACGTATGCGTTTGAGATAGAACAGAAAAGCTCTCGGTTTGTTTGCTTTCACTACGTAGTTTCATTAGCTAGACCCGTAATGGAAGAGGTGGGAATACAAGTTGTGTTGAGGACGAAATAATTAGATAAGTATATATCTACTTTTGTATATTAGTTAGTCATAGCAGGTAAAGGCTTTAACTTTGGAATAAGAGATAACTAAGACAAAAACGTGAATATTTACAAACTTCAGTATTGTTTTATGAAGTTGTTCAGCTTCATGAATTTTGTGTCTTATTTATTTGATGTCTATGTGCCGAATATTTGTTTATTTTTCATCAGCCAATATTTATGTATATCCTTTAGTTATTTAGCGACGAAATGTATTAGAAATTAATAAATAACGTAACGTAACTAATTAAACTAGCAGTTATCGGCTTTTTTATTAGTTTGAAATTTTTGTACTTAATTGTAGTCCTTAATATTTTGCAAAAATATTCGAATTGATTACAGGAGTGCCAATAATATTATGCGTTACCCTGTATTAAAAAGGTAGTAGGCAATAATATTATTTTAGGAGACGCTAAAGTAGACGATTTTAAACAAACGTTCAAACAAAAAATATTTTAAATAGCCTACATAAGCATTTGTCGGAGATATAATGTAAATCCCCGATTACGTACCAATATATAACTGAAAATAATTTTGTACTACGTTGTAATTAAACAGAATATAATAGGTTTTCATTGAAAACGGGCTATGTTCTGCTAAATTAATTCTCGCTTAATTACAATTTCATGAAATAGAGCATTAATTTGGTAGGTACATTTACCTACGTTGTTGTTCGTAAATATCTAGTTTGTCCACATCAAATTTCATGATAAACAACATAATGAGATAGATAAATTAATATATATCGCAAAGAAATTCGTTAGTTTTAAAATAGAAATACTGGACATAGATTTACTACTTCACTTACAAGTTGCTTTGTAATTTTTGTAGGCTTCAAAAATATTGGCAATAAAATATAAAGAAAACAACCTTTTGACATTATTTTGACTGTATAGAAAAATATTACTTTCTGAATTTAGCTGAATTTTGGACGAATGAATTACTTAGTTTATACATCATAAAAAGCTACAAAACAATTAAATTAAGATTATTATAAATCGGCACCATTTTCAGAATAAATAAACGATATAAATAATAAATGAGTAAGTATAGAAATTAATCTTTATTAAAATATTGTAGGAAGCGAAAAAACCCGATGTCAAAATAAAAACAAAAAGAAGCATCTACTAAATATTTAACCGTCCTTACCAAGTCTTAATGAGCCAGAAAGAATCAGTTAAATCTGCACAGAAGGTCCACCCACGAAAACTTAAGTTCGGTTCAATTTTAAAACGTTCTCGTCGAAAGTTATGTATAAAGTTTTACGTAGCAAGGATGCCGCGAAGTGCTACGGCGTAGCCGAGAGCCGGTCGCGCTCTGAGTTGGCGCCGTAGTGACGCGCGCCTTTTATTCCGTCGCCCGGCTCTCCCGCCCGACTAGTTCACCCTTCCCGCCTAAACATCCCCCCACGGCTGGAACACGCAAAAATGCTCGACGACTGCCGACGCTCCTGGACTGTTTTAATAACGCCACACAAAGAAATAAACGCTCTTGCGAATTCAACATCAACTTCCTTGTTCTTTATCATGACGCCAAATATCAGATGTCAAGTTGGTTATATTACAATGAGTTCGATCACCGTAAGTGCATATTAACGTATTGATATTTTCGTAGGTATAATATAAATTTTCTCTAACTATGAAGTGAGAAAATGAAATAATTAATAGATACCTAAACATTATAACTGGGCGCATGAAGAGTGAACACCTAATACCCTTGTGGTTTCGGATCAATATAAGTAAATAATAATATTATTGATCTGAATCTAGTTGTAACTATATCTACCTATATACGTATGTATTAAGAAGTATATAAATACATGTTTATAGGTGGTTTGGTTACCTGGTATGTGTAAACCTCCACTTAGTTTGTAATTAGATGACCGTGTGAAAATACGATGAGTCCAAAAAAACATTGTTATTATGGTTATTTTCGTGTGTATTACTCGTGGTTTCGTATAAGGTAGGTATAAGTAACTGAGCCATAAGAAGCGATATATAAAAAGTACTCTGAGAATAGAAGAGTTGATATAGTCTTTAGTCTGTCGTTTGTAGCTCACTTGTGTGATAAATAAAAATGAATGTACTTGTTTATACTTTTAACTCACGAATAGCGTCGATTAAACTAAATTTAATATAGGCTCTATGATTTAAATAAATGTGATCATAATTTGATAGATTTGAGTATTTCAAGAATTAATTTAAACATATTATAGGTAGGTATCTAACGTCGAATCTCAGTCAGGAACGCTGCAAAAGAGTAAATAAAGGTGCAGCAGCATCCCTATCTAATTGCCTAACCTGTTATTTGGGTACGTACAACAACAATTCACGTGTTTATAACCTTTATTGTGTAAACAACAACACTATCCACAATATGGGATAGCGATAATAACAAAGTTAAAACCGATACGAAACTAATAATAAATATCGTACGATAAATATCATTTATCTCTCTACCTGAACCTTGTGCTACGGGACGAATACATATTTAAATAACTATAAATACAACTCACCTTAAGATGCCTCGTCTGCGGCTTGACAATCACATGATACACCGATATAATCGCAACAGTCGAGATATAACATAAACCAGGGACACTGAACACAGCACAATACAGTTTGTTTACATGAATCTAAGCTAAATAAGATATAATAACATGTTGTGCTAGGGCGGGCTCGCAGCGCCGACTAGCGGCGGGCGCGCGAAGCTGGCGCTAGGGCGGCGGCGACTGGGGTCGCGAGGGTACCGGCTGTGGGCCTTTTCCCTCTCATTCGCACACACTTCGCCTTAATTGTCACAATGCTCTATCGCGTTACGCAAAAACGACGCTTTTATCAATGACATAGGAGATATAATATTACTACGTACGCGGCGACACGGCTCGGCCCCTCGCCAGCCTGCGCGTAGTGGCCTTGAGAGGGCCTGATGTTTTCATCCCGTGTGCGTAATAAAGCGCTTAGGGAGGGAACAAGTGACTTTAGCTGAAGGATTTATGGAGGAATCTCTAAAATTAATTCGACCCGATTGTGGCCCTCCCGCTTGTCATGGGGTGAAGCTACCAGATTTAAATATTATTTACATAATTGCACATTTGATACAATTCTAACAAACATGCGGCTTGTTTTGACATTTATTTAAAATATTGCGTATTGTATATGGGTATGCTAAATTCATAGTTACATTATCATCTGCAAAAAAAATAGGTGTAAGAGCAAAACCCAATTTTTTTATGTATTTTTTTATTTGAAAAAGAAAAAACTGCTACACTAGTACTACAAAAATAAATACATAGGTGCTCATTCAATCATTTCAAACAATCCAATTACATTATATTTATAAAAAAACAAATACATTACACAAAAAATTATTTTTGCTACATATTTATTTTAATTCATTGAACAGTATTCAATGTCAAATGTTAAACATAAATCTTTCTATTACAAAAATTGCCGAGTTACAGTTTTCGAAACAAAAACAAAAATCCCTTCATTCCTTCCTTGTTGACACCATTTCCACCGATGAACACCCATGGCTAAAATAGAACAAAAAGACACATTAGAAAGCATATTGTCAACAGAGGGACATAAACTAAAGTAGATCCTGGTGATAGTTTTTAATGAAATATGAGGGTCAGGTAAAAAATATAGTTAAGTATTTCATTCTATACCTAATAAATAAAGAGACAGCATTTTTATAAACCTATCAATATTCCACTCATCGAGCTAACTGTAGTTACTCCTACGTGGTACCTAAGTTTACCAACCATGATAAATTAACTAATATATCATCATATGAAAGAGATACATGATTGAAATCATGTTTTGCGATTATTTTTGATAAAGACATTCTGCCCGGACAAATTGGTAGTATGTAATTAATGCTCATTATGAGCTAACAAACAACCATAGCAAAGCAAAAGTACTTATTACATAGTTATATTATACTTTCATAATGTAATCAAGCTTCATTGTTTGCATGAGCATAAATTATTATTTTTTATTTTGTTTACAATGTGTAAATAAATTATTTAAAAAATGATAGATATAAATTTATGTAAACTAAACTTAACTAGACAAAGGAATTTTTTTAAGTTAGTATAAAGTATCCCGAGTTAACATCAAGGTGGCAGAGTTTTGTCGTAGGCCTAGAGAAAGAAACCTTCACCGCTTAGCTTCATCATACAGAATGATACATCATACGGGTCATACGCTCAGAAGACATACTTACAGAAGAATCCAGAGTTCAGATAAATACTTCACTCCTGGCCGTTCTGGCCGTTCTGACCATTCTTGGCCTTCATGTTGTTGTGATGGATGAACAGGGCCAGTTGTTCTTTTTCCTTTTCCTTGGCCTTAAGCTTGATTCTGAAACAAGTAAATAAATTAAAAAAAAATACTCAAGTGATATGATAACAAATCAACAGTTCACCAATTAAAAATATTATTATTATTAATTACATACATTTTGTTATGGTAGCTGTGAATTATCATTTTTATTTTCTTTACTTTTTCAAGATACTCCGGTGTAAGAAGTTCGGGGTTCGCCATCGTATACAACCGCTACGTCCGCTACGATCAAGTCAGAAGATTGACTCGCTTTTTAAGCGGACAACTATCAAGATAGGAAAATATTAATAAAAGTATACAAGTCGCAGTACTGTTCGCAATGGTCGCAATAGTTTAAAATCGATAAGTTACGAGCAGTGTTGCCTGAGTAAGTAATTAAAGCGCCAATTTTTTTTTGCTTTTGCTTAGGCATTAAAATATCATTATTAGGTAGGTATTTTTAGGTGTTAATTGCCCGTGAACTGATGGTAACTACATATATTATATGTTATAAAGGCTATCTGCTGTAATATTGTATACTTTATAAGTCATCTATTGTTTACAATGCAATGCAATCCGTAAAATTATTAGTAAAGTTCCTCGCTTTACAAATGTTTTGATTACTAATACAACTGCCAATTTCGGAGGTTTCAAATATTATTCATAAAAAGAAACAATAGCACTAGTTTATTTAGAAAAATAAGTGGAGTCACTATTTCTACGCACAGTGAATTCAGTAGGTAGACATTAAAAAGTTTATTTGTGGCAACACAGATACAATATGTCAAATTGAAAACAAGCAGAGATTGACATACGTATTTGACAGATATTGTTTCGTTAAAAATTATTACGCCTCCACTTAAAAATTCTGCTACTTTGTGTAGGTATAAGAGAAGTTTCTCCTTACTTTCCATCTTTTTCCTTTACGGAAATAGTTTAGAATTGGCAAATAATTATTCAAATACGTGAGGTTACGAGACTTTCACAGTATTTTAGTGTGTATTGTTGCATTAAGCGTATTACGACAGGTTTATTGTTTTAGTGAGTCAGGTTTATTGTTATCAGTGAACATCGTTCCAGTCGCATTTATTTTTATATGATGGAATATACTAAAATGCACTATTAAATAATTGAAGTACTACAATATAAATCCTTTGTAGTTAATAAATATAATAGTTTATATTATCTTAAATGGTTTAATAATTATATCTTAATATTATAAATGTCAGGAAACATTTTCAATATCTAAGTAAGTAGGTATGTAAGAAAATAAACAGAAAGAAAATTCGGACAGTATCGATGGCGCGCTCGTTAGTGTATCCGGCAACCGATCTTGAGGTTTCGGGTTCGATTCCTGTGCCGGGTAAAGTTTTATTGGTCTTGTATTATTTATATTAGAATATTTATCAATAGCAGCCCGTAGTTTGGTTATGGTCCCTTTTTAATAGGACTAACACTGTTAATTCCGAAAATTGGGTGTATTAGGTACGTACACCTCTACCTACCTACCTATAACAGGCGTAATATTATGTATGTATGATAAATTCTTAAGGTTTGAAGTTAATTTCATTTAAATACCTTGTGTGTCACGATAAACGAAACTTCTAAATTACCACGTACAAAAAGCATCTAAGTGGGAATCTAATTTTAGTGGTTAGTGTAGTTATGCAAACGTTTTCCCTAATACTTTGTTATCTCAGATAATACTCCGTTAATATCTTCTAACAAAACTGCACTAATATCTTATTTGATCATCTCGAATTATCTGCGTCAGATTAACACTCGCGGGCATTTTTGAATGTCAAATGGGTTCTTAAAATCATGCTTCAAAGTTGCTACTAATTTAATAATAGACCTTAGCTAAGAACCGACTTTAGGTATTTCAATTATTATTATTATCAGCCCCTAATGTCGGCACTGGAGGGCAAACGCCTGCCTTCCCTCTTTCCACCTATCTATACTAATATTATAAAGCTCCAGAGTTCGTTTGTTTGAACGCGCTAGTCTCAGAAACTACTAGTCCGATTTGAAAAATTCTTTCAGTGTTAGATAGTCCATTAATCGAGGAAGGTTATAGGCTATATATCATCATGCTACTAACAATAGGAGCAGAGTACCAGTGAAAAATGTTACAAAAACGGGGAAAATTTTGATCCATTCTCTCTTATGTGACGCAAGCGAAGTTGCGCGGGTCAGCTAGTTTCTGTCTAAAGCTAAAGTAGCTTTTTAGTATGTAAGTCGAATTCAGTCGAAATCATCTCACCAGATATTATAATTACCTATATAATTTTCCTCAACTCCTGTGTTTGTCCACATCCGTAGGTAGCACTGATTGATTTTCCTTTGGGTATGTCCGTCCTATTATTTCTAAATATCCTTGTGTTATTATTAAGTCAGATATCTTAAATAGGTAGGTTATAACTGCTCGGCCTTCAACTGCAATAACATAATAATTAATTATATTATGTTTATGTGTTTACTGAGAAATTACCATAACACAATTAAATATACAATTTCGAAAAACGCACATCACACACGCAACCGCATACGACATGTACCCTTTTTTAAATATTAATATTAATTTATAGTAAGTACGTCGTATTTACGCTGTAATTGCCGCATATGATTCATGCTGATCATTGCTGTGTTAATATAAATAATCATCAGTATTTTGTACATAAAATTACAACATTTTGGAAGCAACTCTACAACAACTAGCATAATAATTAACACATTTCTTAAGAGCATGCAATGTCATCAATCCCCACTTAGCCAGCGTGGTAGACTCATGGCCTAATCCTTCCCTCGTTTGGGCGAAGACCCTTGCACAGCAGTTGGACAGTAACAGGTTATAAAAAATTAAATACAGGGTGTATGTATCTCAAGTAGGAGTAAGTAAACGTTCTAATTTACGATAATTGTAATAGTCGCGCGCACGCAACTTCTTATTGCTTACCCAAGCAGGTATAATCTGGCTAATCTAGCCGTCTCATTACAGCATTACCTGAGCGTGACCTAATGATAACTGTCACATATAATAGGTATGTAATTTACAAAACAACGATTGAATCATAAAATCAAAATACTACCTCTATAGAGCTAACTTAAGCTACCAATATAATATTGTATTTAAAGTGAATTGAAAAAAATGGTTTCAAATACATTATGTAGGTAAGTAACGTATTAATTCTAATCAATATGAGTCTCGATCACAAATAAGCATGTCATCTGACGACGTTTAATTTCCGTGACGAGACAACTTTAAAAAAGTATCTTGTTGTGAAGTACAAAGGCAAGTATATGACCTTTGTATTGTAGTATTTTGAAGCAAGTACATACAAGTAAGTACATGTGGCCGCACTCACTCGCCAAAAGAGGTAAACATGATGCACACCTCATCTGCATACTGACCACCTGACCGGTATTTATAACTTCGAGTAGACACCTCACTGTGATGTCTCAACGCGTGACTCAGCTTCAAACATAAACATTATAGGTAGATTTATTACGCAACTTGATTTTAACATAAATATAATAGAGATTGCATAATACGAACTTAAAAAAACTGATTAAAGTCCAATTTTTGAGTAAACAGTTAGTGTTACCACTGATATTCTCAATCACTAATAATAATCATGGTGAGTTGAAGTAATATCTTACAAAAGTATACCTATTTAGAAACACCAAATTCCCTATCCGTTTCATCCTTACAAACGCAATCTAAATCTGTGAGTAGAACGTGATCGACAAATCGTTAGCTATTCAAAACATCTTGAATCAATCATTTGTATCATTGAGTTCAGTATTATGTGTCTGAAATTCTATATGGTGTTGCGTGATGCCGGACTAGATACATACGCATACACATTGTGGTTACTATTGATATCAGATTGTAACCGCACTGCGAACAACATTTTACTTGCCGCGAACGGTACAATCAGGTATGCACCGTTAACTAATTACAGAAGTTCATGACTTATTGGTCTTGTTAGAGGCTTTAGTACCCTCCAGGTAGATTCGGCATTTAGTTCTGTATCAAAATTTATTTGTTTAGTGTAACTTAGTGTTTAACGTCGCGTTTATAATGGATTTCACTTGCGGCTACAACTAGCAAGGGTATGGAACGTTGATTGCTAGAATACATTGTCTCGTCACTAGAGTGTACCTTCGGATAAATGAATTAAAGTAATAAGGCCAGTTATCAATGAGACATACATAGATACGCAGAAACGAAAAAATGAAAGATTGAAAGTTACCACGGCATGGGTATGATAAAGAAATGATGGTCATATTACAAGATGAGTGATGAGTATGGATGTAAGCAGAAATGTGGATAGAGAAATCCGAAAAAGAGGTTTAAACCAGAAATAGGTGTAGACAGAGTTGAAGGCTTATATAGAAATTAGTGGAAAATGTGGTGTAGGATAAAGGTCAAGAACATAATAATATACCGAATAATACCTAAAAGATTCTGTGCACCCAAAAACAGACTAACCTCTCCATTGTTTGAATTTGTTGAAATAACAACCTTTGTTGTCTCATGTCACTTAAATTCAGTTTGCAGGTTTCGATGTCAAGGTAACATGCAAAAAAGAATATAGACTGTGAGATATTTGTGCACTTTGGATACTTACTTCAAAAACATGTTAGATTAGTAAATATTTAGTAAAGTTAAGGTGCCATTTCGCCATAAAACCAGGACAATTATTAGAATAATTATTTATAACAGGATAACTCTTAATAGTAAAATAATAATTATTTCCCTAAGTGTTAAAACCTCACGAACGATGCATGATTTTTAGAACGGTTTTAAAAAACAAAACTTTCAAAATACTTACTCAAGATCAATATGGGTGCATACACACACTGAAGGTCTTTATGGCGATTTAAGATAATTTAAGTTTGAAGCGTGAGTCAGCCTGCCATTATGTCGTACTCTAAATATAATCACACAAAGAGAGACCTGTGGCATTTATCTTTGAATATAACAAAGAAAATATCGATGAAATAAAAAACTTTACGTACATAAAGGTTCTTTATCCTTTGCTTTATATTAGTAGTGTATAGTAGGATATTACAGTAGATGGATATAAATAAATACTAAAATAGATTCTTTAGGTTTGATAAAGTGTTTTCCGATTGCATGATAAGAGTAAGCATAATTCTTTGATTTTATTGATACAACACCTCGTTTAATATCCGTTGAAGTTCTATGAACACGAAATTCTTGTGAAATACCACACGACAAGGCTCGCTTCCGGGTTGTGGGCGCGTATAGTAGCAGAGGTTGTTTTGAAACCAGACGCCGGCTGGCTACACCTGCGCTACTTGCCCACCTAAACTGTACACACCTTTAATCAACAACACGACTTAACCTGCACCTATGAACATAATGTTTTAAAGGATAACCTCGGCCAGATTTATAGCTTTACCGCCTCTAGAAAGTATTGATTAGTTTCACAGTCCGATACCATGCAGTTTCGACTATCCGTTAGTAATTAAACCTGCAATTAAAGAGTAACCGACTTACATATACAGATAGTTTCCTGAATTATGACCGACGTTTAATTTAAATAAGATAATTACTAATTACGAAGAATAAATCAATCTATATTCTAATTAGTACTACATGGTTACAATGCATACTCAACCATATAAGTCCTTATGCAGCTGCAATAAATTGAAATTGTTATATATATACTTAACAAACATTAATAAGAACACTGTATAATTTTCGTATCATGCTCCAATATTATGGAATAGTTCTTTTATGTCATGAGAATTCTCGTGATACTGTTTACTTAATTTATCAGATGTCAGTTTTAGTGTTACAGCACACATTTTGGACGGTCGTAAGACAGATTGTCTTTTTGATAAGTACCATTTGCTAATGCGACTGTTAAGATGGTAATCTAGTTTCCAACATGATTGTTCTATTGTATCGTTTATAGAGTGATGCGTCATTCCTGATTGATTTCTAATGTTCAAAGTTGCGCGGTTGTTGACTAACTCCAATTTTGATTTCTTACCGATGCATCATCGGCGATTACGGGTGCTCTATTTCGATCATCTCGTAAAAAATATACAAATACTTGCTATAAAACCTTCGAAATCGTTTTATTTTCTAAAGCCTGTCTTACTAATTATAATTATCAGCGTCGTGTAAGCTCAGAAATAGTTCTTTAGGTATATGAACAGTGTTGTGACTTTTCACTCATATACACTATCAAAATTGATTGAAAGTGAAAAAAACGCGCTACCGAACTTACTGGACGTTTATTATATATACAAAATGTTGCATGTAATTAGTTACGCATGTATTATTTACGCATTCTAAATCAAATAATTGGAGAGCTCCTTCCTTAATTATTTAATTGTAAAGAAATTATGTAGGACATTGTTTGTATATCTCAAAACTAGACGTTGCCTCAGACAGCGCATTTTGCCGGAATACATGAGTTATGATAATTGTGTTAGCTCGCTTTTAAATTAATGGACTGGTTTGCCCACTTGTATACTTGCTAAGTGCCGGATACCCTGAAAACACTGATAATCAACCTTTTAGCTAATATTTATCTCGAAGATATAAGGCTTTAGATGTTGATTCATTGAAATACAGTCAAGGTTTATAAAATTCTCATTCGACCTAAATCTTCGGACAAATTTAACATCTTCTGGCGATAATATTATCCTATCTACGTGATAACAGAGATAATCTGGTTAAAACACACACGGCGAGTCTGTTTTATGAGACTTTACTGATATTTGAATGTCATACGCGTACCAAATTATACCTATATTATTCTTTACTGTATCTAAGTGAAAAAAAAAACGAAATATTTGAATGAATTATTTATAAAGTAATTTACGCAAATCACCATACGCATAATAATATAAACTTATACAAGAAAAATAATATTATGATTAAATTATGACACATATTACATTTTTTTTATTTTGCGAAATTAAGTAAATAAAATTACAAAATTATTTCGCACTTTAGTTTATATAATAAAAATATTTTATAATACTTTTATTATGCCTACTTTTGTATGATTGTACACATAACTAATAGGTTAACATTTAGTTACAAAGTTAAGGTTATTTAAGTCTTAAACCGGTTTTGTAATCTGAAACTCTTAATCCACTTTATCAAAAAGATAACAGCAGAAACGCATACAAAAAAGAATTAGCAAAAGCCGAAAATCGTTTTTAAAACATACATAGGTACCTACCTACCTTTGCTTATCAACCATCAGACTATGCAAACGCCATGAGAAAACATTTGATAGCAAAACTAAAACAATTTGACTCACATTTAAAGGAAATACTTACCTTTATTTCTGAGAGATGTGCTACATTCGTATGCAAATAAACAGTCGTATAATTATCACTATATATATTATTAAACAAAGATGCCGCGTCTTTCTTTTTGTTAGCGACAAACTCATAAACTACTGAACAATTTTTTGTACGGTTTTGCCAATAGGAAGTGTGGCTTATGAGAAAAGTTTAGATCATTTATGTGATGGGAAAATTTACGGAAATATTCCATTTGTCGAAAAAATTACCAAGACTATCAGGAACCGAATTTAGGTATATAGAGTTTGTTAGTCCATTTGTTATTTATTTAATTTATCTACCTGTTCAATATTAGTCCTTGGTAAGTACTCACGTATGTAGTGTGTTACATATATTTCAAAGGGTGATTCAGCTGGTTACTCTTGCGTTCTTTTGTCTTACATGAAAGAGCACGCTTTGTCTCGGATGATGAAACTCGGAACAATGGCTTATTTATTTGTTTACGGATCAGAACGCAGATACTCCTTGTGTGTGGGAGTGGTCCAGTTTAGTAATATACCTAAACAAGCCTACCTTTTTGCCGACGATTGTGTCCATATTTGGCGGTGTAGTGTGATCACTTCTTTGAATTCAATTGATTCTCGAATTCTATTTTTGTATCCGTTTATTGCTTTAAGAAATTTTAAATGACGCTAAGATAAGTGGCTAATTTGCATGAGTCACAAAAATTGTGCAGCTGTGGTTCATTAGTTGGAACATGTGGTTAATATCGGAACAATATTTTGAAATTTCTTCTTTAGGATTCTGGTTTCTCCTCGCGATTTCGCTCGAGTTGACTGCTTGTGATCTTCCTACTATTCGCTGAGATAAAAAGTAACCCCAAGGATGTTGAATGTTGTGTAATATAATTATAACAAACGAAAATTCGAATATAATTATTGCAAAGAGATAAACTTTGTTTACATCACCATTGTGTAATACTTCAAGGATAAATCAATTCAAATAATTTTAAAGTGCGAAAATTTATGAAATAATAAACTTTGCACTTTCCTTCTATAAGAAAAACTCAGTGACTTTAGATAGAACGATAACTTCGGTTGTTATTTTCCGAACAAAATAGTCTGTTGAACAAGTCACCAACAAATCTTCTTCCTATTGTGTGGAAACTAGTCGGCAATCCAGTCTGAGAGAAACGGGGTCAAGATATTTATTTCTGGGTACACTAAGACTATGACAGTACGTTATGTATAAAGTAACTTTCATTTTATACATCGTCCAACAATTTATAGTGCATGCGATGGTTGCGATAGGATTATAATTTTACGATTCAAGAAACTCTATAAAGATATTTTTGTCTGGGTTTGTAATATGCATTTTAACCAATTAAAAAAGAAAATGGATTAGTATTTTCGGTAATTATCTCCTCTAAAGGACCTACTGTGGTCTGTTAGTAATGGATTCCATGTCAAATAAAATTAATTTATAAGTCTCATCTATTTCACCTATTGAACTCACTTCTAAAAAAAACACTCATTGTATTTAGAGAGTCTACGATTTACGAATAAATTAAACCTAATGGCAATTTTTTATTTGAATTAAACTTACTTGTATTTACATTTTTTGCTCATTCTATCACGTTAATACTGGTTTTATCCGGTTTATAATAATTAATTCTCGAAGATGAAGAAAACGCACCTTGCAGCCGGCTTGTAAACAAGCTGACCGCATTGATAGCACATATGTAAGGGAACCTGTTGTACCTAGGCCGGTTTTTTAGAAATATATTTTTTATTGTGATTTGACGTGCAGCACACAAATCATATTTGCATATTTTGAAATATCAATTATTTGGGTACTCACCAAAAAAATATCAGAAATGTATATTTAATATTTACATATTTTTTTTTAATTTAGAAAAAAATGGGAAATGTGGCCAAGGTACAACATACCCTATGTACCTAGGCCAGTAGTACGTTGTACCTAGGACACATTGAAATTTGGGGGTAATTTAAGCAAATTATCAAGTTTTGTTAACTAAAATCATTTTATTTGATTTATTACAGTACACAGTATTATTACAGTAAACAGTATTTAACAAAACATTTTAAAAATTCTCAAATGATCAACATTTAGAAATGATCAAAATTAAAATAATATTCATAGCTATTTTTATGCTTTTCAAACAAAATATTTAAACAAAAACAACTAACTTTTTGCCACCGTTTCGTTACATCACATCGCTGCGCCTGCCAAACTCCATATTTATGTGTATTTTGATGTTAAAAAAAAATGAATCTTGTGTCACAAATAAAAGAAAAAGTTTTCCAAAATCTCACAAAAGACACATGTGGAACTTGGCAGGCGCAGCGACGATATCACATAATATAATATAGCAAATCAATATACCTATATAGCATAGCAAATGGAAAACAAAATATTGAAACAATTATCTTTACCTATATATAAATTATTATTTCTCTCTTAAATTTTAATCAGTCATTT
The DNA here is from genome assembly GCF_050436995.1 of Anticarsia gemmatalis. Taxonomy (NCBI): domain Eukaryota; kingdom Metazoa; phylum Arthropoda; class Insecta; order Lepidoptera; family Erebidae; genus Anticarsia; species Anticarsia gemmatalis. The sequence continues at coordinate 5,659,725 of NC_134760.1, forward strand.
GGACTAGCTATTATAAAAACAATATCAATAATGTAGATATATTATTCAGCCTTAAGCATTTAGTAGAAATCCCAGTACTTCTGTATCTCTGGAACATAATAAATTTCTCTGTTCTTGTTAATTTTTTGCGGGGTTTCAATTTTTTTACCAATGTCACTCATCGGGTACAGATTTAAATCCTCTTTTTCAGGCCATTTCCAGTTTTTAAGTGATTTTTGCATCGATTTCTGAAATAATAAAGATATTTAATTAGGAATATTATTACGTAAATGTGAAATAATTTAATAAAATATTCTCCTGGCCAAAGTACAGCATCCAGGTTGTACCTTGGCCACTGGCCAAGGTACAACTGATCGACAGTGACCGAGGTACAACACTACTCCAACTTCACTAAAACGGTGGATTTTATATAGTTTAGAGTTAAGTATCTCGTAAGTTTTTTATTGTGTTGAGACTTGTAAAATCAAAGAACCGATAGCATATAACAGTTAAGTGACTATTAGAAAACTTTTAAAACTATTAGACTTCAAAATATATTAGAAATACTTACTTTTTCACACAAAAAAGTTTCAGCGTCGATAACACCAAACACCGGCTTAATGGCGGTATGCGACTAACTACACATTGAATAGTCTGTAGTGACGTATCGAATACCATAAACAGTAGAATTTAGTATCGCGCGAATATATGAAAACGAGCCCAGTGGCCTAGGTACACATAGTGCCAAGGTACAACAGGTTCCCCTACATATAAGAAAGGAAAACTGCTTTTCACCGAGTTCCATTAAAGCACAAGATTGATGTTCGGCGGCATAAATATGAGCATGTTATGCTTGTAACTGTACACACCTCAAAGGAAAATTAATGTCTCTTTTAACCACCTTACATAGCTGGTATTTTGCTATCTCAAGCATCTCGAAACGTGTCCGGATCTAAGGAGTTTGGAAAACTATGGAAAAGGCCTTTGACTAGTCAAGAAATGGCCGACAATTGAAGTCAAAAATAGCTGGATGCAAGTTAACAGGTACAAGCGCAAGGGATTTATAATAGGATAATGAAAACTGGTTTTGAAACTTTCAAGATCCGCAGCTGCCCCTTATCAGCATAGTGTCAACGAGGAATTAAACTCATCGCCACCTGCAAGCTTCTCATCGGCTAAAGGTTGGCTGCTCAGTCCTTCTCCAATAAATTATTAACTTTATTAAATACTCAACTGACGGACTACCTCTGTAGCTTGGTCGGACTTCTTATCACGAAGTCTCGAGTTCGATTCCCGGGCGAAGTGCTATTGTTCTTCCTAATTTACATTAGATTTTTTTCAATAGTATTCCGGAGTTGGGTAACGTGCCTGGCAAATGGTAATAGACTCGTCTCCTTTTACATGGAATATTGTTACCGACGAAACGTGGGCGTAATGTTTACAGCTCTGCCTAAACCATCGGATGTAACAAGCGTGATGATAAGGTTACGCTTAGAGTATTCAAATACATACATAAGTATGTACTTATATAAATACTTAACATGGACAAATAAGGCAAAGAAAATCGTTTAATAAGATCACCCACGAGGAAAATTAACTAGGTAATTGGGGTTAACTTGTTTTTATCCCTATTCCCTGTACATAAATCATCTGCGAGAAGAAATATTGAAATCATAATTAATTTGTAAGTATATTGAGCAATTATTATAATGTTTCTGTAATATTATAGGTAATGTAGGTTTTAGGCTGTCATTTATGATATTGGACATTACATCTCAGTAAGGGCATTTGGGTAGTTTTATAAATTTCTCTAAGCTCAATTTCGTCAACATTAGGGTAGCAGAGACTTGGAAAAAATAAATTATCTTCTCTACTTAATGTAGTTCAATGCATAATTGCATTAGACATTCATGAATTTGGTTATGCACATCTGCTTCGATTTGTAGTTCGTATAGTTTATACAGTTATAGCAGGTCCATAAAAATAATAAGAAGCAACTCTGTCATTTTGAAAGAATTAAATAGTTTACTTTAAACTCCCTAAGGGTGTGCAAATGGCGGTTATTTATATCTCTACCTCACTTTTATATCCTGGTATTTTGACCTGAGGCGACTGGGGTGCTATTAATACCATTCAGAAGCCTACAAAATTCCGATCGACGCCGGTCTGAGTTTAGGTTACCGGTTATATTTAGGAAAAAAAGATTCGTTGGTGGTCAAAATTATTTAGAACGAAAGCTTTGGCAATTCGTAGAATGGATTTTGGAAGAATACCTCGAACTATTAAGGAGTCTTTCCAAATTGCATTTTTTTCTGATTGCCATTTAACGACCATAGCTGAATGAACTCAGTTATCTTTACGGTAATTAACACGTGCACATGTTGAAGCAGAATCAATCAGAACGAATACTTCACTGACACAGTAAAATACATATAACATTTCTGTACCACTTTGGTACCAAAAAAATAATCAAGAAGATTTCTCAATTATTTTTTGTGTCACTTTTTAATGCCATTGCTACATTGGATATTACAACGGGGCCTTAGCGACCAGTGATGGGCATAATCGACCTTTTCTAATGTTCAACTTTGTAACTTTTACATTCCATTATAATCTGTATGCTGACATTGTATGACGTACAACCATTAACAGTTAGTGGAATATTTCGACAGTTATAATTGTAGATCGTTTGAGCGTGCGTTTAAATCCGGTGACGGACATATTGAAACCACGATGAAGGATACTTACGTTGCTTGGTATGAATAAAAAGGATTAGATATAATTATGTGTCTATTAGTCGTAGTACCTTCCTTCCGTTGTGGTGTGGATGGCGAGGCGACGGAAGCGGCTGCGCCGGCCACGTGACTCACATGACCATCACGCACGCGCACATACAAGCACACCACTCGCCATTGTCTACACACAGTACACACTCCATATACCTCATTTGTACCATAGGTGAAACAAAAAATAGGGACGTCATTTATGTAAGTATATGAATGAATACAGTCACATTAAAATGGATAGTAAGTAGGTATTGTGTCCAGTTTTGAATAGAATGAACCATTACTCACACAATGTTCCTGAGCCTAACAATAAATAATTTGGGCATGTCATCGTTTGTTTGTGCAAATCTATATAAAACTTTATCTAATCTTATAATAAAGAGACAACAATTATTATCAAAATTACAGATTTACAACAAATTGATTCAGATATTAATAAGTTGTAAAGATAATTTCGTTAATATAGAGTTATTACATGACCTGTTGAAATATAAAAAATATTATCTTTCTAGTAAGTAGGTAAGTAGTGTACATGAGCCTGCTCATGTTGAGCAAATCTATAATACTGATCATAAAACTTTCTTGCTTAAAAGTGCCTAAGATTGTCCACTATTAATCTGTAAAAACCAATTAAATATAATATTTAATAGAGCTCAAGCGTATTACTTCAAATATTTAAGGTGAAAACGTGTATTTCTCAATGTTATTATTTGTTATTTGTATCCAAGGTTCTTTAGTTTAAACTGTCTGGCTCTACCGCCACTAAGTCTCAACAAATGATATCACTAACAACTGTATGTATTGTAAATTGAATTTAATTTACACACCGCAATGTAAGCACACTAGATTGTTTTAATACAAAACATTGGAATTCCTATAATCTACATTATCTTCTTTGATAAACATTGCCCTCAGTGTTATTTCCTTACTTTATACACTAAGAACAAGGGCATGTTTAATGTGTCTCGTGTAAACGTGTTTTGATGATTGCTCATTCATTAGACAGAGATTACATGACCAAACATCACACGTTTTATTTAGTTAACACATTTCGTTCTAAAAACATGCACAAACGGTTAGCACCCACGGATTTTCCATCACAGCATCAGAAAAATGAAACAAATTTTGTACATAAATACGTTGTCAATACATTTATTATCAAATGCTATATAATATCAATACATTGTTTCAGTCATTTCAATATTTACAAACATGACATTGGAAATAACATTTGCAGTAAGCAAGTAGGATTCTGTGTACGATACAAACATTATTATTATGACTTTCTGTTACACAGGTATATACATTTTTTGTCGCTGTCCACTTTGTAGACAATGCAGTCCCTACAGTCCTACACTATACAATAAGTAATGAATATGAGAGAGCTCTGGAAATTAATTAGTTGAGAGCTATTAGAGGTCTAATAGACTTCACACATCAATCATAGCACGTACCAGACGGCTACTCCGGACCGTGCTTCCAATAATTTAATACTGTTTTCTATTCACAATCGAATCACTATAACAAAAACCGATTACGAGACAATAGACACTTATTATAAATAGCATTGTCATCACATATTTTTTAAAGATGGACTTAAACATAATAGTAAATGCGCAATAAGCCTCACATGGTTAAAGCAAAACTATCTACAACTATAATAGTGATATCTGAAGTAGGTCTTTTAAATGTAACAATAAGAACTGATTAGTGTATGGAATAAATAACACGAAAAACACAAGCTTAGTATGTGTATGCAAGTTTATGTGGATGTAGATCGAGATTCAGCGGCCGCAATCGTGATTCGAACGGATGCTAGGGATGATCGATATATATCGATGTTGAATAAACATCGATGTTTAGCTGGAAAACATCGATGTTTTAACATCGATGTTACGACTTCAATATTATCGACACATCGATGTTTTATGATTATAAAACATCGATGTTTTATATTCATAAAAAAATAATAAAAAGAAAAAATTGGGCGTCATCTAGCGTATTTCGGATGCACTACATTACATGACTGACACTAATTGTCAATAAAATCGGATGATGCCGTATGAATAGTTACTTCATTACATTTCTTGACCGATAAAAAAAAATACTGTCAGTGTCAGGTCTGCGTCAATTCAATGTTCGCGTCAGTCTCAGTCGCAGTCGACAAAAGATACTGGGATTGTTAATATTTTTGTTTAACTTTTGTTATTACAATAAGAAAACATCATTTTCATAAATATAATAGACGCTTTCATTTTATTTTTAAAAAAACATCGATGTTTTACAAATATCGATGTTTTTGGTTCGATGTTTATCGTACATCGATACTTTTGGTTCGATGTTAACATCGATGTCAACATCGATGTTTTCTTAATATCGATCATCCCTAACGGATGCGACGAAACGAGAGCTGAGCACCGTTACCTGCGCCCGCGCCGCCGCCGACCGGCCGGACGCGGGGGATGCGCCGACCTCATGCCTCCCACTGCTTATAAAATGAGCTTGACTCATTTGTTAAATGCCCACAAACCAATACACGAATCGTCACCCAATTTCAATCCCTTGTTCGAGGTCATTACCGCACTCCAGCCCCCTAAAGACTTATTGTTCTACACTCCTAATAAGCAATTAACTCTAATCGTCTAAGCAGTCTCGATGCCTTAAATTAAAAAATACACTTGATATCACAAAATATATACCATAGCGCGTGAATGCACTCACTAGTTGCGTTTCCATGAACAGAACCGTCCTTTGTGTCCATTATAATAACCATGCTGCAACCACAACGTGCGTTAAGGTCAATCTTTATCACGTAGCAACTCGGATTTTGCACTTTTTTCATTACCGTGGAAAGAAAAGTTTGGATTATCCTTTTGTTTATAAGCTTTGTCCAGTTTAGCAGATGGGGGATCGTTTTCTACCGGTGCAACAACTGTTGTTGTTCCTGATGTTATAGGTGCAGGGCTTATGTTTTCACCTCTACAAAACTCTTGAAGCCAAAGTTCCGAATTGTACGAAGGGCCTTCTCCTCCCAACTCCGCTGGTAGTATATCCAAGGGTAGAGCATCATGAAGCGTCGATAAATTGTTTCCATGCAACACTATGCGTTCTCGCGTCTTCGTCTTAAGATACGGTTTTATTACAGCGAGAGCTGTTTCCACATACCAAGGCTGACCAATGAAATGAATGCTTTTAAAACGGACCGGCATGCAGTCTTGTAGGCAATCGATCATCATTTTCAACACTTTGGCTTGTAAATTATACGATTGCTTGAAGGTAAATTCTGTCCAATCCACTATAATAACATACCCATTGGCCTGATTTTGAACATCATCGAGAGTGCGTTCGACGGTGAGTAATAATGATCTGAAGACGGAAAGCAGAGGACAAGCGCTGGGAATCCAATTGGAGGCGAACATGAGGAGCACACATCGTCCGCGCCGGTCTCGCTGCGCCAGCACGCCGGGCAAACCGTCGGCGAGCGCGCGCAGCACACCACCATCTGCTGTCGCCCACAGCTCGGGGTGCTCGCGCCGGTACTGGTGATAGCGCACTAGGAGCTCGAAACTCTGCTGCACATCGTGTTTGCGTGCGTATAGGAAACGTCGCAGGAAGTTGTCGTCCTGGCATCTACTTTTGTCTCGGAGGGCGAGGTTGAGGCTCGAGTCCACGGTGTCTTTCAAGGCGACGAGAGCTCGTTGTCTATCGCCATCCGTGAGTCGTTTTCTCGATACTTCACAAAGCCGCTCATTCTGCATCTGATGCAGTTTCCAGTCGTATTCGGCGTACTCGTTCATGACTGGTTTTGGTGTGAGTCATGCGTCCTTTCACTGGTGTAACGTGCAGTTGCGCGCGCGCCGCCTGGTGCTCGGGGCCGACTGCGCACCGAGTTCGCGCCGCACGCCGCCGCCATCACCGCTCGTTCATTAAACCGTGTAATGCCTCGTTCACACGCGATAGTTACTCGACTAGCTTCACTCGCCTTATAAACAAAGAATTCTCTAAGTTGCTAGAAATACTGTACACTACGTGAACTGTAACCAAACCATCTGAATAAATTGGTTATATTTTCCTCATATTCTAAACTTGATACCACATTTATGCATATATTATTAACTCCAATGTTATTGTTACATGTATGTACAATGTACACTATATTAGCAACGAAACTAAACCATTTATAGGGGACTTTTCCTTATCTGAACAAACAGTTTTATCTGTTCCTTATCAACGTATTGATTATCAACTTATGTTTTAACTATAGGAAATACTATAGCTAGTCATAGTTATTCATTCATGTTTACAACGAAAGCATTCCAAATTAAAGTTGACCTCACAATTGTTAACCTAGGTACTAAAAAACTAGGTACTCTACTAACTACTATCTACCCAAAAATGCCTCAAAAATTAAAAGAAAAACATCTCTACTTTTCATAGTAATAAACTGGTTGACTCGAATCTATAAACCTAACAAAAATTACTATAAGTATAACATTTTAAAATTCTGGCTAGGACTTCTTCTCTGATTAATAAGACTCGTGGGTGAAATATCTTTACCTGTTGCTCGAAGTTATAAAGTGCAATTGTAGAGGTTTGTATCGGGCTAAGAGCCAGCGCCTACTGTCCTATGCGAGTTGCAGACCAGTAAAAAGACACTGTCGCTTAAACAGAGCATAACTTGCCGAGGCAGAGCGAGTTATAAATAAAAAAAAACTGAAGGTTGGCAGTATACCGGTCAATTGGCTGGCTGGTTTCTGCGATGACGTAGCCGCCGTGCGCAAGAGACGGCAAACGCAGACGAGAGAGAGATAGCAACACGCTTTGTAACAATTATTTCTATGAAGCCTTATACGTAACGTATAAACGGATGGCCGAAAATCGTATAACGTCCGCGCTTTGTTCACTTTATCGTATAACTAGTTGCCGTAACAGGCAACACTTACTACTTATGCCGCATTCATAATTAATACTCGTTACCGTCGATTGTTCCTGTTATTTTCTATTACTTTTACTGCACTTGTAGGTCGTAAGTTCGTTACTGACAGCTGTATAAAATAATTATTTACTGTATGCATGATATAATCGGTATGTATATTTGAGCGAAATTTATTCCCCTGTTATGCGCAGAACGTTAATAAAAAATCTTGATTGTTTTTAATTACGGATGAACGAATAGAAAATTAGAGTAATTTTTTTAATTATTCTTTAAGAATCAACTTATAATATCATGACCACGCAAATAAATAATTAACATACGCACGGTGTAAGTGTTGTAATAGAAATATAAACTGTCTCTATAAAAAAGACATCAATGTCATCACAACAAATAAATCAACGTTTTTTTATTTTTAGCAATAAAATAAGAACCACATTTAAATATTCTTCTTATTATAATATACATAATAGTAAATTAAATATTACAAAACTATATAGATTTTCAAGCCTATTAATTAGCCCAAAATAAAAATATTTCGACGTGGACATCCTGTTTAGACATTTATCACCTTTTAAAAGGAAATGTATCATGTTATTTATCTGGATAATTACTATAAGGGCAATGACTTTTAAAAAATTAACCGTGTCGGTGCATAGCATGGTCGTTGGCCCCTATGACTCGGCTAGGCCGGCGGACGCTCGAGTAAAAATAGACGCACTGGACTCGAGATATGTTGATAGCACCTCTGTACATTAGCCTACTGCACAATGCAATGTTGTGAATTCACTGTGCTATTGTCCGATATTGTAATGCGATTTCGATATTGACTGCTGGTTTATGTTGAGAAATCGTAGGCAAATATTATGAGGTTCTTTAGTTCACCTTAGGTCTCTATCACTCAGCTATACTTTTGAATTTTAAGTCATTAACTACTTAAGCACCGCTGGGCACGTGTCTCCTCTCTTAATAAGATTGGGATATCCTGAGTACTATCACTAGCTAATTGCAAGCTTACGACTTCTGCTACCCTATAATAGCATTGTATTTCCAATCTTAGATACTTTTCATCTGGAAATCTGTTTGTTTGTTTTTTATTGTCAGTTAAATACACTTAACTATCTACGAATCTTGACAATAGGAAAGTCGTCCCTAAAAGCCTCAGAGTAAGAACGCTTAACCAATCCCTAGTACGGCCGATAAAAGATGAGTAATCGTTAACTGACGTTTGAGGTGATTGCCACTGTACTTAAGAAAACAAGTTTCACTTAACGTGATGAATTAACAGGGAACAGTCGTCAAGGCGACAGGTAATAGCTTTGCATTAACCATTATTCTAAGTAAAAAAAACTTTAACTGTGTGTACGAAAGTAGAAAGATAAGAGATAACTTTGTTTAATTGTCTTTGTTTCTAAGGAATAAAAACTCTGTTGCGACGTAAAGTTAGAATACATTTTAACTGTAGAGTGAAGTCTCGATGATAATAACAAAAACAAAAGGTTGTAATAGTTCCATTTCAGTAATTACTTTTATATTCTAAGGGTGTTCTAGCATAAATAGGGGGCGGTTAGGCCTTTCAGTCTACGCGAGTATGTATAACATAACATATACTATAACAGTCTTTATTACTTTTAATTGTCGATACTATACAAGTACTTCATTACAATTTATAATATATTCTATTCGTCTACGTTCGCATCATTCGTAGAACATACGAATATTTGGGCATCGAACCGACAATCTCCGCGCGCTGTCTTATATACTGCACAACGCTCCTCATGAAAATATACTTGTATATTGTTATCATATACTAAAGATAATTTCAATAAACAACTGCAGTAAAAACTTACGTGCCCTTACTTTGCGACCACATGTCAGTCTCTCACATAAATTACCGACCAAAGTGGAGACATTAAATTCGTATGCCGATGACATTTATACGTCACACGAAAAACATCTCGTCACAATCACATACAGAATCTTAAACCAAATATGGTGATTCTGAGAACTTGCATCATTGAATATCATTTAAAATTTTTCCTTAAAAAAATATCTTGAATTAGTTACGAATCTTGGACTAAATCAATTGTGTTGTTTGATACTTCAGTGACATACAAATCAATATCAAGTTTAACTATGTAGATCGGAGAATCTTACCAATGTAAATATTATTATATTGGTTTTTGACACTTTTTGTATGGATGCTAGTTATAGTTTTAAGGCAAAAATACCTTTTCTTGGTTCTGAATCTCACTCCGATTATTCTGCTACCACGCTTACTTAGGAGAATTTGTTACTTGGTTTAATATAATACCGAATATATGACACCCAATGCGACAAGTAGAGTCATGGCGAGCACCTCATCCATCATACTAACTCGTATTTGTGAGACGCTACAGTATTTTTCAATATTCCATACTGTTTAATATTCAAGTAGGTATTCTTCAAAATGTCTATGAGTATTGACGCCTGCACTACGATCATCAAAATCATATGTCAAATTATAAAATTATTTCTTCTAACATAACCATTCGACCATAGTACTTTTAACATATTTATGAGAACAATAAATCGTGCATGCTATTAAAATAGTTTTATTTGTCAACATTTCACACGTGTTCACAACTAAAGGTAATACGACAAAACAAATGAGTCATTTCTTAATAGGATTGCGCCTATTAACATTAAATTCAATAACCACGACTATAAAGGCATTGACCTTTCAACTAAGAAGGTTAAACAATAAGCAAATTACTACGCTATTAAATACAAAACCCTTCTTAAAACAGATTTACGACAGAAAGCCTATAAACGAATAAACTAAATCTAGTTCACTACAATCAATGTCGTTTATCAAACATAATCTGAATCAAAATACTTAGTACTGAACAAACGGCCTTCAAACTACAATCACATCAAATATTATTACTTACACTCACATGTATGAAAGTTATATAACTGTTACATTTTCCAAATCGTATATACACATACTTTTTAAAAAGATATCAAGTTTCGAGGTATATTTTTTAGAAATAATACCTCCTTAATCCTCATTACGTCTGAAAAGGGGAAATGATTTGTTATAGGTGAGACATTTTTTTATATTTTTTTATATTCATAAAAAAGGAAAAATACATGAAGGGAAATCGGACCTCTCCCTTTTTCAATCATTTGGACAAGTGAGTATGACATATAACGTTTTTTTAATACAGTACTTACTACTAGAGGATTCTTTTCCAGTTATGATCTACTTATGTACAAATTTCGTGATAAATACTATCCTTAAAGGATCTATCCCTCAACTTATTCGTAATTTTCTTGAGAAGTTTCAACAACTAGACAGAATGACTTTGTAAAAAAATCGTTGAATAAAATTATCTGATGTTGGAAATATCCGGCACTATGATCTTTATCTGTTCATATATCTAATACTAATACAATATTGTTTACATCGACCAATCATCATGACATTTCCTACAATAAATGACAAGTAGACGATTCTCTACCACTATCTTATATTATGTCAGGGAATAAGTCTTTTCGCATTGTAGTGTATGAACTTAGAATTAAATCTCTTTGACTTCAAGAATCAAAAATGAATACACGGTTCATTAGGTCATAACTTTTAAACTCTCGCGTTGCATGTTTAATGTATAATAGAATACGTTAACTGCCTGGGACCACGGCGAGTGCAACCTGCGCCGAAACGTTAGGCATTTTAATGGTTCATTAGGTTTCTTTCAGTGAGCTCGTGAGGTACCCAAATATCGAGCTTTTTTGTGTAGAGAAAATATTTTATTACAAGTTCATACATACTATTATATTATTATAGTTAAAAAAAACAGCTATAGAGAAATTTCGTATGAAAATCTACTATTTTTTGCAGTATATTTTAAATGTCAAACTCTCGATACTTGATAGTATCGACTGTAAAGAATCGCGCTTAATACCAAGAAGTGAACACGCGGCCCTTCCAGAGAAGTCGTGATCTAATTTGTTGTTATACAATGTGTCTCAGAAAAAATGTAATGGCTCTGTGTAATAGGCAAAAAGATATTTGATTACTGAGTATAAAAACAACCTGTAAAAAACAAGCAATCATCGTCTACGTGAGTCCCTAGTGTAGTAACTTTTTTATAAAAAGGTATAAGGTCCTTCTCGAATGAGTCATTTGACATAAAATAATCATAGTCTTCTCTTGGTAGAACATAATATAGGTATTGCCACATGGTTCGATATACCTAAGGGATAATATTATATTGAGGAGAAAATTGATGTAGGTAACTGCTTATAAGATAAAATTTTTGTTTGTCATCATGAGGATAAATAAATGATTTTTATTTCATCACATAGTTAAGTTGCATCAGATTCTGTCTTTGTTTTTTTAGCATCACGTGACGTGAAATAACCTTGTGAAATTCATACGCTTGTATGCTCCCCTTTTTATTAGACTCTACAAACTAGAAGCACAGTATCCTAATTAAATGCTTAATATGACTTTAAACTTCATTCTCTAATCCTTATAATTCTAGATTTTTACTAGTAAAAACACAAAATCTCAGATTACAATGAGATAATATTACCAACAGGGTAAAGCTTGAGAGCAAAGAAAATAAATTAGCAATGAACTACATATAACAAAACTAACAGTTCAACAAGTCATATTTTCACCTTGCTAACACATTGCAAACTTCCCTGTCCTTTTGCATAACATTTACTCAGCAAATATCCAAATAATGTTAGGCAAACACATCGAGTATATAACAAAACGTATCGTTATCGATTCCGAGAGATAAATAATGATAAGCTGACATTATCGCTATCAGTGACTTGTTCATTTCCAATATTACAAGTCTCATGCTGCGTTTACATCGGTTTTCAATAAAGGCTATTATACTGACTTAAGTTCTTCACGATATTACAATATAAGCAACTAAGTTCATAAATTATATTCTTAAAACATTTTTATACGCATACCTATACTTACCCGAAAATTATGATATTCTGAAATGATTATATAGCACACTAGCTGACCCACGCAACTTCGCTTGCGTCACATAAGAGACAATGGGTTAAAATTTTCCCCGTTCTTGTAACTTTTTTTACTGGTACTCTGCTCCTATTGGTCGTAGCGTAGCGATGATATATAGCTATCAGATAAATGGGCTATCTAACACTGAAAGAATTTTTCAAATCGGACCAGTAGTTCCTGAGATTAGCGCGTTCAAACAAACAAACAAACTCTTCAGCTTTATAATATTAGTAGGTATAGATAATTTTAGGTCTTAGAATTTAATATAGAAAAGAGTCTATATTCATAGATTTACTTACAAACACAATTAAATACAAACTTACTTGTTCTTGTGTTCGATATACGGTTCGTATTAATGGCAACTTACGTATAACTTGTTTGGAAATGTATTATTATTTTCTTGTACTAGTTTATGTCCGCGGCTTTGTCTGCATTTCGATTCAGAGGAGTGAATTATTTCCCGCTTGCATCTGTGCATAACTTATAACTACAGCAAACGTGTGCCTATATTATATTTACATCGGGTTTTTGGTTACTAAGCAAGAGCTATAAAGTTGGCATTGGTCTTAAATCCAACCTTAGCCTTAATCAAAGCCTAACTTATATAATATACATATAATAAATCATATAACAGATAACTATGTAGGTATTTTTAGTATCAGGAAGATACTGTTATCTATGTAACTCCATTGAGAAAGATAATAGAAAGTGCAGCTAATGGCTAAACCTTTGTCAACAAATTATAATTATCTTAAGAGAATACTAACTCAATGTCAAATATATATAATGACTCAGGCGACTATACTATCATGCTTAAAATATTCTCAAACCAGTAATAAAGTAACATCATATAAAAATCAAACAAGTAAACTTTTAAAAAACTACAGACATTTTTTTATTTGTAAAGGATATGGTTTCCGCATTTTAAATATGGCAAGACTATTTTGTTTTCCTTATCTATTTTTCTTATGTCTTACCAATAATTCCGATGTAAGTGTGAAAATATTCGTACCTAGCTATTCCAATGTATTCATTATAGCAATGTTTCATATGCTAAAATGACCTTCGCTTTTAGGTTAGACGGATTCTACATACTTATCTATTTAGATAATCAAAAATGGACTTGCTTAAAATAACAATATAATGTATGTCGTAACATTGCGAAACCTGTCCAATTTGCAGCTTTTTAAGCGATTCATAGATAACAAAGAGACATTCTCAGTTGACTCTCGCCTTGAACTTGTGCAGAAACTTTATGATTTTAAAAATAACTTTTATCACATTGAAATAAAAGTTGTTTTGATGTTGACCTTGGAATTTGCAAAGCATGATATGCATATTCAGTTCGGTCATGATGTTAATCAATACGACATCAATAGGTGCTGCACAACCGTTTCTAATATACAAAGTGAAACTACAAATTGGTGCAACATTTCAAATGCTTTACATACTGGGTGATCTAGATGATCGCGATTCTTGCACTGTATTTAACTTGATGTTAATCTATTCCCTGCACCGATCCACTACGAGGTTAGAATGCATTATCTTATCTGATGGACTTAATTATAATCGAGTTGAAATACTCTTGCATGCAAATGTTCATACCTCCCGTGAAACCCGGAGAGAGCGCGCATTCAAGCAAGCAATGTGGCTTTGATGTTCGTCGCCCGTCAATACCATAGATAACGTACATAAACTCACTCATTAATTAAAAGTTATCAATAACCGCCCACGCGAACACGCTTTTTCTTCCCACCTTAGACTAAATGGCTGCCAATCTTCATTTAGATCTAATCTTTATCCTACGCACGCTATTGTGTAACAATTTATTCAATTGAAAGTGTGTTTAAAAGTTGTTCACGCCTGTCTATATTCACGCTCTTCTCCATTTGTAAGAAGAACATCATTCGAAATAAGTATAACTTTACATAAACACAATTGTACCAAATAATAACTCTAATTTTATAATTATCGATCATTTTTGGTCGCTATTTATTCAGATTTAACAACATTACGGGTGATATTACTTGCCAAACTTGTCATTAGCTATATGGGGGTTTATTATACGTAGCAACCGTTGAGTTGCACAAAAAGCGGCCTCCACAGCCGGCAAGGCTGTTGGGCCGGTTCCGAGCTCCGATAAATATAGGCTCCACTCGCATACTTTCGTCTGATCAATAGTTAGGGCTCGCGGGATACACTGTAAGAACCACGTACCGAATCATTACTTTTGTTCGAGGGTCCTTATGAAATCAATATTGCTTGCAACATTGTAGATGACTTGTTAAGTTTATGAAGTGGTCAATAACATGAGTTGCTTTACGTAGGATTACATGTTATTATGGTTTGTGCACCAGTTTTCCTTACAATTATACACTACAAAAAAAACGTACCTTTATAAGGAGCAATACCGAACATTTAAGCAAGTTTTTTATAAAAATGCATTATGTTTATGAGAAAAGAGCTGTGAAAAATTCTTTAAAACAGTAAAGAGAGAATATTTTCTCTAAGATATCCAAGTGATTTATTATAATAAATAGTTGACGTTGACTCCCTCGCGGATCATTTATCAATTCCGTGTAATCCCGGCATCACTTGTAGCGAGTCGATTACAAAAATATTATAACAAAACTTGCAAAAACTTTCCTCTTGGTGAGCGAAAAGGTAACAAAAACTGGCTAGAATTATACGTAACTTTTCTGATTGGAAATTGATCCGACTTAGCCAAACCTGTACAACTCGCTGAAGAATAAGGATTCTTTAGTGTTTCCCAAACAAGTTTGAAACTTGTAATGGAAGCCGACATGGCTTTGTGTGAGCCGATAAAAATAGGAATAAAAACTAACCTATATTTACACTGTTTACTAGCATACTACAGATTAAATATAAATGTTTTTGTTTCTTTGTTGCTTACGACAATAATCGGGAGACATTTTGTTCCCAGGATTTCATTTTTTATCAAGTTTCATTCAATATAGTACATCCATAAGACACTATCTAACTTTTGCGAACACTTGTTGCTCTTTGTTAAAGGTTGATCTTATTCTTGAACAACAAATAACTAAGTACTTACCTACTGAAAAGATTTGAAAGCGTAGCTAGAGCTATCAGAAAGCAAGCTTAAGTATTGTCGCTATACCCCTTTGTCCCGGACTTTGTTGCAATATCGTGGTAGAAAAGTAATTTCCTAGGGTTCAGGCCGCGGTGGAAGAAGTTAAAACTAAAGAACCTTTCTAAGTTTTATTTAATTATTTTTAGATGTATATTAATGAGTTGACGACATCGCCATTTAACACGCATGCAATTCCTACCATACAATGCATTGGATTGCAATCGGCAATCCTGTTAGCCACAATAGTACCAACTGTGGTCATTATTGTATATCTCTTAATCGTTCATTATGTTGGTACTACGCTACAAGCCTATCTACGACCATTGAACTAGCTATTAACTACACTATTTAGCTAGATTATAATCAAGCTAATACTCGATTAATATGAATTAAAATGCGTTTAACATAAATTACAATAACAACAGCTCCTTTCTATTTGTAATCGATTTTTTTGTAGTTAAGATATTAATTATCTTTCAATCTGTAAAACGTATTAATCAAGTTTAGTATTAAACATGAAACTTTTTTTAGAATTAGATAGGACGACTGCTTAGAAATAATCAAACCAATGATTGTTTTTCTCTATTAAATCGGTATTAATTTGTAACACAGTGAGCAAGTAAACCCGGTCGATAGCTAGGCAATTAATAACGAATGTACGTAAAGTTCTTAAAGACCCACAAACCTAGATATTCAACAATAAATGTAAAATACTTATATTAAAGTTCACCAAAGTAGTTGAGAAACTAGTTTTACAGCAGATGTATTAACGGGAACATAAATAAAACCATTATGACTCTACCTTTGTTGTTTAAAACTTGAATCGATAAAAATATACTTTTATGGAGAAGCAATCAATTTCGCGGTGCCTTTTTGATCGACATTTATCTGTACTGTACGAGACGATGAATAAATACGTATTATTCTATTAGTGGGATCAGTAGGTAGCCTATGATTGTATCTAAGACATACAATGACGCGACCCAACGATAAAACGCATAAAGTTAAGAATTAAAGTATAGACACTGAAAATAAATAAGTTATGTCTATTTTTATTCGACTGCGTGACCTTTTCGTCACGCAGGTCATGTGCTTTTTAAATGCAATGTTAGACCCTTCGGTGGCCATTCTATATAGAGGTATACATACAACTTTACAGTTGTGCAAAAGGTTCTACCTGAGATTCGTATTAATTATGTCATAAAATAGTGTTTCTGTTTTTCCCAAATTTTATTTTATACCCAGCAAAGCTTTAAAATAGACCATTTAGAATCAGGCAAAAATAAAGATCTTTCACTTTAGAAACGATTGATTTCCTTTCGAACTTCGCTGAATGCATCACCGATAAACAACATTTATTTTAAGTTACAAAAAATTATTTTAATGCCATGTAAAAGCCGAAAGCGGTACTGTTACTAATTATTGCATTAATTAATAACAGCTGGAAAGCCCTGTAACAAGATTTCTGAAGCATCGTGCGAGGTTCAAAAACTGTTTCACCGCAAATCTAGAAACTGACAATGGCATAGCAGCTAACAGCTCTGACGAGATCGTTAACCTACCGTTGTGTTGCTCGGCTATAAACTTTAGTTCCAGTCAGTGAAAACATTATACAGGGTGTCCCAAAACTCAACGATAATCCGAGACAGGATGAAAGGCCAAGTCATGCTGGTTCTAGGAAAAATAAAAAAAAAATTCCATGTCACTTAGTTCAGCAATAATAGTCATTTTTCAAAAAAGTTGAAATTCCACACCCTTGGTCGCATTTTTAAGTCCTGTGATCACCAATGTCACAACTTCGCTGTGTTTTTTTGTATTTCGTGATCTTCATTAAATATGCTATTAATCGTAAAACAAATTAATGCACAAAACATTGTTAATTTCATAAAAAAAGTTAAGTTTTAGTGAGTCATGGTTCTCAAAAATATCGTTAGTTAACTTTGACGCTTTATATTGAGAAAAAAATGTACTACACTACCCTTGGCAAGTTATTTCAAAAGTTGGCGCATTTAATCAAGATTTTAAAATGGTGCAACACTTGCCACTTTTCCCGCCACTAAAAATGATATTTTTATTTGAACGAAGAGTATCCTCGCAAATGGATCGGACGCAGTGGTACAATTTTATCGCCTCCTCGTTCCCCCGATCTAAATCCAGTAGATATTTTTTACTAGGAATGCATAAAAGAAAAAGTCTATTGGAAATCAATACAAAATCTATCAGAACTTCGCCAGAAAATTGACACAGCGTCAGAGGAAATAAATGCAAGGAATTTTGCTTGAGTGGTGCAAAGGTCTTTTGTAAGGCGTTGCAGAGCCTGTATTCGTGCCGGAGGAAAACAATTCGGAATTACTTTAGTTTAAGGAGAATAATTAAGTAAGAACGATGGTTCGTTCATTGTTTTTTTTTTATTACTATTACCTATTATGTTTATTACATTAAATATTGGTATGGACTGACTCAATTACCTCTTTACTAAAAATAATTGCTTTCCTCTGGCACAAATACAGGCTCTGCAACGGCGTACAAAAGATCTTTGCACCACTCAAGCAAAATTCCTTGCATTTATTTCCTCCGACGTTGTGTCATTTTCCTGGCGAAGTTCTGATAGATTTTGTATTGATTTCCAATAGACTTTTTCTTTTATGCATTCCCAGTAAAAAATATCTACTGGATTTAGATCGGGGGAACGAGGAGGCGATAAAATTGTACCACTGCGTCCGATCCATTTGCGAGGATACTCTTCGTTCAAATAAAAATATCATTTTTAGTGGCGGGAAAAGTGGCAAGTGTTGCACCATTTTAAAATCTTGATTAAATGCGCCAACTTTTGAAATAACTTGCCAAGGGTAGTGTAGTACATTTTTTTCTCAATATAAAGCGTCAAAATTAACTAACGATATTTTTGAGAACCATGACTCACTAAAACTTAACTTTTTTTATGAAATGAACAATGTTTTGTGCATTAATTTGTTTTATGATTAATAGCATATTTAATGAAGATCACGAAATACAAAAAAACACAGCGAAATTGTGACATTGGTGATCACAGGACTTAAAAATGCGACCAAGGGTGTGGAATTTCAACTTTTTTGAAAAATGACTATTATTGCTGAACTAAGTGACATGGAATTTTTTTTTTATTTTTCCTAGAACCAGCATGACTTGGCCTTTCATCCTGTCTCGGATTATCGTTGAGTTTTGGGACACCCTGTATATACGTGCCTATATTTATTTCCTTAAAAACGTTCAAAAAGAAAAGTGTATATTTTTTTAATTAACATAATGAGTGAAAGCCTTATTACAGAATGTTTCAGTTCCCAAATTAATACTGTCACGTTGTTGCACGCACGTGTAGTAATATTATTCAAAACAATTATAATTTGTTACATGTAGTGCTAACCTCAGGTAGGTATATTTGTATTTGTTGCTTTCGATTACGATTGTAAATTCTTCGCATTAATTATTAAGTAAAACAATTGCCTGTTTTCCTGCAGACCAAAAAAATTACTAGCATAAGGAACAGAAAATATATACCTACGCAAGTAATGGCTAGTCGATGCGAAAGAAATTATTGTTATGGTTGAAGATTGCACAATGTTTATTACTGAACTTAAAGATAGGAGTCAAATAATGATACGTTATTGTTATTCATGTGGTCATACGCGCCAGTGATGAGCGATCCACGGCTCTGCAAGCGTCGAGGGTCATAAACTCCAAATAACCGTAACATCACACAGGAAGTGTGTTAATTAAGGAGCGAAATACGTAATAATAAATTGCACTTGGGCAATTAGCGCAGTGAATGGCCCAAGGCGAAATATATGAAACATTCTGATTGATGTGACCGCCACAAATACAATCATTTATCCTTTACACGTCCTGAAATAGTGCTCACTCTTTGGTAAGTTGTTTTATATATTATAATAATATATCTTATTACAAGAAATAAAATCATCTAAATTACTAACTGCCTTTGTGAATCAAATAAGAATCTGTAGCGCAATCGGCTTCATGTGTGTATGTGTCGTTTACCCGAGGAACATGTTTTCGTCGTTATCAGACTATGTCGTAATAATTGTTGTGGAACAAAAACTGCCGCGTCTACGCCACCTCCATCCGCGTTGCTTGTCACCGCGAGGTTTCTTTTAAAGAACCTATTTGTAAGCGCAAGTCCAATGAACCCAGACAATAAGTGACGAGACTCTACCTTCACGAAAATTGGCGAATAACGTCTAAAGTAGGGCATGATTCATGGTCCAAATGACTGATTCTTGATATACATTTGACAGGTAACCGAGTACAAGCTATTACATAATGCTCGCTGCAACTAGACCAAACAGCGCCAAATCAGCGGCACCAGATGGCGCAGCTAACTCAGTTGTCTCAGGAGATCGCGACATAGCTAACTTATAAAAAGGTAATGGGTATACTTCTTCGATTCGTTCATTTTTTATGCGTTTCCACGAGGTATTGTGTCGTAATGTTAGTGCTTACAATGGAGTACATTTACCAAAGCGAGCGGGTTGTTGCGTCGACGTGGCCGCAGAGGGGCGCTGGCGGCGACGGCGCCAACACACCGTGAACAAACATTGACCAAGCACGCACTGCGCTCCGGCCTCCGACAACTTGCCGCAACATTCTTAGCGTAAAAGTTACCGTGGATGGTTTACTCTATGTAATTTGCGATGTACGAGTTGATACTAAGTTTTCCCTTCGACGACAATTGTGCGACCCACTCGTCGAGTATTTCGAACTGCAAGTGTGCGGTAAACGATGTGTTGTACTGATGTTTCCTCAAGAATGATTATTCTGAGTTCCATGGAGATTGGAAAATTCGTGCAAGATGCAATTAGTGAGTATCTAATTTTACTTTCAATCGGCAATATTCTATGTATTATGTATTCCAACCGCGGCATCATGTCAAGTGAGGCACCTTCCGTGAATGAGTGCATCCGGTAAGTTTTTCCAACTTGTTTCTTAATCGCTCTAGATATTGCGATTACACGCTCAGCTTGCCAATTTTGTGTAAAGTTTTAAAAGTACGAAACCTTCTTACTCCGTACACAAACAATAATGTTTTAATACAATATATTGCTGAATCATAGATATAATAAGTGTGTAATCATAGAGTAGAAAATCTGTCTGTATACACGAACTAATTCAAATTAAAAGAGACCTTGAACAAGATTTACCGCGTCTCAAACTACAGATTGATCGGCAAAAAACGAGCGCATGTGAGATCATTAGCTACCACTGAACCGTAGTAAAAATCATAAGAATTTAGAGAGCTATATCGGAAATTACTCCACTTAAAGACCGTTCATGTCCTACTCGTATTATAATTTCATCGTGTGGTATCCAAACAACGCAAGTGATGCAAAAAGTGAGCGATTGAGCGTAAACTTTACACATGAAATTCTTTAATTAGTCTTTTTATGAGTTAACGCGTTACTTATTAAGTATCGCTGAGATCTAAATCTAATTAGGTCTAGATAGGTACGCTTAGTTGATCTCATCTCGCCCGTAACTCGAGTGGTGTTGACCTGAATTGTGTGCGGTTTCTTTGTTTGAAAACAATACATTCTATACCTGTTGTCACCAGCCACGATGGTTAACACGATCCTCTGTATAAATCGTATTTGATCTGCCTAGTTGGAACAAAATGCCATCGCAAGAAAATTCTATTATTTTATTCATTGGTGCTTGCAAGTAGACAGCAGTTTGACGGAAAGATAGATTACCACAACTTACCTAACGTGTCCTGCAAAACAGACAGTTTTGATAGATGTTACTCAACCGCACAGTAATCATTATACTTACGCTTTTAATGATCTAGAACAAAAGGCATAATATTTCCTGCATTAGCACACACCACGTACTTACCTGCATTTTAAGAGAAAATGTTTTAAACGTTGTAACTTACAAGTGCGTTTCACCAATTTCACGCTTGCTAAATCACAGAAGGTAGTGTTAATTAACCGACAAATTATAACAAATTACAAAATTTACTGAAAAATATTTGTAAATTTCAGTAAGGGGTACTGCTTACAAAATTACTATTTAGAATAATATTTCTGTTTTCTAGTTATGTAGATAATGCACGTAATGTATGGTAATATAATTACTTAATTATTATTATATAATTTTATTATTTCTAAACGGTCAAATATGTAAACATAACCTAGGTAAATACTATATAAATTAATGTTAAAATAAATATTAAATATGATTTTCAATATATAGCTTGCAGGTGGTCCGTTTGAGCACTTTGGTACTCGAAAGAATGATTAGTAACTCGTTAATTTTAATTAGTTTTACTTCATCTCATGTTATTACACATATTATTTTCAAGGATTTTTCCTGCGTTGCACTTACAGATAGCATTTGCATGTAATAGGTTAACTTGTCGATACAATAGTTAATTCCTTATGACATAAGATTGCTTAGTTAGCTACTTAGCAACAACTGCTATTTTAAAGTAATCAATAAGCGTATCTAGGCAACCACATTTTGTTAAGCACTAGGTAACATTTTGTTACTTAAGTTAATACCAGAGTTATCTATCCGTTCCGAAGATAGGATAGGATTCAGATAGGACTTAATACTGATCTCTAGAAACGATTAAAAAAGAGATTTTGTTTGTTACCCATTCATTAATAGAGTAGGTTCTGGTAACGCTATATGTACATTATGTAGACGTAAATAAAATATTATTATGACTAATTATGTTTCGTGCATTTGCTTCCAAAGAAATGTTGGAGGCCATGTGTATTTTTTTACTTTAACCTTTTACGAGGCTGCAATTATTGTTCTAGAATCTAGATGTTTGCAAATACAATGTTAATTGGGTTAACAAAGTAATTTCATTAGTCGAATATTACGTGGCCATGTCAAAAATTGTTGAGCTACTTGCCCAATCTCAGTCGCGGTTAATGACCACGATTGAAATCACAACAGAAACTTATGAATTGTTTTCTAATGATTTACCACGCTTCGCAGTTTTTTTCTTTGTGAAATGGAACCTTATTGTACTCATTATTTTACTAATTACTAGGTTCCCATAGAGTAACTTGTATTTTTAAAACTAATCAGTGGGCTACGAGTAAAACAACGTTTATGTGTGGAGAATGGATTTAAAACCTTTACTAAAATGTTATCGCTGGGTGTCTCACATACTTACAAAATGCTTATATGTATATGTATAGTAAGTACTAGTATAACTTATTTTTGTTTGTTTTGTAATCATGATTCTTCTACGTCTAGCTACATTTGAAGCGATGTCTTAACGAGCTGCCTAGTTTTGTTTCGCGCCTTAAAAGAGGCCCATGACCGCCAGTGAACTGTGACGGGCTGTTACTAAAAAGATTTGCGAAATTGACACAAACCGATTGTTTAGTTCAAGTTGTAGCTACTTTGTCGAAACGTAACTTTATCGCAGTCACACGCAGGTACATACAATACGTCATAACTGTCTTAATTGGATATAAATAATAACTTTCTAGCGCCAAGGTTGATCGGTTATACCAAGCGATGCGGACTTAAGTCGTTTTACTTATGCACTCGTTAAATATGAGTTTAGAAAACAAACAACAGGATAATTATTGCTAGGAATGCTAAGGAAGTAATCAATAATAGTTGCACCAAATACGTCTGGTAAAGTAATCAATTGCTGTATATAGAAAAATGCCGAATAGCTTGCAATGTTCTTTTTATTGAGAAGACCCATAATAACAACTAGACTCATATCATCCCATACTAGAAAAAAAGGGGATGAGATGTTGAACGCGAATGGAGCCGCGTGGTTCTTCTAGTCCCCAATAAAAATACGTATCACAGAATTATAGATGAACCGGAGGGTGGATATTGCGGTTTATATAGTGCGAAATAACCGCATAATAAGTTAAGTGCTGTAAAAGGCTTTGAAGTGTCATTTACACTATAGAGAAAACGAGACGTGTTTAACGCAGAATCTTACAATACAAAATGTATTTTTGTTTTATTTTCGCAAAAGTCTGTACCTAGGTGGTCTTGAATTGAAATTCTCACGGGATTCTGTAACTTTCACTTGTACAGTTTTCTTTTCACACAGTTCACGTCTAATTACACTGCGATGACAAATCACATGCATCAACACAATGTGCAAACATTTACTTTCGGTCATAATTGGGTACTATTAAGATAACTATCGTTTAAATATGTTGTGTTTGTGCAGGTTTAAGTTCAATCTTAATATCGCTTTTAATAGTTTAATTGGATGTTTCCTTAAAATTCCGATAGAGGCGCTAACCAGTAATTTAAACTGCACCAAATCCAATACGGTACAAACAAACGTCATAAAGAATTCAGCGAACTATTTATTATTGATACCTGAACGAAAAATGCATGGGCAAGCCTTGCACTATCGCATTCAATAAATTGATAAAATAGGTCAACGGAGTTTTGTCGACAAAAGTGTAAGAAGTAATTAATAATAATATAATTGCTTGCGTCAAACATTTTTTCATAATAATAATGTTAGTATGTTAGGTACTGCAATAATTTCGCTGATGAATGTGTCTCTCACATCAAGCATAACAGTTTTTACTGTGAACAAACATTTAACATTAAAAAACAACTTATTTGTAAGTTCTCGCAATGTTCTTCATGTAGCAATTTGTCGGATAGTTGTGTAACGACGACTTGTGTTGTAATAATTCGTCTAAATAAACCTTTATAGCAACACACAGTTTTAACAACTTCATACACGCCTTATGTTCATAAAGTGTAGATTTGTAGAATTTTTTAACTTAAGTAGGTGGATTGAAAACTTAAAAAAATGCTACCCTCTGATTAATGTTACTATACTAAATCAGGTTGTACCTATTCTGAGATTATCGACTCGTGGTATTTAACTTAAATAATATTCTTCAACTTAAAATTATTGATAATTAACCTCGTTTCACGGAATTCTTTATTTTTAAAAACTGTTAATGTAAAGTTCAATGAGTGCCTTCTTGATTAGACAACATACCTACTTACTTATTTTTATTTGATTTGAGTAGTGATGTACCTACCTACCTAGAGTTATTTTTGATAGGTAGCAAGTACGTCTACTTTATATCAATAAGCAGACAACTGCTCATTTATTGCATTGATTACGATACCTTTAATGCCTAATTGATTAGACAATTATGTACCTACCTGAACAAGTGGTCTTTTTTGATTACCCTGGGCCCATAAAAATATATGCGAAAAAGAGACCTATGGGCAGTGTACTTGTAGATACCAATATTCTGCCCAGTTTTAATAGCAAAATAATGCACAATACATGTCATGTTCACTCGGTCTTTAAAAAATAAAAGCTACTAACCATAAGGTAAAAATGCCAGCTGTATTGTACTGGTGCCGTATCTATGAAGGACGGTAGCTGTTTTTGTAACATGCGGGAACTAGGCCACTTTGAAGCCTGGGAGAATTTACCTTAGTAATGCTTTGTGATTTCTGCCTACATCAAGTACCTAGTAACAATATATTTTCTATGAATAGAGTAGATAACGCTAGATCGGCATAATACTTTAAGATTGAGTAATAGTGAGATACGTAACTTAGTACCTACCTATTACCTACAGGCTGTCGTCTACTGAACACGTGTAGGTAGGTAATTATTTACATTAAAATGTGCGTTTAAAAAATATTTTAACTTGAAAGGATTTTTTCTTTAAAAGCGTATTAAATAAATGTATCAAATAACTAAACCAAGTACCTAATATTTTGTTACTTCGTCCTAAATTGCCATAACAAGATAAGGTGCTCAGATAAGGTTTAAAATAAAATAAAAAAAAACTGTCGTAGAAAAAAAATAATAATATAAAAATATGTACCTACTTATCATAATAAAAAAGAGTGCATCAGAATAAATCAGTAATAATAACTGTTTTAAAACGAAGTTAATTAGAAGTTAAATCACGAACAAGGCATTTTATTAAATTTCCTTTGCCTTTACCTCGCTATCGTCAAAATTATAAGTCTGAAAGTGCCTGAAATGTCACATTGCGTTTTGTTACACAGCGCGATTGTTTCAAACAGCTGTTTTCTCTTTTAGTACGCTACGCTGATGTGAATAATTGAAGAAAATGAACAGAAATTACAACCGAAGGGTCGCTGACTTTCACGATGAACATTGCTGCGCGAGTAATGTCACCGGGAATTTCCGGCGCAGCTCTTCACTGCGGCTGCGCGGGGAGAAAATGGTGCAGCGTTCGCCTTTGGCAACAAGGAAGTTAATACCAATAATCACGGAAAATACTCATCAAAAACAACGCAGCGATGTGCCAAGACTCCAAGAGCCTGGCCATCGCCAGCGGAGCCATGTAAGTAGCAGCCCTCCACAGCCTTCTATGTAGGTATTTATTTTGAAATATTGCCATAGCGACAGGAGGCAAGCCACGCAGCTAATTTAATATCATAAAATCACATAATGGTCAGTTAGTTGTTTTGTTTTGATTGTTGTTTTAACACATGTCAAACCTCACTGCAATTTAATGTCAACTTTTATGTGTGTTTACCATGTGTTCAGTGTTCAGTTAAAAAAGTAGGTACGTCATTTGTTTTCAATTTGAGGTCTTCTATTTTTACATTCCTTGTGATACTAAAATAGAAAATGGCTGATGTTGTTTTGTTCAATTAGTTACAAATTCTAACAAATATCTCTCTTCTTTTTCAGTCATTTAACTCGAATCCTCAGCAAAAGCCAAAGAAGTCCTGCTTAAAATCACCAGAAAGTGGTTTTGACAGAAAACTGAGTATGACTGATTCTGCTCATACACCTCCTGGCTCACCAGAAGACTTGCCTGATGATGAATCCCTGCACAGTTATGGCAGTGCAGCCACTGCTGCATCAGTTGATGCAGGGTATGCACCATTCAATGGAACAACATTCAGTGGTAGATCCATGCGTTATGTATTACATTGTTCATCACATGCAGGTCTTGCTGGTGAGGAATATTTAACACCAACCCAAAGAGCTCAAAAACAAATCCGTCGGCTCAAAAATCTTCTTAGTCAAGCTAAGAAAGATTTAGAAAAAAAGGATAGTGAAATATTCCAGCTCACCAAAGAAGTTGTAGAATTAAGACTCTACAAGGCATCAATATGTTCACCCGATGAAAAGTCTAACTCAAGTGAAATTGTGACTATCAGAGAAAATGCAGAAGAAGCCTCTATTGAACAAGATAGTCCTAAACATGAGAGTGCTTGTAGATCATTTGACATCACAGATAGCCCAATGTTCAAAAATCAAACTCCAACTAGATGTCGCAATGAAATGCAGGGATCATTCACTGACTCTGGCCATTTTGATGATCTTACAAATTCATCTTTGCACTCTAAAGAGTCAGTGCATATGTTGACACATGAGGCCTCATGTATGACTGAAATAGGTGATGGTGATGAAGAGCGTCGTAGCTTAATATCTTACTATGAAAAGAAGATTGAAGATATAATTCGGGCTCATGTTGGAGAGACACAAGAAATGAAGAAACTCCACAATGACAAGGTGGAGTCATTGTTGCAAAAGTTGGCAGATGTTAATACTCGTTATTGCGAGTTGCTGCCTAATTATGAGCAAGCTAAGGAGAGGATCCACTCTCTGGAAAAACAGTTGGAGGAAGTAAGCAAGCAGCTACAAGATGAAGAAAGCAGGCATAGATCTATGTATTTACAGATGTACAACAAAGGCGTTGAAGCTGCTAAGTTTGAATTAGAAAAGGTAATCATTGTTTTCTATTCAATGCCCTTTGACAATAATTATGTTACAATAACTAGACTGAAGGTTTTATGCTAATACACATTTTAGTTTGCATAAAACCTTGAAGTAAGTATATTGAATTGGTTAGGGATCTGATTGTTTACTCAGTAAATCTGTTTTCAAAATGAGTGCATTTTAATTGTGTAATTTGAGTTTTTAATAATGTACCTGAAATCTGATGGTTATTCCAGGATGGTGAGCCCAGCACGTCACAGGGACATGTTAGCCGAGTATCCGTGGAGGAACTACTGGAGCAGTTGCAGATTACACAGACCGAGCTCGAGAAAGTTCGAGTAAGTCACCACCCTAGAGTCCTAAAATTAATTTACAACACAGAGTGTTGCCAACCACACTGAAAAACAATCTTGTTTGTTTCATATAATAATTCATAGTGATCATTGAAACATTACCACTTTCCTTCTTAACTGATTTTCTGATTCTAACATTTCCAGATGGACTAATCAAGTGAACTTCACATTAGATGATATCACGAGATTTTGAATATTGATTAACACTGTTTTAAAAGTTCTGAATTAACCCACAGCATTGTACACGGATTTAGTGTTAGTGTGTGCATGTAGTGGCAATTAACATATGCCAGCTTTAACGTGTAGTGCATTACAGGACACGGCATTCACAGAGGACCGATCGGCAAAGTCACAAGTACTGCTAAGTGCAAAGGAGGCTGTTTCTTTATGGGTCCTAGGAGCTCGAAAGGTTGGATTTTTATATCGGACAATCAGCAGTGCTCACTGTTCAACACCTTTTTTTTTATATACTACACCCCGCTTTCTACACAGGTCATAAAAGGTTGATAAAATTATTTTTATGTTTGTACATTCTTTGTAGTAACCGGATACCCAGGGATATGTAGGTTTCAAACATAATATATTATTATGTTATTAAAATTAAGTGGGAACTATGAGTCATTATTGTTTTGTTATTCATTTTTGTTTAGTTTGGTATAGGTTGAACAGGAACATGCCTTCCCTGAAAAGTCACCTTTATTTTGTAAATATTTTGATTGTCAAATCTTATTTTGTAAATATCTGGTAGTACTACTAATAAGTACAGCGCTTAGAACTAATTCTGTTTCTATAGTGACCGCTAACATAGTTTTTTTCTAATTAAGTTGTATATAACATTTTTATAATTTTCTTGCCTAACCTTAGCTTCGCATGTTACCTATTTGGTTGAAACAGCCTCTTTTGGTTTTGGGTTTAACATAAGTATAAGTACCATCTGTTTTTATTTTAGTTTACTAGTGTAAATATGATCACAAATTTCTAAGAATGTAGATGTAGTCAGTAGAAAATTGTACAGTTTATATTTATTTTTGTTTTTATGCATGTCAGGTGAGTAGGTAATTAGCTCATTAAATTTTTTTTTTATTGTATAAAATCTTTGTTACTTAGTATCTGCAGTAAAAAGCCAATTTTGAACTGTTTAAAATGTTACCCAACCTTATAGGAATAGGCTAGTTGATTCAGATTCGCTACTTATGTTTGCAGAAAAATAGCAAGGAAACTAATGGCTGAAAACTTGCTCATACATGATCTAGCAAATATAACCTGTCAAATCAAAGCAATATCTGCTACACGGTTGTTGCAGCATTGGCATTGAAACTAAGTCATTAACGGTATTCAGGGTTTCTTCTACCGTACTAAATATTACCAAAGTCAACAATGATTTTTATAAATTGTGTAATTTTTATTATCATCAATACTTTATTAACGCAATAAAACGTTAGAGTAAAAAACTAGTATTCTGTTGGAACTAATCAATTGTAAAAGCGTATTTTATGATTCACCTGTACATGTTATTAGTTAGAGCAGAAACATAGCATGAACTTTGCAACAAAACGTATCAAGATATCATACAGATATAATTATTTACAGGCAATGTACCGTCGCATTGTCGAGTCGCAGAAGGGAAGCAAGACCAACGTCGATCCTGAAGTGACATTGCAGTTCCTCAAATCGGCCATCTATTACTTCTTAACCGATCCCGAAAATCACCAGGGACACCTCAACGCTATTGAAAACATTCTTGGATTCACTGATGCAGAAAGGAAGAATATACGCAAGGCGAGGACCAACTGGACATCGTAGGAAAGACTGCTGTGAACGTGTGATATGACATTATTACTAGCTAATTTTGTTACTATTTTAGATAGATTTTATTATTTGTCGTGAGACGAATAGCTCGTAGGTTACGAGTTAGTTGCTAGGTAGTTGATGTGCACAGTATTTATAAGTCGCGTCTAAGGAATAAGTTTGCACATTATTTTACATTCTGTTTGTTTTATTTTTTAGTTTGGTGATTGTTATACCTTTGTTTTATACTTTGTTTTGTTAGGTTTTAAACCGAATTTATTTTCTGGATTGTGATTTTCTTATATAGTTTATAAGCACCAAAGAATCGATTTTCAGCAATCAAATCGTGCAATTTTGACTGTAGTAACTAAGCATAATAGTGGCGAATCTTACATTCCAAGCTGAATTAGATGATTAAGTGTTATACATATATTTTATATTTAAATTGTGTTCCTTTTGGTGTTGTTTTCCTACTTTTGTGATTTTTTTTACTCTGCATGCTGGGCAGCATATTGTACTTAATTACTTAGTTCTACTACTTAATTGTATTTATGGCTATATTATTATAGTAACTGTAATTATCTAAATTGACAAACTTTGATACTTTTGTGTCAACATAACACCCATCTCAACCACATTTCATTAAGATCTCTATTTAACTCGAAACTTGGTTCAATTTTTTGTCCAAGTCATAGTGGTAGTGTAAAAATGTGGAAACGATGCATTTAACTAATAACTTTGAAGGTAGATTTTAATAACGACAATAAGTAAATATTTGTCTGCACTTATTGTGCATTAAATATTAATTATACCATCATCAAACACGGTGCAAGTTACACGCTCCTATGTCGGTTATATTATTGCACAGAATTTATCTTCAATTGTTATTTAAACACTCGAATTAGCATACTATATGTGACCAACCTTTTAGTTAATTATTAAATTGTTCTTGCCACTCTAAAGTTGCATCTGTGATTAAATGTACCTTATAGTGACGACGATGCATAATAATAGCCCTATCATTATAAGTACGCTCCCAATATTCCATTCGACACTATGTGTATAACATAACGAACTCTTTGCAAGTTGGAATTTTCAAAAACATGTGCATCATGCATGTTTTTCTGTTAATGTCAATTTGGAGAGATACAAGCTACCTATGGATTTTCCTTCGAACCATGTTATTCACATTTTAACAATGTCGCATGGAATATATTAGCATATTATTGTTGTTATAATTACTTATACAATTTTATTTAACTTTAAGTAAAAAATGCAAATACACTGATTTTGCATCTTATCTTGCCTCTATGAATTAGGAATGCCGTGATATAAGAGCTATGTCTATAGCATTGTTTACGTCCAATAGTTATACAAATCTTGTACAATAGGTATTGTAGATTTGTTTAATATTTTAAACTTATAGATTTTATCACAGTAAAACATGACATTTGTTTGATTAGTACGTTACAAGGCAATAGAGTATTGTGAGGCATTAAGTTGCTTGCTTTGGTTCTCAATATATGGTCAATGGATAATAAAACAATGTTTCATTTTTCTCCCTTATAAGAATATCTTTTTGAATCGTTCGACGTTTTCGAGTTCGAATCCCAAATGGTGCCAAAAGCTTTTAGGTGTTTTGGATTGATGGAAATTCAAAGTGACGGGCGTGTACAGGCGTGTACTTCAGAAAGTTATTACTGTAGGTGCAGTATCATACACTGCGCTACTACAACCAACTTTCGTGCAGCTGAGAAATATTTGTCGAAGGGGCGTTATAAAACAAATTAATAAAATACTTGATGTAAAAAATTTATCATTTAATTGTACAAAACGTTGCCTTTTTGATTTATAAGTAAATTATTGGTAGAAAAACTTATACAAAATATCAAAACTTTAAAGCTAGCGCAGACTTAAATCATAAAATACGTGTCTTCCTAAATATAAATATGTGAGTCTCATAACTGCCATGTGCATAACGTCAGCAGATCAACGAGTAATACTTAATATAGTAAATTGTGGCTTCATAATTCTCCAGCTCATCAAAATTATAGCCTCACATCAAAAACTGGTATCACAACCATATCTTGTACACAGTTCGTATGAAACAGCAACAAATTCTTAATCAAATGTAAACATTTTAGCAACTCTTCTCTTAAAATCGATTATTTCATTATAATAAAATTATGATACGAAACTTGATCCTTACAAACTACAAGTTTAGTATATCAGTCGATTTCAATCAATTATATCGCAGAATTAGTTTATGGCACATGTTTTTTCGAGGTCATGGATATCACACAAATGCATGTAGATTGTCATGGATATTTTGTATCGGCAGTAATATTCCACATCACCGCCCAGAGATTCCGATCAGTCTTTGTTTTCTTATCTTCAATGATAAATCACAAACGAATCTGCCCATAAAACTTCAAATTCTCAAAATAAGTAAATATTTGCTAATCATCTTCACAGTCAGCGACACCTTTGGGCACGTGCAATACTAATTTGAACTTTCAAACTTACTTCCTACTTAGCGTAAATACCGGTAAACATAATCTTAGTCATTTTTAGTAAGTAATATTCGTAGCGGTTCACAGCGCGAGCGAACAGTTTGGGTATATAACGATATGCAAACATCAGTCAAAGCTAAACTTGACCTCCTCGCGGGACGGATCGTTGTTGGCGGCGACGGCCTGCAGCCAGTAGCGGCTGATCTGGCTCTCGATGGACGGCGTGCTCTCCTTGCGCGTGCTGGCGGCGCGCGCCTTGCGCTTGGCCTTGCTGTGCTTCGTGCGCCGCCGCCCCACCTTCGTCTTCATCTCGGCGATCTTCACCGACAGTTGGCTGTCCAGCGAGTTGCGACGCGATTCTACCGACACGTGGCGAAGGCTGATGCTGATCTGGGAGTCTTGTGAGTTCCGGCGATCTGGCGTGGAGCTGAGAGAGTGGTGGGTGTGGGTGGGAAGAACTAACGCGTCGCGACGTCGAACGAACCGGGGTAACGTTGCGGCCCACGATGATGACAATTCACCACTGAAAAACGAGAGTACAAAAACTTAGTCTTACATCAGAAAGAATGTTTAATTCAAGCCCATTCAGGTTTTAAATTTCTATTTACCTCTCATGTTTGGCATCGTCAGGGTAATCCACAGGTGAAGTGGGATCGATGCAGAGTCCGACAGGGTCCTGTCTCGAGCCTCCCAGCGATATAGAGAGCCGGCCACGCGCTGCAAACTCGCCACGGCGCCGGTACGCTCGCGCGATTAACTCGTGCTTACGAGCTCGACGGGTAACCTCTGCTTCTACTGAGCATCCACATTTCCTGCACAATTACGAAGGTGGTAATTAGCTGAAAATTCTATATATAAGAAAACTATCATGAAATGCAATAACGATCACAATAGTATACTTTGAGGTTTTATTTTACTTGAGCGTTATTACGTAAAGAAATGAAGTACCCTATGATCTGATGTACCACTACCACACCTTGCCAAGTACCGTCTCCAGGCGGCGGCGGCGGCCGGGGTCCACGTCCACGACGCCATTAGCGCGCCGGCCGCGAAGCAACACAGCAGGCGCAGCTGTAGCACCGACACTGAGGGACGAGTGCCTGACGAACATTCTTTTTCGGTGTTCTTGAGAGCTTCGAGGCGACAACTGTTGAACAATACCAGCTTATATATTTCCTCGATTTATGATCAAATTTTAACACCCTTTACGTTTAACACAAAGGATACAATCAGATAAATATAGAAATCATGTTATATAGTAATACAAAATAGTTATTAGGCATTGTACAGAACAACAGATATTATTATAAAGTTTGACAGTGGGTACATAATATCAAAAAGTCGTCATTAAAGTTCCCTAGAATATCCAATGCAGACACCAGTAAATTTGTTGATCTATGACAAACCACCAAATTACGGATTGCTCAACACATGGGCACAAAACCTCAGATGAACTTTCCGTAAGCCTACACGTCGATCGGTATTCCTAAGTTTTCCTTTGAATTTCGAAAAGAACCTGAATAATTGCCAACCAACTATAATGTATACTACTGATATTGATTGGATAGTCTTACCGCACCAGTGTTCAGCTATGTAAGAACACCGAGTGCCGACTAGGGACATCGCGTTTGAACTAGACACGCAACCGTCGGAACAATAACACTTACATGATATTCTTCTTGAAAGACTCCTTCCACAGATCAGCATTCCTGAACTCGTAGATATGACAAGCGAACGTGACGCAGATGAACACGGCTACTAGTGCCGCAGTGAGGGAACAACGCGTTATCGTTTGTCGAATCTTGTTGGCGGCGCGGGGCGATATCACGTCCTTGCTCGACACACGCACCGCAACCAACGAGAATACACCTGCAATTAATCATAAAATATAATAAAAAAATATAATACATCATATTGTTTACTAGTTCTAGTATATGGCTGTTAAATAATACGGAAACATGTTTCCGTTGACACCATTCCATTATTTTATTGCACACCTTTATAACTATGAATGATTGTCATAAAGCTATTATACCTTTGTCTGCAAAACTAGGTTATTATTTTATTCATAAACTGTAAACCATTCATAAAAATGGAACCAAAACTATTGTGAATTTCCTATACAGAACTCCTGATAGTGATACAAAGAGATCCAATTTGCAGATAAATTTGTCACGTTAACGCGTGTATTGTAGTACTTTTACTAAACCAGGTCATGATTCGATTTTCTCAAACAAACATGCCAATGCCTATAGACTTAATTCAAAAGTATTTATAACTGAGAATGAAAAAGGCGAAAAACACTTTTACATTAGTCACAGACTGTTATAGAGGACATCTCCAACGATTATTTTTGAATTGGCTCACAAATACATTGATTACAACAAATAGGACATTATCATCCTTAATCGGACAGTTGGGCTAGATGCCAAACAGAGAGGAATTTTTATTTTTACATCTGACTTTGTTTTCAATACTGTTTACTTTACAAAATAAGTCCTATGAACTCACCTCGAAGTAAGAAATATCCTCCCAGAGCCAGCACAACCATCAATGGTGCAAGTAATAGGCCAGCTCTCATAGGATGGTTCACGTATCCCACGAAGCATATTCCTGTTACACTGCTCCCGTCGACCTCGCCGAACGCCATCGTGGCTATAGTCAAGATTAACGGGAGAGACCACGCGACTAGATGAAAGTAAGCTGCCTTCTTATCTATACGGTCTTGAATCTTGCCCAACGCGCGGAAACTCATGTGCCACGCGTAGGTAAATATCACGAACCAAACGCAAGCTGCCATCATGAAGTAATATACCTGTAAATGAAATAAAAGTGTTACTTTGTAAGAAATACTTCAGACTAGGGCACTTATAATATTAGACGATAAAGACGCCCATTGTATTATGCACGTATGAGCGTATACGTGCGTGTCGTGTGTACGTAAAGTCCATTCATACGTAAGTAGGTTCTTACTTGGTACTTCTAAAGAGTCAAAGCAACACTTTCTTTGAAAATATCTTCGTCCTCCAGTTTTTGTGATTAACAACGAACATAGTTTTAATAAATATGAAGTACTCTCACCAATACAAAGACTACGACGCACGACAAGTTCTCCTCAGCGGAAGGTTCACCTTGCCTCCTAGTACCGTCTTTGGAACATACTATGTCGTCTCTAGATCCCACACCAAACTGGATCAGCCATCTGTAATAACACACATACTTAGTATTGCGCCTTAAGACATACTTTGCCAGGTATATGCTGTGGTAGGGTTACAACTATCAATACCACTGTAAATATGGCTTACCCCATAGAAGCGACGGCAAAACACACGTTGATGTAGAATATGACCAGCGCTGGGTACTTGTTAGCACTTCGCCAGTCTATGAGGAAGGTGGCGACAGTGAGAAGGTTCAGCGCCAGGCAAATACCCGCGCCCCACGCCACCAGTCTGTGGATCTGTTGGTGCTCGTCTTCCGTATACAACGGATCACGGCAAGGAAGACCACACCCTGATATACCTGCACAACCATAGAAATATGTTAATCAGGCAAAACACCTCAAGTTAACAACGAAATTAGTTTTAACAAGCGCAAAATCTCACCTTCATAAAAATGCAGAGCTTTATCGGTGTGAATTAGAGGAGCCAAACATTTGCCAGTCGTGTTAAATTTCATCTCTCTTACAGCATTCTCACACCTTGACGGAAACAATGTGGAATTACATCTCAAAAAGGACGGAAAGTATGAGGTATTGTACAGTATTGAACACGGCTCCATTGTTATTTTGCACATTTCATACGACGGTAAATAAACCATGTCTTGGCCCAGTATTCGCTCACACTTGGGCATGAAGGTCGCACACAACAGGGGCTGTATAACGGCCCAACAATTTGGCACATTGATAAGTTCTCTATAAAGTTCCAATTGTGATTGAATCTGGTTCTGGTTGTCATAAAAAGTTAGATGAACGCTCGTCTGCACATACGGAAGCTTGGATCCCAAACAAGTTGTTTTGTTTAATGTTTCGCATTGTGCCCTTCTCACACAACTGTCGAGTTTGATCTCTCTCTCCGGGAACCATTGTGTACTTTTGTCTGGTTTTATGAACCTATAGTTTGGCGTGCCGTTTATTACTACGAGGCGTTCTGTAACATTGCCACTCAAGTCTGTTATAGCGTTTTTGTCGCTGACGTCGAATTGGCTGGCTCGACATGCTAATATCATTAAAAACCAACACAACCATCTCCGAGGGGTCATCTGAAACAAAAGAAACGCGCTGTGACTAACCATAGTTTGCAATTTTCTAGGGGCAAAAAAAATAAGTAAAAAAAATTAAAACTACACTTCATTTCTCAACAATCTTTATTGATGCAGGTCGAAGGCATTATCAAATGAAACCCTTTTAAATTTCAAAAGTTTATTCATTCAACAATTTGTTTTCAGAATTCCTATTATTACTTTTTATTTTAAAGTAATAACTAAGTACCCAAATCCTGCGTTAGTCCAAGGGAAAAGGATGTTTGGTTATATGCGGGTGCGTCAGTACATTCGAGTAATAAAACGTTTTATGGCCTATAAACCTTGCTTCTCTGGTGGTCTCTGAGTAGGTAAAGTTTATGATACTACTATTGACTACGACGATACGCAGAACGAATACAAAATATTAAGTTCTAGTTCCATACACCTACTGAGTAAGACACGAAATACATTTTATAACAGCAACTGACCCCCTGCTTCTGGGGGAAAAATACCTGCCGAATGCTAAAAGTGATATCTAAATGGAAAATATCAAAAACTATTCTGTTACTATCATGGGTGAATTCGAGGTAATCGAAAAAAGTTAAATTTTTACTCATATTGCTTTCATTTAAAAAAATGTACGATTACCCGTCCCCTCACAAACCCAAAGGTTGCCTCTGCGCTAATAGCTTACATAAACTAAAATTGCTGATACTTTATTAAAAAAAAACAATTTGTAACGATTTCTTTTAGTTTTTTCTTCGTGGTAAATAAAATAAAGAACCAGAAAAGCATTAAGTATATTTACGTCCTATATCCATAGTTACACGGCTTCACTGAATTTAATTACAATCGTTAAGTTTGAATTAAGATGCAATATTTCACCTTTATTTTGTTCAAATTAACCTAGAGAAGAAAATCATTATAAAGCCATTATGATCAAATTGGAACAATAAGAATAGAAATTGGGCCACGTTTATCACAAATTCACGAGGCAGCAGTGAGCACATATTATAAAAAACAATTACCTACTACTTTGACAGAAGCAAAAGCATAATGCTTTCAGATTGTGATTAAAGGGAACTTGTTTACAGGGGAGAAAAATCAACTGAACCTATTTTAGTCCAACTGTGCGAGTAAAAGGGAGAATTTATAGATTTTTTTTGTATGTTTAACCAGTTCAAACATCTGTTTCTGCATGAATTGAAAATAATCAGATTTTGTCCACCTCAATATCGACTATTCCAAGTTACATTAACTTTCTTCTGACCTATTATTATGTATTATGAAGACCAAAATCGAAAATATCTTTATTAAATAAATGACAAAAAAGTTCATGCAGTTCGATTAGAAACGATACACGAAACAAATTATTAAAATATTTCAACATTCCTTGGTATTAAGGTCTCCAGTAAACTATGTTAGGTGAATGTACTGACAAGCACGAAATAAAGGACAGGACGGCCCTTGGACAATGTATTTTTTTTTGTTTTTTAATATAATTTATTTATTTAACCCATTTGTATATTTCAAAATATTTTATTCCTTTATTACAATCGGATATCGGGTAAACTTTATTTGAGAATCTTTATTATTGACAAAACAAATTCAAAAAATACCAGGTTCTTACTATAAGTATGATGAACTGGTAGTGAGGTTGGCTCCAACATAAATCAGCCAGGTCTTGTTAAATGTTGTGTGCGACTCCTCTTGGACGAAATTATTCTCCTCTTCTCCTGTCCCAAACATTACCTGCCATCATAATAAAAATCATTTAAATGTGTTCAGTAGTCGAATTAACTAAATTTGAAACTGATGAACTTACCAAGTCTCTATCTAGTGTTTGGGAGTAAACGCACCTGTGCAAGAGAATCAAGTATTTTGTGACATAATATAAATTTATTATGTATTTAGCTTACCAAAATAAAAATACAAGGCGTAAATAAAAATTATGTACAACCTTTTGCATAACATCACTGTATTGTCTTGTTTTAACACTTTCGAAACACGCCTTAAAGTCTCGATTCGCACGTATAAAATTAATGACAAAGTCTATTATCAAAAACAAAGTAAGAACGCTGCGCTAGTTGGATATGGATTTCCCGCCTCTTCTAAAACCTCGGTTGGCACCGCCGCCCCTACGTGCTCCCCTGGGAGTTCCACGTGGTCCCCCGTTCCCTCGCCAGTTGCCTCGTCCGTGTCCGTTCATGCCGCGACCTCGACCGCGCGGTTGCCCGCGACCTCGGTATCCTCCATCCCACCTTTGGTTACGCATATTATTATAACCATCATCTCCATTGCCATCATCATTGTAGCTGTCGTCTTCATAGCTTTGATCATTATAGTTATCTTCTTCATTATAGTCTTCATCATTCTGATTGTATTGTTGATTGTCAAAGCCTGAATCATAGTGGGGCTTGTTGAAGCCATTGTCATTAAATGGTGGGCGTTGCATGTTATTCATAGGTGGCATGTTACCCATATTGGACATGTTACCCATTGGTGGCATATTTCCCATATTTGGCATGTTACCCATCATATGTGGTGGAGGCATATGCATAGGTCCCATTGGATGCATAGGGCCCATAGGTCTAGGACCCATCGGAGGTCCCATATTGCCCATAGGTGGTGGTCTCATCATATTGTTCATAGGTGGTGGAGGCATATTATTCATGGGACCCATGTTGTTCATGTCTGGTGCATTGTTAAAGCCTTGATCTTCATCTTGGCTGTTATGTTCACTTGTATCCATTTCATTATCATAATAATCATCATCTTGTTCCAAATTATCATACTTGTCCTTATTATTTTCAGATTGCTCTTCAGTTTTTTCACCATCATTTTCAGGTTCAGGATATTCAAATGGAAGGAAATTCTCCTCATCAGCATCATCTTCTAAATGAGGCATTACATCATGCAGCTCCTCTATCTCACCAGATGCAATGTACTTTTTAAGTGCTGAAGGTCCATCTGAGATAGCTTTCTCCAGTTTAGATCCACTTTCAACTGGGAGTAGTTTCCCATAAATGAAAATGGCAGATGGTGTTATCTGTTGAAGTGGTATAGCCCCAGGCACTGATTCAACTAATGCTTGTGTCAGAGCCTCAGTGGCTGACTCATCAGCACTAGGCCCGTGATTCCATTGAGCTTGGAAGTTTCGAGGAATAGGTTTGCTGTAGGGCACTTTCTTTACCTTCTTCTCGAACTCCATTGGCACAAATGTTGTGTCCAAATCTAAACCAGGAATGACTTTGTCAGTGTCAGACGAAAATATCTCAACTTTATCTTCAGGACCCATACCTGGAATAATTGCAGGTTCTTCCAAGTCATGATCATCTTGTACACCAGGTGGCAGTGTGTTCAAATTATATTTGTCTCTCATAAGATCTCCTGGTCTGTTTCGAGTCCAGAATTTAGATGTATGATCATTAGACCCTGAACATAAAATGTGTCCCAGAGGGTGCCAAGCCATGGTCCAAACTATGGATTCATGAGCTCCTTCAATACAGCCTACTTCTTTATCAGTCCCAACATTCCAGAATAGTATGGCCCCATCAGAACCACCCGAACAAAACAATCCCTCATGAGTCGGGTGCCACACTACACTAGATGCTTCTTTCTTATGTCCTCTAAATATCTGTAATTCTGTACCTAATTTACGAATATCAAATAACTTAAGTAAGTGATCCCTGGAAGCAGTTATCAACCAGTTTCCATTGTCATTCCATTTGAGATCCATAACAGTTGATTTGTGAGCATGGAGAGTAGATAAAGCTGTCCCTGACTTAGGGTCCCATAATTTTATAGGCTGTTGGTTGTCTTTGCTTCCTGATACAATCAATGCCTTAGTTGGATGCCATTGTACACATTTGACATCAGCACCATGCCCTCTTAATATTCTTTCTTCTTGACATCTATAGAAGTCAAAGATG
Source organism: Anticarsia gemmatalis (assembly GCF_050436995.1). Taxonomy (NCBI): domain Eukaryota; kingdom Metazoa; phylum Arthropoda; class Insecta; order Lepidoptera; family Erebidae; genus Anticarsia; species Anticarsia gemmatalis. The sequence goes on from NC_134760.1 coordinate 5,700,135, forward strand.
CGAAGAGTACCATCATCAGAACATGTTACAATTTTGGAATCACTGGGACTAAAGCTAATACCCCTAACAGCCTCTTTATGGGCCTGGTACATTTTTACATTGTTCATGTTACTCTGCCAATACTTAATAAATCCTGAGTGATCACCAGTCACCATCCATCCCTCGCCGTGAGACCAAACCATTGACCTAACTGGTGAGTCGTGAGCCTGTAGGATGGTTTCAAAATTAAAAGTTAAACCATTCCATAGTGTAAATTCTCCAGAGGAAGCCCCAGTAATTAAACGTCGCCCTTCCGGCGTCCAGGCGACGGCGAAAATGGGACATCGCATTTTATTAGTGGCTGTTTTTACAAAACGAGTAGTGACGGCGTTTATAGGATTATCAGGATAAGAGGGCGGCGGCAACAGATCGGGCGTATACATAGCATCGGGTTGCAACGCGTGCCTGTCCCGCCAGTCTCTTTGCCAAACGCGACATTCTAAAGCTTTGATAATAGCAGCATTGTAATCTACAGTCTTTCGCATAACGGATTTACGTAAACGTTTACCATCGAAATCGTCTTGAGTCATGTTCAGAGGCCCTTGTGGTGGAAATCGCATCTGGTAGTTGAAAGGCCTAAAATTATGGCGCATGTTGTTTCTACCGGGCGGTCCCATCATAGGCGGACCCATAGGAGGACCCATTCCCATGCCCATACCTGGTGGAGGCATCCCCATTATCGGCGGAGGGTGTCCGAAATCCATGGTTATTTACTTCGATAGGTACCTAATTAAAAAAATAGCTACATTACAATCTCGGCCATTAAAATTAGAGATTCGTCTGCGTATGGCCAATTATAAAGAGTCGGTCATGTTGTTATTCTTACCTTATACACAAAAATACACTATAACATTATATACGTTTCTCTTCACAACTGCACAACACATTAATTTATACTTAGGTAACACCAAACTACAGTTATATACAAACAGAAAACTTAGGAGAGAACACAACGATAACCTATTTGGAATGCTAGGCCAAGCAAATCAGCCATGTTGCTAAATGATAGGGTTGTACCACGGTGCAGTGACGCATCGTACTTACTTGGATGCAAATCGATTAATCGCCTAAAATTGAAAAAAAATGTTATAATAGTTATTTAATGTTAACTAGTGTAAACTAATAGAAAAAAATAATAACTATATTTTAAGAAAAATATATTTTCATAATATGAATGAAACATTTCTCATAAAATGGAAGTGGATTGGCGTAGGTTTAAATAACGGATCGTAGGTTCGTTAAAGAAATAACTTGTAGGGTTATTGGTTCACATCTGACGAAAGATGTGCCGGGCGTAGCTCATTTAGCATAATTTTTGCATTACACCTTAATTTTGTAAGGTCAAACGTGTTAATATTTATTTCTCTAACTTTACGCGATCGATAATTCACATCGCATATCTTTTACTGATATTTCCGAAATCATACAGCATATAAACACTTTACAAAATCATTTTATTCATATACACAGTTTTAAGTCAGCATCTATCCACTTCGTACCTACCGTAGGCTACATTAGATATTACCTAAGTACATATTATTTCATCATGATCGTTTTTCTAGAGATATCAAATGCCCAGAAACAGGAAATAAAAGAATTTCTATTTTGAGTTTATCACATCCTGCTGATGATACTTTAAAACTTCTTATTATATTCGAAACTATACTTTTCATCGCCAGGAATCCAAAGTGACGTCCTGTAACAAAAAATATTTTAATCTACCAAAATAACATCAAAATTTATTCGTACCAACCTAGTTACGTACGTTACTTTTACAAACATACATCTAAATCTAACCTGGGCAAAATATTGTGCCAACTCTACTTAACATGGCATAAGGACAAAGCAAAAACAAACCAGTAGCACAAAAGAACATAAATTACACATTACCTATACAATTCCTAGGTCCATAGCTGAAAGGTAGAAAAGCACATGGATGACGAGAGGCACAATTCTCTGGTAAAAACCGATCAGGATTAAAGGAGTCGGCATCTGGGCCCCAGATTTTCTTAGATCTATGCATCACAGTGGGGATAAAAGCACATCCTACGCCGGCTGGAAGAGTGCATGTTGCTGAAAAATAAAAATAAAAGATATCTTTTTTTACCTAAATAACTTATGCTTGGATTTTTAGAGTTATGACGGTTCTCAATTTCTCAGTATAACGCGAACGCAAAAAAAAACATATTACGGTCAAAACTATTTATTGCCATGGTAAAGGCAAATCTGATCAGACAAAGTAGAGTCAGGATCGGCTAAAGAACACATTATACTCATTGCATTTAAAAAATATGAGATATGTAATGCTTTTGAAGATGTTTTTGTAGTCGTTACTTACAGAGTTTAATCTTCTTGTCTGTTTTGCGTCCAATTATCGGTACGACTGTGTATAAACGCATTGCCTCTTTTATCACTCTTTCCAAGTATTCCATCTTAGATAAATCATCTTTGTTTGGAGGCCTTTTCGAATCGCCGAAAATATTTTTCAACCTGAAAAAATTGCAAAATGCTAACTCTTGTCATGCCTACATCTTTATGACGTTAATTATTACATGGTTAATTAAATTCATTAATATGCTTGTAGTTATGTTACACTTAAGAAAAACTTAGGTACAAATAACAAGATCTATTACAATTAATCAACATCATGGAAACAATACCTTTTTTGTATGGTTAAAAACACGGGAAATATGAACTTACTCCTTTTTTAAGACGGTAATCGGCATAAACAATCAGCGTTGTTTTAATAGGAACAAAAATCATTAGATTCATCAGCCTTACTTACTCTGTGAAGACTTTTTCTTGTGCATCCTGATGAGTTCCCAATAACATTAGCGTGTAGGAGATGACAAGCGCTGTAGTATCATTACCCGCTATCGTTATTGAATCTATATGTTCACGTAACTCTATGCTACTGAAGTTTAATTTGCGCTCCAGCAATATTTGGAGTATGTCTTTTGGACCTAGAAAAAAATATTTTATAATGGTGATGATACATCAACATGATACAAGATTTTTGGTATAATATTGCAACTGTTAAGTTACAAGGATCAGGCAATCGAATGTCTTCAGTTTTGTATTAGGTATTAAAGCGCCTCTCAAGACGTTTTCTAATCGAAGAAAGATGAGGTTTAGAGGACGTCTCAGTATAATAAGAAACTTCTTACCTTCTGTATTTTCATCATCGTGACAAGAATTGTCAAACGCTGCTTTCTTTTTCTGAATGACCTAATAGAAACGAAGGAAATCAATACTTAATTGAGCTGATTTTCTCATTGATCTACAAACACATTTAAACGGTACGCGTACCTCATCCGTAAACTTATGCGTTACATCGATATTTTCCTTCTGCGTGGCTGCAAGTTTGGTCAACCTGAACAGAGCATCAGGCTGAAGCCAAGCTTTGAACAATCTCATATTGATAATAGTCATCACGGTCTTGCGTGCAAGCAGGTATGGTGTTTCAGAATTACTCTGAACGTTCATCTTTTCTCCCATTGCTGTTTCTACAACATATAAAGTGTGTAAGACCATTGGTACTATGTAAAAGCACACTATCAGTAGGTTTCTGGGCCAGGTAGTGTCTAATGAAATTAACTAATCACTGGGTGGTTGGACCTGTCGGCCACGGTATCATATGGCGGCATAAAAAAACCTATTTATTACACTGCGTAGATTCAGTCTTTATAAAACTTACCAAATACTACATCGAGCATGCAAGAGGTGACGTATTGGTAGACGTCGAACTGTGCCTTCCCAACTTCATCCTGCAGACGTTTCACAAGAATATCTCCTTGCCTGCCGAATACGTGTATGTATTCATCTACTATGCGATTCGTAAACACTGGCAGAAGTAGGCGCCTGTGAGACTTCCATATATCAACTAAAAGACAAGAACGAAAACATAAACAGAATTTTGTCTTGGAACGATATGGTGCCAAAGTCTTTATCTATAGATCGTATTAATTATCAGGTAAAGTAGGTAATTGGAACGACGAAACCTGAGTGACCTGCAATCTTTTCAAATAATATTACTAAGCGCCTCCCGTAATAAGCATACCGACTCAAAGTCAAAACATATATAAAATATGTACTTACATTAAGACACAATATGCTATTTATATCCACATATTGTTAGTTTTAAGAATAACCTTAATTAATAAGTCACGCGAGTTTTCATAAATATTGACCGAGGAAGTAATATAACTAAGGTAACTATTTGTTCTTAATCAAAGGTAGCTAAGTAGCTAATATACCAAGTAAATAACAAACGTATTTCATACCTGGAGCCACAAATAATCCGTTCCCTAACCAGGGTTTGAGAAATTTATAACTGTAATCCTTTTCCATGCAAGTCTCTAATATTTTCTGAATGTCATCTAAATTCATAGGCACTGAAAATCAATAATTTTCGTAACAACATCATTATTATAGGAAGTTTGTATGCTTTATGCTTTATTAAATAGTCACTAGACTTACCAACATACAAAGTAGGTCCTATCCAGACTTTACACATGGTACCAGTATTTTCAATTCTTTCCACTAAAGTCCGTATGTTTTTTAACAGTTCTGAAAAATAAACCTTTTGATGATGCTATAGTTTCACTTTATCTGTAGGAAATATTTGCTCAAACTCACTTTCAGGCCCGCCAATGAACCAATGGGTATGTCCTAAAACCGGCAACTCGCCTACAGATGGAATAGTTTCGGCAAATTTGTATAATAATTTACGTGAATGTCTAAAATTTAGGTAATATAATATTGTCAACAGAAATATTAACGTAATAACTAGCATTTTGGCGATATTTCTAAGGTTTATACACGATATTCACTGCAATAATTATTTGTAAGGAACTTATCCACTGAATACTGCAAATGCACTGAAAGGTGATACTAAGTGCCGCATGGTTATAAGACCTGTATTTCCGTAAAAAGCACTTGTCTTGTAAACCTATTCATGAAGTATTTGTATTATTGGTTACCTACTTAGTGCGAGACTCTGTTATGCCTCATTGGGTGTCTTAATATAACAAATTAAATATACTCATTACATATTAGTGAATAAATTTTAGTTTGCACTTTTAAAGTTCTATAATTAGCCATCGTAATGTTAAGGAAAATTCACGTAGTTTTTAAGTACCTATGTACTCAGTAATCAATGAAAATGTTTGCAAGATGTCGGCAGATTAAAGAATGCGCATATTTCAATATAAACAGAAGTCATACACCATTTATGTAATGGTATTATTATGCAAACTTTTGACAAATCAAATCTTGATTAAATAGTAAGAATAAAGTAGCCGTTACATTTATTAATTACTCAGCTATCTAACAAATCCTATGGATCAAGTTATTCATTTTTCAAGTTAGTCATAGTTTTTCATTTTTATAGTAACACAATGACATGTAATTCTTAATTATTGTTTTTTGGTAAAAGTTTGGTATAGGATACCTGTATGTGCCTGGGTAAGTTTGTAGATTCGCATATACATAGGCAAGCGTTAAGAAAGTCGTTGCTACTAAATTCGAAAATTGATCTCGTAAGTTCTAAACACACAATGGATCATCACGCGTCGCTCATGTTTGTTGTCATAATTATTTATGACGTAGGTCAATAATTCATTCACAGTTGATGAGACAAATATCGTGATACGTTAAGCTTAAGTTAAATTGCGATCGTGAGCGAGGATACCCGTACTACACCATCGAATTCACATCATTTGATAACGCGGTATCGCTCTCATAGGGACGGCTAAACCAGTCGCGAAACATACAGTTGACTTTAAAGTTAATTCTCTAGAACTGTAAGTATTTAATTTCAATTGATTGGATCAAAATATGTATAGAAACTTTTAGTGGTTTTAGAGAAGTAGAATTTAGAAAGCATTATTCAAACAGTGTCTCTTATTAGTTTCGTCTTTTCAGTGAATTATTTCTCCGAAAATGTACCATGATTTCAAGAAATCATTGTCATAGAATTTCTAAATTGACTAAATCTTGGAACAGAAATCCAATCGTCACTTTTCAGATTTTTAATCGTGTATTTATTAATTCAATCCAGTAATTAAAACTATTTGAAAACTTAGATACTAATTTGAATTTTATTGTTTGTAGGGCACAATGATTATCCTGATAGTAGTGTTGTTAGTGATATGTGCTTACTGGATGTACTGGTCGGCGCATGCGCAGCGCATTGACAAGATGACGGCCAGTCTACCCTCGCTGCCCTCACTGCCGCTCATAGGAAACGGTGCACTTTTCCTAGGAAATACTGAACGTATGTATATTTCTTCTTTTACGATTATGACCTTAAATTGTTGTTTTTAATTTCATAAAACTGGGACCTGTTTGGTAGAAAAACTATAAATATTGATTGAACATCTTCTCTTCCGATAAGTCCCACTTAACGAGATAGGTACCTAGCTATAACATAACTTAATAATTCAAAATTTGATTTAAAAACCTGATAATCTACCATGACTATTTACTAATTGATTCCAAAAACAGGTTTTAAATGCTTTGAAAATTTTAAGGTTCTGTTACGTAGGTAACTTTTTTGGTATTCGATTTTCGTTACCTTTAAATTTTCATTACATATGAAACCCGTTTTTGTATTGTGGTATTTTATATACAAATCGCGATAGTTTAAAAACGTTAATTACTCCTAAACATTTTGTTACAGAAATTTACAAAAATCTGTGGAAATTAGCCAACTTGGCGTTTGAACACAAAAACTCAGCAAAGCTTTGGCTTGGCCCTAAACTTTACGTGGGTAAGTACTTGGTATATGTAGATAATTCCGTCGTACAGCTTTAAAAAGAAAGAAATCGTTTTTTTTTTCGTCGAGACTGAGAAAGCTGAGCTGATACGCTACTTTTTTACTACTTTTGATTTCGCGCCGTAGAACGTAGTGCGAAATTTTACTATTCTGCATCTGTTACTCCTGGATAAAATACACATTGCTCACGTTATATTGTAGTGTTCACACATACATTACCTGTGAACCTGATCCCATTTGCAGAGAGAAGAAGAGTACAGCAAAGAGTCAGTGACGGACCTTACGTTGTAAATTGCTCATTCCCGTTTTCTGAGGTACATTTAACGGTAGTTTATCTATTCAATTACGTTTCAACTCATATAAAAAACGCTAATAAATGTATCTCAGAAACCGGAGTTCAGACATACTTTAATTTGTGACATGTTTGTACTTATTTTTAGCTATTGGAGACGCAGCAGACGCCCAGGTGGTGTTAGAAAACTGTCTTGACAAAGATGTCGTGTACCGATTCCTTCGCCCTTGGCTCGGTCATGGCCTTTTCGTGGCCCCAGGTAAATATTTGTGTTGTCCGCCTTTCAACTTAATTACAAGTCCGGAATTCTGAGTACCTATCACGTTTTTACATAGTAATAATGCTTATGATAATTAGCAAACAAAGTAATATGATTATGTAATTTGTAAATAGTAAAAGCGTGGGCTATTTTAAAACAATACCAACAATACAGAACCAGTATCCTAGATTTAATATCATTATGTATAATTTCGCGTTTAGGACAACGGGTCTTAAACGCGATTGAAATTGATTATCTTACACAATCAGATACTGTTTATATTATAGTTGTTATATTAAGTATTTTTTGATGTTTCAATGTTTTTGCGTTTGTTTATTTAAGGTGCAATTGCGTTTTAAGGTTTTCAGGAGTCTCGCAATGCGCGGGTTAACAGTATTCTTTCAAATAATTAAATATGTTCAAATTAGTATAAAGGGCATTCAATCAGTTACAGTTGTGGTCAATGATTAGTCCTTATGTAATTACATACATAATTCACAGTCACAAAAGCAGTAAATTACGCCGCTTGCGATAAATCGATACAGAACAATGTAACGTTATTATTTACGACTGCATACTTCATTTTACAGTGAATTTATGGAAATCTCATAGAAAAGTGTTATTGCCGGTGTTCCATAACAAAGTTGTTGAGGAGTACTTGGGTGTTATAGCTGAACAAGCGAATGTTCTTGTGAAACGGTTGGATGAACAGGACGGTAAAGAAGAGTTCGATATTCTGAAGTATGTTACCGCTTGTACGCTGGATATTGTATTTGGTAAGTGAAACAAATTATTTCTACATACGCATGTACAAAAATTACTCCAGATTCTTCGCTTAATATTATCAATCTTTTCTGCAATCTCCACAAACTTATTTAACTACATCTATAACCATATTTCACATGTCCACTGACCATATAATGTACAAAACTCACGCACTATGTGTCTATCTTCTCCTGGCAGGTCTGTTTACTTCCGGTTTAGAACTATAAAATAGTATCGATCGTATCATATCGTATCGTATAATATAGTATTGAACGACAGTAAAAAAAAACGTGATCAAATCACGATAAGCTGCCCATCATGCCAATTATTGCCCATATATTATTATGCTCTGATCAAGGTCGCAGAAAGCCATTAAACCTACAATATCAATTTATAACAGGTTAAGGGCACGATTGAATAGATATTCTAATTCAGAACGAGTTTTTTTTGCTAATTAATTTATGATATAACATAATGCATATTTCATAAGGTTATTTATTTTCATTTATTACGACTAACTCCGAAATGTAGCTGTATGTAGTTGAATGTGTTTGGGTCGATTCCCGGGTCCGTCAAGCTATTTTAGGTTTTCCAATTCCTGCGATCTTAATTAGCAGGCCGGAGTTCAGGCAGGTACTGCACTTAGGCAATAGGCTCGCATCCGACTGTATAGAACCAACTATATATGTAACCGTCTAAATGTGGTTATTTCAGACAACCGGCTACCTATCGAGATGTGTCAAAATCTATTCAGTGCCTCTAGGAGGCGCCGTAGGAACTATTTCTGCAGTACATCTTAAATGTAATACTTTCGATACCCGTTAGTACCGACTGTTCAAAATCGCAGGACTGCTAATGCTATAAAATTAATTTTCTCTACCAGAAACGGCGATGGGTGAGCGCATGGACGTCCAGCACTGTCCAGACACACCATACTTGCGCGCTCGTCACACTGTCATGACCATCCTCAACATGCGATTGTTCAAAGTATGGCTGCAACCAGACTGCATCTTCAACCTCACACGATACGCCAAAGAACAAGAAGACAACATCCACATGACGCACAAATTCACTGATGAGGTAAGCAACTGTAAACCTATTTACATAAACATATTTACTTATATCTACGTCAAATATTGAAGAATCCAAAAAAGAAACTGCCGCTGTGAGAATTTCAAGTGTAAGTATATGCATTGTCACGTCATAGAGACAGAGTCCAATTATTATTTACTCAGTCAGCTGTCCTGCGACCACGGCCAACGTAACCTACGCCGAAACGTCAAGGAATCCAAGAGAAATTGTGTGTTCGCGTTAATTTCCATTTGCAACGCGAAAGCTTAAGTTATCAGAATCCAATTCCCGAGTTGGGTAAAGTGCTTTAGAGAGTACATTTTCTATAATCCGACGCACACTATACCACTCTACTTTCTGGTATTTAAAGCTGATGCAGATCCTAACAGCCTAATAAATCTATATTAAGAAAAATTAATCACCGAAATGTATGTACGCGCATAACTTTTGGACAGCTAATTAGTTTAGTATTAAAAAAAAAAAAATATGTTTTAACTGTCGGAACAAGATTTGTATGGGATCGATAAGATCGAAAAAAGCCACGGGAATGGAATCGGGATAAAATTTTCTATATCCGGACGAAGACCGGCCAGTACCTACGCTAGTAAGAAAAATAGCTAAAAAAATAAAGAATGCCATAAGTACCGTTATTAAAATTTATTGCTACGGCCAAACCTTTGCCAAATTGGCGATGAAGATCATATTAAAAAAAAAAATTGGTATTACATATTATTATGACATAAGGCAAGGTCAACATCCCATGGCAAAAGTCATGGGAATTGATGGCACGTGGATGATTACATACTTTTTTATAAATTAGGCTTTTATTATTTATGGTAATTATGTCCCTTTACCGGTTATTTCTGGTAAATCCGTAAAAAAACAATAAACAGAACCTGTTACTAACTTTTAAGTTTGATAAAGCGTTTATGTAATGATTTTTTGCAGGTTGTTCAAAAGAGACGATTAGAATACCAGAAAAATATATCTAATGGATCACAAGGTACGTAAAAAACTAAGTTCCTATTACTAGAATTAATTAACACTCAAAATAATGTATGGAAATTGAGTTTAAAACAGTTAAACTAATCCAATTTGCAAAAAAAGCATTTAAGAATCGTTAGAAAACTCCAAGGTTATTTGTATTTGTATTGTTATTCTTATTCTTTAAAACTAGAGTCAATTAAGTAAATGAATCGCTAAACAAAGGCTTAGCAAACATTAGTTCAATTTTTTTGAAATTTGTTCCAAATAATGAGGGAAGGAAGATCTTTTGCCTACTTTTGTGTAAACAAATGACAAAGCTTTGCATAGTCAAATTTGATTAATGTTGCAAAGTTCGTGTCAACATGTGAATCGTCATTTTTGTTTTGAAATAGTATTCAAGGCTATGGAGAAATAATATTGTTCATCATATCTTAACCTAACACCCTCTGCATAATGAGGACTGCAAATATTTGCTCTTATTCTTAGCATGCTAATAATAACGTCATTATTACATACTGTAAACATAATAATCATGGCAACTAGTTAAGCGTCTTATACTTCATATAAAGGAATAGAAAGAATATCATTTAACATAAATAGCAATAATAAATAGTAAGTACCTACTAAGATTATAGGTAACAGCAACAACTATAGTATATTAGACATCAACGCGTGAATTAAAAAAACCACGGATTAAAAAAACATCACTAAATGTTTGGACAATGTTTATATTAGTCAAATCAGTTTACATTTACGTATAATGTGTCGAGTAAATATTTATATCGCCAGTACAGTGGTTGTTATAAAACAGTACCTACAACTTACTTATTACTTGCGTGTTTAATACGGATGTTATAGAAAAGAAAATTCGGATCTGGATTTATGAATCCGGATATAATATATAAAATATATAAAATACTTCAAGAATATGAAATGATTTCGGATCATCTGTTCGATTCATATAATTTTGTTCAGGATTATATTAAATTCTGAAGAAATACTTAGAAAAATTAAAAAAAAATCTCTGACTGTAAATATCCGAGATTTTATATCAGTCATGGTGTCCGATATCATTTTATTTCGGATATCTGATCATTTCGGATACGGATACGGATATCTATAACATCCTGTTATATTGCTATTTATTTTTTCCATTATTGTCTTCGGGTTAAACTTAACGTTTCACATCAACTACAGTTCCAGAAGGTAAACTACGCGCCGTCCTTGACCTATTGTTTGGTAGAGAGATAGAGTTCACGGACGAACAGCTCCGGGAACATATCGACTCTATCACGATCGCCGGCAACGACACCACGGCTCTAGTCATCGCCTACACCATCGTATTACTCGGCATACACAAGGACGCTCAGGAAAAAGTCTATCAGGAGTAAGTAGTGTTCATACAATTTTGGGTTTTCATTCCTAACGTCGGCTTCACCCATGAAATCAGTGGCATATTTACTTTTTTATCTTAATCGATTTAGCTACTTTCACGTGAAATAAGGGCTAACAAACGCACATTTCACTTATGGATGTGCTTGATTCGAAGCAAAGTAGCAACAAGAACATACGATTTTCTTTCATAATTTTTAAAAAGAATACCGTTATAGATTTTCTACAAATTTTCTTCAAAAACAAAAAAACTTCAAGAATTTAAAATAAGTACACTAACTACTAAAGATAATTCATGTAGGTAAACTATTTCTCTAGGATACTTAATATTTATGTTTTCTATCAGGCAGCAATCCATCTTCGGTACCTCAACTCAAGGAGCTAACAAGGAAGATTTACAGAAGATGCACTATTTGGAGAGAGTGATTAAAGAAAGCATGCGCCTCTACACTGTAGTACCGATCATTGCTAGAAATATTGATAAGGATATCTATTTACGTAAGTTATACTAGAAATTTACCAGTCTTCATATTTTTTATTATAATTACATACTTTCTAAGATAAAAAAATATATTGTACACATGCCTTTGCATACCCCAATAGCTGTTGCGTTAGCGAATAATAACTTGTGAATAGAAAAAAGAGCGTGCGACTGGCCTATAAATTTAAATGGATTCTTATAACACTGTGTTTTTGTCTCTCAGTACTCACATATTTGGGGACAATATTTTGATATTTTGTATAATTATGTAATTGTAACATTCTCAGTATAATCTTTCCACTTATAAACTAAATAAACGTTGCCTTCATAGCAACTTGCGGAGTGACAGTGCCAGCGGGTACCGGCGCAGTTATTGGTGCATTTGCGGTCCATCGCTTAAAGTCAGCGTGGGGACCCAATCCTGATGACTTCGATCCCGACCGATTCCTACCTGAACGGTCCATCAACAGACACCCTGCTGCCTTCCTACCTTTCAGCTACGGCTCCAGAAATTGTATCGGTGAGAAAAATAATTTATTACCCATTCCCAGAATTTTAATGAATGCGAAACCGCAACCTATTATCAAAAACGTAGTGCTTTTTCCTTTTATATATATAACAAGACCTGTATGTGAATAAAGGAGGAAAATTACACCAACTGGCCTGTATTTAACTTTTGGCATCGGTTTGATTTTTATCTTATTGCTGCATCTTTATTTCAGGACGCAACTTCGGCATGCTCATAATAAAAAGTATAATATCCAGCGTAGTACGATCATACAAATTGGACGCAGATGACGTCGGCCCGCTCAAAATTGAAATGCTTTTGTTCCCAATTAAAGGACATCAAGTGAAAATCTCTAAGAGATCATAGCTTTAAAAGTAGTTGTTATCTCTAGGTATAAGTTTTATATTTTGTAATATGCATTTGACACATTTAGTTAATAAACTATTTTTGTAAATAACGTGAGGCTTTTATTTTACAACATCTATATTCAAATTATCTCTCCTGTGTCGTTTTCTGCTATAGTAATAAGACTGGGTGTGTTTGGAGGTTTTCTAGTAGTGAAGTCGTAGGCCAGGGGCGTCTCGTGGTCAACTACGTCACGGGCGTCATCGACCCCACACATTATAAACTTCTGGTACTTGGAGAGGTCTAGGAAGCCAACGCCACAGGGACGGTCCACCAAGCGAGAAGTCATAATGCCTCGAGCAAATCCGGAACATACGACGACAGAGCCCATGTCATCCTGTAAAACAGTATATTTTACGCACTATTCATGCGGCTGTTTGAGTAGGGAAATAAATAGCAAGGAGAAGAAAGTTCATTTCTACTGATGATTTAACAAAAGAAAAGTAAAATATAATACTAAAGATTTTAATTTAACTAGAGAGATTACAATTAAAGTTATACTGAATAGCCCGAGCTTCAATTTGGTGAAAGAGATCTTTTGGTTGTAAGTTCAGGTTTTGAGGAAAACTTGAAAATGGGAGTGTCATAGGTAGGAATAGGAATCTCTTGAACTTCAAACCCACTGAACACACATTGAGTATTGCGCGCAACACTGAGTACCTAGTTCATTTATTTACAAATCAATGAATGCAACGGTCTATGAAATGCTAAGTAATACGTAAATAAGCAAATAGGTACAGTTAGAAAGGAAAATATGTACACACGGCCACATTCTCGAGGCATTTTTATCAATGGGAGAAATTAGTAGGGATCGCAGTGATCGAACAAGTGACGATCCTTAGTCTTTGCCTACACTTATAGGAAAGTGGAGAGATTTTAAGTATCAACATAGGTTTTGATCAATGAAAATAATAAAAATAGTATTGTTTATAAACTCCAGATGACAATAACTGCGACTTACTGCTATAGCAGTAATTCATTTTTGTTTTCGTACAAAAAGTACTTTTAAAGTGTGGCCGTATAATCTATTTTTGAAGCTGACTGTACATAATCCTACAATGTAGTAAGTATCTAAGGGCACACAGACACACTGTGTTGAGATGTCAATACACTCAACACACACGTGTACTAGACCACTCAACAATAAGCTATTTACTCAACAGATAAAACAAGAAACGAAGGTAAAGCCACATTAAACTTATATGTACTTACTGGACACAATGCTCCGTGTTTTTCCGACTAGAACAATATTTAAATACTAATATTAGACAAACAGAAAATTGAGGTAAATGAAATTCATTCATTAAAGGGCAAGTAGGCATACAACCACGGAGGACACGTGTCAGTGTGCATAAATTAAAATCTATAATTAAACCCGCGACAGAATTTTTATATTCTGTATGTTTTACATGAATTAGTAGGTACAACTTTGTATGATCTCATTCATGCCTTTCATGAATTCTTAGGCCTGCTCGGTCGATCAATCAATACCTTAGTAGCGATTGAGAGCATTAGATATTTCGTTTTTATATTTTATATACATTTTCTGATACACAATAGGTACAAACAAAAAATTAACATGATTATGTTCTCCATTAATTTGCTATCAGAAGTCATATAATCGTCATAAATTCTTATTCGACGATTACATAATTACCAAGGTCAAAGCGATTTAACCAGACTGTTTTAGTTTTAGTCCCAGTGATGCGCAAAGGCTCTATTCTGGATATCTAGATTGTTTCACTGATTGTTTCTGGAAATACATCCAAAAAACTCTTCCAGATCACTCTGCAGGCCGACTCACTGCGGTCGACTCACGGCACCCATTTTATATCAGTACTGGAGGACTGGCCCGACTACATCGGGATAAAGTTCAATTTTCACCCGTTGACTGCATTCTTGCGGGAACTTTGATCCCATACAAACGTTCTCTCGACAGTTACAAACATTAGGTATACAAACAGAATTATCCAATTTACTTGTGTTGTTTAAAAAGTTTTGCGCGTACATACGTCATATCGATGATTCATTTTTATTTATATAGATTAATCAGTCTTTATTTTAACTTCATACAATACCTACCCTGCACTGATGCTGTTGAATGCAGAGAAATCGGTCGTTCCAGTTGAACATCTTCAGGCACTTTTCCGGAGGTAATATTACCGCTTTCACACCCTTAATGTTGATTAACAACGGTATCAAATACCCCTGCAAAGATATACGTATTTATAAAGTTGTATTAGTTTTGTATTAGTAAACTAATCTTTGCTTACCTTTTTATATGAAAGCCATGTCAATCTAAATTAATAACCGACTCAGTATACCTACATAAATCTCACAAGTCTTACATTCCGTAGACCAGACTAGGTATTTTTTTTGATGACGTTGCTATGTTCGTATTTGAGGAAAAGTGTAAGTCTCGTCAAGTAATTCTGGTGCCTTTTGGCCATTTTAAATAAATTTTCAATTTAAAAACCTAAATACTCACGTTTCGTCTACTGCCCCATCCAAAATACCGACAACTTGAATCTTCATAAATGCCATTTGCAGCAGTTACGCCGTAACGTACCCGGTTGATAACAAAGTCTGTTCCATACTCTCTTACGGAGAAAGAAAATTGTTTGCTCAAAACAAGCAGACCCAAGTTGTCGGGCGAACAGTCGCACCATTTAGCCGAACTATTAAAACCTGAATGATTTTTCAAAGACAAAGTTTTACTAAAACAGAATGAATATAGCGCGGAGGTTTCATTGTTTTGGTAGACCAGCCAACTGAGTTTTCAAGAGATTTATAATAGTGTGACCTGATGAGTGCAGAACACACATTTGGTCAGTGTCACTATATTAGTACAGTATGACGGCAATCGATTACAGAATATGACAGACATATTAAAGTAACTTGAAGTTAAGGACATCCTTGCCCTTTAGCCCTTGACGTAGATCCCATTGTAAACTACGTACAATACAGTAAACACAGTAAAACAAACGTTATTTCTGACGATTGCATAAATGTTCTCAACCAAGGTGAAGGAGTTACAAATATTAGCTCAAGTTATTACCTTTATGAATACAAAAATGGTGCACTCGCCGTGCAATACCGGTGTTTTCTAGAAACCTGTGTGTGCCGCCGATCACGTCGAATTTGTATCGTTCCCCGTACACACAACTAGCTGGTGTTAGGACCACATGTGCTTCTATTAGTGCTCCAAGACAAAACATCATCGCATGGGACATGTACATCACCTGCACCAATAAATAATTAGATGTTAAGGCTGCAAGCTGTTGATAGATGGCACCAGAAACCACTATAAACTTTCGCATTCATTATTCTCTAGTACGTGTATCTGTAGAGCCCTAATGAAATATGTAACATCTTAATCAGGTAAAGGTTGACTACCATTTTCAGTTATAATTTTTCATATAGGATATCTTAGTAAAAAATCCGTATCATGATCATTATTTAACTTTAACTTTGAACCTTTACTAATATGAGGAGTCTAGGAGGAATTGAGGAAAGCTCTACGTAGAGCTATACTATCGATCGATCTGAACTATTATAACAATCGAATTGATAAGTGGAGAACTTACAACATGTTGTGCCTGTGAAACATCAGGCGGCTCACCGAGGAAACCAGCAGCATTGTGGAAATCTATATCGACTAAAAATGAGAAATGAGAATACAATCAACAACGTTTTTTTAAGAATGTAATAATTGACAAAAATATTTACGTAATGTAGCAATGCCTCCTATCTGTCCAGCGCCCATTTTTTATCGATATAAATTAGAGTCTGTGAAAAAATATAAATTTTGTGTTCTTTGTTTGATTCATATTTTTCTTGTGAACGATTTTGCCAATTAAAACCGTTGCTCGGTTTATGTAACATGCTTGTTTGTATAATCATAACAAAATTATTCGAGCGCAACAATTATAATTAAATTTTATTACCTACCCGAGACGAAAAATCCGTTATTATAAAACAATGCTTACAAGGAAATTGGCAATTATTGGGGTCCGGTTTCGTAGTCCTATATACGCAATATACGCATGATCAAAAAATTGCAGAAAACGTAGATACATCATATTCTGTTTTAATTAGATCTATACTATTATTATAAAGCTGAAGAGTTTGTTTATTTGTTTGTTTGAACGCGCTAATCTCAGGAACTAGTGGTGCAAATTGAAAAATTATTTTACTGTTGGATAGCCTATTTATCGAGGAAGGCTATAGGCTATAAACTATAACATCACGTTACGACCTACGGGAGCAGAGTAACAGTTAAAAATGTTACAAAAACAGGGAAAATATGACCCATTCTCTCTTATGTGACGCAAGCGAAGTTGTGCGGGTTAGCTAGTTAACTATATTGATCGAAACACAAACTTAGCCCGACTGCGATATTTTGTCTGTCTAGTGTCTACCTAACTATTCTACAACAGACTTACATTGTCGACGACGTACATAGGCACTCCAGACTACAATTATTATTGGAAAAAGTTAATCCCATATAAACGAGAAAAAACCAATAGAACTTTACCCAACTCAGGAATCAAACCCGAGACCTCATGATCGAATGATACATGTGACAATATCTTCCACATCACCGAGACACTGACAGAAAAAGAATAATATTTTTGTGGATCTGGAAATTAAACTCATAGTAATCAACGGAAACTGTAGTAAAGTAGTAAAAAGAATATCTTAAATAGTTATTATAAAATAAGATAGATCGTTGCGGTTGTACCTACGTTGATAATAGATCTAATTTTAAAAAATGGTATATTAGTCGACTAAAATACAATATAATACAGCGCCTTTGGTACCTACATCATTACTTTTAAAAAGTGATATGTCAAGTTATGCCAAAATGACAGCCTACGTTTGCGGTTCAAAACTGAATACTTCAATAATGTGCATGAGTCGTTCGTGCGACTGAGGGGTAAAAAAGAGACACAAATATTGATTTGCACTGGTAAAAAAGAGATAAAATGATATTAAATCTGTCATTGTTACTGTGTACTGCATTGCACTCTTTCAATGGGTGAATTGTCAAAGTCAATCCTGTCATCAAGTTAAGGGATTTCGATTATTTAGACTATGTATACGTTTTAGTCTATCAAAATTAATAAAAAACATTGTTATAAATCCACTATCTTTACTCCCACGCCGTTAATGTATATCTCGAACGTTTAAGTTCCTGTAATTCAGATAACTATTAGCGGACAGTTTTTGTCGACGAAGTGAATTAAAGTGCGACGAATACTGTATTCTGGACCCACAATGAACAGTATTAATACCATATGTCTTAATTTATTTATCTTAGTGTTTACGTTAAATATAAGATTAGGTTTAGGGCTATATAACAAACCATGGACCGATAAATATGAGAATAATAAATGCCCCAAGTTATATCCAAAGAATTTTTTAAACTACATGCCAGTTGGTAAGTTTTAAACGTAATCATTTTAAATATTTTCGTCATTTCTTATGATAGAAAATAAATATTAAAAGTGTGTAATCAATAGCTTTAAATAATTGCAAGAGAAAGAACAACAAAATACATTGTTATTCATTTACTACTTTGTGTTTTAAATATACATATTCAGTTTAGATTGCAACTAATTAAATAATGCAGTTCAATCTAGATATACGACAAAGACCTGAGCCTTGATTATTTGTTCACACTGCCTTTTATGTTAAAAAACATCTGTAAACTTTGCATCATACTACTTTTATTATCTTAGAGGTAATAAAGAAAATCTAGATTATTTTAAAACCTTTTATTGCCTAGATGATACACTAATTTTAACTTTTTTTTATATATTTTTATTTATATCTTTTGTAATCAAACCTTCATGTTTGTATAACTTTTTTTTAGGTAACTTAACAGCTGGCAACTATACAGAAAAGACTGGCTTGAAAGGATTGAGGCAATGTGTGATGGAATGCTGCATGACTGAGACATGCAACATTGTGTTCATCTATGATGCTAGGTGTTTCCATGTAGAGTGTGTTAGTGACGAGCTGTGCTTGCCACTACTGAGGACTGGAGGCCGGAAATGGGATTCACATGTTTCTATGATCTTGGTTAAACCAGTCCTGCCCAATGGTAAGTCTGACATTTTCATTTGACTTCTGTTATTTTCATAACACTACCAATTATGTTAGCCTGTGTTGTACTTGATCTAACTTTTTATGTTTATAAATTAAAGTTTTAGACTTCTGTGGTTTTGAATAATGTTTAGACTATAACATACTGATTCAAGCTAACCCTTCTCAAAAACAGTTTTTTATTAGAAGAGCAAAGTAAAATATAGAATTACAACTAACTATAATTATGTTGCTTATCCATTTAACAACAATAATCATTTTTAACTATTTTTAATAATGCCTACATATTTTGTTAAAATTATTTAACTACAGCAAACTGTACTTCCTTGATTTGAAATGTTGATAACAATAAAATCAATGACCTATAAGATAAGGTATAAAAGTTTAATTACAATTAGCTAACAATATGTTTTACCCTATTTATTAAATAGAAGGGTTTCTGTAACAGCTGATAACAGGATATATTGTTCCTTGTTAAATGTGCCTTGATAAGCCTGCTGTATGATATTCAATGGAGGTTGTGTTGTTTTATTTTTAGTTTAATGCTTTTATTGTATGTATTTGAGTAATCAGCTAAATAAAAGATAATAGTTAACTGTAATGCTATTGTATGAAATGTAAAGGCATTTTATGTATGGATTACTTGTAACTAAAGAACAAAGAATGTTCTCAACTTCTGATGAATAATATTTCCATCTAGACTAAATTATCTCTTATTTTTTTATAGTTAATGGTTTTCTTTAGTTAACAAACAAATGAGACAAAGCCCATTTATGGCTTAATTATGTTGTTCTTTACAATTAGACCTATATTATTATAGTATAAACTTTGAAGCACTGTTTGTTGAACTTATTTTGCTATGTCAAACAGGTTTTCAAAACTATGTTCCCAAGTTGGTTCCCTTCCATTTCTTTTATAAATCTTAGTAACATCAAACTTTGAACTGTATCACACTTTTCAATCCACTTATATTGTTACAGAGAACTGGTCAGACATCCTAGACCAGTCCAGTTACAGACAAGTGAATAACAACTTCTCACCAGAAGAGGAATCTATGTACTCTCCCTACACAAGCCGACGCAATGATATCCTCAATGATGATGACGAATCCACCTTCCTCAACCGATTCATCAACAACTTATCAGTGGACGATGATGACAGGCCTTACACCGACAATGACATGATAATGGATGCATCAAGCTTCCTAGAAAAAATACCTTGCGAAGTTGGGGCTGATGACTGTCCTATGAATGCTGACTGTATACCTCTGGGCCTCAAAACGCGCAACGGCATCTGCAAATGTGTTCCCGGCACTGAGGAAAACTCTCAAGGATCTTGCGTACAAACAATTAGACCGTTTTCTAAAGGCCCTACGATACCAGTGGATGCTATAAAGAAGATGGATGATTCTGATATCAAAGGAGATTCTTTGAAAACTGAAACTTCATCGCAAAAGTCTGTACAAACGTTAACAGTCTCCATATTGTCTAAACAGGTAGTTATTATGTCATTTTATTTTATGTACATATATCTGTTTACTGTTTAGCCTTCGGAACAATATGACAGTAAATGGTTTTATTTGTGAAGGTACAACTGCCGGAGAACGAAGTAACCTTGGCAGCGTACACCATTCCTGACGAGAAAGCCACGATGAGTCATTATAATTATGTTTGGACATTAGTTGACCAGCCGAAAGGCGGTTTTACAGGTAACATAAACGGTACATTGGTCTTGTGAGTTTTATAATTTTAAGGTAGTTTGTTGATATAGATAAATTAGTACCTAAAAGTAGAGTAATTTAACTTTTTAATTAGATATTCCTATATATCTAAGACCTCATTCACGCAAAGAAAAGCTGATACGTCATAGATCCTCTATTATTTGATGATTTCTTTACAATAAGGCAGATTTTCCAACGTCTAGAAATATAATTATAGCTAATATAGCAAGACGCAAGTAGCAAAAAAACAAAGTTGCTCAAAGTTCACTTTAAGCAAAGCATTTGCTTTGACATCAATAAGATTTTTGCTACCCCTGAAACTGCTTAATTGCTATTCATGTCTTTTCTATTCGTCATTGTACATTTACACAACAACAAATAATGTATACTTAATATGTTTTTCATAAAATTACAATAACTTATAATAATTTCCATAATCTCTCTCAAGGTAACATGAATCAGAATGGAGCTAAGGTGACATTGACTGATTTGACGGAGGGTCAGTATCGTTTCAAAGTGACAGTGAACGGGACGAACTCGTACGGCGAGGGGTATGCCAACGTGACCGTGTTGCCGCCACAACGTATCAACACGCCCCCGCAAGTGGTGATCACTCCTCAAACGCAGACAGTGAAGTTGCCTAATACTGTAGCCGTTCTTGATGGCAGTGCTAGTAAGGTAAAGATTATTTTCTATTATCTCAATCGTATTCAATTCTTATATTTTTGTTGTTCTTGTCGTATCAAATCCTATTTTTTGAGTTAGTTTTGTGCCATTTTAATCTTATGACATTCTTCATTTTTTATTTAGTCCTGCATATCATGCTCATATCGTCATAATATTTAAACGAAAGCATCGGTATTATTACTTGTCAGAAATCCCCAAAATTTCTTCTTTCTTTGTGCCATTGTCCGATTACATTTAAGAGACGTTTAAGATCTCATATGAAACATAAAATATTCTAGAACACAACACCCTGTAGCATCTGATAAACCATACATCCGAAACTACACAAAATTATGACATAAATCGTTTCTAATCAACAGGACGACGACGCGATAATATCATGGCACTGGGACCTAACGCTGGGCCCTATCGGCTACCAGCCGCCTTTACTAGACGGTCCAACCTTAGTACTGAACGACCTCAAGCAACCAGGGAACTATACCTTCAAACTGACTGTGGAAGACTCAGATCATGTGAAGAACTCGACCACGGCTAACATCACTGTGTTGAATCATACTGATTATCCACCCGAAGCTAATGCAGGTACGTGTATTAATTGTATAATTGGTTTGTAATTTTAGGGGCCGGCCGAGTTTAGTACCTAATTTTTTTGACCCTGTACCAAAACTAGAAGGCGTGTGGTGTGCAAAAAATATTCCGCTATCATTTGATACTCATTCATTTTGTCAGCGACTAACACGTGCTCTTCGTCGTTTTGGTTGAGGTCAATGACCCCAAATTCCAGACTCCGGGCTGTTAATTTGTGAAAGCAAATCTCAGAAACGATTGTTTAAAATTACATCAATCCCAAGACCTCTACTTAGCGTTGGTACTCCAAGCAGCATTACATTATTTATTGATGAAACCTGAACTCTATAATTTATAGTTCAAAGAAAACTAAGTCCTTGTTCTCCAAACTACGAGTATCCATCCTAAATAAAAGTATTATTCTATGTATTCCAGGTCAAGACGTAATAATATACCTACCGAACAATAACTTGACTTTAAACGGGAGCCTGTCCACGGACGATCACGAGATTACGTCATGGGAATGGACGAAATCGGCCGAGGACGAGAACAAAGCAGTTGATATGCAGAACACACACTCTCCTTACTTACAGGTGAGATATAAGTGCTCTCAAGACATAGGTATGGATAAGTATCGGATAACATAGCCGATAGATAAGGTAACAGCAAATAAATAAAAACTATATTCTAAGTTCCTCCTGATACTAAAGCGATAAATTTAAATACCATTAGCAGGGGCCGAAACAGGTCAGTAAAGTCAGTAAAAGTCAGTATTTTTGAACCTGGTCAGTAAAAGTCAGTATTTTAGAAAATCGGTCAGTATTTTTCCAAACTCACACACGTTTTTTTTTGGTTTTCCTTTGCTGTTGGCCAATCTTACATTCTCGATTTGCCCAGTAATCATATCAGAGGGCTGCTTTGGATGCTCGATATTATGTTGATGATCTGCGTAATATATGTATATGTTATTGTAAAAGCCCGAACAGTGGTAAATCCTTAGATTTTAAGGTAAAACCTAAGATTTACCAACTCTCAATGATAAAAGTCCGAACAAGCCGGAGTTTAAAAACTGTAACATATACAGTATATACAAAACTCCTTCTTCATAACTATGTAACGGTATAATTATATACCGTTACATAGTTATAAAGAAGGAGTTTTGGGCAAAGCGACATGGGTAAGTTAGGTTAGAAGGCTGAGGTGGGAGCTTCGCTTCGCTCGCTCCCACCTTAGCCTTTGTCGTTATTTTTTTTTTAAACCACCCAGCAGGAATGCAATGCAATGTAGGAAAGCACCCCGCGAAGCGGGGCTCCGGCGACATCTCGACATCATCAAGTGAATAGAGGTAAAAGTTCGAAATAAAATCATTGTTCGGACTTTTACCATTGCGAGTTGGTAAATCTTAGGTTATACTGGAAAATCTTAGGATTTACCACAGTTCGGGCTTTTACAGTAACATATACATGTATTGAAGCATCACATGACTTCAATAGAACAGCAAATTAAAATTTACTATTTTTTTGAAATCAATATTTTTGAAGTGAAAATTCTTTAGCGCCGTTGCGCACTTTTGCGAAACTACGTAAGACCTGATTGAAATTTCGTAAGACCTGATTGAAAATTCGTAAGACCTGATTGAAAATTCTTAAGACCTGATTGAAAACTCGTAAGAGCTGATTGAAAACTCGTAAGACCTGATTGAAAATTCGTAAGACCTGATTGAAAACTCGTAAGACCTGATTGAAAACTCGTAAGATCTGATTGAAAATTCGTAAAACCTGATTGAAAACTCGTAAGACCTGATAGAAAATTCGTAAGACCTGATTGAAAACGCGTAAGACCTGATTGAAAATTCGTAAGACCTGATTGAAAACTTTATTAACAAAGCTTTTTAACACACTAAAAAGGCGATGCTGGTTGACTACGGGGATGGTGGAGACCAATAACCGAAAATAAGCTTTTTAACAGTCTTAAAAAAAGGATTTTGACTTCTCAATTCGACTGTATTTTTTGTTATTTCACACCATTCACCTGAAAAACGGTTTAGAAATGGTCTGTATTTGGTCAGTATTTTTGAATTTTGGTCAGTAAAATCAGTATTTTCGACCTCGGAACTTGTTTCGGCCCCTGCATTAGAAAAAAATTGTCTGATCCATAGACATTTGTCAACTTATCTTGGAATTTCCACTCAATTAGTTGAAATTTGTTAAAAATTAAACTACGGTCAAAGAACAACCCTAGTTCGTTTTTAGATAGGTACAATCAGGTACATATTATGACACGGTTATTAAACAGTTACTTCGAATCCAAAATCGATTCAAAATATTCAGTTAACTATCAATGCGTTCTTCAATTAAAAATAACCTTGTAAACTTGCATCATATGAATTCCGGCGATAACACTTGGTGGAATAACGAGGTTTTATAATCATATCCCTTTGTTATCTGTGCTTATCAATGTGGCGCATGGTGTTGTTATATTTCCTTCCATTATTAACGTTATCGTTTATACTGGTTAGATTTTTGTTGCATGTCCTGATTTTACGTTCGTTAAACCCTTAAATTCAAGATCTGTCGAAGATGTTTGTTTCTAGGGCTAATCTCTGAAACAATTATAAAAATAATTGTTTGAGTGTTTGCGACATGAGTTGTTTTTGAGGTCAAAATATCCTTTTTAGAGTCTGTAAAACCAAACTAACCGGGCGGCTGCGCTCGCGTATGATTTGAGCAAAGCAAATGGAGTTATTTTTCGAAGAAATTGCTTACGCGTTATTCTGATATCTTAGCTATACTACTGTAAAGTTGCATCGAAATCCTTTTAGTAGTCTTGGCGTAAAAAATAACTAAAATCCACACAAACTTTGCATCAAAGATGGCTCAAAAACAGATCGTAATAATAATTTTACAAGTATAGGTATATCCAGATCAGCTGACCAAAAAAACTAAAGAGGCACTATTCGTAATAAAATGCTTGCTAATTAATAATCGTCAACATTTAGTAACTGTTGCTGCCTATTACACGTAGCTGTATCACTGCCATAGTTTTTTTCCGCGACCGGATTTTATAGGAAACAATCTGTTATCGCTATGCGAGCCGATTGCGTGAATAAAACAATAACAATTATGTATTAAAGCGTGTTAATTTAAAGTTTCAACGGGATTATTGCTGAACATTGTTACGGATTAATTGACCGGAGATTTAGGAAGGTGTTGTCCTTATTATAATAATGAGATAATGAATCTTTTCGAAATGACCGTAAATATAAAACGTAGTGATTATATTCTCTTTGGAAATTACGTTAGACTCGTACATCGCCGAACGGTTAAAAGTTAAAATGAAAGATTTAATAAAAATATGTCTTAAGCCGTACTTTAATGACTAACGATTAGTAACGACTTTCCATAAAAAAAACTCAAAGTTGTTATAATATTAGGCCGGGGAAAAAGTCTTTCCGCATTATAGTATGTATGAACTTGTAATAAAATCTCTTTGGCTTCAAAAATCACAAATGAGTACATGGTTTATTAGATTTCTTTCAGTGAGCTCGTGAGGTACCCAAATAACGAAAAGACTTTTCCACGACCTAATACTTATAATGAGTAATGGTATACAGTACGTACTTGTAAACGTGCGTAGTGAACGAAATTTCAAGATGAATCATGTTTTCCTAATTAGATTAGAAAACTGATCTTAATTAGGTTAGAAAACTGCTTCAGAAGCTGGCTTCAGAAGCAGTAGTATTTTAAAATACTAATCCCTATATCATTATAATTTCAGTTATCAAATCTATCGGAGGGAGTTTACACATTTGTGTTAAAAGTGACGGACTCATCCGGCCAGTCTTCCACAGCAGACGTCCATGTGTTCGTTAAACCACCGACCAATACGCCACCGGTAGCCGACGCCGGGTCAGATGAGGTAAGCAAAAGTCTACGTAAATGCTATAGCAAACTGTATGAGGAAACTCTCAAATATCTTTAGAATTAAATTAAGTTTAATTCGTGTTGGCAGGTATAAGTAAGGGAAATTTATATGGTATTGTGTATGTAATAAATTACTTTTTTAAATTACTGACGTAGTTAAAATAGGTAAACTATTGGGTGGAATTTAAGGTGTAGTTAGTGAATATAATAACTAGGAGATGTGGTTAATCTCTTATCGTAGAATAAGAAAATTCCCTAAATAGAATTGGTATTATGCTTCAGTACTCAGAACATGGTCGTTAATACTCCTGCTTTTATATGACCAAAATAATGTATATTTCATTTAATATAGTTAAAGTGTAAATATGGGGTAAAATGCATGTAGAATTTATACTAACCGAGTCAAAGATTGCAAATTATTTATAACGTTACTTTAACTACGCATGTTAATGGTTTTTGGGTTAATAAATATAAATGGTGTTCTATGGAATCGGTATTTCAGTGCATGTCTAAACCAAAGAATAAATATTAATTCATAATGAACTTTCACAAAAATATGACGGGTGTAACGAAGTTATCCGTACGATGACCTTTTAATCTTATTTTTCTTGTTCATATCGTTTCGACCTTTATGTACGGAAGATTTATAACAGTTTTCTTTATAGAGGGTCTGTACATCAAAGACAATTTGATAAAGGCAAAAATCTGGTTACACCCATGATATTTTCTATACTCGGGCCATTACAAACGTACGAATTAACTGTCATTTTATCGGACTCTTGGACTCACTTATACACATTGTAACATTCGTATGAAATTGATTATGACGTAGTTCACACGTTTGTAATGGCCTGACTATTCTTGTAACATCGATATTGTGCCCTAACCTTATCTATCACAATACCGAAAGGTTATAATAAAATGTTTCCAGTTCATATCACTGCCTCAAACGTGGATCATCCTTAACGGCTCGGCCTCGCACGACGATCATAGGATAGTCGCGTACACTTGGCGTTGTCTCTCCGGTCCCACTAACTCTAATATTATCAACTTTAATGAATCGATCGCGAATGCCACTGCACTTACGAAAGGACAGTACGTTTTCTCCTTGACTGTACTCGATGATAATGGGAACTCGGCTTCAGATAATGTCACCATCACGGTTACTCAAAGTAAGTGTATATATTCTTCTTGTAAAATCATTAAGTTAAGGTTCTTTTTTTATTTTTCATTATTAATTTGGAATGGTTTGAATTGGTTTGTGCATTTTTTGGGTGTTGTCATTGATCTCTGTGTTGTGTATTTATTTAGTGGACAAAATGTATTATTTCTTATTATTCTTACTTTATTATCATCGTTTTTTTTTGTTTGAATCACTAGTCAATAGTTTTAATATATGTACATACTGCTAAATAAAATGTACCTTTCGATAACCCTAAATGATCGAGCCCTAGATTGAGCAAAGCCTACTTGCGTTGGGGATATCTGCTGAATGGAGAAAAGTCGTAATTTGCCCATCACCAGCTGCATATTTTAAAAAAAACTTTAAAAAATCATCCCTATAGGAAGAAGTCATGCTTTTAAATATTTAATTGTAAAAAATCATTAATGTTTTCAGACAAAAACAGCCCGCCAAAAGCGGACGCAGGCGGCGACCAAGTACTGAACCTACCTCTATCAGTGTTGATATTGAACGGCTCCAAGTCTTCGGATGACTTCCGCATCGTCACGTGGAAGTGGACCAGGTCGGGGTCAGGCCTCGCCGCCGGCTCTGTCATACTTAACTCAGATTCTACGCCAGTACTCATGGTGAGTCTTAACGATTATGAAAATTATATAGAAATAAGGAAAGAAAAATATTTTTATTTTTGCACAACATGCATAAACATCATAAAATTAAAAGAAGGAACAAAATCAAAGAGAAAGATCCGCTTAGCAGCTGCTCATGGTGATTGCTCAGCGTAATGCTGTGGCACTTGCATTGCTGCAAGCGCCTGACAGCGAAATATGAAAAAGTAGATGCTTTTCCAATTGTCGAAATTCCATAATTAATTTTATCTCGTGTTAAAACCGGGTTTTTAGAGTACAAAAGCAGTCCGACTGAGAACACACAGATCTCGTACTGTCAAGTCGTAGCCTCCAAGTTTTCAAACATTCTCGTGCTTCATATCATAGAGAACACTGGGAACTACAAGTTTTGTCTTTTAGAAAGAAATAGGACTCTTTCGACTTAGATAACTAACCCCCGGTTTCTGAGTACATTTAGCGGTAGTTTATCTATTCAATTGCGTTTATTTTTGTATGGGTTTTGACGCTATTGAATAGATAAACTAGCACTAAATGTACCTCAGAAACCGGGGGCTAGTTACCTAAACCTTGTAAATAACAACATAAACATCTTCATTTGATGATTTTTCGTTACTGAACTATTCGTACGGCTCGTAAATTACTTATCGATAACATGTCTTCAATTTTCAGCTAACAAACATAGAGCCAGGTCGATACGTATTCGAATTAACAGTCACAGATGACCAAGGAGAATCAGATCGCGACACGGTCAGTGTGCAAGTAAAACCCGACCCGTTAGAAATGAACCTCATGGAGCTAACACTGAACATTCCCGTAGCGACGTTCACTCAGGGCCAGCTCGACTCGTTAGTACAAAAGATGACTTTGTTACTCAAAGACGATATAAGAGTCAATGTGACGGAGGTTAGGGGACAGGTTGATTCGGGGAATACGCAGCTGATTTTCTTTTTGTCGGAGCAGGTAAATAGCAATATTTTTTAATAATTTATTATTCTTAACTTAAGGCCTAACCTCTCCCTCATTACGGCTGAATTTATTTATTAGTATTTTTTTATTTGTAATTTATTATCCGGTGTCATATATTTAATTGCAGAAAAAAATATGAACAGCGTGAGTTAATCAATCTTAATGTGTATAATATCGATCATTTACGGCACCTATGACAGCGTCATAAGCTCGTCTAAGCATGAGTTGATTTTTGAATTAACGATTCAGATAACTCCTATTATTTAATTAATGTCTTATAAATTTCAGTCACGTTTGAAAGAAGTTAGAGTATAAGATCATTTGCTGTATAACCAATGATCCTAAAGTATTTAAATGAAGTAAACATGCTTTCATAATCAACAGAACAAAGCAGTGGAAGGAGTCCGCGCACTATCCCTAGCGCGCGGCGCGTCGGGCGCGTGGGGCGCGTGGGGCGGCGGCGCGCGGCTGCGGTCGCGGCGCTGCCTGAGCGCGTGCTCGGGGCGCGGGCGCTGCGACCACGCCACGCGCACGTGCCGCTGCGACGCCTTCTGGATGCAGAGCCTGCTGGCGCAGCTCGACCCCGACGCCATGCCCGACTGCGGTACACACATTTTATTTTATCACTTGATATCCGCCTCGGAAAACTAAGCAACTTCCTACCTGTTAGTTCTCTGAAAATGGAGAGAACCGGTATAAAAAAACTAAAAATCCTTATAGTTACTCAAATCCGTATAAAGAACTACAAACCTTCATAACACGGTCTACAGCGTAACGCTGCTTCATCATTAATTTAACTTGAATTAAATCCAGTAATAAAACAGATTTTACTGTCTTACATGATACCCACCCAGCTACGAATGACTATTATTATAGTAAGCGTAAAAATAAAGAAATAATTCTAACATTATTATGTATAGATTGGTCAGTGGTATACGCAAGTCTTGGGGGTGTAGCAGCTCTGTGCGCTCTGGGTGCATGTTGTTTCGCGTGTGCCCGCGCGCTACGACGTGCGTGTGCTCCGCGCAAACCTAGAGCCAGGCCTAAGTACAGGCTACTGCCGCTCGCTGAACATGAGGAGAAGCCTTGTAAGTATAGCCTATACACACATTTAATTAAGCGTCTGATCTTATTCATAAACAATCTATAATTCATAATGATATACACACAATACTCTATACTCAACTAACTAAATCACTGATTTAATATTTTATTTCCAATACACTACCACTGAAACCATTAAATACTAGAATCTCCCGTATCATGCATGAACGTACATTCGCCCCAAAAATAATAATTACCAATTAATTTAATATTTAAGTTTATCTAATTGACTGCCATGGTAAACCTTGTAATTCTTTCTTTACAGTCACAAGCAAGGACGTATCAGAGACAGAAACAGACTCGGACGTACTATTCGAAACTAAAAGCAAGACTACAACGTTCGCGAGCCGAGCGATGAACGGCGAAGCGTCGCAGGGCAACGGCTGGAAGAAGAACGGCCATTACAAGACGTCCCGTAAAGTGAAGACGTAGCTCATTGCGTTCCGCCTCAGCTGGCTGAGGATACAGTCGGCTCTCGGTAAATATAAGCTCTTTAGTCAATAATATATTCTTGTGACTATACTGACCATTGTTAAAAAATCCTATAGCTTCGAAATTAAAGTGTCATAATGAGAATATTCTAAAATAAGACATGGTCCACTTCTATATTATACACTTTTCACTTGATATCTCGGAGAAAAGTGTGTCTACCGATCGGGAACTTTCTTATTTGTAAAAAATTATATTATGCCCTTACTAATCACCACTATAGACAAGCAGCTATCGTTACAAGTATTCAAAATATATTGAAATGAACTACGAATTCATGTTTTTACATTGAAAAAAGATATTCAAGTTCAGGATTGCTAACAAATTTTGACAATGGTTGGTATACAGACTTATCGTAGCTGAAAACTCGACAGTGGTGTGGGCTCGACTAGTATGACGGATAGTGGACCGCAGGATACGCGTTATGTCGCACTATTAAAAGAAAATGTAACAAAATATTATTCCATAAGAAACACGTTGCCATTCAACAGTCGTGTATAAATAATTAAGTAATTGAGACAACCGACTTAAAATTGTAATCACACTCGCTATTTTGAGTTCGTTGTCGGTTAAGGCTAGTAAAAGATGCTAGAGTAACAAGTAAAATCGTACATGTCTAGGATAAGAGTAAAGTAGCTGATTTAAATACGTCCTCCTGCAGTTGAAACCGCGTAGAATTTGAAGTAATTACTTGTTCTATTATGTTATTAATCCTACGTAGTAGCCAGCCATTTCAAATAGATATTAAGGTTCATAACATTCTTCGAAGCTCTCGTATGTCTTCGTAGCATTAAGTCTTTATCTGCACGAATAGTCGTAATTCAATGATCTTAAACATAATCAAAACTTCCAACAAAAATAGTGAAATTTACATCTATATTTTTAACACCTGACAGTGTAAATATACTGCTAGATATAATGTAGATATCACGATATATTCCCACTTGTGCCCTCTTACACTGTTTCCCGGGGTGACAGCTTGGAATAAAAGTAGGGAGAAAATTCCCAGTTGTCACCCAGGGGTGACAGCGTAGAGAGGACAACTGGGAATATACCGATATCACGAGGTTTTTACTCCAGGACGACGTAATCGATGTTAAAAGAATGTTGGTCATTGTTGGTATAATAAGTATATTATTATTAATTGTTGTACGATAGCAACATCGCTAACACCTGCAACATGTGCCTGTGCTACAATAAATAATATAGTTAATACAGATTCCTCATCGGAAACAACAAATATCATAATAGTCAGTAGTGATTCCTATTCTCTATTCGTTTTACAAATACATGGCTATGAATATATGTATACAGTGTAGATTGTAGATTAGATTAGAATTAGGTTTTCTACATATAAAGTTTACGTAAATAGGGATAACGTTCGTTATCGATTTGTTGGAGAATATCCCGCAATTTGGGATTGTTGAGAGACTGCTTAATGCACATTCCAAGCACAAAATGATTAAATTGAAGTAGATAGATCGTTTCAATGTCTTTGGGACTTATGACAGTGTCCATTTAAATCGCTAAATAATCATTTATATTTTTTTTTTGGACTCTCTTCTTTTTTTAACCCATTACTGCCCCACTGCAAGGGTCTCCCCATAAACAGGACAGACATCTTATAAAAAGCAAAAATTCAACATGATGCTTATATTGTATTTCTACCTTATTGTCCTCAACGAGCAAAAAAACATTTGTGCGAAACACAAATGGATTTTGCATCCAATTGCGTGTGAAGAGTTAGCAATTAATTTGATACCTAGGTCAGTTCTATGGCGTGTAAAAATAATAGGTAATCTTTGTAACATTCCCAACGCAAAATGTTAATTAGGT
Organism: Anticarsia gemmatalis; assembly: GCF_050436995.1. Classification (NCBI taxonomy): domain Eukaryota; kingdom Metazoa; phylum Arthropoda; class Insecta; order Lepidoptera; family Erebidae; genus Anticarsia; species Anticarsia gemmatalis. The sequence goes on from NC_134760.1 coordinate 5,732,324, forward strand.
GTAATTCGTCATGCGTTTAAGTAACGTTATTTTTTATAATTTAAGTTCATAGGATGCGAATAAATGCTGACACGTGTCATAAGTCCCATTATATTTTTTTGTAATTAAAAATGAAATGTCTAAATTATTATACATAATGATTATAAATATATAGATAGTGTCTAATCATTTTTGTAAATCTATAAAGTAGTCATGTATCAATGGAAGTTATGTAAAAAGAATGTCTAGTGGTAGAAGTAAAACAGTTTATTTTAACAGCTAAGTATTAAATCTCATGAAAACCAGACTACTTCAGCTTAATCTCTGCATAGTTATTTTATCATATACGATGTATTAATCTAAGTTAAAATATAATAATTTACCCGGTGAAAACGATGTGTAGTATTGAAATATAATCTATTATTTACATATTCCTGTTTGCCTTAAGTAATATTATATTGTTAATCAAATTATATTATAATGAATTGCGCTGTTCAGGCTAAAACGTTAAAACGTGTCCAGTTTTAATTTAATCATAGGCATAATTAAATAATCTAGTCGTGATAAGTGATAATGTTATAGATTTAGCACTATTGCGTATTGTTTGTGTATTATATTTTTACTGTGATTTTGATGAGTATTTTATAATTTGAGTGTACTTAAGTTTGACGTAAATAAAATCGCATTTATGCTTTGATATGTTTGTGTGATTATTATCGTCGATATCATTTTCCTTAAACCGGCATGATAATATAATTAAAGTAGCTTAAATCAAACAACAAATTCCTAATATTTTTCACCAAATAATAATGTCCTCCTAGCCGATACACGGCTACGGCGGTCAGTTTCATTGAAACTGGCCATCTGTGCAGGGCTTTGTTTATAGTGTCCAAGTGTGTGGACAATACACAGGTACACTCTCTATTCCATCACTCTCATAGTTTGGTGGGACGGATAACCGACACGACCAGTGAGAGGTCAGGCGCAGGACCGACGGCTTTACGTGCTCTCCAAGGGACTGAGGTCTTCGACCAAACTTCCTAACTCCGGGCAATCTCTAAGAAATTCTGAAAAGAAAATCTCAGAAAAGACTTTTTGGCCCGACCCAGGATTCGAACCCGAGACCTCTCGCACCGCAGTCGATTATACTACCGACCAATCATATCACCAAAACAATAGTTATCTCCCGCCGTATGTGACTTAAAATAAATAAAGTTTTGTCAAAGGACTTATGAACGCAAGAAATGTACGTTTTTATTGCGGCCATGTAAACATCCAAAACAAGCACACCGCGCCCACGAGCCATGAGTATTTATGTCCGACCTGTTATTGTACAAACAACACTGTTTGGACAAGAAGTCAATAAACAAAGTTTACCTTCTCAAAACGACATTTTTGCAAACATAGAATAAACAAACAATGTGAGAACTAGGATAAAGTAAAACAAATAATCTGTTAAAAACTATTTATTATAAAATTTATTGCTTTCTTAGAGATAGTGATCGGAAGCTATAATCATTCATACATAGGTGATTTTGAACACTTCATTGACGCAAAGTTAGGCAGAATAGGCACTCGACCGCAACACACAGGCACCGAGGTCAAACTAATTATTTTGTTCGTGTATAAAGCGAAACTTATTTCCTTTACAGTTTAATCAATATTGAAACAAATGCAGGTAATCATTTATAGTTTTTTTATATTCTATACATGGATCTGATTCAATAGGAAGTTGTTTTACTGCAAAGTGAGATAAGAAAGATAGTGATAAACTATTTGCATCATAAAACAAATAGTTACCCAAATCATGAACTCAAGAAAGCCTTAATGTACCTATATTTTGTTACTAGTCAACGCTAAAAGAGAGCTTAATTTATTCTAATCTCTACATAAGATTTAAAATTAATGATAATTTAAGTAATTATCTTAATTTACTTCATAAATTGTTCATTAAATGCCTTCTTATTATTTTCAAACGATTTCACAGCTTTGGTTGCAGGTTTAATTATGCTCTAGAATAATTTATAATAATTCTCCATTAAAAATTAAAATAACAAAAAGAAACAAACGAAATAAATATATTATGTTGCTATAATATGGAATGTATTTCTTTGGAAGAAATTGACTAAAAATCAATTTTTAAGAAATCTCGAAAATTTTCATTCCATCAAGTGGAAAATTCATAAAAACTATACACAAATTATACAGGCAATTCAATCATTATGACAAAAATAATTAGGTATGTATAAAAGTATCTGTAGGTACACACATCAGACTCCAAGCTTATAAGTATTATGTTCTATATTAGATAGAATTCTGAAGCTAACATTACTAATTTGTGACATATTATAAGCTACAATAACAATAGTAACTTTATAAATCTGTTACTTTATATTTCAAAATAAACTATCACTATACTAGTAGATACATAATTACTTAAAGCAGAATTGCAGTTAAGTATCTTATCATGTTATTATTGCTGAATTCAATCACAACCAACAACCATTTCTATTATCAAGATAATTAATTATCTCTGTAGGTAATTGTTCCAACAAACAAGTTTATTGTATCAATCATAGCCATTGTTTATTCAAAAGAATGAAGAGTGTTATGTAATTACATCACAAATATGCATAATAACTCTTCATGGGTAGGTAATTATAAAAATGATTTGTCATCACACATTTCAGTTTTATAATGAAACATAAAGTTACTGATATGACAACATATCTCAACACTGGAAATAATTTCTTATCATATTTCTAAATAAAATACAATACATATTAAATGGGGTTACTCATTATCACTGGTCTTCTTCAAACCAAGTTTAATAAATAAATACAATATAGGATAGAATCAAGTAGATCATTGTCATTAGATCTCTATTTCTATGGAACCACCTCACTAGAGCATCTAAAATTCTTCCACCTTTTCTTCTAAATCTATTCTGAATTTTAGCTTTACTATATTCCCTACTTTTAACATTTCACCATTTTGAACATTTTTATATTAACCCCGCAACAGGAAGCAAGTTTACTAAGCTAGAAGTACTACCTAAGATATCTTTCTCCATTATTTGGCTTTTTTCTTCCCAGATCTGACAGTCTTTTCTACTTCATTAGACCAAACTGATTTATTGATTTTCTCACCAACAGTGTAGGCAAAGCATGCAAGGCCAAGACAAAACACATAGAAAAATACTCTTACAGGCCAATTAAGGACATTCAATATAGGGTACACCCAGCTTCCAGTTTTGAAATAAATGATATGAATCCAAGTCAAATAACACAACATAAAGGATGTGAGAATAGTAAAACCAACTTTTCTTGTTGGATACATCCTGAATGATGTCAGGAGATCAATCAGTATGAACACAACTATGTTTGTGTGCATGACATGATTAAGCCACAAGGGAAAGTAGGGATCTAAACTCCTAGGCAAAATCAATTCCCTGTCAACAGCATAGATACCCCAGAATGTAACCCCAACAAACACTGCTAAGGGGAATGCTAAAGCACTGAACACTGTGTCCTTGATTCTTCTGATCAGTGGCTTGTGCGAGGGCGACGGTTCGTTTGTACCAAATAGATCATTCAGCAGCGCCAGTGTGAAGTATGCAGTTTGTATCATCTGCAACACATCAAACAAAATGATGTAAATAGTAACCAACTGGACAATTTACACAAAGTATTATATAATACTTACCGCATCCAAATAGGTCAAATATTTAAATTTGCCCCCATATGGTGTTACTGATGATGAAGAACTAGGTATATTGACATAGTTGTAGTCGTAATAACATCCGTAAAAAAATTGGATTGCTCCAAAAAGATGAAATAACGTCTTTAACATTGTAGGAGTTTCTGTAAGCAGGATAATTGATAATTAGCTGGTGCAATTAATAATCTTAAACAATAATACTAGAACTATTTAATAGTAAACGATATTTATAATAGTAAAATATTTTGTAAAAATGTATGCACAAGAAGAAGTCGTCGACTCTTGATTTTTACACGCGATAATGAGAAAAATCTAGTTATTCACTACAATTAAACAGATTTGTATACCTAGTTGCCAAGTTATTCACGTTAAATTTTTATCGGCTAATCGGCTGTGCCTTTGACAAAATGATGAAACGAAAATGACAAAACTGACAAAGTGACAACTCATGTCAGCCAAGCAATGACAAACCAAGGTTGACATTTGGTGTTGACCGTTAAAAAAAATTGCTGGGGAACTTTATCCTAAATCTCGATTTAATTTCCAAATTACAAGCTAAAAGGAAATATTATTTATGCTATAGCATAGCTAGTTTGGGACATTAATAGTAAATAAACTAATTAATGCGGATTTCCTCCAGTAATTTAATTCTCCATGCATTTTTCTTCGAATAAAGCAATTTGACTGGGAAAAAAATATCCACAAATATAGGAGGGCTTACGGGCGGTTCGAATAATCTTGACAGTACGTTTTCTATTAAATTAACCATAGCACAGAGTTTTAAGCGGGTGACTAAAACATAGTTAGATACCGTAAAACGGGGTGAATAGAAAAAAAATCAGGAAAGTTTTCAAGCCCAATATTTGAGTACTCCTCGTTTAAGAACTTTGTTCAAATTTGAAATGATTACACGTCGATATTACTTCTCTGCGGTGTCATAATTGTTTAAATGTTTAAATTGATATTTATACCCAAAAAATTGCTTCAAAGTCAACCGTCCTCGAATGCCTTAATGGTCCATATAATTTTTTCAAAACTTTGGATTTAAAGTGGAATTTATTTTCTAATGAGTTGTTTGGAGTGTTTATCTCTTTAAGTGTATATTTATCTATAAAGATACAATATTGTTAACTGAAAAAGCGTTTTAAAACACAATTTTTCCATTCACCCCTTTGGTCGTTTCGATTCACCCCTATCGCTGGGTGAATAGAAATTGACCATTTTTTTAATGAAATATCGTAAAATTATGCATATTTTTGGACAAATATGGTTTTAACTCTTTCTTCATGGCGCCGGACATGATATAAAAGAACCCGACAATAAAAATAACAAGTTATTCGCTACAAATTTTTAGGACAAAGTTGAAAATTGTTTCTATTCACCCCGTTTTACGGTAACTATAATTTTAAATTAAAGACTCATTAGGTGCGTTTAATTTTAATAGCATCTTTTACATAGGTAATACATCCATTTTCTATTAATAAATAGTGGAAACATTTCAATATAAAATAGAATAAACCGCTTACGACGAATGTTCGTCCCCTGAAATATTTTAACACGATTTAAATAGAATATAGCATCATAAAGTTATATGGGTGGTAGTTTTGCTTGGGCCAGAGCTGCTTCATCAGGAACAGTAGCGGTGAATGCTGGCGGGTAGGGACGTGCGTACTTCGGCAACACTGCGGGTAATTCGGGAAGAGCGCCACGAACTAGGCGACGAAGTGCTGTGTTGCGGCGTCTAAGTTGCTCAACCTCTTCATGGACTTTCTCACGTTCTGGAGAATTATAAAACATTCTTACATGTTCATACTATTACAAAAGTTCAGAAATTTATTTTTCATTGCTGACTTTCAACTGCATTGACTCGATACCGATTCGACTAAAATGAGGTAAACTAGAATTAATCAATTTGGCTCCTTTAAATTCAATTGAACAAAAAGGAAAAGATTTAAACCATTACGACGTTTATATTTTCTAGATCAGTTTACAAACCCACCTTGTAATATAGCTAGATAATCGTTGAGTCCGGACAAAACACCATCCCAAAACCTATCTTTTTCAGGTGGAAACACGTTCTTCCATTGCAACCAGTACTGATCTATTTCCTCTGGAGTAATCTTGCGGGACGGAGTCTCAAAGTTTGGAGGTCGCAAGTTTTCCCTATAAAATAATTGAACATGATTATCTAAATTATCAAATTTAACATAAGCCAGTAGAAAGCTCTTTAGTCTTGAAGAAAGTTAAACTAAGTTCAAGACAAAATACTAACAATATGTCGTAAAGTTTCTTCTTTTCCGGGGGCACAAACACTGCTATGAATTCACTTAACGCCGTCAACACTTGCATTGGCTCAATTTCCAAAAGATGACCCACTAAAAAGCAAAAAATAAATTTCATTTCCAGGCAACGTCAAAAAGCCCGTAAATTATACGGTGATAATAATTTTAACTAACGTGGACAAAGGTAAGGGCAAACTGGTTTTATAGTGGTAGCCATATGTGGTTTTGACGCTACAGTCACGCCTCGTCCGCCAGGCCTCCTGCCTGCTACTGAACCCCCTTCCGGTGTGCCTCCGGTCATCATCACACTGGCAGCTAGAAAAACAAATATCATTAAAACTCAAAATATCATAGCTCAGTAATAGCGTATAAAACCTGTATTTCCAAGTAACAGTGGCCGGCAGTTAATTAATAAAAATAAAAAAAAGAAAGAAAAAATGCATTACATATTTTATTATTTTACTAACCTTGAGGATCTCCGCACTTTTGTATAATTTCATCAGCTTCCGACATAAGCAGCTGATCGGCAGGGGACAACTCATGACTCCTGTTTTGAAAACACAGTAAGTGAAAATGTACCTGAGTAATAATAGCGCTGTGTTCAAACAAAACAAGCCAAACCTAAATCCGATGTGCGCAGAACGAGATGTGCTGGCTGAAATACTTCTAACAGCGATACTTGGTCGTCCTCTCATTGATGGCCTCGCGCCTGTATTTGGCTGTCCTGTACATAACAAAAATACAGGAATTGTACAATGCTTTAGTAAATTATACGATAATGGTAAAAATGGCTTGCAAAAACATTTAAATGAGTTAAATATTTAAACACAAACCCTTAATAATAGCCACAGAAGAAGCTCTTGATCCCATATCTGTGATCGAAGGTTCGGACGCAGGCATCACGGCTTCTGTCGTCACTTCGAGACCGACGCAAATCGGACAAAATGCATAGTTTAAAAATGATTTGCACAAAAGTTCTACGTCTTCTTCTGCTTGAATTTCTAACGCCTTAAATAAAAAAAGTTAATAAATGTATTAATTTTGATAATATACTTAATTATCATCCATATAAGAAATTATTACTCATGTTAATTTAAGATCTTGAAATGACAAAATACGAACCATAAAAATAGCATCCAGTGTGCACAGATTTCTGGAACCAGTTTGATATTTTTCTATTAATTTCAAAAGGCGATCTTCTACCAAGAATCCGGTGTTGTCTGCTACAAGATCCAGGATATGACGAATCTAAAATGTACATTTATTTCACATTATTACCAGGTACCAATATAATAATGAGTAAAATGTACGTGGATGTATTTTGTCTACCAGTTTCTCTCTAGCTTCATTGGTTGATGCATCACGATCCAGTTTGTTGTCTTTCTTTACTTGTGGTTTTTTAGTAGCAGCTTCTTCCAGTTCTACAAATGATATATTAAGATTACAGTCAGTAGGTACTCGTCCAATAAAGGCCAAAACTACTAAGGATAAATAAATTATAGGTACGGTACCATATTTATGCAAAGGGCTTTTCGGTGGTGGTGCCGGTGGCAATGGAGGCGGCTCTGCTAAAATATGCGCATGAAGAGCCACCTCGCCTTGCCGCAACTGTTTGCTCAACTCTAAACAACTAGCCGCAGACATTCGCCACACCTGCGAGAACTTATAATGGTTTACGTGAGAAAACTGATCAGACTTTTTCTCCAAATCGTCCATAGTCTGCATCAGTTTGATAATCTCCGAGTCTGCCTTGATTTCTTCGAGAGCACCGTCTTCAGCTGCTTTGCGTATTTTCGCTCTTAAAGAATTTGCTACATCGGACATTTTGTTCAGTTTTCGTTTTTGCTGAGATCGTACAAATACGTTTTCTTCCTCTCGTTTTTTGAGGACCTGTGAAATGCATGATACAAGTTACCAAATACTAAATATGATAGGCGCTTTTCAGGTAAGTATTAAGATGGACTATGAAAAATGAAGGAGTACCTGATAAGTATAACCGATCTTCTCAGTATTGATGATACAGGTGGACTTCAGTTTTTCTAATTCCTGCTGCAACTCTTGAGTTAACGATTCCAATTCTATTTTAGCCTCGCGATACTTCTCGTGATGGTCCCACATTATTGCTTCTACAGCTTTTTTATGCTCATCTAACTGGACAAGGATTTAAAAAATGAATATTATGCTTACTAACTAAATACTATTCTTTGGGTCAAAGAGAAGTGAAAGCCCAAAAGCAATTTCTTATATTATTATAGGAACTGTATTACACTGTTAGGCAACGGAATGAGGGCTTAGGCCATGAGGCCACGCTGACCAAATGCGGGTACTGTGCATACTGTTCCGAACTGTTTTAAAAGCAGTAGGTACGTAGGTAAAGTAGATATTAAGAACTATTCCATGCTATAATACCTGTTCAAATCTGTATTCCATGTGAGCAGTTTCTTCTTTATCCCGCTGTTTATAAAGTGCTTCCCATCGTTTATTGTTGTGGTCTATCATCGCTTCCCGCTCGATGTTGATGGCTTGTTCTATCAAACTCAGTTGCTTCTCGTAAGCTCTTTGCATTATTGTCACTTGTTTTTCGATTCTGTCTGACAACTCCTTGATATCTTTATCCTACAGAATAAATGTTATATTAAATAAAGCGATGTCTGTTTAAAACGTCGACTTAACCAACACTGTCGACTGTCGAAGTATCACATAAATACAAATTAATTGGAATCGAACCTACAACGCTCAGTGCTATCAGAACAATGACAATGTAGCACAGCTTATGCTATAGTGTACGAATTTTCAATAGATTATCAGTCTTATTTACTTGTTTGTCTAAATCCTCGTAATAAGCTTCATCCATTCTTTTGAGGTCACTTTTAACTTGAGCAATAAGGTCATCTTTCTGTTGAAGCAGAGCGTCGCACTTTTTCTTCTGTTCCTTCATCTCCGCATCAATATCCAGTGGATCTTTTACGGATAGAATGTGGTCCCAATGTGCAGAAATAGTATCGTATTGTAATTGGGCCGCGGCTGCTTCTTCTTCTATCTTTTTCATGGAATCTGTGGAATAAGCGCGTTAGATACATAGACAAATAAATTGCCTATCATTACATTAAGTATAGGTAGGTATTAAGATATACTTATGTGGGTACTTAATCAGCTCTCGGAAGTGCGTAAAAAAAGCTTAGCTTAGCTTATTATTATATACCTACCTACATATTTTGTCGTGGAAATCGAACCCGCAAACATATCCAAGCTACATAGTGACTGTTTTAGGTATTAAATTTACATAGGTATGGTAATTCTACAGAATGCATTAGACTGTTAGATGGTTAAGTCGCCATGCTATCTACTTGCTCTATGTCTAGTAGTGTTTCAAAATAAATAATAACCTTCCATCTTCTTAAAGAAAAGCGTTCGCCTGACGACCTCGCGTTCATCGGTCGTGACCTTGACATTGGTGACTTTAGCTGCGCCATCAAGAGCTAGTCTCTGAAGCTCTTCGGCTGCGGCCGCTGTCGCTTGTTCTATTGGACCTTCGCCTTCCTCCTCCGCCGCAGCTTCTTCAGTCGGCTGTTCAGCTCTAAGTAATGGATGTTTTTTTACGTTTCCGTCATTATTTAATCATTTGTAGGGTTTAAGTTCAAATTAAAAGTCGTAGTTCGATGGATACGGGTCAGGTCTGAGATTGATAGGTTGGGACCTACCTGCTATCCTAAAGTTTGTATTTAGGTGTGTAATTATGTTTGATTTGAGGTGGGGGGGACATGGTAATGGATCCTAATTGGAATATGTTTCATAGCGGTCATAATAAATAGGTAGGTACCTACCTAGGTTGGAGTTTATGTTACATAAGATGTGCCTAAAGGTTCTAAATATCAGTACATACCTACACATTGGTTTAAAGTATTACTACTTTAGGTAGGTATAGGTGCAAGGTGCCTAAACTTACTTTTTAAGTGCCTCCTGTCTTCGCTTGATACGCAAATTCCTAGCTGCTTTACGTTCAACCGGGTCTTGAGACGTGACCTGTGGTTCCTTCGGCGCCAGAACATCATCTTCGTCATCGTCACCCCCATATTTCGTAGCCATATTTAATAATTATAATAAAAAAATATTTACACAACGCAACTATCAAAAGAAAGATAATCACATCACGCATGAGCTGTTACCAGTTGCTACGACAACAGCTGATATTGTAACTATGGTCGCACTCACAAATTGATAAATAAGTAGATACTATGGCAACGATAGACCATTAAGATGCACGCTTCAGGTACAAACTTCTGTAGGATACGCTTTCATCTTTCATTTGCAAGAATCACATACAGAACTTATTATTTTGCTATGGATCTGAATGGTATAATGAGCACCTGTATGTGGTAGGTACTCCTGTGGAAAAAGCCTAGCAAATAGCGGCTTTCTCCTCTAGAAGTAGGTAAATTATAAGGCTTTCATAGTAAACGCGCCAAGTAACAAAAATACGAGTGTACGTTTCGTACGCATACGTCTCGGGTCGTAGGTATGGAGCTACTATGCTGTTATTGTGTAAGCAATTGACAATTACTTTATAGATGCATTTATAACGATCAAGATCCTGGAGTAGGAATTATTACAAGTTATTTAGAACCTGCTGTATGCCTGCAATAGTTATAATCTGTCTGCAATAATCTGTGTATGATCTTAATAGTTGTTAATGTGTTTCTTGAGTACAAGGTACTGTAGTTATAGAGTAAATTCATGACATTGTGTTTTACATGCAAGTGTATGTAAATAAATCGTCAGTTGACGTCTAGGTGAATAGAGGATGTTTTAAAGGAATAAAACACAAAAACCTTTTATAAATTGTTTACTTAAATTTACTTTTTGCTGTTAAGGATGATACCATCGTATTTCTGTTGGAACCACTTCATGGCATCCTCCTTTGCCAAACGATGGGGGAACCCAACCTTGCCTGTCTTGCGTCTTCTGTGCGCTACGTTGAAACCTGAAACAACATAAAAGCTCGTAAGAATCTAATTTTTACTGCTGATATTGCGATTTGAGTTCGTAAAGTAAGGCAACTCATAAGATTATGAATTGAAATGTTTCCTAGACCATTAAAACTTATAGAATAAAAATAACGCTAACGGTATTCAAAATGATCATAATGTTATAAATTGTTTTGCAGTACTTTGTAAAATAACATCTTAGCATGAAAAATAATGTTTACCAATTTCACTTGACAATAAGAAAATTTATCTCACAATCTATTGAAAATATGGTATTTGTTTTAGCACATATTTTACAGAGTGAGGCTGTATTTTTGTCATCACCCTTGAACAGATGTGCATGTTACACAGAATCATCATACTTATTCAGAATATAAAGTATCAATATTTAAAGCTGAGATTGAAGTTATAGTCACAAACACTGTAAACTTAGCATAGTTCATCAAGTGACATATTATCATGAATTATCAGAAAAACGTGAATAAAAATATAATTACCTGGTCGGCCAAGGACAACGTAGAAGTCGAGACCATAGATACCAATAGAGGGATCGTATTTGATACCCAAGTCAATGTGTTCCTGAATACCGAAACCGAAGTTTCCTGTGGCTGAGAAGTTGTCGCGTCTCAACTCGTATTCCCTGACCTAGAACAAAAATACAATTTTAAGCATATTACTGAGAAATATTACAGCTATTACCTAAGTTTTAAATTATGTGTACAAAATGCATTTACAAAATAGTAATCTTATCAAAATATTGAATTGAATATAATCAATGTAATATTAAAGATGCCAACAAAATAGTGTAGCTAATATTTAAAGGATCTCCATTATAATATGGCAGTAAACTAATAAAAGTGACATCTATATGTATTCAATACACCTCTGCCTGCACTAAAAACAGAATGCTACATACATAACAATTAAAAATTTTGAAATGAACTAACCTTAAGACCCCTCTCGAGGATCTCCTCAGCCTTGGCTCCACGCACAGTGCAGTGGACAGCAATCTTTTCATTACGACGGATACCAAAGGAACGTACAGTGTACCTGGCCTTTGAGAACACTGGCTGTTGTCCAGTAAGCTGTTCCAACACCTGGAATGACGCAATAGCAAAAATAAGTATTGTAACTGCTTTAAACTCATTATATTGGAGAGTCATGATAAAATTGGGAGCAATGATGGAAGTTTTGAAACAAACAAGTGCACTTTAGGGTATGAAAGCTAGCATAGATTGTAAATCTCAAAAAGAGATTCCATCAATACATGAAATTGTTTAATTTAAAATTTACATTTGTACAAAAACAATAACAATAGTTTACATTTTGTTATTAGTAATTATAATCTGATATAGATTATCCTTATTGAGTGCCTTGATTGCTACCTTCACCTCCCATAGGTTGTAGACACGGGGCAATGTTTTGATGTAAAAGTAATTTTGTAATTTCCGTAAGTATTCTGAACAGTAAGGAATTAGTGCTCAGAAGTTGCAAATTGGAAATATTAATCTTGCATGAACTTACAAAGAGTAACACAAGTTATGTTAATCTTGAACAAGATCATGCCATTTCTATACCATTACTATCCTGTTATAGCAATGCTCAACGAGCTGTATGCTTATAGAACTAATAATTGCTAAAATCAATACCCAAAATTTTTAATAAACTAGGTATCTCAGGTGTATGTATGGAAAGTTTACTTACTTTGCACAGATAAAGACAGACTTTACTCATGTAAAAGTGAATGTTTAAATTAAATAACTATATTTGCTGTTTTAGCTATACTCCAGCTTCAATGTAAGAGTACAATCTTTGTTGTTATAAGAAGACAAGGCAGTTTGTTATGGTATTTTAAGAAGTCTGTTAATTTGGTGGTCTTATTTAGCTGCGTGTAAGCTTGCTGTATATCGATATACCAGCAATAACACTAACAACATAGGCATCGTGGTGTGGCCCGCACATAATACACATTTTTAGGGTTATGTTCCAAAAGTAATCAATATGAGTAAATACTCCTAAATGATGACAAATTCATTACTAACCTTAGCAGCACGAGTCAGCCTGTCACCAGACTCTCCGACACAGATGTTCAGGCAGAGTTTCCTGATGTGAAGATTCCGCATAACATTTTTGGAATTATCTTTAGGAGGCTTCTTCTCCTTCTTGTCTTTCTTCGCGGGTGGTGGTACACGCTGAAATACATATTCTCAATTTACGATTTGCACTCAATACTCACTTTACCTTATAAATAATCCTTGTGATTAAACACTCGAGACACTAGGTTATGCCGAGTATAAGTTGAATTTGGACGTAAAACCAAAAATACGGTATCAAAAGCAAATAGAGCACAGTAACAGACATTGTAGGATATTCAAGCACAAATAATACAATAGATTTTTACTGATTCAAATGGATAATTTAACATGAAAGTCAAAAACACCCACCGCCATGGTTACAACTTATCAAAAAGAACCATAAACAAGCCTACCGCAAACGTCAATGTCAAAACGTACCAAAGGCAACCAAGATTGTTTTATGCAGTGGCACATAAGGAAACCTAGTCTTTTTATCCAACTACATAATGAGAAATACCACTCAATAAGCTGATTTTAATCTCGATTTAAATAGATAATGAATGTACGATTCACTTACGTTGCACTTATTACGAAAGAATCAAAAAGTTAAAGATGCATTAAATTGAGTAAACGCATATATCGCACAGATACTGCCTGCGTGTAGCTCTTTATATGCCAACGTTTTCTTACTTCAAAAGCTATACAAATATATTCAAGACCCATTATTTAAAAACGAAAAATATTACCCCTCTAGCAATGATATTTTTTATAGGACACTTTATTCAACGGAATAACTAGACCGAATAAAAAAAATAAGATAAACTTTAATTTTTTCACATAAAAATACATAACAATAAATAGCTTTGGAATATGCGAGCGGGCTAAAATAAAAACTTGAAACAATTGAGCAATATTTTAAGTTGATACCAATATCATTATAATACATTCAATACTATGAGCATACTTATGCAGGTAAGGGGGACAAAACACTTAATTGTTTTATTGTTGCTGTCTACATACGGATAAACTCCATTAATATGTCAATAAGGTTCAATTTAGCGTTTCAAAACCTCGAACTGGTTAGCACAGCAGCAGCTGTGCTTGGCAGTGACATGAAGAATAATAATAAACCGTTAACGCTTTACTATAATTAACTTATACCTTTATGTAAGTACATTCAACAGTATGTTCGCATTGCTTTGAAGGCAATATTCTCCTTATAAAATATTTTATTAAAAAAAACAGGAGATGTAATGTGCTGTGCAATCGGGTAAAAATAGCAAAGTATTATTTTATTTTGCAGTAATTCCTAGAATGTAATTCCATCATTTATTTAAGGTTTCAAATTGTGTAACTAATACTTCACTTATTCCCGAGCAGGCAGTTTCTTCCAAATATTTAAGCTTTTCGATTTAATTCGATAATAATATCCGTTAAGCCGTGTATAATAATTATTTGTTTCAGATCACGTGGTAAAAAGTGAATCCAGCGGCATTCTGCGCCATGAAATAAATTATTGTACCTAGTTTAATTATTTATGTTACCCCTACCCACATCCGACGCTTTATTCTGAGTACCGTTTCTCATATTTTATTATTTAGCACTGTATATTGCCTGCTCGAACTCGACTGACGTATCTACCAACTAGTTTAACTAGACTGATTAAAGTTATTCAGGTACAGTTAAACGGAACATCAACAGTTTACATCATAGTTATAGTTATTTACGTAACCCAATAATGGAGGAATCTCGAAAAAGCAAAAATTTGCCGGTTAAGAAATATAAGAAGTATTATTGTTCGACATGCCATATTTATACAAATTCGGAAAACCAATTAAATCAACATCTGGAAGGCTATCGTCATAAACACCGAATACTATTTTCTCATGCGCGCGACGACGATAATAATTTAGATGAATGTGAATGTAATATTCTTGTTTATGTTCCTGTTTTCATCGTTGTTACCATAACTACATATATTTTTTGCTATTCAATTGTTACGTATAGCAATTGACATCTATAGCTAATAATTATCATAAATAAAACATTAAATTGTAGTTAACGACGCCTTAAATTTCGCGCCATAATTTTAATTGGCGGAGAAGTCGTCCCCAAGCGTTCACGGCTTCTATGCGCACGAACGAACGCGCAGAACAATGAGGTAGCAGCCATTTTATGTCGGTGTCTAAGAAAAACATAATTCGAATGGCCAATCTTAACGAAATTGTGTAATTAGTGATATAATTTATGTGATTCTGTATACACTACTATATTTAGGTGTTTCTTTACTTATGTGAGTAGAATATAACTTTTGCTATACATATATACCGATATAATAACATAAGCGCGATGAAACCTAACATTTTGCATAAAAAAGGAATAATAATAAATTTGTATCTCATTCCCTCCATACATTATGAAAGGTTGTTGTATTTCCAATAGCTGCAAGTCTTTCGTTAGTAAACTATGTTTATGTTAACCGATAGTAACTAAAGGCAAATATCACAATGCATTTTCTGTAGATTTAGCTCGGGCTAATATGACATAACTTTCACCAAAACGTTGAATAAAGTAATATAAACCCGTTTTGTTTACATTAGACTTGTATTGGTTACTAAATTACTTGTCGTGTGACAACCGGCGTCGCGCAGCCTCGGCTTGAAAGTTGGGGACAAAATTCAATAACGAATTGGCCATTTTATTGATGGCCGGGGGGGAGGCTGGGTGGAGACAGTCGGTCGGTGAGCTTCCGCCATTTAATATTTTGTCAGAGATTTTAGTTATTTTCATTGTT
This sequence comes from Anticarsia gemmatalis, assembly GCF_050436995.1. Taxonomy (NCBI): domain Eukaryota; kingdom Metazoa; phylum Arthropoda; class Insecta; order Lepidoptera; family Erebidae; genus Anticarsia; species Anticarsia gemmatalis. Next base: position 5,748,159 of record NC_134760.1, read on the forward strand.
TTGAATCTTGTTTACACTTTCATATATCAACCGAGTGCCTACTCAGTTAACACTAGATATAGAACAAGTTTATATCTATCTACTTATGCTACACAAATATGCTAAAGATAAGCGCAGTGGTGTGAGTGTATGCTATTATATTATTCGTATAGATACATAGTATATCTATCTATTACGTTCGCATATAATTATATCTCCGGCTTTTTATGCACCTATCTACAGTGCTCAGTCAACGGCCTAACAATATAAATAAAACAGCTACCTATGTGTAATACAACTGTTAATAATGTAATGTCTAATCTTTATTGTCGTTGTTTTGATTTATCTGTAATTTAACATTGTTGTTATTTTCGTATCACTATAAATGCTTATTTCCTACCCAATGTGTAATTTTGTTACATTAATGTTCTTTAATTGTCATTTTTATTGCACTTTCGTTGTAGTTTACTGTGCACCATCTTGAATTTTCTTTTTTTTTTCAATTATTTTATTTGTGTTAATCATGTAATCTCCTGGTTTTGTAATTTTGTTTTGTTTAAATTATATGTATTACACGCATATTTATGCTTTTTATTTTATAAAACAAGTCATCCATGTAACTACTTGCTTGTAGAGGGTAAAAAAGTGCGTTAACTTACGCCCTTACGCATGACTGATTTGATGCAAGTGCTTTATGATTTATGTCCTATTAACAATTACTTTTTAACTTGTCAGTCAAGTAGTTGTATTTATACCCTCATCATTCATTATTTTAACTATTGTTTTACTTTAATTCCAGTTAATTACATATAAGCATTTTGGTCTAATAATTTGTTAAAGCTTACACTGTTTAATGCCAAGTCTATTCAATTGAAAATATTAACTCTATCTATCTTTTTAGAAATATTAACCATTTAACCAATTATATCATGTAAAATTGTGAAAATATTACACTACATTTACAGCTTATTACTATTACAGCTTATTAATTGAACGACATTACGCAGTACAGCGTATTGTAATTGACATACACACGACTAATAATAATATACATACATATCGACTTACGATTTTTTTTTATTAAAAGAGTAAAAATATATATCTAAGATTGAAATGATGGCTTACAGAATATATCACCTGAAATAGAAGCCTGTCATAAACATAGTCTCTGGGAGAATTTTACTAAAGCCTGAATAGCAGAAGTCTTCCTTGTGCCTTTAAAGAAAAATTCTTTTATTTATGGAACTCTCCGTTTGTGCCTGTTAGTTTCCCCAACAAAATAGTGATCAGTATCGGAAACAACAGAAACTTTGTTTCAAGACCCGTTCGAGTTAGCAAGGTGTGCAGAAGAACCATTTGCACAAACAGAATGAGTGTATTCAAATAAAGTTGTTTCCAGGTGGCAGAAGTTGAAAATGGGGGAGCAAAGAGGTCACCATTAGTTTCCCGGCACACTGGGGCGTAGGCGTCGGGGGTGTGGCACGGGGCGTGGGGGTCCCCGTGCCACCCCCTGGCGACCTACTCGCCACTATATCCATGTTCGAACAGCAGATCAAGGCTGAACCCATGAGGTAAGCCACTTAGCACTTCAGTAGTTAGTACTAGTAGCATGCTGCCAAGGGTTGAAGAGAGGATCACTGATCAATTCTGGATCCTAGAAGCTAGCTGACGGCTACGAAAATATGATTACCTCTCAATGATCGCAAAAGTAATCACGAAACCTGTTGAATGTGTTCGTCGCCACGGGATGTTGTTAGCTTAAAGTTGTTAACACGAATGGCGCAGCTAACGCCTGTTTTATAACAGTTCCTTCAGGTAACTAAAGGTGGGGAAATCATGTACAAAGAGGAATTTGCAAGTCGAACTTTTTTTTGTGTTTGGCTATTGTACATGAATTGTTAAATGTTAACGAACGTCCACCCCATTGAATTGTATTGTGTTGTTGAGACCCCTCGCTAATACGAGTTTCTATGAATAGCGTCCAAATTTTGAATACTTAAGTTCAACATTAAAAATCGTGTTTGTAAATCAATTTATTAAATATTAGAAAATAGTATATTTTCGAATTATTTGCTGACAATGGGCCTCTTCTTTTTCAAGCCACTTTCAAGGCCCATGCAGCCCTCATCCACTTCTACCCCGCAACACCGAGTAAGTACAATCCAAATGGAAGATCAATATTCCAACTCTAATTTTGTACCACTACTGAGAAAATAAATTGATCCTCCTATGCATAGCGATAGTAAACAGACTAATCAAAACCTGCGGTAACAAATAAAACTGGTACAATCAATTAAAGACAGAACGAAGATTTATTTTTGAAACATGAATTTGAAAACATTTATCTTTAAAACTTGAAGTGCATGCATTAATGGTGCATCTGAAATTACAATAATAAATTGGACTGAATTCTTTTACTTTTTGGCATAAAGAAACAGCAAATTAAATGTGAATGTGTTTACATTGCAGTTTTTACACATCTCATCCGCACGTTCACTCTGGTCCCCCCACAATAGGCCGATCAGATTCCAATCATGCAAGCATCATCAACATGAATCAACACCACCAGACACATCAGGAGGATTCAAAAGACAGCCTCATAGTACAACAGCAAGTACAACATCAACAGGATCTCATGGAACAACACCAACAACAAGAAATGCAACAAGATGATGAGGTATGCTACATCATACTTGCACTAACATACTTTAAAATTTTAAAAGTCTGACATAGCTAATTCAGAATACAGACACCAAAAATAAGCAACAGGACTACAAAATGTGATATTTTTGCAGCTAAGCTTCAAGGGAATGGAAGACGAAGGTGTCGAAATGGACATGGATGGTCGTCAATGTTCCCAGGTGAGAATGAAAAAAATGATTGACTACAGAACATACAGTTTAGAAAACCATTGATTTGATGTATACTAATATTAATAAAACGACGAATTCTACCGACGAAAAGGAAATAACACGATTGGTTTTGGTTTGCTATAACCTATAAGTCTATAAGCAATGGTCGTATATCGTAGGTGCGAAGAAGCAGCGTTTCCGTATAGATAGATAGAGCACTAGCACCTATCACGGTCAATGGATCGGATTATTAATAATTACTTAAATAAATACGAATATTTTAACAGGGTATGGGAGTGGACATGGGATCAGTTCAAACTAAAATGGAAGTGTCGAACGGGGGGCAGTCGGCACCTCGTTCCAAGCCTCAAGCCTGCAAGGTGAGACGTAACAGACTAATATGTTTAACATGCATGTTCGGTGGTTTTTAAAGGTTTATGGAGCCAGTTGGAGTTCAAAGTCAACTTTTATTTTTATCCGAATTTAAAAAACATAATTACCATCCGTATGTTTTTTATTTTTCCGAAACGATTTATTTGAATTGCACATTATGTTGAAGGGACCGATAACGGAACTCTTTACTTAATGGTGACAGTATTGTTTTGTTTTGAAAACGTACATAACTTTCGAATTAGCATTAAATGTTTTTGAATCCGCAACCGTTCTCCTATGACCGGTTCGCCATTGGACTGTTCGTCGACAAGATGATTCATTTATTTCCTTTTCCCCAACAGAGTCTTTCACCTATGGACATTGCGTCGACAGAAACTTTCATCTATGTCAATTTCGACGACAGGTCTTTCCAGCTACAGAATATTCCACCGACACGACGATAAACCTATTACTCTGGTAACTACAGACCTTTTCATCTAAGGAGAATAGGCTGTCAATTTTAAGACAAGCGATAAAACAAAAATATACATATCTAACAGCTACAGCTTACTGTATCTTTACTAAGAGAACAGGGTTGTTTACTTGCCTTAGAGAAGTCATTATTAAGAGCCTTTTAGCTTAAGTAGAACACTAATGTTCACAAATACAACTCGGAACTATCATAGAGGCTTTAAGGTCCAAAAATGAAAAATGAAGGCGTGACTTTAAGGTGACGATGATGTTAGAAATCTAAAATTAGCTTTCGTAGGCAAAGAAAATGTAAATTACCAAATACAAAAACTACTACTACTTAATTCTTCGGGAATCTCAATCTGCCGAATATGTTTTGGAATACTTGGTAATTTTTTACTTCGTTCTCGTTGTATCATCTTCCGCATCGCATCCTTATTAGGCATATATGGAGAAGAAGTACTGGGTAGAACTTGGATGCACCGCTGAATGATTTGGGCAGGTGTGTCCATCGAGATGTTGGCCTTTTCTTTTAAATTTACCTTCAGTTTTAATTCCAGTTGTTTATCAGGATCAGGCAAATGTGCATGTTTATGATTTTGTGACATAAAAACATGAGTTTTATCTGCCGTGAGCAGAGTCGTTACAAACACGTTGCACCGAGCCGAATGATTTCGCGTACATCGCCAGTAAAACTTCATATCACGCCTATTGTTTAAGTGATAGGAGTTACCTTCATGGATTAAAATGTCTTTACCACGTTTAGATTTCACTATTTCACATTTACTCATTTTAAAAGCATCAAATAATTGTTAAGACGAAGATGCACTACACCCAGAAACAAGTAAAAAAAATGTTATTGATAATATGAAACTACCCACTTTTATTTACAATTATTCGTTATGTGCAAGCACCTACTCACAAATAAATTAAAATTTGCTACCTATAAATATGTTCGTAGTATGTAAAATAAATGAATTGTAACGCAATATTTACATAGATCATTTCCGGTGCAATACATAGTAAGTAAAGGATGCAACTGTAGTATCTATGCACATGCAATAAAATTATCACTACAATACTTACGTATAAGATAATTTTGTTGTTTTATTTTCATGGAATCGAATAGGATGTAAGTAATCAAAACTACATAAATGAGTAGTTAATGCTTTTTTATAGGTAAGACTAACTCATTTTGAGAATTAAGTTCTTTATGTTGTAAGCAAAGTTTGACTTCTCTAAGGCAAGTAACCAACCCTGTTCTCTTAGTAAAGATACAGTAAGCTGTAGCTGTTAGATATGTATATTTTTGTTTTATCGCTTGTCTTAAAATTGACAGCCAATTCTCCTTAGATGAAAAGGTCTGTAGTTACCAGAGTAATAGGTTTATCGTCGTGTCGGTGGAATATTCTGTAGCTGGAAAGACCTGTCGTCGAAATTGACATAGATGAAAGTTTCTGTCGACGCAATGTCCATAGGTGAAAGACTCTGTTGGGGAAAAGGAAATAAATGAATCATCCTGTCGACGAACAGTCCAATGGCGAACCGGTCATAGGAGAACGGTTGCGGATTCAATGTTTTTTGTACACATTAGGCCACATTAAGAGGTGTAAGGAAACAATCTACAGCAGACACATGTATTTTTAAGTAATAAAATCTACATCGTTCCCACGAGAAAATCTTGGTGACAAAACCAAGCTGTTTATAGAAATAACGTAGATCATAAAAAACCGTTACCTTATTTGTTTTTCTAGGTATGTGGCAAAGTCCTATCGTCCGCTTCTTCTTACTACGTCCACATGAAGCTTCATTCAGGAAACAAACCCTTCCAGTGTACTGTAAGTACAATGTTATTATAATAATCGTAGCTATGTTAGCTTTAGCTATCGGGTATAAGGTAAAAAAGCATTTGTTCAAGTTAAGCTGTTTTTTATCTTTTCTCATTAATTCAACATTAATTTGAATAGGCAGAAGAATTTGTAAGCTATTTATAAAGTTTAAAGCATATATCGCAAGTAGTGCAGCAAGCGGAAGAAAAAGCAACAAAATCAAAGCATAAATGTGATTACAATACAACCTGTAACGGTCAATTCATTTTAAAGACAAATGTTATAATACATGCATACGAAATAATACCTGCATACGAAATAAGTAAGCTTGTTAATTAGTACAGTCTAGCTTCTTGCTATCTCTATGGCAGGAAATCGTGGGGTCGTTTCCCACACAAAACATTTATTTTGGTGACGCACCATAAGCAGGTCTGGATGACAGCACGTTGTTTGTACGGTCGTAAAATTACCTGCGGTACAAAATCAATCTTATTGCGAGAGCTGTATAAAAAAGATATAAAATGTATACCACTAAGTAAGCACAATACTGCCTCAGACTTGGTGGTAAACTGAAACAAAAAAAAGTTAGTTAGGCACTACTTCACCAGATAGTATTATAAGACGGTTAAGTGTTTGTCTGTTCTTATTCTTCTAATATTTAGACTTGATTTCGAAATTTCGAGCCTTCTGCTGATCAGGAGAAGAACTTCTATTAGTAAGTATGTATTGAACCAAGACGTTTGTTGGACTAGGTTTGCGACGCAGCTTTTTGCCGCAAGCCTTACCTGGAAGTACACATGCGTACTCACACGGGCGAGCGCCCCTTTCAATGTGATCTCTGCCTCAAACGGTTCACTCAGAAGTCCAGTCTGAACACGCACAAACGTGTCCACACAGGTCAGTTCTATACATACACACTAACTCGATGCACATCCAAGTATCTCGGTGTTGTTATAGGCATTCAAAAAACAGATAAATGTACTAACATTAATATTTAGTATCTACACAGTTTTTCTGTTTTTCGTCGGCCTACATAAATAATATTTTTCAAACATTGAATGTTCTGTGTAAACGGCCTGTAAGCTCGCATCAAAATATTTTTGATCGTATCTGTGTAATGTTAAATGTTACAGTAATCGTTCGCTTGAAAAATATTGATTTATTTGATAACCGTTGATTATTTTGAGCCGATAGATAATTACATCATTGATGTCGAATTCAATTAATGTAATTTCCATATTTTTTAGCTGACTAATCAAAGATTGTGTTCGGATTTTAATTTTAGTTAATCCCCTTATTAATTCAATTGTAACCATCTCTTAGGGATGTTGAAACAACAAAATTAGGATGGAGGCATTAGGACAATATATGGAAGTTACATTTGATCCACACTGAACTTGAACAGAAAATCAATTCCCATATTTTAAGAATGTACCATGAGGGGATTGTTTAATTAATACCTAATTACAAGTGAAATTGGATTCTTGCAATTTTAATAATCAAGTTGACCTCCTCCTGTTTCCGCGAAACCAAAATGTCAAAATTTATTTTGATTTCATTATTTTAAATTAAATCAATTGGCTACCTGTTATTAATTGTTGCTTATATCCTATTTTGACGCCCTGATAAATGAGCTATTTTGTATTTTATATGTATTGTCTTTATATCTATATCCATACCTATAATTTATTATTGTATTCTGTGCTATATATAGATGTGCTATATTTATATTTAATATATTATTTATGTATCACATTTTAAGCGGGTAGTATTTATTATTTGTATGCACACGTTCTATTTTCTGACGTTATTATTTTATGTAGTGAGTAGATTTCTGTTTCATTTAAGTTGTAAAAGAAGAGAAAAAATGTATCCCGCAAATTGATGTTTTCCATGATACCCTTATAACGTAGATAATAATGTTGTCTTTTCTTCTTTTTTACTCATTGCTGTGATGAGGTACTATATTATTATTTTAGTTTTTATTTTCATAGTGCTTAATTATACTTACATATAAGTAAGCACGCGGCCTCTGGACGGAGCTTTTTACGACTTTATTCAAACACTTATATACAATATTTTTTATGCCATCCATTATACGTATCGTATTCAATCGTATGGACTACCTACACTAGCTAGTAGGACACTGGTGCGACACACAATTCGCTGTAATAGTTGACAATACATATGCTTACATACGACATGTGAATAGTTTTTGAGTTGTGCCAATAATAGTAAAGTCGTTTCGCAAAGATCAGGGCGTGAGGAAGGCTTCGTTGATGTGAGGTAAACAGGGGGAGGTAAAGAACTCACAATGGATAGCTGACGATATATCCCTAAGTGCTATATCGTCAGACTGGCGGCTAAACGTTTAGGACAAATCGATTGTGTGTTCTTGTAATGGTGGTGTAGACCAAAGTTGTGAGAGCGTGTGTTGTTGGAATGTGGCCTGGGTTCTAGATGAGCACATGCGCGCGTTGATGGTGAAGGACCGGCCCTACAAGTGTGAACTCTGTCAGATGCGGTTCACGCAGAGCTCCAGCCTCAACCGACACAAGAAAATTCACACGGGTGGGTTGATGACGTCATCTCTAGCACCGCACCGTGCCGACTCTATCGATATCAGATCAAACTCTTCTCTTTCTGACCGGGCTCCTCAAGCCATTTAGTTCTTAGTACGATCAAAGTTCAATGTAAGCAGTAACTTGACTCATACGATGGTTTCGTTCAGAGGAACACAAACGCGCGCTGCTGGCCAAGGAACGGCCCTACCAATGCGGCATCTGCTTTGTGAGATTCACCCAGAAATCAAGTTTGGGCCGGCACGGAAAAATACATACCGGTGGGTCTCTATCTACCTCCTGCCTACTTGTGCGTGTCGTTATCCTTGAGGCAGAACGGTACTAACGTGTATTCTGTTATAGAGATAGCCTACCTCCCCCTGAATGTGTGTGAATGGTTTCTTAACTTAACATATTAGGTAATAATGAAATACATATTGTTTGAGAGGGTGCTGAGATGCTATATCGAACTCGTATAAATTATAGAGGAGCACAGACGAGCCCTGTTAGAGAAAGTGCGGCCGTACCAGTGCCACATCTGTTTTATGCGCTTCACTCAGAAGTCCAGCCTGGGACGACATGGGAAAATACACACTGGTAGGCATTTTCCCCTAAAATCCTTAAGTAGACAATGAATTTGTTAATTTCGTTAGCTCACGTTACTAGGCAGTAACTTAGCAGTGCGCGAGCTGGACTCTTGTTTTAGCTGAATTTTGTTGGTATTTCTAGAGGAGCACATCCAATCGCTGATCAACAAAGTGCGCCCCTATCAATGCGACATCTGTGACAAGCGGTTCACTCAGAAGTCCAGCCTTGGCACTCATAAACGTATACACACCGGTGGGTCCCTTGATATTTCCTTTATTTTGGTTACGGTCTCTAAGCCACAATGCATAGTTTTTTATACTTACAATGTGGCTTTGACACCTATGTTTTGTGAATAGTTTTAAGGGCTCCCTGACCTAATTACTTAATTTTATTTATCTTGCATATAGTTAAGCGGTTTGGTAGTGACATGTTTTCTCGTTTCAGTCAGTTTTTTTACTAAAACGTACATACAATTAGGTTACACACGCTCAAAAACTATTCACAAACAGTAAAGTAAAGCATGTGTACGTTGTGATGATTTCCGTTAAGTTATAGGAGAGAGAATGTCTGATGGACAAATAACGTCGTTCAAATTCCCTCATGGTAGTGCTCAGTGGGCAGTGATCAGTATACGGTTGCTAGACCAGTAGAATTATTTGTCCATCGTGGTTTTGTTTTGTTTCTCTGTCCCCCCGTGTCCGTGTGTTGGTCGGCGCAGGGGAGCGGCCGTTCCAGTGCACCGTCTGCCTCAAGTCCTTCACGCAGAAGTGCGCGCTCAATTTGCACGAAAAAATACATACGGGTTAGTAGCCCACATATATTTTAATCCGCAGTATTCCTTTCGGTACGATTAGCGTTAACTTACGACTCGTCATGCAGTCATTTCATTAGCGTCACGCTTCGTTCCTATTTTTCCGTTGCCCGCCTAACCCGTTGTTTTACTGTCCCTGTTTACGATAGCTTCCATCTCGTTGCTTTCGACTAACATCTCGACTTCTTTAACTCATTCAAATGCGCGCTTTACGTACTTCTGCATTCACTGATAATTTCCCGCCTATCATAATATTAATACAATCCGCCGGTCATTCGTCCTCTTACCCCTCTCATTCCGCATACGACTCGGTGTTTTAGCATTTATCATTTTATCATTTCTTCATGGATATTAATTCATTCACAAAAGCGGTAATGCAATCGCCGCAATGACGCACTATTGGCGCCTCGGCACTTTGAAGGTGCCATCAAAATTTGGGTTTACAAAATTGGGGCGAAACGGTCGCCGCGAGCGACGGCATGCGGTCGAGATCGGCGGGGCGGGCGGCCAAGGCTCCGTGGCCTAGCGTCGGCGACGTGCGTTACTCGCTTTTGTGTGTGCACTGGGCGCAGTGCAAGGGCGACCTTTCGCGTGCGGGCAATGCCCGGCGGCGTTCGGCCGCCGCCCCTACCTGGACATTCACATGCGCACGCATACAGGCGAGCGGCCCTATCAGTGCGACGCGTGTCTCAAGCGCTTCACGCAGAAGTCCAGCCTCAATATACATAAGCGGACGCACACAGGTGGGTGACACCGCGGGCCGGACTGGCCGTCCGCCCGCCCCGCGCCTCTCCACTCGCACTCCGCCTCTCCTCCGAATCTCTCCCTAGTATACGTACGCCTCGCGACTTTACCTGTAATCGTAGCGAAAGATTTGGAGCGGAGTAAGCGGCGAGCGGCGACCGGTCCGCACCGCGATCTCCGTAGAGCGAGGGCGTCTAGCGTCCTTGCGGTCTCGCCGCCGCTATAATATATGTGTTGGGCACCAGTCCAGGGCAGACCGTTCCAGTGCCTGTCGTGCCCCGCCGCCTTCACCTGCAAGCAATACCTGGAGATACACACGCGCACCCACACCGGCGAGCGGCCGTATCAGTGCGACATCTGCCTGAAGCGCTTCACGCAGAAATCCAGTCTCAACATTCACAAGCGGACCCATTCAGGTACGTGAGTGGCCGGCGAGGCGCGAGGCCGCCGGGCGCTAGGGACGTATGGACGAATGTCACGTATGTGGGCTACTAGTGCGTGCACGCGGGGAGGCGGGCCGCGGCTCCACGCTAACCCTCGTGTCCTCCACAGTGCAGGGCCGGCCGTTCCAGTGCCTGCAGTGCCCCGCCGCCTTCACGTGCAAGCAGTACCTCGAGATCCACAACCGCACGCACACCGGCGAGCGGCCCTACCAGTGTGACGTATGCCTCAAGAGATTCGCGCAAAAATCTACACTCAATATACACAAAAGAACGCACACAGGTCAGTCGACAACGCTCTGAGCACGCTTCTCAATCGTTTTGTTTTATTCAGTCGTTCATGATCATTGGCTAATACTGTCTCATTGTATTCTTAATATGTTTTGTACTTTTGACTTGGAAGTTGTCGGTGCCACATAACGAACTAATTAAGGTAGTCGTGAGTATACAGATATGTGTAGATGTATAATATGAATGAATTTAAACTAATGTAATGCGGGGGTGTAACTGTGTCAGTGCAAGGGCGGCCGTATCAATGTATGGAGTGCCCGGCGGCGTTCACTTGCAAGCCGTACCTGGAGATTCACATGCGCACGCACACCGGTGAAAGGCCGTTCGAGTGCGATGTCTGTTACAAACGCTTCACGCAGAAATCCACGCTCAACATTCACAAGCGAATTCATACCGGTATGACATCATGCACTCGCGTACCCTACATTATAACAACCCCTATTGTAATAACTACGACGAATATGTGATGCACTCTAGGAACTTGGGTTTCGAATAGACGGAAAACATTTTCTATGGTTTCTCAAAATATTTGCCATTTTCACATCATCTAACATTTCGAAATGATGACAGATTTATAGGCACGGCGCGCAAGAAATCATAAGCATTTTTTCTTCTGCACCTAAGACTCAAAAAACAAATACTCAGTATTAGTTTGAACTTAGAATCTGTTTTTCGGCTAAGCCTAACTCAAGTGTAGTGGATAATGTCACTGGGAGACAGTAGTTAAGAAGACGGCAAATTGCTATACAGGTAGAACCATTGTCATTCTGAACTTAATGATGTGGCACCGACAACCAAACTAGATTTATTTTCTCATCCGCTACATCATCACTTGAGTTCCAGTATCGTATTATTTATTATAATTTCTTGGCTTACATTCATTAATTTCAGACTGCATCACTCTCTAATTGCATCTTGCCGTCTTTCTAACATCATTTGCCTTTCTCGCTTTTCATTAGTTGATTTTAAATACTTATTCACATCATTGCTATTTTATGTCTCTTTTGTATAAAGCCGTATTTAAAACATAACGTGTGGTATTTCAGGTGAACGCCCATATGCTTGTGATATTTGTCAGAAAAGATTTGCTGTGAAGAGCTATGTAACAGCTCACAGGTAAGACATAACTTTAAAACTTTTTTCGTAACTTAACCTTATACAACGGGTTGTTTTTCCGGAGTTTATCACAAATTATTAGAATCGGCTTTTTTGATTTTTTTTTTACGGATTTTTCGGAATTTTTGATTATCATAAGAACAAGAAAAAGATAAAATATCGAACTAGCCGCCAGCAAACTACAGCCAAAACAGAAGCACGTATATAAAGAAACTCTCAGTGCTGTCTTTTGGAGGCATTTCCACCCTAGTCGAAGAAACTTTTTCACCAAGGCGATATTAATTATTGCTTTACAGGGAATAAGTTAATAAAACAAATACTAAATGTTCAGATGGTCTCACGTGGCGGACAAGCCGTTGAACTGCGACCGGTGCTCGATGACGTTCACATCCAAGTCGCAGTTCGCGCTGCACATCCGCACGCACTCGTCCGGCTCTTGCTACGAGTGCAGCGTGTGCGGACGATCCTTCGTCAGGGACAGCTACTTAATAAGGTACTGCAACATTTACATATTTATAAAATAATTTCGCCTCAACATTCTGGAAGAAAATTGCTAAAAATTGTATTGTTACAAGCAAGCAAATCATAAATGTAATTTATGTACCAACATATAGCATGAGCATAAATATGGATCGACGACTGGTCATTGGTTAAATGTAAACTAAAAATGCTGCAAAAAACAAAAAATCTATGAAGTTCTTATTCAATGGATAGGAATGACACACCACAATTGTGTTCAAAAGTCCAGTCATTACACTAGATAAAACTAATTGGCATTGTGTTTATGTAGACACCACAACCGTGTCCACCGCGAGAACCACAGCAACGTGTCGGCTAACAGCATGGGAACATCGATCGCCACCAACACCAACAACTCGAATAACGGCAACTTCGACTCCCCTGGCGTATGTGACTTAAGGTAACAATACCATACAATTACACGACCACATAACTACACTACTAACTACAACTAACTAGAAATATTGGATTATATCTAAAAGTTTTTATTCCAGCTTCGTACCAATGGTAAATCGCTACATGACATCCCAAGGGACACAGGTGTCCATGCAAGACACAAGCAAAATGTCAGCGATGTCGCCACAGTCTATCGCGTCTATTTGTAAGTAGAATCATCAATTCAAGTGATTATTCACATCTTGAACTTTGGAAAGTACTAATGTGAAACGTTTTGTTATAGCGTCGCCCCCTCCCTCACATACCCCTACGCCCCAACCCCAGATGTCTGGTCAGTTGCACCTTGCAGACTGATCGCCAAAAATAGGTAACTCTTAATTTTATTACTTATTAGTATTTATCTTATAGTTTGAATACAAAACCATGTAGCTACAACTGGGGTCGTTTGTTCCAGCTCTTGGTTGACTAGCGAGCAGCCAGAGTGCAATATTAAATGTTTGGCAGCCATCAACAAAGAGCAGCTATGATTCATGATTATACAACAAACGGCAGAGAGGAGCCGTGCAGCTCTACAGCTAGGATCGTCAGCATGGACTCATGCGTTTTATTTGTTTACTTTACGTCGAGTTATTTATTTATCCACTGTTGATTTCGTCGGCCGTGACAGGCAGCGCTGGACCGTACCGAGTGCCCGAGCGGTTGGATGTGGCAGAGAGTGCAACTATCGAGTTGGTTTCGTTACGCTTGTGGAATCCCTCGATGACACCAGGTGGACATCACAATAGAGACGAGGATGTAGTGAAGTAGTCATGTAGCGGTACCGCCTATGATAATATGCATTGTGATTTATACCTACAACTGTGATTTATCTATACCATCACATGATTATATTAATTTCCGTGGTGGCGTTCATAAATCAATACTTAAAAGTCTCATCATGATAGATTGTAGGCCTAAAATTTTTGATCTCATATTCTAATTTGCTTAGTGATAAATTTTGGAATCGTAAATGGTAAATCTCCAACTTTAAAATTCTAAATTTTAATGTTCGTCATTCGCTTGTCATCGTCATACCCATCCTTCATTAGTCGTAGTGAAATGTAACAATATCTTATTGCGATGCTTTAACTTAGAACGTGTCAGTGTATATGGAAGTTCAGTAATTTTATATAGAACTGTTACCGGTGAGAGGTAAAGTATTTTGATCGCTGAGAAATATAAAGGACTCTAGTTGATACTCCTCATATTATCCATAAGAAAATAAAAGTCAGGTTCATATAAAACTAATAATAATAGTAAATAAGAAGTACAAATAATAATTCCATAAACTAGCAGAGTCCTGAGAGGCAATATTGAAAGCTTCACAAAATTAATAACTTTTAATATGATGTTTATTGGAGAAATCCAGAGAAGTGCCTGTTGCAACATAAAATTGGCAATATTTTTTAAACGTATTACGTTCAGAATAAAATTATGTTCAGTGTTCAATGTGTGTGAAGATCGCCCTAAGTACGTTCTAGTGTTTCTAGTGGATCTAGATTCTAGTGGTTCTAGTGATTCCAGCGTGGGCTCGCAGTAATAAGCGAGCGCGTGCTGTTTGTTAGTGTTGTGTTGTGTCTTGTGGGCGTTGCATAAACAAAGAGCATAATTTGTGAAGCTTCTTACTAAACTTTGTGTGCCTTCTAGCGGATAGCGACATTAGGCAATATCAATCATAACACCATTGATAATACTTCATTATTTTTTCAAATTCTGACAAGATATAATAGGTATTCATATTAAGGGTAGACTCATAAAACATCGTACATATTTATTTACCCATTTAGGATATCGCCGTATCTTATACATATAACAGAAGTATTTAGGCGAGAGACAGAAGTTTATTTCCAGTACTGTTTACTGTTTCGAGTAATAGTGATTATGAATAGATATAGTGCAGTAGTCTTCCAATACCTTGAGACAGTTCTTTTGCACTGTGCAGTGCAGCTAAAGTGTCCGCTGCGGGGGTTCCTTATGGTTTGCCATTATTGATATCAAAGATAGATTGGTGCCATTTCTATGTAAATGATGTGGTAGTGTAAGTTTAGTTAAGTCTGCAGGTCAGGGTAGAACTGGAAATAAAATATTGTAAGAGTTCTTATAATATTGTAATAGTGTTATACCGACATTTGTAGCCATTATTTGACAAGTTCCCGTGTTGTTAATTTCCATACATTATTTTATTTCCACAATGTGTGTGTCCATGTGCTGGTTCAGCAAATGTAAATAAATATTGGTAGGGTTTATTTATTCAAGTATATCGAAGAGAAAACCATTCAAAATTATAATAAGAGTGTATGATTCGTAGAAGTGTTTCATTCTACAGTCATAACAAATATCGAACTGAGAACATAATTGGAATTAATGTTAGATTTAGCGCAGAACTATACTTTGGTACTATGAAGATCAAAAATTTCTTGTAGATGTACATAAGTATACATATAATAATAATATATACATATGAATGTTGTTTGATAGTCCTCAATATTTTTTTATATTTTGATAGTTCTGTATTTGAAAGAAACACGAAAAAAATAGGCCAATATCTCATTATCATTTTAAATAAAATATGTACACCGTATGTTAAGATAAAGTAAAGTTAATATGAGGATGCATTTAGTTGCCCACAAATTGTAAGAGTAACATCTAAACTTTTCCGTATATTATATACTTAAATTCTTAAACGTTTTAGTAAGTTTCTTACCAAGCCATTGATAACAGTATTATTTAGACAAACTAGAACTTGGGTTTAACAAGTAGTATAAATCTTTCAGCTACCATTATAAAATGATCACCATTGAAATTTTTAAAACCATAGTTATCAATAGTTTGTATGTAACAGCATTGGTAAGGACAACACGTATTTAGGTCGTTTCCAATGCTGATTACCTTATATAATTATTATTATCCATAGATATTATGAATGGAAATAGAAACACCAACATAGTGAACTAGGTACATAAATACATATACATTATATAAATATATTGTAGTCCCTCAGGTTTCCGATCACTCGCCGCGGGTGATTGTTTCTATTTGAATTCTAGGATTAGTAGTAATATATTTTTGTTATTATTATATTATGTTCACTGTCTTTATAATTGTTTTATCTTTATTATTTTAACATTTACTATCGTTGGTTCACCCTCGCCGAGCGCATAGGAGAACTGAGGACATGCGGTCCCCGTCACTTACGAGATGTACTCTGCTTTCTCAATCCCTAAAACAGAGTATAATTCATATATTTATATTGAATAGGAGAAATGTATTGTATTCTCGTTGGATATGTTTCGTAAGGAGCGAGGGCCCGCGACACGGCAGTGGAGGGCGCAGGTTGCACCTTGATTTCTAAGAGCTGCTAAGTATACGTTGGATGTGCAACTTGCGTGTCTTCACTGTTCACTATTTTACATACCGATGTTAGTTAAACTATATGTTAAGAAGTGAATATTGAACCCTTGAATTTACGTAATCACAAAAAGTGGTATGAGTTTTTCTCTTTGTCTACTTATTTTTGAACCGTAGAAAAGACTGAGGAATTCACAACGTTAAAAAGAATACTCACAAAAAGAAATATTGGCAAATGTTAGATTGTGTTTGTTGTTATTTTGTTGTTAACATCTGAGAGGTTGTGGTTGATGGACCAACCAGTTTCTTTATAAGTGATTTGGAGTTTTGTTAAAGAAATCGTACATATCCTTACCCGTGAATGTAAAACGTATACTCCCCTTGTCGAGGCAGACTACTAGTCTAGGGGGCCGCGCGCCGCCGACCAGTTACACTAAACTTGATCGTGGTAGTTTTATGAAATAACAGTGAGCCTTGTGTAATCATAATGTCTAAGGTACATAAATATTTAGTTCTATTGTATCGTTAGATTTACGTGAACTTCCGCTTTGCCAACATATTGCGTTGCTTACATTATAATCATACGAGAGTACAGCCTAAGGATTTTAACTTTTTTTATATACTGAGAGCTATTTCTAAGTCACTGATTTTATACTATTTCTAATTATACGCTAAAAAAATACTTGGCTAAAAGCCTCACTTTACCAAATTTTGGAGTAATTTACATCCCTTTGAGTGCAATTTTTTATTAAAAATTTCAATAAGCAAACATCATGGCATGATGAAAAATTCAAGTTACGGTCATTTAGTTATAGCTCTTCAGAGTTTTGATGACCAATATTTTAACTACAACCGTTTTTTCTTTTTATTGTTAAAATTTTTAGGCTAGTTTATATTTTACATAAGTTAGGTTTGTTAATTGTGGTGTATTACATTTACATTGCACGTGATTATAGCTCTCACAGCCTCCTTTACAGGTGATTTATTTAGTTATTTTTGTAGTCTGAAATGATTGTGATAAATTAATTATTATAATTATATTGGTTTGTTTAGTAGAACTGGAGTTTCATATTGTTTATTGTTGATACTTTGAGTATGCAATCTGCAAGGTGACGTAGTAGGTACTAGCGTAGCGGTAGGGAGAGGCTGTCAGAGCATTTATGTAGTCAGCATTATATATATGCTTTAATGTGATTTTTTAAATGTACTCTTTATTATAGTCTCATCAATCAATATTATAATTAGCGAACTAACAAAACTTTTAATTTTTTTCAGTTCATAGTGATTTATATTGAGATCAAAATAAATACAGAGTTTATATTTTAATTTTATGGAAAATATACATTGTAAAATTATTCTTTAGTGCTCATTTTGCAGAGCTCTATTAAAAAAAAGAAACTATATGAATGCAAAATAACAAGTCACGATTCTTTTAGAAGTCGCCATGTAGTGGAAAAAAATAAACGTGCCATGATATTTGTGGCTATTCATTTTGTTTTTTTAAACCCTTTTTATTTTAGTTTGCCCTTACATATAATTTAGATATAAGTCGAAAGTTTATTACCATATGGTAATGTAATGAGTTAAATGCTCTATTGATCCACGATTGTATGATAATGTGTCTCTACAATGAATAAGTGTATGGCATGGCATATTCATATAGTTGTGTGTCAATTGTACACGTATATATATATAATTGTAATTCGTATATAATTGTACGCGCACGTGTGTGCACGTATACGCAATTATATATTCGTGCCACAAGAACGAATCAACGATTCGTGTATCCATCTTGATCATGTTTTACTGACACTATCGGTATGGCATGGCAAAGATCATTCGGCATACTTACGCGCAAACACACACTGATAAAATTGCCAAAATGTGCTTAGTAATGCCGCCGAACAGCAAAGAGATATCGAGGCGTTCTTGGGTATGCCTTAGGACGCCCCGATATATCGACACAGTCGAGATCTTTCGTGCCGTGCCGATAATGGGCAGTCATTGAATCAATACTCATATTTTCTATACAATTGTCTTTACAATTCAATCTACATCTATATACACCTACCTACATAATATAATATCAACTTACACTACTTTCTGGATACTTACTTTGAACATGCTCTGTTAAATACGTAATTTACAGCTACTTGGTTATTTCGATTATAGAAACACCAAAATTTACTAATATAATTTTATTAGGTATACCTTAAACACTAGCAATCGACGACAATTTCTTCTTTCACTACGTTAGCGTCTACCGAAGGCGCCAGAGTATTATCAACGATCGGAGCTGGACTTTTGTAATACTTATTACTTGCATAATGTTCTTTTAAATATTCACCACCCATTTCGTAATATTCCTCTTTGGAAATACACCAGTTTTCGAATTCGTTGCTGCCGGCAAAGTCCCTTGCGCCGTACCAAGCATCCAGGCTTGGGTTACTTGCCATGACCACTTTGTGCGTGGACTGAAATGGCCTCATTTCTAAAAGTTCTCTTTCAAGCCGTTCTTTCAAACCTGGAATGTAATAATTTATCATTATAGTCCGTTATCTAATGTTAAGAAAATAGAGAGTCCTTGATAATACCTGGCCTAGTCGTACCGACTCGTACCTTTTCATGTTGCAAAAAAAGCTAGAACAAAATAGCAGTGTACTGACTATTGTATGTCTACGACACGACACACTAACAAAAAAAGCCTTTAAGGATTCGTTGTCCTTGTAAATTCCCAATATAGAGAGAATGGCAGGCAAATTTTCATACAGTAAAATTGAGTGATTTTTGTTTCACTGCTACTCACCTGGGAATTGCGAGCATCCTCCAGTAAGGAACACGTTGTTAGCTAACAATAGCTGATCTTCAGGGCTGAAGTGTTTGAACACATATTCCATGGTTTCCGCCAAGCCTGCTTCTAAGTTACCCATCATCGATGGTTGGAACATCAGCTCAGGGGCTCTGAAAATATAAAAACAACAACATTATGACTTACTATACAAGACCAGCTGAATCAATGCTGCTTGCAAGTTTTAGGCCATTGCTTGACATCTATAAGCAACTAGGGGATCTATAGTAGATTCTGATAGAAGAAAGGTTCTACATATCAAGTGTTACCGATAAAAATATCTTGATTGAAATTAAATATATACCTACCTAAACGGTTCAATAGCGAGATGCAACTGATGGTGTTGGCTAGAGTTTGCTGGTGGAGGTTCATACTCGCGGAGTGCTTCTTCTAATTCCATCAGGCGTTCACCGTCTGCTTCTGAATCTGAATCCGCTTCTCGACTTATGCTAAAAATATAAACGTAGACTGGTTGTTAAGACGTGTCAGGGAAAATCTCCGCAAATCAAAAAAGGAGATAAAGTCATATAGAGTTTATGAGGCATACTACATGAGGTAAATTCACAAAATTATCAGTGACGTATTCCATTTGAAAGCTGCGGTAACACTTGTAAAATCATTGACCTAATATTCTCAATTCGGCATCAAAATCATTCAATGCTGCCAGGTTGGTATCTCGGACAAACGCTATACTTGCACTCATAAGCGAAAAGAAATTCAGATCATGGTATCCGTGTAAGTACGCTCAAAAATAGGTACTATCTATGTACAATAAGTAAATGCACGACGCGGCACTATGATTCATTTAACAAACCTTTTATATGCATCCCAATCCGAATCCTGATTACCGAAGTCATCTCCCGCAGCAGCAAGGCGAGAGATGACTCGCATCCGTTCAGCCGCGGCCGCAGTTCTCCGCTTCACCATGGCCGCACGACGAGCACGCCGAGCCTCACGACGAGCCACTAAATCACGATACTGTAGAGTAATAAACATTCGGAATTATTTGAAACTGGGTGTCTGCACTTTTGTAAGACATAGTTATACCTTTTTACTTTTAGATGATTTGGTCACTTAAAATAAGGCTGATCTTCATTTGAAAAAGAAATAAATTACAATTCCCACAGAATAACAGGTGTTATGAAAGTGGGAGCACATATTTTGTGTACAACACATATTTCTATATGTAGTGTACAAATAACTTATAACAAATTTAAAATGTTAAATATTCAAAGTATGTTATGTTACTAAAATAATTAAAGAAAGGTATAAAAACCTTAGTGCGTGTATCAGTGAGCCACGCTTGAAAAGCTTCGGGATCCGTCGGCGGGTTCATTCTGCCAGTCGGCCGAGTCTCTAACGTCTCTTCAGCTGTTGCCGCCGCCGCTATACGTTGCTTGTTTTTCTCTATACGCAAGTTGACGTTTGTAATTTGTCTCTAGAACATGAAAAAAATCACATATTATAGTACTTTAATCATGTCAGTATTGAAACGATGGCAATCTAATGGTAAAGGCATAATAAAATTGCAATCTATCCGCGTAAAGTCACAAAGACACGACTTGTAGCTTTACTAGAGGGGCTATTCCTTACAATAAAAAGTCATACCTGTAAATCCTCATAAGTTTTAATGTCGAAACTTTTGATAGCTTCATTGAATTCATCTGTGTCCCCATCTTCTATCATATCCTGTAACAAACATATGTCTTAATTAGAAAAGGAATTTCAATGTATATTCATGATGTGTACTTATAGGGAACTGCTGTTTGTTACCTTTATTGCAAGAAGTTGATTTAATTGTTCTTCATCTTCCGCAAGTCTTTCCTCACGTTTTCTTGCGTTTATTTCTAAGAGTCGACGCGCCATTTCCTTTTTTCGCTCTTTTTGTTGTTCAGCTGCAGGTTATTAAAGTACTGAGTTATTTATAAGCGGTAAAAATTATATCATCAACATTAAACAAAGAAACCTAGAAAATCATCCAGCTTTCGAATTCGAATCTCAAATGCAGTAATCAATAATTTTATTTCAAATCCAAGGAAGGTAAGTTAAAGTAAATGAGAGCTTTTATTCTGCAATCAAAATCAGAAATACTATAAAAAATCTTATAACTAAGCAAATACCATAAACCTGATGTTTATACAGGACAAAGCAAAACCTTACTATGACATACCTGTCAATCCAGATGAACTAGCAGCCTGCACATAAGGCAACTGTACTCTCATCACATTAGCTTCATAGTAATCAGGATTTGCCCATTTTCTAATCTCCTCCTGGTAGTCTAATGCTATGGTACAGTGCTCCTGCAAGATTTCTTCCACCCTAGACATGGTGATGGCATTCACATGCACTGGGTACTTCAGTTGTAGTAGTTTGTGTAGGTAGTATATCATTTCACTACCACCTGAAAAAAACATTGAATTAAATTAATAGAAAACTTCTATATTAATATGTTAAATACCCTAATGGAAATAGACCAGAAGTCAGAGAAGGCAATGATGGTCTCAGTTGGTTTAAACACAATCAAGTGCCGCTAAGACTAAGCTATATTTTTTTAAGAGTAGCAATCAATTGAAGTTCACTTCACTAAGTTATGCATAGTTATACGCATAAAGGAAAATATGGGGTGTTTCATTAGCTATAAGCAGAAAAGAGAAGGAAAAAGAAGGACCAGGTGCAGTTATTCCTAAAAACAATTAATAAAAAGTATCCTAAATTTTTTTACCTAAATTTATTCTCCTGGCATGCTCCTCAATAACCTGTCCTCTGATGACAGGTATTATGTGTATAGTGTGATAGCCACAGTTGACAATAAGTGCGGTATCTCCTATATCATTCTTGTACATGCTGAACAGAGAATCAACTCCATAACTCACTCCTGGGACTCCATAGCCCTCAAATAGCAGTTCTGACATTACTGAAAACAAAATAAGAATTAACATCATTTATTTAGTTGAAGTATTGTAACAAAAGCCCTAGTCTTACTTCTTGGAATTTGTTTTCTTGAGGATCATAATAATAATATGACCTATAAAATCTAATTTATTCATCATAGTAATATAATGAAGAGATGCATACATCGTATTTCCCAAACACAACTAATTTCTCCTCCAAACTTAAAATTATCTTGAGATATTTCACATAATACATGAAAAACTCTACATCTTACTTAGGTATCATGAGTGAAACATAAATTCAAGTATTTCAAGCTTATATCCCCAAGCCCCTCTCTTATAAATATGCAAGTGACACAAACTTACATTGTCTGCAATAATTGGGTGTAACAAATGCCTCAGTTAGAGCAACAGGGTGAGGCACACTGCCATCACTGTCTATCCCCAAATGTGAGAATATATAATCAAATACTTGTTCCTGTGCTTCAAAGTGTGTTACCACATTCTTATCAAATTGAGTCTTCAGTTGGAACCTGAAAACCAATGCGTTATTAATTTGTATTAGCATTATTAACCATTGTCTGTAAAACCAGTTTGCTTTAAAATAAGTCGGGAATACCTATAGATAACACTTACAGATATTATTGGTTGCAATATTAAAACAAAGGTCCTTGTATGTTTCTTACAATAATGAGACTCATTTGATAGTGTTGTACTTCTGATGTAAAGAGCTCTTTAAATTAAATAAGTTTCACAAAACTTTGGTGACCAATTCTGCCTCAATATTACTAAAGTTCTAAGATAATGACACTCACCTGACTGCCTCTATATTCACAATATCATTTCCAATTTGTATAGGCGGTGTGACCGGTGGTTCAGCATCTTTCTTACATCTATCCTTTCTGGGCCTTGCTATCAAGTTCTTGAAAATCAAATTTGGCTCATCGTATATTGACCACCCAACTCTACACTGATAGGAACCTTAAATACAAAAGAACTATATAACCTACAGTTTCACCTTTTTAATTTTTTTGTTATAATAAACGAAAATAAATAAATTTCCTAACCATTATCTATCACTAGTGGTATGTGTCCAAACTTCAACGTTGGACTATATTCGTGAACAATATCAGGAACTGTTTTGTAATCTTTTAACACTAAAACATTTTCTGCCATATCCATATCCATTTTTAATAGATTTTATTATAAAAACAAAGTATTCAAACAAGCGAGAAAGCACCCGGGTAAACAACTTTTTGACACTGACAGTAATCAACCAAAGACAAGGCAAAGTTCTTATAGAAGCAAAGACTAGTATGCTTTATTTTTTAACTTTGCTCGTAAATATGGAAACCTGGTTTATTAGTATCAGGTTATTCGGTTTCATATAAATAAATAAATAGTAATTAATAAATATCATTGGACAACTCACACACGGTCATTTGATTCCAAGCTAAGCAGAGCTTGTACTATGGTAACCAAATAACTGATAAACATACTTATATACTTCTAAATACATACTTATATAGATAAATTGACATCCAGGCTCAGAACAAATACTCGTGCTTACACACAAAGATTTGTCCCGGGTGGGATTCGATCCCACCACACGCGGCGCTACGGTTATTGCGGCGAGGTAACCGCTTAAACCACTGCGCCAAACGTGCAGTTAAAACCATATAAACCATAGAGTTTACACCTCTTTCAGTAAAATTAATAATACTGGATAAAGAGCTATTAAATAGAGTTCAAAATCTTATTTTATTACACATAATATATTTATTTTCATTAATTAATGCGATTTGATTTAGATTCAAAGCTTACAGGCAAATATATTATATTAATCGTTTCTTTTCCTAGTCCACATTATGAACTGTTCATCTTTCAGTTTTTCAGTTCACAAGATTGTTATAGAACGTCAATTTCCCAATAAAAATGAGTTATAGACCACTACATACTGCAGAGTTAAGACTAAAATCCAATTACGTATACAGTGCAGAGAATAGCTTTAATGACTAGGCAGAAGAAACTTATATATCCAAAAGACGCAAACAGGAAAGAAAACGATTGTTTGACTAGTGTAAATAAAAATCAAGTAAACATATGATGAACTTTATTCACAATACTGATGTAGCCAGTTATCACATCACAAACCGCTAATATTCTATAAATTTCAATAGTATTAATACATATATTTTATAAACACTTTATATTTTATTCAGTTATATAATAAACCTTTAAAGGAATGTGTACACTAAACGTTGACAACTTAGTGTTTTGGCTCCATGTGTGTAGATCATCATAATTGTCGCGTGTTAAAACTGATCATACATAATAATATAAGTTAGTTCCGACAGAGTAGAACGGAGGCACATTATTTACATTTATTACACACTATTTTATTGCTAATGCATTTAAAAAGCCCGGTATCATTCAAGACATCAATAATAACAACGAATTAAATATTTCATTTAAATATATAACATATTTAGGCTTTAGCTCCGACAACAGTTCCCGCCTGCTTGTCGATTTGTTCCTTCTCTAGTTGTTTGCCGAGGTATTCCCTGTAACAGCACAAAACAATCTTTAGAACAATATCCACTCATAACGCGATATAAATGTGTTATCTGACACTTGATGTATTATATTATCAAGGCGTGTCTGACGTAACGCAAGTGAAAGTTATTTTGTATTGCATAACTTACATAGCTTCAAGTCGTTTTTGAAATGATAATAAAAGTGCTTCGATACATACCAGTTGTGCACCATGAGTTTCTGAACGGCCAATAAAGCTTCGTATCTCACGTTGGGGTCGTCGTGGCTCAGGAGGTACATGACACGTTGCTTGCCGCCCAGTTGTTCGATGATGCTGTACACAAATTATGTTTATATCAGAATGTGTAGGATCACATACAGTTAATATGTTACTTCGCGAACACGGTTTTTCTGTGCTGTTGAACCGATGATATCATGAGCATTTTTAAAAAAGATTTTGTTTATGCACGTTTTATTACAGTTTATTGCTTCGTAAATCATGGGTAATCTCTCCAAGTAATGTACATCACACAGGAATTAACTCGAACGTATTATCACCTTGGTTTTCTTGACATTCCAGCTAAAGTTTACATTAGCCGTGAACGAGAATTGATGCTAATAGCATTACATTAGGATCGCGAAAGGTAAGTCATAATTTAAAGAAGTATACATACTGTTTTCCACGGGGGTAGTGGCGCACGTATTCGCCGACGTCGTAGCACGCGACAGCCAGCACAACGGGGTCGCGGCTCTTCTCCAACAAATGCACGAGGGTGCGCAGCAGCTCCTGGCCGCGCTCGTTGAGGCGGGCCGCGTTCTCACGCCAGAACTTCGCCGACTTGTGGACGGGAGACCACTCCAAACTAGAATATTAAAAGTTATGAAAAACTAATTACACTTAGTTAAAATTTTCTCGCCGTGAAGTCATCGTCTCTAATTAAATCAACGACAAGCGAAGGTACAATTTCCTTGTAGTCGATATTTAGCATAACAAAAAGCTTGATTATATTTTAGCATGTTTTTTATAGTGTTCAAGTAGATTCACTCTATATTGTTAAAGACTCAATTCAATGGCCTGGTGGGGCGCTAACCAACATGAGCGACGAGAGGTCAAACGTAAAGATCAAATATACTAATTAACTTATTTAATTGCAATTTATAGCTCTTGACAATTGTCACCATAGGAATCTAAGATTACTACCTATTACTTCTTTGCGCCACCGATATACACAACAGTGTATTTAATCAACATTGAAATAGAAGTATGCTTACCGGCCGCTCTTAACTTCAGTGGCGTACTGGTCGAACGAGCTGAGGTCCTGGACGGAAGCCTGGAGGCGCTCGTTCAAGAACTCCACGTCATTCATGATGTCCTCGTCGTCGGAGCGCTTCTGCTCCAGGATGGACAGTTGCTTGAGGACCTTGCATTGGACCATGGCGATGCAGTGTTCCTTGGCAACCTAGTCAAAAGTATAAAATAAAGATTTACTACGCTATGTGTGTGTTGATAGTAGGGCAAGAAAGTCGTTTTCGTAAAGTTGGAACGGACTACGTAGTTCTGCACATTATCAAGGTCTATAAACTATTCTGAATATTTCAAACTTGACATCACAATTCTAATAAAGCGTGTGTTTCAATTTAAGTATGCTAACATAGCCAATAAAAGGGCGACGGTGGAAGATTTTGGAGTAGTGTAAATAGTCTTTAGTATAACAGTAACTATGAATTACATAACAGTATTATTTTTTTATTTATTAGTATTTACCTGTTGGTCCTCAGGCTTCTCAATCAGGTTCCTGAAGACAGCGAGCACGATACGGGTGACCTTCTCCTTGACAGAGTCGCTGAGGATATCAGCGAGGATGGGGATGGCGTTGAACTTGTTCATCTTCTCGGCAAGCAGGGGGTTGAATGTCAACACCCACAGGCAGAACACCAGCTGGTATTGCACCTACAAACGAGGAATTATAACCGTAAGGTTGATTAACAAATTCTTTGAGTTAAAGTAGCTGATCTATTTATGATGAAAACCTGAATAAAGTATGTTTTAGCGTGTATTTTTGTTGATAACTCTGCCCATTCTTATGTAAGTATCATCTAGCATATAACAACAAATATAAGTTACCTGGAAGTTGACCCTGGAGGCCAAGATAGACAGCAGGGTGGAGATGCCGTCGACAGACAGGAAAGCGAAGCGGTACTCGTCAATACGAAGCATCATTTGCAGGCAGCGAGCCACTGACTGGATGTAATCATTGTTCTGTGTACAAAAATAACATATAGTCTAAATCAAATACAATATTAACCCTGGCAAAGCATGGCCCAAAATAAAATCACTAAAAGCCTCCAGACCTTACGACGGTAAATAGCAACTGAAAAAATCTGCAAAATTAACAACCTATAGTTTCTATATCAATATTTTCTGCCTGAAAAAAGATCACACGAAGAAAGGGACAGTGTCTATTTAGTTCGATTAATTAGTAAGAAATAGTCAATGGAAAATATTTTTTATAAGTTACCCAAGTAAAGTAAGGAAAATTTTGACTATAAAGTAAATAAGATGCCATTTGTATTCAGCATTTTTCTTTTGTAAAACTCGCATTTATTTGTAGACAGTAGGTAGATTTTCGAATTCAATTATTGATTCTGTTTACAAGTTGATTCAATGGCATCTTTCTGTAGTCAATAAATTTTACCAAATATTATAATTTATGAGGCAAATAATCAAGTCCCATAAGCGAAAATCCTCCTGTAAGCCTGGTATAATTGAAATAACTGAAAAATAACATACATGAAATAAAATACTAATAATAGCTAACAGATAAAGTAAATAATTGGTTTTATTAATATTTCACATAAGCAATTAATAATTCATTTCTTATTTAAAGCTAGCATGCACAGTACCTTCATCACATTCTCCTATTGCGTGCAAGTGTAATGAACAAGATTAGTGTAAGTATGCAATATCAAATTATCAGTTATTAAAAATGCTCATCCTGTTAGGAAAGTACACACAGTTAGAAACACCTAGGACACTACATACTTACTAAGGCAGTTAGTCATCACTTGGTTACAGTACAAGATATTTGTTTAACACTCATTTTGGTGTCGACATCTACACATTACAAGAATACCTTATGCAGGCCAGGGGGCAAGACGTCATGCGGTTTCAGCTCATCGAAAGAGCTGTAAAGGCTCGAGTACTTTTCTTGCGATGCGTCGGTATGCTCTTTATCCTTCTGATGGTGATGTTTTGATGGTTTATCGGCTGCGAAATGCTGTTTCTCGTGGAGCAACATAACCTGCTCGGCATGCTCTAACTCGGCAGACATTTTCTCCGCCTTACCAGAAAACAAACCTCTCAATGACAATTCACCCGCGTCATCAAAGCCCCAACGATGCGTGATGCTTGCACGTGATACTCACAACGATTTGTTACGTTTCAGTCGGTTTAGACACATTGATGATGTAGTTATACCCATCTGGTATATGGCACTAAGCTTCGCCACACATAACTATTGAATTGTTAAGCAGAGTTCATGTTGAAACATTTTTGTAGATATAAGAGATGTAAGATCATGTATCACTGCATTGCATAAGTTTATATTTCTGAATACAAGTGATGGCAAAAATGAAAATGAAAGTGAAGAAAGAGATATGAAAGGAAGATATTGTGATCAAGGCTATTGCTGATATTTATTAAACTTTTTATAAAGTACTTTATGCCTTTGCAAAGTAATTTATAGTTACGATTCTTTATACTCAGTCAATTATGTCCATTCTTTTAATTAAATTTTAGATTAACAGATGTGTTTTGCTACCTTACCTACAATATTTATAAATCTAAATCCCCAACATTTCTATGAAATTTTTGGCAGTCTTTAGTAATGCCTGTAACACATATCTGTTTCACAGCTTTTGAAGTAAATATTGTGAAACATAACATGCATTTACCCAACTGGAATTATTTTCTGTATATCATACAGACTGGTTAGTGGTTATAATATTAATTGTTTAATTCATAAGCAAAAGGGTGATTATATTATTAGTATAGAATCAAAAATGTAGTAAAAATAGAGGTGACACTATGACTTCTATCAGCCAAGCAAAATGAAGCATGCATACAGTGAAAAATGACAATCTGTTCATTAAAAAAAAAAATCAATAACATTACAAAATATTCAGAACATTTGATGCATGCATAAAACCATAAAAACTTCATGCAAATAAAAACTGCTTATTACATTTCATGGTACATAGTTTGTACATAATTTCACACCCTTATCATTACACAAAAGACATACCATTAACATAATGCTTTATGAGTTGTGTTGTATTGATCCATAGATTTTGCCCTACCCTCATTTTGTCCATTACTAATATAGAGACGAAAACATCTTCAAAAACTCACGTTCAGCTTCAGTTGATCCTTGAGCCAGGAGAGGTAAAAGTGCAGGTCACTCTTCTCCATCAACTGTGGGTGCCAGCAGGCCAGCTTGGCGATGATGCGGGCAGTCATGTGCTGCACAAACTCATCTTGACGGTTCAGAAGGTTCAGGAATGGCTGCCAGGCATTTCCTGATTTGGCTTCACGGAAGATCTTCACCCTCGCCTTGTCTTCCTGTAAAATATAAACATTGTATTTGTAGTTTATATTGATGAGGATCCAGGAGTATAATATTAAGATAAAATTAGATTAAAGTCAAGTTTAATATTGTATAAAATAAGAAATCTATCATTATCAAAAATACAGAGATAACATATGAAAACAATTAGCACTATAGTTTAAAATAAAAATTAAAAATTTAACCCATTACTGTCCCACTGCTGGGCAAGGGTCTCCTCCCGTAATGAGGGAGGGGTTAGGCCTTGAGTCCACCACGCTGGCCAAGTGCGGGTTGGGGACTTTGCATGCCCTAAATAAATGTATTAAACAAATTTTAGGCATGCAAGGTTTCCTCACGATGTTTTCCTTCACCGTTGGAGCATGTGATAATTATTTCTAATACACACATAACTTCGAAAAGTCATTGGTGTGTTGCCTCGGATTTGAACCTGCGACCACTAGCGTGGGAGGTGCCAACTTAAACCACTCGGCTATCACTATAGTTTACAAGTATTTTTTTATTTAGATGACACTAAAAATTATAAAATGTTATCTATGTAGATTAAAAAAGGGAAAGTAAATGATTAACAAATTACATATTACTTACAGAAAGGATGTCATCAATCAAAACAAGCAGGTACTGGATGGTGTGGTCCTTGCTGATATGAGTGAGCAGGTTGAGGAACACTTCAGCACAGGCACCCGGGTTCTTATCAGGCAGGTCTTTAGCTCCACGCTGGTCCAAGTTCACAATGAAGTCATGGTCACGCTGCGTGATCATCTGTGACCTAATATACAGTAACACATCGGAATTAGGACACTCAAATGAGAGCAGAATGACAATAAATAACTTCTGACAATAGAATCAATACTTACTGCAGATAAGACTGCCAGTTGATCTGGGTCTGGCGGATTTCACTGGCACGGATTTGCAAGACGCTGGTGGCCGCAATCATATCTAGAAAACATTGGTTTTGTAATGCTTTTGACTTAAGACCAGGAATTCCTCAATTCAGAGTTAATGCGTAAGGGAGTACTTACCGATTTTTTCGTCACCCAGCGACGGCATAAGCTGACTAACATTTTCATCCCCGATATTAGCCATTTTGGCTATGGATTTTAATAACCAGGTCTGTTATTTCCAAAGAAGAATCGAAAAACTTTATATTTGGGAAAAACAGAGAAATGAAGACAGCCTCAGCTGAGAGGTCTTGTGACTACAGAGAATGACGTTAGTTTTGCATACAGTGATAATTATTCTCTTACCTTCTCTGATATACACGACCCGCGCTAGAAAAAAAGAGATAGAAGATATAGAAAACAGTTGTCAACACTGTCTTTACAAGCAAGTTGGCAAAATTAAGAAAAGAATGGGATATGTCAATTCTTTTTCATGCTAGCAATAATGCTCTGAAATTCCAGCATTAAATTTTCCATCACGAGGGAGGAATCAAGAGGAAATTAATTCCAGTCCATAATAGAGGTGGTCTCCGATTTTCTGATAAAAAATTTTTAATAACAAGTTGTCTAAACTTCTGCACCAAAAATTAGTTCCAGAACTTAAATGAAATAGTTTTATAGAAACAATAATGCCTGTTAAATATCAATCTTCTAAAATTTTAGTACTCATGATTGTAATACTACTCATGGGTGTACATTTGATAAATAGAATAAAAACATAATACTGGAAAATATCCTGCCATTCGCATATTCTTAAAACGATTGAGTAAAAACTGAAAAAGTAATTATTTTAGTATAGAAAACGTTTAAATTCTGATCATTAATCTATTTTAAGAATATTCTACTAAACATACATTAATTACCTTTTTCATAAACAGCAGAAAATCTAACTAATAAGTGGGGTTTCATTCAAAGTAAACAATTTTATAATGTACCTACCTATATAAATTATATAGTTTGCTGGTTTATAACGAGGTCTTACAAAAACGTTTAACGTGACGTACAAACATTGATGAACGAACGTTTGGTTGACTTGGCTGTGCTGCGCTCGCTAAACGTTGGCGCTAATTTTATATTTTAGTTATTTTGCTCACTCAAATCAAATCAAAATAAATGAAATAATAAACTTAGAACCTTCCAGGTCAGTCCTCTTTAATTATTTATAATTTTAAAATGTTTTTTGTTTTCTATGTTATTTGCAAATAAATGTAAATCGATCTCAAAATGTAAACAAATAAATAATGCAGCTGTAACAAGGTAAAGCTACCACATTTTAAAAGAAATAGCTCTACTCACCATTGTATTTTTCCGTGTCTTCGCCAAGATTTTTTTCCATATTGATCAGATAAAACTATAAATAGTTTACTTATAAATCACCGAAACCTATAAAAAGTAATGTCTAAATGTAACAAAATTCATAGTAAAACTGTTATGAAAGTACTAGCGAATAAAATTTGACTGTTTATGTTGCAGTATCATAATTTGCGCTATTCAAGACTTCGTCGAACTGACATATTCGGCTGTAAATAAATTTGGGAACTGGCCAGTTCTTTTGTCATGACTACTTTGCAATCAGAAGATTGTCAAACTAATGACCCAAATGACTCATTTCCGATGGCAATTGACTCGTTGCGTTTTCCATTAGATAATTCAATGCGAATTGTATTTACCGGCTATTATAATGGCTATAATGTGGAAATAAGATCCATTGAAGAGATAGGACTTTTGTATCACATGGGATGTTTTGGCAAAGGTTCTGCTTCGCGCTCTCAACCGAAGGTTACCGAAAATGATAACAGCCCACGTATTATGCGTAAGAGACAGATCTTGAAACGAAATTACTGGTTTAGAAAATTTGGTAGCTCTAATCAATCAGCTGAAGCGGATGCTTTCATGAAGGACATTGATGACATTACTGCTAAAATTATAAGTGACAGTGAAAAGAGGTCCATAAAGGATGTTATAGATTTGGTGTCCAGTGATGAAGAAAATGGAGTTGAACAAGAGCCACAAGAGTGCTTTGAGCAGTACCACAATCCAGAAAAAGGCGATAATATAGTTGTTATTGTACCCGATAGTGATTCTGAAGAAGAAAATTACTTTGCCAACTTAAAGCCAAAATGTTGCTTGAATAAGATTAAGATACAAGAGAAGTTAATGTTAACACCACAAGAAGCGTTCTTTCTGTTATACGGTCTGGGATGCTTACAAATAGTAAACCTTGACAACACATTGTTGAATATTGAGAAATGTTGGGAATTGTTTACTATGGCAGATAAGAACTTTGTGTCAAAATATGTGGTTTTCCACTATTACAGATCCAAGGGTTATATTGTAAAACCAGGAATCAAATTTGGAGGAGATTATTGTAAGTGGCTTAGTGTGATAATTCAAAATATCCAGTTTTCTGTAAAAGCATTATTGTAGGCAATTATATCAAATCCTTGCACTTGGCTATACTTTATGTATTTTATGATATGATGATGATATATTTTTTTCAGTATTGTATAAAGAAGGGCCTGCAATGTCACATGCTGAGTACATAGTTGTAATTAAATCTAAATACAAATCATTTGGCTGGATTGAAATGTTGGGTCATGTACGAATGGCAAATACTACAGTTAAGGTAAATATTATTTTTCCTCTTTGTAAAGGCCCATTTAGACGGGGAGAGTTTCTCGTACGGTTCCGAGCGAGAAACTATGCGCTACTATCACAAGCAATAATCGCCATAACACAATCGTATCAAAATGTTTACATACAGGCAAGAATTAAAATCTCGCCTACGATTATGTCATACGAGATTCGCTTATGACTTATCGCTAGGCGATAATTGCCTATGTCTGTTTACACAACGAAGGTATAGTAAGCAGATTGTTGCTTACGAGAATCTTAACTTGTATTAACACGATCTCGTGTGACATATTTTCAAGTTGATACGAGTATCGTACAAATCAGTTTGAATCGTTTTTAGTGAGAGATTTGTCATTCGAGTTTAGTGATCAGATGAACTCCTATGTGAACTCCGATGCCCGATTCTCCATTTTCGAGAACTGATAGCGACACACAGTGGTGGAATTCAAGCATGCAAGATGATTTTCCAAATGATTCAACCAATGCACAATAATTATTTTTTTCCAAATATCTCTATATTAAGTTGATTTATTATAAGCTAATTGTCATTTATTTGTTTTGTAATCTACCTTATTAAAGTAAGACTGATTTTGAATATATACTTAGGTAATCTTTTTTTTTTTCTTTATTTATGATCTTTTGATGGTACTCTAAATATTTCTGATAATGTTTGAAATGAATCTCCTGTAGCCAAATATTTTAAAGTTATTTCCAATTTTGTACGAGCGGGTATAGCTTGACGCATATTTGTGTTACTTTTTTGTATAGATGGTCCAATTTCTTGAACTAAATAATAATATATGAGTTGAGTTTTCGTAAGCCGAAACATATTTTTGAATGTCTCTTCATCTTCCAATTGTAATTTAAGGCACAACGTGTTAGATGCTCCCAAATCATTTCTTCTAGCTATCCATTTTTAACCCAACACGTTTTCTTCTTTTTCCGTTTAACTAATTCTTGCCTTAGAAGAGCAGATATAATTAAAACACCCTCGCGCACTGCACTCATGGTAGCAACTGGCATAAAATCTCGAAATACGATTATTGCTTTGAAATTATGTTTACACGGACATAACAATATTCCATTGCAAGGCAATTCTTGCCCAAAACAACGAGCGAGGAGAGCGAATGTTTAGACGAAAAAAATGATTAATATTCTTTCGACAATCGTATCTTCGAGACGAGAAACTCTCCCCGTCTAAATGGGCCTTAAAGGAGTTGAATGCCTCTGTCATCTTGTTAACGTCATGGTTTATGCTGACTGAAGAATGAAATTTGTTATAAGGCCAAAGGTTCCAATTACATCCTGAAGTGAATATTCTACTGCCAATAAAATGTTTGATAAATATCAACATGTAAAATATATATTTTATTTATTTCCAGGAAATACTAATTGCTGAAGTCATAGAGCCTGAAGATATTAATTGCAAATTACCAAACAAATTAAAAGGTTACACAGTAAGAGAAGTAGTGTTAAGTAGAAATTTACCAGTAACAATAAATGAGGATGACTAAAACAGATTTTTATTTAATAATATTTACACTATTCTAAAAAAAACATTTAACAATAATAGTTTTAGGCTCTTTTAATAGGTTTCTTAACACCAGTTCTTCGGTATTCACTTCTCTGTTGTAAATACTCTTCAGTACACAGTTTTTTGAAATCTTCATTTTGATACCAGCTGCCAAGACAATCTTTGAGTATAGAATTTTGATTCCTGCATTTGACGACCATTAAAAGAGAAGATTCTTTGCAACATTTTTCAAACTCTGCAACTTCTTTTGTACATTTTTCTGTTTTAGCTTTCTCTCTTATGAGTTTAGGTATCATTACATCTAATTCCACCCTCCTCAAAGATCGATCATCAGGATCACCTGTAAATAAATAGAATAATTTAAATATTAGTTGCATAATCATGGGGTAGGGGCTAATCAGTTACACACCCTGTTTGAAAAATTATGACAATAATTTAATGTTGAAAGATATTAACGATTCTCGCTAAAACAGGTAGGTACTGCAAACATGAAAGTAATTTCCTGGTAGCCTTTTTATTGAGATAAAAAATAAACAGTGTCGATAGGAAAGGGGTGATAATAGGTTACCGATTTTAATTAGTTATTAGTACTAACCTAATCCTTTAGGCCCTTCCGAAAGCTTGCTAGGAAGCACGGACTTTTCTGTCATTTTGTTGTTGAATAGTTCTCAAATGCTACTGTTATTATTTTCAATATTACAGGTAATATTTTAAATCGAAACAAGCCAGGATTTTATTGATATCCTAGTTGACATTGATGACATCTTATTTGACACCTGCGACAGATAGGGCTGCGGCTATAACTAAATGATTATATTATCGTTTAGGTGATATTGTATTCACGGCTTCGTTGGTTAAGATTCACCGGCATAAATTATAATGATTAACCTAAGTGGAATTTAATAATTCTCACCTATTTTATAACTCATTAAAAGAAAAGAATAATTGTTATAAGAATCCATCTTAATATTTAGTCGAATCCATTTTTTTTCTGAAAATATTATAGCAACACATTCATGAGGTTGCAGTTTCGACGTGGGCTGTCAATTTCGATTGCCGTGAATTAAAATCATTCGTTCCTTGTTTCAAATCCCGTTCATTTTGGATTTTGGCCGGAGTTTTTCGGAAATAGTGTAAATGATTTCAAGTTCTTTGTGTAAGTATTTGCTTCAAAGTGAAATAGTAAACGTTTTTAAAGATAATAAGTTACAATCAGATTGTTGTGGGTAAGTTGTTGATGTATGTATGAAGTATGATGCTCACTCGATGAGTTTGCTTTATTTTAGAATAAAGAAGTATAAAAGTGCACAATAATGGATCGTCTTCTACGTCTTGGAGGAGGTATGGCGGGATTATCCCAGGCGCCGCCGCCTACTGATGCGCCTGCGGTAGACACCGCTGAACAAGTATACATCTCATCTTTGGCCCTGTTGAAGATGCTAAAACATGGTCGTGCTGGCGTACCCATGGAAGTGATGGGGCTTATGTTAGGTTAGTATAATCCTATAATTTATTTTGTATTGTGTCATCAAAAATGCTGTATCATGTTAACCAGCTGTGACTTGTTCATTCTATAAGTATTGATTGAGTAACTAAATGTTCCAGGTGAATTCGTGGATGACTACACAGTACGCGTGATAGACGTGTTTGCTATGCCCCAGACTGGTACTGGAGTGTCCGTAGAGGCTGTTGACCCTGTCTTCCAAGCTAAGATGTTGGATATGCTCAAGCAGACTGGCCGCCCAGAGATGGTTGTTGGATGGTGAGTAGAAAAGAGCTCTATTCAGTATTGACCTATTTATATATTGGTCTTCAACACTGTTATTGTTGGTACTCAGAAGCTAAGTTTCCTATGATTAGAACAAAGGATCCCTCAAATTTGTCATCTTATTAATTATTGTTGTACATTCTCCAATGATGTTTATGTGGATAGTTAATTGGAAATGAAACACAGGAAATGATAAACCACAATGTTTAGTGTTCAGTTTTATTCTTGTATTGAATGTATTTTATTTCAGATAGCACAGATATCAGCTTAAACATAATGTTTTAAGTATAATGACATTGTCTAATATAATATTTTCAGGTACCATTCCCATCCTGGATTTGGCTGTTGGTTGTCAGGTGTGGATATAAACACTCAGCAGTCATTTGAAGCCCTGTCCGAGAGAGCAGTTGCTGTTGTGGTGGACCCTATTCAGTCAGTGAAGGGAAAAGTAGTCATTGATGCATTCCGTCTCATCAACCCTAACATGATGGTTCTCGGCCAGGAGCCCAGACAAACCACATCAAACTTGGGCCATCTCCAAAAGCCCTCAGTACAAGCCCTCATCCACGGACTCAACCGCCACTATTACTCCATCAGCATAAACTACAGGAAGAATGAGTTGGAACAGAAGATGCTGTTAAACCTCCACAAAAAGTCCTGGATGGACGGCCTTACTCTCTCAGACTACAAGGAACACTGCTCCATCAATGAAACAACAGTAACAGACATGTTGGATCTAGCTAAGAATTACAATAAGGCACTAGAAGATGAGGAGAAGATGACACCTGAACAGCTAGCTATTAAGAATGTAGGCAAACAGGATCCCAAGAGGCATTTAGAGGAGAAAGTTGATGTTCTGATGTCAAACAACATAGTGCAGTGTCTGGGAGCAATGCTCGACACCATGGTGTTTAAATGATCCCCATGTGAGACTTTTTATACTATTACATGTTAAGGTTATAGTAAAGTGGTAATAAATGAATCCAGTCTCACACTTTTATCCCTATTGAATGTATGATACTTATAATTTACTTAATTGTACCTAACAATAATAAAACAGATTTTTGATAAATATTTATTAATTTAAAAGAATAGTTGTTGAGGAGCTATTTGCTTGCGAATGGTTTCCAATTTTCGTTCGACTGTAGGATAGTCGGCTAGGTTTGGAAAATCAATGTCAAACATTGGTTTTATGTTTTTTTGTAAATTAACTATATCTTGAATGATACCACGGACTTTTTTGAATGCTTTACGGGGGTTATCCATGGTGACCTGTAATTTAGAAACATTTATCATTGCATGTGCAAATGAACGAATTTCAATAATTTACTTACTGTATCCCAAAATAATCCAGGATTGCGACGATGTATGGTTTCACAACTCTCTCTAATGTGAGTAGATGTAGAATATGTATCTTCAGTAGCATCAGTTGGTACCTAAACAAAGAATATGTTTAACCAAAAAACATATATTTAGAAACTTAATACATAAAAGTGTTAAAATCTTTACCTTTGTCATTGGTATCTGGTACATCATAGAAGTGGGATCGTCTATTTTATGATCAGGAGTTATGTCTGCTGTGAGGAATATAATTTTTTATGAGTAAGTAGTTAATGGGCCAACTAAGAGTTGAAGAAATAAAGGAGGTTTAGGAATCATACAAAGTATTATTGAAACAAGCATCTCATTGCTTTAGCATGATTTGTGAATTTTTGAACTTTAAATGCACATCTTTTATGAAACAGATGGCTTTCACTGAAAACTAAAGTTAAGCATTAAAATTCTGATATTTACAAGCTTGATTGGCGTCACTGGCTAGTTTTTGTCCTGCTTCTGTGAGGAACGCGAGCCACAGGTCCGAGTCATCGACGGAGACATGGGGACTATGGTGCGCGTGCTGACCAGGTGTCGGCCACGGCGCTCGAGTGCTTATCGACCGGAACTTTTCTGCAAGTTTTAGTACTATTATAATAATATAGCAACGTGGCTAAGAATCTGATTTGAAGGAAAAAACAGAAACTTAAGAATAGGAAATTAAAATCCTATATGTAGAGCCAGCTTTGGCAATCGCCACTTGTAGGCTTATTTGACCTAGATAGCGAATGTAGGGATGAAGACAATTAGACGAATAATTTTAAGCTTTTGTCGGATTGAACGAATATTCTGTCTGTTCATCAAATAATGTATCTCAGGATTGTAAAACCCACTGTACGAAAAATAAAGATTTCTCTCGGTTTAATTTATGAATTTGTTGGATACAGTAAAATAGTATAACAAAACTTGAATGACCGGCTTTATCGGGTGATTCTTTAGCTGCCTGCGGTTCAATTAGCATTCCCGTGGGATCTATGCCGGCTGAAGTGTTATCTTGCGATGTAAACGTGACAGACTTGGACGATTTCGAGCTATCCGCAACCACACAACCTGAAAATTTACAGTTTGGTAGGTATAAATTACAAAAGGTTGAAAAGCTATTATGCATCACTCCTATTATACTCGGAGGTGATGATAATGTTTAAAAAAAAAAGGGATTTTATATAGGTAAATATAATGTCGCAATCTACCTATTGCTATTACCCGGGCACGTTAATCAACTCCGGGCTCCTACCGAGATTATAACAACCAAAAATGAAAAATAAGCCTACATCAATACACAAATCCACTCGGGAATTCGAACCCTATACCTCGTGCTTGGCGGTCGGAATTCGAAATATTTTGGATAACTTTATTTACCAGCCTTGTTTGTTGACCCAGAAAACATACTCAATGACGTAGCTTCGTTTGACATCATCGCAATTCGCATTGCGCTGAATTTTGCTTGTCTTGAACATTTATGCAATTACAGATTATTTGTTCAATTTTCAAGTAACTTACCTTTCCAAGTAGAAGAAGTATACCGACTGAAATCAATACTTTTGCGTTGAGAAATACTAGAAGCCTTTGCTTTCTGTTTCTCAATTGCTCTGCAGATAAAAATAGCATAGAGTTTATTACACGAAGATATATGCTGCATGCTGTGTTGTTTTCGATTCGATATCAGCAATAAAAAAAACTTTTGTACATTTTTCGCAGATAGGTAAGTATCTTTGTTCAGATACACCATGCCTATGTTGCAGCGATCAGTTAAACATTACCAAATTCTAATTAAAGTGAAATTCTAATAAATAGCAGGTGTGCTGTAAAGTCTCTTGTGTTATCTAGGTACTTACTTTTTACTTTGATAAGAGCTCTGCCCGTTGGTAATATAGCTTACGTACTCCTCAGTCACTTGAGATTCTTTGAACAGGGAGTATAAGCTCGGTTCCTCTTGACTCGGCCTTCCGCGCTTATTTTCATCCAGCGATAAATCACTCTGAATACAATCAATGTTTCGTAAACTAGGTAACATAACTAAACTACATTAGTATAAAGATAAAGAACAGATGTTTCTTCCTAGGTTTTGACCTTCCACCTCTGATATAGAACTAAAATAATCCTTAAACATTCTTCCTTTTCCTAAATTATCATTATAAATCCTTAAGATCTGATTATCGGCAGACGCTATGGCTACTGATGTGTGCTGTTTGACTGTTTTAATTGTTGTATCGATCCTAGTATGCTTATAGCTATGACCCCAAACTGCATCAGCTCTACTTACCTTGAATATTATCTGATTACCATCAAATTCTTACCTATGGGTAAAGCAATTTATTAAAGCGAAAAAAGAGCTATTACATTGATACGTTTCGCGTAATCTCTGACCGCTCTTCGAATGTCACTGTCCAACATAAGAGAACATTCCGATTCCATTACAAATTCACTATTTTCCTTTTCGTCTGGCAAATCCTGTAAGTTAGAACAAATAATTTACATATTATTCACTCTTTGTTTTCAATTAAAGTAAATTAGTTTAACAAAATTAGGATACCAAAAGAATTTCATTAAGAATCCCTGTGATTATTATCCGACCGGATAGAAGAACTTGCAACGTTGATCGTTCCAATGGAGGCTCCAAAGACATTCGCTGCCGATGATACCTCTCCCGCTCCCTAGAATTATATACACATTATTTTTAGTAAACAAGAAAGGGTTGAAAGGCTCAGAATAATCAAAATATAACAACGGTTTTCATACATCCTTCGGGCGTATTGTCTCTTCGCAAGTTCTCGTGTATCTCGCATCGTCGCTAGAATCAAATATGGCCGGTAACCACGTAATTTCAGCATCAAAGCTCCGACTAAATCCATGCTTACAATCTTTACTTTTCCATCTCTTACGTAGGCTTCCTCGCGGCCTACAAAGCAATATAGTATTTACGGTAAACATACGTGGCCGTGCCCATTTTCGTGGCTTACTTTGACCCGAGTTTTAGGTTTCTTTGTATTAACACTAAAGCCCTGGAGTTTATGGCTTTGGAGAGTGTGAATATATTTTTTGTTGTATAGAAACGTGTGATAAACGGGAGGATAAAGGATCCTCTTTTATTGCTTTACTTACCTACCAAGTGCGTACTTACGTTATATTATTTAGACACAATCTTTTATCCATGTACCTACTACCTATCTACGAACATCTTGTGTAACCTGTAGCTTTTTACTTTGTTGGTGAAAATCACCTATAAGTGAGATTTTAGACCATTTGGAATCGTCTTAGTAGCAACATTTCTACTTAAGCAGCCAACATTTTCCAGAAAGGTAAACATGAATAGGGGTCGGTTTTATTAGCATACTTAGTCCGTAGGATTCCCCGTCCAACTCAGAGTATGTGAGGAGGTCTCCAGCGAGTAGCATGTCGTCAAAGTTGCGCCGCGTTACTTGAATGAAGTGATCCGAATAGTGGTAAACTGCTGTCGTATGTTGACGAGCTAGCTCTATGTTTGAACTACACTCGGAGGTCAAACGGCGAACTAATGCCCCTGTGATATAAAATATACCTATATATTATTATTTATTTCAATGAATTTAATCTGAAGTTTAGGAATTTGTCGAAATAACGAAGTGGAATAACATTAACATATTTTATTTTTCCAATAGCCTATCAAAGATTAACACCAGCCTAACAATTGAAGGCTCTTGAAAGTTCCACAATCCATGGCCCAGTTGTGATAATTATAACTCAAGGTTTGTTGTTACATAAAACCTAAGCAGAACATAGAATTTTTAACTAGATAGGTGTAAGTATAAAAAAGTAAGGTTTTAAAAGTATAAGAAACAGATAATGAATAAGATACCTTTACCAACCGCTTCGTTGCCAACTATAACAACGATAGGGACGTCTTTATTGTCGGCTGGCGGCACGAAGGGTGACACCACAGCCCTAGAGAGCTGTTGTATGTAGAGCAGGCGCAACAGTCGCCGAGTCGCGTGCACCGTCACGTCGGGATACATATCCATTTTCAAAGTACGCTGTGACATGTTTAGAAGTTTCATTATACATTAAAGTTGTTCTAAGAACTGCTTAGAGTGACTACAAGTAGCTAATACATTGTTTTTTAGGTTTTGGTTGACATTTGAATACGACTATTTGAAATATTTTCTCTTCTGAATTAATTGCTGCATGCAGCGGCAATTTGAAACCTCAAAAGACTATTATAACTGCATACGAGTAAGGGTAACATTTCCAATTCCCGGTCGAGTCTTAACTTTATGAACAATTCATAAAAGTCGAAAGGTTTAGTTAAATATAATTTAAAGTTATAACTAAGTACTAGAAGTTTTCGATAGAAAAATATGAACCTGTTCTGTGGGATCAAGATCTTCAGCATCTAAAGATAGAAGCAAAGGAAACGTATTGATTACGACCTCTTTGTACCCAGGGATGGAACACATGGGGTTCGCACGGAGATCGAGAACAACTAGCCTCCGCATTTGCTTCATGTATAATGCAATTTCAAGAAGAACGCTCAAACGATTGTTCCGAGCGTGCAGCTCACGAAGCCTGGAAATCAATTCTGATTCAATAAATTGACTATTATAGAGTTATTCCATACATATTTATGTAAGATCAATCGGGATTTATGATAGCTTGTAAATATATTCCAAATTCCTCAACATATATTTTACACAAGTCAAAACAAATAGAACACAGTCATTTGTCTTGTATTGTACAAATATTAATTTCAGGTTATGGAAAGCCAGCTAACAATTCAGTGAGTAAATTAGTATTCGTGTGAACGCACAAATTAATAAGTTGACTTTTACTTAGGCTATTGCGTTTCGTTCTATGTATATGTGTATACTAAAGTCGGCAGTAAGGCGTCGAGTACGTGAAATGAATAAAAGATTTTTCGGGTCCAGAGCAACCACATGTGGCTCAGTTCAGTCATGAGATATCTAGCTTTCATGAAGCTATGTCAATATTTATTATTCACTAGGACTCTATCTACAAAAATAGCAATAAAGACTGTAAAGTTAAACTATCTATCATTATTTCTTAATCTTAGGTATTACGGTACATTTAACTTTAATAATTACATCAAAACGACTGAACTTTCTAGCGTTCTATAGTGTTGAAACGTTACGTAGAGCTTTTGTTTCATTCATTAGCAGAACGGTTCGAATCAGGCTCGATTGGGCATTGTGGTGGGAACATGGGTTGCGTCATTAATGGCACTAATTACTCACCGAGTACAATCAGAGAACATTTTCATTGATGTCAAATTGTTTTCATTCAGATTCAGGTATTCAAGGTGCAGGAGGGTCCATAAACCGGCTTGCTCTCCAAATTGAAAACTTGATATATTATTGTAAGACACGTCTAACCAAAGTAGACGTAAGTTGTTTAAATTCTCTAAGCGTTGAATATGGTTAAATGACAGGTCTAGTCGACGAAGATATCTATTGGAAATGCAAATCGTATTATCTCGATAACTTTGACATGATCATTTTATCAACGAATGCTTCGATGAATATAAACGTTACCTTAGACTTTCTAAACCACTGATAAATTTAATATTATTATGTGACAAATCTAGTATAGTGATTGACCAAAAGGCGCTCAAATCATTAATTCTTTTTACAGAATTGAACTTGTAGTGCACCTCAGTAAGAAACCACTGCGCTGAAAAGTTGAAACATTAAGATTTATCAAGGGGTTGAGTGTAGGTACATTTCCCCAGAGTTTACCCGGGTGAAGCAAGTAACAAATAGCAGCAACTACTAAGTAAATGCAAGTATTCTCGCTTGGTACCTACATGTTACGCTGTGTTTAATTGTGTGCAGTAGCCCGTTTGTCAAATGCTTTGGGTATTTAAGCTGCGCTGAGTAGAAGCCCCATTTGCAGTCTGTTCTAAATAAGTTAAACAAACGTACAAAATACTTACGGGTGTCGTATTCCAAAATAGTACTCAGACTATTAAATGCTACGGACAAAAATTGTAGATACGGAAGATATGAAAGTATAGTTAATTCTTTCAACAAGTTTGAAGAGAGATCCAGGTAAACCAAGTATTTATAATGCTTTAAAACATCAATATTGCTCAGATGCTGAAAAATAAGTAAGCTTTGTGAGACACGAAGTAGGAGAAAATACATTAAACGTAGTCGAGTCAGTATGTCTTCATTACCTTTGATGAAAGATCCAATTTTATGTAAGCGAAGTCTCCGAGAATGGGCGTTCGTTTCAAATAAGTGAGACAGGCTGTGACCATGTCTCTGGTGAGAACGCCCCCTACCAGTTCTGGTACGTCTTCAAGAGCACGTATGCGGACTACTGGCGAATAAACATCTGCATAGATTTCTGGAAACGTATAAAAGCACCCCCACAAATTATCTTCGTTCAGCAGCGGAGTCACGTTTACAGGAAACTAAAAAATGAAAGAAGGAAAATAATTATGACATACATGAGAAATGTTTTGTGTGTAAAAATTCGTTTCACGTTCAAGAAATCACAGTGGCTTTTAGCGGACATAAAAATAAAACAAGGGTCCGGCAAAATGTCTTTACCTCCGGGAAATACCAACT
The DNA here is from genome assembly GCF_050436995.1 of Anticarsia gemmatalis. Lineage (NCBI taxonomy): Eukaryota > Metazoa > Arthropoda > Insecta > Lepidoptera > Erebidae > Anticarsia > Anticarsia gemmatalis. The sequence continues at coordinate 5,792,231 of NC_134760.1, forward strand.
GCAGAGGTGTGACGAAATGTGACCCTACTCAAAGGGACGTTATACATCAAATTGTGCGGTTGCGGGAATCTCGCTCACCGTTGCTTTTTATCCCCTACATCATTGCGAAACATGTTTAATGGGCCTTTAATACCTGTCCAAAATATTACAAGCACGGCGGCCTCTTGACGAGAATATTTATCATATAAAGTTTATATTCATAAATATTTGCATCCAAAATTAAGGAATAACTTCCACTTTATACTCTCGAAGTTAAAAGGAATTTAATAATACTTGTTCAACATCTGGTAAAAATGTTTAGCTATTTAATTATGTTACAACGAGGATGAGTTCTTTACAACTTACCTACCTAAGAAGATATCGATTTAGAATAAAATAAAATATAATTTATAGAAATGTCGTTCGATCACAAGGATTCATTGGTAATATACAATATAAATTTATTCAACGGTAGGATTTACCTCTTCGATGATCTTTTCCATGTCTTTTTCACGTTCGTTGATACCCAGATATTGCAAGGATTTTTCCATCGCCGGCAGACCAATACTTCTGCGCCTTAGTAGTGTCGAAACTAAATTTAAGAAAGCAACAGCAGTCGTAAAATAAACTACGAATCTTTTAAACTCATTTATTTATTAGGTCCCGATTATTGTCAATTAAGATAACAGTCGTTAAGCTACGTCAAAGGGCTACACAAATATGTATGTACCTGAAGTAATGACCTCCAGAGGTCTCATTGACATGTAGTTGATAAGTGAGACATCGGCCCATACTTTGATCAGGTTTCCCACAGGAACACCGACCATACGACTGATGCTAGTTCCGAGTCTCTTAGGCTCATCAGCGTCGTAATACGACATACGCATTGCTTTGTATTCCGACGACTTTTGAACCGTTTCAACGGATTTATCCTCTGTTTCTTTCATTTTTATAAATATTTGTGAAAAATATTCAATTTAGGGAAAACGTCGTTAAAGACGATATGTCAGTTTTGACAATTTTTAACGTATGTTGATGAAAAAAGTGACGATTCGTAGTTTGAAGACCAGTATTTAATTTCGCGTGTATAACCTGTAAGTTATTTTTATTGTTGTTTTGAGAGTCCATTAACTCGTGGCATTTTTCATTCAAATCCATCCCACCTCTTGGTTATTTCATGCCCCTCAATAACATAAAGTTGCGATGCTTTCTCGAGGATGAAATTTGATTTTCATAAAACTCATTTTTATGCTGAGGTGCTTACAATCTCGACGACACGATGTGAAAATATGAATATAGGTAGTTACGTGCTTAGGCATGTTTAGATACTACGTTACTTTGTCCGTTGTTTCAGTTATATGGAAGGCACGTGTGGTTTAAATGCTTCACGGCAGAGTGCTTTCAAGAGAGTGTCAGTTTGATAATAGTTTCAATAGATCTTAATGGAAGTTTCTTCGTTTCGTACGTCGTTGCGACATATTTTAATGGATTCTTTTGTAAAATTGTGCGCGTAAACTGGAAGACAACACTCACAAGTAGACTGGGTGGTGTCCCACAACGCTGAAGGCGGGAGATAACGAACTCTGGCTTTTGTTTTGCAATCTCCTTTGACTGCATAAAAAGTCCTCGTTGATTTCCGCACTGCAGGCTCCTTTTTAACTGCCAAGCTTTTTTGGAAGTGTTATTGTTGCTCTTAAAAGTAACATTATGCAGCGAAAACTGCAACAACGTTTTTATGAAAGCGCTCGTTTGTTTACTGTTTAACTAAGATTAGATTAGGAGAAATATTGACAGATTATTTCACTCTGTCTGCTGTCACTTCGTCTATCAAATACTACGTATAGATCTGCGTGCAGTAAGACCGGCGAACAGTCGTGTATTGCTACATTGATTTCTAGTACTCATTCAAGAACAACAATCTGAGATAGAAATATATCTGTAGGTAATCTTGAACAGAAATAGAAATAGAAGGAATGATAATCTAACGGCACTTTAATTTAATAAAAAAATTGGCTATATAAAAATATTTTACGACAATAAGATAGAAGCATTTTATAATACAGCTGTACTTGGTAGTAAATGCACTTGTCAATAGAACCAGTTGGTGACGCGGTATTACAACTGTTAGCGCGAGGCTCTTGGGATTTGTCCGCGAGACAGCTGTTCCAAGTTAGTTTAATGCAGTTATGTGAGTATAAGCCGCTTTTATTACCGCAAATAAGACGCGCTCTATATTCTTTCTTTTAATGTACAAAAGTATGTTCTTCTTCTTAAATATAATTCTCGGGATTAGAATAAGTGCAGTTAGCTTGTTACACGGCTAAAAATCCCTCTCTTAAGTAATTCCGCCACCAAAAAGTTATAATCGAGGCGCCGATTGCTTTTCCTCGCATTCTCACAATTGCAAAAGCTATAATAAGAAAAAATCTGAAATCCCTTTGTATTGGTAATATTACTTAAAACTTTTGCTAATTAAATTTCCCGGGACAAGGAAAGAGAAGTGTGAAGTACTCTCTTATATATCTCGAGGTAACAGTAGGAAGGGACAATTGAATTGCGAGTTTGGAAATTCAAGTTGTAGCGAATATTTATGTAGAGATGTCAAACAACAACAAAGTGTCATAATTCAAAGTTATCTGCAGGGGCTTTGAAAATATAAAGAAGTGTCTTGTGGACAGGCGTTCGTTTGCGATGAGAATGGAAAAGAAAAGTGTCGTGTTTCAGTGGTGCCCGACATCGAGCTTGCTGCGACGCCGCGGTGAGGTGCTACTCTAGCTGCGGAGACAATTTTACATGCAAATAGATTCATTTTTGTATGAATTAACAAAAGACGCATGTTTGCGTTAGAAGTTTCTTGTTGGTTCTTAATTCAGGCCGTTTATTTTGCCTGTCTTCTTTCATTTTAAAAGTACACAATATGTTTTTTGAAGAAATATATTTGCCTGTAGAAGCTAATAAACGCGTTACTTTGTAAACGTCACGAAACTCATTTTTATTTTGCGATGTTGTAATATTGTTCGACTTGTTGTGCCAGAAAGTAATCATGTTGAGTAGCTTCGAAATAACGTGAACTTGTAGCATTTTTTCGAGTTGCTCTAAGAGTAGTTGGAACACTTAAATAAATTAGCATTCTTCATTTTATCGCACAGCCGTTAAAATGGAAATTACGTAACATCTTGTTGTTTTACTGCTCACAAAGTTTTGTATTTAATTAAATAAGAGTTGCAAGCTTTTTATCGCTGAATGTATACTTTAATTTCAATTCAAAATTGAGAATTATTTCCATTCGTTTGGTACATAACTAACCAGTACATATTGCTCACATCCCTTGGGCTCTCAAGTGAAGAAACGGTGACCTAGATTTTTCCCGCTCTATAATATGTCGGTCGGTCGACAATTCCGAGTGGGTTTAAACCCTCAATTCGTACCCACACATTAAAAGGTCACTTAATTAGAAAAGGTCTGCAGTTAAATCTTGGAACTGGCCAAAGGGCGTACATTTCGAGTCGTCGGTTCCGGTCCATGGGCCGAGAGCGTCCTTACCTGCAACTGCTGAATTGTTGAGGTTTCACTCTACACATGTGTAGCGACATACACAATGGTACATAGTGCCCTAATTGAGCGACGGGTTTTACAATTAGGCGTGATAAAACCAGATGTTCATGAATGTTGAAATGAACTGTCATGGATAAATATGATGGTCAATGTAAGGTACATTAAAGAAAAAAATATTTTAATAAATATGACCGAGGTAAAGATACAATAAAGTTTGATAAAATATGTACATATATGCATATGTAGCAGGTAGCTAACGCAGTCAGCAACTTCACACGCTACATCGTATACAATTTGTCGCACCGAAACATGTTTCATAAATCATTTCACTTTGGAAGTTGTATGTGTTTTAAAAGTTCGTGTGAAATTGAAAAAGGTTGCTTGTATGCTGAATTTATAAGGACTTACGTTTTACCGTCGAGTTTATATACCGGTACTAGTACCTAATGGATGTCGACAGTATATTCTCTTCGCACATTGTATCCGACGTTTACAAAATTTACCGGGTTACTTGCTGTTTTACTCGCATGAATGGACCGACGATTATCGTAAAATACTCTCAACGGCAATTTTCCTTATAAAATCTTTTCTAAAAACTCTTCGATTATATTCAGTTTTGTGTATATTTCTCGAAGAGGTCTTTGTTGGCTATTGAGTGTTCATTAATCAAACTTCTCAGCGACACTTAGGTATTGTCCGCCGGATTTAGGGAGGCTGCATTATTATTTACGGCGCGTGTACAACAAGCTCCGTTCTGAGATTAATGGTGTTATCGAAAGCACTTGTAAACTGGAGTGATCGAGAACACGTTGCACTAAAGTTCAAAGTTGTTGAGATGATCATTCTTAATTGAAAGGGAACAGATAAATGTAAATGATGACGATGACACGATATAAAAAATAAGTCTGCGCTAAATAAATAAATGATTAACGAAGCTTAAAATAACCTTATCATATTGTCCTTTTAATGCAGTGATTCTTTATCAGACATCAATCTTAAGTAGATAGATAGACCTGCAATGTTGGTATGTTATAAAAACAATACACACATCACAATTTCCTCAGTAAAACTCTGTCAATCGCGAAAAAGTAAGACACCTCTACAAAAACGCAAGATACTTCAAAGTGTAAGGAAAACACTTTCGTGAAATTTCGCCCGCGGCGTTAGTTCATCATATTCCGGCGGTCCCTACAGTCGTAGCGTCGCGACCAACTGTCACATCTTCGTGCAAACAGATCGCGTTTCTGGGGCAACTCTACACTGGAAAGAAATACTTGCTACGAAGACAATACATGGTTCTACGTGTACTATGCATGTATATGAGCGTAACTAAACACTGTGGTTGTGGTAGACAAGTTTGGGTTACGTTGTCTTGTCTACGGCGTCTCGAGGTGCTACGAATTCGTAGCTAGTTCGTAGACGTTACATTGAATCATTATGACCGTTGCGTAGCTTTTACTTTTCCGATTCATAATATCACATGCGAAACGATATTTATTGATTTGAGGCACACTGCGAAACCGGTTCTAGGAAATAATCAACCCTGATTAATATTAAGCCACTTTTCATTCCGAGAAATCTTCCACCGCAACACGGTCTCTGTCTGATTTATTCAATATTTATTGTAATTTTATATCATTTGTTGATTATGAATAAACTAGCTGACCCGCGCAACTTCGCTTGCGTCACATAAGAGAGAATGGGTCAAAATTTTCCCCGTTTTCGAAACATTTTTTACTGGTACTCTGCTCCTATTGGTAGTAGCGTGATGATATATAGCCTATAACCTTCCTCGATAAATGGGCTATATAACACTGAAAGAATTTTTCAAATCGGACAAGTAGTTCCTGAGATTAGCGCGTTCAAACAAACAAACAAACAATCAAACAAACAAACAAACTCTTCTCTTCAGCTTTATAATATTAGTATAGATTGTTTATGAAAATGTACTTAAAAGCAATAATAAATTTATGAGGATAATAGGATAAAATCATATCACTTTATTTCACTTTCAATATAAATCTTATTCTGATTTGAAGGAGATAAAAACATTAGCGCATTAAGAGACTTCTCGTAGATTTTTTGATTGAATCTTCGTGTCTTTGACTGTCGAGGGCGAAGTTCATTCGACTAATCACCAATTTCTGTAAGCCGGATGAAACTTGGTAGAAGTTTGAACAGATCCTCTCCCAGCGTTGATCTCATTGATACGCTTTTTCTGTCTAGTTAGTTAAGTTTTCATATTATTTACTTGATAAAGGTAGTTTGGTAGCTATATTAATTTATGTTACGCTAATTAAGGTGTTTTGTTTATTACATATAGATTATAGTGTTATAAACTAATTGATATATAATAGTGTGTTATTAACGTAAACTAAATCAGTTTAATACCACATTATACTTAGTCAAATACGCTACCTGCACTGTTACGGCTGTAATGTATTCATAAAGTAGATCTCTTTGAAAACTTAAATATGTAACTTAAAATCTGAAGTCATAACCAAACTGATAAAGGGACTATCAATATTAACTTTTAATAAAGTTCCTTAAATGTATTGTTCTACTCAAAACTTTGCAGTTTGAATAACTATTCGAATAGTTGGAAATTTGTTTTATCGCTAAGATATATGAATGTGAATGAGGCAAGGGAAGTTAGTAAGGATCGTACCAAGTAATCTACTTTGATCTCTGCCTACCCTCTTGGGAAAAAGGTGCGATTTTATGTATGTATTAGGTTGGGGAAAAAGTATTTTCGCACTATAGTATGTATGAACTTGTAATAAAATCTTTTCTCTACACAAAAACGCTCTATATTTGTGTACCTCACGAGCTCAATGAAAAAAAACCTAATGAACCGTGTACTCATTTGTGATTCTTGAAGCCAAAGAGATTTTATTGCAAGTTCATACATACTTTAATGCGAAAATTATTTTTCCCCGACCTAATATGAATTATCAATTTAAAAATAAGTCCGTGATATTTTTAGATTCGTAGTGTCGCTTGCAGGCATGTGTTTCTAGTCATGTAGTAAGAATTAATTAAGGGAAATGGGTCGTAGGGTACGACGTGTACGTGTAGCGTGGCGTCGTAGTCGGTTACTGGCTCGACCGACGCGACGCAATCTGTAACCAAACAGTGTAATGTGCCTAGTTTCTAACATTTATTGTATTGTACAACATAGTTTAAGTTATATTGGTCGGCCGCGGATAATTTGCGTCTAGATTATAGTAGTACATCGCATTAATTGGCAATTATTATAGCATACAATGTCATAGGTGATAAGAATAATGTTTTACAGAACTGGATGTTAAACTTACATTTTGGTGCATCAGTAGTATTTCGAGCAGACACCTTAGTCAGAATAGATTATAGACTATAACTTATTTTTTCGATATAAAGTTGTATGATCAATATAAATTCGAAAAGTAACATTTTTCACTGATGTTTCCTCTCTAGGACATATATTTTAACTACAAATACTTTAGTAAAACCGGTATTACGAGTTTCTCTCACCGAAATTGGATAACATCTATTTCATTAGAGTACTGACGTATTGACACGCTTACAAGTAATGATACATTGGAATCCACTTTCAGACGTTGGCAACAACTTTTCTTCGATACAAAACTGTTCACGAGCATTCTTAGAACCTCGAACACGTGAGTACTTACTTAAATGCTATAGATAATCCTCTTTATATGAGAAAGTCAAAAGTGTTGTTGATTGAATGATGTGCGTTGTCACATGTTAGGCTTTCTGTTTGTTCAAATAATATTTATTTTCGCGTTATGTTTCGTATCGATGTGGCGACATAAAAATTTTTGTTACGGTTTCCAATTTCCACACTTTGCGATATTTATTTGCCGTTCCAATTTCCTTGGCTCAGCGTTGGGTCGGCGTCACTCCAAACACGGTTTTATAATACCCATATAATTGGACTTCGATTTTTATTAAAGATACGTTTTATTGTGCGGGGTTTTTCGTTCACCTGAATTTGAAGTGTTTATAAGTCACGGTCGTAGTCGAATTTCTATTCGGTAAATGGATTTTTTCAATCCGGATTTTCATTGTTATTACAACTGAGGGAGAGCACAAAAGGGACAATAAAAACACGGCAGTTAGCTTATTTTTCTTTGTAAACGGTTAGTCAAACCGTTCTCGTAATGAACAGTATACGCGGCGCCGCATTTTTTGTAAAATTTTATATTTACTGAGGCTACTCAATTTCATATTCGCTTATAACAAAATTTGTTACGAGCTTAACGCCGTCTGAAATATTTTGACTCTTAATAACACACCTTATTTGTTTATTCTTTCACAAAGAAAATGCTGACTAAGGTTTATTACAAAATATTTGCCGTGCCGCCACCGCCTATAAATTCAGAGCTAACATAATTAAAAAGTAATCCGAGCCGGTTCTATTGATGAAATTCAATGACAACATATTAATTTAAACCACAGACGAACGTTTTATGTTTCCGATATCAAGCGGAAGTGGCGGAACGGAGCCAAATGTGCATCAATCACAAAGCTCGCGTCGATAAAGTGATTATATTAAATGTGTTCATACTTCATATATACGCGTGTATACACACACACACACTCATCATTTCTGGTGTTCGTGTATCGGATTCATTAGCTATACTAACCATTTCGTATTGTATTTCGCTAGGAATACGTTACAAATGAGGGTCTATAGCTAAGAAGCCTCTTAATTAAAAAGTTGTGATGTAACAGTACGTAAACTATAGTGATGATTTGTAGATTTTGTAGTAAGGTAGTTAGATTTTCCTAATAGATTTACCGTTGCGAAGTCATGATGTGTGTAAACGCGAGACAAAATACAACGAGAACGAATATGTTTTTTATCAAGCACGGGGAGGCGATCACTTAAATCACTGAGAGATCTCTCTTCTTCAAAAATAAACGGTCTTGTTACTTTAGACCTACAAAACACGAAAAGTTTGTACTTGCTTACAAAACTTCTTATTGCTTGGCGCAGGGAAACGATACTCACGCGTTCCCGATACAATACATTAGTTAAGATGCGCTATAAATACGTCCGTCCGTAGTCAATATTATACATAATACAATATGATGTGTGTATAGGATAAGCTATAGCCTCGCAAGGATTTATCCATCGGGGTGTGTGGCGTCGTATGATTGATTGTGGCTACGGACAGGGGCCCTTGTTTCACGTATTAGCTGATATGAGGAAAACGCCTATTTGTAATCATGTTTAAATGTATCTATATCATAGAACATGCCGATCAACGTTTGACTGCAATGTCTTCCTTTGTTCGCTGTAATAGGTTTCTGATGTCGATTAGTGTACAATGTAGAACAATGTGAGATATGTGTTACGTTTCAAAGGCTATATTATATTGAATATGAAATGCTTCTCTATTAGACAGTTTTGGTTGCGTCAAGAAATATCAATAGGTTAGGTGCATAAGGTAGGTATTTTTGAGCGCACGTACAGTTGTATAATTATAACTTTACCAAGCTACGCGTCTACGGTAGACATCATTACTACGATGGTGCTACGCGTCATTTAAACGCACGTATGCACCAAGCGTTTTCATTTCTATGGAGCGTATAAGCTCTAGAACCTTTCTCATAATCCATTATAATTCTCTCGGGTTATTCTTAGCAGTCGGTTGACCGTGTCATCAAATTATTTAACCCCAAACGACTTTATTATATTAAAGTCATTAATTTAACGAATTCCGTAACTCCTACAAAGAATGAACTTCATTCCGATAGAGTGAGTTTTTATAATTAGAAAAGCTTTTCATAGAAATAATTAATTCGGTCCCGCTATTGTTACTGTATAATTAAACATTGACTGGAGTTGATATTTCATCAGAATTCATAATGATTAGAATGTATTTCCACGTCGATGTCGATCTCATACATATTGTATGCTTATATCCGTGTAACACAACTCACATGATTCATAATATTATTCTCTGCGTCTGTTTTAGATTTATGTAAACAGCAAAAGCTCTGTCGAAATTCCGGGTAAGCGAAAGCGAGAGTTATAAAAAAATGTACTCAGTTTACCCTTTTTTTTTTTTTTTTTTTTTTTTTTTTTTTTTTTTTTTCCGTGGGGAAATGCGTTGCGCATACCCTGGTCCCTGGGTGGAGCCCAGGGTTATGTGGGACTCTCCCGCCAGAAGGGCGGTCATACCCACTAAAACCCCACGAGTGCCTGCCTGATCCGCGTATGTGGCGTGCGACGGGATAACTGCTTGCGCTTAGAACCGCAAGTCGCACGCCACGCGGTTGCCCCTTCCACGGGGGCCCTTTCTAGACCAGCTGGTTCGATAGACCGGACACTACGGCCATCGACCTTTCTTGGAGTCTCGCCCCAAGTTGACAGCGGACGCCCAGTCCACTGTCAGAGACCCAATTTAGGGTGGGCGGCGGTCATGCGCCGCTCTACTCCGTCCGACGCGGCGTTGACGCATCGGGTGTGCATTCGGGTCTTGCTCCCGGACCCTCTCCGCATCCTCTTTTTGCGCGATTACAGTTTCGCTGAAGGCGAGCATCGCGCTCCAGGCTTCGTCGCTGCCGAGCATAGAACGAATTACGGCCGGCAACGACAAATCGAGCCCTATCGCGGCGATCAGTGCTCCGCGCTCTGTCGCCCAAGCCGGGCACTCAGCCAATGTGTGGGCGGCCGTATCTTCGGTATGCCCGCAATGGTGGCATGCTGGGGAAGGCTCTCTCCTTGCGACTACAAATAGGTATCGGCCGAAGCAGCCGTGGCCCGTCAGAGTTTGCGTCAGTCGGTAGGTCACCGTTCCATGACGTCTGTGCAACCACTCCTCGAGGACCGGTTGGATGGCGCTAATTAGAAGAGCACTAGCGCTGGGGTGCTCCAACCGCTCGGCCCAAATCCGGAGGATATCTTGGCGTGATTCACGCCTCCACTGCGCGACAGCCTCCGGGTCCGGACCGGTCCCCCGTGTCCGAGCCTCTGAAGTCTGGCGGTATACATCCGCCAAGACACGGGCTTCAAGGTCCCACGGGGGAGTCCCTGCCAACACACACGCCGCCTCGAAGGATACGGTGGAATATCCTCTTATAGCTCTAATGGCTAAAACGCGTTGCGGCCTGCGCAGAACTGCGGTGTTTTCGCGCTTGAGGGCATCCACCCATATCGGGGCGCCATAGAGCGCCATGGAACGAACGACGCCGGTGAAAAGGTGACGACAAACGTCTGACGGACCTCCCAGGTTCGGGAGCAAGCGACCCAGAGCCCCAGCGGCCCCTACAAGACGGGGCGCGAGGCGACGGAAGTGCTCCCGGAAGCTCCAACGACTGTCAAGGACGATTCCTAAGTATTTCATCGTTCGACCGATACCTATCGCCACCCCGCCTACGACGATTTCGTGCGCTTCTGCCGGCGGTGCATTACGAGGCCCGTGGAAAAAGAGAGCTTCACATTTCTCGAGAGCCACAACCAATCCTAGACGTCGGATGCGGTGGACCACGTCGGCGACGCCAGCCGTCGCGATATGTATCGCCTCACGGTATGTACTGCCGCGGGCGGTTACTAATGTGTCGTCCGCGTAACACGTGAGGTCGACCCCAGGTATTAGTGAGCCCCTCAAAACCCAGTCGTAGCCGATGTTCCACAGGGTCGGACCGAGAACTGACCCCTGTGGAACACCGCACGACATTGGCTTTTCGCACCATTCATCTCTCGCCGGGTAGATTACTGATCTGTCTGACAGATATGATGCAATGACTCGCCTAAGGTACTGCGGCACGCGGTGGAAATGGAGCGCAGCTGTTATGCAGCTCCAGGGGAGGGTGTTAAATGCGTTGGCGATGTCGAGAGACACCGCGACGACCACTCCCCGCCCTGCGACAGCATCCTCCGTCAGGGCCCTCACTCGCGTGATTGCGTCTATCGTAGATCGCCCTCGGCGAAAACCAAACTGGTTGGGGCTCAGGTCCGGGCCGTGCTCCTCCATATGTTCGACGAGGCGGGCTGCCAATAGACGCTCAAAGAGTTTGCCCACCTCGTCGAGCAGGACGATAGGGCGGTACGCCGACGGAGACTCAATCGGACGGCCCTCCTTCTTTATGAGAGTAAGTTTACCCGTTCTCCATCGCCGGGGGAAAGTTCCGCTTGAAAGGCATGCCGAAAACAACCGTATCACTCTCGGCTCAAGCGCATTAGGTATGGCGAGTGTCCATGCGCGACCGGGCACTCCATCGGGTCCCGGGGCGGTGTTACGGCCACGGAGCCTAGCAACCGCCCGGTTGAGCTCGGCCGGAGTTATTTCGGGAATGACCACCTCTTCGATCTCCGCGATGACCTGGCTAAAAGTCTGGTCCTCCGTACTTGTCATCATTGATGGTGGAGAGAACTCCTCTCGGTGTGGGAAAAGGGTTGCAACCACCTGCTGCAGGAGCGCCGGATCCATACTCTGTGTCACTGGGGGTGCCCAGGGGCGAAGTTTCGCCCGCACCAGCCTATACGGCCGCCCCCAGGGATCGCGATCTAGGGTCTCTAGCAATTCTTTCCATGCTCTACGCTTGGCCTCTCTGATGGCCACCGAGAGAGCTTTCCGGGCAGCCTTGTATGCGGCATAAAGTTCCGCCTCGCGAGTCTCGTTGGGACGACGACGTCGACTCCTGGTGTATCGGTGGCGCGCCCTCTCGCAAGCAGTACGTAGTTGGGCTAATTCCGGCGACCACCAATACACCTGACGTTTGGGGAGGCGGTTTTGGGCCCGGGGCATTGCCGCGTCGCAGATCCGCGATATGCTGCAACCAAGCTGTTCAGCCTCTAGTTCCACGTCCGTCTGACCCTCTGGTACTGGAGACCAAGACTCCACCAACGCGGCTTCGACCAATAAGTCGCAATCAAGCCTTCCTAACACCCATCTTGGTCCGTCGCCTCGCGGGACACGACCCGGCCTGTTCGGGGTAACTGGAGAGGGGAGGATTTCGTAGCGGATGTACCGGTGGTCGGACAAAGTCTCGACCCTCTCCAGCACTTCCCAGGCCTGAATACGGCGCGCAAGAGCGGCACCGGCCAAGGTGATATCAACAATAGATCCGCCGTTGTGCCGCACGCACGTATAGGTCGTGCCCCTATTTAAAATAACAAGACCAAACGAGACGGCCCAGTCCTCCAAGGCCTTTCCTCGGGAGCTTGTAGCCGGAGATCCCCATATCACCGACTTTGCATTAAAGTCCCCCGCCACTAGTACTGCGGCGGGGTGAGCCCAACGAATCAGTCTGCCAACCTCAGCCAGAAACTCCTGAAAATCGGCTAGATTACTGTTAGGTGAGTGGTAGCAGGCGATAATGACCATTGCTCCCGTGAACGCCGCCACGCAGCCCTTGCTCTTAGCCACTCTGCTGAAAGGGGGGGAGCTGGATGCTGTATGCCTAACTATGGCCACCAAGTTGTCAGTGTCCCCGACCCAGTCGTCGCGTGGTAGGATGTTGTATGGCTCTGCAACGATTGCTATGTCTATCAGCCATTGTGCCATAGTTTGTATTAGGAGATCCTGGGCCGCGGCGCAGTGGTTGATGTTCGCCTGCAAGATTTTGGTGGCCATTATTGTTGGTCGATAGACATTGCTACTTCCTCGTTAGCTATCCCGCTCTGGTTGATGTTGGATTGGGGTGCTCTTACACCAGCCGTCACTTTCGGAACCTTCCCACCTTTTGATTTCGGGGCCTTACAAGCGGGACCCCCAAGTCGATGATCTGCTGGTTTCTTCGCTTCCGCACATAGCAGACAGCGAGGACGATCGGCTGTGCATTCCGCTATCTTGTGGCCCGTGAGCCCGCAGCGGTAGCAGCTGTTGCTACGGTCCTTGTCGGCCTGACACATGGCCTGAGCGTGGCCGGTGCTAAAGCAGCGGAAACAACGAAGAGGGCGGGGCTCAGCAATTGTGACACGTGCCGAGACCCAGCCGACAAGAAGCTTGCCGGATTCAGCTATCTTTTTAGCTGCCGTCAGCGGGCACCTAATCCAAGTCGAGCCGAGACCCCAAGGGTTGCGACGGACCTCGCTGACTTTCACGATTTCCGCGAGGCAGCCACCGGCGCGCGCTACCGCTATCGCGACTTCCCCAGGCGTAGTTGAGTCGTCCAGGCCGTAGATACGCATTTCAGCGGTTTTAAAGGGCCTGGAGACGATAGCGTCCCCTGCGAGGACTTGTCTGAGGCTTGTAGCGAGGGAGTCTGCCTTGTCGTTGCAGTTCTCCCCCGCCACTTCTAACTTTCGCGCACCGGTAGCCGCCGCGCGAATTTGGCACCCTCCGGAGATGCCGTGGTCGCCTAACACGATATTCTGTTTTGCCTTTTCAATAATGGAGGCATATGTGGTCCCCCGAGCCACGGCCTCCGGAGTCAGCGTTAAAATGATCACAGCGGAATTTGGGGGCCGCAGTGTGGCCTTCTTGGGCGCTGTTGGCTTTGTGACATGAGCCGCAGGCGCACCTTTCTTTCCCACTTCCTTCTTTTTTCTCGCGACAGTGCTCCACTCGCCTGTGAGGGGTGGAGGAACTGATGGTAGCGATGGTGGAACAGCAGGAGCAGTGACCGGATGGCGTGACGATCCAGTTCCAGATGCGCCTGCGATGTTTCCTTTCTTATTCTTCTTTTTCTTTTTCTTCTTCTTCTTCTGTCCTTCCTCTTTATCCTTGGACACCGACGTTGGGTCTTGTTGGGCCGCTGGTTTAGTTGCCAATACTGGCGCCGCATCCGTCCTTTTATCTGCAGCTAGGGGTGGGCGGATCCGGGGTTCCGCAGGAAGCCGGGCCTCTATTGCTCCAAACCTAGCATCAATCATAAGCCTAAGGTCGCTGATGGCGCGGTCAATCTCAGAGTTGGTGGTTGAGGGTTGACATGCCCGCTCTGAAGACACACCCTGGACTCGTTGTGATTCCGACAACGCCTCGACCAGCTCCCTCAGCGCTGCTACCTCCTGCCGCAAGACGGTAATCTCTGCAGTGAGGCGATGGTTCACGGAAGTTAATTTCATTGTTTCGTGATTAGAGGATCGCCGAGATAGCTCTGAGGTAGAAATTTTTATGGCTTTGGCTGCCTCCTTCAACCGTTTTTTAAAAGTACCTTTCACGCTAAGAGACTGGTCCGCCATAATAGTCACGTCATCTAGTCTCTCGTATATTCTTTGAGCCAAGTCAGTCGCCGGTAAATCCTCTGTTGGCGCCGATGTGTCCCCAACAGTGGAGCTGGCTGAGTCGCTCATTACGGACTCCACTTCTCCTATAGAGGTTTCCTCCATGTTTTGATCTTCTGTCGTAGCTGAAGGGACACGTGTTGATGGTGTGCGACCCTTCCGCACTTTGCGACTCTTAGTCGGATGCTCCTTCGATTCTGTTATCGGGGCCACGAAGTCGTCCAGAACAACGACCGGACGTTTTCTAAGAGATCTCCGTCGGTTGTCATCCACGTGGCCTGAGGTAGCCTCAGCGATGTCTGAGCATGATCCGTCGAGGCTAAGGTCCCCCACCGACCCACTGCGCCAGTATTTGCTCGTCGACTTTGGCTCTCCTACCTCCCTGACCTTGTCACTCTTATTTGATGGAAGGAGTCTCCCACATCCATCCATGCCGGGAAGGCCTTCCTTTCTTGTATTACTGGTGTTATGAGTATCAGGGGCTTCCAAAGTAGCCCCGTCTCCAGTGCCCGGTGAAATTAGACTCTCGACCTCTCTCCTCTCTCCTTCTGCCTCTCCCAACCCAGGACCTCCCGAGGCGCAGGATGGCCCATCGACGACCGCACTTTTCAGCCGGTCGTCGGAACGCATTTGTTGCCCCTCCCCAGAGTACGAGGGGGCTCTGCCCGCCGGAACGGCGGGGTCGGATTCTCCGGCAGCGGCGCTGCCGGTACCGACCTGGGGTACCACAATATTACAAAGTGCGTGCTCCATAACTATTCCTTTTTTGTAATTAGGGTTGGTCCCTATAAAACCTTAAAAGCTAACTTAATCCTAACACCCGCTAACGACCGAACCACCTGCCGGCCACGCACCGTCTCGGCACGGGCAACCTTACGGTTAGGGTGATTTTTTATAGAGGTTTTCTTCCTCGCGACCGCTGTCTCCCCAACCTCCGACAAGCGACCCCCGATCCTGACCCAAGGAGTTGGGCCAGGCTTGCGGTTTGGGTCCGCCGAGAACAGTACTCAACGGACACCCCCACCCCGGGCAGGACATGAAAATCCGCCCCCCCATGGTTTTTTATAGAGATTTTCCTTCCTCTCTCGTGCAGTGACGCTCACGCACCACCGCACGGTGTGAAGGGACCTGGTTCTGAGCCTTACGGCTCGGAACAGGAAGGTCCCTTCGGATCTGTCTTAGCTTCGCTCAGCGCTACTAAGCCCCCTCACCACGACAAGGTACAGACCCACGAGGGGGGTACTCAGTTTACCCTACACACAAAGTATGTATAAACACAAACTACCCACAATGCACGGGAATATTTAGAACTGTCTATTTTGAAATCATTGTTTGCACAGTTTTGACTCTTAATGAAAACTGGATGAATCAAAATACAGAAATAAAACTGCCATTAAAAATCAAATACGTTTTATTTTTACGGCATTCTTTTCAATGTCCATTGAATTGTAGCCGATCTGATTGGGGTTGACATTAGACCTCAGGGAAATCCTTCAGCAGATTGTGTGTTCTGACGTCATATTATTGGCGAACAACAAACTGTACCCTGAAGTGGCATATTTTAATATCGATTGACGAACAACGCATTGTTTTGTGTATAGGAAGTTGTGTACTGAGCTTGCGACGTCGACGAACGATCGCAAAAAGCTTGCAGAGCAAACCCGCATCGTGTACAATGTCGCTATTTTGACCTTTTTCCGCCCTGCATCTATATCCGATCCGATAGTTTTAGATTTGCATGTAAAACATATAAATGGGGCTCATCTGTATGTATTCACCCGTGGAGTGCTCTCGATAGAGCTGGCCGCTCTCCCTCTCTCTCATATTTAATTTAAAACTACGCTGATCCTCAGTTCACTGTAACTTGCTTATGCTACAAACAAACAGATAAGCGACAATATACATTACATACGGTCACACAACTCTACAATAGCTGAGATATATTTGCATGCAATTTCTACTCCTATCTGAATTTCTCAAATGTGTTTCGTAATAGCAGTCGTTTGCTAACTTCAAGTGCTCGGACATAAGTTTAAAACGATGTTATATTTATAAAACATGAGCTTTATTTTATTCATAATAAAAGTAAATTTCTTTCCGGAATATTTTCTTTATAATTCTTAACAAGATTTTCTCTTTTCCTCCTAACTGACAAGATAATAAGCTTCCGAATATTCATCAGAAAAAAACGCATGAATGCATGTAATATAAGCTAATTTCGACATTCTTAAATTATTCACAAGACACTCCTTGAGGAAAACGGAAGTGGCATAATATTTTGTTTTTGTATTAAGATTAGATTTTCTTTTGTTATCACTGAATCAAAAGGATGCTTATTTCGAGTAGATAAACAATTTTCCCTTCCATTATTGTAAAGAGCAACATAACAAGTTTACGGTGACAACGGACGGGCTTCTATCACGGACAAACAAAGGCTTTTTATAACTTTTTCGTAGTTAATTTGAAGTGGTGAACAAAGCGGACCCAGTGAGAGTGGATACTCTTTTATTCCTAATTATTATGAGAGTGCGCGAACAGAGCACAGTACGGTTTTTTAGCATCGCTGTATAGTTAATTAGGTTTAAGTAGTTCTATTTGTTATGCACGAAGCACATTATGAGATAATTCAGTAACAAGTATAGTTTTATAAGTTACGACTGTATTGAATTATCTAACGGGATAATGGTATTGAGGGGCCGAACGATGACCAAGTCGAAATCGAGTCCCAGAGCTAGCTAATTGCTGTTGTCTGCGCTGCCGAGTAATGTCATGTTTGACCAAATCTAGTAACCTATTGCCAATAAGGATAGGCTTTGCATAGTTCAGCAAGTTTACATACATAGACGAGAAGCGCGATTCTCTACCACTATCGACTATCGACAATCGGCTAGCTAGGCGCAGTAGGAATTAACTTTGCAAAACACTTAAAAACTCAAACTCTCGATGCGCGGTATTACTGAGTGTAGAGAAACGCGCTACAGAATAGGAACACGTTAACAAATTCCGAGTGACCTTTGAGAAGTATTTCAATACAAATTATAAAACAACAATAGCACTGTCCCTGGCATCGAACCTAAGACCGCTTAATCAGCTGTTGTTTACCGCACCGCAATGACCACAGAGGTAAATAGTACGTAAAACCAAAACTTTAATTTTGGAGTCTTGATATGACTTTGATTCAACGCGTTAATTAGTAATTATATTACGCAAAGAAGTTAAACATGAAAAGATAATTTGGACTGTACAGGGTGTGCAAATTTTAGTTTTAGAGCTCAAGCCTTGCTTCCACGAAAATGTATGATTCTCATTAACACTTTTGGACTTAATGAGTTTCGAAATAAAACGTGCGAAGATGTACGAAATGCTTCTCTTAGTAATTGCGTTCTAGTTCTATTTATACTAACGATAGAAGATTATTACCGAATCGTATTGTACGCTCCCAGTAACTATGAATCTGAATACTAGAAAGCTAACAAATAGCAGCTTAAAAACAAGACTTTGGAGAGACACAAAGTAATTTGGCGGCTACTGGATAGTATTGAGCAATATTGAAAAGGTTTTTGTTTTTACTCTATCCCAGTATTAAGAACCGGTACAAACAAGTACCTACTACATAATGAGAGCACGTTCGGATCACGTCTAATTAGGTATCAGGATACATAATCTGTGTCTAAGCGTATAATCTAGACATAACATCAGGCCATTTATTTCATAGGCTGCAAAAAGCCTCTAACATTTTTTTCAAAGCCTGCAAAGGAAAGAAAAGAATAATGGTATAATTTCGAACGTGAAATGGCGCCATGTGTATTGTGATACGTATTTTTGTAAAATTTATAACTGCTTTATCATATTTACGAACACGGCCAAGGAGAAACGTCAAAAAATAAATGAATGGAGTTTTTGTTTTGCGTAACGCGTTTGTTGTGGGTGAAAAGGAATTAAAAAGGTAGGTTGAATTGTGTTTTTAAACAGTGAAAGTATAAGGTGCATTTAACCTATGTGTATGTTAAATTCGTATTTACTTTTAATATCGAAACTAACGATTTGGCTCAAGTGTTATCAAGGTACCTGGTTATTAGGTAAATTTATAAATAATCCATTGTCTTAAGTGTAATTGAATAGCATTGAACTTTCTAGAACTAAATATATTAACAAGATATTCAATTAATTTTAATTCTAATTCAAGATATGTACGCATTAAGTGTCAGGTTGCGTGGCATAACTTAGATCTAATTAATCTAATGGCGGGTGGCACTCGTGCCCCGATGTCAGGTATAGATAATATTGTCATTTGAATTAGATTATTAACTGTCACCATTAGTAAATTGCTTATCGTCAAGTTTGTCAGTTAGAGGGCACTTGGAAATAATTCAAGCTGTCGACATGACGCCTCCAACGGTTCTCGTGAATACGTACATACGAGTCGGCGGCAAGCCGTACATCGATCGTGTATCAAAAATATTCATCATATGCGAAATGCCTTTCGGTATCATCCGGCTCCCACTTCTCAGTAACATACATCCCATATTCACGCTGCTACTAGTCCTATATTCAGTAGGCATGGCGGCCTTTTTGATAAACTTCTTCAATAACCTCGACGAGGTGTACCTCTTGGACGTCGCTATTGGTTCTTCTATTTGCCAGTGGTTGTTCTTCGTGGTGTTTAACCTAGTTTCCATTAAACGCCTGCAGCGCTATTACATGGAGTTGAACGTGTTCGACAAGGAAGTTGGTTGTATTCCGAAGATGGGAAAGGGAACGATCAGAAACATCATACAAACTGTTTTCATGATTTTGTACAACAGCATTTTGTTTGGCCTCCCATTTTTATTGGCTTCGATCGGCGAGATACATTTAGAATTTATTCCAGTGATGGCATGTCATGTTTTTGAAGTGCATTATATCGGACACTTGCTTAGTCTTTTAATACCTCGTTTGCGTCTAATCAATTATTACATGGAACTGTCTCTATCCAATGCAAAGATAACAAAGACGACTAATGTAGAAGAATTTGGTTTTATAAGCAGCAATGGTAATAAAGCTCTATGTAAAATGGAGAAATTAATGAATCTTTATCATACGATTATAAAGGCTTATAATTATTTGATTGAAGCTATAAAATGGCAGGTAAAGAACGGAAACCGAAGACTTAATATTGCGAGTGGAAGGTAAAAATGATGGAAATGTACTTTTATTTTTCAGTTGTTGGTTACAATAATAGCATCCTTTGTCAGTATTCTGTGCTACTGTTACCACGTGTCGTACGCTTTGATAAAAGATGAGGTAAGTTATAAACAAGTTATATTTCTAAGAACAAGTCATACGTGTTCTCCGAATGTCTCTAACAGCTGCAATATAATTAAGTTATCCGACAGTTAGAACTTTCTTCCGTTGCTTCAGTACTTAGCAAACTTAATTTGAACTTCAGACTCAAGACAACAAACATTTTATTTTGGTATTTTACGAGCATTTCCGTCGCTTTTCCAATTTTCTCGTACGTGTAGTTTATAATAAGAAGTCTTGAAGCATTTATTGTAGTTTTCTTAATTAAAAATATGTTAATTATATGCTGTTATTTCTAGGGTCCGCTATCGTTTACGGCATCTTGTCTGGGACTTTCTGTGGGGATAATGTTGCCACTCTTCGCCCCCTGCAGCCTTGGGGACCAAGTTCATAATGAAGTGCGACGACTACGCGAATTACTGGCTTCAAGACTTTATGAGAACCAACTGGGTATAGTAAAAACTCGTTTTATGCGATCCGCATTTACCGTGGTTATGTTAGCACGGGATTTTTCACTCACGATAATTCTGCGTGGGCACTCTAATACCTTAACACATTCATTATTTCTACGTCTGCTATAGATAAGTATATTAAAATGGGGAAATTTTCGAGTGTCTGTTATACTTATGGAAAAGGAAGCGGGATCATAACACTGACGCTGCAATTTGAGGTAGAAATGATGATCAATTATCACATATTTTTTGCGTTCGCAGCTAGGTTACAATTTCATTTCGTTTTACGTGAATTAAAGATAAATACACACTTAAGATTTTTATAAATGTATGTGACTGTAAGTTACTAAATGTGAGCAACAAAAAGTCGCCGGTACGACAGTTTGGGCTATACGTATGTATATACATATGTATATGTATTTATGTGTATACCCACTGTAACGCGATTTCCCCTTTCTATTCTAACACTCAATCTTCGTATCAAATGTTAGTGACTCTATAAGCGTTAGCAGCGTCTCAACAGCCGAGTAACTGAAGACAACGACTGTCGTCAGTGCGTAACAGCTCTTACTCACCTTACACTTAACAAGGTTGTAACTCGAGATCTTGTAGGTTAGAAATAAGTAAATATTTTTTAACAACTCACACACGGCAATCTAATTTCTATTTAAACAGAGCTTGTATTATGAAAACTAGCCAACTGATAAATATTTATAAACAAGAAAATAAATATTTTTGGACAGTTACTATGGCGACCAGGCAACTTATAAACTTACTTATTTACTTCTAAATACATACTTATGTAGACAAATTTACAACCAGGCTCAGAACACTGTTCATCACACAACAATTCAGATAGAAAGTGAATTGAATCAAATTTCTAGATAGATACATTTTTTCATTTGCACCCATCACATGCGGCGCTACGGTTATTGCGGCGAGGAGACCACGTTAACCACTACGCCAAACATGTAGTTATAAAGTTATAATAAAGAATTTCATTACACGTCGTCATAAAACTATTTATAGGTCGTGCGGCGAATATTAAGTCAATAGATTGTTTATGAGTGGAGTTTTATTGTGTAATGCGTGCATGTGGCGGGTTGTGCCGGCTACAGCGAGATTTACTTGTGCTGTAATGGTTCCGTTGGCGTTTATTGCGACGGTTATTAGGTGTATCAGCGTGTTGAAACGATACATGTGGTTACGTACGTGTGTTGCTCGTTGTGGTTCATTATTAAGCATACTGAAGCAAATAGTTTTGCTTCTAATTGTAGTAGAATTTGCAAGCCTATTAAGGTTTCAAACTTAATTCTTGTAGCGGTTAATTAACACAACTCAATTATTAATGGAGTAACCCTATCATTGAACTAATGCTTACAAAAAGGCAATAACATTATTCCATATAAAAGTCTATAGGGACGTTGATTTTACCATAAAACGGTTGAACTTTGTTGCGGAAAATTGAAAGTCCACGTAAATTCAATTGCAGCCCTGAGCTACTATTCATATTAGCTTGCTTAATTTATAGTGTCAATATAAAGACAATATTTCAAACACAACTTTCACATCTAAAACACAATATTGATTAGGTATATTTAAACTCCGTCACATATAATCCAGTACAGAATGTGTGTGCAATTAGTCGCATCTCACGTTCCCTGCATCCCAGGGATTGAGTAAGGCTCAAACTTATTATTACTAAGTTGTTCGGAAGCGTAGCGACGTCGAGTCCCTACCTGTAAAACTTACTTAATATACATAGATTATCCAACAACTACCTGAAATTGCTGAGCTTAGAATAAACCGCTATCGTTTATTGAAATTGAAAACTTGTTGCGTAGAACGGTTATAAAATTTCACTATATTTGTCAGATTGAAGGTCTAACTTTAATGTTTTATTACTTACGGATAGACTATATGGTAGATAAAGCGACTGTTTAATGGTAGATAAAGCGACTGTTGAAGTTGGAATAAGCGTCAAAATTAAATATAGTTACGCCAAGCCCTGCACATATGTGTAGTTTTTTACCATACATCAAACTCGAGTTCAAATAGGAATTATATGTTTTTGAATTTCATTTAGATTGTTCTTACGGCGTCTAGCTTATTTTCGCCTTTAGTTAAGCTCGATAGTTAATTAAGAGAGGTTGCTTAAATATGAGCGTAACTAAAGAGGTAAAATAACGAAGCCTGTAAAATTTTCGTGCCGTAGTCTGCACCTTAGCTATATACATTTACAGGGTCATTACTTTGGCTAGCATAAGTAATCAGTCAATATCAACAATAGTGACTAACAAAAACGCAGAACATTATTCTTGGCAAGATCCCGGAAGAGAAGGTACGACGATAATCCACTTACCTCTCTGCAAAGCGGGATAAAAAGGTCTGGATGAGATTATCGACGAGTTGGCCATGTCAACACCTATTATTCTTATTGTGGAAATGTTCTTTGAGTTTCAATGACAAAGAGCCTTGAAAGTTTTATGTGCATCCATTGTAAAACTTATGAATCTTGCAAAAAATGTGCATGAATATATAAGAATATATTATATTAAGGAAAAACGATGATCAAAATAATTGTGTCATTAATTTGAGATAAGTTTAAAGCAGTTGGTATGTTGTATTTTACATTAATACGAATTAAAAAATTCGGCAATTCATAATGCATATAAACGCATTTCGCATACGTACGTGCTCGTGACAATATTCCGGACCGATTGGATTTTCGAAATGAGATATTTCCAATAACATCGAATCGAAGTATTCTTTGCAATTACTTTAATAACCGACTGGCCCGATTAATGTAATTGAAGAGATGAAATCTTGGCATCTCTCCACTGGTAACTGTGGAGAATTGACACAGATTTATCGCTATTAATTATTCTATTCAATTTTGCAGATAAATCCAGTCGTGGCATGGCGAGGGCACTTCTTGCCTGGACAGAGACGAGGGACCTCTCATTCTCACTACTACGAATGCTGAACATCGACATATCCCTCCCGTTCAAATTCGTCGGTCTTCTAGTCACGTATCTAATTATATTATTACAGTTCCAGAAAGTTATCAACCCCTGAATTGTATTCTCATTGTACTTTAACCAAGTTTGTTTTAATTTGGGATGGAAATGCGATTGTACTTGCACCGTTTGTTTTAATTAATAATATATTTCATTATAATAATATGTTAATGAAATACAAGATAATAATAAATAATTTCGTGCTTTGCATAGTATCTAAAATACATTGTATTATTCTAAATTGTTGTCTTATTTAGCGGTAACAAATCACTGTCATTCTCGCTAAATCACTTGGCAAGTTAACCACCATCTTAACTTTTGCAACAAGGTACAAAATGTTCCGCAGTCAGGGAAAACAAGTAACAGTTTTGTAAAATTAAATGGCCGATAAATCTCAGCTTACGAGTTGCAGACTTGGTTTTTAAGTTTCCTTTGTTAATTATTAATGGCGGACAGCGAAACAATCGTAATAAAAGTTTTGTGCTCGTTCATTAATTTCACAATGAAGTTTGAAACACACCTACATTATTCTCACCTGTCTCTGGGGAATAAGCTCCAACGTCGTTACGTTAATACACGTACAATTAACCAGTTATTATAAAAAGGATTTTTATTCGGAAACGTTGATGGATGGCCGCAGGGAAAACTGATTGCATTGGTCGGTTTGTAATTAAATGCCTTGGGAATTAAACTCTTCATATTGGTCAGAATTACCTACTACAGAAAAAAGTCTCGTAAAATAATATCGTAGTTATTCTCGGTTATATAGGTACAGCTACATTAAAAATACTAGCTGCTGGCATGTGATCGCTTGCGTGATCTTTAGGTAACATGTAAAAGAAATTTGATTATCGAAAAGCCTATGTGATGCTCTTACAACCAAGTTATATTATAACTGCAACGTTTAATCTATTTCATTCAGTAGTATTCGCATGAAAGTAATATCCCTACAAAAAATCATTTATAATATTTATAG
The DNA here is from genome assembly GCF_050436995.1 of Anticarsia gemmatalis. Classification (NCBI taxonomy): domain Eukaryota; kingdom Metazoa; phylum Arthropoda; class Insecta; order Lepidoptera; family Erebidae; genus Anticarsia; species Anticarsia gemmatalis. The sequence goes on from NC_134760.1 coordinate 5,816,678, forward strand.
AATAATTTCTATTGTCTAAGTAGTAGTACTAAAGTATCTAGTATAGAGAGCTATCGATGTCAACACTCCTGCTTTCGAACTAAGATAGATACTAGTACAAAGCCCGCGTCTCGGTACTAATTGTAACTTTGACTTGAAACCACGTTAGACAATACAAGTTTGTTAGCTCATCGTCTAATATAACAACATGAGTCACACGCCACGGCTTAATTACCTTCGTATTAGGACTTCAACTAGGTATTGAAGCGGAGTTCGAAACTACACAGTTAGGTGCAGCGCAGACGGCACACTTTTTGTGCGATCGAGTCTGTGTACTAATGTGGTAAAGTCTATTAAAAACTTAAACTTACCGTGTTTTGTTTTTTCTTTAGACTCATACATGTCCAAACAGGAGCGGAATAAACAATACAGCACACTTCATCCCACATTTTTCTTTTTAAATGTCTATCATGATATTCTGCAGACTCGATCGCACACAAAAAGTGTGCCGTCTGCGCTGCACCTTATATGTATGTTGTATTAGTTGTTATGTATTGTGTAAATGGTTCTGTGTTGTACAATATGTTCTCGTATTATATGATTTTAAGTGATAAGTATTATTTATTTTTTCCATGGTTAATGTTTTTATATTCAATCGAAGGGTTGTTTTGTTATTTTACCTCTAGTTATGTCACGCATTATATTAAAACATGAGTTTAAACATTATGTTGTCGCTTTCAATACTATTACACCTACTAAATATATTATTTGTTACAGATAAGAAAATATTTTTATTTTAAAAGTATGTATTTAAGTAAGTATTTATGTTTGCAAGTATCTCCCCTATGTAACTTTTAAACTCTCGCGTTGCATTTTTAATATATACTAGGATGTGGGAATAACCGGAACACGCATTGTACCTTGAAATGCCTCTAGAGGTATTTCATTTGAAACGAAGTTCTTCTACGTGTTCCTTTGCATGCACCTCTCATTTTCACTGCTACAAATGCTGAACTATTTGAGACTTAAGAGAGACACTTCAGATATCTTCGTCTCAACATCCGTAAACAAAATTCCTTCAACATTAACAACTCGCACTTTTGTCATCAGTAAAATCTATTCAGTTTGTAATTAGTTGTGTGTGGGAACTTTACCTCACCGTCGGTCGCCACTAACCCATGGACGCAGAGATTAACCGTGTTGGTTTACTTAAGTTTTCACTTTAGTGTCCGTAATTTATGGTTTGTTTGACCGAAAACCCGATCCTCACCTTCGCAGGAACAAACAAGCATTTCAACTGGATTGATCTGCATGTGTTCTACTAACTATTATTTGTTTTACAACAGTGTAATCTCGAAGTGTTTATAGTACTTCATAACTATGTTTCTTTGAAGTGAATAATTAATTAGATACGTAATAGTTTTGAGAAATCAAATTTTTTTTGATAAACTTACTTTACCATATTTTGATCGATTTATAAAATAATGACGATTTAAATATTTATAATATTGCATTGTTTTATCAAATATTTGTAATCGTGAGAAGCTTGTAGTCTTTATTTACACAGTGCTGTTTAATTCTCTGTTTTTGCTGTTCTTTATACAGTAGCGGCATAGTACTGTTTACTAAGTCAAATACTGGAGACGAAGACGACGCGATAATGAAAAGATTGTTATCGTGATAAAGATCTGTAGCTTTAGCAGGTTTCAAATACATATAAGACACGCGTTTTGTTATAAGGTATAGGGAAAAGAAAGAGCAAAAGACACACAAAAATATATGTCAAGTAAAGCAGAAAACAAACAAGCATTTATTGTTACAGTATCAATAATTTTCGTCATAGCATATGTATACTGATGTACGAAAGATAACACATACAGGATATGAACTCGGATAAGCTCATTATAACCGGGTACAGTAACATTTTGAGTATCAACTAAAATTAAATTTCATATCTGCTATAGAAAATTTTATTCTCTCGGGAAAGCGGAAGTTCGACGCAATACATGACGTCCCAGCAGTGGGAACAACTGTCGAGTGTAATTAACATATTTATTTATGTTTATTATTTATTGATATCATAAATTGTTAAGAGAGATAGGTACAGGAAGTTATAATTTATCGAAAAATAGCCGTATAAATTATAATTAACAAAGCAATTTAGTCGGTTGAATTAAACTAAAATCAGCCTTTGTTTTTATACAGCGGATAAAATATTTTTTTATCGACGAATGACTAGAACTTTAGCACAATGCATATACACACAAGCAAATATTATAAAAGCAAAACACATTAGAAATCGAGAACATTTACTGTTTTATTAATAAAACTAGGTGGTGTTTATTATTATTTACTTCCGCTTCTCAACTCTCAGAAGTAGATACAAACAGTAATTAAGTTGTAAACGTTAAGTATTACGAAACAAAGTAAATAGAGTTGAAGCGAAAATTGGAAAACTTAAATCACAAAGTTTAAACATTTAGCAATGTACAGAGAAACATCAAAACTAATTTGAAAAACAGATTGGAGTGAAACTTTTGAAAGCAGGTAAGTATTTAATTTTCACTAAAAACTGTCGGTCACAGCGACGCGGCGAGCGGCAATTCCGTTTTAAGGTTTTAACGACAAAGGATATTTTCAAGGGAGCCAAGAGCGATATCTATTGTTATCGGAGAAAACGTGAAGGCTTAGTCCTTTATATTCCGCGGAAAACATTTCAACAATTTCCCTTTTTTCGTTTCAGTCACGCTTTTTACAATGACGGACGAGGGCATTCCACAAGAAATTTATTGCTACACAAATTTGGAAAGTGGTTACGACTATTGTCTGGTATGCCATGTATTTCTTTATGGTTTTTATTTAAGACTGGGCTTTGAGTACCTTTGAGAACATTAATAAAAGAACTTAGTCGTATTTCTCTTTTTGAAGTATATTTATTGAGCGTATAAGTCCGAACGTCCTATTGTATTCTTCTTTTCCTTATTATACTCAATCGTATTGTTGAGGATTTTTAGATTAATTAGTTCCGAACAATTGTGTTATCACAAATGAACACTGTTTGCATTTTACGTTTTGCATTACATATTATAAAGTCATATTATTCATAAAACAAACTTTACATAAACAAAATGATGTAATATGTATGTAATAAATGTATGTAAAATAAGCTTAAGACAACAATTCCTAAGGCTAGATATCATTGTACAGAAAGTAAAATGACTTAAATCTACAGTACATTTCACATTGCACATGATATTTGTGGCTTTCTGTCTTTTCCTCGCGTCACACGTCTCTCATCCCGTTATGTCACGCCATGTGGTCGCTCAGCGTTGGAGTTTCAAACTGTATTTTACTCTCGATTTAAACTTTATTCAGGTGCATCTGTATCATTTGTTGTTTCATAAGACCTCTTGAAACGGATATTTTCTGAGCAAGTTTTGATATGACTATTAGGAGCCCGAGCCCACTATCTTCCATTATAATTATGACATAATTTTTGTACTATGAATTGCGGTCGTTACCATTTTAAGGGTGACTAGGATCGTATGAGAATAAAAGTGAAAACTTAACAATTACGTACACTTAAAATAACATTCTCATTCATAGAATTTAATCAAACCTTTATCAAACAAACACAACGTGCAACGCATCTAGGCATCGCATCAATCTGATGCGAGCACTTGCCAAAGCTAGAATGACTGCGTCAGAACTGAAGCGCGTATATCAATACAGGTCTATATTGAACCACTGGCTTCTCCGAGTGGATTCTAAGCGAATTTTCAATGCTGTTACATGTCAATATTGGAGCCATGCCATCTACGTGCAGACAAACGGCGGCTCTACATTTCCATTAAATGACATTTCCTTTCTTTAAAACACTGCATTTTCACGACTTGTTTTTCTTGCAAGAATGGTATGTGACGTCCAAAGTATATTAAACAAAAGGAAAATCATCTGTAGCTGTACATGTCATTTATTTTCTGCCTGACGGTCACGAAAAATGTAAATTCTTTTACATTTTTAAAAACTCATAACGCCGTACCTGTGAAATATTACAAAGTTATTTGATAACAAGCAAGAGTCGTTCAAATATAATTATTTAATATCCTCCCTAAGTGCTCGCAAACATAATAAAAATTACGTGGAACGGTGAAGAATTAATGGAAATTGTTTACCTGTCGCACTGTTTAATGTCGACCCGAGGAACGGAGATAACTTAATTATTTCGTGTACTCAACATATCCAGACGTTTGAGATATGGTCCTATGCATATTTATGAGAAGTTCATGGCCCAATTGATGCTCCACGGGACGTGTGATCTAAGTGCGATCTAGTTAACTGATGTTCAGCCTGTCTAAATATAGAAACACCCCGTGTACCTATGTTTCGGTAGAATAGTCATATCGTGTTCTAAGATTTCCTAAATGCCTTACGAGCGTCTTTTATACCTTGATAAAGTATTGGTTAGCATCCTTTAATACATTATTTATCATTTTATTGGCTTTACGGCATCAATTTTGTACGATTCAAGTTGATGTGTTATCAAGGAAAATGTTGATAGGATCGTAGGTTACTACGTAGTGGCATGACTCGTGACAGCCAATCGCGCGTATCAGGTGCGGCTGAAATCCTATACGAAACACGCTCCAATGAGGAAGGGTGAACGAGGAAAGAAAAACGTATTTATTATCACTTGTCGTGATCCATAAATGATATAATAAATACAAACTAGTTCGTGGAACAATTAATAAGAGAAAATCAATGAAAGTCAGAAAAAAATGCGAAATACCTAATCTATGTCGGGTTAATTGTTCCAAAAATGTTCAATATACAACAATTAATCAATTGTTCCCGGAATAATATACTACGTGATGCCGAGTTTCTGTTTATTCTACTTTACTTCGCTAGGCACGTTTTTCCTCGGAATTGTTGTAAGCGGAATTGTTCTAAATTAATTATTCCCATGTGCGACTGTGTAGGTATGTAATGAAATGCAGATTTTGTGGTTGTTACATAAAATTATGTGGGCAAGGCGGACGGTCCGGGCCCAGGACCACTGTCAATTATTACTGATCCAATTATAACCCTTGCGATTTGAGAAATCCTCCTGAGAAATGGCTGTACGGCGTTCGCATTTGTGTTAACTAATTGATTGTATTATACCGTTATGTATACCTACGTATAAAGTTTTGTAATAAATTCTCCCGACAGACGTTCGTGACAATCCCAAGTTTAAGACCGTGGGAGCTCTGTATCAATTTCGTCTATTTTGATTTATGCAAAAGAACTTTGAACAAAGTTTGTGCAAATAACGAGTGTAAATAAGCCAAATTATTCAGAATTTGGGTCGATACTGCTGATTATTTATAAGTTCTAGTTTTATATACAAAACTTTGAAATAACTTATAGGATTTTCCATTTATTTCTTTAATTTTAATGATATGAACTGAGCTATATTTAAGGACTCCCGCTAAGTTAAGTGCAGCCTTACTAATTTAAATTGTATGTATAGAAATACAAAATCACATTACATTCATCACGTAATCATATTACCTATGAATCAGGTAACCCTAATTACCTACATTCGCTATGGAAATACACGATAAAATGAATCCAGAGGAAATTACTGGAAAATCCGCAGTTTTTATGGTTTTATTTCACTAGGTTAGTTCGTTTCAAAGATTTCATTTCACTAGAATGGAAAATGGAAATGAGAGATATCTGGATTACGTCTATCTGGTCACGGATTTTTATTATTACAGATTTATTTTCAAATCCTTTTCAGAGAGGGCCTTTATTGAGGACTGGACTGTGCGGGTGCGGTTGATTTAAAGGGCTTCTGTTGACTTGGATTACTTTTATTAATAAAAATAAATTTAGAGACCGTTTTATACATCGCTTTGTTTTGTTTTATACAAACAAAATACATCATACTTTTGTGCTGTTTAGGGAGCTCAAACAGATTTCTCTTCTGTTCACGTTGGGGACAACCAAATCAGAAGCAAAACAAACGCCACGGTACATTGTATCCAAAACGTTGACTGCTAAGAACAAAAACTTCTGAAATTACGAGATGTTACTCCCTATAAAATATCACGGCAAAATTTTGTCTCTGTCAGGTACATTATCTTTGCATAATGCGGTTACTTGTCAAACTGTACAATATTTCAAGCGGATTCGCACCTCATTTATCAGAGTTGCTTACTAAATTGCGTTCTTACCATTTTTCATAGTGTCTGTGCAGGTAAAGCTATAGAATAACAGTTTTACTTGATGAATGTCGGCAGTGGGGCAAACTCGACGCCTTCCTTAACGAAGACGGATCGTGTCGCATGGTGACCGATGCGCAGGTAACGAAAAAATAACACACTTTTGCTCATAACAAATTAGTCTTGTTTCCTTTTTTTTTTCAAGATTTGATGTTAGTGGTTTTTGGCGTGACTGGCCAAATGGTTTCATTCTAGGTTAAGTGATGTGTTATTGTGACTATTTCTTACCCGCTTGGCTTCGCTATGTTTCTGATGTGCTGGCGCCAGCAAGAGGGTATGTGTTGGGCTACGAGCAAGATTTAAAATATAGTTGATCATTGCTCGATAGTTTAAAGTTTGCGAATTTAGACTATCATATAGCCTAATTTGTGTAAGTTTATTGCGTATTTACTTTAAAATGTGCGACTAACATGTACACAAAGACACATCACTACATAGTATAAAACAAAGTCGCCCATTTTGTCTGTAGTCCCTTCGTATGCATAAAACTTTAAAACTACGCAACAGATTTTGATGCGGTTTTCACTAATAGAAAGAGTATTTTCTCCGACAGGTTTTTATATATAATTGAAATACATTGAAACTATATTAGCTGAGTTATAGCGATTTATGTCCAAGAAGTCAGAAAAAAAATCTAATTGAAGATTGCATTTGTGCGTGCGCCGCTTATACCGTTGGATACAAGTAAGAACAATGTATAGCAAAAACATTGGTCTTTATTAGTTCTACAAAAAAGTCCGCGATGACATATATCCAGCTTTTTTATTTAAGTCACAAAAACTACTTTTCTGTATTAAAAAAACATTTAATTCGTTGGGTGATGTTTAACTGGTGATATAACCAATAATAAATATATCCTTATCAAAATAAGTAAGTTCATCATCACGAGCATTTAATTTAGATTATTTTTGCAGTTTACAGTGTGTTATTTAGACATATAGTTTAGGAGATATCACGATATTAGTATTGCGGCACGGTACGGGCCGGCCGCGGCGGCGGGGGCAGCGTCCCTATAACGGCCAAATATGTGAAACTGTATTATAAATAAGAACTCTGAACCATGTTTGTTGCAATAAATAATTTTGAATTTGAATTTGAATTTGAATTTTGATAATATTACTAGGTACAAACATTTTTTTTTTACTTTCAAAAAAAAGCTGCAAAAACATAGTTTTATCACTTTAAAAAAAAAGCAAAACAACAAAAAACCCGCTAAATAAATTGATTAAAAAACATTTCTAAAAAACCCCGTATTTCAACCCTTCCATGGGATTTCACAACCCTTATTAATCAGCAAGGGTTTGTTATTACAAAATCAAAACGTTGAATGGCTTTGTTTATATAAAATTATTATAAAACCGTGTTGACTGGAAGTACATAAATCCTCCATACTCCATACTAATATTATAAATGCAAAAGTAACTCTGTCTGTCTGTCTGCTACTCAATCACGCCTTAACTACCGAACCAATTTGCATGAAATTTGGTATGGAGATATTTTGATACCCGAGAAAGGACATAGGCTATATATCATCACGCTACGACCAAAAGGAGCAGAGTACCAGTAATTAATGTTACAAAAACGGGGAAAAATTTCACCCATTCTCCCTTATAGGACGCAAGCGAAGTTGCGCGGGTCAGCTAGTTTAAAATAATCTAATGTGAGACTTCCTTCGTAACTTTTATTTCGCAAAAAAATGGAAAAACTAAACCCTTTTCCATAACACGTACACGCATTACAATACACCATACGATTATAAAAGCAAACACGTAGCTTACTGGACACGTATTGTGGCCTTCGTAGCTTCGTAGAGGTCTACGGCGTAGGCGTTACATCGCATAAGAAATTAATGGGCGAACTCTTTTGCTTTTATTGAAACTATAAACCTTAGAATAAAATAACGTTAAAATAATATATATTTAATGATAAAAACAAACTGTACCGCCTTTACAAAGTTCAAAGACCAGCATTACATACTTTTTATTGTTTAAACTGTCTTCTTTACTTTTTCGCTTATATCTGTTTTTTTAAATTTTGTAATATGTACAAAGAGCACCTTACGTACAGTTACCAGTACTCTGATAAAACAATGTATTACTAGTTAATTGGTTCCTAGTCTAGTTAATATTTCAACCGTAATAATATAATTGATATTACAATGTTTGTGGTTATCATTGAATGTATTTGATGTTAATTTAGAAATTTATTGAATTGTTAGCGATTTGATATTCATTTTCTGTAAATGATGTAGATTGTGGATTTGAATGAAATCAAATCGTTATTTAGTAAATGGGGCAATCGTATTGATAAATAAATGGCAATTAATTTTAAGTACAATTTACGCTACAATACTAATCAACAATAGAATATAATTATTGCGACCTGCTGGTGCGAACGAGGGTTGCGCGATTACGGAATATAATGGTTCCTGATTATGAAATTGTCATAGCATTTTCTTGCTATTTTACATTTCAAAAAAATATTTTAGAATGAAATCTGAAGAATCTTTTACTATCCCGCTGCTGGACAAGTGTCTTCCTTTTCAGTGACGAAATGAGACGATCCAATCATAAGTTTTAGTTATGTTTTAAATATTCCCTAATTAACACTTGGTAAGCGTGGTGCGGTCAAAACCCGAGGCTAAATTTTTGGATTACTTAGACATGGTGATATGATTTCAAATTAAGCAGTACTTTTACTAGATCAATTAAAGCATGGATAAACATACTAATATTATGTAAACTTGAACTTACTTAATCATAAATACATTTTGAAATTATATAACCAAGCGAAATTATTCTTCCTAAGCAAATGTCGAAGTGCAGATAGTGCCAAGTCTTGAACACGAGATAGTAGGAAATTCGCAACCTGTATGCGACATTCAATTACCTGCATAACAGGTGGTGCGTACACTTGCCAGCGCTGCAGCATTGTTCAGCGACCCGTCTATATTCACTCACGTAATCATGCCCTGACATGTGCTGTGTAGATCGTGTGCGCTCGCCTTTATTGTCACGACGTTACTTGTCATATTTGATTAGCTCTGATTCACAGCACTGATTCATATTTTGTTTGATGATCTCGTCTTATGTATTGCGATTTGTCTTACAAGTTAGGATTAAACTTTTATGAATTGAAAAATTTATGAATTGCTATTTTGTTTTAGTTAGGAGTTTCTGTTATTATCAGGGAAATAAGAAAGGAGGTAGAAGAATGATTATAAAAAGCATTTTTTACCAGTTAATGTGCTGAAAGATATGAATTTATCTAAAAGTTTGCAGTTCTCTACATTGTTAAAAGTTCTCAACGCATAAGCGGAAAAGTCTAAGTTGAAACTAAGTTATTATTCATATTTTCACAGTTTAGCCTCGAGTTCTTGGAAGATGTTTCAGTTATAATATTTAGAACGATGTAGAAGCCGAGCCGTCTATTTAGCCGAATGAATATTGTTATTGCGCTCCATTTATGAATAAAGTTTATTTAAAATTCAAGAATGTCTCTGCCTATGTTAGAAATTCTGTGTTTTTACTTGACTAAAGTACACGTATAAAACGTTTTGAATATTTAATGTTGGCTCGAAGCACTAGTAATATTAAAAGCTGTGTTTCTATCTCTTTACAAAGATTTTCAGTATTCATAATACTTGCTGAAATGTGCGAAACATTTGCCCTATGATTTTTTGAATGGAATTTCATTTCATATTGCAATTAAACTGATTGATGTGTGTGACATCATTTGCTAGTGCGGCAAATTACGATATTGACGATGAGGTCCCGATATCACGCAGTGGCTTACTTATTACACCACTACAAATACAGTTTGAATACGAAAATACAGGGGACTTACGTTAATTAATATTACTTTAGCATTGTAAGTACTACAGGAAGTACAAATGTAACGGCACTGAAACAAACAGAACATAAAATGATTAATTTACCCAATTAGTTTAAATGCCACGAATTCTCCAAATAGCTCTGTATTTCGGAGACACAAAACAATCACAGATAACTTAATTTAAATAAAGCTGACCTTGGAACACGATACGTTTACGGAGGCAATTCTGGATAAAAATCGTTTTGTTTAGTAAATAAGTCGGACGAGATTCCGTGTCCCATGACTGTTTAATAATTAATTTGTCCAAATACGTCTGGGTGATTTGCCAGGTATTGTGCTTTGTGTTCTGTCATCTGAGAATATAATGATTGTATTCATTAAATTGTTTCCGCTAGAATTCCCGACAGTCTCTGCGGGTGTTCGTCTGTGTCCCACCACTTTGTCTCGGATACCCTTATTAATTACCTGTTTGAATGTTTCCAATGATTTCGCTAATTTACTTATTGCATGACAACGGTTGTTACTTTTAATTACAGCGCTGTTCCTCTGTTTTCTAATTAAATAAGTAAATTTAAATTTAAGCCGATTTCTAATGTGGTTTAAACTACGAAAGTATGAATAAAATAGAAAGAAAGGTAAAAATAAGAATTGGTGATGTGAATGAATACTGACTAATGACTTTTTAGTATTTCGGTACAGTGGTTAAGTAATAAAAAAAGAAAGCTTATCAGCAAATATAATTTTCTAATGAATTCGTGACCTTTTGGGCATTACTTTGTCGAAAGTCCATACCTTAAAAATTATTTATAAGTATTAAATGTATAAGAGACGTTTTTGCTCGGTAAGAGCCAAATTACGGATGTCAAGTAAGTACCGAACCTTCCATTACGCGTCTTTTAATCAAGGCCATCGGTAAAATCGGAAAAGGTCTCTAATGATCTTTACTTGGGGAACTTTAAAGGGATCTGGAGGAGTGAGTCGTAACTGCGTAGCTTTACGATCAGCGCGTATTACGCGCGCAGTCCAAATGTGTGCGACCTGGCTGACTCTACTCCGGCAGATTCGCACATTTTACGAGCTCAACGAGGTAATGCCATTTTCAAGCTTCGTTTCCCTCTATTATCTTTGCGAACAGACTCTAAATCTTGAAACGTACTCACTCCCAATCTTATCACGTACTAGATGCGTAATTTATATTTTTTTATCTTCCCCGATCCGTTTTCAGCGAATCGAAGCGTATTTGATTTATATCGCACTTAATTCACAATTTGGGCATGAATAAGTTACTGACCTTTTTAAAAGGTAAGTAGGTCGTTTTGTTTCAAGTGTACCGTAAACTGTGATGACCTTATAGCATGTTGTATTAAGTGAGCTATTTCGAGAGCACTATAAAAAGAAACAAAACCTAACCTAAATAACAAGGTTGCGTGTATACTTATAATAGGCTGAGAACAATTTGGCGCACAACACCTGCCAACATAAATCTTTTCATGAAGTAATTACCGGGGACGGTCTAATAACAGTTTTCCGATAGGCACGCACCGATATTTTTAGTTATTATCAATTAGGTACCACTTTCGTCGAAGCTAAATTGTTAATTTACTTAATAGGTGCAATTTGGAGACGATCCGAGTCCTCAGCAAAATAAATGGTATGGCAGCACCTGAATTGTTAATATAATAAGAGCCTCCAAGGCTGGATTGGTGCAATCAATAGAAAGGGCTACGCCAAAGCTTTATACGATACGTCCATTTTTTATTAGGGTATTTGAACGTAGCTACATGAAAGTTATGGTTTTACATTTTATTCAAATTACATGTGTATCTATTTATTTTCATGTACTTTATACGGCAAATCCTCACTTATTTACATTTATGAAGTTTTAAAACGTGATTTTTGTTATTATACAGTTCAGTGCAATTCACTGCGCATTTCTTGAAGTTTGTTTGTAAACTTTCTAAGCTGTTTTTTCTAGTTCCTAAGAGATATACGCCGATTCATCAATACATCATGCAACTATAGAGTATTCATACAACATAAAATGTTCAATGACGATAATAGTCGCTTGTGGTTCACGATCGCCCTTTATATCGATTGTCATTATCAAACATCTAAGCACTGTAGCAATGACGCTTTCACAAAGTTTATCTCCAGCTTTGTAGATTAAGCGTCTCTGTCAATTCTATTTCCTTTCCACTTCCAACTTAATCAGAATCTAGTCCAGCCGCTTAACATAGACTGCGCTAAATATTAATTTCCATTTCAATGCTTTCGAGACAGCTAAGATAACCTCAAGTCCTCGGTTCAAATCCATTTTAATGCCTTTATCGGAATAAACGGACGATATCTCATAGAAAAAAATGCCTTTTCAGTGGACTTATATTTTTTTTTAAATAATGCTAGTTATTTGAGCTAGTTTTAAAGTAGTCGTGAGCTTCTAGGTGATTAGGTATTTAAGGTTTTAGAAATATTGGTAGTCCAAATCCGGCCTTTACTAATCTTTATCTTGCCAAGCGTTGTTTCGTGCGTAATTTTCGGTTTTTACACTCGCTCACCACATGTAGTATGACATTTATTTTAACATATTATTATCATAATTATAATCGTAATGCACTATACAACTGTATAGATCTCAAATGTTAAATAATTTAAGTAGTTTGTTGTATACCACTCAGTAGGTAAAACTAATAGGCTTCTAGTGAAATTTATGTATATTGCTATTTTGCTTGTAGAAGCAAATACTTTATGCATAAATGTGCTAGCTTTTAATCAATAATATATTCAACAGAATTTGCATTCTTTATTTTATCTTACTTACATTCCGTACATCCAAGAAATATCTTTCCTTGAGGGATTAATGTTTCTGAGAAAATAATATCAAATCATAAAAGAATAAGAATTGCAGATGGCTCTAATGGGAATGGAACTTGACATAGTTACTATAAGAAATAAGCAAGTAGCCTTTTGATCTTTTAAAATATTCTGCTATTCTATGTTAAAACTAGAAGCTTCATTTTGCAGTCACAACTGGTTTTTGGGTTTACGGTTTGAAGTGCTTTCATTGTAAAAAATGTAAAAAAACGTTAGCAATAACTATTTCAATAGATACGAACAAGACCATAACGAGCTTAGCTTCAAAACAAACTTCATAAATGGAACCATTTAGGTAAAGCTACGATAGTTTCACATGAAACTAATAAACAGTTTAATTAACGACTAAAACGAAACTCAGTTAGGTAAATCCAGTTCTCAGTTTGTCCTCTTTTGAGGCGATCCTTTAAATTTTACGTACAAAAGGTCGTCAATCAAAAAGTAAATAATTTAGTTGTCGAGATCAAAGCGATATCTTACCGTATAATTGTTTAGGGGACTTTGTGAGCCGCCCGAAGTTTGCGGATCAACCGCAGCGAGTTGATTGTGCGTCCGACAACAACTTCATTACCCTACACCTACTATAACACTTGAATTTTTTCATCCTACCTTAGTTGTGTTATTACAACACTAATTTACTTGTCTTTTTAGGGGGTCTGTTTCACTGAAATCGCGTTTACGTAACATTGTTATAAAAATGTATTTGTCTTTCACCTTCAATAAAGATATTAATTAAGATTGATTTTTATTTATGGGTACTAAAATTCCAATGAAGCTGATATTTTATATGAATATAGAGTAAACAACTAAATACTTAGAACTGAGATTAAAATACAGACTGTTGTTGTACAGGGATAATGAAAATTCTGAGTAATTTCTTGTTAAGTACAGAGCAAGTTTATCATAGGTTTAAGCTATTTTTCATAGTGATTAAGTTTCCGTCTAAAGCACGAACCTCGGCGAACTAGGTCGGAGTAAATTAAAGTTAACAGAGAGAGATCTGCCTATAATGTAAGTAAGTAAATTACGAGATCATTATACAGTGTCCCTGTGATCAATTTTAAAGACAGAAGCGTCAATTATTTCGAGATTTTAAACGTAATATTTTGAATAATGATCTTCACTGAGAAGTCTTGAAGAGTAAAGTTGGACAAGTTGATAATTATGAAAATTTTAATTACGAATTTATGCTAATTTGTGACGAAGCAAAAGAGCGCTGCCATGGATAAAAGCTCGCTCTCAAAGGTAAAGATTGACTGTACGAAATTAGTTGGCTCCGTAAAACGTTTAACAAAATATAACCAGAAAATGTTGGTGCTATCTCTCGGTAAATATACTTGTATTCATTAGTAGAAGTAATTATTATTAACTTTAATAATCACTGAGAGCGATCTGAATGTCGAATTACGAAAACTGTTGATCAATAGTGAGGACCACAAACCGCACGTTCGGATGACGAAGACGATTATACCCACTAATATCCGTAATATTTACAATAGAAAAATATTCGTGTATAGTAAAGTAGTGTTTAATATTATCTTTAGTTAGTACATTAAGGCTTTCGTTAAATATTACACCTCTCTCTTAATGTACCTCATGACCGCTGATTACTTGTTTGGACGTAACTCAGGCCACGCTATAGCTACCAACACCTATAAAATGAAGGAAAGAATATTAGAAAGCCGCGGGCACGTAAATATTTAACTTATTTCAGTTTGTACACCTAATCACTCCGTGGTTGATGTTTTATGGCTATGCATAAATTTAAATAAGGAGCGTTGAAGAATCACGCGGCTACGTCGGGAGCTCGTTTTGAATTCTGCCAAAATTGACTTCATAATATACCTATTTTAATTTGAATAACTCGGTATTTAAGAGAGGCGTCGCGGGAAACCTCGAGGGAGTAATCTGTTTAATTTGGTTAGGCTTTCAGCGAGCCCGCATCTGTAAGCTCGCGACATAGTCTCAACTTACAGTTTTATACTTTCGGTTCGTCGTACGGTCGTAATCCTGCGTGGGAACGATAAAGTCCCGACTTTTGCATAAGTCGAATATATTTAGCTTTCACCGTATAAAATTGCTGAAATCCTTAAAGCCAACATTTATGCTTTTAGTAGTCGTCGTCACTATCATGCTGGGGCTACATTAGCGGGCTATGGCGAATATTCGTGTTAACGCGATGAATGTGGCCGGGTTCATCGTGTCATCGCGTAGTATTCGGGCGAAGACGATGTAGTATCGAGGAGCTGTCGGTAAACTGGCGCGAATCAAAGGGATTTGTCGCGCCAATATTCGCTTAGGTGGCTACATCTACGTCAATTCAGTGTCGTCCAGACTTTGAAGCGAGACGGACGTGCATTTAATTTTTAAATATAATGCAAAGCCACTATTTCCTCCATTTTTAATTTACCGCTCACGTCTCCGCACAACAAACTGAACAGCACAAGGCACGATGCATCGCGTCAACTCGACACGAATCTTCGCCCGCTTTAATGTAGACAAGAACATCGCCCATACCCGA
Source organism: Anticarsia gemmatalis (assembly GCF_050436995.1). Lineage (NCBI taxonomy): Eukaryota > Metazoa > Arthropoda > Insecta > Lepidoptera > Erebidae > Anticarsia > Anticarsia gemmatalis. The sequence goes on from NC_134760.1 coordinate 5,832,152, forward strand.
ACACGATGTTTTTGTCGCGCCAACACCATACGAATCTTCGCTCGCTAATGTAGCCCCAGCATCACTGACAATTCCCTCGGGACGAATTTCTATCGTCGATAGCTTGTGAACTGAGAACTTAAAGAAGGGTATCTATAACTTCCTTTTACTTCTTCGTACGTTTTACGAATACTAATTTGTTGCATTATCTTGCCACCAGAAGGGAAGTGAAAGGAAAATAAAGCTTAGTTTTGTTTCGTTCGACGCCTACCAAAGATTTTTTCATTGCTTATTAAAACTCTCGGAATCTCGAGCGAGGGAATTGTTTCTATCTTTAGAAAGATTTAGTACAAATTGCGAACAGTTAACCATTTCGTTTTCATTTATTTGCATTGATTGTAGAACGTATCTTTGATGTGGAATATATAGTTCTGTTTGTACTAAAGCTATCGATGGATACCCAATTTAGTAGACAAATACGGCAGTTATGCTGACTTTAATGTTACGTTTGATTATAAGCTAATATTACGGTGATGTGATTTCGCAATTTGCCATAAATGTATGGGGTAGATCGATCTCGTTATATTTAGAGCATACATCGTGACCTTTTATGAAAAATTTCTGATGTGTTTTACATCCTTTGTGTTCCCGCCACTTAGGTTAACTTTAGTCAAAGCTGTTGTTAGCCGTAATACGTAACTTGTCAGCTGGCTCGTAATTACAAGTTACTAACTTATGCTATCAAGTGCCTTTGTGTGGAAACTAGTGCACGGCGTTTGGGGTCACTAATAAAAGTGATTTAACAGAACTAGTATAGATGCTACAGTTTATAGATCGTACTTTGAGAAGAGGTTTAGGCTTACTTACACTTTATAATTGTGGTCATAAGTTTCGATGTGTCGGTTGCGGGTTATTTGAACTTAGATTTAGTAATTCAATATTGGTCCGTGAAGAATCTTATTCATCGATCAAACTAATATAAGGTTCTATTCATTCGAGTCCTGAATAATGTCTATTAGAAAATACCTTGTTATTAAAGACATGACAAGCAATATCATGTTTCAGTACTCTAGTTCTTGAGAAAACTCTAGTACAATGTAATGCATAACATCGCAAAGTAGTTAAAACTTTGTACCACGTCTGGATTACACTTCGTCGATAATTCCAAACTTGTGTCATCACTCGACCGTCACGTTTCACGTTGAAAAGCGTGACCGTACATTGTGTAAAAACTGCCTTATAATCGTATACAAATTTTTATTACACTTGGTGAAGCCTTATTGGGCTTTCTGAATGGTTAATGTCAATATAGATTTGGCGGTCGGCCAACTCGATCCTATAAAAAGTTCATTAATCATACCCCATGGCTCGTACTATAATTGATTTTATATAAAACCCGCGTTACCGTGTTTCTCGGAAATGGGTTATGGTATTAAGTAATGACTTTTGGCTGATATTAAATGCGTAGAAGACATAACCCGTTGCGGAAGAATGGATATTAACTTGATGAATAAAAAATTGATTCCTATCAACATTTTGCTTAAGTAACCAAACTAATTTAAGAATCAATTATATCGGAAAACTCTAATGTTCTTTTAGTTTTAACCCCATTTATTTCACGTTTTAAGTCCTGAGGTTTGGTATATTACCGAAATCCTCGTTTTTCTCGGAGATCTCCAGACACTAATCCTTGAGTACTTCACAGATCGATGTAAGAAAGTGTCATTAGTAAGGTAACGGTACAAAACATAGCCAGACTAATTGCTTCAAGAACTATCGCGGTACCGCTTACAAATTTGCGGGATTTGGATATTCGGCGACACTGAGACGCGCGCGGAATTTATTTTGAAATTCAGGTGTCAGTGATAAATAATGGTTTTGGGGTTTACACATTATACGAATAGATCGTAGGGTGTAAGGCCTTAATATTTATTGCAGCCAGTTCATCATGCGTCTAAGTTACACAAATATTTGTAGGATTTTGAGTTTTTACGCTATTGATTAGATATACTACCGCTAAATGTACCTCAGTAATCGAGGGCAAGTCGGTTCGTGGGGATTAATTAAGATATTATTATATTTAAAGATAACTTTTTGATTATACGTAAAAATTAAAAGAATAATTATATTATTAACCTCGTTATTTTTTTCGTAAATAATGATGAAATTGTAATTATTACAGATTGAAACATTTTATTGACACTCATTTGATACCAACGAAAAAATGCATAATGACGTCACTACGTCGTATTTCTATACTAAAATGTGTTTTTGACATTTCATAAAGAGTTGCTGATTTGACTGGTAGGCAACTACCGTATTAAATTAACGATTTATGTTGTCAAAGTTTAATATGCATTTCAATCGCTTAGCTATTCTACGAACGCTGTTTTCATTTCACAGTATTTTAGAGGCAAAATTGTGTCGCAAACTTTTCCGAACGTTTCAAAATTGCAAGGCAAAGTTCTAATGACAGTACGTAGTGTACATCGGTTGCCATGTTTTGCGACATACTTACCAAACTTAACAAATATTGTCATGTAACGTGCAATAACGTTTTCAATGTAGTCCAATTTCTAGTGTATCTTGCTAAGGTACGTCTTGTTCTTTAATAAAACATTTTTCCCGTGTCTTTTAACTATGAGTAACATTAAAAAAAAATACACTGATTTACATTTGATTTATTTATTCCGTCATTTAATAAGGGTCACTTTTCCTATCGGCATAAAGTAATGACTTTTTCAATAACAAATAATTCTGAAATAAAGTTATGTTTTAATTCATATATCGGTTTTAAAACTCAATAAAACCACTTATAACACTAAAACTGTCTCAAATTAGTTATTTATTGAAAAACCGACTGTAATAAGGCAGTTAGTTTACCGGTGCTTGTTCCGCTAAGCAGAAGCTCTAGACTCTAGGGATTATGCGATAGCTAGAACTTAATTAACGTGCTGCGTCCGTGAACATGCGGTACAGCTGACTGCGTTTAGCTACATAATAAAAGAAATGTATTATATTTTATTTGTATCTGTTTGCATGTGATATTGGGTTTAGCTGTTTTTTTCTACGTTCGTATTTATCGCTTCATTTTGGCTTGCTGAGCAATGCCTAATTGTATCGCTAGAGTTACATAAAGAATTTGCTTAGTCACGATATTCTTTAATTTGGTTCTAATTCAAGAATTTGGAAATGAAGTTACGTAAAAAAAGGTCTGATATAAATTGTATTTTGCCCAAAGATAGTAAAGACTAGAATTTATGCTATTCGGCCTTTAGCCCAACTTTTCTCTTGACGGACACAAATTGAGAGCAAGTCTTTTATAATTCAGAGGCTCGAAAAGTTCCTAAAAGGAAACCTAATACAGTGTCGGCTAAATGACAAGAAAGGTGTCTAGAAATCCGTGGGTCGTGAGAGTTTCACACAAAGGAGTGGTATAATCGAGAGGAGGCTTAGCTGTGGGTGGATAACAGCTGATCGTGAATGATGAATATTCTATTAGATCTCGCACGCACATCGGATCGCCGCGCGGTTTTAAACGTTTAATAATGTAACACAAAGTTTTCTTAGGCCTCAACGTTTTTTTATCGGAGATTTGTTTTTTATAATTCACGCAGAGTTTTCCCTCGAGGGTGGCAGAGCTGAATGAAAAGGAAGGTAAATTTTAAGAATTAAAGAGGCTCTATGTCGTTCGTTAAATGATTCAACTTAGGTACTGTGGTGAGCATTTTAAGAGTATGCAACTATTTTAAGACTATGTAGTTTTTAATCTAGGATTTTTATGACAAAATATGAACTTTTCTAAACATATAAGAGCTTCATGAATGCATTCTCATTCACTATTTAGAAAAACTTACGCAGTGAATATGAAAATAAGGTAAAAATATTTTTCTACAAACATTTCTCCTAGGGAAGCTGTGTGCATAGTAAACCGCAACGTTCTTAGCATTAATCTGTTTAACAAGCAATAAGCACACCGGCTTCGTTTTTAATCTGGTTAGAACCCCTGATACCGTGTGGCTTTTAAACGAGCTGTACTATTAATACTCCCCTTGAACAGCGCCTGATAAAATTCTCACAAGTTATAACCTCACACAGCAGAAGTCATTTTATGGTGCATGCATTTTACAGTTTTATTTACTTATATTTTCTTTTTACCCTGCTCAGCCATTAATTAAAACAAAAGCATTAAAAAGCGGCGGGAGTAATATCCGCATTACGAAAGCCTGATCAATATGAGACATGGATTTTGAACTACCGGAAAACATAATAATTATACGTAGAAATGACAAACGTCCAAATATTTTATGCCGTTCATTATTTTTGATATAATTAATGGCATTTTGAATTTGTGATGTTACAAAAATGTTTTATAAGTTCGCGGTCCATTTTGCAATGTAAAACAATATGAAGACGAGATCAAAGCGAATAATTCAGCGGCGGTCGCTCGAAGCGTGAACAAGTGTCCGTGGCACGGCGACGTGACATTAACGAACAACACCATCTCAAATCTTATAAAGGAACCTGCTTTGTTCCCGCCGCGTACATCCAATAAGAATATTTTCAGAAGAAGTTAATTAAATTCGCTTTGGACATTGACAAGGTGTCTTCCCGCCACGTAACTGTTGTTTCAAATGCCCACTGTATAATTTAATTAAAATGTCTGATGAAAGATTACAACGTGGAATTATTTGATCTTCGGCGAGGAATCCACTGACTAGGCTCACTTCCTTTGTTGCGACAGATTTATTTACTTTATTATAGTAGTCGTTAGTCCCTATACCGGGCTGTGAGTGAAGACGAATAAATTACAAAGGTTAACAAGTTAAATTAGGTACACATCCTTCAGGTTTGGGTAAACCACTCTATTAAGGAGTGTGGTGGGCGACATATTTATGCCACGAGACACTCATACATCAGCCAGCTGATTTGTTAAGCTCTAATGTTTATTTTGGTCGTATTTCTTAATTATGGGTTGTTGTTGTAATGAAGGAGAACAATGTGTCTTTCGTTTTGTTTTTGCGCGCGTTCGTGGAAGAGAAATGGGTTACTAGGATACAAGCAATTAGTGGAAAGCACTTTTTTAAGACTTTAACGAGGCCTGAAATAATTCTTATTGTACATTACTTTGCTTAATTCACGTAAGATATAAGCTAGAGTTATTCTAGAAACAATGTCTAGAAATGATCAATGGTTACTTACATAAACTTTGTCGTTGCAGTAAAATATACAAAACACGTGTTCTCCTTTTTGTATGATAGCTTTATTATTAGAACCAGTGTCATAAGCGAAGCCCCCCACCTCGTAAATAAGATTATGAGCGACAAACTGATAAAAAAGATACAGCGATTCTGCACTTTCTTTATCACGATAGTAAGTTGTTTTATATACGAGGGACCCTTTCTGATTTTTATAAGTAAAACGAGTTATAGCAAATTGTTGGGGATCGTTCATATTACATGAGGATCTTGAACGAAATTGTTAGTAGTATCGATACTCGATTACTATATTTACTTGTGCCTACAATATAGCGACATAAAAAGTTATTGTAGGATATTTCAGAACCATTGATTTGTACTGTAGGTGGTTTTATAGTTCAGTTTAACTACGAATTACTATAGAAAAAAAACGCGGATGTCGCAAAAGTACATACGTTAACAATTATGCGACACGATTATTGCACAAATGAATTATTGATCTGTGCCTTTAGAACGGTTCTCTGTGACTTACACATAAAGTTGTTTCGAGTTTGAATTTTTCTTGAATGTTTCTTATAAAGTCTAAAAAAAATTGAGTTTTAAATATGTAAAGAGACGACTTGCACACTGATATTTTATGTTCTAGCAATCACAAAGTATCTGATTGTTTATATTATTTGACTCTCTTGACCAATAAATTAATAATATTACTCGTATAAACGTTCGTATTGTTTACCAACTGTCAAATACACTGTTCACCTTCATCAAAACAATACAATAGGTCTTGACACAGGTGTAATTGCATCACAATTTGCTACATTTACTCCTATATTCATATCGGAAATTGTATAACACCCAGCGGAGAGGTTAGTGGGGCTAATGGATACTTAGTTAAGGGTTATAAGGTTGGCAAACTTATACTACTATTTTTTATAGGACTTTAGTATAAGGCAACTTTAATAAAGAAGACTTTATCGTTGACACAATTAAAAAAAACAGCTGCAATGGTTTTGGATTGAATTTGGTAGATCGAAATGGGTTAGCGTCTTTCAAACGAGTAGGCATAAAGGCACAAAAAATTGTACCACGAAAAAATAACCCAAAAAATCCTTGAATGTAGGTAAAATTCCATTTATGAATTTTAAAAACAAAAGCATTTTTGTGAGTCGCATTTGTTATTTTTTTGAACAGACGTGCCATTTCGTGTGATACCGTGTACAGGCGAGCACTGTCCCCGGCAGTTGACGGTTAACGTGTTACCTAACAACCGGCGTACTTTTTATTTATTACACAGTTGTGTTTTTAAAAGCACAGACTTACTACGTATAATAGAGTATTTTTACTCCGCGAAAGGGTGAAGAATGGCTCACCAGCTATCGTAGTAGCTGACAATAAAGCGCTTAACAAAGTTAAATAATATGAGATAAGTGTCGTATACTTTTTAGTTTAGAAATAAAAGGTCATACAGTCTATTATAAAGTTTAAGTTTCAACTATACGACAGTATCCAACTATACGGGCTTACCAGTTTTGGGAACAAAATTATTAGTGCCCAAAAATCATCAGCAAAATAAACTTTAGAATTATATAAAAGTGACGCTTAGTTATTTTTAGCAGCCCTATTACTAGAGTCACTTGACAATGTCGCCGGGCCGGAGTGGACGAGCACAGTCAGCAGCCCCCGAGCTGACTATACAGTCTATAGACCACTTCACTCACATGTAATCTCTTAACGACATTCTCTACCTACATAATCGATAACTTAACAAGAAACTTACCAAATCTACTCTCGAAACAAGAAAAGTAAAGGCAAGAGTTACAAAGCCAGTTGAATGGAAAAACTTGTTCCCAAACACACTTACGTAAATATATTTTTACAAATCGGTTTAAAAGTTCGTGCCTACTGTTTTATTTAGAATTGATTTTGTAGATTTGTACTTTTTACTTTGGAGATTGGGAATGAAACAATTTAATGGCGAAACATTACTTTTGCCCAATTGATTTTGAGTACTTATTTTTGTATAAAAATTGCACGGAAACATGGTGACATTCTAATTATTATAAGGCAAAAAGTGTTAACTGTGGTTTTGCATACCAATATTTTGTCGCTCTAAATAAATGTAACATTACTTTGAACATAAAATCACATTCAGTTACACTATATACTTTTATCTTGAGATGTAACTCGTCATTCTTGTTACCATAAACAAATTCTCTCCAGTCATTCTCAGATTGTATCACGCCGCTATTCCACGAAAAGTATATCTGTAACTCTAAACAAAGTGTTCGTTGTTGCATCAAAATAATAAATGGTTTCACATCAATCTAAAAAGCTTTCCGTTTTCAGTAGCCGGGATCTATCTACGTATAAGTACGTTTAATCCGGAGGCGGCTCGCGAAGGCCGAACTGAAAAGAAATCATACAAATTATATTAAAAGGAATGTTGAGGACTGGTCCAATGTCAATCTGTTCACGAATTTAGTTCTTCACTTTGCCTAATTGAAAAAAAATGGACTTGGGAACTCGAGGTTAAGCTTTTAAAAGTGAAAAAGTAAAATGTTATTGAAAGAAAGGAAGATTTGCATCACACTGCCGGTCTTCGGTTTGTTATTGGATCGGAATACTGAGTTCGATCTAGATTTAAAGAAAAGTGTGATTGAGTTCTCTACTTGACGCTCTCTGATTTGAGGAATAGAGGCCGAGATCGATAAATCGTGATTAGCTTTCGAAAGGGTCATGAAAGCGTATACATTTAAATTCATTACGTCCGAGTCGTTGCCGCGTCGCTCGGCTTGAAAAGACAGACAATGAACACTTGTATAATTTGATAAAATTCTAAGAAAACAAATTATTTTTCGCACTGAAAATCTAAGCACCTAAGCTAAGATAGCGTGGGAGTTAGGAAAATCGGATCGTAGCCAAAGAGGGTTTTTTAAGGTCACATTATTTTTATTATCATTCTTTATGAGGAGGTTCTTAATGGAGTGTCAGTTATCGTGACGAAGGGCTGGCACTCGAATTCACTCGATACATGCATACGTAAGTAAATATTGTACCTGACAGGTGCCGCTGTGTTCCGATATATTCGGATGTGGATGTTCGACACTATACGTTTACGGTTTAACACGAAAGGGTTCGGTGAGAACGTTATTTTGGGAAGATACACTTTATTTGTGCGTATTTTATCTAAAAATATTACAAAACTATTTTCGTACATTCTGACAGACTGCTCTAATAGTCGCTTATTTGGTTTTAAAACCTTTTAAATGGTTCCCTTTTGTTTTGTTAATGGTTGACTAAATTGTGGCCGATTTATTTTATTAAGAGTAGAAAAATTTATTTAGCAATGACACAGTTCACTAATCGAATTCAAAGCAATATCACTCTCTACGATTTAATATCTTTTGGAATAGTGGCATAATAACTATAGCAGATTTCTAACAAATAAAAAAAAGCAATTACCATCTACTAGTATTGAATCATTTCACGGTATTGGAAAAACAAACCTTTATTCACATTGCTAGGAAATGACGTTGAAAATTTCCCGTAACTGAATAAAAAAACATGAAAACGTTATTTTTAGTAAAGCTTTACCTTTGTGCTCGCAAAATTGATTTTACGTGTGTGTATTGCCAGATTTTGTGGTCGGTTTGATGGTAGGCGAGCTAGTTAATGATAGGGAGGATTAGTGCCATTTGAACAGCGAGGATACCAGTATTGAACGAGGTGGAAGCTGCACGTTACCGCGAATGTGTTTCAATTATGTTACGTAAAGGGTAATATGGAACATGATTAAGGCTGTGCTGTTTGTTGACAAATAATCTGTAGCAGTTACAGTTTTTTATGTCAATATGATGTTCAAAAATATTTGTCAACGGTTAAGTGTAGCTAGATTTGTGCTTCCGATAATGCGCTGATCAGTTTTACACACAAAATTTGTCGATAGCCTGTAGTTGCAAGAAATCACCCCATTTATTGAGTTAAATGTGTCTTAAATGACTGATTACTATATAAATTATATTAGAGCTTCGCAGACAGCCGCAGTTCAAAGAAATTTCAGCTCATATTCAATCAAGATGTATTTTAAGATTCGGATTGAAAATAAACAATACAACAGGCTACAATAATGTCAGCTACAAATTGTTTGCTTAGAGAGAACAAGCCTTAAGAAAGTCGAGGAAGCATTTGTAGCATTTGTGGTTCAATGTGGTAATGTTCCGTTATTAATATTGTTTGATAGTCGAGTAGTGAGTGCTCAATTATACTAACGATTGATTTACGTCGAAACAGAGTAAAGGGGAAACATTGCATAACCTCTTAAAAGCTCGTTTTGTTCTTTGCAAATGTATCATAACTATACGTACATACATAATATTACATTGTTATACCCGAAGGTGCAAGCAGAGGTGTATAAAATACACTCGCGTTTCACCATTCACTATGTCGGTCTAATGTAATAGGGGGCGAGCCTATTGCCATATACTGGTTACCACACTTAAAACTACTGTTGTTCGGTAAATGAGAAAAATACCAATAGCACTTTGTCCGATCTGGGAATCGAATCCGTGACTTCGTGGTCAGCAGTTCGATACACAACCAATCGCGCCACAGAGGTTGAAATGTGTTCAGATTCATATTGTATAATTTCTTGACGTCGACTTCTAATGAAACATTTTTCTGAATTGATATCGCCGACAGCGAAATTAATTCTGAGGACAGGGAGCTTAGTTTTGCGAACTTTTCAAATATCAACTCATTAAAATGCTGGCGGTACGGTCCGACATTGCGACAGCTACGGAATAAGAATGTAAACGAAGAAAAGCTGTATGAAAATATGTGGAGTATGCGACTGTGTCGTGCGTTACTAACGTTTATCGGGTGTATGCGGCTGACTTATTTCCGATACGAGCAGGTAATATTATCAAACAGCAAATATATTTTTTACGTTCAACTTACAGAGCATAATGCTAGGTTTGAACCACATTATTTATTCTTTACGCCACGTGGCTTTTGTTACCCATCGAGATATTGTTACAGAATATTAAAATATAAGATACGATATTAATCAATAACAATATGTAGGTATTCAATTTGTTAGAGTTCGTTCGATAACAACTAATTATACACACAACATGTCAACTTTAGTTTTAATCTCATCAGTCAGGCGCGTATGTTCATTGTATTATTTTCATCAATCAAAAAATGTACATGTGTACCAATCTTTAACAAAGCACCATTTTTGTAACAATGTTACAATATTGTTACATCATTAGAGATGTCGATCGCTCGCTTACATTATGTTTATATCAGCATTTGTCAACAATACAAACACACTTTGATATCGTTTGAACAAATAAAAAAGAAAGACATTTCTTTAAGAATATAATGGAGCGAGACACGCTTTTCTTTCAACTGAAACACTCATTATGTCTAGTCATTCTTACCATTACACGCGTTACTGCAAACAAAATGGAAATACGGAATCTGATGCGACAACACTCGACCAACGATTATTAAAAGCACTCGAATATTCCATTGTGCGCCCATTTAAGCGTTTGACGTCAAAAGAATGTAATTTAAAACACGAGACAGCATCGTCAGGTTAGGAAATTGCCGTCGCTTGTGAATTCCACTATTCATCCCATTGACGATTAAACGAGTCTTATTAGGCTTCACAGTAACATTTCAATAACTTGCAAATATTCCAACAATTTTTGTGAATGATTTGTATGCAAAGAGTTTTGAAGCACTCCCAACTTAGAACCTCCATTTCTCAAATGCATTCACCCTCGAATGTAAATCTTTGCATACAGTCTGCTACTGGGTTCAGACGGGGTGTGCCATTTCGTCAATCTTTCGGATTATATAGACGTGAAAATGTAAAAATTGAAAACTTCGATTGCCGCTAGCATTTTAGAGTTCTTAGAAGAATAAAATGTTCTAGACGGAGAGGTGGCTGCAAATGGAGACCTATTTAAATATTCCGCCGTAGCTTATATAGGTTCATGCGTCTTACTGTTTGGAGCATAGGAATTAAAAAGGAGTCAAAATGTTAATTTCCTGGGTGTAATGTAGGCTATGAAACAACGTTCCCTCGTCTATTTGCTATGTTATTTCATGAAAAATGCGACAGATCTTATAAAGCAAAACAAAACAGAACGTAATTAGTTAAATAAAGTTCGCGAAATAGAGGCCTTCTCGGCAGACCTGTCAATTTAGGGTGGATGCGCCGACAATTGGCTTATCCCTGTCATATCCGATCCAAAGCCCAACTTATACAGACTCGACAAAAACGTGACCCGAATGTAGATTTTTTTTATTGTCGAATCCATACGTTTTCACATTGTAATGTTTATTATGTTTGCTTAAGATTTCCCTTGGTAATCAAAAATCATTTCCTGAAATTCAGTCGCAATTTTTTACATTAATATTTCCGTGAAACGAAATAAAACGATTTATGTATATGACTGTGTGATTTATATAGCACTCTTATGTTAAAAATTTAGCGAAACAGAGATAGAAAGTATTTTTCTATTCAAAATGAAAGATGTAAGGTTTTATAGGATATTTATAAATTGAAAAATAAAATTCGGTTTTAGATAAGACAAGTGAACGCGGCTCTGACACATAAAACGAAATAACCGGAGAAATGACCCTTTTTATGGCCCTGCCCAATCACGGTACGAAATCGATATCGTTTTACGAATATTATATGCCTACTTGGTATTTTGGGCGCAACAGACGTTATTGAACCAAATGTTCAGCTATCTTGTAATTATCTCTTGCTTCCGGGGATCTATTTACATAAATACTTCCATTATGCGTACACTAGGTTGCATGTAATTGAGATGGAGATTATAACAGCACGAGTAAATGAATTTTATAATGAAATGCGTGTGCTGTGCAAATTGCTTCATACATTTAGTGTGTAATATGCATGCATAAATGATGTCCCTAAAGTCCTTTACCAAAAATTTTAAATTCTACGGAGTAAGTAACTCAAAAGATTTCAGTTTTGCAGAATTTTATGCTTCTCAAACTTTTACTTAAATATTCAACCGCAGGGTTTAAAATATTCAGAGCGACTGGAGGCAACAGTTATTACGTTTAATATTCTGTCTAATTGCATCAATATTGTTCGTTTTTGTTAAGACTGGCATTTACGGCAAAATTAATTTAGTTTGCAGACGTACTATCAAAGAAAGTAACGGTCTCCTACTTTTACCGCTAGTCTTTTACTGTTCTCTGTATTTGCCTAGTTATTTGCTCGTTACTTGAACAAAAGCCCGCAAACCTTAATTAAATGCTCGTAGTTTATTTTTCATCGAACAGACCGTCTATGAGCTTCTTAGAATGATGAAATAGTAGTTCTGTTTACTTCCTCCTTTGAACCCGTGCATAAAGAAAATCCTCTTAGAATTTTAATATGCAAAAGTTGTATGCAGCCACGTGGAATGCACTTAGCTTGAAGTTGTTTACGAGTACTTTCGTTTATACAAACAGTAATTTGAACATATCCCGGTATTAGCGTTATATTTTTCTTAGTACAGGTTTTTAACAAGGCGAGGCTCGTGTAGAGTCAATAACATTTATTTTTATCGGGAAACAGTGTTCATATTGGCGATATAAGAGTAAGTTATGCTGAAAGCCGTCGATTAGAGCGACGCCCGCGGGATTACAGCTCGTTCACCTGGCCCAGTGGACTCGTGTATACACCGATCTATTTTATTTTTCCTCCCCTAACACCTATCCGCTCTTTGATGTTCTGAATCGTTTATATTATTGAGGCAATCTCGATTTCCCGATACGTCAACATACGTATTAATATTTATATAAAGGATTACTTTATCTGTAGGAAGTGGGGTAATAAAAGTCATGATTACATAATAATATGACTTTATGGAGTTTGTGAGGGTTCGTAAGTTCCTAAAGTGATTCGCGATACTTGGATTATTGAAGATATTTAATCAGTAAACTATTTCACGTAGGCTTAAGTTTTCGGTATACCTAGTTTTGTCTTTTGAGCTTTGTATCTAAAGTAAAGAAATAACGAAAGAAAAGTCATAAAACGGGCTACGGGTAGGTCGCTCATAGCTCCGGGGACGATAAGATAACTGCCATCATATTGTCTGAAACAAACTGCCATGTAATTACATTTCGCTGTTAAATTCTAGGGGCAGCATTATGGTACAAAGGGAATAATAAAGTTTTACGCGGTCGACATTACGAACACATTTCACATAAATTGAAATGGACCTGGTACCTGTGAAATAGAATTCGCTTTTATTAATTTTGTTTTATGAAATGATGCAATTTATTGTTTGGGGTGCTCTATCGTCGTTGTTTTGTAAGGATGGTTATCATAAATTTCACGCTAATGCAGGTCAGAGTGTAATAAAACATTTGGAACGATAGCAGTGGACAAAAGTCCGAGTTTACGAGCGGTATGAGGACTCTTCGACCCGAGCGCGTCCGCCGGAAGCCGACCAACAGGAAAGTCACGACTCAGGGTGATATCGCGACAGATACCGCTCACAGCTTGACACTCCACGCACCTTCATTGTCACATTTTTCATTTGTTATTTCAGACAAGTTTACTTTCACAAGTTATTTGTGAGAACCTATATTTTTTTTGGAAATAACATTTGATCTATTTTGTAGTGCGTTGAAAATATGATCAGCATGCTTAATGCTTCAAATAATGCGATAGAAAACGATTGTTTATAATATTGATAGATGTTTCCAGTATGGACTGACTCTTTGTCCGTTACTTGAATAATGGCGAAACGCCCTAGTGTAGGGATAATTCCATAAAGCTCTCAGCTTTTGTTTAAAAAAATGTTTTATTTCAAGATGACGGAATGAACCTTCATCCAGTAATAAATAACGTTATAAAATCTGAAGGAATGCTTACGTATCTCGTATCTCGAGTCACAGTAAGTAAACGATAATAAACTCGCCTTTAACTTTGTTTAAACTCGGTAGCGCTATTCTCTCTTAATCGGTACTCTAAGTTTGTTCGGAGCGATAAAACACGGCTTAAATCGGTACATCGATTAAGTAGATCGTTGATATTTCCTTCTAGTCAAACTTCTATTTATAACTCTCGTATTAATGTGCTTGTTCTAGATACTCATGAACAGTATTATTTATTAAAGATTTTATTTAGATTGTCGCCGGTATTAGCTACTTCTGTTATCGGATTGGGCCCATTAAATCCAATTCCAGGGTCATTAATGTCGGGTGATGAAGTCTGTAAATTACTCTCGTCTATTTAGGTTATGACGTCATTGCGGTCTGGATTATTCTTAGGAGAGCGTTTTATTATTGTCTCATGGCTGATCGGTACTTACTGAACAGTGAATGTTTGTAACGATATTCGTACAAGCATGAGCAATCTCGACATGCGGTGTTGGACTTTATGGTGCGACTGTGTTCGTAAAAAGTACGTGATATTCTTGCAAATGGTATTACAATAAATATATTTGAATTCGAGTCGATGTTCACAGATTTTAAATGGCACTAAATGATCGTCGTAACGTTTAAGAATGCTCTGTGCCGCGAATTCGATGCCATGCGATGTAATCTCAATAGATTTATATAATGTATTCTATGCTCTCATTGTTGCGAAATGTCAACTGCCGTTATTGGAAAGTAATTGCCGAATTGCAGTTGTATGGAACATTTTATATACGAAGTTTGGTATTGTATTGTCCAATATATTCGGGCTAATGCTGCACCATATTGTTTTGATCTGTGATACTTCAGCCGCTTGTATTCTCTTGTTGATGTTTTTATTAAGCAATTTATTTTAATCTATTATTTTAATCAGAACAAACTAACTGACGTATTATATTATATTTTCATCTGACTCTCTAATTTCGTAGTAGTTAGTTAGGGTAGGATTACTGTTGGCGGGTCAAGTGCCACTTTGTACTGCTAACTTGAGGCACCTACGAGAACATTTTGTAGGACTAAAGAAGGAGTGGCATTTATTATTCTATCTGTGAGTTATTTCACAAAAATATATGGTTAAACTAATAGAAATAAGTTTTAAGTCTTGATACGCATATAGATACTCATAATGGTAAACAATCGATATTTCAATGTAGAAATAAATTACGTAAAATAAAATGTGAATATAAATATTTTTCTGTTTGTTTATAACAAACGTCGACGATAAGGTCATACTAATTTATATTACCCATCGAACTAGTTCAAGGTTATTCACACTATAAATGTGAAATGGTTTTTATAAGTATTTTTTTTAACAACATTTCTATATACTAGATCGTAGAGATACTTACACTCCTAAGTATTTGATTTACTTAAATTTTCCACATACCTATTCGATCGTCCTTCAGGGAACGACAAATCCTTTCAGATAATCCAGGACATCTATCTAGTAAGTTTCATTCGCGTCCCTTAAGCTTTCACGCATGATTGAACATGACGCGTCAGCCCTCGGCTACTACGGCTTAATGCATTGAATTATACTCACTATCCGTCTTCAGACAAGTTGCTTACCTACAGTTAATTTTACCGTAGGTTTTTGACTCCAAATAGGTATTCAGTAAAATGGAGGTATAGATTTTAAGCATTGGTTTAATTTGGCAAAAATTGAGTTCACTAGAAGGGTGATAGAATTATATTTTCAAGTAATGGAGCATGTGTTAACATACTTTATCGTCACATCATTTTACATACCATTTCGAAAGTACAAATTTTACGCAATACGCAAGCGACATAAAATTTATATTTCAAAGCTTTAAATTTGTAATTTAACACAGAACAATATAACGCCGACTAATTAACTTATAAACTGTAAACTCGCTGTGTCAGCAACTTAAAACAGTCTTGTTGTCATTTTAATAGAATAACTGAGCACACAGCACGTTTGTAAATGCTAAGAGCATAATTTGTATCACGTGATGTTCGTTTGTGATCTCGAGCACATGATTGTCAGCTGTCGTGAAAAACAAACTTTGTCTCAACGAGTCGTACGTTTTGTTAAGTAGAAAACAACGGTATTTCACCGTCACCGGCTTAATTGAAAAGCGTTTTAATTGCGAACCAACTAAATTATGTTGTTCATAAAATATGCACTTTGCCCCACTGACTGTTAATTTCGAGTGGGACAACGGATGCTATTGAAATAATTCGACGTCAGCCGTTTGTGTTTATAGCGCGCAAATAACAGCCAATACAAATAATCATCGTAAGTGGTATTGTTTGAATGAAAATGTCGGGTCACTGGGACAGACAGATCTAAACTCAGTTTAGGAGTAAAATTGCAAATTGGCAGTACGACAGTAACGAACTCCGGCTTTTGAAATTTTTTTTTTATGTTTCTGTAATATAGGTACCTATATGTTTTGGTCATTGCAGATAATTTACAACACACATTTTTCTTTTTAGTCTTTTCAACCACTCATTCAATATATAAAAAGGTAAGTTTTCTTGAGCTTCAACATAAACTACTTTTAAAAGCAAATTCTTGAGTCCTCGTTGAGTCGAGGTTAAGAATTGTTTGGTATCGCCAGGCAGAAAAGTTCTATTGTCCAGAGATAAAAACATTCTGGAAGTTTAAACACAACTTTTTGTAGTGGAAGCCCTAGAAGTCCAAACAAGAGCCTTCGAAGATGTTCACTAAACAATACTTTAATTTAATTTTTATTTCTTACTTTGTATCGGTTTTAAAAGTACTAGAATATCAGGTATTTTAGTCACGTGCGCTTACCCTAGAATCACTGTAACAATTTGTCATCACACTGAAATGAAAGTAATTACAGTGGAAGTTTGTTTCAAATCTGTGTTTTTAAAATATAGCTAAACAACTATTTTAAGCAGATGCTCTATATAAAAATTATATATAACATAATTAAGTAATCAAAATCTAAATTTCCGCTGTTTTTATACTTAATTACTTTCGGTGTTTCTTTTTAAAATACAACATGAAAGCTTAACCACAATAACTGTTCCTATTTAAGAAGATTACCGTCTGTTTTAAATATTAAAGGTAGAGCATGCACAAGTTAGTCGAAAGCCTGTTAATTTATTTACAAGTTGTCTTACCTCGCTCAACATTTCGCCAGTGACGTAGGCATAAACAGCGTGAATACGGACACCAGACATGATGGCCGTATCCGAGTATATTTCACTGATACGCCCATAAAGAAAAACTTTTATGTCTTATGCATCGTGAGCAGGAAAATTTCAAATAATTTTATGCGCGTAATATTGTCAGTTTAGTGTGTTAGTTTATATATCGCTTTGAATTCTTACAAGTAAATTGCGTTCGTTTTGGAAAACGTAATTACAATTAAGAGAGCTACACTTTAAGTTGTATTATGCAGTATTTTGGAGTAACAAGATCCAGCATTTCGGTGTTATGGGCAGTGATAGTATTCATTTTCATATTTCGTCTTTTTGGAGTTCAGTCGTGGAACTTGTATATTGCGCCAAGTTTCTAAGCTCTTCATTGGTACACAAAAGTACCAAAATTTACAGGTATTTACAATATACACTTTTATGTCGCGGATTGGTTTAAGTAAGTTTAAACAATTTTCGGTAACCCATTATTACTAATAACAATCTACCCTAATAATAAAGGCGTATTTATTACGAATAATAAAGGCGTATGTATAAAAAAACAGAATCAGCGTTTAAAACTTATTCACATAGACTTAGAATAACTTATTAGATTTCCAGAAAATAATACAACATATTATGTATTTAGAGGATTAGCTTTCGTGTTAACAGGTGCCCGTAATTCTGACAACTTGGCAATTACGCTTATAAGCGCTCCACTCAATACCTCGTATGGCTTTAGGCGTATTATCAAAATCGTCGGTGTTTTATTGAGTTTTACACTCATTATTCGCTTACTGCCAATTATAATGTTTGAGTTTTCATCTGCTTGTAAATACTTATGTTTTAAATGTTTATTTTTCTCTTTGAAGATGATATCGTTAATGCGAGTTGCTTTGTTGTTCTTTTGAGTTTTTCTTATCGCCGTAAAGTTGTCAGAATACATTATTATTCTGTAGTTATGTCTCTTCTAACATTACAAAAGTTATTTTAGTCACTCGTTGCAGTTTAACTTTCTCTCGGCTGCAGTAATATTAAGCGTGTTAGTCAATCCTAGTCTATACATATGTGTCTGTTGCAAATCCTTCTAGTAAATTCGACTAGGTCACAGATCAATCTTAGCATTGTAATTGCAATGCTGCGTGACTTCGGCCCTCGTATAATCCGTCAGAGCTTCACTCGTGCACGTCATAGCCTGCCATATTCAGAATATTGCTATCAGGGGTTTTCCACAAGATCCCAAATTAATGTTCTTCAATTTGCGAAGGTCAGCCATCCATTACCTAAAGTAATAATAATCTTGAAGTTTGAAAAACAAAACTTTAAGATTTTTAGGGCAACGTATTACTAATACTTCTTTTTTTGGACGTCAAGTGTATGTCTTTTTACGCCCAGTGTTAGAATACAGAACATAAAATATATGAAGAGCAAGTAGGTATCATGTACGGAAGGGCGTTAACCCTAACCTTAGCTACGAATGACAACATTAGACTGTATAGTACACAGCTACATATATACATAGCTGTGGTAAATATGTACGTTTGTATAGTCAGTAAGGAATTGTTAGTCATCGTCTGCTATAACCTCAACCCTTTTCCCTTCAGGCGATTTTACAACTCGCGCACGATGATAAAAAGATTTATGTTGATGTTTTTCTGTCCTTACGGTTTTATATCCCACTGAAATCAGAATAACAATGAACACGCATAGCTTTTGATATAACAAAATACATACATATTTACATATTCAGATGTATCTATATCTAAAGAGAAGTTGTAGGTATTTTAGATTTACATAGCTTTATGTATTTGGTGAAATATTGCTGACTTATTTATGTATATACTTGCTTACTTTAAGTAGAGGCAGCTATTACCTCACATTGCTAGTATTATAATCTCAGATGTAGGTATTTGTAGAGGAAAACTATAAGGTGTAGATCAATGATATGTTCAAAGTTTTAATACTGTGTTAGTTGTTAAGTGAGAAAAATCCCGCTTTCTATCTTTATACTATAAATATATTGAACAATTCATCAAAACCCAGCAAATTTCGTTATAATCCACGTAATCAACGTAAAGGGCATTTGATGTGTTTGATCAGGGTAAATATACACAGTAGTCCACGCGTTTCATAAGTTATCTCACTAAAATAGCAAATAAATAGACAGTAACGCCAAGATAATGTTCCCGATAAACCGTTAATACCTGAGAGAACATTAAAAACAATTTAGAACAGTAATCGACGTCCGAACTTCGGACGTGCCGATCAATTAAAATCGACTTCCGCAAACTTAATTTATTCGGAAGATATAATGATTCTCGGGGAAAAGTGATCAGAATTGTTTAAATTATTATCTTAGAAAAGAAAACTGTCGAAAAAGGGTGACGCAATGATTATTTGATTAGATTTGTATGTATTTTATGTTAAAGTTAGTAGTAGGTAGATATGACAGCTGTATGTAACCTGCACTCAACCCAAAGTGCAGGTGTATGCTTAATGCTTTAGCCACGTTAAACAAAAAAAAAAGTATATATGACAGCTGAAGATCGGGTTGATTACCAGTCAAAAATGACGCAAAGACCGCTTTTATTCAGAGCTCATTCACCTTCTATCTAAAAAGACAAAGGAATTATAAGTAATATTCACTGATTGTGGACCAAATGGCTAGTGAAACTGCCCATAAGCATCATCCGAGGTGCTATAGATGTGGTCTGGCAAACTGCCAATATTTCTGTGAATTCAAACTAGGATTAACAAAAACATCTCGTAACGGAAGCCGAGATGAACGCGCACTATCTTCAAATCAGTTATTAGACGGATTAATCATATTAATGGCAAATAATCGGATTTGTAATACAAATATCGCAGTGATTGGATGTGGATTGTACCACTGTATCCGTCACGTAGGTTTGTACATGGGTGGAATTCGAAATAGATGAATTATTTGTATTATTTTCCTTTTTATTTATATAAAAGAGACACCTACGTTAGGGAATACAGCTATTGTGGGAGAAACTACACTCCTAACAATATATAACCCACCTTTATTATGAAGGCTTAGTAGTTCTTTTTTACCACAGCAGCTGGGGCAAGGGTCTTCTCCCGAACGAAGTTAGGCCTTGAGTCCACCACGCTAAACAACTGTGGGTTGGGAACATGAAATAACACTTGTTTTTTGTGGTCAAAACAGGAAATTTTATGAATCTAAGTTCATAAAATAAATGCTTATTTAGCTTCAAAGGAAAGCTATATAGTTTTATGTGCTCCGTGTGTGCACATTATGTACTTTTATTATGGTATGCTTATTTGCATGACCAACATACATTATAAAGGAAGAAAATCCAGGGAGGGTCCGGGGCGTTAGGCCACCGGCCATTACCATAATCCTGAGCAAATATATGCGTCGCACGCGGCTCTGCCCGTTGTTCATCTTAATTATGAGAGCTGCTGCCGGATCAACCCGTCACGTGAATACCAAATCAAATTATACACAGCGAGCTTACCTTTGATTGCGATATTCGTGTTTTTGGCTTTATCCATCAGCCAACAAATTTGAAGAAAATATTCCGACCACATTCGCGCTGATGTACGCCTATCAGAGCCTATTGTCTGTGTTCAATGAAATGTTGGTGCCTAGGTCGATGTGACGATTTACAATGAATCTAGTTAATTGTGAAATCGCGATGTGTATATATGTTGTAGTACATTGCGATGTTGTATGTGCTTACAGATTTGATGTAGTGGATAGCCAAATATACGCTTGTAAATAAACATTATTATACGTGACCTAACTCACTAAATAAATAATAGAACAGAAGTTCTTTACATTCTGTAGTGTTTCATATTTTCAGTGTCTATTTCACAACTATTTACGTCGTGCGACCAGTGTTTGTCCTTTGTTCAACCACGGTACGTGATTCTCACAACAATAGGTACACACAATATCGTAAAAGTCACAATACGTGGGGTATATTTTAAGCTGTTGTTTAAAACATTTCCTTCGGCTAACGGTTATCTATCTCAGCAACATTATCGTACTAAAATACTCTTCCATTAAAGTCAAATAATTTGATACTTATTAGAAGAGAGTGGGAATCCACGAAATGCATCTGTTAAATAAAATGAAACACGGCAACGAGCTTTATTAATGGATTTTTAAATGTTCGCAGCTGTGGCCGCGCCGACATAAAATCACACATCCCGGTGATGCATGGAATGAGATTACGATACGGCGCCGTAAGGTAAAAATTCAGTCGAATTACTGAATAAAATTGAGAGCTCATTTTGAGACTTCATCTTTATTCCAAGCGGAGATGGAACCGGAGGTCGAAATCGGATTTCTCTGACGATATTGTCTAAACTCGGTAGTCAGTGCGAAGGAACAGGAAAGGTCAGGAAATCGATAGTGTGCCGCCGGCCGTCCTATAGCGTACTCGAGTTTGCACGCCGGTATCCACATAGCAACAGGCAGAATCTTGACATTGTGAGTGAGAGCAATGGATATCGAGTTCACGCGTGCCTTTCGAAGAATTCACGATCTACGATTCCATTCGAATCGCAAACTTCTTTTAGAATATATTACTTATATCGTACCTAACGCAGCTAGACACATAAATTTCAAATCGGCTATGAAATATTGTTATACTATAACTAGGTAATATATTTTGTACCCGTGTTATTAGCGTAGGGCACACACGTAGTGAAGATTTATGTTTATATGTAACTATTAGGAATACCATAACAATACTCAATATACATTTTTATAATATAGCAGTTACGGCCAAAAATATACTATTATGTCTATATGCAATTGCATTACGTTGAACTGAAATACATTACTATACTTCAGCAGATCATTAACATAAGGATTTGCAACAATTAATTTAAAGTCAGGTAGATATCAGGCTCGTACCTTTATTCGTTTCCATTTTGGTGTTAAATGAAACGACTGAAGCAGGCAACTTTATGACTGGAAGCACATTACGTTCAATTATTCGATGTCTGTCAAAAGGAGTCGGCCTGCTGAATTACGCCGTAATTTTAAATGAAACATTTTAAATTCACTTTGAGGCGTCGAAATATTACATTTGTGTCTGTAAATATGTAAATTATCGAAGTACCGCTATCTTTTAATCTGACAGTTCAATTTAAATAATATTATCGGACAAGCAAAATAAAAATGCAACACTTTATCCTAAACTTATATTTTATTTATCACCAAAACTGTAAATCACACTTTGGTACAAAAACAACAAACCTCATAACGTCAAAATATAGTTTCATCTAAACAATACTTGTAACAATAATAAACGAAACGTTTCTAAATAATCTGTCTCAAACATTAATATGATCGCTAAAATTGACTTTGTTTTCACCAAACAGACTATTGTTTTACATACATACTTGTTAGTAATTCTCTTTAACGTACGATATATAATTTATTCTTCTGTCTTTAATTCAATATTTATTGAGAAAAAAAGAAAGACAAATATTAATTATTTAATATAGTCTCAGATAAGTAGTTAAATATGACACAAAGATTGAAGAATTTATGATTCAAAAGTGATGGCTCTACATTATAAAATATGAATATTTAACTACGACAAAGGTCCCACGAGTACTTTAAGAAGTAGGAAAAATGAGCTATTTTATTTTACATTAAATTTTGCTACTTTTCATTTGGTAAGTTATGTTTAAATTGTCAATTTACAAGCAAACACGGATATTGATGTAGGTACAGCTTCTATTGCTATTGTACTCTTTAGTACATAATAAGGATGCTTTTGCTCACGTAAACTGAAACAACAAAGGAAAATATTTTTCGTAGATTGGATTTTACTTAATTTGGCAATTTAAAATATCGCTTTATTCCATCTTATTGCTTTATAAATTAGTCTATCACTTCAACTTCAATATCAATTAGATACATCTTCTACAGAAACAATTATTTACAATCTCTTCATAGTCTCTAGAACACAAAAAATCACGAACTCGCACTTTGTAAGGTCACGTATATCATTTGTGTAACAAATATCATACGGATGTGGTGATTTGTTCAATGAGGTGGTGCTCTCTTCGGCGACAGGCTGCTCGACAAGAGCCTCCGCGAGTCCAAGTGTTCCCGCGGGTCGCCAGACCCTCGGGCACACTACGCGACGGCCTGAGCGGGGGCGCGCGGCGATAGCAGTCGGGGCAGTGTGCAGCCGAGCAGCAAGCCCGGTCAAGGGGAGCCGCATATGAAAGTGATTTGGGCAGGCGAGAGCCACCGCACGTGGGGCCCGGCCAAGCGCAATATGCAGTAGCTCCTCCAGCGCTGCACGCGCACCACGCTGGCTCACACCTCGGCGGCGGCGTCACACACGGACACGTTTCCGCCACGGTCGGAGCGGGTGCAGGAGGTGGAGGCTCTGGCTCTCTTTTAGAAAATCCAACAAAGAATAACAATAAAGCACCGGCTAACGTCGCCGCTGTAGAAAAGTAGAAGCCTGCACGAGGCACCTGTTGATTGATGTATCCAGTCACAGGAACCCCCACCATCACCGGAATAGCTTCCGCACCTTGCACGAAACCTATTCAAGAAAAAGATTTATGTTGTTAATACCGAACAAAATCCGACACAGCTAAAAATACTCTGAATATATTTATATTGTTACCCCAAACTTTTGTAAAGTGTCGGCCTCGAACGCGCTCCATTGTAAGCATCTTCATAGAATATAAAAATCCACCCAAGCAAAGCCCGTACATCCACGCGAAAAGCACGTAGCCATGATAGCCTTCGACGCTGCTCAGAGCGAGCATGGAAATACCTGGAATTGGGTTACGTTTTTAAGTTTATGTTGCAGTATATTACCATTGCAAGGAACTGAGTAAAGATAGTTGTATATTTTAGGTACCTATTCCCAACATTGCAGTTTGGCACAAATATTGTTTAGAGACGAGGCACTGCGCTGAAGGTCGCACCAGCACGAGCCCAAAACCAGCGCAACCGAGCACCGCAGCGAACCCCAAAAACGTTTGAAGTAAAACCAAGGCGCTTTCTTCTAATCCTTCTTGAAAACCTTGCAAAGCCTAAAAAGTAAAATTATTAATTTAATAAAAACGAAGATTTTTCGAATACAACTTTACCAATTAGACTTACCAAAAAAAATACGGGAGTATAAAGTCCAAAAGCTGCTAATCCGGCGGCCAGTAACAAAACTTTCGCAGGTCGGGAGTGAAGTGGGCTTAAATCGATAAGCGGTGGTCTTTTTAGGCCTTTTTTTTCTTTAACCTGAAACAACGAGATAATGAGTTAATTGAACAAATGTAGAATCCTGGAATTACGTTACATTAAATTAAAAACGAAGTTGACCCAAAGGGTAACTGAATGAAAACATAAATTATAATGTTAATCTCCCGCTGGGTTCAAATTAGGAAGAATTAATTTCTGAAGGATCTAAGGTGCTTCAAAGGTGCAAATAAAAACTGAAAATACTGTCTTACCGGCCTTACCTTTCGCCGCTGATTTTTGAGGTGCAAAATGGCGCGGCGTTGCGGATGATAAAGAGACGCGCTGCGGTATACGGCGCTGAGGAAAAAAGCCAAAACGAGGACACCGGTAACTGCTTGTAGTCCAAGGCGCCACCCTAATTTTCTGGTAAAAATAACATACGATATAGTTTTTCTGCAATAACCAAAGTGTGTTACAAAATCGCGAGTACGTTATAATTATAATTATTTGAGACCGCAACTTTGTAAAATATTTTCTTGGTGTTTTCTCACACAAGTTTGGCTGTAAAAAGTACCAACGTGGAAGTTAAATAGTCAATAGAATACATACCCTACAGCTTCTTTATAAGCGACGCTGAAGAGTGCGATGCCCACGCCGCCTCCAGCATGAGCGACCAGCTCCACGAACTGGCGTCTCTTTCTGAAGTAGGCTCCGAGAACCAATCCGGCAGCCTCTCGAACTAAACCGCATCCGACACCAAGCACTACACCTAGACCAATCAAAGATTCCTTTACAAAAACGGTCGGGCGATCAGGCTATGTCGATTAATTAAGCAATTGAACACACGGCTAGGTCAATTTGCAGCAACCGGACTTTGAAATTGTCTGTAATAGTCGTACTGTTTTTGGTTAGTAATCGTCTTTACAATTCGTTTTCAACCGAACTATTAAATTAAACGATAAGCCTACTATGTTTAGTTTTCTTGACAACTAACGCTAAAATCAATTCACATACATTCATGCAGTAACGTTTAACGTTTTTCAAAAATACTATTTCGCTTGGTAAGGGCTGTTTAAACGAGAATAGTAAGCAAAACTAACAAGCTTGCTTGATTCAATAACCCCGCGGTAACTGTGTGGAGAGGATAACATATTGAACTGAATTCGCGCTTTCTTGTAAACTTACCTTCACCCCATATGTGGATTTTGTGATTTTATTTACGGGTGGTTATTTCCGGGTTTTGGGGAAACGATATAGCATTTGAGATAACTATTATTGCGGTTGGATGTTAGTTGCTTTCTAGAGATCATGAAATGTTGTGATTTAGATACCAATAAATAGTAACTTACCGTAGCTAAGCAAGGTTTGATGAAGCTGTGTGGCGAATGAAGTAAACAAGCAAGCGAGTGGGAGCAGCAGACCTCCGAGCAGAGCTATGAGTCTCGGTGACCTTCGACGTCCCGCCACGAGGGCACCCGCGGCACGGGACACTCCCACGCATATCGCGCCCGCCCAAACTGACGAAAATCACACATTCATGTTTAATTTTACCGACGTATCGTATCGTAAATCTGCATGTTTACATTATACAAAATAGGTGTAGGTTATTTTATTAATAAATGGGTCAAAACAACTCTGTAACCTCGGCCTCGAATAAAAATAGACTACCATATGATTTCCCGAGGGTATCGTAAGCGGCGACTAATAGGGGATCTGTGTAAATAACGAGATATTCATCGCCTCCACCATGGAAATATTGTGCGGAGAATCGTCCCAGTTTCGCAAACCACTCAAAATTGCTGCAAAACAAATCATAGTTTATGCCTGTGAGTGAAGTTTTTCATCTGACTTGAAACGGTTTCCATTGCATCGAGCTCAGTTACCATTTGAAAAGAATTTATAACTCACACGAGTCTTTATAAAGTAATAAATGTTCCAAAGGGTTAATTTTCTAACTTTTCACCTTTGGTTTACTCCTAAATGAACGTGAATACTCATATACATACTTGTTGACTTAGAACTTTGTATGCCTACCTTAATTTGATTAAGTGTGGAAGACTTCAGGCATGAGGGAGCGAGTTTCAAGGTACTCTTTGTCAGTTTTGCAGCGATTCGATCAATTTTATCAGACGAAGTGTCAAATTACTTTCAAAAGAGAGGATTTACAGATCGGGGAACTTCTTACAATCCTCGCGAGGAAACTAAATGTGACAAATTGTGTTGACAGACATTTATCTGCGATATTCCGTTTTTTTTAAATCGTTTCTATTACTTCGACATTTTAATAATCTAGGATTTGGGTTTTACTGTAATTAGACCCAATTAAAGGATTCTTTATGCTTTCTCTTTCGTCGTAAGCCTCATACTTATTTACTTTAATCCTTGCATTTCTTTTATTAGTGTGAAATTGTTCTCGTTGTGATCCTACTACCTCAGGGACATGACCAAAGTTATATTGATGTCGGGTTTCTGTCCCAACATAAATGGACGTACAATAAAATCGGAGCGATAAAACCGAGCCATTGTCACGAGAAAAATTGTTTACCTTTGAGTATCATGTGGAACAAAATACATATACTATTATTATAGGAAAGAGAACAAGAAAATAAGATTTATTAAAACCTGAGAGGGTCAGCACTACTTGTTACTAAAAGTAATGGTGTATATGTTTGAAGTCAAGTAGCATATTAAGGCACTGTTTTCCCGACTTCGAGGATGTAATAAACCTTGATGTATTTTTGTATGTTACAGTCCGATGTTATTTCCACTGAGTGTATACTATTACTGTATATAGATGTCTAACGATTGCGCTACGACGTGGAGTAAACCGCGTAAACATGGTCAATCGCAATTAATCATCTCATCTCCTTACCGCACGTCATTGCGTTATCAGATAGCCATTACTGCGCGACACAATACGCCATTGTGTGTCCCACACAATGTAGTCTCAGATAAAGAAATAGATAAATTGTACAGCATCGTTAATTGGTTCCCGGCTGATAGTGCGGTCGACATAAAACACATTAGCTTGGACGTGAGACAGTGGTAATTTGGGGTACAGAACCTTCGTTTCAAGGTTTTACTTAACACGATTAACGCAGAAAATGGCCGATGTCCGTTATAAATATCGTCGTACGCATTATCGTTGTCGTCAAAGACGCCACGGTCGGCTAAGTAAAAGAGTACCAAACGTAATTAAAGCTGTTAGGACGCTCGTCATTAAAATTTACTGCATAATACCATTTCAATATTCAATCGAATTTACAATTTGTTGCAGCTATTCAAGACTTTTGGATACATTAAAATTAATTGAATCACCAAACTTTCATATTCATTGCAAACATGATTTGGATACGATAAGGTGCTCAATATGTGAACACCTTTCAGTGGCGTCTTGTCCGTTCGGAGTGTAGCTCAACTCGTTAACGTCGCTAAATTCCAATTTGAAAGCGGTCGCAAATGGCGAACCTGACAGAGTTATGTGCGACCGGCCCGCCCACACCACTGACAACAAAGACCGCGCTCATAACCGAAATTACTTCTGCCTCTTAATATTCAGCCCCAGTCGTGAATCTTGGAAAATTAATTCAATAAATCAGCCAGCTCCGCAAATACCGGCGACTAGGAAACTTCATTTACTTAATAACCAATCTTACATTTTAGTTGTCAAACAACATTTTCCACCTTGTTAACATAAATTATGATAAAGGAAACAATATGAAAGAATATAATTAATGTGAGGGAACTGTTAAATTTTTGCAAGTGAGGAGGCGAGATGTTCAACAGATTGTACGATCAAGATGATAGTAATTAAAAGTTGTCAAGGTGAACTCCTTTATTTCGGATGTAACGCTTTCATTTTTCGCTGTAAATATCTTTTCGTCGTTGTCTGTTTATTTAAGTATTATATCCGGAGGGTTGCCGTTGATAGATTACTTTTCCACTCTCAGTCCCTCGTCTCGGCTACGCATTCAAAATTATTTTTTCCTCAATCTTACATTCAGTTATGACATATAAGAGCCATTGTCATTTCTTCGGCCCTACTTTATTTATTATTTGTCATGTCCGTACAATTGAACAGATTTTTTGTGGATGTTTTAATTTTAACTAATGATTGGGCGTGGAAATATGAAAATATTTTTTAAGAACAATACAAAGACAGTTTAAAATTAAACTGTTTCAGCAATAGACTGGTCTACTCCAACATGTCATATGAGCGAAGGTTTTAAGAAATTTATTTCAGGGAGGTTTTAATTCGATTAAGTATAAATGTATTTAATGAGAGTACTTACCGGCGTGGTCAGCATGAGGCCCAAGGTGTCTGAGAGCATAAACGTGGAGTGCGCCGTACGCTAGCTGCAAGCCGGTAGACAGGAGATGAGCGAGGAACGCGGCTCCGCACACGATCCAACTGCGAACAAACACTAACTTGAGCAACAGATGTTCACTACATTTTGTCAAGAAGAGATCTAGCTTTCACACTCTCGAATTAAGACTATTGATGTATTTTTGTATGTCACTTTGCTTGTAAGTACTTGGCACATGTTATTCTTTAGGGTGACTTGGTATTCTAAATGCCAGGAAAATATTGTACATTGGTTTATGATTACATAGCCGTGTATAAAAATCACTTGTTATTAGAATCATATGTCTGTTCGTACTTGTGATGAAATTAAATGGCTGCAATTATTTCACCGCAGAATTATTCTGACGTCGACCCTTCGTAATTCTCAGTAGTTCACGCAATAATCCCTATTTTAAGACTAACGTCTATTACAGCAATTAGTAGTGTGAATTATAAATACCCTCGTTACCTTCCTCGAGGATAACAGCCCCTAGAGACGATGTAAGTCGTCCTAACTTACAACACATACATTATGTACTAGAACTCACATGGCCAATTTAGTAGGTCACTTAAAGTGAACCCTATTGAAATATTCGTTGGCTAATTTTATGAAATTCTTATTCATTCTATGTGAGACAGTTTGAAAGAGCTATTCAATGACACCGAGATGAATGCGAAGGTGGGGCAAAAAGATTCTTCGGCGTACGGTCGCCCCAAAAATGTTAGCTTTCAATTTCCACGTACGGGACGATATTGCAATTTTTGTCATGCCTTTGGCCATGCTAATAACAACCCTCTTGAATTCTTGGGAAAGTGTCGGATATTGGCAAAAATCTAGGTTTTTTGGAATTCACGGTCGAAAGAAATTTGGGGATTCGTCTTTATACATATGTATAAAAAAGAAATAAGCTACCTTTCGTACGAAACTCAGTATTATATTACGCACAAAAATATCTTATAGATAGAAACGACATGAAATTTCATCTTTCGGGTACCTTTTAGTACTCAGATTACCTTTGGGAATATCGACGAAGAAGAACCGGATATTACATGTCGCATTACATATAACAGTCATATTTACAGATTATCATAAAAGAAATTCGATTCCCATTTCAGTGTTCGATTAACACGAAAGTTTAAAATGGAAGTGTTATTAACATACGAAGAGCGCGGGGTAGCGTCAACAGAACGTGAACGCTGTTAATAACTGGGACACGCAGTCAATATCCGAAACATAAATTCGTTTATCGTGCGATGAGATCGCCGCATTATGGCGTATCAGATTTATAAATTCCCTGCTGACGGTACCTCTGTTCGCGTCGTATTTATCTTGTAGTCGGAATAAAGTTGAGCGCGACTGATGATGATATTATACGTCTTCATCTTACGTCACGTCACGTTTGAACCGCGGGGGAAATTCGAGATTCGTGTTCATGCGCCGCGCTGCTTGTCGGAACATTTATCTGCGACCAAACATGGTAAATGACGCGTCTGTATCTACTGGTCCATCTTATAACTACGTGTGAACTGTGTGTAGCTAATGATGTTGCAATGTGCGACTTCGATTATTTTACGAGATACACATGTTTCTTGCAAAAAAGATCGTTAAGTTATTCAAACAATACCTTCTTAGAATGAATATGTCTATCTTGTATCTTGTTTCCATGCAAAACATCTTAACTAAATCAAAACAGAGTGTTTCACTTATTGCTTGAAATGTAATGCTAAAAATAATATTTTTCGGATGAGATTTTCACGGATCCGTGACTTTCTGATTTCATTACATACTTGATTTAAAAAACGAATTTATCAACACGAGTTGCTATCAAAGTTAGCGAATAAATTCAGATAGATACACGTCTCCTTGTCACTTCTCTCGGAGACGCAATAAAAAAATATTGATCTTTGACAGCACTTTATAGGAGAGCTGAAAAAAGTAATAAAAAGTCGGTTGGTATCGTGATATTTCGAAAGTTTTGTTAGATGAAACTGTTACAGCTAGTCGTTCACTTTTATAGGCAGGAGTACTCGCGTTTCTGGAATATTACCCGTCACCTGTTTTTCAACTGTGCAAATTGAAATGTTTACTAGCACCGTGTACTATTTTAAATATTCGTTTTATTTTCGCCGAGTATTTAAATCTTTAAATGTAAAATACGGTTTGAATAAAGGAACACTACCATACAATTTTACTGGTAGCCGTAACATTAAACCGTTGACTGTTATCACTCAAAGGTTTATTCAAAGGAAAGGTCTTAAGTGAAACGGGTGCTATAATGATAGACATAACACCGAACATTTTGGGGAACAGTTATAGGAATATTTCATGCATCCTTGGCTCTCTATAATATTTACTTAGGCCGGCCTCTGGTCAATACGGGACGCAATTTAGATATACTGAAGGCACTTTATGTCGGTTTGATAGATCAAACCTCTTAGTGAACTAGTATTAGACATTCATCAAACGGGAAAGCTGAGGGAATTGCAGTGAAACAACTTCAAAGTTGCAGGTAGCTCAAGGATAATCTCTTTAAGCAAGTTTGAGGAGAAGTGAGTGCACTAACTAACCACCTTCGCTAAGTACCAACTGCTAATAACAAGTTTCAGTTCACTCGATTCACACGAGACTAGAAATGTGAGGAACTACTAATTGCTTGTAACGCATGAATAATCTCAGTTTACGTACTGATTTAAGTTGTGTTTGGGATGATGTTATACTACCTAATATTCGTGTCTAATGTGTTCTTTAGATATAATCTTTCCTCCTGCCAACCTAGGATTTAATCAATCCAATTCAATTTATCCATTTTTGGTAGAAATGGAATAAGTATACATACGTACATACTTTTGCATTTGTGGTACTAGTAGGAAAGTAGCGATAGGGCTGGGAATTAAAATATAAATCGAGTAGGCAACACTTTTTCCTATAAATGAAACAGCTTTCTTGGAAGATTTCTACTATGAAAAGTCGGGAAAATTCTTAACGTAGCTGCAGGTCACGGCTATACCGACAGCGAATATAAAATTACGTGACCATAATTCGATTTCGAAGGAAATAATTTTACCGGATAAAAGTAGCCACCTTTTTCGGACTTTACGACTACAATTTTACCGGAAATTAGATTTTGGTGGGTGAGACGATGTCGGATAAATCAATGATGTGCTGACGTAAGTTTGATTGATATCGCTTGGTTTAAGTGGGAGTTTACAATGTATATCGATTTTTATGTTTATTCGCGCCAAACAACACTTCTTTATACTTTGGAAACAAACCAGAGACATTGTAATCAGCAGCCGCATTCATTGCCGCTCATATCACAGAGGCAATAACATTTAATATTATAGAGATTATTACAGGGAGATGAAATTCTGATAATAATATAAGGATGTTGAAGGTACATACCCCCATCCTCCTTCAGGATAGAAGTGGTGTTTGATCGCTCGTGTGTCGAGCTCGCGGCGACGAAGCGCGGGCACGGTGCGGTGCAGCGAGCGCAGTTCACGCTCACGCAACGCGCCGCCCGACGACTCCTCCTCGACATCTGGCCATCCATCTACATAACAAAGAAGATAAAAGACTGATAAAAAAATACTACGTTTTTGCAGGATTTATGTGACATGAATATTCGCAGACGCATTTATGGACTGTATGTGACAGCAGACTTCCATAAGACTATTAATATTTCACACTTTTTGCCGACGACAGTGAATAATTAATCATCCCGTCGTTGTAGTATGTTAAGGAGTAGTTCTCCATGCAAAATTGTTCAAATGAAATTTATATTTCAATATTATGCTTTAATCAATTCTCAGTGCTGAATTCTGATACAAACTTTCACCAAATTCTAGTTAAACTTTGGCTGGCACTTACATTTGTAATCTTGGCATGCTACGGTCAGCTACAAGTCCAGTTAAAGTTCACAATAGTATTAAAGTGTAACAGTTTGCCGGCCAATCGTCTGAGAACACTAACTTCCAAATACGTTCGTTAGGTTAATACAAAACGCTGGCATAGGAAATAGAACAATCGGATTAGCTCCCAAACTTTATTAATAAACCATACAGCACGAAACAATAGAAATAGACTTGGATTTAGTAAACAAAACAATGATAAATGATGGCTTTCCAAAAGGCTTTCTGAGTAATAAGCTCTTTGACTGATTTACGCTAAGTAATCCAACTAATAGTGAAAGAGAATTTAGTCGGGATTTTCAGAAATCCGAGTCACAATGCAACTAGTGATATATTATATTCGCGTATTCGCGTAATTCTATTTTAAGCTAATAAAATCCTCGACAAAATTAGTTTGGTTGAAGTCGATTCGGTTGCCTGAGGCGAGCGGCCCAACATTCTGTGTACAATACATGGGTACACTTGTACCAAAGTATTGTTAACCTAAATGTTTAACGATCATAAAAATGAATTTCGAGTACTCCAATGTTTATTACGGATATTTTATGAAGATCGTTTATTTTTTACGATTCAAGACAAGACATTTGACGCCTTTCTTATCAGAATACAGTTATATGTATACTTGAGGTATTAAAAAAATAATAAAAAATACGAGAATTGAGTTGTTGTAATGGAAATAAGAACGATTTGTTTTCCTGTTTTATGTAAAGGGGTTGTACACACAGTGCTGTGTTTATCGTCATTGATCTGCGTTTTTGCGACTGTATGACTGCTGATGAATAACTTTCGAGGGCTATATTAAAATTGCGATTAAATAGAAACAACATTTGGACAACTACTTCAGTTGCCACTGATCCCGATATCAAAGTTGAAGTTATCAAGTGAATATGACAATGTTGTATAGTATATATCTAAACCATATGTTACATGCATATTTATGTATAGATAATGCAATGTTCAAATTCAATTACAAAAAAGCACAATAAAACTAATTATTTTAATTATCTACATGATACATCATAATTAACAAAGGTTGGTATCACTCACGCGATTAACCAAAACCACATCATCAAAAACTATATAAAGCTTTAATAGGACGGTAATGCATCATGTTATAATAGTGTTAAAATATGCGTTCAAATAATAGATTGGGCTGTTAGAGAATCATCTAATAAATTAGATATATGACCATTAAGACGACTTAAAATAGGTCGTTATATATACGCTGGGCGTCACAGATGGACCAATTCCTAAATCAGACAGATAACATATAAATCTTTCAGAATTGAGTCTGTGAACTTTATTTATATGCTCTTATTTTGATAGAAATAGAATTGAATTTATATTGGCTTCAAAAGAAGTCTCAGCGTGCAATTGAATTATAAAATGTAAAAGCGTGGCGCCAGAATAAATAGTCTTGTCTTTTAAATGACATTTTGTTTTATTCATTCAAATACGGTTGGTGTGATTCTTTTGGGTCGGTGTCCGGTGAGATACTGGAAAAGTAAAAAGTCAGATATACATATAGCATGGATAAGTAATTAATACCTATCTTCATTCTAGACAGCCAAAAAAGAACATTTATTACTAGCCCTGCTATCTAACGCTACAATTTTCGGCTTGATAAATCTTTCTCTGAGACAAAACAAGTCGAAAAAGGTCTTTTAAATGTAAGGAGCATAAAGAAGGAGGCCGAGCGACTAAGTGCTTCACATCCGGTGAACGAACATACATTCGTTAGGAAGAAATTGTGTTGACCGTTGTTGTGAAAATAAATTCCGCCTCAGTTTTTTATGTTTGGATGCCAAGATTTTCCTCCTGCCGCGTCTAAATCACGGAGGTTCTTAACCTTTTTATTAAACGCGAACCTTTATATAAGAACGGGGAAATATATGGCACGGAAGAAATACTAAAATTGACGCTAGAGCGAGTAAGCAAATATGTATACATCACCGCTCGCTCCGCAGCCTTGAAGGACACCATAACAGCACTGCGAGAGTTACAAGAGAAGATAGAAAACAAAACCATAGATGATAACGATGAAACAGCGTATTTACACGAACAAAATTACGGCTACGAATTCGAAGAACTTCACACTATTTTAGTATCAAAACTTTTAACAAAAAAAACCATTATTCAAGGTCAGCGACAGGAAGACCAACATAGAATATACCAATACCATAAGATTATACCAAAAATACAATTTAATCCTTTACATGAATCAGAAACGTTCAATAACTTTAAAAAACGTCTGGAAGTGTACTTTAGACTTAATGAAATTACTGAGCCCCACATGAAGACAAATATTCTTCTGTCTACATTATCACCAGAACTCCATGAAAAATTATGTGATTTAATAGCACCAGACGAACCATTAAATAAGACATTTAACGAAATTACTGAAACACTTGACGACTACTTAGACCCAAAACCTAGCAAATGGGTTCTACAACATAAATTTATATCGAGAACTCAAAAATCGGATGAAACAGTAGCGCAATACGCCGCAGATTTAAAAAAGCTCACTACCAACTGCGAATTTAAATGTCAACACTGCCAGAAAAACATTTCAGAAAGCTTTTTATCTCTTCAACTCATAAGAGGATTGAAAGATAGCGACGCACGTACAAAAATTTTACAAGACCGAACAGTATGTACATTTAAACACCTGACACAGATTGCAACATCTATTGAAATGAGTAAAGCAGAAAATACATCAATGCTTCCGAATGAACAACCAAGTAGTGACAATATCAATAAAATTTCCACTGATTCCTACAATAATTCAAAAAAATCTCCTTTTAGAGGAATCACACCAAGAGATTTAAAAGGGAAATGTTTCCGCTGTGGTTTAAATCACGAAACCAAGAAATGTAGCGCTATAAACATAACATGCTATAAATGCAAGAAGGTCGGACACTTAGCTAGTGTGTGTCTACAACGGCGCTCAGATGCGAAGCCCAGTAAGACTACACCGGATATAAATCAATTAAACGACTCAGCGATAAGCGATGATGATGAATGGAATGATATTAATGTTATATCTGGTGAAACATCCGAAAAATACATGATAACGGTACACATTGAACATGCTAAGATGAAAATGGAATTTGACACTGGAGCCACACTTACTTCTATGTCATTACGAGACTACAGAAAATTGAAAATCGGCAAAAGAATCTTTAAAACTAATATAAAACTCAAAACATATACCGGCGAAGTAATCGAACCTGCAGGTGTTGCATACGTTCAATGCAGATGCCAAGGAAAAGAATTCCACGGTAAATTATACATCATCAACAACAACGTTGACCCCGTTTTTGGCCGGAGTTGGATGAAAGAACTCGAAACTCTAAATTTAGCAGATATAAAAACTTTACAGCAATCAGAAAATCTAGAATTAGACCAGCTTTTGGAACTTTACAAGACATCAGTATTTCGATCCGACTTAGGCGAAATACCCAATTACAGAGGACACCTAAATCTACAAGAAAACACAAGACCAATTTTTATCAAACCACGTAGAATACCGTACGCTTTAAAAACCAAAGTGGATGAAGAGATCGAGCGACTATGCAAACAGGGTGTCATCACGAAAGTCGACCACTCTGATTGGGGTACTCCAGTGGTACCAGTTGTCAAACCGAATGGGAGTATCCGATTGTGCGCTGATTATAAAGTTACACTAAATAAAGTCATACAAGATGAACAATATCCAATACCTATGATAGAAGATATATTTGCAGAGATGAACGGAGGTAAACTATTCTGTACACTCGACATCACCCAGGCATATCTCAACATGACAATGGATGAAGAAAGCGCAATGCTACAAACACTAAGTACGCATCGAGGCACTTTTAAGGTGAACCGTCTAATGTTCGGCGTTAAGGTCGCGCCGAGCCTTTGGCAGAAATTTATGGATAAACTCCTTCAAGATCTCGAAGGTGTAAAATGTTTCTTTGATGACATCATCATTCAAGGCATCAACAAAGAACAATTACTACTGAGACTTAAGCTCGTGTTAGACAAACTAAAAGAAAGTAACCTACGAGTAAACAAAAATAAGTGCCACTTTTTCAAAACAAGCATCGACTATTTGGGACACACTATCGACAAAGAAGGTCTACACAAAAACAGAGAAAAGATTAACGCAATAATTAAAACAGAACGCCCAGTCAACACCGCAGAATTGAGGACATTTCTTGGAATGGCAAATTTTTACAACAAATTTATACCCAACCTATCATCGATCACGAATCCACTGAACAACTTACTCAAGAAAGAATCTAGTTTTCGATGGTCTACAGAATGCGAACAGAGCTTTATACACATTAAAAAAGAAATTCTAAGCGAAAGAGTACTTATACATTTTGATCCCAAGAGGCCCTTGGTTCTTGCAACAGACGCATCTCCACTGGGAATCGGAGCAGTACTATCACATAGACTCCCAGATGGATCAGAAAGACCGATAGCATTCGCTTCCAGAACACTATCGGATAGCGAGAAGAAGTACAGCCAAATTGACAAAGAAGCTACTGCCATATACTGGGGATTGAAGAAGTTCTTTTATTATTGTTACGGTAGAAAATTTATCCTAGTGACAGACCATAAACCACTGACAATAATTTTCCACCCACATCAAACGTTACCAGCAATGAGTACAATGCGATTATTCCACTACGCTCATTTCTTATCTGGATTTGACTACAACATTGAATACAGAACTTCGCCTAACAACTCAAATGCAGATTACCTATCCAGGTTCCCAGTAGAAAACACAAAGGCAAACAAAATGGACCAGAATTACAGCTTTCAACTTCAACAAATACATACCATTGATGTCAACCCAAATATCATAGCGAAAGAGACAAGTATTGATTCCGATTATACACCATTAGTACTCGCATTACAAACTGGCCGATCACTTAAAACGCTCGGTTACAATGATAATGAATTTACTTTACAAGATGGATGTATACTAAGAGGAACGCGAGTCTTAATCCCAAAAACATTACGCGAACGAGTGCTGGACGAACTACACCTCGGTCACCCGGGCATTGTGAAAATGAAGCTACTGGCCCGCAGTTTTGTATACTGGAAAGGAATTGACAATGATATCGAAACAAAAGTTAAGTCCTGTAGAACATGTAGATTACAACAAAATGAACCAGAGAAAGCACCACTACACCACTGGGAACACCCAAAGGGCCCCTGGCAAAGGCTTCATATTGATTTTGCCGGACCTGTTTACGGATACTATCTTTTAATAGTTGTAGACGCATTTTCGAAATGGACAGAGATTATACCTACTAAATCAACGACAAGCTCTTGGTGCATCCAAAAATTGAAAGAACTATTTTGCACCTATGGAACACCTCTACTCCTTGTCTCAGACAATGGCCGACAATTCGTATCGGGAGAGTTCGAAAAATTTCTAAAAGACTGTATGATTTCGCACAAAACCTCTGCTCCATACCACCCTGCAACCAATGGACAAGCTGAACGATACGTACAAACAGTCAAGAGAATCTTACGAAGCTTAGAGGGAGAAAGGGGTAATCTTCAAGAGAAACTTGTCATGGTAAAAACTCGCCTCAGACGGACACCAAACTTGAATGGTCAGACACCTTATCAGTTAATGTTTGGAAGAGAAGTTCGAACAGCATTACACTGCATGTTTAGAAACACCCATAAAAAAACTACATCAAAACATCAAGAGATCAAGGTCAGACAGTTGGAAGTCGGCGAACGAGTACAGGCCCGTGACTACACGAGTGCTAAGCACCATTGGCAGTTTGGTACTATCACAAGACGTCTAGGCCGACTTCATTATGAGATCCGCACCGACAACGGCGATGTCTGGCGCCGACACCTCAACCAGGTGTTGGCTGCATCTTATATTCAGCAGAACAGCTAAGAGGTTAGGAGGGGAGAAATGTGGTGAACCTAAACTCCACCTAAACTCCTTCTACTCTATGGTAGATGCCATATATTAATCATATAACGATTTGGCATTCTCTGTCAATAAATATATCAAACACGTAATGCTCGTATTTTATTAATACATAATAGTTACGAAGGTACTTACGATTTGGGATTATATCAATATTTATATTTCTCTCGTTTTACAAGCGAGTTGTAAAAAATATTTGCTCTTTACGATTGGAATTTGACTATGCTAATTCGAACACTGTTACCGTACCGCAAAACGTTACACATCTTTTCTGATATAAGTTTGAAAGAAAGGGGTATATTTATAAGGGTGCCGATCAACAAGTGATATTTTATGATATGCGAGCACAACATGGCAGCTCCCCTAGTTCCGCTTAGACATGCACAGAAGGTGCTTTATGTCAGTTTTATCTGACAAATTGTGTGATTCGAGGAACGTGATCTCGATAACTCGTGGGTGCAGGTTGGAAGTTCGTGCTTCTCTCTTATATTGTGAAAAATACTACTTCATTATTTTCTTTTCGGAAACGCTCTTAGGACCTTTATCTTGTAACAAGTAGACAAAAAGGTGTCAATAGAATTTTGTACTTGCGTCCTTTTATCCTTTACAAGTAAATAAGAAGGCAACAATAATATACTACATAATCTGTTTCTATTTGTATACATGATACTGGGTTTTATTTTTTGCATTCATATTAAGCTTGGACCGTATTTTTAACCACGAAGTGTAGTGCACATTTCCGATATAGCTGGCTGTGCAACGATATTTGTTTGAAACCACAACCGAACACGTGGTGCATTCACTCGTAGTTTGTGAAACCAACGCTTTTTAAAATTTATAGTCGAACAAATTCCAAGCATAGTTTAAGAGACCACCAAACTGCAAGTGCTTTTTAGAATAATGTCGTGGTTTTGGCTTTATGAGTATAGAGAATACTTAAATAGGTATAATAATATGATAATGCATGACTATAAAAAAAAAGCTCACGTTTACAAAAAACAGCGTTTAGAAAAGGCAATACGCAGTTTTAATTAAAATGTAGGTACCTTTGGAAAGGTATTTTCATTTAATGGAATGTACAATAGTTTTGTTGATACTGACCATAGTGAGGCAAGCAGGTATAGCTGGTGGAGAAGGGTTGTCGACATCGGCAACGCGGCGGCGGGGCGCGGGGCGGCGGCGGCGGCGAGGCCGACGGCGACGGCGACCACCAGCCCGGCTCCATCAGCCGGCCATGGCTGCAACCGCACCCGCACCCGCGCCCGCGCTACCTGCACACAGAACAAACCACTTATAGTCGCTCACGTTACAGCTCGTTACCAAACACATACAACTATATCATCACGCTTGTTAAACCCGAAAGTGTAGGCACCCGGCCTATGGAATATACCTACATTTTACCTAAAAAACTCGATAGTTTTTCTTTCACAAAATTATGGTATATTACCAGCAGTAGGCCTAGGTTTTAATGTTATATTTATCAATATTTATATCGTCAGGGTTTGACTGAGTTATAAAAAAACTTTCGTTAAATAGCGCTTAGTATTTTCTACTAGTGAATTGAAAGTTCGTAATCGTGCTACTGTAAGCACTTCAACTTTTAACAACGGGGAGTGTTTATTCTACACTCTAGAGCTATACAGCCTTGCCAACAAATTCTTTTAAGTTATTTGTTTTTATAGTAAGTAACGGAGATTGTATTTTGTTGGTTTTATCTGTGGGAACTCCACTTGTGTAATTGTTGTGTTTATTGTTTAAAGTATGAGGCTGATAGAAATACGAACGGTATTAAAAAGAAATAAGTTTATGCTAAACAATAATGAAATAAGAGTATCCTCTTACTATTTACTCGCATTTAAAGTTAATGGATAGAAATTGTAACGCGGTGTTTGAGAAACAATATGAATGGCTCTCTACAATATTTGCCTTTACATAGATTTATGCGCTTTTCTGATTTACGTTCCAATGCAACACAGAACTACAAAACAGTGTGACTACTTTATAACCAACAAACTTATCGTCCGTATAAAATGCATGTTCAGTAATGTCACAGCACGAACAATGCCCCATAAATGATGAAAAACAATTATGCACTTTACACAGAAGCCGGCGTTCAAATTCACAATCGGATTCTCCCTCGTGGGTGCAATTACGTACATTCAGGCCGGAGCTAAATTTATAGGTAAAACGGATTTTTGCCGTAATGCGGAACATGATCTTGGGATTCAGCTCATAAAGCGGATTGCCCTTTGTGCCCTTTTGAATCTGACTAACTGGTTTGAAGGCTTTAAGACCGCTGAAGATGTGTGCATCGTTCGTGCTCGGTTCACTATGTTTAAGTTGGTTAGAAATGAACCTTAAAACTGTTTTTGTCAGTTTTAGTTTTTTTGTTATTAATTAGATAAGGAAAAAACATTTAGAGTAGATTTGTATCTATAAAATTAAATGAAGGAAACAGGATCTTTTACCTTTTCCGCAGACAGGAAGGGGATCCTCTCTGAAGAGAAGATCTGGGGTTTTGAATTTGAAACGTCATTTACATTAAATATCAATATGCATAGATATTGTAATTTGAGTAATCTTACAAATGTGCCATCACATTTCCAATTTAATTCAATAACACAATTTGCATTTGATTACGATCGTAATCCAAATGGATATTGTGCGTTAATCTATAGACAGTCGTAATAATAATCTTAAATCAATCGCGGCAAAGGGTTTAGTTAGCGCTACGTAATATTCTATCAGCAGTAATGCATTAGCTGGAGTAATTACAGACTGAGCATATTTGCATATAACTGATTACGCCTTGCTCTATTGCCGAAAGTGCATAAGCATCTTACGGGTATGTAAGTATACCAAAAGTAGTGGCTAAATGCATTTTCACTTTACTTCATTTAGTTAGATCCCATTTAAGTTTTACTAGGATTAACGTTGCAATCAAATTTAGTTTTTTTAACAAATTGATTTATTTTCGATTGTTTAACTTGTGACTGGCATCGCTTTACACAATTTTACATTACACTCACCGTTTTTTTTGGAATTAAATTGAGTAACTTAATTATTAGTAAGACTGTTACAGGGTAGTATTATTGTTTCACATTTTATATAACTAACAAATACTCGTACGTCACTGTTAGTTAGTGTGGTTAGTGGTGCGTTCCATCGACCTGACTGTACGTATATACGCAATTACGCACAAATATCGCGCTCAATCTGTCAACGCCCTTTCAATGTACGGTCGCTTGAACTCACCCGCGTAGTGTGTCCAGATTATTTCCCCAGTGCTTCGAATTTAACCCGAATTTATACACAATAAACAATCTTTCCAGAAACTTACGCCAACATTTTTCATCGATTTAAAATTGAACGCTATTTTAATTGTCCAAAATAGCTTATTACAAATTTTCAGAAGACACAATTTCCATTTTAAGTTTATTGGTGTCATGTTTATTTTAACTGAAGCTCATGATAATATATTTTTACCAATTATAATATGAAAATATGTTATTAATGTTGTCCAGAAATGTGCATATTTTCGCCCGTAAAAGTCCCAGCTTTATGCTGTTAACTGAGTCAAAATACATATCATAATATTGTAAGTCTTCAGTTCACGTACCTACCTGAAATCGTGATGTCATATTCTTAGTTATTTTAGCAAACATTTTCCAACATCACTATCGCACGTTTCACAGTACTTCAGACAATTCTAGCATTTGCATCCGAGGCGGACAACGTAACGTATTTATTTTAATGCGCCGCCGTAATTTTGTTTAATGAATATGTGTGTACTTAAATTTAATATACACTCACATCACAACAGCGTATATTTTCGATTGAGTTTATCACTGTAAAAAAACTTTTGATCGTAAGATAACAAGATACAATGTTGGTTTCGGAATGTTTTTAATTAACATTCCCAGAGAATCCTTTTTTCAAACGTTTCCGTTTTACATCGGCTACCTTTATTAAGCCATAGACAAGCACGTATAAACTCCATCTTGACTATTTCATTGGAAATACTTGTACTCGGTTATCCGTTTCTTAATTGTCAAGTTATCAGAACATCACAAATTTATCCAGCTCGGACGTGTTTTAAAATTATTTAACGTTTAACGTCACTCCGTAACGATTAAGGATTCATTAAAATAAGAGCACGGTTTATCAACGCCTTGTGCCGACCGTTCTTCACAAAGTAACTTATTTTGAGAGATTTTTATTCGGGCTTTGAAGATCTAATGGTATTACTTAAGAATAATAAGGAATGTTTTTTATGTCGTTACTTTGAAAATTCTCCTGCATTATTATTTTGTCCGATTGTTATTTTTAAACATTTTAAACAAATAATACTAATATAAGTTGGGAACTGCTGCAACTCACTTGTAATAACATGGAACTACAACACACGGAGTCAACAAATGTTTGTTTAGTGCGGGAATTGCGACAGCGAAGCATCGCTGGCTCCACTGTGACCAACTTATACTTGTTTA
The DNA here is from genome assembly GCF_050436995.1 of Anticarsia gemmatalis. NCBI lineage: Eukaryota > Metazoa > Arthropoda > Insecta > Lepidoptera > Erebidae > Anticarsia > Anticarsia gemmatalis. The sequence continues at coordinate 5,875,332 of NC_134760.1, forward strand.
GTAAACATGAACGTTTGAAATGACACTGACCTTTGTGGTGCATATGACTAGGATGTTGGAGGTGGCGGTATGTGAGTGTGGACTTGTGGAGAGCAATAGAACGTACCTAGCACAGGCGCACCGCTCCAGACCCTCACTCACACTGTACACGCTGGCTCGCCGCATCCGCCGCTAGTGGCCGCGCGCTGTCACACGCCGCGCTTCCGCATCCCCTACATCCGCTGTACCCACTATGCGTTTCACTTTTGCATACTTTGTCTACACGTTGTACCCTTTGTATTCACTATACACGCATCCGCCCGATAACAGTCCAGCTTTTTGACTTTCGCATACTTTTATATTCACTGAATGTTCACTTTGCCGTATTATGTCCGCTGCACCACTTTCCGCATCCTCTGTGACGGCCCTCGATCTCTCCAACGCTAATCGCTCGCGACCGCCTCCGGCATCACGGTATCTGCGAAAGAAAACGATACGTGAATTACAATGCTCAGATGATATGTAAATATGGAGTATTGTACTCCAAATATAATAACGCTTTATACCCCTATAAAGATAAGCGGTAACATTGTGCATTGGTTGGAAAGATAAACATAAATGAATTCAGAATAGACGCGCCTTTAACGTAGCTCACCAAGATCTTTGATCGTTGTTGAATTTTGTGAAATCCCATTTTATCCCTTGCGTCCCAAAAGGAGGCTGTACAAAATTCCACAAGGCTCGCGAGATACGGTGATGAATGAGTCAGTGGGTTTTGCCTTTTAGATTAAAATGAAACCGTAAGGAGAACCTGTTTCCCGTCTAACACTTTATGAAGCAGAAAAAGGGGTGTTTTATTATTCAAAAAGTTCTTTAACGTATGAGTTATTCACAGTGACGTGGTTGGCAAATCGGATTTTTGTGCTATCTCGTATTAGACGCGGCATTTATTTTATGACGTGTGTGACTAAAATTTGAATGTAATGTGTACGGTGGAGCACCCCAGTGTACGTGCTCGGCCGGAGTGTCGGTTCGGTTGTTAGTTGAAGTATAATTTGCATTCAATGTGCCGCGGGGAGAATGGAGTGTGATCGTAACCGCGGGACGAGCGCCGCGAATTGTGTTAGCGAGACGGAATTGGTGTATAATCAACTGCCACCATACGACTTGTTTATATAAACAAATGTAACGAGCATTAAATTGGTATTCTGCCTCTATTACTCGTTTATTTTGGTAAAGGATCTTGGTATGGTAGCATTTAAGTTATGTAAATTTGCACCAGGCCTTTGCGGTTTAGCAAAACCGAACACGACACTTATTCGTTGCAGTCTTGAAATTCGTGCTTGCACTACTGAATGTAGAATAAAGGCTCTGAAATGCTCGAGTGTATCTTCAGCTGTTTGGACTCTGTACGTGAAGTTTGAACAATACATAAAATATCTCCGATTTATAGTTAAGCTCCGTTGTGTCTAAGCTCCAAAGAAAATATTTTAGAAAAGACTTCCACATTGGCGCCTCGGGCTCCAGCTCATCGCAATGCTAAATTCTGGCGACCGGTTCATGAATACATTTTCCGGATGCAGCATCTAGTCGCGCCAATATTCCGTGTAAATGTGCGAAACGAAATTTTCAGATTTCAACATTGTTACGGATTTTGCAGCTTTAAATGGATCCCAGTTTTATGCATCGTTATGTTCAGACACATTTAGATTATCTTTAAGAGTTTTTTTTTACCTTTATGGAAAGCAAAAGAGGGAAAAGAACGATTACCAGCGAAGCACCGTCTTTCATTTCCGATTCTCGGCCACAGAAGCAAATGAAAAACTCAAGGAATTCGTAATATAAAGAAAATGAGTGAGATACGCAACAGATGCGCTCTTAAGAACTAATGTAAAAGCAATTTAATACCTACTGTATTCTATGAATACTCATCGCACGGAAGCAGTATTTAACAACTTATTTAAATATTTCACAGCTGCTGTACTCTTCTAAAGGAATAATTATCACTTCCCTTTGCCTTTCTTACCCTTAAATAGTACAAAACAACTTAATTCGCTGTACTAATATTTTAAGGGAAAGGGTCTCTATTTCCACTAAAATATTAAATTTTTAATTGCTCAATGTTTAAAGCTTTGCGGCCGTTTATGGGCGCGGACATTAAGTAATTAAACGCTCTAATGTAGTGGTTGAGAGTACGTGAGGGGACTGTTGATATCTGCTGTACTGAAAACGTATTGTTTAAACTGTACTAAGCAGAAATTTTAATCTTACACTATTTTATCTACTTTGTTTAAATAAAATTATTTTACAAAAGTCTATAGTACTGAACATACAAGAAATAATTAGTGCAGGTTCTTATTTATACTATAAGGTCGCTTTAAAATCTTTAAATGATAAAATATCCTTTTATCCCGGCTTCATTTTACCACTTTTAAATGTTTATCAGATATTTTATCAGAGAGAACTTTGTCAGTTCTTTTCATACATTTACTGTCACCTTAACTTGCAGGTTAATTGTCACAAGCTGTGAAAGCTAGCCCTTAGTGTTGTAAATATACATAACAAAAACGAACAATATTTGTTAACTATTTCCTCACAGCGGGTAATACGCAATAAATATAGAGGTCACAGAATTAGAAGCCACGCATTAGTATACAATGTTGTAACAATTAATCTGTACAGAACGCCTTTAGGTCTCGTTCAAAGACATCTGGACACGCGCTTAATTTATTGAGACCATTATTCACTGCGGGGACGGCGCGGGCGGCGCCTACCGGTGACGTCACACATGCCAATGTACGCTAAGCTTTTTCCAAAGCCCTCTTAAATTATTGGCCACCATTCGTAAAACTTAATAGTTTATATGATTTGTAGGCAACTATTTACTCCAAGTATTACTGACATAAATGGAATGAACATCTATTACCAGCGAGGGCAAGAGTATTCTTGATGTCGAGACAACGCCTTGATGAAGTATTACTTTTTATGATAAAACTGGGACATTTGTGCCGTTGTTCGTCGACACTTTTTGCGTGAGGATCTCTCCCTGAACGCTCGTCTTGCAAAAAGTTTTTTTTTTCTACCATAAAAGGAGTACGTAAATAAAAAGTTAGATGCGAGAGTGGAACATCGAGTTTGCGATTTTTCTTAACAAACTTACTAGGTACAGAGTGTAACAATGATTTTTTTATTTCCCTTTTTAGAACTAACAAAGCGTAGTTTTAAGTGGAAAACTATAATTGTTAGAGCGATATTTTAGTTCCCGGCTGAAAGAGTTTTCCAATTCCTCTAATAACCGCAGTTGGGTAAAGTTCTGTAAATTCGTTTGATAGGATTATTTTAATGAAATAACAGACGGAGGTGCGGATAGAGTAAAGCCGTTTTAATAACACAGACTATTTATAGAAGCTTATGAATGTAAATGTTGTGTAGCGTTGGAGACCTAATTAGAGGTGCTTCCTGCACATAAAACGCAGTAATAACGGCGGGCTCATTGCGTGTGCGCAATATAATGATCTAATGAAATTCTGAGATGTTTAATATCGTTCGTTACGATCTGGTTAATAGTTATGGATGTTGGGAGAGGTAGATACGGTTGATTTAGTACTCGATTAGAGGTATCATAAGAATGTAATGACCGGTTGATGCAACTCTCAGGGATAAATAAATATAAGTTGTAGATCAACATTTTTGTCGCTTAACGTTTAGTATTCAGTGGAATCTCTATAAATCAAAGTTTATTGGAAGGCAAAGCAACATCTTGTCTGTGAACACATAATAGTTTATTAAATTACGACTAGATTTATGCATCCTTACAGATTTATTCATGTAGAAGAGACATGTTGAACAAATAACCGATGGCTCAACTCGGTGCAAGCGTACGTGTAAACTTAAATGACAGTTTCAGCAAAAGCCATCTTAGAAGATGACAGTGTAATCGTCACATTTGCATAACGTGGGAAGCACGGCATCACATTATACCAACATTTATACACCGTTTATTTTTGTTGTTGGATTACTGAGCCAAAGAGGGTAAGCTTTTAACTAATGTGAGTACATACGCCTTTTTAGAGTTGAGGTACTTTAACGTGAGAGGTGTTTATGAAATGAAATGGGATGTTGCTGGGACTCGTCGAGACGCTGCTGTTAATAATATATTATAATCCATACATTCCGATATACCGTAGGCGTTCTAGATGCGGACGTAAGCTAATTTTTCCGTGATCAGAGCCTTAGAAATAGTCTAGTTAATTGTACTTTGGATAACGTATCGATATCCCATCCTTTAAGTTTAAGTTGTAGCACAACTCTTTTATGCCACATATAGTTTCCTCATCCTGAATAGTTACACAAAAGAATCCGCAGTAAGTCTTGTGTTTTCAGGTAGTACGTAGTAGTACTAGCTACTGCTAAGTAGTCTTTTGTCCAAATAGTTACGCTTTATTCGTTTCAGGACTAGAAACTAACACATGATGAGCAGTAGACCTCTGTAGTAGTTTTGGTATTCGGTACGTGGTTTGCGGCAAGCTAGCTGATACAGCGATGTGTTTGTCGGATTTCAGATTGATGGAACATTTACGTGTTCACTCACAGCGGTCGGACTTGCGCAAACAATACGTATGAGCAGAATATTTCAGTCTTATCTCGCAATAGTTTGACTGTTATAGACACGGTACTATACGGTTTAATACTCCCCGAAAAGTTTAGCAGAAGATAAAAGTTCGCTTTTAAAATGGCTTAGCCTAAAATCAAGATTCTAAATTGTTAGTAAACGAGGCGGAATTTAGCAACCTTAAGGCGAAAATTTTATTAATTGGTGGCCCCATGGTAGTATTTGAGCTGACCGTCTTGGTGATTCAAAGGGCACGTTTCTGGTGACTTTAAGAGCGAATTTTCAACGGCTAGATCAAATCAATTTGACAGTAACTATAAAATTATTGACCAACTTTTAAACTGTATGTCTGCTGAATTTATCGCATATACGTACCGAGATAATAAAATTATGAGTTAAATGTGTCCCTTAAGATATAAATTTATTCATATTTACAGTTATACCTGCCTGAAACAACAGTTAAATATCCTATTAGAATATAAACTCGTAATTTTTATTTCTAAAATAAGCTACACCGACGTTTTTGCTCAACAAACTCCACACATATTTGCCAAATTAGCTCGCTCTTTATTCAAAAGTAAAATAGTATGAAATGTAATGTAAAAACAAGGTTTTTTACTTTAATAGCCGAGGCCAGCGAACCGCAAACTGTGTATAGTTTCACTCCCTAAAGTCCTAATTTAAGTAATAGTCGTATAAATAAATAGCCGAAACAGTATTTAAAGTACATTATGTGGTACATTGTGAAACTATAGCACATAACAGTAAAGTCAACGGTTTGTTACCGGTTAAATGGTTTTAGTTTTACCATTGATTTAAATTTTAGCATTTGCGTGCAATTAAAGATATAGTGTCATAGAAATATATGAAGTTATGAAAGGCTTATAAAGAGTTTTGTTTCTTTCACTCTTTAGCGAAATGAAAAAGAGAAAACATATTTTAGTAGCCTTCTAACTAAAATAGGTTTGTAGTGTGTTTATGAGTAAGAGGGTAAGTATTTAAACACTGCTATAAGTTTTCTAACAGAAAGGGCATAACTGATGAGTGTATGGAATTAGTGTATTTCAAATAAAGTGATGGAAGCAAAAAACTTTCGTAAACAATCGGCGTTTTATGATTTCAGCCTCCATTGAAACCAAGCATAATGTATGTACGTAATTATTATAATTTGAGATGCGTATTGTATCGTTTCGTAATAACCAAGCGGGAGATTTCCTAACAAATTATCCGGTTGCCCGTATACTAAGATACTGCATCAGTGCCTCGATTCTCTACTACTATCGACTACCGACAACCGAACTGTCATCGAGAAATTTTGTATGAAAATCTGATCAGCGCCTCTGACGGGTGTCGTAGGAAACATTTTGGCAGTACATTCTAAATGTCAAAATTTCGATAGCTAGCCGGTTGTCGGTAGTCGATAGTTGTACAGAATCGCGGTACAGTACCTCGATTCTCTACCACTATCGACTACCGACAACCGGCTAGCTATCGAAATTTTGACATTTAGAATGTACTGCCAAAATGTTTCTTACGACATCCGCCAGAGGCGCTTATCAGATTTTCATACAAAATTTCTCGATGACAGTTCGGTTGTCGGTAGTCGATAGTAGTAGAGAATCGAGGCACAGAATGAATCGTGTTCTTCTCTATCTCTTTCATTTGTAATCCATTGATCCTTCTTTAGGCTTGATGCCTCATCCATTGGTATCTAACTATCCTATCTTAGGAACCTTATCGTTTTACACAATAATATAAAGCAAACATATTCAAAAACTAGGCATTTTTTAGGAGACGTATTACAAGGCGTTATGTATTCAAAATATTATTGTTGACGGAGACCGAAAGCGCTTGTTTTTGTAAATTACAGACTGCCAACAACATGCTAAAGCGAAATTAAGATCATAAACCGCGTTATGTGACACTATGAAACGTTTTATGAGGACGAACAATTGACCCCCGGGCCTAGCGCGGGATTATTTGATATACATGTCACGTAGTAATGTCAAACCTTGGGGAATATGGTAATGTTAATATATTACAGGCTTTTAATTTGCAAATATGAAAATGAAATTGTCATAAGGGCCAAAAAAGGCGGCATGGTGTAAAAACACTAAAGGTTTAAATCTCATTTGCGTCTCATCTTTAAAGTGCATACGTATCTTTGGAATTATAAATAACGGCACAGCGGCGGAAAAAATATCTGTATATTCAAACCTTTTTCACAATATATCATGATTAAACTGTACAATAAATACGTGTTTACGATCTTAGTCTCTAATAGCTACGCCTTACTCTTACTGCCTGTGACAATCTTCTGTAATGTAAGCACCTTGTCTTGTCAAATACTCTCGTGTATGCAGCCTGTAAATTACGTCCATAATAACGCTGCATAAACGTAAATTTTACGTGAGTTTATACCCTTTAGATTGGGATTTACGAGTTGCTTTGAAGACTGTTAACATAATGACTTACTGCTGTGCGTGTGGTTTATATGAATGACTCTTTGAAAATTATGGAGTGGGGCAAAGTTCTTGCAAGATGAAACATGTATATTGTATACAAAGAAACAAGTCTTAATATAGACGAAAGAAATATTCAAAAAATAAAAGTGCTTCTTTAAATGGACCTTTCAGAGGAATGTAGCTCTAGAAAATATTCTTCGTCTGACATTTTAGTGTTAACAAAAGAATGACAAACTTAAGAGGTGATTTCTTACAAGGAACTATCGATAAATGTTGTATGTAAATCGGATCAGAGTTTCTAGGTGGGGTCTATTTTTGTAGTACATTTGTCAAATTCTACCAATACCGATAGTATAGACTGTAGAGAATTACAATTTGCTATAATTTGTAACCACGCGATAATATCTAGCGGCAGTGATTCCGAAACTTTCCTACGTTGTTGTCAGCCTCCATTTGTACGTTTGTATCCATTTGTTTGTTTCTATTTCCTCGCAATAAATCGTAACGTGACACTTCCTACGCTCGCCAAGGACAATGCCAAACAGCAATGCTATTGCTAAGTTGGCAGGTTTATTGCTGACGACTCTATAGTCGCATAAAGTGGAAAATTTTGTTTGTTTCTTTGCAGGATTGTTCTCCGGAACTACAAGTACCATAGTATTTTTTTACTCGTTACATACATACATAAAATCACGTCTTCTTGACATGGGGGTAGGCAGCGACCAGGGAACGCTACTTGGAACGATCCTTCCAAACTTATAACCGTTAGTTATTTAAAATAGTCTTTAATGAACCTAAACATGAACAATGCCTTTTGTTTTGAAAATAAGTCAATGATCACAAAAACTTATTCATTTGATGTTTTCGTGATTCCGGTTTAAATAGAAACATTTTACATCTTTCCCGCTTACCTCTTTACTTCTTTAAAACCTATCCAAAAGCTAGCAATACATTAAAAACGACACTAACGATCACGTACGGCGATGTTCTTTTATCACATTTGAAGCCAAACTCGGTAGCAAAGCTAACATAATTATGACCATTTCACCGTTACACTCGTAGACTCGTGGAACTTTCTATCGCAGCTTTGGAAACGAAATTTAAGTTTACACGAACACTTTTACAGTTGGGTAACTTCTTCCGGAGAGCTAGGTTGTATAACGATGTTCCTTACATTACCCAGTATAGTCCTACACATACATAATATCACGCCTATTATACCCGAAGGTTTAGGTAGAGGTGTATGATACACTCATATTTCGTTGTTAACTATGATAGTCCCATGTAATAGGGGGCTATCTATTGCCATTTACCAAGCAAGTAACACAGCTCAATAAATTAGAAAATTTCAATACTACTTTGGAAGCAACCCGGAAATCGATCCTGTGACCTCATGATCAGAAGTCGGACACCTTACTGACTGTAGCGCGATTCTCTGCCTCTATGTCTATCTAGTGGCAATCCAGAAATTTGTATTAAAATTTTATCAGCGCCTCTAGTGGAAGTCGTAAGAACAATTTTTGCAGTGCATTTTAAATGTAAAATTTTCATAGTACCGATTGTAAAGAATCGCGCTACTGCGCCACAGAGGCAGTTAACATCGGTATAATCCCCTTTGCGGAATAAACAGGCATACGAGTAATATTCGAGAAGATTAGTTGCTAATATATTCTATGGTTTATTCAAGCCTATATTCTATGAATATAAAATACGTAACGTCATGAGGCGTTTCAATTAATTGGGGTTGTGTCGCGGTGTCATAACACATGACGAAGTGTTTGTACCTTTGCCGCTTTGGTGCGGTTGCTTTTACTCAGTTTAATGTTTTAGTAGGTTTTCCTTGTTTTAAGTAAGAGTTTCATTAATATGCTTACGTGAAAGTTGCTTGTTATTTTTGCGACTTATAATAATACTTTAATATTTTTTTATTATTTGCTTAACCCACTGAACGAGAGGTCAAGAGAGAAGCAGAATTCAGATTTTAAAAGTCTGTCGAAGAGTGAATCGTGTGTAAATTCCTTAGTTTTTTTTTCACTTTATAAGAAGTTTCATTCGGCGAAAATAATCTCTTCTTGCTTTAAAATTTCTGTGAGCATATTATATATTTGTAATAGAATCTGCGATAAAAAAAAGTAATAATCTAATTTTAATTCGAGCCGGAAGTCAACAATATGTTACGGCATTCACTTTGATATTTATGCAGTAGTGCACGTAGGAAGTATCACATATAAGTCGAAGATGGCTTGTATAAAGTGTACAATAGGTGGTATTTGAATGGAAGGCGGGACAGCCACGCCCTAGTCGCAACAATCACTAGTACCAACTCCTACGCACACAGCGTAGTGTGTGGCAAACAATCTGTTTTGATCTCGTTTTTTACTTCCTATTTATATTGCAGTAGTATTATTAATGATTGTATAATGTTTGCTTAGAAGGCTAAAGAGTGGTTGTGAAAAAATGCCTAATCATATTCTACAATCTGACGAGCTTTTCTTAGATCCGTATTTTATAAAATTTCAAACTTAAGGGATAGATAGAAAGGGATTGTTCGCCTGTTCTCAAGCCAGTGTTTTATCAATCCGTTACGATTTGTTATATTGTATTAATTAGTCAAAACATATAAAACTTAAGTAGCAATATAGAAGAAACTCAAAGTGGAAGTGATTTTCTACGATACCCGTAAAATGCAGGAAATTTACTGCGAAAATGATTGCCTGCTATAAAACTGAAACTACTGAATAACTTAAAGAAGGAAAGCTTATAGGAGACTTAAGTAGACAGCTGACAATAAGAAAGAAAAGGATTTGAGGGTGACGTGGAAAGAGTGGGATCCCCAGATTACATGATATCACGACAAGCCCAGATAATAACATACCCCATACTCGTATTTCTATATAAATAGGCGGACCCGACTCCTTAACGTGAGGTTAAAGCTTTGTACGAGCTCGTTCATATTTTTTATTATTTCTTCCCTCGTAGATAAAATAGAGAAACTTATTATTCGCGTGTACGTTCACACTTCACCTCTTTCAAATAAGTATATATCATTTTCGTCGACATATTTGGTAAGAGGTAATGGCGTTTGTAATACGCGAATATATCATATAATAATGATGTTTGCATACCGTAATGCCACCGCGTATTGTTGCCTTTCTTGTATCATTTGTCGTATAACTTTACGCATTGTCATTAAATTAAATTTACGTGCGACGGCAAAAGATACAGTTCTAGCAAATAAGATATAAAAGTGAACAATAAAATTGTGAAAGGCAATTTTACGAATACTTATCACAATTTCCTCAAAGTGGAAATAAAAGCCAAGTTATAGAAAAGTTAAATCAATTGAACGCTTGTTTTTGTTCTTAAAAATGTCTATTTCATTCATCGGAAGTTGTTAAAGTTTATAATAATTTAAATGAAAACAGTTCAGAGGTTAATTGATAATCTAAAGTTTAAATTCTATGACGCTGGCTGTCGGTGGCCGGCGAGGTGTTATTAAACTTCGCCGCTAATGCACTGTGAAACTTCATTAAACTCGCTATTTCTATGGGTGAAGCCCATCCAATTAGGGATTTACTCAAACAAAGATAAAAAGACACTTTGAGTGACAACTCGGTTTCTATTTACTAGGGATGTCACATCCTTCACACAATTTATTTTCTTTTATGAAAGTTTGTGAATTTATTACATTGTTTTGTTTTGTTACAAAGGTAATAACTTTGCCAAATGATGGTAAACTTCGACTATCACAACGAGTTGGGAAAAGAGGAGTTGTTCTAATTTGAATAAATGTTCTCTTTTAATACCACCAAAGCGTATTTATGTTTATAAGCCTGTATAAATTGAGCAAATTAATTTAAAAAGCCCATTATTTGTCTTGCAAATAATAATTATGATTACAAGTTTATGAAAGCTCTCGTAATAAGCTATTTAATTCATTGAAGGGTTCTTCTGAGATTACTTTTTGGTAAATTATTATTTTTAAAAGGATCTTTGGGAAAAGATATTTGATGGTAAATGTTGTTTGCTAACGGGGAATGAAACTCGTCCGCTTTAATAAATTCCTGAGTTATCCTCGAAGCCATGAGACTGCCCAAAATTGGGGTCTGGCTATTAATGGTTACGGGCTGTCTATACACCAACATTATATATTTATAAATGGCTGGATTAAACATGTAAATTAATATCGCAATATTTTATTACAGATTCTCTAAATAGAGAAAACATTGATATAAATAAGTCATACTTTATTTTATACACAAAAGAAAAGCACTAATTAGTTCTTATTTTCATAAACACGTATTATACAAGTAACGTGAACGGTAGAGCAAGTAGTTAGCTACTCTAATTGCAACTAAGGATTATCTAGTTCATCGTCCTAACTATGTAACTAATGAACAAAAAGTTCAACCCCCAGCTTTAATGTTTTTGTTAGGGATTCTATCTCGGATCTCTTTTAGCAATGTCGGACGATAGGACTTTGTCATATTAGGGGCAATATCAACGTTTGTTGTATAAACTGAGAATTTATTATATTCCTGTAGAATACTTAACATTGTAAAAATATTTTTACTGCATTCATAATATCACGCTTTTTTACATACGGGTAGCCAGATACTAGAGAACATATATAATTATATTCTCTTCCATAGATAGTTACAATATATTATTTTAAGTATTCAACAAAGAACCAAGATTGTTAGTAATAAGTAAATATTTTTTAGTAACACGTAGTCATATTGACGTAGAAAAATATAACCACTCGCAGGTTTACTAAAATTATTTTGCAAATCGAAATACCGAAAACTGTCAAAAGTTTGACGTTTGACCGATACGAGCGCTATACTCCAAAAGTTCGTAATCGCGCTACCACATTAGTAATTGCGTCCAAAAAACGTGCTATAAAAGAAATACCAAAGTTCGCGAACAAAGCTGAAAGTCCAATTTAGTAATTAATTTAGTGGCAATATTTTTTTCCTATTATTACGTGAGCAATTACACACTTATTTGTCTGACGGCCAGTAATTATTGCGATGACATGTGATAATTACGAAGCCGTGAAAAAAGGTATAAAAGGAATTGTGCCCACGTATTGTATCGGCCATCTTGTTTTTCTGTCTGAATTATCTGACATTTGGGATACTTCGAATCGATTAATTTTCGCTTATGTTCTCCAAGTGTGAGAATCGTGAGACGTGCCTGCATCGTTCGTGTTGACATTTCGATAAAGAGTGGCCAATCAATCTGTATGTTTAATTCACTTTCTACCTTTAAACAGTGCTTATTACCGATGTAATGTAGACATTATTCGATGCACAGATGGATGCAATGATTAACTGGAACCTTCAAATTACATCATGCGAAATGACATCTTGATTGCAATATTAATCTGTGTACGATTAAATACATCGTTTTTCGTAACTTAAGTGAGATAAACAACAACAAAGAATGCGGCGAAGTCCAGCAACATTTTTTTTAATGGATGCATAATATACAAGTTAAATCTAATAAACTGTTTAGAGAAATCAATTTACGATCTCTAAGTAAATAAATAATTAGAATTCAACTAAATATTAAATTACTGTTAATTGCGCAACATAACACGTCACATAGAACTCGATACCTAGTTAAGACGCGCTATGTATCAACACGATTACCGTCAGTGTAATCAATAATGAACACCGCTACAGATAACGACTGGGCTCAGTGCACCTAAAGGGATTACAAATAACAATCTACATTTTTGATTAACAACGCTTTACGACATTTGACTAATTGGTCTGCGGTGTTTATTTTAGTATTTCACTTGCTCAATTATAACCGCGTTTTGTCTTTTATATTTCTTCTTTTACGTCGTTTAAATAAAGCTTCGGGAATGTCTTAGGTGTAGATAAACACCTTTTATCTTCTATGTGTCTTAATTGGGGGTTTTTAAACAGACGTAACAGACGCGTACTTCAATATTGCGTTAAAGTTAGTATGTTGTATAGGAAATTACTGTTGATGAAAACTTCTACACACCTGAAATTAAACAAACCGTTAAGCGTTAGGAAAAATCCTTTTTAAGTACAAAACAAAGTAATAAACTGTATAAAGATCAAGTTCTAAGGAACCCAGAAAGCCCTTCATGACTCTAACAAACCAAAAAAAAGCCAAGAATTTCAAATGACAAGTTGGGCACCGAAAAATAAATATATGTGCACCAATAAATATAAACGTTTTAAAGATTTAATTTGAAATGTTAAAAGCAAATGACTTGTCCGTATAGCACAAACATTATGAAGAGCGACAATCGTGTGATAGAGATGATTATTACGGTGCCCGGTATATACAGCTATAGGGCCCACCCCCTATTACATGGGACCGACAATATTAATGGCATAACGTGGGTGTTTAACCTCAGCCCACACCTTCGGGTATAACAGGTGTGATGCTCTGAGTAAATATATACATAGTTAGGTGATATATATACAAGCTCATTACTCATAGAACATAATGTAACTAGAAGGACATAGTGCGCAAATAAAACGATACTTCTCGCAAAAATGATGAATTTGTTCGAATAAGCTAGTAGACTCATTTGCAACATCCACTATAAATATCATCTAATGACTACACTGCCGTGATTGATTATTTTCTGTACCGAAATTGATCAACGCGTTTAGTTTATGTCACAATAACAAATTAAGCGACGCCCTTAATGTCATTCGTTAGAAAAACAAGATATTTGGGTAAACATTATAATTTATTCCATTTGTTTCAAAATACTTTTTTTCTTCGTTTCCGAAGCACAATTTTCTCTACGGTCGGTATTATCGAGCATTGAAAGTTTGACGTCTAAAATGTACTGCCAAAATAGGTACTGCGGCGCCCGCTAGAGGCGCTGAACGCAAATCGCGTTATACTGTAGCAATAGATACATTAAAAACAAAATTACAGCAATTAACTCAGCGTTCTTTAATCCTTTCTACCCAGAACAATAATAAACCACTAAACAATTAATTTCCCTGGAAATTCATACACAACATTGCCGAAACAAGTCATCCTATATTCCGGGCTTATCCCTGTTGAGTCGGCGCTAATTTCGGCCGCCATACGTAAAGTGCTTAGTTAACTGTGAGCGAATCCCTCGGCTGGCCAACCGGCTAACTCTTCGCCTCGGCCCGTCACTGTCTGCTAAATGTCTATTTAATTTACGTTTGTACATTGCACTTTAATTAGTTCAGATGTACGGCTCGTGCCCGATATTTTCGTTACTCGACATATAAATGTAGGCTGGGTGTTACATTTCAGCGGCAAGTCTGTTAGTGCAGTGGTTAATTTGATTATTGATTGCAAGTACACAACGTAATAAACGTCATCATTAAGCAGATGTGTATATTGAGAATATAAAAATCCGTTAAATATGCTTAAAAATAAATTGAACACAACTCTAGCTAAATCATTAGTAAAATACATTGTATGTCCAATGAGATTCGAGTACACCTGTAATTTAAGCAAATGAATACCAAACACACTCAAACGATGAAACTGGAACTAGCAGCGTCCAATCAATCAAACTATTGTCCAACATGTTTGCCAACAGAACAAACTTTAGCCGTAACATGGCGTATTTCACTCACTGGAATGCGTTTAACTCGACATGTTTACGGAACATGCAGATGCATATCGCGATCCCGAGAATGAGAAACAAGCATACATTATGTACAACTATTATATACATATTCTATGAGTACAACAAAATAATTTAACTCTTATTGTCCCAATGCTATATCAAAGATCTCTCCCGGAATGATGCAGTTGGAGCCTTCAGTTGATCATTTTGGCCAAGTCCGGCTTGAGGTCCTCAGGAAATATCCAAAAGGTTTTTCAGGTATGCTGGGCCTTACGTTACGTTGTTTTTCTTCATCGTTAAAACGAATTATATTTTTTTCTAATACACACACAACAACCAAGTCACTTGCGTAGGAGGCCAATGTTTACTCCACTTGGCTATCACAGTTCAACTGGTATAATATATGTATAAATTGTATAATATAATATATGTACGTCAGTACAATATAGTAGTGTATGTTTGATTGGAACACGTTTCACGACGGATGCGGAGTGATGCGGAGGCGTCACGGTGACGGATCTAACACGGCCCAATTTGAATACCAGGAGTCCCACGGGATTGTTGACTGTGATATTTTGTTACGTGTTTGTGTAGTTTTAGAAGTTGTGCCATTATTCACTGTAAATTCTAGTTACTCTCCTTAAAGTTTATCGTGGTATGGCAAGGATATACTAGGTTATAAATGTATTGAAAACTCAATATTTTTTGTAGTCTCAAAGTAGAATATTTTTTCATCTAGATGTGTGACAATTATTTAACTGCACGTTTGGCGCAGTGGTTTAAGCGGTCACCTCGCCGCAAAAACCGTAGCGCCGCGTGTGGTGGGTTCGAATCCCACCCGGGACAAATCTTTGTGTGATGAGCACGAGTATTTGTTCTGAGCCTGGATGTCAATTTATCTATATAAGTATGTATTTAGAAGAATATAATGTTGATCAGTTATTTGGTTACCATAGTACAAGCTCTGCTTAGTTTGGAATCAAATGACCGTGTGTGAGTTGTCCAACAATATTTATTATTATGTTCGTCTCTTTCATATCTCGGGACTACAGAGTCCCGGACATTTGGAAGGCGTGCGTGGGGCCGAAGCCAACACGTAGAGGCCCTTTTCGACTACTTTAATATTTCAAAAATGTATGATGTCACAATCCGGTGATTATCCCTGTTTACACTATAAAATGCACCCAAGGACAATCACCGGAATGTGTGGAACTGGCAAAACTAACGGGATATGCTACTTGGGCTATTGGGACGGGGTGCTTATGGACTGGGAAACTAGGAAATTACGGGAACTATGGCGCCTGCCTATAACAATGTAAATAACACGTAAAAATGGCAGGCGGAGACTTGCCAACTCACAAACTGGGCCCCCTAAACTAGTCGCTCAAAATGCAACAAGGGGGCAACAGGGACGTGAGCGGCTGAAGGACGGAGAGGCCTCGCTGGACGTTAAACTCAGATCACTTGCTCCCTGAGGGTCCGGCATCACTGGCCCACTAGCCACTTACGCTCAGCATCCGTCCTCCGAACAGAGTGGGAGCTCTGCTCTTGCGACTCCACTCTGGACGGCCAATGAAGGCAAGCCAGAGGCGGGGGACCGCTTCCTCGTCAGTTTTCACTCCAACCAGCCAACTAAGGCAAGCCGGAGATGAGGAAGGGTGACTTTGGTGACATGTGACTTATTATTATTATTATTTATTTTTTCAGGCATATAGGCTACAGGAATATTCTATGCTAATTTTAGTCGAAATAGCCAAGAGACTCGGATAAATTACGATAAAGCTTCGTATTGACGTGACGTGACTGAAAACACTATTTGTTTACGATTAAGAAAATATCTAAAGGTACCGTGTGCGTGATTTTTCTTTTAATAGTAAATCAGCATTACTAAGACAAACTATTGGTGTTGAAGTAGATAATAAAGAGCTTTTATTATATCCGTCTTGAAGTCACTGTACACAAAGTAAATACAATAACACGAACAAAAATAGTCTGTACATTCTTTTATTCAGTACATTACCGTCCATTCGGTCCATTTTATGTAAATGTCATAGCAACATTGTTGCAAACAGTTGCTAGAATTTGTCAGAACTTATTGCAGCTTGTATTTTTAGATGCCTGCCTTAAAACAGTTTCTTCCCGGGACTTGAACAAAACCGAACATTGTCTTGAAGTAACGTACGTGCAAGTATGTGAAAGTTGTAGGAGGTTGTGTTCTTTTGTAAATGTGTTACAAAGTTTAAGGCGTTTGCACTCAAAGCAAATGTTGTTGCTGTTTCTATCTTTTAAAAGATTTAGAAACTAAAGGGTTAAGGTAAAAAAATCTGTGGGAAAAATACATCGGCCAAATAGAGTTTGTGTAGAATTTGGAAGTAACAAGATGCTAAAAAGTTACCGCTGCTTTTTTAAGGAAGTATAACGTTTGTCATGAATTTGAATATTTGAAACAAACATATTGTGTTGTAAAATATAATGGTAGCGTGCAAATTCTTTTGCTACTTTTTTGGGATTATCTAAAAAAGAAAAAAACGACCGATTCTTCTCACAAAAGTGTTGACAGGTCTCGAAACCTTTTTACACTTGGCGAAGATCTCGTCATATTATCCGTTCCTTTTACACGCGGCTGAAGTAAGCCCAGCTCTTTTCAATGGTAGTACAGTATTGTATGGAATTACTGATGCTTCAAAATAAAGCTCCTTTACAATGCGATAAATATATCGGTTTCTTCGCGAGACAGTTTAACAGCCATTATTCTTACTTACATGTATGTTCCTATTTCGCTTGCTACAGAATTCAGAATGGCATTTCGTACGTTATTGTAGGTGGGAGGTTAATATGTTGACTATGAGCGTATTTACAACCCACAATATTTTTTTCATGTTATCATAAAATTTAAGTATCCAATACTAATTACATTCTCAGAACAATTAATTTTTAACATCGATAAAGGGACAACAGAAAAGAAATCAATTGTTGTACCAAATTGGATATTCACTTATTCCACACCGACGTGCACCTGTTTTAATTTAGATACGTCGAATATAAAACAACACGTAAGATAGTTAATCGAACGAGTCCTTTCATCGGTGAATGCGGGGCACTCAATATATCTACGTCACTCGGACATTTTACACCCACCGCCGATGGCGCGGTGTCCGGCTACCGATATCATAACACCACAATATTGCTTGCAGATCCACCATTTATCTAGGTTACTACTTGTTGAATATTCTCTAATAATAAAATACCTAAGTCCATATACAATTGGCAAAATTTTGCTCGCGCTCGGAGGAAGAGCCTCTCCCAGAGTGCAGCAGTAACGAGTGATTTTTTTAATAAAATATCTACCTCTCGCAAACTTACTATCTATTGATAGTATTGGTTCAGAAGATACCTACTAAAAAAGGTTATTCGCGTAAGTTTGCTTTTAATCGAAAATCTTTTTGTTTGTTTGACTAATTTAATCTAATTATTTTTGTGGTGCTGTTTCTCTGTAACAGACATTTATCTTTTTTGTACGGATCCGATATAGAATAAAAGTTTATCTAGAACTAAATTGCTGCAAAACTAGAGCGCCGCGGGCTAAACTTTATTTGGAAGATTAATTTCGGTATTCGATCACATTCAACCAATTGATTGGACTGGGATGAAAGTTGGTTAATAGATAGCTTCCATACTTCGTCAAAGTAGACAACTAGGTATAATAAATATTTCCACATGCTTTTTTTAGAGCGTAAAAATTCTGTAGGGAATAAACTCTAGGTAAAGTTAAGCGTTAAACTGTTGGTAGTTGTGAAATAATTCCCGTCGGTAGGTTGGCACCGCGTATTTCGTACCGGCACGTTTCCAGCATCTGTTCTTGTGGGTTTTGCTATGAATTTCTTCTGAGCCCATGCTTTGTGGGGAAAATATGTTGCAGTCCTACACAGTAGTGTCCCCACTTGTCTCTATTTAGTTTAACGTATGGTGTATTCGGATAGTGCTTTCGTAGTCTAAAGTCTATAAATATACAATATACATTTCTCTGACGAGTACTAGTCTAAATGAATACTAAATACATGTGAATCATAATAATTTTAGTCAGGCAAACATTATCTCGGCAATAATGCTAAGTGGTATATAATTGTATCAGCGCTTTTGACCTTATTAATACTTATTTCTGAGAAGAGCACATTACCGAAATAATAAGGTGTTAAACACAAATTAATAAAAGCAAAAAAAACTTGTTAAACCAAATTAACATTCTGAGATAAAATGTAATTATAAAAAAATACATTTACGTAATTATACGCATTTAAATTGTACATTTTAATACCTAATGTGTAATTAAGTGCTGTTTTCACGAACGGGTAGGCCTCGTATTTTAATTAACATTTTTCTGTTTGTTACAAAGTCGATCTCGACGGGTCGAACAAGCAATCTGGCGTATAACGAAAGGTATATTTTCAAGGCACACAATTTTAGGGTCGAGTTTCATCGGCGGAATACTAATCCAAAACAAAATGTTACAGAAATAAAGTGTTGTTTTTTATTCGGAAACAGCTGTCTAGTCGAGCGATTAGTTGGGAATTTGAGTACCCGACTGAGATATTTGTAGCTTAAATTCCTTTTAGGTTCGACAGAATAAAAGCTATAGTTAAAAGTGCTTTGCCATGTTGTTTTATGGGTAAGCCTATTTTATTTAACTTTAATTATTGAATTGCTGTGACTTTATCTCTTTTTGTGTTGTGTTGGTAGGGTGATGATGATGCAATTTTAGGTACAAAAGAATGAATACAATGTAAATCTATGATTACGTTTTCAGTGCCTAAAGAGCGCGGTACATATTGTTTATTGTGCTGCACCTTGTTATTCGCTTGTAACTTGTAGCTATTGTAAGCATATAAAATATTACAAGCGTAGTATTCTATTTATATCCACCCTTGTCCTGCTGAGCGTAAGAAGTAAACCGTGGGAACAATTAAAACATTTTTATTTACGCAGACCTATAAAAACACTTGAGAATTGTCAAGTCGTCTCAGGATCTCTTTGCTAACGAAAGAAGCCTTCCAAAAGAGAACACTCGACAAAGGCTACCACGGAAATAGTAGGTATACAGTCGTATTCAATTGAATTGTATCACAAAGTAGGTGTGTAGTAGTAAATATGAAGCCCACTTCTTTCCCTTGTTTAAAAATACTAAGAACGAATTATAAGACACGGAAACCTCTACAAACATACAAACAATGGAGACAAAGATTCAAAAGTGAAGCATTTAATTGTGGATCACACAAAGTTGTTTGAGGAAAGTCACCGTGAAATTTGTTAAAGCTGGTAATTCAGAGCACAGAGTCAGTATGAAGCCACCCATCTATATATCTGGGCACTGGATTACTTATTTCCCTTTAGATTTTAACGAAAAATACATTTTCTTCATTGCATTCTATTATCCACAAGTAAACATACTATACTATCTAATATATAAAATTCTCGCATCAGTTTTCGTTGCCATACTCCTCCGAAACGGCTTGACCGATTCTCATGAAATTTTGTGAGCATATTGAGTAGATCTGAGAATCGGCCAACATCTATTTTTTATACCCCATTTAACACTTTTTTTTTTTAATAACCCATATCTGTCCCATTGCAGGGCAAGGGTCTCCTCCCGAACGAGGGGGAGGGAACACTTTTCTTTTTTAAATTTAAATGGCAAGACAACGTTTGCCGGGTCAGCTAGTATTATTATAAACACTATTACATACTATACTGCAATTGCTGTCTAATGAAACAAGCAATAGGCATCAACTGATGATCTTGACATGTGCAGTGTGCATTGTGCATATTATCATTGAACGCGATTATAATACAGGATGCAACGGCGCGATACATTGCACTATCAGTAAGGCATATCATTGAGCAGTATCTACTTGTCATTTAATTTCCAATTCTATAGTCTTACATTTAAGACTCATTTATGCATGGCAGATGAAACGGTCAATGCAAATTACCTTCTATATCTCCAGCTTCGCTAAGCTGAAAGGAGGTTTGTGTGGAATATTTATTCAGCAATCATTACCAAGCAGTTATTTAAATTTGGCTTAGATTTAGTACAGTGACTGTGTCTCTAAGACTAGGGAACTAAAGTAGCATGACCTCTAAAAGATCAACACAATTTGGTCATTGACCTGTAGACGATAGTTTATAGAAAAAAGGTTGAATAATAAACTTTGTAACCAAATCCTTAAACCTGCTTGATAGTTTCTGCATTGATGGTTTTTAAATACAAAAAAAATTGAAGATTGAGTTGACGATGAGTGAAAAGATAAGTACTTATATAAAAATACTAGTGAATTGACGTCATAGGTTCACATGAATCCAGTCGAAACCAAAATGATTATATATGATTGATTGAATCCCAGTAATGTCGAGTTGATTTTCCATGCGGATTATTTCAGGAACTGCCGGAGAGTAGACGCAATCGTCGGTTCGGAAACGAATCAATGATCACATTTTTTCACTTACTTTACCCGCATATTACTGTACATATATTTTATAGGCTCTGTATGTGAAGGCCAGTCATCCAAATTGAATGACGTCGTGCGTTTAATTCGTGACGCGATGTTGAACTGATTCTATAAAAATTGGGAATTCATAAAATAAAATGTACTTTTTTCGTTTTTTTTTAATGAATAGCCAATCCTAACGAATTCGGTCGAAATAAAATGTGTGCTTTACATCAATTTAGAATTTAAGCCAAGGATGATAATGCAAATTTTCAGATTGCCCTTCTATAGAAAATGAATCACACTTCGTATTCGAGTCTTGGATAGTTACCTAATTTAAAGAAATAACAACAATTTCACGCCATTTCTACATCTATTTTATTATCAGCTTACTTTGTATTTGATGCATAAAAATTCAATAATATTGTTTTATCCATGAAAGCTAATAATATCTCCGATTGAACTCAAAGCTTGATCTGTCTCTAATTAGCTGCGGCAATATTTGTGTTACTATGTTCAATACTGCAGACACCGAGTGTGGTATAGCGGTATATTGCTCTATATAAAACGTAGAAAATCTCGTTATTTTGTTGTTGTTTCTATGCGGTGTAATATCGTGTCATTTATGGTCCACAATCTGTATCAACGGAAGCGGAGGGATGCTCGCGGGCGTATGTGTCATGGTCGCCAAATTGTATGTGTATGTACCCCCTGTGTATAGTCCTGCGTCCGTGATCCCGTTCACAACATGCTTTATATCTGCCCCCACTGCTACAATGATAAATCTATTTTTAATCTTTGCGTTTTACATTCATCTATTCGATATTGAAGAATATTATATTTTAGTTCATTTTTATAACTTCAAGCTAGGTTTACTTTATGGTTGTGTATAAAACAGGTGTTAAAACTTTGTTTTTGGAAAATATAAACATCAAGTATAAACATAGCGGCCATAACATCCATAGTTCGAATAAGTAAAAAGTTGAAATTACACTTCAAAATACTTTTGAGTTTGTATAGCAAAATTATGCGTCAAGTTAGAACAGATATTGTTCTTTCAGCGTCAAAGTATCTGCAGTGAATAGCCTCCTGAAATCTGCATACACTTTGCCTTTACAATGCTGTTGGTCGTAAACAGAGGGGAAATGTGCGGTCTGCGAGCCGGAAAATAACCAAACACCCAAACATGTCATACTCGTAAAGGCGACCCGAAAAACAGTCTTTGATCGAAAGTTTGCAACTTAAAGTAAGTGAAACCGACGACATTTGATACAAGTTCTGTTCTAAATAAGAGGAAAGGGGAGCTTTTAGTTATTTTGTGGAATATCTAATCAAGTTCCCACTGTAGATGAGATTTCCTCTGGGAACGATTGTAATCAGTAGTTGCAAACCTTTGAGTATTTGTTTACAAGTACATAATGTATTACGCGATGTAGGTATTCATATTCATCGCACTTTAACAAGAAACCTTGTTTGTTGTTGGTTTGTTGAAAACAAAGAAGGGAAACGTTTCCTCCTTGGAACTCCGGGATACAATTTTTATTATTTTTTACAAAGAGGTTAATATTTATTTTATTAATGTTCTACATAAAGATAAATCGATTTATTGTCTAATTGGTAACTATCGGGTTTACTACGATAGAAAATAGTACCTACAAAAAGGTTGTCGTGCTAAAATACCTACAAAGTTTTAATTAATAGTGGGTTTTATTGAACAGGCTTTCCAATTGATAGCCGAAACGATACCCGGCTTTGTTAAATTGTAACTAGATAACTACTGTAACATAAATCATTTTCAATTTCACATAGTTGATAGTTTTAAAACTAAGTGAATCGTGACCATTTTCATGAACACATAACTCAATGAGTAAGCCGCGGTAGTCCTAAATTTATTTATGTTTGAAGCTTTCGATAGTCAGTGTTTGTTAGAGATTTTTAAAAGCCGCTTATACAATTGACGAAGCACCAATTTATGACTATTTTAAAATATAAAAGCAATACATTTTAAGCAAACAGTCATTGTTATAGATTGTACTTTATCGTTTTTGCTGTAGCGTACTTTTGTCATAAGTTTTATAGCTACCTATCCTGTTAAATGATTTATTTAATTCTTGACCACTATCAACTGACGGCTAACTAACGAGAAAATTTGCTCAGCGCCCTTCGCAAACGCCGTGGGAACTATTTTTGCGGTACGTTTTAAATGTCAAACTCTCTATACTCGATAGCACCAATTGAACAGAACCGCGCTACAGATTTGAATAAACGGTCCCTCTTAACACTATATGTAATTGTGGGATAATGAGACCGAATTGAATCAGTACATTGGATAACGCAGAACGATGAACGTAATTGTAATATATCACCAACTCAATGCGAGTTCCACACTCCATATGAAGTTCTAAATACAGGTACAGTCATCAACAGAACGTTAAATCAGTGTAGACATTTTACCGTGCGATTGTACAGATATAATGAATGGCTCTACAAAATGGTATAGGGTATTGACTGACTAATTGCTTCCAATGTTACGTTATGACAGTGACAAGTGCTTATTGTGTGATTTTACAGATTGCTTTGGGTCAACCGATGTGTTGCTGCATGAGAAATTGTATTAGATCTTTGAGTTTTAGTTGTGCGGTGCGAATTTTTTAAATAGTATTCACAATTGGGTAATTCTTATGCGCCAATAGCGTTAATAACAATATATTTTTGTGCAAGCTAATTGTGTGAACAGACTTTTAAAATCTGAAATATATTTTTGTCTTAAACACTATAGTTGTATACAAACAATTCGGATTTTGTATTTGATGCTTGTTAATATTTTAAAATAATTTCGTCAGGTTATCTGTCTTTTTGCATACTGCTGTTGGTCTGTACATGGTACGATTGTACGATTGTCCACATCTATACTATGCAATTTTTTTTAAGAGAAGAAGATCCAACTACGTACATCAACTGTTCTTTGAGTTAAAGAAATGTGTAGTGAAAACAGCGCCTAGTTATTCATACGCCTCGGGCACAGTTCCAATGTTTCACAGTTTTCAGACTATGTTTTACTATAATCACTATTTTATCGCGTCTGACTATAAACTACTCGGGTGTGTACCGATTATGTACGAAACACTTGTCATTTTGGAGCGATTTGTCTCGTCTTTGCTTTACGACTGACTCTTTTGGCTAGCGTCGAAGTAATGCTGATCTTTTTGGAACAGACGCACAAACACATGTTTGTAATACAGGCATATATAGTAAGTATACATTTAAATATTCACAATTTTTTTTTTTATTAGTTTGAAAAATTTCAAAATACTTATATAGGTATTAGATATTTATTACATTAACGCGTAATACGCACCAAACATGTCTAACAGTCGCGTCCTTGTCGCGGACTCATGACATAAACAAACAAGACTTTTAATAAACATTTCACGGCTTAACCTGCCTTTAATAAACACATAAAAAGCGTAATCTAAAAGTAAATCGATACAAAAAGGTAATATTTATAGCCGTGGTCGAGGAGTATTGACAGGGCATTTGACCCTCCGGCCGAGCAGGTGAAGAGTGAAATAGGCTGACCAACGCCGACGCCGACGCCGACCAATATCGAACATTTGCCAATGTCGACGCCTTGGAGCGTTCACCGTAATCTTTCGCCACATAAACGGCCAGATAGAATCTGATTCTGATGCCCGATGCCGCACCATCGAACTTCCTTTCCACTTAATAAAGCACAAATGATCCGTGAGAAATGTATACGTACAAATATTACTAAGAATCGGACTGTGTATTTCTATGAAATTGTTTAAGCTGCAATGTACAATTTCATTTTTGCGCATGAACTGATTTATAGCAGCTGGCAATCTAGTGAGTTCCAACCTTGATGATGAACGACGTGAAAACTGAATTAAGCTGTATTTTGAATTTTGTTGTAAAATGAGAAATATTTATTAAAATGTCCAGTCCTGTGTTTGCGCGGTCCGTTCATACGTCATATCCCTACTATCACTAATAGGGTTGTTATTTCTACAGCTCGCCACGTTTTTATTTCACCGTGCGACATCAAAGACATTTGTAGCTCTATCACATTTTTTAAAGGATTTTATATTGTTTCTCGTTTCTAATATTACGTTTTATGCTCAATAAAAATAGCGAACAATAACATATAAAAGAATCAGTCTCATTATTAATTCTAACATTAACTGAAATAGTTCCGCCAAAAGCTGGTTACATATTTGTGAAACTTTGTTCTACATTGACGCGGTTTAATTTAGCAAATTTTCCCACGTCGTTGCATTCCTCGGCGTAGTTCACACATAACTCACGTTAAATTATATTGGTGTGAAAATATTTATGATTCAAGTAAACCAAGTGCTCTGAGTTTATATTGTAAGAGCTTTATGAGTGTATGCAAAACAACACGTAAGGTTAAAAGAATTGTTAAAATAAAGAGTTTAAGCGGGTATTTGTACACGTGAAAATCGCCAAATTCTATGCCAATGCCAAATGTATCTTTGGCAATCAAAAGTATAGATCTATATTTCATTCGAAGAAAATAAAATAACTTGATTTTGTTCGTAAAAAATCCTAAAATACCATTTTCATAGTTTATGTTGATTGAGACAGTATACAAAACCGTTTAATCTTATTTTATAGCGATGAGATACAAACCTGAGTACATCAATAAAAAGTGATTTACTCACTTCAAGCGCTAGTCTATGCACAATCCGCTTCGGTCAGGATATATCCCACTGGCGCAAAGTGCAGGTAATCTAACATTTTCAGCACTTTCTGTCGACCTCTGTTCAGGAAGCTATTACTATCGCACTTTTACCGTCTTGTTCGTTTTTTGTCAGCCTTTGATGCATTATCAAAGAGATTTATTATGCTAAAGATACGGGATTTTGCATAGCACGCTCTCCCAAGATTTATAAGCTTATCAGATTTAATTCTTGGTTACACGATTTGTGTCGGCGTTCCCCTCCCTTTTAATGTTACGTTGTTTTGCTTGTGAATTTATCCCCTTCAAGGCAATATGGCGTATAGTGTCAATATTTAAAATAGGTAAGAATTTATACCAATATCCAAACGTAAATGGGAAATATGTATCAAATGCTGACAACCCGGATATTATAATCTCCGTTTCTCATAAAATGTGTGGTGTGCTTTCTACATGAACAAGATTCGCTTGTAGGCACTATTAAAAATTTACTCCAAACCTAACCACGTATCTTTAATAGAAAAAGCATTATCCAGTTCATCTTTCACTTAAAACTCATGTCAATAACTAATTTTAATATAAGTTTCAAAGATTCCATTCAACGAACGATCCCAGTCTGTGACAGGTGCATCCTATTACCAGTTTAAGAACTGAATTTATGGTCTAGCCATAAATTGCCAGTCAGTTCCGTCTCCGAACCAATAACCTAGCCAATAAGAAAACTTACTCCAAATGTATTAAACCCGAGAATCTGTTAAAGACAGTTAATTTATTTAATTGCTTTGATAGTTCAAGCAGTTATGCAGTAGATAAGAAAGTAAATCGGGTTCAGTTTTGCATAATGTTATCAGCGATAGCTTAAAATGCAGTGAAATGTCCAGTAGGTAAGTGAGGATCACCTATTACATGCGACTGAATGTTACTAGTTTCTCAGCAAAATATTACATTTGACACTTTTTTCAATACCTACAAAGTAAACATGTGACTTTACAAAAAATAGCTTCAGAAAATCGAACTATCATTACTTTTTACTTTGACTTTTTACTTTATCATATTGCTACAGTTGAGTCATAGTAAGGTATCATAATGCTCATAAAAGGTCTGAGAAGACTCAGCACGATATTCTCTATAAAGGGAACAAGGTTACATCCAGCACTATTAGGGTTGTTGTATCAGTTGTGAGTGCTGTTCGTTGCCAACTTCTCATAGTCAGAGGTTTCAAGGCCTCGATCACACAAAAGCTTCTTTAGGCAACCGTTTAAGTGCTTATTCTTGAAAAGAGGTCGGCAAAGTACTACGTCATTAGCTTTCTGCTCGCGAAACTTGGCATACCAATCTTATAAGAACTTGAGATTTAAAAGCGGCTTATAATACTTGTACTGATTGATCGACGTCGCTAAAGTTTGATCAAATTAAATAAACTTTAATGTTTTTATTAGCATACTCGATACATACTCGATCACATAGAAATAATACTCCGTAATTATAGCGATCCTGAACTGTGTTTTTCTTCGTTTCGTATAATTGAACGCAAATTGAATACAGTTTTATGCATTGCGGCTATTATAAAGAAGAGGTGAATTATTTTGTTCATTTTGTGCTCTCAATGAATAATTTAACTGTGTAATAAATATCAAACCGTCTATATAAAACAAGATGCCACCTACATCAAATTTATCCAAGCAAAACCTTATTTTATCTCAGAATACCTCAAAGGATCAGATAGGCATAAGTTTTTATCGAATAAAGTAGTTTCTTATTCTAACAGACATTTGGCACTAAAGGAACCCAGTCTTAAAAATAAATCCTCCTGAAGCGGACCTGAGTTAAATCTAGCGTTGTAACAAGATATAGTCTAGGGATACATCAGATACTAACATAATTCCGCGTCACAAAATAAGCAATACTACATATTTTATCTCACATATTGGGGCTGTTTTACAGAAGTTTGAATCTACGTGCAATTTGATGTTTGATTGAAATTAAGTGCAAGTGGCCTTACTGTTAACCATTATTTTCTTTATTTATCTTATTCTGAAAGTAACCCAATAACTCTCTTTGTAATTAGTAAGTAAACCTAGAGCACTTTTTTCATGATACAAAAACGTCCTTCAAGTATGTGCTTACATTAACACTGTAGAATATTGCTGTCTGTTAGAACATGTCTTGTTCCTCATACATACCACATACATATATCTAAGAGCTATAGTCCAAATATTCCTAGGAAACTAAACAGTTCAGTCTATGACTGTAAATTAAATATGTACTGACAATGCTGGTACCGATGACAAAGTTGCACAAGCTATCTATTTGTGATATATTGTTGAAACAGATGCGCAGTCACAAGATTAATATATTGCACTTCTGTGAACTGACTTCAGTTGTTTGTACGTCAGATAACCGTTTGATGATTGATAGACGAATGCTGCTCGAATAAACGCCTTTGATATTAGAATGAGGTTTTATTGCGTACTTGTACTGTGCTTTAAATTTTAGTCTGAAGTCTACAGCTACTCCTAATTATTTGGGAAATTATAAAAGATTTCGATCGATTAAGATCATTTCTCTAAATACTACAATAGTCTCTTAGTTTAATTCAGTTGACAGCGTTCGAGTTCTCCACTGATATTTGTGCGTGGTGGCGCCACTGAGCACGACACTTAGCATTAAGTTTTAAGAATTGTTATGTTATTTTCTAATATTCGACTGATTGTATTTTTATAAGGTAGATAATAAGACAAGAATTGTAAATATATATACTTTATTTAAGAAATTGTACAGAAATACACTAAAAATTGTTAATTAATGTAAGCGGCTCTCGTCGCAGTCAAGTTTCCTAGTACTTAAGCTTTTGTCCAAAATGTCTTACTGGAATCCTATTGGCTAAAATGCGGGGATTCTAATTGGTCCATTTTTATCGGCCAATAAGAGGGCCTACATTTATTTTGAGGATTTTGTATAAATATGGTGGCCATTTGTACTAGCAACACAGTCCACAGCTAGCATCGAAACAATAAGGATCTGAAAATAAACTTTCTTCAAACCGCAAGAAGTCTTCTTATTTACCGGCACAGCATAATGTACCCAGTACATTAAATGGTCCTTCGAGCCGGATACAGGAAGAAAACATTGAAGAAAGAAGCCTGAACATTATTGAAGAAAGGATCCTGAATAACAGTGAAGAAACAAGCCTGAAGCATTATCGAAGAAAGGATCCTGAATAACAGTGAAGAAACAAGCCTGAAGCATTATCGAAGAAAGGATCCTGAAAAACAGTGAAGAAACAAGCCTGAAGCATTATTGAAGAAAGGATCCTGAAAACAGTGAAGAAAGAAGCCTGAAACATTATCGAAGAAAGGATCCTGAAAAATAGTGAAGAAAGAAATTATTAAAACTGAAGATAGAAACGTGAACAAAACGAAAACATGCCGACTACGCGTTCAGAAGGAAAGGGGCGCAAGACGACCGCACAAACACCGTCGTCGTCCGAGGGCACGGCCAGCACCTCGGCGACCGGTGCTACCACCGAGGCTACGGGCACCAGCGTCACAGGAACGACCGACAACACAGAGAACACAGCAGCCACCACATCGGTCACCGCGACGACAGCGCCCTCGGGACGAGCCTCGGCACCGCTTGCGCCACCAACAGACGAAACACCTTCGGTAACCGCTTCAACAGCACCGACGCTCCGAATGGACGCCGCGTGCATGCAGCCGCCTGGCAGGAGGACAGATCCTCTTCCGAACCACAATAAGGAAACTACGAAACCAGGTGAGACAGTGACAGTGCAAAGGAAAGTGAACATTAGTGTGCAACCGAACAAACCACAGTGCCCCTCCCCCCCGCCAGTGCTAAGGGCGCAAGGGGGATCAACCGCGAGTCGTGTTAAAGCTATTAAAATCGCAAAAGCGCGGGAAGAGTTGTTACGCTTACAAGTGGAGTTGGCTACCGCGCGCTTAGCCGTCCTAGAGACTGAGGACTCAGATGAAGAACAAGAAGAGATATCCGTGTGTACGAAAGAGGAAGTGAACGAAAGGGTTGACAGCTGGCTAGAGAGGCAAAACACGCAACCAATCTTGGCGATCACGAACGAACCACACCAGCCGGAAGAGCCGTCAGTTATAAGAACCACTATGCAGGGAGATCAACATCAGTCGCACGGGACTCTCACACCGGCGGGAGCTCGACAGGACTTCAAGGAACTTGCGGAGGCCATAACGTCAGCAGTGAGAGCGGGTCAACGACCTAAGTTCATCGAACTACCTATTTTCAATGGTTCGTATCAAGATTGGCTACCTTTTCGCGCCGCTTACTATGAAACGGAAAGTGTGTATAGTACCGTAGAAAACATAAACCGCCTGAGAAGAAATCTTAAAGGAAAAGCCAGGGAAGCAGTTGAGGGTCTGCTTATCACCGACGCTCACCCATCCGAGATAATGCAAGCACTCGAATCTCGATTTGGACGACCAGAGTCAATAGCGATGATGCAAATGGAAGCGCTACGAGTTTTACCACGTCTCACAGAATCGCCCCGCGACATATGTATATTCGCCACGAAAATCTCCAATATCGTCGCTACATTAAAAACCTTAAGCTGTATCAACTACATGTACAACCCGGAAGTGAGCAAGACAATAGT
Source organism: Anticarsia gemmatalis (assembly GCF_050436995.1). NCBI lineage: Eukaryota > Metazoa > Arthropoda > Insecta > Lepidoptera > Erebidae > Anticarsia > Anticarsia gemmatalis. The sequence continues at coordinate 5,905,847 of NC_134760.1, forward strand.
GGACAAGCTGACGCCTACCCTGCGATACAGATTCTTCGACTTCGCCACCGCGGAACCCAAAGAAGACCCAGACTTGATGAAGTTAGACAATTTCCTGAGAAGAGAATCAACGCTATGCAGTCCTTACGCGCTACCTGAGCAAATATCAACACAACCGCCGTTCACCACACAGAAGAGGCCACAGAGAGTTCACAACGTCACGGAAAAACCGTACACACCGAGATGTCCGGTATGCGAATAAACAGGACACTTGGTGACAGAATGTGGACGTTTTAAGAAGATGAATGAAGATGAACGATGGGACATAGCCAAGGCCAAACGACTCTGCTTTCGATGTTTGAGATATAGGAAAGTTACTCACCGTTGTGCTACGAAACAATGCGGCGTGAACGACTGTAAATACACTCATCACGCGCTTCTACACTGTAACAAGAAAGAAGATAAGAAAGAGTCCGAAGCGTCGGAAATCATCACCTCTACGTGGACGCCGAGAAAGAAACAGTCTTTCTTAAAAATCATACCAGTGCAAGTAGAAGGTTCTACAGGTCTAATCAACACCTTCGCGTTAATGGACGACGGCTCTACAGTGACCCTGATCGACAACGACCTAGCCAAGCAAATAGGAGCGACAGGACCCGTCGACCCGTTGAAAATACAGACAATTAGTGACGTCAAAACGTCAGAAATAGCCTCTAGAAGAGTCACATTCTCGATTAGAGGTATGAACGGCTTTGAAGACAGAATACAGGCTCGTACAGTAAGAAACTTCCAAGTGTCGTCGCAACGCGTATCTAGGGAACACATCAAGGCGTGTCAACATCTGAGGGACATACAGGGAGAGTTGACATATGAAGACGTGAAGCCGAAGCTACTGATCGGACAAGACAACTGGCATCTCCTACTGACATCGGAAGTAAGGAAAGGAAACAAAGACCAACCTGTGGCATCTCTCACGTCACTAGGTTGGGTACTCCATGGCAGTTTGCTGAAGCACAAAACCCAGAGCATCGACTTCGTATCCCATATGACCGAAACAAATGAAGACCACATAGAAACCTTAGTAAAGCAGTACTTCGAGATGGACGCGATCTGCCTGAACCCCAAGAGACCTAGATCAGACCCAGAGGAACAAGCTCTTCGAATCCTAGACAACACTACGAAAAAGACTGAAGATGGAAGGTATGAAACAAGTCTGTTATGGCGTAAAGAAGACTACAACTTACCCAACAACTACGAGAACTCCTTGAAGCGTCTACACAACATCGAGAAGAAGATCGATCGAGATCAAGTTTTGAAGACGAAGTACAAGGAACAGATGGAAGCACTCGTACAGAAGGGATACGCAGAACCTGCACCTCGAGAAACAACATCCGGTAAAACCTGGTACTTACCACACTTCGCGGTCATCAACCCCATGAAGCCAGAGAAGTTACGAGTGGTACACGACGCAGCAGCCAAGACGAAAGGAGTGTCTCTCAACGACATGTTACTCAAAGGTCCGGATCTCCTACAGTCTCTACCAGGCGTCGTGATGAAGTTCAGACAACATGCTATAGCCGTCACAGCCGACATCAAGGAAATGTTCATGCAAGTGCAACTACGAGTTCAAGATAGAGATGCGCTACGTTACCTATGGCGAGGAGATAGAAGAGACGACAATCCCCCCGAAGAGTACAGAATGAAGTCACTAATATTCGGCGCGTCGAGCTCACCATCAACAGCGATCTACGTCAAAAACTTGAACGCGAAACAATACGAAGTGTCAAACCCAGAAGCAGCGTTAGCCATCAAAAACAAGCATTACGTGGACGACTACTTGGACAGTTTCGAAACATTGGAAGACGCTATACGTATAACAAAAGACGTGCGACAAATCCATCAAAACGCAAGCTTCGAGTTGAAACAATGGAAGTCGAACTCACCATCACTATTAGCCGCATTAGGAGAACAAGAACAAAGGGAAGATCTCGAGTTATATACGTCGACAGAAACCACAGAACGAGTGTTAGGAGTCATATGGAAGATCACTACAGACGAATTAACGTTCAATCTCAACTTGGCGAGAATTGAACCGCCACTACTGAAAAGGAAGACGCCGACGAAGAGGGAAGCACTCAAGATCGTTATGTCTCTATTCGACCCACTAGGACTCGCATCACCAGTAACTATCAAGGCGAAACAAATACTACAAGAAGTCTGGCGCAGAGGAACGGGCTGGGATGCTGAAATACAAGAGGATCTCACAGAGGAATGGAAGATATGGATGGAACATCTACAAAGACTTCGAGACGTGACCATACCACGGAGATACCTCGGCTACAGCGATGCGACTAAGCTTCAGCTTCATGTCTTCACCGACGCGAGCGAGTCTGCCTACTCAGCGGTCCTATATTGGCGAACGGAGACGCCGAACGGGGACGTAGCAGTGTCACTCATCATGGCTAAAGCGAAGGTAGCACCTCTTAAACTGACGTCGATACCCCGCCTAGAACTACAAGCAGCAGTAATGGGAACCAGAATAGCTGAAACAGTCATAGAAGAACATGAGAAGAAACCCGACAAGAGAGTATTTTGGACAGATAGTCGAACAGTGTTAACTTGGATACGAACGGGATCAAGATCATACAAACCCTTCGTGGCTCACCGTTTAGCAGCGATTGAAGAGAGTACAAAGGTAAACGAATGGCGTTGGATACCAACCAAGATGAACGTAGCCGACGACGCCACTCGAGACGTACCTGTTGCCTTCGACAAGCACCACCGATGGTACAAAGGTCCTGACTTCCTGCTCACCGATGAAGAACTTTGGCCAACAGAGAAGCACAACGAGAAGACGGAAGATTCGACAGAAGAGAAGGTACACCTCACACGCCACAAGGAAGATCTGAAACTAAGTCAAGGTTTACCCGATGTATCACGCTTCTCAGACTGGAATCGACTTCGATACACAACAGCGAGAGTTCTACAGTTCATTCAACTGTGTAGAAACAGGACGGATAACGTCAACTACAAGAGGACAATCAGAAACACAGTGAAGGACCCGAACTGGAATCAAACAACGAAGAGAGAGGTGGTCAAGAAAGCAATTTCCTTACGCAGCTACGACAAGATTATCCCGGTAACAGCTGAAACACTCAAGAAAGCAGAAGAACTTCTCATGTGTGCATCGCAAGTAGAAGCCTTCGCAACAGAAATAGAAGACTTAAAAGACAACAAACCGATCAACAAAGAAAGCCGTCTGCATCACCTAAGCGTCGAGCTAACCAACGACGTCATCAGACTCAGGAGCCGAATCGACGCGATAGGAGCAGCCAACGAAGCCATCAAAAGCCCTATGGTGTTAGACGGAAACCATCCGACCGTAAAGTTGTGGGTCAACTCAGTACATCGACAGTTACATCACGCCGGAGTTGAAGCTACAGTGAACGAGTGCAGACAACAATACTGGGTCATACGCATTCGTCCAGTGACCCGAGCTATACTGAAGAGATGCCTGTTTTGTAGAATGAAGACACAAGTACCGCCACACCCAAGGACCGGAGACCTGCCAGCCTGTCGCCTCGCGCATCATCGACGACCCTTCACGTATACAGGCGTGGACTACTTCGGACCTCTCTCGGTAGCTGTTGGCAGAACAAGACAGAAGAGATACGTCGCAATCTTCACGTGCCTCACCACACGAGCTGTACATCTAGAAATAGCGGGTTCACTCACAACCGACTCCGCTATTATGGCGCTACGCAGGATGATCGCGCGACGTGGGTGTCCAACAGAAATCTGGTCGGACAACGGTACCAACCTGAAGGGAGCAGACAAGGAACTCAGACAAGCAATCGACGCAGGGACATCGCAGGAAGCAGCGAAGAGGACAATCTCCTGGCGCTACATACCCCCCGGTGCACCATTCATGGGCGGCGCATGGGAGAGATTAGTGAGGTCGGTCAAAGTGGCCCTCACAGCGACACTGCACGAGCGAAACCCTACGGAGGAAGTCCTGTCTACTCTACTTAGCGAAGCCGAGTACACCGTGAATAGCCGACCGCTGACTCACGTATTAGTTAGCGCAGAAGACCCTGAAGCTCTCACGCCCAACCACTTCCTATTAGGCGGACCCGGCCGAGTACCACAACCCGGTACATTCACAGAACGAGACGAACTTTCAACATCAAAATGGCGAGCAGCGCAACGACTAGCCGACGTTTTCTGGACGCGGTGGCTGAGAGAATATCTACCGGAACTTCAAAACCGGCGGGAGCCCCACGGACGCGGACCTGCGGTACGAGTCGACGACCTAGTGCAGGTCGTTGACCCCAACCTGCCACGCAACATCTGGCTACGAGGACGTGTGACAGCTGTCTACCCAGGCCCGGACAACATCGTGAGGACCGTGGACATCCTGACCAAAGGAGGAGTTCTTCGCCGACCCGTCCGCAAGCTGGTGATACTGCCGCTCAGGGGAGACGACGCACCCGCACCGACAGAAGATGCGACGACCTCGCACGGCGGGAGAGATGTGCGTGGTGGCGCCACTGAGCACGACACTTAGCATTAAGTTTTAAGAATTGTTATGTTATTTTCTAATATTCGACTGATTGTATTTTTATAAGGTAGATAATAAGACAAGAATTGTAAATATATATACTTTATTTAAGAAATTGTACAGAAATACACTAAAAATTGTTAATTAATGTAAGCGGCTCTCGTCGCAGTCAAGTTTCCTAGTACTGAAGCTTTTGTCCAAAATGTCTTACTGGAATCCTATTGGCTAAAATGCGGGGATTCTAATTGGTCCATTTTTATCGGCCAATAAGAGGGCCTACATTTATTTTGAGGATTTTGTATAAATATGGTGGCCATTTGTACTAGCAACACAGTCCACAGCTAGCATCGAAACAATAAGGATCTGAAAATAAACTTTCTTCAAACCGCAAGAAGTCTTCTTATTTACCGGCACAGCATAATGTACCCAGTACATATTATAATAGTTTAATTCAAGATAAATAGGCTACATATTAATACAATTGATATTAGTAACTAGTATGTCTTATAAATAAGAAGCACAGCAAATTAGTATTGTTTTATCCGATTTGATAAATTATATACAACATTGAAATTGGTCAAATCAAAACACAACAAGCCACAATTAATATTTATTGAATCACAACCATTCAGTTAATTCAGACTTTAAACCATTGTTGTAATACTATTAAACCGTGCCTATCTATTAAATAATGACCAGAAAATATTTAACACACATTTTATTCAATAAGCCGTTCATTTTGAAATACGATTAATGTTGCAGTCGCTTTTTGAATACAGATTATTGAAATTAAATTCGATAAATTGGGCAGTATGTGCTAAAGGGATAATTACATGAGGCTTTTTTGTGTGTACAGTTATGATCGAAAATATTTACACATTGACGCATTCTTATGCCTATTTCTAAATGAAACATAAGAGTTACTATTGTTTTGAATTATCATATAACAAGAAGGCTGAGAACTATTAGTTCATGGCAGAGAGAAATGTTAAAATTGACATGATTTAAAAACAAAAGACTTAAAGATCAGGTATGGATAAGAATGAGGCAAGGGTTTGTAAGGATTGTAGCGTTTTCCTGGCTCTGCTGACTCCTATGGGAAAAGATGTGATTTTATGTGCATATGTATGTACGTATTGATTTAAAGCAAAATATGAAAATACACAAACAATTGACGTTTTGATTCGTAAATATTAGTTTGTTAATGTGATACTGTATTCGTAGTCAAGTTTGTCACCTGTACCAGCATTGTTGGTACATATATAATTTACAGCCATAGACTGAATTGTATGGTTTCTAGGAATATTTGGACAGTGCATTTATTTACATGATTTGCAAAGTCTTAGATAAGAAAAATAGGCCCTTAGGTTTAAAATAAAACTGCTTAATCCACACAATTGATTTAAGAATGTGCTCCACTTCAAAGATACAGTATTTGAAGTGAAGATCGTAGGTACTTTAGGTTTTCTGATTCATACATATTTGTATCTATTACTAACTATGAACGAAGGGTGAGGTGGACGATCAAATGACCTCTAGACTTGCTGCTTATTATCGTTACTTGCCGAGCGTCTCTAGGCGACCGTACCTTTAAGATCACTGTCATTTGTTTATCCCCATACGACTATATCGTCCCCGTAGAGCGAAAAATCACTAACTAACACTTAAGTGATTTTGAGATACGAGGTGTTTTATGTCTTAAATGACAAAAAAAAATATAACTTTTTTCGGAGATTAGTTATCGATGTATGAAAGGTTTATTTTTGAAGATATATTAATTAAGTATATGTTATATGTATTAAACCACGAAAATAGTATATAAATTATTAACTGTAACGGATAATTTGTTTTACCCCAAGGTTTTCCTATTTATCTGTCACTTAGTTACTTTTCACATGTAGTTAGTTAGTTTTCGCATCAGCATTTAAATATTATACTAGTAACTAAAATCAGTTAGTTATTTTAGGAGTAAAACATATTTTACATAACTATGTCTAAATAAAATACCCAACTAAATAGACTTTGCTTATTTATTAATTTATTGCCTAATTTAAAACTAGTGTCCTATCAGTTGAAAAGTTTAACAGTAAAACAACATTCTTAGGCAACATTTCTTGAAAAAAAAACTGTCTTTAAGTATACAAAACCTAATTAAAACATAATGAACAAGAACACGTTACAAAATCATCAACAGAACAGCATTAATGATGTAGCCACATCTTTTTCCTCTTTTTCCTCGAGCTAAGTGACGTCAGGCTCACATAGCCTATCCACCACATCGTTACTAACAGGTAAAGATTCATACCAAGGATAAAGTTCGCTTGGTATGACACCTTTGACACAAAGATTTAACAAATCTTTCCTTACACCCAAGAGAGGAAACCGGCCCGGGCTATAGCCTTTCTAGCCCTAGGGTAAATACACCCCGGCCGGGGTAACCCGGGCCGGTTTCCTCTCTTGGGTCTGCATCTTGTCGTGGTGAGGAGGCTTAGTAGAATTGAAAGGTTGGGGAAACAGTAATCGCGAGTAACAAAAAATTACTGTGCGTGTCCCTCTGTTTGCTGAGGACACAGGTGCGGGACAGGTGAGCCGTCAGTGGGAGGACGGGCTCAGTAGGCACTCACACTGCCCCGAGCTGAGGAAGGGCCAGGCCGCTGCCCTCGTCAACCGTTGGCTATCGTAAATCCGTCCATCCGTGACCGAGGGCCTTGCCTTAACCGGCTGGGTCGCGAGGAGACCACCTCTGTGAAAATCCCGAGTAACTCCAGCAGTGGCGCCCCCTTTAGGGACCTTGCGTGGTCAGAGTTCATTCGCTTTGCGGGGACCCCCGCGCTAGAAAAACCAGACGCAAGCGGCCACTGGGGCACCTCCCGCCCTCCAGTAGTATAAGGGTCACCGGATTATGGGGCCTCTACCTCGGTGGAACGATACTTGCCACCACACTCGCGGGAACTGTTTGGATAATATAAATTTGAAAACGAACCCAAATGATGTAAGTGGGAGAGGCGAGAAGCTCAAACCCGAGGAGATCAGGGGCAAGAAGCCCAGCAGTATTGACTGCATAGCATAGTTGCGGAGTTTCGGAGCACGCCCAGTTTTAGCAAGTGTCAGACAATGATCCTAAGGACAAATTCACCATCCAGCTGGCGGACACTATCCTCACTCACCACTAGGCAGTGGTGGAGGTGGCCGACAAATCCGGTCACCTCAAGGGTGACCCTTATAAAGTCCCTCAAAGACGCTGCCAGGAACATCAAACTGGCAGTGTCGGAGTCGAGCAGGCAGTATGCCACGAAGGAGAATTTGGCGCGTCAGGCCCAAAATTATCGCTTGCAAGAGGAGGTCGATCACATGTCACAGGCACTGCAGCTCACAGGTCTCCGGACCAAGGAGAAGCAGGGTAAACAGCCGCGTCTTACAGTGCAGTGGCTTCCAAACCGCCGTTCACTAAACCGACGGCTGCCAAAGAGTAGCAGTTCGTCGGGAGAAATAGCAAGGCAAGAAAATCAAAATCAAATCATTTATTCATTTAGGTTAAATATTGACACTTATGATAGTCGTTACAATTACTGAATCTACCACTAGCTCGGAAAGGGGGTGGAGCCTTATGAGAAGAGCTAGCAAGAAACTCACGGCCACTCTTTTCAATCGCCAAAAGTTTTACAATGTGGTTGATACAATAATTGATCATGCGAGGAGCTGCCAACAATCAGCGATATTGACTAAACGTCAATTAAGGAAAATGAATATAGTTAGGTTATTTATTAGTCTCTGATCATACCGTATGTTGGGAGCACCTACTAGCATGTGATAATAAGAATATGGGCAGCAAGTGACCAAATTGGTTGTAAACAATAGAAAAGAACATGACAGTTTTATGATTAACATCAAATTGTATGTAACAATATATATGTATTTACAATATTTAGACCTACTGCTACTGAGTTTATACAATTTATGGCAAAGTTCCCTAATTTCAAAGAATCCTAATCAAGCGAGCGACTAATCCCAAGAGCTATTGTCGTTTAGATACTCATCAATTCTGTAATAAAAGAAGAAGGAAGAAGAAGGCGCCCAAACTTAGGGCTCCAGCTGCAGCTGAAGGCGGCAAAAAGCGGTGCGACATATAGAGACGTTATTAGGGACGCAAAGGACAAAATAAACCAAGCCGCCAATGAAATAGTCCGCTTCGGGGTTGCGGCTACGGGAGCTCGAATGTTGAGCTCCCAGGGGTCAGGGACCGGAAAAGCGGATGTCCTGGCCTCTAAATTGAGGGAAGTTATCGGGGAGGACACCTTCCGAGTGTCCAGGCCCACAAAGACCGCGGAACTGAGCATTACAAATCTGGACGACTCAGCCTGCCCAGAGGAGGTGAAGGTCGATTAAAGCCGATTTAATAAATAAAATTGATCAGGACAAAGTAAAAAACTAATTTGTTAAAAATGAAAATAAAGTTTAGTTTTTTTCATTCCTTGATGGGGCGGAAAGCTAGCGGAGCCCAGGGCGCGCCATCTTAAAATACGCCTCTGCGAATGACTGCAATAATGCGCGGGCGCGGCGAGAGTCCTAAGGTCAAAGGGCGTAATATCACTAAGTAGCATCGTATCACGGGACATAGTTACCAACCTTTCATCTAGTAGTGTTTTTGCTGAGTGAAAAGTAGCCAAAACATTTTAATTATAATACTCTAATGTGTTATGTCATCTACACTCAGGGAAAATATTAACCAGAATACTATAGTTAGTTGTCGTTTTTCTTTTAAACGTCTGGTCTTAAATAATATTGCTCGAAAAATAATTAATGGTAGTTAGTTACTTTTCGCACAAAATATCACATACAATAAAATTACTAAGTCACTTTGATGAGTTTTCGCATTACTATTTTTTAAGACATGCCTATAGGGAGTAATGCGGAAAAAGCAGATAAGGAACTTTAATGCGTAAGTATCTTTTTCAACAAAGAAGGGAAAAAGTAATCAGGTGACTTAGTTACTTGTAACTCAACTGTCACAAATCAAATAATGTACTTAATTAAGTCTCGCGATTTACATTTTTCTAAATAATTACGTTATGAATACGAGAGTAAGACAGAAATATGGAGAAAAAATTACTGATTTTATTGGTATTTATAAGTCGATTTTGAACATTTTGTTACTGACTTTTCGTTCTACGGGGACGATATACTCGTAAAAACCTGCAATTGGAGTAAAGTGGCATCATCTGTGTAGTTTTTATTATGATAGGGTCTTGTTGGATTGGAAGTAAATAAAAACGGGCGATTTTGAAAATGATCAGCTGTTCAAAGTTAAATATATCATTAAGAATAGAAAAATCGTTTAAACACACAATTAAGTGTATTACTTATTTTATTATGCTTGTTTATATTAAGTCGGGGAAAAAGTCTTTTCGCATTATAGTATGTTTAAACTTGTAATAAAATCTCTTGGCTTTAAGAATCACAAATGAGTACACGATTCATTAGGTTTCTTTCAGTGAGCTCGTGAGGTACCTAAATATCGAGCTTTTTGTGTAGAGTAAAGATTTTATTACAAGTTCATACATACTATAATGCCTTTATCCCGACCTAATATTTATTATTTTGGTAATATGGTCCATTTAATTACAGTATTTTATCACACGCATTTTATTTAAAATAAACGTCATTCACACGATTAAACAATTCCCAACTGCCCTTTACACAGTTTAAATACATTTACCCTTTTACATTGCATCGACCTGTAACCTCTAACATATACTTTCTCCAACGCATTAAACCTATTCATACTGATATTAATACGATAACGACACCACCTATCCTACGGGTAGGTTAGTTAAGGTCAATAATTGTATGAACAGAAAACAATATGCAAATACTAGCTAATATCATAACAACAGCTGCTATTCCAAGCATAATTGCCCATGTTAATATAATAAAGGACCACATACCACTTTAACGATCCTTTTCAAGCAATAAGCTCAATTCACACAGAAAACGAATGCGGGTCGGGACGAGAGTACGGCGGGTCCACACTGCCCGCGCCCGACCCGTAGCGCGATTCTCTACAGTCGGTACCGCCGATTATTCAAAGTTTGACATTTAAAATGTACTGGCAAAATATTTCCTACTAGCTGACCCGCGCAGCTTCGCTTGTGTTATATAAGGGAGAATGGGTCATAAGTTTACCCGTTTTTGTAACATTTTTTACTGGTACTCTACTCCTATTGGTCGTAGCGTGATGATATAGCCTAAATATGATATGGCCTTCCTCAATGAATGAGCTATCTAACACTGAACTAATTTTTCAAATCGGACCAGTAGTTACTGAAATTAACGCGTTCAAACAAACAAACTCTTCAGCTGTATAATATTAGTATAGAAGTATAGATAACGCCCGTAGAGAATCGAGCTACCGCACACGCTTTGGTATTGTCCATATGAATACAAGTAATAATAAGACCCGCCGTACTCCCGTCCTGGTCCGCGACTGACACGCACCCGTTTTCTATGTGAACCGCGTTTATAGCAGTAGAACGGGATCAAAACCTTTTGGGACGTGAAACTGACAGTAAATGACTAATATACAGAAACAATAACATGCTTAGTAGCATTATTAGGTCCAGTAACATGATCATTGTGTTTCATATTATGATAATGATGCTTAAGGGTTAGAGTAATACGGTAATAAAGAGGCTAACCCCTGATTATTCATGAGGGCCTGAAGTTTGAACACAATGCGTGGATCGCGTCGGGGATGATTGATCATTGTGACAGCGGTCCCCTGTGTAGTTAAGATAGGGTTATGTAACTAAGTAAATAAACACATACATAATATCACGCCTGTTATAGTCGAAGATGTAGGCAGAGATGTATTTAATACGCCCAAGTTTTCCATTAATTAGGGGTTGCCTATTACCGTTTGCCGGGCTGGTTACCAAACTACGAGCTGCTTTTGAGAAATTTTCTAATTTAAATACCAATATGACTTTGCTTAAACTTGGAACCGAACCTAAAATCTCATGACCAGCAGTCGGATACATATGGATACCGTGCCATAGATGCAGTAAATAAACACCTATATGTATATTGTATAACCCTCTATTGGGAAGGTAGAAATCGTTTGCATCTCGATATTTTATGTCCCGAATTGCTACGGTACGTTTGATATGATGTGCAATTAAAAATAAATTATGCTGTTATTATTTTTGGTACTCATTTTTAGCATTGAGATTAAGATAGATTGAACGTTTGAATTATGATTTGTGCACTTATGTTATCATAATAATGATACATGTTTGAAGATGATTTCATATTCGTGATTGTACTAAAGGTCACATATAAATACTTAACATTGAACTCAGGAACTAAACTGTAATTTGTGTTGATATTGTAATGTGCGACGTATTTAGTCATTTAGAACTGGAATACATAGCAATACTAGGACATCATTCCAAATGTGTTGATCCATTAATTATGAATTAACTAACTTCTGTCTGTGAGTTTTACCGCGTGTCTCTACACGTACACTTTCCGAGATGATAGCAAATTTCATAAATACCAGTTTAGTAGGTTAAGCGTGATTAGGGGACAAATTATCCATACCATCGCAATTATAATATTAGTAAGATGTAGATGTAATTTAATTAAAGTTTAAGTCATTCATAACACAAATAAAAATTCAATATACTCTCTAATTCTTTTATTGTAGACATAAAAGGTTCAGAACTGAAGTATAGTCAATAAAATGGACAATAAATGGCAAGTCGTAAAACAACAATTACATCGATCGCTAGTTCTCATTGAATTATAACCACTCAAAGAAACACATTTACAAACTTGTATTATTGTGTGATGGATGTATTCAAGAGAAGAGAGTAACCTTATCATTATAATTTATGGTAGCCGAAGGCTTTTTGCTGATTAAAGTCACTTTTCAACGTACGCTCTTCTGTTACCTACAATTGAAAATATGACGTAGGTAACAAAATAAAACGCTAGTGGTAGATTCAATAATTGTAACGACTATCATAAGTGTCAATATTTAACCTAAATAAATAAATGATTTGATTGTGATTTTGAATTTTCAATTATATATTGTTAATACCAGCATATTATTTTTAATATGGATAATATGAGATGGCGGGCTAACCTGAATATTTCGGAATGAATGTCAGAACTTCAAGACGATGAGGAGATATTGAAGGAAATGGGGGAGGCCTTTGCTTTTGCCAGAAAAAACTCAAAACTAGCTTAGAAAAAAGCTAATGGTGTTTATAAAATCTGTAGTTTCTTTTGATAAGTATCTTATACACTCTGAAATTATATTGTATGCGAAGTGGCAGTTTAGAAAATGTTTTTAAAAATTGTCTTAATTTCATAGTAGGGAACTAAATAGTTTTTACCATAGTCATCATTAATGATACATAAAATATTATGACCACTCTAAATACAGGAATGGAAAAATTATTGCATATATTTGAATCAAATTATTTAAAGCGTCATATTGTGATAGTTTGGACCAATTCTTGTTAAATATTATTGAGCTTAATTTTAGTCACAATAATGTTCAATAAATAATTAGCAAATCATTTAATAAGTCACTAATTGTGACGTTATTGTTTACAATCAACAATATGATATGAATTGATATGATGCACTCATTAAACCTAACAATTTAATTATTTAACGAACACTCGACGGGTACCACTTACTCAATAAAATCAAATATTTGGTTTTATTAAAAATACTTCCTATGTTATATTGGTTTTTGAATGACGATCCTAAAATTTTATTACTGAATTTCGGGCCAATTATTCTATAGCCAGTAACTATAGTTAAGCAATAATATTTATGTTAGTTAATTACCATTTCTCGATTAAAGTTAGGTATGCTAGAAAGGCAAATATGGTTCTCAATAAATTGTATTAATTGACTCAAAAACTTCTCATAATATTTTTGGATGAAATTAACGATCAAATTAGACTCAATTTAACTACTAATTACCTACTTATCTCTCCAAAAAGTCTACTGTTTATCAAAATAAATACCGACTTTCTTGTGACAAGTACGTTGAATAATATAAGGAAAACTCTACAGTTACAAGGGCGACTATGAAAGGCGAGCCCGTAAGTATCTAGTCGCCTTGAAGTCGTGCTACGTAATGTTATATCTTGAAATATTCCCAAAAGTTTCAAATAGCCTCATTACGTCGATATGCTCTATAAAGTTTCAGGTTTTTTGCGTTAAATACTTTTAGACTTTTATCTCGGAGAGTGTCGCCGAATTGAAAATATTTACGCTGAAACTTTTTTCACATGGTCTGAAGAATCAGATTTTTAAGTAATACATTATTTGATTTATAAAGGTTGATCCATAAATGTTTGGTTTATCTTTATTGCTTTATACCGAGTTGTTATCAACGCACGTATGATCCTAAATTCAAAATTTACCTCAATAAAATTGTACCTACTACTAATCACACTAAAATATAAAATAGAGCACGTCGCAAAAGTCACTTGACTTGCAGCTTCTGCTTTATATTTAAATGTACAAGCCGAGCAACAAATCATATAATAAATCCATCTGTCTGATGTAATGCATCGTTGTCTACGGTCGGACAATAGGTGCCTACATTTCGTTTTGCCGCTTGCTTCGGCCCACAGTCATATCGTGAGTGGATTTCCGCATCCACCGAGAACATTGTGCTCTAAATGGCTTCTATACGTCCCCGTGAATAGGACATAATGTAACAAGCTACTTTGTGAATGCTCATGTCAATGCCTCAATGGTAAATGGAATATCTCGTTGTTTTGTAAAAAAAAGTTGGAACCCCTAATGTGATTAGATGAGGTAAAAAATGGACTGGTATTTCGAGCGCGAGAGATTCCAGTATTTATCTTTATCTCACAGCTAGCCGGAGGACCGCAAAAGTCTAACTAAGTTTTCGCGGTCCATTCAGTACACTTCATCTAATTTTTGTAGCCCTAATGAAACTAGATTAGGTTTGTATTGGATATTCCCGTGCATACAGATAAGAAAGTTAGTCAGAGTTCCAGCGACTTGCAAGTGAAAGTTCGTGAAAGGTCTTTATTGTGTTTGCGAGGAAATTCGTTTCCTTTCCATCTTTGTTGAGAACAGTTCTTGGGGGAAATTGTGCTACACTCGGCAGTAAACTTAGTTCTGGGCTTAAAACGCAATCCTTGTCGAGGCACATCAGTTCTGATAAACACGCCGACGGTAAAATAAAAAGACAAGTAATTGCTTAGAGGTCTTGAACGTGTTGTATCGCGCTGGCGTAAGCGTACGAGTCGGAATCTCTCACATCAATTATTTCTCCACGTTCAAGATGGTATTTTTTGCTCTCGCCGACGACGCTGTGCTTTCGAATTATTTATATTTAGTGTTCTCAATGGACTAGATTTGATATACGTACACATACAGGTGAAAGTCTTTTATCTAACTTGAAGTACCTATCTAAGAAATATATCAGCGTTTTACGTCGAAATTGTGGATTGCGGTAATAAAAGCAGAACAACTTACTTAAAGGTTTACGATGTCGTCATTTGAACTAGAAGTGTCGATCACTGATTTTGTTTGATTGATGTGTGGGTAAACGTGGGAGTAAAGCGTATAAAGGCATTGTCTACAGACAGTGTTCTTCTGTCAACTAAGACTAAAAGCCCCTGGTGTACTTCCCGCTCGTCATGTCATTTCATTTAGGAAGCCCGACGAGTGAAAATAAAATGAAGAGTAATAAAAGAAGGACGTGTGACTGAAGACGTACTGCAGATTTACTTTTACGTCAGCCCTCAGGCTGTTTTGCCATTTAAATGGCTACGTGCCGTCACAGATTAATATCAATTCCCCCTTTTATATTTCGCATTAAAATCATCTGAACATTTTTATTAGACGTCGAATGAGTGTTTTAAGTGTTATTGTTTTACGTGTGTATTTCAGATAATACGATCCTTATGTGTTAGCACAATTTTTCATCTTAGGATCTAGACATCACTTTTATAGTGCTAATGTTGCTGAAAATCGAAATTAACACGACACGTCTCCACTACTAAATTGTATCTATTGCTTTTATATTTTTTTAATTCAGCAACAATTAGATAGACAATTACAAAACCTCAGTAAGTTGTTTTCTAGGAAAGAGGCTAAAACGTATTGCAAGAGTCTGCTATATGTAAATAGACGGTATTTCCGTAGTTCACTTACATAGCGTTAGTATCAATTAGATTCAGAAAGTTGAGCTCAACAGGTGCTCCCGATGTTTAATATCGGAAGCAGGTTAGATAAAAGTTTTGCGTTCTCATAAATATTCAAATTACATAAGAAAGATTTTTCGTTTACATTGTGACCGCGACCTACCCAATTTGTAAACATGACTTTATAATTCATATTGTTTTATTGAAATACGTTTACTTAATGAAATTTCAGTAATGCGGGGTTAATTTATTATTCAAATATGTTCTGAAATTCCTTTGCAATTATTGGAATGCTTCATCTGAAGCAGGCACGCCCAATGATCGTGAGGTAACTTCAGTCCGCGTTCAGATAGAATAGAACGGTGTATCTATATTTACAGTAATATAGAACGAAAAATCCCTAAACAGAATAATTTAACCAAGTAGAGGTATGAAATCACAAATGCGCGGTTTATACCTATGAATTTATGAGCCGTCATATCGATATTCAGGTCATAAATAATACCAATACATATTTCTAATGCATTATTTAGATGTCAATTTTATTCACACACTGCACTTTTTAATCAAACGAAATGCGAACGTATCTATTCAACAAATGCGTGTAGGTATTACCTTATCTCGCATTTCCAGTTGGCTACCTAAACCGAATTCGCTCGCAGGATGAATTTGTTAAATGCCTTGCCCCATTTATTTTATTGAGCAATTTAGATGTTTTTTTTTAAATCACACCAAAGTCTTTCTGTAATCATTCTTGGTAAAGATCAAAGCTGGTCGAGCATAATTCATTCAGAGGGCGTTATAATTGAAATTAAATATTTAATTTCGTTATAAATCTTCAATCGGTGAATAAATCAATCTTAATTTACATATCGTACTTTACATCATAACCACAACTCGCAAATTGCAATCGTCTTATTTAATTCTCGTAGTTTCGATGACAAGGCATTTTTTGAACGTGATGAAGTTTGATTGCTTGAGTCATGAGGTCATTCCAATCATCGATTCTAATTATAAAATATTTTTGCAGATCTTATATTCGTTTCATACAAACTACTGGGAATTTGTCTCACCTTTAGGAGATCTAAGTGAAGACAAACGATGAGAATCGCCTCGAGAGTACCACATCTCTATTTAATATAAACCACGTGTGTATATTCTGGAAACCTGCCAGACAGATTCATAATATCGGCGTTAGAATCCATTACACAAGGTATTCCGCCTTACAGAGATAGTCACGTATCTAAAACTACTTTCCTAATACGTGCTCTCTCTAATATAACTGAGCATGGAGTATAAAGTTGTTACTAAAGGTCCTCCCCCGAGCCCTTATCCATCAAAGACAAGGGCTGCGAGTTAAGGGCAACAAGGGTTGATGAAAAATGTTTCCGTATATTAATTAGCTAATCTCACGAACAAAAAACAGTACCTCGTTTAAGGAAAAACAGTATTCAACATATTTAAAGAGATGATTTTCAAAAAGAATATAATTATATAAACTCGCGTTTGTAACAGACTTGGCCCTTTAAAGATTGTTCAATTATAAATAGGAAAGGAAATAATTGTATTTTTGTTTTTTCCGAAAAACGTAATTATATTTTGATTAGTAAATTATTTTCAATTATCTTTATATTTTTGTTCCTTTGCCTCCGTGAAAATTAAATTGAACGTTTTCCTTGTTCAATTATATCGTTGCGATTTTAACAGGAATTTACGTTACTTGCGACTACAATTTGATCATTATATAAATCATTTTTTATTCAAAGTTTATTTTGTAAATGGCATTAAGACAATATCATTTTTCCTACCGAAAAGACTCGCCCATTAGTCTCAGATTATTCAAATAGAATCGACGCGAAGCATATGGGTAAAGAATCAAACATGTACGAATATTGCAATGTGTTCCGTAAACCTTTATGTCTCACATCTCCAGTCACCTTCCTCCTATTAGCATTTTTATAGGCTCTTAAGGGTGCCGTCGTTATCTTGCCTACACGGCATACGCTGAAAGCTACACTAATAAAGGTATGACTGTACCCTTTCTTTTATTTCCACTTGAATATTTTCACAATCTGTATTAGCGATTTTGAGTTTTATTTATAAAAACCAAAGTTCTAGTTTTGGTTTGTGGTCTCCGGTGATATCGCAATTTAAATGACGCCGCTACGAGGAGTGCAAGTCACGGATGGCTATAACATGTCGGACATAAAACCGTATTTACGTCCGAGAAAATATCCAGCTTTCTGGCTTTTAAAAATTTGTAGACTGTGGAATCGTAACAAATGCGGTGATTGTGATTTTGTGTAAAAGCAACGTATTTCGTATATTGCAGTTCTGCGCTTCAAGTTTATGTCGATTACAATAGAATTATTCACGTAGAAACTGCAGACACATTGTTTATATATTTGCCGTTCCAATAACGTTTCAGTGACTGCTCCAGGCTTTTTTTATTGGAACTCACTTCTAGTCCAACGTGTGTGTTCTACGCTACGCAACTTTTATGAATTTTTGATAGTGAGGAAAATATTGGGTATTTTTCGAGCTCGCCTCAGCTCAAAATGAAAAGTCCATGAACTTTTTGTTTGTGCAAACTGTTGAAAACGATGCAAGAAAATGAAATAATTTAAGTGTACAACGAAAAGGAAAATGTTAAGATATGATAAAAATATTTATGCAATTGTTTAAAGCGCTCAGAAACACATTTCCATTTTCCCAGAGGGTCAACTTTCATATTGCTAACATCAGAAAACAGTACGAGCGCACGCGACGAGCTCTTATGTTAATACTATATTTCATTTCAGAAAAATGCAAAGTGAACGTACGAACGTGGCCGTATCATGATATCCATGATTTGAAACGTGTTGGAATTGAGAATAAATTTTAAATTGAAACCGGGTAAGAGGATTACAGGTCTCGGGGGAAATCTGAATGGAGCATCACTATGGAAGATTTCTAGCTTTTTCTTGTGGCTATAAATTTTATATAACTAAGCTATTTACATGCTGGCCTTTCTACCGCAATGGCCACGGACCCAGGGGGCTCCCGTGAGGCTACTATATAACACGGCACTTGCTGAAACACAGATATTTCCTTGTTTATTCGCTAAATTATGTTGTTTTACGAAGCTCTTCGCGCATCGATAGCTATTAACTTAATTACGTTATATGTTCAGTCTTTTTTATATTCATTTGTCTTTGGAAACCGCTTGCATTTTTTCAAACAAGAGGACAACTTGAGCGTTTTGCGGGGTTTGCAAAAAACTAGAACGAAAGAGCTTGCTATAAATAAGAAGCTTACGTTGACGAAGTGTACTGTGAGGTATTTTAGCCTACGTTGTTGGAATGAAAATGCATATTTTAGTGGAATAACAGTGTGCTCTTATCCCGAATGGCAACGCGGTGCGAAAACAGTTTAGATACAGTCTTCGTAACTTATATTATATACACATTTGATTGTGTGGGGAGTGCAGCTGTGTACTCGGTAACGTGGAATTTATTAGATACCAAGTGTTTAATTTACATCGAAGAAGTATCAAAGGAAATATTATAAAGTAATAAATTAAATATTCTTTCTTCTTTGTTTTCTCTCTTTTCTTTTGAAAATCTTTCTTGGTAAGAGGTAGATAAGAGATATTAAAATTCTGCATTTTGTATGTGATTTCAAACCTTTGCACTTGTTTTAAAGTAATAAAGTTAGAAGCATAAAAACTAGGCTAACAGTCAGTTTATGATGCAGTTCAACCGAAACTTTATTTGGCAATCGCTTTGATAGAGTGCGATCCGTCTATTTTCACCTCCAAAAACGATAGGTATTTTTTGCATCCACCGACCGAAAAAAAATATGTACTGGTTTTTCAAGTCACTTTGTTCAGTATAAAAATTGGTAGGGTTTGCTTTGAAATATAGGCGCAGAGATTTATTATACATATGCAGACCTAATATAAAAGTAAAGTCGTATTTAAATCACTACGTAATTGTAAAAATTTCAGTTTAAAAATTGATTTGCGACTACATTCTGAAATTAATTAGCTAGCATTGCGGAACAGAGATAAAAAGGCCAAACAGCTGGTTGGTAAGAAAAAAAAACACATTTTATTTCGAACTCAGGGACAACTCTCACTTCAAAATTAGTTTTCATCCACAACGTATCTCATGTTGTTAGTTACCGAAACTTTTCTATACACTTTGGCAACATTTTTTTTTCTTTTGTTTTGCAACTAACCTTTATACTTTCAGTGCAACGTCCAACGCGTCACATTCTCTGAGTTGTTTCACGTGTGGACTCATTTAATTTGGACAAGTTACCTTCTACACTGTGTTACAAAGTTAAAAGCCAGCCGCCACCGCAAAGAGACACAGGCGAGTCCTTTTTGCCCCAAAACATTAAACAAAAACTGCACATTCTTTGTACGCGTCTAACCTTTTATTTACGTTACAAGTCGTTTGTCCACTGTTATTTAGTTAACCGGGTTTATGTCACGGCTTTATTTCATTTGTGAGATACTTTACGACTTTTTGCACCAAAAAAATATGTGTATTTAGGCAAATATCCGGATTTAAACCAGTGTTGCGTTGGTTTTTCATTTCAATCGAACGAAATTCGTTGTACGTTATAGAGTAAAACAATCTGTTTAAATTAACATGTGTGTTTGTAGTTTGTGAAAAATATCCCGTTTCACAGATGCGAAAACTGCGTATTTCGATTATATTTTTATAGAGAATCGATGGCATGAATATATTGGCAATATTTTACTAAATATTATGAATCAGAGTGCTGCACAATCGTTCGATTGCAATTTTAAAATCAACTAAAACCATGAAGACATTATTAATTTTCTCAGATTTTACTTAACGTTAGCCAACTATTTGTATGCTTCTTAATTTATTTAATTTTTCTGTAAGACAACATTTCTCAGACCTATTTGTTTTCTCTTTATAGCGAGAGCGATATTAGGTACTCTTATATGCATGAAAATGCCAGACAAGTTGGTAAATAAATACCACGATTTGAAAGCAAAAAGTATCAAAAGGAAAGAATTTAATCATTTTATTTGTAAAGTTAAATATTGTCGCACGTCTGAAATATCCCGAGGGTGTGGGCGAACCTGTACACAGAGGCTTTCTAATAATAAAATCGATTTGCTTTCATGTTTCTCCGTCATGTTATTTTAAAAAGAGATAACAAACAATGTATTTTTCTAAAGGATTTCCATTTAGTCCGATTAACTTTTTCTCCGAAGAATTATTTTTACTGTACGTAAAATAGAATTTATCATCAGAGATGTTTCAATACTGTGAATTGGCAATATAAATAACAATTACGAGTAGGAATGTTCGTTTATTTGAACACATAATCGAGCAATATTAGTTTTGGTACAACACAAAATGTTAATAAAAATAATGATTGTATTTTTATCTATTTCATGGAGTCATTCATTGACAACCACTAGAACACGTTAGAAGTTTTATATAGATCTATCAAATTTCAAAATTTGACCAAAAGTTGTATGATTGCAGGCTTTATACATACATCCAAATTTGTATAATAATAAAAAATGAAAACATGTAATTTAATCTTTACAATATACTTTTAGTCCTTGAAACACATCGATGGTAAAAAAGGTATAGTACTTAACACTCTAGCCAATTCGAGTCCAGTGCAACAATGGGACAAGGGTCGCATCCCGTGAATGGCAAAAGGCTCGTCCCCTATTACATTACGATTTTATACTGCTATCATCGCCATTGCCGAACTGAGCACACTACCATACCTTCTCACTTTATTTACAGGAAAAAACCCTTCAGTGTTCTAGCGGTAGTTTATGTATTAAACTGGCAACCCTTATATTTTAAATATTGAAGCGGTGCAGAAAATAACACGATGTGAAAACACATTATTGTAAATTACACTAATTATACTTATGAACTCTTTCGAACATATTTTTAAGTATTGATTTGAATCTCTAGTTGCTGATTAATGATTCAACACAAGAGCAACGCACGAGTTCATTGACACTAGATCCTTGAATACAATAAAAAGACAAATCTACACGCTAAACAAATAATTTGCAAATCGATAATTCCGCAAACGTACCGACGTACTACACCTACAGAATACATTTTCATACATCTGAATAGTGAAAGCCTGAATTATTCTATACAAGTTGGCCTAAGCCTAGCCAAATAAAAAATAAGTGTGTACGGAACTACATTATATCATTCACACTTTCCTGATCTTTGTGCGTGGCGGTGACGCAGCAATAACTTATATTTATGACCGCCATTTTGTCGTTTGAAACCAACCCCACGGCGAGTCACCTGAGATTTTTGCAGGATATTTGTTTCGTGGATCTAGGCCTGTATGAAAAATAGTATAGATATATCAAAGAATAAATCAACCGATGTCCTAAATCGTAAAACAATTCAGATTTTGAAATAATGCCTACAACATTTCAGCTTTCTACGTCGAATAAACAAATGGGTAGTTATTTATAACCCATTTGCGTTGTATTACAAGGCTCTTTTCAACGCTGAGTTAATTAAAGTCTTTACAAAATTATTGCCTCATTTTCTTGTTTCAAACGAAAACGTCAGGTACGTAATTATTGGCAAAGAAAATACACTTCCACGACGCATGAAACGTGCAGAAAGCAGATTTATCAGATAAAAATATCGAATAGCATTTCATAGCTTCTCGTGATCATTAAATATAAGTACAATGCTCCCTTGTGGCACAATACTCCACTCGATAATACGTACCTTCATCCTTTATAAAGAAGATAATCCATGACATAAAAATAGCTAAAAATCAGTTCTGGTTAGCGAACACATTGAGTCGCGGTAACGGTCATGTCGATAACAGGTATTGGTCTTTTATCCGCGTATATAAGGGTCCTGCTAATTCTACCGTATGGGAGTCAGGAACTTTGGAAGATGATGTCAGGCTCCATTACGTCATGGGCGAAACGACGCAGCCAATAACGGCCGCCTAATATAGAAAAATATGTACAAAATGGGCCGTTATGTTATTATTGGACGGACAAAGGGTTGAGTGGAATTATGGCATTATTATAAATGCGGATATCGGTGTGGGCTCGGTCGTAGATAATAAATAATAAGACGCAAGTTAAGTATTGTACTCATGTTAATTTTGAATAAATTGAATTTGAATTTGTAGATCACTCAATTATGCATGGTTACATCATTAGGACGTTGTATTATTAATAAGACCTTTCGCATAGAAATTGCTTGTCAATATATTGTCTCGTCTAGTGTTTTAGATTTTCAGCTGGATTTTCAGTTGCCAGAGAGAACTTAAGAAAGCTTCATATGACAAAGCACTATGTAGGTAAATCGTTTAACAGGCAGAAATATGCTTAATCTAGCAAATCCTTCACAGATCATAAGGATTAGTCCCAAGAGTAAATCTTAGTTTGAAAATAACGTAATGAGTCGTTAGCTTTTACAAAAACAAAACGCTTTAGTCTGGGTTTAAATTGGCGTTAAATTTAAGGTGATTCAAAAGAATTGTATTTTTACCCGTGTCACTTTTGACAAAGGCTAAACGCGTTGTCATGTTATTAAACACTTGAACATATTATATGTATACAGTTAATATGTATAATCTTTGTTGTTTGTCGTATAAAGGAAGTTAAATGCAAGACCGCAAATAAGGTTCATTCACATTCATAAAAGGTAATTATGCAACGTAACATATTAAAGTAGACTGGCAGATAATGTCTCAGGAATGAAGTCTGCTTTTATACATGGGGTGTATATAAAGTCTTAAATAATTATTATGTACCTTAGTTATTTAATATTTTCTGTGCGCAGTCTGATTTTACAATACTTTAAAATAAACTAAATTGTTCCATGACTAGTTTAAAGTTGGCAACATCGAACTATCAATTCCTAAACTAATTGCAAAGTTTTCTGACAGTTGATAAAACGGAGAATGTTTTAAAGAAAAACGAGTAGTAGTACTTTGCAGTTCTTCATCGATATTCGTTGCCAATGTTCAATTGTTCAATCAAACTATGAAACAAAGTTGGCATACAAAGTTGTACCTAACAAAGTTCGTTAATTCAAAAGTAAAATATTCGTGGTATTGTTTGAGTGCGTTCCAAAACATTATGTTATCGGAATTGCAGTTGTAGTTTTCATTGTCCGTGTTGGAACAAGCCGTGGTTGCAGCCTGAACTTGTGTTCCACTTACTTCGATATTAGATTTATGTGTCCTACTGTACATTATTCGAGTTGTTCTGACGACAGGTCTACTTTTTATGAATGAACCTTATTTCACAAATAAACCACAGACCTGACTAAGCGGAAATATAGCTTGATAAGGAAAATGTCGGACTATAGGTAGTGTGAAATAAGTCTGGATTTTAGTATTAAAAAGAGATCTAGCATAAAGATAAGAGAACAACTTACATCATAAAACTGGCGTACATTGCTCCACGCATGAAACCGGCAACGTATATCTTTGAACTTCGTCACCCTTTAGGAGTTAGACAGTTACCCCAAACACTGTTACGACTTGTATAAGCCGTTCAAACTGTCCTATCATAAATTCCCCGGTCATGAATCGTAGATGGTATAACTATGAAATGTAGCAGAGCAGGGAACTAGTGGCCGGAGGCACTAGGTCCGCTTCAAGACGCTTGACTCAGCAAAGTCAGACTGGCTACGATGGCTTCTTCGTCCAATTAAGCATTGCTTCCGATTATAATCGAATGTCGCTCGGTTTGAATGTTCCTAGATATGATTCACGTAAATGTGATCTAATGTGGATTATATACGACACTGGAAATAATACTAACTTGCAAGTAAACGTTATTATTATTCTGTGAACGTGAATGAATAGTATTTTACCAGTAAAAGGGTGAGATCTAATTGTCCTTTTGTAATTAAATGGAGTAGATAATTCAGAAATTGCTCTATCATATTCTCAAGGTCGCTTAGGAAATATAACGAGGTAAAATTAATTGAAATTGTAACAACGGAACGAGCGCGTTCGCCCGTTAGATCTATGCTAATTCTTCACCGCTTTACTAGATATAAATCATTGCAACAATACAAATTCCTGTTTAAAATATCGCGAGCTGAATAATGTATTAGGTGCCTAAACCTTCGCCAACCGTTACCAAAATTTCATTTACCGAGATTACGGGTTTTAGATAGGTGTTTACCGAAAGCAGTAAATAACTTTAATAGTATATTTAAATCACAGGCCACCGATTCACCGTGAAAGTGTAATAGCTTGTGCACGTGCCACCGACTTTTTCCTCGCCGTCGAGTGGATTAATTCATTATCCTTTTGTCCCAGGAACTTTCCACTTTTACTGCTAGTTTAACTAAAAAACGGAACTTTGAGGTTTCATGGAAATTTTTAAGAGATATTATCAGCGGCAATTCAATTTGTGGCTTGCGTATGGAACGAAGTCCACGAGCTCCAAATGAAATTATTCGTAGCATACTTCGCTGCATGAAGCTATCGGTTATGTATACACTAACGAACCCTTTCCTCGGGTTTAATTAAGCCTTTATAGACACAAGCAATCCCTTAGAAGTCAATTTGCGAAAAGGTTTTTTTAGACGACAACCTGGCTACAAAATATCTTTACCGCAAAAACGGTTGAGAAATAAAAATAAGATGATGATGGACAAAAGGGATACCCTTTTATTTTTCCTTCTTTTCTTAGATAAGATGAAGGGTTGTTATTTTTTGAGCATCGAATTTGTCAGTAGCACGGCTTACCTTGACCGACTGGCAGATGTTGTCTTTACTTTACTGTAACACGATACTCTGTAGTCGGTACTATTGAGTAACGAGAGTTTGGCATTTCAAATAGTTCTTACGTCGTCCGCTGATTAGATTTTAATACGTCATAATTTCACGATAGCTCGCTAGCTAGTAGAGAATCGTAAAACTACTAGTCTCATGACAGAAATGAAAGAAATAACTATTTTAAACAGATGCTGCAAAAAACCTTTGCCAAATATGCCTCGCGCAATTGATTTGGCATACAATGTTAATACTTGAAATTTTGCATTTCCGTTTTATTATTGTTTGGCTGCAAAATGAAAAGTATTAAAAGCATATTCCTTACGAGAGCTATCGTAAAATTTTATATCGGCTCTTGAGAAACGAGACTTGTTTATTCTGAGAAAACTAATTATTGAGAAAAAAAAATAAGCGTTCAACAATCGCCACTCAATAGCAACTGTAGAATATCGAACATTAGTTTCTCGATACTAAACTTTACACAATTTATTGACATAAGTAATCGCTCTACACGACATGATTGAGTCAAAATAAAAACGCAATAATTACTCACGTCCATTTGTTATCCAACAAAAAGTGTCAGATTGTACGCACCGACCTTCTGCCATAACGAATGTTGGCTTTTCACCGTTGTGTTTAATGGAAAGATTCATAGCATCATTTTATATTTAAGTCTCGCAATATTGAAGCCGCAGCTTTTAATAAATGAACTTCGACAATTCGCTCGGTCATGGCAGATAACTTGTAAATAACTTACAGGGCTATTTAAAATTTTATCGAATAAATGAGTTATTGGAAAATTCGGAACAAAATGGCGGCATCATTTTTCACAGATTTACTTTCGTATAGGCAATACTAACAATAATGAACAGCAAATATATTAAAGATTCTACTTACTCTACCGTGATATTTTTATTCGCCAATTAACTAGAGGACGTATCCAAAAGTAAAAGATAATATAAACATATACGATTATGGTCTGGTTAATAGTCAGTTATAGTTGGTAGGTGAACAGCGTATTGCAATACCAAGCCGACCATGTATTTCCATCCTATGTAGGGTGCGAGAAAATCGCCTTCATACGCCGTCCACACCTACGCCATATTAAAATTTTCATTTCCCTGGTTGAACAAAAACATAGATAAATTGAAATAAAACTGCTGAGTCAAAGCCAAGTGAACTGTGACCGAGAGACTTTTTGATCAAATTCTGTGAGTGACAAAACCAGATGTCCGCAGTCCCAATTGAAGTTAAATACAATGAGTTTTCCAACAGCGAATATTTGTAATTTAATTATAACAATGTGCCTTAATATTTATTTAACAGTCAATGGGGCATCAAGGGACCAGTGCCATGAAATTGCACGCTTTCATTGTACTGGTCGCAGTTTGCCTTTTCGAGGGACATTATTTATTCACATTAGCCGAGCTCCCGATTTCACCATTAATTAATGACATGACTACTTGCGTTTGATTGGATTTAAATTATTCGACAATACAACCATTTGTAATAGTTCAGATAGCGAACAACTTTTTGTAGACGCTTCATTATAAATTCTCTTTTCTTAAGCTCTCAATTAACACTTCACTAAATTCAATTTCAATATTTGGATTGAAAAAGAATTAAAAGACTTTATAATCGTTCCTTTGTTGAAACCAATTTCCTCACCTTAATTCCACGAACAATTTTTTTTATTAAATGACCGATGACTTGGAAAAATTCGTTTCATGCGTTCATCCTTAAGGGTACGGCCACAAAGAAAGTCTTTGTACAGATAATATAACGGCGAATGAACTAGGATATTAAGATAAAAAAGATGCGTACAATAATAGAATTGTTATAACTAAGTCAGATACTCGTATAATAAAATAACCAAATAAACTGAGCTCTGTAACCAAGCGTAATAATATTACGATGTGCCTTTGTAAGATTTCGCAATTCAACGAAATTAGAGAGGTTTATCCAATTGTTCAAACGACTTCAAATTAGGAATTTAATTATATTTATAGGGGTTCCATTCATAATATCATTTTGGGCTCAAAGCTTAGCTCAAAGTGATAAGCCTGACATGAAATCAGTCGGACTGATCAAAGAAGTAACGGAAACAATTGCGTATTGATGCGGAAGGCTGCCTAGAATCCCAAAAGGACTGTAACTTCGGTGGAAATCGATTAGCGTCCCCTCGGAGAGTAATAAAAAATCCCCGACTATATTTATGAAATACACATGTTGACTAGACAAGTACGACATACAAAACTCTAGTTTATTTAACACTTTTTTATCATGTTAGTTAATGTGTCTAACATTAACTAAGATTAGTGTAATAAGTTTAAGCATTCAGGAGCGTGACCTCACATACACTATGAAGCAAATGGATAATATCTTAAAAGCTTCTTAACGTTCTTTAAAAAGAAGATTGATTAGTCTGACCCGATTTATAATTGCTCCAGACGCCATTTCATAAGTTCTTCAATCATTAGTGTTATTTAAAATTAAGCACTCAATTATAATTTCTATGAGTATTTAATGAGGACTTAAGTTTATTAATGTGGAAAAGTAATTGCGAATTAGCTTTCGAGATATCAAATAGAAAAATAAAATTGTAGCTACGAGTGTGTTAGCACAACATTGGAAATAAATGATCTAATTAACTGTATATTACCAACAGAGCAATCATTAGGCGCCGAAACATTTATGTTCGAAAGCGAATTTAGTTTTACACATTCAGTTTGTTTACTTGCCTACTTTTACAGCACATACGACGTAACTACGTATGCCTATACAAATAAATGTAAAGCACCCACTTTCCTTAATTCAGACGCAGATAAGGCTGATCCGCGCGTCTTAAGTACGAGTGAATTATACATTTCCTTCTAATTGTCCCTTAATATTAACTGGGAAACGTGATAAAAATTTATGTGAAAACACGCTGAAAATTTGAACGCGAGGGCGGAATATTGCGCGACGATGCGACGTTCGCACTGCGTGGGGCCCTACCACAAGTTCTAAAGACGGTATTTTTTCACGCAAAGTAAATTAAATGTGAAATGATTTTATAATGTGCGTGTAAGAGCGGTAACAAAAGGTAGTGGTTACGAGGTGTATTCAATTTCATTCAGCTGCTAAGTAATGCCTGTGTGCTCAAGACGTTCGCGGAGTGTTGACAGAGTGGTTCATTATCTTTTGTGAAATTATTCTCACTCCTTTGCCTCCTTATGAATAAATGTACTTCGGGGGCGGTTTCTTTCAATTATGAGGCACAATATATAAGAGAATAAAATATTAGATTTTATAGAATGCTAGCAGTAATGCGTACTTATTATAAATTGTAATTAAGTTATTAAAATATTAACAGTTTAATAACATTTTGATGTGTTTTAGATTTCTTTTTTATAAAATATGAATATAAGTTCAAGATAGATAATACATTTTTAAAACCACAAATAAAATTTAAATTTCCGTAATTTCTATTTAACATTTCGTTTTTTTACCTCTGGCGAAAATTTGTAATAAAATAAATAAAATACTCGAACTTAAATAATTTTGCAACTAAGAAAATATTTATAATAATTCCATTAATCAAATACTTATAACAATTAAAAACTACAATAAAAACATACTACTCACAAAAAATATTCTGGCAAAAAATCTCGTAGTTAAAAGTCGTCACTACTTCACATCACACAAAACAGTGTCACACTAACAAACGCGGTGCATTGGACACAAACAACGGGCGAATCACCAGTGCGAGCGAGGAAAAGTACGGAAAAGTTGCGAGCGAGAGTGCGAGTGTGGAAGCTGTGCTCGACTCGGCGGCCGAAGTGATACTAGCCCGGGCTAACCGCCCTCAGCTCGCCCGCACCCATGGCCGCTCTACGCTTTCAGTAAGCCTACGCAAAGACAAGCTCGCATACAGCCTCTTATCCTTCGGCGGGCGCGTGAAGTCGTTAAATATTAAGTGACAGCCATCTAATAATAAGTAATTACGTTCTTGATTGTGTTTGTAATATCTGGTTTAATGCGTGTTTATAACAAAATATTTGTTATTAATTAATTTGACGTACGTTTTTAAGAAAGCGTACACCTGAGTTTCGCTTTTTTAGACAAGAGGTTTGTTTTACTTTTAACTAATTAAATGACATCACTTATAATTAAACATATAAACCTAAGTATATTGCCCCCAGAAAGCTATCTAATAAGCTCAGCTATCAAACAAAAAATACTTAAGTTTTGAATTTTCATTAAAGAGTATGTAAAATAAATTATTTCACAAATTAACGTTTACGCAGCTTTAATGATACAGATGCCTATTCCATAATATTGATATAAAGATCCAAATTGTGAGATTCCGCTAAATACGAAGCAATCCAACAAAATTCACGCATAAACTCGTATAAACGATTTATTCGAATTCCAGCCGCATTTAATTTGGAAGGTATCATAATTCCAATCTCTTCGGGAATCCTTAGGTATGTATTTGTATAGCTTATACACCCTTTTCCTATCTCGAATTGGGTTTCCGTCTGTCAATGAGCTTAAGCCAATAGTATCTACCTATTGTAGAGATACGCAAGAAATGCACGTGTTATCTCCCGTGGGAAGGGCAAGGGAGCTCTGCACTAAAACACTACACTTTCACCCTCAGAAAGGTCCACACAATCACCCAAGTTTACGTTTAACTACACAACTTAAAAGCAAGGTTAATGAACTTCTTTTAACTTAATAAAATAAACGTAAACAATAGATTTTTTTGACACGGAAACAATGTCGAAACTAACAAGCTATTGGTTTTGTAAAAAACAAAGCCAGTCCCTTTTCAACTTGACCCTGAATAATAGACTCTTTAATAAATTAATTAGACAGATTGTTAATAAAAAAAACTATTTTATACAAAAGGAAGAAGCAAATAATTAGGAATATTCTATGTAAAATTTTGTGTTTATTACATAAAACACGTTTTTCTCCCATAAATACCGCTATTAGGTTTTAGACAAACCCTTATTCAGTATTCACATAGCCGGTATATTTATTTATTAAGACAACAGACTTCGGGTGATTCGGGTCTAGATCTCCTCCGTATTTCAGTGAAAATGCTTGTGATAGTCTCATGTAGTAGCCGGATTACACCTTTCTTGGTCACAGGTAGACTCTTGTGTCGTATCAAAGGCACTTTACCTAAAACACTAACGAGATCCAGACCCTTTGTCTAACATTATAATAAACTTCCTACTTTATGGATACTAGATACACCTACACCGACAATTCAGGGTTAATCATCAATAGAATATTATAATAGGTTAGGTTTGTAAGGAGATAAATTTCTCCTTTACACAAATAGGCACTACGAAAGTTTCCTAGGCTTCTATGGAAATCTATTCCACCTTGGCTTCTCCGATTTTTAAACAAAGTAAACAGTTACTGCAAAGTGTTAAAATTAATTCAATGAATTTAAAATTCCTTAAATAAAGTCAACAAAGATAAAAATAGATTCAAAAGAAAATTCGAAGTCGAAGGAAAAGCTTAGAAAAAAGGTATCAACAATCCGGGTACTCGTATCACAATTCACAAAGGGTTAAATTCAACTTATTCCGAACTTAAAGACACATGTCTGGTTCCATTTGTATTGCTTAGGCAAATCCTAAATGAAACTGTTTCCAAAACACTTTGAAACCTTTCAGCCTCTAGAGAGTCAAAGTGTTGTACTGCGACCGAACAAGAATCACAACACTATCCTCGGAGATTAGTATACTTTCGTAGTTTGTGTGGCCCCGCGTCAACATAACGGACATATGTCGCTGCCCCGGATACTTCGGCCGCTGTAAACGACACCGAAATACAGATACATTTGATGAATACGTTCCAAAGGCTCCCCGCATATTTACTTGTGCTATGTAGCTCGTGAATATTTTATTTAATTAGGCCCATAAAGTTAGTAGCAACATAAATAAAAGCTGATGTTTGCTCCGTTTTACGCAAAGTCGGAGTTGTAAAAGTTGAAATATTTTATTAAAATTCTCTCCTACGTTAGAAAGTTAAGTTTGAATTTTTCAATACCGCTCCGTTCGTCTTGACTTGAAATTACAATGTGGGTGTTTTCGAAGACGCCGTGGTATCTTGCAAAGAATGCAATTTTAAGTTTATGTATCTCAATGATAACTAGGAGCAAAACTTTAGCACGGAGTCGAACTTTTTTAATTATGTTGCCTTGGTTCAATATCGGTTCACCAGTTCCAGCCAATTCAGCAATTGGAATCTCAAGAAATTCGTTTGAGCTCGAGCTTATCTTTTTGCAAATATCTGTTATTTCCGACGACCTACTTGGTAATATCATTTGCGAGATATTCGCAGTTTTACTTTAAGTCGTAAACAACAATAATGCCGCAAAGAAGGTTAAAATTAATCCAATATCGCATGTTGTTTATGAAATTTTAATTGCAAAATAACAAACAAAGAATATCGTAAATTCATATCACATGTAAAAACGATTCGAATGCTATATAAATTTCTGACATTCGTGTCAGGTACCGGTATATTAATTGTATGAAATCCGGTAAGATTTTAATGAAATAAAATTGGCCTCGCACTGTGTCTGAGTATCAAAATATTGGACAATGTAATTGGAACTGTTCCACACGTTTGGGGTATGAAAGTAACCACAACGATATATTTTTATTGTGCAATGATATTTATTTTTATGAACTGTTGATTGTTTAAAATAAAACAATTTTACTAGGAAAGTCTAATCTGAATTAAGAAACATTTGTTCGTGTAATAGTAGTAGTTCTCTATTCTATTTATACAAACGTTCATATAGGTTTAATTACGGTAAAAGGCCAGAAAGCCAATTACGGTTTGGCTGAAAAGATAATAAAATGTAAATTGCCAATCATATTGTCGACGAGCGACATTCAGATGCGAGTCGCGGGTGCCACCAAAACATTTTGTGCCCGCACATTGTGAAAACGTAATAAGTATTTATGAATTATATGAACAAAGGAACGGATTTAACAAGCAATAATATTTATAATTGAGATTTGTATTCAGCAAAAACGTTTCAATTCATTCCCAACGATTGCGGTTACTTTCAAATTTGAGATGATTGATTGAAAATTCGAATGAAAGAACAACATTAGACTCTAAAACCTCGGGCCATTACAAACGTGCGAACTACGTCATGCCGTTTTATCGGACTCTGCGGTTCACACTTATAAATTGTCACGATTTTTTTTATCATGATTTAACTCGTGCGCCTTGTAATTTTCCAAGTATAGTTTATTATATTGTAAAATATTCGGGATATGAGGGAAATATGGTAAAATTACAAAGCGTTTTAATCTGCGTTAAAATATAATAACTAAGGGTCATGTGTGGCCATAAATATGGAAATTGAACGGAACGGCTAATGGAGCAGTGTACCGAATTATAATGCAAGACTACCTTTATGTGGGACTATTAACAATTAGCTTAGACCGGTGAGATGGTAGAGATGATCTCTAACGTTACTTCACAACATTGTGTATGCACAAACTGAATAACGTTTGTTATTCCGACACACGCAAATATAATCTGCTTTTAGTTAAGATCAGCTTATGTTCACGACTCCGTTAAGTTTGCGATTACCGCCGTATATATGTATAGTATCAGCAGTTTTAACGTTTTGCTATTCAGCAAAAGTAAAATCTGTGCTATATTTATCCTTATTGTATGTTATTTGAAATCATTTTTAAGATGTCGGCTAATGTCAGCGCAAGATGTTTCTCGGAAAAGTGTTCAATCATGTGAGTTTTCACTAGATCTTATAATGGTTGCGCTTACGTATCGTAGAATAGAAACTTAAATTCATAAATAAAAACACGCCTTCTTCTCATAGGTGTAGGCAGGTACAAGAGAACGCCACTTAATACGATCCCTAAAAACTTCCTTTTCTTCATTCAAATCCATGCATCTTGTCATATTAGACCGCCGGTTACAAGTACCACGCACCTGGCCTTTTTGCAAGACATCACCGATATGAAAAACCGAACTTGTTGATAGTTCAAAGCTTTTCATTTCTTTTTTATCAAATCTAACTACTTAATATTACGGAAAATACATTTCCTCATATACAAATCGCGAACGTTATTCAATATGCAAATGTTAAAATAGTTTATTCCTTCAGTGATATGTAGTTCAATCGCTTTTGCGAATGCAGCCCGCATACGAATGCTACTAAATCCTTTCAGCTGTTAGTGTTTCCTTGGGAATAGTCGTCTGATATTTGAACTGCTAACGAATGGGATTTTTTATTTAATCGAAGTTACTGTTACTAACTGATAGTATAAGAATTACAACTACGATTTTTATGTTAACCTTTACTTAGGGAATATTTTTAATTTACCTTTAAAGTTCATGAACCTATATACAACGTGAATATTTGATCCAAGACTCTGAAATATGTTACAATACCTATTCTCGTTTTGAACAAAATAAAATTCTTCGAAATATTTATTTTCAAGTCCATTACATGTCGAGCACTTCCTGAATTTATGCGAAACATAAACTATTTCAGTGCAAGGCAGTATTTTACAATATTTTAAAACGGCGCCTTTGGTCGCATCACAATGTTTGGTAAGCAAAATATCTTGCATTCATTTGCCAGAGTTCGACTTGACAAATGTCTTGGCAATGTTTAAATTTCACTTAAAACGTTGACTTGGCGGTTTTCTGTATAACGCGATCCAATTTTCCTTTCCTTGTTCCTCGTCCTTGAACTAATATAGTTGGCTGCAAGGATCTAATTGAAGTGGTATTAATGTTGCGGTAACGTTCGTGTATTAAATCTCTATTATGTGTTAAAAGCGCTACTCAAACATTCCATACGTTTGGAACATTAAAGCGAACGTTCATATGACTGTCTCATAATACGTCTTGTAAAACCTTATTACACATCGTTTGTATGCAGTTCAGTACACGAGCTTGGTTTAACTTTATAGCAACAAAATTATGAATAATTACTTGGTTTGTTACATCTTTTTAAATGCGTAGGTGAAAATTCCTAGTCACAAGCTGGAGTTTTGTAACATACTCGGTACATAACACTATGTATGCATTATGCATACTTAGTTTCAGCTGGATATAACATTTTTATTAAAAATTTAGCATATATACTTATACTCTTAGTAAAAGAAAACGAGATATAAAATATCATGTAAAACATTTTAATAATTGTAAGTACTTTGTATTTTTCATTTATTACAATGTTCTACTTTTATTAACGGGAGCGTAAAAAGTTAAGAATTTTAATGATGAAAAACTTCTGTTCTTAAGTAATACTTAATCTTTAACGAGCTATTACGAGTACCCTTTTTAGGGATCCGTCGTTAGTCTATCGATTTCTTACTTTAAACATTTATTATGATGAAATACGGTAGAAAGCGAAGCATTAGGTGGTCTCCGCGCCGGTTACACAGCTAAAATTTGTAGAGTCGATTCCCGTTTGGAACAGATAATTATCTACTTTGAGTCCGTAATGACCGTTTATTATCCGTATTAACCGACGTTTATTTATCCAAGATACACGACTAGATTTTATTGTGAAAGTGGAATTGTAAAAAGGTCAAGAAATCATCACAAAAACTGTACCTTATCAATGTAAGAAAAGTAAGTTTAGTTCTGAAAAACTTGAATTCAAGTGTAGTAAATTAAGATACTATCATTAACTGAGAGGCCACTCAAGATCTTTGAAAACGTCTCAGTGGGTTGCGAAACCTAGTTTATCGGATGTAGAGACTGGCTGACTGACTCGCTAATCGTACAAGGCGACTCGGTGAACTGAAAACTTACACGCAAAGGACATTAACAGTTTGCTTTATTTACAATTTGATGGTATAATAGTAAAGAGGTTTGAAGTTAATGATAGACTCTTCCGAGACAGGCTCAGCCTAGTGGAATAGTCATAAATATTATTATAAAATAGTTTTTTTTTTACTTTAGTTTAGCATAGCTTTTTAAGAATTGGAATGTGACTGGTGAATAAACATTATTTAATTATTATTTTTAGATGACATGTAAGTTTTATATATGGAAGCTTAATTAAGAATTGATAAGTTTGACTGGTTAAGAGGTTTGACTGCAACATATACACCAAAGTTGTTGAATTGCCGATACATTTCGACAATTTGGTGATGAAAACCCAAAGGTAGTATACAAGTCGTCAACATGATATATTTAGAAGTAAAAAATCGCAGACATTAAGTCGCTGACATTTGTTGGCGGTCGGCGACATTAGCGAAGATGACATCTTCTTCATTCTTTATAAGAATCTCACAAATATTAATATGCTTGAAGCAAGAAAATAGTCGCGTAGTCTTTTTTAAAAAAAAAAGGAATTTGTTATCCGAACCAATCCATTACCTGGCTCATTATCCCTAATGCATTTTCAATATCAAACAAAATGTTACTGCAGATCTCTAGGCTATTATAGCACTCGCGCTTGACCAATCATTTGTAAGAAAACTAGTTACAATTCCAAGAGCTATAAAATTATGAAACAAGAAAGACAAACGGCTACAAATAGAACGAAAAGCAATTGCTATCAGAACAATATTTTTTCATACACTTTAAAATAGGAATTGTAAATATTAACTTAATAATATACACAGTGATAGAGATAGCAGTGATAGCCGAGTGGTATAAGTTGACACCTCCCACGCAAATGGTCGCAGGTTCGAACCCGAGGCAACACACCAATGACTTTTCGAAGTTATGTGTGTATTAGAAATAATTATCACATGCTCCAACGGTGAAGGAAAACATCGTGAGGAAACCTTGCATGCCTAAAATTTATTTAATACATTTATTGAGGGCATGCAAAGTCCACAACCCGCACTTGGCCAGCGTGGTGGACTCAAGGTCTAACCCCTCCCTCATTACGGGAGGAGACCTTTGCCCAGCAGTGGGACAGTAATGGGTTAAATTTATTTTTATTTTATTTAATATACACGGATCATATTGGCGAATTCTTGAACAAAGGTCTGACGCTTAGTACTCATAACATGCGGTCCTGTATGACAAAATGTATGGATGTGAATGAGGCAAGGAAAGTTTGTACGGATCGTACCAAGTGTCGTTGTTTGGTCTCTGCTTATGAGAAAAAGGCATGATTGTTAGTATGTATGAATTGAATAATACCCAGAGCAAGAAAATAGCCGCGTTTTAAAGTATATTGTACTCCGAACCAAAAAAAAGTAACTGAAACTTGTTTTGCATTAAAAATCAAAGCTTATTGGCAGTATGGTTTTAATTCTATTGCTATTACCTTCAATAGTT
Organism: Anticarsia gemmatalis; assembly: GCF_050436995.1. NCBI lineage: Eukaryota > Metazoa > Arthropoda > Insecta > Lepidoptera > Erebidae > Anticarsia > Anticarsia gemmatalis. Next base: position 5,942,687 of record NC_134760.1, read on the forward strand.
CTTGCTATTCTCTTTTCCGTACATCGTGCTCCAAACGACCAAGCACCATTCTTCCTTCCGTAATTCTGTCCAATAAAACTACACACTTTAGTGTTCCTTTACATTCTGGCTTGCATTTAGTTTACGGTCGGCTCTTAAACCCAGAGTTAGACATGACACGGTTTTAAAGCGACTTTAAGACTGGCTTTCAGGCACATTAAGTTACGTATTGGTCTAGAACTAAGTTTACTAAAATGCGTGCGTGTAAGTTTAATCAAAAAAAAATTAGACGAATTTTGTAGGTAGTGATTTTATCAGCGCCCCTAGCGTATTCCGCTTGAACTGTTTTCTTCAAGTAATTTTAGAGTCAATAGCTCGGCAGTCTACAGTATTGGCTGTAGAAAATCACGTTACAGTGAATTTAGTATCTATCGATAAAACCCATAAATAAGTGACTGCTTAAATCGTTTTTAAACAACGTTGTAGATTTCATTTGCTAGTAATAAAATAACGGGGAACTCCGCAGTTGACGGAAGGCCGTGACGTAGAGCAAATTGCCAATGATAGAATTAAGCCCTAAGAGGCCGGATTTGGGCCATTTATTGAGCGTAGGAACGCAGGATTAAGGCCAAGATATTTTCTACATAGGCTGAAGCACTTTGGTAACGTTTAAGTCTCAAACCGCGCCGAAATTAAGTACCGAACAGGGTAATAGACTAGGGTTTGAAAATACTATATTTGGATGGAAAATTTTGAACTATACAAAGTTTACAATTTCTAGGAATCGGACCGAAATAAGGCGCTATTTTTAGCTGAGCTCTGAGCTTGTAGCTAATCATAACATTTTGAGCATAGGTTTCGAATCTACTTTTCAGAACCACAATATAAACAGGCATATTTGCAAATGCATGTTAAAGTTTACAAGTATCTGTCCCACGCACAAAGGTAGTAAACTGGTGACTAACATAGCCGTCGCATTAAATAAAACCCGATAGGATCGTACACACTAATAGGTTGCAACAGTACGTCGCGTCCAATAGTTTGTTAGCAACATACTCGCTGTTGCGGAAAATCTGTTGTCAAACAACCTCGTATTTCCTTATTCACGTTGACTTTGGTTGATTTTGCTTCTATGTACATTTTATGTATGCATTCTGTATACTGTACGCTCTATTGAAACTACGATGTTGTTTCAAAGTGTTTGGAAATATTTGCTCTTACGACTTAAGTATACTCAGTTAGTATAATAATATGCGCTTTTTTGTAGTTCTCATTTTATTATAAAATGTTTTTAAATATTATTTTTCATGATATGCACACACTTTTTATAGCAGTACTGAGGGTGCAGTTGCATCATCATGGGGTTCAAGTAAATTTTGGCCTTAGGCAAAAAACTTTTGATTTTCTTTTTTCGTTAAGAAAAATGTGCATCCTGTCTTGACTTTCGTAAGAAAGTTCAGATATTGAGTTAAATAATGTGTTTAGCTATAAACAACATTCACATAAAGCAACGAAGGCTTTTCTTTAATGCTTACAAGTTTAACACAATTAGTCTTAACACAAAGTACCCGACGTAAATGTTAGTTCTACGGCTTGTACGGTATAAATGTTAGACATAAGACCCTGGAGAAGTTGTACAACTAGTTGCCCTACAAGTCGCATTAAACCCACAAGCACTAAACTAGACTCTATATAACATTTTATTCTAAAAACATTTTAAAATGTCCCCAAAATGCTGGCCAGTAAGAATCAAGATTTTCGTTTGACTTCTTAATTATGTACTTAGTCTTGTACCAGCAAGCCTAAAAGGAGAATTATCAAAATAAAATAAAATCTCTCGTAATAGAATAAGCTTAATTTTAAACGCTTTCGTTTTGGACGCCTGAGATTATTTTATTTGAAGACAGATTTAATTTTTGTTCTCCAAAGCTTTTTACTTAATCTTTCTTACACTTTACTTAAAATCTGATAAAACGTAGCCTACATTTGTATAAAATCTTAAATGTCATAATCACGCTTTCAGATTTATTTAATTGTAGAATTACTGAAAACATTTTTCTAGTTTTATTTTCTAGCACACAATTTAAAATAAAGATCCCTTTCAATATATCTAGGAACTCGTGTAAGGTGTTTGAAAGGATTGTTTAAATTGTGATATTTTATAAACCATTTTTGCACAAGCCTGCCGAAGGTTCATGTAAAATTTAATTTCGATTATAATGTCCTCCTAGCCGATATACGGCTTCGGCGGTCAGTTTCATTGAAACTGGCCATCTGTGCAGGACTTTGTTTATAGTGTCCAAGTGTGTGCACAATACACAGGTACACTCTCTATTCCATCACTCTCATAGTTTGGTGGGTGGGACGGATAACCGACACGACCAGTGAGAGGTCAGGCGCAGGACCGACGGCTTTACGTGCTCTCCGAGGCACGGAGGTCTTCAACCTCAACTTCCTAACTCCGGGCAATCTCTAAGAAATTCTTAACAGAAAATCTCAGAAAAGACTTTTTGGCCCGACCCAGGATTTGAACCCGAGACCTCTCGCACCGCAGTCGCATATACTACCGACCGCGCCACAGATATTTTTATCTTACGTACCTTAAATCCAGCTAACCACTAGTCGGAAACTTCGCACATATAAAAAATTGTCGTTTTAATTTTACGTTGTGATAGCCGCTCGGCCTCGAAACAAAATATCGGGTATTGAAGCACATTGATATTCGTAACCTATTTACATATCGGTGACTAATGACAGGCGACATTTCGATTAATCAATGAACACAGCCTGTAATTGGCAAGTGCTGGTCGCTCTCAATCACATACATACTCGTGCTCATCTAGGCTAGTTATCACTTGATTACATCTCTTGACATAAGAGCATAGAAAAGGTACATTCAGCATTGAATCCAATGATATTGAATTGCAGTCCTGATTGAAATATTGATACGTTTGAGGTACTAATTAAGCACTATACTTTTAAACCAGAGTCAACTCCCCGCACTATTTTAAATAGACATTATGTAAAATAGGTGCACTATTTAGAATTTCTGTAATGTTCATGATATTCTGCATAATATGCAATGGTATGCCCACATTTATTTCACTTAGCATACATTCACAATGCACAAGCTATCGTAAAATTCTAAGTACCGGAAAGCAAAAGCTTGCTAAACGTTAAGGAAAACAACCAAAACGATTTTATCTCCATTGTTCGTCAGATGTATAGTTTTGTTTTAGATTTCCACAGTTCTTTTGTGTGTATGATTCTAGCTGAAAAACTGAACAAAGGAACAGACACGAAAAGTATTTTCATCTTGAAAATAAAACGTGTAAATGTGTTCGGGGAATAGTCCATTCCGAAAATCGTGCATTAAAAGCTGGCCAGGTTTGAATGTGCACTGGCGAGTTTTTATTGCCCCATAAGAATACAGGAGGAATAAAAAGAACGTAAAACGTCGATGATCGTATCGTAGCATTATTATAAATAATAGGTGTCGTATCGACAGTCACAGATGGTGGTCGCGTTATGTCATAAATAACGCAGAGTACGGGCGGAGAGCGCGCTACAACCTCGCGCGAATGCTGAATTAAATTTTAAATCATTTATAGCATTGGCGGTTAGATAAACCGAATGTAGTTGCATATTACTGTCACGGGGACCGTTTGAATTAAATGTAAATTTGATCGTGCAGGTGACTTGATTTATTTGGTGTCGACAGCCGAAAGTTTATTCCTACTATCTGAAAACATAATACGTAGTTATCAATATAAACAAAAATGTAAATCAATATTAAAAATACAATGCAGGCATGCAGCAGTTTATGTTAAAATTCAAAACGTTTCTGTAAATGTGTATTTAAACTTTCTCTGAACGTGACATCCGACTACTGGTGACTACTAACAATTGGATTTATCATTCAATTTCAATAGGATTTGAAGCGTACTTGGAATTTCTAAATATCGTTAATCACGTTACTGAACGAAACAAACTTATTATGATGGGGGCGCATCTCTAATTTGGCGTTTCGGCCCCCTTTCTCCCAAGTTTCGTTCTGAAAGCATCACTGATGCTGATCGCATTAAATAAATAGCGCTGAAATGGAACTTCATCAATTAGAGTGTCCGTATACACCGAACACTTGAATAACTGACTAATGCCTATAATTAATATTACGTAATTGAACCATTTGGCCGTTGTATATTTTACTTCCTGCCTGTCTTAATTTGATTAGATTTATTTGCAGTTCGTAATATTTGTTTACTGGGTTTATTAAAGGGTTTTAATTTATGAACTTGGGACGAGCCCTTTAGGTATCATTTTCAACATAACCATAAACTGTTAGCAGCCCACGAGTAGGCATAAACCTTCAATTCTCCAGACCACAACTCTCGATTTCTTTCCCGCAAGACTACTAGTCTTCGTCAACATAAATAAGATTACGGTTGCACCTTAATCCTTATACGCGAGTCATAATTCGGGCACATTTTAGTATCGGCCCACAGAAGTTCATAACCCTCCGGGATTCAATATACTCCAAAACTGAAGGCACGCACCGAGAAACGTCGATAAATATCCAGTATTCGAATCCCGAATAAAGCACTCCGAAGACAAACGATGTATCTAAGTCCCTCGTAGGACAATCATTTATTTTATGTGAAAAAATAAGGGACGTTCGCCCGCGCCAGTACAAATTATTGCAGCGGGATGCGGCATAACTTTATCGCCATAATAAATCATGGGGAGGACACTAGTTTGGGTCATTAGTAAGCTAATCGTGTCTATTCAGGCCACTTTTCCGACAAATCGGATAAATGTTTGTGTAACCTTTAATAGGGAATATTTCGCTAGTTCCGTTATAAAGTCGAGTGTGATAGATTGTTATGGCGTAAAATAATTGGACCCTGTTTGGGTTTCAAACTAATAGGATAGGTAGTCCACGTGTAGGCTCTAGCTGTATTTTGTATCATGAATTACGATTTTATAAAGTTGTAATACGAAAGCGAGTGTTGAAAACATTTAACTTACCCTAGTAGTTAAATAATCTTAACATAATCAAACCATTTATGTAAAAGTAAAGCTCTAAAGTTAAAATATGATAAATAGACTATTAAGACTATAACAAATACAAGGGAATTATTAAAGAAACACTTTGATGTATTATTACTGTTCAAATCTTCTAGTGATCACACAATAACCTTCAAGGAGAGCCTGAACTGAATAATAATCGGTTATAAGCCTCGCCTACGCAATAAGTTTCGAGTGCTTTACCTATCTCTATAATAATAATAGCGAGACATTTCCAATTAGTTATTATTTGATCAACTCTCACTATCGTCTCTTCAAAGAACACTTTCATTTTGGCTTCTTGATTAAATCGTAACTATAGCCTTTCCTATTAAGAAGGTTAATTCCTAGGCAAGGCCGCTTTGCGTGTACGGTCTGTATGGATTCCCAGGGTATACCTAAATATGTACTAATGACGCTCGCGGGAACTAATTAATAGTCAGCTGTTTCATAATAACAATTCAGGTAGTGTTTAGACATTGCGAAACTTATTGATTTCAATGTCAGAATTCAGTATTGTATTTGTGAAATAATTGCTTCAATTAGAAACGATTTTTTCATCGTAGGATATTTCTTAATTTTTATTGTGTGTTTATAGTTTTTAATGACTAATTTGGTGATTCGTGCTTGCGAAAGTGAATCGAGTTCGATATCCGCTTCAAGTCATGTGATTTTTCCATTCGGAGATTGACAATTTCAGCCTGAAATTAGGAAAGTGTTCTCATTATGTGGCAGGTAACGAATTGATTACTAACTCTGAGAGAATATTTCCATGGCGTTTATTAGAATAATAAAAAAATACTAATGTGTGAAAATACATTGAGTATAAATAAATATAGTCCCTGCAAGTGATGACAGAGCAAAGTTAATTACAAGAGCGTTATTGCTATTATTCTTATCGTAAGATATACTGTAAAAATCGCGGTCATATCTTGCTAAATAAACTATTTTAAGAAACATATTAGATGAAACGGTTTGAGCGTGAGTTTTATATATTAATTAAAATATCACTATAAAACTCTAATAAAAATGTTAAGATATTTTAAAAGTCAGGCCGATACTAAAATCGGGCTCCAATTTCAATATCATAATTTTCATATTTTTACCAAATAAGAAGTAAACAGAAATAAAATTTCCTTTCTTATTACTGTATTCATTTTCATAAACTACAGCAGTATAACGAATTAGAAAACTAAACGGATTTATTTCAGTATATAATGCCTGTGCTTTGTACAATGTTAAACGTAATGCATCAAGACTAAACTAACAAAGGTAGAACGGCCACAAAAGAGAATATTGTTCGTAACACAGGTATTGTTTTAAGTGGCTGCACAGCGATTGTTTATTAAACTCGGATGAAATACATAGGATTTTCTTCAAAGCTTGTCAGCTGTTGCCGAAATGTGCAGTCATATGTATATGTATACAATAGAATTGTATGATTCTGGTATTTGGGGTATATTAATATTTCTTGTGATTATTACTTTATATGGTTTAGTGTTATAGCTGCTTACTTTTACATGTAGTTAATCGCTGAAGCTTATTAGAAAACTACGTTATTTGCCTTATATACTTATGTTACAGAGATTTTCCGTCATGGAAATATTTTGGCCACATGCAGATCCAGGACAAACGCAAAAATATAATCATGTGATGTTGAATTTATCTCTAAATGCTTACTTAGATTAATAAAATTGGCTCACAACAGTGAAACCTAAAATAAATTACTTAATAAGAACAAAAAAAATAGTAATAACCTTTACGAATAAAACATAACGGACAATACAGCTAGAATTACAGACAATATGGTAAGACTGCGCCAAAACCACATGTAGACACATATTGCGAAGTGCGCTAACAATTATTTGCTTACCAACATTCTGGGAGATAACGTTACACGGTCTAAAGGCATTCAATCCTTAACAAAGGTAACTTCTCCATATGAAAGTTGATCATATCCTTCCCCTCAAAGGGTTCAAATTGAAAGGTTTCGCTCGGATTTGCGCCGATCAGCAATCCCACCCACAATTTTGTAAGCTAAACATTTTACTGCGAAATCTTTTTTCGAATGATAATCGTTTTTGTGTTTATTCAGAAATATTATACTGCTTGTTGCTACGATTATCTCTTGAAAATGTTCTGGAATTTGAGATTTCCTAATCAATAAGTTAGTGACAGTTACTAGAATTTCTATGCATTTTTTCATGGAAGCATTTTAATTGCTATATCTAGGAAACCGGTTATTTATTAAATTAACCTACCTGCTACTAGCCTGCTTATTATTCTCAACTTTTTGCTATTCGTAAACCTTAAACTATTATTCACGGAAGTAATCTGTATTACAATTACTAACTAATAATTTTTGGATTCTTTACGTTGTCAAAAATTGACTTCAAAGGCAACATCTGAAGGAAGGAAAATAATTTTCTATTCCGAGAAATCATTAAGGATTCTCCGAGTTGGAATTATGAATACAACCAGTGGTTTAATCCTTAGCCATTTTAATATTTAAGTACCTAATGGGTTGAGGGTTAATTTATGTCCTCAAGTTACGGGACTCCCTACCAGCTAATTATGATTTATTAGCTTTTACTTATAATGACTTCACACCAGACTTTGATTGTTCTATATTCATTTATATAGTAAAACCGTAAAAGGCATCCTTCCTTCATAATAAGATTAGAAAAAGAAGCACTCTGTATTACAAAACACAAAGTCCATTTAATATCAACGCAAGCAACCGTTTTAAAACATAACCTCGCTAACAAATGCTAGAGGAAAAAAGTACACGGGATGAAAGGGGTTAACAAGGAAATTAATAAAACACGCTTTGCTAGACTTAAAATAAAAGTAAGTGGAGTAGCTACTTTGTTTAAAATTAGATACCATCTGGATGCGGAACGAAAAGCGTTCTATTACTTCGAATATGAAGATATTACTTGAAATGGAAAATATTCTCTCGAAACACTAAGCAATGTTTCATCGTCGCTTCACCCTAGTTGAGGAATACACTCTTGAAATCTTTACGCGGTAAATCTAACGAACCATGCTAACGACCCAAATTGTGTATGTTTTAACTCTTAATATGTATTTATGACATTTGTTGAATGAAACTTCGACATGCACACAACAAACATATGTAATCCAAATTACATAGGGTTTTTTTGTAAAAAAAAAGCCTAAAACCTCGCTGGACTAGATAACTAACATCATAAGCAGCCATTTTGGTTCATTGTGAAGTTTTTTGTGTTTTAAATTTAACCCCGTATGCCAACCAAATCAAAAATGTGTTCATCATGCACGCCACTATTTAATTGTCAAGATTTAAGCATTTTATGGAAACATATTAACAAGCTTGGGTTGTTTTATGAGTGATTAGCGTCAGCCACATCGTCAATAAATGTACATAAAATTATGTAATCATTCTGTAAACCTTTTGTACAGTACAAATTAATGAAATTAAACTCACGCCGTTGTTTAAACTGATCCATAAAAGCTATTTAAAATATTATTCGAAAACGTTACTCGATATCCCCATAATGTGAAGTCAATAAATTAAAACAAGCACTTTGAGGAGTAATGAGCACTACAACAGTCGGTTAGCAAAATATGTCATACAATAATAATACGTTAATTTAATCAAACCAAATTGAACGCATTTTACCAGATTGAACGCATTTTACCAGAATGAACGCGTTTTACCGAACTGAATGCGTTTTACCGAACTGAATGCGTTTTACCGAACTAAACGCGTTTTACCAGACCGTAGGTTTTATAACTCGCTGAAATGTAGAATACATGGCAGAATGACTCGATTTATACAAGTATGTTACTGTTTAACACTTATCACTGATTTCGTATTAAATAATCGTTTTATTGAAGCTACAGTGAATAATCCCTGTTAATATTAAAGTTATTGCTAACTTTATTATTTGTATAACATATGGATATATTTCTTGTAATTTTATTAAACAAGAGGTATAGTATACTTACATAAGAAAACGAAAACCACGTAAAAGACGCAGCGACGTTCTTTTATTCAATCAAATCAAAGGCTGCTAAATTGAAATAAAATCGTTCCAGTGCTTAAGAGACAATAGATTTTTAAGTGGACACCCACAGTCGATATAAATTACACACTAAAGGCAGAACATACGTTTTATTCTCTTTCCTCGTTCGTAAATCGAATCGGAGAGTGTTCGGTCGGCCTGAAACAAAAAAAAGTGGTTAAAAGAAACTTTATTCCTTACACTATCAATTTGTTCTCTTAAAACTTCGGCAGATTTATTGTTTTTGCCGAGTTGATACCGATTTTATCTGAGCCGGAGATAATTTTCATGTCTCTCAACTTAACGAAAAGTTTCATAGAAGAAAGGAGGAACTGATAGCGCGATTTTCTTAACGGGGTAATCAAGTAGAGTCTAACATTAACATTTAATTATCTAGTAAATGGTTAATATACCGAATACGCTACAGGCGCTGCTGAGTTCATTCATACAAGATTTTCCTAAAGGTATTTTTAATATTACTATAACACTTTTAGATGATATTTCCGTACGTAACTAACTCTGAACTTTTGTTCAATATTTTCCTTTTCTTGAGATTTCGTCAAAAAAAGCTGCAGTAAGTAGCCCCGTTTCATCAAATTAAGACGAAGATCCATCATAATAGCATCATAGTGAAAACTTAGAAACTTTATATTAAAGTGTTGAAGACTCGGGAAATTTTATTAGATTCCCGTGCAATCTAAAGCTTGATAGAGGAATGTAAAGAAAATATAAATGGTGCATTCCCGCGTTCTTCTTCTCTAGTAAAAGTAAAACGAAGCGAGCTGACACGTAAGTTATTATAGCGCAAATAGGAAAGCTGTGAAACCGTCACTCTTAATACATTACTTACTTCAATTTTTCATCGCATATGTAGCTGTAAAAGCGGGACTAGAAAATATACTTTATTCTATGATAAAAATAGTTGACAGTTTTTTTTTTGAAATCGTAATTACTGTAGCTATATTGTAAAAATGACAGCCAAATTATATTTCATTAGTCACTGCACATACAAATGATGAGTTTACAGCGCAGTTTGGTCTACCAAGTTCTAACTTTCAAAACTTTTGTGTCCAATTTTGGCAAAGTTATTTGAAGGAAAACTTAGACGGCTCTTTTGCTCTATTTGTATATTTTTGAAGCGTGTTCAAGCCCTTTTGATTGAAGCGACATTGTGAGATCCCATCTGCATTTTATTCAAAGTTTCCGGTATACACTTTACCAGCAACACGCAACATACATAATGCAGTAACGAACTTTCACAGAACTTCACTTTGCAACTAATGAAGAGAAAAATTAAATGCACATAAAAGCTAAATGAGATGCCGCTTTTTTCTATTTAGTGTGAGAAAGTTTGTTCAGAAGCATTCAACGAAAGTTTTTATATAAAATGTTGGTATAATTTTACAGCTGCGCGTTTCAGCGGAATTGCATTCATGACTTAAGCAGATCACCTAGAAAAAGATACTGTTAAATATAATACATATTTTTTTACTTTTACTAGGTCATTCTGTTATTTATTAAGCACAAAATTGTGATTTATCACTAGTTTGTCTTAAAAGAAAATAGACCACATGTTAATGGTCCCTAAAATCAAACATTGCTTTAAAACAATGCTATAATTGTAAATAGTTGATTAAACAATATAAAAAGCACTCATTTTATATTACGTTTGCAAATAAGATATTAAGTGAAATCATTAAATGGATGCCAAATTCTGATTGGAGAGTTATCAAAAAATCTGTAACGTCGGTACTTCATTTACATGGACGGACGTGCCAAACGCTGTGTTGAGTGAATTTTAAAAAATCAGCCTCTATTGGCGCATAAAGATAACTGTTTATAAGCCATCGTTTCTAATAGGACTATAAATTACAGGATTTTTATTATCTGTCTTTAATTCACTTTGATGTTCTATAGACAGTTTTCTAGCGATGTTTGATGGTTATCTAGTCACGTTACATTTTTTTAAGTAGAGATCTTAGTTAAGAATGACTTTTTTTTATAAGTAAGCTATTTAGAATATGCTCTTATTTAGGATATTTTTCGTGCAGTCACACTATAACCAGAACTCTGTATGTCCTTCTATTAATAAGGTATAAAGGAATACGTAAAAGTCAAATCACTGCTCACTATTGTCATATTACGAACAAAACACATTTTATTTAAAGAAAAAACTTGTAATACACGATTTTTCTTCCATACAAGTGCGTACATCTTTAATTACATTCAAATATCATTAACGTATGTAAAACAGGCTCAGAACATAAAGTTAAGTCAGGATTTCAATTAACGAAGTCTAATTCTTACGTACAAACAACTTGGGCACGTTTTACATACACACCTTGTTCTTAGATTACACCTGGGAACATTCTAAGTGATAATTAAGTCCGTTTCAGTAAAATCTACGACTCCTTAGAGCATTGTTTTCTGTGAGCATTTCCTAACATGCTTGGAGAAGTCTCTTAGGACACAAGACCTGGATTATATACGCTCAAAACTAGCTTACTAAACTAATGTTTACTAGTTTTAAGTAGGAGGTCTGGCTGTAGATAAAGTATAAATAGGGAAGTGCTAATTATACATGTAACTAGACTTCAGTTTAACCGATTCTGAATATCTATCAAATAACTTTTCGTTGTAATTTTGATAGTTGTTTTCATACACTTTACATTTTATTTTCTTTTTCTAAAGGCAATTTAGTGTCACTTTAATTAGCAGATAGGTTATCTGACACTTATTCCTAAACTGTAAAATTGGCCGATAGAAGTTACAAAGGTTTTTTAGATCGTTAACAAGCAACGGAACTTAAGGAGGAAGTTTTAGGTTTAGGAATAGATGTGTATGTCTAATACCGAGGTAAAGAAAATAAAAACAAAATGATTTACTAGAAAAGGTCTGTATTTCATCACTGCAGCTTGCAGCGATAAATTCTACAGCGTTGACATTCTGATAGGACTCGGGCTTCTGCCGAGAAATATTGAGTTAAATTGAGTTTGGGCAGCTTTATTGTATACCTACAACTAGAAAATATTTTACAATTTGCGAGACCTATAGGTATATTATTTTCAGAAATATTTTATTGACAAACGTGTATTCAACACATGCGATTGAATCAAATAAATTGCGAGTCTATTCATCTATATTTTAGCAGAAACAAAAATGTTAGTGTAGCTCATGAAAATTGTGTGCGAAAGTTCAATTTTATTGAAGCTAATAGTAGACGGATTCAAAAATTCGTTCAAGGGAAACATTACCTATCACATTGTGTTTACATTTTTGTGATCACAGTACTACATAATATTCCTTCGCCGCGTCTGCTTGCTTACGATAAAATCAATATTTTCAAATTTTTTCATGTCGTTTTTAACATAAAGATAAAGTTATTTTCAAAGTTTGAGTGTATAATATGTCAATTTGGGGAGCCAGTAGGCATAAATGGACAGACACAGCGAAATCTCAGTAATAGTGCTTCGTTTTTATGCTATGGGTACAAAACCTTGGAAATATTTATCCTTCAGACAAAGAGCAATCACGATTACCCAACTAGCACTATTTCCACCTCGAGCATATTCCAAAACGGCACAATCATCATTCCACTGGCTATAATACCTTACAGCTGAGATAAGCCGGCTGCAACACAGGAAGGAGTGGCCATCAATTGTGAGAGGCTATTGCCGTGGTCATCGGTTAATCTGCCAGATTGCTGATCAGAGAGATATGCGGCCACTGGGTATTGTTCGTGTTGCTGTTTTGCTTACAAATATGTGTGTACCTCTAAGTTATAAAATTGTTTAGCAAAATTTAACTTAAATAGACACTTTTGCTTTATTTTTATTTCTTGTAATATTCTTTGAGGTGATAATGTGACGAGTATTAAATATAATAAAAAAGAGTGTTATTTTAAAATGCTGTCTTGGCCATCGATCCTGCCCGTTTGTACTTTGTTTGTTCCCAAAATGCAATATATCAAACTTCTGTATTTTATCCGACAAAAGTATGAAAGCAAAAAGGCTTGACTAACTTTACTTTTGCCTTAATATTATTTATATTTGTGTTTCCAAATTAGATCTAATCGCACATGATAGAGTTACGTGTTCAAATATGAACATTCATGCTTTGAAGCTAAACATACCCACATCCAACTTTTTCGTCGAAGTTCCAAGTCGACCTTTGATGAATTTAAAACTTAATAAATACCGATACTCAGGAACACTGCCGAACAAATTCCTATAAAGAAACCCCATCGCTACTCAATCTCAATTACTTAAAACCTTTCACGAATTATGTCATTAACGGAGCGCAGACTTGAAAGAGCTCAGCGACGCTATTGCGAATACCGTGGAGGTTTTTTAATAAAAAGTTTTCAGTGTAAGACGAACGACATCCTTCAGAGGCATTCAGAGTAGCGAGTTCGTCCCTCAAATGATATACTTTGAGGCGGACGTATCATCTTTGGATTAGACTGTCGAAGCCCGTATCTTTTCTCTCGGAAAGTTTTATTTTTTATTTTTGTTACTTTCATGTTGAGGTATTTTATGCATGCAAACTGAAGACTGAACCAGTGTGCTGTGAAGTGTGGGATTTGCGAGCGATTACTCGACTACTTAAAATGTTTGTACCTAGTTTATGAATTTATATTATACAAATTGTAAACATGCTTATACGATTTACACATTGTTTATATTGATATTATTTTTAAATCAAATTAATTATTTCATTTTCTTAAGATGTAAGATATAGCCTATCATTTAGATGACAGACACGAACTATAGTATATAATCCAGACCCCAGTTGTTCCTTGCGATTGTAGAACGTAAATTATACACCTTATAAAATGAATTTCCATAAATTTATATAAAACCAAATTATAATATGATAAGGCAAACGTTACGTTGCCGCAGATAACGTTTAATTGATGACCGAGAGCACGCATTTTAAATTGACCGCGCTAATTAGATTAAAACGGTCAGATTTCACTTCGACCCGGCTATCTGAGGTAATTACACAGGACTGGGCATACGATAGAGTTCATTTTAAAATACTTTATTCTTTTACTGAATAGTTACGGGATTTATGCAATAACGTACCGGCGTGGAGCTTAAAATTGAAACGAGAATTTTCGGGCTAGTTTTTAATAGTATGAAGTTATAAGACCGAAAGATCCCACTAACAACAGACTAGTGACCAAAATATTAATGATGTTTTTATATTAAGTAGCGTTCCTTTAAAACATCCTAATCTTTCTGAATAGTGTTAATGCTCTCGGTGTATAGAAATCTAATGTATATTACTCATGAAGTCATGATACGTTATACATTTTCATGCGCTTGTTGACTCTCTAAATTGAAACCAATTTTTGTATCTGTATGACGTGGTTACGATTAGTTACTTAAAAGTTTTGTCATAATGTGTGCCGAAGGAGAACATAGCTAGGTTTTGTTATAATGTAAATATCGAAAGAATGGAGAACTTTCATTTAATTAATATACATTACCTGCATGCATTGTTAAGAACAGATAGTTTATATGTGTTTACCCAACCAAAGCCGCAATGAAAACTGAATTTTTCGCAATCAAATTAACGACCACTGCGGTAATTAAACAATAAATGTGGGAATCCAATACCAATGTTAATTATTGTAAGTTCGTGAAATGATCTCATTATCATTTATATAAAATGCATGTATTTACGAAAGAAAACTTGTCGCATTATTATGTGCTTCAGCAGAATACATAACTCTTATGTTCATACCTCAATTCTGTCTTATTTGGGTAATTGTTTGTATTTTTCGCAATTACATCGGTTGCGCCGAGTTTTTAGATGTTAAACGTCTTCATCCCACAAATAGTCTAGATCTTTCTGGCAAATTCAACATGAATTGGAGATTTAAAAGCAGCTTTTTAATTATTTTTTTAAGCATGGCAACTAAAATGTAAAGTTCTTATACCTATAACAATATAGATCTAAGATTAGATTCCTACACATCACAAATTACTACTAGTTACGCTGTCCTCTTATGAAAATACAAAAAAAATACAATAATTTTACATAGCCATTCTCGGTTATATAACCTGTACCTTACTTAACAAACTCAGTCTAGTTCCACTTCATCAAAAAATCTTCGTAGTAATATAATAGCAATCAAGCGTAGTTGAAAGCATACATCAGACGATTGCGGAGAGTAATCTAAGGAGAGTGCACAGTATAAGTACTGGCTCTATTCGGCAGTGCAGAGACGGCGTGAGGGCCGGTGTAACCGCGGCTTTGCATCAACTAGATTTACAACTTTAGCTACTACTGCCGGCCTAGCCTTCTTGCTAAAGGGATTAGTCGTTTAAGATGTAGGTTTAATAACAACATAAGTATCGGCATTTGACTTAAATGAAGAAAGAGTTTTAAGTATCCCAAAAATACCCCCGATAAATGATATGATACGAGGTATATGCAATAACTAACCTTAAACGATAGTATCACAAGATTGATCGCGTCGTATAATTGAAACAGAATCAGTTAAAGGTCTCTTACAAAAATAAATTACACATTCCTGTGACGTTGTAAACTTGTAATAAGTACATTACACCAGAATGTTTCAGTCTCTCATAATAAAAAAAAACAATATTACGGAATATTACGATGACATAAAAGATAAATCCACGGCATGAAGTATTCAAGCAGTTTTCAACTTTTTGAAGACTCAACAACTTAATATTGTCTACCCAGCGAGACTCAAAGTTTGTTGCGAAACGCCAAACACTTTATAATATAAACGAGGGGATTTTTTATCGCGACCTCATTCCATCTCCTTGAATAACCATAATTGACAAGATAACCGATATAAAAGGTAAACATTTTGACACGAAGATAATACAGAAATAGCGTAGAAAATTGAAACTCCCTGTATTAAGACTGAAGGTATTTTTGTTAAGGAAAAATAGCACCTAAATCGTGTGTAAGATTTAGTAAATTTTCTAGGCACGTAGCGCCTATACATTATGTATGACTCGGCTGAAGCTGTGTGTAAAGGGAAACTGGTCTTCGTATTGTCTTTCGCACCTTGTAAACATATTATTTCATTCATTGTTAGATGCTTGCAAGGCGTATAAGATACAAAATCGTACAGTGATCATTCGTAATCCAATTTTTATGTGGTAAGGAAACATGAGTGGGAAATTATACGTTCTACTAAGTATAAATCTAATAAGTTATTTGTATCTAGTAAACCACACTCATACTTTAGCTTCGGTCACGTGTGTGTACTTTATAAACGACTAGCTGACCCGCGCAACTTCGCTTGCGTCACATAAGAGAGAATGAATCAAAAATTTTCACCGTTTTTGTATCATTTTTACTGCAGCTCTGCTCCTGTTGGTTGTAGCGTGATGATATATAGCCTATAGCCTTCCTCGATTAATGGGCTATCTAACACTGAAATAATTTTTCAAATCGGACCAGTAGTTCCTGAGATTAGCGCGTTCATACAAACAAACAAACAAACTCTTCAACTTTATAATATTAGTATAGATTAGTATAGGTTTAGGCACTACACTCCTAAGATTGTTTATTGTAAGATAGGAAGTTTCTATTTAACGTTTAATTCCGATTACTATTTTTAATAATTGAGATTTCACCCTGTGCCTTATTGCTATAACAGTCTTAAAGGTGAAAATCATCTTAACAAGTGAAGGAGGTTTTCGTCTATGCAACACTTTTTTCATATATTTTCACAACAGTGTAACGAGATTAATTATTCACATTTTTATTACTGTCAACCACGCTATTTCCGTCATTAGAAATTTATTATTTAACGTGACCTTTAAGGCTTCATATTATATTCATGTCTTATTTTAAATATACCTTGTGAACTATAGTTAATCAACTTATTAAAACGCTTTGTATGCAAGGTTTGCGGCTAGCAAAAGAAGACAAAATAAAAAAAAAATGACATCAGCAACCCTTACACTAATGCAGCTGACAGTGGCCTGTTTAATCTAGCTAGTATATTTTGAAAATACATCAGGCTATCCTTTACATTCTACATATATCGTGAATGCTAAGGAAGGCCATCAGCTAAGTTGTCAAACTATATTCATTATTATATATTAGCAATAATCAGCCTTTGAAACGGCTTCATAGGACTCAATAAATTTAGTTTACAAGCGGTCTATTCAGCGTAATTTGGATGCCAATTAATCATCAGTAATCGTGTGATTATACGCGATAATAGTTGGACCGCGAAATGAGTAGTTATTTAGCAAACACTAGTGGTACAAATGGTTACATTAGTAGTACTAATGTGTACTAAGCCGTATATTGTGAGGCAGACGTGTGTGGATGAGTGGATGAACGTTGGAAAGCGCCCATTATACTAACTTAGTATTGTTTTGAGGTAAGAGCCACCGTTCCTACGTCTTGTGGAGAATAAACAACACACAAGTGTGTTACTTTCGTTTGCAGATGTCAAAGAAATAGCTCGTATTTATAGAGATGTTCTTTGGTAGAACTTACTTATGTCTTAGGATTAAGTTAAGTGTGATGGAAGTTACATCGACCACTGTTTAAGTTGTCGAGTAAAACTTCAGCCTTTTATTAAAGTAAGCGATGAGTGATTATTAACCTATTCTGCATACTTGCACTACTATGCAACGGTATATTGTATTATTTGTGTATATTTTAAACATAACCTAAAAGCTTTAAAACAACCTATATTTGGCCTAAATACGCGAACTTTCTGTGAGGCAGCAATTTACGTAAGTAATCTGGGTAGTGTCGCTAATGCTGTCGTTTATCATTTCTTTTCAGTCAGCCCTATGTATCTTTGCAGATAAAAAATACATATTTATAACATATACAGTAGGTACCTCTTAGACTATATTTATGTACTTAAGGATATTCTTAATGACCTAGTAATATAGGTGTAACCCGTATTCAGAATACGAAGCTAAATAAATTGTTCATTAGAATTTCTGAACTTACAATAGTTCGATTTAGACAAATCATTCACTTACTGCGCATAGCTACGTTATAAAATAATAAAGCATACGTTTTATTCCGTGTACAAAAGAAGAAAAGCCGTAATACTTTATAATAATAATAATAATAAGCCCGCAGGGCACCTTGAGGCGAGGTGACGGGGAGTAGCGACCCCGCGGTACCTGAGTGCTCCAGGGGGAAGTCACCCTTCCTCATCTCCGGCTTGCCTTAGTTGGATGGTCGGAGTGAAAACTGACGAGGAAGCGGTCCCCCGCCTCTGGCTTGCCTTAATTGGCCGTCCAGAGTGGAGTCGCGAGAGCAGAGCTCCCACTCTGCTCGGAGGACGGATGCTGAGCGTAAGTGGCTAGTGGGCCAGTGATGCCGGACCCTCAGGGAGCAAGTGATCTGAGTTTAACGTCCAGCGAGGCCTCTCCGTCCTTCAGCCACTCACGTCCCTGTTGCCCCCTTGTTGCATTTTGAGCGACTAGTTTGGGGGGCCCAGTTTGTGAGTTGGCGAGTCTCCGCCTGCCACTTTTACGTGTTATTTACATTGTTATAGGCAGGCGCCATAGTTCCCGTAATTTCCTAGTTTCCCAGTCCATAAGCACCCCATCCCAATAGCCCAAGTAGTATATCCCGTTAGTTTTGCCATAGGTCCACTCAATCCGGTGATTGTCCTTGGGTGCATTTCATAGTGTGCACAGGGATAATCACCGGATTGTGACATCATACATTTTTGAAATATTAAAGCAGTCGAAAAGGGCCTCTACGTGTTGGCTTCGGCCCCACGCACGCCTTCCAAAAATCCGGGACTCCATAGTCCCGAGATGTGGTAAAGACTCACATAATAATAATATCGTATGAATTCTTATAGAACCTAGTGCTAGCGACTTCGTTAACGTGTCATACTTCCTAGGCGCCTAGATGAACTAAATAGTGACGTCAAACGCGCCTCATTTTCTTCGTAGAGCTTAACTTTCAAACATTTTATGTCAGTAACGAGACGCGTCGTTGTGTAAACAACATTGTAGACTTTACGGATATGTAGAAGACTTCATAATATTCTTTAAGTACTTAAAATTTCTGACTACATTGATAAAAGAAGGTAAATGCCTACTATGAAATTTGGCGCAGTGTAATGTACGTGTTACCAAAAAACTTGCTAATGACAAAAATATATTAGGTCGGGGAATAAGTCTTTTCGCATTATAGTATGTATGAACTTGTAATAATAATAAATAAAATCTGTTTGGCTTCAAGAATCACATATGAGTACACGGGTCATTAGGTTTCATTCAGTGAGCTCATGAGGTACCTAAATATCGAGCTTTTTTGTGAAGAGAAAAGATTTTATTACAAGTTCATACATACTATAATGTGAAAAGACTTTTTCCCCGACCTAATAATATTTTTTTGTGTAATTCATTTAAAGTTCATGCAATTTCGTCTTAGATATTTTCATTCGGCGTTCGTGACTTGTGTATTTTTCAGGCAACTAGATTAATTACTCTTCTAAAACAGTCTAAAAGATTATTTTAAGATAAGCGAAAAGTTACCAAAACAGCCAATTATGCAGAAACACAGTGTAAATAAATTATCCGAGAGAAACTCGTAAATAGGGTGTCTCGTCCCTGAATTTCGATAGTAGACATCCAAAACTGAAACAACACTAAGCCGGAAGAAAAACTAAAACAGGCTTACTCGCTCCGAGCCTAAGCCTATTATGTGATTAAGTTCGTTCTAAGGCTCCAGTAAAATAGCAGAGATTACAAATCCTGATGAAATAGATGATAGGTACTCGCCCTTCCTCGCTGATAATGGCCCACTTCGAGTATTTCCGACTATTTCCCGTAACAAATGTTCGTCATTCTAGCGGGTGAAATGAAAAACTTGTTTGTTTATTCGTGGATTTACCTCGTTATCTGCCGACGTTTCTTGCTTCCACGTGTGATGCATCTGTGCGAGGATTTATGTTCCTTTTATATTTTGCGAGTGAAATAGTTAGATACCGTAAATCTTCTTCATACATCCTTATTGTAGGTAAGGTATGCGTCTTATTCAAAGCTGTATAGGAATGAACGTACCAACTGCGAAATATTTCAAGAAGCGTTTCAAAAGTCTATATCTTCCTCGATATTTGTTTATAGACTGTCTCTGTGCCGCGGTAGTTAGTGTTACAGACTGCTGGTCATTAGGTCTTGACTTTTATTCCCGGGTCGAGCATTGTCTTATTGGCTATTGTCCTATTTCCAAATCTATATCAGAATGCTTTTCAATAGTAGCCCGAAGTCTGATAATGAAAACACCTTTGCCAACATTTTCGAGTATAACAAGCATGATATTATGTTTGACTGTACGTTTGTTAATAAGTTGTACTTTACTCAATAAATAATGTGCCAAAAACAATCGTTTTATAGGTTTAATTCTGTAAGCTTAATAATAAGGTCGGCTAGATTTTAAATACAAAGTACTTTCCAATAATATTAATTAAACGTTGTCACCGAGATAGCGGCGCTATCACCTGAATTATAATTAATTGAAGCTTCATACATCATCAAGTTAATTTCGCGTGTATTTTACGTAATAAATTTGTAACTTAATTGTAAATTATTATGTAGGTCGCAGTGGTAACTTGTGTGCAAAGTTATACAATAGATATTTATTATAATCGCCAGGTTTGTTCCCGAATCTTCCATGTGTGCCTTTGGATATGTTAAGAAAGACCTTGATTCAACTGGGGTTCAAATATGGCACAGTTCGTGCTTTAGTACGTTTATGACAGCATGAGCATAGGACCATTTTTTTTAAGACAACTCCCGCTCTAAAAATTGCTCTTTTGTCGTGGGGACTTTTACAAACATACAAACAACGGACACAAAGTACAACCAGAACCGAAACAATTATTTGTGGATTGCACAAATAATTGTTTCGTGTGTGAATCGAAACCACGACCTCCCCATGCATTGGCAGCGGAGTGGCGACCTAAACCACTGCGACATGGAGGAAGTCAACTAAAAGTAATGGAATAATATCACTTGCTCTTTTTGTATAATGCAATTTAGAGTGCGTACTTATCATATTTAATTTGTCTGGTGAAGAAAATCCCTACATTCAACATTAAACTCTCTTTTTAAAGCTTAATAATACTTAGAACCTTTTAGGATAAACAGACACCAGGAACATATTTAAACACCCGTGTTACAAACAATTTCGCAACTAGTTCAAAACTCAGACACGTAGCGAGATAAAAATATGCACGGAATTCGTACAGCTTAATTAAAAATCTCAAATGAGAACATCAAAAACATATCACTTTTTAATTACTAGGATTAACTTTATTCACTAAAGGCTGAATTCAACTGTCAGATTATTTGACGAATAATTTTAATGTTTCTGACAGTTTCCGTAAATTGTTTGTTGGTAATACGCCACAGATTATAGTAGCGTGATTCTCTACAGATTGTGCTATCGAGAATCGTCAGTTTGACATTATACAACTTTCTTAAAAATTTGTTTCAACGCCACTCACTAGGTGCGTTGATCGTCCTTTAAAACAAAAATTGACGATAGTTAGCCGTTATCAATAGTCAATGATGGTAGGACATCGCACTATAGATCTGTGGCGAGACATGACATGACATGACATTTAAAATGTGCTAAAAATACTTCCTACGGTAAGTTCCCGTTAGAGGCGTTAATTTTCATACAACTTTTCTCGTTAGCTAGCCAGTTGTTGATAGTCGATAGTGGTAGAGAATCGCACTTCTGTAACGAACGTGAAAATTATGCCTTATAAAAATTAACTATAGAAACCGAAAATCGGTTTCGAACAAAACATTTCATGAAAGGAAAACTGCGTAATAAAAAATGATTTGCGTGTTTAATACATTTGTGTATATGATTGTACCTCAACGTATCGCGGAGAGTGCTCATTTCGAAGGCCATTAAATAGGGGAAAACCATCATTGCAACCATTTCCTTCGCTTAAGATCAACACAATGGGAGCGTTTCGAAGGTTAAACAGATGTAACCGAATCCTCGAGAATTCTCGTGTATTGTGTGAACCGTTATGGGGTAACAATAAAGACATTATACATCGGAGCCTGTACATTGTAAATAGGGGTTATACACTTAAAGGGAAGTGCCAACTTGAGTATATAATACAAGCTTTTGCATTTACCCGTGTCTGATATCCGGACGTACCTTCGACTAATTCCCGAGATATAAATAATATTATGTTAATCACTCTGAAAGCAGTTGCGGTGCAATGCTTAAGATAATTGCTATGTCACTATCTACCACAACACTGGATACAGTAGGTTCGATGATACACCAACAAATATTAATTTGATTTGTATATTGTACATGAATTTGGTTTCAGTTTTAATAAATGTTTTGTATTAGTAATTTTACGTTCTAAATTTCCACTATGAAGGTGAACTTATAAATGAACCTCGAAATACATAGGTTTGTAATTTCTGATACTATCTCCAAAAAACAAACAAGCAAAGGTTATCTATTTATAATATCTGTATGGATTACGACTCTAAGTAAACTGCGAGCTTCGAAATTGATTCCCCCGTAGAATTGATACAGCTAAACATTCTAAACACCCTCCTTAATTACCCTGTCGCGATGGCAAAGTTCGAGAAGTAATAAACATTAATTCCATGAATAATAACAACAGGAACAATGTTTCAGTCAAACAAAGCCTTGTAATTTATATTCTATCAAATGATATGCTACGCCGAGTACGCGTTGTCGCGGCTTCTACCAAATTGATATTAACCAGAGTAAGTTTACGATACACTGCGTCCTGTCCTTATTAATATCGCGTATTAAGTACGCGTAAATAAGGGTACGACGAACTTCAGTCAGTTGAGAATGAACTTCGAGTGACTATACTACTTTTGTTGTTTGTGGATTACACGAAAGTTAAAACGCGAATGCATATCTTTGATATTATTATAAATCATCTCAATATCAATAACATACTATCGTATTGATATGTCATCAGACAGGACTAATTTTGATATACATACAATAGCCATGCTATCAAATACATACAGCAATCGACAGCAGCTATTCAATGACGATCTTGGAAATTACTCGTGATGTCCCTTTACCCTCTATTATACGCCATCCAGTTGAGCTGAATCACTTCGATCGATACACGTAGTCGCCACTTAATCACGAGCCTCCCTTGAATACCTGCCCAAATTCTACCTAGCTGAACGACACAAAAATGCATTAAATAGATAACCATCAAAATGCAAATGGGAAGCAAAATTAAAGCGAATTCATGGAATCTCAGTACAGCGCGCTGGTCAGATGGGAAAATGCGATAAGGCTTGCAGGGAAGGTAGCCTTTGTAGGATACTAAACATTCGTACATTATATATGGGTATGTATAGAAACGTGGCCATGTCAAAGGTAATGGTCCGTCATCAAAACTAGACGTATAAAGTATAAATAGTATTGGTTTTAACACATTCGTGATGTGTTTTGTAACATTAGAAAGTTTTTATTTAATGTATTCATTCCAATCTTACTTAGTATTCTCGTCGAAACACTGGTAATGGTGGAAAAAGAAAACGTATTTTGGAGTAGTAACCTTCTTTTCTTCTTACAAAAATATTTCATGTTAGTGTCTCAGCTGTCTAGTACGTGAATAAGACACAGAACATAAATCTTTAAGCATAAATAAGTTTTTACAATAAAACAAAAAACACGTTCACACTAAAGAAATGACGATCGTAGTTTTGACGATAGTTAGATAATCTTTTTAAAACCGTCCCATCGACCTAGTATCGAATAGAAAAAGCATTGTTTTCTTGACTGCTACCCCAGCAGTAAAAAAAACAATGCTTTTTCTACTGAATCTTTATTTCCTCGAATAAATTTGACTCTTGATAATCATTAGATTTTCAGTATTCCCATATCCTGAAGGGTACGTTCAGGTATTCCTTTCTATAATAAATAGATGAAGTTTGTTCATACAATAGGTATTGTTTCGAGTAATCTTAGGATCTAAGTTAGATTGTTTTTTTTTCTGTAACATTTTCTGTGGCACTTTGCTAACAGGGTTTTGGGGAAAACTTTTAGATTCAGATATGTATAATAAATAGGATTGAGATAAGGGTGGATACGAGAGGCTGTGCGGGATAATGTTATTAAAATAAAGACGTAGGTACTTCGCTTAAGTGGTGATAGTCGTTGGGACTTTAGAAAACATGTCGCCGAGAGCAAATGTGAGAAGACTTTTTTAAAGCCCAACCTGCTTTGTGATTCTTTTTTTTAGGTTGCCAGTTGTGCTTTCGGTTTCCTATTTTATGCGAACATCGAATAATTTCAACATGCATTTGGTATGTTTAAAATAAGATTCAATCCGGGATTATCGAACATGGTAAATTACAACGTTTGTAGACTTAACTAATTGCTAAATGAGTCAAAATATGTACATATGACATTCAACATGAATTTTTGTATTAGTACCTAGTAGATAGATAAGATTGGGCACGATTAGTCATTCATCCGTAAAAAGGAAGTTCAGTGAAACTTTATGCATCACATCGATAAAAACTGAGAAGCCAATAAAATAAACGACCGAAAAAACTAGTGCCTGTAAAACTCACAGGTTGATAACAGAGCGCCGAAAGAACTGCGCAAAGTAATTATCTTGCCCTAAAACTATTTCAACTGGCCCCTACACCAGTTTATCGCACACAAAACTAATTACACAAGCAAATTAATTCGTGTGACGTAATTAGTTTGTAAAGCCGCCAACTAAATCTTATCAAGTTATCTAAGACTAGCGGCCTACGGATATCGTCCTCGAAGACTTTAGTTTTCACAACATTTTTAATAACTGATGTTTTCTTATCTATCAGAGAGTGATTACATAGTATTGTGTTACTAGTCCTATAAGTAATAGCGTGGTGCTAAATGGACTATGCAACACTTACATATGTTTTTTATTCGAAACTCCCGTTCCTGAGATAAGCGCGTATTAAGCTGCAAACAAACAAATTCTACAGCTTTATATTATTAAAGTATACATAGTTTTAATAAAGACAGAGTAAACAGTAAATAAATACCTTGTATTTTATCCGTAGCGGCCGTGAGATTAACAAAGGCAGTTGCTTATCTCTGGGTATCCTATTATGTTAATCTAGCGTAATTGTTTATAGGTTTGAGCTGAGCTGTGACCCTCCTGGCTTGTAGGTTTAGCACGGGGTCGTGTGATAAGAGAAAACAAATCTTTTTCAATGGGTAAATTATTTGGTTCCATATCGTACTTACTATAACAAGGACCGTTTATTCCCCTAGAAAAATGTACAGCTCAAGAAGTAAAAGATAAGTTTATGGAACTTGTGTTTTTCTCATTTTAGCACATGACTACCTACATAATTTTAAAAAGGCATTAGTCATTTCAATTGATGACATCATGTGAAACATAAAACCTAGAAATTTCTTAACATTTGACATGTCCCTGTGACAAATACGTATCGTAAAGTCCGTGCTAGATTTCCAAGGATGCCTGAGGTGTTTCAAGTGGAAGGTATAATAAATCACCGCTAAAAGGCTTCATTGTTGTAGTGACAAAGGTTTTGCGCCTCGTGGCGATGGCACGTGCGTGCGGAATTAAAAGCCGGCCGACCGCACTTCCCGACCCACTGCGACGGCACTTGCAGTCGATATTGCTTAATGTCGTTTATGTTTCTTTTTTCTGTTGCCTAGCAACCGAAGCACAAAGAAATAAACCTTTTTTTAATATGAGCATAAGTGTTACCTACGTCGAGGGTCCTTGTCATATTTAGTGACCCTATTGATATTAAGTTCTGGGATCATTTCGGACATTCTAGGCTTTTGGTTTGTCTACTAACCATATGATAAGAAGAAGTAGCGTCTCATACATATGTTTATAAGACTCTAATGGTTAATAGTGCAACCAAGTACAGAAATAATCGAAACATGGATTTAACTTTTATGCAAATTATTTTAATGTAACTTTACAGGATTGGCGAATTCCTAAATCTAGTTTCCGTTCGTCGTTTCTGACATGACGTATTTATGAGGGAAACTGCCCGCCCGATCCGTAGCAAAAAGGGGTCCGAACACCAAAAGTTAGTTTGAATAATTTTCTTAGAACACGCCCCACTCCCTGCACTTAATTCATTATACCTTATAACTAAACTTATAATTAAATTTACATGTGAAAATGTTGTAATTCTCGTAACTTTAGATATATGAGTGACGGATAGACTGATTGAATTATATTATCGACGCACAGACAAAACCGCTAGACATAGACTACTAGAATTTAAATTGTACTTAAAAATTATGATAAAGGTAAAAGATCTCTAAGAAAACAAAGCAGTAAGAAAAGTTACCCAAATTAAATCGCAACAGAAGCCTTTTATTTTCGCAATTAGGGGAGTAGTTTGCTATATTATCTAATCTAGTTATAAAAATGTAATGTTATCATATCTATACTAATATTATAAAGCTGAAGAGTTTATTTGTTTGTTTGAACGCGTTAATCGCAGGAACTGCCTCCGTGGCGCAGTGGTTTAGGTTGCCACGCCGATACCACTGCAACGGGAGGTCGTGGGTTCGATTCCCACACGGGACAATTATTTGTGCGATCCACAAATAATTGTTTCGGGTCTGGTTGTGCTTTGTGTCCGTTGTTTGTATGTTTGTAAAAGTCCCCGCGACACAAGAGCAATTCTTAGTGCGGGAGTTGTCTTTTAAACGAAAAAAATAAATAAATAAATAAATAAATAAAAAAAAATAAACGAAAATTTGAAAAATTATTTCAGTATTAGATAGCCCATTTATCGAGGAAGGCTATAGGTTATATATCATCACGCTACAACCAATAGGAGCAGAGTACCAGTAAAAAATGTTACAAAAACGGGGAATATTATGACCCATTCTCTCTTATGTGACGCAAGCGAAGTTGCGCGGGTCGTCTAGTTAGACATAATATATAGAGAGCAAAGACTTAGAAACATACCTAAGTTTTATTGGGATTTGTGGTCTCAAATACTCCTTAGACACTTGCTATATTAAGTTGAATAAATGTAATTGTGGTGGCTAAGTTCAGTGGATTACCAACTTTTGGTTAGCAGCTGTGAGTGGACTTTGGATTGATATTTAGATTAGGTTTACCCCAAAGGCGCGGTGTCGACGTACTCTCCAACTTTGGAGTTTGTTCTTTTGTGGCATTTAAACCCAGATAATGGATCTAGATTGACTTTAAAATAAGCTCTGGTTTTAGCTAAGCTTAAGTAAGGATTTTCAGGAATTAACTTGTTAGAACGCTTTTATTGCATCGTTATATTAAGCCAAATGAAACATAATTTGAAATATTTCTTTTGCACTTTTACCGCTATAATTAAATGAGTTTGCGAATTTACTTACTTGCATGTTTCTCCCATTACAACACAGTTCATAAATATGACTACTAGTACATTACAGGCAATAAAGCTTTTTTTGTCTGTATCATGTAATTTCAGCAGATTTCTTCTGCAATTAATAATTTTGACATTTGTGACAGATAATAAAATAGAATATGTTAAAAAATTTCATAGGTCTAAAAACGGATATCCAACTGTATCGGAACGAAACCAAATAGTAGGTATTTAAACAATTTCACTTAGAAGAAACTTGGAACAACAAATTTCCTCGGTATGTACGGCTCTATATCAGTGCGCTTAACAATTCAACTAAAGTTGTTAAGTCCTGTGACCTAAAGTCTTCGTCTTGTATTAGGTCTTTCAAACTTGTCCTGTTACCTGAAACTGAAGCTGAAACTCTTAAACAGTTACTGTCAAGACATCTACGGGTGAATTATGCCCGTCGCACGCACTTGAGTGTTACACAACTTGTTCACAACTTTCGCTAATATTCATTTGTATGAAACTTTTGATAAGCTGTTTATAAAACACTTAAGTATTATTAAAAAAATAAGTTTATTTAATTTTATCCCTTTACGGCTGAGCAAGGAGGAACCTCCTTGGGTTCCTTGTTGAAAAAGTGTCTTAAAAGTTAAATGGAGACATTAATTTGCTGGTGAGAACATTATATCATAAATAATTCGAAAATCCCTAGTGCAACTTACTAATTGAACTTGAGTCCACATAATTGGCAGCCGCTGATTCTACCGACCGGAATCACAAGTTTTACTGCAAAAATACAATAATTCCAGCATTTTACATTGTCAAAAAAATGTACGCAGAGCAAACGATACAAAAAAAAACATTCGTCAAACAATATTTTATTTGTAAAAGTACTCAACTTTATTTTCATATTGCTTTTGTTGTTCACCAAAATTGTATGCGAGCTGAAAATGATTGCGTTAAAACGCATTCAATATTTTATGTTTCAATACTTCGAACTAAATGAAAAATTCAAAATGCAAAAGCAAACTGACTGTGTTAAACCAAACTGGAAACAAAGCTTGATTTTTACTACATTCTCGCTTTATATAAATCTTAAGTTTATAGAAAATGCCGTAAAAATACGGTTTTTGATATTATGCAGATATGGAAACATGCAGGTTCGTTAGTCCACTATTTTGCGCGAGGCATTCACGACTTGAATTGCGTCCATCAGTAAAAACCGTTGGAGTTTTACAATGACAATCACAAAATAAAAGCTTTGATTTTATCCACTACAATTTATATGCATACGTGAACAACCGTCGTGTGTTATTGATGAATTTTATAAGTAAACCAATACGTCAGTTTCGATGCAAATTGGATGAAAAAATTGCTTATCTCTGCTCACGGTATGCACATGATAAAGATAAACTTGAAAAAAAATACGTAAACGTGTTGAATGCAGTGTTGCATAAATGATAAAAATGTTCAGCTGGATCGTCTAATCAGCTTATCATTGACAGTGAAATATTACACAAATAAAATATTATGACATTCCGACATAGATACGCATTCAATATCATTACGGACGTAAAATTAGGTCAAAGAGTACTTAATCAAAAGTACGATCAAAGATCTCGTAAATACTTGTTTGTCCAAGTTTTTGACATTCAAACTTACATCACAAAACCGTCGATTTTATCAAATAATAAGTCTGTTACAAAGTTAATCCTCAATTAAAGGCGACGACTCTGAAATTCACTCCAAAATTGGTAATAAACCAAGTTGTACAAAGTCGAAACTTCTTATTGACTTGTAATGATCGTTACTGACTGAAACAAAGTACTTTGATGAATACAGAGCAAATAAAGGTTCCATTTAAAGCCTGCCGAGTCTCGTTTAAGTCATTAATAATTCATTTTCGACCCCGGGACATCTGATAATTTGGGCCCTAATTGTGTTACTGGGTCCACAATATGGAAGAACAGGTGAATTCATAATTCATACAGGTGGAAACATGTATTACTGATTGCTAATACATGTTCTGTCGGCTATGTCTTACTATTTGATGTAGGTTCACAGAATAGACAGACATACTGTTAGCTTCCAGTACCTAACTATCTAACTAGCGAACTATCATTACACTGGTATCTTCAAATACGGTTTTTTATGATTAAAATACTTGTTGGGTACCTATATGTAATGTGTATGTTCGTATAACCCATTAAAATGTTATGCGTGTCATTGCATACATAGGCTCTAAATATTTACCCAACTTGGCACACATAAAAGGGTTTCATAAATATGTAACAAAGAATATTGCTTCACGTATTATAGTGTAGTGCGCGGTCTCACGTCTCGATCCCTTTTATAAAATTTCAAAGGATTTCTTTTTATTTGGACCAATAAAATTTATTACCTTTGCCACCAAAATTCCATCAATGAAAATGTTTTATTGCCCAAACAACTGGCCTGTAATTAAAAAATATGACGCCATAAAAGCTTTTATGAACACATCGCTTAAATAAAAAAATAAATAATTGCATTCGACACTACTTCAAATATTCGCAGTCGTGCATTCAATTAAAATTGAAGGGGCGAGGTCAAAAGATTTAATTGTTTTTTACGGGATTTGAAATGATTTATTCACACTGAAATAAAATCGGGTCAATTTGTCATTGTAACTAATGCACATACAATTCGGAAGACATGTGACGAGAAGAATAATAGAAACGCGAATGATGATGACGAATGGATTTTACTACATATGCGAATAATATACGATTCTTACGTTGAGAGGTGTATCATAAAAATCTCTTATTCAATTACTTCATGCTAGTTACTTTTCTTTTCATTGTTTTTCATTATTGTTATTATATTGATGTCGTTAAACCTGTACTCTGGTCTATAAACGCGTGTAAAAGGTCTTATGATGTAGTACACACGCTAAGTATTTAATGTTTCTCAAATACAAGGATTTTGTAAACCTATTTCCATGTGATACCAACCAATAACAAAGCGCGCGGCAATGTAGTAGCTAATCCCAATTAAACCGAGAGTTAAAGGTAAGCGGCGAGTTGTAAGAGACTATGAGGGAAACTCGCTCGATAACCGCAGTCGTCCAACTTCATTAAAGTTAAGCTTTCGGCTTAGCGGTGCCTTGTTAGCTGCCAATCAAACACATGAACTTGCAACCTACATTCAAACTATGAGAGCATACAAGTTGCGCTCTCCGCAGGACACGGACAACTTCCCTGTCCTTCATCACTTTTTCAACACAGCACAAGTTGCTGGAAGTACCCCATACCCCTCCTTGTACCCAAACAACTTCGATGTTCTCACACAATACATTGACAGCGATCGGATATCCTATATAGATACGTAGTTATATCTTTGTTTGACAGCACTCTATATTCGACCGCGATACCCAAACAGACCCGCAATGAGTTTATTTAATGTTGACCCGTATTTGCTTTAAAACGTTCCCGCCAAAGCCGAATTAACATTACCGCGGTTGTGTTCAATAAAACTTTTGTAATCCCACCTCAACTAACCGCCGTTCATTAGCTTACCGGGAGAAAAACCAAAAAGAAACCGACATCATAACTCGGAACTTCCTCTCTTATAAAGTTTTCCATCGTTTCGAATAACTGCAAACACAATTCAACACCTGCGGGATTACTTAACTCGAAGTCGGGCTTTAAAATTAAAGCGCTCTGGGGCTTAATTTGTCTGAACTGAATGTGATTACCGGTTAAGTTAGAACGACAAATATAACTCGGGTGGGAGAAAACAAACGGCCACTTTCACAAGTTAACAAGGTAATATTGTACCCGTACTCGCGAAACTTACTGATATTAATTCTGTGAAGGATAACCAGACACGAGTGTAAATTTGTTTGGTGATATAACATCCACAAATTAGATTGTATTAGGATAGTTACCCTTCCGTGGTTCATTACAGAGCCAGTAATTGAATTGAATACCGAATCTTCAACTTCACTGGGTCTTTGGTTTGTACGTTAGTGTTGCTTTGTAAACACAAACTAGTGAAATAGATCATTGCTAGATTTCCACGAAGGCTAAAGTAATCATGGCCGACGAACACACAGGAACAATTATTAGTGATGTTCACATCGAGAAACAAGAGTATTAAAAAATTAAAGCTGGTACGAAGTGTTTTGTTATTTATGTAACTTCTGTACACGCTAATCTTATTTTATGTACAACATCTACGGTGTTCACGCATTGCAATTCCGTTAGTAGAAGTAAAATGTATCAAAAAATATAAAAATAAATAAAATGCTACGATTGTCCCTTAAGAAAATGACGAAAAGATAAGAGAGAAATATTTTAGGAGTCTGTCGTTACGAGGAAACCTTGCGGCGATGTTTTTTCATTTGCATACACTTAAAACGTAAGACCAAATTACACTCCTTGCGCAAATATTAAATTATCTAAAACTAAATAAATACTAGACTGGCTGACTAGAAATTAAGTGCACCAGAGAACACAAAAACCTAAAATAATCAAGAAAGGAGTTTTAGTACATTAATCGATGATCAAATGAAGAAACCCTTTCTATGAGAGTGAAACCGTGAACAAAAGAAAGAATCTAAGTGATAAATAATAAGGTCTCCCTACCGCGATATAGAAAATTAAGCGATCGCAATGTCAAGTGTCAGATTATACAACACGAACAATCTAGAACAGGTTTTATTTAATCACGCCATGTCTCTGAACGAATAACGTACAGTTGCCAACAACATTTGGGGCTCTAAATGTCGAGCATAACTTAGTAAAAGCCGTGGTCCGACGTACGTAAACGAGTAATCCCAATTCGTTTGGTTGAAATACTTCCTCTTCTAGCGAGAAATACGACCGGCCGACTGACGTATGTATGTATGTACTACAGACCAGTGTGTTAGGATGCGTTCCTAGCACGCAGTTCGTTTGTACCGATCCTTTGATGGACCCCAGTTGATTTTCACTACTGTGTTT
The DNA here is from genome assembly GCF_050436995.1 of Anticarsia gemmatalis. NCBI lineage: Eukaryota > Metazoa > Arthropoda > Insecta > Lepidoptera > Erebidae > Anticarsia > Anticarsia gemmatalis. The sequence continues at coordinate 5,975,141 of NC_134760.1, forward strand.
GCATTTGGAATGAACAAAGTGAATACGCAGGATTTTCACCACCATATACTACACTGGTACAGTCAAAGATTTTAACGCAAAAATGGAAACTAATATCAGGTATAATTTAATATTTACGACATTTGTGAGCAAAGGCAATGGCAAAAATTTTAGAATACGCCGGTTTTCTTGCACCTCTGAACTATTTTCCTGCAACTTCGTTAAAGATACTTCAAATATCTATACTGTTTTCTTTAATATTCGTGGGTGGTACAACTGCCACTTACATCTTGCTTCATGAACACTTGCCAACGGATTTTTCAAATCCATAATGTATGCGACTTTGTATATTAGTCTTACATTTAACAGCAAAGTGTCTGCTACAAACAGATAGCTTCATTAGCCCAAGGCTTTACGAACTCCTATGCCTAGTGCTACCGCCTTCCCTAATTGATGATCCGTTCATTAATTTATCTTCTTCTTTCGTACCTGATTAGATCTAGTCGAATAAGTCGCTTGTCATATTCAATTTACTGACGCCAAATAATAAATCAATATTGGATTCCGATTTACGAAGGAGTTTGGTGTCTTTCATGTTAGATTGTAATTTTGTTTTGATGTCGTGAAATGTATGGATATTTTTCCATTTACTCCGTCAATTCGATGACTGATTATGTTAAGAGAAATGAGTAAAACGAACCTACGGGTACTGAAAAATATGCCAGCAGTATTGCTCTTGTTTATTCTATTCGACTTCACATGTAGTTTTCAAATCACCAAATTGTTGCAAGCCCACCCTAATCTGGCCAACTAAATAAAAGAAAAAATCACTACCAAAATATATTTTTTTTATTTCCGGAACCAATTAAATGTATCCTTATGGTGTTTTTTAAATGTTTATTCAAGATTAACGATTATAACTAAAGTCAACTTCGGGGTGCGAGAAAAGTTAAGGAGAGTAAACCATCCACGTAATCATAACAAAACACTAGGGTACATTGGAAAATCACTGTTAATTTTCCAAACACGGTCACAAAATACACTACATACCATTAAAGATCATCTGCGCGAGATAAGAGGCGTGACGATAACACTTCGGTACTTACGAGTGAAATACGATAAGATAGCGCGTAAGAGCAATTTCAAGCGTTATCTAACGACCTTCATGACGTCAAATCAACTGATTCTTAAACTTAATGTCAATGTTCAGTGTACGCGAGTGATTGCGTGTGTAACAGAGATTATACAGAATATACCTATTAAGCTTGAACTTGGCAGTTGCTAGGTCATTGAATACCTACTGAGGACAGGATGAGTAATATTGCAGTATATAATGAGCATAATATGTATAAAACAAACTGACTTATGCCCGGTTTCAAAAGCGTTATTTTTATATGAGTTTAAACGCTATTGAATGGATAAATAACCCTTCAATGTGCCTCAGAAACCAGGAGTTAATGCTACAAAAGAATCAAATTTATCAAAGCATGAATAGGATTGGAATTTGAATCGTAGATAGTGTCATATCTATACTATCATATACCGTATTTTTGATATTGTATATTTAAAAGAATAGGTAAAGAAAATAGTTTGAACGAAACACGAGGTTGCCGAGTATTTTTCTTCGAAAGTCTTGTTGAACAATTACCTAATCAAGCCAAAACAGAACAGTATATTTAAATGAGAGGGGAAAATGTGAGAATTGGAACACATTCGAGCAGGTGATTACATTTTAAATGACTGGACCGCGCCGCAAACCTCAGGACACATCGAGGTGATTTGATCGTGATGAGGTTTCAGTTCCATGTTCGGGCTAATTGGTATTTGATTTCTTTTTATTTGGAAACTAGCAGCAGGCTTTTGGAGGTCAGGTTATTAGGAAGTATCGAAAAGTGAATTTATCTCTTTTAGGATGTAATTGAATGGATTTTACAATATTATTTTTATCTCGCCATTTCATCCTACGAAATCGTTGAAAACAAGTGTTGTTTTATTTTATTCAACGAATCCAGCCAGTAAAAATGTTGTTGGACTTTCAATTTAAAATCAATATTTGTAAAATAATTGCGTCTGGCCCGATGATTTATAAATACGCATCTTTTATTAAAATATGATAATGAACTTTTCAGTGTATCGAAAGCGAGCAACGAACGGTAAAGGAAAGTATTTATGTTATGAGAAATATATAATTTTTTTCTATATTTTCACAGTTTGGATTGTTTTCTAGTATGGCTAAGATTTACCGCATTATTATTCAAAGGCTAGGACACTCTAAGTAATCGTTTTAAAAAAAAATGTCTGCAGATAGATATAGCTAGCTTTTAGTAGGATTCTTTACCAACGCTTACAACAAAACAAAGTTGTCTATAACAAGTTACTTTGAAACAAGACATTGAAAAAGAGAATCAGTGAACACAAATAGTAGGCTGGCATCGTGCCCGGGCCGACGTAGTACATAAACAGCATACAATTTGACTTCCAAAACTAGAAGCAAAGCTCGTAGCAAATCAGTGCGGTATTCACATACAGATGCCATATTATTGTGCATGCAGTACTTGCCTTTCGGTTACTTACACAAGAAAGCTTGCTTAAATGGCCTGTTAGTTAGCCCACGGGCGTTGGTTCCCTCAGACATATGTTTTTATGTAGCCTAGTCTCCTCACGTAATTTGTTTGTATGCATCTGTCAAAGCTCCATTTATCGCCTGCTTAGTGTTATTCGATTTTCGTTAACTACTTTATATTTGTGAATGTTAGCGGTGAAAAGTGGTTGAATCTTGAAATGTGCATTGTACTTAACTTTCAAAGCAGGTACCACGGAAGTCAAGAAGTCTTTAGTGGCATACACTTAGTAAACCTTTTATCCAAAGCTTTAGACAAAGTAAGGTAGATAAAGAAGTTCAGCTAACCGCATACGACAGTATTAGTAAATAAGAATAAGCAAACAAAAAACCACAGTAGGAGTCTTACTAACAAAGCTTACTTCGTTAAAGTTGTTCAAACAAAAAAGCAACAACAAAGCAGTACTAACAACATTAAATACAATAAAGCGTCTTTATCTTTTCTTAGACGTTTAAAAACTGTCAAGTTGCATACTCAACTACTTACGTTGCATAATGTAACATTAATTACGAAGACGCATTCGCGAGGAGGTTTTCAAAAGACTGTTTACGTCTCATTAGTTAAGAGCTCCGTCGAGAGCCCTCGTCTCACCGTCACTCACATTCCGCGTCATTTCAGCAATAAAAGCTTCTTTATTATTCTACGTTTCCCTTATAAGCGGCCATTAAGCCTTTCGAATTTTGTATTTAGAAGCACCTTTTAAAAGTGCCTTCGTAATCTTTTTTAATCCGACATTTTAATGAGGTTTCTTTGCCACCATTATTATTGTACCTTTGATTGAATTGTTACACTTTGTTCGAGCATAACATGCATTCTCTTTTATTTTGTAGACTGTTGACAAATGGATAAACATTCTTTATTATATTAATATAGTAGCAATATTTCATGTATTTACTCTAAACGACAATATCTAACAGTCACTACTACTACGATATTGTCGTTTTGTGCCAATATATCCTGCCAAATATCATGTAGTACATAAGAAATGATCAAGACTAAACTTTTTTCTGACACGAGTAATTTCAACGCAAAGGTTTTTGCTCTTAGTTGATTTTATTCATGTATGTTATGTAGGTATTGTATGTACAACACAAATAGCAGTATATTTTTCATCGCAAATATATGCGGAAAGATTTTCATCGAATAAACCAAGTACTAGTAGATTTACTGCAACGGACAAAAACATTTTTGGCTAAGAACTCGATTCAAGTATTTTGACTTCATAATGGAGTCTGCAATGTTAGGTATTCCAGTGATTTTCCTAAACAGCTCTTCAGTCAAAGTGCATCGGTGCTCGAAATCAATTGAATATGGCCGGACAATGCAATTGATCCTTTGAACAATTCCTCAGTCGTTTAACAAGGTGATCTAGCTCAGTTACCACACAGCGGCAAAAACCTATTAACGTGATTAATTAATGCATTCTGTGAAGTTAACAAGCAATGCAAATACGCTTTGTGCTCTATTGAACTAATTGAAATTGCAAGAATACGGTATTGTTCCGCGTATTTCATTCAAAATGTATTTTGGAGGAGGCTTTAAGAAATAAAGCTCTTCTGGATAAATACTCAATCAATAACTTTGGTAAAACACATTTTTCAAGACATTTATGACAGCGAGACGCTACGTCAGCATCCAATTAAATTGAACGACGCTTACCCGCAACTCTTGTTTATGTTTTAGTATGTGTTATACTACATAATAACTTTTATTCCGAATATAATGGTAACAAAAGACCAAATAAACACAAAGTAAAGGGGACGAGAGCAATTTAGGAAAATAGATAGACCGTCGCGAACATTAGGTGCCTCTACTTTTCCAAGTTTCGTGTTCCAATAACGGTTAACAGCACATTAACATTATAGCAGGCTTTAGATGGTTATCGGTGCTCTCGATTTTGTACCAAGAAGCAGTAATTTTTAGTTGAAAATATTTTATAGCGGCCAGGAAACTTAACTACTAAATTCTATGATATTATTGAGGAAAATGTCGGTTGAAACTACGCTTTGAAACTTATAGTTTGGAATTCACACAAATTATGACATTTTAGAAGTGATAAAATTTGGTTTTATAGTAGAATCTTGGCTCCGGAACAGCTTAAGATACCGGTTGCTGATTCAAATCATTCTAAGGTTCCGCCTTCCTTATGTTTCGACTTGTGACTGTACTCGTACAAACTGAATGGCTATTGTTTTGTTACGATTGAACTATGGAAATGCTCTTTACATATTGGTATGGCTAAATTTTTATTTTATTATCGTAGTGCATAATAGAAAACATTGTTTTACAAATTTGAAAACTCATGCCATAAAATGTATTTTGTTAAGGGTTTAACGTGTTATTCTTTATATTAGCAAACAGTAGCCTTTCGCGAAATGATTTCTGGATATAAGTACTGATTAAAATTATTAGATAGGGTTTGCTACATGAATCGATTGGTGGGGTTACACCTTAATACATACTTGAGACTTCCTTATTTCGATGCTGTATGAAGACCGTGAGTTTTTCTAAGAGTCTTTACTTAAAGTTTAGGGAGATACAAAATAAGCGTTATTTACCAAATTATACGAGAAGCTTCGTACATTGTACTAAAATACAACTTGTATGTATACTTGCCTAAAATAATAAAAACTGTCCGACCGAGAGAACAAAAATAAACAATAACACATTCGATGTATTCGCTCGCGAATTTTATTGCACGAACTCGATATTTTATTCAGAGACAAGCTACAGGCAGCTGGAAGCGACAGCATATACAAGGCTCTTTACAATGTACTGACAAACACTTTTGACACTCATTGTAGCCAACGTTTTCATATAACTCAATACTCAAGAAAGGACATAAGCTTTCTTACTTTAAATCTGTGTAAACTCTACTTAAGTCTATTGTACTACTACTGCTAGCTTTCGCTTCCTGCTTTCAGTTGAATTTATTTTGAGCAATTTTTCTCGGGATTTTCTTACTCTTACATGAAGTAAAAGGCTACTAGATAATTTTATATTTATTTTTACAGTAGATAGGTAGGTCTTTCAGTTTATTTCTGAAAATAAATCGCTAATCATGATCTTTAAATGAGGCGATGTCATCAAACTATTACAGTATTAAATCAAATGATTCAATATATATTTTAATCATAAGTAAGTTATTACACGTACAGTGTAGAAGAAGTCAACGCGGTTGTAGGTACTCCAGAACAATGAAAACCGTTTTGCGGAACGTCTATTGTTTTCACGGAATATCTTTCCATCGAGCGCATATTCACAATAGACTGATATTGGTTTACAGCTTTTAACGATAAAATATATTGCCTCTACACTTTATCTTGGTGCATACTCTAAAATTATTTCATTTTTGTCCCCAACTTAAACGGGAGTGGTGTTTTAAACTATCTTAGTCAAAACAAAAACCACTCATGAGACTTTTAATTGTGCCATTTTTCTTTAGTGTTTTATCGTGTGGTTCGTATAAAATTCGACATAATAGGTTAATCTACTTTTGTAATATTTATTTAGTATTGGTAATTATTTGTTTTCAGGGAATCTGCAAGAGGTGGATCATGCAGAATATGATAAGTTTCCAGCTAACCCCGGTGTTTTCGTTCCCGTAGCCGAAGACTCAAATTGGCCAGTAAAAGCTTATCAAACATTTCAAACAAATTTCTACGGAACGGCACGACGCAGTATCAAAACAAAACCTTGTCCACTACAAAGTAACTCGCAGAATGTAGCAAGTGAGAAAACTTTGGACAATCAAATTGAACTATCACCAAGTAGACGCTCGTATAGTGTTTTGGACCGAATTTTTAAGAACTATGGAATGCCTAGACCTCAAGTCAAACCAGAACACCTTACCTTGAGGACTATAACTACTGAAAAAAATAGTCCTAGCTCAGAAGCAAACAGCGATGGAGAGGTTTTTTATGAAGCCAACGATTCTGCCGGCAAACGATCTTCCATAGAAAATGCAGATAGCGAAAGTGAATCTGTTGAAATTACTCTAACACCTATTGTAGAAGGAAGACGAAGCGAAAATCAAAACATTCCAGTGGCAACAGAGTATGTGGTAAAATCAGCTACTCAAGCTCCAATGTGTCCACAAAAGGAATCCGAGGCATCAAGACGCTATATAACGAAACCTAATAATCCACTTGACTTCCAAAAGTATCTTTCCGACAATGCCGCACAAGCTAATAGTAACATTGCTGGCACAAGATATCTGAATCAAAATAACAATGTTCCAAGAACAGACGGCAAAGATGAGAAGGCTATAGCTAATAGCCAAAGCGTTGTTCTCTCACATGCAGGTAAACAGATCAATAATGTTGAAAAGTTTTCAAATGGAAGACCTAATCCACCACCAGAAAAAGCACCAGGTCAAGCTGTCAACTATGACAACGAATTAAAAGATCCTACCAAAGGCCACGGTATATCGGTACTGCAGAAATCTAATAACATGTTTATTGACTCCGATAGAATATGCTACGCTTGCAGCTCGGCTAACAATTTCAATTGTTTTGAGCCTGATAGGAGAACGACCGTCAAGTATTGCCGTAAAGGAACCAATGGATGCATGACGAAAACGTATGAAATTGGAGGTTAGTTTTGTTATTGTATCTGTGTATTTAAGTAATCTTTCCAAAAAAATGTTTGGTGCAATAGTTTTGAAAACAGACTATCAGGTGAAACGTGAATAGTATTTTCAATAATATTGTTGCGTCCTTAGTCTTAATTCGAAAATAATTCCTTTACATTTATTACTTAGTTCCAGTCTAGCTCTAAAATATACAGGTAAAAGATTACTACGTGAATTTTGTTGTAGCCATATAACTAACGAACTCATTTGTTTCAGGTAAATTAACCCTGATCCGGGATTGCGCTAAATCCTGCGACGATGCTGAAATATCAGGCTTAACTCCTAAATACAAATCCTGCTCTATTTGCCACTCGGACCTGTGCAATAGCGCTTACACCGCTAACGTCCACAGTTTAATACTTACATTGCCAATTGTAACATTAATAGCCCTAATAAAACCTCTAATCTAGTGAATTCTTCGATTTAAAGTTACCGTTAGAGTTATTTATAGCACTGACCTCTTTCAATGCAAACGATAAGGGAGGTACAGCTCTATTCGCGTTTCAAGTTTCCATTTCCTCGGCACAATGGTTCCGATACGGAAGCGAAGACATTCCTTCACTTTGTAGTTTTATTCGCTCCGTATTTTCAATAAAACTGATACAACCAATTTTTTGTTTAATTACGTCGTTTGTTGAAGCTTTTCAATACAACTTTGCGACTTACACCTTCTAAGATACTCCCGTAATCAGTTTCAAGATTAACACAAATTTCGCTAAAATAATGGCTGTGCTATTAGCATAATGATGTCATTTAAAATATTCAGCCGGTCAAAATGGGGTAAACAAAAGGCGTCCGCATTTTAATAGCACACACATACATGTATTGTCACACAACATTAAACCTTTAAAAGATCAGGCTCCTTTTGTCCTTATTAATGTCATAATTACCGTCTCCATTTGTATACGAATGCACACTGAATGAGTAATGACGGGCCTGGAAACGGGCATTGTTGTACATATGTTATTAAAATCATTAACATAACATTAAACATTGGTGAAGTATAAACAATTCTGTAGAACATTTTATTACTCGACGAGTATTCGCACTCAAACGATATTCGAGAAGTAACGGGAGGATCGAGTTACTTATTTCGGTAAGACCCATAAACTCCTTTTAATGTAAAATAATACAACTTTGGTAGGGGCCGTTTATACGATATTTTGTGTTATTGTTTATGAAATACAATATATTAATGTATATTTGTTGTTTATTGTATACTTAAATAGTAATTTTATTAAAGCGTCAGTCTGCCCTAACAAAATTGTTTAAAAAATGTAATTCTCACGATTAAACTCATTAAAAATATAAACTTTATATTCGTTTTTCACTTAATACAATCGGTTACTTATATTATCTCGAAAATATTCATATTAATCGAGTTTATAGGTGCAATATAAACAAAATCCAATATGGCGTCAAATGTTTCATGAACAATAAAAGGATAAACTGTTAGCGGTGTCCTGAACATAAAACTGAAACAGTGTGATGTGTAGCACATGCTTCCCCGATAAAACCAATTTCGTGGAAATGCAATACTAACATCCTTTTAAAATATGTATCTTTTATATGCGGATCGAAAGAGTTTGCGTATCGGTATCACTATTTACTGTTGTAGTATCCTACTTATATTATAAATGCGTAAGTTTGTGTGGATGGATGCATGATTGCTACTCTTTCATGAATTAACTAGTTACAGGATTTTAGTAAAATTAAACACACAGGTGGTTTAAAAACTAGATTACGCATCCAACAAAATTTTTTATCATGGGAAATCTCGTTACGCGGACAAAGTCGCGGGCGGAATCTAGTATTAGCGTATGGTTTTGTGGTAGATAGGTAAGTAAATAAAATGATATGGTAATGTATAAAAAAACGTCAAAATTTTATTAGTTACGTTGCATTGTTCAATATTGTAGCAAACCCAGCCTGTCGTATGCATGCAGTTTCTTACAATCATATCACTACTTAGCTTGGAAGATTTCATTACAAGTATGATCTGAATATCAAAATATGAATATAAATTAATAAATTGTCGTATCACTCTGCTGGACAAAGAAAATCATACATGTAATAAATGTAAACCAATTTTAAGTTGTTTGAATATTCCTCTCATGTACTGTCCACGTGTCCACATTTCGAACAATGTAGAAGTGACACAAAGGATTGCACACAATTTGTTGCAGAAATCTTTTTATACTCGTAAATATCAATAAGTATTAAATGTTATTTATAGATACGAAACAATGCTGGAGGCTCTGTCGCCTTTCCGACAGTTCCGACAGGCTTCATAATAAAATCTGGAATTAAAAACCAACGAACAATGGGAATGTAAGGTTCATAGTGTGTGACAGCTTGGAATATATTCATATCATAATATCCTCTGATACATTCGAATTTCCTGCAAAAAGTAGTTGTACTTACGTTAAAATTTTACTATAATATTAACCCTGGTGATACCTATATGATATTATTTTTGAACCACTTTTTTATTTATGATCAATAGATTTAGAATTTAAATGAAATAATTATATTCATTAGTAGTGTAGACATTTTCTTGTTTCATTTTCAACAGATAAAATTTGCTCACGGCACAATTATACTCAAGTTACGTAAACAAAACAAGTTAAATAGTCTCAAGGATACCTATTACGAACAAATCACACGGCTAACTTAGTAAACCAAGAATACAATGGCTGCCATTAATCCTACTTTTCCTCCATTACGCGGTACTTTGTACCTAAAATGTAGCTTTTATTACCGCTTTTCATTATTGGCTCAGAGCATAAGCAGGAATCTCTGCTTTATCCATTATTTATATCAAGCAGATTACGTTTGTGCCGAATACACACAGGGTTACTGTGCCGAAATGCGAAAGTGATAAATGTGTTTATAGGAATTCAATATGTATCTGAAACAAAACAAGGTTGCGTGTGAGGCAGCCCTAGGGAAGAATATTGTTTATTCATGAATACGTAAAACATTGGCAAGCACTCCAATCGCTGGATGGTTGCGAAATCTTATCTCTAGGGCCGCCGATACATCATTAGAAAGCCCGTGTAAATTTGTTTGACAGCCCGTGCATTTAAAAGGTACTATTCACTTTCGAGAGATACTTTGATCTTACTCCGCTTGGTTGATTTCGTTTCATTTCGAAGACAGTTCTCACTTAACAGATTCTTGTGTACACTCTTCGATAAACTGCTTTGTCTTAAATAAATTCAATGCAACGCTTGATTGAATTGCTTCTACGCTGCTGCGCCAAATGGTACGATGTCCGGAAAATATAAATTGACCTAAATAATTCCTGTATTTTATCTTATTTGACAGTATTTTTATTGAATTGTATTTTCTTTGATTATATTTTATGAGAATCATAAGAAGACTGTTAAATTCAATGGTAGATAATATAAAAACAAATTAATAATACATCCCATATCGTTTCATCATATGCTTTTAAGATTCTTCTCTATTAAAATCGAGTCAATTAGCACCTCCAATTTGTATTTAAGGTAGCACCCTCTTTCACACTTAAATATACGGCAATAAAACATTCGGGAAATTTGAAAACAATTAAAAGGGAATAAAGGAATACCTAAGATTAAACAGATAGGGAAAGTGAATTTAGTAGCGACCATTATCAAACGATCCAGATCGTAAAGCCCAAGTTAAAACCTCTTAATAGCTGCGTCGGCAACAATTTATTCAAATTCTTGCTCTGCTGATAAAGTACTTATTCGCCGGGAAAAATATTTGATGTGCACTTCGAATCTAATTAACATTTTCATTCGCTAAATAAAACTTGCGTAGATCACTCTCTTGTGACATGTAATACGAAGTATTGTCGTTAGTTTAATTTCTTGAAATAGTTAATAAATAAATGAAGTGTAAAAGTCTTTCAAATAACACCTAAAAGAAGTAGGTTTTTAATTCTAAATCAGATGCATTTTTTTAAACCAATTTCTAATGAGCCTTAACGTACTGAAAAGAAAACTAATTGCCGTTATCGTTGATAACTAAGCGATCAGTTTATTTCTTCAACAGTTTCATAGTCTGAGACAATACCTAGACTTCTGTTTTCTAGTACCGAAAACTACATTTGATTAGTATTCCATTTTTTTATTTATTTGATTAGTATTTTATCTGCTGTATTAAACGTTTACGGCGAAAATACATGTTTAGTATTGTGCCGAAAAATTGCTATCGCGGGAACGTAATGTGAATTAATAAACATTTCCCTATATATCTCACTGAGTGGACTTATTTATGGGGCATTTATGTTATTAGAGCTTACGAGGCCTACAATAAATTGTACTTAAACAAGCCTTGGCTATGTATTTTTAATTTAACGGCCGGTGACTGAAAAATCAGGAGTTATTGTAATTGTTGCCTCTAACTTATTTATTAAAACATGGACGCAGTATATCTTCCTATTTACTGATGTATAGCAATATAGATAAAAAAAAACACCAGGAGCATATAACCAATAAATCCTTAAGAATTTTTGGCATGCTCAGGAGGGCCTATGGCAAAACATGGGGACTCCAACCAAAGGTACTATACTGGATCTACACAATGATGATCCTACCCATCATCAAGTATGGAAGTGTAGTATGGTGGCCAAGAACCAATAAAGAGACATGCAAGAAAGCGCTCAGCACAATCCAAAGGGTTGCCTGCATGTCTATAACAGGTGCCTTCAGAACAACACCAACGGCGGCAATGGAAACCTTACTTGGAATCACTCCATTGCACCTTACAGTCCAAAGAGAGGCAATCAATGCGTTGAAAAGACTCAAAGATGCAAACCTCGGGACAAGGAAGATGATGACGTGCAACCATACAAACATGGGCATAAAACCTCATCTAAAAGAGATGCTAGATATGAACTCTGACAAAATACAGACAATACTAGTCACTCACAGAAACTTTAAGATGACGATTCCGACGAGAGAAGAATGGAGTCAAGGTCTCTACACACAAACCAAATCGAGACAGATATGGTACACCGATGGCTCCAAAATGCAGAACGGCACAGGAGCAGGCGTTCACTCGGAGGACTGCAGCATAAGCACTAGCCTAGGCAGATATGCTTCAGTCTTCCAAGCAGAAGTACACGCAATCATCGAATGCACCCAAGAGATTATAAAACGAGATACAAAAAATCGCGACATTTATATACTCAGCGACAGTCAAGCAGCTATTAAAGCTCTCTGCTGTTTTAAGGTCAATTCGGGACTTGTACTGAATTGCATAAAGAACCTGAACAAGGTAGGTCGTACAAACAACGTTAGGCTAGTTTGGGTACCAGGCCATGCGGGCATAGATGGGAATGAGAAAGCTGATGAACTTGCACGGAAAGGATCAGAATCACTCCCAATAGGTCCAGAACCAATAATTGGACTACCTGATGCGACAGTCAAACTGGCAATAACCAACTTCACCAGGGACCAGCATCTGAAAGAATGGAAAGCCATATCTGGACTAACCCATTCGAAACTGTTCATAAATAACGTCAACAAAAGCTGGAGTAATAACCTAATAAACCTCAGCAAAGACAGCATCAAGAAAATACTTGGTGCTTTCACAGGACACTACGGCACGAACTACATGTTAAACAAAATAGGTGCCATAGATGACCCCAAATGCAGGCACTGCAATGAAGAAGCAGAAACCATGAAACACATACTGTGCGAGTGTGATGCTTTAGGAAGGAAGAGAATGGATCTTCTAGGATGCGGTTACCCTAAACCAGAAGACTACAGGCTGCTTCCGGTGGGGTGCATAGCAAAACTGATAAGTTTTGCCCTGCCCCCCAACGTCTAGAGCAGCAAAGGAGGGGGTGACACAAAGGATCAGGAATGGTCGAAGTGTCAGCCAGTCATTAACTGGCACCCCCACCCCTAAGATAAGATAAGATAAGATGTATAGCAATCGTTAGATACGGCCGAGTTTATTTTATTACGAGTAAAATTTATTTATTGGTAGGTACTTGTTACACACAATTATTACTTTCATAAAATAATATTAATTTATAGTGTATTTGAAATCTAGTCAATATTGTTCAAACCTTTTATTAAAAACCACGACTACGGCTAATAAATTTCCACAAAAGAACGTAACCGAATGGACGTGTAAAGGGAAACAAAATCCCAAGCACAAAATGGAATCAACGCTATGCATCGAAGTCGCGCTTGTCAGCCGCGCTATTTCCAGAAATTTTCATACGAATTCACGAGGTTGAACGCGAACCGCATACCTTCACAAAACGCAGGTACCCACCCTTTACCTACTCTCAATTCGTTCGCACCAAAACTGGCTGCAGGAACTACCAATGTTTCACGTCGCCAAATTGAACTATCCAGGTGCAGTCCCGCTAAAAATCAAAACGGAAAATATGCATGACGTTTTACTTTTACACTTTTTGTACGATTCCCACAAATCCCGAATATAAACCACCTAGCTTTCTAACAAACTGTCCTTACTTAAGTATAATAAAAACTTTTCATAAGCCGATTTAAATCGAAAATCCAAACAAAGCTGTCCCTTTATTTGAATGTTAAGGTTTGGAGAATTTATCTAGGGGTTTATTTAACATTTGCCGGCGGTCATTTGTTTAAAGTAAGCCACTTGTTAATTCGAACCCTGAAAATATAAATGGAAAGTAGATACAACTAGTAGGCTGTAATGTTTCAGGAGAACTTCTCTTTTGTAGATATATCATGAATACGTATTGCAGGTGTAGGGATTTAAGCGATGAGTTATAGTAGATATAAATCATTAATTTCAACTATTTATAATGTAGAATATGTTCCTGAATCGGGAATTTGGTAGACGGTAAATTATTTGATTCTCTAAAGTATCGTCATTTATATATAATACGCGCTCTATTTGCATGGCATCTCATTGAAACATTAACATTTAATTATAGAAAACTCCAGCTATTAGTGTTTAACATAATCAAGTCTTATTTCACTACGAAAAAGTCGAATGATAACTGGAAGTAAGGCTAAACTTGGTTAATAAAAACTAGTTTCGCTAAACCGTCGATTCTATGTAATTCGCTCCATCGCGGGATTAGTATCAGTTAACTTAACAACGGGGCACAAACAGGAAAACTAGTGCATAAGAAGTTCTTGGTTTATAGCAAATTTTATTATTTTATTTTTATTATGTGAATCATAGATCAATCTGTTTTTTTCTGACTAGTAATAGGAGTATAATATAGACATGTTCTATTCCCGATTCCCATAATATTGTATAGCCGTTTCCAACTGGACCCACGGGAAATTAGCCCGTTGTCTATGCCTACCCAAGAATAGAGGTCGAATAAATACTTTTCTATCATAAAATACAGTTTAATAAAAGAAACAATAATATTTCCACAAACAAATACAAATTATTCGATACTAAAATACATTTTATAGAAATAGCGACGTTCCTGAGGGAAATCAGAACGATTTAGTAGATTCTACGAAGCTGCGATTGGTTTATGTTTTCTTATTGAGAGTTTGCTGGAAACCAATTATTGTAATTTGTTAGTAACAATCAAACGAATGAATACTTGCTTTATAGATGATGATAAGTTTTTTATGATATTAATATTCACCCAAACTTTTTTTATGTCACACGTCATACTTTATTAAACTACAGCTTATCGGTTAATTTGGCCTTCTAAAAAGGTTAGGTACAGAACTGAAGCTATACAAAGAATTAATTAAAATATGTTTGTAACTTTAGTATTCAGGACAGTCGCATCACATCGTGCTACTAACCTAAGGCCAGCTGGCCTTAAGTTAATACCAAAAAAACAATTAACGAAGCGTTAAACCATCTTCCATGACTTAAGAACGACTACTGTTTAGACATAAATGATATTTCTACAGAATTCTACATGTATTTACAAGTCTCTTTCGATTGTGAGTTCCAATACAGAGATGCACCAGCTTTTACTAAGAACAGCGGCCTCAAGGAATTGAGTTTGTACGGCTTCCTCTCGGAACTACAATTTCTGAAGCAATGTAAATATTGCGATGAATGTAGTTGTGTAGCTGCAGTTCATCTTTGCATTGAGTTTATTGCTAGTTACTCGTACCGGCTTTACCTATTCTACTTGTAAAAAATAATCTGTATAAAGCAGAACCTGCATTTATATGCAACAAAGAATACCCTATTTTGGTCTTTATTTAGGTAGTCTATTTGTGGCATCTACTCGTTTTGAGTAATTCATATATTTTTTCTGTAGTAAAGGTTTGTATAGGAAATGAGCTCATAACATTGGAAACTCAATATATTATTAAATTGTCGCACTATTACAACTTGTGTAACACGCACACCTATTTCATTATCACTTCTTTATAACAGTGACCACCAACTTCCCTGATAGTATTTACATAATACCAATATCTAAATAAATACATACTCAAGTACCTAAGACCGCAGGCACTTCAATTAAATTCAATTTTCATCCTCTAGTGATGACGGTTAACGGAGGAGCTCGTGGCTTAGTTTACAACAGCCGCACGGATCGATCTCTGAGGTTAAGCTACGCTTGCCGAGGTTGTTCCGTGGATGGGTTACCATCCTAAACATATCGAGTTTCTCCGTGTTTCGGAAGGCACGTTAAATTGTGGGTCCCGGCTGTCATTTTCGAAGATCTTTGACAGTCGTTAACAGTAGTCAGAAGCTTAAAAGTCTGACAACCAGTCTTACCGAAGGGTATCGTGTTAATACCTAAGTAACTGGGTTGTGGAGGTCAGATAGGCAGTCGCTCCATGTAAAACACTGGTATTCAGCTGCATCCGGTGAGACTGGAAGCCGACTCCAACATAGTTTGGAACAAAGGCTAAGCGAATATATATAGTGATGACGGTTAACACGAATTAATTGTAGTGTTGTACAAGAGCACGTCAATCTGCAACGTGGTTTATAATCATGCGGCTCGATACGTAAACAATGATCGCGGTGACAGAGCGGAAATTACCCGCGCATAACCAGTATGACCACCAAATTCTGTGAAATTGCACATTAACCGTTACATACAAGACAAACCTTCATACTAATACATATGTACGATCAGCTACAAACAGATTATTTTCAAAACCGCTACCTAAACAAATATAGACTTCGTAAGATTTTTTTTCTTTGTGGAATAATATGGAACAATATGCTTCAGAATATAGACTTTTGAAACTGTTCAGCAACTTTTAAAGCCGACTGTGCATAAAATCTCTGGTCTCATTATTGAAGTACTGAATAGATCGTGCTTTCTGACCACACACAAAGGATAGAAGAACATATTTCGTAAAATGTGTTCGTTAAAATAATGTAAGAAAGTCTTATACAGTTTATTTGTGGGAACTCCACAGAAAAATATATGTATAATCAGTTTTGTGGGGCTTTGTTTAAGTTCAAGATATGTAGAATATATAAATTCTAAGCCCTTGACTGTTACGTCAAAGTGTTCCATAGAAAATCTCTGAGTAGAATATTGTATTACAATCTAAAATTGCAATACATAAAATATTTTCATAAAGTAAACGTGCGAATCACTCGCCGCTGGCACTTGACCGATTTTTTCAACTTGTGTAAATTGGATCAGCCGTGCAGTACTTAAGAATGAGTTTGTATAAACTGTGTCCATGAAACGACAATCATAATAATAACGTTTAACTTTGGACAAGTGCTTGTTACACGTGGTATAAAGCAAATTTTACTCAGTAAATAATATAATAAATATGTACATATGTATTCTGAAATAACTTTAATTTTAGTAGGTATAGACTGACAAGTGGGACTAGTTCCGTAGTTATAGTTTATATTGTATATTGTAGTTATTTTAGTTATTTCCGATCCCATAAAATCCCGAGTCCCGACTGTCACACACTTATTAAAAGTAGAATTATCTAATTTACTTTAGTTGTTCAAAAGTATTGCGCGTATGTACATTTTGGTTTGATTTTATTTATAAAGACATATTTTACCTTCCTACTTATATTGTAACCTCAACCCAAAATGCGTTCTTGATATTCAAGTTCTTTTAAAAAAACAATGAAGAGTTAAAATGGATATTTACTAAAACCAAATTGTATTGCAAGTAAGGCAGGCAGGCCATTTAATTTTCAAACGGCCCAACAACTTGTAAAGCAATCTATTTTACACCCTTAGCAAATTTTGATGGTAATCTAAGGCACCGATGATTTGGAATTTAATAACTTGCTTTCAAAATTCGTAACAGCTAGAAATCTCGAGTTTCAAGTCAAATATTGAGGATCAAAGTGGCGCCTGAGCTCGGTATATTAAATTGTGCCTTTATTGATGACCAGACTAATATGACCTTTACTACGAAGCTGTAAAATAGCATTTTGTTCACGTGAAACGTTAGAAATTAACACCATTTCATTAAATATAACGTCAATTCAATTGTATCATTGTGTAACCAGTAATAATTACCAAGTTCTGAGAAACAAGCATGAAACAGAAAGTGTATAGTTTACCTCATCTTTTTAAAGTCGGTTAAAATAATTTTAAACGCTCCTTTAACAGCGTAGCGGTCTAAGTTTTCGTAGGCCCTCTACGAAGCTACGAATGCTTACATGGACCCTTAACCAGTTATTTGTTATACTATCTTGCTCTAAACACTAACATTACCAAGAACATCACTTCATATATTAAAATCAGCTGTGTTTCTACAAGATCAACTACCTAGGTCAACAAAACGAAAAAAAAATCTAAAAACCTAGTTATGCTAGTCGTTTGTCAATCATCTGTCGTGGTAGCACGTGATGGAACCACGCACATAGTCTTTAACTAATTATAGTCGGCCTGGGCTTCCTTGAAATGTTGTAAAAAAGAACTAAAAAAATGTTCCATTGACTTCTTCTGGGCACAAGTCCAAAATATGAACTTCATATACATGTACAATTTCTTTAACGTACTAAAATTAGTTTAGGTTTTCAATTAATTGTTTTCTACAATGTTTGTGTACATGTAAATATATGATTTAGTATGAATGTTGCTTCCACTGACAATAATTTATCTCTAATATTACTATTATATTTATAATCTAAGGTTTAGATGTAAGAGCTGCCATCTAGTTGCAGGGTTTATGAATCTTGTGAGCGCTCTTATTCTATGGCGTAGTGATGGCGTATGGTCAGTCGTATTATTCATTCAAGTTCTTTATGATTCTACAAGATGACGTCTCTTACCTATTTTTATCATGAATATTGTTTAAAATATAGTACCTTGCATATTACAATATCTTATGGAAAGTTGTAGAAAAGGTTTTTTTCATAATCTTAAAGGACTGATACTCGGATTAATAATTAAATTTCAATAAACAAATAATACTGCATAATACCCACTCCGGATTGACCACTTTGGACTAAACAAACTTAAATATATAGAACTAGATTTTTAAATGTTCAATGCAACAATAAGTTATTCTGGTATGTACTTAAATGTTTGGATTTAAAATCCACAATGGTTTAAAACATATCTCTGTTAAGCATTTT
This sequence comes from Anticarsia gemmatalis, assembly GCF_050436995.1. Classification (NCBI taxonomy): domain Eukaryota; kingdom Metazoa; phylum Arthropoda; class Insecta; order Lepidoptera; family Erebidae; genus Anticarsia; species Anticarsia gemmatalis. Next base: position 5,993,890 of record NC_134760.1, read on the forward strand.
ACATGTATCATCTATAGGTAGCGTGCACAGATTTACTACGTAATTAACACAAAGAGTTAACTATTAACATTACTCACTACACAGACTATAAATAGAACATCACAAATGCTCGTCATATTCTGTCACCGGTTTGTTACCTTGAGTTTCTCTATGAAACATTGCGACCTTGAATGTAGGTAGTTAGGTACTTAGATAGATCTACAGCTAGTCTAAACAACTTTGTAGAGAGCCTTATATGCAAGTTTCACGGCTGGGGGAGATATACAAATTTCAGAATTTAGAACACTTTCAGCGACTTGACTAATGTTTTAAACTTTGTAAGCGTGTTTGACCTATTTCATACAGCTACCAAATTTTGGCAATCCACCGAATTCTTAATTATAACCTAGACAAGTCGTGCATAACAAGGCTCTTTACTTAGTTGTTGGACTATATTACTCTCAACATAAATAGACCATTATTCCCTATGGCATTGTCAGAACACTATCATTTTATAAACCATACGGAATGCTCTCGCACTTAGCTTTATTAAAGTAGCATAATTGATTACTTACCGTTAAGTAAAAAGTTATTCTGATTATTTTTATATGTCAGCTATTTGATATTAATTAATTAACTTACCCTATTATTATCATCTCGTTTCTCTACACCTCTCAAAGTTTACATATCGTACATTTTATTAGTAAAATGGACGAAATGTAAATGTTTGAATGGATATTTGACACTATCTATCGAAACTACTGACCGGATTTTAATGATATTTTGGTATGCAAATAGATTAAGCCCTGGATTAGCACTTAGAACTTATTACCCCGGTATTTTTGTTCATGTAGTTGAAACTGCGGGCAAAAACTAAAACGTGCTGACAGCAAATTTAAAAAAGATTCAGGTAGTAGGCACAAACAACGTACCTATTGAGTCCCATAGAAAGTTACGGCTGTTCCGGGACTATAAAGTTATTCCATTATAAGTTTATGGATTGGAAACAGCTAAGTTAGTCAACTTGTACAATAAAAGGTATTACTGGTGCGCTATTAACGCTAGGAACAATAGTAGGTACCGTAACTATCTCATTGTAAATACGAACTTTAATACGAGTTTGTTCACATGAAAAAGCTTTTAATATGTAGGTACTTATAATGTTCTGGAGTGCGACATATAATATAATATACCTACTTGTTATCTACTTCAGGAGATAGCTCTCCAGAGACAAAAATATTTATACAAGTTAAGTTTTTTGTAAATCATAAAGTTTTTTTTTTTCAATAAAATAGCTGATAATGAGCTGTGATGATGAAATGAATTAAAGATTTTTACAAAATTAATTAAACATTAGTCACATCAAGTCAAGTCAAACCGGTACCTCGTTAGGTACCTTGATTTTTAAGAACGTCTGCGTTCATCGCGTGGCTCATTCAAAAGCACTTACTTATCGTGTGATAGCCGGTGTTTCGTTAAAAGCAATTACTTAATACTGACTATGGCAGTATGTCGTAATTTGCTTAATTAAAAATATCTAACTACATTAGTCTCGTGCATACATCTAAAACGTGGACATCGCGACCTGACGGAGTGTCAAAACATATCATCATATTACGCGATAGTGCATCGCGTGATTTGCATTAACATGTCTTCAAGATAACGGAAGGCACTGCATACGAATCTGAACTCTCCAGTCCATTTCAGGCTTTTTTGGTCTTCCTGGTAAATGGAAGCTTATTAACTTTACATTTGAGGCATACGGTCATTAAAACCTTCTGATAACTTATTATTTTGACTGATGTGGTCTTACGGATTGGGTAATCTCCTGAAGCGCACTTGATTTATTATAAGTAGAACTTAGAGCTATTTTCACATTATATATTTTTATCGAATTCGTATGATTATTTACTAAGTCGCAGTCTTTATTTTCTATTTGCATTTTTATTGGCGTAAAGATGTTTATGTATATTCGTTGTTTAGAAAGATTGCCTCGTCACGTTGATCTAACGTGTAATTATAGTATCCATTATACTATATGCAATTATCTGATTAAATATTTACACGAGTACAGCAGCTATCGTTGAAGTTATCGATTGACCTACTACGTGAACACTAATATTTTTAGTCGCGCAGATTTAGATTTAGTTGTTTGTGTACTCCACTGTTTTCATTGCCACGTTCCAAGCGTGTGGGTGTGTCACGTGCTCCGCATTTACGCGCAAGAAATTGAGCTTTTCTTTTTTTTTTCCGCGATAAAAAAATACGAAGTCTAGTCTAGATCATGTGTAACGATGAATGACAAGGTTTTTAGTAGGTATATATTTGAAAACTGGCACTTTATGGTAGGAAGGAAAGGTTTTTATTCCTATACCTAGATTAATTTTAGAAAAAAGAAGAAAGAGAGAAATTAATTAATTTTAGAAAAAATCTTGCCTTCACATTACTCTAAGTAGGTATAGTGTTCCTTTTAAATATTTTATTTTCGCTTTTCAGGGTAACATACCCAGAGGGTAAAAACAAGACCCCATTTTTAAGACTTCGCTATCTTTCTGTCAGCAAGATATAGCTGATGGACCGTGATAGACAGCTGTAATTTTCACAAATATGATCTTTTTCTGTTGCCGCATTTATGGCTATGCCACAAATAAATAAAATGTGCGACAGCAAATCTATACTAATATCTATACTAATATTATAAAGCTGAAGAGTTTGTTTGTTTGAACGCGCTAATCTCAGGAACTACTGGTCCGATATGAAAAATTATTTCAATGTTGGATAGCCCATTTATCGAGGAAGGTTATAGGCTATATATCATCACGCTACGACCAATAGGAGCAGAGTACCAGTAAAAAATATTACAAAAACGGGGAAAAATTTCACCCATTCTCTCTTATGTGACGCAAACGAAGTTGCGCGGGTCAACTAGTATATTATAACAAGAATATGAAGCAACTAATATAAATATATTATGCTCCGATACAACTAACGTGATTTTTTGCCGTTTTTATAAACAATTGTATAAAATCCTTCGTGTGCGAGGCCAACTCGCACTTGGCCGGGTTTTTGTCTACCTACTCGTACCTATCTGCCTTACTTTAAAATATCTAAATACAATATTAATATAGGTACAAAATAAAAATAGCTAAGTACACACAATTATACACTAATAAAAACAGGCAATGCAAAAAATCACTCTAACTTTTTACACTCTTATAAAAAACTTGGCACGACATAAATCTATATCGGTGTTCGAATCTAGTAACACAGTTTTCAAAACCTGACTATCCCTAACCTAGGTTAATGCCTGGCTAGTCTAGTATATTTTACTAACTAGGTACCTATATTATATTCGTTTAACATTTGACGTAACCGTAAAACATATTGCTTAGCATTGCCTCCACGTGGTATTAAAATCAAAAGGGTTCCCTACCTATTTCTTACGCCTTTTTTTCTGGTCAGCACTGCTAACATCCGGGACAATGACGGGATATATTTATTTTTTTAATTGTTTTAAAATAAAAATTAATAGGTAGGTAGGTACCTACTAATACAGAGAGCTGCTCATGAAACATATGCAGACAACCTCTTTTTGTGATAAATTACATTAAATAAAACCTTTATGTTCACTGAGTACTTCACAGTAAGCCAGCAAAGCAACCAGCTGCAACATTATTTTTATTTTGACAGATTGACAAAAAATAATAGTGGAAATGAAAATCATTTTTGTTCATGTGAGTATATTACAGCTTCGTTATTATCGTAGTACATAACAGTTTTAAAATACTTATGGCACTAGTTTTACAAAGCAAGTAATACCATGCCTGTTTTGTAATATTATGACTTGCTCTCGCTGGTGTGTTTATGATAGATTTTTATTCCAACTCTACTACTTTGCAATATTTGGGGTAGAACAGTTATTCTGCTACACATTCAAAATGATATGCCACTCTTTCTTAGCATTGTCTCATAAATATGAACGAAAATCGATTGTTTGTTATTTGATTGGTGGACCTGCCCGAACGTCACACAGAATTTTCTACAATATCGTATCGATCTGAGTTGGCACAGTGAAGTGAGGCAACATTGGTTCGTACTAGTTCATTCATTCGTTGTCGTGAGAGAGTTCACGCACGGTGTGTCACGAGAATCATTGAAAAATCAAAATCCGTGGTAGTCGGCCGTTCGTGTGTAACTTTATAAAACCTCGCTAACACAAAATCGTAAGTAAACTACATTATATTATTATATTTACAGGCTATTTCATTATTATTTCAATTGTGATGTAATATTCGTATTGATTGACTACGTTACACCCAATGACGAATAAATAACCTCTAAACGTGTGATTATTGTATTTCCTCATTGAAATGCAGGTCTTTTATGGCATTTACTCTATTAATAATTGTTAGCTTGTACTTAATTTTTATCATATACAGTGATTTGGTTGCAAAGATTATTTCGCGCACTTACGTAATAACGTTACGACACCTTGTGCCTTGGAACTCCCGAATGACATTGATCCTGACCTAGTTCTGTAGGTTGAATTCCAGAGCAGAAATAGCATTATTTGTGTTAATTTATAATTTTATTATTATCCTTATGATATAGAAGCACTTGTGGGAAGCCTACATGCTCTCTATTACTTCAAGACTCCCACATTTTTCCATAGATAGAATATATTTTTTTACTTACAAATAATTGTAATTATGACTTAGTTGTCTATTTTACGTAATATTACTGTTAAACTATGTGATTTTCTGCTCACTTGCATCCACATGAACACTGGACATTGACCTTGATTGAAGTTTGAAATCAGTGTGAACTCAACATAACCTTATTACCTTCAAATAATTATCCATTAATTGTGTCTGTTACATCACTTTGTTCCAGAATCTGTAGAAGTATATATTCATAAGATTTTTTTTTTATTTAATTTTAGCACAAACATGGGTGTACCTGCCGGTAATGCTGAGAACGGAAAGAAGGTCTTTGTTCAAAGATGTGCCCAATGCCACACTGTAAGTGTCCTCATTATATCTCACTATTACCTTTAAAATACTGTGACATTGCTTGTTGTCACTAATGACATTGAGATTCTATTTCTGTTGGCCAAGTTTCCACAGGAAAAATACTGCTGTACTGATTGTATTTGGGTTTTTACCCAACAAGCATAGCTAGTACTGAATGTTTCTCTTCCAAACTATTGTTAGAGAACAAGAGAATATACCTACCCATTGTTTCATTTAGTGGCTACTTCTAGGAACATTCCATTCATTTGATGATGATGATTTCTATCATAAAAATCTAAAGGGCTTTTGGTAACTTGGGTATAATTTAAATAGAAATTATGTGTACCCACATATTTTGTACTCTGCATTACATTGAATGATTACTCTACTTTTGTTTAGTAAGGTTAGTGGTGAACCTAGTATCTTAGTACAACAGTCCAGACATACCTTTAATATGCCCCCTGTAATATAGTGACAAATAGATCCTTAATGTCACTTAAAATACACATGAGAATGTTGCTCAAGCCACTGGTTGTATAGAAATCAAAAATGCTAACTACTATTTTTTTTATGTTTCAGGTTGAGTCTGGCGGCAAGCACAAAGTTGGTCCCAACCTACACGGTTTCTTCGGACGCAAGACAGGACAGGCCGCTGGCTTCTCATACTCAGATGCTAACAAGGCCAAAGGTATGCTGTACACTAATTAAAATATACCTTTTCACTAAGAATCAATCTCAGGTTGACTTGTACGTACTTATAGACAATGGAGATGATATAAATAAGCTGGGCCTAACAGTACAATTTGTGGCTTTCATAAATATTTTTTTTTATGTTGGAAATACAGCATAGTGGGTGGAGACCACTTAATCCATTAACTAATTATCATGTCATTCACTTGAACAAGAGAAATTGGTCATTTATTTACCATTTATGTCCCTAATACACTATGTTATTTTATAATGCTATGACGGAGCCATTATTTAATAGGTATATTAGAATTGTATGGTTGACATAGTTATCTTAAGAACAATGTACACACATTACACATTACTCATCCACACAATCGTAATTTTTATCACGTGTACCCTATGTGTTCAATCACGTTATCAGCATAGCCACACTTCCGATAAATACGTATGTCGATTATTATCGCAAGTGTGCAAATACTCTGAATATATTACGACAATTACGTAATAATAAATATTTCCCTTTACAGGTATTGTCTGGAATGAGGACACCCTATTCGAATACTTGGAGAACCCCAAGAAATACATCCCTGGCACCAAGATGGTGTTCGCCGGTTTGAAGAAGGCCAATGAACGAGCGGATCTCATCGCCTACCTGAAGTCGGCTACAAAGTGATTTAACGAAGACATAGGAAAATAATGAAAATAAGAGGCATTTTCCATTATATTTCTGGAACATACTTCTTATTTTATAGCCCAATCAGTATCATCAATTGTATTCAGCAATATAAATGTTGCGCAATACACTTAGCATAGTTCACACGTCATATTCTTAGCTGTTACGTTTGTGAGTACAAGATACAGTGTGGAGTATATACTTTGGTATATTCTTTTTTGAAATGTTGTGAGTGGATTTGCTGTTATTAAATTATTAATAGATGCCCCCTCTTAGCTTTTCATTTGTGAATGTTCCCCCATTCGTCATTATTTATTTTTCAGTATCAGCTAAATTCAAGAATGTGATGAATTAATTCCGGATACTTGTTACCAATTAATTATTAGTGGTTATTTAAAAATTATTTAATAAATAATTTTAACTCGTATTTTTTGTTTTTATTTTTGTTATTTTTTTGCTTTAATGTGATATTTAGCGTGTGTTGCTGCCTTCTCTATACCCTTAAGTTATAAGATAGTTTTTGAGTTTTGACGACGACATGCGACAGCGACGTTATTTAACATCCGCGTGGTGTTTTTTTTTTATAGGTGCGTGACAAAAGTCTAGTACAAGCCTGTAAAGTATAATAGAGACGGTATAATGATTTATTAGTATCTTTCATTTGTTGCTATTTATTAATTTCTATGTTCTATGGTAGGTATTGGGTCAACTAGATCGGCATTTCGGCGCCATAAAAGTTAATACGTAGTGACTGGTAATGACAACTTACGATCCATACCTACTATTCAATTCCTACGCAGTGGACGCGCAACCTGTGAATGCCATTGTTGTGATGACGTCATCAATCACGAATAGCCATTATTTCACCAAGCCAGTTGCGCTAGCCGGTCGGTAAACGATCTTTGGGTTAAGCAAACCTTGGTGCAGTCATTCCATAGATGGGTGACCGCATGGTGGTATTTGAATAGGGCGTCTCCGTGCTCCGGAGGGCACGTAAAAAGTCGGTCCCGGTTGTTGTCAATTAAGATAACATTCGTTAAGCCACGTCAAAGTCCTTCGGGCGGCTTGAACAACTTTGACACTAGGTTAACCACTAACCCACTAACCATACGACAAGAAGAATTTCACTAAGAGGTGAATTAAGGAATATTTTAATTCGTCATTGTCGTTTTGTTTAACGACTCGATAGAAAAAAGTTCACGGCTAAGTAACAACTGATACTCGAATCGATGTCTCACGCTAAGCTACGCTTGCTAAGGCTGATCAGTGGATGGGTGACCAAATTGTACATTGCTAAGTTTTCCGTCGTCGTTACCTGTAGACTGTAGTCATACGCTTGAAAGTTGACAATGACAGCCAGTCTTACCGAGGGAGGTATCATGTAGGTAATAACCCAGATATCAGGATTGTAGAGAACTGATATGAAGGTTCTTTGCGTAAAATACTGGTATTCAACTGCAACTTGATGTGCCAAGCCAAGCTTCCTTTCCTTATACAATTTTTAGAATGATGGCAGTACAAATTGATGGAGTATATTTAACTAAAATATGACAATTTTGTAACAATATAGTCGAGTCATAAAATTAGAAACAGCTTAGAATAACTAAACGGAGAAAATTACGGAAACGGATGTAGCAATAATAAAACGGAGCACAATTCAATGTCATCGTGACATTTATATTTTAGAGATGTCAAATTTAGGAATTTAGATGGGCTATTGCGTATGGTGGAATTAAATATTTTGTGGCGTGTATAAATGATTGTAGACATATAAATACTAAAATAGTAACATTGACTTTCTTGTGATTATTTGAAATAAATAAAACTGTGATTTTAATTCATGCTTTCGCTCTTTGCCTGACTGTGGTGAGTTCATTTTATTTTTACAGGTATTTATTAAAACTCTGCAGTGAGCGTCCGTCTGTAATTAGTTACGATATAAATGAATAATAATCATGTAATTTTTCCATTAATAACATTACCTAAAAAATATAAAAGCGTGTTCAAAGTGGTCAGACGCACGCATAATTTTAATCGGATTAATTAAACTCTACTTCTTAACTCTTTTATAAATTGTTCTATAAAAAAGAAAAAAGCTTATTATGGACGACGTGCATTGTTTTCGCATTGTTTTAGTTTATAATTCTGTTACTTTATTTTAGTTGTGTTTTCTTATTTGCCAGATCATATCAACATAAATATTGTAGTAGACTTGAATGTCACTGAAGACTTTTTAATAAAATGGCCAAAACTTCGCATGTTGTGTTAAGCTTCCATGATATATTACTTCGTCAATCAGATATAGACCTTCTGAGCGGACCGTATTGGTTAAATGATACAATAATATCATTTTATTTTGAGTACTTCGAGAAAGTGATGTTTAATACGGCAAAAGAATTACTATTTGTTTCTCCTGAAGTGACACAATGCATCAAGATGGTTGAGACTGAAGAGATAAAAATATTTTTAGATCCGCTTGATATAAGTAGGAAACAGTTTGTGTTTTTCCCACTAAATGATAATGATACCCCGGACAAAGCTGGAGGTTCACACTGGAGTCTACTTGTTTATTCAAAACCGGACGGCAGCTTTTTCCACTATGACTCTTCAAATGCCTGTAATCATAATCCTGCTTGGGAATTTGCTAGCCATTTGATGCCATATCTAACTAAAATGGGTAAGTCAGTATTTTGAATTATTACAATTAATATGTTCACCATGATTCATTCTTTTAAATAAAGTTAATGACCTTGGTAATAAGTTTACTAAACCCATCAAATACTATCACATAATTTACATATTAAATAACCATTTATGTGGAACTGTATCATTACATATCCTATTACCCATGTCTCAATACATTAGTAATAGATTCATGTGCACTTAAATAGGAACACTTAAAGATTAGAAATAATCTTTTCAGATTAATTCACTTGACGATTTTAAGGTGTGTAAATATATAACTCATTTGAATCACAGTCCATCATTATGGATCACAATCAAAAATATTAACTTTAATCACAATCAGTTTCAAGTGTGTTATTGCTTTCAGGTGGTATAAACTTTGCAGACAAGGCCGCTCTTCAACAATCAAATGGATATGATTGCGGTGTCCATGTATTACACAATGCGCAGAAGATAGCAGAACATGCGCATAACAATGGTGTAATTAACAATGCTGATATGCTCATCAAGTTTAGCCCAAGTGCCAAGAGGAAAGAAATCCTAAGTATTGTTAATAATCTACGTAAATCTCACTAACTTGTTGAAATTATTATTAAATTTAATTATGTTATATTAATTTAGTTACAAAATCTCTATTAAAAGTTTAATTGACAGTCTAAATTGGTTTTTATTTGATTTTTTCAAACCCATTGCCAACTGTTTAATACATAATTGGTGACAATTTTAATTAAGGGAGATGACAACTACTATACTCTTTAAAATATAGCTTGATTAAAATGACAGTTCTAAGCAAAACAGATGACACAACTTTGTAGTGACGTCTAACGAGTATTACAAATTGAAACACGAAAAATCTGTCTTGTCTAGCATTATAACTATTTTTTAAATACAGATCCTCAATAAGAAATCAGAATAATTCGGTACAATCAGCCTTTAAACTAAAAATCAGTACTATTTTCTTTAGTCTTAAAAATAAACCTAATAATTTTCAACCTCTCTACAAGGCTACGTCATGTTGCAAAATTTTTAGTGAGGAGACACAATAGATAAGAGTAAATCGACTGATTAATCGTTAATCGCGAAGTACACTTTGATACCATTTGTGACCAAGAATTAATAATTAATCTCCAAGATTGTTCCAGCGATTCTGATGAAACCGATGAGATAGATACTGATTTAGGATGCGCACCATTAGCTGCGCATCCTATATTACTATCATCCTAATCCTTATCATCAGAATTGCACCATTAACTGAATAAATTATTTTTTTTTAACTGTTTTCATTGTTTTATATAATTGATCCTAATTAATACTAAACTAGGAGAGGTCTCCGTGCGGTGTTAAAAGTAGGGCTGGTCGTCCTATACGAATTTGCTTAAACAATAAGATTCACAACAACAATTCGTAAAAAGCTAATTCAAAAATAATTGAATCGAATATAATTATCTTAGATTCGCTTTTTCGCTATCGATTTTGATCAATACTTCTACAACCCTAGTCAAAACAGTTTGACATCTGCCATTCTAATCAAGCTATATTTTAAAGAGTATAGGTCCTATTCTAACCTATGATTTTCTAAATGGGAAGAAAACGTCTGAAGACTGTCCAAAGATATGTAGGCATTTTTTACTTCTTCATTTGTAACGCCAAAAATAATCACTTAATACTTTTGTGGAAACATTTATATTTTTCTCCAATTGTTCATATAAATACATATTAAATATTAGTATAACAATATAAAGGAAGGAGAATATACATCAACATTTTTAGGAAACCAGTCTGTCTTGTCCAATATGTTTTACATAATATACAATATTTTGGGTAATGAAAGTATCACATTGATTTCATATAAAAACATTACTATTAAAATACACAATTTACAAACATTCATCACATGTTAAATTCCTCATTTATGTAAAACTAGTTACATTGAAAGTACAAAGATATTGGAAAAAATATTTCTGGGTACTTTCAAAAGTACGCAACGAGAGTTGTTAAAAATACAGAAGGTAGAGATTTTACTAGAAACCTTTTAAATTTACGTAAACACATCAACCTCTACAACTACTTTGTGACAAATTTCTTAAATCTAACAATCCTCGCTGGTCACATAGTTTTAAGGATACAAAGTAACTGTCATATTCGCAATGTTTACGATTTTTGAGGTTCCACCCAACCGCCAAATGCACGATCTAACTCCTCGGCTACAGCAAAACAAATTCTGTCTTGATTATAATTTGCTACTACTTGTATTCCGATAGGAAGACCCTCACTACTGAGGCCTAAAGGTACAGTGGTGGAAGGTAGGCCCAGACAGTTGATAATGGAAGTATAAGTGAAGTTGAATGGTCGCACCAAAGGTTCATTATGATAAGGAGCTGTTGTAGGATGTGTTGGATATAAGAACACTCCATTTTCACCGAGCATTGTTGTGAATATATTCTCCAAGTCGTCACGCAGCTTACGGTAGTGATTATACTTCGCATCACCAACTTTGATACCTCCGTGATCAATCAACGAGGTAATAAGACCGATCAATGTGTTCGGAGAGAGACCAAAGATATTTTTCACAATCTCCAAACATATGGCACTAATGCTGTCGTTCTTCATGATGTATTGACCAAACCTTTTCGTACTCTTCATGTTCGATAGCCAAATTGGCATAGATTTGCGCAGTAATGGAATTTGTTTCTCCTCTGCAGTCAACTTGTGCTGTTCTTCTAGAAACTCCGTAACTTTTTTCAAGGCAGCTTTAATTTCGGGGTCCACTGGATCTACTAAAGGTGCCTTGCTACTGTATTGGTAGAAGAATTTTAGCTTTTTGATGTCGACAGGCTCATCTAGGTTCAACTTTTTTGCGTTCTCTCCTGATATAATTTTCATAATGGGCTTTAAATCGACAGCGTGTCTGGTCATTGGTCCGATACCTGAAAATTACGTAATGATAACGAGAATGAGTAATAGTAAGAGATCTATCATTATTATGTATGTGGGTTAACTGTATCTATTCGTGGAAAGATAATATTATTACTTGTGTGCTGCGGACTGATACCGCATATCGAAATGCTATGAGTCAAACTTTTAGTAAAAGTAATTTATACAAGTAATGACTATGATGAACGTTTTTCATACACGTGACCATCGCTCTTTCGGTTAGTGGGATATTTTTTAATGGACAACTTTTGTATTTAACTAAGCTTAACAATGCACAGATCTTCGTTCTTATTCCAATATTAATGATCAAACAAACTAAGTGCTATTACTGAAGACGGCATAAGACTTAAACATCTATAAATATAGGTAGTCAACTCGACCTTGACTTTCGCTATGTCTGTAGTGAGGCTACATGATAATGTTTGCCCGACATACCTATCATATCTGATAATATTTATAGTCTTATTGTTTACTTGAGTAGTTGTTGTTATGGCCTATTGATGCAATAATTTATTATTAGAGACCAAGAATAAACAAAAAAGACCGTTTGGAGAGTTATCTGAGAGTACATGGACTCTTTCAATAGGTGTTTAATGCCAGTCTTAAATTAATTTTGACCAGGACAAGATATAAACTTTCTTACCCTCTACTTTAAGGAGATTTGGACAGGATCTGTTTATAGGTTTACAAAAAAAACAGGGTAACTTACTCAAAAACGAATTAAGCAACTCTGAATCTGGAATCGGGAACTGCCCTTCATTAGACACAATATTTCGTGAAGGCTTGTGACCAAAGATTCCATTGAAATAAGCGGGCATGCGGATGGACCCTCCAATATCGGAACCTGTAATAAAAAAAAACAAGAAATAAGCATATTTTTAAACCACAACAGATTAACGCAAACATGTTTTGTAATCTATACAAAAAGCTGTACAAAAAGTAGTCAAAGTTGGATTTCAATGACGCATAAAAGTCATATCAATCCGAAACTCAAATTAACTCGTATGTTTGTGAATATTAGTAGTTTTTATCGGATTGGACTTAAACCTCTAAAGGTAACATTGGTCATTAATTACCTGCTGATATCTAAATTATAGAGGTCTTTGAAGTTCGCAATAAGTCAATACTGTCGATTAATAACAAAAGAAGAAGATTGCTCTCAAGAAGAGGTATAAAGAATAAATGTAGATACTTACCAATACCAAATGAACTGGCTGCAACCGCTTGACTGACTCCTTCACCACCAGAAGAACCTCCGACAATCCTCGTAGTGTTGTAAGGATTATTAGTCCTTCCATGTATGTGATTGTGACTCTCCCACCTAAAATAAACGGGACATGACGCATACGATATAAATCTGACCTAGCTAACTATTCTAAAATATCTCCATGACTAGGATCCCAAATTGGTATTCAGAGCTCACAAACGCAATAAACAAATAGTTTTGAAGGAATAACGACTGAATTATTAGGTTTACGTGCTAAGCAGTTGTATTCTCGTTCATCGGTAAATAGGCAAGCAGCGGCCCCCATTCTCATAATAGTAGGTACTTATAATTCTTACGCGAGTCTTACATCATCCACGGGAAGTGTGTAAGTGATGTATTGGATTGAGACCACCTCGTGATTGTCGTCTTTTTTACGTACGTTATATCATTATGTTCCCTACAATGTTTAATGTTCTATCACAGATTAATCAATAGTCACCAACCTATCCACAGTTCTACCATTCATATTTACTTAGGTACTACAAAACACTCAACCTTTATTTGGAATAAGTTCGACATAGATTATAATCTCCAGGATCATAAGGGAAGTAGCTGTTGATGACTAAACTTGGAAATTAAGCTTACCACATGCAAAGTTCCGGTACATTTGTCAGGCCGATGATGATAGCTCCCTTTTGTCGCAATAACCTGACAGCATCGCTGTCTTTATCAGCCACCACATCCTTACGGAGTACTACACCGGCAGTGTGTTGTAATCCTGTAAATATTAAAACGACATTAAAATATTTTGGTCTTTTTATGGCAATATGTGCCTAGCAACAACTAGGGGATTACTTGATTTACCCCCGGTTTCTGAGGTACATTTAGCGGCAGTTTATCTATTCAATACCGTTAAAACTCATACAAAAAAAAAACGCTATTGAATAGATAAACTACCGCTAAATTTACTCAGAAACCGGGGGTTAATGTTTCGATAAGTTTCCATCGATTCTTGGTTAAACAATAAGCCTTCGTAAATAAATTATTTGATGGATTGGTTTACTAATAAAATTCAGGTTTTCGTTGTACGCATGTCAACAATGGAAATTAATCAAATCTAATGGTTTATTCATAATATGTGGATTTTTCCATATGCCTAGTACCAATTGAATATTAGTAATAAATATAACTAAGACATTTTCCTATATGCACACTTACATTTTCTTATCGTGTTTTAAACCGTATGAATAACTTATTATGTTGAAGTAGTTTTACATTTGTATAGGTACTTCAGTTCTATTGAGCGTTTCTATTGCTCAAGTTTACCGTAGCATTCGCAGCCATATAAAATGAATTATGAAATAATCGTATGAAATTTCTGTAGTATTGAAGTACGCTGATAAAAACAACACTATTTCAGCGGAAATTAAAGTTGACTGCATAAAGTTATTACAGCAATTTTATTAGCTGGTATATTTTTATGCGTATTCATAGTGTTGAGCTCATCAGTCGCAAAATGAACATTACAATCAAAATATACTTTGCAACATCGCTCCATAGATAGATGGGCATAAAAGTATTTGATCTGAGCATTGAAGTGGTAGACACGTTAGAAACGATCCCGATTATTATGGATAAGAACAATATTATTTATTTTGACAGCAAGTAAGCCATCACCCATGGACAAGAAAGAAATTAATGAGTATCAATGACCCTTCTTACCTTTAACGGCGATGCAATCTTTGGTAGTGAACGGTACACCTAGTAGCGGTTTTTCTTCTTCCAATTGTGCACTGGTCTTTGTCCCACTTCGGACGAGATCATCAGCATCCTGTGCTTCCTTCAGAGCCAATTCATATCGGTCTTGGACAAAGAAGTTCAATGCGGAGTTGACATCTTTTATCCGCCTGATACACGCCTCTAACACTTCGACACTGGTTATCTGTAACACATAAATGCTAGCTTAAGTCTGAGATAGAAATACTTGATGGATGGAGTTTGTGAGGAACTGTTCAAAGCCTAGAAAGTTCAATAAAAGTATCCCATGATGATAAAATCAAACTTTATCTTAGTAATAGTCAATTTATGGGAAAAATATATGCGTAATACATTTGTATTGAAATATTAGCTTTGCCAGTGTTTTTCCAGCTACATTTTATGTAACCAATCAGTTTAGCTACAGTGATAAAATCTATCTAAAGTGCTCTCAATAAAAAATAAAGTAGATGTACGTCTGGCCGGCCATTGGTCATTTTATTCGTTTCGTGCTTGCAGCCAATTTGAGCCGCTTTGTGAGTTCATTTAGACTAAGTAAGCATTACCAGTTACGTCGACAGTCAATCAAACGAATTGGGTGTTATGTTCCCTGTGTCATACAAATCCGCATCCCGGCTCGTATATTACCTACTGACTGAATAAAAATGTTTTTCAAGGCGCAACAAATCTTTGTAAATTATTATATTAAAAAATACGCGCATATAAAAGCAATTAGGTACGTGTAATATCTGACGACGTAATCATACGCTGAGAATGAAATTAAAACGCAGGCGGAAAATGCATTATATATTATAGTGCCTGAATGACTTTTCATCGTACTGTATGCTATAATAATGCTGCTGTATACATTAGCTTGTAACGACTAACGACTAGCGCCGGTTTCTGGTACACATTTTTCAGTAGTTTATCTATTCAAATTGTTTTTTGACATGAGCTTAAACGCTATTGAATAGATAAAGTACCGCTAAATGTACCTCAGAAACCTTGTATGACTGCCTGTATCGTGAACGGAACTAGTTGCTTCATTCAATCCATTATTGTCCTGCTCTTGGTCGTCACGGGATTTTCTTAAATATGAGAGGCTTAGTAATATTAGTCTAGTAGAACAGGTTGGAAACTTTATACCTCCAACGTTATAGCACCTCGTTTCAGGTGCAATTAGTGTAGTCATTTTAAAATGAAGCCCGTAACGCCCAAATGAATGTTATTTGTTTGTTATAATTAAACCATAGGGCGAGTATTTTACCTTACCCAAAAAACTACGAGTGAATTGCTCTTCAAAAAGGTTTCTACCTGAAAAACTAATCACATATTTCTGCAAAATTCAGCAGTCTATTTTTTTTTGTTTGTTATTAAAATACATGTCTTAAGTTAATCGTAATCAATAGGTAGACGGATGATGTTTTAATTCCAATGTACAAATAAATATATAACTGCAATAAGTGACCACACAAAGCAATATCTGAATTGACAAAGGGGACAAAGAGTCTAATGCTTTCAATACAAAGTTCAATGTGACTCACTGAAACCGCAACATTTTTTATGACAACGGAATTGGCGTCGAATCGTATCTTATCCTACTAGAGTTATCATGTAACACTATAATTATTACTTATATGAATTAAAGCATTTCCTTGTTAATCCCCTCACGTGGCAGTTTAAAATATGTAGTCTGTGTCCTAACTATTCAGATTCAATTCAATTGAAATTCAAAATACCTATACTTAATTTCGTAAACGTCGTACAAAGTATTTGAAATAGTCGTATAGAGTAGAGTAGAGATATAGACTTATGTCTATTTTACTTTCACATCTATTCATGCATGGGTGACTTGGGATTTTACATCGGTAAACCTCGTACAAGGAAATTTCTCCTTCGGGAAAATACGCGTCAGGAAAAAGGAAAAGCATGATGACATTTTCTTAATAGTTGGATAAAGTTGCGACATGGAAACCGAGCGGAAAATGATTCACTATTTACCACATATTAGTGTTGGTTGCACCATTTCTCGTAGGAACCAAATAGTTAACTCTGATTTTCTTATTTCTAAATAGGTAAGTAATAGCCAGCTTATAACATGTTTTGACATTTATTTTTTATTTTTAGTGTTTTTATCTATCGCACTGTGGTTATCCGGCATTTAACTTTGTACTTATTATTTAGGTACCCATAATGCGCCTTCATAAAGGACTATAGATTTGACTACTGGACTATGGATTTGAGACTTAATTAAAAACAATAACTACAACACAAACAAGTTTCTTATGGGATCTTAAAGCCGCCTTATTAACATTTTCCGAATGTTGACGCCTAAATTCAAGGTCAACGACAAAAATCAACACATGAATGGGTAGATAATAAATTTTATCTTATGTTTTTAGCACATTGAACTATTATCAGTCCAAAAGCCGAGACAGCTTAAGGAAATAGTTTGCTTTATAAATTGAAGATCACGATCCCTGGCAGAATATGGCCCCTGTATTGGAATTCCAATGAAACGAGACTGAATGGAAGATAAAAAACTATGTTAAAATATGTTCTATTATGTACAGAGGTTAAACGATATTAAAAGCAAAATATTATGGTCATATCCATAAAGTGACGAGCAAATGTAAATAGGTACATTAGGATAATTTTGTCAATAATATTAACAGGTTCTTCTTTGTAAAGGCCTTCCCAAACCAATAAGAATAAGCCAGCTTTTGCAGATAACTTTTTTCGAGGAATAATATTGACCTTTTTGACAGACGTGTTCTCTATACAATATTATCCGCCAAGAACTAAAAATGTATTCCTCGATTATTAAAAGTCACAAAAAGATCAGCCCCTGAAAATACATAGATGCATGACTGTAACCATAATTTATTATTCCAACATACGTACAATTTTTTATGCAAATTTTCCTACGAATATGACAACAGTATGTTGTTAGTACATTGCTATATGTTGAGGACAATATAATTAATCTAATCGTTTACCTAGATGACGATAACACGCATAACACAAGTAAATCACGTAATACATAGATGGACGAGTACATTATGTATTTTTATCACGTTTTTCATACCTACATCATTCGTTATTGTTCACAAACTTTTTTATACATTCCCACATTGCACAACAGATAATGTTATCATAGTAAACACCACAGAGTTACAACGATGTATTACTGAAAACCACAAGTACGAAATAATGTTAGTGTAGATTCCAGTGCAATATTACGTACAGAATTAGATAATAACTTGCCTCATCGCGGATATCTACTTGTAATGTACCTAAATAATTATACCCCTAGCAGCCATCGTAACAACAAAAAGCTTTGGTTATTTGTGTACTTTTTGCCTAGTGACAAGTTCTGTAAGCAAACTTGAGATTGTTTATAAAATGTAACAGCGCAGCTGCTGTCATAATATTTATAATACGATGTACAAACTTGCCTCTTTGTTCCGGATTTTCTTTGCGACTTCAATAGCCGGCTCCTTCAGAATGTCGTCATGAATCGGCGGTATTTTCTCTCCCTCAACACCATAGTATAAACTTAAGAAGAATTTCACTACTTTTGCTAACACTATTCTCACAACATGAAGCACTCTCAGTTTCAATGGTACAGGTTTGTTTGTAATTTCCGCGGTACACATGTTAACTTCAACACACTGTTCTATTTATAAACTGAATACAAGTAAACGATCGATGTGAACGCTGTTTGTAGAATTTATTTTCAAACAATGTATAAAGTTGTGACGGCAAGAAACCTGCGACAACGCCAGTGTCGCTAATACAACACGACGAACTGTTCGACTCAATGAATGAGCGATGTAAGGCGAGGATACTCGGGCTCGTATCTGCCGCGCTATAGCCGTCTCTGTCTGCCGCCTGTTCGCGTGGAACCCGACAAGCGAGTGGCCGCTCCGTTCGGTGAGTGCCGCGAGTGCCGAAGTACCGACTGCCGACCATTCTACGGCTGAGGATTTAAGTGGCGGCGTGGCGCGTCGCCGGCCGGCTAACAACCCATTAGATGCTCTTCTTTATCACTTTAACGTGTACCTTAAAAATATAAGTAAAGTATTTGATTTACCAGATATTGAGCTGAGTCACGCTTATAGTTCAGTCTACAAAGACTGCCGTCATAATATAGATACTATGCGCTCAGCGATCGTGTCTTGTAAATTCTAATTGTATATGTGCACAATAGGAAAAGACAGTGCCACTAGTAAGATACATTGTCGTTTCAGCTATTTGTTTCAGGTGGTCGATATGGCCTGTTTTTTAAACCGCCTTCATACATATCTAATTAGTTATATGCTTTAAGCTACAATGTTAAGTTGTTCAAAAACTTCCAGTTTCTTCGAATGTTCCTATCATCGAATGTTCAGTGAACCTTTCGTTTCCGAAACCTTTCAAACAAATTAGCTAAGTTAACTTACGTTTTGTTAAGTATTTAGGTATGCTATAGTTTATAATTGGAGTTGTATAGCAATCTTGTGGAAAGTTTTGATCCCTCGTGTTTACTTAGGCCTTGTCAATCTCTACCTTTACATTAATTCAGCCCTTTGTACCCTCTCGAGGATCCGGCCCACTTAATAGATTTTTCTTTTAAAGACTTGACCACATTTTCCGTTTTGACCGTTTCATCTAAACTTGCTCAAGTATACTTTGTATCAAATTAAAAAATATAAAAAAGCGTAAAAATACTATAAAAATATAACCCAGCCTGTTATGACAGGTTTTGACAAATATGTGACCTATAGTTTTTTTTTTACTTTTGACATAAAAATGGGGTGTGAAAAAAAAATCGTTTCCTATGCTATGAAAGAGTTTCAATACACGTTTACTAGGTTTATAGTAAAACGGCAAAAGACAATCCTGCCAATCTTTTTAAAAAATGAAAAGTTAATTTACAACGAAAAAACATCTTAAGAGAACAAATTTGTAACTCTAAACAAGTCTTATTTAAAGCATATGCTGAGGTCAGTGCAGCAACTTGATGTAAGAATTTGGCTTGGGATATTCGTATCTAGCGAATTGACTAAAGAAGTCTTGACCTATTTCCTTCAAGTATCTAAATCCGAGGTCGTTCGTATACATAAAACAGTCGGTCACTTTTATTGCTATGACTGATTTCCTCGGTCATTACTAAGTGCCAGTTTACATTATTGCTGGTATTTCTTTCCTTAACAAAATAAACAGTACCTTATATTATGCTGTAATAATTCATCACGGCCGTGTTGTCGAGGATTTACGACAGCGAGCGCACCCTTTCATTTTGTTCTACTTATTTCTTGTAGCTTTAATAATTAATTAATTACAATAACATACGCCATCGTTCCACGTATGACCTGTACACCAACAATAACTGACGCTATTTATAGATTGACCAACAACTATAAATAACATTCCGCGAATTTCACGCCACAGTCAAAGTTTTATATGCAGTTACTACCACGCACTTTTTGTGGCGCCCATAGCCAGTTGCGCTCACCGGTCGGTAAACGATCTGTGGGTTAAGCAACCATTGGCGCGGTCATTCCATAGATGGGTGACCGCATAGTGGTATTTGAACTGGGCGTCTCCGTGCTTCGGAGGGCACGTTAAAAGTCGGTCCCGGTTGTTGTCTACTAAGATAACAGTCGTTAAGCCACGTCAAAGGCCTCTCGGGCGGCTTGAACAACTTTGACTCTAGGTTGACCACTAACCATACGACAAACAAACAAAACAACGCATTTACGTTTATTTTCTTCTATTTCAGAACAAAATGGCGGACTCCCCAGAGATAGAAGACTCCACAAAGAGCAGCTCCCTCAAAATATCCTTGCCCACTGTCCTCTGCACTCCCGACGCTGAAGAAAAATCCGATATATCCCTCAAATCGGGTTTCATTTCCTCCGAATCTAAGTTATCGCTTCCGTCCAATTTGGGCACTCCTACGTCACCGTTGAAATTGTCTTCCCCTATGTCATTACCGTCTTCACCATGCGTGAAAAGTTCCCCACAATCGTCAGCGAACTCATTACCTAACCCGAATGCTAAACAAATGCCATTAAACGAACAAGATGCATCAAAGAAGACTCTCGTGAACACTGGATCGGCTACGGGTAAGTGGTAATTTTCACAAACGCTCTAACACTTAGCGGTCATGTAACAATGTGTTGTTGTTTAGCGATTATAATAGGTGTTAATAGACGTGGTTAAGTCACGCGAAAACCTGTGAGAAAAGCCTGAAATATGAACCGTCATATTTCAGGCTTTTCTCACAGGTTAAATAAGTACCGACTTATTTATAATGTATAAACCCAAGTGGACGGAAAGCCTAAAATTGTATTGACCATTAAAATATGATATTTTTAGAAATATTTGTTAAGTGTTAATTCCGGCTAATGGCAGTCTGCTTTAGAATTCGCGAAATCTGTTGTCTTATACAAAACGTTCTTAAAATCTGAAATGTCATGTCAACGAACTGATCAATTTCCATTTAATCATAACTTAATTTTCATCAGTTACAATTTAATTGCCATTTATACATCAACGAGAAAATAGTAAGACCCGTACAAAATTGAATTATATTAGCTCTCGAATTGAATACCAAATGCTCTCCATGTTCATGAAATTCAAAGATACTAATTAAATTCA
The DNA here is from genome assembly GCF_050436995.1 of Anticarsia gemmatalis. Classification (NCBI taxonomy): domain Eukaryota; kingdom Metazoa; phylum Arthropoda; class Insecta; order Lepidoptera; family Erebidae; genus Anticarsia; species Anticarsia gemmatalis. The sequence goes on from NC_134760.1 coordinate 6,015,473, forward strand.
ATGTCTCATAAATAAATTATATACGTGAGCATTTCAAATTCAGGGGTACAATGGAAATTCTGGGATAACACTATTTATTGTGGCGAGGTAATACATTCAAGACACGAGCTTACGTTTTGATCAAAACTTAATAACATTATATTTCGTATTCCTTGCTCGATTTTGCTGCGATATCGATTACGAAAAACGAAAATTGGATACAAATTAAAATAAATATTGGCTGAATATATTTTGCAGCTATAGCAGTTACTATAATAATATTATTATTAGCTTTATAAACAGCACAAACTTAATTTCAATCTCGCTCAACAAGAGCACGTCTATAAGCAAATAATGGATCAGAGAACAAAGCTCGAAAGTACAAATTATGGACCGCAAATATGTTTTCTGGCAGGAATCGAAGCCTTATCTATGGTGACAACCACGCTACAATCATCTAATCGTATAGTATCGGCATGTAATAACACCTGTAACATAACTGGAATATACCATAAGGTAGCTTAAGGATACAATATATTACATACGAAATTAAAGTCAGAAGTACGCTCAGAGTACGCTCAGCACAGACAACCACGCTATTAAGTAGGACGAAGGGTAAGACTTTATGGCGACCCAAAGTTCCAGTTTGGTTACCCTTGTCCCTTTTATTCGCGGAAGAGAAATATATGCAATTCAAATTGCAAAAACCTGAGAAAGCCTTCCCATAGCTTTGTAAATGAATCGGTGCTACTTATAACTTCTTGAAAAATGTATCTATTTTTTATATATGATATTTTGCGTTTGAGATAAAACTATTTGGATCAAAGTGAAAAGGAAAAGTAGTATGTAGCAAAGGACCACAGATTGTTACTTTCACAAAGGCTTATCGTGACACCATCCTTTCAAGATTTGGAAAAGGAAAACAGTTCTTTCTAAACCTTTGCGTAGGTGGGAAACGGACATAAGAACTAAAAAGGTTAACAAGGGCTTTCTCTAGCCTTTATAGCATTATAAGATATGTCACCACGTCCAATCCATGGATATGAAACGTTCGAATAACTACTTTTCGAAGGCATAATACTCTTGTTTGTATAATAACTCGCCTAAACTAACTTCTTCTGAATGGTAAACAGTACTGTGATGTGCAGTATTTGAAGACCCATATTAAGGAATCAAAATATTTAAAATAAATATAAGATAAGTGTTAAAAGCACATCACTTAGTTTCTACATAAGTCTGGAAATCTAGGTATATTGTCGGAACGATCGCGTTCTCTAAGTTAATCGTTTCTTAAAGAAGAAAACTTCAAAGATTAAAAATCTTAACTCGATATTATACAAAACTCTGAAATATTTAATACGATAAGTATCCAGAACACTTACATACTTTGTGTTCAAGACGTACATAACTATCTATCACGCATCAGAAGACCCGAACAAACCTTATTAACTCTGTAATGGGGTCTTCATAGTCCGGACACAATCTTCATTAAATGAAGACGTCGACATTACTTCGACGTCATATGTTCGGTTTTATTAAAGGACTTTGGTCTAAGGCACGTTTAATTATACCCTCATTAATGCGGTATAGTTTTAATGAACACACCCACATGTTTTTATTAGATGGAAGCCTTTAGATGGACGCCATTTCAGAGATCGTTACGCAAATGACACATTCAAGTATATGAAAAATATTCTTTGCTCTGTTTTGCTTTAATAACTTTCTTAATGGGAAAATTTATCAAAAATAGAATTTTCTTTTATGTATACCATGATTTTTTTTTACCATGTTGTGTTAATTGCACTATGTTGTTACATTTTAATATTTTGTAATAAACAATGATAATAAATATCATTCGACAAATCACAATTGATTCTAAACTAAGCAGTGCTTGTACTATGGTAACCAAATAACGGATAAACATACTTATATACTTCTTAATACATTTTTATATTAGGTACATGAACAACCAGGCTCAGAACAGATACTCATGCTCATCACAAAAATACTGATCCTGGGTGGGATTCGAACACACCACACAGTACAAAATGACATATTTGTAACAATACTGATGATCAAGCAGCCGTGAAATTACTACTGTTTATCATAGTATTGTTAACAGATTCGCATTGCAGATACAATAGTAAAACAATCGTACATGATATCGCGAAATGCTCACCCTTCTAACATCAGTAAACTCGGTACCGTATTATCCTTTCGTCTAAAAGAATATAATAGTAACTGAAGTTTGGATTAACGTGTGATAAAGACCAACACGTAAACAATTTTTTGCCATAAAAATACACTGTCAGAAAAACAAACAACTTAGTAAGGAAGGCAACAAAATAAAATTGCTTTACTTATAGATAGAACTAGCTTCCTTAGTAGATTTTCCCTCCTCTATTGACTGTTTCCCGTGATAAAAAAGTACCTATAGTCCAGCAACTTCGTTGAGAGCTTTGTATACAGGTTCGCGTCTGGCTGACGTATATTTCATTTAGAATTTAGATCACAATTGATCCGCAGGTTTATGCAGCTGGCGATGGTTTCTAGATACAACCAATTATTTTTGGAAATACCAAAAATTATTAACTATAAGATAAATAAACCGTATACGTCTAGGTTATAAGGTACTAAGTAGTGAGATATAGCTACGACTAGACTAATTAGGGCTATTTTATAGTAAGAAGTAAGTGCCAGGTAACTTATCTGGTAAATAAACTGATAGTTATCCAGAAGCGGGAAGAAACCGGGTTTTAAAATATTAACAGTTATTCGAGAAATAATCCCTTGATTCACAAACAACTTTACCTGTAGGTATATTGTAGAACGCTTTTCTAAAATATCTATTGAACTATAAATTGTTACTGAAATATGTCCCTCGATCAATCTTTTGTGTTATTTGGTCAGCATTTTGTCATTTTACTGCGTGATTCCGGCAGCGGCCATAACTTGTCTGGCTGATAAGATGAATGGGAGCCGTTGTCCGGCCGATATTATAGACGTTTTCTTTGAAACCTCGATATCTTTGATAATACAACATTATTGCTTGGATATATTTTATCTATAGTTGCCTACTACTATTTGGGACGAATTTTATAAATGGTCTCGTCGATTTATTGTACAAAGTCCCTAAATTTAAAACAAAGCGGCGTTTTTAATTACGATTTATTGAAAAATGTAAATAAATAATATTCATTTGAGCTAATTTTTAGAACATTAGCAATTAATAAATTAATTTAAACTATATACACATACATACATACCATAACCATTGTTTTTTCTACCATTGTTCCGAAACCGCATATAATTAAACACAGATAATATTTCTTGCAAATCCAACCGTATTTTAAATTACAGCAACAAATATTAATTAGCTTACCCGGATACAATATGGGCGATTGTTTGATTATGTACAAAAGAGGATTATTAATAATGAATCTGCAGATTAATTAATAATTTATATATGGACATTACCATATTGTTTTGCACAATGTCGCAGTAAATAAATGCTTCCATACAAAAGACAATATACAATAAAATACATTTACTGTTATTATAAATGCGAATGTTCGTGACGATGGATGTATTATTGATACTTTTTCACGCAAAACCTACTGAATGGATTCTGATGGATTTTTTTGTTCAGTTTCGTGGCGATCCAGGCTTCGTCTAATTCCGCCAATAACGCAGAATAAATTATCTATACTATTAATATTATAAAGCTGAAGAGTTTGTTTGATTGTTTGTTTGTTTGTTTGAACGCGCTTATCTCAGGAACTACTGGTCCGATTTGAAAAATTATTTCAGTGTTAGATAGTCCATTTACCGAGGAAGGCTATAGGCTATATATCATCCAAGAGAGTACGACCAAGAGGAGCAGAGCAGCAATAAAAAAATGTTACAAAAACGGGGAAAAATTTGACCTATTCTCTTATGTGTCGCAAGCGAAGTTGCGCGGGTCAGCTAGTATAAAATAATATTGAAGTCTTATTATTTCGACTGTTAAGCAACTATTCTAAAACAAAACCTCAGGATTTATTCTGGATGAAAGCTTATAACCGGAATCAACACAGGATACTTTTCTTCTCCTGGAAATCTTTCCACACCTACAAAAGCGCGGGCGAAAGCTAGTATTCTGTAATGTACCCACACGGTGATAATTTTACCCACGCCATGATACAATTTGTATGACATCCACAGTACGGAAAACGATTTCTTCCCACACACGATCGTGCAAATTGGATTAAGCGTAGATTTGCGAAAGTTTACCGTGACACGTGAAGCGGTTATTATAAGCACCCTTATTCTATTTATGTAGTCTTCTGATGATGACAACGTGCTTTAACACGAATATAGAAGTAATTACAGTATATTATAGCTTTCTACTGTTATTAATAAAAAACGAAAATAAAGTTACCTTAGGCAAATGAGAATACACAAAACTCATATGATCGTTGATGATAGAAACTTATACGGGAACTTCATGAGCGCAACTTGTCAAAAGATTTTGATTCTGGTTAAAGGCAGACTTTAGTTTTATTGTCGCCAAAAATTTTTAATTGTTAATAATCAAATGCCATATAATGATGAACACTGTACCTTATGTTTGACATTTAAACGAGACTAACTTGACATCACTTATAGAAACTGGGATACACACTACAAACTCTCAAAAAAGGCTATAGGCGTAACGAAGATTTAGTTGTACCGTTCCGTTCGAACACCCCGTGACTCTTCATTCCCGCAGTTAACTTGTCACTGGTCTAGTTTAAGAGGGTTCTAACCCTTATATCTCTCCCTTTATCCCACAAGGTATATTTTGTTACAGCTTACCATAGAAAAGAAAATATAAAATGCATTTGTCTCAACAAAAACATTCATTGTGTTGATTTTTGTATTGTTTGTGAAAATGAAATCTGTCCGTTGCACGGCGCCGTAGTTACGTGTTGTTTTATTCGGAGCTATGTATCAAATTTATTTATGGCCGTTATGAATACGCGAATAGTGGTTCAGTAAATTAAGTGTCAGTGGCTTCAGACCAATAAACAGCAAGATTGTGAAGGATATATTGCTTTAGTTGCTATCATACATTCTGCAAAACATAGAGAATAGGTATAGTTAAGGTTTTGTCGTGGGCGTGTGCGATACTATCTTTGCATGTCACTCGCTGTCAACCTCATCGCCTGGTACAGGTTCATTAAAGATAATGGCTATCTTAACTTAGGTGACACACTGTGTGCTTAACTCTTGCTTAAATTTTCCCGTGTCGTCGGCAAATGTACAAACATTTTTTTTTTACCCATTACTATCCTTCTGCCGGGCAAGGGTCTCCTACCAAACGAGAGGGGTTAGGCCTTGAGTCTACCGTTTTCGCCAAGTGCGGGTTGGGAACTTTGCATGCCCTCAACACTTATTATACTCCGTAAAAATACTTCTGGCTACTGAGGCATCGGGTAGTGGACACGTTCTTATCTAAATCTTAGACCACAACAATAACATTAAATCAAAAAATAATACAAATTTTCCGCTCAATTAATGTCTATTCAATGAAACAAATTTGTAAACACAAATTGATATAAATTACGTGAGTACAATTCAACTAAACATGCAATAACTGACCGCTAATTAGTATTCCCGTGTTCATTAGAATTTACGTGCCGCCACTGATTGTTTCACTGTTTATTCATTTATTATTTATACGCCACAAAATACTGGCATATAATGGGAAACTAACTACTACACGCGATTTTGTTAACTTTCGTAATTTCAACAATTGCTTTAGATTAAAAGCTATGTTATTATCTCAGACCGTAGTTTTCCATTGCTTAAAAAACAGTAACAATCGGTTCTGTAGATTCAAAGATTAGCTAAACAAACGAAGCCCGCCGTTCATTAAACCAGGAAAGTAAAATAAAGTAAACGCTGTTCAAATATTGATCATAAACAACTATTTCCCGGTAGATAAGTTGAAGTTTCCACAATGTTCTCGAAGTGTCACCAATTACTGAATGTTGGACAGTTTCTTTGTGAAGTTTCGTTCACAGAACTCATCCCTGTATCTCGAATGAAAGCAGTAACAGATGCTTTTTGTTCTTAGTAATGAGTTTTACCTGCAGTCAAGTCGCTTTTCCGACTCATTTCTTTCTTGTGAAAAAAAAAAGTACTTTTATAATAGGCTGTACCCGCGTTCAAAGATTGGAAATGCTTGATAGACTATTTCCCGGAACGGGATATTGTCTCTATCTTATTCAGAGACAAAATAACTTTCTGTCAAAGGGGTGACTACTAGAAATCTGTTCGACAAACAGATAGATAAAGTTTACTTTTTTATCATTTATTACTTAAGCTATAGTTTTTTTCATAACAAAATTAAACATAGGTGATATCATGACACTTGGAGGCATTGACTTCCCCCGGGTTTTTTCAAATCACTTAGCTATATACATTTGGTATATAGACACAGCCAATACAGTGCGGTTTGTACGCCGTATTCGTATTTTTTGGTTTTCCCTGTCGAGTGCTTTCCAAAACGAGAAATGATGCAACTTTTTTACACTGCCATTGGTCGCATTCAAACAAGTATTCAGTTGATTTAAATCGTCAACGTTCGTGACAAGCCCTCGTTAAATCAATGAAATTCAATTCGAAGTGGTTATAAAACGAAATACAGAAGAGATAAAATTGGGAACAATACCAAACATTTAACGTTCTTTCATCAATGGAGGTTTTAATATCTTGCCAGGTGTTTTGTGAATCATTGTCTAAAACTGTAAAACAGACTAGGTATCAATCTGATTACGCTTTTTAAACAGCTGTGTTATATTACTATTAGTAAGAAGTTATTATCTTTATGATTTTATCATGTCTAATCGCTTATGAATCATCTGCATTGTAAATTTGTGATGCGTGTAGATCAATGTTTGGCGGTCTTCTAGTTTTTACGATTGTACGTGTTTGTGATCGATTACAACACGTATTACATTTTTTATTATGTATTCACATTTATAATCGGTAGAATAATGTCGCTAGATTCCTTATCTTTTTTGATGATTGTACGTTATTGATTTAGGTCAAATACATTTGACCTAAATGAACAAACGAATTGAATCGTATTGAATTTTGTATCCGTGATTTCTTTGTAAAGTACCAACGAAACACAAAATTAAGAAGCAAAACATCAAAGCAGAACTTCGTAAGCCCTTAAAACAAAAATAAATTACACATGGACAAAATTTTATTAAAGTACTTTCTCATGCAAAGCAGAGACGAGCCTGAATTCGGCTCTCATCGGGTGGGAAACTCATTGAATAGGTTTTTTCACTTTCAAAATGAATTCGCGGTTTCCTTTATGCCTCTCATATAAAAGGTATGTTAACGAAGTAATTTAAAGCAAATTAAATAAGGAATTGTAGGTGTTTAACTATATATTGTAAAGTATAATTCTTCAACTATTGTTATCTTAAAGAACGATAGTTAATACTGCTCAACTAAAATCGAGCCATAACACAAACTAAGCTTAAAGCTTAAGCTTAGTTTGTTTATGTCATAATTTCGAGCCTTTAATCCTACTACTGGGCGAGGGCCTTTTTCCATAATGAAAGGCTAGGCCCAGAGTTATAGTATAAAACAAAAAAAGATCCGTGCTGAAGACGTCCCAGGGCAAGTTTATTCCTTATAAATGGCTGTGCTTTGAGCATTGAAACTATGTTCTTACTGAATACTGCATTCAGTTGATTGTATAGAGCCCTGAGTGGTGCAAAGTAATAACAATGTCACTTGGTAAAATACTTAGTGACGGATGAATGCGTACATACAAGTACAATACACTCTGGCTTTTATGGATCTTCGTAGAAACAGAAGTAATTCTCCAGTTGTATTTCAGTTAATTCAATGCTAAAGTCCCTTGTGACGTGAGATTAGAGATGTAGTTTGAGAGTTGTATTTAAAGATTAATTAATTAAATTATTTCAGATAATTTACTCTTTCTAGCCACCTAGATTTATTTCTAAGTATATGTCTGTGCTTTGTAGAAATGAGTTCAAGATATCTTATTTTCATAGAAAGAGCTGTTTTAAAAAGAAACGTGGCATAAGTCAGCAGCTTGTTTGCGATTTTTTCCAAGAATGTTCTTGACCTAAGACTTTACTATTTTAATTTTTATTTTTCAATTTAATTTTGAAACCGATTCAAATAATTCCAAGAATTCAATATTTAAGGTAAACAACCCTTTATTGAAATACTCGATGGAATTCTTGAAGTTATTTTATTGCTTCTTTTAATAAGAAAATCATCTATAAATAGGGGAAGGAGGAAAGTTCTTGGAAAACCCTACGTCAGCCGGGTTTAATTTAGGTAAAATGGCATTCACCCGTGGCTTATCATAAATTAGTGTCAAATTGCCAACCTAAATATATAATTTCTCAAAACCTTACATGGCATGTCATTTTCCACCGTCTATAATATTATAAATGCGAAAGTTGGTCTGTTACGATTTCAAAGCTAAACCGCTGAAACAATTTTCACAAAAATCCCAGAAGAAGTCCTAAGTTTCTTTTCCTTTTTACTCAATAGCAACAGCTTTTCCGAAACGAACCTTTAATCATAATGATTTATTTGCCAGAAATGTAGTAATAGCAAAGATATCAATAACAATTTATAGAAGCAGTACATATTTAAATTAAATAAATAAATATACAGTTTATGAAATAAAGGATATTTGAATTTGACCCCAAGTTAGGCATTTTTGTGTTTTTTTATTTTCCCAAATAACACGCCAGTAGAGCCGCTAGAGTCAACTAGTTTATAAATAAGAAAATTAGTTAATAACTTCTACTAATTCAAAAGCGTAATTCGAAAAAACTTTTTCACATTTGTAGTTCTCTATGGAAATACAAGTGATGTAACGTCCCATCTTCTTATGTTTCCGCCTTCACGCCAGTTGGATCGACAATCTCATGTAATTATTTCCTACATTGTCTATATTGAATGTCCGTAATATGTCGTAGGAAATGAAAGAATATTTCTTCGAAGCAATAATGAAGTAACTGAATAGTATCTTAAGTAAATAAAAACATTATGATAAGAATTGAAATAATGATTGCGCAATTGTTGCTTTATACCAAAATCCTGTGCTTTCGAAAACACAAGAAACATTTTAACCGTAGACCGTTTCATAGTTCTATAAAGTAAGTATAATAATGAAACTGGCAAAAGGTTCACTATTATACTTACTATCAATATACTACAATTTATCGAAACAATGGTAACAAACAACAACGTTAAAATAAATAATAGTTTTCATTTCTAGCAATAACAAACAGACTCCAGTTAATTTCCATAGTATTGTGCAGGATTAAAATAAACAATACGATATTAAGGACCGAGCGAACGCGATATTATTAAGAAAGTTTCGCTCTGTTTACTCAAAAACGAGCTATCCAATTAATACCAAAATTTCTACTGTGTAAATTTTGTACAATATTATAATAGCTGAACTTGTATTGTGAATACTTATTTATGTGTGCCAAGGCTGTCTCAAAACGTAATTACTTCCTTTACTAAACGAAAACAAATATCTTTCCAAAACGTAAAATAAACACATATTATCAAATACTCCAAAACCTCATCATGGTTTTAATGTCCTGATTTACTGCCTATAAAGCTCTGAGAGAACAATAAAATGCTTTGTTTTCCTTTAACGTTTCCTACAAAGAAAATAAACGATACAAACTTAGCGATCCGATCCCATGGTGCCCTTCAGACGAAAATATGCGTGACTGTTTCCATTTAAACTGATACAAGTTTAGCAATTAAGTAGATATAAAGCTTCGTGACTGGTAAAAGATCGCTGGTCTGTTAAAGTATTTATGTTTAAATTACGTTCGGAACGTACTACAATCGATCGTCGTTCCCCCTCTAAGCTACATGTCTCACGACTTTATCGTCAGTTTTATGAAAAACGTAGCCGGCGTCTTCACAAGATTAAGCGAAAACTTGCTGCCGTACACTATTTTGTCGTTATTGCCTATACCCAGTGATATTGAACTTCGCCTTGGCAGCCAAGAGATCATATAAATCAGCCGCGCATACAAGCACCCTCATTGAGTCCTGACCCCCGCGGAACCCCAATAAACATGAGGATTCGGCAATTTTTTCAGGACGCTGAAAATGAGAAACCCTCATCGACTTCATTCATATTCCGCAGTTGAGCGCAGAGCGCGGCGGAGGGCGGGCGTGCTCCCGTGCCGCTGTTCCCGACAATGCCGATACTAATTCGCTTTAGTTTCCTTATCCGTGTGAAGTGAAGTGGCAATTAGTATGTCGTATGCTGGTACATAAACTAACGCCGTGTACATCAATTACTGACAGTCTCACACGCTGTGCCGGTAAACACAAGAAATCAAAAAGTTTACGCATTATCAAACAAGACAATTTGAAAAACTTTGTGTGGGAAAAGTTTTTTCTCATATCAAAACAGATAGTTATAAAATAAACACGAATATTTAAACTAATGTGATTCGCACATGTTTCGTGTTATCTGCTTTGTGTATTCAATATAGTTGTAGTAATGAACAATGGTTGAATGAGACTTGGATAAAGTTGGTCGTATGTTATCATGCACAGGCTGAGTTGAACAATAAGTGGTGTGTGCTCGACAGCGGGATGCCTTGTTGTGGGTGCTGGTGGAATGGCAGACAGAGGCACCGACCGCCCGACCCCGACACTTCAGGTTATTTTCCACCTCATTTTCTTCGGAAAATTGCTTGTTCAATTCAAATAGATATTTGAACCAATGAATCGCGGGATGTTGAATAAGCAGTTCTTTGTTCAATGATTTCATTACATACATATATTATCGCTTGAATCACGCCAATATGAATTTTACATGAATCATTTTATGCCTCTTCGATACATATTATCAAATATTGAGATAGAAATCTACTTATTTTTGTTCAAGTGAAAACGTTTGATCTTATTATTTTCTGGGAAATCGATAATTTCCTTTATCCTATTAATTAGGGAAGGTTTACAGGAACTATATCTTGATTGTACATCAATAACTAGTTACTTCAAACATTGAAACTCCAAACTAAAGGGTCTCTTTGATCCAGATATTATTAATCAGTTAACATGACCATACACCGAAGTACAATAGCACTTCGATATCATCAAGAGCCCTTTCTCGGCGAACGCTTGGAAACTATTTTGAGATTACTATTTGACAATTTTGATAACGGAGGATGAATGTGTGTGCCGTTCCATTTGCGTAATTGTCTCTAAATTTTGTAACGGTTGGGTCGGCTTCCAAACTTGGAATAAAACACATTTAACCCTAAAACGCCGGTATGTTCAAAATAATTGAAAATACATGAGCGGTTTCCGCAGGTACGGTTTAAAAATAAAAACATTTCCAGTAAAAAAGAGGTCCTAAACAAACCCAAGTGATTTATTTACGGATTATAAAATGAGAGGACATTTTGAGCAGATCCATAGACGCCGCTGCCGACTCGAGTATAATTAATGTTTTTCCTCAAAAATGTTTTGAACATTGTTTTTTCTTATCTACGTAATAAAAAATGGACAACTAAGAAAGATAAACTGCTATCGTCATAATCTTTAAAATCCCTGGATCTTGTTGTATCGTAATAACCCATTAAAACAAAAGAATTTCGCGTTCTTTTTACCACCTAGGCGAGTACGACAAAAAGCTCTGTAGCCTACAGCGTTCGGCAGACAATTATTTCGTAAAGAGCTTAGTTCAGACATTACCTGCCTTCGTACAATTCTAAGAAAGAAATAAATATATCCTTCCGCTAGGCTTTATCGCTCTGTTGGCTAAAAATGAGTGTCTTTACGTCACTCTAGTGGCTAACAAGTAGGATTGTGTGGAAAGATTTCTAACGTAGGATTTAATCGTGGGTCAGGAAAATGTAATTGGGGTTTACGCGACCTTGATACCTTATACTTATATAACAGCGATAAACATTTCCGATATCTTCTTCCATACTAACCTTCAGCTTAGCATCAGTCAGCCAACATCATTACCATCTTTGCTATGCAATTTGGCAGTAGATGTATTTGAGTTTCACTCTCAGACGGTAGACAAATTCGAAAAGCCACAATTCTGACCGCGGTTGTCAAAACCGCGTGCTTCGCTGCAAAACTTTACTGAAAGTCAAATTAGCCTGTGGTATTGACTCATTCATTAATCACTACTTTATATACGGGCACAAGCTTCAGTAATGAATTTATTCTTATTGGGGATACACTGGAATGGAATATAAAATATTGATAGCATGAATACTTGATGTAGTCACGTCGTATCGAGAGACGATTCAGGCCGCAAACGTCGGTGCTTATTGCAGTTCCCACGGCAATACACTGGATACTCGTTCAATATTGTCAACGTGGACTCTTTATGATTCCCCTACATATTTTCAAAGTACATACATTGAAACGGTTTCCGAGAATATATGAATGTTTGTATAGAAATGAGTCAGCGGTATTCTAGGTGACTTGCCTTATTACACGCACGAAAAACCATTTTTCCCATAATGTCGTGGAGGTAAAAATTGATTTTTCTAGCCGCAGCTGATATTTAGGTGTTTGGTTGTTTACTTTTGGTCATGGATTGTTAGGCCGACTCGAATAATTATAATCATCTGGAAGACAAAAGTCAATATTTTTGGGCCTGCAAATAGGTACCCTTAACCGCTTCATCGCCAGGTATATAATTATTAGTTACCTGCTAAAATTATTATTAGTCAATGTATTTCTTATAATAGGTTCTTAAATCTTACAAAAGTGCGAATCTTTGCCCGTCTCAGAAGATCTATATTTTAATAAAACCTCGATATACAATCAGGAGAATACGAAAAACAAATTTCAATTTCGGCAAGACAAGATTGTACGCGAGATATACGACAGCTAGATACAAACAATCCCTTAATATTACGATGTCACGTCCGTGATGTTACTCAGCTCAGGGCGCTACAAGTAATAATATTAAAAGGGCTGATACGCCACTATTTTACTAACATGAAATGTCCTTTGGGACTTGGTTCACGATCCACTCTTACGGTAACTGATACTATATACTCTGTAATGGCACACGTGTGGTATCTTACGATGGGGATCGCGAACTGATATTATAAGAAAGTAGAGTTTATTTAAGATACCTTAATTTATTTATTCATATCATAGGGATTCTACTTTTAACTGAAACTCACCCGGGAATTTGAGTATTTTCCGCAATAAGAAACAAAATTATATCCTGCAAACTAAGGGTTTTCTTTTCACTCTTCTGGAGCTTCAAATAACAATTCACTTCGTTCATACGAAATAATAATCACATCATCAGACACGTACCAAAATAAATACACTTGTGCATAAAATTTAATTTACACTAACGATAAGATAACAAAAAGATATTTATCTTCCATTGTGGTGATTCAAGGCTTGCTACAGGAAAATATCTCATAATTGACTTACTTGTACCAATTCGTTTCATAGTACAAACTATGAAACGAATTCGTAAAAATAATACTCGTTGCTTACGAGAAATATTTTATACTAAGTATGTCCTTTATTTACACAAAATAAATAAGGCAATACTAATGAAAAACAACTATGGTTACGCCATCTATTTACGTAAAGCCAATAGGAACAAAATCAAAATGTTAATGTAACAAAATCCGTTGGATAAACAGAAATAATCCAAAGCGAATATCATTTTAAGAGGCATAATACAAATTCTTCCATAGCCGAATGGCGTCATTCGAAAGCGACCGCACAATTTTGCGGCTTTCAATAATGCGCGGTTAAACTGCAAAAGTGTTATTTCCAACAGCCTCACAAAGCTGCAAAGTTGGCAAAACGAACTTTTAAAACACACATGTACGTGAAGAGTTTGTGTTTACCTTGCAGGTTATTAACAGACTTTGTTAGTACTATTTGAAATGCTTTTTGCAATAAATGCAGATTTAAAATTCGTCTTTTTTTAATGACAAATTACGAGTCGAATTATAGTGCAGCTTTTTGTATGAGAGTTACAAGACTACTGGACTCAATCCAAAAATTAATCCGGTGCATTCGAGACGAACCTAGACTATATTTATTTAAACAACGAGAAGTATGCCGCGAGGGACTGGAGAGTGCTAGTGCATTATATAACGACCTGCAGCCTATCTCCAAAAATAACAGCAAACCTCTATCTCGGAACGCTTTTAAATATTTGCGCAGGTTGAAAACGGTAGATGTTTCCATTTATATTTCCGAGCATAACGAATGTCATAACAGCGGAACTAAAACAATCCTCAATTAGTTAAAGCAATTAGCAAGATAAACTGTAAAGTCAACACCACGAGGCACTGACATTGTTAAAATTCTGTACAAATTGGCCCAGATCTCTTTACGTCGCTCATAGTTCACATACGAATATGTACGAACCAAAACCGTATGTAACGCGCGTAACACATTGCATTGTGAGTTGTCATCAACTAGTGACGTGGAACACACTGCCTTTTTAGAGTAACCGTGTCCTGCCTTCTAATGAGTTATTGATTGTTTGTTAATTTCCTTACATTAATCAGTTGGTCTCAGTCGGTCATGTGGTCTACTCTGTGCGCCGGTACACGAAAATGTTTAGTTGTATTTCATGCCAAAACTCATCGCGAAGTGAAATCTCCGAGACCGATTCGGAATCTGAAAATGAAGATGAATGGAGTAAGTGAAAATATTTCTGTATTCACAAATAATACGTCAAAGAGACGACACGTCGCGAAATCTGAAATTATTTTCCTCGTTAGCCTTTCGAATTTATTTGTGTGGAAATATTAAATGAAGTCACGTAGCAGGTGCGCGCCACAGGTAAAAATACTTCTTGTAGAAATTCTCGTTTTTAATTAAATTGAATTAGATGAAACACCACAACATCTGTGGTAGCGCACCGTACTTATTTCTTGCGAACAAAGTTTTCTAATATCATCTCGGGAGTTTCATTATTTAGAAATCGCGATATAATTATATAAAGTTTTTATGAAAATGATTTTGTGAGGCTGCCTGCTCGTATTGATTGGATTGCAAGAGAAACTTCGTCTT
Source organism: Anticarsia gemmatalis (assembly GCF_050436995.1). Classification (NCBI taxonomy): domain Eukaryota; kingdom Metazoa; phylum Arthropoda; class Insecta; order Lepidoptera; family Erebidae; genus Anticarsia; species Anticarsia gemmatalis. The sequence goes on from NC_134760.1 coordinate 6,030,554, forward strand.
TTAAAAGATTGAAAAATAATTATATATTCAGTGAGGTTTTATAATATAATTGATCACGGTCTTTTCAGGGGACATTAAAGACTTTTAATTTAAGATAATGCGAAATTTTATTTTGAATTATTCGTTAGTTCAAGTAGTAAGAACTTCATTGATGTTCAATGGTTCAATAAAATTAACTATCGATCAGAACTCGCATTGTTAGAAGCTGACATTTCAGTAGAGTTTCTAGTGAGGGAACGCTGGCATTCCATATCTCGAGATATCATTGTCAGTAGGACTCTTTATCGGTCGATCATTGTCAATTGTCGGTAGACAATAGTCCGTGGTATGAATACACTATGTACTGCAGGCAAGTGTACGGTAATCCGATTTCCTATGTGTTCCGAACAGCTGTCAGGCCTTCCTGTATCGGGCACTATCGGTAACAAATTTACTAGCTACAGATTATATTACAACTTGTATGGTTTGTGCCTGGATAGATATTGATTTCTGGTTGCAGTTAAGCCCTATAGCCTGCTACGTACCTGACTAATATATCAGGGTTATGGTTTTCTTAATCAAATTCGGAAAGGGTTATTACATTCTTGCTTGCAAAGATTATTAAAACTGGACTGATTCTGGTAAACTATACTGTGATAGAGTAGTGGTAAACCGACAAAAAAGAGCACCTGTTTCATTTAATCTCCGCATCAACCTAAGGTAGACCGGTAGAAAATGTCTTTATTTATTCAGTCACTAAGTCCGCATGTAGGTATGCAACTATGTATATAAAGTTTGAAACAAATAAATAAATAAAAGGGGCAGCGTCATGGACTGGGTTGGGATTGAGTTCGTATTTTCATAAACTCCAAATAGAAGACAGTGTGGCGCCAACTCACCTAAATAGAATTCGACTGGATTAAGATTCAAAGGAAAGAAAGCATCAATGAAACATAGGCCTGCATAATTATGTATTAGCGTAAAGCGCTGGCTTTGAGCGATGACGCCTTAGCCTATTGTACGGGAAAGCTCTTGAACTTAACCCTAAGAGGCTTTGTATTACAAATACGGAGTGATTAATCCGTCAGTTCTTCTTTTTCCTTTATGGTTAAGACAAGTTTATATACTTAGATATCATCATCAATCATGGCTATGCAGAGAAGAACCTTAAACTCAGTATTTAATTATCAAATAACTGACGTGATATTTATTTTTACATTACTACTTTGTAATACAAATGCGAAAATGTGTTGTTATTTACAAAGTGTATGAACATACTAACACATTTTCGTATTTGACTAAGAATGCAAAATCGGAACTTGGATTTCTATTAATGTTCTGCTTTTACGTCTAGGTCCAGCTCATTTAAATCCTAAATAGGATGATGCAAAGATGAAAAAAACTTTTTCACATTCATTTTATTTCAACAAAATATAAAATCGCGTAAGGAACAACGGGTATACGCTAGTATGCTAATAGTCATTTAATATGTACAGAATAATACCTTTAAAATACAACCACGAAATGTTTAAAATGTATCATTAATATAATTGATGTTCATTACTGAATAGCATTTCGTTTCGAAGTGACGTCGTAGCTATAATTAATATTTCAATTAAAAATGAATTAACGCTGAGTAAAGTATAGTTAAGAATATAATTGTATTAAAACGTCTTTTAGGCATATAAGGACCATTCTAATATTAATAAATTAAATATATCGCTGTACTATACAATAGAATATACACTAAATATTCTGCATATAATATTTTAAGTTTTTTAGATGCATACTAACATCGGATCCCGACTTCGTCCGCAGGCTAAGATTTTCCGTAATAATAAGTAGTAATGGCGTTATTAAGTAACAAAATCTGTCCAAATATCCCCGCATTTAAGAGACAAGGCAAGACAATATTGAGAAAAGAAGAAAAATTCAATTCGAATATTTTGTTTAAAGTTTACATTAATCTTTTAGCGAGATAATAGTATGCTACATCTGTGAAGATTCTTTGTGTTCATCTCAGCTTGAACAAGCATCCTTGAAACTCGGAGACTGCGGATCTAAACCAGTGGAGTGTTAACAAAGGAGTTGAAGACGCGGATTTAGAATATAGTGATACAAAATAGAATATAACTAGTACAACGCATGTTACAAAATTAAATAATGTATGTTGACTAAGACAACAAGGGTAATACACTATAGTCTTCAAAAGTAGAGTTTTCAGAGTAAAAGGACTTTAAGGAAGTTAACATTTGTTTTGTGCAATAATTAAGCTGTTACTTTTCCGAACATTCAGAAAACAATCTTAAAAATGATTGGTACATCAAGCAAATCCAGACCAACTGGTTACCGATTGTAGAGAATGCCAAAACAAAACTATAATTGTTTTGAATCAAATGGGCATGGGCGACTCAATAGCATTGAAGGACCATAATTGCCTTTCAGTTTCCTGAATGAAAAACATTCAAACAATCCTTGATCGTTGAGTAAAAGTGCTACACTAACCCCCGGTTTCTGAGGTACATTTAGCGGTGGTATATCTATTCGATAACGTTTTTTTTATATGGGTTTTAACGGTTTTGAATAGATAAACTACCGCTAAATTTACCCCAGAAACCGGGGGTAAGCCTTTTTTACCCCTTTTATCTATACTTTATGAACGTTAGAAGCTTTGAATAAGCTCTAAAATATTTCCACACTAGAAACGAATAGAGTCGTTCTCTATTGAAACTGGTCATCTTGACTCGCATTTGTAAGAGTCGGAATTGGGTCAGCGCGGTGCTAGAGCGATAGGTTCAACCTACTATTTGTGGACTATTGCTGTTTCTACTCAAATCGTTTCGTTTAGTACATTTATATCACCTGTGTCCTGAAAATTCGTACCACTTTATTAATAAAATACTTTTTCACTATGTAATACTTAAATTTCAAAATAGATCGAAAGTGACAATTCCGCTACGATATTTGTAAAAGAACATTCACAAGATTTCGCATAAAATGTAGACAAAAAACTAGACCCGTTATTTCAAACTAGTTACTAACTTATATTGGCAGAACTATTGATACCTTTGCCTATAAAAAAAGTTTTTGCAACTCGCACGATACGTCTCATACAAATATTTCGTTTTCATTTTGGATGGTTGTTTGCAAACAACGAGTGTATGAGTTAACCTCGTGGGAGTATATGACACAGGCTGTGTGTATGTAGATATATTTATATTTGTCGGAACAGTTGTGCGGTTCAACTCGGGCGGCGAAATTGCTCGTTAGTTCCGTTTCCTGCTTGACTTGGAGGGCTTCGCCGCGCAATGCCTGTTTTTTTATTTCGCCACGTTTTTCCGAATATCTTATTTTGTAAGAGCCTTACCTATTATATGTGAAAGGAAATACGCTACGATTATTCCCATATTTATGACTTCTATTGATGCTTTTGTATCGTTCCTCCATTTTGACAAATCGCGAGATGAAAGGAATACGTCGGCCAAAAGAGCAATTAACACATGGCATGTAATTTGGTAAGAGATCTCAGGATTATAATCCGAAACGCAGGCACTACAATATGTACATAGTAAATTTGACGGAAAATGTGTATGCGAGCTTATTCAAACATGTGTGAAGAGATTAATGGAATCCTTTATTTTAATTATAAAACCATTATCGTTAAGCCTTAATGGTTTGCGGTGAATTGTATAGATACGTATCTTCCAATTCTAAAAGCTTCGCGTATCGGCTCTCCGTATCTTATTAAATTCAATTAATCGGCCAGCTAGACATGTGGAATTGTGCCAAAATTAAATCGCAAGGTCTTACCGAAATAAAATATTCTATATCCACAGAACAAAAAGTTATAATAAAACCATAAAAACTGAAATTACGTGGCTGTAGAGGTCCGTATAACGCTCGAAATGATACTATTTACATTGCATATTACTTTGGGGAAATGAGAGTTATTATGACAGGCATAAAAAGTAGGTCATTCTTATCGCGTAAACAAATTTCTATGATGAACGGTCGAAGGCGCCAGGTTCCTCGGAGCCAAGATAAACATTAAACATGCTCTATCTTGTGCCTACCGCGGCCTACACTACAGACCAGCCCCTAGGTAGTGAATCTGTTTATGTGCCTGTTATTAACACTTTCGGGACCGGTAGTAAAAAGTAACGGACGTCACTTTCCGCTGTTATGTGGAATTTCCATTAAGTTGGCAGGTAAATACGCTCGGTTACGACTAATAATAAAGCTGTGTGCTATCATACTATCTCATCTCGCTGTAAGGGATGATGCTCATTACATCAAGCCGTCCGCAACTGTGCTTGCGTACCTTGAAAATAATTGCAGCTCCCTGATTGGTGAAATGGGTCCATTAAATTATTCTCTATTCCACGTATGTATTTCATTTCTCAAATAGAACTCTATTTGAGTTAAAGTTTCCCTTGTCGAAATATTATCTGAAATCATGTTAAATATTATGGACGTTTTCCATTTCACAACGTTGCAACGTTATTTTCTAGACTGTAGAAAATATTCGCTTGGATGCTACAAAAGACTCTTTCAAAAATATATTTCCTTCAGCCAGGCTACAATAGAAACACCGAATGTGAAAGAACCGCGTTTATAGATACGTGTTTTTATCTTTGTTTAGAAACAGCTAGATATGTTTTACGAGTACCCCTGTACCAAGGCCATATAAATCATTACGAGTAGGTGCTGTTGCGTATGTTTGATATTTCTGGGTTGAAATCAAATACGTGGTTACCGTTCGTTTAACTAACACCGTATTTGTATGGAGTACTTATTCTATTTTGAGTTTTTAGGTTTTGTTTTGTGTCACTACATCTTAGACGTATGGTAAGTATCATAGTTGTAATTGATTTGTTAAATGTAAAATCAAAGAACACGCACTTCATTATTAATGTACATATAGATATCATAACAATATGTATGTAGATAAAACTTCGAACATTGCTGACCAAACATATTTTACACGTAATTGCGAAAAGAGCAGCAGTAAATACTCCTTTGGCTGAATTTATCATTTTCCGGTGTTTAGCTGTCTCCCGACGGATTTCTCCAAAATGGTTTTCTCGACACGTGTTGATGTGTACGTCGTATACGTACAAATTGTTATCGGATTTCCAGATGAACGACTCAACGATTATTGCGATTTTCTTTTGACAAACAAGAACACTCCGAAGATTTCGTACGTTTGATATTACAATCGAATAAAATTCGCACCCTTAAACCCGAACAAATTGCTTACATACCTCGCGTTCGCTTAAATCTAATACAAGAAGTTTTATCAAACGGAACTCTCCCAATTCTCTATGTGAATAGGATCGATCTGATGCTCAGTTTTATCTTTCTTGTTTTGTGTTCAGTCGTAGTAATATTGTAGTTGGCATGTGTTTGTGTAGTAATTCTGAATGACGTGCTCAAAACATTGTACAACACGGAGCTGTAATTAAACACGTGGAATTAATTACTTACAATGTGTTTACAATTAGGATAAATTGTTATTTTGCACCTCATTACTTCCTTTATCGATTGTGGTTTCTACAAATCATTAATTTTACTGCTCAAATATACACACAGTTTTTAGTACTAGCAAAGACATGGATAAAATTTAAATTATTTTTACAGAAAAACTTAAAATTTTCAATTCATCGTGAACTTTCCTCTCGCAGGCGTCCAATGCTTTTTATTTTATCCGCCGCAAAGTGGGAGCAACGTTAGAAAAGTTAAAAAGTAACTGTAAACTAGTTACACGCGGGCATCCTATCTTTTTGAAAGTTTCGTCTGAGACGTGCTCTTATATGCTGTTTGGTACGAAAATATTTTTAATAACAAATTCTTGTGACGATGAAAATACTTTTTAAACATACTGGTAAATAAGAAAAGTTGGATATTAAGGTGTAAAAATATATAAATGTGTAGGTATACAATGTATGCAGAAAACAGCAATAAGCGCCCTATATTGGTAGTAGGAGTGCAAACAGTGAGCGACGTGGCACCGCGCGACGTGCGGATTAGTGGCCATAATGAAATGTCAGCGTTCACCGGCACTGATGAGGGGTTTATACTATTCTAGACTTTTAGTACTCTTTTTCTAGTCTTACTTCTTATCTGCATAATGAATTCATTACGTAATGAAATCCTGTGTAAATGCAAACAATATTGTATCTCGATCACGTATCTATATTTATAAGTATCTGTTACGGGGCCATACCAAATTCCATATTTAGTTCGTTATTTTGATATCAATGTTGAGTAAAGAGGAATTTAGAGCGATACTCAGTACTGCTGCCGTTAGAACAGCAGATAATACTCTTTTTTATACATAATGCGATAAAAAAATATAGAGTTTATCTAAACAGACTATTACATAGTTATAACCGAAAAACCTTTAAGTAGATACACAATGACAATGAGCGTAGGCTCTATCGACCGCACCTTTCATACATTAATGAGAAAATTTCTGTAGTGGTCAACTCTAACACAACCTTTGCATTACATAACACACCTCTGCCCATTCCGTTGCCTATTTTTAAGTATGATGGATTACTCCGGGTTAATTTATTTAAGTAAATTACATTATGGTATCCAAAATTTAATCTGACATTTTCGCACAGTCATCTCATATTCGATGTAACGGGCGGGTTTTGCAAGTGTACGTGAGATCAGCAATAATGTAACGATTAATTATGCTACTCATAACCTTGCACGTTGGTGTGGAACTTTTAAATATTTGAGAGACCTCCGCTTTATACACGAAAGTATGTATAATAATCGTTTGCAATGGTAATTACCTACTGTTTTTGATGTTGCCAACTTTAAAGGTTTGCACTGAATATGTTCCTTCTCTTCTCTCTTCGTCTTTTCAGCATTGGACTTCGGTACCTTGATAACAATATTTATGAAAGCGCATAATATTTCTGATTATTGACTGACTAATGAAATCTTCAAATCCTGTCTCAGTTCTCTTCTAAAGCATTTTTTTTTAAATCAATACTTTCTAGTTTTCCCAAATATCACAAGTCATGTTTTCATGAACACACACATAAATTAATTAGCAGACGTCTTTCTAAGCAATAATATTTTCTAAGACATTCGCAAAGGTTGTTGCTCTGTTTAAAGCACGCTAGCTTTGATAGTTTATGCATGCGCTTTTGCATAGTAAGAACAGTGACGAGAGCTAGTAAACTCTCGGAGGAATCCCTTTGTCTTCATTAGCGATGGACAGTCCATTGTTACGAAGGAGAAAGTTTCCATCTACCCGCTTAACTGTCAATCATTTCAGAGTTATGTGAAAGTCCTTTGAGGATAAAGACTTACCTGAATCGATTGTCTACTGATTTTTCAAAGCCTTTGTTTAAAATTTGTTGCTTTTGTGGTAAGTTATCGAGATTTCTTAAAACAGAATTTTTAACCAATATTCTGTGACTACTGACTTTTTTACGAACATAATTAATCAGTCCTGTACCTCGATTCTCTACCACTATCGACTACCGACAACAGGCTAGCTATCGACATTATGACATTTAGAATGTACTGCCAAGAAGGTTTCTGCGACGCCCGTCAGAGGCGCTTATCAGATTTTCATACAAAATTTCTCGATAACAGTTCGGTTGTCGGTTAGTCGATAGTGGTAGAAAATCGAGGTACTGATAACCCAGTTCGGCATTCATGAGAATTCAGTAACCACAATGCAGATAAAAATAAAACAAATTCAGTTTCGAACACAATATTAGTTCAATATCGCGTGGAAAACATTCATTACGATACGCAATCAGTCATAATGGTGTAGATAAACGAAGACAAAACCTAGTCTGAAACCACTCACATTGGTATACGAATAAAAATAATACAAACCTATTCTAAGGGTGACAGGTCATAAAACAGCCTCTTTTTTGTAGCTGACCTAAGATTAATGTTCTACATTGCGTGTAGAATGAATAGAATAGTGCTACAATATAGGGATAGTAGTCGCACTATGATTTATTTTTAAACCACGCAGTCTAGGGGATAATCCGTGTAGCGTGGGTGGCTTTACAAATAGTATAAAACACAAAGATGAACGGACTTAAACGACGTCTTTCAGTTACAGATTTTCTCTTTGATATTCTTGACAAATTAATTTATTTTACAGTGAAAGACACAAGCAAATTGGATAAAAAATTACGTCCTTTTGCCGATTTGTTTTATAAATGAAAAGCAATTGGAAAATAGCGTTTTGAAATGTGCTTATTTAATAAACAAATGATGTAAATACCGCCGCGATGCGGTACTCGTGTAAATAAATAATGATCACTCAAATTAGAGAGCTCTCATCCTTAGTGCTCGAATGGAAAAATCTCTAAGGACCCTGTTTGTTTCTCTTGCTTTCTAGTTTATTACATAAATAATAAGTATGTTTTATATACCATATGCGGTTTGCTATTAAGACGTGCACGTGTATTGATATTTTTGCTTGAGTTCTCTTATTGGATGCATCTCAATTATTTTCAATTCATCCAACCGCATTTGTCCTGGGCGTCTAGTGAGTAGAAGCTGGTGGAAATTAATTACTCATACTCTAATGACAAAGAAAACCAGCGCTCGAATGAGCCTATGAAATATTTGCAGAGCCGGCTTTTTGTCCTGTGGGCTGATCGGGGTCCAGTATTAATTGGCCAAACGCAGTAGGGCTTTCATAGTACAAAAATAGCTGTGTTTATCAAGGCTTTAAAAAAAATACAAATACGTAACTTACACGTCGGTGGTAAAAACACATCTGTATATTCATTTAAATCGCAAATTTTTCAAGAAAACTGCTCTCAGTTTACTGTAGAATTTAGTTATCCTAAAGTGCTTCAACAATAACGCAACAATCGACCGAGGGGATTGGAAACTCATGGGCAGTCAGGGGGAGGTCTTTGCTCAGCAATGGGATATAGAAACAGGCAAATAAAAAAAAACTTCTGGTCCAGTCTATAACGCTCAATAAACGGAACTATTTATAAAACGCACTGTTCGTTATAAATTCTTGATATTTCCTTTCTCATCGTAAATAAGAGGTAATTAGTCATAAATCAAAATGCATGTCAACATAAAACGTTTGTAATGTTAAAACCACAACCGTTTCCGCGCATTAAACTAATCATTGTTCATATAAAAGATCTTATCGAACGTTTATGGAAATAAAGTGCTGATATAATATATTTTCCTGAACGAAATATTTGTTAGATTACACGACATATAACTTAACTAACGAACTAGTTAGGTTTTCAACGAAATAGCTATGAAATGCTCGATATTTTTGTAGTGCTCCGATGTTTTGTTTTTACATTATAACATGTGATAGAATTTATTTCTTTTGACAATAAATAAATATCATTTTCGTGAGATTAAATTCTGACATTATTATTTTGATACGTAACTTGCTGGGATTGTCTTTCTTTTTTACTACGGTTGAGACTGTCACTAAATATCTATATTATACAGTTTTTTACAGTTATTTACGTACATCACTGTTATTATAACTAGCATATAAGTTATCTGAAACTTATATATTAGCGGTGTAACGGGCCTCATATATTTTATTTTTATTATAAAACAGTAAATAACTCTATATAATATCGAGTAGTTACTCTCAAACAGCCAGCACTACATACCGTACAGGCGAACAACTAAATTATAACATTCGTGCGGTATATTGGTAAACTTGCACTGGACTAGTGTGGAGTGTTGACCAACGCTCTCTCGATGCAGCCGTGAGCTCGGCAAACATCTCGCGGCTGTAGGTGAACAGCTAACTACACAATAAGATATGCAACCTAACATACATGAGTAGGGAAACAGCCTTTGGGTTTCTAAGCAACTATAACGAGTAACCATTTAAAAATAGCCACAAATAAGCAAAAAGTAGGACAAAATATTGATGATTAGACTTGCAAAATTACTGAAATCTTAACATTATCTTTCTGTAGCTCCACTCTCTATAACTATCGGCAACCAGCTAGCTATCGAAAATCTTTGTATGAAAGTCTGATAAGTGCTTCTAGGGGGCGCCGTTGGAATTTTTAGAGGACATTTTAATTGTCAAATTCTTGCTTGATACTCGAAAGTATCGGGACGGTAGAAAATCACGCCACGACAGGGTTTTCTATAAATTTAGTTTCAAATGAGTATTATCCAAACACTGAACTGATTTTCACATTTTTGTTTCATATTTGTATTTAAATTATTTAAAAATAAAACCACTCTTGAACGAAAAGAATCAACGATTTCCATACGTTCTAGTGTTGGTATCTTCAGATGTCAAATCAAACTCTCAACTTACTTCGAAAATAGCTCTACGGACATAATAACAGACGTAAACTAAAGTTTTCCAATAAGGTTTCCTTTGTACCCGAAGGTATGAACCTGAAAACAAAACTAATTGAGTGCGGTATGAATGTACCTTTTGTCACAGACGCGAGATAGACATTTACATTACAATGTTCTTACATATTATTATATTTTGGGTGACGACAGTATTATATAATGAAATATGAGAAAGAAAGTCGCTCACGTGCCGTATGCGAAATTATTTACTGATTAGGTAAAAATAAAAATTTATTATATTGTGAGTTCAATACGAATTAACAGATTATGATTGTTTTACATACATACATAAAATTACACCCATACATCACGCTTTTTTCCCATAGGCAGAGACCAGAGAATGCCACTTCGTACGATACTTACAAACTTTTTATGCACATGATCTTGACTGATTGTCATATAAAAAAATATCAGTATAAATAATTAAATTTGCGTAAAATTGATTTTAGTAGTTTTGTTGAGCCCCATAGAATACAGGGTTCCACGTAAAGTGTTTATCACTCATGTAACATATAATTTGAATTGGCATAATCCAATATTATTTCGTAGATACATAAAGTTTTACCTACAATAGCTATTAAACTCAATACCCAGTCTAATAGTGTGTAAAATATTTACACCCATAGTCCCCGTTAGGTATCCTGGGGCGATACCTACACCGCTCCTCTCGACATGTGAATTAGTAATTGTATTACGAAATTGTAAACACGTCTGCTCTAACCTGTCAGTCTGTTCCTATATTTGAACAGTAGTATATATAGAAATAGAATGGTCTTGGCTATATGAAGTAGCGTATATGACTTACCGCTTTTATGAAACTACGTCCTCTTGGATTATATTCATACGGTTTGAGTTTCCCACGGAAAAAACCACGTGCAAAAGCTAGCACAGCATAAAATGAACATTTCCAGAAATACACTTTGTGATCAACTGCTGACTGTTGTATAAGAGAATCTATTCGAAATTGATAGATGCAGCTGAAAATTGCTAATGTGGCGTGAAAACAGCAATTGCATAGATTAACACAATAAGCTGGTTCTCCATTACGTTCTGAATTTCAGACATATCTAGCAAAATATGACTGGTATTAGGAATATATCTGCCTCACTTTGTGGTCAACTCGAACGCACTAAATGTACACAATAATTGATTTCCTCAGAACCCTCAAACGTCAATCCAACTAGTCTACATTTACTGAGAAATAGAAAGCAATCCTTTCGTGGAAACGCAGGCATAGTTTGTACCTAGAAGTCACGATTTAGTTAGAAATGGTTAGATTAATATCAAGTGAATCAAGATTATACAAATCGATCACAAATACAGATCCTTTAGTTCAAAGACTTGGTCAATTGATTTGTTAAAATCGTTTTTTACAAAGTAAGTAGGTACTCTGGCTTTTTAACTTATTCGTCGACTGAGTCACGGGACGTCGCGTTTGAATTAAAAGTTTTCAAAAACAAAAATAGTAGCTAGATTGGTTTTGCTTTCATACTAATGTTTTTTGCAAAAAATTCTACAACTATGCAGTGCAGGTTTTGAAAAGCTATGGCAAGATATTTTCTAGTAATTCTATTTGAATTCATAATTAGCAATTGAAGCATTACAGCTGAACTATGCTACAATCTACACACTAATTTACACTTTGGTTAGTGGGTCACGATACTGACGATCGATGCTATTTATTCAAGCCGATTACAAACGTTACGATTAAGCTTAGTGATTAACAACAACGGTGACCTACGTAAATAACCGATTGTCCTCTAAGAACTTGTAAAATTGTTCTTAACACGCACAATCAAATGCTTTGTTACTTTTCTTTAAAGAGTCTGTTTATTGGCGTTTTAAATAAGAGCTAATTACGGGCATAAAAATAGAACCTTTTATGCGTCTAATAAAATTATGGTTAAGGTTAAACACCTAGATAGCTTAATTAAAAATAGCCTTTGTTGGTCCTCACCTTACTATGAATCAGTGAAAATCTTGCCGAAACGGGTTCAGCCTTTTTGTGGGTTAGACGGTACATTTTAAGTTTTTATAGATTGATCAGCTACATCGGAGTAAGGCGATCAGTATATTTCCCAGAATTTCAAACAGTCTTCTATCACAAACAATGAAAATAAAACATAAACTTTGCCATCGCTACAGCTAATAGAAAATTGAACCGGAACATTTTTCTGCAAGATTCCATTGAAGTGTAATATCTTGAACTATGAAGCAAATCCTTAAGTCATTCCTTTTATTGCGATCTTTAGTTAGTTCCTTACTGTTGAATGCCCCTCTTAATTGAGATTGCGAATAAAATGGCAATTGTACTTTACCATTGTTACGTGGACTGATAATGAAGTCAGTTTTTATTCTTACAATGAGAGCCGTGCCTTTTCTGAGAGATTTTTATCTTTATAGCACCTTTTTATACCTCCCATTGTTTGGGATTGCTTATTTTTCAAGATAGGCCCGTAACATGACAATTAATGTTGACAATCCTTGTTTCTTTTTCCTAATTAATCTAAAAATAGCGTAATTGCTTCTAGACAAAAACTTACTGGCATAATTATGTTGTTTACACACAGATAACCTACCTTATGTTTGTTGAACAATAGGAATTCTTGCCGTGACTTGTTTGACGATGTCAGATTTTCAACAAGTTTTATCTGATGGTTAGACGTTATCTACAAGTATTAATTGGTTAGGTCTATATAAAAAAAAATCACCGAAATGTATGTACGCGCATAACATTTGAACAACTAAACTAAATTGGATTTTCCTTTTAAATATGTTTGTAACTGTCGGGACAATGTTTGTATGGAATCGATGGGACAAAATTCTAACGGAAAAGAAGGAAAAATGGTCTATAGGTACTTGTTCGAAGCCTACGATATCGCTAGTTATAAATAATTTCAAGTTTCAAATCAAGAATTTTGGTAAACAAATACGAAATATAAAGGTGGACTCATTAGTTCCCGTAAGCACTAGCTTTATGTTATAAATTACTGGAATTAGTAGCGGTCGAAAAGTAATTTGCTGACTGGCACCAACTTCAAAGCTCTTCGTCACTTTGACAATTTGTCTTTTATAAATAACACTCCCGAGGGACGCAAAACATAGAAAATTACTTTTATACCTCCGAAATTGGGTGGAATAATGAAACTGGAAGTAGGTACTTCGGTTTCTCGTTACGTATATTAAAAGTAATATTGTGTCTGGTCGCAAACAGGCATGGAGATTCCAAATTGATTGTGTGTTTCGAGACGCTTCTGTTTTTCTTGCATATAACAGCACACTGTTATGAGATGAAGTTTAAGTAACAAGGTGTAGAAGCATACACAAAGTAAAGGAAAAAAAGTATAAGGAAAGACAACGTTGTGATTACAAAGTAAGGAAAATATTTTCTTTAGAATTGACTTAGGGTAGGTAAGTGTTGTTGCATTATTATTGTTATATTAAAATTTATTTATATATTAAATACTATATACTAAGTGCGGGTTGGGAACTTTGCATTACCCTTAATTAATGTATTCAACAAATTTTAGACATGCTTTCATTATTAATCTAATGCCAATACTTATACTATATTAATTTAATTACTTTTCGATTAAGCATGTTCAAAACTTTGGTCTAACAGTCATAAAAGTTATTAAAACATGAATATAAAAAACGAATAAAATCTTAAAAAAAACTTCAAGCTATTTAATATTATTCAACAAAACTTCATCACACTCATCTTTTGCTGGTAAAAATAAACACACCCCACTCTGCCTCCTTCCAACATATTGTTTCTAAGTTAATCTCTTAGTGGAAGAAATCACGGAAAGTGCAACTTGCACGTGTGTTACTTCCTACGTAACTGACGACTAAAGGAACACCTAATCTATTGTGCTCTAAGCTTTTATAGACACGCTTTATAAAGAACGTGCTTTGTGCAAATGTCAGCCGTAATGTAATTTATCTTTGAACTAAACTGGTAAAGGAAAATTCTAGCTGGCTGGTTTTATGGACTCCTACGCCACAAGCAGAAAGCCAGATAAAACGAAATGCCTTTATGCTTCGGACTGCAATGTGCATAATAAATGGACTATAACTCAAATAAAGCTGTATATTAGGTCGGGGAAAAAGTCTTTTCGCATTATAGTATGTATGAACTTGTAATAAAATCTCTTTGGCTTCAAGAATCACAAATGAGTACACGGTACATTAGGTTTCTTTCAGTGAGCTCGTGAGGTACCCAAATATCAAGCTTTTTTGTGTAGAGACAAGTTCATACATACTACAATGCGAAAAGACTTTTTCCCCCACCATATATTTTAAAGAACGTGAGTTTTCAACGCGAACGACAGGCGTAATTACACCAAGCGTTTTATCTCGGCTCCGTAGACAGAATATTTCGTACATTAACTCCACCTGTTAAGTAAATTGTGCATAAAGTCTGCTCAAAGAATAAATACCTGGCCACTTTTACAGCGATGTTAAATGAGACTATGAGAGAGGAGACGTTTTGTATTCTATAACAACGGTTACTCTCCAGTTTCAACAATAAAACTACGAGGTAATACTGTAATAAAATGAACGTATCTGAGTTAGTTTTACGGTCGGTCTTTTGTGCCGTTCAGAATAAAAAGCATATCGTCTGGGTTGACTAACCTGACGACGCGACGTGCAGACGAAGCTGTCAAAACTTCTTCAATTATGACGTCATACATAATAGAACTGCAGTGGTATATTTTGCAAAGCTACTTAGCGCGATACTTTATAAAAAAAATATTATGCAAATCTTATCAGCGCGTCTAGCGGGCGCCGTACATACATTTCAAAAATCAAAAGTCTCGATACTCGATCATACCGATTGTTCAGAATCGCGCTACAGTATTCGTTATATAATCACAAATTTGTTCGATATTTTTCCTTACATTGGAAATTATCTTCAAGGCCTTCACTGTAATTATCACTTTCAGCTGTTATATATTTCCAAACTTATCAACGAATAACCTAACTTTTAACGATTATACGAAAGTTTCATGTCAAACAAATTGTTATACGTGTCTGAATTACAACTTTGTGATAAATTATTCAATTTCAAAGTACTTTATTTGAACGAACTATGCATAGAACATTTTGCAGGAATTTGAGCGACAATGGGCTTCCCACACAGACTTGTGAGTGCTATTGACTGTCGATCAAGTGGTCGTGAGTGGGAAACCTTTTCGTTAAACTATTGGGGTGAACCCACTCATATTACGAGCATATTCAGCTTAATTGGAGGAGTTAACGGACATCTTTGTGTCTGGCTTTCCTAGTAGTTTGTGTGAATTTCAGGGAATGTTTGTTGCATTGCGTTAAATATATGGTAATGCTTTCAGTTTGGTAAAGGAAAGCGTCAGTGTAACGCTAATGTTTGCTACAACCAACGGAGCTTTTAGATTACCGACTTTGTTTAAATTGAAAATTAAGAATCCATTTCCTCATTTAAGTAACATCTTCTTAAGTAAATCACAAATGTGTATGAAAGCCACGCCTATATATGTCTTTAACCCTTTCTTATGTATTCACAATTTTAACACGTGTATTGTATATAAAGGCATAATAGATAAGATTGAACGATTAATCACAAAACGGATCATATTTCACTGCGGGAAGTACAAGATAAATATTAGAAGGAAAGACAAATTACAATACCTACATAGCTAGTTTCCTTACGAAATAAATAATACAATATAAAGGTAACCTATCTAAAAATATAACAGGAAATGTTTATGTACGAAAGTTTCGTTATTACCCCAAATGAGGGTGTGCTTCATGCATAAAGATTTAGTTATAAATCACGATGGAAGCATTTTTATGGTGCGAGCCGCCATGAAAACCAAGTGTGCTGATATAGCTATAAAATAGAGTGCCGTTACCGATCCGTATGAATCATCTAGGATATCGATCGACTAGGTTATAGTATCACGAAACTTGCGTACTTGTTGTATTTCTTATTGTCTCTTTCTGTTTTGTTCCTAATACATCTGCAGAAAAGAGACAAATAATAAACAATATACAGCTCCATTTTGGTATTCAGTTTGGCTAGTTTTTCCAAGGTTCAAATTTGGATCTAATGAACTATTCTTGAAAAGTTTTGTTTTCTGTAACTGTCCATATTAAAACGTAAAATTACGAAATATAGACAGTTTTCCTATCTTTAAATAAAAAAAACTTAAAATAGAAAATGAATGAAAATGTGTGCCAGCTTTAACATCCATTAAGTTAATAAAGATGTGTTAGTTTCTAAATTATATTCTCCAAATTGTACCGTAAAAGAGATCCTGGACTTTGTTAGCCAACTCTGTTGACGTCAAACAAAGCCTTTTCGGCGAGTCAATGTTTATTCAGTTCTAAAAAGTACCGTGATTATTGCAAATACAAAAGGAAACAGACTACAGTAAACATAAAAATATAAATCATTTTAGGAAAAATATATCTTTGCTTTGTAGAACAAACGTTGAATTTTATGTTATTGTTTTGTTTGAAGCAGAAAAGTAACAAAGGTTAGTTTGGACAGTATAATTGAGATATTGCTATCTACAAAGTGGATGTTGGCTAAACACAAACTAGCCAAATCCCTGCAGCGTACATTGAAACAGTTAATGAACGATTCGGTCTGAGAGTGTTCAGGTCAACAGGGAAATAAAATAGGCCGCTATTGTTGTTTCAAATCGTGTTCAATACACGAATAGACACGATCAGGCTTTTTAATGTTTTTGGGATAGAAGAATTAATGTGTTACAGTTCACTGGTTCTGCAATGTTCGCTAAAGAGTATCTGTGTAACAAAGTGATGAAAGTAAAATTGCTGTTTAAAATTCAGTGAACAAATATTTTCTAGAGTTGAACGTTAGCTTCATTAATAAAAGCTTTAAACTGTAGTGACAAGAGTGTAATGAAGTAATATTCTGTACAAAGTCGACTGGACGTTCTGGAAAACTAGAATTTAATTACTTTTAACTCTTAAGCTTTCAATTTTCTAAGAGCATGTGAAAGGCAACATTATTTATTTCTTCCACGCTGCAAAGTTCGTCACAGTTTCATAGATAGCGCAAACTTTACTATCTAATATCTAAATAACAAGTTACTGTCGTGCCAATTGTCACGGCGTTTCCATTCAACCGCCATACTATCGATAGAAACTTCTATATAAAATCAACTTCTATTCCATTCCTATAAACATCCAATACGCCCTGATTTCAATTTGTTTAGCTATATAAATAATTCATTCGCATTCGTTAGCAGACGCCGCGGTTATTTTCGATTTGTTTTATGAGCATTCAATATAAAAATCCAGAAGGAAATATGTTTCATGGGCCACATGTATTTATAGTTTATTCCTTGACGTAGAACAACAGTAAAATATGATGTCACGGACCGCGCAGACATTTTATTCCAGTCATAATTAGACAGACTAATTACGCCCGCATGTTGTAACTTCTTCACGGAACCTTACTCCGAATTAATAAGTACAACAATAAGGCCTACGGGCATATTAAAAAGTTATAAGAAGGTAGAGATTTGCATACAACCAAAATAAAAGATGCCTCAACCAATCACACGGTCGTCTGTTTTCTTCTTAAAACGACAGTCCAATTGTAATTTACTCGTGCGTATTTGTGTATCATTCACAATATAAACTCGTGTAAGAATATGTGCACGTAATAAAAGTAGGGACACACAACATATACAAACAGTCTTTGGTAATCTGGCTCGCTTTATCCAATCAGTTTCAGAACAAATTCCTTTCAATCGGTACGATGTCGATTTGATTCGATTGAATCGAATTTAGGCTAAAGCTGAAATCCCCAAATTGCCTACATATATTTTGAATTTTTAACGTTGGAAAAATGGTGCTTTGTTGAGTCTTATCGAATCTCACAGGCGAGCTTAATAAATCCATAAAATGGTAGTTTTATTTTGTACTTTGTTTAAAATGCTTTGGCAAAATAGCGCTTAAATAACGGAATCTATGGAAGCTTTACTTTGGCATCGTTTAATTTTGATCAAAAATATCGTTCTGTCCCTTGCCAAGTCATCGTTTTATACAGCTATGTAGCTGCTATATACACGCGGAGCTCGACTTTACGAGGCCCTTAGATGTCAGAAATTATTATAAGAATTTGCTATTAAATTCCACCCTTAGTTTTATGAATGACGCGCCTCCAGATAAAATTACGAAACATTTGTTTTAGCTGCCCCGAGAGTGAGTCAGGGAAATCTCTGCCTATATTGTATAGGTATAGTCAATCTAACGTTCGCAATAAATTTTCTTCGGCAGAAACCCGCATTCACATGTGTTCAGTGTATTCAATAGTAATTACCTAACGGATAACGATTATTTACCTCTAATACTATCTTTAGTGGCTGGCCTTGAGACTTGGAACTTCAAAACTCACACGCGAGTGTAAGCGAAACTATTAATTGGGTAATGTTTTATCATTAAAACTTTAAGGGCTACATCGGGAAAGGGTGCAGTTGGAAAACGGATCCATACATTAACTACATATTGTGAAAGGGTAAAGTGAATCCTATTCAATTTCGTTTCCGTCCGTCCCTTTCATAACATATCCATATTATGTAGATCTCCAAGACAAATGATAGCGTCGTTGAATTGGATAGCCGACTGCCTCCTAGTACGGAAACTCTATTAAGCACTTAACTGTTTCGGGAAGACGCAAGCGGCTTCCAATTTTAGCTAGACGAAGTTAAAACTTAAACGCTGAACGTTCTCGAGGAGTTTGAACGTAATTTCAAGTGTTCGTGTAAGGAAATGTGCCAATATAAAAGTTTGAGTCACGCTTGATGGACGAGAGTATCGATAATGCGGGGCGTTCAATCTTCATATGTCATGCTTTGTGTAGTCGTCTCGATATCGCGCTTCCTACTGAAATTGATGCTGAATTTGTATTTTCGAAACTTATCACATTTATCTCGCAAAGATGATATGGGAATAATATGTGATCATTTGAGTTGACATTTTGGCTCGCTCCTATATTTGTATCGTTGTGAGACTTATTCATTTTATATAATTTGCCAAGAAGTAGCATAAGTCAATGACGAAAATACAATATATTTTACTTCTATCTTGATAAAATCTTATTTTATTCCGCAACATTTATACATTTTCCTTTATTACGAGTCGACTCAATTAGTTGAATACGACCTTACTATTTATAGAAGTATACAAAAAAAAATATTTTTATAAGGATCATAAAATTAAATGTATCTTTCGTCCGTTATCCTCCTCATAACTGAGGGTCGTGATTGTTTTACGTCCACGTTTCGAATTAATAGGGTGCTGTGACATCGCCCCTCCCATAATATTATGTTATATACCACTCTATTAATAATTTATTATTATTTTATGTATATTGCGGCTTTACTTTTTGAGATGTGAAATTTGTATAGGTGGCAGACAGTAATGAATGCAGTTAATGTTAAATGGATAAACAGTTTCTTTATGTAGTTGTTAGTTTTTACAGAGAGGATTAGTTGTAAGAATAGTCAGTCGTATAAGCGGGGTAAAATATATTTAAACAAAGGACATAGTATACAAATAGAACTGGAGTCAACATTATTCGTCCAACTTACAAGAATTACAAAAATGTTATCTACTGAGCAATCAACAGTTGAACACCATTTTGATATAAAACCAGATGGCATTATAACCTTAATTTTGTAATACTCGTAAATTACTGAGCTCAAATGTTACGTAATTTTGGCCTTATTAAAGGCTATTTGGCTAGCGTGCAGCCTGCGGCTAAGGCTTTATTGTGAAATATTTCAGTGCAGTGCATATTGCGTTGTTAACAAGCTCAAATGAATGAATTTTATCCGTAGTTTGTCAAAGGCTTTTAATCGATGGATATCAAACGTTCAGTTTAACATGGTTATAAAATATTGAAGCCTTTAAAATATTGTGAATAATATATTTATACTTTCTGGGGCAGTGTTCAATGTTTATAGTTCACGAGCACAATGGAAATTAAATAATTCACCCTGGGTGATGTTTTTACCTATGCCCAAAAAGTATACATACATACATTTTTGGTTTTTGGGTTCATTGAATGAAAGAATTGAATTAAAAGAACTTTATAAAGGAACCAACATGCGGTACCCGTTGATAACTATGTCCTTGACGTTGCAATGTATGAGTAAAATTAATAATAGAACAGGCCGACACAAGGCAAGCTCTCACTCTAACTTCACATGCATTATTCACCGCCGTTTGCAATTCAGAGTTTAGCCCGAAACCCCCAAATTGCATTATTCTACACAGCCAGCATACAGTACAGTCTATTACAACCAAGATTGGCCAATTAATGATTAGTCGTTGTTATATAGCTCAGGTTAAACGGCCGGTCCAACAATTTGCATGCAGATGAGGGCTTTCCATCTTGTTAATGTTTAATTCAGTCGGTAAATAAACCCCTGTCCTAACAGACAAATATTTACGCACACTAAAACGTTTTAAACTGCTTTGGTCAAAACGTTAGCGCTGCTCATAGTTCACTTCGGGGTAAGTTATTGGCTAATATTTGTAACTTAAGGTTGAGACGGACTAACCGAAACTTTAAGCAAGAATAGAAAATGAAAATTATGATCGTGAAATCTTACTTGGTAAGAACCAACTTCAAAATTATATGATTTCAATTAAGCAGCTTGATAGATCTGTGTCCAGAAATCGTGTTCTGCAGAAAACCCCTAAGTTCGTCCTAAGCTTCAAGTAAATACGTGTACGCCACTAAAACGTTTTTGTTTTCAATCTCTGCACCTTTAGGTGTCCAATTTTCTTTTCTTTCCCGGTAAATTGGATATCGTCAATCCACTTTTTCTCCTGACAATGAAAGCAATTTGTAACATCAATCACTCTTTTTGAAAGTCACGTGACGAAACCCTCGTATTTAATTACAGCTACTGGGATGAAAATTGGAAATTTTCGCTCATACTCTAATCCGATTTTTGTGTTTTTGAAAATAATTTATAATGTTTGACGATTTACCCCGAATTCAGTGGGCCGTGTTGGCCGCGTTGGCTTTATTGTTTTCAAAAGTAATAGCGAACCAAAATGGGTCTCCGTTTATTTTATTGGAATTGCGTAGGCGCCAATCCTCGTACTAATTTGTTTTATGTACGAAAATAGACCCATTGAGAACTAAGAACATGAACGGTCCTGTTTCAGTGTTCTCGTAAAATCATTTTGTACATAGAGGAAAAGTAAAATCGTTTTGTATTTACATTGCTTATTCAAACGCATCAAATTAACATTAATTAGACGCGCTGGCGACTTCTTACGAAATTTCGTAATAGGTCAAATCAGTTTTTCCTTTTCTTGTCTACGTCAGAAAAGGTAGGGACAAGAAATGGAATAAATGAGGATTACCTCTGAAGCGTGACTTAGGTACCTATGCCCTGAGACCCGGCACTTTTATACAAATGTCAACGCTACATTTAGGACACATCTGTGCTGAGCAAACAATTTGCAGCAGACTCAACTAATTATTACGTTACTTTTATAGGCTGTCGTTGTTTGCTTGACGGGTTTTAACATGCCACGGAAGGGGAATCAAAAGTAACTATTAACTGATTCAATTTATATAGTTTCACTTACTCTAAAAGTGTTTTCCGTTCCTACTATAGTCGAAAACATTTTCGCCTATCATCAAACTATAAGCCCAATGAAGACCCAACCTTAGCCTAATGTAAACGTCACGCTGCCGAATAACCAGATATGGATGTGTTACAAAGAACGACGAAATTCAATTAACACGGTCCAAATGCGAGCACTCAGAGGAATATATCGAATCACCATACGTATGATTTTTTCCAAATATTACGTTACAACATGACGTTTCTGGTTCATACATAAATTGATTTTTTTACCTAAAGCGAGAAGCCAAATTTAAATAAAAAATGACATTATTATGAGTACTTCGAGCACTTACCTTTTTTAGTATGTATAAGGTTAGCGTAAACAAGAGAGTATGTTTGAATTTCAAATGACCATATACCTCTCCGACGGACTTGGGTAACAAAAACATTAAAAATTCAAATCGGTATTAACCCAGATCGTGTATAATCCGTATGATATGAATTGCTGACTAAACACGAAGCTGAAATACTGAAATTGAGTCGAACTTCCCGACTGGCCACGCCGGTAACATCGAGCTAGTTCCATTTCGGAAATCCACTCCTAACACAATCATGTTTATGGTTCGGGAGTTTAATAGAACTGTTATTGCAAATTGCTATGTGATCGTTTTGGACGACCTGCTTATATTAGGATACCGAAATGTTATATCAAATTATCCTAACTGTACAAATACATGTTAAGTTCAAATGTTATTTGGGTACTTCATTTTAGCTAAATTCATAAAGTTTAGTGAACATTCACAAATAATTATGCCAAGAGGGTACGAACGTTTTTACTACTTTTTACAAACTACCTGTCTACAATTAGCATCTATTGATGTACAAATAAAATAACAATAATCTACCGAAACAGTTCATTAGTATCGTTGCAATAAAAGTTAATTTAAACAGATAGATCCATTCCACGACTGTGGCTCAATTTATAAATTGTTTATTCACTTCCCGAAGCCCGTATAATGCTTAATCCGGTTTATCTTAATTGCATTGTTCTCGAAAACAGTGAAGTGGGCAGTATCTCCCACTCCTAATTTAATAGGAAGATTCGGAGTTGGCCAATTTTGGGGGCGGGACTTTGTGGGACGACGGCGGGACGTCACGCATCACCGCGGCCCTCACGACTCAACTATCATTTCTAACAGCCGTCTGCTTCCACAACCTTCTTGGTTTTATTATTATTATGCAGTGTCTAACCTTGGGGAATGTCAAGACGGAACCCGATGGCAAACGGCCAAAATGTTCGTCCTTCAGATAATATTCGCCTCTTGAGGTTTACGTAGCGCCATGACATCTGAGATAAAAAGAATAATATTACGTTACTGTCTCCCAGCTGCCGCTTTTTGAATGAAGTTTATGTGTTTATTGTCACTTCTTTTGATAATTTTTGGTGAGAACTGTTGGTATACTAGAAAATCATTTCATACGTATTAAATCGTTTTAACAGGATATATACCTCTGTTGCGCAATCAAATGAAAGTCGTAAGTAAAATTGTATTCAAGTCATGGATAGGAAATATTTCATATTTTTGTAGAATACCAAAGCTCTATGAAAATGATCTTTAAGGCTGTGCAAATATTCTGATAGAGCCAAAATAGTACGCTAAGAAGTAGGTCGCATTTGGATTCGTTCCAAATACGATTTACAACAGTGTCTCGAGAGTCCGATATTCCGTAAAGCCAGAGATAAGCAACAAGTTTTTTTTTCTTCTTCTTTGTGTGACGTTTACTTTACATCTTTGGTTTTTTAACGATGCTGTTTTTGCTTAAACTTAAATACCAGTAGAAATGCTCGATTAGATCTTTATTATACTAGAAATTGAGTTACCTACGGATTTATTTATTCCTATGACACAGAGACTAAGTAACAGAAGCAGACATTTTTTATTTATTTGATAACTAACCAAACTTTATTCATATGAAAGCATATTTAAACTGAAACTTTAAGACACCGACATTAACTTTAAGACGCCTTTGGTCTACAACTACTACTTTATTAAATGTTGGAATTATCGCCATTGATTAGTGCTGACTAGTCGATCTATAATATATATTTTTTAATTTTACAAAATTTCCCCGTCTTACCTGGACTACCAATGATAAAAATCATACCAAACATTTCCTGTTTATCCTGGATAATATAATACCAAATAGGCCTACCGTGAACGCGCTTGTAGTCTGTCAATTAATGATAAGTTAAGTGTCACGGTGATCGATCAGTTAATAAATCAACGCGGCTCAATGTCAATTTGACTAATTGTCTCTCGTCAATGAAGAATAACGAACCTTAATGAGATAAATTCGATTTGCAACGATTCATTTGATACGGTTTAATTATAACATACAGAGTGGAAACTTCATTATTTTGTCAATATGACGGATTAAGGTATTGGCGTATGAGTAAAGTATTATTTAAAAAAATGCTTAATTAAATCTTAATTCTGTTATTTAGCTTGAAGAATTACAAAGAGCTATGTTTATTAATTTAAAGTACCAAACATTAAATTAATAACCACAACCAATAAGTTTCTTCCTATTCCTTCACATTATTCATAGAACTTATTTTGAGACTAATGTTGATATTATCATACTATATGTACAATGAACACTATTTGTAACAAAGGATTGTGTGTTAAACGTGAAATAAATGTCCTCATCCCTTCCTATATACCTTTACATAGGTATACTCTTACATAACAACACCTCGAGTGATAACTCATCGTGGCAGTAATAAAGTGAATTATGTAATCATACTGTAACCTTTTATAGGGCACTTACATGACCTAAAAGGCCCTAAATGGCGCCATATAAACGGGAGAATGACTTTTATATTACATTCGAATGCAAAACACTGAATAAATTCAAGAGTTTTTAGCGATTACGTCATTAATATTTTTGTAGTATACTCGCACATCAACATATTATAAATTTAAAAGTTTGCATGTTCAAAAGAATGTTTGTTACTCATTACGCCAAAACTACTGAACGGATTTTGATAAAACTTGCTAGTCTTATAGCTTTATGTACCAGAATATTACCTAGGCTACAGAAATACTAGCTTTTGCCCGTGGTTTTGTTTGTATACTTACTAGGGCGCAGACGTGGCCGCCGGCAAGAGATTTTACTTTATTGAAAGATTATTATAACTAGTCTAGTAATCTTTCAATAAAGTTAAATCGTTAATGAAAGGTAGTAAACAGTTTTATTTATAGTGAAGCTATTTTGCCTTTCTAAAGATGTGGGTGTTATTGACGTTTAAAATTAGAATCTAATTAAAATGGATATGGGCGTAAACTTTTCAAGTTAACCACTATTTATTGAATAGCTCAAGTAATAACGAAGCCAAGAATATCTTTTGATCTGAACGTTTAACGTCATGATAATATCCAAATAGATAATAGTATCCATAGAAATGTTACATTTGTAGGCCTTAGTATGGGCAATTATATTTTCTTAATGCGTAGGGGGTCAGTAGAAGCTTAAGTTCAAGTTTACGGCGTCGGGACCTTTTTCCAAGATGAAGGCCTTATACTGACTCCTTCCACATAAAAAAATTTAGTCTTTCATAACAGCTTAAAACACTTTTGCATTTTTCAAAATTTATTAGATGACGCAATTGAAAATTAACTCAGGTGACAAGAGTGGTGACCCCTACAAACGAACGATACCTTCTATTTACACATGAAAAAATACTTATTATCGTCTGAAACGCAACCCTAATTGTAACCTTTCAATAGAGTAACAAGTTTTTTTAATATCTAGATTAAACATTCCTGTCTATTACTATGTATTTCTTATTAAGGAATTTATTAAACGCTCAACAAGAGTCTTCCAGCACAAATTTTCGTGTAAGCTATTGTTTTCTTTACAAAAATCGAGGCAGTATAAACATTGTCTAGTAATAAATGCTAATATCCGTATAATACATAAAAATGCTTCCTAAAGAACCTACTTTAGTGTTATATTCTTGAAAAATGAAACAATATTTGGCGTGTTGTAGACCCATTTTCGCTTACTCAAGCGTGGTAATAGACTTTTTGTTTGGAATATTGGACAGATATACAATATGTATTGTGAATTTACTTGCAAAGGTGTTGAATATTTTCCAAAAGTTACTGAAGTGTGTAAACCAGATATATTTGAAATATTAGTGTCAGTAGCACATAAACTCAAGCAAATATATGTTTGACTGACATTTCATGTTCATTTCTATGACTAATCACTTACAAGTGTAGTATTAACTTCGTGATCGTTTCCATGCCTTATAACAACATGCAATGCCTTGATTTTTGCGTTCAAACTCTATTGGTTAACTTACGTTTCTGCAGCTTTTTAAATGAAATCATTATATTTTTTAATTGCTCACGTTGTTTCAGAGATTAATCCTTACGGGCTTTATAGTATCTAGTGTAGGTCTTCATGCGTGACGTAACTGTGTTATTTAGTGACCCGAACCACAATTTTAATGGAACCTCTAGTATGTATTTAAAGGCGGATTTAGCTAACATTATGCTTGAATGGATAGCCACGAAATTAATTAATATTGTGGGTGTACCGTTGACCTTACTATATTATATTATAATCACGGCAGGACGTAATCTATTCGATACCAAAGGCCTATCCCTATCAGATTAACCGTAACAAACAAAGCGTACCTACTCATTATATGAAGGTATAGTTCGACAACTTAGTATAGAGCCTTGGCACGCACGATTTAGCTAGACGATAACTAAAAAAATAAGTAACTGTATCAAACAGACCACACACTGTATTTGCTTACTGGTCAATGATGTTCTTAATTCTGTTTTTGTGTACCTCCGTTAGCTGCAAACCTTGCATACAAGGCTCTTTACTAAGTTGTTGGGCCATAATAACTAGTTTTGGCTCAACCTTCTTACATTGTTTTACGTAACTTTATATCATGAGTATATTTCCTCTAAAGGTTAGGCAGGGATTAATTAAAACCGCCTACGCTACCTGGATAATGAGAGATAGATCTTATATTTTGCTAGCTTGGGGTAACCTGTCATAAGTAATACGAATTTCCGTACTTAGAGCATAATGAAATCTTTTCCGATTGAAATCTCGACTTATGAACTTCTTATCAGAGAACAAAGGCCTATATTGATACACGTTTTATATGCAAACCTTTCATTTAATGACTTTTAGATTCCTATGTTTCCTCATAGCGCACCTACCCCAAAATATTATTAATCGTAATTTGTGGTTTACGTTGAACATTCTTTACACGGTTTCCTCACAATGTGACGTTTAATTTGGTTGTGCAATCTTATAGCACAATATTATTGACCGTCTAGGGCAGAGGCTCCCAACCTTTTCTTAGTCCGGGTCCACTTTTATATTATTCTTGTTGGCAGGGACCACTATGTAAGTAGGTATCTTAAAAATAAAGTGTAATAATAATCCTGTAAATTTTAAGTTTTTAAATCATTCGCGGACCATATTTTGACTCCCACGGACCACCGATGGTCCGCGGACCACTGGTTGGGAACCACTGGTCTGGCTTTGGTCAATATTGTTGTATTTATAAAATATCTTTTCTACTTTCCACACGTTTCTTAGAAGCAGCAACAATTCTGTATTGACATAATATCAGTAAACAGAACGAACTGTAATCGTAGCTCAGTAAAAACAAACAACATTGTTTTATTTGTGATTCGCAATTACTTTGTCTTTTCCCAAGCGATCAATTACAGACATAAAACAGGGATGTCCTCACTAATAGAATTAAGAGCTTTCCGAGTGGATTGAACTACATTGCTAGATACCTAACGCTGCCTATAGCCATACGGGTAGGCTCTATCCGGAACATAAATTTCTTTCGTATGGCTGGTCTTACACGCTTTAAAGTTTATTATCCATTTGATTTAGTGTGATATTAATCAAGCGGGGTAATAAATTAATCTTGTGATGAAAGCAGTAATCTATTTAGGGTGCTGTTCTGGTTTCTCAAATAATGGTCTTCTAGCAAAGAATTGACTGTTTAGTCTGAATCATGCCTATCCCACTAGTAAAGATAAAACTAGTATCAATAGCCAGTGCTACAAAAAAAACATACAAATCTCAATATAACGGTCATAAATGAATACACAGTTAATTTATTTAAAAGAGTTTTGTGTATTTTCAGCACTCAATGTTCAGAACATTGAATTGCTGAAAATACACAAAATATCTGAATAGCACTCGTCATTTGCGGTGCATTCACCAATGATTGGAAAACTTCTTTCCATGCTCAACACGTGCACTCATAAAAATAACTGCTATTTCGTTATTATTATCTACCCATTCTGTGAGTGAAACTGGCTTTCATCAAAACTTGATATGGATAAAATATAACGTACTATTTCTATAGAGATCGATAGATAAACCAATTCTATAGAGTCGAGTGCAATCGTGTGAGTGCACGAATGATTGGGATTTTATATTTTAATGTATGTATAGCAGAAACCAATCAAAAGTATTGAGTTTATAGAATGTGAAGCTCAAAGCAATTTTGATGCAATCAATCTACGCATGTCTGAAACTTTAGACAGATTTAAATTATATGTATGAATGTAAAGTACATACTTATATTTGTATTATGTACCATATAGCTTTGGTCTCCTTCCAGAATAAGAAGATTTAAGTTTCTATTGTTCTATAATTTTAGAATAAAACCGAAGATAAGGTCACGTCAAGTTACGAATTCTCGCGTAATTGTGTTATTACAAGCTTCACGTTTGCCATAATCCTATATTTTCGGTTTTTTATACATTGTCATATAACTGGCAGATGTCATTTAGTATATTGACCTTGTGACGTATTATGGAGAAAAAACAATGACATTGATAAAGGTATGACTTCGTAGAACGCACGCATCTCTGTCGCTGACAAAAAATAGCTGGTAAATAAATGTAGACGACACAGAAAAGTCTTTTGACAAATGCGCGATTATCTTAATCATTTATTTATACTGAGCTATTTATGTATGTGATTTTTAAAAATCTAACTGACTTATTTAACTTTTGACTTACTTTTACTTAACTTTACTTACATCTTGTGAGTGCCGGGTCCAGAATCCTTTATTTTCTCTAAACCAAACGTAGCTTTAAAGTCGACGGGTGAGTGCAAGAAATACAAAACTTTAACCTCTAACATCTACAAAACTGCAAACGTAATGGCTGCCTGTTTTCTTTTAACTAAGACTATTCTAAAGATAGCTTTGTAGTTGTACTTCTCGACTTCCGTACACAAACGTTTCTATCCAGTCGTTCCTACTTCCACTCAAGTTCTATCGTACGAAGTAATTAAATCACGCTTATGTAATATCGCTGAAGGGAAACACATAGTTTGTGTTAATACTGAAATGCTTCTCCGAACAACTTTGGCCGTAAGTGCAGTTCTATTTGTAGTAGATGCATACATTAAGTTAGTCATCGGAAATTAATAAGGTAGCTTTCGTCGTGTTTGAAAGAGAACGTGATTTTAGCTTGTTTTATTGAGAAATGTTTTGCGATTTCTACACTATTCTATGTATAAAAATGTTATATTTAAAAGAAGTGGGGATTCGCATTGACTGTCTTAATTAAAATTTCAATATTACCACCTGTGTAAAGATGACAATATGTTAAAATAATAAGGTAGTTCAATGTGAGTGTGTTTCCCATTATCACATCCCTTGCTCAGTGGGGATGAAAGTAATTGCGACTTAATTATAAGTAAATATATATTCCCTTTATGGCGTTACTTACTATTTTAATTAAACTTAACAATTATAATTTACTAGCCACCGCCCGTGACTTCGTCCGCGTCGAATTTAGTTTTCCCGTTTTCACATAATAATATATTCTTTGCTGTTCTTTCATATTAGAGTTTTTCAGCTTAAAACCTCAAGTAAAAAATAGGAAAGCGCTCTGTCGCGATATGGCATAATATACGCTAAGAAGAAGACTTCCCGGGAGCATTGACCTTACACCAATTCTTTGTACTGTAGTTACACTCCGTCTTGTAGTCAAAAATATGTACTAAAAGGTACATAAGACGATTACTTCACCACACCTATACGTCTCAGAAGATTACAATGGCGCAAGTCTTTCACATTTGCAAGTTCATCTTTTATTCACAGGCGAGGGTTCGATCCGTACGAGGTAAAAATAGGATAATTTATTTGCTGTGGCCCACTGATCTGTTTCTAAGCTCGTGTTAGTAATATATCGAATAGAACCTTATTCATTCAACTTGTAAATGCGAAAGTTTGTTAGTTGTTTTTGAAATAAAGTGCCCTATGAGTTTTCGTAATTCAGTAGATTGATTCGTAAATAAAATGGTTTGTAAATATTGACTTGTTTACAAGCTCCGAGTGTTTAAATGTTTGCCTATTTATAAAATAAAATGGAAATGTTTTTCACTGCTAATAGAATTTATTATTTGAAAGCAATTTTTATCATTTTATTTGCGAATAGGTTTGGTATCTGTTTGTAAAATAATATTAAAATTGCTTTAGACATCAGTTTAATTACAATGTAGGAAAATTTTATTCATGAAATGTAAGTTTGAACATAATTCTCTTTCTCTCTTTTGCCTTTCCGTTGAGCAAGTATAATATTAGGTATACGTCCAGAAAGTGCGGATGAAAATGTTATAAGCCATTACAAATCTCTTCAGAGGAAATAATTCGAAAACCTGTAGCAAATCTCTATTTTAGTTGTTAAATGGACTTCAGGCTTGCATTAATTCGTTTAACGATTCTTTGATGAGTTAGAACTGACGCCAGATGATCGCTTATTACAGTTAAGCACCAAAGTTTTTGTGCAATTACCAGATAACGATGACGCATCGCAAGACGAATGCCAACATTTATCTCTCAAGATACTTTGTGGAACAAACAACTACATCCATCTACATCACTGTTTTCTTACAAGAAACTTTCGTCAATTTTCACGATATATTTATCTCAATAACATTACCTAATAAAAGTTCCAAAACATTTCCTCTTCAAAGCCAAAACACAAACAAATAAATCACAACAAACCCAAAAGCTAGTTCCGTTTGAACGTTTAAAAAACATCCTTTATTTTTATAACCGCTTCACCACACAAAATTTCATCCACTTACGTCGGATTTTCCCCAAAAATCTTTGTTTTGAAATGTAACCAAATTAAACTCATCTTTGTTCCAATATTTGCTCTTATTTTTTCCTTTGTTCGTTTGCTCCGTCAGCGGATTCACAGTAAAAACGTCGGTATAAGCGTTTCTTTCAGGCTGCCGGTCGAGATATCCTCATTAGGGCTCGCTCCCGACGCTCAAAAGGGTACTCTCCAATAAAGCGCTGATGGTTTTTACTTGGTTACACAAAGCTACGGCGACAAAAACTACCTTCAGGATAAGGATAACTAGATTCAACCTAAAAGCCAAATCACACTTATACTTTTCGCACCTCGAACGCTTCAAAATGAGTTTTTGAAGTTAGTAACACAAAAACTTGAAAACTTTATAAATTACATTCAACGTTGTTTCCTTTTCAACAACTTTACATATAATATGAAAGTAAATAATTGGATGCTAGTATTTACGTATAGAAAACTCGTTTCCTAAAGATATATTTCATATCAGTTAGGGAAGTAGAACTCGGTCGAGATCGTTACCTAACTCACTGGTTCTAAGTTATAGAGAAGTTTGGTAAGCACCAACTTTACCTCTTCCTAAAGATATTATTATCATGAAAACCAGTAGATAACAAATAAATCTGCAATCTTATTTTCAGGGAAGCTGATATAATAAAACTCAATAAAACTTTTATTGTTCTATATTGCAATTTGTTGTTCTAAATCGACCACGATTCGCGAAAGCTGTAAAACTACAAAATAAAATAGAGATACAAAAACTCACATTGTAGTTTTAAAAACTAGATACAGTGGGTAGTAGTGATATATTTGTATATACTTTTACTCTTTCACATACAAAAACATTTCGTACGTTCTATTAAGTTCCTAATAAAATACTCCGTAGTGTAATTTCGTGTTATATAAGAGCTCATTTTCTTTTCCCAGTAAAAGCTCTTTCTTTATCACGATATTTAACTAGGCAAACTATTGAACGTTTTTACAATAACCTACTGGGTAAATCAGCCATTATCATTGCGTTTTCATTGTCTCTGTCGTTTTTCCATAGGTCATTTTCTACCTGAGTTATTCCATCAGCTATTATATTTAGTTCTACGAAACTTAGTTAAGGTAAATAAAAAAAGTATAATTTACAATTTGAACTTCGCAAGTCGTCTTCAGGGATTCAATGGCTTAGATAAAAGTTACTTAAGTATAAAACTTTATAAAAGGTTCTTTAAAAGGCCCGGCTCTTACTAAAAAAAACAAATCTTCCAAACTTTTTAGATATACTCAGAAGGTACATATGTAAACTAAACTTTTGTTGTTTGAATATAAGGTAATAACTTGAAGCAAATAATAAACAAATTAATTCCTGCATATGGTCGTTAGCCTGACCACGCTTTGCGTTTAAATCATGTCACTTGCACGCCCGTGCGGTGCGATCATAATTTGCTAAATTTACATTTCACTTTCAGCAACATTCAGGTGTTTCTGATTTTCTCGCTGCATTTTATACCGAAAGATTTATTTTACCCTCTCACCTTTTTTCAACTAAGCTTTAAAACTGACAAAAGATTGACGTTAGTTGTCGGCTCTCAGCGAAAAATTGAAACATTTTCATCGAAAAATCGACCGCCTCTTCGGCGTTTTAACCTGAAAACGAGAAAAGGGACACGTACGAAAACCACGATATATATTTTCATAGTCCATTGCGCAATATCTCTAAGGTGGTAACAATATTTCTTGTTCAATATTGCAATGGAGCGGGAATTTCTTGAGGAAACTAAGGTTTTTATGTTTTTGTGGTAAAAGGGTGCGCTCATGAAACATCTTAAGAAATAGGTTAGTAAATAGTAGAGAGGCGGGCACTCGACTGTAGCTGCGAACACACTTGAGCCTTTAGAAACAACGTCCGACTATATCTGTTCAACGCTTCTATAAAAATATCTTTCCTTCTACTCACATTGTTGTAATAATAACTAGGGGAATGTATAGAATTTATAAATATAAGTCACTATATTTTATTATTAGATATCCACATGTTCGCTGTCTATAGATTAAAAAATGATTTATCCAATAAACCTACGTTCATATATTATGAGTTCGACGTATCTCGGATCCGACCCCTGTCAGAACCGTTAATAGAAAAGTCATAGACTTTAAATATGCTCGAATAAGTGTCATCGAACCAGTGATTTTAAGGTTCAACGGAATTTCGAGATTGAATTAAACCAATATTGAACATACACACATTCACTGAAAGTCACGCTGTTTTTGTTGTTGGAAAATTTGAAAATAATATTTATTTAATTGCCAAAAAAAATCCTATGCCTAGTGTTAAATGTAATGAAAAAATTCCTGACCACAAAATAAAAACTGAAGTTTCGATTCTCCTTGATAAAAAAACACCATTTTCCGTTGCAAAACCTCTTCATATCTTACTATAACCAAACGGTCGTTATCCTTTAAATAAACAACAAAATAAATATCAAAACTTAAATATTTCGCTTTAAAAATTGATTTTTGACCTATTAAAATCTTTTGTTCATTTCATAAGTAATGTGTTAAGAAAGTATTAGCTAAATGATAGTGGTTTGTGGCATCGTGCCAGAAGGTAAATAACCACCTAAGTAAATAATTTAAATGAAGACTTGTCGCCGGAAAATTAACAGGCTCGCAGCCTCAGCCTCTGGGCGCAAGATTAAGTAATCAAAGAGAAAACTCCTCTCGCGATAAATAACCATTTATAAACATGACGATTCAGGAATATGGAAAGCGCTGAACAGATTTAAAACAGGTAAACAAAATGTTAAAGACTGTCTTATTAGCTGTGCAGTAGTTACACGCTGTGGCAATGATTTTAAAACCTTATATATATTACTTATTATTATATTATTAAAGAGGTTTTCAACGTCTGAATTCAATCGGATATAATTTGCCTGTTGTTAAGTATCTTTTTATTAGTAAAAGTATGTTATAAATTGGACAACTACTACGTTTAGCCATTCCAAACAAATATCTTTACACGTTACATTGCCTATCCAATAGATAAAGAGCAGAAGATTTGGATAGAAAATGTAACTTGTTCTTTTTCCCAGAGGTGAGAAAACGTCCATAAACCTTTCAAACACAAGCGAGTGTATGTATTTAACTTTTAAAATATAAACAAACTACAATTTTATTGGTGCCTTGACAGATTGAGGGATTATTTCGTTTTTCAATCTACAATCTTTTACTGCTGTGTAAATATAAAACCGTAATACTCCAGAGTTACGTTTTGCAGATTAAATTTACATAAATAAATTATGCATCTTCATGAAAAATAGATCCGAATAAATATTCATCTGTACAAAACAATGTTTCAGCTGCCATTCGCAATAAAATGTTTATTTTACCGTTACTTTCTGAATGGTCGCTGTAATTGCCTTCTTGAATGGAACTGAGCCTTTAATATTGGAAAAAATATTAACTGTTTAAGTGTTTTTATAGCTTAAGGGCTCTTATAAGTGTCGGAGCCATTTGATTGATTAAAGTAGGATTGTCACCTTCTGTCAGCTTATATTTCAAAGCTACGACATTCTATTTTCTACCTACAAGGTGTCTTAAGCTAGACGTCAGGAAACGAGGTCAGTAGGCAATGTTTCTAAATTTCCGTCTTACTGAAAGGGTCGCGCCACAAAAAGGTTTAAACACAATGTTCTAGTCTGGAAATTAGATTTTAAATTAAAACATTTAAATGTTAGAATAAAGTTTTGTGCTGACACAAAATTGTTGTTGGAAGTAGTGTAGTTAAGTCACTCGGCTTCAATTTCTCTCTGAACTATGAAGATTGTTTGTTCAAGTTGACCCATCAAGGGAATTGAACAATGACAGTTCAATATTTGACTTAAATATTACTAACTCCTTCAGGAAACGCTAACTTCGTCAGACAACCGTGAAAATTAGCCCACACAAACATTTACCAAGGAGTTCAGTTGTTATTTTTACCTTTCTTTTACTTATAATAAACCTTTCGGCTTTTGTATAAACCAGTACTTTGTGGATAAAGAAACAAATGAGATTTTCCTTTGGAAACTTTAGACCTCATAAATAAATTAAATATAAGTAGCGTACCTTTTTGCGGAAAATATACATTTTTTTTACAAATGGACAGTTTTTGAAATGGGGAAAATTAGGTCACTTTTAAATGTAACTTTATGGTGCGAAGAAAACATGGATACACAAAGCAGTACTACTTAAGTACTGCCTTGAGTATTCACTTCTCGTAAATTAATACTGATGACTGTGTACAAGTTCAAATTCAATTTCATATTGAATTCAATTTGACTGCAGGTATGGGTTTCATGCATTCAGTAATTTAATGTTGGTAAAGAAGAAAAAAATATTACTTCCTTACTATATCATTCATTTCTTTACTTCTCTTCCTCACTCATTCTCCTTCAATTAAACACCGTGCTCACTTTGACACTCTACTTTTCATCCCATGTATAGCTTAGCTTAGTTTATATCAACATACACACAAATGCTATAAAGAAAACTTGACTAAGATAAATGATATTATTATTGACAGCTAAACGTGTTCTGTGACGCAAGGAACGTGTTGACTTCTCACCCGCATCCGATCCTCCGAAACTTGATTTAACCATTAATTAAACTTTGCGCACCGGGCCCATCAAAATTATCTACTCCGCCGACACATTTTAGTATAATTGAGTATGTGTTTGAACACATTTATAGCACGCTTGTCACGTAACATACTAATACCCCCTTTTCTCCTACGCTGAATACGCGTACGTTGGTTCGAGCTATACCAGTTGCATGTTACATAGAAATATCTGCCGTATACGACAGCGTCGCTGTGCAGTGCCTCATAGAACATCTGCTTATTAAGTAAGTTCGACTGACGTACGCGACCAGTGTCAGCATAAGAAGAAATTAAGCCTAATGTTACGATGTCACTTCATGCGTGAAACAGTATCCCGAACTGAAAGGTTGTTGTGTAAACATGTACTAGGTTTGATGAATTAATTAAGTCAATATTGATTTACTCGGAGGTTCACAGTTCTGCTAAATGGGGCAACCGCAGAAGCTTTTGACACTCTGTTCTCACCATACATCATAATTTGAGTGACGCCTCAAGACGTACGTTAATGTATAGCATACATATATTATATCACGTTACATTTTCTGAGTTACGAGTATAATGTTAGCTTCAAATTTATAGATTTAACATTTATTCGTGGGAATGGTTTTATGTATACAAAAAATGTGACTAGGCTGTTAATTAATTAATTATTAATTAATTATCGTGTGAAAACCCAGCTTTGTAAAATTAATAAACAGATTGTATCTCTGAATACCTAAAAGTAAAGTAAGTAAGTTATGAAAAAACGCTAATGTTAACATGAAGATCTCGACTCACTTAACGCTGTAATACCGAAGGATAACTTAGATATCTTGCAAGCTTAACTAGCGATAAGCTCGCAAAAACTTAGTAGTTCAAGTTTCCCAGACTTAAACTTAGTAATTTATCTTGTACCGAGGAATTAAAAACTAAGCTGTTATTTACGATATTTTACTCTTCAAAGAGACCGTGAGATTTAATTAAAAACTGTTTATAAACTACCACTGGACGTAAAAAGAAAACTCACTTTGCCGTATCTAAAAAAAACTTATCGAAAAGAAAAAATCGATGCTCGGCATTTAAATTGTAACCTACAAATCTCGGGCGGCCATTTTCCCGCTTCAATCAATTTAGATATTTAAAATTCGCTTGCCTCCAGTATTTTATATTCATGGTGCAGTTTTCCCTCTGATTCTGTGAAGCCTCAATTTGCTTACACACACAAACTTTTCCTTTCCTAACTCAATTTGCGGGCACTAATGGACGGCTGGCTGGTGCATTATATTCCTGTGCACTAACCTCAGGTTCAAAGGGGATGTTGTTACTTTACCGATGTTTTTAATGGCCAATTCGACTTTGATATCGTCGCGTGTAAATCTATTTAATGAAAGTAGTTTCAATTAAAAAATATAATAGTTGTGGTTTTCTAATTAGGTTAAAAGTTGTTCAAAACTTGGTCCACATTTTTTTTCCTATATCTTATAATTTTTATTTTAATTATACCTACCAATTTGAACTAAATCAAGATTCCTTCAAAATCAGTTTGATGTTGGTAGCATTTCAGTGCCATATAAACGTATTAATTTGAGCTCTTTGAGAAAGGTCATATATTATATCAAATCCATCGCTTGATGCACACACATCTTTGGCAATGCTAAACCGTCAACAGCATATAATTAGACATAATACTCAATGCCTTAATAATTTAGTGCTAATAAGAAAACTGCAAATCTCGATTACACAAACTGAACCTACTAAACATAAACACGTTATTTTATAATCGTATTAATCTAAAGATTTATCGTAGAAAGTTACTATAACTATACTGTAATTAATTATTCAACTTAAAATTAATAGCGGCGCCGAAGAAAATAGTTTTCAATTGAGGTTTTCTAGGTTGAAATGTTGCTGAAATCTGAAATGTGAATTTCCATTACGCCCCTTTCAAATGACAATATGGTCATATTTACCTGAGGGGCTACTCGATTCAGTATTGTACGTTCTCATATTTTAGTGGTCTTATAATGAATATTTATTATCTTATAATATCAAATATTTCTTTAATACAAATTCTTTTCATAAGCTTTCAGCCTCGTACTAATAACGAAACGTTAATTAAGGCGGATCTGCTACATAATCCCCGCCAAGAGAGAGTGATTTACTAACACAAGAGCTAAATAAGTACCAACTCACAAAAAATATACGATTGTATTTTCTATTT
Organism: Anticarsia gemmatalis; assembly: GCF_050436995.1. Taxonomy (NCBI): domain Eukaryota; kingdom Metazoa; phylum Arthropoda; class Insecta; order Lepidoptera; family Erebidae; genus Anticarsia; species Anticarsia gemmatalis. The sequence continues at coordinate 6,068,510 of NC_134760.1, forward strand.
AATGTTGGCCAAATTTAAAATGAGTTTAAAATTACTTGAGGTTTTATTTCAACGAAAAAAGTTTTCAATGTAATTTTGTTCCTATTATCAGAAAGCCAACATAAATTAAGTAGCGAATGATTAATTATAACGTAGGGATTTCTAAAACTCCTTTGTTTCAAATATTTTAAATCAAACTTGGTGGCTTGTAATTTAGTCGAGTAAAACAAGCACGTAGACAGCCCTAACAATGAAATTTGGTATGATAATTGTTATCTTAAACTTAATTTCCTTCATTTCAGGGTTGGCTCTGGGTAGTACAGTAATAAAATTATAACTAGCCTGGATTATATAATTGTTACGTCTGTCATATCTTATTAAGCTCGACGCGCTCGCCTTTTATTAAGCACCAGATTTCATTCTCTATTTTGCCCAAGAATAATTTATTTCTTGTAATTGTATGGCAAGGTACTTCAATATAAATTAAAAACGTTATTGGTTGATTACTATTCGATTACAACAATTAGGATCACTTTAACGTTTTCCTCGAGAAACGAGGCCCCTAAGTTATTAATGTTCGCTTTTAAATTGAGGACAATTTTACCTTCATCGAAGATATTAAAAGAGGGAAGTTTTAGAAGGAAAATATAGAAATGGTATAGTCTTTACATTATAATTTGTTTCTAGCTAAAGAGTCATACAAATATTTTTTTTGGGGAATCCTTTGAGTTTGGCTTCTCATTTCGGATGAGACTTGTTAAACAGATTCCGTCTCAAAATGTTAAGTTAATAGTGAATTAATTGCATGCAACCATAATGCAGTAGATTATCATAGAAAATTATACGAATGTTACAATTGCGTTATTCTACTACTAACAACGATAACGTTATCAAGATAATGCTTAATCCTTGCATACATTATGACGTTATGAGGTGTAAGGTAACACCATTCTGATGCAAAATTTAAGTTATTTTTATTAGGAACAATTGGTATAATTTGATGGCCGAAGTTTCAGACCTGCACTATTTCAGTGTACCTATTGTGAATGTGTCTCCAGCAAACGAGTGAAAAAACGAAACTCTCAAACGGAAAATTGGTCGCCAGCTTTTCAATTTTCAGTAAATTGTTCTCACTGCGCCACGTCAGCTGTGCACTGCCTTTGTTGATGTTAGATTGGACTCCACTTCAAAAAACCTTATACAATTTCTTAAACAATTAAATCTAACTATTCTGCTCTATTTTGATACATTTCGCTTAATGTATTTGTAAGTTTCTTTGAATAGGAAGCTAGATTATTGCCATAGACCGTACACGTTACGAAATATCGGCCGGCCACTGACTATTATCTACCGGAAAATCCAAGCATTTTGCCTCACCCCAGAACACACCTAGGTGTGGATGTAAAATACTTGTGGCTTGTCTCGGGTACCGCGCGAAATTCATTAAATAGTTCATTTTCAACTTGTTGTAAATTATTGTATCTTGAAATAATAGATTATTAAACAAAGATTTGTACTCCTCTAGCCTCCTCCTGATCAGATTTTCATACAAAATTTCTCGATGACAGCTCGGTTGTCGATAGTCGATAGTAATAGAGAATCGAGCTACTGTATAATATTGAAAACGTAAATTGAATTTATGTCATTGACAAATAATTTTTTTCATTTTATAAAGGTATGCTAACACTCTTGGGAAATTTTCGGCCAGTAAATTTTAAATCGATTTACAACTTATCTGCTATAATGTATAGGAGTTAAAACAGCACTTATCGAAACTTAAACATAAAAAATACACCTTTCTCATGCAAGAATAATATATTATTCGAATGCAAAACTACAAAAGTGTTATCTGCATAGTCATAAATATTTTATAAGCTATTCTTTGTAAAGATTTATTGTATTTACAATTCTTTCATACACCTGTATCGACTGTTATTGTAAATTATCTTCGGTATATTTCATCCTGTAGCCATATAGCCAGTATTTTCTATCTGGTATTTTCTTTTATTATCACAGTGGTCAGTGAAAGTAACACTACCCGTAATTGCAGTATTTAAGTTCCTGCTGCTATAGATTAACTTGTGGCATAATCCCCTCTAAAGAGTTTTCATTGCGTAGTCACTAGTCTCATCTTACTTGAAGACCAGTAAGTATAAAAAATGTTGACATAAAGATTTCTCGAAAAGTAGCAAAACATGCTTTACAACACAACATACTTTAACGTCATTTATTTCATGTTCACACCAATTAAGACCTTCTTTATAGTAAGAACGCCTTGGTCTATCCTAAATCTATACAAATTTTACAGGATAATATCCATTATTGTTATAAACGAAGCTAATAAGATCCCCAACGTCTCCGATTATCGTGAACGTATTGATTTTCATTTAACGTAGCGACTAAGGCTGGCTTTGCAAACTATTTCGCACGTCGTCAACACAAGCTTGCATTAAGTGTAAACTTAATAACGTATGTTTATCAACGTTTCGCACCACCTCGCACTGATGAACACAAACCCTTGTGTTATAGTGAGGGAAATTGGAAAGTCCCTATCTGCCTTGTTAAGTAGTGGATATAATAATGCCGTGTAGTTACGAATTTTGATGTTACCACAAATTTGACTTGTTTTCTTCATACATAGTATGTATTTTATATCTATGTATTTTTTGTGTATGATTATATCGCTTGGTTGTATTCCTGATAAATGTAATGAACTGAGTCTCAAAAGTAAACTTTGATATATTAAAAAATAAATTTCGCTTAAGAAAAGTATTAGATATGGGAATAAGGGATTAAAAGAAATAAGGTATCCTTTAAAATAAAACGTCGACATTTTGATCAACTTGTTCTATTGTAATATATTAAGAAAAGAAGAAAATTTTATACTTGAATTGAAATTCTTGATTGCAACAAAGAAAATAAGATTAACAATAACTGCAGGGTGTACAAGTCAGTTACACTATTTATTTCATCGCTATTACCAAAAATATCTCTCCTATGTATTTATACGTAGGACTGGACAGGACAGGCATTTTACCTTAAAATGCCTAACGTTTCGGCGCAGGTTGCACTCGCCGTGGTCTCAGGCAGACTGGCTGGACTATTATACATTAAACATGCAACGCGAGAGTTTAAAAGTTATGGACAGGACAGGTTGTAACTTTCTAAGTTAATATTTTTATTACACCAGAAAAAAAATAGTTTCAGAATTACAAAAGTACTACACACTAATGATGCGTCTTACATTAAAATTGGGACCTATATAACCTGAAGTACAGAAACAGCCCTATGTAAACAAACTGTAATATCAACGAAAAACCTAATGGATATCTTCTCCTGACGTTTCCCGTGTACCTACAGTAATGTTGACTCTCATATCAACTTTCACAAACACAGCCCACGCATCCACCAGCCAAACGACCGAAGATATCGGCGCTAAGATCACGGGTTCAATACTCCAGCGAGACAAATATTAGTCTGACCTACACTTATTTGTTTTCAGTCCGCATATTTGTAATCAATCCAGATTTAGCGTTTGTTGAAGAAAATCTTTGTAAACCTAAACCTACTTTCTAAAGTAAACTCCCCCGTTACAGCTGAACTCCCGCTCTTAAAACAAGTTGTGCCGCGGGGACTTTTACAAACATACAAAAGAATAATAATAAATCAGTTCAGAAACAAATATTTAGAAATCAAACTCAAAACCTGCACATAATATTATAAAACCTGCAATTGTAACCGGCATATACATAATCAGCTTTACAACCACTGTTACGGATGTGAAATGTCGTCATTATCGCCGAAATCCTTCTCAGAATTAACAGTCAACGCGTTAGTATCACCGCTACTTCTGAGCCTGCAATTAGATCAAGATAATGCATTCTCTGTGTCTTTGTTTACCTAGTTACGTGCATACACTATGTACTCTCTCAAACGTTGATTATCCTCTACCTACTACAGCTGCGCTCTATAGATATAAAATACAATATAGATACAATTCACAGAATGTATTTTCCGTTCTATCAAGCGTGAAACTACACTGAACTCGATAGGAAAGGATAGTTTCAATTCCGGTATTGAGCAAAAAAGGAATACTGAGTCATTTATTTGTTGGTAAAAAGTATACAAGAGTTCTCCACTGATCATTGTAAGTATACTGAAAACAATGGCAACTACAAAAAAAAACTTTATTAATACGGTCTTTAAATAAATTAAAGTTTGTTTTTTTAATGTTATTTATTTTTGTCGTTATACAAAGTTAAGTTTAGCAAATTCACCTTGGGAATTGAACATTATTAGCAAAACTATTTTAACGTTCTGGAACCAGCTCCCTCACCTCATGTATTAATTATAACTCTGTAAGTTATTAAATTATTCAACCACACCTCGGCTAAAACACTAGTTATATAAAATTCAATTACCGCTAAGTTACGCGTACATACATATATCGGACAAATAAAATGTTTTGTTTCAATTTAACGAGCTTCAAAATATTTTTAGAGTAAGAAAGAATTCCTTTACCATGCTCTCAATAGCGATTCTATATCCGCTAAAGTGGGTATACGTATAATGAATATTATAACAGATTTGACGATACGATGTGCTTAAATGTCCCGTCTGCAGTTTGCGATGTAGCGGTAGATTTAACGTGCATGTTTTTGTAACGTCATCGACCGAGAGAGCGAAAATATTTACTGTATGAATATAATATTGCCATATGTGCATACAATTCATGAATGACATAAAAACTGGAAGGACAAAGAGAGCTTAACACTGAACAAAGCAACATCGTAGCAAATCAACTTTGAGACAATCTCGTTGCCGTATACATTCTAAAGTAGCAAATGTCTCCGTCAAAACTAAACCAAAACAGAACTCCCGCATTTTTATCTTATTACGATTCCATACTACACTTCTCTGTTCTTAGTCACGGCAACGTAGTACACATCTTTTAAAACAGCCAGTAACAGCATCTGTATAATGCAATTTCTGTTTATTATTCGTGTTTTTAAAGAAATTTATTGCGTAAATATTGATGCCAGTTGTTTATTTACGCTTGCAGAATACTGAAAAGTACCAATAAATTTTAAGTGAATCAGAAAGTAAAATTAAAATGTGGTTTGTATTTACACACGACTGGTAGGTGCCTATAGCTAGAACGTATCTCTTAGCTCTTTTATTTTAGAACTATAGTGGATATCTAGGCTATTGCAAAATTACACAAAAAAGTTACTTCTATGAGATTTTCGAATAGGAACATCTCTAAATCTACTCTGTAAAAGTTCTACCACGCTTTAGAGCAGATTTACCTAAATCTTGGTAGAAGTATATACTGTATACATACAGTGTATACTTTATTGCCTTAATCTCGATTAATCAGGGGGAAACTACACTAAGCGGCAAACTAGTACTTAGCTCTTCAATTCATCTGAGTTGATCTTTATACTTCTATTTTATTTATTTGTTTTAGGCAATCCCCGCAACAAATGTGCCCTACAGCCTGGCCACAGTTTGATGGACTGGATCCGACTCGGCAACTCTGGGAAGGACCTCACTGGCGTTGGCGGGAGAATACGACCGGTATCACCTGGCGAGCTGGCCACGCACAATACCCTTAGTAAGTTTTGTATAAAGACTTGTTTATATTGGTGATTAAAGTAGTAGGTAATAATTCTGGATAAATTAGCCTATACATAAAATCCGTTCGTCACGAGAAGTAGGCAGACACCAAAGAACTTGGTACGTTCTCTACATAACCCTTTTAATAATTTTCTCTACCTATTTAAGAATACTACTATTATTATTTAAAAACCTTGAGTAAACTGTTGTTGTTTAAGTAAGTTTACTATACTGAGAGCATTACGATAAACTAGAACAGTCGTTGTTGTCTCATCTTGCCGAAATGATACCGTTTACTAAATAAGTTACTATATTGAGAGGGTGAGTAACAGGTTACGTCTTTGTACTAATAACATCATACTTCGATCGTCGATTCGGCGCCGATTACCAATATTCCCCAAACGTTGTCTTTGTGCCAACATATCAGCTTCATACGATAACGACGCAATACCCAATCTAATATAATGAGAGTATTATTCACTCGTCCCATGAGTATTCTCAAAGATGAAGATCCCAAAATACGAAACGTCCCAATGGAATAAAACGCTATCCGACTTCTCATAACATGTAACACAAAAGATTGCCCGGGGAATACGTGCAAAGTTTATATTTGAATATAACGAGTTACTGTAACATAGGATACTTTAACTTAATGTTTCAGATGACGCCTGGTTAGCGATCCGGGGCCGCGTCTACAACATAACACATTACTTGCCCTACCATCCCGGAGGTGAGCTTATAACGCTTAGAGTTATAGACAAAGTTACCACATTCTCCATACTAAAGTACCCTTTTATCCCAGGGCCGGAGGAGCTTATGCGCGGCGCCGGCATCGACGCGACCCAACTATTCGACAAAGTACATCCATGGGTCAACTACGACTCTCTTTTAGCAAAGTGTCTCGTAGGACCTCTCCGATGTGAACTGCCTGATGCAGAAGAACTCTTCGACACCTCAACTCCATCACCTAAATCAGATCGCCTCAGAGAACCGTCTAAAGCACAGGAATTAGTTAGAAAATCTATGGAAAACTTAGCAAATTGCATCACACCAGTTAGAAAGAAAATAACTAAGAATGAAGAAACTATAAAACCGTGTAGTAAAATCATGCAGAGCTTAGTGCAATCTAGTGATTTGCCTGTGTCGATAAGTCGGAGAGCTGCTTCGAGTCCGGTGAAGAAAGCGGACAAGAGTCCGGATTCTCCTGTACCATTACGCTACGACTGGATACAAACGTCGACAAAACTCACAATATCTGTGTACACGGGCCACCTCGCCAATCCGGGAGGATGTGCACGGATTACCGAGGGATTTCTCTTGATTGAGGTAGCAACCAACGGGTGGCTGCGGACGCTCAAATTGAAACCTGAAGCGAAATTAAAAGAACCTTTACAGTTACGTGTGTTCGCCGAGAGTGGGAAAATAGAGGTGAGCGTTGAAATCAATATTGTCGATGTAATTTTAGATCTGTACTTCTATAAATAACATACCATTGTATTCCTTCGTTTATATTCCTATTAGAGGTTTTGTTTGTGTGTGGGTGTACCATTTGTGAAAACAATATTTACAATTGTTCTACGTTACGTAAAAAGCTTTACAACATTTTCGATTATTATGTTCATACACGATGTCATTTGCGATGTATCTCAAATGTATAATTCTTAAAGGTGACAGCGCAAAAAGCAGAACAAGGCGTGTGGAAGGGTTCCGGCGAGTTCACTCTCGGCACCACAAGTCGGGTGTCCTCACCTCGTTCAACTGAGTGCCGAGTGATGAAAGTGGGCAAGGTGTCGCACGACACGTCTCTACTGTCGGTGTGTCCTAGAGCAGGACCCGTGGTCGTACCTCTTGGTCATCATGTTCGTGTGCACAAAAGAATCGATGGTGAGTAACCATAGTTTAAATAACTTTTTTTATAAAACCATTGCGCTGACTCATATCTGCTGAAAGAACTTTAAAAACTGTATGTATTAAAAGTGCAACTTTACTGTAGAATTATAAATACCGCAAACTCCAATTCGGTGAAATAAAACCACAAGCCACAGCAATTTGCTACGCCTTAAAGCAAATAGTGAAATGAATTTCCAGTAAATGTACAATTTTCTCACCTGCCAACTTCATTACGCGGTCATCTTTATTGAACAAATTGCTCTATTTCTCGCGAAATTAAAACGTTGCGCTTACAAAATAGACGGCAAGCTGTTACCACTAACTAGATGGTACATATTTCATCCATGACCCGTATAACTGTTCTCTAGAGAAAAAAACCAAAGTTCGGCTGCTGATTAATTAAATGAGTTCTCGTACTTAATATCGTTGAGAGCTAATCTCTCAACTAGACCGTAATATTTCGTGCTAACGACGAAGATGAAATTAACTAAGTGTAATATAACGTAATTTAAACTTTTGCACGATAAATAGATAATGGATATGTATCTTCTTGCTAGATTTACAACTAATTAGATTTAAAACTAAGAACCAAAAAAATAATTAATTATACTAAGTAATAAAATATATGTACATAGATGTATAGTCGAAATATATTATGGACCCTCTGGAAATTTACTCCTTTAAAAGCTTAAAGAAACCCAAAAAGAAACTACCTTCCAGCAGGCATCATACATTCTTTACTGAAATAAGTATATCGTTTACCTCCTATCAGCACTGTGTAGAACTCAGTATAGAATGTTAGCCACATTTTTTTCCAATATAAAGTGAACATTCAAATCCTATATCGTAACTTTTCGAAATATATTATCATATCCATATAGCGTGGAAAGCCTCATTGAAATGTAGGCATCGAATCTTCCGTGTTTCTACCTAACATACTTACCCACTTACAGAAATATACTCGAGAAAGGGAAAAATCTCATTTTGTTGGAACCAAAGTAAGAAATATGTTGAAATATTTACATAAACACAACATTGTTATTCTCAACTATTCACTATGATAGGCACCTGTCTCTTGTGTTCAGTCAAAAGATATTTTACGAATTCTTTCTATGAAAATCTCTAATCTCTGAATTTGCTTTTATTACATAATATATCGGATTGTAGTTAGATTAGTTTTTATCTAAGTATATAATTTGTATAAAGAAAAATGTTGTCACTTATTGTGAAAGCATAACAGAAAAAGTGCTAGTGTCTGTTTGAGTTTTCAAAGTTAGCATTTAGCGTAACTTTTGTAATATATTTTCTGTCAGTTTTGTATGACCTAACTTTTAGCCAGAACATTTCTTGAATCTTCCGACTATTTGCTGAGATAAAATAGCTCATATCCTGCTAATATTATAATTATGCGAAAGTTTGTGAGTATGTATGTATGGATGTTTATTTGTTACTCTTTGACGCAAATACTATTGAATCGATTACGATGAAATTTGGTATGTAGGTAGCTGAAGACACAGAATAACACACAGGTTACTTTTTATCCCGGAGTTCCCGAGGGATCGGGATTTACACGGGAAGGGTTTCCACGCGGACGAAGTCGCGGGCGGCCTCTAGTCTAATAATAATAAAGAACCCACCATGCTTCTTCGACTTATTGTGTTTTAGGTTCCGAATGCGTTCGTTCCTACACACCAGTCGGCGAAGGCTGGAGTCCGACAGATTCCAGCGACGTCTACTCTGGGCTAAGACTGGCTATAAAACGCTACGACAGTGGCGCCCTCTCGCCACACCTCACCGCACTCAAGATGGGCGATCTCATTACCCTGTCTGGACCGTACGGCAACTTCCAATTGCAAAAGGTAAATTAAATTATGATTAAAATGTTTCAAGTGTCCTCTAAATTGCTAGAAGCACCGAAGCTCTCAGCAGTTTTTGAGCTTCAATTTATGAGGATAATGGTTATGAAATATTATTAAGTCTCAAATAGTAATAATATTTCACTTGTAATCCTATCAAGTACTGTGTATCTAATATAATTATCAAGCGATGCGAGAGTTTCGTTGCGTTGCGACGCGACGGTGGTTTTTTCATAACCTTTCGTTAAATACATATCTGTACGCAAATTTTTCCAATAAAATTAACCGTCGGGACTTTTTCCTTTCCAGTCGGCCAAAATCAACAAATGATTATAACGGCATTATTTAGATATAATTGTTTGTTCCAGTTGAAATGTGTGAAGACGTTGTATTTGATCGCGGCCGGCACAGGCATCACGCCAATGCTCGGACTCATGAAGTTTATGTTGGCGAGGTCAAACCCCAGGTGGTAAGCATCGTTTATGCACTTTTCAGTCAACAACGATCCAAAAATAACATTTTGACTTTATGCAATTACCTACTGACTTGCTTTGGAAAAATAAGGATGGATCGTATTTCAGAGTAATTAATGAAAATGTCCATAAGGTATTTTAACTTTTGATAAGCCCATTTAAACAACAAACATAAAATGTTGTTACTTATGTGGAAATGAAACCGAAGACATAGACTAAATATGTAAAGGCACGTTAATCAGTGAAGATCAGAGTAGAGCATCTTTCGATACTGATTAACGTGGCTCTGCGTAATTATATCGAACAAATCGACCTAATCGTAATTTGTAGTCTATTTCTAAATCACCAGATACGGTTACTATTCCACGAATTGCCATTTGCCATTGCCACACAGATTTGCGTGAATCGAGTTTACTGACTCCTAAATTATTTACCTAAATATTTACATGGCAGGCAGACGATACGGCGCATTTGTACACTACGTCTGCTTTCCCAAAATAAATAAATTGGTTTACACAAACATTACCAACATTTGTGTTTTCTAATAAATTTTATTCGTTCTGAATCCGCGTACATATTTTGTAATGTACAGGACACTCGTAATATGAAATCAATTACCGTAATTTGCTGTAAAATATAATTATTTGTTTCAAAATTAATTTCTTCGCATTTGTTTCAGTGAACGGACACATTTATTATTTTTCAACAAAACTGAAGAAGACATTTTATTCCTTGAAAATTACGACGAAATGGCGAAAGAGGATGATAGGTATGTTTATTATACACATCAAAATTGATATTTTAGTAAAAAAAGAACAAATAACATTTCTCTAATTTCAATAATATTATCTTTTTACTTACAGACTTAAAGTCACACATATTTTATCTGAAGCCAGCTCATCGTGGACAGGTCACAAAGGTCGTATCAGTTCCGAACTGATCACAGAAACGCTAGGAAACATCAAGTGTATTGACGAATGCACACATTTCGCTTGTCTGTGTGGCCCTACAGAGTTCACTTACGCCGGTCTCGACTTACTAAAAAAACATGGGATGAAAGAAAACTGCGTACACGCTTTTATGGGTTAACTGTAAAAATGTAAATAGACTAGTCCATTTAATGTTCGTTCAATTATAGTAATTCCGTTTTTTGGAATATCACGTCACAAGGTCAATGCACTTTGCTATTGAGGTCCCTACGAAGAAAGTAATAGCTATGGTGTTTCTTTGCTTTTCGACGTCCTCAGTAGCAACGTGCTTTAAGCCATTACCACCCTATATGTATTTATTTATAAAATAGAAGACATAAAACTACTTAATACAATTTTTCTAAATGTTTTGGGATCTGCACATCCAATGCTTGATGTTGATAACGCAATTCGGTTGATATTAAATTGTTTTATCAAACAAGTCAGCGTTTGTTTGTGGAGATCTCAAGTGATTAAGCAATATTTTTATTTTGTATTGTACAGTGTAACTGCCCACAAATAGTCGAAAATTTTAATATTAGATCCATTTTATTAATCGTTATTTTGGATCTATGAATGTATTAAAAAATCCTTTTAACTGAAGAGTGAGAAATAAATTTATATTAAATAATAAATTATAGGTGTAAAAGCCGATAAAATCTTTATGTAGAATATGAAAAGAGTTTTGGCCAAATCTAGATGCACTAAAACAGGTTTTAAACACTAAATCGATGTGTAATTTCAATAGATTTTAAAACAAAGTGTGATAAATTAGCTTTTTTAGATACGTCTAACATTATTTTAGTAATTTGTGATTAGATATTTGTGATTGAGTAGATTAGCTCAATGTACAGAAAGACAAAAGTATTAGTCATAATTGTATATCCCTGATGGTATTTTAAGTACCTATTCCATCCATTATGCGTATTAGTTGTTCAAATTAAGTTTCAATTTCTTTTCCTTACTGATTTGTATGTGCCTTCACTATCTCTAATTTCATATTCTTTAATAAAAAGACCTACAACACACTAACTTATGTTGACTATGTAATGAGTTTGTATGAAACCTAATTTTATACATTCGTAATGTTTTAAATATTGATATTGATCGCTTAGTGTAAGTACATATGTACTGAAATGATTGATGAATTAAAGCAATAACGTATCTACGAAGATAAAGTGTTTATCGTACTTATACGGACAATTGTAATGACCTTTAGTTCACTTGATTGGCAAAGGCATGAATTAACCTTGTCGCTTGCAAGTGTACAGTCAGCGTCAGAAATATGCCACATTTGCCATAGCACTTTTTGCATGAAAATATCAATTGAATTGTTGCTATTGGTCAACAAACAATACACAGTGAATTGCAAATTACTTTGAAACTAATATACAGTAGATATTTCAGTATTTTATTGGTAAAAATACTTTTAGAAATGTGTCAGGGTATAGTCGTACATATTTTAGACGCTGACAGTAGGTACCTACAACAAGACTTTAAATTGTTATCTACGCGTGGACATTATTTTATTATTTTAATCAGTCCGATTAAATGGCAGAATTAAATGAGATGGCAATGTTAGGTCGTTAGGCAAATTTATAACAGAATTAGTTGCAAATGATGTAATTGACCGATACACAAGTGACCAATTTATTTGGAGTTCGTTGACCCTTCCTGCCAACTGTCTGGACTCTTTATTAATATATAATATTGTTACATATTTTATCAGTTGCTCTGTTCTTATGTATTAATAAATGATGTTAATTTCAAATATTCAGAACTTCTAACACTAATTAGCTAGATAAAAATCCTGCAACAATACTCTTAGCTAAACGAACCTAACTTGATTCAATGAAAAACTAGCGTTAGTTTAAAACATTGATGTCGTTTGAAGATCTTTGACAGACAACATCCAATTAAAATTTCTTGCTTGTTCTTCAAAGCTTGGAGTACGGAGCTCATGTTATCAACTTAACAATCGTTTCTGTAGCGAGATTCTGAACAGTCGGTACTGTCGATAACGAAAGATTGACATTTAGAATGTACTGCCAGAATAATTCCTACGACGCCCGTCAGGGGCGCTGATCAGTTTTTCATACAAAATTTCTCGATGACAAGCCGGTTGTCGGTAGTCGATAGTAATAGAGAATCGAGCTACTGATTGAAATAGGTTGTGAACAGGCAAAAAGCTCTGTAAAAGACGAAACAAAAGATCTTTCGTTCGATCTCAGTTACCAATATTTCAAATTACGATGCTTTAATTTCAGATTATCTTTTCGACTATGGTGTGTCTCGCAAAATATCTCACATTCTAAAACATGATTCATGTTATTTGTAAAATTTCTTTGAAGTCTGTATATAGCAATGTTTCGGACATCATGGTATTATAATTACAGCATATCAAATACAATTTGTAAAGATTGCACCAAATTTTTGTATTTATTTATTTATATGAAGTATTAATTTTCAATTTATGAACGGGTACTACCATTGAATTTGCATTATAGTAATAGTTTAACTAATGTATAGTTATAGGTGTGTGTTAAACATTTTAAAGATTTTAACAAATTATCTTATTTTGTATTTATAATCTTCTATGTATTATCATTTATGCTTTTACTTACATGTATAAGTGAAAGGAGATCGGCAGATTTCGTACAGCTTAAAGTTTGTGTTGTTTCGTAACAGAATTTGTACCACTTATTAAGGGGACTAAGTCACTTATTTTTATTTGGGAGTATTATTTTTAGAAGTCCGGATTAATTAGAAAGTATTTGTTTATTTAAATAAGAATTTTTGGTCTATGGCTTATATTTGTTGACAACTAAAGAAAAAGAAAATCTCATGAGACGTCACTGTTAGTCTGACGTCTACGCATTCGCTAATTTGCTGTTGTTTTGGATTGTGGTTTTGACAGCATCTGAACAATTTAGCGAACTATCGGGGCTTCTTAAAATGGACATAACTTTTACCTCCCAACTTTTAAAAATATAATAATTGTAAAATAAGCTTGTCTATCATATTAGCTACCAATTTAAACAAAAAGTAAACCTAAACATGACATTTTATAAGCTGTACGAATTCTTCATACAAACCTGCCGTTCGCCTTTGTGGATGTTTATAAAGTGCCTACATTCCAGGTGGTGTTTTGTTTTTAGTGTATTGTTGATTTATGGGTTTCTAATAAATAATGTCAAGAGTAACGTCGTTTTATTCAACCCAATGTTTCTTCCATTCGTCAAATCGGGGAAAATAAATAACAACAAGATTTAGAAAGAAACATGACTATAATACAACAAAACAATATAATACACAGTTCTTTTTGAAATAAATGCATTTTACCTTTGACCGAACTTTGCACCGTAATAATAACGCAATCAGAAAAGAAACTTGTGTAGTAGTCATTTAGAATGACTCTCCAATCACATTTTATTAGATTGCCTCCTGCTTTTTATAAACCTCTACACAATAAAAACAAAGGAAACAAATTACAAGCGACTTTTAACCAAAAATGCTGAAAAAATAACATTATGTACCTTGATCTATTTTACGCTACCTTATAAAATATCAATCATAACTTACTTACAAGTAATAGATTTACATACTAGCTATTCAAAACTACTTTTATTCTTTTAATAAACCATTTCAAACAATCAGAGGATCCAGCCAGTATTGAGTCAGCTTAAAGAACAAATTTAATTTTGAATAGCAGTTTTTACACTGTGGAAAATTCGTTGAAATCAACACATAATATTGCTTTTATTAAGGCATTTCCGCGAACGCATTTCTTATCACAGGTAAAACGACATCATAACCAATACTCTGAAACAGTGGCCTCTAATTTCCAATACTCTAAGTCCAAGTCGATAGTCTCATAAGCTTTTTAGAATATAATTAACAGCTAAACAATCATGTACCAAAAATATAATGCCGTACTTTCAGACCGATTCGAACAAATTTTCCATGTGTATATAACTAGGTAACACATAGGACCCAATAAGTTTGTCTTTTACGTGAGTCTCACGTTACTATAGAAAATAAAAGCAAAACCCGAATAAGCTGTAATCTAAGTGAATAACTGAAATATGTGATATGCTATCAATTCGTCTTGTAACAAAAAATATTTTTACAACTTCCATTTGAAGTTATGGATTATTAATAGTATCGGAGTTTTTTCAATACATACATACAACACTCCAATATCACTTTATCAGGGGAACTTACCCTAATAATTTAGGAATTATGTTTTGAGTTGCTTGCACCTCCAGGACCGTGGCTCCAACGACTGTTTGGCCAACACTTTTCAAGGAATCACAAAATCTATGGGTTATTCATAAACGTAACAACTCTGGTACCGAATCACCTCCAACGGGAAATTGGTTCAATTTTCCGTTCCAACTAGCAAGAGAATAAATGCAAACTTGAATAAGTTTAGAGAAGAATTTTGTAAGGAGTAAAAGCTGTTTTTAAAAACCATTTTTGTCACGATTCTTGAAATGTGAAATAACTGCGCTGGAGCTCACGGCATTTTGTACTCATTCATATAATTGAGCATTATAATAATTAAATATATCAAAATACCACCTCATACTATATTATTATATTACACGACGAAGGGATTTACAAATTCAAGGAGACCAAATGGCGACATACAAATGAAAATAGTCAGTCATACCTTTCACAAAAAATTTAAATCATGAGTCTTAATATGAGTACATATATTTTGTCATTTATAATCTGTACACACGAACATCACACAAGAACGAGCTATTATTCTTTACACACGAACTATTATTATTGCAAGTTAAAAATAAAAGGTGCACAGCATTTATTGTATTTGCAACACACAATTAAGGGCTTTTATACACTACAGTTACATTAAGTACAAAATTAGTATTACCCTGTGCACAGGGTGTCCTAATCTCGATAATATATATAATTTATTCATGCCACAATTTGAACTTGCCAAGTATCATAAAATTCGATGTACCTACTTAATACCGAAGTAATATAGCGTAAAGAGTGGTGTGCATAACTGACAAGAATAGACAGTCATACTATGCCATTGAATTAGTTGACTAAATGTCAGTAAGAGCTATTTGTTGTGGTATATTAGTCTGTGCTACAAGGTACTAAGTGGCGTGCACATTTTACATGGCAGTTCTAATGTTGTCATATACTTACATTGGTCATGACCAAGTGGTGTCAAATAAAAATTGACAGCATATCAACCCGTGTACCCAACCCTCAACTTGCAGACAATCTGAACAAACCTTTAGTTAATTTTGCGCAATAATATACCCGCTGACCAAATTTTTAATTTTACATTACCTAAAAAATTGAACACATGATTGAATGACAATTCAAATGGTTTTGTTCACATTGTCTGCAATTTCTCACGTTTGCATGTTAGAATTATATTTGCTCATCGTATTATATACATGTTCCGCTACGGACCGGCCGAATACCGTCAAATACCGTCTACAATGAAAGTTCAGCGACCTTTCACAAGCCCTTCGAGACATAATAACTATGTATATAAGCACAGTGCATTTTATGCATTCACGTCATTGACAAACAACACATCACGGTCCTTGAGGCCGACGTCCAGTAAGTTGCTGGGTCCCCGCGATATCATACGTTTGGGGAAATTGGTCGTGATTTCAAATTCTTCTGGAGACTGTGGGTGACTGAACACGAAGTCATATAAGTCCTGAAACAAAGAAAAGGAATTAAGTTGATGACACAAGATAAAGTTGTTATAAGCCATCATAATACCAATATACCTCTGCTGGTATCTTCTATTAGGGAAATAACAAAAACAAATTTTAATTGCAATAAAAATATAGTAACCTGTGTAGTGTTGGCGTGCGAGAATCGCCTGGTTAGACGTTCCCCGCCGGGCAGGCGGATGAGCAACACCACGGTGCCCGAGCCTGCAGCCGGCTCGGCCGGCAGCCGCGCCGCCATTGCCGCACGCGCCTCTACTATCTGCACAAACATATCACACCATTATTACTAACTAAAAAAATACAGTACCTTTGTCTCTTTGCAATAATATACACGTATACGCAAGTAGACGGGCTTATTTCACGTGCGTACACGTACATATCGCCTGAGATGAAGTGCACTAAAACGATCCTATCTACGTCTCACTAACCCAGTGTGAGGCAGCATTTATTTATTAGTAAATTTCCATTCAATTCAATTTATTTAAAATTAAATTACCTACACTCAGAAGTATAATACTGCATTTATCATTTACCTAATACATGTCATCTCATATTTCAAGGATAAAATGCTACTAGCTGATGACTAACACTGATTAAGGTAAACACATACTAATGTCGTGACTCGGAAAAAAATTGACGCTTTAAAAGAAATACCCTGGCCACTGTCCAGCACAATACATAATCGGGCACTTACGGTTCACTTATTAGACTGTCCATGACTGAACAATTAATCTAGCACTGCTAAATGTCAATGTTCTCTCACCTCCTGCTTATGCCTCTCTTCCTGCGCCTTACGCTGCAGGTCCTCATTCTCCCGCGCCGCCTTGGCCGCTCGGTCGGCGGCGCGGCGACGTTCCTTCTCTTGGTCCGCTGCTAACGATTCCGCGTAGGCTTCATCTTGAGCCGCGCGCAAACGAGCTGTTACCTCTCGCTCAACTCTGCAAACAAAATTTAAATTTTATACAATTAAAAAAGTTACAGCCCATAAAGTGCAAAGGAAATAACTAAATTAATATGAATAATTAACAGCATAGCTACTAATAAACTTTGCTTTTATGAACCAAAAGACATGTGTATCATGAAAAATTTAAATATCGATGTCGAGTTTTACCAAAGCTACATTACATTGACTAATATGTTTAGTTAAGGAACAATGCTTATGCAATGTTTTGTAATAGCTGGTGATGAAAACGGATACAGTCATTGTTTATCTGGTTCATTACATTCAAGGTGAAAGGTTATAGGTCACTTAAACAAATTAAGAAAGTGTTACACTGATTTCACGAAGTACATAGTCGATTTTTTAAATTTTTTGTGGCATAATTTTCAATTTAGTTTTCATTCTAGTAACAATAAAAATATTATTAACATAATAAATTACAAATATTTTAAAAAATACAAAAGCGATAATCTTATACGCAACATTAATGTTAACCCACACTAAAGTGTCATTTGAACTACGTCTTAGTTCTAAATCACTACAGTGACTAGAAGAGTGCTTACCTGTCTGCTCTGGCAGCTGCTAGATGTGGTTCATTATCAGATACGACGCGGCGCAAACGCTGCAGTAACTGCTGCGCGGAGCAAGAGCCCTCGCTCCTCGCCACGACAGTCATGCGGTGGTCACGCACGCACACCACACATAACAGCGGGTACCGCCGCCCACCAACAGACTGGGCGACGCGCCAGCCCTCGGCAGTCTCCACTGAACAGCCCCAGAATAGAGCATGTGTGTTTATGTACTGAATCACTTCTTGGTCTGCAAGGGTTGTTCTGAAATAGTTTTTAATGTATTATTTCCTTGATAAGTATAGAGTGTAATAATAACATGTCAAAACAGCGTTTCTGAAAAAAGATGCTTTTTATCCAACCGCTTTACAACAATATTGAGTTCTGTGCCATTACCAAGCTTACCTGTTTGGTAACAAATTGTTCATGTATCAAACACCATACCTTATGTCTGAATGTGCAACAATGTTTCGACACTATTCAGTCTTACAGCACAGACGCTACAATCACATTATTAAAAGAGTTTTATACCTATTATTGAATAGTGACATAAAATATATAAATATACAAAAACTAGTTAAGAGAATTACCTGCAGAAGTTTTGAGTCTCAGCAGCTGAGTCAGAGTGTAGGTACACAACCAGGAACCATAGTTCATTTTTGGCATCATTAAGGGCCTGTGCATAAGTGCCCTGGTAGAACACTGGGTGTGGGTTGTACCGTGATTGGTAGCTGTTTATGAAACCCATCACATCCCCGAGAGGATCGGTCACCACTGAAAGTGAAATAATAGACTTGAGTCTCACTTGTGAAGTAAACAAGAGGACATCAGCTAGCTAGCTACCTCTATGGAGCAGTCAGTAATATAAGTGACTGCGGAGCAGAAGTCAAGCCAAGTTATTAGCTTGGAGGTCATAATTTATGGATTTTATATACGATTTTAAAAAGGCAAATTTGAGCAGTCTAGAGATTTGGTTTTCTTTTCATTACTTAATAGCTTTTGAATTTCTTATTAGATTCATAAGGAAATTTATAGAATGTTCTAGGTTTCATATAAACAAAAACAAAATGTATAAGTGACAGGTGAACTTTCACTTTCTCTAGACAAATTTAGCAGGATGTTTGATGAAAGTTAAGATAAAATATTAATATGGAAATTGATATTTATCATTACTGCAATAAGTAGTTAAAGTACTTACATCTTCTATCATCATTACGTACGAAACTTAATAGCAAATTTAACACAGATGAAATTGTACTGTAACACATAGATACAACAAGATTGACTACATATCGCAGCAAGCCTCGTACGCCCGCAGGCCCCTCAGGAGCTTCGTCGGTGAAAACTTGCTGAGCTATATGGTCGTGCACCACGGGCGGGGCGCGAGCCTCTGTCGCAAACACTGACGGTCTGCCCTCCCTTATATTTAGCTGCTCCTGGATCGCCACCTACAGAAAATTATTCTTAAGAAAAAATATACGCATCTCTACAATATTAAGTTACGCGGCAACTATTGTCCAATCGTTTAGAAATTGTGTTATTATTGACATAATTAAAAAGTGCCAGTCCATTGTTCAACACCGAGTATGAACGTTATATTTACCTCTAGATCCCACTGGTGCCTCTGCAAAACATCTCTGCATATTGACATATCTTCTATCCCAGTTAAATCTTGAAATTGAAGTATTTTATCGGTTTGTTCCTGGGTTAGACCCATAGCATTATCCTCGAGATCCATTGCCCTAGTTTTGATGTCTTATTATGAATATACTAGAAAAACAACGATGAAAGCTAACGCGTAGTACAAGAGTTCATAGAAATATTCTTATTAATACATACTAACACAAATTTGACAAAAGAAAAGCTGATAAAATGAAAATGTTTTGCCTCAATTTGCTACTCATTGCCTACACGAACGACATATCTGATGTCATGTCATCCGTGAACCAAAGACAAAAAACAGAATTACCATAGATGACAATAGAAGCACACAGATAGAATAATAGGTGCTAAAATCGCACTTTGTACTCTTAAATCGTCAGACTGACGGACGGGCTACTTCATCTTAGGTTTGCAAAAATGTCAGTTTATTACACTTTATAGTAAAGATAGGATTAATATAATACAATCATTAGATTTTTCTCTTTACAAAACATACAAAAGACAGCTTTTGATAAAATAATTTTTATACGAGATACTCATCTACAGAATTAAAACATGGACTTCGAGATTAACACTTGATTTATTAAAACAAATACAGTAGGATTACAAAAACATTATTTTTTCTTTTTCCCTTTTGCTGGTGGTGGAGGAGGCGGTGGTGGTGGCGGTGGTTCTTCTTCTACCTCCTCTATTACAGGTTCAGGTGGCACTGAAGGATCTTCATCAGGATCATCAAACAAATATTCTGTCTGAAATTGTAATAAAGTATTACACATGAAAACAATTTCATTAAGTCATATCCTATCATTCAAATAATTAATAAAATAGTGATGGCCAGTTTCGACGCTCATCTTTTACATTAATCATTTACCTTTAACTCGTATAATTCAGGGGCTATACTAAATAAGCTTTCAATAAAGTTTTCGTAATATACGATGCCATCACCACGAACATTGGCGTCTCGCAATATTTCTCGAGTTTCATCTTCACTAAATGGTTCCCCGTACTGAGTTACAATGAGACTAATTTCATCGATCTCCAAAAAGTTTCTGTTTTCTGTATCAAAAATCTAAAAAGAAACGTAACCTCGTTTTTTCTGTATTATTATAATATTCTACAAAAAGATATTATGGGAGTAAAAAGAGATCACTGTAATGTAATTGATCACTAAAAATGTAATATTCCTGTAAACACAGTCTACCTGAAATGCGAGACCCAATTCATGTTTTATTTCTGGCATTAGTATCCATCGATCTAAAATATAAATTAATTGATCTTTAGTCAGTACTCTAGTAACGCCTGCTTTTATTTTTTCTACTTCTAACATCAATTCTTGATAAGTTGGATAACGAAAACTTCTTCTATGATATCTGTAACAATACAAAGCCGAATATTGTATTATCGAGGTTAATAACTCAGAACATTATTATATTTCCATTTTATTATGTACTTCTTTAGTTCCAAAAACTTTATTAACTGTTCGATAGTTACGACATTAATTGGTTCTCCTTCATTAATCACCAAAAGGGGTTTTGCATTTTCATCAAACCACTGAACGATTTCTTCTAGTTGCTCTTCAGTGAAGCGTGGAGTAACATGGGCTAAGGGTTGAAATACATCAAAAACTGCCATTTTGCACAATTTTGCTACAAATAATTACACAATTTATTATCTAATATAGTTTATAAAGGGTGTGGACTTGATCACGACCTAACAGAAAATAGAAAATGCATAAAATGAAATGACAACACCCGTCATTTGAGTTTTTTCAACCGTAATATGCCAGTATTAAACAAATTAAAAATATTTAATGACTTAAACAATAAAGTATGTTATGTTGTACGTTGCAACGTCTATCTATTGGCGTACTTTCGCGTGGATTGCTTTTACTTGGGAGGTTAAAACAGTACTCTGCAGCGCACATTTGGTGTGTGATAATGAAGCGCAATGACATTGCAGTGGCACACGCAGTGGGTGCTTATATACAGTTGTTAATCACTGCGTCAAGTTGAATATAATAGTTTAAAGAGTTGCAGTCAGATTCAATGATATAAATGGCCACCTTTTGAAAAAAAATATGAAAGTTTAATATTTCCGAACGATCTATGTACTATCACAAACTAAAACGTGACACTGACAGCTGATGTAAGTCAAAATGTCATTAGTGTCAATCTTAAATTTTTCGGGAATTTATTTGTGTTGTTTGTCTGTGATATATTATATAGACCTGCAAAATTAGCTATATTAGGTACTATAATGTTCGAATCAGATGATTTCGACCAGGTAAAGTTGACGAAGATAAATTAATTGATCTACTATTATCGTGTGATTTTGTCCGGATGGGGTACCTACTGAAGTAAACATTTGCTATAAGCACGTCTATTAATATTATTTCAGGTTCTATCACAGTTTGAATTCCCAGAAGACGTTACTCACTTGGAGCCCACAACAAATAAAAGTGAAACTGATGGACCCAGTTTAAAAAACAAAGTATTAGCAGAAGTACCAGATAATGTTAAAAGTATTGACGCTAATGTTAGTAAAGATGTTAGAAATTCAAAAGAATGTCACAATGAACTACGTAAACAAACAGAGATTCCCTCAAAACCTATCACTAATGATAATAAAACTATCAAAAATATTGTGTCACCAAAACACTTGAAAAGAAAAATGATAAATTCTTACTTTGATCATAATAGTAAGAGAAAGTTTCCCGGTCCAGCTGGTCTTCTTACTGGTGGGTTTGAAGCTAACAAAGATGAAACTGTGTGTCAAATGGAGTTACTTTCACAGGTATGAATAATATCTAAATTACATACATATAATCACATCTTTAGCAGGGTAGGTACAGACCAAAGAGCATAAACTTTCATAATATTATATGTTATAAGTCCTGTGTATAGTGCAGCAGTAATGCATCTGTCTATTGAAAAATGTATACTTTTGTATGTATATTAATCAATTTAAAAAAAAAAATATATAATATTATAAAGCTGAAGAGTTTGTTTGTTTGTTTGTTTGAACGGGCTAATCTCAGGAACTACTGGTCCGATTTGAAAAATTCTTTTACTGTTAGATAGCCCATTTATCGAGGAAGGCTATATATCATCACACTACGACTGTTGGGAGCGGAGTAGTTACGAAAAATGTTACAAAAACGGGGAAAATTATGACCCATTCTCTCTTACGTGACTCAAGCAAAATTGCGCGGGTCAGCTAGTTAAAAGAATAAGATGTATCAAATCAATAACTGATATCACTTTCACTTTATGTATTGCAGGATGTAGATTTTACTCAAAACAATTTAAGAGGGGACTTATTTGATACTCCTTTATGGTTGAGGTTACAAGAAGATTTGAGAGATTTGAACTTGAAAACTGTTGATTCAATAAAGACAATAAAGCAACAAGCTATTACTGGCAGCTTGCGAAGGAGGAAGGCTCACACTATCACAGCTTTTGTGGAGACTGTTGACAGGTCTGTTACAGACCCTTTAATTATAATGAGGGATACAACTGGTAAGTTATTTTCAGTGATGTTCACTACATACATACTTCGAATGACTCATTTTTTTGACAAATTAACATCCCTTGCTAAAAGTACTACTGACTTCTCTTGCTTCATTCACAGCCACTCTTCATCTTGATATTTATTATGCTTAGTGAATATGCTTTGCCTTAAAGAGCAGAGCTCAGTTGTTAGCAGATAAATAAGCATGAATGTATGGTGTGCAATATTTGAGTGATGAAATTCTATATTTAATTTAGACTCATATTTAACATATTTACTTCAACTTATAATACTTTGATATTGAATGATGAAATGAAAACAATAGAATCCAATAAAAAAATATATGTTTTATTTGCAGGAAATATCAAAGGCACACTCCATAGAGATGCTTGGTCAGCATTCTCTCAATACATTGCCTCAGAATGCTGTGCATTTATACTATGGAAGCCTACAATCCTCACAACTGGTGCTACATTTAAGAAACACTATCTAAACATAACTTTAAGTAATATACTAGCTGTGTATAGTTCTACTGTATTGAATGATGAGAATGAGAACAAAACGTTGCCTGATGGCTACTCTGTGGTGTATGAAGATGATTATACTGTGATAAAAACACAAAATGACTTCAGAAATATTGGTAAGATGTGCTAATATTATTTTATTCTGTTATTCTTACCTATCATTTACAACAATCTAACATTTAAATAAATTTTACCCATAACTGTTTCACCAGTGGCCTAGGTTTCCTTCAGTAATGAGATAGTTGATATAGCCCCACAACTTAGTAATTTTTTGTATGTCGAAATTGTAACAGCTGTACTATACAGGCCACCTCTTTATTTTTTTAACCTTTGCTAGATGTGAACCTTGCATACAAGGCTCTCTGCTATGTTGTCAGACTATAGGCCTACAATATTGACAATAATTTGGGTTTCAGGTGATTATTATTTCATGTTAACTGCATTTCTGTGAACTTATATTATTCCATGTTTGTTCCAGGTACAAATAATACAATAAACAATGTGTTTGATGATGAACCTAATGATTTATTAGATGGCTTGGACAGCATATTTTCAGATGATCTATTTTAAGAAAACTTGTTTTAATTTATTTTAAGGATTTCTATTTTGATGAATACAAGAGGAATGATGATATTTTCTCATTAAAATATTGATTATGCCAGATTCTCTCGTTTTTATTTGACCTTGCAATCTGTAAGTAATGAGCAACTTTGATTTTGTAAAATCAAGGATCTTTGAGTAGTGCTAAAGTGGCATTACAGAATAAAATTTATAATTAATGTTTTTAGAGCTGGTTTCATGTAGGTTTTTAATAAGAAATGAAACAAACATGAATCAAAAATAAGTAAAGAATAAACACAAGTACAGTATAGTGATTTATTAAAAAAAAATCAAAACTGAATACTGTCAGGTACAACATGTCATGTAGGTAATTATGAATAACTATTACAAATTATTAAATCTGTATAGCACCTATACATTTTTACAGAACAGTTTAAATTGTTTTCTTAAACTACTTTTGCTTTAGATTACTGAATAAATAATTTTATTTATTTATGTTTATCTATGTGTTACTGTAAAAGCCCGAACTGTGGTAAATCCTAAGATTTTCCGGTAAAACCTAAGATTTACCAACTCTCAATGGTAAAAGTCCGAACAAGCCAGAGTTTAAAAACTATGTTACGATATATAAAAAAATCCTCCTTCATAATTATGTTTATAACTATTTCACGGTGTAATTATATACTGTGACATTGTTATAAAGAAGGAGTTTTGGGCATAGCGACATGGGTAGGTTAGGTTAGAAGGCTAAGGTGGGAGCGAGCGAAGCGAAGCTCCCACCTTAGCCTTCGTGGTTATTTTTTTTTAACCACCCAGAAGGAGGAGCCCCGCGAAGCGGGGCTCCGGCGACATCTCGATATCATCAAGTGAATATAGGTAAAAGTTCGAAATAAAATAATTATTCGGACTTTTACCATTGCCAGTTGGTAAATCTTAGGTTATACCGGAAAATCTTAGGATTTACCACCGTTCGGGCTTTTACAGTAACATATGCATTATTCAATTTTTTTTCTAGTCTAGCAATACAGCCACTTTATAAACGCATTAAAATTTGTTTTTACCGTTTATCGAATGCTCTCATTTTGCACAACGACCTTGACTGTTTATATGATTGGATGTTTAATAAAAATGGTATTGAGAACAATCTATTTAGCCTTGACTTTTATATGTCGCGCTACGATATGTTTTGAAAGTGAAGCTGGGTGGAAATAAGTGCTTCTGCACATGCTACATTTAAATATATCTTTGACTGGCTTCTGTGCTGTTTCAGTCTGTCCATTGTCCTTAGATATTTCTTGGTTTTTACTAGCTGTGGCCAGTGTATCTTGCGCTCCCATGTGAGTTTTCACATGTCGTGCGCAAGTAAACAATTTCTTGAATTTCGCCTGCAAACAAAATATTTAATTTGAATTTATTTCGTGTAAATTTGCTTAACACAAATAAGCAAATTTAACACAAAATGTGAGTTGATAGAATAAATACATATCTTTACTATGATTTAATCTATCTAATTTATATTTAATTATTTATATTATTTATTTATATTATATTATTTTATAAAAACTAGTTTACTCACATCACATTGTGTACAATTGTAAAATGTTTCCTTATCTGTCTTTTCAATAGAGTAAGCATTTTTCATGTCTATTTTGTCAGTGTCTATGGTCAGAGATTCATCCACAACCAGGCAGTAGTTCTGAAAAAAAAATAAAGAATTTGTAACTTTTGTCGCAAATAAGACGATAAGCAACAATATTGTTCAATTTATGATAGGAAAACATATTGTAAGTTTTGTAACTTACATCTTGATGGTCCGTTAACGCTTCTTCAGATTTAAATAAAGATGCACACGCACTGCAAGCGAAGACTGTGTTAGGATGCCGCTTCTTAACGTCAAACATCTGATTTACTGCCAGTTCTGTAAAGAATATATTTTTAGAAAATACATTAACTAAGGAAGAGGTAAAATAACCTTCTATTTGCGAGCTTAAGAGGCAAGAAATCAGTTTTTGGGACAGCAGTCATAAACTTAAGTCAAACGCTATTTCATGAAAAAGCAGATTACAAAATTAAAAAAAAAATATAACGAAATGCCCTTAGCCTCACTAGATCCTAATGGGCCTAACGTCCTAACTGGCTTATCCATGCTAATCTGCTTCACTGCTCTTGAGAATGTTTCTAAATAAATATGGGTTACAGTAAATAAGAAATATTTTTTTATATGTTTATACTTACGTCGCTTATTCAATGTCACCGAAACTCGTATGACATTGTCCGCACATTTCGTCTCAACAATATGCACGTGGAATACTGTGAATATGTCTGTATCATTGTCAATACATTCTAACAACTCGTTCTCATTTTTCATTGCTTCTTCTGAAATTGAATGGGTTACTTTTATTTACAGTTCGTAGATACACCACGTTTTATGGAATAGGTACGCGCATAAATCGACGAGGTACATTTTTTTATGGTAACTCTCACTCATAAATTGAATTATTTTCAGTGGGTAATAGCATACCACATTGAATTAATAGATGAGCATCTAATACCGTTAAAATTGAAAAAAAAAAATTATGCACGTGAGAATCCTATCCACGAATTCACTGGCGGGGCAATGGTGAGGAAACGAGAGGGAACTATAAACTAAAGTTAAAACTTATAGTTGACTACGTACCTGCTTTAGCTTTAACAGTCAGTAACAAGTCTGGAAGATGCTCGAAACTAGCTTCATCGTCTGTCTCTTTTACACATCCGGTCACGAGAGAGATGACGCTTCTGTTATATATCATGCCCAGGCCATCTTTATTGTTCTTTAACTAAGAAAGAATAGCAAATAAGTTATAAACATGTATTAATATAACATCAAAATTAACTGAGATGTAACAAAAATATTAATTTTTCGTTTTAATGTATTTTAGTGGCAGAAAATGTCTATTAGCTCATGTATTTTTTATGCGTATTAAAGCGTTTTTGCAAGGTCATCATTTCACGTATCGTACAAGTTCGTACGGATACGAGTGCATACGTTCACTAACGTATACGTACGTACGTTTTAGTGTCTGTAGGAGCACTTGCATTTGCTTATATGAAATCGGTATGTCCCTTAGTGTGTTAAGTGGTTGTTAATAAGATTACCTTGGTAATAATTAAATTGTATCCAACAAGTGAACTTCTTATATTGGCTACTTTTAACAACTGTGCGATGACATTCTCAGCTGACGTTACGTCTTCAGGGTTAGGTTTTCTCTTCGAGGCACTGCGTATAAACTGTTGTATCAGACTTAAAAGTTCTCTTTCACTTAAACCATTACCTGGAATGAAAAAAAAAATACTTTTATTCCTCAAGCCAGAAGCTTTGCTTGCACCCCTTGTATTTTTGTTTAAAAAGGTCTCCTGTTCTTACTCTGGTTCAATCTACTCCACCAAACTTTTCGAAATTGGTGAAGACGTATTGGCGTCAATATAAACGGCAGGATTATTGCCGAACAGATATCCCTGCAAAAAATCTCTATAATAAAAGGGGTAACAAGTTTCTTAAATGCATATTATATTCTCATATTCTCTAAGTAACAATGGATGCCTAGGGCATAAGCTATTTTGTCATTGCATGTGTTATGCATGAGGGGTTTTAGTACTTACTATTTTGTGTGTTCTGTATCATCCTCTCATTGATAGTTTCTTCAGGGACAATCTCCACGGGAACAGGGGCAGTATTATTGTTTCTTTTAACAACTTTGGCAACTAATCTTTTTCCATTAACTGTTCTTCCTAGTACTATTTTGTCTGGAATATCTGCAAGAAATTTACTTTACTCATTATAAGTGTAGTCAAGCACTGGCCTTCAACTTAGAGAGCTGGTACATGCAAGCATCTGGACTCTGGAGTATAATTAACAATTCTGTGTATGGCCAAATGAAAGTGGCCCTAACAAACAAGTATGTTTACCGCAAAAGTTTGTGGGTAACTAACGTTTTAAGTTATAAATTTGGTATGCACCTTGTAAAAATTATACTATAGCATGATACAACTATATGATTTGTTTCTCTTACCTTTGAAATTAAATTTCGTCTTAATCTTTATAGAACTCGTGTCTTTTAAAGTTTCTTGTTTGATAGTTGCTATTTCTTTAATATGTTCAAGTTCTAAACCTTGGTTGTTTTCCGATATATCCATTTGTTCTTCATTTTTATTGGGAAATTCAGAGGTTTCAGGATCTAAGGAAAATGTGAAAAATTTAAATCGAACATTTTGTTAATGCTTAATTTAGAAGTTATAATAATGAATTAATCAATATGCAAATTAAAAATGAACATTTAGTTATAATGCTTAAAATAAAAATCTATAATTATTTAATCACTAAAATAAGTAAGATTTTGTTAATTCTTGACATAAATACAGATAAAAAGTTCAGTAGGTACTTTTTACCGGCAGTCCTGGATGAAAAAATATATGGATGCAAATGCTACTAGCGAAGTTTGTAAGGATCAAGACCAAGTGACGTTCTTTGGTCACTTCCTGCCACTGACAAAATGTGTAATTATGATAATGTGTGAGTATGTTAAAGTAGATATATTATGAATATTCACCTTTCTCTGTAATGATAAATTGTAAGTTCTCATCATTTTCATTAGGTATAACAAATTCTGAAGCGTCTTGTTGATTGTTAAATGACTGTGCAACTAGATTCTGGAACTGAATTGAGTCATTTTCTGTTTTCATATAACTGTAAAAAATATATTTGATTTGGTTGGAAATATGAACATGAAGAAAAATTTACAAATTGGTCTGGTTTGGTTTTTTTTTTCTTTTGAAAGTCTTAGATCATAAAGAGTGCATGAACATTTTTTTTAATGAGTTTGAAAATGTAAACATTGGAGGACTGTGATAATCAGAAAAATATTTTGTTATGAAGTGTTCAATGTTTACCCAGGGTCACTCTCTATGTTTGTTTCACTCTGAATCTCACTCCTTAATTTTTGAATTAATTCTGAAACACATCAATCACAAAAAAATATAATCTCTGTTAAATCATTATGATACCATATAATATATGAAATAAATAAACAAATAGTACATACTATCATTAGTAGTAATATCATGTAGTCCTAGTGTGTTTAGCACAAATATTTTGTCATTTATTTCCAAAAGGATCCAACCTTTTTGTTCTAATGTATGATACTGCTCATCACTCAATGTTATCTGAAATAATTAAGTCATATTTGGACTGTTTTTCTGTTATTCTTGTAACAAAATGAATGATGAATAAGTCAAAACATAGGTCTTTGAAATAGTAAGGAGAAAAATTCTGTGCGGGGGCCTTTTAATATTTTTGAACTTTTTTTATATGTCGCATTTGCCTTTGGGTTTCATACTGCCACAGGTAGTGGGTATTGTGTCCATTGAGAACCTATGACGTAGATGTGATTAACCTATAAAAAATTGTATACATTAAAATTAATTAATATACTACACCTCAGTAAAATCATTTCCTTGTTTACTGTTGTGCGTTGCCAAATCTATGTCAACTTCTCTTGGTATTTCCTCTTTGTATTGATCAGCTACTACATCTTGTTCCATCTGAAAATAAAATAATGTAGTATTTTCAAACATTTTGTTATGCTCAACAGGCATAGCTAAAATATAGCTGCGAATAGTTCATAGACTTTGCAGGCTTGAATAAGGCAATCATAGCTAGTTGTGATCACTGGTCCCTAAAGAAGCAAGTGGATTAAGCAATTTAAATGCGAACATGCTACATAGGTTGCTTGAACTGAGGTCCACATTGCTTCAGAAGGCATGTAAAAAGTTGATTGCAGTTATTATTGATCAATTTAATGGTAGTTAAACCATGTCAAAGCACTTTAGTGACCCAAACAACTTTTTACTAGGTTGACCACTAACCATCTAATAAGTGAAGCATACTTCAATTATTTATTCACCTGTTCACTAGTAGTGCTAGCACTGGGCTGCAAGAGATAACTATTAGTGTAGAGTCCATTGTCTCCTTCTGGCAGAATAAACTGATCTGGAATAAGATGGAGGCTAGACACACTTTCTATAGTTTAATTGAGTTTCATTATTATAAAAAGGTAAATCTTTACATCTTTTTAAACAAAATGCAATTGAAAATGAAGAATAAATAGGTAGTTACCAGATACAGATATGAGTTCTGCTGAATTGTCAACATCAACATAGAACTGTTGTGAAGCAACTCCCACTCCATACACAGTGCAAGGCTGCACATCTTCTAAGACTTCTTTCACATCCTGTACTTGGGCTACATACTGTATTTGACGATTTACTGAAAAATAAATGTTTTTATAACTCAGTTGGAACATCGGTTATACAATACATAACGAACTTTGGCTGGTTAACTGTTTCTATTCTTCATATTATGTAGTTATCTTTTATATAGTCTTGAGTAAAAATAAGATAAATATGTCGATTAAGTCAGTTGGTAACTGCAAGTAGAGATACTCTGAGTAGTAATTCTTCATTAATACTTACGTAAAAAGGTCCCATCATCCTGAACAACAAAAAATTGCCCAGGTTCTGGTTCATTGGTGTTAGCCGGCAGGAACTCATACGTTTCGTACGTATTTTTATCCATTTCAAACTACTATTAGTTTTTTTAACAGTTGAGGTATTATGACAAAGTGTTTAACTCTTTGAAACTGTTTGATAACACACAAAAATATAGCATTAACAATTTCTATTTTGACGTTTATTTTATTTACTTCCAAAACTGTCAATTCTGTAATGTCAATATGTCAAAAAGATACATTCGTAAACATGAGATCTAGGATTGTGATGCGTTCATTCGATTTAAATTGCTGATTTAAAGGCCGATAGAAGACTTCTTCCTTACATTCTCTTACGGTAGAGTAAAATCAAATATATAACTCATTGTTGTAAAAGCTTCGCATTGACAGGTATTTCTGATAGCATAGACATAATTTTTCAGTTCTACCGGCTGAAATAAAGGTGCTTGCATTTCCCGAATGACCATCGATTCAACTAATCTATTTAACATTCGGCATCTTTCAACACTCATAGTTTGAGCACTCCACTGTCCGTAATCAAATTTATGAAATGAGACGTCGGGGCGGCACATCCGTTTTGGTGTTGGTAATAAGTCATAAGCACAGCCGTAATACACTATTGTACCGTGATAATTGAGTAATTTGAGCATTACATCTTCATATCTTCCCCCTAAACAATTTAATGCTAGCACAGGTCGTGATAATGACGTATTGAAAGATGAAAGTTCTTCTGCTTCTTCTAAAGTACAAACAGTAGTAGCTCCTATTTTCATAAGATGCTCTTTGACTGCATCATATCCACAGTGATTTGCAACTATATTAAAAGATTTGAGTCCCCAAATTTTGCACAGCTGAATGACACATTGACCAACAGGGCTGTTAGCAGCATTTTGAACTACTGTTTCATCATGATGCATTATTCTGAAATCCCTGAGCATTCTGTATGCAGTGCTTGGAGCTACTATAATAGTGGCGGCTTCTGGAAGTGGTAGTTTTTTTGAAATCTTCAGTAATTTTCTTTCGTTATAAATACCATAGTAGCGCCAGGTACCAAGTCTTCCATGTGACAAGACTACTCTGTCTCCACGTTTCACTGCACAAACTTTATCTCCAACTTCAACAACATCTCCAACACCTTCATCTCCAGGAACTGAAGGTAGTCTAGGCAAGTTAAAGGTAGCTCCTGAAATTAAGATTGAGTTGTTATTTTAAGAAAGTAGGTACTACAGAATAACAAGTAATAGAAATATATTACGATAGCAACATCTGTATAACAGTTTACTTAGTAGTAAATGAAAAAACCATTTGTATTTTAATTGTTTATTAGAATAGTTGCAATTATGTAATACATTTCACCATAATAGACTAGCTGCAATTATTATTTTGATCTAACAGAAATCTAGCACATATTTGCACCCAGTGAAGCCTTTTGATGTGAGAGCATTTCCCACTGCCTCTGCAAAATTATCAAATTTGACCATCTTGTGAACAGGAGCTTTTAGTTTGTCCTCAGTCATTAGAGAAATAACTTCATTAATCATTTTATCTTTTTCAATAGAAGACGCTTTTTCATTCCATGCTGTCATCCAAAAACCGTATGATGAAAAATTCTTAAAAATGTATGCAGATGTAGGAACAGTCACTGGATCCCTAGACATCCCTCCATATGTGACCATGCTTCCGGAATGTTGCAAATGTCTTAACATCTCTAATGAACTCTTCCCTCCAACACAGTTCAGTGCCAGTGAAGGCCGTTCAATTAATATATCCTTAAAAATACTTGTAGATCTTAATTCTTCTTCTGTCAGAACATAGGTAGCTCCTAAGTTCTGTAAGTATTGTTTCAGTTCATTAATCTCGGGTCTGTTTCTTACTATATTTACATTTTTTATTCCCCAGGCTTTACATATTTGGATAACATTTTGTCCACATGCACTGTTAGCCCCATTCTGAATGACAACTAAGCCTTTCTCTCTCACTGGTTTAAAATCAGACAACATTCTAAAGGCTGTACATGGGTTGACTGTCAGTGTAGCTGCTTCCACTAGACCCAATTCATTAGGAACCACTTTCAAGACATCCTGTTTGAATGAAGCAATGTCTCTCCAAGTTCCCTGAACAGGTTTTGTGACAATAACTTTGTCTCCTGGACTTATTCCTTTTACTTCTTTACCTATTTCTTCCACTGTTCCGACACCCTCGTTGCCTGGTACGCATGGTAGTTCCACTTTCACTGGATATTTACCTTGAAACAAGAAAAATCTTTACAATTTGTGAACACTTTATTACAATAAAATTCATAAGAAACACTAAAATCGAAAAAAAGTACCTTCTCGACTTCTTCCCTTCAAACAAAAAGTTCTTATTTTTCTTATCACAAAAAAAAAGTTTGAGTAAACATTGTCAAGTACCTTGTATGGTATTAATGTCGGCAGGATTAACCGGTGCCGCCAGCATACGCACCAGCACGTCCTGGCTGCCTAGAGGTGGCACTACATATTCCCTGAACTTTACAACATCTAGTGGATTTCCGAATTCTGTGTAAACTAGTTGTTTTGAGACCAGACTACGTGATGCTGTAATAACGTAATTTTTTGCAGTTGTAGCAAGTGGGAGTAGCTTTGTGTAAGATAACAAAGCCATTGTGGTTTAAGTAAGGATGTGGATTTTAGTGGAGGCTAACTAGACACTGATAATTTATTAATTATCTTTTATATAAAAACGAACCGGTGCGATTTATTCAGCAATCAGATTTTGTTTTGATTGACATTGACAGTTGTGTCATATGTTGTCTTTCTTGTGCCACTAGTGTCATAATTTGACATTCACATACGACGAAGTTGCCATTTAAGGGACTATAGGCGGAATACGAGAAGTTTTCTTCGAACACTGTTAAGTTTGTGGTTAAGTTCACAAAACCAACAAAAAGAGGTTTGAAATTACATTTTGTACCTACTGTCCTTTAACCTAAATCAATTAGGTAATTGAAATTGTATGCAGATTATTTAATTTAAAAAAAAACACCGTTTATCAAATTGTTCTGTTGCCTGTTTCATAATAATATGCTTTGCGGGTAATAGCATCTTATAGCCACAATCCTATAATTACCTAATTGAAGGTACTCCTGACTAGCAGTGAGACTATAATGGAATGGGTAAAAAAGGACATAAAAACCAAGACTAGAAACATTGTTTACATAGATAAATATTTATTAATAAGTATAGTGTTTTGTTAAAAAAATTAATCACAACAGAAATCTAAAATATATTTACACCCAGAAAAACCCTTGGACGTGAGCGTATTTTTAAGACCTTCTTTATAGTCGTCTAATTTTACAAAAGCATGTATAGGTGCTCTCAACATGTCAGAACACATTAAACATATAATTTCCGAGAACATATTCGCTTTCGCATTTTCATCTGCTTGCTTATTCCACGCAGTCATCCAGAAGCCTACGGATGAAAAGTTTTTAAAAATATGATTTCCTGTTGGTATAATCACCGGTTTCTTCGACATTCCGCCATATGTTACCATTATTCCAGAATGTTGCATTTGTCTTAAAATACCTAAAGCGTTATTTCCTCCTACACAATTCAAACCTAATGCGGGTCTTTCAATCAGTTGGTGTTTAAAAATATCTGTAGCTTTTAACTCTTCTTCTGTTAATACAAATGTAGCTCCTATACAAAATAAATATCTTTTTAGATCATTGATTTCGGTTCTGTTCCTAACAATATTAATAGTTTGGATACCCCAAGCATTGCACAGTTGTATAACATTTTGTCCAACTGCACTGTTTGCTCCATTCTGAATGACGACCGAGCCAGTCACACGAACTGGTTTAAAATCATGTAGCATTCTATATGCAGTACAAGGGTTTACAGCCAAAGTTGCACATTCTGCTATACCCAATTGAGGTGGAACACATTTAAGTACATTTTCGTCAAAGACTGCTAAGTCTCTCCAAGTACCTTGTGCATTCTGAACAATAATGACTTTATCCCCGACACAAACTTTTTTCACAGCTATACCAACTTCTTCTACAATTCCTACGCCCTCGTTGCCAGGTACTGCCGGCAGCTCTGGTTTTATTGGATACTTTCCTGAAATACAGAGTATGGAGAGTATTATAATACCAGTTATACCTAATTAGGTTTAAAAAAAAACACTCTTCTTTTGATAAAGAAAAAAACATGCTTATGTATATAATCCTTAGGTACTACTGTTTCTTCTTGTTTGAAGTTAGAACCAAAGTTACAAAAAGCTTAAATATATACCTTGTATGGTATTCATATCAGCAGGGTTAATTGGTGCGGCTATCATTCGGACGAGAACATCTCTATTACGTAGACACGGCACATTTTTCTCCGTGATTTCCACTACTTTTAATGGATCTCCAAATTCATTGAAAGTTAGTTGTTTTGAAGTTAAGCCCCGCACTGGACACAATAAATTAACTAAGTTTTTCGCTACTGCTATTTGTTTTGTGTTAGCTGCTAGAGCCATGACTGTAACACATAATTTGTTTAAATGAAATTCAAGTCAATGCTGCAAATAAATTTTAATGTTTGATTACATTATGTAGGTAAACAAACAATACTGACACTGTCAGTTGTCACATCATACTTTCTTCTTGACTGAAGTTTCGTGTACCTTGCATTTTTCGGTAAGGAGTTCGGTAATCTGGCTAATATTTAAGGCAAACTCATTAAAATTATAGACATGGTGCATTTTCGGTGCGTACACAAAAAGCACGAGAATTAAATGGGATGAACCAGTTTTTTAGAAAACATAAATTCACCAAAAACATTCTGTATCTATCTATCTATCCTCATTTCGTAGCTATATAAAAGAATCTCATTGACTCGGAAGTTATCCTTGAACTCATTTCATCAATAGCGATATTAGTCTGTTCATAATCAAAGGACTTAGCTGCAATAATTAAATGATTGTTAATGATAACGTCCGTCGGATTTCAATGTACCTATAGATTTTACACAAAATTCCTTGTTGTCTATGCGTTGGCAAAAACCGGATTGAAATAAACACAATCTAAGTAACTGTATGGATATCCCATTCAGTGCCGTGCACGCCCATCGGCGGGTGAAACGTTTTTACTGACACGCCGAGCCCGCCCATGGGCGGTTGGATTTTAACCTCCGATATCTAAGCCAATAACCATTAGAAAAATGAAAGATTTTGTGAAATGATTCGTTTTACTAAAATTTATTCGTTATCAAAACGGCCTGCAGATATCTCAGGTTTGGAAAAAAGTCAATTCCGACTTTTCATGCCGAACCCGCCCATGGGCGGGCATAACACTTATTCAGGATTTAACAACCTTTTGTGAAATTAGATAAGAACTATAATTTTA
Organism: Anticarsia gemmatalis; assembly: GCF_050436995.1. NCBI lineage: Eukaryota > Metazoa > Arthropoda > Insecta > Lepidoptera > Erebidae > Anticarsia > Anticarsia gemmatalis. The sequence continues at coordinate 6,104,712 of NC_134760.1, forward strand.
ACTAAAATTTTATAATTATAAATTTTAACTAAAATTAAGTTACCTTTAATAGAAATTGATGTTGTTTTGCGTCGATAAAATATAATAAGAAGATTTATAACCTACACGCATAAAAAAAATGTTCTGGCCAGAAGCGCAAACAAATATCGCACGAGCTAAATCATTTTGCACGAAAAAACAGCAGACATAATGATCATGGTAGGACCCAGAAGTCATAAACCATATTTACCTGTGTATAACAAATTCAGTTGTATTGTCTGAACAAAAGAAAGAAAATATTACATATAGTAAATAGGAGGAACGATAAAAATTTATTGTAAGCAAATTTGCATAATGTACTTTTTTTAACTAAGTATGTAATTTAATGTACCCAAGGATTGACGACACCTGACAATTAAAAAAGGCACATATATGTGGGTTTTTAAAAGGCCTAATAGATTTCTTTACATATATATTAGCTTAATTTTTAGGATTGTATGATTTTGATTCATCTTAGATTAATTAAGTGAGAGTTATGCTTTACCTTCATGCTCCATTTCTATTTCAGCTAATAACCAATAAAACTGTCACAATTTTATCACAAATATCGCAGGAAACTTCACATACACGCTTTAAACACGGTACAGTACATGTAAACTGAACATGTGAAACGGTTTATGTCGAAATCTACAGCTACATGCCAAAAACGCCGATGGGCGGGCAAGGATACTTAATCGAGATGCCGGACCCGCCGATGGGCGGGCTGATATCATAATACAGCGGAATCTGGGTAATGTCGTTAATTTTCAGCTAGGCAGTGAATGGGATATCTTTATTTTAAAATATTTATAGAAAATATAATGTAAAATTTGGTATAATATTTTCAGGTAAAAGCCGAAGCAAGTAGGTACTTGGCCATGCCAGCATCTGTGAGGAAGCGGTTCACGCGGAGATCAAGATCTTTTCGTGCCATTGGCGCGGTAGAACTAGGTGGTGCTGTTGCTTCTGGCGATGGCATTTGAAGTTTAGGAGTTCGAAACCGTCTAGCCCGAGTCAACTGCCACGATGCGCCGGAGTTTCGCATCACACCAATACCTTTATTTTCATCCACTACTGCCAAAGCGGGGCGCGGTGTGCTGAAATTGGAGTTATTATTTATAGTGTTATTTACGGCAATACAGGTACAAAGAAACTTACTAGTTTTTAAACTTACTAGTCTGTCGTGATAGATGAACGTAGTCTCGCTGGTGCTATCACTGTCGGCAAGTCAGCTGAAGAGTTTCTTTTTAATCCTGTGGGTACCGAAAGACAAAGGATTTAATAACTGCATTAAAAACATCTACACGAAAATGTTCAGATAATGCGTGCAACGCGGTTAGTACACTGCATCCAAACGTAAACATTGATGAACGGTCACCACATTGCGCAAGAAGGGAAATGCCCCATAGCCCGCTTCCTGATTAAGAGCCCTAGGACAATCAGTATCGAATACTTTTCTACCGGTACTTGTTCCCACTTACCAGAGTATTTGATGTTGTGTATAGCACTCTTATCCTTCCATTTCTGAGAGCAAACTGGACAAAGTGAGCGGCGTATGGACCATCGAGGAAGATCCTCAGTTGGTTGCTTGTTTATATTTTGGAAAGCAGGGATTTCGAGAGGTGCCTGTAAATAATAATAAGGAATTACTCAGTAATGACGTGATCTTCGTTTTCTTAAACCCATCGAAAGTATATTACATAGGTAGAACATATTCTACTAGCGACATAGTTGATAACTTAAATGTACAAAGGGGTATCCGCTCAATATAATATTAAACATCTGACCGGCGCAGGCGCAACATTTGATGTAAATGCCAAGATGGAAGGAATGTCCATGTCTCGTCGGGTTGACACTCTGGAGAATCGTGATACGCTGCGACGGGACATGCTGCGGTCCGTCATGCGCATGCTAAGGCCATGCACGCAGGCCTCGCTCGCATGCCTGGTGGCGAAACAAAACAAAATTAACTATACGCATGAATTATCCTTAGGATTGTGGTGCCTGCTAAAAAATTGCTGTAGTGTTTTAGACTACCGGTTTGTAACTTGTTTAATAATGGAGCGCGATTACAATCTAGGAACATGTGTTTTATACAAATTTCGAGACGCAAACAATAGTTTTTTTTTGTAACCGGATTGAAAAGCCCCAGTGTTTTTTCAACTAGGCTAGGAGAGACCCTTAAGAAAATACAAGAGTTAAAAAACATTTGCCACAAATGCGATAACGATATCGAATTTTCGTTACTTATCTACAATTTGTCAAAATAATTGCATTAGTTGGATTTCTGTGTGACTTAAAACAATCCATATTTACATGTAATTTATTTTGCTAAGATTAACCAATTGATATAAAGTCAACTGCATGACGTAACATTTAACAATATCTATCGAAGAAAACTGTGAGAAAGTTGTAGTTAATAGACATAATTGTATTGAGAGTGAAAGTTAAGTGGGAAACCAAAGTTTTTTGACGGCCGCTTCTTTGTCATCTCAAGTTTTTATTGCTCTATTGTCGACGTCATATACATGACACAGTTATAGATTAAATATTAGCCTCGTTCAGTTAATATTATGTAGCTTTTGTAAACTTATGTGAAAGAAAGGAAGTACACGTTGTTTTTTAATTAGTCACAACTATGTTTTAGTTGTACTTATTTATTTAATGGTCGGCATTCATAGATATAGTTTGTTGTCTGAAAAGTAGAACTGTATCAAATTAGTGCTTAATAGACCAATAACCTGCTAATAAACACAAATTTTATATATTTTCTTTACAAATTATGTAGGAAATAAGATAGCACTCCAATTATTAAGTTGTGAAACACATTATACTGGGTGTGGCGTAAATAATGAATAATCCTTTACCAGCGGATGGGCGACCACCCGACTAATCTAAAAATTAAAATTTATCTCTGGCATAAGTATCATAGTTTTTGAAATTTCGCCCATCCGCTGGTAAAGGATTATCCATTATTTACGCCACACCCTGTATATAACGTTCGGCTTACCCTTCCGATTCATCGTCTCGCGGTAAGTCTAAGGTCTTATCTTGAGCCTCTGCACTCATCTCTCGACTCGCCCGAACCATCTCTAAAAGACGCGTGTCCGTATCTTTAGCTGTATAAGTCCTATATTAAACAAATTGTAATTAATTATACATCTATAGTACAACTTAGTAGAGAGTCTTGGCATCCACGATTCATCTACATTATCCATACTAATATTATAAATGCGAAAGTAACTCTGTCTGTCTGTCTGTCTGTCTGTCTGCTACTCAATCACGCCTAAACTACTGAACCAATTTGCATGAAATTTGGTATGGAGATATTTTGATACCCGAGAAAGGACATAGGCTACTTTTTACCCCGGGAAAATGACGCATTTCCCGGGAAAATTCAGCTGGCGAATTAAGTCGCGAATAATCAATATTATAATGACATTAAATTAACAAAATTCCGTTGTCATGGCAACTGTTTTAATGGCGGATATGCCTTAGCGCGACTTCGTTATATTAGGAGATATTTTTGTATATTTTGATATATTTTTCGTGAAAAAAAGGCATATTTTATATCATCACGCTACGACCAATAGGAGCAGAGTAACAGTAAAAAGTGTTATAAAAACGTAAAAATTCTGACCCATTCTCTCTTATGTGACGCAAACGAAGTTGCATGGGTCAGCTAGTAATAAATATTTCCAAAATAAAGTACCTGTGTCAATCAGACTCTAAGAAGACACAAGACCCTGCCGGTCTCTGTTCTAAATTCTTAATTTTTTATACCTTAGCCAGCCGCGAGTCTTGCACATAAGGCTGTCTACTCAGTTGTTGGCTTATAGAATCTATCAAAAATATATTTTTATAAATAACGAGGTTTCATCCGCCTCATTTATATGTTAGAGTGAGGCCAAACCGGCTAGCCAAATCTATCTGACGTAAAGAATGTTTCGTGTCATGGAAAGTTAATTGAATATTAATAAAAGCAAGGATTGTATCAACTATTCTCACGATAATTTTATCCTGTTAAGGTAAATAGTAGTCTACCACGCAAATTAATTTTTAGACTGAACAGACAATTTTTTCTTCTCAGATTAGGCATTGGATAAGCAATTGCAGTTCTGTTACAACCATAAAATTATTAGTACTGCGGCCCGGGGCTTTATACGTGCAAGGATGCTATTTATTTAAGTCATAAAATATATCTTTATCTTTTTTTCTGTAGTTCCTCTTTTTATTAGGTAGTTGTTTCAGAAATAGCTTTCATTAGCTAAAAATGAGTAGGATTACTAAAAAAATCCGTCTTCTATTTCAAGTATCTTAAAGTTATTTGGTTAGAATTAAAATGTGCTAACCTTAAAGCGTTTAAAGAGTTCATATAGCTTTCATAGCATTCGCTGTGTTGTGACAGGAGGGTGGTGACGTCAGGTGAGTCGGACATCTCTTGCGATTCGCCATAGATGTCTCGTGCACTGTCTCTCTGTGTACGCACTCTCATCAACAATGATCTGTATGGTGCTGACTCCTGCCCCATGAATGATATACGAGTTTGATCATCGGTCGTTGACCTGTAAAAGATAAAGTTTTAGGTTTTACCCTACTTCGTTCGTGATCTTTAAGTTATTTGCTATAATGTGACTCATAAGTTACTCGGGACACAAGGATAGTTTTAATGAATCGATTCGAAATCGGATGTTCCGTGGTTTTTTTCTCTACGAAAACAAAACAAAGAATGTTTGCCTCTTCATAATACACAGTAGTCTTATATAAATCTTCGCATCTAACTTTATAATTCGTTACAGTCTACCGCGAATGTGCTGGCAAATAAAACTATTTTCTCAGGTTAAGCGGAAAATTGCTTTAAATTTAAATCAAATAAGCAGACTGTTAGGCATGCAGATAGACGGTAAAGATAAGTAGAGGGATAAGTTTGATGTTAAAGTAATAGACGAATATAAACCTGTTTCGAATACTTGTGGAAATCATTTCACCTTTTCAGTTAACCAGCTAAACTTGAATATGTTACGCATGAAACATGAATTCACATATATAACAAACATATTTCAACCGAATGTATAAAATAGTTTTGACTCAAGATTGTGCTTAAATAAAGTAATTGAATAGCAACAAGCGTACAAAATAAACAATCACAATCTACGCCACTGGATGAGATCAGATTAAATAATTGTAAGCAACTGCATACCACAATAAATACTGGTATTAAGCGCTGAGATATTTCTTCGTTTGTAAGATAAGTTTAATATTGAGGAGCAAATCATTTCGTACTTTAGATGTACTGCTGCATTTCGTACTTTGTCCTTTTTATATTAGAAACATCCTACAGTTTAAGGTCATTTTAATATGCGCTAAACATGACTGCATACATTCTACGCTAAAATAAGAGTTTCTAAAAACAACTCTACGTGAATTGTAAAATTGTGGAGCCTTTCTTTAACAAGATAAATCATATTTTGGCAACAAAATTATGCACAAAATGGTTCCAATAGGATATGTTTAACGTAAGCATGAAAGCCTTTCAAATTAAACAAAGCGTAGATAGCGGTAAAGCGTTGAAATTAGAAAAGACAAACAATATTGTTCTTAGCGGTTAGCTAGCACAAGAGCACCGATCGAGATGAACGGATTGGCTGCCTGCTTGACTTTTTCACCGGCGACGTGACTAATGGAGTGAGTCAGACTTCAGCTATAAGTATTACGAAGAAGGTTATACTCATTTTGCCAGTAGCGACCGAACAAATGTAACTTAATGCCTAGTAGGCCTTGAAACCTTTACGATGCGACGTTTAGTCTTGCAGCTATTTTTTATATTCAGAATGCATTACTGCCAGCCTAAACAAAGCAAATACACGATAATGATAACCACATGTAATTGACGTAGCTACTAATTGAAAGGTGTTGATAGCAGCTTGTTTAGAAATTTTAGACATTCTTGGCCAAAGTTTTTGTCTATTTATAATCTTGGAAACGTTTAGAAATATTATGGTTGAAGCAATAGAGTACTGAGGTGAGATAAAAACGGCTGTAAGATTTCAAGGCTCACGGTGAACTATGGCTAGAAAGTTTCCAACAACGGTTGAGTAACTTGTTATTGAAGGATTCAAAAGAAAATAACTGTCGCGGCACTAACCGAGACGAACGGCGCGAAGAGTACAATTTCGAATAGCGCGCTTTCCAGTCGCCATCGTTTCTCCAAACAATTTCAGTTTTTCTGAAACAATTTTTATAACAAGTATAAATCATCATTAGTTGACGTTGTTTCGATCACTAGGTAGAGCGATACATCTTGGTACTGTTTTTTCCGAGCAATAATAAATGAGCTATAATATAAAGCGGATATAGTTAGTAAAATATTAAAGTGTTTTTGTGCCAATGTTTTTCATTGACCATACTGTCAGTGCAAGGCACGTAACGAGTTGAAGGCCGCACTTTTGCGGTTCTGGCGAGCTATGAACTTGCAATATAATACTGATGAATAAATCGTAAAGAAAAATTACTAAAGTACACTTTGGTCGTTGGTGTTCGAAGTTTTTATGCCAATATACATTGTTGCGAGTGAATCATGAGAATAATCATAATAGAAATGGTTCCAGATGCGTACGAAACTTCCCTTCTCGATTCAATATTTACAGGTAATGTTTTTTTGTGTGATGTAATTGTGATGCGAATTTGACGTAGGATACTTACTGCATTTCAAGATTTGGATGTATTATAAAACTAGTTATTTGTACACATACTATATTGATTGTTTTTATTAGGCTTAGCAGTAGTTGCCATGTTGACATTGACAGTTGAATTTGACGATTTATTTTTCTTAAGTTTTGAGGTGCTTGTAACACGTTTGTAAGCATTTGTAAGTATTGCTTCGAAGTTGAGATGTAGGTATATTATGCTCTTTAGTTAGGTACTTATTTTAATTAAAAATATTTTTTCTCATAACTATGAAAATATTCCCAACTAAGTACCAAGGTAATTTATAAAAATACTTTTAAATAAAGTTGTTATAGAATAATAATAATATAGAGTCTTCACTTTCATTAACCTTGACCCACAACATAATAACATCATTATATTTCTGCTTCGCCAGCTCCGATGTTTGAACTTGTTAGTGCAGCGTTTTCTAAATTATACCTTTTGGTATATTGGTGCTGCTTCTTATTGACCTAGTAACAGTTAAGCGAGAGTTGAGAAATTTTAGATATCTTTAAGTAGTACCTTCATTAACCTCAATAATAGAAAACAAAGGTTTAGCCAGAAAAAGTATTTTGAAACCTATAAGACGAGACAAACAAGTTATTTACAATAGATGTTATTCAGAAACATGATTGCCTTGAGATCTATTGACCTGTAACGAGCGAGCTAGTCATGTAGCACCACTCATTAGTTTAGATGTTTATCTCATACAAACTTAAGCGACACTTCGGACAACAAAGGACTCAAGGAGCGTTCAATAAGAATATCGTTGTTTCTTTAACAAGAGCGAGTCCCGTTAAGCAAATGTACAGCCCGAGCCTGCAAACTTAGTTCGCGGTTAATGTCCCGATTCATAGGCGGTAGAGTCGTGGGAGCGCTCTCCAGTACATTGTCAAACGCCGAGCATTTGTTTTGTGTCAGTGTTTTAGTACAATGCAATTCGATAAGTAATTTGATTTAAGCTGTTGTGACGCTGTCAAGCGGCGGCGGGGGCGGCGAGCCTGTCTCCTGCGGAGTCGCGCCGCTGCGCTCGGCTCGCGTTTAGTCGGCTCGACCGCGAACACCCGCGCACACGTTGCGCCTCCGCGCGCCACTCTCATGCAGCACGCTCGACGATAACGCGCTCTATTTAAACGTAACAATCACTCTAACTGCACAACCGAATCCATTCACACTTACTACGGACCATTATCGAATTACGTCGTCTCCGTCCCGAATCGTAGGATTCTTCGGAGCGATAGTTCCCAAACCGGCTCCGTGACCATATGATCCGCATTACATTGGAACTGTTCAGCTCTGATTTCCGATATCGGCGAGCAGTCACGATGTCGCTCGTCAGCTGAAGTGCACTGGATTTTTTTGTTTCGAGGAGATTTTTTCGATCATGACTCAGTGACAGAAAACTTGACAAGTGCCAGTGATTTTTTGTGACATGCTTGTGTTGGAGATGTGAATGTTGACGTTGATTATTGTCTATTTGTGTTATCATTGATAAGTGCAATGGCTGGTGCTAGTGAGGAGAGTGCCGGTGTGGAGGAGGCTGCGCCTAGCTCTACGCCTGTAGAGGGCCGCAGCAAGCGTGGTCTGAGTGGCTCCATGTCGCTGCGCACCCGCAAGCTCGGCCGGCGTCTTTCGCGCAGCATGTCTATTGTTGCACTTAAGCTACCCGAGAAGGCGCAGAGCATCACCAGATCTTCCTCTAAACTTATGAGGTCTGGCAGTCGCGACAAGAAGAACAGGTCCTTCGAACTATCCATCATATTACCGGACAAAACGCAAAAACAGGTAATGATAACGTGTTAAAGCGCGATGATAATTTGTTGATAATAGACATTATTATTGACAATACTGATAAATGGTACACTTGGTCATGAAGAAATTACTGTTAATCTCTGTATTACTGAGTTAATCACCCGATGCCTATTCTACACGATGTATCGTAATTGTAACCGATTTTGCAATGCTGATTGCAAATCTTAATTTAACTTTTTGCTCTATCATAGAGCCTTGATCGTATAACATTAAATACTTCTAACATTGAGTTGTAGCCAATATATCGACAACTTTTCTGATAAACAACAAAGCGCAGTCTCACACTCAAATTAGATTTATAGTTCCTTTCCTTTCACAACGCCTTCGATGAAATATTACGAACACTCACAGCGACGGTTACTTGCACAAAAGTTAAAAAAACGACCCACTGCAACTGCAACTTTGTCCGCATGGATGCTGAGGTTCTATGCGAGATGTTTTAGGTCTTATAAACAAGTTCATAGAAACCATTTCAGCTTGCAAGTCACAAGTAAACCCAACATAAGATACAAGTAGTCCTAGGGATTGGTGGATGATAAATAAATGCAGTAGATAACAATGAATATATCGCATACTCCCCGAGGCCTAATAGACATTTCTGTTCTAAAAATAAACCCGAAGATTGAAGGATATGCAAACAGGATGATTTCAAATGGAACACGTTTTCGGTCATGGTAAAGCATATTTGTATTGCATTGTTTATCGATCGGCATCTTTCGGTTTATAGCTGTATGTTAACAAAACGAATGGTACGATAGATTTACGATTTAGGCAGTACGTTTGGATGGTACACGTGGTATGGCATGCATTTGAATGTGCTGTTTACTGAGTCACTGCAGTGGTGCCGGTGCGCGTTGTTTCGCCATCGCCTCGTGTCGCCCACATCGCTGATTTCTCCATTGATATAATAATGAGGTGCAATTGCCTTTGCGTTCGAATCATTCGTTAAGCATTGTTTGCTTTTGTCATTGAAGCGGAGAATGCTCTTCGAAGCCGGATGGTGGAACTACCGGAGGACGTGCGCACCTCTCTTTGTGCACAATGCGACGGCTTGGCTACCGGTGTTTGTCATTTGCACGCTTTTTACTAGCGCTTTCATCGTCCAAGTCCATGATGTTTCCTTACAAGATAAACGTAATATGTGATATTACCGTTGTCGCGAGATATACGTCATAATTCAACTTGACCCGATTGTAAGTAGAGACACGCGGTATAACAGCTTATTTCAATTACTGAGATTGTCGTGGTCTGCGGTTGCTCCAATCGTGGTTAAAGATCTTGGTAATTTTATTTTTTTATAGAACTCACTTTTTATTGAACACTTCCTCTAAAGTGAAGGACGGAATCGGTTCCGGTGGTAGATCGTTTAATTAAGCAGTCTAATTAGCACTAACATTGAAAACTACCGTTCGACATTTCCATTACTACCGAGTGCTCGTAGTAAATTCACGTAATTGCATATTATTTACTTAAATAGTTCACATAAACATATTTCAAAGTCGTTCTCATGTTTTTCGTTGAATTGAAGCAACACTGACGATTGGTTAATATTGTTTTTATAAACATACGTTTCGAAGCAGAGAAAATATTTGAGTAAATACATGTTATTGTAAACAGTTGTAGGAACTCACTCCTTATTTACATTATATTATCGTCTAGACACATCAAATAGGAATATCATATGCAATTTCTATTATACATGTATTGTATGCACGAGTGTAGGAAGCGGATTCAATTCTAGCGAGCTACCATGCGGGTATAATGAACAGAGAAGTCGGCGTCCATAGAAAGTTTACTGTTCCTTAAAACATCGCACCTTTATTAGTACAATAAAGGCATAAGCGACCTAATGATGTACAAATTTTACGTCATTTTTCTTCTGTGGTATGAAAGTAGCATTTAAAGAAGAGTAAAAATCTAGAAGTTATAGGTGCGTATTCAATACAATGTGCTCATTCTGGAACTTACTCGTGTCAGCAAAAGTCATCGGAATTGTTTGTTTTCAAACAACCATTGCGAATGTGGTGAAAACTTGTAAACAATGCAAATAACTGACAGTAAGCATTTAAATCTGCCTCCGTGGCGCAGTGGTTTAGGTCGCCACGCCGATACCACTGCAACGGGAGGTCGTGGGTTCGATTCCCACACGGGACAATTATTTGTGCGATCCACAAATAATTGTTTCGGGTCTGGTAAGAGCAATTCTTAGTGCGGGAGATGTCTTTTATTAAAAAAAAAAAAAAAAAAAAAAAAAAAAACTGACACTTCAATAAATAAGACATTAGACAGTAAGTAAAAGAATCGGAGAAATATTTGTATCATTTTCCAAATGGAAATGATAAATTGATATCATTATATTATTTATCCACAAATTTTCATTAACATTCATAGTAATGTTGTAGTTAAGCACAATCAGTAAGGATTATAAACATTAGTAGAAATTAATTTGCACTGAAAATTACTTTCCACTTGCTTCTGTAACTCATTCTTGACTATACCTACAAGTTTACAAGTTTTTCTAAGTCACGGTCTTACGGATATGAATGCAGTTCAAATCAGCGCAGTTATTAAACGATGCAATTTTGTCGGTTGGCTGACATAGAATGCGATAACATTCATTCGTCCCTTAACTCGTTAATGATGTAAAGACAGAGGATATTTAGCTGCAATGAGGATGGACGCCTACACGATGCACTGACTCTAATGCTCGTAGCGGAAATGTGAATCCAGACTGTTAATACATGAGGATGGTCTCAATTTATTTTCAGTTTCTTTTTGCGGACAACTGCAGCTGCAACAATATTTTATGAGGTGCCGACGTACCTTAAATTGCGCGATCATTTCTTACAGGTGATTGATTCACTTTTAACAATCTCACCGCGATTTATGCCAGACCAACTTTCGAGTTTGTTTCTCAATGGAAAATTTGGCAAGTGTCCTTTTCATTACATTGATAGCATGCAACATTTTTAATAATATGAATTTTAAATGTCACTCGTGCCAGACTTGCATTTTATGAAGAGCGTGCCAAAATGAAACACCTGACCGAGTTAAACGACTTCTTATTAAAATAATTGTATCAGAAAGTGTATCCACCACTTTTACGTTGCGAAGTCGTTAGCCGACGTGAGTAATAAGGCTTACTTACTTACAGAACCATAAAAACAAACAGCTCTAATGTATATGATAGGTGAATGACAAATTGCGGGAGAAAGTGATGTCGCAACGATATGCGTTAGTAGGAGGCGGACGATTAACTGACGAGCAGTCTACATGCGGGCAACATATACCAGAATGTACCACGTAATTGGATATGGTTAATTCCTATCATGTTTATCAGTTAAAATTCGAAAGCACGTGCATCAATACCATCAGTCACGTTTGGCCGATGACACGAGTACTTGTTGACAAACGATCTGGACCAAAACATCGCAATGACTGAGATTCTGTCTGCATTGCCGAGCGAACAATGATTGACGCGTACTCGAAACATTTAGGCCGGAGACAAATTGAGTGTCGAATAATACGAACAATAGACGGAATGGACGATATCATAGCCTAATAAATTGATATTAAATGAGACCAAATGTAAAAATAAGTGTTTTAAACACGTGAAACAATATTTTGAACAGTTATTTAATAGACATCATCTCTGACATTGTCCTGCTTTTTCTTTCTCTGTGTCTAGTGCCAACATTCTAAATGTTTCAAACGTTCAACTGTCTATTCTTTTTGTACAGTCTGTCATTACACGTATGAGTAACATTAATCATATTTTATAACTCACTGATAATTTCCTAAAAAATCGCGATAAACAGTCTATAATGTAACTCATTCACATCGGTCGTAAAAGAATACCTGAAGAGGATTTGTAAAAAGTGATACTCTGTTATTTATTACGTTATTAAAATACATTGCAGTTTTAATTTACAGCCTGTGAGCACGCCTTTGCGTCTATTACAAGATACTTTTTCTCATGTACTTGTAATCGTACTTTAAACATATTTTCATACTTCATTTGAATGTTTGTAAATATCGCTCGTTTGTTGGACGGGTGCCATTTCATTGATCGGTAGACTTGGTAGTGTGCATGCATGTTTATAACTGCAGAGGACATTAGATCATACTTGAGTACTGGTTGTGTGTAGTACCAGTGATTGCATCGATGACTTCATGTTACGTAACAGTATGCTACTGAATCTTTAGCGTATAAATGTTTATTCGTTTCTTTCTACCACAATACTAAGAAGTTTTATTCAGTATATTTCAGACCTATAAATGAGGCCACAGATTGGACTGATTTGTGAACGTTGGATCCAATCGCACGTTGGACCCAATGTCCATGTTGGTCCTGAAGAAATTTCTTGACGCCGGCGCAAAATTATGTTTCCTAACCGTAATGTATTTATTAGGTAAATCTAGTTTTCCGCAAATGAGACTGGAGATGAAAATCCCAAATTAGATTTATGGTGCCGCTAGGCTCATTTCGCGCCGTAATTGGCTAAGCAATAATCGTTTTTTTTATGATTTATTCGTAAATTATAAAATATCTTATTTATATGTAATTTGTTTCGTAATTTTTGTGATTGATAACAGGTTATATTTTTTAAGGATTGGCAATTATAATTATAAAATCTTCTAACGCTTGTTGTAATCACTTAATTAGTTGTCAATGTTTGTTATTTAATCCTTAACTATCAAATAATTATTCATCTTCCGCTTAGAGTTTGTGTGTTATCTAACATTGGGTTTATTTATTTTTGCAAATTGTTTCTAACGACGTAATTATTCATCAGCATATATATAATGTCTTTTCTCCGTTCGGCACCACACCCTAAAATTTTAGAAAATGATTATAAAAAGCAATAGTTTTCACAACTATATTTCAAACAAAAAAAATATTTTAAGAGGAGAGACGAGAACAAAGATTTTATATTAAACTTTCATTAAATAACGCAATGCTTTCAGACGAAACAAAATAATTTCTAAATTGTGAAAACGTTTCGGAACTGAAATAAAGCAGGCTTTGGCGCGTCGCGAATTATATAAAAGTAATATAATATTTAATTATAAATATGTTTATTACGTATTTGGTGTTAAAGCGAGTAGGTTTGTGCAATATAATGTGTTCGTTGAACGGTCAGTGTGTGTGAACGTTATTGAAGAAAGCTGTACCGATCGCGGTAAGGTCTCGGACCTACGATGACTATCACTTTTTGTATCTAAAGCAGCGGTTGAACCGGTCCTGAAGGCTTCGAATGCGAACTGGACATGCGCACTCCATGCAATATGTGAGACGCGGGCGCATCGCTCAGTGTAATCTTCCAACTATCTTGTGTAGTTAATCTTCAAGAATACTAATAATACTTGCTTCGTAGATACCCTTTACGAACTACGGTAATTTATCACTTTTTTGGTTTACACCTTTTTGTTCTCGGGTAATTGTTAGTAGAAACAAAAAATCTGCTCTTTTAACTTCAAATGTACTTAGATCACGTTTAAGAACGCCATTCTTTATTTGAGATGATGTTATTTTAAATTAAAACTGATTGCATGACCTTTACGTAATAAAATATTGTTTGATTGACAAACAATGGTCAGATTAAGTTGGTCTAGAATTAGATTCTGAACAGGAGCGCGTATTATCTATCGAATATCACTAGTGCTTGACTCTACCGTGAATCGACTTAAACGAAATTTCGAGAAATGTTAGTACAAGAATTAAATATCAGCATTTTAAAACTTAATGTATAATAGAATACGGGAATTAACGCGAACACGCATTTTACCTTAAAATGCCTAACGTTTCGGCATAGGTTGCACTCGCACTTCTATTATACATTAAACATGCAACACGAGAGTTTAAAAATTTTAAAACTTGTTCGTAGTATATTTCCATCTATTCATCAGCGACAAGACATTATGATCGTGTGTGATCAACTCGCCAAAACCAATATTGACTCGCCAATTTCACCTTTCGATAAAACTGATTAGCATTTCTTGTTAGACATATGTATGTATTTAGATGACAAAAAAATCTACAACCGGTCCTGAGTGCTAGATGCAAGCCAACAAAATTAGTTTCGTTATGCAAATATAGTGAAAGGATTATAGAACTTGCGATTTTCATGTCGGAGCCACATTCGGACTTGAGAAAGTGAACCTATAATGATGTTCTACAAATTATTTTCAATCATTTGAATAAATTGCTCAACAAATAACAATGGATTTCCAAAGAAATGCTGAGATATTTATTATTATTTTTAAATTCTAATGCGCTATTGTTTTGATGCGTAATAAGCTAACTGTGGGCAAATATTAATTAGCTTTAATTATTATTTTTCTTAACATTAAATAATTACAAGTTCCATTGTTCTACGTGAAGTTAGATTATCATGTCAGAATTTCTAGAGTTCACTGAAACTAACTAAGCTTGTTCGGCTCTCACTACTAATAAACATCTTAGATTTACTTTGAGTACGTAACTAAAATAAGACAACTTCAAAATTATTATACTGTTTGCAACTATTCCTTAATATAGAATTCATAGAAACAGTAAATAAAGCCTAAGCATACATATACGCATACATCCTCATTTATAATATTAAGATAGTTTGGCACAAACCCAAATGTTTTAGGACAAGTTGTTATATCAAGTTGGAGTTATTATATTTGTGTAATCCGTTTGTTGAACTGTTTTATTTGGGAGTAAATACAACATTAAGACTAGGGTTGCTAGAAATGTTCTTAAAATTATCATATGATGCAACGAATATAATCATAAAATTATTATCTTCGTATATACATTTTCGTCTCGTGCCTCTTCAGAATAATTATAAGTCTTGTTAACTGTATATTATTCCCATTCTGTTTAAACACGTTTCATCAAAATTCTCATGATCCTTTCACCCAAAACGCGCTCAAAGGCAGTCAAAGGTGGTATTTTAACCATTTATCCTAAAAGCGTCGTCAGTTATTCCTTCTATTCTGCCAATGTGCTTAGCTTGGGTCTCAAAGGATTATTTTACTAAGGGCTGCCTGAGGCCCCTGTGGGAATAAATAATACTATGACATGCCGCAAATAACAATGAGAAATGTTGAAAGAGATAAAACTTGTTTACTCGTACTATATGTATACATTATGTATCCTGTCTGACATATATTAATGTGTTGAGATATATGTTTGTATTTATGTCATTGTTATGTTTTGGCAGCAAGAACGCCAGTTTGAAATTATTTTGGCAACATATTCTCATTCACGGCGGTTCTTAAATGGCAATAAAGATAGGCTTGGCAGGCTGGCACTGCCGCAAGTGGCCATTGTTTACGTCCAATAGGCTATTACAAACTAAAACGTAAAACCAGGTGTATTGTGTTGTAAATACCGTAAGAGACGGTAACTGGAAACTGTCATTTTTATGAATGCCCAGTTAAACATTTCCACTAGTTCTTTAAACAAGCAGTACATTGTAATATTTTTCGTCGTAAAAAAAGTTGCGACATAATTTTAAATAGGTTTCAGTTACATCTGCAACGAATGGACGTCACGAGTTATTTTCGTTGGTGTAAAATGCGGAGAACAGATTGGAACTTAATGATTGTAGTGATTGTTTTATAGGTAACGATTTTCCGTTAACATGGCCTTAATTAACTTCAGAATGAGGACCTTCACGTGTGCAATGAACCGTTTTAACTGTCTTTGTCAACTAGTAAGAAGTGGGTAGTCGTGATAAATGTTGTTTATTATAAAGGAATAAGAGAAAACTTGATGACACTGCTCCGTCATTAAGTTTTCTGCTGTGTTGTTGATGTCGTGGTAATATTTGTTGTGAGAGCTGCAGCTATCTCAATGTTTCCGATACACGATCAGATGTTTTTATTTGTTCGTGACTGTTTGTTTTGTCTTCGAAAAGTATATTCTTAATGCTACCGTGGTACTGAAATTCTGTTACAGCTTAGCGCTAAGCTTATAGCTTAATTTCAGAACGTTATGCTGCCGTAGATTCTGAAAATGTTAACTAAAGTTATGTTTGAGGCAATTGTCATCCAAAACATTTACCCCGGGTTAATAGTGTTTAGTAGTTTTGTAAAAAAATAGTAAGACGTCTTGATTTCAATAGTTTTACATTTATCAATGAAACGTGACTTTAGCTATTAAATCGTTCCAAACCTTCTGAGTTTATGAATTACAAGGATGTCTGTTGTATAATATTAGTAATTGTTACGGTTCATTGAACGAATATTTTCGATTGTTTGTATCTTTGTTTTGTTAACTTTTTTGTTTACCGATACTGCGGTTTTCCTCTTTACTAGTGCGTGAGCAGTTATATAGTTATGTTAACAGTAACTTGTCCAAATATAATAATGTAACTGTCCCACAAGCAGCCCAACTTTAGTTTACAATTATTTTTATCACATAGATGTCTCGAAACGAATCGATTTTTCCCAGGCATGTATACATGATAGGTAGGTTATTTTTTGTAAGGATGGATCACAGTCATTAATTGTGTGTAACTAGCCATGTAAACCACGTATGCCTAGCCTTTAGAATGGAATAGGTAAATAATCGATTACTGAACTAATCGAGAGGAAACTCTTTGATGTTTAATAAAGCGTAAAATCGTTGTTGTCGTCGACTGAACGGTTTTCAGGGGCATAACTGACACGATTCTGAAATGTCTCTTAGTATAATATTGAAATAATAGGAAGTGATAGGTGTGACATTGAACTGAATACTAATGCTAAAAGCTTAGAGATTAAAGATATTTACGGCTTTGTGCAGAGTTAGATTAATCTCTGAGTATAGATATGTCGTAATCAATATTTTACGAGCCATTGGTTTCTAATTTCGTAAGACAATGACGAAATGATGATATTGTAATAATTATATTGAACTTTGAGCATAGATATTATCTGCTTATTGATGCACAAAAGCCTAACAGAACAAGATAATGTTTGAAGTCGTAAACCACTGCCGTTTCAACGTAAAAGCAAATTCTCACCCGAAAGCAATTATTGTGTAATGTATTTTAGCCAACCCAAACAAATAAAGTTGGCGAGAGTAAAGTGCAACTTTGTTTACCCTTTCCAATACACCACTGAGTGATGGACGGTGATTGTGTGAAAGCAGTTTCTTGCGGATTATTTTCTCATCATTCCTCAAACACATCAACTGCATAGCATTAGCGCTTCGTGACAGTGACGTAGGCAAATGTGTGACGTCACAGACAATGGAGTTTTCCGTTTTCCCAGATGTACGCGACCCGTTAACGGGATGATTAAAAAATGATGCCGCACCGTACTGAAATAGAACGCCGCCGGAGAAAGTTGACACGCGCGTCTGTTACTCTCGTTCTGACATGATGAAAACTCACCGAGGCAGTTTTGGGTCACACTCGTAATAGTCCCGAATACCAAACAATAAATTACGATTCAACACCGCAAATATTTACGCAAAATGTTTCCTTGGAGTTGTCATAAATTTGTTACGAATGCGATTCAACTTAAAAAAATGCAATGAAAGACGTGTTAATTTTAGTCGGTATAGAGACTGACCCATATAATGTGCACATGTAATTAAATTATACGTGTTGTTATAGTGAACAATATTCCATGTTTGCATTGCGCCGCGGCGTCGGCTGTTCTATTATTCTTGGCATGTTCATCGTAAAGTATCACACAGATGTTCGCGTCAATATGAACACACACCGTAAGGATGGTACAGTTATGCAATTAGCTAAGAGAATGGCGTACACAGTAATGTCCTTCTCGGTCAACGGGCTGTGTTACTTACACTGCTATTAGCATAAACTACTAGTGTAAAGCAAGGCTGCGACTATGAAATTCGGCCAGGGGTACGATAAACTTAATTTACGTCCTAAGCAACTAATCGATGATACAATTTAATGTGTATCGCTTTTGGCTCCAGCTGTGACATTGACTTCGGTCTTGAATAATATCTTTGATTGAATTCACTTTCAATTCCTTTCGATTTCTGCACAGAAATTAAATTTCTCTAAAGAGCCTTGATCTTGCTAAACACAACTTAAAGACATCCTGTTGCGGATAGAGTTGTGTTCATAATTGCAGGTAAAATAATTAAACGTGCAATTAAATATTATACAACACTAGCGGTATTCTCTTAAAGAAGTGTTATTTCATTCAAAATCTTACTCTGATGACACAGTGGCTTGTAAAATGAGACAAGTAATCATTAGCAGTCGACGTGGTGCAATTAGGGTGTACGGCCTAATTGCAAGAAAGTGAAATGCGAGGCCGCCAAGAATGTGAGAACGTTTCCCATAACGCTCGCTTTGCACTCGTACTTGTAATACTACTAAGATACGCATGAGTTTGTTGATCTATCTGTATAAGGCAGTGCTCAATAAAAGGTAAACGTTACTGTTATTATGCAGGTGAAAGTTTATTCGCGGTTAATTAATTTGTTCATGACCAATGCTTCCGACATGTTACATTTCGGTAGTTCCATATTCAAACTGTTAATATCGTCCGTAAAGTATAAAAAAAAACTAATTGGCAGTTTTGAAAAATGAATTCTCCTTGGTAACTTTGTGTTCGAACAATATCCCTTGAAATCTCTTTGATTGCAAACATTAACTGAAGCGTATTAACACGTTCATTCACACAAAATTAAGAATTGGTTAAGCGCTTTTGTGTGAAAGGGAAATGCAAACTTTCGTTTTTATTGTTATTAAATTGATATTAAGTACCAACTTCATTAAGTAAAATTTCCGTATACAGGTGTTTTTTAAATGTTAGACAAACGCTTAGTCATTTGGCATTACGTGTAACAACTATACATCAAATGTCAAACCGTTTATTGTTTAACACTTCCTGCAAAGTAAAACCAGTTTTAATATCGAGGTTCATTGTATAAATAGTGTGGGCAACAACTCATTGCCAGCTGCAGTTATGGCCTAATTATAGTTTTTTGATAATTCGCTAGTACGTAGGAAGTAGGATAAACGAATGAGATTAATGATGACACGTTTATATTTGCAGATAGCATTTCCTGGACATGAGGCGGGGATAATTCCCTCCCGATGTAGGGATGTCCTGTTGATAAATATCTACCAGAGTATATTTTGCTCGTTTATACTACTAACTACAGATAAAGCAGTCATTCAAACTAATATTATGAATGCAAAAGTCTGTCCATGTGTGTATTACGCTGCTACGGCTAAAACACTTTTTCTATTTTCATTCATTTAAGCATAGATATGGGTAAAGATTTGAGACCAAACATAGGCTACTATTCTGGACAAAAAAACCACGCGGCTAGAGTCGAGAACACAAATAAAATATGGTCGCCAATTTACCTTTCAAGGTCATTCTTTATAATTTACGCTTCGACTGTATATCTTTTATAAATATTATCTAATCTATTTAAAAGTGACATAAACCAATATTTCTTTAAATACAACTGTTTTGTTAGATGTTTGTACAACCTCAATTTGTATGAATGAATACGGTCTGGGGAAATAAATCATATTTTTGTTGGATTCAGACTACATCTCATTCATAAACGATGCTGTGAATAAATCTTTCAATACAATTTTCTTTTGCTATTTTATTAATGGGAAAATATGCTTAAAGATCGTATTTTACTAGCCATAACTCACTAGCAAACATCTTGTGATGAAAAGTGTCTCTCGTAAATCAAAGTTGTTGTACCGTACTTTGGGTAAATATTTCAGGATCGATTTGGTAGTTCGGGGAAATTCTTTTAGTATATTACTTATGTCTTTTACTTATCATAGTTGTATGTATAAGTTTCGTTTGTACATTAAGCTTCGAATTCGAGCGGACTAGTTAGAGTAAACTTGGCAACCAGAACAGTAGATTTATCCTAGGAAGGAATAAGGACACATGCTTATTTAAACACCATTTTAGTAGAGACGCGTTCAAAAAGCTAGTATAGTAATATTATAGATCATATTATTAAATAGATGTTAGGATTTCTCAGAATACACTGACTTCATATAAGTCAAATCTTCAATGTAATATATTGAATTCGTAATCAAGACTGTATTGTGTTCGCCCTCAACGCGTTTATGCTCTCTATAAGAGCTCCGTCGAGACGAATTTTCGCAAGCAAGGATTGTGTTTGTTCAGTGAAATATTGAAATGAAATAACACGACTTGAAACAATACCTTATGGACCAAGATCCCAGAGCTGCCAGACCTACGTGATTTTAGCAAAGCTGAAACTTTGAGGATTGTTAGTATAAAGGGTCTGTTAAGAGGTATGCACATCCACTACCTTGAAAGCGGGGCCGTTTCTGAGGTAGCGCGGAGTGAAGGTGCGTAAAAAACGACCCAACCCACGTTATAGTAGCAAAGTTGGTTTTCAGATATGTTATTAATGATATTATGTAGAATTAAAATTGACTATTGCCAGACCGTTTCCCGGGGCCATTACTTCTGCCAGACGCCTTAAATGTTATAAAAAAATGAGGTCAACTACGTCATAGTAGCAAGCCTAAATTTTATATATGTTATTAAAGGTACAATTTTAAGACCCCCTGTATGCGGACAGACCATTCCGCGGGGCCCTTCGTCCCCTAGACGCCATTAAACTTTCCCTATGAGTGCGAGAGTAAGAGCATTATTCATATGCATAAATGAAAAACAATTGAATTAAAAAAATAAAAATTGAAAAATTATTGAATACTAACTGACCCGCGCATCTTTGCTTGCGTCACTTAAGAGAGATAGGTCAAAATGTTACATAAACGGGTTATGTAACATTTTTCACTGGTACTCTGCTCCTATTGGTCGTAGCGTGATGATATATCGCTTATAGCTTTTCTCAATAAATAGGCCATCCAACAGTAAAATATTTTTTTATTCGCACCAGTAGTTCCTGAGATTAGCGCGTTCACACAAACAAACAAACTTCTCAGCTTATTAAATTAGTATAGATTAAAAGTACTTGGAATGTTTAGGAAGATAAGTAGCATTATTTTGGGAATTATTTTAAAAATAGATATGGTTTACACTATCCACAAAAATTATGAAAAAAAAATTGTAGTCATTCATCATCATCATCATTATCTGAGCTCTTACTTCCCTCATCAAATTGAATATTTAAATCATCTCCACCATCGTCTTCATTGTTACTTGAATTCTCTGTAAAAAAAAATGTAGGTGATGCTGCACGGCTACAACTTTTCATTAACACGTATACAGTCGGCGATGTGAATGATAAATTCCACCGGCAAAATGTTAAAAAATTCGACGCAAGTAATTTACCTCCTTGTAAATCTGAATTGCTTCAACAATTTCGACGAGCAAATTATATTGCGGGTGTCTGGAGTAATGCTCATATAAAGCGTCCTAGCATTTTAAGCCCAGCAAATAAAGGGTGGGTTCTAAAGGATAACCATTATCATTTTAAGTGGTTTGATGGTGACTAATTGCCAAGTTTCGTAAGCGAATCACTTGAAAACGAATTAGGTATTTTATTTTAACTATAAATTATTTCAATATACCTACTTGTAACTGTTTTCAACATCATTACCTACATTTTTTTTTACAGAGAATTCAAGTAACAATGAAGACGATGGTGGAGATGATTTAAATATTCAATTTGATGAGGGAAGTAAGAGCTCAGATAATGATGATGATGATGAATGACTACAATTTTTTTTTCATAATTTTTGTGGATAGTGTAAACCATATCTATTTTTAAAATAATTCCCAAAATAATGCTACTTATCTTCCTAAACATTCCAAGTACTTTTAATCTATACTAATTTAATAAGCTGAGAAGTTTGTTTGTTTGTGTGAACGCGCTAATCTCAGGAACTACTGGTGCGAATAAAAAAATATTTTACTGTTGGATGGCCTATTTATTGAGAAAAGCTATAAGCGATATATCATCACGCTACGACCAATAGGAGCAGAGTACCAGTGAAAAATGTTACATAACCCGTTTATGTAACATTTTGACCTATCTCTCTTAAGTGACGCAAGCAAAGATGCGCGGGTCAGTTAGTATTCAATAATTTTTCAATTTTTATTTTTTTAATTCAATTGTTTTTCATTTATGCATATGAATAATGCTCTTACTCTCGCACTCATAGGGAAAGTTTAATGGCGTCTAGGGGACGAAGGGCCCCGCGGAATGGTCTGTCCGCATACAGGGGGTCTTAAAATTGTACCTTTAATAACATATATAAAATTTAGGCTTGCTACTATGACGTAGTTGACCTCATTTTTTTATAACATTTAAGGCGTCTGGCAGAAGTAATGGCCCCGGGAAACGGTCTGGCAATAGTCAATTTTAATTCTACATAATATCATTAATAACATATCTGAAAACCAACTTTGCTACTATAACGTGGGTTGAGTCGTTTTTTACGCACCTTCACTCCGCGCTACCTCAGAAACGGCCCCGCTTTCAAGGTAGTGGATGTGCATACCTCTTAACAGACCCTTTATACTAACAATCCTCAAAGTTTCAGCTTTGCTAAAATCACGTAGGTCTGGCAGCTCTGGGATCTTACTCTATTAGTGTTACTTAACAATTGACATTTACTTAGAACAAGCTTCTACCCACGGATCTTTTCGCTGATCTATAATAAAATATTATATAATTAAAATCAACGAATCTATACTATAATAACTTTATTAATCCATAGGACGCAGGTATATTAATTATATTATTATGTAGGTACACGATAAATTGCTTAGAAGTCGTGTTTTACGCTATGTAAGATTAATTAAAAGATAATAAGTTAACAGTTTGCTACACAGCATTACCGGGTATGAAATCTTTAATAGAATAAAACATTTTGGCCTTAGTCCCTCGGGCAGGATAAGTCGGAGGCTTGACTTCCCTTTGAAAACGGTTTTAGAAACCTGAAAAGATCGCTGACTTTATTTTGAATCATTGAATTAAGCCATAAATTATTTAAAATAGACACAAAACTACTAAAAAGACCGATATAAGTTTTAAGACTAAGGTTTGTCTCTCAACCATAGTTTACCACTTTATTATAAACTCTAACCAAGACTAGCTACTTACCCCCGGTTTCTAAAATACATTTAGCGGTAGTTTATCTATTCAATAGTGTCAAAACTCATATAAAAAAAACGCTATTGAATAGATAAACTATCGTTACATGTACTCCGAAACCGGGGGTTAATCATGCTGATGTTGATTTTTCTGACTGATGAAGGGTCAAAGATACTGCCGTGCACCTGAAATAGACGCGTACCCTAATTCTTACCAGTGTTACGACACCGTGGGAACCGATGGGGTGATCTATTTTAAAACACCCATAAACATGTACGTATAGTTCATCTTTGGCTATTTATATTACCTTTTAAAATAGGAGAATGAGTTGGTATTTATTTTTATTGTCGTCTAATGTACTCACTGGAAGCTTTTCAACTTTTCGGCGGACTGCCATATTTTTTAATTCTGCCACATGTCTGTGTACAAGAAATGTCTAGAGCACTAAAAATTAAATTATGAACTTTGCCTTATCTTAAAAATTATACAGCCAACTACATATAAGTAAAATAAAATTGATTTTTAGAAGTCACAGTTAATAGGTAGGTAGGTACTTTGTTACATAAATAATATTTTAATCGAGATTTATTTACTAGGAAGTCGTGCCTAGTTACTAGAGGTTTCCACATTGACAATTGACTTCGTTCCGAAGGCTCAGATTTCGTTACAAGTACAGTAAACTTGTTTTCCTTGAAAATGTTCCACTGCCTTAGCGCTAATAATATCGATATGCGATATCTTGTAGAATGTAGAGCTAAGGTTAATACGGTGCATATACGATTACATTATAACTATATAAATGTATGTAGACCTAGCCTATTGTCCTGTGCTCGCCGTACAATATCGTCATAATAGGACTGTAATGCTTTATATCTGCTTACATTCATGTTCTGGAATTTACCATAGGCTGTACACACACTGGAGAGAAAGAACTGATTACTTTTGATAATATAATTGGATGAATGATTAAGAGCAATTTTCTACAACGCCAGTGAGTGTTTATGATATGATGAGAAGAGGCTTTTATACCAAATGTTTTGACTGCTTTATACCAACAGAAAATATTTAGTTTCTCGTCTGTTCTCATGACCAAATTTCAAAGATGACTCACGTTTAGAACAAATAAACCGTACCCATAGCTCACAACATTATCTACAGAGAATAGCTAATAGTTTGAAAAACTAAATATTCACGAACAATGTATCAAAATAACGAATTCCGCGAACATGTCAGTTGGATAAGGAAAATAGGAACAAATTATATTTTTTCATGCATTTGAATATCGTCATTTCCCTATTGTGGCCAGTGTCGGTGTTCCCCGTACGGAACAATAAGTGGATAGAAGGCGTGTGCGCAAATCGCGTGTTTATCTTTCCACAACGGAAATGGGCGAGCCTGGGTTACATAATATTTCATTAAAGTCCTGCCTAGCGTATCTGTAATTGTTACTAAGTATGTCTCATTTGAGCCGGCCAAGTTGACATTTATCTTTCTTCTACTAACTACTATCCGATACTATTAGGCACGTATTATGTTCTTTACGTGAGGTTTTCATTTCACGCGATCAGATACAATGTGATGGGAAATACTGAATGTCGTAAGTATGTTACGAAATATTTGAGTGCGCTTACTATTCAAAATGGACGTCTTTAAACTCTTTCTGTTGAGTTATGTCGCAATGTATGTCAATATACAATGTACTTAGAATAAACGGGGCACATAGAGCGGCAAATAATTTGAGTCGACGCGACGTCTAAAACAATCATTAGTTTGTCCTCTTATAGAGGTATTGTTCAGCTAGTGGATGGATGTTGGCGTAAACGCGAGGCCACCCTGTCATACTTAATTGATAGACCTTTATCTATGATTGCCAGGCAATTTTGAACGATGCCTACGCAAAGACGAGGCAAAAATAAAAGGATTCTGTTGTTTTATTTACGGCTTAATTTCATATCGGCACTGAATAACTCTACGGTAACATTTGTTATCTTATTTTGTACATTTATGTTTTGTTACCCTGTTTGTAGTTTAGTAGGAATATGATAAGTTTAATTGTAAAAAAATATGTACTACTAATTATTGTAAAACTTATTTTCGTGCTAAATAATTTAAATTCATACAGCAAAGTATTTTAGACACTAACAACCTTAAGCTAAGGATCCTTATTATTTAAAAAATCCCAACCGCGTATTCTAAGAATTAGCTCCCACAAGTTTATAACTAAAAAGTTCCCCACGGTTTTTATGTGCATTCAATAGTCAACACACAACACAGTCAGTAAGTCACACAGTCTCAGCCTAGAGATTAAATTCTTCAGACCTTATCTCATTGGGCTACCAGCTCCATAATTATTACTTTACACCAAAGTAATACTCAAGCGGCTACTTAATTGTGAAGATTGGAAGATATTACAGAGAAATCATTAGTATTGCTATTAGCTTACAATGTTTATGCACGCAATACTTGATACACGATTGAAATCTGTCGGTTACTGCCACCGTGATTGTCTTCAACGTACACGTCTCGGGTCATCGTTCTGCAATACAATCATACATTCAGTAAAAAGAGAATCTTTTACAATATTTTATTTATAACTCAGTACTGTCACATCCTGATCGTAAATCATAGATTCAACAATGATTCATCGGGCGTTATCGTCAATCAGTCATCATAAAATTTTATTGTATTTCTAATTTACGCCCAGCCCCGATAAGTGACCTCATTTACATTAATGGTTTTATTAATTAATACATTTCATAATGTTTGTCTGTTAACTACATTTAATAATAGTGGAGAAACCACTTGCAACATCTCTATAGTACTCTATTATTGTATGACAGTAAGTTCTCTTCAATCAAAAATAAAAGTGAATGGTACTTACGAAAGAATTAATAAAAAGCGATTTATCGATCGATAAATGAAATTTCTCTTTTTATTGTGTATCAATAATGTACGAGAGTACTTCAAGGTAAATACGAAATTTCTTTTCTACACATACTACTTAGTATGTTCATGGATAGATACTAAAAAACAGAATAAACAAAACAAAGACCAAGTTGCGAAAAGCGATGCGTCCAAAAAGTGCTCTTTGACAATGCAGCCATCCTACTGGCAGGCAATTATGTGGACTAGGCAGAATGGTAGTCGGCAGTCTGGCAATAGACATCGTAATATAAAAATAATAACAGGCTGTATGCCATCAGCCTCAGAGTACAATGACAGACAACAAAAACCAGTGAATGTCCGGTTTCAGTTCGCACGTTGAACTTAATATTTTTTTCACAAAAAAGTTCTCATCTGGCAATCAAATAATTAATTGTAGTATTGTTAAGCGTAAAACTCACTTACTCTTGGTTACGCTGGCGACGGATTTTAATACTAAATGCATTATGAATTTATGAGTTTGCGGAAGAAACATTAATAGAATTTTATACTCGTTCAATCGCGCAGTAGATAAGATTTTGTAAAGATTAATAAAATATAATAATAATATATTATGTTCCCGGTGTATAGCAGGAAACTATAACCTAACACGTGAGACTAACATTGTAATGATAAAACGCGGCGATATTTCATATATCTCTGCTTACACCTTCAGGTATAACAGGTGTAGTAGCGTGTTATGTATTTTAATATATAGGTAACATTGAAATATAATCATGCTATTCAATCTGTAAATATTAAATGATGCAAATGATTAGATAACATGAAAAAGTAAGTATTGTTTACATAAGAAAGTACATTTCTTGTATTTAGTTTGGTAAGAATCTGATTACCTTTATCTTTGGTAGACAGTAGATAATTGGGTAATTGGGTTGTTTATTTACCTGTGTTCGTGATTACAATCAATAATAAAATTAATTAAATAACATGGTTCTTTGTGTAATATTATTACTTGTAAAAAATATACGGAGACGTTTGCGACAAGCAGCTTATTTTCCTTCAATGAAATTAAAGTTAAAAGCGACAAAATAAATGACTATATCATCAAATTTTATTTTTAAGTTTTGTTTGAGGAAGTCAAGCGACTAAGTTATCTTTTAACGAACTCAATCGCTTAACGAACACTTGCATCACAAAAATATATGAAATAGGTCACATTATCGTTGTTTTGTTAGAACTTAGTAATGTATTTTATAATGCTATGGAAGAAATAAACGCAAAAAAATATACACAGAATCTCCCAAAGACATCGTAAAAGGATCTTATTTTGCTTAAAGGAAAAGTAAATTACGCAATTAAAATATAACAATATTCAAATCAACATTTTACCAAACTAATAACGAGACTTAATATCCGTTTAGCAGTTGTTTATAAAATGTCGCCAGACACCAGCCGTTAAAAAAGGAATAACTTTTTAGCCGAGTTATCGTTCGAACATGACCTCTATAGAGAGACTAATAACAAACTATTATATTGAAAAGTGTCTTTTATTTTGACAAATTAAATTCAACGCAACATTATCGTGATAAATCATATTAGATAACGTTAATTTGTAATTTATTTCGGTAGCAATCTTTAAGAGAATTTATTTCTTAATACAAACCGCAACTTTATTTATTACACACTACTTTTGCGATTATGTCACTTTGTTACGCTTATCGGCGAGCCATGTATCGTAATTCGTAAGAAGTACCTTCGTTTCATCTGCAAATTGCTCAAGGAAATAGGTGTTTCGAAGATGTGGCCTTAACAAATTAGTCACAGCACAGATTATTAGAGCCTATAATACACAAAATCTATTGAGCAATTATTACAATACGTTTCAATTGTAATAAATATTTGATTTAGTAGTTAGTAATTCAGTTTCTAATTAAGGATTTGCTAAATCGAGTAGCGTGAATGAGACTTTTGTAATTAAACTAAATTAATACACTTTGTTGTAGCGATTGGAAAATGTCGATATAGCCGAATCCACGGGTCATTATCAATACACGACCAGTAATTATACATTTTCTATACTACCAAATACATTATTTGTCAGCGCATTTACTTATTTATTCACGAAGATTCTCAAACATCGTTGTATAAAAATGATAAGACGGAACAATACTCTTATACCTATACAACATAGAGCCGCCTAGTCTCGTAATGCGCACGCTAAAAGCTATTGTTCTCCGCAGTCGGCTGTAACCCAATTAACATATCATAACAAAGCCTTCTGTTGCACGCTTCTCATTCATTCACTTCCACTTTCGTCGCTATTTAGATAACGCAAAGGGCTTTATTGTATTTTAATAATTGTGTAGAGACGACTTAAACTTGCTTTGTTTTCTCTTAAATAGTTGTCAACAACAAGTGTTTCTCTACACTACGTATCTCTCGTTGGGTTCCCAGATTGAGACACACAGTTCCTATTAAATACACACATTTTGAAAAGGTCAAGTTATAGTTTGAATTTCCAAGTGAGACTATGTCTAGAGTAAACAAACGATTTATTTTGTGATAAGGTTCTCGAGCACTCGGCACAGTAGTATTAAATGTTCTATACGTGGAGTCTGTCAGCTTCTAGTATGTGACTTGTGTAGATATTGGTTCTATCTAACACCTAGACCTCACACATGTCTAGAATCCTGTATCGAACGCGCGAGTTCTCGATAATTCTTTATAGTTCGAAAGTTGCGATGCATTTCAATTTTCAATGATATATTCATGAATGTTTGTTTGAATTACCAATGTAAAACCCGTTTGATTTCCTCTTTAGATATTCACTAAGGAGGTGTTATTGGAATACATTGTTTTAATACCTTTAAGTAAGTACCTTTTATTGAATCATTAACGAGGTACTTTTAAAGGAATCAAATGTTAAAATAAGAATTAGGTTTATATATTGTTGCTGCTATTTTTCTTCAAAGCGTCTTGCATCAGAATTGCTCGAGCCACCCAAAAACCAACTTTTACCAATACCCGCATAAATTATAGCGACATTTGTGTCATTTGTTCTCACAAACGTGCAAGGAGCCATAAACGTCATCATATATTGGCAAATAGTGGCATTGTTTGAGTTTTTACAGTGTTTCATAGGTGGTATCAGTCACAATGACACGGTACGTTACATGCGTGCTCGTATGTGAACAATGGTGCCTTGTGCTAACTGCCTCTCGGTGCAATAGAACTTTCCATTTTCTTAACACCTTAAACGATTACTTGTTACGCCAGATCCAGAATTGGATACTAGTTTTTGTTTACCCACTTCTCCCGTTCAACATGCGCAGTGCGCACGGTTTCGCGGAACTATTTCTAGAAAAGTACTGGTAAAAGTTTTTAGTTAGATGTTTTACTAATTAGTTTAGCTTGTTCTAAATATTTGTGCCATTCCTTAGTTTGGTTTGTTTGATTTCTAAGCGCTGGCTGGCTATAGCAAAGAGTGTTAACTTTTTAAATTCGCAAAGAGGATTATAGTTAGCAAAGAATGCAGAAGAATGCAGTTAAGGCTAGTGTTGGACTGTTATATTAGCTAATGTTGTTGCAAGTATTTGCAATCGCTGCTAGCAGAAGTCTAAATATTATTACAGCCATAGCTCATTGGACATAATAAACGGCTATAAATAACAGATATTAATAACAGGTAATGCTGAGGAGATTAATAACAGCTTACGTTGGTTAAGTAGCACGGCTTATGAGCATGAAAGTGGAGCTGTTTTGCTCTTATAAAATCTAGCATTATAAGTGAAAGTGTTAGACTATTTTGTTTATATTTCGACTATTTATCGCTTTCACGGGCTTGCAGGTGTCACGATATCCTACTTTACATTATAAATGATAAGTTTACCACGATTCATGTTTGTTACTTATTAGTGCTAAAAATTTTGAATAGATTTTAACGAAATTTGACATAGTTATAGTTTATCCACTTATCTACTATAAACAAGTTGTTGACCCAATACATCTTTTCATGCGATTATAAGCCTTGGGTAAAAGTCTTTTATAATATTTAGCTGGGACCACGTAAGCTAATAAAACGACACGTTCCTTTGAAATCCGATAACTTTTTGATTACAGTTAATTTGTCTATAAAAGTTTTAACTGTTAATAAAAATAGTTATAAATATGCGTGTTTACGCTTCTACGTGTTAAGTGTGCAGTTTTTATACCTCCACTTGATTAGGGAGCATAAATGGCAATATCCCGACGAGCAAGCGGTCGTAGTTAAACTCAATTATTCGCATTATAAACTGTTATTTACATAAGATGCAACTTTAATTTGGCTGTAAAACGATAAAATTAAACATCGGCGAAAAATTGCTCAGACTCAGACAGGATTTCTTGAACGAATTGAAATATTATTGACACGTGTTTTCAGGGCCCTCTTCGTTTTCTCATGTTTTTCTTTATATAGCAAGGCAGTAGGTAATCAGATTGTTACATAAAGTTTATAGATTTTATAGGAATAGTAGTTTTGTAATAGGTTAAATAAATTATAATAATCATAAAAAAGAGAGCTTCCGTACTAAAAATTAGAAGTATCATCAGATTATATCATCGGAACTCTAACTACAACCAAAACGACAATCATCAAAAAGAACACTAAAGTTGTAAAGAATTTTATTTAACTCTACTATGCGAAATGTGAAAAAACGTTTTTTCACATAAGGCAAGGATGCAGGCAGACATAGGTCTGCCTGCATCCTTGCCTTAATCACTGAACCGATTTCGATGATATTTTGTGCCAAAAAAGCTTAAGACCCGAGATTATACATGAGATTTATCCAATAAGAACGGGAACTATTCGGCTAATAGGCTATATTTCTATAGTCTACACAGACAGAGTCGAGCGCAAGAGTTATCTACGGTATTAACAGTTAAATTCCATCATGGAGTAAGAATAATATAGATAGCTGCGACAACGCAAGCCTCTAACCTGTTCCTTTAATTGACTGGTTTATGCGAATGATAAGGAGCTGATACCATAAATGTTCACAATTAATTGCTGCCATCGCACGCTAATCTTCCATTAGCATTTTACAAATATTTCGTAATATTATTATGTCATTTCTAGATTCTTCATAGCATTTATTGCATATCTATTGATAAGTTTTTCCGAAATTTGTTGGCTTCCACATATTATGGATGTTGTTTAAAGATTTCAGGGTTTTGTTAATCTAACCTTAGTTAAACATCGTGAAAAATATAGGTAGTCTAAAAACTTAGTAGATACAGATCCTTGTTTACAAGGGTTGAGGCTGGAGGAGGGATACAAAATTCTGATTTAAATACATACGTGAACCGCAGGCTTATGCAAGTCCAGCTACAACAACTTGCTTTGGCCTGTTTGATACAGCTATTTCATGTCTGAAATACACAAATATTAATTATGTTCTACGTAATTCGCGCATGCCAATGCTTCCCACTAAATTGTCGGATTATAGTTTCGTGGTCAAAAAAATAATCCTATAAATGGATATAAAAGTTCAATTGTCGTTGTTACAATCCAAAAGGAAGCAATGATTGGAAGTAGGTAATGGTAGGCGATTTGTATTTATACCAAATTATCTGAGGAAATCTGTACAAAACGATCACAATTAAGTATATCCTTATGGGATGTAATTGTAGAGTCAATTGCTACAAGTTCGAGAAATCATGGAACTTGTTTTTGTAGCGAATATCCGATACCAATGAAACTTATATAATTGAATGATAGACTTCAGAATATGGTCGCTAATATGCGATGTTATAACATGTCAGACATTTAGTCTTACAAGTTTAGAAACGAACGATGGCATTGAAATAGACGTTCTTTCTTCTCAAGTCAAACAACCCTAATTGTTACTTTAAACAATGTCAGTGACATGACATTGACAGATAAAAGAATTCATTTGTTTTACCGAAATTCCTTTCAACAGTCTATTGTAAAATAGCATTATGACTATCAATACGGGAGTAAAATATAAAAATATTCATTAAAAAACCTTCTGCCTTATCCGTTTCCGTCGGAACATTCTATACGTTTTGAAAATGTTATATAAGGCTGTAAAATTTGTATGTATGTGCAGGCAAGGTCGTGGCCAGTCATCTGTCGGATAAAATGGATGATAATGGTAGTTTGTGTACAAATTACTGTTCGTAATTTTGTTCTGATGACGATAAAGCGCCAAACGATTGTTGAGCTATAATTGAGCTGAACATGCGAATAACATTCCACTACTGATAACCGTCACTTATTGTCTAGAAAAATCGTGCGATGTAACTGTGCCAGTGTTTTTTTGTATGAGGGTCGCAAAATGCTGGTGACAGTTAAGTTTTTCGGTAAGTATTAGTTCCCGAGACTAAAAAGAATGATTACTTTATTTTACAGCAACTAACTGTAAGTAATTTTCTTTTGAAAAGAAATGACGTATCTGCTTTAACCCCGAAATCTGGAAATCCTCGATTAGCATCCGTTTGTCCGTCCTTTAGATAATATATGCGATGGTGTTGCAAAATAATATTTTATGCATGTTCTCGATTTAAACGGTAACAAATTAAAAGTTACGTCACTAATATTCAAATGTTCTACGGAAATGACATAGTGGTTTCCTGCCTCAGTCCACTTGCAAAATAATATGGACGTCACACTATTGACCTTATAATACGCATTAATAACTTGAGTAACATTGTGTTCGCGACCTACTTACTGCAGATATTTGCGAATTCCTATAATAATTATTTATCAAAACATTACTCATCCACTGCGTGTTTTGTGCTGTGTCGGTGACCCCTCAAAGGTACGCCACATGTAATGTTTATTTACTTTCATGAAGTAATTACGAACGAGTTTAAAAGTAACTATTACGTACTAGTGAGTACTAGGTAATTCCGAGTAATTGCTTTACTTATCACTAGCCCACTTTCAGAATTGATGATTGTTACACAAATTAGACAACTTTTCAAGTACCTAAATGTATTTGTGCGAATCGTTTTAACAACATAATTAGTTGTTATCATTTTGCTTTGAAATTAATTATATATTTATTATCTTTTATTACATAGTTTTTAAAACAATACGTTAGTCAGGTGAAGTAAAAGAATTTAATTGCAGCAATACTTCATGACGACGGAGAAATTGCTTAAAAATTGCGCATTATTTGCTCAAACGGGTAATTTTACTTTTTAAATTTACAAAAGAGGTTGATATTTCATTACATTTATTTCGGTCGACAGTTCACGGTCGACTTATTGGCAATACGTTCAAATATGGAATCGTTAATTAAAAAGATAACTGCTTCGTTGTCTCAATACTTGAGACTTTGGAAATGATAACGGAATGAGTTCATTTAATAAATATTAATAAAGTACATATTATACACGTGCTCAAACTTGTATATTACATTATTTGTTATGTTATTTAACTTGTCATATCAGAAGGTGTAATCATTTCGTATTTGATCACTGTCTGCCCACACGCAAGCTTTGAAGTACGTCACTCAAAACATGAATAAATTACATATTAATCCTGTATTTCGTGAACTTAAATAGTAAAACTGACTTATGTATTTTAATAAAAAGAGTGATCTACGGACCTTTTCAGTTTTTATTAAGACGTTTGTAGAACAAAATTAGGCGTATACATTATGAGAGATCATAAAATATGAAATCATAATAATCTAGAAAGTTTGTTTATTAAGCTGTTTAAATTAAATGTATTCATATAAAAATTACATTATTATGATGCACTTCGAGAAATTAGCATAAAATATTTTATTTATTTGATTAATCATCGTTGAAACATTCACAGTCAATAGAGTTGCGCCAGGTGAAAACCGTAAAATGTAATAATGTAGAAATACAGTTATTTACGGTTAATATGAATAAAAATAAAAGAAATGATATAACATAAGGTAATGAAGCGATCAGATGTGCGTATTCTCGTCATGCTCTAAATTTTACAATTGAGGTCAATACCGGTTTTGGCTCTGTCGATTATGTACAGTCAGCTACATAGGTCGCTTTACAACTTCATATGTTTAAAACGTCTTTATAACCAAACTAGCTGACCCGCGCAACATCGCTTGCGTCATATAAGAGAGAATAGGTCATGTTTTCCCCGTTTTTGTAACATTTTTTACTCGTACTCTGCTCCTATTGGTCGTAGTGTATATATAGAATAAAGCCTTCCTCGATAAATGGGCTATCTAACACTGAAATAATTTTAAATCGGACCAGTAGTTCCTGAGATTATCGCGTTCGAACACACAAACTCTTCAGCTTTGTAATATTAGTATAGATTTTAATAAATACACGAATAAAATCAGGTACATTTGCTTGGAATGAATCATTTCAATCAACGTCAGATGTTTTCTCGATGGAATAATATGCAATACTACAGATATAGGGTGTTGAAAGATTGAATATGTTCGGGGACTTTTGGAGCTGACTGTACGTACCTACTATATCGAGGATGTAACTACCTACGTACAAACCATGTACGATTAACTGTTCTACTAAAATGGACATTTAGTATTATCGGGATATATTTAAGGTTAGATTGCAGATTTGTTTTTAGTATTGTAACGCAATCGCCGCTTTCATTTGCCGTTTGTTTAAGTAAATTTTGTCGCCAGTTTAATGTAAAATTTGCCAATAGAATTTATTACTATTTAGATTTTGAAGGATCTACATAAGATTGTTGTATGTAATTGAATTTGTATTGTATCTTACGTTTGTAAATACAGACGGGTTAGGCCTGACAAGTAATCGATGTTGATCGGGAAACCGAGTTTTACAAATCCGACAGTATTCTATTTCCATTTATTCGATTTAATAATTATTTTACATTCTCGTATCAAATGCATAATCATTTACGCAAATTACTAAGGATAAGGAAATTATTACGCCACTTTATTAGTACAATCGACTGCTTATCAATGATATCAATAAACTGTAATAGTAGATAATGAAATTGAAGGGTTTTATACCTTCGCTTTTACATTATTACTCGTTAAAAAGCCAGGGAAAGATTCCCTGTCAGTTTCAGGCCGTTTTCCGCCATTTCCCATTGTATAATTTGTCGTTTATCACGCGTGGATTATGTTTAATTAGACTTATTTACATAGACAAGTAGGGAATAGAAGAATAAATCCAAAGGTCGGCTTTGGTAAAGTCGGGCGTAAGATTTTTTTTCAACTCATTACTGTCCCATTGAAGAACCTTCTTAAGAAGAATCCCACCACGCTAGTCAAGTGCGGATCGGGGGACATGCATGCCCCCAAGAAATGCGTTAAAAAAATTCAGGCGATATAAAAATAATCAAATAGAAAACCATTACCTATGTATATCTGTAGAATAAAAAATGTAAGTTTAACTTCTCAGTGCAGTTTGGTAAACGGTCAAAGCGTTTTTTTTTTGCGTTTTGTCGTTGTCAATCTATCTACTGGTGAGTGTGACCGATTAGATTTGAACTTAGAGGTCAGCGGCCGAGTCATTTAAACTTCTTTGAGAATCACTATCTATTATTGAAACCGCATGAAAATCTATTCAGTAGATTTAAAGTTCATAGTTAACAGACTGACAAACGCGGCAAGGGGCCTGCTTTGTATGAACATGTACTTAGTGATCCTTTCAAGAGAGACGAATTTCAACGTAGTTTTTTGATAAAAATCTGACTTACATAGCGAGTAACGCTTGAGATTACTTATCCGTACTTAAAATTCAAAAGCTAGCAACATTTTGTTTAACACCTACACGCCTCCTTTCATGTTGGTCACCTAAATGCAAATGTAGTCTGCCTTTTATGTGCACTTAGCTGACGGAAAGTGGAACGACATTTAGCCGATGTGTAGGAGTTTAATGTCCTTTACTTATTTACTGCTTTAAGTTAATTCTAGATGCTACCACACGGATTATAAGAAAGGAATTGTAAAATAGCCCACCATTAGTCGTTTTACTAGCAATAAATAGTTAGTATATATACTAACTATTTATTGCTAGTAAAACGACTACATAGCTAGCTGCATAGATAGTACATAGCTCTTCATCTACCCATATTTTCTCTTTGTCTGAGACTAGACTAGCCATAAAATAATGAAAAGCAATAATCCTGTCACTGACTGCTTGCTTACTCGTTGTCTTTTAATAACTTGTTAAATACCAGTATATCTAAATTTTAAATTACGTCTATTCGTAAATGGAGCACTAGTTTTATTGCTACGATTATGAACATTTTAACTTAGCTTATTACGTAAGACAGCGTCGATGAACTAAAGACAAATAACAACTGAGCAAAATTTGCCTAACTCGAGATTTCATTGGCTGCAACAAATCAGTTCAAGTTTACTCAAATATTTAACCTCAACGAAAACTATAGCAAGGTCGCCTTCAATACATTTTACAGTAGTTATTGTTCTTTAATTACCATTAATGATATATTAAATAACTAATTGTAATAATTGTTTGTTTCAGGTAATTACTTAATTGTGCTAATTGGGTACGCATGCGCATGCGCCGGAAGTAAGTTTCTAAGTCAATGAATTTTGATTGCGATTAGATAATTTTTCAATTGAATATTCATTAACCTAGAATCAATAACACATCATGAGATATTTAGACAGATTTATATCTGCTCTAAATTAACCAGTGAGGAAAAATACGGAATCCTAATTCGATTAAATTGACCGATCGACCGCAATACGTCAGTATGATGTCGAGCTGTCAAATCTTTCAAATGGTATTTTATAAATTCATCAATCGGTTCTGTTTATAAAGATGTAGACAATATTGGCATGAAATATGACTGTATTTTATAAAAATAAATGTAAACAATGAACACACACATCTACGCATTTACGATCATAACATCCGCAACGAGAAAATTAGGTCTTTATATTAATTTTGCGGTGTTGAGCGTCGTAAACAAAATATAGGAACTGGCTTTCTCCTGACGATGACTATACGCGTTAGTGATGTTTATTTTATGATGCACATCACATAATCTAACGGTTTTCTCTTTAAAATGTGTTATAATTCAACTAAGTAAACACTTAATTACATATTGCGTCATGTAAAACAAAAAAGGAATGAATTTTAAATAGAATGGAAAACGGAACGTTTGTCACATTACATGATTGCAACTTTCTTTTCCACGTGTCGCGGTTGACAATATTTATTTTGTTGCGAAATCTTGGCAAACTGATAAACCGATATACCGTATTTGTTGTGGCCTATTTCGCTAGACTGTATTTGTTTGCTTTTAACGATATCGGAATAATAGAGCGATACGGAATTGGGAGACATTGTTTGAGGAATTATTGTAGAGCGTTGCTGTTCTTATATCAATGTTATTTTAATACATTTGCTTTGGTATTTAAACGTGCAGTAAATCAAACAATACCGCACTCATCAAAGCGTTAAATACAAACAAATGATTCTAATGATTAGGTCCATCACGTGTTGTTTTCTATCTCGGAAATTACGAATATATTTTGCTGTCTTATTCAGTTTATTATGCTAATCATTAGGTTACTAGTTGTATAAATTAAATCATTAACGTGAATTTTCAAAGTCGCATCAATCTGAATAATTATTGAAATCTGCTTTAATCGGTTCTTACAAAACAAGTCAGAAATTCGAAGTCTTAAAAGTCAAAGTTTAGCAAACTATAAACGATTTGAAAATTAAAATGTCCTTGACTTTTGACCATAACAAACTCAACAATTGCAAACTGCAAGCACGAGATCAATGGCCATTGCCCATATATACATCGGACAAATGCAAATGAATAATGCGAATCCCCGACATGTCCGTTTGTTCGTCCACCCACGTACTTTGTACGACTATCTGTTGATACCGTTGTTTTATTACTAGCATGCAATGTTTGTATTAATAGCTTACGATGTTCGCGCACGGTCACATACACCCCACCCCGCCTATAAATGTTCCCGATTGATACATCTTGATTGATTTATTTATTGTAATGTTTCGGAACTTTCCTTGCAGTAACCTTCCACACAATTTGGTTGTTCTCTTTTTATATTATCTATGAAATATGCTGTTTATTATTCTTTCAGTCCATATTGATGCTGTAAAACGTTTGCGTCAGTCTTGTTTACGTTAAAATCTAGCATATTTATAATAAGGTTGTGCGAAATAAGGATGACTAGCGAATACCAAATATCAAGTGCTAATATGTAAGTAATGTTAAAAACCTTGTTAAACCTACCATTTTAGTTTTTAGACGGAGTGTAGTAAACAAGATACTTCCTTTACACGTAAAACTTACCTTAGTACCTATATAGAATGAATCTATGACAAGTTTTACAACCAAATTATGATTTTGAAATAACATTACAGGTTTCGTAATAGGCATACAAATGAAGGACAGCAACATTACCATAAATTAATAAGTCTCACGGTAAAAGTAGCTATTTACAAGGTAATCATATCATTTTCTGAACGAATTCGAGCGAATCGGACCACAGCTCGTTCAATAGTTGTGAATAGCAGTAATAGCGCTAAGCGATGTTAATGTATGTATTTCTGTCAAACACGATAGCGCACCTACTTTTCCACTTGGTTAGTAACCATAGTTATATATAATAGGCTGTTAACCTTTCTGAATGTCTTCGTGAAAGAGTTTATTGTGATGTTTCTAGATTTTCGATACGAGTTGCATATATGCAACACTGTTTCTTTAAATTCATGTTTACAGACTTGTAGCTTTGGCGAATTAATTTTTAGGAACGGCCAGCCGCATATGACTCTATTTGAATAATTGTTTGTATAAACGTATTAGGTAGTATGACCGTAGAGAATATATTATAGTATTGGCGTTGCAGTTAAGGAGCAATACATTTAAGAAACGTCTATGCAAGATGACAACGTGAAGTAAGTAGAACATTTCGCTTCTTTACTTCTTCATAACTGACACTATTTTGGTCAATAAAACTTAACGGAGACTTAACGGCTACACCTAGAGTAAGCTGTAAAAATTTCATGTTATTATTTCACAAACATGCTACTACTTTAATACTGTACATCACATACTACCTTATTAACAATCGAGGAATTAACTCAGCCAAGTTAAACCATGCTTTGTATCTTTCGATCAAGTTTGAAACTATCTATCAGTAAGGAAGACAAAACATGGATTCACTCCGAGATACGTTTACTAATAAGGCAGTTTTTGGTACACAGAAATGGCTTATACTGACATATCGAGATGTACCTATAACAGATATTTTTTAAATACTTTTTTATAAACACGCCAGCATTCATGTCATCAATCGGTCATCATAAAGCACATTTCGTTCCACATTCGTCGTAGCACGGAATCAATGGTGTATAGTTCTACTGCCTTTTAAATACCGAAAGTGGTTATGCAACGAGGAAATCATGTAAGTTAACATATTTCGATGATATCGGCCCACTTTACGCGGTACATGGACGCTACCAACGATTTGGTACACGCAAACGTTTGATTACCGTAATGCCTAACTGTTGCATGATGAATTACTGTGTTAAAAAAACATCTCATTTGATAGGTCTATGATTTATTGGTGAAGAGATCATTTGTAATTGTTTAGAGATGATCATTGATAACAACATATAATTAGGTAGACTCAAAGGTTTAGCAACGATAGGTAGAGCAAGTTTATACGGACATACATACGTAAAAATAACGCCATTTTCCCGTAGGGTTAGTCGAAAACCAGAGATGAGAGCAAGATAGATGTCACTCTTATCAAATAACTTAATAGAGACCCTTGTATTCAACGTTAGCGGTTCGCGAAGGTATACTAAATTCCGTATTTAGAAGTCAGTTGACGGGGGAATGTTTGATACATCTAATCTAGATTAATCGTGCTTGCTAGGGCTCGCTACTAGTTTTCGGTTTATAATACACAATTGCTTGAAATTAGCTAAAATATAAATTTTAATTATAAGTTTTTAAATTAATCACTATTATCAAGCTTAAATTAGCTATTAGAAACTCTCGATATTATCATAATAATCTTCGTGTTAGTCGTTCAATATTGGGACATGCTAGGATCATAAATTGGGTACATAATCAATTTTTCAATAATAAACTTGTCACTGTCAATATAACATATTCGCAAGAGGTTCGTGACAGAAGAATAATAAATCATAGTAACTTTTCTTTGAAGTGAAATAATTGCGATCTTACATACATACATAATATCACGTCTGTTATACCTGAAAGTGTATGAAATACACGCGCTTTTCGTCCTATTGCCATATACTGGGCACGTTCCCAAACTCCGGACTACAATTATGAATAATCCATCCATACCATCACTCCATACTAATATTATAAATGCGAAAGTAACTCTGTCTGTTACTCAATGTCGACTAAACTACTGAACCAATTTGCATGAAATTTGGTATGGAGATATTTTGATCCCCGAAAAAAGACATAGGATACTTTTTACCCCGGGAAAATTACGCATTCCCATGGGAAAATTCAGTTAGCGGACGAAGTCGCGAGTAAAAGCTAGTCCAATATAAATTAGAAAATTACCAATAGTACTTTGTACGACTTGGGAACGAAACCTGGGACTTTGTGTTTAACAGTCGTATACACTAACGATCGCGCCACAGTGAAATTGTAATTTGTGAAACTTTCTCCATTATAAACATGTAGCGTGCATTATTTTAGTATGATTGTATCATTATGGTTTCTTTTGTTGCGATGTGATCGGCATTGTAATTGATAACACGCGGTGCATTGACAAGTTGAGACAACGTGTGGCCTCGTACATATTACTCGTTATAATGAACCCAGTAAGGCAATGTGTATTAATTAAAACTTTTACTACGTGGTGATATGTATTAGAACCATTTCACATGTCGTTTTTGAAAATATAATAACTTTTACTAAACAAACTGTGACCCCACGATACAGGCATGCCTAGTGTGGGGACCACTGTATCCGTAGATTTATACTCAAGTGCACAATCTACTACTAGTATGATATCCTGATCTCATTGTAACTTGTTGTACTTTGTATTATAATAAACGTTTGATTTTTTTAGTATATACAAAAATCTTCAACGAGCTTTCCGCCCGCGTCTTTCTTTACGCTTTTGGAATTTGACCCTAACAGAGTGGAAGTGCCAGAAATCCTATCTTAGTACTATCCTATACTCTCCAAGAAACATAACTGCTATAGGGTAAGTTCGCCCTATCGCGTCCATCACCTAAATCGCGTCCATTTTTCGAACCTGCCTATAAAAATACTTGCAAATAAATATAATATCACACTGATGAACGTGAATGTTATAACTGTCAATAGCTCAATTTGTACGAAGCACGCACATATAGACAAAAGCTCCGAGTGCCTAATTAATCTCTGTAAAAAAAAAAGTTAATTTTGGTTGTTCAACAACGGAGTGCAGACGTGTGGGATTTAAAAAAAAAAAATAGTGTGCAGCGGCGTGTTTGGCGGTAAGTCTCTTTATGTTTTATGTGAACTTGAGGACACATAGATGTTTCGAGACATGAATCATAACATAAACTAATGATATTAATTACTAATTTGCTTTTTTTTATCTATTAAATAGTTAAAACAGGGTGGACGCGAAGTGCTACACTGAATTTATTAAACTACCACTTTGCGTCCACGATGGACGCGAACTCATCCATTTACGTTTTAGTTAGTTGTTTATTTTTAAGTGATTAAAATATTAAAATGAATTGGGTTTTCGTTCATTTTGTCATTAAAGTTACACAATTGTAATACCCAATTTGCGTCCACATTATTACGATTGTAGAAAAAGTAACAAAGATAGATCGAAACGTGGACGCACACTATTCCTATAGGCTATAATCTTGTAACAAATCGCGTCCGTCTTTATTAAATAATCGCTTTATTTTTTGTAAAATACTGATAATAGGATAAATATTAATATTTTATTTTATTCAGTATTTTAAATCTAGTAGGTCCAATAAAATGTTTTCTACAATTCTTTTTTCTGTTTAAGATGAGTTCTTTAGAGTCAAACAAGAAGAAGGAAAAGGAAACTTATACAGAAGAAGATTTGAAGAAAGCTCTAAGCGACATTCGAGAGAAAAATAAATCTGTAAGTCAAGTATGTAAAGATTATGGAATTCCCAAGACCACAATATTGAATAAAATCAGTGTGCGCTGACCAGATGGAGTAAAGAAACCGGGACCAGAACCAACGCTAAGTGTAGATGGTGAAAAAAAAGGTAGTTGAATGGCT
Organism: Anticarsia gemmatalis; assembly: GCF_050436995.1. Classification (NCBI taxonomy): domain Eukaryota; kingdom Metazoa; phylum Arthropoda; class Insecta; order Lepidoptera; family Erebidae; genus Anticarsia; species Anticarsia gemmatalis. Next base: position 6,147,450 of record NC_134760.1, read on the forward strand.
TTTCAACATATCCAAATGTGGATTCCCAGTGAAAAAACAGGAATTATTGGATACTGTTCAGAATATCATTCGAGACGGGGAGATTAAAAATAAATTCAAAGATGACCGTCCAGGTCAAAGTGGATTGAAATTTTTTTGGCCAGAAATAAAGAAATATCGCTTAAGAATGCGGAGGGCATTAATAAAGCTAGAGCCCTAGTAACAGAAGAATCAATCAGATTGTGGTTTAGAGAACTTGAATAATATTTGGAAAGTATGAATCAGAAAGATATTTTAAGTGACCCAAAAAGAATTTTCAATGGAGACGAAAGCGGTTTTGCTTTCTGTCCAAAAACAGGAAAAGTTTTAGGTCCAAGAGATTTTTTTAACAATTATATTCTTAAATAAATAAATTAATAAGATCTAGTGTTTCTTTATATTTCCTTAATAATATCACCTCCTCATACCTTTTCTAAGCTGGTGGACGCGAAATAGTCCCAGGGTGGACGCAATTTGGATTTTGTGGACGCAAAGTAGGTGAAGAGGCTAATTCTGTGGTTTGCCTTTTCTTAAAAAAAACTCATGATATTACAAACGAAACTGAAAGTTAATACTAAATTAGACTATATAGTCACTACATTACATACATTTTTTAATTGAAACTAGTGCTACAACATTTTTATTTTCTCCTTCAAACTTGCTAACTGCACTAAATGGACGCAAACAGGCGAAATGACCCTATTTCAGTTTCTTGCGTTCGGTAATTTCGGCTGTTCTTTGTCTGTCCGTCAGTCATTCAGACAGTAACGTAAGTTTTATTATTATATGCATTATTAAAGTAAATCCGGGTGAACATTTGAAGCAGGGTCGCTGTGAGCATAGAATGTTATTTATTAGAGGTATTATGAGTTGCCATTAAGGAAACACAATTGCTAAGATTAATAATGAAGTAATTCAAAAAATAATGGAACGTAAATTAAGACATTGGAAATACTGTAAAAGTATCCTTTCAGCAGGGTTTTATGAAGGCTTAATAAATCTCTTTACCTTCTTAATAATATACATTTATACAGTTTCTAAGAAAACTGTAATATTGCCAAGAAACTGAAGGCTAGATCTTACTCATCGTATTAAGAGGAAATCAGTAGGTACAAGAAAACCGCACAAACTGTACTATTTACATACCTACATACATAAAACGGCGCCTTGCACAGGGGTAGACAGAGACCAAAGAACAGCATTTGGTACGATCCTTACAAACTTTTCTTCCTTCATTTTCCGAGAAGTTACTTTTTACTAAAACTATATTTATTTTTACTAAAACTATGTCTATAATTAAACTAGTCTTGTAACCATTTGTTTCTTTATACTTTTAATTCAAAATTAATGAATTTGCGAGTCACCTTGAGTTGAAAATTCTTGTCAAAGCCGGCAATTTACTTGAACGTAAACCATTGTTCTTGTACAAAATTGTGAGAATCGATGTAATCGCATTGTTGTTAGCTGACAAATTAATATAGAGAGAGTATTTAAGATTCGTCTCTCTTAATTTACATGTGCAACTTGTGAATACAATAGACGACATTTTGGATTTTCTTAATATCAAGACTTTCATCAGAGCCAAAAATAAGTAAATTATAGGACTACCAATCATATTAAGGCTAATGATTAGTAAATTGAATTGTAGAGTCAATCTAAAACAAAAATAGCAGCGTGTCCTTTCTTCCTTCACTCTTCCGTATATTCTTTTTTTATATGTAGACATGATTGTATTTTGAAATAAAAGCGTAGTAACTGCGACAAAAATATTAACATTCCGCACTTTCCATCTCCATCTAAAACTTAACTTAGTTTAATTAACTAAGTAAGTCCGACCTACCAGATCCATAGGCCTGGATGCCTTTGTTTGGTTGCCACTACTCACTAAAAGTATTCAAAAACATAAATAAGTTATTTATAACTGAAAATATTGTTGAATTCACTGTGCATTTGTCACAGGTTGTTTAACAAGCATCGTGTTACTCAACTCGACGCTATTCACTCGTACCCAAGGTGAGATTATGCTTTGCATTTTTTATTAGCACTGCCTTGTCCTGAAATGCTTTGTGACGTGTCCATGCGATATGACTTTCTATACCTTAATAGCGGTCGTTATACAATAGATTATGATCCTATTTGTCCATGTAAATTGCCGTCTCCTACACTCGTCAATGCCTATATTCATACGGCTAATGTGTTCACAGCCATTTTCATATTGTCGTCTTGTTATGTACGGAAATTGAAAGTAATGAAGCCCCCCATATAAATATAACTTGTATGGTTTTGTTTTGTTATAAATAATAGACGGTCCTATCTTTTTGTAGACAATAACATTTAAGTTGGATTTAAGAATCGTATTTCGTTCTTGATATATTATCACAATTACGATTTCCTATCACGACATTCCAAATTACAAAAATAATGGATATGTCAATTTTTTTTATGCAATAACGAAGACGAATGTATTTCGTGCGTTTATTTAATTGCATGATTATCATTTAATTGAAAATTAGTAATTGATACTTAATGAGGCAATGGATCTTAATTACAAACATGCTTCTCAATTCACCTGCGAAATTATAATTACGTTTATCTAGAACGAAGTAAGAAACTTGTTCTAAATTGATATTCTGAGACGCAATCACGTTTACGAGTTTCAAGTACAACAACATGACATGTTGTAATGTTGCAGTGCTCAGGAATAATAGCTCATTTACATCATAAGTTAACAACTAACACGATTTGTTAATACGCTTCCGAAGGTACACTTTGTCTAGCCATTTTCCCACTAGCGTTTGCTACTATAACATTTGTGCGCTCATTGTACACTGTATGAGATAATCCCATTGTTGCTCTCCGTTGTATAATAATCAGCTGTAATAATAATTTATCTGTCGTCTAATTCATACCTAATGTTTTATTACGTCATGGATTTTGTACCTACAAATCAATGGGAATGTTTACCTTCTGAAAAATAACATACACGCTTTCTGTTCTTGCTAAAGTCGTTCGTAAGTTATTTCAACTATTCGGTGACTTTTCATAGATGTTCGCTGTAATTCAGCTTAATAGTGGGTTACAAACAGGTTCTTTAATCGGCTCAGAACGCTTCGAAGAAACCTCAAAAGCGAAAGGGACGGCTTGAGGATAAATACCTCATTTCGTATTATGCGTAAAACGTCATTTTATTTACGCAGCATGAGGAAATTAGAGCATACTGATGCTAATTTACCAAACACATTTATTATCGTTTTGTTTTGTGTCAGGAAGTAATTCATCGAACCGCGAACGATCGGATTATTACGATTCAACTGACATTCATTTGTAAAAACGTATTCAAACAGACTTGGCGCTGACATTCTGGAATTTAGGACTTCCTGCTGCCGTCACTGATATACATAGATACTTAGTAATTAAACTGTCTGTTCATGTGTTTCCATTAAACATGCAACTATGCATCAAAGGCTGCCGACAAACATTTTAAACATGGCAATCAAAGGTGTCGTGTGAGCCTCGGATTCCTGATTAAAGAAAATGTCATCGCTATTTCGTTCACAGAAAACGATTGATAGAATAAAACATTACCCTCCTTTCTGTGGCAGTCGGGTAAAAATATGTGATTTTTTTATTGAAAAATAAATTGTAGGTATAAAAAAAATCTAAGGAACTCCAAAAGTTGTTAAGTTATTACGTGTCGCATTATGTAGCTGTACATAATAATCTAGAAGTATAATAATATACTGACTTACGTACATATGTCTATTACATGGCGTTGGAAGTATACTTAGATGTTATCTTACACGGTTCGTGTATCATGTGCCTCTGACGTCACACATGTATTGTTTACTTCAATTGGATCTGTGACTTGATAAATGTATGCAACCGTCTTTTGTTCCTTATGCATCGAATTTATTGTCGGCATGCTTAAATGGAACCTGCAAACGCTGTCCTACCCATGAATAGGATGGTAAAGGGACTGTGATGATGAAAATATATAAAATTTAATCACGGTTGAGGTTCTCTACTTGAGATATACCATACTATACCATAGATATATTCTCAAAAGCAGCCACGGCTTTTTCGGTTCAATTCGGTTTTCACGCAAAACAAATATATGTTTATTCACCCGATAGTTTCCAAATATTTGGTTCAGATTTCATTTACACTAACAGCAAAAGTTACAAGTAGATCATGATTCCCAAAGAAAATTCTACAGACCGACCTTAGAAATTTGCTATTACAAAGAAATATGGAAATAAATATCATCCCTTGATAAAGAACTCTATATACCATCAAGTCCTTCGTAAACTAAAAAAGAGTTACCGTCTTTAATGTAAGACGAATATTTCATACGCTTCAGTAGCTAAACCACATACACAACTGTAATTCAATATTAGCCTAATGATTCTTGCTTGTTGTTCCGTAATATTCTCAGAAGCACAATCAGTTTCGAAGAGATGTTCCCAGAATGGGGACTAATGAAAGATCTGTTATTGTTTATTTGTTGCCTGCCTACACCATAGCGAAACCATGTTATGTTTTTAAAGATAATATTATGCTATATCATTTAAACATGAGGGCGCATAAATTCCTTTAAAACCTTTGCTATGCATTGTTCATTACGTAATTTGTAATACAATATGGCGGATGCTTAGTTGTAAGTATTTGAGATTTTGATACGGATTCTTGATAAAGATCTATCGTGAAATCATGTGCGTTGATGTCGTTTGTTATTCTGGTAAAAAAATCGTGCTTGTCAACTTTTTACATTTATTAGTGCTTACAAGTTCACTAAACTTCGTAAGATTATAAGTTTCAGATCACAAGACTTTATATTTATACTATAAAAAATAAAGATTTTCTCTCCACGCTACAAAGATTTATGTATAACAGAATGACATAACAGTTATGTATTTTAAAATATTCGCAAATTCGTCACATCATTGGTCAGTTTTTGGTATTCGCCGGTCCGATACCTTAGGCTATTATTATCTAGAAACGACATTCGCAGAAACCGGTAAACAGGTTTTGTAGTGGGCCCTGTGAAACAACATTTATCTAAACTGATCCATCGGCTGGCAATCTAACAGATTTACATATCGATGCAAGTAATAACAGTGTGTGTAAAATTAATGGTTCTATTTCATCAAATTAAAAAGCCTTGCCGCGGTCTCAGTGTTGCTAGGTTCATATTATTATGAAAATGTTGATTGTTGCGTTTAGTATTACAAACAGAACACACTGAAATAATTCCCAGTAACAGGTGAATCAAATGATTAAAAAAATGTTTCATTAGGAAAATTACGTTGTGATATCTTCAGTCCAGTTTAGTTATAACATTATTACCGTTTTAAAGCTGTATTAACAGGAATTGCTTGCATATCCACCATCTTTATAATTATAGCGAAGGTAGAAAAGATAGGCAGGCGGCTTGTGTATAGGTCTGCACTCAATTAGTTTCCATCAGAGAGTGCATTAACGATTCCACGTAAAGAAAAGGAGGTTGCGATGTGCGCTTCAATATAATGAACTTATTAACAAACCTCCATTCTCATTACATTAAGGAAACACTGGCCAGATACAAAAGGTTCATAGACATTCGCTTATTTAAAAACTGTTTTTATTATTCTGTTTTTGAACAAAACTTGTTCTATTAACATAACGATAGGAGTTCGCCATTTTACTCGTAATAATCTTCTACAATACCTGAATACGTGAAGGTCAATATCCTTAAGAACTACACGCGCACATACTTACGTCTTCTTTTTTGAGATCCATTAATTTGCTTTGGGATTCCTCGCATCATTTATCCATCGCCCGATTGCATGATCACGTCTTTTCTAAGAATAAGGTTTAATAACTGGTCACCACGCAGTCCAAGGCCACATACCTTCCAAAGAGAAGAACCTTTCAACAATGTGATCCAGTCATCTATTTTGTGGTATTCTGATGGCATTCCTTTTTAAATTCAAATAAAACAATAGAAGTAACCAGCTGTCAATCATGTTTACAGCACCTGTATTGCACATTTCAAACCATTTGTTGATGCTAAGAATAGCTCGTGTGCTAAGAGCAATTGTTTATCCTTTTAGGGAGCACACGCGTGATCATGTGCGTAAAAAGTTTGCGTACCGGTGCGCTATTATGTTCAAATATATCTTGGTATGCAGGTGCTGGAAAACATCTGGAACCAATCTGCTGGATAAGATATTTATGAGTTTTAAACTTTCAGGTTTAATGTTAATTGTTAAAACAAAAAGTAAATTACGTGAACCTATATTTTACTTTGACTGACTCATTGAGACAGCTTGCGACCACGGCCAGTGTCGTGCTATCTTGGATCAAATCACATAATAGATAATAATACACGTAATAAAAGGGCTTTTAACGTTAATTCTCGTATAACATTAAATAGCTATTAAATATATTTATAGATAAATTAAATAACGTTTGTAGAGAATAGTGCAGTAAGACCTGTGACCGGCAGTCAGCTTGGGAATGTCCCACTAACCTGTCATCTTAAATGTTCACATAACTAACTGCGTTCGTACTACCGTCTCACAATTTTCACATAAAATTAAAATTATATAACATAGTGCTATCTCTTTCTAAGATAATGGGAAACCCGTGGTATTTATTTTCTTCGGTGATGTTGAAAGAAGCCCTTAGGTCACTGTGGGTGCAAGGTTGGTTGGAGCGTTTTGAAATGAAGTTACGGTCGAAGCACTTCCGTACAAATTGATTGTTCCGCTCGTCAATCTAATTAGCGATAAATGTAAGATAACGTTTCAAAACCTTTTTTCCGTGATTCGTTGTAACATTTTGGAGTAAACATAAGTTTACTCCAAAATTTTGTATATAATATCCAGAATTATGCCAACTATAAAGTTGGCATAATTCTGAATGATAAATTAAAGAGATGTTTTCATAGATACTACAATGCTTAGTGCAGAATCGAATTAAGAAATATTGTTTTCATAAATTGATAGAGTATTCTTGAAGGGGATGCACAATTCCCAACCCGCACTGAACCAAACATGGTAGATAAATGTTATATATTCCTCTCATAACGGAAAGAAACTCGTGTCCAGCAGTGGCACTATATAGTGAGTTCCATATGTAAATAAATAGCATAAACGAACAATGGATAAACAATTTAACATATATAATTACTAACAACATAATTACTGACTTAGCAAGAGAAATGAGTGTTGCGTCGACAAAGAGATTGCATATCACGTATTTATATTTTCACGGTCTTGGACAATCGTGTTGGTGGATTCCTTAGCTCATACTCATTCATAGTCTTGAGTAATTACTAGATTTACTTACACGTTGAGTAACGCAATGTTTCTTTATCCATGAACATGTATTATTAATCTTTGTTCTTATGGAGATAACAGGACTTGCTAATGCACTGCTAAATAGCTGATTATTAATTAATACGAACTAATTATTAAGGCTAATCAATGTTGTTTGTATTGGGTTTTGTTCTTTTTCAAAAGAACTCGATACTAAGTCACGATTATCTTTATATAACTAGCTAGAGTAAGTAAATATCAAGTAAAAAAACAAAATTATAAATTCAAGGTTAAAGTTCAATAATATTTGATCAAGTGACAGTGTTGTAAATAAAACCTATAAAACAAAAATATAACTTATTTAACTAGTATTCGTAGAAAAAATGCCAATCTAAAGTCCTTGATTTTGTCTCTACATTGTACTACCGGTTACCTAAGATTGGTCATGCCGGCCGGCAGCTCAAACTTAACAACCACGACGATGTGTTTACTTAAAACAGGTCTTGAGAACCTATTCGCCGATGCTCAGTAATACCTACTCACTACAGAAAAGACGCAAAATACCAATACTCAATAGAAATAATCAATTGGATTACAAAACTGTTAGCCTTGCAATCAATTAAAAAAAATTGAAACAGATTTTTGGGAATTCCGATTTCTAATATTATAATTCAATTGCAAGACTTCACATGGTCGAAACTTAAAAATGCATGCAATATTGTTTGCTAACCATGACTGATGCCACATTAGTAGGTTTCATACGTAATCGGATAGTCGATGACCGATCACGGAACTTAGGGCGCGAAGACGTTTACGAAATATTATGTAGACAAATATTACTCAATTGTTGTACGCAAGTAACATACTTTTGATAATGCGTCTCTTTCTTTTCTCGTGTTCATATCTGCTGTTTGTTACTTAGCTTTTCTGAAAAACATTTATAAGCAAATAATTATTTGTTAAATAAGAATTTTCCGAGGATAAATCATGTTTCTTTTGCAACAGCTCTCGATGTTTTCACTTGCTTTTATAAATATTAAACGTTGAAGATCTTTAAAAAGTGTTATTTCCTGCGTGTTCAGGCATTTTCTCGATCTCAGATTTATAGCTAAGTTTCTAATCTTTTTCTTATTGCAGACACACGAATAATAATACTAACAGCAAATGTTGTCACGTATTGCAGCAATTGTAGTAGTTTTCATAACAAAATTTACGTCTCGTCAATTTAGCTTATAGACCGACCTACCACACTGCCCAAATTCTCTCACACTATTTTCATCTTTATATTTCTATATACAAGAACTAATTTACCAAAGCAGCGCTTGGTTTTGGTTCGTATATTGTGATTGATTTATATATCATTCTTTCTATTGTCCTATGAAGATTTATAATTGTGCCTACAAAGGCGACAGCTGTATATACGACTATTACACAACAAAATGAATGAAAGGTATGTGCTATGACTACGGTAATTATTGTAATAGATTCTTTAGTAGTTCTAGTTGACAGTATTAAATGTTGTTAAAACGAGATGTGCTTTAGATCGCTTTAAGATTAGATTGCAAAGATTACATTTTTATTAGCCTTTACTCGCAGCGGGTAAATAGTAATTGATTTTCCCTCTATTAAACAAGGCGTATCAAAAGCTGACACAAAATACACATTTAATGCTAAATAGAGTTCTGTCACGTGTTTCAATATTACTATATTTATTACCTATCTCTGCTATCTCATTTAGAACGAGCATTTAAGATGCGTTTCAGCCGTACTCAGAAACCGCCTACGCAACAGCTGAAGCTAGCCGAAGGTTTCACAATACCCTTGCCCGCTTCAATGAAATCTATCAATGGTGCGCTTTATCTAGCATAGATCGTATTTTCCCAACAAATCTGAGTACATGCTGAATGTAACAAGTTAATTAGAATAATAACGATGTGCGGCCATGCATGGATCTCGTTCCGAATCAATGAGTCAGCCTCCACAGTCCCGTTTCCTAGTACGTACACATAATAAACAGTATTGACCACTCATCTGATTCGTCACTATTATTGTACGCGTATTGACTTTTGACCATAACAAATTCCACAATTCGTCATGTAAAGGTGTAGAACATAATTTACGTAAGTCTTGTTATATGCTTATAGCGTTAATGTCAAATATTGAATATATGCTTTGGTACAAATTACAATTAAATACTATCGTAGCAATTCTGCTTAATATAAATTTCGCAGAACATAATTATGATTAATTGTTATTATATCTTGTCAGTAAGGCTTGAATGCCCCACAGGCAGGTAAACCATGTCTTTAAAGGTAGGGCATTACATTTGAAGGCGAAAGTGGACATCATCATTCAGTGTCGGTTATGGGTATACTGGTTTATGACAACAGGATTGCAAGCCTGTCAAATGTTGCTCACACTGAGAAAGCGTGACGAACTCATCAAGCATCACGGACCTCACATCAGCAATCTAGGACAATCCTTTAATACACGAACAAAATTCAACAGCTGGCAACCGTGAATTGAAATCTCATTGCCGACATTTGTCATTGTGGCATCATAATTTCGCTTTCAATAACATTGAAAAACTATAACCACGTGTTCGTAACACTAGATTTTAAATGGGGTCACAATTGCTACCGATTTCGTATATTATGTGTGACAGAAGAGCAATGAGAGCGAAACAGTTCCGTTGCCAAACATTTGGCTGTAGAAAGTGACCTGTCGAGACGAACTCGACAAAGGTCGGAAGTGATTTCCAATAGTAACGACCCTTGACGACGCGCTCACTGAAACTTAGGACAATTCTCAATGAGCGGTTTCTAATTTGATGTTCTTGTTTTTCTTTCCGTATTTTGCAATGAACAAGATAATCTCATGGAAATCTAGTCACTAGGACATAATCTATACTAATATTATTAAGCTGAAGAGTTTGTTTGTTTGTTTATTTGTTTGTTTGTTTAAACGCGCTAATCTCAGGAACTACTGGACCGATTTGAAAAATTCTTTATCAGCGCTACGACTAATAAGAGCTGAGTACCAGTAAAAAATGTTACAAAAACGGGGTAAAATTTCATCCATTCTCTCTTCTGTGACGCAAGCGAAGTTGCGCGGGTCAGCTAATATAGTCTAGTCAACAGCATAGTTTACTCTAGTTTGTATATTATTATGCATTAGATACATTATGGTTGTATGTGGTATCTAACGGGTTTACCTTTATTCTAAGTACCTTACACATACTTTGCATTTTTATGGTTGGTAAGAGCAATTATGTACCGATTGTACCCACACAATACTGAGTTGACAGCCTGTAGTAGCTCTCCGGAAGCTAGATGCCGACTTGAAGACATATTCATGTACTATACGACAAACGCAGACGCAAAATGACCGATCACCGTGCCGTATTTGAATAGGTGTCAATGTCGTGCAAAGAAAATACACAGATGCGTAATGCTTTAAATATTATGAGATGAATTAAGTACGAAATAAAACAAACAAGAAGAATTGATTTCAATAGCATGCTATTAACGTAACCCAAATGTTGAACTGTGTTTTTCAACGGGAACATTCATATATTTCCATAGTAATTAGAACAGTCTTAAGTGTATTATATAATCCAACACTGAATTATCTCACCCGTAATACTTTTATTTATTTTTGTTTCGTTATTAATAGGCTTTTAATCAAAGCTTGTACAATAAATAGGACAGCAATTTGTAATCATAACAAAGAGAACTTTTCTTTATTTATATTCCTACGTTTATTTTCCTTGAAGGAAATGTAAAGGAAGTTTTAGACTTGAAAATAGTGTAATTTGCCACACTTTGTAGACTATGTCGTTTATTCTAAAATAATAGGGAATGACTCTGTTATTATTGAGAGGTTCATAACTGCTACCGTTCTACCATATTTTGGAAGTGAATCCAATAAAGTCTGATGGAATCCAGGCCTTCTTGGTCGGCAAATACTCGAATGCACTCTACTGCTTACGCACTTGGACCATCATGGTGAACGAATTTAGTAACAAAACAGTTATCTTTTACGACGATATTAAGAGCACTTACTTCTGATTGGACAATAAACAAATCAAATGAACCATAACGCACAAGAAAGTCGAAAATCCGTGTCAATGTGAATAAAAGTGAAATGTTATGAATATCAAATTATTTAACGAAAATTTCTAAACGGGAAACACGTTTGCCATATGTTTTAGTATTGATAAAGTAATTATAACATCGGTAACTGTGAAAAGTGTGTCAGTCGGCGACCCGACGACATTCGTTCGTCGTTCACTGACTATTTCTTTAAGAGAAATGCAGTTTAGTACCACTCATAAATATTGAACCGGTAGTCTGCTTTTTCTATTAATAGATATTTTTCTAAAAGTGTTACGGCGACCACGTGGGAGGTAATTAATGGCGTGTAATTGAGGAAACCTCTTGTTTTGAATTTATTAATAGGGATATTAATTAATTTAAAAGATATCGCTATAAAGTTAATTCTTTTTTTGTGAGCGGCTGTTTCTTTTTACAATAATTATTATTAATCGTTGTTTATTTTTCGTGTTTGTTTTGCCCCTAATTGTGATTTCCCTATACCTAAGTTGTTCTATGCCCAATTTTATCTAATTATAGTATTTTATATTACAATCGTGTTACACACACACATATTCTACCGCTGCATTGATGATATCAGTCATTGCCGCACATAAGTGAGCAATTTGATTAATAAAATTAACATGTGAAAGATAGGTTGGTAGGTAGGTACTTCCCCTTCGTTTAGCGAGAACTTTCTAATCCTGTAAATAAACACTATATAAGCCTGGAAACATATAGGTACTTTTACTAAAGTACTCAGGTATCTATTTAAACTCGGCTGTTTATGTTAGGTAACATACGGCAGAATTCGTACACCTAAATATAGGTGGGTCAAGTAAAAATAGCCCTAACGTTAAATGCTTGCGAATGAATGAGTCGCTGAATGATTGTTACGATTCCACAACAATTTGTTTAAGATATTTGGCGCGTTTTTCATTTCGCTTTGATGTTAACGGGAGCTACCACACGTTCCGTTTGTTACGAGATTTTACGTGAGTGCGATTGCGGTTTCAAAATAATGTTATCCGCATTTAAGAGCACGTTCGGTCAGCACTGGAACATTACATCGGATCGGACATTCACCCCCATTACAAACCTATAAATCTTCGTCGTAATAAAATCTGTTGTGATTATTCAACGTATCCTGAATATCTGCTCTATAAATTCCTTCTCTCGGTTATTAGGACATGTTTACACGCCGCATTTCAGCAGAAAACGTAATAACGATCGGTAAACGAAGCCACCAAAGCTGAAGCTTATTTTTAACTGTGTTTTGGTCAAAATGTTTGTTGAATTTCACAATTCACCTGCATTTTTAACGTTGGCTCATCTCGTTTGGTTCAATTTATACTCGTTGCGACATTGGCATATTTATGACATTAAATGGCCTGTCAACACACTATAATCACCACTGATTGCCAATAAATATTCGGGAATCGTTTTATACGAGAAATATATTGCAATTTTGCTGAGCCTTTACAGTTATTTCGCGTTGTAAGTGGGCTTCACTATATAACTCCTTGTTACAGTCATAGAAATAGCTTATTAGTCATTCCTTGTAAGGCGTATCAGATAAGATGCGAGTAATGCATAATATTAGAGATAAAACATAATAGATTCAATGTCCTAAGACCGTTTGAACACATCATGTAATAGATGTGTGTCATGTTAGCATTTTAACTGATGCTGCGTTGACCCCGAAATGAAATTGCAGTTTCTAGTGTTTAGAAACTATTATGCACTTTCTATTATTATGATTTGGTCTAAAACGGATTGTATTAATCTAGGATGGAGTTGTGTGTTAGTGTGTTGGATTTGACGTCAAAGTAGTCGGCTGTGCCTGTTAAATGATGGAGGAAAATGTTCTCACCGGGTTTCGTGATCGCGTCGACTTGTTTATTTGCCATAAAGAGTTGAGAGCTCTTAATCATTTTTTCAGTAATGGAGCAAATAAAATATTACTTTTTCGATTAGTAAACACGACTGACTAGTTTAACCAAATCCTTTTTTGTACAGTAGAGAGGTGCTTCGTACCTTACAGCAGATTTATTTAATCCTATCCAATAACGATCAACGTCATTTATTTGATTTCTGAAGACGTAGAAAGTTACATTAAAGCTCAGCTTATTTAATTGAAATGTCAGTAACAAATTGCTGTGTTAAAATAAATAATTAGTATACTTAGTGCGTGACGTAATAAATCTTACTCTACCGTATCATTAGAGCAATGCTTGCTCTACATCTATAAAACTTTCGCCTTTACGTATTAGTTATTTAACTGAAGATAAGGAACGAATTACTGTACCGGACTGATATTTTTCTTATTACATGTTACATTTCTATGGGTGTGTAGGCGAAGATACGATAAATACTAATCAAATTTCTATGGCAGAGACTAAAGAATGGCAATTTCTATTCCTTTTCTTTTTTCTAAAAGACTACTCCCACACTAAGAATTGCTCTTGTGTCGCAAAACATTCGCAAACATACAAACAACGGACGCAAAATACAACCAAACCCGAAATAACGATAAGTGGATCGTACTAATATGCCGTGTGACGACCACCACAGAGCGCCACAGAGCCCGTCAAAATTTCTATTATTCCTTTATTCCCAAAAAACTTTTTTTCTTACGTTTTCATTCACTCACAAAGGAAAGAAAGTTCAGTAATAAATAGTTTTCGTGTTAAACATAAAATAATTCATGTTAATGCTAATAACGCAAGCTAGCGAGAGGTTGTATGTAGGAAGTAAAAGTGACCCACAGGTCGTTAGGCAGCCTATTGCGGCTAGTTATACTAACAATAGACCTAGACTGCCTTGAAACCGGATAACTTTTTGAATGTGAGATAACAATTTCGATTTTATTATGTGCCTAGAACTTTTTAACTAGTTTGTTCCTATTTGAATGGACCTTTTCGGTAGATTCATTACGTACTTTTAACCAACTTAAATAAGGACGAGGTTCTCAATTCGTTGTAATCTATTTTATTTTGACTTAGAACTCGGTTTGTGCCATATTTTATATGATGTTGCTTATTTATTTAGCACGTACTAAAGAGGATTTGTTCGTATTTATTAGAGGAGTCATAATAGTGCATTTTTAACTATATCTTTAGTAGATACCTACCTACATACCTACCTACCGTTGAGAAAAATGCCACATGGTGTATGCAGTAGGGTAATATAATCCTTGCAAGCTGAGCCATTATCGTGAACAAATATAACTTGTGATCAATGAAGAGTATCGGATCGTGACAGACCAACCCATTGAATCCGCACCAATACAATACAACAACATTACATTGATGAAAAGAAAAAGTGACATTTTAAAATCTCGGTCACTGTTTTTCGACTATTTGCGAGCAATTTTACTTTGAACATTGAGCTAGTAGTTGTAAAGATTATTTGTTTGAGTTATAAAAGTATACTTATTCGTAAGTTTAGAAAGGAATAATATATGGGAAACACTAAAATGATAAAAGGAGTGACATTTCCTTTTCAAAAACTTTTAGGTGAACCCCCAAGAGCCAGGTGAATTCATAAGGATACTTAACTTAGAGGTCATCTACTTTCAAATAACTTTGTCATATCTTTTTTACAAATTTTTCCTATGCTCTTATTACTCTATTTTAACAAAAATACAGCTTAGCAAATTTTATACAGATGTTTAAAGATGAAAATAAACCAGCCTACGAAAAAAAACTAACTAACGCCATCTATCGACAAAGATATTACTTACGCTACATGATACATGTTCAGTTCGTACAGATAAAAACTAAAAGATGGCGCTGCAATACGCACTCGAAAAAAATCCATGTGCTTTATCTAGATGGCGCTACTAGTGGAAAATAACGTTATGGCCACAAACAAAACGATATCAATAATTAAATAACTCTTCACCAATTTTCATTAAACTGAAACGTTTTTTCTTTTAAGACATTATTTACGAAAGTTTAAGTTTTATTAATGTTGACGGCAAATTAAATGGTTCAAAGTGTGTATGTTTGGTAACTGCATTGGTTCGGCGCGAGCTCCCAGATTCTATTCTAGATTCCTCAGTTAGAGTAAATAATTATTTTTGGACATATAATTACCTACGTACTTTTTTTAAACTTTGAAGAAAACTTGAATTAATCAAAAGATTATTGTAAGTTTTTTATTGCAACAGATTAATTTGTTCAGAGTGATTTTGTAAAATAATGTTGGCTTTATAAAGATCACCTACTTATTATTTGTTTCACTTGTTTGTAATGAGGAACATATTTTTTCTGTTTAGATACCTAATAGAAATGGTTTTCGAAAATAAATAAAAAAATATAACTTAACATTAATTAAAACTTGGAATAATAAAATAAGTACATAGGTATGTTCAAGAAAAACACAAGGTTACCAATAAAAAAAAACAAAACTCAAATATTATATACCTATATGGTTTTACTCAGGCAGTTTAGAAAATATTATAATGCAGACAACAAACTGCATAGTTGGGTAAAAAAATCGAAATTTTACGGTTGCCCATTTATTTAGCACAAGAAAATGAAATTCCTATCGCATATTTAAGAGATCTAATTAACGCCGATCGATATCAACATCTGTCCCCCTACATCAAGTAAGAACAGACGCATCCAGAAATAAATTGTAATCAAGGACCATCCATCTTTCTGGTTTTGTAAGACCAAAAACGCGTTGGCCGTGTAAAATCGACTGCCTGCCTCTTGTCCGGTGGATCTTGTTTCAATTTTTTTTCCTCGTTGAAGATGTATCAGACGCATTATCCAGGAGGTTTGGTATCGGGGAGAGGGCGGAGGGGGGAGGGTACGCTGCGCCCGTGCGCGTGCGCATAACTCGAGCGTGACGTCACACGAGGGCTCGGTAAAAAACGCCATGAACCCGGCCGTCAAGGCCTCCGAGACTCCTGCATTTACATGTTATTATACCTACATAGTAATAAGATTGGCTCACGTTTGCTCCAAGGGCATAGTTGCATGTCTATTCGAGACATTTACATATGCGTAGTGCTCAAAGAATGTTTGAAGAAGTAAAGGTCGAAATATTCCAAAGAAACGTAAAAACCTGAATGCGAACCTTAAATGATATAAAAGTATTTAGTTCGTAATTTATATTTTATAGTCGGGTAAGTGGGTATGAAGCTACGTTGGATGAGTGTGTATAATAATGGGGATTCCGGATTGCGCTTCACATCAATAAAAGTGTAATATGTCTGCAGAAAATGATGAGCGACGACGCGTCCGTTACCCACCAGCGGAGATCAATTTCCTTATATCACGACTGTACACAGTTAGAAGCCCTATATAGATCACTATCAGACAATTTCGATATTGATACGATAGTAATACAGAAATAATGCACGTTTTTATTATCAGCCGTTAGATAAACGGATCTGTGATTGAAACTCCCACGTTCCTTATAATTTTAACTATTTTTTGTAATTTTTTACGCCGTTTTCCTTGTTGAGAGATCCGTTTCATGGTTATTTCTACGCTTTATTCGACTCAGCTACATCACGGAAGCCGTCCAAACCTACTTTAGACAACACGCAACATGCTAAAGAACCTTTGGCATCTTCGGGTACTGTTATGGAAAATTTTGATTGACACACAAAGCAACAAAGTAAAGGCACTAAAAACATATTATAAACATGCAAAGAACTTCTAAGAAATCCAATTACAAGAACAATATTTACAAGACTCTTAATATGTGTTATCAATCTTGAATGTTAATTCTCTCGAGTCCGTGTAAGCGTGAGTCATATACAAAATATCCATGACACTCAAGGCAATTATTTTGTTTTACAGGTGACGGTATGGGGCAACAGCACAGTGGCCGAGGTAGCTTGCGAGCCGCTCAACGAAATCGGAGCTGTAGTATCTGGTCTTCCCTCTGCTCCGATATCAGCTCCATTATCCTTACCCATGGGAGGAAATCTTCCCCTACCTGATTCCTTGACGACCCCGCCTCCTTCTCCACCGGTAGCGCTATTATTCCTCGGAGGATCAAAAGCTCCCGTAGAGCCGAGGGCGTCGGCGATTGTTCTTGAAGGAGAAGTACTCGTAGTGGAATATCAGCCCCCGCAATGGGATGGAAGAGATTTGGAAACATTCATCGCCTGGGAAAAGATTTATGGTTAGTATTAATCATACTTTCAACTTCTTTATAAATTGAACTATTTATTTCCATCATATTTCGCTCGTTGTATGACGTTTGGTGGTTTCTGCCTATGTAGTGCAAAACAACATTCTCTGCGATCTTTCACCGCTGCCGGTCAATGGGGGAAATCCAAATGACGATGACTTAAAGATTAATAGCTGTAAGAACTTTTGTAAATCAAAAGTAACGGTTAGGTAGCTAACGTTAGTGTAATTGTATTCATAACATGTTTGGTTATTTTTTATTACACTTGAAAATATTCTATTGAAGTAACTTTCTTTAAAGAGGCTCCTTAGCGTTACATCAATGTACGATACGAAGTACGTTCATTCAGTATTCCGCTGGCAGACACAGCGATGTTTGTAGAAAGCGGTTTGGCAATAAGACGCATACGCATGCTATTGTCCGGTAATCTTTCCTAGAAGGCGCTTTTATGCATTACGTATGCAGCCGCCGTGACTGCCATAGCGAGTTGATTCAAGTATCCGCATCAACCGATTAGAGAGGTGACACCACTATTATATTTCTTTTATCAGATCTGAATGGACGTTTGAAGGATTTCTATCGCTAGTCTGGTTTTAATTTACTTGCGTGTTTTAGACAGAGAATAAGGGATTTTATACAGGGCATTACATTATCTCTTTAAAACACGTTGAAGTCAAGTTTTAGGTCATTCCAACGATGAACTTTAAATGCAAGGTGAATCACGTTATCAATGTGCAGCGTGACCTCACTGCCGCCCACGTACATTTTTGTAGCGCTCGTATTATGCAGATGTTTCAAGTAACACGGTCAATAACCGTCAATTATATCAAACTGGTGCACATGAACGTAATACAATTTGCATGACAAATACTTTCTCTTTTATTACAGCTTCGACTCTATTTTCGGCGGTGGAGTTATATGGCAAGCCGCTACTACGTGCCGCAGTCATCACCAAGGAAGAGTACCATCTTTTATTCTACTACTTGGAGTCAGTCTCCGAGGCTAGCGAAGCTCTCACAGAACGTATGAGAAAATATATAGATTCTGGGTTACTTATGACTGAAAGCAAACCATTAGACGACGAAACAAACATCGACGATGAGAAGTCGGTCATAGAAGAAGAACAAAAAAGTTTACTGACGGAACTAATTCAGGAAGGAGTGCTCACTCAACAAGACGTCGATGCGTCATCCGTGATAACAAACTCGGAATTCAACGACTCCAATCTGAATGACAGTCGAAAAATCGACGACGATAATCGTTCTAGTGTTTCTTCAGTTAGTCTTCGCAAAGTGATAGTCGACATTCCAATAGATTGCGATGAATCAGTGGCCGACAGCTCGATTATAGAAACTAGCGATAATGTGACGACTGTGACCATTAGAAGCGGCGGCCAATGTTGCGCCGACCACAGGATATCGGCTGATGTTACCGATAACGTGTGGGCTAACGTCCGATGGGATTTCTTAAGTCCCTCCGATTTCGGATACGATCAAATTCGAAGTGTAAAAAGAAGTCGGTCCGATTCAGCCATCACGCCTGTATCTCAGAGGAAAAACGAAGATTTGTATGAAAGACTTCACGAACATGAGGTCGAAGCTGAGTCTTGCGGGAGTATTACTCCATATGAATCGATCGAGGATTTGTACGACTGTATCAAGAACTCGCAATATAGTAGTGCTGCCGCTGAGGAGTCCTCGCCGTCAACGGAGAGTCAATCGGAGCCTCAATATCCGGACTACTATGAGAAGTCGGGCGCAGCCCGGCAGAGTTCCGCGAGTAGCGAAAAAAGCGGAGCCTCATCCGCGTTTCCGTTTTCGAAATGTGGTTCGAGCGATTCCACGGACGCGTTCACGTCGTGCGAGTCGACTAGCGGGATAAGTACTTTCGCAACGAAAAGTATCCCGGAGTCGCTGAAATGTCGGGAGTTGCCTCCTCCGCCGGCGGATGGAGATTCGAGTGAAAGCGCGATTCTATTGAAACAATTGTTCAGTGGTGAACTGATGGACGCTTACAGCGAGTTCCTGTCCGCGTATCCTTATGCACGAGCGTTGCTGCGGCGGAAAATTCGCCGTGACGAGCACTTCGCAGCCCTCGCTGACATACGCCGAGGAGCCGCCAAGTACACCATTAGCGACTACCTCGAATTACCGGTAAGTACAATAAGTATAAGCGCTATCAACGGTATTACATGCATGCAATTGAATTAATGCCTACACGTATTGTAGAGTGACAGTGTTACGAAAGTCAGTAGGATAAATGTTTCTTCATTGCACTTGACCTTACGGAGAGTTCACTCGGAGCGAGGGTGGAATGTAATGAATGTGTCAAATGTGGTCATTACATTTAATCGGCGAAGAAAACGAGAACAATGCGGGGCTGGAGGTAGATTGATTTAGATCGAGAGGTTTAATCGCGAGCGAGCGCGACAATGATCCGTGCGACACGCGCGCGCGCCGACCATTCAATGCTAATGGGCCGGAAGAGTGCGCACGTGTAGCTCTCTCTCGTGATTATAACACACATTGTTTCCCTCCTCACTCGATGCCGCCACTACTTCAGTTTTAAATTACATGAGATATCGGTACTTTACGAACTTCATAATTTAAATAACTATTTCTACAGTAGGACTGTAAGATTGCTTATGGCCTTAGGATCATAAAGTTAAAACATAAAACTAAATGCCGACTAGCTACTAAGCCGTGGTTACGTTATATGCTTTGTGGACACTCTTGCCAGTATGTGTAAAATGCATTCGTGATTCTGATCCTATCGACGCGACTTGCACATTCAATGATAGTTACAAAACGCCCATGTCTAGGGTTGACAGTCTTCAGTACGTGCCTTGGGCTTTTAACAAACAAATTAGCAAAATTTTGTCACGAATTTAATTGTTTAGGCTTACACTTACTTAATTCATGTAATAAAGAACCGAATGGTCTGACATACTTGTAAAATCTATTTGAATAACTCAACATAAGGTTCTGATTGTGAGTGAACTTCGTTTCATGCAAATTAAATGACCCGTGGCACAACAAAACGATCGAAAGCTCCTAATAAACAGTTCAAAGGCTTTGTACTGTACAGAACATCATATCGCTATAAATAAGTAAGAGATTTTATATGCGATGTCGTCGTCTTACCGTAGCGAGTGCACAGAGTCGCAATCACGAGAAAAATCTTATTTATTGGCTCTTTGAACTCATCTACATGGAATCTAATAACAGCCTTTGCGTTGTTGTATGCAGATTTAAAATAGTAGGAGGAGTTAAATGCGGTTTAACAGGGCTTAGCGTTAAAGTGTCCGCCGCACTTACGTAGATTAACTTTAAGCGTAAGTTATAGATCGTCTTTGAAGTAAAATGAGCTTCTTTAGTCCCTGTACTCATGTCGTAAGCGTTGGATAACTGGTTTCTATTTATTAAAAATGTTCTTTATTTCTGTCTCGGTGATTACTAGATAAATAACAATATCACGCCTTACATAATTTCTATCCGCCTTTACAAGTTATATGTGATTTTAGTTATATCTATACTAATATTATAAAGCTGAAGAGTTTGTTTGTTTGTTTGTTTGAACGCGCTAATCTCGGAAACTACTGGTCCAATTTGAAAAATTATTTCACTGTTAGATAGCCCATTTATCGAGGAAGGTTATAGGCTATATATCATCACGCTACAACGAAAAGGAGCAGAGTACCACTGAAAAATGTTACAAAAACGGGGAAAATTATGATTCTCTTATGTGACGCAAGCGAAGTTGCGCGAGTCAGCTAGTGATATTATAAAAAGAGTCAAGGATTTTCATGCTATTTGTTTCTAGTCCTAGATTGAATTTGTGTCGTTTTAGGTGTTTAAAGTATCCTTTGCCCTTTAAAATGTTATAAAATATGTCTTGTGAATTGTTATCCAAGTACAACAACAATAACTCGATAAGCTTAATCGATGCTGTCAACTAAGATTAACTGCTATTAAATTCTTTGAACATGTTACATTAGGTACCTTTTTGCGAACAGTTTTAAATCAACCGATCCCAAACGTGATTCATCAAACCAAAATTGGGCAATGACATCATGCCCTGCTTATAATATTATCGAAATGTAATAAGAAGGTGTAACAATATGCATGATTTCATTCTGTAGGCTTTAAACCAAAAGCTTAAACTAAACAGTAAAAAACATATTTATTTGTACAATCACGCTTTTCTTCCCAGAAGGAGAATACCGAGAGCCTATAAAGCACGTTCCCCGTTTGACCATATTTTGATTAACAAGATTTAAACATTAGTGAAAGTAGTAACAGGGGGTGAGCGCAATGCCTACAAGACCCTCGCATCCCTTTACTGACTTTTACAGTATGCTAGCAAGAGAAGCAGTTAGAACTTTCTAGATCTTTCCTATTCTCCAAGTCCAATACGAAAAGAAGATTCTTCCATGTTGGACGATACAAACTTGATTAAAAAATAAAATCGTACAAAATTGTATTTCTTTCATTAATTGGTCTCAGTCTCTCAATGTATAAATGTTTATTATTTTATGATATCATAATTGTATCGTAACGGGTATAAATGGTGCAGACAGTTACAATAATTGAATGTTGTTTGGTCGAATGCAGACTAACCTTAGTTCCCGCCCACGTTCTGCTTTACAAATGACTGCACTTGACCGTCTACCGGCTTCATACTTCTCAATTTGTTACTGTTTGATTAGAAACTACAGTATTCATTATTTACTGCGCTTTTATTATTCGCGTATATTATTATTCATATCGAATTCGCCCGTATTTAAAAAAAAAATTGTTTCCCAAAAATCATGGTTTTGTGAGACACAAATCGTTCATCTAGGCTATGGTTTTTGGTTTAGGTCGCCACGCCGCTACCATTGCGTTGTGAGATCGCGGGTTAATTTCCCTCTCGGAACAATAATTATTTGTTCGATCCACAAGTAATTGTTTCGGGTCTGGTTGTACTTGTGTCCGTTGTTTGTATGTTTATAAAAGTCCCCGCGACACAAGAGTTAGCCTTAGTGTGGGAGTTGTCTTTTAAATGAAGAAAAAAAAGTTGAGGTTTTTCTCCTTGTCATATCTCTAGTAGTATTTCTTAGAATGTAAGTCAATATTCAATAGTAACTTTGTAAGGCGTATGCATAATGTATCCTGGCGACAGCCTACTTGCCGATAACCTTGTGACCTTCTTAAAAACATCTCGGCTGCGTCAAAATATGCGTGTGAAGTGCGTGCATGCATAATTTTACTAATAACCGACAAACACTTAACAAAGTACAACTAAAATATAACTAGTAACTTAATACTGTATCCCATATATTAGATTGGAGAAAAAGTCTTTTCGCATTATAGTATGTATGAACTTGTAATAAAATCTTTTCTTTACACAGAAAAGCTCGATATTCGGGTAACTCACGAGCTCACTGAAAGAAACCTAATGGACCGTTTACTCATTTGTGATTCTTGAAGCCAAAGAGATTTTATTACAAGTTCATACATTGTATACTATAATGCGAAAAGACTTTTTCCCCGACCTAATATTTAACGTTAGCTTGGTCTTCCTAGTATTGGGACGATTAGGGACTATAAAACGAATATTACATTCAAGATTTTTGTTTGATGATGATGACGCATCTTATTGAGTCTCTTTTGAAGATGTAGTAAGTCTTCTCAAAGATGTAGAGCTACTTTATGATGAGTTTATGTATTAGATTTTATAAGTATTGTCAATATAAGTGAGCAAGACAACAATCGTTGTACCTACCTATTGATACTATATATGTTCTACCATATGTTCCATTGTGATGTAAACAGTAGGTACTTAGTTCCTTGCATCGTAATAAAATACTTAGATGAAGAATCATAGCATTCTTGCATATTATGTTAGCATATGATTTAATTACGTAATTAAATTATGCTTAGAATGTTGATAAATTGTTGTAATATTTGTCTGATTGTCCTATATGTATATGCATCTTGCTAGCTTCTATGTGTCCCACTACTTATTGTTCTTGTATGTACTTAGAAGTACAAAAATGTTTATAAATTATCTAATTACTAGAGATTCTGCATAATCTTTCAATTTGCATTAAACATCAGTGACTAAGCAATCCTGTAATATCAAAAAGATTATCTAGTATTAGAATAATACATCGATTTAATTTTAATTGTATTAAAGTAAACAACTCAGATAATATCTATTGAATCACTATATCTATTCTGTTAAAGGTTTTAGCTACAGAATAAAGGTTACGTAACGTTCTCTCATCTATTGCATGACAATAGGTTGTGACTGTTCATCTCTGAATACCTGTTTGTGAATCAGTATTAGTATATGCACTTAAATCCTTGATACTTGTACTATAGAAAAATGACGCTACAGTACTAGTCATTTTGCAGTAGTTTCATAAACGTTAATTTATAACAATTTATATTCATTTGGCTATATCTAACCGCGTCATAATATAATAATTACAAGAATAAATACTGCCTTAGTGTCTTCTTCTGCCTGCAAATTCGTCGGTTTGAAAGGATTTCTTCAGTAGCAGTGTGTTGGAACTTTTTACATACTATACGTAAAATAACGCCTTTTTCGCATACGGTTTTCCCCAGAAACCAAATAACGCCACTTAGCATAATTACAATCTTGCTTCATTAATATCTTCTCATACAGGATCTTTTTGTGCGCCCAATTTCTTTCAATTATTGTCAAAGAGGCAAGCCACGTCAAATTAATGCCTGTAGTATTTTTACGCACATATAAAACACACAACATTCTAACAAAAATCACACACAAAATTCAAGCTCAAAGCTTACCATTTTGAAACGTGTAAATAGTGTTATAATCGCAGCAGTGGATCACAATCGTAGTGCTGGTATCTGAGGTGTGAACACTTTGAACAGCGTCGCGCGCCGTGCTCGGAATGCTAAACGATTCGGTGTGAGCTTTCAAATCTAGATTGACATTAGATACCGCTATAGGGCTGGAGTGTCTAGGGAAGCGGTAGCGGCTATAACAACGTACTTTTACGGCTATAGCTCTTAAATTTATGTATCGTTTTAGGGTAGATTGCTTTAAGCAAAAGGTTGAGTTTTTTTCCTTTTTACAATAAAGATGATTTTTCAATTAGCATGCTCATTTCTTGTTAAATACCTTTGCCAATAAATTACTGATTAAAATTATTTCAATTTGTTTAATATTGAACTTTATGATGGTGATGGTTGACAACTGATTGGAAAAATCTGGACATTTGAAAAGATTTAAGACCTGAAATGTAAGGAAGTAAATTATTATTTTTTTTGGGATCTTATTTAAAATTGTCATAGTCATAAAACAGTAATAAAATAGAACTTTGAAAGTGTGCTTTTGCACAGATATTGTATTTTTAATATGTTATTAGTGCCTCGATCGTAGAGCTGCAAGCAGTGCGTGATCGCTGATTGATTTCATGGCGGAATAATGATAGTAAATGTAGTAATTACACTCTATTAATCGCGAAGAATCATGAACTAAATAAATCAAGTGCACACTTGACTTCTTCTTTGAATATCGTAATGATATAAACCAGTGACTTGTAAACGAAATTGATATGATTAATTGTGCTTAATTAGAGTGCTTTTGTATTTATGAACGAGCATATATTATGTTGACGCGCCGGTAATAGCAATTGTTTATGAATCCATGATTATATTATTAGGTATTAGTGTCGTTTTTTACGAAAATGAAACAGTTTTTATATATTTCCCAATATACTACTTATGAGTATTCACTCTTTATGAGCTGGAGTAGCTAGACTTCGTGTAAGTGGAAAAATCCACACTAGTACCAGAAATAGTCCAGATTTACTCGGTATTATTCTAAAATACCAACATCATCATCAATATCATTGCCCTGCGTCCATCGATTCCAGATAATTCAGGTGGCGTCAGACAAACATCACCAGACCAATAAATATTTACCTTCATGC
The DNA here is from genome assembly GCF_050436995.1 of Anticarsia gemmatalis. Classification (NCBI taxonomy): domain Eukaryota; kingdom Metazoa; phylum Arthropoda; class Insecta; order Lepidoptera; family Erebidae; genus Anticarsia; species Anticarsia gemmatalis. The sequence continues at coordinate 6,172,991 of NC_134760.1, forward strand.
CTTCATACAACTACTTTGTAATTACTATACTATACAGCGGTCTTATAGCTTTACTTCTAATATTCGTCTAGTATTTTAATGTGAGCCCTCCCGCGGCTATCACCGAGGCCGTGGTCTTACATTCCAAGTCAACACTTAGCCATGTACATACCATCTAAGATTGCGCTGATTACCTTAGGACTTGCAAACTATCGAGAACGTTACGATACTATCTCGATACATTGCTTCTAAACTGTTTAATATGCGTCAATGACATTTTTATATGTTGACTACTTATATTAGATGTTATCGTCTTGCAGCCATCGACAGTACTTTCAGTTAATAGACTGATATCATTGACAGACGTTTGCTTGTCTGATGTTGATGATAGGTATTAGTTAAATGTATTAAGTTGTCTTGATGCAGAATAAAAAGTCCTTTTCCAATGATTCTCTATCAATTCTCGAACGATTGCGATCGATGCCTTTAGATACTATCGCATCGAAGTTAAACAAATAATCATAGAGATTAGAAAACCTTAGAGATGCTGATCTAATTTCCTCAAAACACTGACAAATGGTCTCACAGGAATTAGAATCGTTATGTTTCCTTGTGTAATTATAGTATGCCTTGCCCGATATTTGTGACATAAACAGAATTAAGCATGATAATAAAGTGCCCCAATTGTAAAACCTTTGTCCATTCGTTTATCTATTTAAACTATCAAAGTACTATGGTGAAATCCGTGTCTGGATTAAACACAATAATTTATTTTAATTGCATATTATGATTAACACCATGGTCTCGTAACTAAGTTATTGTCAAGCGAGCTAAAAGCTGTTGCGTTTATTCCCGCCGACAATTGTTATGACATAGACTACTTACCGACTATCTTATAAATCCTGTGAGTCACTCATTTCAGAACTAGAAATAGCCGGAGTAAATATTTTTCTGGACTAGAAATACTTTCTTTTGTTTTGTTTTCATAATACATTATCCGTGATCCTGCAGACTAAAATAGAGCTTAAATCTCTTTCGAATCTCTTTTTTTTACTTTATACATGAATGGCCTTTCCCCTCCCTCGTTCGGAAGGAGACTCTTGCCTAGCAGTAGGACAGTAATGCGTTACTAAAAAATAATATGAATACGTTACGTTAAATGTTACGGACTGTGGTATTGAAAGTTTTTCTCACAACGTTCAACAAATATTATAAGTTAAATACTACGTACATTACCTACGCTAATGCTGTTTAAAGATTCCTCTGCTTGCGTAATTTCACACCATATATTCCAAACATTTCGTAACAAATGAGAAGAAAATCCCGACGAATATCGTATTCAATACGCAAGTCTCAGATATTTTAATTTGGACAATAAAAGCTCAAGGAAAATTGCCACGTTAAACACTTTAGAGATTTGCTTTTGAAATCTTTACGTACGTCCGGAGCGGACGTTCCATACATACTGAAAGATCAAGACAAAGTTTTATAAAGCCTTTTGAATCATATTACAACAGAATAAAGTCCAAAATTGACTAAAGAAAGACTGATTGAATAGTTTTACACGATGAACAGTGAATCTCAATGATCAGTAGTGATCTGATTTTTTAGCAAAATATTCGTATTTTGAGAAAAACCGGATTAGAGAGAAACCGACTTGAACGAAGAAAGTTAGAATATTTTCTCTTAGTTACTTTGATTTTATTATTTCGTCCGAAATCAGCAAGGGTTATGAACAAACAACAACGTATGTTTTTTGTGAGAAAACATGCTAGAACATGAATGCAAACGAAGTATTACTCATACAGACAGTATAAGGTAAAATACATAAAGGTTTCTCCTATGATCGCAAGACTAAACCAGTTCTCCAAAGCCAAAATAGGCATTAAGCTGTCAATCGCTTCGTTGAAATACTTGGAATATATCCACGCTCCTATGCTAAAGATAACCTAACCATTTGTGGAGTGATTTGCGTCGCGACGTGCCTAGCCTAAAAATATGTTAATCTTTTAAAACTTGATTTACGAACACATTTACACAATCGGCTCGCCAGACTTCAAGTAGACTTATTTCAACACGTAATCTCTTTCGTAATAGTAGAGTTGAGTTTTCAAGAAGATATGCATAAGATTATTATTTAAATGTTAGTGGCTGTATAGATAGTTGTTCACATTGAAGTATCATCTTAAATTCTTAGGGCTTGCGTAATAATAAGTAGCAGTAGACGATTGTTTAACGAGCTTATTGTTTGCTGAAAGATTCTTGCGTAGATCTAAATAAAGTTAAGTTGAGCAAATAATTATCTTGTTAACACTACGAAATGTAGAAAACAACAGGACAATGGTGGTCGCCTTGGTCACGTGTCAATAAACTTACACCCTTCTGTATAATGTCAGAGGAATGTTCATTAAAGGTTAGACCTTTGCCTTGTTTATCGGTGGCGATGACAATTAACCAGCCTTTTACTCGAGTCTGAGTATCTACAACCTATTTACCAGTGACACCCAACGTTAATGCTGAACAACAACAAACGAGCGACGTTGTTTATGTCTTCCCTTCCAATTGCAGGTCAGCGGGCCAAACCAATAACTGTAAATAAAGCATCTATTTCTTCAATTCTCAATATCGACATTCCTAAAATAATATTCTGTCTAAACAAAAGTTTCTAGTTTTTGTTACTTTCTTTATCACGAGAATCCCATCAGGCTTTTCAAATGCTTTGTAAAAGCTCGCTCCGTGCAATAAAATTCAGACCATCAATGGCGCCTATACTTGTTTCTCGGATCATTCCAGAGTTCGTTAGACATGGTGTGATTGCGAAATATGACCCTTATTTGAACTAGAAAAGGTTTCAAGATTTTATGTATACGAGCATCTATGTACATTTGAATACTATCTCGCAGAATTCAATTTGAATTTTTATTGTGACATGTGAAAACCATAAACATGCCAGACATGGAATCCTTTATTAGATACTGAATAGGAACATTTTGTTTTATAGTATTTGTAAGATAAAAGAATATGCAGCATATTTACATACATTTAGATCATGCTGATTATGGTATAGGTGTTACATACCAAATTACCATAAAAGTTTTAAATATATAGTGAAGACCCACTAGAAGCAAAAGGTTATTCAAGATTCGTAAAATAAATTAATTTATAGGAGCGAGTACCATTTATAATTTTCCCACGTCATAAACATGCACTTAGCATCGATGTCAAAAGATATTAATTAAAATTCATAAGTATAAACGGGTAAACAAATTCTGTTTCTATGTTATTGAATTTATCATTGAATAATGTTCGTTTGATAATTATGAGAACATGAAAATGGACCTACCGTTTCCTTTTAAGGAGAGAGCGGCTTTAACCGTTTCGGTCGATACAGTACATTATACATTGTAAGATAGGAAACATAAAATACACTTGTAGGGACGACATCCACACGTAAACAAGAACGTTCACAGACTCACAATTAGATGTTTGGCAAACGCCGAATGACATCACGAATACTTAAGAACGCACGCTTAAGTACCGGTAAATAGTTTTCGCCAAGACGATACGTTTCACTAAAAGCTGTTTTCAAGTGAATCGACCTTAAATGGAGAAAGAAGTAAACATTAACGGTAAAAAAGATAATTAAGGTAAAACAACCCACCCGATGGTTTATTACATAATTGATGTTGTCAGCGGTCGAATGGTTAATTCGTTAATGGAGCCAGTTCTAACCCTGGCGATGGCGAGAGGTGTAACGGTACAAGAGTACCACATTTGTTGATTGATGAACTTTTAGTTGGTGACGCTCATGTTTACGACTGCTGCCTTACGCCTCGCCGCCGACGACGACTCAACGACTGATCGTATGTCATGTCACGTCTTAAAAGCGCCTTCAACAAAACTGTTCTATTTTGGACAAGACACTAACTAAGTGTTGAAATCGATGCAAAATCAAATGTGTTTTCTTCTTTGATTTTAGAAATTCGAAAGCAAAAGCTTCAAGTTTGATTGACAGATTCGCAATTTCTGAAATACCGATATGATTTTGATTCAAAACGTGTTCTCCAGATCAGAAAAAAAACTTACGTATTACCTAAGTGTTATTTCGGTCAATATTTTGCTCCAAGCAACGTTGTTAAGACATTTAAGTTAATTATAGATAAACACTCAATCAAAACACATTTTCTTGTTCTGTGTTAATCACAATTGATCGTGGAATTATTTTTTTCATGGCTCGTGGTTAATTTCATTTATAATAATTTAAACCTGACATAAATTGCGCGACTATAGTTATTTGTGTATATTGGACATGATAATTGCAGTCAACAGCGCTACGGAATAAGTAGGGAACTTTTATCATGACAATGTGTGTAATGCAGCAACTAATTGCAGGCATTGCAGAAACTTCTTTCCTCATCTGGTTCCATTAAAAGTAGGTTCCCTTTACGTACTTTATATTATGGGAGTGAGACGAGTTTTTGCGCATTGTTAATGTATCCTTTGTTAGTAGTAAGTCATTAAAGCAAGTATCAATTGGCACTGCATTAGCAGTGGTGCGTGTGGCCGCCCCTCCCAGTTCTGCTTTCTACATGCGCGATTTCACTGACGGCGGCGCCCGCGCTGCCGACGACGCTCCCAACTGCTTTTTGTACTGCAGCACGCAATTTTTCACAAATATTTACGGTTTTAACACCTACATGACACTGCACATAAAACTAGCTGTTGCACAACTACCTTTGCCTGTACGTTAAGTAAAGCTTTCTCCGATTGCGTTAAACGTTTATCTCCATGAATAGTCAGTAGCCTATTCTTGAGCAGAAATTCCAAAACAATGAACAACATTTTATCTCTATTTACCCCGGCTATGCCCGGTAGTATCAATGTATTAGATAAGCCATTAAATTCTGCGGGCCTCACAATAGGATTCTTCGTACATTTCTTGCGCTTGCGCCTGCACTGCGCTATCGAACCGACCGAGGCTTTCTTTGAGAAGCCGTGACTCATATCTGAGTCAGAGCTCTGATCATCTGACTAACGCAAAACCATTACTTGTTATCTTATTGCTTTTGCTCTTAAGTCATGAATTAAAAAGGTTCTCTGAAGCAATGACCATCAGTCATAAACCATAATTTGGGATTTTTGCAACGGGATCTTCTTTTGTTCAATTGCTTTAATTAAAAATGGAAAAACAATTTAATGTTGTCCTTGTATGATATTTACTAACTACTAAGACAAGTTGCTGTATTGAAAGACCGCGTGTATTCAGGCACGTACGCTCTAGATCCAATGCTGTACCTGCACAATAAAAACACTACAAACAATTCTTGTTTATCAATAACGTTTCTCTAAGCTTAAAGGTTTTAAAACTGGTTGAGCGTCTATGACTCACGTCTTATAAATCGTTCTTTTAACTTATAGTCTTATACATAGCGTAGCCAATTCAATCAACTAAATAAGACAACATGGAACATTCTGAAGATTACGACTTTTGAAGGGTATTATTTAAATGAAGTTGGTGTTAGTATGAAATACGTTGTTGGAGTAAACTAAGCGCGGCGGAAGCTCACATATTCCGGCTGTGTTATGTCCAACATCCGTTCTATTGTGCCCATTCAATTCTATTGCCGAGGTAAATGCACGCCAGCCTTTAATGCCAACAGTATAACCAAACTATGGATGTACAATAATAACCACTCAAAACTATGTATCTTCATTAGTTACTAATTTACCACACGTGCTTTCTGCGAAAGATTTATGAAGTGTTGGAGAAAAAGATATCGTAGAAAAAAAAAACTTGCCTTCAAACAACCACATGTTTTTGTGCATACAGCGGGATCTTCAAAGTAAATCAAACAATTTGAATACACAGAATGAAGGACGACCGACACACGTGTCCGCAAACATTTTTGGGCTCTGTTTGTACAAAACTGAGGTCTTAATGATCTTTGTTGTTTGTTGATCTATGGCTTTGCCTGCCCTTATATTCTTACCGATCTTACTTGTCTGGTCGTTACGATCCAAATGAATGTTGTGATGCCTTGTAGGAGGCCATTTTTTGACCAGTACTCGTAGCGTAGGCGGCTGATGCGTCAATGACCCGCAAAACTTGCGAATCCGCATTCAGCAGGTAGCACAACGACTTAGTTCGATTAAAAAAAGCGATTGACTTATTGTCTGACAAAATGCTATCAAAGCTGACACTGCCTCGAGTCACCGATTACAATAGGTTGACATAAGGCTTATGTTAGTTTGTGTGCTTCGGGCGGTTAAACTACTTTGGTGTATTGTTCACTCACTGAGGTCGTAGAGTCGGTATTGTATTCCACAAATGTGGGGGCTCAATTAGGTTTTTTTGCTAACTGGGCCATAATCTGAGCAATTCTTGTATTGCTCGTCGGAAGGCTTGTCATTTACAACTAGTTCCGTGACCTCGCTCACGCATTCCCGCGCCTGCACCTAACTGTACTTTCCCGTTGACTTAATGCCGACTTTGGACAGAACCTGATCTTAGGCAAGTGTACATTATAGCGTTGAGATGGCGATCGGCTGTTGCAATTTAATTATATTTTGTGTATGCGAAGCGAAGCGGGCGTTGCGTAGATCCCAACGGACCAGCCGAAGCTGTAGCCTCTGGGCCCGCGTGCCGCGCATTCCATCCGAGTGCCGCCGAGGCCGGCCGAAGCGGCCCGAGCGCGCTGCTGCCCGCGGCCGACTTCACACCGGAGTATGCGCGAGCGCGGCGAGAACGTCTCGTCTGTCTGCACACGCTATCTGTCAACAAACTTCTCCGTCGAAAATAGCTGGCAGCTCAACTTTCGAGTGATCCTTTCCAATATTGACTGGTTTATTGTGTAGTGTAAGATCTCAGTGAAGAACTCGTATTGTAAGTTCGGCTTTGACTTTGTGGAGGAACCGTGTTATTTTTTCTTTTGGATCGCGTGCAACGCTCGCCGTGAGCTGGAAGCCGCGGACGTGTGTGAGTGACTGTTCCGTCTACCTACATGGAAAGTAGCCCTTGATGAAGCCAGTGCTCCAATCCTATCCTCCGGATTTTGTGATGTCTTATGATTTACGGTAAATAATTCTCTAATGTGAGAGTGTTACTTTGTGTTAACTCAGCGGGTGACGATTCTATGGCCTCGATACTCATCATAGAAGTATTCCGTTAACATAACATTGTTTTTATTTATTTGCAATCAATTTTTATTTAAATATGTCAAATAGTTTTAAAGATTGACTCATTACAAATTCGATGATTGATCACTAAACATGCGATCACAGTGTTTTTTACCAACTTCAATTAAGTTGAGAAATAATTAATGTTCACGGCAAAGGAAGTCATTATAACTCCATTTGGCCATGTACTTATTTAGTCTGGTATGATTGAGATGCTTAGGTTTTAGATAACTTCATGACATAAGTTAAGAGAAAAAGTGCAGCATGTTGAGGCAAAGTCACGCTTGCAAGTTCGTCCCAGAGTGAAACCTACTTTAATATTCCTCTATTGTTAACTCAATACTGTTATTTAATAACATTGAAGTAACCTAAGTTATCGAGCTACGACTGAATCGAGACTAAAAGCAATAAACCGAGTTATACTGTGCCAATGTTAGTAAATTCACCTCGCATTAACGTCGTCAGGGTCTTATAATATTATTAGTAATCTCCATGAGACAGGTTTTAGCGCGCCAATCATGAGAATAACGTTCACCAACGGAAATATTCGGCATGCCTAGCACAGACTAAGACTCATGTACAAAACCGGTAACATAAAGGCAAAAGGTTACCTCAGCAATGCCAATATTTTTCCAATGTTCTTCAATTCCATTTTTATCCTCAAAATTACCAATTTTTTCATCTAATTTGCTCCTCAATATTGCGCAATGCAAAAAATTGTGACATTATGCAATGTTTCCCTTAAAAATTATATATTTTTTAAGTTAAAAAGTAAATAATAAACCTTAATATATGTAATCGACAAACAGGTTACACGTTAATTGATTTGTTTGTTTACTTCGAGCACTATCTTCTTAGTATTGTCCAATTACAGCAAGCTAATTAATTGTTATTTCTGTAAGTGATAGCCTAGCTTTGTACCATTACCACCTTAAGTAATCCGTTGTGTCACAATTGTGCAATATTTATTGCATTTATTTCAAAGCAAATTTTGTTGATAAAACAGATCTGATTACTTTGAATCATTGGCCAGCAGGCGACAGCTACCTAATGAGTATTAGGTATTTTGAATAGACAAAGCACAGACATTGAAATATTTAGTTCACGGCACATTCTGCAACTAAATTATTTGTATTTATGCAAGTTTGTAATGATGCTTACTTGGCACAGCATGAAAATGCATACTAAGTAAGGTAAAACGTACGACTCTTGTCTATAATTTCCACTTCCTTTCGCATAGGATTCACATGAACGTCGCCATCAACAACCGCATCGTTAGTGTTAATAATTTCTTGTTCGTAACCAGTTGTTACCACTGATTTCTATCCCTAGCGTAAACATCCGCGACTGCCTGCAGGGCTTGTTTGGTAACTAACGCTTTCTATTCCCGGACGACCAACGGATCCGGAAGAATTCTGATTATAACCTCGTTACTGCAAACCCTGCGACTCTCTGTTTCAATTTTGTTCTCAATGTATATTTTGTCATCACACGTCATTATAATGTACTTAGTATACTGCATAATAAGTGGATAATTTGTGGCGTGTCGTGCATTTTCTTGCGATGCTTTCGATATTCATAAATTCGTCGATGCAAGCATTTGTTCGAACCATGTGTCGTTTTTGCAAGCTAAGTTTTTTGCAGTATTCCAATCTTTATTCCGAGAATTGCTCACACAGAGCAAAAGTATTTCTTTATTCGTTTACTAAACGGAAATCGAGTCAAGGGAACCAATAGTACTTTCTATATTTCCGAGGCGTTGCTTGGCTTCGTGTAATTTCTAAAGGAATAACCTCAAAAAGTGCATGAATGGATATAGGTCGTACTACCTGGTCTAGTAAATAGGGTTAGTGAAGTAGGGCTTCACATGTGCACGTGTATCGATGCCTTGACTACCGATACTCTCGTCATACCTACTCACGCGTGAAGCTTGTTACCCATTGCCAGATTATATTGGATTTCTTCTCGCTAATCTATTTTATTTGATCGCTTGTAAATCAGATTACTAACGCGCTTGCCACTTTATTTAGTTTCCATAATACATGTTTACGCGAAGATTTGTGTGATGTAAACATGTGTGGGTTTACGTACTTGTAAAGTATTTTTAATCCATATAAAGGAAGTTTACATGTCACGGAAGTGGCAACACAAACGACAAAATGACTAATGTCATTAAAAATTCCAACTGCTTATTAATTCAACTTAATACAAATAGGCTGAATAAGGCACGTTATATCAAAGCAGTCATTTAAATACAATCAACCAATTAAATTCACATCATAATGAATTTGCAAGTAGTTTGACGTTTGGAAACTTTCTCTGTGTTGCCACTGTCAGTAAACGGAACAAAAAGGGCGAGAGTTAAGTAATGTGGTTACTAAAAAAATAATGGCCCTAGTTTCTATTTTTGCCTTTTGAAATTAATGAGACCATCGTAGTTTTTGCACTGATGTCAATTGATATTGAATCTTTTTGTACTCAGTTTGTCATTGACACAGTGATTTCTCTAATTAACACAGAGGTCAGTCCAATTACACATTCATGGCTATGATTTGTGAATGCGATTTATTAACACTTTTTGTTTAATTGATATTCAGATGATTGAGTTACTTAAATTGCCGACCTAATGGGTCTATTCAGACTTGTAGCGGTATTTTATAGTTTAGTTCTAAAAAGGATCTGAGTTATAAAATTCCTCCAGAAGTGGTTTATGCTAAGTAATTTTGTGTGCATATGTATTTGTGACTACATCTTTTTGGCTTTTTCCTAAAATTTTGAGGTCGGTTGCCGATTTGACCCCGACGTTTTGTATTTTTTTGTTAATTTTATACGGGTGTGACGTTACTTAAATTCTTCTTGACTTTGATTTTATCAATTCGAACAAAAATACAACTTTTTTCGGATGTACTAAGTCATGAATTCATATGTTTCTCGATTCTGCGGGTCCTATACAACATAGCGAATGTCACAGATGTTCATGACCGGATCGTTTTAGCTCGTGCTAAAGCTGTTTGTCTCAATTGTACTTAAATCGCTAAATTAGCCGGCGTAGACGTCGTTAGTGTCTAACATACAGTTGGCAGTTAAAGTAATTACCCAAATTACGTTATTTTCATTTTGTCTAATTCACGGTTTAAGTTGTAAGTAATGAGCGAACCACTTCTCTTCTGTCGGCGAGTCATCGTTTGACGCCTCTTTTGAACAAGTTTTTACAAGAGAATAAGTACTCAGAACTAAAAACTAATCGATCATTTTTTTAACGAAGATTCCACGTTTTTGTCTGACGACAGAGAAATGACGTTTTTTATCATTTCGGTTTAGAATATCGTTGGATTACGGTAAATTATACTTGTGATATTTTAACAACTTTCTCTTCCCTAGATGCGATTTGTAGAAGTAGGAAATTCGAAGAATTCTAACAAATATTCAATTTGAAACGTTTAAGAATAACCTGGATATTGTATGCGCAAGTGGGCGGAGTTAATGATGCAAGATAAGATATAAATTGGCCCCAGTAATTATCAAATTTCACGCGTCTCTCGCTATTTATCGAAGAATAAATATTGTTAGCCTGATTTTATCGTTTACGACACGCGCGTTTCATAACTAACATCAACATACATTTACCTACCTTACGTACACAGTACACACGTAGCTAGTAAGAAAGTTAGAAACTCCTGAGTGTGAATAGCCACTACTTTACAAGGTATGAGTAAACTTATCGACATTACAAAAAGGTTTCCAGTACATTGTTTATAGTGTTTTTGTAACTCGGAACGGATTAACATCTCCTGACAAACTTGGACTGCATTAGAACGTAGTTAAAAGCGGATAGAAAGAATTTTTATTGCTCTCCTGAATGGGACATAAAATTTTATTATTTTTAGGAGAAAGACAAGATAATTAACGGCCATCTGGATACGGGCGGCAGACATTTGTTATAAATATGTTTTATAACATTTCTCGTCAAATAGGACAAAGTAGATAAAGAATTAGAAACTTAGAGTGGTAAAGGATATCAGAGTTATCTGTAAGCTTTACGGGGATAATGGAGTTCTACCTTTAACGGTTTCTGTGGGTACCTTCACAATCTAATCTAACGAGTAACGAGTACATAACAAAGTTAGTTTGACCTAGAGAAGATGTTGTCCTCCCGTTACAAATAGCTGAGCAAGTGGCCTAGAGAAAGCAAGTTGGTGTACAAGGAGCATAATTTAGCTATTGATGCATAATAACTCCTTGACCCAGTCGCTGCAGCGAGCTCAGGTCGCAACACAACTGCTAATTGATTTATAATTAAACTTAATAGCTTTGTCTTGCAAATGTTTGAACACTTATACATTTATTTTGATCATTCAATTCATAAAGTCAATAACTCTGTCTATTACCAATGATATAAAGCCTCTATTAAGTATTGTTGTAACTTTTTGAAGGAAAGCTTTCGTTTGACACATGATTATAAAAGAAGCGTCTAGAATTTCCTATCTTGCAAGATTATCCGTAACGCAATTCTGAAATAAATACAATCTTACATTGTTTGCACTATCATTGTATGGATTAGAAACTGTTACATGCAACTTTACGCGGATAACATGTTACATAATGAAATAGAACATAACAACACAGTTACGAAGAGGTTTCTTGTTCGTGCGAACATAAATTACTAATAGATATAAAGAAGTTCAATAAATAATTACCGAGTATGAGCGTATCGCAGTGCCAGCGACCGGGTTATAGCGCTCCCATCGGCGGGCAACAGTTAGAAACATTTAAATAACTCTGTCACGCTGCGGCTAATGTATACGAGTACCAAGTAACGGGCCCTCGCCCTTCATAACATCTCGATGTGCACCAACAGCACAGCACTCGACCGACTAGGCTCTCATCACTGTTTGACACTCCCTACAAGGCACAGGCAAGCTGTTTACATAACTCGAGGGCCACAACATCTATACGTTTTCAAAACATCACCCATGACTTAAAAACGCTTACGCGTTAAACAAATAAAGATATTTCTAACTATAAAGTATATTGAAAACGAAGTACGTTCCACAGTAGCTTTAATATTACGTCGCATAGCAATAAAATAAATTGGTTATTATGTTCCATCTGGAGATAACTCCAATACACCTGCATACTTGCTCATATTGTAGGCGTTAATATTTCTTCTGAGTTATATTATGTTTATGTGGAATATTTTAATACAAAGTAAGTTTAAACATATAAACTTGAGGGTTTAGCTTTCACTCACGTCTCGTCATTAGAGTAAACGACTCCGTGCTCCGCGGTTACTCGTTTACTTTTAAGTAGCACAAATTTGCTAAAAAATAAAATAAAATCGTAAACTAGTTACAATACAAGGCGTAGACTGAATAGGAATCTTCGTTTTATAGAATGTTGAAATGTCGTTAACTGGTTTTGAATTGATTTGGAAATAATTATTCCCACAATCGTTCGATTCGACGGTGTTCATAAAAGCAATTTTCCGATTATGTGGTAGGTTTAACGTGAGTCGGGTGGCGGTGGTAGAGGCGCGGGCGGCGTGGCGGCGCTGCCGTGGCGGGTGACGGCGGGTCAACGAGACGGGCAGCGTGGTGGGCTGAGCGTGACGTCTGCCACCCGATAGCCCATCTCACGAACGACCCACTTCCACTCCAAGGTCACCGCCTGACCTCCTAAACTTTGTTACATTTACTTAACCCGCACCTGAAATGGGATCGCCATTATGTAATTCAAACTAAAACGTAATGTAAAACTTCCTGGCTTCGAGTTCACTCCCATTACTTATCGTCTGAAGCGATTCTTCGAACGTCAAAATACTGACATCACTTGACAAGTAAGAAGGAATAAAAAAGCTTTGGAATGAGAAGAAATTTATTATTCGGAATGCGTCATCGATCATGCACAGATTCGATGGGTCCGTATTGGGATATCTGTTTTTATCGTTTTGCTGCTGTGCCTTTACATAAAACGAAGATTTGGGATTTTGGAAGAGCACGTGAAGAATAACAACCTTATTTCTTTTTTGTACACTTCATATTATAAAAAACTTTAATATGTAGTTGGCACAGTCTATTTCGGCATAGAAAACAAATAAAAACGTGAGAGATTTTTTATGATCAATATCTTCAATTTAGTACTATTATGCAATAAAATATTTTGTTACAATAAAATGATTAAAAATCCATAAAACATGCTTTTCAAAAGCAAACGTAATTCAACATGTCCGGTATTGCTTACAATTAAACTAAGTTTACCTTCTATATAGAAACACTAAAGTTTTTTTTATAGAATTCGTTTTTTGAAGTGTCAGTTACAGTTCAGTTCATGTTGGGCGGCAATTTTTTTGAAAAATACCTGGTAACTGATGACTCTACGTACGACTCTACATTAGAATAATTAGTGTTTTGGTGGGTGGGTGTACAAACATGGTCGTGCGGCGGCTACGTGACAGATTTGTAGATAGGGCGCCAATCAGAGCGTGTGCGCTCCGTATCACGGGCTTTCTGATACACAACACAACACACTTTCTAATCTACGCCTTTGTCACTGCGCTCGACTATTGGCTAACTTGTCTTTATGCCAGACTTTCGCCAATTGTTTTCACGCTACATTAGATTTCTTCACGGTTTTCTTGCTTACAAAAATCCGATATGTTATTTTCGACGTTGCGTCATAATAACGAATTTTCGTCTTGAGTAGTTTTTGGCAGGCGATATCGGCATAACTCAACACCCAGGGCCGGCGAAGGCAACATTGTTTGTTTGTCTTGGAAGTTTACGTTAATCGAAACTGCGGTTTACCATATCGGTGCTCAGGTATATCGCTCGCTTATGGGGAGTTAGTTTTCAACGACGAATATGATACCTCTGTGTCCTCGGGACCAAACGCTTCGTGAAATAGGAGAGCGGATTGACAAGAAGCTTAGCCGCAGTGGCTCTCTTGATAAGGTGACGTGTATGCGTGTATTTTAGAAGTGCGCGGGGATGTGGTGATGTGCGCGGGGGGTGAGTGTGCAGGACCGGTCCGCGTACCGGTTTGCGTCGACGTCGCCGACTTAGGACTAACCGTTTTATTAGCCGAGCCATGCTCCACAAACGATAGCTACCGGCCGGAGTTACCAGCCCTGCAGCGCGCAACACATTGTTCTACGAGCTACGATCGCACTTCAAACATTGCGATTACATATGTACGTCCGACCGGGCTATGAACTTGAAAATTAAAGTAACGTAACACTTAGCCACGTTTAATCTTTCGGTCACAATACCAGGTGGCCTACTTAGTTACCTTGTATAGAAGCGACGCATTCACAATCGTCATAAAAAGAAGTAAACAATCGTCTTGACACAGGTGTAAAAGTGAAAATACAACCATATTTCGCTCACAAGTTGTTGAGTGAAGTGTCGTGTGTTTTCGCAATTGTCCGTTCACAAGTCACAACATTTTAAGCCCTTCGTAGAATAGTGTCACGCACTCGCTAGTAATCTCATTAGCAACCATTGATGGCTGCGGCTCTAACCTACTTTAAATATCTTTACTTGTTTAAATACCAATATTGCTACAAGTTTTAAACTTGTAATGTATCTGCTAGTAATATTTGGAAATTTAATAAATGGGATTGATTTACTTTTTTAACAAATATGGGAGAGATTGAGAAAGTCCCTGTAATAAACTTTCGGTTGTACAGGGCTGATTCCTAAATTATAATCCAGACCGGAAAGATCCATTGTAAAAATAAATGATGACTGGAGTGTTGGTCGGGATTGTTTCTATTTTCGCTTTCAGTTATGGCCTTGTGTGTTTCTATTTCGACGGGTCGATGGCAAGGTGCCACGACAATGTTTTGGACGCCCGACATGGACAGTGGCACACTTTCGACTGTTTCGAACACACCGCATCGTGTGATTAAGTCTCAGATTCATTTAATTACAATATTAACTCGGTAACTAGGTTAACGAACTTATACTACTATTCACAAACGTGTGAATATTATACGAGCTCTCAGCTGGGCTTCTTTCGACACCTTTTATTACCATATTTAGTAGTACTATGAATATTTGAATGCACATGTTTTGCTCTGGGACAGTGGTAGTTGAATGCAAATGTGGACGCATTTTGCCATTTCCGTCCGTCACGGTACGCACACTGTGTGAATGAATCACAAACAAAGCTATTTCGAGAGTCACTATCGTTCAGTCGTATGACAATGCCGACGCGGATCGGTCAACGATCTATATTACCTATACCTGCGCGCGTGCTGTGCTGTGAACGCATGTTGCTTAACAAACTGTGATGAGAGAGACCATGGAGAGTCGCCCCCGCTGCGCCTGAAATACATCGTCACAGAAGTTAATGTTTGGTTGTAGGCGTTCCATCAAACGGGATAAATCGAGCTACTGCAAAATATGGGTTTATATGAAGGTGGACTGAGGTCTACTCGTGACTGGTCGTCGGAGTACCACAGCGGGTAACGAGCACCGCCATGTTCGAATCACTAGTGTCACGGCTGACGTCGCCTCCTGTGTCGCGACGTCGTCACACGGTGCACGCCGCTAGAGAAGTATGCAGCGAGCCCGAAGAAGATGCCGCGCCCGTGCAGCGCCGCTCGCGCACCGCCAAGCAGCTGCTGGACAAGAGGCGCAAGGCACGCCTATCTTGCGCCGACCTCACTGCTGCCGCTAATGCCGAGCCGGAGCGCACTTCTCGCATGGACGCCTTGAAAGCCTTCTTGCCATTACGACAGTCCAAATCTCTAGGACGTCTCGATGGTCTCAAAGAGGTGAGTTATTTACTCAATAAACTGTTCATAAAGACTTTGCCTTGCCCTATTACGTGTCAAAATTTTAATAACTTCTTATTTTGACGTACTTATGTTCAATGTAACTTTAAAACTTCAATGGAATAGCAATTGCATTACTCTGAACAGGAATCAAAGGTATTTTTTTGTGTAAAGTGTAACACCGAAATGCCTATGACAACACATCTGATGATAGAATGATAGAATGGCGGTAATGAGGAGACTACTTGCGACACTAGAGAACGCTCAGAGTCGTGGTGGCCTTCGCGTCGTTCCCATGCGCGTGTGCCGGCCTCGTACACCTGTTCTGGCCCCCCCTCCTCACCTCGTGCGTCGCTTGCACAATCAATAACACCTAACATTACGACTGACCATTTTGTAAATACCACAACAGCTACAGGCCGTTGAGTGCGACGCACCCAAGTCTTAAACGCGCCCGTGGTAACATCCATCAGGTTGCGAAACTGACAGCTGAGGGCGTTCCTATGAACTATGACATCACACCGACTCGGATAAGACAATACAAACAATGCAAGGGATTCGACATTTGACGGCATGACTCGTCGGATCTCTGACATGATTCATAATGCAATATGAGAATCAAGAAGCACTGTTTCAAGTGTTGTAAAAGCCTTCACCGAGATACCACTTCGGAGATTAGCGAGAAAACATATTTTATTAGCTTGTTGGTACAGTTATTATTTTATACATAATAGCAATTTTACAGTACTGATCAAATTGTACTATAGTAGGTATTTATCAAACTGGTTATAGATGTTTATGTAGATACATACTCGTATATCTAGTGAATAGACGTAATTTGTTAAACAAATTCGGAAACGGATTGGTTTTGCAATGTTAATTTTGATTAACCTGATCTGCATTTCCTTATAAAGGTTTTGAGGTTGACGGTCCATGTCCTACAAAATGAAAGAATTGAGGATACAACCAAGTAATAAATCAATCAAGATCCACCGACACCTTTGACACCTCCCCATTGCCATTTATTTAATAAAATGTTCAATATTAGTGATTTGCTTAAAATTGTCCCAGGTCTTGTATTTATTTACTTAATGGAAGGATATCAACACAAACTTCTGTTTCGATATTGGAAAAGTAGAACAACAACAAGTAAACGAGTTATCTGAATTTGAATTAGATACATCAAAGCTGCGATGGAGAATCGAATGTTAAGATTTTTTCTATTCGGTACTATAAGGGGCCGTGAAACTTAATAGATTCAAAATCTGTCAAAGCTGAAGGTCTGACAAACTACATTACCATATTCATAATTGCATTGTCAATCATCGGGAACTGGCAAAAGATTAGAGCGATTCGGCGTCGAGGACATGCCTGTGTAAAGTTCATTTGAGAAGCAGGCACGCGGGCACCGTTACGACACACGCGCCGCGAACCTTCCGATACTTTGCAGATAGTACAAGAATGCGAGATAGGCAGCAGGTAGGAGCAGGTATGCTCTGCGCGAACGCAGCCTTGATAGCAGGTACACTCACACACCCACACCCCAGCGTATGAACGAGCGCGAGCCGCGTGTGCGTGCTGTTTGCCCATGTGATTTACAGACAAATGCCACGACTCTACTCGCGCATCTGTTCGTCCGTCTCTTTGTGAGGGAATCTCTATTGCGTTAACGCCTTTTGTCTGCTCATACGTATAGGGAACATCTGCGTTCAAAAAAGTTCTTATTAAGATTGTTCGTGCGGAGGTACCTGGATCAAGTGATAATTACAGCGTACACGCTAGATGCGTACGATTGCTTTGTTTGGTTTGATGCATATCTTACTCGCGGCCATTAAGACGATAATGCTATTAAAGTAATAGTACTCTATCAAGTTTATTACTTCGAGTACTTTTGTATCAACATTGTTATAGTACTAATAAAGTTATGAATACTATCATTTATTATAAATACATTTGACATTGAATAATTTGAAAAGAGACCATACGTATTATTATGGCTTTTAAATGCTATGTTCTATCGAATCAGGAACTAATGTAATATGTCGAGTGAGGCCAGATTTTATCTGTGTTGGGCAAACACTTGATCACTTTAAACACAGAGCACATATTGACTTTGTTATGAAATAACTGATGTGTTAGACGACATTCATCACTGCTAATGTCGCTATTGTTTATGTTTTTAACACGTATAATGAACATTTTAACTCTATTTTGAAGAAGGCTAGTTTTTACGTATTTTTAAAATTATATTGCCGGTTATTGTACGTAGCGTTTGTTTTTAAACATTTTATGTTTGTATTTTGTTTTTGGAGTTTCCTGGTTGAATAATGAATAATTTTACCAGACGATTTTGAGGGACAATGTCACTTAGGGAAGATTGAATAGTCATAGGAATTGGCTGTACAGGCAGAGTTTTAAAATTGAAATTGCAATGTCCGTTTGCTCTTGTCCCTTAATAGCCCTTCATCTTTCAAACTAGAAACATGATAACGTTTATTTGTCGAACACGTAATAGTAATGATCACTTTGACTCGAACCTTCTTAGTTTTCTGGTTTGCTGTCTGTTATTAATCTTTGGATCAATCTCAATAGAGTCGAATAACCCCCATTGTCACTCTGACTTAACGGTGCTAGAAGTAGCGTGGGTGTTATAAGTCCCATTAAAGATTGCGGTTAATTCAAGTCGAACTATGCCATTTTTTTACAATTCTGGCGTCAGATTATTAATATTGATTGGCATTTTTTCGAGCTACTGATAACGGAACAGTAAGTGCTCGCCACTGCGGGCAAGTCGAGATCAATTAAGCGATTGCGGGCGATGGACACAGACACTGCGAACTTAAGCGACGGATACTCATTCTCCACACGCCTTGCAAGGTATAAAATAGTACCACTAAAGCCATTTGTAACTCGTTTCTTTCATATTTATAGCGCATTATTTACATTTTCTCAGTGCCAAGAACCGAGAGTGTAGTAAACAAACTGATGTTTACCTTTTTATCGACTTCACGATCCACAAATTGGAAGTAAATGAATTATCTAAAAAAATATGAATCTTCTTCACCGAAGGTTACAATGGCTAATAAAATTTGTTTTTTGCCTACATTTTAATCATAAAGGAATGAAAAGATTTTTTAAAGCCATTACAATAACGACCTATTCAAAACTCGTTTTGTGTGTATGGTCCAGAGTTTTGTTCTCTATTGACATAAAATATTCGCACGTGTGCTGATAGGCAGCTAGATAATAATTAACGTGTATCGCGTTCTACTTTTCGTTACAATCATAGCAGTATTGTGTGTACACGATAACTAATAATCCATATGTGGGTTGATTAAAAGTACAATAAAATATTGTTTCTAATGTTGCCTTCGATACTACTTTCATGTTAACAACGAAAAATGGCTTGTTAAACATGCTGTGTATTAGACAATAGCTATTTACAAAGAAATGTTACTACAAGTCGGTATTACAAAACTGCCACTTTAGGTGTTTAGTGATTATTTGAAGGTAGAGTTCGTTTGCCCGAGTATTTATAGCTCATGTTTATAGCCGTGTGGTCTTGCCAAGACATAGACGTAAGAGGTGACCACGAGACATCAGAGCGATGGATGAGCTTCTAAGATCATTAATCCACGCCAAAGGTGGCGATAACGGCCAGCTTCTCTTTGCATCGAGAACTATGTAGGTGACCATGAATAAATAATAATGTTGAAGACCCACGGCCAACTAACTAATAAGGAATATATTTAAACTATCGACAGTTTTTTTGGTTTTATTGAAAAGATGACCTCTCTCAAAGGCAAAATATTTATCTGACGATACTATTATTTCTTTTTTGAGTTAATAGCATAGGATTCCGATGACTTGTATTCATAACAAAGATTTGCATCAATTCACAAAATGACAAAAAATGCTAAGATATGACCAG
Source organism: Anticarsia gemmatalis (assembly GCF_050436995.1). NCBI lineage: Eukaryota > Metazoa > Arthropoda > Insecta > Lepidoptera > Erebidae > Anticarsia > Anticarsia gemmatalis. Next base: position 6,192,856 of record NC_134760.1, read on the forward strand.
ACCATATATCAGGTATAAATAAAATATAATTTTGTGGTTGTGCTAGAGCGGTACAGGCACTGGTGACTGGTGAGCGCAGCAGCGTCGTCATTTGTTAGTGCCGGACAAAACATCGCCTTCGAAGAATCGCCTCATCTGCCATCAGCGTTTTGTTTTATTTACATATTGTTTATTTTTATCTGTTACGTCGTTAGCCCAGCTTTGTTTCTTAGTTTTATGCGCCAATATTATATTATGGTACCAATGTATCATGTCGATTATATTTATTTCTACCACACCCTCGTTACTCAGCCTCAAACCGGCCCGGTCTTATTATGGCGTTCAATCTTATACTACTTTGTGACCAAAATTAGGCGTGTTATTGATTTTGTTATGACAACATTGGAAATAAAATAGGATTAGGTTTATTTCTTGTTTCTTTATTTGGATTTCTTTGAAACAAATTTATAGCATACTACTGATATAATTTACTTTTACATTTTATATCTGAGCTTAAATTCTTATCTGGAAAATAAATGTTTACTTCATTCGAGAGGAAATGGACTAATCGGCAAACAAATATTTTTCTGTTTTATACGCAAAACACGCATCTTATTACAAGAATAGAACGTGTAATAAGATGCGCTGTCAAATAATGCTATCAATTGTTATAGCTTATTTTCTAGAATCTCTAAAGGACTCAAAGAAGACATTACCTGTTGGCATTGCGTTTGGAAGTTTTCCAAAGCTATTCAGGAGAGTGTAATATACGATCGCCTTGAAAATGGCCATAATATTTAGATATCATTACGGTGCCAAATACACCCATTAATCATAACAATTTACGTAGGAAGAAATGTTACAATGATGAATATATTTATCTCATGTTCACATTCTACTTACTTGGCTTATGTCATGCAACACGTAACTGTCATAATGCTTCTACTATTACAGTTAGCTGAGCAATTTAGAGGTTTACGCACAGAAGCGTCTAGTTATGTAGCTAACATGAGGTAGATATTTGACAGATACATTCCATTTTTTTCTTTAGATTTTTTTTATATTAGTTAATGGACTGCTTCCTTCCTTAGTTCGCACTCTTTTCGGGTCCGGTTCTAAAAGTTCCAATAAATCACTATTTTTATAATTATATTAATATCACTTCCCTGCGTCTGTCTGCCCGCGATTAACTTAAAAAGTTCTGAAAAGATTTTCATGCAATTCCCACCAATAGATAGTTAAGATTGTGAGTATAATTACTTTGGAACTAGACAAAACCATGGCGGACCGGTAGTAAAATATAGAAATCTGTATGGGTATGCCTTAGCTATAAATGTTTTAAAATATTCTATGTACATTACTGAAAGAAACTTGTCAGTATTTATAAGTGGGCATGTTAAAAGATCTAGCTGTTTAAAGTTCGAAGGAAGACGCCACTAAAAGGTCTCTAGTCTTACCTTTTTTGTGAAGTCGTTGATATTTTGTTGTACCTACTCATCTATAACTTGATAGTTTGTTCATGGTACATTTTAAACACGAACCTACAAATTTTGAGCTTTTTTTTCTTCTTAATTACATTTTTGAGACACATATAACAGGTTTAACGTTCCTTGTATACTACATAATGAAACATGTGTATATGGAAGTATGGCGTAATACTGTGGCTAAACAATATACCTCTTTTTGTTTGAAACTGAGTTATTACAGTTCCTTTATGGTTAAAGCTTAGTGTGCTGACAGACATCCATAAAATATTTCCACGGCAAAGTGGTTTTCGTAAAACCTGACAGGTTAATGAATTTTAAATGTAATCCACGCATCAACCTGTCAGCCTTTTTACTCTCAGTTTAGGTCACTCACACCTTAGGAATTTCAAAATTACACATTTTACAACATGCTGAAGTAAAACGTAAGAAAGAAGCGATCACGAATATGTCAATCTGTCATCCAGTAGCTATTGATTGGAGAGCGTTTCACGTTTAAAATGGATTTGAAAAAATAGTTCTTGTAAAATACACTAGGAGCATTGCTGTATTTTCTTACAAAAATTATAGTTTTATTTGATTTTCACTGCCTGTAATGCGCATCAACATTATTAAGTATTAGAACCGCAGGACTACTGATTAAAAAGATGGATGTAGACGGCATTTAAGCACTTATATTGTACTATCAATACAAAGTTATCTTAATTAACAGAAATTAAAGCGATCATCATCTGGGGGCACGGAAGTGCCCCCGCAAGTCGAGCAAAAAAAAAGCGGCACGGCCGTAACATCCTTTTCTCGAAGCAATTCGGGCTATTTTTGACACCCCTATAATTTCGTTGTGGATAAAACAAGAAGCCTGGATTTTCAGCAACTAATCAGTCATTGTATAAACACGGTATATTTAAAATTTCAGTCAATTTGAACCAGTCGTTTAAGAATGACAACTTGTTAAAATTTTGAATTTTGTCACTCACTGATTCACTGACTCACTGACTCACCGATCATCAAAAGTCTAAGGTACTTCTAGCAGACTTAGAAGCTTAAAATTTAGAATACAAATAGGGTTTAGTGTCTTAATCATGGGAAAAATTTAATATTTTCTAATTTCGGTCCAGTTTTCTAAATACACCAACTGCAACAATAACTTTGTAATCCCATATAAATGTATAAGATTACAAGGTTACATTTACAGTTAATGAATTATTATTACTGTAGAAAATAAAATAAATAGGTGTAAATAGGTACCTACTATATGAGGCATAACGGGAGGGGGTAAAGGGTGGGTAAGGGTGTTTAGCCCATGAAACTGAACAACATTCCCATAAGAAAATATGTTGAATTATGAAAAAAAAAGTCTTTCCATACAAATTGGACTTATGTTCGCTCTACAAAAAGAAGTGAGATGCCATCAAAAACATTCTGTAAAAACCTCAAGTCTCGCCGTAAAAAGTTGTGAGATCTATATAATACCAAGTCGATTAATCTATTTAGTCTCTACTTAAAGGACCTTCTGTCTTAAGTTATTACGTATGTTATTATCATGCCAATTTTAAAAAAATACCTTTAAAACAAATAGATCGACTTGGTCATCGCAAGAAAACACAAATTCGCCATTATTAACATTTCAGGAGCATTAACTTCTAGTCGTGCTGTGTAGTGTGATACATACTAATAATCAAATCATGCGATGGCCAGGTCGGTCTATTTGTTTTAAAGGTATTTCTTTAAAATTGGCATGATAATAACATACGTAATAACTTAAGACAGAAGGTCCTTTAAGTAGAGACTAAATAGATTAATCGACTTGGTATTATATAGATCTCACAACTTTTTACGGCGAGACTTGAGGTTTTTACAGAATGTTTTTGATGGCATTATTTTTACTACTGACATTTCGGTCATGGTGCACCGGGCGGGGCACCTGCGATCTTTACTCCATTTAAAAAACTATAGCATCACCCAATATTTCAAGTACACGTGAACTTCCAATTACTCTATAAAAGGCTACTCTTCTACCTTTTACGAAATAGCTACTTACCAATACATAGTTATAGAGAGACTAAACACTAAAGAAAGACTTAACACTTTTCATGCCATTGTCAAATGTTGAAGTTCACTATAGTACAAATTTATGACTATGTGAAACCGTGTGTGAAGCTAGATCTACTTAGGTATAATAATATGAGTTTGCTAATAAAATAAAAAAGTAATTCTTTATATCAAAGCAGTTTCGCGTACCAGCATCTAAAAGATTACACTCAAACATGCCAATTTAAGGATAGTTCGTCAGTTTCATGAACTGGTAATTTCATACGCATTTTCAGTAACAGCTGCGCTTATTCATCACTACATTCATGACCTCAGTTCTGTTTGTTCTCATAGTAGAAGGTTCCACGTCAATTATGATTTATCTATCAACTGTTTGTACTATTGTCAAACAAATGCGCGGAATATGAATAAGATGAAACAATCTCGTTAACGTGACCTTTGTTGAAATAAACTGCGGGTAATTTAGTGCTATTTCAAAAGATTTTTTGTTTAAACTTCCTACTCGTTACTAATAGGTATCTCCGTTACAGTATTATACTGGTATTTGCGTGGGTATAGGTTCTGTATACTTTTTTGGGATGACTGAAAAATATGTGTTTTGATATGCGTGACAGCACACGTGTATTATCGTTAATTAGGAGATACCTAATTTGCGTTATCAGATAGACACTCAATGTAACTTCTCGTTTATGTTAAAAAAAGTTTCTATTTTACAGAACCTTAAAAATAGTTGAACATTTCGCTTCACAGCGCTACACGCGAGGTTATTACACTCGACACCCGCAATCCATCTCGCGGCGACACCGTACGCGCATGCGCAGTGCGCACGTTACGCGCACCATTGTGTGTAGCGCTCGCTTCTCAAACATTGACATAATCTCCACATGAAAATTGTGAGAAACCAACGCTTAAAAATGTCACATGTAACGATCAAAAGAAAAAGATAAAGACGATTCTGTTTAACATACAATGTGCATATTTATTTTGATACTTTAAAGGACCCGTATTGATTCTTAAGCATAATTTAAACGGCTGAAAATCAAGCATCCATCACCCCATTTTTCCGACGAATTACGATATTTTGGTGTTCAGAGCAAATTGCAATGGTAACTTTGCTGTTACGAAGTAACTTTTTTTTGTTCTTCTGAACGTATTGGAGATACGTTCAGAAGCATTATATTCAGATGATAAATAAAAAAGCTACAAATTAATGTAACATAAACGTCAGTTGCAGTACAATGTCGCAACAAGTTACGTAAGTAGTACCGTATATTTTGGCGGAGAAATAATAAACAGTAATTCTGAAATAGCAAAAAGCGTCGTCATGGTGCCGGTCACATTCAACTTTCTATTGTTTCCTATCAATTTGTACGTTGTAATTTATTGTGCGAGAGCCAATCGTCCACTTGATTGTAATTAAATAATGATAGGTGTTAAAATAATGGACGATCGAGATAGCTGGTGAATGGGTGATGTAACAATGAGTGTCAATCTGTGTGTCTGCGGTGCAGTGCGCGAGCGCAGGCTCTCAGACGCCGCGCCGGCACAGACACGCCCATTGTTGCGATACTGACAGGTGTCGGCAAACGCACCTACCTTTATTTTTTATCATTTTGCAACCTTTGTTTTTATCATCTTCACAATCAATTTGCAATTTTACACTGCATAGTGATCTTTTGAAATGTATAGAGGAACGACCTGACACTATTTCATACCAGTTTGGTGTCGTAAAACCATTATATCAAATTGAATCTATCGTATAAGTGTCACAGTTTGTTTTACAGAGCAATGCTATATTGGCAGGTTATTACTTGCTGGTTGTGTGTATAATACATGTGTGTTGGTGTAAACGCTGTTGTAATGAAAGTCGTCGGTCTGTTACACAATCATGTCAACAACCACTACTTGTTTGTTTTTAGACGTTATGTTAGCTTTGAAGTTTTGACATTTTAATATGTAATTTGGCCAGTGGTGCAGGCCCACACATTTAGCAGTCATTAAAATTCACATGATTATTCGGTAGTTCCAAATGCGCTATCTTCCTGTTTACCACCCAGCTCTATCTTCTAAGATCTATAATTAAATTTTATGTTATATAATAGTGTATAAGCTGATACGGTCATCAAATTCCGATGCGTAGTTCAATGTCCAAGATACAAATATCAATAACGGTTACATATTCATATCAGATCATCTAAACATTGGACATAATTGCTAATGCACGCAGAAAAAAACAACGATCAGATTATCAGATGGTATCAGTTGACATTTCATTTATAGAGTTACATCTTGAGATATTGTACGCTATCAACACGGAGCTCGGCTATTATTAAATAAGCGGCAACACTGAGGAGTACTGAGGACAGCAGGTGGTTTAACTTAGCAAGTTTAATTTCACTTAGTTTCCATAAGAACAGCAATTTTTCAATCGTTCCGATCGCTTCGTCGTGGGAAGATCGCTGATTTTATAGCTCACGCTAGTCCATGAATGTTGGTATTCGTATAATTCGTATGTGCCCGTAGGTCGTTTGGTTTCTCTCGCGGCGTCTGACTCACTCAAACCGTCGTTTTTTCCGTCATATATTTTGTTATAACGGCCATGGTTTCATTAAACGAGACTTCTGAGAAGCGTCAAACTTTCCTCTTGTGTAAAGTTGTATTTATTTTATATACTTGCACAACTTTTCCGTTACGCAACCGTGAAACGTCGGGCGACGTAGGAAAAGCGTTGATTTTCATTTGGTTACATAATATGTTCGACACGTGACGGGCGGCTGCATGTCTCTGTGACATGTTGTATGGGAGTAATCTACGACTGCCGCCATTGTGGTCAATCCAACATCGTTAGGGCTGTAGCTAATCGGAAATTGGAGTCCAAATCTTATTGCGTTGAGCTCTTTTGTATGTAAACTTGTAGAATGTGTTACGGATGACCATTTGAATTTGGATCTTGAATGTTTAAATGTAAACGATCACATCTAATTTGTTTAAGTATGTTACTCTTTAACGTTGAAAATAAAGCAACAGATTATTAATAAAATAAGTGTATGTATAAGCAGTTCCATGTAAGGTAGCCAATCAATTTGGCCATAAAAAGCGGCAACACTTTGCCATTGGAATGGATTAGACACAATTAGAAACAGAATGTTGAAATTATTTCTCCATATTCTTAAGAATGTTTACCTTCGCGCGATAACCATAATGATTGCTGGGAGTCCGGTGTTGATGGCTATTATTCATTATAGTATCACGTGAGTTCAGCCCTGCGCGGTGTGGGCGCGACACGTGCGCCAAGCACTTGCGACACGCTCGGAAGTGCGCTGTATCAACAACAGTTACACCCACCGCAGTTGTTGCCAATTACGAGTGAGCTACCCTACGTGTTACGTCACTGCTACGTCAACACTACACTTACTGTGTGAAGCCGGCGCGAAGGTTAAACGAGACCGCTACTTTCTTTAATTGTACTTATTCCGATATCAACGGATATCCCGTGCCGGTCACTTTCTTCGATTATCGATTTCCCAACGCTACTTAGCAGTTTGTCAAAACATTATTTTTCATTGACGTCCGTATTTAAAAGAGAGAGTGTCAGTTTGTTTGTTTATGTTGGAAATCAGCTCGTTATCAGAAAACATTGGTTATAAGTACATACATACATATGTTATGTTGTACATATGTACATATACAATGACATGTTTACCACGACAAACATACTGCCTTTACTAAACAAAGTAACGTTGAAGAGTACAAGTCATAAATAAAACGGGTTCAAATAATTTTCTTTTTTCCGCACCGATCACTAGGCTTGCTCTATTATGTTTATGCGACAGTTGGCAACAATCATGATTGTTGAACAACATTGTACTCACGCATCACGCAAACAATAGCTGCATACATTGACAAGAACTAAAATAACGCCCTCTAGCGCTCATCTATTGTGAAAAACATTTTCCCATCGACCACACTTTTCCCGTGCTTTCCGTTACTGTGTGAGTTTTTCAACGGTGACTTACTTTCTTGCGAGCCGAACAAACGTGTTGCCGAGCCCTCCGCTATAGAAGTGATCTTAACATTCGGCTACTTTGTCGCCTTATTAGTGTTTACTGACAGCAATTACACAGTGAAAGTGTTTTAAGCAGTTATCGCACGTCGATCTTGTCTTTATTACGCTTTAGCGTCACTCTGATGTGTAATTACCGTGTAAGGTGGCCTGTTACGTTCACATTACCTGTATTACTGTGAGCTTCGTATAAGACTCGTTCGCATTAGATATGGAATTACCTATCACCCCGAGGGCACCGCAAACTGATTGCAGACATTTTCCTTTATCTGTACGTTGATCGTAACCCATTCAATTTGCCATTAAGCATTAATAGAATGGCGCTTCCCTGGTCGTCGGGTATAAGTGCGTCGTAATAGTAACAGTACTGCAGGGTTAATTCAAATTAGTAAGCCGATACCGCGCTATCGCCACTCATAATCTGTGTAATCCCGTAGATAGTTCTGGTAAATATAGGGAAGCTATAACCGACGATGCTTGTCGGTAAACGGGACTCGCGTTCCGGAGTTCGATGACTGAGCGACAACTTTAATAATACAAATGCTTCGTGTATTAGAATAATTGCGGTTGCGCACGCGCAGTTTTATGTAAATGCTTTCAGGATCGGTATACACGTTTTTGTTAAAAACGAAAGTAATTTTTATCGGAGAAATGCATTTTTTGCGTTTATATTTAATTGCTTTATCGGTTAGTTGCACGCGACGTTTAAAAACTAGTTTGAAAATAGATTTTGTTTACTTTCGATTCTAGGCAGTAGGCTGTGTAACGTTATCTTTGATCTTTTATACCGAACAGAAGATGTCCGTGTCACTCGGAACTAGTTTAACTACACTTTAATCAACATTCTACCACGATGAGAATTTACGACATTTGTATGGTGCAACTTTATGTTTGCATATTAACGTACGCATTCGTTTTACGATTGCATCCGACCGTAATTATTATAGAATATTTTATATTTATCGAATCAACAGACTTTATATTGAAGCGAGTCTATATAACCACGGTTACTTGTACGCAGAACGGCAGTACGTGATTGGTTTTACAATGAATGTTATATTAGTATCGTTACTCAACACAAGCGAACCATCTAGGAAATATAGTACTTCGCATTTATTACCATGTTTAAGTTATTACAACTTCTTGTTATTTTATTAAGTCATATGTTACCTAAGTGGACAGAACTGTGTGTCGTTAAAATATTAAATACACTATTCCAGTTACAAATAACAGCTAAGGTATTTACAGTAAAAAATGAAACACGCATCGGCTGCCCATTTAATACAAGTTAAAAGACAATGCAATTATGTATCTGGTCTTATCCACTTTTTGCGATGATCATGTTTAAAAATATCAGTAGATCTATTTAAGAACTCGTATGTGAAATAGTGGTCGTAATTCTTGTGGTTTCTTGATCTGTTTTTCAGTGGATGGCGTCCTTTGTTGCGCGGGACGCGGACTCGGGAGTACGTAGTCCGGGCGGTTTATCACGCACGAAGTATCTCTGCAACTTATGAATTTGCATGTTTACGACTGTTCTCAGTTGGTGGGCCGCCGCGATTTGTCCACTCAGATGGTAACCACATGACAGGTGGTTAACCGACCACCATTAACCAAGGGAGCCCGGTTCACCATTAATATTGATGCCAATTCTTACCGAGCGTATTTTATCATCGATTTATCCCGCCCGGTGGGCACTGAGTTATCTTTCCTCTATCAGAATACTTTGTAACATAATAGCGTGGCGTGTTTTATTGGTATCGCGATATTAATGAACCGCTTTTCCAGTATAAACGTAGGGTTATTGGCGGGATGCGTTTGCAAGATTCTGTAACGTAGTAAGTTATGTTATCGAACAAAAATACGTTACAACACTACTGTTCATTACGATAGCTATTGAAGTAACAGTAGAATTAATTTTAGTATCTTGGAGGGAGCATTACAATGAGTCATTAAGGGTTATTGTAATAGCTAAGCAATCTCATGAAACTTGATCGTTTGGTTGGAAGCTACAATTATCTTTGTATGAATGTAATCGAGGCACAAAAGGTAGCGTGTATTGCAGCAGAGGTCGGGGGTCGGACGCCGGAGCGTTGCATCAACGCTGCACTTTCGATATGCGCTAGTGAAAGGCGCATCCTCATCGCAGGTGCATCTGCAATACCCTGCACTTAGGGTTGCTACATCATTGCCCAAAACTAATGCCTACTTGTCGACTAAGCGTGAATACAGTCTGTAAGATTTTATCACACTTGTTTACCAATAGTGTCGTCTATCATATTGATAGAGGTATGAGAAACTTAGTTAAACAAAAATATTCAATTTAAATTGCACACAATTTACTATTGTCGGCAAATTAATTATGATCTAAACCGAAAAACAATTCACAAGTCGCTAATAATGTTCGCCATATTTAATTACACGGCCCGGAAATAAATCAGATGACTTATATACCTCTACTAAATGCATTAAGCGCGTTTATTCTAAATTCTATCTTAGATTGCTCGTGCTAGCCCTACTCTAGTCCCCCGTTATGCGGTCATGCTAGTGCAATAACATTTATTTTGTCCGCTGCCATGCTTTTTCTGCCCACACACAAATAGCGAACTGTTGTGAGCGGAAGCTTAGCACATTCAACATATCAATTCTCATACGCCTTCAGCCATTATTGCCGAGTATGGCGGATTGATTTGATACTTAAATAAAAGATGCATGAGAGACATTAGTAATAGCATTGTTTTCTATACCTCCAGTATCACTGTGTGAAGCCTTATATTTATTGATTTGCAGTTTTTCTGTTTCTTTATACATGCCTACTAAAGCGGAAAGACTAAGGTCCTCTGTCAGAACAAAGTCAAAGCTTAATCGTTCAATATAAGACCATATTACTCAGATACAAATTGGTACAAGTAAGCAGGTTAAGTATAGTAGAAGAATGCAATAAAACCTTATAAATGTGTGACAAGTTGAGATACATTGTGGCGTAATATTCTAATGTCGTGGGCATTATTTTAATGATGGTCATTAGTCCATTTTCGGAGGCTATGTAATGATCATACCTCGATATATGGATTATTCGAATACTCTTATGGATTCAAGTATCTGCTCAGTAATTTTTACGTCAACCAGTAATTTTAAGTATTACAATGAAACCTTATCATCATTTAGATTGAAATATCTAAGTATGTCATTAACACGTCCCTATTATAATATCGCCGTTTGATTTCTCGTTCCTTTGTGTCGATGCATTTGAATGGAGCATAGTTTATGATGTCTAAAATGTGTATATTTATAATATAATGGTTCTATTGTGCCTCGGCGTTGTGGTCGAGTCGGCAGTCTGCTCAATTGCTTCGGTAACCGTGTTGTAGTTCTCTCTCATTACACAGGAAGCATATTATTGACAGTCTGTTGTTTCATTAGTGCCGTTCTGTCATTACGAGGCGTCTCTGAGGTGCAACATGGAAAATTGTCACGGGCGAATGCGGCCTACGTAACGGGAAATGCACCGCGCAAATTATAACGTCCGCATTGATGTTTCCACTTTCATACTCAGGGCTTCTATAAAAGGACGGCTTTTTGCACCGTACTGCTATTCATTTGCTGTTTGCACGACTGCATCGCATTAGTAGTTTTCTCTCGCAATCTATTTTTGCTATTTACTTGATGATAGCTCTGCCTTTACTTTTCAACTGCACTTGATCTTTCCGTGCACTCGTGAAATCGATATCGCCAATCGCGAAAATCGAGATGCGATTCGCGGTTGTCATAATCAACAACCATGTAACTGTACTATTTGTACTTTTCTATAAACCATTACACAATAACTTTTACTTCCTACTATTATACACTTTTGAAAATAAACACCGACATTGTTAGTATAGCGATAACAATCTCACGATTAAATAATGTAGCGATATAAGCAAACGAAACATTTTTAGACAAGATAAAATAATTTAAGATATTAAATAACTGGTACTATGTTGATTGCATTGTAAAAAAAAACTTCACATTAATAGTACTTTTACAATAGTTTATTTGCTTAAAATATGTTTTTTAACTACTTTAATTGTATAGATATATTTGTTTTTTTACGCTGTGTTGTAGTTTAACGACAGAATATTTAATTTTTGCTTTATATAGTGAATATCAAGCTAAATAAAATCTACAGCGCTTCCCTCGCTTTTATCGTAAATATCGTAGCATAAATCCAGATGGACCGAGATTAATGATTACAATTAGGGAAGTACATAAAACCTAAATCGGAAGTAAGCATCATAAAATGCTTGCCGCAAAATTGCCAGCATTAATAACAAACATACCGAGATTAAACACGGGTAACGGTTATTTATACTGAAGCTGTTTAATCACTTGACCAATTGAAAAAAAATACATGTTTATATCTCTGTAAAGTGAGATAGGCCCTTTTGGAAATTGGATATTATTATTCAATTATACTAACAATCTATATGACGTGGATAAAATCAGTTAATGAGTAGGTAGGTGTTTAGTTTACCGACAATGGTTGTGAAGTACATTGTGTGAACGTACCGTGGGGAGGACGAAGTGTCGGCGCCTTGTGAACAATGCTCTGTTTATATCTGTTAAAGGAAACGTCGCTGAAGTTCACAGCGAATTATGTGACGCTAGATACGACAAGTCATATTTGTACGGTGTGAAATTTTCCACACATTTCCTTCGTCTTATCTTTGGAAAAGCCATTAATATATTACTCATAGTTAAACTTGATTAGGGTATCATTATCCAACACCATTATTCAGGAAGCACATAAATATTTTCTCAAGACCAGTAATGTCGTAAGTTTGAAATACTGAAATTACTGCTACATTTGTTGCTGACTTCTAGTTCCATAATATTTATAACATCTATCCGCATGTTATTACTCAGTACTTCTAAAGTTTATACTAGCCACTGTTTGTTTAATTAAAGTATTTATAATAAACACTTGGGTAATTAAAAAAGCTGTAACCGGAGAAGTTTATAGTGTGCCTTTATTAGCCAATAAATCTTATACAAAAGTGTCGCCACAGAGTCTAGAGCCAACATAAATAGTTAAAATAAATATTTTTCTGTAAACGCACAATCTATGATCGCCAGTATACTTGTTTATTATCACGGAGGCGGTCGAATGTTTTAAATAAACGTGGCTATTTCAATACGACGGCCATCGCGTTTATGACTTTATTTTTCAACTATTTCTGAATCACCGGTGTTAAGAGCTGAGGAAACACATAAATAAAACATAAAATCAAAGATTCGTAAGAATTACGAAAGCCAATAAACGTCTAATGTATTTAGGGTCCAATCAACATTATACCGACCTTGTCATACTTAGTTGTAACAACTATTAATCGTCATGATTTTTCGTTCCCGGTTTTGGTTTCAAGTCTGTTTTTAAGTTAGAATCACTTTCTGACATAAACTTATTGATAAGAAAGTCTGTAACGTGTTCTCTAATTATTAATCTCTAAAAGAAACATACGATCACTATTCACATACAAAACGAGAAATTTCTAGTTCTTTGACAGCATACACTTACAACTAGAAATGTTTATTCATTTCATCGCACATTCTGCAACAAAAATCTAGATGTGAGATTAGTAAGAAATCATATGTTAGAATGCTATTTATGTCTCCTCTAGTCACGCTATGTTCGTCGGTGTAACAAAGGAACTCAGTTCGCAGCTCGCGTGTTAATCTGTTAGTCTTATACAGCTAATCAGATCCTCCTGTATGTTTTGATAACCGTACATGTCAGTGAAGGAATGCTTACAAGTAATTAGCAACTTAGCGATGAATAGATAGTGTTGCGAATTTTTTCGCGTTCACACATTTTTGTTTGCATTTACTTTTGGAAGTGTTCGCTATTATACTATGCAAGCATGTGCTTGTCTTTGTTTTTTACTTTTTTGTTCAAATATTTGTGCCAGCTGCCAGGAATATTGAACGTAATATTATGCGTCTACATAGAGGTTGGGCGAAGGTGATTTTTTAACTGTATTCGTTGCCGTTTGCAGTGCGTGATGTTTATTTTCTTAAATAACTTCTAATCCCAGATATTTTTACCATATGTTTATGAATTATGCCTCTGGTGTCCCAATTTTAACCCAAATACGATAGAGTCAAACTCCTGATATGGTATATAGAGTATATATAAAAATATATTTATAGCTCTAGAGTAATAAGACAAAACTAAAGCACTTTTCGGTAGACAAAACAATTTGTTTATGATTACGAGACTATTTTGTACAAATCGCTCGACAAGCAGAAGTGTCGATTTCAACAAATGTTTAAATAGATGTAGTGTTGAATACAAAACAGTTTTGTATTGGAGTGTGGTACGAGCACTACGAGTGGTGTCATATATCTGTATCTAAGCATTACCGTCGTAGAAAGCGATCAAGTTACAATTGAATATCGCGTAAAGCGTGAAGGAACAAGCGACAAATAGGGTTACCAAGAGATTTGTCCAGATCCTAGGGATTTATGCACATATAGATCTAACTAATAAATAACACTTTGCGAGTATGAATGTGCCATACAAAACATGTTTGTTTTATTGAGATAGTAGTGGAATAACACTAATGAAAAATCTTATTAACACCAAGTTCTTTTAAAGTGTAACTTCATCTAACAAGCTTACGGAAGGTATCCGTCATCAAGATATATTTGTAAGTTAGCCAAGTTTTGAATACAATACGTAGGCGAAGAACTCTCCATCGCCAATCTTATCGAACGTAATGCATTACTTTGTATGCTATACCGCATGTAGTAGTTGTTTACTGTTTTGGTCGATGTTACAACGTAGGACATGGTTACCTTAGCGACACGTGTCGTGTGATCGAGCGATCAATCCGCTTTCACGTTTCACAACTACGCTTGACGAATGGCCGAGGAAAGTCTATGATTGTCAGTATCCCGTGTGCACTGTAATTGGATCTAAACTACCCGCCTAGTCGCGGCCGTGCCCGAGGATTATCGTTTATTTGCTGGACCAGCACTGATATTTCAATCTCTACAAAGTACATGAACGCCGACTAAACTTGTAATCTTCCACGAGAACTTGCAGAATAAAAAATATATCCCTTACATTTTTAAACCTGCCTCGTTAAGAATATGCAGATTATTACATTATGGGACTATTCCCTGCACATTTTAATCAATTCAATTACCAGTACATGTAATCATTTCTTTTTCTTCCACTAATGGTCGGGGATGAAATACGGCACTTGGAATGTCTATCGGCATCGTGGAAATGTGCTCCTTTTTATCAAACGTCGTAGGGCCGAGGTGTGTTTGGCAGGCTATATTTCAGAAGGCTTTTGCACAGAGGCCAGTAATTAGCGGTAATCGATCTCTCAGTTTACGCCTGTTCGTATATGGTATGGGCGGGGCGGCGGCGGCGCGGGTACTGCGTTCGAGTGCATTCACTCGCGCACTCCTGCGCAGCTAATTTCTCTATCTTTAGCACGGTGTAACTGACCGCCGGCCCTGCTACCGACTAAAGAGAAACTGCATTAGATGCGTCCGGTTTATGTGCACACATCAAATAGTCGATACTTCCTTAAGCTTAAGCAACGAATAACGTGAAAGGTATTCACACTCCTGAGACTCGATGCACTTAAGATATTGCTGAATTCCTGCGTCGGGTTCGAACGAGATCGAAAGTAGATCTAGTAATAACATACTGCTGATTATCTTGGTAACCGTTAGTAATAAGCGGTGAGAGAATTTCCTTTAAAACTAGATGGTGCAATTTCGCTGCAACGTAACGGTTCCTGGAGCCGGTGACGTACGTTTACTCTGTTAATTTTCTGCTAGATAATATCCGGCTCAGTTGTAAGCCTACTTACTCCGCCACAATGACAGCGACATCAACGTTTGTGCAACATAAACTTGAGTTACTTTTGAATATTACAACAATTTCTGACCGACATAAAAATGGCGGTTGTGTTTAATTTTACAAGATTCAGAACTTTCTGCACAAATACTTCAAATTATCCCGCTTTACTTCTTATTATTGCTTTTATTTTGTTACATACTTGTTTGAAGTTAGCTCAGCATGAAAATTGTTGTCAAACAAACATGTAGCAATCAAATTACACTTTCATCATTGCAGAATGGCTACTATTATGATTTGAATGTCTACTTTAATTATAATTTGAAATGTCACAGCGTGTTATGAGGCTCAAATTATTTTCTACACGATTGGCATCTGTCACAGCGTGTACTATTAAGCACATGAGAATTGTCAAACAGCGCATATTCACACAAGTCAAACTTTCGCTCGTTCAGTGAGAGTTTCCAGTAAACATTGACGTCGGTAATGCAACAGCATAATTATAGACCTTAATATTTACCTGTTTAACGTCCAAAGTGCCGACGCTTATGTTCATTAGCTCGACTCAAATCGATTTTCTATTTATGGCTCGATAGAAAACTGATTTCAATCAAGACTGTTGGACATTAAACTGCAGTTCAGGTTTCTTTTACATCTTGCGATAAAGTCAAATGAAAAAGTGATTTTAGATTAAAAATCTCATCTTGACGTAATGTGACTGAGGTTTGATCGATTCTTGCATTGTTGTTTGTACCGAGACGCTGATTATGAAATGTTCTTGAATGACTAAGACAATTATTTGTCACAATGTACACGTTTATTGCTGAGCTGTTATCATAAATAGCTATCTTATTGTTAGTGAAAGTCTAAATATTTAACTTCATGGCCGTGAGCTGGCTCATGCAGCAAGGTGCCTGTTGTCGGATTTAGTTCAAACACGTAAAATTTTGATTACGTCACACATAACGTTTCACGCTCTCTCTAATTTTATCTACGCTGACGTTTATCATAGCTCGAATGTTCACGTTGTGTTTTAAAAATTTCACAAAACGTGGTTATCAGGTTCTGCACTAGGCCTATTAGTTATAACACTTATATCACTATGTTTCGTAACCGAAACAGTTAATCTTCCTGAATTTAAAACTAGTTCCTATAACGGGGTATAATAAAAGCCTATGAAAAAGTTGAAAATTTCCCTAGCCTACAACTAAACTAACAAGTATAAAGGCATATATTATAGGAAAAAATCTTGTTCCTTAATTCGGTAATCGCAGTGTAAAAGGACTCCTTGTCGTAACACCGACTGACTACGGTTACGGCATGGTGCAACCAGCATTTGGTGCATACTTGAAATAGTAGAGCCTGCAGATAAATCTGGTCTAGCAAGCTTTAAAAATGGGATAAGACGTAATGATGTAAGACGTAAACATCCGGATAGAATATAACTTGCTGAGATGAAAACAAGAACTGGACTGTACTAGAAAACTATTTTGTAATTTATAAATCTAGTGATTGCTTACGATAAAGTATTAATGAGGTTTTCCTTCAAGAACCGTCTAAGTAACTACTTAGATTGTAAAGGCACTAACGTTCCTTTTATAGTAGGGTAAGGAATTAAATATATTATTGATAAATAAATACAGATAATGTAAGGTATTCATAGACAATTTTGTAATCTTTTAATATAAACATATCATTTATTATTATGTAATAACATTTTGACAGCTGATATAATATAACCGTGATACAAGGCCAATTAATACTAATTAAAAATTATAAACATATTATTGGTTGATGATATAATCGTTAGGATCTACTGACCTCCAAACGGGTCTCAAACCTTGTTAATAATGGTCTCATTTTTAGAGTTCTGTATCCAAAAGGTAAAACGAAACCCTTTTACTAAGACTGCGTCGTCCATTAGTCTGCTTCTCTATCACCAGGCTATATCTTGTGAACCGTGAATAGAGTGGTAGTGAGAACGGTTAAGTAATTATAGAATACATTTCTGTTGCCGCTATAAAAATAAAAACTAAAAAGAAAAAAAAATAACGGAGGCACTCATACAACAAACGTGATTTTTTGGCGATTTTTTAGAGATAATAATAGTACGGAACTCTTCTTGCACGAGTCAGACTCGCACTTGGTCGGTTTTGAGTACAATATTTACATAATAATTGGAGTCATTGCACACGTTGGGTCAGCGAATGTCACGCGGCTACACAGGATGTTGTGCGGTGTCGCCACCGACTCTACTTGCGAAACTGATCGACGCCTAGATTACACACCGATGGCTCTACATTAAATAATTAACTTAACACGTGTTACTGCCCCTGTGGTGTTCGTGAATCCTAGTAACAACGGGGAAGAAGGCTCGATTCCAGGTCGGACAAAGTGCTTTTGTTATTTTTCTAATTTATATTAAATTATCCTTAATAGTAGTCCGGTGTTTGGTAAAGTGCCGGGTACTTAGCAATAGGTTCGCCCCCTATTACACTGGGACTAGCATTGTTCATGGCGAACGCGGGTGTATTTCATACTCCTTTGCCAAAACCTTCGGGAATTGCAGGCGTAATTTTATGCATGTATGTGTTACTCTACTATTATAAATTAATATTCTGTTACTTAATTGATGTGTTCTTGTTTGTTTCAGGTAAGAATAGTTTGAAACTCTTCAATTACTGTAAATGTATCAGTGCTGGTAAGATTTAGGTGTATAAGATTAATTTATCATCTACATACATGACGCGTTAAAGTCTGTATCGACTTTATGTAAAGTTAACTAGATCAAGAGTATATAAAATTATTTATGGATCTTGTTTTCTATAGAATTCTTCATATATCAAAGGTTCTACTGCACCTTTTTAATTTTAACATTATGAACCAATGTAGCTGTAAGACAAATTACCATCCTTTTAAAACAAATGTACAAAAAGTGATTAGTATATTAGCCACGTGTCGTGTTATCGCTGCGGGTGCGGACGGGTGACTGCACCCATCTATCTGAGAGCGCGTATCGCTCTCATTACCAACCCTATTACTCCATGCCAGTACACACCGGTCCACGACGCTCCACGCCACTATTTATCCCCACGGTACAAACTCTAGGACGTAATTAATATGGAGAAAGGTTATTATTTCGATACCGATGCGGCTCGCGTCCACTTCAAAAGATATAATAGTAATTTTCCACTCAGCCTCCAATGCATTATCAGAGAAAGTTCTTAAAGGAATGCACGATAAGCGTTTTTTAGAGTTCATGTTACGTATTTATTTAGTCATTTGACGTGGGAATCACGCAACCAAACTAAGCCTTGATAACGCAGACAATGTCGTCTTCCTTTGATTGCATCTACTGATGCATTTAAATTTTGAAGATCAATCTTAGTTGCAAATAGATGTGGAAATTAGTTACAAAATGTATTTCTGTTTGTGCAAGTTTTAAAGCGATTTATTTAATAAGCTAACAACGATGTGATGAAGTAGAACGAACGCATTAAGACTAACAATTTTAAAAATTAAAAGCGTAGTAATTACAAAGTTACGAAATTACTGGAAATGCGCGCGTAGTTTTTGCGTTGCGTTTCAGAGCGAGCGTAGAGCGGCAACTGCGACAAACATGTCGACGGGCATTCGCGCTGAGGTTTAGTAACACAAACATGCTGTTAATTACGTGAATTATCAACCAACTGTCCCCTACAGTGATGAAATGTGAATAAAAAATGCATTGCGTAACGCACCACTTAAAACTTCTTTACGCTCTGTGTTTTTCTTGATTTTATTATTTTTAGTTTTAATTACCGCAATGACAGCAATCATTATTGTTCAGAGTTTTTGCTTCCGAATTTTAATAAGTGTAGCGTAAAATGGCACGGATATCCGTTGTTTGTTCTTGTATGATGATACTGAAATTAGAGGTCATTGTCATTTTAAATTATAGCGAATTTACATACGAAGACAGTTTCGCTGTTAAATATTATTTCAAATAAAAAGGGGGAAAATGCATTGGGCTTTCTATGTGCAGGAATACATTATGAGATACGAACCATCAGATTACGTAATGATGGTCAAAAGCTCACTAATATTTCGTGGACCGTCGAAGACGTAGGAAGATCTCCGTAGATTAATAGCTTTATGAATGATGAGATTCTGCGTGAACGAACTCGAAACCGAACTCGTCCTATTACGAAAGGTGCGTAGTATCGAAAAATAAATAATTGGGCCCTAAAAGTGAAAGCCGTGAGTTACGACCACTAATACGCTTATCTAATTCGCCCCACTCAATCACGGAGTACTCGAGACAAAACGACGCGAGACACTCGGTACCTAATATATTTTAAATATCACTTGTCATTAGTATTATGCATTATCTATTACCGATGTTATGTAACAATCGTGAGGCTCATTATGCCCCGTGGCACTCACTTATACTTCAGTATACAGACGTCAACGTTATTATTCCTAATAAACGAAATCACGCGAGGTATTTTCTCCCTTATTGTGTGATGAATAATGACCAAATCACCGTGTAAGGTTATTTTCTATTTGCGTTTCACAAAGCCCTCATGTGATTGCAGTTCTAGCGCTATTTAATATAATAGCACGCGACTAGTGATTTTACTACTTTGTAAGGAATTGTCATGTAATTATGAACAATTGCATTATTCTCAATAAGTGTAGGGTATTTGTTAATGAGCTCCTAATTTGCTACTTTACCTTAGTAATGATCTTCTTGTCTGACCAAAAGAGGTAACCGCACAAAATCCTTAGAATCATTTAATAATTATACCTAAAATTAATTAAGTGGTGCGCTAAACTGTTGCTTCTGTCGATTTATAAGAAAAAAGAAATGATTTCAACCTTTCTAAGAACTGTAACTGCATTTTTATCAAACGTTATAGTATATCGTTAATTTCAGATAGGGTTATATTTCAACAAACCGAAACGGTATTAGACGCACTTAGTCGGTTGAATACCGATTGGTACATTCCCTTCTCTAGAAAGAATCAGAATTAGTGCCACGCCGTAATGCCACTAAATACATGCGCAGAGAAAACCGGGTAGTCGTTAAATGAAAATCAGTGGCTAAGTAAAAGCTTTCCTGTTTATTCCATCTCATGTAAGTTTGATTACAGCCATAAATCAATATTACAACAACTTATCGATTAACTTTGCATTTGCATTACGTATGCGCCGTCATTTATAACCACTTATAATCGCTATAAAATCATATTGGACACTAAATGATGAAAACTAATTCGATTGCCTATTACCAAATTAGAAAGTTATAATACGGATAATGTTATAAATGTGATTTATTTACTCTTATAACTCATAAATAAGAATTTGGATAGCATCTCGAGGCATCATAGATAAAGTAATTTACTCGGACATTAGTTGGTAACCACAATATTTCTTTCATATCACCGAGATTACAAAGCGTATACCATTATTTATAATTCAAATATTCTAATGCAATTGCGTCACCCGAGATTACTCCAGAAACAATTTCTGTGGGCAGAGGTGTGACGTCATTGGTCCGACCCATCTCCTCTGCTCAGCGATAACTCGATGCAGACTAACGAGCTACATTAATCTCGGTCCAGTCAAAGGGAATCACTTTCACTCCGTACTCGATATATGAAACAAAAGTTCAACAACTTTTTTAATTAAGTGAAACGTTGCTCTTGCTCTCGTGAGTAAATATATCTGGGGGCACGGAAGTGCCCCCGCAAGTCGAGCAAAAAAAAGCGGCACGGCCGTAACATCCTTTTCTCGAAGCAATTCGGGCTATTTTTGACACCCCTATAATTTCGTTGTGGATAAAACAAGAAGCCTGGATTTTCAGCAACTAATCAGTCATTGTATAAACACGGTATATTTAAAATTTCAGTCAATTTGAACCAGTGGTTTAAAAATTACAACTTGTTAAAATTTTGAATTTTGTCACTCACTGATTCACTGATTCACTGACTCACTGACTCACTGACTCACCGATCATCAAAAGTCTAAGGTACTTCTAGCAGACTTAGAAGCTTAAAATTTTGAATACAAATAGGGTTTAGTGTCTTAATCATGGGAAAAATTTAATATTTTCTAATTTCGGTCCAGTTTTCTAAATACACCAACTGCAACAATAACTTTGTAATCCCATATAAATGTATAAAATTACAAGGTTACATTTGCAGTTAATGAATTATTATTACTGTAGAAAATAAAATAAATAGGTGTAAACAGGTACCTACTATATGAGGCATAACGGGAGGGAGTATAGGGTGGGTAAGGGTGTTTAGCCCATGAAACTGAACAACATTCCCATAGGAAAATATGTTGAATTATGAAAAAAAAAACGTCTTTCCATACGAATTGGACTTATGTTCGCTCTACAAAAAGAAGTGAGATGCCATCAAAAACATTCTGTAAAAACCTCAAGTCTCGCCGTAAAAAGTTGTGAGATCTATATAATACCAAGTCGATTAATCTATTTAGTCTCTACTTAAAGGACCTTCTGTCTTAAGTTATTACGTATGTTATTATCTTGCCAATTTAAAAAAAATACCTTTAAAACAAATAGATCGACTTGGTCATCGCAAGAAAACACAAATTCGCCATTAACATTTCAGGAGCATTAACTTCTTGTCGTGCTGTGTAGTGTGATACATACTAATAATCAAATCATGCGATGGCCAGGTCGGTCTATTTGTTTTAAAGGTATTTTTTTTAAATTGGCAAGATAATAACATACGTAATAACTTAAGACAGAAGGTCCTTTAAGTAGAGACTAAATAGATTAATCGACTTGGTATTATATAGATCTCACAACTTTTTACGGCGAGACTTGAGGTTTTTACAGAATGTTTTTGATGGCATCGAATAAACATGGTACTGGTTTGTGTCATGTTGAGGTTAACACATGAGTGTATAAGAAATATTGTTAAGACAGTGAGAACACGACCTCTTGCAGTATTTCAATCACAATATTTGGATATAAAAAGATAATCGCTGACCTTACTAATTGTGAAGCCTAGTCTGAGGCCTTCAGGTGTATGAACAACTTGACACAAGGTTGGCCACAAATCACAGGAAAGAAAGAAAGGTTAACTTTGCTCGTGAAAAACAATAAATGTGCACAGACACACATCACTATCTAAATATATTAATTTAATGACTAAACGTGAACGCTGTTTATATTACTTTATATTACAAGGGCATTAAACACGCGTGTTTTTGATTACATTATAAAACAGCAGATGTTATCCTTAGCAGTATTTGCGAAAATGTCGTATTATACAAGATAGAGCCTTTAACAGTGACCTTTACATGCGTGTTAAAGGCAAAAACTGCTTTAAATTAATCATGAGTGCTTCAGAAATGTCATCGAAGTTGCAAAGTGGATAGGTACTTTATTATATAATGTGATATTGCAACAAGCGGTGGCGTATCGTGCAGAATAATCAAATTCACGGAACTTTAATGAACGAGACGTCGGAAATTATTCAACTACTTACCTTTATCAGTAGAGATCGTAATGATGTAACTGATGCGTTTGTCTTGCTATTGTATTTGTTCACTAGAATACGATATAACTTCTGATCACGACCACAAATTAATTGAAAGGTTTCTCTTAAAGTTACGACTCTATTACTATTAATAGACTGTAGAATAAAGTACTAAATAATAGTCAGGGTATTATTAGTATTGTTAAAGTTTACTAAAGTTATTTCAGCCGAAAATTATTCATAACTTATTGAAATAAATAAACAAAATAGTAATAAACAGCATAATGTCATAGAAACAATTTGCTGCATACCTAAGCTCTTTTATGTCTACGACGTATAGATTGACTTGAAAACTGACACATGTGGTTCCCAATCACAAATAATATTCAAATGTAATCGTTTACTAATCACTTAATTGATATTAAGCCGGATCCTGGACAAGATTGTAAAATTGATTATGATGACTAGAATTCAATTTAAAATAAATAAGAGAAAGTTTATAAAAAAACCGCATGAATCCTGATGAAAAGTGATGTAACATAATTGTGTTTGTTAATATTTGATGATGACAATAAGTCACGTAAATATACTGCAATAAATTTTGTATTGGTCGACATTTTAATCAGCGTGCTGTCTAACAAAATAATAGCAATATTACTTTCATAATGCAGACATTTTTTCTAAACTATTTGTAAAATAAATTAACATTATCGTAGAATAAAAATGCGTGAAGCTACAATATTGTTTAACTTAGCACTGTACAGTAGACTTACTTAGAAATAATCGTATCCACTTATTGACTTTGCAATATAATCGAAGCCATCGATAAACACATTACTTAGCAGACACATCACGTCTTATGCAAATAAAAAAACAAAAAGGTACAAGAAATAGCGACGCGTGCTTGTTTATCATTATGGCAGTCAGAGTGGCACATTAGCTGAAACATTTGCCAATTAAACCTCCAGACGGACAGGATAACACTCGTATCTAGAAAGTCATCGTCTAATGCCCCTAACGGCAGTCATGACACATCATTCCACATCATTCGCTATACGAAGAGGTAATTGTTATTAAATATTACGTGTCGGCAATCTCGGCAACCGCTACGCTCCTTTACGACTCCCAAAAAAGGAAATTCGTGTAACAGTATAGATAAGTTTTTATTTTCTAGGAGAGAAATGGTTAATAAAAGTTTCTCCGAGATAATTTTTATGTTCTGAGAATTGTGATTATGTGCTTGGTTTTTTTTTTGTAAACTTTAATAGTATAAATCCCGCTTTTGGCTGCGCTTTCTAGGATTGTAGAATTTATTTTACGATACTACGTGACAAATACGTAAATTATTGGTACTCGTAACCTTACTGTTTACAGAATTTATGTAACTCCGATTAATTTAATTGAAATCTGACATATATAAGTGGTGTTGACTTAGACCTAATCAATCAGATAAGATTTTATTTAACGAACCACGTTAGCACACAATGTAGATTTAAATCACTGCTCATTTTTTATTTGAAATGCTCAAAAGATATACCATCTATCCGCTGCAATCAACGTGCGCGCATTCGTGTTTTTGTCAGCATCTAGATCGTCACTTATGTAACTAACTTATTTAACTTACATTTCTATTCATACAATATTTGCACAATGAAACTGACAGACCGGCAAAGTGGATAAAGCGCTACTTGACTCTATCTAAAAAAATCTTCCGTCTCATAAAAAACCGATTAAATAACCGACTAAAACTCAATTTAGATTTTTTTGTACTTCATTATAATACAATAAACAGTAAGCGGCCACATTCTTGGAGCAAACAATAGAATTAACTATTAATAATTTCTTCAGCGGACTCTTATTCGCTTTTTGTATTCATGAGCTAATTACTCTATTCAAAGTTATTCCAACGTCATAACCATCGGTCAACGTCGATATCCCCTTCTAAAGTGTCGTGCTGTAGTGCGTACGATCGTGACCAAACTCCTGAAATGGTCATATCGACGATGCCTGTCCGTGTGGCCGATGGAGGTGCCATGGTAGTCTGGTGCGACGCTCGAACCTCACTGTTCCCCTATCACAATAGCGGTAGAGCATAATTTCGGGTGACAACTGACCTTGACAAGCCGATATGTGCGTGTATGTGTAAACAATCGATAGTACCGCGGCGTGGAGTGCGTGGACAACGCAACCCACCGCGCATGTGTAATGCGCGCGCGCAACCACGCCGCATAGCGATGAGGGTGAGCTGATACTGGCTAAGCTCTTCGACTATCAAATTTTATTTGCCGCAGTGCTTTATTACCTCATTTGTATTCAATACTTCCTTTATTAAAACACCAAATCTTTTAAAACGATGCGCATATGCCCGTCGTAGAGGAAACTAAGTTCTTAGCAGCACAATAATAATTATACTTATTTCATTCCCAGACATTAAATCATAAAACGTCATGCACTCACATCGAGTAATTCGTATTTATAGGAGAAAGTAATGTTTGTACGTTGGGTGTAATGCGGAGATGCAGTAAGTAAATCAGAGGCTTTTCTACGTGAGAACGATACAGACACGGTACTAAAGATAAAAACATATTTATGTTGCTGTTCAACCGTACTTACATAACTTCCTACCTAGTTCATGTTTAACTAACTGAACAAATGTAGATTTATTTCCTAGCGAGAACCATCTAGAGTCTTATCAAACTGTTACAAAAACCAAACCACACTTTAGGTAGGTAGCACAATAATTTCAGTTACAAAAAGTTTTAATATGACCTCAAAATTCAAAACAGTTTTCAATATATTAAGAGACGAAAGTAGAGGGCACGCCCCTTTCATTGTAATTGTAAACTTATCAAAGGCGGTATCATGAGTATCATGACTTATTAAAGGCAGACATGGCTCTTTGTTCATTACAATAGGAACATTGCAAATATTCACGAGGTTACTGGAACGAGTACTTAAATAGTAAGATATTAATGATTAAGATTGAAGATAGTGACTCATCACTTACTTTAAAAGGAAGTAAAGAACAGCACTAGATTTTAACCGAGTTTTGTTGAACAATGGGATTGGATTAAAGAGTTATAGTACTGTGTAGTAGTTACGATTACTTACGATACGGGGAATCGCGTGCGTCGGCGTCTGCGCACTGGTCACGCACGCTCATTGGACTAGCAGCGGTTCACATAATAGACCTACAATGGGAAATTGGATAATACCTCAAATACTTCCACCAGACTCATTAAGTTACTCGACCTCTTTTAGCTGGAATACATACTATGTTTTGTATGTCGATTTTTTTTCTATAAATTATAGCAATTGCTTATCTCCCGTCTATTGCGTTGAACAAAAAATACTTGCGAAATATTTTTTTGTACTCTTGTTAACCTCTCCAACAAGGTTTAACCCTAGTGTTACAGTCAGTAGCTCAATGGGTGGGATGTGAATTCACAAAGACACCTTTTTATTGGCGGCCAGATGTCTTAACTCCACGTAGCTATTTATATTTTTGTAGCGATCATTTTTTGTGGTGTTATAATACAAATGTTGGCTAAAATGTAGCGGTTGAGTAGGTAGATGATCGCGACAATTTTCGTGATAATGATATTTCTTAAAGTATCGTGACGACCGCAGCATTTCGTCGGTTGGTTGCATTGTAAATTGTAATGCACTTGCAACTATTTTGTGGTGTCGAAAGTTTGCTTTGCAAAACCTCATGAATTTTCTCGCCTCAAACTTTTAAAGATTGAGGTATACATTAGAAAGGAAGTACTTTGAGTACGTTCAAGAATGCATTTCTCACGATATTGGTTACATATTTCTTAATAAATATATGAAAGACTAGTAAATAAATAAAAGTCCAGGTACTATGTAGGCCCACCGTATAATAAAAGTGTGTAGGGTCAAAGATAAGAATATCAGAAACGAAATAAAGTTAACTTATCAGATGTAACAGAAACTTAAATTTTCTTTGTTAAGTGGTATAAGTGAAGGGAAAGTGTGACTTATTTAAATCATCCAACTTAACACAATAGCGGTAGTTGTATGTATAATTTTAGCAAATGTGTTACTACTTGTAGAGCTTATTATTTCAATCGCATACATATAATACTAAATATAGAGAGTGCACGTGCTGAATACATTGCGTTACTGTGACCTCAAATGTAAAAATGTCTACTAGGAGCTTAGCAAGCGTTTCTGTCACCATGTATGTAGATAAGTCGCTTCACTGTTATAGAAAGAGCGGGGGTGACAAAATGCAAAGGCTGCAAATTTACATTAATAGCCAATTGTCGATTCAGCGCGTTCTGTGCACGAGTAGGCAACTACACTTGACGGGTTTGGATATGACATATGTTTAAGTACATGTATGTGAGTGTATGTGCACGCGATTAGAATTTTAATATAGCGATGCGAAGATATGCAGCCTGCCATTAATATTGAACCCGCCTTACAAACACGTCCTAGCTCTATTCAGGATATAAAACTCGACAATCTTTAGGATTTTCCTTTACAATCTGACTTTCCCGTGGGAATACCTCGCTTGAATAGTTATAATAGATTTAATTGAACGTAATATTATTCACTAACATACGCTTTTTCTAAAAACTATGTTGCCATACAAAATACTTTGAATTAAAATCGAAGGCAATTA
Source organism: Anticarsia gemmatalis (assembly GCF_050436995.1). NCBI lineage: Eukaryota > Metazoa > Arthropoda > Insecta > Lepidoptera > Erebidae > Anticarsia > Anticarsia gemmatalis. The sequence continues at coordinate 6,220,445 of NC_134760.1, forward strand.
CAAATGCTACTGAATCGAAGCCGACAAATTGCTTTCTTAATAGTGCAGACAATATAAAAATATCGGTTTCGATAATTACTTTCGAACAACTTCCAAATTGGAAGATGGAGAAGACAACACTATAAAAGACAAATGATCGTCGAGATCCCCATCGAAGCGTGGTTAGCGGCAGTTAATCGAATTACTGACGACAGACGGACGGCAATGATATAATTTAACTGGTTTAATTCAATCGGACACAGTCGGGGTCGATGAATTCGGGTTACTCTGTCAGAAACACGACTCCTCCACATTGTTGTTGTTTATTTAGGTCGAATGTCATAGTCGAAATTAAATAATTACCTTCGTATTACTACCGGTCCCGATGATTGCTATCTCATTATTTGAAGTGTATATCATTAATCACATATTATGTGTACTGCTATTTCGACATGTGCTGATGATTACATCTGTCATCTCACACATGACACTATTCATATATTAGATTTAATATTTAAATAAAATCGATTACCCAACAAACGTTATTCAACTGGGTAATGTGACAACCGAATAGCAATCGATACCTACGAGCGTGTGTTGCAACCCGACGGAAGTTTCAACACTGCGATTATTAGTCGTTGAATTATGATAAACATCGGTATTATGCCAATCAATGTGGACCATAGTTGCTATTCGACTAATTGGCACGTTCATTTCCCGTTTTACTATAAACTATTTGTGTCGGAGTGGCCGAGTGTGCAGATAGTGATTAGGTAGTAGGTACTTAGATCTGCTAGTGATGTGAGTATGGGTGGCGCGAGTGGTGCGAGTGGTGCCGTGTATGTGGGTACTTGCGGTTATGATTGATAAGTCGTGTGACACACTCCACTTCTCATCGCCGCGGGCACAGCATATCGGTGATTGCGCGCGCGCGTGCCGCCCGGCTCACTACCATCACGAAACTCTTTTATTATACTGATCTTACATTTATTATTACATTGATATGTTACACGGATGATTTATATACTCTTTGTGACTCGTAAATAACTCTGACCTACTGCATCTATTGTATACCGTAGTAAGCTTTTTACTGTCCGATGTAGGTTGTCCAATTCTGCAACGACCGGTTTGTAGGACGGCCGACCGTTTGATGATTTGATAGATATCAAAAGTCAACTGTGACATTAATATTCCTGTTATAAATTACGGCATTGTTATAAATACCTCTGTGCTTACTTTTACTTTTTTATTTGTCGATTTCTATAACCTATATAGGTTTTATTGGGAGATAAACTTCGAGTCGTAAAACGTCGAACTCTACGAATGAGACCTCCATTGTTCCCTAATAAATATTATTGATATTGGATGTGTAATAAAAATATAATAATATGTTTATTGGGCAATACGCATACATTATGTTTGGGCGGGCGGTCGGTAGAGTCGCGCGGTGGCGTGTGTGATGCGTCGGCTGGGCGCGGCGGGGGCGGCGCTGCGCCGGCGCAGGCTCGCGCACAGTCCTCGCCGCGCCGCGCCACTGGACGCACGACACGATCCCTTACTACTTGTTTGTAGTATACAGCCGGTGTACAAACATAAACAAGGGTCGGACTTGACCCCCCGTACAGTGATGTTCCCGTATCAGTGACCAGTTAATTTGTTGACGACTACTGCTTACACACAGGACCTATGATGCATGTGAGTGCCTTCAATGTTTGCGTTATATTCATGTGTATTATTATACAATTCATTTGCGTTATTTTTGAATTGTATGATGAGTAACTTTAGAATTCCAATATGTGTTATTATGTCAAGACAAGGGGTTTTGTTATTAATATTGGACATTGGGTATTGTTAACTATACAATGGTAGTTTGTGTCAAAAATCCTTTACTCATGACAAGGCCGGTGACAATCGAATTCTTTGCACAGATTGTTCCAAAAACTTGACAACAATAGTTATTTTCTGAGCATCCTGTATTTGTAATGCACTTGAGAGCTTAATTGATCTAGGGTCTGGCTTAATGTTAGTAATCAAGGCACCAGCCATGGTATTTTCCTTGACGTTTTGATATGTTATTTTCCTGTAATTATCTCCTTGAATCTCAGTGTGTGCGATATTCAAATAGCTCATGTTGACGTATCAATGTTACGTATCATTTACATTTAGTTTATACCTACCTAGTTGTGTTGTTGTTCTTTTAGCGCATTTGTATACTACATTATTATAATGTGTACTAACAAATTGCTCACTGTCCTAAACAAATGTAAGATATTTGTAAACATCGATTGTTCTTGAAACTCCAGGTACGCGGGACTGAGAACATTACAGTGTGTGTACTATGAATGAACAACGTACACTCTACATACTGACTCTTTATACCATGTACAGTGCTGTAAAGTCAACACAAGCGATCAATATCATGCAACACAATGCCTTAACAATACACATGCAATTCACATGAAATCATGGGTGATCAGATATGAATCGAATACAATTTTGCTCATTGTATTGTGTGACGTATTCATATTAAATTCCAAAAATGCATGATTGCAAAACTGATATTTATAATTTATGTAAAAGTTACACCGGATTCGTGGAATTCATACTAATACGTTTTAACCTTCGTTTTGGATAAATATGAGAGTTAGAAAACATGCTGAATGCCTAAAAATGTTTCGAAACACGATAATGCACTGCAATTTTGTTACAAAGCTATTTTAAAAGTTTACAGATAACATATGATATCACAACTTATTGTACTAGTCTATTCTTTGATAGCAAAATATTTACTTATCGGTGTTTTGATGACGTCACACAGCTATGTAATCTCTAACTTATCCACCCCGACTGAGTGACGCCAAATTTTAAGTATGACGCATAAGGTTTATCCCGAAGAATGTAAGTTATCTTTACCTTATAGTATCAACGTCATCAAAACATAAGATTGCCTGTAAAGAAGGTAATCTTTTTCTTTCCTAATATTTTACGATTTGGAAAACACTATTACTAAATAATAGGCATCCAGTTTTAAAATATGAAAGACTACTTCGACCGAAATCAGAATTCTGAACATGAACACCGATCACTATTGTTTAAAACACACGTATGAATTATAAAGTGTAGTCATTTGAGCAGTCTTGAACACGAACTTATAAAGATTTACTCTAATCTTTGAAAATATAAATTTAAAATCATACAAACAGCTTAGACCTAATAAAGAGCCGGCCTAAACCAAACGAAAACGTTCGAATGATCGCAAATTAACATACTTAGAGCATGAGTCGGAAGATCATAGGAAATCTTTTATGAGAGTTAACTTGCGGGCAGAGGTTGTCTACGTGCGTGTTTGCATATTCTAAATCTACATTTTTCATTCCAATAAGGCTGTAAGGAAATTCTTTATAGGCCAGTAATGGTTTTAAACATTTCCTGATGCGCATTCATATCGTGTATTTTACATATGACTAAGACCACCTCACAAGAACCTTTGATACAAACATAATAAATTATTGTGCTTTATCGATAAACTACGTGATTGGAATCGCGCCTAAGATAACCAAATTAACTCATTTTATTATACATCATTTAAGTAAATATTTACCTATATTGACGATGTATAATTTCTATTGAAACATTTACAATAAAATACCAATCTTATCTGTACCAAATACAGTAGAAATAAAAAAAAAGAAGCATTATTAAGTTCGTTCTTGTAACACAAAGTTTGTTGTAAACAAACGTCTCGGTAATACAAAAGGGATTGATGTCTTCCTTGTTTAGTTCACCGCTAATAAACAGAACACCCATTGAAGGGAAGCGTCCTATTACCTGCGCTTCAAAAAACATAATTACTTAAGAAAAGAGTCAACATTTGTCCGAGTTATGAGCTTCTAGACTGTTCTATCGCTCATCAGTATAATACAGTCTGTCAGTCTATTACCGTTTACTAAATAAACATTTGTGGGAGAAAACTTTTCTGTCAGACTAATGACATTGCTATTTTACAAAAATAAAAATTCCGAACACATATTATAACCTAACTAGAAATCATTCTTCACTGATCACTATCACGATCACTGTCTCCAAAGTCTATACCTATATGGAGAAGTCTCAGCTTTCCAAAACACAAACATAATCTTTAAATAGCTAAACTAAGTTGTTAATATACCATGCTCTATCCAAATATAGTTAAGTGCAAAATCATTCTGCTTCGTGTTATTATAGAAGTTCCCAAACAACACGCGGGTCGGCTTAAAGCATAATTTCTGAGCCTCTCATTACATAACATAATTGGAAAGGTTCGTATGGGCCATCGAAGATACGATAGATTGAAACGTATTTCATAATTGTTCCGTAATTACCCAGTTCGAACCAGATTTACGAGTAACCCAAAACTCCATTTTACTACACTGTACTACGTAACACGTGATTGATTGATACAGATAATTTAATTATGTTCGAGCTTAACTGTTTATTTTTTGCTTAACGATGATGGATTAAAACGATTGTTTGCTTATAACTGCGAATTGACTTTCAAAGTACTGTAATAAAAACTTTTTTCGGTCGTGTATCCTGATTTTTAATTATCATAAATATCTTTGATATTGTACTTGAACGTCATAAAACTGATTGAAAAAATATCGGTACGTCATTTAAAGAATATTTAAAAATTATGACTCTTATGAAGCTGGTCTTAATTCAATATTACTAAGTTTGCATACTACATGCTATATATTAGCATCATTCACTGCAACAAAACTATGACACAGTCAAAGTGTTCAACTAAACATAAACAATATCTGCATGAATAATTCATTGTTTAGATGCATCTCATTTAACCGCTCATAATTCCACTTGGAAAGCGCATCTAATTGTACCCTACTGAGGTATCTGGGATATGTAACAAATGCTACAATTATCGTGATTAATAACCACTAACAACCAGAGTTTACATATTAATAATGTACTAAAATTTGTCATGGACATTGGCACTTGTTCATTTAATGGCGTATCTTCTACTTACTCGGACGCTAGTGGCTATTGTATCGTACTTAATAGCTATTTATAAATATTAATAAGTACAGCAACTAGTTACTGCACCTGTCAATTACAAGCACACCTGATCTACTATAAAAATAAAAATAGCCTGCAGTTGACAGACATAATGGCGAACGAAACAAAATTAACTTGACAAAACAAGAACGAATTTATTTAATTGCTTCTTTTAAATGGCGAGGCAGACGCGACGACTAAAAGATGTCTTTGAGTTATTAGCAAATGAGGCAAAAACACATCTTCGACGTACGCGTGCGTACTACACTTGCGAAGGAAATACTCATTAAATTTGATACAACATGTGCCTTCAGATCTGCCAAACGAAGATAAATTTAGCACAAGTACAACTACCGCTATGGACCAGGCAATTATCTGCCCTTTGTTTTTCAACGAACCTAAATGTACACGTTCATTAACCGACTTTAAGTAGGCTCTAAAAACTCCAATTGTGACACAGTTTCCTCCTTACGTGAATTGAATGTTATGAGATGAGTTAAACATAACTACAACATTTGTTTTGTTGTAAATGTATTGTTTTAACGGACGAATTGTTGAAGGCAATGTTGACTTGATTTCCTTATAGACCTCAAGGATCATTTTACTCAGAAAAATATGAAGTATTTGCATTTGGAATGCGCGTGCACGTCGTAAAGAATTAAATATGAAATAACCGATCGCATTGTATGGATAATAATCATAGGAATACATGGGGCGATGTATACAGAGTGCGTTGCGTCATGCATGGTAATAAGAAGACATTACAAAATTACCCACCATTGTTCTGGGTTCGCGGAACACCGTTTCTTGGTGCGCCCGCGCCGATCGGCGGCTAATAGGGCTCGCATCATTGTGCATCTCCGCCGGTTCCCACCGACGAAACAAAATCTGAACAACAGTGTGGAAGTAACACTATGCCAATTCTATGAAACAGTTTTGTACAGGAAGTGTGTGTCGTCACGTAATTCGGTAATTATTACGTTACATCGAGGAATAATACGCAGTCACGTACGCAGGTTCCCAAAGGACTCGTCTAAAAATAATGTTCCCAGTGCAATCTGTGCTGCATCTCCCAATCTAAAGATAACATTGCGCCAACACGTGTTAGGATTGTAAGTTTAGTGACCCCCTGACGCGTGACGTGACGTCAGGAACCGTCGCAGCCATTAGTCGACGTCCTGCGGTGATCTGACTGTTCTTTGTACACCACTCGGAACATTCAACAAATGCTTATTTAATTGTTTTGTAACGAGGACACTTACATACAATACCAGGAGTCGTCTTTAACACGTGAATAGGAACTAAAGCGCGGTAATCCTTAACCGAGTTACGATGCGGAAGATTTTTTTCAGTTAACGCTGACTCTTTAAAAAACGACAATTAGGCGCAAAACAAATATGAGGAAGTTTTGCCATTACTTTAGAACCTTTTTGCTCAGATTCCAGAATTGCAAATAATGACCGTATAAATAATGGTTTGTTACCCGTAAGATAGATGCGGTACGTGAGGGGCTGAAAGGGGCGCGGGTGTTCGATGGTCAGTGATCTACATCGCAGCGCGGACACGTCCGCCGCCCGTGCCGCTTCCAGGCGGTTACGTGACCGTGAATAATACCTCCATGACAAGTGTACTTTGACAAAAAAACTTAGGAATTATCCGCTTCCTTAAAAACTTTATAAAAAGCTACGTTCAGATTCCTTCGGGGCCAAATTCAGAATGAAAAACGTCTGAAAAGTAACGGTTACTTTAAATAGATCTACGTAATTGTAATGTTCCGTTACTCATAAGTGTTTTGAACCGTCATCTGCGTATACAGTTTTAAGATACTTAGTAGGTAATTAAAGTTTTCTAGGACTCGAACAATTTCATCTAATAAAGGCAAAGAGAAAAAAATGCTGACACATCATTACGTCGCCTCCTCGGGGAGTTAATTGGTAGTTTCGCGTTGGTTGCGTGTGCGTAGCGTTTAAATCATATTCCGGGAAGCATGCCGCGGTGCCCATGACTCGCTCCACTGCGTCCTTGGGGATAGCCATGCCCGATTTTATAAACTCGACAATTTTATAAAAAACCAAAGCCGGAGAACAAGTGGAATTCAAAACATATAATCAAAAAGATTTTTGTAGAGCTTTTTTTACCATGATCATGCTATCCGATAGATATATATTATGTACTTATTACTTAATGAAGTACAATGAAATAGATTAATCTACCACTTGTGTATGATGAAGGATTAGAGTACTGGAAAAATTAATAAATATTGTACAAATAAATAAATCTAAAACAAATACCAACTTTGCTGTCAAATATAACAGCCATGTTTGGAAGTTCTGACATTGGTGAACTTGCGCAAGAATACATTCAATCGTTCATCTTTCTGTAAGGATTCCTTTGTACATAATGTCGTTTTTTAAACAAACATACAGATAATCAATCATATCCAGTGCTACACGCATGCCACACACAAACCTTTGGATTGCTACCAACACCATTAGGAACGCACGAATCTTAAAAGTATAACTAAACTTTTTTATACGCTTATAAATGATACGCAGTATTGTACCGAACATGATTATAGACAGGTACAAAATATCTCTGAGTTCGATCGTGATTGTTACATCTTGTAATTGAAAATAATTATTGGCATTTTATTCAAGGTGAAGTTGTGTCCTTATTCAGCATCAATGTACAATGTATTAGCTTCGTGTGTCGGAGCCATGTATAATTTATAATTACGTAATTGTTACAATCCCAGCTGTATTCACTTCGACATTTACGATAATCTATCGTAAAAATATCAAGTCGAATTTAATAAACTTTTTGTTCCATTGTTTTGAAATCGATAGATAAATTAATCTGAAGATATAATAATATGTTCATTCATCATGTTTGCCCACTAATCTACATTTAGCTTAACTCTTCGTTTACGTAACGTTTTATCAAAAGTGGCACATCGATTTTAATATTGACACGCCATGATACTACTTCCTTAGCGTGGTCGATACTTTCTCGTTTTTTATGTAATTTCATTATCATGCGGTACAATAATATAATTATACCTATTAGCTGCATGCTAATGTTATGATTGCGCTAACATTTAAATACACAAAACGCACAAACGCTCACGCAAAACTGGCACTGCAATAATATGATGTATGCGTAGTGTATAGCTATATTTCAGTGTCGCTGAAAAAACTGGAAAATCAACTTAAAAAAATGTTCTAGTATGAATTGGAAATAGTTGCAAGTGCACGCTACCCTGTAGAAAATATTTAAGGACGAATAACTGATAATTGTCAAGGAATAGATGCAGTTTTGTATAAAAATGTAAGTAAGCAAAAAAGTGTCTATAAATTTGCTAACTATGCGTAAATTGGTGATGTAAATTGAAAAACAAAGCCGCGCATTACGGAAAGAGAAAGCGGGAAACTGAATTATCGACAGTTTGTTGAGTTTTGCGGTGTTCACCACTAGTCATCACTTACTTAGAATTTATGATCATGAGGTCATGAGGTCCTTAATCCGAATGATGTAATAATGTTATAAATGCCCATTTGTTTACTCACTTTACAAGTAATAAATAAGTACACCATTAACGTACTTACAGCTATCTCACCCAAGTCTCTTTTGTAATAATCTATTAAAAATAAAATACCAGTGATGATAAAACGCGGAGGCAGGTAGTGTCACCTCCGTCCTACCCCATATATCAAAGGTTGACGTAAATCCGATCAAATATTTAACGGGATTCGGATTTTATTCTTAACCCAATCGGATCATTGGTTATAAATTTCTACCTGTCTAATGCGATTATTACGTAAAATAATATTTTTCCACTTTTATGCTCGTAAACCTTACGCTCGTTAGGTAATACATGCAGTAAACGTCACATAAGCATATATGAATAATTTCTATGTTAATTCTCATTTCGTCACAGCTCGGCCCTTTCGGGGTAATCAAACATTGTGTGGTAGTCGCTATGAACTTTGGTCACTTTTTATGTAGTAGGCGTCAATCATTTCTATCAATTTCTGTCGTAGTAAATGGTAGTGCGCAACTTCACTTAGAGTCAAAGTCGATGCAATCAAGAGTTAGTTAAGGCCTGCGACCAGTGCGTTTGGGTGTGGAGGAGGAATGAGTTTTAATGCGTTCGTCGGGCGGGGTCAGGCGGAGTGACCCGCGGGGGCGCGCCGCTCGCCTCAATTAACCGCCTGTACACGAAGTACTGATGTAGACGATGTAGTGGTGTACTGTACGTGGATCAGCAGCTTCAAGGCGAGGTGTCGCTCGCCCGCGTTACGTGCCCGCCGCGAGCTGCACTTTCTCCCATGGACTTATTTAAAAACGTCTCCAACGCATGATCGACGCACCATTGTTAACATAGATCGTTACGTAATAACATTTGATGTGCCGTCACTCAAATTTACAAAAGAGACGGTTTTGTTAATGTGTAATGATGCGTATTCTTTGTGCGCGCCATTTAATTGTGAAGCAACCGATACGTCCGTTTAACCTATGTGTGTAGTGTGTACACACGATTACTAAAGACGCACGCTGATTTTCACGCCTCGTCTATAGCTCAAACTTATTGAAGCTGTCATTCTGCCGCTCAATACCATTCATGTCTAATAATTCCTCCACTCCGCAATATACGTTACAAAAGAAATTGCAAAATACTAACTACATAAGTGATTGTAAAGTGATTTTATTGACGAAAGAAATAAATAACGCAAATTGCACTATTGTTCAAGGTATTCACTACGTCCAACGTGTAATAGGTTCATAGTACGCCATTATCGGACTTTTTCTCATTTCAGTATCCATTTTAAATACGATTTGAATTTATGGGAACATATTTTAAAAGCGCATACAAAAGGCTACGTCAAATTGTTCAGCGAATAATGTTTTATCGTTCCCATTAATTGTTGTATTCTCGAACGCAATACAAGTTGGCATCTCATTTGAAAGATTGTTAAGTTTCATGATGTTTTTTCCCGTCCTTGTTTTAAAATGAATGTTGTCTCGGAGGGCTCGGGGGGTGTGTAAGAAGGCCGTTGACCGCGATCTCCTGCGTGCCGTGATTCGGCCCAGAATGCATTATTCCGAATCACCGCGGCAGTCCTACATCATTCCCAATCGAGAATTCCACGCTTGATGTCTTCTTTGGTAACAGCGCTGCTTTCGTTATGATTTATGAACGTTGCCCTCCGACTGGTAATTACCTGACATTATTTCGTATACCTACATACCTTTTCGGTCATCATGATAAGTGACTCTGTTCTATTTCTTTATTGCATTCTTGGCAGTGGAACAGAATTGAAACATTGACTTGTTTACATCATCGTCGATATGTTTGATTCGAGGAAATTTGTTTACATTCAAAAGATTTCAACGCGCTCGGATCTCGTGCTTCTGACAAATTGTGTTAGTACTTAATATTCCGTAACTCGCGCCCTAGTAACAGTTTAGCACTTTTATTAACACAATTATCATTGGTTTTGAACAAACAATGAGTTTCTGTTCCAGTTGCTACTTATTCTATTAACATGCTGTGTTATAAGACCAAGCCATACAAACATACACACGCATCGATTTTGTTTATTTAGGTCACTTGGATGCAATAATCGAATAAATATTGTGAGCAATACCTACCTCTCTTCTTATCTTAGAGATCAGGGCGGTTTTTGCGCATAATCACAATATGCCCATTGTGTTAATCTAGACATGAATAAATATTCACATACTAACGTTTGACAGCAATTGATTACTTAACAGAATGAGATATAGCACTCTGACGTGTGTAAGTAGGTGAGTAAATAGAACGCAGTTCAGTTTCTATCTCTGACCTTTGATGAACAAATCACTTTTACTGAACGGTATTTTGTCCAAAAGTGAAATGTTATCTGTTGATCTACGGATTGTTTTCATCGAGGATGAGTTGGCGAAGTGAAGCGCAACAATAGTCGACCGTGGATGTGTCGCCGGCGAGCCGCGGCGACCCCGCGCCGTGTCGCCGCCATATCTCACTACTCGCTATTCCGGCTGAACTTTGCAAGTATGTAGTCCACGGTACATCTTGATAACGCCCCGAAATGCGGTAATGAATGTTTTCGAATTCCCTTTCAGAATTTTAAGATGATGAACGTGAATTAATTTTCGATTTTAAAGGTCAAAGTTTACATTTGATTTACGACACAGAACTTTTAATTGCTTGCGTGCAGTTCATATTGATAAAAAATCTTAATTACTGTTTTGACCTAAGATTGAACCTAAAACGTCAGAAGAATCGTCAATTGACGTGTAGTTGGCATGTTGCCTATAAAGAGGCGAGCGGGTCTGAGCGCGCGTTCCCACGTACTTCAATTTATTTATAAGACCTCCAAACCTTATTGCCAAACCGAATAAAATAGGAATAACAAAATTATGAATTCAAATAGATTCATCATAAAATTAACCTTTGCGGCAATCATATCTGTAAATGTACGAATAGTACAAATTGTGCTCACGACCGTGTGGCCGAGTATTGCACATCCTTGTTCCGATCTCGAGCCTCGGTGAATCACGCAGCGATTGCATTCCTTGAATTGGTTTGCATACCACATTACCGTTAAAATCTTTGTGGTATTAAATTTGCCTTAAGAACCAATGTCAAGTGATAATTCCGTCGTAATTATGGCGCCTTGCGAGCTTTATGGGAAGTGAAAATCACTCGTTTGCTAATAATGTCTGCATTTTTGACCGAAATAAGCCTCGTTAATGACGGTTAATTTAACCGCAATTTATTTTGTTTTGTATTAATATATCACGATTTTATTCGCGGTTTAATAATTTGAACTATAGCACAAGTTTAAATTACATAAAGTACATCATGTTAACTGTCAGTGTTAAGTAATTATAGTGTACTACTATAGGAGGATGTTGTTTCGTTACACAGATGTTTATTAGATCCTCAGAGCAATTATAGAAGATAAGTAAACGACTCACGTAACATATCGTATAACAAACCGCAGCTAATGTAAATTTGTATGTCGTATAATAGTCATTTATCTTGTCGATTGCGATATACTTCGCAGTCTTATAAAGCGATACAATCTTGCAATAGGGAGTTGATTATTTTTTAAATATTCGGTATCTTACCTTTTCTATGAAAGATCAAATCTTTCATAGAAAATGTATTTGTTAATTCTTTACTGAGACCTAGATCAATAAAGTGACATACATAGTAGTGACTTACCTACTTTAGATTAGTTGTTACAAGTAAATATTATCTAATTTGGGTTATTAATAACTGATGAAGTGTTACATAAATCCCGATAGCACACACGATGACAACTTTCAACTTCCTTTGCGCAATGCAAAGACACTCGCAGTCTCGTTATGTAAAGACGCCACGACCAGCATACGAACCGTTCAGGAAAAACTAACGTAGAATAACTAATACAAAAAATATATATCAAATGTTATCACTTACGTTATAGACATTCAAATATATGAAACACATTTTTCCATATGTACTTAGTTTCCAAATGGACCAACATTGTTTTCTGTTATTTAAGTGTGTAGTAATATTTTAGTTTGTAACCACAGTGGTCACAATGACCCACTTGTGTTTTACAACGTGTGACATATACTGGGACACTTAAAATACTTCAAATAGCAAGGCGTGACCACTAAGACAGGAAACTAAAAAGTCGTAGATAAAGATAATTTGTAAAAAGTACAGGGGGAGCGCGGGGGAGGGCGCGGGCCGCACGCGCAGGTTATCTATCTCGCTTTAGGACAGTTGACTCGTTATCTAAAGACTTACGCCCGAACCCACTTACTCTAAAGTAAACATTTGACTTAGAAAGTGCAGTTCCGTGTAACACGTTCACAGATAACACGCGTGTTTGTGATGCTCTGGATCAAGCTCGCACTTGAAAAAATAACTCAAAATGAAATACATGTTCATTGAGAAGCAAACACGCTATCTCCAAACTTGACGAAGGATTTATAATCAGCTTTTGAATTCTATTTTATCTCGGAAACAAAACATTTGTTCAGTTCGTTTACAAAAACGCTTAATCCCTTTTTAAGTAGTTGTTCGATTGTAAAAAACTAAGAGCTTGAATGCAGATCCTTAGATTGCCTCAAACATCCGTAGAATTATCTTTTGTTGTGAACACAAAGGCTGACTCTTATTTTTTAAAACCGCTACAGATTTTTCTTAGAAGTAATTCATACAATAGTTAAACACTTAGAACGATTAGTGAGGTTAATTACATTAGGAATTAATATTAATGACGAGTGTTTAGCAAATGACTTGGCAATCGCTATAACTTAATGACATGCTAATTCGTAATGGTGCCTTTGCAATTTCAAGTAACACGCCATGTCTATAAAGTGTGGGACACACGATACTGTATAACGTATTGTTATTGCAGTGTCAGTTGTCGACACCGGTGTATAGAAACATGAATCTCCATACTGAAGGATGGTAGTTTGATACAAACAACTGCTATTCAAAGTTTAATGACGGTGGTACGCGTTAGTTTAATCTGTACAAAGATCGTGTAACGGTGCCGGTGTCGAGCTGTCCATTCAAATGAAAATCACGTTGATCGCGTCAGGTCGCGGTTGTGCGCACATTAATATGTAATTATTTACACTACAATAACTCTGCGTCACTCAAATACATTGTGTAGTATCCTTAATGGTGCTGTCAATAATGATCAACCTCAGTTTTTGTGCCTACAATCAAAGTATGCCGGCGACAAAAAATATTACATTGATTTGTATTAAGTAAAACCCTGTGCTATATTACGTCACTTCACAGGGTATTTGAATCGTTCATTATTCTTATTAAACTCGTATAAGGTATATAACGGCAGGATATTACATTGTTAATAAGAAACGACCGCTACAATTTCTCAGAACATAATGGAGGCGCAGCACGTAACTCAGACAAGTCTAATGTTGGTCACCGTGAGCCAAACGCATAATTTTACGATTCACTGAACATGGCTACACACAAACCGAAACATTTGATACGATTGTAAAAGAAGAAATTGAAGTCTCTCCTCGTATAAACACAGTAATATATTTATAATTGAGTTTATGTAAATCTGATTTGAGTGGCTCGTTCGCTTTGCGCTTTATTACGAGTAAATTGCTATCACTGCCATTTGAGATTGGCAATTCATTTGTGACCTCTGGATTAAAGATAGTCTGTGTGGAGATACACGCGTTATGAAGAGTTTTGCCTAAGGCTGCGTGATGTAAGCTGCACACAATGACTGGTAATATTCTCACGGTCCTTTGTCCTGTTATAATAAGGTATCATTGTCGTGGACACGGTTGAGAGAGTCGTCGTGAGGGAGCACCCTCAGGACTCCGCTGCGACGCGATGAGAATTTAGATTACACTTCGTTTCAATAGATGACTTTAATAAACTATAATGTGAGTGTACTCGAGCGGATATGAGCATAAGCCTCGAGGCGTAATGTATGGCGAGTTGTCACATACTCAAACGGTACTTGGGTATCAGTTTCGTTGTTAATTAAAATACTTTTACACCGAATTCACCCTTGAATGCGATTACTTTAACCTACTTAGCGTGTAACAAGATACGCAAACGTTCAATGATTTCAAACTATCTTGTTGAGGTTGAAACCGTTACATAACTTTTGTTATCGTCTAGCGACAAGCATCACTTTGCCGTTTGCATACTCAAATAGTTACCTATTTCTTATGATGACAATTTTATCCAAATAAAAGATATTTTGATTGTATCAATTAACTTTGACAAAAGCCTGATTATATTTGAGTAACAGGAGAAGGGTAATAGACATTAGGTAACGGGGTGCGATGTATGAGGATAAATTTAAAATTAATTTTATGCGATGATCAAAAATTCGGACTATGTAATTGTAAACCGACAAGCCGTTTTTTTTTCTTTTGATTAGCTGGTAATAAATGAATTGTTGCTGATGATGTTATGTTTTGTTGTTATAGATCGAGCGGTTGGCGCAGTATGAGCGGCTGGTGGGCGGCGGGTGCGCGCGGCGGCGTGCGGCGCGCCTGTCGGACCTGGAGCGCGTGCAGGACCTGTTCCCGCACGACTACCTCGCGCTGCACGACGCCGACGCGCCCGCCGCGCTTGCCTCGCACCATGCACAGGTAACTAGTAACTACACCACTAACTTTAGCTTGACTACTCCTATCATTATTTTGGAGAAAGATTTAATTTCTGCAACTTTTATACACTCTTAGGCCTCCTTCATGTCCTCTGTATTACAAAAAAATGTGCAGTTTTGATTGAAAATAAATTGATTTTAAGTTTACCTGTCTAGTGAACTTGGCACAGAATCACTAACCTTTACAGATATCAAGCAGAAAACAAGCAGATTCTATTGAAATCAATGTTGTCTACTATTCATTTACTCGTCGACAATAATGACTGACGTCCTTCCACAAACAACAAACGTAACAAACCGCAGGCACACATTGTGTTCACTGTTCATCCGTCGCACACACGTGCTCATTACACGTGACTGATGCCTATCTTTATTCTTTTCCAGAAACAGAAAAGCCTTCGCAAGCGGCCAAGTCTGGATATTGGGGGTACCATTAGCGCGAGCAGTACTAACTTATCACCGCGCACTTTTATTATGGAAGCCCCCGTACAGCTAAGCCCTCTAGGCACCACCTCCCCACCGTTAGACCGCCATCTATTCCTCTTCAGCGACCTAATACTCGTTGGAAAGTCCCGAGGAACAAACTGCTTCAAGCTAAAGGAGAGCGTCAGACTGGCCGAAGTTTGGATCTCGCTGTCAGACGGCGATGATACCGGCTTCCTCATCGGATGGCCGACTGCCACCGGTGTTGCGAACTACCTTGCCACTTACCCCACCCAGGCCGCGAGAGATACTTGGTATAGGTAAGTCTCATTCGTATTAGTTTGCTTACAATTAAGTTAAAAGTATCGTATTGTTCTTTTTGCAGTAGACAATTAAAAATTGACTAACTTTTAACAAATCCACATTTTTGCTTCCAGAAAAATCCAAAACGCTTTAACCGCTCAACTGGCCACAGAACCAAAGTCTACAAATATCCAGATTTTATATAAAGACGTGACGAGTTCGATAGAGTTTGTAAGTATAATACTATACTAATCTACTTTTTACTAACTTTATGAAATGCTATTGAGTATTACCGGTTATACAATATCGAAACACTATAATATCCTAATTGATTTGGTAATTCTGTTTCAGTGTAAGACAGTGTCTGTGAGTCCAGACATGAGTGCTCGTTGCGTTGTCCGTCAAGCGCTGCACGTGCTTCAGAACGGGACCACAGAGGGAGACGACCACGAGGGAGAGGGAGAGAACGAAGGAGACGGAAGATGGGGAGCGGCGAGTGAGTTCAACCTCTGTGTGAGGACCGGCAGAGACGCGCCACCGACACCACTGAGAGGAATAGAACGACCGCATGCCATACAGGTAAGACGTTTTAAAAACTTACTGTTAACAAATACCTACTACTGGTGTACGGATCTGTTGTACAAAAACGCTTCAATTGATTCGTTTAATGATTATGTTCGACTACTTAGAATGTTTGTTATACAAAAAGTTCAATGGTTTCGCAAATGGTACAGTCGTTCAATTTAACTGAATGTTTTTTCTAGTATTATAATTAGTTTGTTTGTAATTCCAGATGTCTAGAATAAGACAGACTCTGTCCAATGAAGATGGCTTCGATTTGGAACACGTGAACGCGAAGAACAATCCTTGTGGACTGGTCTTTGAACTTAGGAAGAAAAATCAAGGATTAAAAAAGTGAGTACTTTATTTTATAAATACTTTTTACTTTGTGCTTTTTATTTAATCTTGCAAAATCTTTCTCTTTGTCCAATAAATCGTTCCCATAAAGGTAAGAATAACGTCTCAGCTCTCCCACCCACATGCAAAATAACTTAAAAAGTAAAAGCCTCTTTCAAAGAGATCCTAATTTTGTCGTTTCACTCACTAAAAATATTACCCTTTCGTTCACTTATGCAAAACATTTTAAAATGGGGGCTTGTCGACTAAAAGTTGCATTCACTGCGTCCAGTTTTATGTGGGTGTTAGTACCAAAACAAAACGAATCTTTATGAAGTCAGCGATACCCAATTGTGTATAATTCGAATTTCACTTAAAAGTTTAAAATCCTAAATGTAAACGTCATTATTTCAGGACTGACATAAACAAGACTAAGTTTTCTGTAATAAAAAGACGAAACTTAACTAATCTTCACTTAAACCCTTTTGTTTATTTGCCAGTAGGGATTTCTTGAAGGCATTGAATTATGTACCAACTCCGCTTTTTCAACCCTAACGACAATATTTTTTTGATTTCCTAACAATATTGATACCTAATTAATTAATATATTTTTCTCTTCAGCGGCAATCCCGGCGGGCGTGGACTACGCTTGCTCCGTCGCGGCGGGCGTTTGTTCGGCGTAGCGTTGACGCGTCTGTGCGGCGGCGCCGTGCCGCCCGCGCTCATGCTGGCGCTGCGACGTCTACGAGCCCTTGCGCCCAACACGCACGGCGTCTTCCGCAGGAGCGCTAATGCTAAGGCACTTAGGTTGCTTAGAGATAAGGTAAGAACGCAACCACATTTTTACTATTTAACCATGTTTTTAAAAAGTATATCATTTAACTAGCAGATATAGGCTAAGCTGTAGAAACAATCTTCTAAATTTAAAATTGTAATAACGCAAATATAACTATTACGAGTTCAAAATAAGATGAAGACTCATCTCGTGAATCATTGTTTAATCACCGCTTTGTCAATATAATAATGATGTTGAGTGACTTGTTCAAATACAGAAGCTACCTGTTAATCAAATAAAATAGCCGTACTATGTACCTGTATCACATTTTATGTACGCTATATTTACAATGTTATTTACTTTGCAGTTGGATGCTCTCGGACCGTGGGTGGAAGGTTGTCCTGAGTTAGAACGTGCACCGGTGCTGTTACTAGCGGCGCTTGTCAAAGAGTTCTTCCGCGCGCTACCCCAACCATTACTCGCTTCTGAACTGTACCCTGCTTGGTTGCAAGTACTCAGTAAGTATTGCACATCAAACAATTTGAAAATAACTACTACAGACTGTTTGTGACATTACACTTGGTCTCATAACATTGTTTCGGCATTGACTACAAGGTCTTTATCTTTTGTTACAGCATTATCACAAAATGAAAAGGTGACAGCCGTGCGCTCGTTGTTGTTGAAGCTACCGAAATCTCACTACACGATGTTGATGTACTTCATATGTTTGCTGCAAGCGATCGCCAAGAAGTCCAACATCAACCTCATGTGTCCCATGAACCTCGGAGTATGTGTGGGGCCCAGTCTCCTGTGGCCCAACACTCCCTGTGACAAAGCTCCCAAAGCAGTGCCAATGGTCGTAGAACTACTCATCGTGAAAGCTGATGTGTTATTCGGTCCCCAAATCTCCGGTCTTCTGGGTAACGGCAGTCCTGAAACCTCGAATGCATTATTAGACTCAGGTGCGGAAGAAAGCGATAGCCTACATTCTGTTGGAATTTCTTTAGATTCCATGGAGTTGTCTACTCCACGTAAAGAAAAGTTATCCCTAAGTCGTGATTCAGGGTTGACACTTTCAGAAGACGATTCAAATAGTAACGGAGGCAACAGTCCTGCGCCAAGGAACATCCTGCACAGTCTGTCTGCGCCGACGTGCAACATGCAGCAGGAATCAAAGCTGGTAATGCGGTATAACACCGACAACCACAACGTTCCAGGCCTCCCGCAAATAGCCCAACGACAAAATATCTACTCCAACAAAGCAGAAATTTACAGCACAGTGAATGACGAACTATATACGACGCCGTACCTGGGAGAGCGATACGTGCATAATTCTATAAATATTGGAATCTCAAACGGTATAGATGAAAGGAATTATGTATCAAAAACTGCACTGCAGCGTTCTACAGCCGATATCTACGAACAGAGTCCAGCTAAATACATAACCGGCCTAGAGCCACAGAAACCACCGAGGAGTAACATGTCAAAGGCAGCTCGCACTTCTAAAGTCTACAGCATGTTTGCTGAAACTCAAGAAACTGAGAAAAATGTAACAAACAAAAACTTCAATCGAGCAAAGAGTTCAGACAATCTATTAGAATCGAAACAGGAAAGTATGGACAATAAACGCGACCTGGTTTCTAGTCAAGAAAATATAGTATACAGTAACATACACGACCTTGCGATGTTCACAGAGAACATTCAACGACAAAACCAATATCAGACACACGCGGAAACAGTATCCAACACGAATTACTCACGAGTTTATACAGGCTGGGAGAAGAAGAGTGCTAACTACAACAACAAATCGAACTCAGAAAATATCTACGGTCAGATGACGAAGAAGCAGGGGGAGACCTCGCAGAGCAAAGTAGATGGGAATGTAACACCGGCAGCCACCATTTTTACAAGAAATGACTGGACTCGTCAAGCAGCGAGGACTAAGAGCTTAGAAGTAAGCGAAGATGTACACGCGAACACGGAGAAAATGCGAAACGGCAACTACGAAATAAATGTTACAAACTGTTGCCGAAAGAGACGATTTGATCCGGCTCACATGTGTACTAAGAGCTGTTCCGTTCCTCCTTCCTCTAACCGGGAACAGGAAAAACATATGAACCCGTTACAAAATTCTTACTCGTACGTCGAGAATATTCACAATAATACTTCCGAAGAAAACAAAAAATCTCGTCTACGTAACTACAACACCAATAAATTGAATCAATCCAAATCTCTAGCGAACATCATCCTTCACAGCGACTCGAGCAGCAGCGACACCTTGTACCAGCCACAGAACTCGTACAACAGTCGATCGACGGAGTCACCCGCCAGCGAGAACTCCTTCGAGAACTGCTACACCACGCAGTACATTGATCCCTTATACACGTCGGTGTACAACCGCAGAAGGGACATTTTCCACGACATGAAATCGCCAAACATGTTCCCCTCTGACATCTACAAAGCGACGCCTACGGCTGTCCAGCCCGAGTACAATAACTCGGAGAACGAGCAGAACAACAATAATAATAAGAAGCCGCCGCATATGCCTCCACCAGTCCCGCCAAGGAAGATGGTGTACCAGAGAGTGTTGAAGAAGTTCCAGCCGGTGCACGTGAACAAGGACGACAAGAACTCGCGATCGAAGTCAGTGCCACGCCTCTACAGGGAGCCATCGAACGGTCCCGACAAGAAGGGACAGAACAACATGATCGCCCTGGACGCCTCCGAGTCAGACACCGAGTCAGAATCCTACGTGTAAACGCTGCGCAAGCACAAAATTAACATACATTAATATGGAGATATATTTAAATTATTAATAATACATATTATTATGTGTCAAAGTAATCATGATCTGTGTTGAACAAAATTTGTAATAAACGTAGTTTAATATCGATGTTAGAAACTTAACATTTTGAACCAGTTTGTATACTACTTACTACTTTTAAGACGCTATGAGTTCATAGTGGTTATGTAAGGAATATCTTGTGAATCCCGCCTTAAAATTATAATATGTGACCATAACCAGAGTTGTTTTGGTGATGTAATTCCAAAGATGTAAGAATAGTTTCAAACTTAATGGTATTATGTAGATGGATGCTCGATGGGATATAATGAATATTATTTTGTCCTCAATCAAATGTTTAATATAGGACGTGTTTATGCCAATCACTCGCTATTAAATTTTAATTAACGTTAGATATTTGTCGTAGTGTACCTAATACTAAAGTTTATTGCGCTGGTTGTATTTTGTATACTTTGTTTTAAATTGAATGAAAATAAATCATTGATACAATATACAGTTTATTGACATTTTAAATTATTAATCGCTACTATATCAAAATAAAATGAAATGTAATTATAAATTAGATGTTATAAAATTGACTCGAAATGTAAAATGTTGATAATATGTATTTATTACATTTATTTTCTCTCTATTATTATGTAACTAGCGCTGATTAAAATAAACTATGACTTTAATGTGTCATTTATGTCTGAAAATATTGATGATAATGGTTAATGAAACCTGTCTGCCTGTGTATATAATGTATGATATATTGTACCTACACTTATTATAAAATATATTAAATGGTTTTAATGATAATAAGTATACATTTTTCTTTTCCCCAAGTCCCCAATATAATTAGTATGGCACGTAGAGATTCACATGCATTCACACTGTAACAACTTGTGGCTAGCTCTGTGTATTCCAGATATTTAATAAAAATGATACAATGCCAAGAGAATTAGACGTATAGCCGCCGTTAGGTGTGGTCTCCGTTCTATTAATGAGAAAGATGGAATGTACCTACAATGCGAATATAATATGAACCTAAGTGTAAATGTGAACAAAACAGGCAACCAAATACTCCTGTATAGTCACCTGGTTCCAATAACACTGATGATCTTGGCCGAAAAAGAACTAAGTTTATTTTTTACTTTAATAATAGCACGTGCGTGCGAACATTAATCTTGAGTAGTCAAAAAAAAAAGATAACTCCCACATTAAGAATTGCTCTTGTGTCGCGAGGACTTTTACAAACATAAAAACAACGGACACAAAGCACAACCAGACCCGATACAATTATTTGTGGATCGCACAAATAATTGCTCCGTGTGGGAATCGAACCCACGACCTCCCGCCGCAATGGTATCGGCGTGGCGACCTAAACCACTGCGCCGAACATTAAATTACAGTAGCTCGAAATTCGAATAAACATACTCTTTGCTTAGGGCCTTTACAATGCGATGCGGAAATGATTGTAACCAGTTGATCGATTGCTGGTTTTTATATAAATAAAACAGGTTATGCTAAAAGCAGGACAAATGATAAAACAAGTAAATATTATTGAATAATTTAATTTTCTTTATAAAATTATCATAATTCACTCTTATCATCATCATCATCACAGTCACGATTAAACAAAACCTAAATATTGCGTGTTAACTTATAAAACTGGGAATCATTTAATATATTTTAAAAGTATTCTAATATTTGAGCTATTTACAAAGAACATAAAAACATTGGATTTATTAAATAGTCATTTTGAAGGTGCATTGTTTTTAACATCACAATTATTTTATTTATTTTGTACAAATTATTCATTAAATGCATTGCCAAACAATATAATAGTACTCACTAAAAAAAAAATCTTATGTGCGTATGCGCATACCGGCAATATTTTGTCACAATAAGAAAACTATCCAATTGGTGCAACGAAATAACACATCGTTAGGCATTCTCAGAAACTACCACTTATTAAGATATTAACAAAATTAAAAGAATTCCAGTGACATTTGCCGATGTGCGCAATTATACTTATCCCAAGATTGCAAATTGTACTTTAGCACGCACTTAAACGCCAATCATTTAATAGCTTGGAATAGAATCATGTACGATGTTATAACGACATCTGAAATGCTATTGAATTGAATCGTCATGGTCCAGCGATAATTACAACAGCATAATATTTATATTACCGGTCGGCAAATTGTAATTCCAAAGGAATTATGCCTTTGTTAATACTAACAGAAATATAATTTTCTGCATTTCCACAATACCGAATATAACAGAACAAGTGCTATTTATTTTATAAAATTAAGTAGTCTTTCGAACGGAATATTTAGTTTTGAACTAAAATATTATGCCAAAGTACTTAATTACTCAGTTAAATTCGGTTTAAACATAGCAGAATAAATTCATCAACAGTCTTACTTCCGCCAAATCAATGATATCAATAAAACAATTTTCATTAATACTAAACACATAAAGGAACATCACATACATGATAATATTTGAGTGAACTTGATAGAATTTCAATCGTGTAAGGCAAAGTTGTGAAGTTAGAATGTACTTGCATATTAACACTTCATTTAAACCATCTAAAAAATTAAATATGGCGACTTAGAGCTAACTTAAAGATACTTAGAACTAAGAATACCTCGGCGACATTGTAAGTTCAACTTGAGCCGATATTATAGCACGAGCTAACGTGACAAGACAAGTTGGTTGATATTTTATCGTGTCGGGTTTATCTGTCTTGTTTTGTCACATGATCCTGTGCTAGCTGAAGCATAGACCTATATCTGCTAGTGATGTGTATGTACCTATGTCTTAGGTGTTGAGATCGTGACGGTGGTGTCCGTGGTGTTGTTCTCCTGCGGTCTCTTGTCCTCCTCGTCCTCGACGGGCGCGACGTAGTTCCATGATTGTGTCTCTCCAGTACCGAACAGGATGAAGTAGCCCGCTGATGCAATGTATAAAGATGCTCCCGTTATGAATACTGGACGCCACTCCGCGAAACCATTCTGTAATAAAATATGTTTTGTAAGTATTTGTAAAATATGTTTTGTAAGAAGATATTTCAGTGCTGGGCATACGCCCAGAAAAAGAAAGCGGTTTGACTACGCTAGTCAAGATCGGCTTAGCTAGTTTGCAATCTTTCAAAAACTGTTCGTTATTCACAATATAATAATGATTTCGTTTTTATTTCAAATTTTATACTATACACTAAAGACGATTAAATCCAAAACATTTTAATTCCTAGTAATAAAGCTCAACTTACTCCATTCTTAGTAAAGTATGCTGTCACGAGTGGCGTAACGAATCCAGCAGTGTTTCCGATTCCATTGGCGATACCGTACATGGTACCGGCGAAGTTAGGCGCCAAGTCCTGATGGTTAACTAGGTTGGTCAGTGTTGCTGCGCCGTTCGAACCCATGGAGAATGTAATGAGTGCGACAGAGAGGATGGGTGCACAGCCAGTGTAGCCCAGCGCTATGAGCAGTAGACCAGGCACGACGTGAGAGAACAGACAGAAGAACTTCCTCATAAATGTTGTAGATACCACGTTCTGTTTCACGATCCTGTAATGTCGTTCAATGTTAATATAACATTCACGTAGTAAACCTTCAAGGTTTTCAAGGTAGACACACGTTTTAAGTACATTATTTCTACATTTAGCTAGCTTGACACTTTTCCTTTAAAATTGATTGAATGACAACTGAGTTTAAACTGTTTTTTATGAGGAAAAACCGTTTCCTTGGCTTTTTTCTTGTTTTAGTCTAAAGATTTGCATAACCGTAATCTAAAATGTTCATCATTTGTTTTGACGAATGGAAAATTCTTACAAACATATCAGAACAAACGAAATTGCAAAGTAATGTTGCGCTTGTGCCATTGTTATCAGAACAAGATCTGCCCACGGGGAGAAAAACGTTAAGTCACGGCTATTCAACAATTATCAGGTACATAACAATAAAACTAAAGGTCTGTGCATATACGCAAACAGCTACGCTGCAATGATTTAACATACAAAAAGTTTTAGCCGTCATATACCTAAAACTCATTAAACTAATCAAAGATTTCATGAAATGACGTCATGTTCGTTTGGAGTTTCTTTAGCAACGTTACTAATCGCGTGTCCTATCGCAGCGAAACAAATCGCACATGTGAATAAGCTTTACGAGTTAAACAATGGCATCTCATTTAAATATAATCCGGTTTCGTACCTGTCACCGATGGCTCCGAATATGAGAGAGAATATCATTCTAGCGAGGTACGGCAATGAGGACAGAGTGCCGGTAGACGTCAGGTTAAAGCCGAGAGCGCTTGACACGAATTTGGGAGCGGCCGTCATCACGAAGTACAAGCCCCAATTGCTACCGTAATGTAGAACCACCATAGCAAGGAATGGGAACGATGTGAAGATCTTCTTGAACGGTGGAACAACCTGAAAAGAGATTGTGAATAAAATTAATAATTTAGAATGTTTTCAAAATGCATCAATCAAAGATGGTATACAGTCCAATGCCCAGAAATAAGTGTATGTGACCCCTGAACCATTGCCTCTGATATTCGTCGGAACTAAACATTATCTAAATGATCTTCAACCTTACATATTCCGATATACATTCTCTCTTCGTCGACCTACCTCTGCCAAAAAAATGCTCACGTTTTGATATCACACGAGTCGTTAAAAGCATTAAAAACGAAACATTCTGTAGGTATTCACCTCATATTGAGGTCAGAGCTAAAAAAGGTTACTTAATTTACATGGCCGAAATATTGGTGTATTTTTTTCTTGTAATTAAAACGCTTTTTGGGACATGCAAAAATGTGAGTACAGTTGACACGAATCTCACTAAGTAAAAATAACTAACCAATATTTAGTTTAGCACTGTTTTTAAGAGCTCACCTTGTTTTCCTTTGAACTTTGCTGAACTTTGTCGCCAATAGCGTCGAGGATGTATTTCTTCTCGGTCTCTGAGATACGAGGATGCAGCACGGGAGAGTCGTGGACCAAGTACAGCCACAACAAGCACCAAACTACGCCGATCGCGCCTGAAATATTACATTATTCGTAAGATAAGAGTGGAAAATTCCGCAAATCACTATTTTGTTTTCTAGATGTAAAAAGGTTACAAAAAATGAGGAAAATTGTTAGTTGTAAATATTCAATTAATGGTCAGGTGTTCTTTTAGAAGTCAGGACTTAATTGATTGTGGTAAACGATTGGCAATCGATACCGCGCTGATGAAATAAAACGCGCTTGATATTACCGAAATCAATCTTAGCAAATTTTGCGAAATAACAGCCTTTTTTATATTTCCTTTTTTATTAATATACTAAAATTAATTCAGCCAATATCTATCTCAAAGGCATCTACAAACACGTCACGCCTCAATTAACTATGTAGAAATCAGCACCACCGGCGCGGAATTTAAATAGAGTAAAGTAACAAGAAAGCAAAATTTTGTAACACTAGCATTATCTGTATATAGTGATTGTATTGAGACAGTAAAATATGCATAAAATTACTTGTAATTACTCAGTGACATGCACTTAAAATAGCACCGAAGTAAAGTTAACCTGATAATTCGATTAGTGCTGTTTTCTCAAATAGATAGTAAATGTTTAATGTTGTGATCCACTGAAAACATTTTAGTAAGTCGTATAAAAACTGCACTTAGGTATAAAAATATATATTTTTCAAATCACAGCGGTCAGACTTATGAAGACAAAGTGGCAAAAAATTTGCATACGACCAACATAAATAATATTTTTATTAAATTAAGAAGCGTTAAGGAATAATCGCAATGTTAGGTATAATAAATTCGTTCCGACTTTAATGGTTATTTTTTTAAGTAACCTCTATTCCATAGTACCAATATGTTATGTAGAAGCCAGTAGGTAACGGATAAACTCGCAGTTTATAAAGTATCAATTTTTAATATGCTTAGGTACCTGCGAGAGATATCTCAGTCTATGCAAATAAGGTAAATAGCAAATAATCAACGAGTATATGACACAGGTTATGTATAACTAACTAAGCACTGAGATATACGTGAACGTTTAAGGCATAAATCGCGAAACCCAATCATTATTAAAAGGAGCTCCTTCATAAAACTTATTACGACATGAATAAGGGGTAACCAAATCCAGTTTTGGGCTTTCGATTCGAGCAAAACTCGAAGTACATCGTTCGGGAAGTTAATACCCTCTTATGTATTGCGTGTACCGGTATCACTTCATACTGTTACCTCTGAAGTTCGCTCACCCCGTAAAGAAGAGCGTAACGTATACATATATGCATTTTTTATACACGTGATGCATCACTAATTTACTTATAAACCCCACTTACTAAGCAGATGTAGTGATACGGGTTGGTACGATATTATAACGGTCATTGTGTTCATTTGAATGTTAAGAATACCGTATTGTCCTGTCAACTTCTTGATCTTGTCTGCAAACTACGGCTGAACAAAATATATACACGTCACCTATATACCAACGGAAGTTATTTCTTTTCACGTGAAATGTCGGTATGAATTTGTGCTCAGCACTTTATGGTGATCTGATATATGTTATTTTGCTTTCTACGATGAATAGCTCAATCAAAATCGTCCTTCAACTCCAAAACTAATCAAAAAACAATTCGATTCGTAATAGCTCTAAAGCGTATTCGCAGTACAATTCTTCGACCATTAAACAATTAAAACAAGGAAGATCTTAAACGTAAATGGAATTGGTTAACAGTTAATTAACTAACTTAATAACCAAGCAACTGAGATTGGATCGTAAAGATGGTAATTACCGGGAACATAAAAGGCGTAGTCCCATCCGAAGTTTTCAATTAGTGGTCCGGTGAGAGACCAAGTGACGACTGTTCCGATCGCACCGCCGAGTAAAGCGCTTACAAACTTGCCCTTCTCAGCCGGTGGGGCCCAGTGTGCCACTAACGCGTGCAGTGATGGAAACAGAAATCCCTGAAACAAAGAATGATATGATAATAATGACATGTAACTGGAATAAACACTCTTTAACCAAAAAATAAATTATTGTTCTAGGCAGAAAAGGTGTTTTAAGAAATTGATGTTTGTGTGTTTAAAATAATTGAGTTCGCTTGCTGTCAGTCCTTATTGATATTAAAAGTCCAATAATACATTCGAGCCTAAGCCCTGAAATACAACCTTAGAGTAGAGATTTTGATAAACCACGTCTAAATAAAACTTAAATAATGGCTGTTGTTATATAGAACCTGCGGCGCACCAATAACAAGTAGTGTTATTTTAAGAGTTATCATTATTGTTTCGGATGTGCTGACATTGTTTCAGTACCAAAATAATTTATTTGAAATTTAGTCACAAAAATAAATTTCATTCTTATAATGTAAAGGTTGTTTCGCAAAAACGTAATGCGATATTATTTTTGTGAAAAATAATAAGGTTTGACATGACGTTTGAATGCCTCTGCGGCGCGGACATTAGTGTATCTGACTGCTGACCACAAAGTCCCGGGTTCGATTCGCATATCGAATAAAACATTATTGGCCTTTTTCAAATTAAAATTACATTTTTACCAATAGTAGTGCAGAGCTTGGTAATAACCAAAACATGGTCGTCCTAATGGTAATGGCGACACGTGTGTATTTCATACAATCCTTCCTACACTGTAGTAATGATATCATGTGTGTGTATGTATATGTACATGACGGTAAATAATAGCGTCACAAAGTGTCACAAACATTAAGGCATGTGCGTAATTACTTAATGTTAAATTACGTTTTTACCGTCACTTCCTCACAATTGTTCGTGTAATTAGTGTTACAAGCTGTGACATTTGTGTTATTGCTATATTATTCCGTCTGTCTGATGAAATATTTCAAAATGAATATGATAAAATTCTTGAATCGTGAGGGAGTTTACAAACGTTTTATTACTATCCTATGCTTTTTTAGACAGTAATAGTGCTTTTATAGGCTTTAGAAGACAGATGGCAGAAACTGATGCACCCTTTAAATAACCCGGTGATTATGATTATGTCATACGCCATATAATCTAGAATAGTTCTTGCATATTGGTAATTAACTGAAAAACAACCTTGATTAGCTTCAGAATAAAACTCAGCCGAAAATAATGGATTCGCTTGAAAATATAAGCTGGCATGGTTTACTCACGTTTGATACAAAAAACTTTCACTAGTTTTTTTTTTTAATAGAGGAAATGTTGTATAGTAAAACGATTAACATAAAAAAAATAGTTTTGGATTATGATAAGAGTTTAAGTAAAATCAAATTCACCTGTAGGTGTATCGAAAAATACCTTTCAGAGATTCTTCTGTTAGTGATATTAAATTTGTATTGAATACAAGGAAAAGGACGGTTTTGTTAAGGTTATCCTTATTTTTGTTCAACTTAAGAACCTACTTCATAAAAACTACTTTGAGCTGATGAAATCGTTTGATTATTATTTAAACACTGTAAGATATCTGCAACGTTATTTCGATAATAATTATATCTCCTCACAAAATTTATTCAAGTTTTTAGGACTAACATATACTTACTACCAGAAATACTAATACAGTCTTACATACATACTTAAAATCACGCCTTCTTTTCAGGAAAAAGGCGGAGTAGCCAGAGACCAGATCCTTACAAACTTCCATTGCTTCATTCACATCCATACAGTCAATACAGTCTTATAGAGAATTTATTTACTTAAAAAGAAAATCTTTGCTGAAGCTGCAACCTAGCAGCCGTTCCGGACAATGACCACTTCGCTAATAAAGATCCATTGGAGAAATTTCGTAAAATCTACCAATTGATTTATGCTAAACGTATCAATGATAAACTATTATAAACGTTAATAAATTATGATGAGATGTTTGAATGACGCAGCGCAGTTCCGAGCACATATTGCGAAATGATCAGATGCAAGAAATGCGGAGTAGATTTACGCGAGGTCACTAGCTCGCATTCCTAACTTAGAAAATAAGATGACTTTGACGTAAGCATATTATTATGGACTTATCACCGTCATCCAGATCTTGGAATCGATCATAATTATTTTATTATGTTAAAGTGTATTACTATAATATTTATGTAATTTTAAATGGAATCGTTTATTATAAAAATGCATTTTTTGTTATAGTTGCTAAATATTCATTAGAACTTTATTATTATGTGAGAATAGTCTTCGATTTGGGGAGCATTAAAATTCTTTTTGTCGTTTTAGATTGAGGCTTTTTGTTGAATCTTACAAGATGTTTTCAAAACAACTTCTCAATTGGGCGGTTGAGTCGGGTGTTATTGACCAAAATGTGGGTGTTACACACCTCCGCCATGCCCTTCGCAAATAAAGGCACAAAAATATGATGTAATGTTTATTTTATGATAATTTTTGTAAGATGTCATATGGACTGGTAAAAATCTTGCAAAAACATTGACGAATGTTTTTTGCAATTTCGCAATGAAGCACAACTTTCTTATTATAAGTTTAAACTGGGTTTCTAGCGTTGTGTACATATAATGTGTTGTTAATATTAGTGGAAATCGATCGGTATAGTATAACTACCTGTACAAATCATACGAACGACTCTCCTTAGAGTTCAGACAGTGTGATAGAGTGAAATTCCAAATCACATTTAATTTCAAGCAATACTTGTTTCAGAATACATACATAATATCACGCCTGTTATACCCAAAGGTGTTGGCAGAGGTGTACAAAATATATCCGCGTATCGTCAATAGAAATGTCAGTCCCATGTAATAGAGATGAGCCTACTAATATAAACCGGGCACTAAATCTCGTTTCAGAAATAAATTGAAAAGGCTTACTTAATATTTGTGAAAAGAAACAAATCAAATATGTGGTAAGTTATATTACCATAAGGATTGTATAAATCTGAAACCGCAAAAGTATTGCACATGACATCAGGCCTTTTGTGTTTTGTTTATGTGTGGCCTACAAAATAAGGTTCTTCACTGTAAGATAAGAATATAAGTATGCACCGAATCACGTTTGGTGGAATATGCAAACATTTGTTTAACATAAACGACAGTAGACCGTGAATTACTTTAATCGAAATATTCAAAAATAGATACGATTCAAATAAGTTATATTGAGATTATAAATTGCGATGAAAGCCGAGTGCAAGAGAGCCATTTCAAGATGGGATAAAATATCAGCCTGAACAAATGTGAAATTAGTTCGTAGTTAACAAAAGCGTGTAATACATTTTGCAAGGAAACATACATAAACATAAGCTATTGAGAATTCTCGTCCCAGAATGTTCTACTCTACAAAGGAACAAGTAAGTTGTCCATCATCGAATCATCCGCTCCTTATGTAAAACAAATGCAACAATGTTATCTACGCGCAAAAGGATCTGCTTAGCAATTTTCTACAATAAATTATTACAAAATGATTGCAATCTTATTGTAAAAAATGTTCATATATATTCAACGGTATAACCGTTCTTAATTGTTATGAATAAAACATGCGAAAAACCTCCGCTGTTGTTTAAATAACTATGTAATATTTCTAGAGTGTTCATTTGTTGAGCCTTTTTGTAACTGTCATTCACCGAAGAGGTTCGTATAATGGGTATAAATACAATTGGCACATCCATACAAATATAATGGCCGTGGGAACCACTAGTCATCTTGATTAGCGTGTTCTGAGGCTTGTTCGCAGTCAATGTAACATCCTACCATGCTTATAACTAAAGGACGGACTATCGCATCGCATGGTCGTTTCACAAAAGGCTGCCAGTTTAAGATGACATCAGTAAGAAAAGGATGAACTTGACAAGCCTATTTTGAAGCTAGCTGTTAAAATAACTGTTATCCTTTATTCGTGCTAGATGTTCTTAAAAATACAGGTTATGTATGTGGTTCTTAAAGTATGAACGATTTGCAAATGTTTTTTCTTTACGCATCGGCTCACGTTTCTATTATCACAACAATGAGGCCCCTACCTATGCCATATTTTGTAGATAACGATAGAATAACTAGCTATTATCTAAATATGTGGTATCCGTAAAATGTATTATGAATAACTGCGTGTGTAGACGTGTGTAATATTACATTGTTCTATGAATAAGAATGTGTTTTATCTACTTTAAAAAAATCGTAAACACTGAATCAGCTCGTAAGTAAAAAGAAATAATAAAAAAGTTGATAACGCTGTCAGTTTTATGCTATGTTTATTATTTTTATGAGGACTGCGACGAATTGCTTGTGGTTATGTTATGTTGTGACATGAAAATAAACAACCAACTGAAAATTTTCAATACAGCGTTAAATCACATTTTTCAAACGATTTTGTTCTAAAAGAATTGATATTGCAAGGTCGATAGAGATCGTATTTTTGAGTTTGAAATACATATTAACATATTTAAGAGATAATTTTTTGTCTAAGACTCGCACGTGATCAATGGTGGACTAAAACCTAAAACCCTTATTTTCCTATGACCCGTGCCTTTCAGTAAAAATGTTGAATTTGACCAGATACATATTCTTCTACCAAAATGCTCCAATCAAGACTTAAAAGACAATTTAACTAAGGGATGATTAAGGAATCTTGTTCTGAATTTCACCATTTCTACTATCGACCTCTTAAATTTTAAAACTTCAAATTCAGAACCTATCTGAAGGGATTAACGGGATTTCTTCGTAGGTATACACAATAAACTTTACAATAAGTTTTGACATTAGTTTGAGGTACCACATTATGTTATGACTGTACCTATAGTCCAGTAAAGTCACTTAACACTTGGACAAAACTCATAACACAATAAGTTTAGACACGCTAAAGCTTCAACACTATTTATCTTCAATAAGTTACCGATTGGTCACTCTAAGATATAGAATATGCTTATTGTTTTACGGTTCATTAACTAAAGAGACTTTCTCTACAGTAGTTCGAAACGATAACAAACAAGCACTGAAAATAGTTTTGTTTTGAATATATAATACATCAACAGACGAACTGATCCTGATGACTATTATATGTAGTTGATGCACGCAACTATTTTCACGAGAAAATCCAATGACGAAAATCAGTTTAGAGTAAGAATAAGGCCCTTCGTACACCAGGCTACGCAAGTCTTCGATACTCAACGATTTTAAAATTAAGAACATTCTTCCCGTGACTGGAATTATGTGGCGGTAATCGCTTAAAGACTTAAATCCTTGAGTATCGAAGACTTACGCAGCGTTGTCTATGAAGAGGCTTAGTCTTCAAATGATGGCATTAGTGTGCACTAACAAACAATGTAGCTTTTATAATTTATGCACAGACCGATATTATCATAAACTACAGCTTGATGTTGAATTCTACGAAACATAAATAATTTCGTGTATTGATGAAAACATTTGCATACATTTTTGTATGAGGTCATCCAAAAGCTTGTTATGTTCGATTCGATAAGAATAAGAAAGCGCATGGGAGTGCCGCTGGGGAACTTCAACCTAAAAGACGTCACTTCGTTGCAAATGTCTTAACAACAAAGCTACAACTAACGATTTATACCTATTTAAAGTTAACTTTTGACAGTTAGATATCTCTATTCGACGAATGACTATGACGTTATGACAAATCATTTATACGTTATCTGTCAAAACATCGCAATTAAGGCTCGGTATCACCATTTCTTATAAGTATCGAATAGTTTTGAAGTGCTGTTTTGACAGTTTTTTAAATATTTGCTGTCATTTTATCTATAGGATAAGTTATCAATCATTTTTTTAGAAGTTCAAAATTGTAAAGTAAATCTTATTTATGACAGTAACAACGTCATAAACTAAACAAAGATTATTGCTTTCTATGGGGTTTCAATCCATAGCATACAGTGGAGAAGTAATGAGAAGGCTTCATCCACTGCGTCATAACGTTGAATAACAAACAATTTACGCAACAATCCTTCCAAACTGTAAATCTCTCGATAAGACATCCGAATACGTTGCTGCATAAGGAGTTATGTTAATTGATTCTTAAATATCTTGTTATGAAGGACTTTTGCTACCTACTGCATTACCAAATATCTTTTATATCCTATATTTATGTGTAATCAAACATTGTTCAGTAACCAATAATTAGCAACGAAAATTATTGATGGAGGTTTTATTCAAAGTAATTGATGTAATAAAAATTTATTCTACTGAGTTGAAACATTATTGGAATAACAAATGCCCAATTGATAATTTTATTTAATGAATCAAACTTGCTGTTGAACGTGTTTTTTATCAAAAATACGAAAATAAATATTGTCATGTCATACTAGAAATCGGACGAGACATAAAAATATATGCTACTAATTTTAAAACGCCAAAACCTGTATTGGTCCTTGGTCCAAGACCCAACAAAATGTTTGTTTTAATAATATTATTGGCAGATAAAGGGGCAACCGCAAAACCACAAAATTTCTGATCCTTTACTGCGAGAAATCCAAGCAGAATAACACGAAAAAAATCACTTAAACAAAATCGCAAGCACTAAGAAGGTAATACATCAATAGTGAATAAGGATTACAAACTTACCGCTGCAAGTCCGCTAACGAATCGCACTGCTACCAACACCATGTAATGAAGCCTGGCTGCCTGCGGGCACAGTATCGTGAGTATCGCAGTCGCCAACATCGTGATGAACACCAGCTTCCTCGGGCCCCAGAACTCCGCGGCCGTTCCACCGACCAAGCTGGTGATGGCATAACCCCAGAAGTAACCTGACAGGACATACGCTTGTTCTGTAGCTGTCCAGTCGAAGGTGACCACGCCTTCTGGCTGTAAAACAAATAAAAATTCAGTATAGTTGGTCTAGAATACTTAGGATCTATTGCATTAAATAAACTAATTCGTTTTGGTTGAAATCTAATTTGGTTCGAAAAATTCCAAGTAGGTACCTGCTGGCACTTGTTTGGTTTGTTCGTAAAGTGAATTGATGCAACCCACTCTCAATAAAAAGGTAAGTTTGTGCTTTTATTGGTTGCGTTAATTTGTTGCTAATCGAGATGGCAGTTTTATTGTAGAGGAAGTGAGAATGAGCCAAAAGAGAAATAACTGGTCCTAATGACATACTAGCCTATACTTATTATGCTAGATTTCTGATAGTGACAGCAGATCTACAAATATTGAGGTCTAAACGATAGCATAGTGTCCATACGTTTTAGAACATAATCGACTCAATGAAGTCAAATAAAAACCAGTAGAAACTCATGGTACAAGTTTACAAACCGCATGTAACCAATTACAAAGTTGCCTACATAACTGGATTCGAGAATTTTCGGTATTTAGTGTTTCCGTTCGCGCACTGTCATTTACTAACAAATAGCTGTTGCACACAACATTCATTATTTAAATTCTAACCGGATAAACGAATGTGGGATAACCCACATTATGTTGTTGTAATTGAATAATTATTCAATAAGCAGGTTATTGTCCCAGCCCTCTCATTCAGAAACTGATAATATTGACTGATTGACCGAACAAGGGTAATTTGTCTACCATCTACCGTAACATTTTTGCCATGGTAACGTAGGCCTACGATTTTCAGAAAAGTCAATGCTAGAACGTAACTACTAAATAGCCTCTTAATCTGTATCTATTGTTTTTATGCGAAATCTCCAAAGAGCAGCATAAATTATATCCTAAAAACTTTGTTTAAATGCTAAGAAGAGGTTCTGCAATTTTCTCGTATAAGGAAATACTTCATTATAATCTAAAATCTTTGCGTGTTTACAATTAAATGCAAAGGCAACTCAATTTAAATGCTGAGACTCGCTGAGAATTTGCGAAACTATCCTGTTTTATTTAAATAATTGTCAAAACAAAACGGCCGAAATATATTCAGGTGTTAATATAAATAGTTTTGTACCAACGAATATAATGTAATTATACATTTTTATCTTTTGATTACTTATGAATTTATAAATAATTTATGATTTAATCGGCTTGCACGCACTTTTAAGTATGGTACGAATTGGGCGTTGACAACACTACTTAATTCTCTTTACATTTTAATTTATGTTGTTTTATAGACACTAATATGTCTATAACGACATGTCTATGTCATAATTACGTAATTTTTTTTTAATGGTAACTCCCGGTCTAAAAATTGCTCTTGTTTCGCGGGGATTTTTACAAACATACAAACAACGGACACAATGTAAAACAAGACCCAAAACAATGATCTGTGGATCGCGCAAATAATTTTTTCGTGTGAGAATCGAACCACGAACTCCCGATGCAATGGTAGCGGCGTGGCAACCTTAACCACTGCGCCCCGAAGGCAGTGATAAAAGTATAATACGATTTCAAAAACTCTAATGTTAACTAATAACTGCCGGTCATTAAAAAAAACGACTGATGTTCTCGTCCCGCCTTATGCACGAGTGAAATTAAATAAAAGCTTGTAAACAATATGCGTAACAATCAGCTGAGTAAATAATACGACAAAATGAAGAAATTATGAGTGCGAACGTACTTTCAAGACTACATGTCATTGTTTTATGTTAGACTCACTATTTCGAACCTTCACCACCTGATATAGTGTTAACTGAAATCAATTAAGATCCATTTTCATCAATGGGTAACTTTATCAAACACACTTCATATCATATCTGTCATAACCTCCAAGATCTCTCGAACAAAATTAAGTAAGAACGAATCTAGAATGAAGACGAACCAGACTCGATGAATAATTTTCCCAACAGTTATTTTTTTTCCTTCAGAGGATGCGTTTGATATTGAACCATATTGTGGCAAAAAGATTAGAGAACCTTAGCTCTGTCTAGAGTACCTAGGAAACTCTGGCATCAAAGCTACCATACACTAAGTATATTTAAATCAGAAACAGTTCTTTCTTGTAACTACAAAGTCAATGCTCTTATCAAATGTTTGATTAACAAAGATGATTATACATAACAATCATAGCGTAAAAACCACTCAGAAAAAAGTAGGTACCTACGCCCACTAATGTCATAAAGTACAACACTGATTTTGAGATTGATCAAAAGGCATCGTAGGAAAGGTTCTTCCCCCCGAACTAAAAAACTAGCTCCGCCACTGCGCACCGAAAAAACATGCGTACGTCATAGCCTCTTGTAACAAAACACATTTTAAACTATAATAGACTTGAGTTTATTGTCTGAAATTCAAAGATTTTTTACGTTTAAATCTATTGATAAACAAAGTTTTGTTTTATGTATAACTAGCTGACCCGTGCGGCTCCGCTCGCGTGAATTTCGTACTGTTGCTTATTCGTTTGAGCACGCGAATTGCGAAGCACTCGATACACATAAAAATGCTAACAACTCTTTTGTCATCTAATGGTTATATACGAAAGGGACCCGAAGGGCACACAATGTGACACAGGCTCAGGCAGGCCTGATTTCCTGTGGTTACCTTCTTTTCCGCTCTCGTCTGTATCCGTACCAGTTTACAGTGTAAAATATAATACCTTATTATAGACTGACCATTGCTTACCCGTCTGGATTCAGAATATTATAATAGGTACAGACAGACCTATCTGCGCCGGAGCTCTTCACACGCGTAATAATGTTTACTTGCGATGATACGTCCGAAACCGCGTAACCCGTAATTATTTTTTATATATCATCCGTTGTTTATTTTTTAAAACTTACCACGTAGTCTGTTTCATAGCTATACAATTTATTTCCTTAATGCAACCAATTAATTTGGTTATGTGTTTCGAACAACAACGCCATCTGTTAGTTGCGGCGAACAACAAACGAAATTACTCGGTTGCCATCTAGGATATCCCGACCGCACCGGACCCACGTAAACCAACATTTTTGTGTAATATATCATACAACATTTATGTTTAAAAATCTTATAAATGTATAGCATGTTTCAAAGGTATTTTTTTACAATAAAGCCATCAAAACAAATTAATTAGAAAAAACATGCTTTGTTGCGAGCTATAACGCCATCTATTGGTTGGTGCGAACAACAGGTATCGATACGGCAGGCGCCGCGTTAACTTTATGCGAATGTTGTGAAATGGATTGTAACGCCATCTATGGTCTCTATAGGGAAACGCAGGTTCAAACGATTTCTACGTATATTTTTCAATTTTCTAAATTTTTTTGAAATTTTATGCTATAAAAAGTATCCTAGAAACTGCTCCACTACTTAATCTATGCATATACCAAATTTCAGTGCATTCTATCCGGTAGTTTTTACGTGATAGCGTCACATACAGACGGAGGACAGACAGACAGACAGACAAGAAAATTATAAATTGCAGATTCGGTATCAGTATCCGTTACTAAACATCCCCCATTGGTTTTTTTTTTAATATATTCAATGTACAGAATTGACCTCTCTACAGATTTATTATAAGTATAGAAGATGGTTTTCTCGTATCTTACGTGTGTCTTTATATAAACTGCTTTTATTATATCCCTAAACATACTTCTTCGTGTCAATAGTTTTCTTTTTAAATTCGTAACAACCTCCTAATTTCTAACGAGTAATATATAAATAAATACGGGTTTATGTATAAATATATTATACCTAATAACTAGATATATTTTGCCCAAAAATCGCTACGGCGGCGGCGGCGTAGGCAAATCACCCAGCACAAACATACTAACAGACAAAGTTGCAGATCAAAACTTGAGTCGCATTTGCCATTCTAAATAGGACATTTGTAAATCTATGCAAAGACCTCTCACACTTGGGGCACAGATTACTAAATAGTTACTACGTGTTGGGGTTACTGTTGTACGTACGTCGCATAAACGCGTTAACACCCATGTTAATTGTTTGGTGAGGAAGTTTACGGTAGTGTTAGAGTGATTGCTTATTAGTTTTTACCTGTCTCAGTTCTCGCTTGGTGACCACAGTACTGTTATACAACGAGCTGTCGTTCGTCACGATGGCCTTGCATTCGCTTTTCACCCTGTGAATTATAATGAAATCAGTATTGTGTACATAGATATCAATGTCTCACTTATCTGTTATGTACGTGCCAGTGTTACAGAATTGACAGACTATTGTCCAGTTTGCTACTTAATGCATGTTAGGACATTTTGAACCTAACATAATACAATATCACAAGGTATTATGTTAGTCACATAGTACCTTGTAAATATTTCGAATCACAAATTATAAAATGATCAAACTAAATAAAAATGCTATTATGTTTGGAACAAGCTTCGAAAATAACAACAGCTTCAAGAAACTCCTGTTATTGGTAGGTACACTTATTTTAATTTATTGAATTCTCTTGTTCCCAATATTACATCAACATAGACTGTTTGACGTCGCACATCGTCCGCTACTTAAACACAGACGTCGTGACGTCAAAACGTAAATATTAAATATACAAAAACTACGTCTGCATATTCATTCAACCTAGTAATTAAGAAATGCATCTACATTATTCCGTTTCTGTGAACAATTGTTTTTATCGGAATATCATCACGGTAATTTAATCCTAAAATAATATAATATTGTAACGAATACCTAACGAAAGCATTGATAAATATATGACGTCATTGCAGAACGAATTCTTTCCGCAAAGAAACGTATACTTG
Organism: Anticarsia gemmatalis; assembly: GCF_050436995.1. Taxonomy (NCBI): domain Eukaryota; kingdom Metazoa; phylum Arthropoda; class Insecta; order Lepidoptera; family Erebidae; genus Anticarsia; species Anticarsia gemmatalis. Next base: position 6,259,389 of record NC_134760.1, read on the forward strand.
ATTTGGCTGAATTCACCTCACTACGAAGTATTACAGATTAGCTACGATTGGTGAATAACTACCTAATAAAGAGTTATTTTCGTAACGAAAGTATTAAGGTAACTGTTACGATTATTTTTTCTGTAACCGTGAGAACTCAGTCACGTGTGGCCGCACGCGTGACCAAGTGATGCGATTTGAATGAATTCATGGATATCGCCGGCACACGTGTCAAACCGTGCTACCAAACTACATTACAGAACTAAAGGTCATTATTCATGAACAGTTCGGCCTTCAGTGTGACCTAACCGGATAAAAATCTGTATTTTCTGGCCTTAAGTTCTTTAAGTGATAAAGTTTGAAGAACTGATGCGGTTCACTTGAATCTGCGTAACAGTTAACCGAATTGTAAGTTTGTTTATACATTCGTAGAAATAAACCAGTTTGAACTGTCAACATTTGATTTTCTATTCGGCCTCGGTCATTACCTTATTATATGTATCGTAAAACGTTATACTTTAATGCACATATTTAGTTAACAGAGCTACCGAGAAGTAATTAACTTGGATTGTAACAAAGCCTTTTGAAAACATCATAATAAAAGGAGCGGAGGCGTTGATAACATACTACTGGTGAGCAAATAACATCGCAAATACATTCTATTATCATAATATTGTATCTACAGTTGACTGCGGGGGTTTAAAATTATCACGGGATTCAAGATAAACATCATAAAATGTTCATCTTATGCTTATTTGCTTCAAAGACCATATTATAAGCTGTCACTGCCATATTCGCTCAGTATAGATAAATTAATAATACTCATGTTTTGTTTGAGAATTTTTATATTTATTGATATATCATGATGACTATAGTGATAATGATCTCAAATTGTTATTATGTTGCATATACATATCATCTTGAGAATTGACTAAATCTATAAATTCATCTCCATGAATGCAAGGAAATGTGACTAGCATGTGTTATACGTCAATGTTGATATAAAAATATCTAAACTACTACAATGAAGGCTACAACAATCAATGCTCACATAATGAAGGGTTGCAGTCGATTGCACTTCGAACTAAACAAGTATTTACAATACAGCGATCGATTCATTGTCCCTTCACGCTTCACCGCTAGTTCAATGATGGCGGTGTTGACAATACATTACATACATACATAATATACCGTCTGCGTCCCTGTACATACGGGTAACATACCATAGAAATGATTGCGCGACATCGTGATAAGTGATGCTTGCGCAAACGCCTTTAGCGACTCTAATGACATCTGTCAACTTGTGACAAAAGACTTGAAAATATAAGCGCCGATTAGATCATGGCGTGTATTAATTACGAGTAATTGGACACTATTATTGTTAAACTTAAAGTTTTTGTACGTAAATTAAAACTTCAATAGAATTTTTTGAAGTCTCGATATTAATCAGAGCGATAAGATCTATTTGTTAAACACTGTTTTGTAGATATACGCGAATAAACAGTTAATAAAACATTGACCTTTTACCATTAATGGTTTATATAATAGTATTCTTAAATTAAAATATTTAAATACAAACTATTACAGCCCTATTTATGGCTCTACTTCTCGACTCAAGATTATATATCTTGTAGTGAAATAGATTGTCAGAATCAACAAACAAGTCACGACTTATTATTTATTTATGTAACTGATCTGTGATTCCCCAAAGAAATATCAGACGTCAACTTTTGACGCATTTTGACGTTAAGTATCAAATATTTGCAAACAATCGTGATGAACTATTTCCTCTGTCAGCGAATTGAGTCTCACATTACATAATTTGTTAAGAATTTTCCTAGATATGTTAGGTAAAGTTTGTCTACATAATCAGAGCTCGGGCGATATCGCCACGAAGTGTTTAGATGCGGTGGAAGTCACGCACAGATAACATATTGGGTTTAAGGACTGCTATAACTACATCCAATCACATTTTCCTTATTCGATGCATACGAACTAGCGCATTATGCAAAAAATAAACGGAAGGCTGTATTGGAATTTGCTAAATCATTCGTGTTAAATCAACTACAGTATAAATTTCAATACTCGCATTGACATCTTTATCATATTATTCAACAAGTTTTTGTGATCTTAACATAGATTTTCAGTAAAAATGGCTTTTCGAATTAGGAATGTTACTGAAATTATAATTAGGTTTCATTCACAAGATAGTTCTGTCGCTGTGAAATTAATTTTACACAAGTGAACCAAAAACAGCTGTGAGTGTGTAAATATACAATTCTGTAAGACTGGCACAGTATGATAATAGCAGACATTGAGTAGAGTTATATATTTACAATATGGAATATTTCCAAAACTATGAATGAAACTGATTGAATTAAAATATACTTACGATGTGGTTGCGGAATGATCAGGCACCATCGCGATGATGTTGACACTCATATTGACTCTCATCATGTAATTGACCCAGCATGCGAAAAACATCATAATGGCGACGTTGAACCGCGCCGGGACGATATCTGCAAACAACAACCCTCCACATTAACATGACGAACCGTTATTACGAAATCACATCAAGGCGTTCGTGGAACCGATATTCTCTTATAAACACAACCGAAGGAGTTTTCCTTATAGGCTCCAAATGCAAATGGATTTCCAAATATTTAAAACAAACATTATGTAATAAGGTTGAACGCTTTGGAATAACCTCGGGTTATTCATGACTTAATTATTCGCCAAATGATTCTGTTAAGCTACCAATCATTAGTGATGAGATCATTTCGTCATCGACCTTTGATGAATGCGGAAATAGACATGAGATTTGAGTTTAGCAAATATTGTGAACAAGAATGCACGACCTCGGAGAACCCGTAAGCGTACGGAAGATAAACTTTCGAATACATTGTCAATATCAGACTGAGAGTCATACGTTGACAGCTTGTGTCTGGTCCGTTGCACCATGCACAATTAGATATCTCCGTATTTGTAACACTGCGCTTTCAAACAAAAAATAATATGGAGCGAAAGTGAGTTGACATATTGAGCACTTGATCTGATTTGTTCTACCGAAATAATTTGACGCGACGCAAGTGAAATTGCTTGGTCATCTCGGACAAATCAATTACGCTTTAGAACGGGCTATGAATTCATTCACAAACATTATGTTTCAAATATTTAAAAAACAAGATTCCAAACGAGTATTCGTTGTTGAGCACGTTTTTCTGCTAATTGCTAATAATATTTATGAAAACACGTCTGTGGTAGCTGACTGGATGTGGGATCTTTTTATTCTATTAGGATCTTTTTGTCGTAGCGAGTACACATGAGGCATTGTTTGAAAAAATAATGAAGCAAGACGAACAACTAAGTATAGCAACTATTTTTTACTCACATGTAGGTTTTATATAAAGAATGTTCGTATTAAAAAACAAGTATGTACATCCGATAAAATCGACTAGCATCACTGGCAAAAGATCGTGTTTTTTCTACGGCCGTGGCCTCAAACCTCGATGAATAGAGCCCCGCGTGATGATGACAACGAAACGGCCGTAGCACGATATCGAACCTATCATCAACGAATGCTAAATGGATTCTTATAAAGGCGTCTTACCCCCGGTTTCTCCGTTTTTATATGAGTTTAAACGGTATTGAATAAATAAACTACCGCTAAATGTACATTCAGAAACCGAGGGTTAGTTGTTGAATATTTGGGTAGAAAAAACATTCCCTGCAAATTGTAGACTTTTTCAAACCCAATGTCTGAGCCGAAACCGTTTAAATCGTTTTAGCGCATCTATGAAGTGAAGGCTTCCTCTGGGTCTTACTTGGCCCATGATTCTAGCTACGTATTTTCTTACTAAGGGCACCCACTCAATAAAATATTTTGCATACAAATAACAAAATATAAACAAAGGTTATTGAAGAAATGATTATTGTAGTTAACATTTCATTGGATTTTATGATGATGGCTTCAACAATATAAATATAAACAACTCAAGTAGTATTAACATCTGTATTTAAGATATCATTAATGTACAGTTTTCAAAAGAAATAGTGTAATCGTAGACGTTTAAAACGGAATCTTCGCGAAATCGAATTTGAAATTAAGAAAATCTTACATTAAATTCTTGCATATTAATTTAAATATCATGTTTTAGCTAAGACATTAAAGATATTGAATAAAAATACTAGTTATTATTAGATATTATTCCCAAAAGATACCGCAGATTTTCCCACACTCATTTTTAACGAACGGGTCCGAATCATCAAAAAAATGGAACCGTTTAATTTAAATATACAGCATTATAAATAATTTATAATTGCGTATTTATTATAATCTAGAACAAGCGTATCATAAAATTAAGTAGTAAGTGTATATTTCTGATCACTAATGGTACTAGTTTATTTAACTTGTTGCTGACCGTCACGGAAACCACATACTCTTCATGTGTACCAATAAAAAATCGATTAGGAACAAAAACTCGTCGTACAAGGAGAGTAATTGAAGTCTTTTCAAGTATTAAAATAAATCACTATAAAAAATAGTATAGTTGTTCTTCTTTAGAACTAAATATCATTTTATAGCGTGCCTTGTCCTTTAAAAAGCCTCACTTATTCTCGTAATTTCCTTATCTTCATGTCAATTATGATTATATCTGTCCTTATAAACTGCAAACTAACATATTCAAGCTGAAATGCGGCACATTTCTTTACTAACGGCTAAAATTATATTATTTATTGGCAAGAAAAGTACCTGTAACTTACAAGAGTATAAGCCTTTCATAATCCCATAAGTACGTACTTCAACAAAAGTAGCTTGGCAGAGTAGCTTAGGATATCTTATCTAGGCACTCATCTTTTAAAACCTCTTTTTATCTTACTTTTGAAGGCGGAGTTATACTGTCATAAGCCTCTATTGTACCCTTTAACTCTTTGTGTCACTATGAATGGAAGACGTTTATTTAATTGGTGTGAAACTTAACATGGTTATTACTTTACCTACTTCGCTACTTCATAAGTCGTACCAGCCAGTAACATGTTGAGATACTCAGTAATAAATCACAAGGATATAATCACTAAAACGTATATTTAAAGGCAATTTAAAACTACTTGTCTGTAATTAGATTTTACTGACCGATTGTCTGTCTAGTCACACGAATTTAAGGTGTGTATCGTTGAACTTAACATTTGGCGTCTATTTCAATCTATGTCTTAACTAGTCTCGAGTTTTAGTAGAGATGTCAGCGTCAACGTATTCAAAATTACCTATGCACATCCATACTACTCGTGCAATGGTACGGCATGGTACCAATAACTTTTAACTTTACTATTATGCAAAGTGTGAAATAACTCCATAATTTCACATTTCGCAAACATATTCTCACTCCTGTTGATGGCAGGAGACAACATCAATAAGTTGTCAACTGTGCTTGCATTCTGGAGGATTCCGAATGTCCGTATGTCCGTGTAGCGGTGAAAGTGCAAGAATGCAGGGTCTGCTAGGCGCAGGCGCCGAGTGGCCGCCGCCGTCGCCGCGTGCGCCGCGTCCGGCGCCAGCTTCTCGTGCTAATGACTGACCATCCCGTTTCTGCCCCATAACACTTTATTTGCCTCACACTTTTATGTATTACGGCCTGCACATTAAATTACTAAAGTACACTCAGCCTAGTGCGAATTATGCTTTTTACATTTTATGTAGATCTTTTTCACTGACTCTTATAATAAATATCGGTAGATAGCCGCTTGTGCTTAATATAGGTACTAGGCGTATTAATAGCACAAGCGCATTCTTGATTTATTTATATGACTGTAAAATCTATAATTCTCTTGTCAAAGCTAGTAAACACTATAATGAAATTGAAATGAACATTTAAAGCTCAACGAATTGAACAGTCCCTAACTTTCACCTATCACTATTTATAAACTAGAAACGGTCAAGGTCTTTGAAAGTAAACCAGAAACTTCCACGTATCTAAATATTAATCTGTTCATCGCAAGACCTAACGGGCACCGGGACGAAAACACTTATCAATATAACAAAAGTGACAGATGTCGAACGCAAAACTTTCAAGTGATTAAATACTCGGTATTACAGGTACACATACTCTAACGGGACAGCCTACTTATATTAAAAAGGTTTATGATTCATTTCGCACGTCGCCGTCGCCCGCGGTCGAGATGCAAAAATATATCCGTCTTCGAAGATTCGGGTCTGATCGGTCATTACACTTACAAGGCGACGTACGGTCGAAAGTTGTGTACGTCGCTCATATATTAATTTTATTGTATGTGATATAACCAAAACATAAACGCGGTTTTATTTTGAGACTCCCATTAATTGTCTTATTATGGACGTAAAATAAAATTACACCAGAATTGGGGTCAACAGAGGAGGAACTTAAAATTGGAAGTCAATACCTTAGTTGACATTTAATGGACTAGCTTTCTAAAACGTACTGAGAAATAATGTAAATATTTCGGTGTGCAACACGTGCTAGTGGCGATAATTGCTTTGTTTATTTCCTTATTGATCTGATAACCTCAACAGGAAAGGCCTTTGCCCCACATGAATGAACTGTCACCGCTACCTTATTGCTTTACACACAATATCGAACGTTACCGCATAACACAATACAATTAGCAGGAAAAGATAATATTTGACACGTTACAGTTTCGGAAGGTCTTAACATGACAGCTGATAAAGGCTTAATTAGTTTAGTATGTCAATAAACACAAGTATTTCAACATAAAACTGTAGCTTTTCAGTGCTATGAAGACCCGGAAAAAGAAAAACAATTACCTATCGTGTTTATATAACGAGATAAGTGAATCAATCGCATCATTACGTAAATGTAATACTAAAACGTAAATAACTTCTGCTTCGCACGGGTCATTTTGGAATGAAAGAAGTGTTACGATTTAAGCCCACCATATATTAACTGAGGGCAGGTTAGTTACTTTGAAAATTGTTTAAAAAACTTTTCGGCAATCTAATGTTTCTAAGAGATATTTTTCTTCACCGAAATGAAAATCGTTGACGTGTCTTCGATTTGATCCCTGTCAAGAGAATGTTTATGCCAACCGGCTATAACTGCTTTTTAGCGATAACAAAAGATAAATACATCAATTTCAAAACATTATCTTGCTTTAGATGAATTTACTTTAGTGAGATAAAGTACTACACAAGATTGGAAACTTACCAGCATGCTTTTCATAGATAATTGTAAGACTTATCAGACGGATTTTGTTTTCATACATTATCTGTGACATTAACACTCAAGTACGTATCCGCAGCTGTTAAAAGTCAGCGCTTAACAAAAGAAAATCACTTTTAGCCAGCAATTTGTATTGATAAAATAGAACCCTCATTGTTAATTTATTATAGTATTATAAGCACCGGAAAAACCATTATAAGTAAAGAGAAGCCTTGCCACGCCGTGTGATAAACGTAAACAAAAACAAACCATATCAGATCATTGAACGCGACAACCGTGAATAATGTTAATTAACCAGAAATCCTACTTTTTATAATCCTGGTAATTTTGCACTGACGCAGACAGGGACCTGTGACGATACCGTTCAACCGTGAACAACAGAACCGATAGTTTCAAATCATTCGCCCAAGGGCAGATACGCCGTCAACAGAAGCGTACATAATGTTGTATACAGATTGTATACATACAATGTAACATCATCAGTTTCGCAGATAAAGCTATTATAACGATGTGAAGTCTCGCAAATATTAATCATGCATTCATTACATACGCTTGGAATAGGTTTTGCTCTTTTATTCTTCGCGGAGGTACCTTCGGACAACTGGTTTGTTTTGCAACTCTCTCTTAGTAAAAAATCTCACGAATTGATTAGATACGATAGAAACGTGAGGGAATCACTACGACACCGCATCATGCTCACTCGTCACATAAGTACTATACTTAATATCTTGTATCATCTAGATTCTGTTTACCAGGGTAAAGACCTTCGGCAAGAAATATTTTGATATGTCCTCATAAGCATTTAAATGTCTTAATGTTTTCAACAAAAATCGCATATTTATACAAAAAGGTGTTGTTTTGTCAAAAGAATTAAACTAGTCTGGCAAGTCAGTAATTTATGCAGCAACCCCTTTTTAATTCGTGTAAAGAATTTAGGCAAATGTTATGGTATTAAGGTATCAAAATTTAGAGTTACACTTTACACAATCGATAACTGTTATCTTCCAACTACTGATTGTTTAGTACATACAAATGTGAAGTTTTAGATTAAGGCTTTGGTCTTCGATTACGGATTAGTATCAGTCTAAACTTATGCGACTGCAATAAAATGTGAGCACAACGAGTTCTCTGGCGCTAATACTCCTGTTTTATTTGTGACAATAAAACAAACTGGCAAACTTGTTTGAATTGCAAATTGATAAATATTAACTGAAGCCGAACTCTTAGTTTTTTCTGTATCGACACACCTTATATACATAAATGTCTATACTTATATAATCATGGGAAATTATTTTTTACGATTTGTATTTTTTATTTACAAATGTGATAATAATATTCAAAATGGTGAATAATTTCTGACCATGACTGTTAGGAAAACAAAGAATAATAAGAAGTTAGTAATATGAAGAGTTAAGGAATATTTAGCAACATATTTGATATGAACAATGTAAAGAAACAAAACTACTCAGTTACGGTTTTCGTCGCGGTTTCTTTCACTTTCAACAGTTTTGTTATGGACACTTGCAGACTGCAGTTCGTGCCTTTCCCGACCATGACCGCTGAAAATAGCGTGAAGGAAAATAAACCGATGAAACCTGAATGACTTTGTAGTAACTAGTAACAACTAGAGTTGTTTTCTTTGCAACAGTACCAGACTATGAAGTCAACTAGATAATTATTAAATAGAGGATTTTAACTAGATAAACTGTAGTCTTAATAAAATACATTCTCAAGACTGAGTACTTTTGGCTTTGTGCTAATCCTAAAGCTTCTGTCGCAAAGGAGTGTGATCAAATACGATTCTTATTATTCTTCATTTATCCAGAAAACAAATTATCTTTATGCAAAACAGTCCGTGAGTGAACTTAAATTATTGTTGCTATGGTGACGATAAAAAAAGAATTAATTTTCATTATTCGAGAAAAATCGTTTAAAGTTACAAACTACTTTGAACATGAAACAAAGCAAAAAGTTTATAATCTGACGGTCACTGGCGTTAATAACTTTTAACAACACCTCTCGCTGGCGTTGACTTCAGTAAAAAACATAATACTTTTGCAATAATTAACAATTTACAAAACGTTAAGTGCTCATTATAATATCCAAGAGTCGCTAAACATTTGTAATGTCAAATGTCTGAGATATCATTCACCTCATCTTACCTACACTATAGGATGTCTCTAATGAGCACATCTTTTAATTGCCGCATTATTACTGTTAGCTACCTTCGCTGTTAATAATCTTAAAATCTATTGTTTACATGTAAAGTAAATAAGATTCTTACCGAATAATTTAATGTGAAACTTCATGTTGTAGTATTATGCACGAAACACGTAATGAACACAAAACAACCGCACGGTGTGTTAGCACGCACGCGCGCCGCGGTACGTTGCGAATTGTGGCGAACTAGCGAGCTGCGCGAACGCTTGTCTTTCCACGACTGCCTTTACGTTGACTACGCCGGTCGCCTGCTTTTAGATCCGCACACTGCATTCGAAGGCCTCACCTCGCGTGCCACTTCAAAACATCCGATCGTCAATGGACATTAACGCTGCAAGTAACACAAAACCTTTGATGTCGCTTGCACATATTCATACGTTATATACTTTCTGTAGCTACATTGCATTGGCTTATCTTTAAGATTATCTCAAATCATCGAGTTTTGGGATAAACGGGATTATACATTGTTTCGACGTAACGCGTTGAAGTCTTTCTTCCTGAAAATCAACATTTTGCTCTAAAGATTTCCCCAGGGACTGCGGTATCTACAATTTATTATACCATTTTCCTTCTTATATTCCAAGAACCTTTTCTTTTGGAAAATACAACACCTGCAGGTGCTCAGTCACTTATTTAAATTTTCAATTAAATATCGGTTTCAGCAACCTAATGTCAGAAAGGGATAACACGTAAGTACTTAGCACATAAATCTTTGTGCATTTCTTCAAAATACATTATTATACTAATTGTATACAAATTTTAGCAAACATATCCCTTTTCTGGAATTAGCACAAGTTGTCAAGTTAGGGCAAGATTCAAACAGATTAATTAGCATTTACTCCACGTTTGCAAATCAAATCAGTTACTATTGTTAGTAACGAGTTTCATTATCGTGACCAAAGACATTATAAAACAGTGATAGAACTAGGTACTTAATTAAAAATGTATGAACTTGTATCTATGGCTATAACCTAAGGATTTGTATGCACTAATACCTACGTAATATTTGTTTTATTTGTATGTAAATACTTCATTTTAATGAATATGAATTATAATTTTACGTCACTAGATGTTTTCTTATTATTCATTTGAATAGCAACTAACGTCACTGAAGTACTCGGTACTCTACAAAAATAGCAGTAGTTGCTGATCAGATGGTACTAAATTAGAATTTCGGGTCGATAAAATAGATGTAAAAAATTGTAAATAGTAAAATCCCGGAATCAAACCAATGGTTGCTTCGGTCACGTCTAGTCACTCGGGTCTACAACAATTAACAAGATGCCTGACTGCTTTTCTATCACAGGTAATAGGAATAAATACCTAGTAGGGAGTTAGTAGAGAGCCTTAAATTGGATGCAAGATTCACGGCTGGCGGCTTCAATTTAGAATTTAAGATATTATTGGCCCACAAAGCTATAGAGCGATGGCCCGGTACAGCTACTTTATCTTGGAAATTCAGAGAATTATTTTGTTTAATCGAGGCTCTCGAGTGATATAAGTTGTCGGATTACCAAGTACTCCCAAAAACTATCCCAACATTAATCCTACTATCCAACTATCAAGAAGTTATACTACAACATTAAGGTACATAACTTACAATAAACTTTGTAATATTATAATTTAAAAAGACATCTACCTATTAAACAAATAGACAAGGTAAACCAGTTGGATACACAACACAGTAGCCAGATAGAACAAAACAACGCTCAGTGTTAGTGAGCATCGAGAATTTTATAGACCATCGCTTCTACTTTATTATTGTAAGGGCAGCGTCAAATTAGCCACAATCTGACGCACGCCTGAAGTGCGGTGGCCGTGCGTTTTTCATTCATCTAGATTTCTGTTTTATGATGAAGTGCGACTTTGTTGTGTTTAAAAAAAGCGCATACTTTAAAGTCCTAGTAATGTGTTTACTAGGTACAATGCTTGTTACGAGTAGTAAATTCATGATGTGCGCGAATTAATTGCTGACTTTCAGGGCTTTGATTGAAAAATATACGAATTATAGTTTTATTATCTGGCAATTTCACAATTGCTTCTGTAGAAGAAGTAACTAAACAAGTACAAAAACTTAGTTTATTAAAGTTGGTAGATAATATGAAAATGTAGCACTAAACTGCCATAGTTGTCGTACCAGCAGTTGTCGTATAGTGAGTGACTCCCCTACATCTTAGCCTGTGAGACGTAATGGTCGATATTTATAGATAATATTTATGAAAATAGCCATTTACTTTTAAGTTATAGAATATTGGCAATAATAAAAATAGTAAGCAATGTTTATCGCGTGCCATTGAACAGAAGTTCTGCAGTAAAGGGTTACTAAAAGTAAAGGCATAAATATACCTTATAATTTTTATAAGGAAATTGGTAGTTTAGGTTGACAATTATTTATTTTATTATGAAAGTAAGTATGTAATAATCCAGGTAACGATAACAATTGACCTCCACCAACAGGAGTCCGATTCAAACACTGAGATAACTTTGAAGCTTATAAAAGTCTGCCAGTCCGGGTGTGACTACTGCAGGACGGCAAATAAGTGATAATTAGCCAAGTAAACATGAGTAATAAGGGATCGAGTGCAAAGATCTAAATAGGGAGCCATTGCTCCGGCCGTTTGCAGTGTTGCACGCTTTTTATTCGTTTTATCATGAGAACGGTGTGGACGCGTATAAACCCAAGACCAGTTCTGGATGCGGGACAACATCCCGGTATAAATTTGTTCGTTGTCAGAATTATAAAGGAGCACTTACTGCAGATATTACACGTTTGCGTGAATTCATTTAGGACTTTATTTTTAACTTCAAAACGTTCGCAAAAGGCATTGCTGAAAAGCCTAAGGCGATTGCAGCTATTTATAAGTTTATCAGGTCTATTCATTTTATCTCAGAACCATTTGGTAGCTGTCTTTCTTTTTAAAAAGTGGCTTTTCTTTCTTTATTTCTTTGGTACCGTGCCTAAAGTCTTGCGTGGCAGGGACTTTTACAATCACACAAAATCGCCCAGACCCGAACCAAAACATTGTAACGGCGAAGTGAACTCTTAACAACTAGGCAACATTTATCTATTACCTTGTCCTCAAAATTTGTTAGTTGTCATTTTGCCAATAGGCGTTTAGCAAAAAACCTATAAACAACGGGCTCCATAGGGTCACCTTGTGTATGCATCATACACGCGTATTCAGATTTCTAGCCTCGCTATCTAGCTCGCCAGATAGTTAACGACTACATTGTTATGATAATGTCCACATCCGGTGCTCTTTTACTCGTTTACTTTTTTATGACGTCGTAAAGTATTACTGCTTATTACTTCGGTAGTCTAGTAGTCGTCAATTAGGCTTGCTGATCGGGAGTACGATTCCAGACTTGATAACTTTTACATTTTTAAGCGTAATTCGTAGTGTTGTCGTCAGCACTGATGAATCTAAACGGGTTACTTAAACCGAAATAAGTAGGTATTAGTCGTCAGGTTGCATCTTAACTTCTTGAGAGTTTGTTTCTTGTTAAATGATAAAAACAAGTACCTGAGCACTTATAAAATTCATATCTATCATTCATATCAGATCATTATTATCTTAAATCGATCCGCAGATGTTAAATTCTTGACGTTATTTAAGCTTATGTAAAAGATAAAATATCATTGACAAGTAGAAAAGTTTATCTCCAGACTCTGATTTGCACATTAGCACTTAATGTCCCGCAAACGAAACCACTAATCCGTAATGTCGCTTACGTCTATCCATTCATTGATACTCTTAGCTTCTCGTGTGCAAATATTTTCATAATCTTATGAAATATGTAGGTACTATTTTGAGGAAAATACCAAAATAAATACTGGAATCTAGACGAATGAAAAAATACTGACAGATGTCCGTCTCTACTTGTCTCGTCTCGATTCGATCAAGTAGGTACTAGGTACCTACATAAACTTTTAGTTATCATCTAAATATATTCATAAAACCTACCATTGTTGTATTTTTTTATCATTGGAATGACTTCCTTGTTTAGATTAGATATTAGAAAGCTTGGAAACTAAAAATTCGTAATTTAACTACTCAAACGTCCAATGGATACTAAAATATCCAAAATTATATTACAATACCCTCCATGGACGTTAGTAGGCACACGACAGACGACCTTTATTAGGTAGGTACCTAAGATGCTTATGGAATTCTGTCAAGATAAAAAAATAATGCATTCGAGACATTGCGATTACCAAAATTGTAATTCAGTAGTATTGCACAATTTAAAATTGTTTATAAATAAAAATTAATGCCATATCACGTGATGCTCTGATAAGTAAGTCAAACAATCTTTCTCTCAAATATTTGATAAGGTTTTAAAGACATTACCTACGTGTAGAACAGTAGTTTTTATGAGTGGAAATAAAACACAAATATTATCATTATTTTATTATATTTAATATCCAAATCATTGCACATAACTAAATATGATAACATGACTAGTTATTTTAACATAATGCCGTTAAGTACATTAAAGTAATATTGCTAGTACATTAGGTGGGTAAAACGTAATAATACATTTGTATAAGGGTCGGTTCACATCTGACGGAAGATGCGTCGGGCGTAGCTTAATGTGAACCGACCCATATTCGGTTGAGTGTAAACGGTCGAGTGTTTCTCTATACGTTTGTCTGTTCCAGCGTTACGCGACAGATCATACGCGACGTATGTTCCGTCAGATATGCACCGACCCTTAATATATGAAGTTACTAGGGGATGAATACATAAAATACTAACTCTTGCCTGCGACACCTCTTCCTATTACCCGAAATCCAAATCGGTTCAGGGGTTTAGGCTTAAAGAAGAGACAGATAGATAGACAAAGTAACTTTAGCATTTATGGCAAGATGATTGTGTCGAAACTTATAGTCATTAAATATGCATTGTAATCTGATGAGTAGAATTGTAATATATACAGCCTATTTTACATACAACTAAATCGAACCGAGGTGTTACACACCTTTGGGTAAAACCTGCGTGATGTTATTCAATAGGACATCATTATTTTCCTATACAACATAACAAATATGGTCAATATTGTGCAATATAATTGCTTGAACATATGTTTAAAATAGTCCGACTACTTAGTAGACTGCCTTACAATGCACGATTGAACTAGATTATTATTAATAATTCAGTGTAGGTCCGTAAAAAAATTGCTGTATCAAACAGTCCACTATCAGCTGCATAAGCCTGCGGGTCACTGATGTTCTAAAATATGAATTCTGTATATCTCCGTCAGCCATGAATGAACCTTGCATACAAGGCTCTTTACTAAGTTGTCGGACTATAACTGTATACGGAGTGTTAGCAGCACACTGATCTTATTTACCAATGTGTAAATAATATTGCGTTACATACATTTATTGGTCGACGCGTCGCCGTGATCCGGTAGTGTGTGACGAACATTCCCTTTACAAGGTCTGCTACCTATCATTTGACATTCTCACGTTTGTAACAAAAGAACACAGAGACGAATAAAACTTTAAATATTACTTGTAGGTGCGCCAACTATTTAGTACATAAATAATACGTTTCATAGCAACAGTTAAAGATCTTATCAATATCCCTGAACTTGTTTATTATCTCATGAAGTGAAGCGAAATGTATTCGGCCTTAATGCATTACATCATGTCTTGTGACGTCACTTAACATTTTAAAATAGTTGAAATAAAGCGATGATATATGACGATTGGAAAAAAAACTAAGAGTTTTTCAGCTTTGCGTGAATCAAGATGAAGAGAGTATTAATACGATTGATAAAAAGAACGAGACGTTTGTACTAAATCAATAACTAAACGATATTGGAAATACAATAACTCAGGACAAAGCAAACATATTGAACATCTATTAGACTAAATAAAAGTAGCATTATCTAAGTAAAATTAAGCTCTTAGCTGCCTTAGTGCCAACTAAACGAGCGTACTCTATGAGATCTTCGTTTTTCGCGTTATTTTTCTTACCGGCGTGTCTTTTATACGCCTTGTACAACATAACTGCGCCGTTCACCCACACAGGTATGTAGTTCAGATCACTTTCTTTCGGGAAATTGTTATCTACACTGTCAATATCGGGGTCTAGCCTCGAATACGGTGAAGCTTCTAACTTAGGAATACAGTCGACTAGTGGAAGCCATTTGTAGGTCTCAGGACACAGGAGGTCTGAGGGATAGAAGTTTCCTTTATACCTCATCTTGCGGCAAGAATGGATGTAGTAGCCCATGTAGTAATATTCAATTTGCGGACATACGGAGTGCAGCTGTCTTGTGAACTCGATCTCTCTAAAACAAAAACAGAATATAAATGGCCTTGTCATCAATGTTAACGTTACTGTATGTTCATTACGATGTCCCGAGTTTGATTACCGGGTTGGATGGAGTTGATGTTTTTCATTAAAAAACTTCTAGAGCGCTTTAAGTAACGTGTTTATTAAATTCCTATAGATATGGGGAAAAATAATAGTTAATGGTTTTCATACAGAAATGCTGTTTCCAGAAAACATGCGTAATATAACAAGGATAATGAAAATATAATACAACTCGTATCTCATACTCGTAAACGATTCTCAGTACAAACAGCTTCTGCATAAATGAATGCGTGAAAACTCATGTAATATTAATAACATTTATTACACGATAACAAGATTGACTAGATCTCATGGTACTATTCCATAGATCTGCATTTATTGTGGATAGAGACAAAACATACAAGCTCGAGGAAGCTTAGCGTAAACTAGTTAGTATATTATGCACAATCATTTCCTTTATATCACGTAAATGTTATTGTTATCACATACTTACTTCTAAAAAATAATTTCTATTCTCTATGTGACATTCTATTATTTTTTTAGATATTGATATGAGATTCAGCAAATATTCTCATGTCATACGTGCTCACGCCCAATAGAATTAATATAGAGAATTTTGGACCAACCCATTTTAAAATTAATTTTAACTAACCATTACTCTCACGTTGCATGATATACAATTGTGCAAATAGGTAATCTATTTGGAAATCAAACCCACGACTCCCTATACACTATGTAAAGAATAACACCTTTAATGATGGGACAGGACTATCTTTGCACACCGTTATAAGTAAGACAATCTTCATTAGTACAGACGAGAAATTTAAAGAAGAGTTCTTTTACCTTAACGCGCCATAAGTTCCTAAAGTCAGGTTCATATACTGTGGGTCATAGAAGTAGTAGACAGAGGAAACACACTTGGGCAGTATGTCTATGACACCGACTGCGATCAGCTTGCCGTCCAACCAGTACTGCTGGTGGAACGACCCGTAGCCGCAACGAGGCCCATTCTCTCTGTGCTCCTCCTACAAATTAAACAGTCATAGTCAGCCTGCGACCACGGCGAGTACCACCTGCGCCGAAACGTTAGGCATTTTAAGGTAAAATGCGTGATCGCGTTAATTCCCGTATCCTATTATATATTAAATTAGACAATTATTTGATTAGATTTTGATTTCATTTGGTTCATAAGTCAACAATGAAGAAGAGCTATTATTGAAGTCAGATTTTGCATTGTACTTATACCAAAATATATACCAATTTTATTGGTAACATAAAAAGTTATGTTATGAAAACATTAACAGATTGGAAGAGTTGTTTTTTTTATTTTAATCTTTATTGAAATAGCAGTTTTTGTTCCAGTGCAAATAATATTTATAAATACTTAAATATTTTGTATTCCTCCATAGTTTTATATGATAATTAGTAAACAAATTATTTCGCACAATTTAAATATTTAAAAGCCGACATTAAATTACAATAGATTAATAGCTAGCAACACTTAAACAAAAAAAAGCTAGTCCCCAATCAAAACACTATTTCTTTATCTATATCACTATCAACTTTGCATAATTATAAGGTATAAAATTAAAATATAATGCTTATGTGATAATTATACTCACCAACAATGGACTCTGTACCAAAAAGTCTTTGAATTTCACCTCAGTGCATTTGTCTGGCTTGTCATTATGAATTGTTGTTTGGTACTTGACATACACCTCATGAGTTGCTTTAGCTGTTGCCAACCATTCAGGACTTGGGGGAGCTGTTCTTACTAGTTTCATCTACAAATTAACAAAAAAATATATAAGTAGCACCAATAATTTAATGATGTCCATGGTAGAATGGTTCAAGTGGTGTGTGGTCTAAGGACTATTGATATGACTATATTTGAACATGTTGTCTGTATTGTTACGTGACACAAAACAAGTTAATAATATGGTAGATTATTTTTTTGACAGTGTGAAAATTGGATGCAAAAGGAAATCAACATAAAAAAAATAGTAGCCATTAAATTGTGAGAAAATTCTAGACTGTATCACTCTTTACCACTGTCTTGAAAACAAATTTACTCACATTACTCAAATACGCAAGTGGTTTAATAACAACAAAAAACATACAATGGTCTACCAAAAAACATAATGTATCATTGATACCTCTAGTTTATGTTTGACATCATCTGGCAACTCATTTATAAAGTCCTCAATTTGTTTTTCCTTGTTTTTGTGAGCATTGTTCACGGGAAGTACGTCAATGCCCTTTTCTCGAAGTTTTTCCAATTTCCTCTCTCGCCGTAATTGTTTCGCTTTTTTACATGGAGCCTTTGTTGGATCAGGCCCTGCGTCTGTAAAACATCAGAAGTTACTAAATCATTTTTTACGATAAATAGCTTACCCCCATTTTCTGAGCTACATTTAGCGGTAGTTTATGTATTCAATAGCGTTTTTTTATATGAATTTTAACGCTATTGAATTGATAAACTACCGCTAAATGTAGCTCAGAAACCGGAGGTTAGTGATTATTATTATGTATACATTAAATTAAATCAAATAATGTCCACTTACTTTTTAAACTAGTTTTATTTCAATAACATAACATAACAGTTGGTAGTCAGCAGGCTAAATAGATAAATAATAAAAAATATATTTATAAATTTTGTTTCATGTATGCAATGCAGGTAATGATTATGTTTGTGAGATAAATATATAGGTACCTATTTTTATATGTAATTATAAATTTTATCAGCAAGTGAATTTGTTTCTGAAAACTTCATATACCTAAATACAGACTTCCAAAGTAAACTTAAATAATTGGTTTGAACAATTTTTCGAGGACCTAACTAAGAGACTAAGAGGTTTTTCTATTCTTTGGCATGTTTTTTTACATCTTATTATTGCTGCCCATTAAACATCAAAACCTTCTGTAGAATAAATTCACCATACATAAATGTTCTCCTAGCTTATAACTGGCTACACCGGCTAATTTCATTGAAACTGGTAAACATTGCAGAATTTTGTTACTGGTACTTATGTCATTTCGGTCTCCAATATCTATTCACTGGACTTCTAGGTGTTAATACCAAATGGTAGTGCATATTTCAATCTATAAATAAAACCAACCTTTTTTAACTTTTGTAGTTTGAACAGCAGCAGAATCAGGCTGATTATTTACTCCCACATCATTTTGAACTGGAGTCTTATCTGAAAATGAAAATGTATTGTTGAAATAGAATTTATCAGTATTCAAACCGTGGCATACAACATTTAATATGTGTGACTATTTTCTTATCATTTCGAAATTCACTTTGTTATTGTAATTTTGTATAACATTTACTAGTATTAAAAAAAATTATACATACATTTTACAGCTTACATTTTTTTAAATCCAATAAGAAATAACTCACAACAGAACATGTACACAAGGTCTACTAATCTAAAATTTTAACACGAGAATAAAAAAAATTGACACCTTTTTCATCATCTCCAGTCATGTTCAAAGATTCACTATTTCTAAAAGTATCCAAGTTGATATTCTGTGGTTCCCTCATACTCTCTACAATCTGTTCTCCTCCCTCCTCAAACCCCTCTGCAAGAACTTCACTACCACTACTGCAAGTGGACATTTTCCTTCCACCTTCAGAAGCTGTTGTCTCTTGACCAGTCAAAAACTTGTTGACTCTCTTTAGCACTTTCTTTTGAGATTTTGTAGCTTTAAATTCTAGTGCTCGGCATCTGAATATAGAACAGCAGTATTTTAAAAGTAATGTCATAGTAACAGTTTAGTTTTGTAGATTTTATTTAATTATACTTATATGTGGTCATGTTAGTTCGTTATGCCAAAAGGATTATTATCAAAAACGGAAGGTTTATGTAAATGATCCTTAACCTTAAAACAATGTTTTTACTATAAAATGAATATTGAAAATGAATGCTAGGTACCATTGCCTAAATAGCACAATTAAGAATAAATAAATTTTAATACAGTACATTAATCTGAATAAGGTGTAGGTAGTTTCTATGTAAGGTAGCTGTAACAGGATAAAGTTTGATAAACTTTATCTGTAACTGTGTGTACATTTAAAGAACAAAGGATCCATGTACAACTGATCGTTTTTACTTACGTTAGGAATGTAAAATATGGGTGTTGTGTGAAATAACTATGCATTAGATACATTTTAGGATAATTTCATGTATTGTTGACGTACCGTATAGTGTACATTGGACAGCAGGTTACATCCATCGTAGGTTTGTAACAGTATTTTCCAGATCGCCTCCAGCCTCTATCAATCAAATCTTGATAATCACTCACAGTCAAAGCATGGGCCCACATACCTTTACAATAATAAACGCATTATTATCTCTCCTATAATTCAAATTATCCTAATAATATTACTCTGTTTATAAACTTACCATGGCTAAAATTAGTATCAGGACTTTTACAGTATCCACATTTATAACTTTCGTGTTCAGCAAAATATTCCACAAGGCTGTGCATTTTATATAACCACGAGTTATATCAATTGTCTGGCACCCGTTGAAGTGTAAATTTAATTAATAATTATGCTATTCTAAGCCAAAAGCGATCGAGAAGATGCAACAGTACATTGAGTGTTTAGTGACACTTGACAGTGACAATGACAAGCAACTCGTCTTGAATTAGCATTATTGACATTGACAGCGCGTAAACCAAAGACAAGAGTAAACTTTGAGACTTATACCAACCTGAATATGGACATTTTCTCGGGTAGAATTTACTACATACTTTACCTTAAACAAGTATATACCTATAACAATAAAATGAACTCGGAACTACTTAAATATTTATTCTAAATCATCATAAATTTGATTCCGGCGTCATGTTTGTTTGTGAAGACTTATCTTCATCAACTTCTATAATATCAGACATTGTTGTTGATGGTTTGGCCAGATATTTGGGATGAGCTCTGCAAAGCGGTTCGAATAAAATAAAATATTAAATGCCTACGTAATAAGAATAATGTACAATAGCAACTACCAGTAGTGTAAAATAATTACATATTTTAATTACCTAACACTTCGCGTAAAATTCCAATGCTGCACTTCAGTTTCGCCCCATATCAAAAACATGCATCCGCTTATTAGTAAAACTGTGGCATGAAAACACCAAATATGCTTCCAAACGTGCGGAAGATGCTAAAAAAGGTGTAAAAATGTGGTTCCTTAAAAAAATAGTTATTTAGTTACTAGTGTTACTACATAATACGAAACAAAAGAATACCTTATACTTTTGTGTTACAGATCCGACACAAAGAGATATCACTACACCAGACGTATTCCCAATAATTTTAATAACCGTATTAATCGAATTCATGAACATAGGCGTGAGTTCCTGAAAACAACAACAATAAGAATAGAGTTGCTCAAGGACTTGTAAGAGGCATAGTACAACTGAAGATTGATTTTCCTGGTAGGTAATGAACGTTGATTTATGGCTCTTAGATTTGCAAATAGATCAAAAAAACTTTGATTATTTTATTGTGCAACATACCTAAAGTACTTTGTACTTTAAGTAAGTAAGTAGGTGTTATAGCAAGATATGTCGGTAACAGTAAGAAACAAAATAACGAACTAACATGCCCAACTATGGTGAAAATTGTAGGTAAACACTAAAAGGTCTAAACTTAACATGAAGTAGTAAATGACAGATTAAATTGCCATGGAGTTTAGACGGGAGATCATCCAAATTGATAAAACAGAACAAACTCATTTCACTCTTAACATTAATCACCATTTTTTATAACATACATGACAAAGGTCCATGGTGAGGTCCATCCCAGCAGCTGTTAGCGCCACTGCTGTACTTAAAAGAACGGGTCCTGGTATCACATGTAGCATCCACGTTGAGGTCACCATTACACCCGGGATGACGTGCGCTAATTCAAATAAATAAAATTATTTATCATTTTAATATCAGCATAATAATACGTAAAAGTAGCAGGGATTTTCTGAACAGCTCCTACTACGTTTCAATCAAAGTTCTCACATGTACAAGTTGAGATTTAAATGTCGACTTATATTCGAGCTAATATAATGGAACTAAGCTACTACTTACAAACTAGTATGAAATATTTTCTTATGTGTGTAATTCGTCTTATTTGTGGCTTATGTTTATAGTAATGAAAAGTGTAAATTAGTATCGTGCCCAATACCAAACGGAAGAAAAACGGCACTGCAGTAATAGCTGAAGCCTGTAACAAATAAAAAAAGAGAATTACTTAAGTATAGTTACATGGAATTCATTTAAAACTGTTTTTTAATAAGCTCTCGCAATTCTTATCCTTTTGGACTAAGGTACATACTATCTGTTCCTGTCGAGCTTGTAGTATTTCCCTACTCAAAGTTGTTGGATTAAAGTTTAATACTAACACTATAAATGTTGTACCTAGCCACCTTAGAGTAATAGAGTGGTCCGTGAATGCAAAGTGATATAATCATCCATGAATATCCGAAATTTAAAATGCAGACCATCCAGAACGGTATAGACTTCAATATAAGTTTCCATGGAGTTCGAGAATTTGTTAACTGAAAGTGCAAAATTAAACCAACTTTATCTAGAATTCAACAGCTGCAAGCCCATTAGCACAGCAAAATCTTTGAGAGAACTTACTTTAATAGTGAAAATAGTCCCAATTGTATTGATTAAGTACGTCAGCTCACGTTCAGATATACAAGGATGTTTTCTTGGAACGTCGGTTACAACAAAGACCCAGGTGATCGCCCACAATATTTGCAAGCTACCAGCTAAATAGAATCCCACTGACCATCGTGAGTAGTAATGTACGGCGGAGCACATAATATACGTAGCGAAAGTTCCCATAGTGACGCCTAATTGCAAAAATACATAGAATTAAAACCTCGCCTTCGAAGAAAATAGGAACAGTATTCGACGCCTTCCTGGATATTATATAATACGTATCATGAGTTAAGTTAAACGTTTATTGAACAAGAATGTTAAATGTAATCTTAAACTTGTGACGTTCTTACTTTTTGAAAGGATCTACTTAGTTAATTTAAAAGGTTATTAATTGTTGTTTCGAATAAAATTAGGGTAAGCCGTGTGCCTTCATACTGATAAGCATTTGAAGTTGAAGTATGTACATAATCTTCATAGCCTACACATGTCATAGTCTATTGCAATATTTAGTTAACTTACCACTGTAGGCCCAAATTAAATGATTTCTTTCTGTCGGCGGCACCCAGTATCGTAATACTTGCACCATACTAGGCTGCATTGCTCCCTGATTTAAATATTTAAAGAACACATTCAGTAAAATTGTATTGTACTTAGCATGAACTAGATATAATACGATTTAAATCAGTTTTATAGACAGTGAGTAAATGTAGAAGTATCGTAGGTGTAGTATTTTTGAAAGTCTATATTTGAGGAACAAAATTCATATCACTATGTTACTGCTTGTACGTCGGTTACTGTAATAAATAAATGCACTCATAAAAGTATAAATACTAACAGCACAAAAGCCTTCTATGGTTCGAACCATAAACACCATCCAAAAGGTGCTGTAAGCAGCAGCTGGAGTAAGGCAGCTCATCACTCCAGACAGCATGCCTGCGATACCCACCACCCATGTCGGTCCTAACCTGTAAAACAATATTAGGACTTTTTCCAGCCGTTTGAAAACTCAAAATAAACAATAACTTGGTTAAAGTGGTTATCAGACCGTAACTTCAACGTGACTTTTGCAAGAAGATCGCTAATTTGCTTGCCATATAGAACAAATAACTTGTGTCACTTGTGTGACGTGATACACAAAAATTTGCTTCGGGTTTTGTTGTACATTATGTCACTGTCTTGGACTGGGAATCTCCCGGAAAATCCATCATGAAGTAGTTAGGTCAAAAAAATGGAACAGTAACCTAAACTACAGGTTATTACAGGTACGTAGATTTAATTTTTATTCTCACCGATCTGCCAAATTGTGAAAAATGGGAAAACAAATACAGTATCCTATATGGTATGCAGAAAACAGCTTTCCCATTTTCATGCTATCCCAATTTACCAAATCGACCATCTGAAAAATGTTAAATCTTAATTGAACTACTTCGTCTTATAGGCAAAGCCTCCTTTATGGAATTACAGCTTTGACAAAATAATTCAAAATATATAAACTACTCAACACAGTATTTCTATACATTTCTAAGTACATAAGTATAACTAGGTGTCTTACCCCTGACCTGACAGTAGAATACTTTATGGTTACGTTAAATTCTGGTTCGTCTCTTTTGACCAATTGCGCCATGTCCACTATGTGCACACTCAGGTTATTACGGGCAATGTATATTAAAAAATACCCGAAGAATATCATTATTCCCACCTATATAACAAAATAACTCCATTCATTAACACTATTCTACATACCATACAGTGAGTATCAACTTTCAATAACTAAGGTAAACTTACTATTGCCCGAATCCTGATGGTAAACATTACTATGACTAAATATTTACATGACAATTTTCAAGTCTCGGCCATAACCATATTGAATTCATATAGCGATGTAAATTATATTTTGACCTTTGTTCGGATACTTGCGAAATTTTAGGCAACGTGTTTTTCTTACTAAGATCTTCTCCCTTACTATTATCAAGACTTTGTTAACTGCCTACTAACATCATTCAAAAGTCGCCACGACTGAAAGACTAAATAAAAGAATCAGTCTACTATGAGTGCCTACCATATGGGTATAATACGATTTTTTTTTAAGTCATTACTGTAGGACTGGCAAATGGATGGACAACCACTTTTACTGTCCATGGTATCACAGTTAAGACAAAAGGAATATGGGAAATACAACAGGTAAATGAGACGATTTTTTAAATACATGGTGAAGTTTATTTCATGATTAACAATTTATTAAATAAGGACAATCAATTTCAATGTCAAATATATTGTTAATAAGTATAATACTAATAATAATTTAAAACTAAATACAATTACAAAGTTAATTAAACAGAATGATAGCATCACACGAATACGAGTGTAACACAAAAACTTACTTCTAAAATTTACTTTTACATTGGTCATATGAGATACCCTCAAGTCTTTGGCTGTCATGTTGTGTTACTCTGTTAGTCTTATATCATAAAAGATCGAAACAAGACCTCGTTTTAAGGATATGATAATATTTTTAAAACTATTTTCCATTTTCTTCCTTCACTTAATTTACTTATAAACGATCTTCAGAAACACAATTCATAGCAAAACCCTACACGGTGACTTCTAGATTCTGATAGCACAATTGTATAAGGTCATTGTCCTACAATAGGCAAGGTTAAAAACTAGTAAGTTGGCAGGCACGCAGCAGGGGCAAAATACTGCTACACGAGTTCAGTATACGCGACAAAACCAGTGCGAGAATTCTTTAGAACCTATTAACGAACTATAAATAAATATAATAATACCACTGGAGCTGCCTCCTGTCTACAGTAGAAAAAATAAGTACCAATACATTTTCTATTTAGATCAAAGGTGTGGAACATATAGGTGTACACATGTAAGGTGACGAAACCAACGTTGGAAACACTTGAGAATGTGTTAGCAATCCCGAATTTTCTTAATGAACAGTAAACATTTTCAGTAGATCTATAATGTTTATGTATCAAGAGCCCAAATATATTTGTACGTTTGAAATAATATCGACTTTATAAACAAATACTTAAATCACTGGGTTTGTGTCCAGTTATCCAGCGCCGTCACCTTAAAACTATTATTTTGTCTAGTAGTTTTTGACCTCGTCACATTATTATAATATAAACCATAGATTATAATAATTTAAACACTCACGTTAAGATCTACGCAGTCTAAATAGTCTAAAAATCAGGCTATCTAAAGAGGCACAATATTATTGTCAATGCTTTATAACAGGATATGTAAATTTTTGTAACGGGCATTAACAAGTTATATAGATATTTGTATAGTCATAAATCTATCACATATTAAATTAAGCAGTAGTCATAAATATTTATATAATATATGCTTAGAGTAAGCGTTTGCTAATCAGGTTAAAATGTTGTGCAGATTATTATTCGCAGTGCATTGAACTGTTAGATATCGTCAACTTAAAGGTAAAATAGGGTTTTTTATTAGATAGATGATAACGTAAACAATTATATCATTAGAGAACAGACATTCTTGAAATAATTATCATTTCTAGTTTATTACAAGGGCACTAGCGAGTCAATTAAAATCAGACGACGAGGCTCCTTTTATCACATTTTATAAAATATCTCACAGCAGATACATACAACGCACTATTGTCGATGTTGGGAACTAAATTATTAATTACGAGTAGGCAAGTAAGTAGTACCTGAATTATTCTTTCCTACTTGGTAACGTTTAGCGCAGTTTCTTTGATATCTTTCGCGTCACCATTTTTTATTGTTGGAGTACTAAGTTCCTTCAGATCACCGTTGGTTCTATCGTCTTTGCCTTCTTTGTCGTCCGCCGCAAAATTCCACGGTTGTATGTTTGCTGTTCCGAAGAATATAAAGAATACAGCTGATATGATGTAAACTGACGCACCGAGGAAGAACACTGGACGCCAGCTCTCGAAACTATTCTGTAATTTAACAAATACATAAGGTTAATAAACTGCCTGCAGATTTAGAAAGGCGTTTCTTCATAAAGTGGCGCCAAGTAACTGGATATGTAAACCTAAGTACTGGGAAAGTTTTCCTTAAACTTTTATCCGCGAATGTATCACCGATGGGTTATACCCACTCTCATAACACAACAGTACAGATTCTTGATGAATTGTAAGAACCTACCACTTTCAAAAGCGAACGTTTGAAAGTCAATGAAAGTTACTACCTAACATAAACAATTTCCTCTAAGGTATTTCAATACCTTAATAGTCTCGCATAAAATTGTTAGGAAATCAATCAGTCTCTAAAGTTGTAAACCAAAGAATTAGTATAGTTATATAACCGGGTGACACACAAAGATAGGCAGAATTTTAGTAAAATTATGTTGTGTTTTTTATGCTTATTAACTGGCTCATCGGCACAACTGGATTTTTTTTACTATTTGGCTTGTGTAAACTAATATTTTATATCTCGAATGTCAAGGCCACTTTAAAAAAACAATATGGCACGTGGATTTAAGAAGTTCCATATTTCTACCTTAGATACCACATGTGAGGTGGTGTGAAATGAATTTGTATTTACGACATACGTTGCTGCAAATGCTTTAACATAATCAAACATCATTCAAGCCAAGAGAACATGCCATGCAGTCTTCCGCTAACTTGTTAAATTTAAACGAAAAAATGTAAAGGAATATATATTTACCCCTGAACTTGTGAAGTATGCAGTAATCATAGGGGTGAAGAATCCAGCCGTGCTGCCAACACAGTTCGCAATTCCATACAACGTGCCAGCGTAGTTGGGTGCTAAGTCTTGGTGATTCTGGAGATTGGTTAATGTCGCAGCGCCGTTGAAGCCCATCGATAACGTAATTAAAGCCACTGACAGTGCTGTAGAACATCCGGCGTAAACTAACAGCACCAGCAACACTCCAGGGAGGATGTGAGAGGAAATGCAGAAGAATTTCCTTATTAAAGTCGTCGACATCAATTTCCTTGCCAGTATGAAATCGCCGACCACTCCAAATATGGTTGCAAAGAATAATCTCGCAAGGTACGGTAAGGCTGATATTACTCCGGCAGCTGACAGTTCGAAGCCCAAGACGCTTGAAACAAACTTAGGTCCAACAGTCATTATAAAGTATAAGCCCCAAAGGTTGCCATAGTGAAGGATAATCATAGCCAGAAACGGAAATGATGTCACAATACTCTTGAACGGTGGCAAGCCCTGAAAACAAAATATTGAAGCGGTCAACCAATCGTAGCTGAATAAATAATAATCCATTATAAATATTTCACTTTCAATTAACATACTTAGTACAAACCGAAGAACAAATACACGTTGTATGTACCACAACGGGTGATGTAATGGGGTTTTCGTAGCATGTACTAACTAGATCCATTATATTACTTGTCTATTTATCCTTGGACAAAAATGTACTCTACCAAACGTATCTAATGCAAACAAATGTAACAATTGTCACGGATCCAAAACTCCTAAAACGTGACACGCGAATGCGAGACTAGCCTTAACAGCATTTTGAGTAAACGTTTACTCACCTTTGATTTCTTGACCTTGTCTCCTAACGCTTCTAAAATGTACTTCCTCTCTGCTTCTGAGATTCTTGGATGATCTGAAGGAGTATCGGCTACTAAATACCACCAGAAGCCGCACCACACCAGGGTTAAGGCAGCCGGTACGTAGAAAGCTGATGCCCATCCACACTTTTCCATAAGAGGTCCGGTAAGTGACCAAGTGACTACTGTGCCCAGGGTGCCTCCCATCATAGCACTCACGAACTTTCCCTTCTCGACCGGTGGAGCCCATCGAGCTATTAGCACGTGAAGAGCAGGATATATGAAACCCTGAGGAAATAAATATTAACTAGTGTCAAAAATTTTATCGATACTCAACACGATATCAAACATATAATTTACGTAAGTAAACAGATTAAGAGGTAAATGCTACAAAGTCTAATACATTATTTTGTTGTTGTGAGCCCATACTGTCCTACTAATGCCTACTATATATTTTGAGCAATACTTAGATATATATGTTCCTCATCTCACAAGGAAAAAAACTCCTCATTTGCAATTTTTAAGAATTGTTTAGCCTTAATTTGGCAACACCAATCAATGTTCGCTTTCATCATGTCCACACGAAGGATGTCGTGGAAAGTTACCTTTGGAATACTTTTAATTATATAGTCTACTTTACTATACGAATCAAGTTTAGCGTTGCGATTGCGTATGCAGAGACGATTAACTTGTCATAATTATAACACACAAGAGAGACTATTCCACCAATGGAATTAACTATTGAAGTGAATAATTAGCTGAGACATTTAATACACGATGGCATGAGACTTTAATGTACTAAATAGATTATAAATAAAAAGGTTTTTACAGAATGTAATGCCTTGATTAAAATAACAATTTCAGAAAGGAAGGATGAGTCTCGGTCGTCCCATCTTTGGTATCATATCGTTTTATAAATGTTTCCACTACTCAAAATTCGATTTCGTAAAAATAATCAAAAAATTAAAATAACAATATCTAAAGAGGCCTTTGTGGGTACATTTTGTTGGAATTCGATATAAATAAAATCACATTAGACTTATCAAGCCTAACCTGTTTACAAATCGCTAACATTAGTATAGAAAAATTTCATACAAAACTACTTAAATTACTTACCCCCGCGAATCCTAGTAAAAATCTTATGACTACTAATGCCATATAATCCAATTTAGCTGCTAAAGGACTTAAAGCTGTCAATATGGCACTGGCCAGGGATGTGACGAGGACTACGTAGCGAGGGCCCCAACGTTCGGAAGCCATGCCGCCGATCAGTGACGTCAGAGGATAACACCAGAAATATGACCCCAGAATTAGAGCCTGTTGCTTCGCCGACCAATTGAACGACGCTCCACCTGGTATCTAGAAAAACGTGTCAAAAATGTTACCAATGTCAACTTTATTTACTTAAGTGTTCATGCAAACATCATACTTAAACAGTACTCGATGTACTTACATATGTCAGATTTGATAAATCAATACCACTTAATTATGGATACCTTGCAAAACTACCGATATATTACATCAAAGATACGGTGCAAAGGCTTTCATAGACTCATTGGTAAATTTGTAATTTGATATTTACCTGTACAGGTGCCGCGTGTACTTCAGTATCGTCATCGTGACGTAAGGTGTCATTTCTCAGAATTTCATCCTTGGATCCACACTGAGACTGCAATCTGATAAAAAAACATAGTACAACATACATTAGTTACGCCAGTCATTTGCGTGACTGATTGTCATCTTGCAAATTAAAAAAGTGCACTATGAAAAATTTTATCTAAAAATTATACTATAAAACACGCTTTTGCCTTGTTCTATGATTTATAGCAAAAACGTGAGACCTTTAGGAAGGAGGAAGGAACAACCTTCCCAGTGATATATCAAAAGCATCGGATAGAGTCCTCGCAATAAAATTTGTACTGTCGACAACATTAAAAGACTATAGGTATCGCCTTTAATGAATTGAAATTAAAACTTCTAATACTTGTAAACCGGGATCATAAGCAAAGGAAAGCAGTGTGCATTTTGATATGGCTACTCGACTCAGTAAGACATTACCATTCATATCAAAACATAACGCTAAGTTGTACCAGATTGTAAGTGAAACTTACGTAGAATTTCTCGGAGCTTGTGGTACCATTGCGATGAGATTGAGACTCATATTAACTCGAAGCATGTACACCACCCAACAGCTTGTGAACAGCATCACCCACAGATTAAAACGTACCGGGACCACATCTGGGAAAAAACGGAAATTCTATAGTAATTTAATTTTGATTATAAACTCTAAATATTATAGTGGAAATGTTTGTAATCCGCCCTTCTTTCGCCCTTTCGTCGTCTTACCAAATAAATGTTCCTGAAGTTTAAGGGCCTTTTTCAAAGCGTACATTTTGCTGTACTTTCGTCTGAGTACTGAAACACGCTTAGTGCATTGCACGGAGAAATAAAGACCCGAAATCTAGGTGTCGCAAACACTTTCGTAATGTAGCCCGAAATTACTTAATTCAAACAAACACTTCTATAGCGGGTTTCTCTTAATAGAGCGCACTTGGTGCACCCAAAACAGTTTAAGGCAAATGTATTGTTTTATACTATCAAAGGAAGAACAACAAAAAAGGAAATAATCTTTGTTAAAACCAGTCCAAACACTTTCCTCCGAATTTTTAAACTCGAATATGAAAATTTATGCACTAACTTAGCAACGATGGTTTTCTCTCTGCTACTACTTTTATTGTTTCCGTCTCCATTCCCAAATAAGTTAATAAATGTATACAAAATGGTAAACGTGATTGCTATTACAATAATAACCAAAATACTGTCAATTTGTTGACAAAGTCACATTTAGTATGTAAAAAGATTGTATACGTATAGTAGTTAGCGTGATAATTATCTATGATCATACTCCTGAAAATGTGGTGCTTATAGTAGTCAGCACCCACAAAGTGAAACAATTGCTAAGCAACGCGTAAATCATCCAAAATTCCTTAAAATAACTAATTTACTAAACAGAACAGCTTCAACTTAAACTTGAAAGGAATTACAACATATCGTTTGGATGGGGTTGCTTTGAAATGCATCTAAAAGCTCATAGTACATTATAATGTAATTATTCTTTGTTTATTACTATATAGTATAATATTGTCATATAATTCAAATTACTTCACACTACGCTTAACTTCAATTTACAAAGTCATCTTCAGACTTCACATCACACAACACCGCGATCATCGCACCTACCAAAAAAATAAATTAGCTTTGAACTTGAATCTCTTTGTAATAAGTACTAGCTACTAATATGTAAACTCACAGCAGGAAATCAATTTGCAAAATATTATATAATGGATGGCTATGTGGTTCAGTGTCCCGTGAAATGTTAGACGCGTATTACAAGGATCATCCAACCATATCTAATAAGTGCCTACGTTTAATATGTCTGCTTAGACACATTATAATGACATATAAAGTGCTCTGTGCAGTGGACAAAACAAGAAGCGAGTCTGTCGCGTGACTACTAAAATGATATCTTCATAATCTTTACATGAATGACGTGAATTATGGCATTGCTATTGGCTTCGTAAAGGTTTTTTATTTACTAGACATGGATCTCGTTGCAGAATGATAAATAGGCAAGGCTTTCAATACACCGCGTTGGCCACGGGCGTTTTGGGGACCAATTAAGTACCAAATTTTTCAAGTATTTTCATAGCTCTCTCCGGCATGGCATTTACTTACGGTGCTTCATTAAAACGAGGGATTATTACTAGCCTATATTGTCCTTCTCTGGATTGTGCCTACCCTTATGGAAAAAGGCGTGATTTTATGTTCGTATGTATGTATGGCTGTCCCAAAATTAATGCAGAAACTCTCTCGATGCCCACAAATAGAATTTATTTTCTCTACCAATACTAAGTCTATTCTTATATACAAAAAAACAGTAGATAAATGAAGTACAGGTACAGGTAGGTATGTCACGGGTAATGCCTACGTGTAAATTCAATATTAGGAACATACATATACATAGATACATAAATTTAATTAACCTAAATATATATCAACGTTGCAAAATAGAGCACAAGGTAGTCAGCAACCACAAAAATAGTTTTAGTTAAGTATTTTAATTAAGCCTGCGGTTTACTTTTAAAGAAGGGCGAAATACTAACAATTTATTTTCAAACCAATCTCTATTCTCTCTTGCGTAGTCAACGGAGTGGAAATAACAGTAGTAAGTAAAAAGATAGTCTTATGTACGATACTAGACATATTCCGTTAATACCCAATTTTAGAGGCTATTATCTAATACGAAGAAAAAAGGAATAGGTTTTAAGGAGTTCGTGATACAGTTGTGTGTGCTACGATGTTCCTGAAACTGAAAGCTGGGGCTCTTAACTTAACTTTCTATTCGGAAGAAAAAACAGAACATGATAAACTGCCTTATTGTAATTTTAAATCTTCTGGTCTAAGTTTTATAATACGTCAGATTACATACAATACCTACTAATAATAAATAAAGTTTTATGAACATTAATAGGTATAATTATATAGTTTATACTAATCAAGACAAGCATGTGATAGAAAAAATAGTTCCTTCCTGAAACCTTCTTATTTTATTCCGTGATTTCTATCAATTGTATATTACGCGAATTACCTGAAATTGCTGCATTATTCATGTATTTCATTCATTAATCTACCCACTTCTTTTCAATATCATTTTATACAAAACATCTGCATAACTCGGAAGTAAATTGAATAATAATAAATATGCATTAGTAATCACGTTTTGGCATAATATGTTGACACAATGCCTTATGCAAAAAAGTATATAAAAACTGACGGTACAGACCCTCTTTATAGCCACGAAATCATGAAAATAATCAATTACCCTGAACATTATAAATCCAAGTGATTTCAGACACTACTTTGT
This sequence comes from Anticarsia gemmatalis, assembly GCF_050436995.1. NCBI lineage: Eukaryota > Metazoa > Arthropoda > Insecta > Lepidoptera > Erebidae > Anticarsia > Anticarsia gemmatalis. The sequence continues at coordinate 6,292,272 of NC_134760.1, forward strand.
ACGATGAGGTAAAACAAGCAGTCATTATGTACAAATTAACAAATACGAAACAACAGCATAAAGTTAATGACATTGTCGTTACAATGATTAGCGGCCATGTTTGTATAAAAAATATCTTGAAGTGAACATTTATCAGTCTTCAAAGGATTTATGGCATTGTTGTTTATTTTTAGTACATGACAAACAATGAACTAAAAATTAAGCTAATTTTGGATATATTATCGTCGGTACAACTGCTGATAAATATAACGTAATATGAATGAAACCTGCTGCAGTTTTCAATAACGGAATTTAATGCAACACAATAAAGTAAATACTAACGACACAATTGAAAGGAAAATATGTTTTAAACGCAGTTTTTTATCTGCATGATGAACATACAGGTCTATACTGAGGGCCAGTTTCACAATTTATAAATTTATAAAGCGAGGCAACCTATACTTACAGCAAAATGTATGAAAACAACTGGTGAAACAAGGCCTAAGTGTCACTGAGATCCTAGTGCCAATACTGCCAATTACCCAAAAGAAAGTTTAATACTTTCCGCTCTCAAAAAAAGCGTTTTAAGTTATAGTCTTCTCTAGTTGGTCTATATAAATTAATAATCACGTGAGCATTTTACACGTGAAAGATATCGCCTTAGAATAATTTCACGTGCTGATATTATAGAAAAATCACTATCAACACAATCAATGCCCGCTAAGTGAATTCCTTAATACGATTGTTGGTCACTAGGTGAAACAGGACACGGCACAAAAAAACTAAATTTTGTTTACTTTATCATATCACATTTATTCTTATGTTAATTTAAGAAAATTTGGGCCAGTTTGAAGGACAACAAAAAGGCCATATATGTTTTGGTATGTTTTAAAACAATTGGAAATGGTTATTGAAACCATGTTCTAATTCCTTTTATGTGTGAATACTGAACCGGACCAAGTCATAACGCCATAGACCTAGGGTAACACTTGACACGACATTGTTTAGTCTAAGTGAAAACACCGCTAAGTTAAACATAAAGAGGTCGGTTACATAAACACCTTTTGTTATCATTTTCTATGACCTGAATTTGCGAAAAATAAAATGACATTGTTAGTTACTCCTGGGCTTTAATTTAATATTATCAAGTATGCTATAGACTACAAACATTTTTCATAACGTATTCTTTTGAAATAATTCCTTCCTTTTCGATTTGAAAAGAATTTTAAAAAACTTAGTAACGGTCGTAAATATTATTAGGTAGCTCTACAACATTCTGAGCATCAAACAGGCATTTAACATTATTTGGTAGTAGCAGAAAAACATGTTTAACAATATCTTCAAATTTTTGAGATCACCGCCATCTATTTCAGAAATATTTTTACCGAAAGTAACTATTTCATATGGCACAAATTCCGAAAATAGATTTATTTATTTTATTTTATAACAGTTCTAGGCATTTTAAATTTTTAATAAAAATTTTCTAAATGATTTGTAGGAAATTTCGGATGTGTAATGAAGGTCATTTATGTGATGACAAACCCGCTTGGTTCAATGTCATGGCGTTTATTCGACGGCCTCGATTACGCACATACTGCATTTTATTCTAATTGTATAGTAAAGTATTGTAGTTTGAACACAAACGTATTCATGTGACTACGTAAATATATTGTCCTAATCAATGATTGGAATGAAACGAAGTAGGTTGTTTTATTTATCTACATGTGCCTAATAGAATATTGCCATAGACTTAAGTAAATTGAAAATATCCCTTGTGGTCTACGAGTATGTTTAATGTTTTAATTAAAATATACAATACCACTTTGATAACTATTTTATGTCGCTGCGTCATAAAATTATTTATTCTGAAAAATAATAAAAATTATAATATATAATGTAAAACAATGTGCTATTATATTATTTAATCAAGTTACAGAATGTTTTCAGGAAATAGAAACTTAGGCTTTTAAGTATTTATTATATTAAATCTTATTCAAATTAGCACATAAGTAAACCTAATTGACCTTTCAAGGTAAATATACATACAAATCTATAGGAGTCGACTGGTTTATCACTCGCATTGTTTTAAGTAGATACTATCCGAGACCTACTTCCTAGCTTGTTTAAATTCTTACAGTAAGTGAAATTCCAGTGCCTATTACATAAATATTATGTTAATATGGCGTATGTTATGAATCTTGATGAAAATACCTTACAGGTGTGTTCTTGAGCCAGGGCTCATAGGTAGAAATCGACGTTTAAAGATACCACATATGACGGTAAAATATTGCGCCAAGCCTCAAAATACTTTACGTCTACCCTATGTTTAGCAAAAAGACCTCGATACTAGCACTTCGCAGTCAGCACGGTTAATTATATTAATTACTTTAGAGAAAGGTTTACACAGAAATTATAATAAGCCACTTGCTCAACAACGTGCTAATGTAGACTACTGGAATTTAAAGAACCATTTGGTGTTAGAAATATAATGCAATAAGACAGATAACTAGGTCTTCCGTACAACTAGTACATTATTTATATAAATGTTTTATTTATTTACCCCAGTGGTCTTTACTACTTAAAATATTTTACTAAAGAGTAGCGTAACTCCTTTGATACCCCAACAGGACACATTATCATATTCATGCTTTAAACTAAGTAAGGATATCCTATTGCCATAGAATTCTCGGCATTTCCTTATCCTGAAAATTTATTGTGATAGAAAAACTTTGATATGCTTTATATGGAAATTGCGTATTCTATTTAGTCACAAAAATATTCAGTTATTAAACAAATTAATTATTTTCTATGTGGCAGTCATTATGGGTTTACACGGTGTGAATATTTACTAAAGTTTAGTTTCAGTTTTCTGATCGTAATCGGAAGATCAAAACTGTACTAATAAGACGATAACAATTTCAAACACTGAAACATTCACGCAAGTATTTGCAGTCGTTGGTATGCAAACAAATAACTGTTGTTTCCTTAATAAAATAGAAACATATCGATAGAATTCGCTAGTCGAGATAAAAAGCCAATAAAATCACGTTCGAGCGGGTGGCGTAGTGCAATGCGAACGGTCAGAGCGCAGAGCGAATTTTTTTTATCGTGTTCGTTTCCTTAGCGTCAACATTGGCGTGTATTTGATAACACTGGGTCGACGGTCCGTCCAACAAATCCAACTGTTGACATAACTAGCGTGTCGATCGGTACCACAGGAACGATCCGATTTCACAAACATCATTCTTCCATGTCTTTCGATTTTCCACAATTATAATAACTGATTATCTTGTTATCGAATCATGCATGCTTACACGTTACTTTCACGTTTCTAATATTATTAGTAGCACTCGTATCGCATACTCGCTACCAAGGAGTTAAATAAATAATAAAAAGTACAGATTTTATCACAAATGAAAAGAAACGAATTATTTTTATTAAACAAACATTGTTCCAATATCGTTCGGGAAGTCAATTAATGCATATTACGTGCTAAATAAACGATTGCTAACCTTCGGACGGAGCATTAATCTTAAATAGGATAAATTAAAAAGAGAACATCGGGGAACTGGATATAAAGCAAAGGCTACACTTGAACTTGTTTCTAGAAAATGTTGGAGTTATAGAATCTACAATTAAGTGAAAGCCGTCATACAACGTATCAGTGTCGCGCTCTGGTGTGTTCCAGAAATATTTGTGGAATACGACTGAGCACTGATATTGCAAACTAACGCAAACCTTCTAAAACAACAAGCAGGTACTTTCATAAAAATATTTCCTTAAATAAAAATTAATCACCCACGCAGCCGTACCGATAACAAAGATTAATCAATTTCAAAAGTGAAACAAATTGGAAATTACGTTTCGCATTATTACCTCAGGAATTCATTACTCTAATATCCACGATATTGTTCCTTTCCGTTTAGTAACGGATGAACTTGAAAACGAGAAAGTCATGAACATCCTGATTTAATAGAAGACAGGGTGTTGTATCGGCGACCGCCCACAATAATCACAACTTATAGAAAAAAATACTATACAATCCTCGAATATTCTATCACTTGAAATAATAATTTGTCACAACGGCTTTGTGATCCCTTTTTAACATCCTTAGCTTACTTCCCAAATGTATCACACTCATATTATGTATAGTTTCGTCAATAGATGCCATTTAAGGTCCTGTCAGAAATGTTTCATTAGACCAATACAATTTATGTATCGGCACTTCAAAATATACAAATCACGGACACAGGCTGATAGGCTAAAGACAATGCCCGATATTCCTGAGTGGTACCAGCGACGTAACTGTTCGTGTTGGAAAGTGCGTAGATGGCTATTAGGTAAGCCTCCTATTAGGGAGGTCTGCCTAGTGGCGACGTATGGCAGACTGCTCGCGTCATAGTGCCATCATAACCGAGTCCCGTCCGGGTTATTTGTGATGAAATATTCCTACTCATTGATGTACTGGATTCTAGCTACAGCATCAAGTAAAATATACCGCTGTATAACTTCCTCTATAAACTAAATCACCACTTTTATTGCATTTGGTATCCATGAAATTCGATAAAGGGTAATGAGTGTAAAAAAATGCGTTACAATTGCCATTTATTTGAACAACCCATATGTAAAAATGCTTTTGTGCCATAGGCAATGCAAGACCCAAAAAAATACTAAGGTCACTAAAACTACAGTTTTGGAAACATAGAAAGATGAAAGCATGTACAAAATACAGGCGAGTAACTGTCAGACACTAATGCAGAAGAAGCAACAGGAATCTGTGCAAACCACTGTATATACCTAGTTGTCCCGAAATTTTCTTCCTACTTTGATTCCCAGTAAAAACCCCGGGGGACAGTGTTAGAGAGGACAACTGGGAATTTACCGTTTCCCTTACACATTATGTTACGCTCATTTGAACTACATGTGAAAACACAGTTTATATTAAAATCGTTTGAAAAATCAATACTTACACATAAAGTGTGAAAATTCTCGTCACCATTATAATACCAATTATGACCGGTATAAGCGATATATTGAATAGTTCGCATATAGAACCAAACACTTACTAGTACCTACGCATAAATTATATTTAAAAAATATAACAACGTTTATACTAAAATTCTAAATATTTACCCATTTGTATATATTTTCATATTTTTTCCTGTGTTTTGTGACGGATTCCATCATGAAATAAAGCAATTGGTAACGCGAATTTAACCTAATTGTTTCACGACAAACTACCAAAGACTGCCAAGACTGCCGTGACTGTTTTTTTATTATCATGCCAATAGAAGATACATACCTAAATAGGGTACTAGACCGCCTATTCTTGACCAATAAACATTTTAACCACGGTAAAATGGAAAATTGCAGGAAATATTATACCATTAATATATACCATTTCTTCGCCAAGTAAGGTAAACTTTAATTTTTCAAATTGTTTTAGATGCCAAAAAAGCATTATGGAAATTAATAAAACCAGTTGCCGTAAATAAATAATGTTACAGAATAACTTAACATAAATCAATTAAGCTAAAATATATTCGTAATAGAATAACTTTTCTAAAACGTGACTTCTAATGACTATGTAATTTTAACACGTTTGTGCTAAATTCAGTCGAAATTCTCAGCTCTCTCAAATGATTTAGTAAGATATTTTGATGCTTGTGAGTAATCTATGCAACACTTCACGTGGACCCTAGTACCTATGTATTCAAATGCCCTGGTGGCGATTTTAAAATTGCTACTGAATATGCTATGACCGTTTCCACCTACTGACCTGGAGACAAGCAGTGCTCATTATTCTCCTAGCCTTATTCCCTAATGCAACATGGGTGGTATTTGATGTAACATCATAACAACCAGCTTTGGTTCTTAGCTACAATCGAATTTATGTACGTAAAACCAGCAATTTTTACGTGTCATGTTCGAGTATAAATTGAGACTTTCAATTTTGCAGACATTAATCTTGGACTTCGAGTTATTAAATCGTAAAAAACTGTGTATTTAGGTAACTCGCGTAGTGGTCATAGTGCATTGTGTTATGTTTTTTTTTTTATTTAAAAGGATAGTTAAATATAATATACTGTTTCCATAACGACAGCGTTTAAATAAACATAAAATCAAATATAATTATCTTTCCGAAATTTTCACAATGAATTCACACGAAACTAGTTAAAAAAATATATATTTTAGAACTTACCTACGCATTTTAAGTATTTGTGTGTTTAGGCAATAGGAATTGCGCGTATTCAGTTTTTAACGGAAACTAGTAGTAAAGTCGAGGAAAATGCGTATTTTACATGTAGCATCTAAATTGATAGATAGTTCAGATAATTGTTTGATTCCGGAAACCTCATATCCAAAATTAATTTAAAAAATAGATCATAACGTTGACCTTCATAATATAAGTTCTTTTTGGCTACTACTTTACGTAGTAGGTACGTTATTTTTTTCTACGCCAAATAAAATTGATAATTTCTACAATTTCAACAATTTTTACCCTTATCTTTCTAGACATCAAATATGGATACTCAAGGATAGCTTATCGCTCATTACATTTTATTCTAGGGAGAACACTACGTTTAAATATAGACAAATGTTCTCATTGAAAAACTAGCCTTAGGAAACAGGATCAACGTATTCCCGACGCACTCTCAAGACTTGTATAATAACTAGCTAAGTATAGAAGACTTGTTGAGTTTTTTACTCAAGAATGCTGATTCTCGGGATAAAAATAGAAGATGATTGTATAAGATATACGATATTATTGACTTACGAGTAACATGAATGCGAGTGGAGCAAAAAACGATTATTGATCGAAATGTTCGCGACAATTAATCTATGTCCATAATATAATCATTCCGAGGATACAATATACTACATTCATTATCTAGACAACGTGACTTTTTAGAATTAACTATGATAGTATGTTATAATGACTTTTATAAGAAGTGATAGATATTAATTTTTATCTTACGTAGAACACACATTTCAAGGGACACAGTATACCGACAGTTGTAGTCAGTTAAAAGATAAATAGACAACAACTCGTCCAAATCAAGCTCGAACGTAAAATATGACAATCATTTTTTATTCTACGGCCTTGTTAAATTTATAATGGCACCATGCATCCTCTTGTTTTTACTGGGTTCATGGAAGTCTAAACTTCTCTCTTAGGACCTAACGTTCAAATAACAGGCTAACTTTTACGCCACTAAATTTTGGTGAAGAAAATTCGTTTTCGCTGATTTTCCACTATTTTCGGTGGATCTAGGATTGTTTTAAGAGACTGCTTTTTCTGCCACACCTATGAAATTTTCGTTTTGCGTTTTCTATAGACACTAGACAGATGAGAATGACTCTTAGGTATCAAGGATTCATAGTAGATCGTGCCGTGCCGTTTGCAAAACTGTTGACAGTCTGCAATACTAACAGCGCCTATAACTTCATAATATGTTATACGTATCGCATAATTATTGGATAATAATAACCGATGACATATCGTACCTAATGACCGCTAAGATATTTTATTATTATACCTTTTGTAAAGACAATAGCAGAGTATGTTCCAATTTTTATAACAAACCTTAATGTTTGCAAATGCACAAAGGAAAATAATACTTATTGTCATTACGTGTTTATGTGAGACGAATCCGACTGCCTATGTGTGAATGACTTTGTCGGGGAAACACATAAAATATACTTATTTTACAGCCCGTAAATGTCTCGGTGGACGGTCATATAACATTATTATGAGTATTTAGACATTATTATATGGTGACAATTGCTGATATACTTCAAGTTAATATCATAAGACCTTGTCCTAAAAGAAATCAAATCTATCAAAGAATGGCTTGGTCCTGAAATCCTGAAACAGTAGATTTGTAGATAATGAGTTATTTCTTCTTCTATTGATGACGATGACATTAAAAGATGTCATGTATTTTTTATTTCATCTAATAATAGAGTTGATACACTGTCTGTCAAGTTCAGTCTATGTAGTGTAGATTGTTATACATTAAATCCTTCACAAGTCTTATTTTACGCCGCTGTTCACGTTTGCGCTGTTCGTGTAACAAACGTGAACATTTTCCAATTTCCTATTGAATAGGAAATGCTATATGCTTAGATCACATTTTTCAAATATAACCATGCATAAATAAGAAAATATGATGTGAGCGTGTCATAAAGTCGATTATGATATGATTTATTATCAATGAACTGTCCACATTGACCACAGAAACCCATTAAATAAACGTAAACATCATTATTACCTTTAAATACAATCTATCAATAACGTGTAAGTATATTCGTAACAACTAACCATTTTCTTAATTTAATTCAGATAAAAAAAAAATTAATAAACCCGTTGTAGATACTTCGACAGTTGTCTCAATCAATCTCAATGCAAGAAAGAATATGCCGCAGAGAATATTCGTAACTGCTAAACAGGGACTCCCCAAGTTAATTAATTCTACTCCCAAACCGTCAGCTGATCGAATGGTGTTAGATCTGTGCTTCTTGTAGAAATTATTTAAGAACTCTAATTTGTACTAATAATCTAATCCTCACTCGTGCACTCGAGGTTAGAATCAAGCTTAGGCAAATTTACAAAAAAGTAAGATAATCGAAATTTACATTAATATGTAAATAACTTAGTAACAACTAATTGAGAACCTAATATAAATAACCAGTTTTATACTAAACGCTTTTCTGACTAACACGAGGATATTTGTTTTGTACTATGTACTAGGCTCGTAAATATTGACAACACTTGTTGGCAATAATGACGGGTAATAAATAATTTCGCTAATTCACACCTACACGCTTGCACGTTTTTTTTATGATAGAAGATCAGTAAATATTTTGTCCGCGTCCTAAGTACCGTACGAAATATTTCATATCGGCTAGTATGATCTCTGACACGGTCTTAGATGACCATTTACTTGTATGTTTTACTTAAATACATAAGCGGTAAAACTTTAAAAGGCTCGATCCCTGCCTACGTCTTCGGGTATAAAAAGAGTGATATTGTTATATTGTAAATAAATAAGTATTTTGTTTTGCTATAATTTTACTAACTTACACGTGCTTGCTAAATATAGTCTTTTTTATATCAAGAATAATAGGTTTTTCTATCTCTTAAAGTTCGAGAGTACGTACGATAAATAGTAGTAAATGGGTAGCACATGTTTATTTTTAGCTCCTTATTATTATTTATTTTTAACCTGGAATGTCCCACAGGCTAAATGCCTCCCTTTTTTATTCTACACCACTCTGTCTAACGACAGTGGAAGCTACCTAGTTCTTTGAAGAAAATATTTTGCTCCAAGTCCAGTGGAAAGTTTCTTTATTCGCCGAATACTTTTGCGAATGATGTATGAGATTGCATGTCTTTAAAACCAACTAACTGTTCTTCAGGTGAACGCATGCAAACAAGTTTGATATAAATAAAAAAAGTGTGCAGACAGGCAATAAATGACGAGATGACCCTTTCTTTCTTACGGAAAATATTACACACTTTACGCGACAATTCATTACTCAAGGTATTTGCTGGATTGTTTAGCCAGCAGGAAGTTGTTTTAAATTAATTAAGTATTTTAAATTATACTGTGTTTATATTTTATTACCGCCAATTGTAATAGAAATTAGCAATTAATCATATCAAGATATCTTTATCTTGATTTAATTGATTGTTAATTTCTTTATCGGTCTATTGTTTTGATTTGTTAAAACGTTTTTGTAATAAATTATGCGTTTTCATAATTTCTGGATTTTTTGTTTCTTGTAAAAATATTGTTATTGAGTAAGGTAGGTACCTACTCTTTTTAAACTAAGAGGTTTAATATTATAAGTTTTACTAAATATAAAAATATGATTTTGACGGTAGTAACGATTCTCTATTACCAACCATCACAAAAAAAAATATAACTCTAAACATAATGAAGCAATAAAATAAAATACTTACCAAAAAATTTTATAAATATCACTGCCATTTTTATTTTTTATTTTTACGTCTAACGATAGAATAACAGTCAGTTTATCACAAAATATGGTCACTTGATCAAACGCGCATGTTGTTGTAACAATACATGACAGTGTCTGTGGTGTGTGAGGCAGCGGACAGATCGCGTTGAGTGCGGACTGCGGAATAAACAAGTCGCACTAGAGCTACCACTACCGAGGTGCGGACGTTGTTTCATCAACAACCACGGAGGAGGCTTCGAATCACACTATCGCCACACTTCCGCTGTGACAAATGTAATGTGAATTGCGAGCTCGATGTTTCAGCTTGTTCACAGCACTCGCACAATGATGGATCTACATGCAAACCGGAATTCGACTTAGGATTACGCTTCTTCTACAGTTACTCCCTATATTAACACTTGCAGTTTTATTGGGGATTTGTTCCCGTCTGGTTGACGCCATCTTTGTACTCCAGGCTCCTGAGTTATGTCAACATTAAAACCTCGAAGGAAAGTTACACTTATTTTATTCAGTCTAAGGAATAATAATTAATTAACTAGGTACATGAAAAAATGCGAATATAGCATAAATATTGACAAACAACTTTCATTTAGTTGTTTTTTCTCCAATACTATAGTATTGGAGAAGAAGTCTATGTTACAAAGTAATATCTGAACTGAGTCCATACAAAATGTATGCAGTGGACACGTCATGAATAACTTTCTTTTGTTTTGTTAAGGGCTATCGGTTCTCACTACTGCATGGAGTAGCCTGCGCGCGAGTTCAATGTACAGCTGTCCAGGTCAATTTCTGCTTAGCCCGCACTTGTATTACAAAATATATAAAAGTATGTCTGTCTATTTGGTTTTTATAGTTAAACTGCTTAACTGATACGCATGATGGTATAAAATTTGGCAGGATGACAGATTATAAACCGGGAAAAATATAAAAAAATGTTAGTTATAGTTATTGCGTTACACTACTTGTACATAGGGATATTATTATAGCTATGTACTGATCAAAGATTTTTCCACACACACGTCACATCGGCTATTAATTACAGTTCGATAAATTATTAATTATTATCATTTTTTTCAATCTCTTACGTATGGAATTCTGTATACATTGTACCTTATACATAATCTATTTTACGGAGCAAAGCGTCATATTTGTTGTAAGAACTTATATGAAGATCATCATTACTTAGTTTATAAACATGTTTTTAATAACGTCTCCCTCACCACCACTAAGAACTGCTCTTGTGCCGCGAGAACTTAGGCATACAAACAACGGACATAAACGACAAGCACAACCGACCCAAAACAATTATTTTTAGATCACACAAATATTTTTTCCTTGTGGGAATCGAACACACGACCACCCGACGCAACGGTAGCGGCCGGCGCGGCGGCTTGGCGACCTAAACCACTGCGCCACTAATATTGAAGTCGCTGAGCAGCTACTGGAGTTATTTTAGCTCCCTCAGTGAAGCAATGCTCCTTAAGTAAATTAACTATTAATCACGGCAATGCAGTTATTTTGTATAAGAGCAACCCCAGTGTAATCCTATCCCTAGGATTGCGCTTTGTATCTTATCATTGTATCATACCGTTAAAGTGATATCGTACCGCTAAATTTTAAATCCAAAAAGCACCGTTACATTTTATTGAAATAGTTTTGAATACGAAAAACCCGGACTTTCCCCCACACATCACGTGTTTTTTGAGTATGGAAGCTTTCTAGCTCGTCGAAAATAATGTTACCATAGATTCTCCTAACATACCTACCTATTTTTTACCTGTTAGCTTACCTTTTTTATGACTGGGCTATTATTTTCTGTGTCCCACTGCTGAGTCGTTTCGATTGTTACGTCTGGCCATCCATCGAGGAACACGTCTAAGTCGTCCCGCCATCCGGCCGTGGCCTTCCCCGTCGCCCTTGACCACCTGGTGGCACCTTCTTCGTGGCAATAATAGCTTACCTACAGCTATCTTACGTACATAAGTATTTAAGTACATAAGGTAGCTGAAGTCATTCGCTGTGGCTCAAGATGGTTTTTGAAAATCCTTACAAATTAAGTCTGGAAGTCTTTCAGATCAAGTCTGAAATTAGACACACCTAGTAAATAGGTATATATTTATCCATTTTCCGTTATGATAAAACTGTAACGAAGCTATTAGAACATAATTGTGCAAGATAATTATTATTATTGGGGTCTCTGAACTCACGTCAATTATTTTTTAATTTCACATGTTTAACTGTTTGTTCCGGCATCACGCAAAAATCAATATCTAAGTATTTTTTTAATAATAGTCCTTTCACTGGTTGACCCCGCGTTCACAGCATGATGGATAAGTAGGTACTGCAATTTTGATGAATTTTGTCCGTCTTCCAATGCTATCTTTGAACTTGGTCTTTAACTCCAGACGGAGATTAAATCTCTTTTTAAGTATTCGTTTCGATAGCGAATTTAGGGGCGAGGCTAGCCTTCCTGAGTTCATCAATATCAGCGACATGTGGGCCGAGGCCCGAGGCACACTCACCCCCAAAGTGCTTGATAAAAGCATATATTTTTATGCAAAGCATATTCATTGATTAAAGCATAAATATCAAGCAGTTTTGAAACGCGGGAAAATCATGATTATTGTTAAAACAAGTTATTAGAAATTATATATGCTAGTGTTCTAACCACTTTTAACAATTTTATAATGATTCTGCGAAATATCATTATAGTTTATACTGAAACTGTTTATTCAATTGTATTGATTTATCGCTTATCACAAAAGTTTTTAAATTATCATATTTCATGTTACTAATTTTAATAAATTAAATTCATGAAGGCAAAACCTTAATAAAAAAATAAATTAAGGTGTGTTTCTTCATTTTCAGGCGCGTATCACATCTTATGACGTGATAAGTAGCGCCATCTATTGGCGTGTATAAGTACTGGCCCTTGCTATGATCAAGATACTTTAACAGTGGTACTTTTTTTATCACTTTTTAACGGTGAACGTCATGGAGAACCAAAACAGATACCAGATACAAAATCAATGAATGATCACCGACTAAGTAGTAAGTTGTGACAGCAATAATGTACTGTTATAAAATACGCTATATCAATACAACACCTACTGTGATCGGAGTAGTTATATCCTACACTAAAGTGAAGACAATCGTAGTAAAAACAATATATTATTATACTAACTGTTAACTGCAGCACATATTTTGCAGTAAACAAAAACGCAGGCGCTTTACAAAGTTAATATATTTTAGCATAATAATAGCAGGTACAGTAGAATGTAACAATATGGATCACCAAATTGTGCCTAAATTATTTATAAGAGGTTCAGTAAATAAACCGAGTTTCATGATCTTATTTTTTCAGAGCCTTCATTTAGTGTACAATAGCCGCACGGCTGACTTTTGACATTTGACAATGACGTAAAATGACGTTATTGACAAGTTCAAACTCCAATGTTTAGCCAATCATATTATTGAGAGACGGTGTTGACAGCAAAGAGGGTTTCGGCTTATTTATGGGAAAAAAAGGCATTATGAAGTACAAACGGGGAACTTTGATGAATACCTAGGAAATGTCAGCTTTATTTCAGTAGTATGCAGAAGAAACACCATTTAAACAAAGTAGGCGTGACTAGGTACAAGACTACGATATCTTTTCACGTGAAACAACAACAATGGAAAACTCTATTTAAGTCATTTTCTTTTATTAATTTTAATCAGAAGCTTTAGATAAGTTTGAAGTTTGTTTTTTTACAATAGGAATAGTTTTTAGCACTATGTTTTCATTGTTCGAGCAAGTCATTATTACTTCCAATAATTCGCATGTATATTCGAAAAGTCATTGACTGACTGACTACTACGAGGGACGTGCATGCTCAGACTATTCGAATTCAGCTGTCATTGCTGAAATGTACTATCTCTCCGTTTCTTAACCCTTATTAGTCATTTTAAATATGGCGTTGGCCACACTATCAATCGTGATAACATAATCACTAATTTCCACAGTTTAGGTAGGTACAGCTACATTAATGTTGTCCTGATACCAAGGTTCACTGTCTTACGGATTTATAGATTGCCGGTCGGAGACGGACGAACGCTCCGTTCAAATATCAGATAAAATTATTGATACGCGATACCTGGAGATACAATATAACGTAATACTTTTATGTCGTAAATAAATTTTATGTTTGGTTCTCTTTACTTGATAAAGGTAAGTCTTTGTGTCAATAAGGCAATTTGTTATCATACGGTTTTTTTATTATTCTACAGTATTTGCGATTCTTATCCAGTAACAAGTTTGCCAATATCAAGTTTTCGAACGTAGCTTCAAAGTTTACTTTGTTTTTTCTTTTAATTTTTTTGATTTTAATTGTTATTAATTTTACAATGTTGTTAGGTCGAGTCAGTCAATTGTTATTAAGACGTTCTATCCACGTAACGCCAAGACTAAGTCAAGCCATGGGTATCGACGGGAATACAATTTTAGCGGAAAGTTTGAAGAAACAGGTGAGTGACAAAAATAACAAATATTTACTGTTAATTAAATTGATATACATAATTAAAATGTTATCGTTCTCTCGAGTATTGATTAATGTTTCTATTTTATTAAAAATACTAACTTAATCAAATCCATTTCTAAATGACCTAGATATTTTAGAATTGTTGTAAATCTGAAGATAATAACATTCAATGAAATAGGTACTCTGTCAGATTCAAATATCCCAGTAATCATTCGCAGTTGTATGGTTGCTCAGACCTGTGCCTTACAATATTTACAATGGCTATAATCTTATATGAAAGTACCTATACAATACAAGTTCATAATACCAAACATAACACAAAATAACAATTATGAATTATGACACACAAAAATATATTTAATAAAAGTTAAAAGAACTATAATTTTGCTACACATGAACATTGGCCATGTTTTGATCAGTTATAAAGTTCAAAGTACAGTGAGACTAGTGAGAGTGACCTTCTACTTTGTTGTACTTTGCTCTCAGGTAGGCCACAACAATCTTGCGAAAAATGGCCAGTTACAAAGTATTTATGACTCACTAGTTGACTCTACATGATTTGTTCTAGGGAGTGGAGTATGTGTTCGGTATAGTGGGCATTCCAGTCATTGAGACTGCATTGGCATTCCAAATGGCAGGACTCAAATATGTTGGCATGCGCAATGAACAGGCTGCCTGTTATGCTGCTCAGGCTGTTGGTTACCTTACTGGTAAGTGCTACCAACATAAAGATAGCATTGAGAACTGTAAGCAATGAACTGCAATGGACACACATTCGTTTTTCGAAAGTATTCGGGATGTTGGCAATTCAAGCCATTAAGTAAATAATTCCATTTTTTTATTATGGCAGTATGGCTTAAACAATAGTACTATAGAGATACATGAAATTATTTCCTTATGTAAACTAGATGTTTGTGGTAAACAAAACAGTTACACCACCTCTTTGAGTCACATATATTTTGTAGTTTAAAAATATTTCAGACTTCAGTTGTAGGTATATTATTTTCTGTGATTATTATGCTGTATATTAATTGTTATGGTACATAATTATTTAAATGAATGGTAATTAACTATATTTATTAAGCTTCATACTTCATTTTACTTGTTATTATTTATAATACGAGATCTCAAAGTCATTCAAAAGTTACATTGAGGCCTAAAGAGGTTGAAACAATGTAATTAACAGTGATAAAAAAACTGTCTCATGAAATAATTATATTAGACTTATTCTTAAACTTCATATATTTCACATATTATTATTACAAATCCTAAATCTCACATGTACTACACAAAAATTAATTACTGTTATCTTTTTAATAACTAATTACCATAAACCTATAATCAATATGATTAGAGTTCTTATTTAATTTTGATAATAAGATTAATATTTTTTAATACAAAAGGGGCCAGTGACATATATGAGATAGCTAAATCTAAATATTATTTAACTCATCTAAATTCTTATTGAGATTTCATTGCCTCACATATCTTTTCCTGAAAAACACAGAAGAACTAATTAGGTACTCTTTTGTAAAATAATAATAATTTTAAGGTGACAACTCAATGTTATACCAATAACTGTGCAAAATCATTATTAACTGCAAATGAGTAAATTTTAATTTACTCACAATAATAATTTATTCGTCATCATCATAAAAATACGACGCGGAGTTTCCTTTTTATTATAAAAATAAATATTTCTGAACATTACCTTAGACTTCGGTTACGTGCCATGTAAGTGGCAATAGGCTCGCCCCCTATTACATAGACGTTGAACCAACATTTAATGGTGAAATTTAGTTATATTTTATAAACCTCTGCCTATACCTTTACATAAAGTGAGTGTGACATTATGTATGTACCTATGCAAGATTAATTTCAAGTGTATGATTTTATAGTAGGTATAACTTAACATAATTTTTTGTTTATTTCAGGTAAGCCAGGAGTATGTCTCGCTGTATCTGGCCCAGGTCTGCTTCACTGCATTGGTGGTATGGCCAATGCCCAAGTCAACTGCTGGCCTTTGATAGTCATTGCAGGCTCATGCCCACAAGACCATGAGGGGATTGGAGGATTCCAGGAATGGCCACAGGTATTTTCAGAAATTATATTATTTAATTTAAAATTACGAATGAAATGAAAATTGATTTATGTGTATTTGCTTTGCCTTGTATTATACCTACGGAAAATATTTACGTAATTTTGTTTTGTTTAGCTTTTCGATTCTTTATTTCTGTAACATATCACACGAGCCTTTTGCGTGTAAATTAATCATGGGAAAATATGCCCCCTTTTTTGTATTTCTCTTAATTTATACGATTTGTGTTATATACGGTAGCAACACGTTAATGAAAAGGCGTAATAATATTGATCGAAACGTGTATCTTAGCTATTTTTGTGTGATAAGATTAGATATTTGACCACACATTATAGCATAATAAAATTATGAACGATTACAATTACAACAAAAACCACTATGCTTTAAGTATGGGTGATATTCGTATTCAATGAATATATAATTAAGGGCTGAAAATATAATACCCAGCAATTATGAATTATAATTTAATTTAAAGCCTAGCATAGGTAGGTACCTATATTCCATTTGTTATTTATAGGTAGAAACGAGAATGTATTAAGAAACTAAGTGACTAAAATCATTTGAATGCCAAAGACTTTTTTTTGCGTATTAGGTGGTATTAGCGTACTATTACTTATTCTGTGGTATTAGTGAAGATAAGTAATTTAAAGGTGAACTATGAACAACATTAAAAATGGGACATGAATCACTAGCTGTTTAAGGAAAAATCCGCATAGAGTAGATACGCATAAATATTTCGCATGATATGCTAAAAATATATTTTAAAGTTACTAACTTATCTATTTCAATAATAGTATTTCTACGCACAATCAACAGATTAAATCGTATGCGCTGTTTATTAAGGCCCATTTAGACGGGGAGAGTTTCTCGTACGGTTCCGAGCGAGAAACTATGCGCTACTATCACAAGCAATAATCGCCATAACACAATCGTATCAAAATGTTTACATACAGGCAAGAATTAAAATCTCGCCTACGATTATGTCATACGAGATTCGCTTATGACTTATCGCTAGGCGATAATTGCCTATGTCTGTTTACACAACGAAGGTATAGTAAGCAGATTGTTGCTTACGAGAATCTTAACTTGTATTAACACGATCTCGTGTGACATATTTTCAAGTTGATACGAGTATCGTACAAATCAGTTTGAATCGTTTTTAGTGCGAGATTTGTCATTCGAGTTTAGTGATCAGATGAACTCCGATGTGAACTCCGATGCCCGATTCTCCATTTTCGAGAACTGATAGCGACACACAGTGGTGTAATTCAAGCATGCAAGATGATTTTCCAAATGATTCAACCAATGCACAATAATTATTTTTTTCCAAATATCTCTATATTAAGTTGATTTATTATAAGCTAATTGGCATTTATTTGTTTTGTAATCTACCTTATTAAAGTAAGACTGATTTTGAATATATACTTAGGTAATCTTTTTTTTTTCTTTATTTATGATCTTTTGATTGTACTCTAAATATTTCTGATAATGTTTGAAATGAATCTCCTGTAGCCAAATATTTTAAAGTTATTTCCAATTTTGTACGAGCGGGTATAGCTTGACGCATATTTGTGTTACTTTTTTGTATAGATGGTCCAATTTCTTGAACTAAATAATAATATATGAGTTGAGTTTTCGTAAGCCGAAACATATTTTTGAATGTCTCTTCATCATCCAATAGTAATTCAAGGCACAACGTGTTAGATGCTCCCAAATCATTTCTTCTAGCTATCCATTTTTAACCCAACACGTTTTCTTCTTTTTCCGTTTAACTAATTCTTGCCTTAGAAGAGCAGATATAATTAAAACACCCTCGCGCACTGCACTCATGGTAGCAACTGGCATAAAATCTCGAAATACGATTATTGCTTTGAAATTATGTTTACACGGACATAACAATATTCCATTGCAAGGCAATTCTCGCCCAAAACAACGAGCGAGGAGAGCGAATGTTTAGACGAAAAAAATGATTTATATTCTTTCGACTATCGTATCTTCGAGACGAGAAACTCTCCCCGTCTAAATGGGCCTTTATTCACTATTGTTTTATTTGAAAACATTGTACCTATATTTATGTAGAATATTTTAACATAATTATTTTTCATTTATGCCTTGTTTTAATTTAATAGCACACAAATTGTTAAATAGATGCAAATTTGATAAGATCAAGATGTATTTCGGGAAAATAATAGTGTGTTAGGCACTAGGACCCCCGGTAGGAAGTCTAAACCAAAAAGAGTCCGAGAACTCTAAAGATATTATACCTATCGGAACACCGACTTTACAAAACTGAAGGCACAACTCTTTCACTACATAATATATTTTAAACAAAGTCACCCATGCCGCCACCGCATCTGTCTGTATGTTTGCCATAAACTCTAAATCTAGTGGACAGATTCTCATACGGATGTCATCAATAGATAGAGCGTTTTCCCGAAGAAGTGTTTAGTGTACCTACAATTTGTTGAAGCTGGTGGTATCCGAGCGAAGCTGGAGCGAGCTGCTAGTATTTTTATAATATTTTCCTGAGTCCTATAAAACATTGTCAATTATTAAGTTTGTTTGTTACGTTCACAGGTTGAATCCAGTCGTCTGTACTGCAAGTATGCGGCGCGGCCACCTTCAGCCCGTCTCATTCCCCTTCATGTGGAGAAGGCGGTTCGTCTCGCGTCCGCGGGCAGGCCCGGAGTCGCTTATCTTGATATGCCCGGAACACTGCTTATGGTAACTAATTAAATATGCATTTATTTATCTCATACTCCCAAAAGGGTAATTTATGAACTAGAAGACTATTGTATTACATCCATAACCTATGGTCTGGCCATTAGCGTGCTGCAGATTCGTTGCTAAACGTTCATTATTTTAAAAAGTCATTAGTCAAAGTCATAGGAAGTCCCTAGTTGTGGCTATTCAGGTATATCGTAAAGAAGTATATAAAGGTATTAACCGTATTTAACACAACCCTGTGGTATAATGACTTTGTTCAAGGCTGCTAGTACAGAGTACAAGTTAAATTACTCATAACTCGACTCGCGAATCGAATCAAGGGCCCAATGATTGCATTGACAGCTGCCTGGACTTTGGACCAAGGAAACTATTAATAAAAAAATAAACAATTCCTCAATAAAATAATGCGATTGGCAAAAAACCCTACGTTAATACCTAATCTTGATAAATGTTGTAATATTATCGACGCAGCCTTGAGTCTAACTATATTTATTTATAATATGACAAGGTTTTATTTTAAGACTTAACTACGTAATCGTAGAAAAAAATACAATAACTATTAACTTTTTAAATGGTTGATAAGTAATGAAATAATGACGGTAAACTTGTTTGTTTTACCGACGCTTCTCTAAAACACAAATATTACCTACACATCACATTTTTTATAGATTTTCGTTCAAAATATTTTTAGACGACAGTCCAAAGCTTAGCTCTCTCATGCTTTGAAATAAATGACACTTAATTCAAGTAATCCTAATTTATTTGTTACCATACATTTTGCCTACCCAATCTACCCACATTTATTTTATACCTTATTTTATTAGAATACACAATTATAAATTCAAATTCTACAATTTCCAGTCAGAAGCCGATGAAGACAAGGTTCCCATGGACTTCTACTCCGCCGAGCCAGTGAAACTAGCTCATCCTGACCCCGCACTAGTAGCTCAGGCAGCCGAGCTACTGTCCAAGGCTGAGCGACCTCTCATCATAGTTGGCAAGGGCGCCGGCTACGGCCGAGCTGAAGACGCTATTAGGAAGCTTGTTAATAATACTAAGCTGCCTTTCCTGCCTACGCCTATGGGTAATAATAATTTAGCTGCATTATCTTATTTAAGATGTCTAAATAATAATGAACATCTGCATTTTCGAGTCGATTACAACCCTGACATCAGCCAGGCAGTTATCTGAGAAAATGAGTGATTGGTACCACTTATTATTCAGCCTCTACCAACAACCGCTCATTATTCTGATCGGCAATATTACCTACTTAATGTTTACATCTAACATAACGTTGATCCTTGATAAGAGAATCATTAGAATATCGAATCTAAATTATTAATATGAACTTTTCTGTCTTGAATGCTTTCTCAGAACGAATATTTTAATTTAAGACTCATGAATCGTGTTTACAGCTGAATATAAAATTACTTTCTTTTTAATTCATATATTTTCAATGTTGTGTCAATCAGGTAAGGGTGTGGTTCCCGATGAGTCTGAGTTCTGTGTGTCGACGGCTCGTACACAAGCTCTACTGAAGGCTGATGTAGTGCTTCTGTTGGGCGCGAGGCTCAACTGGATGCTGCACTTCGGACAGGCGCCCAGATTCGCTCCTGATGTCAAAGTTATACAGGTAAATTTAATTAAACCATTGTGACCTCGACTAGTGTAAGGACACGGTAAGCAAATAAAAGTAAATTTTGGTATCATTTTATTTGAAAACGCAGCAACCACTTCTTAATGATTAACGTTAGTAGATCAAATGTATGATTTAATGATAGATCCAAATGGATTTTAAATCAAAAAGCGCACCTTTTCAAGGAATACACTTGGCCAATTTGGTAGAAGTGTATTCTTTTAAAAAAACGCACTATTTATAGAACACACTAAGGAAACGACACAAATCAAGAATATTGTTCATAGCGCAGATCAATGTCTACTTAATTTGCAATTCGTTTTATTCACAATGAAAAGCTCCATCAAAATTTATCTTCATGTTACCAGGTGGACATAACTCCCGAGGAGTTCCACAACAGCATCAAGTCCGAGGTGGCCGTACACTCCGACATCAAGCCCTTCACGGAGGCGCTCACACAGAAGCTCGCTGAGAAGAAGTTCGCGCTACAACCTAACAACAAGTGGTGGGAAGCACTCAAGCTGAAGCAGAAGGCTAATACTGAGTTCGTAAAGGTACATTTTAAACTAATATACTTTGTTTTCTGTATGTCGTGTTTTAGTAGACAAAATGTTATTCACTGTTACCTAGTAATCACTGCCTGTATGTCAGAATGTCTAGTTTATAATAGTATTCTATTACAAATGTACACAGCAGATTTGTTAACGCAATTCTAATTAATTTCTAACCAAGGAATGTGTACAGGATATAATAAAATATTGTATCCAATGCCAGTATTTAAAACTCTATTTGATTATTAGGAAAATAAGACTAATGCTTTGATATTGCTATTGTTTTGATAGAAAATCCTTTTAATTAATCTTTGAATAATTATTTGTTTTAATGAACTTCTTAAATAAATATTTTTCTAGCGTCAATATTAATGTTAAATACTAATATTTTCGTACCAGGCTCAGTCAAGCAACACATCAGTCCCGCTGAACTACTTCGCGGTGTTCAACACAGTGCAGGCGAACATCCCCAAAGACTCCATCATAGTGAGCGAGGGCGCCAACACCATGGACATCGGCCGGGGACTGCTGCTCAACAACCAGCCCAGGCATAGACTGGATGCTGGCACTTTCGGCACTATGGGCGTTAGTATTCATTTTAACTAAGTACTTTTTTATTATGTGTATTTCAGTAATAGCTTAATGAATCTTATAAACCTTACTTTTTTTATAAAAGTAACTATGATATCGACTCTCTCTTGGACAAAGCTTTCCATTGCAGCCGATAGCTGGCGGTTTGCGCTCACTCTGTAGTAATTTCAAAGTATATCTCACTGTCGTCTACAAAAGAAGTCCACCTCAAAATATCCATGAACAAAGTAAACGACTATAACTTCAAATACTGAGTTTAATATAAAACCATGTATATCCCTAGGTGGGTCCTGGCTTCGCCGTTGCAGCAGCGATGTGGTGTCGTGACTACGCTCCACAGAAACGCGTCATCTGCGTCGAAGGAGATTCAGCTTTCGGTTTCTCCGGTACGTCTGTTTTATACGATTGTTTCACGCGATATAAAAAACAGTTTCACTTTTCAATTACAACAATGTCTTGTTATTAAATGTCGACCGCGATGTTATTATTTTGAATACCTCAACTGCTTGAAGTGTGACTCAAACTTTATATTAATCATTGTTTAATATTCTTTCTCAGGAATGGAGATTGAGACAATGTTCCGCTACAAATTACCCGTAATAATTATCATTGTAAACAACAATGGTATCTACAGCGGCTTCAGCAAAGAAGTTATGGAAGACATACAGTCTGGCGGCGATATTGCTCAATGGTACTTTCTAGCAATCTTTATTTAGTCTTACTCATTTTATCATGTAAACTAATCCCAAGCGTTTATAAAATTACCATCAGTAATGGCGTACAAATTAGCGGCCGACGTTTTAACTTAATTGTTCGGACGCCGCAAGGGAAATCCGCAACAACACGAGCTACTAAAGCGAGCCTTGTAACTCAATAAAAACGTTAACTCAGATTGGCTCCGTCAATTATTGTTAACTAAACGCAATTATATCTCTTCCAGTACCCCTCCTACTGCCTTGACCGTCGAGACAAGATACGAGAAGATGATGGAAATATTCGGCGAGTCTGGACATCTCTGTCGCACCGTCGAGGAAATCGAAGCGGCCATCAAGAAAGCGGTGGCCGTGACTGACAAACCTAGCATTATTAACATATTGATTGACCCATCATCCAACAGAAAGCCACAAACATTCAACTGGCTGACTGAATCTAAACTGTGATAATGTTTATTAATTTATCTTGACTACGTTTTAACATCACTGAAAGTTATTTACACTAGGTGCTAAGTCATAATAGGTGATGGGATGTAAGGTTAATGTTGTTGATGTTATGCAATAATGGAAGAATGCAATTCTTCACAGAACTGTTATGAATTTACTTATTTTGCATTTAATTGTTTTTACTTTTGGAAGTTTATACACAATAAAGTACACAGATATAATTTGATATTGTCTGTAATTGAGTCATACTTATTTATGGTCACATGTTGTTTGTATATAATGAACTTAAAAATATATATTTAATAAATTTACATTATAAACTAAATCCCTGTATTTTCATTTAACTCCTGGAGGCAAATGAATCTGCTGTCTTGGTTGTCCAAAGCAACATAAGATGAGCAGTATATTATATTTCTTCACATTTTGCTGAGGCAGCCAATCAAAAAGTTCTCTATCACAGTTTGTGCTGAAACAATACATACACCTTCCATTAGTTTCACATGAACAAAAAGGAGACTATGGTTGGGAAAAAAAAATTAAATCTTGTATTTATTACAAGTATGGTTGTTAATATTTACCCAGTTTGCAGTTATTGGTAGTGGTCAAAGTGTAAGCATCTTGGTCATAATCATTGGTAAGGGTGAGATCAGCTCCTCTAATCAGGAGCTCATTGCAGGTGTAAGGGAAGTCAGCCGCCGCTGCATACATCAGAGCTGTGCTACCAGACTGCAACAATACACACTAAATTAAAAAAGTGACAACAATAATCTTAATAGTCCTAGAATTTTAAATCAATATTTTTACCACAAGTTTTGTATTTAACATCTAATGACATTGTGAAATATAAAATAAATAAATGTTAGATTTAATTTAAGATTGCTTGCTTCATCACTGATTAAAAAACATCAACTTCTTATACTTGATAAAAGAAAATAATTTGATATTTAAAAATGAATACATAACTGAAATAATTGTACAATAGAAAGCTAGCAGTCCAGTATATATTCATCCAATATACAGAAATGCCATAGTAGACTTATCTAACAAATTATTTAGCTAGATTAAAAAGAGGACAAAGGAATGTCTCAAGCACTTACATCATCTTGTATGTCAGCATCAGCTCCTTCATTCAAAAGAAACTTCACAACCTCATGGTGCCCGCCTGCCGCCGCCAGGTGTAGTGCCGTCTCTCCCTCCGGGCCCCGCATGTTAACATTGGCACCACACCTATTCATTACAACAAATAACATTCTAGCTTTTCAATACTGAATTAATTTGTAAAAGGATATAAAAGAGTGAATTGAAATGGCCACTGCACTTATAGATAGTATAGTGCACCATCCTATATGTACCAAACTGTAGTGACTTGAAGACAAAGAACAAAGGAAGGAGGTGCTACTTAACTCTACATAGTACTTACCACACTAAATCTTGGCAACTGTTTAGCTGTCCATAACTGGCTGCCCAGTGCAGGGCAGTGAGACCATGCTCATCAGTGATGTCAACATACTGCTCCAGTTTCACGTCGTCACGCGTTATTTCGCCGCGTCCAGCCTTAGCATGAAAGCTACAATCCGGCTGGGGTAACTCCGGGACTCGCGCCTGCGTATTACCTACAAAGCCGACCTTGAACGTTTAGCTCACCTACTTCAAACCCACAAAGATATTTCTAGAAATCAATAGATCTAGTCGACTAACCGAGCTCGGAGAAAATAAAGAAAAAATCTTACCCCTCTGCAAATTCGTTAGTGCGGTGCACTGGACAGATTTGTAAGGCGTAAATGCACTCTTTCTCACGCCGTTTAAATTAGGCGCCCATCGTTGATATCCTCCACTGCCACTTTTACTACTGTCTTGACTCCCCGAATCGAATTCGAACTTGTAGCTATCCACATTCTCCTGTTTCTCTTGTTTTATATCGATATTCTTGCCTTCGTGCTTAACGGAAACTGCCTCTTCCATTTTACAGATTGTTTTTGTGTTTTCAATCGTCACAAAACTTGTCTCGAAGTGTAAATAAAGTATAGACAATAAATAAAGTAAGCATAAACCTAGTGAATGAATGATTGTCTTTGACTTTTGACGTTCCTCTTTTTGATATTCTCTATAGTCTCAAAAATATTTAATTTAAAATTGAATCGTGTAGTACGGCCTTTTCTATACCTAACTATTGTACTTTTTATAATTTTCTATAGTCGATGGAATACAAAATATTTTAAACTGTCAAAGTTTTAAAAACACTGAAGTTCTTTAAAAGTTTACTTCAATTTTTTTGTGAAAACTTATTGATTGTCGTATGATAATAATCGTGATTTATCTTATTTATTATTTTCTGTACCTTTAAATATCTGAAAAAATGAATCAAATGCAACAGGACCTGCAAAACGAGCTAACAACTGCCAACCAACTTTTACGATTAATGTAAGCAAGAAACTCTGTTCTCAGAATTAAATAATTGTAGCTGTGTAAGCTTTAAAAAAAATATGCTTAAATATGGCTTAAATATTTATTATCTTTACTAGATCATTGGAGTTACAACAAATAAAACATTTGACTAATACGGGTGGAGATTTTGAAGCAAACATTGTTCAGGTAAATAGAATGTACTATCTTCGAATCGAATACTGTATATTTCTAACAAGCTATGGCTATAAATTATAAAAAATAATTTGTAAAATTTCAGAATGTTGCCCAAATAAAAGCGCTGGCTAAACTTCAACAAGTGGATCTTGATAAGCTGCCACCGTTCACAAGAAAACAGATAGATATAAGTATGAACTCAAACCAAAACATCTCATATGAACAACACAACACATTCAGAAATGATTCTGAAATGGAAGATAGCCAGTAATTGTAACAACTGATTAATTCATTTTAAAGAAGACTGCACACCATTTTGTAATTTTATTTCAAGATTATGGCTATTGCTGATTTCACTCAGTAAAGAAATATTAGCTGTATGATTACTTGATAAATACTGAATTTGATACTCAGTGTGACCCTGGCTTGAATGATTAGAATCAATCAAACTTTTATGTAGCAGGCAATGAAACTCATACCAACATCACCTTCTGTTAAAGCTGTTCTTTATAATGTTGTTCCAGATTGTAGTCCTCCAAAAACCTTCAATAACTTTATATATAATTATTCTGTATGTTACTTGGATAAGAAATTACTTAATAAAATAAATTTTGTACATAAATCCTTTATTTCTTTTGTGACTTAATGAATAATTTTACATCACAATTAAACCTAATTAAGTATAAAATCTTTGTTAACACAATAACATATACAAGGCAACATGAATTATATTTTTTTGAGCTTCATTATTTTTCACAGGCCATAGTTTAATTTAATGTATTTAATGACTGTAATATGTATTGTATAAGTATATGTGTACATTTATAATAGTTGAAATGTGTAACAGTAAACAGTTAAATATTATTTGAGTAGTCTTAACAGTAAAAGCAACAGATTCAGGCCTTAAAATTATCTATCTAATAGTACATTAAAACCATATAACATTTATTTAGATCTTAGATTGAAATATTGCAGTTACAGGACCATAATATCTTATATTTTCTAAATACATAGCATCCCACATATTTCTCATTCATAGATATCACTCTTCCAAAGGTTACTTCAAATCTCATCTATTACACTATAATATTTATTTAGTTTTACACTTTTAAGGCTGAAATTCGTTTGTGTATTTAATTTGTGAAATTCGGAATGTCTGGTCCCACAAGATATTTTGGGAATCTCGTAATTTATGGTTCAGAGAGACCACTTCACGCTGCATTTGGCCGACCCACTGTGTCATCTAGGTAAACGAGACTCAATAATGGTATCCATTGTCACTACATGACGTATTATAACCATTAGTTAACAATACCACATTGTATGATTCAACCATAAAAGTAATAAAACCACATCTAGAGAGGAAAATATAAAACGTATTTTATAAATCCTTATTCCTCCCCTCTGATAAAGCCATGGTAACAGCTTAAGACTAGATTATACTTAGTATAAATTAACAATTGATATATCAGTGTTGAAATAGAGCTGCCTTTTCTTTGAACCTTTGCATCCGCAGAGCTTTCTCTTCGGCCTCCCGACGTTTTTCTTCTTGTTCCTGGATGATCTCGTTGTGGAATTTATTACTCTTGGCGAGTTCTTCTATTTTGGCTTCGAAGAAGTTCTTAGCACCGTTGACGCCCACTTGATCGACGTTTATTTCCGTCAGTCGCGCGAATGCGTCTAGACCGGAATCTGTCTCGAGTTCCCCCGCGCGGGCTTTCCTGTAAAACGAATTAATTTGTCTTGTGATTACATGGAATACATGTAGGTATGGTTATTTCGACTAAATAGCTACACTTGCAAGTAAATAATCAAAATATTCTTTTGTTAAAAAAAAATATGGAGAAGGGAACTATTTAGACTGCATTGTACAATTTAGACAATTTTAATATTCACATGCAGTGGGAATAAAACATCCTTGTATGACGCTCCCATTAGCTGACGCATGTTATAATGTGAGTAATAAATACTGTAATTAGTTAACCATATAAGGATATCCTTAGCTGTGTATTATTGTGGTACCTATCACATTGAGTATTGTTATTAAATTTATATTACGTAAAACGGGCGACAAATCAGTAAACAATATTTTACTTTGTTCTAAAATATATTTATATAGCCTTGTTCCCTAATACTTAATACCTAGTTATTATTAATTTTCATCCTGTTGTAACGTTAAGGCATTTTGGACCTAAGTTAAATTGTTGTGAATGCGTTGTTCGGAATCTTAAAGACGGAATTAACTGTAACCTTGCTTGGGTCACATCACGTCACATGCCCACTTATCTAGTTCTAGTATAAACTATTTCATCTAACGTGGGCCGAGTCGATTCTGAGATATAAGGAAATAATTATATTTAATAGACCTACCTGTAGATAAGTAAGAATTCTCGGAAACTGATTTTGTTGTCTCCGTCTTCATCAACTTCTGAGATCATAGCCTTGAGTCCGAGATGTGTCTGAGGCGCTCCTAACCGCTCCATCATCCGCTTGACCTCCGTCAGATCGAGGTAGCCATCGCGACCCTCATCAAATCTGAAAAAAGGAAAGACGTTATTAGTAAAGTTCACGAATTAACTTTGTACTTCCGGCGGTCTCATCACTTGTAATAGGAGAAAACAAAACTTCAAACCAATCTAAGATAATTAAGGCATATTATAAACACAATGAAGAAAGTTATTACAACTTATTAGAAAGAAGACACGTTCTATACCAGAATACGGTCGGTAATAATGGAACGAATGACCGTTACGTTATTCAAAGTGTCATGTATGGGGAATGCTAATTTATATACGTTTAAATATGCCGCACTTTCGCTCAGTCTACGTTCTACTCAGTTTACGTCGATTTGCATTTGCGTGAAGCCCAAAAAATCTCAAGTTATCAATGAACTGTGTTAATCATTATTCAAAGTTATGATCATTTGAAAGTTATAGCATGGATTATTTATTATATCACGGTTATATAATTTAACTCGATAATTTCAATATATTACGCAGATTTAACGGGACATCGCACATGGATCAAAGTACCTTCATAATATGAGGCTAAAAGCTATAAGTTATGTAAATAGGTATATGTTTTCGCACTGGCATGTACCTAAATGTGGTTGTGTCATATTTGGCTGTGGCACCGTAAAGTTGTTTTGTCAAACGACTAGCGCACATGACTAACTCAGGGCATGTTGATATGCTCAGCACGTACAAGTTTCACATATTTCACCTACCTACTTACATCAGTTACATTTCGATGTGCAAAACACTAGGCAGAATGGAGCTGATTTTGAAAAAATCTTCACGTTAAGTTTTAAACAAGGTCAACGAATTCATCACAGAAAACGCGTAATTTTAAATGTCTGCATTCATGTTCTTCAATTTTTCACATGACGGAGACAGCGCGTCTAGAGTATTCTTACGTAATGCATTTCTACAATAAATGTATTTATGTGAGATAATCTACATAATTTTATGTAGGTAGGTACGTATATTTTATATAATATTTATAAACATGACACAGTTAAATAGTTTCCTGTACCCACGACGGCTGACCATCCTCTGATAATAAAGTATTTCTGTACTACCAGAACCTACTCTTGTTTGTAGCTCTTGATAAAGTTGAATCTAATCTGCCTTACCTTAATAGTGCGTTTTCGAGTTCATTGTAACTCACTTATCTGATAACGATAATGATAGGGTTAACTCAAGTATCCTCCATACTTGAGTATGAATGTCGCGTTAGTCGTCGAAGTGATTAAATGTACTATGCAAGTATGCACTTAGGTAGGTACTTACGTTAACCCACTTATGAGTACAACCTACAAAAATCAATGCTAGAATACATTTGTAGGAGGTGCAGGCCCAATGCCTTCTACAAATATTTTACTTTGAATGTCATGTGCCTTGACCTGTCCGACTACGCTCTACACGCCAATAATGCTAATTTTATATGTTCGATATCTGCAAGATATATGTATAACAGTCGTGTATGTTCGCTCTACAACTACTGTTCAACAGAGTGGCACAATCAAGGCCGTATGTCCCCTTATTTCATTAGCAACCAACTGCGATATACTACGTAGGTACGTAATAGATACCACGGGAAGCGTATAAAACTATGATTTATTGTATCCTCTCAAGATACGTAGTAACTACGTACTGTTTTAAAAGGAACAATAAATTTTCATGGTACAGATGTGATTGAAATGTATTTTGCATGGGTATTCATAGTTGTCATGTTAAAACCCATTTGTGTCGGTACTCACGTAGTTATGCTGGACCATGGATACGCGGGTAACGAGTAACAAATCGCATTGTCTTGGAAGTTGTTTCAAGGTAAGAGAACGCTAGCCTAGCTGTCTAGTTACACTAAACCGACACACTTTGTGTACGTGCAGG
Source organism: Anticarsia gemmatalis (assembly GCF_050436995.1). Taxonomy (NCBI): domain Eukaryota; kingdom Metazoa; phylum Arthropoda; class Insecta; order Lepidoptera; family Erebidae; genus Anticarsia; species Anticarsia gemmatalis. The sequence continues at coordinate 6,322,498 of NC_134760.1, forward strand.
TAATGTAGATATCGCTTACATCATATTAGCGATTCAGCAGTAATTACAAAATGCCGATAACCTTCCAATAAACATGAACCGCCAAATAAACAACTAACGTTGCCACATTAATATCTTATCAACACGGTAATTCTAAGTAGATTTTGTATTTGTTTCTATTCGCAGAAATTGAAGATGAAACATTTAATAGACTCAGACACTCTTTAATCTTTTTTTTATTGAATTGGGTACTTCGTTATAATTTTATTTCTGTAAAAACAGAAAAGCTAATAAATATGGAACAATCACATGATTGTGAGAAAAATAAGTTCATTTAAATTGACTATTGTTACATCGAATCAAACTCTTTGTCTCAAGTAGATTCTTGCATTCATAATCTTGTCAGACTTGTTTATTTCTAGATACTGCGTTGAAATAGGATCACACTTCTCTGTTACTCACTTTGTGAACGAATTATATTGCATTTATTATCTAAAGTGCATCACTGAGTTTGTTTGGCAACATGGTGTTTTGTTACAGATTTAATTTGGTGCCAACTTCTTAATCTATCTTGAGTAATTTTGCAGCTATTACGAAATATAGGCCCAATTAGGTATTTGATTTTATGTATTCAAACATCATTAGTTAACTAGTGACCCCGCCCGCGGGCTAATAAACAGCATGTTTGTTTTACCCAGCCAATTACGTAATGAGGCGGTACAAATTGATTTAGAATTTATTGAGTACAACACATACACAAACCACAGATCATAAAGGGAGTTCCCGAAACGCACCCATATTATAATCGTTCGCCGCGGGAGACATTGACTCATGTGTTTTTACAAGTTAAAACGTAAACAACCATTATTGTGGTTAAATTATACAATTGACGTAAACGATTGTACAGCTACCTACATGCATGACTGACTAATTGATGACTAAAATATCTCTTTTAAATTTCTTGAATAAAATATTGTTGAAATCGCAGAACAATGGAATTTGGAACGATTTTTTTATATTATAAACATGTCTGTTTCAACATGATACCCACGTGATAATCAAAGATTTAAGCATTTAATGCGTTATTGTTATCCATAATGCTACTTGGCCCTCTGCACCTGGTGTGTAACTAGGTAATAAGTATATGGCTCGTAGATAAAGATAGTTAAAACAGTGAGATTAGGGAAAATTATTGCTGTACTGACAATTGAGTAAATTCTTGAGTTAAGCTTCAAATCGGGCAATAACAACCTAATCAACATTATAAAACAGACAAGCACATCAAACTACTACGTATAACTGACTGTGACAAAAGATCGATTGGATTAGATGCGTAATACGGTGCCTATGTAGTCTTACCTACTTAATACGCGATCACTTTGAATGAAATGACCTAATAAAACATCAATGTCTTGGAACTATCCAATAAACACTCACACAAATGAGGGCAATGGTAATAAAATGCGACCTACTAAAGTCCAGACGCTCCTGTTATGAATTCCGCAACATTTATGCTTCTATGTATTCAACAAAATTAGGACTGTTACTGGAGCTTCTATGCAAATAAATTTTATTAATCCGTATGACATATTTGGCGCGATCCAATCAAACTTCGAGGAAAGCGAAATGAAATATGATATTAGATCTACAGTAGCTGCAATGACTATGAATCAAAATACGAGCGGTGAACCAGTGCAGCAGTGGTTAAATCAATTTAAGCTTATCAGTCAAGTAGCAAAAAATAAGCAAACACACCCACATAATCATTGAGGAAGATAACAGCTGTCCCTTTTACAGGCCGTTATTCTATCTACTACTGCAATCTAGATAACTGTAGGTCTATACTAAAGGTTTCGCAAAATTTTCACGGTAAGCCTATGACGTGGCTCCACCCTGCGTCCCATTTTCCAGAGATCCTTTGTTATTTTATTGAAGAGTACTTCAAAGGTTTTATAAAGAGGTCGGTGTTGTTTTGTCCGAAAGTAATCGACCGTTGACTTCGCAATTGTTACGATGATATCTCAATTACTACAACCGTCTTTAAATTAATGTCATGTGAGCCCCAAACATGTGACATTTTTCTAACGGCCATTTTTTTCCAAATGTAAATTGCTAATTAGTTGCTGCAAGTGCCTATATCTTTCTGCAAAACATAATATGACCTATTTCACTTCTTCTAGAACATACACATTCGCTGTTATTGTAACTAAGTAGGTATCGGATAAATAAGTAAGTACTCGTTTAAACTCGTGAGATACAAAGAAAAGTAATTACTAATTTAATAATTAATTGCCGTTACATGCCTAATATTTGTGTCTCTGCATAAGGCTATTGCAGTTGTTACATGATCAAACCATCGAATAATTTTGGTTACGCAAACACATCTCAATTTAAAATTTGGCGTATTGCCAACTTCGGTTTAGGCTGTGTTAAAAGGTTTTTTTCCTATTGCTAGTATTTGGCACATGAGTTTATCTACCTGTCCTACTTTATCTAGGACATTGAACTGAATTCTTTTGATGAACTTCTATTCCAGAAATCGATTTGTAATGTTCATATGCCTACTTACAATATGTTTCTTACTCTTGTACTCTTAGTTAGAACCAGTCATCATCATTACCACAGTGTCCACAGTACGGTACAATTCAAGCTGCTTAATGATTTATCCTTAATATCTGTGTAGCTATCATAGGAGTATTATGCATGCGTAGGATTCCCATTCGGACAAACCTACGCGATTTGCTTCAATCCGCATTTTCTATCATAATATAATTAAATACTCACCACACATTCGTTTTGATTTATGTTCTTAAATCAAGTTTTTCTTATTGATTCGAGACGAAATTAACACATTTGTGCTACCCATAAATAGACACATGTTTATTAAAATGCGAGATGTTTTATTTCACCAGAAGTAAGTATATCTAGTAGATGTTTTCTTCTCGCTAGCTGTTTGCGGTAGTGAATTCATTATTTCTCGTGCAGTACGCACTTGCATTGCAATTGCAACCGCAAAATGTAATATTGCAACACTGATAGAATGTAAATTGTCTGTGAAACGAAACTCTGTCTCAACCATGTGATTCCTATTGTTAGTATACTTTTTAGACATTATTTTCATCTGGCTGACGACAGAAGCAATAAATGATAAGTTATTTCAGTTTACAGTCACGCAATACTAAATTAATAAAATCGTTGTGAAGATAAGCATACATATATTGAATGTGAACTCACTGTGAAAATTGTTTAAAAAACTAAAACATATTATTGTCATGGAATGAAAAAAAAACAGTATAGGTAGTAAGTAGATACACAGCTATAGAGGTTTTATACCTGCTTATGGCGATGTTACGCAATAGAAAATTAAAATAGCTTCGGAATTTGAATTAAGTAGGTTTAAGTAATTAAAATACCAAAACAAGTGTATAACGATATTCAATGTTATGAACTGAAATGAAATCCCAAGTTTAATGTATTTTAGATTGAAATTCTAATAGCTACGTGTTTTGTTCGTCTCGCACGCTTAACTCACGCACTGTAATAGTGGTAATCCGCATACACGTCGCGTAATAATGTCACTAGCCCCTGTAAATAAACTTTGTTGTTATCCTTATCGTGAAGGATAATTCGATTTTAATTCTGAATTCCCTAAACACAGTAGGTATTATAATAATAAACATTTACAGAACAAAATATGTGTTTATACTCAAGTAGTAATTTCCCGCATATGAAGTTACGTCCCGGTTTTATTTGAAGTAATATCTCGAAAGTTCTGTCAGTTTTACTTTTTCAATGGTTAAGGTGAATCTCAATTCATATAACATGTCTACGTAGGTATATGATGTATTTCACTGTTATCAAATGAATACTACAACATTTATATTATGCTAGCAAAGTATTCAAAAATCAAATTCAATCCAATAAAGATCCGTGTCGGTGATTAACAATCGTTCAATTATTTAAATCTACACCTACTTACGAAATTTTATTAATACATTTATAACACGAATAGCTCGTTTCGTCAATATTTAAGCAATATTGTTTGTACACGTGCTTTCTTCTAAAACCATTTAACTTTTGCGTGTTTAAGCTTCGTAAAACTAAATGTTACACACCGTGAACGTTACTTTAATCGCTCATTCATATTTCTTTGATTTCAAGGTCTTTGAAAGTGAAATTTTGTTTCCGTGTTTATTTTCTAAACCCAAATAAGTACGAGTTTCGATGTGGGTGTAGCAAATGTAGCAATCATACAGGAAAGGATTTTGTCATTGAGTTTTTGTATCGGCTTGTAAAACCGATAAAATTATGATGACAGTAAGTAACCTTTATCTGGACTAACATAATATTAATTAATATGAGTAACATAAAGGCTATAATAAGTTTTATAGGAATTTGAAACTTGTCATAATAGGAAGTTAGGTCGGTATTACGTGTAAAATGTAGTCATAGGAAGTGAGTCCTTAAGTCTAGGCGAGCTGAGAACTAGACGCGCATGTTTATCAATGTTTACTCACAAGCTGATTCACGCGCTAATGACCTATAACGTGTGAATTGATTATTTTAAAACGGAAGCGTAGGGTTGTGTCGAACTCAATTAATGACAGAATGACACGCAAGTGAAGTACTGTTGACTCGAATGAATCACCATAAGGGCGGACATTGATTTTAGTTGGCTCATTCAATCACATCTGTCACTTCCAGCTGCATCCTACTTGCCGCATTTCCTCCCAAATACATAATTTGATGATCATCATTTCTATAGTGAAGTTATGTGTCTGAGTGTGGGGACAATATTACGTAATTGTTTGAAAGAATTTGAATAAAATATGATCATATTATTGGTGTAATAAAATACTGGTTTTTGTAGCGTTTATAAACTTTTTTACTTCTTTAAAATAAAAACCGTTTTTACCTAAGACTTACTTACTACTTTAACTTAGTCTAAGTATTTGATTTTTGAAGGAATTTGTGTTTGTAGAAATCCTTCGTCCATACTAAATTCGAAGCAGGTAAATGTCGTGCAATGACAATACTCAGGAATATGAGGTATTTATGAGGACACCTGGGCGTAAGTGAGTAAATGTAGTAAATGTTAACATGTCATTAGCAGTCCACTGTAGATCGTGCACGTGTTATATGTTATGTATGATTCACTGTCACCGCTTAGCTGACACTTTCGGTTTTGCTAAGAAATATGACTAATTTAACCCGTGTTTTATTGACTAATCGCTACTTCCGATATTCGAGACTCAATAAAAACATTATGACATCATCTACATAACATAATCAGTACTTATTCTAATTGTTCGCATTTGTTAGTAATCTCAGATTCACAATTACAGTCAATAATAGGAATTGAATGCAAACGTTTGTTTTCATTGGAAATCAGAACAATATTTTGTTTAAAAATAACAATGACTAGTTGAGTTATTGTTAGCGACAAACATAAAACAGTAGATACAGTAGGCAGATTGTTTGCAATGTGTAATGTTTGTTTTATGATTAGTAAGTGAGGCACAGATAAGTGGCCATGCGGGCGGTTCCTGTGAGCCCAACTTCGTCGACTTTGAACCATACATTGATTTCCGTTTCCTTTATAAAAAAGACATTATTTATTTTAAAATATACCAGACGTATTAAAATTCCGTAGCAACCTATTGTGCGTACTCGATATGAATATTTTTGTTAACCTTTTAATGCAAGTGCGGCTGCAGGGTGACGGCAGTTGGTATTAGATGTCATTCTAACTCTTTCGTAATTAAAATTTATTCTACATCGAAGAATGTAGGTATGATACCAAGTATACCAACATCTTCAAAACTCTTCCAAAATCCTTAATATTTGATTACGAGGAGAGAAATCTAAGCGACTGCTTAAGTTTTACGTTACAAAAACTATTATATTTATAAAATATCTGTGTATCTGTGTATTGTAAGTAAATGTCCTACTTGAGTACAAACGGAATTACTTAATAATGTAGTGTAATACGTAATATGGAGTATTATTTCATTAGCTGTTTGAATGAAAGTCTCGCGTTGATGTAAATTATAATTGTCGTAAACATGGCGTGACTCCTATTCATTTTTGTCTCCCACGACGGTGCGTTGTCATTTCACCTAATAAATTAACTCTTTTAACTAATCTTACGTTTTAATTTGAACCCAATTTATGTAATTGTTTACCTACTTTCACTTTGACTACTCGTTATTATCAAAACACTATAAATGGTCATAAAATTCTTTATGACTATCAATCAACGATAGTAACTTTTTGTAATAGGGCTTGGCAATAGTTAAAACTCTTTTATTACAATATCTACTATCAGTAGGGAAAACAAACGAATTTCATCAACTTCTTATCACAATAGTAAGAAAAACCCAAATTGTAGAAGTTTCCCAGTTGTTTTTAAAATGTAGTCATCGTAGAATATGTATAAGATAAATAAGATGGAAGTCTCAACTACAGATGTTGATACATGATTAGATTAAGATGGATCATGTTTAGATCATTGTTTACGTACCCGTTCCGTCAAGAAAATAATAAAAACAACCATACAATGGCCTGATTACATCAAAACGATTGTTCTAAAAAATGTTTATTGAATTACTTAAACAAAACAAGAAAAAATCCATAAAGATGATCTGTTTTGCGAAACATGCTTTTTGACATTTGTGTTGACATTTGCGCAATTTTTTTTATTAGAATTTATCTATGAATTAATTTAGCGAAAGTATAAAGCAACATATTCATGTTTAATGTTCGTCTGATATAAAGGTCAGTGACAACGACGCAGTATTTGATTGCTATTACGAGGTTAATATCCTATCTTCATTATACTAGTACAATCATAATTACAAGCTTTAAAAATGTTTTTAAAAGCCATGTTGACAAAGCACATAATCTGAAATTACTTTTATCTTGCAGCTTGGTTTATACAACTACAAAGATTTTTAAACACAAGTCTAACAATACTGAATTTTAATTGTATGACCTACCGCACCTTTAAAAAGATTTAAATAAGTATGTGACCTCTGTTGCACTTTGGAAACCTCAACCTAAGTCTGCCTATGTTTTACACTACTTTTGAGACTTGTTGTTTCATACATTTCATTAACATTCAAAAGATCTTCACATAAACGTAAACTAATTTAGAATTCCATTACCACAGAAAATTAAAATGGCATTACTTTAGACTTAATTGTTATAATAATAACGGTTAGATGACGCCGGCAGTAATACCACTTTCTGCAAAGATGCGCCTCTGCCGATCTCCCTGGATCAAGTTTGATAAAATAAAAAAACCCACTTACTTGTTGAAGGTCTCCTCGTATTGTTTTATTTCCTTCCTGGAGAACTCGTGAAATTCCGTATAAACGTTTACGAATTTATATTTCGGCTTAACCTCTAAGCCCTCTTCTAGTTTATCATTGATCTCTTGTCTCCTCGAGAGAATGCCACTGAGCTCGTCTGTAGCTGACATCGTGATTTTCGCGCCAAAGAAAAGGTTGAAAAATGACTTTTTAAGACAGGTAAGCGAGCGTTTCGTCGCGAGAGGCTGCCTACGGCTACGACCTTACAAACACTGGTAGTGCGGGCCGGCGCGCCGCCAGTCAGTGCCTCGCACTCGCTCCCTCACACAATAATCAAGTCGCCGGGGACGCGACGGACGGATCGACTCACGTATGTGCCGCGCAACGCTCCGCGATCTGTCTAATCTTTCTGCAATCGTTCTAACCCCCACTGACGAGATACATACTCTCACCTCAACTTAATTAACATCAATAAATGTCACCTTTCAACCTTTACTTGAGCATTTTAGGGTTAACTTCATGATACCATATTATGCGTCTTAATTGTAATGCGGCTTGAAACATTACGTCTTAGGGACAAATAAAATGACTCTAACTTATTCAAACTTATGCGTAAAACGTGAGTTATAATAGATCTAGATAACTGCGCAAAATGTGAAAAAGCCTGAATCGATTAATCTGTACGGGGTGGGTGGGCACCCATACTTTCGCTTTTAAGCAGAGTTTTGCGAAACAAAACTCGAGTGTAGAGCTCTCTCAAGTATAGACTATAGAGGCTTTCCTCACCCAGCCGACTCTACATCCATTTACCACTTTTTACTGCAATTGCTAATATTTCGAATTGCCTCTTTTTGCATACATAGTTAGAAAGCAAAAGTCGTCATTATCTTCACTATCACGTTTGCTTTTAACATGTGCAATACTAATTTTGTATTATCGTTTGTAGGAACATTTTCTATAATATTTAGATTCGAATAGTTAAATTACAATATCATATTGTCATTTTTTAGTTGGTAGGGCTGCGCTGCTTTTCCGATTTTTCTTTTGTTTTAAGCATTAATATTCCTATGTGTTGTGACATAAAAGTTAAGCACATAATATACGCTCTTATAAACAAGTGTCCATTTTAAAACATGGCTGTGAAAGTGTAGGTACCAATACTTTAATACGAACTAATACGAAGTAACAACAGCCTAATGGTGAGCTTAAGTGTATTTTTCTGTAAAAATATCGGTTTTTGGCCTAGATGGCAATCTTTGGCGGCGTAGTTTTGTAAGTCAAGGCCCTTTGTTATAGTAAAAGAATGTTATAGTAATGAAGAAAGATTTTCTTTTACAAGCAAAAAATAAGGTACTTATTTGATGCAAACTGATTTCCAACTACTAAAGATTTATTACCTGCACAAAAGAGTGAAACTTACATTACAATGCTGCAATGATATCACATTGAGTGTAATCACGTTACTTATAAATCAACGCTAAATGCGAAAAGGTATGCATTTTTTTGGTTACACGGTGCACTGGCAAGTTTCAAGTAGTTATTTTGTACATAGGTACTTTAGGCAATAGTTATCATGTTTTATGAACAGCAAAGCTATAGGCTCATGTCATATGACCGTTAAAAAGTCTAAAGTCTCAACAAATTTAAACTAAAAATAGGCTACAATGATTCACGAATAAGCGACCTACATGTCGTCCATCTTAATTGATAGCTCAAAGTTGACAACCGCAAAGACAAAACAAACACTATCCGTACAGATTTGTGTTAAATAAGTTGTGTTTATAATGGATGAGATATCCAATACATCAGTGGATTCCCAAACAAGTCGTGGTTCTGGATTGAGGAAGACCAAAGCATCGCCGTCAACAGTTATATTTATCAGGTTTGGAAATATCTTCGGTTAGACATGTGCAATGTTATTTTTAAATGTTTACGTCTTGGTCCAGATTTAGTAATAAATGTTAGTAAGCATTACCATTTTTTTAGTTGTGCTTGTAAGTGTTGTGACGTACGAGAATTAATTACGAAACTTGCATTATTTGTTTTTTATCGGCCAGTATATTTATGCACAAACCGGAAAATATCGAAAAAAATATTTGGTACTTATCATTTAAATGTGTAGGAAGATAAAAATATTAATTTATTAACCACAATTGTTACAATTTATTTTTAAATTCAGTTGGACTCTAGTCAAATCTTAGTCGCCGTCTGACCTTTTGCGTGCACCTAATTGGTACAAGTGCCCTAAGCAAGTGCCATTAAATAGTAGGTAAACGTAGAAGTGTTTATTTTCTTCATTTCTTGCTCATTTAGTATGTGCTAATTTTACTTGTGTTTCTTTTATTTTACCACCTTCTGCAGTTAGCAAATACTTACTTTAGCTTATTGTGTTGTTAAACGTGACATCTACTGAAAACCAGCATAATCGCTCTTTAATTCCAGTTTCGAAATTCCATTTTAATTTATTTTATTCCGTTAAATAATAACCAACACGCGCACAATAAACAAAAAGAGCAATTAAATGTGTAACGAAAATTAAACTAACTATGTACAAAAACTCAATATTTACTCAATTAATCTCCATTTGAATACCCAAGGGACGAGCGAAAGTCCCATCGAATCGTATGTTTACTATTCAAACTAGAACGAATTCATGGAACAAACGAAGGCATCTGACCTCAATTACGAACCTGATTATATTACATTAAATACCTTTTATGCTTTCCCCAAAGGTAAAAGATATGTGACTATGTACGCCATATAAAGTCCCATAGGAAAATAATGACGTGCTCGTTTCGGTACTGCACCTACAATAACAAGGTATTTTAAACTCATAATTAACTAGAAATATAAACATTGATAAATACACTCTTAATTGAACTAAGTAATTACATAGTTATGGGATATCTGGGGAATTAAACATTTGTACTTCTACCTACCCACTCGGTACATACGTTACATACATGTAATACATAAGAGATGATACGAGACAGTCTTATCTAGGCAGGTAAGTAAATACGTTTTTACAACTATGTTGAACATGACAATGTCATGATATGCTTGCTCGTTTAATAAAAATACTTGGTTAGAGACTTAGATTGAGTTAGGCTGCAATGGGATTGAAGAACTCAATAAGAAAAGAAATGGTAAGAAAGTCGTGGTTATTATCATACCCTAGGTCAAGGCACTAAGGAACATTTAAAAAGCATATCCCCTAGGGTTTTATACATTTGCATAAGTACAGAATGATGAACATTATGATCATATTTCCCGCTCTTTATAAGTTCAAAGGTAACATCGATTTCAATCTCATTACCTACACGAAGTTCCCCAGACATAACAATGTACGGTATGTATGAATTTACATTACGTAGTTAAAGCGTAATCCACGTGTACACTGTACAGTGTAGGTACTTGTACGTACATGTTTCCACGTGGATTTCCATTTAATAATTTAACAAAGTTGCCAAAAACAAGAAAACATCGCCTGACTACCAGCTATAGAGGAACTGCTAGCTCCAATAGGTACATACTCATTTTATTTGAACTTGTTAATCCTAATTGGTATTTAATTTGTCAATTGCCAAGGCTGGATACAATTGTATAATTGCCGCGTAAAATTCATGTACATACTTAAAATAAATATTCATACTGAAATAACGCAGGTAACAAAATTATTAGTCAGTCAGCATTCTACAAATTTAATTTCGTAATTGGCAAACATGTGCCCCTCGGGATAAGACTAACGATTATGACGCCTTTCTCATACCGAGCCCAACCCAAGCTAACAAGTAATGTTTTGGAGCCCACTCGGTGTAGTCTGTCCTGGACATCATGTGGAGACACTCGAGGTAAATCTGCTAAAACAAAACTAACATTTTTAGAGTTAAAAATTAACCAAAATACTTTTGCAGGTCCGATAGCCATGTGCTCGCCGAAGATTTGGAAAAAGAAAAGACGAACGATCATCCCATCGTTAAGAAGAAAAGGGGGAAACGAAGCATCATCAAGGATTATTTGATAGACTTCACGGCCAATTCTAATCTCCACGGGTTAAAGTACATAGGAGAGAAGGAAAGAACTTATATTGAGAAGTAAGTTGGTTTGTACGTTATTTTAAAATTTCTAAGTATTTTTAGCTGTAGATATTAATACGTAATGAATTTTTCAGGACATTCTGGCTGTTCATGTTCACATGCTGCGTGGTCCTTTGCGCTGGATTGATAAGAAAAGTATGGATTAAATGGAACGAAAGTCCAGTAATCGTGAGTTTTGCCGAGAACCCGACTCCAGTGTGGCAGATACCTTACCCAGCGGTTACTGTATGTTTCGAAACTAAAGCGATGCAAAGGAAGTTCAACTTTACGGAGTATTATCACTTGTACCTCAATGAAAAAGACAATCTTACGGAATCTGAGTAAGGAACATTTTGATTAACTAAGCGTCGCACCTCTTTATTTTAAAACTCATTCGAAAAATAGATGTTTAACACTTCAAACAACACCGTATTTCGAAGATTTTCAAAGTGAATAAAGCACGTGTCATGTCACATAACTTAGCCAACTTCGTGTCAATGCATTTTCCATATTGCAGACAGTTTCTATTTGAAGATATATCTATGGTTTGTGACGATCATCTGGCGCCCGCTAACGGTCGTAAATTCTCATCTGGATACGATACAGTGGAAAATATTAAGTCGGTAAGCAAACATTTCATAATACTGCACTATTTTTTTATTAAATGCTGCAAGATGCATTGACTTTAATATTATTTAATGCTATTTTTAATCATTAGGTAATATTGTGTGATTATTGGCGGTTACTTTGTAGGGCATAAGGATATTGCAGAATTATTACAATCTATCCGACGTTACGTATATCCTCGTTATTTAACCACTTCCCTTTTTATATTATTTTTTTGTGATTCTTTTTTTAGGTTTCTCCCAATTTAACTGAAGTTTTCTTTGGATGCAAATGGAAAGATATTCCTAGCGAAAATTGTTCTGAACTATTTTCCGCCATATTGACGGAAGAAGGACTCTGCTATACTTTCAACACATTAGGGGCAGATGAAATGTTTAGAGTTGATAAGTAAGTGTCACATTTTTACACCTAACATAAGACAATAAAAAACATAGTTACGTATTTTGTTTTGTTCTTCACAAGCTTACACAAGGACTACCCTTACTTGGAACATGACAATATAGCGGAATCATGGAGTTTGGAAGAGGGTTACGCACAAGGAACACCTATAGAGACGTATCCACATAGAGGTTCCGTAAGTACTAATTATATTTTTTAGATTAATTTATGATGATTAATGTTGCTTGTATTTAAAAAAAATTGTGGTGATAATATATATCAAAGGTACTTTTTTTATATTTCCAGGGGTATGGTGTAAAATCAGGGTTGACCTTCTTGTTGAAAGCAAAGAAAGTTGATTTAGACTACCTTTGCCGTGGCCCGGTACAAGGCTTCAAGGTTGGTTATTCAACTTGAATTGCGTCAATTACACAACGGACTGATATTCCACGTTTCACATGTTTCCTGTGATGTTTATAGATACTGTTGCACAATCCGGCAGAGCTGCCTAGGCTTTCACAACAGTACTTCCGATCACCTCTTTCGCAAGAGGTAGTTGTTGCGGTGAAACCTAAAATGATGACCACTTCCGAAGGCCTTCGACCTTACGAACCGACCAGGCGAGTACCTGTACTATCCACGTTTGATGAAAAAGGAAACAAGTTTAGAAAATTGCATCTATTGATGTGCACGTGTGTGGTGGTAAAATGACGATCCGACTGTCGTCACTATATCTACCAACAAATGATACTCTAAGAATGCCTAACGTCTTCAAAATATGGCTTAGACATAATTTCGTTTGTTTTAAAAAAAAACTTTTCTAATTCTGGTTCTTTTGTCAGTCTTTATTTAATAAATATGTAGGTAGTATATTCTCCGCAAGGCCTCTACTCGGGATATACGTAATCTTCAGAGCAGTTATTAAGTTTAATTAAGTTAGTACCACTAAGATACCTACTTAGCTTGGCTACAAACTCTACAAAGAGAGTCAATAAGTCAATAGCACTACTTACTTTAATGTGAGGCGACAAAAAACGTGTTGCTTTTACTCTTGTTCACAGGCGACAATGCTATTTCCCAAGCGAGCGCTATCTCCAATACTTCAAAGTATACACTCAGGCCAACTGTGAGATGGAGTGTCTATCCAATTTTACTTACACTCGATGCGGCTGCGTACATTTCGGAATGCCATGTAAGTAGAAACTATTCTAAATACTAACCTAATCACTATTACATGGTAACTATCGCTATTATAAATTTTCTCTTGTTAAGGTCGAGGTTTCGGTACAACAGATCTATTTCCTACCACTATCGGCTTGCGGCAGCTTAGAACCTAGCTAGTAGCTATTGACTGTCTGAAAATCTAATCTGCTGCGCCCCTAGTGCATTTTGCAAGAACAATTTTTAGAATGTCAGTAATTTTAAAGTTGAATCAGTTATGCGTGAATACAACAGCTTAATGCCTTTATGTTTATACTAATTTCATTAAAAATAAAACTGATCCAATTATAATTAATCAAAATTGGGTGTTTTAATTTCTAATTACTTACATTACGCTATTGTTCCACGCAATAATGTAAAATGCTACATGGTTATACCCAAGGGGTACTCATAAACTGAAGCTTATTGACAATTTTATTTAATTGAACGAATACTATTTAAAACTTTGGTCATTGAACCTCAATTGATAATATGGCCCCTGAGAATATTTTTTTACCTATACATAAACACTATTGTATGAATACTCATATGTGTTACTGATAATTTAGTAGGAGTACCTTCCTCTAGCTGTATCATGTAGGTACAAATTTATTTTATCGATCTCCTTACATGAGATGCCTAAGTTCATCTCTGATAAAATACTTAGTACTTACCTACATGCTGATCTGTGTCAATAAGGTAATATTTTGTAACTCTACTTGTGAATGTACGATGTGTTCCAGATGGACCAAATATGGCGGTGTGCAATGCCGGCAGTAGAGAATGTATAAAAAAAGCACAGAGTAAGTCGGTCATCAGTCAATTAACAACCAATCGGAATTATAATTTACCTCAGTGTTTAACTCATTCCCAAAAGTAAATGTTGATTTAAAACGTTTAAAAGTTACATAATGATTTTTTCAATGTCGATAGTGCTGGTTTTATCACTTGCGGATAGACAATTCTAGATACACTTTGTAAAGCATATTCTAATCTGTTAATCCCACTTGTTAATCGAACAAATAATTATTACTTTAGAGACCTTACATAAGAGAGACCGGCCTAACTGCTCCTACAGCTTTTACAAATATATACCCAAAAATCACCCATTTAACGTTGATTTTCATAATACTAGAAAAATACCTCAGTCATCAAATTGGCTCCTTCTGCCGACATGATTTCCTTTTGTCATAGCTAGTTCTAATTCTTTTTTAGTGGAATTGGTGACTATCGACATTAAGTCCCGACTCCAGAGCATGGGTTCCATAGACAGCAACGAAACTGACATAGAATCCCTAGGAGAGGCTTTCAAAGTGTCGTCGAAATGCCAATGTCTGCCGGCGTGTACATCGATCGAGTACGAAGCAGAAACCTCGCAGGCTGACTACGATTGGGCAGCTATATTCAGAGCTTATAGGCTAAACAATGTCTCTGAGGAATTAAGGGAGTATGTGTTAACGTATTACCTCAGAAATAAAAAACTGTGTGTTTAAAAAGCGGTGGCGCCACTATCGCCATTATTAACTTAATCATTGTTAATCACCTACGAGACTAATCAGATGCCATTTAATGTTAATTCCGTGCCTCATTATTTTGGCATTGGATTTATTGAGTTGACAGGAAAGGTATCAATTTGAATTGTCATTTTCCGAGTATAATTATTCATGTTCCTAGTACTCGCATGCGCATAACTTACCTACATAACTGAAACAGGTACCTACAATAAATTTTAGTTTCCATCATTAATGTTCCGTTAAACACTGACTAACTTAGTTATTTAGTGGTCCGAGCTCAAGTTAAACTAATGGAACTTGTTATTACAGACCGTATACCTAACCCACAAAGAACAGCTAAATCAGACCCAACATTAAATTTAATGCTTCTTTTCGCCATACCTGAATCATTTTAATGTTTTATTTCATACTTACTCATATTGCAAAGTATAATTTTGTTTTCCACACACGACTGATTTGAAGTTAACGAACTCACGAAAATAAACTTCTCGGTCAATACCTTCCTCAAGATGCTGTTAAATAATAAAAAACTAACACTCTCATACTTTCTTTGCTGAA
Source organism: Anticarsia gemmatalis (assembly GCF_050436995.1). NCBI lineage: Eukaryota > Metazoa > Arthropoda > Insecta > Lepidoptera > Erebidae > Anticarsia > Anticarsia gemmatalis. The sequence goes on from NC_134760.1 coordinate 6,338,143, forward strand.
TCGTAATTTATATTGAGGAGAACTGTCTAACATAACTTACCTTATTACAGGGAGCCGTAAGATTGCAAAATGTTGAGTTTTTTTTTTACAAATCATTAGGGAGCTATAGGTAAATTACCCATTACAAGCTTTCATGCGGGATATAGAATATAGTCCTATTAGTTTATATCCACAGCATGAGCTGATATCGATATAAACTAATTATAGACCTTACACTCATACGTAATTTATTGACTTGTGTTACTTAGTAAAGACTTTTTTCTTTTTCAGTCTGAGCTATTCGCGAGTGATGGTTTTCTTCAAAGAGGCCCAGTTTATTACATCTCGTCGTTCAGAATTGTACGGTCAAACGGACTTCCTTGCCAACTGCGGTGGTCTGCTCGGACTGTTCATGGGTTTCTCCATACTCAGTGTCGCCGAGATTATATATTTCCTTACTTTGAGGTAAAAAATATTGCTGAATGCTTTATTTTCCTGCGTTTTTACCGAAAGGCAATACATACCTACCCCGTTATAGAACTCATCTCTTGGTTAACAACTGCACAGAATTAAACCTTTTATTCCCATAGTGGTTCTTAACTTCCCATCAAATCGTTATAAGGCGCAACACAATGGTTCCGCAAGATGCATTTTCATTATAGATTTCACGCCGAGAACATTGCATCACTCTTGCGATCTGGCGATGCGACGTAGGTGGGCTCATACCTACACATCTTTGAACTAAATCATAGACTTTATTAAAAATCACATTTATCTCCCAGTTTTTTTTTGTCTATACCTAGGTTATGCTGTGTTTTATGGCGCCGACAGAAACGCATCGAGGCAAAAAGAGCTTCTATCGTCGAACCAACTTCAAGACCAAGCAAAGGAAAGCTAGTGGATTAAAACAAAAAATACTTTAAGAATCCTCTTTTTTAGAAGTTTATTAAATCGAAAATGATAATGGGATCTTCAACTTTATGACACATTTTTCTTGTATCGATTTTACTGAGATTTCAATTTTCATATAGAGATAGTTAACTTAAAAATATACCTTCTACTTTCACATACATACTTAGTTATAGGAGAAGATTTTTTAAATTACGATAAATAAATGCAATGAAAAAAATGTCGCTAATTTTATTTTCTGCTTCAAACAGTGCTTGGTCCACTAGGTTTCTTCTTGGGAGCATAGCCAATCCTGTTGTGTATTTCGTCCGTAGTTTTAGTCCCACCTCCTAATGATTTCGGAGTATCTTCCTGCATTTCATTGGCTGCTGAAGAATTGTTTCCTTGATCACGACGAAATGCTTCATATTCTTGCAAATCATCGAGTTTTAAAGTGATTTCTGTTAAAGGCCTTCGAATCATTGTAATCTGAAACAATCAATGAATATAATAAAGCAATCAAAATACGGATGTGTAGGTGCTACTATTTTAATTAATTTTTGAAAGGTAGGATCGTCCACACACATTATGTAGGTAGGTACCTACTTATATAATATGATGGTTTTTAAATATCATTACCTACTTGAAATTGAAGTCCGTATTAATTATTAAACTGGTAAGACATAGGTAAGTACTAAATTAGGTTTTTGCAACCCTGCTTCTAAGTGACCACCAGTCTATGAATACAGACCGAGGATGGAGCAGTTCGTTCAGCCAACCCAGTTAGCTTGCTCCCGACAGACGAATTTAAATCCAATCGTGACAGATTCGAGATAATGTCAAAACATTCATACTCTTAAAACAAAACATATGCGAGATTTAACTTTTTTTATGAAGCTAGTTTGCTTTTTTTTAATTTTCAATCAGCCTCTGAATAAGCACAACTGATGTCCCATTTAATTTTTTTGGGTTAGTTTGGAGCAATTCTTTTTTAGTAGTCAAAATATTTGGCAAGGAATATAAAAATAATATAAATTTTTCAATATTAATTAGCAAATACATTAGTATTACGACAGGCTGCCATAGACTCAAAATTCATTTACTATTTTTGAGAATTCCGATTGTAAAAAAAAGCTACTCAAAATAATAATTATTTTCATAATTATTTGCAAATTCATTTACGAACGTTTCCTGATGCAAGTAATCTTTGATAAAATATTTTTTCCGAACGAACCTAATCATAAACGGTTGGCAGTACTGTTGAGAGCGTAGTGATGGGAAGACCGAGTGTTACGATAAAAACGATAGAAAACTCGTTATTAATTTTAGAAAAAATATAAGGATAAAAGCCCAGAAATAAGTTATTACTATCTTAAACGTAGTTTAGTATACATATTTATAAATATAGCTTGAATAACATACACACGATTGTCTCTATTTATTTAGTGGCGAAACCGTGACTTGATATTTAAAATTGAGAAGTTATTCAAATATTAAGATCAGGTCGTCAGGCCTAATGAGTCGTGGCTAAATATGTCTGCATAATGAATATAATATATACAAGCTCAAATAACTACCTTAATAATGTTTACCTAAATTATGCATGGTAGAATAATACAATATTCACCATTTAAATTTGAAATAAATTATAATTACCCAGTAATCACTTATAAAACGTAAAGAGTCTGCAGTTAAAAAACATCATTCAACAATTAAATTAACTTGTAACCAACAAAGCGTTATCGACTATATCGATATCGGTAAAAACGTTGCGCTGGTCTTTACACATCACTAGTATTAACAAAGTTGTTTGTTTGACGTGACGTTGCATAGTGTACACGTCAATATAACGTAGATTTCACTGCAGATTGTTACTTCTGTGCTTTTAAAATTTGTAAAACTAGTTGATTTTAAGTATTAATATTATATTAAACGTAATTACAACTTACCAAAATGCTGTATCTCGAAGATTACTTGGAAAGTAAGATGTTCTTTGTTCTTTGGTGATGACGTAATACTTAGCAATTGTATGAATGTTGGTAGCCTTGTGGCGTGCATCGACGTTTTTGATGTGGCGCGTAAATTTAAAAAATATAAATTTTATAATATTTTCAATAATAATTCTTGTGACTAAGATTTATACTTTTTTCAGTGATTGAGCATCTGCCGCAGGAGCTTAGGGACCGGTTCACCGAAATGCGTGAAATGGACTTATCGGTTCAAAGTAAACACCAGTATCCTTCATAAAAAATATATTTACCATTATTTGCTAAAGTGAAGTACATGTTTACTATAGATCATGGTTTCCCCAGATAACATGGACTCGTTGGAAAAAAGAGTGCGCACCTTATTTGGAGGGTGCCGGCGAGGCGAGATCAACACTGATCAAGCTAACACAGAATTTGCTTCTATAAAACAGGGATACAACAAAACTATTGAAGAAGCTGATGAAAAAATGGCTTTGGCCAATCAGATGTATGATTTAGTTGACAGATATTTGCGTAGACTGGGTAAGTAAACCTAAGACAGTATTTTTTTTTATTTGTGTCTAGCTGACCCGGCTGATTTCATTTTATTAACTAATTGTTTATATGTTTGCAGACACAGAATTACATAAGTTTAAATGTGAACTGGAGGCAGATAACAAGGGGATAACAGAATTGCTGGAGAAGCGTTCACTGGAACTGGATGTAAACACTAATCACACAAACACACCTAACAACAACCATTATAAGGAGAACAGGTAACACAACATACATATTATTATCATACCTGTTACATCCTAAGGTGTAGACAGAGGTGTATGAAATACATCTACATGTGATGTGAGATCTTTAATTTGATCCCATGTGATAGGGGCTAGACTAAAGCCTTTTTCCGGGTGTGTTAGCAAACTCCGGGATACTATTGAGGAATACTTTGATATAAATTAGAAAAGATTGACTGCATGGAACCCAAGATCATCAGTTGGATAAAAACAAAATTATGATATGTTGTACAGGATAGTCTTAATAAAAGCAACTTTGTCTTATCAAATTCCATCAATCTATAAATTACAAGAAATCGTTTCCTTTCCAAGATACCGCATCCGAGCTGAGAAGCGACGTGACAGCTGGGGAAACCGAGAGTCACGTGGACATGCATCTGGAAATCTTTCTAGAACTGATTCTGCTATACAGGTCTTACATTTATTATAATTAAACTCTTAAAGTCATGTAAATCTAAACTGAACATTTTGCTCTTTTAGAGTACATATTTAACTGTTGACAGTTTGTACCTGGGTTTTTGTACCATTCTTTATGACAAAAATAAATCTATTGTGGTAGGTACTAAATGAACAAAGGCATAACTACCTGATCTTGAATACTGATAACAGTAATGATACTCTACCTGGTATATGAAACAGATATACCTATAGAGATATTTGAACAGATATTTTGAACTCTTGCCTTTATGTTTGGACTATTTATGATATAAAACGTGGTTTGTTTGCAGGCTGCTCTGGGACGAGACTCGTATTCGCTTGGCCACGCCGGCAGCGCTATCGCCGCTGCGGCAAGCCAGGCGATTGCAGCTACTCAACAGGTACTTAGTGAATTTTAACCCATACATAATGTATCTACTGCAAGGGTGATCAACATTAATCAACCTTAATCAAAATCTTTCAAAATTATTTACGAAAATATATATGATGTAATTTCAAAGTGAGTAGATGAATATTAATAATAACGTTTAATTAATTATAGCTAGGCTAACAGGTACCTGAAAGCTAGTATAGTTCATGGTATGCTACTTAATTTTTAATTTCTTCTGATAGATGCAGCATGGTCGTCGCACTGCGTCATTGAAGGCGTCGTATGAAGCGGTGGCGGGAGGAGAACTCGCTCACCATGCTTTGCAGACACACCACACACATCATGACCATGGTAAGAAAAACGTCCTGGATTGTCTCAAATGACAGAGTTTTAAATATCAACATTTCTAAAAGCTGAATCTATGCAAGTAATAAAGATATAAATAATTACGCATGGTCTATTATCTTTCAACAGGACATGGAATGGCGGCAAGCCACAGTCAGACCAACAATGTTCATGGACATCATACAACTTCACACAGCCACAACAGTTCATCGTCTTCTACTAAACGAAATAAGCAGAAGTAAGCACTATCCTCTATCTCACTTCCAACTATAAAATTTAGTTCTGAGTTCACCTTGTTTTAAGCCACACCAATAAGTACTGCTGAGTTGGATCATGTGATTCTCATATAGTTTTATAACCGGTTGTACTTGTGATATTGCTTGCTCTACAACGTGGGAAGCTAACAATATTGATTGATGGTTTATTTCAGGAAGAGCAATAGCTACAGTTCTTCAACCGTGTCGACACACACTCAACAAGCTGTCGCATCTGCCGCCGCTAGCCGCTCATCTTCGCCCACTGTTGTGTATGTATTTTATTTTTACGAAATCCTATTTGTGTACTGATTAAATAACTGATATAATTTTTCTATATCGCCGTTAATTTTATCATTACGTTATAGAAAAACTAGCTGGTATTTGTGTGGTTCAACATCTAAAATTAAATATTGATTTTTCAGGGCCATGAACAGCGTGGTCAATAACGTTGCCATCGAAGAGCCCATGGAGGAAGAATGGACTTACGATCCCAACGAGCCACGCTATTGCATCTGCAACCAAGTGTCATATGGAGACATGGTTGCTTGCGACAATCAAGACGTAAGTATCACTATTTCTAGTGCTAAATATTTTTTAAACTTTAAACATATTTTTCCCATTAAATATTAATCCCATTAATAATAGTACCGCTGGTAAGATAATTAAGTTTCAATGCTGAGTTATTCTCCTGCAGCGAGGAAAGGGTAAGACCTGGAGTCTACCATGCGGCCCAATGCGTTAGTGTTTTTGAGTTCGAACCTTCAACCACATCAGAAACTTTATTAGATAATTCAGCTATCGCTGCTTTTTTTGTTAGATATTCTTTATAAGTTTACCGTATAATAATATATATTTTTAATATTTCAGTGTCCGTACGAGTGGTTCCACTACCCGTGCGTTGGCATCACTGCCCCACCGAAAGGCAAATGGTACTGCCCACAATGCCAAACTAATATGCGCCGCAACCGCGCCCACAGGAAGAACTGAACTCATCACTGCGAACTTTTTGCTTAATCTTATGACTCGTATTGTCATTACGCTATTATCCTGTATACTTATTGAAATAAATAATTCCACTCTCACATAGATTTCATTTTATTTTATTTATACCAACTTATTGCCATTCATATCGATATTGTTTTTGAGTTCATAAAATAATTGACTATAATATATTATCTTTCATAATTATTGGTAATATTCGGCCACATTGGACAGTTTCCAATTCAACTAAATTGGGACCAGACAGATTGTTTATTAAAAATTACAGGTGCACTATAATATTCGCTCTTTCACTTAACGAAATGAAGGTTGATTCGTAGGACCGTCAGATAAAGGTAATTTTTTAGACACGAGTGCTCGGAATGCGCATTCAACGTTAGCTTAAGATTACCTACATTTTCAAGCTCTTCTCGTGATCACCAAAGGACTGGAATTAGAAACAGTTCCCTTGAAAGGGAACCTTTGTTGTTAATCCAGCTCGCTTAACCAGAAAAAAAAACGGTAAATCCGTTTATCGGAAATCATTTATAGCAAGTTTATTTATTTTTAGAAATAGGAGTTCGTTTTTTTTTCGTGGGTCCAGATAATTTTAATATTTGAGGTAGTTTCCCTCCATAACACTGTGGTATGCAGTGTCAAAAAATTTTAAAACGCTTAATAACGCAACGTCTTTTGTTAAGAAAATTAAGGTAGTTATCTGAGTGCAAAAGCCAAAATTTTGTTACGGCATTTTTATTTATAGAATATGTACCCTACTTTCATTATTTTTAAAGCGAATAATTTGCAATATTAAAAATCAGTATAATTTTTTTTGTATTTTTTACACTTACAACCCTATGACATCTAGAAAATACCTACGTAAGAAAATGTCTTCAGAGAAATCTAGAAAATTCATTCAAATTCGATCGTGTTCAGGGTTGCCTACATTACAAATTTATTCCGAAGAATACGTTTTTTAGCGGTTAAGGTTCTAAAAAAAACTACTATTCGTTTGTCGTATATATTGCGATATCATTCAAATGCAATTAAAACTCCGAAGTAATCTTATTAAAACAAACATTTTCTTTCCAAACAGTTTACAATACCAAAAATCTTCGATAATCCAAAAGTAAATTATTTACGATTTATACTGTAGTACAACGTCACTGTAAAAGTGTGAAAAGGCGTAAACAAGTAATTATTTCCACCAGGAAAAAAATCAGCACTGACTGCACGGTAGATTTTAATTAAAATTTTACAAAATCAGGTAAAATGAGCACTAAGCAGAAATCAATACAAATCCCTACCTATTTAAATCTATTGGAATTGGCAACACGGATCTACTGTCAGTACAAATTGTCATTTAATTCACTTCGTCAACTTCATGACTTCATTCTTATTTCATTGATTGACATTCGTTCATTACTTTGAGTTTTGCTGAGTGTCTACGAACTTAGCGGTGATATTTGTCCGTATTATTCACTTTTACGAGATTTCAGAGATCTGCGCCTAATTTCAAAATGTCTGAAGCTAAAATGAAGGAGGTAAGTACAAAAAAGCATTCATAAAAACGTTTTGCAGAATTGTAAATTCAATAATTAGTATGACTCTTCACAATATTATGTTTGTTCATAGTTGCGCAGTGATATTGATGAGCTCAATGAGTTACTGAAGCAGGCGAAAAGGAAGAGGGTTCAAGATTTTCTGTCTCTTGAAATCAGGAAATTAGAAACTGAATGGATAAACTTGAAAGAAGCCAGTGCTAAGTCGATGGAGGTCGAGGCCTCGCCGGCGCCATCCGCGGCCCCTACTCCTAAAAGATACCAGATTAAGTTGAACGGATACGGTATGTTAATTTTTTATCGAGCATGAACTATTACTCCGTATTTCTACTGAGTATTTGTCTTCAATCTATTGCTGTACTTTAGACAGGGTATTATAGGTTATCTTAGGCCTGTACATAAACATAAATATTAATGGTTTAATACTGGTATATTTCTTAAGGGAAAATATTGCCACCAGTTAATTCTGCAATTTATTGTGCTCTCTCTTCTCACTAAACTTTAAACTTTATCGTTATATTAGAATACCTAAATGGTACTATGAATAATTATAAAAAACCTATATATTTATTAATTATACCTAACTTTAATTTATTTCAGGCTGGGATCAGTCAGATAAGTACATCAAAGTGTTTGTTACCCTGAAGGATGTCCAGTCTCTGCCAAAGGAACAGGTGTACTGTGTATTGACTGAGAAGTCCATGGAACTGAGAGTTGAGAACCTGGATAACAAGGATTATGTACTTGTCATCAACAAACTGCTAGAACCTATCAATGTAGGAGAATGCCACTGGAAACAGAAGACAGGTGATATTTTTTATCTTAGTTCCCATCTTATCCTATTTTCAGGGTGAGAGTGTTGGCTAGTAGGACACTAATGCTTTGAAAGTGTGCATATTCAATATGCAGGCTACTTGAATGAGTGGGCTACTACAATGTTGGTGACCATTCTTTTAAGGCATAGGTGTAATGATACAGCCAGATTTTTTGTATTGTTAGTTTGCATTGTCTTCAAATACAGTTATTTTAAATCTGCTCATATATGAAAATTATGAATACATAGAATTATTTTATTCCTGGTATAAGGATTAAACTTAATGCTCATCATGACGAGATACAATTGCATTTAAACAAAGAACTCTTTAGATTCATAGTATTAACTTTACTACAGTTTATGCAAATAATTTAATGGTGAAACATTTAGTGAAAAGCATTATTTGAGGTTGTATATTTAATTTTATAGACATGGTGGTGATATTCTTGGCTAAATCTCGTCCTAACATCAAATGGTCCCACATGACTGAGGTGGAGAAGAAGTTTGATGATCAACGCAAGAACCGTTTCAAGCCTGAACCAGAAGTTGCAGACCCTAACAAAGACCCCCAGGAGTCTATTATGAGCCTTATGAAGAACATGTAAGTATTTTTAAGCCTGTTTGCATAAAGTTAGAGTAATTGATATTTTATATTTCATTATTGCAAACGGCCCAATTCTTTCATGAGATAGTCTTCTGCTCTCTTGAAATAAGCTTGTCTCTGTTTGTAATAAATAGACTTATTAGAATTAGTAAATATGTAGGCACAATTTTTTTTTATGTTCACATAGTTTGAAATATTAAGACTGGCAGAAAATACCCCTGGCATTATGTCTGCCTTTATACAGCTGTGTAAATATAGTTTAAAATAAAAAATATTATTTCTAACTCCTTTAGATAATGTTTGTGATAATCATTATAGTACCTTGATTACCAGGACAATGTATCATGTAGTGATGTAATGTATTACATTTTTTCATTTAGGTATGAAACTGGTGATGATGAAATGAAGAGGATGATTTCCAAGGCCTGGTATGAAGGACAACACAAGAAGAAGTCCGATACATTAGATCTATAAGCTTTACTAACATAAGAAAATAGTTTTTATGTCAAATTTAATTTAAGCATAATAAATCAAATTTTTACAAGATTGACTTTGATTTCAACTACTTTTTTGCTCAAGGAGTTGTAATTAAAAATCATTTTTATAACACACAATATTTATTTTCTAATGAATATAGTAATATAGTTATAATAAAGATATACATTTTAATATATTATATTGAATCTATATTTTTCTACATAGTAAGTAAATAGAAACTGCAAGTTGTCATTTTTAATCCACTTTGATGAGGTTCTGCGACGATAGTTGCCACCAACGAAGGTTCCTGTGACAAGAAAATAAAAATATTAGTTACATAATTATGTGAGACGTAGGTTTTTATATTGTAACATACTTTTTCATTAAGTGTGGCCTATAATTGAGAATAAACTATTTAATTAATTACATGAAAATACGTACATCATTTTAGATTTTTCGCCATGTTTTGGAGTGAGCAATTGCATCAGGAGACCACACAAATAAGCAGCTTGCAGTGTGTAGAAAATGTATTGCCAGTTGGTGGTCACAACTTCTGTTTCGGTATTCATCTTATTTAGAAGCAGATCCCGGCTCCTTGCAGATTCGACATTCCGGAATCGAGTATCTGCCGCATCTCGAACCCTGGTATCCATTTTCTTGCGATATTCCACTTCTCTGCGCGAATCGCCTTGTTCACGAATATTGACTGAGCGAGTAAGTTTGAGTTCCTCCCTTGTCTCCACATAGTTTCGGATATCGGTAGAGCGCGTTCGACGGTCGGTTTCGTCAACAGATCGACTTAGTCTGTGCTCAATCCTATTGTCACGAGAATCACGGAGATCGACGAAGCGAGCTCTTCGATCAGTAACCTCGACAGATCGGCTCATTCTAAGCGCAGCCCTACTGTCGCGGAAGTTTTGGGGTTCAGCTGAACGTTCTCTTCGGTTCAATAATTCAACAGATCGGCTCGGCCTCTCTTCAGTCCTGGTGTTAATAGAATCACGGAGGTCAGCAGAACGAGCCCTTCGGTTAGATACTTCAATAGATCGGCTAAGTCTGAATGTATCTCTTTTGTCCCGAGAATTACGGATATCATCAGAAGTTCGACTAAGCCTAAGGTCAACCCTCGAGTCCCGGGAGTTTCGGAGATCAGCAGAGCGAGCTCTACGGTCAGATACCTCAGCAGATCGACTGAGCCTAGATTCATCCCTTGTGTCACGTGAATCACGGAGATCAGTATATCGCACTCTTCGGTCGGTTACGTCAGCAGATCGGCTTAGTCTAAGTTCAGCTCTGTTGTCACGAGAGTCAAATCGGCTCACACGGAGTTCAGCACGAGAGTTGTCTCGAGAGTCGCGGGTATTGACTAAGCGTGCTCGCCGGTCTGTAACTTCGGCAGACCGGCTCAACCGGAGCTCGGCCCTGTTGTCTCGAGAGTCGCGAACATCTGATGAGCGAGCTCTTCGGTCGGATACTTCAGCAGATCGGCTCAGTCTGAGTTCATCTCTAGTTTGACGCGAGTCGCGGAGGTCAGCAGAACGAGCTCTTCGGTCGGATACTTCGACAGATCGGCTCAGACGGAGTTCAGTACGAGAGCTATCACGCGAGTCCCGCGTATCACTTGAACGTGCTCGTCGGTCTGTAACTTCGACAGATCGGCTTAACCTGAGCTCGGCTCTGTTGTCCAGAGAATCACGGTGATCAACATATCGAACCCTTTGGTCGGTGGCGTCGGCAGAACGGCTAAGCCTATGCACATTTCTTATTTCACGAGAGTCGCGAAGATCAGCTGAGCGAGTTCTTCGGTCCGTTACTTCAGAAGATCGGCTGAGCCTCAGTTTTGCCCTCGTGTCTCGAGAGTCGCGAATTTCTGATGAGCGAACTCTTTGGTCGAATACTTCAACAGATCGGCTTAGTCTGATCTCGTCTCCAATTTCACGGGAATCGCGGAAAGCAGCAGAACGAACTCTACGGTCCAGTACTTCGGCAGATCGGCTCATACGGGGTTCAGCACGAGAGTTGTCGCGAGAGTCGCGGGTATCAACTAAGCGTGCTCGCGCGTCTGTCACTTCGGAAGATCGCCTTAGCCTCAGTTCGCCTCTGCTGTCACGAGAATCACGAAGATGAGTAGCGTGAGCCCTTCGGTTCAAAGTTTCAGTAGATCGGCTCAGTCTGAGGTCATCTCTAGTTTGACGGGAATCGCGGAGGTCAGCAGAACGAGCTCTTCGGTCGGATACTTCGACGGATCGGCTCAAACGGAGTTCAGCACGAGAGTTATCACGCGAGTTGCGGGTATCAATTGAACGTGCTCGTCGGTCTGTATCTTCGACAGATCGGCTTAACCTGTGCTCGGCTCTGTTGTCTCGAGAGTCGCGAACATCTGATGAGCGAGCTCTTCGGTCGGATACTTCAGCAGATCGGCTTAGCCTGAGTTCACCTCTAGTTTGACGCGAGTCGCGGAGGTCAGCAGAACGAGCTCTTCGGTCGGATACTTCGACAGATCGGCTCAAACGGAGTTCAGTACGAGAGTTATCTCGCGAGTCCCGGGTATCTCTTGAACGTGCTCGTCGGTCTGTAATTTCGGCAGACCGACTCAACCTGAGCTCGGCCCTGTTATCTCGAGAGTCGCGGAGATTTGCATTTCTTACTCGTCGGTCGGCAACGTCGGCAGATCGGCTTCGTCTGAGTTCATTTCTAGTTTCACGGATATCGCGGAGGTCAGCTGAGCTAGTTCTTCGGTCGGATACTTCAGTAGATCGGCTAAGCCTGAGTTCTGCCCTATTGTCACGAGATTTTTGGAGATCAGCATGCCTCATTCTTCGGCCAGTTACTTCGACAGATCGGCTCATACGAAGTTCAGCACGAGAGACACGGGTATCAGCTGAGCTTCCTCGTCGTTCTGTCATTTTTGTAGATCGGCTTAGCCTGAGTTCGGCCCTCGTATCACGAGAATTCTGGAAGTCAGCGGTGCGAGCCCTTCGATCAGATGCTACGATAGAGCGGCTTACTCTGAGTTCATCTCTAGTTTCCTGGGTGTCACGAACATCAGCATTTCGCATCCTTCGGTCGGAAACTTCAACAGATCGGCTCAATCGAAGTTCAGCACGAGAATTGTCTCGCGAGTCCCGGGTATCTCTTGAACGTGCTCGTCGGTCAGTCACTTCAGCAGATCGGCTTAACCTGAGCTCAGCCCTGTTATCACGAGAGATACGGAGATCAGCAGAGCGAGCCGAACGGGCAGGTACCTCAACAGATCGGCTCATACGCAGGTCAGCACGAGAGTCGCGGGCATCAGCAGAGCGTGCACGTCGGTCTTCTAATTCGATAGATTGGCTTTGCTTGAGTTCGGCCCTAGTGTCCCGAGAATCGCGAAGATCAGCAGAGCGGTCGGTAAGATCGGCAAATCGGCTCATCCTTGATCCAGCCCTAATATTGTGAGGACCACGGGAATTACGCTGTTCAGTATAACGCTCTTGCACACGACGTTCATTATTGTTGACAAGATAACGCCTTTCATCCGCTCGAGGTGAGATCTCACGTCGTACTACTGTTTCTCTTGCAAACCTTTGACGGCGAACATTGTTGTTTAAAGAATCATCTTCACGGATTACGTTTTCCCTAGTTTGTCGGACAATATTTCGGACCTCTCTAATCATAGAAAGCGTTCGAAGATCTCTGGACCTAGCTCTCATATTTTCTCGCTGGGAGTCTCTGATCTGCCGTTCATTTCCAACTGCGTTAATTCTGCTTTCGTCTCGAGACATAATGCGTGATAATTCAATGGTCCTGTCATTATTGCGCATCAGTGCATCTCCTCTGGTGCGATAAACTACCCTGCGGTTGTCTTCCTCAGATCTTACATCTCGGAAATTACCAGCCACACGGTCCCCGTTCCGATTTTGATCAAATGCAACTCTTTCAAGGCGATATTCGATACGTTCTGTTGTTGAACCTCGGATAACTCCCTCACGAATATCACGCAAGAGTCTCTCCGAAGAACGACGGTTACTGACGATATCGCGTTGCTTCAAATCGTAACGACGATCTTCACGAGTTTCATCTCGGTAATTTAGGCGTCGTGAAGGAGATACAGTTTTGGGGAAGCGATCGGTTTCATGAAGAGGAGTCCTTTCCCGGAGCAGAGTATCCGATTGACGGTCGCAGCACTGTTCCCTTCCATCAACAATGTTACGGTCAGTGAAAGATGTTATAGGTTGAAATACAGCGACTAACGCAAGTATTAGTAAACTCCAGTTATGCATAGTAACTGTGTGCTCTCTTGTAAGATTTTCTTCCTTTCGCAATGAATGTGTTGGAAGTGTCCCGATGGCGGTCGCTTCCGAACTGAAGTTTCAAGCGCTGGCACCGGCTTTTATACAGCTTCGAAGACTGTATCCATCTAATACTTATTAAGCGCTAGAATGCATTCAATTTACAGCTTCCCACACGCGATACTATTTCAATGAAGGTTGTATAGTCTTTATCCTTGCAAACTAATCTTGAGCCTTGGATTTTGTTGGTAATGTCTACTAAATAGCAGAAGCGTTATAGAAGAAGGTGTTGGTTAAATACAACTGTAAAAATCGATCAACACTTGATGCCTATGAAACTATAATGGGCCAGTTAAGAAATGATGACGCGAGATGTATTCGACCTGACAAAAAACCGAATCGACTGAACTTCCACCGTGTGAACGCATGTATTGCAAATATATATATCGCTTAAACCGGATCTTACAATATCGGTTCGGTCCAAGCCACCAAATCGGATGTCATTTTGAATAGGTAAGATTAGGTTTTAGCATTTTTTTTTTCAGTTCCTTAAACCAAAAGTTCGTGTGAACAATTCTATAGAAATACGATTGCCACTGACCCGGTTCCTGTAAAAATATATAAGAGTATGATATTTGGACTCCATCTGAACAAAGGGTTACTTTAGGACACTTAGGGCATAAGAACAGTTTCTGCTGAATTCTGTCAGGTTTATTTACACTTAAAGTTTTGATCAGAGTTAAAGTTTTTTTGTAGCAGATCTAGGTAGGTCAGAGATAGGCTTCTTTGTAAAGATGCCAGCCTTTCTATCTTCGATTTATCTATCAACATAATGTAGATGCGTACCTAGGTATAGGTAGGTACATACATTTATCCAAGAAGTGCTTGTACCCACTGTCTAATAATAATGCCTATTTAAATAAGTAGATATTAGATCTTTTCTTAGTTTAAGTACATATCTAGGTAGGTACCTACTAAAAATGATTCAGTAAAATGTTAAATAGACGAGGATCAAGAAGACTCGAGTGTCTCTTCTCGCGGGTATTATCGCAGGACACAGCTGCACAAGAAAATTTGTCTCTGCGCGTAAAATAATTATCTGATCGAACCCGTTGGAGCAATAAATAGGACCCATAAATTGATTTTCTATGACGTCAATGCGAAAATACTGGAACAGTTTTTCAATAGGGTTCTACCATTTACCTACTTAGCTTAGATTTTGTGCATATAAATATAAGAATAATAATTTGCTTACCGACTATAAGGTAGGTAGGTACCTACATAGTCTACATACCTAAGTATGTAGCTGTAGCAAATTTATTTTTTCTACCATTAGAAAGATCTTTCAAATAAAGGCTATTTTGTCTTATTTATCCCATATTCTGTAATCAGTATGTACTTTTAAAGCAATAGTTAGACCAGGTATGTTCGTAGTTCCTACCTCCAGTAGCAAGTAGGCTTCGTAGGTATCTGTTATCAGGAAAATCGCTTGTTCAAGTGATAGGATATTTATTACCATTTACCTAATTAATGTCATTCAGCATCACAAAGGATTTGTCTATTACCTAGGTATCCTCAACTACCGATATATCTACTTATTATGCAGAGATAATTATAACCGTTAGTTCATAAAGACATGAAAAGTGGATGACCATTAGTTATCTCTACTCACCTAGGCTGTATAGTAGTTACATGGCCAGATGACAATATGAAGGAGCAATTTAACGTTTCGGTTGGTTACTCAAAGACTGATCAAGCCGTTTGCGAAGTAGTCATTCATAATTTATGCCTGTGCTTAAACTGTTCTAAATATTTGATAGTCGATAGAGGTATCCTATGATAGCTACGGTTGAATAAATAATACAGGACATTTGTTAGTTTAGATAATTATATATCTACCATAACCGTGTTTGAAATAGTATTATGATTTAAGTAATAGGAATATTTATTTTACGAGATCTGTAATTCTCTTCCCCTCTACACCACATTAGTTCCAGTTCTTAAGAAGATAGCCAATAAGGTACGAGGGATTTTCGGGTTGAAGTCCAGTACTCCTACTTCTGTACAGCTCTCATGGAGTCTTTTGAAATAAAAGTACAAAATACAAATAAGATGAGAACTCCCACGAAAAAGGAATAGAAATGGTTTGTATCTATATGTTTGTATATCTAAACTGAAATCTATCAATATCTACATTTTAATTCAGACTTCTTGGTCATCTTGGCGTAGGTTTTTTAGGAAAAGGAGTTTCGTAATAAAATACAATATGGGCAACCAAAGGTTTATTTTTTTATATTCTTAGTCCTAGTTGTATCCATAGGATTGGATGACTTGTGTGAACGGCGCCGTCGCCTTCGCAACCTTCTCGCCGGATTCCTTGGTGATTTTCTGTAACAATATAAAAGTAACATTAGACATCTGTATACTACAAATAAACTGTAAAATAATGACGTAAAAAGTATCAGTATAAAATGTTTTTCATTCGTAATCAAATAATGTAGGTAAGAATATAATCATCATTGAAACGAAAGTTGTACACAATACTGTTAATTTGGACAAGTCTTTGGTTTAGTTCAATACATACCTTGAGTTTCTTCTCGAAAGCGACCCTCTTGATGGACTTGACCTTTCTCTTGTCCTCGAGCTTGCGGACAACCTCACGGTACTTCCAGCCGACCTCGTGGGACAGACGGCCGACGTGACAGTACTACAACAAAAATATTTATCTCAGTATCTACAAGCTAAATAACCTACACTCAGAATAATTTGCAAGATAATTGCTCAGTTTAATATTAGATAGCAACATGTATTTATTCAGTCGCAAATTACCCAAATGAAACATCATTGAAAAGATTGAATTAACTAATTCACATTTCAGGGCATCCAAATTATTTTGGAATTTTTAAAATTCACATAGATAGTAAGATTCAGTCTTCAGGTTCTTAAGGTGACTCATAGAGTAGTTGTGTGCATACCTTGCGGCCGGGCTTCAGGCAGAAGACGCGGAGAGCGGCAGGTACAACGACGCGGCGGCGGCTGTCGTAGGGCGGGGGGCACCCGTCGTACGCACGCAGCCTCCTCAGCGCGCTCTTCCCGCGCTCAGTCTTGTGTGGGATCATGCCTGCAACAAACACAATACATGTCAGCATTTGTGCTTACAGCGACACAATGAAAAGAGTGGAGAAGTACAGCTTCATCAAAAGATTTTATATCACAACCATCAAATAATGTAGGTAAAAGTATAAAAATAATCATGAGCAAATTCTACAGATATTTGAAAAAACTTTACTTTAATATATTGGGAATAAAACCTGAGAAGGCCACTACTTAGCGAAACATAACAATTAGTGTATGTAATAGTATGCCATAAACATATATTGATAAAGCACTCACATGTTAAATCTTAGAAACACACTAGAATAATGGACACATCTACAAATATATCTAAAAAGTATATAGTACATTTTTAAGAAGCTCCACCATTAAAGTAGAACAAAAGATAACCTCATTTGTATAGCTTTATTATCTACCATAAACCCCAGTAAGCTATATCATTCACAGCTGGTGAAGGCTACTGTATTACTACTTCCAATTCATGGCAAAAATAATGGACATTGTCAGCTTAATCTGCTAGTTTATCGATTAATAAGAGGATCATACCTCTGACAGTCTTCCACAGAATCTTTGAAGGAGCTCTGAAGTGGAAAGGTCCACGAGCAGGGTTCACATTGCACCTCTTGCGAAGGAATGACATGAACTTCAATTTGTTCCTGAAATATAACACATGAAATTAGTATTCAGCTTGTAGTCAAACATACTGTGTAAATCTTACATAAATATGATCAGATAAATAAAAGTAACAACATTTATGGTTTTCAGTCGCAAATTACCCAAATGAAACATCATGATAAACAATAGTTTACAAGAGAAAGCATGGTATTTATTGATAGGTGGAAACATTGCATTGTCAACTAGAAAATAACACAATGTGTTGATTCACAACACTATGGAACTCTGGTTACACTGGTAACTATAAAGTGTCCCGGATAACACATTAAAACGGGTGGTCACGTACCCGAACTATACAAAACACGTCTAGCGTGGTAATAATGAAGTTATCCATACCTGAAGAAGTTACCAGAGATGTTGATCTGCTCACATCGCACGACCACTACTTTGTTACCCTCTAACAGGACCTTAGCAATCACTGCGGCCAGACGGCCGAGGAGATGGCCACGGCCATCGATAACTATGGCCTGAAACACAAGTAATCACACTCGTTAACCACTGCCGCTGACGTACCGCATAACCTCAAAACCAATTACACTTTGTAAAAAAATGCAGTTAGGAGACACAAAATCTATGGTTTAAGACTATTTCTTCAAAATTTTAACAATTATATTGTAAATCCTAATACTTTACAGCGCTTAGTTAAAAACTAAACACGGTCAAGCACGTGTGATGCATGCACAATCCATGTTGTTCAAGTTCAAACACCACGAGATATATACTAAACCGATGATTATTTAACACTTTACAATTAGCATTGACTATTTAGAATACTTGACGACATTTTACTTGATTTTTATAATTTTTCTTCTCACCTTATTGCTAAAGCCCGTCATTTTCACGACAACAAAACGGAAAAGGATAACTTTTTAAAACAATATGGCTACCGGACATTCAAAAATTATTGCCATACCAAAAAAAATGTTAGGCGATTTACATGATTAGAATTTATTTGAAGGAACTTCCGGAACTGACTAACTGGGTAGAGATGTGCTTTTATTTTGACATATGTCATCTATTATTTTGACATTTCTTTCATTGGAAGTGAAATGGGCTTTATTCCAAAGTGCATAAAAATAACATAACCAAGTCTATTTGGAAATTACGTGTACAAAAAGTACTGGTCGTATAAGCTTAAAACATTTTATATAATAAGATAGATGTCTTAAAATGGTGAATGCTTACTTGCATCTTCTTACGTGTTGAAATTTAAGTTTTTGAACATGGAGATACCATACAGAAAGATTATGATTTACGCTTTAACTTTTATAGCCTATGCTTATACAGGCATGGGCTCTAGTATGTTGAAGAATTTGAAAGATGCAGTGCTATCCGCTGAGTCGGTGTTTGGTGATATGTTTAAAAACGCGATAACAGTAGCTGAAAAATTCAGATCCCTTCACGAAATATTTGATGCAGCGGTAGAAGAGGAATGCATATTTGCATGCCCAGAAGGTAGTTTACATTTACCAAATAAATTAATACATATTACATGGTTAATAACATTATTTCTCTGACTCATGTTTTACACTTTTTCTTTCAGGACATAGACCAGTCCGTAATAGAAATCATGTACCAAAGTCAGATGGATGTGGTTCACTAGGCTTCGAAATTGCATCAGAATATTTACCACTTGAAGAGATGACAAAATGCTGTGATACTCATGATATTTGCTATGACACATGTAACAGTGGGAAAGAAACATGTGATTTGGATTTCAAAAGATGCCTTTACAATTACTGTGATTCATACAAGACTGTCAATGTGGCCGGAGACACTATTACCAAAGGTATAAAAATAGATTAAATGATACAACTTGTGTCTCATTATCTAGTTTAGTATGATGTCAGTAAAAGATATTATTACACATTCTTCTCAGATTCTTAATTTCTGATTCAATTGCCAAATTGGCAATCAACTTGATTTTGCATATTCAGGCATTTGCAAAACTAATTTAAAATCTCACAAATTGATGAATGTTTCAGGTTGCAAAGCTGCTGCAAAATTATTGTTCACGGGAACATTGACACTTGGTTGCAAATCATATTTGGATGCACAGAAGAATGCATGCTATTGTCCACCACCTAAAAACAACAAATACAAAAAATATCCTGGGAGTGGAGATCTTTAGTTAATACAACATTAGGTTTATGGAGAAGTGAACCAAAGAAGAACAAGTTTGTTTATTTGTGATACTTGTGTAAGAATTATTTATTTCACACTTCTATAGAATTAGGTGATGTAGAAAAACATTTTATAATCTGTATTGAATTAATTGGAATGTTCATTGTTTTGAGAAGTCAAGGCATGTTAACTGATTGTTTTCATAAAATGGTGTAACAAATGATTTGATTGTAAAGTAATACATTTTTGTATGAAGAAATAAAAGTATTCTTTTTGTTATCAGTTTATTATTATAGCGATAATAAAATTACATCTTATTTGTTGGAATTATACCTTAATATTAAATAATTTATTTGCTAAATTTAGATTATGGGGCTTTTTAATAATCTCATGCAAGCACTAGAAGGATGAGCTACACTGCATGTCAACTTTCAAGTGATTGCTATAAGTTAAGTACCCCTTAAGGGGGGCCAGGCCATGATACACATGCTACAAAATGGACGCATAATCAAATACATATTTTATAATTTAATATGTTGAGCGTATAAAAATAATTCATTACAATGTAAATAAATGCATGTAAAAATATTTTATAAAGGATTAATTTATTGTTTGATCTTAGTGATTTTACCTTAGCATCAAAATCATAAATATGAGCGATTGCTTGTTACAGTTTTGATACAGTATGTTTCATTCTATGTGAGGAGTTCTTTGATCTCGTCTTTTTCTGCAGCTTCAATGTATGGTATTCCATCTGGGGTCTTTCCATCTTTAGAAGCACCCTGTCAACAAAATATTACAGTTAACTTCACATTGCTAAATCCCAGTTTATACCAATAGAGCTAAATCCTTGTTGCTGAAAACTTAAGGAAAATGGACTTTAAAAATTACATTAATTAACAAAGAAATTATAATTCAGCTTAAAATAACTACTGCTTGGGAATTCCCAATCATGTTTCAAAAACAATAAGAATGTTAATAGCATTTTGAAGAAGGCTTAGGATTTTACAGTTTAAAATTAATATGTTGCCATAACTGTGAATTGCAAGTCATGCATATTAATAAAAAAGTACCATTCACAAATAATTACTTACATTTTTGAGTAATGTCTTAACGCAGTCTGTGTGGCCTTCCCAAATAGCTGCTAACAGGACAGAGATTCCATGTTTGTCTAACATCTGCAACATAAAATATAATGAATAATATCTTTAATAAAAATCTTTTTAGATAATATTCAAAATAAATTGTACTTAAGATGTCTCTCTGTATCTTACATTAGGATCTGCACCCTTATCCAGCAGATAGTTTAATACAGCTGTTTGGCCATAGTCAGCAGCATAGTGAAGAGGTACTCGTCCATCAATCAAAGCATTGACATCAATTTTCTGAAAAATATTTAATAATAATTTATTAAATATGATTTGAGTTATTTACTATTATTATATAAGGTTTGTTAAGTTCATATCTTGTACAGTTTAGAAAACTAGCAAAAATTATACAATTAAATTATTACAAGACTGCAACAAGGGCGTGAGATGACAATCTTTTATTGTGTGATCGTAAAGACAATATGATAATGATTGCACTCGTTAACGTGAGTCGCTTATTACGTGCATATGTTACACACCTGAAATACGGTAAACAGTTCTTTCACAAGGTTAGTTAGTTCTATATATTCGGTCAAACAGAGGTGGAAATTAATGAGAAACATCGCTTTCTCTTGCCAACGACGAAATATTCACATAGAAAAATAGCTCATTATTAGAGGTTTCTGGTATACTCACTTTGTTCTCTACTATATCTTTTACTTGGTCTATATCGCCGTTTTTAATTCCCCAAACTAATTCACTCATTATTGCGTACTTTCTAAATCCTTATTAGAACAATAATCTCCGATTTATTCCGGACTCGAAATAACAATGGTTATGGCGTTCTTTGACATGACATCTGTCAAATTTATACTGATAGAGTAGTCACGTATTTTATTGCATTACTCGTAAAACTATTTAATTTATCATTAAAATCACCGTGGTAAGAAAGTGAAGTAGCTAATTTAAATAGGTATGTAGTCTATTATATCATAACTTCCTAAGTAAACCTACGTATAATGATGAATACTTTTTTTTTAATTTTCTCATTTATAGCTATAAAAAGTAGGTACCACTAATATATAAAATTCTCATTAAATTTTGTGAGCATATTGAGTAGGACTGAGAATCGGCCAACATCTATTTTTCATGCCCCTAAGTGACCCATTTTGTTTTTCATTTTTATGGCAAAACAGTGTTTCCCGGGTCAGCTAAGTATTACTTTACCTAGAACTGTACCTAGTGGAATATGAAATGAAGCTGTATTGCGTTGTCGTTGGCAAATAAAAATATTGTATATAACCAGTAAAATACCTACTAACTACAGCCTCATTGGTGGGCACGCCGCATGGCATGGGTCTCCCAAAATGAAAGATGAGCAAGAATGAAAGTCTAGACCACCACGTTGGCCAAGAACTAACTATGGATATATTTCTAATGCACACATAACTTGGAAAAGTCATAGATGGTGGATCTATCGTCTACCAATACTTAGGTTCCTTTGGAGACTACCTGGTGTCCTCGCACTTACATCAGTCGCCATGCACTATTAATGCACTCACTCCTAAGTTAACATGCGTACATCACTATGTTGTCATTTTTGATTGACAGAAAAACAAAATTTGAACGCAATGTCAGAGTTGTCAAAATCAACTGACTGACGCCGTAAAGTTTTAGCCGTTTGATTGAATCTTGGAAAACTTCGTAAATATTTAAAAAATAACATTTTGTCAATTAAAATGGAACTTGTGCATGTGGATAGTTTCCAGGAGTTAGCTGTTATCCCCGATGATGCTCGAGCAGCTACGAAACACGTATTGGTATGTGCTACTCGTTATAAATTGAAGTTGTAAAGTGTTCCATCGGAAAAGGGTCAAACATTCATTGTTCGTTGATTGTGAGTGAAAAGTTCACATAACTTTTTTTAAATTGTAATGTTTTTAATGTGGCTAGCGCGTGGTCCTACAGTAGATAATGCACACTGTGTATATAACTGAAAATGCGTTTACTGAAAAATAATTATTTATATAAAGCTAGGTACAAATGAATTGATATATTTAAACCTCAGTATTAAATTAAATCATGCTAAGAACTGTCAGTAACAACATCTATATTTATTTTTCAGAGTCTTTTACTGGATAAAATTCACCCCCTTATACTTGGCTTACATAATAAATTATTATCATATGAAGGTAATACTGATGACATAGCAAAGGTGCGAGATGTGTACACACTTTGTTCAAGTCAAATAAATAAGTGTTTGATAAATCTATTTGATGTATTCAAATTGGAAGCTCACCATAGAACATCTTTACAGGTAAGGCATTGCCTTTGTATTTTATTGTGGGTTGTTGAGGGATTGTGTTACGCTTTCGCAGATTAAAACCTGAGTCAGTAAAAATAGAATTAAAATTAAATTTCCAAAGTCCCAAGTACAGAATAAATACAAAAAAAATCAAAACTAACTTTTTTGCGAAAGCTTATAATTAAACAATTTCTGTTATTTATTATTCTTCTATAATGCCAAAACCTTAGAATAATATTGAAAACAAAATAAATTTTATTTTGTTTTCAATATTATTTGTTTATATTTTCAGGAGAGTCGTCAATACACCATTGAAAGATTATCATGGTGTATCAATAGACTATTGTCTATTGAGGATTATTTAAAGAAGTTTTCTGAATCAACAGACAACAATGACAGTGCCAATGACTCCTTGAATGTAACAACTATGTACTTTGTCAACTGGATTGACCACACATTTCAAGTTCTTGCCAAACTATCAGATACTGCATACAAAACTGATTATAAGGAGTCTGAACAGTTATGTGAACAGTGGAAGAGTGAGGTAATTATATATTTATGGAAATTAATTTTTGGATGTGAAACTTCTGCTTGTGACTTCACCTGAGGAAAAAAATATGTTGATATAAAGAATCTTATCCAATAAATCCAGGTTAAAAACTATTTGTATCAAATTTCATCTAAATCTTATTACTTTTTGTGTGAAGAGTAACAAACATACATACATACATTATCCTCATAAACTTCAGCATTTATCATTTTAGTAAGATTTACTACTTTTAAAGACACTTTCAAGCTAAGTTACAAAATTTATGCTGAATGATTTTATGTAATTTGTTTGCAGATGGTTGAGTATGTGAGTGAACTTCACATATCAATTGATGAGCTTCTGTTGTCGGCTATGACACTCTGCAGATACTGCCTCAGTGATGACCAACATGTTGTAAAAGCACGATGTCAAGTGGTATGAATAAACACATGTATACTATATATAGTATTGAGTAAAGCATTGACCAATACAGAACAAATAAATACTTGTGTGAACCACTTATTCACTATAAGTTTGTTTTGTAAATTATATCTATAAAATGTTCTACTAGATAAAAACGTAAAAAGAAAAAAAAAATTGTATGTGCCTACCATATTATGTTTACAATTTTCAGGTGTTGAGAGAAACTAAAGCATTATTAAGTGAGTTGGTAGAAGGAGATCTGAGCACTGCCATCAAGGCGACGCCGGAAACACTGAAACTGCCAATCATGCCTTCAAATGTCAATGTACTTATAGATGTACTGAAAGATGTCTTGTATGCACTTGAGACTAACACCAATACAGCATTACTTGCCTTAGTTGGCCATTGTTTTAGTTATAGCAAGTCACCTATAGATGTTCTCAAGGAACATTTTAGTAGTGATTCTAAAGGGACCTGTTCCTGTCTTGTTAAAAGTGCAGATGAAGTGACAGAAGATTGTTCTGTGGTGAAAGAATTTGATCTGTATAATGAGAGGTTGCTGCAAATTGGAAACTTTGCTGTGTCATGCTCTTCAGATCAGCATAGTAAGTTAAATTTACAATTTTAAAAGTTTTTTGATGAGTAACTGTTGTCTTAAATTCCAATCAATACAGAATCTTCTACACATTTTTCACCTAAGTACTTAAAAAGTAAAAGGTCCACATTCCTATTCCCTCACTTAATTAACTTGTAGTGCTGTAAAAGTTTAGTCTGTTATAGTTATGTGTCTGGAATTGTAAATTCGAAATATTTTTCTATTTCGGAATCTAGTATGTTTTAAGACTAACATCTTTTTACTGTTTTCCAGGAATCCTAACACTTCGAAGTGGTCTCGCCAGTCTAGAAGCTTTGGACCCTCACTTGGTACCTACTCTCATGATGTCGCCTGACAGCCACCATGCGTATCTGCTAATCAAATCTTGGACTAACGAAGTACAAGAGATAAGAGATAGTATTTACTTAATTGTCGATCCTACTGCTTTTGCAGAGGTATGTACAAAATCATTATATTTATTACTTTATAGCTGTGTGGAGCAGTATTTAAAGGAAATAAACAATAAGCATTGCACTGGGTTTTGTGATGTTTCATTCCCAACAGTACAAATACGTGTGTGATAACTTTGATTATAAGCTGGAAAATTTTTGAGAACCTTATTGGTAGATAGCATGACGGAAGTCGCCATTCCATGGCAATTTTTCGTTGACCCGATACAAATGGGATGTAAAAGTTCGTTTTAGTTGTGATGTGGTCATACGGTCTCATCATCATGGCCTTTCTTCCAAACTATGTTGGAGTCGGCTTCCAGTCTCACTGGATGCAGCTGAATACCAGTGTTTTACATGGAGCGACTGCCTACCTGACCTCCTCAACCCAGGTTACCTGGGTTCTAACACGATACCCTTCGGTAAGACTGGTTGTCAGACTTTCAAGCTTCTGACTACTGTTAACGACTGTCAAAGATCTTCGAAATTGACAGCCGGGACCCACAATTTAACGTGCCTTCCGAAACACGGAGGAACCCGATATGTATAAGATGGTCACCCATCCACAGAACAACCTCGGCAAGCGTAGCTTAACCTCAGAGATCGATCCGCGCAGTTGTTGTTAACTAAGCCACGAGCTCCTCCTCGTGGTGATACGGTCTACAGTCTTCGTAAAACCACCTTTACAACAAACAGATTTTTAAAAGAGTTGTTTGTTGATCTCTATTTCAGAAGTCAAAACAGATGATGCATCAGAAACTACTGGGAATATTAAAAGAGAACAGCTATAACAACACAGAAGTCTGTGCAGTTATCAACATTGGTTGCATGGTGTATGAATTCTTCTTGGTCTACGATAAGTGCGAGCCTGACGCTCTGCCTCATCATGACAAGCTATTGGTTTTATTGGCTGATTTGAATAAAGGTATGGTTTTTTATAACTCTTTCAAATCTCACATACCTACTCTCGGAATTAAATGTTTTCTAGTAAATTTACTATGCTATGGTTTATCGTTCAAAAAGGAAAAAAATATAATTGTATACGTGACGAAGAATCAAATTCGCAATTGATCTCTTTTTTTCGTCAAACAAAGGTTGAGATTTTGACGTAGTTTATTTCATCAGCGCAAAACTCATTACTGAAATATCTTTATTGTTTCAGTACAAAAAGAATGCAAGATAGTAAGCAACATGCTGAGCGCGAATGACGATTTTGTGTACAAAGTAAACATGCCAACTCACAACAAGGAAGTCACGGTTGATCAACTATTAAAACGACTAAAGCTCCTTTACACATTAGTCAACAGAATTTACACATTACTGCGGCCAAAAGACAACGATGACTTTGAATGTGAAATAGGAGAGGAAGAATCTCAAATAGTTTATAAGAACGCCACTCACACAGTCGTGAAAAACTTTGAGACGTATGTGAACTCGCCACGGAAACCATCGAATATATCCCGAAGTATATTCGCAAGGACTAATATAAGGTCATCGACGAAAAACTTTCCATTGTCCAAGTTAACTAGTCGCTTTCAAGGTAAAATTAACGCTGAACTAAGTTTTTCTGTACAATTGGACCGTATGTTCAACGAAAGTAATGAGAATAAGGGTGTTCCTAATGAGACATTTGAGAATAAAGCGTTGGATAAACTGAGAAATCGTTCTCACAGTGTGTTGTACAATTTTTCGCCGATAAAGAACCGGCCATCATTGAGAAAGGCAGTGTTGAATAGACAGTGTAAAGTACCTATGAAGTCTTATGCGGAGGTGGATAATAATGCCACGTACGATAATGCCAGCGTTATGGATGCAACTACGAGTTTGCAAATCACAGGTAATTATTTTTTAAATATTTTGGATGTTGAGTAAAACAAATATTATTTAATGAAATTGCTAGTGTCGGTTGAAGACATTCGACGACGAAACACGCAGAATTTAAAATAATATGATTTCATTTGTGTAAACTTACAGTAAGTTGTTAAACGCGATCAGGCAATATCGTGCGTAACTAGTGCGATTCTGTGTATGCAAATGTGTATTGTAGGGGACTAAAATTCCCGCCGACGGTGATCATGAAAAATACATTGTAAGCGAAATATTTATTCCTGTTTCAGATATTTTGAATCAAATGAACGACATGACGAGTATGCTATCTACCACAAAACTCTCTTTGAAAACAAATCTAGCAGGAGAAAGTAGACACGTTAACAAAGAAACGAAAAATGTATTAAGAATCAACGTGAATAATCAGAATGCAACAGTATCAAAACATATTTGGAACATTCCAGTCAATGCTAGTATTGTGGAGATGCCTTTAGAAGATAGTGCAGGGAATGTGACACAACCTTCCAATGTGGATACTTTGGAAAGGATACATGATTTAGATTATGTTGAGAGCAAACTCAATAGCTTGAAATCTCAGTTGGAAACGAGTTTGTGATATTGTAAATGATTTTTATTGGTAATGGGCTCAATTTTTATATTATTAGTGATATTAAGGTTGTACATTTTATAAATGTTCTTTTATATCTATAACCGTCCAATATTATTAAGTTGCTATTTTTTTTATTGAAATGTTTTTCATATACATGACATTGTTTAAGTTTAAGGAAAAATATATTTTCTAAGATGGAATTAATAAATTGTATATTTCTATAATGAGTATTTTTATTAACCGTAGATTGTAACTTAGCCCGACGATTAGAGAGCGATGAATCAATCTTTGAACCCATTTCGTTAGTAGAAGTATAGTAAAGCTGATTGCGGTGCAAATGTAAAAAGGGCTGGAAGAGCTCGATTACTGCACTAGGAATCCAAGAATATTCTTAGTGAAAAAATCTCCTGGATGTTTTTCTTCTTTACTAATACGATAAAGTTAAATTGTAAGGTATCCGGTTACAGATAATTGTTAGGTACACGCACAGTTAATATATTCATAATTCTAATTACTTATTAAATCGTAGGTGTATTTAATAATTCTGTGATAAATCGAGTATGACGGTAGGAAAGCGACATAATAACTAGTTGCGAATGCGTGTGTTTTTCACGATCGTTTAGTCGGTCATCATCCTCAGCTGTTTTACACGCGACATGATTAATTGATACGAGTATTATTAGCACTTCTGATCATTTTGATTGATTAATATGTTTCATTAATCAGTCAGACCAATTAAGCTATTTACCGTCCTGTCATCTTACCCGGTTGTAAGTAAAATGATAAGTTTATTAGTCAAAGCGTAATTTACTATAAAAAATCAGTGTGCAATTAGATAATCTGAATGCTAATCTTGATCTACGTCACGAAAATTACGATCACTCAGCTAATAAGCTAGACTTTTTCTTAGTTTATCTTTCGTAAATCGTAAAATATACGGTTGACATGCATAAGGTACATTTACATAATGAATTCCACAGTATATAAGCGGTGTTTATTTTACTTTCCTCACAAACTACTTGCTTCGGGGTAGCAGTAAACGTTTGTTGGAGCTAAAACTATTTGAAGAGATGGCGCTGGCAGCAGTTTTAGCATTATTGGTAAATATTATGTGGTAACTTAAATTTTAAATTTTTTACACATCCTAATGCAACGTGAGTCGTACGTAAGAATAGTATTTTTTTCAATGCACCGATTAACGCTAAGTATGTTAAAGTTTACGTTAGGAATAATCACAATTTTTCTATTTTAGATAAATTTGGTGGTAATTCATGGAAGAACTGAAGTGGGTAAGTTTAATGAAATTGAAATTACGTAATGATTTTTATTCTTACCAACCCATTATCATAGACAGTAAGTCCGAAATAACCTAGGTATAGTAGGTATTGTCTATGCGTTTTCAATCGAATGGTGCTCTTTGATAGGTCTATTATAATTATTTTTCCTGCTTAATCACATAGATTTTGATAATCCCTATATGTACGGTCTTATTGTCATTTAAGGCATATAGGTACTTAGGTCATGTATGTCCTTTAGACTTTCAAGGTTTTGTTGTGCATCGTTGTCACTTAGTATATAACTGGTAAATAACTGGATATGTTTACAGGACTAGAAGATTCCCTGCGAGCAGCAGATAGTCATGTCCACTTAGACGTGTACGCAAGTGCTATAGCGAAAGCACATTACAATCCATGGTTTTGTAATTATTTTAAAGAGGTATGGAAATAATTGGTATTTTTTATTTATAAAAATTAAGTAGTTACCTACATGAATAAGTCGTTGGCTGGCATTTGGAAAAGTTGTGTAACTGCTTAGTAAATCTGTAATGAAATATTTGCGAAAAATTCAAATTTGGTTTTCATTTTACCACAATATAAGCTGTTACTTCGAGTTTGTACGGTTTCTTTACAAACGTGAGTTTACAAAAATATAGCTGTTTCTATTTTGGAGATTTATTTCAGAAAGTTTGAAATGTAGGAAACCATTTTAATATAGCTGGCATTTTTCTGAATTGTATTTCATTTTTAATTGCCCAGCAGCGGGATTATAATGGGTTAAGAAAAAAACCTTGTTTTTGACGGCTTCTGTGGCGCAGTGGTTAAGGTGGTGGTCACGCCAGTACCAGTTCGTCGGGAAGTGGTGGGTTCGATTCCCACACGGAACAGAAATTTCTACGAACCAAAAATAGTTGTCTCGGGTTAAGTTGTACCTCGTGTCCGTTGTTTGCATATCTGTAAAAGTCCTCGCGACACAAGAGAAATTCATACGCAGTAGTAGTCTTTATAAAAAAAAGAAACAAAAACAGAAAAAGAACAAAATTCTTTTTAGAACACATGAAATTATTCCTATTGTGCGTCGGGGGCCACCGACAAACCTAAAAGCAACTGGTTCACTCAAACTCTAAAAGCAACTGACTGGCGGAATCGAACACGTGAAAGAGGCGTAGCAGACATTTAATTAAACGTTTACTTTGTTTTTCTAGCCTGGATATAAGTGTACAACTTGCAATACAGCCCTCCACTGCTACCCCGGTAACTTCGCACTCCTAGTGCAATGTGCTGGTCGACTGCCATACTGCAGCAACGGTTATTGTGCAGCTACACAGGACAAGAAATGTCTAAAACAATCAGCTGATGAAAATAACATCAAACCATCAGAAACTCACGATGAAATTGTCCATGATACAGAGATAGATAACCCGAATGATGAAATATCGACTTCGACTAACGCCGCAGATGCGAGGAAAGAATCGCGGCGATCATTTTAAAGAATTCGTTAGGCAAATGTCTGTTTTAAATAGCTTGTATTATTTAAAATAAATTATTTTTTACTTTTAAATATTTGTTTTTATTAAACCTGGTACACACGTAATCAAGGCAGTGTTCACGTTTGACGTTACTTAACTATGTTATTACATATCATTAAATAAATAACGGCCAGAGTTACTTCAGCTACGTCTAAAGTACGCAACTACTAGTTCAACAAGCAATTTTTGCCCTTTGTTCCTACAAAAGCAAAAATTATGATTCCTATCAAAATATATATCACTAAAAAATAAAAGTCGTCATAAAAAACCAAATAATACTTTTAACTAACTGTTTACAATTTAATAATATATCTTAGGTTGTCTTGTAAAATATCCACTTACTCTGATAAAACCTTGTTAGTCAGTACGTTCCAAGGTTCCAAGTAAAGTTCCAGAAACGTGCGCGCTACTGGAAAATTTACTGGCAACTGGAAAATTTCTCGTTTAAATCATGAGGAGATGGTAACTAGATAGGAGCGGTCCCGATGCGTCCAATCAGTGTTGATTTGTACCAAGTCGACAGACCGTCCTGGGAATGCCAAGGACTCATAAGTGATATTGCGATACTGTGCCCCTGTCCCACGTTTTAACTTAAGATTTAGTACCGTTATTTATTGGGTTCACTGTTTTAAATGTCAATTGAAGGGGTTTTATTTTTGGACTTGATATACGTTTATATTCAAATCGGATATTTTTTTACCAAGTGAAGTACTTAGGTAATGGAAATATCCTGAACCATGCACAATATTTATCCATAAGTATAGTATAATATAGTGTGTATATTGGTTATTAAATTATGTAGTACCCAAATGAATCAAGCATTTGTTTATATAGTCGCAGAATGTTTCAAATGGGACTCTTATTGAAAGGGATCCGTGCTAGAGTTAAGGAGGAAAAAAATAAAAACAATAACTAACCTTAATAAAATTAACATGCGACAGGCTTAAAAAATGTTTTACCATATTATCTATTTACACCAATTATTGCAGTAATTAGTAAAGTGACAAACTGTTGCTAGTTTACTTCATCGCGTAGATTTTTCGTATCCAACTAGTTTTTGCAGCCACTGCAAAATGATTTTTATGGTTTAATGATAGTGCAATTAGTGTGCCGCACGATATATGTGCATTAACATAATGTATTCAACTGTATATAAGCGTGAACTATTTTACTTTTCATACAAACTACTTACTTTCTTTGTTGACTGCAGTCTTTACCGGTCTTTGGAGAGCATTACTATTCCAGAAATGGAGCTTATTACTTTATTGTTGGTAATATATTATTTATTTTGAATAGATAAAATAACTAAAACGGTTTCCTATATCCTGTTATATATTTCAGGTAAATCTGGCTTTAGTTCAAGGCAGGACTGACGTGGGTAAGTAGACAGATACTTGGTTAATTGGTTTTAATGATGTGAATTATCTCCAACTCAAGTTCATGTGCGTGCTATTTCCAAAATATTCTTACAAATGGAATGGTGACGTATTGAGGATGTCTGGACAGAATTTTACATATACTTTATTTGTTTGGATAAGTATTCATAATTTTTATTTAAGACAGATGTTTTTTTTAAAACGGTATATGCTAAGTGGTTAAGTAAAATTGTATTATTTTCAGAAACAAAGGGCACTTTTCTTTTAAGAAATCATACTGATCTTGAAATCTACGCTAATGGTTTAGGCAGAGGACGTTACAACCCGTGGATGTGCAATTATAGACAAGAGGTAAGAACACATAAATTTATTCCTGCTCTGGTATCACACAGTACCTACACACATATGTACCCGCCTGAAGACAAACATGATGGAATAAATTTAAGTTAAGAAATTAAAGTTAGTTGTTAAATTTTGGATTAAGATTTAATGTAGTATTGTAGGGACTTTATAAACAAACACTATCATGAAAATAAACAGACTCGTAATAGATCATCAATAACTATTTGTTTGCGTAAGCAGTAATCAGACTTATGAAAACTAGTGTAATGATAGTCTAGCTCTATAATTTTTTTTTAGCCAGGATATCAATGCATTAGTTGTACTGCGGCACTCCACTGCTTCCCCGGTAATTTCGCTCTACTAGTGCAATGTGCCGGATTTTTCCCATATTGCCGTAGCGGGTACTGTTCAAGGGTGAAGACAGAAGGTTGCAATGAAGATTACATGTTTGCTGAAGGCACCCATGGCCCTTTAAGAGTAACTACAGTGGCTAATGATGAAACTACAACTATGTCGGGAGAAAAACCTACTGAAATAACGGACCAGCTTGCAGAAGAAAGTATATCGAATGCAGCTTCAGAGGAAATGCAACATTCAAACAAAGTTGAAGAAATTGTAGAGAAAAACTCAACTGATATTAGACTGCCTAGTACTGAAAAAGATCCGCGGCGATTCTTTTAATTAGTTTGTAATAAAAATGTTCAACTATTATAGAATTTAGAATAAATTATTGATTTTATCACACTGTTTTATTCTTTTAAAATAGTATGGTGGTACTTCGTAGGGAATAATCTAACCAGTTAGGTTATGATGTAGATTTAAAGAATTTAGTAAGAACGGGGATCAGAACAAGTGGTGCTCTATATTTCCTACAAGGGTTACTTGTTCCGATGGAAATAAGGCGTCACGAGTATTAGTTATTCAAGTGCAAAAAGTGTTGAAGTAATTACATTATTTTGTGTTAAACTGAAGTGAAAAATCTACTTCACTAAACTGAAATTTCAATCGACTAAACATTATCTACAAAAGCCAAAGCTTGTAAAGTATGCGGAAGAATTTCCCAGCGTCGCAATTTCGACAATTTGGCAATAGTATTTTTCCGATAGAATTTGCCTTATTTGATTGCTAAACTTTGAAACAATGGCATTTTGTGGCTTCCGACTTCAAAGTTACACGTGACTCTTGACGAAATTTAGGTTAAGTAATTCTAAAAGGCCGATACATTATTTAGTTATTTTCATTGAGAACAAGATTAATAGAATTAATGACCTTGAACCGTAAAAGGTTGAAAAATGAGAATCTAATTTAGTTCTAGTAATTAGCTACGTAGTCTTTCTACATCATCATTAATTCTCAGTGACATTATTAGTCTGACTGTCCGTGAGTACGACACAATTTGCATTCAGAAAATAGCTCGTTGATGACGTTAGTCTTTTTGTTTGCTGTTTAAAAATAGCTTTTTGACCTTATATCCTATTAATTAAAGTGCATATAAGTAGTATGCTTTTTCAGTAAGCTCCTCCCTTGTAAAGTTCACGCAAGCGCGGTGAGCATGTGGTTTTGTATAAAAGCTCTGTAGCCGTCGTCTAACATCCATTCCCGCCAAGATCTCCTAGTATTCGAGCAAAGCAAGCAAGTGTCAAGTTACAAGTTGCTCCAAAGTTTGCAAAAGTGTATTGTGGCTGGGAGTCACGCCAATCACCGTAAGTATATAATTACTGAAGTTACTTTAGATCACTTTCTGTTTACGCGGGTTCGAAAAAGTTTAAAACTTTTATTTTATGGTGGAAAAAAGTTTTAGCATTTGAAATATATAATTCAGTACCTAATCCGTTAACACAACATTATTTTGTTACTTACGACTAAAATCTCAATATTTGTTGTACTTATATTAGATAAAGAAGAATATTTTTCAGGGGTGTTAGGATTTTTTTACACAATTTTAGGTAAAACTTGCTAGTTTTTGTGAGTCAACATTTGTTAAAGTTGGTATTAATTAACTAGATTATCGGACAGACTTCCGAACTACAACTTTTTCTACAATACAATATGACTAATTATTAAAAAAATACATGCATATTTAATTCATACTCTTAATACGTAGGTTTTATAACTGGGTTAGGTATAAAAAAGCTTTTAAGCTGTATTGGTCAGTTACTTCACTTAGTTACAGTTGAATTTGGTAGAAAATAATATTAATTCATAGCTTTTTCAAAAATAGACCTAGGCATTCTCTTAATCGGCTGTAAATAAAAATTAATTTTACATGTACAAATATAATAGAAGGGCGGACCTCCTCTTCTGAAGTTTGTTCTAATTTTTGTTTGTTTATGGGAAACTTATAAATATTTTCAGGTTAATTAAAACTACTTATTGGTCAAATTACTACCTATGTATAAATTTTTGTCTACGATAGGAAAAAAATACAAAATAGACGAAATGAAATATAGTTAACGAGGTGTTATTTAATTAATAGGTAGCTCCGAAACTTGTTCAAGTAACAATAACTAAAAAGACTTGACCTTTTAACAAGTATAAGCGGCTTTTGAAACTAACAAATTAGAAGTAATCCTCTAAACGATTACGGGAAAATTACAATTTTCTACTTCGTCAGGAGATAGAAAATTGAGCAAATAATAATTAAATTATATTGCTAAAAGGTTTACTGACTACCTGCCTTAATAAATAGGGGAGATATTGCCTCAAATTGGTTGATAAGTTAGTTTAGTTTATAATAGACCAAGCCAAGTGTGACCAAAAAACGGATTGGCGTAAATGTGAGGAGGCTTTTTCTCTACAATGGTTAAAGAAAAGCTGTCAATGATCAATTTTCTATCAGAGGCCCGAACGAAATTAATTATTTATATCAAAATCAAGTCACGGTTATTAATAACGCAGTTGATTCTTAGCTCATTAACGTCGCATAAGCTCGCATTAATACTAATACCGTGTCAAAGAGATTACTATACTTGTTGTTTATAAGAAATTTTAATTAATTCGTGTACTTCAACTATTACGTTCACTTACTATCGATCTGAATTAATTTATAATTCAGATCGATAATAAATACTCATACTAATAATATATAATGCTCGCCTAAGTCAAAGGTGTCTATATTTCAACTCATTAAATTATACTTTATTTTGTAAATCATTACCGGGTTGAAGTACATGGCAATGGGTCTAATTCATAATGAAGGTTTTTTTTGTTTAGCTTTGTGGCGATTCTGGCTTTATGCCTAATTCCGCCAATAACACAGTATTAAATTAAATATATCAAAAAATATTTTAAAATCGTTTTTTTGGATTGCTAAGCGACCATGTTGAAACGAAAGTCCGAAGGTTCTTCTATTTGTCGACTTCTATTCGACGTTTATTTTTTTTTTCATTACAGATGGTTTCCACTGAAAAAGTTTTCCCTTGATCTAATCGAACATTATTTTAAATTGATTAATCTTTTATTGAATTGCTATTAGCTCCAATTAGCAAACATAGGACACATTAGGATTAATTACTCGGGAAGCCTATTGTTTGAAACACAAAATCTACTTCGTTCTTAATTTGTTTAGAACAATGTGTATTGAACAGTAACAGTGTAGTCTGTACACAATTACAGTAAATCTGTTCTTTCAGCCGTCTAGCTACACTAGCTACCAACTGATCCGAGAATTTATTTCAAAGAGAGCTTCGCAGACACTTAGTGCCTACAGGCCGTTTCACTATGTGCTCATTCCTTTCAGTCTGAAGCTTTTTGTACACAAAGATATTACTTCACAGCTCTTATGAATGCTTCGTTTCATTTTCACACAAAGTTGCCTTGGAAGCACGTTGATTAGACTATTTATTGAATTTTTATGAAAAGTAACAATATACGTAATCATTCATGCGTAACTTATCGTGCGTTATTAAACCGACGCATGATTTAAATATCATTACATATTACCGTTAGGTAGTCGAAAAATATGATGAAATATATTCTTGATTTTGTTAATTTAATTGTTGTAACGTCAAGTGTTTCTGTTTGATAGCTTTTCCGCGATAAAGCTTATTGGATTTTCCGCTGAGAGATCAACCAGTTACGGGAATTGTTTATCAAAAGGTCGGGAGTTAATGAGTGATCCGATTATGATCGACAGGCGTACTAGCTCGGTTTAACAATAACGAGAATAATTCTAACTAGAAATACATTTGTAGTGGAAATGAAAGGGAAATGTAGCATTAAATTAATAATTGAAAGTATTGTTACGCGTATAACCGTTAAAGGTAATTGGTGTTTTGTTAATCTACTTTAAATAAAGTTAAAGCCGAGTAAATCACATTATCGTATCTACGTATAACGGATATTAAACGTAAATATGATGGAGTTTGGATCATTTATATCTACAATCAGATTAATAACACTCAAATGCAATGCAATTTATCATACGCGTTTTCCGATAAACGCTCAGAGAAAATTAGCATTTAAAAGGTTATGAGAAAATCTCTTTCGTGAGTAGTAAGAGCTCAGGTGGCTTCCAACAGCGCGCGGTGTGCACCTCGAGTAATTGAATCTGCCAACTTTATATCCGTTCAGGCGACAGACTATTATCTCCGTTCTCTGTTACCTTTTGTTTGTACTCAATACGGTCGGAAGTTTAATACGTTTGCTTTGGAAAAACCAATCGAACTGTTTATTAATCATTGAGTTAAATAAAGCCGTACGATGAATATGAATATGAATAATTATCGTTTATGTAGAATTAACTCCTTCAACTATACAAATATGAAATAGATTTCATTTTTTTTCACAATCTTAACAATTTGTTAATATTTAAATTACTTACACATGATTCATATGATTATGAATAATAAGATATTCAATATGGTAATCTGCAACAACGCCAAATCAATTGAACTGAAAGCATCTTGATTGGTTAAATAGCTATTTGACAAATCGACCTCTTAACTTCAGGTCACAAGTCACGAGTTCTCAGTTATATGAACACTTGTAATAACTATACAGTGCGAGATTCAGTTGGTCGCGGTCGTGTAATAAACATTATTGTTGATGAACCCTTATCCCTGACGATCGTGTAGGTTGCTTAAAAGAAAATTTTCTTCAGTATTTTTTTAAGTGTGTTTGTTTTAATAAAATGTTTTCGTTGTTCGCTAGATGAACAACGCACGGATGAACTTCGGAAGGCACCGCGGGTATCTTCTCTTAGTTGCTGCTTTAGCAGTGGCGTTCTCTACTTATATCGAACAGGTATTTAAATTAATTGCTGTTATCTATTTATTTGTGAATTTAAATGTTTATATTTTGGGCAACAAGAATATATTGGTCTGATAGTAGGTGAACATCAATGTCCTAGACGACATAAATATTCACTTATGTCTTCATACACAATACTTCAATGGGTTGTCATGAATTATTGTTTCATTTAGGTGGTGAGTCTGCCGGCTGATCCTCTGAGCCAATGGCCTTCGTTTCCCAGGAGAAATATAGCGGCTTTAGCCAGAGACGGCTATCTGAGGAATACCGCATCTAAGGCGAATTACAAGCGAGGCATATCTACGCTTGCTAAAAATGGACTGTTACCCACATATAGGTCGCCATACGTTGAAGCTGAAAAGCAAGATCCCAATCAAGATGAATCTCAAGAGAAAAGAAACGTCGCATCCATTGCTAGACTTCGAAGCTATGCCGCCATGAAGAGGAACATTCAAGCTCTGGCTAGAGACGGATACCGCGTTGGCAGGGGACAGTACAATCCATCAAACGATAAACGGAATATAGCTGCTTTGGCACGAAACGGATTACTCATCCACAAGAAAGATGAGGCTAATGAGGACGAATACTATTTCCCCTTCTACCAAAATTCGATTCCGCCGCTTTCTGAACTCGATCGACCCCTGGACATCAATGAAATATACGATTACCAGCAATCCGTTAATCCGGACATGTTCCCTGCTATGTCCCAAATATACAAGCGTAGTGCATTCGAACCGTACTATGAAAATTTCACCCCTAAGGATATGAACGATAACTCGTATTTGAAGAGAACATTAGTCGGTTTGCCTAATCACGGACTTTACAGACCGAACTACCTGGAACAAAACCCGAGAAGTAAGAGATACGTGATCACATTCCCCGACGCTGAAGCAGATGAAGGCCTGGACCAAAATGAAATTGAAGGAGATAAACGATCAGTAGGTGAGTCAAAACATAAATATTTTAAAGTGACACATTTCTGTTGAACTATAAACGCTTCATATAAAACGTTTTGATTTGAGATTTTAACAGACGGGGTGTTAATGGGAAAATCATGTAGGTTGATACCATAACAGCTTTTTGTTTATTTTTTTTACAGATGACGAAGCTCGCATTAATTTTGAAAAGCGTCACATTGGTTCACTCGCTCGTTTAGGTTTATTGCCTTCATTTAGATTCTCTGGTGGACGTTATAGTAGATCAGGAAGGGCTAGGTTACTGTTACCTAGCCAGGAATTATACAGGTCTCGTAAATGTTATCAATATCAATCAATGTGTGTTCAGTAGAAGATAAATGTTTGTTTAGGAGTTGGTGTAGATGAACGAGACTAATAGAGGCATGACGTAATACATGTTAGGCATGACATTTGCGCGAGCCGACATATTCGGCAGTACTTCATCGAATATTGGCATAGTCCGCCAAAGCCCTATGAACGGCCCGCGTAGGTGTGTAGCACGTCTTACTGCATCGTTGATCTGTTGTATTGATGTTACTAGAGAAAGCTAACACTTCTTGATATGATGTTCAGAACAGTAGTTGCTTCAGAGTAGGCTGTGAGGGTTCTGTTTATAAAAAGAAAGTATTTTCTTGTCGCATGAATTGTATATGTTAGTTGATTAAATCATTGATATGGTGTTCAAAGTGTAGTCGAAATGCTTTAGAGTAGGCTAAAAGGGCTCTGTCATTGGGACGAACCACGAGTTACTTACATGTCGCATGTATTTGTTTAGTGCTGAATAGACGGCCACACACGTGGCATGAATACGATGGATTCGAAACGTGATCAAAACTATGTGTTAGATATAATTAGATGTTTATTATAAGTTGCCGTTTTATGTTTAGCGCAATACAAAAACCTTTTTTTAAAACTCTTTTTATTCTACAGGAAGCATTCCATTGACGAGAATTTCGGAATTAGGTAAGTAACCCATACCCTAACTGACATTTTCAGTTAGTCAGTTAGGTACTTTCATACAGCAGAGTTTTCGTCGCAGTAACATTTTGTTGTACTAAACTGTGTTATCGTGATAAAATTACCAGGCAATGTAAAAGCCAGCGACGTTCCCAGTTCTCCGGATGTTAGGCGTGTGTTGAATACCGGAAAATGAAGCGTGGTATTCAACGCTGTTTGCATATTTGTATTGCCAATTCAACGTACATTGTATCTCTTTGCACTATTCCATGAATATTGATCGCTTTTCGTCGAATTCTTCGTGCAGAGCCGGGATTAATTAAAATTGCTTTCATAACTACGGAGCGGCCAAATAAACAATTTATTAATTTCACATACGTGTAATTCCGTAACCAATACCTATTGGAAGCTTGCCGGCGACTCAATTACGGGGGAAAGGAAATCTGAATTCTGTTGCAATAAAAACGTTTTGATGAAAATTATATATTAGTGACGTATTTTTTGTTTGTTACTAGGCAATATATCTCTGGTGCCGAAGCTGACTCAGCAATCGATTCAGACGACGCCGACATATCGCCGCCGCCAGTACCTGCTTACTCGCACCCGACCGGCAGGATCCTCCACAGACCGCTGAACAATGACCTTCCGCACTCCAGCCCCCTACCCTTACCACCCATACCATCCAACAATAACATCGAATCATTTGCGAAGAACCGCTGGCAGTCTAGCAGCAAGGAAACCCCAAAGTTTTACTATTTTAGGTCATTGAAGGTTCCATATCACACATCAGGGAAGAGGTACCTGCTGCTGCCTGCAGTGGACAACATCTTGCTGAGGAAAGCTTACCGCAACAGCAGTCTACCGAGTCGACGTAAGAACCAGTAGCTGTGCCAGTGCCCACTAGGAGATGCTACGATGTATAGCTCGGGCTATCCTGGTGTGAATGAACTGTGAACTGTGTACAAGAACCGGGCTTTCCCCCAATCATATCCACGCTTTCAATTCCAATGACTAATTGCGAGATTTTAATGATCATTTCCAAAAACTAATCAATATAGTAGTATCGACCGATTGGTTTTTGGAATAAAGTGCAAATGACCTCGACCTTGGTCGTTCTCTTAATGAATCATTGTCAAGACGTAGGGAACACGGATTCATGATAGAATTTAGACAATAATTTTGAACTATGTAATAAAAATATTCTTATTTCTTATATGTTAAATGTTGTGATTATTATGATCATTAGTTTTAATATTAATGTAAGTAATTTTTAAGGGATCTCATTTTTACAAAAAACGACTTTGGCCAGTTTAAGACACAAATCGTGCTTATTGTTAATTCTAGAATAATTTAAGATGTCAATCGCAAATATTAATGTGTACTAACGGTAACGATTATGTCAAAATGTAGACAATCTTTAACTCTGACAATATAAACATAGATGTAAGTAAAATTGAAAATGGTTCTCGTTGTCGCATTAAACTACTTAAATAAATATACTTAATCAATTTAGAAAAATATGAGATTCAGAAAAAAAATCTCTTACTTTGCAGTAACAATAAATTATGAACAAATTGACCTATGACATTGACAATAAAACCGAAAGGCAACCTTGTGTATGGAAACATCATGAAATAATACTTATCCATATACCTCTCTTTGACTAGACTAAATTAGCTGTGTTTGACAAATAACAATTTAATAATTTACTATCAAGCTTAAGCTTTAAGATGAAAGGATCAATGTATCTTAGCGTAAATTAGTTAAAATATATACTGAGAAATATATCTTTAGACGGAAAGGGAGAATGTCTTTGGATTCGGACAATAAATTTGACAACGCGACCACACGATAATAATGTTTTTGAATAATAATATACTTATAGCAAGTAGGCTCTATTCTTCCCTTTTTATGATATCTGATATCGATCGAACATATTTTTAAAACAATTATTAATACTGATACTCATTGAATTTAGTACTGTGTTATTGTAAATAAATAAAACCGTGCCAAAAGTGTTGTTTTATTTCTTACAAGATAATAATGGCATCCAACTTTTGTGTTTTTGTTCATGCTTAAACATAATATTCAGTAAAATAAATCCTTTGAAAGAGAACTGCATCTTTCATAGTAAGTAGTCTTTTTAAAATTAACTTGACATTTAATTTTTACGCTACAAAATGTTCATTGGAGATAGGGCCCAAGTAGAACCAAAGAATATGAAATAGGACATAATGAAATAAAAACAATATATGCATTGATCATTTAATTGAACTTTATTAGGATATAATAGAAGTTTGTTTGAAGAATAAGGGTTTCAAACGAAACATTTTTTCCATAAAGACACGCCGAGGTCTATGGTTTATACAAATCCAATGTGCAGCAATCTAAAAGAACAAAAGCATTAATCTATAGATTTTACATAGTTAGATGGATTTTTGTTATTAGTGCTCAGGTTTTTACATCAAAATGTGTAACCACACGATACAAACACGCAGAAAGTTAATGCTACTGGTAATTGAACAAGGTTACTACTTACAAAGGCTTTAATATTATGTCTCTGGTTGTGGCGTAGACGTCGTGGATGATGTAGTAGATGATGTAGAACTTGATGTAGATGAAGATGTCGAAGTCGAGGTAGAGCATAAAGATCCTCTGATCATAGAGCATGCTCCGTTTCTGCAGTACGGGAACAAACCGCCGCAATTTACTGTCACACCGAAGTTAAGGAATGGGTAGCATTGACGGACCGTGTGGCAATCTGAACAGGTGCTGAGCCCCTACAAAATTAAGAAAAAAAATTAAAATTTTCGAATGGAACAATGATTGGTTTAGGAGGAACAAAAATCTATTAAGTCGGTTAAAAAAATCCCTTATTGAATATGTAGAGTTTTGTTATATAAGTAAATGTTTTTCAAGACGTTAACCTTAGCTTGGCTAGGTTTGGTGACAGGCTACAAACTAACCGTTGACTTATCCGTTCCTAAAAATATGAATGAAATTGATCTGAAACTATAAAGTTAATTACCTCATTTAAGAAGTTACACTGGAATACATCTCGTTTTTGTCGTTCGTGTTGGTCTGCCGATCTCTTATTGCGTGGGCCTAGGAAAGCCGTTGGAGAGAAGTCAGGCCAGAAAATGCTAAAGTCAGCGAGGAAGAAGTCGTGGAGTGATGGTGCCGATGACGCTGCAGCCGTGGTGCTGTCACTAGCAGGCACGGGAGAGGAATTTTCTTGTGCCAACGACAGCGACAGCTGCAATACAAGAAAGTAATGAACACTACAACAACTGAAGACTTAGGTACATTTATTAACTCAATTGTGGCCGGATAGCTGGGTCCACGGTTAATAAAATTGTTGGTCAGTGTAGGTTTGAGCGTTCAAACTACAGTCCACCAAGGCGCTGGCCAAGATTTGGGAGCACTCTTGACATACCTACTTAACAATTTAAGCGTGGTTTTTCACCGTAAGCAATTGACATTATTTCTAAATGACATTCTTAAGCTAAAAGTTAGATATTAGGGCAGAAGTGGAACTTTTGTTGAAAAAATGGACGTATGTTTCAGGAACAACTCACCAGTAGAGTAAACAGCAATACCAAAACCTTGGGATAAGCCATCTTCGTGTTTTTAACTATTCGGGTTCCTCAAGTGAAGAACTTGTTTGGACTGATTAGACACTTATCTTATATACACTTTATATTATAAGGATTATGCTAATCACCGCATTTATATCGTTAGGGTTGTAAAACCAAAAATTCTATGTACCAAATAATTATTTCTATAATATGTGTAGGGTGTGCATTCCATGAGTAAAATTATGACTTTGGATCCCTTAATGACATTTCGGAATAGTTACAGTACCAGAGAACAATAGCATCATCTTCACATTATTTGTTTTAATCACGTTTGTTCACGAAACAAAATAGCCAATTTCATAAAAGCTACAATTATCATAAGTGTTTGTCAAAAATAAAAAACAGTTTCGGAAGAGCTTCTTTGAATATTCGTGAAGTGATCACGTAAAGCAGCCCTGATGTCCGTGGACACATAAGCCGAAAGCAAACAATGAAAGAACGACGTTTTCCTGTAAACAATCAGAACGTCTAGTTGTATAGCCAACTATTTGTGTGCGACATGAAAGCGGCTTTCATTTCACACGAACGTCACCAAGCTTGTTGTTCAATACAATAAGGGAACTCCAATACAACAATGAATTTAAATATGTGTCTCGTAAGTCGTGACATATTATTTTGAAGGAGTAGTAAACAAACGTGATCAATCGGCACATTGCTTTGGGATGAACTGTAACTGACTAACATTCAAAGGAATTCTGAGGAAAATTCCAATGCAAGAGTTTATAAACGGAAGGTTTTCTATTCGTT
This sequence comes from Anticarsia gemmatalis, assembly GCF_050436995.1. Lineage (NCBI taxonomy): Eukaryota > Metazoa > Arthropoda > Insecta > Lepidoptera > Erebidae > Anticarsia > Anticarsia gemmatalis. Next base: position 6,381,704 of record NC_134760.1, read on the forward strand.
GCTCTATTTCAAATGTGCGTATCTGTATGGATGTTTGACATCATCGATGGGTTCCAAATTACAAATTAGCCTGTACATTTAATAAATAATTATATTGAATTAGAATTTCCTTAATAGGTAGGTACAGTTCGTTATTTATAATCACATTCAGATTTACTATATTATTATTTTAAAAGTAAGGGACGTTTAAAATAATAATATAACGAAAACCTTTACGACTCAGGGGTTATGAAAGCGAATGTTGCAGAGACGTATCGGGTTTGAATCCCGGAAAGAGTATCATGTAGTGATTTTTATCTACAACTTACGTAGCTTGCCTGCCCGTATGACTCCTCTAAAATGTAGCACGGTGTAGAGACAACAAAAAATCCTTTAAGGTAAATTTTAAACGTTAAAATATTCGACGAATAGTTTTTTTACTGACGACTGAAAAATCGTGTAGTAGCAGGATTCAAAAGTGTATAATATGAGCATGTTTGTTCGAAACAGAGTTATTGCCGTCTATCCAGAGGAACATAGACTCATAAATCAGAAAAAGAACGAGTTCATTTCAAGGCTACGTTTCCCAGCAAGCGGCGGCCACTCGTATGTATATTGTTTTCTAGTTGTAACTTTGTATGTGTTATGCACTACTGGTTATGAACGAAGTTTTTATCAACTTTTTTCCCTCACATTTACATAGACTGTAATTGTGGCTTTACTGGTAAATATGCAGTCATATTTATCACGAAACTTAGTGCTATGTCATGCAAGTATTAAAAATATATTTCAGGTAAAAATATGCGATGGTAAATATGCTTAAAAGTACGTCAGTCACTTTAATTCAGTTATCATTATTTGTAATGAACATCACGCCTGCTATACTCGAAGGTTCAGATAGACATGTAATGACAATCGTTTTTGCCATTCCTAAGAGAGCATATTTGTGATGAATCGGAATAATTATACAAGACGCAGCGGTGTTGCAGCATATTTCGAAGTTTTTACAAGAAAAAATATCTTTATAATTGGTGTTTTTTATACCCATGTTTCAAAATGTTAATACATAATATATTATATCTACATTACATTGCCGAGCCTTCAATAGTATTCTTATACAACGAGCATGGCCAGACTGACATGGGTACAAATATATTAGCACCGCCGCATATTCCCGGGAGGAATTTTCATTAGATCACAAACTGTTTTTTGTACTAGTCATGAGTACGTCTAATGCTTAATTAAAAAACATTTCAGAGCTGTTTTCTTTTATCATCTCATGTAATTACATGTTCAACATGTCTCAGTCGCATCAAGACTTTTGAATAATTGTATAAAATGTTTTTTAAATAGTCAATCTAAAAACTAAGAGAGTAAGCTATCTCAAATGTTCTTTCACACAAATAACATTATTTTTGTTTGATTGATAAGCATAATTTTACTAGGTTTCTATTTCTTTTTCAGTTGAGAAAAATCTTTACTGTTTATCTTCGCTTAGCATTCTTAAAACACATAGACATCTAATCTAGAGATAGGAAAAATATGTCATGACTTGTGGAAAATAAGGTTAAATAATAGGTACGTTTGTTTTGAAAAAGTATTTAATAAAAAATCGTGATAATTGTATTTTGAATTAGACAGTATAATGAGTACGATCGAGAGAAGGCAATTAAAATCATTTGTTGATCATGCAAATATTTTATTAAATAATAATATAATAGTTATCTAACTAATAGAACTGATATATAGGTAAGCAGACATTTAAATAATAACACACCAGGACGTCGTTGTTTGGTTCCAAAGATTTCAGATCTGAAACAAAAAATACTATAAGTTTCTTGTAAATAGTTTATTTGTTGAAAAAAGAAAATATAAACTGTGATGAAAACATGGGTCAAAGCTCAATAAAAATATGACGTTAAGTGAAGCACGTTCAGTTGTGTAGCGAGTTCAACTTTTTTTCAGTCAGCAATTTTTTTCAACATACTATATTTTGTTGATATTGCGAAATTGCCACTCTGATTGACTCAGTATGTTTTTTAACTTACAAACATTTATCTAAAAAAAGAGATGTTGGGCCAGATAATTGCAATTTTTTAAATAAGCTTACTTATGTAGATTTGGGTGTCGTCGTGGTTGTGGTAGTAGTAGTCGTCGTAGTAGACGTGGAAGACGAGGAAGATGAAGAAGAAGACGAAGAAGAAGAAGATGAAGAAGAAGATGACGAAGAGGAGGATGAACTTGACGAGGAGCTGCTAGATGTGGTAGCTGAGCACAATGATCCCTTGGTCGTCGAACATAAGCCGTTGTTGCAGTATTGAAACAGTCCGCTGCAAGTCGAAATGGTGCCCATCCCAAATGGATAGCAGCGACGGACTGTGTGACACCCAGTACATCTGAAGCCACCCTAGAACATAAATTATAATTTAGTAACTGTCAGGGTGTTACCGACCAATAATACATTGGTCGAAGGGCGGCGTTAACAATTTTCAAATTACTTTTCAATTTTATAATGCATTGCAATTTAAAGTAACCTGAAACCTTATTATCTTTTACAAAGCCGATAAAGTAGTTGAATAACGTTTTTGTTTGTTAAGGAACTGGTTGTTCTACATATATGTCACTAAATATGTAATGATGGAGCAATACAACTCAATATCTATACCAATAGTTAAGTTAAAGCTTGTACTTACTTGGGTCGAGTAATTGCATGTGACAACCCTCCGCTTTTCACGAGGATGCTCATTCAATTCAGAAACCTCTGCTGGGGATCTTTTTGAACGACTTCCAAAACCAAAGATTTCGGGCCAGCTGCCGAAACTTTTATGTATTGAGGATCCTGATGATGCAGCTGGTGGAGCAGAACTTCCATCTCCATGAGAAGGAGGGACAGATGATGAATTTTGCTGTGCCAATGTAACAGCCTGAAAAAGGAAAAAAATAACATTTAATTGTATGTATTACAAGAAAAGAAATAATTACTATAGATAATAGTACAATCTTACCAGGAAAGCTAGAAAAGCTACGATGATCTTGGAAGTGGCCATTTTGAAATTTCAGCTCCTCGTGTTCTTCAAATGAAGAAGTTAGTTGAACTGGTCAAGAACTCGTCTTATATACGATTAATATAATAACAATTATGCTAATAGCGGTAGGTGTCAATAGAGCCGTACACTTTGTACAACGTAAAGGAGAATCACAATACGTATTATCTATTTCATTCGGAAATTGCATTTACGTAGACATACGTATGTAATTGTAAGATTATGTTAATAAGATGCTTAGTACAAAACAACATTAGCTTTATTAGATTAAATTGTAAATAAATAAAGAAAAATTAGATACGATAAAAATCTATAATTCTTAAAAAAATAATGATGTCGTGGAAAGCAGCCCTGAATCTCACCCACACAAGCCAAAAGCAGACAATAATAGACATTTCTATTTCTTGATCACGCTCTGAGCATTTACTTGTATAGTCCATTATTCTTCTGCACCACAGACGCGCTTTTCTTTTGACATAGAAATGTTACCATGTCAGTTGTTCCACACAATAGAAGGACTCTTACAATGACAATTACTTAAATAAGTGGTCGTGATTTATGTATGTATAATTCATAATTTTATCTAAAAATCTGTTTAACGTTAGGTTTTTATACAAGAACTTAGAATTTAGATTCTTTGGCTAAAATCAGTTATTGTTTAACTTTAAAATTCACACTAAAGGTCCGCTCTCTCGCGAGGATACTTACTTTATCTTGGAGACGTATCCATCAAAATACTAACGTCTATCAACAATCACAAACTATTTGGAATTTTGTATCAATAAGAAAACAGAGGTAGGACCTCCTCCTTTTTTAAGTCGGGTAAAACAGTTTTTTTAAAGTAATTGAATATGTCTACTATTTGCTACTTGACAGTATCGAGTCTAGGAAATTGCGTCACTATTTTATTCCTGAATTCATCAACTTCATTGAAGTTATTGATTCACTTCGTGTAAAAGTTACCTGGAGTAGTACTAGTACCGATTCTAATAACTTGTAATGGCGTTTGGAGATTAATATTAAGCGAGTTTCGAATTCACTTTAGTGAAAACTTCTGATATAGACATGACCTTATACTTATATTATTATATACATAGTACGATAAAACTTTGTATTACGTGTCTTTTAACTTTATGTGTCGGTTAATCTCGATTTTAATTGTTGAAATGTGACTTGGCTTGACTAGTCTCTAAATTTCATATCCATAAACAATTTTAGACCAGAAAAAAGTTGTTGATAGATTCTCTTTATCCCCGCTGAAAAGTGGCATAAAAAGAAAATCTCTTTTTTATATAACGAAAATTGTATACTCTCTTATTTCGGTTCGGGTATTTGCTTTTAATAAAAAATAAACATTGTTATTTTATGAGGAAAAATATAATTATCTTCGAAAGTTAATGAATAATTTAAGCTGAATCCTCTTGACTGCCTATGCGGCGGCTATCGGTAGTGAACTACTGATCTCGAGGTCTCGTTTTCGATTACCGAATAGCGAAAAGGTATCTTATCTAATTTCATTTAGAATAATTTCAATAGTAGCCTGGAGTTTGTTAACGTGTCCAGTGTATAGCAATAGGCTTACTCTTTATTTCTTGGGATTAACGCTGTAAATGGGGAAACGCAAATAATAAATGTGTTTCATACAACTCTGCCTACGCATTTGGGTATAACAGGCGTGATATTATGTATGGATGTTCTTATTACTTACTGTCCTACCTTGCTTCTATCTTGCCTTAATTATGAGTAGTGCTGGTTTTAAGAGGTCTAAAGATAGCTCTCTTGCAATCACACTTTTGTGAGCTGAATGTAAACTAAGTGCCAGAATTATACAACTGCTACGTAGCCTCAAAAATAGTGGAAAATAATTGAAATTGCACATGTATATTGCATAATACTTAGCTAAGTACTAGAATATAAGTGCTACTTATAATGACGAATTAGCTAAAGAAGGATAAGTTAAGGTAAAGGATACACTTCTCAAACATTTTTTTTTGTAATTTCGTTGATTTTGTTATTAGGGTATAAAAATAGGTTTATTTATGATTTGGACAGGATTATTGAAAGCCATAAAATAGATCATGCAAAGAACATTTTATTGAATATAGTAGTTGTTTCAGAGATAACTGATATATAGGTAAGTAAACATTTCCGTGGTAACAAGCCAAGTTGTGGTTGTGGGACTCCAACAGTTTCAGCTCTAAAAAAAAAACAATTACAAATATTTATAAATTTACTAAAAAATAAGTAGTATTGCTGGTATTTTCTGTACTTATCCTCTTTTCAATCTAAGTTAGCCTTACAATTTTTATTTACTAGGTCCAGTAGTTTTGGCCGTACGTTGACGAAAGAGTTACTAAACGTAAAGAAATAAAGTTACTTTAATCTCTTTTAAGTATCCACGACATGACGTGTTTAAAAATTAACTTCAAAGTCACATTAAACTTACTTATGTAGATTTGGGTGTGGTTGTAGTTGTAGTAGTAGAAGTAGTAGACGTAGAAGTCGAAGAAGACGAGGAAGATGAAGAAGTAGACGTTGAAGTAGAAGACGAAGAAGAAGATGATGAAGAAGAAGAAGAGGAAGAAGAACTTGAGGAGGAGCTGCTGGAAGTCGTGGCTGAGCACAATGATCCTTTGGTGGCTGAACAGAGACCGTTGTTGCAGTATGGCAGTATTCCGCTGCAAGTTGTTACCGTGCCTCTGCCGAATGGATAGCAGCGCCGAACAGTCTTGCATCCAGTACATCTGAATCCACCCTGAAATAAATGATCAATTAATACTGGACAAAAGTTGTATAAAGTAGGGATGACTTAAATGATGGCTATTACTATTTGTTTCTCTGATTAAATGTTGTCATGTTAACTTTTTTGGAATATGATCTAATAAATAAAAGAATGCTAGAATTTATTTTTCAAAGACCTTAGTTACATAACAAGAGAAAAGCTTACTTACAACTATGTTATGACTATTGTACATAACAAATTACCTGAGTCGCATAGTTGCATGTGACAACATTTCGTTTGGCTCGTGGGTGTTCATTCACTTCGACGACCTCTGTGAGGGACCTCTTATGACGACTGCCAAATCCGAAGATTTCGGGCCAGTTCTCGAAAAAGCTGCTGATCGACGGTGCCGATGATGCTGCTGGCGGAGAGGGACCATCATCTCCAGGTGCGTCAGAGGGCGGAGGACCAGAGGGAGGTCCAGAGGGAGGGCCAGAAGATGAATTTTGTTGTGCCAATGCCACAGACTGAAAAATAATTTCATAATAAACTGTTAGTTACACAATAGCTTTTTATTAAACAGTAATTGCAATTCGGCGGTATCTCAATGAATAGAAAAATTGCTATTAAGAGTGGATTTAGTTTCGAAATCTGCGTATTTTAAGAGCAATACAAACAGGCTTGATGGAAGGGGCCAACAGTGTCAAACTTAATAAACTTTGATTCAAAAGAATAAATAAAAATACTTACCAAGATGGCTAGCAAAGCTATGATGATCTTGGAGGTTGCCATTTTAGAATATTAGCTCCTCGTGTTCTTCAGATGAAGAAGTTGGTTGAACTGTTTACAAACTCATCTTATATACGTTTGATACATAATAATTATGCTAATTCCGCCAACATCATGTTTAGGGCTGTACACAATCAACATGACGTGATAGATCTGTTTCATTTGTAAACGCATATTGTGTTGCAAATAAATTATACGAATATGATAATGAGACGGTGCGTAAATAGTGGCATGACTTATGTTATTCAGTGATACTGAAAAGACATTTCAGAAAATATGTTTCTTGATAAATTATAGTTATTAAAGAAATTCCTAATTGAAGTCATGAGAAGCAGCCCTAAAGCCGATATTGCCGCCACAAGCCGAAAGCAAACAATAACAGCAATTTTCTTGTATACAATCTAATATGTATACTATTATTTAGCTTACAAATACGCTTTTCTTTGATACAAATGTTACCATGTCAGTTGTTTCATATAAAAGAGACTTTCTGAGATACTATAGTTCGTGATGTCGTGATCTATAAGTATAAGAACGTGAACAACGTGCTTGATTTTTACACAGTTAATAACAAAATGACACTCATTTGTGCATGTTCTTAGGATTCACGTGTTAGAATATCCTAAAGTTAATATGATTTATTTTGGTAACCCATCAAGATACATTTCAACCACATTGACATTTAAATTAAAGATATACTCCTGAACACGAATAACAATTCTTATCGTAGACTTTTCTATATACTCTCCATTATATTTCACGGTTTCGTTTGCGTTTTGCTCTATTTCGTATCCCAAAATATTAATTCCGTAAACGAATATATACAGGTAATAACGTCGTTTTTTGACAATGACGAATATTATTATACCTATTATTTTGTATGAAATTAAAAATCTAAACTGCACGTTTGGCGCAGTGGTTAACGTGTGGTAGCGTGTGGTGGGTTCTAATTCTACTCCGGCCAAATAATAGTGTGATGAGCACGAGTATTTGTACAAAGGAACCATGCACGTCTACATTCAGGTTTCATTAATAAAAAGGCAGTTATTCTATAAGTACTTAATTCTATAACAATATGTTTTCATAAATCACAAAAGAAATCGGTTTCCTTCAAAGGCATGTTTTCGCGGCGGCTCCATTCAACTATGGATAGTTTATTGTTCTCTAGTAGTGAGCGCAACTGGCTATATAGTGGTCTGCGTCTTGAACTACATTCGAATTGATATTTTTTATCAATTTTGAGAACTAAGCCTACGTTTCATATTTAAATTATTTGACGTTGTTCCCTAGTTTGATTGACTGTCATCTAAATGTTTGCTACCGATGATTTTTGTCATTAAGTAAATTTTTCAATATATGGCTTTTGATGAAAAAAAACTCTCGTACAAGTAAGCATTCAAGAGAGACTAAAACCAACTATAAGGCCACTTTGGAAGCACTGTAAATTATTAATCGTTTTGTCAAGCAAGTCTTCCCTTTTACCAAAGAGCACAGTATGCTAATGGAACCATTATGCAAGTCATTAAGTATCTCTTCAATAAATAAAAATTCTCTCAGACGGAAGACGTGTTTTCGCAACTTACAAGAAAATGTCCTCTCGTATTAAGGCATGTATTATACTTTTTATTTATAAAGATAGTCATTTTGTGAGAAAGGGTTAAATAATCACGGACTTTTTAATGCTATCGTTTATTTAAACAACAAAAACCATACCTGCCGTTTTCCCCCACATCTCCCACATCCCACAGAAAACACCGTAAAGTTCGAAAGCACCTATCCACTGTCGCATATACTATCACTACATTCTAGGTATAAAGCTATTGCATCTCATGAAAAAATGGTTTTATAAGTATAGTCGTACATGTTTCTGGTCGAAGTATGTTTACGATAATAAGTAACCGCATTCAGGGCTTGGCCTCGAAGAGCATGTTCCCGTAATACAATAAGGATTGTGTCGACTGTCACAAGGCTTTAGTCGTCCACTGATTCTTTTGCAAATTAATCGAGTATAACAATCGTAACACGTTGCTGTTTCAGGTCTGTCTGTCTCACAGTGAGTCCAGATCGTCAAACCACTTTCATCATAGTTATGAATGTCTTGATGTCTGCGTCCACGAGTATTGAATATATCGAAGGGTCCACCTCTGAACGTATCCGGCTTAAGTCTTATAATATGCGGTCCTCGGAGGGATTTCATCCGAATTCTGTTTTGTCGACTTTTACTTAAGTAAACTAGGCGCTCTTGGATTTCTTTTCGTTTCCAACTTTTTTTTTTATGAACAGCCGTAGTAGTTTTTTGCGTCGTTTGAGTTACAATTTCTTCGTCTTGAAGCTCTTCTACGCTTGTTCTTTCTATTTGTTGTTCTTCGCTATCTTCTTCATCGTCGTCGTCAGCATCGGTTTGTGATATGTGGATCCCTTCTTCTGATGGCTTACTATAGCTTCCACCATGTGCTGCATGAGCTCCACCTAACCAAAGAAGGCTCCCTGTCGACGGCTTGCCAAAAGGAAGTCTCCCTCTAAAGGAGGTTTCAGGTTCTTCAGCTAACGATAAAATTGTCGCATACTGAAACAAAAAATACATTTTAAAGGTAACACCGTTTTCTAACTTTGTATTAATAGAAAATGTAAAATATCTTCAAAATAATACACTAAGTTGTTACGTAGTATATTTATTTACACAATATAATAAACTTTTTAAACTTTCTTTGCTAAAGTTTAATTGTTTTAGAAGAATAGATAAATTCGGCTCTTACCAGGATAACGATAATCACAGTCCTTCGGTAGCACGCCATTGTTCGATACTGGCGGGTCACCCGGTGAAGTCGGTATGTTTTATATCACTTACGTATTTTTTGTTTATTACGATATACTAGGAAAACATCGACCTTTCAATAGGATTCATTCCATTATGAAAGGAAATAAATATTTCTTGTTTTTAATTATTTGAATAGAAATTCTATTCCCTCTAGACCATTATTTATTTATTTGTTTACTATAAACTTTTCTATAAAACCATTACTGCTGGGTATTTTCGATTGTTTGCACATTATCTTTGCACTGAATGTGTCTAGAGATATGGTAAAGATTAGTAGATAGCTTATTATTGATCATGGCGTTATCGAGATAAAATTATCATCTCAAAATAGATTTTTGGTTTCGAGATGTTACGTAGTTATTGACATTACTTGCTTCTTTGTTTGTGTCCACTATTCTGTAATGTGTATGTGCTATTCTTGTTATACTTATTTTAATCGCGGAAGTTTGTATGGATGTGATGGTATGTATGTCTGTTACTCCTTCACACAAATAACTACTGCAGGGATTTTAATGTTTAGTACACACAACATTTTGTTTGTAAAAGTTCACATTGTGTTCATACAACACTTTTTACCCCTAGAAATCTCTTCACGGCGACGACGTTGCGAGCAGAATTAACAATTTGCCGAGAATTAAATCTATCTTTTAGAATATCATAAATTTCGAATACCCCCCATTATCTTATCTCTTTTTATCTGCGTGACTTTACAGTAGTAAAAGGTATGTCTTTTCAATATTTAAAATATTGACAACTAGCGGTCTGCCCTGGCTCCGTTCGGTTCGGGAGGCACACTAAAACTTCTAAAAAAGGCTCTATCTATCAATAAAATCAGTTTAAAAATCTGTTCATTCCATTTTGAGTTTAACGCGAACAGACAGACGCGGTGAGGATTGGGTTCACAAAATTTATATACATTTCCTAAGTATGTTTTATACGTACAAGAGGTTACACATAACATTGGCCATATAATAAAACTATCTGAATACTTGTTAAATTGATAAGAGACGGGGTTGGGTTTTGCATAAATCTGTGATGAAACATTAAAACATTAAACTTGACTTAACTTAATTCCCTGTCTGCACCCGCACTGACATTATTACGTACTAACAAACAAGATTGTAGAGACTAGGGAGTTTCATGACAGTCTTAAAGTAAAGTAAAGCACGAAGTCATCATGATAATAGTTAAATATAAGAATTTTCACGAACACTGCATAGCAAACTGTACAGAACCGGAAAATTTTGAGCAGTGTCATACATAGTCAGTGTTTGTTTCAAAGATATCCTGAGAACATAAAAAGTCACTGCTATAATCGGACAAATTGTAGAGAGCCTTGCCACACACACATGAATAAAATTTCTGCGTATTTCCAAATTAAAGTTTTGAAATGTATCAAACGAGCTGTCAGCTGCATAAGCCTGCTAATTTTTTAAATTCTGTACTTTGTATACCTCCGCCAGCCGCGATCACGGCATACAAAGCTCTCTGCTAAGTAATTAGACTAGTATAGTACGTTTTCACATACTAATAAGTGATTTTTTTTACGTATAGGAATATAGTATGCAGGTTCGAATCTGAGGCCATCACCAATTTTATAAAATCGGAACGCAATTCTAAAACTCAGAAATTTTAAGAAACAAATGCACCTTGAGTATTTTCTACAGATTTCAATCCAATTCGCTAGTTTTATTTATTTCTACTATCAACCATTTCGTTTTAATGGATGCTATTAAAGCTAGAGGTAGTCACACCGTCTGAGCCCCTCTATTACTATACGTATGCTAACTATTTGTTATTCGCTGCATGTCGTTGGTGCAAAGGAACCGAATGCAGTCGAATTTTTAGCAGCACGTATAAGATAGTTCCGAAATAACGTAGTAATATATTATGATGTGTTCGAAGATATCTGCTACGCGTTTTCGAAATACAGATGTACTCAGGAGTAAATCAATTGAAACGTGTAGTAAATTATTATGAAGTATTTTTGTTAAGAGAAATAAAGTACATGACACTAGTAGACAGTGAATTTAAATATTTAGATAACCAACTAAACGGACTATGATAAAAAGCTATCTCTGGATCACATTCTGTTATAATAATATGTGTGTTCGTTTGGGATGGTTATTCAACTCAACCCATTCATTGAAATGAGACAAGCGAGGCTACCATGTGAGCAGTCGCACCAAGCGTCACATTCACAACTATTAAAAATTGTGAATAGAAAACTTTTTAAGTACGTCGTAATGTCAAATATTTGATGATAAAAAGCGGAAATTAAAAATGCTGTACGAAATAAAATTCTATCGGAAATGAAGCAGCCACATTTGGAGCAATGTTGGAATTAAATGCAGTGTATGTTCAATGCATGATGAAATATCTTTTTTCAGTAAATATCTGGAGAAGAAGCCTTAAAAGTAGGAATAAAGATACGAATATACAATTACCTAGTTGAGTGATAAGGCTTAACAACGATTCATGGTTTTCACGGTTCCTTCCGTTTTGGAAAGTAAAAGACGGAACATATATTTTTGCAGTGTTAAACACATGTTATGTGGCTTTGTGTATGTGTAATTTTATGTTAAAATACTAAGAATTATTGTGTCTAAGCTGCTTGGGTCGAACTGTTTCTATAAAGGTTTCAGGGATTAAAGATATATCAAACATTTTTTTTTAATAAATTTATTCAAATCTATATTTTCAGGAACAGAACTTTCAATTTGAACAACTGCCCTGAAGTCGTAATGGTTAAAAGACAATATTTAAAGCAAATGTACCAAAAAAATATTTATTTAACAAAATTAAATTTACATCACAAAAAGATTTTTAATTACAAGTTAACATGAGAAAGTCGAGTATTTTTGTTGGAGATTGAGAAAGATTTAAGCGGCGACATTGGCGGGGGCTGCTGGGGGAGCGCATTCAGCGGAGGGAGTAGCGGAGCACTCGCCGAGGTTGCAATAAGGCAGGGTGGGGTCAGTGCAGGCGCGTTGGAGACCACCCACTTTAGTGCACACCAGTTTGGTAGAGCAGTCCACGCAAGCGCTGCCAACGCCGGTGCACGGCACCCACTGGGGGTACCAGGGAGCTGAAGCTACCCATGGGGGGATCCACGGGTTAGCGCCTACTCCCCAACCGCCGGCAGCGGGGCCACCGACACCAGCGGGAGGTCCAGCTGGGACTGCCGCCGCAAGGGCCACCTAAACAAGAAATAAGTACATTAATAATATTGTGTTTGAGTTCGTAAACACAACAAATGACTAGAAACTCTGTAGAAGTCGTGGCGCGGTCTAGAGATTGTTCAGAGTTGTTGACAACACATTATGGAATAGTTTGCTTCAGTCTACATTAAGGATACACGTGCGTTCTTTGTAATAATATACTTGTTGAAAACAATGTCATATTCTACTTCCAATTAATTCTTCTCACAAGTGGTGACGTTAGCAAGTTAACATAATAGGTAATTATAATTTTGAATTACTTACCAAAGCACAAATAACCAATACGATTTTCGAAGACATGGCTGGAGTTATTGTTCGTAGTATTTCGAGTTCTTTGTTCCTTCGTTGATACTTCGTTTATGATGTTTTGTGGGACGTTTAGTCTCTTTTTATACAACGAACAATGTTTGCGTATAGTATTAAATCTTACCACCCGTAGTTGGTACACAGAGGTTTTCCCAAATGGAAAGAGTAGATAATAATAAAGGTGATAAGGTTGTATGTATAGTCAACAACACTACATGTTTATCTGAACAGTAGAGAATGTAATAACACTACGTATTATGTCCTAATTAACCACTTTACATCTAAATGTTTTCACTCGACTTTATTGCAGGTCTTAGCTGTTATTGGAATTTCCTGTGGAAAATCTCAGTAGCTGAAGTAAATAGATGACAATATGGCTAATACTTAGAGTACAAATAAAATTGATTTATGAAAGGAACAAATTGTCACAAGACGTTAATGAGACTACGTTTTTCGTAAATAATTTTCAGATATAATAACAGCGAAGCAAAAAATTTAGTCTTATAATAAGTTTTCAATATTCTTGGAATCAAAATACTATATTATCTGCGAATTAGCAAAATTTCAGAGTTATAGCAGTTGTTTAAGTACCTTATTAATTCTAGCGTGAGTACGATTATTGAAATGAGATTAAACCGTCTCGTGAACCTATTGTTAGGCAAAACTCTGCGTGAAACTAATGTCGTTTGAGATATTCTGCTTTTTAAGTATTTCGACTATCATTTATCATTTCTTAAGTATTTGCATATTATCTGAATATTGAGCAGCAAATTGAAGAATCATTGATATGACTCAAGAACAACGGATTACACCAGTTGTGTCATTCGAAGATACTTTGTGTTTTCTAGTGGAAAATAACAGAGATTACGTTATAATCAAACAATATTGAATTTGTTTGTGTCGGCGTTGTTTGAACATGGATGAAAAGATTCTCCTACTGATAGTGCGATGGTTTTGTTAATGTCCCCGAAGAACGTGTTGCTATCCGAAATATTTGGAGATAGTTTTTATGTTTCAAGTGGAAATTGATAAGAACTGGGGATTACTAATACAATGCGTGCTATATTTCTCCCATTCAGTATAAATTCTCTGTCAACCTATAGCACAAAGGAAATCACGGTATGCTTATCCGTTGCCATGCGTGTTATAAAAAAAAATAGGTAAGGTCATCAACAAACAATTTGGTCGGTTTAAGAAATTTTGTTTCGAAGAACAAAAGTATTTTGCAATGAGAAAATAACATTTGCTAAACGCGTAATATGGTTTTTAACTTTAATTGTTTTTGTGGCTAAAAGCGTTTTGTGAAAATTACTCAAATATACATACATATGTAAGGCGTGTATGTCCGAGAGTTTAATTAGATTTACACGGAATGCAAAGTTTCTTGCACATACCAGCCAGCTTGGCCAGCTTTATAGACTCTACCCTTCTCTAATTACAGGAGATGACTGGTGCCTAGCAGCCTGGAAGTAATAGCCTTGCTTTTATAAAAGTCTTTAATGCATGCGAATTCATGACTAGATTTCTATTTCAGTTTATTTCTCAGCCTATTTGCAACCTTCAGTTGACAAATGACGCAAAGGAAAACCGAATCTTCACTATCTCAACAAAGATACGACTGTTTACCTCTACATGAGTTAGTATCTGTTTGTGTGCAAATGGAAAGTGTTCAACTCCATGACAACTATTGTGACTCAATGAACTAAATTATTTAAGAGCATTATAATGTTTTTGAGAATGAAATAAATTGTTTCCATGACGATCGCTTGAATAAATACACGTGTGATAGTGGTGAACACGTGAATTTCACCATTTTTATCTTAATTACTACTGAAGTTGTTAATTGATGAAACTATTCAAATATAGATGTTAGCTATGTACGTACATAAATATGCAAATAGGAATCTGGGGATAACCCGCTTGTCACAAGTTGATCGATGAAAATGCATATTCATATTCGGCATTTGGTACAAACATAGACATTGTGAAATTTGAATGCGAGGGATAGGAGATTTGTACTCGATATATTTTATAAAATTCGTATCTAAGACCTAGATATTTTCAATATAGTACGATAATCATAAAACTTTAAAGAACATATTTTTTCCTGGCTTTCAATATGAGGAAGAGTGATGCAATTTTCTGTAACAAAAGTTTTGTTAAGAGGTAATAAATTACAGTACAGAACACAATTATCGTACATTTACTAAATTAATGTATGTATGTCCTCTATTTGTGCCGAATCATCCAATTGTGATGAAACTTTGGTAGGGTTTTCTGAAGACGCCCGAGTGTGAATGTCTTTATTATTAATATTTATTATTCACACGAATTTTTCTTAGGTACACTCTATTATGGAGCAAGCAGGGTATAGCAGGTATTTATAAAATCTCACTTGTATAAGAAAACAATGAAATACAACCAACTGAAAAAAAACTCAATTGTATTGCTATCTTTCAAAACACAATCTCACGGTTCTACATACAATTAAGTATTAACGTTGATTTAGTAAAACGATGACTTAAATAACATTGAATTGCGTGTCACGAGAGTTATTACTAAAATCTGACTAAGTAAAAGATTAGGTAGAGATTAGGCTTAAGAGAGAGATTAAGATTAAACCAAAATTATCTGCATTGAATGCACGTGGACAGATTCGTGATCACTTGCTGATACATCGTGTTTGTTTAACAAAATATCACTATTTAATTTAGCATTATTCTAAGTATTTCTTTAACTATACTCGCCCGATAAAAGAGTACATTTTGCTGAATGAACGCTCCTATGTTTGCATGTCTATTTAATTTGTTTACTTTTACCTAATTAGGCAAGACTGTTTTTTATTGTTTTATAATGAGGTGCATGTGACTCTATGCAGGTACTTTGTTGTAGATTTGAATACGATATTTGAAGATAAGCTTTCTAGTCTTATATTGTTAAGAGGTAGGTATAGCAAATATTTTATTTCTACATTATAATACACTTACGTAAAATACGTATCTTATATGAATAACTCTCAAACAAAATGTGTTCAATCGTGAAATTATTCAGTACAGCAATTACTTAATTTATGTCCTCAAAAAATAAAAAAATTGCATGTAGTTTCATTGAAGTTAGTATAGGTCATCACAGCGTTTTCAGTAAAGTTTAAACACAGCTTTCAACAACGAATAAAAGGTCAAGTTTACTCGAAATTCGTTGGAAAACCAACCACGACGAACGCTTTAAATAATCCAAATACCCCTGTATTCGTATTTCAGCATCGAATAGTAAACCGTGAACCAGAAACTCAAAGCGTCAAAGCGCCTGTTGATTTTACGAAAGCAATAAAAGCCGAATCGAAATGTCCGATCCATTTTGATGCAGGAACTAGCAAATAAAATCCTATATCAAACGGCTCGTGTAAAGCAAAATATGGATTAGGAAAAGTTATTACCAGAGGTTTATTGCTGCAAAATGAAAGTGCGTAATATCTGCGTCTTATCTCGTTTTATTATATTTATGCATGAAATACAAAGAGGGATTTTCTTGGGACCAAGTTTTTAAGAGTTTCAATAAATATTAGTAAAAATGTGGTGTGGTATTTGTTTAACATAAGATAATTATAACTTTTTATTTGTAATATGACACCTTTTCTGTTTATCCACAGATCTTAAGGTATATTTAGTACGAAATGGGTTATAGCATCGACTTTATGCAACAATTTTTTCCCGTATGCATAATGATTAAGTGCATAGCTAAGTTAACCAACGCATATCACTTGGTACATATTATTAAAATGTACAAATTTAAGTAATTGAACGTCATACTTTTACAAAGGGCAAGCGTAAAGAAATGGGGTGCCCCGAAACATCGGCAATCGTATTTTATTTCTCTTTTTATATCCCAATGTAGGTGAGCAGGGGTGTATAAAATTTCAACTACGTCTCGTCGTTGATGTTTAGTCGTATGTAAGGCGAGGAGTTTATGGCCGAATGCGAGACAAGACGCTAAACTCTGAGAATCTTATGATAATATTTCGAAGGAAATTGGAAAATATCATAACACCGGGAAACACAATTTAACTGCACGTTTGACGCAGTTTATAACATGGCCACCTCGTCACTATAACCGTTGCATGTGGTGCGTTCGAATCCTACCCGGGAATATTTGTATGATGAGCACGAGTATTTGTTCTGGGCCTGGTAGTTAACATATCTATATATGTAGGGATTGAGGAGTATATACGCACGTTTATCAGTGATTTGGTTACCATAGCACAAGCTTTAGGGAAGCTTTGGGAATTCAATGACTGTGTGTGAGTGGTCCAGTGATATTTATTTACTTATACATTAGTTTCAAGAGAAAATATTAAATATATATGAGTGTAGACGAAACTAAAACATTTTTTCAGAAATTGCCTTATAAGAGATGCCATTAATATGCAATCAAAATAATTTATTAAAGTAGACTTTACGTTCCGTGCAATACACTATCTGAGCATAAACGCGTCCTTAGTCAAATAATAATGTAGCAATCGATAGTATGTATCGGCAGGTCACGATTCACACAAGATAAATACGGGTAGCCGTCATGACAACCAATAATGCGTTTGCGTTCAGTAAAGACCTCAATAAACATTGGCAGAGACAATAATGATAGCATTTTATTCTATCTTCAGTTCTTGTTTTATCAAATACATGTTTTGTTTGGTTACATACGTGTCTCAATGTTTGACAGTATATTTTTGGAAACACGATGACGGTATTATTTTAGATGTGTAAATAATATCGCTGTTTGTAAGGATTGAATACATTTTCCTTCATTACATATTCTGGTAAAGATTTCTGTTGTCAACGGTAACTGAACCTACAAAATCTATGCATACATTGGAACACAATGTTGATAGTTACTATTTTGACCAGCTTTCATTTATTTGTATTGCTTCCGTGGAGCAGCGCTTAAGGTGGTCACCACGCCACTACTAGTGCATCGAGAGGTCGCGGGTTCGATTCCCACACAAAAAAATAAGTTGTGCGACCCACAAATAGTTGTTTCGGGTTTGGTTGTACTTTGTGTCCGTTGATTGTATGTTTGAAAAAGTCCCCGCGAGACAAGAATAGTTACCAGTGAGGGAATTGTCTTGAAAAAAAATCTTAGTGTACTTTTTAATCACAAAATAAATAGTAGTTATAATTAAAATTGTACATAGACTTACTCTTACGCATTACTCGCAAAAACTTGAAGTATGCAGATTTTTTGTGCGCCAAAGATTAGACCGCACAATGAGAAGATTGAATAGGTATGACTGCGGTAGGTCTGAAACTATATAAATATTTTTTTAATATATTTGATTGACTGGTCATTTTACCATAAATATCACTCCATGTCTTCGCCTTCAACGTTATAAGTGTTTTAGAATGATTTCTATCATAGCTTTATTAAATGCCAACGCGGTTCGCTCCCATATACGTAGTATTTATTAGCTAAGAGCTAATAAATACAACGCTAGAGAGATTTAGGTAGCGTCAGGTTTCGTTTCGATACGTACGAAACTTGACGCTACCTAAATCATTTAAAAGGATGAGTACAAGTAAATGACGATTAATAAGCAAGTAAATGTTCGGTTTCTATCCCATGCTAACTATCCAGATAGTTGTCAAAGTCGTAACACCAACGTCTTCTCAGCCTACCTCGTTGTTTCGAATATAAATCGAAAGAGGAGTTTGGGGGAGACTTCTACACAACATTGGGATGATATAAGTTAAGGAAGAAGGAGATTATTCAGGCTCCATTTTTGGGCCTTTTTTTAAAGAGCCGGCCAACAAAAAAGTATAGCATATATCGATAGAACTAGCTACCTAAAGCAATAGTTAGTATGGCACAAAACCTGTAGAATCGCTTTGCACCGAGTTATACAAGTTTGAAGATAAACCATTTTCAAAAAAATTTGCATATATTGCTAGCCTTTAAAAAAAGGCCTAAAATGAATGATTTCCTTTACAGTTTCGTTGATATATGTAACAAAAAGACAACAACATAGAGTTACTATCATCATTGATATAAAACAATAAGAAGGAAGGTATTGTTAAAAATTCTTATCTTTTTCTAACGTGTTCGGTTTAAGAATCTTAATACTCAATTTCCGAGAGCCATTTGGCGTACATTAGGTGAAGCATGCAAACAATGTAATCTCCGAGATAAGTTTGGAAGTCGTAAGTAAATGCACGTGATCTTGTTGCGTAATTTTGTCCTAACTGACCCTGACAATGAGGTCTTGGAGGTAATACCTTTGTGTTATATTAAAGGTACTTGGAATAATACAGCTTTAGTCTTAATTATTTTGTTCCGATATTAAGTCAAGTATTTTAATTACCGATAACTAAATTTGTAAGAGACTGGAGACTAGAGTTGGGATTACAGCTCACAATGCCTGTGAACAATCACTATTATTTACGATTTCTAGTCTAGTAGGCATTTTTAATTTGAAGTTTTATTTATACTAGTGGTCGCCAAGTAGTCGAAATTCGACTATAATTAATTTAAAATCAAAATTTATGACATTCAGCAAGACCTCAATAAACATTTATGACGGTACTCTATGTCTATGTCAGTGCTCTATGTATATAGACAAATGTCAAATGCGTGTTAGTGTGTGTAATGTTTTATTTATTGTTTTAATGTACATACTTTATAAGCATTTATTATTAATAAAATATCCTACCTATCCGATCCTCCTACACATAAACTGTAAGTTTTTCGTTACGTTTTTCGTAAAAAGAGGTCCAAAGTTTTTGCGTCATGTATATAGATTATATATTTGGTTAATGTCAATTACTACTTTTATCGATACCTAACTGCGAATGATTTCAGATGAGTTGCTGTTCACGATTGTTTCATCACACCATAGGCGCTTTCGCATTTCAATATATCTCGTTAGACACTAGAACCATAACAGTAGAGTGGTTAACAATCCATTATGCATTACATATATTATTATAAACACAAAATTTTTCTGTCTGTTTACAGTCATACCAAGGTAGTTGTAACTAAGTATCTTTGTGAGTACTGTAGAAAGAGCGCAACTGAATGGTGAAACATTCAAGTAAGTGTCCCAACATTCCTTACAATCGTCTGGACAATAAAAAGGAAGAGAATAAAGACTTAAAACTTAAAATTGTAAAGAGAAAAAGAAGTGTTTTGATCACAAAATATTCACGGCCTGTGTCTGCAAGATATCATAAATATATTAGAATACTCTAATCTTTCTTATTCCTTCGTATTAGCAATAAGCACACATAGACGCATTGCGGTTGTATTATCGTAAAGAAGTGCTTCCTTTCTTAGTCACCTGTCATAACAACTATCACCGAGTGATAGTAAACAGAATATATATTTATTGAGAGATAACTCGCTTATTTTGTAAACACTACGTAATAAATAATAGGAACCACTTGCGAGGTCATCTGTGTGGACATACGATGATTACAAGTATATTTTCTCATAGCTATAGATTTCTCCACTTAAAACATAGATCTGGAATTGATTTAGTAATTTAAAGAAAATTACTGGCTTCGCATTTTAGCAAGGAATATTTTTTCTTGTTCTTTTTGGTAACTTTAAACTGATAAAAAAACATCAATCAATATAAAATATTCTTATAAACGCAAGCCATTTTATGTCAGGATATTATTAGATTTATTTGGAGGTTTTACATCGAATGGTGTAATCTCAATCATAGTGAATTAAAGGGCAGAAGTCCATATTAGGAGCAGTTGTAAGGAAAGCTATCCATTACAATTTTTTGTAAATAAATGTTATGGATTTATACGCACAAATCGGTAAGTACATAAGAACAAGTCGGGATTTCCAAAACAACTCATATAAAAACTTTAAACGTGTACCTGTCATTCGAGTTGGCCTACGCAATTTTTGACAGCTTCCATTAAATACTTTTCTAATTAAAAAGAACTTTCACTAACAAAGGTTAGCTAGCAAATTGTGAAACATTATTGGAATTAAATTAGGCGTAGTACAAAATGTTTGCCGTAGTTACATATTACATGGTTTGTGCGTAAAAAGTACATTGTCACGTTATGTTTAGAGATAACACAAGACAGAAAATAAACAACTACTTCAATGCATCCAAATTTGTGTGATATTTGATCAGACAGAGTTGTTTGTTTTCGACTGAAAATGGGGGAATTCATCATGAAAATAAATGTCTTTGTCAATGTCAATTTACCTTCAGCGATTACAATAATAAGATAATGATAGACTGCTCGGGGTTTTCCTAATAACGGGTTTTAAAGCATATTTACATTGATCATCTATATGCGTTGCATTGTTATAGAGATCATGTCTCACATCGACATACTTTTGCTTTGAATATTAAAACTCGCCCTGGCAGATAGTAATCGCTACACATGGTTGACAAAATCGTTAATGCTCGGTTTCTGAGTAGGTACATTTAGCGGTAGTTTATCTGTTCTATAGCGTTTTTTTATATGAGATTAAACGCTATTGAATAGATAAACTACCGGTAAATGTTCATCAGAAACTGGGGGCTATACATCTTCTTCACATCTTTAAGAAAGGGAAGGATTTATTTTTACAATACTTTAAATGACACCAGGAATGTCTAAGTATTAGATTTCGAAAGGCTCTAGGCCACTAGACTAGAAACAGATAAAATTTTCTAATTAAAGCATTTTCATTATAGTCTATAGTATATATAGTCGCATCAAAAATATTACTCTTTATTGTTAATTCCTAGTCTACGCTACCCGTATTAGAGCATCAAAGAAACTAGTCTAGATTTATCAAGATTTTTGTATAATGGGCTGATCAATGCGCAGGAACTTTATTCCATAGATGATGATGTTTGAGTTTTTAAATATGAACGTACAATGGTAATCTTAATCTTGCATTCGATGTTAATAAAATAGTATAGAGTAGTAGGCGTGTAATTCTTTGATTGTTATTTAGTTTAGTATTGTTTTTTTGTGCAGTAGGTTCCTATTGTTTAGATTCTTAGAGAATTCGGAAAAATACACTTGAAAATAACTTCATTGAACTAGCTGTTATTACTGTAGGTATGTTCTGAATTTTGAATGATAAATAAATGCATGTCAAGAGATTGATCTACTGCGCTTTTGTGCCTTTAGCTGTCTAAACGCGACGATGAGCTATTAAAATTGTGCGTAAGTATTTAATCAATAGGAGTTACTTTAATTTCTTCAAACAAAGCGGAGACATTGATAGAGCCATTTATAGAGCCATTTTTAATTTACACTTTACAGCATTAAACTTTGCAATGACGTTGTTCTTGTATCATAATAGTAATGTGAATATGTAATTCAAATAAGTTTTGGATTCAGTTTATGCTAAATTCTATTAACATTTTAGGTATGACAAGTTCCATCAACTTTCATGATTTTGGTCTCATTGCTTGTACGGATAAACTGATAACTTAAAGATTTCATTTCCGTTCCGGATGTTACGTTTACAATACAAACATCCGCTTGTTTGTTTATATCATTAAAGTAAAGATTTTCTATACAACATCGTGAGATTGCCATCATTATGTTATAACGGGTATTTGTTCTGAGTCAGACTCCGCGAAAACATTTTGTTTGGACAAGACTTTACTACGTACGGTTATCTTGGCAGGAGCCTTTATCTAACGTTATCTGTGCTAATTGCTCTACGAAGTATAAAAGGACAGGACGACAAGAATTCTAAACAAATTTAAACGAACGAGCTCATACGAAACACAAGTCTAAAAACTATTATTTGACGTGTGACTTAAACGAATTTCGCGTTCAATGAGACAATAAAAAGAATTAAAAATGAGGATCATATATTTACTTCTACTAGTAAGTGTTTTACATTAATTAAGCGAGTGGTCTAGTAGTCTATTGAGTGATTTGTATGGTAACGTCAAACCTAACCTACGAATTTTGAACAAAACAAAAATATTTAGTGTTTTACAGTATGAGTGACGTTACAACCTGATAAAATTTTGATAAAAAAATAAATCTTTGTTTCTATTTCAGGTATCCTTAATGTGCCTAGTGAGCGCGAAATATTTGCCCGATGAACGCGCTTCGAGAGCCCTGCTGCGAAATGAAAGATCTGCAAGAGATGACTCAGAAAACTCAATAGAAAGTCATAGTAGTCAAAACGATGACGATGACGATGAGGATGACCATGACGACGACAACGATGACGACGATGATGAAAATGATTCCACAGAAGAAAAAAGACAAGAAGAAATAGAGAAACAACAAAGACGGTATGCTGAAGAGCAACGTAAACTCCAAGAAAGAAGAGAAAAAGAAGAACACAAGAGGGAAGAACGCTTGGAAAAAGAGCGAAGAAAAATAGAAGAAGAACAACGCAAACAGCAGGAAAGGTTAGAAAAAGAGGAACGTAAAGAACAAGAAAGGTTGGAAAAAGAAGAACGTAAACAGAGAGAAAGGTTAGAAAAAGAGGAACGCAAACGTAAAGAAAGAGAAGAAAAAGAAGAACGGAAGAGGGCAGAAAACCTGGAAAAGGAAGAACGAAAACGAGCTGAACAATTAGCAAAAGAAGAACGTAAACGTCAGGAACTAATCCGTAAGCATCTAGAAGACTTAGAAAAGGAAACTCAGTCTGTTAACAAACCAGTTGAATCATCAGAATCCGAAGAAGAAGATCCAGATTTCGAAGATATCTGGAAGAATTATGTTTATGAAAAGTATGGTTTGACTGCAGCTAGCACAGATTTAGAGAAAGACGCGGCTGTTAACAGATACATTCAAGAAGAACTAGGTCTGAATGTCAATAGTACTAGGACTGAATACCGTAAGGCTGTATTACAGTTAGTACAGAACAAATTGGTAAATGATTCAGGTTCACAAAATGGTTTCCAAAACTATTTGGTAAGTCATGTTAATGCTGTCTATATACAAAAACTGCAGTCTGAGATTGAAAATAAGATTGTCGAGTTGGATAATCATACAGCCATATTACAGAACATAAGCTTGCCATGGACAGTACAAGCGCAGCAAGTAATTACGGAAAAGAGAACTATTCTTCAATCTATTGCCCAATTTCTATCTAATGTGCTTCCAAATTGGGTAACTGGCGGACAAACTGCAAATACAAGCAGCACTGCAGCATCTGAGAGTGGAAACGCTGGATCAACAGTTTCGGGCAATTCGGTTTCTCCTAGCGTGCAATCATCGACTTCAAGTGATAATGTATCGACCGGTCCTGGAGCAACTGCTAATTCTGTGTCTTCAGGTACCGATGTACAAGTTCCCGCTGACTCCGTAACATCAGCTTCCGGTTCCACGGTGTCTGGTGGCCAAGTTTCAAATGTTGCTGCTGGCTCTTCGACATCAAGCCCCTCTTCACCTGGAACTGAAACAATCGTAGTTGCAGCGACTGCGTCTGAATCACTGGACGCCAGTAGTACTTCAGCCACCACTGATTCAGCCTCTTCAGGCGTTGGAGCTTCTGTAAATACTGTTTCTTCATCCTCAAGTTCTGCTATTTCCGGATCTGACATTAATTCGGCGTCTGCACCTGGATCCGTGGCTGTCTCTGAATCCAACGCTGTAACTGCTGGTACAGTAAATGACGCCTCTGGTGCTGTATCGTCTGCATCTGGTTCATCTGATGTCAATGCCCCTGGATCCTCAGCTGCTACTGGTGTAGCAGGTGCTGCCACAACTTCGGGTACAGAAGCCTCAGCAAATGCTGCACCTGTCACCACCGCCGCCGGAACTGAAGCAGCTAATGCACCCGTATCTGGATCATTCGAAGCCAGTACCGCTGGATCCGGCACCGTTACTGATGCCGTTAGTGCCTCATCAGGGTCTGAAGCCAATGCCGTAGCTGGCTCTGCATCATCAAGCCCCGTTGCTGCCGGAACTGAGCCCGCTAATGCTGCATCCTCCGGTTCTGGATCAACCGATGCTAGTGCTGCTGGATCCGCCAACGTAGCTGACGCTGTTAGCGCCTCATCAGGTGCCGAAGTCAATGCCAATGCCGTAGCTGGCTCTGCATCATCAAGCCCCGCTGGTGCCGGAACTGAAGCTGCTAATGCTGCATCCCCTGCACCTGGATCTGCCGATGCTAGTGCTGCTGGATCTGCCACCGTAGCTGACGCTGTTAGTGCCTCATCAGGTTCTGAAGCCAATGCCAATGCCGTAGCTGGCTCTGCATCATCAAGCCCCGCCGCTGCCGGAACTGAGCCTGGTAATGCTGCATCCTCCGGTTCTGGATCAACCGATGCTAGTGCTGCTGGATCTGCTACCGTAGCTGACGCTGTTAGCGCCTCATCAGGTGCCGAAGCCAATGCCAATGCCGTAGCTGGCTCAGCATCATCAAGCCCCGCTGGTGCCGGTACTGAAGCTGCTAATGCTGCATCCCCTGCACCTGGATCTGCCGATGTTAGTGCTGCTGGATCTGCCACCGTAGCTGACGCTGTTAGTGCCTCATCAGGTTCTGAAGCCAATGCCAATGCCGTAGCTGGCTCTGCATCATCAAGCCCCGCTGGTGCCAGAACTGAAGCTGCTAATGCTGCATCCCCTGCACCTGGATCTGCCGATGCTAGTGCTGCTGGATCTGCCACCGTAGCTGACGCTGTTAGTGCCTCATCTGGTTTGGAAGCCAATGCCAATGCCGTAGCTGGCTCTGCATCATCAAGCCCCGCCGCTGCCGGAACTGAGGTTGCTAGTGCTACATCCCCTGCACCTGGATCTGCCGATACTAATGCTGCTGGATCTGCCACCGTAGCTGAAGCTGTTAGTGCCTCATCAGGTTCGGAAGCCAATGCCAATGCCGTAGCTGCTGGCTCTGCATCAGCAAACCCCGCTGCAGCCGGAACGGAGGCTGCTAGTGCTGCATCCCCCGCATCAGGATCAGCTGATGCTAGTGCTGCTGGATCCGCCACCGTGGCTGATACTGTTAGTGCCACAGCCACCACTGCCCCTACCTCATCAGGTGCCGAAGCCAATGCCAATGCCGTAGCTGGCTCTGCATCATCAAGCCCCGCTGGTGCCGGAACTGAGGTTGCTAGTGCTGCATCCCCCGCATCCGGATCTGCCGATACTAGTGCTGCTGGATCCGCCACCGTAGCTGACGCTGTTAGCGCCTCATCAGGTGCCGAAGCCAATGCCAATGCCGTAGCTGGCTCTGCATCATCAAGCCCCGCCGCTGTCGGAACTGAGGCTGTTAGTGCTGCATCTTCCGCGTCTGGATCAACCGATGCTAGTGCCACTGGATCCGTCACCGTAGTTGACGCTGTTAGTGCCACCGCTGATGCTGTCTCATCAGGTTCTGAAGCCAATGCCGTAGCTGTACCATCAAGCCCCGCTGGTGCCGGAACTGAAGCTGCTAACGCTGCATCCCCTGCACCTGGATCTGCCGATGCTAGTGCTGCTGGATCTACCACCGTAGCTGACGCTGTTAGTGCGTCAGCCACCGCTGCTCCTGCGTCGTCAGGTGCCGAAGCCAATGCCAATACCGTAGTTGACTCTGCATCATCAAGCCCCGCTGGTGCCGGAACTGAAGCTGCTAATGCTGCATCCCCTGCACCTGGATCTGCCGATGCTAGTGCTGCTGGATCTGCCACCGTAGCTGACGCTGTTAGTGCGTCAGCCACCGCTGCTCCTGCGCCGTCAGGTGCCGAAGCCAATGCCAATACCGTAGTTGACTCTGCGTCATCAAGCCCCGCTGGTGCCGGAACTGAAGCTGCTAATGCTGCATCCCCTGCACCTGGATCTGTCGATGCTAGTGCTGCTGGATCTGCCACCGTAGCTGACGCTGTTAGTGCGTCAGCCACCGCTGCTCCTGCGTCGTCAGGTGCCGAAGCCAATGCCAATACCGTAGTTGACTCTGCATCATCAAGCCCCGCTGGTGTCGGAATTGAAGCTGCTAATGCTGCATCCTCTGCACCTGGATCTGCCGATGCTAGTGCTGCTGGATCTGCCACCGTAGCTGACGCTGTAAGTGCCTCAACCACCGCTGCTCCTGCGTCGTCAGGTGCCGAAGCCAATGCCAATGGCGTAGCTGGCTCTGTATCATCAAGCCCCGCCGCTGCCGGAACTGAGCCTGCTAGTGCTGCATCCCCCGCTTCTGGATCAACCGATGCTAGTGCCGCTGGATCCGCTACCGTGACTGATGCTGTCAGTGCTGCAGCCACCGCTGCTCCTGTCTCATCAGATGTCACCGTCACTGGATCGACGACGGTTGCTGATTCAACTGTAGCCGCAGCTGATTCAGTTGCTACTGTTGTTGTAACTGAAGCCGTACCCGTTGGTACTGAAGGGTCTGTGACTGTTATCGATAATGGCGCTTCAGTTGTTACTGAGCAGTCTGTAACTTCTAATGCAGGACCCGCTCTTGAAGTTGCATCTACACCCGCTGCCATTGCCCCAGCACCTGAGACTGAGGCTGCAAGTGCTGCCGACCCTTCCGTGGCACCAGTACAATCAGCTGATGCTGCAGCACCTGGAGCAAATACCGATGCCCCGGTTGCAACTGACGCAACCCCAGTTGCACCAGCAGAACCCGCCCCAGTTGCCGTTGAACAACCCGCAGCTGCCGCAGTTGATACCGCTAACGTAGTTGATGCCCCAGTTGCAACTGACGCAAGCCCAGTTGCACCAGCAGAACCCGCCCCAGTTGCCGTCGAACAACCCGTAGCTGCCGCAGTTGATACTTCCAACGTAGTAGATGCCCCAGTTGCAACTGACGCAAGCCCAGTTGCACCAGCAGAACTCGCCCCAGTTGCCGCCGAACAACCCGTAGCTGTCGCAGTTGACGCTGCCAACGTAGTTGATGCCTCGGTTGCAACTGACGCAAGCCCAGTTGCACCAGCAGAACCCGCCCCAGTTGTCGCCGAACAACCCGTAGCTGCCGCAGTTGACACTGCCAACGTAGTTGATGCCTCGGTTGCAACTGACGCAAGCCCAGTTGCACCAGCAGAACCCGCCCCAGTTGTCGCCGAACAACCCGTAGCTGCCGCAGTTGACACTGCCAACGTAGTTGATGCCTCGGTTGCCACAGACGCAACCCCAGTTGCGTCGACAGAACCCGCCTCAGTTGCTGTCGAACAACCCGTAGCCGCCGCAGTTGATACCGCTAACGTAGTAGATGCTCCAGTTGCAACTGACGCAAGCCCAGTTGCACCAGCAGAACTCGCCCCAGTTGCCGCCGAACAACCCGTAGCTGTCGCAGTTGACGCTGCCAACGTAGTAGATGCCTCGGTTGCAACTGACGCAACCCCAGTTGCGCCAACAGAGCCCGCCCCAGTTGCCGTCGAACAATCCGTAGCCGCCGCAGTTGACACTGCCAACGTAGTTGATGCCTCGGTTGCCACAGACGCAACCCCAGTTGCGTCGACAGAACCCGCCTCAGTTGCCGTCGAACAACCCGTAGCCGCCGCAGTTGATACCGCTAACGTAGTTGATGCCCCAGTTGCAACTGACGCAAGCCCAGTTGCACCAGCAGAACCCGCCCCAGTTGTCGCCGAACAACCCGTAGCTGCCACAGTTGACACTGCCAACGTAGTAGATGCCTCGGTTGCCACAGATGCAACCCCAGTTGCGTCGACAGAACCCGCCTCAGTTGCCGTCGAACAACCCGTAGCTGCTGTAGTTGACACTGCCAACGTAGTTGATGCCTCAGTTGCAACTGACGCAACCCCAGTTGCGCCAACAGAGCCCGCCCCAGTTGCCGTCGAACAACCCGTAGCTGCTGCAGTTGACACTGCCAACGTAGTTGATGCCTCATTTGCAACTGACGCAAGCCCAGTTGCACCAGCAGAACCCGCCCCAGTTGCCGTCGAACAACCCGTAGCTGCCGCAGTTGACACTGCCAACGTAGTTGATGCCTCGGTTGCCACTGACGCAACCCCAGTTGCGTCGACAGAACCCGCCTCAGTTGCCGTCGAACAACCCGTAGCTGCCCCAGTTGACACTGCCAACGTAGTTGATGCCACAGTTGCAACTGACGCAACCCCAGTTGCGCCAACAGAGCCAGCCCCAGTTGCCGTCGAACAACCCGTAGCTGCCGCAGTTGACACTGCCAACGTAGTTGATGCCTCGGTTGCCACTGACGCAAGCCCAGTTGCGTCGACAGAACCCGCCTCAGTTGCCGTGGAACAACCCGTAGCTGCTGTAGTTGATACTGTCAACGTAGTGGATGCCTTAGTTGCCAACCCAGTTGCGCCAACAGAACCCGCCCCAGTTGCCGTTGAACAACCCGTAGCTGCTGCAATTGACGCTGCCAACGTAGTAGATGCCTCCGTTGCAACTGACGCAAGCCCAGTTGCGCCAACACCTGTTGCTGTTGTACAACCTGAAGCTCCCGTAACTGATGCACCTTTATTCAGCACCGACGCTGTAAGTGAGCTTTCAGCCAATGTAGTGAATGCTGAAGTAGTAGTCACTGAAGCACCACTATTAGTCGCTCAAGAAATCACACCTACCATCCCTGCCGAAGTCGGAGCATCACTATTAGAAGTAACACAACAAGCGTAATTTGAATCATATGATATTGTACTTGATGTTAATTAGTTAAGGTAATAAATATAAGATATTATTGCATTTCAATATTTTTTTTATTACATTATCCTATTAAACTTTACTTATGTTGTGAAATGAAACAAACTTATAATATTATTAATTAGCCCTTTATTATCTAATGACTTTCTTAGTAACAACTTACAAATGTTTGGTTTTATTATAGGTATCATTAAATGGAATGCAAAATAGAGGTATTTTCTCACAAATGTTCCTTATTATAATAATTTCACTATAATATAATTTAAATAAAGTTAACACATATTTACTAAAACAAAAATATACAGTAATTAATATACTATGTCAAATCCAGTACTTATTAGCAGCATTGGGTGGATTCGGATAGTTGTGCTGGGACAATGGGTCAGGCACATTAGGGAAAGAGTAGGGATCGTTCATATACTTGTACTCACTAGATAGACCCGCTAGACTCATATTCAATGAGTTATGCGAAGGACTCCAGTTCGCAGCGGCTGATGGATCCGCAGTTACTTTCGAGTAATCTGCAGGAACTTTAGGATAGTCATTATTTGGTAACGCTTTGCCGTACTCATCTCCGGTAGGCTTTTCAAAAGTATCTTCTCTTGGCTCAATCACTTCTTCACTGTTCAATTTGACGTCTCCTTCGGCTTCTTTGGATAAGTAATTGATAGGTTTGTTATAAACATCGCTGGTAGGATATCGGTAATCGTTTCTAGGAATCCCACTGTCCAATATTTGACTATGAGGCGGCCCGTTGGCGCCGGAAACTAAATGCCCGAAAGTGGAGCTCGATGTGCTTGGGAAAGCGGCGTTTTGGAAAGCTTGGTTCAAATGTTGGGATTGAGCCATGAGTTGATTGTAGTTAGCGTATTTCTGGTGATGCCACGAGTCTGGGTGCTGTGGATGGTGTTGAGATAAGGAAGGTATTTCCCCAGCTGGATAAGGACACGGTATTTGAGGCATCGGCAGTGCTGAATAGCCGGCTATACCAGGGCTCGTGTTAGATCCAGTGTGCTTCCGTAGGCGAGCACGGCGATTGGAGAACCACACCTGAAATTAAAATATTACGAATAATTTCGTTTATTTAGTAGCCAAGCTTAAATTATGGTTGTGAATGTATGGAGTTCTAGCTATAATTTGTACGTTTCCGAAGTAAATTATAATTATAGAATCACCAAACTTTGTCTTTCTGGTGTCTACAGAAAAAATAACACAAGTAACTTGAATACAAGTTGAATGCCTAAATAATCTATTGAGATAATAATTATATTAAGAAATTAGTTTTTATCAGTATATCTAATAACGCTTCACGAACGTTGAAAGTAAATTTAGTTTTTATTTGACAATAGTTATCTGAGTAGATTCGTTTGTTTGCATTATTTGGGAATTATAAAGGAAAAGAAAACAATATGACTTTTGCAAACATGTCGTAAGAGTTGTTTATTTAGTGATTGAAATTATTTTGTCTTTGTGAGATGTTATTTTCCGTGACTCGAATTAGATAACGACTATAGTTTTTTTGTTCAAGTGGGTATTGAATTTAAGATCTGTTAAAATGTTTTTAATAGCCACTACTTTATTTATTTTTCGGTATTGACTCGTTACTATAAACTTGAGGTTTGTCATATATTTTAGATAATCAATATTTCGTATATAATTAATGATCTTATAAAATCTGGAGGAAAATAGTTGGTTACCTCAGTAACCTGAAATTTAAAAAAATCAAAGCAAGATTAAGTGTGATGTTAAATTTTAGTTAAGAAGCGTTTTGGTGCTTCACAGTAAAAAATGTGTTTTTTTTAAGTATAACGTCACGAATACTGAAAGGCTATTCATAAGATAAAAATGTCGGTAACTGCTCGGGATTATCGTTAGTCTATAGTTGTGGTAAATCGCTTCTGAGTGCAAGGCAGGTGCCTACAAGGCAGACGTGCCTACAAAATATATGCGATCCCATCTTACTATACCTGTATTCTAGCTTCTGTAAGGCCTGTCTGCAAGGCTAACTCCTCGCGAGTATACACATCAGGATACTGTGTCCGATGGAAGGCTCTCTCCAAGGCGTCCAGTTGTTCCCCAGTGAACGTGGTGCGGGAACGACGCTGCTTCCTCTTCAGCGTTAAACCTGGCTCCGAATCTATGTCTGATGAATCAGAACCTCGACCTAAAGGAAAACAAAATACGTTAAGTTTTTAAGTAACACGAGATATTCTGGAATAAAAAAAAATACCCTTTATTGGATGATGTCATAAAAAGTATGTACATACTATTAGACCCACAAATATATTTGGGCCAAATGAGAATCCAATTTAATTATTCCTATCAATAGTCCATAATCTAATAAGAAATTGCCTGAACCGTGAATCGGTCATAGTTGTGGTAAGCCGCGGTCGGCAAAACTACATTACTAGTAGTGATTTTTCAATTAACGCGACCATAAACTGTTGGATTTGATTTATTTATGGTAAACTGTATAAGAGTATCTGATTCAACAAAATGCTAATCAATTGTTTTACACATTCCTAGATGATGTAGGAAACGATTAAGCAGAAGAAGATAAACTGTCACTCCTGAGGCGATCTTATAATTTATATGACATTGTATTACAGCAATTTGTC
This sequence comes from Anticarsia gemmatalis, assembly GCF_050436995.1. Lineage (NCBI taxonomy): Eukaryota > Metazoa > Arthropoda > Insecta > Lepidoptera > Erebidae > Anticarsia > Anticarsia gemmatalis. Next base: position 6,413,742 of record NC_134760.1, read on the forward strand.
TTCATCTCTTTTTTTCAAACACGCGTTATTTATTAACAGTGTTTTTTGTGTAAACCCACATCATGTTTTAATTCGGCTAAATCAAGAACGGCTGGGCTCACGGGCCGATCTCATTTATAAATCGGTAGCGGTATCCTACGGAAACAGATTAAAAAACGGCCACAACAATACACGGCTTTGGCCTTAAAACTGATTTTAAAAAATGCGGCTTATATTAATAGCCTTTGAAAGAAGTCAAAATTGAATGAGATGAAAAAATAGGGGCTCAGCGTGGCGCGGAATAAGGAACACCCAGCGCGGCGGCCCCTTTGTCGGTCTCTTTGCTGTTCGGGTGACATTTTGGCACCATTCAATATTTTGGTGTCGCGAGCTGGATTTATGACACGTAAGGCGAAAGCACGAGTTTAATGCGACGCGCACAGGTTTACATTAGAAGGTGCGCACAAACACTGCCATACACTACTGCCAACTTATGAGTCGTAATTTATCCGCGACTTAACATTAAACAGGGTTTGCTAAGGTTTACTTATTCTAAGTTTTCACTTACCTATATCCACGGTAATGGCCGAAGTTACAAAAACAAATTTAAAGTTAAACCTCATAGGATTTATTTTATTGCAAATGTTTTATAAAGAAACTTAAGCGAAATTGCATTGATTTATAGTTTATTACGAGGCTCTCTTATTATACTAATTTGTTTTCTTTATAATGATGCATCGTGTGTGGAATAATTAAAAGCACGAGGCAAGTCCTCTAAGCACAAAGGCAACGACAAATAAAAAACGACGTATTGTAATAAAATGATTTACATTGCTCAAATTCTCCGGCTGGCTCGCGAGACAGGGACAGATTTATTTAGCCTTTTTTGTTCCGAGTCCTGATCATAACGTATGAGGCTAAATACAAATCGAAAATACGAAATAATCAAGTGCGATTTGAAACTTTACGGTGAGGTCGTAAAGTCCACTCTAGATGTTTTCATTGTGGAGGAGCAGTAAAGCAAAACTATGAAGGATTTTATGTTCAAAGAAAGGCGAGAGGTTTATGGATGAGTTGTACGTGGGAGAGGGCGAGAGAAACTTTGGCGATTGCCGAAATGTGACCCCGTGAAGAGGCGCGCGCGCCGGCTTCGTTCAAAACTCATAATTTGGGAGTTGAAAGAGCGGCGGCGGAGGTTTAACACCTTCATAATCTGGGTTCATTAAAACGGTCGGGTCGGCCTTTGTTTCAGCGGGTTGTTTCAATGTTAACAGATGGTCGGATTAGCACGTCTGCGTGTTGTGGGCGTGAGTTGCTTGTTTCTTGCTACACTTTTATTAGCTTCTTCATTTTTAAATAATACCACTAATAATCCTGCTTCTTTAACCACACAAACCGCTCTACTTCACTTCAATATGTTATTTAACTGTATAATAAATAAATTATTTTGAGTTGCCCAAATTATACGAAAGTTAATTATGTGATCTAATTACATAATATGCATATACGAAATAAATAATTTCAATTGCAAGCAATCATCTTGTCACGTCGTCGGTTCTTTATATTAAAGTATTACTGTGAATGTAACAAAATAGAGTTGATTATATTTGGTTGTATTATAATTCAGATCGAATTATTTAATTAACCTTTTGGTCGCGAGTTAGTCGATAAAGCCAGATAATCAAATAACTCAAACAAGAGCTTTCACCGCTTTGTTGTGGTCAACTATTATTTGCTCCCACTTAGCGCTAATTGGTTTAAAAGAGCTTGTGAAAGGATTCATCTATTTTGTATAGGAACGTCACGAATCGATGATTGCTTGAACATTTGCTTTGTAGTACTTTGATAGGTTTCAGTTCAATGACTAAATTTTATCACAGTGACACGTATTCATCCAATGCTATTAAAGAAGTATGTAAATCAATATATCTTCGCTCACAAGTCACACTATGAATGCATAAAGTATTTATGACATTGCACAAGTACAATAGTTTTATTAAAATAAATTCTATAAGGTCGTAAAGAGACGCCATAAAGCTATGATGTAAGCTTGTTAATGCTCATTCAAAAGCACTCCGCCTCCTCTTTGTCGGCTGCCTTCGGTCACTTCCGGAGAGTCTCGTGTCTTTCTGGGAGGACTCTCATTGAATAATGTGATGAGACAAAATTGTCTTGAATACAACGCGAGGTAATAAATGCCCACTAAATAATTGTGAGGCCGCGCGTGTTAGCCGCGCGTCCGAGGTTTACATGGACGCGCAGTGAAAGTCTGTGTTGATAGAATAAGTCTAATTTAATGCTCCGAATTGCCTATAGAAATGGTGAATGTCATCATTTTTCAACCTTGTCACAACTCGTATTATATAAGCAAATCTTTTGGCGACATTTTAGATTGTCATTTGCCGAACAAATCTAGGTAGGTAATTTAAATTTGTATGTGGAGCGAGCACACAGGCGTGTATAAATGTGCAATCTATTATTGAAGTGGAATTGTCATTGGAGAGAATGATTAACAATCGATATTGGGAGTGAATATACATTTAAGGTTCAGTGGTCATGTAAGCCGAAGTTAAAAGCTCGCGTATAGAGTGATTGCGTTAGTGTTGTCGCGTCGTCGTGGTGGTTCAGCGATAATCGCCTCTGCGGCAACCGCGCGACCGCGACATTAGTTGATTCTAACGACCGATGTTATTAAACAAATGCGAGATTTTATCGCCCTCCCGCACTCTTTTGTTTTGCTCTGATGCGACTGTGAAAGCTGATTGTTCAGTACACGTCGTTTGTAGGTAATGTCGTACTCTGTTGCCGGTACTTATGTATATGTTTCGTGTCTAATTCCGACTGAAAGTTACGCAACAAGAAAACTCTGACATTTGTTAAATGTTGTACCTACATTATTATGTGAAAGGTAAGACACATAGATTCGATTTTATAAATTAAGGGGCTAGTTTAAAACCTATGTCAAAATCAAAATCAACGTTTAACTGTGTAATCTGTTTGGACTGAATTGACTCATGAAACTCAACTTTTTCACTCCCTAAAATAGCGATGTACTTACTGTTAAAGCAAAAAAATCGTGTAGTTCAGTATGCTGAATACAGATTCAGCATACTGAACTACACGATTTTTTTAGGTACAGACCTACAGTGGTTGATTACATTTGAATGGGTCATAAATTCGATATTATAGCATAATTATTACTCTGATTGCATACTCCGACCGTTATCGAGTGACCACCTACTTACCTATCTAATAAAATGGTAAATAAAAGTTGTACACTTCACGCTCTTATTTCTTAATGGTGTGAGATGAAACACAATGCTTGTGCAGTTTTGTGGCACTTTGAGACGCAACATAAACCATTCTTTATTATTGCATACGATACTATAAAAAGAAATGGCTATTGTAAACATTAATGGATATAAAAATGTTATATTCGATACATGAGGAGTGCATATACATATACCTTTGGAACTTTTACCCACCTATAAATATGAGCATGAGCTTAAATTATTTATAACGTCAAAACAAAAATCTCGGACATAAATTGAGATACTAGCCCATACACTGAACACCACCCATAACCCACATAACCCATTTCTTGGGTTTAAGGAATCAGATTTATTGAATTAAATAATGTAGCCTAAATATGATTCTAACCAAAGTAGTCGAAGTAGTACAAATTGTACATAAATAGGTATATTGATATTATTGTTTAATGTTTTGTAGAGTCAATGGTGGATTCTTGAAATACGATAGCAGTAGTAGTAGGTGCTTTGAGATTGTTATACCGAAGTGAATTCTACACTATTCGCAATAAAAGCAAACAGTATTACGGAAATCGATACAGCTATAAAAACTAGCATAAAACTAAAGGCGGGCGAGGTGGGCGGCATGACTTTACACGGGAAACTCCGCCGGCAACAGGTACAGGTACGGCACATTCAAAGCACAATTAAACTTGGCGACAAAATAGAGCAACAATGACACCACAACCAAAACATGTTACGTGGATTGTTCGTATTTCAGCACTATCGAGAGCGCGGCGGGCGACCGCGGCCCGACAAAGTGGCGGTCACCTTTTTCACCCATTTGCCTCGTTCGCAAAACGAACGCCGCCCATTGAAGCGTCGAGAACAAACTTCAATATTTCAAATGGCAACAATGACGACGTAAGATTTGTGTGCGGAAATTGATTTTTTGAACTCTCGTGAGAAAGCTTTGACAGGTTGCGGCTGTTAATGTCGCAAAATAACCTTTTGTAGCCGATGGGAAGTTGTGCAATATTTGTTGGTCCGACAGAGTTTTATATTCATCGGAAGTTGAAGTTTTGAGAGGTAATCAGCGTTACGAAAAGTTTGTGATTTTATTGTAAGTCAAACTTTGAGTGGAAATGCGTAAGCTTTTAAAACCTTTCTATTTATCGATATAATTAAATCCTGCGAAGTGAAATTTATGACAAGTTTTCAACAAAGTATTTATTTCAAAACATGAAGCTTGCGTAGGTTTTGTACGAGAAACAAAGTATTCGTTTCGCGTGGGTACAAAGGGTTACGCTTAGTAGAAAATAACTCAGAATGACTGAGCGGCTTACCTCCGAGTATGCCATCGATACTGTAATCCTTCTTGCCGTCAGGGTCCCGCGCACCGCCGCGAAGCAGACGTGAGATCGAAGAGATGCTGGGTGGGTCTGACACGCCCTCCTGTAATGTGCATCATTGTCTTCACTGCCTTATTATCTCCCATAACATATCAACCATATGAATATTAACAACGCATTATTTTTACATAATTGGTTTTCGAATCAACAAATGGACATTTTGTATAATAGAAAATGCTATTACCTCACAAAAGAAATACACTAACCATTCGTATCTATAAATAAATTTAATCTCATAGATTGATTGTTAGGGCAAGAGAATTATTCATTCGTGCGCGGTACAAATAGTTCGTGTATCGGATTAGTTGGAAATACTTGGTATTTCCAATTTTCCTGATTGAGTACCGCCCATCGAGTCCGAATAATCATAAAACAAAAAGAGTAAATATTTGCGCAATACAGATTAAAGCGCGGCTTAGTTTCAATAGATCTGATTGCTGCAATCATTTTTCGGTGACATTGGATTACTGAAAACTAATTTGTTGTTTCGTTGTTTTATGTAGTGAAACTAAGTAAGGTTATATTTTTTTCATGTAGGACGCTACTTGAGTTTAATTATTTACTTGAAAAGTGTTGTTACCTTGATTAGTTTTTCTCGTATTTCCCACGAAAATATTCCAGGGTTTTGCCTCTTGAGCTCTTCAATTCTTGCCTCGACTTCGGGAGTGGCGACTCTTGGTTTCGAGCCCCCAATTACGCCTGGTCTAATTGAACCCGTCTCCTAGGCCAAAGAGATTGTTTTATTAAAAGCTTAGTGAAAAGTACTTCTTATCTGTAAAAGTATCGAGATTTTTCCTCAATAAATTTGATTTAATCGGTTTACAAACAGACAGAACATTTTTACACTTACACTCTACGTAGAGTTCACCTGATAATGACACAGCGTTAGAGTGGTATATTTGTATCGACACAATAAATAAAATAAAATTGATTCCATCTCCAGTCTTCGTAACGTAGAATAAATAGAATCGCTTAAAATATTTATTCAACAAATGTATCATAGTAAACAATTTCTATTTGCGAATGTAAATGTAGCCGAAAGTTGTTTATCAAATAGAATAACATTACTTAACGTAAAACCTAATTTTATATCTAGGATTTAAGCCAGTTCAAATATCGAATAAAAAGGGTTATAATATTTTGAGTGTTTATTTGTAGATGTATGTAAGCAGGTAGTAGCTGAGGTCGTTCCCTATACTCGCGGAGCGTGGCGAAACGTTTCCTGAGCGAAACAATCGCTATTATTGTAGTGTATAGTGCCTATAGGAACGGTGGTGAAAACGAACCTTCAGGCTCGGCTGGGCAGGAGATCAATGGCAATTGTTTGCCGGCTGACCAGTCGATACGCGTACCCAGTAAACCATCAGTTTATACACATTTAGGTATTAATTCAAGTATGGCTTTGTTGTGACTGGGAGCGTAAGCTGTTTTATTAAGGGAGTATAAACACTGAACCATTTTATCCCTATAAAATGATTACTAAATTTAAAATTTATTTTTATTACATGCTGTCGATATAAAAATGATTAATTTGCTAAATATTTGAAAATGTTTCTAATCCTATCGAATAAATATTTTAGGATCTTTTAACTTTAGACTTCATCGTTCATCATAATTCGATATTAAGGATTTTATTTTATCTACACAAGTAATTTTGAAGTAAAATATTGTTATTCAATTTATATTTCATGTAATGATACTAATTTATTAGCACAAAAATTGTGAGTTAAAACAATGATGATGATCGCGTGATAGACAATTATTTCAAGTTATTATTTTGAACAAAACTCGATGCAAATTAGAAAACAATTAAAACTCTGCCATAAGTTTTTAAGGAAGTTGTACATTACTGAGTTAAATTGTTATTTCAAACAAACTTCTTTGAATTTAAATTGTTGCAATAGACAATTTAAATTCAAAGTTTTCTGCTAAAATTGAACAACTTAGTATAAAACCGTAATTTTCGGTGCCGTTCTAAATCGAAATCATTGACTTAATTTAGATTCTTGTAGTTTTTGTGGAGTCTAGTGTTTGGAAAGGATTTTTTAGTGTTTTAGTAATATTCTATGAAATACTATTGTGGGTTTTTGTACATTTTTTCCTCGTAAGTTGTCACTCACCTGGTATCTGTTGAGTATCTTGGAGACGCAACCGTGCGAGACGCGCAGTTGTCGCGAGATGACGCAGGGCCGCACGCCCGCCGCCGCCATCTCCACGATCTTCAGCCTGATGTGGTTCGGCAGCGGACGACCGTTGATGAACAATCCGCCCAATTGGTTGACGCGCCCTTGCCCTATCATCAATTATAATTTTGAGATAGGCAAAGAGAGTGAGTGCGATCATTTTGATACTTAATTGTTTTACGTCTGGGACCGTGAGTTGTAAATTGCGGCGGACTTTTGTTCAGTGAACAAATGATTTCTGAGTAACTTTGTACATATTTAAAAGACTTAAACAATAGTAAGTTTAAGAGTTTTTACAAACTTGTAAGCTGTTTAAAATTAATTATGTAGTTTTTTTTTATCTCATAGTTGAATGTTTAACCCAGTTAGTTAGTTTGCAAGTTTAAACCTTGCAATGAATTTTCTTATAAGACTGGGAGAGTTCACAATCTTATAAAACTTATTAATATATTAAGTTATACTTTTGGTGGACTACATCTTATAAACTTATCAAGAAAATTAACAGTAAAGTAGTAAGAGTTAAGATTTATCACAAAATAAGGTTAGTTAATTTTGTTAGAAATAATATGAAAAACTTATATACCCTTACCTACCCACACATCCATACCATTTTGGTGCCGTTCCATAATGGTATGAGATTCAGTGCGATTCCATTAAATGAGGGGAACACAAAGTCAATAGCACTAACGGCGAGCTTCGTACATAGTACCGGCACACAACTATCAGCTAGCTTTAACAAAAAACATCGCGACGAGCTTTATATCATTTAAGCGTTAACACCGTAAAAATGCCACAAAATGATAAATATCTGTTTACATTAAATTAAGCGAACGAGATCAAAACACATAATTTAAATTGATTATCACCCATTTGTATTTACATAATTAAAACGACATGTTTAATTAATTACGATGTCATAAATATTGTGATCGGAATAAATGTCTGTGGTATAGCGACGCGTTCGATGGTAGACGTCAGTTATATCCAACTATAGTCATGAAGGCTATCTCGGCGACGTCGTTTTTTGGATTTGGAAAAAGATCGATAGATCGCGTTATCTTTTTTTAGTGCGCGTGAGTGCAGTAGAGGAGGTTGTGTAGAGAACTGAGAGTGCCTGTGTACGTACGGACACGCCGCGGCGCCGTGGTGTGCGTGTCGGCAGGAGGCAGTGTTGAGGGCCCGCTGTCGCTGTGTTGGTGAGTGCATGGTACACTCCCACTACATGAGTGTGAGCCGGTAGTGGAGCCATGCGGTGGGGGCTGAGGATTTTCATTTCATAACAAATCCACTATACAAAAAATGCGTGATTTTAATCGCTAAATGTTTACACGGAACTGGTTTTGATCTTGACTTCGTCCATTTAAAGAGGGATGGGAATATAAATTTGTCGAAAAATCATTTTAAATCCGATTGCGATGTTTTGTTCTATTAATTTCGATGATGTATTAAAATAATATTTATTCAGTATTGAAATCAGGTGGAAATGTTTGTCACCCGAGTGTGGTACCAAAACAGACGCCTGCGCCGTTGGAGGGGACTGAGTTCTGCCCATTCACCGTAAGTGACAGAAATATATTTGTCCTCCTCTAATAAACTATGCTCGGCATCTGAGCGGTTTTTTATTTCAGTATTGAATATTTAAAGTGTATTACTTATACTTTCAGTTGGATTAGCTGTGATGGACACTTGTCAAATGAAACTCGTATAAATACAATAATAAATTGTTTTCATAAAGATGTAAATATTATTTATGTAAATTAAGTTATGTAGGTTGCTCTATTAATAATCATGTTATGACACATTACAAGTTTGTCTACTTAAAAGAACGCCAAAGAAGGTTAAGGTTCAAAGAATTATGAATGTCAACGTATATCTTTTTATTTGTTTTTTACTTATTGCAGAACAAATGAATCTTCAAAAATATTGTAAGTACATGTAGCGCAGGCCTCCTTTAATTTAATATAAATTGACAAAACAGGATTATTTAAACAATTTATTTTTGAGTAATTTGGAAACAACAATTATTTGTAAGTAGACATTTTAATGTTCACATTGATACTTATATTATAAATGTGTTGAATAAATATCGGCAACGGATTCAATTTATAAGCACAGATGGCGCTAGTTGTCATCAAGCTTTTAATATTTTGATTGAAGAGTTGAAAGCTTACAGATTCTTATAATTTTTGTGCAATAGCGAGTATAATATTTTAATATTTATTGCTAAAACTTTTAAGATTGAGTAAAAAGATACTTATATTCATTTTAAAACGGGTTTATTTATAAACTTTAAAATTAAATTCATGATGTAAAATAATGTTTCCCGTTTGATGTTCATCTTTAGAAGTATATTTAATTTAAAGTTCAAACAAACTGACTTCTTATACTAAAAGAAACAACAAATAATTCTTACAAATAATTCGTCAAAACAAAATATTATTTATACATACTCATTGATTTAATTGATTATCTCATTAGATCTATACATTTACTAATTAGAAAGAAGGTAAATGAGGCTTACCTACACGAGAAACTACGATTGTACACCTAAAATACATACAGACTTTGAAAGTCCAATAACTTATACAAGTATAATGACATATCAATTATGGCAAATAAGTCGCTAATTACATAATCTCTGTAAAAAATGATCAGACGTGATAAAAAACACTATTACGAAATTTAAAAAGAGTAATTAAAACTAAGTTGAACGAAAAATCTATCAAAACCTGTATTAGATTTCTAGTATATCTATTGAATTTAAACTAAGTTCTTTATATTTCGAAAAAGCTTAGTCTGAAAACGAAGTGTGGCAACAGAGCCTTCTTGTTAGAGGAAATAATAGAATCTTATTCAAAAGATTTAATAGAGCTAGCTGTACTTGACAAAGATCGCCTCTTTATGTGATTATTTATTGAATTTGTTGGAATTTATAAAAGAGAATATACGGGTACATACATACATTTAGTATTTTCTCCTTTGTCGTAAAATAAATTAGTAGTGAAATGTTTTATGTTAGCTAGTGATTTCAAAACAGCTTCAGTAACAAATATTTATGACTTCCCTGCTTTTTATGAGTCGCCAAATATGAAAGGACTCCGAATCCGAGCAATGGTACAGTAATGGGGTAAATTTAATTCAATTTTAATAAATAAAATGCGCAATCAAACTAGCGCGTTTCACAATTTCAGTCAAAAAAACAGCTATATGCCAATACATAAACATTTTTTTACTTTTAAAGTAAATCAGCTCCATTAGCAACATTATTACAAAAAGAGATTTTATTTAAAAGTCGAAGAAATATAAAAATACATTCTCACAACTTTAAACGCTGTAAATCTAATCTGCACAGCTCTGTGAATTCGACTAAATATATTTGATTCGTAGAAGGCTTTATTAACGAGTCATATTCCTAGTTCGTATGCAATAACGGAAATTCTACAGTTCCCACTAGAAATAGTTTTCGTGTTGTAGAAATAACTGATATAGAACTGTACAAAGTGCAGTAAAACTAAAATATTACTTTTGCGCTACGAGCGCCAGTAAAAGGGAATACCGAATTACATTTCTCATTTTTCATTTGGTAATTCGGCTGGAATACGACAAAAAACCCATTCATATATACACGACCAAAAATGTAAATGACGGAATGTGAGTGTATTTCATTTATGCGCAAACAGCCAAAGATTTAGCTGATATGACGTTAAAAACATAATAATAAAGTTTATTAGGTTAACTTCAGCTGGGAACTAAATTACAATCGTTTACCCCCCGGTTTCTGAGTACATTTAGTGGTAGTTTATCTATTCAATAACGTTTTTATATGAGTTTAAAACTGACTGCTTAATGTACAGCTCCGAAACCGGGGGTAAGTGACCAACCTAAAACCAGCAAACGTTCAGTCCTTCATAGAAGTAGTCACTAAAATATGTAAAACGTTAGTATATTTCTTAAAGAGGCACGTTTTCATTCTGTTCTACATATAATGAAAACATGACCTTACTTATCTATTTTAGAACAGCCACAACAAAAAAATGTTCTTGTGACACTTACAGCAACATTTTACAGCAACACACACTGTCCATTAGCATTCATTCTAAAAATAACACAGGATTTATATTCATATTTTTCACACACGTGACTCTTCAGAACTGAAACAATTTGATAGAAATAAAAGTGGACAAAGGGGACAAAGCCTTTGTTTGAATGCGTGGACACTCTCAATTCGCTGAAGCGTGATCTATTTTCAATGTAAAATAAATAGATTCTTCAGAGCTTTTCATTTGAATGACCGAGTATAGGCGATATGAGAGTATTCTAAATAAACTTTTTGTATACAATCAAATTTATTAAAATCCTTTATACTTCACTTTTTGTAGACTTATTTCTGTTCATATGGAAATTTCGCTGAAACTACAAATGCTATCTATTATTGTTACTCATTTATCCAGTTTTAAATCTGTCAATCGGTTGTAACAATAGTTTTAATTCGTATGTAATGTTTTAGGTCAGTTGTATCTAATGAATATTTTTGATAACATTATAATGTCTTTATTTGAAAAGACAAGTAACAAGTAACAGCTAACAGGATAATAATATTAGTTATTATATATAAACCTGAACCCTATCCAGTCAACTTAAGCCTTAACTAGATAATTATACATATTCCAAGTGGCGTTTCACGCCAGCTAACTACCCCTGCCGTATCGGTAGCCGGAAGCAACACGCCCCGCATGGCCCGGCCGCATATCTATTTAAAATGGAAATAAAGGGACTGTTTGTTTTATTAATAGATAGTAGATTAGAAATAAAATGACTGAGAGAACTTTGAATGAATGTCTACAGAGAAACATTTGCCGTAATCTAAACAATAACGAGCGACTAAAGTACAAAATCGTAATTTGAACGGTGTCGGCGGCTGGTAACGATGGAAAATCGACTTAAATTGCCATAATTAATTTATTCCAAACAGAATCGGCCCCACAAAGTGCCTTCAAAGCATTCAATTTTGCATTGAATTTGTAATTTTCACGGCACAATAATTTATAACTGTATCATTTCGATTTACTGTTTTTTTACCTCTCATCCAAGTACTTGCTGAAAGTTCAGAGGAGAATGTTTTCTCACGGTTTTGGAAAGTAAATAGTTTAATCTAGCTTTCTTTTTTAGAGTTAAGAAAAATTCTCCATAGTGGTATAGGTACACAGTGATCTTTTTGCATTTTCCGCTTCAATTACTCCGAATAAGATCAGCTAGGTGCGTTATATTTTATTTGTCGCCACGATTTGCCATCTCTTATTGCGTTAGTTTATATTTCTGAATGGTCAATCATTGAAATGCAACTGTCAATAGAGACATGTCTATTGTAGCTATACACTGAGTAATATGATTATATTACCGCGTTTTCCTCTTATTATTCAGTTAAGTTTCTAATAGCTAGAAAGTGTATTCTACTTGCAAGTTGACTGTTAGTTGAAGGTTGTTTGACAGTTCTTCAGTGGTTTAATAGTCACCTACAATATATTTAAATTAAAACCTTTTTTACTTGTCAGCATTTGATGACTTTCTTTCGTGTAGTTGCTTTAGACCTAGAATAGCGATATAGGTTATACGTACCGTATTTAAAATACTGTAATAATGAATAGACATGTTGATTATGTTGATAATGTGCTATGTTTGTATCCGGGATTACTATGATTTTATTGTGATGGACAGTAATGTTGGAATATAAAAACGTATAGCAACGATTACCAGCTTTCAAGTTGTACAACATCTTAACATCTTATCATCTTGTACGACAATACAGATGATTTAAAAACAATTATTTATTTTGGACGTGTCTCTGTTAACAAAGACACCAGTGTATAATAATGTGATAAGCTAAAGAGCTGAACAAAATACTTGTTAAAATCAATCATTTCTAAATTATTCTTACTTAAGCGTTGTGTATCGGAAGTGATGTTCTCCGGTCGCTCGTGAGATGACCGTCTTGTAACACTGGTAGCATCAGACTTATCAATGGATTCCACGGAATGAAATGCTATTGTAAACGATCTTTCATTCCAAAACGAACCAGTGAATTCTTGCTTTGACGGAAAGTTGTCGCTCTAAGTACACCGCGATAAGTATCAAATTCGCTCAGCACTCGATGTACGTTTTTATGCGCTCAAACCTACGTCAGAGGCTATCAATGAAGTCCACTATGGTGTTTGTGTTAAGTCATCGCATTTTAATGAACCGTCGATGACATGCTATACGAGTAATAGACTCACGGTGTTATTCTTTTTAGCGCCGAATTTTTTAATCGGCCTTTTTGGGATGTGGAAACAAAAATAAAAAATGTCCGATTCGATGTTTTTGAAGTTTTTTGGTGCGCGTTCCTGGGTAGGTGTCCTGTTTCGTTTTATTAGCTTCCTCGTTTTGATTAGTTCGTGCAATCATTAGTCATTATTAGGTTTGGCGAGTAGGTAGTGTGCTTTTTGTCGTGTAACGCTTAATATTTTGATACAAATGATTCCTAGGAAGTGCTAATGTGATCTTATACACTCATAATAACTAAAGCTCGTCGTATGAATATCTATAGGTGTCTCAGTTCTGTAAGTAGGTTTTGTTTATTAAGTTTTGAAATCAATGGATTTACTTAATGAAATTCTTACAAAAACGAAGCAATACCGAGAGAAAGGTTGTTTGTAAGAGATTGCAGCCTGCGATAAGGTCGTTATTTGTACCACCCATTTTGAGAATATTTGTAAATGTGTATAGGTCATAAATGTTTGTAAAAATTAAATAACCATCTTTACCGGTATTGCTACAAAGAGTAAATTAAAACATTCCCTTCGCTTTAACATAAAATAGAAAATTTCAGACGGCACGCAATATACGCAATTTTTTGATCTGAAATTACTACTGGAATCTGAAAACTTTTAGGTTTTTGGATCACAACTTCAAGGTTAATTTTAAAATTTTGAATCACGACAGCAGGTGTAGTTCCCGATGTCCATTTCCAACTAGTCCACCGGAAGCTCCACTATGGGCAGTGGAGCGTCGCGATCTTATACCGACCCCCATCCGACCAGACCTGACTCATTTCCTCACTTTTTTACACAAAAATGTTAATCTCATCTGGAGTAAATGTGTTTCTCACAGTTACCGAACATTCGGGTAACAACTATTCGATAATAATAGGCAGCTCGCTTGGGAACCAATTATTCTCTTAGAGTAAAATATCTACGAAGTCCTCAATTAAGCAAATTATTTTTTACGACGCGACGTCGCGAACGTCTAGCGTTTATCGTTTACGTGTGCTATGATACATAATAAAATGGTTATTTTGTAACGAAAGAAAAGCGTAGAAATGTGTTCTGAAATGTTTATCAACTGGAACAAATATAATAAGATCCAATCGATTTCGTTTCGCGAACAATTTGGCAATATTGTCATTAAGTACTTTTGCTCTCAAGACCCATCCGCTTGATAACTTCAGTGAGCGATTTTCACTGAAATTCCGATTCATTAAAATTAATTATTCTGATTGAACGAAATGAATTTATTGCTTTATTGAACTTTAGTTTAGTCCTTCCATATAGTTCAGACCAATTACGTGAAATCGTGTAGTTTAATTGAATGTGATTCCTTTAGAAATATTTTGTTACATAAAATAAGTAGCGTGGTCGTCGCAGCCCTATAAGCCATAAACCGCACATATGCAAAGTCGGGTACAACCGCAGGTCAAACCACATCGACCACTCAATGTACTGCCAATTTGGCTCGTATGTCCTTAGCTTATAGCGTTTATGTACAATTAGAACCAGCATTCATTAAGAACTCTCGTGTAACTGTTAATTAATTTTTAATTCTTACTGACCGTACTTTGAAAAGTGCGTTTTCAGTATTAGTTCCGGTTATAACGTGAGTGTACTATGTTTTCATTAAGTGAAAATTGGTGGTGTTAATTATGTTTGGCCTCATTATTAGAGTATATTTGTATCAGCTATTATCTTGAAGAGGCTCGTGAATATACAACTAGATTATTATCAACGTAAGATACTTAAAGTGTCCTTTTAATTGATTTTATAAATAAACATAGACTAATCGAGGCATTCTAGGTTATCTAGCGCTTTCTTCCTATTTTTTCAGACGTGCTGATTTATGACATTAGGAAGAATTTAACAAATTATTAAGTAACATTATATGAACAGTATTACACTCTCCGACGTTTTCTAACTTCGATAATATAGGTACTTAAATGTAATGTAATAATAGGGCACTAGTGTGCAATAAATCTTGTATCAATGCGAGTATTTGATAAGTGTACAGTACCTGAACAAATATAAAACATATTAGATATTTTATGTGTTATTTATCGATACCGTTATTAATTTTTTCCAACGATATTTTGTTCAGATATCGTTTGATGATGTGAAATAAATTATATTTGATGAAATTATTGGTCTGTTTCATTTCGAGTTTTGGATTTATAGAACACCTACGCCTTACTCGTGTTATAAAGGTTAATGAGCGATTAAAGGTTATGATCTGTATAATACTAAATAGTTGTATTTATATAGTAGCTACATTTAGTTATAACAGTATTAGGTAAGTGCTCCTTTCCTTATAAAGATTAGCCTGAAAATAAAGCCAGGGCTAGTGAAATAATAAGAAAAAATTCCACTTGTAACTAGTACTTATCCAAAGTTATTGAAACTTGCCGTGCTAATCGAAAATTATGGTGACAAGTTATATTGCGGCTTTTCAGTATTTTTGTATGTAAGTTTTTCATGGTAACTTCACCACTATAACATATAATTTATACTTATCCATCGTTTCAATAGATTTATCGGTCTATCTCAAACACCATTGACGTAATAAAAGTAAGTCATTAAATAAATAATAATTGTGTCAACAAGATTTAGGCGACCAAAAATGTTCCTTCGCGTGACATTATTTGTCATAAAAAAGATGAAGTTTTTACATCATTCGTCCCTGGAATTTCTAATTTCCGGTCAAATTTAATTGTTACATTTCTAAGAAAGATTGTGGTCACGTCTTTTCATAAAGACACACGACAATCATCTTGTAAGAAGGTTCCGCAATAACTGGAAGAAAATGTTCAGAGTGCAATTTCAAACGAATTGATCGATTGCTTTGACAAAATGTCAAGTATCAATATGCAGAATGCAATATGACTCCTATTGTGTGGTGAAGTTTGCAATATATTTGATAGAATTGATATTGTATCGTCTTATTGGTTGCTTTCCTGGAAACTTATATCGATGATTTATTTTAGACTTCTTTATATCAAAGGTCAGGTCAAAGAAAGTGTAAATTCATTGCATCTCAATTTTTATTTTGAAAAAAGTACATAATTTTGCTTCTTTTGGCTTATTTGGGCACAAAATCAGTGATGGTTTAAAATACAAATTCACAGATGTGTTGTACAACCGCGGCTACTTTTAGATACACAAGTATGAGTATCTATATGTTTGGATGTAATAATATGTTTGTACACGCATAAAAAGTGCTCTATCGGTCGGTCCGTCCTTTGTTAAATAAATTAGTTTCGGTGTCTACCAAATTACGCCTCGAACCTATCTATATGTACAGCACATTGGATCTTGGCAGGAAAATATGCTCTACCTATTATTTGTCGTTGAATAAATTAACATACTTGAGAGTCTGTAACAAAACGGGAGTTGAGACAATAGCAGATCATACATCATTGAAAAAAGCTTTTAGGAACACTAGTAGCCGAATACTATTTGTTTTCATTGATTTATTCATGGTCAGGCTGTAGATACAAGGCGCCGACAAAGACGGTCCTTTTGAAATACCAACTTTTTCGAATTGGTAATGAGAGTTTGTGTGAAACGTTACAAAATAACAAGTCACGTACTGCCTACCTAAAGTGAAACTGAACAATTGTTTAAAGGGATAGAAGAATTTGGAAAACAAATAACTCGCTGGATTCCACATGTCAACTACATACTAATCTAGTGCACGGTGCACGTGAGTAGGTATTTAGGTGTTCGAATAATAGCTATTGTTTATTTAAGTTTCTTCTCATATAAAATTTATCAGTGCATTCTGTGATAAGGCCACATGTGATAAATTGCCTGTTTCATAAGGCGTTCATTAGAAGCGTGCAAAATGCGCTCCGTTGCGCAGCGATAACTCCGCCGATAACGGTTTTATTGCCTCAAAATATTACCTATTTGCGTATCTAAAGTTGCTTTTTGTTTTCAAAATATCATAGTGACAATAAAAAGACTAGGAAAATTATGATTTAGTTATATTTATTACTATTCAAAGTCACGAGTAGGGTTGATTAATGCTTATCATGTTTTTGTTCAGATTTTTCAACGTTATGAATAATATGGTTTGCGACGTAATATATCAAATTCAAAACAAATAATGTTTTATTTTAAGTAACTTTGACGTAATAAACAAATGAATTCGTTTGATAGAGCTAATTTCCTACCGTACCGGCGCGTCCTCTACATAGATCCATCTCGGAGCCAGTGGGGCTGCACCGACAGCGTAGTGCAAAGAATCGATGTTGAAGACAGAGATAATAATACCCCCTCTCGCATTTATAACAATTATATCACTATAAGTCACGTACCGTAAGGTTTTTGCGTATTAATAACCAAAAGTTCCTTGAACCAGTAAGTATTTTTTGTTCAATCCTTGAATGCAAAACGTAAGAAATATTTTAACAACTTAATCTGCATACATAATTAATATTTGAATTTCCTTGTATTCCTAAATGATTAGCAATAAACATTTATGACAAATCGTTATACAGAAAATAACGACATGAAATTAATGTGTACGTCAAAGAGGCTCGCGAGGGAGGTATTAGCCGCTCCGTACGCGTCCCGCACAATGACGAAGATTGCAGCTGACTTGCATTGCCGCATGTTATTCACTTCTTTAATTAACTATCAAACCGGAGGCACTCTCGATTATAAGACGCGGCTACCCGGCTTTGTGCCTGCTGTGCCTACCTGCCACTGAACTCTGCATTATAAGAATTCGTTAAAACAAGCCAAAAATGACTTTATTACCGTGGGTTAAGGTCAATCGAACAACTTTTCGAGACCGCTGGCGACTGAGTGTCTCGACTCTGATATTGTTTTTTGTATGTGGATATTAGGAGTTGGTTGTATGAGCATGATCATTAAAGTCAGATTTGGATGTGTAAAACGTTAAAATGTAGTTTGTCAGGTAAGTGCCCACATCCTCTCGCTTTTTAACATTGCAGATGGTTGTACACAATTAGCTCAATAAAATATTTGCAGTCGCTTAGAGCGTATTAATTTTATGGTCTGACGTGATGATCTTATAATTGGTTGATGTGAGGTGTCAGGAACGTACTAGTAGAAAACTGGTGTGAATTAAGTCGTTAGACGTGGCTATTACACATGCGTTGATGACTGAACTTGAGAATACTGCGAATTTAAATGGAGTTTTAATTTTTAATTTCTTCAAGGTGTTCTTCTCTCTACGTTGTCAGAACCCGTAGAAGTTCTTGAATCCAATACAATTAATATTTATTACTGCCTCTGTGGCGCAGTGGTTTAGGTCACCACGCCGATACCACTGCAACGGGAGGTCGTGGGTTCGATTCCCACACGGGACAATTATTTGTGCGATCCACAAATAATTGTTTCGGGTCTGGTTGTGCTTTGTGTCCGTTGTTTGTATGTTTGTAAAAGTCCCCGCGACACAAGAGCAATTCTTAGTGCGGGAGTTGTCTTTAAAAAAACGAAAAAAAAACGAAAAAAAAAAAAAAAACACCTTCCAATTGAAACCGTGCCAGTCACAGGAATTGCATATTAAAAGCTTAATGCAAAACTGTTGTGTTAATATAAAATTACTCTACAATCTTTTCATCTAACGCTTTAATTGTTGACATTAAATTTCCGGATCATTGCCCACCTCCTTTTATATTAAAGTAATTAGTATCCTACAGAATAGTATTCTTAATACCGAGTAGACGCGGCCAGCCTTTGAAATCGAAATACTCTTTAATCAAGACTAGATTAAAATGATCAATCATTACGTTACAGCTTACTTGATAGCTTTACTAGTAACTAAGCTTGTCACATCAGTCTCAAATAGATACATAAAAACAATACATATATACGTATGTAGTAATCTCAGAGCATGTACACATACCAGACTTATTGCAGACAAAAAGTACTGATCGGTATATTATGTATATCATATATCAAAGGTGACAAATCAAAATAAACAAGACACGCATTCCGGTATCGCCGGTCATAAGAAGCACGAATACGAGATCGACATACAGTGCCTAATGTATATTAAATATGAGTAGGCTTTACACATGGCATTCAAGTGAAAAACAGTGCAAAAACAGAATGGAATTGCCATTATAGCTTATAACTCAATCAGTGGACGTCCTGTAGGCGGTATGGCGGCATGGCTCGATAGGAATTTTATACTTTTTCATCCATTATCTGCATTCCTCCCGAGACAGATATGTCGCCTCGAAACAGACACTTTGACAAGTGAGCGCTTTAGAAAATAGAGAAAATTGATCGCCTTGTAGAAAATACTTGGCATTCTTACACCCGGTTTCTAATGGTATTAACATTTTGTTTGTTTACGATCAGCTTGCTCTTCTTATACCTACTGCTGTAATGAAATAACAAGAGTCACTTCTTATATTAAAGCGAAAAATAATTGAAGAATTTTGTTATACATCTTCGGTTAATTATTTGTCTGAAAAATTATGTGATTTATGGAAGTTAACTTATAATTGCTACTTCAATAACTATAAATATTTCAATAATGAAACTGGAATGTTAAATTAAGCGGATAAAATGGAAATATCACCGGATTCACAAGTAAATTAAATAAAGCGTTCACGTGAATTCCTAACAAACAATTTTCGTGAATTTTCCTCTTTATAAAATTTGCATAATCGAATTGTTATTCTGATTTGAATCAAATGGTTTGTAAAATTTGATTTGAATTCTTCAACTTGATTTCTCAGATCCTTTGTTAAGTTAAGACAATCGAAGTATATTTTGGTAGATTCTCATTGATGCTGTATGATCTCTTAGTAGTTTGGTATCTAGAATGAGTAACCTCCAGACGACTTTAAGTACAATATGGATGCATTTTAAAGGCGTGAAGAACAGCATAGAGTAAATCTGTTAGGACGTTCACCCTCGAAGGTGATCCGACTATGTTTGTATTATTATGCATCTGTAGCTTTTACTATACTTTATTTCGGTACGACAGTTTTACTACTGTTTCTATAAGGTGACAGAGGTCTATTACCATTGTTATAAGGATCGTTCATAGAGTCTTCTCGTGTGAATTCCTCGTACTACGTTCCATTTTCCTGTTTAAAGAGACCCCGTAAACAATGTTACATAATCTAAGCATTTATTGAAATATTTTGCGAGTTTATACGTAGTATTTGTACAAATACTACATTGCTTGTCTAACAAATAACATTGTTGTCTTTTATCTGTTTCAAAAATAACCTTTAAATGTAAAAGGCTAAATATTTCCATTATTATACATTCCATTATATTCCATTATTTTAAGGACATTTTTAGGTAAAAAACGCTAAGTATGCTCTGTACAAAAGTTCAAAGGATAAGAATTTCTTACAAGAGTTTGTTCTCGGGCGGTATGTCTCCAGCTTCTTTATAGTAATCTCGCGGCTCACAACAAATACACGACGAGAGACCACGAGCATCGGAACACGTATGTAATTAATCATACGAGCTTCTGCATTTCTCTGTGATTACCATTGTGTTTCTCTCAATGGATATACGCAGTGATGAGAACAGCTCCCGATTTAATTTCGAATCACAATCATTCTGCATTCTTACTTTTATTTTTTCATTACACTCGATTTAATGAATGTTTTAGTTTAATGGAGAGAACTCAATAGTTGGTCGGACCGGTAGCTACTATAGCCGACATAATAAACTCGAGTAATCAAGTTTCAAATAGCTTTTTGCACACGATGACTATCATTACGTAATTTAGTTCGTTCTGAATGCTTCCTTAATTAGACTGCTTTATATCGCATTTTAAAAAGAGAACTGATTTCATATCTCATTTCTCATTGTCGTACGCACAACACATCAACGCGAATTTTATCAGATGCCGCAAAAAGTACTTTGGGTGAAAAAGGTATTACCGACAGACGCATGTAATATGCATGCGTGCATGCTGAGACAGTTTTGACGGCGTTGTGAAATGATGGACGGTCATTACGATGTCATTGACATCATTTGTTTTTCATAGTCCTTTTACTTTGAGTTTGGTGTTGAAAAAACCGCAAGGCTATTGTTGTGGTCGACTACTGGTCAGGAATGATTTATATGTGCAATGATACAACTGAAGTAAATATTGTTCATTTGCGACATTTGTTAGCATAGTTGTAGAAATGCCTGAGTGAAAAGTATCAGAAAAAGTAAATATAATTAGATTAGATATTAGACATAGATTAAACTAGGAACTAAAATATGGGATCACATTGTATTATAATGTACGTTCAAGTATGTTCGAGTATGATGTATGATGATGCTGATAGATAAGGTACATAGATTTCATCAGTAATCTACAAGTAAAGCATTGGATTCGTCCAATTTCAGATCAGTTACTCGGGTTTGCTGCATCATCGGTGATCTAATCATGTATCAGTGGAGATTAAAACAGGCCGGCCGGATCGCATCAAAGGCGGTATCACACTGTTATTTTGACTGATTGATCTCCTCCAACAAAAAAAGGTTGCATCGCTACCGAGATCGACAGTAGCCGAGAAAAAACAAATTAGTTGGCTAAACCTTTTCATAAAGCATTGTTATTATCACCACGTACCACGTCCTGACCACGACGTGTTGTCGATCGAAAACGCGCTCCTCTTGTTAAGTGCTCTATTTAAGGTTCAGAATTCGTTTGTGTTCGATATAACGATGGCATGTGATCGCTCCGGCCCGCCCGTAATCGCGCTTGTCGAAAGGCGAAAATCATGCTGCGTTTGCGACCTTGCGTTCGATACAAAAAACGCGATTTATTTTTTGGAGAAATGTTTTTCGGTGTCAGATGTAGCGGCTCGAGCTTTGATTGTTGAGATTCTCATATTTAGTTTTAATTGGTGGCTTTATCGAGTTTACATTTTACGGTCGGAGTCGATGAGAGGTTAATAAGCGGCACTTTGAAAGGTATCTTCGTTTTTTAGAGTTCCGCGTTAATAGGTAGGTAATAGAAATATGACTGTCTGCGTCATCGTATAGATTTTATTAGGGTTAAGCGAGTTTATAGTATTATGATTATCGACGGAAAAATATAACGACTAATATTTCTAATGGATTGAGTGCTATGAGTCAAGTACCACGTTTATAGGTTTTGTATTGCGAGCTTGAGTGCCGAGCGCAAGTAACATAATCACAAAGTCAACACGCGGCATAGTAACAGCTTGAGAGACATCAATTAACAGAATCTCATGAGTCTGTGATAGGAATGTTATAACAATTCTTTACGGAACCGTTCATGGAAAATAAATGTAATGTGCTGTGCCCAATTTTTTATTGTTTAGGCAATAGTCGATATTGATTTCGGGTCTTTGATTCCGACGTATTATTGCTTGTTTTATTGGTACCTGGGAACATCGTAATTAACCATATCGGGCTTTTTTTCTCATCTTTCTGGATCCTTTCGTGTCTACGGACAATAATAATTCGATGCTCACCTTGAAAGGCGTACGCGCCGAAAATTGGTCTCATATTGTTCATCGAAGACGTAGTTCCTGTTGTGTAATCCATTTTGATGTTTTTAATTACGATGCAGTGTTCTTTCACTTCACTATGATCTCTTCCCCACCCAGATTGTTAAAGAAATCATTTCGGAATCACCATCACGATGTCCATATACAGATATACACAATACAAGTTTCCTCGTACGTGACTTAAATATACACAACACTTTACGATGCTATTTATTTTAATACTGAAACTTTTATGGGACACTTTAAACACTGACTATGTTTGAATATTGCACGGAGGGTACAGAATTCGACTGTATTTTAGTTGCAAACGTCGGAAGGTTCGATGCGTGTGACATAAGTGAATCAATTACAAAGTCGATGGCAGCGGGTGCATTATCTTTCGGACCCTACTCATGGCGTGTATTACAATAGCATTTCGCTCCACCTCTTTGCTCCCCTACCACTTTTTATTTACTGGTAATAATAGTAAATCACTAGGAACAGTCGCGTATGTGTTACTGCGTCAAAGGGCGCGCATAAAAGGGTGTAAATTTATGTATTTAATGCTTTATAGCTGAACAGTATGTTAATGACAATTGTATGTATAGCGTTAGAGAGATATATCTTCTTGGAAATATATTTTCTCACGTAAGACCTTTTGTTGGAAATCTTCATAGCTCGGTTTCAATTATGTCGTTAAACAACAGTCGTAAAACGCTTGTTAATTACTTGAATGAATGTAATGTAAATAAAACCCTACATCTGTGGTAGAAAATAGATATGAAAATGGTTGTCAGGTTTTGCACTTCAAGAATCTTAGAAATGGTTAAAATATGATCTCATTTTATATAACAAGACGTAGTTCCGATTCTGTGAAATAGACAACCTAGAAGAGAGATTTGATAGATGGATACAATTCTTAAGAAATTAATTAACCAGACACTTACAACTTAGTCCCAAAAACAGTAATTTGTGACCCCAAAAAACCACAAACGGAAATTGAGCTCTTCTCGGTATAGTCATAATTCGATTCTTATGATATTCAATAAAATAATTAATAGGCCGAAAGGACTTTACATTTATGATTTCTTAGATTTTGGGCCTAAGAAGGCAATATGAATAGGATTTTGTACTAAGGTTAATAATGCATCTACATATCGCGCAGACACATTTAAACTGCCATCGTAGTCGAGATAGTGTTTTGTGCAGAGTACGGCTACATTACCTATCTAGAGGTATCGGGTTCAAATCACACGTCCTGCAGTATCACTGTATAGAAAGAGTTGAATATCACTACCTAGAGTCCCGATAGTATAAAACTTATGATAAAAGAGATAGTATTTCATACTTTAGGAAAGGCTAAGAAAATTATAATGTACACATTATCCTAAGTAATAAACACAATAAAATTTAAAAAGAAAAGTACTTAAACGTTTTTAAATTATAATTAAAGCACCCTATGTTTGTCCGAACTCATTAATGGGGAGGGAGTATCTATGTGAAAGACTGAGGCTTAACTTCACAAACCAGCTTACGGATGAGCCTGATATTGCCATACAGCGTTGTTTAAGGTGCAGCTGCCAGCGGATTCTCGACAATAGTATCGATAAAAAGCCGTCATGCAAATTATACAGTATTGTATCGCGGCATTGTGCGATTCGCGTTCAGAACGCATGCGACTGTCCCGTGGACGCTGCTCGCGATTCGCTTCGCGTTTCATTTTTTGGGGAACCTCTGCATTTCCAAAAGCCAGCTGTAAACCTGCATGATGTAACTCATACTTTTAAATATTTCAATAGGTTTTATTCTTGAATAGGCGCTGATAAATATTTATGTCTGAACACCCGCTTTTCTATGTGAAATCCGCCTAGGTCTACGGCTAATTTGGTGAATAATTTAGCATTTTTGTCACATACAACGTACTAAATTGTGAAAAGAACTAGAATATTCTAATATATGATTTATTTTAGTGTCAAAATGTTTGAAAGAATATTATGACATGTCAAAATATGCCTCACTAGTTTCATATCCGCAAATAGCAGAAATGGATACAGTAATAAACTCTTTGATAGTAAGTACTTTTGTTGCTTACTTGTTACTTGCTCTACTGTATACTAAATACTTAATACAAATTGTTATCAAATATACTAAAAATAAAACGAATAAAGTCGAACAGAATGTAATCAAAATGACAAGGATAATAATTTTACGAAGTCCTTCCATCAGAATGTGCTGTTTCATGTTTAGTTATTATGAGTTTTCATTCACACTTCGGTACCAAAAAACGAGTTGAATGAGCATCTCGATTGGTTTTTGTTAGAATGATGTATCCTTATGAAGTTCAGTGGCAGGATCCGTTGTGACATGTTGAAGTATGTCAAAACAAAATCGAGTGGCGTCTTGGGATTAGTCGAGTATTCAGTCAACACGAGTATTCGGAATCACTCGCTGTGTCGGACAATAGCAAGAAGTGGTTACTTCACTCTGTTTTTGTTACCCAACTATTTTTACAAATAGAGTATTTTTATAGGAATCTGCTTCTCAATTCCGTCAATGAGAACCTTTTCTATTTTTCTAAATGTAATTGTTTGAAATTATTTATTTGTGAAGGGCTGATGGACTTCAAATTCGGATAATTTGGGAAGATTAGCTGCAATTTTAGTTAACTATTTTTATTTTTAAAGTAGAGTAGTGGACATTTAGAAAAAGATCGAATCGGCCGGTACAATGAAGTAACTGTACATAGACGCATTAGTATGTAGGTGCGCATTTATGGTGGGCTCTCTACAAACAACCAGTTTCCATTGTTCTTCGTCGTGGAGCCACTTGAAAGCTGGGGACCACTTTCACCGGCTCACATGCAAATCGCCTGGACGTTGCCTGTATTACAGCCATTAAGAGTCGCCTGTTACTATGTACTTACTCGACACTATTTATAAAGGGTTAGAAAGCCGTGCCATTCTGCCGTGGAACTGTTCCACGTTACGTAGAGTTATACAATACCGGTTCCATAGAGCTAGGCTTACTGAATTCAATAACAGTCATGAATGCTACCATATGCTTTTGTCATTAATAGTCATTCAATAAAATACATTTGATATGGCTCTATGTTTGCATCTAATTTAATGTAATAACATTACGGAAATTAAACGTTAAATTTATTGATGTCAAAACATATTTAATTGTTCTTCCGCGCGACCTTTCTCAGTTAAATGTCAGATTTACCGAAAATTAATAAAATATGAGAATGTTAATTTTAGTCATTAGCCAAGAGTCAAGTTGTGAAGATGCCGACGAATAAAAAAATATGTTAAGAAATGTGTGTTCGCGCCGCCGCTGCGCCGGCGCACGCCTCCACCACAAGACACCGCTCGTGTTTGTGGAAACAAGTCAAATGTGTTAAATATGGAACATCAACCGCACCGAACTATTGTCAACCGTACTACTGGAAGTGACAACATCTTACACACTGTGTCAATACAACTTCTTACATTACAAATAACTTGCCTTCATGCTTGATTGTACCCAGGTTTATTTTTATATAAAACCAGCAATTTTATAATACATAAAAGCTTTCAGAAACAATCGACGCTTTGAAATTGAGGAAGCCTTTAATATGCAATATATCCATCTGCCTAAGGACATAACCAGTTTAGCACAACAAAAACGACGTGACTACATCGTAAAACACATTTTTTGTATTATAAATAGTTTAAAAAATTGCAAATTGGTTTTGGTAAGTTTTTATTGACATTAGCCAATTATTCAATTACCTAGAGGCGTTGGAGTGTGGGGTACACGTTTGCACGTAAGCTTGAAATTAACATTTATGTCGCTTCTATGTGTTTGTATCTGTGGACAGCCCATTAGCTTATTCAATTCACCCTGAGTGAATTGGATTTTCCTTCCTATAATGGACTCTAATCCGTCGGCACATGTCTTCAAGGGCGGTCTAATGCCGCTGTTGCATGAGACACTATTACTGTTTTTCGTAACGGCCCATTACAATCTCTCATGGTGACGTAGAAAAATTTAACATGTCATTTGGACATATTTTAAGAGTGTTTGTTTTTCACGTGGGGCGGGCCCATTTCACACGGTGTGTTTATAATGCCGCATGCCGCCCGCGCCGCGCTCTGCACCTCGTCTCACTACATTTACTATGACGTAGATTTTGATCTTTTACACATTCACGTAGCTAGTTAGTTGTTCCTACATATTTAGCTATTTGATAGGCACATTTCTTTAAAGTTTTACAAAATTTCATATTATTTGGCTTTCTTTGAAAATTCAGAATAAATTTATTTTAGAATATAGAATTACAGCAATTTATTATAGAGCTTTGTGGAGTTTACGAACTCTTTAGAATTCAAATTAATTTAATGATTTCATTTATTTGTTATTGCTCTCACTTTTGTATTTAGTTACAATTGCTTGCTTCAATGAGAATTAAATCCAATTACTTATTTGGACTTTCTATGATTAATATTATTTCCAACTAGTAAGCAGTCATAAAGCAGAATTATAGAATAGGCGTACTAATTAAATTAAATCTTAAATTTATTTGATGTTACACTAACAGCAACATTGAAATCATTAGTACTAATATAAAATATATATGTAAGTCTATGAGTTATATCCCCGGAACATCGGAGGGCATGTCGAATGGGAATAATTACCGGACGGGACTCGAACCTGCTGTGACATGTGGCCTATATTACGACATACGACATTTCATTTCGACTTATAAATGCGTTACGTTTATTTTGTACTATTTTTTATAAGGAAATAGGTGATATCATTAGGGGAGTGAGTCACACGAGAATTTAATTTCATATTCTAATTGTATAATTAAGGCCGTGATATAATGTAGGTAACTAATAAAGCGGAAAAACTATTTAATATCATATTGCAAAATGAAACAGACAAAAAAGAATTGTCTTGCTGAAGTGTCAAGTACATTTCCTGTTCTCTTTCAAGACTTTTTGTCACGCAGAACGAATTCTCCGAACGCATCCATACAGTAATTTATTTATTATTAGCACTCGCCCCGCGGCGACAGCCTTAATTATTTAGTCCATCAAAACTAGAATGTTTCATTATTCTTATATTAGATCTTATATAACTTTTCAAATATTAATATAGCTGGCCATTTTGGTTCTGTTACTAGAGTATAAGCGAAATTCGAGGCCTCGGATTTGCTTGAGGATCGACTAGATAATATGGTGGGACATTTTCCAATTTCTCTTGGAATATTGTCTTATGTAAATTTAAGTAACACTTTATTAACGTACCTACTGAGTATACAGGAACAAGGACTTCCCTATTAACTTATAGGTATTTTTTCCTACCTTTCCTCTCTTTACCAACATTTTTATACATAATCAGATACTTTCAAACAACTTTTAATTTGTGATCAAATTCCTTCACAGCTTCATTGACTTTTTTGTGTAGCAGTTTGTCGCGTGTCGGCGCATCCGCGCGATAATTTATCGCGTCCGCGACCACAGACCATCGCCCGCCCCTCATTAGCCGTGAACAAAAACTCCAATGTTTTATTTTCGCACTATGAGTCAGTGCGAATCAAACACATGAGCCGCATCTAAACAATACCGCACCAAATATCTGCACGTGTGCTTCGCTTTGATAAGCCAAGAGTGATTGGTTACACCAATTTGTAATTAGTGCTTTATGATCTTTCATTTTTAGTGTAAGCCATTTGTCTAATAACATTGTTTCTAGTTCGAATTTAGTACGGAAGGGTAATGCTCTGTTGTTGTGCCCAAATGTCAAGATATGATAAATGAAATGCGTACAGTGTTGCATTTCAACCGAACGTAGACTCTAACAATATGCCATACGGTATTTCCGTGTTAAGATAAATTAAAATACTTTAGCGATTGAGTAATGTTTGTTGACCCAAATCATTGTTTTCTTAGGCGAAGGAATTTATACAGGCATTTGGCAGATCACAAAATACCGTAAACCCTTTTCTATGCCTTTGGTATCTTACAGTTATTTACCAATTTATTTAAAGTCACCCCTCAATTCTTTTGATTCCCGGAATAATTACAACTTGTGTGTAACTTAACACAATCTTGTAGGACTGGCAAACTCATAAGATTGTTGAATAAAAAGTGTAGCATAATCGTTTTGGCATCGTGTGCGGCCCATCAGTGCATAGTTTCAGCGGCAGCTTTGCTGTGCAATGGGCCCTGAAGCGTACGCGCAACGATTTCAGCACGCATTTCACGCCTTTTTTGTCCATGTGCATGCGACGCGTCGCCCGTATGAAGATTCTTAATAGCACGTGAAGTGACAACTGCGGGTTTAATTGCAACCATGAGTTATTAGTTTGCTAACGTGTGCACACCGTAAAATGTACCACATGATTGTTTTTAACATATAACCTGTCGATTGTAAGAAAGAAAGCAATAAAATATGATGATAACGCTAATTGCTATGTGTGGGAAGTGTGAGTTCTCAACACTTTAAAATCATTAAGAAACGAAGCGTGGATTAGTGAGGGAAGAGATGTATTTTGATGTACAAAAGTTTTGATGTGAACTAACATTCGACTCAGTTGGGAATGTTATATTCTACAGAAATATATATTTTCTGTGATATTGTACCTATCAAGGACAAGCTTTGTACCTTAACGCAGAACCTGACAACCGACTAGGCCTTTGAAGCCTTACAAAAAGGATTCTTGAGATCGACTATCAAAGAGTCTATAAGTTTCGATATTACATTTTCAGAAAATAGAGCGCTAGGTTTCGTAGGAATGTTATTGTCAGAAGTTTAATATTAAAACGAGGACACAATATCTTAGGTTAGTTCTTCAAAGCTATTAATGTGTAAATAGGCCGCCACAAATTAAGGGTTTTGTAAACCGCAAGAGCGATGAAGCGTTGGTTGATTTTTAATTAAAATGTTGGTAACTCGAGTCAAGGCTGGTGTTAATGAATCGACGATTTCTGTTCGTTTCGATATTGCATTGTTTCCTGTCTCATTTATTAAGGGCCTGTGTACATTTGTTTTTAGTTTTTATTCCCCCTTGCCCGGATCTCGTTACGACAGCCAGTATTTTAACGAGATTATGTTTATTATTTTGGCCCTTATTAGTGTTTAAATAAATTTATTTAAATAAAGATGTTTATTTTTTAAGATCATCTGTAATAAATAATTGTAATTAGATTTATGCAACTCTACCATCAGACTATTAAAATATAATTCAGGTAAATCATACTGTAAAATATACTTACAAATACTCATTTTGCTTTAACACTTAAAGAGTTGAGGATGAGATAAATTTCCACTCTCCACAAAAACATTTTAGTTCTACATGAACCTTTTTAGCCTTATTTGGAAAATAAAAGTTTCCATATTTTCAATGGACGTGGGAGCGAATTTTATTAAAATGGAATGTTGTCTCATTGTCTTATTCGAATATGTTTCTTTCCTAATTGTTCTTGTTCCGTCAAGGAAATATTATTCAATTGTCTCTACCGTCATATTGATATCTAAAGTTCTTTGTGTTTCTACTCTGAAGAACATTACATTAGGAACAAACATCCTCTTGATTATTCCGGGCGAGATACAGTTTGTAGTGAATAATCGAATACATATTTTGGACTACATGAAGAATTTAGAATTTTTGTCCCTGTTCTTCTTTAAATATTTAAAATTTTTGTTTTTATCCTTTTTAAAAATTAGGTTTAGATTTTTGACGGTGATTATCATATTGTACATAGTTTATGAAATAATTAAGTAACTTAATTTGGTTATACGCTTTTGCTTCCTAGATAAAGAATTAAATACAAATAAACGAATGAGTTTACATCCCATCAATTCAGGTGTAATAAAACTAATTTTCTATTTCTCTTCAACCTTTGCCTATGAGCTTAAAAAAACATTAAACAATAAAAATACTGACTGTTTCACCAATAATCTATTTCACCAATAGACTCTGAATAATATTTAAAATGTACTAATTATAAAGTCGGAATTCATACTTAAGCCTCCAATAAAAACTAAGTGGACTTAACGAATTATCTATGCGCGTTCGTAAGGCAAGCTTTGTTATGCAAAGTTGTTCGGTGTGTAGGAGCGTTTACGAAGGCGCTTACGAAACGTGGCCTTGTTTACGCTAAATACTTCAGACAATAGTATTTACCTACCAAATGACACGTCCACTTAATTACAGATAAACTTGGACATAATTATCTACTGTTTTTTAATTAGTTACTATTGCCCAATTGATATAATAAGGGGTGGCGAAATAAAGAGAGATTTTTAATGCGATTGTTTTATTTCGTAAGCAATACTTGAAAAAAATGCTAATTTTCCCCAAAGCTACAATATTTTTAAAACAAAATAAAAGGACTTTTTTAAAAACAGAATAATAAGACGAATATTTATGTGTAGAGTTCGTGAGGGTAGAGACAGACGGTGGTGAAGCGTAAGGGAGGAGTAGCTTTTTCCAGATTACGGTTTATGTCTTTTGTTTAAAACTTATTGTTGTACAAAACCTCAATTTTTATAATAATCTACGAAAATGAAGAGAAAAATAAAATAAAAACTAATATCGTGACATTTACGTTTGTAATAATAATGAATGTCAATTATACCGTAATGTCGCTAGGACGGAGTTCTTTGCTATAAAATACTGAAAAATCATATACATTGAAACAAAATGTGTCCTATACACGAACACAGATCGACATTGCAATTAACTCACACAAACGTGTAGTAACATTTTCTTGGTGTGCTTACAAACCCCGCCCTAAACGAATTTTGACCAATCCTCGATCGCGGTAGGCATAGATCGTTGTGGCAACACGCCTCGTGTTTTTCGTCACGGAACGGCGACTCAGGCGCGACTCACACATTGTTAAATGTAAGCGTTCCTCGCTTTGAAGATACCGGATCCGAACCATCGTGCTATCTCGTTTCCACACTCGTCTACCCCGGTTCGCCTTCAGAGGCTAAATTCTTATCCAAGTCTGATATAAAAGCTGAAATTCAGGCTTCAGGCCACTTGGATTGTTCTGAATTTATTAACTTATAGATATTGTTGTTACAAATCCCAATATTAACGGTTTTATTTAAACATTTTGGTACCGGCAATACCATTGCCGGCGAGAGCAGTCGGCTGATAGAAAGAGACAAAGGATCAGGTGAAGCCGCTCTGAAGGCTGCGGAGGCGGCCAGTTTGACCATTTTTTGTTGGTCCGCTGATTGTGAAAGATTACACTTGAGAGTCGAAATACATCTTTACATCACACGTCAGTGGGCACTGAGCTGTCTTCAAAGTAACACGGATTAGACACACGCAGTTTCCTTTACGTAATTATGTCTGCGTCCATGCTGTGATAGTGAAAGACTGAAATAGTGATCTTCTGGGACTTTTGCATGTGTTCGGACTAATTTTGGTGTTTAGAGCTACCGTTGTCCATCATCTAGCTCTTGATTCATCACGTCCATGGCTGTATCAACACTCAACATGACTCCGTACTTCACCGGATACTCTTTTCAAGGTAAGCCTTCAGTTGCTGTGTAATTACTTCCTACTTGATAATTTTAATTGGCCACACACTCATTTTAGCCTTTTCGATTCTTACGATTTTAACACTTTAGGTAATTTAAATGACTTGGTGTGAGTGTATTTAGTTATGCATTTAGTTTATTCTTAGATTTTCCTTATTGCTTCAGTTTCATAGACAACAATTGTTAAGGTTTTGTTGATAGCATACTAATTTTCAATATATTGCTTTTCTATGTTTTCATTTCTACGGTATATATTTTTTAAGTTGTAGCATACTTGTTTACTTTAATAATTAAATTTAAGTACATCATTAATGTGTTTTGTAGTTTTGAAAACATAATTCTTACTTATAAGTATTAAATTTTTATTTGTAAAAATGCCTTCTTCAATTTATTGAATAACCGTTAATTGAATAACGTTCTTTGGTTCGAAGCCAAATCACACCAATCTTTTTAGTTTTTTCTGACCAATCAAACCTCAAATTATGGTTTTAAAGCCGAGCAATAAATAAAAACATGTTGTTTCACCCATGATTAGCTGATATTTAGCAGCTGATTATGAATCGGTAATACCAGTTAGATTTTAAATTATGTCATAAAAATGGACAACCGCTTTTCGAGCTAAGGGTCCGAAAACGATCATAAAACTATAAAATCACGAAGAAATTACAAAGTGCCTTTTACAGCTACCAATATAACAATATTTCATCTTCGCGGGTTCGACAGAACACGGACTAAACTATACTTTATACTAACTTTTTTGTTGTTTATAACTGAACCTTGTTTAGAGTCCACTTTCTGGAATGGTCAAGGACCGTAAGCTATAGAAAGTGATTTGTCTCTGTTTCAATAAAGCATTTCTGTCACGACTGATCTATTGTCATATTCCAGTCATTGTCCGTATGATCTTGATCTTAATTGAAGAAGAGAAATATAATTGATTATACTTTGATTTCCATTTTTTTGGATAATAGGCTAACCACGTTTTTGTAAATTCTGTAACTTCTATAGGTGCAACCGTAAAAATCTCCAAAAAGAACAATCACGCCGCAAGTTGGAGTTATTTTTGTTATCATTTTACTTCAAATGCTTACTGTACCGAAAAATCCTTCTTTGATTATGATTTTCAAGATATACGGGTGTAGAAACCAAAATGCATTTAGGTTAAAGCTTTAAGATTCAAGAGAAATTATTACCCGTCGTAAAATACCGAGTAACTTTTGTTTTCTAAGCGTCCTGTCGTTTCTCTGTATCGGCGTTTTATTACTGGCGACAGTTTTTTATGAGTATCTAAAGTTTCACGGACAACCGTTCGTAAATACTACTACTATTCACTCCTACATTTTTTGTTAACATCGCGACAGTTCCTTGTACTATTTAAAGCCTATTTTCCAAAATAAAACGATAAAAACAATCATTACCTAGACATGAGGTCAAATACGTGTAAAAATGTAGGTATAGTAATAACTCGTATTATATTTCATAAGGTTTTAAATTAAATATTCCATTGTTTCCCCTGCGGCCGAACTTTAAGATCATTTCAAAGGCTTACCGTGTATAAATAACAACGAATACTGCTCCAAAAAGCTCTCGCACTGACGGTTTTACACATAAATCATTACCATACGAAAACATTTCGACTGCATTGTTAAAAATGTCACTTCGACTTATGACCTGTTTCGTCTAAGGCAAATTAAAAAGAAAGAGATAAATATATTTGAAAGGGTTGAGAGGAGAGAGCAATAACATTAAAGAATGCCGACGACATTGGTACGGATAACCTGTCACATTTTTTCTTCTTATGTGTTTATAAATAAATCTGAACATATTTATAATAACGTTTCACATAAAGAACATATTTTGCAGTAGTCAACATTTATGGCTCTACATAATTTAGCGACAACTGGGATTTAATAAATTAAAGTTTATTTTATTGTATGTGAATGGAATGTAGTAATAATCTCGGATACTTCATCTAGATATCTATTATTATAGCAAAACAATGCATTACAACAAAATCATAAGTAAAGGCGGATCTTCCAAAATGTTCAGCTACGTGGTTTTGTGTCATGAGTCACGTCTGTCGCGCGTAAACCGAGGCTGTCGCGGCGGCACGATGCCTTCTTTGAATTATTAAAAATATTTCGATTTTTTAATTCGACTTCAAATTATATGACTTTTTGAAGTATAAATCGGGATTAGTGTCTTATAAGTCCATCTGATGTGCCCGTGAACATCACAAAACGTTTGTTCAATGCCTTAAGAGGATGAAAGATTATTTACAAAGATGCCATTTGTAATTTGTAGAAATTAACTACCTTTTTGTTTTATTTCGGATTACGAAGCGGCTTTAAATCTTATCTCGTCGTTTTGTAATAATAAATAGGGGTAATATTTTACTACTTACTATAAAAAATCATGGGCATAATATTTAGTTCAGATTAAATCTTAAACAACGTGTATTGGGATATTCTAATACTAAGAGTTGGTGCATAATGATGCATTTGCGCAGGCTGTAAGTATGGAAGTTAACGTCGGTATTAGTTGGCATAATATCTGCGATGAGTGGAGCGCGATCAGATCCGCCGCGGGCGACGGTGACGGACCCGATGAACGCCGATACTGATCGCAACGCTCGGCCACCTTGTAATTTTCTCCTCGAACCAGAGTGCATTTTTCTTATCCCACATTATGCTATAAATATTTTATTGGTTCTTATAAAGATTTGCGACAGAAATTACATTTGTTTTTAATAACTCGCATGCCACATAAATTCTCCTCTCAATTAGACTTTAAATGTTAGGGACCAATTACAAGAACGATACTACCTACATCACGAAACATTGGATTTGTGACCTTTATGAGGAGTTCAGTACCATAATCAAGGCTTAGTCACATTCATATCACGGGCCGACAAGCGGTGCACATCTCCGCGCACACGCACACAACTCGGCGGCGCGCCCGCGCAGATCAAAGGCACCGACAGGCTCTTTTAGCCGCATAATATGACGCGTCCCCCGCCCCCGCCCGCGGCCGGCGAAATGCCTCGCCGCCCGATCAACCTTCAGGGCGCTTACTTGCCATTACTTATGCCGATCTATTAATAAACAAATTGATATAACGGATATTTAAAGCGGGACCTTTGATTTAACCTCACGTTACTTTAATCAAAATCAGTTTATTAGATAATATAATCTATTTATGAAGTAAGTTATGTGGCGCCGTGGTCTACTAACTTGTATTTCTGTTGCAATAAGTAAGGCAACTGTATTTGTTATTAGAATACATTTCCCTTATAATATCTGAGCAATCGTATCTGTTTATCGAAACCCCGATCGTGAATATATCGTGCGGCTGAGGTGTTGAAACTTTTAAAATGATTATCAGATTAAGCGAGGCCCATGAGATCAAAATCTAAACAGCCCAGAGCGATGCGCGCCTTTCGCGACAAAGGTCTGCTATAATACCTTTCTCTTGTACAATAATTCTTTGCTTTAGTGCCTAATTTTCTATTCAATTGGTTTTTAACAAGTGTTTTTGACTCTATCTACAACTCTATATTATATCAAGATGCCTATTTGTGCTGATGGCTTGTTAAAGTCTTTACAAAATAGATTTAATAAAACCAATATCTCCTGTTATTAAAATTTCATATCGGATTAAGAATAATTATTTCTTTCTCTCTGTGACTTAACAAGGTTAGCCAAAATATTTTTGTATAACAATTTCTATAAGTAGGTACAAGAAGAACAGTGACTAACCACTGAATAATATTATATCAACTTAAAATTTATAACATAACAAATATTATACATTGCCAATATAACAACTACCGCTTCTGTTCTTTATTGACATTACTTAACATACAAACCCATTGTAGACATATTTCTTCTATAATTATTAATGTAATGATTAATGAAGTCAAACAACGTGAGCTATTTAAGGTTTCGTTTCCACTGCGGCACAAAACTTTGACTGTATTTATTAGTTTCTTGGGCAAAATCCTTTGTCCAAGCGGCATGTGACGACGTCAAAGAGTCCATTTCGTGCAAGAAAAGAAAAGAATCCGTCAAATTAGTACATAACGCGTTATGAATACGGAATGAGGTCAAACAGGGCACTCTCAAACATAGCCTATTATATTGAAATAAAATATTCAGTTCCATTCATTACTTACGTAGGTACGTACATTATATTCGGCTCTGACATGCCGAAAGGCGTTGCCTCAGTTTGAACAGTTGGCAACACGTTCAATAGTCTCCCTCGTGTTTTAACAAATTATTAGAAAGACTTTTTGTCTTCTGTAGCTGTAGTTCCGCTTTCTGTGACGTGGATTACCAAATACATGAACCTAGCTTTGTTCACTTAAACTCTAGCTTTGATCCACGACCCATTTCGATTGAACCTATTGTCACTGTTTTTGCACTTAAATAGGCGTGAGCCAGTGGCATGGAGCAAATTTCATGCTATCAGCATTCAAAGCAAATAATATTTAGATTTACCAAAAGCTATTACCCAAACGAGAATAAGCCGCTATGTATCTCGTATGGAAGTATAATAGAATTGATTTGATATTCGATTGCTACATTTTGTGGCGGGCGGCGCGGCCACGCGACCACGGGCCACACAGAATACTTTGAAGACTTGAAGAAGGCTTAATGGAATGACACAGCCTTTGTGAACGCCGCCCAATTCTAATGCCTATTCAGATGGCATTTCACCTCTCTTTGTTGCTTGATTTCGGATAGTAATAGGTTATTTTATTAGCGTATAGATGCATTTTTAACGAGAATAGAAATCTTGTGTCGATGGAAATTGATGCTACATTGTTATTTTAGTTGCGAGGCATTGAATCGGATTACATACCTATTAATGTAGAGCATGTATTGTTAAAAAGTTGGACTTGTTGATCGAATTAGATTTTGTATGCTCTATACACGCTTCACTGATAACCTTTTAACTATCGCTCCACAATACTCTACATATACACCGGTATTATTCAATTCATTTTGCACTAGCTTTTGTCCAAAGCTTTGCTTTCTTCGTTTTTAACTAAATGAATGTACAGTCAACATTGAATACAGTGTTATTATAATGACACATTGAAAGAATAAATGACCAAAAACGTTTTATTACTCGGCTTTTAAACAGATGTGTATAATGATTTACATAATTCGTGTTTTGGCATCTATAATTTCTGAATATACCGCGATATCGTTTTAGTAATGTAAGGAAAACACATACTTTCAAATTAAACGATCGATTTTGATATGAACAACTTACAAAATTACACGGACGGTTAAACTGGAAATGCATAAACATAATAAGTTTCATAATGTTTATTATTGGTACTGTTAACTAACGGACGTACGATCAAGTTATTTACTACATCTAGGTAGTCGAAACGATTAGAGTAAGGTGCGTTTAGAACGAGTTGGGGCTTCATAATTTTCAATACGAAAGCAAAAACGCACAGAACATTAATTAGATTTCCTGAACTATGACCAGGTTTCGCAGTAACAGCTCGTACAGTTATCGTTGGCATACAACTCATGTGGAAGGAAAGCGGTGTGGCGTGTGACGTAAAGCCCCATATAAATTTTACTATAGGCACATTAATGTCGCTACGTGAAATTGATTTGCAAGCAGAAACATATTATGATTGTGAAAACGGGGTTTACGATTTATTTACACAATACGATATCGACTTCAAACATTATAAACTATCACTGTACCGTTGTTATCAAGCCTGTGCGACAATTTCTCCGAAGACTTTTTGTAAGACCAAGAATTATACCTATATTAGGAACATAATACCTACATCTTAAACGACTCGTTTCAGTTGTGATTTAAAGAAATCACCTGAGTGTGGCAATGAAGAATGTACCGATATTTTTGTAATGATTTGCAAGTTTACAAGAATGATTCTAAGTGGCAAATAAACGAGCCCGTTATATCGTCGTCCAGGTGCAATAGTGTGTGTTGCAGCACAGGCATGAGGCTGGGATATCTTTA
Organism: Anticarsia gemmatalis; assembly: GCF_050436995.1. Classification (NCBI taxonomy): domain Eukaryota; kingdom Metazoa; phylum Arthropoda; class Insecta; order Lepidoptera; family Erebidae; genus Anticarsia; species Anticarsia gemmatalis. Next base: position 6,451,885 of record NC_134760.1, read on the forward strand.
CGCCTATTGCGCTCATAACTTTTATTGGCCGCCATTCCTGTGGACCCACGGCTAGTGCAATACTAGTAACCTATGACATCAAACGTTTCAAACGACATAAAGTGTTTTACTGTGAAAATAAAATGTGCCATTTTAGTGGACATCGACCAGACAAAAACAAAGTGCAATGCACTTTTTACGCGATCCTATTCAAATGATTAAGAAATTCGAGTCGTACAAATTGAAAATGAGTTTCATCAAAGCAAAGATGGAAGGTTAAGAAATTCAATCTCTATCCGACAATAGAAGTGATAACCCGAAAGTACTACGAAGGTTGATGAAAATGTGATTGTTAATTAAAGTTGACACAGAAATGCGAATGGTGAATTCAGAATCTTCATTTATTCGGTCACGGTTTGGCTCTTACGTTTAGTATTAAATGATTGACTCTGTTTCAATTTCGTCTAACACGAACGCAACGGTTGAACGAATCGGAACACGATTATGTGATTGTGAGAAAATTTTATACTTCAACGGTGCAACGGTGTCTATGTCTAACTTTAGTATGTGATTATGTTCCGAGCTGAGGAGACTTGCTATTGCTATGAATAAAACGCGTGAGTAAAAAATATTGACAGCTTCAGTATTGATACATTCGGCTACCGAGAGCACAATGTCGACCTACTGACTGATATTTTTTGCCGATTCAACATTATTTTTAGAGCTACACATTTGTGTGCCACCCTGGTAGTAGCTATTGTTGCGTTCATCTTGTGCATGATCGAAAAGCACTTCCGGACGATTAGTTACAAATGAATGTTTGAATTTGTTGTTAACTTCACCTCCTTTTGCGTTAATAGCGTTACAATGTTTGCGAATTCTATTACGCATTGTGCACTTGAGATCTCTTTGTGATTTCATTGTGAAGTTTTCATCAATTGCGTGTTTGAATGATCCTGTTACTTCGGAGGGTTTGAACGATAAATTCTGTAAGAAGGTTTAACTGAATGAAACTTTTTTAAAGTTAATTCATATGAATTGTTTACTCTACTGTTGTTAGCAATAAAAATATTGACAATTGCTTCTTAATATCTGTGCTCAATTTTTAAGAAAGCAAGATCTGAGCAAGTATACAATTTTCTTCAAAACTTCGACTTATCTTCTCTAAGCATACATTTTTCTCAGCCTAATTAACAATTTTAAACATTTCTCAGTGACGTCTTTTGATTTGTTTGTACCATTAATCTATAGTTTACAGATTTGCATGAAATCACTATGCATCATGTAGCTGAAATTCGTTCTCGCTGTAAAACAAGTATAAAATATCGATGTCACTTATAATTAAAATAAAATTTTAATATTGAAAGAATCTGATAAACAACAGCGTGGTTGGCTTTTAGTCGAATATTTGAGTTTCAACGTACACGGCTATTAGTTATTGTGCTTCAAACGTTGACGTCTACACTCAACAAATCATCATAAAACCTCATAATGATAGAGCTATACACAACATGACTATAAACTATCTCGCTAAAATAAAAACTATATTATAATGAAGTGATACATTACTACAAAGCCACCCACATTTGTATAGCAGGGTTGTTATGGACACGTTATGCGTCATAAATATTTCGGGCACATAAAATTAACACTCAAAAACATGGGCTTTCGAGGCACCGCAACGTCTACGGCCTCCTACAAAAAATATGGGGATCGCTTGCAGAACCACACTGTGACTTCGGGCACCACAAAAGCAAACTTACCTGTCAATAAAATACTCTATGTTTAAACCATAAGGTTCAATTTTGAATGACTAATCGCATCTGGCTATTACTTTGGGAATTTGTATTGATGGATACAGATGTCAACTCGAAATCGTTGTGATATGGTCTATTTTTGATTGTGATATCGAGTTGCGTCCCGGTTCCTTGTCTTATCAAAGGACATACTTGTTGACATGTTGTCTAATTGATTGGTGGTTCTCAGTAGGGGTCTAGGGCCGTACACGAGGCGGAACCTTTGAGGAATTATTTGAAATTGATAATCTATAAATGCCTTCACAAGTGGAACATGCCACTGTTATGTTTTTTATTCATATTAGGGTTTCTTGGCGGTTCATTTTAATTTTGGCATGAATACTTAATTAAAAAATAATTAATTAGGTAATGTAGGTTGGCAATGTTATTTGTTTTGAAGAACATGCTTTGGGTGAAGTTAATTAGAAATTGTAAAATTTCTTTAATATGTATTTTTCATAGTATTTCAATTACTGATAAATTGACTAACTATACCGATATGATATGTAGTAAGCAATTACTTTTCAGCTTTCATATTTACTGAACTGCATTTTCATAATTAAGATATTGAGGTGAAAAATTGTTACTGTAATACAATCTATGGATGATTGTTGATTATATTTTTTATGTAATCTCATTTCGAATAGGAGCTAACATGCATGCACAAAGGCGTTGCAAAAATCGACGACCGGCGGCTTCCTTTGACGTTAGGTGGTCCCAACCGCTGCCCGCACCAATGATGTGATTATAATAGCGACACTTTACGCACACATATTCACATTAATATATCTACAAGTAATATAATTTATATTATAAGGGATTATTTGCAACCACCGTTGAAGCGGGAAACTTAATTATGACTCACGATACCCATCATTGTAAAAGATTAATTACATTTTTGATGACTTTCTTTTTCACTGACGAAGATCAAGATGATTCAACAATATTAAAGGAATTGTTCACACAACTAAATCTTGTTCTTGTATAGGAAAGTAATCTAGGAATTACATAATTTTTTGTGCTCCCGATACAAGTTGATACTCGTAAAATGTAACAAGTCGAACCCAACAAAGGCCAGAAATAGTTTAAGTGTTATCGTTTCTGCTTGACCGCACTCGTGTAAAAGAAATTGGATACTCTTGCTTGAGAACACTGGCAATGAAACGTAAAATTACGAGGTGATCGAGGCCTACCGATGACGTAGGTACGTATTATACTGTACAGCGTGTAGGAGCCAAGCTGACGTGCACCGCCTTGCCGCAGCTTTGTAATCTATAATGCATTGTTGCCATTGATACTTACGCATTATTTGAGTTTAATACAGCTACCGGACTGCAGTTAATACTGTCAATATAAAGATGTATCTTCTCGTAGAGACGGCACAAAACATTTTCAATAATCTAATATTGCACTTATATAGTCTATTGAGTTGCGATTGTATTTCATGAACCAAATGAATGTAAAGAATATGAAGCCTTTTCTTCACAGTTGGAATACACACAATCAGAGGGCTTAGCATCAATAGTGAAGTCGATTCACGGCTAGTTTTCGTGTATCATTTATGTGCATGTTTTAAGTTAGACATTTTCGTTACTATAGACTGAAATATTTGAAAGGTATTTAATGTCTTGTAATTTTGTTATTAGGTCAGGGTCGTATGAATCAGTTGGGAGGGGTGTTCATCAACGGTCGTCCGCTGCCGAACCACATCAGGCTGAAGATCGTGGAGATGGCGGCGGCGGGCGTGCGGCCCTGCGTCATCTCGCGACAACTGCGCGTCTCGCACGGCTGCGTCTCCAAGATACTCAACAGATACCAGGTGAGAATCGAAGATGTTCCCACAACAAACTAATTAAACTTGCTAAATTAACTTTAATTGCTCACCGTTTATTTTTTCTTACGTCAAGATCTGTAGTAGACTGATTGGTGATAATTTTGTTATCAGGAAACTGGCTCCATTCGTCCCGGTGTCATTGGAGGGTCGAAGCCGAGAGTTGCCACTCCCGAAGTTGAGAACAGGATCGAAGAACTGAAGAGACAAAACCCAGGTATATTTTCCTGGGAAATTAGAGATAAACTAATTAAAGAAGGCATTTGTGATAAAAACACTGCACCGTCAGTCAGTTCAATTTCGAGGCTTATAAGAGGAGGCAAAAGGGATGAATCAGATCCTAGAAGAAATCACAGCATTGATGGTATTCTAGGTAAGTTATACTTACCTCGGATTTATTGAAACTTTTTGTATTATAACTTAACTTTGAAAACAAAAGTGGCGTGACTCTAGGTTTACACACCGCAGACATTTGCTGTATCAGCGAGTAGTGTAGTTTGTAGGAGCACTTAACCGCTTGAAGAGTACCGCGTTGTGTTTGCATCAAACTTTATATTGCTCTAGTTTGTTGTTGAGCTCACTTGATAAAGGATTATGACTATGCTGTGGTTTATTCTGAGTCTATTATTTCCAACGCGCGAGGTCAATGCGAGTAGGCATTAAGAAGCATTTAGCAATACTTTAAAAATCCTTGGCAGATAATATTCAATCATTGAAAGAGTCACTGGTGAAACGGGCGAAACCTTCGTTGTAATGATGCGTAAATAACTCGCCGTGTCATCGTAGTCCTTAACGCTGATTCGAGACCATAATCACTTAATTTAGTTCAAAGCATACTATTATTATAAATTTATTCCCATAATGAGACTGTCGGAACGTTTGCAAACTTCACAAAATGGCGTATAAAGTTAATAATCCACGTAAAAGTGAAGCGGGCGCGGCGCGCGCGCACGCCACGGCAGCGCCCCTTGTGTCGGCTTCGAAATTGTAGGTTATAAAAATGAAATTAGTATCCAAACGTGTTATTATCCCATCGCGTTTGGCCGCGGGGCTTGCATTACGACAATCTGTCCGTACTGCACGTCTTGTGCCGTATAGCTATCCAATATAAAATGGCGCTCCTAATATCCCGGTTCAGTGACGGAGCGCGGTTTTGCTGGCGAGATTCTGCGCACCGATAAGATTATGCATATTAAGTTGTGCGCGGCTAAAGTAATATCTACACTGGAAAAGCGGCCCCCTTTACCGCTCGAGCTCGCGTATTGAAAATTTGCTGTTCGTGCCTGTCCTGTGACACCGGCAACGGTACATTTTGGTCGTGAGTTTTTCGTAGAAATATTTGCATACGTACGGACCTCGGTTACATCGGCCGACTAATTATTATTTCAGGGTTCGCGGTTAAGCAACTTAAAAGTACGTTATGAATAATTATAAAGCTTTGCATATTTGACGTTTCGCTTATTTGATGTTCATAACTACTGCGCTGAAATGAAATTTAAAACCTGAACGTACAGTTAAATACGACAATGACGGGTAACACGTCCAGGCTATAAATAATCTAATTTCGTTTTATTATCAACTCATACACAGTAATATTTATTAAAGTCTCGAAGAATTCATTAGAAGCTACTAGAGGCGTAGTGTAATGTGGTTACGTTTAATTTAATAGAGGCCGCGTGTGGTCCGCGCGGTAGTTCCAACATAATCATCGAAGTAAAACAAAACCAAACGAATGGTTAGAAAGTCGCAATAAAAATGACTGCGACAACAAAATTCATGTAATTTCAACAGCCATCAATGTGATTGTAGCCATTTGAACTGAAGTGACTACCTATCTCGAATATAAGGAAGACGTAGATTACAGTAATGTAGATTTAGTTGCATTGTAAGATGCACATAACTTTAAGTAAAATGCTTAGCTATGCACCAACAAAGAATTCTATTATTCAAAAGGTCCATCGTCTTGTGAAGACTCAGATACCGAGTCGGAGCCGGGCATCACATTGAAGAGGAAACAGAGGAGATCAAGGACTACGTTTTCTGGAGATCAACTTGAAGCTTTAGAACGTGCCTTCACTAGGACTCAGTACCCCGACGTCTACACCAGGGAAGAACTGGCACAGAAAACAAAACTCACCGAAGCGAGAGTTCAGGTAACTATCGGTGGCACTCAAAACAATTTGTCTGTATCAATGATAGATGAACGCAATCAAATAAACCCATTGTTGGCCGCGCTCACTCCCCGCCCCTACAAAAGCGTGGCACTAAAAAAACAGAATTACCTTTATAATTAATTACAACAATAGTAAGAGCTACCATATGCTTTGGCTACCGTTGTTTTATCAGTTTTTGTTCTGTTAGTGGCTCCTCATAATTACAGGTTTCAATATGATGTGTAATCGACTGAGCCCGTAATTATGTATTGATGAGTTATTTGTAATAGCTGTATCTATCATAACGCCTTTATACAGCAAGAGTAGGTATTAAACTGTCATAAATTTAATGAACAATGTGCTCTGATTATACTCATTGTGCTTAAACCTATGAAGATATTACCAGGTATTAAGTTACTCAAGTGAATAAATTAGTATCTGCGTTTAGTAATCTGTTAGCAGTGTGAGTAATATGTATTTTTGTTTTGTTTAGGTATGGTTTTCCAACCGAAGAGCTCGTCTTCGTAAGCAACTGAACTCGCAACAGCTCAGCGCTTTCAACACCATGTCTTTACAATCCGCTTTCCCGTCCGTTCATCAACAATACGAACCCCCTTCTACTTTCAACGCGCAATGTGCATCGTGGCAACAGTCATACTCTTCTGCTTTAGGCACTAGCTCCGTCCTGAACTCAGCTCTAGCGCCTTCTCTACACCAATCAGCACTAACAGCTCCATCTGTCTGCCAATCGGCTCTTGCGGCGTCCTCTCTACATCCACCAACTTCAACCTCTTTCACCTCTGGCAACCTTACTCCTCTGTCCCACTCATCAGAACTGGCTACTCCCTTACAAGCCCCGGCTGACACTACGCCACCGAGCTCAAGTCCAGCTTCGACTAGTCCGTCTGCAAACCAGACTAGTGCAATAACTTACCAGCACTCGACTTATGCGAATCCCAGCGAGCCTGTCTCCCATCCATACGGCTATGGTGACTACTCCAAACAGGAACACGCCATGTCAGCACACAACCACTGGACATCGAGGCAACTCAGCGGACACGCGCAAAACAAACTCGCTGAAGTCGGAGCTTGGCCCGAAAATTATAGGTAAGCATTTAATACTAGTCAAATACGCCTTTATTTTGATAGCACGCCACGATTTAAAACATCTCAATAATCCCCAACGGCAACTAAGTAGCTCTATGAATTATTGATGTCGAGCTACTCATATCTGAGTTGGCTTATGCGGATGAATATGCAATTACAATAAAGTGACCTTTGCTGCCGGGCATTTAAATAACTATCTATTATGTGAATACCAGATATGACTGTTACACTAATAGCAGGTTTAGGGCGTTTATTAACAATGACATCATTTAGGGTTAGTCAGTGAGTATGCTTAGCTGTTCATGAGTTATTGCGCAGACACGTGAGTATCTACCGAGTACGTAGAGTTGGATGCGTGTAATGTAGCGTCCGGTGGCTATCGTGCGGGCGTGGGCTCCGATCGCAAATCGGGGTGCGTAGCTTTTATTTCTTTTCACCTTCCTTTATCATTAGCCGAAGCGGCCGCTAATCAATTAAGAGTGTAAGAAGTCGGCCATTATACGCCGCGCGGGTGGTTATTACAGCGCGCGCCTCGTAATACGCCGATCCGATCGTGAATGCAATAGGGCTGCGAATTTTATAGTAATTTTCAATCGATTTTTAATTAAAGCTTACTAAGTTATTTTATATTCTCATGCGATACTCAACATATTCTTTCGGGCTTGAGTTTATTACGACAGAAAGAAGGCCGTAGAAAACATTTCACTCGTGCTATGTCGATAGTATGTGTAACTACCAAAGTGAATTTGTCGAATGACAATGTGACAAATACATTGTCGCTTTGTACTCTATACGGCGACGACATTTATCTGTGTTATCGAGACAAAGCACGTCTATAAACCTCACATTGGACCACACACAATATCTCGCCTTGCACAATGGCGGACAAACCAATAATATATGGGTTAGCTACGTCCATGTGTCGGTCTGTCTTATCTAGTCCTTTACGCGCGCTTGATTGACGTAACACCTCGTTTCGTCTCTATTTGTTATTTTTGTCTGCCAAAAATATTGTATTGTGTACCGAAAGTGTGGCTAATGCGTGTTTCATATCTTTATGGGTCGAGAATTGACGAAGAAATTCCTTTTCCGTTGTTGTTTTGTGTCGGCACCGCACGCAGTTGCTTCAGCCGGAAAACCTATATCTTATACAATGTCTATGAGTCATAATAAATCAGTTACCTGCCTATCTATTAGTTGTGAGATACTTGAGTGCCTCTATAATTAAGTTGGACAGTCATTGGTCGTAAATAGCGATTGTGATTGTCACTACATGGGTTATTCCGATTATAACACTCGCCATTTTCCATGACACTTTGGCGAATTATTGTGTACGATTTTATAGTCAATATTTTAAACGGAAACAGTTTCACTACGACGTGTTTTGATAAGCTAGAATATGCTTTTCATATGGCCATGACAAAAGGAACCTTTATGTAAAGTCAGCCGTCGGACAATACTGTCTGAATTATAGAGCCAGAGATACCGTGCTTTTATTACTGCTTTTCCTCTATTTTCTTTTAAAATGTTTACATAGTAATACAATTTACGTTGAAGTGATGGTTACTAATAGCAGTTATCATAACATGATCTAGTAAATGTAGCCTGATACTATTTTTCATGAACAATTTCCTGTAATTAACTTACACCGATTTAAAAGTTAATTATACAGTTCTAAGTTCTAGCTAGCGTAATAAATTTCTGAGGAAATGAGATAACTGTCTTTATAATTATTATTTACATTGTCAACAACAAACAACAGACAACAAAATAAGAGTCAAGGCCTTCGAACTAAAACAGCCGATCCCCATTGATATTAGAAATCTTTGAACAATACGTTGTGGATAACAGATAAACAGTAATAAACACAGCTTGCTTTGTACGGCAAGCGGCGATTAATGAGAGGCCGAACGTGACATTAGTGCAGTGAACCTAAGCATTATGTTAACACAAACCCGGTATTAAAACTTATCTGCAGCTATTTGCATTCGACTTCCTAAACTGCAGTCGGTCTCGCGTGCAACCACCTTGCGCTTGCGTCGTTCACTTTCCATGCGAAACGTTCGAAAACTTATTGTTTTCGCACGTGTGCCATTCACATGCTAAACGTTTATACATATTTATAATATAGTAGAATTTGGGATATGTTTAATCATTATTGCTGTTTAACTGCCACTTTATGGCTAGAAAATCTTTGTAGAAATTATTCGTACGCGTACATTAAACATGAAGGTTCTTGTTGTAATTATAGGTCGAGGTAAAAGAAACACATATTAGGCGTCAGCTGTTCTTCATTCCGTGTAATTAGTTACAAATGCCGATAGCGGAAAAGGGTTAATCTAGTTGTGACAGATGGGCTGTTAACCCTTACACATTACCCATATAGTGTACTAATTTGAACCCTAGCCATTTTCATGTGATTGAATAAATATATTAGAGCGGTTATTCTAGTGTAAGACTCTGTCATACAATACAAAAGTGATGTAATGCCATGAGTATGTTCATTGTAATCGTAATTTCAAATGTAGAGCCGACATTACGACCTTGGTAGTTTATGAGCGATGTACGACACTAATGTACCTTAATAATGTATTAGCCACTGTATTAACTATGGATTAAAATTTTATTGCACGCTCAGTCACGAAATGCTTCCGAAAATTCCTCTTTGAGTCAACCGTCTGCATACAAACGTCGGTTAAATTATGTTGTTATGTAGCAATTACAAGGTGGCATTAGAGCTTGCACTCCGTTATTATTCCATTATTTTAGTGTAATCAATAGGTTGGCGGTAATATTTATAGTCCGAATGAATAAAGCGAAATTATGTAGCCAATGTTCTCCCACGCCCGCATATTTCATTGATCGTTATTTATTAATAGTAAAAGCCGATTAAAATTTCTAGGTAAAAGGCAGGATATGCAAAGATTGAAAATAAAAGACCTCGACTTTCATAAAACCTTGATTCTATTCTTGTGCATCGTCGAAGGTACTCTTAGTAACATTTATAAATAGAAACTTCTACCTATCCTTTAATAAGGTAGTTAATAATCTGACAATTATTAATTTATGTTTTTCTTTTGTTGCAGTTCTTTCTTCGGTACAAATCCTTCGCATTACGCGTCGCACGCGCATTCGCCTACTGAGGCTAAGTCTGGCTATCCTTACTTAGGCCAACTTGGCGGCATGGACATGGGACGAGTTCATTAGATTAGAGACATAATATTATGATCTGTGGCAATAAGTGCCTACCAATATACAATAGAATGCTATAATATAACTATTTTATATATAAATAATATTCAATATAGATTCAGGACATATCATAACGTGCCTTCATCATACAGAGAGTTTAATATTTCTACAGAATATATTTCGTATATTTACTTACTTATAATAGAATGTAGTGTACAATCACTGGTAGGTATATAAAGAGACTTATTACTCTTAACTTCACTGTATTATAGAGCTTTATTATGTAAATAGTTTATAGATTCCTTTTGCTTTATAACGGAGATGTTCACTATTTTCAAAAATAGCATTTCTCTTCAATTTCATTAAATGTTTGTAAATCTTAAATTGGAATATGAAAGGTGATGCTAAACCTATAATTATTCATTTAAATGGTTATTTTTATACTAAATTTTGCTGTTTACCTGAACACAATGTATTGAAATGTGTTTTTATTGGTTTGTATAAAAAAGTTTTAGAACTTATCCATTGTATTAAAAATATTAACGGTTCCTGTATTAAGAGTGCACATTACAAATTCCCGTATTTTTATCAGCTAGATATAGATCGTTGTTACATATTGTAAGTTGTTAAATGTATAGTGTATTTAGAAATAAATCAATGTAAGCAATGTTGTAATAATGTTAAAATACCTAGTAAACATAATAACCTAATATTTTACAAATACTAAAAGATTAGTTACGTTTTCCGCGTATATAATTCTGATTGTAATTTAATCGGATGTGAGAAAATCGTGCTATTTTTTTAGTGATTGTTCGATCCTAAAATTGCCTTGAGTGAAGTTGTGATTTTATATGAATAATGTATTTATTTATAGGTATATTATTTTAACTTAGATTTAAGTTTAGTTTGTAAGCACTTTGTAAAGTAACGATTTAGCCAGAATAAATGAATGCTAATGCGAATAACTTTAGACTTTTATTCGATTCACCACGTCTCTCTATAAGTGTAGTTAGTGCCCTGTTCCAACATTTCATCAATCACGTAAGCAGAAAAAAATTGTTGGGTCTGGAGCTTAGTACTTAGCAGTAATTGCTACAAGCTTAATCTTCAACTAATTTGCCGTAAAGCCAGTGGCACAAAATCTAATTTAAATCTAGCACCGTGCTACTACAATCGGCCTAAGCGAAGCGCCAACATGAATTAAACAACACACTGTAAAAAGTGCTGTGGTCGAATTCGTTACGCAACACATAAAACGACATACGTCCGTGGCATTGCATAATACCCTTTTACTAGCCCCGTGAAAAATACAGCCCGTTTAAAGTGAAATCTAGTTGAATATCTGAACATTCTGTTTGGTATCATCGTAGCGTCAAACACACGTTAGTACAGTTGAATGGCTCTCCATAGACCACCATAGTTCTGACGTTTACGTTGGACCGTTTATCCGCATGTCGAGGACAGACCCCTATCTCTTTGCCAATTGCGACGTGTTCCCGACAATGAGAGTGCAATTGCACCTGTGAATACGGTAAAGGGTCTTCATTATGAAAATTGAACTGAAAAATAGTTAGAGATTTTTATAGTTCAAATTATAGGTACCTTAAAAAATGAATCCTGTATACAAACTTAAAAGCTATTTAATCGCTTAAATCCCCAATTGGCTTAAGTGTTCGCGGTTCGAACCCGTGTCTAATGATTTGACATATACATTTCTAGATATTTCAAGCCCGCAAGAACACAGTTGCTAAGAAATGCTCCTTTCTGACGTAAGGTGCATTTCTTTTTTTACGAATTAAGATCTCTGCAAATGTTAAGTAGTTAAAATAAAAATTGTTTTGTATCCTCTGTTCTTATAAAAAAGCTTGTTAGCATTAGAAAGAGATTCTACCCTAACTTACAGACGTTACTTTGACGAGCTTTGAGGTGTTTACTAAACCATTTCAGGAAAGCCTTACATGCGGCATATTTTCCGTATTTAATTGGCAAATTCTGTGCACTGGATGAAGCAAATTCCTTGAATACTTTCTGAACGGCCAGTACGTTGAGGTTTTATTCGGAAGTCCAGTTCGACGGACGTAACCGTAATTGGAAATTTTCTATTGCTTTTTACTTTCATTGCGGGATTGAATCTGACATGTGCAGTTCAATGTGTACAGGGAGTCTGGAAGGCCGAAGTGGTTTGTATAGCGCATAGAAAAACATCTTTAGATAGTAATGGTTGCTTATATCCTTCGAATAAGCATCGGTTAGCTTGTCAGACGGCACTTTTGCTGTAACTTTATTTATCGGATACGGCACTTATTTTTAATCTGTGAAACTGGCTTTCAATATCGTATCTTTAATTTTGTCTTCATTATCAATAAGTGACTTTTTTCCAACCGAATAAATCTGAAAATCAAAATATAGAATGTACTGCGTAGTGGATTAAATTTAGAAATAAGTAAATACTCTTTCATTTCCATAACAATGTCTTAGTGTTTAATATTATAATACTTAATACTACATACTTTTTCAACAAGTTATAAGCTAATATATTCCATTGCATGAAGTGTAGCACTCTGTAGTTTCCTCCGAGGTGAACATGAGAAAGTTTTATCTACATCCTCTTTAGGCTGCAACTTCATGAACGCTACCGGATATCCTGTGAATAGGTACTATTTGTAGCTATTATTGCAGTATTCCTAGTCTTGAGTGAATTGAATGTAGACGTGTGTATTTTATAAAGGTTAGCTTTGACTGAATCTGACGTAAGTTTGAGGTATGACACCACAAGATGTATGAAAATTTTTCTAACATTATTAAATTAAAGTATTATAGTAAAGTTTTATTTTTCCATTTTACTTTTGGAAAATAAGAATGAAGACTATATGTCTATTCTACATTTTTGACTAAATATAAAAAAAATAGCTTCAACTCGGCAAGGTGAAAGATCATTTTATACCACGGATATAAAGTTTATTAAAATGTGGATCTGCGGTCAAAAACTAGTTTTGTTATAAACCTGAAAAATCTGAACAAATAGACGTCAAAGTTATCAAGGACATTTTTACTGTCACGTTTTCAAGTTTACAATCATTTTAATGACAATGATTTGTTGTGTGTGTATGTATAGTGCAATATAAAGATAGACACCACACCACGCCGGTACATTCTGGCTTTATCAGCTTACTTGGGCGTTTGTTGCAGCTACTTTATGTCAACTTGTTAATTTTTTTAAATTTCGTTGTATGCGTTGTTTGTAAAATATTAGGTCGGGGAAAAAGTCTTTTTGCGTTATAGTACGTATGAACTTGTAATAAAATCTTTTCTCTACAAAAAAAAAACCCGATATTTGGGTACCTCACGAGCTCACCGAAAGAAACCTATTGAACCGTGTACTCATTTGTGATTCTTGAAGCCAAAGAGATTTTATTACAAGTTCATACATACGACATTGCGAAAAGACTTTTCCCCGACCTAATAACTTGCGACACAGCTTTTGTTTAAAATAATTGAAATGTTTATAAGCACTAAACCGCACTTAAATTATTCACAATTAAATAATTTAATCAATTACACATATGCACATTTCAATAGGTGTAACGAGAATCCTACCGAAATTTCTCGAACGCTTACACAATAGTGAATGCTGTCTTTCAGCGGTGTATGGGCGTAATTAGGCAGTCAAATGCAAGCTCCACATGTAATTTGAATCCATGCGCCAGACGATGAACACTAACTGAATATTGTATTAGTTTTGTGTGGGTAGTCAGATATTTAAAGGATGTATGTTATGTTATGTTGGACTTTAGTCATGAATACAGTAGTTAGTAGTAGTTAGTAGAACAATATATGCCTCAGTGATCATACGCTGAATCTATAGATCTTGGTAAATGTAATTGAATTTAAAATTAATTAAATTTGCTGTACATAAATGTCAATTTGAATGACGGCATATACGAATGGCGCATGAGAAAGACATACATAAACGGTTTGTGACAAGTGGGTGTCACCCCACACGCGTTCCTACATTGTCAAAGAAAGTGTATTATAAAGCGAACCTTATCAGTAACTGCTTGTTACTACTTACAAGTAAAGAAAATATACTCTATATTACATTGGTTTAAAAGCAAAATGTGAGGAGCTAAGGCTTAAGTCTGACCTTTCAAGAATATAAGGCAACGCGCCAACGTTGAGTTGGTAAAAGCAGCTTTGCTTTTTGCTACGTATATTCTGAAATACAGCCTTTGGCAAACTTTAGACGCTCTAAAATGTAAATTTTAATACTCTGATGTAATTTGGATTGCACAATGCAATTTAAATGTGGTTAAATTTTCACGGTTGCTTTCAAGTAAACTAAGAAGTTACCGTAGATAATTTATACTTAGCTAGTATTATAATTGTGTAAACCTGTCAATCCAATTATTCTATCTCCAGGCCTGAATCTTAGAATCGAATTTCATATTTGCATGAAAGATAGGCAACTTTTTTCGAAATAGTGAAATGTTGAATGTAGATGAGGAAAGTTATGCTAGTATAGAAAAAATAATATTATGTATGTATTTTAAAAATAAAATATTCGCAATTTAGGTCTCTGATTTTAAAAGCCCAGCGCTAGAATTGGGAGCAATAAGATAATACAAAAGAATATAGTTTAAGAATTATATTATTATTAACCTTTCGGTTCACTGACATTAATTTGCTCTCAGATTGGAAGTCCATAAATAGGTACGATATTCTTTCACATGGCTTCGAACCAATCAATTAAGCTTAGTAAGCAATCTGCATAAATGCAATTTGTGCTTGTTCTAATGCTTGTTCTAATCACGGTAGGAAAAAGATGCATTTCTGAAGGACTTTAAGTCACTTTTATGTATATGTATAGGTAAATGTAGATCATTATAATTAATAGCTGTGTTTGTCGGTCAGACACGTATGAGAAATAACGCTGAGCGGTTGCATTTCAGTAGAAAATTTTCAGTATATTTTAAGTAACTAACTCTCGATAAACGATAGTACTAACAGTAGAAAATTTGAAGCAAGAACCTTAAAAGAATAAATGGAATTTCTTCTGATATAAAAAATTTCTTGCTAAACGCTTGTGACACATCTGTTGGGAAATTATTGTGTCTATTTTTATATTCTTAAGAAGACGCCTTTCTGTTGTTGTAATAAGTTAAAGATTTTCCTCACAATTTCGTCGGATTTAGAGCGCTTTTTGTGTCCCGCTTCGGCGGTTCCTTAATAGCGATATGAATAAGTGAAACACGTTCACTTAGTGGTATAATAAAGTACAGAAATAGGATATTTAATCTCATATCACGTAGAGACTAGACATATTTTTGTAGAGCCAAAATATAGTAAATTATAGAAAAAGTGCTTCTTGTTTGTTTGGTTGTCGACTGCTAGTTATAAAATGAAAAATATTCAACAATTTAGTGTAGTTTATAGTGAGTCAACAATCTAGGACCTGTGGTTACTATAAGTGATTGGCAGTTTACTAGCAGTGAACCAGCAGTCGTTTCTTTGATTTCTGTATGGAAACAAAGAAAAAGCAAAATAACATGATGCTTTAATGACTATAGTCATTGACATTGAACTGCTATAAAATAATAATATAAATGTTGACGATCATCAGAAATGTTTAAAGCGTTGTCCGTCGCTTCAAATGAACGCGGAAGGCGTAGGTACATAGTAAAGCTTTTGAATGGAAAACGTGATTTCAGTCAGGTTTTTTCCACAAAAACGGATTTGTTGAACGCAAAAAGTATTCGGTAAGGCACACGCGTGGGAACCGCTGTTGACTTGACGACGACATTCGTCTGCGCCAAAGAATCATTAAATTTGGATAAGAAGCTCACTAATAACATTGATGTCATTATACGAGCTTACAACCGTTAAATTCGACTTTGTGAAATTATTCTGGTATCTATTTAACGTTTATTATTTTTTCTCACTTATAAAAAAATATTTAAAATAACTTTGAAATCGTTTATTAGTTCTATATTTTGTTCATGTGTGGAATGTAAAAACTTGTAAAAAGTTTGAACACATAACTACGTAAGTACCTAATGAGATATTGCCAGTACAGTCGAGTAACATTGTAGCAGATAGAATTTACGTACTCCCTGGAATTTCGCTCTGCATTTGCATAAGTAATTAGTGACTTGTATGCGTTCGTCTCTGCTTCATTTTATTAAGAAATACCTTGCATTTCGTGTGATTTAATAATTACGATTGCATCAAATTATTTATTTTACAATGTTTATGTAAGTATCATTCTAATTAATGAAATTACTTTAATAAAGGCTTTTGATAATTATGATAACCCAGATAATCCAGGAAAATATTTTTTTAATAAAGTCAAGTCGGGGTATTCTTATCCTAATGCAATAAATCCAAACGTTCACGAACACCGATGAGAAAAATCGTGGCTCCGTTTTAATTGGACATGACGAATCAAGTTTGTTGGAAAAACTGGGCGGGGACTGTTTGTGGAGGCGGATGTGGTTTTTTGTGAAGCCTCAATGCCTCACTATATTGTCAATGAGGACCACATGAATATGAATAAGGATTAATACGTCTACACATTATACGGTAGTCACACGGTAATGTGTTAATAGGCTACACAGGAGAACTTAAAAACATAATTATCAACACTTTTTCGTTGTTTTCAGTAGTAAATATATCAGAAGCACGTGATGCGTCCATACGTCGTGTGCGGAAGGCTTAGCCGCTGATTTGATGACGTCACTCAACGCCTACCATCACAAATCGTACGAACTTGTAATGATTATGATGAAGGGGCGTTATCGGCAATTCGTTGCCGTATTGGTTTATAACAAATCTATTTTTAACCCACTATAGTATTGAAAATATAAAGTAATTAGGTGCTTTTAGTCTCGCCTCTAGCCGTATGAAATTTGTTCCAGTGAAGAGGTCACGACGCCCACGGAACATGACAATAGGTCAGGAAGAATTGTTAACTGGCTTACTACTCCATTAAACAAGTTCTATAGCTACTAATACTGAACTTTCCTTCACAATACAGAGCTTTTTTTAGTAATATCGTGCTCCGAATAACATATTGTTAAAATATGTTCTTAATAAAATATGATAGACTGGTTAGGCTACGAATCATGTACAAGTTGTTTTTTGTATTTACCGTAACCTAAATACCATGCAGACTTAGTACGTAAAATATCATAATTCAACTACATTCGCAGTCATGTGCTTAGATTATTTTATAAATTATGTATTTGAATAGGAGTTCAACCCACTGTGCAACATTGTGTAAAATATCTATCGAAAACTAACTAGGAAATCTTATTTGCAGGGGATACTGTTAATAATCGTCTATAGCGAATAGCACATTCTCTTTATTGAACTTCTATTCGAACACAAAAGCAAAATAGGGACAACAAATATCTATAATATTTTATATTAATAGGCGAGACCATACGACATACATTGATATTTATTTGCACAGTTAATTCTTACAATCTAATAAACGTTATTTACGACAAGTAAAACATAACTTTTAAAATAAATAGTATCAATAATCGAATTAGCACCGTGGTACATAATAATAGTTATGTGAACCGCGTTTTTGTTTCCGGTATGTTATAAATACATACCAATCTTGTATTTGCGTATCGGACAGCGGTAATCGTATCTAACGACTACTAAAACATGTAAAACTCTCTAGATGATTGTTCTCACACTGCGTGAGAACGAAAAATCACAAAATTGAATTACGGGCTAACTGTTCGGCAATTAAATATTCAAAAACAGCGACAGTTATAGCGGGTATGATCGCAGGTGCTTCGTGGTTCTCGGATTGGGAGGGGGTGGGGATCGTCACGTCGGTAATCGGTCGTCGCCTTTGGTTTTTCGGAAAAATCTTATCGGTACTAGATCGATTTCCACAGCGGATAATGCACGCACGTGTCACGATCCGACCCGACGGACATTGGACACACTGTCGCTACCTGATTGAGCTGTGTCCACTGCACGCCGCGACAGGTTGTTTGCTAAAAACTGTCTCAACTGTACTTGTGTAATTAATTTTTTTGATGTTTGTTCGCAATGTACTAGACATTGTATGAGGTTGTTCACCCTATGATTTAAGATTTTACCGTTAGTAAACTTAATATGCTTTACTCCTGTAAAGGTAGACGACTTTCTCGTTTAATTTCAGGTGAGAGCGATTAGGCACTATTATTCTCTTGAACCTTTATAAAGTTGATGTGATATCTGTCAATGTGATAACAATATTGTCAGTAGAAAAAGGATAATAGAGCAGTAGGAAGTGTTTAATTTTAAATAGAAAGTGGTTTTTGATTCAAATTTTTCCATTCAAAAGACGTACGTGTTTCAGTAAACAAAATAAACAAGACTTGACACAATTCTCAGGACGCGAGTTTCTAATGAAATAACATTTAACATTTTAAATGACATTTAAAATTTACTTCTCAAGAAAGCTATTTAGTAGCGTATCGAAAGCATTTGCTTAGCAAAAATTTACAATCACCCAAAAATATTTGTTGACGGCACTTGCCGCTGCTCGGCATCGGTTCTCACGAGAAATGATTCGGCGGCATTCCGAATGTCCACAGAGGCCCGATCAAATGCGAAAGTCGTGCATGTCCACTGATCACTCGACCAAAAAAGTCAACACAGATTCCTAGTTTTTGTGGAATATTGACTAAAATAAAATATTTTTTTACCCTTCAGTTATCACAACGAAGCGGATTTTAAATTCCACAAACGAGCAATTGAGGATTGAGCTCCGCAAAACGTGCGAAAGCTCCTTGTTTTTTGGTTTACTTGTTTTATTAAAAAATATGATGTTTATAATGCCTGTACAATACGGAATATCAAGGAAAATCGGCTTACTCTATTTGAAGCAACTTCAGAAACACTGAACTGAAAACATCATCATATTTCAGAAATTTTATGCAAACTGTTACGTGACTCACGTTTCAGCTTACATAAGTTGTCTTTGTAAAAACTCTCATTTATACCATAGTGTTTAACCACTTTACAGTATTAAATTAGTATAATACTATTGCACCACATCACGTTTCGTAGAGTCGAGTGTCCTGTACATTTTTGAAAAGGTTGGTTTCTAGAATATTTGTAACGGCGAAACTAACAAGCTATGATATATAAATAACGGCCTTCATTATCGTTTTAAAGCGAGCTTCACAAAGGGTAACATTCGTTCAACTTTTTGTCTATTGACTGACAAGAAATTGAAACAGTACTAAATAATGGATACGAGGGTGTCGACACGCCGTTTTGTTTTCTAATCAACAAAAGGCCTGACTTTCGACAGTCAGTTGGACCTCATACTGTGACCCTTTATCGGGAGTATAGCATGTCTTGTTTTGAACAAATTATTAGTCTGGTTTAGCATAGAAGAGACAACAATCACTCGTGATTCCTGTTAGCGAAGCAGTACGGTAACAATGATTTATTTATAGTATGTGAGTCATCGGTAGCCATTAGTCGTGGACATTGTCTTTGCAGCAGTGAGCCCCTCCTCTCAGCTGGAGGGCTTTGCGTGTTTACAAACACTTTATTGAGGTGTTATGTTTAATGGCTCCTTAGGAGGTGATCTTCATTGTTTTGATGACAATGATTGACTGTATGTAGTTATGATTTAAGTAAAGACCATAATGTGTATCAATGTGATTTTTGCAAAGCGTGATTTCCGCCTGTTGCCATGTCTTCAGGCCTTCTTTATTTGGGCTTGTTTCGGTAAATCTATTCAAAAACACGTTTTCCTAAACGAAAATAAAATAATTCAGTTTAGAATATACTCGTTACAAAACCACAATATCTTATACTTACTACCTACCTATTAACTTCTTCCTGCATCTCGTAGGATGCGTACAGGTTCTGCTTCCCGGAATATAAAGTAGCCGTCATTATTCAAGCAAAATGCTACTTGAAAATTATATTTCGTAAACAAATATTATGTGTGTTCTTATTTTTGAATTATTCTTCATACAGCTTTTCTTGTAAAAACTGTAAGTATACATTTCATAATCTTAGATTACGGCATCTTAACTAATTCTTAAGTAATGTTATTCTCTTTTCTTTATTAATTTTCTGTAAGTACGCAGTTTTTTTATTATTATAGTGACCGTATCTTTTAGGTAATAGCACGGCTGACGCAAGCTTAGAAATCTGCTTACATTTCACGATTACGCACAAATGAGTAGGCGTATTTTAAGTGATACAATTTGTGGCATAACGCCGCTGTTTCTATTTTTAGAACTGAATAAGTGCCATGATACAATATTGTGAGCCAACTTATCTAGTTATCTCTGAAAATAAGGAGAGTGTAACTTAGTTTACTGTCGATATAACATTTTATAACAGTCAGAGTTAAACGCAAAACGGAATATATCAGATTTCCATTTTTGTGTCATGGTACAGGGGCCAAAATTCAGCTTGAGAGGCAACCTCGTGCTAACGGTCTACTTTTGAGAACATTGTAGCAGAAATTGGAAAATCCCAAAGGCATTTTGTCTTTTTTTCACGATTTCTGATTCAGTGGGGTTTTCCGAAAAATTCTTGCACAAAATTTTAAGAATCAAAGTCAAATCGAAATATCATTTTTCGGTTTCTAAACTTACTACTACAAAGCCATTTCGGCGCTGTAGGACCTTAATTAGATTTTCTATTTTATTTTCTTGCAAAACGATGTGAGCACGTGTGTTTGCTAAAATTATATATGCGGCTGTTGCTTAATTAATTAGCTCCTACTCTTAATCACATTACTAAATGGTTTCAGTAACCTACTTATTTTGTATGCTGTATTTACATACAGAAGTTAAATGCTAGTCGTAAATTAAGTTCTCTTTAATCAAATAGTGTAAGTCACATTCGCTCTGTAGACTTTTATTATGAACATTGCGAGTGTTTGCGCAGGAAACTATTTTAATAATTTAATTTTCATGAGTGCTGTATGCTACCTACGTTTTGTTATAAATATATTTTACATAAATTTTCTTCGTGCCTTTGACCTTTTTATGTTTGTTATTAATAATAAAATGTTTTACTTAATAGACATTTTGGCACAGATTACACTGGTTGTGGTCACAACGTGACCTTACTTTTGGACTCACTCTTCCTACGAACTTTTAAATATGTATTTGGTATAGAAGTAGCCAGCAATAGTTTTGTTAAGTTCACCGGTGACTTATAAAAGAAACATATCAGTAGCTGTATTTAATTATGTCTTCTTGGATATACAGCCAGTTTGAGTTAAAAAAATGTATACATAAAATTTTAATGAAGCTACCATATTAAAATCAGCGCTTACTGCATAAGTCATTTCGAATTTTATTCTTTACTTTGGAATAAAACTTGTAGCGAGAAACAGGCAGTGTTCGACAGTCGGTAGTTACAAAACTGTGTTGTTCAACGTCTTCATTTGTCACTGTGAAACAATGGAAGGGCAGTTAGGGCCAATGCCGTCGATTGTGTGAGCGCATAAAGGGACTAACAGTACAACAGTTTTATTGTTTTACAGCCAGCTCCCGTGGCCGTAGGAGGTAGCACCCTAAAATATTGAGTAAAGACGTTTAAGTTTCAAATACAAGCAATCAAATAGATTTACAACCGGCTATGTTCTGAGAACGGCGACATCGACAGAAATGGTCATTTCTTCTTTTCGATTGTTTAATTTGTGATAATCACTGTTTTGTATTGTTGTTTTTTTATAGTTTTTGTATTTTATAGGAAAATAGGTTCATTTTGTTAAATCACGGGACTTAGGTTTATTTCCTGGTAAATATTTTTAATACAAAAATGTTTCACAATAAGACAGATCGAATAGGTATAGAGTTAACTCCTAGAAACAAAAGTATAAATAGATTAATTATATTTAATGCCATCAAAAGTCAGAGATCGTTTAAAAATATGGTAAAAATTTAGAATCGCATAATTGACGTTTACATTAATTAAAGACGTCACGTGTCTGTTTTCTCAGCAGTTAAGACAGAGGATTCACGTGACACCGATAACTACACCCATTACAATAATTGAAATATTTGTTGGCAAAAACAGGTTTTTTTACTAAAGATACATTGAATGGGAAACTGTATACATACAGAGTTTTATAGAAAACTGAAATATATTCTCAAGAAACACATTTCATATTTCTTTCATTTCCGAGCGAAAGTAGAAAAAGGAAATAGAACACGGAGTACTTTAAAGTCACGTCAAACTGTAAGCTTTGTACGCATTTTAACTTTCGCGTATGTGTTCTGACATTCATCCTTACATTGCAAAAATATTTTCCGCTATCGTTTTAAAACGAGAGTGCTTTTCAACATTTTATAAAATGTTGCTGAATTTATTTTACAGAGAGAGATGATTATTACCATGCACGGCGTATGAAATTAACTAGCTAACTAACTGTCTTTGTACACACTAACTTTATAGTCGTCGACTGATTTCTTCAGTACGTGTATTGTCATTCTGTTTTACCGTTGTCTAAGTACTTATAACTGGCTGCTTTCAATAAAACTAAGTGTTGATGTCGTTAAAGAAACAATAAACTCGGGCTTTCAAACTTGGAACGTTAGCCGAAGCTCTTCAAGTTTTATTAACATTTACCGTCGCCGCGATACCTCTAAAACCTAGTTCAATAGATGCGCTTTAGAAATCTGACAACACCGAATCAAATATAGTAATTTGACTGCTATGCTTCGAGAATAAAGTTAAATTTAAAATAACAGAACGGTCGATTAAAGTTGGTATGTCGGGTGTAAAAAGACTTGTCGACTCGAAATTCAAATCTACAGCAGTAAAACAACGTCCATAAGATTTGATGCGCAATTGTCGTTTTATATTCGCCTGCCGCAATCACCACCCTGTACTTGCTGTTAATTACTTGTTACTTTTAGGGTTCACTTTCCTCGAATTCCTTAAAATTTTGTAAGTCTCAATTTGTGGTCCGTACCAAATTCTTCATTCGACCGCACAATTATGGACCACATGTAGTGCTAAGAACAAAGAGAGTGCACTACTGTTCGGTAGCAGAGCGCGACCCCCATGATGCCTACTGTGTTGTATCAAAAACCACAAACAAGACTATTGAAGCCGGAGACATGACTTCGGACGGCTCGGTTTTGTCTCCAGTTGAAAGTACATTTAAGTGAAGTTCATTGTTGCAAACCAAACTATGATGCTACCGGTGGGTGGTGACCATTCTTATGTGGTTTTGCCTACCTGATGACAGTTCTACGACGTTATTGATGGCTTCCTTAACAAATATGTACTTGTTAATTTGTGGTACCGTGAGCTTATTCTGCGGTAAGACAATGATTGTTTTATTTCTAGTTACTTGCCTCCTGCTATGTTGTTTCCGTGTATTTTATATAGTTTACGACCACGCAATAATAGTAAAGATGTAATAATTTGTAGTTAGCGTTTTATTGCTAGCTCTTTTTGTGGCAATGTATATGTTACTGTAAAAGCCCGAACTGTGGTAAATCCTAAGATTTTCTGGTTAAACCTAAGATTTACCAACTCTCAATGGTAAAAGTCCGAACAAGCCAGAGTTTAAAAACTATGTTACGATAT
Source organism: Anticarsia gemmatalis (assembly GCF_050436995.1). Lineage (NCBI taxonomy): Eukaryota > Metazoa > Arthropoda > Insecta > Lepidoptera > Erebidae > Anticarsia > Anticarsia gemmatalis. The sequence goes on from NC_134760.1 coordinate 6,475,530, forward strand.
ACAAAAAAATCCTCCTTCATAACTATGTTTATAACTATTTCACGGTACAATTATATACTGTGACATAGTTATAAAGAAGGAGTTTTGGGCATAGCGACATGGGTTGATTAGGTTAGAAGGCTAAGGTGGGAGCGAGCGAAGCGAAGCTCCCACCTTAGCCTTCGTGGTTATTTTTTTTTAAGCACCCAGAAGGAGGAGCCCCGCGAAGCGGGGCTCCGGCGACATCTCGATATCATCAAGTGAATATAGGTAAAAGTTCGAAATAAAATAATTGTTCGGACTTTTACCATTGCGAGTTGGTAAATCTTAGGTTATACCGGAAAATCTTAGGATCTACCACCGTTCGGGCTTTTACAGTAACATATATAACTTTAACCATAATTGTTCACCTAGTTTCGTAAATTATACCTATAAGTAATTAATAACAAAAACTTTAGATGTATTTACAATTACTGTTTATTCGCAACAGTAATGAATAAAATATAAACCATACTTATAAGGCAGTAAAATTAGTAAAGAAAAGTATTTATGATCCGAGTTTGGTTAACGAGAGTTACCTACCAAGTTGTATATAATAGGAAGTTAGCTCATTAATCACGCCCGGAAAATGGAAATGTTATATTGTAACACTGTTTAATTAAAACGTTGTATTATATTTAGTTTTCTAATGTAAGTTGTAAGTTGCCACCCAAGCTCGCCACACGCAAGTCCCGGGGTTATGGGCGTAACTACTTTGTCACCTACTGAATGGCTTCAGATAGCATCAAAGGTATTATGTATTCGTATAAAAGGACTGGCCGCCTAATTCGTGGCTAATACATCAAATACTGGCACAAAATGAAGATTGTTCGATTTTTTGAAAAAGCCGCTACAGTTATTGACATTTATGTTGGCATCATTGTGTGTGGCGTCACAGATGTGAATGGAGCCGGGGTGCGTCGTAATAGGTGTGAAGTGTCGTACCATTGTTGTCTGTTTTTCAAGACAGGTATTCGAGATGCGCGAATAATGGGGATGTGTGACGTCTGTTGTGCGCGGTGTGAACCACTAGCAAGTGGCAGTGATATGTCGGAAATTTGTGTTCGTTTCTCTTCTAAAACATCGATCAATTGAGTACCTTTACGTTGTTGCTCTGAAAATCTTATCATGAAATTTATATTCAGTATTTCCTTTAAATATAAATATTTTCGGCACAGATATGGAAATTAACTAATGAGTAACCTATGCCAAATTTTCATAGTATTGTTTTACAAAAAGTAGTTCTTTATGTTATAAAATAACAGGACATAAATAATAATAGCACATAAAGCACTATATTCATAACTAGTTATGTATAATGGAGCAAACGTTTATAATAATAATGTCTTAAGCAGTTGCACTGCCAAGAAGTTTATAAGTTCTATTTGTAGACGGAAACCTTCCAGACGCAGCCGTAATACAGAATAATAGTATTAGATCCCAAATATATTGCTACACATTCTCTTAATGCCTCCAGTAATCCTGTAAGCTAACTCTTACGGGCGCCTTTGAAGAGTAATGTTATCGATTATCCTTAAGACTGTAATCTTAAGAATATTACGAAAGTAGTATATAATAGCGCGTAGGTAATAAATAGAGGTTTTTTTATTCCTAAATCACTAGATAGTGATAACATTGAAAGGTCGTATTAATGTACATCTTCTAAGTCGCCGAAGTGCCCTTGAGTGGTAGCGTTTTGAGAAAATGCTTTTCCATTTTCATCTACTTTATGTTGTCTTTCTACTTTCATCTTCAAAGAACTATCAAACGCTTCTTTTATGAATAGATAAAATCGTCTAAAATATAGAAAATTCCTCACAAGCATCTGATTAATGTTGTTATACGACCAACAATATTTTAGGTCTGGGACGAAATAAGACGCAAGGAATTTTGTCCCACTAGATATGTACCGGAATGTTTTACATACATTTCGCAATGTCACCGCCGAGTTCTTAACATCGTTGGATATCCAATTTTGTTTCCCTTTAGTGTCGCCTTTTGCATATATCGATGTATTGCGAAACAAATAACAAATGTCATGGGAAACCGTTACACCGTGAAAGCCCTTCCAACTTTGTAAGGAATGTCGTAATAACTTTGTTATTTGATGATTTCATACTTATCGGTTTACAGCAAAACGTTATTTAGCATCACACTATTTGGAGTATGTAAATATCTCCCGCTGAAGACTATTAAACCTTCGATGCTTTTGAAGGGAAATTCTTAGAGAATTTTACCGCAAAAGCATCAGTTCTCGTGATTGAAGACATCATGAATATTTTCTTTTATGTCTTATTGGCTGTTAAACGTGAAGCAGTAACTACTAGTATGCTAATCTTAGTGCTTATAGTTTTATGTCATTGTAAACTTAAACAAAAAAATTACATACTCGTTTTATGGTATGTTATGTGATACTGTAATAACGGAAAAGGTGTGGTCTAACTTTAAACACTTTGGTTTTAATGTTTTTAATTTTTAAAGCGAATTTAGTAAACATGTCATGTTTTTATTTTTCGTTTAATGTTATTAGTAAAACACAATCATACAAATTAAATCAGTTTCAATTATTCATTAGAAACTCATTCTTTTTTGTATATTTATATCAATATAACCGAATTACAAAGTATACAATCCAAATAAAAACTATTTTAAAAATATCGTAGCAAACTGTTGCTCAGTGCGGTGTAGAGCATCACTACACGTATTATTATGTATGACGTAGTTGTTGCGCTTTCAACTGCACATACCAAGCAAATGAGTTTCTGTAACAATTGTCAACTGCTCAAACATTTGTGTGTTTCAGTTTAAATTCACTTCTATTGTCTTCATGTCGTTTACATTTCAAGATCTCAATTAAACTGCAGCGTTTGAAATAAGTTGTAAGGTACTTAGTAATTTACAATACACATAATAAAACACGCTACTACAAATATAAAAGCGCTCGATCTACTTTTCACACGGCTCGCTAAACTTCGATCTACGCGCCATTGACACGATATCCCAACTAAGCCCTGCAAACATCTGCAAACAATCGTTTTCCCGCCACCCAGTTCCCTACTTCGCCAGTGTCAATGCCAAGATCAAGTTAGTCGTCTCGGGAAATTCACTCAACACACAAATTGGGGAGGGAAATGTACCCTCATCAAAGTGTTTGTGTGCTTAAAAGCTGCGGTAATTTACTTGGCTGTGTGACGCTTCTGTTTAGTGCTGAAAACAATAGATGTTAACAGTCGCGGTTACCTTGTAATAGACAATATTGACACAATATTAGAGATTCTCACCAACCATTTGAGTTCATTTTACTGAAATCTTAACTACCTCATTCTGCGCTTTAACGCTTTGCAATATTCGTTTTAGAATTACTTTTGAGCCTTTCAGGTCGATTAAATAAATCAGTTGCAGTTGCGAAAATGTTTGCAACAGTTCCAAAGTGACTGCACCGAAACCCCCGTTATTTTTAACTAAGGCTATTATTGTTGGATCGTTTTTAAAAAAAATAATAATGAAATCAAAATGGCGTCAGTTTAGGGGTGTACAAAATAATCAGGGCAGTAATGGTAGCCGTTTATTTACTTTTTGCGATTTATATTTAGCTGGGGATGTCGGGGTGTTCAGAATTTATTCGATGGGGTTTTGTAATGGTAACGTCGTTCGGTTATGCCTCGTTGAGAAGGGGATGTTATTGTTCGGGGATCAAACTGGCTTTCACGCGGGGAATTTCACCCTAATGTTTATTGAGAAGTTTTAAATTATAAGAGCAATTTATCACTCGCTCTCACAGCTATCGGTCGAGTGACGGAGAACAACGAGCAGCTCTACCGGATAATATATTATGTATTAGAACACAAAGTAAAGCGGGAATTCGTTAAAGCTTAGTAATTTATTCTAAAGCCTCGTTTTATACGTTAACTATAGATCGTTATTGTAAAACAAATTTCAGTTGGTATAACTATGTTAAAGTCCCGCGATATTCCATTTCGAGCGGTCCAGAGATCCTTGAAACTAAACTTGTTTCTCACACATTTTCATATTTTCTCGGGTCACCGTGTTGTTAGGACCTAATTGTTTGGAAATCTACATAGTTTTGTTCAAATCTGTTTATGTTCACAGCCAGCCGCTACCGCTGTAATTTCGAAACTACATTCACGATGTATAGGGATTCACAGAAACCAGTTATCGTTTTAAACCAATAATCGCTTGCAAATTACACTAGATTACTATATACCACTTATGCTATTAATTGGTGGTTTATTAAGGTGTTCGAATACCTCGTTCAGTGTTTAATAGTCGTACATAAGGAGACAAAAACTGAAGACGATATTTTTTTGTAAATATTTTACTAATTTGCTTTTGCATAGCTAACAGTAACTTGACCTTTTTCTTCAACATTTTAGTATTCGTATCCAAACGTCTCGAGTGCTAAATTCAAGTGAAAAGTGTTAAAGGTTCCATTATTTTCGTTACGGGACTGTAAGCTGATAAAAATGTTGTCTTGGTACTAATTGATTTAAATTCAAGTATGTGAAAATATTTGTGAAAGTTTTATTGTCGGTATTTGTCACGGTGAACTCGATGTGAAGGAATTCGTTTACTTTTATGAATGAACGTATAGATTCAATAACGCTAACGATAGTGTCTATCGTTAAATGAACATTGTCAATAAAACAATAGAACGTAATGGTCGGTACATTCCCACAATAACACCACGCTATTAGCTATGGTTTAGCAACAGTGATAATAAAAATTGACATTAACGACGAACGCATACATAAATATGAATAATTCAAAGTGTTCATGCTTGTATTTTATATTAGTAAACGATGCATGAAATTATTGAAAGCTCCAAGAAGTTTGTTATGTTACCTTCTTTAATTATAACGGTCACAAATGATGCGTTGACCGTGAACAGATTTCGGACACTTCGGGTTATTTACTCTTTATCTTCCAAAATTTCTACAATAACTATTTATTTATTAGATGTATGTGTAAATATTTTTAGTATACAATGTATATACATACATAACATTCATTTCTTATTTTTTTACAATTCAATTTCTATAATGATTTGAATGACCCTGAATAATTACGTGTTAAAGAAATGAGAGCATTTTACTAAAAACAGACTAGATATTTTTGTACTTTGCAAATATTTTCAATCATTAACAGAAACATAAACAGAAAACGTAAGTTATAAACTATTTTACGGAGTAAATGTTAGTTAGTCGTGTGGTTTGAAGTTTTAATTATATTTTATCAATTAAAATATTTGCATGGTGCGCCGACGGTATTAATTAATGAGATATGTGAGTGAAATTTAATTTCTCATTAGCGTTTCAATGAACACTCGATATTTACAGTGGGTATCCAATGTTTGTCTGTCAATTAAACTGAATTCGTTAGTTAATTAAATAGTTGAGGCCCTATAATAATAATATATTTTACGCATAAATAGTATGCAAATGATCGATGCACAGTCAACTACAAGAGTCGCTGAACAATTCAATATTTCAAAAAGATCTTTATGGTTTTACTAGCTACTTCAACAAAAACAACTTATTAATTAGAATTACATTTTCAAGTGGTTTCCTGAAGGTGAAAAATGCACATTTTGCAAGGGAAATAAGGGAATTAAACTTGTTTTAAGTAAATTTGTTTTTTTTTTGGATTATAAGGCAATGAAACAATGACATGTATTTGTTCAGCGACTATTAAAGCTGACTGTATATTGGTGGAATATTAACATAGATATTTCAATACATCTTCAAAGACTGAAATAAATATTGATAGCTAAATCTTGGAGTCTTTGCATGAATATGATAATGATATCGATTTTCTTTAAATAGCTCGAAGCTCACAAACGTGTTTAGAAAATGAGCGATTCTTGTCACTAGCTATAAGTAAGGTAATATTACATCTAGTATCTATTATCTTATCTTCAAGTTTTATAAACTAAATAAGCAGCGACCGCTAACGGCAATCGGATGAACTAATTATTAAACACTAGCTGACCCGCGCAACTTCGCTTGCGTCACATAAGAGAGAATGGGTCAAATTTTTCCCCGTTTTTGTAACATTTTTTACTGGTACTCTGCTCCTGTTGGTCGTAGTGTGATGATATATAGCCTATAACCTTCCTCGATAAATGGGCTATCTAACACTGAAATAATTTTTCAAATCGGACCTGTAGTTTCTGAGATTAGCGCGTTCAAACAAACAAACTCTTCAGCTTTATAATATTAGTATAGATTTATAAACTAAACTAGCTGACCCGCGCAACTTCGCTTGCGTCACATAAGAGAGAATGGGTCAGAATTTTCCCCGTTTTTGTAACACTTTTTACTGTTACTCTGCTCCTATTGGTCGTAGCGTGATGATATACAATATGCTTTTTTTTTCACGAAAAATATATCAAAATTATTTAAATATCTCCTAATATTACGAATTCGCGCTAAGGCATATTCGCCATTAAAACAGTTGCCATGACAACGGAATTTTGTTAATTTAATAGCCGCCGACGCGCTATTTATAGGGACGCTGCCCCCGCCGCCGCGGCCGGCCCGTACCGTGCCGCAATACTAATATCGTGATATCTCCTAAACTATATGTCTAAATAACACACTGTAAACTGCAAAAATAATCTAAATTAAATGCTCGTGATGATGAACTTACTTATTTTGATAAGGATATATGTATTATTGGTTATATCACCACTTAAACATCACCCAACGAATTAAATGTTTTTTTAATACAGAAAAGTAGTTTTTGTGACTTAAATAAAAAAGCTGGATATATGTCATCGCGCACTTTTTTGTAGAACTAATAAAGACCAATGTTTTTGCTATACATTGTTCTTACTTGTATCCATTGGTATAAGCGGCGCACGCACAAATGCAATCTTCAATTAGATTTTTTTTCTGACTTCTTGGACATAAATCGCTATAACTCAGCTAATATAGTTTCAAATAGAAAATACTCTTTCTATTAGTGAAAACCGCATCAAAATCCGTTGCGTAGTTTTAAAGTTTTATGCATACGAAGGGACTACAGACAAAATGGTCGACTTTGTTTTATACTATGTAGTGATAAGCAGCGACCGCTAATGGCAATCGGATGAACTAATTATTAAACACTAGCTGACCCGCGCAACTTCGCTTGCGTCACATAAGAGAGAATGGGTCAAATTTTTCCCCGTTTTTGTAACATTTTTTACTGGTACTCTGCTCCTGTTGGTCGTAGTGTGATGATATATATAGCCTATAACCTTCCTCGATAAATGGGCTATCTAACACTGAAATAATTTTTCAAATCGGACCTGTAGTTTCTGAGATTAGCGCGTTCAAACAAACAAACAAACAAACTCTTCAGCTTTATAATATATTATTAAGTATAGATATGTACTTCGTGATAATCTCTCGACGCAGACTAAGCACCATAGTGTCCAAAGTTCATGATCGGGGCTATGTGACAAAAAATGCAATTTATCTTTAAAGAATCTGTTGAAAATTATCGCATCACTTCATATGTAAACAATTTTATATCGTGTAAACAATATATTATTATGTGCCTAATTATATTGCCCTTGCATACACAGACTACTTAGAGGTACGAAGGTAAATCAATTTCGTCTCCGCTGATAAATTAATTCAATTAGGCATCGAAGCGTGTGCCCGCATGCTCTATTGTGGCAGGCCTTCAAATATCACTAATTATACCATATATATAACTACAAACAGATTGGAATACAAACAATATAGAATATGCATCTTCTTGGATGAAAATTATATTGTTTGGTTCAAAATGAAGCAAGATTTTTAAAAAGGTACACTTCTGCCTACACCTTCGCGTATAACAGGCGTAATATTTATTATATACTAGCTGACCCGCGCAACTTCGCTTGCGTCACATAAAAGAGAATGGGTAAAATTTTTCCCCGTTTTTGTAACATTTTTTACTGGTACCCTGCTCCTATTGGTCGTAGCGTGATGATATATAGCCTATAACCTTCCTCGATAAATGGGCTATCTAACACTGAAATAATTTTTCAAATCGGACCCGTAGTTCCTGAGATTAGCGCGTTCAAACAAACAAACAAACAAACAAACAAACAAACAAACTCTTCAGCTTTATAATATTAGTATAGATGTATTTAAAAATTACGCCTATATTTAGATAAATATTGTTTTGACTGTTTTGCGCTATGTAATACGCTAGACATAATACGCTAGAAATATAATAATATGGTATACTTCTTTCCTTTCTTGAAGACTAGCTGACCCGCGCAACTTCGCTTGCGTCACATAAGAGAATCATAATTTTCCCCGTTTTTGTAACATTTTTCACTGGTACTCAGCTCCTATTGGTTGTAGCGTGATGATATATAGCCTATAGCCTTCCTCGATAAATGGGCTATCTAACACTGAAAGAATTTTTCAAATCGGACCAGTAGTTCCCGAGATTAGCGCGTTCAAACAAACAAACTCTTCAGCTTTATAATATTAGTATAGATAAGATACGACACGGAAAAATCTTCACCGAAAGAACACATTTTACTTCTAACCAGTGACTACAGTCACTCATTCTACAGTAAGTACTCACACATTCAAATATGATATAAAAATAAAACATTGTATTATAAGACTGCCGGAGATATGTAGGCTGCAATGAAAAGGGGAATCGGGATATGAGGTAAAACTTTGTTCAGCATATGATAAAGGGTTCTAATAATATTTTTATCACTACCTAACAACAGTGGGCCATTTCTCAATTTCCTTACATAACTTGTTCTTGGAATCATATGCCTTAGATATGTTGAATAGGCCCTGGTTTAGTATGTGACGGACATGTGCCAGACGTTTAAGCAAATCCTTTGTGACGTGAATGTGGGACTACTCCTTCCAGAATTTATATTACTACTAAGGAGTTAGATTACGAGTTCGTGGAAAATTGTTTTTCAGTGACACGAAAAGCCTGTTACTCTATCATTTCAAATTACGATATGAGTTAAAGAAATCAAATTTACTTAATGCTTTTTATCAACAAGTAGATGAATTGATACTATGTTATTTTGGTCACCTTGGTCAACGTTTTGGTAAACAAGAATCAGCCAAAGTAATGCACATTTAAATACAAAGTTTTGACTTTAAACTTAAATATTTTGCGTGTGATAAGAGTTTTATTAGCCTCTCAAAAAACCAGTGGTCATAAAAAATTATAAAAAAGACTACGTTTAATATAGGGGAAACCCGTTTATGTTAATAAAATGTTTAATGAAATACTCTCCCATTCTAATTTTTAGGGACTGCTGAAGTCCAAATGTACACATACTTTTCTATTCAAATCCGAAACATAATTTGGTAAAGGAAAATTCCACAATATTCCCTCTACTTCATTTTCAGATAACGAACACAAAATACGTATGATGTAAGAGCAGATTATTGTGACATCCTTGACGACTTTTCATCTATAAATAGAACCACCCGTATCGCTATGGAGACGTCGAACAATGAAAGATTGTGGCAGGGCTGTCAGATGTGCGTATTGTTGCTGTTTTCTTTGATTATTATAATGTGTGAGTAGGTCATGTCAAGGATTTTAGGTCTATAATTATTTAATTTTGAGCAATTTCTTCACGTTTATTAGGCAAAGATTTTTTTTATCAATTGATCTTTAAAATTTGAAGCTACTGACATGATTCGATAACGTAGTAAATGAAAATATAAAATTCCGAAACGGACGCTTATCTTTTATTTTGGCATTACGGTCGTTATTATAACCAGAAACTCGGTGCGGTGTTATATACTATTAAACTGTTAATAAATTAATGTTTATAGCGTTTATTCAACAAACGATAGTACAAGTAAGATACTTACTTGATATAGTATAGAATTCTATACTACTGCCATCTATCGGTAGCATCAAATAACAAATCTAAAGTTCCTCGTAAATATTGAAGTTTTAGAAAACGCAATACCCAAATGCGGTACCTATAGAGTTATTAAATAAAATTTCATATTTCTTTTACCAAAATATTCATGTCGATACATTAAAAGTAAATAGAATGTTCTGTGACATTTCAGTAGAGGCTAACTTAGTTTCATCACAAAGTAAAAATCCGTGTATTTAGTCTCTAAACTCAGTTATACGGACATGTTTATTCCATTCTTCGGCACAAAGCTGGAAAATACGCGCGGAAGAGGTTTTAATTGAATCAGAGCAAAGCTTCTATCGGATTTGCGCGTTAACCGCGTGGAAATTATCGAATCACTGGTCCTAATTTTATTTCATGTTCGCTGGCGAGTGTGAAACTATTAAATATAGTGAGTCATGAACAGGTGGGAACGTATCGTAAGTGTAAAACTATGAAAATACAGATATGTATAATGACAACTTAATCGTGTTGTTGATAGATTTTTAATAGTGAATTTTGTTACTTTTTCATATGTTACGAAAACTTTAATGTGTAAAAAGTAGAACTGTCACCGTCGAAACACGGTTATCGGTAAACTTTTTGCACCACCTGTGGCTACATCAAATTAAGATTCAGCCCGAAAGTACACACTCAAGAAAAGTTCATGAAAACAGAATATATTTCGACACCTAACTTTGAATATTCATCATAGATCTTTAACTAGTTTTAAGAATTTCATTTTCGTGTAAATTCTTTCATGTTACGCGTGGAAAACTCGAACATTATTAAAATTAATAATGTTGCCGTAGTTTAAAGCGAGTATTTTAAGCAGTCACACCTGCTAATATGTTTCACAATTTATGTTCGTTGAGGCCGTGTCAAATTAACATAAGGGATGAATTTCCACGCAAATGTTGCGCATTCCGTCGCCGTCTCATTTGTGGAACGTGGAACAAGCGCTATAGACGCACAACGAGTTTAATTTGCTTCCTCGCTTTTAATTTATTTAATTAAATTGCACTTCATATGTGAGCACTGAATGCGTCACCCAAAATTCGTTTAAATTATGCTAATCATTCACAGTCCCATTAAAGAGGGTGATGTGATTGCAGCTGCAGTACATTGGCTACAAAACCAAAAAAACACATTTGCAAGAATAGTTTTCTATTTGCGAAATAGTTATAAAACTAGAGTGTTTTATGTGCGTTAAACTTTGCACGTCGATTATAATATAAAACAGCTTAAATTGAATTATGCAATGCTAATTATTACCGGTCAGAAAAAAACAGTGTGAATGACTGCATGAAGTATAAAGTAGCATTAAGTTAACAATATGTAAACAACGTGCACGCGTTATTCCATTAGGCATAGCTGCGGCCGGTGCAGCTGCGTACAACATGATAGAACTACATTCGGACCACGCGTAAAATCAAATGTATAATGCTAAGATACGTGTAAAATTAAGTGTTAAAAATGAGTGTAGAAATGCTGATTAGATTCAGGTATTTAGTGGCTCCGGTGCACGATTGAGCGGTCACATCTCCTCCATAGAGCACAACCGACACGCATCTGATACGCCGTCATATCACAATTCTATGCTTCGTTTGTTCCATTGTGATACCCGTTCAATTCATGTCATATGCCTAATTATATCACACTAATTTTAAGTGTGCTCAATCGATAATTTCGCCTTTAACCGGATTGGAACAATCGGGCTATTTGCGCGGCGGTAACGACATATTTTTTTACAAGTCTCAAGTTATTTCGTCGAATACTTTTGTGTATTGTTTTGCGCGGGTGCGACCTTGTCCGGACAATGATGGATCTCGGTGCTCGCTGTGCTTCATTATAACGAAGAATTGACATTTAAAGAGGCCTTACGCTTTTGTTACTACGAGACTACTAGTATTACACATGGGAATCACCAATCAAACTTTGACGTTTCTGAGATCGGCGAAGTGGTAGCAATCAGTCTTTCTTCATTTCAGAACGCTCAATATATTGTGGCTCGTCAATCATCCCCGTGGCTCCCGATGTTGGCTATTTCTCTTCTTTATTTGAATGCTGGAAATAAATTTAAATTCCGCATGTCCATTGAAGAACGATATTAGTAAGGTTTTTGTAACTACTTTATGAATCATTTGTAAAAGGTATGTAGTTATTTTTAGCAATTCGTTTAGAATGTTGTGTTCAAGAATTATAATTAAACTTTATTTAACGTAGACGTAGATTTAACTTTGCCTAGGAATCTGATTAATCTTTAGAAAATACCTAACGGTCTCTTTGATAAATTACGTTTCTATAATATTATTTTTGTTCACAATTATTCATTATATCAGATTTGTTCAAAGCTACTTTGGTTTTCAGGTTCCCTTTTGAATTATTTCAGATCAGATATCATGTAACATTTATCGTGAGATTGTTTCATGCGATTCTTGCCTGTTTGTTTAATGCGATTTTCTATAATCTGGGAATTTATTTATTTTTGACATGTTTTCTCTCTTATACTCTTTTAAAGAACAGTTTCGTGTATAGAAATATGTCTATTATTTTTTTATTTTAAAATATCATCAAGCACAATTTACGATACGTCGTAATTTAATTGAATTATAGATTCCTTTTAAGTTTTAAACAAAATAAGAAATGACCTAAGGAATATAATGAAAAATAACGCTAATTTAATGAAAACATATTCGGTTTAGAAGAACGAATAATAAAGATGATTGTAGCCAATATATCAGGATCATCAACGTCGTGACATAACAATAAAGAATTGAACGTAAAAATTAATTATTCGCCATCGGCACGCTATTCTAATAATCATAAATAACTACTGCAATCGGATCAAACGCGGTGGGTCCGTTTTGCTGACGAACAATGTGCGAAACATTAAAAATATCAACAAAGGAACTTTTGACTTTCATAGTACATACACCGAGACAAATCATAACGATCGATAGGAAACGCTAGTGCACGCAATTGACACCCTTATAACATACGTCATAAGGTGCACTAGTTTTGCAATTAAAAGCAAAGAGTACGTGGCTTATAGCTGTCGCTCGCGCCAGCTGGCGTACCGTGGAAAATCGATTTTCACGTGAGACCGACGGATGTCGCATCTGCGCGCGACTATACGCCGCCGCTTGTCTGCACCCAAAATACGCGGCGATCTGTAAAGGGAAATCATGTGAGAGTGATATTAAACGCGCACAGAAATATGCCCACAATAGAGTAATTGGCTATCGAAGCTATACGAAAATTGCTCGATTATCGGCAGTTAGAAGTAATATCGTGTAGAAATTGCGTGCTAAGAATTAGGTAGTCACGGGTCAAAGAACTCACACATGCAACTGTAAACTTGATATTGATAATCTAAAAGTGACCGTACAGATGAGTGTCACCTGATTAAAAATTCCTGAACGCACAGGGCGACGCTTTGATCGTGGGAAATAAGGAAGCCGTTCCGTTTGATCACTCAAACGTCAAACTATTGACAACCGAACTAATAACAAAAAGCAAACAAGTAATTATCCAAAACGAGCGCGGGACCACACAGGGACAGAAACATGGGCGAAATTCACGAAAGCTATCACCGTTACAAATCGTTTTAACGCAAACGTATAATCGGTCGTGAGCCGTTCTATTTGTTTTAAGTTGGCCGTAACCGGGATTTGGAATAAAAACATCAAAGGGGGTGCGTAAGAGCAAACCCGAAGGAGTAATTATGATTTGTCTCGGTTAAGCGGAAATAGTTTGTGTCGCTATTAATCGCGCTCGTATTCCGGGAACGTCGCGCATGCGCGCCGCCCGCGCGCGCCGTCCGACGCTGTGCCCGCGCAGACTCGCCGGCTGCTGATTAACTGGGAAAACGCTTGTTGTTACCTTAACAATGTATCATAAAACCTACATAAGGACTAACTTCTACGTACATACTCTTACGAAATAGTAGCGATTCTTGCACTTTGCTAAATTACATCATGTTATGTAAACTGCAAAGATGAATTTCAAGTACCTAAAACATTCATAGAAGCAAAACGAATGGATGAATGTGTGTTGAAATCAACTGAGATCTTATTTGATGTTATTTTTGAAAATTGTTTGAAGAGAGATGTCATAATAATATTTCTTAATGTGTTACATCAGTGTGAATGAGTAAATATTATTATTGAAATATCACCTGTGTCTAGAATGAGCTTATGAGCTGTTAATGAGTGGTAATGATGATATTATGCAATCTGGCTACAAAATTTGCCAAGTAACAGTTATTATTTTGTGACATAATGTTTATACCTGACTGACTCATTTGTTACGTTCAAATTTCCTATAAGCAACTACTCACCTACAGAGAGCTAACAGATGTAGTTCGTTCATACCAACATATCCTTAAAGTGTTCATAAAAAATACTGATGGATTGTGCCATAGTCTAAGTTCCGTTTCAAAGCCTTCACATGGATTTGACATGAATACAGAAGGAGGACTCCATCGACACGCATTTCTGTGACCCGCAGTTCAAACTACTCTTGAGTTAGTTCGTTAGTGAAAAGTAGTCCGACCGGTTAAGAGTTCGCAAAACATAGTTTGACTGTTCGGAATTGAGTGCTGAAAAATACAGCAGAATATGTACAACCAGTTTCGGCTTATAACATCTTTCTACGGCTAAAACAGTATTTTGCAATACTTCAACTACTTTCTGAGATAAAAATAATACAGTACGCAATTTAGAGATAATGTAGGTTTATAGTAATTCATGAACATTTCAAATTGATCCAGTTTCGTCTATCTTTCAGCTAATCTTATAAAGAGAATTGTTACTTCAAATAACAAACGATACTGACTGATATTTACGATATTGATTTTTTACCTAATTTTGTATAGTTTGACGTAAATATATTACAAAAAGAAATAGTTTCGGTTGTAACGAGTATTACACAGCAGTGTAGGTACATCGGCAAACTTATTCACATACAAGCTTGAGACCGCCAACGGCTTTAAGTAATCAAGTCCTATCTAAACTAGGTTTGTATCTCCGTATGTGAAGCAAAGCTTATGTAGTCACCTTTTATTTACAGTGTACGTCCCACGTGAGCGGGTGTTCGGACAGCAGCCGCCCGGTGCGTGGATCACCGTGTCGTATTGCGATTTCCACGCATCCATCCCCGCCGCGACGCGCCTTTGTCACAAAGGAAATTAACTAGTTATACTGCGTATGTGTATTGTGCGTGTCTGTGTGCGTGTGTAGGGTACGCACAGTAATATTTTGTTAAAAATGGTATGGAGATAATAAATTATTCACATAATTATGTTAACTACCTTGGTAGACAGGCCTGGTAGACCGACGATCGATCTGAAAGTTACATGTTACCCAGTTTTCAGAAGTAAATTTTACTACTTTTACAACAAAATAAATAAAATAAAAATAAATTTAACCCATTACTGTCCCACTGCTGGGCAAGGGTCTCCTCCCGTAATGAGGGAGGGGTTAGGCCTTAAGTCCACCACGCTGGCCAAGTGCGGGTTGGGGACTTTGCATGCCCTCAATAAATGTATTAAACAAATTTTTAGGCATGCAAGGTTTCCTCACGATGTTTTCCTTCACCGTTGGAGCATGTGATAATTATTTTTACAACAAGGTTACATTAATATTACAACTATTTTCATGTCTCACTAAACACTTACTTTTATGTCCAAGCAGAGTGCTGCAAAAAAACGCTATTTTAATTTCGTTAATGTTCATTAACACTGTCAACAGTTGAATGTCCCTTGTCATTTAAATGGCAGCCTTGTTTATTTTTCCCAAACTTAACTGTCAAAGACCTTCTACCGAGATAAGAGCGTAAATGTCAGTCAACGCTTTCCTTATAATTTCCCATTTCTACAAACTACAAGAGAACAAGCAAAAACATTATTTCCTTTAGTTGTAATAAAATATTATGCGTGTTCTA
This sequence comes from Anticarsia gemmatalis, assembly GCF_050436995.1. NCBI lineage: Eukaryota > Metazoa > Arthropoda > Insecta > Lepidoptera > Erebidae > Anticarsia > Anticarsia gemmatalis. Next base: position 6,491,398 of record NC_134760.1, read on the forward strand.
ATCTCGTGGCCTACATTTTATATCTAACAATAAAATGTAGTAATTTTATCATACCATTGTTTTGCTATCGGTACCTAAGCAATAATCAAACGTCAGTGTGCCAATGAAGGAAGGCCTATTGTTGTAAAGTTGAATGAAAACTCCTATTTAAGGAGACGTGGGTGCTTTTTTATAAACTTTTTAAAATAATTTTCAGCAGATGTTCCTTGTTGATTGATCACGTTTATGATGTAAAATAAGGATTATTTTTTGGGGTAGTGTGAAATTGCCTTATAGAACGGTAGTGAGTATAAAATATACAGCTACTTATATTTACCCTTATTGCTGTCTTATACGTATTTGAAAGCTAGTAAACGCCGTGTATTAACAGGCTCAGTAATCTTTTTCACTTTTTCGATCGCCGATGCTAAAAGACGCTAGTGCGCGGTGTCCCTATGAGATCATGTGCGATATGTCTTTTGGTAGCGTTACTTCAATTGACATCCCTGAATTAATTTAACCAAGATGTTCCGACGTCTTACTAACCAGCCTTACACGCTACAGCTCACAATCGTATTTGGTTAAAAATAAAAGTTAAACGGTTTCAACTTCTTATGTAATTCTATTTATTTATCACGATTGAACAATCGCTTTAACCGTAGTCTTGTGTAAAAATCAAAAGTCAACTAAGTCAATACAATCAGTTTTATTACCAACATTCCCCTTAGGAAAACGATCACTAGCATTGGAACCGATAAATCAAGATTTATTTTCCTGTGTTGTACCGAGATTAGACACCGTCTTAGGGGAATACTGAGTCCAGTATCTGTAAAACTATCTTGATATTTAAACATTACTTAACGTAATCTAGTTTCCTCAACAATTTTGGCTAAATGTTGCCACTTAGCTAATCTTTTTATTATTAAGCACCTTAATTATACAAACAACTATGTCAACGTTTAACGTAAACTGTTATCAAAAAGTTAATTTTAATAACTAAATTGCTCAAGGTATTTATATAAATTTAATATAACAGCGTTAGGCGGAAAACAAATATATTCTGAGAGCCATTGTTAGTGAAGTAGAAAAAATTGTTTCGTTAACTAATATTCATCGTCGTGGTCGAGGTTCTGTACAACACACTCGCAACTCTACAATTACATGTGTGTGAATTCATTGTCTAGCTATTATAAATCTTCATAAGAATATACATCAATTATTTCTGAATGAAAATGAAGCGATTTAAAAATGAATTATTCATGAAACCCGGAATAAAGTTTTCAACGCGGAAGTAAACTTTAATTCCGTAACTCAGCCGTGGACCCCTAAAATGAACATAGGATTTCTTATTGGCTAAAAATGATTGTTAATAATATTCTTTTCGGTGGATCTATCGTTTTTCGAAACCGTGGGAAAGGTTCGTTGTTTATTTTTGTATGTTTCTGACAAATGACTGTTTTTTCTCTTTTGCAAATTACGGCTTCGGCTGACGGAGCAATCGGTTCTGCGATTCACGATCGGCGAAGATTAAAAAATAAGTAATAAAAAATAATTACTAGCTTTGGATTTCGTATTTCGAGTAAGTAGTGCATATCATTTGGCAAATAGTTCTGTATGCAAAGATGAAACTTGCTCATTCACAAGCGACCCATAACATTTTGCAACGTTTATTTTACGCTTGTTTGCGATAAACGAAATTTTGGAATTAAATATTGTAGCAATAATGGCGGATGCTATCTATTTATTCACTGATATTGTTGACTTTTTTGGTCTAATGGTTGCATTATCGACTACACTTTTCATTTGAGTGAGGTCAACGAACTCGCCAGTTAAACGAAACAGAAAGATTGAATAACAATAAATTTGAATAAATGTATTTGTTTGCACACAGCTTGGCATATTAGAAATTATATTTTCGAATAAGCAAATCAAAGTCTTATTGGAATGCATTGATACAGACGGTTTAATAAACTCCCGCGCCACATTTCGCTGCCCAGTTGAAGTTTGCGACTAATTAAATTCCCGTTTTACGAAATGGTTTAGCAGAAATTGGATTTTATTAACAAAGTTCCGATTTCAATAAAACGAAATGTAGGTAAACCGATGACAGCTAAGTTACGTTTGTTGAAATGAGTGTAATCTTGAGAGTGAAACATTTTATTTGCGCAATCGTTTACTTTAGCAAATATTTTTTACAGATGATTTAGATAGAGTTGTTGAAGTCGCATCAAAAAATAGACGTTGCGTAAGTTGCTAGTTATTGTTAAATTTGTCTTTTTGATTTTTCTGCAACTATTATATTATTACTGTTGAGTGTTTTGTAGCATTTGAGGATATATTCCGATTAAAAGCGACCTCTATGAGATACGTTGTATCTATTGAGTTACCTAAAATTAGTATTTCAGGGGTGAACTATCGAGTTCCTCTAAAAAAGGTTATAACACGGACTACTAAAACCAGTCACTTGTTCACATAATTATATGCTATTTTAAGCCTTTCTTGCTCCCACAGCACTACAATAAAAATACAAACTTGTACACAAAAACTATTCTAAGAAATTGTAAAATACCGAGCAATTAATTTTAAGTTGATTGTCGCCGCTTAGTAAATTAAATAAGCTAGATCGCCTTCAGGCGTTTACTAATTGCAAAGTCATTGCACCTGTTTTTCATTACAATGTCAAGATTGAAGCTTTTGTTTCGAAGGCTTGAGGCAATTTTGATAGCCTCGCCTTTTCAGGGTCCCGTACAGGTAAGTACCTAACTAGATTTATCTTTGTATTTTAATATTTAATTAGTATACAAAAGATTAATTAGGAAATTTTGCTTTTATTATATCTTTATCAATTTTAATTTAATTAGTTTCATAAAAATTGCTTCAGTACTTAATTATTCATGTCTCCACATATATGGCTTCAGTCATTTAGAAAGAGAAGCTCATTCAGAAATACACATAGCTTCACATTTCAATAAAGATGACATAAAAGCTACGCAAGCATTGAAAATTGCAAGGAATGAATCATTTCTTTGAAGGTTACATTGCTAGGTTTTCCATTCAATATCCGCAGAATTGATGTGGAAAAATAGTTTACACGTGTACTAGTAAAATGGTATAACGTGTTTGTATACCAAATAACCGGTAACGGAGCGTATTTCTTTGAAGCGTATTACGAATGCCTTTAACGTTAATTCCTTAAAGACTTACTAATCATATGCAGAATACTTGCCTCCATTTCATCTCGACGTTTACTTTTAATATATTGGCGAGTTTATGAGTTGCTCGGGTGGTCTGACGTCAATATGCCCTTTGAAAAGCGCCCAAATATCCACGAATAGGTGAAACAAATTTGTAAGCAGCCTGAATGTGTTATTGGGCTCTGTTCGTTCGACTTTGGCAAGTAAAGGTAACAATACATCTATAAAACTTATCGCTTGGTCTTTGCGCTTGTTTGCAGTGGAAGAATGTTGCGTCGGGAATTTATGTAAAACGCCTTTAGCTAGGTATGTGTTGATGTGCAAAAATTTAAAGGACGAAGGGATAAAAGTGCCTTTGTGTGTGATGTGTTGAAATATTTCAGTAGAGTTTTTATCTTGAGAGACGACATAAAATCAGATGTCAGTATAAAAGCTGTTGCCCCGTATTTATTCAAATATAAATAATTTTAACTTAATTCATGCATTTAAATACTTCATTTCATTTTAAAGACTTCCAGATAATTACAATTTATTAGCCTACAATTTAATTTAATTATTGAAGTTTATCGATAGTCCTGTTTTATATTATGTAGATTTGAATATTATTATCATAATGCTCTAAAGGTAAAGGAACATGGGCAAAAATGTACCTATAGACGTCCCCAAGTACCTACCATCAGATGCGAACATAGGAGCTATATGTAGGATCTCAAAAACTCTTCTACTTGACTTTGATCCCTTATTCTGATTAATTGAAATAAAAATAAATGTGGGGCTATAAAAAAGACAACTCTGTGTAAGTCTTAATTAACTAACCGTTTAGTACAGCACAAAGTAATATGTTTAAACCACTATTTCCAGCGGAATACAGATTTTTAAGTCGACCGCCGTTGGAACCTGAAACATCAAAGCTCTAGTTATTTTAAATACTGCTATAGATAAAGGCAACCAACCACTTTGCAAATAATTTTGTATTCGATTCGTACATAAATACTGTCCTTTTTGGCGTTACTAATTTTTGTATAAAAAAATCATCACTTTGCCAACTGAAGTAGTAAGATAAGGTACGATACGTTTAGCCCATTGTCCTTTACTAAAAATATATTACGAAGATACATGAATAATGTTGTTTTCCTTGCTCCTGTGGCAGATTTCTTCTTATAGACAGTGTTCTAACAGTACCACTACATAATTATTATTGATTTTGCTTTAATATTCATTTATACCAATAGAAAATCATGGCTTAATCTACTCTTTTTCAATTATAATTTAACTTTTACTAGCCAGGTCTATTCCATAACAATTTACAGAGAGAAAAAAGAAAACAGCCAAAAACTACAACCAAACCGTAATCAGTTATTTCTAGATATACGTAGTAAACATATTTGTGTATAATATAATCTGGGGGCACGGAAGTGCCCCCGCAAGTCGAGCAAAAAAAAGCGGCACGGCCGTAACATCCTTTTCTCGAAGCAATTCGGGCTATTTTTGACACCCCTATAATTTCGTTGTGGATAAAACAAGAAGCCTGGATTTTCAGCAACTAATTAGTCATTGTATAAACACGGTATATTTAAAATTTCAGTCAATTTGAACCAGTAGTTTAAGAATGACAACTTGTTAAAATTTTGAATTTTGTCACTCACTGATTCACTGACTCACTGACTCACTGACTCACTGACTCACCGATCATCAAAAGTCTAAGGTACTTCTAGCAGACTTAGAAGCTTAAAATTTAGAATACAAATAGGGTTTGGTGTCTTAATCATGGGAAAAATGTAATATTTTCTAATTTCGGTCCAGTTTTTTAAATACACCAACTGCAACAATAACTTTGTAATCCCATATAAATGAATAAGATTACAAGGTTACATTTGCAGTTAATGAATTATTATTACTGTAGAAAATAAAATAAATAGGTGTAAATAGGTACCTACTATATGAGGCATAACGGGAGGGGGTATAGGGTGGGTAAGGGTGTTTAGCCCATGAAACTGAACAACATTCCCATAGGAAAATATGTTGAATTATGAAAAAAAAAACGTCTTTCCATGCAAATTGGACTTATGTTCGCTCTACAAAAAAAAGTGAGATGCCATCAAAAACATTCTGTAAAAACCTCAAGTCTCGCCGTAAAAAGTTGTGAGATCTATATAATACCAAGTCGATTAATCTATTTAGTCTCTACTTAAAGGACCTTCTGTCTTAAGTTATTACGTACGTATGTTATTATCATGCCAATTAAAAAAAAAATACCTTTAAAACAAATAGATCGACTTGGTCATCGCAAGAAAACACAAATTCGCCATTAACATTTCAGGAGCACTAACTTCTCGTCGTGCTGTATAGTGTGATACATACTAATAATTAAATCATGCGATGGCCAGGTCGGTCTATTTGTTTTAAAGGTATTTTTTTTTTAATTGGCATGATAATAACATACGTACGTAATAACTTAAGACAGAAGGTCCTTTAAGTAGAGACTAAATAGATTAATCGACTTGGTATTATATAGATCTCACAACTTTTTACGGCGAGACTTGAGGTTTTTACAGAATGTTTTTGATGGCATTACATTTTAACCAACACCCGCGTTGTACGCTATCTCAACATTTCTACCTCCTTACAGGCGATTACACAACACTTAAAATAATATTTGCGTATAATATAATTATATTTGAAACAACACCCGCATTGTACGTTATCTCAACATTTCTACCTCCTTATAGGCGATTTCCCAACACGTAAATAAAAACATTTTACTAAGTGGTGTGTCGGATGCCGATGAATATTTCACTTAAGCACCGGATCGTGTCATCGGGCCCTCGTGACAAAGCTAAAGTGAATATAATAATGTAATTGAAGGTAATAAGCTGTTATTTGCCCCGCCTCGCATCGCTTACGTGACGTTCTCGCCCTTAACGGTACATAGTACTTTCAACAAGACTGAAAGTCTATCTAGGTGGGTTATATCTTTATCAATATAATAAAATTTAAGAGTTTGTTTGGACGCGCTAGTATTTTAGCTAACAGTCATAGTTAAAAAGGAAAAAGATTTGTATGATTGTCATAATTGAGAAACTCAGTGTGGCTCGAGGGCTGGATCTACTTTCATTCCGAAGGGAGACCTGATACGATAGTAGTACTAGTAATTGGTAACTTTATATGATTTATTTGTTTATCTTTTAAATTAAATGCGGTCTTTAAAGAAGAGTTTAGCAGAAGAAGTATCTGCCAAGCCCTCTGGAAAAAGAAGGGCCTTTATGTAAGTACTCGTGGGTTATCTATTTACTCCGTCTATGCGTTTCCCCCAAAATACTCGGATTGAATTTTATAAATTCAAGAAATCTTTACAGTTAGGTTCACAATTTTAACAAAACAGTGGCTCTGTAGTCCGATATAAAAAGATCCCGGGTGAAGTCGGGAAGTGCAACAGGTACTTATACGTTAAAATTTCGTGGGTGTATCGTTTGTTGTAATCATTGTTAAACGGCCTTGATCACATGTTCAGATAATGTAATGACGCGGTGTGCAACCCATAAATTATTTTGCGCTCTTGACATTTTCCGTGAAAAATATTGTTTTTAATTACATATTATTATTAAGTAAAAGTTTAATTTAACCATTTTTGTGTTGTCTTTCATGTATGCTTCAAATTATTAACTAATCACTGATATTGAAGGCTTTAATGCATAATGCATTTCTCACTACCTAAGTAACGAAAACATAAATATGTGGTTCTTTTAATAGTGGTTCTTATATATATTTTTTAAATAAATACCTATTTCATAAAACTCCATATTTTACATAAAAACTTACACCTACTAAATCTAGTCTACATCATTAAAAGTGGTTCATATTCCCGCGTCATATTACCGACAGGCTCTCAGCTCGTCCCGAGTCTCATAGCTAATTTCTCCGGTTTCTCGCAAAGATTGCATCCTCGAGAGACGGGATTCGACGCCATACGTCCCCACATCAACGGTACTGGTAGAAACACCATGATGTTATGAAACTATAGGACACAATTAAAATCAGTAATACTATTTTAGTATTAAAATGATCGTGTAAGTTTTGTTTATAACTTGAATACTTGAAATTATATTATACTAATTAATTAACTATAGTTGGGTATTTTTTGTTTTGTTATTATTATGATTATATCTTTCTCGTTTGAAAATACGTTAGTCTCTTATTTAACAAATAAACTAGAGAAGTTTAAGCGACCGAAACTATTAAAGTAATGAAAAAAGTTGGTCTTGATGAACGAAATAGAGTGTCATCGTAGTGTCCTGTATTAAAAGTTTCAAATCAGTAGGACTATGTTTCTTTAAGCCGTAGTTCTGTTAACAATTCTGAATTTCTTCTCGAAGTTTTGTTAATAACTATTATAAAGTCTCTAAATTCACTTTCGTGGATTATAAACACTTTTGTAAGACTGAATTATCAAACAAATTTGGCTCGAACGAAACCTAGAAACAAACCACCATTTCATTCGGTAAGAAATATGAAACGTTTGCGTTCGGAGTTAAATTATTCGATGGATTAAAGTCAAAAGATTTAGCTCTAGACATTCCGCGAAAGTCGTGACGGCTGGTCACCAAGTCGTAACCTTCCAGACAAGTGGGTCAAGGTGTATGAACAGAGTCCTTCGTTCTATAGCACCCTTAAAAACAATTTATTTGAGAAATAACGAGGCTTTTAAATACGTTTGTGTCATTGTTTGCGTTTTGATTTTGGTATTTATATTGTTAATATTCAATTTGAAGAGATACTTCATTTATTTTACCAAGTCATTAACTTCAGACACTTCATTCGAAATATTTCTACCAATTTTTTACCACCTTTGCATTGGTTTACTTAGCTTATATTGTTGTACTTTTTTTATTTTAATTTATGCTTGCTAAGACAAGATCAATTCAAATTAATCACGTATTTACAGAACCAACATAGAAAGACATCACACACGCCGACGCCTGTATAATCGGGAAGTTGTATCATAAGGGACTATGACAAAACGCATGACTTGCAATATTCGCCATTAGAATTACGAACTAGGGGTTAATATAGTTAATGACAGTCGGCCATTACAAGTTGTTAGGCAAACGACATGTAACGAAGCGAACTGAAACGTATTCGACACGCTGCGTTTACGGGACCTCTATGACGTCAAATGTACCTATTAGCGTTGGTAACGTGTTGCGGACCGGTTTAAATGTGTGAGTGTGGGCTGGGATTGTATTGGATATTGAAATGTATTGAGTTGTTTAGAAATGGAATAAAATAAATAGCTTTATTGCTGTTTAGGTAAGTGAGTAGTAAGTAAAGTAAGTTTATGTAGCGGTTACATTCTTAAAGATACTTACTCAATCAATGTATGGTTATGTTTTTTGCTTTAAAATGATAAGTCGCGGAGAAATTTTAATTAGACATCGTGACGTGTTATTAAAAGCGTTTATGTGTACCAATCCTCAAAGCAGTTATAGTTAATCTAATATAGCCATATAAATATTTTTCCCACTTCAGTGAAATAGAGCTGTTGCACTAAAAGTTCAAGAACTAATTTCAAAGAGAGCACTCGTAGATGAGATTGCTGCCGTAGTCCGAGTACGTGATTCCAGGTTGCTCAGAGCTCTGAACGTACAACAAAGCAATGAAGTGCTCTATAAAGAGTCATCTTATCTAGAAATCTCTACTGAAAAGATGTTGTATGTTTGTTACTTTAAATGTAGCCTTTAAAAAACTGGTATATAATAACTTTGGCCAAAAATTACTTAAGTTATTAGGGTTATTCCGGAGTATTTTCGAATTAAGTTGATAAATTTCATAGTAGCAACGAGTTGTCAATGCAGTATTTTTTATTATGATGTGGAAATGTAGTTCATTTCTATTACGATAAATTATTACAGAAACACTACGTTCAAGACGATAATAATTACAGGACTAATAGCATCTACACTAAATCTGATAGATATAAGATACGACCATATTTTTACGGACGAAGTCAGGAGCAAAAAGCTAGCATAAAGCAGGTATTCTTACAAAAGCTAAAAGTTCATAAACGTCAAAACACGGTACAGTTAACATAAAAGATATCACGCTTGCCTAGGTTTTATATCAGCTGTTACTGAACAGTTCACTTCCTTCGATATTTCCTTCGCTGTCATTATTACTTGTGAATTTTACTTCAAAGGTAAATATTAAATATTGACGGCTCCCTTTTACTTGCGCTTCTGTATATTTAATTTGACATCGCAATACTCCTGTTGTTTGGTGTCGGCTAACAGAGTGAGGAGTCCTTTGCTATTCATTTTGTTGAAGGCGGCAAAAGCAAGGGTTATGTTGATAAAAATATTAACTAACTTGGTTAGATCTGTCATAGTTTTAAAGGGTAAAGAAAGTGCAAAAGTTGGAAATGGAAAGTGATAGTCTGAATTGAGTGTTATTGATTAGGCTGTTCATTTGGTACTCTTTTTCGGGTTTAGGTACATTTTGTTATATTAATGTTTGTAAGATGAATTCCTTGCGAAATAAAAATTAAACCGTATAAAACAAGAAGATTCCTCAAGTCATTTTATTCTGTACGGCCATATTTAGGATACTACTTAATAAAAAATATTAAATTTACCCAAAAATCCTCTCTATTAAATTATGCGAATATGCTTTTTAGAAGTAACACTAATACTGTATAATAATCCAAAGTCCTATTGCAATCAGCAACCGCTAGCGAAGCCACAACGGGATAATCCTTCTTAAATTATTCTCTCCGACGACCGTCAGAAGAGCTCATATTTAAAAGCGGAAATTCACGGACTGAAATCATAATTATACTCACAATATTAAAAACCTGTTTTATAATGAAAATATGAACACTTATGTTGGTGAGTGTGTTGTAAATCTATAATGTCGTATTTTATTTATTAATACTTCATATACTGTGTATAGTGGCGGACTTAATGCTAAAAGCATTTTTTCTAGTTCACCTTGGGGTGATGCAGAGATTAAACGAAGTAGGTGTATAATAGAAGAAGGAGTTGACAAAAAGTATTAAACAAATAAAATATTGACTTCGACTGACTGCCGTGATAGATTTTTAGCTGCATTTATAGCTTTATTACGATTACGATTTTTAAAATATTATCTGGAAAATTAAAACATATTATAAATACAAATTAAATACCAAACAAACTTCATAGTGCTTTAGGTACTTATGGATCGAGGCTTTAGTGCTTGTTGCTGAATTCTAAGGACATTTTTTGTTCGCAATGTTATTGCTATCTACTTTACATATTGTTTCTTATAAGTACTAACTTCGCCGTTTAAATAATGGTTTAAAACGATTGGGCACCCAAATGAGTTTTAATTTATTTGGGCCTATACAAAGTAAAATAACTGGCTTATCTTGATCATACTACTTAACGGTAACTAGGTGAAAATATATTATGTACATGAATAATAATTAATGTTTTCAAAACTCATCAACGATACGTGCCTTCATTAGCATGTAGGTAACAATCTGCCTAATTAATTAGCCAGGCAAGCCTTCTTAGGACGTAGATATATTTCACGTAGCTGACAAATGCGTCCGTTCCATCACATCGGATAAAATATTATTAAAACAAACAAATGAACAAAAAAGATAGCTTTTCGAAAGAGCCGAAATCAATGTGCGAGCTCTGGTACATTGCCGGCTCCGATATTTTGATTCCCAAATATCCTACATCAACCAAAAACCTTTAATAAAATAGAACTTTATGTACTGTTATCTACAGTTGATTATCGTGTGTATCGGGTTGAGATAATAAGTACGAAAGGTCGATCAATTCCGTGGCCGTAATTTAATGTAACAGTTAATATGACAGCGGGCATGAGCGTGCCAGCGGGTCGCCTGTGTATTATATTTATGCACTCACACCTGGAGGTCTCGCCAAGGGTATTTTATTTTGAGTTGTTGTCTTGATACGATAGACAACACACTATTTATGTTGAGCCCAATAAATATGGACTATTAATTACTGATTGTGCTACACTTCTGTTAATTCATAGTGATTAATGTCTGTCGGCTTATGCTTTTATGTGAACTGATACGATGATCATACTTTGGCAGTGCCTAAGGCGTTTAATACGTCCGATGCTTCCTTTTGTGTGTAAGCAACTAGATTGGTTTCTTTTGTGCGATAAGAAACGATTGGTTAGAGTTTACTTTTGCCCACTTATTTTCATGAGCTAATGTTGTAACTGTTGTAACATCTTTACGTAACTCAAAGTCAGATTAGTGTTGACAGATTAAGTGAAAATTAGCTTTGTCACACATTTAGATCTTAAATTAACGAAGACGAAATTGTCTAGCTAATACTTACGTAACAGCGCTACATTGTGACAGTTAAACACTTCAGTTGAGATGTTAATCTAACAATCTAGTGTTAATATATTTTATTTGTTCGACTAGTTTTTGTAACAAGTAAATGAGATTGGCAAATTTATATTTAAAGAAGTAGATAAGGCATATTCAGAAGTGAGAAATTGCATTAGCGGACAATCAAATCGCGAATTGCAATTTAGCGTTGACAAATCAATATTGAAGTGAAAATAAGAACGGAAGCAAAAAATTAGCGCAATAGACGGAAGGGGAAAGTTCGATAAACGATTTGACTTCTTTACAAATAGTCCAAATATATCTATTATTGAATTAATTCAATAACGGCCTATTACAGATCCGACGTCGATTACGATTCCATTTCAAATTGTGCCAATAAATTAAAACGGAAAATCGAATCACAATTTCAACACAAGATTGATAAAAATAAATTTATCATTTGTAGACGTTTCAGCAATTATAAAACGTAAAGATGCAAAATAACAGCGCAAAGTATTTTTAATAGTTGCGTATTTTTCCAACAAAAATAGCGAAGTAAATTTTCAACCAAAATTTTGCTAAAAAGCGTAAAAAAATCTATCCGCATAAACTATACCTAGGTAAGTAGCTCATTAGTAACACCTCGGTTTTTTGAGAAATCTACAGTGAGTATCTGGAGGAAAACGGTAAACTACCAACCTGTTGGTCGACCTGAGCGAAATGCTTGAATAATTGGTTGTCTACGGACGGATAGTGCTGAATTCGCAGCTCCGATATCAGGGATCAGGTGTTAACATCCGTGGGGAAATCGTGAGGAAAAAATTACGTTTTCCCCGCTAACCACCGTACTTTCATGCAAAAAGAAAGTTTACGCCACTTTTTAATCATTTACTGCTTGAGAGTAAAATATCGCGAGGTTATTAAGTCATCCGCGGACAGAACAACGGAATACTCATGAATTTATTTTACAATAAAAATGTTGAGTTATATTTTATTGATTGCCTAAGGCAAAGTTCGGGGAATACTAAATCTCGATATTTGTTGCGTTGAATGTGCGTTTGTTGCGAGAACTTGGAGAAAACGTGTCCATATTATGAGTAAACACGTGTAATTTGAGATGAAATGTGAACCGATTGATGTCTTTGTTCAAGTTCGGAAACGTTTTATGGTCTGCCGAAGGGCTGCTGACTAAACTTACGATTTACATTGTTCTGCTTTCGTACTCGCGAAGTGAGTGTTTTGCACGCTTGCTCTTAATATGTATTAAACGGCAACGTAATAAAAATAACACTGGCGTGTGTAGAGTTATGATAGATGACGACAGATTTTTTTTTAAAACTGTGTTAGTCTGTTGCTTTACACAACAAAGACTTAAGTTTAGTTAATTCATGATTTAAACCTAGAGTTTTTACGTTTAGTAATTAGAAATCCCTTCTCTATTTATGCGTCATCCATCAGCCACCGAGGACACGAGTCACATGTATAATTTTATATTAGGATTCCATAGAGTTTGATTACAATATAAAATAGCAATAACATTATTTGCAAGTTATTTTCGAATCACAAAAGAAAGCACAGGTCGCTGACCCGTTATAATTCTTAGCATATATTTCATACAAAACGGGGTTTGTAATATAAAAAAAAGTATCTTATCAAATAAGGAAAAATGTCGGAGTTCTATAAAAAAGTATCATCGGTAAATTGACATAAAGGATGAGGAAAAGTGCCAGATTGTATTGTGCTCCAAATCAGATTTAATACATCGTGATACAGTTATTATGTGGTATTTTGGAAGTGAGAGCAAAATTTTACTCAATATTGCCGTTATTTTGGCGTTCCTTGGAAAGCAATCCGTAAAATGAAAACTTTGACTATAACATGACATGTTTTTTATTAGTTCGTAATACTTCTGCGACGGTTAACACATACCGCTAGGTGCTTGTTAATATCACTATGAATATCTAACAACTGACATGGAGTGACTTTATGCCAATAGCATTATAGCAATACAGTTTCGTAGTTTTTTAGACTTATTATAGCATGTGGACGTTTAAATGTCAAAGTTTACGGATACTGTGGTTAAGGAATGACGATGTACACGCGTGTGGTTATTACTTGAAAGTAGCAGCATTGAAACTATTGTTAAAGACAAATTAATTACATTTAACTTTTCTAGGAGACAAAATTAGCAACTGAACACCAAAGCAGAGCAAAGGCTAATCCGTTAAATTATTTATTCAAGGCCTTAATCTCTCTACCTTTCACTGTTATAAAAACGCACTGTTTCTCAAAGCAAAAATTTCTTTGTGACATTGTAATAAAAAATAACTCTTTATGATTTCTATCTACACTACATAATTTATCGGAACGGTCTTTTGCGAAGTAAGTGATCCTTTACGAGATCGATTAGGAGTTTTTTTTTTATAATTTTCTTCGCGTTTTGCGTTGTAATGAAGACATCACGCACATCATTAAATGCATCGGACGACCATTACCGTCCTTGTTTCATTAACCACGAGGAACGGTAATTGCATAGTTGTGCAACTTTGACGCAACTTTGTACATCATTATCATTACCTAAAAGAAAAAAATATTGAGACAAAGGATGGAAGCAACTTGTTACCTTGTGATGTGGCCATCTTTATAATACAGCATGTTTTTTACAACAAGATTGTGAGTAGTATTTTTTCACAGAAAACTGTAATAGGTGTGAGCTATTCACCTCGGACGAGTAGCCCTATAGACGGGCATGTATGATCATTCATTATTGTGATCAATGTGGATGTATTAATAGAGTTGTACGAAATCTCTGCTAACCTCCATGTGTAAAAGACGTGATATCATACGCCTGACAATGAATTTCAAATAGGTATGTAATAAGCTGTATGCATATTAACAGTTAACCAAAAATTAAAAAAGAAGTTCCGAAAAAGTATTTTCTTCTGAAACATTATTTCCCTATTCAATAACGCCAAGATCAGAATTTGTCCTCGCCGTTTCTTGTTCAACAAGCCAGTTGAAATCAATAAGTATCTTCGGCATCTTGTCATGGATTCCAAATGTATTCTCCGTAAAATTAAAGGTCCGAAACAAGGGTTTGTTGTTGACATTCAATATTGAATTGTTTTTATATTCTCATGCCGGCGCTGAAGAAAAAGTAAATAGAAATCAATTGGTATTTGTTCCGTTGTTAGATCAATACGAATCTAGACCTTCAATATTGTCTCGAAGTGTTTATATTAATTATATTATTTGCAATAGTCTGGACTTAATGTTGTCGAAATAATTAAATTTTATTCAGTAAACAAATTAGTAGGCTAGATACTCGAAGGTTGTTTTTCATTGTTTTCTAATAGCTTAAACTTCTCCATTGCCAGGTCTTCCGGCACTTTTGCATACAAAAAAGGCCAATCATTGTATAACTTGTACAAACAATATTAATATAAATGACAATTCACTTGACATAACATAGTATGATAGTTTTTAGTGTAAATTAAATGTGTAATAGAAATACATTCAGCAGTTGCGCCATTCAACACAATCCATTCAAAGATTCAAATGTTGAGCTCCGTATCAATGTTACGAACTGAAAAATAGTTAAACAATTTTAAATTGTAGGCATTTAGTCCGAGTTGCAAAATGTATGACTGAAGCAAATAGTTCTCCTTGTGTAATGAGAGAGAAATAAAGCCTAATATAGTCATGATTGTGATTTTAAAACGGTGACAAGAGTAAGTAAGTACGTATATATTATTATTCGAATTAGCCTAATAATACCACGCTAAAGACTTTGTCATCGACCGTCAAAGCTGTTAGGCTACTGTAAATATCTGCGATAACAAATCTTCATATCGCTCGTTAAAATAAAGATCCATTGTCAGCAAATCCAAGTACACAAGCTTCAAAGTAATAAGCCTTCAAAAGGTCATTAACCAAGATTGCTTTAATGCGGGCTGTGACAAAGATTGTTTGAGGACGCGAATAAAAAAGCACACTGTAGGAGATTATAGAAGGACTCTAATCCCGAGTCAACACGCAATGTAAACAGCCTCTTTACACAGTTTTTCTTTGATGTTATTCGTAATTGGAAAATTTTGCGAAATTAAATTGTTGTTGTCACAATTTCCTTAAACGCAGATTGGGTCACTGAACCCTCAATTGATACACGAATGAATGAAAAAAACGCTTTAGTATTCAGACGATCAATTGTTAACTTTGTAGGCATGTAGCCTTGTTGCGGTTAAGCTTTTGATTAGATAGCAGATAAGAACTGTTTTTTTCCTGTTAGTATATGTATTTTAGATTGAACTTAAAAGCAGGCCAGAGTTTACAGGTGTGAAATAGATGCGCTTTTTGTATGTAGCTTTTAACACACGCAAACTTTATGTAGCAAATAGTTATCCAAATATTGTTTTGGGAGGTATTTTTATTTTTTTATGTTACATTTATTGTTTTGAGAGTTTAAAGAGAAGCGCATATACTAACAATTGGCCGCCATCAATTTGGTGCTTCGCTTCACCAAAAATATAATTTTTCAATATTAATTTTCAATCCATACTTAGATCCTTACTTCCTTAGCTCAATAGAAATCTTAAACGCAACAACTGAAACTCTCAACGCTATTAACTCAATAGTAAAAGACATAAACACATAAAACGCAATGCCTATTACACACTAGTTATTAAATATCAACATTTTTTCTCACGAATATTACATAACAGGCCATTGTATTCCCACAGGACTTAATTAGGTGCCAAAACAAGACCCGGACACGCGTGAATACTATCAATTATCAAGCAATTAACTCAATTAATGCCTAAACAACCGTCAATAGGATCAACATAATATACCGACGATGCCTCGGTGGGCAATAAAGAAATCAATCAGCGGATTAGGTATTTCAAATCAATAAAATCAGAAAAGGCCATAATATTGGTTGGACATTCATAACGATGTAGAGTTTTGCTAGATGCGACTTTGTGCAGTCATATATTTTTCTATGAGCGAACGCATTGTATATGTTATTGTATTTGTTTAACATGTGAACCTTTATTTCATTAAGTCAAATTAAATAAACAATATTATTTTAAATTTTACTTATTATGTCCCGTGTTATGTCATGACTTATTGGCTGTAATATTTATTTGTCACGGTCAGTAGTAATGTAAAATGAATGCTCATAAGGTTTTTTCTATGATGTAAAACAATTGGTAAGTCAGCATTCGGAACCAACGTGATATTGTGGTATAAATATCATTTCTTAAATTCAAAGTGCGCTCAACACACATCTCCAACTACGCTTGGATCACATCTAGTAGGTCTATACAAAAAGATCGGTCGCTTTTTTAGTTCTCATGGGAGTATAATATGCGAGGCGGCTTGTCTGATACAGAGTGGAGGGGGCGCGGGTGGCGGGGGCGGTGCGTTTGCTGCCGACAGCACAGGTGTGATGCGCGATGCGGTCTCGATGACCACGGCCAAACACACCGATGTCTTAACGCCCGTTAAAAACTTTTTGTGCATGTTTGAGTTAATTGGGCGTTGTATTTAGTGTTAGGTTTTGTTTTTGTTGTCTTTTGATATGGTTATGGGGGAGGATTGGGGTGAAGATGATTAGGTGTTGCAAGTTTGATTATTTGTATTTGCTGAAGAAAGTAAAAAAAAAGAATAATACAATATATTTATTGAAATAAAGACTTTCTCATTAGATGACGATTTTGTTTGGTCAACATATTGGTCGCTACTGGGCTTAATATTCATTTATTGTTTTAAGTAACAAATTTTTGTATTTAACAAAAAACCTGAACATATTTTTAAATTCCTAGCTTTACAGAAATATTGCTGAATGTTGGTTACCTGTTCCCAATGTAGACCTGAAAATATTAAAAAAAACACTTAAACCGTAGTTAAGCTCCACACCGTGGTGCAACTCATTCAACAAGGTTCACGCGGGTCAGTTAATTATAATACTGAGCATTATTTCGCTGTAGTTAAGCCGATATGTAAACGGATTGTTACTTTTATACCTATTTGTTATCACTTCATATTCGCTTGAACGTTCTTGCAGCTTGTTCTGTAGATAACAACGAAAGGTGACCGCAAACGATGATAAAAAAAAACAGTTATTATTGATAGATAATTGTAAGATATGCGATTCTTTCTTTATAATATTTAATTCGAGTAATAAACGAGCTTCGATTGTTATGGTCATATAGCACGAAAGTCGAGCTATGATGCGTTTCATCGTTCCGAATGATTCCCGTTAATTGAATGGGATACCTTAATGTGTGGCCGACACGATTGGGTTTTAGAACAATTTATGTGTTAATAGAATTCTCAAGAAAATTCAACATGTAAGGGTTTCGTTATGAATGAATTGCTTAAGTTATTAGTTTATTAAATGGAAGAATATGTCACGGATCACTTTATATTACGAGAAATAGTTAAACTATTAAGCGTTATAATAAACGAGTTTATAGAGCGATTTGATAAGGAATTAATTTAGACAAAAGTTGTTCAATACATAAAATTAGATTATATTTTTATTGTACTGAAAAGCTTTGATTTAATTACTTTGTTACATTTACTGAGTTAGAGCTTACAAAGTTCAATCCAAAAGATTTTTGAGTCTTCTTCCAAATGAAATAATTTAGTAATTAATCTTAACACTATCCCGCAAATATCGTCTCTTCCGCCTCAAAAAAAAAACTGTATAAACTTTCAAGAAATATTTGGTTATAGTACATCAAGTGCAGTGACGGTATTGTATAAAAGGCGTCAAGTAAATGCACAAATCCTTTTCGGATCAGTGAAGTGAAAGCGATACTCTTAAACAATCGTTTGTATTGTGACGTTAACAGGATAATCCGACTTAAGAGCGTCATGTTGACATTCTAATTTTCGCTTTACCACCCTTTAAGTTTCACCCTTTGAAAAAGAAAGTGACAAAGTAGAGACCACACAAAATTGACAAAATATTTTGCGGATATATACCTGTTTGTTGTCAATTTTGTAGTTTTTTTTATGAGATTAGTACTGTATTGTGGGATTGTAATTGTTAGTGAGAGTTTTCTAAGAATATGTTTGATCTGTGTGACGGTAATAGGGATTATAGTTTAATTTACTTATTTGTTGTCCCAGTAATGTTTGAAGTGTGATTGACAGGGATTTTTGTCTCGTGATGTATTAATTTATGCATACAACGCTCTATTTCCGAAATTGTACAGTTGTTCAGGTATATGTTTGACAAATTATTTTATCAAACATTATACCTATGTATTGTGTCTTTCAATTTAATTTGTTATTATAATGTTATAAAATAAAAATAAAACATTAGTCTTGAAGCTTTTAGCAATTTAACTAAAAAACTGTTCTGCGCCGTCTAGATTAGGATTTGAAGTGTTGCCATGCATGTTGTCGACATAGGACGGAGAGCATCATCATCAAAAATACAATACATTTATGTACTTCATTCCTGTATTTAGAAACTATAGGGTATATCCGGAGTATAGGGATATTGCTTTATTATGATCTTTATCGCATTACAATGAAGTAAGTATCGTAATCATCCTCGATTAAGACATTCTATTGTTCACTATATTTTGTGAAAACAGACTTCAAGAATAAACCTAAAAAGTTTTCGTTTTTCAAGGTTTTCACTTTGCATTTGGTTAATAATTGATTTTGAAATAATTTATACAATCAAAGATAAATCTATCTTTTGTAAATAGATCTTATTGTATACAATATTCGAGTTTCTCAAATGACTATTGTCAAATACTGTATTTGAAATGTTGTACGTAAATTCATTTTAGAAAAAAAAACGCTGATATTGATCTGTCTGATGAATATCGTAATAGCAAAGTCTATCAAAATAAAATAGTCACTGCCAAAAATAAAACACTAACCTATTAATTTTTAAATGATTGCTTTGTTTGTATCAAAAGATTAATAAAGCTAATCTAATTAACACCAAAATCTTCCTAAAAGATAATCGCCAAATAATATTAAGTAATCCGCTCAATTAACATCCGCGTAGACACCGAGTTAGACTTTTAACTGACGATGATATCATTTAGTTACCTAAATATAAATTAACCGATGATCTTTGATTGATTTTGTTTTTCAAATTGAGGTGTTGATAAGCCGCACTCTCTTGATAGAAACGGCCAGAGTGGTTGGCAAATTTTGGCGCAGCTACTTGATAGTGGCGTAAGCTTCGGATAGTATGTTAAATGTTGGACCCGGTAGCTCGATTCTCTACTTCTATTGACTACCGACAACCAGCTAGCTATAGTAGCTATCGAGACATTTTACACGAAAGTTTGTTTAGCTTCTCTACCGGGCTCCGTAAGAACTATTTAGGCAGTACATTTTAAATGTCAATCTCTCGATACTCGACGGTACATAGAATAGGCTTATATAGAATTGCGCTACTGTTATTGTCATTTAAAACAACAGACGCTCGTATTGTTCGAGCAAAAGTACAAAATAATTATTCCCAAAACTGGCTGGTATCCGTGTGCAGTAAGTATAGATTGCACCACGTGTTAACATTTAACAGGAGTTTCAAATTGTTTCTTTTCTAGAAAAGTGACCTTTGAATTTTGTAACCAAAGATAATCTTCTGACCTGTCGAATTTTAGGCACTGACAGTGACCTAAAAAGAAATGGTCTTATCTTTATCAACTGCATGTTATGACTCCTGCTATCTACAACCGATAGCTTAACAAATAACAAAAATAATGGCTTTAAGAAGATATTGTCAGGTGCAGTAATAATAACTAAGTTTGTTAGGATTTTAAGACTTGATAAATCTTTAAAAACAAGTTTCCTAACGGGACCGAGTGTCATTTACGCACATAACTGTAAAAGATCAATAGAATACACGATTCGAGTTGGGGTTGAGGGCTAATGAGGCAATACAGAAGATGCCTAATCATATAATACGTATAAGTGGTAAGCACTATGTTAAAGTATAGAATGATCAAAGGACATAAGGATATTGATCTCGTAGTTAAAACAATAAACAATTAATAAAACAAAATAAAACATCAATGAACAAGGGTCTCGTTATTGACAAAGCTGACGAGTGCAGAGTTCAATGAATGCGAGCTCATGCATGGAATAATTAATACATACCCATCCGTAAAGTGTCAGGGCAAAACGGCGTCGAAAACAAATATATGAATAATAAATGAGACGATATATCTCTCATAAGGAATTACTGGCGTTTGAGGAATATATCAGTTTTAATATTGATTATATTTGGTAAAGACGGAATTAGGATGACTGTATATTAAACCGATGAGTCAGTTCAATTGATATAAAGGTTAAAGTTTCATGAACATAATTTATTTAACACAAAAGATAATTTATTAATCCAGGTAAACTTGGACTTTGGAAATGTGTAAAGGCGAGAAGGTAGGAAGTTTTCCATATAAATCAATGACAAGTTCGAGCTAAAATGGTTGGAAGAATATATCCGGCTTCATATCTGCACAATTCGCTGCTTAAACAAACACATAACGGATAACGCTTTTCAGTCATGCGTCCCGGGGTGAATCGGATAACCTTAAAAAGTAGATACCGTGTAGAGATTACTAATATTATTACCGCTGCACTTTCGGCTACGATCAGCGATATTTGGTTACACAACTATGTTCAGTCTTTGGGGAATTGGACACATATTTTGATCTGGGGGGCTGTCACGAATCTCAGTTCAGAACTATTTGAAAGCCACAACAGTACATTGAATAATAATAATATAATGATTATGGTGATTAACACCTGACGTCAAAGCAGCAATAGTGGCCATTAATTTGACGTACGCTAGTTGTCAACTGAGATACTTGATAAGTTTTCAGAAATAATTTCACAGAGTTGCATTTGCCATTTGCAAGTACCATAGTCCAAACGATAGATAGAGTTACACTGAAACACGAACTCTGTGAATTTGATAAAAAATTGACACCATTAGAATCTCTAGGATACTAACAAAGATAATATAAACTCGTCAAAAAGTAGGGAACAATTTTACTGGCCATTTTCCACATAAATTAGTAACGTATAAAATGGTTCACAGTATCTTTGCGAGCTTGAAATTTTACTGCATATTTTAGTGCAAATTGCTCGCTACGGACTTTGTTGAACGTACAACTGGAATTTTGGTTTAAGCTTTTGCTTTACCATGTGACGAATATTTCGAGGAAAATTAAGCTAGCTAATTTAGGTACAGAATTTTCTTCTAGAATTATTTTGTAATAGACTCCTGACAGCGGGTTTTTATTTTTTTGGTTTCCTTTTAACAGTTGGTGACGGTGAATTTTTAAGCATTATTTTAAAGTTTCGCAACATATTCTTTAAAAATTCAGAGCAGGTTTTACACATTCTTTGTGTGTATAATTATACCTTATTATGGAACGGTATAATACTGAATAGGATTCTAGAAGTAAGAAAGTCAAATGTCTAAATCATATGACTAACTAGAAAATGCTAGTTGATTATAAAACTAATCTTCGGTGTACTTTATTATTTTTACGTGTAGTCATCCGTTTAATGTCATGTTTTGATTCATATTAACAAAATACATTGTATACATCTTAGTAAATTAATTTGTTTTTATAAACTTTTCCACGTGATGTGTTTTTAATAAACACGTGTTTAATTTTAGACAATTTACACCGGGCGATAATAATAATTACTCCATTCGATCATTACATGTCGCGATGTAGTCATAAACAGTAAAGCCTGTTGTCGTGCGATAAGTTTGTGCAAGTATTATACTTGTATTTGGGATGCAAGTAGCGAGTTACTGGGAGTTAATATCGCGCCTCGGGCGTTGATCATTTTTTGCGGGTGCACCCGAATCAACCACCTTGAGCACAACAAATGTGTGGGCAATCCGGTAATTTATTTTTTTAGCCAATAAATTACTCATACGTCAAAAGTTCGGACGTGGCCGGGCGGCGCGCGGCTCTGCCCGAGTGATATATTGGCCCTTGTCACAGCACTCTACCTTTTCCTAACAATTTTAATATGACTCTCGATTAATAAATTGCTCATTTAGAATGAACCGTTTTACTAATGAGTCGGCATTATAGGCTCGGACGGGACACCCGGCACATTTATAATCGTAGGCCCCGTTTCTTTTTTGTATGCAAAAGTAAAGGGGATAATTGCTAGCTCTGCAAGCAGACTTTCATAAATTGATGCTCTAAGAAAGTATTTTCCAATGTTCAATCCTTTGTAACGAGCCCTTGACACGTAGCAATATTGTACCGGAGCTTTTCGCTTCCACCAGCAATTATTTTTTAATTTTCTAAGGCTTTGCAATATTGCTCACTTCTCGTAAAGTATTGGAAAGTTAAGAAATATTGACACAAATTCTAAAATAGATATAGTTATTATAGACTGTTGTTGGAGTACTGATTACTTTACAAAGAAGAGATGCGAGTGTAACCACAGCATAGTACATATACTGCATATTGATAAGAAGGTTTGAAACTTAAAAAAAATCATTGTTTTTACCTTGATTTTGATACCTTACCATAATTATTGGCCTAGTTGAGACGGTATCACACAGTGCGTCCGAATAATAACAGATAGTGCTTATGGTTTTTAAGATCACCTGATCACAATAAAGTACTATGTCAAGTGCTATCAAAAGTTGGTGTGCACACAAGTCAGACAAAAAGTCGATAATTATACCCAATTTAGTCGTGAGTGCAGATACGCACAAAAAACACGTACACAATATTAATTAATAAATCCATTGTGAATTATTGTTTTCATAGACTGGCATATTATTTTTCCGCTTGCGTCATTTAACATAATATTACAATTAATACGAATTTATGTGCGATAATCCCAAAAAACGTTTGAAAACATCGCAAAAACGTGGAATTTGATCTTTTTTTATTTCCATATGCACGTTGCGTGTGTTTCCAATATTAACGTAAAAACTATGTTTAAGTAAAAAATAAACCTATGCTAATATTGGTGTCAGTCAAGGAAATACGACAATACATAACAAACAAAACGATATCAACTTATGAAATTTATTTTCTCTGAACTATGCTGCGGAAAGACTGACTGACATCGCGAAAATAAAAGATTTTTTTCTAAGGAGTCCTTTAACTAAAGTAACTCTAGCCGTGCGTGCCTACAATAACCTGTCAAATTAAAATTTGTCAAATTTTCTAACTCAGTTCTCATTTTCTTCCTCAGTCCTCGTTTAATCGAGGAACATTCAGGGAAAAGAAATAGCTAGGAATTGAGAACCTCCGTCTTTTTTGTAGACGATTAAAAACAATGCCTTACGTGCGCCATCGTTTTTATTGTTTCCTTCTACAACAATTAATTAATTTACTATTTATTTTTTACACTCGAATCCTGAATATGTATTTCTTAATTGTATTTAATTGGTCAATTATAGGCAATTAAATTTAATTTTATTTATGTATGATTATATGAAAAGGGAGGAGCTTGTTGCTAGGAATAGGCAGAAAAGAAGCATAGCGTCCGTTACCAGCATCTTCAAACTATGTCCTATGGCATGCTTAAGTTAACTCCACGACATTCCTAAGGGCATTGCAGCATATCCAAGCATAGTTCCCAAGTTCTCGACACAGATTGCGCTTGCGTGCATGTATGCTGAAGGATTCTTGCATGCATGGATTGCATATTTATGTTGCGTCTTACGTTTTGGAGAAAAGAAACATTATCAATTTATGTTGACAAAATCGGATCAACTTAATTAGTCTGAACTCATGTTGCTACGCTTGTAAAAACAAAGCGATAAGTTCAAATGAGATCACTTTGGATTAAAAATAAACGATATCTAGTTGGTAATAAGGTTTCCTTTCATGTATTTTGTGCTAATTAGTATCAATGCACGTGACGGACTGGTTTTAGGAAATCCAACTAACTACTAACAAGCTAAGGCAGTCCAATTCATGTTTTTAAATTAATACATTTACACATACACCCATAATATCAGTTTGTTAACATGGCAGTAGGCAAAGAACTAAAAACGCCATTGGCTGCAAATCCTGCCAACTTCTTTTCTTCCAACAATATTCTAAAAATACATCTAGTCAGTCCCCCGGCGTTCATTTACTTCCACACTATGAACCTTTAGCCAATATCTATATCAATAAATTCTCTATACGCAAATCTCTTTAAAACATTCCTTACCTTTAGTCAACTCTTAAGTACATTTTGTCTTCCGTACTTTGACGTGTGCTACGACAGTAATACATTTGAGCATCAATATCGGTAGAGACTGTACTTAAATGTAACAAATAGTTACGACTTGTTGTATAGCGTATAGTATAGAATATATTGAATTTGACGAAAAAAATGTATTTGTTTAAAGAGATAAGATGAACTAATTCGGTGAACATCTTAACTTTCTATTAAGTATTTAAAACTTACTTTTGGGTGATATAATCACTAAACGATTAAACCCGTTAAATAAATAATAATAAAAACATATATATATTTCACAGCAATGGAGAATGGGATGGGCAGAATGGGTAGCGGTGGCTCAATTAAAAGTGAAGCCTGATACCCAATGAGTTACCACTTTATTTAAATAAGTATTACTCTTTATTATTTCAGTAACTTTTCGAATTTATTACGAAACTACAGTTTATTATGCCGAAGCGATTTGTATTGATTTCACAGATTCACAATAAAAAAGGCAAATGTCAATTTAGTAATGTTTATCTAATCGAGAAGATGAAACATCTTAAAGCTTAGCTAGTTAAGATGAGCAATATTTATCGGTTTAATTTTAAATTATTCTAGTATTTTTGATGGCATCGATGACGTCAGACCTGTCATAATTTGATTTACATTAACTTTATGTCTATTATTAACCTTAATTTAATTTGTACAGAACTACTGAACATATTTTCCCTTGTTTTTCGAAAAGGATGAACTCTGATTTAATGTGAAATGTATCAGAAGTCGTTGTATCAGCTGCGATGGTGCTTGTTGAAAATGGATGATATGTTCATTGTTCAGTTCGTGTAGAAGCATGTTGGTGGGGTTCGCTGGAAAGTAATATAAAGTTGCATTTGAAACAAATTGCACGGATTATAGGCGATGAACTCCGCATTCAATAAAGACAGTAGTCAATGTCCCTATTGGAAACCCATTTAGAAATAGCCTAAGTAACGATTCCGACGTGTGTTATTGAAGATAGTTACATCCATATCAAAATCTTGTTACAACTAACTATGCAGTTAGGCTTAATAAGAAAGTATATAAGTACACTAATAAAACATATCCAACAACAAATGTAGAAGTAATCTTTGTGAACAATTTCGTGGAATAAACTGTTACCACGTTATTGGTTCAGCATCAATGTTAGAACCATTACAATTGTCGCCAATTACCTATTGTTGGGAGCTTATTGCGTACGTTCGTGACCCAACTCTACCTCAGAGCGTATTTTGTACGAAATACATACTTTCAAAGCATAAATTATAAGTCCTTATTTAAAAGCCTTAGTAAGATGAAACGTTCATTATTATCGCGAAATAAAAATAGAATGAAAGTCGCTTGTTCTACGCCTATCTTATTGCACTTTTACTATAGTGTATTCTTTGATAAAGAGACCAATTAATAAGTGACCCGAGATAAAATGCACCTATGAAATAATACACAATTATCTCCGCCCTGTAGCATATAAATATGAGGTGTGCAACGTGTGACGGCACTGGCGAACATGGCTCGTTTAGTGTTGTGCGTCCTGGCCCTTCTTGTGGCCGGGGGTCACTCAGAATCTGTCAGGAAGACCACGCATAAAGTTGGTAAGTACATATTTCTCTATTATATTTTGTTTTTATGACGGACTTTTGAAGTATTCTACTGTTCCATTGCAGCCAAAGGTTTTCCTTTATTCTTTCAAACTTCACGATACCTTTTCTCGCTTATATTTAATAAATCTACAAATATAATTTTGTTTTTTTACGTCTCTTCTATACCACAAGGATTTTAAGGGCTCACTTGAGCATTCGATGCTAAAAATATATAAGACAGTTAATTGTGTGTTTGTAAAATCTCAACGGCACGAGTT
Organism: Anticarsia gemmatalis; assembly: GCF_050436995.1. Lineage (NCBI taxonomy): Eukaryota > Metazoa > Arthropoda > Insecta > Lepidoptera > Erebidae > Anticarsia > Anticarsia gemmatalis. The sequence goes on from NC_134760.1 coordinate 6,518,015, forward strand.
AGACAGCGATTATGTAATTTTATTTTGGAGACGACATACACTATATTCTATAACAGTCTTTTTTCATTTCTAGCGGACCCTGTGTTACTGCAAAAGCAGTGGGATTTACTGCTCTTATACTCTCATCCCCATGAGCCTAACTATGTGGAATCTTGCCAGACGATCTATAAGACCTGGACCCTTGAAAAGAACATTGAACATTATTCCGTAAGTATTGTTAGAGACTTACAAGTGCATAGAAAACATTTTTAAGGATTAATCGGAGTTACGTTTAATTGTACTGAAGCCTGTTGATTAATAAAACTTTTCTTTTTAGAATGTGACTGCGGTGAAAATTTACATCGAAATGTTGGAGAACGACTGGGTACTCCCTAAGGGAGTGCCGTTCAGTGTTCACCAGCACGAGCACGCATTTGAAGCCACTACACTGTTCAACGTACTTTATTCTGCTAAAGACTACGACACTTTCTACAAGACCGCTGTGTACCTCAGAGAACACGTGAACGAATATCTTTTCTCTTACGTTCTTACTGTCGCAATCGTAAACCGTAAAGACACCCAAGGCATCTATGTTCCCCATCTTTATGATGTGTTCCCCTCTTTCTTCAACAATGGTGAAGTAATGGCCACCGCATGGAGGATCCACGCTCATGGCTATAAGCACATTGACTACTACCCGTCCACTTACAAATGGGATGACAATGTTGTTATCAGATGGAACGAGACCGTCTACCCGTACATCCAAAGCAAGCACCCAATTCACTCTTTCACTCATGACTACCAACTTAGCAACTGGTATTATAATCATCATGTCGCTTTCCCCTACTGGTTGGGAGGTGAAGTTGTGCCTTTAGTTAAAGATAGGCGTGGTGAATGGTTCTGGTTCCTTCATAAGCAAATTCTGGCTCGTTATTACATGGAGAGATTGTCCTACGGTCTTGGTGAAATCCCCGTACTTGGCCACAACGTTGTGAAAATACCCTATGCTTCTGGTCTCGTGTACCACAGCGGCGTTCCTTTCCCAACCAGGTCATGGAACTTCCATCTCGACCAACCTGAATTGGTAAAAGACATTGAAAAAATCTACGAGTATGAACACCGTGTTAGTGATGCTATTGCCAAAGGTTACCTTATTAACGTAAGTAAAGTTTATCATTTAACATGATGTGAAGGTCAAGTATTGAATGTCGTTAAAAATATTTTATCACTTTTTTCTAGCATGTCGGTGAACACATTAATCTCAGAACTCCTGAAGCTATTGATATTCTGGGTCGTGTTATTGAGGCCAATGTTGACTCACCTAACGGACAATATTACAAAGACTTCATTAGCATCTGGAAGAAGGTTTTGGGCAACTCTCCTGTCTTTGAACCTCAGTACCACAACAAGTATGTAAATTCCTTGACAGTTATAGTAATATGAATACTTTAATATCAAAATCGTCACTGAAACTTGTTGTTATTTTACAGCTTCGTGCCGTTGGTAGTACCTTCACCTTTGGAACATTACCAGACGGCGCTGCGTGACCCTGTTTACTACATGATCTGGAAGCGTGTTTTGGGCCTGTTCAACCAGTGGCAAGAGCAATTGCCTTACTACAAGACTGAGGAGCTGGCTCTGCCTCAAGTAGCTATCCAGAAAGTCGAGGTTGACAAACTGATGACCTACTTCGAAAACACTTACATGAATGTTACCAATCACCTTTACGCTAACGAAGAAGAAGGTATAGCTGCAATTCAAATTACGGATTTTGAGATGTTTTTTTATTGCTATAATTAATTTGGGTTACCTTAGCGATTTGGGCAGTAGTCTGCAATTTCTATTCAATTTGCTATACGATAATCCTACTCTATAAGGATCATAGATTATGTAAAAAATCATTTTTCAGTGAAACAAGGACGTGAACTAGTGAGCGTTTTGGTACAGCGCCCGAGGTTGAACCACAAAGAGTTCCAGATCCGAGTGAATGTGAACAGCGAAGTCGCCAAGACTGTAGTCGTGAGGCTCTTCTTGGCTCCTAAATACGACGGCCAAGGCAGTGAAATTCCTCTGCACATCAACAGCCAGAACTTCTTCCTCTTCGACGAGTTCGTTCACGAATGTAAGTATTATTATATTTTTATTAGTATTGTTGGTTTGAGTTTTGCAGCAACAACTCTTGTTTCTCTTAAGCTTGGAGTTTCTGTTTATAATTGAATTTTACTAACCGTTGTAGCCCGAATCTCCTTTCTGATTGAACAATGAACAAGGCCTCCGATACAAACCAACTATGGATTGAGAACCTAAGAGTGGATGCTACACCACTCGCTATAATATTGCACAACTAAAATGTTCATGTATTTGCAGTGCCTGCAGGAGAAAGTGTCATCACCCGTGACTCAGTTGACAATTGGAATACAGCAAGGAAGGAATTGGATAGTTTCCAAGTTTACGAAAGCGTACTGAAAGCTCTTACGAACAAGGGTCAGTTCGTTGTTGATCAGGTTGAGAACATGGTCAAATTCCCTCACCATCTTGTGCTTCCTAAAGGTACGTGTGCTAGACTATTTTCTATTATGAATACCTGGTGTGATATGAATTGTGATTATTGTTTGAAAATCATGTTGCAAAAAATAAAATAATAAAAGTACATAGTTGCCTTCACTTGTAATGTTATCTACTTTTGGAGGCCGTGGTAATGTGATCCAATACAAAATTAATGATATCAAATTCGCAGGTCGCGTTGGTGGCATGCCTTACATCATGATGGTCTACATCTCCGAGTACCGTGCACCAGCGACTCCCTACGGCACTGGCTTCGACCCCACCGCTTCTCTTGGTTGCGGCTCCGGCGCCAGATACATCACTGACGAGCCCCTTGGCTTCCCAGTCAACAGGCCTTTGTACGCCTGGCAGGTGGAAGACCTTCACAACCTCCACTTCCAAGATGTGCTGATCTACCACAAGCCTACTCCTGAAATCGACACTCACATCGTAGTGTAAATAATACACGAACTGGTGTCCATTCTACAGAAATAAAATCATATTTAATTATAGTATATTATGACGTCACATTATAGTATTGTATGTATCTGTTACTTGTGCCTATTATATGATAATCCGTGTGTAGGAAAATGGTTTATATAGTATCATTGTAAGTACGCACCCACCAAAGATGTTAACTGAAATACAACTTCGAATATTAGAACTTTAGAATGATGTGTCACGTAATCAGCTGATAGATCTCACCGTCATTCCTTATAATAATATTATCTATTTGTACTATGTATTAGAAATAAACTATTACAAATATATTATTTATTAAAAAAAATATGTGTTTAATTTTCCCCTTAAAGGTAATAAGACCGCAATAATTTAATAATTAAGTCTAACTTTAATTTAATTAATAACTAAAATCATGACATTTTAATTTGGAGGAATGTGTAGTAAGTTGGATTTCCACATTTAGCAATTGTATCGCAATGCATAAGGATTCACATTTCAAAATAGAATTTAACGAAAATAATGACTTTATAAAGTATCCGTGTGCTACATACCTAAGTATGTACATCCATGCTACACTTATTAGAGAAGTATCTAATAGGTGTGTAGCATGGCAATGTTATGCAAAGCATGTTGTCTTATACCTACGGTATTTTAGTTAAAAAAGCTTAATACTTATGGGCATTTTTTTTGAAGAGAGTTCTATTAAGCCTGAAAAGGCGCATTCAATACTGAAATAGCATTTATCTCCAGGATAAAGGATTTTTGAATCTGATTTGTTTGTTGTCATAGAAATTGTATTGGGGCTAATACGTCAAAATGGTTCTACTTTGCTAAACAACAGTTTCAGGGAGCTGATTGGGCAAACGTATGACAATAATGTTTAAAGGAAAAAAAGAAGAAGAAGAATTCATATAAGCATTTACAATTAAAATCGATTAAACTAGTGAGACCCTGAAAACAGGACCCTCGTCTACTGACTTGCGAAAGTTAAATTACTCATGTGTTTGTTATTATAAATTGCTTGGTTTACAATGTTATAACATATTAAATCCTTAACGAATAGTAGGAAATAAAGTGAAAATCATTTTCTAATCAGGTTTACAGTGTTGACTGTCTTCACTGGTTACTACTTAGATAGCAATAACCAATAAGATAACATACCGTCTAACAAGACAAAACAGACATTCTAATTCATAATACCAAAACATGCACGTTGGATGGTATTATTTTTAACATTCTAATTTGAATAGCCACTGCCATCTATACTTCGAAATCGACAAAGTAACGTTGAGCGCCATCTGTTATGCTTAGAGAAAGTTTTTTGGAATACTGTTGCCAACTAACCTGGGAAAGATGGTTGTTAATGGTCGTGTTGAATAGATGGCGTTGCAACTCGTAGCAGTTAAAAGTGGAATACTTTTGTGTTTTTATACAACCTCGAGTTTCTTACAGAGCCGAATATACATCGCTAGCTAAAATAAGTAAATTTACTTTAGCTTGCATAATTGAACCACTTTTTCATACACTGGCCTAGGTTATCATAAACTGTAATAATGGTCTTCCGGCCCTTAAACCTAGCTATGGCTAAAATTCTCTTAGTTCAAAATGATAACTATTTAACGAGCAGTCTTCAGTTATGGTATCTTCAGTCTTCAGTCAACTTCGTTATGGTGTGAGCGTAAAACTAAGGAAAAATAGAACTGTCCCATTACTTTCGCTATTAAATAAAATTGCAACTCTAGGAACTGTTTCAAAGTATTTATGAAAATCGAAAAGCTACTTCTTAGGTACACATACGTAATATCACACCTGTAATACCCGAAGGCGAAGGCTTATGTGCATGAAAATATAATTAAGTACGTTACGCCATTAAGAATGTTAGTCCCATGCAATCTAGGGCGAGCCTATTGCCATTTACTGGGCACGTTACCAAACTTTGGACAACCACTGAGAAATGCTCTAATATAAATGATGAAAGAACAAAGGTTATTTTCCCAACCAGGGAATAGAGCCCGAGATCTTAAGAATAGCAGTTGGATACCGACACACTACTACGCACACAGGGGCAGTCAAGTCAATAATTTATAATTAAAAATGACTTTCCAATATAATTCCTTGTGGTTCAAAAAAAAAATGTTACTACATACATGTCAAAATTCTTAGGTACAACTTACCTGCCGTATATGTACTTTCACTTAATTTTACTTTCCTAGACAATATTCGACTTTGCTTAATACTTTAGTAGGTGCCTATGTCAACTGTATGAAGTAAACGTAAACATTGTTTATGAAGGGTGAACTGTTCTACCGATGAAGTCACTCACGATATCGCCCTTTAACAATCATGAATTGTCTTCTACAAATGCTACGGAAGATTCCGTCGAAGGTTGTAGCCTATAAAATGTATAGGATGTACGTATCTGAAATTTTCTGTGGTCTATCAAAATAAACAGTAAGATGTTCGTTATATTTCTAGATTTAACCATCCATCACAACAAATTAGATCTATTTATAATTCTAAGGTAATATAAACCAGGTTGCAAAATATTCCCAGTAGCTATCTGGGGCTTAATAACACTATTGTGATACAATACCCTCACCTCCCATTGAATATAGTTAAAAATAAAAACATGTGAAAATATCATTTGTACCTACAAAATTGCCTACAATTATGAGAATATCAGACTAGACTACAAAATACTACCAAATCTGAAAAGAGTCAAGTCGAAGGCAGTGCAACGTGTCAGCAATAGGTTAAATTTTCCCCACACTTCTCCTAAAATTTCAACAAAGACATAAAAGCAATATATTAATAGAATCGCAAACAATATGAAGCGTTCCATCAGAACTATTCAAAACCAATATTACTATTGGTTTCTAAGTGGAATGCGTGTATCGCAGCTGGAAATATCTTGTTATTGAATGCAGTCATAAGGATTTTGATTAAGAGCTGCACCGACATAATGTGTGGTGCATATCAAAGCCGCGTGTTTGTTCTACAAACCACGATAAAAGCTAAAATAGTAACAGCCCTGAACTTGCTCCCGGCGAAATTAAACAATAAATGATTACTTCAGCTATCTGTATTTTTCCGTTCAGTATGAGAGATAGTGAGTGTCGCTGTGGGGTGATAATATTATTATTAAGAATATGAAATGCTAGAGAAAAGTTCTTAACACTGTTTTAAAAAGGTTTCAAATTTGCTACCAGGTCTTATCGAACTAAAATGCATTTTGTGCAGAAAATCTGAAATACTACTTTGTTTAAGATCATCAAATACAAAATGTATGTCAGAAGATAATCAATTTAATTGGGATCATAACAACTCACAAAACTTTTTAATTACTAATTGAAGATTTTAACATCATGAAAGCAAGATTTTTGCACACGAGATTTTTTGTTTTTCAATCCAGACTGATAACAAATGATTCATACATACATGCATACCGAAATAAAATCACGCCTTCTTTTCCATAGAGGTAAAAAGAGACTAAAGAACACACTGAATTACTAAAACCATTTTATCATCCCACCGTCCCGCAAAAAATGTAAAACTTGGGAGCAATAAGAGTGTAGGAATATAAGTCTACCTTACTACTACTTTGTCTTCTTACCTAAAGCTATGTCGTTACCTTAAAGTAATCACTCTTACTAATAATTAGGTAACTGATAAGTTTTCGTTTATAGAGGCGGTGAATAAAGTAAAATTAGGATTTAGTGCCCATATCGCCAATTTCATGCGTCACCGGCAATGGGTCATTAACAAGGTAAATTGCATTTAGGTTTGACATTACAGTGTTTGTTTCAGGCAATAAGATGAATAAATCACATGGTTTTGTTCGTAGTTTATGTTTGATTTTTTTTTACTTCATCTGCGGTCATAGAAAGTCTAAACGGTTTATAGTGAGGCTAACAAACAGTACCAAGCCACTGCTAAGCAACAAGGGGCTATAGCCTATATACTGGTGCGAACATCATGTAGATGGCTGATTTAAAAAGGGATGCCTAGTTTTGTTTATGAGATTGCTTATACGTTACAGTCAGGCCCGGCTGTAGACGAATCTAAGATATTCAGGTCTACTGAAAATCTTTCTTATTAGGAAGAACGCCAACCACGCGAACATAACTCAGTCAGATGAAGAAATTGAGTTTTACTGAAGTCATAGTTTTGACGAGAGTAAAAACTTTAGAATGTTTCATAAGAATACATTTTCATGTTATAATTAATAATCATAATTACACAATAGCAGAATAAACTATGATTATGTCACTACTATTTAAATTTCAGATGAAAGGCGAGCTTCTTAGTTTAATACTGTTACTATCTATCCAATGAACACTGATCTTCATTATCGAAGGGGTCAAGAGATTATAAACAAAGAAAGGAATAACATTTTTATGCAGATGATAATGCATTAAGGAATGCGATAAGTGATGCATCGATTAGTATAAAAACTCCGAATACAGGTTGGAGAAGCACAGTTGACAGCGGTTGTGGAAAGATGAAGACTGTCTTGATCCTCGCGGGGCTTGTCGCCCTCACCATGGGTGGGGCCGTGCCCGAACACCATGACTGGAAGATGAAGACTGGTGAGAACAATTTTCTATTCACTCTCCTTTTGGTATTTACGCTTCATCTAAACTTAAATTAGTCTTTTAGAATAATTTCATTAAACTTGTATCTTTCTATCATTATAAGAAGAAAATAACCACCAACACAAGCCATTTTGTTAAAATATAACACTAATATATATTTTTTCGAACAGTTGATGCTGACTTCGTCGCACGTCAGAAGAGAGTTCTGTCTCTTTTCGAACATGTAGACGAAAATGACCACACTGCTGAATGCCACAAGGCTGGTATGGACTACAGCATCGAAGCTAACATTGAGCACTACACCGTAAGTAATATTTTAGAATGAATTTGGTGATTTTATTATTTCTTTTAATTTGAGCTCATTGCTTACTAATTTCATTATTCCTACAGAACAAGAAAGCGGTCGAAGAGTTCCTGACTCTATGGAAAACCGGCTTCCTTCCTAAATACCATGAGTTCTCGATCTTCTACGAAAGGATGAGGGACGAAGTCATCTCTCTTTTCCACGTTATGTACTATGCCAAGGATTTCGAAACCTTCTACAAAACCGCCTCATGGGCTAAGGTTTACCTGAACGAAGGACAGTTCTTGTACGCATACTACATTGCTGTGCTCCAAAGGCCTGATTGCCAAGGAATCGTTCTGCCAGCGCCTTATGAACTGTACCCTCAATACTTCTTCAACATGGATGTATTCTACAAGCAATACGCCAAGTATTTCCACAACATTGACAAGTGGGCTACTGAGTATGGCATTGTTGAGGAGAACGACAAGTTTGTATTCTACACCAACTACTCCAGCTCTTTGACTTACCCCAACGAGGAGCAGAGACTGTCATACTTCACTGAAGATATTGGTCTGAACGCTTACTACTACTACTTCCACACTCACTTGCCCTTCTGGTGGAACTCGGACAAGTTCGGAGAATTCAAAGAACGCCGTGGCGAGATCTACTTCTACTTCTACCAGCAACTGTTGGCTCGTTACTACATGGAACGTCTTACCAACGGCTTGGGTGAAATTCCTGAGTTCTCTTGGTACTTGCCCTTCAAGACCGGCTACTATCCTCAGTTGAGCACTTTCGTTCCCTTCGCCCAAAGGAGCAACTACTATGATGTTCACAGTGAGAAGAACTTCGAGCCCATCCGTTTCTTGGACGCTTACGAGAAGACCTTCTTCCAATATCTGCAACAGGGTCACTTCAAGGCCGTAAGTATCTGCTGATTAGACTCATTATAATAATTACTTTGTCTTGGTGTCCGTGTCCGTGTCCTTGGTGTTTACAAATACATTTGTATAATTTCAGTTTGACAAGGAAATTGACTTCCACAACCCCAAGGCCATCAACTTCGTTGGCAACTACTGGCAGACCAACGCTGACTTGTACTCCGAGGAGCACATCGAAGACTACCAACACTCTTACGAAATCACCGCTCGTCATGTCCTTGGCGGAAGCCCCAAGCCTTATGACAAGTGAGTACTACACGCTACTAAAAACTAGCATAATTTCTTTTTATACCTGTTTTATATCTTATTTTATTTGTTTGTTTAAGTTATAAGACTAAAAAGTAATATATTATTTTCAGGTACACCTTCATGCCAAGCGCTCTCGACTTCTACCAGACCTCTCTTCGTGACCCGGCCTTCTACCAGCTCTACCAGAGAATCGTAGACTACCTGATTCACTACAAGGAATACCTGCACCCATACACTCATGATGATCTTCACTTCGTCGGAGTCAAGGTCAGCGACGTCAAAGTTGACAAACTTGTCACCTACTTCGACTACTTCGACTTCACCGCTACTAACACCATGAAGTACACTAAGAATGAGTTGAAGAAGTACCCACACGACTTCGTGTTCCGTCAACCTCGTTTGAACCACGTGCCTTTCAATGTGGACATTAACGTTAAGTCTGACGTAGCTTCTGATGCCGTATTCAAGATCTTCATTGGACCTAAGTACGACAGCAACGGCTATCCTCTTAACATGGAGCACGACTGGAACAAGTTCTACGAACTCGACTGGTTTATCCACAAACTGACCCCCGGAGAAAACAAGATTGTGCGCAAATCTAGCGAATTCATGTTCTTCAAGGAGGACAGCATGCCTACCCACGAGATCTACAAGTGGTTGGACCAAGGAAAGGTTCCTTACGATATGTCTGTTGTACCTGACAATCTGCCCAGGAGACTGATGCTGCCTAAGGGTACCCACGGAGGATATCCATTCCAGTTCTTCGTATTTGTATACCCATACAACGGTGTCAGCACTGAGAAGGATGTGTTTAAGAACTACATCTTGGACAACAAGCCTTTCGGCTATCCGTTCGACCGCCCCGTGCAAGAAAGCTCCTTCAAGCAGCCCAACATGTTCTTCGAGGATGTTGAGATCTTCCACAAGGGAGAAGTGTACCCATACCAGCTTAACACTCCCGCTTACTTCACCCAGGAGCACTAAAATGTAAACATATTTATTTTTCTATATAGGCTCTATCATCTTGAGTAATAATGTTAAATAATTGTAGTACAATGAAGTAACATATAATATTATATAAATAGCAATAAAAATATATATTAATAATATTTTGTTTCAATGATTTCTTCATGTTCGTTAACCTTGCAGTTGATAATATAAACAAATTATAAAGAGAGAGAAAGATGAAGGTTAGAAGTGAAAACAACTCGTCTGGTCGTCTGTTGCAGGCTTCGGCTTTATGTTTGGAATTAGATTTCATACATTTCTACTGCATAATATAAACACATCTACATATTGAAAGAAAATAGTAAATAATACCTGCTTCTCAAGACTAAAGTTAATAAGAGTAAAGTTAATTTTAAAAAATTACGAAGGTCAACATGGTTCCCACTGCCATTTTTTTTTTGTTATTAGTAGATTTTCACACCGAAAATAAAATGACATGCAAAAACCCAGTGAATTTATTCTAGAGTAGGCAGCGTTTGGCATTAAAAAATCTCTAAAAATATAGTCATCGTGAGATAAGCTGGTGGTGTTGATTAGTTTTTAATTTTCGCGTGCGAGAAGTCGCTCCACTGCACTTTAAGATGTAAAAGATACGAATACTATCTAAGGTTCACTTTTGCTTACACGGAGTTACGAGATTAAAATTAATATTATTGAAGGCATGCAAAGGTCCCCAGCCCTCCCCTCGTTTGGGAGGAGACCCTTGCCCAGCAGTGGGACAGTAATGGATAAAAAAAATGGTATAGGGAGACCGCGCACTAGCCACTTTTAGCATTGACAATTTATTCGCTTTTCGGAAGGGAGATGCAGCGACTAGCAACGCACCCCCACATTGGTATATCGTCTTTATAGGGAGAAAATAAAATGTTAATTGAGTTCTTAATTTCGATAACATAATTTTTTTAAGGCAAAAGAAGATGAGAAACTACTTAAATTTTTAAAGTAAGTTTTGTATTTTTTTATGTCGGTTGACTGGACGTACTGGAAGAGCCTTGCGAGGTTTCTTGGGAAATAAGTTTATGAGATTTTATAGATACTAACTAAGTTAAATATACATTGCCATTAATATATATTTGGTATCTTTAATTATTATTCTGCAATGGCCTTATAATGATCCTGTGTTTCTTTATATCAAAACCACAAAAAATACATATATTTATGCTCAAAAATGAATACTAGATATGGGAGCACTATCCTGCTTCCAGATACTGGGGAATATTAAATATAATAAAAGTTGAAATTGTTTAAGCACTTGCCCTCCATCCAGCAGTGGGTTACCAGAAGACAATAAAAACACAATATTATGGCTGAAGTTGTTTATTTTAATGAATAAATATCTATAGAAAGAACTTCAAGAATAACAAATGTGCTATTTTTACGCAGTGAAACGCAAGAATTTTAAGTAGCAAGTAAAAAAAAAAAAAAGTAAAAGCCTCATGCTTTCCATAGAAAACGCAAATAATAAGGAAAAATGCTATCACACGCAGTGTTGCAAATCAAGCACTTACACTTAGTCAAACTAAAACGTTTCAAAACATATGTACCAAGAATTCTGAATGGTGATACAAACATGCACTCCTAGAACGACGATGACTGCCGCTCTGTGAAAAGCGGGCAATGTATGAACTTACTGAACTATGCAATCATTGAACAATTAATGTACTTACTAACTACTATTATAAAAGAAGTAAGAATGATAAACGCTACCTAGTGACTAAGTTTAAAATCCTGCACGGAACTTGCCTTAATTAGTTGACCACTGAGTTGGTACAGTGCTTTTTGCCGTGTGAACCCATTTTTTGGGTGGAATGCAGGGTTATGAGGGAGTCTCCCGCCGAAAGGGCGGGCATACAGTGCTTTTAGCCGTAGGTAACCCTGGGGTTATTGGGACCTACCAGGCACGACCACCTGAGGGCGTTCGTTTTCTGTCAAAAGAACCCAACCTTTCTTCTTAAAGTTTTATATAATCTCCCAATAACTAAGCTTGTCACATTGAACCAAAGGAGTGACAAATAAATCAAAACATTGATAATAATGCGCATCCTAGCAACAACAGATAATAATATAATTAAGCGTTATTTTACAAATAAACTAAAGGTTTATCACTATTAAATGATACAAAGCTTACATAATCTGTATGAAAGCAGCTGGTGTGGTATGATTTTCAGGACCTTTGCTACTAGGCAACCAATAGGCTTGACGCGAAGGATGTATTTTTTGAGCCCTCATCAACAACCTAGCACAAAATAGCTTATTTGTGATTTCGCGGCAATTATTACAACGGCAGTAAATTCGTTTCATAGTTTTTGGAATCATGTGTCAGTATTCGATTTAAATGAATAACTTTTTTTATTTTGATCGATTAAGTGATGATTGATTTAAGGCCTAACCTCTCTCTCATCGTAGGGAGAGTACGTTGCCCAGTAATAGGACAGCAATGGGTCACATAAATAATTTTGTATAGGGGGATGAACGAATAAAATGTTAAAGATCGATCTATAATTCTAATTGAAGAAATATTTATCGAATGCTTGTAACTATTATGTTAGTTACTGAAGTTGACAGGAGTAGACGTATCATATTATTTATTTTATGGAAACTGATGCAAGATGGTGTAAGAAAACCGAAACATTAATAAAATATTAGGCAATAAAATTACTAGATCTGAACTAAGTAATTCGTTTGATTACTACGGCGGTCTATCATGTCTAGTGACTAAAAAATCCATTCTTCTGCCTATTTTAGACATAATTATGATATTAACGTTTGTTTTCAATCGAAAAAGTGGCCAAATTTAAAATACCTCACCTAAATACAAAACAGTACCTATACAATTAATTTACACAAGAAAGTTCTGGACAGTGATCATTGTTATTATTATGCTATTATTGCTTCATTTGCACTGGAATATTTTATTACGATAAGATAGTATTAACTGTCGATTGATAATGTGTGCCACGAAAGTTCTGTGACGATACTTGCATACCTATTTATGTGCTCTTTATTACATAAAAAAGTCACATGTTTTTTATACCTATAATGTAGCATTGATGCAACTTCTTAAGTATCAAAATATATCATTTTAATTATTAAGTGAAAACCCATTAACAAATCATAAAGATAAAAAGCTCACTAGGTACGGCTACTTAAGCAAATAGCAAAGTACAAGGCTGATATTTCCATTAAATAAAATAGATAAAAAAATATTATTGCTAGGCGACGCTCATGTTCATATGAAAAAGAACGCCGTGGGTTTTCTTCCGCAATAACAGGACGCTGAAACATAAACCCACTACACTGATTAAATACAGGTTAAGCACATCCCATTTTTTGAAGAACAGTTATAAATTTTTTTTTACGAAACTTTATCAAGATGGTTTCCTTCACTATTCAGAAAGTGATTATTGTTGAAACTTCAGCAAGTATTTTGGTGTATTGTGCAGGTTATTCAAACTTGAGGTATTAACTCTACTATCACGATCGTAGTCTTGTTGTTTTGGAGTTATAAAAGAAATAAGTTTAACAAACAGAATATATTTATGGTTGTATGTAGGTCCCGTTGAGAGAGAACAATCGTATTGAGTGTTTTGCTTTTAATTAAAGCTGTATCAATTTCTTATATAGGAAGTAGACAATTGGAAATTATTGTACCCGAGAGTCAAGAGTTATTACCAATTTCATATGAGTAACTGATGATGTTGTTATGTAGTCACCCATATAATAACATCACCAGTTAGAGGCAGGTGTAAAAATCAGAATAGATATACAGGTACTTTTCAGAAGCGCATTTTATTAAATACACCTAAACTGAATACGCAATCAGTTAGGTTAAAGTTATGATTGTAATGCTGACCAACTTTCAATAAACTCTTCGTGGCACAAAAAAGCTCAACTTTAATACTAGGAATCAGCTTACTAAGGACGATTAAAGGTAATAATCAAAAATATCCGTACTAAAAGAAAAATAGAGTCAGCAAGAAAACCCATCTATTTTATTTAACACTAAAACACGCACATTTATTCAAAACTAGACAACGAAAAGTTCAAATGAAACAAAACATTTTGTAATAATACCTAGTGTACGAAATACACAGGTTTCTTCAACTTAACTATTAATAAAACTCATTTCGCTGTGAAGATCTTGAACCTCGCTGATATCATTAGCTTTTATCTCACCGGAGTGCAACACAGATAATCCCTAATTTATGCAATAACTGTGAAAATAATGTTTACTTGTTTTTTTTTTATTCAGATGATAATACTGTAAGTGACTTGATAAGCTAAGGTATATAAACTGGGTGAAATTCATCGATGAGCACAGTTGACAGCGGCTGTGGAGAGATGAAGACTGTCTTGTTCCTTGCGGGCCTTGTCGCCCTTGCCCTCGGTGGGGCTGTGCCTCAACAACAATGGAAGTGGAAGACCGGTAAGACAATTTTATAATTTTCATTTTAAATATTCCTTTAAATATTTTCTTCCTTTTCTTTAATGATCCAATTAATACACAAATTTTGTCAACATGATGTAGCAATAATGGATAAATAATAGTCTGGAAAATATTTTTGAAATATTATTTTCGTCTGAAACAGATACGCTCATCTTAAACAACTCCCAGCAGCAACCCATAAATTTAACGCCAAAAGGCTGTTTGATTGGGATTGTTTATATACCAGCTATGGGTGGTTTTTAATTCTCTTTACGGTTCTTGGTGGTAATAAATTAATAAAAGTTTCTTATTGGTCAATTCGCAGTATGTTGTGACTTACTAAGTTAAATAATGTAACTCTTACTGTGATGAACGCAAGACATTACTCAGTTTAAACTTACTACGAATAGATTTGTTGTTTATATAATTCTACCTACTCTATTAGTCGTTACACATTCATCTCTTTTTTTACAGTCGATGCTGACTTCGTCGCTCGTCAGAAGAGAGTTTTGTCTCTTTTCGAACATGTAGACGAAAATGACCACACTGCTGAATGCCACAAGGCTGGTATGGACTACAGCATCGAAGCTAACATTGAGCACTACACCGTAAGTAGTTACACTGATTTGGTTTTATCATTCCTATTAATTTAAACCAATTGCTTACCAACATCATTACATCCACAGAACAGGAAAGCGGTCGAAGAGTTCCTGACTCTATGGAAAACTGGCTTCCTTCCGAAATACCATGAGTTCTCGATCTTCTACGAAAGAATGAGGGACGAAGCTATCTCTCTCTTCCACGTTATGTACTATGCCAAGGACTTCGAAACCTTCTACAAAACCGCCTCATGGGCTAAGGTTTACCTGAACGAAGGACAGTTCTTCTACGCATACTATATCGCTGTGGTCCAAAGGCCTGATTGCCAAGGAATCGTTCTCCCGGCTCCTTATGAACTGTTCCCTCAATACTTCTTTAATGTGAACACGTTCAACAAGCTGTACGAAAAGTTCTTGGGCAATATGGAAAAGTGGGACGGTATGGTAGTTGAGAAAGACGACTATGTATTCTACACCAACTACTCCAGCTCTTTGACTTACCCCAACGAGGAACAGAGACTGTCATATTTCACTGAAGATATTGGTCTGAACGCTTACTACTACTACTTCCACACTCACTTGCCCTTCTGGTGGAACTCGGACAAGTTCGGAGAATTCAAAGAACGCCGTGGCGAGATCTACTTCTACTTCTACCAGCAACTGTTGGCCCGTTACTACATGGAACGTCTTACCAACGGCTTGGGTGAAATTCCTGAGTTCTCCTGGTTCTTGCCTTTCAAGACCGGCTACTATCCTCATTTGAGCGCTAACTTCGTTCCCTTCGCCCAAAGGAGCAACTACTATGATGTCCACAGCGAGAAGAACTTCGAGCCCATCCGTTTCTTGGACGCTTACGAGAAGACCTTCTTCCAATATCTGCAACAGGGTCACTTCAAGGCCGTAAGTATCTGCTGATTAGACTTATTATAATATTTACTTTGTCTTGGTGTCCGATTCGTGTTTACAAATACATTTGTATAATTTCAGTTTGACAAGGAAATTGACTTCCACAACCCCAAGGCCATCAACTTCGTCGGCAACTACTGGCAGACCAACGCTGACTTGTACTCCGAGGAGCACATCGAAGACTACCAACACTCTTACGAAATCACCGCTCGTCATGTCCTTGGCGGAAGCCCCAAGCCTTATGACAAGTGAGTACTATACGCTACTAAAAACGGATATGACACCGTTTCAGTAAACATTATTGAATACATTAATATAAATCGGTCAAAAATTTATAATAAACTAGAAGTCTTATTGTATTATTTTCAGGTACACCTTCATGCCAAGCGCCCTCGACTTCTACCAGACTTCTCTTCGTGACCCGGCATTCTACCAGCTCTACCAGAGAATCGTAGACTACCTGATTCACTTCAAGGAATACCTGCACCCATACACTCATGATGATCTTCACTTCGTCGGTGTCAAGATTAACGACGTGAAAGTCGATAAACTTGTCACCTACTTCGACTACTTTGACTTCAAGATGACAAACAGCATCTTGTTATCCAAGAAGCAATTACAGGACATGAAGAACAACTACGTTATGCGCCAGCCACGTTTGACCCACGAGCCTTTCAATGTGAACATCAACGTTAAGTCTGACGTAGCTTCTAATGCCGTATTCAAGATCTTCATTGGACCTAAGTACGACAGCAACGGCTATCCTCTTAACATGGAGCAAGACTGGATGAAGTTCTACGAACTCGACTGGTTTGTCCAGAAACTGACCCCTGGAGAAAACAAGGTTGTCCGCAAATCTAGCGAATTCATGTTCTTCAAGGAGGACAGTGCGCCTACCCACGAGATCTACAAGTGGTTGGATCAAGGAAAGGTTCCTTACGATATGTCTGTTGTACCTGACAACATGCCCAGGAGACTGATGCTGCCTAAGGGTACCCACGGTGGATATCCATTCCAGTTCTTCGTATTTGTATACCCATTCAACGGTGTCAGCACTGAGAAGGACGTCTTCAAGAACTACGTCATGGACAACAAGCCTTTCGGCTATCCGTTCGACCGCCCCGTGCAGGAGAGCTGCTTCAAGCAGCCCAACATGTTCTTCGAGGATGTTGAGATCTTCCACAAGGGAGAAGTGTACCCCTACCAGCTTAACACCCCCGCTTACTTCAACCAGAAGAAGCACTAAAATGTAAACATATTTATTTCCCTTATAATCCTTGACACCTTTTACAGCGATGTACAAAATACGAGTACAATAAAGTTACATTACCAATAAATATTTCTGATTTTTTCTTCCCTTTTGGAAACCCCTTCCAATACGTAAACCATCGATATAAATACACAATGAATTTCAGTATAAAGCCATAGAAAGGTTGAATATCTCCAGTATTCTATTAAATTGAAAACAAATGTTGATAGCAGTCAGTTATTTTACTGCCAAGATTATTTTTTCGCACCGGTGCTCAGTTTTCTCAAGCCAATATTACGATTTTAAATAAATAAAACTGTAGGAATAGTTTGAAATAGCGTCTAAGCCAGGTTATAGGACTTACAGTCTAATATTGCAGGACGATTTTCATTCATTGAATCTATGTGCAATAGTTAGGTACATTCACTATTATTTTGGCGCACTCCCAAACTTGAAAGAAGATCAGCATCAACGTAGTTAGCTAATATATATTTAATAATAAATTGTTCTCAACAATGGAGCCCAGTCTGTTTGGATTGCAAATACCAATGTGAGAATTGCAATCGAATTTGTAAATTCTTTTTTAATTTCTACTAAATAACCAATTCCTAAACAGAAGAAAGTATCAATTAATAAGAATGAAATTATATCTTATTTTGAAATTTTTCCGTTTACTGTTAAATTGGCTATGTAAGTTAGTCGGTCGACCTTTACGTAGCGGATATAAGATGATAAGAATTTATGAAAAGATCAGGATTGAAGGACTATTTCATGTTATAAGGTCTACCTATACCCAAACCTAACCTAACAGTCTACAATACTAAGGTTTTCTTAAGTAAGAATGGACCATTAGTACCTATACTAGAATAAGTTGTAACCCTGTATTTAAAGGTATAATATACACCAATCTTGTTGCTTGTGTCTGTCATAAAGTACCGTACACACGATAAGCTTGCAGTTTCTATAAAAAATGTCACTCGAACATTATGCATGGCAAAAAATTATACATAAAAATACACCTAAAGAGAGGTGGCTGGTATATAGGAAGAAGGCCATACGCAATGAAAATGGTTTGACAAATTAAGGTTGCTCTTAAAAGAATATAATAAGGTACTTTAGTTTTAAACAGGGGGATCTGTTCATACGAACACTATAATATATGACCCCGTTCTATAATTAATTACTTACTAAATAATTCTCCTAGCGTAGTGTGTATGAAGCCTAATTCGATAATCGTTAGGTTAATTATTGATAAGGTAAAAAAGTAAAGTTCAGGAAAAGCTATCAAAGAAGATATCAGTAAGCAATAGTAGGTATCCTGGTATAATTATCAGCTGTTACGTGTGGATATATCTGTTCCTGACCTTCTTAACAGAAACACGATATAGCTTAAAAGATAGATAATGGCGTGATTTTTAATCTTTATAATATTTATTTCTTGTTTATGCAATCAAATTTTGTTAAACTTTTGTTTTTGAAAACAAGCATTTTTGGGCCTACAAAGTCTTCTTTGTAGGCCCAAAAATGCTTGTTTTCAAAAACAAAATTCTTTGCAACTGTTTTAAGTCTTTTAGGTCTTCCTAAAAGACTTAAAACAGTTGCAAAGAATTTTACAACTAAAAAGTACATATTTACGTTATGAATTTGAATAGATTTCCAAGGGTTGTTAAATTAATCTGCCACCATTATATTGTAAAAGCAAAAATTTGTTACAAATCCATATTTGTTTTCTTATTTTTACCTGTTTATAAAACAATTTGGTGTATTTGAGTATATTGTGAGTGATTTTATTTAAGCATCAGAATAAATTTAATGACAATGCAAAAAGAATCTCTCCGGCGGGGAATCGAACCCCGGTCTCCCGCGTGACAGGCGGGGATACTGACCACTATACTACCGAAGACTTGATAACAACGGTGAAATATTCGTTTGCTTTGTAGCCGGCTAGCCGGGCTGCATTTAAGAGATTTCTTCTTCTAAATCCAACCTCCCCAATACTAAAGATGATGATTACCGTAAAGCTTTGTAACTGAGGCGCGAAGTGCATTGCAAAGCAATAATTCGCGTTTATCTTTTCTCTACTGAAAGTACCAAATAGCGAGCTGTAACGCCATGAGGCAGCTTGCAACGGAAATATTGGTAAACAATTCTTAGTGACAGTGTATACAGGGTGTCCCGAAACTCAACGATAATTCGAGACAGGATGAAAGGCCAAGTCATACCGGTTCTAGGAAAAATAAAAAAAAAATTCCATGTCACTTAGTTCAGCAATAATAGACACTTTTCGAAAAAGTAGAAATTCCACACCCTTGATCGCATTTTCAAGTCCTGTGATCACCAATGTAACAATTTCGCTGTGTTTTTTTGAATTTCGTGATCTTTATTAAATATGCTATTAATCGTAATACAAATTTATGCACAAAACATTGTTAATTTCATAAAAAAAGTAAAGTTTTAGTGAGTAATGGCTCACAAAAATATAGTTAGTTAACTTTGACGCTTCATATTGAAAAAAAAATGTACTACACTACCCTTGGCAAGTTATTTCAAAAGTTGGCGCATTTAATCAAGATTTCAAAATGGTGCAACACTTGCCACGTTTCTTGCCATTAAAAATGTTATTTTTATTTGAACGACGAGTATCCTCGAAAATGTATCGGACGCAGTGGTACAATTGTATGGCGTCCTCGTTCCCCCGATCTAAATCCAGTAGATATTTTTTACTGGGAATGCATAAAATAAAAAGTCTATTCGAAATCAATAGAAAATCTATCAGAAATTCGCCAAAAAATTGACACAGCGTCAGAGGAAATAAATGCAAGGAATTTTGCTTGACTGGTGCAAAGGTCTTTTGTAAGGCGTTGCAGAGCCTGTATTCGTGCCAGAGGAAAACAATTCGGAATTACTTTAGTTTAAGGAGAATAATTAAATAAGAACGATGGTTCGTTCATTCTTTTTTTTATTATTATTACCTATTATGTTTATTACATTAAATATTGGTTATGGACTGACTCAATTACCTCTTTACTAAAAATAATTGCTTTCCTCTGGCACGAATACAGGCTCTGCAACGGCGTACAAAAGATCTTTTTACCAGTCAAGCAAAATTCCTTGCATTTAATTCTTCTGACGCTGTGTCAATTTTATGGTGAAGTTCTGATAGGTTTTCTATTGATTTTGAATAGACTTTTTATTTTATGCATTCCCAGTAAAAAATATCTACTGGATTTAGATCGGGGGAACGAGGACGCCATACAATTGTACCACTGCGTCCGATACATTTTCGAGGATACTCGTCGTTCAAATAAAAATAACATTTTTAATGGCAAGAAACGTGGCAAGTGTTGCACTATTTTGAAATCTTGATTAAATGCGCCAACTTTTGAAATAACTTGCCAAGGGTAGTGTAGTACATTTTTTTTTCAATATGAAGCGTCAAAGTTAACTAACGATATTTTTGTGAACGATGACTCACTAAAACTTTACTTTTTTTATGAAATAAACAATGTTTTGTGCATTAATTTGTATTACGATTAATAGCATATTTAATGAAAATCACGAAATTCAAAAAAACACAGCGAAATTGTTACATTGGTGATCACAGGACTTGAAAATGCGATCAAGGGTGTGGAATTTCAACTTTTTCGAAAAGTGTCTATTATTGCTGAACTAAGTGACATGGAATTTTTTTTTTATTTTTCCTAGAACCGGTATGACTTGGCCTTTCATCCTGTCTCGAATTATCGTTGAGTTTTGGGACACCCTGTATATAGGTACAATAAATTAAAGGATGTGATAAATTTTTATGATGAACTCATGATTCATGATCAACATTTGCAGCGATATCACAATGCACTTTTTACCTACCTTCCAAATACCGGGTCACCATAATGGCCTATGACCACATCACTGAAGAGTTCAAAGAAAATGATAAAATTGCATCAATAATATTTTAAGATAGTGTTTTCTTGATAAGTAATGAGTTATAGTGTATAAAAACTGCATGAATAAATTGCAAAATCACAGTTGACAGCGATTGTGGAACGATGAAGACTGTCTTGATCCTCGCGGGGCTTGTTGCCCTGGTCATGGGACACCATGGCTCCGCGTCCAAACACCATGATTGGAAAATGAAGAACGGTGAGATACACAGCCTAGCTTCACAAATTATTACTTCTTCCATATTAAAATAGTACTTACTATCTCTTAATTCTAGAACTACTTTAACAACCCTCACTAATGGAGCTAAACAGTAATTAGCCAAGCAGTTATGTCATTTTATGTTACAACTGTTAACAATGTCAAATGTATTGTTATTGTTAGGTCGCTGGTATTTATGCATATAATTATAATATCCGTAAAATAACATACATAAAATCACGCTTGCTTTTCAAAAGGTCTTCGTCTTTTCAAAGGACCAACATTTTTATTTATTATGCAATGAAACCAAAAAAGAAATCTCTGCCTTTGCTTATTCAGAAGATTTGTTAATTACAATAATGTCGTTTTGGTTTCAGTTGATGCTGACTTCAAATATCGTCAGTTAAAAGTCTTGTCCCTTTTCGAGCATCTGAACGAACATGAACAGAAGCTGGCTCCATCTGATTGGTACTTAGTTGCAAAAGAATACAGCATCGAAGCCAACTTGGAACATTACACCGTAAGTATTCAGACTATCAACAATTCTTGAACTCTATTCACATTTTTTAAGTAATAAAACTAAATAACATTCACAATTTGCAGAACACGAAAGCTGTCAAAGAGTTCCTGACTCTCTACAAAACTGGTTTTATGCCCAAATATCACGAATTTTCAATTTTCATGGAGAGAATGAGAGACGAGGTCATCTCTCTTTTCCACGTTTTCTATTACGCGAAGGACTTCGAAACCTTCTACAAAACTGCAGCTTGGGCCAAGTTGTATCTTAATGAAGGGCAGTTCTTGTACGCATACCACATTGCCGTTGTACAAAGGTCTGACTGCGAAGGTATTGTCATTCCTGCGCCTTATGAAATGTATCCTCAGTACTTCTTCAATAAGGACATATTGCTCTCAATGTACTACAAATATGTACACGGCACTGAAACAGATAATAATTACGGCGTTGTGAAAGAGAACGGTAATACCGTCTTCTACGCCAATTACTCCAGTTCGTTGAGTTACCCCAACGACGAAAAGAGGCTTTCATATTTCACCGAGGACATTGGTTTCAACGCTTTCTACTATTACTTCCATACAGAATTGCCTTTCTGGTGGAGCGCGGACAAGTTTGGAGTATTAAAAGAACGTCGTGGGGAGATCTACTTTGACTTCTACCAGCAGTTGTTGGCTCGTTACTATATGGAACGCCTGACTAACGGCTTAGGTGAAATCCCTGAGTTCTCTTGGTACTTGCCCTTCAAAACTGGATACTACCCTCATTTATATATTGGTTACCTTCCATTCGCTCAGCGAAGCAACTATTACGACACACACAGTGAGAACAACTTAGAAGCGGTCCGGTTCTTAGATTCCTACGAGAAGACTTTCTTACAATTCTTACAACAAGGCCACTTCAAGGCAGTGAGTAATCATTTATTTATTTAAATGAATATACTGCACTATTCGAATTATTGTTTGTGTCTAAATAAAATTATATATTTTTAGTTCGACAAAGAGGTCGACTTCCACAATCCTAAGGCTATTAACTTCGCTGGAAACTACTGGCAGACCAACGCTGACCTGTACTCCGAGGAACACATCGAAGACTATCAACACTCTTACGAAATCACCGCTCGACATGTTCTTGGCGGAAGTCCTAAACCCTTAGATAAGTAAGTCAAAGTGTTACTGTACTAGCAGCTACAAAATGAATTCCCGAGGCTGTTCTTGCATTTTAAACAGCTCTGTCTGATAAAATTAAATGAGATTTAATTCTTTTAAAGGTACACCTTCATGCCGAGCGCTCTCGACTTCTACCAGACATCCCTTCGTGACCCGGCCTTCTACCAGCTCTACCAGAGAATCGTAGACTACCTGATTCATTTCAAGGAATACCTGCACCCATACACTCATGATGATCTTCACTTCGTCGGGGTCAAGATCAACGACGTGAAAGTCGACAAACTTGTCACTTACTTCGACTACTATGACGTTAATATTACTAATAGTTTCTTGCTCACCAAGCAAGAGTTCGCGCAGTTTTCAGAAAGCTTTCTCATCCGCCAACCTCGTTTGAACCACGAGCCTTTCTCTCTCAACATCAACGTTAAGTCTGATGTAGCATGCGATGCCGTCTTTAGGGTCTTCATTGGTCCTAAGTACGACAGCAACGGCTACCCTATTAACTTAGAAAAAGATTGGATGAAATTCTACAAACTGGATTGGTTTGTTCAAAAACTGAATGCTGGGGAAAACAATGTTGTGCGCAAATCTAGCGAATTTATATTCTTCAAGGACGACAGCATGCCTACCCACGAGCTTTACGACTGGCTGGAACAAGGAAAGGTTCCTTACGATATGTCTGAAGGAGCTGACAATTTGCCTAGGAGACTAATGCTGCCTAAGGGTACCCACGGAGGATATCCGTTCCAAATGTTCGTATTTGTGTACCCATATAACGGCGTCAACAAGGTAGAGGATGAATTCAAGAACTACATCCAGGACAGCAAGCCTTTCGGTTTTCCCTTTGACCGACCCGTGCAAGAAACGTACTTCCATCAACCCAACATGTACTTTAAGGATGTGGAGATCTTCCACAAAGGAGAAGTATTCTCTTACGAACTTAACACTCCGAAGTACTACAATCATAAGAAGAACTAACATCTAGTCAAATGTGTATCTAAAAACCTATGAGCTCTAAGATACTGAAGTAATTATATTGTAAATACAAAATGAGTACTTTGAAATAATTTTTTTATTATTTACTATTACTAGTTTGTATATGCTTTAGTTGTAGTTTGTAACCATGTTGATAGTAAGCCCCAATATTGATCTGGCAATTTACTCACTTTGTCACCTTTAATAAATCATGTTGCAGCGATTATTCTGATTGTTTTAATTTACACTAGTATTCATAGCGCCTGAACATTACAATACATCACTTGCTGTTTAATTCTTGACTGGCGTTTTAAATCTATTGTTATATACGAATGAAGATTCATCATTAATTCATACTAGAGGCATTATACTCAAACACACTCGTTCATACTCTAACAGAATGTAATAGTAAATATCTTTTTAGGTTAGTAATTTTTACTTATAAGCATAAATATATAAATTACAGGAATAAATAACGAATACCAATTAAAATATTTATTAATACATAATAATTGCACATAATCACAAATAGTTTTCTTATAATCAGGTAACTAGCATTCTAAAATAAAACGATGATTTTTAAATCAAATGTTAATGAAACTCTTAATATAAATGAGATGAAAAGTAGCCATTGCTCGCTACATTATTTTGTTTGTGATGAACTAAAATGTTATAAAACTTGTAATTATTAGCTTCATCTTTGTAACTATTAGATGGTCTATGGAAGGGGAAACCAAGTGGTTTCGAGTCCAGTTCATTGTACAGCTCTCCGTAGAAATGGTTTGGTGGAGCAAAATCACCATCAAAAGAATCACCAGAGGGAGTTATCATAACAAACAGCGTAAGATTCATTCCGCTCTCCAAGCCTCTTGGTATTAGTAGATTTTCAGGGAACTTGAACATATTGTACTTATTGGTACCACTTTTCTCAGACGGCGATCCTTCTAAATTGTAATACTCGTCGCTCGACAACCTTGATGAAGTTTCTGGAGACCAGTTGATAATGTTCGATCCTTTTTGCAGATAGAAATCAAACGTGTCAAGTTCAAAGAACTTAGAGTATTCTTCCCAACAATTGTCACACGGTGGTCCCAAATACAATCTTACTATAACATTTTCTCTTACTTTGGAATCAACTGTAAAGGCTAAAGTGAATTGAGAATGTTTCAGTCTCTTTTGGCGAGCTGTTATTGTTAAAGGCAATTTACCATTTCCAGTTATAGCTTTGTTTATGTTGAACTGATAGTAGTCAAAGTACGTTGTTATTTTAGGAATACTGGCGTCAACAATTTTGAAGTCTTCTGTTTCGTACTCGGCTAGATTATCCTCTCAAGCGCCCGGCCACCGTGTCACGGTTGAATGTTCTACCCCCGTCAAGCGTCCCGCCACCGTGGTACGGCAAAACGATCTTACATTTAAAAAACGTAGAAACGAAATGCTAAGACTATGTTTATCCCTTTCAAACATATTTGACATTGAAGCTGATGAAACGAGACGACGATCTAATGCACACACTTGAATAAGTGGTTGATATAGGCCAGAGAACACCTTAAACAAAATCTGACCCAACGACATGTTCCTTTATGACCAATATTGTAAATCCTTTTTTTAACTAATTTTAAAGATTTGAGTATATTTTACAGTTGGATTTTAATGTCATTATTCATTAACTACACGATAAGACCTTTCGTCATATTATTTTTTTTGCCTAAAAATATTTATTAGACTTTCTTCAAACACATGCCTAAAGTACACAATATTCAGATTAAACCGACTATTGTGCTAGCACTATCAAATATTATTTGTGGTTTATTGATTTAATCTATAGCAAATTTTATGTAGATTTCAAATATATAAGGTATGTCTAGGGTGTTAGTATTAAAATATGACGGAATCGACGCTTAAACGCCAACCGCCAATTCAATTTCGCGCGCCATTTTTGGCCCGGACGCTTAACGGTATATTTGAATTTTGACGTTGGGGCGCTCGAGAGGTTATATGGCATCATAGTGTCTTTGTATTCAGTGAAATAGTTGAGTACGTATTGCATCATGTACCAATAAATAGGATCTCTTAACGCAGTCTCTGGGTGATGTAGTAGTGATGGGGCCGGGTTGTAACTGGAAAAACGAAAATATTCATTTAATATCGATAATAAAGTCTTAATGGAACCATAAATGATTACTTGTCAGAAAAATAATAGGTACTTACATGTCGTATGGGAATCCATTGCCGCCGTAGCCAAATAAAGATCTTATAATTTTAGACGTCCTCACTCCATCATAATTAGCTCGTATTAATTTTGCCAACAAGTCAACATAGTTGTCTTCTGTCATGTTAATAGTAGTTGCGTTGTCCTGTAATGAATAAAATATTAATTTTGTAGCTCACAAATTTCCAACTTATTACCTAAACTTATGTTTTGTTTGAGAATTCTTACCATTATGATTAATCCTCTAGACATACATTCCCTAATAGCAATATCAACAGCTTTAATTTTAGCTCTGTCTTCGCTCCAGTCTCCCAATGTATTTGACCTTAAGGGGAACATAAGTCCATTTTTATGAACCAAGTATGGATTGAAATCTCCGTAACCACTCTTTTTAGGTGCAATATGTCCTTGCTTTAAATGTTCTTTTTCTAGAAGTAGTCGGGCCGTGAGTTGCTGATGTGTGTAGTAGTAATGCTCGCTGTGTCTGGGATGGATCTCATCAAGATCTCGACTGCTCAACCAATATGGATGCATGAGATGTACGCCATAGTAATAGCTGTTCAATGATATGTCTTCCCTAAAATAGTTCAGTTCTTCTTCACCTCCATTATGAGGTAGATTCCAACCAGAATAATTAGTGTTAATTATTATAGTGTCGTCCATTTTATAATACTGATTGACACGCGCATCTCCTGAATTGTTTACATTGTAATTCAACTGGTTACTGAGTCTTAAGGCTTTGAATATAGTTTCCCCGTTTACGAAAAAGTTAGGCTTTCTAATGAATGGAGGAACAAATGCAGTCTTTCCAGGATGCTTTTCTCCGTACAAAATGTTCAGATCAAACGCGTACGCAGCTAAATCTTCATTAATGTCTTCAAAATCAAATAGCTTTTTAGCGTCGTAACCGGCATTGTTTACGTTTCTTATGAGTTCAAACAGTTTAATAGCTGCTTCTTTCATGTCATCATTGTAAATGTTAAACGTTAGTCCCTTTAGAGTGACACCGTTTTTCACGTATTCGACAAAAGCGTCGTAGACGGGATTGTCCTGAAAATAAGTCATAAATCAATTTGATATTCAAATATTTTGAGGGAAAATATTTTTAATACTAGATCAAGCGCAAAATATAAGAAAAAATACCTGGAGAAGGGTTTCGATTCCATCCCATGTTATTTGCGATTTTTGTGACGATGGCGCAATACCTGGGACAATGCCCATGAGATGTTTTCCATTTTGCAGTGACAGCTCTGGAAAACAGTTTTAAATTTATTAAAAACTAATAATCACTAGATTTTCTTGTTTTCGTTGCTTCTTGCGTAACGCTATCTTGCAACGAATAAAATGATTGACCTTGACAATGACCCCTTCGACCTTTAAAATCAAATTGAGATTAAATGTTTACATCCCATGAGACCAATTAGTAAACACAGTGATTTACTAATTGACCTACTTTTACAAATATTCTAATTTTGTTTTCATCAACTGTTAAAATTGAAGATATCGCATGAGCCATGGCACTGTTATAAGATTGGTGCAAATTATAAGCAGATAATAAATCTGAGAGACTTCTATCCTTATCTCTATGTAGCTCTGATATGTGTTCAGTTTTCTAGATTCTTCGAAAAATCAGAACGATTCCATTACGTAATCATAGTAAGGAAATACTAAACATACCTCCCTCGTTGACGATACTGCGGAACTCATCCGTTGGGGCCGACAGAGTAACGCCGAGACAAATGATCCATATTAGCGCTGTAGCTCCAAACATCACAATAGCTAACACTGCAGTCAACTAGTGCCAGTAAATAGTTAAACATGGCTTATATGCACACGAGACCTCATAACTGTATTTCTCCTGATCCAATTGAGATCCTGAGGGTCGCTTTAATGGGCACAATTTTCATCGTACAGTCGGCGTCACAGATTGTTTTGTTTTGTCACCTCTGGTAATTGCTTTATCTTGTGTTATATACCAGCGGCCCACCTTCATTTACTCCAAATTGATCCTAATGTGAACTATTGTCGGTATAATATTTTAAGTAAGTAAATTCAGTTAAGTTTTTTCAAAGATTTTGTATACCAATTCATTAAAATCTAGCTTCATCTTTAAAACAACACTCTAAGGAAAATGTATAACTGCCTTTAAATTGATAAACATTTATGTATTTATTCATATTTGTCATGAGCGCCACGTTTCAGGATGTAAGCGAGTTGTTTCGAATGCCTGAGGTATATCTCCCATGTAAATAATATTTTGTAATAACTTCTTAATTTAGTACCGTTAAATTCAGCTTATGGAACTAATATCTTATTTATAGGTAACTTTAGTACTCCACGGCGTACTTTGGTATCAATTATTCTTATTCAAAATATTTGTTCAAGAAGAAATATTAATTAAATCATACCCAATTATCGCCAAGTAGTAATAACAATTAAGCAATTTTCTAACTGTCCATGTCGGTAGCGTTAAAAGCAGCACGTGTCTACACAATGTAAGTATATTGAGATATCATCCAATAGCAATGTAATAAACTTTATGTTTTTGTCGCATAATAAAACAGTTTCAATGTTCCAATTGTCATAGCGAATTGTCAGTGTTTGTATTTCGGTATGTTAATAAATTTTGAGCCTCGGCCAATATTTATTGCAGAATATTTCTTCGCGCTGACGCACAACGACAGTTTTGTATCAGTAAATGATGTTCGACATTCTATTCTGTTAAAATACCGCAAAAACATAAACTAGGCGACAAGCGTACATCGCGTCGCGTAGTGAGTCTTTATTTATACTTACCAGTTTATTTTTTGATTTTTGATTAACGAGCTATTCTTTTTTCCCGCATTCCGTCTTAATCAGTGTCTTTTTTCAAATAGTAATAATGTTTATAACTTAAATGTCCACATAATTATTATATCATCGTACTTCACAATATGTTTTGTATTTGTGTTCTTCACTGTACCATATTCACAGGAAGCAAAATGCAATTGGACAATTTTTCAATTGCGAGACTTGGAACACGGCTAATTTTGGTCTGGAGGCAATTCTTCACTTTCAAACCCAATTACCGTATTACTCAGAAATATACAATATGGAGGTGGAATTATTTATACATGTGCTTATATAACGGGGGCCGCACGGACGTATAAATCATAGTAAATGACTAGACACACAACTACTGTTATATTTTCGTACTTTGATCAACAATGCCACAAATGCCCAACGCCCGCTCTCCAAGTAATGTCAAAACTATTTGTGATTTTCCACAGGAATAATTGGGTCAAGGACATCCAATTGAAACCAAAGCAAAAGACTGTTGGTGTGTATATTTGACGTTATAATATTATTATGAAGTTATTTTAGAATGATCTCAATAAAACTGTCATGCGTTATAAATATTAGCATATAATTGTCTTAAAATTCGTTTCGTGTGAATTATTCCGGAAATAATACTTTGGAACGAACTCTGACTCCTGGCCTACCCTCGTAGGCTTTGCCTTATAATAAGTGCCTATCTATAAGATAGAGTAATGTGTAAAATAATTAAACAACCATGCTAACACCGCAATTGGTTTTGTTCTATTTATAGTGTCAAAGTCTTATGTTTAAAAAAATATAACATAGCTAAATTTAATAATACTATAATATAATAAATTTTGACGATCAGCTTAATCTCCAGTCATCATCTCCATGAATTCTGAAACAAAAAATGTGTATTAAATATTTGACCTATTTTTTACAACTACCAATAAAAATAATTCTATCTACTACTACTATCCTAATAATAAATAATATATTGACGAAAAATTATGTTCGAAACTATTATTAATACAAAACTGTAACGACGACATTAGTTTCAATCATTTATATTTATCATCGAAAAATATTGTCGCGGTGACCGATTTTATTCGATGCCTACTTTGCGGTGTGATTCTTTAAAAACAATTAGTTTCATTACATATTAATCGCGAGTAGGTAACCATTTGCATAAAACTTTCTGTTGTTAGTTGTGAAACCTTAAACTTGGTAAAAGGTCGAAATAAAAAAATATTAAATATTCTATGCTAAAACAAACTAATAGAATCATCATAGTTATCATTATAAGATAAACTATAATCATTTAACATTCCAACGACGCTCATAATTTTATAACTACCCAAAAGAATTTTTATTATATACCACTCAACAATTTTGGCAAAAAGCATTCCATCTAATTCTTTGATCTGAATCCAAAACAAGCCGAACAGATTAGTACAAATGAATTAATATTGCAGTATGCGTGTGTAAAACAACATAAATTCTATCCGTCGTATGCCGCCCGCCTTCGATGCGCTTCTAATGTTTATGCATTAGTTTGAGAGTAATGTTTACGTATCTATGCTTGCTTTCGTGAATATTTATGACGAAGTTTATCTTCAAAACCAGCTGCTAAAGTATCTAGCGTATAAGCGACTTTAACCGGATTGTTTTCTTCGGACCGATATTTTAGCGGTTTTTATAATATATTGCTAATACTCTGAACGTGGGTTGATACATAGCCAAATTGTTATGTTCACGCTTTTGACATTTCTGTCTGCGAAATGGCATCAGGTAACTGCGTGTTAACTACGGAGGCCCGTCTTGGCGAACTGACAAAATGTGGGCAGACCTCCAGTCCAATATTCCAATAATACTATGATAATATTTGGAACATCAGAGTTATTTAGCACGGATGAAAACACTGACTTCGCTTAGAATTATCTTTGTTCAGGTGAGAAAATGTAAATATTTACCATCGAAGTCGACGGTTCCGGATCCGTCAGTGTCAATCTCAGCGATGATGCCGTCTAAGTCGCTCGAGCTGAGCTTGTCGTCCAGGGCAGCCAGGATCTCCTTGAGGGTGGAAGTGGTAATGTAGCCGTTGCCTTCACGGTCGTATAACCTGTAGATTGAAGTAATGATATGTTAAGAAACACATAGGCACATAAGATTGTATTGTGGGTAAAATGTAGGCGTGTGTCATCTTACCTGAAAGCTTCTTTCAGTTCCTGTTGCATAGCCTCGGCATCCTCCTCCTCCAAGAAGTGAGAAGCGATGTTGCAGAAACCATCGAAGTTAATTTTGCCGGAGCCTAAAGAAAAATAAAAATAATAAATAATGACAGACTTAAAACAGAGAGGCTGAACCTTGAGCACAGTGTTAAGAAAATAACGGCTTTATCTTTCATTAGAAGCACACTAGATAAATAAACTATGGAAACAGAGACATGCATCTTTCAAAGGGACTGGAAGCACGAGGAGAAACAGTACGGAAATAGCCTCATTAGTTCTCGCGACGAGTAAAAATATTCGGGTGTATATTTGAAAAGGTGTCGTAGCCTCGGTACGTGTGAATTCTTGTTAGCGTTTTCTGATGATTGATCATTTTTTAACAAGATACGTTTGCAGCTGTTTTGTCCAACACTCGTTGTTTATCTGATTTTTTTTTATAATACTCCTACACTAGAACTTGGCAAACAATATTTTGTGAAACAAAACATCTGACCTTCCTTTGAAACTAAGCGCAATATATTTCCTACAATAAGTTTTATTATATTTACAGAAAATACATTGTACTAAGCGATATTATTTGTTGGACCACTTAGCTATCTTCATAAAACGTCTATAAATCTGCTACGTATATAAACAAATAAAGTAGTATAAATATTTACATTACTTTTCTGGAATTTCTTCATAAAACACACATTGAGTATGTAATACCAAACAAAAATAATCTTAGAACAATAGTATGCGCATAATACTACTACTTATAGTTAATTTGCTATTGACCTCTGTCCCATTTAATAGAAATTGAAATTTAAATAAAAGATTTTAAGTAAAATAATCCGTTACCAACAACGGACAATATTTGAGGTGAACTTGAAGCTATAATAGATGAATTGAGATTGGATGAAGAATAAGGTAATTGTGCTGAGAAACTTACTTTCCGGGTCATTTTCATCGATGAGAGCCTGCAGCTCAGAGTCATCGAAGAGCTGTCCCATTGTGTTAAGGATGGTCGAGATCTTCAGGACATCGATGTAGCCCGACTTGGTGGTGTCGAACATTTGGAATGCCTTGCGGAGCATCGCCATCTTTTGATCGTCGTCTGTGTCCTAAGAAATAATACCAATTATAGGTAAATCATTTGTCTTATCTAATGCCTTCTTGAATTGAAGAGACATTATTATGAAAAATATATTTCAGTCGGAATTTATTAGACCACGTGGTTGACATTGTCATTGAGTAGAACGGTTAGATTGAAA
Source organism: Anticarsia gemmatalis (assembly GCF_050436995.1). NCBI lineage: Eukaryota > Metazoa > Arthropoda > Insecta > Lepidoptera > Erebidae > Anticarsia > Anticarsia gemmatalis. The sequence continues at coordinate 6,550,552 of NC_134760.1, forward strand.
ATCTAAATTGAATATTCAAATCAGTAACTGTCCCTAAAATGTTTCACTTCTGTTTAGTATAATCTATTCAATTTGCTTGATTTTTTGTAAATTCTGATCACTTGAATATATTTTTGTCACAAATAACTGGTCACATTCACGTCCTTATAAACTTCAAATCCTGGAGATCCTCACCATGGTGTTTGTGTAGGGTTGGCAGTAGTAACAAGAACCGAATCCGAGTGCGAGTGTTGTTACACTGGATTTTACGTCGGTGTGGCACCCTTATTTATAGCATTCCTTCCTCCTCAGACTGGAATACAAAAATAAGTGAAAAACCTGCTATCTCTCTCTCCACCGTACACGTTCAGAATAGTGACGTTGTTATTGAGTTCTTCGTCAGCGTGAATTATATCGACGTCAGATGGCAAGAATGTTCAGCAAAACCTGCATTCTACAGGAAGTGAGCTGTCAGATTTATATAAACTAATTGAAATCGGCTCATTCGTAGGAACATGCTTGATGAGATCCATTTATAGAATCATGATAGCCGTTGACGAAGCATCTCACTAGCATTATTCCAGAAGCATTTTGCGCTTCAACTGCAGTGACGTATTGTTTATTCCGTTCATTCAAAATTATGAATGTTTGTTTACACCGTTTATGATTAGTAAAGCATTTCCTTATAGCCACGCTCTAAGCTGTTTATGTAAACGGTGGTTTGTAATCAGTTGCTCATATTTTTCCTAACGCAATGAGCTGGAAAACATCTTCAATTTCTGATGCTTGTTTCAAAATTGGAGGTGTGTCATCGTGGATTTTGCTAGTAGGTAAACAAAATATATATAAATTAAATGTCTATTTTTGTGTGAATATGAGTCGTTATTCTGTGTATATAAGCGTTTAATTGCTGGAGTGTAATAACTAGTTTCGACGACAGTTAACTTTGTGATAAGGATTCAAAATAAAAGATTTGAAGTTTCCTGTTTATTTTTGAAAAATAATTCTCCGACCACAAATAGCTATCTATGGATATCCTGCTTAAGAAGGAATATTTAGTACAAGAATTACTGGTTTATATTCCTGATTGCTACGCGTGAAACTGAACACATCCAAAACGTCCAGTTTAAAGCGTAGCAGAAACTCATGCGCATATAAAGTTGTTCCTTGATTAAGAGCAGGAAATTCCTTTGATGCGGCCGCCGATTCACAACAATCCCAACGAGAATATTACGTGTAGCTACGTCATCTGCAGGGATGCTCAACATTTATTTAAGAACTGATGCACTTAAATCTAATTAATTCATGGGATCTATTTTAATTTTCTGAAACTGTTAAGCGGTGTATCTTATCCAAGGTGTTTTTTTAACTTATTTTACAAACGGAAATGATATAATCAAAGTACAAAATCTTGGCATGAGAATGTAGATTGATTATTGTTCTTAAAATAAAAGATATTTTGATTAATTAACGATACAGACATTTTGCAGAAGACCGAAATTAATTTAAATTATTTGTTCAAATTTGTACAGTAGTAAATGGTTTGCGTAAATATTTGAAAAGTGCGAGTATAACAAAATATTGAGATAGACGCTGATGATTGGTGACTACTGGCGCGTGAAACGGGTTATACAGCGGCGCCCGCGCAGATATAGACTGTCGGTGATCGGCTATAATTTTTGTGTTCTCATGTGAATGCCACAATGAGAGAAACATCTAATCTGAGTCGCGCTTTACACGTCTACCACGTGTTTATCTTAAACAACAATACAAGCTTAAATTAGGTCAGGTTACAATCTATTTTTAAATCTCTTGGTAATATTTGGAATTTTATTTTTGTACAACGCGTTCCTAAGATAGTTTATAGAGGGGACGGAGTGATGAAGATTTTCGGTTGAAATAAGGAATATAGAGCTCTGAACTAAAATGGAAAACTAATTTCAGCACAAATTTTAAAGTTTTATATCTTAATTCATATTTTTTTAGTTTTCTATTGACATTCATAATACTGTATGTAAAAACCGCTATTTTTTGGATGAACGAGTCATAGTGTTACAAACTATGTAGGTGTAGCCTATTCCCTATTGCTTGCAGCTGAAACAAAAAATATGTAAACAAATAAAAAATCATAAAACTATGTTATCGATAGGAAGACATATTTCTCCAACATTGTATGAAACACTACACTCCAGTTATTTCGGTACACAATCGAGACGTGTGGTCTCCGTGGTATAACGAACTATATTATATTCGAAAACAAATGAGACAAGATAAATAATTCACACCGACTCACGTTGATTTCTCGTTCATTTTATTGTTCTCTGCAAGAATTGTGACTTTTCCCGCAAATTATTTACTACCGTTTGAATATAAAGTATGTTTTGTCTTCCCTATTTTTTTGTTCGCTTACTAATGGGCATTGAAACGATCAGGCGAACCTTGAGTCCATGCATCCTAAAACTATTTTTGATTTGTAGGAATTTATTTATATCGAGAGCTCATCCATCAATGTAGCATCATCTTCTGTTTCAGACTGCAGTGTCATTTAGAAAATACATATTTCACGTTAATAGCGCCGTAATATTCTATCAAAGCAAATTTATTTTTTTAGTTAAAGGCTTTTCAAATAAAAAAATGCAATTGACTATAAATTTGTTTAAACAAAACTTTGATAGATGCTAGTTACTTTCATCTTGTAAAAAAATGTGCTTGTTTCTTTTTAATTGGCATCAAGCATGTCTCTACTAAAATAGTTACATGTACTTAGAGAACTATTAAATCGTGATAGACAGTAGTAAACCGTGATAGCTTATTTATGATGACAAAACATAAACCATTAAATGACAGGAAATGAGGTATCGTAAATAAGTGCGCTAATAATTTTACAGCCGGTCGCACAGATGCAGCGGCCGAGACTTATTAAATTAATTTGCCGATGCGTAACCGACATGTGACTAATTTACATAGACTTAACATTCTACAATCATAATAATTGGTAATCACAGCCAAAAGTTCACACAGAGTTGCCGGCACCTCATCCTGATTCATCGTCAATGGAGTGGAAATATAACTTTATTTTGGCACGGGACATACCATTTTCCTTGGTGAATCCATCGGCTGATATCCAAATGCCAAATGTAAATAACTCTTTAAATAGTTCACAGGTAATTTGTCTTATATTTGCGTTTTTATGTAACATTTATCTTTTGAAGACATTTTTATTAATCTGGCATGCCATTTGTGCACCCGGTTGATTAATTAATTAAATAGCCGAACGAAAGTTTGTATCAATATTAAGTTGAGGCAACTTTTTGTAATCGTATTTCGACATGTGACTGTGTTTACTTATTATTTTAAAATTTAGTTAATCATAGATATTTTTGTGGTGCAAATATTATTGACGATATATGAATACCACAGCAAACACAACATATGAAAAATATACATTTACTATTTTTAATTTCAATTTTACGTACAGTAAGTATGTGTTAATATAATTTATTACGGCAATTCTTTTAACATAACGAGGAAATATTATTTTCAACAATTTATGTATTTATGCAGCGGGAATTTGTATTTAGACTGTTTGGTTTAACGATGAGCATAAAGTTTTATTACTGTTTAAAACACATGTAATCAATAATCTTCATATTCGCGTGTTATTTCAAATGATGAATTGCTTTATGAAAACTAAAACAGGATTTGTAGGAATTTGAACAAGAACTATTCCAAATGTTAATGACCTTATACTTATTGTAACGTTTGCTTTGTAAAAACTTTGTAATCAACTGTAAAAGTATTTTCTATTTGTATTCTAGCCGTTGTCACAGTAGTGACCGATGGTTTTTAAATTTTCCGAGATGAAAATAGGGAAAGCGTAACGTCGTTGTAAAATGTTTGGAACGTATCCAAAAATAATGATAGAAAACCTCGCGAAATAGCAATAATGTGCATTCGTTCGCCTTGTTTTATATACATTTAGTTTGTTTTAATGATCAATGAAAATCAACCTCACAATCTGCGGCGATCAAAGAGTTTTATGGCTGATATCGTTAATGTCAAATATTCCTAGGTTAAAAGCTCTAAGTACAACTTTTGTTTGGTTTTGTAAAAGATCATTTGACATTCCGCTTCCTGATAAATGGATGGATAAATAATTAAAAAGTAAGCAATAAAAATAAATTTTATATTATTTTTAAATCACATTTATTGTGTAAAGAATATTTAATACAAAAGTGAAAAAAAAAAAACAAAACTTAACTCTTAACAGAATGCAAACAAAATGAAATCTACTTAAACATAATGATTGAATAGCAAAACTATTCTTGTACTTTTATTTCTGCACTTTCAATGTCAGAATCTACAGTGCGCATTAAATAATCATACATTGTAGGATTACGGTCTTTTACCACTTCTAATAGCAAGATAGGGTCTTCTTCGACTGAGTCCTGTCTTATAGAGTCTGTATGAGGAACTTCCACATTTTCTTCTACACTGCTGTCATTATTTATGTCCTGGTTACCTAACTCTACGCTTTCTCTACTCGCTTCAACATTTTCTTTGGAATCGAATAACGTTTCATCAATTGTTACTACATCTTTAGTTACTGGTTTCAGTTTTCGGTCTTTAGTGACTTTTTTATCTACTCTTACAATATCGTTTTCACTGACCATTTTATTCAAATTTCCTTCAGAGTCAACGGTGTTAAATTCCGAAGTCGCTACAATTTTATCAGATTCACTTTTTGTTACCCTGTCTCTACTAATATCCTTTACAATGTCTTTCCTAAAATCGATTATTTCCACATTTTCTTCTGTATTTACATCTGAATTCATGGTGTTTTTGTTTGCTGGTTTCAAAAAGTCTTTAATTATTTTTTTGTCTACATTAACCATGTCTCTGTTGTGATCATTGGTAACAAAAGTTTCTTCAGAATCAAATACGATGGAATTTGGAGTTATAGTTGTATCTGTTTGTGTTAACAGACGATCTTTTGGTTTATAATTATCTACTACCACATTACTTTTAACAAATACTTTTTCGCCAGTAAATGGTTTCATTATGCCATCTTTTGTTATCGTACTATCTTCATTTGTATCATCTTTAACGCGATTAAATTTGGCAACATTTTTTACTTCATCGTTTTCTGTAGTCATTGCGGATACATCAAAAGGCTTTACACGGTCTTTTTTTGTTTTCGTATCTGAACTTAAGATATCTATTATGATATTTCCTGTTTCTTCATTAACGTCGGAAGCTATTATATTTGAGCTAGTGTCATCTACCGATTTATAAATCAAATCCTCTCTGACCTTGTCATTGTTCATAGCATTGTCATCAACATTTTCTACAGTTTCCTTTATATTAACCGTAACTTTGTCAACTGGTTCTAATATTTTATTATTTGCGAATGGTTGGTCTAATTTTGTAGTATCCTTATTTAGATTTACCTTACCCATTTTTTCTTCAGAGCTTATATATTTATCATTTAAAACTTTTCTAGTTTTGGTTGTGTCTACAGGCTTCATCGGAAGTTTTTTTGTGGCTACTTTTCTTTTGGCATCCTTAATTATCATGTCTAATCCCAATTTCTTTACTTTGATTTTATAATCTCTTTCAGTCTTCTTTGCCTTATAATCAAACCTTTCCTTATCTTCAAGACCTAAAGGATAAAATCACATTATTAGTCTATATTTCAATTTTTTATTTACTTGCACTAAAAATTTACGGCGTATAAATTATTCATAAACTTTTTCATTACTTTCTGTAGCAAAAGCATCAATTATATAATCATAAACGGAAGCAGTACCTTTTTTAAGCATTTGTGGCATTGGAAGTGGTTCTACATCTAAGAAATTCTCATCTCTGGTATGATCTATAGGAAATATGCGTTTCGAGACATTTATATCAATTTCTTCCACTTTATCGACTATTGTATGGAATACTTCTTCAGTTGTCGTCAAAGTATCAACAGACGGCGTGGTATTTACAACGTCTTTGTTATACTTCGTCTTATATTTACTGTAGTCTGTGCTTGTTGTATCTTTTTTGTTATACTGCGCTTTTTTCGCCTTGTAATCAAACGTCGTTGTTTTTAATTTTTGTTTTGAAGAATCGTATTTGGTAGTTTTAAGCATATTAGGCATATCGTTTAACCCAATCACGTAGTAATCGTCATCAAGATTGGTTTCTTCGGGAATTACATCGTTTGTGCCAATATTAAATTCATTCACTTTCACTGAATAGTCATTTCCATTCCATGAGTTGTGAGTTGGCCGCAGTGATGGCTCATAGGTATCTGTGGTGTACCACAATTTAGTTACGCCAGGTCCTCCGTAATTTTCTACTTTGCTGTCTCCCTTTTGGCCTACAACGACGTATTTAATCATGGCATTCGGTAGTCCAAATAGTGCTCGGTCATCAATCATTAAATCGAGTGGATATCCAGGTGATAATATCGCTGTGTTGATCTCCAAGTTATTTCTGGATGTTGAATCGATACTCGCTTTTATGTATGGCGCAATGAAAACAAACATTTGAAGTGGTAGACCTTGAGAAGTACCTTTTGGTAAGATAAGCCTTGATGGATATCCAATTTGCGATTCAATAGTTTTAAGAGGTAAAGAATCTAACCCAAATTCAGCGTCTTCGACATTTTTACGAATATTATTTAAAAGCATAAAGTCTTCAGAAAATTGTTTCATATTTTCCGATGACCTCGTTATCAAATTTGACCCTACTCTCAGGTTCACATCAAACGCATCGAGGAGAGTAAAAAGATTCTTCTTTGCTGCTAGTTCACCAGGCATGAGCTTAGGTCCCAAATAAATCTTCATTAATCCCTTTTGGGAAACTAAGGAAGAAACGTTTACCCTCAAAGTAAACTGTTTATGGTTCAATCTTGGCTGACCTATTTTAATTTTGAACATAGAATTACTTCCTTCTATTTTTAGCGCATCTGTGACGTCGAACTCAAAGTAGTCGAATGTTGTCATCATCTTTTTCACTTCAATATTCACAACCTCTACTCCGGGGAAGTATAATTCATTTCTTTCATACGAAAGCAATACTTTTAGGGCTTCATCGACCATATCCACTATTTTCTTATTTATTTTCCAAAACATAGGATCTCTTAAGGAAGTCATATAATGCTCCAAAACTGAAGCATGCCTGTAATAACACAAAATTATTAATAGCACGTCAAATCTGTGTGAAGATTTACAAATATAAACTTATCATCAAATACAAATTAATCAATTCTTAATTTACCCGTTGTTAGTAAGATCTTTGCCAAGGAGCTGCCGAGCCAATGTCTCATAACTCCTGTCACCCGTGACAAGGATTTCCATTAAGTGATTCAATATTTGTGCTTTCGTATATCCGCTTTGACGCTGAAAGAATTTTATCTTTAATATGTTATTATCATTACATTGATAGCGTGTTTAATAGAAACCTTGAACAAAGTATAGTTCAATAAAGAATTTACTATTTAATAATAATGATAGTTACCATATGGCTGACGATGGCTATAATGTTGTTTTCAATCGTTTGCAACACTTGTAAATCTTCGTTTACTGGCAGATCCAGTGTCGATGTTCGGTGGCTGAATTCATTTCCGTCCGAATATATCAACATGGGATCGTAAGGAATATCGCTCGGAGAATTCCAGTTTACGCTATCTATCTCTGGCAGCCCATTAGCGTATCTTTCTAAATTATATCTAGCCATAAATTGCTTCATCATCTGATACATATTTTCACCGAAATTTCCATTAACGTCGTCGTTAAACCACGGGGCCAATTTTAGTTTCCTCAAAAAATAATACGTATTTAATCCAACGTCTTCACGGAAGTAAGCTAGTTTGGAATCGTCGTCGTTATCATAAAACAAAGCAGTGTAATTTGCGTCAATAGTGTAGGCATTTCCTTCGTCGCGTATAGTATCAGAAGGTGTGAAATCTTCGCCAGCGAAAATTGTAGACGCCTGTATAATTACATCTTTGTCGATAAAGTAGTTAGGTATCAATTCATATGGTGCTGGAATAGATAGCCTTTCTGTGTCTCTTCTGTTTAGAATAGCCATGTACAGAGCATTCACGTATAAAACGCAGTTCAAATTTTGACGTGCCCAGGCGGCAGCTTTGTAAAATGTATCAAAATCGTTAGCATTGTATAGAACTTCGTAAACGATTTTTAATTCCTTCATGTGATCGGAATCATACTCTGTGAAAATTGTCCCTTTTGGTAGTAAGCCTTTTGTTATAATGTTTTGTAAGTTTGTTATTACTTCTGGCTCCTGAAATCAAAAGAAAATGAGATTCTATTGTCTATAATTATTCGAAAACTTATAAAAGGAATGATAATATTTACCGTGTAACCTGTGGAATCAAAGGTAAATTCTTGTGCCAACCTGCGAATAGTAGGGTAACTGCTAATTTCGCAAACATTTTCGAAAAGTGGGAGCACTAATTTCTGAAGTTGTACCCATTGCGTGTGGCCTAAAATGAAATCAAATATATTTTATTCAAGTTAACAATAACGATAAAAATTATCGTGACAGTTAGTTTGTACGATGGCCACCAAAGTATAAATCACGTGAAGGAATAGCATAAAGGAAATGTCATAATAATATTAATATTTGTACGACTTTCTACCAGACATGTAGATGAAATACAATAATTATGAACAAGATTTTCCCGTTTTTTTTTTCAAACTAACTTTAATGACTACGAAGAAATGTTAAAATGTTAAGACAAAATCTTACCTGTTGTCGTAGTAGGTGTCGCCACTGGAGCAGTGGGCACTTTTATAAGATACCCCGAAATGTGGGTAATCACCACTGAAACTACTAATACTAATGTTACCGTCTTCATCTTGCTAAGTCAACTGTGATTCTTTCCAATAATTCAACCAATTTATATACAAATTATTTTCAAAGTTCATAGACATTGTTGATAAAATAGGTGAATGCACTAGGAATGTAATATGACTAAATAAACAGGTCAACATCCCTGTGCCCTATGTAATTTGTTTATTCAATAATGCGCAACCTTTTGTAAGTGTCTAATCATAAGATATTGAACTGTGTAATTGTAGTTCATAGTACTTTCGTCAACCGTCATTTAATAAATTGACAATCTATAATTATAAATAGTCAAAACATATTTTTATGTAGTATTTTATCATAATAGATTCATAAGCGTCTGAGAAATCTCAATAGCTTTTTCCAATGCGTAGACCATGTTGCAGTTTTCTACAACGATGAGTTTTGGATTCAGTTGGAAATCAAACCTTGTGGACATACATACACAAATTCAGAAGCTCTTATAGTTACCACTACTATTACTAGTAGTTCCCTATGTACCGTATTGTTACAATGTAACAATTATACGATAATATAAACTAAATATAAACTATTCAGTTGATAATTTTTGATAAGTTAGTATAAAAGATTAATCGCCGGTGAACATTTTTATTAACATTTTATTAGCAGTGGGTTAAACTCGTTTTTGAGTTTGGGGAAAATGTTTCATAATGAAAGGTCATCACGCTGGTCTTCATTTCCATGTTGAAGCCGTAAATACAAGTATGAGCTAATAATACATTTTTTTGTTAAGTACAGATTCGGCCAGGTTAAGAACAATGGGTCCTACAACTTTTGGTGCATAAGGGAATCGAACCTACGACACGCGGATGCAATGTTATCGGAGTTTTGACCACCTTTACCATTATACCCCATTCCATCGTCTCTTACTTACTAGTGATGTAGGACTATTGAATTTTAGAATATAGTTTTTTTCTGTTTAAACAAAATACGTTATATTTTTTAGGGTAGGTAATTAATGTCTACGTGACTTGAGTTCATGATGTTCAAGAACAAACGAAAACATCTTAATCATTGACCTGTTGCCACAATAAATGCAGTCAGATGTTTCAATTCTAGATAATGAATTAATGACACTCAGTTATGCGCGGTAATACGTTAACTAGTTGAACTATTCTTAATTACTAGTAGCATCTTGCTGCTACTATATTTACGTTAAAAGATTTTCTATTATTTTCTAATTGTAAAAATCTCAAATTGGAATTTCAAAATTGTATGGTTAAAGTCTATCTCTACCTATGGGATAGCATATTTTGTAATTACCGCTCAGTTCGACAACTCGCGTTCTCATTCATATTCAACTACATTTTAATAGAACCGTGTTTGCAATGATTTGCCTATCAATATCTATAGTAAGGAGACACTTTTTGGAAAGAAACTTCAAAACGTTAGATTCAAGATTTAACTTTAAGCTTGATTAATATAACCCATGCAATTCGATATAATAGGTAGCCTAGTAGTAATCATGTACTTTATCACTTGCTTGACGTTTGGTCTATGCCGCTGACGCAAACAGCTCCCCTCATGATCAATCATTGTAACAACCAATTGTTTATAATCTGTCTCTTGAAAAGAGTGGCCGTGAAATTGGCTAAGGCTTTTTTATAAGGCTCTAAATCTCTTTCCTTTTACTTTATTGTCAGTAAATGCTACGACCAACATAGGTGACAACATTTGACCTTTATGAATAAACGATTTACTTAGGATTTATAACAACATCACTAAGCTAAGGGTAGCACATAAAGTTCATCGACATAAGCTGGATCATTCTGAATGCATCAGGTTGAACTCTGTTCAAACCGTACAAACTGGTGACTATCTCAGATACATTGCGGAGGTCAAACGGGCAATGCTCCGCGTAAAATAGCCAAGTACTAAGAGTTAATCAGTCAGATCCGGTGAGTTAAGAAGCTGACCTGATTATTATGTAACCAAAATCTTTACGTTGATGACCTACACTCGTACTGTTTTGTGTTTCTTCATTCAAGAAGTGGTTTTGACCGTCTTACGACGCTATTGTGCTGATTTTGTATGAACTGTTTGACATTTAAGATTTCAGGAGGTCCAAAGAAGCACACTGTTAACAGGAGAGAAATGTGCAATGTGTAAAGTATAGACAAAAAATCAAGTTTCAAGGAATTAACGTTGTCGATGGTGTTGTAACGGGCACGCAGCTGAAAAATTGTTTATTCACTGATGTCCACAGATCTTAAAAATCAAAGTAAATTTGATGGTTTTGTGACAAGTTAAAACCTAAATTGCCTACTAATGTTACTTTTATTACATTCAACAGTAGAAATGTGTTACCAAAGTTTCTTCGGAAAGATTCTCGGTTAATCTGAAAGTAATTCGATGATAACTATTGTTTGTTATTTAATGTCGAAATTCTACTCGTTTATCGCCGTGTCACAGCCCGCAGAGAGTCAAAGGTGACTTTGACGCTACATTTCAAGGTGAAAAATATTAACCAAGAAAAAGATTATCAATGTTAAAGAACATTGATAATCTTTTTCTTGGTTAATATTTTTTTGGCTTATAAATGCAAATCCCTGAATTGTATGCACGATGTATTGACCATGGTCTAATCAGTAAGGCTCTTACTTGGTTGAAGCATTATTATTAATTATTTTTTTTATTGGAATTTCTTCCCACACCTGATCTCGTGATACTACTGAATCACTTAAATAGCTTGATGCTTTGACTTGATTGAGAGCGAGGTAAATGCCAGAACTGTGCATAGTTACTTGCCAACAGAAACAGTTAAGGAATGATAAAATCACTAGCGTGTGTGTAACCGCAAATTATTTCGCACAGTCGGAAAGCATGTAGAATAGTGTTCTGAATTTCGGGGGCACAGAGAATGCTGAAACCATGGACACTTTTGACAATTGTGACCATTTTCATCGTGAATAGACCTCTGACAAAAGTCCCTGAATTTTCAAGCCGGCTTACCACCACGGCCAATATGACTTGCTCCAAAACGTCAAGCAGTCCAAGGTTAAAATGCCTGTTCATGTTAATCACCGATTATTATCAGTCAGTAAAAGACTTTGCGTTTCCTAGGAGTTGCTAAATGCTAAATAGTATTGTGTAGTCATTCTACAATATTTTGAAAATCCCAATGTTGTGTTATGTTACTGACCTTACCCAACAAATTCTCGAAATCAAAATCTGAACCATATCGCAGTCTGTGACCTTAAATATGAAAAATGTCAACCACGTTATCTTTACTGTCGGAGTCACAGGCCATTTAGCACCAATGTAATAATCTTTTTTTATAAACAGAAACAGTTTTATGAAAATTCATAATTATCTATTTATTAATTAAACAAAAATGACATTGTTTTAGATAATTCTGGTTTTTAGGATTTCGCACATTTAGTCTGTCTGGACTAAGTGGGCATTAAAATTAAAATCTGACAAAACACAAAATCTAGCGATTTTCATACTTAGGTATAATGTATAAAAACTAGTTTTTATCAATAAGAGCAAAAAGAACACGTTTTAGAATTTTTAACTCATCATTACAAAATAATTAAATAAGAAAGTATTGACACAACTGATTTATTAAAATTTGCAGAAAAATGTATACCTACTTTCCATAAGTTTTGTTGAAGCGCCATCTGGGTTAAAGTCTGGAAATCTAGTGTACTAAAACTAAACTGGAAGCTTGTTTTAGTTGCCAATAGATGTCTATACTTGTACACTGGTTCTATGAAAATGCCCATAATTTTCGTATACTTGGAAAATATTATATTGACTTTAAACAAATTTTAATTTGTTACATTCTTTTTGTTAAGTTATACTTGTCGATAATAAAAGATTAGGTATTATGATAATTTTAAGTATACGTTCAGGTCACTATTTCAAACTGAACAATTGCTAAAATCTGTGCACTGCTCTGCAGCCTCTCTATCAATTTCTAAATAGAGTGTTATCTCGTAACAATAAAAATAAATCTTAATTTTTTATATTATTTATTTAGAACTACAAATAATTGCACAAGCTTTTACTACACTAAAAAAGAAAAATACAAACTCAAGTCATTATGCAACTACTTTATCTGTAATTCAAAAAATAAATATTACTGCTTTCAATGTTGCCAGGGTCGTCGGTTCGATTGAAGTCATCATCAGATTTAATTAACTAAAAATCAGTCAGGTTGATGTCACGGTTGACTTTCATGTTGATGTCGGTATCAACGAAGTATGTGTCAACCATGGTCGTTCTGTCAACCAAGTTGTAGTCCTTCAGCACCCAGCGGTACCACCTGGTCTTCATGTCGCACACCATCTTCTTGTGGAACACTACTACGTCAACGAACTTCATGTTAGGTGTGAAGAAAGTACCGACGTCAATGTGACGATCCAGAGGGAAACCAAGAGGCATCTTGTCGAGAAGAACAGTCGATCTGAAGTCAACCATAAAGTCCTTGCGGTTCATGTCAAACATGTTAACGTCTACATTGTCAACCATTCTCAATGGAGTGACACAAACGTATAGCATCATGTGCATACCACCAACATGACCCTTAGGAAGCAGCAGCCTGGTCGGGAAACCAGTGTGGTAGTTCCTTAAGTCCTTGACGAACATGTCTCTGATGTCGGTGATAGTCTCCATCTTCTTCCACAAGTCCCGGGTCATGATGCGGTCCTTCACAAGGTTGTGCATGTCATATGAGTTCCTGACAATGGTATTCTTGCCGGTGGTCAGTTTGTATAAGAAAGTGTCAAGTTCAACAAAGTTAAGACGGTTAATGTTGATGTCAATGAGGCGGCCGAGATGATCCTTCTTGGGGCCGAGGAAGACTCTCACCACACAGTCGACAGTCTTATCAGACAAGATGTCGAGGGTGACCTTGAAGGGCTGGTGATTAAGACGGCGCTTGCGTACCATGAAGACCATGTCGGTCTTGGTCTTTTTCACTTCCTCGTCAGTCAGTACAACGGCGTTAGTCATGTCCATGAGATAGTCATCGAAGTAGGTGACGAGTTTGTCAACCACAACGTTGTCGATCTTCACTCCAGGGAAGTAGAGGTCTTCCTTAGTGTAGCTGGGCAGGCGAAGTTTGAACAAGCACACAAGATCGATGATGCGTTTCTGCAGTTGGTAGAATACTGGGTCACGAAGAGCAGTCTGGTAGTGGTCCAAGACAGTTGGGACAACGAAATATCTGTAAGAAACCAAAAAAAAATGTGTTGTAGTTATCATTTTCATTTTATCTTCTAAATTAGGTTCTGAAAAAATAACAGAATACTTACTTGTCAGTGTGAAGAGTGTTCAGTCCAAGGGCCGCCTTCATGACGATCAACAGATAGCGGTAGGCAACGACGTGTGTCTTGTCAAGAACAGTCTTGTCAATTTTACCGTAGATCAGTTTGCCGAGCATTTCGATGTCATCATATTTGGTCAGTTCCAGCCTGATTCCATTGATCTGAAAAAAGATTTTAACTTAGTAATTGTTACATTCACCTAATATCAACCACTAAAGACGATTGTCTAAAGGCTTAGACTTACTTCAATGAATCCTTTAATGATGCATTCCCTGATGATCCTCTCGTACTCATCGCAGAGACGAATAACATCAAGATTGTAATCATGAGCAAGAACGTAGTTGTTGAATCTGACGGGGAACTCGATTCCGTTGTGCATCTTCATCCATGGCCAGTATCCCTTCTTGATGGTCTTATGCCATGTGAATTCCTTGATTTTACCCATGCCGTTGGACAGACGTTCTAAGTAATACCTGGCCAAGATCTGTTGGTACATGTAAATAGTAAGCTCAAAACGCCTGGTCTTAACTTTGTCGAAGATTGTGTCTTTCATCCAGAACGGATAATCAATGTGGAAGTAGTAGTAGTAAGTGTTTAGGTCGATATCCTCAGTGAAGTAGCGGAGCCTGTCCTCGTCATTGAGATACACACGCTTGTCATAGATGTTCTCGTCGATGATGTATACATCTTTGTCGGTCTTCTTGATTCCATAGAAGTCGCACAGTTTCAGGTCCAAAAGTCCCTTCCTCATTTTAAGTAAGTAAGCCTTTTGAATAACATCAGCGCGCACAAAGAAGTATGGGTAGATCTCATACGGAGGAGGGAGGATGATTCCTTTGCAGTCCTCACGATGTCTGACTGCCACGGTAAGAGCGTACACGAACATGCCTTCGTTAAGGTACAGACGCATCCAGCAGGCGGTCTTGAGGAAAGTGTCGAAGTCCTTAGCGTAGTACAGCATGTGGAACATGGTGATAACTTCTTTAAGCTGACGGTCAACGTGCAGAGTGAAAATCTCTCCACGAGGCAGATATCCGACCTTGATCATTTTAAGGAAGTCTTTCACAACATCGATTTTCTGGAAATAAATAATTACATAATTAATAAATGTTGTATGCGACGCAAAGAAAATGTTTCAAATATGCTTAGGTAATACATCAGAATTATATAAAGTAAATGTAACCTTGCACTTACAGTGTACCATTCGGTGTGATCATCGATCTTGAAGTTTTTGCCCATGTCCACAAGTTCTTTGTACATAAGAGGCTCCATCACATGGTTCAAAAGCTTCAGGATAACCATTTGCCTTTGCTTGATGTCTACCGTAACTGTGATAAAAAAAATAATACATTATGAACAATTTATATTCAATGAAGAAATCACTAAGGAATTGAATACAATTTAAATTAAATTTTAAGGACCAGAGAAAATTCTGTTACTGAATTAATAAGAAGATGCTTACCAACGCCGGTTGTGACATCGTCGAACTCAGGTCTAGCCGTGGCCATGGCGGCCAGGCCGACTACCAGTAACAGGACAGCCCTCATCGTGGAGTGGACTCAGTGTGAGATCAACTGTACTCCTCCCAACATCCCACCCTCTTTTATACCAAACTTTATTGCGATAATGATACAATGTATTTTTTTTCTATCTGATGCCTTTAAACCTGAAAGGGCATCTCCTTTAATACAATGTTAGTAACAAACATAAGATAAAAGAAAAAGTTAACAAACTGATAAGTGTCCCAGGTCAAACAAGTAAGTTTTATTGGCTGTTGTGCGATACTTCTATGTCTATAGTATATACAGCAGAATAACAACACTTGCAACAGTTAAATGAATATTTTTCTTTTTTCATTATAAATCACTTATTTTTAGCTTATAAAAGAAAAATATTTGCATGTCGTGCTTCCTTGTAAATCCGTTAGTATGCAGCGTTAATACCCGTAGTATGTAATTTTGTTTGCCCTGCTCTGATTATAAGGCTTGTATTAATTCCTTTTTGTTCACCAGTGCACAACATGAATTGGTCAAAGAAATTATACTCATGATGTTTTTTTACATGTTAATGTTAACGTGTTTTCAAAAGAAAACTTACTTTGCTTATTCATAAAGTCATGTTTGATTCAAGATAACATATCATTATACCTAATATTACTGCTATCATTGCGTCGGAAGGTCGTGGGTTCGATTCCCACACGGAACAATTATTTGTGCGATCCACAAATAATAAAATTATTATGAAACTTCCTTACTTAATTTTAAGGAACTTCAACATTCATCAGCCACTAAGCCGCACTGCTAAATGTAGCAAATTTTTTACATCATATTTTATATAATCTATCCAAAGATTCTTAGTCCATTGAAATGTTACATGAGATTTACATTTATTAGAGGACGCAATTTTATTTTTGGAACATGTAGGGGAGGTCAATAGAAGCTTAACTTGAAGTTTGTGGGGTCGCCATCCTTGTCCCCCGGCCGCCATCTTGGAAAAGGGGGTGGAAACGCTTTTTTCGCTATATCTCGGAAACTATGCGTCTTACAATAAAATTGTGAAAGCATAATTTGTAGCAAATTATTTTGTCTACAAATATGTTGAATAACTTTTTGTTCTAAATTAACAATTAAAGAAGTTATAAGCCGAAAAGTGCAATTTTTTTTATAGTTATTTTCTTTATTGCTCTATGACTTTTTTTAGCGACAGCCGCGCGGATGGGTCTCTTAGGTTAAGCTACGCTTGCCGAGGTTGTTTGGTGGATGGGTGACCATCTTACACATATCGAGTTCCTCCCTATTTCGGAAGGGACGTTAAATTGTGGGTCCCAGCTGTCATTTTCGAAGATATTTGACAGTCGTTAACAGTACTCAGAAGCTTGAAAGTCTGGCAACCAGTCTTAACGAGGGGTATCGTTTTATATCCCAGGTAAATGGGTTGTGGAGGTCAGACAGGCAGTCACTCCAAGTAAAACACTGGTATTCAGCTGCATCTGGTGAAACTGGAAGCCGACTCCAACATAGTTTGGAAAAAAGGCTAAACTGATATGAATATATTTAAAAAAATTAACTCGGACCAATCTTGTAGATAATTTTGCGAGGAAAATTTAGCCCTATATTTTTTTTTATTTCATTAATTAGAAACTCAGTAACAGCGCTCCGAAATACACCGGATTCGGAAAGAAAATTTTTGTAAAAAAAAAATCACTATTTTGCTTATAACTTCTTTAATTGTTAATTTAGGACAAAAAGTTATTCAACATATTTGTAGACAAAATAATTTGCTACAAATTATGCTTTTACAATTTTATTGTAAGACGCATAGTTTCCAAGATATAGCGAAAAAAGTGTTTCCACCCCTTTTCCAAGATGGCGGCCGGGGGACAAGGGTGGCGACCCCACAAACTTCAAGTTAAGCTTCTATTGACCCCCCCTACATGTCCCAAAAATAAAATTGCGTCCTCTAAGAAATGCAATATTCGGCCCTCAAATTGTAACATTTCAATGGACTATCTGCCTCTTTAATTTATTTACTTCTACAGAACCCTTTGAAAGCAATCAGTCGTGAGCTTACAAGGGTTAAATATAAGTTCTTGCCTACAAGACAACATAATTATTATCATGTTTTAGTGCTCAATATAAAAATAATAACTTATTATTGTTTTGAAATCGCCCCCACCGAGTACAATTAATCATTTTTTATCATTATTTTCATAATACATTATTTTCACAAGTAACTAGCAGGTTGAAAATAATGTGTGTACTAGCTACTTAACGTATATATGTTACTGTAAAAGCCCGACGGTGGTAAATCCTAAGATTTTCCGGTATAACCTAAGATTTACCAACTCGCAATGGTAAAAGTCCGAACAATTCTTTTATTTCGAACTTTTACCTATATTCACTTGATGATGTCGAGATGTCGCAGGAGCCCCGCTTCGCGGGGCTCCTCCTTCTGGGTGGTTAAAAAAAAATAACCACGAAGGCTAAGGTGGGAGCTTCGCTTCGTTCGCTCCCACCTTAGCCTTCTAACCTAACCTACCCATGTCGCTTTGCCCAAAACTACTTCTTTATAACTATGTCACAGTATATAATTATACCGTGAAGTAGTTATAAACATAGTTATGAAAGAGGATTTTTTTATATACCGTAACATAGTTTCTAAACTCTGGCTTGTTCGGACTTTTACCATTGAGAGTTGGTAAATCTTAGGTTTTACCGGAAAATCT
This sequence comes from Anticarsia gemmatalis, assembly GCF_050436995.1. Taxonomy (NCBI): domain Eukaryota; kingdom Metazoa; phylum Arthropoda; class Insecta; order Lepidoptera; family Erebidae; genus Anticarsia; species Anticarsia gemmatalis. The sequence continues at coordinate 6,568,912 of NC_134760.1, forward strand.
TAGGATTTACCACACTGGCAATGGTAAAAGTCCGAACAATTCTTTTATTTCGAACTTTTACCTATAATCACTTGATGATGTCGAGATGTCGCCGGAGCCCCGCTTCGCGGGGCTCTTCCCTTTGGGTGGTTAAAGAAATATAACCACGAAGGCTAAGGTGAGAGCTTCGCTTCGCTCGCTCCCACCTTAGCCTTCTAACCTAACCTACCCGTGTCGCTTTGCCCAAAACTCCTTCTTTGTAACTATGTCACAGTACATAGTTATGAAGGAGGATTTTTTTATATATCGTAACATAGTTTTTAAACTCTGGCTTGTTCGGACTTTTACCATTGAGAGTTGGTAAATATTAGGTTTTACCGGAAAATCTTAGGATTTACCACAGTTCGGGCTTTTACAGTAACATATATACAGTTACTAGTTTTTATATTTTGGCTTTTTCTTTCAAACTATCGTTATTGAGACTGGTGCGCCAAAACGGTAATAGAAAGATTACTAATCTCTTGTTTTAGAACGATTTTATCAACATACAAATTAAGGGATATAAACTATCCTAAATTCTGTAAGTACACCGGAATCAGCTTTAGGCGTTACGGTGACAGCGTGATCACTTAAATCACCGCAGACGCCGTAAATTTTCAAGAATATCTTTTTTAAAACCGTACCACATTTGCAAATATCTGGGGGCACGGAAGTGCCCCCGCAAGTCGACCAAAAAAAAGCGGCACGGCCGTAACATCCTTTTCTCGAAGCAATTCGGGCTATTTTTGACCCCCCCATAATTTCGTTGTGGATAAAACAAGAAGCCTGGATTTTCAGCAACTAATCAGTCATTGTATAAACACGGTATATTTAAAATTTCAGTCAATTCGAACCAGTAGCTTAAGAATGACAACTTGTTAAAATTTTGAATTTTGTCACTCACTGATTCACTGACTCACTGACTCACCGATCATCAAAAGTCTAAGGTACTTCTAGCAGACTTAGAAGCTTAAAATTTAGAATACAAATAGAGTTTAGTGTCTTAATCATGGGAAAAATTTAATATTTTCTAATTTCGGTCCAGTTTTCTAAATACACCAACTGCAACAATAACTTTGTAATCCAATATAAATGTATAAGATTACAAGGTTACATTTGCAGTTAATTAATTATTATTACTGTAGAAAATAAAATAAAAATAAATAGGTGTAAATAGGTACCTACTATATGAGGCATAACGGTGGGTAAGGGTGTTTAGCCCATGAAACTGAACAACATTCCCATAGGAAAATATGTTGAATTATGAAAAAAAAAAACGTCTTTCCATACAAATTGGACTTATGTTCGCTCTACAAAAAGAAGTGAGATGCCATCAAAAACATTCTGTAAAAAACCTCAAGTCTCGCCGTAAAATGTTGTGAGATCTATATAATACCAAGTCGATTAATCTATTTAGTCTCTACTTAAAGGACCTTCTGTCTTAAGTTAATACGTATGTTATTATCATGCCAATTTAAAAAAAAATACCTTTAAAACAAATAGATCGACTTGGTCATCGCAAGAAAACACAAATTCGCCATTAACATTTTCAGGAGCATTAACTTCTCGTCGTGCTGTGTAGTGTGATACATACTAATAATCAAATCATGCGATGGCCAGGTCGGTCTATTTGTTTTAGAGGTATTTTTTTTTAAATTGGCATGATAATAACATACGTAATAACTTAAGACAGAAGGTCCTTTAAGTAGAGACTAAATAGATTAATCGACTTGGTATTATATAGATCTCACAACTTTTTACGGCGAGACTTGAGGTTTTTTACAGAATGTTTTTGATGGCATATATTATGCTCTTTACAGGAAAGTAGTCTAAAGTTTAGGACTCCTTTCGGTTTTCCTAGAAAATATTTTGTTTGACCTATCGATTGTCTCAGGATTTTAGAGAATAACCAGAATGTTTTTAGTTTCTCTCACTCTATTAATATACATTGGACTAATATTGCAAAATGCGTGGGTGTGTTTCACACACACGTCTGCCTACGCCTTCGGGTATAAAAAGCATGATATTTTTTATGTATTTTTAGTTTTCTATTATATTGAAAAAAAAAGATCACTGATATTGATTTTGCTAGTTAACGGTTTCGTTGTTTTATCATCTGGCGATGTCTTATGACCGCGCCGGTATGACTGACGAGAGCTACGAGCTGTGTAGCTTTTAATAGAGCTGAACTATAGACAACTCTCAAGAATTTATAACAAAAATACTTAAAAAAATCTGAATACGGAAATAACCATAGAAACCGAGGATCAAGTTATTAGCTAAAATATCATTGTTAAAAGCATTTCATAATAAAGTGATTAAGTAAGATGCTACTGGGTTTAAGGATTGGACTTCCCTTAATGTCCATATTTTAACGGGATACTTATATACACCTTTAATTTTTTTACCCGCTTGAGAGCTGAAACGATAACATCGATTGACAGAACAATCAAAAGTTCTGTCGAATGATAACCATTGTTTGTATTTAAGAGCTCTAAATAATAAGTGTTTTTTGCCCTGTAGTGCGATGTTTTACGGCTGGTACGAATATGTATTTTGACTTTTAAATTTCTCAACGGTTAGTTACTACAGCTTTAGTTTTTCAGACATAATTAAATAATAATATTTGCTAGTCTGTGATAGATCATAACCAAGTTAGAGGTACATATGAAATTTGTTATCTTTGTTATTAAAAGTACGGAAATACTTAAATAATCCCTTGAAGCCTTATACCGACCATGTAACATTTTTGCAGAGCATCTGAAGCATGTTGGAATCCGACCTGTGGTCTACACTCAATAGAAGAATCATATATTATTAAAGGTTAAAAAAAAGCTGTTCATTAAAAAAAATACGTAAACACACGTCTGTGTGTTTACGTATTTTTTTACATTTTATTTGTCCTGTGTTTTCCTTCTACCAGTACCAGCGGGGTTATCACGTATTTCAGTTGACAACTGGTTTACGTCAAATTGATAGCCACTATTCAGTACATTGCTGCTTGCACGTAACGTGTTAATACTACAATCTAAGGAAGAAAACAATGTGCAACATAGTGGCTTTTAAAAAATTGTCAACTGAGATACGTGATAGCCCCCCAGAATGAGTTTAATTAAGTTTTGTAATTTTCATTATCATTTCTATATTTGTACCTGATAAATGTATTTTTTTACAACACATATAACATGATCCGATCTATATTTTCTTCGTTCGTGGCCTTTTTTCAGTAAATAACAAGCCCATCTTATAATACGACTAGCTGACCCGCGCAACTTCGCTTGCGTCACATAAGAGAATCATAACTTTCCCCGTTTTTGTAAAATGACCGTAGCGTGATGTTATAGTTATAGCCTATAACCTTCCTCGATAAATAGGCTATCTTACACTGAAAGAATTTTTCAAATCGGACCAGTAGTTCCCGAGATTAGCGCGTTCAAACAAACAAACAAACAAACAAACAAACAAACTCTTCAGCTTTATAATATTAGTATAGATTGGGAATATTGCTTTAACTAAATAAATTGAATTTGACCTGATCAAGTTTATGTCTATTTTCAGAAACTTAGCAGACATACCCCTTAATAATTCATTTAATGTTTGTGTAGTGCTGTAGTGTATATGAATTTTCATGAAATATATATAAGTAGCTTTAGTTTGTAGCTAAAGCGACATATTTTTTGAGAAAAAAGGAGGATTGTAGGATAAAGAAAGAAAAAAGGTTTTATAAATACTTTACTTTTATTTTTTTACATTTTCTACATTGCGCTCATTTTAGCCTTAACATCATTTTGTGTAAGAATTATCGGTGAGTTGTCTAGAAATCGAACAAATCAACGTTGCGATCCATCTTCACCTTCAGATCGGTGTCGACGAAGTATGTGTCAGATACGACTGGAGTGGTGTCAATCATGTCGTAGTTCTTGAGCACCCAACGGTCCCACCTGGTCCTCATGTCACACATCATCTTCTTGTGGAAGATCATTACATCAACAAACTTCATGTTAGGAGTGAAGAAGGTGCCGACGTCAATGTGACGATCCAGAGGGAAACCAAGAGGCATCTTGTCGAGAAGAACAGTCGATCTAAAGTCGTACATCAGATCCTTACGGTAGATGTCCAAGATGTTCATGTCCACATTGTCGACCAATCTCAACGGAGTGACACAGACGTACAGCATCATGTGCATACCACCAACGCGACCCTTAGGAAGCAGCAGCCTGGTCGGGAAACCAGTGTGGAAGTTCCTCAAGTCCTTGACGAGCATGTCTCTCATGTCAGTGATAGTTTCCATCTTCTTCCACAAGTCACGGGTCATGATACGGTCCTTGACGAGATTGTGCATATCGTATGAGTTCCTCATGATAGTGTTTTTACCAGTGGTCAGTTTGTATAAGAAGGTGTCAAGTTCAACAAAGTTGAGACGATTCTTGTTGATGTCAATGTAGCGGCCGAGATGATCCTTCTTGGGACCGAGGAAGATTCTCACCACACAGTCGACGGTCTTGTCAGACATGATGTCGAGGGTGACCTTGAAGGGCTGGTGGTTAAGGCGGCGCTTGCGTACCATGAAGACCATGTCAGATTTTGTCTTCTTAAGTTCCTCGTCAGTCAAGACAACAGCGTTGGTCATGTCCATAAGATAGTCATCGAAGTAGGTGACGAGTTTGTCAACCACAACGTTGTCAATCTTCACTCCGGGGAAGTACAGGTCCTCCTTAGTGTAGCTAGGTAGGCGAAGTTTGAACAAGCATACAAGGTCGATGATGCGTTTCTGGAGCATGTAGAAGACCGGGTCACGCAACGCAGTTTGGTAGTGGTCCAAGACGGTATTGGCAACAAAGTACCTATAACAAAAAATCAGGCTTTAGAAAGAAAATAACACGCAGAATACGCTTTTTCTGTGAACTTTCATGTATTTTACTTACTTGTCAGAGTGGAAAGTGTTCAAGCCGAGGGCAGCCTTCATAACAATCAAAAGATAGCGGTAAGATTCAATGCGGGTCTTGTCAAGACCGATCTTGTCAATTTTACCGTAGATCAACTTGCCGAGCATTTCCATGTCTTCGTGTTTGGTCAGTTCAAACCTTACACCGTTAATCTAAAAATTAACAATGAAATATTAGTAAACTTAATTTGATCTCGAAATACTAATAATACAATGTAAAATAGTGAGTACACTTACTTCGATGAATCCTTTAATGATGCAGTCCCTGATAATCCTCTCGTACTCATCGCAGAGACGAATGATGTCAAGATTATAGTCGTGAGCAAGGACGTAGTTGTTGAACCTGACGGGGAATTCGATGCCATTGTGCATCTTCATCCATGGCCAGTATCCCTTCTTGATAGTTTTGTGCCAGGAGAACTCCTTAATCATACCCATTCCATTGGAGAGACGCTCCAAGTAATACCTGGCCAAGATCTGTTGGCACACATACATAGTAAGCTCAAATCGCCTGATCTTGATCTTGTCAAAGATCGTGTCCTTCATCCAGAATGGATAATCAATGTGGAAGTAATAGAAGTACGTGTTTAGATCGATGTCCTCGGTGAAGTAACGGAGCCTGTCCTCGTCATTAAGATACACACGCTTGTCATACACATTTTCATCGATGATGTAAATATCTTTGTCGGTCTTCTTAATTCCGTAGAAGTCGCACAGTTTCAGGTCCAAAAGTCCCTTCTTCATCTTGAGTAAGTATGCCTTCTGAATAACATCGGCGCGGACGAAGAAGTAGGGGTAGATTTCATAGGGAGGAGGCAGGATAATTCCTTTGCAGTCTTCGCGATGTCTGACTGCCACGGTAAGAGCGTACACAAACATGCCTTCGTTAAGGTAAAGACGCATCCAGCAGGCGGTCTTAAGGAAAGTAGTGAAGTCCTTGGCGTAGTACAGCATGTGGAACATTGTTACAACTTCTTTAAGCTGGCGATCGACATGGAGGGTGAAAATCTCGCCACGGGGCAAAAATCCAACCTTCTTCATTTTGACGAAGTCTTTTACAATATCGGTTTTCTGTAAAAGAAATGTTACTATAGTTCAGGGTTACCGAAGTGTTTTTTTACAAAAGTCTACTATTATTATTGTTTACGTACTGTGAATAAGTTGATATTTTCTTCAAATCTGAAGTTTTTGCCCATGTCTACAAGTTCCTTGTACATAAGAGGCTCCACCACGTGGTTCAGTAACTTTAAGATGACCATTTGCCGTTGTTTGATGTCCATTGTCACTGTAATAAAATATATAAAAATTATACTCAAAATTCTGCATTTTGGAGTCCAAATGGGAAATTCAAAGAAATATAAAGAAACGATGATGAACGCAAGTAAGACTGTTCTTTTAAATATGTTGTTTTTTAATAGACTGGACTATGATTTTATAGAAAAAATAAGAAAACCTTACCCATGGTGGTGTCGTCGATGTCCCTTGCCATGGCCGCGCCGGCCAGGCATACTACAAACAGTATGACAGCTCTCATCGTGGAGTCGACTCAGTGTGAGTTCAACTGTGCAGGTAGAACAATATCATCTCCTTTTATACAAGATTTGAGTGCATTAATCTATTAATGTATTTGTTTTTTATTGCACTAAAGGGCATCTCTCCTAAGAAAGTGAAAGGCTATCAGTTGAAATAAAAACATTTATTTTTATGAGGTCGATTAACTAAGTTATGTTTTGAATAAGCGTGTATAAATATGTGCTTACATTGTTGCAAGTTAAGTTTAGGCCAATACAAGTTTTATATGTGAAAAAGATACTTCAGCTAACACAAACATTTTAAATTACTTCTGTAGGTTTTTTGAGCGAAAAAAAACTCAGGACGTAGAATATTAGTCTTGTTTCTAGTTTTGGCCTGTGGTTTTATAGCAACAATTTGCTTACTAGTATTTGTAGATATTTTCAAGCATAATGTTTTGTATTTAATTTACATTTTAAACAGCAAAGGATTTTGTCTCACGTGTAATCTTTTTTTGGAAATGTACTAAAGCGTAAAAATTCTCATTTTCGCAAAGCCATTATTTTTCATTTTGCATCGTGGTTTTTAATTTACGTTCACTTTAATTTACTTTATTTAAGCGACCGGACCGTGAACTGTGAACCTATCGTTTTTTAGACACAAGAATTCTAAAATTACAAATGTGCTACTAATTAATATCTATGAGATCGACTCAATTAAATGACTCTTTCTACAAAAGGCTTTTCATGTAGGTTCAGCATATAATTTCTCCTAAATTTTGTTTATTGTTTTCAAATAATTCAGAATTTGCTACCAAATCGTTAATCAAATCATTTTACATGATCAATTTAATCTAAGCCATAATTCATCGGCTATATACAATATATAGAGCGTAAACCATATAGGAGCATAATCGGTTTAAGTTTATTAAATCGCTACAAGGTTCTGATTAAACTGAGAGAGTGCACAAAGGAGACGAGAGTAATAGTTAATTGATTTCATAGCTATCGGGAATCCAATTTTCTCTTCACTTACTTGGACGACGGATATCTTCCTTGTGTAAGTTATAGATCATTCAGGAAGACATAAATTTTTGACTGGCAATTTAAAAAGCTGACTGATTGGATTCAGACCTAGTAAATAAAGTTGTTTACCACTCCTCCAGAAATTATAGAAAAAGTTTTGGGCGTAATTTCTACTATGGTGGTCAAGATCGAAACACTGAAGTGTCATGGGTGAAATGCTTAAGTATTGAATCCTCAACTATTTGCATGGATGGCGAGTGCTTTGACTTGTTCTCCTATTCCTGCCTTATACATTTTGGCCCTTTATGTGCCCCCTGCAGGCAATGTTTCTTTCCAAATCTCTCTTTCTTGTGTCATATCCCACAAAGATAATATAAGTTTAATGCCGCTTGATCGTCGCCTCCCCGACACCGTTTTCGACCAATAATCAATAACATTATTTCATTTCGTTTTATTCTAACCAGTTAATATCTAGCTTATCTTTAAAAATATAGTTTTATATTCATTTTATTGTTCACCGTTTTACTAGAAAGTTTAATTAGGTTTGTTTGCAGTTGCCACTGCAATTTAAACTCCCAAATTGCTGGTTCTTTATTAAAACGGCCCTTTGTTTCAATGTCCCTCTAGAAAATAGAGATTGTTCGCTTAAGAAACTTTGTTTGAAACCACTGATAGTGAACTCCGCAACGAAAAAGATAGATATACTTAGCTATAAATTTGTTTTATTACTTTGTTCTACATTAGGTTATCAGTTTGAATAATTGTCACTAGTTAAGCTTCAAAGTTTTATGTAAAAACTAAAATTTATGTCGATTTATTTTTAATATCAAGTATGTATGCTAATGAACTAAGCATGTTGGAATAATACATATTAGCACTACCTACTTTGAATCAGCAGTCCTGTGTGACACGACGCATGCATGCGTATGAAGCAAAGAAAGTGGTAAGGATCATACAAGTGGCTTTATTTCGTCTCTACCTACCGCTACAGGATAAAGCCGTGATTTTTTGTATGTATGTAATTTTGTAGGGTTTATAAATTAGTATACAATATGCGAAAGATGAAAGTGATCATTAAGACACACCTCCATATAAATTGACCTCTCTTTATCTTCATACATTGTAACTACATTGTTGCTGATGCGATAAAAAACAAGTGAATATGCACTTGTATTTATTATCACCTACATTTACGATCGTCCCAAAATATCGAAACAAAGATAATTGTTGGCAACTGTCTCTTGTCGCTATGAAAGTGGAAAAATTTTATGTATTTCACTATTACACAACATGATTTTATTAGTACTTGCTTTTTAAAACATTTCACCCCAACCAATGTCGTTTGATTTTGAATCTTCGGGACTTTCATATTTTAATGCAACAGGTCTTAAGCGTGATTGAAAATTGAAGGTTACCATACCTCATTTGTTTACTGGACGGTGCGATCGAGTTACCACGTATCGTAACTCGACCTTTAATTTTCAAGCTCAATTTTCGCGCTTCAGACCTGTGGCATTATAATATTGCAATGTCGTCCGCTTTTAAGTACTAGTGTTGCATAGTTATTACATGAATAACGTGGTTATGATTTTTTTCTTTGGTTTGCTTAACGTTTCTGTGCACGTCCAGAGTAACATTTGACATAATCTGGCATATGAGTGTCTGGAAAATAGTAACATTATAATTATTTCATTTGGTTAGTCGTCAACCTAGTCAATGTCTAAGTTGTGCAAGCCACTCAAACATGATAATACAGCTACGTTATTTTAACTGACTTCAGTCGGCACCGACTTTTAACGTCCCTTCCAAAGCACGGAAACACTCAGCTCAAACACCAATACGCAACCCATCTTCGTAATGGCCGAGCAAAAGGTTGCTTAAGCTACTGATCGTCTTCTCACCTAGCAACTACTAATTCCTTAAACAAAACAAACTTTCTAGAAAATATTGTAATCGAAATACTGAATTAAAGTACTGATTAGATACCCTAAAATTTATTGAATATGTTCCATCGTATTAACGTGCTCTATTATTGTACTATCACATGTAAAGTCAAGTAGAAGTCAGTTTGATTGAAGTTATGTCGATAACAGACAATGTTCAGTTTCTGTTGAATCTGAAATAGGTATAATGCCTATCAAATCACAAGTGATGTTATTGTGCGAATAGGGAATGTTTTGAAACTGTCAAACATTAATAGGTACGCAAGACGGTCTTGTGTTCACCACTCTATAATATCGATGCATCATTATGTTGATATTTCGAATACAAGTTACGTAATTATTCCAAACAAGTTTTTTTATAAGAATTTTGCATACTACTCTACACAGTTGCTAGCCAAACTTACAGTATTGACTTGATCGACAATGCGTTAATGTGTAGCATTAAATAACATTTTCTTAGAGTTAGAAATCCAACTTATTATGTAGACTACAAAATCAGTTATAAAACAAAATAATAAATTGTTTACCTTCCTTTTATGTGGGCGTAGTGGAATCTAAAAAGATCAAACAACGTAGTAAAAAAAAAGAAAACATTTGTTTTCAAAATGTTACAAGAGTTAGGTCACATAATCCATTTTGGTGTTAGCCAGATTGATGGAATGTGTTGAAGTTACGAAAAACATCAGTCAATATGTTTTTTCTTGCTACTAGGTTGATAAATGAAAAACATTTTTTACGAACTAAAAACTGTGTTACGTAAGACTTTGTACTCAGATTTGTCTTTGGGAAGGGAACTATCCAGAAACGAATACGATGAATGTCGTTTTTTATAAGTATAATAATATGTACGAATAAATGGAAGAGTTAAGTTGAATGCGTTTTTGTTCATATAACGAAACTCTACTCAACATTAATATTGAATAATAAGATTATTATAAAGTAGGAAGTATTTAGTGTCAATTTGCAAAGTCCATTTATCTAAGAACTTCTACCTCGATGACGCTACATTGTTATGTTTTAATACTTCCTACCCTTTTAGCAGCGATTTTCAAATGTTCCGCGAGCTTCAATCTCAAAATCGTATTAATAATAAATGTTTCATAGTACAATACATCTACGTGAATAAATAAATCCGGACGGTAACTAGGTTATTCTCATTTCTGGTATCCTAAACCATCTTCGCAGTTCATAAGCTAGAATTAGGTAATATAAAAGAATGTTTTCATCTCCAAGCTAAGTGAGTAATAACACTTTATGATGAGAATTCCTCAAGATCTAGTGAAAGTTTGAGAAACATGACGTCACTTGGGAGAGTCCATTACCTGAATACGGTTACTTTTTCAAACAATATTTACGTAAAAAAATACCTTGAAAGTTAGTCTTAAACTCGCTGTAAAAGGATGTCTAGACATCAGGGAATCTTATTTGAAATTCTTTATATAGTTTATACTAACTTCTGCTAAACTCGTTTCCGTTGGCCGCTTTGTATTTTCGTCATCACCTTTACCGTGTTTCTTTTAATGAAAATGCTCCTTTCTTCTTACCTACTAATACACAAGTGAAAGTTTGTGATAATGTTTTGTAGAAATGTTGGAAACTTTTAAGCGCAGACGCATTTTTGCGAAATTTGTGGCAATAAAGTCTTGACACTGAAATAATGAAAGCAATATTATAACAAAGTATAGTGTAAAGTGAAATAAAATAAAATATTATACTCCCTACTCATTTGCAATCGTACAAAATTATATACAATACTAACTAACTATACGTACACGAAAAATTTGTATAGTATCTAATAATTACATTCAATATATTCATGTCTTAAAGGATAGAGGTTTTTCATACACCTCATATTCTCTACAGCTGTAACAATATGAAACGAAAATAGTAGTAATATAATATTAATAGGTTTTATGGGCAGATAAAACGTCATTATGGAGCCAATATTTGTTCAATAAATTGTACAAACGTTGGTAATAAAGCTGATATTAATATTATTATAGGAGAATTGCTATCTGATATATAAAGTTCACCCGCGAGCGGTGATGTGAAATTATCTTTATATATTTTTTTATGCTAGTATATGTTTGTGGTTCCATCTGTGTTTTATGTTTAATATAAAGACATAGTCACCAATCAGCTTGTCAAGTAGAAAGAATATATAACATAACATAAAATGCAGACAGCTTGAAAGGATGCACAGAACTATCCAACCCTTTACTTTTGAACTATCCAAGACTTTGTATGTTAGTATAGTTAGTAACACCCTAAGAATCGTAGAAACTGCTGTACCTCGATTCTGTACAACTATCGACTACCGACAACCGGCTAGCTATCGAAATTTTGATATTTAGAATGTACTGCCAAAATGTTTCCTACGACACCCGTCAGAGGCGCTGATCAGATTTTCATACAAAATTTCTCGATGACAGTTCGGTTGTCGGTAGTCGATAGTAGTAGAGAATCGAGGCACTGCACTCAAAATGTACACAATAAAAAGTTTTATACGTATTTAGCACGTTCATATTGATATAAAATTGAGCCTGTAGATAATATTGCAGCACTTTTTTACATTTCCTCAGAATGCTTTTAGCATTCGCAGTTGCAAAGATAGTGAATGCATTAAATGGACCAGACAATACTCTCTCTCTCTTCCTGAAGTATAAAAAAGTACTAATGTTTTTGAAGGTGCGATAAAGGTAAAACTGCACTAAGCTTACAAACTTTCTACTTCTATTTAGTATGTAAATAATATTGTCTAGTTTTAGAAATAATGATGACTTTTTACAGAAGAAGAAAGAAGGGAGCAGAAAACATCGTGATGAAATATCATAGCATGTGTTCAACAGTTTTTGAAGGAATGCAAAGTCACCACCCTGCACTTATTCGATTTTAGATATGATCTTTCGGGAGGAGACCTAGTAATATAGTAAATATGTTTAAATTGTAAAAGCCATCTGCACGCTTTTTTTTCTCCTAATCATCAATACTTTAAGCGTATGAACGCCTGAAAACTTTATCGCACAAATGGATTGCGGAGTGAGAGTTCAGTATTAGGGCAATCATTATATTCATAGGCGCATAAAAGAAAATAGATTTTTCAGTATTGCATATTAAGTAGGCCCTAAGTTAGTTTGACAACTTCCGAATTACTGTCGAATAGCTTATTTAATAGTAAAATTATAGCAAAGTTATGAAAATATGTATAGAAAGTCAAATTGATAGCCTGACATTTATCTGTCCAAACATGGTGAAATCAAATTGTCTAATTTTCATAATTTTACATCAATCTACTATAATCTTGTATAAGCAAAATCTTCGTTTAATATCCAAGATGCTACTTATCAGTTTTCTATTCATAGCGATAGTAAGAGATTACGATAATATTAGATTTACTTGCAATCTTTATGTTGCCATGATCTTATTGATCTTCGCTATCAATTTTCCACATATGGACGTCATATAGCGTAATGAGAAAATCCAATGACCTAAGAGGACTGAGTTATCATTTGTTTGGAATTTTGATGTCATCACTGAGATCTATTGCAGTTGCTAGCGTTAGATTGAGATGAGAACAACTCCGATTCAATATTAGATACAAAAATACTCAGATAAAAGAGGTTTTTTTTTGAAGTAGCGCGTTCGCTGCCTCGAAATTGGAGCGGACTCTAAGGATTTGTTGCTTTGTATTCATTCTTTTGGTACTGCGTCCACTAGATCGGCATTTCAGTACCATAGGAATGAATACAAAGTGACAAATCCTTGCTGTCCGCGTGGTCAGGTTCCGAGGCAGTAAACAGCACAGCTTTATAGTGATACGGTGTAAACACGATTTCCGTCAAAATTGTAATAATTATTTATACCACCCTCGGAATATAGACCAGTAAAAAACTTTTGTTTACACCATTTGCCTTTTACCCATTGGCAAAAACCGCAGTAAAACATTAGCGCAACATGAAATCCTACACAAATACACGTCTTTTGCCGACCTAATGGACATTAAAGTGTGAGTAAATAAGTATTTTATTTCACGGCGAAGGTACGGAGGTCGAGTTACAAGAATTATTTGCATAAAGGGATAATTAGGTGCCATAATCATAACGGCCTTTACAAGCCAACGTTAAAGACATTTTATAACTTTTTCCCGGTAATAGAATGAGTTTTGAGTTTTATTATTTTGAGAATTAAAGTTCATAAAGTGCTTACAATAATTGTATGTTGCCAGTATTATCAATGCTACTGTGTCACCACCGCTGCACCGTACCAAATGTCCGTCACTACAATTTAGTAATAAAAATACTTTAAGGGTTTTGATTAATTTTCTATAATAAACTATGCACCAGTCCCGTCACAATTATTTTTATCTCTAAAATAACATATTACCATTTAAATTTACAACTAAAACATTTACAACAAAGCACATAACTTAAGCAATAAAAAGTTTAATAACCAAAGTACTCAAAATACAAGCGTTACAAAAATCCTCGCTATTGTTGTTTTCACCTACATTTCTCCCAATACAGTTTATATTACTTCTTAGTTGTTCCTTAATCTCACAAGTTTTATTCCAAGCCCGTTTCGTGAGCACGCAGAACTTTCAACATGTACCCTAATTTACGGAATAGACTCTAGGGAACGGGATATTTTTAGCTAAAAGCTGTTCAAACTTGTTTGGGACTGTATGAATTCAATTCATTATGCGTTGAAGTGCTCGTGTGAAATGTTCTATAGCCTTTTTTAGAATACAGATGGATTGATTGAAAAGGAATAGTTTGTGACAGTCTACGTGTTAGTTTAATTCCTAACAAAGTTTTCAGATATTACAATTATTCAGTACTCTTTCATAAGTCCAAAACGTTTAAGGGTTAGTTTCACAGCTAATAGTTTAGTATGTCCCAATAAATTAGATGACAGAAGCATGAGTAAATTCCAAAATATGTACCCAATATTGAATTAGAAGTAGTGAAATTATAAATCTGTTCTTGTAATGATTAGTACTGTAATAGTAACATCAATTTCAAAACCAATTTGCTTCTATTTATTTGACAGCTGCATAAACGTCAATAACAGCATGACGTCACGTCCGTACAATCGATGGAAAAATAAAATAGAATCTGTTTATAAGCATGTCAAGTATGTCAACAGCATCACAATGGTCTGCCGGTGACAGTAATAGAATGAGAAAAGTTAGGGACTCGACATTGTAATATTAACTGCGAAGAACATTAAATACTGACATTTTTATATTTTTCTCAGCTTTCAAAGATTTAATAGAAAAACGCGTAAAATGATGCCGTTATAACTGTTATACTTTTGGTCTTTAGGGTGTACTTATTTTTTTTTTATTTGACGTCGTAACTGTCAACCATCAAGTTGGTTATTAAAAAAAGAATTTCACTGTATGGTAATGATTAATTCCAACTTCAATATTTTCTCACCAGGCTCATTGTATCTTAATTAGGTCATAATCAGAATCAGTTAGGATAGATTCATATTGGTGCGCTAAACTAGACTATTTCTGCGCGCATTACCTATTTGATTGTTTATTACTCTAGTGAAGAAAATTTACAATAGTACCTATGTTTTAAGTATTTCTTCAATTATTTATACCCAACAAATTATTCCACAGACTTAAATATTTCATAACATTTTTTGCGGAATTAATTTGCTTGGAATCTCGTAAAAACTTTTTACCTTAATCAAACGTTTAACGACAAGACAACGACCTTAACTTAGTAATTTGGCAAAAGAAAAACTTTGGTAATTTGGACTTGAATGAGGAAAAGAAATTATCCCCGTCTTTATGCCAAATGATAAGGGCGTATTGGCAAGTTTAAGTACACTAAACTTATTTATACAACTTTGATTTCCTTCAGTTATTTAATCTTTTAGGTAGGTAATTTGATAAAATATCGTATTGTAATGACCTTCGGCTTAAAATATTTAAGTACTTATGGGTAAACAAAAATTCCAAAAGGTATAAAGAATTTTGAGTTTTTCAAGTACGTATTAAACCTGTCATATCATAAACATGCATAGTTAAAACTTCAGTTCACGAGTTTTCGGGCAAAGGTGAGTGGGAGTAGAATGTCTGTGATGCGGGTTGTTCAACACTGAGTTTTGCAGTTTAATTGGAACCTTAATTGCTTACTATAACTGAGGTTAATATGCACTATTCTGATAATTTTGTGAGAACTCCGTTTAGTCTGATGTAAAGCGAGTTTCGGAACTAGCTGTATAGAGATAAATTTTCTTGTGTGTGTTTATATGTAAATATCTTTTTTACTTATAGCGTAGGATTTGGACGGGGATATAATTTACAGTTATATCACGTATAATACAGATCTCTTATTACGTGTAAACCAAGCGTGTTTTGGAGATTTACATTTGTTTCCCTTTTATTTTATACACTTACTCATAAGGATATTAAGAAGACAAATTAATTAGGTCAACAACATTATACATTTACACTTTTGACAATAATACAAAAAGAAACAAAGCAAAAATAGCCAGGTTAGTTGTTTATTTCTTCTGTGATACTTCAAAACTAGACACAAAATTGAACCGAGACAAAACACAATTTATTTCATTTCTACTCCTGTACCGCATAAAACTTGCTTGAGTGATCACTGTCACAGACTAACGACATAATATACTTACCTGCAGTCATAAACATATGCTGAGAGATGTTCTAGACGTTTTTATACTTTACTGTCATCCCTCCGTTCGTAGAGTAGTAAAAATATCACTCTTAGATGTATTGACTGAGTACAGTGAAACTGTTACAGTCGGATACAGTGTAAAAAATAACTTTTTTACTATAGAGACTATAATTTCATACATACTTACCAACATTTTAAGGCAGTCATAGTTGTGGATATTCCTTTAATAAGTGGCCTTTTGCTTGAATAGTGTCTCCGTACTACAGTCAGTTGTCGGGTGTTGTCAAATTATATCAAATTAAATTGACCTATGTATATCAGACAGACAACAGAGCCATAATGTATCTTTGTTGTTCAATAATAGATTACACTGCATAATAGTGCATATGTTGTAAGGTGACTTTTTAATGTACGAATCTCGAAACGATCTCTGTCACGAACTGTAAAGTTGTATACGTTCAATTAGGCTTAACTTTAAGCACAAACTATAGACCCAACTGTAGTTATTCGGACATCGAACCTAATGTTTCAGAGTAATGTACTGTGAAATTGTGCCAGTCAGAGTTTATCGAGTGTAATGGGGCAGTCTGTGGTCCCAAATGTATCTTAAATGTTCATTACTCTATGTATTGTCAAACTAATGCGTGTGGGCGAAGCAACAAGAAATGAAGACCTTATACTACAAAGAGGGCCTTTCTTAATCTTAAGATATTATTATTTTTTGCATAGATTAGATTTTCATTTAGATACTGATGCAGCAACTTAAGTAAAAAAAACAGTTTTAACCTTTAATTGTTTTTATTTGTTCATGTCGTTTGAATTGTTGTTTGAAGTTCGTAACTGCGGCGTTTGTAATCTAAACAAGGCCCGCTCACAGACATAGGAAACTGAATCAAAAATAGATGCAAGAACCAAAGAAAGTTATCTAAGGATAACATAGTGTGTGTAACTAAATTGCATTAGTTTCACATCCTTATATTTTTACTCTTCTAGAATGGAAAGATTACATATTATATAGGTTATAGAATGCCACGTAACTTTGCATTGTTACCAGTGTTCAAATAAAATGTATTATTGAATAAGATAGTTAAATCTTGGGCACAAGGTATGCTGAGGTTTCATTAACTCAGTAATAGTCAAGGATAGTGCCAACTTCCGCTAACTTCTCTGTGTTTTATATGCCTTTGGGGCTCGTCTAGAGCTTTTAGATGGCAATTAAAGGCTTCTTACGAAACATAAGTATGAATTATACAGGAATATGACTTGTCATGTTATACGGCGGGTCGTAAAAATTCATTAGCTGAAATGATAGTCGTCGTACAAAAAAAAACTATTATTTATTGCAATTACGCTAAATATGTTTCATGTCCAAAAAAAATTGAAAATAAATGAGATTAACGTTTAACGATACTTTTATTAATTTTATTTCCTTTGTAGAAAAAGACAAGACAGCGGATGGAAGCAAAAAGCAAAAAAGTGACGCAACTTGAAAAAACCTTTGCCCAACGGTGGTCTTCGACAGGTTTATTGTGTTACGTCAATTGTATACATTACAACTTCAATACGTCGGAAAGAAGATACACATACAAGGTTTTAGCAAAAATTACGCAACGTATTTGTAGTAAGTGCTTCTTTCGTGTTTATTGTGTTGTTATATTGTGCTTAGCAACTACAAGTATAAATTACGATCTATTTACGAAACCACATTTATTTATATTTCAAGGCTACTAAGAAGCTTTCAACAACGGCCCACAAAATATCAAATTCAATATCAAATATATAGAACAAGAAAGGTTTTCTTACTAAAAAGGATCGTCGGAAAAGATTGATCGTGAGATAAATGAGGGGACTGTCTTATGACCAGCGCCCACTGACAAGATGGCAAAGGAATTTACGCGATGCGTATATCATAAAAACACTCTAAAAGAAGTTGTTTTTTTTTAATAGTAGCGTCACATTGTATTTTCATTCGCTCTTTTTAAATTGCTGCAGCCAAGAGCCGTTAGGTGACAATTCCACGGATATAAGAACTTTATCATTATTTAAGTCCAATGATAGTTAACTTTTTGCAATTTGTTTTAAGTTCCTTGTAATGAAGAGTAGGCAATATTTTTTTAAATATTGTTTACTTATCTGTGTAGGTAATATTTATACAAATGGGGAAACGTAACAACACACTGTTCGGCCCGATATAAGCGAACGGTAGCTATGTATTATCAGCATTATGATTCTAGAGTATGAAATAAATAAGTGTTTTTTTTCCTTTACATATTTACAGCGTATTATTATTTAAATTATATTTACACCAAAATTTAAAAAACTCGCGTCGATTCTCACGCGTTAATGAGCGCCGAGCCTATAGGTCGCCTTTCTTTAAGATGTAACAATAATCCTCGCAGATGTTGCGTAGGCGCCTAATCACCGCGTTGAAAGATCGCGGAATCGGATTTTGGAGGTAGTAAACATTTACAATGATTGTACTGATATACATTTCTACGTTTCATTAATTCACTTGATAGTTAAGTTTTCAAAAAAAACAGAGAGTATGATAATATAATATTATTATACTTTGGTGCCTAGCAAAATTTTTGCGGCATAGACTTGAGTAGAGTATTAAAGATTTCTATTAGGAGAATTGTATATTTTACGCTGCTAGTGCTTGTAAATACCTAGTTATAATCAACTAGCTGACCCGCGCAACTTCGCTTGCGTCACTTATGAGAGAATGGATTAAAATTTTATCCGTTTTTGTAACATTTTTTACAGGTACTCTGCTCCTATTGGTCGTAGCGTGATGATATATAGCCTATAGCCTTCCTCAATAAATGTGCTATTTAACACTGAAAGAATTTTTCAAATCGGACCAGTAGCTCCTGAGATTAGCGCGTTCAAACAAACAAACAAACAATCAAACTCTTCAGCTTTATAATATAAAGTGTAGATATAAACTAATCAAATTATTTTCCACTGTCTATTTATTATTAATTTTTAACAAAATGTTCGGTAAAAATAAAAAAATATTTCGTTAAAATATATTTAAGTGAAATGTTTGGTGGTATGTACTACTTTACTTTTGTATCTTCTGCAAATGCCTGCAAAAGTATAAAAAGAAGGGGGTTTTGCTTACATTCTCATACATTTCTGTAATCCGACGCTCAATTGTATAAACGTGAGTAATTAGGTAATTCTAGGAAGACGATGTAACTGATACATTAATTAACGTGACGTTACTGTCGGAATATTACATCGCTGAGACGCTCCATGTAATCATGCTTATTAGAGTTATTTACAAGTTAATTAACCTCTTTGAATTATATTTTTTATCTCGGAACACAAAGGTAAAGTAAAGTTATCTTTTATTTTAATTTTAACTGTGAAATCATTTTTGGATATGGAAATTGAAATAAGTAACAGTTCTTTAACAGTATTTATGATGTTTAAGTATTTAAATCGTTTTTTTCAGGCGATTACCTTGTTCCAAAATAATTTTCACTGATTGTTCATTACGCGTTGAATTCTCAAATTGTTCTGTTTAAAAACTTATCTGTGGATTATAATATCTGTTCCATAAACAGTTATACTTGCTTATATAACTATTAGTCTACAATTTTTTCAAATAATATAATGTAAGCACATTAAATGCCAACTCTATTTATGAATAACTAGATTAACTCCTACTCTTAGCTTCTAAAAGCTTACTTAAGATTCATTACCAACATTAGATCAAGAGACAGTTTATTATTGGTAGTAATTACACATAATATAGCTAAATGAGCTTCTATAATATTCATGTAATAACGACTATGTATTCTGAGTGGAATTGATATCTATGTGTTTATAGCCAGATACATAGACGAATGTGGTTGAACTCTTCATAGTGTCACGGAAGCCATTGGAGTGGGAATATTTAATTGCAGGAATTCTTAGTATTTTAGCCCTTTAAAAAATCGCTATCCTCTTAACTAGAAATAAAACTTTGGAACAGCGTCATTAGATCCTCGTCACATAAGATTAAATATTATATTATTATGACGGTTGTGTGTGTGTACTATGTGCCGAAAAATCATACCAACTCAACTTGGCATTTGATTGAAATATCAGTACAATAATGGTAACTTAAACACAAAACTTAACAGAAATTCTAAAACATTGATATTTCAAAAACCATTACTTAATTAAAATACTTCTGAAAAAGAAGACATTTTATTAATTCCTTGATTCATTTTCATCCTCTTTCAAATGAGAAAAACTAGTAATTACTGTCGTTATAAAGCGTTAATGTGAAATAATAATTTTGATTTATTCAATGCTTGTAATAAACCACAATAATAATGAAAACTACTTTTTGAAAAGCCTTTGTTCTAAATTAAGATTGAAAATGAAGCACCCTATTCTTTGTTATTTTCTGGAATTAAATAAACTTGTAAGCGCAAAAGTACCTACAGACAAAGTGCACTTTAACTAAACTCTCACAAAGGGAATTCCTAATCAATTTGAATGCTTCATTCGGTATATAACGCTCACTTAAATGTACATAGAGATCGTGACCTCATATCTAACAATCTTGTTGGAGTGCAGAGCTGCATACTTCGGAGAGCCATTGCGGCCATCACTTGAGATTACTTTGGCACTACACTTGACTATTATATCTCTAGTTTAGTACCTAACGCTTGTTCTGAAACTGAAATAAGAGGCTAATTGAGTAATTAAAAGACGACACCTTTTAGAATGCCTTTGTTTTAAAGCAAAAGACAACTGCTCTACTTTATAGTGAGAATAATAATTAGCTGCGCATTCACTGCGTCGGAATCGAAGCATACGGACCATAATGTTGCTTTGTAATATTTGTAAATTTTGTACGGCGAAGGAAAACATCGTGATGCAGCCTTGCATGCCTGAGAGTTTTAGAACAGTTCTCGGAGGTATACAAAGTCCCCATCCCGCATTTGATCAGCGTGGCGGACTCAAGGCCTAGCCCCTCCCTCAATACCGGAGGAGACCCTCGCCCAGCAGTGGGACAGTATTGGGTTACATTTATTTTATTTATTTAAGTCCACTGAATCGGCATTTCGATGTCGTAGAAACGAATACTAAGAGACAGATTCCGACGTAGTAATCATGCTTTAATCTGTTAACCTAACTTGTGGAATACTGATAGATCTTTTCATACATTTGCACTCACTTTATCTATAAAATCGGTTATCTGTGTGCCGTGAAACTAGCTTTAAGTTTATAAGGCAGAACAAAAACATACTAAACAAATCTCGGGGTTTTACCAAATAACATGTGCAACTGATAAGTAAACATGTGGTTATCGTCCCGCAAATTTATGATACTGGGGTCTATTTCTATACATTTGACCTATGATCTTACATTTATTATTTATTTATCAAACTTTAATTATTCATTACAAGAAATTAGCGTGATAAGATAACAAGGTAATAAATTGTAAATAGTAATAACATTTTTTTATGAAATCAAGCCTTTTAAAATGTGTCTATAAGATAGACATTAGTCTGTTACCAATATCCGGGCTACTATTAAGAACGTTTGAATTGAAATTGAAAGAACCAGTAGCACTGATAGACCTGGAATTTGAACCAGAGACATCGTGATTGCCTGTTGCATGCAGTACCGCCGCTCACATAACGAATCCAGTCGACTTTTAGACGAACAAAATTATTAATTTATAAATGTTTAATTTATAAATGGATTCCTCGACGGCTGATGCATTGCAAATTGAAGCAGAAGCTCGATTCTGTACTACTACTACCGACAACCGGCTTGTCCTCGAGAAATTTTGTATGAAAATCTGATCTGCGCCTCTAACGGGCGTCGCCGCGTCGTAGGAATAATTTTGGTAATACATTCAAAATGTCAAATTCTCGATACTCGACAGTTCAAATTATACAAAATTGCGCTACAGAAGCGCTCTCATAAATTGTAAAAAAAGAACAAAGGTGGGTGCTGTTTTGTGTCACTTCCCTGAATAAATGTTCATAAAAGAACTCTAGTCTAAGATCCTCATCTTCCTGCAAGTTGTAAAAATTAACTGACCGTAGCGAGTTACGCAGTTCCCGTAATTGTGATTAGAGCTAACCTTTAGAGGCGCCATTAATCTCGTTATTTTATTAGCAACCACTTGTGTAGGGTTTTTGTTTATTTAATATTAAGGAGGGTGGCCAATATATTTATTTGTATTGATCAAAGGATGAATGATGTCACACAAAGAGTAAATCTTTGTTAAAACATTAACAAACCAACAACCAATAAAATGTTTTAAATACTCTATAATCCTTTTTTTATTTAAAATTTATTATGTCTCTTTGCAGAGCAAATGACTTTTCAATAGACTTCCAATTACTACTACTTCTTTATATGCTTACTTTGCTTACCCAAATAAACTCAAGTAATTGCTCAACTAAAACGATATTAATGTCTATCCCCACGTAGAGCCCCAAAATATATAATTTTATTTCCACTTTTACGTCCAAATTAACCTACTTAAGTTTCCAAACATAAAACCAAGTTCTGCAAAGATATGAAAAACTTTTGTTTTCCAGAAACATAATTTTATTTTGGACATATCGCAGTTTCGGCGAGTGCCTTCACTCTAGAATCACATTACGAGCCAAGTTCAATGTAATCTTATTTTCTTATTCAAGTGCAATTTTAGCGTTAATTAAGAACTCTCGAAGGTATTTTAGTATTAATTGATTGTGAAAGCGTCACTTAAGTACTTATTACTATTCATAGGTGTATCTGAGAGAGTCAGATTGTCGTTAATCCATTGTACGGTTGTGTAATAATTAATTGAGCCGATCCTAAGCTTTTGTTTACGTTTACATTTCGGATTAAGTTCCTTTGAGTCAATGTTTGCTGTTTGTTTCAATATGTTCAATAGTTTTTTAGCCTTTTATTTGAGCCGGTAAAGGAAATTTTTGTAGCTCGGAGCGATTATGTGTTTATTTCTGAAAAATCTTTAGTATTTTTTAATGTTTATGTTTTGAATTGTTAGATTCGTATAATTCATGGTGTAGTCGTTAAAGAGATAAACACATTATTACTTCACGCGAGGAACCAGGTTCGATTTAGGAACAGAGCTAATAAGTTTTTTTCACTGATAGCCGCAACAAAGACATTAAATAAATCTTTCTAATTTAGCTTCACAGTCTTCACACGCATTAACACGTTTTCTTTGTTATCTCTAAGCGACAGTTTATATTTTATCATAGTTAACATTTCCACCGATAAATTCCAAGCGGATTATCCCACACGTAAATAGAAACAGCTGGGGAAATCGAAGTAGGAAACCCCAATTGCGCATAAACTGCACTTTATCGGTTCTAAGATAACCTTGACCGAAGTATCTTTGCATCGGGTTGCAAACACGCACACATTGTATAGAATAGTTAGGTATTTTAAATAGTTGATCGTAATATAGAGATACTTAGCTAGTATTTATTGAATTGACGTCATTTAACTCTGGAAAAAATATATTAATTAAAGAAACGCGTTTTTTTTATTTGCCTTTTTATTTACGTGCTAGTATAAATGTTTAAAACGTATCGTTATATACAATAATAACTACACTTAATAGTTCGTAGTCCTCTCATCGGCAAGGTGCCACATGCTCAGCTAACACAGGGTTCGTAACCAACTCATTCTTGCAACGAATATGAAATAAATAATACGAGTTTGGTGTGGTGCCCACTGCCCGGTAAATGGCAATAGGCTCGTCTCCTATTACATGGGACTAACATTGTTAATGGCAAAACGTGGGTGTGTTTCATACACCTCTGCCTACACCTACAGGTATAAAAGGCGTGATATTATGCATGTATGTAAGTGCGATAGTTAACTTGTCCTGAAAACGAACATTCTGATCCTGTAGCTCGTTTCTCTACTACTACCGACTACCGACAACCGACCTGTCATCGAGAAATTTTGTATACAAATCTGATCAGCGCCTCTGACGGGTGTCGTAGGAAATATTTTGGCAATACTCAAAATTTCGATACTCGACAGTCGATAGTACTGTAGAGAATTGTGCTATAGAATCACGCTACTGTGGTCAACTGTCACGTAAACAAATTGTCTCCGTTACTAGACTCTATCACAAAGACAGACAGCTGATAGATTTTAACAGTCTTTAATTTTCCAGCCAGCAATGATGTTCGACATAATGTCGATCGACTAAGTATACCTTGGAGAGCTTATTCTGTAATTAACTAATTGTAGCACTGAATGATCTTCTTGTTGTCCCAGAGATTCCGAAATTGCCGAGTAATTGTAATAATAATGTAATATCAATTATATTCGTACCTTGGTAATGAAATACTTAATGTATTTTATATAGATTCGATGTATACTACAAGTAAATGAATATAACGGTACTTTTAGCTTCTTCTTTATCACGCGTGTTCATAAGATATGAAACAGTTACTGTTACTATTTATAATATTATTATGTCGATTTTAATGCTTTTATACTAGTGCTACGATTTTCTACAGTCAGTACTATCGATTAATGAGAGTTTGGCTTTTAAATGTACCTAAAAATTTGGTTATACGTCACCTAGAGGCTCTGATCAGGTTTTCGTACATTTATTTCTTTTTATATTTAGGCGGTTGTCCATATGCGGTATTAGTGGAGATTCGCGCCGCAGGTTTGATTAGAAAGTTAATAACTGTATACTTCGTAAAAAAAAACTCTACTTTTGTACTGGTTATTTACGTTGTATTAAAAGTTTATATCGCAGTATATAATTCCGAATGTCAAATATTCGACACGTAGGCGACTCCATAGTAAATACTAAAAATACATGATTAGGTTAAAGGTTTCCAATGTAGAGTCCATGTGATGTAGCTAAGACGAATGATATATTATAGCTTCGTGATCGCATAAGTCACGTACGAGTTTACACGAAAACTCAATATTTAAAATACTCGCATATAAAAAAATACATTTTATTTGACATGAAACATGTATAAAAATAAGCATAATATTAGTAGACGACCTATTCGGAGAATTACCAAAAGTGTTTTTATATTAGAAAAATATTAACTCAATAAAAATAACGAAATAACATTGAGTTTAGAATGCACGTGACTTCTCAATTTCGTACGTTCTATAAAACCTTCGATGGGTTAAAATTGTACTGTATCTTCAGTGCAATTTTAATAAAATTAAAAACCCGCCTTACATTGTTCTATTACCCTAACTGACAGCTGAAAGTTTCCATCCAGCATTTGACATAAGGTTGTCGAACTATGCCTAACCCTCCTTCCGTGAATACTATTCTAGTAGTGCCTAGTACTGCCCACTAGTCCTCCCACGAGATAATTAACCGGTGCGTATTAGGCACTTCATATCTCATTTCATTAAAGCTGATTGCACTAATTAAGCTAGAATATAATTACGTTTGCTTTGCGTGGTAGTCTATATGCATTACCTCACCAGTTAACGATAAAAGTTTATGTACAAAATCATTTGTTTTAAAAAGTTTTGGATTGATGATCTTTAATTATTATCTCAATAATGTTATTTAAAATCTACAAGTTTCTTAATTTAGTATTATTACAAGCCCGTGTACTACCACCGTCGTGTCAATTTTAGCAATAAAATATTATTTTTATATAAATTTTAGATGAACATGTATACGGCTGAATATAAGCATTTACATATTACATAATCTAATTATTGAAACGAGTTTCATTCCACTAGTAAGTCTGTGGTATACAAACAAAACATGAAAACATTCGTTACACGTATTTCGTAATCATATCGGATAGCGAACGAGATCTTGACATATATACGAACAAACATCTGAGCTCAATTTTATTCCTTCCACATTTGCTTCCACTCAACAAATCGTATATTAAAACCTCCCAGCATAAAAAAACTTACACATTAAGAACAGATCCACAGATACTTTTACAAACATACAAACGGACACGAACTAAATGAAACTTGAAATATCGATTTTCGGCATTCTTTTCTTTCGTACCTTACATTTTACCGCTACGTGCCGATGTACAGGCGTCAGATCGTAATGCCAATTACGCTTTACTAGACCTGTAAGAGAGGCAGCTCTTAGCTAGGCTAGCCCTTTGTGTAACAAGGCTGAAATCTATTATTGTTTTTTTAATATAGCAGTAAAATCTTTCCAAACATTCAATTTTATTTTGGTTGAAACTATTTCACATGTTTAATACGTCGAGGTTTCGTTTTGGAATAGATAATGCTGTGCAACTTTCTGCGTTAATTTATTCTCTCATGCAAACTTAATTCTCCAATTCAGAAATCTTGTTGATTATGGAAACGTTAGTTTATAATGATCTTGTATCGTTATGAGAAGTAACCTAGCTGTGTATTTACACTGATATTTTGCTCCGTGATTATCTAAGTATAACATTTTCTATTAAAATTAGTAAATCCATTTTTAAACACATACAAGGTCAATTTTAGTCTAATCTTTAACCTAAAATCATGGTTTCCACGAAGAACCTTAACCTATAACGTTAATCACTAAGCGATAACGGTAATTAATAATACTGTAATTAAGTACCTACCACGGGGATCGTCGAGGTTATCCACGAGACCTTATTCTATCAATTTTCTGCGCCTAATTGAAAATAGGTTATTTCTAAAAACCCTGACTACTCCACTTTCGACACATATACCTATCGAGAAATAATAGAGGTATATGACAAACTTATCAAAGTCCCTAGCCCATTCCCCATTCCGCAAGAACTACTTTTCTTTAAGTCATTTTCAAGCTTTATTAGTACAGCAAATAATTTTCGGTTATAAAAAGTAACAATGTTTTTTGCTAGGTGTAAATTATAGTAAACTTACTGAACTATCAATTGCATACTAAAGTATACGGTAATCATTGCTCCATGACTTTATTAATAGCAGAATAAAATGTATTTAAATTATTTAAGTTAATAAAAGTTAAATTTGTAAAACTTATACCTCGAACGAAAGTTTTCAAACTTTATCTATAAAGCTACATTTATTCATTACTGTAAAATCAGTTGCTTGCAAACAAAGTTGCGTGTTGCAAAGTTTGCAGTTCCTTTGTGTAAATTTTACTTCAGTTTACTTTAAACGTTTATTTTTTTCTTCCGTGTTTACGTCATATTTGTAAATGTATGTAAGCTTATTGTAGTTTTCAGTTACGTTATACAAATGCACCTGTACCTCGATTCTGTACATTCGATACTAACGTCACGCTATCGAGTACCATACATTTCTATCGAGCTACTCGTTAGGAAACCGGCAGCAATCCGGCAGAGAATCGCGACCTATCGAGTATCGAAAACTTGACATTTAAAGTGAGAGAAAGATTCGTTCTGAAAATTTGTTCTTTAAATAAAATTTTCTTGGAAACAATTGTGTATAAACTAATTTTAAATATATTATATAGTGGATAAAAAATAATTATAAAAGGTATTATTCTCATAAATAACAATTATAGTCGACTTTAAACGGTATTAGTAAAAATAAATCTATAATATAAAAATATAATAATTAATGTTGTTCAACGAAACATTATCAACACAAAAAAAGAATCATCGTTTTTTTTTTCCTACGTTGAAACAATACCTATTGAGCCTCGTTGGCCTAGTCTTCCTAAAATTATATTATCTATTATTATTTAAATAATTTATTAAAATTAAAAATGGAAAGAATATTTTATTCCGAAATTCGAATTTCGAACTGCCCCAAGAGCGCTCCAGCAAAAATAAATATTTAATTTAATTTTATTTTAATGTTTGGTGAAAAATGGCGCCATTGAAGAACATTTGTTTGCAAAAATCCGCTAGGGGCGCTGATCAATTTTTCATACAAAATTTTTCGATAGCGAGTCGGTAGTCGATAGTTGTACAGAATCGCGGTACTGTGCCTCGATTCTCTACTACTATCGACTACCGACAACCGAACTGTCATCGAGAAATTTTATATGAAAATCTGATCAGCGCCTCTGGCGGGTCTCGTAGGAAACATTTTGGCAGTACATTCTAAATGTCAAAATTTCGATAGCTAGCCGGTTGTCGGTAGTCGATAGTAGTAGAGAATCGAGGCACTGTTTTATGGGCATTTATTTTCAAAGATACTCATAAGAATTTATTTTGAAAGTTTCTGATAAGAATGAACATTATTACTTCCATAATTATACAATCCGCTCGTCGCGGCTAGTGAACGGATTTTCATGCGGTTTTTACCAATATATGAATTATATTTGAGGAAGGTTTTAATGTTTAATTTGCTAATGTTTACTCGAACGAAGCTGGGGTGGGCCGTTAGTATCTATATAAAAAGGATAAATTACATAGAAAATATTTACTGTACTGGCACATAATACTTAGATAAATTCGAACACGCTGAAAGAGATTTAGTACTAAAACTGTTCAGACATGCAATGTAGTTAAAAATGTTATTATAATAAGCTAGACAAACGGAAAAAACAAGGGTCAAGCACTTTATTAAAAATACAAATACATTTGTGAAAGTCTGCTACGGAATTTACTTTTTAATTCCTTACTTAAAATTCAAAATTTGTAAAACAGCTTCATATAATTAAAACAGGAATAAGAAAATGAAATTTAACGAAAACAAAACAAAAAATGTGATTTTAAAAACTTTTGTTTAGAACACTTCGGGTTGATATTTACGAAGGCCGGTAGATTATTAGGACCTTTGAGTTTTGTTCAAATATTTAAACAGTTACCCTAAAATTTATTAGTTTTACTTCTAATAGAGGCATTTTAAGGTAACGTTTATACAATCCAGAGGTCTTTGTTTTTTAGATTATAGTCTGTTCTTTCATGTTCAAAGAACTGTTTAAATGTAGTGCTAAATACAAAAAAATTGTGATGCAAACAACAATGAATCTTTAACATAGTTGTTTGCATCACAATTTTTTTGTCTAAACTACTAAGAAAGACCACAAAAAAATTGTAAAGCCTGAAGCCGAAACTTTTGCTGCGTATAATTTCATAAAAATGTACGAAGGTATGAGATTCCATCAATTAAAAAGTGGAAATGAGATTTAAATAATGTCCTCATAGCCGACATTTGACTGCGGCGGCCAATTTCGTTAAAACTGGCTTACGTTGCAGGACTTTCTTGACTGCATATATTACCGATCACGTCACAGAGTCAGTCATAGATTTAAATAGTACAGAAAAACACCAAACATTCCAACAAACAGTTGTTATTGGTTTATTTGTCTAAAAACAATTTTGCTGACCGATGGCGCCTTCGAGCGACCTTTTTACGGACACCTTCCTATTACTACAACAAACTAGTTAATAAGTACACCACACCCACAACTACTAGGTAATTACGGGCCCACTTAAAACAAGCTTCTTTTTAGGTTTCATGCACAAATTATTCGTTGCAAATTGCTAGCTCTAATGTTCTAGTCGACTTTGTTCAATTAAGCTCAATCGCAGTTGATTGAATAAAAGTAAAGGCCAGTAATTAATTTGTGCTAAGACTATACATTCGACTAGATAAAATTGTTCTGCGAAACATGACAATAACTTTTTCTTCTTAACTGTCTATGGTTTGGCTCGAATGTTATTTGAAGTATATTCATTCTACAAAGTAGTAATTATTAAACCAAAACAGATAACTTTTGTAACATTTTAATTACTGATTAGTAAACCTAATGAAACGGGTTTTTTACACACTTGTGTAGTTACCACAATCAAACAGTCAGTTGGCGTCACACTCAAAGTTTCGAGAATCTGTACGCGCCCTAACTTTACTTAATGAAAGGAACATGCGCAGTGAACACCTCGTGGAACTTTTCCCGAGCGTTTTCGTCCAGTGCTTTGGCGGTACTTTTGACCTCCGTACGTATACTGGGCTGAGCGAAATATCGCTCGCACTTATACCCCAAGTATAACCACCGGGTGTTATATGTAAGCATTACTAAAAAAACGTAGAAAAGCATGTATTTGTGTGTTTAGAAAGTTCGAAGTAAAATCCCCCTTCAAAAATACGTGTGATTTTTTTTGTGAAACGGTAAGTAACTGTTACCTGTAGTTTCCCTGTGATTTACTAATCACGGCTTATTGAATGAATAGTGGTTATGCATGGGTTTGTTATGAACGATTGACTAACTTCTGAACTTGTCTACTTCTTCGAAGATCTGTGTTCCAACTGACAATGGTTTTAATGTTTGTAGTTACAGAATAACTTGAGAATGTTTGTATTAGAAAAGGAATTGAATTTAGATTGTTATTTGAATTGTGTACTTTTAAACTGTGGATGTGTCTACTATTGATATTGAACTACTTTTTCTTACATCCTTTGTAAGAAAACTTCTTTGATTACTTGTTTTTAGCGGTTTAAATCTTACGCGCGCAACAGTTCGAGCTACATTTTGCACCTTCGGCGTCATTTGAAGCGTCCAGTTGACTCGCGCGTGCTTTTAATTCATAAATAAACGTATTATTATCAGTTTATAAATGTTCCAGATATTTTAATCGAAACTCTATAGATTACTTTGAAACAGATTCTTTTTCGGTATGTAAAAAACGTTATAAGATTGAAAAATAGATACACAGGAGAAAAACATTCCAACAAAACATTAGAAATAGGGCAATTTTATCATATATCGTTTTACGTAACGTTTTTAGGTAATAATACAGTTTTATGAAATATTATTACTTAAAATTGAGAAGACCTAACACTACGCTGCATATAACGTTGTAAAAATACGTGGGTACCCATCATCTTATTAAATCTTCGTTAATTCAACACTTCAGGAGTAGTATGGGTTGTGTCAGTGTAAACGGACGCTTGCCAGAGCCAATTTACGTCATGACTTGCAAATGTAACCGTCCTCAAGAGATCTAATGATAGCGGCCTGAATACCAACGACTTTTCCGGGATATAACGACACTAATGTGATGCAGCTGCATAGAATCTGTATTGGGGTTTAATTCACCGCTTTTGGCTTGAATCGAGCTGTGATTGATTGGGTATTGAAAATATATTTAAAGTATTTGGAGCTGGTTAAAACGAAGTTAAAGTTTTCAATGTTGTGTCGTTATCAACTTACAAATAATAAGCTACATTGATGTTCCAAAAACACGTACTATTTTCGTTCGAAATCTGTGTAGATCTTTTGAGCCATATTTTCCACAATCAAATAGTAAGATTGTAAATTATATAAACGTGTAAGTCTGTGACTTGTGAAAAAGTATTTTCCTTTCTGTGTCGTAAAAATGCACCGGAATGGATTTAGTCGAAATATTATAGTTCATGGCGTGAATTAATACATTTGATACATTTTAATTCGAGAAATATTCTAACGCGAAATTACAGTCATAAAATAACCTTTGAACAGCGTTTTTGGACAGTCGTGGATTACAAAGTATTTCGAAAAAACATTAACATTAAATATCTCGATGTTACAAAAATGTTCTTTAATAAATTAAAATACTGTGTAAAAAGCAAATATTCTAGTCAATTTTCGTTCGACTTTCAGAAATATGCTTCGAATACGTTCTAGACCATCTCTCGTTTCTTTTGTACAATCGTGTTTGTACCTGAATGACGTCAGAATTTATTTCAGTACGTTTTCATACCTTCCTTGAGAAATTCGAAACGTAAAGTTTTGCAAACCTAACCGTACTAATAAGTACTTATGAAATATGAAAAAAACGGTTATAGCCCAACCAATTTAAGATTCGGTTTCGGAAGCCGCCTAACAGGCCGCCATATTGTTTTGTAACAGGAGATTTATCTCAAATTTAGAATACTCGTATTATCATGTCGTCATTTCCTGTTATTCGAAATTCGGATAAGTTTTTCTTCCAATTTGTCTGGTTTATAGTGACCGTTTGAATTGAGACGAAACACTTTAAGTGTTATATTTTTCAATTAAAGTTTTTGTTGCATCAGGTTTTTTTATGTACCGTGATGATGTCACACGCAACGTGACGTGGTTTGACTCCTACACAAACCTCGTATTTAACAACGCACAGTGCTAGACACTTATCTAGATAATTTTAGAATTACCTTTTCCATTCAATCGTAATTGCAGAAAGAACTCTTTCAGTCCCTTTTAGCACCAGTTCCTAGAATTCAAAGAGAGATATTTCCTTTTCTTCGATAAAAACTAATTTAAATCAGTAGCACTTTTTGCCACGCGCCGCAAAGAAAGTGATACCTGAGAGATATTTTTATCCAGCTTAGTATAGAATTAATACTTTGAAGTTTCGTATAATGTTTTGATAAGATAACTTATTCAGTTATTCGGTAGGAAGTAATAAGGCTACGGCGTATGACGTATAAGGAACATGTGACGCATATTGCGTGAGGGAACAGTTCAATATGTGTAGTTTATTCAGGAAAATTGATAAAGGTAATTTAATACAACACGCAACACCCGAATTACAAGCTTGGACTTTGATATGCGCATGTCATCTATGCAATGGATATACAATAATAAACATGTATTTTAATTTAATTCTAAAGTTAGTGTGCTATATAACACTTTCATTATTCATCGTAATCTACCGCCAACGAGTGTTCAACCTAGTGCCAAAGTTCTTCAAGCCACCCGATGGCTTTTGACATGGCTTAACTGCTGTTATCTGAATTAATGAATAAAAAAACTTTTTCGGAAATTTATGAAAACCTCCCCTAGCTGCGCTTACTATTGCCGAAATGTAATTCAACTATCAAAACGTGATTGTATCACAATCCTTTTAAGAAAATATAAACAATTGTTCTAGGAATTGCTTTCAGTTACCCATATATGCCGTACGTGTCCACATTCTAATTTGATACAATACATTCGGAAGCCATCTAACTCTGGTTTATAGGAAGGAAATGGGGAAGCGCAACGGACGTCTATCTGTCACCAGCATCCTCTTTCATCATACAAACTTATGAATGTAATTCGAGACATACACGAGAGCTATCTCACGTATTATGTCATTTCCCTGGATTTCTGTGCGTGCTTTCTTGAAATATTTGCATTTTACGCTTCACCAGGATTGAATACGTGGCAGGAATTTAATAACTTGAGTTTTTTAAGGCGCCTTTTACCGCGGCCGTGAGGATAGCATGTTGTGCCATTTCATTTAAATTTATTAACTACGCCGCAGTTTATTGTCCGCTAGCGAAGGAAGTAATTTACAAATATACCTAATTTATGCAAACGTGCTTTTTATCTTGCACTTACGTGTAATTGAATTTTAAAATTTCATATTATACAATGAATATAGGTTTTTATCCAACGAACTTATTTTGTTAAAATTGAAAATGGGACCTTAAAAATATATATATAATAATAATACTATTTAGAAAGTTTAAGACGGGTTTTAGTATTCATACTGCACAGAAGATTAAAAAGATCATTTCACATCTCGTCCAGACTAAAATGTTTACAAGAAAAATGTAATACCAAATCTTAGGGCAATTTAAGTTTAAATTGCTTTTGTACGTAAACTTTTGAACGGCCATAGATTTAAATTCTGTTAAACAATTTCCTTTGAAATCTAATAATAAGAAACTAACAACAATTTGTTACCTAAAAGTTATAACAGGTAATTTCTAAATAATAAGACTTCCTAACAATCGAAAAATATAATTAACAAGTTTATTTGTCGCAGAAACTTGTGAAGTAACAAGTTAAAGATTATTTGTAGGAATAAAAAAGTTTACACTTCAAAGTTTAATTGAGAGTATACTAGATTTACTAATTACCTTTTTTTATAACAGTCCAATAAAGTACAATGACTATCGGACTTTTTATTTCGATGTTCCATGACTTGCAGACGCAATTTTGATGTTCATGGCTACATGGAACATCGAAATTGTAACGAAACTTCGGATTAATGAAACATTAGGCCATTGCAGATCTGAGTAGGTACTAGACAGAACGTAATTCATATTTCTTAGAACTGGATAAAATAAAATATAAAATAAATTTAACCCATTACTGTCCCACTGCTGGGCAAGGGTCTCCTCCCGTAATGAGGGAGGGGTTAGGCCTTGAGTCCACCACGCTGGCCAAGTGCGGGACTTTGCATGCCCTCAATAAATGTATTAAACAAATTTTAGGCATGCAAGGTTTCCTCACGATGTTTTCCTTCACCGTTGGAGCATGTGACAATTATTTCTAATACACACATAACTTCGAAAAGTCATTGGTGTGTTGCCTTGGGTTCGAACCTGCGACCACTTGCGTGGGAGGTGTCAACTTATACCACTCGGCTATCACTGCTATAGATATAATATAAAAAATCTTTTTAGTTCTAAACTGCCAAAGTTCCATACGTAACATCATGCCAACATTCTAATAGGATGCCCTTTAACCAAAGGTTATCTAAAATCTTATTCTTAAGCGATAAAAGTATTCTAATATTATTTGGTAAACCCCCATCGTACATGCGACGTGTCTGTGCTAAAATTGAATCACCCAATTTTGTGTGACGTACAACGTATAGAAGTGTGTTTGCTTTAACGGGACCAGTTGAGAACCTTTCAGAATTACATTACTGAAGTGAACAAGCAAGGGAATAACAAGGATATAGTATTTAAGATAACTGTTTTGATGAAAGCTATAGTCTTTAGTGACGAGTTAAAATGGAAACGTAAGCACTGATGAAATATCCTTTAAATATATTAGGTGTGATTCTATAGACGAATTTTGATGATAGACTTAGACTTGCTTTCCAAAGAAAATCGTTGAAAACTTTAAATCCGGTTTACTTAAGAATGTCAGATGTAAAGTTACTATTTATGTGATTGATTTGATTTTTACTTTCCAAAACCATAACCAAACCATGCCATAGCCAGTTTTTACTTGTATTTCAACAATTTTACATGAAAAATTTTACACATACAATGACACCTAGAGAAGAAATCCGCGCTTAAGATTATTACGATTCTTAATTTTCTGTCGAATTTCGTTAAATATACTTAAAAAAAATGTTCACAAAAAGTTATCTGCGTCTAAATGATTTTGTTGCTTTTTGTAAAAAAAAAACAATAAAACTACATAATAACTGAGCTATTATGTGCTATATTTGATAACAATAAATGCCTAAACGTGTCGAAATTCAACTGAGTTATTGTGAAGTCGATTTTATTTACAGTTATGCTTAATAGCGTCCCAGAGGATATTGTGGGCGGATTGTTAGGCAATATGATTGTTTGAACTCGTGTAATAGTCAGAATAGGCATGAATATAGAATAGATAATTTAGGTTTTTACTTTCATAGCGTATTAAGTGTTATATGTTACTTTACCTAATAGGCAAGCGTTATCTTAAAGGCAACAATAAATATAGTTTAATTTAGTTACTTTTGGGGCCAACATGGCCTTAGATTCACAAACATACCATAATATTAAGACTTTTCCCATAAGGTTAGGCAAAGTCCAAAGAATATTAACTACGTGGACAATAATGTCCAGTTTTAAAATTTCTAAAACAAAACACATAAAACAGCTAGGAAACACAACATTCTCAAAAATACTTTCATATTAACCTTCTAACGCAATCATAGTTGTGTAACAACTATCATCAAAATACGTCTATAGAATCATATTTATTGGATTACTTGTCGCCAATGCTTTTGACAGTTCCTAACTTCAGGAAATAGCGATACGATTCTTTGTAATATTTTATTTGGTTTTCCTGTTAAACTGGGTCACTGCAATATGGGCCAGGACAACCCAAATTGAATCCCAAGGCGATCTCCCTAGGGATAGCACCACAGGTATTTGCATAAATTATATGTTTTATTGTTTATTTTTACTGCCAACTATGATCATGGGGTCTCGGGCCCTATTCCGGGATCGGGAAAAGTACTAT
The DNA here is from genome assembly GCF_050436995.1 of Anticarsia gemmatalis. Classification (NCBI taxonomy): domain Eukaryota; kingdom Metazoa; phylum Arthropoda; class Insecta; order Lepidoptera; family Erebidae; genus Anticarsia; species Anticarsia gemmatalis. The sequence continues at coordinate 6,604,872 of NC_134760.1, forward strand.
TGGCCTTTTCTAATTTAATTTTGAATATCTTTCGGAGTTTGGGTACGTGTAATTATGCCAATAGGCTTGCCTCTTATTACATGGGACTAACATCATTATGGCGAGACGTTGGCGTATTTTTTACACCTATACCCTAACCTTTGGGTATAATAGGCGTAATGTTATGTACGTATGTTATTGTTTATTTCGATTCTTATCGAAGCGATGACGAATTAACTCAATGGCTGCGGTTTGTTGAAGTGTTACGAAATATACTATTACAGAATAATTTGTTGTTTATTTTGTTTGTTAACGATTATAATGACAACTATAACCTTGAATGTAATGTTCAATTATTGTGGGCGAAGTAAAGCCCCTGTAAAGCGATAATGTATTGGAGTGGTGTAATGTTGTTGGCTACTATTATTCTTCAGAAGGCTTGCTACCAATTTATAAGATAGTGGTCGCTTATTTTAATAAATTATCAAATCTCAAACAGTTGCATTTTAATTATTAATCATAACTTTTGAACTTTCACGTTGCATGTTTAATGTATAATAGAATACGGGAATTAACGCGAACACACATTTTACCTTAAAATGCCTAACATTTCGGCGCAGGTTAATATAGTAGTAATAGTGATGAAAAGAAAACAAGCCTCGAAGCAATATTTTAAAGTCTTGTCGAACAAAGTTCTTAATTAGTAATTTAATTAATGAATCTAAATGTAACTCCAACATGTATATACATTTATTGCATCCACATTTTTAAATTTCAAAACATGCCCCTATTTCGTAAAGACGACTTGTACCGGTAGTAGGTATATGAGTCAAGACGCTAATTAAAAGAAATTGGGTTACCGACATAATAACCAAGTAGCAACGAAAAGAGTAATTGTGAAACACGTGAGGAATACCGTTAGAAAGGATTTGAACTTCCGACCTTTACGAATGCTTTCACGTTTAACTTTTGACCTATCTTTGTTGTACCGCAAATTGGCTTTCAGAGGAAATTTCAAACGGAACTGGCTGGTTAAAATAAACGGCTGTAACTTTAAACTAATGTTCGCATAATGTATATTGTTCGGAGTCATGCTATGTGGGCATTATAAATAGTACTGTATGGTTTTACATGCAGAAGTTTTGCATAAAGCGATAAAGAGGCTGGTTAAATCACCATAAGATGGCTTCTGATAAACTTGCATGGTAGGAAACATTTAAGAATGCAAGCTAGTTGTGCTACTCTTTCAACACTTCATTTTATTTTTTTCTTCAACTTAATGATGTGAATAGAAAAAATACATTTATATCAAAACTATTTTTGGCTGAAACTATTTAAGTACCCAGAAAAAAATTACGTCAACTTAATATCACGGTACCCAGAAGCAGTATTATGTCAACATAATGCCATCAAAAACATTCTGTAAAAATCCCCAGGTCTCGCAGCTCAGACTCAGTCTGTCTGCCGTAAAAAGTTGTGAGATTTATATATGTAATACCAAATCGAGTAATCTATTTAGTCTCTACTTAAAGGACCTTCTGCCTTAAGTTATTACATAAGTTATTATCATGCCAGTATAATATCCCAAAAAATATCCGATATATCCGATGCACTACCGACCGCACCATGGAGGCAGTCACTATTAATAAAGAGCTCTATTAATTATCTCTCAAGATTTCTCGTGCAAGTTTAATGCTTCTTACAATAGGTTTGCTCATGGCTTGTTATGTGCGTTAGTGCGGTTAATACGTCACTCAGCAGCAATTTACTCGAGTGGATACAATTATGTTTGTGGTAGCTTAGTTGTGAACTATGATCTTATTATATTGATCAGATTTTAATATACAGCATTACATTTTAGTTCTGGGGTTTTTAAACTTACATTTTTTATTTTTGCTTATTTAACGTTGAAATTATGCATTACGCCTCTTGCGTTTTACGATTCCTAAGTTGTAAGAAAAGTACTTATATATGCTTAGAACTTTTTGGAGTACACATAAGGTTCTTTAAATTTGTGTTTTGTGAGCAAATAACAGTGATGTATCAATGCAGGTAATCTAAATACGGCATGATCTATACTATGATTGTTTGTTTGTTTGTTTGAACGCGCTAATCTCAGGAACTACTGGTCTGATTTGAAAAATTCTTTCAGTGTTAGATAGTCCATTTATCGAGGAAGGCTATAGGCTATATATCATCACGCTAGGACCAAAAGGAGCAGAGTTGCAATAAAAAATGTTACAAAAACAGAGAAAGTTTTGACCCATTCTCTCTTATGTGACGCATGCGAAGTTGCGCGGGTAAGCTAGTACAAAATAATTGAAATAGTCTGTTTACCGTAAGTGATTATTATCATACTAAATATTTTGGTTTGAAAGCCAACAAACGCGGTTCGCTCGCTGAATTATTGATAAACCACAAAATCTAACGCGGCTAACATAATTTAAAAGCAAATATGTAATAATATTTACACAAATAGGTAGAGTTAGGTCGTTCGTCCAAATAAACACATTGTAGTTATTAATACTATTAAAAATATTAAGCCCATATTATTTTTATATTTTAATCAAGCCTTAGCCCACAACTCCGTCTGCTTGAGCAGTTATATTGCTTAGCATCCGTTTTTTTCTCTCTCTCGTTAGATTTCCGGGATGAAAACTATCTCATGTACTTTCTTGGGTCTTTAATTATCCTTGTACAAAAAAAATAGCCAAATCGGCTCACCCCCGGTTTCTGAGTACATTTAGCGGTTGTTTATCTATTCAAAAGCGTTTTTTTTGTATGAGTTTTGACGCTATTGAATAGATAAACTACCGTTAAATGTACTCAGAAAACGGAGGCGAGTAAGTTTCGCATTTAGAGGTTATATCATATATCATATCATATCATTGTACAAGTATAAAGTAGCTCCCAAAACATATTTCATAGCTTATATCGCGTATACTCGACACCTACCAAATTGCTATGCAGAGCAATCTAACCGAACTTGATACGAGGCGTTAAAGTGTTAACAAGGCCTGTTGCTGCAGGCCCCACATACTGTATGACAAAGTTATGCGTTACACTACGTGGATAAACCAGTAGCACGATTTTGTACAACTGAAACTGTTAAACTATCTATAGTATCGAGAGGTAGACCTTTAAAATGTAGGGCAAAAGTTTTGAGTTGTTTATTATCTGAGGTTTCGAAGAGCACTATTACCTACTACCTATTATCTATACTAATTTATACTCCTATACTAATATTATAAAGCTGAAGAGTTTGTTTGTTTGTTTGAAAGCGCTAATCTCAGGAACTACTGGTTCGATTTTAAAAATTCTTTCAGTGTTAGTTAGCCCATTTATCGAGGAAGGCTATAACATCACGCTGCGGCTATTAGGAGCGGAGTAGTAACGAAAAATGTTACAAAATCGGGGAACATTTTGACCCAGTGTCTCTTAAGTGTCGCAAGCGAAGTTGCACGGGGCAGCTTGTGGTATCTTTATGATACCACAAGCTGCCCCGCGCAACTAGCCATAAGGTATAGAAAGTGTATCGGATGATACATTTTATACTTATAGTGTCTCAACACTATAAGTTAAATCATAGAAAACATGTATAAACTTTTTAGGCCAGGGTTAGGTGATTGATTTCTATGAGACTTCCCTCCGTAGCCGGATATCGTTCAATATAACATTATTTTGATAAACTGTGTTAATAACACATCTCTAATCACACTTCTGTTTATTTGATAATAATACAGTTCACTAAATGTTATTGTTCTTGTACAAGTTCAAGGTCGAGTTATCGCAAAATAATGAGCGCAGATATCAATTACTGTGTCAATAATACATAATACATATCACCTAAACTAAAGTAAATAAAGCGGCACGTTTTGGTAATTTCCCAGTTTTAGCAAATAATCACAATTTTTATCGGAAATAAATACAACACATTTTTGTATACAAAACTATATGAATTGCGTGATGATATAGTCCGAAAACATCGTGGTGCAACTTTGCATACATGAGACCATAGTAAACCTTCTTTAAAAAAAATTCGAGATTCATTTCTTGAAGGTGTGACACGTTCCCAACCCGCAATTGGTCTCAAGGTCTAACCACCTCTTATTACGAGAGGAGACCCTTGCCCAGCAGTGGGACATTAATGGGTTAAATTTATCTTTTGTTTTAATAATATTTATGTGACATATCGTGTAAAGTGAAAAGCTGACAAAATAACCCTTAGTTTACGAAACGTGGCGTTTTTCATAGCAGTGATATAAAGCCTTAGTATAGCCCAATTTGTCCTGAGCGCGATATAGTAAGGGACGCGGGCAGGTTTCGTAAGTCACCCGGACCCATGAATTTTCTAGCAGCTCACGTCGTTCTAGAGACGTTTGCTTTTGTCCGTTTTTGTTGTTCCTTGCATTCACAACACTGTTTACTTTCCTTATTTGTACGGTGGAATTATCTTAGTAATCCGGTTTTTACTTTGTGAGAAAGTATAAACAGAAAAGTTAATGTATGGTATACAACGACCTGTATCGTTGAAGGGAAGAATCTAAGTTGATAATATTTCGTTTGATCTTTGCAAACAGGTTTCGCGTTCTGTATATTAAACAAATGTGAAGGGATTTCATAAATATTTTTTAGTATCTGCCCTGCTATTTTGTTTGAGAGGAAAGAAACTCGCAAAGTTCTGCTTTAGAGAGCAATAAAAATTAATTCTCTCGTAACAAACTTTCACTGGTGGATTCATCGATCAATATTGCACCATATTGGTACTGAAGTATTGAAAGAAAACTTTTAGAGATGTCAGTAGAAACATGACAAATATCAACTCACGAAGAACAAATGCTCCTTGCATTCCGCATTGTGTGCCTTGTGTACATTCCGAGGAAAAGAACTGTAAATAAAAATGGCTGTTATGAAACGAGCACGTTTATTCAAAGTTTTCTTGTATTCAGCGAGAAACGGGCTCTATTGTACACTAGTGTCAGCTTTTCAACACATTTTCAAATTGTCATTTTCTTACGTGGAGTATTCGGAGTGCAGGGACTTAATGAGATTGCGACTTGAATACATACATAAAGTATATTTTTTCCTAAGATAGCAAGCACTGTAAGCAGATACCAGAGAACACTATTTGGTACCATCACCATAAATTTATTTTACTTCATTCACATCCATATATGCATACGGGAGTAAGTTAAAGTTCATACCTCGATGCAGGGTTGTATGTACCCAGATCTGAGCGGTTTCAATGCATATTGATTTTAAATGAACTTGAACCGCTTGAATGAAATGACTCACTGACTTGTAACTATCGGGTTTAATCTCATCGTATATGTTCAGCTTTTATTCCATTTGACAATATACAAGAGTATTTTCTAGAATTCACTTGTAATTATATTTGCCGTGAAGCAAAATATACATTGTACATACATTTTTGTATTTATTCAAGCTCATATCGTTTAATTCTACTAACTGGATCGTGAATAAATAAGGACGTTATTATACTTCGTGTGGGATATCTTCAAACAAAATGTTCTTGAATATTTACAAAGTAATTTTAAAGAACGACTCAGGTCTAAAATAAGAATCGATTTAGTTCTAACCCGTGTTTCAATGCCTTCAGGGAAAGTTGTTGTCTACGATGTTTACGTGTCCAGTTCATTGAAATTTTAATGCGTTTTGCGTCACTTCTTTCTATAGAAATTTTAAATAACGTAGATTTCTTAGTAGTTGGTATACTCGTAATATATGTATGTTGATACCGATACGTCATTAATGTTTTGTGCATAGATATGACGTCATCATTCGAAGGTTACGTATACAGTTTAACTGAAAAAATGTCATTGGTATTTTTGTCTATTATTATAACGAAGAAAATTTCGGTTCTAACTGTTAGTCAGTCTAGTCTTCCATCCAAACTAATTTGGAGTTAGTTTCCAATCTCACCAGATGCAGCTGAATACCAGTGTTTTACTTAGAGCGACTGCCTATCTGACCTTCACAACCCAGTTACCTGGGATATAACACGATATCCTTAACGTCAGAGATCGATCCATACGGTTGTTAACTAAGCCACGAGCTCCACAAAATCTTGGTTCTAACAATATCATCACTATCATTTATGTAGGTACTCAAATCTAAGGCTAATATGGATTATTTTGAATACATTTCTACATAGTATAACTAGTTAATTATACCCAATTGTTTTCGATATTGATCAAGTTGTTAAAAAGCTTCATACATTTTTTGCTCGAGATTTTATTTTCCAAATTGCCGTCACAACAACGATGTAATTACATGTTTCGTTGAAGCAAATTACACATATAACTGCGACCTAGCATACATCAGTGTAATACAACCTCTCATTTTTCTCCCTCATATTATCACGGCTTGGTAAACAACATTTACACTACACGTTACTCTAGTCATATGAAGTCATAATCTATGTCATAAGTATGACTACAGATATGTGTATATACAGTAGTATTTCAAATGTATTTTTACAAATATAAGCAGAAATGACTGTAGCGATCGAGTATTTGGTTAAATGTATATGGGCAGAGATTTATTTATTTTGATTTTTTAGTCTATATGAATATGATAACGATATTTCTAAATTAGTTAATTTAATATTTGGTGAAGTCATTACTCCGCTCCCATAAATTTTAGCGACATAATAGTTGTTGTAAGACGATTTCAAGTTCGTGGATAAAATAGTGATTTTATTGCTCTTACTGATGACTCTATACATCATGATAATAATATTAGGTCGGGGAAAAGTCTTTCCGCATTATAGTACGAGTATGTATGAACTTGTAATAAAATCTTTTCTCTATATTAAAATGCTCGATATTTGGGTACCTAACGAGCTCACTGAAAGAAACCTAATGAACCGTGTACTCATTTGTGTTCATACATACTATAATGTGAAAAGACTTTTTCTCCGACCTAATATGTCCATGTAAAAACCTTAGGCTAAAACTATGCAACTAAAATTGCCAGCTGGTTTAGAAGCGTGAAAATCCCACTTTGTACAGGATCACGAGATAAACTGATTACATAGGTAAAGTAAACTATATGGCGTAGGTGTGTTCTCGCCAGGGTTCAAACCGCACCACATAATTGAATCAGAGGCCAATCAAAATCTCCCTCCGTCAATAAAAAGAGAAAGTTTACTAAAATGAATATTTCAATTTTCACGTTTTTGTATAAAAAATATCGATTATAGGTTTGCGTGAGGAGATAAATAGATTGGTGATGCTGTGTGCTAGGTCATTGGTCACTTTATTCATGTAAACAATAATTAAGTTTGTGTTTTTTACCCGTTTACTCTAAACAATGGCATTTTTCATTGCATGCCTTAATGAGTAGCTCGATTCTTTACTACTGCCGACTACAGACAACCGGCTTATCATCGAGATTTTTTTTAGGAAAATCCGATCAGAGCCGCTGACTGCCACGTAGAAACTATTTTGGCAGTACATTCTAAATTGCAAATTTTCGATACTCAATAGAACAGACTATACAGAATTGCGCCAGTGAATGTGTTTTTTACCAGCCAGTACTATGTAATACTAGGGGTATGCCTGGATAATACTTTCGGTTTCAATTTAATCTAACCTGAACGTTACAAAAGCCTACCAATTCAAATACGCAAACAATTTTCTTAAAGAATCCATTCGTTTTAGTTTTCTTATTCACGTGAAAGAAACTTTCAAATCAGAAAGCTTTGATGCTCTAACAGCCTTAAAAAGACCTTCAACTAACACGAAAGCAAATCCAACAAAAGTATAGGGAATGAAGTTTTTGCAAAAAGGAAAGTTGTGACAACAAATCGGTGAAATCTTATTTAATACCACTTTAGGTGTGATGTTCCGAAATAGGGTAAAGTTTTAACATGGATTCCCAATGCGAGGAAAAGTGAAAGTTAAGAGATTATAATTTTGTGTGTATTAAAAATAACGACGTAAGGCTTTTTAGTTGGTATAACATAATATTGGTATTGATAATAGTAAACATTGTAACAGAATCCTCAGTATTTGAATCATATTTAAATGTGCTAAAAATATTTTAAGGCCGATTTCATACCGCTATAGAATATCAAAATGGCGCAAGTTCTTTATTTTCTGTTTAGTTTAGCCCATAAAACTTTTAAAATGGTGGTTATGTGACTTCCGCTCACGCCTGCTGTACATAGCTAATTATTATTCTTTTAATTACTTTATTCCCTTCCATTATAATTCTAAAAACCTTTTCACAACAATAATCATTTCATATGCATTTGCAGTATTAACAAAAATGGCCGCTGGTTGAATATCGGTCCGGAAAACCTTAATTTTCACACTCTGTACAGTTAGTTACTTTTCAATCGACGGCTATTGTCACGTACCTACATAATAGCTTTGATAGATATTAACGTGGCTTTATATGACGTCATCATGGCTGATCGTCGCTTACCGAGAAGCAGCCTGCAAATAGGGTACGTTTATATAACCTTAATTGTAAGATGTGACCTGACAATCTAAACATCATACGCTACCTTAGCAGGTTTCAATTAGTTCAAGAAGCTATCTTGTGTTATCTTCGATAACGTAAACAATTCTGTATAAGCTTGTTTTGTACTAAACGCGGTGTGAAAGAAACGACGTAATAGGAAAAACTTGTAAGACGTGACCCTAAGAATAAGGATTTTTAATTGCAACCAAAGAATACTCTTTGCCTCAGAACTTATTTGCGCAAAACCAGAGATGGAAATCTGTTTTTACGGATCTGATCATATGGGTAATGACTTGCAAATAGGTTAGGTGAGCAGTATCCGTAACCGACTCTGTATAATGCAAGGCAATTTTAAACCATTGTATAAAATTGCGTTCTCTCGTCTCTGCCCACGCCCCTATGGATAAAAGGCGTGATTTAATGTTAGTATGGACGTATATTTACGTTTATGTAAGTGTAAGTCGATAAAAATATTTGAATATTTCAAATAATACAAAGAGGATCCAACCACATTTCGATATTTTTTCTAGCAAGAAATATTGTCTTGCCCTAAACATATTCCTTGACGCGAAATCAAATTTCATATTCAATACAAAAAACAAGATGTAACTTTACCCGAATTGGATGGAAAGGATAATATATATTTATCTTTGTGAATGATAAGAATAATTTCGAATGAAACTAGAATCGTAATAGCCCTTTTCTTAAGAAATCTTTAAATACGTAGCTAGCCAGTCATATTGAGAGTTTAACACTTAAAATGTACTTAAATATTGTTACTTTTAGGTATCCACTGACGATGCTAATCAGGATTTAAAAGAAATTTTGTCAACAGCAAGCCGATTGTCAATAGGCGAAAAAGTAGTAGAAAATTGCGGTAAGCCGGGTATAGTTTTGGGAAATAACACATTTGTACAATCAATTTCATGCGCTGATAATCGTGTTGGTAACATGGCAATTCAAGAACTTTTAAGCGTGCAAGATTTCATCACAATGTTTGTTATACACTACATTTTAAAAAGACATATGCTAGCTTCTAACCCTCAACCATTTGCGTGCCAGGCAAATGCCTAGACACCTCCGCTATTCCTGCTCTCTCTCTTTGAAAGGTTATCGAAACGATCTCAAAATTCACACCATTACATCCTACTTCATTCTGTTTTACGTGCAATACAAATTAAGCAATGAAAGAGACACTACCCTTCACCAATATTTTATTCGTTGCACGTATTGACGTCATATTATTTCACATACGTTCGTATACCTGTATTGAACTTTAATCGTGTCGGATAAAGTTATATAAATTGAATCTACCAGAATAATACAGTCACGTAGTTTGTTGAGAAAATTCTTGTAGTCTTGTGGGTGCAATTGGAAACTAGAGGTAGAATAGTTCGAGAGAAAATAATATCTATTGTCGTTTCATGCGCGAATTTTAAATATTTACCTGTAAACTGTATACTTATTTGTCCTTCAAGTAGTTTAAGGTACGATAGCACCTATTACTTGGTTACATATTTCAAACCCAGACGAAAGTAGCAAATATAATTTTAGAAATCGCTTAATAATTGCCTAAAGATTACACAGATTCAAATGTCTATGTAGGTCTTAGAAGTTTAATAGCCCCATTTGTAAACATGAAAATATATTTGTTGGATAACTGAAGATGAATACTATTTTATAAGGTTACCCAAACTAAGTCACGTTTTCGTTATAACTTCATTTTGGAACATCGAAAGAGTACCATATTAATAAAATTGTCGAACAAAATACTAAAATGATAGTGAAATAACTTCTTACAAACTGCGCTATGAAAATTTATTTGCGTTTCGAAGTTAGATGAAAACTTTAAACGATGAACTTGGCAAGACGCTTTCGACTTCAATATGAGAATAAAACATGGAGTGACGTCACGCCAAAAATATTACACATGACACGTAAAGCGACCTTTGAATAGGCCTACCGACCTTATCTAATTCCTTGATTAGTATATAAGTCGTTTACGAAATCGATAAAGCCCAGTCAAAATTTACACTTGACAACATGAAGTTCTACACTTGCTTTGTCCTATTCATTCTCGCGACGATGAGGAACGTCGCATATTCTGCTACGACTTCGGTCGCAGAAGATGCTGGAGTCATAGAAAAAAATATGTGCACCGTGACATCGGTGCGGTATACATCATTCAAGATGTGTCAGGTCTCATGTCGGCTTGGCTGCCAGATTCCTTCTTGCGGTGGGTTCAAAAATTGCGAGTTATTGCCGCTCAGGAGTACCGTGTCTTCCGAAGTCACACCAACCCCTATACTTCAATATTTGTACAAGTGCAATTGCAATCATTAATATTTTTTCATAATTGCAAATTCATTTTTATGTATTTTTATTAAATAACGTAATATATATCAAATGTATTGTCTTATTTCCTCTCTTACTTCATGGAGTCCACTTTTTTCTCCGAAACTATAGCTTATGGTAAAAAAAAAATCGTTGCCAACGTATATCGTCCACAAATCAACAGACTTTAATAACGTTATATCATAGCTTAGATAAGTAGAGTACGGCCGTAGAGCCGTAGCTGAACTTTAAGATGGCCTGTAGATTATCTCTTCCATTGAAATGGTATATAAACCGTTTAACAAACCGAGAAATCAATTATATCCATACCCAACAACATGAAGTTTTGCACTTGCTTAGTATTATTCGTCGTTGCGGCGATGTTCCACGTCGTGTATTCTGCCGACGACGGTCACAACATTCCCACCCTGTGCACGATAGAATCTGTGAGATATACAACATTGGAGATGTGTGAAGAGTCATGTCGTGCCGGCTGCAAATTCCCTTCCTGTGGTGGCTTCAAACACTGTGAGACGAAGACAGTACCAATTGAGGATCCCGAAGAAAAGCAAACCCCAATTCAAAAACAATTCTTCAAGTGCAATTGTAACCGCAAATAAAGTATAATAATAAATAAACAAACCGCAGTTATTTGTTCCAAAGTTTGTAAATGTAATAATATTTATTTAAAATAAATTGGTATAAAGCAATTATACATTATTTATTATACATTATTTAATTATACATTATTATTTCTGCTTTTCTTCTTCCGCATAGATAGGTGCTCAGGTGTTTTTCAGTTCAAAATTTCACTTGGAGAACTTAGTTTACCAAAAAAATAATTTTTAAATTGTTTTTGTTACCGAATTTTACTTTAACACAGATTTAGAGAAATAGTTGAAATTTGGATGTACGGCGACTGGCCCTAATATGTGAATAAATATATAATGGCTATAATTAGTATAAACAAAATAGTTCGTAAAACGTAGCTGTGAACTTTGAGATGGCCTGCCCACGTTATCTCTTCCTTTGCAGTAGTATATAAACCGTTTAATGAACCGAAAAAGCAATTGATACACAGCAGTATGAAGTTCTACACTTATTATGTGTTATTTGTTTTCGCTATAATGTTGAGTGTTGTATATTCTACTGACAACGATCGCACTAGTCCATGTACGGAAGAATCGATGAAGTATAATACTTGGATGTGTGTCGGTAGGGCTGCAAAGTCTCTTTCTGAAGTGCCTTCAAAAAATGCCGAATGATATTGGCGTACCTGATCGAGAGAAGCACAGTTACACCAATACCTATTTGTCAACACTTCGTCAAGTGAAAGTGCGAGTGAAACGCTAAATAATAAATAATAAACGTTAGTATATTTGTTTCAATTCATAAATTCTTGCTCAATTGTTTTATTTCGAATAAATGACTTTGTATATAGCAGATGTACTGCTTAATTTACTTTCATTTTCATCTCCATGTTTAGTCACCTACAGAGATACGTACGCAGACCGTTCCGAAAAGTTAATTTCGCAAACAGAATTTTATGAAATCTTGTAATTTATTACAATCTTAAAAACTCTAATATGCGAATAAATATAATGTTATGTTATAGTATGTATAACGATCGTAGAGAACTGTGAACTTTGAGATGGCCTACCGCCGTTATCTCTTTCATTCCAATGCTATATAAACCGTTTATCGAACCAAGAAATCAGAGTCATATTGATACACGACAACATGAAGATCTGCACTTGTTTTGTGTTCTTCGTTCTCACGGTGATGTTACAAGTCGTATATTCTATCGACGATGGGCAAGAGGCGCATAGTAACCTATGCGCGGTAGAATCGTATATTTATCCATCAATACGTTTGTGTGAAGAATCATGTCGTATTGGCTGCCAAGAACCTGCGTGCGGTGGCTACAGACAGTGCGAGATAAAGACTCGAGATCCTGCCGACACTTCCCATGTAGCGCTAATCGCAGTACCTGATCACCATTACAAGTGCAAATGCAAGAATTGATTTAAATTGTTATCTATAAATATAAATTCATATTGAGTTTGTTTATTTATTTGTCTGTATATTATATAAAACAGAATATAGGCGGACTTAACGCTTTATGTATACACCGCCAGTTTTCATAATTCTAATACCTGTAATCAGTTTTATTCTTTATAATAAATATCATATTTAAGTGAAATATTGTTTAATTTATTATGTTTCATATCCTTGTACGATCACCGGTCCAACACTAGACTATATAAAATGGTCCTACCTTTTACGAAAAATAGTAGCAAACTTAGTTACTTTTTTCATTAAGACACAAGTTTATAAATGTGTTGTAGCAACATCTCAGTCGTCTAAAGGTGTCAGTAAAACTAATGTTTATTTACCGCTCGCTCGCAGGCTATTTAGACAAGACTATAAGCCAGGTTATTCTTCGCCGCCTACAGAACTAAATGTCAACATATTTTTGTGTTACATCTGTAGGTGGGTGTATAAAAGTTTATTAAATTCACCTATGCTTCACAGGTTAAATATAAATATAATGTATTTGGCAGTTTGAAAGCCAGCCTTAATTGGTTCCGAAGTTTATTATTGAATTACTTATTCTGCTTTTGTATGTTTTGGGGATAAATGTTATAGCTTTGTTACAATGAATGCACCTCCGCTGTATTGATAATAATTAATAACAATGGTTATTTTCGTTCGCGTATAGTATGTTGAAATTAAATCTATAATTTGTCATACTACTGGACATAACGATAAATAAGCAAACATAAATAAAAAAATAGCCTGTGAAAATGGAAACGACAACTGTTTGTTTGGTCACATTGACGTCCACTGATGCGTATTAACCAATGATAAGCACAACAAAACGTGAAAAACGAACACGGTCAAACTGCTATAGAAAAGGCCATTAAATTCTTTGCCAAGGCATTATTCACATAGTCCCCAAAAGCTGCCAATGCTCGAGAGGCCAAACGGTCGAATTTTTGTCGGTATCTTTATTTGAAACGGCTTCAAACCTTTTGTAATGTCCATTTTGTACGGCCTTTGGTATCTTGCATGATTGAGGGTTTGCTCAAAGCGATGTTTAGTTTACCTACGTTTTAAATTCTGCAAATGAATCTTTAGTTTTATATCAATATAGTGTTTAGTGATTTCCAACATGTCATTGTACATCCATAATGTAAGGACCTATGTAGTATGTAGGTTATTAATGTTGACGTCCATACTGACGTGATAAAAATATGCAACAGTGTTCATTGGTTTGTCTCTCATTTACGCAAAAATGCCTAAAACGATTTGAATAAGATTGTTTAGGGTGACAGCTGCTGTCACGGAGAAGGCTACAGGCTACTATTTCAAGCTGGTAGAGCCGCGGCACAAGCTTATATCCCTATAGTCAATGTAAAACCTTGAAAATTAAAAAATAAATTCAGTACACAATAAATTATAACTTCATTTATTCATATTTAACTAAAAGTAAACCCTATAAAACTCTAATTAGCATTTTTAATGTTTTTATCCTGTATTCTAAAAAGTCAGTCTCGTAAAACGGGGTGTTTCATTACAATTAAAAATATATTAAAATGAAAGATAACACTGACCCAGTTTTATAAAAGGCAAACATTATTCTATAAAGCGTTAGGATAGTTACACAAAACGATGGATATAATTAAATCGATGTTTGCAGATACCCTAAGTTTATGCAGTAATAATATTTTAAAGCAGACGCTCAAACAATGTAATTAATTTTCCCGAACATATTAAGAGAGGAAATAAGTTTATTATTTGACTGAGAATATTTCGTATGTACATGACATGTTCTTTCAAACGGCCGTGTTAAGTATTATAGTCTCAGTTTCATTGTTTGTGAAGATTTAAACGCTGATTTCCAAACATCTGAACCCAAGTAAGATATTATGGCATTTAATGTTCAATTTATTTCAAGAGAACTAGATTGTTATTCTTCATTTGCATATATAAAGATAACATTATATTATTCTTATTCCTTATTCCCATTCAAAATGTAGGAATTCGTTCAGCAAAGTTACGTAACATTACATAGACGAAATATCAAAGGTTAACTTAGTTTTCGTTTTACCTTTGCGGCCGTACGTGGTTGTTTTGATATACCTTTCAAATTTACCACAAATCTACCTTCGTCTGTAGATAGCTTGATCCGCATTTTATTGTTTTAAATACATCCCACGTAGAAGCTTTTCAAGCTTGAAGTGGGGCTAAGTTTAACTACCTACCTCTCCTGTATAGTCGGATAAAAATATCGTAGCCTACTTTTTACTAGTTCTAACATGTCGCGACTCTTAGACCTATCTATTTAAGTCTATTCTCTGAATTTAGAATACAGTCGGCCTGAACAAACTTCGAATATTATTTCTGTCGCGATCGACTGAGAATCTGTTTCATTCATTTGTGTCCGGATTTAGAAATGAAATTAGCCATTCTGGTCAATGAGTCAATGCAGAAATATCGATTTTACTTTGGAATTAAGGACGTTTTAGTTTTTATTATTTTAATGTGAATTGTTAAATAAAAGTATCTATCGTATTAGCAATATTTCAACGTAGCCTGGCATAAGTATTGCAAGTACATATCAATCAATTTGTAATAAGGTGAAAATATTGTAACTATGAACTTACTTGTACGTGAATGTTTTGGAAGCAAGCACATTGCTTAATTTTCGGATTCTTGTATGAACTCTACTGCTCATATTATTATCTAGTTGCTTACCGGTCGATAAACGATCAATGAATTTAGCAACCATAGCGCGGGCATTCTATAGCTACTGCGTGGCTGCAAAGTGATAATACTGCCTCGTTACTAAGCTCGTTACTACGTGAATCCGCGGACATAAATAATTGTCCTTCCTGAATATTTACTAATATCAGTCGTTAAGACAGATCAAAGACCTTAAAAACTTCGATACTAGATTGACCACAAAATGTACGCTGAATAAATGATTATGCTATTATTGGTATTCTCAACTTTGTTTTCTTTCCACAGGTATCATCAGATGTTTAGAGATGTTAAACCTGTCACCGTCGAGTTATCGGAACGTTGATGACAGCGAACGGACGGTCAATCGGAAGAAGGTGTACTCGCGGAGGCCGTGGTATGCGCCGGCGCCGCTAGACCCGGCCGAGATATTGAGGGAGACCTATAATACGCCAGGTAAGTTTCATCTATACTAATATTATATCTATGCTAATATTATAAAGGTGAAGAGTTTGTTTGTTTGAACGCAATTATCTCAGGGACTACTGGTCCGATTTGAAAAATTCTTTCAATATTATATAGCCCATTTATCGAGGAAGGCTATAGATTATATATCATCTCGCTACAACCAATAGAAACAGAGTACCAGTAAAAAATGTTACAAAAACGGGGAAAGTTATTACTCATTATCTCTTATGTGACGCAAGGAAAGTTGCGCGGGTTGCGCAGCTAGTATTCTATAATAATGTTCCCATCGATCCGACTGCGGCGGTCAGTTTCATTGAAACTGACCAACGAGTGTATTTATTGTACCTTCGAATCTAGCTTTGGTTTGATTAGCCAAAAGTATGAGTATCGTATGTTATTTCTTCTTATGAGGTCTTTTAAATATCTATTGCCCAATTTGTTACAATTAAGAGATTGAAGAAAAAAAAAATTTTTGGTTTAAAAACCAATAGTAGCTGTGCTTGTAACCTTAACTGAAGATCACGCCGTGCGAACAAGAATTCACACTCTGTGTTATTTACCATTTTCCCAGAGGTCAATTGATAATTGAAGTTATCGCTGTTTAGATGTTTTATCAGCTGGTGTATTACTATTTAAGTCGACACAGAGAACAAGAAAGCACAGTCATATCGACACACGACAACATGAAGTTCTTTACTTGCTTTGCCTTATTTGTTTTTGCGGCGGCATTGAGCGTCGCAAACTGCGATGAGGCGCCGGCAGGAGAGGCCGCCGCACCAGCGGGAAACGGAGAGGCAGCCGCAGGGGGAGCAACACAGTACGGAATAATTCCTTGTCTAGCACAGGGTCAGTTGTTCAACGGGAGGAAGACATGTGAGGTCGGATGTAGAATTGGCTGCCTGCAACCTGGCTGCAACGGTTTAGTAAATTGCGAGCAAATACCTAACGCCGGTGAAGCCCGTGCGTTCAGCGCTACCAGCGCTACCACTCCCGAAGCTGACGCCGAAGATTCCGAACCTTACCTTCACAAGTACAGGTGTCACTGCAAGACATAAGAATGTTTTATATTCCTGCCTTATATATTAAACAGTGCTAGTATATTAAACACCCATGTTTGCGCGATTGTTATAGTTCTTTATTCTGTATATAAAAATAAATTAAATTGTCAGATGCATAACAGAGCTTTTTCTTAAACCTACTATACATCTACATGACACAATATTGTAACCACACGAAAATGAATGAAACTGAAAACCTCTCTAAATGGGTGACTTAAACATTTCGAGACTTTTTCAGTTTTATTTAATAAAAAAATATTATATATTCCTACCATCTCTCTTGTTACAAGATGATAAATGTAACTTAAATGATTTAACTAATCTCAGATTACTTTTGAAGATTGTAACAAAGTTCTAGTTTGATTAGTGTAATCATTAAAACATTATAATGCGAAATTGCCAAAATCTAACAGCTTAGTTTACCAGAACCAAATAGTCTCTAATTAATAACTGCTTATGTGGTGCGATCCGCAGTGTATCCGACTGCCGATCATGGGATCTTGGGCTCGATTCCTGGGTCGGGCAGTGCTATTTGTAATTTCTATTTTAAATGAGAATTCTTCTCAATAGTAGCCCAGAATTTGGTGACGTGTTCGGCAAATAGTAATAGGTTCGCCCCCTGCTACTTAAGACTAACATTGTTACAGGTTAAACGTGGATGTAATTTATATAACTTCTGCCTAAACTGTCGGGTATAACGAAAGTGATATTATAAGATCAACTGATGTACATTGTACATACAGTTGATCTGAAACAAAGATGTTATTATGTTTTTTACATAGCCAAAGAACTAAAGTGTACTACAAAAAGTTTATTTGTTTTGCAATTATTAAGAATGCCCGCAGACTATAGTGCGTAGTAGACGTGACCTTGGCAACACCCACCGAGGTATGGGGCGGCTCTATTTTTAGTAATAAGGAGCAACGTAGACTGTTCACATTATTTCATTTTCTGCTACGTTGCTCCTACAAATCCTCCTTCTTACCTACTATGAAAAATGTATACGCAATCGAAAGGTATCAAGTTCACTAACCGACTGAAAATCTCGGTATTTTTTTTGGTACACTCCCACGCTAAGGATGAATTTTGTGTCGCAAGGGTCTTCACATAATCTTGAAGACAAAGTCGATACATTCCTGGAACCCAAAGATTTAAGGATCACAAATATTTTAGTTTCGTGTGGAAATCTTACGATAGACGGTACACTGAAAGTAAACTAACAAAATAGTAGTACTATAATATATTATTTATATGCTCTACAGTGGATAGAATATAATATATATGAGTAATCATGATGATAAATTGGTCATTTGTTATACGTAAAAAAATACTTTCTGTATCTTTATAAAAAACTAGCGGACCCGACAGACATTGTCCTGTCTACACGTCTTTAATTTGAAAATTTTAAACTTCTTTTAATAATCTAAACCATTCTCAGACCCCCTTGAATACACACAAGAAATTTCATCAAAATCGGTCCAGTCGCTTAAGAGAAGTTCAGTGACATACACACTTACAGAAGAATTATATATATAAAGAAGATATCCTCCGCACTAAGAATTGTTCTTGTCTCGCGGGGACTTTTACAAACACACAAGCAACGGATACAAAGTACAACCAGAGCAGCAACTATGTGTGGATCGCGCAATTTTTTTTTCCGTGAGGTAATCAAACCCCTCAATAAGCAACGCAATAGTAACGGCTTGGCAACCTTAACCACTGCGCCACGGAGGCAGTCATCCCGCAACATATACCTTCTTGCAATTAATATTACAATGTTTAAAGAGAATAGTTATTATAACTTATAAATCTCAGAAACTACTATCTCCAAGGGTCAGTGGTACAGTTATCAATAATTTTCCATTGTCAACAGATTACGACGCGGATTATAATCCCGAAGACGAGGAACCTAAAGAGAAACAGAGCGAGGAGTACTATGACCGGGGGCATGAGTACGAAGACCCAGTGACGTCACGACACGTGGAGGGCCTCAGTCAGGTGGACAGCTCGCAAGTCAATACTCGCTACGAACAGTCACCTACTACCACTTCCGTGTCGGAGTTCTCGCTCGCTAATGCTGTGAATTGGAGAGGTTGGTATACGTGTTCTATATTTTTAATAATGCTCGAGTAAATCCTGTACCTTCAATGAATTTACTAATTTGCATATCCTAGCTAGGATAAGTTGTAAGTTGTTGTGGCGCATCACGCAATATGTATCTTTTCGTGTAGCAAGTTAAGTTTCATTTTGAATACCTCCTTAAAAAAGTATATATATTTACTTATATAATATATTTACTTCAAAAACATTTGGCAACATAGGAGGAAACCTCTTATTTAATTGAACTTGAATTTAGATGTAACCAGTCCAATCAATTCCACTTATCAAAATATTACCTAAACCTTTTCTCAACAATTCAATTGTGGTTATTTTTTGCGTAGTAGAACATAGAACATCTGGCACCCATCAAAGTATAATGATCCAGAGGGCCGTTCCGCCATTACATCTGTTAAATTTCCGTCCAGAAAATATCTCCAGACATTTCTAATTCCCTAATGATCTTACTAAAAGGTCTGATTATCTTATTCACAAAGACGCAAAAGCCTAAGCTATATCTGAAATTGTTATTGATTTTAACTTATTTTATATTGGTCTGCTTCACCAAAGTCAGACAAGTACCATTTGGCTAGATGTTTTTCAAAAACATAATGACATTTTAATTGATACTTACAAGTTTATTAATTTTACTGCCTCTGCGGCGCACCGTTTTCTGAGCGACTGTCTCTCTGACTTCAGTTTTTATACATAGGAAGGGTCAAACAGTTTTCCAAAATTTTCGCGTCAAGAAGTCTCAATAATTGACCGAAATAAAAAGTTGAGGTATTGAACCTTCGTAACTCTTGTCGATTGTGGTGAATACTGTAAAGCAAAAAAAAATCATTGCGTTATTTATAACGTACAATAGCCTTACGTAAATACACTTTATTATCTTTAATTAATGTTAGAAATCTAGGCAAGACTATACTTCTTCAAGGGTACGAGTAAAAGGCAAGTGATAAATTCAGCTTGTAGACCGACAGAAAAACAAAATGTAGGGAACCTCAATAAATCTTCCCTCACAAATCGACTCAGGGAAATCGGACTGTAACCTAGTTACTACGTAAAAGTGAAAGGCGACATATCTCTATTTGTACTTGGTAAGACGGAGATCTAGGTTTCTGAATGAATTTACTGTTCCATCTGAAGATTAGAAGTAAGAAAAAAAATGTTAAAGAGTATTCAAAGGAATGTATTTGTGCGTTAGGAGTTTATGTGACAAATACACTATTTACTGCCCAATCAAAAGAATATAAAATGCCAATCAATGCCGGTTCATCTAAAAGTTACTAGCGGTTTATCGTATTCCAGTACATTGATTACTTTAATTTGGTTTTAATTAAATTTCGCAATGAGAAAGAACGCTTTTATTGACATATACCACACGAGCTGTGCCGCCAACAAAAGCTAATTATTACATTCAGTAACAATTGAGCTTACTCGTACAATAAATATTTGAAATATTTCAATTGTGAAAAGCCGAGTTTCCCTAAATTTAATTAAATTTCCCACTGAGAAGTTCAATCAAGCATCGCAACACACAAAATTAATTATTCATTTAAGGCTTTCGCACAAAAGAACTCTCCCGCAGGTTTTATGCGATTAGAACCTTTTATTTTTGCATGAATACACAGCGAAAAAGCGGCTAAATTAAAGTGCTGGAATTTTGTGACTGGCTTGAGATATTTTTGATGTACGAGTAGTAAATACACTAAAGATTAGACTCAGTCTAGATTTCACTTGGGAAATCGGAGTTGTCTGAATAGTTTTTCAGTTCGGGTCCCTCATCATGAGTTGTCAATTCTTGCGTTGTGTCAACTTTTGTGTTTAGTTTTATGTCCCGTGTTTCGTAGTTTGGTTAAAACTCATCAAGCTGAGGGTTCATTACAAAAGTCAAACATTAGAACTAACTTAATTCTATTGTTTATTCATTGTGCTACATATTTTATGTATGGAGACAGTGTAATAGATTTTCAAGTAATCGTGTTTTTCTATGTACATTGTACAAAATGGAAGATTAAAATTAATAAAATAATCTAACATCATGAATGTAGGTACAGAAGTTTAGTATAAATATTAGGAAATAAAATATTTAGTTAATAAAATGTTTACGAAAAGTCTAGGCGCCATATTCAAGTGTCCTGAAACATTTATAACCTAATAAAGGACGTGCTCTATTTTATTGTTTGTCGTAGTTTACGCGTGTGCGTATACGACATCGTAATCATTTAATAGCACTCTCGTAAAATATTCACTGCTACATGATAAATCATATTTTTTGCGATACAAAATTGGATAGTCATTTGAGACGAAATATTGTATATCTTTGTTTTGGCTTGTTATATCAACGATTGAATTACAGCCATGCTGAAAAAAGTGGAAAGAAATATCCGACTATTGAACGCTTTTTTGCCTGAAAACTGACACCAAAAGCACTTATAGTTATTAAGAGTACTGTTATCTTAAAACACCATTGGTAAACTCAAGTTCATCTTAATTCTAGTTTTTACGAAAAAAAAAATCTCTTCACCTATACAACTATATTCCCTGTACATTTCTTAAAGCTATCGCCTAAAGGTACACTACACTTTGCTTCATATGTGAGATATAGCGGGCAACTGTCATTTCCTATTATTACGGTTATGTTTTTATCCAATAAACCTTCACATTCCCTAGAGATATATTGAAAACGTAAAAGTTGCGAAAGACTTTCCTAGTATAAATGTTAGAGATTCAGGAAGAAATATTTGCTAGACATTTGTAACTTTTTGTTCGGTGTTATTTTGGTGATTTTAGGCCTAATACAATTCCTAAAAACTTTTATGAAAAGTCCAGGAAGAGGAAGTTATGTAAATGTTATTATGATTACAGTTGTGCGACTTTCTAGAGTCAGTTTAAGATTTAAATGTACTATAAAATGAGTTCCTCGGGTACCCGTTTAGGGTGCTGAACAAATTCTCATAGAAAATGTATGATATCTAGTCGGGAAATCACCAATCAGAATCTTTTATCCATTGGGTTGAGTATTAGATACGTCATTACATGGAATTTGAATAGCAGTTTAATACATTTGCCACATTAAATACTTATTCAGCTATGAAATTGTCCCCTTTATTGGGTAACGTAGCCGCTTCATAAGCAAGAGTATTGTAACCTGTTTCAATTGTCCACAGAGGCAGTGCTTGTGGCGTCCGGTGGCGCGAGCGCAGCGCTTCTGTTGTTGATCATCATGGCTGGTGTGTTCGTGGCTCGCAGGCGCAAGAATAGCCCCTCCCCAGTGCCCTCACCTCCAATATTGGTGTACCCACCACATGATATCTCGGCTCCGTGCTACATGTAAGTACAATATTATTAATCCGGTGCTTTAACGACGATAAACAAACCAAAATTAAAACAAAGAACGAAAATTTCTTCATTCGGAGTTTTAAAGTTATTTGTTCCTTTAAGTATTAACGTAAGGGTGGATTGGACGCATCTATTTTTGTTTTTAAATATGTTATTCATTTTTAAAAACAAAAATAGATATTCATATTTTTATATATGCTATTCACTCTACTGATAATAACAGTAATAGAATTTTAGGTACATTATGCATTTTTTCCTTAGCATTACGTGTTTTACCCTCTATCGCTCAACTCAATCGTTCATTCAAGCAAAAACCGTGTCACCCGTATCTATTCTAAAATTTCCGAGACATTAACTCTATACTGCAGAAAATGCGCTTTTATGACAGATGCTCGGTTTACTGAAGCTTTTAAGATAACTGAAAGGTTACGGAGCTGTACATAACGTTTATTTTTGACGCAAACAAACCATTTTATTTATACCACAATGACAAGGGTTAAGTTAACTAAGCTAGGCATCTATTTGTATAATAACTTAATGATAAAGACAAATCACGCATTGTAAATTACATTTACGGCGTGAAGTCGTACAACGAAACAAACGTTCAAAGTATAGTATAAAACCTCTATAACTATACCTCTATTACGTGGAGAAATTAAATGAAATGTGAAAATATACTACACCCGACAACTTTTACAAGTGAACTTATAAATATAACTTCTCAAAATGGATAAGATTAAAACCTAAATACACATATAAATTATTAAATCGCCTGGACTCAAGCATTTTTTAATCTTTTGTTATATAAATTTGTAGCAAAAAGGCAAACAAAAAGTAAACAGATGAACTTGGCAAAGTAACAAATTCTATCAAAAAACCTATACTACTATTTGTCTCGATAGCTTCGAATTATCGTGAAATTTCGAAGCAAAACTCAGATAGAATAATAAATGGAAGACCAATATTTGCTTAGGATAAACCTTATTTGTATTTATGGAGTACGATATTTTTGTTTGAATAGCCAAGTGTTATGGAAAGTAGGAACATTTTCTTGTACTCAGTACCTATTTGCGTTTGAGATAAGATGTTTATTTTAAGACTATGTACTACAAGTTATGATTGTAAGTTCAAGATCTGATAAAGAGATCAAATTGTTCCTATGACTTGTTAGCTAAGATTTCTAGTACATTCATTAATCATTAGACTATTAATTGTAAGTGGACTAGACCAAAAAATGTTAAGCAACGGAGCAAGACATTCTTTGACTATCGTAATCGAATAAAGCACTGAAATACTAAATGGCGAAGCAGAATGTGTATCTATACTAATATTATAAAGCTGAAGAGTTTGTTTGTTTGTTTGAACGCTCTAATCTCAGGAACTATTGGTCCGATTTGAAAAATTAATTTAGTGTTAGATAGTCCATCGAGAAAGGCTATAGGCTATATATCATCACGCTACGACCAATAGAAGCAGAGTACCAATATTTTTTTTTTTACATAAACGGGGAAACTTTTGACCCATTCGCTCTTATGTCTCGCAAGCGAAGTTGCGCGAGTCAGCCAGTGTTATATCTAAACATACGCTATGCTTGGACCTTACATAGTTTTGGGCCGATACAAATCTAAGGGTTTTGAGCAAGCGAAGACACGACGACGAAAAATAATATTTAAATATTATATTTTTAGATAAAAATCGTAACGTTAAAACAGTGTCTGTCTTTTTAAAACTAAAATTAATGCTGTACATTGTAGTAGCCAAAGTACTTGTAAGAAAATAATTGCTGCTTGGTATTCAGAATTTTAATGAGGTAATCACTTTTCTTTCTGTTTCCTGACAGAAAAATATGTTACTTCATGACATGAAAAAACTTGAAAGAATGTTTTTTTCAAACAATTTACCCATGAACCTCTGATATAAGCTCAATACACTCACTATAACAATTTGTATCAAACTGACATATTTCTAACCAAATCGTAAATTTTAATCCATTACCGACTGGTTGGGCAAAGGTCTTTCGGGAGAAGAGAGAGAAACCTTGAATCGACCACACGGGCCAAGTGCGGGTTAAGACCGTAAGGTTATCAATGTTTACTATTGGCACTGATGCTTAGGTATGACCCTGTTTACGAGCTGATAACTATATTCTAACGTTACACAATTATATAATGTATAAAGATAATAAACCTTGCATATAATTGCATCGTGTGATCGTGAACCATGATGACTTTGATACTATGTCATTGAACATGTTGTGTCTATATGGGAAGTTATGTAATAGACAGCTCAGTAATTACCGAAAGAGTTTGCCGCAGTTAAAAATGATCGTTAGAAGAGAAATAATTAATATTAATTAAATGTAAAGCCGACCAAGATTAATGGTTTCTAGGCTCGAGAGGTTTATTTTGGGCTAAATAGACGACGTGCTTGGACGTCGAGGGCTAGATTAAATTAAAGAAGCGGAATTATTGTTTGAAATTCTTTTGAAAATATTAAAATAAATTTAAAATAAGTTTCTTTTTTTAACCATTTGTACAACATATCTCGCTTTTAGACTTACTACCTTTTTTCACTTGATATTTAAGGCGGTGGTTATTTAAAAAAGTAAGAAAGTATAGAAGTATTGTTCCTGTTACTACTCTTCATATGAAGCGCATTTAATATTAAATGAACTTAACAAAGCAAAGGATAATAGTATTATGCCGTCTGAATAACAGCACTGCGTAGAAAAGCTTAAGAAACTCCTTCTTTCATCAAAACACAATGAATGGATGGTGTTGTACAAAACATTGTTTCTCTCACGTACTTTAAGTATTTAGTATAGGAACAAGCCAGTTTGTGAACAATGATGCCAAAACGGTTACTGGTTTTTAAAAACATTGAGAGCAAAACCAAGTATTTTTTTAGACTGATCATTAAAATGTGCATAAAAAATTTAGGTAATATGTCTGCAAAACTTAAAAACGAATGACGGATCTGGTCTTCACCTGGCTTTTCGTGAAAGACTGGCAAAGACATGTGGAAAACCGAATTAACAATGTAGTAAATTCATTCCAAATTATTTGACTAAAACGTGACTTCATTAATGACATTTTTGACAACCTATATTGTGATCATTATAACAGAAACCAGTGGATACAGTTTACAGACCTCAATACAAAATAAGGTGCTGAATACTAAAAAAAGAATACTCCTTAAGAAAATATTGAATAAAACAATATAATGCATCTTATTCTTTATTAATAATACACACAGAAAAGATAAATCAATTATCGCAATAAAAAATCGTTACAACATTCCTTTAAAATTTAGTTGCAGTGACACCTGTACTTGTGAAGGTAGGGTTCCGAATCATCACCATCAGCTGGGGCTGCAGGAGTGCTAGGTGTTTCAGAGGTGGCGGGCTGATCAGGGGCGGGAGCGACACCGCTAAAAGCGGCCGCCTCACCACGATTAGGTATCTGCTCGCATCTATCGTAACCCAAGCAACCAGGTTGCAAGCAGGCAACTGCACATCCCACTGTACAAGTCTTTCTTCCGTTAAATAACTGGCCTTGAGCTAAACAAGGTATTGGGATTGGTAGTTTATACGCATTACTTCCAACAGCAGCATCGTCGTCACAATAAGCGACGCTCCACAACGCCGCGACAACGAATAAACCAAAGCAAGTGTAGAACTTCATGTTGTCGTGGGTAGATTGACTATGCTCTCGTGTTCTATGCGTACACTTTATATAGTCTGCAGCGCTACGCAGTTGTAGATAAGATGTGTAGTAGATTTTCTTGGCAGTAGCAAAGTTCACAATTGATTAGTATCAACACTAACAACACTGTCAACTTACGTGTTATTGGACCGGGGTCACCTTCATAGATCTAGGTAGATCTAGTCGTACCTGCGTAGATTACATGTTTGATCATATTTGTAATTTTAAAGTTCTCTAGACTTTAAATTATTAATAGATTGCTGTTTGCTGTTACTGTTATGAAAAGTGTAATTAATCGGAAGGCTTTCTTATAGCTTTGTAATTTTAAATATGAAGTTGGACTTTAAAATACTACTGTTAATTTAAATAAACATTTTATTAATGCTTAGAATTTTAAAAGTAAGAATGTATGATACCTGCATATGCAGTTAATTCCGATAAAATATTCGTACACAAAAACTGGTAATTCCCATCTTTTTCATACGTCGCGTAAGTTATCACTGTTGTTTATTAATCAGACGTGAACTTTGACATTGCAAAGATCTAATACTATTCTTATCAACAACTGCACCAGTATATAAATCGTACCCATTAAACAAAACAGTACAGTTAAATCGACACACGGCATCATGAAGTTCTACACTTGCTTCGTCTTCTTCGTTCTCGCGGCGATGTTGAGCCTCGCATACTGCGGGGACGACGCGCAAGCCGCTGACAACACTGACTTGAAATACAAACTACCTTGTGTTGCGAATGGACAGTTGTTCAACGGAAGGAAGACTTGTCAAGTGGGATGCCGTGTGGGCTGCTTGCAACCTGGCTGCGGTGGCTTCAAGACCTGCGTACAGATCCCTAACCCTGGTGAGGCTGCCGCTTTTAGCGCCGCCGAAGCTACTCCAGAAACACCCGACACCCCCGACGCGCCAGCTGATGGTGACGACCCAGAACCCTACCTGCACAAGTATAGGTGTCACTGCGGCTAATTTAACGCAATTCTTCAACAATTCAATCGTCGCACTAACACGATTATGGTTATATATTTACTTTTTTTCACTTTTTCCGTGTACATTTTCCAAATAAATTAGTAACATAATATTTTCAGACTTTAATTTATCCTATGATCATTATTTACATTATAAAATCATGTGTCATTAAGAAGGTAGAATTTATGTTGAATTGTTTTTTTGATAGTTTTTTCTACAAACAGCTGTACCGCCAATGTAAACAACGTGATACCTGTTAAGGGTTTTGCAACTATTTGATGATAGTAATCTATAGGTTTCTCTGCATTTTTAAAAAAGGTTTAAACCATTTTTTTATTCCTTCTTTGACGTTTATTCGGATTTAAGCCGAATTCTACCAATACAATAAATCAGCTTATCGTTTTTGCCAATTATGTTAGAGTTGGCGTCTAATTGAACGGATGCAGCTAAATATTTTACGTGGAGCGACTGTCTGTCGGATCTCGGCAACCCAGATTTTGCCAGATTTTCAAGCTTCTGACTACTGGTGACGACTATCAAAGATCCTTGAAAATTACAGCCTGAAACCTCAATTTAACGTACCTTTCGAAACACGGAGGAACTCGGTATGCATAATATGGTTTGGAATATTATATGAAATTGGACTTTTAAAATACTATTTATTGTTATTATTATGAGCTTATTTCGTCCCACTGCCGAGCAAAGGCTCTGTGCCCATTTCGGGTTGTACGAGTCAAGCTCGTCTCTCATCATCTGAAATAATTATAAAAAGAGGCGGCCGGAGTTACACAATAATGGAACTAAATTTAAAAAGTTACTTGTTCTAAAATACGTATGTATGATCTATAGCTCGATGTTCTACCACCATCTACTATCGTTAATTTTTTAAATGAAATCACGATCAGCTCCCCTAGCGTGTGGCGTTGAAACATTTTTTAGTCCACTGTTCATATCAAATTGTCCATTTTCGACAATTCAGGCTGTAGAGAACATCGTTGCAGTACCTTGATTCTCTACTATAAGGTAACGAGTACCGGCAACCGGCTTGTCACAGAAATTTTGTATGAAAACCTAATCAGTGTCTCTAGACAAATGGCAAACGCTTCCTATCTATTCTATTCTACTAAATATTAACGCCTTAGCGATATCGTTCACTGTGCCTCTAACGGGCGTCGTAGCAACTATTTTGGCAGTACATTCTAAATGTCAAACTCTCGATACTCGACAATACAGATTATACAGAATTGCGCTACAGTAGCTCGATTCTCTACTACTATCGACTACCGACAACCGGCTTGTCATCGAAATATCTTGTATGAAAATCTAATCTGCGTCTCTGACCGGCGTCGTAGGAACTATTTTGGCAGTACATTCTAAATATCATACTTTCGATAGTCGGCAATACTAACTGTACAGCATCAAGCTACAGTAACATGGATATATGTATATGTCAGGGTTTGTTAGTTAACAGTCGTATAATGTGAGCAATAATTACACCACCTTTTAAGACACACTCATTGTTGTCACACTTACCTATTTTATAAACATTATTATGAGTATTATGGAAAATAACTAGACCGATTGGTCACCTACATGTTACGCCAAATGAGAACGTTTTCGTGAAGTGAGTCACAATAATTAATAATGTAAAACAAGTGCCTACATAAATTTTAAACAGATGTCACCTTTTAGTTGGGATGGTTTGAAACTGTAATACATTAAAACATAATCTTTACCAGTGAGCGAACGGACTTATTATATTACATGCAGGTGTTTTTTTTTTTTTATTGAAATAAAAGTATTTTTTACATATGTGGTAACAGATAATTTTACTCGCCAAGCTTTCAAGCTGTGTGTGCTACTCCTTCACCATTTTTTTTTTTATAAGAAACTTATCCTTCCATGGGATATAATCGACTACCTTATATATATATTGGCTTAGCCATTGTTCCAAACTTTGTTGGAGTCGGCTTCCAGTCTCACCGGATGCAGCTGGATAGCATTGTTTTACATGGAGCGACTGCCTATCTGACCTCCACAACCTAATACCTGGGTACACAATACCCTTTCGGTAAGACTGGTTGTCAGACTTTCAAGCTTCTGACTACTGCTAACGACTGTCAAAGATCTTCGTAAATGATAGCCGGACCCACAATTTAACCTGTCTTCCGAAACACGGAGAAACTCGATATGTATAAGATGGTCACCCATCCACAGAACAACCTCGACAAGCATAGCTTAACCTCAGAGATCGATCCGCGCGGCTGTAGTTAACTAAGCCACGAGCTCCTCAATCGACTACCTTGTTATATGTTATTAAAATAAGTTCAGCTATTTTGTTATAAAAACAGATTCCGCAGTTGTAGTATTGTTAAGGATGAATATTTTCATTGATGTTTAGGGCTCCTATACACAGTGCCCGGCGGCCTTGCCACCGGCACTTAGACTTAGGCCGTGGCTGCGGGTTCCGAGGCTTGCCGGCATCACTCGTTCCTAGCATTCGAACGTTAATGCTGGGTATTGACAGCTCTGCACAGTTTGTGCCGGCGGCATTGCCGCTGGCATGTGTGTAGAAGCCATTAGAATTTTAAAAGAAAATATGATACTATTCTCTGTGTATGCAGATAATTGTGATAAAATATTCGTACACAAAAACTGGTAATTCCCATTTCTATCATACGTCGCGTAAGTTATCACTGTTGTTTATTAATCAGAAGTGAACTTTGACATTGCAAAGATCTAACACTATTCTTATCAACAACTGCAGCAGTATATAAGCAGTACATATTAAAGGAAGCAGTACAGTTAAATCGACACACGACAACATGAAGTTCTACATTTGCTTCGTCTTCTTCGTTCTCGCGGCGATGTTGAGCCTCGCATACTGCGGGGACGACGCGCCAGCCGCTGACAACACACCAGCGGCTGACAACACTGACTTGAAATACAAACTACCTTGTGTTGCGAATGGACAGTTGTTCAACGGAAGGAAGACTTGTCAAGTGGGATGCCGTGTGGGCTGCTTGCAACCTGGCTGCGGTGGCTTCAAGACCTGCGTACAGATTCCTAACCCTGGTGAGGCTGCCGCTTTTAGCGCCGCCGAAGCTACTCCAGAAACGCCCGACACCCCCGACGCGCCAGCTGATGGTGACGACCCAGAACCCTACCTGCACAAGTATAGGTGTCACTGCGGCTAATTTAACGCTATTCTTCAACAATTCAATCGTCGCACTAACAAGAATATGGTTATATATTTACTATTTTTCACTTTTTCTGTGTACATTTTCTAAATAAATTAGTTACATAATATTGTCTGACTTTAATTTATCCTATGATCATTCGTAAACAAATGGCGAGAACAGGACCCTATAACCGAGGCTTTGCTGTCTATCTGTCTATCATCAGGCCGTATCTCATGAACCGTGACAGTCAGAGAGTTATTTTTTTTTACAAATAAATATTTAACTTTAGTTTGATTAAGGGATTTTCATACAACGAACGTTATTTTGGCTTGTCTTTGTTACGGACAATAGGTAGACGCTTGAAATATTCACATGATATGTATTTATATTTTTTCTTTAAAGAAATGGTTGGTACGGCACCTTTCGTGCGCGAGTCCAACTCGCACTTTGCCGGTTTTTATTTTAACAACATGAGCATCAATAGCCCTGAACTTTGACATTGCGATGATCTAATACCTTTCTTATCAACAACTGCGGTAGTATATAAGCCGTACACATTGAACGAGACAGCACAGTCAAATCGACACACGACAACATGAAGTTCTACACTTGCTTCGTCTTATTCGTTCTCGCGGCGATGTTGAGCCTCGCATACTGCGGGGACGACGCGCCAGCCGCTGACAACACGCCAGCGGCTGACAACACTGACTTGAAATACAAACTACCTTGTCTTGTGGAAGGACAGTTGTTCAATGGAAGAAAGACTTGTCATGTGGGATGCACTGTGGCCTGCTTGCAACCTGGCTGTGGTGGTTTTAAGAGCTGCATACAGATCCCTAACCCTGGTGAGGCCACTGCCTTTAGCGCCGTTGAAACCACTCCAGAAACACCCGACACCCCCGACGCGCCAGCTGATGGTGACGACCCAGAACCCTACCTGCACAAGTATAGGTGTCACTGCGGCTAATTTTACACAATTGTTCATCGATTTTTCGTCGCACTAAAACGAATTTGATTTATGTTGTTAGTTGTTTCACTTTTTCTGTTGTATTTTTTTAATAAATTAGTTGCATAATATTTTCAGTCTTTAATTTATCCTATGATCATTTGTACCCAAAAGGTGATGACGGGGCCCTATCACTGAGACTTTGCAGTCTGTCTGTCATCAGACTGCTGTATGTATCGCATGAACCGTGACAATTAGGGACTTGATTTTTTTGCAGTAAACGGTTTTTTTGGTAGCTGCTATAACGACAAATACTATAAATCGTGATAGAATAAATGTTTAACTTAAGTTTTAAAGGGGCTTCCATACAGCGTGCGGCTTGCGGTGCATGTTTCGGCAGTTATCCCGCTGCACGCCGCAAAGCGGCCGTTAGAACACATAGGTGGATTAGTGGGTATACTTGCCCTTATGGCGGGAAAGTCCCACAAAACCCTGCACTCCACCCATAGTGTGTATTACATGCATAAAGCATTTCCCCACTTTAAACAGAAAAAAGAGGCTTCCATATAACTAGCGCTCTTTTTTGCTTGTCTTTGTTAACGACGACGGATACACGCTTGAAATGTTCACAGAATATTATGTATTTTGTCTTCAAAGGTTTGAATGGTACTAAACCCTTCTTGCGCGAGTTCCACTCCTACTTCACCGGTTTTTATTTCAACAGCATTCATAAACAGTCATGAACTCTGACATTGCATAGATCTAATAGCATTCTTATCAACAACTGCGGTAGTATATAAGCCATACATATTAAACGAGACAGCACAGTCAAATCGACACACAATAACATGAAGTTCTACACTTGCTTCGTGTTAATCGTTCTCGCGGCGATGTTGAGCCTCGCATACTGCGAGGACGACGCGCCAGCCGCTGACAACACGCCATCTTGTATTGCCCACGGAAAGTTGTTCAACGGAAAGAGGACTTGTAATATGGGTTGTCGTGAGGGCTGCTCGCAAGCTGGCTGCGGTGGTTTTAAGAAGTGCGAAAGACTTGAACGGAACAATGGTGCTAACGCTTTTAACGCCGCTGAAGTTTCAACTGAACACGCTGATAAAACACCCGACACCACCGACGCTCCCGCTGATGGTAACGCAGAACCCTACCTTTGTTTTACCCATCATAAGTGTCACTGCAACTTAAATTAACAACAATGCTTTAAATAATGATTTAGTGCAACAATTACGGAGAAATCAAATGTGATTTATATTGTAACTACTTTTTTCCATTTGTCGTTATCCTAATAAATTTATTGCGTAATATTGGTAGTCTTTAATTCATTCATTGATCATTTACTTACATTAAAACATCATGAGATATAAGAATTGTGTAGAGGTAATCGCAATCCCTGTCTAACATAAACAGTCATGAACTTTGACATTGCAAAGACCTAATAGCATTCTTATCAACAACTGATGCATCCTGCAGTATATATAAGCCGTACACGTTAAACGAGACAGTACAGTTAAATCGACACACTTCAACATGAAGTTCTACACTTGCTTCGTGTTATTTGTTCTCGCGGCGATGTTGAGCCTCGCATACTGCGGGGACGACGCGCCAGCCGCTGACGAGAAACCATCTTGTATTGCGCACGGACGGTTCTTCAACGGGAGAAAGATTTGCAATATGGCCTGTCGTGAGGGCTGCTTGCAAGCTGGTTGCGGTGGTTTTAAGAAGTGCGAAAGAATCCTTAACCCTAACATTGATGCTTCTGATTTGAACGCCGCTGAAGTCCCAACTGAACACGCTGATAAAACACCCGACACTCCCGACGCTCCAGCTGATGGTAACGCAGAGACCTACCTTAGTTTTAGCCCGTCTAAGTGTCACTGCAACCTACATTAACAACTATCCATCCATATTAATTAAATTCATCCAACTATATTAATTTAATGCAACACGTGTGTAGTAATCGAATGTGATTCATATTGTAACTACTTTATTACATTTTTTGTGTGAGTTTTCCCAATAAATTAGTTTAATAATATTGGTAGTGTTTAATTCATTCCATGATCATTACTTACATTAAAACGTCATGTGATATGAGATTGAGTTAAAGAGTTGATCGCAATCCCTTTCACCACTTTTGCATAAGTAGGTAGGTGGCAGGTAGGGAGGTGGATTAACGTTATATTGTTTTTTTTTGTAAGTTGTTTCAACAAGGATTTTGCTTGGCTATTTTTTACCACCGATCCAAGTATTTTGTAAGAATAAAATATAAGCTGATATAATGCCTGCAGCGATTGACGAATAATATACATAAATATATTAAATATATATCAAAGAATACCAAATTATAATAAATAGCTGACCCGCGCAACTTCGCTTGCGTCACATAAGAGAGAATGGCTCATAATTTTCCCCGTTTTTGTAACATTTTTTACTGCTTATCTGCTCCTGTTAGTTGTACCGTAATGATATATAGCCTTTCTCGACAAATGGACTATCTAACACTGAAAGATTTTTTCAAATTGGACCCGCTGTCCCTGATATTAGCGCGTTCAAACAAACAAACAAACAAACTCTTCAGCTTTATAATTAGTAAAGATATAGATAAATGAATGCCGGTCTTTGCTTGCTCTTGATCGGTTTTTATTTCAACAAAATGAACATAACTAGTCATGATCTTTAACATTGCAAAGATTGAATACCTTTCTTATCAGCAACTGCGGTAGTACGAGTATATAAGTCGTACACATAAAACGAGACAGCACAGTTAAATCGACACACGACAACATGAAGTTCTACACTTGCTTCGTCTTATTCGTTCTCGCAGCGATGTTGAGCCTCGCATACTGCGGGGACGACGCGCCAGCCGCTGATGACAAACCATCTTGTCGTGCAAATGGACGGTTTTTCCACGGAAAGAGGGCTTGTAATGTAGGATGTCGTCAGGGCTGCTCGGAAAATGGCTGCGGTGGTTTTAAGAAGTGCGAACAAATCCCTAACTATAACGCTGTTACTACTTTTAACGCTGCGGATGTCCCTCCCGAAACACCTGACGTCCCCGACGCTCCAGCTGATGGTAACTCAGAAACCTACATTCGTATTAACTCACAGAAGTGTCACTGCAACTTAATTTGAGAACAATGCTTTAATGATTTAGTGCAACATGTCGTAGTAATCGAATTTGATTTATATTGTAACTACTTTTTCCCATTTTTGTGTACATTTTGCAAATAAATTAGTTCCATAATATTGGCAGTCTTTAATTCATTCAGTGATCATAACTTCCATCATAACGTCATGTAATAAATGTGAATCATAAAGTTTTGTCAAAAAAAGTTGATCGCAGTCCCTGTCACCACTTTTGCATAAATAGGTAGAATTTATGTTTAATTGTGTCTTTTTTCTGTCAGTTGGTTACATACAGCAAGTTAACGAGAATTTAGATTATTTTATGCCTGTTAAGTAAAGTAATCCTTAGTTTTCTTGATATCGTGATATTAGACAGCGGTTAAATTTTTTTTGCTATTAAGCTATTATATACTAGCCGATAGTGTATGAAATGGTCTACGGTCAGATAACATCAATGACAAAGATTATCCTGCTAATATTATAAATGCAAAAGTTTGTGAGTGTTCATAAACGGTATGTATGTATAGACGTTTGTTACACAGCATGTTAAATTTAAATCAACTCAAAAGCATTAAATATGCCTTCGTTGTTGACTTACCGTCAAAAGTACTAGTCTCAATACTTAACATGAATTGAAAGTCAAGATTTTAATTAGCCGATCTTAACAAAAATAAAATATGACCTGATGTAATGCTTGCAGCGTATAACGTATATACCAGAGATAAGAAAATTATGATATACTAGCTGACCCGCGCAACTTCGCTTGCGTCACATAAGAGAGAACGGGTCATAGTTTTCCCCGTTTTTGTAACATTTTTTACTGGTACTTTGCTCTTATTGGTCTTAGCGTGATGTTTTATAGCCTATAGCCTTCCTCGATAACTGGGCTATCTAACACTGAAAGATTTTTTCAAATCAGACCAGTAGTTCCTGAGATTAGCGCGTTCAAACGAACAATAAAACAAACTCTTCAGCTTTATAATCCTTTATAACTCCTATTTTGCCGGTATTTAATTCAACAGCATTCATAATCAGTCATGAACTCTGACATTGCATAGATCTAATAGCGTTCTTATCAACAACTGCGGTAGTACTAGTATATAAACCGTCCCATTAAACGAGACAGTACAGTTAAATCGACACACGACAACATGAAGTTCTACACTTGCTTCGTCTTCTTCGTTCTCGCGGCGATGTTGAGCCTCGCATACTGCGGGGACGACGCGCCAGCCGCTGACGACAAACCATCTTGTACTGCGCATAGAAAGTTATACTACAGGAAGAGATTTTGTGATATGGGTTGTCGTGAGGGCTGCTCGCAAGCTGGCTGCGGTGGTTTTAAGAAGTGCGAAAGAATCCTTAACCCTAACATTGATGCTTCTGATGCAAACGCCGCTGAAGTTACAACTGAAGACGCTGATAAAACACCCGACACCCCCGACGCTCCAGCTGATGGTAACGCAGAGACCTACCTTTGTGCTAACTATCATAGGTGTCACTGCAACTTAAATTAACAACAATCTCTAAACGATTAAGAGCAATATGTGTGTAGTAATCGAATGTGATTCATATTGTAACTGCTTTTTCCATTTTTTTGTGTACATTTTCCAAATAAATTAGTAATATTAATATTGGCAGTATTTATTTCATTCAATGATCATTATTTACATTAAAGCCCTGTCACCACTTTTGCATAAGTAGGCAGGGAGGTCGAATTAACTTTAAATAGTTTTTTTTTTTTGTTGTTTCAACTAACAGCAATTTAACGTCAATTTAGACTACTTAATGCCTGAAAAGTATTTATACCGATTTTATAAAAGCAATTCTTAGTTTTTTATTAACTTTGAATACGTTAAAAAACTGATTGACGTTTATTCGAACCAGTAAAAGTCATCTACATTACCTTTTCTTTCTAATTAACACGTTTTGCAACATATCGATTTTTTTTAAGTACACAATCCCATTAAAACTTACATACATGCTAAATTTGAGTCAACTCAAAATTATCAAAAATGCATTTGTTGTTGACTTCGTCGACAAAAGGTTAAACCCATATTAAAGTGGATGCCGAATTCAGAGGACAGTCCTGAATATATCAGTACTAAAATTTAGGGTAAATTAAAAGCTAAGGTTTTAATTGGCTTTTTTTTACCACCGATCAAAATATTTTGGAAAAAAAAATGAGCTGATATAATGTTTGCATTGACGTATAATATACCAAGATTACAAAATAATAATAAAATATTTGTCTAACTACAAATGCTCAAAACCATGATCAAAAAAGTATTTAAGGGTTCTACCATGCTGGTAGACGCTTGAAATATTTTTTCTTCAAAGGTTCGGATGGTACCGAACTCTTCTTGCGCGTGTCCAACTCGCACTTGGCCGGTTTTTATTTCAAAAGTATGATCATAAACAGTAATGAACTTTGACATTGTAAAGACCTAATAGCATTCTTATCAACAACTGTGTTAGTACGAGTATATAAGGCGTCTCATTGAATGAGGCAGCACAGTGAAATCGACACACGACCACATGAAGTTCTACACTTGCTTCGTGTTATTTGTTCTCGCGGCGATGTTGAGCCTCACATACTGCGGGGACGACGCGCCAGCAGCAGACGACAAACCATCTTGTACTGTGCATGGAAAGTTGCTCAACGGAAGGAGGACTTGTATTGAGCATTGTCGTGAGGGCTGCTCGCAAGCTGGCTGCGGTGGTTATAAGAAGTGCGAACATATCCTTAACCGATTCATTGAAACTTCTACGTCTAAAGCCGCTGAAGTTACAACTGAACACGCTGACAAAACACCCGACACCCCCGACGCTCCCGCTGATGGTAACGCAGAGACCTATCTTAGTTTTAGCCCGTATAAGTGTCACTGCAACTTAAATTAACAACAATCCTTAAACGATTTAATGCGATATGTGTGTAGTAATCAAATAAACATTATATAGATTTTTGAAATAAACTAATAATGTATTATATTGGCAATCCTGAATTTACTTTAATACCATTAAATATTTACACGAAAAAATGTTGCTGTCTTTTATTTTAACCTATATTATATCTTATCTTTATCTAACTTGGCCTAGCGCCTCACGCAAAATAACGCCAATAAACTAAAAGGTTTATCACGTGTATGTTCGATAAATAAACCGAAACGCATTACAATGAACACAAATCGCATACTATTTATTTGTGCTATAATAAAATGTATTGATCAAGAAAACATTCAAACATTACTATATGAAAATTGTAAATTGCGCTAATTACGACAGAACAATTTTAGTTACCGTATTTAATAAATCCAATGGCTTTTATAAATTAAGTAGAAATTATGGAAATAATAAGCAGGTACCTAGAATTGAAAAACTCTTGCTTTAGAAGAATACTGTTTTCTTCTTAGTTCAAATTGTTACAGATAAACAGATACAGTTCCAATAATGCTTTACAATCGACCAATTAAAATAATTGGTCCTTATTATTCGAAGGCTTTGTCGAGTAATTAACAGTGAAAATCTTGTAATTATCAAAATGATGACCGGTCTTATAGACTACGAGGTAATTAATGAGAACAAAGCATTCAAGAACATTCACAATTAGATGGGTATAATAAACGTAAAATTTTGCAGACGGCGACCATTACGCGAACAATTTTATTTTACCTTTGTTTTCATGGCTATCGCGATGTCGGTCGATATCTATGCATATAAAGGAAAATTCTGTTGAAGAAAATACGCTTTTGCTGTGGCTAGTCAATTGTTTCTAAATTGCACGGTAACACTAAAGTATCTTCAATCGATATTTATCAGTTTTTATATTGTTTCGTCCTGGCTAAATTCGGCTGCGGCGGCCAGTTTTATTGAAACCAGCCAACTGCGCATGACTTTTTTTATAGTGGCCAAGTGTGTACCTCATTCACAAGGACACTCTCATAGTCCGGTGGGACGGCTTAATGGACCAGAGAGTGGTCAGGCGCAGGACCGACGACTTAATGTGCTCTCCGACGCACGGAAGTCTTTTTCCTAAACTCTGTAACTACGCGCTAAATTCTCAGAGAATTCTGAGATTTTTTTACAAGAACACTCAGAAGAGACTTTTTGGCCCGTCTCAGAATTGGAATCCCCAATCGCGTCACAGAATCGCTTAGCCTACAGCAAGTTACAACAAGTCAGCATTCTGTTTTCTGTGTAGGTGTCAGCCAAGGGATACGACGGTTTTTGCTATTGGTATTTTATTAGATTTGACGTGTTTCTGACGCGATATTCCCATAGCGTTGCGTCAGTCGCTTGCTACAAAACCATATTCATAATGTGTATTTTTTTAACAGGACTAAAGAAGTGAACTTCTCGCTGCCAACACTTCGGTCATCATCGCTGGGGGAACTTCGTGATGTGGTCAGCGTGAGCAGTCTGGGCAGTGACGTCTTGTGCCCGCCTGTGCCCACGCAGTACCGATCCAATTCATTTAGTAAGTAATCTTTATAAGCATTACAAAAACGCAGTATTGATTACTAATAATAATTTAATATTCGGGGTTATTTCACTTAAATGAAGTAATTTATTATTTACGTCAATACCTTGGTGACGTCAAGATCGTATTATAACAAAAACTTACCTATTTTTTCTGTTACTGTATTAATTTTGTACAAAAGCCGTTGACAGGAAATATAACTGAAAATCTTATGACGCAATATCTTTTCATTTCACAGCTGAGTAGGTGAATCGCATACACGGGCACGAATATCCGCACTTTACTCCAAGTAATAGCATTTTCGTATCTGACGTATGTGTTCTAGAATTTTCGAATATACCCCTTTTCTATGCGGCACTCTCTAACTGAACTGACAAAATAACTTTGTTGTGCAAGCCATTCAATCTTGTTTATTCAGCTCTGAGTTTCGGTCACTTGTTTTTGTACGGGCTTTTCACACGCGCCACAACTTTACTAATGAACCGCAGTTTATTTTACTGAGACAAAATAAACAAACAAAATAATAAAAATAACAAGCTTAAGGTTTTCGGTTTGCTCCATTAAAATTTTAAACCAATTCATATTAATTTCAAGGCTCCCTTCGCCGAAAGTAAGTTTAATTATGTCTTGTTTTATAAATTGCTAAACATATTTTGTTCAAGCATAAAGGTTTCTATTTTAATCCGAAATACCTTTCATAAATCTCCCAAAATTACTATCTTGTTAATCCAATTAATTATTCAGAACCATGCCGATACATCTTCGACCGATTACCTTTCATTTAATTACATGAATGAAGGGAACGTGCCGCATATTAATATCACTTTTCCTTGATTAGACCCGTATCGTTCTAAGGAGTATCGTTTCAAACGATTTAAATATGGGTTGGCCGGATCGATAGGAGGGTAACCACTGGTAGTTAACCTGTAATATTGCCACCGGGACCAATATTTTTACGTCAATAAACCGTGTAACCCGCAGCGGCAGTTAATAATAAATGATTAGTGTGTTCCTACGCCCTCGTAACTCGAGGCTTTCGGCTAACATTATGATGTTAAGCTATACTTAATGAGCGTAGTTTTTGGTCTATGCTAACATAATTATACTGGTCGATAAGTTATTGGTGTGAATGATTCAAGTCTGTCAATATAAATGGTTGACTACAGAAATACTTCGTGAAACAATAGGTCTGATTGAACAACTGGGCTGACTTGTTATGATAAAGGAGAGTGGGAATACTTTTTGAAGCGAAAAGGGAAGGTGTTGAAACATCAATCGGTTGAACCAGTCAATGAAGCTTGAACCTTTGTGACGCGAGAATGAAAGTAATCAGGCGAAATATGAAATATTGTTTTCGTTTCCACTGAGTTATCAATGAAAAGTCAAAACCATTATTATTTGCTTAATAATGCCGGTCCAATTAAAACAAAACGCGGAGATCAGAATTATTTGTATTTTTTGCTTAACTGGGTTTTCAAATTATATTTTTAAGACCACCAAGAACTCTACCAAACTCAACTCGTTTGGAATCAAATGACCGTGTGTGAGTTGTCCATTGTAATATTTATTTATTATTTTTATTTTATTTTATTATTTTATCTCACTTGCCAGAAAAATATCCTATTACTAAACCCTATACGATACAGCAAGTATCATAAATACTATTCTCTAGTGACAAAATAGACCTCTATGCTGTACTAATGTGGTTATTCCCTGACCTTTCTGCCAAATGTCAACGGAATGTCGGGCGGTCTCGATGCATTCGACACCAATTTCGTGTGCGGTTTACGTTCAGTTGCACTCAAAGCCCCCACGGTACTATTTACCTATTCATTTAGTTAGACCACGATATTCTAAGTGGACTGAATTAATGAGACAGATGACAATAAGCGCGTATGGATTGATGATCTCTTGTTAAAAATATTAAATAGCTTTTATAATATGTATTTAAATTTTGGATTCGACGAAATCTATCGATATTTAAAATTTAATCGATTTTTACCTTGTCTCATCTATGCGAACAATCTATGTATATCACGCTCTTACAATCTCGGCACAGCCCATAACATTGTTGACTTTACAACCGTTGTTATTCCTTACAAGGAAACCTTGTTAA
Organism: Anticarsia gemmatalis; assembly: GCF_050436995.1. NCBI lineage: Eukaryota > Metazoa > Arthropoda > Insecta > Lepidoptera > Erebidae > Anticarsia > Anticarsia gemmatalis. The sequence continues at coordinate 6,645,941 of NC_134760.1, forward strand.
CTTGTTAAAACGTAAACAACGTTTTATAAGACCAATTTCTTACAAAGACAACTCTCGCTCTAAGAATTGCTCTTGTGTCGCGGGGACTTTCACAAACATACAATCAACGGACATAAAGTACAACCAGACCTGAAAAAAATATTTGTAAATCGCATAAATAATTGTCCCTTGTGGGAATCGAACGCACGACCTCCCGGCGCAATGGTAGCGTGACCTAAACTACTGCGCCACATGGGCGGTTGAAACTTATACTACTTAACAAATTTTAAAATAACATCGCACCTTTTACACTTGTTAAACACCAAAAACCTCGCAGAACTACTTAGTTCTGCGAGGTTTTGGCTACTGCCCGCCTATACGTCCGAGTGAATAGATTTCCATAAAAATATCTATGGGAACCAAATTTGATGAAAACCGATCAGTATATAATGCGTCAAAGAATAACAAACATAATAATATGTACATCCTCACAAACTACATAGGGTTATTATTAAAAAATATTTAATATTGGAAAATCTTCATCAATCACTCCGGCCACTGAAAACAAAAGCTCTGTTGCTCAACTACTAAATAAATCTGTTTATACGTTTACCATTTGTTTCTGCAGATAAAAGAACGACAGCCGGAACAGTGAGAGCGATTTGTAGTGATTGCGAATACTTTGAAGGGCTGTCAGGCGTATTCCGGAATATTATTCTATCGTATCATAAAATCTATGTAATAACTTTGAATATTTTCATTTGATATAGGGTTTTTCAAACCATGATAAATGGCACACGTAAAAATGTGTTGTAAATATTAGTTTTCGAATATTTTCAAAAGTAGCTTGGATTTGGCAAGGTGCCTGGTGTATATAATATATAAATAGCCTCGCATTCTATTGCATAGAACAAACATTGTAAATCGAAAAACGGGAAATTTTTTATACATATTTACCAACACCTTCGAGTAATACAAGCGTAAAATTATAATAAAAATGATTTTTAGACCCCACAAATCAGTTAAAGCCGTGTGTCAAGAAATAATCAATCCCTGTGTTAATACATTTTAGGCATGCAAGGTATTGTATTTATAACAGCATATTTTAAATCTTGCTTGTGTAAGGCCCAGCGCAGACAGAACGGAATAATCCTCGCGCGGTCTCGATCATTTTCTTTACGGCTCGCGGATGCTCGAGCATGCTCGCGACTGCTCGAGCCTGCGTGAGGAAAACTTTCTAGGTTACCATTCTTCAATAAACAGGCCAGTTTTCGTGAAAATTCGTCAACGATGGTAGACTGGGCCATGATTATAATTGCTCTTTTGACTGAAGAAGAATAAAAATGACGTTCTCTCTCTTTAAACTCAGTAACAACATTGAAATTTTTCGTACGATGCTCACGCGTCCTCGAGTATGCGCGGGGATACCCGCGCATCCTCGAGGACGCGCGAGCATTTTTTGTCAGGTTCAAGCAATTATGCACTTTATTTTAATGATTTTAAAGTTGATTTTCAAGTGCGTTAAAAAAATCCTCTCCGCTGCGCTCCTCTTGGTCTGCGCTGACCCTAAAGCGTAAAATTATGCACTTTAAGCGTCTTATCACTAATTATCACAAAGTATATTATATTTATCGTAAATGCATATGAGCGTAATTCCGCTATATAAATAAATTGATTGATAACCTTTACTTGACTTTTGGAAATTCTACTCGTTTCTATGACAAATATGGATTATCTCATTACGTTAATACTGGGAAATTCATACGAACTAAGAGGTATGCTAATAAGTAATAATTGGACGTATATTATCAATTCTCTTATCATTCCGTACGCCATTAAGATTTGACTTCTGACATTGGAAAATGATAATTGTCAGTGCATTTCCCTCAAGTTTATCAAAGTTAGGTAATTGTAGGTACTTTCCATGTTTCTATTAATACTACTGTGAGAATTTCCCAACAAGAACATCTGTGGAAAGTTGTCCAGCTGATAATATCGTAGTTCTAATGTCAACTACGTGTCCTTTTAACCTCAAAAAGTAATGACCCGATTATGATACATTGTGATTAATCTGTTCATTAGTATTATATGTTTATGATTAATTATGTTCAATACAGTGAGATAATAATACAAATACATAAAGATTCGAAGATCAATATAAATACGACTGTATCAAAAGTATTCTAACGAAAGAAAATAGACCGCTAACTTCATTTAATAGACTCTACAAGTAAAGATTAATATTTATTTCGTTATAAAACTGTGATCTTATTATAAAGATTAGAAGGACTATAACGAGACTTTATCGGTCCAGTAACAAGATAATACAGGCAGTCTGAACAAAAATAGCTTGTTTGATGTCTAGCGAAACTGTTAAAATATCGTCCATAAAGCTCCTTTATCGCACATTGTTATTCCGAAAATAATTAGACAATGTTAAAGGAGTTTGCTATATTAAAGGGTTTCTATGAAATCGGGTCCCATCTTCCAGTAATAGTACTAGATTTTTGATCTTAGTATACTCATACTTTGTCTTACTAATAAAAGTCGTGTTAGCAATCATAACTTTTAAACTCTCGCGTTGCATGTTTAATGTATAATAGAATACGGGAATTAACGCGAACACGCATTTTACCTTAAAATGTACCTCTTACCAGTCTGCCTGGGACCACGGCGAGTGCAACCTGCGCCGAAACGTTACGCATTTTAAGGTAAAATGCGTGTTCGCGTTAATTCCCGTATTCTATTATACATTAAAAGTCGTGTTAGCTCTGATTAGTTATAATGCTTTGATTTTTTCACTTGAGCACGGCTTCAAAATTCAGAGCTTAAAAAAAATCAACCCTTTAATGTCCCACTGGTGAGAAAAGGTCCCCTACCGTTTATTAGAAAGACATTTAATTAATAGACATTTAATTTAATGAATAGAATGGTAACTTTACTGTTGCGGTAATATTAGTTACATATTATACGATGTACCTATTGAATATTTGGCATAATCCTTCCCTTTGTTAGTGCTACAAATTCCTGCAGCCCTAAGAAAACTGGTGTGTTTTGAACTGTGATCAAATCGATTTATCTTAACAGCGGATATTAATCTGATTGATAAAGTCCTTTGTTTCTCAGAGATAGAACCTTTGTTATCTGTTAGTGCCTATTACTGAATATGTAAATACTGTTTCAAATATCGGATGACTCGTTTAGACTAAGGGTTATTGGTTTCCGCGGTAGATAAAGGGATTACTTTGAACCTTTTGCGAAAATAATTAAGCAATTCGGGTTTTTGGTTTTTGGCTTTGATATAGTGAGGTTGATAGTTACCTTATATACATTATATTGGAGTCGACTTTTGACATTTATTCCTTTTCAAAAACCATTTTGATAAAAAGAGACTTATCAGACATTATATAACATTTTAAAGAATGTTTTGAAGTCGCGTTAGTACTGACTAAACTATAGTGGATATAATTCTTCTTAAGTAGACCACAAAGAATCCTTTGCGAGGCATCTTTCTATATTACTAAATTACTAATGAATCCTAATAAATAACTCATCTGATACCTGGTTTCTTTCCACGCTGATTGCTCCGTAATCGCAACTAGCTGTGCTTTCAAAACTTGGCAAAATACGCAAAAGTACTATAAAGTAAAGGTCAACTACAATATAAATTCTGACCTAACACTTATCTTTGTGTTTTCGGCCACTTACTTCACCTAAGGGTCCATTTTACGTGAAAAATTACTACAACCCGCACGTTTTGCTTGCGAAAACATTATCTATTTTTTGCTTTTACTTCAGAATATACCAAAATTGCTTGCTTCCGCTACTTATAAAGTATGTTGCGGTACATTATCATGATTTTACTCAATTCCGTATGACTATGCATTGAACAAAGTATTAATATTCGATATCCACGTGAAACCAAATATCGTTTTTCACAAAAAAATACGTCTGATTCTTATTTAAATAGCGCATAATTTGTTTGTTTGCTCAATTCTTGATTCGTACAAAAGCGTTAGTGAAAATTATAATTTGTAGTATACGATATATCAATAGTGTTTAACACTAACGCAGATTGAACTAGTAACATAATGTTATCGATTAGCGCAAACTTAAACAATAATTTAATAACATAAATAGTCATTGAATAGATAAGGAATGACCTTATAATGTGAAACAAAAACATCACTCTATTTTATTACAATTAGCTGGGTCACGGTACTTTCATGAAAATCTCTCGCCTTTGGGAGACATAACATTTGAAATAATGGCATTTGTCACGCAAAAATATCAACGTTTTTTAAATTCTGCGCCAGTACATTTACCCACATGTATCTGTTTTTTCAGTACATCAGAAGCAATAAGTTTGTGTCCACCGAATTTATGGCTATTAAATATTCAAGTTTATCACGTTTTTATGTGGTCATTCGTTTCAAAATACACTTGACTTGTAAACTGTACAGGTAAATAAACAAAAAAGTGGCACTACATTCCCAACGTACAACGATATCATAAAAATAAAACTCTGTCAACGAAACAACGTAGTATTTTGTAACGCAAATAATTCATGCGTCACAGAGCATCTCACAAATCGGTTTCTACGTCATAAAAAAAATACGGCGATGAGTCTGAAATATTCGTTAATTTATCACGACGAACGAAAACTGATTCGGATTTTTGAACGCAAAGAAAACATCCACGAATTTGAAGCTTAAGACCGCTCGAATAATTAAAATGGATGGTTAGATATCCTAAACCTTTTATTCAAAACTCTTTGGGGAAATGGAAGGATGAAATATCTGGGGGCACGGAAGTGCCCCCGCAAGTCGAGCAAAAAAAAGCGGCACGGCCGTACCATCTTTTCTCGAAGCAATTCGGGCTATTTTCGACCCCCCTATAATGTCGTTGTGGATAAAGCAAGAAGCCTAAATTTTCAGCAACTAATCAGTCATTGTATAAACACGGTATATTTAAAATTTCAGTCAATTTGATCCAGTAGTTTAAGAATGACAACTTGTTAAAATTTTCAATTTTGTCACTCACTGATTCACTGACTCACTGACTCACCGATCATCAAAAGTCTAAGGTACTTCTAGCAGACTTAGAAGCTTAAAATTTAGAATACAAATAGGGTTTAGTGTCTTAATCTTGGGAAAAATTTAATATTTTCTAATTTCGGTCCAGTTTTCTAAATACACTAACTGCAACAATAACTTTGTAATCCCATATAAATGTATAAGATTACAAGGTTACATTTGCAGTTAATTAATCATTATTACTTCATTATTACTGTAGAAAATAATAAATAAATAATAGGTGTAGATAGGTACATACTATATGAGGCATAACGGGAGGGGGTATAGGGTGGGTAAGGGTGTTTAGCCCATGAAACTAAACAACATTCCCATAGGAAAATATGTTGAATTGTAAGAAAAAACGTCTTTCCATACAAATTGGACTTATGTTCGTTCTACAAAAAGAAGTGAGATGCCACCAAAAACATTCTGTATAAACCTCAAGTCTCGCAGCTCAGTCTTTCTGGCGTAAAAAGTAGTGAGATCTATATAATACCAAGTCGATTAATCTATTTCGTCTCTACTTAAAGGACCTTCTGTCTTAAGTTATTACATAAGTTATTATCATGCCAATATTAAAAATATTTAACGTTTAAAACAAATAGATCGACTTGGTCATCGCATAAAAACACAAAGTCGCCATTAAAATTTCAGGAGCATTAACTACTCGTCGTGCTGTGTAGTGTATACATATACATACAAATCATGCGATGGCCAGGTCGGTCTATTTGTTTTAAACGTAAAATATTTTTATTATTGGCATGATAATAACTTATGTAATAACTTAAGACAGAAGGTCCTTTAAGTAGAGACGAAATAGATTAATCGACTTGGTATTATATAGATCTCACTACTTTTTACGCCAGAAAGACTGAGCTGCGAGACTTGAGGTTTATACAGAATGTTTTTGGTGGCATTACTTTTACAACTTGGCTTTACGTCCGTACCTTTATGCCGATGGAAATGTCACACGATAAAGTTTAACAACTAAGTTTGTAAGGAGCCGTTTGATGGCAGTGTGCATTTTCTTCATGAAAATGGATCTCTTATGGTTACATTATTGCTCGAAGACTGATATGTAAAGGAAAGTAATTGTAATTTATTTATTTTAACTTCTTATACAAAGTTGTATAAAGGCGAACTTAATGCCAAAGGCAATGTAATTTCTCTCTTTATTTATGCCAAAATGAGCTCTGTCTGAAATTTTCTTCAAATATCGTCACGAAAAAATGGAAATATAAAATAAATTTGCCAAACGACCAAACGGTTGATTGAGTTCAGCACTAAAATAATTACAGTTTTCAATATAATTATTCAACTTCAACGTCCGTTTCAGAACCAAACGTTTCAAGGAATCAAGTCGTAAATATGTAAAACAAAAGGAATTCTAAGAAGGAAGCAATTAGTATCACTTCACTGTTATTGAATATCGTAATGCGTCATTCTGCCCACATGTGTATCTTTATTTTATTTTTGTTGGTTTAATTTGGGTGCATACATCGTAAACAAATGCGTATGTTGAATGATTGAAGCTCTGACGTAACACCGTTCATCGTTACTCGCGTTCAATGGCCGATTGTTTATTGTAGGTCGTAACTGGATTGACTAGTCCCATTCGTGGATTTGTTGTTTGGCATCGAGCTGTTGAAATTTTATTTGATTTTTCGTTTTCTCTTTGTTGTTTCAGTTTTTAATTGCGATGGTACAAAAACAATACTAAAATGTTATTAATCTACTACTGTTCGTCACACAAAGTGTCTAATTTTTTACATCTCTTGCGACAATAATCGTAGCAAAGTTGTAGCACCTCTGTAGGTCTCACGTAGCGATTATGCTACGGCGTAGATATTTTTATGCGCGTAGTATTTCGTTGCTCTTATCTACAGTCAGCGTAGCATTATCAGACGCGTGATTAGGACGGAATTTCATGAGTTAACTAATCTTTATCACGTGTTTCTTATTAAACCCACTTCTAAGCACTAATGGCGGTATTAGATTACTAACTATTTATATATCACAAACTAATTATATAATGACTCCATTTTCCTCCATTTCCTCCATTTTTACATTTTTTTCTTTTTTTTTAAAGACAACTCCCGCACTAAGAATTGCTCTTGTCTCGCGGGGACTTTTACAAACATACAAACAACGGACACAAAGCACAACCAGACCCGCACAAATAATTGCTCCGTGTGGGAATCGAACCCACGACCTCCCGACGCAGTGGTATCGGCGTGGCGACCTAAACCACTGCGCCACGGAGGCAGTCAAACTAGTTTAATAATCAGTTTAAGTAATTTCAATACTAGTATTTTTAAACTTTAATCAAATTCTTAACTCAGATGTAAGCAAAGAAGTGTTGATAAACCATGTTCTGGTTACTTATTAAACATGAACATTATATCCCTTTATAAACGGTTTACACAACGCGACGGAGGACGCCAAGTTGACTCTATCTAAGACAATGCTGCACTAAACTAACATTTACATATCAAAGCAAATCCCGAGCTAATATCCTAAACCTTAAGTTATTAACTGCAGTTCTCTGTAAAGCACTTGCAGACGACGTGGCGAGTGCAAATAGACCATGAATACCGCTCTCCACAGAGGTCCAATCCTCATATTATATTCTCATATCATTTGTCGCTTCCACACTAGCCGTACAGTCGTGAGCAAAAATATGTACACATCATCACAATCGTGCTCATAATAAGAAAATATATTTGAGGCGCTCATAGCTAGTTGTGCTCACCGGACATTTAGTGAGTTAAACAACCTTAGCGCGGCATTCGATAGAAGGGTTAAGCATAGTAGTATTTGAGCTTAGCATTACCAGGCCCTGGAGGAAACGTAAAAGTCGGTGCAGGTAATTGTCTGTATTCGACCCTCATACGGCAAAATTATTATCTATAATACCTTTTATACTACATTTTACTTACATTTTTTATATATTTGTGACCAAAATTAATATTTTTTATGTATATATTAAACTATGGCGGCTTATACACATAATGATTAGAAGCACAACGGGCCTTATACATAGATCACTTGCAACTAAAACCGATATAACTTCGATACTCGACAGTACCGACTGTTCAGAATCGCGCTACTGTTATGCATGTTAGTGTCACGTATATACATTTGTTATATGCTTTTGACTGTACCTGTAGCAATATTACCTGCATTGTTATGCATACGTTGTACGGCAGCCTCAGTAAGTCTCACTTAATTAGGCTTTAGTTACGTTATAACGTGCAGTTAGTTTTAATATGTGGCAACGTGCGAGACTGTGGACTGTGTTTTATGTTTTGCGGTAAAATTGTGGCAAGGAAAATTACTGTTTTGCTCGTTAGACGTGTGAGGCTAGTAAAAGAGGCACTAAAAAAAGATATTCTTAAATACAGAATTATTTTACAAGCGATTTAGACCAGAACACGTAACTTTATTTAAATTTAACACACACGCAGTGATTTATTTTTGTGTCGGTCGTTTTTTCAAAACAAACTAAAATAGAGTTATAATAATTATTGCTAAACCGCAGATAATTTTTCGTGGAAGTCGCAAAGACGAGACCAAAAGCCGGGAAGATGAAAACCACATTCTTTAAACATCACACGTGTAGAGTCGCAAGAGTATAATTTGAAACTGTGGGCGAATGGGGTCCTATTATAACAAACAAAACGTGGGCTTCCTCTTCTTATAACTCTGTCTTACTCTTCAGGGAAATAAGAGGATGGTGAAATATAAATAAATGTAGGAAAAACATCTCGCGGTCGCAAAACGGAACCTTATCACAAAAGCATGAGATACTTTTATACAAATGTACCTTTTGAATTTTGAAAACCACTTTTTGATAATCAAATGTTGCCGGTGGAAGTTCGATTCAGGTGAATGGAATTGATAAGATAGAATTGACCTTTCCTGCATAATGTGGAGAAGCTTTTAAGTATTTCTTAAGTAACTTTTTTATTGGTTTCCTGTTAGCGTTTTTGATTAAATCCCACGCATTTGTCAACGTGATTTCGAATACACGAAGTGTTTTAAGAATAATGTGAAAAAATAAAAACTCATAAACGATATTCTTTGTCATGTAAGTATAATTGAAAATGCAAAAATATAAACCAACGATAACAGTGGTCCAACCAAAGGTTATAGAACCATAGGAATCTGGTTTAAAAACGAAGAAAGACAAATGCGAATGCTCGTCATATAAAGAGAATATTTTTTTCTAGCGTAGCCGTTATTGTTGCTTTTTTTACTGATTATAAAATTAAATTAGGCATAGATCATTAGCTAATGTAAGAGTAGAAATAAAAGGCCCAATTATCATTCGCGAAATGTAAACTGTCACAAAATAATCCGATTTTAGTTGAACATGAAGAATGAAAGACATCTCAAAACAAAATGTAACATTAATTAATATTCCGAAGAAGAACAAACAACTGAGAACTGAAGATAACATTGGTGAAACGTTCCGAAACATCAACTCGAATACAAAGGAATTCAACTTTAATTGTCCACTGTTTATTTTGATTGTAGTGGCATTAATAGAATTCTGGGTCGTTGTTTTGCTTTAAAACCTTCTTTCATAACTAAATAAGACTTTATTAATAAGCGTTTGTCAAAGTCTAGCCGTATTCTGGTGTGTTTTGTTCTCTAGTTTTCTAGTTTAATTTCTCGTTATCTAGTTTGTATATCCTTTAAAAGGACTCACACCATTTGCTTTAAAAAAAAGGTAAAATCCACGATCCGTTACTTTCCTGAGTTTTTTTTTGTAATCCCTGCTTATCCATTGTTGGGTAACGTTCTTGTATTGCAAAATTTAAAAATATTTCCCATTCTCAACGACCCATAGCTTTTCCCATCAACAGTTTCCTAAATCTGCAACCTAATCGGATCTGTTACCTTTTGAGACAATATGTATATATATAAAAATATTCTACGTGTACAATCTCAGTTGGTGGTACGAAAACTACTGGTGCATGCGTATTAAGATTAATGGCACTTGAAAATGGATCAGGTCACGACACATTGTAAGTTGAAAAATTGTCTTACACCCTTTGAGATTCAATAGAAAGAATTTTGGCAGTAGAAAATTAGTCTTTCTTCATAAATTCTTTAAGTTTTATGTTCCGTTTATACAGAGGCTGTGTGTGTCGATTCAACAGCGGGTTAAATTGGTGGCCACCATTGATTTTCAATTTATAATTAAATATAAATTGCTTGGATCGACGGTCGATCAATTGGTCTAACACTCTTATTATGGTTTTTATAGATTAACCGCGCATTTTCTTGTACCTTGTCTGTACTTTTAGGTATGAATGCATGTAGATTTAGTTACAATAGAGAATTTCAATGTAAGTATTTCGGATTAGATAGTCGTTGTTATTCAAATTTCACTGACGGCGTTTCAGTCTAGACTTTGCTAATTATACACGTGTAGCTAGTACCTACTAATTAAGCAGCATACATACACATATGTACTATTCTAGATGAGGTTTTATGTTAATTTCACTATATAACCATCTATGTACGCAAAACCTGTATTTAAAATTGAATTTTAAATTTATTTTCATGACTTTGATGATTGGGAAACTTATTATAATATGCATTAGATTAGCTGTCTTCACCGCAGTTTGCAGAAACCGCAGTCGTAGACCAGTGATTACGTTGGTACTGTCACGTGCAGGGTTCTCAACCGCACACTGTATCGACGCTCGCAGTAACGTGTCAACAGAATGCACACGTTATGAATTTAATGACTACACCTGAGTTACCGGAGCGGAGAGACTACTAAATTGGGACGGGAATACTGTAGTACATACTAGTTGAGATATCGTTCGTGTAATAAATTGTAGAGGTTTGTGTACTCGTGTGGTAGACTCAATATTACGAGCTAGAGCTATATTATTTTATAAATTAAAAACCATAAGTGTAATTAAAATTGAATATAATAAATTTCAATGCATATTCGGATGAACACGTTATATTTATTCAAAGACGAACTCGCGAATGTTTCAATGAAAAGGTTTGTCGTTATTTTCCGTGATAACCAGCGTTTTACGATTGACGCTAATTAAAACTTATGCTTTAAAAATATATTAAATAAAGTGAAATTGAATATGACGTCAAAGATAAAATAACCTGGAAGGAAAATTAATTATTTCACTCTCAGCATGTCGTGTGGCATCCGTAATTAAATTTATATTAGCCCGTCTATTCGTCGACCGCACTCTGATTTGCGGAAATGCCGAGCGTTTATTCTTTCAAGCCTCAAGTTAACGTCACGAACATGCAATTAGTGCCTACACTCCACATTATGAGATGCTATTTTAACACCCTAATAGCCCCAAGCTGTTTAGACCGTGAATTCTGAATAAGTATACTTCAACAATCCGTGAACTAAGTTTTAGTAGTTTGAACTTCAGATAGACTGTTCATCACATCCCTCGGGAGCTGTAAGCGAAAACTAAAAGTCTAATTAGTCCAGTTTTCTATTATATCTGCATAATTTTCACATTTATCTCATTTTAGGGCTATTAAAACTTTTAAGAACCCAACTCTACATTATTCTTACGTGTTTTTATTGTTACTTAAGAAGTTAAGTTTTGGAATATGTGAAACGTGTCACATAAAACCAGATGTTTTAAAACATTTAAACTTCGTCTGCACTTAAAACCATTTTGAATTAATCTTGGTCAAGACGTCGATCGAAGAAGATCGTGGAGTAATTTTAAAAGTGGTTTTGGGCAAACATACTTGCATACAAATATGTTTATTTACATGCATATATTTCTGTTAATTACTCGTAAAGTAGCCATAAATATTATAACATTAAAAACATAACTACTGGTTACATACGATGATGTAATAGACAAAAGTTATTTCAAGTACGTCGGAATTCTGACATGGGTTAATTTCAGTTGGGATAGTTTGTAACACATTCAGTATATAATGAAGGTCTGACTCACTAGATATTATATTTGAGGTATGTACAGAACTAAATTATTATTATCATCCTTTTAAGTACATAGTCACTCTGTAGTCAACTTATATTATTCGTAAATGAATTGTCTAGATTAACATTTAAAGTGATGCTTTGCCAGCTTTAATGACGTCACGTGGAGTAGGTATTCAACAAAATGCTAAAGTAAAATGATTTTGATATTCTTAATATTATTTTTCACGTATTTACGTAAACCTGAACTTTGCCATAAATCTTAAACCACTGGTATGAGCGGAAGGTTTGTTGCCTTCCATTTGTTACAGAAATACTGTAATGCCATTTCGAGTAACAAATATCTAGTCATTTTTCATATTAATATAGCAACGGATCTACCTATGGTGCTTTTATATGGCTAGTCAACTATGTAGTGACATAGGATTACCATCAGTTTCAACTTATAAAAATGGAATTTTAATGCCCTGTCGTATTACGTGTCGTAGTAAGTGACGTTCCACAGTTTTTACCAACCCCAATGGGAACAAGGCATGTTAAATAGAACTTAAATATTTTGTTTTCCAACCATTTTAAAAATGAACTCCGCTAATTGAATTAAAATGTTCCTCCTCCTCCTCTGTAATTTCGAAAATAAAATACGTTGAAAACCTTGTCATACTTTTTTAAACGCATATACTTTCCTGCTATACATAATATCCCAAAAGTGTAGGTAGAGGTGTAAAAATACATCCACATTTCGCCATTAATAATGTTTTTCCTATGTAACAGGGGGCAAGCCTATTGCAATAAACCGGGCACGTTGCACACTCTACAAACTCCTGACTACTATTGACATAATGAATTTATGAATGCATATAAACTTTTGCCCAACCAGGAACTCGAACCCGAGACTTCGTAATCAACGATCAGATACACTACCGATCGCACCGTTACTTTTCAAGTTAACCAAATATTCAAATACGTATCATATGTAATTGTTAGTACCGGGAAACAGGTGAAAATTAATCAAATGATAACAAACAATGCCTGTAACGTAACACAAAGGCACGTAGATTGTCATAGCGGTCATTGACCCACGCGTGGGGACGAATACGACGATTAATACACTTTGTTGTTACTATGTTATATGAGGGAGTGTCTGTTGTTCACGCTAAAGCTTGAAAGCCTGTATGAAATAGGCACTTTGATACAGACTTCTTTGTCAATGGAATTATTATTGTAATTCTTTTTATGAAGCTTTGTGCCACGGGCATTACATCTGGAAATTTATGCGTAATTAGAGGTACATTGGTTGAATCAAATATTAATGAGGAAAGAGGATCGATACTGATATCATTTTTGCAGGATACATTTTTTGACCTTGCATATTTAGAGCCTTGTCATCGCAAATCAGCAATCATTAACAAATCATTGTAATAGTGAGGTCCAAGGCTGAGGGCTGAGAGGCTGAGAGGCTGAGGCTTGCCAGATTTACCTAGATTAAACTACAAGCAATGACAAATTTATTAAATAGGTAATACAAAGATCGCTCTAAAGTTTTATAAAATAAATAATAGTTGCAAAAGTCTAGAAGTTATATATTTTAATATAAAGTTTATATTTCGGGACCAAAATGGTATTACCTAGGCTTCAAATAAAGCCTTTAGTTTTCGTCATGACAACAAATATATTTAATCCAATTAATTTGGAAACCTTTGTTCAAACGCAGACACCGCCGCAATGGGTAGGTAGTTTATAATTCCTTGTAGGCCCATTACAAGCTTGTTTAATTAAGTAACGGTATAGCTAGCAATTCATTATGTTATGTTTAGATTAGATAGTTTGTGTGACCGGTGAGCGCAACTGGCTATGAAGCGCTCATACCCGGTCGGTAAACGATCAGTGGATTAAGTAACCCTCGGCGCAGTCATTCTGCAGAAATACGTGCTGTTAAGCGAAATTATTAATTGATATATAAAATTTGTTTTACTTTAATGTATAACGAATCATACTCAGTATTGATTCCCATATACCCATTATTAATCATAGAAAAAGAAAATCGAATTCCTCTACATTCTTACAATGTGTGCAATACACGTTTTGCCATTTACGAGGAGGCGAGACTACTGTTATTTCCCGGTCACGTTACCAACCCCCCTTTTTTATCTAAATCTGAGACTTCTATTCCTCAAAGGATTAAAAGTAAGCAACTCCACCAATCACGGTTATTCTTTACATTTCCTTTACATTACTTTACACTATAAATTTTATCTGCGAATAAATATTAATTCTTCATCCTAATCCACCATAAGTTTAATGACCCCATAACGGCTCTCCATATGTACTTAAGTCCTAATAGTTTAATGTGTTCCGGCACGAAGGGCTATCTCTAAGCAAATAGCGGTTATCCATCTAGGGATGTGGCTTAACCATGCGTGCAAACTTACTTAGCCATCGGATATTGATCGACCTAGGCTGGGATTAGCTATGTAACCGGCAAAAGTTGGAATAGATTTATAATAGGTATTTGAATTTGTTGAGATTGATCTCATTCTCGATGAATATGAAGGTATTCATTACGGATTTACAAACTAGAATTTGACAAACATTCTAGAATATTAAACTTCTTATAATTTGTTCACGTTGTTTTTTCCTTTTTTTTTGTCAGTGTTTGTTATTTGTAATAATCCTAGTACATATTCGCCACGGCTTTGTAATACCTGCAGCAGAGGTGTATGAAAAATATCCAAATTTTGTCCCATTTAATACTAGCGAGTGTTTTGCTTTATGCCACACTCCGGACACGTTTGAGACATAGTGTTCATCAGTTCCATAGTCTACTATTCTCACCAGTCGGGTCTGGTAGTTCAGTTTTATACTTTGGAGTTTAAAAAACAATTTTCAAGACAATCATTTGCTATTTTACGTGGTTTATCAACAAAAACGTCAATGGGCGGCACAGGAGTACCTAACACAGTAAGCACGTACCGGCCATTATTTAACCTATAAGGATACCAGATAGTATCAGTTGTCACTTCCCTTCTATTTTTGTTTCGTACAGATAATGCTGCACGTGTGAATCGAGTTTTTGTGGTAATAAAGTTTTGCTGCGTCAATGGATTCCGGCACTGACATTTGTTTAATGTTCAATAACATGTATAAATTTATAAATTCATACTTCAGAAGGTATGTTAAAACTCGGTCCCAAATGTTGTCAATGAAGATAACAAACAAACTTTAACTATCGAGCTTAAATACCATGGTAAGGTCTATAGTTATCAGATTTAATTATATAAACCTGTCTGTCTGTTACTCAATCACGCCTAAACTACTGAACCAATTTGTATGAAATTTGGTATGGAGATATTTTGATACCCGAGAAAGGACATAGGCTACTTTTCACCCTGGGGAAATGTTGCATTCCCATAGGAAAATTCAGGTGGCGGACGAAGTCGCGGGCAAAAGCTAGTATTGTATATGTTACTGTAAAAGCCCGATCTGTGGTAAATCCTTAGATTTTTCTGTAAAACCTAAGATTTACCAACTCTCAATGGTAAAAGTTCTATATGTTAATATATATCTATGACGTTAAAACATTTCTGACTGAATTCGTATCAAAAACACATTATTGCGATTCGCATGAAAATTTACTTTCAAATATATTCTCACCAATAATCGAACAAGTAACTCAGGCACAAATTTTAAAATATTTTTTACATTTAATATCAACTTTGTACAGTGCAGGAAGTTTGAATGGGCGTCAGTCATTAATTAAGAGTATGCTCTACTGGGCTATAAGTCCTAACTCGTTTTATACTTTGCTCGTAGCTCATCTGATACAATCTGACTTGGAAAAAGTTTTTAACTCTATCGCTATCCCATTATACGGATAGTTTGACCCTTCGTCTTAGCTTGTTAAAGACTTTACTAGTTATGAAAGATAAAATGTGGGTTTTAAGAAGAAATATGTATATATCACGACCAGAAGAAAATACAGCCAAGAATATGTCTACGGGTACATGCATTTTCAATCGTATTTTTTAATATAAGAATATTATTTCAAGTATCGAAATTTTTATAGTGTAAATTTACTTTGAAATGAATAAACAGAAGTCAAATTGCTGTTTTTATTTTATTTTTATAAATTGCTGTAGAAATAGAATATAACAGTGTTCACATATTTTTGTTAAACATTCTAATATTATGTGTGCTTGAACCGTAAACGCTTACGCAATGCAAACAACATTGTCAGAAACTTGTAAGAGTATAATCTTACACACATTAAGTTTGAGAGAATACAACCTAAGCCGAATAATATCCTCAATAGTGTAAGGATTGTCCAAGCACCTTTCTGTTTATTATCAAATGCTAGGATCAAACTATCTTAAGGTTGGGATAATACCAGTATTTAGTTAAAGTGTGCTTAGTTCCTTGATTCTTGAGCATAGGTAAAGCCTCAGGCCACTTGCGTTTTTTCTTTGTGGAGTTAAATCGTACGGGGAAATATCAAAGCAATCGAATGCCAAACACAAGAGCACTTGAGTAAAAACGTTTAAGGAAACGACACGAAGAGGCTAGTCAAGTGTAAACATACAAAAAAACTAGATTCTTTGTTTTAAGAACATTGCATTGGTTCTTTTGTCTTATTTTTTGATATTATTTACTGGTTTAGTTGGTAATGAATACGTGTGTCGCGCATACTAGAACTCAACTTAAACTATCGATTTTCCAATATTATAAGCGTCTAAAAATACATACAAGAAAGGTTTTAATCCTTTGAACTAGGTTACGTGAGAGCGTAGAAGCCGTAAGTTTTGTAAACAAGTACGTCTTATCCGTGGAAAACTTGTACCTGTACTGAGAGTAATCTTCTTGAAAGCGTTTTAACCACGACCAACTCTGCATAATGAGATCTGTGGACGAATGATAGCACATATTGCCTAATGTAGTTTATGCACCTGTGATAAAGTGAACTTTTGGAGTTCTTTTTTGTTACCATTGTTGTAAACGTAACCTTCATTTTACTCTTATGACCACATTTGTATTCTCTTGTCCGTAAAAAAGCGAAACTTGCATCGCACTGTATGTAGTAGTCCTCAGACGGGTAAGTCTGAAGTAAGAAAAATGGGTAAACTTTGCTATTTCTAGATTACTACTTATTTATTCTACCCGCTGCTGAGAATAGGCTTCTATTTGTCCATACCTAGATATTATGTATAGTCACTTGAAAAGCAACGATATTATACACACCATCTCCCAATTTATGGAGTATTACCCTTAAAACAAACAGCCCATTGAAACCTCATACGGTCCGTTTGGAATGCTGAAAGGATTTGTTCTAATGACAGCACAATCCCTTTTAATATACAGAGATGGCTCGGGTCCATGTAATGTTTAATTAAAATAATCAACGTCGACCCGTTCACACGTCAGACACCACAATAGGTTTATTACAACCGCGTTTTGAGATTTAGGCCACCTACGGAATAAGCAAAATTGAATTTATTTGAGGAAAATTTTACAAAGGGTTTATTTTCGTACAAAATAACTTTCGTTCTAGTGAGGTATTCATTACACTTTTATCGCCGTAACACTATTTAAAAAACCGCAAATAGTTAGTGTTGATACTATTCGTTTTTTGGTTGATACAATAGCATCTTTAATCTCATTTCCTGCATCAATTTTAGGCCTATTTTTATGTTCTAACATCAATTTAGGGATCATTTATTGTATTAACTTGGCAACCTTGAAGCAAATGCGAAAATCGTCGTCATGGCAACAAACAAACATGTTAAAGCTTTTGAAACGTTAATATTATGAGGATCTCTTCCCTGATTAATTATAGTTTCATGTTCGTTTGATCTTTACTATTAGCTCTATACCTATTATTATAAAATTAACGTTCATTATTACCACAAATGGTTTGTTAGCCATTAATGTATTTGACTGTAATAATATGTCAAATCTACTACTTTGTATGAAATGTTTAAGTATGTCATCATTTCTGTATGAAAATACGTGCATATGACGTCACAGGCTTGTGTTATTGTTGGAATCAAATGAATGACTTATGTGCTGTTTCTATTTGTATTCATTTTAAAATTCAACGTTAGAGAAGAAAGAACGAATATAGCTTAAACATTTCAAATGTCTGTTTTACCAGACGAGTGCTGGTTTGTTTTAGAAGCTATTAAATACCCAAACACAATAAATCTGATTTGCAAAGAGTACGCAGATGACTGTGTACTAGTCAGCCACATATAGTTAGCATCCCGAAGACCTGTTTTCAACATTTTGATTTACAAATAAAGAAATTTTCCCGTTTCATATGTTCAGACAGAAAAGATTATTCATTTTTCATGTGTATTTATATAACGGAAATAATGGGAAATGAATTTTATTTGTGCAGACGACGGGGCAATATGTATTATTGAGCGTATAAATGTGGACGTACTTGTATGAAGTGGTTAACAAAAATATTTTCTGCTTTATAATATAATATATAGGACAGAATCCTTTAGACTGTGGTATTTACTCATTTCAAAGGTAATTTATATTACGCGATTTAGTAATAATTTCGCTTAGTTATAATGTGATACGGACATTTGGACAACGGACAATATGTTTACAAATAGATTTTAAAACAATTTGATGAAAATATTTTTTTTTAATATAACCTAACTTTGATAGTCACACTAAAAGTCGGCAATGAGTATTATTTAGTCACTTTCTACAATACGAAACCTAGTTTACACCGTATTATTAGCATCTATATACATTATAGATATCAAAGTAATTGAAGGACTAAGTTTAAATGAACTGCCGAAACTAACAACAATGTTTCAATTCCACTCTGTATTAATATTCGCGTGTTTATTCAAAACAATATACTAACTAATTTTAATTAGTCAAACACATTCGACTGAAGTAACTTTTCATTACTGAATACTATATGAACACTGTAATTAATTCTAACATTTAGTACATACTGAATGTCATAAAATAACAATATTCGTATAATTTGTTTTAGACAGTTATCGTCAAATAGTAATTCCAATATTAAAATAAAAACTACAGCTTTTTTAAGTGAAAACGAATAAGTCTGTAACTTTTGATTGCCTCCGTGGCGCAGTAGTTAAGGTCACCACGCCGCTATCATAGCGTCGAGAGGTCGCGGGATTGATTCCCACACGGAACAATTATTTGTGCAATCCACAAACAGTTGTTTCGGGTCTAGTTGAACAAATCAAATGACAAAAACAAACAAAACAAAACGTAAAATACGTTGTACAAAACATTAATTAAAAATACATTGTCAATCGGCTTTCGATAAAGACCATAAAGCTCTCGGTATCATTAAACGGCTTATTTCGATGAGGCATTAACGTGTCCCCAATAAATAAACGCTCTTATAATGAAAGTATACAAGCGGTGAACACCGTTGCGATAAAATTCTGCACATTTGTAAATGCTTGACTGATTGCTATCGCATTTCCGTAAATGATTTTTTCATATTCTATGGTGGGTATCTTTTAACGCACATTGATGTAGTTGGAAAAAAGGTATACTGAAATTAAATGATCTTTTTTATTATTCAGCCCAATTCTCACCCTCTCTTGAGTATGGACGTCCCTCTCAGAACCGCTCTTTTTGCGATACTGCATTTGCCTTTAGCAACCTACATATATCATGATGTCGTCTAACCAGCTAGTCGGGGTAAACTTTTGTATTAATAGATTAATTCCTGTTGATTTTATTTTATACCAAACAATCACTTCCAGCCCATTTCTACTTTTTAAGCTTCATTTAAAAAAAACACCTTTTCTTAACATAATAATTATTGATGACTTTCATTATTAAAGACAGTAAAGCAATTGGAGGTGTGAATAACTAATAACATTAATACAATGTCTTAAGCTAATCAAATGTAAACTAGAGAATGTCATCAATTATTCACGTCAATTTTCATTATCCTCTCAGACTATTATTAAGTAGAGGGCAATAACCTGCTCCGAGTTGCCGTCATCATGACAATTTCGGTTAATCAATCAAACTGGGAATTATATCTTTATTAAAAGAAGACAGTTGGTTCAGTCTGAGTGAGAATTATATTCAGCACTGGGTCTCAATGGACTGATGAAAAGAAGACTTAGGTATTCATTACTCGCTGTGCAGTGCTTAAGGTTTTACCTACGCCAGTACCATTGTGTAGAAAGGTCGTAGGTTCAATACACATAACACGGAACAAATATTGTTGGCTTTCACAGAACGTTGTGCCCGGGTCTGGTTGTTTTATGTCCATTGTTTGTGCGACAACAGAGCAATTGACTGTGAGGAAGAAGTTCTTCTGAAAAACAATAAAAGATAATTATCATTACATATATTTGCCATTTAAAACAGTTCTTACAACAGTTAAAAATACCTATTATGAACTCAAACATGCACTAATTTCAAAATATTATTGAGTGACCTTTATCTTTTTCAGATACATTTATTCTGAATGTCAGTAAACTGTATTTTTCGCGTAGGTTTTTCTCCATTTCTATCAGTCTCTAAAAATATTCTCAGTATTTTTCAGTGAGTAGTGAAAGCACCTGTCTATATTTCAGTTGATGCATCCTCGTATATGTTCCTCGTACCTATTTCTCGCTTTGGAAAGTTATTTTTTACTACTTTTTTGTGATGCAAACCCGTCTGGATACAAGAACTGTATAACAAACAAATATTTTTCTTACTTTTATAAGAAACATAAAATCTCTAATAACTAGACAGTTGGGTAGGCTAAAACTGAGGATTATTTTAAAAATTATGTATGCATTCAAATAATACTAATACCAAAACTTGAATGGATATAATTTTGTTAAGCATTCACATGAAACTACTGAATAAATATTGTTTAATTAAACCTCCTATTAAAATACTCTATAAATCTTCCCAAACAAAAAAAAACTGACAGAAGCTAAAAATATTCGCAAAACTTTACATCATATTCAAAACATATCACGTATTATCTATCAATTTATCTTTACAAGTCTTGTATTTGCTCTAGTTTACAACTCCCTTGCTGCTCGGCTAACTTCAAGGAAGCGCTTGTATTAGTCCACGGCTATCAAGCGACAAACTACTTGCCACTACTTATCCTTTATCGCGAAGTTTAAGCTGTAAAGTTATACTGCATATAACTTACAAATAACTTTAGCTAAACTCGGAAGGAAAATAGGACGATAGTGTAAACTGTTTGGTTGCTGGTTCAATAGTCTATCAAAGACAGTATACTGTAATATAAAGTACTCAGAATCTAGTTTCAATTTAATCATAGTCATGACGAATACATATTTTTTTTTTAAATAAAATAAAAAACGGCACACGGGTACTACAAAATTTTAGTATTGTAATTTTTTTCTTATATTTCTTTTCCTTATTCCTATTTTTGTTTTGTTAAAAGCCACAGTAGTGTGAAAACAAGACTTTTAATTCTTTGAAACTTTGAACTATGAACTTCATTTGTATTTCGTCAAGACCTTTCAAATGCCTACCCTACAAGAATTAGGCACAAAGTAAGAAAACCATGAAATATCATGAATTACAACAAAATATTATTCTATTTATATTGTAACCAGATACGACAAATAACCTTGAAGATATATTTACGAAGAGATAGCATTAATTTCATTTGCGTGTACATAATTCAATATTTGTTCATTATACTTCAATTAGCCGCGTTTCCATTTCGGAGACATCTAAAAAGGGACATAAAATATTCAATGGTAATATTCGCTCGTACATGGAACACTAATTATTTTAAATTAAAGTACTTAGGACTAAGCATTCGTAAATTTGTTTGCTATACAGTTTTAAAGCGAAATACATTCCTTTGTTTTACGCACTTATATTTTAAAATACAATTGAATACTTTGTCAGTAGATATAAACTCACATTAATATTTCCTCTGTCGTATTATCACAAAAATAGAACATAATTGCCTATAAACGGAAAACGTTTAGAAAAAGTCGTAGAGGCTGCTACGAAGCTACGCCGTAGGCAGCTACGTGACAAGATTATTGTAACTGTCTACGCATTAACTTCGTAGGCCTTGCGCTAATGTAATATTCTGTTCAATTTGTATTAAGATTTAGGAAACTGTGTATTTTGTGAGAAGAAAAATACAATTTAATTGTCAGTTGATTCGTGTCTTGGCCAAAACTTTGGTGCCTAAATTTTGTACTGACATACTTTGGAATATTTCGTGAAATATCCTTGAGCGTCGTATTAGAGCAAAATCAGTTGATTGATAGCTATATTATAAGTCCTGTTGAAGGCAGTCTCCGGAGGTATTTACAATTGAAAAAAATATCGATTCCCTCTGTGTGTTGCAGTA
This sequence comes from Anticarsia gemmatalis, assembly GCF_050436995.1. NCBI lineage: Eukaryota > Metazoa > Arthropoda > Insecta > Lepidoptera > Erebidae > Anticarsia > Anticarsia gemmatalis. The sequence continues at coordinate 6,668,313 of NC_134760.1, forward strand.
ACTTCGAGACTATTCTTTTCTGAAAGCCTGATCAACGTAAACATCTGTTGACAACTGTAAACCACTATTTAATTTAATGAGTACGTGTCAATAAACAGTAGTCATTGGAAGTTGTAGTTATTGTAACTGTCATGCTAGTATATTATCCATCTTACCAATCTTTTAGAAATCGAGAATGAGTAAAATACATTTAATTGAAAGACTTGTTTTGATATCCACCTCTTATAATAAAACTAGCTGACCCGCGCAACTTCGCTTGCGTCACGTAAGAAAGAATGTGGGTCATAATTTTCCCCGTTTTTGTAACATTTTTTGTTACTACTCCGCTCCTAATGGTCGTAGCGTGATGATATATAGCCTTCCTCGATAAATGAGCTATATAACAGTCAAAGAATTTTCCAAATCGGACCCGTAGTTCCTGAGTTTAGCGCGTTCAAACAATGATACAAACAAACTCTTCAGCTTTATAATATTAAGTTTAGATATATATTACGTTTTTCAATATTGAATCATATTTATAACAACTCAATTTTATTAACTGGCAGTTTACGTTTCATCGAGGAGACACCAAACAAACCAATTAAACTCGTTCAACGGACGATTCCTGGAACCTTTTTGGGGAAGCCTCTGAATTTAATCCACGCTTTTAAAATGTGAAAAAAGACTCCAATTTGAATATATTTTTTTGTAAAAATATCAAGCCTATTTTTATACACTCTGAGTGGGAAAAATTTAAAATTTTATTAAAATGTACGTATAATAAAATAAGGGAATTAACGCGAACACGCATTTTATCTTAAAATGCCTAACGCTTCGGTGCAGGTTGCACTCGCCGTGGTCGCAGGCTGACTGTTTATACATTAAACATGCAACGCAAGAGTTTAAAAGTTTATTAAAATTAATTTCTTCATTATATATAAGAAGCGAGGTTATGGCAATACTGAGTTCCGGACTGTCGATGTATTACTAAAATACACAAACAATTACGAGATTCAATGTAGAACCTATCTGCTTTCTGCCTTGGTGTCCACAGCCGTTTAACCAGTGCCAAGTCAAGAAAATTAATGTTAAAAATAACAATAATTATAATTGAAAGGTTCCAGACTAAAGGATTAGGGATAGTAATTAAAACCGCTAAAGCTTTGATTAAACGTAAAATTGAAACAAAAATACATTTTGTTAAGGTATAATTCTAAGCCATCATTATTGAATAAGGGCAAAGGAGCGATTTTATTTAAATTAAAAATTACAGCCCGCAAATGATGGTTAAGGATAGATTGAAATAAAATGTAAAACATTGACACGGTAATGTTATTCTTCATTAAATTTATTGTAAATGTACACAAACACTTAGAGTTTTGTAAAAAGGTAAAACTAATGTGTGAATACTTTGAGTCTTTCATAAAGCCAAATTTCAAATATAATGCAATAATTAAATCAATAAGATTTACCATACGGATAAATATTAATTTATTCATACGTAACCTTAATTTGCTTAACATTTCGCAAATGCATTTTGATCGATGCAGGGGGATCGAGAATTTAAAACATTTGAACTCGATAGCACCCACTGTACAGAATCTCTTTAGCAGCTACTTCATAACTTCATTGATAAACGTGTTTTGCTGGTAACATTTTAATATACTTTAATGTAACGAAGGTGTCGAATAGTTGAATATTAAATGTGTCATAATTAATTAGTAGGCTACATTGTATTTCCGCATACAACATTGTGTAAAGGTAATTAAGGTAATTAACATGACTGATTATCGTTGGCAGATACGTAACACGAAATACGCGTAGACTGAAATAATACATATGTATTTTTAGTTCAAGATTAAAGGTTATAAGATGTTTCGTTACCTACAAAATGTGTAAATAAATATTAATTTCGTTTGTGATTAAGTTAAAGTTCATCGAACCTTCTAAAACGGGATTTCTTCCCAAAATATTTGTGTTAAAATCAAAAGAATTTACTGAATAAGATAGTTTGTAGAAATCTTCATGTATTAAACATAAGAAAGAATACTACAGCCGCTGATTCAGACTCTAATAAATAAATAAACATTCGTCGTTTTAGCTGCTCCTTTAGCCGCACTTTCTGTGTAATTTGTCGTTCTGGGAATACTGAGAATAATAATTATGAGTTGAAATAGTTCTTACTAACACTTTAAAAGAACATCTTATTAAATTTTAAATACCAGTTAATCAAGGATGATGTTTAATATTTAATTTGCGGAACAAAAACAAGAATCGTTTAGTCACTTCAAAGGTTATTCTTTTCAAAGATTTCCTTTAAATAATAAGGTCTGTCCAAGAACAAAGTGTAAATTGCCTCAATAACAACGTTATAAACTGAAATTCAGTCACGGTGTTTCAAACTCCTGATTAACTTATAATTGCTTTTGTGTCGATTCACTTAATAAATTGACCAAGAGAATGTTGGGTCACGCAAGGTACGAAGTTCCGCTGTAATCAAGGAAAAGTAGGTAGGTATATTTAAGATAGCTTGGTTGTGATGTAAGTTTAGAAGATGCTTTATTTATAAAATAATATATACTGGGAGTACATTATCTACAAACTTGGAAAGTAATTTTATCTCAACATAAAAATAATGTATTCGTACAATCGTATAAACGCCGAAATCAATTAGTTATATAATGTTATACGTTATAAATAATTTTTAATATGTTAAATAATGTTGATAGATTTTAAAAACTTTAGTAGCATGCTTATTAGATAGGTAAAAAATAGCACCATTTGTATTCACCGTTTTAAATGTTTCTCAGGAAGTCTTTTTTACGTTCACTACGTACCTACTTCTTGCGTCATTCCTAACTCTGATCCAAAAATGTTAATAATAAAACACTCAAGACCCAATAACACTGCCAACCTACTCCTAAAATCAAATACGAACGAATATATAATAAAAAAAAATAATCGCATGTCACAAAGAATAAATGTAATTTATGAATAACATCAAAATATTTGTCATACATACATTTATAACTGTTTATTCGGTAAAGTAGCACTCCATTATTTCCCTCGGGTTGGGGTAAGGGCCTGTGACAGGTGAATAGACAACATCCTCTTAAACGAAGAACACCCAAGTATACAAGTTCAGTGAACAGTGCTTGAGACGCGTTTGTTAGTGGCCAGTAATACGTCTAGTAGTTGGGTACCATAATTAGTCCTACTAATATTATAAATGTGAAAGTTTGTGAGAATGTATGTATGGATGTTTGTTACTCTTTCACGGAAATACTACTGAATCGATTACGATGACATTTGAAAGGGTTTCCACGCGGACGAAGTCGCGGACGAAGTCGCGGGCGATCTCTAGTAGTTTATATTTCACTTGGCTATGTATGTTATTAATCACATAAAGTAGATCTTTTCTTGCCTTTGTCTGAACGTACGCGTGGCTTGAAGTTGTTTTTCTTTTGAGCCTAGCCTTTCTCCCAAACTATGTTGGAGTCGGTAATCTCGGCAAGCGTAGCTTAACCTCAGAGAACGATCCCCGCGGCTATTGTTAACTGAGTCACGAGCTTCGCGTATAAATAGCGTTAAGAATGCTGATGATAATTGTCTATCCGACCGGTAAGGTTGACGTCTTCAATCGTGATATTCATCTTTCAAAACATAAAAGTTTACACTTTCTCTTTCTATAAATGAATCACATCCTTTCTTTTATAAAGTGAGGCCGGAGGCGACAATCAATAATAATATGTGTAAAAGTTAAGTCAGTTAGCAAATATTACAAATAATTACTGTTTATTAATTTCGAATCCAACACCAATTAACAGAACAAAAGTAGCCCAATACAGTTATATTTATTCCGAACACATTTTGCACTGAGTTAATTTGATTCATTTTAATAATTCTCGCACCACAATTTTGTATAAACATTATCATTTTCGAGACTTTGTTTCTCACGGCGCACAGCGGTTTGAGATTTAACGTAAAACCTCTCATTAGCTACATTGTATAAGAACCAATTAACGATGGAAATGTATCGTTGAGATCTTTTCTGATCTGACAAAAATAACAAAAACATTAAAAATATATACATATTTCCTTTCAGATAAGTCTACGCCCAGCGGCTAAATGTTTATACAATTCGGACGTTGACAGTTTGAGATAAAAAAATATTTTGTTACGCAGTTTACCCTGAAGCTTAAGTAAAAATGAACTATAAATATTTTTTATACAAATGTTGCGGAACCTTTTGAAAGGAAAAGTCTGAAATAGTTTACATCAAATTAATTTATCTTTGTTTGGACTTATAGTACTTTTGTAGGATGTTTTATTTATTATCTGCACTCACATCCTACTCCTATCAACTGTCGACATCCAGCTAGCTACCGAGAAATATTGTATGAAAACCACGTCAGCGTCTGCAGCGGGCACCGTACAAACTAATTATTCTGCAGTGCTTTTTAAATGCCAAACTGTCGATACTCGATAGTACTCAGTGTACAAAATCGGGCTAGAAAACAAAATGTATTATGTAAAGTAGGGTGGTCCAAAAAAATTTTTTTTTAGTTATCACTTTCGCCACGGGCTTAATTTGTTACACGTATTTGAAATAATAACGTTGCAAAATTTGAACAAGGTAGCTTTAGTGGAAGTGGGTGCTCAAAGCAGTTATACTTTAGATTTTTTTGTGAAAAGTGCAAATTTTTCTTTCACTGTTATAGGTCTTTTTTGGGTATTAAACTAAGCTAATTCATTATATATATGACTGTTTAAGTGTTTAAAACTAAAAAATATATTTAAAAAAAGTGTTTTGTTACATAAAATAGGAACAAAATATGTTCAATAACTCGACAAAACCACGATATTTTTCTTTTGGGTTGTTGAGATGTGGAACCCTTATCAAGGCTCAATCAACATCTTACTCTTCGGCAAGTTTTGCTTCTTTATCACCACTTAATTATTGAACATATAAATTTGATAAATTCTGCGCGCGGTCTTATTGAAAATGTGGTGGAAATATGGAAAAAATCGGGAATTTCGACAAGACAATTAGACCATTGCATAGAGAAATTTATTAAAAATCTTCATAATTATAGTCATAATCACTGTGCTTTGGTCAGTCAAGCTCTCCTCAAATACCACTATTCAAGAGATTCAGTGATACATGGGAGACTTTTTCGAAAAAGCAGTATGATAGTCTGATTGATAATTCGGATACGGAAAATTTCGCCCTGAACACACTTGAGACTCTTACCATCGTAAAAGCTGGGGAAAAACAAGTTAGCGATTACTACAAGGAGTTAATTGAACTCACTATGATCGTTTGAACAAACCACCTTCTAAATTCATTGGCTGGCCCCAGGTCCAATACACCACGCTCGATGGATGTCTAAATTGAGTTATGCTATGAAGATTTTTCTTTTCAGGCATTATTTACACAGACAGTTATTGTACAAATAATTCCTTAAAAGAATAATCTAACTAATTAAAAGTTAAGAACAGCTAATAGCTCGATTAATTAGTTTTGGTGCTCATAAATACACCAAGACTTGTATTGAAATGCCTTTAAAAACAGATGCACCAAGAAATGACTTGTACGATGCCATTGATTTTGAAATAAGTAAAGCTGCAAGGAAGGTCTTAAAGCGTCACCTGTGGTATTTGCCAGACGAACTTATTATCTTTGCTCTGTTTTCCGACAAGCTTTTTTGTGGCGAGAAAATGGCCACAGTTCATCAAATGAATGCTGATCGTAGTTCTCGTCCAGAACGAGGTGACAGTCGTTAACTGTCATTTGATACACATTATATATATACTTTTGCGTCGGAAAGTTCGCTAAAAACAGATTTTCTACTAGATTTAAGGACTTTTTCTTGCAATTACCATCTGAGGTTTGGAATGAAAATGCTGATTATCTTTAAAGCAAAAGTTGCATAATTGCTTGTTATTAAAGAGGCTGCGGTAGGGGGTGTGAAACTATTTGAAGACTACAATAGCTTGCTCACTAAGGACGAGGAAGAAAAACAATATATTATTACATTTAGTTGAAAAAAAACATGCAACTTGTGTCTACTGAAACTTCTAAAAAGGAGTTAACTAACTCAGTTTTAGATTGATCATAAAAGTTTTTACAATAACATAAATTAGTTTTTGCTTTGATCATTCATTTTATGTGCCTTTTAACTACTTATTACAATAAAAAGTCTTACTTTGATGTACCTGTAGTGAAATGTATGCTCATACCCTTTTTGGATATTTTACTAAAATTTTAATATTTTCATCGCCGTTGAGCATCCACTATTACATAAGATAGAAAGCTGATTTTTTAAATATATAATAAGTATGATTGGTGTAACAAAATGGGAGGGTGGCGAAACTTCTATTTGAAAAAAAAAAAATTCCCCTATATCGGTGGACCACCCTAATGTAAAGTCATGAATTAGAGGCTAAACATTCTCTTTGATTGAATCACTCAGTAGTTTCTAAATGTTGTTACTGCGTAAAACTTTCTTGTGTTGATTTATTTATCTCACAAACCACTGTAAACTTGAGGTTGAGTCCCAGTTTGAAACTCTTGATTAACTTTTAATTACTTTTTTAGTAATCCACTTGAGGTATGGCTTGAGGTGAAATGTTAAGGTTTTTGTGAAATATTTTTATAGGCATAGCTATAAGAGTTGCCTAACAACTTTATATTTTTAAAACCTCTTTATTACATAAGCTTAAAAATCTGGTGGAATTAGTTGGAAATAAAAAAATCGATCAATGTGAGACTGTTTTTGACGACATAAGTATGCATGATTAATGCATAATAATATAGGTTTTTTGTTAATATAGGTTTTATAGAGTTTTAAAGCTGACTGAAAATAGAACGAAAGGTTTTTATAAAAGACACAATATTATGAACAAGGTCACACATTATTATGAACTTTAAAAAAATATTACTGTATACTTACCATTCTATAAAAACTAGTCAATCAAAGCTGACAGTTTGCAATTTGTTATCGTTCTAATTGATTAGTGCATTGATCGTTATTCACATGTATATTACGTTATTTATGTCTATTATCTATATCTATCTAACTATATCTTCATTTTGCAAGCTAACAATTAAATGAATATTGATTTACATCTAACGTCGGTATTGGAATATAGGAGTTTCAGAGAAATTATAATTACAGTTTGCCAGTGCAGATATTATACCTGGAATTCCGCGCTTCCTTAGTTTAAAGTAAACGTCGGAACTGCTAAATACATGCTATTAAATGAACTCCCACGCGGCGTTGTGGCAAAATATATTTAGATCAAATAAAAATGCATATTTTATTTCAACCTCATATAAGATAACTTGAAAAATATGTTGTTTAAAGAAATGATTAAGTCTATTTATATATGTGGGTTGATTGATAATATACCTGACAATGTACCCAATGTGAGATAATCCCCATTGCACTAAATGACTGAAATAATAAACATTAATAAAAAATAATATGATAGTCAAATTGTTAGCCTATTTCGTCTGCTTGAAAGAAGTAAGCAACGTTTAATTAAAATCCGTTCAGTTTATTCATCCAAAGTGTCGAATTTACAATAAACAAACAGATTTACTATGTAAATAATACTCATAACAAGGACTTAACTTATTTTTCCTATTCTATTTACCTGTATTGGTTTACATAAGCACTTGTTTCTTGACAAATCGATTGCAATATTCTCCCAAAATTGACATAATGTTTACGTACTTTACGTCCTCCAAACGTAAGCGTCGGTGTATTTTCGGCGTTATTCAATTCCGTGAATTTAACCTACATGTTATATTGGTACTCGTTGTAAATGTAGGCCAAGTTCTTTTCGTACAATATACGAGAAATTATATTAAATCAATTTAATTAATAGACCAAATATATTTTGATTTTGTCGTGAAAGATCTTGAAAGACGTTTGATTCATCATAATATAAAATTTGGAATCAAATGAATTACAGCGCTGGATTAATAGCTGGAACTATTTGACAGCTTTACAGCAATAAAATTTGTTTTGAAGATGTCGGCACAATTATGGTGATTCCTGTATCCCGACTGTAATCATTATTATCAACCCGAGTAAAATGATCACTTTCTGATGTAATTATGCTTGTGTAAATGTTTTTACATAATACAGAAAAGAGCTGCCTTATTTTTTACATTACTGCAAAATTTTATTTAATTAATTAAATCACCCTAAAATAACACGCAAGTAAATGTAACCCCTTTGTTAAATAAGGGAACGACTGTGTGTAATGATGAATGTGAACATCAAACCATAAATTAAAAATACCTACCTGGCATTCTCATGCTACTATTTTAATTAAGTCACGGTTATAAAAAGTAGGTTTTACGGTTAAAATAAAAATACACTTCAACAACTCAGTGATGTCGATTAAATTTGCATTAAATTTATAACAATTGAATGGTTTTATTTTTTTATAAATATCTGGTGAAAAATGAAATAAATCCATGCATACAACCCGGTATAAAACCATAAGACGATTAAAAAACTTTAAAAGGCAAATTAATAATCTGCATTAAACAAAGATATTATTCTTCAAGCAAGAATACAGTTTTGTATATCTTGAAAATATTAACATCTGAATAGAGTCGCAATTCTTTGATGTCGGAATAAATATAAAAGAAAAACTTTAAAGAATAGCATTTTTCGACCATAAATATTAAGTAAATGTAACGATATGAATGCTAAAGGAAAAGTCCTGCGGGCATTTTCCCTCGCGTTAATTGTTATAAATTGCGTTGCGTGGGAATTGCTGCAAGCCCGCTTATTCATTTGTATCGTCTGAAAACAACGAGCCTTTAAATAGAATGCAAGTTTGCAGCATAAATTACCCTAATTATAATATTTTCAACAAATATATTATGTATTTTCGATTTATAATAATTTTTTCTACAAATTAATATGATAGAGGTGGAAATTAATATCATAATTACTTAACCGCGAGGTTTTGGGTTTGTAAGCCTCTTTTACTGTTTTGGATGACGAGGATTTATATGGTTAGCTCATTTGTAAGAACAATGTTTTTCTTTGTTACAGCAAACACCGCCGATCTAGGAGTGCTGGACCCATCGCTTTACAAATCTGATTGCCTCGATGAAGATCTTATGTGGCCTGAAGGACATGTGGTAAGCATTTTTAAGTTTAAATAATATCAGAATTACATTTTAAATATCAAATATCTTGGGAGTAAAGTAGCATTTTTCACCAACAGATAAACAATAAAATATCACTTAAATTTCTTCAGCTATTTATAAATTTCCATTCAGCAATATATCAACAGAAAATATTGTGTACATTTTTTTTATGAACTTGGCCGTATTACAATCCCGTGCATCTAAACACGACACAAAAATTATTTCCAGCTTTTTGAGATCGAAGTATATTTTATTGGAAAATTTAACTTTTTAGATCAAATCATCTTTTAGCGAGGACGTGAAACTGGCTGTTATATCGACGCAGATCATGTGGATTATACGCTCCATTAACTTTTCGTTAACTTTAGATTATGTTCCAAGATATATACGCCTTTTTAAAAACCTTTACATAAAACCGATACACGAACATAAATCATGAAACTGCACTTGCTTCTTAAACAGTATTTATTATTGCACGAAAACCCCGCAAAGAAAATTATATTCAATTGAATCATAATGTACTACGTACCAAAACATTGCGCTTATTATATTATCTGTTAACCCTCAAACTACCGTAACATATTCTTTCATATTCACGTTCCCCGCTGTGAAAGCATATCGTAAAAGCGACAAAGTCCTTCATAAAAGCTAGTAGGTACGCTCGAACCTCATTCTGAACTTTGTGGGACGCTGATTAGTTTACCGCTTAAATCTTATTACGCGGCGCTTGAATTGCAAATATCAGAACAGAATAACAGTTCACAATCACGTAGTTTTACAAATTCAATTTTATCCTTATTTAATTGAACTGAAAACATTTTACTGGTGTTTTGAGAAGCTTAGAGTAGATGGCGCTCACCGGCTGATAAGGGATCTGTAGGTTAAGATACCCTTGGTGCTGTAGATGAGTTGTTTGAAAAGCACTGAACTGAGCGTCTCCGTGCTTCAGATAGCATGATATAAGTCATTCCCAGTTGTTGTCAATAATAATTATTGCCGTTCGGGCGCTGAAATGCATTCAGGCGGATATTACAACTAAAAATAGTGATGTTTTATCCCATCTTGTTGTTTATTATTTTTCTTGACATTTATGTAAAATATATTACATTTTAATACACTCAGCTCGAGTGAGCAAAGTAGAAGCCCTTGCCAACTCGTGCAACACTTAAAGTGCACTGGAGTGCATGGCGAAGTTCTTGCAACAGCGCCCTCTCTCTCATTATATTAGAAACTTGAAGTTAAGTAAAACGTGCTTGCAGGTGCACGTCTTAGTTGAACATCGTACCAAGAAATAAGTGAATATTCTTTACAGCAAAAGGTACCTACAACATAAAATTTTGTAATACAAATTAGCTACACGCGTCAAAGATATGATAGCACTTTTAGAATAAAAGTCAAAGTTGAATTCCAAAACAAAGACACAGCTCATTACCCCAACATAATACTGGGCTTACCTGATTATGGTGTATTTCTAATCAGTAAAACCTAACGTAAGGTTGAAATATTCCGTCAACAAGTCGGACTCGTGGGCGAATTTACTGTCCCTTATGAATATTTATGTACTTTGCGTTTAACTTTTACTGTTTTCACGCTCCATTCTTATAGGAACGACATTAAAATTTATAGCCCCCAGCTATAAAGATTTACTCTCCTTTAATGGAACAAGAGTCCGGTTCATAACAACCCAAGCTTCATTTATTTTTGTATAAGAATAAGGCCCTCGTCAAAAGAAAACGATTATCTTGTTATCACAGGGCAGATTGACATTTTATATAATCATATTTCAAGCTTAGGCGGATTTGAAGCGCCCTTATATTTCATCGTAATAAATTAGTTAAGACGTTAGCAAAATGTTCGCAAACATACAAATGATCAAACATCTCAGTTACATTCTCTTTGAAAACAAAATTATGTTCTACATTAATCAACCTTAACAAACAATGTCTGCAAACACAGCTCAGACATCTTTAGGATTAAGACCTTTTCACGTTCAATAACGTCTTAACGCTAATTTGTCCCTTTCACTTCGCACCCTTTATAATCCTATCCCTGTGTCAGCTACGTATGTGTATACCCACTTTAGCTCCTTCAAATGCTCCTATACTTGAAAACGTATTTCAATGTAAGCGGATAAGTAGAGACGCCCACCCGTTTTAATTTCGTGTAAAAGTGACACGTTTTTACGATGGCCCGTATTTGATAGCGCGTACGAAAACGTAAATTGTATACCGTTGTACATACGGGCACAACCGACGGCAAACTTTTCTCATTCACAACTTTAACTGTTCTTACTGTACGCGTAAAAGTAACTCCAAAGACAGTTCTCGTCCTTCGTAACTTTAATTAAATTAAGATTTGAGCCATCAAAATATTTCTTCAATGAAACATAAAAGTGAGCCCGTATTTGTACAGCCGAAACTAATTCAATTAAGACATCTTTCTACCAATGTATATTTTCAATAACAAAATAAATGACCAATCCCGAAACAACTGCGGATTCCATTTCAATTTATGTGTATTGAAAGCGGGGATCGTAAAATGAAATCGCCGTTGGATGCGAAAGTGAATGTAGCGTAAATCGTAGGGCGTCATTGATATGACGTGTCGCCTTAATTGACCTTCTATTTTAATTTCCCTAGGGTCGAGTGTGGTTCACTCTGAAATACGAGGCGGGGACGGAAAGGCTACAGGTGCATATTATAAAAGCGAAACATCTGCCTTCCCGCACCCCCGCGCTGGCCAATGCGTGTGACCCGTACATCAAGTAAGTGATTGTGGCGCACTAATGTAATTAATGTTTACGCCCTCGCGGCGCGGTTTTGAGCAGTTCCAGACACAAATTATACTGTTGATTTATTACTTATTTTATTGTTAACGAACTCAAATCAAGCTACTTGATCGCACCAACGAATTTCACACTCTTCTAGATTCAGATTTACGTTAGAAAATATTTTTTTTATTCGCCTAGTTAGTTCCTTCGAAATGGCACCTCTAACTGTAGATCTATTGAACAAGAAATACGAATAAATTACATATTTTTATCTGAATCTAGAACAAAAAATAAAAAAACATTATTCTCATCACGTATCGACGGAACTGCGTAAAATTCGGTCGTGATTTTTCAGCACTTATCTTGATCTTGTTCATTTTTAATGAGAAAATTATTGTTTCTCTCTGTGGGAAACGTTTTACGTCATCAACGTATTTTTTAATGAAACATTGTTATTGGAAGCACGATTGTTCTTGCGAAACATAATTAACGTTGTGTGCGCAGAATAAAGCCAGAAATATATCGGCTTATTACAAAAGTTGATTATTGGATAAGCCGGGGTTTGTGATGTCATGTCACATGACGTGGATTGGGGTGTATCTGTTTGTTAAGTATTGTAATAAGTAAATAGAAATGTTAGACTTATGGTACATACCCTCAGTTACTTTTTGTGGAGCAACAAAAAGAACACGATACCAATTTATAGATAACATTATCTCACTGTTGGTAAAAAGGCTTAAGACGGCAATAGATTTACATTTCTTTTACCGGTCGCCCACTTTCTTTTGGAAAAAAAGCATCGCAAGAAGTGACATTGTATTAATGTACCTTTTTAGCCAAAATGTGTATTCATTTTGCAACGAATTTGTCATACAATTTTCCTAACCAAAATGCAGCAATTTCACAACCCAAGTGACTTTGAAATGTTACAAAGTTGGACATCCAACTTTCCTTTACAGATTAAGTCAACGAGCAAAGCAAACGGCATTGTTTACCGTTTGTTGGGTTTGTTTGAATTAGAACAATGGTATTAATGTAAAGTGAACTTGCCAGGATCCAATTGATGCCGGATGAGAGGAGGGTGCTCCAGACCAAACAAAAGAAGAAGACTTGCAACCCGTTCTTCGATGAAACGTTTGTTTATCAAGTGAGTTTACTTTAACACTTTATTTTGTAATGAAAAATGTACACGTTTTACTTCATAGATCCGAACGGATTTTATTTGAGGTATTTGAAAAACGGTGAACATATATTATAAATGGGACAGATTTTACATTAAACTGCGCTTAAATTATGAATTAAATTCAATTTAAATTTTAGACTACATACATCATTTTTACAATTGATAATTTCATTTCAATAGTTTATTCAACGTCTGACCCTGTCCTACCCACTGTTTTTCTACTACTATTGCTTTTAATAAAAATAAATAGTGTTATTTTTAAGTTAAAATATATTTTTATTCGGCTGACACGGCGATAAAAGGATATAAACGTGAGCTTTCAACATCCATATACCTGAGTCGTAAAACTCATGAAAAATACAAAAAGAAAATACAGACATTATTTTATTATTTTCACAGTCAGGCTTAATCAAACTGAAAAAGAAAATGAACAGCAAAAATAAATATAGAAAAATACATTTTACAATTTTGAGAGAACCACTTAACCCATTGTTGTAACAAATCGCTATGTTTTCAAGTTTTCACAGTTTGCGCTTTATTTGCTTTCTTTTCATACAGTGGCTCGTAATTTTAAGTGCGCAAACTACACGTAGGTTGTATTCAGACTCAAATAGAACACTATTTACAAAGGTTATAAAGCACGTCTGAACTAAAATAACGAGACTTGGTAAACTTGCGGCCTGCTTTATTTTCGCTTATATTTGCGCGTCTTATTAAAATATCATATTTCAAAAATCATTAAAAATTTGTAAGACCTCTTTACTTTTATCTTACAAAACAAAAGATCTTTTATTTTTCTACAACGAAAGAAGGTAACTGAGAGTTCTTTATGAAAATAAAACCTTTTTTGATATTTTTTAAGCAATGTTTTCCTGTACATAACGAAGGTTAACAAAATAAATTAAAATAAAGGCTCAATCTCATTAATTTTTTTAACATGATTTGTAAAAATCTTAATACAAATATACGGCTAGGAGCCAGTTCATATTTTATGAACTATTTTTAAATAAACTAACCGTTCATTCAAATGCATGCTATCCAGTAGCGCGGTCTTATGCGGTCGATACTATACAGTTTCGGGAGCTTGACATTTAAAATCTACCACAAAAATAATTCTTTTGGCGCCCGCTAGAGGCGCTGATCAAGTTTTCATACAAAATTTTTCGAAAGTGGTAAAGAATCGCGCTACAGGAATGGTGAAACCGGGTTTTAGTATCGTGAAACAGGAAACTAGTGTGTGCTGCCAATTTATTAACAGAGCTGCTATTTACAAGCATCAATTGTAATCATCCGGACTACATGCAGCGAGAGCCAATGAGTAAATATTTGAACGCGGAAATTTGTCGGATATCGTATCTCTTTGATGAGACTAATTAGTTAATGGACATTTAATATTGACGTGATATAGTATTAACATTTGAGATTGATTTTGATAACTTTTTACAAGTTTATACTTTGCATTTCATAAAACTGTAGAAGAAATTAAATACCACTATCGACTACAAGAAGCTATGGGTGTTGTATAAAAAACTGATGAGTATTTCGAACGTATTCCTGGAAATTTATTTGTTCTAAGTAATTTTAAAGACACGATAGTATCGAATATAAAAAAAATATATAAATTGTTTCCTGAGAATCTTTGTGTGAATCAAAAAATATTTACTTTATTACCATGTTATCTCATTAAATAACGACAAACGAAATTGACAATATTATTATTACTGGAACTTACATTCACCCGATCGGTAACACGTAACAGGGAGTCCCGCGTCACGTAAAGGATTTACCACGAACCCGACATTGGGAGCCTAATCCGAAACTATCAAAGTTATGGCACCGCCGCGCCTCAATCATTTACAACCACACAACATTTTCTTACAAAACAAATCCCATTCGAATCTCATATGGAACTCCGTGGAAACTTTCCTCATTAAGCTTCATCGTTGAAATTCCTGAATCGTACGCGTTTAATATGAGTTTAAATCTGTTTCTGACAGACGGATTGCTTGATTAGTCTCGTAATTCGTTATGTGAATTCTTATTGTTGAATGTATATTTGAGTCGGAGCTCATTGTGTAACAAACACGAATAAATATCTTTTTTATTTTGCGATACATAGCGTGTTCAGCAATATATCAACATAGATGAAAAACAACAACATAGATGAAAGACGTAATATTAACAGTGCAATTACCTACACCAAGAACTATCGAATATCAAGCGGTTAATACGAAATTTCCTTAAAACGAATGCAAGAAAAGGACAATAATGCAAGATCTTAATATTCCTTTCAATAGTGACTTCGTCTACACATGATAAATTTGTGACATTTTCTTATATCTCATCTCTCAAATATATGTTATGGTTTTTGTTTCCCAACAGATTCCACCCGGCAAGCTCGAGAGTCTGACCCTAAAGCTGTCAATTCTGGATACCGGGAGGGTTGGTAAAGGCAAGCAACTGATCGGACACATCATTCTGCCCTTGACTGAGCTGGAAGGTGTTGCTCCAGATGAAGAACCGCAGCTCTACAAGCTTGATATTGAAAAGGTAACTATAAGACTAAATACATGATATCAAAAAGAGCTCATCTAATATTACTAAGACAGAAGATAAGACCTTTTCGAAATTTCATACTTTCGTATTAGCTTAACCTTTGTTCCAAACTATGTTGGGGTTGGCTTCCAGTCCCACCGGTTGCAGCTAGGTACTAGTGTTTTACATGTAGCGTCTGCCTATCAGACCTGCAGAACCCAATTACCTGGGTTATAACACGATACCCTTCGGTGAGACTGGTTGTCAGACTTTAAGCTTCTGACTACTGTAACTGTTAACGACTGTCAAAGATCTTCGAAAATGACAGCCGGGACCCACGATTTACTCTCTAACTCGATCTGTATAAGATGGTCACCCATACACAGAACAACCTTGGCAAGCGTGGTTTAACCTCAGAGATCGATCCGTGCGGCTGTTGTTAACTAAGTCACGAAATATTTTCATGGTAAGATGGATTACTTACATTCGACTACCGATATACCTACTTAAAGTGGTCACCTCGCTACTATAGTCAGCCACGTGTCTTGAATTCAAATTCCATCCAGAACAAACATTTATGTAACGAGAATGAGTATCTATTCTAAGTCTGAATGTAAAATCGATATTTGTGCGTCGTTGTGGTCTTTTTACTGTTCTGTGGGAAGGCCACGCGTGATTATACAAAAATATGACAAGTTTCTTTAAAAAAAAGTTGTTTTAAAAAACCACTGTAATAGCTATTATTTATCGAAAACGCGACGGTAGTTTGTTAAGGCCCGTGTTGCTGTTAACTCTCTCGTAGTTATTAAAGAGAAGCGAGGTAATTCCCTTGAGGGGTGTCTTGTCAACGCCGATTTGCTGTGGCTAATCCGCTTTGAGATTGTTCGTGAGTGTAAACCGTCCCGTTGTCTGCCTTCAGCGCACGTCAACGGAGATCCTTAGTAATTGCAGCCACGCAATTATGTGATAGAAATCTAGGAATACGTAGGGTAATAAAAAATATGTAAATTTGCAATATGCTTCTGTGTTTTGCAACGATACACAAAAGAAACATGTGTTATATTGTCAGTTTTGATAATAGTGGTTAAGCATTTTTCGTTTGAAATTGTATCAATTTACATTCGCTATTTTCTACATTACACCTTAAAAATGTTATCCCACGCATTGTGTCAATTGGGGTTAATTCTATTTAGTTGAAGCTAATTGGTTCGCCCCCTACGAAGCGATGTCTATGGCAAAGCAACTTTAAAGTGCTCTACATCCAGCTGTGCCGTCTTTTGCAATATCCTGTTTATTTTCTACAACTAATACAAATAAGTTATTCTAAAAGAAAACTGTTGCAAGTCTGTTGTTCTGTTCGGCTTATATTATAGATTCTAATGATGGCTTGATGAATTGATGTAAATAAATTTATTCAGTACAGTATTAAGCTTTAACAGTAAAATTTTTACGTAAATAGCAACTATAATATTCTCAAAATTTCAGTAACCAATGTGGTTAATTACTCCATAGTCATATTCAAAGAGAATATCAGTTATATCATAGCACATGCCTTTAAAAGAATATTTCCATCAAGTTAATATTCGTATCTCTTCACAGGATCTTCAAGACCCAACTTCGGATCTCGGCGAGATTCTAGTGTCGTTACTATACAATGAGAACCTGCACAGACTCACAGTCACCGTCATAGAAGCCCGAGCTCTTAAGGTAACGTATCTTTTGAAAAGGTTACTTTCACTTTAAACTACATACATAATCGGGACGATACAGCAATATTCGTCGAAAAGCAAAGCTAATCCGAAGCAATCATTGCATTTGTTCGACATCAGTCGGCTTGTGCCGATCGGACCAACGCAGTTATGTTCAAACGACAAAAGCCCATCGGCATAAATAGAAAGTCGCCACTAGTTGCCAAGCCGAGTGTTCACATGTACCGGTCGAACGGTTAGTGACTCCCGAACATTCATACTCGTATTTTAGACTTTGCCGCCCAGCTATGGCGACTTATGCTGCCCGACTACGTCGCACTAATAATACAATATGCACTATTTCTTTCAGAATCGACGAATAACTTGTCTATTACTCCCTACTATGGGTATAAAAAAATTAAATGGTCTTTGTGTCAAAAATGAAATAGAAGATTTTATTTTTTTACTAAAAAATCAAAAATATTCGGTATGGTTATAGTGTTAAGTCTAGTTGCAGTAACTGTTGTGCCGATGTATTTTGAGTTACTACACTATTGTATTATTAGTGTCATGTGTAAAGCAACAATTGTATGCAAAATTGGAAAGCACCAGAATAAAATTACTTAGATTCTCAATGGAGCCACTGTATAGAAAGATACTATTCCCGGGACAGAAATATCAATTTGAATTTGAATAGAACCGATGCGGAAATTTTTATTTCAGTTTGAAACACTCTCTCACGCTTGTACAAAACTTTATCGATATTCTACTCCTTTTATAGGTATAACTGAGGGTTCGGGACGCTTGGTAACAGTGTTCAAAAGACCTTTGTGGTACCAATTAATGTTTACTAATATAAAGCCAGACCACTTTGTCAAGGCTTTCGATACTTATATATTCTCTACATTTCGAGTTTATTAGTTGGCTTTGATTGTTTTGTGAATTTATAAGCAATTTACATTATTTATTTAGGTTTACAAAGACGTACAAATCTTTGTAGCCAAGAATACTAGATTAAAGATTTACTTTCTTGAATTATAAATGAAGTATAAAATAAACCTGTAAAATTAGAAACAAAAACATTGTGACATTGACATTTTACTGGATGTTAATTGTTACTAATCAAATAATTGAGAACTAACTAATAAGTATTTAACTAGTTAACCGCAATGCTTTGCGTATCTTATAAAATATTCATTGCGTATTAAAACTTTAAGACGATTCTATCAAATCCTTAGGGATATTTGAAACTCGATTTATTTTTAAATCGTAAAAGGCTTTTCAGAAAATTGCGACGAACATAACAATTCGATTTCTAAGAAAGTTTCTTCACAAGTGTGTTGAACACTTTTACCGTTTGCTTTTCTGCCTTGGTATTTCAAATTACAGAGCGTTTAACGTGTCAGTGTAATAATATTAGAAAACAACTTTTGCTAACTTTACTTATGTAGTTAGTTTGTTATCTTTACGAATTTAACTTATTTAATCAAAGGATTTCAGTTGTTAAAATCTTTTATTTGATTAACGAGTGAAACTAATTAAATGCCATTTTTACTGTACCTACATAATTATACAATTAAAATCTGTTTTCGTAATATTGGTAAAATTACAAATATTTTCTCGCCTCGTAGCAACTTAAGTGTAATATCTGTTTCTAGAAACAAGTTTATAGCTTAATCTCTTTGTCTCCTAGTTGGATCCGTCATCAAGCAAGAGAGAGATGGTGGTTCGAGTGACACAAGAGCGAGCATGTCGAGGTGTGCGCGCACGTCGAACCGCCGCTGTTGACGTCGGTGAAGACGGATCCGCTTTCGTCTCCGAGTGCTTCCACTTCAGGCTGAGGGCTGATGAACTTCATACCACGAGCGTTACCATACAAGCGTTGCAGCCACACTCTGTTTATGCTAAAGGTAAGGCAGAAACATTGTTACTCTACAATAACAAGAGATTACACCTCAACAAGGTATCTAACCTTATCTACACGTCTTTGTCTTCTTACCGCGTGGTATTTGCGCGTAAATATACTTTTCGTGGTCTGCCTTAGCAACTGTTTGAGCCGGTTTTTATAGTGCGCCGAAATCTTTGTAAATCTACAGAATTAATTAAGTTTTTGTGCATCAAAATTTTGCTTAATTTTCTATTCGAGTTCCAAAACGAGATTGGTGAACCCTACCCTTTTTACAAAGATTCAGATAATAATACATAGATTTTAAGAAAATCTTCACTGAAACCAGGTGCGAAAACATAAGAGTGAGTTTCCCGGATAGATTGATTTTTAAGCCAGTGGAAACCTCAACACGTAAGTTTCATAAATTCGTTAGATCCGTGCCGGTTTCCGAGAACGTGACCTACACGGAATAGACTGAATCACTTCTCATAGGTCGTGATAGAGTCCGTAATACTTTTACATTTATTCCCTTCGTAATACCCAAGAGAGACATTAGAATAGTATACTAATTAACCGAAAGAGGAAAGTTCTAAGCGTCGTATAACTTTACCCTTTCTCCTTATTTCGCTCCCACATGCGATGACGTCACGGTATCCATGATTTATATGTTCCATTCATTTGGCTTGACGTCAGTGAGTCATGGCCGTACTTCGCGTAAAGTATTATTACAGTACTCTGAGAAGTAGCCGTTGTAAAAGCAAAGGCTGGTTAACCGTGTATCTCGTAAATGTAAAAGTTTATTTGTTGTGTCCCTTCTTAATAAAATTGTGAGCTTTTCTACTACGCAACATCAGACATAATAGTCGCATGTCAAACTATCTAGATAAATGTATTGTCATATAATGGATTTACGCAGATGAAGCATGAAACCGTTAGACAATAGCTGTTCTTGTTTCTGAAACATCAGAAACAATAGAGATATCGCCATAGAGAAACAAAGGCATTGTTGTTGTTGCAGATCGGCTGCTCGGCAAGTTCGTGTTAGGATCATACATGTTCGCCAGGGGACGCGCCTTACAGCACTGGAACTCTGCCCTCGCCGCGCCCATGGAACAAGTCAAACAATGGCACCCGCTAACCAATTAAACCCGACAACCCGGCCAACGCACAATGAACGTATCGACAACCCACCCGGCCTACCAGTGAGTCTATTTAAATCAGCTGTATTATATCATATCCACAGGGACGTACTCGGCACGATTTGTCCCGGTCTTTGTAATCTCATTTTTATTCCCACATCGTACGTGATTGTACTTTGTGTATTATAAACATAGATTAAGAAATTGTGAAAACGTTCTATTTGAATTGTATCGTGAAATTTCAAGTCTAAAAATGAATTTAATCATATTTTTGTAACTCCAATTTACACTATATTCCATGTATAGCATTGGATTTGGAATTCATAATGTTTCGATCACGCCAAGTTAAATAGAACTTTAGTTGCAACAAACCTTAATAGAATAATATATTAAAATTATCCAAAGGCATATTTTAATCGATAAAATTATCTTGTTAAATTTTCAGAAATTCTCAAATACTTTTACTATAGTTATTATCTGAAAACAATTTATTGCTCATAGGTTTTATGAAGTAAGCGTATTACATATTCAGAATATTTTAAAATAAGCTACACCTTATATTATATCAATATACTTATTTATAAATGTTTAATAATATAAAATATTGCCAATATACACGTATTGTAGTAGGAAATCATTTCGACAATGTGCAAGATCAATGAAATAAAATGATGTAACGCCAAATTGGCGAAAAATGTGTTGTTTTATTTGCAAAGAAGTACCTACGTTACACTCCTGGCTGGTTAAGATACCTTTAAAACAATAGAACACTGTTATTTCATGTAGGTAAATGAAAAGTTCTTATCGCAAACGTTGCATAAGAAAATAAACACTACTTTTAAGCTTAACAACTGCATTGTTAAAGGTAAATACCTCTTTAGCAAGCGAAATGATACTATTACGTAAGAAACTCCACCTTTACCTACTCAGCGTTCAGAATACAAATGGAATTAAACCTGTATAGCTTTTGGTGCAACGAGTAACTTTTAAAAGGGTGAACTCACATAGAATAACGTACATAAAATTTTCTCTTAAACACTTTTTGACCTTCGCTATCGCGTTTATACGCGTCCTTATCTGGGAATTTAATATGTAAAATGCTTTAGCAAGTACGGGCCTGCATTTTTTGCAACCGTTTTTCTTTACTATTGTTATAAGAACTATCAGCCTTTTGTACATATTTTATACAGTTAAATGTTTACAGTAAGTGAATGTGATTTTTTGAGAGTTAAAAATAGAACACGTTTTTCTATGAAAATACGTCGTAATTTTCAAAAAGTTTGTGCTTTCACAAACTAAGTTACATGAACAAAAGCGTTGACGTAACAAAGAATAGGTAGTCATTTGTAAAGAAAAACCCGAAACTACAGGTAATTATTTATTTGCGTTAGTTACAGCCATTGGGGAGAGCGTCATATGACCCGTAATTACTGAGTGCGGAATTAATTTGTAGCACTAAATTACTAGTAACCGACTACTAATGGGCATTTCATGGTACTAATTGATAGGTATTGTTTTTATAATATGACCCTTTACAACGTGAGAATAATTTTCCAAGCTTTATTGACGTTTTCAAAACAGTGACGTCATTAGTTGGTATGTATTTCATCTATTTTCTAATGTATTATATGAATAAGACGCTATACACATTTAATTTTTGAGCATAATTGAACTAGAGAATTTTTATAAAATTTAAATAAAATTATTTAAAAGTAATTGTTTCGAAGAATTAAATACACAAAAATATAAAATTATTATAATTTTATATTTTTAATCTGCTATTGTCTGTCTCGCGGTTTAATTAATACGATACTATTCAAGAGCATTATTTATTCAGTCTTATTCGAAATTAAAATTCACAGACGTACATAAATATTTACGATTCTAAAACCAAGTACCAAGCAATTATAAAAGATAATACGCAACTCACAAAAAAAAAATCAAAGCAAATAAATTCAGTTATATTTTTATGTCACGAATAAATATACTTTGAGGATAAAAACGTCCAAAATTCTGAGAAAATCTTTATCTTACGCAAGCATTAGGGCCTCTGAGTGTATATTACAGGATCAACATTGGACAATCTGTTAATAGTCTGTTTGAGTCTCGTCTTATCTCTCACAAGTCTCTTGGGACCTCGAATTGGTAGCATTTATACGTCATACAACATCTTGCCTGTTGTTCTCAGAGGTATCTACATTCTACATCCTTTGGTTCATTTTGTACTTTTGTGTCGTCTTTATGTGAAGTTTGATGTTTTTTTTTGTTCAAGCGCCAAACAATCCGTTTAAATATGTGAAGCTCTTCCTATACTGAGTGATTGACTGACTGACAGACACGCATAGCTGAAACAGCTGAACGCTAGAAGCTGAAATTTGGCATGTAAGTTCCTTGTAGAGTGTAGGGAAGCATTAAAAGAGGATTTTTAGAATTCATACATCGAAAGGAGTGAAATTCTGAGCTGCCAAAGCCGCGGGCGGAAAGCTATACTAGCTTTCCTATAAAAAAACTTTGAAGTCAACAAGTTTGAAGTCAGTCATTATCCTTATGTTTTAGGTAACAAAGAGTTGAGACGGGCCAACCACATAATAAAGTTATAGGTACTTCATTAATATGTAAAGAAAAAAAATGTATTCGATATTCCAACGCCCTTAGACAGAAAGTTATTACCGCAGTTACCATTCCATTGAGACGTTAGTGCGTCACTATGACGTAGAAACCTAATTGATCTATAATTCTTCATTTGAATTTATACGTCTTTTTTTAACAAATTACTTTCTTTTTTTAGACTAAAGGAGCTTATACGTTTCTAATAAATACTAGTTTCAGCCAGCATTTTCATCACGTAGAAAGATTTACCGGGGTAATCCCTTGTCATAATTTATGTGTTAATCCAGGTTATAAACTATCTGTGTGTTAAGGTAGAAGAGTACCTAAGAAATATGTATATTAATATGTACATACATATATAAACAAGCTTTGGCCTCTATATTATTGCCCAGAGGGATCAATCAATAAATCATTTATTTATTCATTCAAGTCAAATATTAACACTTAGATGGTCGTTATAATTACTGAATCTACCAGGATTTAATTTTGTTACCTTATAATAAAATTTAAGTAAAAAGAAGAATCCATCGTGCATGCAGTCTTTGTGCTTCATTGTTATAAATTATTATAGAAAACGATATATTAAAATGTCTTTATCAGTTCAAAAACAAAGCAAAGGTCAACGGGATAATTTACTAGTCTTTGATCTCATAAGGTTGATTCTGAGAAAATAATATCACTTTAACGAAAGTTACTTACAAAGAGGAACCGAAACGACACGACGTATTGATTACCAACTTGTTGAACTTCAAGATGCAACAGGAGACATGGAGAGCTGCCGACAAACTGTCACGGAAAGAATTTGTATTAACTTTGGAGAAAAAGGCGTAAGTAAGGAACGTATTTATTGACTGTTTTCAACTTGCACGGTTTTGAAAACCCTTTTCATAAATTAAAATGGGTTCTTAAAACCTTGATTCCAAGTTGTTCCCAGTCTATTACAAGTAATTACAACCTTCAATATGTACATATCGATATGCATTGCATTTGGGCGGCATAGTGTATACGGCTACTGATCACAATGTCTTGGTTTACAATGCATTCGATCGGTTCCCGGGGCTGGCAAAGGGTAGGTATTTTTTAATTTTACATTCGATTATATTTAGTATTTTGGTAACGTGCCCGGTATATGGCAAAAGGCTCGCCTCCTTTTACATATGACTAACATTCTTGATGGCGAAACATGGAACTTGTTCATAGGAATTTTATACACCACTGCCTACACCTTCAGGTATGAAAGACGTCATGTTATTTACGTGTGTGCATTGTACATACTTTAATCAACAAGTAGATTAAGAATTTAGAAAAGGTAATTATTCTGTAACATAATTTTATATGATTATTTTTCTTATCACGAAATTACCACGTACAAATCTTTGTAATATAAGGTTTCAAACTTATTACAATATAAGGCATAATTATTATTATTTTACGAATCATATCAGTGTACAATCTTAATAACATTTTCGTGATAGCAACCACTAAATAACTCGGAACGTATAACTTTACAAATAATTAAAGCCAGCCATTTATTGTTATAATATTGTTTCAGGCTTTTCCTTTTTACGACGTGTAATATTGAGCCGTTTCAATGTTTTATGGTAATATTACGGGTTTGATCGTAAACAGTTGGTTATTTCATCATCGGAAAATGTGTTCCCGAGAGAAATATTTATTATTTTTTATGGTTTCCTGTATTCGTTTAGCACCTGTAAAAGGTTTGTTTAACAAATCTTATTGGAAACGAAATTGTTGCTTTATTTTGACTATGAGTATAAAGGATACATTTATTATATAATTTTTTTAATATAACAGATATAATATAACAGATAGTCATTTAGATTAGCGGATCAGCCACTACATATTTGTTAATAAACAAGAATAAGAATAATATATGTTTATTTTATTATTAGTTAATTGGATTTATGTTTACATTTTTATTTTAATTCAAAACTTCCAAAAACACATACGCGGAAGAAGCGGCTTTAAGAAATTGAAAAAAATGTGCTTTAAAAAATTTAAAGTTCACATGTACGAGACTTACTTCAACCGGAACGAATCCTAATATGAGTATTGCCAACAGTTTTTTTTTTGGTTATTGGCTCACATATCTAGCCAAAAGCCTTAACATGTCAAAGCTTATTAACAATCATCCGTAATAATAACTCAAACAAACATTGATGGAGGACATTAATCCTGATTACACTCCGTCCTACGTAACGACATACACCTACATACGCGAATCATCTGAAAAATTTAATGTTCTTTGCAACTCACATAATTTTAGGAACATACATACAAGTATATTAAAGAAGTATAGCTCGAATAACGACCGAAAGTACGTCTTTAAATAGATCCACTCGCGAGTTCCCATGGGTGTTGTGTAAACTCTTGACAAAATGGATATTATTATGGTAAAATGAGATAGCTATGTGTGTTTTTAAAAAGATATTTCCTTCACTGTGAGTTAATTTTGGGTAAAGAGGAACTTTACAAAGGTACAATGAACCGCCAGAGTGCACAAGAACTACACATTACAGAGGACCGATTTTCGACTACTCTCGACTGTAAGTTGTCAGCCGGCTATCTGTCGACAAAATTTGTATGAAAACGGGATTTACGCCTCTAGCGGGTGGCGTAGGCACTAATTATGAAATACATTTAATATGTCAAACTCTCGATATTAAAACACTTTATTGGTCAAAATTCGTCCTTTTGAACCAACTAGCTCAAATATTAATTAATTCTCAGCGGTATACACCTACCAGTGAAAATGTAGGCTACATCGAGAATGCAAGCATCGATCGTCATTAATCGCATCGGATTATGACGCCAACTCATAATGACACGTAATGACGTCATGCACCCACACTTGCGCAATTTCGGGACGTATGCAAATAGGTTCATTTGGCGGTCTAACTTTGAAACCGACGAAATGAGAATTCATTCGCTGTAGGGACTTTATTACGACAGAACAAGTAAATCCGGGCATTCTTAAATATAAGTAAGTACTTTTACATTAACATAAATTATAAAGATCTTATTTATTGTAAACTCTAATAAAATAGGTTTTGCATCTAAATAATTAGTAAAAAATATTAGCAAGTAAGTATTTTTAAAATATATATATCACTCTATCGCATATGAATTAACTGTAATGATGGAAAATAAAACCTTTTGTACTTTCTAGTAACACAGTAAAATGAGTAGGTACGTATTACTAATCTTTCTAGAAATACGCACACAATTTGAGAAAACAAATCAAATAATTTCTAATTATCTCTCTAGCAGCAATGTAAATTTTGCTCGTGTAGAAGCTAATACATAAATTCTAATTATCAAAAACACTAAATGAATCATAATGCCTTGAAATCCGTGTCTTAGGAAAGGTTTTCCCTCATTAGAATACATAGTACCTCATATTATTTATTCAAACAAACACATTCAGGCTTAAGATACATAATATTAATTTGGTATTTTAATAATACATACATATTTTATTCGTAGCCGTGAAACCTTATACCTGCTGAAAATTCATACTACATTTACATAACATTTCAGTCACTGTAAAGTCAAAATTTAAGGAGTCTGAGTAAACATATGAATCGGTAATCGCCAGGACTAATAACGTATGATGATTGACATTCATTCACTATTCCATTTATATCCATGTCATTTGTCTCATTATTATATAGGCGAGCGAAGCCAGGTGGGTCGCTAGTATTTTTACACTTTTAATCAAAATTAAAGTACAAAACTCAAAGCTCTCGACACTCAACATGTTATCTTAAAACCCACGTCTGCAGATTATGAGATACATTTCGAAACACGAACGGTCTGCACAGAAGCGGAGCCAACTCACACAATTTTACAACCAAGATAATGTTTTAGAATCACGCTACTGTCGCCGCTGCAAGATGCGACTTTCCAAGAAAATAAACAACAACAATATACTGAGCGAGCGTTGAAACCAGTTCATATTTATATAGATAACACGGTGACATTTATTTTAAGATTTATCTTCTACCCAAGTTTATTTTCTACAGAAACGAGGGTTCACTGCATAAAATAAAAACGTCCATTTTAAAAATTCAACTTGGGTTTTTATTTCGTATGCTGAAGAAACGGGCATTGTTTTGTTTACATTTCCGTCTCGTGTCTTTGTTATGTTAAGGAAAATTGGACGTAGACTCAATTAATGTCTCATAACCTTGTACGCTTTTAAAATTCTACGAATTGTTGCCGTATTTAGATAATACCAAAAACGACGTTTGAGAGATATAAAGAAACAAACATTCCTACCGATAAAGAGTTCAAGGTAATCTCTACATCTCAAATATTTCCTAAAATTCTTTATTATTTATGCATAATTGTCATCTTTAAACTAAAATGAAACCAAATTTATGATTTCTCCTATAAACGGCCCTGAGCTTTTACAAAAGCATTCATTCATTATTCCGCTATCATCCCCATTAATCCTCATTTTATCGGATCCTTGGCACCCAACTCTTAAACTTAAAATGTATCTGTTTAAACGTCTATTAGAATATATCGTTATCATGGATCAGAGCACGTGGCTAAACTTCAGCCATTTACATTTTTAACGGCACTTTTAAAGCCTTTGTTTCAGAAAAAATGCATAAAAAAATATGTAAGTTATCCGTTTACTCTTCAAAGAAAAATCATTATCATGTCGTTACCATCAGTCATTCTGTTTCATGGCTTCAAAAGAGCGCTTCGGGAATTTTTATTTACTCAAAGATTAATTTTCTTGGGATACCATGGCGACACCTCATTTACGATGTTTGTTTTGAAGATATTGTTTTACAAAATATTGTCTGTATTATTGGTGATGTTTTTTGTCTGTTCATGATGATGTTCACTAAAAAAATATCGTTAAATCCTTATAAAATGCATTTATAAAAAAATATTGAAAATTAAATAAATTGGTAAAGTAATATGTTTTTCTAGTAAGGGTCTACCTTCTTTTGTATATTTTTTGAATAAAAAAAGGAACCGGGTCAATCACATTAATCTCTTGCGGATGGACACTTCTAAGAACCTGCATGGACCACAGAATAAACGGAAATGAAATAGCCTTTTACCAAGAAAACACGTTATATTTAAAACTAATCTTCGTTTTAATATTTGCTTATAATATGTCTAATATGATGGATAAAAGCATTGCTACGCTAACGTAAATTTTCTACAAAATTCATGCGGCCCTATAAGGTACACTTAGGACGTTACATGTTGATAATCAAATAGTGTCATAAGTAACATTTTGTTCTTTATTCATATAGAATAAAAACTGCTTCAATCCTACAGTGGTATCCTGTATAGGACTGAGCGGCAAATATATAAAATGAAGTCACTTAAAATAATATTAGTTGTCTAAAAATACATTCATACTAGGATACCCATTATTATCATTAGCTATTATCTATTCGAAAAAGCAAAGAAGATTAGTAAAAGTAATAATTAGAGTAAACAAATTCTTTGAAGGACATTCTCAAGATCATTAATTATCACATTCAAACAATAAATCAGGTGAGTAGTCACAGGTAACTATAGCCTTCATTTCCAAAGGTTTGAATCCCCTTTGTACGACGTAGAAACGCGTAGGCTGATAGACGGATAATCCTTCTTACGTGTATTTTTTCATCGCTGATAAACCTTTATGTACAAATAGGAATTAATTAATAAGGACATTTTATTTTGCTGTATAAAGGAATGTAATTTGTACTCAGACTGAGCCCGAAATTGCTAAAGACGGGGTTCGGAATTTAAGGTCCTTTAAGAAGTAAATTCTTTCTTAAATTGGTTATTAACATTTTTGTCGTGGAATTTCATATATAAGTTTATTTTTTAGCACATTAAATCAAGACGTTACCTCTATCCAATACGCGTACGAGGAATGTACGTTTGCAGAATTCTTCGAAAACAGTTTTCAAGTACTCTCAGACTTTCAGGTTCCTAAACTATTTCATCTTTTAAAGTCCTTTTTTGTTTGAAGTAGTTAAACATCTACATAAATAAATACGAATTACCGAAATGTATGTACGCCCAAAACTTTTGAACAACTAAACGAAATTGAAGAATTATTTTTTTAATATGTTTGTTACTGCCGGGACAAGGTTTGTATGGGATCGATGGGATCAACATTCCTACGGGAATTAAATCAACGGGATGAAATCGTACTATACCTGGACGAAATCGGGCCAGTACACTAATTTTCAATAAAAATGTCTATGCCAAATTCAATCCTAATCCGTAAAACTGTTTGACTTGCAACCTCTTACAAAAGACTTTGTGGGGATTGAAATAACCCCTTGAATTTTGATAAAAGCACTACATCTTAGAATCATTTGTGCTTCAGGTTACCACGTTCATCTTCTATATTACTATAAATAAAATCCTATAAAGAGCTTCATTGTTTCAATCGAAAATTCCTTCAAAGCACTTTCTTTTATGAGTCTTGGAGCTGCTTTTATTGAACGAACAGTATAATATTACGTGATAGGTACAATGGATCGTTAATCAAAGTTTTGGAGCAATATCACTGCTTCATACTTGCAATGTATGCTCTTTTGTGGCTTTTATCGCCTACATATTTTACATACATTATGCCTCCCCTACTTTGTGACCTTATAAATTTAAAAACGACACGACTAATAAATAACTGGCCGAAAAAATAAGTTCTTAACATTCAAAATAAGAATAAAAAGAACATTTTTTTTTCGTATCAGGCTAGTATAAGAAATATTTTTCAGACCCTGAATGACAAGATGTATGGATGTATGTAAATGAAGCAAAGGAAGTTTGCGATGTTCATACCAAGTTATGTTTTCTGGTCTCTACCTACACCTATGAGAAGAAGGCATGAATTTATGTAGTAGCAGGTATTTTTTAGACCGTAATGTCTAACTTTGTTGTCGCAAGTACATAGGTCATAGTATAATCATATTTGCCGACTTCTAAAGGGCAACGCGGAAACTTGCCAAGTCATACCAACAATATTTGTTCAAAAGTTCCTTAGTGTTCAAGTTTTGTTACAATTACTTTTATTTACGGCAGACCGCAGTCAACTTTATGCTAATCTCAACATTTTCCTGGGAGTATTTAACAAGTTTCGAGTTGGTTTGTTGGCATTTTTGTTAGAATTGTATAAAATTTTATTGTACAAAAAAAAAATTGTTTAGTTTCTCAATATAAGACACAAAATCTAATGTTTTTAAAGTCGCCTGTGACATCGTCGACATTAGTCAGAATTACATCGCGTTCAGTGTAGTCCCGAACCTTCCGTTGTCGATCGGCGTCAAAGATTCGACAGGTGTGACGTTACACTATTACAGTGTTTCAAAAAAGTATTTAACATTATTCGCTCAAATGAAACAAGTAACTACTGTTTTAAGGTATTTACTTTGAGACGATCTTTTTCATTACAAATATCGAAACATCATTTCAATCAATGTAGAGCCATCTATCAAAGGTCTTATATTATTATAAATGACGAAAGTAATTAGAAACGAAAATACCTAGTATTCAAGGTGCTTATTATTCAGTAAAGCCACTCCAGGAACAATTTACAAAGGTATTTCTCAAAATTCGAACTACTTAATTAAATTATTCTTAGAAGCTGAGATTCCTCGTTTATTTCCGAGAATTTCCACACCTTTCTTAGTACTTAATAATTCAATATTCCAATCTAGTTGGGTGGTCTATCGAGTGGGCCGTAGCAGCACAATTCTGGGCAAAGTTATTGTAATCAATAATTCATTTAATAATGCTTACATAGCAAAATTAAGCAGATAATCATAATTATTAAGGATTTTTTTAGAGGCTTTTGCATACGTACAATGAACTTAAAGTAAGAAAACCCCAATATACAACAACTTTCTAATCATAAGAATATTTGTTACTCGCGAGAAATGAATCCAACTTTTACGCGCATTTATAGCGGACGTCGGCGTCCATTGAAGAAAATAAAATATAATCCTAGTGTATAAAATACTTTAATGTTCATTTCTGTAAGTCAAAGAGAATTATTTCAACAATTTATCTGAGTAGTGAGAAAACTGCGACGCGTCGTCGCAATAGAAAAATTAATTAAGACCTCTCTTGCCACTTGCAGTTTTAATATTTCCTGGCGTAATTTATTTATCTCTTTAGTTAATAAAATATACTGCCTTCGGGTGTCTTCAACAGCTTCAGTACAAGGTTGACTATGCAAACGAGTCGGGAATAAATAGGGATTTTTAACACCTGATATTATTTATCTCGATGTTATCGGTTTTCTGTCGACAAATAAGCGTATGACATTTAAAATTACTTGAAATTATATAGTTTTTACGAAATACACTAAAAGCAATAATCTGTTGTTCATACCTAGGTCGGTAGTTAATAAAATCATAATTATCAAATAGTAGTAGAGTTACAGTAGTAATCCCCAAGGTAATTTGCCTTACGGAACGAATATCTGCGGTCCGAATCACCGAGAAATTAACAAAATATATTCTTAGTAAACGTTTGAATTTAAATCGCAAATAGGACTTCCTTGAATTGTAATTGGATGATGCGTTAACTTTAGCTTTCTGAGAAAGCAATGTTTTGTGTACAATGTCCGACTGCCGTTTTCGATTCTAGGTAGTGTTTGACATTTAGATGTTCATTCCCAATTCATTCCTTTACTATACGTAGATAGTACCTACACTTCGAACAAATCGCATACATGGGGTTACGTTAAATTGTTAATTTTTTATTCTTTAACATTTAAGTATTAATTTGTTACATTTTTTTTTGTTTCTGCAGACTCACTATGGGTCGTTGCGTCAGCGGAGTAATTAAGTATTAATTTGTAAAAAATATGCAAACGTCCATTACACAATATGCCTTTGCATTTAATTAGTATTTATTCAACTCGCAATCTTTATTAGTTTGTTTCAGAACGAGTTTGTATGAATATGTCTGTAATCAACAAGACATTTGTATGTTACCAAAACTAATTTAAATAGCAATAAATACTAATAGCGATATAGAAGTAAACTAATATTTTATTTAAAGCTTATCTTTGACTCAATAAGTTTAAGCTCGCATTAATTTTAATGTAATCCTATTACTCGGTTAAAGTTTAACCCTTTGAGTCGCCTACGCAATATTTCTAACCAAATTGATACATTACTATTTATGAATAAAATTGCTTTCTATATTATACGAAGTGGCCAAAATAAATTATTTACCAAATATTTTTTTTTATAATTGAAATTTCTGAAAAAAATAAAGACGCCTTGAACAATATTTATTTATACATGAAAAACTACGACTTATAATATATTTAATACTAAAAATATATCTAAGAAACATTTCTAAATAAGTCTGAATTATCAATTATTTTAAGCGGCATTCCTTAATAGCTTCAAGTAATTACTTGAACAGTAAAAAGGCAAATACATTTAAACACAATTTTCAACGCAATCATAATTTAATTAAAAATATGAAAATAATCACGTAATTCTATTTTAAGTCCAGCATCAATTCTCGTTATTTCTGTTTAAAAGGACACTTCTAATAAAAATATTGCTTTGATCTTTTACTTTTTTTACTCAAATGGTACTTTATATTCTACAGCCTTTTTAATGCTCCAGAATATTATAAAAAAGTTTAAAGCATAATGAGAAAACATAAAAAGGTTTATGAATGACACAATTTTTTAAATATCTGAAGTTTTTGACTCGCTGAAAGGGATGTTTATTTAGAATAAAATAATAGATTTAAACGTTGCTTGCTATTGTCTACAATCATAACACCTCAGAAAGAAAGGTAAGCAACTAATCATAAGCTTATAAGTTTAATATCACTATACGAAAATATGCAATGACAATCTCTCAATATCTTATGCATAGTTACAAGTAGAGCACCTACATACAGTACACAAATACACGAAAATGGCCATCGAATGCCATCAACAACTCGTCCGGTACAAAACAACACAGAGAGTATTTCAACACGAGCTGTCACACGCACCATACATGATAATTGTTTGCAAACATGTCCGAAGCTGTCGAGCCTTCACTAGCCCTCATTTGCCAGTGAATTACGTCGAAATAGCCTTTTATTTGGCGACCGGTGTTGATGTTACACTGCGAAATAAACAGGATACAAGCACTTCTATCACTGGGGCAAACATGTTTGGGTTTAATATAGGTATGTGTGATGTTGTTATTTGTAAAATGCAGATATAAGCTGGCTATATAATTATTAGCTGTTTGTTTTAACTTAACTGTCGTCGCGTTTATTATTATTGGCTATTATTGTTATCGTCATTATTTAATATTTTACGAAAATTTGAGCAAACAGCCGTAAGCCTGATTCAGCTGTGTCAGCTGGCAGCCACACTCAGTATAAACTGCGTCGAAAAGTCAAGCAGTCCAAAGTAAATGCATGTTTGCATTTGCAACTAAATTATTAGGTAGATAATAAACTAGAAACGCGAAAGTTCAAAGGTATGATTATTGTAATAAATATGTTAATTCAAATGATCGTGTAAGAACGCCGTTTATTTATTATTATTGTAATTTTTTTCATCTTTCACTATGGTTTGAGTTCCGTATACGTAAGAGATCCATCATACACTGTTTTGTTTTCATACTACAAGTCTGTAGAAATTTCTAGATAGGTAAGATTGATGAATGGGTATTCGGTAGGCAAAAGATACTGTTAGAAATAATGATCGATGACGCAAATAATACAATAATAATAATTATAGGTATCTTAAAGTAAATATAAAAAATAACTTATCAAATTAGGGGCTTTATTTATCCTCAAATGTCATCATTAGATCTTTACGAAAATTAATGGGAATATTTTGAAAGAAATTTAAAACAAACAATTATTAATATTTAATATATTATTTTAATACGAGTAAGAAGACCTCAGACTTCAGAAATGGAAGAACCTCTTCCATTTCTGAAGTCGATTTATGACGCAACAAAAGTAGCTGATACATTTTATCTTTCTTTTATCTGTAGTAAATTCACCCACTATTGTACAGAATGTCGCTACTTTTCTCTTGGCATTTCCTTAAGTAGTCACCTGATAGCTAGGGTCGGCTTCTACGCCAATTTACTTTCCCTTAATAGCGGAATTTGGCCTTACCAAAGAAAAAACAACTGCAAAATAAATATCCGCCCTACACTCGTGTAAATGAAGGCAGTAAGGAATCTGGGCAATGCAGCCTCCTTTGTTTAGTTCGCCTGTAGGATGAGAAATACCTTGGAAGTTGTGTTTATAGGTCGTATTTTTTCTAGCTTTATTGGCATTGCTGAATGCCAGGTATACATTGTATATGTTACTGTAAAAGCCCAAACTGTGGTAAATCCTAAGATTTTCCGGTAAAACCTAAGATTTATTAACTCTCTGTGGTAAAAGTCCGAATGTTCTTTTATTTCGAGCTTTTACCACCATTTAATCGGTAAATCTTAGGATTTACCACAGTTCGGGCTTTTGCAGTAACATATCTATACTAATATTATAAAGCTGAAGAGTTTGTTTGTTTGTTTGTTTGTTTGCTAATCTCAGGAACTACTGGTCCGATTTGAAAAATTCTTTCAGTGTTAGATAGCCCATTTATCGAGGGAGGTTATAGGCTATATAACATCACGCTACGATCATTAGGAGCGGAGTAGCAACGAAAAATTTTACAAAAACGGGGAAAATTTTGACGCATTCTCTCTTATGTTGCAAGCGAAGTTGCGCGGGTCAGCTAGTACAGTAATATACACTCTACAGTAGCACTATCCTCTACCATATATTTTGTATGAATTATCTGGTCAGTGTGTCTAGCGGACGCCGTAGGAACTGTTTCTGCGGCACATTTTTAAACTCTCGATTCACGATATTACAGTCTGTAGAGAATTGCGCTACAGGACTGCTTTTGTAAAGCAGCTGTTGTGAATGTGGTTTCGACAGTTGGCTGGATTCAGCAATAATGGTGGCCGTGGTTGGATATCAGCCAAGGACATTATGCATCTTATGTTCCTATTAGCATTTAACATACACAGTTGGATTGGTAGGTAATATATTGGTAGGTAAATATATTGCTAGGTAAATATATTGGTAGATAATATTACGAGCATAATTCGGCTTTGACGACGAGTTAAAACATATATTTTTGTTATTCTCATTAAAATCGTGCTCTCGCAAAATCGTTTACACATTCACAAGTTAAACCAATGTTTTCATGATTATAATGTTTAAAAAATGCTTTACACAGAAAATGACACTAATATTACTTTCATAAAAATACTTTATGTAAAGTAAAACCACAAGTACATTTCGTAAATAAAGTACAAAAGCTATGAATAGGTATAGAGAAAAGCCTATAAGTCCCAATTACTGTATCCACCTTGTATAATTCTTGAGAACCCTTTAGGGGAATAATAGCAACTAGCTCTTACATTAATAATGTAGATAATAGATATATCCAAGTATTGGAACCATCTTAAGATATATCATATATCTTCGGAGTAATATCTCATGTGTATTTTGCCGCAGGATAACATAGAAGTCAGTAAACCCACATTCTGATAGAAACGATTAGGTCTCTTGTAATAGGAAACGAGCAAATTGTAATTTGCCGACCAAAGTTATCTAATTTCTTATTGCTCCTAGAAAATATCCGTTTTGACGTTCAAGATTATTTGCTCTTATAAGAGGTTTGCTTAAATGTCAATTTCACAAAAATAAGTCCTTAAATTTTGACCTTTCATATTCGTATTCATAAATGTCTATAATTGACACCTACATTTATTTCGTGATGATAATATTTTTATTCGCGTTCATGTAAGTATAATATGTTCTCCCTGCATTCCTTAGATAGTTTAATTATCGGATGGTATAATTATTCGATAAAAAAAACTAAGAATAAAACCTAACAACCGCATTTTTGGTCTGTTACTATATTCCCAGCTTTAATCTCTTAGATAAAGATAAGGATTGGATACAGCAAAGAACAAACGCTAAAAGACCGAATCATCAAAACAAAAAATATGAGATATTTTTGCCGTTGTCATTATCCTTATCAAGACAGGAGGACTGTTTTTGCCTCTATTAGTAAACTTCATTGGGTAAAGGCCTCCGGGGACGGTCCCGTAAATGCTACCATTAGTACACTGAATTATTAAGTGCAATGTTATTATGGACGCTGACAAATTAAACAGCCTGTTTTTACTATAAATAATGACCCCTATTCGCAGTAGAAAGAAATAAATGCAGTCCTTTGTCACGTGAAGAAAATTGCAATTATGCTTTCTAGATAGATAGTGCCCGAGGTGTCTGGCGAAGACTGATTACATATTTGAGTTTGACATGTCATTATTAATTTTTTCTTACATATAATAGATTGCCGTTGCGTATTCGGTAAATCAAATAATAAAGAGTACTTAATGTTATGTCTTAAGACTAGCAACTTATATGATGGATTTTTCAACTGATTGAATATATCGACACGGTTTTGCTGGCTCTGTACTGTTCTTTATGAAATAAAAAACAATAAAGTAGCATATACATAAGCTTGATTTCAGCATTCTATAAATATAAAACAAAACCCATTACTTAAATTCGTCGTTTCACGAAAACAAAATATCACTCTTTTTCACAAACAATTTAGACGAATCTCTCTCTTTCCTTGAATCTCCGCAATTATTGTTCACTTCGTTATTTTCGTGGTACATCCAGTGCAGTATAAACGAGTACAAAATAAAACAAGGACATCTTGCAACGGTTGTCATGAACTATGCAATTGTTGGTAGTTGTCTTCACGAGTGTACAAGCGTGTCCAATTTAGTTGGATGGTGAATGTTTCGTCGTTAGATGTAGGGCACTTGATATAATACAGAGATTTTCAACTTTCTTGTACTGTCTACTTTGAGATTGATTTGTACGATTGCAACGATTATCAAGACTTTGAATTTTTTTAAATTACTATCTGTGTAAATAATTTTATTTCTTTTTATACGGCTGACTTATGCTCATTGAGTTCTAGTTCAAAGCTTAAATTTAACAAAGTTAAAAAAACAACAATTTACTCTACTTCAGTAATCGTTTTCCCAGTGAATTGGGTAAAATCACTGACATAAATTGCTAACTTATTTAACAATCTCTAAGAAAGTAAAAGTTTCACATAAATCTTACTTACCCTATGAATAAATCAGTGTTTCATAACAAAAACTAATAACAAAGTTTTTTACATACTCTTTCTTGATCTTATTCAAACTCTTCTTTAAAGTTATCCTTTTCTAGAGAATACTAACAAATTGGCTAGCACGAGTTTGAGCAAGATAATTTTTTTTATTCCGTTTAACTTTAAATTACGAAAAGTTTAAATCGACCAAAAAAAGTAAAAGTTACAATACTTCCCCTTCCCTTTCTTCGAATTTACTACGACAGTCTCCAATAACTTGAGATAAAAGAGAAAGGTTGTTCTAATATCTTGTTTAGCAAACATTATAAGAGATAACCTTTTGAGCGCATTCCGCAAGATATTATTTTAAAGAAAAATGCTTATGTCCTTCTTGGTTAAATAGTATTTGTGAATGTAGGTACATAAAATATTAGGTCGGGGAAAAAATCTTTTCGCATTATAGTATGTAGGAATTTGTAATAAAATATCTTTGGCTTCAAGAATCACAAATGAGTACACGGTTCATTAGGTTTCTTTGAGTGAGCTCTTGAGGTACCCAAATATCGAGCTTTTTTGTGTAGAGAAAAGATTTTATTAAAATTTAATACATACTATAATGCGAAAAGACTTTATCCCCGACCTAATAGTAACAGACAAACAGACAGTTACTTTGGTTCCAATATCACTATTAATGAACAAAAAAAAACTTTGTCTCATTGACTACAAAGCCTACTAGCCAATTATTCCCAATTTATGAAGCAAATGCTAATCCTCTATCTCCAATACATTAATTTACCTATCAACTAAGCATACAAGTTCCAATAGTCCCTCAAATCCGGGTTAATTTAGTCACTCAATTCCGTTCCGTCATTAACCTTTTACCGTTAGTTTAGTGCTACGAAATTATTCACGAGTGTATATTCACGTCTAAAACGGATAATTCGGTCGACTGAGACATATCAATGATACTGTCAACCGTGATCATACATATTCATGAAGGCACATGCTGTTTTGAATTCCTAGACTGTTGCAGTTCAGTAAAAAGTCCTCTATTAATTTTCACTTTACATTTTCACGCTTTAAGAGAGCCTGCAGAATTTGTTTGTAGATAGTAAGATTGTAATGTATGGGTAAGTCACCGTTAAATTCGTACATTAATTTTCGTTCTAGCTATCCTATAAAAATCACTCTTTTAATACAGTTAATACGACAATATAAGTTAATCAGTAATTATACTTATACAAGCATACAAACAAAGGACACGAAGTACATCTAAAAGTACCTACTTAATAAAACCTACGACTGTCCTACACATTGTTGTTAATATCGTGAACATCTTGGCAACTGTGCCAAGGTTGTCGTGGAAGAACTCTTAGAGGATATAACTAAAACGTAAATCTAAGGACTCCATATCGTCAGACATAGTATAAATCCACGTGTATCTATCTATCTTTATGTAGGAAACTTTTAAGGGTATTCCCAAAGGACTCTGATGTATCACTATACATCGCTTCGCTATTCCTGGATTTTTATGTACTTTGAGGTTGTATAAAATATAAAAATATTTTGTTATGCCATCAAAATCAATGTTTGATTAGATAAAAGTAAAAAAAACGACAAAAACCAATTCAATTTAACGATTTTATTTTTCAACGAACTTCAAGATCAAATATAAAATTCAAATATTAATTTTGAACCGAACTCTACAAATCTCTACACATCTGTCAATAGCATTCTTCTGAAATATAACAATCAATCACGCACTGATTTATCGTACGAAAAATTGCCTTTCCAATAATAGCGGTGATAAATCGCTCGTTTGCTATAAAACCTACATTGATATTCGAAATAGGTGTCTATCTCAATTTCCTGACGTCAGCATAGGTATCAAGTTTATGTCCTGAATAAATCGGCGCGGTAATAGAGCCGTCAGTCTTCATCAAACTGTATTGTGTTACAGCGGATGAATGGAACGGCCCGTCATGTTATGTGAGATTTAAATAATTGTTATTTGATACTTGCGCACAATTGTACCTACGTTTTCTAGTTTAAATCCCTTACATAAGTTCCTTATTACTTACAGTTGCTACTTAGTATGAGTCAAACAATACTATAGGGACTTAATTAGTACTTAAGTACCTAAGTGTTGTTGCTTTGGTACCTACTAATGACATTTCTTCTAGAGTTGGTTTAAAAAGGTTTTAGTTATGGATAAGGTGTCAGAAAACTTAGCCAGGTACTTAGATGTTCTAAGTACCTGGCTAAGTTTTCTGACACCTTTCGCCCTTATTTTATTTTTACAGAAAACTTACAGCTAAACATTGAACACGAAACTTAAATAGCAAAAATAGGGCCAATTAAAAGTGTTCACTGTTCAGTTTTACGTGTATAATGCGAAAGTTTGTGATATCAATGGGTTTACTTATCTTTATTATTATTTTTATACGTGTCAGTAGGTTTTGTCCAATTTCAGTTTGTTTTGATATGAAAATGTCAATGAAAATATATCGAATCGATCCATAATTATTATTTTATATGAAATTGTATTGAACTTATGATAATGATAAATAATTGACCGAACATTACGTACACCTACAGAATGAGAACACCCACAGAGGTTCGAAATGACGTCATGATTTAATTTGTAAACTAAGTTAATGTCGACAAATTCACTGAATTATTTGTTAGATAGATCTAAATGTGCACTCATATTTATTAAATCATGAATCCTTTGATAATTTTTTTATAAGATAACTTAAGTTTTTTTTTAACAGCCCACGCGTCACGATATTTTTTTGATGTTTACTTATATTCTAAAAATAGGGAGAACTTGCGAAAATATAATACTAAGTGGTCTTTGGATCTCTAATATGAACAGGAAATGTGACAGAAATTAGGGGTATTTATTGAAAATAGACAGGTAAAAATAATTTTATCGCAAATTCTGTCTTTGTTCTGAATGACATAATACAGTCTTAAGGTTTGGTCGAAACTCATTTTTACTTTTCGATCTCACGCTCATATTGCTTTTGTCCCTTAAAGGCCTACTCATTTCAAAATTGCGTAAAGCTCTGGTATTCGACAGTTTGTTTACATATTGAATAAATGGTTTTGTGAGGCTTAGATTTGGTTAATGCTTTATAAAGATTATAAATATATCAATGATGTTCTTACACCGCCTAAATAATATTTAGTATGAGTTGATTTTTTGTTTTATTGTATTTTGATTTCATTATATGAACAATAATTTCAAGTTAGTTCAAGAGCGATATTGAGAATTCGTAATGGAGTACACTAATTATCCTTTTAGCATAATACCTTTTGCAACTTTAAAACTGAAAAGTTGTAGATTAATATTATAATTAGTTGTTCGGTTTAAAATTTAAGTTTGTAGATAAACTAAAAAGTTACACATCGTTTAAAAACAGTTGCTACTCGCTTATTTTAGCTGGTCCGTTTGTGAGTTGTTTTGATTTAATTAACTAAGAGTCGAGAATTTTGAAAAACAGCACCACTTTTCTCACCGAATTTTCAACTATCTCCGGACAAAATTTCAAGAAAATCAGTTCGGTGGTAATTACTAAGAAAGCTTAACAGACGGATAGAATTTCGCATTTATAATATCAGTATATATATTTGTTTCTAAATTTGGTTTGCTTGCTTTAGAGAGCAAATGTATTTGATGTATTTATTGTTCAAACTTGTTTGAAATTACTCAAGTAAATAATGTAAGATATAAATGTACTCCTACAATAATAATATGTTGTGCGCTATGATTTAGGTAAAATTTGCTGAATATCCCTTTGTAATTACAAAAAGTAATTATCATGCTTGTTAAATTGGTTTAAGGCCAGTTAATTTTCTTCCGTGAGTGTAACCTGCGCCGAAATGTCAAGCAAGTCGACGAAAAATGCACTATCCACTATTTAATTTCCTTCTGCATAATAAATAAAAATTCTATGCAAATGACCGTATTAAATTGAACATTGTTTGAAACAAAGTATTGATATCAAAGAGTTTTCAATGCGTTCAATGCAACTAGAACTACAAAGGCACCGCATTTGAAGTAATCTTACTGGTATGTAAGTTGCCTTTATCGAAGTAGTTTTCTTTATAATACTGCAGTTTGATAAAACTTAGTACTTGCTATCTTCCTGACTCTTATAAAGGTCGGCATTTAATATAAATTCTATTCTATCTGATATCTTGTAGTAACTTGGACATTGGAAAATGACATGGTTCATATTAAATATCAAGGTTAGAGAAATACTTAAAGTAGTATTTTATCCTACCGGGGGTCTAATATTTGTAAATAATATTTGAATCATCATCCTCATGTATAGCAAAATTCTGCTTTGGCTTTGTATCCATTTAAAGATTGTAGCCAAAATATTTTTTTCTTACATGATACAACCTCAAATCTGTAACATAGTGGGGTTTTCTAAATTCTTTCAGTTACACGCTTTTCTTAGCAAAAAATATTAACAGTAATTTTTGGAATGTTCTTAATGGCAGGCCGAAGTTTGGTAGCAGATCATGAATGCTAAACATTCGAGTAATAGGCGTGATTTTATCCTAAACAATATATTATGACAATAAATCAGTCGGATGACTTATCAACACACTGCCTACTGAAATATGTCCCAAGCACCACAAGCTATTACCCGCTTCATTGCATATGATAACCAATTTATGAATTAACGTCACATACACACAAGACTTCACTGAACGTAAAACACCTACCATCTATTTAGGCAATAACATCCTTTATTTACATATAATAACGACGAATATTGTATACATAATGTTTCAGTTAGTCAATGTTCGCACGATGTTGAATTTCCGCGTATCTTTCAAAGCCAATGCCGATCAAAATAGCTGTTTTCCAGTATCCATTTTAGAGCAACACAATTTCAAATATTCCGATTTGTTATGAAATTTAAAGAATTGGTATAATGATAATAAAGTTTAAAAAAAAATAACCCTCTTTAAATAAATGTAATGCATAATCCGCACTCTAAAAGTAAAATATAAAAATTAGTTAACTAAAATACACACGGGAATCAAATGAAAGAAATGCTAAAACGGCGAGTACATACATAATGCCAACACATGTGCACGTAAGAAACGAGGGAGCTAATCTAATTTGTACGAGACGCGATAACGAGAGCAATATCTCTTAGAGATAATGCAATCATTTCGTAGAAAATATTGCAGGTTGCTTACTGGACTGGGTGAGCGTGTTCTTCATACAGTAAGACCATGTTCACACTATGATTCTTACCCATATAGTATGCACCACACACTGAATTTCTAGATTAGATCGCATCATTTTAAGAGGTTTCGAATCCAAAGGGTAGAAACGAAACAATTGACTGCGCTGACCATCTGTTTGTCATCGGACTGTAACTCATAAAACGTTGAAATCTAACAACAACAACAAAAACTAAACAGAATTACAAAAATATTTGAATAGGGCTGGCATATCACAAACGTGTTTTTCTTGATGTTTTATGTTTCAGAACACTACGTACGCCAGTCCCACTGTCAAATTTGGCAAGTTACCTGAAAAACAAACTACAGTTTTTAAAAAAATATTCCGATAAAAACTTGCATTATCTCTTACTAGTTAACTAGTTACTTTAAACCTTAGCAATTATCAGACTCCGGGGACCTTTCTATGTGGGTGAATATGTGGGCAAAGGCAAGCAGAAAAAGCTTTTAAAATAATATACCAAAAGAGATTACTAAAAGTTTATATTATTTTAAATGTAAGGAACACACGTAGCTCTAAAAGCAGGTATAACAATCTATAGTTATGTATAAAAAAGATAGAAAAATTAAAAGTGTAAAACTACTGTACATATTATATCGTATATGATAAAGTAATTTGGATGTGTGTACATTAGTTTTCTTTCCACGCAAAAACTATAAAGCAAATATTAAGTAAATATTCCATTCATTATTAACACCTTCAATTTCAAATCTTCAAAGAAGTTAAACGTTGAGTTAAGCTTATATTCTCAGTAAGCACTGACATTAATAGACAGACTTGCGAAACATTTATGACCCGACTTAAGGTTTTATAATTTTATTTTTTCATGCAAGACACGTTCATTGCTTGCTAGGTCATTGACCTTAAAAGACCAATAATTAAATTAATAACGTAAAAGCAAAATTTGTAACATGTAACATATCCTTCGAGTATTTATCTGTTAACTGTATAGTCATTCAGCCATTCAAACTCGGAAATCTTTGATATGGCTTAATGACATGTATGTTTATACTGTTCAAAACGACAAAACTCACGAACAAATCGGCCAGCCTTCTATAGAAAGTCAACGCCAAAGCATGCGTAAGCTGCTGATTGTTTACCGATCGGTGGACATGAGCTTCTTACGTGAACGAAACGAATAACCTATTTCTATAATATATTCTCATCTTACGAACTTGATAGGAATCAGCAAAAGAAGCTTATTTACCTATACTACGTATATCGCAAATTCGATCCGGATTTAAAGGTCACCTCGAAACTATTTGCGGAGGGGTAAATTTCCATTTCTATTCAGTGACCCAAATGCAACCTTAAATATATTCTATACCACACTAGAAGCAAGAGTAATCGAAGAGTTAGTCTGCAACGCAATAGAAACTAGTTTTGAACTTAAACTACGTGACTCGTTGCATTGCGGTTGGCAACTAGTCGCAAAACATGTTATTATTTATTAAATTGCGTAAGTACTATTTTTGTCTTGCGGGGTCGTTGACAGAGACACCGACAAACGGCACAAAGGTTTAAAATACACGATAGGTACAGCTATTGGTGGATCATACCTGCGCAGTCGCGTGGTGAATATTTTAACCATCTATTTCAGTAGTCTAAGCTGTAAGTTCTAAAGGTGAATAATTTCAGCTAGCTTCTAACGTAATTTTAAACCGATGAAGCAGATTTACCGCTACGTAGATACTAATGCTACGAAACCGTGCTACGAGTTTCTGCTACGGCGATTTTAC
This sequence comes from Anticarsia gemmatalis, assembly GCF_050436995.1. NCBI lineage: Eukaryota > Metazoa > Arthropoda > Insecta > Lepidoptera > Erebidae > Anticarsia > Anticarsia gemmatalis. Next base: position 6,712,479 of record NC_134760.1, read on the forward strand.
GAGACCATTAAATTAATCCTTTGACGATTAACTTCGTAATGAATTCAAATATAATTATCCTTTGGTTCTGAATACTAGTAGACCAATTTACTGTCACTTAGACTATATCCCTTAGTATTTCAGTATCCCTTTGGAATACATATTTCTAAGACTACGTCCTACTCATTCCCTTTTATAACTCTTCTGGGCACATTTTATTTCTCGCCTTGAATATTACATCAAGGATTATGCCAACTGAGTTACTTGTTGATTCCGCATTCCCCAAGTGGCTAAGTACATTTTTTATTCTACAGTTCTGGGAATTTCCTTTAAGATTTTTGTATTTAATAATATATTTTGTCGTATTGTTAATAATCTGTTAACAGTTACTCATTCATAAAAAGTTTTTACAATACTAAACCGTGAAATAATTAATATTTAAACCAACACGACATTGATTTTTAATTGTATAGAGCACTACTTACTATAATTGGCACCGATTCAGTAACTACAGATAAGCGGGATTAACATATGTATAGTGAGTAGAATGTATACCACACGATAAACCAAATAACACTGGCCACTAAAGTCGACAGTAGTGGTTTGCGGCCTAACAATAACAATAAACTCATTGGCACTATATAAACCAGTGCTGGCACAAAACAAAACGATGTAAAAGCTGTTGTACAAACGATTTTGCTACCTCATATATCTCGTTAAGTTACGATCTCAAGCGAACAATTCTGCGACTGCGTTTTTGTAAAAGAGTTTTAGTAACAACCTGAATGCTGCGACTGTAAGTGTATTAGAGTGTCTTCTTTAAATAAAAAGACTTCGACACCGTCTGCTTATAGAAGAATATCGTAACTGGTATAGTTCTCGACTATTTATGGACTGGGACAAAGAGTCGAGACTTTATACAGACACAAATTCTGTAAAGACTTTTTGAGACAGAAACGAACAACGTTGGAACGCACTAAGAGAGGGTTTTCATGAATCGAGTATAAAAAGGATAGTGTTTCGATATCTCGAGACAGATCGCGTTTGAATTAATTAAGATAACGTCTATCGAAACAAGTCAGTCTGCTGACATTTGGACGCCGGCAACTAACAAAAAGCTTCTTAATAGTCGGGTCCCAAGTCGCAACTGTAGGAGCCGCCTTGCGAGGCAATATCTCAGTCACGCTCACTTTGATTTGAAAGAAAGAGACCGAGATATTACTACGCGATGCTTCTGGCTCAGTCAGGACCCAGCTTACTGCTAGTTTTTAAATTAAGTGTGCTATCGCCCTAAAATGCGAAACCAGATTACAACGGAGTTGAAATGTAGTTGGTTAGTATCAATAGTGTGAAAACGAGCAATCAGTTGTGGGAACAGTGTCGCGTTTGTTCATGATTGTACTAGTCCATGAGTGTTTGTTCTGTAATTCATTCACGAGGTTTTGAATTACCGTTGCCGTCGTTTCCATTTTATGTGTAACTCGAGTAAGGTCGTATGTATATTCGTTTTAGGCAAGGATTAATTTGAATAGAATTGAAAGTCACTTGACAAATGACGATTTGTTTTTAAATTTTTTGTAAAATTATTTTTGACTATATTCACAAAAGAGTTAGGCATAACTAAAGCGAACTAATCAACTTACGAATTATTTAGAAGTTATGTGCGTATTTTCCACGAAGAGAGAAAACCTATAAATAATTTAATACAAAGTGTAACTACAACCAATACTCCTAAACAAACCTAAACTATATATTATCCCTAATTCACACGTAAAGTTTCAGAAAAAACCAAATCTCGGAACAACGAATCTCAAACAAAAGCATCTCAAGTATTTACAACTTAAAAAACAAATCATTCGTTATTTTTCAGAAACATTTCCCGTAACGGAAGCCTCATCGGAAACATTCGAGTAACAAACTATAAAAGTTTTATGATAGGAAATGACGTGTACCGAGTTTTGCGCACTGATGGGAACATGAATACCCTAGCGAGTTGCCTTCACCAATATTGAAAGATATTACGCCGTTAGATTGTAGCTTTTATGGGTTTTTATTACTATGTTGTATGGAAACTGGATGGGTTTTAAAGTTCCTTTTTAGTGTTTGGATGTAAAATGTGTGCCTTTTGTAGATGGTTATCTTCGTAATGTTTTTATTACGTCATGAGAGTTCAGTGAAATCTTACTCTACTTTTCTCATATGGCTTTTATCTTAGTTATTCCGCATGGCAAATATGATTCCTTTGACTCTTGAACATGTAAAATATATACTAAAAGATGCAAGACATCTTCCCAGCGAGATAAAATCTTACATTTTATTACAACTTTTAACGTAACGATATAAAATTTGATTACCCCCGTCTGAGAGCACTATTATAAATTAAACATTAAACTCTTACGTAGAGAATTAATGAAGCAGATCTCGAGTGAAAATAAAGCTAAAACAAGCGTACATTCAATTTACAGATTAACATAGATTCATTACATTGTTACTTACAAACTTATTTACGATCCATTAAAAGCACGTATTATGTGCTATAAAACTCGAAGAAGTAATAAAAATAATATATTAAGTATCGCACGTAACTTTTTACACTCAAATGTTTCCTTTTTATTCCCAAACGTAACCTTCGTAGGGCGACGCTGTCGTCCGACGCAATATTTTCCGATTCGAGAAACTCCAATAAACGGTGCGAGTGGAAATCGCAATCGAGAAATCATTTGATGCTTAATAATGCCGTTTCCTTTGTGAAATCGATTTGAAAATTATTTTTCACATTATATTCAATTTGTTTACACTTTACTGATTTGTCCTCAGTTTTAAATAACACTTTTCTTTTAGGAACATTCGAACAATGAAGTCCGTTTTGGTGATTTTTTGTATCGTAGAATCTTTAATTGCTGAAGCCGTTGGAAGGCCTTGTAACTGTTTTAATTAGAAATTGATTGATTTTTGTACTCGTACGGAATCCAATTTTATCTGAAGATTGTTGATTTTGGTAAATTCGATCCATCGAGTAGTAACGAGTTGAGGAACGGAGCGTCTCAATTATTCATAGAAGTCGGCTGTCAACCCAGAAAAAACCTTTGAACTTTATAAAACATGATTCAACTAAAGCAATATTACGTTTTAATATAATAAATGAAATGAAAATACATTTAACTTGAGTCCATATAAAAGCTTCGCAAAATGATATATGTAATCAAAAGTTCGTCCACTAGGTCCTATCAAAATATGTACTAAATTGATTTCCAAAGTTCACATTAATTGAGTTGAGTTTGAGTTGAGAATTATTTTTATATAATCACGATCGTAACATGACTATTATTATAAAACAGTAAGATCTTATGAATTCGATTTTCAACGTTACATTAAAAAGTCCTTTCAGTATAAATAAACTATTCTTTATCGAAGTTAAACTAAGCAATTATATTTTCTGAATTGTCTTTTTTTCAACAAGTTGAGAAAGTAATACAATTCAAACAAATCCTTTGCTTTGTGTTGGTAACACGGTAGTAATTGAAATGTTGCGCTGTCATAGCAAAATTCAATTAAAATAGAGAAATATGAACAGTTCTTATTGTTTTTGTCTGCTGTATTGTAAGTAGATTTAGATAGAAGATTTAGTCGGCCCAGAACCGAGTATATTTTCGCTTCAAGCGTGTTATTTTATATCTTACATACATACATACCTATATATATATAAGTTTGATTTTGATTTGCCATTCATTTTTAGGCTGCGAATAACATCTTTATAATTCATGAAAACCTTTCCTAAACAGATAGAGCAACGTGCACAAGGAATGGAAGAATATTTAATATAATATTGTATGCCATCTTTCACTACCTTTCAGCGTTACCCTTTGAAACTTGTGTAAACATCCTTAAATCAATCACATCGTAAAATATTACAATAGTCGAAAGTAGGCCAATTTTTTCGCTTGCCCTACTAAAATGTCCAATATAGGATCGACAGAAATAAGCTCTTAACTGTTTTCTAAAAAAAGTAAAAAGCATATATGCCTTTCAATTGAGTATAATAAACACAACTTACTTACGTAGAACGGTCTTGTTGTCGATCTTAAATAATTACAGGTCAATATGTTACATATTCCTCGAGCTCTGGGTACTGACAATTCTGCGAATGTTAGAAGAGTAATGTGTAACTTTTTTGTTGACACGATGACCTAATAATATGAACGGAGTAATTCTTAATGGTATTCAGATTTCCCTCAAACAAATCCGTAGACAACAAGCAGTATACAATCTAATAGTCCTTGTTGCCCTTTATCATAAATTGTCATGATATTTTTATGTGCAAACATTTGTATGCATAAGGGACGATGGTGTTGGCCTCAATAGCGCTCTAAGAGGAAGGTACGTGATATATCACAGCAACTACCTGTCTCCGTGAAAGTAAGAGTTGTGCTCGGTTGTTTATCAAAACTTAGCCTTCCTACTACATAAATATTTAGAAGCACTGCAAGGTGTAAAGTGCGAACACTTTATAGCTTGTTTATATAGCAACAATGTAGTTTTATTTTTGTTTTATAGGGCTCGTTATTTAGTCAGGGCTATGTGGTTAAACGTTACACTTACACGATTTTACCGCGGTTGACTCAAAGTTGAATCAAATTACGCATATAATTGAAGTGCTTCAGACAGCGTACCTATCAATAATTAGCGGTATTTTCGCTTGCTAGTTACTTTACTCTTTTTGGTTGATGAAATGATGATAAAATGTATTAAAGGAGCATGTAAACTTCATAAATTATTGAAAACATCAGAAGTTAATGTCACACGGATTCTCCATTTGCCTACGTAAGCCGCAAATGCCACAAAATGTGCGACTAAAATTTCATTCATGCGTAGGTTGTAGCTTTCAACAATACTCATTGAACAAAGTTTTAAATGTTACGTTCTTAACTTTTCCAAAATACGCAACAAGGAAACCTTATGAATGATTAAATAATTTGCGAAACAAAAATTAATTAATCCAGGTAATTTGTTATGGTGGAAGCTTTCCCTTATTTCTAGGATCATCTTAATTAACTTTTTGCAGGTAACGCCGGCCATCTTCGTAGCCTCTGACGTCACGGCTTCGCTCAAAGTAAAACGAAATTTTATTACGAATCAAGAATTCATTTAAGTTTATTAAGACTTTATTCTCTAAGGAATTCCTAAACAAACACTTGGCTGAAATTTATGCCAAGTTATGAACAATTTTAGGTCTGTAATAAATCTTATTCTAAAACAATGAAAGTGTGAATAAGTAGGATTTGCGGTTACAGCCTCTTTAAGAATTTAAAAAATATGAAACAGTCTCTTTCACGTAATTTTATAAATTCCTTTGAGCTGGAATGAGGCACTTAACCCTTGCTCATATTTTGTAGTCTACAGACTTCGGTCGGTCAAGAAACATTATTCATACGTCATACATGATTTTTTCTTTGGAGATATTCCGAAAATAGCTTCGTCTGCGATAAAAATTGCGTCATATTTCAATAGTCCCCTGTGGTTTTCATACTATTTCTTATCATAAAAAGGTATATTATGTACGAGTATGCGCAAACTAATAAACGTGGTTAAAATGCGTCGTAAATGCTTTTTCTTATAGAAAATGGCTATTTACATTTGTTGTTGTCACTTATTTCAATCCAATGTATTTCCCATTTCGCACACTATCTATTCCAAAAAAGATACTTCCTCGTATTTGTTTCCATAGAGATTATCTGATTGAACTAGAAGACAACAATAAATACACAGGCGATAGTATCGAAAAAAACTTCTGAAATATAACAGTACAAAAAACAAGTCAAGTATTGCTCTATAGTTATAGTAGTCCATTGAAATGTTACAATTTGAGAGCCGAATATTGCATTTCTTAGAGGACGCAATTTTATTTATGTTACGTGTAGGTGGGGTCAATAGAAGTTTAACTTAAACTCGTGTAACATTTCAATGGACTACTATAGAAATTAAATAAATCAAAATATTATATGCCATACAGGTATGACATAATACACCTATTTGTTCAAAACTTAACCCTCAAACTTGGTCTTAAGTATAAATATAGCGTTTTATCGCTCCGTTTAAGTTGTACAAGTTGAAAACGTTTAGCGAAGTTATTTATAGAAAGGAGAAAAGTTTTGTTCCCCAAGTTTTGTTTTATATACTTGGAAATTCAAACATCATTTACGGGTGCATACTACATACATAAATATGTACTTATTATTATATTTTGTTATAGGTTTGCGCACGATTTCATTACGTGTGAGGAAAATCTACCTACTCTATTTTTTGAGTTTAGTGAACTTTTATCTTTGTTAATCGATTTTCTTTTCACTTAATCTGTTTTTATTCTTACTGCAAGTTACCCCATCATGTTTTCGTTAAAAGGTTTTATGCGGGATGGGTTGTGGATTTTACTAATTGGACATATAATCTTTTGAAAAAAATATGAATATTTCTGTACACAGCTTTGATAAATGCAGACATGAGGATGTCCACATTTTTCGGGAGCAAAACGTAACACGAATACTCGGCCAATTTAAATGTTACGCTAGAATAACCACTGCATTTTGGAATTTCCGAGCAGCTACCGTATAACCGAGGAAATAAAATCATAATTTCATGCAAACTTCTTCACTGAATTAACAAACAAATCAACCTATTACTACTAGAACTTGAAAATGTCATTGCATTTTTGTCTTCTTAGATAGGCTGTACAAAAATGACTTCAAAATATACTTAAATATATTTTAAGAAGCACTTTAATATCAAATAAATAAAGATTAAGGATTAGTGGCATTTGTATAAAATAAGTCTTAGAATCATAATAATGAATAATTTACTCAGAGCCCAGCACACCCACTCAAAAAAAATTAACAGCCCATCAAAAGTCAAATACACATTATTTGTAAATATTATTATCCTAAAGTCCCTCGTACATATGTTTAAAGGTTTAACGTGATCTTCACATTTAAATGTCACTTACGATACATAATCGTATTAGAGTGCGTCTCTACGGGAATTTACATGAGTAATGATATCACTTGTGACTTATGAATATAAAATTTGATGTTTGATACAATTGTGTAATGGAACGTATATAAGAAAATGCCTGTGGGATTAAAAATAAATTACATTTTAATGTGAAATTTTATTTTATTACTTGGATTTGCATGGATACTTTGTTTCGTATAACAAATTATATTAAATGCGTCGGTTGGAAACTATTTTTTGGCTCAAGAGAACTAATTCTGATTGAAAAGATACATCTAGAGAAACAAAAATAAATTAAGTGCCGCGGGATATTTAGCACTAATTGTAAGTGACAGCTCAATACAAAACTTTTCTTAGGGCTCTTTCAATTTAGCCGTATCGTGTCGGACCGCAGCAGTGCCGAAACGGTGCGTTTGTCGTACGGTGCACGGACGGTCATTTGTTTTCATACAAATCGCACGGTGCGGCAACAGTGCGGTGTCGGTACCGAGAACGCACGACGACAGGACGGCAACGTCGCAAGCTCCACGTGTTCATTTCGCTGTTGAATAGTGCGGTGACTAAACGTGACAGCTAATTTCATTGAATTTTCATGTTTATTATTTGCTTAAAATGGATGATATAGGCGCTTAACACACTGTCCCGCACCACGCAGCGTAGCGCGTGAATGTGTGTTCGAACGTTGCTTGTAAGTATCTCCGTTTGTATGGAAAACACGCACAGTCTAACACACAGAAAATGCATCCACGCGCGTTCATGCGGATCACGCGCATACACGCGGAGAAACATGCATCCCCGCGCGTAGGTGCGAGGCGAGACGCAAGGTATGGCACACCGAATCCCGCAGTGCCGCGCGTGATTTTTATCAAGACTATCGTGATGCTCAGTACTGCACGACCACCACAGAGAACGGCGGATAAATGAGAGCCGCCGTGCGTGAATCTACAAAACACACCAACGCGCGTGAGTGCGCCAAAAACCCGCACGATGATGCAGATCTGCACTCCCGCAGGAACGCGCGTAGGTGCGTCGACACGCAATATGCAGCATGATGCGGGGCACTGTGTTAATCGCCATAGACGTGGAAGAATTTATAAATGAAATTGAATATAACATAACACAACACTAACATACAAACGCACGGCAGTCAGATACGCTTTCAATTTAGGCGTTTGGTGTCGGACGGCTAACGGTTAACGTGCGGCAGCCGTACGACACGAAACGTCTAAATTGAAAGAGCCCTTAGGATTAAGAAAACTATCAACACAGACAGATAAAATCAAAAATGTTATATAATTATTAGATCTAAAGGTTCAGTAACATAAAAAAACCATTTTATAAAAAAACAATAACGAAAATTTAAACAGCCGCGAACTTGACACGTTGCTACGTGTCAAGTCGATTCAAAATATAGATTGATTCAAATCTTCCAATAATAGGAATACCCTTTAAACAGTATTTTTCGACTAGCCTTAAAAAAAGGTACTCTCAGTGCTTTTTTCTATATTAACCTACGCAATACTCGTAAGATACACCCGACAACAAGCCCGAATTAACTTTAATGGAATCCTAACTGGCTAGACATTCTATAAACAAATTGATGCCTCAGGGAGGTAACGATACGTAATTGTTTTCATACAGTCTTCGGATTAAAGGATCGTACAACGAATTTCCTCTTATTTAGGTATTAACATCGTGAGAATGGCTACTCTTCCATACTAATATTATAAATGCGAAAGTAACTCTGTCTGTCTGTCTGTCTGTCTGCTACTCAATCACGTCTAAACTACTGAACCAATTTGCATGAAATTTGGTATGGAGATATTTTGATACCCGAGAAAGGACATAGGCTACTTTTTGCCCCGGGAAAATGACGCATTTCCCGGGAAAATTCAGAAAATTCAACGAAGTCGCGAAAAGTCAATATTATAATGACATTAAATTAACAAAATTCCGTTGCCATGGCAACTGTTTTAATGGCGCATATGCCTTAGTGCGACTTCGTTATACTAAGAGATATAAATAATTTTGAGAATATTTTTAGGGAAAAAAAAGCATATTTTATATCATCGTGCTACGACCAATAGGAGCAGAGTAACAGTAAAAAAGTGTTACAAAAACGTGGAAAATTCTGACACATTCTCTCTTATGTGACGCAAGCGAAGTTGCGCGGGTCAGCTAGTATATTTATATTTTAATCTCGCAATGTATATTTTTTAATGTAACAGCTATCTTATTGTATCATGTTATAATTCTGGTAACTAATCCTTAATTTTACTAGTTATGTCATATCAATGAAACATATAATCCTGATAAAAAAAATATAAGGGTTAAGCACTCCAGTAGCCATCCTTATCCAAGAATAAGTACATATAGCAAAACACCTGTTAGACCTCCGGTGACAAAATGATTACGCTGTCCGCTATGTAATTTCAGCTAATGTCATTATTGATTTAAATACACAGCTTCCGTGTTGAACTTAACATGTAACTACACGGAAATGTGAAAAACCATAAAGCAGAATTCATATTAACATTTAACTATCAAAGAAGCATAACTCAATTGGACAGCAAAATTCCTTTATAAAGCTTCAAAGCAGAGCAGTGATAGCCGAGTGGTATAAGTTGACACCTCCCACTCAAGTGGTCGCAGGTTCGAACCCGAGGCAACACACCAATGACTTTTCGAAGTTATGTGTGTATTAGAAATAATTATCACATGCTCCAACGGTGAAGGAAAACATCGTGAGGAAACCTTGCATGCCTAAAATTTGTTTAATACATTTATTGAGGGCATGCAAAGTCCCCAACCCGCACTTGGCCAGCGTGGTGGACTCAAGGCCTAACCCCTCCCTCATTACGGGAGGAGACCCTTGCCCAGCAGTGGGACATTAATGGGTTAAATTTTTAAAGCTTCAAAGACTTTCTAAAAGACTGACAAAATAATTTCACTGTTTATACAAACAGCCGCCCACATACAGAACCTTTGCTATTCTAATATTAAACATTTGTGTAACCAATATTTCCCGTGCAGGTTTCCCGACTTCAAACTTTGTTCTGTACAAACAACCTACACTACTTAAAATAAACATTGTAACTTTTCAACTTTAAAATATTTGGCAGTTTTGTTGCAATAAAATTTCGTAGTATTTTGTGAGGTAAAAAAAATATGATTCCTAGTTATGCTATAGGTAGGTAAGTATTAAGTCGCCTTTGTTAAGAGTTGTTGACAATTGACATAGTTCTCGCCAAATACATTGAAGGTGTTGAATCAATTTTCCATACAAAACATGTCTTTAAATACTAACGTAATTAAAGACATCTTTTGAAAGTATATTTTGTTCTCGCTTGAAGAAATAGGTACACGTTTTTTTAAAGCTTTTATTTTTTAAACACTGCAGGAAGCTGAAGCTATTTTTTTCATCTAATGAAACAACATTTCTTTCAAATAGTAATATCCTACTGTATTCAGCAATGTAAAGACATTGACTAAGTATTTGCAGTACATACATCGAGCGTAATATCGAAGCAAGCAAACAAAAAAAGCAGTATGCAATATCTTCCAAAGTTATTTTCTCCGCTATTTCTTTAATGTATTGAGTCATTCATCTTAGTTTTCCCTGTATTTTAATATTACAAGTGTAGTCAAAGTTATAACATACATCATTGAAGTGCTTCGGGAAAGTCGCTTGTAGGTAGCGAAGTGTCAAAGCGTCGGTACGTTATTTATTGGTGCAAATTTTGTATTAAGTATGCAGTTTGTAGCCTTTAAAGTAAGAGTATTTAAGTGCGGAATTTATAGATTACTATATACAATTATAGTGCAGTAGTGTAGTAATAGCAAATATAACTGTAACTACGAAGACGATACGTTTTTTAAAAACTAGTTCTTAGAAAGTATAAATGAAATCACATAAAGCCGACTTACTGCACCTGATTTTTAACACATGTCTTTCCTATCGTACGCGAACACTGAACAGGTATCCGTAGAACCGTTTTCTCTAGAAATCTACTTCTACATTATTCAAAATAGATTCCTTAACCTGACCTACAACAATAAACCTTTCATAAATTATAAATAACTTTTCAATTTCCAATTTCCTCCGTGGTTATGTAATGAGGAAGGCTTAACCTAAGTACAAAACGCGGTAACTTCGCAACATCTACGTGAGAAGCCACCGAGACGAATTATTAACAAAGTTGTGAATCTAAACAACGAAATTAAAGCTTCTTCAGTCACTTGTTTGCGTTTACTCTCTAGAATACAGTGCACGGCTTTCTTAGTTCCGCGGTAATTAAAAGACGGATCTTAGGAGTTAGTGTTTTCATTTAGCTTGTTGCGGTTTAAAGGCGGTTGTATTTTTTCTTTTTTTTAATGTAAACGGCGATTATTTAGCTTCCCATTCTTCTGTTATAGTCGGCAGTATTAAAATGCTAACAAAAAATATGATAATAATATATCTTTCTTTGACGTTTTGAGCAACTTACATCGACTTTGGTGGTAGAGAATTGACGTGGCTGCTCAATCAACCTTTAAATCTCGACAACTTCAGTGTAACGCAAAACCCTAGACTTTTTATTTCACCATCACGGAATTAACTGGGCTTTTTTTCAGAACAGATAAATACAAAAAACAATTTTAATCTGGACACAGACATCTCACAGACCGTCGCTGAACAGCAGATGTGTCGTGATGACTCATCTGTACTACCAAAGAAATAAAAAAAACCGCATTAAAATTAGTTGAGGAGTCAATAAAATCATTTATACACTGCAAAAGGTCTCACTTAACAGCTCAAATTACTTGATGCACTTGGTATGGACCACTCAACTCCTGACCTCCTGATTTTAGATTGACCCAATTTAGTTTAAGGGATAAGTAGAGAGGTTTCTTGTAAAGTAATTTAGCCAATGAAATGCCCGTAGACTACGTGATGCCTAACAGTTTGGTTACGAGAGTAATGTTATTTTACTTTCCAATGGCAATAAAGTGTACCAAACTTAGGTTATTTCTCGAAGGATTACTTTAGTAGCGAAATAGATTTCTCTGAGAATATGTACTAAAACATGTACTGACTTACATAAGACGCCTACTAACAAAGTTTTCCTATCTCACAGTAATGTATGTACACAGACAGTTGATCCAATCCGAATGTCAACGGTGAGAGGTAAATAATAAATGCATGTTCCATATGAGTATGATACAAAATCGAGAAATGAGTAAGTTGATAGATATACGAGTAGTACATATGTTTGAAGCTCAACAATTTCTATTAAATAAGCAGTACAAAGACTATAACCGCTCAGAATGACAAGCTCTGCATATTTAACGATATAAATATTACACGAACAAACTGATATCTCAACTAAAAAGACTTAGACTTATGGTATTTTAAACAAACAACAAAGTTACTGTAATATGTAAGAAAATACATTCCATTACTTTCGCTTTACACAGTAGATTTTATGCAAATAAGAAAGTACAGGAACGATATATTAATCGCCCTACATTTTCCCTTCGCTTACATTCCAACTTAATTATAAAAAAGGCTTCATAAACATAATTAGTAAATGTCGTCACGCAAGAACGCAGGTCATCAGGGGGCGCACTGAAAAATACTCAAGCGACTCAAATTCCACCACTCGAAAAGGATAGCGCTATACAACTTACATATTGCTATCTCTTTCACTCAGTAGAACCTGGATCGCTTTACAGTGTATGGCCCAGGGGTGTAGAAGCAAACATGCGTAACAGGAAAAAGGTTCGCAACAAAGAATATTATTTAAACGAAGATTATAATAACCCATGTTGACAGTCCCGCTACGAATAATAAATAGCTTCGCTTATTTAAGAATATAAAGCCTTACATTATAACAAAATTAGGTTTTTTTCGTTAATTCTTTATAAAATATGACTGTTTTGTAGATCGTGTAACATATTTATATTTAAGTAACCATGCTTGATTATGTTTTCAGTTTTTAGTAAATGTAAGGAAGTCAAGCAAGTCTATAATATAACCAAACATGTAGGTACTTACTTCAACAACTGTTTGTTTATTCTTACTTTTAAACATAATCTTAAATCTGCTGATTTTTTTTCTTCAAATACATACGCGGATGAAACTGCTTAGAACAGCTAGTTTCGCAACATAAATTGGATTCTATTTTAAACGCTCAATATCACCTTTTGAACTATTAATTAAGTTTGTTTTCTTCGCTTTAGTACATTTTTCTCCTATTTCAAGCTCACTCAAACAAAATAAGGAAAGATTGTATAGCATGATCTTTCTTAATAAAGGAGTTCTCGACTCTTTTAAAACAAGTCGCAATTAAAATCTGAAGGTATTTTTTACTAAAGGGTGTTTGTCATTATTTTACTCTATCGTTTATTAACAAGAGGATAGCGTTCTTAATTCTTAAGTATTTGTAGTTTGATCTAGATTTGTATAGTGAAAACTACTTTTAACTTTGGCCATGACAAAAAGTAGTTTTCAAATAATTGTTCCCCAAAAAGCAAGCAATAAAATAGACATTAATTGAAATTGGCTTAAAAGTCCGGAGTTTGCTAACGCGCCCTTTCGCTAACTCGCCTCTTATTCCATGGGACCAACATTGTAAATGGCGAAATGTGGGTGTATTTCATTCAAATCGGCCTTCACTTTCAGGTTAACAGGCATGGTAATATGTATGTGAGTAGACTTTTTTGTAAGAATTATTTTATAACTACGATCAAATGTTTCAATATTTCGCCTTGTTCATTAGATTCTACAAGACTTTCAGTCCAATGAACTCTTAAGAAAGCCAAGCAAATTGGAACACTTCATTAAAAATAACTTGTTCAATATTTTCTGTAACAATTTGATGAATATTAAAAAGCAAATATTATGTTATCGTTTAGTATTTAAAAGTCTGGATAGCTAAGTGACCTCTACGATAGTCAACTTTAAAAATACATAACTTATTATTCCTTACCGATGTAAAGGGTATATAAAAGAAATATTTAGAAAGGATCAATCAATTTAGCCTGACCGCTATTACTACTACATAAACTGTAGCTAGTTTTACTTTTGTTTTTTAACAATTAGTTTACAAAAAACCTAGGTATAGGTCGGCTTAACAATCTCAACGATACTTAGTAACTAGTATTTTGAGTGCCTTTAGACGCGGTCGGTAGTGTATACGACCGCTGAGCTCTGGTTCAATTCCTGGGTTGGGCTAAGTGCTATTAGTCTTTTCTAATTTATGTTAGATTTTTTTCTATTATAATAAGAATGTTTTCTGGAGAATATATGGCAAGAGGTTCTTTTATCAGCGAAATACATTGATTGTCATCTGTCATTGCAAGCATTTTTACTATCCGTGTTCCCGTCAACGTGAACAGAGATCAAAGAATGCCTCCTAAAAAAACCCTATTATTTATATTATTTATTAAATAATTTAAAAATAAATGTAAACAAACAATAATACTTCTGCCACCTCCGCATGTACAAAGCCCACTCATAAAGTTCTAAAAAAAGATATACAAAAAGCGTAATTTCACGTGGATCTGTTTTGTTATTCGTTCTTTGTTTATACGCAACGCGATTAAAACCTTTATCATCGAGCATTACTCTAATGCTTCATGACAGCTTTTACGTTTGATGGTGATGAAGTACCTACACTGAGTGGTACTTATATACGAACGTGACGTTTCAGAAAATATGAATTGTTTATTCTAACAATGTTGTTAGATATAGTTACTACGAATTGCATAGAGTCAAAAGATACGATATAAAGTTTGTACTAATTACGTTCTAAAGTACTGCACTTTTAAGTACCGCAGATTTAAAGACATTTCTGCGAGCCCGTTTAACCTATAAATAAGTTGTACAGTTTTATCTATGAAATAGGCTGTCTGCAATAAAAGGCTGCTTGCTGGCCAATAAATAAAGAAAAAATATTGAAATAAGATACCATAAATAAAACATGATGATAAAAGAAACATGGCTAAATGATTTTCAACGAGACATTTTCATTACTTTTTCATAAAATCTGCGTAAAATGGTTTTCACGTGGAAGTATTTACGTTTAATTAAGTCAGCGGTGCACCGAGGCTAACACGCCGTGTAATCAAATGTAAATAAATGCACCGTCGCGTTAATTACACTCTCGTATTACAACGTGAAATGAACCGCGAGACTGATTTTATTTATTTTACTTTGATATATATTTAACGTCAAAAAACAATGAGAAATGTCATCCGACTGAACGCTTTCATTATTATCGAGTTCCTATCGACTTAATGTCATGCTTGCGATAGAAGTTACGTTTGATTAATACAGGTTTTATTTGTATCACATATGATAGAAGCTCCTTTGAGTTATAAAAATGAGTGACAAAAATGATGCAGTAAGTCGTTGAACGTTATACAATTTTCACACGATAAAATCATGTTAACGGATCAAAGCAAACACATTATACAAAATAGCTCAAAATGTAACCAATTTTCGTGACTACTTTTAAAGGTGAAACCTTTTACAAAAGCAAACATGTTCAGACATTTTTTCTAGACAAACATATCATGTTTGTCTAGAAAATGTCGTATTATGTTAAATTTTTTGATAAACAAATAATTTAATGGGACATTGACACTGCACCCCACAGTTACGAGATATGTATTACTAGCTGACCCGCGCAACTTCGCTTGCGTCACATAAGAGAGAATGGGTCAGAATTTTCCATGTTTTTGTAACACTTTTTACTGTTACCTACTCTGCTCCTATTGGTCGTAGCGTAATGATATAAAATATGCTTTTTTTTTCACGAAAAAATATTCTCAAAATTATTTATATCTCTTAGTATAACGAAGTCGCGCTACGACATATCCGCCATTAAAACAGTTGCCATGGCAACGGAATTTTGTTAATTCAATGTCATTATAATATTGATTTTTCGCGACTTCGTTGAGTTTTCTGAATTTTCCCGGGAAATGCGTCATTTTCCCGGAGTAAAAAGTAGCCTATGTCCTTTCTCGGGTATCAAAATATCTCCATACCAAATTTCATGCAAATTGGTTCAGTAGTTTAGACGTGATTGAGTAGCAGACAGACAGACAGACAGACAGACAGACAGACAGAGTTACTTTCGCATTTATAATATTAGTATGGATTATGTGTTCTATGTGAGCTGCCAATGCCAAGCAAAGGCACGATAAGCCTGTGGTGTGATCCTGCTTGGGATGTTGAACATTATCCATCAGCCAGTAGCCAATAATGACGTTGATGTAGTGGTATGATAACATGCAAGTGGTCTAGTGGAAAAATTGAAAATATACCTATTTTTTACCTAATATTGTCAAGTTTGTCACTTTTACCAACTCAAAAAAAATATCATACATAGGTGTAAATACGCCATTATATGGCGTTGAAAATAATGTTGTTTTATTGTCAGTTAGCATCATGTTTCGCTTTAATATGTAACGTATGAATATTGTGTGTAATTTGTGGGTAAAACGATATTGTTGGCAGTTCAGGTGAATAGATTAATGTTCTAATTTGTATTATGAGCCAAACCACAATAACCCGTTGGCATAGAGGACAATTTTAAATTCGTTTTTATGACCGAAATTAGTGGAGTTTGATGAGATGTACAATAAATTTATTATAGCACAGGTGCAGAAATGTGCAGTCACTTTTATCTACAAACACATAAACGTCCAAATTTATGAGTTCTCAACGTTTGCCGCAAAAGCATCCGCATTCGACTGCAGCGGCTTCTCAGTACTGCATCAGAAATATTTACTCTTCGTCTTCTGCTCTCCTGTGACATTGCACACAGGTGAGTATCTTTGACTTTTCACTCAATAATACCGCTTGGAAATTAATTTAGGAACTATCAAATTTTAATGCAATGCAATTAATAACGCGAAACAATATTGTACTTAATAATATTTAAGTATCGAGACTTGGGCTCAGGTATACTATTATAATCAAATGTGAATAAATCCGGTGACATTTCATACTAACTACTACTTATTTCAAGACTTCATTAAATTCCCGGTATTTTTAAGCAAAAACGAGGCATTCAAGTACACTTTTATCATAATGAAAAGCCGTCTTTATTAAAAGTTAATCCAATTTTAAAATACCCTTGAATACTCGTAAGAAGCGAACAAATATTGCCTTATTGGCAGCGTTCAAAGCAAATACAGCCTTGATTTTCATGTATATTGAGGAATTCCGTTCACCGAGAATTTCCAGGAATCTGCGCAACGGTACAATGAGCTCATGGTTTATTAAGTACTTTAAATGGAAGCTGACTGTGGTTCCTGTTGATGTAAGATTAATCTTGTTTGGAAACTGTTTTGAATCATAATATTGTGGAATAGTTGTTTGTCAATATTTTTCCAATGACTTATAAATAATATTTGTAGCGTTGTCGTTTTAAAAGTTGAATATCGGACGTGTAAATGACGGGATATTGTAGACGAAAACTGGAAAAAAGGCGACCTGGGAATCAAAACGCATTGCACACGCTGTAACTTGGAGACAAGACATGTTATATTTTGTAAAAGAAAGTCTTGTAAAGTCATTTATTATTTAGGTTACACTGACTAAATAACAACTGGAGTGACGAAGATTAGGAAAGAAGACACTTTTAGAATAAATTCAAGTACTTTATAAACCTTTTGGCCGCTTTAAAAGGCTAGTTAAGGGACAAACTCAAAAGTTTGATGAATAGGACTGTTCATTCAGAAATGAGGAGGTTCTAGCGGAGCGATCAGCGAACTATCTTTCAAATTAAGTAATCTTTCTTAACTATAGACATTTTTATTCCAGTAGTTTACACCGAGGTATGTAAACTTGTAAGAAATCGATTATCCTAAGACCGAATATTTTCGTCGTCAGACAACTTTTATATGGAATCCTTTAGATGTCCCTAGATCTGTCAAGACTTTTTCCTCAATTTGATAGACAATCGCCTAACGACACTTGCACAATAGCACTTGAATAGATAATATGAATTGAAGTAATTGCGCTTTCTAAAGATTATTTGAACACTTTGAAACTGCTATCAAAATTAAATATTCACTTACAGTACATAATGCTCAAGTTAACATTTAAAGTTCACTTCGCACGCTAAGCTTAACATCATCACTCCGCAAAACGCTCTTTAGTAAATTCGCCCACAAACTAACCCTCTGACGTCACGTCGTTTGAGAAGTCCGTCAGTCTGCAAAGTTTATTTCAGCTAGGTAAACTCTTTTAAAGCAATTAGGCGCAATTTACGAAAGGCACAAAGGAATGAATGCTAAAATGAGAACAAACGAGTACTGGAGGACAGTAACTCAATAACTGTGACGGTACTGGTTTGTTTTATACACTTTTGTCTAAGTAACTGGAAGTTTTGTGTAATTGTTAATGTTATGGCTTGTTGTTTCACTGGAGATTTGATGTTCGCTTAATTAGCTATAAAGTATTAGGTATGTTGTGAATTTACTAGATTGGAGATTTTATTTACGCCTAATTAGGTAGGTATTACTAATAATTAGGTCTGTTGTAATATTACAAGATTATTATGGTACAGACGGTAATTAAGCTTCTACCTAACGATCTAATCATGTATAGCACATGATTGAGAAAGGCAAAAGGCTGAGGCATGACAATATTTCATAATTTATTTTATATACTATCGTAATTTTAATGTCAAGAAACGAAAACAGTTTTGAAACTTGCCCTACGATGTAAATTTAGGATTCTCTCGGGTCGATCTGGATTGGTACCGGTTAGTCCGCTAAATAGATATTTGCAGACACTCATCAGCTATCCGATAGTAAAATAATATAAAATATAAATGGTCCGAAGATACTGCACAAGATACTACAGCTTAAAGTAACTTCCAAATAATATTTCAAAGTTCCAATATTCATCCCTAAAGTACAATAGCGTGAAGTCTAACTTAAGAAAGCCTCAAAACTGATGGATGAATGAACACATAGATTGCACAGACGCTACCACAACCGAACTCCAAAAATACAACAATGAGTTTCCTTACTTAGTTGCAAACTTTTGGGTACAGAAAATTAATCCCACTTCCTTCTGTTACGAGTGCCAAAGTTAGTGCGGATGTTTGTAAATCATTCGTTCAGTAACCACTGGACTGAACTTAGTTAATGTGTGGGTTTATAGAAACAGAAACCTAATTTGTATCTGAAACTTGAATGTGTATTGTAGAGAATAGGGACTGATAATATACGTGGGTATTTTGCATTTCTCTGTTAACAATGTAGCAGCTGCAAATACTTATATTTTTACGATTTTTTTAAGCAGAATGTGTAGTTCTAAAAAAATGCATGTTCTCGTTCAATTTCGTAGGTGTTACGAATTCTGTACAAAAACCTTTTTGATTCGTAAAGGAGCAGAATAGATAGAATTACCGAAATGCATGCGCTCTTTGCACCAAATGTAACTAAACGAGTTTGTACTGTTTACATTCTTTTGAGAAGAAGCGCAAAAGCTACACTTCTCAACTGTAGATTTGTTTGCAGAAAACAACCAATAAGTGCGTTACTTCTATTAGAACCCCGATTCTGAGTATGATGACCTTCGAAAAATGTATGTAAAGTTTCCAACTGGTCTAGTTGTTTGTAAAGGAGCTCATAAAATATTCTTCTATACTCTCGACTGTCGAGTAAATGTGTCAGAACCACTTACCATGTGGCTATAAGTTTAAACACAATGCTCGGCTAACCTGTTAGCTCTCCACACTTCCTTCAGCGATCTTCACTTCAGCAAAAGACTGCGTTACTTTTTATGTATTCCTAGCTCTTGTATTTATCGGTGCTTATTTTATATGGACACAGATATCGCACAAGGTTACTAGGTAAAAGGTTTCTAATACAAATTGTTCGACTATATATTTACTCATTCTTTTGAGTGCAACTTAGTTCAGTTTTTGCTACTTGAGTTTCCCAGGGCCTTTATCCAACTGAGATAGTCCATAAAAGCCACCGTAATGTTTACTTAAAAATAATGTTAGTTGGAACAGTTAAGTTTAATATAATTTAAAAATTCCACTAAAATCTGCTTGGGTTACTATTAAGTATCTCCAACTTATGTAGTTTCATCAATCACAAAATGGAATTTTTGAGATTATAGCTTGGTGTCTGTCGCAGCCGTCGTAGCGTCATAATTTGCACCCGGCCATGAACTGGCCGTGACTCGACCATGGCCCGGCTCTTCGCAACAAGGATCAGGCCGGGGCTTTAGATCAACGAATAATTTTATGGCACCTAATTTGGGTTCACCTACATATTTATGTGGAAGACCAAGGTGATGGAATAAAATGTTGACAAACCAACAAATAAAATAAGAAGTACAGAGGAGCTTTCTTTACTTTTCCTACTAGATTTTTGCAGACTCTTGTAACTACATATATTTGATTTAAAAAAAAAAACAATTGGTATCAATAGTTACCAATTTTTTGTTGTAAGTAATTGCAAGCAAAATTATAGAAAGAAGAAAATTTTAATTAATAACTAGCGGTCGCCCGCGGCTCCGCCCGCGTGGAGGTCGGTGAAATTTTCCCTGAATTTTGTTTGCTACAAACCTCACGGAGCCCGAAACCTTTCCAACGAATGCAAAACCGTGGCAATCGGTTCGTGCGTTCTGGAGTTATAGCGTCAGGAAGGAAAACCCGACTTATTTTTATATTATAGATTAAACTAAAACAATAATATTAAGTGCCATCTATACTACATTTTGGCAACTAGTGTGACAACGCCATCTTGTTTTGATAAGTTTAACTAAATGAGCTGAACTCATGAAAACGAAGTATGTTATTATTACGTAGATGGCGCTACTAATCATTGTAGGTCATGTACCTATCAATAGATGGCGTTTAAAACTGTTCTCTCAAAGCAAATAACAGATGGCGCTTTTGCGTTATATCCTATTTTTTGCTTGATATTATTTCAGTTTATTATATCGGAATAAAGTTATTGAAAGAGGATTTTACTGTTCATAAGCCAATGAATTTACTTAACACTTACATATCAGTGTGACACTTAATAATTTGTTGAGGATTTAGGTAATAAAACAACACTTTATTTAGTATTAACTATTCATATATTTCAATAGGTATCTTTTATAATTATAATCTATGTCCTCTAACGCTCCGCGCTCAATATTTGGTTTAAGTCTAAGTGAAGACGAATCAACAGATGTTGTCAATCAACTTACAATAATCAACAGTCGAACAAAATCTAAATGATTACATTTAATAGAGTAATTTAAATGTAAACTTAGAAAGTATGTTAGCGTGTTCCGTCAGTTGAAACGTTACAAATACTGGTTCACTTTAAGGTAATAATTATATAAAAACTCTATACTATTTAGTGGGGAATGTTAACTTTGGTATAAAATATTAATTATAAACAACAAAACATTATTCAACCTCAATACACTTGAGAAACGCAACTTAAATCGAAGCATAAATTAAGAGAAATACTGTTTAATCAAATAGCCTAAGACCAGTTTAGAATATATTTACAGTTAACTGGTGAACTAAATTTGTAATTATTAATTTCTAACAGCCTCACTCACAACGCCTTTTGAATGTAATGAACAGTTTCAGTTTTGTATTAGTCCTTTTCTAAAGTTGTGTTTCAAACTACGTAGAGAAAGATATTCAAACTGTTCTTATACGAGACCTTATGAGTAAGACTATTAATGCCATTATCAAGCGAAACGAAACTTAAGATACGTAATTGCACTGTGCAGTAGAACGCAAACATACAAAATCAAAATGTACTGGGATTTTTCATATACAAATTCAAATATCTAACACACTATAAGAATCATTTAAAGATTTTTCTCTAATGCACCATATTTATGTATAGGCTTTCTACTAGATAATCAAGGCTTAATTTAGTAGGTACCGTTATTTTTTTATCTAATTTCTAGAAAATTTTCAGTTTTGTTACAACAAACGATGAATAAATAATTCAAAACAGTCTAGGAATGCCCCTAAATTCAAAATAGAAAAGGGTAGTGGAACCCATTCTTTACTCTTTATTTAACAAACCACTTTTTGGGTAGACGAATATTTTTGTCAGATTCAAAAATCTAGAAAAACGAATGGGACATTAAGTCATTTCTAATATCAAAATAGAGCACTCTAGACTGTATACAAAAGATGAAAAGATACAAACATATCCACAATCATTAAGATTTAGAACTAAAAAGTAATAAATATCTTTTGCGCGTAACACAATCCTTGAGAACACAAGTGGTATTCCTTTACACAAAATAAATTGGATACAATATGTATGAATAATGTGGAGCGTAGCGATCAATTTGACAAAATCTTTTAAGTTATATTAACTTCATGATTTTTTTTATTTTTGGTGGTATTCGGACGTTTTAAACTACCCCAGTAAAGCTACGCCCCTGATTTACAATAAATCAAAGAACTATAATGTCTCAAATAAGCTAGGTTATCACAACATTTACAAAAAGCGAGTAGCCTAACATTAGACATTAACAATTCAGTTTTGGTATAACAACATATAAAAAGATTCGAATCATATTCTCTCTAATTAGCTATAGAATCGTATATATATCGAAGATTTAGCATTTCTCATTAATATTCAGTCAAGCCACGACCTAAGAAGTATTAGTTATTACTAATATATGAAAACTGGGATATATCTCCGGTAAATAAATATAAGGAAAAGTTTTTGCTACTATAAAACAATATCAATATTGCAATCTCGGCTGCTCACCTTCAAAACCCGTCAAAAGCATTTGCTCAACGAATAATTATTTCTCTATAGTAAAATGTAACTATGTAATGCTTATTGCTAGGTTTTGAAGTTGTGCAATCGTTTATAAAGAACAAAATATTGCACTTTGATTCGCTACAATATGTACGCAGAGAGCAACATACATAAATACACATATTTAGTAGCAACACCGAACTACTCTAGAGATTTCGTTCAGTAAACCTTCCTAATCCCAGATAGCGTCCTCTACTTGGTCATTTCGTTTAAATCAGATCTTTTTCCGTCAAACATACAAATTGTACGTAAAATTGGGCCTTAACAATAAGGGATAGAGTTTATTTTTAAGCGGTGGAATCGTGTGTTGAAGGGTTGGGGATGATGGTGCCAGTGGACTGTTGCTCCCGGAGTCTTCTCACTTCCCTGGACGCGTTAGCGAGTTCCGCTTGAAGTAACATCTCCCTCTCACGTAAGTTTTTAATCTCGTTTTGCCACGTCTGTGAAAGAAAAAATAGCATAAATAAACAAGGCTAATTTAATTCGTAGTAATAAAGCGTTGCTGGCATTTACACATATGCAACTATGTTAGTTTTTATTCTAATCTCGCGCTGTTTGGTTAGTATGAAAGTGTTTCTTAAGTCTACAAAGAAAATTACAGAAAAGAGGGGCTAGTTTTATAACTACGCTTACGGAACTCACAGATTTGAATCGGGCGATTGAATCGTAAATAATGTTCTGACATTGTCTTTGCGCTACAGCGCATGACTTATGGAGATGAAATACACATGTAAGCGTCCGTAAACGTTTCTATACAACCAGCCTAAATTATTCGGCAGATAAGTTCACATAAAGCTCAGAGCAGTCGTATGCACGACTTACTAAAGCCTGAAAACATTCGGCTATCTAATGCTACTGGTATTGGACCTTCTTACAAAACGCTGACTTTTTAACTCACCACGCCATCAAAGTGGGCAGTTACGCCGGGTTTCCACGGCAAGGGAAACGGACCCATTAAAGTTTTCATTAAACTCGCAACTGCACACTGCTACTAGAATTCCATTTTGGTGGAAATACAAGTGTGCAGTTTACGCTTGCAAGTTTAACGAAGTTATTAATGGGTCCGTTCCGCTCGCAGTAGAAACCGGGCATGAGAAGCGTCACGACGTTTGTAAAGCAAGCGGTCTCAGACGACCAGGCTCACATTGCTTTATGAGAAATGATACAATACCCACAATATTTTGCTGTATACTAACAATGTTCTGCTTGAGGAGGTCGAGTTTGTCGTTCTTGAGGCGACAGACTTCCTGGCGCAGGAGGTCGGCATCGCGCGGCGCGGGCTCGGCGCGGCCGCCCGCCACGCAGCCGCCGCACGCCGCGCCCGCCTCCGCCGACGACATAGACTCCAGACCCGTGTCGCTGTCCACGTACACACCTCCTGCAACCATGACACCATGTAATGTGTTTGCTAGTACATTGATTGAGATTTGCTGTGAATAAGTGCGTTAAATATTTAAGCTTGTTTTAAAGAACAGTCGCAAACCGCGCGAATTAGCCGTGGCCAAACCAGCACGATATATTTTTTTTACTTACATTAACATATTGGTGGTTAAAAGTATAAAAAGATAAAAATATTTGGTTTATTTTTTTCAGAAATACGGCAATATATTTTTTCATAATGTTAAACGTTGTTGTATTGACAGCATGAGCTTAGAAACTGCTAATAAATAATTCGGTAGCCTAATTTAGGTAAAAGTAGGAATAATTATTAAATCTATAGTAGAAATATAATTTCGAAACACATATCTTACGAATAATTTAGATATAAGTGCACAATTAGAACTAAGTATACAGAATAAGCAGTGTTTTTATTACAGCGAAACGAATAAAAATACAAAACACTATCACGAAAATAATATCCATTTACATACAAAAAAGTAATTATAAGACAAATAATTATTACCTGCCTTATATTAAAGTGAACGGTACCTTGATTTTGAATAAATTGATAAATAAATCATGCTACTAAACAGACGACAGATTATAAAAACACAGATTTTGTACTATAATGTACTAAATAGTAGGTATATTTGTACAGGACTAACCTGTTGCACTTTTACCGCAACTCAGCCAGTCCTTGTCGTCTAACAAAGAGAATATAACTTACAATATTACGCCAATTAATTATCTAAATTATTTTTATTGTAACCTAACTTATGACTTAGTTATAAACTATGATTAGCCGTCTCACAGCTGAGCACTGATTTCCTATATGAGTTAGTCCACCACAAAAGCCATGACCGAGAAACTTAACAACTAATTTCAATTTATTTTGTATAAACATCCCAAAAGCCCTGAAAAGTTAGCCCTAAAACCTAACAAGTTAACGTTTCCAAAATAAAGTGTACCGTTTATAAGTTTCGTAAATTGCAGTTCGGAAACTGATAATTAAACATTATGTACCAAAATGGCGAATATATTTTACTAGATTATAACTTGACATGACTTGACAAGATCTTCAATCGATAAAATATACATTAAAAGATTACTATTCCTTTATATTTTGTATAATGAGATGATTTCTACAAATAATTAAATCTCTAAAATTGTACAAATGTGTAATCACTATGCTTGAACACGATTTCAGTATAGAATGTTCTAAGCATGTTTCGAGGAACGTCTATGCAATCAACATTCATGCGTTAATAATCTGTCATTGGTCAATTGATTGAGCACCTGCAATTGACCATTCAGCCTAAGTGATTGTCTAGAAATTAATATAAGTACTTGCAATATGAACTGACTCAAGATAATATGCTAATTTATTTGTAAAATGTCTTATAGATGATTATCTAATCTGTATTCTCAAAATGTTTTAAAGATTAGTGTCATGTTTTGAGGTTATCTAGAAAATCAATCTTTGAACTGTATCTTGACTGAGATGACTATTTGAAATCGACAATGATGTCTACAACCTAATCTATTTGGAACACGTATTAAAGTCCGCTTTTAGATGTCTTATTTAGTAAACAATCTTAGAAATACTTTTTATCGAAATTTATAAATCAGACAGTTATAAGAAACAAAAAGTATTATTAAATCGTTTTTTAAATAAAACATCTAAAGTAAAGCAGACTTTCATCTTTATCATTATCTAAATTTTGGGTGTTTGGTAGTGCGTTTAAGCCAAGTTGTTTGTAATACTAACCGAGCGGGTCGAGATCGACGGAGTTGAGACTGGAGTCATCGCTGTGGTCGGTGAGAGGGGGGCGCGGGGGCGCGGCTCGTGATGTCACATCGGGGCTGGACTCGCCCGACGCATGGGATGCGCCGGACCCGCCCGCGGACCTCACAGACACCGCTGAAGCCGAAGACGATGCCACTGACGATTTGGAACGGCCGCTCTGTAAAAATATAAAAAATAAATTAGAATTCACTCATATAATTTTGCAACAACGTACAGTACAGCCAGTACAGCATACAAAGTTAACGTTCTTAATAAAATGCTTTTGAATTTGTTCCAGTTAAATGGGTTAGTCACTATAGCCATATTAGGTAACGTTGAACGAGGAATAAAATTTGAACCTACCCTGTTTTTTTTGCTTTATGTGTCTACTAGTGCTATCTACGAACTAAGTGCAATAAATAATGACAATGGGCTTGAAAGACTTGAAACCTCTTTAAAATGACGTATGAAGTGCTGTACAGTTAATGTTGGGTAACTTTTATCTCACACAATGTCTGAAATAAAATGAAAATGTATTAATTGGAACTTTCTTTAAGATTGGTGCGATTTGGATACTTATAATTTTCCAGTATGGCTGTATTTTGCATAGAACAATTTCAAAAACATTTTAATAAGAATGATCAATGACGGTTTTTCTGCTCTTAAGAACTAGTACTTTTAAAAAATGTGAAACGAGAAAATATCAAGGTTAGAGAAAATATTAAGTATTGAAAATAAAGAAACAAAACTAAAATAAGTATTATACTTACATTGGGAGTGTGTGTTTCGTTCAATATTATCTTATTCTTATTTATAGGGTTCTTGTTGTTGTCGCCCGAGAGATTCGTGTCTACACTTGGAGATCTGAAAACACAAACAAATAAGTATTACACATTTAAAATTAAATTCATTATGTACCAAAAACAATACTTCACGACAACAGAACTTGGCCATTTTCACAAAAAAAAAAAACAATTATAAACCGGTAAGTACATACCTGACTTTCGAGATGATAGCCTTTTTGACAGTATCAAAGAAGCGTCCAGGGCCTTCCTGCTTTGGTGTACCATCGGGCTGAGGGGACACCGCCCCCGGCTCAATTCTTCCTCCCGGTCCCAAGAACTCGCTAGTTTTAGACTTCAACTCATTGACCAAATTCATGAGCAACGAGGCTCGGGTCCTCAATTCCAGTTGCGCGAATTTCTCAGCCTTATAACACGCGTTTTCAGCGTTAATCAGCTTAGTAAGAAGGAACTCTTTGAATTCGCGCCCTTTACGGAATATTGACGGCTGCGGGAGAGTCGGTCCGAAAAATGGTACGTCGTCACGTGCGGTGACGGCCACTTTGTACCTAGACAAATATAACATTAGTTTAATATATTTAAAAACAAACATAGTGCTAAAAATCTAAAATACTTATAAAATATTCATGATTGGTAAAATGTCAAAAACAATGCAATAGTTTTGTATTTATTTATCATTATGCTGCTAAACAGACGTCAAAGAAAAATAAAAGTATCTAGTAGGAACAGCTTTTACAAAACGTGTAATACATTTACAAGAAACCGACTGTAATTATTTAACTTATCACTAGAACTCGCGTTTTCTCACATTATCTGTCTGTACATTTTAAGATCAAAGAATCTTCCATTAGTTTAATTAATTCACGACTTAAATTAACTTGGCTGGATTTTTCTACCACAACCCCTTTTCATTTAAAACACTATCTGAGTTTGACAGATATTTAATTAGGGAATACACTGAATACATTTGGCATAAAAAGTTTTATCTAGCTTTTAAAATAAAAAAAGCATTTTTCAGTACATTTCGTTAATTCGCTTAACCTTTCGTAAATCTGAAGAGCATTAAGATGCTCGAGTGGTCTAGTATTTGTCGGTATAAAAAAGCTCTCTAATTACAAAGTCGGGATTCGTTTGCATATAAATTACTGGGAGAATTTCCATTCCACTTTCTGTACCATTTTCACGACTTGTCTATGCAAATAATGCTTCTGTGCGTTGTTGAGGAGCAACACAAACTTTATGTTAAACAAGTCACTTGACAAGTGGGAAAAAGTAACAAGATTCGAAAGTTCGAAATAAAAATAGAAGACGTTTTCAAGCGGCCGGTATGAATAAAAATAAACCACAGTTCAGTTGGTTTGGTTTCATATAAAATGTTACAAGTTATTTTGTTTCTTTTGAATGCAACGTTCAGAAATAGATGCCAGATTGATATATTATTCAGCTGATAAAATATAAGGGCTTCGTAAAAGTCTGTTGCGTTATTTAAATTGTTTGATATCGTCGTAAATTAAGTGGAAATAATGACTTGTTTGTCAAACTACATCAAAACATGGCACTGGAATCATTATAAACTTTAACATCGGCCGTAAACAATTCCCGCTTGTTTTTAGAACATATTTTGAAACGCATATTTTATACGATTATTAAAAAAATGTGTTTATTGTGTGCCAGTTTTAATATAATTTTTTTTACACCATGAAATCGCTAAAATTACATTTTAAATGAAGAATATAAAGAATATTTACCTGGTCTCCCCACCGGCGGTCTCCAAGAGTGTGACTACTATGAACGCGTGCAGGAAGTGAGACGCAATCATGTCAGGTGTGAATGGAGTAGCTTTCTCCTGTAAACGCAAATATTTAACATTATTTCACGAAGCGTATGTTGATGGTAAGCACGTAGTGTTTAGCGTGCTAATCTATCATTAATCAGAGTACAAGATTATAGCAGTACGTAAGCACATTTTCTTTTTTATACTGTTCAAAAAGAAGCTATAACTAAAATATTTACTGATATTCCTCATTAAGTTTAGAACATCATAACTTTTAAACTCTCGCGTTGCATGTTTAATGTATAATAGAATACGGGAATTAACGCGAACACGCATTTTACCTTAAAATGCCTAACGTTTCGGCGCAGGTTGCACTCGCCGTGGTCCCAGGCAGACTGGAGCAGCGATGACAGGACTTCGTGTATATGAGGCGGACGAATGTCCATCCACCCTCATATTTTGATTTTTCCAACCGCCAACACACACTACACTAACCGTGTCCCTATTCTGTGAGCTAACCGATTGCGAAACATAGCGAGGTTTTGTAACAGTAATCACTGGATTCCACGTCGCGGATAATTTGAAGCCGTCTTCCCGATTGAAATTTGGATGTTTCTTGATTTCGATCGCTTCACGAACAATCCTCGAGTAGAAATGTCGTTCAGTGGAGAGGACTTGAGGGCGATGGAATTCAATCCAGTGATTAGTTCCTGCTTCGAGTAGATGTTCCGCAATGGCTGACTTGCTGATTTGACGGTTCTTAACAGCGGCGATATGTTCCTTGACCCTTTCAGCTATCGACCGCTTAGTCTGGCCTATGTAGGAACTACCGCAGCTGCAGTTGATCTTGTAGACACCTGGTGTTTGAAACGGTAGTACATCCTTCGGTGTGCCCACCATGCTGCTGACTTTTGCCCCCGGCGTGAACACTGTGCTGATGCTGTATTGTTTCAATACATTCCCGATCTTATCAGTCACTCCTCTGACGTAGGGCAAGTAGGCGGGCTGTCTGTTGACCTCCGGATGTTTACTCCGTTTCGTGATCCTGTTCCTTCGTCGACTTACGTGGTATCCGTTCATTCGTAGTACCTCCTGAACATGTTCCAGCTCCTTCCCAACATGTTCAGGGTCACAGAGGTCATGAGCTCTGTTCTTCAGTGACGTCATAACGGACTGCAAGTGACGGGGATGGTGATGTGATGTAGCGTGCAGGTATCTATCTGTGTGTGTCGGTTTCCGGTAAACACAGTGTGATAAGGATCCATCGGGTTTCGCGGCAACCCTCACATCTAGGAATGACAACGACCTGTCCGTCTCCATTTCGTAGGTGAACCTCATCTTAGGGTGAATGGAGTTTAGGTGTTCTAGATATTGATCTACTTCCTGTTGACCTCCTTGGATAATGCAGAAGATGTCGTCCACATATCTTTTCCAAAGCCGTATGGTTTTTGGTCCGAGTGCCAATGCTTTCTCCTCAAAGTGCTCCATCCAGAGATTAGCCAGTGCAGGGGCAACGGGGCTGCCCATTGCGACGCCATCAATCTGAAGGTAATGTTGGCCTTGGAAAAGGAAGTAGTTGCCGTCCAAACAGTTTTTAAGAAGATCAATATAGTTAAACGGCATCTCGTTGTCCTCTAGCTTGGTCTTTACCACGTCCAAACACTCCTTAATTGGAACATTGGTGAAGAGCGACTCGACGTCAAAACTCACCATGACATCGCCCGGTTCCAATCTAAGGTCCTTAATAATCTGGACGAAGTGCCGCGAATCTTTCACAAAAGACGGTGTATTTCCCACAAGTGGCTGCAATACTGACGCAACGTACTTTGCAAGGTCGTAAGTAGGAGAGGCGATTTGACTCACGATAGGCCGCAGTGGTACGTTGGACTTGTGTATTTTGGGCAGGCCATATAATTTCGGTGGTTGGTGCGACTTCGGTTTATACAGTCTTTCGTACTCGTCTTCCGTGAAAAGGTCCTTGTTGTCCTGTATCAGCGTCCGTATTCGTCGTGTTACTCTAGCCGTAGGGTTATATGATACCGGTTTATATACCTTGTTATCACATAACAAATCCCGAACTTTCTGTTGGTAATCAGTTGTATTCATCACTACAGTGGCGTTTCCCTTGTCGGCCTTAAGCACTAATATATCCCGGTTATCCCGAATAAGTTTCAGTGCTTGACGCTCTTCTGCAGTGGTATTACTCGCTGGAACCTTCGATTTTCGTAATATAACCGCAACGTCCTGTCGCAGGGTATCGGCGTCGCCGGGCGGTATTTTATTACGAGCAATCGTTTCCTCGACGCTACTGATTACACTTTCGAACGGAATTCGCTTAGGCGTTAGTGCGAAGTTCATGCCTTTGGCCAAGATGTTAATCGTAGGTTGGTCTAAACTCACATTTGAAAGGTTAACGACGGTTTTAGTCAGTGGATCGGGTACAGCCGGTGACGTATTTTTCTCGACATACCTTCGGTTGTACTCCTTCGAGAACTTACGCTCATGGGTTTCACTACACAACTCGAAGGTTCGAGAAGCCTGAAGATACGTTACCCGATCACACAAGTCGTAATCTTCGCGTGATAAACTAACACTACACTTCACATGTAACACGTATAACTCGCTATGAATACGGTTAAGCTCACTGTGTTTGTTCCGTATTAATTGTCTCAGAAGCCGTTCACTCGCGTTATTTAGAATATTACGGGAATGCGCAATGTCACTACGCGGTTTGATACGTACACACGTAGGTAATAAGTTCCAATCGCGACACTTAGTTAAAAATATCAACGATGTTTCCACTCGCGCACGTTTCCGACGTAAATATTCTAGGTCACGTATTTGTTTTGCAATGTCCGACCCGTAGCGGTTTGCAATCATAACTTTTAAACTCTCGCGTTGCATGTTTAATGTATAATAGAATACGGGAATTAACACAAGTCTACAAGATCAACTGCAGCTGCGGTAGTTCCTACATAGGCCAGACTAAGCGGTCGATAGCTGAAAGGGTCAAGGAACATATCGCCGCTGTTAAGAACCGTCAAATCAGCAAGTCAGCCATTGCGGAACATCTACTCGAAGCAGGAACTAATCACTGGATTGAATTCCATCGCCCTCAAGTCCTCTCCACTGAACGACATTTCTACTCGAGGATTGTTCGTGAAGCGATCGAAATCAAGAAACATCCAAATTTCAATCGGGAAGACGGCTTCAAATTATCCGCGACGTGGAATCCAGTGATTACTGTTACAAAACCTCGCTATGTTTCGCAATCGGTTAGCTCACAGAATAGGGACACGGTTAGTGTAGTGTGTGTTGGCGGTTGGAAAAATCAAAATATGAGGGTGGATGGACATTCGTCCGCCTCATATACACGAAGTCCTGTCATCGCTGCTCCAGTCTGCCTGGGACCACGGCGAGTGCAACCTGCGCCGAAACGTTAGGCATTTTAAGGTAAAATGCGTGTTCGCGTTAATTCCCGTATTCTATTATACATTAAGTTTAGAACATATATTTAAGTATACATTTTCATGATTATTCTTATGTTCAACTTCACTTTAACATAACTTTTGTAATGACGAAAGATAGATGGTCTTTACTATTTTTTTTATTAAAACCAAAGGACACCAACGTTTCTAGCTTTTTATGAACTTGGCCTTAGTAACAAATTCTCACCTGAAACACAATGGCAACAATATCGTTGCCGACATGTCGTTTCCTCTGCAGTTGTTGCGCGTCGCCGGCGGTGTGCGGCAACAGTGGCGCCACGTGGAACATTATCTCGCGCCCGTGGTACTGCTCGTAGACAGCTTCTGTGCCCGTGTGACCGTTCGTGATGTCGAGACCGCCACGGTAGCCTGGACATCGAGATAACATTAGCTTTAAAAAGTTATTTTTTGACAATTTTTGAGTTATCACTAGCGAGGTTCTCTGCAATCGATGCTATCGAGTAACGAGAGTTTGACATTTAAATTGTGAACTGCAAAAATAGTTCTTACGACGTCCACTAGAGGCGCTGATCAGATTGTCGTATAATAATTTTATTCTCGATGACTAGCCGGTTGTCGGTAGTTGATAGTAGAAGAGAGATATTCGAGCTCTATAGATGGTGTATAATGTCAGAGTGGACAGGAAACAAAATTAAATAGGTTATGCAATGATTTCTATTAATTGTTTTTCATCAATCTACTGAATTTAATTCTTTCGTTTGAAATGGGTGATTGATGATCAAATAATGAAACGTCATTCTGTTGCGTAAATTTAAGAGATGAAAAAGCTACTTTAAATATTCCAATATACGGCTATTCAACTTCAAACTTATTTCATAAACGGTGCTTCGAATATTTCCATCATTTAAAGTTTCCTAGGTCAGAACATAAAAGTTTTAGTTTAACGTTTTGATTGCCAAAATTCAGCTCTGCATTGCAGCTAAATTTAAATTAAGTGTGCCAGCAATTTGTATTATTTCGATCCAAGTGGTATGTGTCGAGTTCTTGGCGGGGTATTAAGTCCGTACTGTTCCGGATTCCGAAACCTTAGGGTTAGCATGCAGGCACAATGCCAGGTATTGCTGCAAAGGATGCTGACTATACTGTACTGAGACCACGTGTAAAAAGATAGACATTGAACTTTGACTTTTTGAAATCGCCGTAAGAAAATATATTCGTATGTATCGAAAAGAAACTAAAATAAATACACGACAATATAAACGTACGAAACTTAATGTTTAATAAATATAGGGAGTATTTTTTCTGTTATTGGACCTATCGTTTTGTACAGAGAGAGGAATCGGAATTGCAAAACCAATCATTAAAAAAAATATTTTGTTCTAACTAACCTTTATGATCCTTCAGCTTGATCTTCTGTCCCAGCATATTTAAGAACTCCTCAAAGGCTGGCGACGTTTCGTTGTTGCCGAACAACTGTTCCTCGGTCGTCTGCCCGTATGTCTGGTACAGGACTCCGAATTTGAAACAGTTCACTAGTACATGTTCATCGTACGCCGCGATCTGTGATGATGCGTTGAGACAAGTGACGGCTGCGAAGTTCTCGATGTTCACTTGTTCGTTTAACATTTTTGCCATTTTGAGAGGCGTTGGCATTACTCCTGATCCTGTTAAAAGCAATACAAATGTTAGTGTTGATTCACTAGATAAACCTAAGGCTTATCTTCGTATTTTATGTAGTTTCGAACTTTCTATTACACCATTACCTAAAACTTTTATTGGGGATCTATCGACCAGAAGATACGGTGTAGAAAGTGTAATTTTAAAAAGAATGTTTTTTTTTCCACTGATCCTTAAATCATATTCGAAAATCTCAAATTCCCTGCCACTACATAGTTTTCAATTAAAATACATTATAGCTCTTTTAGGGCCCAGATTTCTAGAAGATACTTACTAATGGTGGGTATAAGTCCATGCATAGTCTCGGTGCGAAGCCTCAGCAGTATCCTAGTGTGGTCCTGACCGGCCATGTGTTCATTCTTCAGTGACATAACAACTGGACCTAGTTGCTCGTCAGATCCAACCAAGTTGATGTGCTCCTGTAACCAACAACAACTTGGTAAGCATCACAATATGAAAAAGGTGATACGAAGAAAAAAAATGCAGCGATACTGTCGACAGTATCAACAGTTTGAGATTTAAAATATACTGCCAAGATAGTTCCTACGGCGCCCGCTAGAAGCGCTGATCAAATTATCATACAAAATTTCTCGATAGCTAGCCGGAAATGTCTATATTTTGTTTTAAACCACAAAGTAGTGTTTAGTCTAAACACGGTATTATTAAGTAAAACATAAAAAACCGAATGTACAGCCGCATAATCATTACAATTATTGTGAAAGGAAAAATAGCCTAAAATAGACGCTTTTATCTAAGCAATCTCATACACATACGTTTAGATTAACATCTTATCCTTCCAAATCTATTTCCTTTAATGGTATGCGTACGATAATATACTTTTGTGAGTTATTTCGGGGTACCTGACAAAATATGACAGGTGTTAGCGTAATGTTATTTATACCATGGGTTATTTTATTCACTGAACACCGCCATTACATAATTCTGTGGCAAAAGTATCAACACATTGTGGTCCCGCTAAACATACAATGGAGTAACGTCGGAAACAGAATTAATGCACACCCGTGAATATGAATAGGAATAATTGTGTGCTTCTGGTAAATATCAAATAATGTCGGATTCAAACAAGCCTCACGTAATGGGATTAAAACGAGTTAAGGTAAACACACGCACAACTTGATAATGCAAATGGAACAGTTACAGGAAAAGTCGGGCTAATTAGGGATGTAATAACAAAACCAATATTGACGGTCAAAACAGTAAAACATCCATCAGTCGTGCCCCACCTATAAACCCCACGGAATATCATAGAAATGGCTTATTTATAGCGAAGGTTATTTTTAAGGGTAATGATATTATCGTTAATGGAGTTTTTATGCCCATATATTCGTCAATAAATGATCAGAAAGCCATTATACTTTACTTATTCGAACATTAACTTTATCTTAATGTGTTAATGCTAGGTTAGGTTAGAATAGTTATGAACCTAAGTGGCCTGTAACTCAGGGACATTATTCTGAATGAGGTGACTCCGAAGATGATGGAATTGATCTAATGATCTCTGACTTGATACTGCGCGTAATTATTAGTAAAATCAGGGCACCAAATGATGATGTCATTTGCACATTAGTACGAACTGATTCTTCCACGCCTACAAGGAAAGAGGAATGAGGTAACAAACAATGAATATATAAATGTTTTCATAATGGTTCTATTATACATGTTACAGAGCGATTGCATATAATATAAGTTGATGAATATTGAAAAGTAATTCTAGCACATAGTTTCTGTAATTCGTTAAGATATGGTGAACTAATTAAGCAACATCGCAACTGTGCACAGAATTACGTTGCAAAATTTTAAGCGATGTGAAATACCTACTATGCTTAACCGCTTCAAGGTCCAAACAAAAAGCTTTATTTGCCATGGGAGAAGTTAATTAGCCATACGCATTGTCAAGTTAACCTTGCTAGCCTACCAGACCCTATTTTTTATTCCCAAGCATATAAAACTGTCCTTTATGAAGGACAAGCACCATTGTCAATAAAACAATGCTACGTCTCAATGAAAACAGTGAAAAAATACACAATACATCTTATTACGACATACGGTCTGAATCAATAAAACAAGTCGAGATTACATTTTATTTTATATGTGCACATCGATTCTGGCCTGACAAAACAAATCTGTCTTCTAAAAACATTTTTCTAAATCTCAAAGGCTATTGAAAGGTCGTACAGCACAAAGCATGTTTACAAAACTCTCGATCATTCTTATATAAACATTTTAGTTTAGTGAACAGCTTTTAATTAACACCTATCGCTCTTCAGAAGTGTAATGCAAACAATCAAATTGTGCGGACGACAGATCATTGACTGGAAAAACATCTAGACGATTCGTTTACGCACGGCGAATAGTAAACACTCGTTGCAGCGAAAAATGAAGAACACAAAAATTGTTTGATCATGCTTCTTGCAAAATGATTACAGTCATTAAGCCTCTTCCAACGATTTTTTTGGAAATATCTCGAATTTATCGCATGTCCTTTTTAACGCCACAAAGAGGCAAATTGAAAGCTAAAGATGGTAATTGAAGGGACGAGGGGTTAATGCCCCTTTTCGAACTCACTGATGGATCACGTCATCTGAGATGGAATCTGTCAGATTTTTTTTCAATTTGTGCGAAAGCGTTCTATTCAAGCGATGTTTACGATTAAAAATCGTGTTTAGATTGCATGATGTTATTATCTTATTATGTTAACGACCCAAGAGAATATAAACATACAATTACCAGCTCTGTAATAAAATCTCAGTCTTTATAGAGTCATGAACTCGAATTACAAGGGAGGTATTTATAATCGCTAATTAGAAGCAGCATGATCAGATTTTATAAACACATAAGTTTTTCTTAGAATCCATTACGCCGTCTGCTCATCGTTCTTATGCAAAGACAATTTTCCCGAAATTTAAGAATCAATAAAGTAAGTCAACCTCCCATAGACTCCAGCTGTTCTCACCGAAGCGACCGTCTTAAAACAGATCTTACATTTTTCATTTGCACAGTCTCTCGATTTACGCAAACTGCCCTAGGACGGCTTCAAACGGCAATCATTTCGCAGCACCATCATTTCTTACCAAAAGAATTGTTCCCAAACCAATTTTGCTTTATGAAAGAAGGCATTTGCTTATTGCTTCCATTTTTCTTTTGTCGCGGGCATCTGTCATCGTCACTGATTTAAACGAATGGATTGTCGAACAAATTATCATTTAACGAAATGTTATTAGCGATTTCTTTCGTTTGGCTGCCAAGTGCCAGCTGCATTGACGTTTTTATTAATATCAAAGAAAATATATCTTTAGGTAGCTCTGTGTAATTCTTTTCTAAAAAAATAGATATGATATTCAATATTATTATTACAGAAATCTTCCTTTAAATATTTTGAGGACCAATATATTTAGGATAAAATTATAATACGTTTGAAAAGTATATTCTCATGCGTGGGGTGAGTATAACATTTTATGTTACCGGTGATATCCCTCCATAGGTTTTATGGCAGGACATGATGGCCTTTGGCAGGACGTATTTACACGTCAGCACGGCACTCGTATCAGCTTAGCGATCGAAGCATCGCATTCATCTAGCCTAACCCTTGCGGTGTCACAATGGCCCATCAGCTTTACCGGGCTGACATCTAACTATTGCAATATTTTATGCAAATTATATAAGATACGCACTTTAACCCGTTACACAAATTGTATATTATTTACTAGCTGACCCGCGCAACTTCGCTTGCGTCACATAAGATAGAATGGGTCAAAATTTTCCCCGTTTTTGTAACATTTTTTATTGCTACTCTGCTCCTATTGGTCATAGCGTGATGATATATAGCCTATAGCCTTCCTCGATAAATGGACTATCTGACACTGAAAGAAATTTTCAAATCGGACCAGTAGTTCCTGAGATTAGCGCGTTCAAACAAACAAACAAACAAACAATCAAACAAACAAACTCTTCAGCTTTATAATATTAGTATAGATTAGTATAGATTTATCACGTTGCTAAATAAGTTTCAGCGCCTAATGTAACTTTAAATACCCGCCTCAAATATCAAACTATGTATATTGCTGTTACGAAACAAGCAATTTTAGCAGTAATGTTGCGTATTTCTGGGAAGCATGGACCACAAATTTGTGTAGGCCTTTACCCGTTTTGATTACAAGTGACAATAAAGAACGTTATTCAAGCTGTGGGAACGTTATTTGCATGTTGCGTTGCGTTATGACAATTTCATGTTGTTTTGTAAAACAACATCAATCTGAACGCAATCTTATAAAATCCTTCACCTTAATGAAAAATATATAAAATGTGTTATTGCCCTTAGGTTGTAAAGCAATAATTTAAGTTGGAATACAGGGTAATAAAACAAGGTAAATTCTTTGGTGTCTGTGCGTAATTAAATTTAAATTAAGCATGTACAAAAGATAAGTCAAACGAATATTTTCAAAATTCTGTAACGAGGCGTCTGTTAAGATTTGTACGCGTGATAACGTCGGGTACACACGCGGGTCGAGACTTAAATTGCTCTACAATGCCGTAATCGGCGCAATCTACATGTAGCTGAGAACTTGGCTCACTGGGCGTGAAGCCAAACCGTTCCGCGTTGGTAAGCCCAGACGCTTTTTCCCACTATCGTTCACGAGGTTTTTTTACGTAATGAGTGTAGTTGGGCCCTTAATCGGCGGTTGGCGCTGCATTTGGTTTAATTGGTGGTCACATTTTTTTACCCTTTTTCTACCATATTTTTTTACTCGTATGTCAACCGTACATTGCTTCACCAAGTGCAATAACTCGATACTTTAAAGGACGCACAACTTCAGTAATTCAACTAATGGTCTAGAAAGCTCAGTTGTTTGACCAATTGTAAAAGAAAGAACACGACTTTCATTTTACTACTTAGAAACTAGAAATAGTTTGTGAAGTATTGATTCTAGGTAGACACTGTGCAGGCTTGAGAGGAGACTAAGTAGGTAGGTAAGTGTCATTAGTTGTGAGATAGTAAGTGGTGTCTTTATCTCTTGCGGTGACCAAGTTTTCTTGCTATATTGGCTATATTATGCACTCACACGTTTCATGCTCCAATGTGCGTTACAAGATATGTTTATGTGAATACTGCTTTATAGTTAGCGCGTCGGTTTGCGGTTAGTTTTTTACTGTACATTTTGTTGCATGCGCACTCATTTGTTTGCAACGTCCAATTGTGTTTAAGTACTGGCTTCGTCTGTGAGGCATAAAATTTAGTAAAACTGTAAGACTTAAGCTTATTATTCTATTGTTGATATCTTGGAAATATCGACTTTACTTAGTTTTGTTGTGACTAAATTTATGACTAAATATTAGATACAGCTCCCGCTGCGTTTTGCAGGACAAGGTAAAATCATAGAGTAGATGCCTGTTTTGTTCCCAGACATGATGATCCTAAGATGATGATAAGAAGCGGTTAAGCCCGAGACATTGGCGCATGACGTTCAAATAAGCAAAAAAGAGGATCAAGAAATCACCTTTATATTCAACATTCAATAAGGACCACCGTAAGAGTAACAATAAGAATAAAAGTACAAAGCCACAACAAATATTTTCATTTTTTATAGACATGAATATGAAAAGTGTCGCATGTTCCAAGACGCCAATTATGAAGATTCGAAACGCTACGAAAAAAAGTACAAAAAGTGTGCCTATGGGCGTGGGTATGGGAAAGTTCACACGTGGCTGTAACTGTACTGATGTTGTACGAGTTATGGGTTGTAGAGCGGACACGCCTTTGAGAGCAGCGGGAGCGATTTGGAACACTTTAGGACCTAGTATTTGAAGGAAATTACAGCGATTGTGGATTGCTTGATGCTAGCATGTTCAGCCAGATTGGTTTGTGAATACGGCCAGTGTTATATGTGCGTTAAGCGTCAGCCTATAATGGGTTAATAAGGCAACGCGATTTTTTTTTAATGTGACTATAATGTACTTATATTTGCGGAATTTTATTTGAAAATGTCTATGTTCTTTTGGGGATAAAGTTCATAGTTTAACCATGAGAGCTTCATAGGCAGACAAAGGATTTAGACATAAGTCTAAAAGCTGAATTTAATCTCGAACATAACAGATTTTTATTTCTTTTTCTAAAACTCGACGCCTATCCCCTAACTCATTACAGGACTCATCCCTTGCCCAGCAGTGGGACATTAATGGGTTAAATTTATTTTTATTTTAAAACTCGCAAGGTAAAAAAAATATAGCACAGTAATAGTTAAACAATTAACTGCAATTGTTATACACGACAAGTGATAAACTCAACAGTAGATGTGTTAAACGTGACTCACTATAAAGTGAATAAACACTAATTGTTTTTAATTCTATTTAATTAACATTTAATATTAACTAGCACGTGTTGCAATTTATATTACAAAAATGTAATGAGCACAATTTTAATTAAAGCTAAAATTATCGCTATTATTAATTGCATTTACGATAAAAAGGGCCATTATCTGAGGCAACGTGTCAGCAACCTTATAGCCCGTCTGACATTGTACAGTCGCTCTGTGAAATATAGATCGCATAGCACGATGCAAGCCTTTGATAACATTAACATGACTACAGAATAAAAATGATTATACCCGTGAGAATTAAGTAATCTACAACAATTACTAAACACAAGAGGGTGAATAAATAAAAGTACTTGTTTACTTTTTCGACAAATCCGGCCAACACAAGAAAAACTTAATCGGTTTCAAATAAGCAAAAACTTGATGGAATCTAGTAAAAACAAGCTTTAATAACACTATGAAAGAAAAATCGATTCGAAATTTTCACAGTTGAATTATTCTTTACATTTTGCTCGGAGCCTTGTAATTACTGTGAGAGAAATTATAATTAATATGTGGTTCCTGTCCGTACATACCTTTCCTGCGAGGCCGAGGCATAAAAGGACATCGACATTGACATGACGACAGCAATATTTCATTTACAATATGATGTCAAGGGAAACGTGATCAAGTGGACGCGAAGCGACGTTTTAAAAATACTATTTTTAACTTAAGTGCACCCGAATCGTGTTACAT
Organism: Anticarsia gemmatalis; assembly: GCF_050436995.1. Classification (NCBI taxonomy): domain Eukaryota; kingdom Metazoa; phylum Arthropoda; class Insecta; order Lepidoptera; family Erebidae; genus Anticarsia; species Anticarsia gemmatalis. The sequence goes on from NC_134760.1 coordinate 6,753,215, forward strand.
GGGGTGCCTGCACGCCCCTTGAATTACATTACAGTTTGCAATGTCGAAATAGTTGCTAACACGTTATTCCGTAACGTTAGCCTCACGAAAACGTGATTTCGAGCTTTAAATCAGAGAGTATTTGATTGCAATCTTTTCTATTTTCAAGCTCGCTACGAAAATAGGTCAAACATGTCTAGGATTAACTGTAGAGCGAATATAATATTACGAAGACTTATGTAGGTAAGCTCACGTCCAACTGGCAAACAGCAGTTGGCAAGTCAAGGCGGTTTTATTTCACCGGTCGCAGACAGCGTGGCGCGCAAATGTCAGATGGTTCGTGTACACGTTTTGTAATGCCACTTTTATTTTCGTCCATCTCAACCACTCGAAGAAAGTGCGCACCGGTCACGAAAGCAATTAAATCGTGATTTGATTTGTGTATTTTTATGTCGTTTTGTAGCTTTTCGTAATGCCTATAACCTTTGAAACGTGACTTTGCGCACGAAGTATTCAAAGTTTGACACAAGTATTCGAACAAATCCAACGATATTTGAAGTACTTGGTTCACTCCTGGTTGTCACACCCACTTTGATAAATGATGTTGTTTCTAATATAATTTCATCGTACGAGACTAGCTAAAATGTAAACCCTTTCTAGCAAAAAGCTCTTATCTCTAGATATTGAAGATGTAAGTGGACCAGAGCTTCCTTAAGTTAATAATACGCTATTTTCTACAACAGCACTTAAGGAGATCGCCTTTTCTTTGCGAAGTTGCTGCAAAATATGATGTTAAGGCGATGATAATAAGGTTTAAATTACCTTCCCAAGGAAGAATCGCCTGTAGTACTTGGCTGTGTCGTCGGTATCGATGTTGTGTCGCCTGGCCGCCTGGCGAGGAGTGCCTGGTTGAGCCCTAGGCTCGGCGTCCTCGCCATCTGGGGGGGCATCGTCCATTCCATCCACCCAGTAACCGGATGGTGGCAGAACTATCGTCGGTGGAGTTCCTGCAAAGATAGCGTGAAAAATTAAAATAATTTCTCTTTTCAAAGATCACGATAAACGTTTGAAACAAAAAGATCTTTCTAAACGTGATTATGTTTTTGACAACTGTCTCGTTTTTCCCAACTTTCGTGCGTAAGCACGTACTCAAGCACTTCACTTTATTAACAAAATATTTCTTCGTACTTTAAGGAAGTCACGACGTCCAATTATTTTTTTAGATTACGATCAACAAAGCTACGAAACTTTGAGAGGCCTTCGAGATCCGAGTAGTGTGCTCAAGGTTGCTATTGTCACTGGTTGAATAAAGAGCAATTGCTATAATTAATACATTGGGTGCTTTGTGCATTTTTTGCCCAAATCTCATATAACAATTTCGTGGCTTGTTTGAAATAAAATGTATTCTTTCTTAGTCATCGTTTTCCTTGAACTCAGTTCAACATCGTTTACATCAAATTAAGATAATTTCCAGAACTCATAATTAATGTTTTGGAATTAAACACAAAGAGGTATACAGTAAAGCAACATCATTCTTTAATCAGACATTCGTAATCATTTTATTTTTGACACTGCGATATATTATTGCAGACAACTTATTCAGTGCTACAAAAACTAATAGGTATTTTGAAATTACTCAAATCGCATGAGGCGGGGATCCAAACAGATTTGAGTAACTGTTATTACTGGTGACTAGTACTGTAGCAACGCAGTCAATACCGATGATTAGTCGGTAACAAACAATCAAACAACGCAAAGGGAGGATCCCCAGACCTAAGGACCGCATTTAATTTCAAACAAGCCAGATCTATAGTCTAGACCCTCTTTGTCCGGTGGATTTTTTACATGAGTCTCAATATAGTCCTGCGGGGCCTCATTGTTCCCTCTGTCCTCTTTCAAAGGACGTCCCCATTACATAGAGTTGTATGCAAAACCTTCAGTTTAAACACTGAGAACTAGGAATGTAAGAAAAAGTTTTTTGTTCAGATTAGAATTTTTACAGCGACAATAGCGTTTAATTTTATTATAGCGTCACAAAGATATCAGTGTTTGAATCTTAAACGTTAAGTAACGTATAGAAGCATTATTCTGCTCTGAAATGTATCTAAGTAATAAACGAAAACATGTTGCCTTTGTAGCAGTCTGGTTCTAATTGAATACGAACTCACATAACATTATCAGAGGAAATTACAGGGTAGTCAGGAGCTTTGCTGATTTTGAGCCGGTTGAAACCGCAATTGGCCTGATTTCCCAAGATATAGCTGCAGCAACGTTCGCCATTTAATTTAATTAATGTTTTAATCAGCTAACTAGCGCAGGAAAACTATTTTTATTCTCTTAGACATTTTACGGAATTTCCGTTAACCCCAGACAAAGAGAAATTTCGTTTTAGTCACTGGAGACAGAAATATCTTAAAAGCTGTTGTCACAACATTATCCGAATTCATTAATTTACAAAATATTTTCTACATAAAACTGGCGACAGATAAATGGTTTCCGATGTTCGTCTAAATGTTTTAGATCAGAGAAAATTATATAAAACTAACGTTAACTAGCATATATTTCTTTCATTACGAATTAAGAGGATTTGTGGGTTTCAAAATTGGATTAGGTATGGTCTATATTCATACATGTGATAGCAGTTCTGAAAACTACTTCAAACCTTTGTAAGTCAACTGGAATTTCTGCGAAAATTATTAGTATGGATAAGCAAATTAAGCTATGTGAACATTGGCCCTTGTAATACACGAACATACTGAGTTCATAATAATTTAGTCTTTGCTTTGACGTGATGAGGGTAAGTACAGTATGCGCGTGGCCACGGCTACCAATCTCCATACATCCTAAGCTCAAATAGCTTTGCGTTATCAAGCAGTTAATCTCTAGAACACTTTCACACCTCTGTTCTCAACATTTTCTTTACTTTCACCGAATGCTTTTTAACAATGATGAAAGTTATTGTGTATTACAAAAGATTTACATCGCAACTAGGTCTTCTATGGCTTTTGTAAACTAAGAGAGCAATTAACAAGTTGTCATTAATCAATATAATTATGGCTCACATTTTTACTTTCACAAGACTAAGAAACTCTTTGTCGTTAAGACTACGCGCTTTAGCTAAAATGTTTCATTTTGCTTCATATAATATTTGAAGTTTCCTTAGTTACAATGCAAAACGTAGAAACTGTATTTCAGAATTACGTCTGTCTAGACTTTCCGAACTTATTTGTATTCTCGAACGTTGGTGCTTGCAACTTTGTTGTATTACAAACTAGCACTTTGACTAAACTTTCTTTGACGGCTGTACCCACCACTTGATAAGAGTACCAACTAATTAAAAGTTTGACTTTACTTCATTATGTTTAAAGTATTTCTAATTCAAAACCTCATTTATTTGGTGTACAAAACGGATTTAGGTACGGTTCACACAACAAAATTACTTAGTAAAGCTGTTTATGTTTTTGTGAGCGTCATTTTGCTCGGTGAACCTCAAGTTGACGAGCTAATTGTGTTATGACCGGGTCAATAGACCTTTTATGTCCGACGAGTTTGAGAATTATTAGTCGTAATATTCAGACTGCTGGATGCACTAATACGCTTAATTAGAATTTCAGATGAAATAAGTAGATACACTTAAAACGTAGCTTTGTTCATTTCATAACTTTAACTAAATAGTAGTCGCATAATATGAAAATAAGCACTACTGAGTTAATGAAGTTAATGATAACGAAACTTAATAAGTATAATTTTGTTTCTACTAATTAATGTTATTAAATTTTAATACTAATGTCAGATGATTTTCTTTAATACTATAGTCTGCAAGTCGTTTGCTATTATTATAAAAAAGCTTTAAAATAATTACTCATAAGTATATATTAATGTATTAAACATATTAAGTTCAGCATTTATACACCAAAACCCTTTACAACTATGATCAAAGTCTCCCTTACAACGGATCATATCACCCTTAACATTTCGCACTGAACTGAAGCTATTAAAAATGTTAGCAGCTCACTGACCCGTTCCTGTCTCCGTATATTCCAAGGTCCCTTGACATTTAGTAAATGGTCCAGTAAAGTTTAGTAACAAATCACTATAGTTAAAGGCTCTCCATCGGTCAGTTTGAATGCCGCTAAAGGCTAAAGGTCGGACCTGTTGCTTAGTACCGTCTTCGAGTACCGTACACTGAATTGCAATCACTTTGTTGATACTTTGTGCACGATAGCTTAATGTAGGGATTGAAGATTTCGTAATGGTAGCTGTTTGTTTGGTCGGCTTGTTGTGACCGGAATTATTGGAAGAGTTCGATACAAAACGTTCGATGAATTCTTATGTTTCTGCATCGAAATTTATAGTAAAAACAGCTCTAAATAAATAACCACAGCTTAATTTACAAAACAGTACTACTAGTTGTCAAGAAAAAGACAATATTACGAAGTATTATAACAAAATGGAAGCCCGTATGTGTCATTTTTATCTAAACCAAGTCTAACCAGAAGAGCTCGGAATAGCCATATTTAGCACGTGTTCTTTAAATAACTACCCAGTTATAGGCAGGAAGCATCAATAGGCGACTGCACTGCGCTCCAATTATAAGTGTTATGTAAAGGGAAATGTAAATTTTCATATAATTTATAGCACGACATAGGATTAACATACGAATAGTTAATAACATGTTAGTCGACTCGTCTCTTATAAGTCGTATAACTTATAACATATGATGATAGGGGAAATGCATCATCTTTTTATGGGTGAAGCGAATAAGGGCAAATCTTCATTTATCTTTAATGCTTCAGGTAAGCCTTGTACCTACAGCAGCAATCCTTGCACATAGTTAACAAATAATTGTTCGTAGCTTAGTCGTCGCCAGCGATGTAAATCTCATTAAAGTTATCAGAATATGCAATCTCATAGAGTACATGTTTTATTATAAAACAATACTAAAGTTACAGGAGATTATTGCACAAGCTTTCGTGACAGTGATAACGGAAGATCCTTGATCTAATTATGCAACAATTACGAGAAAAGATTTCAATATCGTGATCATTTTCCGACTGACTCATTGTTTACTTACCAGGCTTAGCAAGAGTTTCCTGTAGCAGTCTTTTGCTGGCGATGCAGGCAGCTTCGGCTCTTTTCGTCGTCGCCGTCGTGCCAGGGGAAGGTGGTGGTCCATATCCATGCGGTGCTGGCACACGCCCCTCCGCGTATGAATGCCGTTCAGAGATTGTGGTAGGCCCAGTAGCCCCCACAGACACCGACCGACGGTTCTCCGGTCGCGACACCTGCAAACAGAACCAACGGTCAGTTTCTCGCAACATTATTACCGCGGATTCGTCACGTAATTTTCTTACTAGGTTACTACAGCTTTTTCCGAGTGGAAGAGCAAGGCAAAAACACGCTCTATAAATATTCAGTCGATATTAAGTATTCATGAGACTCGCACAAAAACACCTAGAAAATCACATATGCAAGAGATTACTACTACCAGCCCGTTTTAGACGAAAGTAATTACGCAGCTATTTCTATTTGCGCTCCATTCAATTTTCAGCGGACTAACATCAGAATTGTAACGAACTGTGGTAATCAAACGAACATTTACCACCCGTATGCAGTTCAAAGGCATTTAATTGACCAGTTTGTTAAACACGAAATGTAAAACGGTAAACGGTTTTAAAGCGTGATTTCAGCTCACCATTTAGATAAAGTAGTAAAGGCAGCTATAATTCTAATCTTGACGGTACGCAAGTAAGCGTGACGAACGCATCGTCCGTTGAACCTGAGCCGTGGGATCCCATCATTGTTGCTTTCAACGTTAACTGTACCTACCCGCACAAATTGTTTCGCGGTAGACTTATCCCAAGCGTTTGGGAACGCGGTGAGATCCCAGCGGGACCTACGATTTGTAAAACCACAAGTTGATAGTATCAAATCGTGCTAATCAAAATGGTTTCCAGAGCGGTAAGCAAATAAAAGAAGCAGGTGTCCGTATCTCCAGTGAACCGAGTGAGTGCTCATTCACGAAGTGTTCAAATTGATTCTGTAATATTGACGGGCGCATAAATTGTGCCGCGCCCGTAAACACCATCAAAAGTTTAAAATTGGAAGCCGACGGAAGCATTAGCCGAGCCGTTGACAGCAACTCGAAACAAGTAGCGTGGAAAATGCTCGGGCCATTTCCACTTTGATCAAATTAATCTGACGTCACCGACGCACGCCATGTTTGCTTCTCTTACACGCAACCGCTGAAACCAAATATCTCAACTTTTCCAACACTATAAATCTTAAACTATAAACAATTTACATGTCGAAATAAATTTACATTGCTCAGTTTTCGTCAGTATTTCCTACGAATGTAATGAAAATCGACAGCATGTTGAATTCACTGCAATTCCAATCGTTCTATGTGTTCTAGGAAAAATGTATGGCGTTCATTGCATTTGAAAGTATCCGTCATTGATTGTAGACTGCTCTATTCATAGTTGAAATACATGGACACGAATGGTACCAATATTTTATATTTTTGGAGCCATAAAGGAAACATGATATTTCGATCTATTTCAATAACCTAGGCGACCTATAAACAGAACCTAGCGAATAGTTATTCTAGTTTTCATTCGGAAACGTAGCGCTTCATATTTGTTTGAGTCAATATGAAATATTTTATTTCACAACAAAGTTTGCGGGAGTCATACACAGTTCTATAATGAAAATATAAACGATTCTATTTTTTCTACGTTATCGATGTCCAGCAGTTCCGAAAGGCATTTGTGTTTGCTAAGCTACTTAACATAAATTACGATACAATGTCAGTCAATGTGGAACGGAAAGAAAACTAATGAAATCGGGTAAAAAAAGGAATAATTACGTACATTGCTGTAGACATGTCTGTAATTGTGCGGATTTAGTGTATCAAATATCCGCATTTGTTTGGCTTCATGTGTAATCCTTTTTACTATTGCTAGATAAGAATACCTTTGATTTGCACGCAACATTTATTTATCTATTTTATTGTTATACTAACAAAAATAAGTTCTTGATTATACAAAGCGATGTTTTCTCTCTCTCTCTCTCTCCCTGGCTATTTGTCCCATATGGTAGTGGGGTCAGCCTTGCCTCTAAATTGCCTTTATTTCACTCAACAAATATCGATAAAGCTCTCCCAATATCTCATTATAAGGTCATTAGGATCGCGACACCTAATTACTGTTTCTAATACCGAACAAATGACTCGAATAATTCTCTCCTGCGGCTCATTTAAACTTAGAGACAAATTTTAGTTCCGCAAGATTATTTGGTAGACGAAAATGAACGAACTTTGTTCGAAAATAGATGATTCTGGAACATCAAAGCTTAGAATAAGTTAGTAATTTTTTGTTCTCTGCTTACTATTAATAACAGTTTGAACACTATTAATGCTCCTCGACAACGGCTAGAATAAATATGTAAATACAGCTTATAGATGAACAGCTACTTAGATAAGATTCAGAACATAACATTCGCAAAAACAAATGAAAGTTTCGGTAAACTAAAGCCACTATAATTAAAGTCAAATTTCAACGAAATGAACGTAGCGTTCCACCCGGGTATGTGAATCCATTACCTGAGGAGCTTCATAAAACAACCGAAATATTTTCACACCTGAACCACGTATGAACATCGTTCCCTCGTAATTAATCCCTCGGGACTCGGCCAAATGTGCTTTTAATTGTGTTATCATTATCGTAACTTGCAAGAAGTATACAAGTTTCCGACAAAAAAATATATTTATCGCGAAGTTGCCGCAAAAAGACTAATTACTAAAAGAAACTCGTTCTTACGTTACGTTTAGCGTAGTATGTGGGTGTTTTTATGCTAAATATCTGCACACATAAAAATATTCCGCCTTCACATTGATCTGCATACTTTTGAAGTAGATGTCTGGAAGATTTTCACGCTTCATTGAATGGAATCTTTCAAAGGGTGATTTTATTTATATGCAAAAATTATATTTTTATGGAACTCTATACATGCATAACTAATAATTTTTATGCTGTAAGCGTCGAAGTATTGTACAAATACGATAATATATCTACAAATCGATATAGTTCGCGCTAAATCGGATCATTTGATCTGGACTGCAAACACGGAGTATCAGGGCTCGTTACATTTCGGTAAAGTATATATTTAGAATGCAGTTCTATCGTTCTATTTGTGAAATACTGCCCTCTATTTTACTTCACTAACAATAATTCGTGCCTTCCGTTCACTGTCTTTGGTAATGTAACCATCCTACTAACTGATTTCAAGCTGTACAAAATTAACCTTAAAATATTAAGGTACATTAATTTCTAAGTACCAAATAGTAAAAATATAAAGGTTTCCTTTATTTACTAAGTGTATTTTATATTTACGATCGAGAAACTATCAAATAAGGATTCTATGTCGGAATCCCTACTTTATAGCGATATAAGAATGCCGTTCGTAAAAGGTATGGGATCATAAAGAGAAAATGTTACTTATTGGTCTTAGTTCGGACAACTATATATCTCTTTGTTTATTGGAGCGAAATAAGAGGCATTACAAGGTAGGTTTCTATTAAATATTTACGTTTTAAATCATCTTCATTTTATTCTACTACAGAGTACTTATTTATTTACTTTTAGAATTAATCGCATCCAATCAAAGACATTTGAAAGACCTTTGGGCGGCTTGGAAGACTTTAACACTAGCTATGCAAAACTCGTGTTGAGAACTCCATATTATTTTCTACCAAAACTGCAAACCATGCTTTTCAATCATAGAAAAAAATAATATTTGAAACCACTTATAATATAGTAACATGTTGTAGTAAACCACCGAAACGAAACATCGAACGCCGTACAATAAATTGAACTAAATTACATTAGAGTTTTGTAACATTACAGTTATGTTAATATCGCATACGCCGTTACACATTATGTGGTAACATTATATTAAGTATTCGCACTTTTACTTACGGTTATTACTTCCTTGTAAGTCAATTGGCGCTTTCAGAATCAAATAACAAAAAAAAAGTATGTAGTTTTAATACTTCATCGTCATCAAACGATAGATTGTTTAGTGACTAACTGACTACGCATTAACTGTTTACATATAAATAAAAAATGTTACATGTTTTAAAGCAAGATATAAGGGTAATTATGTAACATTATCCATCGACAATAAGTTATAGAAACCCTCATTATTTTACCAAGAGACAGGAGTTTGTTTTCAAATTATAACCTTTGAGAAATTATATTCAAAGAATGAACATAGTATTACAGATTTGTATATGAAACTTCAAATATTACTTTTGAAGAATGTGTTGTAAAGCACTGTTTGTTCTTCGAGAATATTATAATATGAAACAAAAGCAAAACTCTGGTTCACGGTGTATTTCATTTGGTAAATGCAGCCTCCATTTAGTTATTGGAAAACTTTCTGTACCTAGTTGTGTTCTCGTCACATAAATATTACATTTTATTGCGAAACGGGAATGGTGATGTCATAGTGACGTCATAACGTAATATTTCTAATTTGTCGCGCTCTAATGATTATTTTATGTGATTTCGTTATGAGTTGGAAGCTTACGTACATATGTTTATATTTATAATTCAGTAACGACACGACGGAAAGGCACAGAAGGGCCATTAAAACAGCCCTATAACATTTATAGCACATGTAATAACTATGAATATTTAAAACACTAATAAAACGAACTCAAAGTTTCTTAATTACTGGATTTTGTTATGATATTTTTTATATTAACTTCGTAATTGTAAATGATAAAGCCAAATAAATCTTTCACAGGTTATCGAAAAGTTACTAGGTCGACAAGAAACAATAACAATCGTATTACTTTCTTTTAAATTTGTAAGATCTAGACGATATTTTAACATACGTAATACCGTAACGCATTAGTAGTAACGTATAAACCTACGTATGAAAACTTGAAACTTTGAGAGAAATCTTTGAGGAAAATTCGTGGTAGAGCTTCGAAATAATACAAAAATACCTGTATTTTTAGTGTTGGTAAACGGAAGCACTATTGCTTCGACATCGGTCGATGATTAGTTTGTGATCGAAAGTAAATTGCTACATCGGGCGATCACATACACTGTCGGAAGCAAGTCACGCTGTTACACCTGTGGAACTATTGTTACCACCCCCTGAAGCCTAATACACTATCGACTAACGTTTGGTTCGAACATGGATGAAACATAACCTCGAAAATGTTCCACCTTCAATTTCTAGAGCTCGAATTTTAAAAGCTTATATTTTGAAGAGAATACAGTCGATGTGGTTGGCTTTTTGTAAAATATAACCTCTTTTGTAAGCAAATTAAAACACGAAAATTAAATTTAATTCTAGAACAGTGAGCGTACTATTAAAACTCAATGGTTCGCTATCATTAGGCTTTATAGCTGGCTGCTTTGGGCTTTCTGAATAAAAAACAAAGACTGTTTACGTGAAAAAAGTTCAATGAACACAATAAAATGTTTTCAGAACGTTACGCTATGTTAATGACAGAATCATGTAACGGTTTCACTAAACACATGTCAGCACTAAAACTGAACAGCATTATCTCATTTCAAACAATGATAACAGATAAGCTTAACTGCATTCTCGAGCATTGTGGAGACTCACTTCACTATTCAAAGCGGTTGTTACGTCACAATGGAACGGTGATATCCTTGTGACGTGAACAAATTATAATTGTCGAAGGTTAACTACTTCACTGTTTGATTAGTTCATTCATTTAGTGTAAGCTTTTGCAAATAGTGTCAAAATAGACCTAATATTCTGAAGAAATTGTGCTTTTTTTACTTCGTACTTTATAAGTTTAAAAGAAATTATGATTAGAGAATTATAAATAATAACGTTTATTAGAAAGCTATACAAATTATTTTTAATTTATCACGTAATATTAGAAAGATAATTATCTTAACAAAGATGTTTAACTTTCACTTGTCTTCATATCTACTCTTTTGAATTTTGAAACACCGATGTCACTCCATTGATGACACAAAGCGATATTCGCAAATAGGTCGTCGAGATACCCCATGAAAAGCAAAAGCAATATGTCATAGAGCCTGACAGCAAAAACATCATTCAGCAAACAACCAAAGAGTTTCAATAGTAGCGTTATCAGCCTAGACAGTATAACGGGGCTTTCTCGTGTTCATTAAATAGCGAGGGGATGTCTACGTGTTACCATTGTTCAGCGCCAGATACTAACGATATTGCTGTGCCATTTACTCGTTTCCGAGATAAAGGTGCCTCACACGGTTTCTACTACAATATCAAATGGAGGCATTATTTAAACATTACGCTCGCAGTGAATGACGGCTGTGCCTGTTTGAGGGAATGCAATGTGTCTGAAGTCTTAAGGATCCATTCAGAGTTTCATGAAAAGATAAGCAAGCCTTTGTAAGACATTGTTTTGTTTACACAAGAATTTAAGTTTTCATGTACAATGCAGTGTTCAGACAACTCGTAATTATTGTTTTCCGCAAACACGGGTACGTGTGTAACTAACGAGCAGCACACGACGGTTGTGATAATGATGTTTTTATACGAAGTAAATAAATATTCCATAGCTTTTATACCTACCAATAACAATTTGTTTGTCATATAAGTTATAATCATAATGCGTATACACTACACATAAGTAGTTCCACGTATGAGTAGAACATAATATAATACAGCCAACTTTCCATTCTCATGAAAAGCAATAGTGACACATGTTTTATTGAAAGCTTCATTCATAACTTTACGTGCGAAACACGTTCCGATTGCCAAAGTTTATGATTATTGGTATTCGCCTTCACTAGTTTATGCGATAAAGTTATTTGTAGACTCGTATATCGCAGGTAAATATCGTAACATCAGTATGTATGACTCTCGATCAGAATATTTGCGTAATAAGTGAAAATAGAGTTCTTTATCGTGGTTTCTTCTATACAAATATGTGATGTACCTAGTAAAGTTGTATATTTTTGTAAATCAGATATTTAAATTCCAAGACGTAGAAGGTAGTATTAAAAAGGTGAATGAGAGCGAAAAGAGCTCTTCCTAGATCCCGAGCGAGTAATTGCGTTTATCGGAGCGTTAAATGAGCGTTGCAATCTTTAATCAGTTTGGTCCCCATTTTTTTATTCACAATGCAGCGCGAGCCTTGTTTGACATTTTTTATCCTTTGTTTTCTTTTACAAAATTAAGTTTAGCTGTCAATTTTACACAGAGACAATTTCATTGGGTTCTTTTCTATTCTAGGCCACCATAAAGTATGCAAGTTTCGTAAGTAACGTGTGAATTTTCTCACGCACCCCTATCATTATAATTCGGTACCCTTGACAGTTTGTGTTGAAATATTGAATGGTTTAAATATTCCAAGTGCTATTAGAACAGGGTGTTAATGTTAGTCTATCATTATGACTGTTTACGAACGGGGCTAATAACGCGTTGCTTGAAGATCGGCCATTGTTTTCGCTTCAGACGTGTAGGAAACGGCTCTATCTCAAGGTAAGTAGGTGAATCAAATAACATAGACCAAATGTAATTTGTACAAGAATAAATCATTTATATTACGGTAAAAATTAAAATAAATAGAAAATCTAAATTCTGATTGACAAACTATTTAAACATGTCATGCATCACCTTCTAAGAAAGTATTTTCAGATCACAACTTTTACTTTTTACAGGCAGGTGTAAATTAAAAAGAAATATAGTAACCCAGTTAAAGTGTATGTGTTGCCAAGTATAGTTAGTTATGATAGGTGGCTCAGTGACGCAAGTGCGTACCACGAATGCGCTTGTTATTTTTGCATTGTGTAATTCCTCGTGCGTACTCAATGGCACGTTACTGACATATGAATAATAGATTACTGCTATTGTGATCTGTATAGTTATCTGTTTTGCTACTCGGCCTTCACTCTCCAATTTATTGACACTTGACAACGCTGTAACTAAACGTGCGATGCTATGCAAAGCGGAACACACAAGCGAACTTGTATATCATTAAAGCAAACGTCACGTAATTAACCACTTCTACGGACGTACAGAAGCCTACAGCGAATATGGCTTTATTCAAAAAGTTCACAATCGTGAATGAGAGTATTTCCCTCACAAAGCGACTGCTGAGCTCTGGGATTGCATCATTGTGCTGCACAAAAATGCTGCAGTGCTAATTTCGCATGCACCGCGCTACTCGTGAATGCCATTATGAGCTTACGAACCTTTAGACCTACTCTAATGAGTACCAAAATAAAAATCACATTAACAAGATACATGGGAAACAAAAGAGAGCACAGAACGCGACAAATTGGAGGCTTAACTTTTTTCAAAAAATTAAAAACTGCATCGAGAATGTAAAATCGTTCGCGCAAAAGAAAAAAATTGGAAGGAGAATTAAAACTTTGTGAATAGAGCGTGTTGGAAATTCGAATTTTGCCCGATCGAAATAGAATTACTGCAACAACTTCGGGAATTAGTTTTAGTTTCCTCGACCACGGCATTTAATTTTATAAACTAGGATAATTATTCAGACATCGTATTAACATAGCAGCGAGTAAACTGTGCATTAAGCGAAAAAATTTGAATGAGAATACCAAAACAAAAAAGCATGTCCCAAGCTACTAACAGGTTGTCCACGACAGGTACAGTTACATGACACACACTGTTGGCCCCAAAGCTTTGTGTGCGAAGGAATAATGTTAAAATAATTGTGCGAGTTGAATACACTACAAAATCTCAGATTGCTTTCATAACATTGCGCAAGCTACCATTTGCGATGTTTAAGTTTTTAAGTACACATGTACCTACGTTGGAGATGCATGCATTATGGATAATTGTATTCATCAGAATGATGATACAGAACCCGGACGGCTATTTAGCGCGTTAAAACGGAACGGAAGAGGGTGCGGTAGGAGAAAGCGTGCAAGAAATGATGCGGCAAAATCCGTCCAAGGTGTAAGCGGGAGAAACACGGCAACAGTAAATCAACGCATAATTACGAAATAATAAGCACTCGGCGAACAAATGCGTGCGCTGGAGCCATCTTAATGCAAATTATGAAGAAGAGTTTTTATGTCACTTTGACGAATGTGTGTGTGATACAAATATGCAATATCAAACGAGAATTCTTATTTCAAAACACAAAATATAGCTATATGAAAAAAAAGAAAAAATCTTGCATCAAATTTTGCATGAATGAACCCAAACGTTTTTGATTTAAATATTAAAACTCAGTATTATTTTTCATATCTATTTTACAATTTTAAAGAGGCAGCTCAACTTGATTCAAAAAGCAATTTGAATTGTGGTTTGTGTCAGCCGATATTTTATGAACATTCGTATGAATTTTAAATAGGTACAAAAGTTATTTGAAATACCACCCATAAATTGGATTAAACGATATTTGTAACTAGCAATCAAACGTAATTGAATAACGTACAAAATTACAGAGCTGTATACTTTCTTTGATGGGTGAAACTATAGTGTATTCAATGTCAATATGTCGTCTAAATATTGAGGTTAATGGTAGTAAGACTAAAGAGAAGCAAGTAGCAAGCCTGCTCATTCGTCTCGGTTCGCTTAACACCGCGTATAAGTTACGAGTAGCTGGGGAATTTAATATATTCTAAAGACTGCCCCACCTCTGAATAACCACGATATACTTCACTGCTTAACTTCTTAACGTTGCACGGCATACTTACTTATCCGGTACTGTTTAGACAATGTGTCACACCTCCAGTAAAAAACGGCGTAAGTGATTTTTGTTGTAAAGGATTGGAACATTCTAGTAGAAGTGTATAATGTATGTAATGTATAAGTTTTCTATTCAATTTTAGTTGACTTTAAATTGTTTCACAGCATCTTTTTGGAAGTATACCTATTTTCTTTAGTAGCGGTAAAATTAAGATACGGGTTTTTAATGTGTAAGACAATGTCTTCAACATCTGAAAATAAGTGCTATTTCGCCTCGTGCAGTTGCAAGATGATCTGATCATTAGATTACAACCGTCTTTCTTACAAAGATCGTTGCTACGTTATTTCTTTAATAATAAGGTAAAGGCTGCATGTCGTCACGTCACGTGAAACGATCACGAATACTTTTTTACAATAATAGCACATTTTTGATCAGTCATCAACCCTGTACCCTACTTACTGTCGTACGATTTTATTTATACGCTTTAACAATTTTCGTTTACGTCGACCTCATAAAGTTTCCGTTTTTACTTATTTGCGAGTGATACTCTTACCTTTGCGGTGTATTTTTTCTTACCAAAATATTAAATTACATGATCACGTACTTATTTTTTCAAAGTTGTAAAAGTTAGGCAACATTCAATCTTTCAAAACTAGCTTCAAACAACAAAATAATTCTGTCCATACATGTTTATCTACAAGAGCTGCAATAAATAGTTTGACCAATAAAGAGGTGAATTATATACCATTGAATCTCGGGTATCTATGGTTGTTGATCCGAAGTTACGAGTTAGCAAAGCCGTTGCCAAATATCCATAAAAGTGGTGTCCTAGATTCGAATCCTACTTTATGGCTGTTTTGTGTTGTCGTCACAGTGATTTAAAACTAGGAAACGAACAATTTGTATATCGACGTTGCGTGCGGCTAAAGTAATGTTCATTTAGATAAAGGTTTGATATATGATGTGATTATTTGAGTGGAACCGATTTCGTTAAAATGTTTTTTACATATACATTGTCGTATTCCTTACAAAGTAATCATTACTATTGTACTTACTGTCTCGAATTTCCCAATGTAAACATCACGAGAATACGCGCGACCCTCCGCAAATAAATGCAAATGGAACGTTTTTTACGAAGCCTCGAAGAGCTAGCCCAATAGGCACTGATATAACACAAACAACCACTGTTACCGAATATAATTTTATAGCTCTATTTTCCCCTATCATATTTGTGAAGTCAAATATTGACAGACGACCGCCAAAAAAATTGTTCGTGCAGCTGTCGAATTCAATCAGTTGATAAAATTCCGCGGTCATACCAAACAAACTATCGACTGGGCTATCAATCTGCTGTGAATTGTCCAAATCCAATCTAACGCCAACAGCTACCACCTCGCTGTGTGAATAAAATATATTGGAAAATATGAAGCGTGTATTTTTAAAACGGGCATCCGTCCACTTTTCATTTTCGACATGAAACGTGAAATGTATAAATATTTTTATATGACAGTTCAAGATCTATGTTTATTTATTAGTTTTTTATAAATATATTGCGTCTAAAAACAAATATATTATTGTTTTAAAATTGATTGTGTATCTTGTGTCTAAAATTATGTTAAAATGAAATACTATTTGTGTAGGTAATTTAATGAAATCGACCATGGAATCAGCGTTAGTAACCATGACGCAGTAAATCCCGTGAGAAACAATTACTATTCATGGCTAGTGTGAAAATTGCTTCCATTCGGTAAATCCATTTTGAAATTATGCATGTAAAATACATTATGGCCTCCCTAATTTCCATAGTCCCTTTTTCTTTGTTGACGACTTCGTATACATTTTTTAAGAGACAAGCATTACTTTTATTTAATTTTAATTAATTTATAGCAAAACAATACGTAAATATATAGATATTTACTTAATAATGTCAACAGCAAACATCAATACAGCACTGCAGTAACACGAGCAAACTGCCAAACTTTGAAGTTGAACTCGGCCCAAACTAAGTCATTATTGCATTCAATAACATCTCCGTCGAGGCATGCTATTAACGTAAACATAGTACGCCAATCTATTCTTTAAAGGCATCGAAGTAATAGCTAATATTGCGTGTACACCGCGTAAATAATCTGCATTGCATCGCTCCAGGCTGTGCGCAAGTATTGGAATCGTATTGCGGTCGGATCTAGGTCGTGGGATTGAACTTAGTCTTGAAACGACAATGGATTCAATCAAACGCCCGATTCATTATGCGGGTGCTGTGTTTTGATCTACTGAATATAAACGAATTGGATTCGAACTGTAAACAATTGTGGGGCTTTTTCTAACGCTCCAATTCACAACTTAAAATCCATTGTTGTTAAAACAAACGAAATAGAGAAATCTTTTCGACTATTACAATAGGAATCAGATAAACCATAATACATAAATCGTTACGATTGCAGCAATTTTTCTTTCGGAGTTCAATTTAAGATATGTTATCTCCGCAATAAAGATATCGATTCGTGTTTACATGACAATTTACGAAAACCTTTCAAAGGCGCTGTTGTTTGTGTGGAAGAAAGCGTTCTTTGTCTTTTGCTGTCTGCCTTCATGTCCACCAAACTGTCATTTTTGTCCACAAGTCAAATGTGAGAGGAAACAAAGGCACGGTGTCTAGTCGAGCGAACGGCTGATAGAATCCACTTAAAGTTTCAGTCTATGACAGGTGAAGTTTCGCCGAAGTAATACTACTATTGGCAGGTCGGTGACAAAGGAACTGTCTAAAATAGCGCTCTGAATTGTATAGCTGGTGTACTCTCCTTTGAAGCTTATATGGCTTTGGGTTCATACAGCACTGGACGACTTTACTGAAAATCACAGCTGAAAAACTGCATTAGATGCGAGAACATAGTTGAACCTAAGATTTATCTAGCCCGACTATAACTGTAACCAGACATAAAAATACAAATACCAGACAAACTTCAAAACTGTGTAAAAACAAAAATAAAATAATAAATCCGTAAATAAAAAATGGTGGAGTCAGCGCTCAGCAACAGTTCATGTTTTGTGATTCCGCACTTTCTTTCAGATTACTTGCATAAAAGCTCTTTGTCATCGCAGCCTAAAGTCTTGCCTGTAGGCTAACGACTAGCGTTTGCAGGTAAACGGAAGTTATTAGCGGGGTCGTTGACCTTTGTAGGCGGCGCGCCCGCCCAAACATTACTGTTGTAATAAGTTTTTTACACTTCAGCTTGGAACTCCAGGTTAATAGTGTAAATGATAATGAAGGCGGGAGTTCGTTAGCCTTGGATTTATTTTACGCTGTAAAGACATGACACGATGCAGAGGACGTATTTAAAGGAAAATTTGACTTTCATATCTTACTATCAGAAGTATTATTATAAGCTGTTTAATATAAATTGCAGAACAAACTAACTTCTTAACAGTAACTAACAGCACATATCGTATTGCCCTATATGAAAACCATAAAACAGTAAGAGAAAACACCTAACACAATTCTCCAACGCGACTAAGAAGGTTTTATTCCATTGAAACAAAGCTTCAGAAAGCATTAAACATTTTACTGAGCCGTCTAATAGCTCACATTACATGGGTATAAACAGCTCGTCTGAAGCCAGCAATCGAGGCAAGATTGTACTATAATTGCCCATATGCAGCCCTACCGTCTCATTACAACTACACACACGATTACTAAGATTTACTACTCCGGGAATGTTAGCACGTAGATTATTTCGCCTCTAAGTAAAGCACGTCATTAGGGCTACCTGCGCGATTTTTTATAGATGTGATATTAGTATTAATCTAGTGTAAAAAGAAATGATATTTACTGTAATGTTAAAGAAAATTTTAATTAATATGTAAGCAAATTTTGTGTCACATAGCAGATATTTAGCTCAAACATACATGTCAAGCAGCTGCGTAAATAACAAAGGAATTTTGACTATAACTTCAATGCTATTTAAAATACATTTCGACGAAAATTTCAACAGTAAATGAAGTGAAACTAAGAGATATTTATTTTTCACTGAAGAGGGTACAGCTTTGAACGTCTCACTCAACCCTAGACGTAGAGCCAGGCAGTAAACTTAGGCACTAGCGGCTTCGAGCGAGTGCTCGACGTTGAGCCACGACGCACTAATTGACGACGTTATCGAGCACTCCAAGTTTCGAGCTCCAGCGAACTTTGGGCTTTCAAATTCCAATTTAAAACTAGAAATGAGCACGATAGGCGCCCGAGTAAAGTTTTATAATAACTTGAATTTACGTTCTTACAAACACGAATTTATTAATAAAAGTGCATTACCGTAGTATTCACATAACGATGTAACTCCTGCGGTATCTAGATTAGTTGCATACTTTGTTTGCACAGCTTTCAACAATATGCATTGTTGGAATTGTTGGAAGTTATACGAATGTCGGACTGAAAGTTAATAACTTGTCATATCACTGCGCTTTTTCCCCAATGCCCCACTCTTTATCATAACTGAATAGATGGAAATTCGAGTAACCGTGCGCAAAGTTCGCCGAAGGAATAACTAGTTACTAGTGAACGAACTAATTCCCCAAATTAAGCAAATGGTCCCGAATGATAGTGCAATTACAGAAGCTATGGATTTACACAACAATTTGGGTCAGCCATTACAGTTTTAGTGAAGCTAACTTTAACGGCCCAGTTATGCCTCCACTGACCTGTGATATAGAAAGCCTTTGTAGAGGAAATTCTGAGGCTATCGAAAATGTTTCTGGGCCATTTTATGACGCTGCAGTGCCAGAAAACAATTCAAAAGCTTGGCAATACTTGGCATTCAAAACAATGTGAGACCTTGATATTAATTTGCTAATAAAATGGATTTATTACCTTGAATTTTAGCGCCAACTATTTTACGTAAACGGCCAGTTTTGAGATTTATCATTGACCATGAAGTTGATATAATTGTTTAGTGATAAACGAGTTTGCGGTTACCATCGTATTTTATGGTTGATAGTTATACGCACAGACTACAATTTAGTGATATAAAAGTTAAACCCTTCAATTATGTTTTAACATTTAGATAATATTGCTCAAAATAGTACAGCAAAAGTTCTGCGCTATGGAATATCACCGGAATTGCTATTTCCCATTTCATTTGACGCGACACCCTATGTTCAGACGAGTGAGCAATGTGGACCAAAATATTCGAATATCGAAAAAACACGAACGATTTTATGCGGTTACAACGGCTTCGATGCAATATTGATATTATTAAACCAATTCTGTTATTGTATCTTTCAATTTGAGATGTAAAAATCGTGAATCACGTATTGTTCATGTAAGAAATTATATTATTGGTTTCCAAAAGATGCTTTAGCGTAGCAATCCTTCTAAGTAGCATATATTTTTCGTAGTTTACGAACCCTTAAGTCTAAGATATAGCTGGCCTTGGTCCGAAATATCGACTAGATAATATAATGTATATGCCGGGCACGATTTCAGGTTGCGAATGAAAAATGCAGTGCGGAGCGTCGAGCCACTGAATGAGAGAACGTTGTGCATAGCGATTTTTTTTTCACCGAGCATACAGAAAAGCGGTTACGTTGCCAAACAGAAAGAAACGCTTTTCCATAAAGCGGCGTTTTTTGTTATACATATTTTTTCGATATTTTTTCTGTGAATGCCTGTCACTCGAGCGAACGCCTTTGAAATATTCAAAATCATCAAATCCCAACAAAAGCGAGTGAGATTAAAATAAAATACAGATCTGTGATGGATAGTCCATAAAAAGTACAAATGACGGACGAACATTGTCGACTCGGCGAGTTTTCTTTAAAAAACGACACGAAAGTTCTCGAAGCCGACCGTCTTAAGTTTAGCTGTTTTATTACTTTTTCTGAAAGAATGTTAACCAGATATCGAGCAATTCGGAAAAACTGTGACGATTTCATCCGGCCACGGCTACTATTTGAATTTCAATGACTGTTTGAAATTCAACGAGACTTTTATGATAATACGTTTTAAGTTATCCTTACCCCATTCTTTCCCGAATTTGAACTCTCGAAAAATACCTGTAACAAATTAAAATTTATCATAAGATTACTTACATCAAAACAATCACACAGTAAAAATAAAATTAAACAAAATTATCAACGCAACAATGATTCGCAATACTTTAAGCCATAGTAAAAGTACAGACTAGCAAAATGGTAGCCAGGGAAGATATTCGAGAGTTATCGCGCGTGAAAAACTTAAGCGCGGAGGAAACTCAACAATAACATTTTAATCTGAAGCCCGAGTCTATAGACACTGGCCGGCGATAAGCTGGGTCTATCCAGATTACGCAGACCGCAACCCAGACGTGGACAGACAATAGCTATCTGAATACCTGCCACGGCAAGATTATGTCGAAATCTATGTTACGTTCACTTCACGACATGAAGACAGCGTAATTAGGGATTAGGGACACGTGTGTTATTGTAAAGTTTGTTTACCTAAGACTTAATTTCTTTAAAATATTTTAGTAGTCAAAATAGACGGTATCACATTTGTCATCAATAAGTTCGGTCGATTGATATCTGCTAAACGAAGCACGGTTTAATCACAGCAGGTTACGAGCATTTTGTTTGTGCCTTAATTAATGAGAGCTCACATTACTTTCAATAAGCCTCAATAATCCATTTGTATTGAATAAATCCTGGGCTCACAATGACAAAAAGCTCATTCAGAATACTCGGGACTATTATATTTAATCCAATGCAATATTCCATTCAGACTTCAGTCAATATAAGTTTAACGAAACCCGATACAAAATTATAAAAGTCGATTTATTTGATTTTATATATCTGTTCGAACTCAGTATCTTCTATCTAGATCTGGGAAATTTATGCGGGGACATGAATAAATCGAAGATATGAAAGTAAGGTGGCTTATCTCAAGAGATATTGCCACTATAAAATATCTAAAGCGCGAAATGCTCACAAGCTCAGGTACTGTTTTTGAAGGAAATATTTATAAAACTATATTTTATAGCTTTGACAAAATATTATTCTAGGATATCGCTTTTTTGATTATTTTAAGACGTTTTAATAAAAGTTATTTAAATCACATATAAATAACTACCATACTTGGACTAATGAAAAATAGTTAAGTTATTAATCAATAAATTATTATTTGTGATGAAATAAACATCACAAATATGTTTTCAATAACTCACAAGAAGCTTACATAACTTGGCAATGACTTCCCGAAAATACACTGTTATGCAAGTCTCAAATAGGACAATAAATATCGGAAATACGAAGGAGGTATATTTGGAACTCGTTCAAAACTTGTATGACGATAAAATAGATTTAAGAGTGGCGAGGAAAGTTCAACATTGGCCCACAGGTGCTACTGTAAGTTTTATGAAGCTATTTTCATAATTTTAAATTAGAAATTTATGTATCAGACGAGCTGTTGATATTGAACGAGAAAATCGATATACCACACTAGAGATGTGTGCTTAATGCATTAGCTACCGGGAAACTTTACCACTGCATGCATCCCGAAATCAAAGTTAGAACCAAGCTATCGATCAAGCTGTACCTGCTCTTTAATTTATTATTTTGATAAATGGAACGTGAGGGAAGCAGATAAAGATCGGCGTCTTTTGAACTTTTGGCGCAGGAATTCGTATTTCTAGTCTCAGAAGATAAATCTAAGTTAATTAGCTAACTGTGGGAATATTTTATCATTGAAAACAGTGGCTAGAAAGTTGCGTATGTTCACAATTACACAATACGCCGTTAACACATAACAATACGTGACCTAATGTAATTAATTTCTTCGAAGAAAGATAAGTAGTAAATCAATACTGTGTGTTTGTACTACGATACTGGTCGTTTGTTTAGTTTAGAGATAGAATGGATTGAATTCATTACCCTTTAATAACGTCATCAGCGGTGTATAGAATTTCAAAGCTCTAGTTACTTTTCTAATTAAGGTTCTACGATGCTGTGATTTCACAGTGTCTCTTTATTGCAAGATGCCTTATTCAAATAGATTTTTTATACTTACGCAAGTCAGAGCCAGTAATAGAATTCTAGCTCTAATAGAAATAAGATGGAAAAGTAAAACGGCACTATGTATTCAAATGGATCCCAGTATGTTTTACTTCAATATCCATGTTCTAAAAATAAAATGAGATTCACACCTCATGCGACACAATTTAAAAATAATTTCTTGAAATGTTAAACAACCCGTATAGCCTTTTGTCAAAGATTTTCAGTTTCAGATTAAATCGATGATTGGCATTAGAATTGTCTCCTAAGGCAAATCGGGGGCTAATCTCTCCGAATACGATGAAAATGGGACTACCAATTACAATGATAACATCGCGAGACCTTTTTTATGTTAATGGAGGAAAAAGATTACGTTTTAGTCAAAATAAAGGGAATAATCTGATATGGATTCAATTATTGTGAAATGAAACGTTTAGAACTGAGTATGGCCGTGAAAGAAAATCGAAAGCGTTTGACTAGAGTCGATTAAAGTCATGCTCTCTAGACAAACAGTTAGTGGTTGAGCTGCGACAGTGGTTTATTGCTGTGCCGCAAACATTGACTTTCGTTAAACAATTGAAATATAAGAAAGGCTTTAAGTATAAACTTACAACCAGTTTGAGACTACCAAACCGTGAAAATTTTGCTCGTTGACGATCTAGCACACTTTATTTTAAACACCGTATAAAAAGAATCTAACATACATTCTGCCATGAAATACACATGTTTTCAAAAGTGAAAGCCAGAAGAGATAACTGCTAAAGAAAGCGAATGGGACAGGTTTACGTTAAGTTACGATTCAATGTTGCAGACCGAATGGCGCTTCGTATCCTTTTACGCATACGGAAACAATAGCAGTCGTATGCTTGGTATCAAACGACTAGTGCCAAATCCGATCACAATGGATGTCGAATAGAATAACTGAATTAAACATGTGACTTATAGCTTCCTGTTGCAGTACTGTATGCAAAGTAAAGATTGACTTAAGGACCTGTAATTTGTTGTAGCAAGTGCACAAAAGATGATACATGTCTACAAGCGCTAGCAGCTCATATAATATCTTTTTATTAGGTTTTACCGATCAGACAAATCAAGCATATTAGGAATATGATAGATAAGGTACGATTTTATAAGTATATATCCAGCATTATCAGTAGTGTGATTGCGAATCATCTTACAAATATACATAATTTACATTGGCCCGACATTGACTACTGTTTTATATTTCCTAGCATGTCTACATTAACCACCTTTCCGTCTCGTTTCACATCAAATATGCAGCCAAACAGTAGTGGGTAGTTGTGTAGGAGGTTCTACGTAATTATACCACGCTGAGATGAGTTCATGACATTCGCACATCTCTGAACAAGCTCATTCAACTCTGAAAACATTGCAGTCGCGTTGGAAAAGTCTTTTACAGTGAGACCTAGAAACGAATAAAACAGTAATAAAACATGTCGCTGGCAAAAGGAGCATTGATAAGTGTAATACCACGCCAGACACTGATGTGCATTCATTAAAGACCGACCTACCACCTCAACTCGCTCAACCTAATTCATAGATCAACAAGCTATAAGCGAAGAAAATAGAGTTGAACTCATTAATGCACATGTACACCAAAATTTTACTAGATTTTCGCAGCTAATACGAATGTTTCTTTTGATAAATTACAAAGTAAAATAGTTTACGGCTCTGGCAAAGGATCAAAAACATTTTCAGCATAACTTTACATTAAATTTGGTTTTGTGGTTTTTAAAAGATCTACTTGAAATCAAAAACATAGTCACATCACATCATTGTCGTGTCATAAAGCGGTTAACGCTCCTCGTTTGCAGAGTTCATGCCGTTTCAGTTTTAAAATAAGATTCACAAAATTTCTCCAGTTTAAGCGCGACATAAAGTGCCCATATTTCTTGAGAGCGATTTTCTCCCGCTATGAACTTACAACTTAACACATAGTTTAGCATGGTGACAAGGCCGGCAACGGTCGCCAGAAAAATGAAATTTTCCCATTTTCGCGGCGAGTGCACCTGACGACGGAAAATAGGAAAATTCTTTGCGGGTTTTACAATAAGCCGACTTATATCAGAACTGTCGTTAGATAAGAACTTTAGTAGTTGCGAATCAACTTTTGGATCGAATTACGAGAAATCCGCTTATCCCTGTAGCTTGGTTACCGTGCGACTGTAAGTTGGTACAGGATTTTTTAAGTCTGCGTTTGCTTACTGCTATACATATACAATATAAGAAATGATAACACATTCACATATCCTACTAGGATAAATCTACCAGGGCTTGTTTAGTTCTTCATTTAGATTGGTTAAAAAAGTGCTCGATTTCAAGCTTAAAACTGGGGAATCATTTTGCGTGTATACTTAAGAAATACTCAAAGGCGAAGGACTACGAAGTTGTGCTATGAAATATTACGAAAACTGTAAACACCTTCGAGCTTTGAAAACAGTTTCATAAAGAATATTTTAGTGTTCGTAAAATATTCGTATTTCAGCAATTACTGCACCGCGTGCGAACATTAAGAGGGCGTAAAACGTTCGGTAGAGGTAAAGGTAGGGAATGCGGTACATAGGTACACGAGAGCATTCATTAAGGTCGGTGCAATCCCAGCGAACTGTACATTTACTAGTGAAAAACTACCGGGGACTCGAAATAAAACATAATTTATTTTTGCACTTTTATGCTTCGCGTTTGTTGCAACTGCAAAGCTGCAAAGTTGATAAGCATTTCTTTTCAATTTAAGTACACATTTTGTTTTGGAACTTGTTTTAGACGCTTTTATGTTTAGTAACTACATAAAATACACAAAACCAGTTTACCAAAGTATCGTATTACTAAAGAGGGTACACAATTACAAGGTACTCGAATCGAAGTAGGCCCTTGATGTATAGAGCACCTGAACAGATGTGGGCCATTCAAACGTGAATAATGATAGCCATTCGTCTTGTAAAATATACTCAATAGTTTTAATGAGGAAATGTGATTACTAATTAGTCGCTAGCGGCATTTCCATTAACGTTATTTTGAGTCGCTTTACGAGATATATCGTAACAAAATCTATTTTGCTTATTTTTAATTTCTGATGTAAGTATATATTTTTTATTTATAACGCAAGATATTCCAAATTTATCAAGCAAGGCACACTACAATGTCAGTTTTCGTATTAAAACTACAACAACAAACACCTAGCTGATCGCAAAACGTCCGTTCCGGTACTTAATTCATTCCCTCGGGCTGCTACTAAAGATTTTCTAGGTAATAACATCTCAGTGACTAAAGGCACCGGCAAGGCCAAGAAGCAATCATAAGCATTTTGTTTAAGGATTAAAATAAATTGAGTTATGAATTATTATGTATCGTAATTTTACTGGAGAAGAAAGTCTATGTGTTAAAACATTACACCATACTGAAATCTAGTTTTTGCTTATTGTAACTCAAACGTAACTTACTATGCTACAGTTGGATGCGCGCAAATACTCGTTATTTACCGATAACTGTTTTGCTGTCTTGTTACATACGTGTTACATTGATGGAAAGCTACCGGAGCGCCTTCACTTTACTCATCAGTGATTAAAATTATGGGTGGTTGAAATTCTTTAGCGATGCAGCACATTTTTTTGTTCTCGTCAAAAGTCAGAAAGTATAACGACTGTTTGATTCTAGGAATGTACGAATTTCATTTATTTTATCAAGTTCAAGTAGATTATAAGAACTGTAACAGGCAGGTGTAGATTTAGCTGGAATTCAACACTGAAGGCGTAAATTTGAGGTCGAAAAACAAATGCCTGAGAATAGTTATTACGTAGTGTACTCCCACTTTTAATCAGGTGTCCGCATCACTCTGTACAATTCATTAAACATACAACAAGGTGATCAAAAAGGCAATTTAGCAAATTATTCTATTCCACTGACTCTGAATGGCCATGTTATATGTAACTTTAAATAGACTTGGATTGGAAACTGAACGGACACGTCATTCATGTTCGTTCATCCGCAACTTGATTTACAACGTTTTAATCCTATTATGTATTTGAATACAAAATCCTGAATTAAATCCATGGAAATTGCCACTCGACTCTGGTTTCAAAACAGCCGACAACAGGCCGAATTCAGCGTATCTTTGGACCCCGACGACAAAGGAATGACTGACCCGGCATCAGATAATATATAGCTTTGTATTCAGCCAACAAGCATGTCATCCTATTTCAACAAAATTATCTAACTGTTCAACGAGAGCTCATGAATAATATGAAAACATCTATGAACCACTGTCACCGTTAGTATGCAATGCAATGCAGCCAAAATTACGCGACCGCCGAAGTTAGCCAAAACTGGCCAAAAGACCGCATGAGAGATAAAATAGACTAAGAAACTAAGAATGCTGCTAGTGTAATATAGAACTCGTTAAATACAATTTCCATTCAGACAGCTTAATAATGTATAAGATTTTCTATTTAAAAATATATTAGCGTAAAAACGAGCACTTAAATAAAGATCGTTTCCGTACTTCATTCAATATTGTAAACATTTTTATCAAGATTTAGATTTAAATCATCGTTCTTCATAATTAAACCAAAATACAGGGTAAATTTAACATGTTCATTTGACGTACCAACTGCAGTAGGTAGTCCATAATTAAATTAGCCAAATCATAATTGGTGTTTCAAATGCAAATACAAACGGAATTATTTATATCGCGGCGAGTTTCCTCATTTATCCAAATACAAATATCGATATGTTATTTAGGAATTTATACGTATTCATTAATGTTGATTTGTTGGACGTTTGATAAAATATTTGATTTGAAACCTTACAATTTAATACTCATAGAGACAACACACTCAAACTTATATATTTCTTCTCCCTTTCTAAAATCTCTTTACTAAATATACTCTAGCCTTCTTTGTCAATAAGAAGCTATTCTTGGTATCATAATCAATAATTTGATTCAAGAAATCTATCGGAAGGTCACTTAAAACAATATACAAGGAAAAGTTAAGAAGTTTTATCTACATTCATGTCAGTTCAATTTCAGTCAAAGTCCAGATAATGATTGTTCTGATGCTTGAATGATCTCAGATAGCATGCAATGATGTCAATCCCCTGTTCGTTGGAGTCATCGCTCTATTCAGCTAGACAACTTAGCAAAAAACTTGAAAGGAGATGGTATATTTTTAAGCACGTTTCTTAAGAACTAGATTGTTTTGAAATATGTATTGGTATGTTCATGTCTTGTCGTACACGCGACTGCAGGATAGTATTGCACAGGTACAATGAAACCAAAGTAAATGGTGTTAAGATCAATGAATCATGGGTATGTATGCCCATAGCAACAAAATATGAGGCTATTATATATTCATCATTTAATAATTAAATTTATAGACCTATTTAACTTAATGTACTGTAATTCCAATAGGAAAAATCGCAAAGGTATTTACAATGTACCTTTGTTTATCAAACTCAAGTAATTTCCTTAACCTGCCAGTGGCATAAATAAAATTATATTACAGTGGAACAAACCCGTCTTTTAACAAAATAATAATAATTTAACAAAGCAATTGAAAGCATAATTGTATTGCATATTTTTCACTAGTTTTATTTGTAATTTCAATTATCAACATTCCCTAACATTATTCTTAGTACCAAGGGCGCTATTTACGCAAAATTTTGGCAGCCGTTACCCAGCTAGTTCATACGTAATACAAACTCATTTTCCACTCATGAAAACAGATAAATATTTATACTACAATCATGATAGCAAACAAAACTATAATTTTATGACTCAAAACGTTTTTTCCGAGTAGACAGTGACGTCACATTTTTCTAGCATATACCGAGCTTTACTTACAAAAAAATACTTTTATACATTTAAAGTACAAAAAACACTTATTTCAAAATTGCTAGATAGCGTATCGAGGCAAAGCAATTTGCAAAGTTTTACAAACAAATTACAAAAGACTTTCTCCTCCATTACATCGAAGCAAATTATACAAAACATCATTAAACATTATCAAGATCAATCTTGCATAATTCACATGAAATACGTGTACTACTGGAAAGTAACATGCAAGACGATGATTTCGCAATATTCAAATAGATTTATGATAGGCTTGGTAATAATACACGATAGTCTAGGATAAACGCACTTCATTATAACATGCAAAAACCTTGTGTAATATCGAGACGAATAAACTATATGAGACCAAAAGCATTATGTAGTAGAAAAGATAATTCAAATTAAAAGAGACATTTATGAAATCTAATAAAAATAAGTCACACTGCCAAAAAGAACCAAAACTCTTAAAGCAAAAGACGAAAACACAATAAAGGCATTAAATATTCAACCAAAGAGCATAAAACTTTAAAGGAACTGCTATAATAGGAACTCGAAGAGCGATTCACCAGTTTTCCTCAGAGAGAAATATCTTATAAACTTTACTGGGTCACTACACTACGGCTATATTTAGTCCAGCCCCGTCTAATCGATCTACCCGAATGCAGTTTCCAAAAATATACAGGAAGATATTCGATGCACTGACGTTTTGTAAACATTTTATTCGATTTTTATTTCAAATTCGTTCTAGAAATGGACCGTTATCGTCATCTATTGATGTAAAAACGTTTCACGAAAATGTGAGACATGAATGACTTAAACTGTTATTCCTGTCAACGCCTTATATTTCACAACATGGAAAGGATTTTTTGTCTCTTTTTATTAAAGTACAAATAGAAGATAAAGAAAGTGATAGATAATGTGAAATGTACACAAATAAAGCTCAAAATAAAAATTATTACTTACAGTTAGAAGCTTGACCTTCTTGGACATAATAATTAAGACAATATTAATTGTATAACTGAATAAACACGTTCGTCCATATTAACCACGAATCATAACTGCTTCGTAATACAAGGAAACGTCGAATATAGCGTGCTTATAGCATTTATATTTAACGTTATTATATCATTAATGACTGTGATATACTCAGTGGGTTCGAAAACAATGCAACAACAGGATTGAAGGATGTTAATGAGGTTTACCTTATTGCTACAGTTCGATATATAAATTCCGCATTTATTCTATTAATTAAGGATTATATGCGGCCTTTCTGTTCGTTTTATTTGAATAATTGTATGTACCTTAAATGTGGATATAACAAGGAATACGTATGGATGGTTACAAGTAATAAAACATGTTAATATTTTTTATTATTCTATTTACGATTCTACGGCGCATAATTCTCATTTTTCCTTCCAGTCTTGGAATTTACAAGATAACTCTAACGTCTGGATCTCAAAACCACATTATTTATTGCAGTCGAAGGAAAAGAACAAAGCGGACCACTTGTTTCATAAACCACGCTATCATTACAATTCATTGTTTTTATCAATTTACGGCTACCGTATATGCCAGTCATCTCTGATAACCAAGCTATGGTATTTCACAATATGCAATGTACAATCATAAGTATTCACAGTTCATATTTCCAATGTCAATAGCACATAAGCACCATACCAAACGTTCCACCGGTTGGTATATGTACTCAGGTGCATATTTTTACAAAGATGTTTACGTAAACTTCATTCACGGCTACTACATACTTTAAAATTGATCTACTTTATTTTTTCATTTGAATTTTTGTTCACAGCCGCCGTTCGAGAAAACCAGATAACATTGTACAGATGCTGTGAAAATTCTCAAGAGCAAACATCTTTCATGGGCTTATTTCAAGGTACTTTGGTCAATAACACCAACGATTACCAAGAATTGTTTTGTGAAAACGGAACCGTTTTTTGAAGAAGTTCAAGCGTCAAATGAACTAGGTTCTGCAAAAGACAGGACTCAAACAGGACACAGCCCAATCTTTCCTTAAAACTTGGCGTGCGTACCTAAAAGGTTTTACAATTCGCCTTGCGCTTACTATAAATAGTTGCTTTATTTTCAAACTTGTGGAAGATAATATTATTCTTCTAAAACATTGCATTCAGTCTACACATGAATTGTTTTTAAGAATTGCAAGTAATTTCAAAACAGTGTTGTGAGAAAGTCATTACTTAATACTTAATTTACAAACAATATATTATTCTAAATAATGAGAATCGTTTTGAATGGAAATTAACATACAGCATAATTCTGCAATTCTAGGGGCATTGCAGAAATTTCCATAGAAAAGGTGATTTAGAAAACTACGGAGACTATTTATGCATCCGTATAAATAACAAAAGGCGTTGATCTAAACTACAGACCACCGTGACTAGGAAACTCAACACCACATTAGGAAAGCACAATGGTTTATTCGAAATCTCTCTTAAATAGGAACCTATTAAAACGTGATCAGAAAATATCAGTAGAAAAGTATTGCAAAGTCTCATTCCATATTCTATTTGCAAACAACTTCACTGTCTCAGGGTATTACACCATCGTGCGCCGATTTATTCAGACTGCAAGACGATTACGTGGACTACAAACTTACTGGGCGTTAGATGGAATACTGCTGTAGGAGTTTGAACCTTATGTCTTTGTGTTACGGGTGTGTGTGATTTATATAGTGAGTACAATGATTTGGTTGGCCTCTTGGCAATGATACAATGAGACACCTATGAGTCAGAGCTGACTGGGGCAGTCTATACCTGCCCCTCGGGCCTGTTATGTTAAAATATGCTCTTTAACGCTCCAATAGATTTGCACTTTGGACTACATTTAACAGCTGTCTTTAGACATAATTATGATCTTGAACTAGTCGATTAGATAATTAGTAGTTCGTAAAAATGTAATTTTATAGTATAATTGCAGGCATTATTATAGAAAATGTAAGTTCTTCGTTATTGTTACTACGTATTTAAACCTAAAAAATAACAAAACTCGTGGTCATCTTCTTTGCAAAAAACTTTCACAACTTAGAAACAATAGCTTTCGGTCTTGCTAATTTGGAAAGAAATCATTTTGATGGACAAAAGTAAGATCGAGTCTGCGTACAATGGTCGAATTAATGAAAAGAGAGCACTGTACGTAATGGCCCAATGAGGAACAAAGTTTCTATCGCCTTCGAGGCTTCAACCGCAGATTTTACGTCAAAACTGGACGATCAAATCCGCTTAATGAAAGCGAAACTTCGTGACTCATTATTGACTCATTCTTTACATAAATAAAATGAGAAATAGAGACGTTTATGACCAATCCTATATGGTGTTTGATTGTTTTTGTCTACGGAGTAAAGTGACGAGACAGGCGCCAGTTCGTCTTATTTACATACTAGTATGACTTTGTGAGTATAAATAAATATTATGTTTAGCGGCTATTTGATAGAAGTATACAAAATCTAACGCAACAATAGAATTAATATCAATATTTACGATCATAACGTTAGATTATTTGTTACACCACTCAAAACTGTAAAACGAAGCAGATAAATAACATGTCAATTGCTCATTACAGGCACAAAGCCTCTATTATAGCATCAACACACTGATTGGCAGTTGCTGGCATTTGCTGCACTGATTAGTTCATTGACACTGAATTAATCGCTCTCATTGACGTGTAATGAAAGAGTCGTTATTTATGTGCCGCCTGCCATTTCGTGCACACACTAAATTTATTTGATTTACAACAATTTTTGTTTATTACGCGTGTAGAGTGAAGCTGATGTGCTACTTAAGATTTCAACGGTACAGGAATGTTGATGTTCAATGCTTCTTGCGAAAGTAATGATTCGTTGACAGCCGTGATGAGTGCGGCAATGGCTTTCGATATATTTTTTTTATTATTTTTTTTTATCTTAAAACATGATTAAAGCGGTGATTTTCAACCGGTTCATATAATAAAGACTATGTGTTGTTGTATTTTTGTAAAGAAAAAATAGGGTTCCTCATATTTCATTTCCGATTTTATAATAGAGGTCGCATGCTTTGTTTCTCGGCGCTATTTCTTGCTATGATATCATTCATATTTGCACATTAAGACGCAAATTACGACCTTCTAAGGCGGTCTGAAACACGATCGAAAAATAAATATGCCAGAAATGCAGATATTATTCTTTTCATCGTAAATATAGACTAGCGTTTATCTATTTGATTTACACAATCTTTTTATAAAGACAGTATTTATTTAAAATTCCGAATTTGCTACAGAGCTGTTCAAATTTAAAGTAATCCGATCTGTACAGACTAATTTAAAACAGATAGAAGTATAATTTTACGTAACACGTGTTTGATACCGTATCCAAAACGCTGACAAACGTAAAGAAAAGGTACTCTTATGTCACTAATCACCATGTTCAGCAAAAACATTAAAAACTGCATAGTGGAGAGAGTAGTAAATAGAACAAATTCCTTTTCTAAGCCTCGCTCAGTGAAGTGAATAACACGCATACACAATTCAATAACACGGAAACGTAATACACAGAAATTTCTTTACAGATGTCTAAAATACCTCTCAGACAGAATTCCCTTGAATGCTTAACATTGGCGCTTGAAACGCGATAAGCATGTCGGAATATATCCTTATTCCTTACAGTACAAAAGTACATATTCAGATGTGGCCCACTTTACACGTACACAGTTGCACTGTTCACTGTTCAGGGAAGGAAAATCGACTCTACTAGTACCTACCAAATAGTTTTAACACAGTTTATTGCATATAGTATTTATTGATCGCATTTGTGAACTATTTTATAATAATACATGAATAATATTATTAAATTTTAAGTTATCATAATTAAAATTTGGTGAGAAGAAAAAAGAATGGCAGAAACTGGTCATAAACTTTTATAAAAGTATTACGTGGTGTCCTTTTATACACAGTCTTTAATAATTGTTTACAATTAATTAACTTTTAATCATAAAAACCTATATAGGTTAATTAGCAATTACTTTTATATAATATTGTTTACGAGACAGCCTAGTTTGATAGATTAATAATAATATTTCTTACATTACAGCACTTTTTCCTAGTTATGTATTGACGATCGACCAAGCTGTTTGTCCTCCCTATTGTTGTGTCTGAGCACAAAATAAATATAATAGGTACAAAGAGTTGATGGGAAACCCTAATACGTAAATACACAACAGAAACAAATGTGGCAGAAACATTTCAATGACGTCAGAATCTAATATTAGGCTTCAGTTAGCCTGATTTTACCACATTTACCTATTGTTAGAGAACCGATTTAAATATTTACGGAGAAGAACAAAAAGGTCTGCATCCGTATGTTTACTTCGTAAATCATAACTTTTCTATTAAGACCGACATTTTCATGGCTTTTGATGTACACTCGTCAACCCTTCGAACTTCAAATTACGATGACTCAGTTCAGTAAACACCCCACATTATAAAGATACATAAAAGAACCACTTTTTTTGAATGCATGGATACGTCACAACATAAAATCTTCCTTTTATACGCCTGCCTCAAAATTCAATTAGTATTTCAGTACAATTATAAAACAGTAAATTTTTGACGGCTTTATCTTTTAAAGACGTTTGGATAGAAAAGTCTAGTCCTTTTCTATGTAATTTTCCTTTATGAAATGTAAATATTTTTGTTTATCCACTCACTCACAGTTTGCGCAAAATAATTTGGCACGGAATACTGTCATTGATTTATCTAAATGTGCTCGAAACAAACAACTTTGCATGGGAATTATCAATTTGTTAATTCGAATCACCGTGAAAGATGTATGTATTGTAGATATTTTATGGGATACTTGAAAGTTAATCAAGTAGAAAGAGACGAACGTTTTCGTAACACGTAAGTAACGCAACAAAAATAAAATATGTTAGCATTTCTCTCAGCATATCTGAGGCCAAACAAACTATAATTGAGTTCAAGAAACAGCTTGTTGTGAACGATGCATGGTTTATAGTATTTTCAAAACCAAATTAGATTGTAGAGTTTCACAACATATATTTTTTTTAACGTAAAAACACTATTTTTCGCAGTACTCTTAAACGGACGCACAGATTGATGCACAATTTTAATAAAGCAAAACATACCTTAGAAGAATAAACACAATATCTCATTCTACTACTGTATAGACCACCAAACCACTAGCGTATAGATTTTTAATCGATTCCCTATACGAGTCTTTCATTAAGTCTCATGTATTTTTCAACAGCCGGCCATTGAAACATGAAACGAATATCTATCGATGAAAACTGGTTGTAATCACTAGCAATTACACACAGCCGTCACGAACACTCTATTGTCTATGTTTTAGGTCGGTGTTCACCAAAGACAATGACACACGCTAGTTTCTTTTTACATCATTTGATAGATGTACTTAATTGTTTCGTACTTGAAAAGCTTAATAGCAATTGCACTTGAATTTTACTTTTTAATACGTCTTTTACAGCCAGTATAAGCTTTTTTTTAACTATTCATACAATTTATAAATCAGATATTTTCGTTGCTAATTTTTTTATAATTGAATTAGACAATTATTATTTTTACGCTCATCAGTTATTATTTAAAAAATCCGCAGTCGACAATATTAGGTTAAGAAATAAAATCTTCGTCTGAATATAATTTTCTTAGAAAATAATCAGAGCAAACGATAAGTACGTATTTATACACAGGTATGCCTCATTAG
The DNA here is from genome assembly GCF_050436995.1 of Anticarsia gemmatalis. NCBI lineage: Eukaryota > Metazoa > Arthropoda > Insecta > Lepidoptera > Erebidae > Anticarsia > Anticarsia gemmatalis. The sequence continues at coordinate 6,788,516 of NC_134760.1, forward strand.
TTAATTAGTTAATCCAAAGTTCCAATTATGTATTGTGGTTTATTAATTAAAACAGGAATATAACATATTGTTGTTGTCCGATAAGGGAAATATACGAGGTTGTAGTTATTAAAAATAATTACTCAAATATGGAGGAAAAGTTTAACAGTCTTATATTTTTTATATGATTTACCTTATTATTAATGTTATCAGAAAACGCATTTTTTGTGGGCTTCATTTGGTTTGATAATTTTTATAAGTATTGAATTAATTTGTATACGATTAGGCGCTGTTCGTGAATTAATCCGCACAGGGTACAGGGTATTCTGTGCGGGTGAATTCAGGTATAATAACTATCTGTGCATTATATCCGTTTAGTAGTTTTGACGTAAAAGAGTATCATAAAGACATCCTTACAAACTTCCGCATATATTAAGAGTCTGTCATAAAACTTGAATTTATCAAACATATCTACATTGCTTCAAAAAGGGATACTCAATTATGAATATAATATTTTGAACATGTATTCGTGATTGTCTGTGACTTCCATCCTCGGAATGGAACAATCTCGGTCAAAATCCCGTTCCCGGATAATGTTTAAGACTGAATCGTAAAAACAAATGGATTATCCTTATATGTAATTAACAGTTGTTTGTTTTCAATGTATTTTCAATGTAACCCTTTGTCAAATGATGTTGCTACATTAATTAAATCTGTTTTTAAGGATAAGTTTACAAAATCTTCATGTTTTGTTAAGTTTTATTAATAATCTAAAATTAGTTACTTATTATTGCATAGATATACAGCGGCCCAGTTTATTTATAGCAATACAGGTAATTTAGAATCGAAATCGAACCACCTTTGTATTAACTTAGGTAGATACTATTTGTATGGGACAATTGTTATTAAATTATAATAGGTAAATCACAAATAGGTTGGCTAATTTTGTGCATAATAATATCAAACTCGTCTATTATTTTAAAACAAAAGAGGTAAATTCCATCAGAACAGACAATAATGTATTATTATTATAAATAATTAAATCTACACCTGGCAACTAATTACTGTTTATTTCCTAAAAACAGTAATAAACTCACTCTCGCACCCTAAACCTTTAAGTATCAAATTTTGAGGGGACAATAGCAAATAACAGCTGTTGATTTACACCTGCGCGGGCGCAACGGGCGTTGGCAACTAAACCATATGGTCGGTACGTTGTAGAGAGTAGTTTTAAAAGTGTAACCATATGTCAAACTGTCGTAAACGGTTATCGGTAAGTGATAGTAACTGTACTTAGTATTGTAGAGAAGTACGTGGGACTTCAATGAAGTTGAAAACGTTAGAAAGAAAGCTTAAAAACTCAAATAGAGAGAACTCCGTATAATTTTTTAGCAGACCTAAAGGTTATTGTATATCATATGAATATCATGGCTGACACCCAAATAAAACAATTACGATTTATTAATTATTTTTTAATTTACTAAAAGCGGTATCCTTGTTTTTTAAAAATAATTTTATTTAGGGACAAGGTTTAAAATACTAAATGCGAGAATTCTGAATGGCAGTTGACTATTTTTTATCGATAGGCCGAAACAACGTACTTTAAATCACAAAAAAAAAAACAAAATCAATAAAACGTGAATGATTAAGTGGTAAGATAATTTCGTTAACAATCACACAATACACGAAGATTTTAACGTAAACCATTAAATTAGTTATTTTCGGCTTTGATAATAACAAGGAAATCATTTTGTATTGTTTCAAAGTATACGTGACTATAGACAGGACACATAATTCCAGAATTAGGTTCGAATGCAGATTTAGTATATACTTATTAGGTATTTAATGTGTGGTTCGGTGTCGTATTTATACCGATTTGTGTGTGAGACCCGACACGAAGCCGTATTCGGATGCAATGAACAAACACTCTAACACACATATATATTATCATAATTTACTTTTATATATTTAACAATATGATTTATTAAAATCTGTCCAATCAATTTGCGTCATTGGCTGTCGTGCAAATATTATAATGTATTTTTCCGTTAATTTTATCTTGTTTACGATACATTATGTTTAGTGGAAAATTTGTCTATTTGCGTTGCATACAGAAAGTGTGCTTTAAATAAACTATATGTAAACAAATTATAAGTAGAAAAACTAATCAAATTCTAAATATAGCAATCACCAAATAATTATTTTTATTTATAATAGCTGCCCTTAATTCAAAATACGGAACACTTCGTCAAAGTCAGGCTTGTCACGCAATAAATGAGTCAATATTTATTTTGACGTGTCGCCATGCCTAGTTCAAGACCCGGGAGGATTTATAAGGCTAATAAATTGTCACTGTTAGCAGTCAAGGTCGCTAATTTATTTTAACTAACTTGAATATATTTTATACAGAGTAAATAAGACTACAATTTCCATTTCAGATTACATTTTTAGCAGCTAAAATTAGTCATAAAAGTTCGATGATTATCATTCTATTATTATGAACACGCTACATACATATTAGTTCCGTTCAATAAAGATAATAAAGATAAATTTGATTCCATTGATCGAAAATTTCCTTTTACCTGGTCAATTACAACCGAAAACTTTCCTCAAATCTACGTCACACATAAACAGTTTCGGATATCCTTGATTCACTGAAACGTTCATTAGAATGCACTGTATACAAGGTGATGTGACGTCATCTAACTGTTGACAATAGCAATAGACGTGTAAACGCGAAAGGATTAGAACACCCTTTATCGTGGTACTAAAAACGCGAAGGTTGTGTGACCTTGTAATACATCAAGCGTATCGTATGGCGATGAACTCCACATTTGACTCAGTGTTTATCGATCGCACCTTTAGCCGCCTTTAGGAGGTGCGTGTTGCGATCACAGGTAGGATAAAAAGGAGAAATTAAAGTCACTTACTCTGATTGGATTAATGAAACTGACTCACAACTGCTAAGTTAGTTTATCTAAGAAGACTGAATAGTATGTACTACATCGTCAAGTAGAATAATTTTGCGTAGGTATCTAGGAACGATCATACGTAAAAGAGTTTAAAGTTAGTGCATCTTTAATACAAAATGCCTGGTGTAAACGAAACGATGAGAAAGTTATGTAACTAGTTATATTAGGTGTCACCAAAAGCGTTAGTGTATGGAATCACAATAATTAACTATTATATTCATACATATTGACACGGAGAGGTAATATCCTTGCTCCTAAAACACGTGGATAAAGTATTCACATTGACGTCAAAGGCTATTCGCATCGTTAATTTAATTAGGTCTTTACCACAAATAATAGGATATTTTAAACCACAACTACTTAAATATTTTTCCTACTTTGAATTCTTGTTCTGAACAAATATTTAACAGTTGTTGTGACATGACCATAGTTGAACATAAGGTAAACTAATAACAGTTACACTGTATGTCAACCTTTAACATAATTTACGACAGTTTAAAAATGTATTGAGAATGCGATAAGCGGCGAACACAGCCAGTTTTCGCAAGAGTTTGCATACGAATACGTTGGAGTGTATCCGGTGATTAGGACTTACCCAATTAGATATGCCTTTTTTACAAGCAATCGGAAAAGGCCACACAAATATGGGGCAATTGTTTTTTTTTATAAAATAGATCGTATGCCAACCCTGACCGTGTTCTAGTGCCAAAACGTCGATGCGCGAGCGCCGGGAAATAATGCGCTCGGCAGGTGCCCACTACATCTGCCAAGCTTATCGATGAACTGATATTTTAATTTAGTCGCATTATAATTGAAAACGCATAAAAATACATCTCTTAGTCTAGTCGCAACGGCTGATAACCGACTTAAGAATACTATGTAAATACAGATAAAGAACTGCAAGGTCCCTCTTAGATTAAGGTAATACCGATAATTCCGTCATTGAGAACACATTATTATGCCTAAACAGAAAGTTTTTATCTATCCAATGCCTGTGCATAGTATTTCGTAACATGATACACCGTATCCGAAATCATTCCTGTAATCAGGTATAGATAACATTGGCGGATTTTCAAGGGCATGTCATCATTTTACGCATTAATATTTACAAAGAATCAATAGAAAATAATGTAAAAAAGCGTATAAACGTTACCTCATCCGAGGCAGGTGAAGAAAGCGGAGATTCGTTATTGTTGTTGGAATTTCTTCTCTTAGCTATGTGTTTCTCCAGCCACACAGTGAGCGATTGTCTTCTGCGCGGCGAAAACATTTTTCCCACACAAATCAACAGATATCACCGAAATTATTTGAGTCCCATAGCTTCACAATAGACACTGTCTAATTTAATTAAAAAACAAACACTAAAATTAACACGACTAAATTAAATGGATGTCGTAGAGTACAATGCGTTCGTCCGTGTTGAATTGACAGAGGAAAATGGTGGCACGAAAACCGTGGCACACTGTTGACGAGTACATAGTACGACCGATAGCAAGCTACCAGGAAAAATAGCTTTGATAACAGGAACAACATATGCCACATGCCTAGACCGATGCGAATTTTCTATCGTTCCTTCACTTTTGATTGCCAAGTACTTTATGAGAAATATTATAACGCAACCGTGCATGCTAATGACTTTTTGCGAATCTCGAATTTCAACTATGACGGCAATTATTTGTTTCATATTTAGCAACGTTTATTAATTGCCTAGTTTGGACATAATTGACTTGTCAATTTGTTAGTTTCGCAATTATAAAACAAGTCGTTTAATTTTTTACAGTGTCTTCATAACAATTTGAAACATTCCGACGTCGTCGTCTAAATACAGTCAGAGTACAATCACAAACATCGTAAAAAGAAACTCTCTCATTATCTGTCTAATTTAAACCGCCCTGCAACGCTTTGAGAGCATTTTCGTTGGAAATTGTACCATATCCCATCAACAATTAAGTTTAGATTCTATCACAGGCAAGACTAGAAAAGCTACATACGGATTTCCACTTGTCTCCAGAAAAGTTAACGAATGAAGGAAAGTCGGACCGCGGTTATTTGAAACAAAAGACTAATGTTCGACGTTGTGGAATACACAATAGCAGTACGTTTCGTATTGTACAAAATGACCTCTCTGATGGAATGCGGACAAAAAGCTAAAGAGTAAACTGTTTGTTAGGAAGAAAGTGTCGGACGTAAGTAGTTACCATGTGAAAAATGCGTACACAGCATTTGTAAACAGTAAACATTGAACTACCATTTAAAATTGTTTGTGTGAGAAAGTTGCTTCATTTTTAATGGTTTGAAAATAGAACTTATTTTCCGACGTATTAAAATCATTATTTACTATATACTCCTGACAAATATTAATTTAATAAAATATGATATTTAGTTCTCGTTCCAAGTGACTTTATTCCGGCAAAAATATAATTTGAAATGAAAAAGTATGTTGAACACCGTGAAGCATGACATTACGAACGTCTTACTAATATTTCACGTCGGCGTTGTAACAAGATGTCTTCAAACTATGCCAAGAGACTGACAAACATACATACTTTATTAGCATAAAGATCGTAAGTTTTACAAGGGTCTCGCGCAGAATATGAAATAAAGACGTACAACACTTTTATTTTACACCTTTCCATTCCAATATACTTGAGGAACAAGACAGGAACAGTAATGAATAAAACATACGAAGGAAAACTTATAGCATTTCATTATTTCCGCCCAAATTATAGTCCCACAGGATTTTACGGAGATAGATCGAAGTTACCGTAACTTGCTGCATATTATATCAGCTAGAACACGTGTGGGAATTGAACAAATTGTATTATGTTACTCGCGCTTTTGATGGGGAAAGGACCTTAATTATTAGTCTACGCGAACAGAAATAATGACTGAACGCAACAAAGCAGAAGTTCGAACACTTCTGTCGAGATTTGTTCGAGACTTATTGTGAATATGAATAACATTCAGCAGATTCAATCAGTTCGAATAATTACAAGAGTTCACTGCCTTTCGCATAACATAAATTACTTCAGAAACTCGTCACTTACAAATAAAAACTAATCCTTTGATGTATGTTTGACATGAACATGAATGCTGATTTTCTATTCATTGAAAATGTTATACATTTCATAATGAAAATTACACGTTTAGGTTACTGACATCGTATGTCTAATTGTAAATTGTATTTAAAGTTTGCATGATAAAGTCATGTGGGTGTTTGATATGAAAGGGCAATAAAAGAATATGAATAGTTTTATAGAAAGTTACGAAAAAGATAGTTGGACAGGTCAAAGCTTTGTTTCCACATAGTCTGTTGTTCGTGCAATTTGGTTACCAAAATAGGGGAGAGAGAGTACAAAGTCTCAAAGGATAAACTTGCTCTACTCTAAAGTGGTCCGATTGAAAAGTTTGCCAAGCGGAAGCCCTTAGCCCGGGACTACTCTGATGCACTTGTTTTTTTTTTTCACATTTTGCACTTATTACACTGGCCTGAGACGCCGAATGGATAAAGAGGTCTGAGCGAGCTAAGTTTATTAATTTAGACATTCTTTGAGAGTGAAGTCTTCTTAAGTTACTTTGAAATTAATTTTATGACTGTATATTTATGGGAGTTATTGTTACGACAACGATGTGGCCATGTTTTTTTATATTTTTTTGGAACTGTATTTAAACGAAATATTTTGTACAGGGAACTAGTTTTGCAATGTTTTTACAGTAATACTTTGGAGTTTGCGTAATACTCTACGATACTTAAGAAATATATTTGATGGCTATTGACAGATCAATGGCTCGCTCATGAAATGTAAGGTCACTGTAGAGAAACAATCTTGATGATAGTTTGACTCTTCGCCAAGTGGCAAATAGACGGTTAGTTCGAATTCTAACCAGTTTATACAGATTCACAAACAGTACTTGTAGAACTTACAAACTAGTAACAGATGGAATAACATTCATTTCTGTTTAGATACACACTGTATTTCGTTGTTTATTGAAACAGTTTAAAACAAGAAATTAAATTAATAGTAAATAAAAACTAATATTTCGTAATATTTTACGAACAATATTTCTATTTTTAGATAAATATCGTGTTTTTAAGTGTTTTAAAGAAATAGATAAGAAAGCAATTAAACGATATGCAATAAAATGTTTTGTGTTGTGTTAATTTTACATGTGCAATTGTGATAAGAAATCGACCTACAGCATGAGTTATGAAGGACCGATTACAAGGACGATTACGATACATTGTCTAATGAACCTGATTAAGACGTTTTTACAGACAATATCTTTATCATGTCAATTATGGGCTGTTTCGCATAAGAAATAAAATGATGACAATAAAAATGCAAAGTTTTCATTTTCTCCCAGAAGGGACCTCGTAAAGAGACCCCGTAGGGCGATGTAAGGCAGTCTTAATATATGAGATTTTTTATTATTGTTTTAATTTTGAGGTACAGTGTAACTACCAATTCGGTAAGAATAGAGTTATCATTGTATTTCAAAAGTCAGTTCGAATCAGTTAAAAATCGGCCATGTTTAACCACATTTTAAGCTACGCAATGGAAGCATGCTTGTAACATATCCTTTTTAACCTAATCTAACCTTACAAAATATATTTAAACATGTAATTCTACATTTTAATTACAGTAAGTAGTAACAAACATAAACGTAAAACCCTATAATTTCAACATCACCGCAATACGGCCGACTAAAAATATCGTGGTTGCGTACTCACAGGCCTTCAAAGTTTTGTATGAGAAACCTTTCAAACAGTTTCAAACTGAAACGTTGCTACTTGAAAAACTCATTCGGTTTATGAAAAATATTTGCTTTATTAAGACATTTTTATGAGTATTTTTATAACTTCGTGACTTTATTTTCCAAGCAGCTACTAGCAAACATCTTCATTCTGTACATCTACTGTTCCAAGATATTACGAGTTTATTTAAAGAACAAACTATCAATTTCCTTAAGAACATCCTTACAAAAAACCCAATAACTATTTTCAATAAAATATACTATAGACGGCATTAAGAGTTGGAACAACGGAAACACCAACTAAATCTATCCCTTCACATACCTCTTAGGAGTGGGTGAATGATACAGCAAGAACAATTGAAACAGGATAAAACAATTTGGACAGGATACAGAAATCGCGACTACCGGTTGTAATACATTTCGCGCGTGACCGACGGTGCTTCAGTCATCCGATAGCCTATCTATCTATCCTTGTAAGTAGATAGTTAGCCTATTTCTAGGTAAGAAACATTGACTTGTGTTTTTCAAATTGATACCCGCGAATCTACTAAGATCTGTTAGATTTTTACAGCAGTGCATAGGTTTGTCGTATTACACTATTTTATAAATTACTTTTGCACTGTTAACACAAAGTTAATCTAACTGAATAAATGGTTAAACAAAGTCGTATTTTTTTCGTTTCCACAAATCTTGAAGATTATTTTAATCACAGGTGTATTTGTTAATATCTTCGCGTAAATATTGAAAACAAGTATACGTGAGTAATATGTAGTATTTATTCAAAAGCTCGTCAAACTGATTGCATATGAGGTCTAGGTTTACTTGGCACGAGTTCAACTTGTTCAAGCTCCTCAATAACTTGGTGTTTACATCCTCGCCGCCTGAAATATTGGGATACGAACGTGAGCCGCCTCGCGACTTCAATAACCATTACACATATTTATCGCTACTTCACTTACTTCTCAAATGAAATACTTAGAATTTCCTAGTACATTTATTAAAGTAACAAGTAGCTACGAAAGAATAATTGCAAAAATGTTTCACAATGGTCCGAATTAAAGATTATCACAGTACTTTTTATTTAAAACTGGCAAATACAAAAAATGCCGCAATTCTCAAATTGTACACAGTTTTGTAATTCGTTCTGTTGACATTTAAATCTGTGTTGACGTGTAACAAAAACGTCTTCGTATCTATTCAGCGCGCTGTCATCTCTAAAGTTATATTCGAAGGTTATACACAACGACGGCGTCCAAGGTCCAAGCACATATTCATACGTTAGGCATGTGTAAAAAATATTATCAAGACGATCGCTCAAAACTTGCTGACAATATAAAGGAGCCTTCCTTAAACTGTACAGAAATAGCTGAACCGCAGTCCTGTTGTCTTTTTTACCTCACTCATAAATATTAATGGGAATTGCGCCTTCCTAACCATATCTCCTGAGACGTATGAGGGCCACAAGATTTATGTAAGGTTCAGTGTGATGCGGACTAAAAATGACTACAGCGCCATCTATTTTTCGACCGAATCCATTTGCTGACAAGGGTCAGTCATGTTATTGCCATCGGATCGTGCTGGTCCGAATTTCAGCACAATCTTCACTCACGGCTCATACATATTAATGAGGATCCAAAATTCGTCGAAGAACACAGAAGAATGGGAACATTCACAGATTTACTAAGATTATCCAAAAGTTAGGTCTGTTGGGTCGACGATTGAGAATTTATCTTTGCGAACGAATCGTGAATCCGCGTTTGCGTGTAAAAATGTAAGTACCTGTATAAATTAGAAACGATCCGACAACAAGGCCTTACTTGAACTGATAACACCGAGAAAAAAATGTACTGAATCCATTTCACTTTCCTCCAAAAGATTTATTTTGTCCAAAAACAGATAAAAGGAGATCAATCTTACAAAAAATACAATTAATCTTATTTATTTTACGGTATTAATTACGAAGAAATACAAAACAAAAGTGGTGGATCGTTCAAATTCAATCACGCAAAATACAACGCATGAACGAACTTTTATCGACCGAGGGGCTAAGAGAAAGATCTCTTTTCCAACCGACTCAGTCTTTCGGACAACTGACTTCACAAAATGAATCCCCGTGTACTTAGATTTATTGCTTTTAAATAACGGATTAATATCCAGATGGTTAAAGAGGTTTTGAGGGCGAACGTGAATAAGTGACTCTTTTGGTGTCCAAAGTTTCAAAGTATAATACTGGCATTCATCTATAAATATGTTCGCAATTAGGGTGAGATGATCCTGTTTAAGAATTTCTCGAAAGTTGTTCGATGTTTCTTTAAAGGACTATTGGTACACTGAGAATAGTTTCTACATAATATAACGATTTGATAAATAAATATGTAATGTATTAGTACCGTAAATAAATAAACCACTACCCACACTAATGCCCTTTGGGCGTGTTGAGACAAATGCCAGACGTCAATCAAAAGGTAAGCAGTCTGCTTAGGTTTTCAATAAATAGTTAAATTTCAAATTCAATTTCCCGGAATATCCCATGTTGAACTTTCAAAACAAATATTCATACGATCGATCGTCGTAACATATGCTCAGTACAATAACATAATCATTGTCGATTACGCAAATCGCACACGCTTCCGATCCGAAACTACACAATAATTTATTATTACCCGTAAATTATTACCGAGATATTGTTTATAGGCCTGTTAACAAACTATTTGCTTTGATATTCGCAAATTCGCTTTCTAATAGCCGTTTAAATTGCACTTTCGCTATAACCAGCCGAGGAGAGAAAACTTAGAAAATGTTTCGCGTTTTTGTTTGAAAATTGTACGTGACCATAGACATTATGTATGATTATGTTAGAATGTGACCATGAAATGGACAAAGCTTTCTAGTTATTACCACTGTTGCCAACTGTCTTACTCATAGCGGAATATTTAAAAATATTCAACTTGTATCATCGTGGCTTTTGATGTGACTGACGGACAGTTCCCGATTTATTCTTTTGATAAACTCGTAAATATTATTTATTTTTAGACAGACGTAGACGTGTAATCACTAGAATTGCAATAGAAATGTTGATATTAGAGGAGTATTCGAAAACTATGTAACGTAAGATCCTTTTCTATCTAAAGCAAAGCTACAAGGCTATGTATACCCAAATGTCCATGAATTCCATGCACAAGGAATATCCAGGAAACAAAGCGATACGTATCCCTGTATTGTTACAGCTTGCTGAATTCGTTCATGTGGAATAAGGCGGAATATATGTCTCCCTTTGACAAAGACAATACTTCGGTCAATGACACCTGTAATACACCAAGGGTACATAATAGGTCTATTACTTAGGGCCCTATAGAGTTTTATGACTCAAGAACTGTCAAAAGGTACGTGTTTGACATCCCTAGATCAGCGTTTATACGTATTGGCAGAATGAACGTTTGTCGTTGCCTCGTAAAAACGACGTCTAACTTTTCGTATAAAGTAAAGGTAGATTCGAGTAAGCAATTTGCTGACTTTGATTATTCTGTATCGGAGAAATCTTAATCAAATATGTAACGGAAAATTTTATTTTTTCCAAGTAATATGATACCAAGAGTCTGGTAGGCGATGAAAAAAATTGGTTGGAAACAGTCTTACTCGCATTAAAGACTTAAATAAATAAATACGCACGGAGAATCTGTATTTAGGTTACAACGTTATGCGAATGTGTCAAAACGAACCAATAACTCATAAACAATTTCACCACAGACAAAATATTAATGTCAAATATGTTTACCAAAATCCCGCCATAATTACCTGTCACACATAAAAGCCTTAATTAATTGAATCAATATGAAAATTAATAGAGGCCGGAGTACACGAGCGATATGCTTCAAAACGTTTAGCACTAAATATTTGCGTCTGTTGTGAATTTATAGGCGCAATAAATCAGTGCTGTTATTTCAAAACAATACGTTACAATTTGTTTTACTCTGTGATATTGGTTTTTGTTCGAAGTCCTGTTGGAAAGATGCTTATGGTGTATAAGCTTAGAGCAGTAACTGTTTATTGTTAAATCAATTAGTCTGTTAAATCTTAAGTATGTTTGTTCTTTAGTTACAAAACTGAATATGTATTTATTATTTATTTTTAATATAGTTTTGATATCTAGACAGAAACAGTATTCACTATTTAATTTCACATTTCTCTTCTAAAAGATACATTTATAAATTTAGCTGCTAGCAAACGTACTCAGTTTAATCCGCGCCTACGTCAAAAGGCCAGCGCGACTTTTGCACTTTAACATTTAATACTTACTTAAACTTACTGGTAGAGAACTAGCTCTTAGTTGATGTAATGGACTGGGATCTTATCCCTTTAGGCTTTTGAAAGGTTACTGTCTACTGGCTAAAATTAAGATGATAAAATAGTTTACAGTTGGTGCAGTTACAAATTTAATCATCTTAATTTTATTTAAAAAATACATACAGTCGAATACCTCTTCCTTTTTTGAAGTCGGTAAAAATATAGATAGAACTATTGAGTTCTATCTATATTTTTATTCGACTGTATGTATTTTTTAAATAAAATTAAGATGATTAAATTTGTAACTGCACCAACTGTATAGATATTGATCTATACTACATACTTCTTAGATTGTAAACCTAAACAGCCTACTCCAAAAGAATGTTACCTGCCATATAAATAAAAAAAGAAACAAACAAATTAAGTTTACATTTCGAACAGTTTCAAAATAAACTAACATGGCGGAAGGTAATATGACACCAAAAGATACGTTCTAATAAAATTCGCGAGTACTATGGAAGGCTTCATACAACAAGACATAAACCTACTACAGCAGGTGACGTAACTCCGACCTTCACCTACCAGTTCAACGGAAATAATTGCATGAACGTGGACGTTTTTGTTTATTTTATACTACTTTTTTGTCAAGTTAATCCAGTATTTCTTTATCTATGTATGTATTTACTTAAAAGTTTATTACATTCCGAAAATGTGTGCAATACTAGATTCTGATCTTGGGAACGTTTGGAATTATTTTTTCTCTGAGTCAATGTTAATAATTAGGTACTATTGTGACAATATGGAATAGATATTATCTTTTTTTATGCTTCTTATAGAATTGCATTAACGTTAAAACTTAACTTAAAATTCAGGGATATGTGTTTTGTATTTCTAATTAAAAGTATAGTACTTAATGTTAGGTTTTAGTGGGGTTTTCTTTATAATTTTCTAATTATATTACTGGAATGAAAATAATTCAGGTAGCAGTTATTTTATGAAATACGGCATTAAGGTTGTCGTATAAAATTAAACACGAAGGAAAGCGTTTTGTATACAATTTTATTATACCCTAACATTGTAAGTATAGAAATTTTACGAGGTAATATAATATACCTAGTAGTTTATCAAAAATCGTGTGTGTTTAACAACAGCTATAAACAGAAGCCATGAAAATTGCTTAGTATTATCTAGATAGTGGCAAGTAACACGGCTACTGAAGAAATTGCGTGTTCCACTGCACGTTACTTCGCGTGTGTTGCTGACCGGAATATTGGTGTACACTCTTAAGTATAACAGCATCTATTGAAACACTACAAACCAATGTCAACTTTATTTCCCGACCGCTAAAGTCGAATTTGGACTAGCTGAAGTCGGAAGGTGGTTTAAATTTTAATCGTTTAGAAACCTAATAAGTAGCGTGTTAGAATTATTTACATGTAATTTGTATAAATACCGCAGTCCTGTATTGCGGAGTTGTTTTAAAAAGTTTCGCATAGTTTTTTTGAATTTATATATATTGGATAAAACCCACCCATCTATCTATCATAGGACGATATATTGACAATAGATAGAAGTTTGTTTACTCCTTCCGAGCATTTATTTTATGACTGTATTTTTATGGAAATGTAACAATTTCTGATAAGGAGTTATAGATATCGTGTGACATGAAATGCGTTACGACTTCTAAGCGATAATCGAGAGCCAATATAAAATATCTTAGTGAAAGTTTCCCAACAACCTGAGTACGCACCTTTTAAGTTCATGCTTCCAAATTTGCAATAATGTGTAAAAGTCCTTACCTGAAACAAAAACAATGTATTATTAGAATGACAGAAATAGACGTAAAATTGAGCTAAAGAAACAAGTTTATTTATAAATCATGAATAAATAATATACCTATCACACCATAAATGGTCATACTGAACTAATGCAAAACGTCTGAACAATGAATGAGGAATGCAGAGTTTCAGGTAAACCACAGCGGTCACTAAGGAAATATTGCTGCAGAATACAATAAATCCATAATTATACAATACTGTTGGATGTAAATTCCCAATCGAATTCCTGGAACTTTGCAAGATTTCCAACGGGACTAAACTCTTATAAATATCTTTTAACTGCATTTGAGGAAAATATAAACAAACATATTAAATATTTATCTTTACAATCAGTACCCGGATATTTTTTATATTAAAACTGGATTTTGTATTTCGCAACCATTCGTATGAATAAAACCTCTAAGCTCTTTTTAAAACGAAAATACGTTAACCGTAAAAATAAATCCGAGATAAAACAGAAAGTAGAACAACTGTAACCGTAATTTTTGTTTAGGCTCAGTACAATTGAAGGATTTACTGATAAACAACAAAAGAGAATATACTGCCTGGTTATTTTTTTTGAAAGAATCATACAATGAAAAAAAGTTAAATTAGTATCATACTGTAATCAATCGATACCGAGTAAAAATATTGCTAATCTATAGATGAAAGTAAAAAAATATGGTAAAGTAACGAATATGTTTTAATTATTTGGTTTTAACAGCATTTTCTATGTTCTAACAATATTTTATTATTTTTTACAGTTACACCAGAAATATTTGTTTGAATTTAAAAAAATACTAAAAATCCTTTTAGTCATTACACTCTACCAGCCAGTAATAAACAAAAAAGGTCCTTAAAACCTCATCGAAGTATATTCCCACCATAAAACGAACACTTGTAAGCACCATAATCTCTATGCGCCCCACTTTCAACATAAAACAAACATCGCACACCATAACAATATTATGGGACAATGTGAAACTGTTGCGAAAGTGGGACTCTGTACTGTATTGTCTGAAGAAGCATGTCGAAAGTACATCTGCCCGCATGTTTCAAACACCATGTGTATTGTATTCAACTGGCCTGTGTTTTATTTTACAGCCGCATGTGTGATTAATATGTAGAAAGTTTATAAAACGTATTATGAAACTGTATTTAAACTACTTTTAATTTATCACGTAATAGAAGAAAAAAAATTGTGTAAACGTCAACTGAATAAATGATTGCTAGAGGTTACGTATAAATACTTTTTTAGGTTTCAAGTCTGTAATGTTATTTCAGCGTACAGCGCTCCCCAATCGACACTATTTTAAAGAATTTATCTTGATAATAAACGAAATTGACAACTTTCCACTTAGTAACAGTATTAACAAACTTGAAAACGTTTCCAGTCCTTCGAGGTACACAAATGACATCAAATATTAAAGTTTCCAGTACAAAGAAATTTTGTTTTACTTTCTTATGAAAAGAGGTCCATTATGCTGACGATGTTACTAAAGCGATATCTGTGAAACATCATTAAACTAAATGTTGCTCGTGAGATTTCTCGCTTTATTCTAAGAAATTTTCCCTTTCTAAGCGACAAGTAAAATTTCCATATGCACGACGCAAAATACTTTTTCTACAGTGTTATTCTACTGCAGTTGAAGATTACACCGTGCGAAGTAAAAGGGAAAAGCTTTTTGGTCCGCACGACATTTTTTACCGAACAACAAGATATGAAAGAGCGATATACTGATTCTGTTTAATAACATAATATACATAGTTTTTTAAACGTAATGCATGAAATTGTTGTTAATCTTAGTGTCTTTAAACCGTCGGTTTCAGTACTTCGACCAACAAATATAAAATATTTGGGATTTTGAACTAACAGTTTTTTACAAGTTTTCAGTTTATTTTTGCTATAGCCTTAATAATTCAATAATATACAAGCAAGTAAATGGTATGACGGTCACCCTATTCATAGTATTGGCATTTAATTCTCTTTCCACTTGTATTTTCTCGTCTATGGTAGAAGCTAAGGGAAGCTCAGGTATGCGTTTCGCGCGACTGCACACCCTCAGCGCACTTTTATTAGCATTAGCTGACTAAGCAGGTTTGAAAGTGACGGTATTAGAACGAATAGAATTGAGATAGTTCAGGTACAGAAAAAAAAGTTCTTTGACTATAGAACATCTTGGCACAATCTTAGCCTCTTATTCATAAAAATATATGAAGTTATGAAAGGCTTATAAAGAGTTTGGTTCTTTTCACTCCTTAGCGAAATGAAAAAGAGAAAACATATTATAGTAGTTTTATAACTAAAATGCGTTTATAGTGTGTTTATGAATTAGAGGGATAGACTTTATGTAGTAAGCACTTCTGATATTTTTAGCTCCGGCAAGTGAGGTTGCCATTTAAATATTAATTTAGAATGAATATATCACGATAACGGATGTGCCATCTAACATTGGAAATTACTAGAAATATCTGGTAAGAAACTTGTTTAGTTTTGATTTAATAATACTTCATTATTAAACATTCTAATAATATCAGTAAGTAAACTCATTAATTCATGTAACATTTAAGACTGTCTGGCAAAAAATAAGTGTTTATAAACACTTTATTGTAAGCTATTTACCCGTCATCAATAATCGAAAATTGGAGCCAAGTTAAGAATTTGCTGAACTATGAAAAAGTTCTGACATTGTTCTAATTCAGCACTAAAAGTTTTGAAGTCGATAGAGAGGCGAACTTATAATGGACTATCCCTCGACTGAAATGATTCCCTAACTTTTATGTTCAAAATATCTTTATTTTGTCAACTTTTAGAATAAAACTTTATTAATAAATTTATCTAAACTTTACTGACGCTATTTTCAGAGAAGTTTACATGTAAATAGAAGACAAATTCTGGTCATATCTTACGATCGTAAAAACCAAGTATTGTGTACTCCAACACAATAACAATTAGTGGTCCAGACTAATCGATCTAGCGAAGGGTAATGGCGGTACTAAGATAGAGTTCTAATTATAATGGCCAGCTCACTAAGTAGGTATGCTAAAGATGCACTTTGAGTTCAATGTACATATAAATTACTTGGATATAAGTAGAATTTTGAAGGGCATCGTCCCCCCAACGCAGATAATAATATAAATAGATACAATTTATTCTGTACACTGTTCAAGATATACTAAGTTTTGAATATATGACTAACATTAGTTTATGAGAAAGTGTACGAACTTATGTAGCTATTCAAATATTTTGCATTAATCATGGTGTTTTAGAAAGTGGACATTTATCATCAATAGTACGTTTTTGTCACAGACGAAATGACGCCATTCAATCATTTTTTACGTCAATTTAATAATAATAAATCTACTAGTTTGTCGTTTGCAATGTAATTCATTTCTAAAATTAATTCAATTTTCGACGCACGTAACGAAAACAATTAAAGCATAACTCCACAAAAAGTCCATGTGAATTCACAAAAATAATGCACGCGAGTCGCGCTACAATGCCAAAAGACAATGTTCTTTATTAAAAAACAGAAGTATTCACTCTTTGGAAAACTCACTCCCACGTAGTTTTTCATAGATCAGATCTTGCTTTGAAATAGCTCTCTAATTAGTTTTGCATGACTAAAGAGTTGTAAAAACCATCAGTTTCACATTTGAAAGCGTAGCGTACGCAGTTACGAAAGAAATTTCATTAAGATTATACTAATATTGTGATACAATGACCCACTTCGTGTAATGTATTGGGTATTGATATGAACGCTATTGTTGTATGGAATCGTTTTTATCGGACATTGACTTTTCGAGTTACCCTTTCACTGGCTTTGTAATAAAAAAGGTAGCTACGTTTATTTCGTTTATAATATTAAATAGAAGGTGATTGCCATTTTAGTTTAGAATTTGGGACTAAATGCGTATGGGAATATTTTTACTTGGGGTCAGGGGATGGCACCTGTGACCTCGCATGGTTGAGTGAATTTTTAAATGGAGAGTTCGTGTAATAAGAGGTTACGGACTTACGGTACGTAAAGCTAAGGTATTTTTGGTTAATTAAAAATAACAATCAGCGAGTGTTACGCTCTTGATATAAAAATCAAATTGTATCGTAACAAATCTGTTATAAGCCAATAACAAACTTCAACGTGAACCTTATAACTAGAAACACGCGGTTTAACACGCTTCCAATCGACGGATATTACCAAAGCAAAATCGGATTGTAGCCTTAATTGGAGGCCATTAAATCTACAAAGACTTTTTTCAAGTTGCGTAACAGTAACAAGATTTATGTAACATTATAAACTTAAGAGTTTTCACAACCAATTTTGATAAAAAATTGCCGCCTTGCATTACTTTTATTAAATTCCTGGGACAAAACAATTTTCGGTAAGCTTTATAGCTTCTAATGATGCGAGTTATATAAACTTTCGTTTGTTTTTGTTTGTGTCCCTTTTGTTTACTTATTTATAGTATAATTTAATGTAGCTAAATATCCTTAAGAAATGATACGCAAATGTTGTATATATTTTTAGACTATCGGTGCCTACTGCCTTATAATGTCAAACATTTCTTAAAATTATGTAATATAAAACTTTATCAAGCAAATGAAGCCGTATCTTAAGTTAAAAGCGACTTTAAGGTCAGAGAGAGAATACCGAGAAATGTTTAACAAAATAGATCAAAAGAAATCATAATCTGAAATATTCCCGGTATTTAAAATCTCTTTATACAAAAGTCTGGATGTTGATATTCTTGACACTTTATAATAAACCGTCAATTATCTATCAACAAATTAATTAATGAACGAACAAATAGCCGCTTCACCCTGTCGTACGACGTAACCCAAAAGACTTAAGGAATCAAAACTTTTCAACAATCAACATCAAAAGTTGTGTAATGCCATCGGAAAGCGTTGCTTTGTGACAGTACAAAGGGGGAAAATTCAAGGGAAGCTTGTATTGCTTTTAGTTTAAAGTTTCGAGAACATTCGATAAGAGTGCTTTGGCAAGTTCGAGATTTGACCGAACTGACTATTAGGGTGCTCCGAGCATTTCGCTATTGGTTTTACTTTTACTCGTTTGATCGTTTTCGCGTTTTCTATTGTTGTTCGATACTTGAGGGTAGAATTTTATTGAGCTCTTAATGAGGTCTTTGTTCAGTTTGTTTAGTAGTTTATAGGATTTTCTAATGAAGTGGTAGAGTTTTGAGTGTACAGGAACGAAGTCTACTGCAAATATAAACTTTGTTAGTAAGACTACGTTTAAATAATTATTGCTAAATGTATTTCACAGGCTTTAAAACTTCTTACATTTTTCACAATTTAGTTTTCCCACTAAGCCCAGCTGTGATAAGCTCTACATAGCAAAGACTTGAAAACTCTATTTTCCCAACCGTATACGGCATAATTCATGTTTTAAATATATTTTCTAAAACTGTTTCTTGGAAGAAATGTGTTTAATATTGCGAAAAATGTTAAGGCTGCATAAACAACTGAAGCAAACTTAGTTTTAAATGTCACTGCAGTATATTTAGCCGAAGCAGCCCGAAGTGGCACGATGTTTCCCGAAGTTAAAAGTACCAAAGGAATAATTTCCAAAATACGTCTATTTCACAAATGCACACAACATTTTTGAATATAGAAAACAATCAAGTTGTTAAAGCACATTTCGTGCCTTGTACATCTTCCTTTGAAATAGACTAACTCTATGTCTACTGTTTCTAAAGGCATTTATCCCCGGTTTCTGAGGTACATTTAGCGGTAGTTTATCTTTTCAATAGCGTTTTTTCTGTATGAGTTTTAACGCTATTGAATAGACAAACTACCGCTACATGTACCTCAGAAGTCGGGGGTTAGTCTTTTTAACCGACTTCAAAAAAAGGAGGAGGTTCTCATTTCGTCGCGATATATTTTTTCTTTTATTAGCTGACCAAGACAGTCAGTACTCTAAAACAAAAACCTAAACAATCCTACATAAAGATCAGGACACACGTGCACTCAACAGTTACACGGACACGGCATAATGCTGAGTCCGCCAACATCAGACACGGCACGAAACTCGTGACGACCAATAAATGCTCGAAGACTAACAGAAACACCGTTGTACCACGTATCATTCGACATGGTCCATTTGTGTAGAGAATTGCCAGTACGTTCCATATATGTAACGGATTTTAATCGTGTACTGTGATTTATTTGATTTGTAATCAGGAATTGGGTTGTGGAATGACGATGTTTTATTACGATTACCACAATACAAAAGTAACCGTAATATCCTGACATAAGTTTAAATAACAGCCATAATTTGTGCTCTACAAATGATGTTGCATTGGAATATTTTGCTTATTCTGTCACCAAAAAAGTAGATAGTGTTGAAGAAGTAACTTCTTTATGTTTCATTCTTCCGCACTAAAAGAAAAACAGTACAGAACAAAGGATATTCTACAATCTAGCCACGCGATTTTCATCCTTATACTCTACAACTAAGAACACACGTGTCTTAGAACAAAACATAAACACGAACGGGAGACGAACGTTTGATTTATAACTCGTAAAACCGCGTCGTCAAGTCCCTACCATTCATCATCTACTGTCAATGTTATCGAAAGTTTTTATTCCATTTACGCGCGTGCGTTTACCTCCTTAGATTAGGGACACAGATGATTGACCACATGTAGGATACAAAGATACCTCGTGGAGCGGAAAGTGCAACTTTCATGTTGCAAAAACATCTATGGTAATGCTAACCTTAATTTGAACCCTCTCGTTCTTAGAACCCGTGGTCGTATACAGTAATGGGTTCGTAATGATGATGGTAATCTCACATTTGACTAGAAAATGTCGCTTATTAAGCGTCAAAGCGTCCTTATCTATACATCTATCGGACAGTAGTACTGACACTTCGACCCTATCTTGCAACTTCTGCATATCAAATTTAAGGTACATTTCTCAACTCTCCAATATCATCAAAAGTAATCTGTTAAAAGCATCATTTTAAAAATTCACATAATTGGCGTCCGAAAAGTTACTTCGTCGACAAAATGCACTTAAATAAGTACAGAGTTTAACTGACACATGACCTAATTACATTGCATACAGAATGCCCGCGACCAATCTTAAAGAAATTCCCCACTAACACACCGTGACAACGAACGTACTGTGACGAAAGCAATCAATATTTACGAAATACTATTATACTACATTTCTTCAAATGTTAGCGTAATGTTAACGTAACAACACATTGTTACAGAATTTAATAGATTCGTAAGAACACGTAAGGCTGTCTGATAGAGCTGTCATAAACACAAATGACTGACAATGTCTTCGTAATAGAGCCATAACTTACTACTAAAATTGTATTACAACCGTAGTGCTACAGAATTTCGAAAGACTCAGGTCTAATATAGACTTGATGTAAAGGAAACGAGAATTATACTATTGGTTTTCATCTCTCAATTTATTGCGGAAACACGTCATCATGAATAGAAATGCAAGTCAGTTTTCTGAGAAGCTGTTATAATTAAATATCGTAGCGTTTAGCGGAATATTTGTATTAAACTAATATCTTCCTAGTTATAAAGTTGAAAAGCAAGCCACTGACCGGGTTGACAACGCGGCACAAATGCCGTGAAATAGTTGTCAGATTGCCAACTAAGGGTTCGGTCACATTGCGCAACGCATTATCGTCACGTTTCATTAGTCTCGTGATAAAATAAAACACCAGACGCTTTCCGTCTGCCTGCATGTCTGTTACTTCTTAAGTTGTAGAATTGGCTTAATGCAAAAGAACAGAGTCTTAACTTTGTGTTATGGGAAGTAAGTTGCTCCCGTTTGCATGACATAGCATGAAAACAGGCTGCAACCATTCAATGAAATAAACAAGTATGTTTAAACAAGAAGTTTGAAAGCTGATCAACAAACCATGCGAGCAAACCCGTACGCATAAACTAGGTTACAACTTTATTGTTCCTACATCCCGCACACCAGTGGCTTTCCATCCAAAACATTGTATCAACTCTTAGGTCATTTAAACTAAACGTAGCATGTGGGACATTTCCGTCGTAACGCAACGAAATAGCCATGAGTCTGTATGAATCAAATTATTATGTTAGTAAACGAGATTTGCGTTTGTGTTTATTTTCAGTAGCAACGTTGATTGTTTTAATAGACGTTCACGTGTTTCGCTCGCCGCTAGGTAATTACTGAAACCTCAATAGATCCGTGCCAACCAAAGCCGATTAACAAAATCTACACTGAATTATGTTCTATTCTCTAGTATATTTAAAACATTTGCATTTAAAATCTGTGCTCTTATTTAAAACTTTTAGAAAGACTGCAAAGCGATTTGACCTACATACTCTGTGCAATTTCCAATCGGAACAGCACCGTCTAGTATAATATTCCGCAAATGCTGAATAAAAAGTGTAGTGAAGCTTCCAAATTTTAAATAGCACACATTGACCTTATTCTCGAACTGCAGTTGTCATAATGCAGTACAAAGTAAGGTGGACCGTTCCCAAGCATTTGCGGCAAACTAACTGAAAATACTGACCTGGAGACTTACCAAGAAATAGCTCACATATTGTTCCTTTGTGTTATGACTTATAATGGAGGTATATTTCATCGAGTTGGCGATACGCTGGCGTTAATTATTGTAATAAAATGCTTTATTGTACGGGAACATTACTTTAATAATTATTTTTTTAAATGACTTATATATTTTACGATAATATCACTTGAATGGAAGTTTCATTTATCAAAATGAGAATAAGTAATATTCAGAATAGGGTATTAAGATCAAACATCATGGGCAATCAATCACCGATTAGCGCCGTAATCTAATGTAGTAAAATAATTATATTGGTCTCGTACAGGTGCATTTAACAACCATGTATAGGTTTAGAACCAAATAACAACAATATCTAAGTCAAAACAAATATATAATAACAGAAAATCAATCGGAATCACCAAATATCTTCCATAAATAAGGCTCCAAATATCTTCCCTTATAAACAGGCAGATCTCATACAATACACGCCCCATAATTTGTATAAAGAACACACAAATAAACAACATTTCCTAACACAATATTATGGTGTTTCTGGAGCGAATGCACCATAAAAGTCAGGGTGACTAATAAAAGACACTTTATATTATGCAAGGAGTGAAAGGGATGGCATGTGCTAATACAATCTCATCCTGATGTGTCAGATTCATCTCGTGTGAGGTAATAAGTCGAGGGCTGACGGGCAGAAACAAGTGATGATAACATGTTGGAACAAAACATGGGAAACACTATTAAAGGTTGTCCGTAATATTAGGTCGGGGAAAAAGTCTTTTCGCATTATAGTATGTATGAACTTGTAATAAAATCTTTTCTCTACACAAAAAAACTCGATATTCGGGTTCCTCACGACCTCACTGAAAGAAACCTAATGAACCGTATACTCATTTGTGATTCTTGAATCAAAAGAGATTTTATTACAAGTTTATACATACTATAATGCGAAAAGACTTTTTCCCCGACCTAACATAATATCATATAAGCACATGCACATGAGCAGATGTCATTTTAAAGCGTCGGTGCGAAATTGTAAAAAAAGGTAAATTTATGCAGTGATTCTTAATTAAATTTTGCAATTTACAATCTAATTTAAGTATGCTACTATTGTAATGTGAAAATAGATTCAGTCACGTTGAAGACTTGTCAGTTCCGGCTGTCAAGGAGACATCTAAAACCACCGTTAGAAGCACTTACAGCTAAATGCTCAAACGTCAGTTAACGATAAACGGAACTACATAAAATGTTTGGCGACACGTTCAAATTCGATTCGGTCGTTTCATTTGACAATGGGAAATCCCAAGAAATGTGAAAATGATTTGTCATATTGTAATTCACACTTGAATATGTATTGTCGTATCAGTGACGCAAGCGCATTGAAACTAACGATTTTATCTAATAAGAAAGTTTTATCTGTCTGTATGTAATCGCTACTCGCTGTTATCAGACATCGTTACATTTTTAATACACATTCTAATAAACTTGTTTTCTTTATCATCTTTTGTTCGAAGACATAGCGCAGCTAAAAATATTCCGCAGAAAATATTTTGACTAAATTATCATCAGTCACAGATTATCGCCGCAACTAATTTAAGGTCAAGGAGAACAAAGAATTTGCTAATGTTATTTAACATTAATTTATTCTTCGCTAATTCAAAATCCGAATGTACCGCAGACCCGGCAATACATATTAATTACCGAGCACAACGTACTTCTTTAATTAGAACCTTTTTTATTGCAAGAAGTGTGTACGTGATGACCCTAGTAATATCCTGTGCGAGAGTAAAATTGTACGCGAGAGTAATTGGAGTGGGATATATCCGACGATATATGCTAAAGCAGAGCTTGATTTTTGCTACGACCTCTTTCGTTTCAGTGACGTCAACGCTTTGATCTCTCCGAATCTGCATAATATTTAGCACTGAATTAATGTGTCACGTCGGCACACGAACTACTGAAGTAGGTCGCATTGTATTGAGGTATGCGCGCAAAATCATTGTTTATTTATGATTCATTGAAGCTGCGTTTATTTCTAAAATAGGTTAATGATAATACATTATTATGTATTACCAAGAAAAAAATATTCCTGTACGACATTTATTCTTAGCAGAAATCCCCAGTGTCGTAAGTCTCTTACGGCTGTTTTGACCGATGAACCGTAAGCTTGTTGTTGAAGTTTTATATTAATCGCATAAGCTTTGTATAAACCCTCGGAGATAAACAAGAGTTCGCACTTAATACAGTTAGTGAGAATTACTTCAGACTAATCTACTACAGTTGAAATTCAGGTGTCGGAGCGTTTTCTTGGAAACATGATCTCAAAGTGTTCAGTTTATTTCGTTTTCACAATAAAATACAAAGAACTGGTTGTTTCAAGTAGATAAATTATACAAACATCGGACCACACTGAATCACTTAGATCGAAAGATACTCGGAACGTATTCTTTGCATACTCAAGGTCGGGGAACAAAACCGGACATTCGTTTGAAAGTAAAATAGTGGTGCCATTTTAGAACTAGTACCTACTAACTCGCGTCTACCGTGAAAGAAAGATCGTGAAACTTTGTGAGAGTTTTAGATAGTCTTTGTGTGATTGTCCACTAGCAATATACTTTTGCGGAAATTACGTCTAGGTGTTAAAAGAACTGTATTTTAGACTTGCACACATAACGCGATTTTTTTCTTAGAATTAAGTGTTACTTTTTTAATTTACTGAACGTAATTATGATGTTATCTTTTAGATTATTATGCAACGCATTCGCTGTGACGTCAATGCGTGTTTTATTTAGAACTTTAAATACATTGCTGCTATAAAGATGGTCTTATTCACTTTCAGTAAAGGTAGCTCTCAATGGAATAGTAATGTGCAGTACTTTCACGCGAACTTATCAACTAGGTACTGATTACGTCTGTATTATGATTCAGAATTGAGATAACGCTGTCTGTTGTGTGTAATGTTTGAGTTTCTGCTAATTATGCCGGCGTATCATAAGTATGAATGATAATGAATAATACAGGAAATTGACAGGAACTACGTTTTAGAATGAAATAGCCGGCAGAGTTTTTGTAAACAATTTTGGCGGCTGATAATAATTCAAATAAGCTTGTTAAAATAAAGGCGCAAATTTACGTTATTATCTTTAGAGTCGACTCAATTTGCATAGAAAATTCTCTACTAATCTCTATTGACTATAAAAGCACACAATTTTCCGAAAAATAAAATACCAAATTGTTACATCTGAAGAGGTTGTTCCGCTCAATAAATCTTCGCGTCCATTCGCTTATTAAGTCTAAGGGAAGGCTGTAATTTTTCATTAGGAAACCTCGGTTGAACCGACGTCAGGGAAAATAGCACCTGGCAAGCGTTCTCCAGCTTAACAGACCATATACGTTTAAATAATAAATATTTCTATTACCGGGTTACATTTGTGTGCAGTCAGCGGGGATTAGCGCATTTGAAATACGGCCCGTTGGAAATTAACCCTGAAATGGATCTGTTACATTATTAAATTCAACTATGAGAAATGTTATTGATATTGTGGATAATTGTTTTGATCTGATATTCTCGTTTAGAGATAGATCTTAAGTTTGTGTAAAGAAATATCACCATTTTGTTTGCAAACCAAAACTTATTTTTTTGGTAGTGTACAATATTCGTTTTAAAGGCATGGTAAACTTTTACTTGTTTATTTTTCGCTGGTAACGTGTCCAACTTGAAGGATAAAAGAATTTTATCGAAAATGACTGTCATCAGACCTCGGTAACTTGGATAACGAAATGCCAAAGATTAGGTCAATTGAGATAACTTATAAAATTTCCTTGAATGATAAGATTATCTTATTCTCTAAGCCTTATGAAAGGTCTTTCCTCAGATATAATCGAAATAACAATGTATTTATCTGAAGACATTGAAATAACAATAAAGAAACATTATAGCAAATTATGTTGGATTATAGGATACTTCCGTTTAGCTAAACTGAGCTATGAGTAGGTATATCAATATAGTGCTTATCTCTTCATGTTGGTATTTTGTAGGTAATACGATTAATTAGTATCGATTGCTAATTATAGACACAAGCAGGTTAATTGGAAATGTCTGATATAATAATTGATATGATTCAATATAACATGGTTACTGCATAGTTCGTATTTAAATTAAAAAAAGTGAGCAGAGGAATTTGAATTGCTTTATCCCAGTTTTCTATTTTTTTTTTTTGCTTATCTCTTCCTAAAAAGGGGCTAAAATCGTATGAACAGAATTTTAATTTTGGATGAAAGTTATGTGCCATTTTAGAACTATTGAAAATTGTTTAGCGTAGAGTTAACACACGAGACGGTTGGTACTAACAGTCGGCACAAATAAACAAAGTCTAATTACTTCTGAACTTGAAGTTGACTATCGTTATGAATGATGAACACGTTAGTTAATGATAATAACGTTATAATGATAAATAATTGCCATAACAATTATCTGTGCTCATCAATGTTCATTTAGGGTTGTTTAGATTGACTCACTTGTACGCTATTATAACTTAGACCAGAACCAATGGTTTCTTAATGCATTCGAATACAGATTATGTTTCATAACAAGAATAACTTAGAACTCAAAGGCTTCATAAAAATTCTGTATTAGCGGTAGAATTAAAAAAAATAAACCATAAATTCTAATCAATTCGACATTCAGAATCAGCTAAAACATTGACCTGGTACACTTAGTTGCGCAACGAGGCTACCGTTATTCGTTCAAAAACACGATGACACCGGCGGACATTTTTCACAGAGCCGATAATTTGGCAAAGGCGTTTTGTTCAGCCAGACAAGTTTTCTGTTCGTCACCTATTTACATAATGTGTGAATCATGAACCCGTATGAATGTTAATAAAAATCGCTAGCATTATTTTCAATGAGTTGGTCAACTTACGTATTAAGGATGTGTATTGAGGAAAAAATGTTATGATTCTTTTGTTTATGGGGTAACACATAAAATATGGATTCATCGTTTAGTCACACAAAGAAAATAATATGTTTACTAACAAACTAACAAGTTCTCCCGCAAGTTGGAATATTTCTTGTTACCGAACTAATACTGTGTTATGATATAATATTTATGATTTTGTCTAGGCGTAGAGAAGACCATCTCTTGGGTAACGTAAACGCGAATATAGTATATCATAGAGAACAGCCAAGAACATCGTAACTGCACTTTTCTACTTTTATATTCTGCAAATGTGGTTTCATATAGCAATAAGATTATGTACGTACTTACCTACTAAGATAAGCAGACATATCTCTTAAGATACGAATGAATATTATGTCTCCTTTCTTTGAGGAAAAGCGGATGTTCTTTGTAGGTATAAACAACGTTATCTTCTCGGGTCAATGGGATAGTTTATTAGTTATTATATAATTTATGTTTGCTGATAAATCTAGCTTCATGCGTATTAAATGAAGGACAGTTCTATACATTTATAAGAAGAAAGTCTTGCAATATGAGGTTCAGAAACTAGAAAGCTATAAAGTTAATCGGTGTTGTGATTGTCACAAAAACAGGTACAGTAAATGATAATTGCGATATCATCTTATTCCAGCCAGTTATCAACACAAAATGGGGCCAATTACTTCAATCAGTGTTACATGATTTATAAATGCACCATTTACGATGAGAATATCTAAAAATATCATAAAAGTCAATACAAAGATAAACGCTATCGAACCCTTCTATAGGATAATTTATTATTTGATTACACGTCCACAATGAACTAAGTATAATTTACTAACGACCAATCATAACTAGATAACATCATCAATGACGTAATGGTTACTAATGGACCGGCTAAACAATTATATTTTACATTGTACCACTACTACATGTAAGAAACTACCATTTATTTAGAAATAGATAGTTTCATGAGTGTATGAAACTTGCAGTTCAATGATGAGAAAGATAGTTTAGTGGCATGATACCAACCTCTTTTTGTTCTGTAGGTGTGCTGGTTCTGACTCCTGTCAGGTCTTTCCACCTGAGCACCCCCATGACTGCGTGACGTACCCACGAGCCCCGTCTCCCAGTCCTTCCGTTAGACAGTTCATCCACCACACCACAAATAACAGAGTTCACCACCAACTTCCCAGTTCCATCTTTCTCATTCTTTAACGCCACTTCGCTACTAATCGGCAACGACCTTCTCTCCCTCATAAAGCCAGAAAAATAAATCGCAGCCACTATCTATTCAGGCTTCCCAAAATGCATCCTCACGACACACGCACTATTAATCATCCTAAGATATCGAACTTCAAAGACGATATAAATCTTCCAGTAAATCGTTTATTTTTATTACAGTTTTCGGGTCACCCAGCTGCGATCTTTCCCATAAGCGCCCGGAAGTTTTTCAATTATTCCTTTAGCTATAAAAGAAAACTCTTAAACGATCCTCTGCACGTCGGAATGTCCCCTAAATGGCTTTGAGAGTCCAAACACAGTCAGAAAAACAGAAGGTTTTAAACTTTCACTTGGTCGCGTCTTCGTCGCGCCCTGGATGTAGGTTATAATATGCTTCTTTCGCTGCTGGTTATCCACCAAAACTTTAACACTATCGCAGTCTTAATTATTCACAGATTTGCCAAATAACGTCCAAACTTTTCTCTCACACAGAACACAGTCAACACACGTGCAAAAAGTTCAGGAAGAGGCTATAATAAATGCAAACACTTCTCCAAATATTAGAAGTTCAAATGTTGGAGTTGTCAAAACACGATCGTAGCGCGGTTGTTAGAATATCGAAGACAACATTACGTCCACACCGGTTTGCGTTCGGAACCCGAATGGAGCGGCGCGTGCCACATGCTTCTGTCGGCAAAGGCGCGTTGAAGAACGACGTCTCTTTCTTTACTGCATATTTGTTGCAATGCAGACAGGGACAAGTAGTGAGATCAGCCTTCAGATTCTGATGTATGGAGACAAGACAGGTGAATGTAACAGCCGGAGAAGACAACAAAAACTTTTCAAACGTTTCTAATGCGATTTTCTATTGTGCCATGCGACATTCAACTTGTAGAAAAATGGTACAGCACTAGATTAATTATAACAATAGAAAGTTATATAAATATGGAGGTACTATCTCACACATTCAAGGTTAATAAAAGCAGAAACGCGTTCAAAATATAAGGGCTTGAGTTGAAGCGAAATCAGCAAACAATGTGCGGAAACTATTTATAATTATTGCAGTTTAAATACTCGAAACTGATTAGCAATTATTAGAATTATATAATAGGTATTTATAATTACTTAGTAATATGATTATTATTTGTTTACTATTATAATTTTGCTGCGTCTTCGAACAAGAATATAACATTTTATTACTCCTTAAATGTCAACAGCAACAACTTTAGCAGAATGTATTTAAGTAAGTCAGAATTAACACAAATAAATAAAACATTATAATTGTCCGTTCCCATGCAAGTGCACGTTGCAAACGATGAATTTAGGCGTGGATGCGTTTGCGTGGGAACATCCGGGAGTAACCGTCCACATCACGCTACCCTCAAGCTTCGAAGGGAACAAATGACCAACAGGTGCCGTCTACTTCTACCCAACTACTTCCGAAGCCAAACACTCGTAAGACGGATGCCGATACCTTATTAATAAAGGAAGGATGTGGTGCGGATTGTCAATCATCTTACGATCAAAAAAGTATTACGCTTTACGCATATTTTTTTGCATGTCAGGAAATTTTCACTTATATAGCGCAGGAAACAAGTTAAGTAATCGCTTATAATAATTTACGTAAACAATTCTTGCATCATTAAATAGAACAGTTATGCGTGACACATAAAGCAGAACAATGAAACAAATAAGTTCTACTTGTTCCAGCGAATCGCAATAAATAAGTCTGGAGTTCATAATTGTAACCTCAAATCTGATTGCATGCGCAAATTGCGTTTCCTCGTCACATCATGTGGTTCTGTTAAAACATTTGGCTAACCACGGGGCGTCCCATCCACCAGAATATTACAAAGATAGTTTTTAACGCAAAAAAGGTCACATTACTGGAACAGCACATAAAAACATTGTTTTTCGGCAACAACACGATATTTGGGAGGTCCCGGCAACCACTATGCGGTACTTTGATATTGATAAAACAACATCATGCCCTTTGTAACAACAGTTATTCCAATTCGGTTGGCATATTCGAAATAATACATTCATAAAATTTTAATTGGTAAGCAAACACTGATGGCACTGAATAACAGGAACTATTTTTAATAATATCATCCCGTGGGATTATAATTAATCGAGACATGCAAATAATTATCAAAATAAATGTGTAAATTCTCCATAATTTAATTATTTTCATTCCTGGTATACTTCAATAAAATCACGATAAATTTCACGCATGACATAATTAAAATTGTACTCACAAACAATTAACAAACAAATATTAATTATAAAAGCTGCATCATTTATTTATAATTAGTGTGTGCGGTAATAATTCAGAGTATTTAGTAGGTAAACAGTACAGGAATATGCATAGATGAACCTAGATTCATTCAGTACACGGTAACAGACGTGAATAGGCACAGAGAATCGGCTTGGGATGCGATTTTGCATACCCAAGATCACGTTTGATAGTGTTGTTCAACGTCTCTGTCGATAAATAAAAGATTATTGAATGATAAACATGTAAAAAGATAATTGAAGTAATTTGACAGAATATTTATTTCAAGTTAAGAGTACTTAAAATAAATGTTAATAATGTCCAGAGCAAGCTCGTACAGAAAGAGAAACTTAGTGGCTTGAAATACCGAATTTGCTCAAAAATATTGTTAATTATAGTAAATTAGGAGTAATTAATTTCCGTCGATGATTGTAGAATTAAAACAATTTCGTTATTTTTTAATTATTAATCAACAGTACAACTAAATGAAATGAGAAACTAGTAAACCTTCAAACCAGCACTGTAACTATAGGGTATAATATATTTATACGGAATACATGTTTATATAACATCTGCTTTATACATAGATGAGAGCATTCTACAGTCACTACTGTGCACGAGTATCCTTTTAAAACGAAATAAGCTAATCTAAGCCGCTAAATACTGGCTAACTTCGATCGGCTTGTTTTAAAATCGACTTGTAACATAACCGATTGCACATCCCTACGCTATACGATTACGCAAGCGACGCATCACTTATGCAAGTGCATGCGCCTCATTTGACGGTCGTTAGACCGTGGCAGGTGTGCTTCTGAAATGTTAGCCTGCACACCTCGACCACAAATGTAAAACAAACAGATGTTAAGCCGTAAAACACACGTGACTATGATGACTTACTGGGTGTACTAGCGAAAGCCATTAAGAATATGACAATTGCACAGTTTCTGAGGCACATTTGGCGGTAGTTTATCTATTCAAACTATGATTTTTGTATGAGCTTAAACACTATTGAATAGATAAACGCTAAATTTACTTTAGAAACCGGGGGTATGTGAGTGTTATGTAGGAGGGAAAAGGATAAGACGCACTCGAACACAGACAAGATTATAGGCTGCCTTGTGGTAGCCAAGGATCGAGATCATAAATACTCAAATCCAGGTTAAGCTGCTTCCATTAATGAGCATTACTAAACTAAAGTGCCAACTACTGTGCCAACTAGAATAAAGACAGGAGAGTTTAGTGCAAAAGATCGCCACTGGTGCTACAAAAAATAGTTGAATTTCGTATGCTATAATTTCGTATATTCCTTACTCTGATTTGAAAAGATAAAACAACGTATGTGTAATTGTGTACCTACTAAGCGTTTTATGCAATGTATATGATACAGTCTCAACTTCCAAGTGTATGAAACAGAATGAAACAACGCATTCGATAAAATCTTGTATACCATTACGTGTTAGCAAGAACCCTTATTATGTGCACTCTCGGCTGAACTCGTCCATGACTATCTTAGCAGTCTGTCTTTCTCTCGTCGTATGTTTAGTGGTCACCCGAGTGTTAAGCTTGTTGCTGTAGACTTTTAAAGATTGGTTAGCGACAGTCGTCCTTATTGACTACAAGAACATAGTACGTTACTCTCATACCTCGATACGAAATTTTTTGTTTGACCTTTTCCTCGTCCTAAAATGTCTAATACCTACTTAAAGATTTGTCAACTACGACGGTCTCTATTTTCAGTTTATGACGCGGGACAAGTAGATTAAGCATAATTTCAAATCTTTGTAACTGTTTAAACACAAACATAGCTTCGTGGTTAGAAATATACAACCAAACCGCCTATTCGATTTTCTTTTATCACTACATAGTATAAAACAAAGTCGCCCATTTTGTCTGTAGTCCCTTCGTATGCATAAAACTTTAAAACTACGCAACGGATTTTGATGCGGTTTTCATTAATAGAAAGAGTATTTTCTCCGACAGGTTTTTATATATAATTGAAATACATTGAAACTATATTAGCTGAGTTATAGCGATTTATGTCCAAGAAGTCAGAAAAAAAATCTAATTGAAGATTGCATTTGTGCGTGCGCCGCTTATACCGTTGGATACAAGTAAGAACAATGTATAGCAAAAACATTGGTCTTTATTAGTTCTACAAAAAAGTCCGCGATGACATATATCCAGCTTTTTTATTTAAGTCACAAAAACTACTTTTCTGTATTAAAAAAACATTTAATTCGTTGGGTGATGGTTAACTGGTGATATAACCAATAATACATATATCCTTATCAAAATAAGTAAGTTCATCATCACGAGCATTTAATTTAGATTATTTTTGCAGTTTACAGTGTGTTATTTAGACATATAGTTTAGGAGATATCACGTTATAGTATTGAGGCACGGTACGGGCCGGCCGCGGCGGCGGGGGCAGCGTCCCTATAACGGCCAAATATGTGAAACTGTATTATAAATAAGAACTCTGAACCATGTTTGTTGCAATAAATAATTTTGAATTTGAATTTTGATAATATTACTAGGTACAAACATTGTGTTTTATCACTTTCAAAAAAAGCAAAACAACAAAAAACCCGCTAAATAAATTGATTAAAAAACATTTCTAAAAAACCCCGTATTTCAACCCTTCCATGGGATTTCACAACCCTTATTAATCAGCAAGGGTTTGTTATTACAAAATCAAAACGTTGAATGGCTTTGTTTATATAAAATTATTATAAAACCGTGTTGACTGGAAGTACATAAATCCTCCATACTCCATACTAATATTATAAATGCAAAAGTAACTCTGTCTGTCTGTCTGCTACTCAATCACGCCTTAACTACCGAACCAATTTGCATGAAATTTGGTATGGAGATATTTTGATACCCGAGAAAGGACATAGGCTATATATCATCACGCTACGACCAAAAGGAGCAGAGTACCAGTAATTAATGTTACAAAAACGGGGAAAAATTTCACCCATTCTCCCTTATAGGACGCAAGCGAAGTTGCGCGGGTCAGCTAGTTTAGAATAAACCGTACGTAAACGTTCAAAAACACATTAATCGCTTACCGACATTTAAATTCTGCCACAGCAGTATATTAACGTCTCATTCCTGTCGGGAATGCCACATAAGTGTGCAACAGACGAGTGTGTGCGTTGATGCATTTCGTTCGCAGCTTTACCTTCCTAAATACAGCGATTTGATACACTCGCCAGCTTACCTGCGGCGCTTTGATGTATGGCAGTGTGAAAATCCGTGCGAAATAGAAGCCCTGATCGTTTCGGAGGCATAAACGGAAGCCGCTTCAAAGCTATCGAATTTAAAATGATGTCTGTTTATTTGTTTAAACGTCGTATAATTGGGACTAGAAATGTATTATCGCTGCCCTTTCAAACTATGGTGGAATGGACTATTGCTGGATTTTTTTCTTGAGAACTATGTTTTTGGTTATTAACATTTAAAATTGACTATTTGCAAGTTCTAAAAGGTATAATCAATTATTATAACATCATTCTCATTTAGGAGAAACATTAAAAATCGTATAGAGACTACTATTATTTTGTTAAGCATACCTAACTTTTAAAAGAACAAAGGAAGATTCTACATTTTTATTCTTATGGCGTATCAATATTAAACCGAACTCGTTCAATTCTAAAGCTTACTTTATCTCTACGTTTTCTCGATAAAACTCCACAATTTTTCATTCACAGCCGATTTATGACACACTTTCTCATCTTTATATCGAGTGCACATGAAATAACAGCTGGAAGCCGTATCGTTGGCTTTTCGCATTTGGCTCACGTCTTCACGAACTAGTTTGTGCATAACCTTTTTAATCTGATAAACAGATCGGTTGGTTGCCAGTAACTTTCGTCATTTTTTATGCGATAAATCGAAACTATGCTCTGATTTTATAAAGCTCAAAATATAATTTGTTTGAATGCGCTAATCTTCAGAATTGCTGGCCGAATTTCGAATACTCTTTTACTAATAGGAAGTATCATAACCCTCATGTACTATTTCGTGATTAATATTCAGAAGTTTATGCTAGCAAAGTTAACATGAATATTTAAAAAGTAAGTAATACTTCAACAAAGAAAATAATTTCTATACTATTGTAAGTCTTGCAAAAGTTCATAAAATTACTAATTAATAAGCGCGTTTAAGATATCTAATACATTCTGAAGTACGTACTTACAACTCACTCAACTCAAATACAATAGTAAGTATCTGAAGTAGAATCTCCTTGAAATTAGCACTTGAAAACTATTCAATTGAGCTTAAAGGAACGATTGAGTACGCACTTTCCAATCGAATAC
This sequence comes from Anticarsia gemmatalis, assembly GCF_050436995.1. Classification (NCBI taxonomy): domain Eukaryota; kingdom Metazoa; phylum Arthropoda; class Insecta; order Lepidoptera; family Erebidae; genus Anticarsia; species Anticarsia gemmatalis. Next base: position 6,823,635 of record NC_134760.1, read on the forward strand.
TCTCATCGAAATTACTCTTTAGAAAATTTTTGAAGTATGCAAATCTTGTTCTTATTTTATACTAGCTTCTCCTTGCGGCTTCACTTGCGAGGAAAGACACTTCTAGTCAAAACTGTCGTAAATGTTAATTTCAGATACTAGTATATCTGTGGGTAAAGTTTCATCAAAATTGATACAGTACTTTTGGAACGTAAGAGTAACAAACATAGATCCATTACCAGCTTACGCATTAAGTAGTGCTCTTATTCTTATAGTATATACCTGCACAGCTAAAAAAATCTTTCTTTACAGACAAACTTAAGTTTAAGTAATATCTGACACAACTATCTGTGAGTCACACGAATATTTTGTTCGTGCAGTAGATTTTATCTCGAACTTATATATTTCTAACCTTGGGTTTCTATTGCAGTGTATTCGTCTTTTAGTAGTCAATCCATTACAAAAATTTGAGTTTCAAAGTAGCTTTAAAATAAATCTCCATCTTTAGTAGTAGAAGAAAAGTATTGATATTTAAATTACTTTCATAGACGGTGATCAACGTAAAATCAATATCGAGATTGTTTAAATGTTTAAAGGTAGAATCTTTAAAGCCAGGAAAAAAGGCAATATAATTAAAGAACAAGAAGCTAAGTTACAGAAGAGATCTATATAAACTAGGTAGTTACTTATGGAATGATCTTTAAAGGCGATATAATGTCTTCATAATATTTTTAATAAGCAACCTAATTAAATAATTACGACTCCCAAGCAAATTTTCATTACAACCTGCCCTTAAAACCGAAAGTAAACATTGCTCCATCGAAATTCACGTTTTTCCCATTAGGCACCAGGCGAGTGGTATAAAGCGGGCCATTCATTGCTCCAGTGAAGGTCTTCTCTTTATGTGACCGCCAACGAGAGGTACGCAAAGCTCTATGGACCGGTCAAATAAAAGATAATTCGCTCCACTTTTATAAAGTGTAATAAAGACTGAATTTATAATTTAAATTTTTAGAAGGCTAAAGCTGTAAAGGGAAATTTCGAGAAATGTTTTTACCGTCATATGAGGCTGTATGATGTTTGGAACAAAAATTTAAGCCCCAGATTACTCTCAGTAAGGCCATAGGTACCTAGTAAGGTACAAAATACTAAAATACGTAAAATTTTGTGCAAGTCGAAGAGATGAACTGTAACTATGTGGCCCTACTTTAGGAACGCGGACCGGATTTCAAACCATTTTAAAATTTAAGCTTTAGCTTAGCAACCGAACATCCAATTTATCAGCGTCACCTGCAATGGTAAAAAATCTCTTAAAATGCCATTTAATTGTAAACAGAATGATACAACCACAATAGACAAATTTAGGACACGCTTATTTACAAACGAGCTATTGTTCTATAAAATAACAAAAAAACGAACAAAAGCACAACACAATGTCACTAACAACATAATTAAATATTTTACGGCACATTCGCTATACAGGCCAACGAAATGTCAAAGTAATTTGGGTTAGATATGAGACCGATATAATGTTCTAATTTCATACCAATAAAGTTTATGCGTCATAGGAAAAGCGTAATTATGCTACCTACGTCAAAGATTCACATAAAACTATTCTTAAACATAATTATTGGTTACCTAGAAATAATACAAAAGGTAATATCGGAAGTATATCTTGGATATTAAAAATTACTGACTTATAAAACCTTGGATGTGTATAATTTCAGATCGAAAGAATTATGTTTTGTAAATACGTACCTTTTGTAAAACTATAGAGCTTATACCTTTAGAGATAACTATAAGTCAGCAATAATTAGAATATTAATATTGCTAATAACTTTAAGCAATGAAGAATCTTGCACATAGTTATGTACGAGAATCAAGAACAGACACTTCAAATCTACGGACTCCAGGCAGAAATGATTCAGACTAAAATAGTATATGAATGCCTTCAAAGAATGAGTAGATAACAATCGATACTATAATTACACACGATAGTTATGGTCGAATAATCGAAAGTTACAATCGAATGTCAAACAAGAAATAGATTTATGGCTGCTTTTAAGTTGAAAAATGGCCGGTAAAACATTTGAAAGGTAATGGTAGATTGCAGACAGAAATAGTCTGGATTAAAATAGAACTGGGTACAAAGTAATGCAGACCTATACAAAACGAATTAAAGAAATCCCGAGGTTGTTATTTATTAGGACTTTTTAATTAACAATCTATATTATAAATTTGAATAAGACATTGTAAATTAATCTACCGACCATTACGATACTAAGAGCCAAGGAAAAGTCTCTGATATAGTGACAGCAAATGTATAGAAAAATCAGTCAAAATTCCACTTGTTCAGCTAATAATTGGCTATCTAGAGGTGATGAAACTAGCTGTGACGCTGTAAGTAGGAACATTATTACCTAGACCTATGCTATTCAGTAAAATTATGACTCACAAACACATAGCCTTGAATAAAGAAAGCCATTGTTTGTTTCCGAAGAATTTTCGGAAAATCTACAGCAAACAAATATTCCTTTCCCTGTAAATCGGTGACCAATACTTCAAGATTTAATTAGGACATGAGTCTTAAGTCTTAACACGATTCATATAAGGTGTTAACATGCAACTGTAGTTTATTTCCGTCATATATCTACATCAAGCACCACGCCACTTGGAAGGAACGTTACATCATGAATACATACTATTAGTCATAAACGAATGACCTAACAGCAGCTAAGACAATCTACACAGAGAATAAAACAAGTGTGTGACGTATCCTTGCTGCAAGTTGAAGGTTTATTGTACAATCTTCGTAGAAAAACCTAGCACGTAGTGTTAGATTTTCCTTTAGGTACTATTATCGCAAATACATAAACGTTCAATTCTGTGAAGATTACAAATAGGTTGCAGAAAAAAAAATCTGTGCTGTTCTAGGGTTTATTAGTAGATTACGATTTAGACATTCGGAGAGAGTTTAAAATCGATAAATAATCTAAGAAAAAGGATGAACCCTTATACAACTTTGTAACTGCATGGAAAGTAAAGAAATTTGAACAAAGAGTTTTGATATTTGATACATTTACTTTATTCTGGAAATACCTACACAGAATTGTGAGAATCTAATTAAATAATGCGTACCAAGGGTCTCTACTAAGTTATAGATGGTGACCAAGACTCAAAAAATATTCTAATCTTTTTTGTAAATAAGTTCTCACATATAACTTCACAGTACCTAGTTAAAGGAGCACCTCAAGGTCATCAAGAATCTTTACTTTTACTTTCTTAATTAAAATCATTTTATTGAGCAACACGCATTTTGCATCACTTTCAATGTTACTACTACATGCGTAAAGGTTACACTCCTATAAAAAATAGCAGAGTGTAATTATAATTAGTGAATTAAATAACCATGTAATTATTTTGCTTTCAATCAAGCGAAGCGTGAACTGGGCTTAGATTGAACATTTTAAGATATATTGTACCAACTCATAATCATCATCATTTGCCGCAATTCTACAAATTTCTGCTCTACTTTTGTAAAAAAAATATTATCAAGTCCACCCAAAATACAGGAAAAAAAATTTTTACTTTTGTCATTAATATATTGTTAAAAACACCTAACAACAAAAACAGGAGTTCAAATACCTACGGCAATTTCATGGAAGTAAGAACAGACTCATTTCTCGACACGATGAGCCATTTCATTCCATAGAGACATGACATGGTTACACTTTCCATAATGCTGTTAATGGTAGTGCACAAAGTTTGAATAAACCCAAATTCTACGAAAACATGGAAATAAACTGTCGGACAAAGTAAACAAATTACAAACATAATATTAATATCAATGAGAAATGAACATCAATTAGTCAATACAAATATTTGCGGCCCAGTTCTATCTCACGGGCCACTTACAATCGAGTTAAGATAATAGTCTATTATAATAATTTAGTCATTTACTAATTAGTTATGGTTAATGATTTTGAATACAGTATTCTTGGAAAGAACACTAAGAACTGGCTTACTAGAAACTTTTTTACTTACAGACAACCGAGACGAACAATGAACAAGTAGAGAAATATTTTTGCAATAATGAATTTATAGGTATAATATTGATTGATACGACTGCCAATTGTATAGTCTTATTATATGTACATAGGCATATGCAAATAGTAAAAAAAAACACTAGGTGCTGATAACTTATTATTGCTGTATAATCACAAAAATAAAATGTTGTCGACATAAAATTATACGCATCACTGTCGCCAAGCATAAAAATATTAAATAACTATAAAGAAAGTGTTGCACATCATATGTATAAGGAAATTTAGAAAGCGTCAACCAAAATAAGCTACCGTGTGTAAACAACCAGCGCTCTTGTTAAACACATTCTCGGAAGTGATACAAAAGGATAGAGTTAATTTCTTACTTAATGCACGCTTCCGTCGCACCGACATTATTTATAACACACGTTAATAAAATATACTAATAATACCACGGGCTTTTCCATTAAGAAATGAATGTAAGGCTTTGTGCTTTACTGAGAATTATACTTAAAAGTTATTATAGAGGACAGTGATAATGGTACTGGGATTTTCTTTTTTGTTTTCCATGAAATTCCTTTAATCTGGTGGGGTGCGACAAAGGGATTTAACCACGAGGTATAAATTTTATTATTGGGAAAGTATGACATATTTTTTTGTTAGTACTACCGGTATCCATTCAATTGTTTTACCTGTCAGATGCAGTGTAAATCAATCACACTAGTAATTTTTGTGTGTGTGCAACTTATCTGGTCTTACACGTGGTTTCACGTGGTAAAGTAGTAAATATTATAACATTTGAACGTAACAAACGTAACTAGTATAACATTTTGGTGAAATAAATAATTTCTATGGGCAATTTTTGTGGTCAAATTGAGGAAAACGGATGGAAGAACCGCAATAAGCTAACGGCCAGTTACTGGCCCGCTCACTAATGTTTTTGCCAAACCGTGACTTTGCTCCTAATGTTGTTTTAGTTTCAAATTGATAATAATCACTAAGGTTTTTTGCTTGAAGTAATATTTTTATATAAGACATATACTATGTAATTTTTTTATGTGAAATCTTTGATATAGTTAGCTATGAAACTAACTATGAGATGTTGAGAAAAGTCAAAAATTAAATGATCATTTTATTTCGGTCAATACGTAACTCAGAATGTTACTTTGGCAAAATACTGTTAATAATTTTACTTTCAGTTCGTAGGCGGTGGTAAAAAAGAACTGTCAAAAAACTCACGGCTACACTTTAATCTATTCGTAATTTCCGTGATCCTGAATATTCTTTAATACTTAAAAATATTTTTTCTCTGTCCTATAGAATATACAAGTTTAATTTATTGACCCTTACTTGCATTGAACTTAACATTCAACTTCGAGGAAACAGAAATTATATTTGGCATTCATTCTTCCGTAAACGGCGAGATTAACATTCAGACAAGAAATTTTAAAAGTATAATTACCCAAAAATATTCAATATAATAGCCAACGGAAACGTTTGTTACTTATAAATATGCAAGAGATGGTAATCCGAGGGAAGAAAATATTGAGACTGTTTTGTTTTAATATTTACTTAATTGAAATAATGGAACCGATTACTTTGCCGCTTTGTTGACGGGACTTTCGTATAACCATGGTAGATTCAAAAATATTATTTTAGTAACTAAAGAAATATCAAATTCATATTCTTGACATTAGTTTGAGGCCAAAAAGCGTACCTGCCTAGTCCTGAAATATGTTGTAAATTGATTGTATAGGTTCAAAATTAAATAATAAGTTATTAAGGCCCCTAAAAATAAATAAATAAAGCATGTACATTATATAAACGATTACGCAAATATCCGAAAATTATTTTTGTGGTGCGTGGAATACAGTCATTAGACAGAACCCCCGCTTTCGTACACAGCTGAAATATTTTCAGGTTTCTCCATTACTTATTTAAATAACAGCAAAAATATTTATGTAAGTAATTAACCAAATAAATTGATATGTTTTAGTAATTTTTATTACAAACTTTATGATGATTTGCTTTACGATACTCCGTTCTTATCAATCAACATTTTTAATAAGAATATTTTATTTATGTAAAAATCATCATGATAATTTCAAGACCCGCCTATTAACGTAGCATGTCAATAAAATGACTTCATAACCCTAAAAAGATGCATGTCACAATAACAATAGAAAGTTTTGCATTGAAAAAATATTTTTTGTTCATATCTTGCACTCGCAAGCGTGACCCAGTGGTTTTTCTCCGACATGGTCTGCTTGACACCCCTCTATGGCATCCGGTTGTCCGCCTTCTTTATCGCTTCATACCCGTACTGGTTTCCGTCGATTATTTCTTCAAGTTAACGAACTGTCTGACCACTGACCCTTGAAATTCTAATGGTCTATGACTCTATGCAGTTTGTACAATAAACTTAATAGCGTTGAAATAGGTTGATAGCTGTTGCTTTTTTTAAATGTGTGCTGATTGTGCTTTTTATGTAGAGTAAGATTATGCTTATGATATTAAATATTATGAAAAAGTAAATTAATAAGTAAACTTATTGGGGTTTTACCAATTATCAAAATTCTAATCAACGCGTTAATTTTTTCTCATGTATATCACTTAAGCTGTTATAAAACATTGTAACATAACAAAGTATTCATTTAACTTACCTGAGCATGTTGCGAAAAATACGGCGGCAGTACTGCCCTCTGGTCGTCTAATCGTGAACATTGTACTCTTTCGAGTAGCTCGAATAATTCATGCTGAGCGCGAGCGCCCCCTGTTGATGGAGCTGTGGAGCTCCACGGCGCCGACACGTGCTGCCGCCTAGTGGACAAACGAGAAACACTTTATTATGGTACACTTATAGTAGTTACAACAAAATATAATAGATGGCGCTCATACTTTAGTAGCACATTTTTACAGTAGATGGCGTTAAAAGCGAATATGAATTGCTAACGTTCTTCATTTTAATTTAAAAAGTTACGTATATTGTTTTGTTATTCATAATTAACCATGGTAAATATTTATTAATTACAAAATAATTATTTGCGAGGTTTGCCTACTGCAAATCTCGCAAATAATTATTTTGTTGGGTATTTTGGAATTTTTTATCAAAATGTATGATGAGCAGATGCATTATATAGAATTAATGTACCTACTCACTTTATTCAAAATTTAAATAATGCGCAATAAAAGAGCACTAAGTCGGTAGGTAGGCACGATTTACTGAAAGGGTCGACGGAAAGAAACACTTTATGGGAACATATTTTGTCAAAGAAGTAAAAACAAAGCGTACATACTAACAAGGTACTTAAAAAGAACAAAGAAACAGCCAAATTTATATTAGCTGTGTTCCCACGGAACCCCTTCAAATTTCAACGAGGCGGAGTCGGTGCAGCAGTAATGGGTTTCTAGGCAAACGCGACGGTTCGCAACCCGTCATCGTATGGGTGCTTAGGTGCTAAGCGTAACGATCGACACTCGAGAGCCACTTCAAACCGATTGCTCCACTTAACTCGTAAAGGGCAAAAACATGAGTGATGGTAATTAAGTGGGCACTAAACAGACAAGCCAATAGGAATGCGAATCATTTTATCACACACTACGCATAAAACATTCAACTGCGTTTTTTAAAGTTTCATCAACATCGATCATCAATCAATGCCATCCTTTTAAATTTTTATGCGACGCGAGGGTCTTAAAGGTTTGAGTGCAATAAAGCCTATAATAGACTCGTCGACAATAGAGCTCGTTACTGCGGGCGTCCGTCTCAGGATTAAGTTATGCAAAGATTTTCCTTTTTCTTTTTAGAGAATAAACTTTGCTTGAAGCGTGACGGGAAGCTATCATAAATCGCTACACAGGGAACACTGTTCAAATTCTTTTTGCTTTTGTGAATAAGGAATAGAATAAATTAGATTGTGTTGTGGCAACATACGCAAACATTTCCTTCATTTTCTTTTAGTGGGTTACAATAAAAAAGTCCGGTAAGAGTAACAGTAAGTAACCCTACATTGTTGGTAAAATGATATTCAATGTGTACATGTTAATTATAAATGAGTGTTATTTATGTGAATGAATACTATTCTGATTACAGTCATTTAACGGCACGAGACCAGGAGAAATCATATTCAAAAATTGAATAGCGCGTAATATACGATGACAGCGGAGCTTAAATTCGAGATAACCGGTTATGCACAATTTATCGCTATCAAAATAATATAAACAAAGGTGCACGCGACAATGACCCCATCTGTTGTCCGACATCGCAGCTATATGCAACTAGTAATGCGCCGGCCGTTTCGACTCTGTGATTTATGGCACAATTAACTGACCATTCTCTGCGCCCTTCGCGTCCCTCCCTATGACCAAGATAATGGTTTTCCAAATTAAATCTCTCCCCTACATTAAATGGTTGCCATAACCGGTATTCAGGACTCAATCAAGGATTGTTTGTTTTTCGACTTAGCCTAATTTCTGTGTTGAAGGGTGCTATTGTAGCGGGCATGTAATGTTGATTAGCAGATGTTACTGGCAGATAATAACTGTTTGTTGTTTTTCAATTTGCTGACAGAATGTAAAGTATATTTAAAAGAACTTACAATGGAAGTTAAAAAAAGTTTGTCCACAAGCTTATTGCAAAAATGTTAATAAAGCATAGGATCTGGGTTTATTTTTGTCGGTATGATTCAGAGATGGAAACACGTGTTCGCAAGCATCAATTGTATTCAGTTGGATATGTTTTATGCTTGCCCGGTGCAGGCCTACCGCTTCGAATACATACAATATGTATGCTGATCTGTCCATGTGTTCGAGTATTAACCTCAATATCGCATGAGCTATAGTTTATATCGATTTTTTCTATTAAAAATATTTTTAGATTTTTTGGAATGTTCAAAAGCCTACACATGTGTTTATCCTTCCTTTTAGTACGCCAGGTTTCTTTTTAGTACATGTATAAAAGAAAGAATTTGAGAACAAATGATTCGCGAAGTGAGGACTTGAAGCTTACTTACTACACATAAAATTGCAAAAACTAAAAGTAATAAAGAGTACATCGCGTGCTTGCAACACTGACATTGTTGATGTGACTGTAGAAATAGCGCAACGGATTGTGAACCAAATTAAGCGCCACATAATTTCGCGATCGGATCCGCATTGCCGTTCTGCTCCAGTTTTTAGTTTGAATTTCGATCGTCATTTCTTTGGTTTTAAATAACTTAATCTTGGCTTAAACAACAATTAATTATTTCGTAATTTTTATAGAGTAATGAATAGGTCTTTCACGCGATGAGTCACGTTTGCAAGTCCGAGAACACGAAACTTCTCTAGACCTGAAAATTTCATATAGTTTAGCCGGTAGGCTTGTCGAAGAGAACTATAACTTTGGCTAATTCGACTTGCCGTGGATTGAAAAGCACTGTAGACAATAATGATGTCACCGAGTAGTGTAATCAGGGTTTTTTTTCCGAACACGGTAGCTCGCACAAAACTACGATATGTAACAAATATTAATGGCTTGTGAAAGTGTTACCTATAGAATTTCTTCATTACTACAGTTACGCAAAGTACTTGCTTAACTAACGATTTCTTTTAAGAGAAACTTAGAGCATTTATCATTAAGTCGTATCTATCCCTAACCGTGGCTTTCTCATGCGTGTCTTACAAAAAGTAGAGGTTGTCGGGTACCGTGAAATGAGCAATATGTCATATCCGTTATATAAATCAAGTTAATTGTATCATACCGTACATCTGGCTTGTTCGTGTGAGTTATTGTGTTTTATTGAGGCAAATACTAAGGGATAAGGAGGATGTGGAAATGACGGCAAATAACGAAACAGCTGTAGTTAGATATGATAAAAGTAAACTCACTTTAACACTGCTGTATTTTCAAAATGAGTCCAAAAGAGAGTTTGGTAAATTTTATCGTACCTATAAAAAGGACCTTTTCTCACTTTTACGACTCGCCTCTTAAGGCTTAATCAAAAGGTCATCAAAAAAAATACTTTTACCAAAGATAATGAGAGTAATTAGATTTGCTTTGTGACCATCCTCAGAGTATTCTACTCACAGAAGTTAGTAAATAAACAGACTTATGTTTAAAATGCCAATGTCATATAAACAGATAATTGTTTGAAAGAAATATCGTTTACAATCAACACTGTTTACAATAAAGGTTGAATTGAATGCTAATTGTAAACATAATAGTGGTATGAAAACACACGCACAGTTCACACACGATTCAGGTCACAAGAGAACATTGGTGATACATAAAAATATTTATTGTTTCAAATTAGAACGTTATTTGTTGGCACAAACTACGGATATTATACTGGATATTTGCATTAAAATAATAATATTATATCCATATTTATAAAGTAACGCCCACTGCAGGAAAAAACATTACTAACATACGCATACAGTAGCGCGATTCTCGACAACCGGCCAGCTTTTGAAAAACAAATTATGAAAATCTGATAAGCGCCTCTAGCGGGCGATATTGGAACCATTTTTGTAGTACATATTTAATGTTAAGCTCTCAATACTCGGTAGTACCGATGTTAGGGAATCGTGCTACAGTATGCGTATGTTAGTAATGTTTTTTCCTGCAGTGGGCGTTACTTTATAAATGCTACAGTACGCCACGCAGATTTTATGCACAGCAGACTAGATCGCACAAATTGTTTACCGCCTACGAAACTCTATGAATTCCATCTGTAATGAAACGCTTCGCTCAAAGTTATTAAGTGACAATTGCGAACAGAACATTAATTAATTTGAAATTCATAAAGGCTCTTACAAGAAATCGGAGTGGAAAATCTCCAATTTAATTTTCTATAGGTATTTCCAAAACAATTTTAGGAAGTGAGCGTTTAGAAATTCAAAGAACATAGATTTAGATATAGAAAATTTACTTTTTAAATAACTCAGGACTTTTTAAGGACCCTTATCGATCATCGCGTAAGTTTTTTAAAATTTTTAATGGCTCTAATTTGAAAGCGGCCACATGTTTTGAAGTTATGTCTCATTTCTTTCTCATAGTGATGGGGGCGTAAGATCTTCGCATCTGTCAACTGTGCCAGTGATCTTAGCAGTTGCAGCTTGCAGTTTACGGGTGACTCATCTCCCAAGACATTATGTATGTTAACTGAGAAAACCAAACCTAGCTATGTATTCTAGTAAAACTAAATTAATATGTTTTGTTATCAGCAGTATAAGTATGTACAGGGCAAGGGTCTACTCCCAAACGAGGGGAAGGGTTTGGGCCTTGAGTTCACCACGGTGGCCAAGTGCGGGTTTGGGACTTTGCATGCCCTCAATAAATGTATTAAACAAATTCAAGGTCTCCTTACGATGTTGTCCTTCACCGTTAGAGTCCTTATGTGTCCTTAATAATAAGAACACATAATTTGTAAAGGAAACAATACGTTATTAAAGATTCAAAGAAAGCTACTTATTCAATTGTTGTCGTCAAATTAAATAACATCCCTTTCTAAGTATCCGGAGTTCTTGGAGGCATTTGTCAAATGTAATTTATTGCCGACTTTGTCACATTTCTTGGTCTCAATACCTTTTTGTATCAATATTTGTATAAGTAATATTTGATCATACACATAAATGGATATTAGCTAATTGATTTATTGGCCATTAAATAATCTCATACACCCTAATAAGTAATGACAACAACATTTTATTATACCACTTGCTATCCCTTGCGCACACGCGTCTTCTGTACGTCCCGATACGCAACAAACTTAAGAAAAATCTTTGTATCTTTCTCTACTTTTAGTAAATTCCACAAAAAAAAATATAAACCTAAATAAAAGGCTGATGAATAAAATAACGTAGACAGAGCATTTTCACGGCGTAGGTGGCGCTAAAACCATTATCTCTCTTTATTATCTCACCAAAGAGGTTTAACATGAACTAGATTGAGGTGGACATTAATTTGGATATTATCGTAAAGCATTTAAAGCGACTACAAAATCCGACAAGGAAAATAAGTACCTACCTATTATATTTCTACTAATAAATAAGTATTCAAATTGATAAAATATCTAAATTTATTTATATTTTAAAATAACCAACATTTTGCTGTGTCTTAAATTTGATTTTGGCTGACCTATTTTGGTACAGGTAGCAGTTGCCATAGTTTCAATACGGGAAACAGAAAAGCATGTCCTATGTCATGAATAAAAAGCTTGTACGTTGTACTCTCTGAAACAACTGAACCGACTCCAAAACACATTATATTGAAATAGCAATTAGCAGTAGGTAGGTATGTCGAATTTTCGTGATTTTTCAATGAAAGTTTAGTGTATTATATCTTAAGATTAACCAAGTGTAATCCGGGCCAGTCGCTAGATATAAAATAATTTTAGATAAATTATATTTTTTTTAGATTAACTTGGTGTAATCCGAGCAAGGCTAGGCGGGGAAATATAAAATAATTTTAAATACCTATTTCCCAGGTAGTGTTTGACATGAATACACTTTGATGGGTGGTTGAACATTGTAAACAGGAGCACAGTCTTGACCTCGGGGTCACCGATGCGTTACATATTATAATACCGACCTTGACAGTGTCGTATGCAAATACCGTCTTACATGTACGTTCATGTAAATGAGATAATATTCAAGGTGAATCTTTGCTTCTATTATGACAGTTGACGGAGCTTACAGCAGATTTATTACTAGTAAACTCAAACAATTTAAAGTACTTACTTTTTATAGTTACAAAACCAAATTAATGAAGATAATTAAATTACACACCTTCATCCTCACGCGCATTATCATTAGGAGCATATAATATACCTACCTAATTAAATTAGTTGATTTTGTAATTTATAAACATGGAATCTAAACTACTTCTTGTTTACGCAGAAAACCCAAAATTGATAATTTTATTGCTTCTAATGCCGCTTCTAATTCATAAAACCGGTCAAAATTAAACACCATTAAGTAAATTATAATCCCTTATCTCCAATTACTGTAAAATCCAAAATGCGTGCTAACAGTTCATTATAACATTAAAAACAAGCCTTATTTCCCTCGAGAAGTTAACCATAGTACTTGTAACAGTAATCAACACAAAACGGTTCTAGGAACAACGCCCTCGAAGCTATAGCTCCGAATAAAATATTAGCCACATAAACACAGCTACCTAACGGGTGCGCGTTTGACTATTTATGATACAGATAGCCCTTACTAACGCAGCCTAAGGGCAAATTCCCATTAGACAAACATTTTATGGCATAGAATCTGTCGGTTGACCGTGAGTTTCAAGACGATCAGTTGCTATGTGAAGATGAAAGAGTCAGATTCAAATAAGCTGTCTTTATTATTCCTATTATTATTCTAAATGCTAAAGTTTGTGAAGATGATTGTTACTCTTTCACGAAAAAACGACTTCACGGATTTGGATGAAATTGTGTACGTAGATAGTTTAGAATCTGGATTAACATATAGGATAATTTTTAACCCGGGAAATCTTTTCTTGTGGGCAAAGTCGTGGGTATAAACTAGTGTTATATATTACGGCATATAAATGAGATTATTATGTAGTGGGAAAACTCGAGTACGTACTGTGAGAAGTTAGAAACATTCACTGGTGTACTTAATAGTTATTTTACTGTTTATACAGTCTAGCAGGCAAATACAATTGAATCTCTCAGCTAATCGGTTAATTGTTTCCAACGTTTGAATACGACACATTAGTTTCAGAACATAACGCGGTTTATTGTTTTAAAATAACAAGATGTTAAAATTAATTACATGAATGGTTTGAACAATTGGAATACGACGATTTTATCTAAAACCTATTACAGTATTATTGCATAAATAACTTTAATAAAGGGGATCTTAAGGTTATACAAAAATCAAGTAGAGCGATTTCCTATAGGTACTCAGTATACTGAAGAAGCGAGCAAAATTTATCGATAGCGAACTTGCGATTGTCAAACTAAGTCGCTATCGATAAATTTTGCTCGCTGTAGGCGATAGTAGGAAGCAGTGTCTAGTCAAGTATTTTATTCATTGGTATAATTTCAATTTCTTCCCAACAAACTCTTTGCTAAGTGCGCAGGTCTAAGCAGGTGCAATAAACCACTAAAGTAGCGTTGGATCCTGATGTCTTAAGCTAGTACTCTCAGGAGACGAGCTTAAGAAGCCGCACTGTTTCACCATAAAAGTCAACATGCCGTGTGCTAAGTGAAAAATGGGTCACGATACAAGGCTGTAATGGAAGGAATGGATGTCTACCTACTTAATAGCGTTGGGTAAAATCTTGTGAAGAACAACAGGCAACTAGGTATTTTTATTTCAAAGAGTAAGTTTCACTATCGTCTACTGACATCCGGATAGGTATAGAAAAATGTTGTATGATATTCGGTTCAGACAGCGCCTCTAGCGGGCGTCGCAGAAACTATTTTGGCAGTACATATTTTAAATGTCAATTGGCAGGTTCCCATTGTGCTACTGAAAAGCCCAGATTGTCGTTTATTCTCATTGTTAAATTACATCTAGACAACATTTTTGGTTGCACGTAATAAATCAAATCCACTGAGCATAACAAACAAAATCTGTACAAAAAACTATCTCTTGATCTAAGAACGCAACTCCAATTCTCATGCTAAACAATCGATGACGTCAGTTCAGAGGTAAGTATCAAAATATGAATGACATCACAATGTAAAGGTGGACACATGTTCAAGTTCATATCCAGACAGATTCAGTTACTAGATCGATGTCGGTCACACGCGCGTACGCATGACCGTCACACGATACAGCTTTTAATCTACCGAGTTACCGACGTGTTGGGCGATCGATCGACTGATTGATCCATCTACTAACTTGGGTACTCTTCCTGGTACATTTAGAATGGATGCTAAAGAGATTAGTATCAGAAAATTTTTCGTCTCTTTGATGAAACTGTAAAAAAACTGTGAAATAGTTTTACAATCAGCAATCTAATGTTGACATGACCTTAAATTTTGTGTTGATGAGTCAGTCTTTCATAATTCAGTCCTTGTATTAAAGATACCTAAGTATGACCTCGTGTATCACGGAATTTAAGATTTTATCTCAACAACTCTGTTTGGCGTCGTCAATCAAGCCGTAACGTGAAAACGTGCCTTACGTGTGAACATAATAAATTACAACGATGTCCCTCTGCCAATACAAAGCATAATTGATTACTGGTAATCGATTTGAATAGGAAATGAATTGAGATAAATTAGCTTGCGAGTGCTGCGTGTGGTATCAAACGATTAGCAATTTAGGTCCAACGAGAATCAATTACTCGCGGTTTTTGTCGTTTTATGTTATGGTCGTCGAGCTATCAGATACAGGACTGCAATTAATAGAACTGGTGAGGGTCTCCTTGATTAGAAGCACTGAGAAATTATCATGTTTATCTATAACATTTTATCAAGCGGCTTGATTGCGATGCTTTATAAAATATAACTCGGTTCCAGAAATATTGTGTTCATAATCTTTAAATGTGTTTATTTTCCTCCAGATGTGCGACCTCTTTAATATCCCATGCGTAAAATCCTCAAGCCGGTTAGCTGTCGAATATCGTATAGTCATTAACTACGACGACGGTCAAAGGATAATAGCTTTACGAATAGTGTATTTGAAATTATCATTTTCATTACTAAGTACACACTCCTTTGCGGAACTAAGATCAAAAGTGCAGGTAAAAAAAACGTCTATCTATCTCCACACTGTACAATGACAACACTTGTGCGACACAAAAGCCTTTTAAAAAGTGTCTGGCGAACGAAAGTGTGAATCTAAACAAAGAGGTTTCCTGCACGGCCCCGGGAAATGGGGGATTTTAGGGGGACGTCTACGCCTATATGACATAATTATGGAGATGTAAATATGTACTTGTATGATGATATGCCCCTACGTTTTTTGTAGCTATAGATGATAGGGTGACGGAGGCCGGTCCGATAATGAGATTCTGATTCTGCTGATTTTTGCTTCGCGAATGTGTATAAAAAGTTGTGATTCATGATTAGGGAAATGCTTATTTGCAAATCAATGTAAAAATACACTTAGTTAATCATCATAATCTTTAAGGAGAGAGGTAAACGCCTAGGTGACATTAATTAACATTAAATCAATAAATTCTCATACTTAGAAATTTTAACACTTTCATAAACAAGCTGTTTTTATTTTTAAATTTAAAAAGTGCTACTTCATGTTTGTAGTCATTTTAACAAGGCCACACAAGCAGATATACAATTAAAATGATCAGCAATCGATATCGGTTTTTTCGACAAGTTCTTTCATCTTTTGATGTCTTCCGAAGTAATAAACCGTTTGATATTCGACTCAATGAGAAACTTGGGCTATTTTAGTCGATGACAAGTGATGACGTTCAAATCTTTAGAGATCTCGAGACGTCTATTGTCAAAAAATGCTGCTTCACATTATACAATAAACGAAATGGATTTTATTACGCAATGTGAAATTCTTGTTGTGAATACATAGAAAGTTGTTAGTTTTTATTTTACTTTTATTAGCTTACTCGCAAAAAGTTAAATATTATGAAACTAATTCTCGTTGTAAAAATACTAAAGGGGCAATTTCATTCCACTATTCAAAAAATATTAAATGAAAAATTGGTTCACACGTCTACTGATTCCTATAACAACTCTAGTTTTAAAAAGAATTTAGAATTCCATCCAAGCATTCGATATTCGATAATTCCGAATGAAAACGTGCTCACAGTAGCCATATTAACAATGAGTTATTCTTGTGTCAATTACACTGAAACCTATCATGGTGCTCACAAAATATTCTTTCGATCGAACCCACTCGCACTCTGCAGACTTCACTCCAACAAATAATCATATTTATTTACTGAACGTCGCACAGCGCGGATGGACTTAACAAACAGATTTAATAAATAAAAGAAACTGCATTAGTCGATTCTTATAGACTAGTGGCAAAGTAGTCCTAGCCGTCCACCGTCCTTTGCTATGATTTAGTTGTAATATGCAGTAAATAGTTATCTTAATAATAGACAACTACTGAGACTTTTAAGTTTTAACTACTAAATAGCCATCCATGTTAAGAATGTCCGCGTCTAAGATTGTTTCGCACACTGATCGGTCTTTAAGCTTTGTGCCTCATTTTCTCCATACACATATTGTATGTGTTAAGGAACTTATATAGATGCTAGTACAATATACGTACAAATTTCCTTCTACCGTTGAATAAACTACCTAATTTTCTAAGTACTTCTCTAATACTTTATTATCTTTTAAGGCTTATTGACTTTATATAAATTAGATCAATTTTACTTAGTCTAGACGATTTATAAATAGACCCAAGAATTTTCCAACATTATCTACGAACGAGTACATTGAAGCAGGCGCACTATTTACCTTACTCGTACTAAAATGGCTAAGTAAATACGTAGTTTACCTATAAATAAACTTCATAACTGGGTCTAATACAGCTTCCTTGTCGGATACAAACTTCGCACCGCAGTCTAAGTTTTGTCTGCGTTATACTTAACTGTAGTTACAGCTTGACATTTATCAATAACATGCATTTTGACGTGTTTTTGCTTGAATATGTTGATTGGGTATTCTGCTATAGTTTTAAGCCCGGCTACTAATTGGCTTTACGTTTGTTTCCTGCTGGACTTTTTAACTTTTATATTATTTATAAAGAGAGATAAAAATGCATTTTTGATAACATTTATTTATTTATGTTGCTAAGTTGCTATATCGCCATTCGGAAATAAGCCAAACTTTATTTAGATTCCTAGTTTTAATGCCATATTTTTTCCGTTTCTAAGAGTTACTTTTAATTTCTGTATTTACCTGTTAATGTCTCTAGTATACATACCAAAAGTAGTCAGCAGCCACTGATTAAACAAAGTTATATTTCTTACAATAAAATATTAGCTTGTCAAATCACAACTAACTATTGGCAGGAAATAAATAACTAGGCACTGAACAAACAAAACCGCATTCATATTTGAAATGAATTCAACAAAAGCAGGAATACCCGTTGTACCGCAACGAGCCGATAAAGTGCGATAACAATTTATCGAGGGTTTGCGCAATAAATCGCGAGTATGAGAGGGTTAGCTTATTGAAACATTACCGGTCAGACGATACGCGCGCTGTTACCGGTTCACTTTGAATATAGCCGCAGTGGATTATAGTCACAATTAGCTCTATGAGCACTATTAATTGTTAGGGTTGAGTCCAATATTAGTGTAAATATCATTAAATTTGGTTCTTATAGGCAATCGAAAAATCAACTTATCATGGGCAATAAATGTGACATGTCAGTGTTTTTTAAATGCAATCGAAAAATCATCTCATCAATAAAAAATTAACTCATTATCAAATAAATGTTTTGCGTCATAGACAGTTTGTTTTCCTGAAACTGTGCAGCCAATGCAGCAACCAGATAAAAATTATTCCAATAATTGATGACTAATATTATCGTTGAAATAGTTTTGTTTGTTCTAACTTTATTTACACTTTTCTTTGTACCTATACATTGAGGGAAACCGGAATGATACATTTTCTTTCGTAATCTCTTTTCAAATCTAAATAAAGTACTCTGTGACCTGTATTTCAAAGCAACAAAATAGTATTATATTTTATTTCCTTTATCGAATAAAATAAACCAAGCCACTAGAAGCGTACAAACCAAAGGACGCGTGTGATCTAAAAGGTTTAAAAGCAAGAGTGGCTTCAAACAAAGAGAGTTGGTACAAAATATACACAGCGGATTTACTAGCGAATGTTTCGCCTTTAAAGCTTTGATCCCTGGTGCAAGCCTTGCCCGGGTTACCTACAATGCCACTGACCCATAATTTAAATACATTTCAGTAGCTTTGAGGAAAATACGTCACTGACAACTGAATAATTTTGGTATAATTTCAGTATTTTGTACTCTATGACAAAATCAGGGTTTATTATGCTTCTCTTTGTTTCCGTTTATGAGGTATTCCAGGATCAAATTATGGCCTCGGTATATGTACGTAACATTTATGTACCAAAAACAAAATTCTAGCGTAAAATAAATACTCACATTAGTCGCTTCGGATCCTTCACTGACACAACAAACAAACTCAATCAAGGCAAATATAATATACTAATAACTATTAATATATTCGTATTAAATTAACACTAAAATATCACGTGTTCCAGTCACATGTACGCTCCTAAACGTACAAAAGGTAATTTAAATAGCAATATTTTCCTGCGACGGGTAAAACCACTTTGTGGGGATAAATTTACATGGCGCAGGGATTAGTGGTAATTAAATTTGACCTGAATTTCCTTTGCTTTATTTGCGTAATATTATCGTTGTAATATTATCCACCAATCACAGTTTATCCCTGCTTTTTGTAAACATTCCACAAGAGTACAGGACACCTGAACTCGACAACCATTGGCTGTTTATAAATATACATTTTATGTGACTTCATCTGTCACTCTCATAGTACCTATACATATAATATTATTATGCAACTGTGTAGATAACGTATAGCAATTTGTACACAACTTCAATTCTACTAATTTAAAACATAGCACAGAATTTAAAATTCTAGTTTTCAACTAGGGTTTCTGTTTGAAGTTACTTTACTGAGCAATAACAGCTTAATCTGACTAACAGGAATATATTCTTTTTGTGATTAACTTATAGTCCCTTCGCTTAGCATTAATAAAATTTGAGCCCTTAACACAAGTTAAAAATAGCAAAGTCTTTTGAAAAATCCAAACATTTCTATAAAATAATGTCTGTTTCCGACAAACGAGAATGTTTTCAAATCGGCCTCTCAAAGTTCACTAACAAGAGAAACGTTTCGTGACCGGATCATAACATAAGTTACCAGCAGTTGTCATGGAGAAATTTAGTGTAATAGCTCCGTATCCTGTACTACACCAGCGTCTACAGGAACAAAGAACCTAGGATTGGTCCCTTGTTTGAGGAAATTTACTATCAGATTGAAAGAAACACGGTGTTATTATGGACCACTTTCATTGCAGATTTGTCGGGAACGAACGATGTTTGCAATAGTGCCTTGTTTGGTGATGCTCGTTTACAATTATTGCTGAATGATAACAACAGGAAAAGTTTTAGGAAACATTTTTTTTTATATATACTGTACAAATATTTCTCGTATGCAATTATCTATCCGATTTATATTCAATAAATAAATATCTTCACTACCTTAGAAAAGGTAACTAATGGCATTATGAAGATTTTTTTTTTCCTAAACTGTGTACAAAAGCTCAAGTTTAAGATTACAAAATTTAACCACATTATACACAAAAGCAATTATTTTAAATTATGGTGTAATAAATTGTTTAATTAATTTACGGACTAAGTTGTAGGTAAGTACTTTAAGAGGAGGTAAAGAGCTGTCCCGAATTCAGCTCTACAGAATTCATTTTATGGTGTTTATAATAACGTCGTAACGTGCCGAAGTTATGGAAAACTACTATTCACAGAATAAAATAGCCATTTGAACGAGAATAACATTCAGTTTACATAAGATCTTGTGTTTTCAAACAAGTAATATGACGGCTATTGACATACTTACAAAGCAGGAAAAGTATTTTCATATTACCGTCAACCGCTACACTTAGTAATAAAATAATTAAATAATAATACCTTTGTAATTAACAAAGCATTTTAATTGAGTAAGTGAAGTTCGTTAAAGCCTATTGTGCCTATGTTTTCGATGAATTATGACTAGTTTACAATGAGGACGAAAAGTTCATAAGTACTAAGCTATACCTACCTAAGTTTCGTATAATTCTGTTGGTACATTATTATGCGTTTGAAGTTACAACGTCCGTATTGGATAAATTGTTGACCACTTTAGACCGCTTAACACTTTTGCAGCTTCTACCAAATAATAGCACAATAAGCATTAATGTATCTATAATGAAACACTTATGACTTTGATTTATAAGCAAGATTGAAATATATCAACAATTTCTCGCATTCTTCTCTGGATTGGGAACAAAGCAGAGAAACTTATAAACAACCAGTTATTAAAACCATGACTTATTACTAATGCTGCATCATTAACAACATAAACTAGTATTAATACTCAGATCTCTATTATTCGCTCTAAATACTTCGGATATTAAACGATAATTACGCACTAGTGAAAAAACCGTAGTAAAACGACGCTCGCGTTAGAAAAACATATTAAAATTGATCTTAATAATAGGCACGAGAGCACACAAAACATTTGTTAGTACGAAAGCTATAATCATAGTATTCCTAACACCATAGCATTAGGTGTATAATCGGGTATTATCGGGTATAATCGGCTATAATCGGGTACGCGTATGCAGGTGCGCCAATGCCGTTACCCGATGGCATTTTGATGTGCGCACGCGTCGGTAACACATTGCAAATTGACGGTTTACGTCTTTCTATGCGGTTTGAAATGGGAACGACTGTTTGTTTGGGATAAGCTATGAAACTATTACAATGTTTTGCGGTTTTGATGTTTGATAGATAAGTGTTTGGAAAGATATAATCATCAATCAATTTGTACCGCAGAATATTGAATAATATTTAATGGTGGTTTTTGTAGTATGATTTATAAAAAGTTTTGTAAAGTTTACTTATTTATTTCTGTGTTATGGTTATTTAACTGCAAACCAATGAATGGTCTAAAAATATGTGTAGATATTTATCGGTATTTAAAATCTTCAATATAAGAAGTCAACACTATTCTTTAAGTGACAGTAAATGCAATTTCTTTCCAAAAATTGATTAGTGGATGGCAATAAAAGTTAAAATTATAGGGGTACAATTAAAAATACACCTGTCTAAAAGGTCAAATTAGAAAACATACAATTATCAAGTGTGTTAAGTTAACGAGAGAATTATAAAGCACTTAAATGTACTTGATCATTTTCATATGTAATGACTGAATGTCAGAATCACCAATCATAATATCAAGACTGTTTATTGAGTTTTTTTTTATCGTCACTTCGTATTATCGATACAAGCCATCGTAATCGTTGAAAAATTACAATATTTATTTCTATTATGTAGGTTTCGTGAAGTGAAATAGATAATATAGTTTATACGAACTTTTGGTTGAACTTTTAGTAACTAATGGCCTTCGTCGGAATATTATATTTTAGCAGTAAAGCGTAACCAAAAATCAGACAGTTGCTCTTCATTATAATATTAGACTGAAGTGTTGATTAGCCGCAGTATGAAACTTATCCATACACAAAATATTTTAGTTACATCAAACTGTTAAATCAAAATTCGATTCAGCCCAATTCAGAACAAAGCAAAACAAAGCCCAAAACAGCACGATCAAGAATCAATACTGCAACTAGACTAGAAGGTGTCATAAATCAACTCTTACGAGAGCAACAATTAAAGAATTTACTTACATAGATCTCACATCGTTAGACTAAAATGCTAAATACACTGGCCTCTATAGAAAGACCTTACGAACCTTATTTAGTATTTACAAGCAATTAGTATTGACTTTTATTTATTATCTTAATAGAACAAGCATACTTTGAAGAAGAGATGTGAGTTTCTTTGACGAGGATAGCAAGAGCAAGATATATTATGTCAGCCCGTCACCACGGTCGATATAATTCTATCGAAACGTCGGGTGATCAAATGAGGTACCCTAACCTTAAGATTTCAATCGCGTTTAAGACCCGTTTCATTAAAATATTTAGAGCAAGATAGCCGGGTGGCCTAAGCATTCACCTGCGATGCAAGAGGTCGAGTTTTAATAAGTTTTTGAAGATATGCTAAGTCTCCAACCCCCACTTGGTCAGTGTGGTGGACTCAATAAATTGTAAAGTGTCAGAAATGAGTGAGTAATATCATGTTTAGTTTTATCAATTAGCTTTTGACGTCAAAACCTCAATATTATTTATTTAATTTGCAATACAACTAATTAACGGGATTCAAGTATTACATCATTTGTTTCTAGTGAGTCACTAGAAACAAATGTTGTGATTAGGGTCGGCTCTTCATAAACAAAGAGGTGAGACGGTATTTAAATGACTGCAATATTCTGCAGATTTCATACAACCTCATGTCACTATAAATTATCTTTAATTCAAGCTAGGTACTTAAAACTACCTGCAGGGAACTTTTAAATATGATAATGGATTATAAAAGTGCCTTATTAGTTTAACTCATCAGATAAATCAATAAAACAAAATCTGTAAAACGATGCCTTCTTAGATGGAATAAAATGCAGGTCATGTCGTCAAAATGTCAAACTTCATTCCTTTGACGTTGATTACGTCCAGAGAAGACAATAGCATTGCCTTATTTGGGAGCTTTTGAAACAGACTTTCATGATAGCTAGTTAATATCTAAATGTAATATATCTAGAAAATTATCACCGATTCGCGTCACCCAGCTTTCTGCTTCGCCAATTGCGAACGCAGGCCTATAATCCGCTAAGTTAAAATATATTGTCAGTACAAGAAACCACCATCCATCATGATGAAGTATCGCAATATAACGGGAGCCTGCACTTGTTCTACAACATTAGTGTCATTGTAGCCCGTTTCATAATGATTAGGAATTTATTGTACGTCATAATTCACAGTCACTGAACTAATATTTATGTTTCAAAGTAGTTCGACGTGTTTTGTTAGGGAATGTTCTTGAAAACTTACTATAGATTTCAGATTTAGATTCGTGTGATGAATTGTTCCGGTTGCTACAATGTTTCTTCTGTTGAGCTTGATTGTATCTTGCTTGTTCATGGAATGCTTTGTAAAACATCCTTTTTTATAAATGTAATAATGGATCATGGAACGAAGGTATTTCGAACATGATTTCTAGTTTAGCGAAAAAGCTAAGCTTTTGATGGTTTCTAAACACTTTTAAAGTGATTTGAAATAGTCAAAAGTAGTATTTGTTTGAGGTTATGTTTCAAATAATTTATTTTAATATTAATTATGAATGTATAGGTACTTCCGGCCTTTGCTGTTTGTTAGGAGAATTTGTTTATTAAAGACCTTCACTTATTAATAAGCTGAAATCTGATGGTTAACAAAAAATACAAAATTGTTAATCCCAATCCACATGATAAAAGTGCCACCACCATTAATGAAAAATAAATATTGCGAGGCGATTGATGATGTTTATTCGAATGAGAAATATTTTATTAAAGCTAAAGGTTATTGAAAATTGTAATTTATTGTCAATAGACAAATATATTTTACAGACAATTAAGATTCTGTTGCCAATTTGCTGCAAAATTGAAATTTTGACCTATTAAGGACAGCTTTTTAACATTGATTAACAATTTAGTTTAGTAAAAGTAAAACAAAACGGTATGTTTTGGAAACTGACTGTTTTTCTTTACAAGACTTCTAAATATTTTGTGTTTTAAAATATTGTTATTTATTGTGTCCGAGGACACTGATTCACGGCACAACTCAAATGAGTTTATGTTTGTTGTTAATGAATATGAACATTTTTCTAAAACAAATAAATAACACTATGGAAAAACATTGCTATTGTGTTTTAAACGGTTTTGATAACATTGCCGTTTCATTAAGAAAAATAAATATAAATACGTACATTAACTTCTTCATGTATCTTCGTCTCGCCGATAGCAACGTGTAAGTCTCTTTATGCCCGCCCGTGGGCAAATACTTCACCACTTTCGACTTCATTCGTTCCCACTAACACTTCAAATCTTACTTATTTTACAAAGTCAAAAGTGTTTTTGTCACTTTTCACAATTTAGTCACAGCCGCTGGGTAACTGCGCCTAAAATTAAAGAAAAAAGAAGGAATTTATTTACAGGGAAGCGTGTTCACGAAGCTTCACCAAGCAACTAACAGGGAAACTAAGTCAATACGATTTAATTAGTAAAATAATGAATCATGCTGTTAGTAGTAAACATGCCAAGCAACGAACAAGCGTTAAGGAAATAATGACTTCACACCACAATTATATTATTAGTATTAAAATGCTTTATCCATCACAATAGCTTGAAACTGAACAAACAAAAATATAGATATATTTTACACTTAGTGCCTATTCAAAGCTTATTTTTCCAGAGTTCTGTATTTATCAGTAATATAAACAATAGATTTTATAACATATAGTCTTCCTTTTAAAACCACTTATAAATCGGTATTCATCTATTCAATACAATTGTTACTGAATATAGCTAAGTAGTGCGTCATATACCTACATTAGGGTATGCTATATTTCCCTAGGTTTACTGAAAGAATCGGGTTATTCACCAACTCGAAACACGAAATTGGACACACAGAATCCATCCATCGGCTAACCAACATAGATGTCCAACAACAGTAAAATAAAACCAGAAATAAACCTCTTATACTTTGTAATACGACTTAGTAACAAATACTTAGTTGCAACATTTACATCAATATTATTATCAAAGAATTCCCACGGAGTTTTATAAATATCAGAACGTACACATATTATATAACAACTTTCGTACTTTAAAAACACATATCGAAGAATAACGGCCGGATATAACACTCATAGGTGCTATTACGTTTTTTTATGTTTAAAAGTACCAAGTACTCGACATTTTCAGTAAGGAGAAATCGCAAATCAAATGAACAGATAACAATTTTGCTTTCCTTCATCGTCGCAAACTCATAACGGATATAATACAGACTGCAACTTCCTTTAAGGTATGGGTACTTAAGAAATGGTAATGAACGATATGAGTCAATTTAATAATGACTTTTGTAGCTTTGGGAAATTCACTTTCTTGGTGAAGGCAACAGCTTCGGTGAGAAATAAGTATATAAAATATTTTTATGCCGAAAGAATATACCATCACCTCGGAAGATAACTAAATGTAGTGTCTCTGTTGTTTTAATAAAGCGCAGTTAGACTTTTTGAAAGAAAATAGGACTTTAAAGAAGTATATCAGACGAAGAGATGCAACTAGAAGAATGTTATCAAATAAGATTTGGCATTCCAGGGCAATGCTTATTTTATCCTGCGTTTTACGCGTGAATGAGAGATCAGAACAATGCCATACGATTAGAAAGAGAGGAGTTGATCTATCTACAATAGTTAATATAAAAATATTAATGAACGGTACAATATAATTAAACAAAGCATTCTCCAACGGTATTAATGTTAATCTTGATTCGACCTTGTATTTAGGTTTTTATACAAAGGTTTCTTTATCGCTGTTAAGTTTTTGTTCACTGCTTTCTATTGATGCTGAAAAACCCGTTATGTGCTAAGTTTTATATTGTAACTATTGTTATTTTTTAATCAGCACTTCATATTAAATTATATTAAAATAGTAACAGCGTGACCACTGTCTAGCAGCAATATTATTATCGTAAAGGTAGAAGAAACAACTGCTTTAGAAATAAAATTTCCGAATCAATTCTATCTTACAAAATTATTTTTATCAAGAAAAATACATGCGTTATGTAGAAAAAGAACATTAACGTAACATCTCAAGAAAAAGTGCGTAACTGCGTAATTATAAATTCGTATAATTTTCCGGAACCAAAGTATGTGAACTGTAAACACTTAATGAGTCTAATAAATGGCGGGTATCAAACGACTCGTAACGTTTAGATTTGATAAATATTATAAAACATGATATGAACAGATTATCTCATTCAAACAACGGAAGCCTGTGGGCGCTCATTATCTAACTGATATGAATGAACGCTTTAACGTCCGTGAACATAAATAAACCTTACAACCGGGTCTAATTATTAAATTAGCTTTGTAATCAATATTATACGTATAATACAATTTGTGACACTATTTTACAGCTGCTTTGTTTAAAGTAATAAGGTTAGAAACGTTAATTTCTTAAAGATTACAAATCATTTCTAACAAGGAATTAACACTACAATTTCATACATTTAATCTGAAAACTTAAACATACGCACGATATTAATCAACTTTTTATGAATAAGTTAAAAAGAGCGTAGTCTAAAACCATAACTTTTACTTTTGCCTTACTCGTTAAGGATTCATAAATCTTACTTTTTGCATTTAAAAATAATCCAACATGTTCTCAAAACAGCAATAAACTCATTGTTCAAATTAACTAGAGCCATTATGAATCGAGATGATATAGTTAGAATAGAAAACGACCGGCAAAGTGTAACAAGCAGAGAAAATATGAATAATGTTACCATAGATATGAATGAGATCAAGACAAAGACGCTGAATACATTTCTATGAGAATAAGGCGTGTCCATAAAACATCCGTTAAAACATATACAGAAAGAAAACAATATAAAAGGTAAATTAAAACCGTGAGAGAAACCTAGTTGAAAAATGATACAATTTCTTCAAAAATATTTAAAACGATTTGACATTTGAATGGAATTGAACATTTGTATACAAGCCGTGTGTTGTACGTACTTATATATCACTGTCATACCACTGTATACCTCGAGGCTGGCAAACCTTGTAAGCGTAAAAAGAATGCGTCTAGGTACATAATTAAAACAGACATTGATTGACAAGCCCCCCAATTATCCTTTTATGATAAAGACATTAGAGGTAATGCAATCCAATCAACTGAACCTATAATCACATCATGAATAGATACGAACTATTTTGCAACATTTAATGCACATTTCGCTAGCGGCTGTTGAAACGATTATCTTAACAAGTCAATCGAACAGTAACAGAAGCTATTGTTGAGCTTTCGTTAACACCTACTCACATCACACTACTAGACGTACACGAGTGATTAATGATTGATCAAACGCTGACCAAATATACATTTTTGATTGAGATACTAATTTTTGAGTGGGCTAAACAATTAAAGGCGAGGTCATCGATTGCATTGTTGATCATAACAAAGGTTCTATCGTAACTTGGAATTTTATCTCTCAAATTAATAATCTTGATGATGTTATTTGTGTCGAATTAGAATCAGCTCAACGTTTTCCTGTTGATGATAGAAAGACTAAAAACGAAGACGTAACTGTAAAATCAAATTATATTTGAAAGGAAGTATTTGATGTTTTAGTGTATAATAAGGAAGTGTTCGGCATTATAAACTCATTAAGCAGGCTTTTGAATGACCACATCAAGTTCAGTGGAACAATCGAAACGTGGGCAGGCGATTTGCAAGCCGGCATAGTTTAACTATACAACAAAACGTTAAAAGTACAAGGTTGCTGATCAATTACAACTTCTTACGACACTTTGAATGGGCTCTCGCATTTTCTATAGACATTAAAAAGTAAAAAGCCTAACACATTTATCTATAGAACAAAATAAAACATTGAATGCAACTCAATGTTAATGAAATTACATAACATCTTAGATTCATTTAAATATGAGTCATTGCGCATTTTAAATCGGATTATTAGTTTTAGAAGCATTTAAAAGCATTCTCATTAGAATACGTTGCATATTTAATAAGCGCATTTTGTGCACCCGTTCGCTCCCTGGAACTTTAAACACAACAAACCTCGCTCATGCAAATTTTACTCAAACGTTTGCTAAGTGCATCTAGGGACTACTTTTACGTACTGTTTGCTTTTACCTTTTCACTATTTTCGCTTTTTTAGTTCACTGTACTTTTTGCAAATCAATTGGGTCATTATGTTGATTTCAATTTTTGATATTGATTTGTAATTGTGTTAAACAAATGAATGCTTTATCCGCTACAGGACAGGCAATCAATTTATTAAAGTTAATAAAGCAATGCTTAGAATAACAATGAAATATGAATTCCCTAGATTATTTATTTGCATTTATCAAAGACTTATTCTATACAATTACCGTTGGAAACATATATTTATAATTATATTCTGTCTCTCTCTTCAATTATTCAGTAAATGACGCCTGCGCAGCTCTCCGCGGTAATCGGCCCTGTAACTATAACTCAGCCAGTTGTTCTAGTCTGACACACTTGTACGCCTCCAGGATTAGGTCATTAGAAAGCCCACGCCAAGGGTTGTATAAAACAGCAATTCTACTTTATGAGTTTTACGATCCGATCGGATATAATTGGTCAAATATCATAAATCCTCAGCAATAGATACACTAACAGTCCAAGACGGCAATAACGAGCACTGCGCGGATTCTTATTCTATTATCGAACAGAGATTAATCTATGACAAATTGTTTTGAAGTGGAAAATAAACGCAATAGTTTGTTTGAAACTACTTAAGTTCAATGAAGTAACAAATTATGGTAATCGACATGAAGAATTACGTTGTAGGAACACAACCGATTGCAAACGGTGCTGTAAAGTGCATCATAATTCACACAAGTCGGCGAAAGTAACGATTTAGAGCCACATACACTATTTGCATTTCATTTGTACTTTCATTTCGTACTTTCTTAATAACTGTGCTGTAAATATGATCTTCATTATAATCAGAGCAATTTTGAATAATTACTTGGCTATATAAGACACTATGATTACTGGCATTCACGAAATGATTAAAATGCTAATTTTAAATCATCTTTATTCGTTTTTACTTCTACGTCATTGCCGATATACTTTTATGGATTCAGAAATTTCACATTCCATAAGAATATTTGAAAATCATCTTATTTAAACAATTACAATACAACATTAGAGACTATTTAAGTGAAGGAATAAATCTGTCCCCTTCAAAGTAACGCCCAGGGGTTCGGCTCATAGAAATTTATATTCAAAACGCTATCCATTATAATTTTCAATGTACCATTCAGTATTGATTACGATAAAAGAGGTGAGCTTACACCTTGTTGAAATTTATTGACAGAATAAATTGAATAATTTAATGCGTTATGAGTTGTTTGACGTTTTATCTCGTAAAATACAATTTGGTATGGTATAATATAAAACATTATAAATATTTATAAAGCCTATGCGGCTGCGGTTTATTCATGCGGGTCCCGGAGGTACCGAGACCGATAACGATGGAATGGATAAAAATGTGAACACATATCATGTTAGGTCAGAAATAAACCATAGAAACTTGTTAGAGCGCTAACACAATCTTCAACGTTCAGACAGCTACAAGATAATTCTGAATCAGCAGATATTTCAAAACGTACGTAGGATAACTACAATTGTTATAAATTGTTTGTCAAACGTGTCAGTTCATGGTTTTATTGACTAATTTATTATCCAAGTGGAATATATACAGGCACAAGGCTAACGGCTCCTACGCGAAGCGACCATCGTAAATCTAGGACTAGTCTAGACAGTACTCAAGTACCCAGATAACCGTATTAAGTGCCAAAAACGGCCCGTGGGTGCGACGGCCAAGACACTAATCGCCAATTGTGAAATTATGACAAAAATGATCTCATGCGCAAGGTGAAAAGGTCCAAAAAAGAAAATGCTTAGAAAGGTACGGATCTCTATAAAATGGGAATAGTGAAAGTGTATATTTAACTAAGTGATCAATTTCTATGGAAAGCTTTCATACTATTAAGCAATTATATTATCACTATGTGGTGTGACCGATATGGTAAACATGAGTTGCGACGTCGACCTTGTAAACAATATAAACGCTGGAACACATCAAACCGATTATGTTTGGAGAGTGACGATAGACACACTTGTTTTCTTTTTCTGTCTACTGTTTTATGTAACGAGTTTCGTGCAATACTGTTCACGCTGGTGTCAAAATATCGCTTTTTAATCTGTGTTATCTTTGACAGCTGTCAGGAGCCGAAACCATGATCGTCCTTGAGATGAATCACCAGATTGCGAACTTACCTGATCGTTTTAACATTGCGCAAGATTCCAGTCGAATGCATCTGAAGCAACCAGCACAAATCAAAATCAAATGTAATTGGACAAGACAACGAAACCAAATCAGTGTCACGTTTACGATCGCTCCGAGCTGGTTCACTTGAAACAGGTAATATAGAGGTTCCACTGTTATCGTTAAATTTACTCCGTTAAGTGCCCACTGCCCAGACATCGTGAGTTACAAAACTATCTGAAGAAAGGCGCGGTTTACGCTATAATTTTATAATCAGTCATAGCACCGTTTGCCTAGATTTAGTCTAAATGCCCAAACAACAATTTCTTAGCAACTTATTGCGAATTGAACAATCAGATAGAGCTGCGATGATGTCCATCCGGTTAGTGTAACGCTTCTCCAGTAATTATAGCTAGAACGCATCATTATAGGTTTAATTAAGCATAAACGAATGATATGTTGTTATCCGTTTCCCAGAGCGATCAGATCTTTCTGAAACCAGTTCAATAGAACTAGTTGTTCATGTTACCAATTAGCGTCAATCAGTTCTAATATATGTTTATCAGGTGAGAATTTAATGTGATTTGTAAGCACACACGGCGGAATTATAAATTAGTACATATTCTGTTTGAAACCGTTTCGTCGTAAATATATCAAGTAATAATCAGTGTTAAATTAGTGCTGTAGGAAAGGTTACAAGGCACTGTGATAGCGGTGCCGTGTAGTCTAAGCGAAGCGACAGACGGAACATGACACCAGTGCCAAATAATTAATGAAACCTTCATCAGGAATTCGCGCACTGAAAGCTTCATTGACAATTAACAATAAGCATATTAAAGGAACTATTAAGTTACAAAACTAACTGGATCAAGACATTACGACACAAAATGTCAAATGAACGAAAAATAAAACATAGCAGTGTATTGTCTTCAAAGACAGAAAGCATCTAACGAGCTTATATGTCCAACATACAAGAATGTTTATAAAAATGTGGACACAAGAATCCTACAAACAACCAACAAATGATGCGAAGGTCCTTTTGCCGAGATTTATTTTATAAAGATCAGATTTTATGCTACGGCTATAAAAAGTAACGAGACTTGCATTTTCAATCTGAATTTAAATTTCTACAGAGTCGTTTACTAAAGGCTTTTGAATAAAACCTATCCTTTTAAACCTTTTAAATGTTGATGTACAATTACTAAACTATTGAGAATCCAATGCCTGTAACTCTCAAGTTTAAACTAAAATAGAAATAGCTAAATTTTTCACAACACAAAACACAACTTTAGAAGTTAAAATTGGTCGCTAGGATCTTAGAATTTGCGACTACGATCCAAGATTCTCCGAAACTGAATCCAAACTTGAAAGTATTTGGAACTCTTAAATTCAAGTGCAAAGAACTCGATGCACTTACGCAGGCGGGACTAGGCAAGTCCAAGTTCTCTATGGGTGGCGAGACTCCCGAGCAAAGTGCTTCACGACCTCTGTTTTGCTTCGTAAATAATAACACTTGCAAATAGTTTCGCCGCATGCATGGACTATTACCTGCAACCATTAAGGCTTTTATGGTTTGCGTTTAATATTTCGACGAACGGGTAATGCAAAACTCTAAGAACTGCGAATTTTGAGAGCTTTTTATTTCGGTTTAGTGCTCATAAACATAAAAAATAGCACTAAAAACTGTTTAAATTCCCAATACAGTTGCTTTGACGAGGCTCAGTTTTATCGAGATTTTAACATCAAAGGCCAAAGCCGAAGTAAGCTTTACATTCGTTCAGACAGAACAAACTATCTTGAAGAAAAATTCTTGAACACTTCTTTTCCCGGTCGTTGCCAACTATTTTCTCCGTACATAAATCTCACTAAGCACTGACATCTAATCTATAGCCCACCGGTAGAATAAAAGCTATTGGTCCTGTTTATGTAGGGCCAGGCAATTACTTCTTGGTTAAGCTACATTTAATTACCATTACACAAGTGTTTGTAGTTTTAACGGCAATTAGTTTCAACACGCCGTTGCCGAGCCATTTTGGAAATTGGTTACAAATTGTTCCAAAGATACTGCGGCACCAAATATTGAATATACATAAATTTCTTGTGATTTAACTTGTTTTGAAACGTGTTAGCTTCTCAGGTAGTAAACCAAACCAGCCAGTTTGATTAAATGTACAACTTTCGAGGTTTTTACGTTTTATCCAAAAACTACGTTGTTAATTTTGACGCTTCGTAATGATAATTTCGCAACAGAATCATTGGAAATGACAGCGATTATAGATGATTTTATAGCTTGTAAAACATTGAATACCGATTATATGCAAATTTAGATCATGACGCGATGCGGAACAGCGGCGCCTCTGATAAACCGGTCCAATTTAAATGGGCCCATACACACCATACATGGATACTCAACCATTAGTAATAAAGCTAATTGTTTTGACCAAACATGAATGAGCACTATTAAATTAATAAAACTTCCTGGTTTGATTATATCTTCCAAATTGTGTATGTAGGCCGTGGTATGGCAGAAATATTAACACAATTTGCTATATTGATATAATAAAATGTTATTGTTATATTTGACTCGAATGTTATAAAGATCGTTCATCATAACATGAATGTTATGTTTAAGATGCTATTTATGAGAAACACCGCATAGAGTCACGTAATCAGGAATAGTTTTTTTACAGAGCTGAGAATGAAAGGAGTGAATGTTATGAATATGCATTCGTTCCGGTGTTCACTTTTGTATAATTGCATTATATTTACATTACTGTGCAATATTATTGTCAATAGTTTTTTTTTCCAAGTTTCATTATCGTTTGAAGTCAGTTGAAGCCTCATTTAAGGCACTCCAGTTGTGGTTAAGACGGTTGAGTATTCAAAAATTCTCTTTAGCATTTATGTTAATCTTCAAGTATAAGTTTCATCAAAGGCACACAAATTATTGCTGAGAGTAACTTGTTGATATCCACATAACTTTACGAAAACTGCGGTGCGATCCGAGACATTTAATATTTACGTTTAAATTCAGTGTTTATTTGCTTTACAAACCGCAGAAACCGCGGTCCGTGAAACCCCATATCGGATTATACAAACGATCCACACTGTAAACAGAATCTGTTAAGTCGTAAATTAGAATCGATGCATGAATCGATTAGAAAATATTCGAACCGATGACTCACATTGGTGTATCGATTATTCGCGTGGGCCATGCTGTGAAATTGCAAAACTGCGTTACTTAAATCCCGGAACTAATCATTTGTTATGTTCCAAACGTCGAAGCACCGTGGGCCCCGGTTAATGTACCGTGAAGGTATTACTTACGTATATATAATTCTAACTTACAAATGACCAATAATGACCACATTATCATTTTGAATAGCATTTCGACAAACATTAAAATCGTATCATAATGCAAGCAAACATATTGCCGACGGCAGTCACATGCACCGAAGTAATATTTAGCTTACAGAACTAGTATAAATAAACTTTACAGGAGTGCTTAATCTTTCACTTAAGTGAATAAAACCTAGTCTACAACATAACAGGTGTTTGTTGTTTTAGTATTTTGCTTCTAATATTAAAACAAACAAAGCAATTCTAAGTTATTTATTAGTGGGATTGGTCTCAAAATTTATAGAAACCAAATAAGGGAGTTGGACGTTTCAAACCGGCGGGTACAAATAGCCGATGCATGC
The DNA here is from genome assembly GCF_050436995.1 of Anticarsia gemmatalis. Classification (NCBI taxonomy): domain Eukaryota; kingdom Metazoa; phylum Arthropoda; class Insecta; order Lepidoptera; family Erebidae; genus Anticarsia; species Anticarsia gemmatalis. Next base: position 6,858,069 of record NC_134760.1, read on the forward strand.
AAAGTGGATATTTGTCTGGTTGAAGTATGAGCACCATAAACGCATGATATTATAGACTCCATAACAATAAATTACGCAACAGTTCTAAGCTGCTGTCAACCAAGATTTTATCTGCAATCCATTCAAATTCGCGTTTGAAAACAATGAAACTGCTATTGTGCTTCTTAAGGAAAGGTGGGCAAAGGAATACTTGAAGTGCCAAGTGCGATGTCTAAAAACAATGGTTGATGCTTCGGCGAAATTCTTTGCGTTCTAAGTATTCAGACGTTTCATTATTCTTTTACCATACTTGCAATGACAATAGAGAAAATAAAATTAAGAAATCTTGAAGTTTTGTAAGTCTTTCTAGTCTGTTTTTCACCGCAGCGTTGAAGCAAGTCTTGGCTTTTAAGGACTGCCAATAGCGTGGATAGACATTATCAATACCCGAGGTATCTGGAATAAGGTTAGTCTAATATGGATACAAATTGCAAGTATAATTAAGAATGTATGTCGTTTTCATCCTGTATATTGAGGACAAAATGTTTTATTTCACTTAGATCGGTGTTAGACAGACAACACACTATCACGAACACTATTCTATTTTGTAATAACAATAATTTTCTACGAAAGTATATCGCTTTGCATTCACTATAACGCGCCCACGTGCTAAAAGTTCTGGCAACATTGTTTTATCTTTACTCATTGTTTACATCGATGTAACAAACATAAATATTTGACAACAAAATAAAATGTCATGTCCGACTGTCAAACAATTTACTGTACTATTCTTTTTGTCGACATCGAAAAACTTTTCTATTCCAATCACAGTTATTTTTTTCGTCCTGTCCATGCAAACTTTTTGCTAAAAGCAGCGGTTTGAATGTAAAACTTACTTTTACAAGTTCCCCTGCTTGTAATTTTTTGCGGCAAAAATATAAATCAAAAAGTTATCTAGTGAAGCAAACCTTTTTCAACTCTTTCTCATTTTTTGCTAGAAGTTTATAAGTATTGTAAAGAAATACTACAGTAACATTTAACAACATGGTCTATAAATCATCAGGCAATAATAGTGGCTGATTAGCGATATAAAACCACGGGGTTCGCCGTGGGGCGCCAGTTGCTGGGTAAAAGTCCTTGTTCACGACTCCAACGTGCTCCCTACAAGTCGGGGCCAATCGCATCGTTCCCGGTTTGATTAGAACTGTAAGAAAGCGCTAGAACATTTATATACCAATCTATCAGGACCCTGTTAATCGTGTCGACTCATTGGAGGCAAAACTCGTGACAAGCGTAGGGGCTTTTAGTTACCGATATGTCATTGCGGCCGTAAAACGGTAATACAGCTGAGTTACAGTGCAGATGGTCATCAGACCTATTAGATATATTAATGTCGTAAAACAAGTACCCATTTATAGCCTTCGCATTCTTGTTCATGATCGCCGGCTTTTCTTCAAATATATTATGGGCTATTTACGATCAAATATTTATTATTATATTGAGCCTGATAGTTTAACTATTACTGTTTTATTTTGCTATCAATTTTCTTGTACCGGTTTTTGTCAATATAATAGGGTGTTTCGCAAGTCGTAAACAAAAGTTAAGTAATGAATTACACCCGTTATTATAAACTAAGTGAACTTAATTTAGGTGTAGCAATTTGTAAGGCAGCACGGTATAAATCTTTTGTCCACTTTATAGAGTCGGTTTGCACATGAGAGTTCGGTGTAAACTTGGGATTGCAGATGTAGTAAAATTTATAGTGTGGAATTATTCCCGATGTTCCACGTTCGAGCTCATCAATTTCTATTTAGCAAGCCTACCGCAGAGTGCTGGCTAAAACGTTTGTAGCGGACTATAGGCGGGTATATTGGGCTATGTACTAAACGACCTACGCTTTTGCATACACAATACTAATGTAGTGAACTCAGTAGGGCCGTGCTTCCCGGGTCACGTGGTTCAAAGAGCGCATGCATGGACCATGCTTGATGGATGAGATCGTAACTACGTATTACTGATATGGTGATTGGCTGTGCTGTAAGAGAATTTTAAAGGCTTTTAAACAAATATTGCGAGAATGTTGTATGCTAGTAGGTTTTTGTAGTAAAGATTGTTGTTTACGAAATATTTGTCAACAGAATTCTTTTAATAGAGGTTAATCCTGAACTAATGTTTTAGTGACATTATGTTACATGGTATAAAAGAACATAAAAAGTATTAATTTGCCTCATCTTCACCCATGGTACCATAACAGTTAATTAGCAAAATGAGAACAACAGCGAGAAATTCTATTTCCGTATACTATAGCACTAAGTAAGCTATACTATTCGATATACAAACCTGAATAGCTCTAGCTCTCCTTACTATTGAATGATTAGATTTCTAAGCAGATCTTCTGTTCTGTCTTTGCTTTGATTCACCTCAAAGCGGATGCAGACGACTGATTCACTTCCCAATAGAATGAATACTCGTTAGAATTTCTACTATAAAGTTGATTCTTAAGAAATTCAGTTCTATTTACATCGATGTTTTACTTTATAGTTAAAATTTCGTTTCAATATCTTATTAGGTATTTAAAATCGTAATCATCCATTTAAATGATGTGATGACAAACATTGAATTTTAAAATTGCAATTTAGTGTTCTAATTTTTATTCGTACAAAGTTAAGTAATGTGTAATTATGGCCTATTTACGGAAAAAAATGGTTGTAAATTTGTTATTTTTTGCTAGAATACACGTCAATCTATTGTTAGAAGGCGTTAGGTTTAACCTGTATTGCATAGACGTGTTGGTTTTACGTGCTTTAGGTATCAATTGTGTTACGCCCGATTATTAAAATGTTACCAAGAATATAAATTTAAGTTTTCTTTGTGCAATTTTCTTCAAAAGACCCCGACAATCTTAGCGCCATTTACATGCATTTAAACACAATTAAAGGACGCATCAAAGTCATAGTTTAGATAGTCACCATAATATATTGTTCGGAAGCATGACACCGCTATTCATGCTGACCTTTCCGTTTCGATAAGATAGCGCAATTACACAATGTTACTTGTTACTTATAAATAAAATAGGTTAGTATAAGTGAAAGAAAATAATTGATAACAAATAAATCATGTTGTAGACTTTGTTATTGTTCTCTTCATTGTGTAAGATGCACTGTATATTTGGAAATATGATAACATTAGTAGCAATAAAACAGTTATTTCAATACATGAAATTCAAGCTTATGGAAATACATAAAACAGAGAAAAAATGGTGTTCTGTAACAGAACTAGTAAGTGCCTACACTTTGCTTGTGTTAAATGTGTAGGTACATAATATGAATTAAAATCCTGGCTAAAATGTACTTTTTCGCTCCTGGATTTCATGATGTATTACTAATTTAAATACAGCTCATTAACCGCGCACAAAGTAGGCTATACATCATATTTTTTCCTATTACGCAGACAACTAAATATAAAATATCCTGATGTATTAACCCAACGAACAATCACCAATTTTCCTACAGGATATTTTGAAAATGATAACGATACCACGAAATACATAACTAAACAAATAAAGAATTTAGAGAAACACGTGACGTTTTTTACAATATTTTCTAAGTATTGATTACGAATCGATTAAATGTCATTAGAGCATTAATAACTCCGGCTTTACTACAATAAGACTGAATTAGTATTTACCGATGCGTGAACCAATCACGGGCCACCGTGCTGTACAACAAACAAACAACCACGCGAACATAACACGATTACTTCCGATTAACTACATTCGAATAGAATGAGATCGATGTTTTTCTATCGATTATAACAATCCGATCATCTACCGTTAAATAGATACCGTAAGCCGTAGGAATTCCGATTTATCGAAAATCTATTTTAGGGTTGTACTGTGCTCACTGTTAGTCGTATATTTGACTAATTCTTTTCTATTTTAGAAACTAAAACTGTATATAAGTACTTTGTACTTTTGAGCCATTTCACTTGGTAAAGTAAATAATGACAATCTCATATTTGGTCCGCAGCAGTTGTGAATGAAATAAATCCATATAACTTTTTTTTTAATGCTAGTTCAATGTTTCGTCCAACGAAAAAAATCATATCTGTTTTGATCTTAACAATGTAATATTATTTTTAAATCAAAGCAAAAAAAGCGTTTCTATACAACAGACAACCCTGGTCTACATTTCTGAACTATTACGACAACGCATCGATCTAATCACGACAATAGGGTTGCTGTCGTTTCATTACGGGCCATTATTATCAACTATCGTGTACCGATATCGCTCTAAAAAACCCACAGAGACTCCGATATTCGGCCGGTCGGCACGCGACTTACATCACAAGAGATCTCAATTAAAAATAACTTACTAATTAACAAAAACCACTCGATAACACGCTAAGATTAGAATCCACTTCGTTAGTTGCAATATCTCACTAATTTTAGTTTTTTTTTTCATTATTATGCTGATGCATTTGAATTACGATCGCTCGCGTTGCATTATACTGGCTGAATTCGATTATCAATGAGTAAAGGTCGATTATCTACTTAGTTAAGTATTCTGATTTATGTAGTTTGGTTAAAAAAGTGTGCTAGGGATGTCTATTAAAGAGCATTAACTGTTTTTGTATTGCAAATAAGCGTACAAAAAGTACTGTCCATTACGATAAGCAAGGGGAGATCCGACAATACTTACATTAGAACCGCTTTTTTGTCCCAAAAACGTCTATAAAAGCGAATGTTTCTTTTTGCTAGAATACAAAGGTTATAAAAAGACGTGATAACCTGGATAATATTAAATAATGTCCTTTAAGCTTCCGATTCGTCCCTCAAACAAGAGGTTGCGGTCGCCTATTGAGTCCAGATGACCGGAATGATCCGGTAACCGCGTTGCCCCACGCTATCACGAACAATGACCGCATTCACAAAACATGGGATAAATCGTAAAATATTCATAATTTTGTTCTACAATGAAGTCATACGTCCAGCTCCCCTTAATGAATAACAATAATATTACGGGTTTTGTTCATAACAAAAAACCGTAATGCATTATTATGGATGCTTATATTTGAATCGGTAATAGTATGCGTAAGTTATTGTGCCATCAACTGTGCCTTGAATAAACAGAAAATGTGCAATCCCTGTACGTTTTAGAGCATAAACATCTGAATATATTGTTTGTTTAACATAAACACCTGGTTTAGTTTGTTTGGATATTTTCGATGCGTATATTTCGAGAAGACAGCTCTTACATTGGCCATGCGGTTTCCGGTTAACAATAGGCACCCCATCCCTACGCGTGGGTGTATAATACGATTACGGTTTTATGAAGTTGTAGCCAAGGGATGGACAGAAAGGTTTACCGGTTTATTTTTTTAACTTTATGTAAGTAAACTTATCTTCCTTTGGAAAAGAAATATAAACTACAATTTCAGACGCATAAGTTAGAAGCAGTACAAAAAAAAGTGACGAACTGATCTGATCAAAAACTTTACGTTGGTTGTAGTGAGCCAATGTGACATTGAGGATATGGTAGCCTGAGTAATAAAGGAATTGCTCCATAATATAATATCAATATCAAATAAATAACTTGGTAGATTATTCTGCAGTGGTGTTGTTTACAAAAGGCGGAAAACAACATCCTTCAATTTCCACATAATGGGTCTATTTTCGTGTTTTGAACAACAATAGGAAGTCCCATAAACTAAGTTTGTTAACTTTGAAACCATACATATCTTTGTTATTTGTCGAAAATAATTTGTTAAGATTTTTCTTTGAAGTACACAACAACAGATAAGTACTTTGACAGGATAAAATGAACGAAATTTTAAAGGAATACAAGACGTTATTGCGACAGGGAAATTCTTTGAACAATGTTACTATCAAAATAGTGACAACATTTTGATAAATGAATTAAAACCAGCTAAAAACACGTGACTAAGAGACAGACTTGCACTGAAAAATTGAATAAACCATTAAGTTTAATACAGCATTATAAATACTGATCATAAAGGCAAATACAGTCAGTATGCATTGGGCGGGCCAACGGTCTACGGATCGCAAAAGTTCCCTTTATGTAGCAACGCTATCAATAGTCAACTAAGTAAATAAAACCTCATTTAATAACGACATCCTCCTAGAATGTTCAAAATGGGCAATATGGATATTTTGATAATTAATTACGCGACTTAGCGTTATCTCTAGCAAACTAATTAGCTTTTAATGTGTCACATAATACTATGTAACGGTAAAGTTTATGTATCCTTATGTATTAAACAAAATAAAAACCGACCACGTGCGAATTGGACTCGCGCACGTGATTCTGTACCTTTATTTATGAAATCGTAAAAAATTGCGTTTGTTGTATGAGAGCCTGCTTAAAAACTTATTTTATTCTTATCTGCAGTATATCAACAGAAAAATATAACCTGTGAATTAAATTTTGACTGTCTTACTATCACGATTCATGAGCTACAGCTACTACACTGGTGACACACAGACATACAGGGGAGTCTCAATAATAGAGTTCCGTTTTTAGGAACGTACGGGTACGGTACCCTAAAAAGGAACACATATTCTTGTACCCAATAAACAATTTCGATGACCGGTTCATGATGACACCTTGAAGTTTTTCTAAGCAGTTTATTTTTTAATAGCTCCAATCAGTCTTAAACTTTAATTAATAGTATCTGATAGTTATCAGATATTTATTGAAATCAAATGAACTATTCAATACAGCTGCTAGTAGCTAAGGTTATGTCAAAAAAAGGCTTTAATTATCACCTGCTTTTTAATTTTATTGCGTTTTTTGCTGTAACAGCAGGAGTCGCTATTAGGTTAGTATTGTGGTTTGGATGGTGGTATGCTAAATAAAACTAAGCAGCTTTTTTGTATTGGATAATTGAACACGAAAGCGAACCAAGACTTTTTTTATTGAACGGCATTAAAGGTGAGAGATCAACTATAAATTTAATTAGAAAGGGTTTGAAAAGTAGAAAGAATTCAATATGAAATCGATTACAAGTAAACCTAGGTATTTGTCTACAGATATTGTACATTTAAAAACTTTAAGAGGTAATTCAAGAAAAAAATATTGTAATTGACTTAAATATTTCTCTAAATGGTATAACACGCCGAAGGTCCAATAACCTATCAGCTTCGCGTTTACTACCAATGAATACTAGGATTTTGCATGCATGCCTCATTTTACTACTTGTGAACGGGTGCACGGATTTTATAGACGGTTTTATAATCAGGATCGCTGTGCCCGCTGACCGGTCGTGTTTATAAAAGTTAAATGCACGCGTGTAAAGGAAATAGCCTATAATTAATTGCGATTGCTTTTTCTCTTTTCTACGTACTAAATTATTATGATGGGAATTTTTAATCAACGTTTTAATGATTCTGCCATCCGTTTGAGTTGTTGGGGGAAAAGCAGATTTATATAGCTTGGAACTTCCGTGATTCGTTAACAAACGTATTGTTAAACTTTACTACCTGAGCACTTACATTAGTCTAACCTTAGGAACCTTTTGCTAAAGTAAATACAATAAATTTTGCTTTTTTTTTCTACTTAATTAGTTAATTGTAGGTTAGACTGCCAAGATTCTTTCCTCAGTGGATCTATTCATATTAAAGTCTACGTAAATGTGAAAAGTACTTAAAACTCCAAAGCTATAAAACTTAATAGCCTTTAGGGTGTCGTTTCAGTTTAAAAGTAAGGAAAAGTCTACTAAAGTTGAAAAAATTGAACGAAGTGACTACAAATGTATAAACACAGTGTCTTAAGGGGAGAAGGTAGGGGGCAATGTAGTAGGGCAGTAATCTATCCTTTATACCGATAATAATTGTACCCACTAACGAGTACAAGCAATGCCTGCAGCGTCCTACAGGGCTTTTATATAGTGCAGACGTATTGTACGGTATCTATAGACTATTCTTACAGATTTTTAAAACACGATAATAGGGGAACTATTGAAGATAACTATGGAACAAGTACTAAAGAGGAAGGTTTTCCGTTTTGTTGTTAAAGGAAATTTTATAACGTGAATATGAATAGTGGTTTTAAAAGATGTTTCTACTTAATACCTACTTAGCATTTTTTAAAATAAATAACAACTTCTAGTAATTAACGATTTAAAAAGTAACTGAAGTATTAACTACTCCAATTTAAAAACGCCCCAGTTAAGTCCAATTTAAAATCAAATTAAAACAAGCCGCATAACAATATTCGCAAAAAATATTCAAAAGGCTATTTTTCATACGTGAATAGGCATTTTATTTGTTGCTATTAATTTTATCTCGGACCAGTCATGTTTTGCATCGGCAAAAAGTAATCAAAATACATATCGCAATGTTACGCGTTGTAAAAACGAGACACGTGTGTAGTTATGTAATATTTAACATTAACGTAATAAGCTATTTCAAATACGTATTTATTTATTAACTATTAATCACCTATCTGGAAGGATGGCAGGAGATGGCTGAGGATAGAGACCGGTGGAGGAGTTTAGGGAGACCTTTGCCCAACAATGGGACAGCATAGGTTAAAAACAAAAAAAAACTATTAATCAAATTACAATATAATTTTCGGAACACAACAATTAAGCCGGCACTATATACATACTAATCAAGTCTATATATATCTATATATATATATATACTAATCAAATTAACCTGCAAGCCAGCTTCAAGCTTGAAAAAGTAAAGTTGTAATAACTAAAATTAAACTAATTATTCTCATCAAGCAAATAATAGTAAATTACAGTGGCGTATCCTGTAAACAGATTTGAGTAATTATTTTGGCTGGAGGCCAAAACGTTTAAGAACACTGAATTAATAAGCACGTGTAATTTGTCACTTGCAAGAATGTAACACATGCAAGTGTGGAAGCCAGATTTTTGTTGCTTCACTTTGCTCTCGAGTTCAGCGGTGTGGTTTTAAGCGTAAACATTGTTGTTTGCACCGCAATGTTGAGCCAAAAAGCTCGTTTTGCTTGCTCCAGATTTCTGCAAATTTATTACAAAAACATAGACGGGCATGAAGAAATTATAAGTGCATTCCTTCCCTCAGAGCTTTAAAGTGTCTTGTTATTCTTGTGAAAGTGTTCTCCTTGCAGCAATCTTGGATCAAAGAGTACATTTGACCAGTAGCAGGATGAGCGATTGACGTAGCTATTAAAGTGTTACTGAGTCATCCAAATAAACGATATTATTTCTGTAGTGTCTGCCTCTTTGACAAAGTTAATCAACGTTTTACCAAATGTAGGCACAGGAATTTCAAGCTGTACCGAAATATTCTGAACATTAATGCAGGGACATCGGATCCTATCGTTAGTCATTTCGACGCATGTGCAAGGATGTCCCTCCTAGTGAAGTATGGCTGTATCACATGGTGTGAAACATGGCTGCGTCATACAGACACCTCAATTAATCATATTTGATACACGCTCCGCAAAATGTGCCGAGTTGTTATTCAAAACCGTTCACTGTATACGGTAGTACCTAGTTATTATGTGCTATGTATGGTATTACGAATTAAATTTTATAGGGTAGGTAGTAAAAGTTTACCAATATTAAACCTTTGATATCGAACACTTTCGCTTAAATACAACATATAAAGTTATTCAATTACAACCTCTTTCACTGCTGTTACGCAAAAAACTAATCTCAGTAAACGCATAATATTTATCATCACTTTCAATAAATTCAATTAATGCAACGTATTGCAATCTCAGTAATAAAACATTCGACAGCCCTAAGATTTAACGAGCGATCAACAAAGAATGCATTGACTGACAACCCGGGGACTGATCCCCTAACAAAATAAACTTAGTCGTAAACCGAACCCCTTATGACGATTTTAGTGCTTCACTAATAAATAAACTTATAGGATTGTGGGGACGGGAGACCGACAAAAAACTCACACAATAATAACTATACAGGGTATAAACGACGGTTAACCGAAAACTTCAGTGTTAATTTTGTGACACTAAATGCGCGAAATTTACTTCAACCATTTTTCTCGGAAATGATTGGTTCCCGAGTTAGTCATTTTTGAGCGTTCAATGTATAGTGAACAACGCGATGTATCTCCGCGCATGCCTACGAGATTTCTGGCGGCGGCGGCGCGCTGAGCGACTACATGTCGCGACGCGTCGTAGGTACGTACGCGTACCACCACGTCTATGCGCTCACTAGTAGGTATGCAACGCTATCATTAGATAACAATCTTATGTATCGTTTATGGTATCGTAAGTAGGCCCGTATGTTACAATAGCTCAAAGTAAAATTGTAAGTAGGTAGGTACCTACTTGGCTTACGTGAAATCAAACAATAATAGCAAAATGTAACCAATAATAAGAAAGTGCTAAAACAAATTGTTATCAATGTCTATCAACACGCAAATACCTGGTGTATGGCGAGAGTTTGAGTACCTTTGGATCCGGACGTACAGGTGCAGAGCACGCCGTGCACTTCCACGTGCTTCACCATACATAACACATCAACATTTCTTCCTATTTACGAACACAACTGCACTTCGAAAACAATAACAACAAAAATAATAACAATAAAAACACTAACAACTCAAAACCGGAACAATAACAAGTAATAATAAACAGCAGTTCACACACGACACGACGAATAGGACATAACGTACGACACCGGTGAAGAGCTTCCGTCTTCCGCGAGCGAATTGCTCGAACTAAAAATCAAAGAGAGCCGCCGGCGCGGGCGCCTCTCCGCTCACTCGCGCCGCCCCTCGCCCGCGCCACCCGCTCCCTCCGCGCCGTCCGCCCGCGCGCCGCCGGTTTGGTGACGAGCGACGAGTTAGAATCCCAGCGAAATTCAATAAAATATTGATGTGGCATTACTATTTTTACTTGTCACAGTTGTGACTCGTTGCATTGTAGTTTTATTCAAATACCGAATAACATTACAAACATTATTAATGTAAGTTTAAAATACTTTGATATTTATAACATAAAATCAGATTAAAGTAAATAAAATAAACACGAAACGTTTATTTAATTAAACCATAAAAAATAGGTACATAACAATGATAACAATCAATATCCATTAATATTCTTATCTAACTTAACTAACTTATCATAATTCATTATCCCCGGAGAATTACTTAGCATCCATTTTGTCGCATCCCATCTATGTAACATCCACGCGCGGTCGCGGCGTCACGCGTCAGTACGGCCATCTACTTTTCGAGTCGCACCGCGACTGTATGAAGTATGAATGAGCGTGTAAATATCGAATAGAATAATAATTTTGCAAGAACAAATGGAACAAAGCGACAATACATGTTAAATTGTTTATTAGAGATTTTTATAGCGCTAAAGAATATCAATAGGATTTTTTGTCGTTATGTATGTATTTGTACGTGTAATAATAAGATATCACACATTTTAAATCTTATAAATGTACCGTTTATCGGAGAGCGGGATAATTACGTCATTTTCATTTTTAACATAGAACAAATACTAAGTAACGCTGCATACTAGTGAGTGTGAGGCTGACGGCTGTGTGCGTAATCGTGTCTGTGTGGCGCGCGTAGGTACGCGGAGTGACGTCGACCGTCGCGGCCGGCCGCCGCCGGCGCGGTGTCGTTGGCCGCGCGCGAACAGCTGATAGCGAATTTATACGTTGTTTTAATCCATTGCTGTTTTTGGTGAAAAACAGTAATATGACGGATTTTTTTTCATGTTCATGTTGCATTGTGTAGTATTAACGAAATAATACCGAAAAAAAATAAAAAAAACGCATAAGAAATCGGAAAAATCTAGAAAAAAGCGATGAAAAATTTCAACGCCATAAGCACCAGAATCATGTCTAAAATCATTTTTTTTCGTTTTCGGTAGACCGCCTGTTACACCCGGTATTACTAGCGTGCGCGTGCGCAGAAATACTATTTATTGGCTAATAATAAAAGTTTGAGTGTATTTGTGCAATTGTAGTGAACAAGGTAACCTACGATTATCGAGAGTAATGATTGAATCCACCGACAGATGGCAGCACAATGGAGTCTATAGTACACCCTATTGTTAGACCAATTTCGATCAGTCCGCTTATTGGGGGCATTTTTGCGTATTCATGCGGCGTTCGCTAAAATGCCTCAATATTTTATTGCATAACGATGACAGTTCCGGATTTAAATTCAATAGAATTGTGACAACTAATAAGAGTATTGATAAAGACCTCAATAAATTAATCTAAATTGAACGCAGGGTGTGTTATTCAGACTAACTAGCATATAACTATTCCTAAACAAAAACAGAGTTCTATCAAAACTGTCAGCATATGATTTACAATGACAAGTATTCGGAACTTGACTGTGAATAACGCATAGTAATGAGAGTGTAATATCGAATAAGTAATTAGTAGTAATTACAAATAATTGCTGCCGCCGTGTTGCTCGCATAAATATACGACGTAGAAAGCATAACTATCTATTCTTAAGGTGAAATCAATGTGTGTGAAGAAAAATACAGCTAACTGATTTAACGTTGCGTGATGGTCTAAATAGTGGGTAAAGATAAATCGAGTATCAATTAAAAAAACAGTAAGTTAACTTGAGTGAATTAAACGACGGTGAAGAATGTGTGGTGGAATAGTGGCACGGATGCCTTTAAATACGGCAATAGGCAGAACTAATAACTTATTACAATGAGTAGATTAGATCTTCAAAGTTATGACAATACTAGCTCACGATTAAAAATTTAATTCTCTTCTTTTTTCTGAATTTGAGAAATATGCCTCATTTTCGTTGAAAAAGTGTAAAGTGTGTTTTATTACGGATAGACCCAGTCTTCGCGAATGCTTGACAATCGATATGGGGTTATTATAGTTCGACGGCTCCTGATAGTTTCTTATAAAGAATTTACTTAGGTACCACACTAGAAAGGAATGTGCTGATATTTATGATGGCTTATCAATTTGAATTTACGTAGGACTAATATGCAATGACCAAGAACCCAATTTTTGGGAGGTTGTTTTTAGAAGCTAAGCTCAGGAAACTAAATAATAATGTTTCAAGTTCTATGTTCTTTATGGGTACAGTAGTTTAACGATTTTTATAACCGATATAAAACAACACAGTAAAAAAGCCGATACACGACGCGATATTTCACACAGCACTTTCCACATGCATGTTAATGCGGTGTCAATAATCTTGGATTACTAAATCGTTACGGACTCTTTAGTCACGATCGTCATTCGTTCACAGATCAAATAATATAATACTTATTTCTATTCAGTTGGCGTGATGACGGTGCAATACTTTCCCTGGTTGATAAAAAGTTAATGATTCTAAAGCCGATCAATCATTCGTCATTATTGTTTCTTGTTTTTATTGCTCGTTTTATAGATAGGCAGTATAACTTGTTTGCAGATTTTGTCAGGATGTTATACTTTCGGAAGATACATAAGACTTCGTGATTGGAAACGGATGATAGTAGTAAATTCACAGCAAGTTTCACCTCTCCTCGATTAATTTTTAATAGATTTTCCGGCGTTTTCATTTTCTAGACAAGCCCATAGAAGACTGCACAATAAGGAGAAATATAAGGGAATTCTGCAATTTTTAGACATTAATGATGAACTTAGCCAAATGAACTTGGATGTATTAAACCACCAGGGTTCATTGCCATGACATTTACCATACAACATTGCGGCGAACGCGTAAGTTTCTAACTACTTGCGGTACACCGTGTTAAATTTACGAAACGTTACCTACACGATGAAAGTGAAGTGAGACTTTCATACAGAGAGTTTGTTCGTGAGTGTGTGTCTTACTGAATACTGTGAAGTCATGTTGTTTCTAATTAGAGTAATCGTATAATGTGAAATCGACGTCCATTGTGGACAGTAGAAAATTCTCTCAGTTGATTGTAAGCGTATATTTTCATTTTCTTTTCACACTTACGTGGATATATTATTAAACTCAATTTATGACTGTCGCCGTAGACACGAAATACTGATTAACTACGGGCTTTCGAATGGAGTAAATCTTACGCATCAACTATTCTTGTCATTTTTAACTAATAAACAGTCTTCAACGGCGAAAGTAGCTAACATTTTTAATACTATTTACACATGCAAGCAAGCAATAAGTAGATTTTAAATAGGATTATTTGGCTAGGACTAACATTATTACCGAAAGGAGACCTATATTCTCCAATTCCATTTTAGAACTTGTCCAAAGTTTATTCCTACTATAAATTATTCCAGAATAAACTGTTTCCCTACAGGACAAAAGTTGTGAAACAAAAACAGCATGTCACAAGGGATAGTGTAACAGGACGTATACGAAATGCAAATTACTTATGTTAATAAGCGACAATTTGCAAAGTAGAGCGGACAACTTTCACTGAGGTGCGTCCCGTGGGACGTGCAACAGAATTAAAAGCAACTCATTACGCATGTGGTCCCAGTACACGACGACGCGACGGCGACGTTCAAACTTCGGACGCGCGACATTTTGCTTTCGGTTGAATTCGGGATTTGACCATCGGTTGAACTCGATAATGTAATCGGTAGAAACCGAAAAACTTTAAGACCCATAAGTACAGGGGTAGTCTTGACTATACAATAATGTGCGTACCTTAAACCGAAATTTTAAAATGGTAAAAATTATTTAGGTACCTAGAACAGAAATGTATCAAGTAAACAATATCTAGAAAAAGAACTACGTTTGAAACGAAAACAGGAGTCTCGGCACATGGCAGCGACAAATAGGCTCTACAAACATGACCTAATTTTTTTGAACATAAGAATGAGCAGGTTGGCAAGGATATGTATCTTGTCTAACCTGTTACATGAAGCGGTACGTCTTCCTTATTCATACAATCTTGATGGCACAGTTTAATGTATGAAGTTTAAACTGTTAGGATGAGAGTAAAAGTAGTTAGAAAAGTCGTAACATAAATCTATCCCGAGTTAATGCATTTAAAGTAGAACAAATCAGATTGTGTTTTATGGCACAATGTTATAGGACTTGAGACTGATTTGCCCCATTATTTCGAAGGTACTTTACGTAGGCAAGTGCTGTGGGTGTCGAAAGGATTTGGTTACATATTTGACAGGTCATTTCAATCAAATGCGTAACTGGAATCGGCACAGAAACATGTATGAATTTGTTTCTCAATATAATCAAGTCAAAATTCATCTCAACTCAAGTAGTTGCAGTGAATGACCTCGGGGTTGAAGTTTTACGGTCGACATAAAAAGTACCTTATTGCTATGATAATAAGGTCTATAAAGCAGCAAGTAATTCATCAGTAAATGAGTTAGGAGCACTTTGAGAGGTAAATATGCCCGTGGGCGAGGACATGGTACGTGATTCATTGCATACTGACGTCCCACTCTCGAATATCAGTATGGACAAAAAGCGCAATGATTTATTATTTCTTAAAGTGGTAATTTTTCTTCGATCACTTTCGTCGTTTTCGGAGGGTTTTTAGCTTGATTGCGGTTTTGGGGAAAAAATACAGGAATTTTGTCAGATTACACTTCATTTGGTTAAACTTCAGCGCAAAGTAACAACCGATACTTATATCGTTATTAAAGCAAGCACACATTATACGTAAGTGCGGTTTCGTTTCTAGAAAAAGTAATACAAGAAGCAATGAACAGACGTTTTCAAAAATGAAATGATGAGGAGTAGGTAATTTATGCTGATTCTGTTTTCAGGTTAATGCTTGTGTTGAGAATGTTTTAATGGACATTTATTTTATCTGATGTGATCTGAACGCATTTAGTTTTTGTATGAAATGTACAGTTTTGTTTGGACGCTCTCTGTGCTTGTTAAATTACACTTTTACTTACTTCAGCATTATGCATTGTGTTTTTAACAAACATGTCGATAGCCTCTTCAAGACTTTCTCATTTACTTTTTTTGTCATTTTGTTTTTAGTTGCAAAAAGACTCTAGAGACTGGTTTTTGAAATGAAATGTAGCAAGAATTAATTGCATTTTGCACAAGTGTGGAGATAATAATTCTACATGGTTTCTCAACTTGTTGACAAAAAGCCGTTTACATCCAAAGGCCGATGTTATTTTGGGGAAGGCTAATCTAAATGACCAAAAACATTAGCCAAAATTCCATATCGACGGAGGCGGTTTGCAAAGAGAGGCTAATCAATCATCCACTTAATAATGTTTATATTGGCACGCTAATGGCCGATATCTATGTCACCGATACATCGGCATCAGAAGGCAAACACTCGGCGGTAACGAGAGGGAACCACAAACCATTAATGCGTAGAAGTGCACAGCTGGACATGCGCATGCATATTCAAAGATCAGTTTCCATTTCGTGCGTAATCGGAAACGCATCGGCACAGTTGTTCTATACAGCCAATCAATTTAAACCTTTAAATTCTAACACAGAACACGACAAATCGTTTAAACGACTTTGGTAATTATAGATTTATTCATTTCTAAATTACTAAAGGAAGAGGTAGCTTACATGGAGAGAAAAAAGGCGCAAATTGTATGTGGTATAAAGAATGGTAAGCGTCAGAGTATGACGGTGATACGGGAATGTATTGCGGAAGAGTGTGATGGATGCATGTCACGATATTGTCAGGTGGGGCTTGCGTAAATGTTGGTTAGTGAGCTACCGTGTCGAATCGGGGAACCGTGAGCCTTGGGAATAACGGGGTAACGTATCTACCGATGTTAGAAGGGATCTCGTTCGTTAGGGATTACACAAAGGTGGATAACTGGATAACCAATCGTTTAGAAATTCTCAGTATCACGAATCAAAAGGAATTGCCTTTGAATGTGGGAATGTTCCGAACGATCTTCGGATTCTAGGTATTGGACCTGATTAGGATTTTCAAGGAACCTACAACCGAACGCAATGTGAAATCACTAATGAATCACTGATAGGTTCTTAGTGTGAGAGGTCATGGTTTGTGATTACTAATATTTGGAATTCCATAATACCGGTAGGTATGTGTCATAAATACCTTCGAAGCTCAAGAACGACGCGAGCGCATCTCGGCACTTTTTCTTGAAGGTAACCTTATTTCTTAGATGACATTTTACTTTACAAATCTGATCAATAGGGAGTATAGGGACCTACTAGATTTCTTGTCAATAAACACTATTAGGTATTTTTGTTGCAAGTTTTACCCTTACAAATAATATGGAACCCAACTTTTTGGAATTCGATTTAAATATTAAAATGTAACGACATTATTTATTCGGATGCAAATTAAATATAGGAGTGCAATTTAATGAATAACAAAGTAATTGTGCCTACACTTCAATAGTTAAATGTAATTTTATTGTGTCTATCAACAGTATGCGTGGGAGTTGCGAATCGAATTATTCCACATAACATTGTAGTTACTTGGAACTTTATGTATCTATCAGTGCTAGGTACCTATCAATACGGCTACATAATAAGATTACAGGTCTAATGATGCGTGACGAAAAATGCATCGTCTTCCTGCACACCTTGCCTTATTTAGACATATAAGTACCTACTAGTGCCGATTTAAAAACCAACGATCGGACACTATTTGTGTTACATGAAAGTCGTTATCAACAATAAAAACGTTGCGGGGGATGTAAGTGTCTACCAACGTACAATTTCTTTAATAATACTTGAACAGTACTATAATTACTAATGAGTTTATCCTATTAGATACATTACAATACAACACACAACATGCATTTTTCAATTTAATATGTAGGTATTTGTCTATATTTTAGTTACTAACCTGTTAAAAACACTGACGATCACCATAGTAAACAATCCAAAAAAATAATATTTCGATTGTAGGAATACAGTAAGTCGTTCAATCCATTAACACTGAACAGTCGCATTAGAAATCAAGCACATTTTCACTCAAATGCACAGTATTTTCGAGTCAACATTAAAATTTAAAATTAAGTTCGATGTTCGACCGGTTACATTACGGAGCGCGACACTACCACACACGATGGGTGACGGAAAGCAACTGAAGCGCTGATTGGTCGATTGTCGCGAGTCCGAGTCGCGTCGCACTCGCATCAAGCGCACGGCTCCGCTCGGCGCCGGAGAAGCAGCGCGTGCCCGTGCGCATGCACCGAGACAAACGAAATGAATACGACCAACAATTTCATTTATCAAATCTCGTATACGTTACGGATATGATTTCAGGCTTTTTTTCATAGTTACCGAGCATGGATAATCTAATTAAATATCTATGTAGGTAAATGGAGGTAAAAAGTTTCTTTGTCCAAGACATCGCGTATATGTAAATCATAAAATATTTTCGAGGTCAACTATTCTTGATATTTTTTATTCGTACAAATGTCACTACAAAACTAGCACGCAGTACTTGCTAAAAGCTTTTACCCAACGGTAATGTATTCCAACTGTTGTCGAGGGCATAATTTTTCAGCATGTTAGTCACCTGTCTTATAGATGCTACAAGGCTCCTCACTCAGTTTCGCGACGCATACAAATGTGTTCTACCTATCACCTAACTACGAAAGAACCTCTATACCTCACACACAGTGCATTTAGACTCGGTACAGTCGGTAGAGGACAAATTGTAAGCAATTTGTTCGTAAAGCGCAGGGCTTTTGACAAAATGTTAGTAATTACAGAATACGGGATGTAACTAGGCAGGTAGATGTTCTATAGCTACATAGGTGCCTTTTATATGTTACGTTGTTGACTCTTGTTGGTCACATTAGACGTATATTTTCAAAAATCGGCACATCAATTACTAAGAAGCGCGCAAACTTTGTACTGCTCAAACTGCTTATTTCATGATTTATAAGTAGGGATTCGATAATTGCATCAAAATAAATTTTACTTACCTGTTTCAAATCTCAAATACCTACCTATATATCCATAAAGGCCATAAAGCCAAAGGCTATTTAGTCATTAAAAGTCCATAATCTACTTAAATCAAAAATATTTCCCCAACAAAAACATAAAGCCAGTCCGCAAGTCCGATGTTAACAGGCTATCTGTAGCATATTTTCTAATCTATGGCAAGCAAAGTACCCACATTGATCGCTAACTTGACAAAAGCTCACGCAATAATATTGCGACAATAGCCTGTTCTCACCGTTATCGAGATCTCGGCTTCCTAATTTAGGAAAGAGATGGAGAGATTATCGACAATTGAAGGGAGTCAAGAGAAACGGGGTCACTGTGTATGCACCCACCTGTTTTCAACTGAAGGGTGTGGTCCGGGAATATAAATTTTGGAAACAAATATCGACAAGCGTAATTGGGATTGTTGATCTTGATTTGTTGGGCCCCTATTTTATTCTAGTTGTTGGTGAGGCCACTTTTCACTGTTGTGTTATAAACTGTTTACTTTTCCATAGAATTATTTAGTTATGTACCTACGACTCGACTAGAGTTGTTTTATTAAGAAAACCTTAAGATTGAACCACGCCCTCGTCAGTCAGAAAGTCTTAAAAGGCAAATCAGATATACCTAGATAGGATGATTCATAATTCAATAAACTTAGCGCAACGCTTTTTGCATAATATATTTTAATGCAAAGAACAATTATACAATCTTGCCAAATGAACCCATAACTCATGTTACCTAATTCAAACCCAAACTGCATACAAGCACTCGTAAAGTTGTAACTGCACATTGGTATGCGCATGCGCATCTCTGAGTCAGACGTCATCAGACATTCAACGGCATGCGTGTCCGACGGGCCCGGCGGAATACGGACTGGTCCGGAAGACCGCGTATAGACAAGCTATCAATACAACATACATAAATATATAAACTAAAACGTGATCATAACAATAACAGCTGGTTCTTGTTTGAATTTATTTGTTCCTTTTTAGAAACATTAGTCGTATAAGGATATCGATCGACAAGTGTTTAATAGAATACTTATTTCTTCGTAGCCAGCTGCAGGTGAATCACATTAAATGATTAGTAAAGTCCGATCGCGTATTTTTCTTATTTGGTTAATGAGTAGGTGACCTCCTTAATTCACTGACCGCAAGTGTATGACACATAATAAATGCTTAAAAACCCAATATTTACGACATGACATGTATTATGTTCTAAACAAGGGACCTAATTCTTTGGAGAATCTTGTTGTGGAAAATCCAAACTCATTCACATAAGACCTACAGTTTGTGACCACAGCAAGTTTTATTTGTGTTGTCGATATCCTCATGTCAATCATTAATTCAGTACTAATACGATCATTACATTCATTCCATTCCAGATTTTGTCTCCAATCCGGTTGTGATTTGTAGCCTAAAACACAGGAAATAACTACAAATGCGAGTTATTTCTTCTTCAAATTAGTGATTGATAGCTCATATATATATTATACACCCACAACAGCAAGGCGCGACTCACATAATTAATTTCCTCGCTACCATTAATTCATATCGAATACTTACGTACAATAATCAAATGATTTTCACGCAAAACATCGATGTCCTGAATCACCTGAAGTCAATTTCACAAACGTGTTCCCAAAAGATGTTCCCTTTTATTACACTTAATATGTAATATAAAAAATCCGAATATAATATTCACGATATTATTATGAAACGTTCAAAATATTATGCCGGCTCCACATTATTGCCGTGAAGCTCCGTGAACAGACGCGAACGTGAATGTGGACGGTTTTCACGGGGTCCACGCGCGTTCACGCCTGTTCCCCGATCAGAGTCGGTATTAAAGTCCCGTGACAAAGGGTTCGCGCGGCGTTCACGCATACACATACACATTCACGGCCCCGGCGCAGTTTACTCTGGACTATAAAGGGGTACGGACCGTATAATGCGCTCAGCTTTTCAGATTATAGAAAAATGGTGTGAGGAACAACAACTTTCTTATTTTTGACATCTATATAGTGGTATAGGGACACAGCAAATAAAGTTATCGCAGCAACAGCTTCTACGTCCATTTCGCGGAGGGCTTCGAACTATTGTGAGCATTCCGTGAATGTGGAGGGCATGGAGTCGGTCCGTGAATTCACGGCGAGAATACGCGCGTGAATTCACGGCAATAATGTGGAGCCGCCATTACGGTAGTAACGAGACGCCAAGTCATTCCGTGAATAAGTGCTCATTCACGTTGACTCGCGGGCGCGGTGGCGGGCGCGGTCGCGAAATATCAAACGTATGGCGATGTACCGAAGTGTTCACGTACAAACCGTTCGCGCGGTCTAAGTCGCGGGCGAGCTAGCGGCGTCGCGCGCGGCCCGCGTGGCGGGCTCGCGCCAATATCAAACAAGTGAAGATGTTCGTGTGTGTTCACGTCGAACTAGCGGTGGCGGGCGCGATGTCAAGTAAGATCAACCAGTTTGAGCCAGTTTGAGCCAAACGCCCGCCTGGCGGCCAACGTGAACACAAATCGCCACGTCCCCGCGACCGCGCCCGCCACCGCGCCCGCGAGTTCCAACGTGAACAAGCACTAAGTTCCGTATACTTTACCTGTCATTAGACGTGTCATTGACCTTACTATGTTTCTTAAATAACCATTTAGAGTCCGTTTACAAAAGGTCCGTCTCTCTTTACAAAGGGGTCACAGAGTCACAGTACAGTCCAGCCCATAATTAACTCACCATGGAACTTCAATCGTTTTCAAATACCCATTTGCTTGTCGGTAACCGTTTATATGTACCGTTAAGGGTCTCTTGACATTTTAATATTGGTACATTATGCTTAGGGAAGCCGATGACCGATCTTATAAACTTACTAATCGCTGGAATAGCCATTTGCTTACCTGCAACAAAAAAAATTAAGTTAGAAATGGCTTTAACAGCCTAGCACAATTCAATCTAATTCACTCGAGGGCAATAACCTTATAATGCGATGTTTCAGTCACTCAGGCCTAAATTTCACACAATTGAAGTACATATTTACGAAATAAATGCTTTCTCAGTATATTAGTTGAATAGAGTGCCGTTTAGTGAATTAATTCAATATTAATCCGGTGAATACCTATGCGATTGTCGGATCTTTGAGCGGCTTTAAGCTTTAGAGAGTTAGTAATATTACCGAACATAAAAAATAAACAGCAGTTTATAAAATAATCTTACCTATATGAACATATCAGTTATAGATTTATATGGACCGATGTTGTAATACGCAGAAGACTTCAATGGGTTATGCAACATTGAACTTCAGTGTATTTTCAAATGCAAGTGACACGATAATATTTAAAGTTCACACAAAATAACAAGTTTAATAAAAACCTGATACAGTATAAAAAACTCTGTTCCCTCATTTTCTATTGCAGCTAACCAAATTATCATAAAATATTATTCATAAAGCGTCTACTTATCTAATGCATTATCGTTGCACGGCCGGTTTTCGCGAGAGGTCGCAACACCTGATCTTTAATTGTTATCTTTGCAACTAGTTCCAAAATCTCGTTTCAGTCCACCATTCCGATGAGAGCGTGATCGGGTTTGACCTGAACGATTTTAATTTGCATCTTATTGCCATTTGACGTTTTGAAAGCGAAAAAATTTTTGACCAAGTGTGTGAAACCGAATAAATTGTGTCTCTTAACTTGCTTTATTTCGAAATAGGTCGATTTTAATAGAGTTTTACAATTTATATTTCTAATTTACTTAAAGCTACATGCTAACGGCATAAATAAGCTTTAATAAATGTGTCCTCGAAATACTTGGGCTCTTTCATTATAGATTAATGATTGGTATAATTCAGAAACGCAAGTTTACAGTTCAACATAGCGCATACCGCACGAATAACCCGACGAAGCTAATAATAATAAATCACGAGATAAATTCTCTTGCATCGAACTTTCTAAAACCAATTTACGGAGTCACGTAAGTGGGCAATAATTTGGTGTAAGCCCTAAGCTGCCCTGAAGCTAAACAACAATTTCGTACACGCCTCCTATGGAATGGTATGGGCCAATAAACGCAGTAATTATACACTTATGAAACGCAAAATGGACGATACGGGAGAAAGTAAATGGTAGCTGAAAACGGGCCGCAAGTGAAATTGCCAATTTAAAAGTAGGAACCACGGTCCCAGATTGCATAGCCGACGTTTCAGAATTTTCGGTCCAATTCTATAGGTAAAGTGGGTCGAGCAATTGATATTTTCCTTCCTTAAAGCAAACTTGTTATAGATTGAATAGAAATCAAAATGTTTTGAATGGAACAAAGATATTGTAGTCGCGTATAACAAAAAGTCTATTACGTTTATATAACGTGAACGAAATTTAATTTCAGTATTTTACAGAATTTATTATTTTTCACTTTTTATTGCTATAAAAGTTTTAGTTTTCGCTTAAGTTTAGGTTACAAAATTACAATATTTAATATAGTAACAGCAGCCTTGAACACAATCAAGTGAAGAATAATTAAAGTTTGTTAGGGGATTGCCTATCTAACGAATTCTAAAACTCATCAGTATCTCAGGTATAACGATCTCTTAAGCAATTTTCACAGGGACTACGCCTAGAGCAGAAATTATGGCAGTTCTAACGAGTGCTCGGTAACCCCAGGGCTTTGTGGCGTCACTTAGTGCTATTACGTTACTGACGTTGATTAAAACTAGTCCCATTTGGTTGCTTCTAGATCACTGACTGATCCATTTGATGCTAGAAACCTAAAATTGGATTTAATTATAGCGCCTGATTTATGAAATCTTAAGTATGTATCTTAGAATCATATTGGGAATTTCAATATTAATGTAATGGATAAGACACGTAGCTACATGTAATGAAGTAAAAAACAGTGGTAAAACACGATTGAGATGGGATTGATAAGCATACTCGTTTACCCCAAAAAAGGAGAGTAAAATTCTCACACCAGAAAAAAATAATTGTCCAAAGCAATGCTCACGGACACGAATTGAGAAAGATTACGGCTTTACGCATGCGATTAGGGACAATGGACAAAATATTCAGAGAAACTGACCGTTTACGGGGCAATTCGTATGCGTCTATTAAAAAGGGGTGCCTTATTTGACTACTTAATGCTTTTCGGACAATACGACTACAATGGGTTTTTATTTCATAAGGTGACCCAGTGGCATCAAGAAAATATTCTCACATATCTACAATAGGGTACAAAAGGATGCTGTTATTCACACAGTTAACTCTTTATTATTAGAGGTTAGATTATTTCTCTGCCAAAGAGAGTGAGCACTACGCTTTATATTATACAGCATGATGACAGTTTAGCGGGTATCTCAAATTGTGTCATAAAAACATTGCCGTTTATTTTTCATCATTAAAATTTCAACGGTGACATTCTTTCTACGAAACGAAAGTAAAATAGGTCAAGGCAAAATATTAAAAGCAATATCGGATGCAATCTAAGGCGGCTATATTGAATCTTTTTATCCAATGAGAGAAAATAGACCTTGATCAAAGTAACGATGTTGACATTTTACTGAGTTTCCGTGCTTGAAAAATTAAAGCGTATCCGAAGTGGAACGGAAAGTATTAGAAAATTGTGTTTGACAAACAAGGTACATAAAAGGTTTAATTGGATTAGTCGCAGATTTCAAACATTTGTACTGTATGTATTGGGAATTTTCCAGTATCTTGTTGAGTATACTTTTACTTACTAACATAACTTTGGTTAATGAGATATCGCAATGGTGGGTCGTAGGCGATGGGTGTAAGGAGAGAAAATAATCCTTAAAAATCAACATAAAGTTAACGATAGAACAATATTTAATTTGCACACAAATTTAAAAGCTAATAAGTTTAAAACACCAGCTTGTTTGCTAAACGAGGCTAACACAAATTTCCTGCATTAACCTAGTAGTTTTACCTGCTCTGAATACACCGGGGATTCAATAAGATTGTGGGGCAAAGTAAAGCAACGTCCTGTAGCTAATACAATCTCGGCCACAAAGCAAGGTGGAGCGGGTTACAAGTGCGTAACAAAGCTTATAAAGGGGACAAAGATGAAAACAACGACGTGACGAAACCACCCTAACGTCTCAGGGAGGTCACTGACCCAACTCTTATTTACCCCATTCTTTGTAAAACTCTTTTCTATGAAAGTAATTGTGGTTTGAATATTGATGTTGAAACATTTGATACTATTTCTTTTGTACAATTTAAAGTAGCTTTTGAGTAACTGATATTCGAATCTGTCACTCAGAATATTATAATTTTCGAAAAGTGAGATGATATTTTAAAGATGAGAATTTGAAGCAATGAGAAAGCTTTTGATATCACTGGTACATCTGTCTTTAAATACATCAGGTAAACTAATAAATAAATACGAATTGAAGAAACTAGTTCAACGCAAGTGTTGTGCCGTGACATCCAATAAAACTGTCCCAACACAGATGCATCGGTCGTCATAACTTGAGCAATTACGAACACCACGCTCCATCTAGTTCAACTAAAACTTATAAAAGACATTCCTCCTTCACAAAGAAAGGTGAAAATGGAAGGTATTAAACCAGACAAGCTTCGACAATAGCTTTAAAAGCCTTTGTCTGATCTGGCTGCGTCGAGATGAATACGGATCCCTTATACGCGGTTAGGCTCTGGGCATTTATTCCTTTTTCAATGATTTATGGCTTTCTTGTTGGATAATCGAAGTGCTCTTGTAGTTAAGTTTTATTACTGAATACACGTACTGATAGTGCCATCGATGATGCATCTCATACTTGTGCAATACTAATAAATATATCACTGAGATATGCAGATTTTTTTATTCATTCGTTATTTTATGATTAATGGCCAAATGGTTTAATCTACATGCGATGTTTCTGCTCTGGTTAGCAATAGACAGTTTCGAAGATATAATTAACGAGTGTCAGATTAAAATATTTTCAAGTTTTTTAACATGTTTTTTTAACAAACAATCAATAACTCATTACTAACCAGACGTTCGAGCAGATGTATTGTTGTAAGGAGGCAGAAAATTTGCATTTGAATCTGATCTCTTGTTTATTTCTTACAAAAGGAAAAGTTTCAAGCAGTAACAAGGCTTGTTAATTAAAACATTCGCGGAATAATAACAATAATTAATTATTAAAATGGAGAGAAAACGGGAAACTGGGTTGAAATGAGGGCACGAGTGAGCACATCGAATTTGTCAATCTGGTAATTAAGCAATCGTTTTGTATTACTAAATACTCGTAACTCGGTGAACGGTACTTAGTACTTGAAGACCATATGGTCCATTATTATTTTAAAACTAGAGGCCGCCCGCAACTTCGTCCGCGTGGATTCCTTCCGATCCCTCGGGAACTCCGGGATAAAAAAGGAGCCTATATGTTATTCTGGGTCTTCAGCTACCTATATTTACCCAAATTTAATCGTAACCGGTTCAATAGTATTTGCGTGAAAGAGTAACAAACATCCGTACATACATACATACATACATTCTCAGAAACTTTCGCATTTATAATATTAGTAGGATATTGTAGCCTCATTTACGCATATCTCTCTTGAACAAGAATATTCAAGCGTTGTACTTCAGCCAAAAATTACTAGGCGTGCCGAAATTGTTTAGGTCTTAGATACATTCGTCATCATTGAAAACCTTACCCACTTGGTCCAGTTTCCTTTTAACATTCCGATCTATAGAGAAAAGCGTGACTTGAAGGTGAGTGAATAGTGTGAATAGGTGTTTCCATTTCATACAAGTGAGAGAACATCGTGAGTATTCGTGAGCAACTAAAGTACTATGTAATTTGGCTATAGTATGCATTTAGGCTTTCGTTTCAATAAAAACTTAAAACAGTCCATTTTCTCCTGCAAATAAACTCTGGAATAAACATAATTAATTTATTCATGATTCATTGAGGGTAGTAGGTTAAGTTTAATAGAGATTCTGTTATTTTTAGGAAAATTCATGTTAAATAATTATTTATTGTTGCCGTCACTTCTACTACCTACTGTGTACCTACTACTTTATAAATATATTATTTTCATAGATTTGTAAACACTGCTTAAAAATAGTCTAGATTCCAGCCTTTTCATTGAAAACAGGTAGTAAGACACGGGCCCTGAATGAGAGTGATAGAAATATAGATTAAGCTATGTAGCAAAATGATTAAGTTGAAATTACGAATAGTAAAACCCCCGTAGTTTAAGAAACCGATTTCGTAGAGTAGTGATTACTTGATTAGTGAGATTACAAAAGACTTACGACTCCATCATAAAGTAACTATCGTCAATTTCACTGGACGGTAGAGTCACAGTCGATAATTGCACAGCGCCTCTAGCGTACGTGAACGGAACTAATTTCATATTACGGCATGACATTATTATGTCAAACTTGATTGCGTGCATACTTGGACGATAATTGCTTGATCCTTTTGATATTTGGATTACAAGTTAATCATCATTATATGCTATTTGTGATTATGAAGACAGCTACTAATTTATTGGTAGAAATTCTGTATTTCGCTAGAAACTATTGAGAAAAGTAGAGCATGAATGGCAGTAGAAGTGCTACAGTAAACAGAACCAATACTTGGGAAAACAAACAATTCAGAACGAAATTGATATTTGTTTCTTCAATAATATTTTCCTGTAAACAAATAATGGGCTGCACTCAACTAACGGCAACTGATTGAATCTTTTCGTTTTCCCCGCGGGAATGGGCACCGGTTTGATTCGATTTTCAAATGCAGGTCAGACCAAATTGCATCGCCGACTGGATTTCTTTAAATGAATTTAGTTTTGTCGAATTGAAATATGTGCGAATTCAGAACTGAGCAATGGAGAGAATGGAACACACTTCTACAATTAAATAAGTATTTTACTGGTATGCACCTGAAAGTAATTAACGAAAGCAATAAACATTTTTAATGATATTCAGCGCGTACATTTATACGGCGTTTAGTTGCAATTTTGTGTTCAGTAATAATTAATGGATTATGTAAGAACCTGCATATTAGTATTCTCTTTATGTTTCGTAACATGCACGAGATTTTATGCAAAGAAAATGTATTTTAGTCATTGAAAGAACTGTTCAATGTTTTTTAAACCACTCGAAGTTCAAGTATATTTTTTCTGCATAATAGCACTCACCACTAAACGTTTTAATTCTCTCCACTTATTCTTGTTAGAAAAACTAGCAATCTACTTGTTTAATTTTAGTTCGAGCTCGTTGTAATTTTCAATTATACAAGAGAAACGTTTGCAAACCGTATGTACTGATTGTGTAAACATCTCATTCGCAAATGCTAAAATATTCTCAGATGGACGGTCAAAGGGTTATTATTCACTGATTCCGACCGCTAATACGTAAGCTTAATGTCCGAGGGTTTTGGCAACATATTATTCTAACGCATTTTTTTAAGGTTCCTTATAAAGTATTATGTTACACTGACCATAGCTTACCTTTCAAGGGCTCTTCAATAACAATGTGAATTAGAATTAGGGTGGCGCCCTCTACCTTCCGAACAATAGACTGCGCCATTATAATAAGTTTAAACCCGGATTACACGGTTTTAAGTGTAAACTCAAAAACCCGGTGAAAAAATATGCAAAATGCAGAAAAAGTATTTTGCAATTGTAATTTGGGCTTTACACAATTGAATTATTTCAATCCTCTCGCTTTGGAGTTTATTTTATTCGGTGGATTACGCAGCATTCGTAACAGTATTCCGTCTCCACACGTTATTGTTATCGGCATATGCATATTAGGGAACGGAATATCAATCACGGATATATAAAATATTACGAGAGAGAATTTAAAGCGGGAGACATCTATCAAATTTATAACTGTTACATAATTATTTTGTACGAGGTACGTACAACTACACAACATGATGGGTCTCTTCAGTTATTAGCGTGAACAAATAACCTAAAAATACCCTTAGTTTGGACTTCGTCAAAAAATAATAATAACTGATGTAGATAAACAAACAGTGTACTTTCATATACCCCTTCATTTAAACATTGTTAAAAGTCATAAAAATAGTTGGACATAAGACTTCATCGTGATAATTGTATTTTTTTTTGTATTTTTGCGCACGCCTTGCTTTAATACATTTTCTAATGCAGCGAAGTCAATTGCGAACTGTCAGCATGCAATAGAGCTATTGTCCAACCGACGAACATTTGTTAAATCGAGATGTTATTACAAAAATTACCATAATCGAAGCAACCAGCCGTAAAGACATTGTGAGAGACCCAAGGGTGGCCAGTAATCAACAATCGGGGAATTTCGACAATCACCCTACTAACAATCAAATTTCATCTCTATTAATACTAAGTAAGGTTCAATTTTCTGTACAATGTTTTCAACGTATGTCGGTATTTTTTAAGCAATGTAAATATGCAAAATCTAAAGGGTTAGTTCAATGACCCGATTGAAGTGTCGCGATAACATTTTAAGGTGTTAATTTGTGTTACATAGTGGCCTTATCGGAAGTTTGTATCAGTTTTTCGAAATGAATGTTCCCCTACTGGTATTCAGGATTGTTGATCTTGTTAACTTTGATTTAGGAAGGTCTGACTTTTAAACAAATTTTACGTGCCATGTATATTTAAGCTAAATACACGTTTTAACAATATTAAATTCCTAGCAATTTGCTTAAGAACTAGGATATAATTTTAATTAGTTTACATCAAATAAGACCCTATTCAAGGCGGGAGGACCTTCAAAACTATGTACAAATATTAATACAAACTATCCGACAATTTGGTGTTTGATGAAATGAAACTATTTACGAGTTCTCTACGACATTAACCATGAGTTTGTGCGAGTGTTTGCACAGTGTGCTGCAAACATTTTATATTTACGCTAAGTCTAGACTAGTCATGTAATAAATTAGTTAAACTTGTACACTATCCGCATACGTAATAAAATAACGAAGTCACACTCTGTCTTTTACCCTGAAACTTTTTCTATGCTCTCCCAATGAAAATTTCCCGTGAAAATTTTGGGACATTAGCGGTTTAGGACTCGTATGTCGATATTTGATCGAATATTATGTTATTTTGGCTGAAAAGTCTAACGGAGATAAAAACCATCATTGTATTCAAAAGAACCAACATTTGTCAAGTTTATGGGTTTCAGTAATCAGTATACCTTTTTAACACATTTTATGTAATTTGTTTACAACTCATTTTACGACTTTCCAAATGAAAAGAATTGCAGCCGGCGCCTTCCTAAATCAATTTCCTCATACAAGGACAAGAGTAAAAAAAACATACTTATTTCACACTGTACAATACCGTCCGAAATGGTACGTGTTCTAGCAATAAAAATGGCAATAATTTTCCTGTACATAATAAAACAACTGAGACCAAATTGAAAGAGGGCGACATTTTTATTGAGCGATAAAATATGAACAAGTACATCACAGGATTCAAGGGTCATGGCGCCATTAAGTTGTGCAGTTTTAATTTTCACTAATAAAATGTATTGTAAGTATTGTGCTTTTGAGTACTCGTGTAATTTCAAGATTGTTGATTAAAATAGAACAGTTAGGGGTTTTGTTTCAGAATAACGATTTCCGTATCTCCTGTGCGAAAAAATCAAATTAAGAGTAACATGTAACGAACATAACTGCAATAGTAATAAAACATTCATGTAATTATAATCTTCCCTCGAATATATCCTGTGTAACGGTGCAATATATTATTATTGTAATTACTATGTGCAATGACCGTCTTTCCTACCGACCAACAGCATCGTTAAGAGTCTGTACTGTTTCAAATTATCCAGAGGTAATTTTAAATTCAAATACATAACTTGCAGATGCAGAAGATACTTCGCTATCACATTCATCCCACAGCTACAATGAATAATGTATTTAAAAATAAAATTCAGAAGAAATTGAATAAAAGACGTCACAACCGTGAAAGGAAAACTGTGAATGTTGTCAAGAAAATTGAAACTCAAGAATAGATAGCACAAAATGAAAGCGTCAGAAACGTACTTTGAGATAAAATATGCAGAACGGAAGTAGTCCAAAGAGACTCAGATTTTATTACGAAAATAATTTGCGCTGAATAACGTCTTTAACGTTTGCTTGCATAATTTAATAATAAAATGATTAATTAAAGAAAGGATAAAGCCGTACTAACTGCTCCTAATATTCGTGAATGATATCAAAATTGTTTGTAATTTATATTTGTTTTTTTTCAACGTTGCTCATTTTGCAAGCGTTAAAAAAGAGCCATTCATTTGGACAATCGGAACAAATACTCGAGCTTATTTGTATTATAGCTGACTGGTTTTATGGCTGTCAGTGTGTCCAGAGATACCAGTTCCACCAGAATTTGTTTGCACAAATCTTCATGTTTATTTTGAGGCATACAAAAATTTTAATTTTATTCAAGAGGGTCGTTATTGTAACATGAGTGTGCCACTTCAAATTGCGATCTATTGTCATCATGGCTTTTATTATCTGCGACCTTTTTGCAATGTTAGAAAAACAAACTTTTTGTTTGTGTGTCGTTAGCAAACTTGTCTGTCACATTTCTGTCGGAGTGACAATTGGTTCGGGAATTGGATTTTGTACTTTAAGATTTGTTAGTAGAGTTTAAATTCATGTTGTTATAAGGATTTGTAACATCGTTAGTAATTCAATATGTTACTAAAACAAAAAACACAGTCGCATTGAGCCGCAAGGGATCAGCGGTGAACAGATGGTGGTACTACCATAAGTGTTATATCTTATCTAGTCGATAATAATTTCATCGATGTGTTATCCCACTAATTGATTTGTTCATTAACGATCAATTTATTAAACACCAGTTTAAACACCATCTGTTTTTTATCTAACGACGCTTTACAAATTTATGTTTGGATAAGCAATTAGTTTTAAACACATTTCTTCCATTAAATTTTATGTATTTTTTATTGCGCCTTTATAAGTTTAGGATGTGTAGTTCTTCTGTGTAAGTATCATGAAAGTTTTACATGTTTTATTTAAAGATCCTAAGATTATTGTTTTCAAATAAAGTAGGTGTGGTTTCGTTTTAAATAGCTATGAATACTAAACACTTTTAAAAACAGAGGCTCGAAGCCAGCAAAGTAATGCATTATCTAGTAGTCAGCGTTCAGCACACAAAATGGTGTCGCTGATACTTTTTTGTTTAGCTTTCGTAGAGACTCAATTTCAAGATCAAGATCAAATAGAACTAAGATCAGGAAACCGTTTTTAGTTTGTCCATTTGTTAACATGTAATTATAACGAAGTATTTGCATTGGTCAAATAGCAAAAGAAATCGTAACATCTGTATCAAATCTACATCTGCTTCCGTGGTTTGAATGAATGCAATGAATATACCAAATTGAATAACGCTACATTTGATTGTGCTAACAAATTGACCGGATGTCCATTTTTATTAAAGTTTGCTCAACCCTTTCTTCAATTTAGTCTTACAATATTCTTTATGCCGATAGAATAACATTGAAACTAGTTTATCCAGCCATTATTTAAACTTAGAGCATAGCTATTAAACTTTTATGTACATTTTTATTTGTGGTGCCCCTAAACCCCTGGACATTTTTCTCAATTACCGTTACGTAAAAAGTGAAATTACTCCAATGTTTTTGTTAGCTCACTTAACTCATAAATAATGTGTTAGCTAGAGTAATAAAGTCGCGGTTTGCTCCTATTTTCTTAAGACAAATGGTCCCTTTTCAGTAATAACATCTAAAAATAAACAGCTACACAGCGTCTTAAACCTTTTCGGTAATATAACTCTAATCCAGTTAATAATATTATAAATTAATTTTACCCATTAATGTCCCACTGCTGGGCAAGGGTCTCCTCCCGTAATAAGGAAGGGGTTAGGTCTTGAGTCCACCACGCTGGCCAAGTACGGGTTGGGTATGTTAATATTTAGTTCTCAGAAAATAATTGAAGGTTCCTATTCAAAACAATTGAAGACAACCTTCGTTCCGGATTTAAATGTACGCAATTTAAAAAAATCATGGCAGGCACTTGAAACAAGCTCGAGGATAATAAAAGGAAGAGGTTAAAGTAAAAAATAAGGAATTTTTGGACGGAAACAATTAAGAAATTTTGAAAAATTCGTTACCGTTTAATTAAATCAGAACAAGAGTCAACGTAACGAACCGTAAAGTCACGCGCGGCGCACAAACGAACTTTACCTTTTACTCTACTATTACGAACATTTATACTAATCATTTTTGTTGAAGAAATCAAATAATTATACCTGTGAGTAGCTACATAATTACTCAAGCTCTGATGCATGACCTACAAACTTAGTTTACACAGGTTATTTTTTCTTATGTCTGCCTTTTATAGTCTGGTGCTAACAAGTTTTAAAATATCATCTCAACTGGCCTATTTTATATAATGACACAGATATAAATAACTTAATAGCTACTGACCTTCAATCTAATTCAAGGTGCCATTTATGAATCGATAATGCAAATCGACTGTTATAACTAGGGATGGGAAAATCCGACTAATTAATAGAGAGTGAAAAGATTCATTTTGTAAATAATTTATTTTGTTGCTGTTATTCTTAAATCGTTATCTTCATTCCAATTACGTCTGGAATTGAGTCACTTTGTTCACACCAGACTTCACCAGAGTGCTAAAGCGTTGTCAGTTAAAAATAGGCACTTTCATCTGCTGGCTTCTAAAACATCAAAGTCAAGGTAATGAGGGCGGCGAGGTCGAGCTTTCGTGTCGCTTTCATTAATTCATTCTTAGCTAACTTCTGCCATACAAATTGTATGAACATTTAGAATTCTTAATTAGTTCTCTGAATGTTGTGATTTGTGTTGTCTTGGTGTATTGTGATAAGGACTTAATTCTGAGTAGGTAATTGTACGTAATAAGGGTTTGACAATGTTTATTCATTTTAGCTTTGTTCCTGTTAAATTGAAAGCACAGCAAATATTTTTTAACTACCGATTGACCGCACATAAATCATCGAAAACTGAAACATCATCCATCGAGCGCCGGTTGTGTACAATCAGGATGGTCGTAAATTGACATCACTAGAGCGCATAGGCACGTTTTCCAGCTACAAACACAGTAATATTTTGAACTTGATTCGCAGTACAATGCCGCACTGTGCTATAACAGAGCAGAACGTGTGTATGCTTCCAAACGGCCGCTAACAAAGCTACACGACACTGCGGTCGACATGTTGCAATTTACGTCGCGGTGTCCCTGTTCGCATTGAAAAATATGGATGTATTTTTTTACACCGCAAACGATAAACTGCAAACGATGCAAATTGACGCCTTTGACGGCGTGAAGTGCTATCAAGGTTTCGGTAATTTTGAACGAGGCACACTCCACTTATTAATTGATGGCCGCGCGACATGGACGCCCAGTAATTAAAAATTCAGCGACTGCACGCTAAAAATTTTAAAATGGACGTCCATTTAAAATTCTACATTGACGTTGCTCCCGGCGCATAGTGATGTTAATTTTACAGGGCTCACAATCAAATATTCGAAGGTAATACAATTTATTGTATTCCTACAGAGCACGCGTTTCGTAAAAAAGGTTCAAAATTAAAAACTCGAACCCTTTGTCGCAACTACAATAGATGTAAAATTTTTGAATTCCGTATTCAAGTATCTAAGTTCATTGACAAACACGCGTACGACAAAATTAATTAGTTCCATCAATCATTGCATGAATGGTGTCAGCCGGGACACCGGCCCACTAGTTTGAAAAAGACCAACTATCAAAAAAAAATTGTAACGTGATTCGACCATTGTGTGTGAACCCTTCCATTAGTGGATTGATAAAAAGTACCGAGTTGTGACGCCTGCGCCGGGCGTGCTAGCGCTTGGGCGGAGATATAGTGGAACAATATTTTGAATGCGTTCCCGATATGATAAGTGAAGATTTATTCTTCTGTCGGTCGCAGCAATTGGTGCAGGCGATCCGAAATGCCAGTTGTTTATTTACATAAGCTGATAAGTAATTGTGACAAATGTGTGGAAGGATTTAAGAAGAATACTTAAGCTCGTTCCCGAAGATTTAAAATTAGAAGTAATTTGTTTTAAGATAAGTTTTAATGGTTAATAAAGATTAATGCTTAAATAATATTAAACTTACACCATGTAATGTACACCGCGGGATACATCATGTAAAGTACTTCGCGGCAAGGGCATATTATTTTTATTTAGAAATAGGACACGTATATTTTTTTATAATAGATCTTTTTATTAGATACCAGCCCTATTTTGTGGTATCCTTTTAGTTGCCGTACTGACAATAGCAAATACTTATCGATTACTCTTTGTGTGCTATTGCGCATCATTATGACAGCGAAATCGATAGAGTTGTATTATATTTCTGCGAAAAATAAGTAGAGATACAATTCTATCAGGATTTGACAAATTGTATCCAAATAAAGCATTATTTTTATTATTAGTTCGTGGGCACACGCCCCTAAAATACGTTTGAGCGACAATACGGTACAGTACAGATATGCGTGGTGATAATTTACATATGTATAGGTGATACTTTGAATATGACAGCAATCTATCATGCTCGGTGACAATGCGCATGCGCCCTCCGCGACCTTTCGACATATTCCATTCTCGAAATGAAATGAAAGTTCGTTTGAGTAATTTCAGGGGTGTCCCTCCTGTGTTATGTGTATTATTATTCGCAAAATGTTTTATTAAAAAAATAACAAAATACGCTTTTTCAAAAACTTTTTAAATTCGAATATTTCGAAAGGAGTCTTGTTTGTTATTTTTAGGGATACAACAATAGGCAACTGTCACGATCATCATGTTGCATAAAGCTGGGGTAAAAATGAAAATATTTGACATAACGAGCTTCACCAACATTTTGGAAATATTCATTTTAAGTAAATATTTAATATGCTTAATTAAATTACTACGTGGCCGCTAGTTAGTTTCTAACTACGAGTAAATCACGATCGATCAATGTCAATGAGTGTTGAAAGAAATGATGAATCACCAATCATCGGTGCGCCTGCATAGCCATTATTGAAATATTATCCGGGATTGTTTATTGTACTGGCCTGTAAGACTGATGTTCGTACAATAATAATCAATAATCGCTAAAGTCCGATGAAATTTTACAACATAAGCTATTTCTACGCTTAAATAACATTATAGGGGAGAATAGCAATTTTGCACGCTTTGCATGCAGTTTGTATGCAAAATAAGTACTAAAATGTAATTCTAAGGTAAATGTTTTGGTCGTATATGAGTGATAGCGTCATAAACAAGGAATAACATAAACATTTGCGGCACCGTTCATTATCATTGTCATTCGGTGCCGGGCGCGAACGCAATTGGCATAACAATACAAAGCCGGCGCATCTCTACACAATAAAAAAAAAAAAATGCATTTTGACATTTGTTGTTGTCATGAGTGACAGCCGTGCTAGTGTCAAAGTCAAAAATATTAATTTAGTGTCAAAAATTTACATTATAAAACGCGAAATAAAGGGTCTTATTGATTGACTTTGGTAGAGCTTTTTTAAGCATACACTCAATTAATTATAACGGAAAGTAGTAGCAATTTAACCTGTCAAAAACAAGGGCATTGTAAATTAAGAATTATGATTAATGCAGTAATAGTATGAGAAGTTGAAAACTTGAAAACAATCAAAATAATGTCATTGTAATATTTCTAAATTAAAACAGTCTTTAACAGGTTAGAAGAAAACAATAATTGTTAAACAAAAGGCTTAACCCTACAACGAGCGTGTTAACCTTTGTTTACACTGTGAGAAAAAAATATCCCTAAATTAAAAGTCGTTACTAATTTGTAGTCATTTACATATCGCGGTGTTCGTTTTTGTTACATTGTTTGTAACAAAAAAGTTGTTACACGTATGTTCGTAGTAATTATATGTTGTAGAGTACTCCTTTGTATCTCCACTCAGGATATTTGCGGTAGTAAAAACACCGTTATTTGCTTTAACTTTGTTACTTTTAACGTTTTTATAATGTAGTTGCAAAAGGGCATATTTCATATAGAAGACATGATACATACGCCTTTTTAGAGATGATTATTGAAATTTGCCGATGTTAGAGGAGTGATAGCCGACTGGTATAATAAGTAAGTTAGTTAGGTACCTAGATAGGTACCTAATGATTTTTTGAAATTATGTGTGTATTAAAAAACATCACTTGTTCCAACTGTACTGTACTGAAAACATGGTGATGCAATGGGTAGAGTTTATTATAATTATTAGTACTAGCTTTTACCCGCTTTTTTTCAATTTTACCATGGGAATGCGTCATTTCCACGGGGTAAAAAGTAGCCTATGTCCTTTCTCGGGTATTGAAATATCTTGATACCAAATTTCATGCAGATTGGTTTAGTACTTTGGGCGTGATTGAGTAACAGACAGACAGACAGACAGAGTTACTTTCCCATATATAATATTAGTATGGATTGATTTTGTTTGAGTATTTCTACGATAAGTTGACTAACATCAAAGATAGTTATTGTACTCAATTTCGAGTTGCAATGATTATGTCATTATTTCTGCAATAATTATAGGTTATGTTGACTTGATTACACACTATTGAATTGGATGGTGGAACATGGGTTTCTCTCACAATTATTTTATAGCGAAAAGTCTCACAGGTAATGCAATAACGTAATCAACTGACTTGACTAACAAATGATATTAATTAATTAATTACTGACAGTAGAATATAAAAGCTTGGGTAATACCTACTCATAGGTAAAAAAATGTTTTAGGTTAAACCAAAACCTCGAAAATATTCTATACAAGCTTTATGATTTTATCTGGGGGCACGGAAGTGCCCCCGCAAGTCGAGCAAAAAAAAAGCGGCACGGCCGTAACATCCTTTTCTCGAACAAATTCGGGCTATATTTGACACCCCTATAATTTCGTTGTGGATAAAACAAGAAGCCTGGATTTTCAGCAACTAATCAGTCACTGTATAAACACGGTATATTTAAAATTTCAGTCAATTTGAACCAGTAGTTTAAGAATGACAACTTGTTAAAATTTTGAATTTTGTCACTCACTGATTCACTGATTCACTGACTCACTGACTCACTGACTCACCGATCATCAAAAGTCTAAGGTACTTCTAGCAGACTTAGAAGCTTAAAATTTAGAATACAAATAGGGTTTAGTGTCTTAATCATGGGAAAAATTTAATATTTTCTAATTTCGGTCCAATTTTCTAAATACACCAACTGCAACAATAACTTTGTGATCCCATATAAATACATAAGATTACAAGGTTACATTTGCAGTTAATGAATTATTATTACTGTAGAAAATAAAATAAATAGGTGTAAATAGGTACCTACTATATGAGGCATAACGGGAGGGGGTATAGGGTGGGTAAGGGTGTTTAGCCCATGAAACTGAACAACATTCCCATAGGAAAATATGTTGAATTATGAAAAAAAAACGTCTTTCCATACAAATTGGACTTATGTTCGCTCTACAAAAAGAAGTGAGATGCCATCAAAAACATTCTGTAAAAACCTCAAGTCTCGCCGTAAAAAGTTGTGAGATCTATATAATACCAAGTCGATTAATCTATTTAGTCTCCACTTAAAGGACCTTCTGTCTTAAGTTATTACGTATGTTATTATCATGCCAGTTAAAAAAAAATACCTTTAAAACAAATAGATCGACTTGGTCATCGCAAGAAAACACAAATTCGCCATTAACATTTCAGGTGCATTAACTTCTCGTCATGCTATGTAGTGCGATACATACTAATAATTAAATCATGCGATGGCCAGGTCGGTCTATTTGTTTTAAAGGTATTTTTTTTTAATTGGCATAATAATAACATACGTAATAACTTAAGACAGAAGGTCCTTTAAGTGGAGACTAAATAGATTAATCGACTTGGTATTATATAGATCTCACAACTTTTTACGGCGAGACTTGAGGTTTTTACAGAATGTTTTTGATGGCATTAAATTCTTGTGGTGAAATAAAACTCTTTTACATTAAAAAAAAACTTTCAGATTTCGAGTTTACGATAATAAACAAATAACAGATGTATCTATAAATAGTTCCTTACTCGTCCTATATCCGAAAACGATTCACATCTTTTTACAGCAATTGTCTAATAAATCATACACTCACCTATAAGAGCGCACCGGAGTTCAAATAAAATAGTTTATTTGAATTGAATATAACAATGGATTTGCGGGCTCTAAATCTATTGATGTTAGCAAAAAACATTGTAAATGTATTTTTTATTCGTCATCGAAACTAGCCGTTTATGAATGGTACGTGAGCCGGCAAATCAAACAGAGCTTTGTTTCACCATTTATTTGTATCTATTGTTTCCTCGAAAATATGTCGCCTCGATATTCCAGGCGCGAATTATTCGAAAAAGGTTAAAGATATTGAAGAAGCTTTTCTCTGAAATATTTTGCCTGTTGCTTCACGCTTTTAGACAATATGTGTACAAAGATCACGTATTTTACACGTTTTAGGATGATTTTATTGTTGCTGTAGAATATTTTGTATGCAATTCGCGATTTGCGCTTAAGATTTATGTAATTGCTACTTATAACTTCGTGCGTGTTTCAACTAATTAGCTTGCACGCTGTAACTGTAAATCTTGGAATTCTAAACACATTTTCTTTCTTTTTTTTTCAATAAAATATAGACCTAATCAGTTTCAGGTCGAACTACACAAAGACATTTATTTTATTACGACCAAAGAAATACTTACAAAAGTACCCTCTAGTATTCAATTAGTAAGTAACTTTATATCAGTAAACCCGTTCATTGAAGGACTCTTTGTTCAGGGATGCGACCAAATATAATTAAAAACGCTCTGCAAAACCTCACCCTGTTATTTAGAGACCAAAATAATGTTTGCTGTTTCTTGTTTGGAGTACCGCGCCCATGCATTTAATGAATAAATTGGGCTCATCCAATTTGCATACATTGTTAGTAAAATGTTTGTTAGGAAAAGATTTTATAAATACATTTTTTTACATTATTTTGTTTACGTATGAATGGATAAATAAAGTAACAGCATCTGTTGACAGTCAAATTTGTTTTGTTGTTCAAATGGATTTTGTATCATCGCCACGTAAAATGTTACACAGCGAGCGGCGTTAGTAACTACCGTAACCAGTTATGTTTTTAATTAATTACACTGTTATTCTCTTATTTCTTAATAAACCAGAAAAAATACATGCCTGTTTTGAGATTGCTCTACTTAATACCAAATGACTATGTTGTAAAAATGTACACTTATCTAAAATGTTTAGCACGGTCTTGTAATGAAATACAATAACACAAAACTTAATTAGAAAAGCTCTACCAATCGTTACAGATCCGATATTTCATCAGCGACTTTATGTCTCGATACAATAGCTGGCAGATAAGCTAATCAGAATTTATAGGACATAATCCTAGAATAGCTCGGTCCAATATTATACACAATACATTTTTATGGATACACATTTCTGTTTGCTCTCGATCTAAACGTCTATTTAGCCAGCGGACCGATGAAAATTAAAAATGTATTTTTAAATTTAAGTTCACAATACGGGAGTGCAGTTAGTCTAACGCGATAAACCGATAGTAAAATCTAAATGGTCCGTGAAAATTGTGCATTATCGTAAATAAAGAAGATAGTGTGACAACAGAGGTGCTCTTCATGCAACAATAACGGGACGTTTTTCAAACCCTTTACGCTCTGAATTAAATGCTATAAATCTTGCTCGAAATCTGACACGATTCTGTCTCGCTTCCAATGTCAAATTGATAAAAGTTTTTTAGTTTGCGATGGGTGAAAAAAGGTGCTGTATTATACAACTTGTAAAATAATAATAGGATTATTGCTCAACTTTTGTATTTTAGAAAAAACTGATCGAATTGAGTGAAACAAAACTGTAATTTTGTAGTTTCTTGTTTAATCCTTTTAAATCGGAATGTTGCGGTTGCTGCTTTTCCAAACTGATGAAATAATTTACCTAATAAGTTTATAACTCTTACAATTTAACTTAACATCATTCGTCAGTGGAATACAAGCCTGTTTGTATTGTCACATCGAATAAAGAGATCATCGTATCTTCGGGTGTCAATCGATGAAATCCAATACGTAACCTAACAAGAATTATGAAATATTCTTTATTATAACAACGAACATCTGTCAACCAGTTTCAACAAACATAACTCACCGTCCGTACAATATTATTTAAAACAACAAAAACTTGTTATAACAGCGTCACAGTGCCTGAACACATACAATCGGACATCCGACACGCGCTCCTTATTAAATTATAAAGAAAATAAACCGGTAAAGTTGAAAACCCAACCATTTTGAAAGACCCACCGTTATCTTCATTATCTTGTACAGATAAAGCTTTTAAAATGTGCCGATTTATAGGTAGGGGAAGCCGCCGGAAAGGACCGCCACGCGCCTAACCAGGTGGGTGTGATTTTTTCTGAGCCGTATTGAAAAAGGAAATGACTTTTAAAGCCAATTTCTTTTAAGGGTCTTGTGAATGAGTAGACACGGGACAAAAAAGATATTTAATTTGAACATTACGAAGAAGGAAGTCGTTATTAGTTTATTTAATTTTAATGATGTACTTAATTGGAGTTATGCTGGAGGCTTGTGCATTGATTTTATGACGTAGGTACGTGGTAAAATAGAGCATTAATTATTGTGATTTAGAGCCTCTCTCGCATAAACAGGGAACTAATTGGGTTTACTCATTCATTAGAAAGTCATCTAAATAATAATTACTTGTACCAGTAAATAAACCGCATAGCTGTAGCTAGAAACACAGATCGTAAATGTCTCATCATAGGTACTGGATGTATTCGAGTAACAAGAATTCTTAACGGTACACATTTTGACGACGTTAGCGTAAACAATTCAATACATAGTTTGTTATATTTTTTTTATATAAATTTTAATAAGTTTGTGGTTGATGGTGCCAAAATTAAAAACAAAAAACTACTTATTAATTAATAATGACTATTTTGCACATTTAATTCGGAACTTTTAAGGCTCTCACCAACAGATCGATCTACGGGAATAACGTCGGATTTAAAAATGATCCCTTAAGCGTAAATTCCTCAATTGGCTTCCACTCAATTCACCTCATTTTATTTGTTAAACTTCCTTCTGAGAAAAGAAATTGAATTGTTTCCAAGCCGCGATAAGATTAAATGACGATTTATCTTTTTTGTTTGACGCCCGAGAGAATACTTCTCTCTTTCTCTATTGATAGGATTTTGAATTCTTTCGAGAATTTCGAATTATAAGAATTAAAATATTTATTTCTTGGGTATTTCAAAAGTAAATTACAAATGACTCGTTTACCGCCAATATCATTATTATCGAAAAATAGGTAACAATAAACCTATTTATTAGTGGATGCTAGTATTATAAAAACC
This sequence comes from Anticarsia gemmatalis, assembly GCF_050436995.1. Lineage (NCBI taxonomy): Eukaryota > Metazoa > Arthropoda > Insecta > Lepidoptera > Erebidae > Anticarsia > Anticarsia gemmatalis. The sequence goes on from NC_134760.1 coordinate 6,900,352, forward strand.
CTTAAAAAAAACAGAATTTTATTCGATGGAATATAATTACGCGGGTTCCTTAGAAAAATCATCAAATTGCGTAATTTGTAGAACAAGTGGGAGTTGTTTTAGATTAAGAGCACAGGCCATAGACCACAAGCATTGGCGAATTTTTTCTATGTTTATCTTTAATTACAACTTGGAATTAGGTTAGATTTCAAATAAACTAGACAAGAATCGTAATAAACCACCTTTCTAAGTAAATTAAAGATTGTAATCGAACTATCACTGATTACAGCTGATTAGACGAATTCCAGGGAATTGGTTTAATAAGACTTATGCTGTAACTAATTTGTAAAATACGATTATTTTTGCACGCTATTTGGTTTCACACATAATTTTGTATGTTAAACAAGTTTATGTCAAAATCATCAAAGATAAATATCGTTTAATGTTCCTACAATTTCGTACATACATTTTATGTAACAACTTATTTCACGCACACACGAATCTAAATTAAGTTTTCTAGTCCGTAGTAAGAAGCGTCTTTGGTTCTTACCTGTAATTGGGAATAAGGTGTTATAGGTAAGTACCTGACAGAATAATCTACTAGATACTAGAGGTACCTAACTGAAGGACACTTTTAATTCCAATCTCCTTCCGAATTTATATTTTACTAGATTTTACTGACCTTGCGATAATAAGTGCCTAAATAATTCTGTATTACGCTTATCTTCTAATTCTCTTATTCTTAATCTTCTGTAGACTGGATTGATTAGATGATTATATTCCTGAGATCAACATAGGCAACATTTTGTTTGAATGAAAGCCAAAATGTATGCTTTTATTGCTACGAAATTCTCAGTAGCAAATCCCATATTAGGTGCCTAAAGGATCTGAATGCAGGCTGTGATGTTATTATGCAAATGAATTCTTAGTTTTGGGTAAACAAATTGTGGATACCAAGATGTTAACGGTTTCAAAAAAAAAATTTTAATCACAAATAGATTAAGGATATCGACAAATAACGGAACATTAAAACAGAACAAAATAATAAGAAAAGCAAAATATAATTTCAAACGATACAGCCGTTCGTGTGCAAGCAATAAAACAGCGAACCGTTTCGTTTCCCATAAATAACGAAATTTGAAGGGTTTCAATAACATTATTAGGACAAGACGGTAGCGCAGATGTCCAAAGTTTCTTGACAACCGAACACTATTTATTTTGTTACTAAATGAGCCAGAACGTGTGAATGTCTTCGTTCCGTTACGAAGTTAACGACATAAGAACATTACAGTTTCGGTTTCTTAAGGGGTAACTTTTTTCGAAGTCTTATGGGTTTGTCTACAAATCTATTACTTGGTAGTTTTAGAACAGTTCTAAAACGTTAAACTCAGATGTCTAAGGTTAAACCTGGTAAAACCTTAACACAGGAGGAGACAGTATGATGACTCACTACTCTGAGTTACGGCTTCTTTTAAAAGCATATCTTTAGTTACCGATAATCTAATAGAACTCCTCTTGGAATGTGGCAGCAGTTAGCGGGAGGCTTAGGGCACGGTGGCCAATTCCGCGTTCATGGCTACCATAAATCTAAAACGTCTATATTATCTTTTGTGATTTCTGAAGCAGCTGCCAAGAAAAATTAAGTAGATTTGATAGGTTCCTCCCAAAGTGTGTGAAATAATGAATACTCACAAAGTCACATAGCTTCTACTACTAGGTACCTATACCTTCTTCTTACTCATAAAGTCTTGGAAGGCGAACGCTTAGGCACACTACTAGGCTTCAAAACTTGTGAACGTAAAGAAAAATCTCAGGAAGTAAATGTTAGTTGGCATGTGCCTCCGCCATTCATTGTATACGCCGGGAGCGCACCGAACGAAACAAGTTAATTAATTAAAGCGTTTCCCTCAGTTGACTTTTACGAGACAATAAGCACAACAACTCTGTATTTTTCCCTACAAATGTTCGGTAAATAGGCATTTTCGTACAAATTTGTAGATTTTATAGCAGTTACAGCAGACAGTCCCTGTTAGTTTTTCAACTTAGTCAGAATAAGGTAACTTTGAAAATAAGAAGTCCTATGTAGTTTTGCTTTTGAACCTCTGTTTGGGCTAAGGTCAATTTGAAACAGCTTCAAATAAATACGTAAAGGTATATTTACCGACTTTAGAGTTTAACATATGTTATTATTCAGATTGAAACAGGCCTCAGGTTAGGAGGCAGAATATAGGCATTTAAGTGTTTGTTTTGAGACCTGAGTTTAACGCGTTGGGAATTCTTACGAAGAACTTATCTATTAGGAAATCAAGAACCTTGCTACTGTGTAAATAATCCGAATTATTTTGCAAGCAGCAAGCGAATTTCAAAGCGGTTCATGTAACGTGTCACATAAATATATCCAAAGTTAACGCGCGCGGATCGTTCCTTGCAAAATAATCCACGAAATACCCAAACACAAACAAACTTCTAAGCATTATCTTAGTCCCCTGTTGGCAATTAATCCGATCCTAATACGTGTTTAAAACACGATTTAACTAGCGGTAAGTTTCAAGCACCTAACTTAACGTATAGGGTAAAACACTCAGTTATTTTATGAATAATAATATTATAATAATATGGTAACAAAATATAACATTAATTAATAATTAAATAGAGAAGTAAAATAAAATAAACAATTTCATAGATCTAAATTTTACTTTAACGCTATCTAGCGGAGAGCGGTGAAACTAAGTAACTTCATAACTTGATTGCACAGCATCGATTTATCTGCTTTCTTTTTTTTCCGCTAGATGTCATCGTAGAACTATTGAACGCTCAACATTTTTCTAATTAGTTGTTTAATTGATGGCAGTGTTATAAATTTACGTTTGTAAAATGAGTTTGAAAATATTCAAATTTATTTAATTAACAAAACGCTTTTTGTCTATTTAACTGTACAATGATTCTTAAATAGGTAATCTCTGCTTTACCGTCGAGTTTAGCAGAATTAGGGCATGGGATCTTGGGGGAATATCGCATACCTAACTCACCCGGGAGATTTTATATCGCGGCCAGACAGTCTTATTAGATAACTAAGCCTAATTAAATGAGTGCACGGATGGCAGCGTATTATAAAATGTTTCAATTTCGCTCTTTTACGTAAACCATATTAAAAGTAGAACTCTGGATTTGGCGTTCTTTGTTGAAATTGAATTAAAATGAGTTCTATAAGTAGTGTGTTGTAGCTCGATTCTCGACTACTACCGACTACCGACAAAACCGACTTGTCAACGAGAAATTTTGTATGAAAAACTGATCAGCGCCTCTACCGGTCGTTGTAAGAACTATTTTGGCAGTACATTCTAAATGTCAAACTCTCGATACTCGACAGTACAGATTATACAGAATTGCGCCACTGCTATAATATTTGTGTGTGTTGTAGTTTAATCACGAAATGCGGTTTGGTAAACAAATTAAATAGTAGTAGGTACTACGTAGTCTTGTAAAGTTCAAAACTCAAATTGTGTGCAACCTTTGGGTTTTAGGCTCTTTATATTGTGGTATTGCGGTTCGTTAATTTGAAGGGTCTGGATGGTCTGAATAATGCAATGCTAGCAGAAGTTTTGCATTCAACTGAAATGAGTTGGACGCTAAGTATTTTTGTTCTTCACAACTTAACGTTTAAAAATACAAGCAAAATAAATGTTTTTTTTCAAAAGAGAATTTATTTAGTACTTTTCTATGAATTTTAATTTTATCTTCTAAGAGTTGATATCAAGCACAATAGAGAACAATTAGATGCTGTGCAATCGAGTTTAAATTACTCGTAAGTAATATAGTTTACTTGATATTTTTCTAAATTAAAGATCTTTTACAATGCTCTTGTCAAACGCTGAACGGGTTTGGTAGTCCAGCACAATATCTTAGTACAACGATTGTACTGCTTAGTCCATTAATTTTGTCACAGGAAATATTTCTATAAATACAAGTTCACGAAGAAGACTATTTATAGTTCAAATTTATAATAATTGAGAATACTTGGTAATTTGCATTACCATACCTACATAAACGTGTATAAATCGATATAAATATAGCTGTACCTAATACCTATATAGGTATAGGAAATGACGGTAGTTATGCAACGTGAGGCGTGAACCGTTTATGCATATGAGTTCAAGCGTTCCCCGTGCTTAGAAGAGCATGTAGAAACATTAGTTCCTGTGTGACCAGTCAGAGGGCGTTATTGTATGTCTGCGAAGATGATTGACTTTGTTTAGACCATCTCATCTGCAACACTTTTAATAGATAAGCAATTTAGTAAGATGTCGATTTTGCCGTTCCTTCTAATCAATTGTAAGTTGGGCTTGTCGCACACCTATTCGGTTCAGCACGTTCGGTTCGGCAATATTTATCTAACAACGAAACCGACTCGACTCGCTAGCCGAATGTGTAGCTAAGAAAATACTGGAACTTAAAGCAATCTAATGCTAGGCACTTAATTTTCACTTTCATGGACGAATATGATTTTAAATCTTATTCTTATAAGATGTACATTGCATCTTATTAGAATAGTATAGTAAGTTTGATAATATAGCTATACCTATTTTGTTTTTATACCTTACTTTAATCAATTTTTAATTACTATGAATAACTTTATTGTCACCTAAGATATTGACAAGGTAGAAGAGATTTTATTTAGCATTTGAAGCAAGTCAATGGATGAAACGCATCCGTTTTCTGTAGGTGAACGAAAACATCGCAAACCGTCTTATCCAAACAATTCGCGAAACAGCTATTATACGTATCTTACACCCTAAAAATACACGGCAAAGGTTAATGTCACGGAACTTTTCCTCCGTGGAAAACTCTAGTACTATGTAATTGTGATTTACTCTTAATACCGGGTATTTGTTTCGGGTTAAACTGTCCCTGGTTCACCATTTGTTTCCTGGAGCCTCAATAGATTTGAGGGCGTTGACCCGTGAGGTACGTTCGAGTTCCCGTGATCCAGATTAATGAAATTATTTGGGTCGCGGGGTTATACTTACTATAAGTATATACTTCCATATATGTAAGTATGTGTGTCCCTCAGAAGCGCAATTCTCTTCACTCGGAACTGTCGTATCGAGTATGTGATAAGGTCGTATAGTATCGAGAGTTTGACATTTTATAGGTACTGCTAAAGAAGTTCTTACGGAGCCCGGTAGAGGCGCTAAACAGATTTTTGTATAAAATATATCGATAGCTAGCCAATTGTCCGTAGTCGATAGCAGCAGTTTCACTTGCGTTTACGGCTTTCGTAGGATGCAGCGAGGTACTGGATAGCCTAACTAATAAATGTGACTATCAACACACCAAGATTTTTTCACGTTTGATGTTCAAGATATTATTAGACACGTCCAGACAAAGTCTTCCATTTTATTATAGGTACATGTGAACTATACATACATATTGTATACACATGTATGGGGGTAGGACATTCCTTGCTCGGTTTACCTGTGACGTATTAATGTAGGTGCGTGGGTTGGTAATTGAGGGATTTATGGGTAGCTTGGAGGTTTCAATTAGAGCAACTGCTAAGTACCATGGTTGAAAGACCCTACAAATAATAAAGTTAGTGGGCCAAATAGAAGTTTGGGAACACTTCATAATTATTCGCTTTAATGTATCATACTTATCTATCTTTTTTTTTATTATTTGCTTTCAGAACCGTAACAATTGTGTTGCAAAGATATTGGACAGCTGGTCCATTATAACTACATACTAGTCTAGATCCAAAATTCAAGTATTTTGCTTTTTGAACAACACATCATAATTTAACACTCATTAATTTCGTTATTAGCAAGTAAGACAAGTTATAGACATTGCTTAAAACGCACTTTGTTTCACCAGCGAACATAACAAGTATGTAATTAGCTTCATTATTGAGAAACTTAACGAAAACGCCTTCTTTTGTAACCGTTGTTACATTAAACTCTGGTTTAAAATAATCGTGAGTTTCTTCATAATTTTGTGATCAAAATGTTTAACCTTTAGATGACTTTCACGTCTTTATGGGCTAAAATTTCGTTGCATTGTCTCGGTGGTAATGACCACCGTGTTAAACAGGGACCGACCACCAAAGTAGAGTAATTCAATACCATCGTATTCAAGGTAGCATCGTAACTGCTGACCATAAGGTGCCGGCCGGCAAAGTGTCGTATTGGTGTATTCTTTAAGTAACCTTTCACTAGCAGTTTGGACATTATTTTCAAAGGCATCTCTTGCATTAAACGTTTCTTTATATCGCGGGGACTATTACAAACCAATCACTTGAATCACTTCACCAATTCACCATGGACCGGTCAAATTTGCCTACCTTTGTAGATATAACGTTAAGTACAACATTTGTATTGACTTCATAAAAATGATTTGCACGACTTCATTTATTACAGCTGTTTACGGGAGTGTCCTTGTTCGGACATGGCCGTATGATGCTTACTTTCACTTGTATAGTACTCGAACCACTCGCGCTATTGTGTCCATACACTGTCAACACTCCATATCGATGGGAGCGGACATACGAACAAATATTAGTTAATGTAGTACACCTATTAACAACTGCTCTAGGATAGAATAATTACAAGATTTTCCCTTGCAGTAATGAAAGACACTCGTGCTCCTCGAAGCGGGGTTAAGATGAGCAGAATATTTAAACATTTTAGGTTTTACATATTACTCTACCCTTTTGTGACATTTTAAGAAAATAATTTCCTTTATTTAGAACGGTAAAAATAAATTGAAAATGGAAACAAATTATTTTTCACCTCCATTTCACTAAACGCTAAAGAAAAAGTCCGGCACAAAAGGCCTACGCGATACTTTTTTTCACTAAAATGTTTCAATTCGATACTTCCACGAAACGGTCCTTGAAAAGTGTTCGATATAGGTTAGGAGCTGTCTTTTGTGAGAACTTTTAATTAAAACTCCGTGCTGTAGACTTTTAACGAACTTGCGGCCAACGTTGCTATTATTCACCAATGAGAAATAGCCGATAGTTTTAAACTTCAAATTTTCGGCTTGAAAGCCCAAGTGATTTTAACGGAATTTTCACCAGCAGTGTTGGCGAGGAACTATCGTTTGTTTTACCGTAAAACAAAGAACCACTTTGTTGACATAATTAAAATTTAACCAGGGATTTAAATTTCAAGTTTTCTTGTTAACGTTTTGTCTATTTATCTATCGCAGCAAATGTACACCAAAAAAACATAAAACGAAATGCTCTTCTATGTTTAGCTGTTGAAGGAATATTTCGTACGGTGGTCTCATTTTAGTGGAACTACGATCGAACTTCATCTGTAAATATATCATGTACTAAAACGTTAAAGTTCAACATCGCAAATGAATTATCCAAGGATTTTGTTCCCGTGCGTGATTTAATTAAGTAGCAGCACACCTGCTCTCAGTACAACTATCTAACTTATCTCATGATATCAGATAGATAGGTAAACTTATTTTCTTATAATAGGACCAGCTAACGACGAACCGTCCTGTATCTAAGCCACTGAAGAACTTAGGACAACTATTTAACCGATCAGGGGTCTAGTTAGTTTGGTCGTTTTAGGATATATTTTCTTGTAAGCGATATTTTCGAAGACCTCCGTAGGGGGATAAAGTGACGTTGTAACGAGACTTTGGCTTTGACAGGTTATACCTTTGTCACTTGTGACAAAGGAAAATTATTGGCGTCTACACAAAATATGCTGTTATACCCACCAGGTGTATTAGCGTTGGCGTCAACTGAAATGATTTTCCCTTTGATGGAGTACGTAATTGTAATTACTCGGCTCAGGAGTAGGGTCTCCCTCGATTTCGCTCGCTTAATTGTTTGGATATTGTTATTATTTGAGAATTAAGGTTGTGGTAAAAGGTGAGATGTTACTTAACTCTAAAGCGAAGCGGAATGATGCAGAATTTGTTAAGCAACCTACAACAACAAGTCGTTAAAAGTTTGCACTGTGGAATCTCTACCTTCGGCGTTAGTAGGTTACACGTGTGACATCGTACTTTTCGGAGGCGAGTCGTTTATTTGCAGCTCTGCAAAGTTTTCTCATTTATAAAAATATCTACGGAGTTAACATACACTGTTGTTCGTTCGTGCAAACTTCATTAAAACTAAAACAGAATAGAATAAATCATTCCAAATAACAGTCTTACGAGCGCTTGCCGTAAGTAATACAAAAGAAAGTCTCAAACAGCTAAACTATAAAAGTCAGTAGGCCTATTGTGTCCAAACGTCTTCAAATCCCGAGAGGGAAGCTCAAACAAAACATAAAACAAGACGTTACATTCCCAAAAGTGTTCCACGTATGACAACGCACCTGCACTACGTAATGTAAGGATTAACGTGTAATCTAACGTATGCCCTCGAGACAAGCCTAACTTAAAGGGAATAGAAGAAAAACAATATGTAACGTCCACCTGTGATCTTTCTAAATATGTTTGTAATTGACCTTGATTTAATGATGTATAAAAAATGGGTCACGAATTAATCCTTAACCATGTTCATTCTTTAAGTTCATTTATGATATTTATTCTACAGTACAAATGAAAGTTAATTTAAATTGTTACGTTTATCACATAAATACATATGTTTCCGTGTGGAAAACGCTTAATTTTCGAAGACATCGATGTTGCCTTAAACTTTTAATAGATCAAAAAAGATTTTGTTTATCATGAATAAAAGTTTTAGATATTTAGTTTATCTATCTTACTTGTAAATAGGTTACAGGTAGACTACATCGTTATATGAAAGTCCGTTCAATTTTCGATACGGTTGAGCAAGGGAATAAAAGAGATGAAATTCACATCATATGAATGACAATAATTTTACGGTATATGACGTAGGTACATTTATCTTTTACAACCGGTTTAGTTTACCTTAAAGTGTTTGCTAATCACTGAGGAATTGAAACTGACTTCATTTGTAAAATTGAACAATATTTAGTCAATAAGATTTCTCTGTCTTGGTTAGGTCTGTGAAAACTAGGATTTATTTTTTAATGTCCTGAAATCTAGCTGGCTTTATCAAAACACTGCCTATCCTACTCTACAGTTACAAAAGAAAATATTCTAACAAGATAATTAGAATAGCAATAAACAAACTGTTTCATTTTCAGTGTCAGATTTTCCAGTCAAAATTAAAATCCATAATAATGATACCAGACAATTGTTTGACCCATATTATTTAATTCCAGTTGACCCATACAACTCTTAATATCACGCATTAAAGCGATTATTTCGGTACATAAATTATGTCTTAGGTATGTCCGTCGCATTTGGTCTTGCTGCAAGAGTACTTAGGTCGCGAGCAGCAATGGGGGATGCAACTAGGTCAAGGGCGTCTCGACAGGAACAAGTATCATCCTAAGGGTTTGTTGGTATTAGGCAAACAGTTTGCGGTTGAATGTTTGCTATCGGAGCAAAGTAGGATAAAATGAATGAATACTTGTTTTGAATAAGCTTAAAACGTATAGAGAGAGGTCAATAGTGGGGTTACGTTTCGATAATTATACCAAAAATGAAAGAGACTGAGAGCAATGGGCCAATCTATCCAATACTGTGTTTGTTTTATGAGCTTGTCGAGTTCATAAATTGCGTTGCTTTCGTAAAAGCAGCTAAAATTAAGACTGGCTATAGAAAATGTAGAAAAAGTATTTCTCTTTGTTTTTACTTGATCTCAGTATCTTAGATTGATCTATCTTGTTATTTTGCCTAGTCAGATCTAACCCTTAACATGTATTTGGAAGGAGATTGAAACCAGCTTGTAGATAAGTAAACATCGCTGAGCAATCGATTTATTTATGTTTGTTCCGGGTAACGAATGTGATGCTTACATTTGTTCCGCTTGAAAGGATTCTTGGTACAAGTTTTTGTGTGAAATTTTCACGCTCAATATAATGTTGACGGAAGGTGCTCGCTTCATTAATTTTCTTTTAGGTACAGAAACAACTGGAAAATTAGGCTACAAATATTACTAGTTGTTTTTTTTTATAAGCGGTATCTATTGGTCTCTATATTCTGCTACTAGGATTTGATGATAGAATTTATAAACAAACAATGCAGCACGATTGCAAATCTCCCCCGAGCGGTATGGATGTTATAATATTTACAAAATTCCCTGTAGAAAAACTCCCTTCAAAGAAAATACGTGGGGTGATTCCCAAAAAAATAATATGTTTCTTTCTCTGCTTCGAAATAATGAACACTTTCCAGGAAAATTTCATCAAGATCGTTTTAAAAACGAATGAATTTTCATTTGTGTGTTCCGGAGAATGGACAGGCGGATAGACGCTGCTGAATTATTTGAGTTTTTGCCGTTCCGCTAAAAACCCGCCACAGAATATAGGTACGGATATTTCCCCACAGAATTTGACGTTTAGATATCTTTAATTCATGGCATGTAAAACACAGTATCGGAACGAATAGGACATTATAATAATAAAGTTATGAATTTACAAATTGTTTGAGATTACACAGAAATTTATTTCTGCCTCGTTGTTATTTACTAAAATTATAAAACATAAATAAAATATACCAATTCCATATCAAAAATATGCCTTCTATAGTATATCAACAACTCATGTAAGGTCCAACTCGAGATAGGTCACAGCTTAATTTGTTTATTCGCGGTAAGGTTCGGATCCCGTGAGAGACATTAAGCCCTTCATAAACAAAACTAATACGGAACAAACGGACATCAGGACACATGGGGTCACCAACGCGCCATAAATTTGTCCAGCCTTGTTGTACGCGTCAACTGAGAGATATACTGCTCGGATATGTCGAAATGTTCAGCACATATTTGCAGTTGTTGTCCTACAAAGGAACTTTGACACATAATATGCTCGAGCGAAATTATAATTGAAGTTTGGGAGTACTGAATATGAAGCAGACTAGCCATAAAAATACTGTTAAATTATTTATTGTACAGGTAGATTGTCCTATATCTACCGTCTGCGGGTGTGTAATAAAATGGCTCTTTTAGAGTCAGTTTTAGAATCAGTTGGTCTTAAAATTTTACAGCATTGATGATAATATAATAATATGTAGTACCAACCGAGTTTGCTATTGACTGCAATAAGAAACACTTACCAAAATTCAGTCATTAAAATGTTATTTATAACGATCATAACAAACACAATATGCCTGTCGATTTTTGAAGAAAACTTTGACACAAGTTTCCTCATTACGTTTTGCTACCGTAAAATCGGGGGCAATTAATTAGTAAATTAATAGGTACTTACTTAAGTAGGAACTTAAATTATTGATTGTATGTACATTGACTCATAATTTCCGCCGTGGAAAATATGACCGTGCCCGTTATTATACTGTAAACTGATTTTCGAGCATGTTTGCCAAATTCCCGTTTCATCGTGAGAAATATTAAGTTCGTAAGAAAAATTGGTAAGGAAGATTTAACTATCTTATAACTAAGCTAAAAAACAATTTAGGTAGCCAATTTAGGTTTAGTATTCTAGCCTCAAGCTTCAAGATCTGAAAAAAAATCTATTTTGTTCTATGCTTGTCTCTCTTTTGCTCCCAATAAATAAATCATGCTATACCACTTCCACGTGTCACCTTCGTGTGCTGTTTTGAATATCAAATGCGTAATGCCATCTATGAAATTATAATATCATTGCATGAATCCGTTAAACACAATGTTTTGTCACAGCGAAGAAAATAGAATCAGACTGCCAAGTCATCAAGAACGTGCGGTTTTAATTTCTTTTCTCACCATTAGAAAACAGATTTCCCTCCGTTTACTTTGTGGAAATTATCATCCATGTTTTGTGTAAACTGCTATTTGACGTTATAACGTGATAGCTATTTTGACGGTCAACTTAAGCCAGGTTGCTATTTTCTCAGTAATTCTCTAACTCGGGATTAGTGTGGTGGTTTCTGGCGTTCATAAGGGCAGCCCTGGGGTGAATAGCGCTGTTATGTTTGAAGTTTGGATATTATATGTACTGGGCCTGTACTTCCTTGCTTGTGGCTAACAGGGTTGGTAAATTCAAGTTTAATATACAAGTGAAGTAACTTAGACATGTAAATTAACGACTGTTATATTTGCGTTCAAGTTCATCAACTCCGATATTTGGAAAATATATTACTATATAACGTGAACATTTAATTATAAAAGTTGATTTAATTTTTGTCATTAAGTTATAATTGGCCAAACATAATATAACGTATGCTAATTGGCGAGTTATTTTACTTGAGTGACAAATTTATGATGTTGTGAAGAGATTTATAGTTAAGCAAACAAGCTGTAAACAATAATAATTTATTTGGACGTTAGAGACAAATAAATTAAGCAACCCATAATTATAACGCAAGCTTATAGCAGTTATAATTTAAAAGCATACAACAAAATCAATCATAAACAATGTACACACGAACGCTTTTTCTATCGCGATATTTTACGGTTGGCGCTCAGAACGGAATATCGGTGGCACACCGTTGTATAACAGCAGTAACTGAGTTAATTGCAAATGTACCGACTTAATTGTGTGAATGGAGCATACCGGTTTTAATGAATCGTTCGATGATTGAAAATTAAGTGCGATCGGGCGGAACATTGTCGTTACCTTGCGCCTTTTACTAAACAGTGTGTCGCGTAATTAGATGTCTTAAGATTGAACAGAGTATATCCATATTTCTAGTCATAGTAAATTTACCCGTAATGTTATAGGAAAATAACCACAATAATCTACACTAGACTAACCCTCTTATTCACAAATACACTTTAAACCTATTTTAATAAAAAAACTACTACAATATTATGTTTTCTCTTTTTCATTTCGCTAAGGAGTGAAAGAAACAAAAATGTTTATAAGCCTTTCATAATTTCGTATATTTTTATGAATATGGCGATAAAAATACAGCCTGATCGCCAAGTCAATTCATCTGAAAATCAGATATAAAAATTAGCTGCTCTGAGGTCAAATTATCATTGTTAACGGTTAAAAACTGAATAATTAAAGGTATCAAATACTGGATAATGGACTGAATTGGAAATTAACTATGATTGAATACGTGTAACACGGCGGCCCATAGATCACTACGATGCTTAATCGCACTATTTCCTGTAATTTGTTGAAAAAACAAATGATTTTCGTAATATTCGTACAGACTCGTATAACGTTTTGTTTGAAGTACCTACGTGAGGTTTTTAGAACAATATCATACTATTATAAATATGAAAGTTTTATGTTGTATGTTTGTAACTCTTTCACGAAAAATCTACTGCACGGATTTCGATGAAATTTTGTGCACAGATAGTTTATAACCTGGATGAACATATAAAGGATAGTTTTTACCCGGGAAATCGTTCCACGGACACAAAATCGGACAGAATCTGTTAATAAGCAATGTTTAATAGTTCTCTGCTCCCTTCCATTGTTTATCGATTTTCCACATAAAACAATAACAAACAATCTACATAATAACACAGTTTTACATAAACATTCATAAATTACTTTATATTATCGTTCCATTAGTTAAAATTGCATAACGAATAAATTTTCTGTAATAAATTTTACGATACACATGCGACAATCATAACAAAACGTCACAACATAATTTTCAACTACCCGCAAATAGTTTGGTATCTGTGGCCATAAATTATTGTGTCAGTCCTAAAACGCGCTATTGAAGTTTTCATGCAGCCAGTCATATATTAGACGGAAATTTTAAATATAAAATGGGTGTCCGTTGTTTACTCAGGAAGCCAGTAGGAGATCTGGTCGAAGTATCTCCTGTACTACAACGGTACGGTGCTCTAGAGAGGCATTACTAAGTAAGAGGTATATCTAAAGTACTTACCGTTGTGTGCCCTTGCTCTGTGCGAAAAGTCTGGCGATATTTATATATTTGTGCTATGTGTTAGCTGGACGACCCTACTGAGTATATCATTTGACACTTTTTATTCGAATAAAAACCTAATGTGGATATTTTTTGGTCTTATCCTTATTCAATTCAATGTAACATAAGCTAAAAATCTACCTGTAATATCAGATACACAGGAAATAGCCACAAAGATAAGAATGACACAATATAAATCACGAACTATCTCCAAAAACATCTGTAGCCAAACAAAAATATTTTCCTCATGTCAGGATCGAACGCACGTACGAGTTGCGCGCTGTGGTAACGACAGAATAAAATCGCATACAATGTGAATTCAAAAGAATATATCGGGATTACAAAATATTCACCTACTGAATATTAGGTATAGAAAATACCTATTACTAATCTATACTAATATTATAAAACTGAAGAATTTGTTTGTTTGTTTGAACGCGCTAATCTCAGGAACTACTGGTCCGATTTGAAAAATTCTTGTAGTCTATTTATCGAGAAAGGCTTTAGGCTATATAACATCACGCTACGGCCATTAGGAGCGGAGAAGCAACGAAAAATGTTACAAAAACGGGGAAATATTTCACCCATTCTCTCTAATGTGACGCAAGCGAAGTTGCGCGGGTCAGCTAGTAGTATCATAAGATGCTATTCAGTCGTTGGACATAAAACATGTTAGATTTTGTTGTTGTCGAGAGCGGGCGCCGTGGAACGGCGCGTCGACGCCACAGAGCTCTCTGTTTTCATTTAGTTTTTACGAGCGCAAACAATGTTCAATGTTCTCTTACTAGGGGGCGAGGTCGAACGGAATGTATGGAGTGGAAGATCAGAGTTATGATACCACCTTTGTACTGCACACCTTAACATGTTAGTGATATTAAGGTCTTTGCGAAGAATGCTGACGGCAACTATTTATACGAATCATTTTTTTCACGGAATTTCTGTAACTACTGTTTTCTTTGGGAAGTCTTTCGAGAGTTTTGAGTGTCTTTTATCTTCTCCAAAACTTTTATTTACTTTATTTAATATCATGTTGCTTCTTTTTGATTTTGTTTGCACCCTTTTATTTAACCCTACCTCATTTATGTAGTTTATATTACCATTTATTTCCTAGGCTATACTTTCGTCGAATTAAATTCTCAGCAATAACAGTCCAACGGGTAAAGACGTTGACTTACGATCTAGGGGTCAGGAGTTCAGATCCTCGCCCGTTGAATTATTGCTATGAACCCCAGCACAAGGATATTTGGTCTGGATATAGAATATCAGAATTATGCGCTTCGCCGATTTTCTGGAAGGTTTATTAAAGATTGGTAAGATTTACATTGCACCTATATTCTTGACTAATATTATCTGGAACGAGAGGGCAATATATTAAAGGTTTTAAGTTCGGTTTTGATTAGTTTTTACACATTCCAAACGTGTTTGTTCCTCAAGTTATCTTTGTCGGATGTTTGACATCGGCCAAGAAAGTACTCGCTTTTGCGGTTTTTTTGAATGTGTGTTTGATACACCAACTTTTATAAACACTATTTTTAAATTTCCAATTTTATTGCCGGTCGCAATTTTAAAACCCGACGCAATATTTTAAAAATACGCCAAAAGCATTCCTTCGAATCCCAAATTTTTATTCAGTAAACCTTTATTTATTTAAAAGGCAATGGCGTTTAAACTTAGGTAGACACACCAATAAAGTTCCAGGCATTTATGAAAACATTTTATTAATTTGTTTGTCGTGTCCCAACCTGTCGTAGTAGGGTGGAAAACAACGATCTGTGATGTCCCAATAAAAAGTTATTTGCAAAATTATACCGGCGCCACCGGGACGGTTATTTCGTAGAAGATCGATACTAGTGGAAGTGGAACGTAGGTGAATTGTAAAAGATGAAGCCGCTATCATACAGAATTTTCACGTATGGCTTTACGGGATTAAGAGTCTTGGAGATAATTTTGGTGGTTACTGATAAAACAAAATTTTACCTATTAATCCTTCGTGTATGCGACTACGGAGAGGCCGAGTCATAAAGTTATTAGTAAATTTTCTGTTAAGAAATTTTCAGTGAATTACCAGGAAATAAGGAACCTCCGTGCCTCGAAGAGTACGTAAAGCTTCTTGCGCCTGAACTCGTCCTGGTGTGTATACTAGCTTATTGGACTCTAATAGTGAGGGAACAGAGAATGTACCGGTGTATTATGCACACACACACACTATAAAAAAATCCTGCTGAATCAGCTCGTTTGTTTAATACTATTTTCTTTTAATAAAGTCTTAGAATAACTTACCCGTTCGGCTGCTGCTCCTGGTTCTCATCAGCATCATTACTGACGATGGACTCTAACATTTGTATCTTGAGCATCGTACTGCGTCACATGACAGGCGACTGCTCTCACTTGTACACACTGACACTTTGTTATACATTCACTTTTGTTGTACTATGTCACTAACACTACGATCCTTCTGGTGTTCTTCGATGATGCTTCCACCTGCAAGAGAAGAAAATAGGTTTTTTAAAAGGCTATTTTATATTGACTGCGTTGTAGCAAAGTATTTACAGATAAACATGCTAAAAATGGACCAAAATACATATTATCATAATAATATACTATCATGACTGATTTTTACTGCTTAACCGGAATGAGATGATGTCTTGGATAGGTAACTTTTATTTTTAAAATGATTACTCATAGAATCTAAAAAGGTATGGTAAACAATTTGAATGAATGTTTCAGACACAACTTCTAAACTTAACTTCTTCTATGTATTATTATAGATATGGATATTTTGTGCATTGCAATTCACAATTCCGTTACTCGCGTGTTTGGCAGAAATCAAGGAGTTGTTTGCCATAGTTTGGACATGTGATTAGGAGAGATGAAGAGATTAATGCTTGATCGTTGAGGGATGACGAAACTTACTTCCTATATTACGAAACTGGGTTATCGATATGATGCTTTGCAATAGGACATCGGACTCAAACAACACGCATTTATCATTCGAATAAACATGTTAAAGAATTTAAAATTACAGACTTATTACTTTTTCACTTCTGTCATTACAAATCAATCACTGTAATTGCAAATTACATAATTTAATTTAATAATTTAATTAATTTGAAATTATTATACAGTCATGGTCTATTGTAATTGATAGTTTCATAACATGGCTTTATCAAAATAAATATATCTAATAAAAACAATCTATCTCTATATTGTTCAGAGGTGCATGCGAAACTCATTTCGAACTAGTAATACGAGCACAAAGTTTGCCAATAATACAGCGAATGAGAAAATTAAAACGATCATCGTAGTTATAGAATTCATAAGAACTTTTACAAGTGCTGTGTACTTTGTGAAACTTATAGCCTTCTTCAGTCGTTAATTAACGAATTGAAGTAGTTTGACTAAGGATCTACTTTCAAACAAAATATTTGTGTAGGCAAGAAAATATTGAAGACTAGTTACGAAAAAAATATGATCGGATTTCTAATTGATTTCGGTTTTCCATTTAATTTTGTAGTAAATTTGAAATCAAAAAATACTTTTGAGTGGTTTATTAAATGTTTAATTTGATAACCTAGAATGTTTTTTGTCATCTGAATTTAGATTTATATTTATTATTTTAAATATTATTTCAAGTTAAATAAAATGTTAAGCCTGGCTACTTTTTACTGTGTTTGTAATAATAAAAACAACATACGTTAATTACTAGTTGATCATTAATAAAGTATTTTGGAGTAAAAACAAAGTAATCAGTCAGGCAGCCATAATTAGTGTCGTGACACGTCGTGATGACAAAAGACAGTAAAAGTATATAGCAATAATGTAGTCACGATAGTTACAGTTTTTGTTTATGTTCGTGCTTGGCCATATTCACTGTTAACTCTTTAGAAAGTGATCGATATAATGCTTTAAGTCTAACATTTCGTATTTAATGTGATGAGCAAACAAAGGCCAAATAATTCTTAAGCCAATTCTTGAACGTATGGAAACCCGCACTTGGCCAACGTGGTTGACTCAAGGCATAGCTTTTCCCTCGTTTGATAGGAGACCTTTATCCAGCAGTGGGACAATAAGGGATTACAAAGAACGAAATGCAGTAAAAGGTAATACGAATTATTCAAACAAAATCTAACTTTACAAGACTTTACTATTCCGATAAAGATAGTTCTGTGGTTACCTTATACTTTTTTACTCACCAGTATTACTAGACATGTAATCTAGTTGGTAAAAAATATATTACGTGGTAAAAGGTAGGCATTTCTGTTCTGATTAATCTACATAGCAAACTCACATACACTTTGTAAACGGAAATTGTTTCCCGTTGATTGACACTTCTATTAAGCAAATAATAATATGTAACTATGTAACACAATAGTTGTAAATTACATGCCAATACGGCCTTTAAATTGGAACCTTTTGAGGACCACAACCACAAAGTAAATACGACAAATAATACTTGGGACATAGCAAATGGCGTTGTAGTTCATGTGGTCATGTTAGATCTTAAGATCTTTTGATTACCGGTCAATGTACCAGGTGCCAACTTTATTGCCATCTGAAGACTTTTACTTGGTTTTTTGACTGTTCAAATTAAAGGAAAAAACCGGGCCCAACTTAAAATTGTCCTTGCTGACTAGAATATTAAAGTTGGGCCCGATTGTGGTCTAAGCGCTGTTGTTTTGGAACAATCATCCTTCGGCTTAACATTTAAACAACAGCTAAACATTATGATGGGGGTTAATGACTTTTTCCCAGATTCTATAAGATTAGCATTGGACTTATGAACCATCGTCGATTGACAACAAACTCAGAGAATATATTATTATTATTATAAAAAAACTTGTTGCCAAAACTTTTTAATTCTATTATAGATTGAAATGTTGCAGGTTTTTAGTTAAGATATATTGAAAACCGCAAATTTATCTCGTTTATCACTCAAGAAAAAAATACAGTCTCACGTTGTACATTACCATTAGACCGACCTTCTTAATCTAACACGAATTAACTTCTCAAGACTTCTCCTTTGAATAATGAAAACAAACTTGCCGTACTAATTACTTTTTAAGTTTTTTTTCAAGAGCCATGGCCGAAGTTTTGATCACTCTTAATTAAAGACGAAGAGGACATTTTGAGACTATGTTGTTTTTATTTACACGACATTGTATATTTTATTTTAGAACTCAAAGTTAAACGTCGGAGTTCAGTAATGTGAGGCTTAACGGCCGTTTTCAATACCCTATCTATCCACTGATTGATGACAAGTATTATCTTTTACTTACTTTGCTTGCTTTAATTCAGACAAAAAGTGCAATTCGTATTGAAATCATTAAATGATGTCATCCATACACAGAATATTGACCATGGTCGTTAAATGTGATAGACTCGCCTATCATTACATACGACCAAACTGCATCTGGCCATATGAGGGTGCGTCTATGCTGTCGTCAAATATTTTGAGTAACACAGGCGTGATATTGAATAAACGTTACAGCCCACACTGTGGTTGAAAAGTTTTTATATAAGTGTTTAACATCTTGTCGTCATGGATGGACCCAATTTTTTTGCCTCCTAGTACCTACCTGCGCACGCGCCGATTTTTTGTGCGTTTCCCCGATTTTGAGAAATGTGCTAGAAATATAATAGTTTCTTTACCTGTTCTAACTCGCGCTAGTAAAGTTTTCGGAGAGTTTTGCCATGTATACGGAATTTTGTATAGATTTGTGGGGAGGTCCGTTTCTACGCGGTAAGTGTGACCTTGAAGGCCCACAACCCATTGGATTGAACGTGAAGTACTCTGGAGTATGGATCAGTTGCATCGGATTGCGAATTGCTATTTGATGAGGAAAGGGATGTGCGCAGCACTCAACACCACCGATGTAGAAATTTTGACTTCTCTTTTACGAAGCAAGAGTAAAATACCACGTGACAATTTTTCAAACACTTTCAGAGCATTTCTGTCAAATGCAACAAGATCTTATAATATTAAAGACACTGATCCGTGAACTTTTTATTTATACATTAAGTAAAGCATTTACACTATCCTTGTTTATGAGAGTTAAGTTACTTAACAGTTTGTTTTGCTTTTCAAAGAGCCCTATATAAAATTGTACGAACGTATTAGTCTTCAAGTCTTCAGCGTATAGTTAAGTCAGCTTCTGGTTTAACGAAACACTCATAATTTAAAAAATATATATATATATATTCGCTTAGCCTTTGTTCCAAACTATGTTGGAGTCGGCTTCCAGTCTCACCGGATGCAGCTGGATACCAGTGTTTTACATGGAGCGACTGCCTATCTGACCTCCACAACCCAATTACTTGGGTATTAACACGATACCCTTCGGTAAGACTGGTTGTCAGACTTTCAAGCTTCTGACTACTGTTAACGACTGTCAAAGATCTTCGAAAATGACAGCCGGGACCCACAATTTAACGTGCCTTCCGAAACACGGAGGAACTCGATATGTATAAGATGGTCACCCATCCACGGAACAACCTCGGCAAGCATAGCTTAACCTCAGAGATCGATCCGTGCGGCTGTTGTAAACTAAGCCACGAGCTCCTCCGATTCATTAAAAAATAATATTCATATTTTTTCTTTGATAAATACAGTCCATTTATAACGAGATACATACAGATGTTACTGGCAACTTTAAACTGAGACAAAAAACAAAGACGAATTCTTAGACGTTTGTTTGGCGCAGGTGCTCACTTTAATAATGCTTGAATAATACAAGTATTCTTATCTAGCAGAAGAAGGCAACAGATAAGAAATGTTCTACACAAAGTATCTTTGTGACCTTGCCGACAAACAGTACTTATTTAGTATCTACCATTTTGTTTATGTTACTGCTAAAGTGTGAATTCTGGAGGTGTGACTTTTGGTAGAAAATTTTGGGCTGACTGGAGATACAATGATGACGAGGCAACACTTTAATTTATTTTCTTTGATAAGATAAAAAGATACTTTACGAATTAAATGCAATCACAGATTATTGTTTTTCTAATAAATATCTGTCCAGATTGCCCTTGTCCTCAGCTGGTTGTAAGCAAACACACGCCAATATATTCAATCTCGTAAATCCTTTTGCTTGTATGCGGTACGCGTTTTGTATTTTCTAGAATTACTTTGAAGAAATCGACTAAATGCTTTACTGCTACTACATACTGATGCAAAAGCTACATGTTTTTAGTCAGTTAGATTTTAAAGAGAATTTTAGTATTATATTATTTTTCTGATTCCAAACGTTAACAGTAACATTACACATTGTGGTAAACACAAGAAAATTCGCGCAATACATTATGAAAGTTTACTTGAAATACAGAGGACCGTTTCGGTATGTTCAACAAGTTTTCAAATCAATGACAAAAGTTTTGTAGACTTTATACCGAAACCATGTGTTACCGCAAACACTTCGAAATATGCTATCTTTTAGGCAAACATTACTTATACCGTACACGAAAATTTTGATGGGCGCAACTGAGTCCGTACTGTTAAATATTAATGCAAAAGTGACTAAAATTCTGCAATGTTTTCACGGAAATACTAAAACTTTTTAGGATATTAAGACGTCATAGATTTATTTTAAAAACCTAATTATTAAACAAATAAAGTTAAGCCATGTCAAAGGCTTCTCGGGCGGCTTGGACAACTTTGACACTATGTTGACCACTAACCATACGACATACAAACAAATAAAATCTCCTTGATAAAAATAATTTTAATATAAATCATAAGAAATACCAAAAAAGGTGTCAATCAAACTCTTCTACGGTGGAGGCGAGAACAGAACACTGAACTCCGACCACTAGGACAGAGGGAGAAAGTCCGGCGCTAACCTCTCCCCCGGCCCCCTTAAATCTGCCAGGGCAGCACACAACAAGTCTTTGTACAAATTTTGAACTGCACTAAGGGCACAGTATTGGCTCGGGAACATATCAAACATCGTTATCTCTTGCCACATTATATGTGACTTCCCGAGAAGAGCGAGACACCCGAACGATATCAACTGACTTAGTTATTTATGTTAAGTTATTGAAAACATCTGATATCGCGTGTCAGAACTCATGAGTATTCATGACAGAAATTGATCGACCCTATTTGTTACAAAGCTAGGATTAAAAAGATAAACAGTAACAAACATTATTTTAAATTAGGACGCCTTTATTTTTCAACAGTATGCAATTCTATTTCGTTATTTAAATAAAAGTTCTAATAGTATAATCAACAGCGACATCTATATAATATGTTCGGAATTTAAAGTAACATTTTCTAAACGCGGGTAATCAGAAAACTTCGATTAGCTGACGTAAGATATACATTTTTAAAACTAAACTGTGAACGACGCGATAGAATGTTTTTAATTAATTATTTTATACGAAAGTGAATGGATATTCTGTTGCTAAGTAGAATTACTACATATATTTCAGAGTGAGTACAATTTAATTTGTAAATGCTTCTCGCGGCGTAATGTTATTGGTTTTTAATTAGGCTTGTATTCGCACAGGAGCAAAAGCAAATGGAGTAAGTGTAATGAGGATAACTTGGTCGTGTTTATTACACGAAGGCTTTATTAGACAGAGGAATAGACGCGTGGGAGTGACGCCTGATATCATTTATCACTTAGGGATGTAAATTAGCCGCGTTATACACAGGTACGAGGTTACAAATCCAATTTTGTGTACTCAGTCCTAATTTTAGAAAGTTTTCGGTGTATTTTAGGTCGTTGTAATTGTTGTTTTATGTTTTTTTCATCTGTATCCGTATTTTTTCTTGATTAATTACATTTCCACTGGCACCAATGGCATTAATTTACTTTTATATCCATTTTTGACTGTTACTACATTTGGTGTCATGATCCCAATACCACTGGTATTATAAGTAAATCTTTATTTACCAGTTGGTCTTTGATATTGATATGTTTTAATGTGTTTAATTAAAACCATTTTCAGGATTCGCCTTCATTAATTACGCTGAGCTGGAACTGGGTGCACAATCATCAATCGAACCATGTAACATCAGTCTTTCATTATGATCCCATAAAACTAATTAAATAAGGTAAGTAACTAAAGCATTACCTAACACATGCAATATACAAACTGTATATATCATATAAGTGATAGAAAAATGTTACACATTTAGATCCTTTTATTGAAATATGATTAAAACTAAATCAAGATTGTCAAAAACAACAATTTAATTTCTATTTTTACATCAAAAAGAATTCTTACTCGAGGTGGCTTTTTATAAGAAAAGGACGCTTAATTCGATTAAAAATTCTCGGCATCAAAAGGTCGTCAAAAATTCTTCGTCATTGATGTTGAGACTGCCTAGTACGCACTCAGTGCCAAATACCGGGACTGTCTAAAGAGGTAGGTCACTGGGCAGGCAAAGGTAGGCATACAACCAAACCTTAGAAGTCACGGGACTCTGGTCAGCTCCCGAGAACTGATTCAATGCGAAGAAACGGACGCCTACTATTCCTATTCTCTATTTTGTATATATAGTCAAAAATTTGTAAAACTTTAATAGCGCGATTCAGAACTATTACCTGTGTTTTTGTAACAATAGTTACTTTTGGGGGTGCTATTGTGTATTATCGGTATCGGTCCCTGCCGTTAGAAACGTACCGATAGCTGTTTCTATTGTCAATGACTCATTGCACGCAGAGCGGTGCAAGGGTAAAGACGAATACTTTAAAAATCCAATTTAATTCAGTAAAAGTAAAATCACGCCTTCGTCCCATAGGGGTATTCAGAGACCAGAGAACGCCACTTCAATCTTACATTCAGATCAATTTAGGTATAAAAATATTAAAAAAAAATGTTCTGTAATTACTTGTCGACATACATCAAATTAATATATATCAATACATATTACAAGCTACAAACTATGTCCAATAGAAAATTAAAAATATTATTCGTAATAAAATTAAATTTGAGCACAAAGTAAGAAGCTCATTGAAAAATTTATAACCATCATAACCGGGTTATTGCTGCCGTCAGGTTACCGGCTGCTGAGAAAAGAGCCGTTTATGACTGAAGTATCGTCCCTTTACGTAAAATGCTCAGCAATTTTGTATTAAGGCTTAAAATTATAGTATCTACAAGAGATAGAACGTCTTTAATAATTTATAAGAAAGTTTGTGAGTAATTACCGATCGTACGCAACTATCATGCTTAGTTTAACTAGTAATTTGTAAGTTTAAGACAAATCTTTTGAGGGAAAAATATGACGAAAAATTTTTTGAGGGAGGATTAATTTTGCCGACCAGTTTGCTATATAAATTTAACATACATTCTACAATCTAAATATCAGTAAATAGTAACTCTTATACTAGATATGTAATTTTTAATTTTATAGTATTGTAGTGGTTTTAATAGATTTCACAATAGTACAAACTTTAGACAGGTTGAGGCTCATAGTTGTGTTCTAAATTAATCGAGATTTGCGTCACTATTTAGTACTTGTATCAAATTTAGTTAACCCCAAACTTCTAGATCTATACCAATAACTAATTGGCTATCTCGTTCTGTCGCGCATATATTTCTAGCGGGAGAAAGAGACAGCACAAATCCGAAGTTTCGCCGAATAACAATAACTATAATCCTTCAGAACAATATGAACGTGTGATAGTATTAAATTGTGTTAAGTTTCAGAAGGATATCAGAGAACCAAGTTTTGGTCACAGCTTTAAGATTCCCAGTAGATTTGATTAATCATTGAGGCACCAATCGTATTTGAACCCTTTTAGGAGTAATGATATTGAAAGGAAGTCAAATAACGTTAAGGAAATAACTGTAACCGTTCTCAATGTGTTTGGGCAAGTCATTTATTGGGTACACTTACAGTTACGGGTCCTTGTCGATATTTTTTCAGTAGCATTAACTTTGACGACTGTGAAGCATGATTGTTTCCTCTAGTGGAAGAAAGTCGGTTGTAAAAATAAGGACAGAGTTATCAGTTTGTACTTAACTTCTGCCTTCTATCATGGTTTCGATCGCGTGGCATTTTTTGATAAACTCTTATTAAGACCCTTCGCTTGTGGCAAAAGTTTCAGTCACAATCTAGTTGTTGTATGCTGACAATATTTAATGCGAAAGTACAAAGCTGTAAAGTAAATGTACTCCAATTATATAAAAAAATATTATTATTATTTTTTATAATTATTTAACCCATTAATGTCCCACTGCTGGGCAAGGGTTTCCCATAATGAGGGAGGCGTTAGGCTTTGAGTCCACCTGGTCAAGTGCGGGTTGGGATATACATAATATAAAAAAATATCAGTATCAATAAAGGCGTTAGAACCATACAAGCAATTTTGCACAAAGCAATAATAATAAGCATATTGGTCATGACGAATATATTTACTCCTACACAAGTCTGTTCCGGGATGAGTACACAAACATGACATCATACCAACTAATTAGGATTGAGACGCTTCGCTAGTATTGCATATAGATTGCTTGTTATGACGCCTAAATTTGGTCTTAGTTTAGGTTCATACTAGCAGCTAACAATTATAATATCACATGAAAGTTATTTGAAAATAAAGTAAATCATATCAATTAGTCACGTTTAAAAAGTAGTCTTCCAAGAAAATAATAAAAAAAAAACATCTTTCATAGCGCCCTTTCACTCCAGTCACAGTAGGGTTCACTGTAATAAAGGTGAAGAAACCGCAAAGTACAGTAATAAAGTTCCTTTAAAAATATTTTATGGTGTCTATACCTACATTCTAAAAGAATAAATGTAAAACAACACACCTACTTAAAACTAACATTTCTAATACACAGAAACGCAATAACCCATTATAGTTAACAGAAAAAATCATGTATTTTATTCGTACATAATGGCCGTATGTCAAGTGAACCGCAGGAGTCGGCGACTACAAGTAAAGCCTTTCAGTATATTTATAGCGGTTTTAATAAAACTTGTGCTTTATATTGCACAACTATGTGAAGACCACACAAGAAGCTGAGAGACAATTAAACGTTTACATGTGGTTTTATAGGTGAACCAAAAACGAGTTCAGCTCGAGTGTAACGTTCTTTTTACTGAAAATAAAAACTACGGTACGAGGTATAGCAGCTGCATTGCAAAAGACTGCAAGAATTCAAATTCTAAATGTAAAATACACTTAGGTCTGGTAGATATTTGGCCGCCTTTAGTCTCATAATATTGCACAAAATACTTTTGCAAGAAAATGAAACAATGGGTACCTATTTATATGTCAAATATATATGACAATATAAACCCTAAACGGTTAATACAAATTGTACAATATTATTGATCATCGGGGAGGATCATAAAGATTTAAACTTAACGATAATAACCATAAGTTAGTTCCTACTATAACAATGTAATTTAATTTGTTTTGTTTTCTTTACAGGCGTGAAATAAATTATGCAGATTCAGAAAACATGACCTGTTGCATCTTGAGGAAAAATATTGTCATCGTATATGGTTGAATGACAAGTGACTTCATAACATACTTGGCTTAAATCTTGATAAAAATTACAGCAAGATAAAATATTAAAGAAAAGGAAATAATAAAGAGAGGAAATGGATACTCCTCCTAAAACAGAAATCCACATATACAATCCTGACCTCCCAAATATTCCTTGTCCACGGAACTTATTCATATCACTTTTAAGCAAGAAGTATTTAAGCGCCCTCTATTTAGTCGAACCATCGGTGTTTCCTCGAAACTGGAACGTGCTGGTCAAGATCAGTCCAATGGGAGCCTGGAATACGCTAAACCAAGCAGTGATTCAATACCTTAATTCAAGATATTCTACACAAGGACTACACATTGGAAAGAGTGAGACAGCAATACTTTCTTTAGCGCAGAAGATCTCAGAAAACATTTCGAAAGAAATAGAAGATAGTGGTGGTTCTTCGAAAAGTCGGGAGATGATCCAATCAAAAGAAGGTGAATTTGATCTTTTAGTTGAAAAGCTGCAGATTGTATTTGATCTTGTGTCTAGTCATGTAGCAAATGTGACTGGGAGAGAAGTTGTTATACATATCAATACTGATGGTAAGACTATTCAAAGGATGACGAAGAAAGAATCAGTCGAAGAGTGGTAGGTGTTTCGTTTTAGACTTGTTCTTAAATTGTGTTATTTTATTGGTAATGTTTTATGGTTTTTGTGATGCCTGGTTTCAGAGGCGTATTTTAAGATGGCGCGCCCCGGGCTCCGCTAGCTTTCCGCCCCATCAAGGAATGAAAAAACTAAACTTTATTTTCATTTTAACAAATTAGTTTTTTACATTGTCAATTTTATTTATTAAATCGGTTTTAATCGACCTTTACCTCCTCTGGGCAGGCTGAGTCGTCCAGACCTGTAATGCTCAGTTCCGCGGTCTTTGTGGGCCTGGACACTCGAAAGGTGTACTCCCTGATGACTTCCCTCAATTTAGAGGCCAGGGCGTCCGCTTTTCCGGCCCCTGACCTCTGGGAGCTCGAACGTTCGAGCTCCCGTAGCCGCAACCCCCAAAGCGGACTATTCCAATGTCGGCCAGGTTTATTTTGCGTCCCCAATAACGTCTTTGTATGTGGCACCGCTTTTTGTCGCCTCCAGCTGTAGCGTGATGAACACTGCAGTCGATTTCGGAGCCCGAAGTTTGGGCGCCTTCTTTTTCTTGCCCTTTTTGTCGGCTTCCATAGCCTTGGGCGCCTTGCTGTTTTTCGCTACAAACTGCTACTCTTTGGCAGCCGTCGGGTTAGTGAACGACGGTTTGGAAGCCACCGCGCTGTAAGAGGGCTGCGGCTGTCTGCCCTGCTTCGCCTTGGTCCGGGGACCTGTGATCTGCGGTGCGGTGGCGGTGGCGTGGCGGATGCGTTATCTGGCGCAGCTGATGACGCTGCCCCTGGCTTTTCTGGCACGGGGGTTGGTGCCATTGCCTGTACCGCTCTAGTAGCGGGGACGGGAAGTGCCCCTGCCTTCTTTCTCACCACTAGGGGCAGACGGATGTGAGGCTCCGAGCGAGCGATTTCTCGCTACATGTGGTCGACCTCCTCTTGCAAGCGATGATTCTGCCTTGCCTGACGCGCTAGACTCTCCTTCGTGGCATACTGCCTGCTCGACTCCGACACTGCCAGTTTGATGTTAATGGCAGCGTTTTAAAGGACTTTATAAAGGTCCCCTTGAGGTGACCAGATTTGTCGGCCACCTCCACCAGTGCCTGGTGGTTGGTGAGTTTGGTGTCCGCCAGCTGGATGGCGAATTTGTCCTTGGGGTCATTGTCTGACACTCGCTACCCCGGCGCTTTCTTTTTCGGCGCCCCATCCGACTCCTCGGACTCAGGGCGCGGTCGCGTCTTCCGCCAAAGGCGGCCGCTGTCGGATAGATGACTTGCATCCGAAACCACGCTCATGTCGAAACCAGTGTCGGAATCGACACAAGACTCCCGAGCGACCTTCGACCTCCTCCTCTCCGACGAGGATCGCGCAAAACTGGGCGTGCTCTGACCCTCCGCAACTATGCTATGCACTATGCAGTCAAGACGACTGGACTTCTTGCCTCCGATCTCCTCGTGTTTGAGCTTCTCGCCTCTCCCACTTATATCAATTGGGTTCGTTTTCAAATTTATATTATCCAAATAGTTCCTGCGAGGTAAGTATCGTTCCACCTAGATGAAGGCCCCATACTCCGGTGACCCTTATACCACTGGAGGGCGGGAGGTGCCCCAGTGGCCGCTTGCGTCTGGTATTCCCTCCAGCTCCTCGCAAAGTGAATGAACTCTGACCACGCATGGTCCCTAAAGGGGGTGCCACTGCTAGAGTTACTCGGGATTTTTACAGAGGTGGTCTCCTCGCGACCCAGCCGGTTAAGGTAAGGCCCTCAGACAAGAATGGGCGGGTTTACGATATCCGATGATTGTCGAGGGCGGCAGCGGC
Source organism: Anticarsia gemmatalis (assembly GCF_050436995.1). NCBI lineage: Eukaryota > Metazoa > Arthropoda > Insecta > Lepidoptera > Erebidae > Anticarsia > Anticarsia gemmatalis. The sequence goes on from NC_134760.1 coordinate 6,929,118, forward strand.
CTGGCCTGCCTCTTCGTCAGCTCGGGGCAGTGTGAGTGCCCACCGAGCCCGTCCTCCCACTGACGGCTCACCTGTCCCGCACCTATGTCCTCTGCAAGCAGAGGGACATGCACAGTAATTTTTTGTTCCTCACGATCACTGTTTCTCCAACCTTTGAATCTTACTAAGCCCCCTCACCACGACAAGATGCAGACCAACGCGAGTCGATCAACATTGAAACATATCGAGACCCAAGATAGTTATTAGTTCCAAGAAAGACTGGCTTCACTTCACAAGCTTCGCGCCGTCACAGAATGAATTCTGTTCTGTTCCACCGCTTCGTCGCCGCCCCGGTGACTGTATAACTTTATTATTTTTCTAGATAGGCGAGTACATGTTAGAACTTCTAGAAATTACCTTGCGCAGGGCTACGTATGCTAAATTAAATACTAAAATATTTTTGTTGGCGTCAGACTTACTTCAGACATAACAAAACCGAGGCGTGAAAAAAATACACGGTCCAACCAGTTCAGGAAAGAATAAGGGGCGGCTTGCATACTTGGAAAAGGTGGCTCAGGCGCGTTCTAGCGTTACGTCTTAATTTTTTTTTTCACTTTTCCAAATGTCCAAACCAAAGCCGTCGAGGCGGCCTCCTGGCCGCCCTTGGGCCGCCCCTGGGCCGCCCCTCGCGGCCTGCCGCCCCGGGCTATAGCCCTTCTAGCCCTAGGGTAAATACACCCCTGCCTGGTTTGAGACAAGGTATATTAATTACGATGTAAGCTATTATAAAGCAGTTATTAGTAAGTAATTTTTAGGTAGTATTAAGTTTGCAATTATTTTCTTGATCTAACGGCCAAGCGCAGAAACGTCCTTCAAATTTAGGCAACTCTTAGTTATCATGATAGAAATACTTTTTAGTTTTTAGCATCACTTTAAATTGAACGGCTTTTGTGCATTCGGTCGATATTCTTGTGTTTGTAAATTTATTCTTTATTGTTTTGTTAATATTTAAACTGTTGAGATACTGATGGCTACCTAATAAAGCTGTGTTCATTGTGTAATTGGACGACCTTTTCTTTTGCTTAATTGCTGAATTCCGTGACATAAATGATCTTTCTTTTCACTGGAAAGTACCTAAGAGACACGAAGTAAATGTCAAATAAATGAGCACCTGTATAATTTTTACGGATTAACAATTTTATTTTGTCAAATATTTTTAAGTTACGTATAGATTTATGTGTTACTTCAGCAGGGTTAATATGTATATACTAAATATTACACTATATAGCACTACACAGAAAAAAAAATTGTTTAATATCGGTTGGATAGGGCATTATGCGAAAAATATTGAGCTTTAAAGAAGCATTTATGTCCACCAAATCGAGGTTATTTGACAAATTTACAACTCCAAGCTAACTGGTAAACTAATAATTTAATCTAAAACTCTGAAGTATTTTGTTATTTAGAATCAATGATAGAACTGAGATCTAGGTTCTGTATTATAACTATTCTTTGTAATACAAAAGTCTATTTAATCGACTTGTACAGAGCAGCCGCGATATGCCTCGATGAACTGTATACATCTGAACTAAAGGCGAAGAAACTTGGCTACCAGTTACCCTATTGTGCGATAATCTAACTATCATAATAGTGTTAAGCGAGATATTGATTTCCTTCCCGCTACACGCATTGTGGAGCTACGAAAGTATGCTGAGAAGTTGTGGCTATATGTACGAAACTAAAATAGATTTTTGGAAAACCTTACTTGATTGATATATGGTAAGTAAAAGTGGATTACGTCGTTTAAAAGGTATTGTTATAAGAATAAGTTAATATTTATAGTTACTTTTTACCTCTTTGAATTGCAGTAAGGAACACAGTCGTGTAGAAATTACTTTAAATTGATGTTGATAATTCTCATGCATTGTCAATTGTAAATCGTTTAGCTGGAATTTAAAGATGATTATATTCTATGTTCGAAATAACAAAAATGAAACAATTCAATTCAAATTCTAATAAGAAATTGCTAATCCAGATTCTTGAATAGATAAAGCTAAGTTTAAGTAAATATATACATTTCTTAAGCATAAAATAATCAAGTTGAGATTCGTAACTGAACGATTCACGGTTGGCTGGTATCGATGATTAAAAATGAAAACTTGATGCATCGGTGTGAGGCCGAACGGAACGGGCCGCTCGATCGTGAGGTTACTTCATACACTTCATACATCATGTACCAGTATATGTCGGTGAATCATACTATTTACGATAGGATTTAGAACTGCGTAGTGTGCATCTGCATAGTTTAATGTTTTAATTCTGTTTGGTTTAAGGCATTTGAGCTGTGGCCGTTGAAGAATCCTTTTTGCTACGTACATTTAGTAACGAGAAATATAACGGTTTATATAAAGTTATGTCAGTAGGTTTGTCCTGTGTGAAGGACACGCATTGCGTAATTTATTGAACATCTTGCATTAGATCACTATGAATACCAGTGACTCACAACTCTCAAAATCACGTTGTTAATGCTTATAAAATATCCATATCTATATCAAACACAATCCATGACAATAACGAAAGAGATTGAGCATATCGAGGACTATACATGCATAAAGTCCAATACATCTTCTTATAATGTAATTCAATTTTAAAATATGTCAATACTCATTCGTCAATCTATAAACGACACCTCTCTTCAATATCTATGCGATTTTGGCGATTCCATCAGTTTAAGTCAAGAGTATCTAGTTACATACTGCACAACTTTTATAATAGATGGTGTTCGATAAATAAGAATTCAATTTCAAGTTTTATCTATATGAAGTTTGTTCATGAACTCAGTTTACAAATGGTTTTGCGGTGTATTATATTGAAAACTGAACTAAGTTTAATCTAAGCAAGATTTTATCTTTAACAAAGACTATCACTGTCAGACATCAAAACCGAGATATGGTTATCTCGTTCCAATACAAACTAGATTCTTGTTGGAAAACCAAAATACAACGATATTCACATGATATGTGATGAAAATTATAATGCATACTACAATTTATATAAACACTCGTAAATATTATGCACCATTAATCCCCGGTTTCTAAAGTACATTTATGGTTAGTTTATCTATTCAATAGCGTGTAAATAAAACTCATATGAAAAAAACAGTTTGAATAGATAAACGAGCCTTAGAAAGTGTCCATTAATAATCTATGGCGTTCCAAGTAAATTAATTTGGAAAATGAAGAGGAAGATAAAAAGAAGCCATGCTTATATTTTTGGAACTGATCCTAAGGGGAACTAAGGATAGTATTTTCAATACGAATATCTCATTTTTAAACCCCAAGAGATACATTACACATTCATACATTAATGTCAAACAAAAACGAGTTTCACAGTTTAGAAAACAAGTTGAAACTTTCTTGAAAATCTTTTACAAGGTTTTTGGTGCGAAGTTTTCTGTTCTTTTGTCACTGTTTGAGCTTAGTACGCATATTTGTATTAGAATATAGCGTAGCAAACATATCTGAATAGTATTCAAACTGTATTAAAAGTTTGCAAATAACTTGATTCGTTTTGTATTCTGTGTCGTATTTGTTTGTTGGATAGTAGAATTGCAAACGCGTCCTTGAAAATAAAGGTATAGTAGTATTCTACTATAATATAATACGTATTAAGTATAACTGATGTAGGAAAACTTTAACCCTCTTATTCGTAACACTATAAACCTATTTTAGTTAAAAAACTACTATAATATGTTTTCTCTTTTTCATTTCGCTAAGGAGTGAAAGAAACAAAACTTTTTATAAGCCTTTCATAACTGCATATATTTTTTGAATAAGACGTTTAATATATACAGTATTCTTACTAGAAACCAAATAGAAGCCACATAATAAATAGGTAGTTGAATCAAATAAGATCCTGTTAAAAAAAACTCATTAAGTTCAACCTAGGTAAAGGTACTAGAAAATGCCATTTAGCGATCTTTTTATTTGTTAAGATAAAGCTAAATATAAAAGCAAATTGCGTAAAAACCAACAGAAACGTAGAAAACTAAGTTAAGTTCGTTTAGAGAGAAAAACATGTGGACAGCGTGTTAGCAACCGCGGCACGTCGACGAGTAAAGTGGCTAGACTAGCTAGTTGGAATCGTCCGCTTCGCTTGCTTACTTTACATTTAAACTAATAAGGAAGATGGGTTTTTTAGTATCTGATAATTTTGTAACCTAATCTATACTAATATTATAAATCTGAAGGGTTTGTTTGTTTGTTTGAACGCGCTAATCTCAGAAATTACTGACCGATTTGAAAAAAATCAGTGTTAGATAGCCTGTTTATCGAGGAAGGCTAAAGGCTGTATATCATCACGCTATGACTAATATGAGCAGAGTACCAGTAAAAAAACGGGGAAAATTATGACCTATTCTCTATTATGTGACGCAAGCAAAGTTGCGCGGGTGAGCTAGTAAATTATAATTTTGGTTTATTTAGTTCAACTGTAATAGCGGTAAGCAGCTGCTAAAATGGCTGAAACTGATGAATGACTTAAATCATTCCAGGCGCAATTAAATTCCACAAAATACTAAGAAGTGTATAATTCAACTTACTGTTTTAACTTTTTTGAACAAATACCAAATCATGAGCATTTTAAAGTGCTCAGCAACCTGTAACAGTTTTCTTTAATCCAATATGGAGCTACCAGTTTCACAGTTTCAGGCGTAACATTTTAAAACATTTACACCGAGCCTGAAGTAATAAAATATTACAGTTTTAACAAGAGTTGTAAAATACGGGATGATCGTAAAGAATTCACGGAGAAAACTTTTAATTTATCGAGTTTCTTGATCCAATTTTTCTTTTGTAAATCTGTTTGCTAAGAAATGTATTGTAGGTATCGTTTTTGTATGAGAATTCAATGGTATTTCGTACAAGATTACCATTTCATTTCCATATTTTTATTGTTGTCACATCTTATTATAAACTAGCCTCCCGTCCGCGGCTTTGCCCCCGTGGAATATCACCCCGTTTTGGACGAAATTTCCAAAACTTCTCTCTTAGTTCTCCTATACAATTTTTAAGGAACCCTTCTTTCAAATTTTAACTTTCTACGGTCAGTAGTTTAGACTGTGCGTTGTCCATCAGTCTGTTACTCAGTAAAGGAAGCGTTTAATATTCATGAAAATTTATGTTGTGTATATCTTTACATATATAATTCTTCTGTAAGTGTGTATTTCACTGAACTTCTCTTAAACGACTGGACCGATTTTGATGACATTTTTTGTGTGTGTTCAAGGGGATCTGAGAATGGTTTAGATTCACAAAAAACAAAAAATAACATATTAATTTCTCGCGTCACAGTTTTCGTTGCCATACTCCTCCGAAACGGCTTGACCGATTCTCATCAAATTTTCTGAGCATATTGAGTATGAGAATGAGAATCGGCCAACATCTATTTTTCATACCCCTAAGTGACAATATATTTTTTTAATTTACATGGCAAAACAACGTTTGCCGGGTCAGCTAGTTTAAATATAAAATATTTATTTAAAAACTCGTCAGTAGATTGCCCAGTGTTGGTTATAAGCCACAAATATTTCTATGACTTTACAGCTTCAATAACCAAGAGTGGTTGTTAAGGTCTAAGTAAGCCCTTGGGCCCTCGGGTTAAGTTAACAGTAGCAACCTGAGAACACCAATATCATTTATATGGTCTAATATTTACGATTATAACTGTACCTCGAGGGTTCATATACAGTAATAAGCAACACGAATTGTTGCCTTCGTTATATGGTAACATGTTTTGTTATGTATTGTTTGAGGATAAAATTATATTGTTGTGAGTGTCAAAATGTTAATTGTTTTATTTAATTGTTAAATATTGCGGAATTTATACTTATTTAAAGTAAATTATGCGGTTGATTTATTATTTTTCATATAATATTGATTTTTCTGGTGTCTGCCTACCCATGGAAAGAAGGTGTGTTATTATGTAGATAAATATGTCATATTTATAAAGTGACTCCAATTGAAACTAGAGTAAATCTACGTAAGTGTTTTTGCGAACTTGAACATATAAGTAAGACATTTCTCAGGCAACAAGACATAAAAATAAAACGTACTAAACTCAATTCCCTAAATAAACCATTTCAAAACAAATTAAAATAAAGTACAATTTAAGAATTCATGTCGCCGGCGACAGTGCGCGAGACCTTTTTAATATGTATGACTGTACCTAGTATGTGTGCGAAGTTCGCGAGAGTATCCTTTTGTTACATACTTCCTCGGAAGTGAAAGCTGACCTTCAAATTGACAAGTAGTTCAAGGCCATGGTCTAGCAATATTTCACTCAGATTTTGATGTCGAGTTTTTTTTTAAAGACAACTCCTGCACTAGGAATTGCTCTTATGTCCGGGGATTTTTACAAACATACAAACAACGGACATAAAGCACAACTAGACCCAAAACAATTATTTGTGGATCGCACAAATAATTGTTCCGTGTGGGAATCGAACCCACGACCTCCCGACGCACTGGTATCGGCGTGGCGACCTAAACCACTCCGCCACGGAGGAGAAATTTCCCCCGTGATTAAGTGGGTTTTTGTTTCGGGGTAAAAACGATTTCCTAAGAAACATGTTTCAGTTAGTTTTCCAAGAACACTGTACTTATTCAGCATATTGACTGACAAGTTACTTAAGGCGGGGTGAATTCCTAGTACACTTTATCTGAATACGTGAAGCTTAAAATTAAACATTAAAACACGAGATTTTACTTTAGGTTACGGTTTTGTATTCATTTATAAATTACGTCAAATATTTTTATTTGTCTATATTTTTCTTCATCATCTACAAGCCTATAAATGGTAATAAGTTTTTTTACAAACAGTTTTCTTCTCGTAGCTAGTATTTCGTTTCATACAATACAGATTCCTAGCAATCGATTTCTACAATTCGTATGTCTATTCACACTCACAGTATATCTGTTAGTATCTACGTCATAAGAAGCCTGGAGCAGTGTTTTGGAACTAATCCTAACTCTACTTAGCAGTCTTGTCCGAAGGAACAAAGGCATTAGGCATGTAGTTTATCTACTTAAGTAGGTATTCTAGTAGGACTGAAGTACTGACAGACGGTTGCTTCGAAGTAATGGAACAAAACACCGTATCTGTAGAGCTTACGTCGCTTACCCCCGGATTCTGAAGTACATTTAGCGGTAGTTTATCTATTCAATAGAGTTTAAACTCATTTAAAAAGACGCTTTTGAATAGATATCCTTCTGCTTAATGTACTCAGAATCCGGAGACGTCAACTTAGTTGTTAGTACATGAAATTCCCAATAGTTTTTAAGCCAAAGTTGCTGTCTCGAAAATCCAATATTTAAATTATAAATTGTAGCGATAGGTCTTGTTTATGACTGTAAATGAGCAATTAACTCAAAAGATTTTAATGAGATCGAGTTGAAATTAATTAATATCCTTTTGGTGTAAAGATTATTTGACCTAGTGAAGTTTTAACTTTGATTTTATTCACAGAATACACGTGAATAAAAAGAAAATGGTCCAGCATATCTTTCACGCATCATTAATTTCATCAAAGTACAATGTTATGTGACAGCCTTCACATAATGTATAGCAAAAAACTTTCAATATTCAATAGAAAGTTTATTACAAAGTGACATATTTTGCGAGTCGGTTTAACCTTTATGTATCCAGTTGACATGGGTCTCGCTTACCGAATATTGTAATTTTATAAACATATATTCACATATACATTTCATCGACATTTGTGTAGATGACATGTTATCCAAATGTATGAATGTGTAGGTTGTGTTATTGAGCTTTGTACTTTTATAAACGTAGATATGAATGTTTATTCAAAGTGGCATGCTATATTTAGAAACTAATTTGTAACGGAACCTTAAGTGCTGTCCAAAAGTTAACATTCCACTTATTTGATTAACTTTCTAGAACTTTTCTTGATACTAACGATCTTATTTTGATTACATATACGTGACTTCTGAAACTATTTAGAGCCAATTTCACGGTTTATGGACAAGTTTGGTTATCCAACACCTGATAGATAAAACGTCCGTTTATGTATAAAAACAAATATCAAAATTCCATATAGTCACTGAAATAATCATAAACTGAGGCTAAATAGACCATTATATTTTACCTAACTAATCTTATAAATTAATTAGCTTATCGAACTAATAATCAGAGTCGTTCATTGAAAACTAACTTTAAAACCTTCATTAGGTCAATAAAACTAAAAGATAAATATAGTGAAAGTTCCATATGAGATCAACGATAAACGTATTAACGAAATCCTAAACAAACAGGAGTTTAGGATTCGAAAACTAATTAGTAAATGTCACCCTCACACACGTGTGATTTTTAAGTGCATGAATTAATTATTGTAGGAGGTTGCGTGTTCTGAGCAAATGCGTCCCCCGTGGCAAAGGACTTTGATCGTCAGGTGTCGCTCGTGTAATGGGGGTCTTACCTCAGCTGCGGGTACAGTAATGCCCCACATTTATGCATGTTTAGGCTGTGACCCAGATATGAGAAGTATTTTTAGGGAGATCATTTCTGAGGAAAAGTATTTCGAGGTTGACGTGGAATCCTTTTCCAAGAAATTGTTTTGGTGAAGTAGTTTTGCAGACTGTTTAATTTTGGGTGATCTAACTATTGTTTTTTTTTTAATATTGAGGTCACTGGTCCTGATTAAGTTCTATTTGTGTGCTTTGTAGAAATACATTGCGAATAAATCTTAATAATAGGTTCTATCAAATCAGATAGAGTGAATTGAAAGTTAGGGATTAGCTTCATTTTCTAAAGGTTATGTAAAGGTATCAAAGAACATTTGAAAGCAAAAGCTTTTTTTACAGAGTCTTCATATTTATACTCCGTCCAAATAAAAACTTGAGTATACCTTTGCCCTTTACAAAATATGAATAAAATGTCCCGGAAAAGTGTTTTTCTGGGAATGGTTGCGCTCCCAGATCTTGTAAAAAGCATTTGTCTAATTGAATCATATTTTAACGACTATGCTTTTATCCTTCAAAAACAAATGGCACCTTTGAGGACCCTTTTAATTTTGAAGTTCTGTACGAAAATTCAGGTACATTTCACTTAAAATACAGGTGTATTTTGCTTGAGTACTCGGTAAGTATGGAATGAGTAAGTACAAAGATTTTAGCAGGTCGGTCTAACCAAATTCATTTGCCGTATTCTCCTAAGTTTACGTCGGGGATGGTCTGGGGCATTACCCGTGATTTCCCAAAAGTAACTTTTACTCTTCGTCAAAGGAACATTTATATTTTCTTAGGTGAACTAATTTTCGTAGTACTCTTCATTTGGTTTTATTTGACGAAGTGTTTGTGTTAGAAATGTAAAAGAGTGATTACGCTGAGCTAAGCAAAGAAGAACGTTAAGAAGCTTCAGACCGATGACAAAAGTTTTATCTTAATTACAAAAGGTACGATATACATACAGCTAACCTACAAGGAAACATAATTGTGCTATGCATTTGTAGCTTTACCAACTATTTCGAGAAAGTATGGTGAAATCTCCCCAAAAAAGGGGTTCCATTTTCCTTAATATAACTTCAAAGTGTGCATATCATGGACATACGTTAAATAACGTAAGTGCCTCTGGGTCATTTGCACAACCCCGAATGTTTCTTGGTTCGTGCCTTAAGTGGCTCGATCCTCGCTCCAGGGAAGAAGCGGCCCGAACAAATAAACGCATGAATTCGTACATATGTATGTACTTTTATGTGAGGAGTGCTTCAAAGGAATTGAGCCGGCTAGGAATCTTCGCGCGCTCAAAAGACTTCGCACGTCTAGTGGCGCGCCAGGAAAATAAGGATCGGACTATTTTAAATGGTAGTCCTTTTCAGCGATCCATTTCATATTATGTAGAAGTACATTACATATAATATTCAATGGATCGCTTCTTCATATGAAGTTACAACTTCAAATTATACTTGCCTAAGAAAATATAGGCTGCCTAAAGAAAACGGATGGATAGTGTGAAAAATGACATTGCTAGAAAAGGCGTGAGTGTTCCTAACCCTGTTAGAGTGATACATTATTCTAGTCAGGCTGTTATTAAATTTTATGAGAACGAAGTCACGGCCGAGTGCAAGAATACAATTTGAAAGCAGGCATTTTAGGTACGTAAGCATTTTCAGTGATATGGATAAAGATAAAAGTTTGGTATGGACTTATCCATAAAACCAAGTTTCATAATAAGGTCGTTTGTATTGAAAGCTTATAAGTTTTTCATTGTTATATAATAAAAATGTTAAATAATACGCCTATAAAATTAACTTTACGAAGTGTAGTGGTTAAAGTTTTTCATACTTTACTCGTTTACCCTTAAGTTTACGCTAACAAAGTGCTCGTAGAAGCCATTTTGTAAAACTGAAACACTGAACAAGTTGTAACATTACTGCTTAAAGTTCTTAGTATTTATCCTAGTAGACTTACTTCATTATCTATTTAGATTCGCTTAAGATGCGTACAATGCCTAGAAAAAGTCACCATCAGAGATAACCTAATAGTGCCACTGGAATTTTATATGAAGTACTTTCATCGGTCCTACGTAGATTAAGTGAGTTCCTTAATTTTCTTAAAAATGTACGCTTCGAACAAAGTCTGTAATACATATTTTATATTTGAGTTTGAAAGCTTTCAACAAAAGTAAATAGGTACTCGGTTCATTACAGACATTCCGAATCGATTCATCGAGGAAAAGTTGACCAAGAAATTATAGGAATTGCTCCCAATATTTGAATGATTGATGAGAATTGAATTGATGATTCATTATGCATTTGGAAATTGAATTAACGGGACATCGCTTGAATATTTTTTGCTACCGCCACTTAAGTTCGACATATTTTATGTTTCCAATTTTATCGTATACGATTTCTTTTATTATTTATTCCTGTTACATGATTATTGAATTGAGGGACTTTTTTGAGTTTCCAGTTTCCTGTTTGGATTCAAAATCGGATTTTTTCGGTACTAGAACTTAAATTGACGTTTCAGTATATGCCGATCTACAAGAAGCAGCTGATCCGTGCAGTGCTTTACCTACGTGTATTTTAGTCACGGTTAAACTGCTATTTTTCATGTAAATGACATCTTATTAATAATTTAGTACGGCAATTTGCATGATTGCTTAAATAAAGAACTTCAATTTATATTACTGAAAACATAATCCGGAGGGACCTTCTATATTTTCAGTGGACCTTTACATTAGTCGTAAACGCGCAGCAGTTAATTTGAGAAGCTTCATTATTTCATTGATGATAATAATTCCCGAGGGATTTTATAGGATGTCCCTATTGTAGCCCATCATCCAATTGTTTCAAGGTGAACGATAAAGGTTGAGGTCATTTATTTTATATTCATTCACTGTATTAATTTAGGCTGCTGATTGGAAGTAGCGGAACGAATGAGGGAGACATTTCGTTGTTGCGCGGAGCGATGAAGTTATTTTTATTTTACAAGACGTTTTTTTTGTTCTATAATCTATAAGATATACTGAAACCCTACGGGCTTGCTCGCGAGGTTGGTAAAGAATTTACTCAGATATAATATTATTACTTTTGTAACAAAGGTGGAATATAATACTTATTGTAAGTTAACATGTTGTCAGTTTTTTAAATGTCCTTAATTTAAACACGCAAAAGCAATAATAAAAATAATTAAAATAAGTCGCTAATAAAATGTGATTCAGAGGTTTCACATAGTTTCAGTTCGAGAGTGGTTCAAAGCCGGTTACTTTTTTTTATCGCTGATCGCTGCGCTTGTCACTCCGCTTATCAAAATCCGCACCGCAAATGTTACGATATTCAGGTTTATTGTTTCATTACGGGTGGTCTATATAAAATAAGGCAAATAAATGGTTATACTACAAACGCCATTTATACGACAGTAAAATTTATGTTTAATAGGAGCTCGTGCAATTTTATGGATAGAAGTAATAATAAAAGCGTGTAAAAATTATAATAATTAGTGTTGGTTGGTAGTAAAAACGAATTAGGTGAAACTTCATGGGTTTACCTTTAATTAAAATTATATGCGAAGGTATCTTTGGCTTAGAATTAGATTTAATTAACTTAATTAACAAGCAAACAAAAACAATGATTATACTGGTATTCTGCTGCATCCATTTAGACTGGCAGGAGTTGGCTTTCAATCTAAATAGTTGGAAAAAGGGCTAGGTAATTATGAACTTAATATTAAAAAACCAGTAGTCTTCAATGATTAAATATGTCGAAACAAGTGTCGACTGCTAATTTATGAATGGATATTAAACCAACTTCAAACGGGAAGGGAAGTTCTTAAATTAAAGGTATAGTGTTCATAAGGATTAATGACCTGATATTAATTATTATAAACAAAATATTAATTTTCAAGAAAGCCAGCTATTAATGTTAAAATAATATATATAGAATTCTAATCTTCGTATTTAAAGTCGTCGGTGTAGAAGTGTACCAACTTTTTAATTATACTTAAGAACCTGATGAAGTAGCGACCTTAATCAAGGCCTGAAGATCATGCGAACCTTTAGAATATCTTTGTAGAAATATTATACTTTTGCTCTTGTTTATTGGATATAGTCTGGTCGGTATTTTGCATTCAAACATCTATCTTTATATTGATTACTAGCTGACCCGCGCAACTTCGCTTGCGTCACCTAAGAGAATGGGTCAAAATTTTTCCCGTTTTTGTAACATTTTTCATTGCTACTCCGCTCCTAATGATCGTAGCGTGATGTTATATAACCTAAAACCTTCCTCGGTAAATGGGCTATCTAACACTGAAAGAATTTTTCAAATAGGACCAGTAGTTTCTGAGATTAGCGCGTTCAAACAAACAAACAAACAAACAAACAAACAAACTCTTCAGCTTTATAATATTAGTATAGATTTACAATAAAAAATTTAGACAAACATACATAGGTCTGTATGGCAACGTGTATGCATGAATATACCAAGAGAAATTTGTAGAAATTGTAACAAATGGCATTGTTTCATCTCTGCTTACCACTAAGAGAAAAAGGCGTGAGCTTATGTATGTTTGTATGTATGAAAGCCAGTTTAGTAGTCTTGACAACTGACTGCACCGTACTTACTACACCGTACTACACCGTACGTAAGCACATGCAATGATAAAATATTGTAAATCGGCAATTCGTAACTTAAATGATGAAACTGTACTGGATAATGCTATTGCTACAATAAAACTTAAATGTGTGGACAACAGCGTCATATAAAATAATACGGCACATGAAACAAATGGAGCGGCAAATCGTCACCGTAAAGCTATTCCCTAAAAGTGTACGTAAAAGCGAAGGTTTTAAGATACTTTCTTTTTGAATGAACACATTTTGCCGAACTACACTTAACGTTATAAATTCATACTTGAATTTTACTATAGTTAGATTATAATAATACTGTAGTATTATAATCTTACATATTACTATGTTTGGATGGTTGTTTGTTACTCAATTACGTCAAAACTAACGAACAGATTTTGATGAAATGTCGTACATGGATAGATTTTATATCTTTAGATTTTATATCTCGGTTAAATACATTTTTAATATGATTTACTTACTTATTTACTACATCTATTCACGCGGACGAAGTCGCGCTTAGAAGCTACTAATGTACCTATAATGATAATAAAATAACTATAAGACGCGATAGTTTCAAAACTCAGCTTTCGTCAAACAAAATAATTGTGTAGAAGTTATCATCAGTTATCTAAGGAACGTAAACTAACGCCTACACAGAAATCGTACGTTAATAACTACCGAGGCGAAATCAAAACAAACATGAGGTTATCCATTGTTTTGTTTAGTCGTAGGATGGATTCTTAATCAATTGCTTGTCGGTTACTATAAAAACACTGCTATATGATATGCCACCTACGATTGCACTGCGCACTTGGGGCTCCTAATTATTTTTTTGTTAAATCAATTTTACTATATGATCTTATCAGGTGAGTAATACCCTTCGAAAAGATTCTGTGTGTATGTGTAGTGCAGAGCTTACAACATTGGAAGTAAGCGGGGATTTTTGTCAAACTTTATCTCAGACTTAAAATCAATAGAATCCTTATTACTGATGATACTTTTCATTGTCAGATTTCGGCTCTTACACTTCTTATGGATGGTTAGTGAATTTAGAGAGAAATAATTTACATCGACGCAGAAAAAGGAAAGTCCAGTCCCGATGAAAAAACGAAAAGCAAGAAAATATAATAAATCATTTAACCGTCCATTTGTAGCTGAAAGAAAACTTCAAGGGCAAAATGCACATTTACCATGGTGCGAGCAAAGATATTTATCCAAAGTCCTTCGGCGTAAGCCTGAGGATTGGCCTTCCTATGAGGGATGTAACGCGATGAATTTTTCAACCATTCTCTGCGCCGCTCGAGAATTTATTCATATAAATTCTTTCGACGTTTCTGTCAGTAGAGTTACGGTTATCACCTGAATTGTGCTTAAAACTTTGTTGATTTTCGCTTATGACATTACTTGTTAAAGTATTAAAATTATTTTATTGCGTTATTCGTCCTTTAATATGCAAGGGCGATTTCGTTACAAGTGAATTGCTGTTGCAATCACTAGGTATATACTTATTTGATAATTTACTCAATCAACTCCCGTTCGCAGTAAATGAAATACGTAAGCTCTAAGTTTCACTCGTAAGAGCTAAAAGTACTAACTTCAAACACGTTTCAAATAAAATAAAAAACAGTAAAACATCTCATTACTCTCTTTATTGGCAAGAGCTACCACATACCACTTTTATTGGCAAATTTATTTTATTTTTGGATTGTTAAAATCTGATTTGAGCTTCTGAAGGCCATTAGCCATTTTATGAGGATCGTAAAGGGCATCAATAAATTCCAGACAATCAATTTAGATGTAACTTTTCAATTGGAATTTCACCTTTCACTTAACTTGAAACTTGGGTCATAGCACCCGTGAGGCCCATTTATACTGTCCTTGGACGAGAAAATAACAAGTATTCAGAAAATGACAGTAATTTCTAACGTTTTCGTTTACACTTACCTTTGGAAGGGTGCTGGACAAAAGCTTAAGTTATAATTTTACTCCTTCTTTATTAATACACACTTCGTTAATTATGTGGAATCTAAGCTCTGACAAACCGGTTCAAATCGATAAATAGTTTATCAATCGATTTAAATAGGTATAACTTTATGTGTTGTGACATCATCTCGTCTTAAAGAATATCATAGAAATTGTTCTCATAATATTTGCACTACATCCTACGTCTTTAAATAAAATTCCATTTCAATATCTAGATCTCATAAAGCATCCATATTAGTTTCACATTGAACAAATACTTATTTTATTGGCTCAATACATGATAATATTTATTGGTCTACAACGGAAAACAATATTTCAGCACTCGTACGAGTACCTAGATTGAATTGTTTCGGCGAAAATCAGGGAGCAGAATAATATTTTGGGATTTATTGGATTTTTATGACTGGAACGTCTAAACGTGGCTGGATAGCTGAATGCTTAGGCGAAAGCGTTCTAAGCTCCCAGGCTATTCTCAAACGGAGCCGCAAGTTGAGGTTTCTTTAGCATAATGGTTATGTTAAAAGCGATATTAGTTAGATAATATCGTGTATCGTGCTACCAGTTTGCGCGGCACTTATTGCATCTATGAAATGATAGCCGTATATGTTGCTAGTACTGCTGTAATTAAGTTAAGAATGCAATGTGGTTGCGTTTGTAAGAGTAGTATTTCCTTACTTTTTAATGGCATTATAAGCGTACATATTAAATTACGTAGCTACCACTATCGACTACCGACAACCGGCTAGCTATCGAATTTTGACATTTAGAATGTACTGCCAAAATGTTTCCTACGACACCCGTCAGAGGCGCTGATCAGATTTTCATTCAAAATTTCTCGATGACAGTTCGGTTGTCGGTAGTCGATAGTAGTAGAGAATCGAGGCACGGTTTGTTTAATATATCATGCAACGTATTCGTCTAGTGCAAAAATTTTTGTGACTTATTTTGCAATTGACTTCGTTTTATATCAATATTTCACACTTACAAGTACCTATAAAACGTTGTATAAATAGGCATACAGAAGGTGTCCAAGCTTGTATTTGCGTATATTCTCGGTGCGCTATGCATCCATAGTTAAGTGGTACTATCTCTGGCCATCTTAGCGTGAAGACCACCGAGCTTGCGGTCTCATATAAATTAATGAGCCTCTAAATCCGTTGTGCAGCGCCTCGCATGATCCTTCCCAACTCACAATGAAACGTAGTAATAAAAAGCTTCATAGTATTATTCCTTTCCTTGATCTTACTTATCCATTTTCCATTATTAGGAAATTCCGAAGTCCGAGTCCTTCTTTGTAATGTATGGAATTCGCTCGTTGAGTATGATACATTTTATTATGTATAATTTGTGACTTTTTATTCTGCTTTTGGTTGGCGAATATTAATCCGATTAAAAGAAAACGAATGTTAAGAATTTTCACTGTTTCATTTCAATTCTACAATATTTGTAAATTCGAGTCAGCCATTTACAGGTAAATACCAAGCATAAGTTAATACAACGATAAGTACAACCTTTTTGAAAAGTTTGTTTCTTTTCGCTATAAGAATCTAAACAAGGAAATTAGTGTCCGTAGTTCGTATACCTACATACCACATATTTGGCGCTACACACTGAATGATTTAAGCAGTCTAGACTGTTTTAGAAAACGAAATATAAATCATATTTATATCCGGATCTCGCCAAAACAAGCAGTAGAAGTTCATACAAGTATTTTAACTTTAACAATTTCTCTAAATAAACATAATTTATTAAAATAAATGGCTGGAAAAGGCCCGGTTTCATCATTTCTAATAATTATCCATCAGATAGCTTATCAAATGAAACTTTTACAGTTGTTTTTATACATTTGATGTTAGTTTGTTTTGAAGATAGCATATCTGGCACTGACCTTAATATAAATAAAATGTGATACTGGTCCTTAGAATAGGGACGTCAAATTTCGAAAATCAAATGGTCTTTATCCCCAGGTTATGGTCTAGTAACATAAAATAATAAAGTTTCCATACAATCTTTAAATTTCTTGATCAATATGAGAAACCGACCAAAGGTGCCGTGTTCCATTTACCCACTTCAACTGACTAATAATCTAGTTTGTACACTCACTCACGCCTTATTTGGTAGTGTGGAGTACTCAATGTGCCCATACAGAGAAGCGAACATTATTACGCACTTATGGACTAAAATTAAGAAGTCATTCTAAAAGTAGGTAAGCCAAAGATATAAGTAAAATAATAAGGGCTTTGATACTCATGGAAAATATAACATTGGTTGTTTCGGGTCTTGTTTTGCTTTATGCCTTAGACTTGTATTGTTGCAAATATCACGTGTTACGAGATTCATGAATGGAGTTGCGATCACAGCACGGATGTTATCTCTTTAAAGAACTAAACATTAAGTTATTTTGCTATCAAGATCTCAATATTTCTGTACAAAATAATTCGTGTGTTTTTAAAAGTGACCTATGAAATCGAGACAGAACACAACAACAAACCATTTGTATTCCATCAACGCGATACACTACATAATGACAATGGTTATGAGTAGGAATGTTCTTAAAATTATAGCCGATCGCCGCCATTGTGTTCCCGATCTGTATTCAAGTCGCACGCGCATGACGTGTTAAAATATTTTGTTAGAAAGTCCCCAGGGCTCATAGTGACTTCATTCGAAGAAAAGATGCGTTTACATTGCATGTTTCAAATAAAAAACCTCATAACTAATGAACAAGCATATAGCCGACTAAATTTTGATGCTATTCTTCAATATTCTGCAAAACTTTCAATAAAAAAATCTGGAAATAGATTTTCGTTCTCTATTTCTCGAATCCGGGTCAGCTTCCAGTCTAACTAGATAGATACGGGTGCACATTTTTTTTTTAGTTTTTCACTGAACGTTAGCCATCTGGCCTCTAAAACCAATAGCGACGAAGTTTTTTGTTTTGTTGAGTCATTCTATAGACGCCGCTTTAGGGATAGTGACTTCAAATTATGGCTTCATTGCTTTTCGAGGTGTCAATTTGGTAGTAAAATCAAGTGCTGTGTTGATAATGATTCAGTTCACGTTCGTTTGTCTCGAGACATCACGACGTGTTCGGGAAGATTTTGATTTAAATCTTTTTGTGTAGGTCAGGTATTTTTTTGTATTGAATACCCAGTTTACGATTGTTGATTGTTGATTTATAGTTTGTCGATTCAAAACTTCCAACTCTTCAAACTCTTCGTTGACCCTATATTCTGCTTCTAAGTCTAACCAATAATCGAGTCAGTTGCTTATTTTGTTTTTAGTTAGGGCAGCTTAGCTAGTGTTATTTTTAATTATTTATTTGATGCTACTTTACGGAACTCTTTTACCAATAGCATCTGTTTTGCTTTTAACTATATGATTGCCTTCTGCCTAGACTGCTGCTCTTAAACTTAGACGGTAAGTCGTAAAAGAACTACATTAGCTTAATTCTTAATTTAACGACCGTCCTGTGTGCCCTTTACTTAACTGTGATAGAATATTACAGAATCTAAGTAACAAGAATAATAGGCGTCTCTTTGTTCCACCAAACGACGTTTGGCTGACATCCAAGTCGCGGCTTGCAATAAAGACAGTCTTTAATATGTCTAATACATTGTTATTGTCTGGATTCAGAGCTCAATGCGAGTGTAATAGTAAAATATTCAAATGTATGAATATTAAAATTTAGTTCTATTACACCGTTCTCGAAATATAGAATTATATTCAATTCGAGATATTTAAGTTCCTTGTTGTTATTCATTTGATAATTTTATGTATGATCTGTACCTATTTTACCGCAAGTCTTCAAATGTCGGTTACATAGCAGCTGGCAGTAAAATGTCGTACTGTATGCATTAGGCGCTGAGAGGAAACAAAAACAGTGTGATGTTATAATATTATCGAGCACGGCCCAGTTAAGTAGTGATATATTGCGCGACAATTTACTCGAACTCATCAGACAGTTACACAAGACACAGTAACAGTAACGTTAGCGTTTTGTTAACAAAACACCGCTCGTTACTCATTTTTTTTTCACAATTCTCTACCATTGTTTTGTTAAAAGTCGATTGAAATAACTTCTCACGTTCCAGTAGAAACTATTGTTCTCACATCCAATGTCTCGGCGATACTCTGATATGACTTTGATATTAATTGTTTATTACCTGTATATCATATCATCGTTACAGTGAGCTGAATCATTATGACAACGTTAAACGTAACGTGTTCGGTTTCACTATTTGTATGTAGATTTAAACTTGTTAATTAGTAGGTTACTAATTTGAAACGTGCTATGTACCTATAATCTGCATTTGGAAAAGCACTAATGAGCGTTGCAACAATAATAATTAACTGTGTCAACTAATGTCGTTAGTAGTGTGCAGTTTTATGTTAATGCCAATCTGAACATTTAACATAAGATATTTTTTATGTAATTATTTGAATATTCGCTTAGAACGGCAATTTTTTTAACCCATTAATGTCCCACTGCTGGGCAAGTGTCTCCTCACGGAATAAGTCAGCCAACCTGGCCAAGTGCGGGTTGGGGATATTATTCTAAAAAAATACCAGGATTGCAAGGTTGCATCACGATGTTTTCATTTTATTTCGATTAATATTCCATTCTCAGAACTAGAGAAGTTTCCCTCAATAACCTACTGATACATATTTTATTTCTAATAAACACATATATTCGATAAATCTAAGAACCTTTTGCTATGCATGAGCTGAATTGAATGTGTGCGTTCGCGCAGCGGAATGTTGTTGAATTTAAAGATATTAATTATGCAGATATTTAGTGTATGACGTCGTATAATTGTGTATGGTAAAAAAAAAAATTGTGTACGCAGCCATTGTGGAGAAATTCACCAAAAACTGATTCCGCTGGGCGAACGTTGTCCTGGCGGAACTTATTTTAATCCATAGACTTTAGAAGAAAAGAGGTGTGTCCAAAAATTAGTGTGTATTTGTGTGTAATTGTGTATGTATGAATAAAATGAGTGCATGCATAAACTTCGGAGAAATTCAAGTTTCCGCTACGCGAACGTTTGGCCATTAGCTAGTTTTCATATAAAGCACTTACATAGAGAGCTGTAGATTTTTACATACGTTGTTTTGAATTTGTTTATATTTGTTTAAAAAACAGATTTAGAAAAAATCGTAGGGCTTAAAAGATAAAAATATAAACGTAAAATACACTTAATAGGTCTTAGTTCTTAAAGTATGCACTTTGGGGTCTAGATTTTCACGTTTATACAAACCTTGTAAGTATCTGAAACATGTTGCCAAGTATCAATGATGTTCCGTTAGTAATTAAAGAGTTAAAGGACAATTTTACCATGAATAGATCACTGTTTACAAAACAGTCAAATATCACGACGTTCTAAAGGAATTGCATGGTAAAATGTATGCCAAAAATTAGTTTATTCATTCAACTATTCACATGCAAAATTTCATGTCATTAAATTTAGTAGTTAAAGAAATCAATTAAAATACTGACGAAGCATCGAAAACCTACATAACCCGACCAAGTTCGGATAGCTACAAAAAAGCGTCCATACAATATATTTAGGTAACATCCCAAAATTTACCGTATAATACCGGTATTGAATTGGTATAGGTGATAACACAGTTGTTGTTTCGATATAATTTAAAGGTCATTTATTTTTGTAAATATTATTCATACATACACAATTACACACAAATACACACTAATTTTTGGACACACCTCTTTTCTTCTAAAGTCTATGGATTAAAATAAGTTCCGCCAGGACAACGTTCGCCCAGCGGAATCAGTTTTTGGTGAATTTCTCCACAATGGCTGCGTACACAATTTTTTTTTTACCATACACAATTATACGACGTCATACACTAAATATCTGCATAATTAATATCTTTAAATTCAACAACATTCCGCTGCGCGAACGCACACGAATTGAATTACTCCAACAAATGTGTTGATTGGTAACAAACTAGGAGTAGGTACGAGTACGTAATACGTACAGCGTGTGGGTGAAGTCTGCGTCGCGTAAATCTGACACGAAATTTATAGTAAGTGAAGTTCAGTGTGGAGAAATAGGGCACGAATTCTAAGGAAATCACAGAATATACGCGCAGTAGAAACAACGCTACGTTTCGTCTGTAATATTACTTTGATAAGCCTTTGAATAACTTAATACGTGATTTCGACAGTATAATTCAGTTTTGATTAACTTAGTTCTACGATTTAATACATTCTAAATTTAGTAACATATATCTGTAGCTCGATTCTCTAAAACTATTGACTACCGACTAAGGGACTATCTTCAAATTTTACGCGAAAATCTGTTTAGCGCCTCTACCGGGCTCCGTAAGAACTATTTTGGGAATACATTTTAAATGTCAGACTCACGATACCCGTCAGTACCGACTCTAGAGAATTGCGCTACGGGACTCTGAATACACGCGATTGACAGACATTTGTTTCAGACTCAGAACATTATCTCCAAAATATCTATTCATGAATATCTCCACGATATGAGATTCTAATGGATGTCATTATTTCGCATCAAATTGTGATTGATGTTAGAAACTACAGAATATTCTTACACCACATATTTTTTGCACCGCTGTTAGCTGTCTAAAAATTTGCTCACCTCATGTTTTTTCTTATTTTCTCACAGACCTTCTTACCGAATACTTTTTTCGAAGATTACATTAACGAGAACTAATGTATCAATGTCAGGCAGCACATGTTTTTCGTATCGGGAAAATGAAAAACGAGTAGGTAAGCATTTACTATTTAGCATTAAAGAGTGAAACGCGATATTTATAGTCGAGTTTCTCTCTTCATTTGCCTATTGTTGTTCAATGATTGTACGTTCGATGGGAATAGTCACGGATTGTCGCATAGTTTCCAGTTGTTAAACATTGTAGACGTTTATATTGGTTTAACAGTTTTATTACTTATTGACTTATTTATACACGATGTACGTACGGATTGGTAAATTACTATATTTTGTTACTTACAATCAAAAAGTCAAAACAATGTGTAACTTAACCAAGTTAACAAATAGACAGTAGGCCGTTAGTGTCCATTTGGCCTTTAAGTATTATAAAAAATACTGCTAAGTCCGCACCGTCTTTGTTTTTGCTAATTAATATTAATAGTCCAAG
This sequence comes from Anticarsia gemmatalis, assembly GCF_050436995.1. NCBI lineage: Eukaryota > Metazoa > Arthropoda > Insecta > Lepidoptera > Erebidae > Anticarsia > Anticarsia gemmatalis. The sequence goes on from NC_134760.1 coordinate 6,951,384, forward strand.
GAATAGAACGTCCCAAAATAAAGATACATTTTTCATCTCTGAAAATAAGGTAGTTACATTTACACTTAAAATTTAACCTAATTGTACAGCCATATTTTTTAGAGTAAAATGTAGCGATAATTTTTCTTGTAACTATTACTAAGAAAAGCTTTTAGTATGCTATTTATTTATTAAAACCTGTTTTTTACGCTCTTTAGATATAATCTCAAATTCTTATACATAATTAATCAACTGAAATGGAGCAAACTGTTTTATTAGTTTAGGTACTCATTGTTGCCTACGAAGTTTGAATTCAAGCTTTTTTTCTCTTCCCTAAGGATTTTGATATAACATTTTTGTACAGCCTCTGAGAAAAACGTTTCTCTAATATGTTGATACATTTGACTAAGTTCAATACATCCATTAATAAGCAAAGAAGAGTGAAATACAATTATTTAAACTAAAGCTACCTAGAATTCACCGAGCTTAATTCCTTTGTAGCAGAACACTAATATAAACACACAAAAACATTTGTAATTTAAAACAGCACGTAACATCACCTAGATTTAGTACATCCGTCATAGTCCTTACGTGCTCCACGAATGTATACCACTCTATTTGTTCGACCAAAATGAACGTGTCAAGCGCAGTTCACGCGACGCCATTTAAAATAAACACGTTACACAACTTGCTGACGTATGCGAATATTGTATTACCCGTGCTATAATTAATTTGAATTTTAGACAAATAACCCGGTTGGAAGTTCAAGCGAAAATTAATATTTTATTTAAGCGTTGTATTCCGTTACGGTTTAATTAAAGCTTGCGTAATGTTATGCTTATTATTCTAATGGGAGTGCTCTGTGCTCTATCAATTTTGAGTGTTTATAGTCTGAAAAATGAAATAGTATTTTTAATATAAGAGGCAGTAGAATAGATGTTTTCAGGCAACGGTGGCCTTGGAAAATTAATAAATGTTCACATGTGATACCATTAAAAAACAAAATATATTTTTCGATATCGTCAATAATTAATATATGAATTCTACTTTCAAATGACATACGACGATCACCTATCATCAGATAATATATAAACGTATAAAAGGTAAATGTTATATAAATCAGAAATATTTTATTCCCAGAGAAATCCACGTCTTGATAAATAAGATGGGAAAAGGAAAATTGCTCTTTTCAAATTCAATTCCAACGTACACTCACATCCCTCGCTGCAATTCATTGGAATTAAAATACATAAAATAAACTTCGGCCCACTTCCTCTATACAAACGTGTCCAGAATACTGGCAGCTCATTGAAAACTTTTCAAAACAGCCTACAATTTTCTTTGAATATTATTTTTTTTAAACATTGCTGAAGCTGATGCCTTCACAGTTACGTTATAAAGAAGGTTCGCGTTCAAATAAAGTTTTTTTTTTATATGGTAGCCCAGTAAACCAGTGATTACGCAGATCATTAGACAATAATATTTTTTAATCAGTAAATAATATACAATACACATAATACTAAACTGTTACATATACAACTGTAGATAAATCCATTTTCAGTGGACCAGTTTTCTAATAAATATGTAGTATTAGAGGACAACTAAATGAAAGAATTAAGTTTCCAAGAAATATAAATTATTCTTTCTTAAAGCAAAATTGCTTCCACTGGTTCGCAGAAGCGCAAAATGTGGTCTAACCTTCAGTTTCAGACCAGACACTGTAGACAGAATGTTATTAGAGATTCGAGGACGTAGATATAAACAAGAGGCTTAGAATCACTGAGTGAAAACAACCTCTTCACAAGAACGAACTTGGGACAAACATATTGGGACCAAGTTGCTTCAATTGGGACAAATATATTGAGAACCTAGAATAAATAAAGAACTTGGATTTATTTCGGGATAATGAAAACCCTATTCTGTTTGAAGAACTGAGTGCCTAACTTTTTAAATCAAACATGAAGGCCCTACAAGAATTCTATTACGGGATTGGGATTATAAAATGCGTGGGAATTCTGTGGTTTAGGTTTTTGTCTATAGCATTATTATCATGTTTCTAATGTAATGAATAAACTTATATGTATGACCCTATTTTTTACAGATAAATCGATCGGCAAGAATTGTCATTTATAGTGAACAATCGCTGACACTGTCGCTTAAACCATAGAAGTAGTGGACAAATAATGTATTCATTAAACAGAAAATTAATTCTAAATATAGCCTGTTCTGTTCACATCCATAAATCTGAAATATGATAACTAATATTTTGAAACAGTAAACTGCTATTTTAGGTGTATTTTGGGTAATTAATTAAATGCTATCCCATTTTGTTTGTTTTGCGCCTAAACAAATATGTTAGAGCAATTTGCTCAAACACGGTGGTGATTACTGGCTGCAAACAAAGGGTGAAATTAAAAACGACAGTCGCTTCATTAGAAAATTACTGAGGTTAAAATATTTTGTGTTACGGGGCCGAATGGTAGTAGAATATGTGTGTGTCTTTGTTTAAGAAAATAAATTCTAGGCTGTAGATATTATAGTTTTCAAAAAATATATTAGGGTATAACCGAACTGGTATTACATACTGTATCTCTTTTTAAACATATCTGCCTATTTACAAACAAACTAAACCGAGTTGATTGATTGATTTATTTTGTGTCACGGTGGTGGAAATGAAAATATTTTTGACTACTTATAATGAAGTTTCAGATTGTAATATTTGGTAGTGTTTTTTGTTTAGGGTAATAAATCGACCTGGGCAATAAAGTTTTGAAAAGCATAATATCATTTATTTTCATATGATTATTACTGTGGATGATTTTTTTAATCACCCCTTTTTAAAATCAAACTAAACCGAATTTAAAATACGTCTAGAGTGTAAACAAGCTTACAGAGTAACGTACACACTCCTACATGTGATAAACAAACGTAATTTAACAAGCAAAATTGTGAGTGTCCTACATACTACGTCAAAACAACGCTCCGTCTTAACAAATCCAAGTCACGCTTATATCTTTGTTACATTCTAGCTGTATAGCATACAAGGGGACAGAAATACAAGAAAGTATCGCCGTTCTACGATCACGTACGACTCGTAACAATTGACTGGGGGAAAGGGTTATCAGAGTAGTGGAACTAGGGAAAGGCGAAACTAGCAACATTGTCATACATGCATCATGTATGTGTTCACTTGTTTACATGATTTCTTAATTCCCTGGTTATACACGTTTTACTATTTAACTTTTCGTACAGTACCTCGATTCTCTACCACTATCGACTACCGACGACCGACTAGCTATCGAATTTTGACATTTAGAATGTGCTGCTAAAAAAGTTTCTACGACGCCCGTTAGTGGTGCTGATCAGATTTCATACAAAATTTCTCATGACAGGTCGGTTGTCGATAGTCGATAGTAATAGAGAATTGAGCTACTGTAGCAGTCTCTTTTGAAATGGCTTCAGTGAATCTTGTAAGATGTTTTCATTACTATCAAGATTTTCATTTATTGATGCAATGATTTTGAATTATTTGGTTACACAATATATTATGTAGTTGGTTCGTGATCAGCAATTACCATGTATTTACTAGTAATTAATCAAACGTGAATGATTTCAGTTTAATAAAGTGCTAGTTTTTAAGCTTAATTTATGTATACACAAACATTTACTTATTACAAAAATACGAACAAAAATTTCAGACCACTCCATTTATAAAGTAGTTGAAGATCAGACGTTTTATGCACTTTATATAAACGAACAAACAGAAAGCAATACAAACACAGTAAGAGGAGGAACCAGAGCATTTACCATAAAATAAATAGGTCCTTCCGGGAACAACATCCAATTTGAATTTCCGAGAGTACAGTTGTTACAAGTTTTTTGTTTATTCATGAATCATTCGCAAATTTTGTGCTGTCGTCCGATGTAGTGACATATTAAAAGTACTGTAGTGTAGTTTTTGCTTGTACTTGCTTTGTTTAACAAACCGTATTTTTATTCAGAACTGGAATGGTTTACATTTACTGTGTGGAATCTTGAGAATGAGAGTTGCTTTTAGAATTACTGCAACTTTTATTTCAAGCCATGTGTTGTTATAGTAATGCAGTTGAAAGTGTATTATTGAAATAACAGTCAATATTAAACTGTTTCTAGATTTATCAAGAACCGTTTAGATATTGTTGTTTAAATATTCAGAAAAATATAAATAATAGCTAAACTACGATGATAATATTAATCGTCATCTCTCTCACCTGCGCTCCATTTTTTATAAATTTCATTACTACTTGAAATATAAAGTTTAACTGCACCTAATTTATTTAAAATGGCAGCTGCCCTTCAGCCGTGAAAACATCAATGACAGTTTCTTTGGCTTACTAAAATTACATACTACTCAATACAATAACCATAAGAAAAAAGACTAAATCATTTTATAAAACAAGCACTAGAGCAACATGTATAAGGTCTTGTTATAAATACGTTGATAGGGACGCAACGAGGTGACTGCAGCTTATTTTATTTCTGAAGGCTTAGCGGGTCGCTCGCGTAGATTTAATATCGTCTAGGGGTCGCTTCAAACTGTCTAGTTTTGCACTGTTCGTTTCTAGTTTCAACTTATTAGGTATAGTTGCCTGGTATTCATACTTCAGTGGGAATTTTTGCTAGTAGGTATATTATGCATGCTCTAGCAGTATTACAAGCCTTTGTATTCTGCCTACCCCTATGGGAAAAAGGCGTGATTTGATGTACAAGCCTGAGTGCATATTTTTACTCAGATTCATTAATTCAGGTTTAATAGCGACAACTGCATAGACTTCAGTAGCTCGAATCTCTGCCACTATCGACTACCAACAGCCGGCTAGCTGTCGAGAAATTTAATATGAAAATCTGATCAGCGCCTCTTACGAGTATTGTAGGAACTATTTTGGCCGTACATTTTAAATGGCAACCTCGCAACATTCGATCGTTCGAACTGTAGACAATTGCGCTACAGTAAATGTTCTAAATTACAGCGATTTAAGTAGTTTTTTTTGTTTTCAAAACTATGTGGAATGCAGGAATACAATATTGATCATATTAGAACACATTCGGGTTAAAACGAGAGTTGGAGTCAGCACAAACCCCTTATTTATCTTTGCAGATATATTTGTTCCTAAGAGGAAGTTATTTTCCAAATGTTTTGCGTTAGCGACGACCTGCATGGAATCCTCGTTCCCGAGGAATGTCGAGTTTTTCTTAGGAAGAACAACATTGTTTTGATTTATATACGTATGGAATTCTTCTTTAAATGAAGAATCTGATGCCTGTTGTGTAAAAATAAAATGTAGTTGTTTCCAAACTAGCAAACATAAAGTTTATGTCAAACGTTTTAAATACCTAGTAATTGAAAAAAGTCGAGGAGTCTTGCATAAAACTATTTTCTCAATATTTTGACATGAAAATATGCGTACACAGACATAACGTTGTTGAAAATAATACCTATAGTAACAATTATGCTAAATTTATACACTTAAGTCACAAACGATTCACTTATTCGTAATATTGTATTTTCTAACCATTGCATTGGTAAAATCCCATTGTTATTAATTGATAGTTGTAGTACCGTGCTCTGCGATCAATGTTTACGATTGAACAATGATGAATGATGATATGTTAATAGAAGGTATTCTGAATGACACCGATACCTAATAACATACTATTAACGTTCATTTAGAGGTGAAGTTCGTCCTTTGGTATTGTGACACTGTGTAGCCCTTTGAGTACAGTCATCGACTAAATGTAGTAATTAGGTGCTGATTTCAATGTCTAAGGAATTTCCCATCAACAAATTCTCGGGTTCAATACCCAGAATTTGGCAAGGTAAAAGACACAAGTCAGATTTTTTTAAGGTGTTTTGAGGTAAGTATTCGAAGTTTTAAGTAGGTAAAGCGAATATGATTGTTGTTGTTTAGTGATATCTAAATGTATAAATTAAATCTAATAGAAGCTAGTAGTTCATATTAAGATAGTAGCGTCCTTGGTAGCATAATATTATCGTCCTTTAATCCTTAAAAATTACGATTTGACAGATTGATATGATGAAAGCCTATAAACAGTTCATTGAAAAATTACCTTGGGAAAATCGGCAACAAGTGAAATCTCTAGTAGGTACAAAATAAGATAGCAATACAGGAATACCTTGCACTTGCGCCGCAATCTGGACAAGGCTTTGTAAAAATATGAGGCGGCTCACGGATAAATTGCCAGTGAAGTATATAAAACCTCTACTTTCGCTGAGGTCTTGGGGAAACCATTTTTATTCTAGATTAATATGACCTGGTTCCTTGATAGCCTTTATTATATGTGATGATTACACCTGCTCAAAAAAACTATTAATAAATATGTAATACAAGAAAAGCAAGGGTTTCCTGGACTACAAGAAAACTAATCCTTTTCGGAGATCCTTGCACACCTAAGAGACAATAATAATAAAAAGTTATGTTTTACGTATTATTTGCAACAAAACAAACTTTCTTTAAGAATTCTATTAAAAAAATCATCTGAAATTGCCGAATATATATGAATTCTTAGATGCGGTTGAACCATAATAATATGGAACCTTAAAAATATTTTGTTTGTTTCTATTATCCCAAAGTGAAATGAAAGATTTAAATGAGCAAATTCAACTGCGTGGTAAAGGTATGCATTTTTCTTTGAAATGAAAATTGTGTCTACAATATCAAAAAGGACAAAATTAAATTTGAAATGAAATTCTAGATTGAAAGTAATAAAATTGTGTTTAAGTAAACATCTTTTTAAAATAAATGATGCTATGTTATGATGCATTCAATTTATACAGGGTATATCACTCAAAATACGAAATTCTTCGTGTTTTTTAAATGAAATAGATACGTTAAACTGAATAAAATAAAATGAGCAATAATAAAGTTTGACTTGCTAAAATTATTATTATTATACAAACGTACTTAGTTTTGAGGTTACGGAATTTTCTGCGTCCTAAGTATATGCATATAAATTATTCACTAGAATATTAGCTTGATGAAGCTTTCAAAAGTGAATTAGTTCTACAACTAAAAACATAAAACCTTTTAAAAGTTCGAAAAAGACCTGATGAACATTAAAAATATTCAACGCGTTAAAAGCATGATTAAAGCAAAGTATTCATGAACAATTTTTAAAGATTTAATTTTCATTCCACGAATTGCTTTTGGTTATGAAGTTAATGTGACAGTTATGGTTGCTGACCTGTCAAAACTGTCAACTAGTCATTGCCATTAGCTGTTAAAACTCTAACACACATTACACATGATACAAACACAAGCACATGTTCACACGCTTACACAAGCGGCACATGCACAATTTCATAATATAGTTGTAAACGGTCGAGATTGTTTAGCTTCCCCGAACGGGTTCCGTATGAAAACGGAAGCAAAATTATGTTACTGTTAATTCACTTTCGTGTCATAAACATTACACACGCAATTTAATTAAGTAATTAATATTTGTTTTAATACACCCGTCTATGTAAGGGAAGCGTTAACAATGGCATGGGGCTTAAAAACCGTGTCATATACACGTAATAATAGTATGTTACTCACACAATGACTTTTGTATTTAACTGGTGATATGAAATACTATGTGTGTATACTGTGTATCTCTCTATCTATGAAGCGATTTTCTACTGCTTTCGACAATTGAGAACCGTATTAAAATCTGATCAGCGCCTCTGGTGGGTACCATAGGAACTAATTTACAGCAAATATTATAGCTATATGTCAATCTTACTATTCTCGATAATACCGACTGTAGATAATCGCACTACTGTTTTTGGTTCACAGTCGCCTGTTGGTGTGTGTAATTTGACATGAAGCTTTGTACTGACGATGAATCCCTGAAATATTGAACATGTATGAACTTTATGTGTTCTTATATACGCTCAATTTAAATATTCACTATTTTTAATAACTTGCCATTGACGATCCATTTTTCTTAAGTTACGAATTTAATTGTTGTTATACATTATCTATGTTGATATAAGAAGAAGGCCCTTATAAGAATGGTCCTCTTCCTTAAAACTTGGTATAAAAATAATAAAATAATAAAAGCCTTCGTAAAGTTATTCATAACTTTTTAAAAGTCACATAATATGGTCTTTATTTGATCGTTAATTCACGACTTCCGTTCGTGAAAGAGGCCAAAGAAAAACGCCATATTAATTTCGCTTTGAAACAAAACGTAATCATACTTAAAGGTAACAGAATTTATCATAAACTTTAGAATTGGTAGGTTGATGAAACTTCTAAAAATACATTTTAATTCTCTTATTGCTAAGAGGGTTGCCAGAGTTACAATTATGTTTGGCCCAAATGTGGTGAGTTAAAAAGGTACGCGAGGGTGTAACCCCTTGTACTAACCCTTCGGTTATCCCTTTGGTGAATTACAAATGTAAATTATGAAAATGATTTACGTATTTTATAATTAGATCGCAGAAACACATTTTGAGTGTAAATAATGAAATTTCTAACTAAGGGGTAACAATGAGAAGTACTGGTAATTCTTTAGGTAACGGAGAAGTTGAAATTAAAAATATAATTAGATTAACCTTATTATCGTTTGAATTTAATACAGGTCTTTGCTTTCTCGATAGGTATTCTCAAATCACTTGCACCCATAGACAATATATGTATGTATATGCTTTATAAAATATTTATTAATTTCAACCGTTTTAGACAAATTAGGATGATAATTTAGGCGCTCAAAATACGCCTACTATATTCTAAACCCAGCCATAAACATCACAAGGTGTGTAAGGTATATAGATTCTCTCACCTCTTTAATATTTACCTTTAGTTTCAGGTACAGGTAAAGCCTACCTACATAAATTGGGTTAACTCCAGGTCTTATCATTGATATTCTAATTGCGTCTGTAAGTTACTTGTTGCCGAAATTCAGACTCCAATGATTAAATAGGACTTTATTGATCTAGCCCTGTAATGTAAACAGACTAAATTAGAATAAAAAATACGCCTCTCACTTTAAAAAGTTTATAAATTTCCACCAGGTTTATGACAGAAAAATAAGATCTCAACATTATTGAATGGCCTCATTTATAAAGATTTTGTTGAATAATATTGAAAGTATTCAAGAGCAATCATTCGTTTCTTATTGTTTTTATCTTCGTTCATAATGTACTGTGTATTTAGAAACTACAACTAACTGAGTATCTGGGTTTTAGTACTTGATCTAAAATCAACGTTCATATAAGTATCTGGACTAAAAAGTCTGACTGTACACAAAACTTTTAGGTATATACAAGTTTCAATCTTTGTCTTGAACACAAGACTCTTTGTTGCATTACATTGGAACAATATTCGGCTTTTCAACGATACTTCGAACGACGTCTAGTCCATTCACTACCCATGCCCAAGTCGAGGCTCGCTCGATGACAAACTAACAACCAATCACTAGGATTTTGAAGGGTCCTCGCAGGGCTCAATAGGCCCAACTGGTCTCGGCAAACATCGAGACGCAATCAATTCGGGACTTGGCTAAACATCATTAAATCGACAAGGCACCGTCATTAGTTTACTGCAAATAAGGGTGTAGTGAAAAGTTCGTTGAGTAAATATTTTCGCGGATTTGTTAATTGGAATGAATCGATTTCTTATATCGGTTAGTTTTAAATTTGGATGACACAATGATTACTAGGTTAGTGTGAAGACTGAGTACAAACTTACAAACACAAGCTTTATTTATTTACTCTAGATTTTTCCTTACTCTTAATTTTGCTTACCGTTTTAGTGATTATTTATGCAGTACTGTTTGGAGTGGTCTCTTACCTGAAAGAAAAAAGAACAGTTATTTAAAAATATGTTTTCACTTCCTTGAATACAAACACACGCACACAGACTCGCAAATGTTAACAAAGCTTTTTCTGCCCTTTCCTTGCATACAAATTTTATTCTTCCGAGATCAAAGATAGCAGAATTCTGTTTGGTCTGATTGCAAACGTCGCAATACGTAAATCATCAAAAAGTATCCTTCGAAATTACATTTTCTGTATAAAGAAAGTAATAACATGACCGGTCTCGTGTGAGGGCTACAAACATCAACCGATTCCCTTTTCCTTATTCCCCTTAAAAATACACAGCTAAAATATTAAGATTGCCAGGTGAAGATTAGCCTCACTCAATATCAAGGGAGTTTCGCTGACGAAACCCGGGGGATTTATGTAATCCCGTTTCAATCAAGACGCTTCGTCTTGCTTACATTAAACAATGACGTGACTTGTGTTACTAAGTTATGCATAAGACCGTTGTTCCTTCGATGTCTCAATATGATCCCAGTATCGTGGTCAATGGCTCCCCGGGGAGGGGTTCCGCGCGGAAATTACTGTGTTACGGTTGACTACTGATGAATTTTTGGGACGGGATTGACGGGTTTATGCATGCATTAAAGATTTAGATGTAGCTTTTGAGAGTATTACTAATTGTTTATTAATCAGCTCTTAATGACTTCCATTTTGTTGTTTAGTACTGTTTCAATGAGTGTGAGGACTGTTTTCCCTTTAACTTCCAACTAGAAGGTAGATTTGCTTATTTTTTTACAACTAAGAGGTTTCCATAACACTGTGTATGGTAAAGATTTTAAAAGAGAACCGTAAATTTTCTGTTTGTATTTATTTTCATCATTATAATAGCGATTACAGCTATTCTGTAAAAATACAAAACCTTTTCTCTTCATAATATTTGTTCTGTACGCTTGCAGTGGTAGAAGAACCCTGTCAGAAGATTTTATGCCATCAAAAACATTCTGTAAAAACCTCAAGTCTCGCCGTAAAAAGTTGTGAGATCTATATAATACCAAGTCGATTAATCTATTTAGTCTCTACTTAAAGGACCTTCTGTCTTAAGTTATTACGTATGTTATTATCATGCCAATTTTAAAAAAATACCTCTAAAACAAATAGACCGACCTGGCCATCGCATGATTTGATTATTAGTATGTATCACACTACACAGCACGACGAGAAGTTAATGCTCCTGAAATGTTAATGGCGAATTTGTGTTTTCTTGCGATGACCAAGTCGATCTATTTGTTTTAAAGGTATTTTTTTAAAATTGGCATGATAATAACATACGTAATAACTTAAGACAGAAGGTCCTTTAAGTAGAGACTAAATAGATTAATCGACTTGGTATTATATAGATCTCACAACTTTTTACGGCGAGACTTGAGGTTTTTACAGAATGTTTTTGATGGCATCTCACTTCTTTTTGTAGAGCGAATAGAGCAAACATAAGTCCAATTTGTATGGAAAGCCGTATTTTTTTCATAATTCAACATATTTTCCTATGGGAATGTTGTTCAGTTTCATGGGCTAAACACCCTTACCCACCCTATACCCCCTCTCGTTATGTCTCATATAGTAGATACATATTTAAACCTATTTATTTTATTCTCTACAGAAATAATAATTTAATTCATTAACTGCAAATGTAACCTTGTAATCTTATACATTTATATGGGATTACAAAGTTATTGTTGCAGTTAGTGTATTTAGAAAACTTGACCGAAATTAGAAAATATTGAATTTTTCCCATGATTAAGACACTAAACCCTATTTGTATTCTAAATTTTAAGCTTCTAAGTCTGCTAGAAGTACCTTAGACTTTTGATGATCGGTGAGTCAGTGAGTCAGTGAATCAGTGAGTGACAAAATTCAAAATTTTAACAAGTTGTCATTCTTAAACTACTGGTTCAAATTGACTGAAATTTTAAACATACCGTGTTTATACAATGACTGATTAGTTGCTGAAAATCCAGGCTTCTTGTTTTATCCACAACGAAATTATAGGGGTGTCAAAAATAGCCCGAATTGCTTCGAGAAAAGGATGTTACGGCCGTGCCGCTTTTTTTTTGCTCGACTTGCGGGGGCACTTCCGTGCCCCCAGATTACGATAGTAATAAGAAAAATAATTAAAGTAAAGTAAGTTATTATGAAGCTTCCCGCAGCTAGCTATTATCATGAAGTTTTCCTTCACAGTTAGAGCTAGTAATCACGTGTTTTCTACAGAACGCACAATATATCAAGGGTCCGTAAAGAACTATTTGGCATTCTATCGGCATCGGTCACCGAAGTACTCCGGACTAAGCTTTTTCCTCAAGAATCAATGGACAAATTGTGTCTCTACATAATGCCGAAGACTTTATATTAATCTAGATTTCGATATCCTACGTATTGTGTAACATTAAGTAGCTTATGTCTTTAACACTCAAACACTCAAGTAGTAAGTTACTTATCCCAAATTCATAACAGACATCAAAATAGTCCCGCTCATCTCGCAGAGTTATGCACTCACGGAACAAAAGTTTGTAGACTTAGCCGTAAAGAACGCCCTGTATGCAAAATTTCCCGTTTCTTACTGCGGCGTGTTGTAGTAAGCTTATTAATTTATTTCGCAGATGTTATAACCGACAAAATTCTTGGCAAGAAACTCGCGTATTTCCATATTAAGGAATCTGGAGTAGAATTTTAAAATTAAACAGACGCGTCGGCTGAAGGTACATAAATGTGAAAATGTTTAATAACGTGTAAGGCATTTTCCAGACCAAATTGTGGTGTTCTTACTTGTTTACAAGATTACATGAAAAACCTCAATTTATATATTATTTAGGTCTAAGTAAGCCTGAGTATTAAATTTCATACATAGACGTCTTATATTGCTAAAGCAATGCGCGGCTTTATAGACAAACAAGAAAATCTGTGATTATAAAATATGATTGTTAAACAACAATAACAGTGTTTATACATACATTAACATCTGAACTGAAAACTGAAATCACAAACTTACAAAGCGAAAAGGATTCAACAAGGATTTAAACAATAAAAACTTTTTGGTCAAAATATCATTTCCCATCCCTTAAAACGAGCTCAAGCGGTAACTCGGTGGCAGTAAATAAATTATTTAGAAAAAGTTATCTGGAGAAATAGGATTATGCAAATCTTGTACCCAGACGAGGTCACTGGATCATACCGGGACCTTCAAATGTATTTCTTTTTTATCGAAGTATTCGTTATTTTGATAGACAGTTGTATGATATTGATATTATTGGGTACAGGATTACGAATATTGGCGAAAAATTTTAAAGAAAAGCCTTGATGTAATGAAATATAGTCATGAATAAATCAGTTAAAGCAAAGCGTTATGCTTCAGGCCATAGTTTTTAGACTGATAGTGCTGAAAATTCCTTTCCCGTTCAGTAAATACTTCCCCTAACTAAAATAAAATATTCAGTGAAACTTTGCTACCTTAAAATCTTTAATCTTAACATTTTATTTAAATCGTATCAAAGTTTGCTTATCTTGGCAAGGTTGAAGGAAAGCTCAAATATTAAACAAACCTCAAGCGCTAGTAAAATTCTCATTATTGGAAATAGACTTTAGCTTCAGGTAAAACGATACTCATTTTTATTCCACACGATTCCTCTATCAGTATTCAACAAATGTATCGTGAAATATCGTGATACTAAGAAAATATGTAATCAAATTTTACTTCGACACTAGAAAACACAAAATTGTGGCTAGTCAGAATTTTATCGTAGTCGTAGTTTTGAAATTCAAATGATTCGTTTCGGTCTTTATTTTTAGATTATTCAACATTATTTTCAGTATTCACGTAAAAATGTACCGATGTCATTGTGTTGTGAGTCAATTACACGTAGAATTTGAATAACACAATTGTAATTGATTAAAATAATAATCAGTCGTTTCATAAATAAAGCACATCCTATAAGTGTTTAAATTTCAGGAATACAAGTTACGCGCATTTTATTCAAGCAGCAGGAAATACTTATTAATATTATGCGTCACCGCAAAGTGGTTTTACAGCATCTGTGTAATACATAAAGTAGGCAATATGCCTTACAAAGCAGCCATTCAGCTACTATCTGGTCATTTATAGCAAGAGATGAAACAAGGCGCCGTAGTGGTGGACATATCAATGTATCGATAAATTAGATTAACCTTACTGTGGACGATAAACGAGCTATGTTAATTGGATAGTTGGGATGCAACACGTTTACCGATCAACTTCATCGATAACGTTCGCCGTTTTGTCGAGTTATTTGTGCCTTCGTGACAAGATTATGTAAAATAACTTTGTTACGTGATTATGCCATTTTTCTACTTCTTTCTAAAGCTACTTAATGTCAGTCATTTGTTGGAAGTATTACTGTTGATGTTATATAATTACCTAGAAATGGAATTGATATACGAGTGCGATACTTTACTCTAATGTGCGTGATTGTTCGGATTATAAATTACGTGAATGCTTTTACAAACGTGCTAGTTAACAAAAGTAACATAAATCCTAAAAAAAGGTAATAAATGACTGCGTCAAATGGTAGTTATTTACTTCTGTTTTTTCCTATCATAAATAAGGTTATACGCTGCCGAGTTATTTTTGGATCACTCGGTAGTGTTTTGTTTTATCGATAAGGTTGGCACTTATCGACAACAGCACTAGCGACATCTCTCGTCGGTGCCGCAGTGTCGAAAGGGTGCAGTGCTTCAGCGTCGGCGACGCGCTGACATCTGACTCAAGAGGGGTCAACGACTGGCTTTCTTTCACACACGTCTAACCCAGAGCTGTTAATACGTTATCAATGAAGTTTGTTAGGACGTGTTGTGTCATCAAAGGGACCGCCTGTGTCGAATATTTACACGCACGTTATTTTTATAGCGTTTTTATACTTAGGAGTTTGCTGTTGCTGTAGTGAATTTTTTACACTTATGCACAGCTGCGATTTGAATAACGTTATGTTTGTTAGAAACGCAACGTTAATAATTGATATTCGGACTAAGTGACCGATTAAGTAAATGAGTTCAAAACTGAACCCGGATACAACTAAATAATATAATTATAAATTTAAAAAGTCATGTTTAGTAAATGCTTGTATAAATAAGCTGGGATAATATTATTTTTTTTAGGTAATTTTCAATCAATGTTTTTTTACTGAACAGTTTTATGAAACACGTAAACAGTTGTAGCTAGTTGTGATTTAATGTCTGTGTCGGTTTTATACAATTTTCAGGTTTCTTTTACCAGTTTTAATTCGTGTAATTACCTCCGTCTGTCAGTCCATCAAGCTACGTCAGTCGCGGTTTTAATAAACACCGACTAGGCGTATTTTTAAGGATACTCCGTGCTGCGTACTTGGTAAACTGAATAAGACCTTAATAAAAAAACTTTTATACCTCATGCATTAATCATAAGAACATAAAACTAATAACGTTTGCTCGAGTAATATTATCTAAAAAAGATTTTGCAAAGTTTTGCTATTTTCAAAATCCGTGTTTGCATGAATTGTGAAACGGTTTTGTGTAAGACACTGACTTTTTTTTATAGAGTCTTGATAATAGTTGGACTAGGCAACATTCGTCTGCAACCCCCCCACGTTTTGGTGAGCTGCCAACTTTTGTACCGGCTAGACTATCGTGACAACCGGAACAAATGTCCTGGGGTGACCTTTGCTAATCTTTTAGCCGTGATCTTTCTTGAGGACTGGGTGATTGTCACGGACATAACGACAGACAAAATCTTATTACGTAAGCTTGTTTTCAGTAACTTTCATCCACATATAAAATCGCGCTTTTTTCTCATAGGTATAGGATAGACCAGAAGACGGCACTTGATACGATCCCTACAAATTTTTATGCTGCATTTACATCCAAAACTATTATTATTTCGTGCCGAAAATGTATAACACTAATATTAAAACATGACAATAAGTTAATAGCATTTTACTTTTGGGCTTTACAGCTCTTAATCATTTGGCTTTATACTATCACGCTATTTATAGTTAATAACAAGAGCCGTGTCACATAATGTATGTATAACGGGCCCCATAATGTATACATTTTAATCATCACACAAAGCTTTTAGTCCTGTTACCTTAAAAAGGTAGCCATATATTATATTAATCAAGTTTGTTGGCCGATTTGTTCCGTAACCCTTTAGCGTTTTGTGTCAGCAACAGAAATTGTATACAGTATTGTTTTTGTTTCTTAATCTAATTATGTGATTGCGTATGTTTTTTGGGTTCCGTGCCTATAGGGCATGTTGAATTGTATTGTTATGTTTAGCGTTATGTGTGGGTATAAAATCAACGAAGCATCAACGCTTGTAATAATGTTGACAAATATGTACTTCATTTCGTTGTCATTACGACTTAGTCTTTATACTAATAATATAAAGCTGAAGGTTTGTAAGAAATCGCTTATCTCAGGAACGACTGGTTCTTAAATATATTTTCTTTAATATTGTATAATCTATTTATTGAAAAAGGCTAAATAACATCAAGCAATGCCTGAGTAGGGCAGCAATAACAAATGTTGTGAAAACTGGAACTCCAAAATCCTCGAAAACTCGGAAGAAAACTTGGGCGGCTACTAGTAATATATATTTTGGAAATCATGTTATGAATTATTATGAGTAGAAACCTTATAAAGAGAGACGATAAATGATAATAATAGTATCTGAAAAGTAAACATGGATTGATATATCAATGAATAGACACAACATTGTAAGAGATAACTATCAACAGTTCCTGTTTAACTGAACCTTATATCTCTTGGAATTCGTAGGCGTATTCATACCTCATCGTTAAGTTCTTGAGCTCATAAATCAAGCTTTCAAAGTGTTACCGACGTGTTTATAAACGTCAGTCGTCACTCAAGCATTATTTGTGATGGATAGGTTAAACAAATACTATGCTCACTATGCTGTCATGTTAGCACCAGTACAGTGGCAGATACAGTGAGTGTACAAATATGGTAATGAATTGTGTTAAATTGTATGTTTTGGGCAATAAGGCTCTCTCTCAAGTGCCTCGCAATTATTAGTGGATAGAGTAACATTTGAACTAGGAGAATGAACTAAAAATGAATTGCAATTTTATTTTAAGTTTTAGTATAGTTGACGTTAAATATATTTTTACTTATAACTCTTCATAGTCATGGGAATTGGGCATTCAAATGGGTTTGGCAGACAATCTCTCTTTTACGGCTATGATACTGGAACTATCCAAAAATGTAACTATAGAATTATATAATATCAAAGAACACGTGGTATGCTTTTTGTGACGTATGGAAGTAGATTATACATGGAAATAGATTGCTCGACTATAACAATGTAAATAAGGGCTGTTGGAACATGTACTAACAATCAAAAAGTTATTTAACTTCATCTATTGGGAAATACGTTGGCGGATTCCGCAGTCTGTATACTAATATAATAAATTATTGTATAAACTCGTGCTTGTAAGCACATACACAGACTTCCTAAGTTTCTTGTATGTGTGGAATAAATAAAAAAGGTTTGGGAACTAAATGCCTGGGCGGAATAATAAAATATTAACTATCGATGATAATAGGTTGCGAATGTTTTGATATTATTTTATGTTATTTACGAAAATAATATCAGTAGAATTAGTTTCAATTGTTATATGTAATGTAGAAGTATCAACTTATTTCGCTCAATGTTTGTTATAACTAAAATGATTATTAGAAATGTTCTCGGTCGGGTGCACATGAAATTTTCCTCATCAGATAGTTTATAATATCCGTATTATGTTAACAGTCATGGGATCGTATTCTCGGGAGACATTAGTAATTTTCCATTTTCTTACTCACTGACCACAACACAACGTTTGAGGAAAATGGAAACCACAAATGGCCGAGCCTGTTTGATGATTTTATTTGATCAAATGTGACGTAAAATAACCTACATTCGAATGTCTACAAGTTTGCCAAACTACGTATGAAAATAAACCCTTTTGGTGATTTCCCGTGGGGGTTGGGGGTATGTGTGTGTACCAAATGTGACAGGTTTTAGCTAAACTTTAGCTCGTCGGATGTGCCAGTGACGTTCGTTGAGCTTGTAATAAGACGCCTCGAGGCGAGATTTGTGTGCACAGAATTTCAGGAAGACAATGCTTATTTTAGAAATAAGGCTTGTCATAAGGTAAACTGACACAGAAGTTTGCATTGTTTTCAACTTAAATGTGTTTAAGCATACGAAGTATGTTCTATTTAAATGTTTAAATAATTATTTGGAAGGTAATTTAATAATTATTTATGAAATAGTTGTATTGTTAAGAAATATTTTCATAATAATTTGTGGTTTTATTACGTTAATATATTTCAGCAATCTGTTGGTCAGCGGGTCAGTGACCGTAAGGTAATCGTATATTTGTAATAATATATTTTATTTCATTGCGGGTGAAAAAATAAAAGACGGAGACGAATATTCACGCAGAAGATTTCTATTAATTGTGTATCAAGTTTTTATCAGTAATATGCAAAAAACATAAATTCATTTAATGATATACTTATGTATATATATTTTTGTGAATTAAAATGCATATATACATACTGTATAGAAGCGCAACGTTGTAAAGTTTGTTTCAGTTCACAACTTTAAATTACAAATTAATCATGTTCTCAATAGAACGGTGATATATACATACATTTTCAACATAAACTTAATCAATATTAGCAGCTGTTTCATGTATCAAACTAAAACTTGGTGCTCAACTAGCTTCCGTATAATCCTTGTGCTTAGAATACTTGCGGCGACCTCAGGGCTAAGGTTCAACTCGTAGGTCTAACGTGTTTACTGAACACAGTTCAAGTTTCTAACTAATTGCTAACATTTCAACCAAATGTGTATTTGTTTCTACCAAACTTTAGGTAGATTTTGATATTTACAGACTAAATTTGGTAAACCTTAAATAACGGCTAATACATGGTAATATATTTTAGTTTGTATCTACTAACTTTTCCAAAGAACGGCTGTATTTGACATCGGAATATTGATTAGAAAATAGCTTTCTTGAGATAGATGTTTTGGACAAGTTTTAATGTATTTTGATTTTGTAATATTATTCGAGTATACAGAATTGTACATGGCACTGTGTAAAAAGTTAAATGTTAGAGATTCAAAAACTTTGCAATTTGCAAGTCTCGAAAAGGCTCGACGCAAGAGCTCTATAGAAACACAAAACTGCGTGCATTGTGAGGCTTTCACCGAAATTGCGGAATAAAATTTCTGAAACTTTTGTTGCCAGTATATTAGCGCGGTTTGGAGTTGTATGCGGCATGGGGAACGAAAACTGCGAACGACTCTCACGCTTCAACTCACGCTGAATTTTATATCGCAGTTTCATGCAAATGCATAAAAAATACACGTTTCCTTTCGACTTTTATGTCTGCCAGTAAAAATCTTTATTTGGAAAAAAAGGATTCTAAAATTTGGAAAACGCTGGTAGTGCTACAGTGGAAACCACGCGACGCGTGTTGCAAATAAAACTTTTATGCTTTTTATGATGTTACGGGAAACTAATTTTAGGGGGAATGGCGTCTCCGTGTCACATGGGGAACTATATACATGGCGTGCGCATAACATAAGCATAAAGTTACTCGATAAAATCCTCCCTCAAATACAATATGAAATGTTTCTATCTCTAACCCTTATCCTTAAAAGTGTTATAAAAATCGTTGCCGCGTTTTATTTAAATATCGAAATAGTTAACATCTTTCATTAATAATAGTGTGAAACAACACTGGAGGCAATAATTATTCACCCCCGAAGCGATCCGTGCAATCAAGCAAGTAAAACCTCGACCATCCTCTCATTAAAGCACTTTAATAATAGGAACATGAATTGAACTGACGGCAACGAGCCGCCAATCACCTTTTATTCGCTAAAATGTAAATTAATAAACGAGACACTAACAAAATGTGAGGGAAGCGTTCGTTGTTAAATGAAAATTTATTCAAAAGAAGCACGCTCTCACTAGACTAACTGTTTGTTCGCGAATCGGAAACTTTATGCGACATATTGACGATGAAAACTGTTATTTTTGCATTCTGCGCTGGATTGCGCATTGAAAATATGTATAATAATATAAAATCGATAGATTAATGCCAATTCGTTTAACAAGATAAACAAGTATAAGATTCTGTAGCGCTATTCTCTACAGTCGGTACTGTCGATCGTATCGAAAGTTTGACATTTATTATGTTGAAATAGCCAAAATAGTCAGCCAAAATAGGTTGTCGAAAGTCGATAGTGGTAGAGAATCGAACTACTGATACGACTCGTATAGTCTATTATGTATGCTTGTGGTTTAACTGCACCGCGTGTGTCCTGCTGTGCTCTCTATGTTAAGAATATGCAGCAAAGAATTTGCCACAAACCACCAGCTGTCTTAAACACGGCCTTATTCAAGCATTTTACTTAGCGGAAATAATGAGCGTCGAGTGTGGTAATTGAACCCGTTATTAATGTCGCCTCATACAATTTTATGAATATCATTAAAATTCTATTACTTAACCACTTGGTGGAGGTGCCGTATTATTAATAATTACACCTAATTAACGGGTATCTCATAATTATCTACGGTTATCCGTGATCTTTGCGTGCTCAGGTACAATAAAAAGCAAATGCTTTATAGTGAAAAACGGTCGAGGAATAAGCTATGGTACTACCTAAAATATTTTTTAACTGTCTGTTACATATAATACATTTAATTATATTATTGTGATACTCTTTTATACCGTGGCATAAATATCGAAAAGCCATAGTAAATAGTTTTCCGCGTTGTCGTATCCTCTTGTTGAAAATCACCTGAGGTAATGAAGTTTTACAGTCGTTTACAGAAGGGTAGTTCTGGAAACATTGATTGAACTCATTTGAATCGGTAGCGTGTTCACAATCTTCAAAGGAATTGACAGTTTAATAGGTTCGTCGTGTGCTATAATTAGATACGGTTCTAACGACACAATTGACGATATGAAAGTTTACCACATGCAAATTAAAACTACAAAAGTTGATAATTGAAACCATATGCAAATCGAATTCCTTTACGATTGTCGATATACTTTTAAAGTTTCATTCATTTAAATAATATGCAATGTTAAAGGATTTTATGGTAGAGACTACTTTCGCTACCAAAAAGCACGACCAATGTCATAAATATTCATATTTGCTGAGTGCTTTTTGGCTAACTAAAGGAGAGCTGCAAAACTCTTGCTTTACTATTCTATAATATAAGACAAACGGGACTATCATATTCTATTTTTGGTACACCAGATACTTATCCTAGGATAATATAATGAAACTAAATAATACCTTTTGAATCACAGGTATGTTCTGTGAAATCATTACCACAATTTCCACCGGGTTGCTATATAAAGCATCGGTTTCCTTGGCGATGTGTAGAAACGATTCAACGTTGATAACGAAGGCACTCAGTAACATAAATAAAAGGATATTTATTTGGGCCCATCCGTTCTGTAATTATACCTTGCTTCGTTATTTTGGATCGTTCCAAAATAGAGTAATTGATACGATTCATGTTACCCGATAGCTGACCTTTAATAAGACATTATGTGCTGTTCTGAAACCCAACATACTTAAGTATTCTCTCATCGTCCCACACGAATAGATAAATTATTTTTATGCCTTGTAGTCGCAGCCCATAACTTTTATTCTTTTATTCAATTATCTCTACATTAAGAAATCGTACACGTACTTTATTCGTGACAGCTCCACCCCGTTTCGTTATTATGCGTAATGAAATGTTGGGTACTAATTAATTTCGACCGGACGCGAAATTGACCTATGTCAACAGCGGAATTGCTTTATTCAACCCTAAGTACAGAAGCATTCAATCAGATTTCAACTTTTGCCCTGTGTAATAAAGTTTAAATTAACTTGAAATGGTTTTGTATTAGTATGTTTCGTGTTAGGGCCGTGTTGTATTAACAATAGTTACTTATGTAAGTATACAAAAGTGTACAATAAGGTCGGCACGTCCGGCGTCGGTATTGCCCGAAGAAAAATTAATGGTGCGAGATGATTTTATTACATTGAGGAAAATTTTAGGTTGAGAGTAATAAAGGACCGTCCTTTAGCAGTTTACTTTAACATTATCTGGAATGTGTTCCGGACACTTTAAATACATTAAGTTTGGCACTTTAATAGAATAAAAAGATAACATTATAAACGCTAATTCTATTGCTGAATTATAAACAAACGCGAAATGAATAGGCAAAAAAAGTTACTCGCGAGCGTGATTTGGCAAAACGTAAGAAAACATTCAACACAAACCCTTGTTCCGTTGTGTAAATAATCGAAACGCACGCTTCTTTCAAGTTTAAGAATCGGCTCTGACAGTGATATACTGTCAGCGAATGACTCAACAGCTACCTGCGTTCACCGTGACCTTTCAAGCCGCCCTTACCGCCCTGTATCTGATTTGTAGTGAATTCACCGATATACATCACCGCAAGACAGATTGCGGTCAGCACTAGAGCTTTTTACGGCTGATAACAAAGTGATAAACCCGAATTTTGTAAAGCTTGCTACACATAACCTGATTAGCCTGTTCCGGCGGGGATTGATGTTCAGAAGAGAAATTTAGCTTAAAAATGTAGCTGAATTTCTATGCTGTTGTTTTATGAACAACTGCGATCGTAAAAATGCTAAAACACTACAATCCTATTTTAAAAAAATAATAATTTGCTAAACATTGGTGATAGAAATTAAAATGCTAATCCATGGGTGTTTTAAAACCCCTTCTAGCTATAATATATAGCTATAAGATATAAATAGTATAACGCATCGCGGAAATAGCTTTACCAAAAAGGGGGTTGCTGCAATGAAGAATGTGTTGATAAGGTAGATAGATCATACACACCCATTAAACGGTGACCGTGTTAAATGGATCATGTAATAGGACTTTGCACATCCACACACGCATTTATGTATGTACTCATACTCCTACTGAGTGTCGTGTTCTTTAAATGCAAGCATAATTATGTACGGGATCGGAATTACAGACCTACAAAAACATCAACAAAAAGTCTTTGCTTTGATAAAACATTGAGTCGGAAAACGAGAGCTTAATGTCCTAATTCAGTGTGTAGTTTTCCTAATGCCGTATTGTTTGTTTCGAGTCGTAAAAGGAAGCTTCTTTTACTATCAAGGCGTTATATAACGGTGAGGCTAATAACAAGTGTTTTATTCCACACAAACAGATAATAGACTAGAATTATTGGCTCTTTGTATATATGGATATAACTTTTTCAATAGAATACAAACAATATAAGTTATAGCTCTCAGAAAATAGTAAATTGAATCAATTTCATCGTAAATTGAAGTAACTTTAATTAAAACACTTTACGAAATTAAAAAAGAGATGAGATGCTACGTCGAGTATGTGATTTTCATTATTTTGTTGTAATAGTTTTAATAAGTATTTTGACCTCATTACCGAAGATAGGTGCACTCTTAGATGTGATCTTGTGAAATTAAGTTTACAGATTATATAATACTAGAGGCCGCCCGCGACTACGTCCGCGTGGATACCCTTCCCGTGTAAATCCCGATCCCTCGGAAACTCCGGGATAAAAAGTAGCCTACGCGTTATTCTGGGTACCTACATACCAAATTTCATAGTAATCGGATCAGTAGTATTTGCGTGAAAGAGTAACAAACATCCATACATAGTCACAAACTTTCGCATTTATAATATTAGTAGGATGTGCGATTAAAAAAGCAGTAAGTACTCGTATGTACATGTCATATTTCTTAAAGTGTAAATCTTGACACTATTTTTCAAGAACCAGTATTTTACTGGTAAATTTAGAGCAGAAGTCATAGGATTACGTACGACTTAAGTATCACCTTGACCTTCTATTGTGGCCGTGCTATGACGACTTATGGTAACCAATCTACTCTCATCCTGTCAAAATAATTCCGGGATTTGGGTCACTATATTTTTACGAGTAGTACGAGTGAATTGAAGACAATATTTATACAGTCTGTACTAGAATAGGATTGTTGCCTGGGGTAATGAAAAAATATTAAACTCGTACGCGTAAAAAATTCATCTAAAATGCTCAGACTATGCAACTTTTATCGTAAATATTGATGAAATTGTAATTATTACAGACTGAAAAATTTTATTAGAAACTCATTTGATACCAACGAACATATGACGTAGTGACGTCACTACGTCGTATTTCTATACTAAAATGTGTTTTTGACATTTCATATAGAGCAGCTGATTAGACTGGTAGGCAACCACCCTATTGCGCTATAAATATTTAATTAAATCCGGTTCTTTCAAGGGTTATTAAAAACGTATTGCTATTGAAAATTATCAAAGAATATTCTGCAATCAACCCGGAGACTCGAGCAATTAATCTTTTTCTCAAGCTGACGCTTTACAACTCCTCTTGAGGACAATGAGCTGATAACAAAGTTAGTTGGACGCCGACAAGTTTATAACTTGGCTGGAATATAAACCAGTTAATAAACTCTGTTTTCTACCCACATTTAGATTAAACTTTTATGTTGATGTTCTCCTGAATACCATTCATCGCTGCGGATCTACACTAGTTTGCTTTGTGCTTTTAAAGAATACGAGCATTGAATATTGATCAATATTTTCAATCCAACATACGCAAACTCTAAAGCTTGTTTAAAAAATGTGTTCAGCATCTCGATTGTTAACCAAATACCACGTTGTGTGGAGTTCCAGTATAATAATATGATATTTGTTATTAAGGTTATTTCAATTGATAGACATTCAATTGATAGTCATGCGCATTTAATTTAGCCAACTGTTGACGTCCACGCGCGTGTTTAATATACTATGAACTTTTCTCTTTCTACCACGATTTTCTTTAAATCGAAAACTATAAATCGATTAATTCGGGTAAAGACATTTTAAGCTAGTGCTGTCCCAAAAATACTCTGATTACTGTAATCTACTGTTAGTTATATAGTTATAGTCCTCTTCACCGTGCCCGATGATAGCGATTATAATCTACTGTAAAGTCAGTGTGACAGTTAGGTAAGTTGTAAGCTTTAAGAAAATACCGAAGTAATCGACTTAAAAGTTAAACATTCAGTTACTAGAACTCTGTTTTATTATGTAGGTACTTTGTTCGGAAAATTGCAAGCTTTACTGAAGTACTTTATTGGCCTTTACTTTTTAATTGAATTTCCGTATACCTAATTAGAGGCTGAATATTCATGAGTAACCGATACAGTAATTAACACTATGTAGGCAGTTTGGTATAATCTATGATTTGTAGTCAAGTCACGTGATGACATTTATAGACCCCACGTTTCAGATACGTCTTAATAAGGGAGAGTTCACATTTTACAAATAATATAACGGAAAACAGTAGTAGTACGATTCTCTGACACTATAGATTATCGACAGCTTTCGAGAAATTTTGGACGAAAATCTGATCAGCGCCTTTAGTGACCGCTGGAAAAACTATTTTTGCAGTACATTTTAATTGTCAAACTTTCGTCACTTGATAGTACCAACAGTACAAAATTACGCTTTAGTTATACATTCCTTGACGTTTCGGCTTCAGCTTTAGTCGCCATCTCACGTCAAGTTCGAATTATTTTTCGTAATATTAATCACCCAACATGAAAGCAAAAGATGAAAACTTATACATATTTATACGAACTCAGTTACTGATCGTAAAAAAATGGCAAACGGTAGTGAAATCTAATGCACTACAAACCTTGGTTCATAAATTTTCACTAGTTTTCGGATAAGAACTTTGATGAATGCGGGAAGGAAGCTCGCATAGATAATGTTATGTTATAAATTGTGTGCTCTAGGGCTGGACAGGTTGATGAGTTTTTTCAATAGAGTTGTTTATATAAAACTATCGACCGAGTCGCTCGCGTGGACTTTAGTTTTCCCGATTTTACAACATTTTTATAACTGTAAAAGCGTAATGTTACATGATCTATTATACATATATTTTTTCAATTACAATCAAGCAGTTCCTGAGATTATCGCATTATATCAAGCAAATAAACTCTTCAGCTTTATATTATTAGTTTAGACAACGTCTTATTTTATATGGAAGCGTGTATCTGTGTGTACACCATTTTGAAATTCAGATAGACACCAAGCAGAAATGACCAAAATTACTTTATTTTCGAATAATTTTCACACACAGAATAGATATATCGCCTTGCTTTCTTAATGTAATAAACAATTACAATTTTATAACTGTTCATGTCCTCTAGGTTTATTTTTAGTTCGGTGTCAATTGAGAACAAAAAATGCGCAACATGTGAAGGCCGTCGTGAAAGATCGAAGTAGCGCCGATGGAAAATATATTATCTATCTTATAGCTGTGTGTAGGTGGGCGTCTTACTCTATTGGTTTCTTCCTCTTGGTGCTTTCTAATTTAGCAACTAATGCTTAACATAAAATCACACTTTGAGTATGTAAGTTATATTGTGGTTATTTATTATTAATGTTGGTAAAAGTCCCCGCAATCGACACAAAGTACAACGAGACCCTAAACAACTATTTGTTACGTGTGGGAATCGAACCCACGACGTCCCGACGCACTGGTAGCGTAGCGGCCACCTTAACCACTGCGCCACTAGGCCGTCAAACTAGCTTAACTAAAGTAAAAGTATTACTTATTAGCCTGTGCCCGACTATTTGTCCCCGTTTAAAGATTCCCTAACGCATTAAGCGCCACCTATAACACCTATTTGCTTTCCGACTAGCAGACTTCAACCGCGTTTTTTTTTCATCCACTATTTAATTTCTAAGTGTTAATTATTATTTAGGTTATTATCTAGTATCTAGGTTTTCAACTATCTTCATGCAACATTTTATTAAAAATGGTTACGATATTAGTATGGATATAATATCCTGTGTACCTTCTTATTCAAAATATAAACTACACGTGAGCCTAACATTTTATTACGTTACGCATTTATAATATTATGAAAATAGTTCAACTAATAACATAAAAACTAAATAACACGAGTGAGTTTAGAGCAAAAAAAACTTCCTTAAAAGTGGTGTCCCCTGTGGTTTTATAATGAATAATTTGAATTAATATTTCCGCTTATAATGAATCGTAGAATATAAGTTACTAGCTGACCCGCGCAACTTAGCTTGCGTCACATAAGAGAATCATAATTTTCCCCGTTTTTGTAACATTTTTCACTGGTACTCTGCTCCTATTGGTCGTAGCGTGATGATATATAGCCTATAGCCTTCCTCGATAAATGGGCTATCTAACACTGAAATAATTTTTCAAATCGGACCAGTAGTTCCCGAGATTAGCGCGTTCAAACAAACAAACAAACTCTTCAGCTTTATAATATTAGTAAAGATAACTTACTTATATTATACTTTTATAGGCCTTACCGGAATTCAAAGTTAGTATAAACTTTCAGTCTTTGTCTTAGTTGATTCGTATCAGACTTAAAGTATGAAGCCGTTAGTCGTCTCTGCGGAAATCTTTGCCGTATTTACTTAGTCAAATACACATTTTACCGAACTTTAGGAGAAATTGAGGAAATCCTTATAACGTATTAGAACTAAGGAATATCGTAACGTCCTGTTGCATATTTATAAGACCTTCAGAAAATTCGAGTATCATTAAAATTAAAGCAAAAGTTAAAATCACGTTTTTAATGTCCATTTATTAAATGCATAATAAATGACCACTCGACATTTAATGTGAACAAACAATTAATTGTGTGTATCGGAACAATAAAAAATATTGGCTTAATAGACGGGTGGCCTTTAAAGTCTCGCTGAAACATTGAAGTAGCACGCGAATTACTGAAATATTTGTTTGTATGCCGTGCGAGGTCTCTCTGTGTTCCTCATTGCTTACGTGCATTGCTTATACTAACCGTATATCAAACAGTCGGAATATTTTTTTTCTAATATTATACTAGGTCGGGGAAAAAGTCTTTTCGCATTATAGTATGTATGAACTTGTAATAAAATCTTTTCTCTACACAAAAAATCTTGATATTTGGGTACCTCACGACTCACGAGCTCACTGAAAGAAACCTAATGAACCGTGTACTCATTTGTGATTCTTGAAGCCAGAGAGATTTTATTACAAGTTCATACATACTATAATGCGAAAATATTTTTTTCCCCGACCTAATATACTAACTAATATAATGCAATAGCCTAAGCTCTCTCTCATTCCGGGAGGAGACCCTTGTCTAGCAATGGGACATTAATGAATTAAATTTATAAAATATACTAGCTCCCTTACTGACAACAATTGCCTATTTCTTTCCGCGGCTATTTCCAAAGAAGGCTAGATCTAAATCGGACAACAGGTTAAACATGACATAATATCTTCTTTGCAAAAGTGGGTACAATACATCTATGAACTCAATGATGTGATTAAGACACTAAAACAAAAGCATTTTTTTACTAACTTAAAACAAAAAACCTTTTGTTAGAACGCTTATTCAATTGTTTTTTCGCCGATTATTAAACCGTAAAAATCATGATTTAATCGTGACTAATTAATCAAATGAACGATGATGTGCGATTTCATTTGTTTTCGTGTCTATTGATATCTTCCTTTACTTTTTTGTATGTTTGTGGCATGAAATAATCGTTTATTAATACATAAAGTACGTTAGAAAACAGATTCAAAAGGAAATCTTTTATCGTAATTAATAGCTATGTTATTTCGTAATCAATTGATTGAATGCGGAAAAATATATTGGTACAATTAAACCTTTCTTCCTTTAGTTTAGACTGTAATCTGCGATTTTTCAGCTAGGTTGATTAGCGCTCCGCTTGTTTATTAATATGTTTTAATGAGTAAAATTTGTTAAATTTTGAAGATGTTAGATTAAATGTAGCGTACTGACGTATCATTCAATATACATACATTATAACTACTTGATTATTTTTATATGAGTTATAAACAAAATATAATTCCTCATATCTGTAGCGAGAGTTTGACATTTAGAATGTACTGCCAAAGTGGTTCCTACGACGCCCGTTAGAGGCGCTGATCAGATTTTCATACAAAATTTCTCGATGACCAGCCGTTTATCGGTAGTCGATACTAAGAAGAAGAGAATCTCGCTACTAAGGTTCCATGCGGAACAAACCAGTCGTCGAGCCGCCGAAGACACGGCTGATCTTAGCCGGGCGATGTAATAACAGCAATATCGACGTAACTCGAATGAGTAGGCTCTATAGTTCTGTCGTGAACTTAATCGTATTGCTTGCTGCCAATACTACGTGTATTGTGCGGATGATTTATCTATTGTAGCACTATTGAGGCATTTGAAGCTTAACTCACTGGTTGTTGATCTAGTTAGGTATGCTCTCTTTTCTATAGATATGTAGTCATTTAGCTGATGACACTTTATAGCCTTTGCTATGCTCTCTAATATTTAAATAAGGTCTTGCATGATAATATGTATGGATGTGAATGAGCCAGAAGAATCGTAAAATGTGGCGTTCTTTGCCCTTTAAGAAAACGTTTTAAATGATTATGTTTGTATTAGTCTAATATACCTATGTGAATCGAGCCAATTTCATAAAACATTTCACTTTTAGAAATCACCTCTATTCGCTATTAT
This sequence comes from Anticarsia gemmatalis, assembly GCF_050436995.1. Classification (NCBI taxonomy): domain Eukaryota; kingdom Metazoa; phylum Arthropoda; class Insecta; order Lepidoptera; family Erebidae; genus Anticarsia; species Anticarsia gemmatalis. The sequence continues at coordinate 6,980,852 of NC_134760.1, forward strand.
ATATAGAATCGGAATCGGAAAGTAGTCAGGAGCACAGGCAATATTTCAACGTGTCTAAAATCACAGACAGCACTAGTCTAAGATAAGGAGACGAATATATTTTTAGTGTGTTATTTTCATGTGTATTTACTTCGTATCACAGGAGTTACTTGTTGACGTCTACGTCTGCCAGAATATGGCTTACATAAATACTTAGAGCGTGTATATTTCAGACGGTATTCAGTAGTTTGGCGTATGAGATTTACATGTAAATGCTGTCAAAATGTCTACAGGTGCTGTTGCCAAAATATCAACTTCTTACTTAGAGTTAGCTAATGTCGTTCTATCGCGTAACTAAATATGTTTCGTCGTGTAACGTGTTAGTGTTACTGACGTTTCATGTGATTTGATAGAAGTTGCATAAGAATTTCCGTTGAATTTTATATATTTTTAAGTATTTATTGTCATATATTTATAATATTATAATGTAACGGGTCTTATACGCGATTGAAAATTTAAAGGATACCTTATTTATTGTCATATATTTATACCAGAAATTTCGTTTTATAGATACACTTACTTACTAAAAAGAAAAACTTAATTAATAAACAATAAAAGCTGTTTAGTCAGAAATGGGATTAAAGCAGAAGCAATATTACTCATTAAAGATAAGTGGTTGACCAGTGGAGGAACGCTAAGGGCTAAAGTTAGATTGATTTACACAGTTGAATACCCAAAGAGTATTCTCAGTACTCAGCATAGTCGTTCAATCAGTTTCAAAGGCTTGTCTTTTACCGATACCGAAAATAATATGAAACGTAAAAAAACATACGTCTATGACCTTTTATTGAACGAGAATGTTACTTTTCCTATCCAAATAGATAGGTATTCGATCCCAGAGGAAGCATTTGTCGGTAGACGTCTCCTTTTCATATTTTTAGGTCTGAAAGTATAGGTTATTTTCGTAGGCGTGTTTATTGTATAGGCTCTGTTATCTAACCTTCTACACTTGAATATATGAATACTATTTACGTTATAATACTATGGAAGGGATCAATTTTAGATTTTGTGCCGAATAAATGGGAAAGAATATTATTTTGAAGGTATGTGATGAAGTTGGTAGCCAATAAGTTACAAAAGTACCTAATATTTTGCACAAAAATATGTTATTGACCAAATGAATCGGCACCAGAAATTGAGTTTAAGGCAACAAACAATTAATTGAAATCTGCCAACGAATATTCCAAATATTTAATTCATTCTACTGCGGTTAGTTTCGACATACCTCTTCCATCTAAACGGTACAAATGTAACTATTTCAAATGTGCTAAAGTCCTGTAATTATCAATTCCACCTGGAACTTCTAGCTTCAAACGTTGAATTCAAATAGTTTGACAGGAATTGGCTGCAGTAAGTTACAATCTATATCTTCGCTTGACTGGTTCTTGGCGAATGTCGCCTGTCTTCGAGGATCGATAGGAATAGTAACGTCGTTCTCGAATCGCTGTCATTATTAGGAACGGGATACGCCACTGAGCCATTATTCTTCCACCGTATAATCGGGAACAGTAGCTCGATTCTCTCCTACTATCGACTACCGACAACCGACCTGCTAACGAAGTATTTTTTATGAAAATTTGATTAGCGCCTCTGACGGGCGTCGTAGGAAATATTTTGGCAGTACATTCTAAACGTCAAACTTTCGATACTCGACAGAACCGACTGTACAGAATCGCGCCACAGTAGCTCAATTCTCTATACTATCGACTACCGACAACCGACCTGTCATCGAGAAATTTTGTATGAAAATCTGATCAGCGCCTCTGACGGCCGTCGTAGAAACTTTTTTGGCAGTATATTCTAAATGTCAAAATTCGATAGCTAGCCGGTCGTCGGTAGTTGATAGTGGTAGAGAATCGAGGTGTTGAACATCTATATTTTTTAGTCGACAGTAGCGAAAGGAGGCTAATGACTCTTCTGTTTGCTCCCGTTACGTTGCTGGTTTTCTTAAATAAATATACCTGTCTGTGTTTGTGTTAGTTTTTGGTGAATGATGCAATGTGTCTAGCTTTGTTTTGAGTAATTCCGCAAGTTTTTAAGTTGTGAACTTTAATGTATAACGGTAAGGTGTTATAGCACTACCTAATACCTATTATTAGCCACAAATGATAATGATAGAAAAATCCGTAATATATTACGACTAGCTTTTGCCCGCGACTTCGTTTGTGTCTTAGGACAGAATTTTCATACAAACTTTCATATTTATTTTATCCCCTTGGGGGTAGAATTGATCAAAATCCTTTTTTAGCGGACGCCTACGTCATAACATCTACCTTCATGCCAAATTTCAACCCGATCCGTCCAGTGGTTTGGCCTATGCGTTGATAGATCACAATGTCAGTCAATCAGTCACTCAGTCAGTCACCTTTGAGTTTTATATATATAGATAGTTTATGTCCAATAAAACTTATTACTGTATTTTTGTTTCCGTGTAAGTTTTATTTATTCCTCCAATTGCTCCAGTTTTAAGACTCTGTAAAACTAATATTCCGTAGCGACTTTGTAAACAACTAGTTGCCTAGTATTTCTTACTTTTGGTACATTGTTACAAAGACCTTTACAATGAAAATAAGTTACTTTTACAGATTTTATCGCTGTTTATTTTAGTTAGTAAGCGTTTTGGTTTCCGATCATGAATGCTGAACACACACTGATTTCAATGTTTAAATACATATGTTTATACGCATATTTATTATTTTGTAGTTTCTATTTACGTAATTAAATCTTTAAACTATTTAAAAAAGACTCGTAATATTGTACTAACTAACAACTTTGGGTAAAGGGAATGTGCTTTGCAATTCAAAATGTTATGAAGCACTTCAAACAAACCATAACTATTTTAATTTATAATTACTTTGGGTCACTTTATTGCGCCATAACTATCTCGCTTAGAGTATTTTGCATAATTTAGCCTTAAATATTTCTATAATTGGATTCTATGGAGAAAAACCGCCAGTTTAGTACATATTAGACTTATAACATTTCTGTTTTTTGTGTGTCCTTGAAGCTTCACGGGCACACTAAATAAATAATAGTTAATTTTAACGGTACCTAACTAAATATATATAGAGCAAAATACTGTGGTATTATGATGATGGCAAAAATAAATCTAAGTACAATTGTTAAATGAATATAAATATAACTACATCTACTCTTCTTGAATACTTCAAAGGCTGTATTTCTTTCAAAGTTAAATAGAATTAAGAATCCGAACTATCTCGGACGATCGTGCTGCAGCCCGTACTGAAAGTTCTGAAACTGTAATTATTAAAGAAACATATTTGATAAGCTATTCGAGTAGAGCTCTAATTTTACATTCTTTGATACAAAAGGTTCGCATTTAAATAAAATTGTAAATTATAAATTATTTATAACTTGTAAGTTTCAATGCGATTTTACCAATTACAAGTTCAAATGATTTCTTTGAAATGAATAACAAAGGCATTATTACTTTTAATTTCAATATACAAATAAGGTTATTAAACCGAAAGACCCCTGGGGACGTAAATTTAAAATTATTGCGAATTTCAGTAATGTGCAATATTTTTTAAATAATTCTGTAGATTCTATAGAGACCCATTTTAAATCTTTTTTTCTCATTTGGATGATGAATGAAGAAGATTTAACAAAAACAGGTCCTGTATTTGAAATATTCTTAGTAAAACTGCAGTTTAAATAGAATTTTCAACACTACACTTATTCACAATTTGTTCACGGAGCAACGCAACGTTCCGCATTCGTGGACAACGTTGAAAGTGAACGCGCTGTATACAACAATTAACATCTAACTTCTATTGTTTTATTACATCACGTCTTAACTGAATGAAGTGATAACTTGCCGAGAGAATTGGGTAATTATAGAAAAATAGACTAACAAAACGGTTTGTTTTGAATTTAACTTATAATAAAAGGCTGAAGAGTTTGTTTGAATGGGCTAATCTCAGAAACTACTGTTTCGAATTGATGAAAAATACTTTTGTTTTTAATTTAAGGCCATTTATTGTGGAAGGCTATTAGCTATAAAACATCGTGCTATGATTGATAGGATTGAGGCAGTAATCTATACTTAATATTATAAAGCTGAAGAGTTTGTTTGTTTGTTTGTTTGTTTGAACGCGCTAATCTCAGGAACTACTGGTCCGATTTGAAAAATTCTTTCAGTGTTAGTTAGCCCATTTATCGAGGAAGGCTATAGGCTATATAACATCACGCTACGGCTATTAGGAGCGGAGTAGTAACGAAAAATGTTACAAAAGCGGGGAAAATTTTGACCCAGTCTCTCTTAAGTGACGCAAGCGAAGTTGCGCGGGTCAGCTAGTAGAAAAATAAAAATGGGAACACTAAAGTCCGCATGGACGAAGTCGCGGGCGACCGCTAGTACAATATAAACAAGTGGTTGGTGGCTAATTACTTGTGTTCTAAATAATCTAATTACTAACATTAAATCCAACCAATTGCTACAAAAGTAGTTGGTAGGCTATTACTGTAATTAATTTAAAGACGGTACAATTATGATAATTACAATATTTCTCAATTTATACGTGCTTTTCGTATATTGGTACTTTATAATGCTTTAACATTATTTTTAATTGATTTATAATGCATAAACTGCTAAATTGAAATCGCAATCAATTGTACGTACAAAATATGATTTCGTTCGACTATAAATCGGACGGAAGAATTCGTTGTTCTTAATTCTTAACAACTACAAATATTTTAGAATACACAAATACTAACTGGTACATAAAACCTAGAAAACGTAGATTTCTCTGCATTCTGCAAGTAAATGTACCAACAGCACGTAATAACGCGAAGGTTATGAGTATTACATAAATTCATATTAAAATAGACAGCTGAACATTTGCACTTAAAAGTAGTACAATATATACGAGTATGTTTGTATGTTTGGTCATTATTCATAGGTGTTAATAATTAACGTACTGTTTCTAAGAGTATTGATGAGTTTTGTAAACTGTTGTTCGTAAATGAAGATCTACATTAGCACCATAATCTTGGCGCCTTTTGAAGGTGAGTGGCCCGTAGTATTTTCCGTTTAGTTAAAAAAAGAATCATCAAAATTGGAACACCCAGTAAAAAGTTATGAGGTAACAGACAGAAAAAAAAACAAAATACAGTCGAATTGAGAACCATCTCCTTTTTTTGAAGTCGGTTAAAAAGTGAGAGTAATTCATCTATTCGTGCTTATATGTTCGTTATAATAAATACAAAACAGTGCTGATAAATACTATAAGTAAGTATGTGATAATTACTGAAAATAAATATGTGAAAACACAGCAGAATTTCAGAATGGAAGGAAAATAAAGGCATCATCTATAAGTTCTCGTCATTTTGCCACAGGCTGTCGACAAAGTTGCAACAAACTGATTCTAATACCATGCCCAGTGTGTTGGACAAAAGCGTATATTAACAATAAAACATCGCGTAAATCTGTAGTCATAATTCATAACCTAATAGTGTTATTACACAACAAGTGAGATAGAAAAACAAATAAAACATCTTTTTCACTCACAAAGAAACTAAATAATGATCAAAATTGTATAAAAAATGCCAAGAAACATCAGCTAGTGTAGTAAATGTGTGCCGTAGCACAGACCGTGACGGACGGATCACTATTTTATACAACGAGTAGTAAAGTAGTTTAAGTACATACTTCAGAGGTGAGTAAACTTGTAATGTTTAAAGATATAGTGGGTTTAGTAAAACTGGCGGGTCATAGTGTGAATGTCTAGTGTCCGCATTAAGGATTAGAGTCAGGAAAATATTTAATGATTTAAACTACAGCAACTTGTGAGTAACTTTAAGTTTTCGTCGAGGCCATATGGATTATGATAGATTATTTTAATATTAATTTGAAGTTTTAAATGCTGATAGGACACGATTTTAAGATTTATGGGTAATTTTTTATCATAAAAAAGCAATATATTAACTTAAAATATGTGTGCAGTCATTTTGAAATAGAACCTGCAAATTTCAAACTTCTTTACCGCTTTAATACTACGTATCTTTGCACAATGCAGAAACTCGGCTGATATTAAGCAAAAGCGCAACAGAGCCAACAAATAAAGCAATAACACGTTGATCGTGTTACTGACCTATCCCACTACCACTTGTAAACCACTCAACGGAATAAATTGAACTAAATTGTCCCACTCAGACACTATTCTATCACTAACTACGCTATGATCACAACGTATCATAAATCTTTGTACTATTTAGCTTAAAAGTCATCACCTACGCATGCACCGAAAATGCCAACGACCTCAATAATTATGTGAGTTGGTAACTGTAACCCGTCTTAATACATACGACTATGAGGGACAACGCCATTCATACACAAATATAGCAAAGTGCCAACTCAGAATACGGTCCCGTTTCGTTGACGCCGCGCTGGTCATGCGGCGACGGGCGGTGACACATGCAAATGGCAATTTCGGACACATGCTCCTATGAATTGTTTGTTTACCTTCACTGGAATTTACTTTAGAATGTATTCGGGTCTATTCTCTTTAGTATGCAATATCTACGCGCCAAAACCGTTAAAAGGGGCTCGTTCAACTTCACGATTGAGCGTCCGCGTGAAGCAATATGTGTACTAAATTGCTATTATTGTACAAAGGCACCGCTAACAATCGATCGCTTTCAATACACGACACACTCGAGCGACGAAATTGTCAAAGGAAAATACAATCGGTATTCGATTAAAAAGAAAAAAGGTAACATGTGAAATAGCATTTTTCACATCGGGCCGCCGCGTTCATTGCGCCAAGTGAAATATAACCGAAACATTCAACTTTATTTGATTATCACGACCATTCGGAATTGTTTGCGGTTGATTCCTCCACTTTCGCACTCGTTCGTGCTTGGTTCTAATTTCAACAGTTTTGTATTAAAATTATGTAATCATCATTTGCATGATTTATAAAAAGTGTTTATAGACTTTCGGGAGTTTATTAAATCTACAAGATATATAATATTTATCATAAAATCATTAGAAAACTAAATAACAATTAATATCACACTGAAATTAAATATTAATATTGCTGCGAATGGAAAATAACACTTAGAGTTAGCAATAACACGAAAGATTCTAATTAAACACGTTCCAGAACAATGGAACGTAAGTATTTCAAGATCAACAATTTAAATTAAAATCATATTTTAAACAAAACACTTGTATTTTACTTGGAACTCACAATAACTTATATACTTTATATTGTTAAGTTTATTTGGTTGTCAACAACTTTATAATACAAATACGTTTAACTTGTTAACATGAAAATGTACTGTACAAACTAAAATAGGAGGGTTTGCGTGTAGACACGTGTTAACAGAACTGCAGTTCACTGAAGGACAGTGGAAATTGTGCGAATGTACGAAATGCATACGCCGAACAAAGGACTCAACATACAAGGATGTGGAAACGGTCTATTGTGTGCACAGATGATATTTTTAATGTTTACTCTCACTGGACAGAAGAAAAAAGATTTTTCTTCATTCATCCTCCTATAGACTGTTATGACTGCTTTTGTAAGTTTTTTAGGCTATGTCAACGAATGTTTAGTTTTTTTTATTAAAAAGTCCTCGGTTAAATTTCGATGATTAAAGTTATTTTTTTCTGTTTTCCTACCTTTTGCAAACTAAAATAACTTTTGATTAGTTTGAAGTTAGTTCATTTTTCGCTATTATATACCCTATGTGTTAACATGTTAAAGAGAGAATGTCGAAAGTAGACAAAATACATGGTTTGTCCAAATATTATTAAAAGCATCAAAATTTAAACATACGTACCTATGTATGCCCTCCTAAATTTGTAAAACATTACCGAGCTCCTAATAATTTAAACACAGCCTCGAAATAAGCCAGCCTTGTGTACTGTAACGAAATTAAGTCATAAAAAATTTAAAGCTTACAAGATAATTCCAGACAATAATTTTTCGCCTAATATTGTGGAGCGGTATCACCATCATTTTCAAGCGTCGGGCCTCGAGGGCACTCGGGTAATTCTTGTCCCCTGAATAGCCGAAGCGTGCCTTATCAGTACTTATCACAAGTACTAAGTACTTGATTAAGGCAAAAATGGCTATGACCATTATTCCTGAGCTACGCAATTCATGTTCAAATTGGCTGCTTGACAATTTAAAGGACTTCCGCTCCTTTCGGTTCAAAGAGATAATTAACGTCGATTACTTTATTAGTCATTATGTATTGGGATGAGAATTTAATATTAATTTCGAGATTAAAGCGGTGTCTGAAAAGTGTGAGATTATAATATTGATTTTATGTTCTTATCATTGTACGTGTAATTCAAGGACCTCTGGATCCGTCGCGTGGCAACTCAACAAAATATTAGTTAAGTTTAATTTGGTATTAATATTATCTGTATAGCCGCCTGTATAATAATGTAGGCAAAAATGTAATATAATTTACTTAATCATACATATCAGCTATGAGTAACAAAGTCCTTTGTCTAACGCAAATATTTTCTCATCTCCTGCTATGATGTTAATGTTGTTACAGCAGTTACGAGTACTAGTATATAGCGTCACGTGGTTTTGGTCATGGATACGCACAGAGATAATGACGTAATCACAGTGATTTGCACGCGTTGATTCACGCACTGCACGCTAAGATTATGATGCTTGTACAATTATATTACATGTTCACCCCACTGTTACAATCCTACTTGCCATTCTGGGTGTATTTGGAAGTCGTCCCTTTTATACATTTAAATAGAGGTTTAACCACTTAAATAGGATGAATAGAACAATCTTATGTAATGTCATGATATGCTACTAGTATCTATTTCTATGTATTCACTACTTCAAGTTGTCGTCACACATTGCCCTCAGCTCTCAACATTTTCCGGTCGATTCTTTGTTTTCAAAAGAAATTATGGAACAGAGCTTCATTGGATTGAATTTGAAAGATCCCGCATCGATTTACATTCTTATATTGTACAAAAATATACAAAATCACAGACTTCAAGCAGAAAAAAAGTAATTACAAATATGAGCCGCAGCTGAGTCGAAAGTTACTTTTTGTCAAGTTCTATAAGACATCCGTCTTAAACTTTGTTGATAAACAACTTGTTCCTTATTACTTAAGACAAGCTTAAAAAAATATGTCCCAGTTTCGAAGGACATGGACAAAATTTGTCTATGTTCTCAATAAGCAAATAGTTTGACAACGTACGCTACTTTTTTCGTTGAAAATTGATTGTTTCGTATGATGTTTAATAATTACGCATTTATTAAAACTTGCTTCACGGAAACCATTTTATGCTCAGTAGAATTTTTATTTGTTTAGTCGGTAGCAATATTTTAATGTCTTATTCGTGTGCAGTGCGTGTGCGTAAATAAGCAGTTTTTAATTTTAAACTGACATCGGCTACGTTGGGTTAAAATGACACTTAGCAATACATACTTACATTAATAATCTTCTGCTTCAAGATTGCTATAAACAAGAAAAGGTACCGCAGTCTGTTTGCCAAGTGCGGCCGTGCCCTTAACAACATTTCCGAGTGAAATTGATTTTAGCTAGCTTCATTAAGTCGAGGGCCCGACTAGGCAATTTTAGTTGGCGAGTTATTTAGTTGAGTTCGTGTTGTTATTTCAAACAACACTCGAGATTGTGCTGGAGCGAACTTGCCGGACATGACTATGCATGTCATTTGATGCTACGATAAGTTCCCGCTCCATACAAAAGTGCTGGGAATGAAAGCAAAGCCTGACGACAACATGTATCTGCATAAACATGTGCATATTTCACAGTTTTAAGATTCAAACAACAACGAATAGTCGCGTAACTCTTTTCTCGAGGGAGCTACAAGTATGCAATATTTCAATGTAGAATAATGGCAATGTGTGTCTCTGGGCCGCACCTGCTTGTTTTATTACTTTTGTTTTACAAACTTTGTAAACGCAATTCTATCTTTTTAGTTGGAAAATTTACACATTTTATATTACAGTGCATTCTTACTACAGTTTTTGTCGAAACAAAGAATGAACACGAAAATAATGTCAGTTGAATACTAGTTGTTATTCGTTGAATATTGCTTATCGTTACTTTCAATTAATACAACAACTATATTATGCTAATAACATATTACTTTCAATTATAGCTGCTTTGTAGGTACACTGCGTTGTTTCACAAAATACTTATGAATGCAATGTGGATGCACAATAGTAGTTACTGCTATTATAATATAACAGTGCTTTTATTGCCTGTATTTCGTGTAAAAGCATAGCAACTGGGACATTAGCGGCGAGGTAAGCTGAATATTAAGTAAAATTTGCTAAGTAACTACTACTAGTGGTGCTATTTAACGTTAGTGGAACTGTAGCTTCGGATTAAAGAGTATGTTGCTCTTAATAGGATTGCGCGGGGACTCTTTAGATACTTACTATTTACTACATCAATTTGCAATGAGTTGATACAATATATTTATCTAGGCTAATAAGGGGGAGAGGCAGAGGGAGAGAGAGAGAGAGATAGGAAGGGAGAGGCAAGAGTGGAGAGAAAGAGATAGAGACATACAGATTTTGTATGACATCCAACATCCAACGCATGTGTATGGCTAACATTCCAATATTGATTTAATACTTTAATAGATGCCAATGTAATCTAGAGCCTCTTGAGAAATCCACTTCTTCTTCTATATTGAATAATAGGAGTAAAAGAAGCAATCCATATTTTTCAAAGGATCTCTTTACTCATCGTGATGTAATCTAAATATTTGTGTTTATAGTCTAAGTTCATCGTCCCACTTCACAAAACTGTATAGATTAATTACTTCGGTAACCAGATGCGTTTGTATAAACACGTTGCTATCAGACACAGATCACAGAAATTAAAGGATTAACCAACCATGTTTCTGACCAGTGACCAGTAATGCAATAAAATTATTAAAAAGAAAAGTGGTAATTTGTGGTGTATTCGGGGTTTATAAAGAAAGTGCCTAATTATGATTATTATGAGTGCAAAGAAAACAGAGATGGACCTATTTTATAATAGAACGCGGGAATGAATTGCATTTTACTTTAGTTTCTATATCAGTGAAGTATTTCCATAATGAGATCTTTTAACCGTATTTAGGGACTGGGAAAGTATTTTTCTATACGGAAAACAGATATACATTTATTTACAAAAAATATAAACGCGAATACACATTGTTGTAAATTCAAAATGAAACATCCCAAACAATTCAAACATCAGTTCAGACCATTACAGTAACGTGAATACAGAGGCCTCTAGAAACTCACAACATAGTTACAAAAGGTACCGAATAAACGTAATTGATGAGCGGGCGGCCACAGTCCCTCATGAAATTTAGATGAGGCGCCGCGCCTGGCCGTGAAAAATCGGACTAGAGATGCACTTGTAACAGGTACAGCGTCAAAATATCATACCTTATTAATGAGAGAGGATCTTTAATTGAATTCGTTGCACGTTCTGTTTCGAAAGTGATTGCTCCGATGTACCGCGTGTAATGAGATCGAATCCCACGTGGAACAACAATTTGTGTCCTTCCGATAATAAAATTGTTACTGGTCGGAGTTTATTTTACGTTTCTACTAGTTCCCCTTTTCCGTTCATCCCAATATGTTTTTATATTGTATGTATTTTTTTTTCGTTTCGTGCTCTTGTTTCGCGGCGACTTTTACAAACATACAAACAACGGACACAAAGCATGACCAGACCCCGAAACAATATTTGTGGATTACAAATAATTACTCCGTATGGGAATCGAACCCACGACCTCCCGACTAAATGGTATTCGCGTGGCGACCTAAACGCAAACCAATCTTATCTTCTTTAAGTTTGTCAATAAATATTAATAACATATATAATTATTGTGTATTCATATCTGTTTCAGTTAAATGGCATACTTTGTGCAAAGACATGGCCTGTTTATCCTCCTTCAAATTAATTCATTAAGATCCTCTGGCGGTTTAACCATTGACGGCCTTCAGAACTGACAGTTAAACTTAATTTGCATACAATTCAACAAAGTCTGTCCATTGATTGGCAGGTTTGATGCTTAACTGCAAAATCGATCAGTAAACTTAACTAGTCCACGACCTCCGCCTTTCCAACTAATAATTTATCAGATTGGTTTGGACAAAGACGGATTCACTTTCCAGTTATCTCTAAGCTAACTTACATTTTAAAGTAAGTTAGAACTATATTGTTGGTATTAATTAAGATTCGATTTTGACAGATACATTGGACTTACAATACAAAATGTATTCTTTTGAAAAAATATGAGCGTTAAACGTATTTGACTCATAAAAGTGCTTGTTAACAAAAACAATGTTGTTAAGAAAACAGAAAACAAGAAATATGATTTGTTTACTTTACTTTCCTAACACTAAATTTAATTAAAGACGATAAAAAATATTTTAATGAAGAATGGAAAAATTCTAAGAAACACTACCAACTTTTTAAGCCACGAGTCTGAATTCGAAATTCCGAAGCTTTGAACTTAAACAATTATTTTTTATTGCTTCGCGAAAAAAACTGGGGTCCGTGCCGCTTCATTAATTGCAAATCCTACTTCTACATCATTAAAAACATCATTAACGGGGACAAAAGTTCGTTAACAATCTAATTAAAAATATCAAAGGCTAAATCAAACCATAGAGTTTAGAAGTAATTTATTTCTCACCCATAGCTATAATATTTGCTCATAATTTTGTATCACTCATTCGTATCTCCCATGGTAATTATCACGTACTATCTATATTTGCACATACAGGGCGTGTGAAATTGAGCACTTTTTAGCACAAACATGCAATCACTGTAAGACGTCTTACATTATTGTATTCTGCGATATTTTTGTACACAGTGTGGGACAATATTAACAGCTATATCGCGTGCATCTCTCACGTGATTTGAACTATATACGTCGTAAACTTCACAAATAAAAACAACAACTTGTACAAACGCAGCTTAAACGTAGAAAACGTAGTAGCAAAGCAAATGTCAACAGGACTCTTTTCATTGGAACGGAATTTAGAAGAGCAAAAAGTCTATATCAAATGCTCGCAATCTGCGGAGACCTTTGCCCTTTAGTCCAAGTATTAAATCACAACCAATCTGACTGGCTTATGAAATAATAATGAAAGGTTCACTACTGAACTCGTATTTAGAATTGATTAGTCGATAAGTTTGGCAGAACAGGGGAGAAAATTAGCGGATGGGACATTTTCCCCGAAATTGGGGGCGACAGATTGACACGAAGGGGCGTGAAATCGTTGACAAGAACCGAATAAATGTCAAAGGGCTAAGGGAAGATTGATGTTTAAATTCCATTGTGGCTTTCATTAAGTTTGTAGGTTTATTAGTTTGACAGACTAATACACCCTGTTTTAATATGTAAGTATGTTGCTATTTCTCATGTTTCGTATTAAATATGAAATATTTTGTATTTCGGTTGTCTATATAATATGAGAGAAATATGAAGTTTCTAACTTTCCAAAGAGGATTTCTAACATACGATTTGAGTCAGAGATTAACTTAGCATGAAACCACTGGCTGTAATTATTGTGATATATGAAAATATTGTATCTACCTTTCAAATAATTCTAGTTATGTACTACTTACGCGATGAAGTTATAGTAGCGTTTGGCCTGCAATTGTTATGGTGAATATTCTATGTCCATATCCAACGATTTATTTGATTTTTTATCATATTTATTTAATAAACTAAATAAAGAACATAACTATTCAAAACTACACAAATAATTATTTAACTTTAATTTAAATCACCAAACTAGATACTCATTAAAATTTAATTTAACTTTCTATAAAATTCAAGTTCATTTTTATTTTCGCCTTGAAAATGAAGAAATTTATTCATTTTGGTACCTAGTCACTAATGTAATATAAAAGTTGAGATTAGTATTTTTCGCTTGTAAAAGTCCATCATAAAGTCGAGCGCTGAAAGACTAAGTTTTATACTATGTAAATGGATTACTAAATTTAACCAGTTTCAGGTAGCAATATTGAATTCTGTAGCGTGAATTTTCGACTGGGCTGACTGTTTGCTACGAATTGAATGCTATATTTTATCGGGTTAGCCTTCTTATAAGCCATGTCAAAGGCCTTCGGGCGGCTTCTTTGACACTAGGTTGACCACTAACCATACGATGAGAGAGAGCCTTCTTATTACCGAGTTTTGTCTGTCAGAGTATGTTCGTAAATTGCTTATATTATAATGCTTGGGTAAAAAAATAAATAAATAAAAAATAAATTTAACCCATTACTGTCCCACTGCTGGGCAAGGGTCTCCTCCCGTAATGAGGGAGGGGTTAGGCCTTGAGTCCACCACGCTGGCCAAGTGCGGGTTGGGGACTTTGCATGCCCTCAATAAATGTATTAAACAAATTTTAGGCATGCAAGGTTTCCTCACGATGTTTTCCTTCACCGTTGGAGCATGTGATAATTATTTCTAATACACACATAACTTCGAAAAGTCATTGGTGTGTTGCCTCGGGTTCGAACATGCGACCACTTGCGTGGGAGGTGTCAACTTATACCACTCGGCTATCACTGCTCTAAAAAAAATACCTAAGTATTAAAAATAATCTGTTTCTAAGGATATAGTCTGTTTGTGGCTGCTAAATGGCTTCAAAGTGAAAGAATCCTATGGGAAATTGTGTCAGACACAAACTGCGTGGTTGAAGTCGGCAGAACACGAAACTTCTAGTATCGATTAAGTGGTCCTCCTAGATTTTCATTAGTACGCTCAAGTTGTTCTCGAATGTGGGCCTCGGAATTTGAGTTAACTATTTAGGGATGTGACCTGATTCAAGTTTAGTTGTATACGCCTTCGTTGTGGAGAACACAGGCGCATTGTTGAATTGGTTCCGATATTTTTGGTTAGAATTGGGTCTTGTATCGATATTTGAAATTACTGTTTTTATGTCACATGTCACAACTTGTTGGTTTCTTCGAACAAGTTAATGTACTAACTGACAACCGTAACATTTTTTAACAGATTCTCGTTTTGATTCTAGTTCACTCTCTCTCTCTCTCTTCCATACTACGAATCCCAGAGCAATCCTAGGCTATTAGCTTTGTACGAGGTCAACCTAATCTCTCTTCACCACTTCACTCTATGCTGAACTTCGTCTTGGGAAAGCTCAGTCTTCATTTTATCTGCCCAACTAGCACACAAGCGCTATAACAAGCTGCACAATGGCCGGTTAAAGGATTTTTATAACGCCTTAGGCTCCTTAGTAAGAAGTATAGTGGTTCTATAAGCGGCTACAGATCTCTTGTAGCGTCAAATAGGCCCATACTGTCCAGCTTATAGCTCTAAATTGGATCTACAGTGGTCGTAAATAGTAATTATAATAGAACGTAGTATAGTAGTAATACAGGAGCGCTAAAATAAGATGAAGGTGGTATAATCGCGCTACAAGAGCTTTTTCGCAGCTTCGTGGCGCTTACCAGCTGTTGTACAGAGGTGGTTAGCGCCACGAGCGTTCGAAAAAGCTCTTGTAGCGCGATTATACCACCTTTACCTTATTTTAGCGCTACTGTGTAACGGTTATAAATGCTAACGCTCTAAATTAGTAATATGGTCGCTTTATTATGGTGTAAACTAAATATATTTTTTTAAAATGAATCATCAGTGACAAATGAGGAGACATTTTATTTTTACGGATTGGATTATTAAAATAACAAGTAGTCTATCGCTTTTATTTCTTTGTGTACGTGATATGAAAGTGCGAGTTCCAGTTTGCTGTCAATATATATGTATATTATCGTCAATATTTTCATGCGCCCTCAAAATATTCAGTTTTAAGTGCAAAAATTATAAAGATATGTGGATTTGGAAATTGTATTTTGAACATAAATAAGACTTTGAGGGTTACAGATAATTTAATTAGGGTTATAGGTAATAAAAATGATTTTAATTATGTTAACGTTACCAGGCTATAGATTTATATGATCTTCAAAAGATCGTAATAACCTCAAAAAATATGTTTACCAAATGCTATAATGGCGTCTCGATCAAGCAGCTCTCAGAGTTGGTTACATCTGCTCTAGCGCCTTAAGCTGTACAAAGGCTCTAGTGTTTGCTGTTGTAGACCTCAAGGTTCTGCAGTTGTGGCATAGGAGTGCTTCAATATAATTGTTTTGGTCGCACACCAGCTTTTTACTCGTACTTTTAGGGGTCAGTCGTTGAATATTAAAATAGTTTGAAAATCATTTTTTTTTATTTTTTTTATTTTATTTATTTTATTTATTTTATTTATTTTATTTATTTTATTTATTTTATTTATTTTATTTATTTTATTTATTTTATTTATTTTATTTATTTTATTTATTTATTTTATTTATTTTATTTATTTTATTTATTTTATTTATTTTATTTATTTTATTTATTTTATTTATTTTACTTATTTTATTTATTTTATTTATTTTATTTATTTTATTTATTTTATTTATTTTATTTATTTTATTTATTTTATTTATTTTATTTATTTTATTTATTTTATTTATTTTATTTATTTTATTTATTTTATTTATTTTATTTATTTTATTTATTTTATTTATTTTATTTATTTTATTTATTTTATTTATTTTATTTATTTTATTTATTTTATTTATTTTATTTATTTTATTTATTTTATTTATTTTATTTATTTTATTTATTCTTTAAAACCAGTTGACAGACAGAACCACCACTGCACCTATGTAAATATATTATGATAATAATTTTAAGCTTTAGTATAAAGGTATATTACTCGGTTATAGCGCTTTAGGTGCTTAACATAATTCTGTAATCCCCATGGCTGTAAAAATGTTTCGAATGACACCTTATACATCTATTTGCCGTACAGAAGCCATATAAATATCTGATATAACGCTCAAGGCGTTATTAAAGACCTACGCAACTCTTTTATAGATGAGTAATACACTAGCCCTAAAAAAATCTGTTATAGAACCTAAGGCATTACAAAAAGCTTATTTACGCTCTTGAGCGCTATAAGCGCAACGCATAACTCCGTTTAAACTCCTTTATCTCCTAAAGTCCCCTTATACAGTTAACGGTGTTATAGAAGATTCCATTAACTCAGTTATACTTCCCTAGGCTGTCTAGCGATGCAATTACATGCTCATATATCACTATAAGTCATTAGTTTCCTACTAAACGGCTACTGTCCCGCCTAGCTGTTAAAGGGTTTTTTAAATAGCTAGTATACAACTTATAGAGAATTGTACAGCATTTGAACGACTCTTATGCAACTATCAGGCTGTATAACGACTGTATAAGCAGCTTGTGTGCTAGTTGGGTGAATATTGACATATAGGCAACCGTAAATAAGGTTTTATCTATTTATAAATAACATTATTTTGCGCCTCTGAGCCTGTTATTAATTAGATGACAACGTTTTCAACTTCATTCTAACGGTTAACGGTATTAGTGCTTACTGGCGCTTACCTTAAATGGATGCTTGTTTCTCCAAGGTGTGATTAATAGACATTTTTAGAATATTCGTGCCCATACGCAGAAACGATTCCTTACAAACTGTTTCTAGAATGAGTTATCTTACTTCAACTAACATCATAAATGCGAAAGTTTGGATGGCTGGATGTATGTTTGTTACTCAACAACGCAAAAATACAAACAAGATTTTGATAGCAGTCAGGTAGACTAGAACGTAGTTTATCACATGGGGTGGCACTTTTTACTCCAGAAATCTTTTGACGTGGGAGTTTTCGCGGATAGTAGATCCGGTTTTTAGTTCATATTTTTTAAGAGAAAACTGAAGAGAGGTACTTTGAGGACGAGAAGAAGAACTTATGTAAATATTAACATTTGTTTCTTACACATGTATAGATTGTTTAGGCAAAGTAAACTTCCTATACGACAGTGTCATCTAATATTCTAGGTCGTTACTGTTTCCTTGAACTTTACATACACACATGACTAGCTTTTACCCGCGACTTCGTCCGCCACTTTTTGAATTTTCCCATCGCAATGCGTCATTTTCCCGGGGTAAAAAGTAGCCTATGTACTTTCTCGGGTATCGAAATATCTCCATACCGCATTTCATGCAAATTGGTTCAGCAGTTTGGTTGTGATTGAGTAACAGACAGACAGACAGAGTTACTTTCGCATTTATAATATTAGTATGGATAAAAAAACTTGTCTGTAACATGATGACATATCGTATTCATGAATATCACATAGAGTCGTCAAGGCTTACTGTTTAGCCTCAAAAAGTAATCGGTATTTAATTTACCTCACATTCAAATAATGTCAACGAACTCAAAAGTAATTTTAAATTAGCTGAAATAAATTCTAAGAATAATTTGATTTCAATTTATGTTCGTATGTTTTAGAATTTCTTAAAGCTTATTAAGGCTTTAATGAATTCAGCTATTTAGTTTAAAATTTAAATGTACTAGTATGTACGAAATTGAAATTTATGCTTTGAAACATGCAAATAGAAATTATTAACCACATATTCAATATAAAGATTTATGAGTTTATAAAACAAATACACCTAAATAAAGGCATCATATGATAAGGATGTAAGGATTTCTAGCTTTCAGTCACTATTAATAGTTACCTGTGTTTTTATATAACACTTGTATTGTACCAGGTATTGAAACAATGACAAGGAAATGGTCCATTCTAACAAATAATATTTAAACTCTATTTATTCTAGTGTTCAGTGCTTTGTTTCGCGTTTAATTCACATTTGCTGAAGTATTGAAACAGTAGTGATGTCATTGACAATAAATAGGTTTCCAGTGTCTAAGAATGAATACTATAAACGATAATAAAAAATCCTAAGCAATATTAAATCTGAATCCGACTCCTTTGTGATTTATGTTTATCGTATTACCAACTTTCAGGCACAATGCAACGTGACGCACCCTTATCTAACTCACAGTAATGTATATATGTAAAACTATTCTACTTATTAGCTATTCTAAATAAGTATTACAAATAGGTTTATACGAAGTTCTATTTTCGATCTACTTAGTTAGTAACCTTCAGAAATATAATAATATGACAAAGTTAAGCTTCAAAGAACTCTATTTAATGAAAGTGTTTAGATAAAAAAGTTTGTAAAAGGAAAATCAGGTTTGACATTTCACAACTTTCGCCATTATCTTAAAACAGTGGTATAATTTTATATTATTTTGTAATAAAATTAGCAAAGTACTAATATGTAATATAAAACCATATTAAGTTGATTTGAATAATAGCAATTATCGAATCTGAAATGAAATGAAATAAATAAATACAAATGAATACAGTGCACAGCTCCCAGGATTATTAGAGACATGACTACGAGGACTACACACAGCTCCGTTGTAGTCCCAATGCCTACGATTTCTAAAGACCCTATCCATTTGAGACGAAATAGTAGGTCCATTCGTATTGATACACGGACCACACTACATTGCAATTGTACCGGTCGAAACGGACATCAATCCCTAGGGATTGCAGGACGAATTGGGCAATGCGGGCGTATTTATTGCTTTCCATATGATTAATAGTGGGCTTTATCGGCTCCAATAGATACGGAAAATCGAATCAAAAGTAGGTAAAATATTGGATTTGTTGGGCAGCAGAGTAAATGATTGAGAGCGCTTTCATAGTGCGAGTATTGTCTTTATTGATCGATTTATCTTTTGCCGCTTGGAGAGAGCTCCATTAAGTATGTTGTAGGAGAAAAAGTTAAGAGCTCGAGGTCATATTTTCCGTACGTGAAGTGGTCAATATGTCAGTAAAAGAAAACTTGAAGCTATGACTCTGACAAAATTACAGAAAACTTATTGCTAATGCTGACTATGATTCTAAACATTCTTTAAATCAAAGAAAAACCACATACGTTGAGTACTGTTTTCGAAGAAGAAATTTTACTTTTATCATTAACAAGTTATTTTCCAAAATTATTCCTGCTCCCAGTTTGTCCCAGATAAAATGTATTATACAATTTACTGTTGCCATAGCTCCACTATAACTCACCTCGACGAAAACTATTAACACGGCCGCCTATATTTTCGCACGCAGTAAAATGCATCCTGTGTGCCGTCGTGCATGGAAAATGTACCTCTTGAATGTACGACCAACATTCACGGGCTTAACCACTATACGAAGTAGTTATATTAGGTCGGGGAAAAAGTCTTTTCGCATTATAGTATGTATATTATTATGAACTTGTAATAAAATCTCTTTGGCATCACAAATGAGTACACGGTTCATTAGGTTTCTTTCAGTGAACTCATGAGGTACCCAAATATCGGGTTTTTTGTCTAGAGAAAAGATTTTATTACAAGTTCATACATACTATAATGCGATAAGACTTTTTCCCGACCTAATATGAAGAACCATTAAAAGGATTAAGTTAGGATGTCATAATAAATTTATCGTAGATGGAAATATAAATTTTAATTTTAATGCGGGCTTAAGATTAATCTGGAGCGATAACGATTTGTCGTTTTCCGTCATTACAGGTATCTCTGGGTTTTATGATATATAAATAGAGATAGATATTATAAATGTGAGATACTGTTTCATATTGGTAACTGTAATTAATGTCTATAAACCTAGTGACATAAAATGTTTACTAACCGGAAGATCATATATTTAATTTTAGAGACTTGGTGAAATTTCAAGGCATTACATTGTTTATGCTCTCAACCTATCCGAACTGAATTGTCAACGTAAGCGTTAAAATCAATCAATTTGAACTGAGGACCGGTGGGGGAAAGTAAAGTATTCAAATTAAATAATTTATTCAACGAATTGGGCACGAGGAGTGTTGTTCGAATTGACGACGATGTCGAACAAACAATCCAAGTTTAGGATTTTTACTTAATTATGTATGTACTGAGGAAGTGTCAGGAATGTTTGTGTTTAAGTGAAAGGGAACAATTGATTGCACGCCCCACGACATTTCCCAAATGTATTCTACTTACAAGTAAATAACGTTTACACTATCGATCGGGAAGACGGTAGTTTAAAGCTATTTGTATTAATGCTTTCCATGCTAACAGGCATGCTATTTATAAGACAGAATATTACGATGAAAAAATTGTACAGTACATTTGTTATACTTCTTGACATTTGCTTAATAATAGTAGATTGATATAACAAACATTTTAAAATAAAGTTAAGTACTCGTAGCCGCGACGTGACACAAAACATATATTATATTGAATTACCTCTTAAAAACATAATTTTACGTATCGAAAGGACGCGACCTACAGAAGGATTTACTATCTTGTGCCCAAAATAACAATAAATGAACCATAAAAAAGTGTAAACGCAATATTGCTGCATACATAGCACATATTCTTATAGATATATTGGTGTGAAGGAGATTCATATCTACGTAATATACGTCCTTATGACATACGATACCATTTTTGTATGGAACGGTGTAGAGGTAAACATGCATTCTCTTCATAAAATGTGACTCTATTACTTGCGAAACGTTAAACCCCTTCTGGTAAAAAAGCGACTACTTTCAAGATTCAGTTTTTTCTTTGGATTTTGGCTTTCGGTAAATTAAATACAATTATCATTATATAACCGTACTTATGCTACATATTATACAGAAAAGGGAGCAAGACCGAAGTAATACACGGTCTGATTACAGGTTACCTTGTTTCCTTGGAGACTAGACCGCAGACTCCTTTCCATGAAAAACAAACACTTAATTTTCCTAGATACGTACCTACGTACCTACGCCGACTAAGTAAATACGATACAGATTAAGGCGACCTCATATAAGACTCTCATATATGTGGTGGTTTAAAAAATCTAAGGCTAGGGAGACAAAAAATCACAAAGTATAAAAAATGTTAAATTAAAAAAGTTCGAAACTCAAATTAATCAAAGGCAACAAAATCGTGTTACTGTTTCATAAAACTTATTATTTAGATACATAATGAATTTTAAATCCCTTCTTACAAAGAAAAATAAGTCAAAAAAGAATCAAGCCACACTGTTTCGGTAAGAATTTCTGCGCTCGGCGTGTAATTGTCACGTCGTATATTCATGGCATACCGAATAAACAAACACGGTCTCAACGCTCGATACGATCCGTTCCCCTCCATGTTCGATCACATTTGATCAAACATACGCAATCCGAAACATAATTACAGCTGCTAACTTGCAGGTTTTCTTCTTATTCAATACCTTGGTATACGTACAACACGCAACGTATACCATCGATATTAAATCATTTGCAATATGAATATAACCGTTTGTTTCTGAATAAAGAATATTTGAGTGTCAAACTTTTATTGATCAATGAATGTCGTGATATTTCGTGTATAGTATGGTAATTTGTTTTACAATAGAGCTGTGCATGATTTTATTCATTTAATTCGAATTTATGGACCAAGTATCTTAAAGTACGTCCATGAAACTTTTATATTTTCTTTTGCAGACATTTGAGATTACTTGTTATAATGTAGAGTGAATCTGCTCATATAGAGTACAATCAATCATTATATCTCATGGGGCTAACTTATCGACTAACAGTAAAGATATTATTTGGCGAATGAAACTAAATTGCCGTACCTTTAGTTCTTAGATTTTAAACAAGCTAAAACATATGACAACATAGCCTTAACAGTGCTTACAAATATAGAAGAATACGTATATGATGTAATATTAACCCATGTATTCTCTCATGAGATTTAACGTCAAAATATTAAAAACAGAAACAATTTTCCCGACTATTTTCCTTTATGCCTGTCATTCCTGTTATTTCAATCTTCAAGGAATATTCTGATTTCTGACTTTTGACGACATCTTAAGTGCTCATAATTTTATTCCTATGTTGTCTCTTGTATTTTTATTACGCACGTTTATGATTAGATTATACGTAGTTCTAAGACTTCATGGTTTTATTTTATTAGTAGGTTTACAGATTTTTTAGGAAATGGAAACTGTTTAAGTAGCTTACGTATAATTTTCTTTATTTTTTGTGTCTATATTTCATTCTATCATCAAACGTAAGATGTAAGTATGTGGAATATCTTGTTTCAACCGTTGATTGGGTAATGGACAACGCATGGCGACCGTAAGTACGATGTGATTTGGTGCGATGGCGATGTCATGTTGTTGTGAATGAACCTTTATACCATTAAGGATGTTCGCTGTGTGGTCAAACAAACGGGTTACTTCACGACCCTTTATGACAAAAAAGGAATCAAAACTGCTTTGACGAGCATCTTTGGAACTCAAAATTAGCTTTCTGATACTCCGTTATCCGTTATCAAAAATATTATATTGCATTTTTTGCATAATTTTGGGCATCATATTTTTTGTAAAAATGCATACGCTTTTATTAGCCGCAGTGTAGATTTTTTTGTGCCTTCTAAGTACTCACCCAAGGTGAAAATAAATATTTTTACGTTTATTATATTTAGAAAAGGTAATACATTTTTTATGACAACCAAATTGATTTAAATAAACAGACGATATTTGTTAGACCTGGCATTGAGTTCATATAATATTTACTAGCCATCCTATAAAGTTACATAAGAGTCTACACGACTGCTATAAAATTTATAACGGTAATAAAAAATATAGTATGCGTTGTATCAGACGATATACGACAAAATGGTTGGAATTCAGTAACAAAATAAAAAAAAACAACTCATTGATGTGAGATAAAAAAAATAAAAAGTAATACCTACAGTTAAGTATTGTTTAATGGCACGGGAAGTATCGCACTTGAGATTTGAACCAGCTGTTATTTCCTTTACAGTATTGCTAGTTTTATTTCATTAGTTTATAGCTTTCCTTGTCTCATGACATCGATATCCTCAGAGAATAGTAGAATACATTGACTTTACATTACAATATTCCGAGAATTGTGTAATAATGTTACGCTTGTTCTTAAATATCAGATATCATAACAAATATAAGTAGGTATCCAACAAAGTAATCTGAAAGAATTATTAGGAAAATGGACTTTGGCCGTAGCGAGAACTAACAGAAGTCGAAAAGTTAGATAACTAAGAATTTTCTTATATAGCATCATAAAGAGAATAAATATGAAGTTGGAATGGCGAAAAGGCGAAATACGTAAGAATTATATACGAAGTTTGGGACACGATAAATATTTAATTTCATTTAGGTATGTTGATACGTATGTACCTATTACGTATTATATATAAGGTACTAGCTGACTCGCGCAACTTTGCTTGTGTCACATAAAAGAATGGGTCAGAATTTTCCCCGTTTTTGTAAAATTTTTACTGGTACTCTGCCTTTTGGTCGTAGCGTGATGATATATAGCCTTAGCCTTTCGATAAATGGGCTATCTAACACTGAAATAATTTTTCAAATCGGACCAGTAGTTCCTGAGATTAGCGCGTTCAAACAAACAAACAAAATCTTCAGCTTTATAATATTAGTATAAATTATGTTTTTTCATCCCTCATATTTGAAGCTCCGGCGTTTGATCCCCGCTATGAATAGCCATCGAAGTAAATTTGAGACAGGTGTAGTAAGAAGGGTTTACTTAAAAGGGTGGGCAATGGCATCCACTTAAATATTTAAGTAATGGTATATCTAGGCGATATTATCAGTAGTAGTAACTGTATCTGTACTAACATCCTTAGAAATAGGCTGTGCCTGTGGACGCTCTTAAGGTTTGATTAAGTTAAGTAAATCTATTAAAAGAGAGGACAGTTCTCAGAAGGGTTTTACATAAAATATACTTCATAGTAAAATTCACATTACACTCTATTTCAAAACAGTTTTCACCAACACAAAATACACTGTAACCCGGAATTACTGTGTGGTTTACACAAATTGGGGTACATCCAACAGTTTGTTCGGGGAAAGCGTTCACAACGATTTATTGTCTATTAAACTTTCTGTTTTGTTTAGAACTCAATACATGAACCAAGCATCATCAATATTCGGATAAATACAGCCAGACATTACTTCATATTGCAGTATTAAACTATATTCCATCTACCTTTAACATTTACAAAACATTATTTAAGAAACCTAATGTTCGTCATCAATCTTCTTACACGTGGAATGTGTTCAGTAACAGTCACACTTCAGTATTTGAAAGTACGTAATATTTTATTATGTTACGAAATAGACGAATGTTTCCTTAGGATTGAATTATACTCGTTGCTAAAATATTTCTTGTTGTTTTAATAACACATCCGGAAGTATGATATTCGGATACACGTGTGTTCTACGTGATCATAAATCTTCTATTGCTAAAAAAATAAGATATCACTTTTGCGTGTAAGACAATCGCAACATTCGCAACCTCATTATTGAAATACACATAATAGAACCATAGCATAACAAACTACTACCCTATTGACTTAAAGAAAAACAGTAGCAAGTCTCAATTTACGAGAAACAATTTTCCTCAATTGTCTAACAATTGCACAGAATAATCTTCAGAGATTCATTTGCTTTATAAATACGCTAATGATAATTGTTACCATTGTATTGACGTACGCCTATTGAAGTATGAATACATGAAGACGTGAGTTATTAAATTTAAACGCTAAATTATACAATCTTCACAATGCTGCTGAAATAGGTTCTTAAAACAATCATGGTTTGAAATTTTGGTTAAGATAAGCAGCCAACATTTAGTTGGGGGATATTACACTTTCGACTAAAAATTCTAATAGAGAACGACTTCCAATAAATTCTTTGATACCTTTAAAGTATCGTCGTTATCTGAAATTCTGTAAGCGAAATGGTGCCATTTTCCAAAATACGTTTGAAAGCCGACTTTACTACGGCGTGATTAATATTACAGTATTACTTCTATAGATAAAAGCGCGTTATTCACACTTCAATGAATAATTTTAACTAGCTCGATACCCAGGCAACGGTACTACTAGAAATATTGTTTACCCTCTTTCCTCTTTGGTCCTCGATATTCCAATATCGAAAAATTCTTATGGATTCCGTATTTAATACTGAAAGTGCTCATAAATTCCGGATTATTTTACTTTCAACTATCATTGGTTTACATATTTATCGTTGAACTTTTATGGAAATTATTTAATGCCACAATGAGAGAAGAGAAATATGTTTTTTTTGTTTATAAACGGTACCATAGACTTAGACTTATTACGAATCGCATTAGTATTTGTGATTGTAATAATAAATGTAATAAATTTCACATGCAAGCTTTATATTTATTTAAATGTGTACTCCGAACACTAACAAATAAATTAGTTTTGACTTCACCTATATACTTTAATTAAGCTTTCTTTAACATTAGTGTTAATTTTGAGTCGTGTGCCACAACATAATTTCATTTTTTCATTTGCTTACATTCTCGCCTTCTACATTACTTACAATTTATTTAGAAGAAGGAAAAGAAACAAAATGAGGACTGTGATGTTGTAATATATAGTAATCTTATTCATAGGTTTCGAGGTTACAGAAATAAGACTCTACTGCCGACTTAATTGTATTAATTTATTATAATAACTGGTATGACTTAATGATGTAATGTATCTCATTAACATTTAATTAAGGCCTATGAAAATGCTACAAAGAATTGGTACTATACATTGTGAATGATTTAAAGAGCTACTTGAATACTTATGTTAATAAGATAGTATAGTTTTTAGTAGTTCAATGCTCAAGTGTACAGATGTTACTTTAGCCGTTGGAAATTGTTCCGACGAACCTTTTTGTTAAACTTGTAACAAATAGTAAGTATATTAGTTTGATTTGGAACCTACCTTCAATCTTTTTAAAATCATCTTAAATCGTACTGATAAAATTATTTATTAATATCTACTGTACAAATATCAAATGTTCCTTGTATTCGACCGGAATTATTTATTGCGATTGAAGCCAAATGAATTACAAACATAAAAATATTGTGAATGGATTTACTCGTAATCAACAAAATGATGTGCTCGGCGCATTCTTTGCGCTGCGTTCATGAGTATTCATTACTGTCGAGTATTATCTGATCTCGCTCGCAATAACACTATGACGTCATGAATAAACAGATACACTCCACTTATGGATCAATGGACCTCTCCTTATGAGACATGAATGTATCAATACTAATTTGAAAACGACTTTGTAAACCACACTAAATTTGCTTGCTCTGAATATCTGTTTTTCATGTGGAAATCCATTTATTCTGAGAGGAGTTTTTATCAGGTTTTGAATTTTGTCATCATTCACTCTAGGGGCACCCAGAAACCTTCTTCGGGCGTTGATAAACAGCTCCTTTTCATACGACGGTCTTTACCTATGTTTGACAGACTATGACAAATAGAATATAGCAAAACCCAACCCGCACTTGGCCAGCTTGGTGGACTCAAGGCCTAACCCCTCCCTCATTACGGGAGGAGACCCTTGCCCAACAGTGGGACAATAATGGGTTTATTTAAAATTTGAACTAACAAAACTTAGTTGTTACATGTCACATACAATCAAAGCGAATTTAGTACATTTTACAGTAAACAGTAAACACAAACGCACTAGTTGGATGAAAACATGTAGCAGATAAAGCAGGATTAGCAAAGTTGAGATATACCGCCACATGAGATAAACTGCTGTATCAAAAGGATTATCACTAACACTATACAAGCACAAGCCAACTATTCACGACCTGGAAACTGTTTCAAATTACATTTTCAAAAGATTTCCTCGCGAAAACCTAAAGCCACGGTAGCGTTTTCATTCTTGTTAGTGACTTTCATCAGGCGTATTTGGGGGAGGCCCGAACGACTCATCTTGGATCCCGACTCG
Source organism: Anticarsia gemmatalis (assembly GCF_050436995.1). Classification (NCBI taxonomy): domain Eukaryota; kingdom Metazoa; phylum Arthropoda; class Insecta; order Lepidoptera; family Erebidae; genus Anticarsia; species Anticarsia gemmatalis. Next base: position 7,008,681 of record NC_134760.1, read on the forward strand.
GTCGCTTCCGTTCGCGGACTCGTCGGGCAATTTCCGTTGCAAACGTACCAACGCACTTAGATACGTATTCACGCATTTGTACGCGTGTGGATGAATGTACACGCACACATGATAACACCGTCAAAAGACCGCGTTTAGTTTATGCACACATGCAAAAGGTTAACGGATGAGTAGAAAAACATGTGTTCGTATACTTGTGTGTGTGCGAATAGATGTGAATTAGGGAAAATTTGATTTGTCCTGATGCATGATACATTTGTGAGACATATCTGACCTTCTTCGTGTTATATGGGTAGTTGTATTAGTTTAGGTTTGCGTGTTATGTCTTATATTGTAGGATATGGTTTTCCGCTAATTTGCCAGTATGCTATTTATATCTACTTAATTCAATATCTAGTACTTATACCTATAAATCCGTAATTAGAGAAACATTTAATAATTTGCAAGTTCTAATTCTTTGTTACATGTATTTTTATTTTGTTCCTAGAATGTGGAAATCAACGTAAAATAAATCATACATCTTTTCATGAAATGTGCATTATTACTAACGTATCATAAAATTAATGCAATATTAATTTGCTCATAATTTCCTAACTATTTGCTTGCACTGCATATTACATTACACTTTAATGGTTCTTCGTACGCAGTTAAAAGGCAATGAAAATAATACTAATGGATTTAGGTACTTGAATAACTTAGAGTAGAGACCACTTTACTTAAATTTTCTACATAAATATAATTTACAGTACAACCTTAACTAGTCCTAAGCAACCTTAAAGATTTTATAGCATTGCAAATGTTAGAATTTTACTTCTTTTAGTATTTTGTATCCAGTATTCGAAGTTGCATTTACGTTCCTTACCTTCAATAACTACCTAACTAACGCAACAACATATAAATATCGCAAAAGTAAATTAAAGTGCCTAAATACATTATAAAACACAATTAATCAGTTACAACGATCAACTAAAACATTACCTGGAAAACTGAAGTCAACAACCGCTAACACCACTACGAAAATCCCACATTAAATAAACACACAAGAAACCATAAACGTTTTTATTTCCATAACCACAGACAATCACATAAAAAAACAATGCAAATTAATGCATCAGTCGTTGAATTCTAGAACGCATTTAAAGATTTTCAATCATGTTCCGTTTTGTTTACATTCAAATCGTACGTAATTCGACGTTAGAATTTTGAACAAGCGACGCGAGCGGTCTGCTCGCGTGTGCGATCGGAACTGGCGTAGCAGCGTTCGCCGTAGCTAACCTATGAAAATTGTACCGACTCGCCGACCGACTGTGGAAAATGCTTTCGTCACATGTATAGGTACTAAGGTGAGTACTCTTTTCACCCGATCACCGATGAATATTTACCGTTTTTCATTCATGACTACGTATTCATTTGTTCTGCTATCATTGAACGTATCATGTGAGTCACATTGATTTAAAATCAATTGACATTCGTTTTTGCGATGTCAGTGGCTTATTCCATCTCCTTATTAGTACCTTTGTATTTTTTAATTATTTTTTAGTTTATATTTCTGGGTCATGAGTGTCTTTCGTGTTAAATGCTCGTAATAGAGCCAATATCGTTGTTATCAAAAGTTTAATAACCCGTGTAATAAGTCTACGACTAACGGCTTCAATGTATGTACGAGAAACTTTATTAGCACATTTTATGACTTAATATAAAAAAGTAGATTTTTCATTCAATATTTTCATTCTAACGGCATTTTCATTGGGAAAATTGATAGTCGCAAATTGATAGTCGCCAAAAATAAACTTTTGTAAAGGATCATTAAGGCTCCGTCTTACGCCTTACGAACAAGTGTGGGATAATCAATCCGAAAACTAAACAAAATGTATAAAAATAACTGCTAATACTCTCCTGCTACATGTTTAGAAATGTTGAAATCGAGAATATGTTTATTTAAAACAGAGAGTTAATCAATAAAAGGTTGAATTTTAATTTGACCATTTTCTATGACTTTTTAGACAAATTGGAATTAAAATAAGAGTGAATAAGTACTTAGATTATTACCTAACATCAAAACTTTACAGTGACAGTTTGCTAATTTATCATATTTCGTAAAATTTTAATATAATTACCTTTTTATAAATGAGAAAAAACATTGTTTTATTTTTAAATTAGCTACTATTTCATTATATTAATGACTAATAGCGTTGTAGAATGAAAATTAGATAGTGAATAATGATCATATCACCGTTCATTTTATATTTACACGCTGTCGCGTTACAAATATGACATAATTGATAGGCGCTTGTGTGGTTTATTACGCGTAATTAATCATGTACTGGAAAATAGCACAAATTATAATATGATACAGAAGTTTGAGCGTCGACCAAAATGTTTAATTAAATATTGTAGTATTATTATATTAAGAATTGTATATAAAAAGAAAGAAATAAGAAAATTAAGAGTAGAATTGTAGAGTAATTTATGTAGAACTGAATTATTCTTTGAGTGAAAATTATTGATCTTAGCAATACGTATAATGATCGAAATTATCCGTAATGCTATCATAGATCTTGTTTTTATTCTACTTTAATAACTAATACTACATATTTGTAGCCGAATTCAAGCACAATAGGTATTTACCAAGACGAATACTAAGGAGCTTACACTAAGCAGCAACAATATCGACCCAGCTAATTACACGTAGACTTATCCTATAACTAGATTTATTAGCACGTATAAATTTGGGCTGACTTGTACCGTGCCAAGAATAGGGGCCACATAAGGTTTCGTCGAAGAAACTCTACCCGTCTAAGGCGCAACATACATTGACATTATTAAGAATAACTTTGAATAATGTTTACGCACATATTTAAGCATTTACTTAAATTGACCGCTTAATATATAATTATTTTTGAACAAATGAACTGCATCGCTCAATATTTTGTTATTTTTACAGTCAGCGCTAAAAATATGTATTAAATGCTAACGCATACCAAAAGCATTTTTATTAATGGAAGTGGTAAAAGTACTGTCGTATACTTACTTCAAAGTATTTTGCAATAATTGAGCACCTATTGTTTCTTGACGAATAGCAATAAATAAATTGATATTTTCGTACGTTGTAAATGAGCGAAGTTGGGCGTAGTTTTGTTTACCTATAGTTAAACGAAAAAAGTATGTGCATTTAAAGCAGGCTTGATACATAGAATGAACGTTTTGTCCGGTGGATAATATGTAACAATGTGCATTGTGTCCACATCTTACAACTTTCTATTGTCATCACGCTTACAATTTTAACGTCATCATCGACACGATACATTTGGTGTCATAAAAAAATTGAATATAGTGAGTTTTTTAACGTTTTTCCTATCGATAGCAGGTTTTATACAACCGGAGTATAATCTACAGATGCCTTTGTGGTTATTGCCATTAAAAATGGTAACATTAGACGCTATCAGGGATGAGTAAATAACATCCAACCTAAACTAGCAATTTTAGTTAGTTTATGATTACACTATTTAAAAATGTATGGGCATACAAAAATCCTGCGGTACTTATTTTCGTGTGTGGTGATCCTAAACAGTGGATCAGCTGAAGACGGCGTGACAGCCTTTGATGAGGCTTCGATACGTCGGAAAATTACACATCAGTTTGTTTATCACAATTGAATACAGTGATAAAGGCTATCACGGCGTCAACTCGTGCTGAACGCATTCAAGATTGCTTGCAGAAGAAATTCTTTGTATTCACTTACTGTTCACTCAGCTTATGACATCCACAGATACGGGAAAAAAGAAAAATCTATATTATGTGTTTATTTATTTTTTGCAGCTATGGGTGAATATGGATATTTGAATGTTTTCGATTTTCTATTCAAAACTAAGGTCATATACCTAATCGTAATTCAACAGAATCTCATTATAGTATACCATACAAAACAATTAAGAAGTTCTACAGGAACTGGGAATGCGGGAAAAGTAGAGTGACTTAAATTCACCGCAAGAGTTACCTAGTTTCAAGTTAGTTAATAAATTAATGTTACATTGTCAAGAAGTGTATGTAAAATAGCTCTAATTACACACTTTCAACTTAGATATTATTATCGTTAGTACTTCAGTTTTTGGTATGTACGATAATACTATTGCGGTACAGTATTACGCTATTATTTTAGGGACAGATACTAAAAATATATCGATAACAAGTGTTTGATAATTTCAGTATAGTTGTATTTGATGTTCTCTGCATGCAAAGTCCCCAACCCGTACTTGGCCAGCGTGGTGGATTCAAGGCCTAACCCCTCCCCCTCGTTTGGGAGGAGACCCTTGCCCAGCAGTGAGACAGTAATGGGTTAGTAAAACAAAATATGTTCTCTATTTTCTTAAGAAACATAAGTACCTAGAGTTTTCTAATATGCACGTTCTTAAAAAGGATAGTAGAAAATACATAAACTATTACAATAACAAGATGTAGTCTTGACCGGCTTAAATAAACCACGTCGAACTGTTCCCGGGGGTGGACTGAGGGCGACAGATGGAATATTTAATTTTATTTATTGGCGAAATTGTAGGGCTACTGGCACAGTGTACCTATATTAAACAAAACACTCGTTATTACCGTTGATCGAACGCTGATAAAACTATTTACGATATAAAATAATTATTGTTTATAATAATAGTGCTTGATTACATGAGGTTACTTGTTTTGTTTTTGTCTTAACGCATATTAGTTAGGTATAGTGTAGGGGATATTAAAAGATTTTTACTGCTGACTTTTCAGAATATTTTTAACCGTTGCATAGTTTACTTTTCATCTATCGTTTTAAGGAAATAAATTCTTCTTAATTACATCACTATTATCAACTTTGCCGTTGCAAAGTTTATCTTATTTTGATCTTTGAATTTTATTTAAATATTTTGGTCACCCCTTTGAAAGGCTTGTACTGCATATGCTTTGTTTTCAAATATTTATAAATACATCTCAGAGCTTATTTACAGTAAACTAAAATAAAACAAAATCTCGTATTTCAATAAATTAATATTCGTTTGAACAAAGTGTGCTAAGTAAAATATTCATAGTGAAGCTTTACAGTTCGTTACTTTGTTTGTTAAAACAGTTAAACAGAGACACTGATGACAAACTAGAGCATAAAGAATACTATAGGAATTTAAAATGGCTGGACAAATTATTTTTTATTGGCTATGTTTTAGTGGTTCATATAGTTCTTAAGCCCGCAGTTTACGTTTTCCTGGCGGACTATCACGTATCTTAGTTGACAATCATTTGAAAGCCACTACGCTTTACATTGTTTTCTGCGTTATATTATAGTGATTACACGTAATGTCAAAGCAGCAATGTACTGCATATAGTGAATGCAATCCCGATCTCGCGGGATCCCGATCTCGCGAGATCCCGTGTATTTTTTCGGGATCAATCCCGAAGCATAATATGACGAGATCCCGTTCGGGATTGTCGGGATTGCAATCCGGTATAATCTTCAATCCGGCCGGATTTTACCGGATTGACGCCAATCCGGTCGGATCCGACCGGATCCGGCCGGATTAGAGACTGCTTAATGCTTATACATAGTTCGCCATTTTTGATGAATGGGAGGTATGGACAAATGAATTTGAGGGTAAATTTACTTTGATTTAAAAAAAATAATAGGTATAAAACATTTTATCATGAAGAATAATATCATCTTTAATTATAACATTTTAGTATTCATTACTATTTTGTTTTCACCGAATGAAATTGAGATTAAACTACATATTATATATAATTAAATTATCAGTCTTAGTTATTAATGTAATTATCTGTAAGTACTTACTACCTACTAGACTAGAGCAATAATAACTTTATATTTTTTGGATTTTATTTAACGAAAATATGAAACTATATTGAATAACAGAACAATCAGTTTGATTATTGACAACAATCAACAACATGATAATTAGTTTAACAGACTTAACAATCAAACATTTCTTATTTATGTGCTTATAAAATCAACTTTAGTCATTCATAGAAAAAGCATTTATTTGCTGCAGTGCAGTGTAAAGTTCAAGTACTTGAATCAGTAAAACAATCATTTTTGTGTCTGAAAAAAAGATCTAAGGTAAAATAATATTGATAGTTCTATCCCCTAATCTGCTTCTGATGGAACTACAAATATAACCCGTGGCTGAGAAGGCTCTTTCTGCCTTAAAATATGATATTATGGGATTATTTTCGCGATTTTGAGGTTTATCGGATCCGGCACCGGATCCGTTGCGTTAGTGCCGGATCCGGCAGGTTTAGAAACACGCCGGATCCGCCGGATCCCCGGATCCGCCGGACCGGATTGCAATCCCTATGTCGGAGAGGGCATTTTCAGCAGTTGGCTACATTGCAATAGACTTAAGATGCCGATTAGAAGCTCGTTCTATTGATACACTTTGTATTTTAAGAGGCTACTTTCAAAATGCCATGTGATTACTTTTTATTTTGATCTCCTGGAGCTACACTTACTTTTTTGATTATGTTCATGTTATTACACCTGTTAATTATGTTACGTTGTTAGTAATATTGAAAAATAAAGGCTTTTATTTTCTTTCAAATAATAATTTATTGCATTCACCACACTATCACACACATATTACATTAAACAAGCCGTTCGAATTGTAATATTTTTACTAACTAGACGGGATCCCGAAAATCTCGGGATCCCGCGGGATTGATATTTCTGATCGCGAGGGATCTCGAGTTGACGATCTCGAGTCGGGATTGCATTCCCTAACTGCATAGTGGCTATCAATATGACATTCACTAGTTGTCAACTTAGTAACATGACTAATAGCGTAATTCTGTACAGACGATACTGTCGAGTATGGAAATGGAAAGTGTGACATTTAGAATGTACTGCCAAAATAGTCCCTACGGCGCCCGTCAGAGGTGCTGATCAGATTTTCATACAAATCTCTCGGTGACACGCCGGTTGTCGGTAGTCGATAGTAGTAGAGAATCGAGCTAAAGCTCACTGGTATTCGAATCCCATGCCATTTGGTATTTGGTTTCTTAAGTAGAAAATTCTTGGTAAAAGATCGAGTTAGATAGAATATATCATTACTTATTTGCTGATGACGATTTTAAGCGAATGAGATTTTCTTTTGGTTATTCTCGGTAATGTGGAATTTGGAACTGTGCCCAGTGAGGTGATCCGACCTTATCTAACTCTTTAGGGAAATATCGATACGAGGCTATATGATTAATTCCGGGAAATCTAAATAACGAAATGTGAATTATTTATGTGTGTTGCTTTTATTAATTATACAGTTTACATAAAGCGGCAAAACTATAAAAGGTTATAAATCTATTCATATTCTTTACGCACTTCAGAGAGGAGGAATTAGTATGTTCGAATGATTGTTTTGTTTTATCAATGTTCATCGACTATGTCATATATCAACGATCGGACCCAGATATAAAAGTAATCGGATAAAATATTTTAAAAGCTATTTATCTACGGCATTTAAAAATAATGAATTTTAAAATGAGTACGAGCGCCGTGTGAAATGTAAATAACCTGTCACCCTTCCTGCACGCGAGAGTTGAGGAATACTCTATGAAAATTAAATTACCCACGCGTGAAGCTTAAGCGTACGAGATACGGTTAACCCTAGCTTGTGAGGACCTGTTATAGCTTAACTATGCTTTAGTTATTTTCTTTATAAAACTACTAGCTGACCCGCGCAACTTCGCTTGCGTCATATAAGAGAGAATGGGTCAGAATTTTCCATATTTTTGTAACACTTTTTACTGTTACCTACTCTGCTCCTATTGGTCGTAGCGTGATGATATAAAATATGCTTTTTTTTCACGAAAAATATTCTCAAAATTATTTATATCTTTTAATTTATCGAAGTCGCGCTAAGGCATATCCGCCATTAAAACAGTTGCCATGGCAACGGAATTTTGTTAATTCAATGTCATTATAATATTTATTTTTCGCGACTTCGTTGAATCTTCTGAATTTTCCCGGGAAATGCGTCATTTTCCCGCGGTAAAAAGTAGCCTATGTCCTTTCTCGGGTATCAAAATATCTCCATACCAAATTTCATGCAAATTGGTTCAGTAGTTTAGACGTGATTGAGTAGCAGACAGACAGACAGACAGACAGACAGACAGACAGAGTTACTTTCGCATTTATAATATTAGTATGGATTATAATATTAAATTAATTAGCATTCCAAATTACAACTTATTTCAAAGACAACTTTTTGTTTATTTTAAAAGACAACTCCCGCACTAATTTGCTCTTATGTCGCAGGGACTTTTACAAACATACAAACAACGGTCACAAATAATTGTTTCAGACCCGAAACAATATTTGTGGATCTCACAAATAATTGTTCAGTGTGAGAATCGAATCCACGGCATCCCGACACAATGGTAGCGGTGTGGCGATGTGAGCTACTGCGCCACGGAGGCAGTTAAGAATAACTCATATTCAGTAGCTCGATTCTCTACTACTATCGACTACCGACCACCGACCTGTCATCGAGAAATTTTGTATGAAAATCTGATCAGCGCCTCTGACGGGCGTCGTAGGAATTTTTTTGGCAGTACATTCTATATGTCAAAATTTCGATAGCTAGCCGGTTGTCGGTTGTCGATAGTGGTAGAGAATCGAGGTACTGTCAAACAGTTTAAATAGAAATACACAACAAAAGCATGGTTTGCAAAGTAACATAGTATACCATAATATAATAATTGATGAGAGTAATTTATCATTATAATAATCTTTAATCTCTATGCAAGAGTTAATGCGGTAAACTCAAGATTAGTCGAGATGGAGATAACGACATGGCTTTGACATTAACGTGTTAGTAATAATGTTAGCAGTTAATATCGATTGACAGTGCCTTCCGTCGATGGCAAAGGCGTGCCATAGACGCATACCAGTTCTATATTAAATTAATTTATGTTTAAAACAAGGTATATTGTAAAACTGGTTACAAGTATAAATAAAAAAATAAAGAACTATGCATTTGAGCGTGTAATAACCCTCTTATTCATAAACACACTATAAACCTATTTTAGTTAAAAAGCTACTAAAATATGATTTCTCTTTTTCATTTCGCTAAGGAGTAGTAAGGAGTGAAAGAAACAAAACCTCTTTATAAGCCTTTCATAACTTCATATATTTTTATGAATAAGAGGGTATGTATCTCTATAAATAATTTTGGAGGAATATGAAATTTCGTATATAAAGAAGTTTTACATGTTTAACTGACATACATATGTACTTAACGCATATAATATATGATATGAGTAAGCTTGAGATATTACATTGGTCATCATAATAGTTTTTACCTATAGCCGCTTTCATTTCTTATCTCCGCTAATTATAATTATCTAGAAATTAAAAGTATGTTTGTCAACATTGGTTCATATCAATTTTTGCGCGACCTTTAACTGAACAACACAGCAGTGGAATGTGAAATGGAATATTTCATAACTAACGTATGTGTTATTACATAGTTGAGCATCTATAACCCCCTGTTTCTGAGTACATTTAGCGGTAGTTTATCTGTTCATTAGCGTTTTTTTTTGTATGAGTTTTAACGCTATTGAATAGATAAACTGCCGCAGTCGACATTAGAGTTGTAATTCTGACTGTGATAACTTTTCAAGCATTGGACTATATCTAAACTCGATATACTTATTGTAGAAGACATTTGATATTTAAGAACGTAATTGTGATTTCCTTAAAGCAGACTGATCCAGAATATTTTTGGAAAAACAAAGATATTGTTCATCAACATGTGAGAAATTTTAATTTCGTAAAACAGTGCCTGCTTGCGTAAATACATAAGGCGAGGGTTTGTCTCTATTATAATTAAATACTAGCGTCACCTGAGCCCTCTATTCGTTCCACTGTATAAAGGGTCTACCTAGTGTTCTGCCAAAATATACAATAACATAAAGTACAATTAAGAGGAACACGAACGAGGTAAACTGATATTTAATTAGGAACACAACACTAAAATAATACGAAACGTTACATTTAATGTTATTTCTACAGCTTTGTTACATTCTTAAATAAACATAATAATATAAAATTATGTCAGGATAGGATTTCCTTCTTCTCTTTCATTCGTAAAGGCAGATGCTGTAGCAAACGATCGCCGTGGTAAACAATAATATTGACTGGCAACGCGCATCAGATATACTACGTACCTACAGTCAATACAACCGCCATAAGTAAGTAATAATTTTACGTGATATTAAAATCAAATTTCTCCGAAAACTTTTTTTACTTTTCGATAACAAAACTCCCATGATCAACAAAAACAGAATACCGTTTTACATCTAAAAAAACCCAGGAATTTTTCTAACAGAATATTTTTATTCTCCACACCAACATTTACTTCCACAACAATTTGTAAAGGTAAACAAAATAAAATGATTCCCGTAAAACTGTGCACATTCTCGGTGTGCTTATGTTCTTGAGTGGTTCGCAAATATTTGGTGACGATATGATGGTAAAATATTTTTACACCCCTTCGACATAAACAATGAACAGCTGTTCATAAATATTTCGTTGTTGCAATTTTACAACGTCATCTTGAATAACAGATGTAACTACACTCACACTACATGAACCGAGGGTTCCCGTAGCAACAAATATCAGTTTTATCGCAGGTGAAAAGTTTATCAATGATCATTAATGAAAACATAATATTCCAGTGCTTAATCCGTTTACGGCACATAAAGCTGAAATGGGGTCTGTAAAATTTCTGACCTGTAGGTTGCACAAACTGAAGCAAGAAAGTTTAACCTTGTCAAAATCTGTTCGTCTTTTTATCACGTTCTTATCTGTAACTTATTCATATGACTTTCTTATCAATAAACATAACAATATCAACAACATTGTAACATAGGAGATACCCTTGTTTAAAGACATTGGATATTAAAGCAAAACAAATATATAGATTATCGTCATGCAGTTTTGGTATAAAAGAGGGTGGGTTGTGGGGAGGAGTACAGTTGATCTCACACTGAGTCGACTCCACGATGAGGGCTGTCCTGTTACTGGTAGTCGGCCTGGCCGCCATGGCCACGGCTAGACCTGATCTCGACGATATCACCACTGGCGTCGGTAAGTAATTTCTGTTTTTTTTTCTGATGACTTTGTTTTCTGGTATGTTTTGGGGTCTCTTATGCAAGTCGTCAGAATTTAGGAAGAAATCTAAGTGTTGCTAGTTGTAAGCCATTTATACCAACATTATAAATAAGTTTTCCTTTTGTTAATTTCGCTAAACAGCGACACCAGTTTATATGATGTTTAGCTGGGTCTTAAATATCCAATGGGTGAATCCAAATGAATTACTGTAACATTTATTTTACTTTTTGCAGTCAAAGTAGATATCAAGCAAAGGCAGATGGTCATCCTGAAACTGTTTAACCATGTAACCGAGAAACTTATGTACAAGGAGCTTGTGGACTTGGGCAAAGACTACAAAATTGAGGACCACATGGAATTTTATACTGTAAGTGCATAATTAATTATAGCTATGTTACCTAAACTATGTTTTTGACGAGACTTGAAACTAATTAAACTTCTTTTTACAGAAAACCGATGTTGTAAAAGACTTCCTTAAAATGATCAAGGTTGGAGTCTTGCCTAGAGGCGAGATCTTCACCATTCATATTGATCGCCAACTTAAGGAAGTGGTCACCATGTTCCACATGCTGTACTACGCTAAGGACTTCGACACTTTCCTAAAGACCGCCTGCTGGATGCGTCTTTACCTTAACGAAGGCATGTTCGTGTACGCTCTTACCGTGGCAGTCAGACATCGTGAGGATTGCAAAGGAATCATCCTTCCTCCTCCCTATGAAATCTACCCGTACTACTTCGTACGCGCTGATGTGATCCAAAAGGCATACTTACTCAAAATGAAGAAGGGGCTTTTGGACATGAAACTGTGCGATTTCTACGGAATCAAGAAGACCGACAAAGATGTATACATCATTGATGAGAACATCTACGACAAGCGTGTGTATCTCAATGACGAGGACAGGCTCCGCTACTTCACTGAGGACATCGATCTAAACACCTACTACTACTACTTCCACATTGATTATCCGTTCTGGATGAAGGACACGATGTTCGACAAACTGAAGATGAGGCGTTTCGAGCTTACTCTATACATGTACCAACAAATTCTGGCCAGATACTACTTGGAGCGTCTGTCCAACGGATTAGGCAAGATAAAGGAATTCTCCTGGTACAAGACCATAAAGACAGGATACTGGCCTTGGTTGAAGAACCACAACGGTGTAGAGTTCCCTGTGAGGTTCAACAACTACGTCATCGCTCATGATTACAATCTTGACATCATCCGTCTTTGCGAAGAATACGAGAGGATCATTAGGGATTGCATCGTTAAAGGATTCATTGAAGTGAGTATAATGGTAGCTTTATATTTGTTTTGTAAATCGTAAGCGTGACAGTGAAATAATATAATTTATATTGCAGATTAACGGTATGAGGCTCGAACTCACAAAGTATGATGACATCGAAATGCTCGGCAAGCTGATCTACGGTAAAATTGACAAGACTGTTCTTGACAAGACCCACGTCGTTGCCTACCGCTACTTGTTGATCGTCATGAAGGCGGTCTTTGGATTAAACACATTCAATTCTGATAAGTAAGTTTCGATAAACTTTACACGATGTTTAAAATATTTTTGTTTATGTATATGATGACTTGTTTCTCAAACTATTTTTACTTTTTACAGATACTTTGTCGTACCCGGCGTTTTGGACCACTACCAGACAGCGCTGCGTGACCCCGTATTCTACCAACTGCAGAAACGCATCGTCGACCTTATTTGTTTGTTCAAACTTCGTCTGCCCAGCTACACTAAGGAGGACCTCTACTTCCCCGGAGTGAAGATCGACAACGTTGTTGTTGACAAGCTCGTCACTTACTTCGATGACTATCTTATGGACATGACTAACGCCGTTGTATTGACTGACGAGGAACTGAAAAAGACCAAGACCGACATGGTCTTCATGGTACGCAAACGCCGCCTTAATCATCAGCCTTTCAAGGTCACCCTCGACATCTTGTCTGACAAGACCGTCGACTGTGTGGTCAGAGTATTCCTCGGCCCCAAGAAAGACCACTTCGGTCGTCTCATTGACATCAACGCGAACCGCCTTAACTTTGTTGAACTCGACACTTTCTTGTACAAGTTGACTACTGGCAAGAACACAATCGTCAGGAACTCCTACGATATGCACAACCTTGTCAAGGACCGTATCATGACCCGTGACTTGTGGAAGAAGATGGAAACTATCACTGACATGAGAGACATGCTCGTCAAGGACTTGAGAAACTTCCACACTGGTTTCCCGACCAGGCTGCTGCTTCCTAAGGGTCGCGTTGGTGGTATGCACATGATGCTGTACGTCTGTGTCACTCCGTTGAGATTGGTCGACAATGTAGACATGAACGTTTTGGACCTGTACCGTAAGGATCTGATGTACGACTTCAGGTCGACTGTTCTTCTCGACAAGATGCCTCTTGGTTTCCCTCTGGATCGTCACATTGACGTCGGTACCTTCTTCACTCCTAATATGAAGTTCGTTGACGTAGTTATCTTCCACAAGAAGATGGTTTGTGACATGAAGACCAGGTGGAACCGTTGGGTGCTGAAGGACTACGACTGGGTAGACAGAACACCCATGACGTCTGACACATACTTTGTTGATACCGACATCAACACAAAAATCACCCGTGACATCAACCTCACCGATTTCTAAACTGACTTCAATTAATTGATGATAACTGACTAATGATGTAGGATGTAAAGAAAATATTTATTTATTTATATTGTGTATTGAATGTGTAGTTGACGAAGAGGTTTCCAAACGGCATGTTCACGAATAAATAAATAAAAATTATAATATGCTAAATATATATTTTTTATAATATATTTCTTTGTTTTATTCATTCGCTACAATTCATTCAAAACATTTTAGTTAAAGCCAAATCAAAATAAAACAAAAAAAATAATTCAATGGAAATTCAAATGCACATGCGGTATCGTGTTAAACTTATGGCCGGATTTGACGAAGGCATCGCCGTACCCATTAGATTCTTCAAGCCGGAGTTACATACCTCGCCATATTCTTAGAAATTGCAATTCCAATGATTACAAAATAATTGCACGATTATCGCTGGCTGTAAATTGGTCATTATTTACACTACTTCTGTCCAGTTTCACATGCTATGCTAGTTTTTGTAGAGTGCACTCGAGTAACGTTAGTATTAGGGTTCCATGACTCTCCCTTTAAAAGACACAAGATCCTTTTCTATAGCAAATCAATAATACACCTACCACATATAATTGTCTTGTTATAAAATTCAATATAAAAAATAATGATGTGTTTGGCGCTAAAAGGCATCCTTACCAATGCGTAATATTTGGGTCAGAGCCCATTCGTCCCCTAAGATTCGCACCCTGTGCCCACTCGTCCCCTGGAACTTTTGAGGGGCCCATTCGTCCCCTGAAGAATATTTATTTTTATTAATTCTTCTAATATTAGTACATGTATATGTGTATACTGCAGCTTGGTAGTCCTGGTACAGTCGCGCAGAAAAGGCTATGATAAAAAATATAGTATTTCGGTAGATATCATGTTTATTTCAAATAAGATTAACACATACAAAATCACAATGTCCTAGAAACTAACAAAATACAACTCTTTTACAAAAATCAGTCTTGATTGACCATCATATAAATCAACATTACATATAAATATGCAGAAAAAAATAGAACACATATCAACAGTAAATAATTACTTCTTATTTTTTTGTATATTTACTAACTACATACATGCAAAATCATAATGGATTATCATTCATCATAGCTCTTTTTTCAATAATCTGTTATGATTTATTAAATTAATTCCGTTAATAAACTGTTCACAATTGTATTATGTTAACCGTTTCTTATGTAAAATATAGCTAATTTTATCTCAGGGGACCAATAGGCACCTGAATAGGTGCCGAATCTTTAACTTATATTGTATATATATTAGAGGGGACGAATGGGTACCTTAAAAATAATATTTTTTATTAAAATATTAATTGGTCCCCTACCAGGAGACCAATGGGCACCTATGTAGGGGCCGAATCTACAACTTTTATACTAGGGGACGAATTTTAGGGGACGAATGGGCTCTGACCCATTTATCTTATGTATATTATTTATGTACATCTTCTTTACTTATATATTTTTCCCAGTATCCCATTAAAAATGGGTGACCAATCATTTCAAAATGTACGGAACACTTGATTTTAGCCCGGCTCGCATGTGACCGGTACAAAATGATCCAAGTCGTTGATGGACAAGCTGTTGCCTAACCCTGACTGTTGACATCACATTTTTAAGCACGCGTAGGCATCATAAAAATCTAGCTCTAAGTTAGTGTATCAATATTCATCAATCTATAAGAATATGTTTTAAATGTTAAAAAAAATATATTCAAGTCCTTTATGATCATAGTATTTGTTTTGCATTTTCACGTGCTGTAGGTACGTCTGCTTTAACTGAAATTTCCATGTATGTAGTAGTATATAATGTAACAAACTTTATACAGAATGGTTTCAAGTGAAGTAATGCATAGTTGATCACGCACGTAATGTGATAACATTTTACAGAGACTAAGTAAAACATTTGCAACGTCATCAAAGAGTACTATTGCCGTTAAGTTAAAGATTAATTATTAACGCATATTATTATGATTTTCTCATTGTACATCTAAAATCATTACAGACGAAGGTTTTTGGATAAAAAGCAGTTTCTTTGAACAAAAGGTTCAGCAATTTTATTGATGAAATCGAAAAAAAAACGGCAAAATTGTCTTTAGACGATGAAACCGGAGAACATGAGCTTGTAGAATACAATATTTGCGGTAAAGAAAACAGTGATTCAGCGGTTGGTTTGTTTGCGTAAACAAAGCCCTTGTTCCTCCCTCAATTACGTGGGCCAGCCTTAATTACTACCCACAGAAAAGTTGACCAAACCATTTCAATCTTCTTTATGAAGAAAACAGGTACGAGATTACAAAAAAGTACCTTCCACATGATATTTTATGTATACAAGTACATTTTTGAACTTGATAAGGTACAAAAAGTTCTTATGTGTATGTTCGATATATTACGTATGATTAGCAAAAATAACTCAAATTATTAAAGCGGAATAAAACTATCACATATTTTTCTTGCATACTGGTAGTCCCATTTAAAAGGTATTCTAACTACAGCACTCTTTTTAGAATGCTGCCATTTAAATAATATTCTTTTGGAGGCGCAAAATAAAAATCTAACCGGCCAGGAATATTTCCTCAGGTTTTGTATTCTCTGAACACAGTTCAATTTCTTATTTTATCTTTTTCATGAAGCGTATATTTTAGAATAATCTTTAACGTACTCGTAGGCTTTTACTTTCGCCTTAAAGTTATTTAAAGCTTATGAACTTTAAACTTTCAAGGAGTACGAGTTTAATGTAGAAAAGATTGGATCTAGGCGACTAGTTGAATATCAAATTGTAGATTAAGAAACTTTTGTTGAAGATTCACATACTAATAAGATGAGCCGAAGAGAGGAGAGCATTACAAAGGTAAAATATAGGGATTAGTGAAGTTATGTCGAAGTAACTCAACTTTAAAGAACTTTTGAATTCAGCCGAAACGTTGAAATGTAAAAAATAATGTAATAATGTATGTATTAGGTAAGTAGAAGTAGTACCTACGTAGCTTGTTTTATTAACCTAACTCATACTTGTTCAAGTCTACTGTCTATATCCCGTTAAACTAGGATAAAAATAGAACGAAGAATATACATTAACCATTAAGCGTTTTAATATTGATGTGTTTTTGTTATCAAAGAAGCCTTTAGGCTTTTAGGGAAATGGCGACTAAAGAGTGGAACAAAGGCAAACATCGTTTAATTTCGTAACGCTAAAGTTCAAGTTTTGATCAATTTGCAAAGTTTTCTTAATGGAATTCCGAATTTTGGTTTGTTCTCTTCAAATTGGGCCATTAAGTCAATTTGCTGTTATCTTTTACAGTTTGATAGATAACATTAATTAAGTTGTAAGGAGATTATTAAACGTGCTGCAATTTTATGAATTAAACTGAAATCGTGTTCAAACACAATCGTCGAGCGTCAATTCTACGATTAACAGACATTCGATGTCGGGGAAAATTTTAATGGTTTTTTATTACGAACACGATTTGAAGAAGGTTAGATTGGAAATGCTCGCTAGACGGTAAATGCTGTGATTATTCCAGATAAACCAGGCGTTTAGATTTAATACCGAATGCCTAGAAAGCATCCTAAATATTATGTTTAGTCAAATGTACCTATACTTATAATAGATACCTATTATTATGCCACTAGTGACACTCGTTTTCGAAACTTTTAATATTAATTAAAACATTCGCAAGAAAATCCACTCTAACTTTTCTTAAAATACTTACCCGCATAATTAAGATAGCCATTGTGGGTTGATAAATTAAATTTTAAATATACGAAGGAAAACTATTCATAAGAGAAGAGGAGTTCGGTAATATGGTTCCATACGTTCCTATAAATCAATATCACGAAAACCAATGCCTACATTTTACATTGTCCGCTATCCCTTTTTTCAATACATCCAATGATTGGTACCAATAGCGGAGGGTCGGGCCCCTGACTGCGGAACCAAATTATCCCATTAACCACAGGATTGACGTGATCAACGCGCGAAAATGCCTTACTTCCTCACTACACGGTTGCTAGCCATTGTGCGGCTCAGCAATTAGCTCTACATTGTGTTTTGTTATTTATATGAAAGTATTGCATTGTTCTGTACCCAGTAAATATTAAGCAAATGCTTGTTTTCTTTCGTGTATCTACAAATATCAGATATCAGTGTCGCCTGAATCTGTATAATCCCTTAATATGTTAGACCAATTAACAATACACCATCTTCAAGTTAAATAAGTTTTTATAATAATTCATTTATGTATTTATAATAAGACAAATTACAACGAAATCTACCTACAGAAAGCGAACGAGTCTTCCGAACATCTATTATATATTTGAGATACCAGACACCCCCAATAAAACGGGGTATCCTAATTACACTCATATAGTTCACAGTAAGCTATTTATGAACAGTCGTGTCCGGTTGAAAAGTGTGTCGCCACAACTTTATTGCGCGCAGTTGCGGACAGGATAGGGAAGGACAACTTGGAGATAGCGGGCCCTCGCTGCGGAATTCCGGATCGGGATGCAATTGGCGTTTGGTACAAGGCATGATCTTCTAGCAAGTTCTTGATATACAAATAAAATATATTTAACGTGGCTTGTTTCTTTTAAAGTATGGCTAGAGGTCAAAAGAAAAATAACATAGTGGGCTAATTGAAGAAATATTTTTGCATATTCCTACATATAATTTTACGTACATCGCACGGATCATCATGCCCTGATTACAAATTGGTACTTACGTGTACGCTGGAGCCTGGAGAAGCAGCGGCATCGTTGCAAAGTAAACTCGTAAGTTCGGCGCCGGCGCGTCTCGGTCCTGTGACGTCACTGACACTTTCTAAATCAACACTAATCACTTCGCGCTTATTTTAGAACAGCACTGCACAATCGCCATCTCGACTGATACATATGTACATAGACCTTATCGGTGTTGCATATTTTGCGCGCACCCTTTGCTAATAACAAATCTGCCGCTGAATCCAAGGAACATTAGACTCCGCGGTAACAATAAAAACACTCACTACCTTACAGTGATAAACTATCAATAACACTAGGGTAGGTATCGCAGTATATTAACACTTATAATTAAAATGTCTTTATTACACAAAACAGTAATTATTACTATTTAAGCACACTGAAAACTAAACTAAGAACCATTATAAGCCTTTTTTTTGCGCAAAGTTAACTGTCTATTTTAGTTTTTAGCGCGTAATGTAGGTAGATACCGATAAATGTGTCAATGTCACAAGTTCGGGGGGCACTGGCGGGATAGATCAATCAAAGTACATCAAACAGTGCGACCACGTCGCGTGCGCCGTGTGAACGAACTTTACTCGAGTTTATTACGTACAGGCTGTGGAAATTTATTAATCAAGATAATTGTGAATAGTTCGGTAATTAATAATTATAATAATAGACACATTTTTTTGTATTCCACATGCCTTACCCATAAGTTGAAAGAAACTAGTCATGGTGGCGGCACATTGTATAACATGCATGTAAAGCCGCAATGCGTGATGGAACAGCAGATTCTGATTAAACCAATTTAAAGAACCGATATGTTAAAACAAAAATCTATTTTTTAAAGACAACTCCCGCACTAAGTATTGCTCTTGTTTTACGGGGTCTTTTACAAACATAAAAACAACTGACACGAAGTACAACTGAACCCGAAACAATTATCTGTGTATCGTCCAAAAATCATGTAGGTACAATGAGTAATTAAATCATATTATATTTGTAATAAAAATCTCAAAATATAGAATTCTTAATACGCTACAAACTTGAACCCAAGCCCCAACAGAAATGCAGGAGCCAACTGCGAAATGCCAAATGCAACCTCGACTCTATAAGTCTATACATATCTACTTATATATAAAATTGCTTGATGCAGTTTAACGTTAAGGCGAGTCCACCTCACTGCTATCAGATTCAATTAATCGGAGATCCTAAGATTCAGAGACATACCTACGTTGGTTTAATTGAAATTATAGGGTTAACTGCTCTGACTGTCCGTGTCATAGCTGAGAGTAAATATGTGTATGAAATATGAATATTGACTATATTTACAATTTTTTTTTATCTGTGTACTTTGTGTTCTGCTTTTTTTAGCAAGTTCTTTTTTTAGAATTCAAAGAGTAGTTCTATCTATGCATTTAGTTATCTTATCCAAATTAAGCTACTCAGCTTAAATGCCAAAATTACAATACTCAATTCAGATAGGATTTCTACGTGATACAGTGTGAAAATTGCTTACTCAGTTGTAAATTACCGATTTGATGTGTTTAGTACTTTTTGAGTTCAAGAATTCAGAGGGTTGATGGGGTATAAAGTATAAAAATGAAAACAACGATAGATCTGTTGAAATAATGTATTTTTACAGTTTCAAAAATCAAATAAAGTATTTAATTAATTGTTTTAATCCTAGGGATTACAAAAATAAGTATTCATATAACAATTTCTAAAAAAATATTTTTAATTACATAGCTTCGATTGCATCACCCAAACATCAATAATGTTATTCATACTTACATTGATGAACAAATTTAATTAATTTGCTAAAGGGATATTTACAATGACAGTAACTTCTACATTAAAATGGAAGACTTATAATTAAATTGACTATTATAAATGAATTAAACGATAAGTCTTAGATTATGTCATGTTTGGAGATAGCTACCGAGTAAGCCGAAAGCTGTTTAGTACATGACCAACTAAACTTAGTAAAGTAACTATTAGTGGACTCTTCAATATATTTATTTATACAATAATTTCTTAATAAATACAATTAAATGTACATAATATTCCGATTTAATGATAATGTCACTAAATTAGGTAACTATTTTGAGAACCAAGTAATTTGTTCGCTAACAGAAACTGATTGTTTTGATAAAAAAATCTAAATACTCAAGTAAAATTATTAAAAAAAAAATCGTAACTTCAAGTTTTCTGGGTTTTAGTATGAAAAAATAGTTAATTGGTTGCAAATAAAATATTGGACATAATGTATGGTACTTTTTATATTATTGTAAACTTTTCTTCTAGAAATATTATGTTACAGACAAAACGTAAAAGCGATGAATAATAAATGTCAGAACAAATCTGGTAACACAATATTTTGGCATTCCGGTCACCCTGTCATAACTATTAAACTGTAATACTACAAATATGAAATATTTGATGACTTAAGGTATAAAGGAGACCAGCTAAGTTGGCACAAGTTATAAACAAATAAATATAGATTCATCTTTTCAATGGTCTATAGTACAATTAAAAATCGAGTTAGGTTTGCGCACTTAATATATGAAAACTCTATAAGTTTGCCGATAATTACGTATGTACCAAGTTTGTTATGTTTCTGGCACAACATCCTCGGTATAATTACAACTAGGTATTTCTTTTAAAGTAAATCGAAGTCACGAGATTTCACTCAATTCCTTATTTAGGCACCCTTTAGCTAGCAAAATATGCATTTAGAAATACATACGTACATAAAAATACAAATAAGTACAAAGTAATAGAACCGTAATTTGTTATTATTGCACTATTATAGAACCAAAATAATATAGTGACGATTTACTAAAAATGAAATAATAATTAATGTAATAGTTGAGACATAAAAATAGATTATAATTTATTCTATTTACAATTTCTAGTGACATTCAGAGCGTCATTTTAAATGTTTCTAATGATGATATTATACCAAACTGATTAAAAATTCGAATATCAACATTAAACTCTCTGAAGAACACTATCAGTTGCCAAGCAACTGGCAAGACTAACAACTAAATAATTAATGGCATTAAAAATAACTTTCAACTGTCATTGGAACAATAGCGCCGATATGAGAAAACAGTTTACTTGTTCTAGTAAAAGAGACGCCACAATACATTTCTTTAACTTTAAGTAAAATTATAGATACGAATCAGTATAATAGATTGTGAATTTAGACGCTACATTACTTCCATAAAATGTTAATATAATTAATCTGCAAGAAATTGCATTTTTGTGAAATTCATTGTCTGCAAAGCATTGATTGAAATGTACATTTAATAGAAGGAAATAAGGCCATGTCTATAATTAAACTCGTTTAGAAATTGTTGTCCCATCCGGAGAGGTCGTCTGGGGGAGGTTCGTCACCGTCGGGCGGGTACTGGTCAAAGTTATGAGTGTCGATGGCGGACTTCACGACCGGAGTGATCGGCGGCTCAAGCGAACGCTGCGCTAAGCCCTCCCAGTTGAAACCGTCGAACCACCTGGAAAGTTACAAAGAAAATGTCTAAATAAATCGTTTTTTAATGCTAAACTTATATTAAAAGTGATTCATTGCCAAGTCACGAATAACACTGTTTAAAATTGCTTCCCAAAGTGGTTACAAAGTACAGCAAACGTGATTGTCTACAGTCGCTACTGTCGAGCATCGAACGTTTGACATTTCAAATGAACTGTCAAAATAGTTCCAACGAAGCCCAATAGAGGCGCTGATAAGATTGTCATACAAAATATCTCGATGACTAGCCGATTGTCGGTAGTCGATAGTAGTTGAGAATCGAGCTACCAGTGGCACTTGAAGTTAATATTATAAATGAATCTTACTTGTGTTTCTGAATCTCCGTGATACCGCCTCGTTGGTACCCGAGCCTCTCAGCAGGATTGTCTCGACACAGCTTCTTGATCAGATTGGCGGCGTTCCTCGTGATGCAGCGAGGGAACTCTACCGCGTCGATACCCTTCAGAATCTTGTTGTATGTCTTCATAGGGTCTGTGCCCGTGAACGGCGGTGAACCGGTTAGCAGCTCGAACATTAGGACACCTGGAATCATGATACAATTATATTAAGTATTGTTATTAAGCATTCAGATAAGTGGCTACCAAATAAAGCGACTAGCAATACTGATCTTTTCTACCCGAAGCAGATTCTGCTACTAATTTCTTGATAAAAAGATCTGAGCGAAAATTCAAAGCGTGTCTGTTTCGTTATAATTCAACTGTATTCCTAGCTATAAACTGATTGAACAGTTAATATGCCAATTTATGCAGACTCAAGTCCCGCTATACAATATCAAATAAAATTTTATAACAAAGTCTAAAAATAAACGACGAAATGTCGTGACCATGACAATACGTTGTTATTTTATTATTTGTATAGTTTGGCGGTTAATATCTCGTAAAATGTATATTATCTTTTAAAAGTGTATAATTCTCGCCAACAAAACGCAAGTGACCTTAAAACTGATAATAATTTCGAAAGGAAAAAGACCTTGTTTGACAAAATGGTTACGTTAGCATACATTATAAAAAGTTAAGAAATGTACAGCAATTAATGTTGATCGTTTATTATATTAAGAGCACAAGTGTAGAGAAGACTAAAAATAGATTTGATATTTATCAATATCTGATTTCGATGAAATGAATTACAAAATCTAGCAAAAACCGGAGAGTCATTGCAGTTTCAAACCATAAGGAGATAAGAAAATCAAAATTAAATTTTTCAAATTACCATGAAATATAAAACTCACTTTACGAAAAGTGTTGTATAGTGTTATACAACACTTTTACTTACTTATATAAGCCAGCGATCGTGGAAGCTACTATGATAACTAATATACAAATATACGGGAATTAACGCGGACACACACTTTACGTTAAAATGCCTAACGTTTCGGCGCAGGTTGCACTCTCCGTGGTCGTAGGCTGGCTGAGGAGTCGTTAATTCCCGTATCCTATTATTTATTAAACATGCAACGCGAGAGTTAAAAAGTTACTATGATAACTCACCTAAAGACCAATAATCAGCGCTGATATCGTGTCCTCGGTTCATGATAACTTCAGGGGCGACATACTCCGGCGTGCCGCAGAACGTCCACGTCTTACGGCTAGCTTGCAGCTTCTTCGAGAAACCAAAGTCAACCAGCTTTACGTAGCCTTTGGAGTCTAGTAGTAAGTTTTCTGGTTTCAGATCCCTGGAGAAACAAAATATTTTTAATATCGATGACGGGAGATCGATCAGTTTTTACAGATTTTTTTAATGACAACTCCTTCACTAAGAATTGCTGGTGTCGCGGGGACTCATACATACATACAAACAACGGACACAAAGTACAACCAGACCCGAATCAATTATTTTTGAATCGCAAAATAATTGTTCCGTGTGGGAATAGAACCCACGGCCTCCGGACCAATGGGAGCGGCGTAGCAACCTAAACCACTGCGCCACAGAGGCAGTCTGAAACATTTATTATCATGGTCTATATGGTTAAATATTTACCTGTAAATGATATTTCTGGAGTGAAGGTAGTGGAAGGCTTCAACCACGCAAGCTGTGTAGAATCTTGTAGTGGAATCGTCAAATTGACCTGAAATTTAAATTTAAAATTAGAGTAGACCATTTCATTTGATTTATATGGTACAGATTATTGTTTATTTTTTAACGGATAACATGAATGGTTTTAAAGCGTTGAAAGCTTACCTCTATCTCTTAAAATAGTCCATAACTCGCCACCAAGGCAAGTCTCCATCAGCATATACAAGTATTTACGATCTTTGAACGTCTTATACAACTTGACGATGAACTCGCAGTTCATTTCTGACATTATCTCTTTTTCTGACATGATGTGTTGTTGCTGTCTCGTTTCAACGATCTGGGCCTTCTTCATCTGCTTCAGGGCGAAGGAGCGGCTGGAGTCGCCTTGAATCTGGACCAGTTCCACACGACCGAAGCCACCAATGCCGAGAGTCGCGATGATGCGCAAATCTGATAAACGCAAGTTTGCAAATTCCTCGTTCAATCTGAAATACGAACATACATTCCATAAGCTTCAATGACAATAGCGTTCTATTGAAATGGATAGTAACAGCAGCCGCTAGGTTTTCCTCATCAATCCTACACGTTAATGCATATTTGACTAATCAGTAAGGCTAAGCCATGAGGGTTACTGATATCGTTCATGTCAACATAAACGCAAAAGGTCCAATCGCTGATAACGCCAATAAGTAGGACAAATGCCATAAAAGACTTGAAAAGAAACAATAACTGCAAACAATGGCATTCAGAAAAAGTATCAAGGCAATTTCACAAATTGCTTAGTTTCGGAATCAAAAAATCAAGTTCATCTTCTATCAACTTTCCTATCAAACTTAATTGAAACGTCTTTGTTTTTGTGACGAATCCATTACTAAGTCATCCAGATGCACTCATTGTTTTAGTTTTGCTTCACAATCTGTG
The DNA here is from genome assembly GCF_050436995.1 of Anticarsia gemmatalis. Lineage (NCBI taxonomy): Eukaryota > Metazoa > Arthropoda > Insecta > Lepidoptera > Erebidae > Anticarsia > Anticarsia gemmatalis. The sequence continues at coordinate 7,033,704 of NC_134760.1, forward strand.
ATGCAAAAACGCGGGAAATGTAATTGTTATCGCTCAATGCCGCCACAGACATATTTTCTACGTCAAAGAGGAAAGTTAATAACAGATTTGCTTCCACTGTTTAATTAAAGAAGTAGAAAGTTATCAAATACTTATTTTTAATTCGTTACCACTTACCAAGATATTAAATCCGTTTTGTATGCGACGTAAAAGAAATAAAAACGATTACAGACAGTGAAATCAAGATATTATTGTTATCATTTTTAATTATTATATTGCATTGCAGTCATTAAACGAGAGTCATATAGGTGAACCAACACAATAGTAGTTGCAATCGTGTGATTTATTGTAGTGTTATCGCAGCCAGCTTAGTTGGCCAGCATTTTGTGTGAACTTGACATAGGAAGCTCCCAGGCAATGAAGTCATACTAATTATGTTTAAACAATAAGGGTAATTACAATACATTTTCTGTTTGATTTATACGTTGATAATATGACAAAAGCCATGCTGGTTGTTAGCAAACAGTTTTAAACATTTAACACTTCTGTATTCTTTAGTATGTTGATGAGTAATTGTCTAAGTAGAAGAGATGACACAAGAAGTTACTCATAAAGAGTGCTAATTATTGTAACATATGGGATGACTCACCTTGCCCTGCTCTCGCCCTCGTCCTTGTATTTGGTGCGGATCTCGTCGAGGGTAGAGATCAGCTGGTTGAAGGTCTCCCGGTCGATGACGAGACATGTCGTGCCCTCCGGCGAGTCGCAGATAATGTTCGCCGTTCGAAGATCGTCTCTGAAAAAGATAACAGATCACTTGAAAAAAAACTGGTACAAAAAATTACCAAGGCAGATAAGAATATTTTTCTGGTAACATCTGATATTTCTATAAACCACAGAGGGCGTTCTTGCCATGACTTGTCCAAAAACGTGTCATGACGTATGCATATATTGCAACGTAAATAAGAAGCCGACCAAATCACCTTGACAATGAGACAAGATTTTTTGTCAACAATAAAGATGACTGTATTGCACACAATCATTAAGAAATAAAACTGCCTAGGTAGTGTTTAGTATTGACATGTGTGCATTAGAAGTTGATATGAATTTATAGAAAGCTCACCCTTGCAATGCCTTCTCTCCGAAGAAATCGCCTTTCGTGAGAGTTCTTATAAATTTCTCATCGTTACTGTTCGGTTGTTTCTGAGTCACTTTCACCTGAAAAACAAATAAACATAACCATAAACCTCTAAGATCATTTGAAAGATTACTTGCGGAAATATTGGAGCCGGGGAGATAAAATTTGTACCAAAAGAAATCTGCTCATTTGAGAGGCCAATTTTTATTACTATACACAAAAACTTGACAATTTAAAATCTTTAAAAATCCATATACATTTTAATATTAAGATACTTTAATACCTCAAAATGTTTTCGGTCTTAAAATAAAAGACCAAATCAGGCGATTCCGCCATTATTTATGTTTACATAACCAGTTACAATCAAAATACAACGTGACGTCGAACAACTTAAATAATAACAGGTTGAGTGAGTTCATTACTGGCCGCATATAATGTGAAACGGACGTTTAGACTTCATCGAAAGTTGTCATTAAAGTCCGGATGGACAAGCGAAGTACGGCACGGAGGGCTAACGGACGACGGTGCACTTACGTACTCACAGTAATATGCCAGGCAATTTAGTCACGAGCGTGTAATTACTGGTTCCGTTACGTAAATTAGTAATTATCCTCCACTTCTGATAAGGGAAGCTATAAATTCTGAATGTTACTCATAAATACTAAGCCAAGCAAAAATAGAGCGATTTACGGTATCGCATGGAATCTACTGACAGGAAAATATATGTCCACACATGCAACTGTAAATTGGAATAATGAAATAAACAGAATGGAACAGGAACTAAGCTATTCCAACAAAAAAGTTTCAAACGTGATTAATGTTCAATGAAGCATCAAAACAATTGAAGCCGAAATGTTAACACCTCACGGCGAATTGAAAAGCTAAACATAGAACACTTTTTACGTACAGTTATTTTAGTCTTTGTTGTATTTCCACGAAAGTAATGCATTAAGAATAAAGAGATATAAATTTCTGTTGGACGCAGGCATGATACGAAAGTAAATATAGTATGTACTTTAGCGCACTTTCAACGACCGGAAACCGTTTTACGATCGGCTTAAATAAAATATTTACCGATGTAGGGGAAAAAAGTTGGCTTGCAAACAAACATTGATGAGATAACAGCGGAAATAGACGAGATAATGTAACTTAGAGTAACAGTCGACTGAGATGAAGTCATCCGGATAATTTCACAAGATCAACAGAACGGGAACTCTAGTCACACCTCAGCGCTCTTAGAGGTGGTCGCTTCAAAAATGTTTATATTCCAAGAATAGTAACCGATATGGCTAATTATTTGGTGTAACCAAAGATATAGCCGTTTAATTCGCTAGAGCGAGACAATCTTGACACGTCTTTTGACTATTAAAATACAATGGTAAAAGAAAAATCTTCTAGTATTTGTCTTTGTACTATCTGGACAAAAAGTTACTTAGTTTTTATGTACGGGTGTTGAAATAATAATGTATATTACGCTATTCAATTTTACATAATGCTATTCTTTCAATCGGTCAAATGATATGTGTGAGTGCTTATATTGGCTATGTGAATATTCAAAGTGAACAAACAGTTACCTCACGAATTGGGAACATTTTGGTGTTACAATATATCAAATTTTGAGAAGAATAGAAACATTACTTCACACTTATTACTTTATTGTTGACTTTGGTATTTCACAGATTTAAGAACAATGCTCTCAATGTTGAAGTAACCTTGCAGATTTGCAACGCAAAAAGATAAAACACTTTTGTCAAACAATCGAGAAAACTTCTAAAAGTATCGACTGCAATACAATTTTAAAACAATAATACCTAAAACAATATTCCAGATGTAGCAACAATGGTATCAAATATGTTCTATCATACAAAAGAAAAGGTTAGATAACAGAATTCAAAACGAGTTTCAGAGTCGAGATAGATTGTTTCCGCATTCAAATATATTCATACTTTAGCAAGTAATATCAGCTGATAATTGCTTTGCGGTAAATTGCTTCGATTTCTGATATATAAATAGACAGTCGAGATGGAGTAGTTAGATGTACGACAACTTATAAAAAGTAAATTAGTCTTGAGAAATTTTGGAATTCACTTTCTCTCGTTAATCATTACACTGTTGAAGATGAAGACAAACGTTGAAAGAATTGCGATTACAATTCTAATAATCCCGTGCAACCCATTCCGAGCGATGTACAGAAAACAAAGAACAAGTTTGTTCAGACAATGAGAGTGGTGTAGCCTGATAGTTTCCCACAAAAGCGCACAAAAATCTGGCCTCAAAATACCATCGCATAATCCTCTCGCTTGCGTTCGGTGCGCTGACCTTGTAGGCACAATAGCCAGGCTTTTGGCCTCTACCACCTCCGTGTTATATAAAATTGAGTCACAGCGATTGTTTTGTGATGTTTTGATCAATTGTGATTAGTTGGAAGTCATTTGAATGGACATTACGATAAAGCGGAAAAAAGAAATAAAGAAACTAATCAAAACGTCGCTGCGTTACCGATGCAGGCTGTTTTTAGTTGGCAATGAATATCCTTAAGTCATCGGTTATCATTATTTTAGATATGGAGCTATTACTTTTGCTATTGCATGTCCGGGTGTAGATTTAGCGTCAAATTAATAATATTCCAGCGTTTGTATCAGCAAGAAATAACAATCAATGTTTGCAGAGACGAATGTTAAATGCCAAGGTGAACTTCTTGCACAGTCACCGTCTAGAGCTTGAATGTTATACAATTTACTGTCATACGAACATAAAGGAAACATTATAACTTTCGAAATACTGTGCGATATGGGGAATGAAAAAAGTTGCTACATAATTCATTCAAAATAAAAAATAAAACAGATAGTTTCAAATGCAATTTTTTAAATTCGCTTATCGAATCTGTTTTTTGAACACGTTCATACCTAACAAGTTAGTGTTTTATTCACTCTAACTACCAGACCTGCAGACGTTCCGGTAAAATTTATAAACTAACTCTCAAAATACGCAAAGTTATTGATAGCCGTCTATTATATCATCACAAGTAATATTTCGAAAGCAGTATCATCACAAGATGAAATCAAGAATCAAATAACGATGGCGAGGAACATGTTTACAAAACAGAGAGGCGTGGTCAGAGGTAAAAAAGTCACGTCGCTTCAAACATTGGACAGTCGAAAGTTGATTCAAACGAAAGTGAAAACTTTAACATGCACATCTTCACATACGAGATTGCTCTTTACGGCTATCATGTGTTTGTCATCCAAATAAATGACTTTACCACGACTAGAACCCATTTACTAAAACGTTACCAAGAAATTACCAAATCATTGTCAAATAATGTTAGAAGATAAAAAAATATCGAATTGTGGCTTTAACTATCGAATTAGAAAGTCGTTATGATGTCAGTAGCTAAAGCTATTTTAGTAATAGCCTCATTATGATCACTAATAAAATATATAAGGTCATTAGAAGAACTGGTAGGTTGTTTGTTACGATCGATATTGAATCTTTAAGCTAGAATGAATAGGCAATTATTTCTATTTATATTTTACTCCCAGTCATCTACTTGGCCATGACGAGTCTTATCAACACTACTGTCTATCATTACTTGTTTTATGGCTATCAAACATTTGTTTCGGATGCCTCCTAATTTATTACCAAATATTAATTTAAGATTAGCTTTATGCAAAAGGTCAAAGGAAAAGGACGTTGTTAATATCAAACGTTACGAAATCAAAAACTTAAACACCTCTTAATATTCTAATAAACGTTAAACGTGAAACACTAATAAAAATGCCACATACCTGTCCCTTAGATATGATGAAGAAGGTATCACCGCGGGCCCCTTGCCTGATGATGTAATCGCCGTTCTGGTAGTGAGTCTCCTCCAACACATCGGAGATCTTGATCAGCGTATCTTCGGGCAAATTCTTGAAGATCGGCACGCTAAAACAAACGACAAAAACGTTACTGGACCATCGCTGTTATGTCACACGGAAAAAGTAGGTTCTAACCACTCTAACTGTGTTACGTTGACCAATGGAAAGTGTTTATTTGTTATGGAATTTAGACGCCATAAAATAAACAAGTTGAGGTTGATGTTATGGTTCATGAGCTGTGTTGTCATCTCTTGTAGATAACGGATGTTGGATGTTTGTTTGTGTAATTATGTAGCTATAATCGTATAGCCATAATATTTGAATTAGTATTGTCATCATTTTTCTATTGAGTTTAGATTACAATTCAGATAGATTAATTAATGTATTCCAGTCGCTCAAAATGTGTGTTCTTTTATAAGAATTGTGTATTATTTATTTTTATAGTATCTCTGCCATACAAAAGAAACATATCAAGTGTTTAATAAACCCGAGTTTAGTAAACACTGGCTGTTCATATTTAGGTGACATCATCCCATACTTGTTTCTCACGACAGACACAATTATCTATAGATCATATTATGGGGGCCTTTTTACACCCACAACAATTTATCACGGTCGATAATACGTCTTTCCGGGTTCCAATATTCTATCCGTACAGTACGCTGATCAAAATTTTTATCGATATTTCCGCTTATAAATTGTTTGAATTTCTAATGACTACTAACTGTTAGATTATTTATGCAGAACTGGCGATAGGAATCTTATCACTTCAAGTAAATTTATGCGTATTCAATCTATACTTATACTTATACTTATCTATACTTAATATTATAAAGCTGAAGAGTTTGTTTGTTTGTTTGTTTGTTTGAACGCGCTAATCTCAGAAACTACTGGTCCGATTTGAAAAATTCTTTCAGTGTTAGATAGCCCATTTATCGAGGAAGGCTATAGCTATATATCATCACGCTACGACCAATAGGAGCAGAGTAACAGTGAAAAATGTTACAAAAACGGGGAAAATTATGATTCTCTTACGTGACGCAAGCGAAGTTGCGCGGGTCAGCTAGTATACTTATATACTTATATACTTATACTTATAAAGCTGAAGAGTTTGTTTGTTTGTTTGTTTGTTTGAACGCGCTAATCTCGGGAACTACTGGTCTGATTTGGAAAATTCTTTCAGTGTTAGATAGCCCATTTATCGAGGAAGGTTATAGGCTATATATCATCACGCTACGACCAATAGGAGCAGAGTACCAGTGAAAAATGTTACAAAAACGGGGAAAATTATGATTCTCTAATGTGACGCAAGCGAAGTTGCGCGGGTCAGCTAGTCAAGTATAAATGGTTAAATTGAAAGTAAATGCTAAAAGGTGGCAGGACCACTTGCGAGATTTCCTTGAGTGAGTCATGTTATGACTCAACAAGTTAAAGTTACTTAGGCTTTGCTGTATTACCTGTACTGTATAATATATTAGTAGGGTTTCAATTTTGACATAAATCTTGTTTATTGCCTGATAAAGTAGAAAATTTATTCTGAGTAGACAAGAAAACATGTGTAGGATTTGATAGGATTGATTTAACGAATAATTGAGTTTTATATGACGACAGTTAAAATGTTATTTAGGTATAACTTTAATTCTAGAGTTGGAACCATTGATAACCTTTTACAATAAATAATCTGGAAACATTAGATTTTTTCTGAAAGAGTTTCTTCTTCTTTCTTTTACGGGGAGTTTTGCCAATAGTTTCATTGCCTATCTTTAATAAAAATAAATATATTTCAATACCATCAAATAGATTTTAGTTCTTCATTGTAACTGTTATATTTTATTGCTGGCCATTAATATCTCTGCGAAAGATCTTGCAGGTGCTAAGTTGTTTAGATAATGCCAAATATATTTCGTACTTCAACTTTGCCATTTCAATTCCTGCACGCTACTACTATTAATAGCTGACTTTATACTATTATTTTATGACATTAATAAAAATACATGTCTCAAACCTTGTCCAATTAACGTTAGAACATAATTTTAATAAATCTATAATTGCGGAACTGTCACTGATCGAGGCCACTGCCAAAACCTTGTTGTAAGGTCAAAATAATGTCAAATTAAAAGGCTGATCTTATTCTAAGACAGTTTTTATTACAGTATTAGTAATGATAAGGTCATACGGACGTTTTGAGATCTTTATAGTCGCATTACGTGTGTGGTTGTCTTAGTTGTGTAGAACAACTAAATGTTGTGACACACAGAAACGTACGTAACGTAACGTTTGTATTTCCTTGAAGGTTTAAACAAAGACTAACATCGTTTCTCTTCTTATATCATAGGAACGGATAGGAATCATCTCCCTTCCCTAGACGACTTTCAGTTCAATGGATAATTTTGTGTTGATTGTCTAAAATATCGATACCACTACCGTAAGGTGCCATACTACCCAATGAATTTCTGTCTCTAACATTTTTAAATATGTAGTTTGAAATTCCAAGAAATATCTATTCTCGAGAACTACCTCATAATAACACTATGGAATGGAAAGAATCAAGTTTATTATGATAAACAATTCTCAATGTTGCCGTATTGCTAGAAATTACGCAATGCGAGTAAATAACGTGTATATCGTCACATACGGTAGCTCGGTAATATTGACACAATAAACTTTTGACTGACAGAGTATTGACCGTGAAAAAGTACATGATTGTGGCAATTTTCGTTCGCGTACACTGTGACGTACAGTTACAATAATATCGTGGTGATGACTCGTTTCTTTTATGCGGGTTTAATTGTCTGATAAGTGCAGCGTAGTGCAGTCCCATGGCGCAGCCGTGCGCCCATTAAATTGTAATCAATATGATTGTTTAAACGCCTAATCGCAACCATTTACGACGTGATGATTACAGAGAAAATGATGCTGTTTATTTCTATAGAAAATGTTGTTTATTAAAAGATAACTGCATCGATTTAAGTGTTACACATAATTAAGATTAATGGCAATGGTGAACTACTTTTCTTAGTGTTATTAATAAACATCTCTATCGATAGTTCATGTTATATGAAAATTTGTTGAAATACGCTTCCACTCACAATATTGTCCCACCTAAATGAAGTCGGCCCCCAATTTGTTCCCGACGTTATACATTAAACGACTGACGGATGAAATTGTTTCAAGTACCGTGTTCCCAAAACAATGGACATTGAACATCAATAACGCAGTAAATTGATATCTCTATTGCGTAGTTACATTGCAACTTCGTGTAACTCGATGCTAATGTATAAACGTAATTAGCTAAAGTGTGTCGAGGCAGAAGCTCCTACTATATCTTATAGAGGAAAATCTTTATAACGCTAGATTACTTGTTTGATTTATACATCGATTTACTGTTATCATCATATATTATTAACATCATATATTAGTGTACTAATATTATAAAGCTGAAGAGTTTGGTTGTTGATTTGAACCCGATAATCTCAGTAACTACTGGTCCGATTTGAAAAAGTCTTTCAGTGTTAGATAGTCCATTTATCGAGGTAGGTTATAGGCTATATATCATCACGCTACGAGCAAAAGGAGCAGAATACCAATAAAAAATGTTAGAAAAACGGGGAAAATTTTGACCCATTCTCTCATATGTAACGCAAGCGAAGTTGCGCGAGTTAGCTAGGTAGTATATGTGATGTTAAATCAAGCCCTATTGGCTTGCGAAGTGAGACTATAAATAATTGTGACACAAATTTTGGTGGTTGCCAATCGACGTATTGCTTTATTGTCCTTCATGCTGAAACTTGTCATACTAGTTGGTCAACTTTATCAGCTATTCACGGTTCTATTGTAGTAACTTGAAATGTGAACTCGAAATGATATTATCAGTAAAAGTATGCCACGAAAACAAAGACGTATCTGTAATATGATACTGTGAAATATACTTTGAACGTTCTTGCTAAAATCGTAGTTATTTATCACTGAAATCAGTAAATGTTTGTCTTTAGTCAATATTTGAACCTAACACAAAAGGAATACACGATAACAAGCATCGCTGTCAGTTCTTTTTATACAAAATCGTAAATTTAAACACAAGATTATATCAAACGTGTGACAAATGTAAGCATGCGTGTATAGGTTTGTTTGTATAGAGATTCTGAGAAATGTTTCTGACAGCAAAAAATATGTTTATTTATATTAAGCAGTCAATGCTTGTAGGTAAATATTACCCTTACGTCTCTATCTTAGCAGAACATTAAGTATTGTTGTAAGACTACTTATCATTCATACTTATAATTTGCGCATTTATTATCGATGTAAACCTTGCAACAACGATATTAACCAGAAAATGTAATGACATAGCACAATTGTAGCTCCCATGTCATAAATTATATGTTTATTTACTATAAACATTACAGGTAATCGTGTGAAAGAAGGCGTACAGTAAGTGAATGACTATGGCGCGAATTACTTATTGAGGAGCTTAACTGTCGCCTCAAGTGCTTTGTAATTAATCTCAGCAATAGGAAATACGTTTATAGCAAGCTTGTGAATCTACACTCAGACAAAACTAATAAATCAGTCTAGCAATTTTAACGGGAATGTTACGACTTTACCGTCATTTCGATCTGCTGGGTTGTTGAGTAAAAATCATATATGTGCTTGTATTCTCTAGTTTTCCTTTCTTAGAATAGACGTTATGTTGTAGTGAAAGGATTGCAGTCTCAAAATGTCAACTTGCAAACGTGACGGGTTAGTAAGTGAGTTTCGTAAAATGTGCGCGCGCGCCACTGCCGCCTTGGGCAACGCCGCGTTGACACTGGTTTCGTCAACAATAGCTTTGTTTTATTGTCGGTTTAATAGCATAGAGTATAAACATTCTACACGTACGCATTGAATGATAGACATAAAGGTTTAGTTGCGTATCGTTTTGACATTTGAATTGGACACATCACGACGACAAACTTAAACTTTACCAACCGTTTGTACCGAATACATCGAACAAAACGAGAAGTTATAAGACGTAACATCAACTGACCTACAAGATAACCTCGTTTATTTTTATCATTCTCCACTCGCATGGAAGTATCATCTATATTTTTAAAATGAAACCCAACATGTTCTAAAATAAAGCAATAACTTAGATTAACAGCGAGATCAAGGCATTAATCTTGAGTGTGATGGCTTCAACTAAGATGGATCACCGCAGTGCAAGCGAGCTCTTCACTAAGGATATAAAGTAACAGATGCTTAGCATTCTATAACACGATACCCTTGATACTAAATGGACAGCGATCTTGTTACACTGCGCGAGACGTAGGTACAGTCACACAAATAAAATATCTTTTACTACACCCGTAGGGCTCTCCTAATGGATTAATAAAAAAAGAGAGTGCGTACGTGGCCATCATATGAAATTTTATGATATTTTCTACTAAAGATTTTTAATTTTCTCTTCAATAAAACTTATCTTTATGATGAGTAATATTCATATTATTACTACACGCCAATACGTTTTTTGAGAGCGGCACAAGCAATCGTATGTAGGTTACAAATTACTGAGAATGTTTAGATACATTATTTCTTCTATTGCGTTGATCGTTCCCATAACATGGTTTCTAATAATTATTGTACTGACTGCGTTTACCTTGATATTGTTTAATGTTTGGTTTTATTGCAATCTTGACACCATCTGATTATATCTATCATCAGATTTAAATTGCATATTTTCTTTAATGATAGAGTAACTTTAGAAACGGGAACAGACCTTCTTGGTACTCCATAAAATACAGTCTTATTCGAAAGGTCAGAATATCTTTTGCGATAACATCAGAATAATTCGATTACCATCCTGCTGGCTCGAAAGAGTTTATTTCATAAACCGAATCTGTCAAAATTGATTGATAACTTATTCGTCAGATAGTGCATTTATGGAGTGCCAACCGGTATCAACCGATATGAGTGATGCGCACGTCTGTAATTCTTTTCTTACCAGACCGTGGCAAAACGTTATGTATGTGCCGCTTTAAATCATTGCAATCTACAGTTTGCTGTCAAGGCACATACACATAGAGTACCTATACAGGCTATTGTAAAAGTGCGAGCTCAAAAGCAGAAGAATGGGCCCATTGCATTTGCATAAGTGTCCCGGGGTCAATATCCTTTCCTGTCATCGGTAATGCTCTCGGAGGCAAGTTTGTATTGTTATATACGACAAACACAGATATACAGAACCTATTCAGGAGGAATAATGAAGACGGAAGCGAGTGGACTGTGGACTCACTTGCACGGAAACGTGAATAATAAAATGTTAGTAGAGTTTCAAGCGTGTAACTTGAGAATTGTTATTGTCATTGTTTATCATCCTTTGCATATGCACTATGGAAGGACAGTGAATGTAATGGGTTTTCGTATTTTATTGCACGTAATCAATTCAGATGTAACTCTATAATTTTATTTGATGTTAACCTGAAAAATATACCTAAGCTTGATCTATCCAACTATAAATATGCATGTACTTCTTAAATTATAAACTTTCTGTAGGTTAATTAGAATACAGAAATATTATAGATGAGCTTTGATAGTTTACATTAAATATTATGATTAATTTGTAAACCGTGACATATGTTCAAATAAAAATTGGGACACGGACGTACGTAGTTAAAATATCTGAACGTTTCGTGAGTCAAGTCTCTGCAGCGAGGTTACTGGCCTCGTTATTGTAAACAACGTGTCTTATTAGGAAGGAAAGTTGAAATAGTCCATCTAAATAAAGCTCACATTAAAAAACCGAACATCGTTTATATTTCTGTGCCAAGAATGAATGATTTGCGTTTTCATTCATTTATAGGACACACATTTCATGCGATGATGCGTGAGTCTTCTTACGACCGTACAAGTATTGATGGTGCTATAAAACGAACATCATGGCAATTATATTGCAATTTATAACAACGCGTCCATCTAGTTTCTGTGTTAAAAACAAATGCTCTGGAAAGTTCAGTGTCAAGATTTCTCTGCTAGTTTTATTGATACAAAAAATGCTAATTTGTAAAAAAACTGAATATAAATGTTTGAGTTTCTAAAGGAATATTAGTTTTGAATGAAGCATTAGACTGCAGATTATTTCAATCTCTCGACACTGACATTTCGCTCCGAAATAACATGTATTTACAAGTGTGCAGACAGAAATTTATGACGCGATTAAAACAACATTTTGCAGTTGCAGTAAAATAAAAGCAGCTTTGATTTTCTTACCACTCAGAGACTGGTAGAATAAAAATATAACATGTCATCTTTATGTTCATGACCTCCAAGCCAGTAAGACAATGTACCTTCGTGTAAAAACATGACATGTGTTCAAGCGATTGTTTACTATGAGTCATGCTAGGGAACCATAATAATAAAACAGTTCCCGCGGGACTATGCATTGTAGAGTCAAATAAGTAATTTAAAGCAATACATATAAATAAACTATCAAGCTACTGTATGAATATATACTGAATGTATGTTATTATAGCCGATTTTTTTTCCAGAAACGCTTGTCTTGAATTTTAACAAATTAACATACAAACGCCGCAATGTACATGTAGATTATTGTAGATTCGAAGCATCTAATTCTGGGCCGCAGACAATATTTGTTTCGTTTCCACATTGAAATCAAAACCTTCGCCTGCTATGGTGTCGGCTTAACCAATGCACTACGCACGATGACAAATTGAGTGGTTAAAATTTAATGTTTGTATTCTTTTTTGTCATAGTCATAGTTTAATAGTAATTTGTTTGATTTGAGATTAAATAAAGATATATGGTTAAAAGTATCTACACAAACATACCTCTTAAGGAAGTCAGTATATTCAGCCTGGCGGATGAGTCCAGTGCGCATCATGATGGTCTGGAAGCACTGGCGCTCGATGGCCCACAGCCTACAGTCCGTGGCCGCCTTGATGGTGGCTGTACGCTTGCAGTTGTACAATATAGCCAGCTCTCCAAACACCTTGCCCGGGGCCATCGTACTGAGGTACTTGTTCTCCCGGGATACTTCCACTCGGCCCTCTGTCAAACAAATACAATAAGTTAGATTTACTTTGTAACTACAAGCTCGAATTGGATTTGTATCTTTGGTTGATATTCTGAATTATGACAAGGCTGCTTATCAAGTCTAATTATGGCTAACAAACATCTAGAAATATAGATGGTTACGGCAAAGTGAAATTGTCAAACTTAATGATATTGAACATAAGTTAAAATACTATTTATGTGATAGAAAAGAACAGTTCGGGATTTTCCACATAGTTGATAGTGGCGCTATTGGAAACTTATCTCAAGTGTCTACTTAAGACAGTCCTTGACTAGGCTAAACGATATACACAGAATATATAAAACAATATATATTTTCCATCGTTTTCCTAATTAATTTCGACTGGAGAGAATCAAGACCAAAATAAATAAAAACACCAGACTCCAATATTCTTCAAAAGCTATTTCGACATTTAAACATACATTAAACAACACGACATAGGATGCAATCAAATTATCAATAATTACCAAGTCTAAATATAGCTTAAAGCATTTTTGAAGTCTGGATGCATATTTTACGAGCTATAGAGGCCAACTTGTTCGGTGTTATAATGTCAGTCGTTTTACGTCGGTATCACACAAATTAATAAATACTTTCAAGGCTGCCCGGATTTGAAGTAGTCCGCAATTTTATATGAATCATGCTTGACTGTCAATTTTGAAACCTTAATAGATCTAACGCTCCTTAAAATTACTCCAATGTTACAACAAGATCTTATATACGAAAACACTTTGGTTTATAAAGACAACTCCCGCACTAAGAATCGTTCTTGTGTCGCGGAGACTTTTACAAACATACAAACAACGGACACAAAGTACAACCAGACCCGAAACAATCATTTGTGGGTGCATCCCGACTCAGTGGGATCGGCGTGGCGACCTAAACCACTGCGCCACGGAGCCAGTCAAACACTAAGTTAAAAATAATTATTGTTAAAAATAAACATTATAATTAAAATTAGGTCGCTAAAGTCTTTGTTAATGGATGTACTTAAATGTCCAAAAAACCGGACCTTTGGCAGCTCAATGAATGGACGTGATCGAGCAAAAAATTATTTACGACGTGAAAAAGTAACAATCAGTTTTTCCGTTTATAGTTCTTATCGTGTAAGTGATAAGGATTACAATGGCCCGCAGCTGTTGCTATCGACCCTGAACAACTGAACAAGATAAGTGTGAGAATAAATAGAGAGGCATGTGAAAATACACGTTTGTTTAATGAATCAACGTGTGTACTTGCACTTAAACAATTATAACGACTTTGAAAACAAACAAAGCTGTTGAACATAATATTGAACTAATCCAGTTCAATATCGTTACTCATATCAACCAATACAATATATTAATATTATCTTTTATAATATACCGTCATAAATATTATACAGACGCTTTATTCGCTAGTAATCGCGATCTAGTTTTAAACCAACTTAATGTTATTAGGCAGCCATATTTTATCTTGTGCTAGAAATTATTTACGAATGTTTGTTTGGTTTATATTTTTATCGAATGTGGTACGACGTTCTAAATCTCCGATTTTTCTCGAGTGACTTTATCTTCATGTGCAAATACTGTGACCTATTTACAATTGGAACTAGTGATTCTCGAAGTGTCCTACTCTGATTTACAAATGAACAAATACATTAGTCAATAGACCTACTCTCATTATCATACTATGATAGTTTCATCGTAACGGTCAAAGGCAGAATTGATCTATTTAGTCAGTAATCGATAATATATTAATAAGAAATTATAACTCTGTAAATAGCTCGCATGAATGCCTAGTTAGCATACGTATGAAAAATGTGAAAACAAAGTAGAAATCTATGAATATAGGAATAACGTCTAACATAAAATGTATGTAAATAATAGAAAGAAAAAGTCATTTTATGAACAGAAATAACAAATGCAACCGAAACACGCATAGAAATCTAACAACTATCTATATGACAAAGCATTGCTAATCAAATAATCGTTTTATATCGTACACACTTCAAACTGATTAAACAATTGACACTCGTAGTAAATAACAACAAAACATGTTTGACAAATAAATCTGTAATGTCAATTGAATGTATTGTGATTGTCACACGAGTACAGTTAACATCTATTGAACGAGACTCAGATGTTTTACACCATTGTCCTGGACACACCTCTATTGTCTACTAAATACATATTCCCGTTATCAACACGCTACATACTTTAGATCAATTATATGACACGTTATTTTGTTGTTTTCACGATATAACACGTATTTGAAAAGCTTTACAGCTGATGTACTACACGAAAACAAACGTAAACGATTTCATAATTTGCTGGTTGTACAATGAAGTATTCTAACAAATATGACCAAGACTCTCTAGTGAAACTAAGTAAGTTTTGTAGAATTAAAACTAAGTTTGAAATTCGCATTTCCTTTCAATACTTTATTTATAACATAGAAAGCGACACGGGATTTCCTATTTGAATAAACAACCATAAATAAAGAAAAATGTCGGTACCTATTCTCTATGCTACTACTTTTTATATTCTTACGCAGCAGTAAAAGTTGCCTCGTAGGGCGATCTTTAATTGAAGGCTATAAGGTATAATCAAGTAATGATAATGAGTGATTTCATTGCAACGATTTCCATTCAGACAATATTCTTGAATAGAGAACGGAGGGAATATTCATTCATTATAACGCCATTCATTTCAAAGCCTTCATTAATGGAAGTCTGCAATCTGCAGAGAGTACTGATGACATCGAGAGACCGATGCCTTCCGTGATTTTGCTTTCAACCATATCCGTCCGTAATGACCAACTCGTAAAGATCTCACGTTAATTTCCATGGCAGTTCTAACACACGAAATGTAATTTTCTGTTTCAAATTAGATATGCTACGCCATTGTTCGTAGATAGAGTATTTATTTACAACAATATCTTAGTACAATATTTGCAGACCCAACAGTCATGTGCCAAGGACGTAGACTAGTTCTTTGACTACAATTCTATTATGTGTAAAATGAGCGGAAAATTCAAATAGTATTTTCGTTTATTACTTGTATTTTCTTATTATGTTACGAGTTTTTCTTATTATATTACAAATGTAATAACATTTTACACAATAGTGTGACCGATATTACGTTACAAATAAATATAAATATGCTGGACAATACAAAAACTGTGCACGTAATAGTTCTAGAATTGAATGTCATGAAATCCTTTGTTCGCGTTGTAAATATGATATCAATAACTGAATACATAACAGAAATCTACCTGTATGTAACAAAATATTTTGAAAAACATAATATCACGCCTTTTTAGCCACTGCCTGCCTCTACTAAGGATGAGATGTTTCCTAATTTTATCCTCAATATACTTTACCAATAGTCGATATCGCAAATAGGTTATGTTAGCATAAAAAAAACTAACAGAACGTTTAGCAAAACAATGATGATTTTGCAACTTTCATTGGCAAAGTTGCAAGTTTCTAAATCGTGTGTGAAATTATTTCATAATGCTAAATACTTCGGAAGCAGTGCGCGATAGATTGGCGATGTTAGTTTTATCATACACTTTCTAACTTTTGATTGAATATTTAAGATAAGAAAGTGTTTGAGAAATATGCATATTATAGCCAACGATTGCGGCTTTACTTGCATGATATAACTACATGATATGTTTCCTCTTTCTAGTTTTCAATGTTAAATTGTTGATGAAATGGTTTAATCATGACGACGAGTTGTAAAATAACTTATTTCGTTTTAACAAAAAGTAAGAAAAGTATTATAACTAACTAATTCTTTAAATCACAAGTTTGACTAGGTGAAGCTAAATTAGACGAAGTTTTAAACGATATTTTACTATCACATATTATAATCACAGTGTTAACAACGTAAGAAGAAATAGATCAGATGTATTGTAGAGTATCCAGGTAGATAAACAATTACATTGTCATTTACCGACGACATCAGACAAGAAACATTTTGACATAAGCTTTAGGCGACACGTGCTTACTCATTTAATTTGTTCTACACGTGTCATTTATCATCAACGTGTAACTACAATACACTAGGAACGGAATTACATGACAAATAGCAGCAGTGGAACATGCGATTAACATCGTGTCTGCCCCAAGCCTTATTACAGTCAGTTACAGTAGTTAAAAAGCAATTAGGTATAATTTTGACAGTAGCTAAGAACTCATAACTACAATTATCACCGATCGCTCAAATAGTATAATAAGCATGTATGCATTTGCGAAATACTAGTCATAGGGCTATCACGCCTCTGTTAAAGCAAAGAAACAAAATGCCGTTTAACCGGATTGTTTACAAATAGATGAAATTATCTTCTACGAATAGCATTGGAAAATAAATAGGGTCCTAATAAACTAATATTCATACTAAAAGAGATAATTTAAATCAATTTTAATGCCAACCTTAGGAATCGGTGTGTACAAAGTCAGCATACGAATTAACTAAAGTCGTATCTGACGGACGCAAATTAAAGGCCTGAACGAAAGTGTTTCAAGGCGACTTGCTTGGAACATAATGCGGGGTCAGGAGTTCGAATACGTGTCCAGGTTTACGGCCATTTTATTGTTACTTTAGAGCTTAGATTACGATATTGAAACTGACTTTCCAATGGTTCTGGAAAGTGTATAGACAAGGACCTTATGAATTAAAGTGATCTTAAAACGATCATATTCAGTAAGTTTGATGTCATAGTCTACGTGCGCTACTTTCGTTACACGGATAAGTGTATTTTTTCTTTTGCAATGTAGATAGATAGTTAACAATTAACCAAGATGTTAAAGGCTGGCAGATTGAATCCATCAAGTACCTTGTACTCAGGATTAAGTGCGTGTAAAACCGAGTCACTGTATATAATTCTACAGAAAACCACTGTGCAATTACCAGATCATAAAAACGATATCCCAGAAAGTTATTTGTGTTGAAAAAGCGGAATTTCGCATCGTTTGTTGTTAAAAAGATAAAAATAAAACGTAATACATTATCAGTGAGACTACTTACTACCCACTGGAAGGATAGTAATAATATCGAACGGTTCTGCGGGAAGAATCATTATCACTTCGATTGTCGACTACTGTTACTATACTAACTTATGACGGGTGTTGAACAATAATAATTGAACATCGGCCTGTAGCACGATTGGACAACCGGCTAGGTCTCGAGAAATTTGTATAAAAATCGAATCAGCGCCTCTAGCGGGCGATGTAGGAACTATTTTTGAAGTACATTTGAAATGTCAAAATCTCGATATTTGTCAGAACTGTCTGTTGAGAATCAAGCTATGAGTAATTTATAGTTATAGCCGATTCATTGATACGTATGAGTATAGCAGATGACAGTTACGTTATCTTCAGTGACGTCAAAGCTATCAAGAATTCTATTTATATTGTGCACAGACATCATTATGAGTATTTGCTTATCGGCTATCTCCTTCCCTTTTCATTATAAATTGATAAATCTCGAGTTTTAATGATTCACATTTCTCGAAACTTTGGATTGCACTTAAGATGCATTTCATTACAAATAAAGGAATTGAATAAGGGGCTAACCAAAGGAAAATATTTGCAGACACTAATTCTCATTATAAGTCTATAAGTCAACGATACTCGAAGTTATTAGAATCGTTAGCAAGATTCATGGAGGGAAGTGAGTTAAGAGTTTACCGTAAAGGTTCCACAAGGTTGACTTGGACCTTATTATCCGCCATACCTTGTGGTCCATTGTTCCTCCTTACCGTTAAACTTTAAACACTAACTCGTTTTTTTTCATACTTGAACCGTAAGGTTAAGTTATAATGTATGCGCGTTCCGTATGAGAATCACGAATCTTGGGAGGCAGACCATGTAAATTCAAACATTTCCGAAAATCTTCAAGAAAATTTGAGGCAAACGCAACGAAAACATTTAAAATCGTTTAACAAAACCGTGACAAAAGCAACACAAATTGAACACCTCTGTAACTAGAAGTTAGCTAGAACACTTTTAATACCAGTTTACGAATAAAATTCGCAATCAATGATTTGAATAATTGGTATTTAACAGCTATGTAAATTGTATTATTGGTGGTCGACTTCAAACTAAAAGTAGGGCAACACGAATGTCACGGAACATAGTTTAATTGATATGCCAGTCTCGATGCGTTTAGTATACCACGTCCAGTACATACTAGGTACTCGAAACCTCAATCTTATAAGGAATAGGTACAAACATGTTGTAATGTCCTGTTGCGGTTACAGTCAAATTATTATTATTACCTCATCAGTTTTTTCAGGAAGGTAGTAACACTTGCGAAAAAGGAAACAATGTATCATATTTTATTGTCTGTTCGCTAGGTTAATTGAAATGTTTTATTAACGGTAGATTGAATTTAAATATTTAAAAGAATAAGATATTTTGATGTTGAATTTATATTTGCCCTAATCAAAACATCGTATAAAAGCGATCATTATAGTCAGGGTGATGCTAATATCATACTATTGAGTACTCAGTACCCTTGAGTATAATCAAGTTAATTAATATCTATTCCACAAGACATTGAGTTATTCGAGGCTAACACATAAAGTGATGTAGTTATGAGTATGGCATCGCGGAGGTGGGTACGCGGTTTAATGTAACATTGTGTCATGTGCCGGTATTTACAGCTCGTATTACGTCATCGAATGTATCA
Organism: Anticarsia gemmatalis; assembly: GCF_050436995.1. Classification (NCBI taxonomy): domain Eukaryota; kingdom Metazoa; phylum Arthropoda; class Insecta; order Lepidoptera; family Erebidae; genus Anticarsia; species Anticarsia gemmatalis. Next base: position 7,053,429 of record NC_134760.1, read on the forward strand.
GCCGCACGGAGACCTCGAAAATTGTCTCGTTGACATAACACGTACCAACATCGATCAACTTCAGTACACAGTTCAAAATAACTTCCCGATAACACCTGAGATAACAGTTGTACACGTCTATTTTAGATAGACAGATATTTTATAAAAGAAAACGAGTATTTCATAACTTATAATATTACCTGTGTCTCCATTTCGATGATATTTGTCCACAGTTTTGGTGTTTTGATCCTGTAGACGGGTCACGTCTAACACTATGCCAGCATCTAGCGAGGACTCAGTGGCATTACTGTCGCGCTGACAGAGATTGCCCGTCCTCCTCTTTCTCGTGCCGTACGTGTGAACAGGCACTATTAACTTAGGTCTAGGTATCGAAAAGTCTGAGTCCGATCCACTGGACGAGCTTTTTGCACTTCTCGAATAAACTCCGTTACCGTTCGTTACACGTTCCTCACTAATACGTTCTTTTTGTGTCCCAAAAGACATAATGTCATTGTACCTATCATACCTATCGTCACTTTTCACTCTCACTGTATTGTACAGCTTTCCATACTTATCACGTTTAATTTGTTTCGTAACACCGTTTGTAGTCCGATAGTCACTTTCTTTACCCTGATCAGTAGAGTGTAACCCATTAGCAATCGGCGGGGCGGGTTGACTTTGACTTCCGTTAAACATTTCGTACTGCATTAACGTCAGCTGTTCGCTCGGTGATAGGTTTCTTTTCGGTTGTGTGACGGTGACTCCATTATAAGTCTCCTCAGACTGGATCGTGTCGAGGTAAGCTCGTAGAGGCGCTCTCCCTTCGCTTTTTACTCTCAATGATTTAGAACGAAAGCTAGGTTTGTTATCTTCGATGCGTCCGTTTCGTTCGTTCGTCGATGGCGTTGTGTGCTTAGGAAGTTGATCGCATGCAGATAACGAGTGGTTAATAGGCTGCATGTACAATCCTAAATCTTCCGCTTCACAATCTACATCGAGGTTCTGTTTTCCGTTCCTGGACTTCATTGGACTTAAATCCAAAGTAGCCATAGAGTTTATGATTTGATACATGGTATTTCCATTCTGATTTGGAGCTTCACCATGTAAAGGTTTCTCTCGTTTTGTGTCCTTTTGTATTTGCTTTATTTTATCACTATCGGTGTCATTATTCTGTTGGCTCACTCTGGAGTAGTACTCGTAGTAAGATTCAGACGACGGGTCAGGTGGCACTGGCCCCGGATCGGGTAGCGGGTAATAATTTTTTTTAGAGTCAGCTTTTCTCTGCCGGTGCGCATATTTTAAAGAATCCTTGCGTTGTGGTGGAACAGGTGGTTGTTTACTATTATTACCAAAAGATTCAATATCCCATTCTGTAAAATTTCTCCTTTTAACTCTTCTTAAGGTCGACGGTCTGTATCCATTTGGCATGTCTTTAAAACTATAACTATGTTTCAATTTGTTCTGAGCGATGAGATCATTATTGGCTCTTGCCTTTTCTTCAATGTTTTGTTGATATTTGGCTAATTGAGATATATTTTCGTTAGGAACATCATTCGAGTAACTATATCCATTATCTTCCAATGAATATGTTTTGCTATCGTAATCTTTATCTTTGTCGGTATTACGACCAATGTCTCTGCAAGATTTACTTCTTGATATTGAGTTAAATTTAGAACTGTTTGTTTCGTCGTTTTCATTAAAAGTATTGAGATTCTTAGCGCCGACCCAGTTCGCCGCATACACAAGGTCCATAGTTCTGTCCGTGATGGACAGCCACGGGTCCTCCATGACCGCTTTTCCGGGATAATGCTTGATTTTCATAATGTCGCCGAATTGTCGAGTGTCGCCTTGTTTATATCACTGTGAAGCCAAGACGTATGTAAGTGAGGCATAGTTATTGTCAATGTTAATTCCATTTTCCTGTTCGATGTGTGTTATCAACCGACTGTTAAAGGTTACGGCAAATGAACGTCATAAGACTGGACATTAATATGACGCACTCTGTCTTTGTTAGTCCAACGAAATAATTATTGGCACAAATAGCTCACGACAATCTGTAAAATTAAGGTGTTATTGAAGGATGCTGCAGCAAAGTTTTCAACGTTTTAAATTGGTATTCACAAAGTGTTAATTGGCCATATGAAAATTTCTCAACGTATCTACTCTAAACGATTGCGTTAAGAATGGCGCGCTCAATTGATTAATGTACAACAATGGAACGATTTTGCAACAACTATTATACTTATCCGTGTCTAGAAACTCGATTATTTTTACACCAGATAAAAACATACAGCAGTTAACCGCATTACTGGCTTACTGAGCACCTTTATTTAACTACTAAGAAGTGAAATTGCTGACTTTCTTAGTCCGTAGAGATACTAATATGAATATGGACAAAGTAAATGTGAGAAATTGTGATAATTACATAAAAATGCAGCCGAGTAAAACAGCTTAATTAGAAAGACGCCAAAAATTAGAAAAACAAGACACGATTTCGTAACTTTGACGTTAATACTAGTTTTCACAAAAATATAATAGGTAACTTTATTTTATGCGGGTCTGTTAGATTTCTATCTGTAGTGATTAGTGCGAATGCAACTTGTTGTATTAATATACGTTCTCGTGCATATTGTTGTTGAATATTTAATGACAGCGGTGGATGTGAATGAATTAAGAGATACTTGTAAGCAATTAATTTTAAGTGCTCGATTTCCTTAAAACCTCTATTTTGAATAGTCCTTGAACATTAAACGCAAAAACGTCACGGGATACAAGCACGAACGTTGCTCAAGATTCAGTTCGGCCCAATACCTCTGCAACGAGGAAGCGCTAACTAGGCCCCCAGAGTCCATAAGGCGAATGCAAATGGAATCACATTGCGTAATAATTAGATAATGGGGGCTGAGTGAGTGCGAGCGGCAGCTGGCACAGAAACCGCTGCATATGACCAGCTTATTGTTATTATTAATATCATAGCACTTTCACTGCAAAACTTTACGAGAGTGTAAATATAAAACAGATGTTCGTGTCGATATGGAATCGAAAGTAGGGTAGTCGAAAAGTCATTATCACTGCAAGATAAGAGCAAATAAAGGAAATGTAGGTGAAGAAAACAATAACAAATGATACGCGTTAAGGTGGTCGCGAATTAGCAACAATCATTAAACGGCTGATCGAGTTAGTAGGAAACGATTTCTAAGACATCAACCGATAGACGAGTTGAAACAAGTTCATTGGTCCACATATCCAGTCGGCTGGTCAGCGATGATACGTGAGAAACATATCCAGGAACTTGAGAAATTGTGGCCGACGCATACTTAATCATTCTTTCATTACAAGATAAATTATCTGAGATGGAAATTACCGCAGATAAGAGCACGCATACCATCAACTACGACTGACAAGTTTCATATTTGCTAATAAAACGTATGAGGATCTAAGAACAGTCGACATTAACAAGAAAATTGGTGGTCTTGGCAGTGGGATGCAAAAGTTAGTGAAACAATTACATTTCCTTAGAAGGCATTTTGACAGATATAATCGCTAACTGGATTGTATGAAAACCGGTGCAGCGCACATCACAGCCGCTTAAGGTAATCCTTCATTCAGCCGACAGTGTCAAAGAAGAAAAAAAGAATTTGTGAAATTACTAGAACTGAGCGTCATTACTGCTTTATTTAAAGTAGAGTCATTAAGTGTTTATGTCATTGTGGACATTGGAACGCTCTGTTTGAAAACCTAAGCAGTTATTTGTTTTACAGCAGTCAGGTATAAAAGTATTTGTTATCTACATTGCCATTACCAATAAATAGATAATGATCAAAACAATGCGAGTCATTCGTCAATGCTCATGTATTTGTTATGGTATGCATCTTGCTTATATAGCGGTATTAAACACCTCGGCAGTTAAAACTCTGACTCATGAATTTAGTACTAAGACATTGATAGAATTACAATATATTAGTCAGACTATACAGAAATAGCACGTTGAATTTATTTAGAACTAACGGTAAGTCACACGAATCATAAACAATAGTGACCCTTTCTCCTATTCAACCGACTTTGCTATTCCAAGTGATATTCACGGAACAGTATATCGCAGGTAAACTACATAATATTATGGAAATAATAAACTTTCGAGCGACTGTTTTATTATATAACTGTCTTAAATAAAAATATTATAACACTGCTTCTCACGTACAATAAAGCAATAATATAGCGATCAGTGACATTTCCATTTTGAAATATACGCATTGTTGGTAACGCTTTCTACGGTCTGATGATAATAGTAATAATATGAATAGTTATTATATGATAACATCATATGTGCAGTGTGCAGTATTGTAAACACGCAACGGAGAGAACCATAGGCTTTTGGTGATACTATCTGTTCTGTTTAACTTTCTAATCTTTGTTTGAATATCAAAACGTGACAATGGGTCGAACACGCATATTAATTCGATTAAAATTAGCCGATAAACAAGTTCCAAAGTATGCTAGTGCAATTATGATTTCAATAACTTAACGAGGCGTGAACATATTGCGATATTTGCAATAGGTATCGCATTAATTATGAAACCAGAGCATGATTGATTCAGTTCAACAAATTAACAATCTTTTCAATCTAAGAGGCCATTCTAAGTGAAGCGACTGCTGATGTGACTGATATGATCAATAAAGAGCATTTACGAGACAGTGATGTCATACTGTTTGGCCAAACACAGGCATAGAAAGCTCGAGTCTCGGACATTAATATGCTAAAATATCTTCACTGTGAAGACAACGTTCCGAAATACTTTCACAGCACACGGGTAGTGCACGCAAATACGAGAGGCTTGCAATAACCTTGTAGTGCATGAGAGCCTCGCAAATGTTACTTTCAAATCATGAATCGGACGTAAGGACACACTGTTCAAAATATTCATATGCATTTAAATGTGAAGGCTTGAATTTTAGTTTTTTCGCAATCTGAACAATAAATAAAAACTTTGCTGCAGCATAACGTGAGTGGTGAGTTAATGAAATCAGTTTTGATGTTCGTGCATGTACGGCAAATCCGCCGAAATATCCCCAGTGCAACGACAGCTGCATCTTCCGCGAAAAAAACACTTTGTTTAAACACAATAACAACACAACACATTATTTACCATAGTTCAACGAGACCGTCTCTATAATTTAATTATATCAACGACACTAAACTATAAACAATGCACACATCGCTTCTCTTACAATAAAGTCGATCGCGACTATTTTAAATTCGGAACGCGAGACATTGGGGACACGGCAACCAATCACGTCAGCGCCGCTCCGCTTACTGCTCTACTCCGATCCGATCAACTCCTGCGCAAACGCAGCTGGCTGACGGCGCGTGCGGGCGAGACAGACAGCGCGCCAGACAGAGACAGAACACATACTTACCTGAATAATAAAAGCTCCAAGCTCACAAAAGGTGGACGAGGTGGTGAACCTTTTAATTTTGATCCTAGAGATATTAAAGGTAGAGCAGTATGCAGCGACTAAATCCGTAGTATTTCACAAAAACATTTCCCGTTAAAATTTCACAAAGGAAAATAATGTGCGTATTTAAAACACTTGTTAAAATATTGAACCTTTTGAATTTGTCAATGAACAACATTATTATGATGAAAGAATTTAATTGAGTTACAATGTTGTCGCACATTCACAAATAAGTTTGCGGACTTTGGTAAATGTTCAGTATCATGTAGACTTAAATAAACAGTGGCGTGAATAATAGACGTAGAGCGACACTATACAAAAATAAGGTACATTTAATTCTCAACAGTAATTAGTGAATGAAGTGAAGGCAAATAGAATGAGGTGAATCGACAAGGCATCGCCCGTGACCGAATAGCTATCAAAATGTAACGCGTTGAAGGTTAGACCTTCAGATAGAGACCGAAAAAGTCATTAGTTTATTTTTAAAAGTACCTCTAATAAAACATTTAAATAAGCTAGTATTAGGAAACAAGTTTCTTAAATTGTAATTTTGGTAAAAATAAACAAAACTAGCAGCCGCCTGCACGTCTGTTTTCGATTGTGATAAATTAAGAAAATACATAAGAAATACAACATAGTTTTAAATAAACGCCGCAAAAAGACCTGCAATGTTTTTCACCTCTATTGTTCTCGTATTCAGCGTGAAAATCAATGTATAAAAAGATCAACGTGACAAAACCAGTGTCAATACCATTAAATATTTAAAGTGGGTGTAAATGAAATTGCAAGTGAAAAAGAAAAGTAAAATAATATCGATATCGAATCGAATAAAATCGAGAAAGCTGTTACAGATTAAATTGGTGAAACAAACAGAGAAAATAATGTTATTACAAATTGCCATAGCATTGAGTCGTGTAAAAATAAACCTCTGGATAAAAATTTAAAAAGATTTTGAAATGTAGAGTCACTGTCTCGCTGAATAGGATATTGTGATAAACGGTAAACGCGGTAAGAGGAAAGTTAGCTGGATACAAATCACGTAACACCTCTTCAAAACCTGTTATTATGATCTAAGATTTCAGAACAGCTACAATTTATATAGTAATGAGTTCTGCAGTTTTATTTCCTCAGTGTAACGTACAGTAATGGGTGCAGAACATAAACGCTTGGCTGGACATCCATTCAGATATTATCATAAAAGTTAAAAATTATCCTTCGTGAACATAAAACTTGTACTACAACTGTCAAACTTAGAAATTAAATTATATTTAGTTTTTATTGCATTATTATTATTTTATATCTCAATGTTGATCAAATTTAAAAGTTTCATTAAAAAAAATCTACGTTTTGATTATTACGTATAGGCGCAAGCATAGAGCTCGCTATTATTTGCCTAGAGTCGACGCAGACAGCATTAATGGCATAAAATCTATGGGGCATAATAAACAGGTACTTAATGAACAGTAAAACACCGTGTAATTATGGCCACAGACGAATCGAAAGTTCAAGTAAAAGTAGAAATGCTAATCGCGGAGATGTTCAGACGGATTTCATTTGTGACGCAATTACTTGGCGGTCAAGGCTGTGAATATTGTGATGGTTTCACTTTTCTGATGCTGTATGCCGTCTTGAAACATCACAATCATACTTAGCACTTTACCGAATGACTGAGCGGATTTTGAAACACGCTCTACAAAAACTTCGTACTCATAAAAAATATAATGCTACTTTACAATGAAAAGTAAGTAAATGTCTTGCAAAGTTTCTTTAATCTTATCTTTGAAATGGATTATCTATAGTGAGTTCAAATGTCTATTATTTACAATCTCGCAATTTTTAATCATCCTGCTTCAAGAAGCCTTTAACAATTTCTTCGAATATAGTATTAATTTCAAAGGAAATACCAGTGCTATTTAAACAGTGAGCCGCGTTATTGTCTTGTTCATTTACAATCGTCCAAACGGAACGAGTGAATAGATGATGTTACGAGCATTACTTCCATTCCTTGCCTTGTCTAATTGAACAATGAAGCCAAGCATGCGGGCATTCTTTTCCCTCGTTTAAATGTAGTACTTTCAATGAATGACGTCATCACCCAAGCTAATATGAAAGGGTGTCCTTTAACTACCATATTCACCGATCACGGCACCTTTGTTACGAAACAAGCAGCCCTAAGGACTACGGGTTGGATTTAAAATTACGAAATTGATATTCCAGACAAAAAAGTATGTTACAATGTTATCTTACGATGCGGAATTACCATTTTTATTTCTAGATTGTTTTTATTAACATTTAACCCGTAATATTGACTCATCAGAAACTAGAACTTTCAAACACTGATACTCAAAAATAAACTGGATCAAAATATTCATATTAAGTATAAACGCCACTCCAAATTGGTATTGTAGAAAGGAACGCTAAATATAGCAACATGACGCATACATTTTAATTTCACAAACATTCTCATTATTATGAAACTAAATGATCTGTTAAGTAACAAGAGAGACAAGTAACAAGTTTTAATAGAAGCGTCGTTAGAATTGGGTCACAATAACGATGTAGAGCATTATGTTTATAACGAGAAGTATTCAGACGGTTAAGAGAAATCGCCTGCTACGGATGGTCACGCACTCAGAATGCATGCATTGAGACAAATAACTAGGACCGATACTTATACTACACACTGATTATAAATGAGAGAAAACCTAACATGATGACATCTACCGGCAAAATTAAACTGTGCGTGATAGAATCGATCAAAAAATTCCATACTTGAATATAATGACTCGATGTCGACGATCTGATTATGTTAAAAACGCATTTCAAAACTGCTTTACATTTTGTTGCAAGACGAACGTTTAATCGTGTAGGTGGTGATAACGATGTCTGACTGGTTCAACACTAGTTACAAGTTTGGTGATTGATGTTTCAAGCTATATTGGTAACATATTATTTGCTATTGCATTTGTCGGGACATAACTTGTCACATCCAAATATAATAATAGGGTTAGTATTAGAACGTGATTCTGTCGCGATTTTGCACAATGGGCTCAAATGTTTCGAGACATTAAGGTCGTGTTGGCCAACGACCAACGGCTAAGCGAGTGGAACTTAAAGGAAAATTGCTAGTTGCATCACTTTGATGTGTCTGATGTCGTAAAATTTCGGAACACGCAATTTAATACGCACTCAAAATAGGCACGTCTAACGATGACGACTGTATGCCAACGAACAAGTGAGTCAGGTCGTGGGTCTCGGCCTTGAGTGTCTATACACACTTTCAGACGTGCCCTAAAAGACACTAAATGATATGTCAGGAAGCCAAGCATTCATCTTGGTACTTATAACATCCACCGAGATTACTAATCTGTCTGTTGAGTGTGTTAAGGCAATATCCGTTTCAAAAGGTTTGTAACCGTTGACGGAGGCCCAATGCTCCGTCTCTTGTATGACGAAATCAATTTGCAATCAAAGCACGATGCAAACTCTTTGCAACTCGGCAAAACGTAATCTTTAATGTAAAATTAAATATTCAGCACAAAAACTCAATCGTTTTGTAATATCAGAAAAGACAGGTAAATTGCATCTAATTTGAAATGCTAGAAAACGTAACCGCAAATGGGTGAAATCTTAAGAAAAACCTGTTTTATCGAAATTGTGTTGTTTATATTAAGATTATCAAATAAGATTATTGTGTTGATATAATAGTTACGTCTCTCTATTACCGAAAAAGGAAAGAATGATGCAAAGCCATTTTCTAATAAACTATTCTACCTACTTAACTAACATTTCTTGAGAGCATGCAAAGTCCCGCAAATAGCCAGCGTGGATGACTCAAGTTGACTCAACGCCTAACCCCTTCCTTGTTTGGGAGGAGTCCCCTGCCTAGCAGTAGGACAGTCACGGGTTAAAAAAACACTTTGAAACAAGATCTTGCTTAAATCATCAAAAAGATATAGTAATGTTTGAGTATTTTTTAACTTCCAATTAAAATGTAGTTTTGAGAGCGATAGAACTACGACGGAGACAAAATTCTTGTTCGATAACACTATTTGATAATGTAGGTCATACAGTCTGTTATCATCGATGGCATAACCATTTCAGATGTATTTACACAATGTAACATTAATTACGATTGTATCTGAGCTACTTGGCCAAATGTCAGTAGTTGAGAAATATAATGTTAATAAGGATTAGTTAACAATTTAGTTTTGTTCAAAATTATATTTCATAGTTGGTCTTTTATAACATTATGATGTTTTAAAAGTAGTTTCTGCCGCGACTTTGTCCGCGTGAAAAGATTTCACGGCTTTAAATGTATCCTATGTGTTAATTCAGGTTATAAACTGTCAGCGTACTAAAATCCCAATATCTTTTTTCTAGCAGTTTTTTCGTGAAAGTGACAGACATACGTCCTCAAATTTTTCGCATTTACAATATTAGATAGGAGATCAGTAAATAATTTTTGGACTTTATTTTAAAAGTATTAAATTATTTCTAAAAGGTAAATATAAAGGTCTATTTATTCAGTCTGATATCATCGATGATTACTGATAGATCTAACGTTATAGTCTCTATCCCAATGTCAACCAAATAAACTTATAATTTGTTCACATTGTCATATTTATAAATATTATTTACATTACATAACACTTCAATTATAATATCAAGTGGTATAATAGCCGTTGATTAAGTGGTTCCTATCAAAGCACTTCTCAAAACAACATCTTTATCGAGTTTATGTAACGCTTACGTTAGACGCTTAGATATTCGAATGTGCAATATCGTTTATAGATATAATAGGTTCAGAGGTGATAGTGCAATAAACTTAAAATACTAGTTCAGTAGAATTTGTAATCTTTGATCTTAATGCATTAATGCTCGTGGCTGGAAAAAACAGATCTGTAGCTCGGTTTTCTACCACTATCGACTACCGACAACTAGCTAGCTACGGAGAAATAACGAATTAATAAGAAAGATTTTACACGAAAATCTGTTTAGCGCCTCCCCCGTAAGAACTACTTTGATGAATGTAGAGAAGCTACCGTAAACATTTAAATGTTTTTGCTACTACTAAAATTTTGCTTAAATGGTTATTTCATGCCAATTGCCAAATGACTTAAAATGTGTTGTTTTATATGCCCTAAAAATTTCACGAAGAAATATTCAAAAATAACGAAGTTACAAATCTTGTACAACGCTAACTAAACGTACTTTTCATTTAAAAAGTTATCAAGTTTTTTCACTTTAAACGTTTGTACTGTAAAGTTCACTTTTATGTGTAAGCATATTATAAATAGCTGCTGTCGATTAATTGGGGTATACAACTCACGAAAAGTCGAGGAAAAATCCCAAAGATATATCTGATTTGGTCTTGGGAAAACCGATGAGAAGAATATTTGTGTCACATTGAAATCATCGGGGTATTTTTTGTTCAGCAAATTAAGTAGTTTTATCCTCTTATTTTAATATGTAGGTATCTAGGTATAAGTCGAAAATGAATAATTATTAGTTTTGTTGTAGTTTTTTACAAAACCGGTTAAGTGTACATGTTATCGATATCTTTGTTAAAACTAAGGAAACAAATTAAATTTACTGATGTTTATTGATTACTAGTCGCCGGCCCGTGACTTCGTCCTTGTAGACTATAGTTGCAAGCTCTATTCCTATTAGTCATAGCGTGATATTATGAAACCTATAGTCATCCTCAATAAATTTACTAATCGGCATAAAAAACAGGTATATTCCAAGTTGTCCCCTCTACGCTGTCTACGGGTTACAACTGGGAATTTTCTTCCTACTTTTATTATTTATTCCTACAGTAGTTATTGAAATTAGCGCGTTCAAACAAACTCTTCAGTTTCATATCATTGTACTATCTAATATATAAAATTCTCGCGTCACAGTTTTTGGTTATCGTACTTTTCCGAAACGGCTTGACCGATTCTCATGAAATTTTGTGAGCACATTAAGTAGGACTGAGAATCGGCCAACATCTATTTTTCATGCCCCTAAGTGACACCTTTGTTTAATTTTTATGGCAAAACAACGTTTGCCGGGTAAGCTAGTTGTATATAATACTATTAGAAGAGATAATAAAACAGTGAAATCGTCTTGATTGGGTGTCGTGTTCATAATTGTTCACAAGTACTAGTACTTACTACTCGTATTATGTACAATATGTACATCGATTCAAGTCGTACGTGGACAAGTGTGCTACTGCGCAAACACACGCCAGCGGTCTCTACTTCATTTATGGTAAGTCATACTCGTACGTGCCACTCGACTATCAGGGCTGCCTAATCCCTATCACACATCTATTTATAAGGTCCCACTTTTCATTTGTCAGGGTCTTTATTAACAAACTCTGATATTTTGACAAATATTGCATGGCAAAACAATCCAAACGTTATCATCCTAAAAATATTATGAATGCGAAGATTTGTGATAATAGATGGTTGGTGTGTGAAGTTTTTCGTGAAAGAGTAACAACTCTTTCACGAAAAACTTTTAGACGGCTTTTAATGAAATTTGGTACACCGATAGCTTATAATCTGGATGTGTGTGAGTGAAGTCGCGGTCAGAAGTTAGTTTACGAGTAAAATTGTTCTGCTATATAAAAAATATGCAGTCTTATTGGAATTCCGAAAATTGATTTTGTTCTCAGTTAGTGCTATGTTTATATCGACACTTCGCCTAGCGTGTAATACGGTTTGTCACGCCAACTCACTGAAGATTTCGCGGAGTTGTTATTGTTTTTTAAAATAGGTAGCTTGTTTATATATTACTGTTGGTATATTATTATTGGAACTCAGTTTCATACTAATACATCAATCATTTCAAACAATACTAATGTAGTCATTCCATTCGAATATTTTAGTTGTGTTGAAATTAAAATCGACTCGTTTTGTCTTGATTGTTTTAATTGTATCTCTGTGACAATAACATTACAGCTAAAGCATCTATCACAAAATCACAATGTTTAATATAAATGCTTCCAATTGAATACTTCTTAGAAATAGTAGAGGAAACCTTCGATCACGATCACTTATCTAGGATTGTTATACAACGGGATATTACGTTTTAAACGGAACTTTGGAAATCGTTATGAAACTCAGTACAGTCAGTACTGTATACACTTTACATTGTGTATTGTATCGCAACATTGGCTGTGAACCCTGCAATCCTGGCGTCAGGCTCAGTAAACATTACACAGCAAATTACACGTGCCTTTACTAGTCTTTACCACTCTTTACTTTCACTATGAAAACGTTGACGGACCGGTGGGCCCCGGCCGTCGTACGTCACCTATTATGACCGGCAAAAAGCCGACAAGGTCTTAGATCTCTCGCCAAGGCCGCGCACCGATCACGCATTGTCTGTTCCAAGAGTTTTTGTCGCTTTCGTAATACTTGGCAAAACGGCTCACCACCATTTTTTGTATGTTTAAATAGTTCCGTTTTGGAGCGAAATCTATCGTTCTCATTCCAAAAGCGAAACTGTATTTTTTTTACTGTTCTTCTGGTTAGAAGACAATGTGCTTGTTACCACCCGTCGACATTGTCTCGCCTTGACTACTTCTGTTTGACAACAACGACTAGTTTTTATAATATTTTAGTTCTATTTCTGTATCATTGGTTTTATTATTAGCAGTATCTTGATTTAAAATTTAATAGAGATTTGTATATGTTACTGTAAAAGCCCGGACTGTAGTCAATCCTAAGATTTTCCGGTTAAACCTAAGATTTACCAACTCTCAACGGTAAAAGTCCAAATAACTCTATTATTTCGAACTTTTACCCCTATTCACTTGGTAAATCTTAGGATATACCTCAAGGACAGGTAAATGTAGCTAATATAAAATAATTTAATAGTTATAAAGAAGAAGTTTTCGGCAAACCGACATGGGTAGGTTAGGTTAGAAGGCTGAGGTGGGAGCGAGCGAAGCGAAGCTCCCACCTCAGCCTTCGTGGTTATTTTTTTTTAAACCACCCAGAAGGAGGAGCCCCGCGAAGCGGGGCTCCGGCGACATCTTCAAACTCTCATTTTAATTATGTTACGGCATATAATTATATCCCTAGCAATATCATTATATTACGGCTCAAACACATTACAATATGACTTTATCAACTTTTACCGTGTCATTATGTAAATCCTAAGATTTGCCAATTAAATGGTGGTAAAAGTTCGAAATAAAAGAACGTTCGGACTTTTACCATTGAGAGTTGGTAAATCTTAGGTTTTACCGGAAAATCTTAGGATTTACCACAGTTCGGGCTTTTACAGTAACATATATACCTCAACATTTTTGCCGTCTTTTACAACAATGCATTTAATTTTATTTCCCAAGTCACCTTTTTAAAGCATTGAAAGATTCCTATTAGCAATAAAATATAATAACAATGTCAATGTTGTAATAAAGTCTCGTTGTATAAAACTAATAAAAAGTTGCTAAACTATTACGTATACAGTGACATTAATCGCGCGCGGAAATTGATTGAGTGCTGATCAATGGATTATCTTGTGTTTCGACATACAACAACAATTAAATGTATTTATTAAATCAAGAAAAATAGGTATTTGTAATTCAATTATATGTGAGAAATATTACAAAACGCAATAATTATATGATATACTAGCCTTTACCCGCGACTTCGTCCGCCGCCTGAATTTTCCCATGGAAATACGTCATTTTCCCGGGGTAAAAAAGTAGCAGATGTCCTTTCTCGGGTATGAAAATATCTCCATACCAAATTTCATGCAAAATGGTTCAGCAGTATAGGCGTGATTGAGTAACAGACAGACAGACAGACAGACAGAGTTACTACACTTACACCTATTGTAGGGATGATTGCTCATTGCAACGGAATCACAACATGATTCATATCAAATGAGGGAACTATAAAAGCCGTGCACGAGGACAGACTTTCAGAATCAATATAATTTTTCTATGCATTCTCTACAACAATTTAAACGTATAAATAATTAAAAAAACGGATAAAGTATAACTTTCAAACCAATTTTGAATAGGTACGTATATATTTGTGAAACGAATCTGGTAGAAGCAAGCGTAAGGTATCGTATTAATTGCATTTATGTCAAATATAACAATGGCAAGGAAATCGCATCAATTGAGATGTTTACCTCAAGAGTGACATATCACATATATGACATGAAAATTTTAATATTACTGACAAATATAGAACCGAGATGAGCTCACCACAAACACAATTCTTGTGGTTTTTCTTTCTAAATATATATTACACTAGCTAACTCGCGAGACTTCGCTTGCGTCACATATAAGAATGGGACAAAACTTTCTGCTCCTATTGGCAGCGTGATGATATATAGCCTATAGCATTCCTCGATAAATGGGCTCTGTAACACTAAAAAAAATGTTCAAGTCGGATCAGTAGTTTCTGAGATTTGCGCGTTCAAACAAACAAACAAACAAACAAACTCTTCAGCTTTATAATATTAGCATAGATTTGCGTGTATAGTCGTACGCTCTCTACATGGCAACTTGGTAACCGTATTTTTCTAATTATTCATGTAGTTGCGTGTCTGGTTTCAGTATCGATGCGTTTTGCTACTGATTGTACGTTTTGTGCCACATTCATGAACCCGTAAAACTAAATAACCATGACATGTAGGCAATGGTGCTAAGAATGTGAATGCACAATTTTATACTCCACATTCGTATAAAATATCTTCTTATATATAAAGATGAATCGCTATATGTTCCTTAGCACAAATTTCAATAACGGCTGAACCAATCCGGATGATTATTATTGAATTTTATTTCAATCGCACAGTAAAGGTTTTTGTTGAGAGAACATACGAAGAAAGTAGTTTAAAAAATAAATTTGCACGAGCAAAGCCGCTCGGATACGGTAGTATGATATACATAGATACCTGAATTAGGTGACAATTAAAGTACTTGGTAGAGTGATTTTTCAATAGAGTTGTCCTTATATGCGTGTGTGTAAATCACTCTACATTGTTCTCTACATACTCGTATAATTATTGTAGGTATGCTATTAAGAATTATTTTCTCGGAACCGGCTCAAAAGGTCTTGGGATTTTACTTTGTGACTAATAAAATGTCAATAAAAGAATGCGCTCATAGAGTTTCATGACACCGACTGTCCAAGAAAACAAACCAGACGAATAGCGGAAAATCTAAGCAAAAGATTTTCATTTCAACATATTTAGATAAGTTTTCAGGGATTTTCTCTTCGCTATTACTCTTATTATCTAAACTCATAGGTGACTGACATAGGGATCTATCAACGCACAGCCCAAATCACTGGACGGATCGGGCTGAAATTTGGCATGCAAGTAGATGTTATGACGTAGGCATTCGCTAAAAAAGAATTTTGATCTATTCTACCCCCAAAAAGGTAAAACAGGGGATGAAATTTGTATGAAAACTCTGTCCTAAGTCACAAACCGGATGAATCAAAGGCAAAAGCCTTTTGAATATAAAATCATACACCTTACAATCAATAACTATTGGAGGTTATGTTAATTCGTATACGTGATGTGTTACGTGTCACAGGTCGGGTCAGGTCGGATGTCAACCTCAGAGTTCTATTAAATACGTTATATTAAGTTTCCACAACACAATCGATATTATATAACAAATTAGCTTGACGATTTTGCTTTGTATAATTTGTAAAGGCAAGAAGTCATTAGTATTTATTACTTTCAACTAATTGCATTCATTTTTCTTGAATACGTTTGGTGCAGTGGTTGTCGTGTTCACTTCGCCGTAATAACTGTAGCGAGACGAGTTCGAATCTCACCCGGGACAATTTTTTGTGTGATGAGCACAAGAACAAGTACTGCCTGGTTGGAAATTCATCTTTATTATGTAGTGTTTAAAAGTATATGAGTATTTTTATCAGTTATTTGGTTACCATAGTACAAGCTCTGCTTAGTTTTGAAACAAATTACCGTGTGTGAGTTGTCCAATAATATTAAATTTCTTTATTTACTGTAAAGCGGTAGAGCTAGTTTACTATTAGCTAGTGTACTATTTATTAGGATCATTACGTGTTACATCAACCTCGGCCAATAACAATTATATCACTTGACCATAAAGACTGAAATAGTTCCATATTAAGTACCCTAACATTATATTATAATGGGGAAATAGAAAGTGTACCTATAAATACACTTCATGTAATCATTACTGG
Source organism: Anticarsia gemmatalis (assembly GCF_050436995.1). Taxonomy (NCBI): domain Eukaryota; kingdom Metazoa; phylum Arthropoda; class Insecta; order Lepidoptera; family Erebidae; genus Anticarsia; species Anticarsia gemmatalis. The sequence goes on from NC_134760.1 coordinate 7,070,066, forward strand.
TATTAAATTACATAATACCGTAACACACTTTAATTAAATACATTATAAACAGTTTTGAGTGCAAGTACATGCCAGTTACCTAAATGTGGCCAAAACTCGAGGCTACGAGCTACGTAACAATAATTTATTATTTAATTGTGTAAATCAGAGCAAGCAAGGTCGCTAGTATGTCAGTAACTAGTTTTGCCAAGATCCTGTTATTTTAATACCATCTAATAAATTAAAGTTATTATTCTATTAAATGTTATTTGACGATTAGAATATAATAGATCGTAGATTTGAATATCTAATGCTATGAACACATCCAAGTGACCTATTTGAAAGCTGTATATTTCCTTTATATTTTGAAATTCATTTATTTCCTAAAACAAGAAAGTGCCTTCTATAAATTAGGTATATTTTTATTAATTTGTTTGATATTCTTTACTTTACTTAGCCACTGGGTAATGAAACTCTTTGTACCACCAGCAAGAGAAGTTGACAAAGTATTTTCCATAACACTTGGACTATTTAGTATTCAGTACTTCCATGTGTGTCAGGAAAGTCAAGGAAAATCTAGTTTATGTAGATAGTAGGTATAAATGTTAAGAGTAGTCAGGAAAAGTCGCGAGCAACACGCAGCTGCTTTTCCGCTTTCTCGAGCGGCGCTTAGGGAAAGTATCCACTTGAGTTTAGAAGTAGGTATTACAAATATGACTAGGTTTGTGGGCAAATAAACATCAGTGAGATATAGTTGTTGCAGCACACGCCGGATGCAGGGATATGTGTGTTTGTAAGCAGAGGATAATTTAGGGCTACCTGCCATATAAGTGGGTTAACCTGCTTAGCTTCTATAATCTTTACAGTCAATATGTTTATCCTAGATAATATGATTACATTTATTCTAATAAATGTAATTATTTTATTAGGTACCCGCGAAAATTTCTTTGATGCCCTAAAACGGCTTTCGGAACATCTTTCTGATATATAGAATAGCATAAAATGTATGAAAAAATTCTGTCATAATTATACTCATTAAGCAATATGGTAGGAACTTCTTCAGAAGTGACGAAGAACAACCTAAATTCATAAATTTGCAGGTCAACATTTGTTTAGCCTTAAACTGAGTTAATCACTATTTTGTCAGAAAAAAATATGATGGTCTATGATAAAAATCGACGATAGTCAAATGACAAAAAGTAAGCGCCATCTCTCGTCAAGTAGAAACAACTATTTACTAGTGACATCTAGTATTGAGTAGAAGCAATTTAATAGTACGCCATCTATTGACGATTAAAGACATTACGTATGTACAGAGCGTTTGACATAGTTTAACTATTGGACAATAGATGGCATTGTAGCTGAGACGCACGGTGACAAAATAAGCACGTTTATCTACTAGACAAGAGATGCCGCTGCATAGTTATAATAAAACTTACCCTCCATAACATATACAATGCTTCCGACATCTCCTTCTTTGATGATTAGACTGCCGGCTGCATATTCAACTGGATACATGCAGTCCACGATCTCGCGGATCTGCGTCATTTCAAGATTCTTCATGAAGTCATTGTCCAAGATGGCTCCCTTTATCAGCTCTCGTGAACTGAAATCAAAATAAAAAAAAGTTATCAACAGCCGAAAAGTGAAATTGCTGAGTTAGTTTTTACAATTTTTTGTTGGTTTTCTATCCACACCGGGATTACTGAGTAGGGTATTGGACTGATATTTTTTTATCAATTTGTCAAATTCTTTTAACGGTGTCATAACTTATTTTCTCGAAATGGTTTCATAAACCACTTTACTACAGCGAAAAAGTGGTATTAAAGAAATAAAGATTGTCTTCTGCGGAATGACAACAACGTTGAGTAACAATGTTAGCGACAATATCAGAGATAACAATCTATCTTTAGTTAAGAAACTGCACAATACACAAGTCATTATCCGCAAGGATATATCAATAAATGCTCTATCAACCATAATAACAACAGCCTTTAAATTATTACCGTAATTTAGAGTCATAAGGCATAAACCTAGAGCAAGTTGTCTATGATGAAACTAATGTTTATGTCCAGAGACAGGAAGGACGTGGATAATCATTGTTTATGGCTTGTATACAGGAAAGTAATAGACAAAGTAAATTGTCCACTTACCAAGATATTGTCAACTAAATAAATTGTCTATGTCTAAGGAGTAAAATATGTATTTGTGCTTTAACTTGTACTAATTTTATTAATTGAGGTAAACATTAATTTAGAAAGTAACTTAACATTGTAAGCGTATACCTGCAGAATAACGTAGTTTACAAAATTAAATAACAAAACTAAATTAAGCCGGGATAAAGATCATTGCCATCGTTATTATTTGGACCGCTAAATCAATATGTAAAAAAAATATGTGACTTCTATAACAGTCGATGTTCGAGTCTGTCATTTGTACCATCAATATATTGATAAAATACACAATAATTCTGACTCAGAACTTATCATTTTAAGTCACTCATATTACATAAAGGACTGCGTAATATTAACCTAAAACCAGGAAATATATAATCTATAAATAGCGACACGAATGTTTTATTTATAGCCGTTATCTAAAACGTTATCTAGGTTTTTATCAAGTTTCATATCTTATTACCTACGTAGGTATAAAGTGCACCAGTGTCTAGATTTATTTGACCACTTGCGATTGCGACGTATCGTAATTAATTATTTTCCTGAGTACAGCTACTTAACACTTCAATTGATAATAACAGATTTCAATGATAACGAAGCGAAACTCAATGAACGATGCCTATAAGGCGTATTTTAAACGCTAAAATATTTTTTTTATGATTTTTAAGTAACGGTCTCGTGAGTTCAGTTTACTCAATACGAAAGTACGAAGAAGAAGACGTGTAAATAAGGTCACGTAACACAGATATGTCCCTAAAACTAATACAACCCCTGAAACTCTAGTAGAATATAAAAAAGCATACATCGACCTATTAAATATTTCATAGTGCAAATCAACCTTAAACATTTATCAGTTCAAGCCAATTAGCAATATTTCTAGAAAAACACTTAGCTAGTCTAATTGAATACCCGAATTCTAAGGCAGGTCATAAATTTAAGTCACAAAACGGCAGGCAGGTCGTGACGGAGTGCGGAGCCGTCGGCGAGGACACTTGTCACATAAAGTTCGAACGTAATTATACCAAATGGGATCACCGAAGGCACACTAGCCAACACATGTCGACCTCGCAGCAAAGCCTTAGATGCCTGCGCTCAGAAGAAATTCAATCACTACCTTGAGTGATTTATTGATGACTTGTATTTATTGCCACTAATATGTGGAAGCTCTTTCAAATATAAGCAAATAATTTTAGAAGTTTTTATTTAAAAACCGCCCCGGCACCGACGTAGATTTTTTTTTTTTTTTATTAATACTGATTAGTTTTAATTGCTTTAATTTTGACTGATAAGTCAAAATAATAACATTGTCAATTAAATGGTGGCAGATTTTTTTAAAACGGTCCAGTATTGTTTAAGCTACTTTTTAACAAATTTACTAACATACTAATATTTCCTTTTATAATATTTTAAAGTATATAAGTGTAGTAAAAAATATTGTAAATATTTAGAAGATAAATAGTAAAAAATATTGAACACATTTTAAGAATCGGATATTAAGTTATTATTTTTAGTTATCTTCGAATGTGTCTCTACCATACATCCTATGATTATCTCAAACGATGGTTCAGAACGTGTACATGAACACTACATGCTGAAATTATATTTTATGGCTAATTTAACGAGCGTCGTTTCAGAATTTTAGTTTCAGTATTCATAGTCTTGGCACGTGCAGGTCGCATGCTAAGTTCAATTGAGACTCGATGTATGCTCATGTGACAGTTAATAATACAACAACCGTAAGAAACTATTTAGAAGAAAATACGTGTAACTGTAGAGATAATAGTAACAATACAAGCTTTTGAAATACAACAATATAATAAGTACGAGTATAGTAATATGTCAGTGTTTATATATTACTAGCTGACCCGCGCAACTTCTCTTGCGCCACAGAAGAGAGGAGAGAATAGCTTAAAATTTTCCCCGTTTTTGTAACATTTTTTACTGGTGCTCTGCTTCTATTGGTCGTAGCGTGATAATATATAGCCTATAGCCTTCCTCGATAAATAGGCTATCTAACACTGAAAGAATTTTTCAAATCGGACCAGTAGTTCCTGAGCGCCTGATTCGCGCGTTCAAACAAACAAACTCTTCAGCTTTATAATATAAGTATAGATAGTATAGATGAGCACACAATCTCTTTAAAAATCTTAAAGCTAAAAGCGTTCACGGCTTCACGATGCAAAGTCACGGTCGATTGCTAGAGTAAGATAAATTAGAGCTGTCAGCACAATCCCAAGGATGATGAAGAAACAAACGTGGATCAAACGTCAAGTCTTTATTCGTGACTGTTGAAGCTCCTAATATAAAATATAAACAATTTATTTACAAAAGAAATCGTGAGTACTATTAGTATTCATATGGCAACAATGTTATTTGATCTATCTCTTAAAAGAACTAAGAGACGTGACAATATATTTTTATTCTTGTCTGATTATCCGTTTAAAAGTTGCAATCACGCATCAGATTAAGATTGCGGGTAATTATTTTAATTGTATCATTTAGATTACTATCACCTTGATTTCAAAACTCTATTATGAAGTATATGAGCATTTACACACAACATCATGTTAAGCAGGATTAGTATGTTTTGTCAATTCAAATGTCATCAAGGCACATCGAGGCTACCAGACCACCCAGGGTTTATAAACGCACCGCAATCATCAATTGATATCTGAGCTCATCAATTGAACTCATATTGCAGTTTTTAACGACTTAAGATGCAGTTGCAATGTTTACAAAATATCGTCTCTATGCTACTTACTTATGACTCTTGGGTATTTTCACGAGTTTCATCTCGTAATCCTGTGTCAACGAGGATAAAGGTTCTGCTGATATCGCAGTTCTCTTCAATCTTGGTTCACCGACGTGATAGACTCTAGTATTCTCAATACCAGGTGTCTTCATCACGAAACATTCTTCTTCTTCTATGCCATTCCTGCGGCTGTCTATCAATTGTCTCGTCAATGGCTTTACTACCTGTCGAAACTTATCAATTTCATTCTTTAGATACCTTATAGTAGTATCCTTTTCATCAATCTCATTTTCCAAAAGAGCGATTATCTTATCTCTCCTCTTCAATTCCTCCGTTTTCTCAAGCACTAAACGTTTCATTTCCAAATACTTCTTCTCCAACTTATAGTTATGGTCCATTTGACACTGTTTCGTGTGAGTTTGCGCCATTTTGTCCACTATTTATGTCACTTTATCACTGAACTCCAAATACTACTTCATAATAATCCACATCGTACTTATCGAATGTTTTAAACTGTCTATTGCGGTACTTTTAATAAAACTGAGCAATATAAGGTAACAGGTGTTGAGGTGTTATCAATAAACCTATCAACGGAAAGATAAACTGTTCATGTACTCAATGTACTTTTTGAATAAGACGTCGCGTCGTAGTGTAATATTCGTGCTAGCCAGTGAGTGTCTCTACACTACTCGACAGTGATACACCTACTACTTTAATGACGTATTATGTCAATCACTGCTGTATAATATATGGTGACGATTGATTGTCCGAGTTTGAAGCAAGCCAGTCAGAGTGTGAGTCAACCGCTCAATGACTTGTGAGTCGCAGAGTGAAATAATAAGTACTACATGATACGCGCTGTCCGACGCTGCTATGTTTTAATTGGTTTTCATTAAACACGATTAATGGTGCAGATTAGTGAGCATAGTTCAAGTATAAAAGTCAAATTGATACCTCCAACAGAACGCCTCAAGCGAGGCCGTATGCAGTAAAATTTCGTTTAATTTATTGGCTCCTTGAATATTTAGTATTTTATCGGTACAAGAGAAACACGTCAAGTTTAATTAAGGTCTTGAATTTTAATTATTGGTTAAAAGTAGATTGTCTTTCTTTAAACTATGCATCCATCATTTGAATTCAATGCCTCTATTACAATGAATGAATAAAATTAACGGTTGCTATTTAACGTAATTGTATGTAAGAGAGCCCAATATGTCTACAGAACGTGTAGAGAATAAAAAGTGTCTGTTGGTATAACATTAATTTCGTTTGCAATTAATCACAACAAGTTATCATGGCATGGATTGACAACTACATGTTAGTACATATGTTCGAGCATCTGGTATTAACACTTGCCACTACCACTCACTCATTGTCTGTCTGCTCATTAACACTTGAATAGTCAAATGTTGAGCAAGAGAGTGAATGAGAATGCTCAAGTAACATTACACCGGTTGCTACGCGTAGGTGATATATTTTCGTAAAGGTCTTTCAACTAATCACGCCTTTCTAAGTACAGATAAGGTCAATGCAACAGTGGTAGAATTCGACGTTGGATTTTGGGCCATGACATCATTGTATCGTATGAATTACTGCAGTGCTTAGTAGTACATACAAATATTTAAATGAAAAATTACGAACATATTTTCTTGAAGCGATATTTAAAGACATTTAGATATGAGTGATGGGATGAGAAACATATTTTAAATTTAAATGGACATGGGATGGAAAAAATATTTTGGCTGAAGACTGTGCCGGTGCCAAGATTTTAAATGGCTTTTAAATTAGTCAAAAATATTTTTACCTGACATATTCTGAGAAATTTTCCGAAAAAAAATCTAAATATATCGTTGAATTTATATCTGTCACTACATCAGTTTGTTTTCGTAGTAGATGATAATTACGTAGTATGTTTGTTTGTACCTAGTACTCAGAACATAGATATGTAACGATAATAATCTTGTATAACTACAAAAGTTGACCTAGACCTGTTTCTTTGATTTGGATGAAAGCCCAAAACGTTCAGCCACATTAAACTTTATATCAATAAATATTTTTAATACACATCTTCATCTTAATTGCCCATTATCTCTACTATGTGGAGCGACTGTTTACTATTACAGTTATGAATACATTGATATAATTATTACATTATATTATGAGTAATATTTGAATGAAACTTACGACTGGACTCACAAACAACCACGCATACTTTTAACCTCCCATTTTCCGAATAAAATAGCAAATGCCTTGATTTCATTTAGATATTAAATTTTGCACATCTCAAAACATACTAATATGTATAAAACTTTATGAACGTTGGACTGACAGCTAAATAAATTAATTCAAAACATTCTTGGCCGTAAACTAATGTCATCAATCTTAGAAGCTTGAGTAAATGATAAATAACGCCATGTTAAAGATCTTTTAACTAAATACATAGTGCGTAAGTAATTACATCTTGATACGTATTTCTCATACTCTGAATAAATTAGCCGTTTATTGAGAACTAGCTGACCCGCGCAACTTCGCTTGTGTCACATAAGAGAGAATGGGTCAAAATTCTCCCCGTTTTTGTAACATTTTTTACTGGTACTGTGCTCCTATTCGTCGTAGCGTGATGATATACGTATATATAGCCTATGACCTTCCTCGATAAATGGACTATCTAACACTGAAAGAATTTTTCAAATCTGACCAGTAGTTCCTAAGATTAGCACGTTTAAACAAACAAACTCTTCAGCTTTATGATATGAGTATAGATAAGTATAGATAGTCTTAATAAATGAGCCGTTTATTGAGAATTCAATCAATTTGAAAATCTCAATGCAAAACTTCTTCGACATTGATAAACAAAGACCACACACACGAAAGAGGAAAAATAGATTGAATAAATCGTACCATCAATGATTTGTCTAAAAAGATGTTATTTTAAAACATCTAAAAATAATCATATTACTCACAGATTTGAATTCGAAAAATAACGATAACAATATAACAAATGGTCTGATACCCAAGCAGTAAATATGTAAATCAGATTTGAACATGTAAACGTTTTTAAGACAGGTAGAGGCTGTTTAGATAAATGTAAACAAGAGGCAGATGTAAAAATTTATAGCTGGTTTCAGCAAGCAGTAATGGAAGGATACCTGCGGAATGTAGTGATTAGTGCTTACTATGTAGAGTACATAGTCAAAATCAAAATATAGTGTGACTAACGTCATTAGGTGAGCTAAAGTTATTTAATTTTATCTAAGGCCAGATAATCTACATCGGCGCTTACGTCACAGCGGTTACATTTAAGCCTGTTCTGCTAAAGTTGACAAACTACAGGCTAATGCTATTTACAGTGGTTGACGTTATCGCGACAGAGCCGAAACTACCGAAACCATTAGATTAAACGTAGCCTGATGGCGTCGTTACACCATGTTTATATCAAAATACTAAATAGCCAGCGATCTAGCTGATTGTCATCATAATTCCTTCAAAGTAATAACGCTTCTTGGAATAAATATATCACCAAGATGTCTAAAAGTAGAATGGAGTATAATTTTAACAATTTGGGATTCAAATCAAATGCAAAACGATGACAACATTGATTAACTGATCAATCAAGTAAAGTTTGTTTGCAAAGGAAATTAGTTACGAAACTGACTTATCGATATTTCTATCAAGCTAAGAAGTGTTAACGACAGGCGACGTCAATCTGCAGGATTTATGTAGACAGTGAAATATTTCCACTTATATTCTACGTCTAAATCATCAATCAGGCGCAAATTTACTAAAATTTCCAAAGTAAACATTAGTGGATCTTATTGCTTCCTATATTTGGTTCAGCCTAAACAAATATTTACGTGAACCAACCTGGCTGGGGGATCTGTTTCCGAAATAATCTAAGGTCAAACAACCGCCTCAGTCACACTCGAAGGATGTTATATGAAGTGTAAAAAGAATCTCAATCTGTGCGACTGAGCCCCTCTTGTTTGGAGAGACCTAATTAAAAGTTTCGAAGAAAGAATTTTGCGGGACCTTGACATACATTTTGGTTTGAGAACTTGAGCATCTGTCCCAATCGTTAAAAATTACCACGGTTCTCAGGTTGATGTCACCACGGTGGAAAAATAGCAAGGCGACATTATCCGTCAGCTATTTTCGTATTCCAGACGCTTCGAAGTTGATAGACGCTGTCAGGGCTCGCTTGCAGAAGTTCATTTATCAAATACATTAGTATTTATAGAAATGTACGGATATTTTCTTCCATCCATCTTTACATATATTATTATGTACCTAAGATTAGTGTGATCATTTTCGCGACTAAAAATTTTGCATGAGTGTGACAATTCACGATGCACAAATTGAAACTGATTTTGAAGATGATGTCAGAATGCGTCTGCAAGGCGAATTAACGAAATCAATGGTCACCATATTAGCAGCTTTCAAATTAGTCGAGAAGGATACAAACTTTATGGGAAATCGCAAGTTTAAAAAGAATAGAATAGATGTTGGTATCAGTCATCGGTATAATTGTAAGATCGATTTCACTTGAGAAACTATTATCGACGTACTATTGTAGTATTGAATGCAAATCAACCGGAAACATCTGTGATTATCCTCTATTCTTTGCAATGACACGTTCAGCAGTTTTTAACGTCCACTAAAAAAGATATGTATGCACAAACAGCATGCAAATATTGGCCATTAAAGAGCTAATAATAAAACGTATAAAGTTCCATAATTTACGTAAAAACTCTGTAAAAGTACAAATGGAGTAAATTAGAGGAAAAATGATACGGAAAGGAAGATCGAAGGCTGGTCTATTGCAAATCAATAGTGCGTAAATGTCCTTTAACTCACCTACAACACGTATATTAACATGTTTATGCTAAATCAAGTCTTCTCTAACAAAAAAGTAAGCTTTAATTTGTCTATTGTTGAATTTATCGGACGAACAACAGAAGGTTATAAAAATTTCGCACATCCTACATTTTATAATATTTGCCAAAGTTTTTCGTAGAGTATTATCACGAGAGATGTTTTACAAATCTGAGGATACTTTATAGAGTATGATTTATTAGAATCTGTTGTTTACAATTGATGTCACATAGCGCATTACTCATGACGAGCCTACTTTGAATTACAACAATTTATATCTGTTATGCAATCATAATATTCACTTGGTATTCCCTCTGCTATGAAGGCCTCGGAATAACAAAATATTTTTTGTATTCGTCGAAAGCTTTTTAGTTTTTATTCAAACAATTTTACTATTCCACTTAGCTATTCTTGTTAAACATATTTTACCTTCGTGATAGCATTTAGACTCAGTTCGTGCTTTAAATATTTCAGCCAGCAATTTTCCTCTCAGTATTTATCAAGCATTCAACAGAACTCTTTACGATTTATTTTGTTCTCTTGAAAAATTGCGAATACTCTGTGTGATTTTACTTGCAGTAATTTATAGTCGAGGTTATTTCTATACAGTTGAATGGAAGATTTAAGAGCCTAGTCCATGTAACATAACACTTAGTTGATCCGATCACACACAATAAATAGATTTTGTTCACGATCAAGAATATGACCATAAATACCGCTCGACACCATATTTGCTATTACTAGTTTTGCTCTTGTCACTAAGATTTTTTCAACTAATATGGACATTTTGCACTTTGATATTCATATGTATTCATAAACCTGGTGTTGTTTGAACAATTAGTTAAAGACTTTAATTAATTAAACGATGTTGTAGAGACACTGGCTAGCATCAACCAAACTAACACTAAATATTATATACGTTTGAAAAACAAAAAATAAAATTTAGTAAGTACTCTGTTTTCGATATTCGATTTAAGTGAATCACAATGGCTTGCGGCGAGCCATTGACGTGGTACCGGCGTGAGCGTCGCGTTACTACTAGAGCTAACGACGACGCGTGCTTCCATTTCAGCTCAAAACAGTCTTCGCTCGATTATCATTTTAAACTTGATTGCCTCTGATGAATTCATTGACATAGAAATTGACCAGCTGTTTCGGACAATTGTGAATTTATGCTGATAATTATAGATGTCTACCAGTTTTATTAAACTTATGGGTGAAACATGAGAATACTTAGAATTGAACATTGCTTTATTCGCAGAAAAGTAGAAACAAACACATGGCCGTACTTCGAAAATGAATGTTATTTTATAAAATGTTACGAGTTGTGTAAAACATAAGAAAATTGATATATTTGACAACAATAATGTTTGTAAGATTTATATCGTTATTATCAACTAGAATCCAGGTTACGATATAAACAGATTACAAGGTTTCGTAAATCTTCGAGCATTATCCGTTTTTCAGAATTTTTTGTTCCGAGTGTTTGAAACGTTTTTATTTATTAATTTATTTATATAGACACGCCAACAGTATACATATACAGCTTTGTAAGATATAATATGATATTCAGTATGTTTTTACGTATAATCATTATTATTAAAGGGAAAAAAGGCCGCTTAGCACTGAAACTATTTCATCAGTTCAGTTAACGAAGCTAGTATAATTGTCTATATTGACTATTGTGGTGAACCTAAACTCCACCTAAACTCCTTCTACTCTATGGTAGATGCCATATATTAATCATATAACGATTTGGCATTCTCTGTCAATAAATATATCAAACACGTAATGCTCGTATTTTATTAATACATAATATTGGCGACGAGGAAAAACTGAACCTAAATGGAAAAGCTACGTAAAAAACGGAGCACCCTACGTGGGATGCTCACCAGACTCGATACCTACATCGAGCAGAGGGCGACGATGTCTGACGAGGACATCACCGCTCGCTCCGCAGCCTTGAAGGACACCATAACAGCACTGCGAGAGTTACAAGAGAAGATAGAAAACAAAACCATAGATGATAACGATGAAACAGCGTATTTACACGAACAAAATTACGGCTACGAATTCGAAGAACTTCACACTATTTTAGTATCAAAACTGTTAACAAAAAAAACCATTATTCAAGGTCAGCGACAGGAAGACCAACATAGAATATACCAATACCATAAGATTATACCAAAAATACAATTTAATCCTTTACATGAATCAGAAACGTTCAATAACTTTAAAAAACGTCTGGAAGTGTACTTTAGACTTAATGAAATTACTGAGCCCCACATGAAGACAAATATTCTTCTGTCTACATTATCACCAGAACTCCATGAAAAATTATGTGATTTAATAGCACCAGACGAACCATTGAATAAGACATTTAACGAAATTACTGAAACACTTGACGACTACTTAGACCCAAAACCTAGCAAATGGGTTCTACAACATAAATTTATATCGAGAACTCAAAAATCGGATGAAACAGTAGCGCAATACGCCGCAGATTTAAAAAAGCTCACTACCAACTGCGAATTTAAATGTCAACACTGCCAGAAAAACATTTCAGAAAGCTTTTTATCTCTTCAACTCATAAGAGGATTGAAAGATAGCGACGCACGTACAAAAATTTTACAAGACCGAACAGTATGTACATTTAAACACCTGACACAGATTGCAACATCTATTGAAATGAGTAAAGCAGAAAATACATCAATGCTTCCGAATGAACAACCAAGTAGTGACAATATCAATAAAATTTCCACTGATTCCTACAATAATTCAAAAAAATCTCCTTTTAGAGGAATCACACCAAGAGATTTAAAAGGGAAATGTTTCCGCTGTGGTTTAAATCACGAAACCAAGAAATGTAGCGCTATAAACATAACATGCTATAAATGCAAGAAGGTCGGACACTTAGCTAGTGTGTGTCTACAACGGCGCTCAGATGCGAAGCCCAGTAAGACTACACCGGATATAAATCAATTAAACGACTCAGCGATAAGCGATGATGATGAATGGAATGATATTAATGTTATATCTGGTGAAACATCCGAAAAATACATGATAACGGTACACATTGAACATGCTAAGATGAAAATGGAATTTGACACTGGAGCCATACTTACTTCTATGTCATTACGAGACTACAGAAAATTGAAAATCGGCAAAAGAATCTTTAAAACTAATATAAAACTCAAAACATATACCGGCGAAGTAATCGAACCTGCAGGTGTTGCATACGTTCAATGCAGATGCCAAGGAAAAGAATTCCACGGTAAATTATACCTCATCAACAACAACGTTGACCCCGTTTTTGGCCGGAGTTGGATGAAAGAACTCGAAACTCTAAATTTAGCAGATATAAAAACTTTACAGCAATCAGAAAATCTAGAATTAGACCAGCTTTTGGAACTTTACAAGACATCAGTATTTCGATCCGACTTAGGCGAAATACCCAATTACAGAGGACACCTAAATCTACAAGAAAACACAAGACCAATTTTTATCAAACCACGTAGAATACCGTACGCTTTAAAAACCAAAGTGGATGAAGAGATCGAGCGACTATGCAAACAGGGTGTCATCACGAAAGTCGACCACTCTGATTGGGGTACTCCAGTGGTACCAGTTGTCAAACCGAATGGGAGTATCCGATTGTGCGCTGATTATAAAGTTACACTAAATAAAGTCATACAAGATGAACAATATCCAATACCTATGATAGAAGATATATTTGCAGAGATGAACGGAGGTAAACTATTCTGTACACTCGACATCACCCAGGCATATCTCAACATGACAATGGATGAAGAAAGCGCAATGCTACAAACACTAAGTACGCATCGAGGCACTTTTAAGGTGAACCGCCTAATGTTCGGCGTTAAGGTCGCGCCGAGCCTTTGGCAGAAATTTATGGATAAACTCCTTCAAGATCTCGAAGGTGTAAAATGTTTCTTTGATGACATCATCATTCAAGGCATCAACAAAGAACAATTACTACAGAGACTTAAGCTCGTGTTAGACAAACTAAAAGAAAGTAACCTACGAGTAAACAAAAATAAGTGCCACTTTTTCAAAACAAGCATCGACTATTTGGGACACACTATCGACAAAGAAGGTCTACACAAAAACAGAGAAAAGATTAACGCAATAATTAAAACAGAACGCCCAGTCAACACCGCAGAATTGAGGACATTTCTTGGAATGGCAAATTTTTACAACAAATTTATACCCAACCTATCATCGATCACGAATCCACTGAACAACTTACTCAAGAAAGAATCTAGTTTTCGATGGTCTACAGAATGCGAACAGAGCTTTATACACATTAAAAAAGAAATTCTAAGCGAAAGAGTACTTATACATTTTGATCCCAAGAGGCCCTTGGTTCTTGCAACAGACGCATCTCCACTGGGAATCGGAGCAGTACTATCACATAGACTCCCAGATGGATCAGAAAGACCGATAGCATTCGCTTCCAGAACACTATCGGATAGCGAGAAGAAGTACAGCCAAATTGACAAAGAAGCTACTGCCATATACTGGGGATTGAAGAAGTTCTTTTATTATTGTTACGGTAGAAAATTTATCCTAGTGACAGACCATAAACCACTGACAATAATTTTCCACCCACATCAAACGTTACCAGCAATGAGTACAATGCGATTATTCCACTACGCTCATTTCTTATCTGGATTTGACTACAACATTGAATACAGAACTTCGCCTAACAACTCAAATGCAGATTACCTATCCAGGTTCCCAGTAGAAAACACAAAGGCAAACAAAATGGACCAGAATTACAGCTTTCAACTTCAACAAATACATACCATTGATGTCAACCCAAATATCATAGCGAAAGAGACAAGTATTGATTCCGATTATACACCATTAGTACTCGCATTACAAACTGGCCGATCACTTAAAACGCTCGGTTACAATGATAATGAATTTACTTTACAAGATGGATGTATACTAAGAGGAACGCGAGTCTTAATCCCAAAAACATTACGCGAACGAGTGCTGGACGAACTACACCTCGGTCACCCGGGCATTGTGAAAATGAAGCTACTGGCCCGCAGTTTTGTATACTGGAAAGGAATTGACAATGATATCGAAACAAAAGTTAAGTCCTGTAGAACATGTAGATTACAACAAAATGAACCAGAGAAAGCACCACTACACCACTGGGAACACCCAAAGGGCCCCTGGCAAAGGCTTCATATTGATTTTGCCGGACCTGTTTACGGATACTATCTTTTAATAGTTGTAGACGCATTTTCGAAATGGACAGAGATTATACCTACTAAATCAACGACAAGCTCTTGGTGCATCCAAAAATTGAAAGAACTATTTTGCACCTATGGAACACCTCTACTCCTTGTCTCAGACAATGGCCGACAATTCGTATCGGGAGAGTTCGAAAAATTTCTAAAAGACTGTATGATTTCGCACAAAACCTCTGCTCCATACCACCCTGCAACCAATGGACAAGCTGAACGATACGTACAAACAGTCAAGAGAATCTTACGAAGCTTAGAGGGAGAAAGGGGTAATCTTCAAGAGAAACTTGTCATGGTAAAAACTCGCCTCAGACGGACACCAAACTTGAATGGTCAGACACCTTATCAGTTAATGTTTGGAAGAGAAGTTCGAACAGCATTACACTGCATGTTTAGAAACACCCATAAAAAAACTACATCAAAACATCAAGAGATCAAGGTCAGACAGTTGGAAGTCGGCGAACGAGTACAGGCCCGTGACTACACGAGTGCTAAGCACCATTGGCAGTTTGGTACTATCACAAGACGTCTAGGCCGACTTCATTATGAGATCCGCACCGACAACGGCGATGTCTGGCGCCGACACCTCAACCAGGTGTTGGCTGCATCTTATATTCAGCAGAACAGCTAAGAGGTTAGGAGGGGAGAAATGTGGTGAACCTAAACTCCACCTAAACTCCTTCTACTCTATGGTAGATGCCATATATTAATCATATAACGATTTGGCATTCTCTGTCAATAAATATATCAAACACGTAATGCTCGTATTTTATTAATACATAATAACTATCTACAAGTGTGATATTTGTTGTTTTCATTATTCTACCGGAGTAACTCTGTGAGTGATGTCAACCTCTGGAATCCAAATATTCTCTATGTCCTTGTTTGAATGTTTTAGAGTACTGTGTACGTGCTTTCAATACTAATGTTACATTGCTCTGTTTGGAATAAACTTGCCAAGTCATTCTAGGAAAATTTCGAAGAAAAAATATAGTGTGGATACCAAATCTAGACATGATTTGAATCCTTAATAAATATATGAATTAGTTTGCCTTAAATAATATTTTACGATGTTATGATGTCTGAGGTTTGCTTGAGGTTATTTTCGTACTAAATTATTTTATTAGTTTGCTTTTAAGGAGCGAATATGTAAATTGGAAACGTCGCTATGAATAAATTCGCAATTTATTTAAAACTTGATATAGTGTTTTTACAACTTAATATAACATTATACATAATGTATAGCATTGCGATATTTGGCGAACTTGACATTTGCGACCTTAAAACTGTTTTGAGTGTAAAATTGTTCTGACTAGTGCCCAAGTGGTACTAAGGCTGGTAATTAAATAATAAATGTTAACTTATTACTTTAATGGGCAATTAATCATATCAACCAGAATTAACATATTGAGTAATTGCTTTATCTTTCAAGGTAAGCTAATGGATCGTTTTTGCAACTGAACTCTCTAAAGAAATGAGTGTATCTGTGTAGAGTGACGCACGTGACTAGTTAGTTGCCTTCGCATGAGGTAGCATATTGCATAGGGTACCAAAACGATGTAATTAACTGAATTGAGCGCTTTTTCATCTTTTTCAGCTATGCGTTTTAAACCTAGAGCTAGCTTGAAATTGTCAGCTTTAAGTCGATAGCGAATAAAATATACTCGTAACCGGCTGTCCTGTATGACAAGATGCAAGAGCAAGGGGAGATTGTTAGGATCTTATGAAGAGGCGGTCCTTGAGCTCTGCCTAGACTTATGGGAAAATGGCGCGATTTTATGCATGTACTCGCAATAACTATAAGTTGCAGTCCGTTATAAACTGGTGTACGTGTTTGACTTTTCTGTAATCTGTTAATCACCTCAAAATGCTGAGGTGGTATTTTTAGTGCGAAACACAATGTTTTATGTTTGATATAACATGATCTAATAATACAGTTTCGGTGTGACGAAACTGATTTTCCACGTCAAGATAACAGCGTTTGCTTTAAAAGAAATAGTACAACATAAATGTGAAATTCGTGGCTAAGAATAAGTCACCTTTTTAACGACCGGTGGGTTTCATAACTTTAGTAAGGTTCAAGGCATACGGGTACTTTCTGATGAAACAATTGAGGAATACGAAGACTGTGAAAGAACAAGTGTAGCGTCAGTCGAAAGATGCAGAAAACCTGTTTGTTTAACGCTAAACGGATATCAAAAGGATGTAAGACCCGTGAATCATTGAGGAGATCCCACCCATTGTACTATCGACCTCAAAACACACCTACTGCCACAATTGGGAGGAAAATATATTATATAAAATCTCAGGGACTTCGGTGACCGAGAACTCTCTCTTTTCTAAAAGAGATACTTGTTTTAGAATACCTTGATCGCTAAAATACAATTGCCAAAAGCACTGAGTATAAAAGTAATGAAATAAATATTACTCATGCTGTGTTTGTATAGACGTATGTTTACACACTTTATGCAAAAGTGTAGTGTGTCTTCTCCAATTAAAGTTTAGTTATTACAAGTAAGCATATAAATAAACTCATATTATAAGTAATTGATCATCATATGAGTTTGCCTCTTTAGAATAATTTAACCATTTCAGAGTAGTTCTAACCAAATGTAGTTCAAAGAGAAATGAGATTTTCAAAATACATTTAATTTTTTTTACTGTACTACTAAACAGTTGTTTACATTTAAATATACTTTGTTATTATAAGCAGCTATTTAACATTTGCTTACATCGTAAACTACAAAAATATTTACTGAATTGTTCATGAATTTGAAAATAGATGAATATTTCAAATTAGTAAGTTAGTAGTATGTTATGACGGCCTCCGTGGCGCAGTGATTAAGGTAGTCGCCGTGCTACTACCAGTGCGTTGGGAGGTAGTGGGTTTGATTCCCACATGGAATAAATATTTGTGAGATCCATTAACAGTTGTTTCGGGTCGGGTTCTACTTTGTGTCCGTTGTTTGTATTTTTGTAAAAGTCCCCGCGACACAAGAGCAATTCTTAGTGCGGGAGTAAATAAAAAATACAAAATGTCGAGGAACCTATGGTTTTAGTAGTAGGTAGGTATCAGGTATCAGTATATAGAAATCGGTACAACAGGTAAGGTAGGTAGGTATCTAGGTATATATTTAAGAGAGGAATGTTGAGTTCAGTTATACAGTTACCTAATTATTTATCCTGTTAATTGTAACGCGTAGTATTCTAGTAAACTAGTAGTATTGTTTTCCCACATTACTCATTGTATAGATGACACTTCTCGTTATTGAACTAATAATAAACTACTATATATTGGCAAAAGCTAATGGTTGAATGTTATTATGGTTTTATTGTGTTATCGAGTAATCCATATTTATTGCTTATTCTGGTTCTGTATTTTTTTCTTATAAAACTGAGGAATTGGTATCTGTTCTAAAGAGCAGGCAATGAAACACACTCAGGGTTTCAGAGTTTGGTAGCGATAGCTATTATTTTATTGACCTTTTAAAAGCAGACTGCAAATAAACCTGTTTAAAATTCGCACGCTATACTTAAACGACAGAATTATGAACAACGTTATAAAAATAGTCCAATATGTTTATAAAGAAAATTATTTTATGTATCATTAATATTATATTAGTTTAACCAACGCCATCTATCGAAGAAGCTTAATATTAGTTAGTTACGTGCTACTCCGCAATAGATGGCGCAGCAAAAATAATAACGTAAATAAATTATAGATGGCGCTGTTGATCTGTCTTAAAGAAATACAACTTTACCCATTAACTACTTGCACATTTTTGTTTGCTTGTTAATCAAAACCCATTTCATTACTGCTCAGCTCACTATATAAGGCAGCCGTACTTAATTTATAGTCCAACAATGTGAGGAACGGGTCAAATTGATTGCGTAGTTGCTGTTGATGAACATCACTGTGACTACACCGAGTGCCTTGTTGTGGCGATCTAAAAATAGAGTGGCCACTCAATGACAACTTATTGTGCTTTATCATTTGATGATCTTTAGAAGTTTCATGAATATTTCAATTGTAAAGGAGTCATGCGCTTCAATTGCTTTCATTTAAATCGTGCGTTTTATTTATAGGCACGTATAAGCGGGTTAATAAGAAGAATGTGATTCGAGCTATTTTTGTGCCTAGGTACATAAAATTGGTACAATAGGTGCTAATGTACATAAATCTTATATATTGAACAGGTCTATCATAGCAGTTCCTACTAATTTCAGTTTTCTTTTTTGTAAATATCACTCATTGCAGACCCTGGAAACGTACATAGGTATAAGCAGCTTAAACAATAACCACCATACGTACATCAAATACGAGCACTATATTTTTTAACCAATCAACATAATACAATATTTGCAAAACCAACATTCAAATCGAAAGTAATAAAATACAGACGGCAAGGGTCCTTTATTCAAATTCATTCAAGTTTAAACGATTAAACCGTCGTGTCGGCACTTCGAAGAAATATCATTACAACATTGAATCACAACATTCACACCATCGACTTAAATGAAAGAAACCCTCAGATTTATCATTCGACATCTTGTTTTACCGTTTATTTGCGGTCCAACATACGTACTGCGTGTAATCGATGTATAACGCTGATAGCCTTACGGGTAAATCAATAAATATGTGAACAAAAACGTCTATAGCGTTTAGACTAAATAGAGCATGTATTTAGAGAAGCCATTTATAGGTTCAAGTAAGTATGGTGTAGAATGCTACTAAGTGTGATCTATTGTGAGTATTGTGCTGTAGATATGTTTTTCTTGCAGTTAATACTACGGTGATGTTATCAGTCCTACTTGTACAGCTCTAGGTAGAGCTCTAGGTCTGAACCTTTACAAAAATATAGTTTTTTCGATAATACAAAATATGAAGTCAACGCTTCTAATATAGCACTAAATAACACCAATGAATAAAAACCAGAAAGAGATGACAACTAGACTTAAATTGTTAAAGGAATATTTGACATCATTATTTAGGTCAAAATGTGCAAACACTTAAGAAACGTAGCAAAAATTAAAATGACTAAATACGAGTATGCTACCAGATCGGAACATGGAGAGCTGACGAGAAAACGAAAACCACTAACTTTTTTCAATACCCAAATCAATTTTACAGTACCCACATTACAATTAAAGATAGAGTTAAAGATTTGGCAGGAATTCGAATCCTTCAAACATTGGCACGATAGACGGTTCATATCTATCATCATAATATTATCAATACCGTTTAACAATGGTCGTTGTAATACGAAGTAGACAAGGACGGCCAACTGCACTTGGTATTCGCTCAAGAAATAATACAATTAAATAATAGAGGCCCGAACGGGGTCCTCGCTCCTGGTGCTAAAGTGCAGCCGTCAAATAATCTTGATCTATGAACGTATGTGCGAAAAGGAGAGCAACTATCACAATATCCTTTTAGAATTTGATACATTAATTATTATTAACGTATACATAGAAGTATCATACATAGAAGGAATACTATTTCACTAGCCTGTATCGAAAAACTTTCGATCTCTCTATACGAAGATATTATTTTGCATAGCGCATCAGAACAATCTTAATTTTAAAGAAATGCACAACAATTCGAAAATTCTTTTATTTTCTTCGATAATTGGCAACCATTACAGAAGTTTTAAGTGTCACTTGTCGTGATTCACTATGATCAGGACATTAGTTGATACCCTGTTCAATAACTTTTTCCTACAATAAAGACTACGGTAAGTGTTAATACTATCAGTCCAGTTCTTCTATGGCAAGGCGGCGGTTCGTTTACAAAGTCAAAATATCTCAACGAGCACTTATTTCTTACACTAATAAAATAAATCTCGTGCCCTATTAGGTTTATTGCTTGGTTATAAGTATAATTTTATTCGAGGTACTGCGTAAGTTACGACTTTACATATTACTGTCACCTTTTCTTAAAGGACAAGTTAAGAATTAAGGCTAACTTCATGATAAAAGTTACGAGCGAAAAAGTGAGAATGTTTTTTTCAGTGACAGGTTATTCGAAAAGTTCTAACCTGAAACAACATAAACTTACAAAATTTCCACTTATGGTATTGCATGGATAAATTCAAATTGATTTTTATTGAAGTTATTGAAATACTGTTCGTATATAGAAAACGATTTACGATAGTGACTCATGAATGTAAGCTAGCTTACGAACTTTCTACGTATTTGCAGAATGTGCTAAAGGGTTAATTTCAGGAACGTTACTCACGCATCGAATGTGACTCACGAGACAGTTCTATTTTTGACGATATGAGTCTGCTTTTGTCTGGCTCTCGTCTGCGATAGGTTTAAACCAGACAATCAAGCTAAGCACTAAGCAGAAATAGTGTTTATAAAAAAATAATAACGATTCTGCCTCGGGCTTGCAGAGACATAATGAATAATCGTCTCAAGAGCATTGTAAATGAATTCAATCGTAAGGAATCAAATGGTACAGATCTAATGAGGTAATATGGCCTAAAGCAAAAAATACCGATCGTCTACTGAGTAGTACTGAGTCCCCTTGACTGATTGGCGAATGAGATCGATTGATATAATACGTTAAGATTTATTTCTTCTAACGAAGTGTTAAGCCAGGTGTCAAACTGGCCACGTTAAGCCACGCGTAGACGCCCAGTCTATGAAGGTGAATGTTTATTATTAGTACATTAAGATAATGTTGTCTGTTTGTATATAATTTAATTATATTCTCAGGTTATATTTAGAAAACCGTCTAGCAGATGAATTGTTTTTATTTTCTCATCGTCAGTCATTTATTAATGAGAAATAAAGTTCCATTTTTGTTTAGTCCTTAATTGAGCGATGCAGGCAAATATCAATATCTTTTATCGCACATCCGTTAAGCCGTTCGCTGAGTTGATGGATGTTTCTTGAGCGAAGTATCTTAGCTTATCATACATGCATTCTTTAGAACACACATTCGGCCGAAAAAGAACCGGCTAAAGAGACAAACATCCTTCTTAGATAACACTTTTATTATATGACTAAAGCTCCGTTTATTTCTTAGGCATGTGTCCAGAATACAGCAGTTGGAATACAATATGACAAAATGTAAGTGAAACGTTAAGCGATACATGTGCGAGGTAGCGGGGTAAAACGCGAGCTGAAACACTATCAAAAAGATTTCTTTATGATATTGCAGTTTTTATTACGAATAATTTAGTAATGTTTTTCCCCACGTACCGCTTAGTTAAGTCCTATATCACTTTTAGAAATACAATCTTAAAAAAACAACGCTTGTCCAAGATCTACAAAAACCCTGGCGGAGCGACGTTTTCACTCAATAATTATTCGCGAAGCTTTCGAAATGAGAAAAACCCGACTGTTTAATGTTTTACGTGCCTACTACGGGTTTTTAGTACTTGCAAGCGAACCAACAGGCTAAATATAGCAATCTATATCTTTTAATACACAAACAACTAATATAGTGTGTCTTAAATATTTTCCCTATTCCATTCACCGTCTGTCTGTTTTGTCATGTAACAAAAGCGTTGTATTTACATGAGTATTGTATTCAATAACTAATTGTAGCGTCTGGCTTTTGAACAGTAAGTCATGTAGTCAGTAACGCAATGCTGTACAGTCGGTACTTTCGAGTATCGAGAGTTTGACATTTAAAATGTACTGCAAAAATAGTTCTTACGACGCCCGCTAGAGGCGCATAACTTGTCAAACAAACTTTTGATAGCTAAGCGGTTGTCGGTAGTCGATAGTAGTAGAAAATGCGGTACAGATGTAAGTTGTGAGCGGTTGTGTATGAGAGAACTATACTAAGAGATAATTGTTAGATAGAAGCACAAAGTCATGTAATGTGCTGTTTGAGTTTACGCGTAACATAGTAAAATTGGAACGGACTTTGGATACCAGATTTGTGTCATCTGTTATAATTAAAGCTAATTTATTAGTTGCATAAAAGTGTACTTTTAAAACAATTTTATGTAGCTGTCTTTTAGCAGCAGAAAATTATGAAACTAGATTTAACAACGTAAATTCTTTCTTTGAAAAGAAAATCTAATGAATAAGTGAATGTTCCTTTCAGAGCGATAGAATAAAAAACAATTTAAAAAAAAAAATCAACTATACCACGTCATTAATCGAGTGTCAACATACTGCAAGTGTATATTCTACATTATACAAATAAGTAATTCTAAGGATTTATCAAAGACTTTCAAAGCTTATTAAATACTTTCACTACTCAATAACATGACCATAAAATTAAACTTCATCAGTACAGTGGACCTCAGGCTTAAAAAGTGATATCCAAACTGGCCGGACTAGCCATACGCGTGTAATCGGATTAGACTATAGATAACACGACCCGTTGACATGTCCGATAGCATTTATGTTACAAGTCGCATACGTAATAGGGCCTAGGGTTATAACGTTATAATTAACATAATCGTTATGAGAAAGGAATTAGTTTCGTTAATAGTTATCATGTGATTGTTGTTAGGTAGCGCTATCCCGTGGCTTTGCCTATGATTTCGTTCGCAACGACTTTTTGTCTTATCTATAGATTCTTATTTAGTAAATAGAAAAATAATGCTTTTTATACTTTGCTCGTGGCCCTTTCAAGGACTTTTTGAAACCAGAACTTGCATCTAACTTTTATGTCTGGCAGATCGACAACTAAACTCTACAATGATTGTACAACATATACTTTTTTTGTATAAATTTAATGTCTAATAAGTTAAGGTCAGTCAAAAATGCAATTAATATAACACCAGAAGTGTTCGTTATTCTAAAAGATTGACTACATACTATAAACAGCACTTGTAAGGTCATTGACTTAATATATTAGACAATTTCAGTAATTTTCCAAAAATATCTTCGACGTCGAACATAGCAACGTTATAATTATTTATATTACCTAATGATAATGTTTATATTCGCGAGCTAATCATAGTAATTGGTAATTGGAATCGGCGTCTCGACATTTGCGATACATATAAATTAAAGCGATTTCAACTACCGTTCATTTAAATAATTAATTTTCGGTGACAGTGAATAAATTTCATATAAATTGCCATTAGAGTACGTTTTAATAGTTTCGGTCATGTTCATGTTTTGCTTTTTATTAGCTAACTAGCTGACCCGCGCAACTTCGCTTGCGTCACATAAGAGAATCATAATTTTGCCCGTTTTTGTAACATTTTTCATTGGTACTCTGCTCCTATTGGTCGTAGCGTGATGATATATAGCCTATAGCCTTCCTCGATAAATGGGCTATCGAACACTGAAAGAATTTTTCAAATCGGACCAGTAGTTCCCGAGATTAGCGCGTTCAAACAAACAAACAAACAAACAAACAAACAAACAAACAAACTCTTCAGCTTTATAATATTAGTATAGATGAATAAATAGTGTGTTGATGTCAAAATGATGTATTGGACAAACATTTGATTAGAAGTCGTTATTTAATCAAGTACCGTAAAATATAATGTCATTTAATTCGGGCGAAATTTTGGAGTACGACCACAGATACCTAGGTATTTAATTTTATGACGAAGTTATGACGAATTTATATATAAAAAAAGGCTAAATTGAGGTTACTAAACTAGGAGGCAAGGAAACATTTGTACTATTTAAAAATGTTGTGGCGCGGTACCTCTTTACAGATTTTCAACAAAGGGTGCTAACTAAACCCAAAAGAACAAATATTCGTTTGAACTCACGTTCAATGCCATACGTAGACAGGTATTTCTAAGAGTAGTAGCCGCGTTATAAGCATGTTATCTAGTGGTAGTAGAGTTTGAGGCGCTCGTAGCCAACAGCCAGCTCATCGGTCGGTAAACGATCTGTGGATTAAGCAACCGTTGGCGCGGTCATTCTATAGATGGGTGACCGCATAGTGGTATTCGAACTGAGTGTCTCCGTGCTTCGGAGGGCACGGATGATAAAAAGTCGGTCCCGGTTGTTGTCTACTAAGATAACAGTCGTTAAGCCATGTCAAAGGCCTTTCGGGCGGCTTGGACAACTTTGACACTAGGTTGACCACTAACCATACGATAGATAGATAGATAGTGCGAGAATGAGAAGAATCTATTTCATAAATTTAATTATTTTTGTACATCGCAATCCCTAATCAACCTCGATCTAAAACCCTTCAAGCAATCATCTACTACAACCGCTAAATCATTATAAGTATTGAATAAATTATATTGACATCACAATATTCTCTATAAGGAGCCGATAAAGCATCTTGTATGGATAAGGAATAGGACATCCTGTGAGAATAATTACATAATATATCAAAGAACATAGAAAACATGTTTTATAACTTAACTTATTAATAGTAGGCGGGTTCCTAGTAAATGAATATCTTGATTCTTAGATAAAGTATAGAGGTGTAAATCAATGTGTTCTATTTATAGGAGAACTTGATATTCTTAGAGTAGGGAGATAAGTAAAGATAGACGCATGTCTGAAGAAAAAATATTGCTGAGCTTTCCCTCTTCCCCAAAGGACAGTAGAATTATATTTAAATAGTTTAGTACATTTTGTTAAATGTAAAATGCAGCTATTAGAGCAGAATAGAACATTAGACTTAAGAGACATTTCCACCGGACTGCACGAAACTCGGCTAAGGAACGGCTCCTAAATCGATACTGAAAAGCCAGTTATATTTAAGCTACTGTCAAAACAGTGACAATGATAAGAAAATATTAATTTCAAGCGTGTAGTGTATTGATATGTTGAACTTAAACATTATAGGCATACTTCACATTAAGATCTTGCTTATTAAAAGAAAAGAGGAATCAAATATTATATATCTTGACTCCGGTGAAACATACCCAAGAGGCGTGAATGTGATAGCGCTGTACAACGAATCATTTCCAAAACGATTTACAAGCGATTATTTTGAGTATCTGTCTTGTATAATGATACTGATTTGAATATAATCATATACTAAGAAATTCTGCAGTCACTTTCGAACTGTTTATTATTAAGCCAAATTGCCTCATTAAAAATGTGATATTGAATTTAGCCAATGTCTGCTTTTTTATATGCGTAATTATTCTGGAACGCTGCTTATTAAGAACGCAACGGTTAGCATTTTTTTTTGTACGGAATACTATTTTAACACGTTCTACGAAGAAGACTTCAGAAATCCTAAACATGTGACGCGTCCCGTATACCTTAAGTCTTAAGTTATATGCCGACAATGTTTCAATCCACCTCCTTATGCGCTTAAATTATAACCTTTTAAGATTCCAAGGAGCAATTTCTTATTTTAGTTAAAATTTCAGCAAACAAACGGGCCAATTTTGGGCGTATCACAATAATTATAATTAAAGAATTCAATATACCCGTTCTCGCGATTTGCAACTTTGCCTCTCGAGGTTTAACGCGGCATTTTCCCTGATAATTACATATAATTTTATTTATGCTTGCGGAGTAATCGTCTCTCAGTGCACTTATTTGGTGGTCCGCAATTTTTATTCGATTTTTAGCAAAAATACCGTCTGACAACTTGATAATTTAATGTTGCAATTATTTCTTCAACAATAAGACCGAGAATTGCGTAACAATTTGACTCCATGGAATTGCAATAAAATTGTCGATTGTAGATTATTATCACTGTTATAAAGTTGTACAAGTTTGTCAAAGTGATTTATTTGTATTCTGTGTACCGACACTGTCTGTGCAGCCGTGAAATTGATGAGGTGTGAATGAAACTGGACTCAAATCCGTGTAATATAAGTTTCTTTTTTCGTTACAAGAACTTGTCATTGCCTCGTGCCGCCCCTTTTTAAATGGCCATTAATTTGTCTTAACGTACCCACCTTACCCAGTTTTCGGAAATAAATTACGAAGTTGTTATTAATAGCGCTTCTGTATTATTGGCTCTATAAAAACGTTTTCACTTAATTCTGGAACGGGATTATTATTAAATTTAGCTCAACATTTGTCTATTTTTTCTTAGAAATGCGTATGTGAGAGTGTGGTCTGCTCTTGAGTATGTCAGACACGAAGAAATGTTATAGCGACCTAGTTATGAGTTTTCTATTCATAATCCCTTCATGTCAGTAATGTGTAAAATGTCTGTTTTACATGTCGTATGTTTCATGACAAACTTCCTTTAAATGTATATGAGACACGATGGAAACCGAAAAGCTTGGCATCTGCCAGTAAAACGTCTTTTATAATTTTGGCATACTTTTGTATTTAAATCAAAGACATTATCGCAGGTTACTTATACTATATAATCCGTTATATGGTTCTACACATGAAATGCAGTACATGCAACACGTTCTAGGAAAGTTATTAGAAACCATTCTAAGGTTCATTGACCCGACATTAAGTGACCACGAAGGCTAGATTGTACCACGGCCTTAAGACCGCAACACAGCAAAAGTTTGCGGGCACCGAAGACATTAAACGATCAAGCATCACGACTTTTATAAAAGTCAGGGTAACAAGAGCATTGAAGGTTCAGATAATCTGGGCTAAATGTTGGAAAGATGATTTGTCGCACTGAAACATGAATATTCAATTTAAACTTTTGACAGAGCGACCTAAGAGAGAATTATGACTTTTAATTATTACCGAAAATTACAAAAGAACTTATAAAAATATCAATTACCACAACAATGTTATAATGTTCTTGGTCGGACTCCTTTTTCAGCGTCTATTTTTCTTTGGCTGCGTTTTTAAGCAACTTTTTACAAAGTCGTATGAACTCATTGTTATGAGAAGCCAGAACAAGTCATAGGTACGTTTTTTCGTGTCTAAAGCCTGTCCACTTTCTCTATCAGCTGACGAATTAATATTCATCATTCATTTCTTTGTATTGTAAATCAATTTTACAAATACGTCTGGTATGTGTTTTTATCACAAGATTAATTATATCCGCGATAATTAGTAATTTGATTTGTAAACAAATCTTATCCTGTTATCATTGTTTTGTTATATGTAGGCGTCAGTCAAGTTTATCAATTTGAGTCAATCGTTTCGTGGAGACCTCCCACAATATAGTTTTTTATACATTCATTATCGACCGCAGATACGTGTATCATGTTAATTCTAGTACATTATGATAGTTGAAGAGCGAAACGAAATTTCTAGAAATTGAAGTGACAGTCAAATATAAATAGAGCACAAGACACTTTTCAAACTTTATATCTTCATTACCATCTTTTTATATTTCTCATAAGTATGTTAAAGTATTTTCTGCAATTTTCCTTAAGATTATAATTATATTATCGTCGTCGGACGTCCGTTAGCTGTAGAGCTGTTATATTTACGCGCACTATGAATGTCAACTTGAGACATATTTTAATTTAATTTATGAACTTGTGGTTGCGGTTAAACCTACAATGTGACATGAAGCGAATAAAAAGTTTAATAGGCTTTTCGAAGCGCCTTGAGAGCGAAAACACTTCTTATATCCTCCTCATTATGTGTAATGACGCCTTCTGTTGACGAAAATACGCACTTGAATGATCATTACAGAAATATTGACGAATATTTATTTTCAAAATGATTTTTCTTCTGTCTTTATTTTCGTAATTTCTACACTAAACTTTCTAAAATACGTAAAACTATCATAAAAGCGACATTTCTTTTGATTTTTTAGATTCTTTTAGCAAGATTATTTGGCGGAACTACGTGGGAGTCCGATTTCGATCTGGAATCTCCGGAGACATGGGTTGTTCAAAGACGACCGCTTTCGTCCCGCGTCACGGTCGGAAGTGGGCAGTTCTCGTCCACCGGCTCACTTCCGCCACTTAATAAAGTCCTATTCGTCACGAATTAGGGCTGTCACGAGACACCAATCGATAACCTGTATCCCAGGTCGAGTTACATTCATAGCAGTATGTGTGTGTACCGCGGTTAGCAAAACACCTGTCGCGGTTACGCAATAGTGTTGTAACAAAACATCAGGACTATTTATACTTCTTATTGTTAGGGATTATTTACTGATGGTAGAAGTCGTAAGAAATTTATGGATCATCGTAATATAGGTAGATTAAAGTTGTTTATAATAATGAAACTAAAACACTACAATATACCAATCAATATAAATACTAACGATTTATTTATGTTTCAGAAATTTATAGGATAATCAAAGTTGTGAGCACTAAGTTGAAACAAAAGACGGAATAGCTTTCAATTATTTTAAACGATAAGTTAACTCGCCGAGTCTCGTGATCCGCTAACAAAGGCGGCGACAAAACAATCAATTAGAGTTCCCCTTTACTTGTCAAACAATTTTGAACCTTATAGCAAAGTCATGCGGACAGTATTTTTAGAATGCATAATTCTTAAATATTTGTCTTCTTAGGCATGTCACGCTAAGATAAGAAGTGACCAAATCAAATAAACAAAACAATAATGACCAAAGTCACATGACATGTCACTGATGCAAGTGCTGCTATATTTAGAACTGTTGCCACGACCTAATAGGTATGTACGTATGGAGAGATAACTGATTGATGGACTTATATTATGTTCATGTTAAATTAGGTCCGATAACGACTAACGAAATTTTATCAACGATAAAATAATACTATATCGGAAAATATGTCAGCATAAAATATGAGGAAATGGCGCTAAAATCTTTCAGGTACTATATCTATAAAAATCAATTAATAATAATAGCAGTTGTGCGATTCTGTACAATCGGTACTGTCGAGTATCGAAAGTTTGACATTTAGAATGTACTGCCAAAATAATTCCTACGACAGAGGCGCTGATCAAATTTTTAAACAAAATTCTCGATGACAGGTCGGTTGTCGGTAGTCAATAGTAGTAGAGAATCGAGCTACTGTAGCAATTATTTTAATTCAAAAAACAGATAGGGCTCAATTACAAACCGAATTAAACTCATAAGAATCAGTATTTCTCTATGAAATTGAAGAAAATAGTAGTGTTTCATGCAAAAGGTTTTCGTGTAAAAACTAGGTTTATTCTATTTACAGATTGAAAATATGATCTCGATAGTTTCTCGAAATATCGTGTTACTTATCGCGGTCGAAGCTTGTCTCTCCATGTAAGTACAAAGATTATCTAATGTCAATTTAAATAAATTGCTTCATATTTCATCGTGATTACTTGCAATGGTTTCCTTATTTTATAATAACCGACTTTGAGCGTAGTGACTAAGTTCCTATGAATCAGAAAGTGAACCTTCACCGTATCTTATTCAGCTCATCGACAGGTGATTAAAGCTGTCTATCCTTCTAAGATTATAACTGCGAAAGTTTGTATGGATATTTGTTAATCTTTGAGATAAAATCTCTTGAATGAAATTCATATGTAAATGTGCTTTT
Organism: Anticarsia gemmatalis; assembly: GCF_050436995.1. NCBI lineage: Eukaryota > Metazoa > Arthropoda > Insecta > Lepidoptera > Erebidae > Anticarsia > Anticarsia gemmatalis. The sequence goes on from NC_134760.1 coordinate 7,100,430, forward strand.
TAGTATAGAACATATTTTCACGAATTAGACTATCAATATTGTTTTCTGGAAAATCTTATATTAATAGTTGAAGAAGATATCGATAGTTTGCCAGCTCTAAAATAAATTCCTGTAGAATGCATGCGTGGAAACGGTTACCGTTCTAATTATACAATTAATAAGGAATTCAATTTTGAAAGACGAATAAGAAATTAAAATGAAATACAAAATTCAAGCCATTAAGAATATTAATTGCAGTATTTGATCAAATTCGGCTCCGAATGTACTTCAGTCGTATGCACTGAAGAAAAAAGTATTCACTTTGGCATTCATGACCCTAAATTATATTTAAATATACATCAATTTCTATTTATAAATACGAAATAGTGACACATTTAACGCAAGAAAGCATAGTAATTGGTACGTGACAAAGGGATCTGCAATTTTAAGGTAATCCGACTCTATTGTGGTATAAAATATTCCGATCACGTACTGTTAAGGTTGATTGTTTAATCACTATTAATCAGTATTGATTGTCACACACACGTGATTCACCCATAGGTCCGGTCTTTGATCATCAGATGAAATGGTTTTTCCAGTATTGGGCAATTTTACAATTTTATTCACATATTGTATTCTAACCACAAATAAGACCTACCATAGACGAGCCATAAGGTAACATCATAGACCAAACGATTTAAAAAATATAATACATGGAACAGAACAATTCCGATTATTCTGTATAGTATTTAAGTCCATACTTTGAATACGTGCGCTTTTCTAATATCATATCATTCAATATTCACTATCTAATTTCTTTTTTTAAGCTTTTTTTTAAGCAACTGCCGTACTAAGAATTGCTCTCTTTGACAATAGGAGCATACATCACATTCATAGAGCCATTTGTGTTAATATTTTTATTTGCTTGAAGACAACACGTAGGGCATTGAAACAATACATTTTAAATCATATTTAAATATAGACAAATGTGCTGCAGTTACATTTTATAAGTATTTATACATGCCAGTACTAAATTATAAAACAGATGTAGACAACATTGCAACCAAATATGGGCAAGCGTATTTGTTAATGTATTTGTAAAATGCAAGTTATTCTACAACGCCTAGTTCTAATTCGATTAAACATGTTCGCGATAAAAATAAATAACATAGTTGAAATTAATTAATGGAAACTCTCCCACAAAGGTAGAGATATGACTATAAAGTTAATGGCTTGAAATAAAGTGTACTTAAATGGTGAGGAATAACAAGTTTATTTGTCGCTAAGATCAACACAAGTGATGGGCACACGCGTTCAAAGAATGATCAACGTACCTACTATGATCTCAAGAAAAAAAAATGTGAATTCGAAAAAATATCCACTACCTACATTAAAATAGTAAGTTAAGAGTAAAGAATGTATATTAATACTAGCTTCTGCCCGCAACTTCGTCCGCCTGAAAAAAAATCCCGGGGAAAAAGTTCTCTTTATGTTGGTGCAGGTAATAAACTATCAGTACTTTCATAAAAAGAAATCCGAGAGATAAAGAGTAACAGGCAAAAAGACATACATATATCCATCCTCATAAATCGCATTATAATATTAGTAGGATATTGTTTTCGCTTATTGAAGAAATGAAAGCAAATGTATCGTTTAAGCTGATAAATATAATTGGCAGAAAGAAAGAAATGCAAATATCAATACAGAGAATTGAAGACAAGGACAGAACTAATTGTCTGCCCGACAAGCAGACGATGATCTACTTGATATAACTACTTGCACAATAATAAAATATTATGTAAGAGACGCTATTCTGTGAAAATATACCTTATTTATTTATCATTAAATAATACACTTCTATGTGCACTTGGCCAGCATGGTGGACTAAAAGCCTAACCCCTCCCCCTCATTTGGGAGGAGACCCTTGCCCTGCAGTGGGACAGTAATCAGTAAAAAAATGCACTTTTAAAAAATCTTTATAAGTGAAGATACGCTGCTGTATCATTTATGGTACAGTCGATCAAAGGCTTGACACAAATCCACGTGCACGAATGCATGCTTAATGCCTCTAGTTTCTGTCTCAAGTTATTACACTTTATACACACAACATATCGCTTTAAGAGAGCAATAAAATTAATTCACAAAATCATAGAATTGCTAGTAGAAAACATAAAGTTATGGCACGGTATTGCATTCCTATTACTTCATTCCGATCATCTGTGTTTGGACCCGTGTCAAGATTTCGTGCTAATTCAAGCCAAATAATTGACGCGATTATGGCATTACTTATGTATTTTCGGAGCAAATATGACAACTCAATAATATTGAGCTACTGCACCAAATTTAAGTACACGTGTTGCATACAGACTCGAATAAATAATTATAGTGATTACCACTCAGAATTACGGTTGATATTTTCTTTCTTCAAATCGTGTGTTTTGTGTAACGACTTGAAGGTACTCATCAGTTTCAAGCACGAGACAAGTGGTTAAGGTTTTAAACAAGACCAGTTATCAGTCCTTCAAAATTCAAGAGTTTGAATACTGAACGTTTCGTTCACATACCTATCACATGAACATATCTATACTAATATTATAAAGCTGAAGAATTTGTTTGTTTGTTTGAACGCGCTAATCTCAGGAATTACTGGTCCGATTTGAAAAATTCTTTCAGTGTTAACCCATTTATCGAGGAAGGCTATATATTGTCACGCTACGACTAATAGGAGCAGAGTATCAGTAAAAAATGTTACAGAAACGGGGAAAAATTTCACACATTCTCTCTAATGTGACGCAATCGAAGTTGCGCGGGTCAGCTAGTAATTCATTTAAATAAAATTTACAAACAATGATAAATAGTAATATGCTATAAATAAAATAAAGTCAGATCAAATAAGATCAGAGAAATCAAGCGTGACTAAACATATTAGAATTACAACACTATTACGAACACATCGTACATTAAACGTTTATCATAATGACAAATGGTTGATTAAAGACCGCGTTAACCCACAAATCACCATTTGCCAAGCTCTCGATGTGACAGTTTTACGTGACCTACATTTAGGTTTTGCAGGTAATATACTACTTGTGAGTTCTCGCCGACAATTGATGGACCAATTAAAAAGAAACGAAACGTTCTGTTATCATTTTCGACCAGTTGTTTAAATAAATGGGAACAGAAGTGACGGTTTCAGAAGTAAATCAACTTTCGCTTTTTTGTTCTCTTAAAATTTATGTGAATTGATAGTCTTGTGTACTTATCGTCAAGTGTTATCAGGTCGTAAGTTAATTCGAAGCTTTAACGTCAATAAATCTTTACGTTCTTGGCGCTTTTCTGATAAAAATTGGGCATTCTGTATAATGAGATGTATTTTCATCGTTTAAACAAAGCTCTTTTAAAGATATTATCAATACCAATATATTGATGTTCTGAGCTCATCAATGAATTTAATCATTACTTGTTACCGCACATCTTTTACTAATTGAACTCATTATTTATATATAATACAAATATTATTTTGAATGCAAGGCGATACGTTATTTAAAAGTTGTTTTGATTAATGTAAGTGACAAAGAGTGACAGATAAAAATAAAATAGTAAACTGCATCGTGTCTGAGTGAACATGACAATCTAAAATAGGTCATACCTCTGTATGTAGTCACGTTAGCAAGCACAATCCGAGCAAAACTAGTAGCAACCGCCGGTACAAAGAAATTAAAACTGGTTCGATGTTCTTGACTAAATAGCGTGCATTGCATTCATTTGTTTCAAAGATAAGGGTTAGGTCAAAGTCTACATGTTTTCAAATTCCCACTCAGACATTCTAATTAAGATCAAGTCGCTTTATGTCAAGGGAAGAAATTCAAGTAACTTTATATCAAAATAAAAAGAAGTATAATTTGTTTGGATCAGCAATTATAAGACAATAATAATTATGTTCAAGTTTAATCCAAACCAATTAAAAGGCATGACATACGTAGCACCATATTTATTGCTTAACATTAAGGCGTGTTGCACCCAAATAAAAGATGCGAATAAAACCAAAATATATTGCATAACGATATTTTACGATATACTTATACGAAGGCGAACATCGGAGTTCGGAGCACCAGTTAATAGACATCCGCAGCCTCGTAAAGTAGTGGTTGCGCAGGACAACCTTATACAGGGATTCGACTTTTATACGTTTCCACACAACAATGGCAACTGGTACCGCGCTGATATTTACGACATTACGAAACTTGAGAATAAATTAGATAAAAAAAGATTGAGGACATTACCAAAACATTATTCTCATAGAAATGCAAAAATACGCAGAGCCACGCGTCATATGTATGGAAAGGAAAAAATATAATGTAAATAATATTGTAAGTCAGATCTGTACATTCAGAATGGTGCAGTACGCAAATTAATCGTATAAAGCGTTGTAAAAACGTTCGAGGTATTCGGACTAATTAGCGTACTTTTAAAACATAATTCGCTTATCTCCGACCTAATTTGGCCACAATTAGGTATAATAAAACATCTGCAATAAAGTCGTAATGCTGTAGATATCCTTACAATTTCATTAAAAGTTACAGCCATGATGTCCTTCTTTGGCACTCAGACACAGTACTTGAACAATAAAACGAAGTCAGATTGTCGTTGAATCACTTGACACACATTTGTGGTAAAAGAAATTCTTACGGCAACCATCAAAGATATCTAATTTGAAATTGATGGAGAAACCTATTTAGGATCTAATATCTATAAAGAATCCAATTAATGACTTTAGGTTGGGAACACTACACTATAAACCTACTGCAATATGTAAATAATGTTAGCAACTTATCTGCGATCTTGAAATTTATAGTCGTGAGTGGAGAATGCATATCTAATGGTTAAATTATGTCGATGTGTTCAGATATTTATAGGTCGATTATATTATGAGTGAACAATGAGAGATAAATAAATGAAGTTGCGTAATTTTATGTGGAATTATTGCTTCTTCATGTTTATTTTAACTAAACTAGACAAAAGTAATACTATGACAGACTGAGAAGAATATTAAGTATTTATTCCATGGTAGGACCGGCTTTTCATGTTATTTTTTCAAAGATTTTACCTCGTTGAGTAAGTTTAGGCCTTAGGCTTCGTTAATATTTATCAATAATCTTAAGTAGTATGCTAATATGCTTGTAGAACCTAAAACGCTAAAATTCTATTAATAGTTAACACACGTTAATTTATTTAAAATTACTCGTTTATCTTCGTAACTGAATAATTTTGGATACAACATGTTTTAAAGAGAAATAAGCCTGATTTGTCATAGTTTCTATAAAATTATATTTGTACAAAAACTATACATAGCTAGATTATTTCATAAATCATCCATTTCACCACGTTGGATACAATAACTGGTAATATTTCGAGCTAAGTTTCCAGCTCGGTGGGTTTATTTACACTGGCTGTTCATGGTTCGCTTATAAAGTTCAAAGGCAAAAATAATTGTTTTACAGTACATAATTTTGCCAGAGCCGTATGTTTTAAAAAATATTAATAAAATCTAATTTGAAATGTATTGTTGTTTACGCCTACCATTCTTAAACTCACAGAATCTATTTATATCATCTTCCAAAATGTATTTTCGTAACAGATTATTCTCAGTTAGAAACAAAAGACTTCTAGTAAACAGTTACGTGACTAATTTAATCTTTGTATCACAAATTCTTTGTTTCGAAATTATACTTTGCTTTCCTGGTATTTTTAGCACAAAGACATTGGATTCCTTATCAATATACTTAGTCAGAATGTCAACAGCTTGTTCATCATCATCACTGAAACTACTCTGCATTATCGCTTTTCAATCTATACTTTAATTATTTCAGACATATTGCTAGTAAACAGATACAATATTATCGTATTCACATTATCATTCGATGTCAAATCAAAGCAATTTATTGACTCGCTGTCTGCATATGAACGCAAAATTCCAACAATCTGCATAAGATACGTTTGACAGGGACAAGTGATACAGAAATGTTATTTAGTATCGACCGAGCCGATAACTATGTAAATGAAAAGACGTCAGTTATAAGTTAAGTACATAAACGTTTTAACAAACATTTTAACAAAGAAGGCGTACAACTGACTGATATTATTAATGAAGCGTTCAGTATGGCAAGTTGTTCTACATTATTAATTAGTTAATGTCCGACATAGTACGGCCTCAACCTTGGATAGCCTAACCTTTTGAACACCATAGTCTCGATTATCTAGTACAAACAAAACATGCACGTTAAATACACTTAAACCTTGACATGGTAACAATTAGAGTCTAAAGTGACATACCTACGTGTTAAACATTTAAATACATTTTAGGGCTTTTAAGTCAATCTTACTACATACAGAACCTCATTTTTTGTGATAGAGTTATTGTATAGTTATTTAATTGTATTTCGAGTGTACGTATTGTTAAAATATTAATTATGATCACGTGAAAATGAATACTGATACTGACCCTACTAGCACATAGGTATAATTACTCTGATTCCTTTACAGTTTTTCTCAGAATATCGTGTGTCCATTTATATTCTCAGCCCTTGCGGTTAATACAAATCTGTCTCAGTAAATGTCAACCGTCATGGTGACCGCTTTACATTCAAAGGTCAAACTTTTCACGTGCGTTTTAGAATTGAAGAAATTATTGTAAAAGTTGGAGCTACATATGATGCATCAAAATACACAATAATGGCATTGCGGAACGAGAACGTTTGAAGCGTACGAGTGTGATGGGACAACGATAAGGACAATCATAAAGGTTATCTAATCTCCTTGAACCGCCACTTTTTGACTGTATTTTTAAACTGCTAATAAATGCTAATGAAAAACCCGTAGGGCTTTATCTGGATCGTCGAGTACCTTTTCAAGTACAAGGAAACAAAGCTAAATTATGAGATCATATACTGTTGTCGACAACAAATGATATGAAATGTAACGCACCTCAACAATTTCCATTTGAAATCGAATAAAACTACAAAGTTATATCGAGCAAGCATATTAACACAGAAGGAGACTCATAAAATGTCAAATTAATTAAAATAACTGCGATATTATGCGTAATAGCAATTTAATTTGCAGTTTGTTTTTGCAACTTGGATGTTGTTAATGAAGGCAAACATGAAGGATAAGCGACGTAAGCTATCGATTCCTTCCCACATGACGCCGAAGCGAATACTAATCGACATATTTAAATACATTCTATCATTCACACTAGTCCCATATACGAATTAATAAGTTAAACAGTGTAAGAACACAAAATATGGACTGAAACCGATACAGCTGACAACTCAATTGTGCGTGAAGTAATGAAATTAATAGCGAGTGTTGTTATGAAAACACGTTCAGCGTTCATAATTCTGTAAATCTATGTTAGTTTTTGTTTATGTAACAATAAATTCGTGTAATTTATACGGTTGGACAAAATGAAAAATACTACTACGCACTATGAAATACTGATCATCAGGTTGATTTTTTCCCTTGACTGAATGGGTTTAGTTCTTCGATCTGAGTTTCAATTTTATACTTTAATTAGGTCTCCGCACATTCCTCTCTTAGTAAAATGAGTAGTAGGTACTATGACCTATATGGTAATGGCTAATGCTAGGGTTTTTATTTTACATATATGTAAAGTAATTTCAAGAAGAGGCCGTCTCCTACTAGCATTCGCGCGTCTCTTAAAGCTCATGAAACCGCTAAAGGTGTTTTACTAATTGTATTTATTACACAAGGTAATTAACAACATTTTTGCATTAAGCATACATAAAATGTCACAGCATTAATGAGGTTATGCATAATTGAAATATTGCAATAACGTATGAAGAGGAAAATTGCTGAATTGAAGAAATAGTATAATTTCACCATCTGCATACAACTGTCATCTCATCAATTCAATGTTAGCATAAACTGTTGGCTTAGACCTTGCGAATTCTTTTGTTATCTACAACCGGCTGATTGTGGAAACTTGTATCACGTGGCTTTAAACCTTCTATTTTTCGTCTCACTGATCCCTAAATAAACTGAGGGTAATTAAGAAGATTTACTATCCGTAAATATGTCAACTGTTACTGCATATGTTGTGTTCTACGTAACGATTGTGATATAATATGAATAAGATCATTTTCATTCATATTGCCAAGCATCGGGGTGCAAATTTCAAAACCATCTTAATTTTTTCTCCGTTTTCATTCATTAGGTTAAAGACCTATAAGCTTCTTTAGGATACAAATAACAGAACAACCAAACAACTGTCTAAATATTATGAAAAACATCGTGAAGATCAAATCGGTTACAGTTTCTGTGTAAGGCAATATTTGATATTTGTAGGTACATCCATAACCTTGTTGAAATATGTCCAAAAGTAATTTTTGAAATAATATTTAAATAACAAATAATTTACTCTATTTACACGTAAGAAAGGTTGAATATGAACTTCTGAATTTGAGAGTCACGACTCTAGAATTAACGCCAGCGTCTTCAAACGAGACGAGACGATGCGAATGATCTTAGTTAGTTAGTACACAAGTATTTATATTGTGAATCATTATTAAATTATCTGTATAAGATTTGGTTCTCATGTGTGATTTGCCAAACTGTATGAAGAATAGTAGAACAATCTTGTAGAAATATCTTCAACTACTGGCTTTATAGTGCCTAAATGCTACAGTTTATATGTAAAGCAATAAGATGGAAGTTTTGAAGTAAATAGAAACAAAGGTCTTTGTATAGCTGCTTCAATAGTTAACAAATGCCATGTTGATACTGATAAACCATCAAACAAGGAAAGCGATCACGTCAGCCCCCATGTTTAGTACGAACGTTTGTCAAACATGTTCCGTGTTAAAAAAGTTTTCATTATTACACAAGATATCTGTATTATTCCATATCAAAATTTGGTCAACAAATAAACGACTTATATTTTTATCTAGTATTGTACCAGCACATGTTTAGACACAATTGCACTTTATAAATACAAATCAAAATCAATCAATGACAATAAAATACGTTGGATGAATTAATTAGTTCTAGAATAGATCCGGTGATCTGACATGAGATCTGAGATTACGCAAGATTTTACGACTTGTGTTGTGTGTTTATGTCGGGTATTATTTAAAGTATTGCTTTGCACGCAACAGGTGCAAGTTAATTAACACTCAGTATATCTACGTTCACTCCCACCCGTCAGAAAAGGTATGAACTATTATCTGCCAACTCAACTGTTACTAACATAAACGACCGCCTGTCTAACGTTCTCTATTTCTACTTAACTATTAAATAAATAATATGCTAAACGGCAATAAAAAGATTACCTAATTTATCTGATATGTTTTGAACGTGAACACGTCTTAGTTATCTAAATTCGTTGATAACATAAAGATAGGTACTCACGCTTCGCTCTTGTCGTAGATCGGGAATGTCTGGTGAGTCAGGTCCTGCAGGGACGAGCTCGTCTGCGGCTCGGCAGAGATACCCTGAGCTCTCTGTTTCCTGGGAGCCCGCGAGCCCCGGGCGTACTGCTGATACGGGAACACGCTCTGCAACTTGTCCAGTTGCGAGCGTAGTTCCAGCATCTCCTGGTCCCGTTGCTTAAGCAACGCCTCCAGTTCCCTAATTCTCTCTATAAGTGGCTGCATATCGTTCGTCATAGTTGCATTGGCAACACAATTTTCAGAATCCGCGTTCATCGCGCTAGGAGTCCCCATTATCCCGTTTAATTCGATCTCTCTATACGTTTCGTTTAAAGCACGTCTATCGCCGTTCACTGTGGGCGCCACGGTAAGCGCTCCTCCTCCTGTGTTCACTAAGGCCCTCGGCTCATCGTCACCAGCTGCTCGCTGTGACGATCCAAAGCAAAGGGTGTCGAAACACACGCGCATTCACTCGGCTACCGAGCACTGAACGGAATCACTAGGATTACACTTGTTTAGTTAAAGTTAACGTTTTAGTAGAGTCCACTGGCACTGTTGGTGTGTATTGTGTGTAACGGTCCGTGAGCACAGTCGAGCTGGGAAGCGCAGGATGTGTGTGGGCCGGGTGCGTGCGAGTCGTGCGGCGCGGGCGCGGACGAGCGGAGTAGTGTAGATACGCGCGCGCCGCCTGGCCGCTACCGTGGAGTCAGCCCCGCGTGCCTCGCCACCGCCCTGAAAATATACCATTTCTTGTTTTATTGTTGTGCTTCTTATCACTGCTTAATGTTTTAATCAAATGAAAAGGAGCTGAATAAAGAAAGATGAAATATATAACCCATTTCATTTTCAATAAATATGCATTTTAACGAGAACAGAATGAGGTTTGATGTCATAAAAGTTCAACGGAAATAATGAATGAATGACGCTTTGTGCACACTCAATACTTTATTGCACTGCCGGTAAAATGTTCGTGGTTAATTATGTATTATAATAAAACGGAGAACACAACACATTTTTAACAAAAACATTTTTCTCAAGGAAAGATCAAGATTAGGAACTGGAACGGGAAAACGGAAAGGAAAATTTTACAGTTTACCTACTTATGTCTATCCACTTATGAACGAAGAATCCAATGTTTTATCAAAATATATTTTGACGCGCTACTTCTGAAGTGATTTTACAATACAATTGACGGCTTATCAATAACGTACCGAGTTTAAGGGGCGATAAACGCTGTATCTGTTTACATCTGCTAAGAAAGATCACTGATCACCTGATGCATACGCAATAAGTCTACCACATGACTGTTTGTATCTAATCGTCAATCTTTTATTTGACATAGCACGAGGACATTGATATCCATTGAAACGACAGCTATGTAGTTTAAAAATACGTAACCGAAAGAAACAGTAGTGTTCATTTTAACGCGACACCTAACACTGAACGCGAACGGATGTTTGATAGGAAACATACGCAGCGATTGTTAATTGCCTCTTTGATAGTGTGCAAGAAAATGTCATTGCTAACGTTGGCCTCAAAACTAATGGCTGTTTACGATACGAAGCACGTGGTACGACACAAATTTTCCGTGATGGAAAGTCTCATATTATAAATATAAAGCTATAATTATGTTGTTGATATTCCTAAAAGTGTTGCGAACGTTGCAAGGGATAAGAAACCGGTTAATTATATTATAATTACAAGTCACACAAACATGTTCATCGAACGTGATAGTTAGAGAGCAAGTCTACTCAAGCTCTATATTAAGAAATCAATCTCTAACACGACATACGACACTTAAGAGATTAAAATGAATAGTATTAGAGATAAACTGAAAGTTTGAAAGGCGCCTTACATTTTATAATTGTATATTGCGAAGGATATTAAGACATGTGAAATAATTGCACTTCTATTATAGAAAGCGAAGTTAAAAATAGACGAGACATAAAAAAGGAAGGCGGGCTCCCAACTGTACAAATAATATGATGTTAGTAAAGAAAATATAGTGGATGCGACAGACTCAGGGCACGCGGCCAATAATAATAGAATTCGTAAAATCAAAGTGAAGTAAACACAAATATTTGAACGTTAATTGTGAGCTGTCATAAACCAAACATGGGAAATGAATTCAATTTAATAAAATGCAAGGGTTTTCTGATATTCTACAGGAAATATTACACTTTAAGAATCTCTCATAAACAGCACGAGCTTTGCTTCAAACTTGGATGTATTTTGGCTACACAAAGTTTCGAAATTATGCTAGTGTGTTTTTTCACGCCTGAACAGCTACTCATATTAGATTTGCTTGTTGCTCACAAGTTACGATATCAATTAACATATTCACTTTTCTCATTAATCTAAGACGAAATAAGCCGCAGGCCAGAGCTTGTTTAAAATGATTAAGGTTCCAGCTAATTTGGAATGTAATAATTATGATGTATAATGTCGTTAAGACGAGTCCAATGAGATAAAAAGTTGATTTATTTAACACAGACTTTTCGACATCACACTGGGTATCCTCGACTTTTATCTGAGCTCATTTAAACTATCTCAAGCGTATTGTGATGTTCTAGAAAATGTTGGATTACTGTTCTCTATTTCCTTTAAGGACGACACGAAGACATTGGCATAATGTCATGATAATCTCAAGCGGCCTTACTACAGTTTAGTCAGTGGGTGTTCCTGTTCCGTATGCTATTATCCAGTGGGTGTACATACATAAAATATCATCAAAGGTAAGAGAAAAGGGCGGCTCATATGCACACAATCGTGCCTCATTTGAAATGTCAAGCCAGTCATGGCAACCGCGGGCCGGAATACACGAGACACAGAATGCTGCTAAACGGCAGATGATGGTCTGTAATTTTCAAATAATTACATGAAATGAAAGTTTCCGTGGACGTAATATGAACTGCAGCCGACTTAATACATGTTTTTTTATTGGCCATTTTCAACAAGATTACAAGACACTGTGAGGATCCAACATTTTTTATCAGACCGCTTGACGCTATTACAGAGGCAAGACTCGATGTGAAAGAAAAAAGAACATTCATATTGGGTAATATGGCCGGGAAGATTGAATGCAAAAGTAAACTCATCATTATCATTCGCCGCCCGGTGATTCCAACAGGTATATGGAATAATAAATAAGTGTGGGTCTCTCTTTGCGCTTGCTACTTACTTTTTTGACGTAAGTACTTAAACTTCGAAACATACACTCATCCTGGCTGTGAACGAATTCACTTAATTACACTTTTTCACAAAATTAGTGCGTTGTGGTCGAAGGATCAAATAAATAATGCCTTTGTATTCCTGCCTTATGGGCTTCCTTCAAGCATGCCTATAGATTATCTTGTAAGATTGATTTGCCTTTTGAAGTCGTCCCTTTCCGATATTTCGAAACCTGTTTTTACTGGCTACTGACTTCCAAATGCAGTATTTATTTACATATCTGTTCGATGAAATCTGCTTAGCGACCAGTGCGGAACTCACTACAATGTTAATTAAGTTAAACTAAGACAAGGGTATTTCAGCTGTACGAACGTTTCTTACGCTTTTTTGAAGAAATGAAAAATTACGATCTTTCAAATCAATGTTTGAATGCTTTAATTAATTATTTTACTATAATCGTTTTCAACAAAATCCCACAAAAAATGTTTTAATACTTAAATAGGTTACTATTTTCAGCTTACGTGATGTTTATTTAAAACTATTTGATAATATTGGCCTTTACATAATGTTTCTTTAATCTCGCTCGAAAATCTACTCCAAATGATGTTAGAGATAGGATTATCATGCTAAGTTTTGCCTCACGATCTGATTCTAAGATTAGGAACTAAACAAAAACTGACACGCTAAACTTTTGTGAGCGTGCTATTGCGTCAAGATAAATGTATTTATAAAACTTATGTTTGTTCAACTTTATCCAGTCATACTACGATCGATAAACTACTAGTTTTTAATACCAGTTCGCTAAGTTAAATCCAAACATAAATTACTTTTATAATACGTAAAATTATGTACGCAACCGCTTTCTGACTAATATTTCATTGGTTGAAGTTGAAAGTGGACTTTAAAGAGCGGTATTAACGCCTGTGTTGCATTCTGAGTCTGTTGATATGTTTTTATGCTTCGATATTTTTGGTGTGATGTATGTGCCATCGTTTATTCTTTATTTTTCGTATTGAGCATTTATGAAGAATGGATTATTATTACCTTTATGAGTATATTTTGGGGTTTCAATGTCGCTACTGAGTTTCTTATTGAGATAAATCGTAGGGCCATCTTTTGACTCTTTTATGCACATTATCATCCGCGCGTTTAATAAATCAATTGAAGATTCTGTTCGTGTATTATTCAGCACATGTTATTTTCTTTTTAAAGATTGAATAAATCATATTAATGGATGTGATGTAATAACTATTTCGTGTTTAAAACTGTCAACATAATGTACGATTATTACGTTCTATATACATTGCTGTTAACATATGAAGAACATTTTTCAAAAGCCATTATAATTAATCATTGAACTAGTATTCTGACTTTGATAATTAAATACGTTCCACTTGAAAAATAAATAATGATAATAAAGCGTTAATTAAAAGTTGAAACTGGTTCGGTTTAAGTATAGTAAATCAATGCATACCTTATGAAGTTATACCTAATAAGTACTCAATGGAACAAACATAGAAACACGATCAGATACAGCCAAAAGGGATTTCACCGCAACACTGATAAGGACGCAAAGGTGGAAATTTTATAATTAATGCAATTTGCTAATGAGTATTTAGTACTTTTCATAATATGTTTAAGATGCATTTAGCGATACTTTATCTTTTCAATATAAAAAAAAAGCTATTGAATAGATATACTACACTATGTACTCAGAAACCGAGCATAAGTGTTGTTATTTACTCTCTTCCAACAGCCATAGGAACTATTTGTGCACTAACGCTAAGTGGCCAAGATATTGAAGCTCTAAAGTCACCACTGAAGATTAATAGTGTTCTCAAACATACTTGATAAAATTAAAACAAAGAATCACCAAAGTAATTCTTCAATAACACAAACTAAACAAGCGTACCACCCACTGACTAATCAACAATATCTGCAGAAAGCTGCGTCATAACGCGAGCAAATTGGAATAATATTTCTTTAATGGACTCCTTACAAGACAATGCACTTAAGGGCCGTCATATCACGTTTAGTATACGTGCCAGCCCTAATAGTCTCGGTCCCGAACTATTTTTAGAACAAGAGTCAATTAAATTCAATTCTGAGGAACTCGAGGGTTGTCACATACACAATTATTTGATTTACGAGCGACGAAGCGGGCTGTCTGTGTGACGTGTGTTTAGTGAAATCGCGCTTATTTGGAATTAAGAATAATTGTTCTTCATTGTCTGGCGGGCTATTAAACAAAGTGTTTAAAAACAATTTAGCGGTTTTGTTTTCATCCGTAAATTGCTTGACTTGCTTGTCTCTATGTTGTACGATGACCCGTAGACATGCGACATCAATTCGATGTCAAGCTCATATGATTCCTAAACGAAAACTTGTTAGTACTTTGAATATTTTAGTAAAGTATCTACATAAACCTTAGATTAGCAGTGAAGTAACAAAATAGGTCCGCTTTTAAATTGACTGATTTAAATTCATCATCTAAAAATAGCATTCAAAAATTTTCCACTTAAAAATCAGCGGCACTTTATTACTAAGTCGTCTCAGGAGCCGAGTTTGTCAATACGACTGTGAGATTATATTCGTCAGAATAAGGGACTTCCGTACCGGGCCGCGACATTAAATAATTGAGCCACAGGTTAGCATGCACTGACTTTATGCTGGAATTCAGGGCAGATAGCGAGTAGGGTTCAAAAGGTTTCAATTTATGTCTAGTCTATTTTACATACTAGGTTTTGCCCGCAGTTTCTTATGTATAATGACTTTACATAGCCTATATCATTCGCTAATTCGATTATTATCTATCTCTCCAATACATTTAGTCAAAATAGAACAAAACAAACAGACATATAGAATTACTTTTGCATCTTTAGTAGTATTGCATAAATTGTTTATAGCTCGTGTTCGCTTGACTGGGACATAACAATTGGCTACTTATTTTTCTCGGTTATAAAATAACTTTTTCAGTCTTCAATAAATGTGATCGGTTTTATCGTTATTTTAATTGTATTGTCATTGTGTGACGAATGTTAAGAAAATATTTAATCATGAAATAAGATCACTTATATTATCTTCAATCTCGACTGTAAGTTTGTTACTACGTGTGAAAAGTCCAAAGTCTTATAACTCAATTTGTTCAAATATCACATAAATCTTAGATGAACAAGATATCCCGAGGGATTACTCGATCGCTTCCATCATATCGATCGACGATTTATGATTCGATTATGATTTTGAGAACCGATTAAGTCGATATTGATTGAACGCCGGGAGCAAGTCAGGCAATGAATCAAAACGGTCTTGATATATTCGAAGACAACATGAGTGACGGATCCATCAACAAGGTTTGATAAATTGTAACAAACGTCTGTAGCGTTTTGTTAAGTGTTCCGATAACACGTGCTAATCAATGATGGTTATTAATAACTCATAATATTTATAGTTTTTCAATGGAGTGTTACTCATAGTAAAGAATTTCTGAGTCGTATGAAGTATAATTCTTTCTCAGTTATAAATAGATCCACTTCACTGTATGTAATATATGCAACTAAAGGATTACCTAATCAGAAACTCAGCACGTTATTGCGAGTGCCGTCCACGTGTGCTTATTCAGAACAAATTGACTGCAAAAT
The DNA here is from genome assembly GCF_050436995.1 of Anticarsia gemmatalis. Classification (NCBI taxonomy): domain Eukaryota; kingdom Metazoa; phylum Arthropoda; class Insecta; order Lepidoptera; family Erebidae; genus Anticarsia; species Anticarsia gemmatalis. Next base: position 7,116,670 of record NC_134760.1, read on the forward strand.
CGTTGTTGTAAATTATGCTATATATGTAAATGTTCTGTGTAATGTGCATTTACATTCCGCGTAGGAACACTAAATTGAAGCGCTCTAAGATAATTGCACTGATTGACCAGTAAATTATAAGAGATACTTGGCAACGCTTAGCAAGGTCTGCAGTAACGACTAGACTCTTTATAGATTTAACTGAATGTTTATTTTCTTTAAAGCCAAGTAAGAATCTGTTGTTACATATTCTTCATTTACTATTTTCTACCGTCAGGTATAGAAAAAGATAAAATAAACATAAGCCCTTTGTGGACATAAAACGTAAAACTAAATGCCTTAAGCCCGTTCTGAGAACCAAGCAAACACCTCGCAATTTACGATCCAATTTTCTATTATCAAGTAAAGAGATACCCAAATTGCACTGTCATGCTACTTCGCTGATTAAAAAATGATGAAAATTTAACAACTGTGTTCACTCATAATAAACTGCAATACTTATAAAACCAATTATTGCTTTGATACACGTAAGCTTTATACAATAAATACATTGATAATCGAGACACACACTGTCAATATCAGAGTACTGAAGAAGTAAACGTTCGTGTTGTGAACTGAGAACATTTATCATTGTTATTTAGGACAAACGTCGAATGAACACAATGGGCACAGTGCACACAATGGTGCAGTGTCAAAGCAAAGTGCATGAAACGAGCGTGACCACTCCGCTTAATTGTACAATACACGATTTAGCCGCGACTACTCCTGTTTACACTCAATTACTTTGTACAACTCAAATGATTAAACGGTTAAAGGTGCCGAGAATTCCAATTATGGTCAATCGATTAAGGGTTTGGCGACGCCGCGACGTTTGATTGCTTCGGAATTTTCAAAGTGCTTTTAAATGCGATAAGTTAATGAAATTGAAATTATTTTAAACTGTCAAGAGTACCGAGTATTTTTTTAATCCGATTTTATTTAAGAGCCAATTTAAATCGATGCTTGAAGATACATTTTTAACACAGTAGAAAGCTGGATTCTTGGTAATCGTAGGTCATACTTACTATAACAACATAGATTGGAAGAGACTTTATAATAATAGAATACGGAAATTCGAACGCCTGATGTTCCAGCGCAGGTTTATAAGAAGTTTAAGCTTTTAATTTATCTTTAAAAAAAATATTACGTGCAAATACGATAAAAGCAAACAATAATCAATTATTCAGTAGGATAGAAATAACACGCACCTTCACAAAGAAAAACACGCAACTTGTTAGTTCGTGATGGTGGTTACATTTCAACGATTTTGTTTAGGTACTTATAGATCGGAAGTAGAGGCACAAAAGAGGTCACGTCCACAGTACCACCTGCACTCATGTCACTCACGATTGAAAACGAAAAAATGAGTTTCCTGAAGTATTTTTTGTTAAAATGCTACATTTTAACACGTAGCGGTTATTTTCAGGCGTCTTTCGTACTCCAATGATCAGGCATGGGAATGAAATATACAGGGTGTAAACGACAGCCTACCGAAAACGAAAAAAAATGACTTTAGACACGATTCTGGTGCTTATGGCGTTGAAAATTTTCATCGGTTTTTTCTTGATTTTTCCGATTTTTTATGCGTTTTTTTTTATTTTTTCTGGTATTATTTCGTTAATACTACACAATGCAACATGAATATGAAAAAAAAAACCGTCATATTACTGTTTTTCACAAAAAACAGCAATGGATTAAAACAACGTATAAATTCGCTATCAGCTGTTCGGCCAACGACACCGCGCCGGCGCACGGTGGATCGAAAATCGGCTGTAGAAGACATAGGATCTCGATGTCGTGAATGTTATTTTTTTTGATGAAAATGTATTCTGCTGATCACTACTGTTCTATAAAATGTCATATGACATAATTGTGTGCACAAATGGAAGAGTTATAATTTTTTTAAGAAAATTTTGTATGGAGCTGACATGAAAAATGAGAATATCTCTGGAATCGCAAGGTTGGCCGTTATATCCTTGCACACTGATATAGTACTATTTATTTGTGAATTTTTGACATACTTTATATCGCGGCATCACTTGCGATTTTTTTTCTAAAAATCGGCAAAATTTTCAAAAAAAATATTTTGTTTATGATACATTTAAATGCTTAAGTATGACAATAACAAGTGTAATTTACGATATTTTTTTATGTTTAGACCAAAATGTTCTAAGAAATCACAAAATCGTACTACTCCTCCTCGAATGGTGTTCTCTGAACCTCGTATAATCTTTGTTTTGGGCCTCTGAAGCTTCTTCCGAAAGACTTCCAATTAGTACAATAGCATTTAGTGCAATTGTGTTCCCTCCGTGAATCAACAATTTGTGGACGGTTGATGATATGTAGTACCCATCATACAGTTCCACGTATTTTTCAGCGGTTGTTATAGCGTATTCTTTAATTACGGCACGTCTACAAACTCTCCAGATGTGATAGCTCTATATCATATTATGTCTTCATCTAATGCAATGATCATCTTTGAATCATCTTGGACGAGTTTTTTTTTTGTGGATGCAATAACTCTTGATGGCCTTCTTCTCTAGCAGACCACTTTTTGAAGTCGAGGCGATACGGTATGTGTAAAAATTATTCCATCACGTTTATGCGGGCATGAAATGATGATAATCCGAACTCATACACACCAGAAGAAATGGGTTTTGACGCAATGGCATCTAACTAATTCATTTATATGGTATTAGCCAAACACATGTAGCAGGCCGCATTGACTTTGCTTCTTTGTATATATCTAAACAAATTTTGCCGTCAATCATCGTCATCATTATATATTGGTGACTAATTTCATGTCCCTGACATATTGAGGGAACGAGAGCTGCAATTTTTTTATCCGTAACGAGAGCTTCAATATTGTTATCCATAGCAGTTTTTTCCTTTAAGACAACTTCTTTGGATGCTTTCGAAAAACTCAACTGGACTGGAGGGTAATACATAGGTGGGTAGGGTTTTGGATTCACCCATACGGTATCACCGTCAGCTATCAACCTTAATGGAACCAAAGACGTCATAAATATGCTGGAATCATCTTGAACACTCTCTATGTTTTGCTTATATCTACTTTGATTAGATGCACCGTCTAATCCCCAGTTTGATATTAATATCATTTTTTCATCCTGTTGTTACAAGTTCGGTATTTGGATTAGATGAAGACCGAATACGCAGGTTTGCTGTGATTCTGAGAGCTATTACATCTGGAGAGTTTGTAGACGTGCCGTAATTAAAGAATACGCCATAACAACCGCTGAAAAATACGTGGAACTGTATGATGGGTACTACATATCATCAACCGTCCACAAATTGTTGATTCACGGAGGGAACATAATTGCACTAAATGCTATTGTACTAATTGGAAGTCTTTCGGAAGAAGCTTCAGAGGCCCAAAACAAAGATTATACGAGGTTCAGAGAACACCATTCGAGGAGGAGTAGTACGATTTTGTGATTTCTTAGAACATTTTGGTCTAAACATAAAAAAATATCGTAAATTACACTTGTTATTGTCATACTTAAGCATTTAAATGTATCATAAACAAAATATTTTTTTGAAAATTTTGACGATTTTTAGAAAAAAAATCGCAAGAGATGCCGCCATATAAAGTATGTCAAAAATTCACAAATAAATAGTACTATATCAGTGTGCAAGGATATAACGGCCAACCTTGCGATTCCAGAGATATTCTCATTTTTCATGTCAGCTCCATACAAAATTTTCTTAAAAAAATTATAACTCTTCCATTTGTGCACACAATTATGTCATATGACATTTTATAGAACAGTAGTGATCAGCAGAATACATTTTCATCAAAAAAAATAACATTCACGACATCGAGATCCTATGTCTTCTACAGCCGATTTTCGATCCACAGTGCGGCGGCGGCCGGCCGCGACGGTCGACGTCACGCCGCTTACCTACGCGCGCCACACAGACACGATTACGCACACAGCTGTCAACCTCACACTCACTAGTATGCAGCGTTACTTAGTATTTGTTCTATGTTAAAAATGAAAATTACATAATTATCCCGCTCTCCGATAAAAGGTAAATTCATAAGATTTAAAATGTGTGATATCTTATTATTACACGTACAAATACATACAGAACAACAAAAAATCCTATTGATATTCTTTAGCGCTATAAAAATCTCTAATAAACAATTTAACATGTATTGTCGCTTTGTTCCATTAAAATTTGTTCTTGCAAAATTCTATTCGATATTTACACGCTCATTCATACTTCATACAAGCGCGGTGCGACTCGAAAAGTAGATGACCGTAGTGACGCGTGACGCCGCCGCGCCGCGACCGCGCGTGGATGTTACATAGATGGGATGCGACAAAATGGATGCTAAGTAATTCTCCGGGGATTATGAATTATGATAAGTTAGTTTCTCTGATAAGAATATTAATGGATATTGATTGTTATCATTGTTATGTACCTTCATTTTTTATGGTTTAATTAAATAAACGTTTCGTGTTTATTTTATTTACTTTAAGCTGATTTTATGTTATAAATATCAAAGTTTTTTAAACTTACATCAATAATGTTTGTAATGTTATTTGGTATTTGAATAAAACTACAATGCAACCAGTAACAACTGTGACAAGTAAAAATAGTAATGCCACATCAATATTTTATTGAATCTAATCTCTCGCTGGGATCCTAACTCGTCGCTCGTCACCAAATCGGCGGCGCGCGGGCGGACGGCGCGGAGGGAGCGGGTGGCGCGGGCGAGGGGCGGCGCGAGTGAGCGGAGAGGCGTCCGCGCCGGCGGCTCTCTTTGATCGATAGTTCGAGCAATTCGCTCGCGGAAGACGGAAGCTCTTCACCGGTGTCGTTCTTTATGTCCTATTCGTCGTGTCGTGTGTGAACTGCTGTTTATTATTACTTGTTATTGTTCCGGTTTTGAGTTGTTAGTGTTTTTATTGTTATTATTTTTGTTGTTATTGTTTTCAAAGTGCAGTTGTGTTCGTAAATAGGAAGAAATGTTGATGTGTTATGTATGGTGAAGCACGTGGAAGTGCACGGCGTGCTCTGCACCTGTACGTCCGGATCCAAAGGTACTCAAACTCTCGCCATACACCAGGTATTTGCGTGTTGATAGACATTGATAACAATTTGTTTTAGCACTTCCTTATTATTGGTTACGTTTTGCTATTATTGTTTGATTTCACGTAAGCCAAGTAGGTACCTACCTACTTACAATTTTACTATGAGCTATTGTAACATAGGGGCCTACTTACGATACCATAAACGATACATAAGATTGTTAATCTAATGATAGCGTTGCATACTAGTGAGCGCATAGACGTGGTGGTACGCGTATGTACCTACGACGCGTCGCGACATGTCGTCGCTCAGCGCGCCGCCGCCGCGCCGCCAGAAATCTCGTAGGCATGCGCGGAGATACATCGCGTTGTTCACTATACATTGAACGCTCAAAAATGACTAACTCGGGAACCAATCATTTCCGAGAAATATCGTTGGAGTAAATTTCGCGCATACAGTGTCACAAACTTACCAGTAAAGTTTTCGGTTAGCTGTCATTTACACCCTGTATAGATAACTAGCTGACCCGCGCAACTTCGCTTGCGTCACATAAGAGAGAATCAGAATTTTCCACGTTTTTGTAACACTTTTTACTGTTACTCTGCTCCTTTTGGTCGTAGCGTGATGATATAAAATATGCTTTTTTTTCACAAAAAATATTCTCAAAATGATTTATATCTCACTAGCTGACCCGCGCAACTTCGCTTGCGTCACATAAGAGAGAATGGGTCAGAATTTTCCACGTTTTTGTAACACTTTTTTACTGTTACTCTGCTCCTATTGGTCGTAGCGTGATGATATAAAAATATATGCTTTTTTTTCACGAAAAATATTCTTAAAATTTTTTATATCTCTTAATATAACGAAGTCGCGCTAAGGCATATCCGTCATTAAAACAGTTGCCATGACAACGGAATTTTGTTAATTTAATGTCATTATAATAATGATTATTCGCGACTTCGTTCGCCACCTGAATTTTCCCGGGAAATGCGTCATTTTACCGGGGTAAAAAGTAGCCTATGTCCTTTCTCGGTTATCAAAATATCTCCATACCAAATTTCATGCAAATTGGTTCAGTAGTTTAGGCGTGATTGAGTAGCAGACAGACAGACAGACAGACAGACAGAGTTACTTTCGCATTTATAATATTAGTATGGATTCAACTGAATTTTATTAAATATACCGGTCTCGCTTCCACAATCCACATGATTCCGTTTTCTCATTATTAAAAATAGAAACAACTAACTTTACTATTATTAAGTTCCTCTCCTATCTGTTATCTCCTGAAAACATCTGAATCAGAACATAGATTATTTATAGTGGTCACACATAATTTTGTTTCCTTAATGAAATCAAGTACCTACTTTTTCATAATGATTTTATCGAATGAAATTTTCCGATTGATATTAATCTCAAAAATGAGGAAAATAAAATAATCGCTCATACGTATTCTGAGATTGTAATGCTGTAATAGTCTGTCACAATAAAACGTCCAGTCATCAATCAGTAAAAATATATCGCGATAGCATGGAAACTAAATATACTTACTTAAATTTAAACTTGTAGGTTTTATATATTTCAGATCAATCTTAACTTGTCAAACGGCGGACAGAAATGACACAACAAATGGAAATATTTCGCTGATAAAAATCATTTACATTGTATTTACAGTTACTTGTAGCCTAAAAGATAAGATCTTATCTAGTATCTCCGTGTTAATGGACATGAAAACCAAGAGTTTTATGCAATCTAAAAAAACAATGCACTTCAAAGCATTCCTTTGCGAAGAGTAATCTCATTTCTGGCTATTTCGTTTCCTGCCACTTTAGAATCGATCAATAAAATTATTTTGATTTGATGACATCTTTGTTAGTCACGGGCAGCAAGCATTTCTTGGAATATATTTACGTAATTCCACACGATGACACACAGTAGCAGCAACTATCGAGATACTTATCTCAAGTTTGGGTATTTTTAGTACTTTTTATCTTTTTTATTTCGACATCATCATGATGTTGAACTATTGATATAAATTTTACCCAAGTCAAAATATTTTGACATTTTATTAACATTTATTAATTGAGAAGAAAGTTAAGTCAATAAATGTTCGCGAATAATCCCTGCGGCTACTTCACCGGCTGAGTTTATAAATCAGATAAAATTAAAGTCCAAAAGTTCACGAAAGGCCATGTAAAACCGAACACCACTAAAGTATTTAAAAATATTGGTTAAAATAAAAAACATAATCGTAAATTAAAATATATCAAATAAAGACATAAAATTAAACGACTTATCAAGATCAATTTTAAAAAACGATACGCCTTCAGAAATCGGCGTAAATATAAAATAATGCTTGAAGAAAGCCATTAATTTGTGTACAACAACTTTACGTCGTATTTCACGGAAAGGTCGCGAGTGTTGATTGACAGTTTCCATTGATCGAGGTGTCGGCATCGCACCGGTTATATCAAAAAGGCGTGGCTCCATATTTAATAACCTGCTTCACACTATACTGGTTATAAAAATATTTAATATACGCGAATTAAACACAAAAAACATATGAAAAGTTTAATATCATTCGAAAAGTCAAGTATTAAATAATCATCACTCATGTAATCCTATAAATGGGATTACTGGAAAGGTTGGTGCAGGTGTATTATTATGGCACTCCTTTGGTATGCACTTGATTCCGGTATTAAAAATTCAGTTTGATCGCAAATGATCGCGTTCAAATTACACTATTTTTTCTTTTATGGTTAAAAAAAGTTACAAACAACCATTTAGTTAATTTTCCTCTTTTTTGTTGTGACAGTAAAATGGTAAAAACTTCATTATGGGTCAAAGTGGTTACAAAGCATCAGTTAATTCATTCAAATTTAAATACAATAAGAACACAAGATCAATGCGATCTAATTGACAATCGTTGATAAATGCAAATCATGAAAACGCAAAGATTATTTATTATTTCTCAGTTATTCTTACTTTACTGTTACCCCTGAACTACAAGTCAAAGTTAATTATACAGAGAGTGCAAAACCATGCTTTGCAATTTATAAAATAGGTTCGTTCTACATTTTATAGACAACGTGACGGTCATTTAACAAGACTAGTAAGTATATTATCTTATTTTATATAATTACATCAGTGTAAACTACTTTTACGACAAAATTAGAAATGGACAAAAGGCAAAAGTAATAATTATACGATGTATTTCGTAATCAGAGAATAAGTTACAATTTGTGAACAAGACAGATTTATTAAAAAGTAAACTTTGAATTTAGGTATATTATGATTATGGACCAGAATGGTACAGAGCAGGTATGACTGGTGTCAACTAGAGGAGGCTTGTGCAGTGGGTTGATAAAACAATGAATTGTGATTGATGTGACGAATAATAAAGTACAGACATCTTACTCGCACTGTTAGTAGATACTCATTGTACTAAAAGCCCAAATCAAAATACAAAGTATCATAACTGTAGCGCGATTCTTGCGACTTCTGTCAACCGCTTAGCTATGGAGATTTTTTTTACGAAAATCTGATCAACGCCTCTATCGACCGCCGTAGGAACTATTAAATGTCAAATTCTCGCCTCTAAAATTACTGAAAATTTATGTTTATAATAGAATTGATTTGGTTTAACATTTGCAAAAACAAAAAAGCCTAATTTAAAAATGACTAGACTATAACTTTTACTAATAACAGTTAATATAAACTTACTATATACAGAATAACTTTTAATTAATACTAATTTTCAGAACACCGTTGCGAGGAATGGAGTTCAACAGTCGTAGATTGTTTCTTGTAGAACTGTGATGACGTATGACGGCTGGTCGTTTAGCGAGGCGGTTGTAATTGAAACCTCGTGATACCGATACATTACTCGTATACACAATGTCGTATGTACAATGTATATACATCCTGTACGATACATTTTGTCACGGAAAATTATATATCGTTATGCATACGAAATTATGAAATGATTTTTAATAAAAGTTTGACACCAAACACTAAGATATTTCTTAGTAATATTAATGTCTTAAATTGGAGTTGGCTGACTAATTTGTTGGTCACGTAAGCTTTTAATTCCTAGTTAGTTGTAAAGAAAAGTTCTGCTCAAGAAAATAGGTAACTCTATGTCAAGTTAAATTAATGTTTTTACTCTCATTAAAATTAATTTAATTGTAAATGATTCTCATTGTGTCCGTGCAAGAAAATTTCTTTCATTAAAACAAGGTCTTTGAAAAAGTGCTATTTGTTATTATTATAATATGAATTTTATTTACATTGCCATGATTGATAAGCACGATAAAACTATTAAACCGGCACGCTTTGATGAGCACGCGAAATGATAGCGAACTGTTATATTATAATACAAATGGAATTTAATAATACAACAGTTTCTTTTCCATTACTCAGTATGGGTTTTAGAGGTCAAGTAGTTGTTTCTGCATTTTATATTAAATAGAAAAGAATAAAAACTGTTTTTCTTACTTTACGCGGTTTCTAACGATCAAATTATTGTAAAGTTGTTGTATGTAAAAAGAATCTTGGATAGTGAAGGATACCAACGATGAAGATATAATGACAAATATGATCTGCCGGAGTTGTTTACTAAATTTGGAAATGTTAAATATTAAAATATTATTTTCAATGTGTCTGAAGAAAAACATGTTCATAACATTTTCCTCAAAGTACTCTTTGCACAAATATTTACGCAACGAATTTGTTTATCGTCTTACTATCATCAAATATAGTAATGCCGTAAAAGACTTGAACAATCTATCTGCTAAACATGGTGATCATGACTTTACCCATTACAGATGGTTCGTGGGCAAAAAACTGGACGATGACTATCCTATCACTTAACTTGGAATTGGCAAACCTTGCGATAAGGAAGGTGCTAATTGCACGTAATTGTTATAAAAAATCTATGTTTGTAAGTCGTTAGATTTCACAATTACTTCATTCTATTGACATTATCAACAACTAATTGTTGATAATGTCAATATGAAATGGGTGAATTTTCTTGAGCTGTTTATTGGTTTTCTCCTGAACATTTCTGGAGACGAGATATCGTATGCACAGTATAGTAATAATATTATTCAAATACCTATTGCTACAAAATACATGTTGCGTGGACTTATATACTTGTGTAGATTTCAAAACATCCGAATATTATCTTTTAGAAGTTCAATTAATTGTAAAACTTGGTTTTGAGATACATTTTATTATTATATCGATATGGCGAGCAGGTTACCCAGGATTTAGCGAAATAAAGTGAAAAAGTTACTTTAATTGACCACCGAGGTGTTATAATCTAATTAGAAGTGACAAAGGCCTTTGGTTTACGGTCATTAAGAAACGAACAATAGAAGAGGAAAACTTAAAAAATCGAGAACAAATACTTTTCTTCAAAGATCTGTTGTTCAACAAATGTATATTATTCTGTAACATTGTATCTGAGTACCTAAATTATACCACCTGCGGCAACTTAGATTCTAGAACAATCGAATGTATCGAGTTCAAACCGCGTGAGGTTGTAATTAGTTGTATTTATCTTAACATTATTTTTAAGGGCAAAATAAATTGGTACAAAGAAACTGCAAACATCATTAGCAGTAAAGACTTAATTTGTGAGACTCACGACACTGAAATTTTATTATGGTTTTAGTTTGGTTTTAAATGTATTTGTTGCACAATATTGTGTTAGAAAATAAAGTGATATCGTGAGAGTTTTAAGATTATCTAGGAATTAATTTGTTTCGATAATTGCTAGCTCTATCTTTTTAAGTGTTTTATAGAACATCATGTTTCGTGTTGATAAAGATCTATGAGATATTTATTTTAAATAGTTGCACAAGGACATGAAATGCATAGAAAAGTTTGTTTGCAAGTATTTAAGCTTAATCGTAATAAATACTTAACACACAATGTCATGTTTAATTATCGTGTTAAGTGATCTAGTATTATTTTCTAATTATAGCCCACGACACGCACGAGCAAGTCGACCACACATCATAATGTGGTGACATATTGTTTTAAATTAACATCAGAATGTCATTTAATTACAGGAAGTACATTTATATTTAATTGAGTAATTTATAAAACATTAAATAAATCAATGAGTACAGTATGATACACATGACGTTATAGTAATATATAGTTTAATGATTTTTTTTATTTGCAGCTGAAGTTTTCCTAGTTCCCTGAAACATGTCTTTAATTTTTGTTAATATTATTGCCGATTACATTTATTTGAATTACAATGTCCCAAACATACAATTAAATCTATGAGATGTGATAATAGATAATATTATGGCAATCTTACCAAAAAACCCTTAGTCGCTTCGAACAGCTCGGTAACAAACACCAAACACTTGAAACACACGCATGGATTACAACAACAATAGAATTCACACAGATTAACAAACGATAACACGTTATCGTTATATCGACACTGATTTTTATATTCAAATATAGCACAGGCGTTTGGTGGTCGATGGAGGAACGAACGCAACGCTGAGACGTCTGACAAGTGGACAATAAATTTATATTGAGGCAACGGCTGTGACAACGAGTGCAGCTTGACTCTTGACAGATCACTGTGTATAACTGAGAAGTCGGGACGCGAGCGATGGCGGCTGGCGGAGGAGTCAGCCGGCCAAAGGACACACCACGCCTACTCGATACAGCAAAAATGGCAATTGAACAACACTATTTCTAGATCAACGCCACTGCCCACTAATAAAACGCTCGGCGCAAGCGCACACTTCACAATGACTACTGTAACTGGTGATTATCTATTTTTCACAAGTGATTTATTTATAATGTTATCTCGAGTCATTGGGAGCACGATAATATTGTCATTTTAGTTACAAATCCAAGGAAATTGATGATAAAAGTTGTTCAACTTTTGTTTATTGTTTACTTCAAGCGCCGGTTATACACACGGTTTACGGTTGGTTTGGGATGTAACCTATACTAAGTACTAATTAATGAAACTTATTTTGAAACCATTAATAAGTATAAACACGTAATTTTTAATTGTAGTTTATCTTGTTCACACGAAAAAATAAAACTAGTACACATTGTATGTCACTTTTATTTTCACCCGACTTTAATTCAAAATGTTTATATTAGAATAAATGTATATCTAGGAAAACACAAAATTTAGCCTACTTTATTGCACCTTGTTAGTCTGAATGATAAAATACTAAATTAAAGAGCAAAATAATACTGAAATAGACGTGACATAACAAAGGAGTATTCCTGACCTCCATTCTGAAATACGCCTAAGATTATTTTTCCAGTTTCCGTAGTATATTTGAAGTGGAGAACAATTTATTCAATTGTTTACTATTATATGACCAAGGTGGAAGTGGTTTGAACACGTTTTCTGTACAAGTAGCGACATTCCATTACAGGGTAAAAAGTTCTACAAGCATTCAGTGAAGCGTTACAGGTCTTCCGGTTGACATCTCAATGGAAAATGTCTTACGCTGTTGAAGATTGAGAACTCATTCGACTGAAATAGGTTCTTAAAACCGTGCTTCAAAGTTGAACATTAGTATAAGCGCGATTTTTTAGTAGCCAGTACTATTGACGAGCAAGTATTTAACATTTAAAATTCGCAGTCTACTGAATTTCATACAACATTTGTCGATAGTTAGCCAGTGATAACTAGTAGTTAAAAAACGGCCCATAATCTGTCACTCTGTTATTTTGGACCTAGGTTCATGTATGTACATATTGTGTTTTAAATTAGTATATGGGTAGTACTTTAATGTAAATTCTCCTTTTATGGCGTGTATAGTTAGTACCGAGTGATTATTTTTAGCTAGACATGATCATTATCATTGATAAGTTATTAATTATCTAAATGATAACATTTATAAAATAGGTATATTAAATAGACGTAACATATAAAATATATGTCATATGTTACATAAAAAAATATTAGTCAATTTTGTATTCGAACATAACAATTTAGTTCCTGTAGTGTGATTTTGTTGTTCGTAATTGAATTAGCAATGTTTCAGATTTTTTGAATTAGGTAAATAGTTATGAACCATATATTTTTACCACAATTTTATTTATAGTATATAATTAAATATAATTCATTAATAACATTTCTAATTTAACATTAATGGCAATAAAATGTGAGGATTTGTGTTTTATCTTTTCAGAGGTAAAGCCTGATATAGTAAACGCCATCTAGCGGCGAATAGCGTGACCAATGATAACAAGTTTCAGATTTGAAGCCTAGGTGGCGCTGTTATAAAAATTGTTTTTGAAATGCAAATTTTTATCTTTTACTACTAATACGTAACTGCCAATATTTTTGTATTCATGAATAAGCTATTCTGCGTATTTGCATAAATATCTTCGAAGGTTATTATTATTTTACGGCTATTTTTAAACTTGAAACATAAAAATCTGACGTGTAATAGTAACAGTCTAGGCTAAAATAACTTCTAATTAGAATAATAGTTTCTGCTTTAACAGCAATACCTATGTTTATTATAAATAAAAAAGTATCATAACAGTTTCCCAAAAAGGTAAGCCGTAATTCAACGCGAACCTTTTTAAATTGCACACGTGCTTCTAATATACATCGTTTGAATGGTAATGTTTATAGTCTAAGTACTGGTTCATACATAATAGATATAGTATGTACATTAAAATTTCTTTATATTTTTTATTTAATGTAAGTTCAACAAACCTATCGAAATGAATCTTCAAGACAACTTCATTCTAATGTCATCATATCTCAAAAAAAACACGGTCATAAAACCATACATTTTGTTAAGATGATTATTTTACAAGATTTATTAAAGGAAATAAATATTATATTATATTAAATAAATTATTATATTTTTGCAGAAATATAGCAAAAATATTGTCTAGTCGTACAATAATATGTTATGAATCTCCGTTACGAAAGATGAACTATCCTTAAAATACAAAACTATCTTTAAACATTAGGAAAATCACGCTACGTCTTGAAATCTTTCCATACAGATGAAATCGCGAGGAGAGGCTAGTCTAAAATAAATATCAATGTCAAATATAAAACTGTCACGTTTGTTATAATCGTATTCGAGGGAATCCGTGGGAGTAACTACGAGAACAATAAACATTGAATATTATAATATTACACCCACTGTGCTGTATTAATAGTAATACTACCTTGCGTATTACTCTAATATGATCCACTAGAGGCCGCCCGCGACTTCGTCCGCGTGGAAACCCTTCCCGTGTAAATCCCGATCCCTCGGGAACTCCAGGATAAAAAGTAGCTTATGTGTTAACCGGCCTATACCTAAGTATATACCAAATTTCATTGTAATCGGTTCAGTAGTATTTGCGTGAAAGAATAACAAATATCCATACATACTCGTACATACATTCTCACAATTCTCTCAACTTTCGCATTTATTATATTAGTAGGATTTTTATTATCTAACATGATATCTCTCCCGTAGATTAAAATGGCTAAGTCTGACTCTACCCTGTACCCATTACCCTTTCAAAACGAAATTACCTACTTCAAGAAAAAAATACATAATCTAAACTACTCAACAAGTAGAATGAAAGTCATGTAAAAAATTGTTTCAGCTGTTTCAGAGATCAGCCTGTTTTCGACATGGGGCCCTTATTTGACATTAGAAACAAACTGTTTAATTTTATTCAATAGGGTAAGATCGAGTACAGACTTACGTACGCAGGTTTTAAGAAGTCCTTGCAATATTTCATCGCAAATTACCGTTTATAGTGCAATTGCATTTTAGGTGTAAATTTATTAGTTATTCTTAGAAACGAATCCAATTATAATCTGCCTAGGGGTATAAAAAAAAAGTTGATCCGTCACGTGGCTTATTGCTTAGTGTTATATATCGAGGCCACGATCGTTTCCTGTGCGAAATTTCTGCATCTATTTTACTAGACAAATACTACCTATACAAGTTATAAATATAATTACTTATTTTCCACTGATAGGCAAAAGTCTCCGAACAGAATGAGAGGAGGCCGAGAGTCTGCCACGTTGGAACCTACATTTTCAACCATAGAATCTACTTTTCAAGGAAAGGGTTAGTGCAAAAAATCTGAAAGTTGAAAGAACATTACTAAAAATAATAACCGTAACCCAAATTATTCGTAAGTATCGATCAAATCAGTAGCTCGATTCTCTACTACTATCGACAACCGACAACTGGCTTGTTATCGAGATATTGTGTTTGAATTTGAAAATCTGATCAGCGCCTCTGACGGGCGTCGTTCGAACTATTTTGGCAGTACATTCTAAATGTCAAAATTTCGATACTCAACAGTACCAAGTGTACATATTTTTTAATTCTCAGGTGCTGTCATTAGACAATAAGAAATTATTTTGCAATACTATCAGTCCATATTTCGCGACTGCTTTCACAAGCTACTAGTACGGCTCTTACTACGAACAAATCAATAAATAAAATCTATTGATCCATGACTCCGCCAATGAACTCCCGATTGTCTAGGTAGTGCTCACAAAAACAGACTGCTTTATCAGCCGAATCGATTCAAATTAAATACCAGTTTTGGTCTACAGCCAGTAGAGCATTGACAGTAAAAAGTCTATTGGCAGAATACGTTCACGCCCTGTTTCTTTATTTTATTAAAGCTTAATCATAAGCACGTATTCTAATAGATTCATATCTCAAAAGGTGATCGAGCATGTTTAATTTTTGATGCCCAAACTTGTCAATGTAAAATAACGTGTTTAATTAAAAGGACTAATCGAAAGACACTTTCAAACATTAATTTGAGGCTTTCTAAAGAAGTGTGACGAAGATTGTTGAGTTATCGATATAATCTAGTCAAATAATGCGGGGATTCATATATTCAAAGCCTTTTGAATACTTAAACCATCCTAAAGTTCTACGTTAATAGCGTTTTGTATACTTTTTTACTTATTGCTAGCTAATTAGTATGAAGCTTGAAATATGAAACAAAATAGATACTATTGAGTCATGTGCTTCGTGTGTGATTCTTTCTACATGATGTCGTAATGTTACAAAGTCGACTTATTATCTTTAAAGCTGGCTATAGATCTTTTCATAATCTCATAGATCTATATGACAATATGATGTATCGTCTACAATCACTAAAAACAATATCTGTGCTCAACGTTAGTGCTCTTGGACAAAAATACTTTACTATCTGTATCTTATCACTTGCGTCATCCATCACTTTCTAAATATAACGAGAAAAATGTATTTTATATTTTGGTCATTCATATTTTTCATGCTTTCTACATTTCTGTAGGATTTGCAATAAAATTGACAGTTACAATGAGCTGCGATAGCAAAATAGCATCGATTAACTTCCCACGCAAGAAATTCTAGTTCAGACAAAGCCACCGTTGACATTTCGTGAGCAAAATTTTGTTTGCAAAAAAATACAAGATTTAGCAATATTAGAAAATATGATCAAGGAACGTCCACACAAACAACCTTTCAGTTTGGCCTTTTTGTTCCAACTACGTTAGAGTCGGCTTCAAGCCTCACCGGATACTGCTGGATACCAGTATTTTACATGGAGCGACTGCCTATCGAAACTTCACAACTCAGTTACCAGGGTTATAACACGATACCCTTCAGTAAGACTGGTTGTCAGAACCACACACCACATCTACAACCTATTTATGTGTAAAATACAAGTACTTTTGCAAGCATTCATATTGCCAGAAAAACTCAATTCTAGCCAATTCATTGTCATATTTGTAAATAATACATTTTAGGTGAAAATAAAATAATTACTCGCAAATTGTTTACATCGGTGCTATCTGCCATTACGTTACACAACTCACTATCGATACGATTACGATTCATTATCAAGTACAACATGTGTTAATGATATTATTTAAGTAATCTTTTATCGAAAGGAAGTAAGTTTTACCGAAAGTATGAAGATCGCAGGTAACAAAGATATTTGCGGAAAATCCTTCACTTTATTAATTAAATTAGCAACGAATGTTATCGCACATTGATACACAAATGTAATTGCATAATAATTCCCGTTTTTTTAAACCCTTACCCTCTTATTCATAAAAATATATCAAGTTATAAAAGGCTTATTAAGTGTTTTGTTTCTTTCACTCCTTGGCGAAATGAAAAAGAGAAAACATTTTATAGTAGCTTTTTAACTAAAATAGGTTTATAGTGTGTTTATGAATAAGATGGTTACTTTCCTACTGCTAGGCAACAGTTTCCTTCCGAACGGGGGGGGGGGGGGGGAGGGAGTAGGTTTCGAGTCGACTAACTGTGGGTTTAAACTTTACGAAGTACAGAAGTACAGAAGATAATTTCAACTACTTATCTTAAATTGCAGTAAATGTTTAGAGCATGTTTAGAATACTGTAGCTCTATAATAACACATATTTGCAAACAAAACATAACATCAAATTACCGAGCTAATATTGGTGTTGTTTTATAAACATGGGAGTACGGCACTAATGATACTAAATCTTTGCTATTGCTAAATAAAATGTGTACAACCTGCAACAATGTATTCTGAAATTGCATGAGTATATTGAGTATCCTATACTTACATGTGGAAAAGCTACAAGGTTTTTCGTATGGGACATTTAAAATTTTAGATCCCATGATAATCTAGTAATTGTGGTAAATAAAGTGTGAAAATATTTATATAATGAGCGAGAGCCTAATTAACAAGAAGTAATCAAAATAATATATTTGATCGAAAACTTGTCGGATTGTGTAGAAACGTATCTTTAAGGAAAATTGATAGATAAAAAAAACGTGATGAGTCAAATATAAAATAAGGAAATCTATATCGTTACAATATATTGTTGCTACAAACTCCACATTTGTCAAAGTAACATAATCTCATAAAAGAATAGCACGATACAGCCGTTAAGTTAGCTAGATAAGATCATTCATTATTTCTACATTGTGAGAGTAGCAATGTATAACATATTGATTTAGGCGGAGGCTCGCGGCGATGGAAACCGGTCGCTAGTCGCTACGGCAACCTTTATTTGTTGATGATAACGCAACGCTGCATCGTGCCATCGTTCTAATACTCCACGACCACACCGAGCATATGCAAAGAGAGATAGTGATATACAGAACCTCGAATGTGCAATAAGGATGGAAAATCGGCTTCATATTAAAAATTATGCTATCCGAGTGCCTTTGTAGCCGCTAATAGTAATTAATTAGCTACATCCAACTAATATCAAACGTATAATATTCACGTGATATTTTCTAGGTGTGAAGGATTCGTACGCATTTCGTAATCGCATTAAAGTTTCATCGTTGCATAAATTAATTGACGTTGGTCGAACAAGTGCGAAATAAGGAATATTTGCATTTAACATTTATTCTAAGCGCAGACTGATATAGCTACAAGCGATAGGCCGGATATCGGTTGTGTTAAATTACGTCATTTCAGAGAACTTGTGAAGTGAACGGTGGAAGGAAAAAAACGCATAAATGATTACTTTTACGTATATGTAATTGTGTATGCAGTTTACATCACTGCGCTTAAGTCAGTACTGCAGTTAGTATCTAATTACAGTATTAACAGCTTTGATGAGCTGTTATACTGTTATAATGTACTAACCATTGTTAATGAGCTACTTATCCACCGAACCTGCATTTAAAACGTAAAGGGAAATAAAGTAAGGTTAATCCTAAAGCCGCTTTGCATTTAAAATATCTGTCGACCCACAAATGCCTGACAGCAGCATTCCAAAATAATGTCACAATAAATTTAAAAAAGGTCACAGTGACTCAGGAGCATTTTAATGCAATCAAAGAATACCTAAGTGTGAAAGGAGCTACCCACTTTCATAAGATCTACGGTACCTTAATTCTTTATGTAAATGAAGGAAACATTCGATGTGTTCGTTTTGGTTTTAAATTCATTGACTAACCTACTGTAGTGCAAACTTTGGACTGTCATTCAAAGGCTTAGTGTATTCATTGTCGCTCCAATTTGATGCAGCGAACCAATTTAGTAGTAATGTGCAGCTGTACGGAGTCTCATGAATCGCCACGTTGCCTAGCAATACAACCGTTCAGTACTGATGTTTCTGATAAGGTGGAGACTGTTATCTCACTCGCACATCACGTTCGACATGATCTCACAGTCACTTCCGTTCACTTCGCGTTGAGACGAAGTTCTCATGTTGAGTCACATGTTGATGAATGTGCATGTCATCTTAAAACTATTGAAAGGGACATTTTTATCTTGATGATCCATATTATATGAAGTAAAACTATAACTCTTATTTCATACAAACCATTGACACGTTATAGGTATAAGCAATCTAATTGCAAATTTAATTCCTCAATTCTTAAGACGTAAATGCATCTGCATGATCTGCATAGAATTGACTATAGAGGAATTATGTAATAATATTACTTCATTAGCAATTAAGATTATGCTTTTTATAGGACCTGAGAATATACAAATAAAAATACGAACACTGGAAGCTAAAATTCGAATAAAATGCCATGTTGTTGATATAACGTGCGATTACGCAGGTTCATTTTAGCACAATGCTTTTATCGTCCACGTTTTGACGATGGATGTCTGTCTTAAAACATGTTGACAGATGAGTTTCGTGAAACGCACTTTTAGTGAGTATTTTGAACTTGATGAGACACAACCGGTTTGTTGCCAAAGGATTTACAATATCTAATGTTACGACTTACGTTACAAGAATTTGTTTGCTGTTCGGTGAATGAGATGACGAGACATATCGATATCTTTCTGATAAGACTACTTTTAATATCTATTATCTATACGCATGTGACTTTTAAATTTTGTATTTTCCGTTGATACATGTTATTATTATTAAAAGAAATCTTATGCTATATTTCTTCAAAGATACCGATTTCTTTGATGCTGTATTTAACGAAATAAATTACTTTAACTACACATTATACTTGACGAAATAGCGGTGTTTCTTTTGCAAAACGACTGAAAACAAAATTATTCTTATTTATGTGTCCTCGAATTGGCAAATTTACAACGTGGAATACTGCTGCGTATAAAATAAAAGCACCTGAGTCACAGCGAGTGTGAAATCGTCGCGGATAAACCTGTCCCGCAGTACCTAGGTTAGAAACAAAGTTGTTAGCTTGAAATATCGTGTCTTTTATCACAAGACGACATTCGGGGCATCTTCAAAACGAATCGCTAAAATATGTAATAATATTGCTACATCCGAGCATAAATCCAACGAAATTACAGACTAGGTAGCCGCTTTTGACGGATTTGCGAAAATATATTTTATATATTGGTCGATAAATAAGTAAACGGACCAACCCACGTAGACGCTTCGTGTGGCCTCATATTCCCCGTATCATTCCGTACTTGTTGATGGAAAACGTTTGTTATTCACAAATGCACCCGTTTATTGTCGAAATGGAATATTCTTGGCATAATAACGGAAATCAATAAAGTTCTCACATCCATAGACACTGACAGTAGTGGGCTATTCCATAATGTAAAATGTAAGTGTTTGGAAGTAGCTAAATATAAAGCTTTGGCTTTTAGCTAGATAAATAACCAACCTGTTGGTAATGTTTCTCTTAGCATTATGATTAAGAGCTTTGCTTACGTCGCAGTCTTGTTTAAATAATCTAAACTAGTAGATGGAATCATTGGCTTTTATCATAAACTGCTCAATCAATGGTTGTTGGTCCTCGGTTACTGATACAGAAAGTAATGACCGCAAACTGTTACCAGTAATAAATCTACAACTAACGATAATGTGTCATTACTGCGAACTGACATCGACAGAGCAAAGTCCAATAAAGGATGCTACGATATTCATGCATATTCTCATTGAATGTATGTAAGTACAAATATATGTTGCATATATCTGCCAGTTTGGAAGTAAATGAAGCAATGAATGTCTGTACTTGGGAGTGCTTTGTAATGTCTTGGTAATGAGGTTTTCGTGTCTAAATGATACCTTAAAGGGTGTGCCTCGTATCGTAATGCTCACAGATGTTAGAAAATGTCAACATATGGAACTGTGTGTCCTTTGCGCACTCATCTGTCAATGTTTATAAATCTTGTAACTACTTAACTGAAACACTCTTTAAAAACTATTGCAAAACTTCTGCTGCATGCTAATGAATGCTTTTTAAAAGAAATAGAATAAACAAAAAACAAAGAAGGTCTACTTACTAATGGTTTTAAAATCACATATTGGTAGAGTTAAATCGTACGTTTTTTAAAATGATAATTGTGGGACATTGTAAAGTGCAGTACAGGTGCCCTTTATAGCAACATGACCGTGACAATGAAACTGTTGCGTCACTGCTCAAGTGTTATGGTGTAAAGCATACAAGTAGCTTCTGTAAATTATAATAAGTACAACTTAATTATAAAGGCGCATTAAAACGCTTACATACACTCCTAATGATAGTAGCTTGCAATGCAACAAGAATAAAATGACGAGCCAGTAAATTACGATAAAATACTCTACGTATGCAATAAACAATACCAAGAATTCTTAGAACATTGTGACGTGGAACGGAACAAATTTCCTCATTATGACCCCAAAATCAAACGAAACACGCGATGTCAAACGTGTAGGGGACTGATGACATTGTAACACAACTTTTATTCGTTATAGCGACTGCCGACGCAACGCATCGCAGTGTCTCTATGTAAATGGTCATGCATGACTAAACTGATCTAAAAATAGATCCCTGGCTGGGATGTGTGGCGATAACTGGACTAACTCGACCAAACTGGTCATATTTATGCCATGCCGCTTCCAAATATAGCTCACATGGTATGGAAATAGTTACGGAATACGCTTAACGTGCCTTGTTGAAACTCGTTGGAATTATTTATAACTTATTACGATTAAAGTTTATGTGACCGCAGATACTTCAAGTTGGTTACGTTCCTTTTTATGTGCATCAAGTAATGTGGTCTGCTTCGCGTGTGTATCTGTATGACTCACAATTGAGAGGTTTGTATTTCATATTACGGGTTTTGGTTCCCAAAGCGGTGTTTTCGCGCATTACGTCATAAGTGCAATGCCTCTCTTTTACGTTGATGACTTGAATTAACAAGACAGTTTTTTACTGAAACTATAAAATCCTTTTAGCGTTGCAATTCACTTGACGCGTTTACTTGATTACAGAAATCAAGATACGACTGCGTGGACTCTTGATAAAATTAACACAGAAGCATTTTATTTTTAATTATTTTAATCGCTTTAAGGATTTTGGTAAAATAATTATTTGCACTGATCTCTGATGATAAGAGATCGAAGTGGAGAGATTCAGATTATCGTTTTATGACAGCGAATTTCTTTTAAAAATTCGCCAAAGTGTTATCTATTTTAGTAATTAAAGTCTTACCGAATTGGGGAAGCGTGTAAAGAACGAAAAATAATATTCACTAAAAACGAACAAGAGGCGATCTAGAAAACAATTAAACAGCATATTATCAGCGGTGGATTCGTAATGTGGGACAAAATTTAAATAGTTATCGCAACGTTGTTGAACTTGTGGCTTCTGCTGGCTAAGTACAGTGAGTACATAGCTACATAGTCAACGACGCTAATGTATAATAGAATATGCATATTGCAGTCGCTCGTTGTTTGTACGTAGTTTAGGTGCCGCTCTAACGTTCGTAAATGTCAACATATTTCAATGTTCACGGCATTCGATGAGGGTATTAATGGTTTATTTTAATACAATGCTCATTGTAAATAATAAGTAATCGTTAAACTTAACCGTTTAGTGATTTTTCTACGAATACCGTTCACGAAAGTGTTACGTTCTTTTTAAGTTCTTTATTTTGTATATAAGGGCAATAAATCTAAAAATAAATATCCCGTTTTGTACAGGGAAAATAACATCGTCAATTACAAAATAACGCAAAAGTAGAGTTATTTCTGATGAATATTTTTACATGTTTACCTCGAATGACGTATCCTCTATTATTAAATGTTCTAATGTTCTCATAGCTAGTAATATCGTGCCGTTTCAGTTTCAAATGAATTTCAAAAACTAATTTTTACTGCCAAAACTAACTGCTCGCATATATAATTTTGTCATGCATCTTTAAACACTTTAAATGGTAATAAAATTTTATGCATTAGGCATTTCGACAGGAAACTATAGTGCTTTTTAAATACTTAATGCCATCGATGTTTTCAAAATTCTCTCGCTGGGAATCCCCGAAGTGAAAGACAATTAGATAAGCCATAAAATATGAATACACACCTTTGCACATTAAAATCGTATTTCTGAAAGTTTTGGAATAAAACCAGTCGCGAGCAAAAATATGTACCTATGCACTGACACATTTTCAGTCAGTTTTTTTTTATAAAAACATATCTATAGTTATTTGTCAAATCGAGTAGTGAACAATAACTACACAGTTTTTATTAAATAACTTAAAAGTTATAAACAATATTTTACTACTTTTATTGATTTTTATTCAACACCATGTTGCTTTTGAATGAACACAGTTACGTATCTATGTGTATAATTTCAAATAGATTCAATTTCAAGATAAACCATTTTTAACGATTTTTCCTCCTGTTCAGCAGCTGGTACGATAAATCCGGACTGTATTTTTATATTCACTAGCATCACATTATCTGTAGTGCGATTCTAAATCATCGTACTTTCGAGTACTTATCAAGAAGTTTGACATTTGAAATATGCTGTAAAATAGTTCCTACGACACCTACCAGAGGCACTAATCAGATTTACATATACAATTTTTAGACAAGCTATTGACGATAGCATAACATGTCAACACATCAAAGTAGAAGTAGAGGTATTTAAAAACTATATCTTCATTGCAAATAGTAGGTACATAGAATTTTATATTACTCCTATTTATCATGAAGTAGATTCTGATAAATAGGAAAAACATCGCTTGGATACAAATCGAACGTATCTGATAAAAGTGATGCGGATCAAATGGGATAAAGTTATCGAACGAGTACTGCCGTCGTTCATTACACGAACAGAATATCAAAATTGAAAACACAAATGGAGCATCTGCTAAACGTTTAGTAAAATATATTTGGCATAATAAATCCACTATTTCAATTACGAATATAAATCTAGCAAATTAGATCGTTTTAGTAGCACTTACGCATTTATATGTAGGTAGCATCAATGAAATTGATGTAGATTTATATGATGAGCTATAAATCATCCGGAGGCGAAATACGTGATTCTTTTGCGGATGGTAACCGTTAATGTTTAAGAGCCTGGGAGTGTAAAATTAAACCCCATACATTTTAATAGACTTTACGTTCAGAATTCATACCCCTTCATTCGCTGCTTAGATCAAAGTATTTTAGGACGAAACAGATTCAAATCTAAAAATTTAAATTAAGACTCTCGAAGAAAACTTCAACTGAGTACTAGTAATGATCATTAAGTAGGTTCTATTAGTGCAAGTTTCACAAGGTGTTTAATATCGATGGTGTGAGCAACACGTACACAATGTTGTATCATCAACTTACTGCGTTATTAGAAATTTAATCACTCGTGTACCTTTATTGCTGTACTGTATAGTGTTTTATATCACATGAAATTGATGCCAACTCACAACTGTACGGCGCAAACAATAAATCTTTTGAATCTTAAGCTGTAATTAAATTTTACAACATGTGTTTCTTGTAACACCGAAACTTGCCCTTTATTGCCTTACCCCTTAAAACTTTTAGCACTGATTAAACCAAAAAAATAAATGAAGAAATGCAATTTTATTCGTCATAAACGTGGGGTGAATGTCCGTGATGGCTACAATTCAATTTTTAATTTCAGTGAAAAAACATTCTCTTTTTACTTTTAATGCAGTGGTAGTTAATATTTTCATTACGTAACTCGTTACTTTAAAAGTTATTATCTTTAAATAAAATGCGAGCAATAAAAAGGAAAGAAAGTCAATCATTAAGCAAAATTCGCCTGAATAGAAGGCGGATTGCGAATTTGCACTCATTAAAAATTTACGTGCGTAACAACGGCTGATTGGCTTATTGCTAATGCCATTTCAATAATAGCACATAGCGAAACAAAATAACGTCAATATTAATCACGTCCTTCAGTCGAGTTCTAAGCTGGCGTTAAATCTTAGAAATTAATATATAGGAAGATCTGACTCGTGGCCAAGAGTAACAGGTAGATAAACGAAATGTTGATTGGCATGATGCCACTGATGCACGTGTAAAGGGGCATGGCACTGCAAAACGTAATTCGAAATTCGTCATCTTCACTCGATGGCGTCTTCATTGCATGACTACCGCGGTATTGGCATACTGATATGAAAAGGAGCCGTGATATATGCACACGCCGACAAGATATACGATCATGATTTATTACAATATGCAATTCGAACTTTTGATGAAGACGTCAATAACAAAGTAGTATTTCGTTCGGATTTAAAGTTAAAAAGGAGGTTCAATATTTATTATAAAACAAAACTTTCAAAAAGAATAAGGGTGCTAAAAAGGATGATTCCAAATATACGTAAATATGAAACGTAAGCTCATTTTCTGTTTGGATTCTTACCTAAATAAAGAAGTGAAGCCATGTTCGGCATCATTGGTGGATATTTATAGTCTTACGTAATAATATGTGATTAATTTTCTAATGTCGCATCTCTATCGAATATAAACAATGCATCCTGGCACAAAAGCATGACCATAAATCTACTTTCGTCTCTATATTCATAAAGAGTTACTATAGATTATAAATTTTGCGCAACAAAGTATGTGCCAATAAAATAGCACATTCTATTTCTTCAATATTATGGGATATAAAAAAAAATATTTTCTAATTTAAATATTTTATCAATAGTAGCTCACATTTTGATTATGTGTCTCGTAAATGGCAATAGGCTGGCTCCCTATTACATGGGCCTAACATTGTTAATGCTAAAATGTTTCATACACCTCATCTTACATTTTAAGGTACAACAGGGGTGATGTTATGTATGCCCTATGGAACATGCGAAACTTTATATTTATCGGTGTCTTTCACACGCACAATTTTTTCAAGTTTATTCGTGAGTCATAAAGATTTCCGAGCAGTAATTTCGGGTGTATAAAGATCGAAGAACGATTAATTGTAGCAATATAAAGTTGCCGAATGTCTGTAACGGATGTTAATGTTAGCGAAATGTTAAACTACTTACTGGTTTCTGGTCGTATATATTTACTTTTAACTCTCTGATTTTACTGTTTACTTTATTGATAGTTTTTGTATCCAATATGCCATCTGGCAGTAAGCCAAAATCTACAAAAGATAAAATGAATCCGCGATTCAATTGTTTAGCATTCAGTGAAATTTTATTTTGTGAATTTCCACTGTTTTTGTAAACATATTTTCGTAATTTTTATTGTGTCAATGCCTTCGGTTTGTTGTATTTTCGTAAGTAATCTCTTCATATTATTATAATTTAATGAATTTTAAACCTTGTAGACCAATATTTTCTTGGCTAATTTGTGGCATTTCTCGTCTATTTTTTATTTTATATACATAGTTAGATTTAATTTATCAAATAAAACTTAAATTAGTTACAACGACTTAGGTAAATAAACATCATAAATCTTTATTACTCCTTCAGTTATCATAACTCATTAAATTCTAATCGGGCGACTGCGACTGAATATTAATATCTCACTAATGATCTTAATATCTACGCTCATTAAGTTTTACATTAATATCATCTATTAAGGTCCCCTTTTATAGAAATGCTATTGATAATTAAGTAAGTAATGATAAGGGTAGTCTCACAAGACTGTATTCCGGAATGACCCTAACTTCATTCTTATTGGCGATGTCTCCAACGATGATGGTTACATAAATATAAGGCTTTCGTACATTGAATGTTAATGTTTTCGGTTTAAAATGGACTTAGACTAGTCGCCGAAATTTCATAGGGGAACGTGCACGAAATTTTGTTGTTGTGTAATGAATAGACGAAACGGGACTACAAAAGGTCACATCAAGACGTACGTGTAGACGCTGTATTCGTGATCGTTACAAATTGAGAAACTTCTCGATACGTGACCTGACTTGACGTGACTTCTTCAAAATAAATTCGGTAGCTCGCAATCCACTTAATTCACGAAAACAACTATTTTGGGAACTCGAAATACCTTGATGACAGCAATTTTGAGATATAGCAACCGAAGTATTTTAGGGCCCTCGTTAAAATTATTTTACCCGACAATTATTTATTACGTAACCTCTGGAGTATTCCACTAAATAATAATTAAGAGGCAGTGCAATTTCATAATGTAGAACGCGGAAGACAGAACCAGAGCGCAAACTGTCAAGAGACATTTAACAGCGGCCAGTTATGAAGCACTAAACACTAATTTATGAACGATTTCAAAATAAGTTCATTAACAATCTCATTACATTCAAAAATATTAAAATTCTATGGAGACTACTACGGACTATAAAACGAGAGAAGCAAAATTTTACAGTATTTTTTTCTTGGAAATGAAAAACGATTGGTAAAAATCTGAAGATGAATGCTATAACTTTATCTTTTTTAATATATCTCGACAATGGGGATATTTTAATACGATGGTTTATTTGAAAATGCGTGGTTTGTTACTGCGCAGAATACCTATCTAGCATTTCCTTGTAACCATATCGCACCAGTATGACATTGGATCATTGCTGTCACGACCTTTCGTTTACAGTCACAACAATTTCTAAGGTCCAACCAGCATAAATATAAAATAGCTGACATGATTGCATTATGATAAAATTATGATGGTCATATTCAAAGGAAATA
The DNA here is from genome assembly GCF_050436995.1 of Anticarsia gemmatalis. Taxonomy (NCBI): domain Eukaryota; kingdom Metazoa; phylum Arthropoda; class Insecta; order Lepidoptera; family Erebidae; genus Anticarsia; species Anticarsia gemmatalis. The sequence goes on from NC_134760.1 coordinate 7,144,573, forward strand.
GCGTTAGACAGTGAAATTCTTTGGAAAGTTCCTTCGACATTTTTATCTAGCCTGTTACCGTTTTATTTCTGTACGCGAGTCTTTTTCATCAATGAGAAGTTACTAATAATATTTTACTATCGACTTGAATGTGAAAGAATGTAAGAATACCCTTCTAAGTTTGGCGTAGGAATGCTATCGCTACAACTGAACCGTATCATTACTACGTAGGTGTAGTAATGAGAGGCTATAGGATTACAATGAAGACACCGATGGGTGCATTCATCTACACGCTCACGATAATGTAAGCTTTACGCTCGAACATTTATAAAACGTAGTGATACCTTTCTGACAAATGGATTCCGATGACTGTGAACATTTGATATTCAGAGATCAAGCTACGAAACATACAGACGAAAATATGAAAGAACTGACGGAAGAAAACAAAAGAATCTGTAGTTGGCTTATAAATATTGTAAAAAAATACCATCAAGAATTTGCTATTCGATACACGGTGGTACCGCGAACAACTGCTATTTACCCCAGTCACGTGTACTGACGAAGTAATACATTACATATTTTGCATAGCTGCATTATTCATTCCGCAAACCGACTTATGGGTACTACACGACACAAAAATTAGGTTGTTTTATTGCTTAGTAGACTATAAAAACACTCTTTGATGAATACTAAGTAATTGTAACTAAGGCGCTTACTCTCTTTTTAATGAATGAATAGAATTACTAAGTGAGGATTCTATGTGAGTTGGTTTGGCTAAAAGCACTTACATTAATTAAGATGTGGGAACAAATCGCCATCGTAAAACGCTCATTGGTATGGAGATAAGAAGCACTTATTTGGATGGGTTACACTCCTCAGGTAATGGAATCACCTACTGGTGTCTTGGTAAATTACAAGTCTACCGCGTGATAAGAATTTGGTTTATTGTAAACACTTTAATGACTTCTAGGTTGGGTTTGTATACTAATTGAATGTTATGTAAGCGTGAAACAATTGCCAGCAATCGCTCTACATTTATTTTCCAAAATATTCTTTTTTTCAAGCCGAAATATTTAGAAGTATAATTAGTTTACGACCTGTATCGACTGTAAATTGTACGGAAACAAAACGAAATACAATGTGTATTGTTTACGAAACGAATAAACAAACTGCCCATAAATTGTTAAAAACCAGACCGTTGTACAAGTAAAACGAGTTAGTCGTAGAAACGACATTTCACGACTGTCTGGGAAGTTTAATTTTAAATCAAACTAGACACTAGTTTTTGTTGTAGAACTAAAAAGTCTTGTTGATAGTGAGTTTATGTAATAAGTTACTTTGTCCGTCGACAAAGTACAAGCAGGAAGCAAATTTAAAGAGTTTTTATTATCTAATAATTCAATTGTTCTTTAACTAAAGAACTTATAAAGTCTAGGAAATCGAAGCCCCTATGTTACTGAAGGTTTACAAAGGCTTTTACTAAAAACCTGTAGATATGAAAGCATGACAATAAATCAAATTCTCATTATCTTTTGATCATACGATAGTGATTTCGACTTTGTTTTGCGGTTTACATTGATCTACAGCTACGTCTAGTATCGCTTTCATTGAATCCGTTACTACTCAACGTAATGACACCAATACTGAGACCAGTTTCTGTCTACAATTTTGCGACACGATTGATAGATACTTCGACGACTACTGTTTTGTCGGAATAGTGTCGTGAACACGATTTCTGGCTTAGTTGCCGAGTCATACTGGCCTGTTATAGTTTTTTTTTGTATCTTTTTCAACAGACTATCCCTCATCAACGCCGTTTTTTACACAGTTCTGGCTCTGTATTCTAGATTCCAATTGCTTTTAAAAAGCGGTATGTCACGAGAAACGGGGTGCATCACTCAATAATAACAATTTTATGCCTCATGTAATATTATTCCGTTTCTTAATCAAAATATGCAAAATTATAGTACCAACTATGAATCACTAAACTGGATTGTTACTTCTAAATGACCTACGCAAAGTAAATGCGTAGCACTTTGAGTGATGTTGAATGATTCTGTTCAATACAGTTATGTTCGTTGCCTATTCATTCTCGACGTAATAGGAACCTTATCACCATTCTTGGGATATTATATACACTTAGAATTTATTGTTGGTTTATTATTTCCTCACGATATTTAACTAGATATTCAATATTGTAAAGATGATTTGTGTGAAATAGATTGTGCGAAATTTACTTGTGTACAGGTGCCCAAGATATGGGCCTGGATTAGTTTGGGACCTATTGTTAATCCCATGTAACTTTGTACTTTTTTCGATATAAATTTGTATCTTTATCTTTATCTAGATATTAAAAATAACCTAACCTTCTTCGACCTGAGGAAGTGTCATTCATTTTTCGAAGATTGTCCATTTCATTTTGTGTATATTTGGAACCTTCAATAATATCTTATCTAATCCGATGAATAAAAAAATCTTCATTATCGGATGCTCAAAACTTTCCAGATTGTTTTATCATATTTACGTACGAAATCGTAGAAGATTATGTAAAAATACAAAACAAATTGTAAGTAAAAACAATGTATTGTTACAAAACGATATCTAGACTTATAATATAAACTGGCGGATCCATAAAATCGCCATAGCTACAGCCATTAAAAGACAAGCTCCAGTCTATTTTTAACGCATCACTAACTAAACAACAGACCTTGATACGAGTTGGAAATGCTCAACTATTTTTATAACCAATATCAGCGGTCAACGCAGCGAAGATGACCTTTTACAATAAATAGATTTATAAGCATTCATTATAATTATATTACTAGCCTTCTGTATTAATGGAATCAGTGGAACAATTATTTATACTTATTTAAATATCTTGACGAATATAACTGTCGCATACTTTCAAAACTTTATTTGTGCCGCAATTCTACTTAAAATGCATCTAGGTGATAAAGTAGTTGGTATTATAATTAAAATAAATATAACAAATTCAATTTAAATAACCCTGAACCGAGCGATAGGTTAATAAAAAATACATTTCAGATTCTGATTCGAAAAAGTTAATTGGATTATTATAATACTTGTACGAGTAGTTTATGTCTAGTACTTTGAAAACTTACGTCAATGTATAATACTGTCTGTTCAGAAGCTGATCTCTAAATCCAGCGTTCATATCTCATGTCAATCGTCTATATGACGTCGTGACAATCAAGTTGACGGGCTGTCTTCAGAGCATGATTTAATAAAAAGATCTAAGATATCTTTCTTTGTTTTGTCAAAAGTTAGTTACGAATATTTAATAGAATCATAAACCAGTTTATAAACACGTACATTAACTGCTTCGAAACGAGCGTATATCAAAATTATAATCGCAGTGTTTATGCTAAAACTAAGAATATTACAGCTAGCAATATAATATGAGATTATTTTCTTTTATCTGAAAATATGTTCAGTTTGTTAGTTTAGATCTTCGTTAGCTGTTTCATGATGATACGAGCATTCATTGCGCTTTAAACATAAAGGTCGTTTATTTAAGTAAAATTAGGCCAATATTTACCGTGTAATGTAATCATTTAAATAAATATACATTCCTGCATTTCCCGCATATAATGTGGGACCTAAATTCCTACGTTTGAATACAAAATGTGTGATATTTGCACATTAGCGCTTGGAAAGACTCGTGAATGCCAGTATAGTTGATATAACTGGTGTTTGACGTTTCGCATAAATCTATCAACACTCATTTATTAGATGTAGAACTAGGTAAATAGAATAGTCATGGAAGTTGTAACTCTATATAGTTCTGAAATAAAAACGAAAGTTTACTAACTATTTGCAGAAAAGACGGTGACTATTTATGTAAGTTTGAACAAGATGATTTAGATTGAGTATGGTTTAGTTATGAGTGATTAAAATCGTTTTTTTGGTTGAAAAAAAAAACATTTATGTAGTATATTTTGTTAAAGACCCTTAGAAAAAGACTAAGCATCGAGTATATTGTTCATTTATAACGTATCTTACAATTAACCGTATAAAAAAACTAGTTGTAAGTAAGAATTGATATCTACTTTATGCAGTTACCTACGTTCAATTTGATTAAAAGACTACAATCTTTATAGACATCTGCATTGCATTAAATCGTTGAAACTTGAGAGACAATCAGGCGTGTGATCTCACAGGTAAATAGGTTTCCGATGTAATTTATACAAATTCCTTTAACAGTTGCAAAATGCACAAATCGGTTGGAGCCACCGGCCTTGCTTTCATGTTGATGTTTAGATTAAGTAGGAAAATAATTTGAACTTACTGAATAACTTTAGAAAATGTCTCTTGTGTTTGTACAAAATATAATACTTGGTTTGTATAAATATATGACTTTTAGTTTCATAAAAATAAAGTTGTAATTTTTATTGCCTAGTAAATATTACGCAACTCATTTCAAATTAACTTCTGTAATATTTTTATTACTAACTAGTTTATTTTTTTAAATTAAATTATGTACAATAACTATAATAGACAGATCGCCATTCATTGAGGGTGATACGTTCATGTTTATGCATAAATATAAAAAAATAAAGTCAATTAAAAAGTAACGGCTTCAAGAGTGCCTGCGAACGAGTCGTAATGATGCCTTTGGAATATTTAATAGGGATTGCGGACTGATATAAACATGAAAAAAGCGATATCAGATACTCGTAAATTTGATAGCCTGCCAGGAAGTATTGGTATTAAAGTAATAATTTAACGGATATTTGCCGTGTGGTTTCCGGCAGAAGATAAAACCTACCCCAAATCTTCTCACGAAAGGTGTTAAATATTCTAGCAGTTAATCTACCACAGACATCCATAGACGTTTGATGCTGTGATTAAAATCTGCAGTTTTGTTCTCAATAATATTTAAAAATTTGTTCCTCAAGTACCTACATATAAGCTACGGGTGAGGAAGTAACTATCCTCAGTTTTTGATTTGACTTGAAAATTTGTCAAATTTAGTTCCAAGGAACATCAGAAATTATGATACGTTCACTCGTGTCTTATGTATAATATGTGTCATAATACGTGTAGGAAAATATAATATTGTTACTTTTTAAACGTTCATCGTCACATAAAATGTATTCTAGTTACCTACGACATTTAGAGTTATCGAAGAGGAATCACAATTTAAGAAAACCCAATAGGAACCTGTTTGATAACTTCTAGGCACCATATTGTTGTGTTTGGGATTTTACATCACTAAACATCTAGAGAAACTAGTTTAAATCTTTCAATATTCTACGTGATGATGACATTGCGTCTCTCGAAGATACCTTCCGACGTTTGATCACACCACTGTTAATGAAAATAACGGTTATTGATCCGTGCGTGTCTCTGATAGCCAGCTCACAATAAAAATCATTATATTTGATTAATTTTGATACGCGCTATTATCTAAAATGTATGCTTACGCATAGTCTTTTATCTCTTGGACACATTTACGATTACACAGTCCTTGAATACATACGCTCAATTATTAGTTTTTGGTTACTGGTAGCCGAACAAGCATTATTGTTTTTCTATCTTACACAGAAAGCGGTAATAGGATTCTAGTGGGAATTTGTAAAGAATGTCGTCGTCATAAGAATAGACGCTAGTAACTTTTGTATGACTAATTAATTACAAGCTACCTGCTCTTAAAGGCAGAACCTGCATGCTTGAATAAAGAAACACAATATCCTGCCATGTCAGTTGATGTCAGTAGCCACACTTGCAACTGACAACCGACAGGTGCCAATTCCGTTTCCATTAATTCAATTGAAGGCTCAGTAACAGTGGAGTAATAAATCAATGTAATTCGAAAGTGGCAAATTAGAATTAAACAGTTTCTAATTTAAGCAATCAGTAAAACAAACAATTTGCAAGCTGTAACAATTTGAGCCACTTATCGTAGTTTATTTTGCAATTAAAGTTATTTGTACAGTTATTATCCGGCTCTAGTTTGTTTACGATAACATAACTACCCAAGTTAGCACGGAATTAATGCATGATTATGGCTGGAGACGACGGTAAACAAGAGACGTTATGCGAAATATTAATACTGGGGTTTGAATCAAGAGTAAACTGCTGATTAACCGCCATTACAGTGCGTGCTATTTTTAGAATCGCACAGAGATCACGTCTTTGTCTGCTGTAATGTAAATGACTATCAACCGCTCCATGTCTCGCACAGACACTGTACGCGCCGCTGATCAAAACAATGCATTACATAACCTAAAAACTCAGACACAAAATGGAACTTACCTAATTCATCTTTCACAACGTTCGACATTCTGCCAACCTTCATATTTCCACTAAAAAAGTAATAAGATTCACAGTGAGGTTATAAACACGAATGTCTGTTAACGTCACGTCATTTTGACAGGTGACGCGCGATGTCACCGCCGCGGTGGCGCGGCAGTTAGGGACGCACGGGAGAGTTCCCCGTGCGGTGGTGTATTCTGTTGTCGAATGGCATAGTTTAGGGAGCAACCGGAGGAACGTAACTCGTCTTAGCTTCTCGCGGCCAATGAACGGCACGGCCCGATGCGCCAAGGTCACTGGAGGCAAAACCGGCAGCGCGGCTCCGACAGAGGGCAGCACGCGACGCGAGCGACTAACACGAGCAGCTTGTGTGCTGCCCGTATGGCAACTAAACAGAAACACTGTAAGTACGGCCCGGCATGATGCGCCGATAAGCGGTATTATGGAATAAATAAAAACGCGACGCGTTCTGAATGTGAATGAATGTGCAGGCAAACTTTACGTCATTTTATTCATTGTATTTTTAATACCTACTCGAAGGTAATATTGAGTACTTTCTATCGACATACAATGGCCCATAAAGGCATCCTAGCTGGTAATTCGCTCAATGCTTTGAATTACAATTCGAATTCCTGCGATAATTTCTCAAAAATCACCCGCTCCTAGAAGCCCGACCCATAAACACTTCCGAATAAGTTGAATACTGCTATCAAACTAAAATAAAACGTCCCAGTGTTGATTAAGAATTGTTCCTCTGTTATGAAATTACTTTAATGAAATCAGTTTAATAAAATGAGTTTTTGACCTCATGAACCCATTTCAATAACACTAAATCATCATTCAGCAATTTATACGTCTATTTCAGTTTAACAGGAATATTTTTGCAAAGACTTTTCATAACTTGCTATTTGCTCTCGGTTCCAGTGAAAAAACATTATAAATATTTCAAGATGATCACTTTTCATATAACACTGGTGGTACATAAAGGAATCTACAAAACAATCATCACATACTACTAATCATATCATGATGTTTACGTTTTTATTAAAATGTTAACGCGTATACAAAAATAACGTAGACTATGGCAGTGTAGCTACTGGACGACAGATGGCGCTATTAGTCTAGACAACTAGTCTCTTCGTTCCTGACAATATAGTAATAGATAGATAATGACTGCTGAATTGTCTTCACTTCAAGTGCTTATCAATAAAATATAATTAAGTAATAGACCGGTGCCGATAAGTTTAGAGAACAAAAAAAATTGTAACAAGATGAAACCTTTTACGTTACTATTTCCTTTTACTTTGACCGTTTTCAAAGGCTTTGGCACCGGTCCAGTAAAAAGGCATTTTTATAAGGAAAATCATTTCCATGTAATGTATTTGCTACAGCGCTACATATTTGTAAGCCAAGAAACTCATAATAACCATCAAAATGCTGTAACTACTTCACAATTATAATTTATGATTATGAACATTTAAAAATCGATATGTTTACCTATTAAGCAAAAACAAATGTAAAATAGAAGTAAAATTTAGAAGCCCATCATAAAAAATGCTATGGCTTAATAATTGCACTAGAACATAAGTTATTTTATCTCATTGTAAATCTAATACATAATTTCATAAAAAACATAAAAATACATATAAAAGGATAATATTGCTAAAGTCTTCCATTTCTGAGTTCTTAAAACAATTTATTATTCATAGGATGCAAAGTGAACCGCACTCAGCCAGTATAGCGTCAAACTTAATCCAACATTTTTAGAGACATCATGTCATTCATGCAAATGTACTAAACCTCTAAAATTTTAGTCATTTAATGAATAGAGATTATTATTTAAAATATATAAAACTATCATCATCATCATCATCATCTCAGCCGAGAATCGTCCACTGCTGGACAAAGGAAAAAACATATACTTACATTTTATATAAAACTATACGATTGCAAAAATCGGCGTCGGCGAACTTAAAACGTGCGTAGGTGCGGTCCGAAAATGATCTAATAATAGCTATAAACGGTATTCTCTCTGACTAAACTAGTTTATTGATGTAGGATTCCCAATTATCTTGTCCATCTAGAGGAATGCTAGCCGAGCTGTGTTTACGCGTTGACGTCAGTTATAAAGTTACCGACTGTTATTAACTACGTCCGTAACTCCGTAATGTTTGAGTGGGCCAGTGATATGTTAACTTGTAGGCTATTAATATACATTCCGAGCTTAGAATACACTAACAATTTGTAAAGGTCTCTCGGTAAAGTATGAGACAATTGTTTAAAATTCAAACTATTACCACATAAGAGCCTAACTTTAAAAGTTTAAAGAGAAATTTTATAATGTGGTCTTGAGTTCCTCCCTCTCTTTTTTGAACTCACTGATCTGGTGGTCATGGAGTATACATTCTAATGCTTAAAGCGAAGCTGGTACCGTTATATCAAAAGACCTTTTAAACAAAAAAAAACTATGACATTTTCTGATCATTTACCAACTTTGTTGGAATTGGTTTCCAGTCTCACCGGACGCAGCTGAAAGTCAAAATTTTATATGAAGCAACTACTTAAATCACTTCCACAACCGAGTTTCCTGGGTTATACACGAGGCCCTTACATAAAACTGGCTATCAAACTTTCAAGCTTCTGACTACTGGTAAATACTGTCAAAGATCTAGAAAGATTCCGACAGAACATAAAGCTAAAACTATAACAATTGATAAGTATATCAAATAAGGAACTACATTACAATCCATATGGTTTTTCTAAATCTAGAGTATAATCGTTAAACAGAAACTGGTAGTTACTTAGGTAATTCGAACCATATGGCAAATAGGCTTAAGTGAACTTGGTAGTTTGCCAATTCACGTGTCAATTATGAATCATCATCGGGATCAATATCGTTCTACGGATCACATGCGATGCGACGTGCAGTACATAATACAGACATCTGCTTATGTTCGCAGATGGCTGGAAGTATGTCTTAAGAAGCAAGATTATTAGATTACACACGTGTTTATTGTGAAGCATTTGAATCACAGGTGACATCCACTACATCGTTCGAGAAAATGCATTTGCGTCTATACAGTTAAGGGCTCAAACTGTATAGACGTAAACATGACCATAGGACGACCATCGGGTAAGTTGATTTTGAAATATAATTTACTGCATATAAGAGTCTATCTATGACATTATCTGTCGCTATTAGACTATTCGTATGCGCCTAACAAGATTCCATATTCCAAGATAAACCAAGGATCGTATTCTTTTAGTACGGCACGTTCTTGGAGCGGGCTTACGAATCTTAGCATAAGTGCAAATGTTATTGCTCCCGAGATTTGTTGGTTTAAATTCAAATAAAAAATGTATTTCACGTACATTAATTACTTAACTAGGTACCTACAATAGTCGAACTGAAAGTGAAATATATGGTACGTACCTAGTACCTTGTTTTGTTTTTCATGGTTGTTTTGCTATTCAACCCTTTTATTTATGACTCCGAGAAATGTTAGGTAGTGAGATGTAAGTCACTAGCGCCAATGTACAACTCTATATTACATTAAACACAGTATCCAAATTCATCGTTGGACACAGACATTTTTGAGTAACATTTTCCTCAATACATTATCATAGGCATCCATCCGTATGATCACGTTTATCCGGTTCCGTTGAACCTGTCTGCAAATTGTAAAGTCAATGGAATCCCCGAGATACGCCGGGAACTTTTAAGCATTCTCTTTATGGCATGGAAATTTTCGAATAAAGGAATTCCGAGTAAATGACCTGCGTAGTGAGTGTAATGTGTCTCAAAACGTATGTATATATATTATGCCAGTTCAGGAAAATGTTGACTGCAGTAAAGATGAAATATTAGGTCGGGGAAAAAGTCTTTTCGCATTATAGTATGTTTGAACTTGTAATAAAATCTTTTCTCTGCACAAAAAAGCTCGATATTTGGGGTACCTCACGAGCTCACTGAAAGAAACCTAATGAACCGTGTACTCATTTGTGATTCTTGAAGCCAAAGAGATTTTTCAAATGATGATGACGAAATTTTAATATGCTTTAACAAGGGATGTAAACAGGTTCAAAATAAACAATCCAATTCATTTTTTTAATTTTATTTAAAAATAAATTATCGTAGTACAACTTGCACCAATAACAACAAAATTTTGGTTTGAACAACATGAAACCGTAACGTTCGCTCAAAGCATGTATCAACTAATTAATATTGCGCTCTACAATTAAAAAAGTACATACTACACGGTGCGACAGTTTGACCTAGGATTAAGTATTATTTTATACTATTATCGTCGTGTAAAACTCACTATCATTCACAACAAACTGAGATTCGCCCCTCTGGCTATGTTGGCGGCACACCTTTCCACATTCCGCGGTCATATGTCTAAAATCGGCTACTTTCAGCCTCACTAAAAGAGTTTACGAACCATTAAAACTATCCAGCTCATTTAAGCTTTGTAAAGCAAGTTTAAAGAATTTTAGGAGAACTGTACCACCAACATTAAAGCGTAATCCACACAAGTTATTAGACAAAATAAAAAAAAACGAACTTAGCATATAACAGAACAGCACAATTCTCACATCATGAGTTAAACATCGGTCAAAGGCACGGTATAAAAGAGTTTGAGTATTTTCTTACAATACTATTTGATTGTATCGAAAATTATACAGGATCACTATAATACATAAATCATCGTTCTAATTGTCATGCTCGTAGTTCAGATAAGCGAAGCGTAAAAATACGTTTTGTAAAAATGCGTTTTTTATGTGAAAAACGTTTTAGTTTCAGTCGCTTTTCTGAATAGCAAAGTGTATTACAACTATTAATATTTTCCTAAAATCACATAGCAGACACACAATATAAAACAATTATAATAATTTCATAGTGCTAATCATAACCATTCTTCCTAGGATCATCGTTACCTACGTCTCGTGTCTAAGTACAGTTGTAAAGTAAATCGTATTGCTTACAATTTTACCTAATTCTATTTATTGTAGACGACATTTCATATAAAAGTTGAAATATCGAGTGCTTACTATAAGATGTTCGCTACAGGTAATTCCGTAAAGGGTTCGAGTACCTAACTTGCATTGATGTTTCATTCACTTGGGTCTAGAATACTGGACAAATCAAATTTATTCTTGAATGTTACTCTTTTGTATTAAAAGACAGTACAGCGTCGATTTAATCGATACCAGACATCGAATACATTCAACGCGGCATTTTCACTCTTTCACTTAACTATAAGAAAAATATACAAGAGCCGAAATGTGTCGTGTGACTTGTTAATTGACTGCACAAGAAACAATGTGTTTCCGTATTATTGCCATGACAATAAAGGACCTTTACCTACAAACTATTCAATTTGATTATATACAATTTAAAAGTCTACAGTTAATAATTTAATAATTTTTCAAAGAGTATTCTCGCGTAAAATCGTTCACTATGATTGAATTTAGCCGTGTTTTATTTAGCGTTAGCAGAGTGAAATGACTAAAATGATAGCGAACACATTGTACTGTGATAGGAGGCTTATAAAAGTTTCGTGACGTCACACGTCACTGCTTAGTAGCTTAATACTTTGTTGCTTTGATAACTTGAACTTGGCTTGACGTGGCTCCACTTCCATTTCGTATTTAAGGTTTACCACATTTTACCGTCGCAATTACAATGAACAAACCAATAATCCCTGGATTTATTACACTATAATGCTCTAGTAAAATAATAACACTTACAGGAATCCATTATCATTAATGAAAAAACAACGCGACCTCAAACACACCTATAAAACGAACAGAAACAATTTTTATTATATTTAATGTTGTTTATAGGAGGTTCGATTACTCACTCTCAATGGCCTTTATAAGCTGTAATGCGTCATAAACAGTAACATTGAAAGCACATCAAAGTATTTTTCTAATCTGGTCCTCTATTACGTTAATTGGCACGGCACGTACGTTATTATGTTTGGACCTATACCAATTTCCTTGAACTCGTAAATCATTGGGTGTTTTTTCGTTAATGAACTTGGCTCTTATCCAAATGGGAAGTACGAATTATCTCGTAGTAAAGTTGTCGTAAAATCTTTGTGGTTCTATAATATCTTTCCCGTAAATGATTATGATTTTCACAAGTCTGTTGACCTAGTTAATGTCTTGTTATACATGAATCCATTGAGACGCATTTATATTTGGACTACAACACGATTCTCTAATAAAATTGTTGTTACAATTTTATTAAGGAATAGTGTTGGATAGTGTAAATACAAAATTGTAGTCGCGACTTTACCATTTAGTTTATATATTCCTTAGTGGTGTTAATATGTTGAACCACAATTAACAAAGGCCGGGGATGGATTATCTATTCATTACTTGCAATTAAATCGTACAAGGTAAACTTAGGCATCACCTGCCAACTTTAAGGTGTTGTGTAGAATACTGAGCAACTATTTATCTGCTTGTTTGTTTGTTTGTCGTATCGTTAGTGGTCAACCTAGTGTCAAAGTTGTTCAAGCCGCCCGAGAGGCCTTTGACGTGGCTTAACGACTGTTATCTTAGTAGACAACAACCGGGGTCGACATTTAACGTGCCCTCCGAAGCATGGAGACGCCCAGTTCAAATACCATAAAGCGGTCACCCATCTATGGAATGACCGCGCCAATGGTTGCTTCACCCACAGATCGTTTACCAACCGGTGAGCGCAACTGGCTATAATATTCAAGTTATCAAAGCATCAAAGTTTATAAATCACATAATTACAACCACGCTCGCAAGTTTTGTCCAAGCACGATACATCGGCTACAACTAGTTGTGTTGCCGTTATTCCAGTTGTTTGTACATGTCTTCTATCTGGGGTTTGAAGTAGCTCCTGATCTCGGGCCGTTTCGCCTTCATTGTAGGAGTTAGTAGGCCGTTCTGCACTGAGAATGGGTCCGGGTGTAGGTAGATGTCCTTTACCTGATGATAAAACACAAAATGTTACTTAATTATTGCAGTTTAGTTTCTTAGCTGTTTTATGAGAGTTAAATAATTTTTAAATCGCAGTGTTTTAGTCAATTATTGTTTGCAATGTGTCAATCAAATTGTCTATTTCAGCTTATTTATAGCGTCTTTTTGGTACAAATATATATATGTACATATCATTTTTGTGGCAGATTATGTTAAAAAAACAACGGAAGAAAACGGAAACATTAGGTTATAAGTTCCTAATAACAAAGGATGCGCAATAACAAATTATTATTGACCAGTAATCATAATCTTTGTGATTAATAACTTAATCATCAATTTCTATTTTGGTACTACGATTATCTATTTCAACGTGATAACTCATAATAAAGATTTTTTTCTACAACCTCGTGTAGTTTTCAATGTTAAAAATTATCTATTTTTAAATTAGCACATAATCTCTTTTTATTTTAGGAAGTGATAAGATTACCAATGTTTCCTGGTTTTATTTATAACTGCGTACCTTTAGTTTATTTCTGTTGCAGTAATTCAAGATTTCATGTTAATTCCATTATCAGTTAATTTTTGTTGGTGTTATAAATTTTAGATAATGCATTAAACATAATAATATGTGTCATTAATATTACGCAATAAGCATGGATCGATAATAAGATAAATATTTATTGTGTATTTTCCTACCAATATACGTTAAAATTCTAAGATTATTCCTCAATTGAGCGAAATCTTTGTGCCAACCTTAATAGCGATTTACACCTTTGTGCAAATAATTAGCCAAATAACTACCCTCCAAATTAAATCACCTAATAAAATACTACTGGTATTATTGATATTATATATGTAAAAACTTTGTTATTTTTAGAAAGACTGTTATTTCTAAAATAACAGTTTATATCATCAAAAAGATCCTGGGATATCTTCCGCCGAATTATAATACGAACGCGCCAAATATCGTTCCCTTACCCTTCAATGTATCAACATATGTTTGTTTCGTCACTTGCACTTCTCTCTCATGTCTCTACTTAATACTTTCTTCACAACAAATTGCTGTTATATTCAGACACACAAAGTTATATGGCACTAAACATGTCATTATAATATTACCTGTTCAAAAGTCTTGAGTCCAGCGGTGCGGCCCCACTGCAGCATGTCGTCGAGGATGATCTTCTTGATGCGCGCGTCCTCGCACAGCGCGCTGAAGGTGCCCTTGATGCCGTGCTCCAGCGCCCAGCACTTGATCACGTCCACGTCCGGCACCACCACGCCCACCACGCATGACTGGAATATTTACACCATTGTTAAATTACACTGTTCTAAGAAGAATATCCTGTGAGAGAGGCTACTACCACTAGTTACAACTTAAAAAAAATACATTGTTACTCATACACGGTATTGCCCGATAGTTTTCATCGAATACGAGAGACAATCAACACGAGTACAGCAAAACTCATCACTGGCAGAAAGTGCCGATCGTAAAGAATATTACACGAACAAGCAATCACGACGTGTAAAATCTTATGTAGACACGGAACATAAAAGAATACCCTGAGTATGGATAGTGCACCCCTCGTGAAAAAATAGTATTTACCTACACTTGAAATGTCTTTGGAAAAAGACATAAGATGTTCAGCTATATTCGATGAGAATTCCAATTATAGTAGAAGTCGAAATCTTACCTTCAGGGATTCGCCATGCACGAAGACCTGCTCGACGTACTGACTCCTAATATAAATGTTCTCTATTTTCTCAGGAACTATGTATTCGCCTTGTGACAGCTTGAAGATGTGTTTTCTTCTGTCGATAATCTTTAATGTACCATTCTGGAAATAGAAAACGACACGTCAAAAAATTTGTTGAGACAGGACTTTTTATCTGAAGCCTGTTAGTTAATTTTATGTCAACTATCACGACACACCAGTATTAATAAATGTGGTTTTAAGCTTAATGTATAAATTTTGAAGTATAGCTAGGTTGGGCAATGGACAATCAGGTTTTTGTAATCAGAATGTACATTTAAGCTTTCTTTCGTAGCCCTACACATAAATCAATAATAATCAGTGAGATCTGCAGCAAACATTTTGTTGTTTCCAATTTGTTGACGCACAATTCTACAGAAGTTAGCTAACCGCTCATATTTTTCTTAAAAATAACAGGTGTAATGTGGGTGTATGAATTCCATTAACCCTTCGGAAAATCACCGACGACATACTGTTTTAAATATAAAGAAACATAAACATGTCATAGGAATAATCAGAGACGAGGCTAAACGCCATACTTTCAGACATAATTTATTATAACCGCAATACATCTGTTAGATGATGTTATTATCATAATAATAGTTTTAGAGGAAAATTTTAAATGTTTTCGCCGCAAATTAGAACACGTCCGCTCGGTGCGTTTTTCTAAATAGGTTAAAGTGGCTATAAAAGTTATATTAGAGTCGGAATCGTTTCCAGCGTTTTAAATGCTAATGCTCGCGAAATTGCCAGAAGTCAGTGTTTATGTAATCAGGTATTAAATTGCCGTTACCGTTAACAGTAAGATCGGTTGCGAGTGATATCCCCAAATCTGTTTTTCTGCGTTATTATTGAATCCATAAAAAATATTGCTTCACATATTTTGAACACTGAAATTTATTGCATTACCTAGGGGAATATTTTTGGCCGTAATAGACTTAAAATTCATCAGTTTCTATTGATTAGTTTGAGTACCGAAGTTCTTTAAGTAAATCAATATAAATAGTGAAGTTCTCTCACCGGCAGCCACTTGCCGACATCCCCGGTGTGGTGCCAGCCGTCCTGGTCAATGACCTCGCGCGTCTTCTCGGGCTCCTTGAAGTATCCCTTGAACACGTTGGCGCCCTGCACGCACACCTCGCCCTGACCCTGCGACGCGTAGTACTCCATCTCCGGCACGTCCACTAACTGCAAACAAACATACATATATTTATATCATGATGATTGAAAGATTCACTGTAACCACTACAGATCAAAAGCCTTCTTCCGCTTACACTTATTCAAGGCGTTTTTTATCAGTGTCACTTGCTATTTCTTCTATACTAAGCTAATTTTCTTATTATTTTTGTATACCTAGTTAGAAAATTACAGAATGCGGTAGTGCGTTTGACATAAAAAAGGAAGTTGTATGTAGAGTCGAATGAAGCGCCTACTATTTAAACTATGATGATTTTCTTAACAGTGATATGTAGAGAATAGTAATTCAAAAAAAGGAGATTTCTCTTTGTAGCTTGTATTTAATATTGGTTCGTAGTTTTAGGCGCTCGTATATTGCAGATGGGCTAGCTATTGGCCTGTCATCTATTTTGTTTTGTGAAATAAAAGATGATAAATAGCCGTATTTTGAAACATGCTGTAACAGGGATTTATGATAGAATTGTCCGAGAACCAACATATTTAACATCTCACTACATAGTACACACTGTCTTATCCGATGAAAAATGTTCCAAAGAGTGCGCTCATGAATCATTTGTCGGGATTAAAGAAAGATTACATTTTGAGCTCGCTATAAATTCGGATGTCATCACATTTATCATAGACGACGAAGGTCGATCAATGCGGTAGTGGTCCCGTGTATTTTTGGATAGAAAACTTACGGAAAACGTATTGCGCAAATGCATATAAATAAGAAGCCATTAATCTGGTGTGTGTAAACAGTATGGAATGACGGGACCACTTACTGGATCCTGTATTTAACGGCTGTTTGTCAAAGTGTCGAGTTGGATGTCTAGGCAGCTGCCAATATACGCGGAAAGTGAAACGAACGGTTGAATGATCTCCTTAATGTATCCTGTTATGAAGTCGATTAAAATTATTTGGTTTCAGTTACAACTTTTGATGATCGATGACGCAATTTTAAGACCATTTTAAATTGTTGTCTACGCTTGCATATTTTATATATTTAAGGTGCAATGTTAAGTTATTTTTATTTATAAAAAATAATATCTTTGTTTTCTTGGATAATAAATATGAAGCGTCATTAAACACAAACAAACAACTATTATTTAAATGAGTGTACAATCTATTCACAATGAGAGTTAATCATAATATCCCGCTATTTGAGATCATAATCACGATACAGAAATAACCGACAACGTAAGCCTTTTGTTTCTGTCAACGCTTCTTTGTTCGAATTAAATAGGTATATGAATAAAATGTTTTAAAATAACGGGCAAACTAACATGTTTCATTTGCAACAAACATAGTCTTGTTGTCCACAAATTAGTCTATTGTAGTGACTAAACTAAAAACAAAATAGAGATACAAAGTACATATCTACTTATAATTTAATCGAAAAATCCTGCTGTGTCACTACTTCATGTCTAGTCTAAAATTAAGATAGATCAAATATATTTGTATGACTTAAAAAAAGTAGAATTACAGTTTTCATCTTTGCTTACCTTCACTTTACAACAAGCGACGGGAGGTCCGACGTGTTCAGGCACGTGGTCGCCCTGAACCGTGAGGGTGACTGGCGCCGTGCACTCGGTCTGACCGTAGCCTTCCACGATCTATTCAAACAAACAAAAAACAACTATAGTAAAACCTTGTAGAACCACTTAGCATATTCTATCGCAACGCGCAGTTGTATAGGAAATAGTGATCAGTAGCTCGATTCTCTACTACTATCGACTACTGACAACCGGCTAGTCATCGAGAAATTTTGAAAATCTGATCAGCGCCTCTGTAGGGCTCAGTAAGAACTATTTTGGCAGTACATTTTAAATATCAAACTCTCGATACTCAACAAGTCGACATTACAGACTATACAAAATTGCGCTACAGGAATAAGAAGACGCGAGAACAGAACCAAAGAGATTATTTAGTCTGGGAGACTGTGGACGGGCCGAGGATGTTTTCGAGTAGCTGAAAAATCAGCCCTGGCTTTTATTTATTACAATGGAATGAAGACCCAGTATGTAAGCTAGTTAATAATTAATAATTGAGTTTTTATTTTTCCCTTCTTGCAATTCATAATTCTGGTTTCGTAGTAATTAAATAACAGCAGCACCTTAGAAGTACCATAAATCACAAGTTTCATGATGTATTGAATGTTTATACAATCTCTTACTAAACAGATCAAATTAATAAATAAACAAGGCAATGCACTCTAATTGAAAGTGGAGTAAACGAAATGAGTTAAAAGGTTTGTTTTAAAACGATCATCACTTATCTTTTTTTTGTGAGGGTTTCCAAACAATTATATGGAGACATACACTTAAGTTATCGTACAATACTGATTTTAATAAAGAATAACTGCAAACCAAATTCAGAAGGAATTCTACAATGCATTGTTTCTATGAGAGCTACAATTAAAACAGAATGACAAACTCAAATCGTTCCGTTACAAAGTAATAAAGCTCGTTTAAATTAATTTTGTTAATTCGTACAAACAAAAGATTTGCTGCAAACTGAAAATTAAGGGTCATTCACACTGAAGTGGGCGTGATTATTAAACCAAATCAAGAGACGCCTCTCACTGTGACTCACATCGCAACAATACGTGTGAATGAAATTTTTATAAAGACCGAGATGATCTAGATAGATAAAACACAAACAGTTTTGTATCTAATAGAAGTAGATGTAGTGAGTATAATAACACAATGTATTAAAACAAACAGACGGAGAACGTAGTACGCTAGCGTCGAATTATGAAGATTCTGATAAAATATTATGCCGGCTCGTTGAGGATATCAAATGTTATGTGTTATGATATAAAATAAGAGCAAAGCCGCACCCAAAAATAACTGTGAGGACTGTTGGCCGTTTTCCATACGGCTGGATAGTATTCGTGATATGTACAAAGATATAGTTGATGGTTGGAATCTATGTCGAGATTGTCTCGAACGCTAAGACAATATAATCAATGACTGTTGCTAAAATTAATTTGAATTGTTTTTGCGATGCGAATTTTTCAATGTGGATCATAAATAGATTTGGTATGTGTGTATCACTGGGCTGCTTTTATATCGAACTTTTGATCTAGAAAAATAGCGTCAAGGCTATTTATTATTTAAAAATGAGAAACGCAGATTATGACGTGATTTAGGAAGTATTTTGTGATCAGCAGGATCTACTTCATGTGAATGATTGCGGTATTAATATCACTACAAGTCTTTGATCTTAGCCAGTTGCGCTTAACGGTTGATAAACGATCTGTGGGCAAGCAACTGTTGGCGCGGTCATTCCATAGATGGGTACGGATGCAGAGCCGTGGTATTTGGACTGACTGTCTCCGTGCATCGGACACGTTAAAAATTGGTCCCGTATGTTGTCAATTAAGATAGCAGTCGTTAAGCCACGTCTAAGGCCTTCGGGCGGCTTGAACGACTTTGACACTAGGTTGAACACTAACCGTACGATAGATAGATAGATAAAGCAGATCTTAACGATTTTAAACTCCCGCAACTAGTACACATTATATTATAACACAAACATGACATGTCTTAAACGTAATGAAAGGTTAGGATACCTTATTCAAATATTAAAGCATATCTTACCAAACAACCGAGCGCGCATCTCGCGAAGGTGAGTACATTGCCAGCGAGCGGCGCAGAGCCGACCACCATGATGCGAAGACGACCACCCATCCCTTCGCGCACCTTGCGGAACACCAGCTTGTCCCAGATTGAGTCGCTGCGAACTATTCCTCTGGAAATGGAAGGAAAAAAAGTTAAAACTAGCATTTTTGGCTACAGAAACAGATTACTAAATATAAGTATGTTGCTGAAAAAAAATATTTGAACTGCAACAGCAGATCTTTTATTTAGACCTTACATTAAGCCTTATGAGTTTCCCTCAAATTCATTACCCAGGAAATAGAATTTATTATATTATACGATTTCTCTTTTGTTTCATTTCAACAACTATAAATATTACTCAGAGTTACGCTGCGATGATTAGTATCAAAGAACTCGGGAAATGGTAAACGGTTGCTCAATTAACATAAATGGCGAAAGAATGGCGAATTTTCGGTAATTTTAATGAAATATTACCAAACGTATTCGCATTGTGAGCAAGTTATTTAGGACACTGTATAATGTGCAAGTGTAATTTTAACGGGAAAGGAATTAAATATTATTTTTAACCGACTTCACAAATAGTAGGAGGTTCTCAATTCGACTGAATTTTTTGTCTGCATGTTACCTCTGACTTTTTACGGTGGACCAGTTATGATGATTATTTTTTTATTTAAAAGTTGTCATTTCAATTCCGGGTAAAAGGAGTGGAAGATTGTTAAATAGTGGATGAAAGATTGTAATGAAAGTTAGTAATTTACAGAGATAAAAACGATTTTTTATTGTATTACCTCTTCAGTTCAGATTCTTTAGCTGATAACGCCATATTGAATAGCAGCTTCTTGATCTTTGAGTTGGATATTTCTGATTGGGCTCTGTCGTAGAGCCTGTTCAGCAGTCTTGGAACGGCGGGCATCATGGTCGGTTTCAACGCGACCAAATCGTCACCTAACCGTCGAATATCACCACTGTAGAATCCTACGGCTCCTCCTACCATGTAGAGAGCATTCTAGAACGAAAAAACATACATTAATTACTTTTAGTTGTCAATATTTCGTTGGGTAGAAAAATCTCTGACATGATGAAAAAATATCTTGTTGAAATAATTGTATGTAAAACAAAGCATAGCATGTCAAAACTGTTATTCCTAATGCCAAAGGTCGGACATTGCACCAACTTCAAGAACAGGAATTCATCTAAACAATACAATAGTGAACACAAAATTTTCCAAATCTATTAAATTATGCGTTGACTATAGCGTATGGCAAGAATATGGAAAATGTATCTTAATTCATTATGAAAATTAAAAAGAATTGAATGTGTCTAATCGACAAAAGGGTTACGCTTGCACTAATAAACTACAATTTAACGTAATAGACGAATTCAATCACATATGGGACAAAGTACACTATACTAAGTAGAATGTATCTACTATTAATGTAAATCTATCACAAAAAATCATCAAAGTCTACCATCAAACTCATTCTTTAGTAGAATCAGGTAGTACATACCTCGCAACACCGCTCCAGCATATGCGCGAGTGGCAGGAAAGAGATCATGATATCGTTCTTCATGGGCCTGTGTTCTCCAAGCTGCATGATGACACTGCACATCGACGCTACCACGTTCTCATGCGTCAACATCACACCTTTGGGCATGCCCGTCGTACCTGACGTGTAGCAAATTGTGCATATGCTCTCTGGTTTCGGTGGCTGGAAGGAGAAATGAAATAATTAATACATTTAACCACGTTGAGTGAGATTATACACTCGCTCTATCGCGCGTGAAATAACAATCGCGCGTGAAATAACAATCGCGCGTGAAAGAGCGTGCGTGTAAAGGGTGTGCAAGGGGATAGGAAAGAGCTCGCGCCGCGCTCATCTGTCAAACCCGCAAAGAAAATCGCGAGCGAAGAGTGCGCCGTCTTTCCCGTGCGTAATCCTGTATGCTCCTAAGAACGCGCGGTAGAGCTTGTATCTAAAGGCGGTCGAGCAGATCCTACCAGGGCGATACATACGGCAGAAGGGATAGATCTCAGGTCCACCAAGATATTAAATGCGTTTTGGAATAAGAATTACAGGGCTTATAAAAGTCTCTAAAAGAATATTTTCATTTTTGGTGTTATGTTTTAATCCTTCGAAAGTGCAAAACTGGCCTTCAAGTGTTTGCCCATATTCTTTGGCTGTCTGGTTTAACGTAAAGGTTGTAATCATTGCATCAGCTTTAATTTCAATCTCAAAGTTATAATAATGTACCGTGTAATAAAAATTACAAAAATAAAAGATACTCACGAGGCAGGGGTGGTCCTTTTGAGCGCCTTGTATTTCAACATCGCTAAACTTAAGAATCTCGACACCTCGACTCTTTGCTCTTTGATGCGTGGAAGGCGAAACTTCTTTAATAGTTATAAGCTTTCTCAAACATCTCGGCGACTGATCGAGAAGCAAGTTGGCTTTTTTATCGTCCTCACATATAACTACTGACATTTCAGCTAGAATAATAAAAAACTCACTTTAGATTACGCCTAGATCATTCGACACTATCATTTGATCTCAATAAAAAGGAAACCTTAATTCTATACCATTAAAGAAAATACTCACTTTGATTAACAATGAAGGCACATGCATTAGCTCCTAGAGTGTCGTAAAGAGGGACAATGACCATTGAATAGCAGTAAGCAGCCTGCTCTGTCATTACCCACTCCGGGCAATTCTGTGAATATATACCTGGAAATAAAATGAAACAAGTTTTAGTACGAGGAAAATTGTTTATATTTTACCTTGAAACTTGATAAGAAACTTACCCACAAATGTGTTTTGCCCAGGGACTAAGCCTTGGCATATAAGACCTGAACCGAAATTCTTCGCTCGAAGCAAAGTCTCATTGTAAGTCTGCCACACATAAGGCTTGTTTGGTCCCTCGCGCCATCCGAGGCAATTGCCATTATCTGGAACGAGATTAACGTATTATCGTTTAGTATTGTATTTAATATCCTTTGCATTTATCATGTCTTCAATCTCATAAAGCTGTCTCAGCTCCACTAGCAGTTAAGTCGCGGAATATTCCATGCAACATAAACTCGCTTAATATTTCCATGTTTTATTTTTATTGCGGCAATGAGTACAAAGCTCTCGTGTATTGTACGTATAAGAACTAAAAAAAGCCACTGTCCCGACTACTCTAGTGGCACAAATTACGCTTAACTGTATCCTGTGAACCAGTTCGTGAATGATGTTAACAATATTTTGTAATACTCGGGCATTATCGTATTTATCGTTAACGAGCGGAAACGTGAAGGGAAATGAGGTGGGTCTTACAATTTGCGCCTTAGGACACTCCCTGCCCTGCAATTGTGTGCGTAGTATTCTACGAGTGCAGGCAATTCAACGCGCAGGCACAAATAGGTACTTGTAATAGAGATTGCGTAAATAGTTAAGTTGCAACCATCTCAACTTGATGCGGCTGCCCGCTTTAATGCAGGAATTCCATGCATATATTTACTCAAAGGGAAGATAGTTAGATTGCTTTGCTTGTCACTTACTTGATTCTTTGACGCCCCGTCGGAAAGTTTCAAACAGTGTGCGTGTGTCCTCATGTAGGTAACGGAGGAATCGACCATTTTTTGCTTCTTTGTAGAATTTTGATACACGAACCATCTCGGGCCCCTGTAACAATAACAATAATAATGAAATACAGGTTTGCGTATGAATAACGTCAAGTTCAAATACCTAATAAGGACTCTTTCATGTTATGAAATGTTACGTTATAAGAAACTACGTTTCTTTTTTATCAGACTATATTTCTTGACCGGGTTAAAAACCTTTTTACTCTCATTTTATATATCGCTATCAGAAAAACAAACAATAACAATGTATTATGATAAAATATGAATTTCGTAATATAAAGAAGACGATAACTTTGGTGTCATTGTACTGAATCCTTGCAACGTACGAGCAACCTAATCGGCTTTAATCCCATTAACGAACATAGTCATCGGATTATTACGACCACGCAGAAATGCCTAATGAACATAAACTATACATGTATGAGCAATAATACTATATATGTTACTGTAAAAGCCCGAACTGTGGTAAATCCTAAGATTTTCCGGTAAAACCTAAGATTTACCAACTCTCAATGGTAAAAGTCCGAACGTTCTTTTATTTCGAACTTTTACCACCATTTAATTGGCAAATCTTAGGATTTACATAATGACACGGTAAAAGTTGATAAAGTCATATTGTAATGTGTTTGAGCCGTAATATAATGATATTGCTAGGGATATAATTATATGCCGTAACATAATTATAATGAGAGTTTAAAAATGTCGCCGGAGCCCCGCTTCGCGGGGCTCCTCCTTCTGGGTGGTTTAAAAAAAAATTACCACGAAGACTGAGGTGGGAGCTTCGCTTCGCTCGCTCCCACCTCAGCCTTCTAACCTAACCTACCCATGTCGGTTTGCCGAAAACTCCTTCTTTATAACTATTAAATTATTTTATATTAGCTACATTTACCTGCCCTTGAGGTATATCCTAAGATTTACCAAGTGAATAGGGGTAAAAGTTCGAAATAATAGAGTTATTTGGACTTTTACCGTTGAGAGTTGGTAAATCTTAGGTTTAACCGGAAAATCTTAGGATTGACCACAGTCCGGGCTTTTACAGTAACATATATACCAAACGTAAACATCGCTGGAATTCCAAACGAAATGCAAACTCTATATCGATTGGGATTCAAGGAGCTTATTTACATTCTTGTTTACTACGTACCATGTATTACTCGGGATATACCTAATCGTGTTTATCCATACATTGGATCTAATTTTTCAAGCAAATACTAAACAGAAAAGTACACTGTCAAAGTTACTAAAATCATATGCAAATGCCTCTCCGTTAACCTAATGACATAGTTGGCCCACTAACTCCGAATCTTGACTCGGAGCGAAGCACTCTTACATGTTACGGTATATTATTATTACAGTTTGCACAATGATAAATGGAACACTGAACGGGTCAAAGACTCTTGTGAGAAAAAATAAAACTGTTTGACGATTGAATTGAGAAGCCGTAAAATGTTATGTCATTAAGTTGAAACAGTGTGTAATTTATAGAATTTTAGGCCATAAATCTATTTTACCGTTTTGGTAGCTCTGCGAAATTCGATAGAGAAAATTACCATTATTTTTAAAGAAGCTTCGACCATTAATAATATGCTGACACTAAAGAGGCTTTGTAAAACTTTTCATTGGTCTTCTATTAACGTTAATGACGTGAGAAGTGGCTAGCTACTGTTATTTCATTTACATGAGAATTCATTTTATTACAGTGTTGTGACATCTTCAAATCTTATTATTAGCTGTTTACTGCACAGTATACGGCTTTAAGCCGTGATGTGTGAATAACTTCTAGACACAACATTGTTATTATTCCGAGACACGTCATTGAAAGAGGCCTCGGGCTAAAAATCTCCGGCTCAATGAAATGCGATTTTATCTAAATAAATTAAAGTAGAGAAAGATGATCATTTAAAAGAAGTTGAGAATGTAATGACGGATGTCGCTCCATTAAACCGAAATTATGAAAAACAACATGCGTAAGACATCAAGCAACCTGATCTTGAATTTAGTATGCAAGGTCAAAAGGAAATTGGTCACGCGATGCCAACTGAAAAATGTGCCGGTTTTGTGACCGAGTATTTATAACAAAACGACGTGACACACACAACCGTTCTCTACGCTATTTCTGAGTTCAGTCTCGTATGATGACAATTTTAGATACTCGTCGTAATTCAAAGTTAACATTTCACTGCGCTCTTCTTGTTAAGCAAATCAATGTGGAGAGAACACGCTTTGTTTATCAGAAAGATTAAAACTCTATATTATATCGTTACGTTTAAAAAAAAATTACCACATTATAAAATCATAACCTACCTCAAAATTAAATTTGTATTTCGGATATCTTACCCATTAACCAATGTGTCACAATTAAATAATTATAATACAATAAATTAGATCTTATAATAGATTAATCTTATAATTGACAGGCTATGTACCTAACTGCAAATTTATCTGCATGATGATTGACGCAACGTCTTACATAAGTCATATATTTCAGTTCCAATTAGCAAATTCCTCGCAAATCACAACGCGAGCATTGTCTCGAAAATTTATCTTTGATGTAACACGACATTGACCAACGGACAACTTTAGCATTGGCGTGATGCGTCACATAAATAATCTATAAATATCATAGGAAAGCCCTGATGAGGGCGTGACGGGCCACTACCCGAGATTTTCTTGGCAAATGCGAACTCTTGAAAATAGTTGACATTGTGAACATGCTTAGCTGGCCGGCATTTCCGTGTAAATCTTTCCGCACTAGAGTGTCAAGAGTTGGTAGTCACTTAGTGCAATAAACTGAACTTTGAAACGCTTTGTGAAAAATAATACCTTTCGTAATTTACACAAAAACTTAATTGTAACTGTGCCTTATCTTTAAGCAGAGAATTCACTTGCTGTAAGTATATAAATTCAAACAATGCTATATTTATTTCTTCATCCAAAAACCTGCCTCAGAGAGCTCAGTAGACCTTGAACTAAAATAATCTACACGTTTTTAATTTATTCAGCCCTTATTAGGTATTAAGTATGTCTACATTCCTTCACGTTTCCCTCGGTCTTCATTCCAATGTTGTGATTCTGACACATCACGACTGTGACTTACATTAAATTTAACTAATATTTATCTTCTTATTTACATTCATATTTCAAAGTATGTCATTCAACCCGAAGTGGCAAGTGCTAAAATTTTATTGTTTGTAAAATCATGAAAGTAAAACCGCAAGTATCCATGTGGCATTTTGGCTCATAGTGAGAAACATGAGCGCTTATTAACGCTTCACCTACCTAATAATTCAAAACACTGTATTGAGGTTCAGCAAATAATCAATATATCGACGAGCTATACCGCAAGGTAACGTAACGATTCACTCAGTATCTTCTATTTAAACGCGTGAATATGTAAGCATTTACAAAGGGAAATTGCACTTGCGTGCCGTTCATTGTTGATCTGGTTAATGTGATAAATTTAAATGAAAGCCTTTGTTTCATTACACAACAATTTGCATTCAAATAATACGCGAACTTTGCCAAAATGTTGTAACACTTATAATCTGTTGCGTTATTTTTATCGCTGCTATAGCAACGTATGTACAACATACTCAGACAGAATATTGTTCACCATCGACTTAATTATCGATCAACGACAATGTCACTCAATTAGTTGTAATGAGCGATACAAGAATCTGGCACTCGATCAACCATGTCACGAGATAGCGCCTTACGTAGTGCAATTACCTCTCGATGCTTCAGAATTATGTTGATCAACTGATCAATACTTCAATGTGTGATATCCGCATTGCAATTTGTAGTTTATTTACCTTTGCTGTCTACTATCAATGCGTCGCATAGCAATGCGTGATTTATACAAGACAAGGCATATTCTGATTAAAATTGAATTCGTGTGTATATGATGAAAGTTCTAGAAAGCTATCACTATCAAGGAACTGTCATTGACTAATAATTTCAAGTTCACATTGTTTCTAGACTTCCTGCGGAAAATTTTATCACTGGAATCATTAACAGTCTGAAGTTTACTTCAGCGAAGAGCGGAGTCATTAAAATGGGCTTAACATTCCTGAAAATTGTTTTTCCTTTGACACTCGCGGCATCGTATAACATAAATTGTGATTTAGAAAGAAACCGACATTATATTATTTTATTAATGTATATTACACGATAAATCATTACAGGTTCCTGTTTTTCACGAATATTTATAGACCATGAGGTAATGTTCATTCATTTCGTTGCATTCACGTAGAAATAAAATTATTCACACCTACTTACGTTCTTTGTAGCAAAATTTAAAATCCTTTGATGTTGATAAAATTATTTCATGAATATAAATGATAGTTATATTTAGTTTGTAAAAGTAGTAGGGTAATCTAGTTGATGCACTGAGAATGATTCTGATGCAATTTTTATTCCGTAAAGTATAAGAGAGCATATTAGAATACATTACTGCTGTAGAGTACATACTTGCTTGAATATTTACAACAAGCAGAGATTAATAGAGTTCCATTGACGAATAGCTATTTTATAAACATTACGTATTCCAACACATCGCAAAACAAATCATCCCAAATCGTTTTCAACTAAAAGCATTTTTTATTATAATCTATAAAACAAAGTTTATTATAGTGTAAATTATATAATATCGTATTAAAATTGATGACATAAGCCATAAATTACGTTCAAACTATGCAACAGTCGTTTACGTTAGAGATTTAGGTGTGAAAAATATAACAATTACTATTCTCGATATTTTCGATACAATCCCGTGACCGTTTCGTTTGCCAAAAAATCTATAAAAAAGGTTCACAAAAACCCTTCATTAAAATATTTATGGTGAGTTACTACGCCACATTCATATAATACTGTTGCTCGGTTTATTCGATTAAAATGACTCAGATTTAAAATTGTTTGCTGTCTTAATAAACAGTCAAATATGTGAGAATATTTTCGAGTGGATTGAAATGCTTGAAACTACAAGGGTTTGTATTAATACAAATGAATTGATAAAGGCTGCGGCCTCAATCAATTTTCATTATTTCATCAATAACGTTACACGCGTACATATAGTTAATGCTGTATAATACACTATAAATAGAACTACATAAGATATGTGAGTTAGTACATCGGAATAAACGTCAAGCCATTACAATAACGTCTCCGGCACGTTAGATCTTTGAGCAATAATACAAATGGTTTCTATTCATACATTTGCAACATAGGTAACGATGGGTTTGTGTATTAACTCTATACAACAAAGTTATTCATCGAGGCGAGAGGGTTTTGATATTCAGAGATGTAATTTTACGATAGTTGCACGAATATAGCTTGGAATTCTGTAAAATATTCGATGTACAGTTTGTATGCCTTTATTCTTCCACTATATTAGATAAGTAAATACTAACTAAACTAAAACAGTTTTATTTTCCGTTTGTTATGTTTTAACTGTCAAAGCTCTTAATTCAGTAAAAGTCAAGTTATTGTTGAGCATTTTATTAATTATTGCATATAAGTACACATTATCTCGACTATTTTACGCTCCCTAGAATCGAAGGTTAATTACTCACACGGAGTTGGTATTCTTTCGGGATTATAAGAATTCGTGTAGTATCAAAAAACATAAATTAAGGTTAATGTCATATAGAATTTACGTAAACATAAAAGCTTAAATCCTTAGTAAGCAACTAGCGTTTCGATGCACAAAAATTGAATAACCTGACTTAAATAGAATAAACATAATAATAAGATTAAATAATAAAAAACCTACAGTTTTGTGGCAACGTTACATGTTTCCACATCAAAGTAATTTGTCGCCATTTCCTCAAGACACATGGGATATTTATTTAAGCGCGCTAGTAAAACTATTTGTACCGCCTAAAGGTCGTCTGTTTAGTGTAAAGTCTTTATAGATTACTTGTATGTTTATATCACACATTTTACTGGTTTAATTTACTTTAATATTGTTGGAAGCTCGTTTATCTGCCATTGATGTTGTTGTATTAGTGTTATTGCTTCACATAACAGTAACAGGTACCCTAATATTTGCATCAATTAATTACTTCAGTGCCTAAACAATTCAGTTACTTTTATTAGGTTACGTAAAAAAATCTCGTTAGTTTTCACAAAAAATAAGCAAAAGTGGGTGTTTTCATGTTTTGATATATTTTTCACTAAAAAGTACGAAAAATAAATAAAAAAGGATTTAAAGACGCCTATCAGATAAAATAAAATACTGTTACACTATAAGCATTGGTTTCGAATTCGAGCGTAAAAAAATTATGCCATAGATACTGAATAACATCACGCTTGTTACACCCAAAGTACGCAGACGCAGAGGTATAGGTACAAAATACATATATCTACATATCTATTTCATATCAATATAATACTAGAAGACGAAAATTATATTATAAATTGCAGTAAATTGTTTACAAGGCATATGAAACCAATTTATCGTATTACGCTAGGTTAGTTACATACGCATATTTAAACTCGCTACAAAAGATATCGTTACATTTAGAAACTCAAAACGTTAATGGATTTAGAAAATAAAAATACAATACATTTTCTTGTTTCATAAATCAATGAATAGTAGATAAGATATTTAAAATATTTCGAACATGAATCACTGTCTGAACAAGTGAAAAAACATGAAATATATAGATAATGTTTCGATATAGCTATCAAATACGAGTAATTTAGGCATTGCAGCTGTTTTTGTTACTGCATATCGGTTATACATCAGACCTGTTAGTTGTCAAACTTTAGTGTAATGATTTTTGTTTCAATCATACGTAATTTTATTCAAGATATGAATATGAAATTATTTTCTTTAACCATAAGAACGTATAAGTCAGCAATTATTAAAACAACAAATGATATGTATCGATGCTGTTAACTTGTCATTTAATTATAATTATTTAAGCTTCTTCCACCATTATTGTGACCACCATGTTGTCACCAAAATATTTATACCAAGTAATAAAATGACTCCCTATCATTTTTAACAACGCTATTAACTAACCAACATCTAACATTTGATATATAAAAATAAGCTCAAATCATTCCCATCTATTCGATTTCATGTCGCCTAAGAATATTTTCAATAAGGTAACATTGAAAGGTAGAGCGATGCTCCGACGTTTCTCATTTCCGACATAAAAGTTCCTAAGCTCTCGGAAATAAGGTGATAAGATTTACATTCAAGAGCCGAGATGTCGAAAAATCGACACCCAACAAAATGTCATTCCTTATTTTCAACACCAGCTTTCGAGAACTTTTCATTTCACACTACGAATTATAGTGAAAAAGTGACTCATTAAAGTACGTTACTAAATAGCAAACACTTGCATCTCTTCTCAGATCCAACCTTGAATTTTTATTTAGTATTTTTATAAAAATAATTCCAATCTTTTGTCTACTACCGCCCCTATTGATTACCTCCATATAAATAAAGTTCTGGCGACCCCCTTTACATAATAGTTACGCGAAATTTTGTGAAGGAGGGGTCCCCTTTATATAATTTCGCATTTCATTTATCCTAGTTCGTACGACCGTCCCCAACGAAAAGCTTAAGTGTACACTGGGGGGCGGTGAAGCCCCGGTTGGGAACCTGTGACTAAAAAAAATATTCCTAAAGCTTATAGTAGAATTATATCATATAAGATTACATGTAAACTTGTTAATCTTATGCTAGTGGCGCCAAATGATTGCATTCCACAGTTCCTAGTCATTTTATTTTTTAGTATTTTTTTTTCGAATTATCTAGAATTATCTGTTGTTTCTATTTCTAATCAGTTTGAGCACGTATCTGTGGTAGTGGGACTTTTAAATGATCTGAATCTAAATGTTACGGAGCTTTGCCAAGTGTCGTGTCGTGAGCAACGTCTAACAATGTTTCGACCTTTTCAGTACATATCAATTCAACACTATTCTTTAAGTTTTTCTTATAATTTTTGCCTCTAATTACTAGTGTGTCTTTTTTAGCGATCTATTGCAATCCAGAACAAGAATATTTTTATTGTTCCTTTTATAGCAACCTACCAATCATAATATATTCACGATACACAAAAATTGAAATCCACACGAAGTTAGATATGAGAATCTATTTATTACGAAATTCTTGAGGTTGTTAATTGCAATGCTCGTTACCCATAATTGCGGCCATTATTTTTTTATCTACTAAGGTTTATATCACTCACTTTAAGGGCATCCGATTGTTCGCTAAGATTTATCGGAGGTCGAATCGGAGCAACTCCGACGCAGCAATCACAGCAAGCCATTGTTACAACTAAATGTTATCACTCAATAAAATGCACCGTTTAATTTAAATTTCAAACAGTTTTCAATTGCGCAATCATATTTGAATTTTATATTGAAATCGCGTCACAATTTTCATTAAGTTCACTTCACTTTTCAAAGTTTGTATGTATCCTTGTATGAATGGATCGTTCCGGTTAATCGTCTTGGCGGAGACACTTTGGCGGAGTTTGCGAGTGTCTCGTCACTTTCGCTAGAGATTTTCGGGTACTGACAGGAGAGCAGCGAGCAGGGCTGCTCGTGCTACAATGAGTTAAAAATATCGCTCGAAGATGCGCTCTGCCAACTCTAGACCGCCGGCAGTTGGTATTAGGACAACTTGAACTTTGATACCGCAATAAAGAGGGATACCCTATCGTCATCATTTCATATAGATTTTTCATAACAATTTATACAGAGATCGTGAGTAATATTTTAAACTATGGTGACAGGAATACTTTAAAATATATTTTTTACTCAGCCTACTTATGTTTAGTCATCTTATTTTTGTAATTTTCGTGAATTGTTTTATTTCGTTATCTATTGGTATTATATGTAATTTGTCGAGCATCGACCCCGCTGCAAATTCATATATCAAAGTAAATAAGACAGCGGGTATCGCTTCTAATCTGTGATAAATATTATAAAGCTGAAGAGTTTGTTTGTTTGTTTGTTTGAACGCGCTAATCTCAGGATCTACTGATCCGATGTTAAAAATTCTTTCAGTGTTAGATAACCCATTTATCGAGGAAGGCTATAGGCTATATATCATCACGCTATGACCAATAGGAGCAGAGTACCACTAAAAAATGTTACAAAAACGGGGAAAATTTTGACCCATTCTCTCTTATGTGACGCAAGCGAAGTTGCGCGGGTCAGCTAGTCTGTGATAAAATTATATTATTAATTTAGTAATCCTTTCCTATCGATCTGATAATATTCGTAAGTATTAGAAATAGTTGCGGTAACAACTAAATGGCACATTTACCTTGTAAACCAACTATTGTTATTTGTTAATGTTGATAATTGCATCCTTCCGATCTTTACTGTAGATTAGAGACACAACAATCTTGACCGTGATAAAATAAAATAACCTACATATTCATGGCATGATATTGACCGTGAAAACCAATCTCAACTAAAATAGAATAAAAAATGTCATTTTGTATTCAATTATTCGTAAAATCTTCGATTGAAATTGAATTCCTAGCTAAAACTTTTTCTTCAAGTAGTGTATGGACCTATTCGTGCACTGTAACGATGGCGTAAATTCTCATTCTTCGTGAAGCTATTGAGTAAATAGCCAAGTGAGTTCGACGGGAACATACAATGTCACATGACATTCACATAAGAGTATACCTGCTTACGTATTGATATTCTCTCTACAACTTTGTAGTGACATGCCGATGTTTAAATCTATATATAACGAGCACATGACAGACTGGTGGTAGACATACAACTTTATTTAAATATAGGTATTTAATATTAAGAGCTCATTGAGAGTCAGTATATTGGTTGCCAAGTGGAGCATTGCAGCGCGCGGTGATATTAGTAATCCTTACAATACGTCATGTCATTCGTGGAATCAGGCAATTGGAACAAATAGATGCAACCGCTTTTATAAATTGTGATATATGAATCTACTTCATGATTTATAAGGAGGAACTCGTGGCTTAGTTAATAACAGCCGCGTGGTTCGATTTCAGAGGTTAAGCTACGCTTGCCGAGGTTGTTCTGTGGGTGGGTGACCATCTTATACATTCCGAGCTCCTCCCTGTTTTGGAAGGCACGTTAAATTATGAGTCCTGGCTGTCATTTCCGAAGATCTTTGACAGTCGTTAACTGCAGAAGCTAGAGAGTCTGACCACCAGTCTTACTGAAGGGTGTCGTGTGATAACTCAGGTCGACCTCAGGAATCTCGGGGAGGTCCGATAGGCAGTCGTTCCATGTAAAATACTAGTATCCAGCTGCATCAAGTGTGACTAGAAGCCGACTCCATCATCGTTGGAAGAAAGGCTAGACAGACAGTAGGTATATAATATGTTTTTATTCATTTTACTGTCTGTTCATAAAGTCTACTTTTATTACTCTGTTCTAAGCGCCCGTAGCAATATTTCTGCCTATTAATTTCCGACCTAGCCTATAATGTTTGTGAATAGCAAACTATTTTATCGATGAAAGACCAGTCATGTGCATGCGTAAATCAACTCTATAATAGGCGAAGATTATTCAATTCATTATATGGATGCAAGACGCGGAAGATACTTACAGTTTCATTAAGATTATGTAATATCATAACATAAATATAACTGCGTTCTTAGACTGAATATGTTTTAGTACATTATGCAAGTAAATGATGCATCGTATACCTACAAATCAAAATTAATTCTAGTTGACTCGTAGTACATAGGAAAGATATTACTCTGTCAAATATTTTGACAAAGCTTCTTATCAAAGTGTTATAACACTAAATCTTATCCATCTAAATTGAACGTAATTTAGAATATCTAGTTGGTCTTTCCGTGTACAAAACATGAAGGAATATAAGGGATTGTTGTTTCCTTGGATTGTTTTTAAGTGAGGCGGTTCATACTCACTGGTTCAAGGAGGCTCTGTTCGTGAAGTGTGACGAGAGGCTTCTCGGGCTTCGGCCTCGTGCTGAGGTAGAACGCCGAGGCGGCGGCCACGCCCGTCAGCGCGAGCGCACCGGCTGACCCACCCACCATCCATAAGTACTGGTCGATCTCGCTCACTGCAACAACAAATTACAGATAACTATGTTGACCGACTATCGTTCGGCACATCTCCGTAATTATAATCTGCAGAATGCATACAAATAATTTAATAATGCCCACTAGAAGAGGTCTTATAATTATAGCCTGCGGTCATAGACGCTGTGAGGGAAAGTGCATTTTATCGTCTTCAGGGATGATATGGTCTATGAGGAAATTCATGTTATAAAGCACGCGGAATTAATAAATAGCTCAGGTTTCTCACATGTTGGATCCTATTCCGGGTGCCAATTTGAAATATCTAATTAAATAAAATACTGTTTGTCTGTAATGACTGTGTAAAACAACTATTTTCTATTATTGAATAGCAAAACATGTTGTTTGCGTCAAATCGCGTGATGTTTTCAAACATTTGTTTTGGTTGCTATTTCATTATTTATAGACATAGGTATAATCGTTGAATTACCCCGAGAAATGCGTAGAGATAAATACGAGGCACTTGCAAAATAAATTTCTACTAAAAAACAGAAACTTTACTTAAAGTGTAATAAATATCTATACAGGGTGTCCCAAAACTCAACGATAATCCGAGACAGGATGAAAGGCCAAGTCATACTGGCTCTAGGAAAAATAAAAAAAAAATTCCATATCACTTAGTTCAGCAATAATAGACATTTTTCAAAAAAGTTGAAATTCCACACCCTTGGTCGCATTTTCAAGTCCTGTGATCACCAATGTCACAATTTCGCTGTGTTTTTTTGAATTTCGTGATCTTCATTAAATATGCTATTAATCGTGAAACAAATTTATGCACAAAACATTGTTGATTTCATAAAAAAAGTTAAGTTTTAGTGAGTCATGGTTCACAAAAATATCGTTAGTTAACTTTGACGCTTCATATTGAAAAAAAAATGTACTACACTACCCTTGGCAAGTTATTTCAAAAGTTGGCGCATTTAACCAAGATTTCAAAATGGTGCAACACTTGCCACTTTTCTTTCCATTAAAAATGTTATTTTTATTTAAACGAAGAGTAGCCTCGCAGATGGATCGGACGCAGTAGTTCAATTTTATGACTTTCTCGTTCCCCCGATCGAAATCCTGTAGATATTTTTGACTGGGAATGCATAAAAGAAAAAGTCTATTCGAAATCAATACAAAATTTATCAGAACTTCGCCAGAAAATTGACACAGCGTTAGAGGAAATAACTGCAAGGAATTTTGTTTGACCGGTGCAAAGGTCTTTTGTAAGGCGTTGCAGAGCCTGTATTCGTGCCAGAGGAAAACAATTCGGATTACTTTAGTTTAAGGAGAATAATTAAATAAGAACGATGGTTCGTTCATTGCTTTTTTTTTAATTATTATTACCTATTATGTTTAATAAATTAAATATTGGTTATGGACTGACTCAATTACCTCTTTACTAAAAATAATTGCTTTCCTCTGGCACGAATACAGGCTCTGCAACGCCTTACAAAAGACCTTTGCACCGGTCAAACAAAATTCCTTGCAGTTATTTCCTCTAACGCTGTGTCAATTTTCTGGCGAAGTTCTGATAGATTTTGTATTGATTTCGAATAGACTTTTTCTTTTATGCATTCCCAGTCAAAAATATCTACAGGATTTCGATCGGGGGAACGAGAAAGTCATAAAATTGAACTACTGCGTCCGATCCATCTGCGAGGATACTCTTCGTTCAAATAAAAATAACATTTTTAATGGAAAGAAAAGTGGCAAGTGTTGCACCATTTTGAAATCTTGATTAAATGCGCCAACTTTTGAAATAACTTGCCATGGGTAGTGTAGTACATTTTTTTTTCAATATGAAGCGTCAAAGTTAACTAACGATATTTTTGTGATCCATGACTCAATAAAACTTAACTTTTTTTATGAAATCAACAATGTTTTGTGCATAAATTTGTTTCACGATTAATAGCATATTTAATGAAGATCACGAAATTCAAAAAAACACAGCGAAATTGTGACATTGGTGATCACAGGACTTGAAAATGCGACCAAGGGTGTGGAATTTCAACTTTTTTGAAAAATGTCTATTATTGCTGAACTAAGTGATATGGAATTTTTTTTTATTTTTCCTAGAGCCAGTATGACTTGGCCTTTCATCCTGTCTCGGATTATCGTTGAGTTTTGGGACACCCTGTATATCTATATAGCCCCAAGGTATCCACTTAAAACAATTAATCCGTCGAAAATA
The DNA here is from genome assembly GCF_050436995.1 of Anticarsia gemmatalis. Lineage (NCBI taxonomy): Eukaryota > Metazoa > Arthropoda > Insecta > Lepidoptera > Erebidae > Anticarsia > Anticarsia gemmatalis. Next base: position 7,181,217 of record NC_134760.1, read on the forward strand.
AGACTTGTAGATGTTCCTTGCATTAACAAACAATCCGTCAGGACAGCGATTAATAAATCGTTATAGCCAAGTAAGGCATATGATAAAGGCAGCCCAATAAAACTTAACAAAAGAGCTATGTGTGAGACAGGTACTTTCGATAATGACCCGCCTGGATACGACCTTCCTTGTCAATCTCGACATTGCTAATGAAGATTGAAGAATTCTTGAAAATAAAAAGAAAAAAATATCAGCTGCAGCGAAAAGTAGCAGCCATCAGTGAAGGACATCTTTAATTATAACCGTACGACATTTAAGAAATATTAATAACTTTATATAAAACCAAATAAGAGCAAAGGTATTTTCTTAGATGATTGCTGCCCGCGGCTTCTTACCATACGGTGGCATTATGATCCTCCGCATAAGGAAATGTCAATAAAACAACTTTCATGCAACCGAGCAACTTGTAGTTCCTGAACTATAAACCGTGCGCAGTCTAGCCAGTTTAGAAAGTGGAAACTGGGGAGCGCGTGCGCACACATCGCATTAGCGAATAGATTTCTCGGGATTCTCTCGCGCTTTCCACTGACATACTTTTACGCCAATATTTACTACATTAGTATAAATACGTATAGTTTTTATTTTATTACATATGTATAATAATAGTGCATATTCATGTGATGTGTCTCCAAAATGCTGTTACTGTTTATATAGAAATTACTGTTGACAGAAACACAACAATTGACATGTAGTTGCACTTTTGTTATAATGGCAGAAAACTTGACACGTTGTATTTTCTGGTAAGGAAAATTAAAACCATGACTCGGAACACTAAATTAGGGACAGGGCTACACAAATCGCAAAAGTCAATGTCGTAATCAACGTTTCAATCATTAGAAGGGCTCAAATAATTTGAAGGCAACGTTTAAGGTCGCATTGCTGGCCTCGATACCTTGTCGCTTGTACAACTAAAGGTACTCGTCGATTTCAAAAGTTAGAACCTTGGTGATCTAATTTCCCCTCATTGGGCATTCAAAGGGCGTAACAAGCATGACAGCCCTTGAAGGGGCCCTTAGTCTTCCATTAAAGCGAACCGGTAATCTCTGATTTCTTTTATTCTATTCAAATCTAGTTCTTTCAAGTTTAGTTTTTGCGACTTGTGAAAAACTATAAACAGCTCAATATTCTTTTGTACGCGGATCACGTCAAGCGTTTTTGTATTAAACATTCTTCTTTGCTTATAAATTAAAATAAATATATTTACTATACTATGTTAACCCAATAATCATGATAATTAACACTTTATACGTTAAATCAATTTTATAATGTGACAACTGAATTATCAACGTCGTTAAAGTACAAATATTAAACTTACAACTGTTGCATTGATTCCACCAGATAGTCTTTTCTCGTGTATTTGCGTCAGTCTTCTTATTTTCAGTCTTCTTTAGTTTCTTCTGTATTTTGTGACACTTTTCCTTAACACTAAACTCAGTCTTAGCAGCCCCCATGTCCACTTTGTCTTTCTTCACTTGAAAACCAAACTTTCCGCTTCCCATATTATTAGTTTATATCACATAGCGTTCACACTAGCACGTTGCGACTCGGCGCATTATCATTTCCTTTGACGCCTAGGGCATGGTATGCGTCGGCTGAATTGTTTAAAATGTTAAAATTATTACTTTACAATATAAGTACACGTTCGCCAGTCGAGTGTCGTAAAGATATTCGATATCGAATTATTTTGTTGCGGAATGAAACGGAATCCATAAAACTAAAAGGTTTTATAGAGTTATCTCGAGGAGGCTTTGGCCTTGCAGGGTTCATTAACATTATCCAGTCGATAACTAAAATATAATCTAGCGTCTGATTCCATCGGCTGCGACGTTCGCTTATCTATTTTGAGTAACTCCCATTGAACTGATTAGTCGTAATACGTTTGTAATTATTCGCGGGTAATAAACGATTATTTAGTCGAGAGATATTTTTTATCAGCGTTTTCAGATAACGATATTGCAATAATTTATTTATGTATCCTATTATGTAGATTGGTAATATTTTCCACATCATTGAAGCGCGACCCTTGGCACGAAGAATATAATCTGTGGATCGCCATTAAATAATTCGATTGGAACTTTATTGTGCCCAAGTGTCGTATCGTGATTGGCTAGTTAGTGCTATTTCTTGGAACAGACTTAATAGGTTCTCGAGTGGAGTAGGTTTTAAACAGAGAAATATTAACAGCACAGAGGTAATAAACAATTAAAGTTTATTTGCATTCGCGAGTAATTGCTGTATGATGTAGAAACAGAATACGGAAAGGACCGTTTAACAGAACTAAGATTTTATCTCGCAATTAACGCATGTGTACAGTGTGCTGGGGAGTAATTGATAAATTAAAACAAAGATGAAACAAATGCCTTTTATATTGCATGCAATGATGCTGCTATTATTAGTGGAGAAATAGTACATCTCACGTAATTAAACGTCATCTCAGTGAATGCGTACACTCCCTATTAAATCATAAACACTCCCATGGACATTAATGGTTGACGGTTCAATTACGTAGGGATCAATGATACATAAGTAGAGTGCATTTAAATCTTTACGATCATTTAAATTAGCCCGATAATTACTTGAAATAGTATAATCGCTTTGATTATTGCCCGAGAGCACATTATGGTGTGCGCTTTACAGCTTTGTGAATCGAAAATATTGAATCCAACGTGTGATTACGAATAATAAATATTAAACGGCCTAGTTTTTAAATGTCCTCAAAGGGTATTAATATTGGAATGAGAACTGTAAAGCCAGTGTTATTCGTTTAAGTTTTACGGTGATGGCCGCCCTAAAGTATTTATTGTGATTTTACTCGTCCAAAGATTATGTTTTACAAGCTCGCCAACGGTATTTTAAAAATACATAAAGTCTGTCTCGAACTCTTTTTGCAGTCTTTCGATATCGTTTAAATTAACATGAAATCTTTATAATACATTACTTGAGGTTTACTGTGTTTCCAAACCCTAAGTTAACTTTCATTGCATATCATATTATGTTAAGATATTATGTGACATACCTATCCGGCATCGACTCATACAGATTCAAAAGAGTCTTGAATCTACATATCAAATGCGCGGAGCTTCACTGACCTAATATTTACCTATGAATCTACTACATGTACTAACTCTACAGATTTAGCTTCCAGAAAGGATGAGAGTTACATTAGAAGATAAACTCTGTATTTATCAAAATAAAATTAGGAAAAAGTACATTTTAGAAGCTGGAGTAAAACGCCAAATTATTTTCTTTTGAGTTAATAATCGTCTAAGATTCAGGCAAGGCAACTGTAAGGGAAGGATAAATCAGGTTCAAGTAATTGGCATGTTGTATAACAACGGTCATATATCAACCATACAAGTGTCAAACTTACACCTAGATTCACAACAATAAAGCTTAGGTTTATACCAAATTTCGTCACCACCAGTCACGTCTTTCATGTGACGAGTGTTTTGGAAATAATCTGTGTTTACGACGGATTTGGCGTCTTTTATCGTGACGTCACCGCCCACTAGCACAATAAGATTAGAGATTACTGTTTGTATGAGAGAAAAGCAAGCAATAAAATAACCCGTTATAACGATGCATTGTCTAATGTTTGGTAACCAAATGTATGAATTAATCTTGTTAATAGAGTTCAGTCCACACGAATGCCAATAGTTCTCAGAATTGTTAGGTATCTAAAGGAAGCAGATGTTGAACAGTGCGGCAGATTTATTTTTAGACGTTGCACACAAAATATAGAAATGTTCATTTATTTGTAGAATATAACTGTCACGTTTGCAATCAAGGTTGGGCGAAGTATATTGTCTTACACCCACAGCCGATGACGATATTAGGTCGCAATGTGATTGGGGGCGAGCCTATCGCGTTTATCGGATACAATCCAATCCCCGGGCATTATTGAAAATTGTCTAAGGAAACTCTATTACAAGGTTCAAATCCAAACTAGTGTTTGACAGGAAGTAGAGTCCTACATCTTAAAAGGCATAGACGTCAGAAATAACAGAACTACAGGAAACCATCTTGCAATATACATAGAAGGTTCTAGAAACACTTAACCATTTCATGCACAGTCAGCACTAAGTTATTAAACACCGCGTCTATCTTATTATAAAGTTGATAGGGACTAATAAAAGCGTCAGGTATTTCCGCTATCGTATCGGCACATTCACACCTAACGGTGACTCTGACATTTTGATCTGGTTCACGAAACAATAAAATTACGCCCCTGTCATCGAAACTCGTTATACCGTAGGCCTATTCAAGTGTCATCTACCTCGTTTATTTACTACATTAATAATATCTGCACCAGTGTCATCAACATGAGCGCCATCAACCAATAAACTAATCAGTGTATGAGGAGCATTGTGATGAACACAATTGCAGTTCAAATACACGACACAATAATACGAATAATTCGATAGTACACCGAGTGCCATTGTAGTATTAGATCGGGCAATAACAAAACCGCGGGTCGACGAACTCGGACCGCAGCGTGTTTTGATAAGGTCGCCAATTCGCCATCCGCCAATTTTTTTCCGAGAGAATCGCAGTTACAGTTAAAAAAGCGCTAAGCGGTCAAACGCGGACCGTTTTAATTACTTCATAGTCACGTACTTGTAGTAAAATTTTACCGTTAATGGAAAGTGATATGACAAACCGGACGAGGTTCGATATTGAATCCACATTTTTTACCGACAACCGCTGTACAATCGGAGTCAACCGTTTATTTTAATGAAACAAATATTTAATGATATTAGGTTCTATGATGCGACAAACGTTTGTTAAACGAAAACAAACATACCCTCGTGGTTAAATACGTAATTAATGAGATTAACATTTTTATTGCCATCCGTATAACTTAATGTGCTGATCGGCACTGTTTGAATGCAAATCGAACTATCACCATTCTATTCGCGGTTTGGACTGTGTACTTTCGCGTACAAAGATTAACATAGGCTAAATAAACGAATATTTAACATACATTTCTGCAATTGATTATGATTTGCAACGTGATTTGAATAACGTTTAAGCAATCGTGCAACCTGATTAAATTGACGCATCAGCTATTTTATATAACGTTAATATACGGTAAAATTGCAAAAAAAAACTGTTTCGATTGATTGAATCTGATAGATTCGATCAATTGAAAAATCCGGAACTATTGAAAAGTCAATGACTGCATTTTTTATGGTTGTCAATCAAGATACGCGTGAGTTAGGTTTTACCACTACTTTAATTGAAATAAATTTATGAATTGTGAAATATCATATAAGAAATTGAAGTAGGTTTTTAGTTAAGTGTATATCGTACGCAGTAATTTATGATCATCGTAATTTTAATGTGAAACATGCTTGAAAATTGGTGTAAGTATAATAAATATTTCGCACACAACATTACGCAAGCAAGTACCAATGTACGTACACGAATGCACTTCCTAGGCGTTGCGGCTGCGCATACGAAATGAGACACCCACGGTAAGTGAGTCACGTCCACACGCGCGACTCGGCCCTACTTTACTATTGTGCATTATGTACGGCCAAACGCAATCATCATGCTCATTGTACAGACTTCATCGCTCAAATGACAGGATTCAATGTCTACAGGATGTGTTTACTACTTCTTAGAACGTTTAGGGCTAATATTAGCACAACTAAAAATGTTGTTCCAACTTTGTATGGCACGGCAACTTTATAATGATTCGACACTCAGCAGTCATCTATACCAAGGTTTACGATTATGAGCAAAGCGCTGTCAGATGTAAAGGCCAATTAATTATAAAGACAGCTGCAGATAAAAAAGGTACAATATTTTGAAGGGTCCATCAAGAGACGAATGTAATTCAACGTTTAAAAGTTTAAGGTCAAACAATTCAGTCAGGGGCACGCTTAAACAAGAAAAGGGTTTGATGTTTTTGTTGTGCGTCTACTTGTAGTAATTCCCTTCGATTTGTACAAAGCAACCTTCGAATCTGGTGCCGACAACAAAGTCACTTCGAATCATTTATCATCCTTGTACCGACACGTCGCGATCTCTGAATACGCTGCAATTTCTTTGGCAAAGCTCAAGGACTATGGCACGAGTATAATTAGTACCAATTTAAAAAACGTTTCACTTACCAAACCCTATTATTATTGATAAAAATGTGCAATGCCTGTGTAATTATTGTAATATACTTGAATCGTGGGTTGTCGTTAAATAATTACATCGATAATGGTATTTAAAGTTAACATGACCAATTACCATTTGCAAACAAAAGATAAAACAATAATAGGAAGGATAAATGCATGAAAGACATTAATTGAACTCCTTGTCTCTTCCTCAGAATAAATACATAGCATGACTAATATGGAGAACATCCATCAGGAACTCCGTCAGTCAGAACTATCATTACTCATAATATTCCGTGCCAGCGCTATATCAAAACATAGGTCAGTGCCGCATTGTATAGTATTTCTGTTCCCTTTTCCTCAAATAGTGCACGTGTGGGTGGCTTTATTATTCGTTTTACTCGTCAAGAAAGCAGGTGTGCACTAACGAGCCAACCAGTATCATTTGGTCCTAATGCCGGATCGAAGGGCCTTTTCCTTTCTCGTTTCAGCCAATCTATTCAGAGTTCTATGTGCAAAAGTTTCGAGAAATAGCTAATGGAAATAAATTGGTCTTGAAGTTCACAGTCATTGCCAAGTTATGTAACTTTATATCTTTATGACAAAACTCTTAAGTCAATGGGCACTTGAAAGTTTACGTCACATTCTGTACGAGTTCTTCGAATAGATATTAAATGTTAAGTACGTCGCATGTAGGGCTATGTATAAGTCGGCAAAGTTTATAATATGGACAGAACAAAGATTCTCTTTAGAGCGGTGGTGACCCACAAACGCACAATGGCTATCGAATTTCTGGCATAGCTAGAGCAAGTCGTGATCGCCACAGGCACGAACGGCTATCGTTTGTACATTTATATTAGTCTGCAACAAGATAATGGCGCCGATAAAGACTTTGGAGTTGAAATCCTATAAATGTTACATTGATCGTTAACTGAAGCTTCGATTTAAAGGAAAAGAAAAACGTAAAATGGAAAATTTCTAACTACGGTCACCGCTAACTAGACCAAAATCTATATATGCATATTATATGCATGATATATAAGCACAATAAAACTTTGAAATATGTCAAGGGCAATAAATATGATATATTGCATTCCGCCGCAATCATGAAAAATGCAATTGTAATTGGTATCAATGAAACTAATCGAGATAACGCAGATGCAACAGACCGCTGTACGTACGTGAATATAAAAACAATGACAAATTACAAAGAAAACATGCAAAAAGAAAACACAAAACAGAATAACACGACAACAAACATTGCGACATTCGAGCGGCGATAACGTGCGCACTGTCTCTCCCGGCAAATGTATACACTTTACCTATAAAATTTGTAAACACTGTGTATAGTTTCGGTTATCGCGAGTCGGTAATCGTCACTTGTATCGTGTACGTCGTAAGAGCTACCGGGCGAGGCGGTATCGCGGTAAACGCGTGCGCAGGCTTATACGCGCGGCCGTTGCGCCGGCCGTCCGTTGCGACAATGCGCTTCCATGTTGCCGTGTGCTGCCTCCCCCAGTCTCTCCAATTGCCTAGCCACCTCTCTCTTTTGAGTTGTCACGGGTCGGGCCAACGGTAAGCACTCCAGCCAGCCCGCACTTTGCTATCTTTCATCGGTGTTGAAAGCAATTGATGTTTATTACAAGGGTGATATTTAAAGGTTGCATTCAAGTTTGGTTTAAATCAAGCTCACCGAGATTCCGTTAGAATTTATTACACGAAACATTAAAGCAAATATTACGTTCAGCAAATTTCTTTGTTCAAAATAAATAGAAGCATTATTTTTACTCTTCCACGTGATCGCGTGATTAGAATGATGTGGAATCAGAAATCAAATGGAGCGGATATCGTGTGCATAATTGTTATTGAGATAGATCTACTGAAATGTTCACAACAACTGAACTGAATATAATTGAGAGGAACCAATATGATTGAACAACGTATGTATAATACAATCAAGTTATTAATTGACCAATCAACATTAAACCATGTGAAGAGACGAAGTTTAAGAATTTTGATTAGTATTTCAATCGAAACATTATGCAAGGCCTTTCTAAAAAAAAAGTTATTTATAGATTGGGTACATGTATCAAAATCTATGTAACTGTTTTATGGAAGGCTAAATTTATTTCCTGGAGACGAGACGACTAAATTGAGTAGTTATTTCATACAAGTAATGTGGGCGCAATCATCAGTCGAGTTGTAAAGCCGCTTTATACATTTTGTTTGTTTAGTTTGGGCTAACCACAAGTCTTTAACCGCTATTCAACGTCGTGGAGCCACCACGCGGCTGGTTTCAAGTAGTTTCATAAATTGTATGTACTCACAGATAATTTGAAGTACAGTAATCTTTGCGATATAATGTCGAGTAGTTATTACAATATTTGCGGAAATGCCCCAGCACTACTTTTAGTAAACACTCTAATGTATTTGTAACTATTTTCTCAAGTGCAAAACGTATTTCCGTGGAAGTAGAGGTCTCTATATTGGTCGAAAAGCAAATAATTTGACGAGTATTTAGATTTATACTTTGTATTTTTTCCCACTTAATAATAATAAGCATAGAAATAGGGTGTCAACTTGTCGCTGTGGCTTATATCCTGTTGTCACCCTGCCTACTAAAACGGTCTTTGCATAACACACTAATCAAGATACACTTGTATTTCTTGTATTTTTCAAGAAGATTAGCAGTCGTGAATAAAGTTTCCCCTCGTATGGAATAAATACCAGTGCTAAATGGGTGACCCTTATTTACGACCCAGACAGTCGTTGCGAGTTGTGAGTAGCCAAAAAGCAAAACAACAGGTCTAACCTTAGGATGACCGGTATATCCCTACTAAGTTGGGACAAACTGCAAAATATGTTTCTTTCTGTAGCTGTAGAATAGTGTAAAGAAGGAACTGCGACTATGGTGATATGATACGCATAAAGTTTCATAAATTGAAGACTGGTTCTGGTTGATATGGCCCAAGATCTGCATAGTTTGATATCAGATGATCAGGTGTGAGTTGTTTATGGTGAGTACAGAGTTCAGAAATGACTAAAATCTACTAAATTAATAAAGATGACGAAAAATAGATTATTTGGTCTTTGAATATAATTGTTTAGTGGTAGAGATGGTACCCCGAATAAAGTTCATTATGATTGTAAGAAACATTTATACAATCCGGACTTCACTTGTCCCATATTCAGAAGACTGATTAGAAGAGCAGACAGCGATGCCAACGAGGACAGGTTAAATACATACATATCTAATTTCGTTCAAATAATATTAACAACAAACGTGAACTTAGGAATTATTTGATAAGCTTGCACATGTTTATCTATTCGTTATCAAAAATAGACATCGAAAATACTTAATCTACTTACCTGGTTCTAGTAGACTTGCGAATATTTTATCAAAGTTCATTAAACGATAATGTTTTCTGAAAACAGTCCTTCCCATTTACATTTTTATATGAAAAACCCTAGCCAGTAATAGCCAGTAACAAAATTCTATTAAAAAGTTGGGAGCAAAATGTGTTTTTGTTTTCGTTAAAAGGCATCTAAAGTTATTTTTGCCTGTGCCGCGGTTTTAAACTCGTGTTAAAAATGAAAATAGAGACCTGTTAATACATCAAATATTAATAATATTCGAATGGAATGGGCTAAATATACAAAAATATCGCATCAATACAATAGTAGAAAGTTCTTCAAGTTATTCAACTCACAAAATTAAATATCCTTTTGTCGGTCAAGGAGCCGTCAATCTTAAATAGGAGGCGTGCTCATAGGGAAAGCCAGACATTGTTACGTATACATGCACTATAATTAAACCCTCCTGTCTATTAAACATAAAGAGTTTGCATATTGCAATGCTAAATGTCAAACTCTAGTCACGCAAATGATAGGCAAAACTATTGATTTTGTTGTACCACAGTTCGTCAATGTTGACTAATGTTCTTGCGAAATACACTATTAATATTGACATATGCATAAACCGTGTCAATGCAGTAAAACAAATAGACAGAGTTCGCAAGGGCGTTGAAATAGACCGAATGTATTGGCAGTATGGACGCTAATTCACGTGCTAATTTATAAACCGATAATTTATTGCGACAGTCAATCGATGGACATGTAATGTTTAATTATTGTGTTTGGCATTTGAGTAGATGTTACAATGAACTATCTTTATATTATTATCTTATGTCTATAACACTTTTAATTAGTGACAAAGTTTTTGTTAAAATAATGTTTTTTTACAACTATATTCACGAGGAAATGTAATTGGAATCTTACTTTATCCGATTGATTTAGCTTTCGTCGTACATATAAAGGCCCCCTTAGTACGAGTAGTACGACACTTTATACGGTCTTATAATTTAGTTAGGGAGTCTTGTTTTATTAAAATATAGATTGCAATCAAAATAAAGTCATTTATCTTGATATCTTCTAATAGAACGACCAAAAAAAACACTGAAGTCTATTGCAATAAAGACAATTATAACGTTTATAAGATCATTTAGAAAGTTCAATTAACTGGGAGCCAATTTAATCAAAAGCAATTGAAAGGGCTGGGAAAGGAAGTGAACTTTACAACCTAAGACTCCAATATAGAAAACTAAGAACTTATCCTTGTATAAAGTATATACTATGCTATAACGACAGGGGATTTGTAAAGGAATTTTGAAACTAGTAATACAAATCAAGTTTAATATTCGAGACATTTGATTTGATAAAGTATATGTAATTTATGAAATCCAGTGGTAAGTGTAATATTACTCATAGTTTTCTTATTATATTGTGTGACCTAGCAAGAAACTGGGCAATACCCCCTGAAGAGCTAGTTTAATTATAAAAATTACGCACGTAATAAAAAAGTAAAGATGCAAAGTCCAGTTTAGTGGTTAAGACTGTTATTTCAATATGGGGTCAATGCCCTCAAATATGAAAGCCACGATGAAATCAAAAAATTAAACCTAAACGTCGTGGAAGTCAACGAATGCAGTTTCATTTCACATCTTCGCATTTTCTAAGCCAAAAGACTAAACTAAAGTTTACTTCTTTAAAAACATTATATAGCAAGGTTTCTTAGAATTTCGGAATATTAAAGAATAAGATGGTTCTGTACGTTACAAAGTAAAACACGAAGAAGGAAATATAAAATTGAAGTGGCAGTAATCAGCATGTACTGCCAACTTGGAATCAGAAAGCGGAACCTCAATATTTTGGCAACGATTTAGCTTAATTCACAGTGTTTATCGACTTACAAAATAAAGGAAGGCAAGTCGCCAATGATGTTCGTAAAATGTAGGGAGCATCACCTTGTTTTTATGAATAGGGCTACGTTATTTACGTGGACACGGCGAGAGTCACGCTGCTGGTATATTATCGTAAACTAAAAATTATGACCATGTTTACTTGAAAGTTCTAACATATTTATAACATTTTGGAAACTATTTTTTCCTTGTTTTAGTAAAATGAAGTAGTTATTTGTAAAATATCAGTTTTTTCAACCATTTTTCTAAACAGAATAGGATTTTTCGTGATTCTTTTCTAGAGTTCAAACAAATATTTGTTTAGAAGTAAAAGAGCATATGTTTATTAAATAACGCCTGTAGTTTGCCTCATTTGAATCACAATAACTGTAATTTCGTACATTGAGCAGCCCTATAATCTGGGTCGTGCAGAGTAAATTCTGCAAATGCAGTGTGTAAACTGTTTGGCGCAACATCGGGTACTATCTAAATTGCAAGGCTAACGTGAGCGGCGATTTTCAAAGACCCTACCATTTTGCATTCATAAGAATTGTTTTTAAGTACCTCATTAAACCACTCATTGTAGATTTCCTTACGCACGCTGATATGAATACAATGAACCTGTTGATTCAGCAGTAAATTGTAGAAACAAAAAATATCTTGCAATTTCTGAGAATCAAGCCCTACAGGAAAATTTCAAAAGAAACACGAGATTCAAGGACCCTTACTCTGTAATTTTAAATCATCATAAAGCAATATGAGCTAGGGAAAAGGGATTTTTCGATTGCACTATCCTTTAGCAACGTATTCGAAAATTACCCCCATGTAATAGTAAATCATGTCGAAAGTTTCAAGTATATGCAACACAACTGCGCTTAAGCCTATAAATGACATATAGGCACTTCGCATACTTTATCAACGCAGGAAGTCTGAATAAACATGTGATTAATTCAACGCGACGGCGCATAATTTGTATACTCACGATAATGTGTATCTCGTCGAACAGAGAGCTTCCTCTTACTAATGACTGTTTAACTACCCTCTCGGTTCTACGTACTTAACGAACATTTCTGATAATTCTGACAAGGACAAAATATACTCTTTACGTCTATACATAGTTGTCTTTCCTTCGCGCAGTCTAGTTTAGATCGGTAATACATTTCCAAGTTCGACCGGCCCGCATATTTAACTACGCTGAAATTATACTTCAGCAATAAAAGCCTCGTACCGAGGGAAATATACACCCGCAGGTGGTAGCAGAAAAATGAAAGACACGATTATAACTCCCCACAATAGTGTCATTAATCCTTTATGGGTTCCTCGACCCCGGTTCTCGAGTGATAGACAATGGTGGTAGTCGTGTTTGTGAGCAGAATTAATGCGTATGCACATGCAATGGGAAGCGGGACTCGACCAGCCTTGAACTTGTGCATGCACTTCTATGCAAGCGATGAATGCGAAAGCAGTCGCCATTTCTAGTCGGCACGTCATGTAACGCGTACGTAAAAGCAGCGACGCAAGTTGTTTTCCAACTGGCCGCAGGGCACGCACCGTGCCTAATGCCTCGTCCGCACTGCGCACAACTTCGCACTCGCAGATTTCATCAGTGCGTGACCGTGTGTGCTGCTCGATAACACAGAAATATGTTAATTAAGAGTTGACGATGCCGTATCGTAAGTGCACTCGTCAGTTAAATACATTATATTGCTATTTTTATACAAATAAACAGATTATAAAACCAATGCATAGTTGTAAATGTTGAAAATTAAATAAATTGTTCAAGATCAAAAATAATTTAGTCAACTTCCAGTGATCACTTAGTAAAATGTCTAACTTATATCAATTTATTAAAGTCAAAGAGCCGAACATCTGTTGAGCTCGTAGCTTAAGGCAAAATGACTATTTCGACTCGTAACCATAACAAATGTTAGGAGAAGACGGAGATGCCGATAATAATAAAACTTGTGCATTAAATACTTCTCGCGTATAACTAACACTGGTGAATAGATAAATGTCAAAGTCATGGTAAATGATTGCTACTTAGGCACTTACACAGATAGTTTCATTCGAGTCACTACTGAAATGGCAATCTGGGCGTTATATTTATAGGTTCACAAATATAAATTCATGATTTATTAAACTATAAAGTGGAGTAACGTGAACCTAATAACGACTGAGTGAGTACTCGCCGGTTTTTAAAGTCAATATAAATATAGTATACGTGAATATTCCTATCCATTTATATTAAATATTCAGTGCTGTATCTTTAGCTGATAAATCAACAATAATATTTAATTAAATAGTATTAAGTAAAGTGTAGTTTAGTAATTTTCCAGCGATCTCGCGAATTGTACGGGGTAAACAGCCAGTAGGTTGGCAGGTCAACGACCCGCCAACCGGTCGAGCTTTAAGCTTTGCCGAGCGAACATAGTGAGACAAACTTGGCCCACATTTCAAAGCTATTACAACCAGTATAAAACGTGTAGGAGACCGTGAGGATCCCGGACCAACCATTGTCTGATTTCCAGAACATTCTATCGCCGTACAATGAAATTGCGATAAGTGTTGGCACACAATTTCTCAATCGATTATAGTTACTCATGTTAGAAGCTCTATGTCTTCATGTTATTTACACAAAGGCATCATAACTTCACAAGCAAACTGAAACGGATGTAACAGAGACAATATATTGCTTTGTTTGCTTGTTACGTAACAGTCAACTGACAACGGAAGCTGAAACAGTAGGCAGTTAAATATAAAAAATACCCTCGGCTATGAGTGTCATAAATAATTTAATTTTGTTATAAAGACACTAGAGTTGACATTTTTTATTTGCTGTTTGCTCCAAGCCCTTGTAAACAGCAAACCTTTTTTAAGAGCGAGCGCAAAATATAATGTAGACTCAATTTACGTCATGCTACTAAATGACAGTCTATTTAAATAACTCTCGGGTGTAAAACGTAATGAAACTATTTTCTCGTCACACTGGACTTTTACGTAGGTCGTAGACGTCCTCGACATAAAACAATAAATTATCGGAGGTGGCACTTTTCATAACGTTTCCTGAATAGCGTCATAGTCTGAGCAACATTGAAGCTTTCAACGACAGTGTTGGGACATTGTAACGACATTCTAAGCACATAACCGCATCATAACTACGAGAAGCATAATAGGCTGCTTCAAATTTATAGTTGCTTAGAAATATTCTGAAGTGGACTCGACTTTTCTTGTAACTTGTGGTTACTTACTTTGTAATAAATGGTGCGATATAACATCCCATGTTCAAAGAAGAAGGTTTACAATCGTAGTCTTTTTATTGCAGAATGGTAGCTATAGTTCTATGCGATAAATAAATTGTGCGATCGTCGCACTGCAGTTTGTACGCAAATACTCAATGCAGAATACTTGTATTCTTCCCGTAAATCTGTATTTAGTGGTGAAACATCGAGTTAAGTGACCAATTTGTATTCTTGAATGAATGTATTCGTTAGAAAAAACAATAACAGAAACACCGCAAAGTACCGATTGTTCAGAAAATATTGTTTTAATATTACATTTTGTAGTTTAAGAAAGATCTGAGCATTGGTCATTGCAAGCAGGATACAATAAGCTATAGTAACAATATGGAAACACAACTATGTATTTATATCATAGGGCCGAAGTCATAAAATGCCTGTATTAGTTTTCTATTTTGTAAATGTTTTTAGCTTTGACGGCAGTAAAAAAAACGTGCCAAATACACAAGCGAATATGTTCTGGGTTCACTTGGGGTCAACAATTTAAAAAATAATAATAACATTTACCGGTGCAGAGCACAAAACACACCTGTCTATTAAATAAAGCAGGAATGTTCAATATTTTATATCTTTTACATAATGTTGTCTTATTTAACAGGTTATATTAGGCAATTAAAATTGATTTAGAATCAAATTCCGTAATATACCGTTTTAATAAAATTTCGTAAGCTTATTCTATAAAAAATAGTTTGGGTAAAATCAATACATAATTTTGGAATAGGTAAAAAATAACGATATTTTTTTGTATCTACATAACTGAGGAGATTGAAATTCGACAAATTATTCATGTAACTGAGATAAATCCGACTTATTTTTACGTATAAGTCCTTCCTAACTAACTTAAGGATCATTTACAATTAATTATTAATTAGTATTCTATCCAACAAGCAATGAAAGCGTGCTTAACTTAAAGCGACTAAGCTAAATAAAACGCTTAAATAACAAAATAATGCGTACGAAGTTTCTCTTGACGTCTCGAAGTTTATTGCCTGTCTCTGTCGGCGTCGAGACTTTACACTAGGTGGTTAATTGGCTTGAAAGAGATGAGATAAGGCAATAATTTCACCGGCAAAGCGAACTTCGTAGATCGTAAACAGTTTTATTGCAACACAACCGTATTCAGAATCCGAAACGAAATGTACCTTTGATGCATAAAAGACTGTCTATAATCTATCTCGTTTTTCACATTTCTAAGAACAGTTAGAACGCTATGTCTGTCTTTGGTTGATTTACGACAGTAGAGTACAAGATAATGTATCTTCGACCTATTTTGTAGTAGTATGTACCTTTCTGGAGCCGCCCTGTATGCGTCTGCGCAGACTGGTTACATTAATCTCCCGCTTTGCGGTTACTGTGTCGAGTAACGGTACAACGGCAGATGGAGCCAGGCGCGCCTACACCGAAACATAGAGCATCACGCTTTACAGACGCGATTCATCTCTCGAGCAATTACTCTAGAACTTTACTGCCGAACAAAAATATTGCTGCATGGTGAATCAAAACGAATAGCCGTCTTCAACAAAATTGACCCAAAAGCGGTTCTGATAGTCTGTGAAAACTATTGAGTATAGATTTAATACTATTTCATAACGTTTATATCAGAAAGACAGACGCTTCAATAACCGTATTTCACAAAAACAATATTTGCACATTTCATGAGCGTACAATGAGTCAAATTTGTGTCAAACGAAACGTGCTTTCAATTAACATGGTAATGTGCAAATTGAAAGTACTTTTTGATCTGGGGGATTTTTGACAATGGAGAATGTTACTAGGTATGCCAAATCGCTTTAAATTTTGACACAGTATAGCCTGTATGTATACATATAAACTAGTTTTTGTTTCAGTCAAAAATACCGAATAGTTTTGATTTTATAAGCATTCAAAGTTTCGAAAAATATCGAGTCCCGCTAGCAGCCTCGTGAGCGGCTGTGACGTCATACTACATTGCCGCGCCGCGCGGGCCGCGTCCCGCTTAGTATTTTGGTAGTCTTAGTATAGCTTGCGTAGTATTTTGTTGTGTTTTCGTCCGCTTATGTATAAAATAACTTATAATAATAGTAAATACTATTCGATCAATAAAATGGTTAAAAGATTTGAAAAAGGGCAATCGGATAAACTACCTAAAATAAATGGAATAATGGTTGCGAATTATTTTGTGAGGTTTTGTTGCCTCCAAAATCCTACTTAATATTATAAATGTAAAAGTTTGTGAGAATATACATATGTATGTATGTCATCGTATGTACGTAGGTATGTACGTATGTTTGTATGTATGTACATATGTATGTATGTATGTACGTATGTGTGTACGTATGTACGTATGTATGTATGTACGTATGTTTGTATATGTATATACGTATGTATGTATGTAAGTATGTACGGATGTTTGTCACTCTTTCACGCAAATTTGACTGAACCGATTACGATGAAATTTGATATATGTATAGGTAGCTGAAGACCCAGAATAACACATAGACTACTTTTTATCCCGGAGTTCCGAAGGATTGGGATTTACGCGGGAAGGGTTTCCATGCGGACGAAGTCGCGGGCCGCTTCTAGTATATTATACATATGAGTACCTAATATGTTAGATATTTACGATCACTGCATATTATAATGAAACAATTTTTAACCGAAATAATCGCGTACTTATTGATTTTACATTTTTCCTGCCACAGTAAAATCAATAAACTCGCGATCAATCCGGTTAGAAAATGTTTCATTATAAGATGAAGTTATTTATTATTCCTTATGTACTTACCTACATAAAATTAAATTACATTTAGGCACAACATATGATTTCCTAGTATTTGAATTGGACATTTTTAAAAGTATTTAGGAATAATTTCAACGCATTGAGCGCGCGAACGTAAGCGGACTGTGTGAGCCAGACTGAGCAAGTGTAGAGTGACGTCACACCGTCACCGAGAGCTAGCGTCGTGCGGTTATAACTTGTTTTACTTATAAATCGAAAACTAATTGACGTATCGAAGTAATTCTTTCACCAGTATTTTTTATTTTTAAACGAGAATATGGAGTGCCAAAAATCAAAATTAGGTAACATTCTCCATTCCAACAAAGACTTAGATTAACGCTTCTCAAGTAACATTTTGATAATAATAGAACTTTAACTTATCATCTTTTTACCTAACATAATGGACACAGAAGTATACTGACAGAAAGGTACGGAAAACGACAAATATTGACTGCGAAATAGACGCAAAGAAGATTTAACTTCAAAGTGTCATCAATCATAAATAAAAATATCCCTAGCTTTGTGCCAAATTGCCCATCTGTGTAGTGAAGACATTAAAACACTCTGTGTATGCACATTCGATGCCAAAGTATTGAACTTGCGCGGGTTGTATTGTGTCATGAGCAGTTATGTGATGCCTGTGACCCACTTCAATGTTGATAGCACAAAAAACATTATTGACCATTGTTCACACTGTCAGTTTATATGCGTGTACATTTATTATAGTCGAGACTTATATTTTATTGTCTAAGAGCTTTTCTTTTTATAGCTATAGCGTAATACAGGCAGCTTTAAAAGGTATAATGGATGTAACTGTGGGGTATCATCGAATCGATATATTATAGTGTTTTATTATTCATATTAGGTAGTTAAGCATCGTGTCAAAGTAGTGTGATGTGTTGGTAGGATAAGAATCATGACCGGTAATAAATTGTGGAAAAGAACATTGATTTTAATCATACAACAGTCACGGATGTATTATATTATTTACCTCTAAAAAATACTTAATCATTTAGAAAATCATGAATAATAGTAGATAGCAAAATATGCTAGACAATTTTAGGATGAAATGACTCAAACAGTACTGTATTCTCATCCAATTCTATAGGATGACGAGTATTTTTTCATCACGCTACAAAAACGATCAACTATAAAATTACAATGTCCGACGTCACATATCCAAACAGTTACAATGTATAAGAGACTCAATTTGAGAACAAAAAAATGATCACGAATCAAATGCATAACCTAGATTTGGTAGCAATAAAAAAAATCTATACAGTTATCTATCGAATCATATTATCTGTGAGGCAGGACCGGAGTGCCGGGGTCGACGACCGCTGCAACTCATGTTTTTAGTTTGACGCTTTGGCTTTTAGAATTAGAAATACTACAAGAAGCAGAAAACATTCTGATAATCGAAACGAGATTTAACAGGTTTTCTTTACATATCTAATTCTAATGTATGAACTTCCAGAGTCGTAGTAAACGGCCTCACAAAACATGACCAATTATGCGAAGTTTAAATCGCGAGCTCTCGTGTGGAAGTAATTTATCATTCTCTGACAAAATACTGGATGATTTATTAGATGAGAAAGTGGCACATTGTTTAATATGAGATATAAATTCGCGCATTATGTTTTTCCTAAGTTAAATAATGAGCCTATTAGATTGACAGATTGATAAATAAGTATTGCGTTAGTACAATGGGTTGGACAGCTCACAAGTCGCAGATTGAATCATACACAATTGCGCAAGGATTATGATGCCGTTATGAATGAATGGACGGCATAAAGTCAGGTTAAATGAAGCTTAATTATGTTTAGAGTCGCTTTAATGTTTAAAAAATTGGAGTGTTCTCATAAAGCTTTATGATTACAGTAATTATCACCTGTTCCGTCCGTTATACGTCAATTTGTGGTATTAACGATGATGTAGATGGTGTCGGTTGCAGAGTGCAGCGGGTCCGGTTGGCGTGACACAGAAACCCGGTGCACGGGTCGCGGTGACCGACAACCGCGCTCTCACTATAATTGCACTGAGGGCAATGACCGCCAATCTTCCTCGGCGATCGCGAAAACAAACACTGGACCCCGAATTACACGGACATACGTTTTGTTTCTGGTGGAAACGAGTTGTATTATTTTTATTATTTCCCTCTATTTTGATGCGAATGAAGCAATTTGTGTGTAATAAGCCGTGTTATTGTCGTACTCTACAAATTAATGTTAGCGGGAAAGTTGACTTGTTTGATCACAGCGAAGATTTGTTATAAAAAGATTTCATTCTGTATTTATCGATAGGTAAGGCAAAATCAGCTAAAACCGCAAAAAATAAACCATAACAGGTTTTCGCTAACTCATACTGTAGTTGCATTATGTAACTCCCATCAAATAAGTCACCTAAACTACCGTGTTAATTATGCACATTCAAGTAAAACTAAACTGAGCGAAGTATAAAAGTTTTGATAGCAGTCTTTTGGCGTTTCACGGAACTCCAGTCTCTACCGTTAACAAGAAACTCATTTGGAACGATCAATAGTTATTAAGTACTATCGATCTTTGTGCTACCAAACCAATCAACTGGCATTAGCCACACAAATCGTGCCTCCATACATATCTACCTGACACGAACATAGTTAGGCAGGTAGTGTTTCCCCTTTCTCTAACAATCAGGCCCCCACCTACCACACCTAAAGCTTTAACTAAGAGGGGAGGGGCAATAAACCACAAAATGGACAAAATCATGACTCAACGTAGCGTTTTATGCGAACGCAATTATTATATACGTAAACGTACCCTTCTGGCTTATGATTCTAAAAATAGCGATATTAAATACCCTAGCTTTAATCACAGTTAAAACAAACATGTCAAACACCTTTTAAAAAAAGCTGGCATGTGTTATTATCTACTATGAATACTCAAAGAAAAATTTGTAAGTACCTACTTATTGTTTACAGTCTAGAACATTCGGTCCCACTACTCTCTAAGTACAATAATTTGTAAAAGGATTGAGGCTGAAGTAAATATCAGTAAATACATTCTTATGTGCAGTAATTTGCACAAATAACGGGTGATTCAGGGAAAACCTAATAGCTTCGAACGTACAGTTGAAAAAGCAAAACAACATAGTTGATAAAAAAAGGTTTTTATTCCACGATTCGATTTGTCGGTTGACTCGACTCGTGACGTTCGAATGAACAGCTAGTAATATCCCAGAAAGGATGCAAAGGTGTATTATAGTTCATAAACAATGGACGATGAAGCCACTGTCTCCCAATAAGAAGAGGAAGAAACTAAATGTAAATGTATTTTATCGAAAATCTTTCTGTTTTGGAAAACATAACGGTTGTATTTTCAGTCGATCCTAAATAGAATATTAACTGGTTACTTTTAGCTGTTTTATTTTTAACGATGAACGAAAATTTGGAAAGGGGACGCATAACGTCACAATATTTTCTTTGGGAGCAAAACAAGCACTATTTTGAGATGTCTAAATCGAGTTTAAATCGATAGGCTCCACATGTCTCTACGAACGAATAAAAATAAACCTCAACTTGACGTTTTAAGGGTGCTTGAAGTTGATGTAGGTTGATAGTTATGTATAATGATGTTCGTAAACATGTCTAGTAATAAGAGCCGGGTGTTATTGCAAATAAAATTATGAATATTAGTAATTTCCTGTGAAAACATAACATCATAACACCTATTTCTGCGTCTCAGGATATTATTGTCAGCAAAACGACAGAAATTGCTATTTAAATATAATATTTCCATTTTTGCAATGTTCGCAATTTCACGCATCATAAATAGTGACCATGGAACAATTATTTTAATGGTAGAGTCGGCAGTACGAACGGTATAAAGCTCGTAGCACACATCAACTTGCAACTGACATTGTATCACAACTTGGAGGCATTATTTTTATCTTTGTGTGACTAAATTGTGTTTGTGACTTATTTGTATGACCTAAAAATTAAAGATTCAGAAATTTTCGATAAAGATAAAGAAATTTGAGTGACCATCACTGCTACAGTGCACATTAATGGCCATCATCTCACTAAGCCGGCCACTTATCGACGACTATACATTAACAAGCACCAGTGATATGCGAATTGCAAGTTAATTGCTTGAGGCTGCTTATTGACTTCTCTAACGTTCCTACATTATGCAGACGTATCGTTGATTTCGACGGTACAAAACGACGATGCGACGTTTCGTTTCCAAGTAAATATGTGTGCTTCAAGCATAAAGTATTGATGCTTTGTCAGTGACGTTTATCATCGATCTGCTACTGTCTGTATTTATCGTTCTGCGTTTACAACCCGAGGTCATAGTTATAGCATCTATCATTTATGTCTTCGGCCGATTCAGTATTAATCAATTTTTCTATCAGAAAAAGCAATCTTGAGAACAAAGTATGATTTAATGAAAACTTATTTATAGAAACAATGGGTTTACACATTTCTAACTTGAAGTAAAAAGTGATTTATACAACTTTAAATAAGTAGAATAACCAATTAAAGCAACATCTAAACGAAGAATTATTTTACACGTTTGTGGAAAAATATGATTTAGTGAGAAAAACTTTAAGATAAAAATCAATACATCAAATACTTGTCATAAATATTCTGTAATATACAACACAATTTGTCGGCATTATATTGAGTAGATAACTATAAATGGACTAGTGATGTATTATCTTTGTTCCCGTTGTCTATTTGAACAACTCAGCGGGCACACCACAGTTGATAGCCGACACTGATAACGATAATAAGGGTAAGTAATGTTAAATGGTTTCCCATGTTGCAATAATTTGTGCCAAATGAGGAAATATCCTATACATTGCGAAATTATGAGGATATTTGATTGTTTATCAATCAAAATTATGTTTATTATTATGTGGTTATGTAATATGAATAATAACATGTAAACTAACGTTCTCAAATTTAAATCAAAATGTCCTGGCCTCTTTTCACTTAACGATTACAGAAGTAATTTTACAAAAAAACCTTTAACATTTTTACACATAAACCTTCCTATTGAATCATTCTATCTATTAAAGAAATTGCATAATTATTCGTTACGTAGTTTTAAAGATCTAAGCATACAGACATAGGGACAGACGCTTATAGCGACTTTGTTTTATACTACGTAGTGGAGTAAGTATTAAGAAATTTCAAACAAGGCGATGATTAACATGAAAATATCTAACAAAACAGATGTAAGTAAAAATAAGTTCTATAAATTACTGTCATACTGTCCATTATTTATTATCAGCAATATCTAAGTTACTTTTGAAATATCATATAAACACTTGATATGTTAAAAATGAAAATATTATTATTCCTTAAAAGGATTTACGATATAAATAAATAAGGATAACTAGAAATAAACATCCTCAAGATTATTTTAGTAGTTTGTACATTATTCTTATATAAAAGAGGAAAATAATCTAAGAATTTTTTTATTAGTTAATAGTCATTTCAGTCTTTTAACTGTATCTGAATGATTTATTCAAATTATTTACTGTTGAACAATATAAGCTTACTAAAGAAATGAGTATTTTGTAAACCGATAGTAATCCAGTTAGGACCATAATAAATTAACTATTACAAATGCGAAACTATAGCTCTGTCTATTTTTCTTCATGCCTAAACCATTGAATAGATAGATTGAAATGTGGTTCAAAGATAGTTTGAGATTTGATATCTGAGAACGAGCATAGGATAGTTTTTCTATCAGGCATACTACAGGAACGGGAACTATGCGAGTAATAAGCTAAAATGTAACTTTAGCCAACGCGGGCGAAGACGCGGACAAGAGTTAAACGCGTTTCCCGCTTTTGAAGTACACAAGGCTCGTTAATAGTATGTAATTTCAAAACTAATAATGCACTGAATAGGTAAGTAGGCAAAGTCCGCAGTATTTTTCAGATCAATGAAATAGAATCACCGGAAAGGCCTTGAACAAAGGCTGCCAGTATGGATTTTTCGTCTCTTGACACGTTAATGCAAGCTCTAGCACGCCCCTAGATTTTTTTTATTTGTTCATACAATTTGAAGTTCAAGACTAGAATCACTATGCCGGATGATTTATTGGTGGTTAATACCGATGAACCTCATGACAGTAAAAAAGAAAAACAAATAAATCTGACCCTGACAATTACTGTCTCGAAACTGAAACGGTTAGGAATTAAGAAATAAAATTGAAGAAACTCAGGCACATTCCTTTTTAATATTCTAATCCAAATTAAATTATTTGCTAGTTATAACATAAAAACGAGAAACATAACATGTATAACATGTTAAAGACATTGTTATGAAATGACGAAGTTAACTCTGTCTCTTTCTTTAACCATCATTAGACAGAGAAGATAGACTGATTAAAAGTTGTTATGTTTGAAATAACAAGTGCACCTGTGCTTCACATGTCATAACAATAATAGTATACTATTACGCTGTTATCTTTGAGGTTACTTTTTAATTATAGTCATTTTATCCAATTTCAGTTTAATAAGGGGCACAACCTTAATTGGACTAATTTCGGCTAAAAGCCGGCCAAAGGCCTAGCTTTATTCTCTGCAAAATATTCCCTTTGACAAATATATCGTTTTGTTGTTCCATATACGGCTGCTAAGAATTAGCTTTAGCCAATTTCACCCGAAAGAAAGTGTTCAATCTAACGGAGAAGTTCTACACTGATGAAATAATTTATAAGTTTTAAATTGATACATTGCTCTTACTATCAAAAACGCAATTTGAGTACTAGAAAAAGTTATCTAGCAGTGGAATAATAGATCATTTAGAAAATGAATCTAGTGTGTGTTTTACAATAATAAGAAAAATCAACTCACGCTTGCTGGTCATCTTGCTGGATCGGATTCAACTTATTCACTTCGAAACCTTGAAACAAAACAGAATTATTTATTTACTATATCAATAACACAAATAAGGAAGCGGGAGAACAAAACTATGCATATTGAACATGTACGTACTGTCCGAATAACTTAGTTATAGTGCGATATGACGATACGTAACTAGTTCAAATAATATTAAAATATCAGTGGATTGTATCTGTCATTGTTTATAATTGTGGTAGTTGTGCCTATTCTATATCGCTTATATATTATTTTGTAACAAATAAGATAAGTTTGTCCTGAAACAAGTATTCATAACAAGGTATTTCGACATTTTTTTTACTTATTTCTGTCCCACTGGTGGGCAAAGGTCTCTTCTCTTGAACGAGGGAGGGGTTAGGCCACCACGGTGGCGAAATACGGGTTTGGGGTTTTGCATGTCCTCAAGAAATGTATCAAACAAATTTTAGGCAAGGTTTCATCCCTATGTTTTTGACTTTCGACTTTTAAATAAAATAACTTTCATATAATATTTTACTAAGTCCAGTGTATCCTAAACTAAGATTGAAAATGTTAATGAAAGGGTTTTATTTTGGGATTCAGGTTTTATGACTATCATAAACGCTGATCCTATGTTTTGGTTCCATATAATTATGATGATGCACCCTTGCATATTTCGGCAACAGAAAGCTAATTTAAGGACTCTGCGGCATCGCTCGTATTATTAACAATAGTTTGCAGAATAATTGTGTTGTATTTCTTTCGATATGTTTTAAAAGTATATCCAACTGATTATAGGTATTTTTGATGACTGCTTTTTATTTACAATTTTATCAAAAACCAGTTCATTGCATTAATTACTTGTTTTTTTTTAGAAACAATAGAGACAATCAAAATTGTTCCCCTAATAAAGTTATATGACAATGGTAAACTTTTAAAATCAAACTGTACTGTAAGTGGGCTTTTTACCTCTATTTAGTATCTATTTCGGTCAAAATCCGACATTCGTTGCGTAAAAATGTTATCACTGATACCGATCGATGTGTTCCAGTGTGTCATTTTTATTACGTAATGTTTGACTCCATTAAAATCGCATTACTGCTATTAAAATAAACATTTGTACCTGATCCTGCACTAAATAAAATGGTGCATATCGGCCAGTTATCAAACAGGAATCAAAAATATATTAAATGAAAATAGCTGTTGCAAATAAAAGATAAAATTTGTTAAATAAATTAATTAACGGCATGCCAAGTCCCCAAATCGCACATGGCCGCGCTCGTTAAAAAACCCTCTGAGATTTTGATTTTACTATGTGCACCATTTCCGCGCTATATAGTATGTATATGTAAGAGAAATTGTGGATGCGGCAAATTAAGTTTCTAAGGTCATGGGAAGTGACGTTTTTCAGTATTGACCTCTGCGTTATTTAAACACTCTGTTGACTTAAAAGTCTTGATAGATAGATATTATAAGGTAAAACTACATGTGGGAAGAACATCGGTTTGGTATCAAAAAAATACCAGTACCAGTATCTTTAGCTAAACAGTTTCTACGCGGCCATTTACCGCATTCATAATTTTAGGTAAAGTACTTCGCGGTAAACAAACCATATGAATCGATTAAATAGATTTAAACCCCAGATTGAAGTGAAAATAGCCGACGTTCGTTACTGGCTATTGAACTTTAGGTTAGCATCTGCCCAATTATGCGGTTGTAACCAGAAATCTGGAGGAAAAAAGACTAAAACGCCGTCTTAAAAATAAATAACTTTGGATTCTTATTAGATTTGGGTTCATGAGTATATTTGATCAAAATCAAATCATTTATTCATTTAAGGTAAATCTTAACACTTATAGTCGTTACAATTATTGAATCTTCCATTATCTCGGAAAGGGCGTAGAGCCTCAATCAAAAAAGTCATATACTTACGATATGAAAGCGGATCATGAGGTCTATACACGAAAAGATTGAAAAATCAGATGTTATTCTACTTAGACGTGGTTACGCACATGATTCAAGGTTTCCAATGATTAGTCTATAGGCTTAATAAATAGTTCATCAAATACAGCTGATTGAACAATAATTAAAATAATGTGCTTTACTAAGGCTTTTGTGATAAAAGAAAATAATTTGATTTTATCTTAAATCAAAGGAATTTAAATCAAACTGTTAACCGCTGCAGTTGTACAGCAGTGAGGTTATTAAATCTAAAAATGGTGCAAAGGAATGACTTTGATTTATTAAGAACTTTTGAGTTAGACTATGATTACATAATATTATTTACTTATTTTCTTACCTAATACGTGGAGGCACCTCTATCAGTATAATTACACACGAAATATTCCACATAAAATAATGCAAAATAAAATTTACTGACGAAAAACGCAAAACGTTTTTTTTCAACTAATAAAATATTGATTTTTATAGTCTCTGATTTATCTTCTTAATTTTGACATTAGATTGATATGTTAGTTATCCACTGAAAATTATTAAGTATGAATCCTTCTTGGTTTTCCATTCGAAATACTTTTTTCGTTGAAACGAGCTCTACGCATGTTTTCTTTCGTACCACAGGTAACGTAACAGAATTGAAATTGCGTTCCCAAAATTCTTTGTATACAACGTGGTTACGTGTTATTCTGTGTATTTATAGATACTTATTCAGAACAAATGTATCCAGCAAAGTATATCGAAATACACTGTTTAACTGTAATTACGACTGCAGTATAAAAACATTGATAGGGAACTTATCGATCGGAGCGATTTGATTAGATCTTGCAGAGTAACTAGCACATGTTTAATATAAAAATAACGGTATATGATAATAAACAATAGAAACAAGGCCACCACAGTTAGCTCAAGATAACACAGGTACTGAGAACACGGGTTATTATTATCACACTAAGCTCTTCTTACTACACAAAAATGAGAAAAATATATCAAAATACTCACTGCAAAATAGTCTTCCAGGGTTTCCAGGGTTTATCTTATATCACACAATTTCATTCCTTATAATTATCACTACGAAGAAATAATCGCTTTACTGCAATCGAATTAAATTAAAACATTCAAATTTAAATCACTAATTGTAATTTGTTACCTAATTACGTATCTTACAAATGGTTAACTAGTAATTTATTTACAACATTTTAATTATAATTTACAATAATGTACAATATTGATACACTATTTTTATACACGCCGCATTTCCAGTGATGTGAATCGTGGAAAGCGGCTCCTAGCGTACATTTTTCTAAAAGGCTTCGTCCCGCGCATGCGTGAAAACTTGGAGGTTATCTACTCACCCTCTTCATTTTCTCATTGCGGGAACGAGACGGGTGTACGTTAGAGCAACATGCGCAGTGTTATTGATGAAAATTTTGGCGGGAAAACACGCCATCTGAGGTGATCCTTTGGACGCTCGTGATTGGCTGGATTCACTGCGTAGAGTGACATGCGTGTAATAAGGCAGTAAAAGGTTTGTTGATGTGACGAATTGGAAGTATAGAACTTAATTTTAGCTGAAAAATATCCTAGTATAATAACTTTTTGTGCTGTTTGGATAAGCGAAGGTCAACAATAATTGACTAAATTAAGTTTTGTCTACAATTTTCCGGTGGATGAAATTTGTGAAAAATTCTGATCAGATACAGAAATAATGTATAAATAAACATAAACTATATCGCGTGGTTGACTGCGTTTTATTGAAGTATCAAGATCAATCTGCAACTTGCATTTTTGTTTACTATATTTATGCCGTTTACCCTCTTATACGAGACTAACTTTGTAAATGGCAAAACGTGTAAGAAATAC
Source organism: Anticarsia gemmatalis (assembly GCF_050436995.1). Classification (NCBI taxonomy): domain Eukaryota; kingdom Metazoa; phylum Arthropoda; class Insecta; order Lepidoptera; family Erebidae; genus Anticarsia; species Anticarsia gemmatalis. The sequence goes on from NC_134760.1 coordinate 7,209,331, forward strand.
TCGCTGGTCGCAATGTTTCATACACATTTACATACTCCTCGGTGTATAACAGGCCTGATGTTGTAAAAAAATCTTTAAATCATTGTTTTATAATTTAGTTGTAAGAGCAGTAGGTATTCGCACAAAAGTCGACAACAGCTCATACACTGAGATTGTCAGGTTGATTGATGACTCGTAATCGCCACCGCATCGCAGTAACGACTGAGAGTGCGGAAATACTCATGTATGTTGCCAAGGCAGAACAAATATCTAATGACACCTCTACGCATGACCTATATGCATTGTTGATGTAGTAAAAGTAGCTTTACAAGTGAAAATGTAGTACCCTGCAACGATAGGAGTACCTCGTTCTAATTATAACTATTGAAGGTAGTTGCTAAATTATTACTTTAGGCGTTGCACTAATCAGAAACGTAGTAGCTCTCTTAGGACAGTTATAAACTTTAAGTCGAATCTAAAAAAGTGCCAGCCAGTTCAATTCCCTTAGCTGACTTTTGAGGATATAAGTGACAGTGTAACATGGAAAAAATAAACAATATATGTATATGGGTAAGTTAATTTATTAGTTGACCAAATCTCTGCGTATTTACTACATTCTTAGTTACTAAACATGCAATTTACTTATATGAAGTTAAATCTTTTTGACCACAATTTTCCGTAGGATAATATCAAAGAAACCTACGTTGATAAAACCCTAATTTTCCACTTAGTTAAGTGTAAAAGGGTTGCTAATTGTTGGTATTTGACGTTTGAAATGTGGGCGTATGTCCCGAACAGATTTATCTAACAAATTCTTGCTGTCAGCGTATTAATCATTTGGGTGCGAGGTGAACCATCACTAAAACGAAAATATAATTAGAAAACGACCTTTATAGGTGACCAGTGTACGTAGCTGTGACGTGTTTGAGTAAAACATACGTCATGTCTACGTCACCGTTATGTTAACGATATCAAAATGATCTATCTACCTTTATAACTAAACAGAATAATGCAACTTTTATCGCTAACCTAATTAATTAAAAACTACAGATGTAGTTCATAACATCCTCTGGGATAAAATCTAATACCAATTTAAACGTTCAATTCATCTAAGTATATCTTAAAGGCAATATAATATAGAAAACTAGCTGACCCGCGCACCTTCGCTTGCGTCACTTAAGGTAATCATAATTTTCCCCGTTTTTGTAACATTTTTCACTGTAACTCTGCTCCTATTGGTCGTAGCGTGATGATATATAGCCTATAGCCTTCCTCGATAAATGGGCTATCTAACACTGAAAGAATTCTTCAAATCGGACCTGTAGTTCCCGAGATTAGCGTGTTCAAACAAACAAACAAACAAACTCTTCAGCTTTATAATATTAATATAGATAGTCACAACGACTGTAACTAACTTTTTCGTTTTGGTTATTATTTTTGCATACCTAACACAATATCATGGCCCATCCATCCCAGCAGTGTATTGAACTACGTCCAATGCTATCTGTTTAATTTCGAAATTGTTTGTAGAGTTTTTTTCTTGGAATATTCTCAGTAGCAACAAAAAGTTATGAAAAGGCACTACAAAATTAAATTTTCAGTGTTCCCCATAAGTTGCTTAAATCAATTCTTCTCAGCGAAAGGAAAGCATGCGTTTTGTTTCAGATACCGATATATCCATAGAGCTTCAGTGCAGTAGAAAATTATATAGATAGTTTCGCTGACATTAAAATTTCTTCCCGAAATTTTTTCCCAATATCGAATGTTCGATTCGTCGCTAACCTGATAAATCTCTGTCGCGTCTAGACACATATTATTTCCTTTTTTCTGGTCCTTGAGACAGCAAATCCTACATCAGCGATTATAAAGGTATGTCGCCGAATACCTCAAATGGCGATGGCCTTCGATCAGGGGCTCCCAAACTTTTCTTAGTCCGGGATCACTTTTATATTATTCTTGTTAGCAGGGACCACTATGTAAGTATATTAAAAATAAAGTGTAATAAATCCTGAAAAAATTAAATTTTAAAATCATTCGCGGACCATATTTTGACTTCCACGGACCACAGGTTGGGAACCACTGTTCTAGATTTTAGGAGGAATTCTCCGACGATTCTTTTGGATGTCTTATTGTGTCTCTGCCATTGACCTCATGTTTAGACAAAGGAATCAACTATACTAAGTATGGTTAGAGCTGAATATCGTCGTGTTTTTTTTACTTGGATATCCATATTTGATGCAGACCGGCTGCTGACAATATTCAAGGGTATAATGGATCTGAACAATGCTTCCTGATAGTTTTAGGTATCAAAACAGTTTACCTAACACGTGAGTCCGCTTACATTTCATTGTTTGCTCGATAATGTAAATATAATATGATACTTGCGGTTGTTATGACTTCTCATAGTGTTTCTACTAGCTCGTATTGCAAATTGCAAAGGTAGGCAGCTATTTTTATAGGACAACGGATACCTATTAAGTCTCATTAAAATAAGTGTTGTAATGTTGCCATTGTGGTGTGATGTGGAATGCGGTGCGCTATTCCTCCACGTTGGTTCGATATGATTCCCAAAGTTATAAATAAATAAATATAAATGTAATCCATTACTGTCCCGATTTAAGACAAGGATCTCCTCCCGGAAAAAGAGAGAGGTTAGGCGTTAAGTCCATCACGCTGGCCAAGTGTGGGTCGCATGATTCCCAAACTTAAAAAAAGGTAGTTACATAAGCCTAAAACAATAACTATCACTAAAAACCTTCTTACCTACTGGCAACACAGCCTTCAACAATTGATAGAAACTTTAATTTTCCATCTAGTTCGTTATAGGTTTGTTCTAAAACTAAGAGAGGGACAAGAATACAGCAACGATATTGGAATTGACTAGAAGTAGACAAAAATACATATTCCTGATTGTCTACGGCATTACGGCATCTGGCGCCTCTGAGAATACGTAAAATTGTGAATAAAAAGTAGATACATGTATTTTAGAAGTCATGTGCTTGTTTTATAACTTACCTAAAGTTTCAAATAAAAAGCATATTATTTCAAAATTTGTTTAATCATAAATAAATAACATTTTTTGTTTGGAACAAAACAACCTCCATAATTATTCACACACCATACAACTCGTCATTTAGTGAATTACAATTATTAATTTTCTAATTACTTTCTAATAATACTTACAGCAATCTTAAAATTAATGTTGTACATAGTTTTATTACCACAATTAATTTGAGATTTTTTTTCATGTAAATATCTAATGCTTATAGAGAGAATTATTCCAATTACAAAATATTTTTTTTTACTTTTGTTATAAAGGAATTGGTCATAATTATGTATGAAAGAAGGGATTGATCCAAAATGTGATTAACAATTCGAAATTGTTTTGCTTCCAAATCTAAAGCGCGTTTATAATTTTCTTTAGATTGTTTCCATAGAGGTCATTTCTCAATCTTCCTTTTTCAACTTTGTACATTAGGATGTTATTTATTAATTTGCAATATTTTAAAACCACTAAAAAGTATAAAAACAAAATCCATGTAAGACATGATTATTAAAGTCAAATTTAATAAAAGACTAGAAGAACAACTACTATCGATTGTCCATTTTATCGAAAACTTGCAAAATATTGCAGTTTAATAAAACATGTGTAACAAAGTTAGCAGTTTTACAAATAAAAAAATCTTCATAATTATTCAAATCGAATGAATTTTGCAGGTAATTGACACATTAGCTATAAAACTTAGCGGACGACACAAACGATTGCAGACTATTACAAGTTCAAAATAATATTGGAATGGATCATTGGGTGCCGTAACTGTCTTGAAAAATTAATTAATGCGAGGCCACGATTCCTACAAGCAGACGAAATATAACCGAATGATGAATAATTAATAGAGAAAACCCGAATTTATAATAAGTACTTACCAAAATTACAACATGTTAGTATAGTATTTATAACATTCATTAATTATTTACAAAATTACGTTGTGCGACTCAAAGCACTACAGTTCATTCGAGTACAAACATGAAGACGACGAAGACCAATGAGAACATTGTTGGATAACGGTGTTCTAACTTCAGGTAAGTTCATTGGTCCAACGGTACTTAGTTGCTGACGACGCTACTATCTTTTTCAATGTAACTCGAAAGAACTACAGTCAACATACACAAACTGTCGTAAGTGTAAATGATACCGCACACTTACTTCAACATAGACCGATACATTATTAATACAAATCGTAATAATTTTATTTCCATTATGAAATACATAAGTATGAAGGAATTAATGACGAATCGAAATAATAATGATTTTAGTACAACAACTACATAAAAAAACTTTTTGGTATTTTGGTCATACAACTAGGTCACGACAGTTAGGCCCTGTTCATTACACTTATTACTGCGGTTAGCGTGGGTTAGAGTATTTTCATATTAGAAATATTTGTTTTTCTATGAGAAATTGAATATTTCGTATAGCTGTAAAATGTATCGTAAATGATACCAAAACTAGCGACACACGAAAAAAACTTCATGTAATACGTAGTAGGAATAGACGAATGAGGTAAATTAAAAACATTACATACCTACTTGTAAAATTTTTCTCTTATAGGTACTTAAAAATGTAAAGCTAAATAATGAAGTGTATAAAAATAGTGCGGCGATGATCATGACAACTTATCGAATAATTACGCCTTGCGTTTAGATAAATTTCAAATTCGACTAAATCATCTATTTACTAAACGAATATCACACAACAGTCAGTTGTAACTCGCCAAGTGCATATAATATAATAATTATATATCTCATGTATTCGTCCAACATTTCAAGCAGACCAATAGGAATATATATGATGCGAATATAAACAAATGGATAGACACGAACGATGAATAAATTCTTTCTAAAATGCAATACGACTTACGAATCGAGTGTAATTTCAAATGTTAGTTGTGCTAGATACTTGAAACTTAAAAAGTATCTTAACGCTAGCATCCTAATTGGACGATTTGGCTTCTCTATTGGCCTTTGAAACGTGGCACTTGACACGCCGCTTCACTTTATCACAATGTCATAGTCAAGTTTAGTAGTCATTGAGTTGACAGAACTTGTTGGGGTCCCGCATCGTGAGGACGTTGTTGCAGAGTAGGCCTACGACGGGGTTCTCGAGGTTCTCGTACTTCGAGTTGGTCTCTGACGAGAGGCTGACTGCTCCACTGCTGTCTCCCTCGTAGGTATTCTCTGTGTCGTCGACGTTCTGTGAGCTGATGCTCGATTTGTCGGTCTTCTCCGGCAGTTCTTTGTCGAGAGAGTACTCGATCTTGTCGCCGCCGTTCTTGTCGTTGTCGGAGAGCTCGATCCAGTGGCCGCGGTTGGACTTCACCCTGTCCAGCATGGGCTGGAGTGTTGGGGAGAGCACTGCGAATGCCTGGAATTGTTACGAGCACTTAATTATGATATTCTGTTGAAGTTATTATAAAAAAAAGGAAAGCCTGGTTGTGATAATATATACCTCGTATATCGGCAGACAGATGGTGTCAATGAACTTGACTTGCATGGCCGGAAGTTCGTCTTCCTTATCCCTGTTCATTATATCCTGCAATGACATAAACAGAAGATGTTAATTTAAAAGCAATTTCGAGATATGACTAATATTCTTTTAAATATCAATCAAGATTCACATTACATAGTAGTAAGCTTAGAACAATACTTTTACAGCTTTAAAAAACGACAAAAGCCCGTTTTGAGCTATGTTGTTATTATTTTAAGACTGTAAACACCAATCTGTCTTATAGTAAAATATATCAGAATTCCCTAGCCTCTGGCTACCCCTATTGGAAGAAGGCATGATTTATTGTATGTACATATGTATGAGAGAAGACTTACAATAGGCGTCAGATTGAGGTTCTGCCTCTCGAGGTCTCCCTGGCGGAAGAACTCGCCTGCGACGAGCGCGGCCACGCGGCGCTCGACGGGCCAGGGCTTGGTGATGGCGGCGAGGTCGCAGGCCGTCATGAGCATGGCGCGCAGCAGCCCGCGCCGCTCCGCGCACTCGCCCCACGCCACCGACACCGCGCGCTCCGTGCTCACCAGCTCGATGAACGCCTTGCGCTTGCTACACATACAAATAGTATCATCAATACAATGTAAACTGAAACTTTTAGAGCCAGATTAAATTAATACCGCTATTAATGCATAAAGAAAAGACTCCGCATTGAATATACAAGAAATTAAGCCATATATCAAATCATTGGAGAAGCAAATATCTAATTCCAGTCTATTTTAACCAGGGTTTATAGTAAACCCTTGTTAGCATTAGAAAATGCATTTAATTTGAGTTTTCTTGCACAACTGATTTCGCGAGAAATAGGCTTATATTCGAAAGTCTTGCATTTGATTGCCCTTTTTTTATTTTAAAAAAATATTCTATGAGGAGGTACTTTAAGAAGATATGTGACATTATCTGCACTAATTTACTTAACAAGTTCCAAAGGGACCTTTAAAATTGTAGATAATTTTACCTGAAATAAACAGCCAAGTCGGTGGACAGGATAGCGTCTTCGAGCACTTTGACGACCTTCTCGTAGTCGTCTGATGATAGGTTGAGCAGGATCTGGTTCCCGGGCGAGTTGAGGATCATCAGGCACTGGTCGAAGTGGTGATGTTCCATCGTCGATGTCGAATACAACTGTGCCAAAGGTGATGATGCCCTGCAAAATAGTGGTGAAATAGATTACAGATTGTGCTATATACCGCGCAAGAGGTCTCGGGTTCGAATCCCTGGTCGAGCCAAAAAGACTTGTCTGAGTTTCAGGTAGTTGAGGTTGTAGACCTCCGTGCCTCGGAGAGCATGGAAAGCTGTCAGTCTTGTGCCTGACCTCTCTCCGGTCATGTCGGTTAAGAGAGTGTACCTGTATTGTACACACACTTGGCCATTATAAACAAAGTCCTGCACAGTTGGCTGGACTGAATAAAATTTGCCGCCGTAGCCGAAATTGGCCAGGACGACGATAATTAACTAGTAATGTTAAAAATATGTGCGACTTAAAGTAACTCACTTGATTTGAAACGAGTTATTGGTCCCCCGGTGATCAAGGTCGTGGCACAGACACCCGATGATGAGAGCCAAACATTCCAGCTCTCCAAATATCTTCCACCACTGCGTCTCCTGAAACAAGGCCACACAATACTAAAATAATAGCTCAGTTATTTCCCTAACTGACTCTTTCATACTCTATGTATGCCGTTTAGGGGCTAATTTTCGATTTCATCTATCTTCGTTCTAAATGTCATTAATATTGGTTCAGGAGTTTAACATAAAAATGTCATATTTATTGTAGCGTCGGTGTGTAAATATCCATGAACCGTTATATTTTCAGTCTTTGTTCTGGTGTGGTAGGGAAGACTAAGGAACTCTTATCCCAGCATCAATAAGAAATATGAACTCCAGTAGCTTTAAAACTAGGTAATGACGTACATTGATTGCTAAAAGTATCGATCATCTTTTATATTCGCAGGTCAATACTCACCGTCAATATCGCAAACATCATTTGCGCGACGTTGAACGCGTGCCTCCAATTATGGTACGTTACATTGCGGTAATTCTTCTTGACGCTGAGAAGCCACCTGCACAGCACGCTGTAATCTATATGGAACCGCTCCACAAAGTCGAGGTCGAGGAACATACGTAGACACGCGCGGAGTGTATCGTCATCTGATAGATCGATGTCGTCGAACGCTAGCTCGTGGAGATTGAAGTGAGCTGATGAAGGTATCCTTAACGTCTGCAAATGGAAAATGTAGTATTAGTTAGAGTTTTCTTTAAATTTGTATCTATTTTGAGGAGTTGGGTCGTTAAAAATGGTTCGATAAATAACTGCCACCTTAATAAACTATTGGAAGGATAAGTTTCTAGGCTCATTATAAAGATTAACTTCAATTTCTCAGCAAGACTTGCGACAAGTAGGCAGCAAGGCTTTGATAAGTCAACGTGTATTTGTCGAAATATTGATGAGTACTAACTTAGTATATTGGTTTCAAATTTATAGCAAACTTAGTAAGCTTCTATTATAATAACATGATTATACTACCGAAACACTAAACAAGGAACATTATTTGCTTCTGATCAAAACATAATCAGTATAATCAAGTAAGGCAACAAACACGCTAACAGAAACATGTTGATCTCATTACAATGCTTGTTAATTATAGACGAACTACTCCCAATATTTAGCTTGAGAAGCAAGCTTTGGCTCTGCAGCGATACTTACAAGATAGAACAACAAACTACATTTACAATCCAATTTGATCTTTACGACGTAGGTTTAAAGTTGAAATTTGTTTGTGTATAATAATAGTGCATAATGCTCATTTGTGGAGAACTCACCCGTAACCGCTGAGCGTCGTCTAATGATGCAGACGCGTGGTAACTTAGTACCTGCAATGGTATAAACAGCGTCGTTAATGTTAAATGGTACGAAATAATTGTAATTGTTATATTAATGGAATCTGCTTGTTTATTACAACAATTATGTTTATTGTAATTGTCTTCAAAATTAAACAAAATGAACGTGGAACGTTTTATTAATCGATTTGTTTTATTCTCAGTATAATTTTGCTCTCAAAAGCGCGATTTTTATTGTCGCTACTTTCGAGTATCGAGAATTTGACATTTAAAATGTACTTATAATTGATTTCTTCGGCACCCACTTGAGGCGCTGATCAGGTTTTTATACATCATTGGTAAATTTAAAAAAAATGCTCTACTGGATACAACACAATGAACGAAAATAGTGACGAAATTAATAGTATCGCCGATGTATCAATGGGTCGATTTGTATTAACTAGACCAATTACAATTTTTGTGTATCAACTTTTAAATTCTAAACATTGCCCTAAAACCTTTGTATATTTTCTTTTCCTAAGTAAAGCTTTCTTACGCTTTTAGATTAGGTATGTACTTACGTCTAAAGTAACGCTCTGCTTAGCCATCGCCGTGATAGCTTTCTCGTACATGTGCGTGTTGTGGATGCCCATACCGCAGAATATCGCGAACGCCTCCACGAAGTTCTCGTCGTTTTTCGTGAACAGAAGCTCGTCGAATTTGTTTACTAGCTGAAATGTTTAAAAACAAGAATTTAACAACATATCATAACATAACTGCACGTTTGGAGCAGTGGTTAAAGTGGTCACCTCGTCGCAATAACCGTAGAGCCACGTGTGGCCGGTTCGAATCTTACCCGGGACAAATATTTGTGTGATGAGCACGAGTATCTGTTCTGAGCCTGGTTGTTAATTTATCTATATAAGTATTTATTTAGAAGTATATAAGTATTTATAAGTCCAATAGTATTTATTTATTTTTTATCTATTCTGATTCATTCAGCCCAGTTCTACCTAATCTTGAGCCTTTTTTACAATAAAACATTAGTTTAGGCAAAATATTCTTTTAGCAGTTCCACTTAACACATATCGATCGGAATCGGCAGCGGATTGTATACAGACCTTTTTAGCAAAATAGTTGAAAATGTATAATCGTGCCATCATTATTAAATACGTATATCGGCTCAATTGGCAAACTGACAAAACTTAACCTAACTTAGGCCCTTCTCCCATTACGATACTTGTAGGGTACGATACTCGAGTATAATACTAGTTGGATACATGTTCGCTACCCGATGCTCGCATATTATGCAACTTAAAAGTTACTAAATTCATCATTTGTGCAAACTCGTTTTTTGTAGACTGACGTTATGTCGAGCGACTCCAGTGACGATGAAGCTCTTGCAGTTTTTTTGTTCTCAATTTCTCACAGTTTCTATAGCACCTAGGAGCTGTGAGGAACTGAGGAACTACCTATATTATCAAATGTTAGATTCTGTCAAACTTGAAACGTGGTGGAACTATATAGTTCCGCGAACATGTTTCCTGAACATAGTTCCAATTAGGAAATTAATGATTCAATGTTCAATCCGCTCCCGAACATGTAGCGCATGTCTACGCGAGACGCGACGCACAAGCGACCAACACGGCGGGTATCGCGAGACTAGTCGCGAACGCGTAGAATACCAGTATCGTAATGTGAGAGTCTCCATACAAATGTATGTGAGATACTTCGTGGCGACTAGTCTCCGAGACTAGAGTCGCGCGGGCGTATCGTAATGGGAGAAGGGCTTTAGTTTTATAACTGACCCAATGTTTGTGCCAAATATTTGGTGTTTTATACTACTTTATGATAGGCACTTTTAAAGTCATAGATTTTCACGCAAACAGTTGCTACAAAAACGAAGTTTAATTTCAAATGTTATGAAATTCTAGTACCGCCGTGTTTTATAAACTAACTTTGCACATTTCCAGTGGATTCCAGCAATTTTCATTAGTGCCGGTGGCCGAGACACTTGGCTATACATATTTTAATGTTATCAAATTAATATCATGCAGAAAGTATAATTACGAAAGTTTTGTTTGCAATTCATGTATATTTTTCATTTCCATGCCGTGTCCCTAGACCGTGTTGGAATAAACTTTGTTACTGGCTTATATTTTTCAACTTCGCTCTATTAATCTTCGTAAGCAATATAAAATTCTGAAGAGAATGTGCTGTAATTAAAAATTAAAAGTTTTCGACTTCGTATTTTTTTTATCTGTTCGAATCTGTTCGTTCTGTTGGGCGCTACGTTACGACTCTCTAAGCAGATATAATTTGGTTCATCAGCAAACTTTCATTAACAAAGCGTTGTATTAAGAAAATTAAAAAAAAAAAAAAAACTTGGACTTTCGTTGATGTCACCCCCGAGATGTCACGAGTGGCTACAAGAGGCTAATTTGTTCTAAATAACCTCCGCATTCATTTTTTCAAACAACTTTCAAACTTAACTATTTGGGTGAATTTAAACTGTAACCCAGGCTGTGCACGTCTTACTTTTTCAGCAATACACAATATTGATCTTTTAACAACCCTATGCTTTATTAGTATATAATGAAGAATATGCTTTTAGTTTAAACTTCAAAACAATAAAATAATAAGTAAGTATGTCAGTGAGAAAGTCTTTCATGAAAAGAACTATATAACCCTTACAAAAGTAAGGAAATCGGACGATTATCCATTACCATCACACGTAAAAAACATACTTATTAAATCTCTGTCCTAAAAGTTCAACGACAGAATAAGTTGCCAAACTAATTGGGTTTTCTTTAGGTGATAAACAGAAACGAACAGGAATGTAAAGAGATTGAAAGTTTACGTCCTACAGAAAAAATATCGAATAAATCTTCTTAAAGGATTAGTTCGTTTCGAAAAAACGCTTGTTTGTTGAATAGAAGGAACAATCCGACTGCAGGTAATTCATTTCGGCTGAACTGGAAAAAATTTTCGCTGTCGCAATGCGCAAAATTTTAATGTGTTTCTAGAGATTACATTAACTTGGTGGACAATAAACAGGATTTTTATCATCCGCATGCGTATTCAGAAGTCCATTTTGTTTTGTTTCGTCGTTCACCGTTGTAGCTCTCAATGCTACTATTTTCCGGAAACTGTGTCTCAAAATGATAGTTGGGGAAGAAAACTCGCTACATTTTCCTATAAACATTGTATGGAAATTGCACATATCGGCGTCGTCAATATGCCAATATGGTGAATGGAATTATTCCGGGAAACTTTGCTCAGACCCGTTTTTCTATTGCATCTTTTGATAACATGACGCTGTATGAATTCGGTTTGCGGGGTTCTATTATTTATCATAGAAATTACTCCTTCATTATTCAATTTGTCATATGGAGCATTCTGGAGCTCTTGAATTTGACGTCGATTAACATTAATCGTACAGAGCTTGTACGACACAACCAGTCAAGTAAAACATATTTCGGTCTACGTCAGACCCAGAATTCTACACCGGAATCCGTGTTTGTGTACAAAATTTAAACACGGTTAATTAGCAAAATCCAGAGCGGTACGCGTAGGCTTTGTCTCACTATTATTCCAATATACACGTATTCCGTTTTATAGTGTCGCATACGACCGCAATGCGCTACTGTTTTTATAACAATTGTTACTTTACTTTTTTGCATTTTTCGTTAATTCTACGTGACCAACTTGTTATAACGGCGCGTTTGTAGCATAACTCCGTTCAGTTTATGGGATGGTATGGCTATTTTTATGAACATAATTACCATATTTTTTAAAATTTGCCTAGCTCCGTAGATAATTAAACCAATAATAAACTTTCTCTGGAAACTTCAAAAGTAATTTCAAGAGTTCTGCCGTTAAACAGCAAAAAGGTGGTGTAAAATTTCCAGCTTACCTGAATGACGCCGATAATCCTCCCCTCTGAATTCTTAATGGCCATGCAAAGTATTGTGTTGTGTTTAAATCCGGTGCCTTCGTCGACTGACGGATCAAACCGGGGATCTAAATAGGCATCCGCGATGTTCACCGTCTGAAAATAAACAGAAAATGTTATTTCTAGTAACAGCCGTAGAACGAAACGGTAATGTTGGCATACACTATCACTTAACCTTTTTTATACTTAAACTGAATAGGGTGACGGTAAAATCTGTTGAAGTTCAATGTGCGGACAATTTTAATGAATTGAAAAACACTTAAGGACAACTCAAAATTGCTGCATATCTACAAGTTGATTATGAATTCCCCCGGATGGTGGTTTAACTTTTAAACGCGGCAAAAAACTAGTCTTTGTTCTTGCTTTGGATAAAAGAGAATCAAGATTACGTTCAACTGCAATTAAGAGACCAGGTAGTTTCGTTGCGAACTAACTTGGACTTACTTTTAACTAAAATTAAAGGGGAAAACTCCATTTAGTTTTTGCGTGAAGCTTTTCGCTGGCTACGTGATTACAAGCAAATTACTAACCGAAGTTACGGTATCATTTATATTAAAGTGCTTTACCAAAATTTTAAACACCAGTATGCAAAAGCAACACACAATCTTCATTTATTTTTAGTATTAAAAGCTCAAAAAATAGGGGTTTTTTTTATTTTTATTTTGCTGTTTCGTGACCAATTTATTATGCTGCATGCAGTGTACTTAACAATGGCTATTCTCAATATTATTTCAGTCGTGCTTCAGTGTTATCGGAGTTATTAAGCTGAGCTCGCTCCGTGAGCTAACAATCGTGTGAAGTTTGTAGAGGCCGTCAACTGAAGAGCACTAGGCATTTCGCCTTTGCAACGGCAAAGTGAAATAGTCTCAAACTAAAATAAGCGCGAATTTTAAACTGTTTGAAACTCTCTATTTCGTTACTCAAGTACGGTAGTACTTTTTAAAACAGCGTAAAAATCTTAATCGTGTAGATCGCATGTACTATATTAGCACAAAGTAAGTGTCGTTTAATGTTAGTCTAGAACGAGTTCTTTTTATAATTTTTTCAGGATAGCATAATCGTAGCGTAATAAGCACGAAAAGTGACAGATTGTGGCTTTACATAAAGACAATTATATACAACTACCTTTAAAAGATATATAATGTAATGAATATCCAAACATGTACATACCTCGCCGGTGGTAGCGACGTATCCCGTGATGCCGATGTTGATTGGGAACCGACTCTCGTAGGGAGATGTCCTGGGCGTGCCCAGGTCCGTGTCATCTCCCGCCTCCAGATCAAACACCCGAGAGAAACTGCCTTTAGACGCCTCGTGTACTAGCAGTACCTAGAAATTGACAAAATGTAGATACATTTAGTATAAATTTGAATATAACACCATACCTTATAATAAAATAAGGCCGTTAGTCTAGTTAAAAGACCAGGGGGGGCTATCACGTATCTCAGTTGTCAAACATTTGAAAGCCACTATGCTGTACATTGTTTTCTCCCTTAGATTATAGTGATGAACACGTTGTGTCAAAGCAGCAATGTACTGAAAAGTGACCATCAATTTGACGTACACTAGCTGTCAACTGAGATACGTGATAAGCCCGCATGTCCATATATCGCCATTTACATAATTCGAAAGAAGAAAAATAAAGTATTTTTTTCAAAATCAAAGCTTACTAGCAAGGTAATGTTGTTCTTATAACTAGGTTAATTTAAATAAACAACGATTACAGAACGGATTGGAGTCGTGCTATGATATGCAGATTAAATATCGCACTCCTCTCTCTCTGTTCCTTTATTTAAATGTAAATTAAGTTTACATAATTTGGAACTTGCAAACTATGAACTCAACAAACTGCAACGCGAGAAGAATTTAAAACGGACCTCAAATTCTCTTGTTATACAATTTGCGTCCAAATTGCTTAAATTTTGGCTCTAATTTAAATACAACAGTAAAATAATGTAATGCTTCAACTAGTTTGATAAGGATATGTTTACGTTCATTTAACTTTGTAGTCATAGCATTTGATAGAGATTGCACCCGAACACGTTGAGCGGTCTTAAGATTAGAACAGTTCTTACAAACAGACAGAGATAGGGACTTCCTTCTCAGTGTGATTCGTCGCGGACGTACGAAGACGGCCCGAGGGTATTGTACCAATAAAACATTAAAGTGTCTGGCTCTGACCGGAGCCCGCCCGGTACGCACGCCGCGTAGAAATAGTCACACAAATGCAATAAGAACACCGTTCCTACGAACGTTCTCAGCACAGCCGACCATATTATGTGTTATTACTTCTATAACTGACCATTAATGCTATACGATATTTTTACGAGCTGTACGACTACTCAATGCTCAGCATTTAATGTCATCGGAGAATCTAGAAACATAAAATATTTGCAAAAAATACAGACACCATTTTAATAGCTGCGTTGATCGACGCGATAGTCTTTGAAGTTTATAGATGAGGATAAATATTTTAATTGGCCTTTGCCGACGGGCACAAAGTAACCAAACGATATTAAACTTCAATATTGTCTTGTAAACAGCGGTAATTGGTGGTCCAAAACAAAATTCATTTCGGCCAAGTTTACATTGGCGGATCGTCCGATTTAAAATTATTTTTGGGACTCGATTTGAATGCTAATTTTATTGTAGACTATATTGAGAGAGATTGACTACATAAATACACTGGGTTAAGTGCACCTGGTCCAATATACATAATCATTTCATTCAATTGCGCTATTATGTCGTGAAGTCTACTGGTTTACAAGGAGTACGCACTACTCTGTATCCGGGTAATCCAACAACGTTTTGTGTACAGTAGATTGTTCTGGCTTAGTAGTGCTAATTAAAGTCTTTATTTAAATAGTATACTCCTGTCTCGACATCAGCTTGCGTTTTATAATTTTAATTAAGTAAATGAAACGACAACAATGAGTGGGCAATTATCTACCTGCATGTAAAATGGAGGAGACTTTTAAACACTATAATTTTATGATGATCTTTTACACTATGATTTAAACATTTTATTAGGTAGGTACTACCTACTAGGTTTTAAATCAAAAGTTAAAGTTACCGTGCCATTTCCTCTGGGTATCATGAAATTCATTTTCAAATACAACTAGCAACATATAATAAGAGTCTAGTTGTACTTTGTGACATTAACACATTCATTTTACATCCAGATAGTCCCCGGAGAGACACGCAATGTGTATTTACTACGCAAAAGGAAAAATTTTACACAAGGAGAAGCAGACAAAAACACTAACAACGTAACCATTAAACTAATATCAAACAAACTATACCTAGACGTCTGAGAACATTATTTTCATCGAGGCGAAATTTCCAACGCCTTAGACGCGTTGAGTTCTTTCCGAACAACAAGCCAAACTTCCATTAAAGGACTGCGGCGTTATTTCTGCACATTGTTCCTTCATAATTGAGTTTTCTTTGGAAACGATCCAATAAAGTACAGCCCGAGGGATGGTAGGTGACGCGCAATATGGACGGGCGAACGTCATCGGCGATGACCGAGCAATATAAGTAATCTGTCGCTAAGTAAACAATACGGTTATCTCTTTTACCTAATCAGTTCGTGTTCAGTGTAGTGCTACTTAGGAACACGAGACAGTATTCATATGGAATATAAATTTTCCCATAATTTACATCTATGTAACTGTACCTACTTCAGTTTAGTAATCAGTTACTTGCAGCAAAGCAAATACCGATATTTCATTCAAAATTTCACTTACGTCATCAGATTTTTTTATTAACCCCTTACTATTCATCAGATAACATTGAATTATTTTAAACATATTAATATCGTAATGTAAAGCTCGTAGCAACCGTTGGAATATTAAAATACCTAAAGACTTTTTACCTAAAGAGAACTTCCCAGTAAAAAATATTGAAATATTGGTAGTGAGCGGACCATAAAGTACAATTAGATAACGGTCTAAATATCACAAAAATTATAATAACTAAAAGAAATTGATTTCCAAGTAGTCGATTCGAAGTCTATCAAGTGATCCTTCGTTTCATTGAAGCAACCGCAAAACGTGTTGTAAACGCGTCGTATAAACTTGATACTTGTCTAAAACCTTTTCATAGTATTCCCGAGGGTGAAGATTTTGTTGGCAAGCTTATCGCTTTCCATTCTCATTAGGGTTCATGACACGCTTTTATCTTGATACTGCGGTCCAACCCAACTCCGGTTTAACTTTATTTATCCAAGAGGTTATTTGGTACGCAATTACGGCGGAGTGTTTATGTGCGGATTAATTTTTGTACGTCTGTTATCGTTGTTCCTGTCACTGTTATGCCGAGTTGGATAAACGAAAAAGTAATTCTGAAAATTGAATTTTTCTTTTGTTATAGTGTGAGTCTTCATTTAGTATGTTTCTAAGTTATATATCACCACTTATCGTTCCAAAACATTCGCGTTAGTATATCAAATCTAAATAAAAATATAATTAAAGGTATATGAACGATCAGTTTTCCACTGCCAATAATACTAAAACACTTATGAACGAAAAAATATTTTTGTCATAAAATAACTAATTTATTAACACAACATTAAACTAAAAAGCTTCGAATCTCGTGGGCAAAGAATTGTTTTTACACTTATTGAAAAAATAAAAGTCATGTAATAAAAACGAAAGTTAGAAGAGTTTTTCTAATACTCTATGCCATTTGGGGCTATCATTATTTGAGTGATGATATCAATCGATCACAGCTTATAAGACAAGAGGGGTGAGCCGTATGATTATTTTCGAAATACTTCGTAAAAGATGTATTAAAATATTTAAGAAAGAATAAAGAATCCATTTTGTACTTGCGCAAGACTTGGGGTATAAATCGAGACTATAAAGAACGAATAAAGTTTTCAATACAATTGCAATTATGGCAAATAAAGCTAAGTAGTAAACAGCGTCGGGTTCTTAGCATAAAACGCGCGTACACGCTCGAACTCTCTTCGAGATTGTGTGTGAAATTCTCTTTTGAATACAATGTTCGAGGTGCCCTAGCCTTTGTATTTTGAAGAACTTGGCGGTATCGTACAAGTGATAAACGACATCCTATTATGCAGTCTGCCCCGGTATGATCTAACGGTGTACTTCAGCATTCTGACTAGAAAAAATAGATACGGCTTATGATAAGTCCCTGAGCTACATTTTCTTTTACATATTGTACAGCGAGAAAGAAGAATATTTCTGATAAGATTTGAGATCAGAAAGCAGACTATTAATGATCAAACCTTTTGTCGTTAGAAATCTAGTGGCAAAAAGCGTAAACTGAACTACATTTCAGCAACTGAATTACTAATCCAATGAAACTACTGAAAACTGCTAGATCTGTCCTGAACAGTTTTCCGACACTCATGTAAGTTGATACTGTTACTGAAATTGAATCCAAAGTTTAACTTAAATCCGTAAAGCTCTGAACTCTTTCTATCTGTACAAAACTCGAAGGATTAACCTAAAAAATATTCACACAATCAGCATGATTGAATTTAGCCATTTCGTTGTCAGTAAACACAAGTTTATAGGCACTACATCTCCGTAATCCAAATAATTTTTCACATCACCCTTTATCTCGACGACCGACCATAACAAAACTTTGCATATAAGTCTTGATGAATAAATTACATACAATGTAGCTAGTTTTACTATCTTGTATACATTTACGGTAATGTGCCGTATAGTTCCAAGTTGGGATACGTTGGCGTTACTCCAATAACCTGATACATTGTTCGATACAACGTATGCCTAAAACGAATATCAGCCAACTACTCTTTAAGGTTAAGTGCCAAAACCGTTTGCAAATAAACATTGGTGTTGTTTTGCTTCGTCTGAGCTGAAGGGATATAATGTATACAGTATGTTTTATTTATTGGGGCATTCGGATTTATTTTCTGGACCACATTAAGCTTATTGTATAGCAAAAGAAATTTGAAATTCTTCTGCCTATCTAGACTAAAGAATATTATGTATTTCTATCACTTAGTATAATATCTAATTAGTGAATATTCTTCGACCTCATTGGTAAGTTTAACCTATCAGCTCCAAAATTGCTTCAGAGATATTTTTGTACAAGTATTTTCATTTTTATTTTTCCGTAAAGTCCATTTTCGTATTTGTGTGTTGGTTTTGTGCTTTCGCTTTAAAAATAATTAAGTATATCACTACACTTCTACTAACAAATGTTACAGCAGTACATTTTGTGATACGACAGGAGCAATGAAAGCGGGAGGAAAATTGGTTAAAACTCATTATACTCGTAGTGGTCACGTAACAGTTAATTCTTGACCGCAAATGAGAGTGTACGTTGAATGTAACATTCAATATCGGTAACAAGTAACAAGGTAGGATGCGGTGCGATATAATTTCGATAATGCTGATAATAGACCACATACTGGCCTTGGGTTTTACCATACATATGATATTTGTTAAATGTATTATAGTTCTAACTTTTGTGTTTCGTAAAACGTATTTCATATTGCGTCTCATATAACATAGTATTGTTATAGATGCATTGATGTGAATGAGGCAAGAGAAGTTTGTAAGGATCATACCAAGAGGCGTTTTAATCTCTGTCTATCCTTAAGGGAAAAAGGCGTGATATTATGTATGTATAACAAAGTATTGTGATTTTTTTAAATGTTGAACTGTTCTCTTATACTACAATACTACGTCCTTTCCATCGAATGAAGATTCCGTGAAATCCTGACAACATTCAGCGTCTATCCAGTCGTAAATTACACAACAATGCTCCATTGAAACCAATTAGTTTAATCATCGGTATCTACTAGCATGAATACTTAATCCCAAAACGTATTATCCGAATATTAATTAACGGAGCAATTCAATTAAGATCAGCCTCGCAGCAAAACAGAAGTGAATGTTTTGCGCAATCCAGAGATGCAATGCGGTCGAAATTTAATAAAGGCAAGATCACGCATCTTCATATTTCATAGTATTTCACACAATGCAGCATTGTGCATCGTTACTAGGCCACCGCAGTCGTCTTACGTGAGTTATAGCTTGGCGAACCGGCTTTATCTTATCTGTACTATATTACACTATAAATACAGCGAAAATAATTGTGTCGGGTGGTCAAGGCTAAAAACAGTGCATAATATTACCACATCCCAAGAGTACTGTAAAAGCCACCAATCCGATTACAGGATCAAACGTGGAATGTTTTTGTAAACCATTCATATATTTTTCCTCACAGCTTCATTTTAGATAGCGTTTAACGATTGCAACAAACTGAAGATATAGACCGATAAATGAAATAAGTATTGTCAGTACAACGTTATTTTATCGTCTTTAATACTCGAATGTATCGTCTAGGATCATAGAATCATGAGTGCGATTGCACTGACTTTGCACTAACTTTGCACTCGACAAAGCGAGTAACGGTAGCACAAATTCGCCCGATTTGATTTTGTCGACTTGTATTGTAACGAGTCGTAAGGTTACAGTATAATCATGATCTTGTCAATCAAATGCTTTGCTTGTTGTTTACATCGTTGCCTTTGGGGAAGCCCGTGTTTACCAGTGGAAAGTTACAACTTAATCGATTTTTTGCTGTTACATAATAATGATTCAATCAAATGCTAATTTATACACTGTACTTTTTAAGCCATCAGACTTGAGCCTCAGGAAAATGTCAGCTAGTTTCCTTACAATAACGGAAAAGGAAGGCATTTACAGAAAAAAATGTAGATACTAACTACTACTGGTGGTTACTAACTAGGTGATATCTTTTCCACATTTAAGCATTAGAATCCTAAATAGTGTACAAAAGCAAGGCCAAAGGTCATAATCATAAACAGTTTTTGCAATTACCCAGTAAAAGCAAATAGTAGAGGTTTTCTGAAACTTACGTATATTTTGCCACAGACAATTTATTACAATAGTCTCAAGATTTTTTTACAAGAGTACCTAACCGTTTAGAAGACATTACGAATTGCGGCGCAAAAATTATAACATTATTTTTGTAGAGAAAAAGTGGTTGCCTTTAATATCTGGAATATTTAAAAATCTTTCACTGAGCGTTATGAACATTAATTGTTTCTTACTACGTCATTGTGATTAATGACTATGAATACCTTTCTAGTGCGTTTATTATAGAGAATAAGCGAAACTACATCGCTTAGGACCAATACCATGATTCATAGTTAAGTACCGGATAATCTATCAGCTAAGCAAAGTGTCATCATATATGTATGAAACAACCGGTAAAATTCCATCTGAAAAGCTACCGTATACAAATACAATAATAGTGAATCCGGGGCTTAGTATCGCAAAGTATTTATAAACAAGTTTGTATCCAATAAATAAAAGGAAAATCAAGTATCATTCCTATCGATTATCTTTTTTACATTGAGCAAATCGGCGTACAAGTTCTAGTTCAAGATAAATCTCAATTAGTATGCTACCGTCCGCGTCGATGATCACGATAAGCGCGGCTGGCGCCACCTAGCGGCGACGTTTCAATCATCATTAGATAGCGGAGATTAAATACAGTTTACTGGCGCCTCGCAGAAAGAGTTATAGAGATGAAACATTAATCTTACATTGTGAATGTAAATGAGATGTTTTCTATTACTTTGTACGGTTTTCTATTACTTTCCAACATTTCAATTTGCTGTTAAAGGTTGATAAAATTATGGACATTTTGTGTGCATAAAAAATTACCTACACTGTATGACGACATCTCGGCGAAATTTGCACTCTATACATCGTTTACAACTTTATTCTGCTTCGCTTTCCTTAAAAAGTCCATGTAATTCTTAAAAAGCTAACAACTGCCAACCGAGGAAATCAGATTTTGATCATTCGATATATTTGAGACGCGAACGCTGGCTAAATATTTAAAAGCCTAGTTCGTTTAAGAACTATAAACGCCTCAGACGATTTTACACAATATAACTACCTAGGTACCTATCTCTAAACCAAGAACACTACGTTATCTAGACTATGAATGCAATCGCAATCAGTATCGGTATATCACTACACAGCTCTATTTACATACAGATCATAAAACATCTGCGATGATCACACCACTACGCACTTGAAATACATAAATCGACATAGATTTCCATATTACCGACATGTGTTTATGTGAAAATACAAGTGCTCGCGTACGTTAATTCCCGTATTCTACTGTATAATAAAAATGCAACGCGAAAGTTTAAAAGTTATGAAAATACAAGCGCATTGTTTTTTGCTATCGATATAAAATACAATTTTTAAGGAGTAATCGATGAAAATGCGAGTAAGTTCTCACGATATATCGATGCCGCGGGCAAGTGGCGTAATTTATTTATGTGCATAATAAATAATTTACTTCTATGTGCTGATAGCATACAATTACAAAAATCTGTTAATAGTCGCACATCCTGCGGAAAAAAAGACTAGATAAAAATTACGTTGATAAACTGACGTGAACCACGGTTACTCAAATTAGAAAATATTGCTATGAAAAAGTGCCCTATAATATTTTTGATGGTTGTATTTGTAAACAGACAAAGACTGAATAGACTCTCTTTTTGGTGATCTGAGAGATTTATCATTAAAGTGATTACAATGGTTATCAATTATTTAAAATTATATTAAAATACTTGTCTTGTCGGTATAAATGATTAGTTCAAAAGCAAACTGAATTAGCGAAATTAATTGCAATGATAAAACCAAATATAATATCTACTTCAAAATTGCTACACAGTAGACAATAAGATTAATTATAAACCCAAATATTATATCTACTACATTAACACAAGTTGCTAGATAATCTACCAAGATGAATACTAGTCAAATACCAAAGTGCTAATGTGATATGTCTCGGCATTAAACTGACGTAGAGTTCATGAATTATGCCTCGTTTGGGCGCAGAACAAACGTGGTCAGGGCTGAACATGTCCAGCCGTCACCACTACGATGAATAATGCCCATGTAAATATCACTGAACATTCTGCAAGTGACAACCATAATTCTTAATAATGAAAGAGTGAAATGGAATTTGTTGAGTACAATTTTTCGTTTTGTTAATTTTCGTAATCGTACTTAATTACTTTGACTAAGCATTATATTTACTTTGAGAAATTTATTACTTTACATCAGCTATTAGCTTTCATGATGTTCTTTGGAATTATCGAAGATGTTTATGTTAGCTTCGGTCTCGGAAGAGGGTTGTGTTTGTTGAATTAAATTTATGGTTGCTTATTCAATAAGCAACCATAATTTTAATTTTTAGTACTGTATATTTTGACAATTTTGTACAAACCCCTGGTTTGATTAAGCACTTTACGTTGACGAAAAAAAAAATTGTTACCCAGACTTACTATCACAGCAAAATCGAATTTAAAACATGATCGATTCAACAAACACAACCCTCCCCCGAGACCGAAGCTAGCATAAACATTTTCGATAATTTCAAAGAACATCATGAAAGCTAATAGCTGATGTAAAGTAATAAATTTCTAAATACAACTCGAGAATTTAGGGACATTAAGTTTTACGAGGTATTAAAATAATTTCACCTCAAACAAATGGTTTGCACAGTAACAACACGAAGGTTACATTAAGGCTTCCGTATCTTGAATGTAAGAAGGTAATATAATTGTCGTAAAAATAATTTTGTATTAAACTTGCGGTAATAAAAGTGGGGAGGTTAATTTCGGAGAAAATCCCGATAAAACGGAAAGGCATATTGCGGTACCCATAGAAGGCAATACGAAAATAAATATAGGAAATTGAAATGTAGCATTTTCCTGTTGTGTCATAATATATAGTTTGTTTTTAGAATAGATATCATTATATTTTGACTGTTGATGTCATTGATGAGATATAAAACTATTAGATAACGGTAACATTGATTAATATACTTCATTATTCACAAGTTTTTAATCATTTATTGCTATCTAACTAATCCAATTTTAATATCGCGATTGTATTTTATTCGCCATACAAGTCTAACCGAAAGATTTCTTAAACTGTAAATTAAAACATGTAAAAAATAACGAACGTATAATACAAAAACAATAATTTGCGTGACTATTGCATGAGTTAATATGGCCGCCCTAGACGTTTAGGGTTTACATAGTGCAATATTATTGACGGAATTCTGGTCAAGTTTGATAATTATAATTTTTTGGGGCGGCTTTACAATTCCATTACAATCATTTGTAAACAAACATCGTCCCCTACAAGCAAGTGTGTAACGGTTCATTAAATACATAATAGCACAATAGATTCATAACGCTACGCCTCCCAGGGAGTTTATCCTCGCTCGTACACTCTCTATTTGATCACAATAGAGTCTTTGATATCAAAATTCATTTACTAAACAAAGACAATGAGCAACGGGCTAATCGATATTAATTTTGTTATAGGGGTTACCCTTTCCTTGATGATTGGTGTCGCATAATTATTTTTACAAATTTAGTCATGCTTTTAAAATTTTATAATTTTATGGTTTTACATTTCTCATTTATTCAATCTGTCAATAAATCGTCAAAGTTATTTAAACTGCGTGTGGGTTTAAACAACATTTAAACGTGTATTTGAGTTAAAACTAATTCTCTTGCTGCACCTGGATTCACATGTTGTATTTACAGCAATCGTTTGGTAGCACTTCTTTATTAAAACAGAACTAACCTTGATAGACTGCAACGTAGCTCTTAGCTCGACGTACTTAAAAAGTATTCTAACAAAAGAACTCTTACTACCAGTCATAAAAAGGCACCAACAAATATAATTCGCTAACTTGAGCACTACTTTATATAATTCACGTACTTAGTGTTAATTCACTAATAATGACCAATGCTGACCGTGACAATAGTAAAAGTCATCAGGATGAAATGTGGCTAAGGCTGCGGACCATTTACCACCGACTGTATTTTATTGCCGCTTTTATCTGCAATATGTTTTTTTTAGTAAAATTAATGTCCTCCTAAGCCGATTACTACGTAATGGTGACTGCTAAAAACCCGTAAAAAACCTCTTAGTGGTTATTCTAGGCACGTAAATAATGGTCGAGTGTAACAGAAGGTAATGACTTTAAAAGTGTGATACCAAATATTTTTGGCTAACGGTGTAGACTGTTAGCGAATTATTGACATATCAAATGAGGTTATACGGCAATTAAGTATGGATTATATTTTGATAATATCAATCGATGTTTGAGAGAAATGATAATAGCCTCACGTCTGCTGAACTATTTTACTAAACACGACTATAGATGTATACTTAATTTTATTCATATTTTATTTTAAAAAGCGTATACACACATATATCGTGCATTAAATTTCGTCGCCTCACCACTCCAATCTGCATATTTTCTACCTATAAATATAGTATAAATCTCTATAGTCTGTATACTTAAGCGAGTTTAAACCCGAGACAAAATATTCGACCAAACAGTAAACATCCAGACAAAGGTATGAATGTTAATAACGTTGATGTAAATTTAACACCTTTCACCCCTTTTCGACGTTTATTCATAAGCCCCGCGATTCATCGGACCCCAAAGTGGATTAATTTCCATTCATACGTAACGTGATGTTTGAACAGCAACAATTAAAACGGCTAGACTTGGTATTTTTAGATTGAGGGGTTTTAATCCACACGCCACCTTTACCACAGCTATAAAATTACAGAAAACGTACGATAAACGACATCAGTAAAGCATATCCAGAAAAGTCAGTTGCAAATTAAAATGCGCGTATTTTTACAGTCAACCCCGCCTCAATACTCTTGGTAAACAAAACGCCTAAACTTGAACATTTCATTAGCAAAACAAATAAAATTAATTTTGCCGTCGCCAAACCATTTGGAATTAAAATGAAATTGATATTAAAAGTGAGTCGGCCCAAATTGTTCGTTGATTGAATGAATCAATTTATCAAAAATTATTTCGATATTGAAATTCGATTTCAATCATAAAGGAGTCCCGTGGTAATAATAAATACCGCTAAGATATTGGTGGCAATAGCTATTCTCCAAAGGATAATTAAATTCAATATCTTTCAAAGAGATAATTGAAATACAAGACGCGATGTCTTTGATGCTTCAGACGAGAGCGAGTCACAGAGAAGCTATTAATCGTTTGTCGAAAGCCAAACACTAGAATATTTTACATAGACCTACAAATTGCTACATTTTAAGCCACCCATCGATAAACAAACATGTAAATAGTTTTGATAAGTTCAGAATCGCGGACCGGTTCGCTTTACCCGAGTTAGTATGGATTACAAACTTTTTTGGGATTCCGAGATACCCTTTCAAACTTTCCATTACACCTAACAAGATAAACAACATTTAGAAGTTGTGCATTATTTGGTACGTTACCTGTACTCGTTGGCATCGGATCAGGCTCTGGGTGTGCGTGAGTATCCTGAGGACCATGTGTTCTATGGTGCTCTGTTCCTCGAACACCATCCTGGCGAGGTCGAGGAGTACTTGGTTCCGTTTCACTTCCAACTGGGATCTCTCGTAAAGCTGTGCATTCCGCAGACCAATGCCGCAGAACTGAAGGTACGACGCGAACACTTTTTCATCGTTAGACGTGAAAGGTCCGTCGTTTTGTTTGTTTATCACCTGAAAGATACATTGTGATTACTATTAATGCTTTTAGTTCGTGTGCTTTTCGGTTACGCGTTTACTCAACAAAGGTCTTTTTATTGAATAGGTACGTAACATGACTATACGTCGTACGTCAGCGGTATTTTTTTAATAAAATACTTTGAACGCTGAGATATCATAGGCATTTATTAAGAGCAAGCCAAGATTTATATCGTCAAATCAAAATAAATTTGCGTTCAATCTCGGAACAATGGACAAATTCCTTCGTAAACGAAAACGGTAGAAAAACACGTCCAGTGTTTGACGCTCGTTAGTCATGAAGAAATTTATGTGGAAAGTGTTGTTTGATTAAAATAATCAATCATCGTTTCGTGTTTTATTTATTCAGAGTTTTCAAGTCCAGTGTAGCCGGAGGGACGTCGCCAGCGGGCAGATGTCATGAGATAATACCAAGTTTTGCTAACGTTTCACCAAGAAATTTCAATTTTACGTCGGAATATTTATAACTTAATACGCTCAGGGTGTCGGAAACTTTTTTGATTTCATCTTTTTGTTTGCTAAGCTTTCATTTTGCCGTTTCTGTAATGTTTTCTGAAGCCTGTTGTAAATGTAAACAATCTAAAATTTACTTTGTAACGAGTCAAAGTTTTGGTTAACCGGATTAATTTGAATAATGGTGTATTTGTTTTAAAACGTCGTTTGATTGAATGGAAGTAAGTGGAACGTTTTCAACTGGTTACATACCTGAGCCACACCGATGACCTCTCCGTTGATGTCCTTAATGGGCATGCAGAGAAGTGACCTCGTTTTGTAGCCCGTCTGTTGGTCAATGTCGTGGTTAAACCGCTCGTCCTATAACAACAAACAAACACAATAAGGAAACATGTAATATTAACACTCGTATTATAACTGAAAGGTCAACAATAGTCATATTAGAAATGTAGATAGAATTAGTGCGAAAACGACTTCCTGTAACAGTTTGGTGAATGTATTTAGCGAACAAACTGTAGTTAAACTATACGTAGTAGTTAGTTGTAAACGTAGTCATATAATAGGAACTGGGCCGAGAGTAATCAGAGTCGTAGTGGTGACCGCAGACCGCAACTGTCCTCCGCAGGGGCGCCTCTCGATATTATTGTTACTTCGATCTACTACGTATTACACGTTAAATATCGTAAATGCAAATGCTAAGTATATTTTCCTGTAACTTTGTTTCTTGCATTTATTTTTATTAGTATCAAGTTTTAATGATTGATCACAAGCGGGATAGTGTTTCTTTCTCAAAATAGTATGTAGACTTTCAAGTTTCCAATTCATTTTTTGCTGTTAAAAATGGTGTCGAATATGTTTACCTTAGTCGCACAGTAACCTCGATGCCAAACTTGTCAAATATTTCAGTTAGTAAGAGCAATTCTCAGCTATTTTCAATCCAGTATTCTCGGACGCACGTGAAAGCGGTCACGTGAACCGAATCGTATGCAACTGCTAATTTTAGTATAATTTATAATTGAAACACTGTAAATCTCTCAACGGTGTATTGCGATCGGAGGAATTTCATGTAACGGCGAATTTACGAGTGAATGCCGAGCGTTGGTGGCACAATACCATAGTGTGCGAACACGAACATTTGTGCGGGACACCACATTCGGCCTTATGGCCCAAAGCCAAAAGAGGAGTTATATCTAGAGCCACCGCTCACAACGTACGACACGACTGTCAACCCGCCAGATCGGGCTTTAACCATCCATTGAACCAACATATCACACTTTCGATTAATCCCGACGAATATTTTGGTGTTTAAGGCTGTTTGTCGGCTGTCTGGCCTACATAAATCTGTAGTTAAAATACGAAATTGAAGTAATAAAATCTTCGAGTACGTAAATTCTAAATACACATATATTAAACGTTGTAAATTTTTGTCTTCAATAAGAATTTTCTACATAATATAAAATTTGGTACAAAAAGAAAGTTTGGCTATTCGTAAGTCTACTAAGATATATAGTTGAATAGGCTATATTCATATCTATTCATACGATAATAGGCATACAGAGATTTTGAAAGATCTACAAGTTCAGTTTTTACAAGGATTTCTAAAGAATTAAGTTTATTTTGATATTAAAAGTATTAATGTTTTGCACTATCCAGATGTAGAAATCTTTAATACCACATGACGCTGCTTCTAGTTCAAATAACAATAAACATCTAAGTACCAAAAAACTATAAATTGCATACACGTGTAACATTATACTGTCAGTAAATTAGTCAGATAAATGAGATATATATGACACAATAAATATTAGAATAACTGTCATATTATTTTCTGAATTATATCATGCAGAACTAATTTTCTTATGGAATGTTTGGCACAGAATCAAATACTCTTCTGAATAATCGGTCCCAATAAACTTATATAAATTCACCGCGAACGTGGCTTGACCGAGTATAGAATGATTCAATTTAAAAGAGTAACTGAAAGCATTAAATCGAATGCACGAAATTCGTGTAATAATTCTGATACAAGTTTCCCAGTAGAGTTATTTGATATCCTGCGGCGAAGAGAAATATTTAAGTGAACTTTTAGCCCGGATAAGACTTTGCAGAAATCAAAACCTAAAGTTAGAATGAACGGTTCGAGATCGAAGTTTCATTTACGATTCCAATGTTGAAGGAATCGTAAAAGTAATGGGCAACAATTGGACGCTCAGGGATGTTAAATTCTTTCAAGTGACTGCCTGTGACAGCGTTAATATTGAACATTCATGAAATGAAGGCAAATTCTGTAGCGTTTTACATATTCTGTTTGTACGTGACGAAATATTCTTTCATTACCAATTCCATCCAGTCAATAGACTTTTTAACAGACCTACTTTTTGACGACCAATTCACGAGAAATGTTGCGGTTACGCAGAGCTTTTACAACGTGATACTTTAAATACAACAAGTTTTTATTAGTTTCAACATATATTTTGATTAATAGATCATAATATAGTTTGTACCAAATTCCAATAATTAATAAATAACTTCATCATCCGCGAGGAATTCTATCACAAAAGAAATAGTTTTATACCAGACCGGTGTAGACATTTTCAGGTCAATACTAAAGCCCGAACAAAGGGAGAAGTTTTTATTTCGCCATGTAACAGATTCCGTGGCCGGCTTAGCGTAAAAGTGCTAATGTTAGGCTTTTCGTCTAAAGGATCCATTATCCTCTTTCAAACTTACACGGTTCGCACGAATACTATTGTCTTCGAACTACTTACGAACAACTTAGCAAATAACAGAATAAAAGTAACATTTTAGGTAACACGAATACCAAGTAAGAATCTTTTAAAACTGAAATCTATTACTGAAGCACTCAAATTTTTAGTTTTCTCGTATTGTGCACAAGTTAAATAAAAGTTATTCCTTTCAGATGTTTCATAAAATGTAGACTTCTGACTTTGTAGCCTTTAAATAACAGTGTATCGTCTTTATAAAGTTGCTTTGAATATAAATATTTCTGTTACCGGTAGGCAACGAATGTCGGTATGCGATGCGCAGCCTAAAACTAAAACAGCTTGTAGCTGTAAGCCGCAAGACATATGAGTTAGCTCCTATATCAAATACGCTTAACTGCTCAAATAAACACCTTATGGGGTAAATTGTAAATGTCATTTTCATAACTGCATTCGTAACGAAGAGAGCTTATCCGAAAATTTTCCTTGAGATATTAACTTAGTAACACAACAATGAGTACATAATATACCATTGTGAAGCGTTAAATTGACTTTCTGTAACCTTCGCGCCTCAATATTGTTATGGTAATGCATTATGTTTTCATTATTGTAACCACCAATAAAAACATCCCGTGTTTTCTCCAAATGAATTCAGACAATAAATACATAAACATAAGTTTTAATTTCGATTAAATATTGAAATACTTTACGTTGGGTTACCAACTACTTTATTTTAACTTCAAAGGTCACACTTGGGTTGTGGTGTTTAACTACATTACATGAAGACTAGTCACGTAATGAAGAAACCGTAGCAACAATAAATTATCGCGAATTAATTTAAACCCACACAACATTGAGTACATACGCGTGTCTTCACAACTTACGAAACATAAAGCAAACAAAATCAAATATTTTCGTGATAAGCAAGCAACGATGGATGTTTATTAATTTACGATGTGAGAAGCAGATAACAACAAAACATCAAGTGTTCTTTATAAAGCAATCAGCCAATGAAATGGAGCGTGAAATAGAAAAAGGGGCAACGTTGACACTAAATGTCAATTTTCCAGTCAACTTGACGAACATGGTATGACCGCGCCCTGTCAACGGATAAACCACATTCTGCTCCCCTCAAACAGCCGACGCGTTAAGAGAAACATCAACAAAATAAATGTAGTGTAGTCATAGTGTGCACTATCTATTTAGTGCGATCTTTGAGAGGCATTTGTATGCAAATCGTTTTCATAAACACTGGATACGTGAGCTCGCATGAACTGCCAATCTTGGCAAGGTCACGGTTTTGGAGGCGGGCCAGCATTGGACGCCATAGTCATTCCGCAGATACCATCAAGTTAAGACAGGGATTAATCTGAAAAAGGATCGTCCTCGAGTAGGGCAAAAAATGCTTTAACGTAGACTGATGAAAATATTGAAAGGGACAATAGAAAACATAAAACGGCTAAAAATACTGTTTCCGTTTAGTACAATAGGAGTATATTATACTGATGATAAATGAACCGGGTCCATATAATTTAAACGAGCATATTGCCTAAATAAAGAAAACATATTCTGCTAAAATATTCATGACCGGAGGCGTATGTATCATACACGAAATACTACGTCCGTAATACAACGAATTGTGCCTACTAAGATGGGTTTATTTAAATATCTTTATAAGTCCCGTTTGTCTGTTTTACGTGTCAGAATTTAACTTTACAATTCATTTTCCTTCTGCTTTTACCTTCATATCATTATTGAAGTATAGGAAATGTTTCATATTTATTTTCAAAATCATCGTTACGCGTTGTACTGAAATCAGGTTATATTTGCCTTTCCAGACGGTAAAATAGGAAGAAGAAGAAGAAATCAGAAACGTGTTTATCTTTGAATGATAAATTCAGCTCGGTCGGCATCAGCGAATTCATGAAGTGACTAAAGAGGGATAGCATTTTTAAGCGCGCAATTTATCCTGCAGTGGGTCGTGTTCGTAGGAATAATTTATGTGCACTCGTACTGAACTGACGAATCTCAGCTCACTAAGCCCGCTCCAAGGATTACACGGAAACGCGAAATTTCTTTACAGGGGTACGGAAGATACAAATAATTTTGACGCTTAAGTTTTGTAACTTTTAGCGAGAGATTTTCTTACTGCAATTTGGCTTCGTGCTGCGTTCTAAAAGCGGATGAAAATGATATTTGTTTCAAAAGTGGTACTTCAAACATGTGTCTGTACTCACTCGTACGAAGGTATACTCGTTTTATTGATATGTGTATTTATCTGTAATCGAATGCTGAAAGCAATAAAGAATGACTAATGAAATCACATTATAATACGAAATGTTTGGACAGCTACTGTTTGGATACGAGCCATACTTGTATAGGTATTTGGAATAAATAATGACAGCAATTGAGACACGAGTATGGGAAAACGTGTATCGCAATTCGGAGAATCTTTTCGGTCAAATAATGTTGAAGACTAGACACATAATTTTCGCATCGCAGGATCGTATATTCCCCACTACCATATGGGATTTATAGCATGGAAGAGAGAGAGGATCGTATAAATAAGATAACGTGTACTCTAACATCGAAGATCGCGAATTCTCACGCGAAATCTCTAGAGAGGAAAGTGGTCGGCAACAAAAACCGCTTACATAAGTAAAATCACCTCCGTCGAGGATTCTTGTAGGTCTTGATGAATGAGTTCAGGTTGATCTTTGCCAGGCAGAATGAAAAA
Source organism: Anticarsia gemmatalis (assembly GCF_050436995.1). Lineage (NCBI taxonomy): Eukaryota > Metazoa > Arthropoda > Insecta > Lepidoptera > Erebidae > Anticarsia > Anticarsia gemmatalis. Next base: position 7,241,186 of record NC_134760.1, read on the forward strand.
TTGACATCGATGAATAAAACTTACGCTCGAAGCGCAGAATGGTACAGATCTTCGCGAGAACATTCACGATGGACATTTGTTACCATAAATCAGACTAACCATGTCGAATAATACGTATTACAACACTGGAATCAAGTGATTGTAAGCAGATAGCGATATGTAATTGTATATGTCAAATATGTGTGGACAATTATTTAACAAATATCATCTGGTAGGCAATTGATCATGTAATGTTTTATCGTGATTCATATAGGACGGTTATTTTTTATTTTTGTTTTTCATGAATAAAATCATTCAAATGGAAAATTAATAGAATTATATCACTAGAATATAAGAGGTGTATAATTATTTCCACAGCTTTCAGGTACCGAACCAGCAATATAAATAGTATTCTTAATTTTGAAAGTGTATTACCAATGAATACTGATAAATCAAATACGATGCACCAAAAACATAATCTAAATATAATATTTATTGGTGATAATAAAATAACACAGAACAAATCGAAATAAGGCGGCAAGTTATCGAAGTGGAATCATTTATAAGCAGTAGCCAGCGAACAACGGACTGACTCGATTTTATTGCTCCTTAGTTTTGTATTAAAACGTGTAATGTACCGAGCAATGATATATGGCGGGCGCTCGCTGAAACTGCTGAGAAAAACTACGTAACACGTACAGGAAAAACTGCATGGAACATATAGAACACGACATTGTAGCCTTTTCTGGTATAATGCACTATTATAAATGCAAGAAACGTACCAATACTAGTACGGTAAATTTCACAGTCAAATAAAAATGCCAAATAAAAAATGCAAGCCCGTATATTATTTGTTAAAGTTCAGAGACTTGATTTGTGTAGAATAGTTAACTCAGTTTTGAATGAAAGTTATAGTCGTTAAAGCTTATAGTAAAAACCTAGTGATGTCAGAAACGAAAAAATATTAGTATCGGAAGTGCGTTTCCGTGTTTGCAGTTCAAGGCTTTGAAACAAAACGAAAAGAAAATTGAATAAATTTCATTATGCCAAAACTTTAATAAAATATACGTACAAATATTACGTCGCAAAGAATTTATCAAAAATGTTGATGATATTTTCACATTTTCGTTTTACAATTGTAACTACATATTCAATTTTAATAAATTTGAATGAAATTCGTTCAAATTAATGACGATGAATGTCACATGAATATGTACAGTGACGCCAATATACAGTATTTTCTTCATTTATTTTTTAGCGTAGAATAATTTAAATACGAAGTTTCTCAGTTTTATTTTGGAATTCAGTTACGTTTTCCTATATTCAGTAAAATTTGTAAAGAAAGTTAAACACCTGCAAAGCAATTTTCAGTTTCTCTTTTCCCAATCATCGCGTATATCCAACTAAAACAATTCACACACCAAGTTAAACCAACATTCAAAGTACAAAAGCGATTAACTATCCAAAAGTGAGCTCCCCGATGTGGTATTTCACAGCACTATTCTGGCAGTTTGGACAGAATTTCACAGCATTTAAGGCGAAAACGCTGCAAACAATTATCTACCGTACTGTGGGTAAAGTTTTGACAGGTGCGAGACTGAAATTGATCTACGGGAGCCGAGAGTCGGTGCGCCACTTAATTTATCCCGCGCTAAAAATACAAGAAGCCAACTATCTGTTGTTATATGATTGTGTTACCTGAATAATGCTAAAATTGGAGCTCGGTAGGCAACTATCCGACTACATTATATCTCACGAAATATTAAAGGAAATTGACTGTGTATCCTTGAAATTTCTTATGCTGTTTTTTCACAGCTTCATACCTATTCGCTAAGCTAAGCACTATGTTAGGCACATATAACGTGTGGGCGCAACATAACAAGAAATACTACTATGTAAAGTACCTAACCAAACTTTTTGATCAAATTAGGATTCAAGTGTCATAATCTCTACATTCGTAAACATAGGTAACGACTTTTTCTATAATTTATTCATGATTTCAATAAAACCCAACAACCAAGACTATTAATATATCTAACCTATGTATATATTGTAGTAGTAACAAACTTATTAATATATCTCAAGTAGGATTCTGGACAAAATAATTAAGGTTATAATCCAATTACAATCCCGCCCACGGCCACGGGATTCATGTATAAATATCTATTTCGGGATAGCTAAAATCAACGTAACAATTATTACTTTCAACACACAAACTTACATAACATTAAGAATTCAGTGATTATCTTTATTTCATAAAAAGGAATAAATTAAGGGGTAATTTGGTGAAGAAAGCCAAGTTTGTTAATTGCTCAACTTTATTACGGGTGTAACTTGTACTGTGATGAAGTCACCTACGAACATTATACTCGTCAAAAATTATCACGAACAATGTCACAGCAAATGTTCGACGACACAGATACCATCTAAAATGAGCTCGTAAGACTTACATTGAGATGAATACAACTAACCCGATTCAAACTATCATTAAAAAAATACGTATCAATAATATACCTTCGATCGGTACTAAAGTAACACTTTAAAATATATTACCTAATAATATATTATGTTATTGTAAACCAACCCGAACTTGGCCCGCGTGGTGGGCTCAAGGCCTAACCCCTCCCTCATTACGGGAGAAGACCTTGCCTAGCAGTGGGGCATTAATGGGTTTAATTTATTTATTTATTAATTTATAATAATATATTATTATTGGAAAATAAAAAATACGAGTTGCCATAATGATTTATTGCATTCAATTCTAAACTCCTTAATCACCACTTTTTACTTCCTAATTAACTTCATATGAGTATAGATAATATAATTAGTATCTACCCTAAATAATTCAACAAGTTAATTTACTTTTGTGAACCAGAGCGAGTCAGGTCAGCCATTGTTCAAGTCGCTGTGTATTTCGGCATCTCACAACAGAATAAAAATTGCAACAGTCCATGAATAACTTACTGCTAGCTAACACAATGCATGAAAGAAAACCTGTTAGCTCAACTGAATTACTTGCTTCCGTATTGTTCTAAGAAATAGGATCTAGTATAAATAGGAATTTACTTTAATATATTTTCTTTGAAATCCTCACCTCTTGGTAAATTAAGTTTCATTATTTTTAGATAACGTTAATATTTTTTTAAATATTCAAGCTTCTTGTCTTTCTATCATAGCTCCCATTTACAGGAAAATCTCCCTGCGGAAAAATCCGTACCTTGGATCACTGAACCGACTTTGGTCTCATGTGAATCGTAGCAAGCTTCAATATGTCAAAGTGGGGTTATAAAGGGAAATGCCGCCACGGCATCGATGTGCCGCCGATCCCCAAGGCATGCCACATTTATTATCTCGATTGTATGCCCAACAGCTGCATTTAAGCGACATAGACAAACTGCGAAAGCACCGCTATAGAAGACTACTTCATGCGCTATCTCCCTGCGACGTGAACAAAAATTAAACACCCTCTACATAAGGTAGCAAAAATTAGGGATTTGATCCATTGCAAGCATCATTTAAAACCTTTATGTGAACGTTGAGCTACGAGAGAAAGCTCTAGCGTGAAACACAAATATTTTTAATAAAGATCTGTCTAGAATGTTGGCCGTACGTTATAAGTTGATTCTAAAGGCCTCGTGTGGGTGTACAAACCAAAATCCTTTTATAGAAGATAACATGACTGACGGATATAGGCATAAGTTTTCCTATATTACATCGAGGGTTCGTATTACCAAATAAGATGACCTTTCTGTAATACGCTTTATTAAGAAGGATACAAACACTGTCGGGATCAAACGTGTGGTCGCAAATCCCTAATTTGGAAATGGCAGTATTAGACCAATATGAAGAGACCTTTTACCAACCCATGGACTAGGCTTTATGATTTCTTGTGTGTATATTTCCAATAAGACCAGAGTGATGACAGTTCTGAGAAAATGTGGTTAGGAAGATGACTTATGTAAAAAACTTAATAAAAATATCACTATCAAATCACTTGATGAATAGAACCAATGCACTGCTGATAAAACCAGCTGACGATCGTTGACACGAATGTCTTTATACTCTGGTCTTTGATCTCTTAATAAGAATTTTTATTTAAAGTTTTTATAATATTTTTTCTACACATATCTCATAAATAAATGTCCAAATTATATCAAAGATGTCTGGCCAGTTGTAAAATATGGTACATCAACTTTAATGTGATCATTTGACGAATGGCGACCGTGAAAAAATAAATGCGCGTATATAAATCGGCAGGTGATAAAACACAGAACTATTGTCTGGTGAAAAATGTTCGAATGTATTTTATTTATCAATGTCATGTGCAAAGAGCAACTGTATATATCAACCAAAAGTAATGCAGTCTGACATTCTGCTAGGCTTTATAAGCGCACTTTTAGTACTCATCGATTTTATTTCAAAGTGGAGATTTAAAGCAGGTGAATAAGAGATACAAATGCATGAAAGGAATAAAACAAACGTTATTTTGACAGCTTAGAAAGTGCTTTAGTTTGCGGATTTTGCGTTCTAAATATGTTGATAATTTTATTTAAAAGCAATTAAAAAAAGGACAATTTGCATGAATTGGCATGTTAAAAATATAAAGCACTGGTATTTTGCAAACGTTTTTACGTACGCACCCAAAATTTACATACATCGAAGCCAATGTAATAAAAATCCGTGATAAAATAAATCAGAAAATCGAATTTATAACTGATACCCTGCTCCTATTGGTCGTAGCGCGATGATGTATAGCCTATAGCCTTCCTCGATAAATGGACTATCTAACACCGAAAGATTTTTTCAAATCGGACCAGTAGTTCTTGAGATTAGCGCGTTCAAACAAACAAACAAACAAACAATCAAACAAACAAACAAACTCTTCAGCTTTATAATATTAGTATAGATATTCAAGAAGTGACGATCACAGAACGTGGTCTGAATAAACAAGTGTCGAGTATCAGCCACATCCAGTTTCATAAAATACAAGGTAGAAGATCAAAAGTCGTTTAATAACAAATTATGAACTCTTAAAGGCACTCGGCTACGTCATTTGAAAGTCAATCGACCCCATTAAAATCATGATGAAAAAAGTGAAATTAATCCACCTTTGATGAAAGCTATCCTGTTATTACGTAGTACGTGAACCTATTAGTTTGATGAATCTACGATATTAAAAGACACTTCTAGGATAATTGTGGTGTAATTTTAGAAAATTATTAACGTTGACCGATTATTTTTTCATACCTGTAATTTTTGTAGCAAATAACGCTTTAGCTTACTTTTTTACGTACACACTCTTAAATCTTTTATTCATATAAATGTTTTGCTATTTGTTTCTAATCGGGAGACATTATACTAATATATTAAAACAAAATTACAGATCACTCGACGCGTTTCAGTATTTTTCCGCACATTAAAACCCGGGCAAAGATTTAATTACACTCACAATTTCGTCAACATGTGTACCCGAAAAATCATACTTCCACTATATTTAATGGACTTTTATTTATAACATCTAAATGTATTGTTGATTTGACTGCTAAATCTAGTCGGCTGTAAATGTCGACCTGAACAAACTCTCCTTGTATCGGCCATAGTAACTGTTAAGAAAGGAATAGCGAACTAAGCCCTGTTCCTGTCATTGTTTAATGACCACTCGTAAAAGAATATTACAGTAACATTTTTTTGCTTCACGTATCATATATTTCATGAGAGGACTGAGTGGGTACAATAATATTTTGTGTTTATAACCCACTCTGTTAGTGTACGCATATGATACAAGAACTTTATTATAAACGATTACCTTGGCTTTTCTAGGACTTGCGCATTAAAATATGCGGTTATTATCTTTTATTGTCCGCAATATAACGTATCCCGTACCCCGCACGCTTCAATGCTAAGCTTACCATTTTTTTTATTTCAGTCCTGACACACTTATGAGAATTACACTAACTAAATTGAGAGACTTTTTAGTATTCGGCCTTTACTAAGAAATGACCTATTTCATAAACGACATTACTTCGACTACACAATGAATATTATTATTTTTGGTATTTATAAACAATTTTTAACAACACAATTCAATGCCATCAAAATATCCATATTAATAATTATCTTTACAGATAGATCATAATCGATCTTTACTTTTAAGGCAATTGTGTTCCAAAACCGAACAGGTAATATGTAGACAAACCTAATCCGTTTTCTCCCGGGACCTTAAAAATAAAATAATGAATGTATTATGAGATGAAATTGCTATTTTTGTACTGCGAGGTCTCCAAACATTCTTAAAATGCGGATTTTCATTACGCAGGTTATTTTAGGAATCAAGTGGGACGGTAAAACGAAATAGCTTCCAAGCGGGCCGTGTTTACCTCTTTTCATTACACGTCTTAGGAGCGCAAATACACTGTTTGTAAGAAAACTTCCTTTCATGAATTTTCTGCTAATTACGTCAGATGTTCGTTAGCTAAAGTAGTCGGGAATTTTCATTCGGAAAATCTTTGCTTTTTTCCAAATGTAATTTCTTCGTGTTACCTGTTTGATTCGCTTTTGGTTTAAACAATCGTTTGTATCCTAATGTGGGCGGTTATTACAACGATACTTAAGGAAAGGAAAAAACTTTTTCTTTGTTTGTGGTCCGTACAAGGATTGTATTACTCTACTAAGCTAATGGCAGGCAAGACTATAGGCACATAAGAGGCACATTTCACTTCACGACTAAGAGGTTTTTTGTAAGAGAACGATTGACATGAATTACAACCTATTTCTTTCGTATGTCGCAGTACTGATTGAACTTTCTGTGACAAATTGCCTTCAACCTTTTAAAATCAAGATTAATAGGAATTCTATTTATATCACGATGTAAAAAATGTTTCCAAATAAGTAGTTGAAAGCGTTGGAATATTGGCAGACATCATCCTGAATTACCATTAAATTTGCAAAATCTTTTTTGGTACTAAATTCACAGGAAAACGCAGATAGATACATATTTTTTTTAGAAATGTAAATGGATTTTTTTTTAAATTGCATCTGTAACATCTCTATCTACGTATATTTTATTTGAAAAGCATAGTACATCCTCCAATCTGTGGCTAATAAAGTTTTCACACGCGGGAAATAATGACAGTGAGTTTTACGCGAACGTGTTTGACATTTCAATGACACTCAAAGCAATTTATTTCACTCGTCATAAAGTTTACGGGCGAAACACAATTTAAAACTGGATGAGATTCAAAATATACCCTGCGTTTGATGTACTATCGTACTATACTCATGGAGAAATAAATGAAAAAACTAATTTAAGGTCTATAAACGTCGTCTGTCAAGAATAAAGCAAGGTCTTATTATGTGGAAAAAAATATGATAATTGAGCTTGGCAGCTTTTTAAATACACTAGAATATAAAAATATGATAAACGGATATTAAAAATGAAACTACTAACTTTAAAAGATAGTAATTATTAGTCGTAAAAAATGACTATAACATATACCCGTAGCAAGTTTTTTTATATAAACTTAGTCATTAATTTGGACCGCAGTCGCGTAATATAGTAGTCGCACGGATATAAATTTTTTAGTCTATCTGCATTTACTATGTTAACTTGAATCAATATAGTGCATTATTTTAACTTGTTTAACATTTTATTTAAATTAGATTGAATAAAAAACGACATTCCATTTCCATTTTTTTATTAGCAGATGTACCTCGTTTGGGAGGAGACCCTTGCCCTGCAGTGGGACAGATATGGGTTATCAAAGAAAGAAAGAAAGAAGATGTACCTACCCCTAAAAATCGGAATAATCACAAATTTATTCCGATAATAAGACAAGTTTATTAAAGCTTTCTAATTCTCTGGCTTAAGTCTTACAGTTAATCGTTTTTTTTCCACATTCCATTTAGTCACTAAAAATACCATTATTACTTTCTTTGAATGTTGGTAGGCTTCTAAAAACTCCAGTCTCATATTGCAACGCAACAGGTTTCTGTAAACTTTAAGAACAGGATCGTGCCGCATTTTCCCTTGATCTTCCCACTATTTCCCGGAATAAGAAGTAGCTTATGTGATCAAGGATAGCTGATCGCTATCGATTTGTGAAATTACTTTTACAATCAGGTCCTTTGTCTTAAAAGAGAGCACACAAATTTAATATCTTGTAATGTTGCCTTTGTTCAATGATATCGACCCAATTTTTTTTTTATATTTGGTGGTTTATAATCCGCGTAGGTACGATTCATTGTGAAAACGTATAAACAGAGAGACAGTTTTCATCACACTTTTGTAATACGTGTATGGGTATGGATTGCCATTAGATGTTTTTTTTTTCTAGGCATTATCTACAGTATATCTCTTTCAGAGTTTGCTATCAAGCGCTTCGCCGTGATTCACATTGTAACGGTTTCTGAGGTACATTTAGCTGTGGTTTATCTATTGAATAGCGTTAAAACTCATATAAAAAAACACTACTAAATGGATAAACTACCGCTAAATGTACTCAGAAACCGGGCATTAATGGTCTAATTTCCGAAGTATCAAGTGTCAACTAACCTTATACGCGTCAGGTATGTTGACGGGCTCGCCGCTCTCGGCGACGTAGCCGACGATGCCGCTGCCCCACGGTATCCGAATCTCCTCCAACTGTTCCATCTGCTCCGGCGTCGACTTTGAGCACACGTCGAACAGTTTCGACACCAAACACCTGAAATTAAACAAACAGTTACTTTCGAGACTCAATTTGAACACTAATCTGTGTAGGAAACTTCGCACCAACTATTTGGTTGTATACATATATCTAGCTTTGTATTAGTTAATGCATTCTTAGAGTTTCAGAATTAAAACAAATTCAAAAACAATAGAACACATTAACGGTAAAAAGTCTATTCGCAAGAAGAAAATAAGAATATTAGCCGACAGGTCAGTTCCCTTGCACCGAGGATAGAATTACAAGCGGCTCACTACATTTCATTACTATCAACGGGGGAGACAAGCAAACAAGACAGGCATACGACAGGCATAATCGAATTCCCAGCGCCGCCGCCCGGGGAATTTTCCAATCGGCGAATAGGAAGAAGAATCCGTTTAATAAAACCTCGGGAGCCGTATGTCGTTGGCGCATGTGGTTACGCCCACGTCTACGTAAAACACGATACACGTGACATTTCAACTGTTATATGACTAACTTCGTATCAATTTACATGAGATTATCTTCTTATTATGGAATACGGTAATACCTTTAGCTGCAGTTATTTCCACCAGTAAATTACTACGAAGGCAGACAGTTATTAGGTTTATAAAATTGCATTAAGTTGAAGCATGAATGTTGGAGCACTGTTTAATTATTTTCAAATAAGTATGATTGCAGTAGCTGCTTCAGGCACCTCGTCAGTTGCGAAATAATGTGTATCTTAGATAATGTTTCGTGACTAAGTCTGAAGTTTACGACATGAAGACGGGCTGGATTGACAACTAATCTAACTTTATGATACAGTATTTACTCTCGCGTGAGAGATGCAGTTCGTTGCATCTTCAATTCAATATGTGTTATCTAAGCATGTGTAATTTTAGAATTATACTTTAGCTCTTACTTTTAAATCCAGTTCGATTTTCTCGCTGCCACTCTAATGGTCAAATAAACCTAGTGCGATTTCCTCTTTCAATGAAGTAACACGAGTGAGTCTTGGAGTCCCCAGGAAACCTCGTGTTTAAGAGCTCACTCAAACTCAATAAACCCTCAGGCGGGGAGGCTTAAGTGGCGACTACACACGTAACTTCATTTTCGTTCAGTGAAATTGAATAATTGGATAAGCATTATAAGAGAAACACGTTGACGGCTCACATGTTCGCATTAAGTAAATAAACTGTTTATATTGACGCCTTTTCGTTTATATAACTCTGCAAGAAAATATGTAATAATCTCAAAATGTCAATACAAGAGAGACACAGAAATTTTTAATTACTCCAAGAACAAATTTTTAGATTATGTTTTATCTATGAAAAACACGAATACATAAAAAATGATAACCATAAAAAAATATCTAAAATAGAAAAATAAATCTCATAAATACCACCACAAAATATCGGTTTCAAGTACCTAATATACGAAATAATATTCAACAACTGAATATGCGATAAAGGAGGCAATAACATAAGTACGGCAATAAAATCCTTGTTACGATGACAAATATGAGTACATTCCAGAAAGGATACGACCCTTCAAACTTCATCGGTTGTTCGTTTCATTTCGTTATGATTTCCGCGTTCGGAGTAAATCGTGGGTGTTCGGGAAACTTCGTATCCTTGACCCTGAAGAGGTCGCCCAATAAAAGTGTTTTACCCGATTCGCGAGTGAAGGGAAAGTTTTAAGTGTCACTCTTCATTTACTATTCAGCCGGTGTCGATGTTCGGGATTAGGAATAATTTTTGTTGGCATCTGCTCGACTTCTGAGAACTTATTTCCCATAAAGAAGAGAGAAATAATTCACTATTGAAAATGCGATTATAATAATGCTACTAGGGGCTAGACTTGTAAATAAAAGAAATTGCAATGGCTTTCGCAAAAAAGAGTAAGTATTCTGAGCAATCAATTGTAAGAAAGATTTCGGTAATTTCGTTACCAATTGAAAAAAATACTCGAGTCTTTTTCGAGTAATCTGTCTAGTGGACTGTCTCAAGGACTGGATTCAAATACAACATATATATAAGAAACTAGCTGACCCGCGCAACTTCGCTTGCGTCATATATGTAAGAGGTCATAACTTTCCCTGGTTTTCTAACATTTTTTACTGGTACTCTGCTCCTATTGGTCGTAGCGTAATGTTATATCGCCGAAACCTTCCTCGATAAATGGTCTTTTTAGCACTGAAAGAATTTTTCCTATCGGACCAGTACTTCCTGAGATAAGCCGGTTCAAACAAACAAACCAACTCTTCAGCTTTATAATATTAGTATAGATATTAGTATAGATAATAAGGAATGAATGTTGTATGTAACATAGTCCCTTGTCATCGATCTTAGCAGTCCTTGCCCTTGACAATGGGTCGTAAGTTGCGCTGTCAGCGTTACACATATTGTAACCGTTTAACATAATACAACAAAGGTCAGACATGTCGGATATAATGTTATAATTTTATGGAAATGGCACTCATATTATATGGGTATTATGAGGAGGATTGTTGGAATGCAGGATTTGTAAACATAGGCCGTATGTAATGGAACGGCCCAACATATAAACAAAAACAAATAGAATTTTAAAAATAACGCCATTTCACTAGAAGTTCTATTGGTAATAAGAGCCGCGTATTTTCTTAAGCTGGCTGTTCAAAATATCACCTCTAATAATATAACCTCTATAATTTGTACTAAGAAAAGCTACATAAACCTATAATGGATTTGTCGCTGATTAGCAAGGTAGCAATATTTTTTTACTGCGCAAGGGATGACAATAGATCGTATTACTAGGACCAAAGAAGGCAACGCGATTTCCAAAGTTCATTGTAACAGTATCTACATGTTAGCGCCCGAACCAATAGCCTTATTGTTAATAGCATAGCCTCTAATTGACTACTAACTAATGTGTCTATTGTAAGACGTAATCACGAGGTATGCGAACATCTATCTATACTAATATTATAAAGCTGAAGAGTTTGTTTGTTTGTTTGAACGCGCTAATCTCAGGAACTACTGGTCCGATTTGAAAAATTATCCAGTGCTAGATGGCCCATTTATCGAGGAAGGCTATAGGCTATAAATCACCACGGCACTACAAATAGGAGCAGAGTACCAGTAAAAAAAAATACAGAAGCCGGGGAAAATTTTGACCTTTTATGTGACGCAAGCGAAGTTGCGCGAGTCAGCTAGTACTATATACATTGTACATACATATGAACACAATCAGTCCTATTCAATACTCTATTGTTACAAAGTAAATAGTCCTCTTATTGAACGTCCAACGGCTATTGATGGGCATAATTATTTAATTAATTTACGTACATACATCAATATGTATTAACGTGGCGCTAATTAATTAGCGTGGCCTGCTCTCGACCGCTCTTTTGATGAAAATGTGGGGTACATAGCCGAAAATATATAGATTGCAATCTGTGGTGTGATATGTCGCGATATCGGTCATTTATTCAGGGTTATCCATAAAAATAAGGTGAATTATTTACAGCATTTTTCCGCATTAAAGTGCACTCAAAAAGTTGTATTTTCAAGAACTGTATTCTCTGTATAGTGTATAATCGTTGACAACAATTTTATTGCCCTTAAACTTAAGTTCTCCGTACTTCTTGTACAATATAGGGCTATAAAGCCAATTATAATGTGATCGTTTACTCTACTTTATGGGTCATTTCCCGTAATAATTGTTTCGCAAATAATTAGATCAACTATTGAAATAATAGTAACACGATACTGCAGTGACTTGAAATATTTTTAAAAGGTTCAATAGGATCTAATTCTGCGGTACAGGCTACTTCAAACAAAAAATCTTTCTCACATATCATTATTTTTGTCTATCACGTCGCAAACTCTTAAATTTATAAGCAAGTCAGCAGTCAAAATTCTGCGGTATTTTTATATTTTCCAGTAACAAACCCTATCACGCACGCCGACCTAGCGAAGCTTATTACACAATATTTTATGCAAAACCCATACAACATGTACAATATGTACATATAAATAAGTTTTAGTGTATTGGGTTGATGCCAACTGTTATATAGGCGTGGACAGTAAATTTCGCAAGCCGCTTTGTTCTCCTAATTATTCCATGCGGATTTATGAAACCTTGGAGGGATGAGAATGAGACGTGAGTACACTTGATTATTGCAGATACAAGGATCTTGGCTATTTAGATAACTTAGGCTTGCTACACACAAATTCGGGTCGGCATGATCGGTTCGGCAGTATTCATAAACTCGAAGCAATTACTGGACTTGCTCGACTCGTGTCGATCTGGCAGTAACTTCGAGTCAGATCATCACAATTCTTCTTTATTCAGGCGCAGCGAACGTTCATCGACACAAATTCAGTCTTCCCGCCTGGGTGGGGAGATTAATGCCGAACTGAACATATGTGAAGCAAGCCGTAGTTAAAAGATTGACTTGTAACCGTAACGAAGTCATCTTACGATTGTAATTTATTGATTGCTCTCAAATAAAAATACCAAAGTCGCCCGCTGAGTCTGACTCTCTGTTCGCGATACACTCAAAATCTACTGAACTTGAATTATTATTCGGTTGTCACCAATAAATTGAGCAAATCCCAATGAAAGATGATTAAGTGCATGATTTTTTAAGGTTAACTTGGTGTAACCTGCTTGTTCAACTAAAATACTGAAATGGTTTCCATCCTTGGTAATGCCTTGGTAATAGAACAAAGGAAATTTATTATATTTTCATTCAGTTGTATTGCATTAAACTCTACTTGCATCCTTAGCAATGCAATTGAGTTGAAAGTGCGAATCAGAAAACGATCTTTGTCGGAATGAATTGCGCTTTACAACAAAGGTAATGGTTTAGCGGCGTAAAAACAGAAGCTGTCAATAAAGTCAGTGAAACAAAACAATAACACTTACAATTATATAAACTAGATTTGACTATACAGTGCAGCAATTCATCTCTACAAAATAAACAATATTGAAAAATAATACATACACAAACACTTACACACAGAATAACACACAGAATAATAAATACAATCGAAATTCAATACGTTCCTCATCAATACTAATATCAAAAGCTGCAATGCAATAAGAAAACAAGCACTACTGCGCAATAATGCAGTAATTCCGTGCTTTATCACTGTACCTCGTGCATTCGTTATGACTTCTTTACCTTCAACGTAAAAGCTTTGTAGTCAAAGAAACATATTTCTTTGCAGGATTAACAAAACTAACACGACAAGCTACAATGAGAATATAGAGCTCGTTAAACTGTGTTTATTCGAATGGGACGCTGTAAACGGGTTAAACAATAGTTTACATTTAGTTAACCCGGAATGTTGACTCTTTACAACATCGGCTGTGAAGGGTCAGCGGTGACCGTGAAAAGTTTGCTCATAATTTACAACACTCACACTCAACTGTTTTAAACTAAACCGAAGCGGAACAATCAATCTACGTTAGCCTGTTCGGTTACTTTGTTCAAATTGTTTCTCGAACATAGCCGATACAATTACTCTGTACTGTGCAGAGTTTAATCGAACTACCGCAGTCACTAAAGTACTTAATAAAATTTCCCATTCAGGCATCCAAAACACATTAAAACAAAGCTTAGTTGGCAAGCTGTTAACCGTTAACCGAAAATGGTACACGAAACTCTTGGAGACCGGACATTTCCCCTGGGCGTCCGGGTGCTTTCGATACCCGCATTTTAACGCTTATGTGCCAGATCTTAAATATTCTCCGGCAGATATTGGCTGAATGGCCTCTAAATTGAACAGGCAATAACTACAAAGTTCTGTTGGACTTTTACGCCTTCGATGCTGCAGCACAATGGCGAAGAAATTCCGGCTAATTTACTGCCTTTGTGCATCGCCTCGTAAAACGCAAAGGTCAGCATTACCTTGAATATTTTGCAGAATATACGTATAAGCTTTAAATGTAGATCACAGTTTTATGATGTTCCATAAAGATTTGTTTCAAGTACTTCTAGTTTCATGCGGGCGACTGTTAAATAACTCATTTACTTGGTTGTTAAAACCGCCGTTTTTAATCACGTTTTCCCTCTGCAAATTACTTTTGCTATTACACTGTTCTAAGAAACTTGAGCGTTAATTTCATTAAATTTTATCGGGTAAAATAATAACATGTCAGTAAGTATAATATTTTTAAATAATAAACTTCAATAGAGAAGCCGTTATTCCAACACACAAATGTGTTCAAAACGTGCATAAAACAATTCAGTTTGAGCGTTGCCAAATCACAGCTGTCAAAGTAAATCGTTGCTCAAAGGCTGCATGAAAACAAAGCCTGTGTGGCTTCTAGTCTCGACACAGAGTTATAGCCGGGACGTTACATTTGTCGCCGCCCTTCGGGAATCGTAGCACACTATCGAATGTACTGAATATATGTCATGGCAATAAGTAATATATATCGTAACAAAATGAGTAGACATTTATCTTTAGATAAACACACGTTTATTATAAAGGTAATAATCATAATTTTTTTGCTTAAAAAGTGGTCGTATTAAAATAAAGGCTTTGTGTCTTGTGTCTCTCGACACTCGAAGTTACAAAGTGGATGTTACATTTGTCATATACGTTCGCTACGGGACACCCGCTACTAACTATTGGACAATGAGAGAGTGTTTTACATGACATGTGTATTTCACGACACATTTTACGAGTATTTTTTTAATTTGACTTTGTTTTTGGGAGATTGTGGTTTAATTTAAGTTGAAAAATATTGTTGAGTTATTTATAACGGAATACTTACATACATTAAATCATGTCTTGTACTTATAGGCAGTGACTAGAGAAATTAAATTAAAATTATAAGGTTAAAATTAATTCATAGTTGAGTTGTTTGTTTACCGAAGATTCGAAGTTCTTAAATAACTGCATATGATAGAATAAAATTCATCCTGCCATGAAGATTGTCGGACAAAAAACAGTAATATCATTGCGAATGTGTAATTTTAGCAAACGAAGTCCATCCGTCGAAGGAATAACGGTTTAGTAACCCTAATTGCTTTGGTAAGTGCAGCTTCGTCACCGCTTAAGTTAACAGTAACTTGTGCAACGTCGCGTTCACGAGTATTGGTAGATATCGGCAGGTAGTTGAAGATGACTTGTGATTTAGAGTATTGACACTATTGCCATATTACGACGTTAACTTGAATGCATCGTGTAGATAATAATTGTTGCTATATTTAACTTTACTTTTCTAAAATCAAACCAGTTTTAAGACTATTCCTTTTATTTCGAGTTATTGTGCCTTAAGTCTACTTAAAAAATACTACACAAGTAAAAGTAAACTATACAACAATCTAGTCATTGTCTTTTGTATAGGTACTTGATTCTAAAGAATACTTTCAACAGACCCGTATACCATAAGTATGAATTTTAATTCGACATAAAAATGAATAATTGAACAAATTGGATTACTTCTTTTACTTTTTTCCAATCGATTGACATCAAAAAGTGCTGAGGCACGTCTAAATGGGAAAAATAAAAATAAATTGATCCTTATTGCAGATCATGTTATGAACTCTATAAATGGCACTTATTTTGTAAACGATTCTATTTCGAGTAGAACAAGCTTTTGATTTCAGCTGTGTATTCACAATAATATTTGAAAAGTAACTATTTGAAAGTCGCTGAGAAGTGGTGTACCGTAAAATCCAATCACAGAACTGTAAAGTACTTTATACGAAAGCGTTGAAGAAAATTGCGACAAAAACCAAAGCGAGAAAGAAAAAACTGTAGGAGATTGCAATATATTCTTGATGCTTCCTTTTCTCGATTTATTAGTAAGTACAGACTCTAGTAATATGATGATTGAAGATGACTATCAGGCTTTCTTCAAAACGATTGCCAAATGGATTATACAAAATTCTTCCATACTAATTGTTTTGCTATGAGTCTTTACTTCAATATGGAGGTGCAGATCATATTATTATAATACCGGTTTTACGTCCGTCGTTACCATCCATTACTTAATTAAAATTACAATGTAACACAATATATTACGATATTCTCATTAAAAGCCTAATTACGATCGGATGTGCTAATAGAAGCTTGTTATTCGAGCGTGTACCGCGATTGTTTCTCGATGAAACATAGCAAATGATTCCCTCTTGACTTTGTAATGGAAACCGCGATCTTTAATTAAAAGTTTCTGTTTTGCTAAGGACGTTCTAACTAGGCGTTCGTTGTGTTTGTGGAAATATTTTGCTTGATTTTTACCGAGTAGAAAAGACTAGAACACGAAACCATTTTGCACGTATAAAATGATTTTAAACACACAATAATGAACAATAACGCTTAACAACATCAACTATCAGTTTCTTCAAAGTGTAGCATTCTAACCATCAAGTTAGTACCTAATAAGTTTACACGTGTCTTGAAGGCAAACTGTCTGCTACATACAATTTGTCTACAAAGGAAGCGCCCTTATTTGTACAATATTACAATGAAAGGTCCAGTAGTTTATTTTTAATGGCTACTAGCAGAGTTGTGCTATGCTGAAATAACGTTTTATAGGAGAAAGGACGGAATTTTAAAGCCTTAAGCGTTTTACGTCATGGTAGGGTTTTTCTTTTGACGTATTAACGTTTGACACTTCTGCGTAAGAAAATGTATTTGTTTACTTAACAGTATTACGAGACACGTATACAAATGCATTATCAATATGTCAAGCTGTACTACGTAGATAGCATCAAGTTTTTAGTAGACTTGAAAATCGACTAAATTTGTAAATGTTTTTGATTTTCTGGTTACTGCATATAAGGGACATCACAGTATCGGATTGAAATTAATCAAATAACGAGTAGTAACATATTTTCTTAATGTAGATGTCTTTTGTAAAATTATTTACGTCTATAATTTTTGCTAAAAAGACAATGAGCGCCTAAACAAACCTTCGCTATACAAGTCTATATATGCAACTAACTTGCTTTATACGGGAATTGCCACTGTTTAAGATTCATGGAAAGAATCCCCGAGGGTATCTTAGCATTTCGTGTCAAAAGCATAGACAAACAAGTTTTGCACTGCAATTTACATAGTTTGCTTTTGAAAACCAAATTATAATTCAGAAATTTGAACGAACACACAATGGTTGTGTTATTTGTATGACAAATGCACTTTTGCACTAATAATGTAGTTACATACGCCATTATTAAAGTAGTTTAAAAACACATCCAAAGCACGGAACAACTAACCATGGTTCACACAAGAATCTTTTTTTCTGGGAATCAAATAAACAGCACCCTGTATAACAGTAACGCCGGCCCCATTACGCTAGGGTGTTGTCGAATTTTACACGAGTATTTTTATTAACAAAATAAATGGTCGCAACATAATTGTGCGTATCCGATACAAACAGCAATATATTAATGAGAACACGCATTTTTATCTACAGGCTGATGTTAACTGCGATATCGAGGACGCATTTGTGCCTGGAGATCGGTAATTCACATTAACTCAGCCTCCCGTGGGGGAGTGATTTATCTCGCGAACAGATAGCCGCTATGTGGGCTCTTGTGTTCGATTGCTGATCATGCTAAATTATTCTGGTTAATAAGATTAAATATCGGGTAAAATTATATGCCTGAACATTTCCGCCTTTCAATACAAATTCGACGAAATTAAAAATTAACTAAGTAATAATCCCTTGAACTACTCTAACTAAAAGCAGTCTGTGTCTTACTCCAAGTAATATAATCAGGCTTATAGAAAGAAAAAAACTAATTGAATTATTATGAACATCTGCTGAGTACACATAATGTTGCAAAAGTAACTCGCACTA
Organism: Anticarsia gemmatalis; assembly: GCF_050436995.1. Taxonomy (NCBI): domain Eukaryota; kingdom Metazoa; phylum Arthropoda; class Insecta; order Lepidoptera; family Erebidae; genus Anticarsia; species Anticarsia gemmatalis. The sequence continues at coordinate 7,259,638 of NC_134760.1, forward strand.
CACGTGTAAACAATTTGATTCGATACAGTCAAAATTACCAGCCAAAATGTATGCACTTGTGCAGTTATACAATAAATTATATGCGCAGATGCACCTCGCATTATGACTTAAAAGCATTTCATAGTAAATTATATCTCTATGAGTAGAAAGCAACTATGTTTATTTTTGGTTTTACATTCCTTCCCGCTTCGTCCCAAAGCGGTATAAAAGTGTAGTGACACTCACATTATATTACTAGATTTAAGGCTTCATGTTACAGGGGACTAGCGTATTGGTGGCAAGAATGCAAACATTTAAGCCCTTAAAACTTTCCAATAATGGATGTTATTATATTCGTCACGAAAATACCGAATACATACAAAATATTACAAGTATAAAAAATGTGCTCTCCTAATATTTTGGTACATTCGTGATGAATTTCGTAAATTGTGCTCAATAATTTTATTTAACAAACTGTATGGTAACACAATTAACAATCATAAAATTACCATTTTACACACTTGAGTGCTATTTGGGGTATTTCTATGGGAGAATGTATTCTAAATGTTCAAAACAACTTGTACTATTAAAACCATACACGAACTATGTTAATTTACTCAAGAATTTATTTATTATTCTACATGCACATTCTCTCCACCTGACACTACCACTCGGCAACTAAGAAGCGTTTAGTTTTCTTTTTTAGAAGCGCGCGTTAAACACACAGATAATGCAAAAGAAAATTGTTTTCCTCGCCCGATAATACGATAACTTGATATTATTTCCTAGCCATTTATTTTGTTTTTATTCCCTTAATGGACTGTAACCTTCGAGTGAATAAACGATACATTAGGAGAAGCGACTTTTATAGCGAATCAATTCTCCCTGCTTAACTTTATTTGTCTCGTGAAAGGGAAAGCAAAAGTACGCTAAACACCGTAAAACCGCGGTCGCTAATAGCAAAGTACCTTTCGTATTCTCCGAAATGAATTTCCATGTGAAATTCCATTTTAGAAAAACCTCAAAGGGGTTGGAGCCGTTGAAACTCGAAGAAAAAATTATACGTGCAGAACGGGAAAGCGCTAGAAATATTTTATGAATGCTTTTGTACTCGAGCTCGATATAGAGGTCGCATAAAGAAAGTATATGCACCACGTATGAAGCCTTTTTTGCTTTTAACACCCACCATACGCGTAAACGTGAATGAGAACATAAAACGAGAGTTCGTATTACAAATAAAAGTACCACAGATGAACTAAGCGGGATTTTATGTGATACTTGGAATGTCTAAGAGACGTATAAAGGCTATCTACAAAATGAAGCACGTACTTGAAGCCTAGCCAACATTGACATGTTCTAAACCAACTCTATTTTTTATACTAAGGAAAACGGCTTTCTCGCGCCCGAGGATCGTTAGAATTGGGTTAAAGTTCCGCTTATGTAGCAAAGGGAAGCAGCTATAAAATTTTGTAGAAACTAATTTAGATCAATTTCAGTATGTCCATTTAGTCCTAATATTGTATTCAAAATGTTTATAAGGTCATTAACTATCTTCAACAATCCTTGACATCGCAACACGAATCATGAATAAATCTTTAGAGAATACATTTGTAATACACAACGCATGTTTATGTTTGTTATGAACTTTGTCAATAATATGTTAAGTGCATCCGTCGGCGCTTAGCGGAATACGAAGTAGTACAAAATTACGTTAGCTCTGAGACCATCAATACGGTTTATACTAGTGGTTTGATACTAGTATGCACGGTCACGGTATTCATTTAGCTTCTAGACAGCAATTCTTCACAGCGTTTAATCTCTGTTTCTCAAACAAGAAAATTAAACTGCGGTATATAAAGAGAAACTGGTAACAACCGGATAAGTTTAGTAAGAATTTACTTGTAGTATTGAACACTATAACTTTCAATAAAATTTGCAAAAAGTATTTTCTCTATTCATGAACTTTTCTCTCATCGTCCGCATTAGCATAATTATTACATTGAGATCATAAAATGGCTATAAACTTCACTTTACTTGCACATTGTGCAGTAGTAGTGCAGTCCGGCAGTACCTAGGTTCAATAACTAAAGGCCGTTGACCCGAGACGTCGAAAATTAATATTCGTAATTAAATTTGACCCTTCAGTCTTCAGAGAGTCTAGACGTCATTAAATTGCAATAGTTTCCTTACAACTTGAGTACGTGTCGATGAAAACTATAACGGAGAAAGGTGTTTTTTTATTCCTAACAAAATTCTATGAAAGACATCTAAAGAAGACAAGGAAATATATTGAGAAGACTGACAAATCCGTGATAGTTTATGATGTGTTCCTACTATTTCTGAGTATTGTTTCCTAAATACATCTTGAGTCACATGTTTAACCAAATACCACATTCACCTACAGAACAAAAGAAATTAATCTAAAAGCTAGACATTTTTGTATGACGTCAGTGAGAGATTGTGTGGGCACGTAAAATAATCCTGGCACTGAAATCAGAGCAAGGCTAAACTGAACAGTGTATCGAATATACCTCGCATACACATTTTATGCACTGAATTTTCGAACAACGAATAAAAAAGTAAATTAACATTGCATATTTGCATGAGAGCCTCAAATAAAATTTTAATGAACTTGCATAAAAACGAAACGATCTCGATGAAGCCAGAGAGACATCAAGTCACGATAATACATACGTATATGCTCCTATGATAATTTGAAGGGTACTTAAAATAGCATTTGAAAAGTTTGATCAACGTCTTCGGTCTAGACGAATTACGTTCTTATTTAAACAAAGAATAAAAGTTCTGTAACATAATGCGTAGGACGCTTTCTAGCAATCTATTCTTCATTAGAATTCTCATTAGATATGAATCAAGGATCGCATAAATGTCAGCCGGTAGTAAAATAGCTCAGAAATACTGCAGTCGTGAATCTAGAAAGCTGGTGCACCATCAAATTTTATGTACTGACGTATTTATGGAAGCGCTCATGAAATAGCGTTTCCACGATCTACCACCTACATTTGTCTTCCTTGTCTCTGACATCAGTTTTTTACACATTAAAAAGAGAGAGAGAGATATAGTGCTGTATATCTAAACGTCTCCAAGTTCGCTGGAATTACACAGGCATCCATCTCAGCGTTTGCAGTGGCACAAACTCGTTCCTAAAGCAATAAATTCTGATTACGAACGGGTCGACTTGCATTCAAGTGCAAATTCTCATTTCGATTTCTACGTTTTATTGGAAAGGTTCTTTTTCACTCTATTGTTGTGGTACGCTTTTCTAATTAGTGGCGTTCCAATTAATTGCGCTGTACAAAGATGTTTCACTTCATGTTTTATTTTTGTACCGAGAATAACAAACTCATTACGGAGGTAACAATTTCTCTGAAGGAAACAATGCATTAAGAAATATTTCTGTATCTAGCTTTGAAGTAAGTTGGAGCTAATCCAAAGTTGCTGGAAGTTTCTGTAGCAAGACTGCGCGTGAAGCCCAGGAGACAGATAGTTTATTCAAACTGTCAGCCAATCGTTCCCATTGGCTCGTCGGTCTAAGTGGCCAGGTTGCTATTGCGATCAACTTTTCGATCGGGTAACGAACGATACTCCCTGGAGACGTTTAAAAACCAAAGGAATTCGTGGAAGGAAAGTATCCTTACCCAAAAGGATAATCAGATTACTTTTGTAGGACTATAACGATATATAAGAGCACATAAGATAACAGGCATAGACACAAAACAGAATTATATAAAGTAGGACGTTTTCAGTTTTACAGTCAGGGCAGTTTGTACAAAATAAACGAAATTCATAGCGCGAAGATGGTCAATCCTTTTACCCGATTCGCAAGTCATAACTTTGATATAAAAAAAATCATACATAATAATATGGTACTGACCTTCCATTTTGAGGGTTGGGTGACGCTCTTTCTCCCTGCACCAGGAACAGAGAGCCTCTATCGGCGTCGAGGAGTATGGACACGTTCTGAAGGATCTTGTGACAGAGCACTCGTACTTCAAGTTCGTTGCATATGTCTTTCACCTGCGACAAACAAACACAATGATAAATATACAAAAATAAATTGTGATAGTCTTTATACCAACGCGCAACCAGTTTTTTCATCAAAAATAACAACCAAAGTAAAAATGACATTCAAATTTGTCGAACAAAGATTTTCATTACTACTTACTATTATTTTACTAGGTACTATACTTTGGCTGTTACGTTTGATGAAGAAACTGGTCGTAACAGACTAGATTTTAAGTTTAAAAATCTGAGTCAAATTTAATTTTACCCAGGAACAGAAGACATATAACTACCGCGATGTCATGCAGATAATAAAAAGCTCGTGAAAATATAAAGCGGTTTCCTCGATCAGAGATTACCCGCAACCAGTTTTATTTGAGTTTCGCAATTCAAAGATAAACTGGAAACTAAACAAAATGAATTTAGAACTGAATTCTGATGTCGTAAACGGTTAAAGCTATGACCTACAAAAATATAAGTTCTTTGTAGAAATTGGGTTGTTAAACCCTGTAAGTTCTGTTGTTATTAGCAACAAGGAACACGGAGAAAAGCTAAAAGAGAACCGAGACTATATAATAAAATTTTATTTTATAATACATACGAAACACTCAGCAGAATTTCTGTTACAAAAAGTTTTCGAATTCAAACGGTTCGATGATTATTGTGTACCACAAAAAAGGGTATAAGTTCTATCTATTAGTTGGGAGACCGCCGTCAAGTTGCAATAGAGAGATGTCAACAAACTTGTACCCTGCCCGCCCACGCGTCCCAAACTCGAAGAGGTTATTCCCGACGTCGAATATGATTTCCGAACTAATTTCCGCAGAGTATTTCTACCAGCGTCGTGTATTTACAATATTCACTAATATGATTCACAAATATACATATTTCAGCCATCCTTAGTATCGTGTGTATTACTTTTTTAAATAACTTACAAACCTTGTAGTGTTAACACTATCCCTTTTTGCTAGTTCAACGGAAGAGTTACAATGAGTTATTGCTAAAACTTTTTTGGTACGTAACGCAAAATAATTACAAATTAAAGCCATTGCACAATTTTAGTAGATAGCTAAATTCACCAATCTGCCTGCCAAGCGTGACAATATCCCGTTATCGTTCAATGTGATCTATGGCTTAGGCCCATAAGCCCCAAATTCACAAGTGGACGTTAACGGGCTGATATAATGAAATACCTTGCGTGCGTTGAAGGCAATAAGTCTACCAGACTATGACAGACCGAAAAATTAAACTAAGGTAGATTTGATCTTTGAACAACATCGACCTGATTTTGTTAAAATCACCTTGAACTGAAATTACCACGTAACTTCATGAACTACATTATGACAGGTCCCAAATCTTTCAGATCGCATGCTGGGATTGAAATGTGCGTAATTAATGTTTCCTCACAAATCTGATTCATAAGAACATCACAACAAAGTAGGAACCTTGGCACAAATCGGCTTCAGAGCAAAACATTAATTTTCCTTTACAACATAACTTACAAACATGTCGATTAAATTAAAACTCAGATTCCAAAGCACGTTGGATATTATTTGTGAAATTAACCCCCACAATCTATCTCTGTCTCAATTAATACGTAAACGAAATGATTAATTATCGTCAATTTGGGTCGAACGTGACGCTCCAGTAATCCGAGAACCCTCAACCAAACATTTAGGTTAGACAGGAACCTCGTTTAATAACTCAATCGTGTTTGGTGGCTGCTGTATTTGCACTGCGGGAGAGTACGGATAAAGCTTATTCTTTCATCGACGAAGTTGGGCCGAATTATTTTAGGGAGTGTTTATTCAAATTAGTTTGCACTCAACGAAGTAGTCTCAAAGAACATTGTTGGAGATGAGCCGGCGATGAAAGGTTTGAACATCTACTTATCTATATCGAGCGGATAAACTGCTCTTTAGTGTGCGTCAGCCATCAATGAATGTTCTATGAATATTCACGGTCGCCTACGCACACACGCGCAACGAGGTGTTTATCTATGCGACCAGTCAACCAGCCGCTAGCCGGTCACATTCGAACGACATCAAAGGAACGTAAACTCGTAATACGCCGGCGATATTGTAATTTTATTCTTATAAAGGGAAATAAAAATCATCCAGCAAGGTCACTTACAGCTTATGGATTCATTATTTTCTACGTACGCGTATAATATAGCTTGAATTTTAGCGTTAATTAAACACAAACACGTGTGAAAATTGTAACACATGTGTTACTTACCAATTTAATTAGCATACTGGATTTAATGAATTGCCTGCTAAAAACTGGTTCATAATTTTCCACAGCGTAAATGCGATCACATTTCGTTCTCGGTTACATGGAATTAAAATTTCGATTGTTTGAGAAGAATGGGTGCATATGTACTGGCGCATGTGGCGCCCGTTTATCAAATGCGGGCATACTGTCGGCAGCCAGTAGTCGACGTACAGAACTCGAGTAACTGGAAGTGGCCGACCAAACGCTTTTACGAAAACCAGACGCGGTTTGAATTATTCAGATATCTGTAGCACTGACGACCAATGATGTTAAGTTGATTGGCGAAATGAATGTACGTGATTATTTTATTTACAAGCCTTTTCGAGTTAATAACAAGACAGCGTGGCGGGCGGGATCAATGTAATCTCAAGTGGTTCAGATAACGACAAATCCGTTTGGACAAATTCATTTGTAATTAATGTCTGTGCGGTACCATCAGTTCCATTTATTTCTGATAATGTAAGAGGTTTTTTCCTAAATTCAAGTACTTTCCTCATACCAATTTCATAATTACGGCGACCCTCATTACTGAAAAGGTTGTTTCGGATATGAGATTTAGAATATTTTGATAAAAGTAGAGTTGTATTTGGTATCTCACACGAATGAATATGAATGTTATTCGTTTCATATTTACACCTATACAATGCTTTAAAAAAACAAACACTAAGCGGATTTGTCCCAACAGTTGCATTAAAAACAAGTGAGTAACGATTGTTACGACTGAATCTTGAATAAATAAAACAAATTCGATATCAAAACATACGGTAGTTTTAATAACAGTTACGAAGCTATACAATAACATCAGCTGTAAGCATCCTAACGACCCTCTCTCCAATGAATCACGCCAAGATAGCGGGTTGACTCATTAAATAACAATTTTCATTCACTACGGAACAATAAAATAAAAATATGCTTTTGAATTAAATTTTATTCAATACTAGCTGACCCGCGCAACTTCGCTTGCGTCACATAAGAGAGAATGGGTCATAATTTTCCCCGTTTTTGTAACATTTTTTACTGGTACTCTGCTCCTATTAGTCGTAGCGTGATGATATATAGCCAATAGCCTTTCTCGATAAATGGGCTGTCGAACACTGAATAATTTTACAAATCGGACCAGTAGTTCCTGAGATTAGCGCGTTCAAACAAACAAACAAACTCTTCAGCTTTATAATTTTATTCAATTCAATATAATGGCCTTTCCAGTGGTGTTGGGTCAAGCGGTATGTTTACATGTAATTATCAAGCGGTTGTTTTATCGGAGTTGACCCCTGACTGACAGTGGCGAGCCGACAGAGGCCTAATTTAGGTACGTACACATGTAAAACGACACCCGATTGTGTTTCGTAAATTGACTTTTAATTGACGTCAAGCGGGTAATCATGCCCCTGAAATTTTGGATAGGGGATCACAGATATGTTTGTATAGTATTCCTATGTGAAATTTATGAAAACACTCGCTAACAGAGAGATGATAAATGATTATAATATGATGAGATTTGTGTGTGTGGGCAAAGATTTTTATGAAAACTATTATTTCAACTGATTTCTGTACATTAGGAACCTTTTAAAAAGTGATGGACTAACTAAAAAGATTCAAATCTTTTTAGTTAGTCCATCAAATTTTTAAAGGTTTTGTTTCGTTTATCTACAATATCTATAGATAATCCTTCAAAGGCTCTACGGGACTCAGAAGATTAAAAAAATACGACACCCTGTAATTAATCAATCTGTTGTTTAGGTAGTCTCATCCTAAAATCCCGTTGAGCTTAATAGTGAACTAACAAAAAAATTAGAAAGAATATTTTTGTTTTCATTCCGAAACGAAAACACAAAAAGCGAAAATATATAAATCAATTTGTAGAAAGCCTGCTTTTAAACTGGTATTAACTTTTTTGTTCGTATTGCTTTCTTTCTACATAAAAAATATATAAGTTCAAATGGGAATTAGCTTAGAGGTAGCTGATTAAGTAATCTTTTCTAATTTGTTTAAGAGGATTTCGCGGGAAACATGGCTCTGAAAGGTTGAGCCGGGATAATTTGAATTGATAATTAGGAGATTAAATTTAGACAATCCGAGTTACGAACCTATTCTGTTAATGAAGTACATACGCTCGAATGAAATGTTAAGGCAGATAAAATGCTACTTTGTTATTTATTTCACGTGTTGTTCAAAGTTACACAAAGCGCATACATGAACTGTTGAGTGCATTAAACATTTTATGTGACCTCCTCGTTTACTGAAGCTGTTAAGAACAAACACAGTAGTTATTAGTTATGTAATATACTTTTATAACCTCTACGTAATCTAGCCTCGCATTATTTCTTAGATCATAATGACATCATAGATTAACTGAGGAAAATACGAACTATTATGTTGTCAACTTATTATCCGTATTTTCTCACGATTTCATTATATCTACTTTCGTGTCCTGCAGCTACCGGTAAATTTCGTTTACAATTAAATAACTAATTAGAAACATTCCCAGGAATCTTTCGAAAATATTTTTTGTTGGCATACTATACATTCTGAAGAGTTCATTAACTCATTAAAAGTTGAATTTGCAGTATGCGCAAATGAGTAAGCACTTCATTTTAATTGGTCATTAGCATCAAATCTCAAAGAACTAATAAGTGCGGGACAATGACATTAAACTAAAATATTTAGAAACAAACGACGGGAAATATACCGTAGTGTTTTAGCGAGTGATTGTTTGTGACATCTTCCAAATGTTTGAAATATTATACGTACTTTAATGTTTCGATGAAAAAACGAACGAAAACAGCCCAGTAACTTGATCCTTGACCTTGTCTGTTACAATCATCTTCAAAAATACTTTTGTGAAAAGCTTAGTAGAACAAGGAACCAAGCACAGGAATTATTCTGTTGAGCGTTGGAAGGCGTACTATCATGACTGATAGACTAATCCCCGGTTTCTGAGGTACATTTATCGGTAGTTCATCAATTAAATAGCGTTTATTTAAGCTCATACAAAAATGACGCTTTGAAGACCGCTAAATGTGCCTCAGAAACCTGGCAGTAATAGTGCTAAGTGATAACTCCTAGCAAATTTATAGAACTTTGCAACACAATATCTGCCAAAAATGTAACGGTAGAAGTACGTATTAGTATTGTACTCACTAGTTCAAATATAAGTTCCTTCTCGTCCAACTGTCGGAGTTCATGCCTCGACCGCCGCTGTGGTCTGGAAGGTGTCGCGTGAGGAGGCTGGTCTCCAAGGAAGGTGGGTGTGCCGTCTACCGTCGTCACCAACGGCTTCAAAAGACCGCCGCGCTCAAACTCGTGCGCTGAGATCTTCCTGTCGAATTATAAATGTTTATTAGTTGATTGAATTCAAATTGACCGTGGCGCAGTGGTTAAGGTACCATAGCGTCGAGAGGTTGTGGGTTCAATTCCCACACGAAACAGTTAATTATGCGATTCACAAATAGTTTCGTTTAGTGTCGGGTCTGGTTGTACTTTGTGTCCGTTGGTTGTATGTTTGTAAAAGTCCCCGCGACACAAGAGCGACCCCTAGTGTGGGAGTTGTCCTTAAAAAGAAAACCAAAAAAAGTAAGTATATCCAAGATTTTTCTTCTAATACCGGTGTGAAAGAGCGAATTAATAAATCATTTTCGTGCCTTACATTTATTTTACAACTTCTTACTAATGGGTATTGATACGGTAGATATTGTAAAGAGGAAGTTCAATACAAACTTGCAAAATGCTGTAAAATGTTCCAATTAAATCACAAGTCTGTAGCAACTTACAAAAAAACGCATTATTTAAACAATAACTAAGAATGACGTGTGTAAATCAGTGTTATGTGAGGTCGGTATCACAATATCTGTGTAATGTTATTACGTTATTAGTACCGTTGTGGATGCCGGGGGGCGATTGATAGACAGACTGCAATATCTGCTACCCGAAAACCGTTTCAGGTAATTTGCTATTCCACTAGGGAAATTGTAGCGTTAAACAGCCTTCTGCTTTTGTATTCGTCGCATTCTGACGATGTGAACTAGGCGATGATTGATATATATCTATTACTGGTATGTGTTTTACATAAACCATTCACAAAGAAAATAGTTTTTCTTACGTATTTGTAAAATACGTATAAAAACGTTTGACTGCCTCCGTGGCGCAGTGGTTTAGGTCGCCACGCCGATACCACTGCAACGGGAGGTCGTGGGTTCGATTCCCACACGGGACAATTATTTGTGCGATCCACAAATAATTGTTTCGGGTCTGGTTGTGCTTTGTGTCCGTTGTTTGTATGTTTGTAAAAGTCCCCGCGACACAAGAGCAAATCTTAGTGCGGGAGTTGTCTTTAAAAAACTAAACTAAAAAAAAAAAAAAACTATTTATTATATTTATCTGGTCTCTGCTTACGCATACGGGAAGATCACATGATTTAATGTATGCATGTAGGTAAAAAACATACATTCATAAAGCTGCACTTTTGATCTACAACTAGTATACATACTACATATGTACGTATATATTTTAGACATAAGTATATTTAGCCCTGAAGTATTCTGTTACAGCGAACAAACTAAACTAAAAACACCAACGAAGAATTTCTGTCTCGAAATTAATCGACTTTCAGAGCAGCCATTTAGCCGTAAGCCTCACGAACTACATTTTCACCTTTACTTATCCGTTTTTGTGACAAAAGCTTGGAGTGGCGCTAAGAACAAATGTAGGTATTACTTAAAACTACAGGCGACAGTGACGTATTGCCAGACCTCCTCTACTGACATCGGAATAATCCATTTTCTTACGTCGACTCCACGTACAATTTTCGAGGGATCAAGGGAAGGTAAAACGATTAACTCTCGGCCGTCTAAATTAATGTAATTAAGTGTAAAAACTTTAAAATAAAGAACGGGCCATTACTGTAAAACTGTAGACATATTTTTATGCGAATAAAAACATCTCTCTCTCAGACTTTTATCTAATGGTTTTCTGTACCTGGCAAAAAACGGCGTTTTCTGAAAAGTAGCAATATACTTTGGTTGTCTAGCAACTCATTTTTCCTCTAGGAAGTATTTATCCAATTGCTATTTCATACTATACATAATACCTAACTAGGAAGCTCTCACACGCACTGCTATTACAATGCACCGTATTGGCTAACTAGCCACAAACGTACGAAACCGCATCGTAGATAATACGACCAAATGCACAGATTTCATATATTTGACAGCCAACGGCTAGCCGCAAAGCCGGCACATGCATATCTGAATATTAGCATCCCCATTCATACTCTCTCTAGAATATAATATACCCTGGTCTGATATATTTATCGTACGAGATGACAAAATTTTATGTGAAAAATGTAGGTATAATATACGTAGTTAAAACAATGACGTAATACTATATTAATTACGCGTGTGTCTATTTAGCAATTAGAAAATTGGAGTGACGCCAAATGGCATTATCATATATGTCATAACGCTGGACAAAGTGAATTCTGACTAATTCAAAGTGTAGAGCACGCCAATTAAACTAATTAATGATTCGTGGAATAATCTCTCATCGATAATTGAATAAAATTATGGCACATTATAATGCCGACTTCAAATGGCCCGGTTCCCGTCAGCTATCGATTTATTAGTGAGGTTGAACGATATTCCCATGATTAATTATAATGAAGACATTGTTGTCGACCACACACAAAAGCAAAAAATATATACTAAAACATTGTAGGTACTAGGTACATGTTTTAAAAGACGGGAGAAATATTTTTATAGCACCTAATATACTTAAGCGAAAATGTAGTAACTTTTCCGAGTCAGGTATCGGTATCGCTAAAAGTAGTTTTTCAACCGATGGCCGGGTATTATAAAGTTTACATAAAAGGCTAAAGAATTTCCAAGTTATTTCGGAGTCGCTCGTATTAGGTGAATATAAATGTTGGTAGCTGGCGTGGGCGTCCAACGGACAAGCGACTTCTTTGAATAGAGGACAAAGTTTCAAGTTAATGAAGGGAAGCTTAAAGTTTAGTTGTCATATTTTCAGGGTTCTATAATTTATCTCTAACAAAGAAACTATACTTGTCCAATAATTCAGAGTTGCGTTTGTCGGAAATATACATAATTATAATTGTATTTCTCTACATTATTACAGATCTCCATTCTTTCCCAGTAAACTGCTTGAGAACACATCACAAATTCAATTAAGAGGTAATAAGTGAAGTAGCGACTGGCATCCTCAATAAGTTTTTCGCACCGGACATTTAAACGAACGAGCACGCTACACGTCTCAATTTCCTGTTCAACACTACTTGAGGTCCTCTACTACAGTATATCACTTTATAAATAGTACTTCATTACTATGCATGTAGGTTGCCGTTAAAGTAAGAACGAAAGTCCTCCTAATCTATTCGGTGGGTGGTTCACGGCGATGTAAAGAGCCAAGACGACATAAGATTGATGAACCCTCTTCGGTTGGATTTCCACGAAGGGTATAAGTTTATTTATGTTCCGTATTGTCTAACATCAGCCGTTTTGATTCACAAGATTCTAGGATCGATAGGAGGTTATATTTTGTTACATTTTTAGTACAAAAAGTATTGCATTAGGTTCGTCACTCTACATTCAATACATAACGCTTGTTTTATTAGTTATACCAAGACCTAACTAGCAAAAACACAAGGATAGAACTAACGAACGATTCGTGGTACATATCTAATTTTCTTAGTATTTTTCACTTATTAATTCAGGTCAGATATTCACAGGAATTGTATTTGAGAAAATGGAGCTTACTCTCTCGCTAAGTTTTGTTATCGTTACTGCTAAGGGATCTTATTTTATGACGCGTGTAGAACACGTACAAAAACGGACCAGAACATGCATATAACTCACAATAATGAGCTTACGTATCTGTGGACAGTACCTATCCGTTTCAGTCAGTACCAAAAGAGGTTGACTTATTTATTTACATTTGTTGTTTATTTAATATCTCTGACATTGTAAGCTTGTTTACGCCGCCTAAACTAACGGGCGGCTTTGCCCAGCTGTGGGACTAATAGTCTATTTGTTTAGGATAAGTTTACTTGAAGAGCTACCGCCTACGCATTCATTAATTAGACTTGAACATCGTTCATGTCGAGGGTTTGAAGCCACCGTTTCTATTTGTGAGTTTGTTATTATTTTAAAGGAAATGTTTTGCTGTTATGTAGTTGTTCGACTATGTGGAATAATGTGGATGCTAATTATAATATACGTTTATACGCCTACATGCTTTAGGTTTTAATCAAGTCTTCTGCGAACTAATAAAAATGGTGAATGGATTATCCAAGGGATTTTTTTCTGAACGATACGACCGAGACATTAATTAACTAAATTGCACTGACCTTTTCTAGAGAACTAAATCATGGAGGATTTTCCAGCACAATTGGAAATATAATTTTCCAATAAGCATACGGAAACTTGCTAATCAAAAAATAACAGTTCAAAGAACTATGACAAATACAAACTGGATATAAATAGAGTTATTGTAAACTATTTAAAGTGAGTCGTCATAGCGCGGTGTTTTCTCTCATGCATGCCGCTAACACAATAATATAATCAGCTCAATCAATATCAATAAACGTAATATGAATCGTATCATTTACTTTGCTGTAGGACGTCTAACATTTGTAACAGTTTGTAAGACAGACTAACCACCGAGTTATATTGTTTGGATTCACGATAAATTCGAATGTAGGTACAAATGTACGGAAAATCTGTGCTGATAATGTAACTTCTGATCTAAAAAAATTTATCGTTATAACAAATTTGAGACGTAGTACATGGTGCATCCTTATTAGGTTCATGTAGGTTTTCTAACTTTTGCCACTTATTGCAAATTATTTATCGGGGCCATATCGGCAACAATGGCATGACAAGGCATCATCATTTAATAAGTTTTTGTAGTCAGCGGCTGACTGCTAACACTAGGAAATGTTACTTCATAAAGAGTAACTACCTACGGCTTGTATGCACCATTTACGGTAACAAGATTCGAATACGGTCTGCATTTACTTAGCTTTAGTAAAGTATGTTAAAGACACGTATAAATACTACGCCTGTTTCACTGTAGGACAATGACAAATATCTTAACAACGGGTTAAAAGAACAATTCTAAATTGCTATAAGCGGATAGACTGATAAATGACAACACGACTGACCATTACCACATTAAAAATTGCCCCAGTTATGACGACTATACAAGATGCTCCTTGTTAAAACTGTTTATTAAGTTAGCTGTTTGATCTCCTCAACATCAGAAAAACGTAGAGCAGAGTTTTTAATAATGACCAAAAATTCGATTAGATTATTGCGTATCTCTACATCACGGTATGTAGGTAATAGTAGATATATCAATATAACAACTCAATTCTAATTCAATCAGTCTACCTGACGTAAAGGACAATTCGTATTTTTGTATTCAACTACCTTTAGCTGTATCTATGTATCTAGTGGAGAGTTGTTTAGCAATTTTAACAATAGATTTCCTAAAATCCTTTAATTCCCTAGTTCTTTAACAATTGTAAATTTTATATAGAGTGGTTAGTTGTCAATGCGACTAATGGTCAAACTAGGGGTAGTTTTGACGTGATGCATTAATGGCTTCGAAATGACATGCTTGACATGGTTCGTCATGGCATGACATGTACATTTTGTAAGTTGTTGCCCGGCTTCTGGGGCAAATTAAGTGATAGTTTATCTATATAATCATTTTAGTTTACGAGTTTGAACGCTATAGAATTGATAAACTATCGCTTAATGTAGGTTAGAAATCGGGGGTTAGTTGATTTTTATAATTAAAGAATAGTGATGTTCATCTTACCTGACAGGTGTGGTCGCCCCGGATCCGGAGCCGGCGCGTGACGGCGACGCGAGCTCGGCACTGGGCGGCGTCGCGTGCGACACCAGCCACGCGTCGACCACTTGCCGCGTCGCCTTCCTGCCGACAATTGGTGCGTTTACCTCATTAAACACTTCCACGAACGAACGTTACCGAGCATTTTGTGCGCCTGATTATAGCATTAATGTACACGAATATGCGGAAAGGATTATGAGGCTGGCGCTTGCACAGAAATAGAATGAGGCTAATATGAAGAAATTTGCTTCAATGTGACATGAACGTACTCTCGAGCTATGCGACTTATTATTCTGTTGACACTTGTACTTTGGATACTTATTATCTGCAATGGTACTTTTCTTGTAGTAATATTCCGATTATTTAACTCAAACAGCCACGCAGAATTCCAAAAATACCCAAACAATTGCGAAAAACAACAGCGAGTAAACAAGTAACAGCGAGTGAATTAGTTAACATTTTAAGCAACATGGGACTTGTCGTAGTCGTCTCCAAAAGCTTCCGAAGAAGATATTTAAAAAAATAATAAGTACGTTACAAAAATTTTCGGAACTGGAAATTTGGACAGGTGTGTTCTGTATAAAAAAAAAATTTGCTATAAAAACTTGAAAAATACTTGAATAATATATCGTGATGATATTAGTAATTTGGGGTTTTTCCAAATGCGTGTATTCTATTCGAAATACCACCTTATTTAGGTCCAAAGTCTCACCAAAACATAAATTAGTCCAAAGCAAAATCTCGGGAAATCCCTAACATTAAATATTTATTGTTCTGTGTGATGTATCGCCGTCTGGATGTTCTCATAACTCATAATTCTAATACGGGCGTAAGATAAAGAGAAAGAATAAACTCCTATGAGTAGAAAGAGACATGTGGAGAAACTTTGGTAGTTTAAAGTTTAGAACAGTAGTACAATAAAGCGCGAACATTTTGTATTAAACATACTTTCTTGGTATGTTACGTGTGTCAACACACGAGGACAGTGTCGACATTTCTATTGACTAAGAATATGTGTTTTAGACTTTAGATTGGAAATAAATGGAAAATGTTAAATTTTCAGGGATGCTTAATAAATGCACCAGAGATAATACTAAATGTGCAAATAAACTACATGATAATTGCGGTTAGTATCTATATTTTTACGTGTCGTCTGGAAAATAATATTTACAGCGCTTAAATTCAGATTCCGGAAAATTCCGGAAAGTCAGATTCCAGAAAATTGATCCAATAAATTGAGTAGATCTGAATTGTACCCATTGTTGACCTAGGCTAAATAATTCCTATATTAACTTATTGTTTTTAAACAGCGTTTTTACAGCAAACTACAATAGCAAAAGAAAAACTTACAGAAAATCAAACAATTCAGCACTAAAGATTTCACACACGATTGACATAATCGTAGCCATAATCTTGCGAGCAACTCTCGTTCTATCTTTCTCTTTCTCTCACACTCTATTAGACAAAGACAAGTATACAACGCACACAAACACATAGGTAATCGTAACGGAAACTTGTTGATAACAATAGTATTCACATTAACTAGTTGACGCAAACTAGGATCGCTTGTTTGTATAGGACAAGAATATCATGATTGCGCACAAGAAAAGTAAACGTTGAATAAATATGTAATTGTATGAATACAACGTACGCCTTATTTAGTATGACAATACTTTAGCCACCTTTTTGACTTATCTAGAACATGTATTTAAAAAATATTGTGTATACTTATTCTCATAGAAATCAGATTTATGACACTTCTTACAACATCAACCAATCAAGTAATTTATTCGTTTAGGTCAAATACTGACACGATTTGATTTGATTACGATTGTCAAAAATACAATGATTAAGTTTACCGCCCGTTAGGAAGGTAGGGCCAATGAGACGAACTCTGACTTTATGAACCAACATATAGTACCTACTAGACTAGACTTCCTTATATTTACAGCACAACATTTTAATATCAGTACCTAAAATAATATACCATATCGCTCCAGTATATTTGAGTTTATATTGAAATCAATTTTGAAAGCAAACTTCTTAGTTTCAAAGCTTGTGGACGATGGAATATCGAAATTGGAATACCGGCTATCGGCACTGAGCAGACTTAGTTGAAAAACACATGCAAACAGTTTCCAACTGCGAATATTTACTGGTTATCGGACCAACTATGTATTGTGTTATAGTGGGAACTTACATAGACACTGATTCACTTTGACTATGTTGAATATAACGAGGTGTAGTAACGAGCCCTGTTTCACTATTTGCGTATCAATGTAGGTACGCATAAAATGCAAACCATGGAATGGTCTAATGTTTGAACGTTTTCCCGCATAAAATCAAATACTAGGATAAAGTAGATAAGGTAGTTACATTAAAAAGCGGTAGTTTAACTATTCAATAGCGTTTTTTCATATGTGTTTAAACGCTATCGAATACCTCAGAAACCGGGGGTGAGTCTTGTATTTTTGAACTACAGTTATTAAAAAAGATACAATAAAAGATTTTCTCGCAATATTTTGTAGCTCACGTGAAGTGTTACGCTCTCAGTCTCAGGTTTAAAAGATCCAATTAATTAAAAGTCATCCTTAACACAAAATGACGACGAATGCTCAGCAACCGGAGAATACTCGATCTTAATAAAAATTGCGACGTTTCTGTACCGTTCCTTTGTTTTCCAAATTATAATGAGTTAAATTGAACACAGACAAAAGCTCTCAAGGATAATAAGATTAGTCGCAGCAGGCCTTTGAAGTATTAACGTTGTTATAATTATATCTACGTAGATTCTGTAATGAGACAAAACAAATTATATCGCGGGACGGAAAAGTGAAGTGGGGTCGAGAGGTCATTGAGGAATCCGCGAGTTGTGGAAACCTGTCATGGCGTACTCTTATTACTTATGAACAAAATGAATTTCGTGTTTTTATGTGACCATCCATGCGTCAACAGCTTGAACATGGTTTGAACACAAGTGTTCATGAAAGCTATCTAAAATCATCTACGAGATGTGCCTTTTGCAACTCAAATAAAAAAGAAGCGTATAATCACAATAGACCATGTTTCTGAAATATTTTGGAAAATAATCACTTTTCAAAACATGACTACGCATTATTGAATCACTATGTAACATAGTACGATAGAAAGGGAAGTTCCCGAGGGACGCCCAAGAAGCGGCAGCAGGATGTTTTGAAAGCCGATGCCAGTACCAACAACTAACTACCTTAGTAGTAGCAAATTGACTAAAGTGAAACACTTTGTGCAAACAGACTCGGGTAATTTTAGAAAGACTGGTTTATACGAGCCTCGCCCCAGTGGTGCTTAGTTTGGGAATTGAAGAAGATGGTGTTGAATAACTGAACTAAACAGTGCAAGTGCTCTAAACCAAACCTTATAATCTACCTAAGTACAAATGAAATGTAATTAGTCACTCGTAATGCACTTCTGCAACGATACTTCGAACTTGTGCTAAGACAGTAAGTCCTGCTAACAATTAGCCTCTAAATTGTTTAAGCAAGTTGAACAAGCAAACTTCTTTACAAAGTAACAGAAGAAATAACACGGTCAAGCTTTAAGACTTAAGATCCTTTGTGGAATAAAGGATTTAGACAGCGAAGGGAAACGTGTGTGGGGTAAATGAAGCTGTATGTAACAAAGACAGACATATTAAACTAATAAATATTCAGCTGGCTCATTCCACTTCGTGCAATAGTGACATCCTCCTTCCCATTTTCCGGACGTCGAACTGAGGACAAATGGAAATTCTCCAATGTGACAATTTGTATGTGCAGAGCTCAAGTATAACATACGCTTCGTATATTTTAAAATGTATTACGGGTAGAGCGAAGACAGCATAATAGGGTATGACCGTCTGTGCCAAATGTCTTGTATTCCAATATAATATATGGGGCTTTAGGGTACAGTCACTACAATATTCTATGAATATATAACAATGTATCATTTTTTGTCTGCCAACTCGAATTCGATTACGGATATATTTAAATACAAACGAAAACGAGATCCAGAAATGCTTAAGAATAATAGCAAAGGTTAACTTCATATTTGTATAGACCCTTAAGTTAACATTATACAGGAAACATTGAAATAACATATCATGACAATATAGTACTTATTTCCATAGCTTATGAGCATTACGAACACGTGTCTATGTATATCGGATTTTATCACAAACACTTAATATTCCTGAACGGTTCCTAATTGCATTGCAGATCAGTAAGATAAAATCGTAACGGCACAGCTATGAGTGGACCAATGCCGCGGTGACGTGAATTATTCTAATACTTCCACATTACGCATGTGATACGGACTCGTCAGAATATTTTATCAGAAACTAGCTTTACCCTTGCCTTTGATCGAATAGTGTATTCTTAAATGAGGCATGTTTACCCCACGAAATATCTATCATTTTGTAATAATTGTAAAGTTTTTTAGCTATGAAAGCGTAGCAGACAGACGGTTAAGGTTTATTTTACATAGACACTTGAATAGGATAACGAGGAATATAAAATAACTGCGAAACAAACGAATTACAGGACTTTATTCCTTTTTCGGTTCTACCATTTTCAAAAACTACAAAAGACCACGGACGACCGCTCGGACTCCAACGCTATAGAAACCAGTATCAGTTTAAAAATAAGGATCAAGCTTTGTAATCAGTTAAGAATATGTGCCGTGACATTTTATAACTTATATCAACATTAGGTCCGCCAAACGATACAAGGAAAATAAACGCAGATTAACCGTATATTAGACAGAGAGCCGCCTCAACACACTCGAGAAAAGGTTAAGAGGAATCAATAACACTTGGTTTTTGGTCAAACAGTTCACAAGAGGCTTAATAAAAAACAATAAACAACGTACAGTATCAACTAATCTAAATCGAAGAATAAAACAGTTTAATCCATGTGTTGATTATTTGCTCGAGCCCAAGTGTCAAGATGTCAATTCATTGCTAACGAACATAATCAACCAGTTTCTTTAAACAGCTGATACACATTAGGTTTTTTGTCTCACTCCCTCCGTACATACTAATTGTTATTCATACTACTGCGTAGTCGTAATTAATGATATTATTTAAGCCAATTGATTCATTCATAAAACTAATCATGTAGTTTTTATCTTAAACGTTTTATGGCTCATTCAAGGAACGTCAAACGAATTGATAGTTGGTACATTCAATTCCTGAATATGTTGGTTTACGTTGGGTTTTACTGTATTAAGGTAATGGTGACCGGTTGAAACTGGTGTAATCCGATAACAAGTGGTTTATATTGTATGTTTATAACTATATTTTACGCGCTAGCCTGGACAGTTACGAGCATCAGTTTCCTTGTGAAGTTAAGTTTCCTTATAGCCCCAGTCTCAGTATTTGTTTTATCTGTCGGAAGTGTTTTAATCGTAAAACGAGAAAATTTATTGCCGAAAAAAACGGCTGTAATCTTCAAGATTTATGCATGTCCATTTAATTTTCTAGCAGCGGAATAAAAGTTTGGCGATGTTTTCTTAATGTGATTTAGTACAAAAGGAAACATAATTGTTGGGTGTAGACATTTGTATCATTGCATCTTCCTAGTAGTTAACGATGTCTTTTGTCCATAGGTTTTACTCTTAATATTTTTAGTTTAAACCCACGCCTCAAAATAATACTGTCAGGAAAAATAAACCATGATACTGCTAAAGCACATTGGAGATATTAAACATGTGGCGTAGTTGTATGAAGTGTGAAGATATTAGCAGGGATTTACGATATAATCCTTCGCTTTTAAATAGATAACAAAAGCCAAGATTGATTCAAGTACACGAATGTAATGTTAAATAAACACTCGAGATTAGCTAACTTTGTTGCATAGGAGGAAAATTGTCGATTTATTGAAGTCGATTTAATCAAATGTTCTAAATGCAAAACTATTATTATACAACAACTTCACGTAACTTCAGTTATTTCCTATTGTTTCCAAACATAAAATAATTAAAAAAAAAATATTTCGTTCTATCAACTGAAGAACGCAACCGCGTGTGATCAAATTCAATATGATAAACCTTCCTATTCTGTTTAGCACAAATAAATATATGAATCCCGACAGCTACAAAACAAAACAAAAATATTGCAACACACTATGATCTAAGACATACTCGTAATAATTAAACACATACATATCGTATTATCAACCACTACATAACACAAGTATACGATAGTTAATTGTCACGTGCTCAGATAAAACAACTCAAGACGACTTGCATCGATAACATTATCATTACAATGAGTGATATTCCTTCACCCACAGCTTACTTCAAATATAGTCTTGCTACACAAATATTCGGTTCGGCATTAGCCGGATCTTGACTGAGCAAGTAGCCTCGCGAGGCAATGTCTAGGTCTCTTTTCTTTCAGATCGAAATGTGCGTGACCGAGATATTGCCTCGCGAGGCTGTCAGGACCCGGCTATTAGTGGCTTAGCCGGGCGGCAAAACCAAATATGTGTAAATTAACGTTCGGGACAAATGCCGTTCGACATCGCCGCGCCTAAATGTTTAAACCGAATTGTGACGACCGGAAGGAACTACTCCAACGGCACAAGCCGAAAAAATCCAGATATTGCTCTTAGCCGGTTTTTTGTTGTTCCATAAATCCTGCGGAACCGAACGTGCTGCACCGAATATTTGTTACAAAATCACGTCTTTTTCCCCATAGGAATTGTTTGTAAGGATCGTCTGAAGTTCGAAGTCGAAGTCAGTTTCTGGTGTCTGCCTTAACTCAGTAATACTCAGTATTAATTAAAGTCAAAGCCTAAATAAACGCAAAGTTTGAGACAAGAGGTTCTCAACTGGGACAGAGCAATTAACTCCTAAACAAAACTATTAAGAATGGCCTTCTAACAATGAATTATGATTTACATTCGGCTATGTAAAGTCGCATGTTAATATTTTGATATCCTCTGTTCATTTAATACGTTTTGTGAACTGAGTACACAATTTAAATTAACACGTTTTGGTTTGAAACAGAACGGGCAGATATTTTAATTCAATAATACCTTAGAAAAATAGGAGGGAGCTAGTAAAACATATCCAACCAAAATGAACAAACTACTTAGTTTTAAAATACAAAATTAAATCATAAAATTTGAACGCCAAAAAGTCATATGCAACCACGAAATTGTATACGCTCTAAACTTGGATAAACTTTACGATTCCAGCACATGACAAAGTAACAAAATGATCCTTTACTGTTTCAGTTGGGAACAAAGTAACTTAATAATCCTTTTACAGTTTGCATGTAGCGCAGTCTCAGAGCAATCTAGGTAGAGGTAAGATTACATAGTTGACGGCATTAAAGAAGTTATACAAAACTAGCAAATCAAGTTGGACAAAGTTGGTGCCTAACGAGTGGCGAGTTGCTAACTTGATGTGCGACCACTACGGGCTTGTATAACTGAATGAGACAATGGACTAGAAGTAGAATTGGGGCACACTTTGTATCCAATTCTGCGAATGAGATGTGAATAATTTAGGCAAGTGTAGTTTCGAGAATTCGCGCTAGATGCCGAAAGAAATATTTGATACAATTTCAACTAATTAATTGCTTAAAAAGCTTATTTCTAGCTAATGACTACAAAAACGTAATGTTTTTTTTTTAACTTAAGATGTTTTATCGTATACTATAACTAAGTAAACTTGTATAAATATTAATCAGTCTCAAAAAATACCGACATGATTTATTACAGTTATGTACTAGCTTTCATTAATGTCAGTCAAAATTAGCTTTAGCATAGAATAAATAAATCTTTTGATAGGCAAAGTTTCGAAAATTTAGATTGAAACTTTTATTCATTAGTTGTTCATGGTTAACCAGGCTGTCATCCCACAGACGGACGTCATATATCAAGCGAAGTTGAGGAGCCTGACCGCAGCTGAAAACCGCGCGCTTCGCCGACGAGATGAATAAAACCGCTATGCTACCCTTCAGTGAATTAACGTGACGGATCTAAATATAACCTTAGTTTACGGCCAACTAAGAAATTTTGAATCAAATCCCATATCTATCTGAATGAGAAAAACATTGTCTAAAATACAAATGATAGTTCAATAACTAAATAACAACTGCTTGCTTTAACAAAAGCAAAAATTCTGCTTCATAGTTTTAATATCTGGAATAAAATGTTATTGAGGAGAAAAAAAAATCTTAACTTTATAGACAGGATATATTAAGCTAAAATAATTTGAATCCATATGCTAACTAAATATTCCACTTTCCCTAATCCCTTCCTACGTCGTATTATAAATACGGTAATTTCATCACGAAAGGATTAAAGGCCCACTATAATAGAATTAAGTTTTAATAGATGAATAACATGAATTAGAATAAAGAGAATATTTTATAACTCTAATATTATGTACATTTACCTAAACCAATCGTTAGGTCAAATTCTAATCTTCATTAAAAAGCCACAAAATGTTCAAAATTTTGAACATCACTTTGAAGTTTTCCTTTTTACTATAATATTAAGGGTCGCAAACGTTTAACCGAGTTGATAACAAGAGTCTCTAATTTCAAACTGATTTTGAAAACTTTCAAACCGAATTAGAATTCTAAACTTTTCCTAAATGTCGACCAAAACGTTTCGCAAATATAAAACTATTACAGAATTTATTTAAAATATTAAAAGCGGTAAATCACTTTGGGCAAAGTTGAATCTTTTGCCAATGTTGCTCTCATTAAAAAGCTCTGCCTTACCGAACTAAGTGGGAGCAGCGAAAATATACATAAATAAACGTCAATATCAACTTTTTTATTCACTTTCATTCTGGTGTATATTTTCATTCATTGTGTAGTCAATACCCAAAAAAATTTGAGAAAGATATTCGAAATTCGTATTATATAAAAGAAAAATGTTCCACAGTTTCGAAGGTGTGTAAATCCTTTCAATGTTGTGAGAAAGTGACATGAATCGTTGTCTATTTCTCGTAACAAACGTCGGCCTAGTTGGCACGTGTTCGGCGCTGAGACTAGCCTCGTCTGTCAACGGTTCACCAAGTCCTGCATGCCGGATATACGTCTTGTTAGCTATACGACTTTTCACATACCTGAAAATTGTCACACGAGGTATTGCATCGTGAAAGTTTAGCAAAAGATTTTTTTTTTCACTGTTTACCTATCAAACAAATAAAGCAAGAACCCTTTTTTTTATTCCCTCGAACTTTGCATCCTAAACTCTACTAAATTTAATTACAATTAAGCAATTTTAAGTAACTATCCAATACTATCCATAGTTATTAAAAAGTTAGTACATACTTCCGACATTTTACATATTTAGCAGAACTAATAGGTTTGAATTTTTATAAGGCAATTTTGTGCGGCAGGATGTTCTTTGTAACCCAAATACATTAATGTTCTAATCATTAGTTTCCGATCAAATTACTGAATTATGATAATATCGTATCTTGACATCTTGGCACGAACCGCTTTTCATAATGAGAGAGCGCTACGCCCCAGAACATGTTCTGAAAACGTTCGACCTATGAATACAAATTTACTCAATTTTTTACCGAATTAAGTACACACATTTAAGCCAGCAGTGCCCTACATAATCGACTAATATTAAAACTTGCGAAGATAATGATTATAATATTAAACTTTACTGCTATTATCTCCATAGTTTACTGTTGTTTCGTTGTTATATCCATCATATGCTGGGTGGGTACTCACTCACGGTATTGTGTGACAGTTTCACTCGAACATGAGTAAATATCAGAGCGCACACCGCGAAACTCACGACTCAAAGATATCCCACTGTAGGAAAAATTACTCGATCGACCCATCACATCGTTTAAAATTCATGGCTCGAGTAAAACCGTGTTTTAGTACAGCACATAAGATTCACTATGGCCAACTTGAAAGAAACTAGTGCATTGAATAAAGGCTTAAATAAATAACTTCAATCCCTGCATTAAATAAGAAATATCCGACCTATGTATTGATACTAAACTGAACATTTAAATGTTGAACAAATAAATAGCTCACATTGTTTCCATTGGATTAACTGGTGTTGTTATACGTGATAAAATTCAGTTCATAATGAAAGGCTTGTGCTCTACATATTTGTTCAAACATTTCAATTCAATCAATATAACAATATCTGGCGAAGTTAGACATTTATCAAATTGGTGAAATGCACACACCAAACCCAGCAACACCTCTACATTAGAATATAATAATTATTATTTGAAATTATGCAAATAAAAACGATGAAATTCCTCAGAAGTGAGAAAGAAGTGCCTAATCAATTTGTTTTAATAATAAATCAATAAGGAATTCAGTTGAAGGTATTATTGCAATGTCCTGCAAAAAGGTTAGGTGCATAGTACTCGTAACCGGCGGTCCTGAATGACCAGATGTATGGAAAGGATGGAGTGGCAAGAGAAGTTTCTTAAAAAAGTCTTGGTAAAAAGTTGTGAATTTATACATGTATGTATTAAATATATTATTATGTATTTTAATTGAATTGATAGGGTTTCGCATAATATGTAGCGTCCTTTGTATAGGTATTAATGGTAAAATAGCTTGCGTCATCCATTATGACCCATCTGATTATATCAGAACTTGTAACAATGAAAACATCGCGACGTATAAAGCACATAATCCTCTCGGTGAAATGGCGTGCGAATGAGTTTTGTAACACGTATTTTGTTACGCACGAGTAAATGAATTTACATTTATGACTCTATAATATTCTACGTTAATGCACGAAATATGTATGTATGGAATTTACAGTTTTGTATCGAAAATTATAACATTATTTCAATACAAAAAATATGTTTCTTTTTACGCACAAGTCGACATTGACGTTAAATATGAAAAACGTAAAAACAATATCAAAGGTATTTTTACTTTGTACGACTTTTAAATTCTGAGTAACTGTAACATAAACAACGATCAAAAGTGCATGGAGTATATAAATCCTGAAAAAATGCTTCAACGCGATAAAACGCAAATTCAATGACAGTCGCACAAAGTTAACAATGAAATGATAACAAATAAAAAAGCATGAATCGCGTTCTGTTATTTCAATATTTTCAAAGCGTGATTTCCGCGATGCTTCGCATTTCACGAGTTTACAAACATGGTATGTTTGAATAGCCGCTGTATGCTGAATACGATATGGCCTGGATACAGCGCATTCGGAAAACATTGTGCACAAATAGCCCGCGAGTAAACACCAGGTAATATTCACAATAGGCTTTCGCAATAGAAACGGTTTGATAATTGCCATAACACGACTGAATTGGTGTTTCATTGAAGCCAGTTCGGAAATTCAAATCAAATTATAGCGCTCGCATATCGCTTTGTTTCCAAAATAGCAAAGTGTAAACTAGATGACATTCATAAACATTTGAATTACATTTCACTACATTACAAACAATATCCAAAACGTATTAAATTCATTATTTTGGATATATAGACCTGCCACGCAATGATAACATATTTTCTTTTAATATACTAAATTTATTGACATTTTAACTAGTTTTCTACTAATTTACGAACAGATTTGGATCATTTCGCCATAATAAACTTAGTTATTTATTGTGAATGAACTAAGAATAACAGCGTCCGAATAGTTTTAGACGTGACCCAGATCTCTAATCATAAGTAGAGCATCCTAGCACTAGTGTAGTGTTAGATCATACAATTTTGTAACATTGTAATTAATTGGGCTTGAACATTTAAATGTCCTAGTCTCCAGTTTATCAGCACATCTAATCAAAGTCTTGCAAGTTGTGTCTTAAATAGTCAAAAATACCTTAATTAAAATAATCCTTTCAACATTTACGTGTATATCACAACTAACATTACATGAGGATTGGTTCACGGCTATTACATGAGAAATGGCTCGATTTTGACGACACTAATGCAATATTGCATTAACTGTGGTCGGTATCTCTGTTTAACCACTCTAATAAACTCCTCGTGAAATATTAGTACCTAATGTTTAAAATTCAAAATATATTAGGTCGAGGAAAATACTTAAAAAAAGGAAAAAACTTGTCATAAAATCTTTTGCTCTACACAAAAAAGCTCGATATTTGGGTACCTCACGAGCTCACTGAAAGAAACCTAATGAACCGTGTACTCATTTGTGATTCTTGAAGCCAAAGAGATATTATTACAAGTTCAGACATACTATAATGCGAAAAGACTTTTTCCCCGACCTAATAGATTGTATAATTAATAAATTATATTATTTTTGTGATTGACTTGTACGCTATAACTCACCTCAAGAAATAATCATGCACAAACTCCTGGTTCTCATCGAGCCAGGCCTCGGTGCGTGCGCACTCGGCGTCGTAGCAGGTGGGCGCGGGCACGCCGCCGCCCGCGCCACCCGCCGGCTCCTCTATGCTCCGCAACTGTAGACCTGAAACAATTGAGATAACAGTTTAGTATAGATCAGCATTTGACATCGCCCAGTTTTAAAGATTTACTGGCATAAAAATTGCACAAGTTTATAAAATATCAGTAAGTCAAATAGCATCAAAATTAATCCGGTAGTTTTTTCGTGAAAATAAACTACGAACTTAATATTTAAACGCCTGCCGAATGCACACGAACGCTCGAAGAGAATGTAGGTAATCTTCGACTTTTTTGGAATTAAGGAAATCAAAGGTGTATTATTGAAAAAACGTGAACCCTCTTAATAAAAAAACCGACAATATGTTTCTATTGTTCCTAAGGTATTTACAACGCTAAGTACAAGCTCATACAATTTTTCTACTACCGTTAGATGACCTTAACAATAATATAGAGATTATTTTCCTTGAGTTATAATAGGAAAATCTGTAATAAATAGAACTGCATTTTGCATGCATTTACTAGAAATACATTTCTGAGGTTCATTTATGAATAATATTCATGACAATATTAACGAAGATTTACTTCATATTTTTTTTGTTACATACTTGGGACACGTTTAGCCCAACACGGAAAGCAAAACTTGAACGCCATTTAATTATTCAAACACAAATAATATTTTGTAAACGCTGTAAATACTGCACCGAAATCAAAGTCAAATAATAAAACGTCAAACTGTCAAACATTCTTCATAATTTTATGCAAAAAGTTTTTTCTGCAGTGTGAAGGCACCTCGTTTGTTGACATCGGCAAATATTCTTCACCCCAAAAGGTTTTAGTCGTGATTGAGTGGAGAGAGAACGGTTCTGTTAATGAACTGTCTGTTACGTAAGGGAATCAGATTGCAGTTCATTTTACTGCTTCTACGTTGTTTCTGTATTGCAATTACATTTGACGCTCCTTGTTGAACTAATACAAGCAAAATATTTGAATACCTTGAGATTTGATAATATTGAGCCGCGCTACGATTTTATTGTTTGTTATACTTATCTCTAAGTGTTGTTCAGAGTTAGGTACGCCTTAAAATTCTGCGTGTAGACAACAAAAAATGTAGGTAGATACATCGTTGCAAAACCCATGCAACCATGGACTCCCTGTTTTTCCTTGAAACAACGGCCTTGTATGACACCCCCGAGAAAAGAAAAGTTCCATTCTTAAACAGGAACAAACATACCGAGAAAAAGAATTCGTGCAGCAAAAGAACTCTAACAGCTTTCGAAATACGAGTCTCAAGTGTGTGTGAATTCGAACGTTTTCTCGCCATTCTCGCCCACTCTAATGGTAGCTCAATAATTAGTTTAACGTTGGTGCAATAACGTTACCAATTTTACACGTTGACCTTTATCGTTTCCTTCGAGTTTGAACGTGACATCCATTACTTTTGTACGATACGTGCTCCGCCGCGACCCTTCCGCCAACCTGTTGATTGGTCATTTAAGGTCACAAGTAACCTTCTGCTGCTTTATTAAGTACATTCTTATTATGAATTCAAAATAACGGTTGTCGACATTGACGACATTAACGGTTGTAGTCTCGCATCCTTATTGGAGTCAGGAAGAGTTCGTAATGGAGCATTTAAATGCATGTAAGAGTTTACTGAATTCTTTTGGACATCGTTTTAATACGCCTCCGATGTTAGTTAGTTATATCCATTGTGATGATGTCTGTGATACGATATGCATTGTAGGTGAATAATGGGCCGTGACTGCAATAATTTATCGCGATAGTAATCGTGGATTGTGATATTTATTGCGCCTGTTAAATACCTTGGAGAAACATACATTAAACATCGATTAACATGAAATGTATACGATTGTATTAAAATTTATGATACCAAGTACTGTAATCATAACAAACCTGTAAGCTAATATCAGACTGACTTGAATTGTTCGTTATTCTAAATAAAACAATGATTTCTTGAATTTGGCAAGCATTCATTTTGAAAGAAACATTTTTGTCAAAGAATACAAGCCTAAATATTGTTTTAAAAAATAAGCCAAGTTTGCCAAACGGCATTTGGCCAGCGTCGCAGATGTGGCCTTAACCCTTTTCGTTTAAAAAGGAGGACAGCAATAAGACAATAATGGTTGGTTTCGGGCACAACTTAGTATTACCAAATACGCATTGAATGCAATAGTTTATCGTACTAAACATAAGTAGATATACAATATTATACAAAAACATCTCAAACCCAAGGATTTCAGAGGCATATTAATTTACTATTATCAACTCAAAAAACGTGCAGGTTAATAAATTCTCCCCTTTTATAAATTGTAAAAGTTGGTTTGACTGCCTCCGTGGCGCAGTGGTTTAGGTTAGGTTAGCGTCGGGAGGTTGTTGGGTCCGATTCCCACATGGAACAAATTTGTTAGTGCGGTGCGGGAGTTGTCTTATTTTTTTTTCAAAGACATTTTTTTTCGAAATTTATCTTATTCACGCTATAGACTTAAGATTAAATAGAGTTGGAATCAAGCGAAATAATTCATACACGTTCTGTGCAGTGGCTCAGTGTCACGTCTGTTACATCATCGTATTGTTAATTGAACTCGCGAGGATAAACATTTGCTTTTGTCTGATTGAAATTGACACAAGGTAGTGTGGTGATGTACAGAGTAATTGGAGATGCCAGATGTAATGGGCTAGGCTAACTTTTGACATTGTAAAATGTACATATTTAAACATGCGTGGCTGATTTTACTTACTCTGTGTAGAGGATAGACTAACAAATACATTTTCGGCATTTTTTCTTACATCTTATTCAATTTTTAAATTCCGTAAATTATTTCTTGCGTAAACTTCGTACAAAGTATTTGAAAATCTCGTTTTTTTTACCTGATTTTTTCTTAGAAATTGTGTACCTACTTCTTATAGTCAATCAAAAGTGGTGCCAATGTATAATTTACGTCAACAGCGTAAAAGTATTTTAATGTGAAACATGTTTAACACGCTAAATAAAACCGATTAAAAATAACTTCATTTTACTTTTTAATTTAACAAAAATAGCCTAAATTCTTCAATGTTGATGAATACTAAGTACCTTATAACAATAAACTGTTACAAATTTAAAAAGTGACAGAATTTTATTTGGTTGTTAAAAAATGTCGTTAGTTGCTTACCGAGCATTTTTTTCCTCTTGAGGCCATTGTTGACTAGAATTTAAATAGATATAGGAGTGTATTTCTAAAATTTTTTTAATAATATAATCTTGCATAGATTTTTATTCGGAAATCTCTATGAATTTTAAAACACTGTTTCTCTCGATGTCTTTCTTTTAGTTCAGAGGTGTCGACACGATCTTTGGCGAAGTCAATTGCTAGTGGTATCAAAATAATTGCCAATATCAATCATTCAATCAAGCGTAAGATATGATCCATTTATATTTAGTGAATCATTTTGTTTTTTTTGTATGTACGTATCTGCATATAGGTAGAATAAAGATGAGTGCCAATATTACATTTTTAAATAGGTATTGAATTGTTTGGTTATTATGCAAGATCTTTTATTTTTATGTAGAACGGCATGTCTGAATGAATAACACTGGCTACGACCGTTGCACAATATTATAAGTATGTACTTATGCTAAATAATTAAAGCCTTTAGATATCATATACCTGAGTTTGGGTGTTTTCTTTCAAATAAAATGTAAGTTAAATTAAATACCTAATAACAGAACTATTGCTGGTTAATTTTTACTATTTTACAACCAAACACAATAGGATTTTTCCCTTTAAATTGAACTAAAACATAACTAATTACTCGATAAGTATGACGTTGAGATATAAATCAAAGCACCGTTATCTCAAACCGATTTCAGCAAACCAAAACAAGAAGTAAACCGGATTTCAATTTTATATTGGCCATAAGAGTTGTCATGGCAACAGTGACAACATATTTTATTTATGATGTAAAAAAATCGCGAAAACCGGTTATGTTGAACACTTGTGACTTGGCTCAAACCATGAAATGTCACATGGGTAGAGTAGTACGATCTCGGTGTGATTTGTAGTGAACAAAGTACACTTTAGTGTATGTGATTTTATATAAAAAAATACCTGAACCTGAACATAAATAACTTGTAATCAAGGATATTTTTAGACATTGCTTCCAAATGTATGACGTTTTTAGAAAAGAGTAATTCATCCGTAAAATACGAGGAAACGGACTAACAATAACATCACTCGTTCAGATAATTGAAAAAATCTCCGCAATTCCAGGAAATTAGGCAACCCACAAAAGCTTAATAAACCCGTGGGAATATTCACATTGAAATTATTTAATTAATAACACTTATTAAATATGTTGATTACATGTATGTAGGTTATTAAGATAGGCTCGCTTAGTCACAGTGCGAATGTGTTGGCAAGCTGAATTATCCACTAATGAGCTCTCTCATAGCTGTTTCCACTTTTACTTAATTGGCATTGCTAATGTGAATGAATAGATAATGTTTTCAAAGAAATAAGTGACGACTTTTCCTTATTATAATCAACATAGCCGGCTCCGGTTTACTTGAGGTATTTTATAAAGAAAAACAAAACAACATCTCCTATATGAGTTTCTAGAGTCTGGACGCATTCTTCTTATCTTGTCAATCTTTTTTAATTGCTTTTGAAATCCGTTTGCATTATACCAGTCTCGATAGTCGTAGTACATCCGATTTAAAACTAAGGCCTAGACGGGATTCCACATTTCCACGGGAAATTATGAAAATCCCCAGTACCATTTGTTTACGTATAAGCGATATGAAAGTTATTTACTGCTTGAATGACAATGTATTAGTTTATACTTGTACCCATATCCGGAAACATAAATACTGGTACTATTCCATTTCATTAGATTAATATCACTAGCTTGTGCTGGTAATGCAGTGTCATGACCTTAACCTCCTTCACATAATTATACAACTATTATTCTATAATATTGCATCTCTTTTCAACATACCGCTATCTCCTTTCCACGTGAGATAAATTTTCCGCTCAGCAATCAAAACTGTAGTTACCCTTTCACATATGTTAAGAAACTACGTATTTAGATTTCAGTGTAAAGCTTTTCCTTAAAGTTTGTAACATTATGACTTTATACAACACGTATAACAACAAACGCGAAACAATTTTCCGGTCTCGTATGATATGATAACATACCAACATTTAGTAGTTTACACAGGCGCCTTTACTTTCGTTGTAATACGAAGTAATATTTTTCTCACTTATTAAAACAAGGCAGAATACATCACCGCTGATATTATTTTTTATATTACTTTTTCGCCCGATCTTCGTGATGCGTACATTTTAGCTGTCACTTTCACAATCAATTTGCAAGTTCGCGTCAAAGTTTCTATATAGGGGGCATTCAATAAATGATTTAGATTTTCATTTTTATTCATGTGTTAAGGTATTTTCGTTAAATTTATCTAACATATTAAATAATCTATAATACCTACATTTTAATATAATATCTATATCTACATTTGCCTATCACAAGATAACAGTATAACTGACGATACATAATTTAAAAGCTGATCCCGACTATGTTTAATATTTATAAAATTTCCATATTCCCCACTATTTTCAACTTTATAGGCAGAATGTTGTTTGCATATTTATTGGGTTTATTTAAAATACTGAGGTTTGGTCGTCGATTAAAAGTCCAATTAATACCACTTTAATTACTGCGTCGAGTTGTATTAAAATCGATGCAAATAAATCCGTGGCCGAAAAGTTTGCGGTTCGTGTGAACTGAAATATTTGATTTATGAATTATATTCATTCACACGATTATTATGGAATCCTACACACATATTATTACACAATGATCAATTTGAATTCAAGTTACTTTTTTGGGTTCCCAATCTGATAAAGAGCTTATTATATCATTGCAAAGGAAAATCAACGTCATTAAGAGTTGTCGAATAAAAATTAATACAAACTGTAAACAAAGAGAACACCGGTATTACGCGTTGAAGCATAATATTTATCCTATACATAGAACTACCTATCAGTAATACGAGAAAACACGTCTATTCCTTACGTCACCCTCATCTCCTCTCCGAGATTGTTCGTTACGTCCATAATGAAAAATGTGCCAGCGTTAACGGGACTCCTTTCTTAAGACAATATAAAGACAGTGTAACAAAAGGTTCATCTGCCGTCCTAAGTGTCGGGTTTCCCCATTACCCAGGTATGAAAAGAATGCACTAACCCGTTTCGATCTTAGTGTATCCTTAAGTCGATTCTTGGAATTCTCCAGAGGCGTTTCTAGATTTGAATTGGTTATGTTGAGGAAAATGTGTTGGCATAATTATAGCTGTAAAGTCATGTTAAATATAATTACGGATGCAATAATATTTACAGTTCACATGTGTTACATTTTAAGGATTTATTTAACACTCCAGTTATACGTTCATTAAAAAAACCAATCGTTGTTCTCAAATAGCAAATCTAAAATTAGAAAATGAAATAGAAGTCGACGATATTTTCGTTGCTTACACTTGAAAAAGTAATATTCAAAGCGTATTTATAGTAACAAAAGCTCATACAAATAACGTGTGGAAAAAATTCCATTTCCAAACTACTTAAAAGCCATACTAACCTACGCGAATTTTATTTTTATCATCATAGCAAATACACAAATGTATTGACTGGAGTGAATGTGTGTCAAGAGGTTTTGTGCCTTCTGCAAATGTTATTCTTTGATTTACTTCACAGCTTTTATGCAATAATGGAAAATAAATTACTCTCAACCGTCTATTGTGTTCAGCTTTATCATATCGTGTAATATGATATAAGAGGCTATTACTATGAGTACCTACATGTCTATAACCCGTTGGTCTGTTATTTAGACAGCTGAAAGCCTTCCATCGTCGTCTTTGATCTAAAAATATCTTAGGAAAGCTTTTTCCACTGTAATATCACGAAAGGAGTTTTAAGTAAACGTAATATGTTGTCCGTGGCTTTTTGTGAAGGATAAATATTCTTGAATGGCTGTTCGAATAATATTATACGACAACAATTGTAATAGTAACTATACAAAATGTTATAACGTGTTTTTTGCGATGTTATGTAATGTTTTACTTTAGATACAATGAATTGTATGAAAATGCTGCCTTACTGACACACTTCAGCAATCACAATACATGTTTTCACACGGTGTACAATAAGGAAAACCTAATGAAAATTAAATAACAACCAGAGTCATGCACCTATTATTACAAAATGCGTTTATTACGTTCTTCTTAAGGCATGCGAGAGATAAATTCGCGAGCCTTTAGTCGCCTTCGCATATGCATACATACATGGAATGGTAAAGTATCATGCCTGAAATTCCCGCTTTAACAAAAACGGACTTGTTTTAAAGTCTGCTTGTACAAATGGTTGAGAAACATTTGAAATGTCAGACAGACACAGGATCAAAGTCTTCAACAACATTGCTTGCATACACAGCATTGTTGAAGTTTCTAGGGGTTTGCATAACGCCCTTAGAAGTGCGCAATTGTTAACATTAACATAACAAGGGAAGGAATTTTAGCAGGACTTTGGTGTGAATACTTGTAAACTGAACATGTGTAGACTTAGAGAGTAATTGAAATTCCACTTTAACGTAACCCGATTTAAGTTTATCAGCATTAAAATATCTGCAAAACGTATCCATATTTTGCCTATTGTGATCCAAAAAACTTAAAATAAGATTGTCTAAAACGCCAAATTGGTAGCGCGATGAAACAGAATTTTGACAACAGTAGAGCCAACATAGAGTGCTTTAAGTGCACTACATAAACTGATAAAATTAGTTTTTTTAGTTTTTATATCTAATGCCTAAAAGCATTATGATGTTGTTCATGATGAATTCTCAATATCTACAGAAAGTACAATATACCTCTTTTTCAAGTCCTTATATCTACCAAAATTAACATAATATGCACCACCAAAATATATAAATTAAAAATACCATATAATTATGTTATTCTAATACATAACAGCGAGGCAGCAACAGTTTATGACTTCTACATGACACACAACAGCCAATAAGCTTGTTTACCTTCTTAAACTAAAATATGTAAGGCTCTACTCAATATTGGATAATGTTCACACACAATATTTAAGCCTGTTAGCTTATTGTGTACATGTACTCATGTAAATTGTTATATGAAAATAAATTATCTACTTGTATCTACGTTGTCATTTAGTTTATTATAAGTGAGATCTTACAACGTATTATAGTTGAAAATATTTTTAGGTAAAATTGTTAAGTTTACACTATTCTATTTCGACACAACCACCTGTAATGTGATTGGGCCGGTAACTGTCGTGAAACACAAAGAAACATTTCCGAAATTAATATAGCATACTTCGCCTAACTATCTTGCCACTTTAGTCTTGTACAGAAGTTTTGGGCAAGTAGTACAATTTCTTAAGTAAACCACAAGCCTACAAGTTACTCTCCCAATGGGTTTCAAAGCAAATTAGGTCGCTAATTCCGTACCACGAGCCAAATTTTATATCGTTTTGAAACTAGCACTTTCAGGCTGACACAGAGACTTATCTTGACAGTAAAATAATTACTCCAAGTAGTCTGTACCCTAAAATAATTATTTCCCGCAATTCCTCCTCCTCTCGTAGCGGTATTCCCAGTAATTATTTTGTAACTTATTTGACGAAGATAAACAGTACTAAAGGAATTTAGGTATTTCGATATTAAAGTGTACTTTATTACTGAATACGTAATTATACAGCATTGCGTACATCTAGAGTTTCCTTAAGGAGGTTTATTAGGTAATAATAATTCGAATTTTCGTGTATAAAGTCGTAGTAATACCGAGAAGAGTATGAATAAAGAATTAGTTGAGGCGTTGAAGAACTGCGTCTTTATCGCGTTGAGTACTCAGTTTATTTGAGTTTGATGTCGCGATATAGGCAATATTCGTTAGGCTAAACTAGCCCATGTATTATAATTTGTACAGCCTCAAAGTGTCAGTTCTCATACGAACGGATCCTTATCATATGATCGTATGGACTTGACACAAATGTACGGCACATAAGATTGACGGCGACGACTCCGGTCCAGTCGGATCGCCGCCCACTTATTGACGTACTGGCCACTTATAGATCGTAATCTATAACACGAACGTTTATGATTTACATAATACATCTATGCTTCCGTTATTCAGACAAATTATATAAAATACCGTCACGTTTTTATCTATAAATGAGATCGTTATCAGTGTCACATTCCAATATGTTTTTGATATAAACAATTCACATAACGACGAACATAGGCATTTTCGAAACATGCTAATGAGATGAAAGTTTCAAAACATGTAGAAATAGCCTAAAACTTTACTTAGAAAGTTTGTTCGGATTATACAAGTAGAACTTTCTTCGGTCACTTACATTTCGATATTGGACTAATAGAAATAAAGTATAATAATTTATCGATCTAGGCTTTTATTAAGTTGAATTTAAATTGCAAATGAAGGCACCCGATATTTTTTTGCAAACAAGACGCATAACTTTTTACCGTTTAAAATCTAAAAGTTTAAAGTCTAAAAGCTTATTTATTATAAAATTCTAGTTTTAATACAGACAGCAGACTTGGGATCGGACTAAAGCTACAACAAAATACATTCAAAACGTCACTCACCTCATCAGTTGATGACAATATAGAAGCCACAAAAAATACTAATTACCGTTCACGGATCTCATAGATATGCGTTACGACAATACGGAAAACCCATGCAAAACATTAAGACACCGGATCAACAATAAATTTTCCACTAGCAAATTAAATATACTGATTGCGACCGACACATAAATGGTATTTCCATGGGAGGGCCCAAGTACTTGTAACGCATGAGCAGGCAGAAACAATTTAATAGGATATACATCAGACCTTAACTATTTACTGTAGGGTAACAATATACATACATACATACTTACTAATGTAGTTTGAGAACTACTCTACTCTACTCACTAGACTACCTATCTACTGGAAAGAGAGAAGCCCAGTTGTACCAATTTAACCAATATAATATGCATAACTCTTATATTTTGCCTTTTGTCCGATGCTGCTGATTGTCGGTGGACAGGCAGCCTTACAGTTTGTTTTACCAGCGCCAGATTATGTTTTTTTATGCATATCATATTGTGGTGCTAAATAACATTCGGCATATATCCGTATTAAACCGGTCGTCATACTTGAACTTGGTAAAAAACTGCAATATTTACATTGTGGCCGATCTTAAGACGTTTTGTTCAACATCATATCTATACTCTAGATCACGTAAAAGGGTCGGCCCTTCAAAGGCTTTGACAACTCTAACAAGAGTCGAACAAGGGCTGTTAAAGAATCTCGTGACGTGAGAAAGATCAGAAAGATAATCCGTGAATAATCAGCACTCGTACCGCACTCCAAAACAAAATGGTTGCAATCTTAATGCGAGTACAATCTCTCAATATATCGATTTGAAAACATAGGCTTGATAAGCTCAAGCCAAAATATATGATATCGTAAACCGATTCTTTTATCCTCCATAAAATGGCTTTCAAAAGAGGAAATTAAGTTGACCATAAAATGGTATCGATGTATGAGCTCCCCGTTAAGCGATTTATAAGCTTGCTTTAGAATACGAAGGCATATCGTGTAATAAAATATAACAGACTAAGGAGAGCGAAACATAAAAAATACAACAACTATTACTATTGTAACTCACATCTAACTCGTCGCTGCATAAGAGCATTCGATCGAGTTTTCATAGTAGTGGTTCAAAATTAAATCAGTGCAGATGTTTCGCTTACATGCAAAACGCGGTTCCACATACGCTTAAGAGGTCAGTCGCTCATACTGTGTGTA
The DNA here is from genome assembly GCF_050436995.1 of Anticarsia gemmatalis. Lineage (NCBI taxonomy): Eukaryota > Metazoa > Arthropoda > Insecta > Lepidoptera > Erebidae > Anticarsia > Anticarsia gemmatalis. The sequence goes on from NC_134760.1 coordinate 7,298,057, forward strand.
ATATGTTTGAACACAACACAAGATTAGTACAGCAAACTAACTCGTATTTGGCTTCACGTATCACAATTAACCTGAATATGTTAACATTATCAAGTATTTTAGCTGTTCCTGAGGATAGTCCACGAAATTCCTGAAGGGTGAGACATGGGCTACGATAGAAATCATCTTTGACTAAGTAGAATTAAATACTTATTAGCTATAACGAGATGTTGCCTTTGATTTCAGTTTTGGTTTTGAATGAAAACGATTCTTCTGATGATGGCTGATTGTAAGGCAAGACCTAGATGCAGAAACCTATGAATGATAACAACGATGATCTCTTTAGTTCCACTGAAGTTTGTGACACATTGAAAAACAAAATTGTGGCCAAACAATGTCAGAATCAATGATGTAATGTATATAGTTGTGGTTCGTGTTAAGGCCAATGACCACTTTGTATGCAGAAGCGTCGTCCGAACCGTATTAGTTCTGAGTTAGAACAATTTGTTACTGACGTTGCACAATGTCATATAACATTGTTATACATTACGTGTGCACGCTATTTAGGTCGTACAGTCAGTTATAGAAAAACAGAGTTATTAGTTTCAACAAATTATATTGATTGTCGCCAACCCGCAATTGGCTTGTGGTGGACTCAAGGCGTAAGCCCTCGCTGATTATGGGAGGCTTTGCCCAACAGAGGGACATTGATGGGTTCATTCCAATTCCATATATTAATTGTAACTTCAATACTGGTTTGTAAAAAAAAGGACTAGAGTGCGTTTGTGGATCCTAAGAACTAATTAATTTTCTTTTTTTTTTACAGCAATTAAATTATAAAAGTCGTGAATTGTCTTATTTCCTTTTTACTCCTCATAAATAATAGCTAAAAGGTCAGAAAGAAAGTGTTCTATAAATCAAACCTACACTCAGATTTTATAATAGTGTTGATAATACAAAGCGCAAAGACTACAACATTTTCAACCAACAAAAAGAACCTGATAATCTGAACATTTTCTAGAGATAATCCAGTAATTTTTCAGTTATCAAGGCAACGCTTTATATTATTATAGTACAATGTTGCCTTATCCTCAACGCTGTACACAATATATTTTTTATCAAGAGCTCGTGCGCTTTTGCACTGCAATCTTAAGCTCAGTCGTAATTCAAAGTTAAGAGTGTTCAGGATCTCACTGCAGTAATTTAATTTTGTGTGAGTGCACTGTAAAATGAAGTTTGTTTAACTTGAGTGGAAAGAAACGTCGAACGTGTGGTTTATAGAAATATATAAAAACGTTATGTTGTGCTTCGGTGAGATTACTTTATGAAACCTTGTCGAGAAATATGATGAGTGTTGATATTTATGTTTGGATTTACAGCAGCATGAGAAGATTATTTTCGCAAAGAATAGTTATGTTTTATCTTTCCAGCTCTGCTTGTTACACTCAATAACCTAAACACAGGCACTAATAAAAAAAAACTGGTTCTTACCTACCTCTTCTTCAAACAACAAATTGAAATGATAAGCTCAAACGTCTCAGTAAGTACGAAATTTCCCTCACACACTTGATTACGACAATCAATCCACTCAATCTTAATGGTTACGGCGACCACCTGTAGACTTTCAACGGCTGGCTATCATACGAGCTGCGAACATCGTCTTACTAACAAATATCGTATAGCGATCTTCTAAGAACTCTTCGTATTGTTCAACAGTTCAACGCTAACAATACCATTAATTCTGTAATGTCATAACACTTCTCGGAGGTGATATATGACTGTATTACAAATACAATACGATACGTATATGTATTGTTTTATTCCATCCAATATAATTACCTACATATAAAATATTCTAAAAGGAATATTAATGTTCTGCAAAGCAAAAAATAAAAGGCATAATTCCGTGAACCAAATGAGCACTAACGTGATTGAAATCTGTTTCTCTTTTTTCTCTATAATTCATATAATGTTGTTTAAGTTTAGCATGTTAGTTAACTGTCCGTCCTGAGAAAAAGCTAAGTGGGAGAGGCAAGGCCACATGGACAATACAGACAAACGTGTTACAAAGAGATCTGAAAACATCATTTTCTGGAAAACGGTATCAAGGATACCGCGATGCGGTCGACAAGTGTAAAAAAGGCTGAACCCACCATCGCATGGGACGACACGCCAGGAGGAGGGAAAGGTTACAAATCTCTATATAAGTACTAACATCATCAAACGAACGTAAACTTGTAATAAAAAACTTGTATAAGTAGGTATTCCAAAGTACTTGTATTCATTCGTAATAACACCTGTTTGCGTAGAAGGAAGTAGAGACAAACAAACGATCAAAGGACATTGACACTGAATGCAAAAACAAATGCAAGCAGCCTTATGTTCTACGATTGTTATTGTACTGCGTAGGAAATGTTTTGTTTATACGGAACTTTATTCTTCAAGGTTCTATTGATAGAAACTAGGTAACAATATTTTGTTGCAAAGAAGCGATGAACTTCGAAGGAAAGTCTGAAAATACAACTATCATCGAGGATATTGTATGCATTACAGCGCGACATTTTTAACAGGTTTGTTGAAATGAAATTGACTTATAATCTTGGATTTTTTTCCGAAAATCACACTAGTAATTTTATTATATTTTTTATAGAAAACCTATTCGCCGTTTTATGACAAATAAAATATAAAATTTCAAGCAAAATATATTGCAAACGCATTTTATAGGAAAAATAAATTCAGTTCCCAAATAAAATGAAAGTGTGTAGTTGGATTTTTACTTTCAGTGTATTGCTTGTGACAGGTAAAAAAAATAGAAACAGCTTTTATATTTTTACCACCTTTTCCTACTTTCGTTTTCCTCACTCGGGACGTTTTAGTTATTTCAGCTGATGATACGACTAAACATTGGAGGATCGCGGTAGACAAATCACGAGGGCATGTGGAGTCGAGAGCTCTAAATAAAGTTGCTCAACACGCAAATGTCAAACAAGCAAAGTCCCAAGCTCTTTACTACCCCAGAGGAATAAGAAGAACTGGTAAGTACAAGTAAGTAAAAAATGGCAAAATTCCAAGTAGAATTTGAGAAACATGAAAACTTAAAAATTACAACGAAGACAAGAAAACACTTGAATGAATTTAGTAAGATATGTAATTAATACAATAATATAATTTCAGGCAGGATAATATACAACAAACTACTACAAAGAATATAGTCAAAACTAATTGGCGTTTGCCAGTACAGCCGTCAACTTTAACACCGACAAGGAAAAATAGTCCAAGACTCCCACACACTAAGCAACGAATTTCTTCTACTCCTCAAAACTTAGATGATGAATATGACTACAGTTTTACCATGCCTTCGAGCAAATTCGACAAGAGCATGTTCAACTTCAGCAAGAATAAACAAGATAAGCTGGATAACATAGGCTCTGAAATATTTTTGGAAACCCTGGGCAAAGATATAATGACCAAACCAAACACTAACGATACAGAATACGTAAAAAGAATACAAAAAATGATTCAAGATATAACAGAATTACAGAAGCAAAGGAAAATTCTGGAAGGATATATACAGGACGTAAAAAATAACCGAAAAAAAATTAATCCCACGAATCCTAGTGTATCAAATATGACTAATTTCTTACCAACTATAAATCCACTGATGAGGGAAATCATAGATGATGTTATTTATAAACAACCAAGAGTAACAAATTAACAGTAATATTTCTTCATTATAAATCAAAGTTACTATAGATAGGTATAAATGCGAATAAAATACGAAACTACAATAACATTTAATAAATATGCTTTAACAATCGTAACTGTTTTTATCTATATTTTTAGTTTTACAAACAATTAACCTTGACTAAACCGAAATACATTAAGTGTTATAAGATTTGTAAAAAAGAAAAAAAGCTGAGAAAGGACATTTGACTGAATTCAAGTAAATCAAAGCACATCTCGAAAAAAAAATCTTGAAAAGATTTGAATGTAATTCTTTCACGAACCAATTCTCTACGATTTGCAACGATTAACTGTTTGCAAAAGACTTAAAAGGGAAAGAAACGTTTGCCTGATAAGGCTGTTCTTTCTATACTTCTTACCCGCTTTAAAGCGTAGTAACAATATGTTTTAAAAACTAATATAAAAATAAAATAAAATAAAACTAATATAACTGCACGTTTGGCGCAGTGGTTTAACGGTCACCTCGCCGCAATAACCGTACCGCCGCGTGTGGTGTGTTTGAATCCCACCCGGGACAAATCTTTGTGTGATGAGCACGAGTATTTGTTCTGAGCCTGAATGTTAATGTATCTATTTAAGTATGTATTTAGAAGTATATAAGTATGTTTAACAGTTATTTGGTTACCATAGTACAAGCTCTGCTTAGTTTGGAATCAAATGACCGTGTGTGAGTTGTCCAATAATATATATATAATATTTATAAATAATAATATTTAATATTAATTGTTCTTGTGTCGCGGGCATCTTTACAAACATACAAACAACGGACACAAAGTACAACCAGACCCAAAACAATTATTTGTGAATAATTCTCCCGTGTGGGAATGGAATCCACGACCTCCCGACGCAATGGTAGCGGCGTGGTAACTTAATCCACTGCGCCACGGAGGCACGTGGCAACGTACTATATTTTAAGATATATTATCATCCAGAATGTTTTCTATAAACAAAAACTAAAGCAGTGACACAACATAATGTACAGTAAACACACAGTTACCTAATAGCCTCATACGTTTTTATATTCAAATCACGGCAGCTCTTCATCAGGCCGGCTCAAGCGAACCGAGCAATTCGTTCTTCAAGTTTAAATTACTTTGTGGAAAAGCAAGTCGTCCTGGCTGGAGACAATGGTCATTCTAACTCAGGATACTGAACTATTACAAATCTCCCGTTCTTTTATAGTACCGTTAATGAAAAGCCGAATGAAACGAGTGGTTTAATACCGGGCAGATTTTCCTGAATAGTTTATTGCATCGCACAAGTTAAATTCATTATTGTTCTACCAATAAATGTTGTCATAAAGGAGAAAATAAATTACATAAGCATATTATAGCTGTGGTCGTAAATTTCTCTCAACAAATAACTTATGTTTCCTATTAATCTCGTATAACGATACTTAATCCATAGCACAAAGAAATATAGAGAAGGAATAAAAACTAACAGACGTTTTATTCAAAGCAAGAGTGTATAAGGCGACGGTGTAGGAATCCAGAAAACTGTATAAGGACTGCGCCAATGCGCTTGATCTCTTTGAAACCCACGTCACATCCTTGCGCAGTAGACAAAGAATCGCTGACGTAATCCACACAGGCATGTATTTATATTAGTGCACTGCATGGAAAATTCCCGCAACATTATATTAAGGTAATATTATTACTCCTTTATTCCTAGTATCAATTCTTCATAGAACTTACTAAACGGCCCGAGATATCATTTCAATGGAAAACGTGAACGATCTGAATACCAATACGTAAACAAAGCACAAGCTATTTTTGGTAAAAGGACGCACTAGAAAAAGTGGAGTGAAATTAAAAGATAAAAACGCCAACCCGCGTGCATATAAAAACAAAACAAATGGTGAAAGGGAAATGTACAAACAGCCCCTTTTTCATCTCCACTGTAAACGGTACTAGATGGATAAAATCTAAGAGGATCTATCTCTATTTAGAAATTCCCGGCACTCAGCTTGTAGCTGGTTTAAAAAACAAATTGAGGTTTCTGCGATGGTAGAAATGTATTATTCCTAACAATTTTTGAGATCTTACATCAGAAAGAAAAATGGACACGTTCCAAAAATATATGTTACGTCTGTTGTCATATTTACTCTGATATAACCGAAACAAATATTGGTACAAAACGATCAACTTTGCTTCAGACAAAAATATGTAACAAAATTGCGTTTATATAAGTCTCTAAAACATGTGCTGGCATGCTTACGCTGGATATAAATAAATGCAAAAAGCCATATTGTATAACTTTGATATTTTTACATATTTGAGCTGAAAATAATAAAAAAGTGTTATTGTGGCCTTGACTTGAATGTCTCATCCTTTTTCTTCTCATGGGTGTCCTAAAAGGCGACTAAACGGTTATGTCGAAATCGAGATCAACTCCCTGAGATCATTCGTTTAAGCGGTCTTTGGGGATACTCTAAGCTCACGTTTACGGGTTGATATAAAAATGGCATTTTAGTAAAGTAACGATATTATGTTTAATAAAAGTACAGCAGTAGGAATTCTATAGTCTCATTAAACGAGTTATGATCTTCACATTTTTACAACGATAAGCATTTTTTACCTTCCTATATTAGAGTTAATATTCAGGAAAGCAAAATATTTACGTCTTCAATTTTTCCCTACAAACAATATTATTTGAACAAATATGTGAACACACGCTGTATCTTCAAAACCTCATTTAAATATGGATCTTGATAAAAAATGGGAGTATCGAAACCAATATTTTAGAGGCCCATCATTCGGCCGTAGCACCGATAAATAACATCAATGGAGGAAGTGAAGCGAACTTCGATAGGCAATAAACTCTTCCGATTATCGATCATGTTTACAACGCAGTGAACTATCTGCCCACGTGCCTCCGTATCGGTCTGAGGCTTATCATACTGATATAGAGAAAAGCATTATTGTTAACGCTAAAATATTATCACTGCAAATGTTTTACGGTACAATTTTCATGGAAAAAATTTCGACAGCAAAAGTGAAGTCGATGTTATAGTACGTTTTAATCATATTTAATGAAAAATCACTGATTTCTTTAACGTCTTAAGAAGGAACAAAACATCTTTGGCCTACGATTTTTTGTACAACCTTTGTTGTTAGGTCCAGGCTAATAATATAATTAATTTTACGCTTCGAAGACGACGCGATATTAAATCTTTAATAGAAACGAGGATATTATAGTTGGAAAATGATACTAATAGATCACTATATTAATTACTTAATGAATTATCAAATAGATAGTAGACCATCAAAGACGTTGAAATATATGCGCAAGGAAGCTAAAAGCACACTGAATTATTTATAAAATAACACTCTAACACTCACACTTTCACACTAGGGCTCCCTCAGGTGCCATTACATATAACTCACTTAGAAACATGAACATCCAAATGCGGAAACACCTAACAGCTCTCAAATTACAGCGAAATACGGAAACATTTCGTATAAATATAACACGTTTTTTCACAACTATGTAAAATGAAGTACCAGTGTAACACAGTGTAAGTTTAGAAAGAATAAGAAAAAAATAGAATGAATGATATGAATGTAAGTGAAAATAAAATTTCTATTTTGAAAGACCACGGACATACAAACATGTCTACAAACAGGTCAAATATAGTATAAAATTTGACGGCATGGTACCTACTCGACACTAATACTAGAAGTTATTCTTCGATTTCTCAGCAGAACTAATTTGGGAGTGCTAAGAATTGTTCCGCTACAGAAATAATATTGCCGTTGAACGGCTGCACTACTACCTAGTAATTCTTCTTTCCAAGCGCTCACCACCTGGCTGGCTCAGTTTCATTTACATTTCAATATTTCAATCCATTGTCTCAGAACATTATGCATCCAGTGCACTTCCTTTGATATTGAAATGGTCCAATGAAATAGTTTTCATCTAGTATTCGCTCTAGTGGTCCCGAAACGTCTTCAAACAGCCGACAGACAGTCGAGAGGTTTGCAGTTAAATTCTCAATATTATACCTCCGATTGCACTAGAAATGGCGATAGACTCGGTTTATATGAAATTGGAATTCAATATTGCGGTAAGAGATACACTTTCAAATTGACCAAATGATTCTGAAAATCGATGGCGAATTCCAACGTCAATATTAACTCTGTACAGTATCTTTTTTCTACTAATACTATTCATAGGTAAAAATAGCTGCTTCTTTCAACATTTGAGCAAAAAAATAACATGTTTACGTATTAATAGAACAGAAACATTTCAGGTACCTGAAAATAAATGTATTGTGTGGCGAGAGTGGCAATTTCCTAGTAGCACCTGTAAAAGTAAAATGGAATAGAATGTTCGCGGATACTTGTGAATATTTTCGTTAAAATGCTAACAGAGCTATGTTGGGTCTACGATAGAATTTCAACATTCAGCTCTCGAATTTAATACTAGACAACATTTCAACAGGCAAAAATTCATAAGTCAGATATCATAAATTACGATCTGTCTCGTAACACGAGCCGTGTAAAAGTGCCATTATCGTGAAAACAAGGGTTCGGTTGTTGTTTTTGGGACGAAATTCAATAAGCGGTTGATCACAAGCATCAATTCCTTAAGAATTCTAACGGTTTCGCCAATCAACAAAAGTGGAGGAAAATAGCCAACTCTCCCTTCACTCTAATTTGTTAGCAAAAAGCTTGTGCACAGCAGTGGAACGCTGATAGGCTGTTTATAAGCCTTTGAGTTCTGATAATAAATTTTATACGTCCATTGTTATCTCAGTAGGCATCTCAACAAGAATTCTAAAAGGATTCGCCGACAATGGAAAGTATTATACAAGCAACCATCTGTCTTCAAATGTCAACCTTAGATAATGGATCTCTGTGGAGTTGAAAATTTAACTTGGATTAGCTTTGTAGGACGCAAACTCGCAAATAAGGGTTAATTTATAAAACAGAATAATACTTTGGGCGATCTTTTGTTATGACCACGTCTCAATTTTCTGGGAAGAGGACAAAGCCCGAAAAAACGCGGAGAAAATTATCCTTATTTTGCACAGCATAGTTGCAAAACCGTAAGGCGCAGCGTTTAATGTCATCAGAAAGCACCAACAACTCCATCATCGTTATGTGCTATTTATTGTTCATAATTTTAGTAAACAAACTCAACGCGACCATTAAGTCCAGTTAAATATTTCAACGATGAATAAGATCGGCTAATATTAGCCTGTCAGATTTCAGTACCGAATCAGATCAACGAAATTGAAATATTTACTTCAGCGCTTTCGCTTTCTGGACGTGAATTAAAATCCGAGGGTCGTTGTGTTCCACAAAATTTATGAAGATCCGTTGTATTTTAAATATTAAAGTGGGTTTATCTCCGAGTTTCTACTGTTCCACGGCGGCTAGCAAATCATATTTAAACGTAAACTAAGCTGGAGGCTAAATATTTAACAAGCGAAGCCGTATTACAGAAGCATGCCGCTGGAGTCGCCACTTGCATAAACACAATGGTCGCTGTATCTAGTCAAAGAAAAACGGAGTGAATAAATTATGAAATTGTTTGTTGAAGCTACTGCTCTAGTGTTGCATTTAATAGCATGCAATTATGTACCTGGTGAATAAAGAATGAAATAACTTTACATATCTAGTCTTTGTTAGGAATTTATAATTTTCTCTCGTTTTATAAAAATATCAGCCATAAGTCTAAAAGAGATAATGCTACAAAGACGAACCCGTGAAAATACATTTCTCATATAAAGTTTTAACTAATTCGTGAACTTGACCATCGTATTTTTGCAGATAAGTATAGTATCCGTAGACCGGCGGATGAGAATAGCTGATGAAAAGACAGTAAAGAATCAAGGGTGAACATGAAATAGGCTTAACCATAAGATGAAATATAGTGAAGAATCCATAACATGGAACAATTTATGTTACAAGATGAGAGGCTAATATCCAAAGGCATATCTGAAGTTTCTTCGACATGATTAATGATGCAATATTTACATCAAACATGAATTTTTCGTGTTCGCCGCCATATTACTTATGGTTGATATATTATATTTATTATGCAGAACATTTATCTTCGTAGATGAAATTCCAAGTGGGTAATTTGTTAACTATTATATGAAAGCCTACTAGTTTATAGTAATCGTTTTTCTCGTATACTTCGAATACTGTATTCAGTTTCTCATTTAGCAGTGTCCAATTTATGCATTGGCAACGGTGTACTTAATACTTTTGAATCTGCAAAAAGATAAGATATTATGTTCAAATTTTGTTGTTGTTGTTGTTATTGTTTGTGTGTTTGTCGTATGGTTAGTGGTGTCAAAGTCGTTCAAGCCGCCCGAGAGGCCTTTGACGTGGCTTAACGACTGTCATCTTAGTAAACGATAACCGGGACCGACTTTTAACGTGCCCTCCGAAGCACGGAGACACCCAGTTTAAATACCACTAAAATAAATCTCTTTTTTTATGTTTTAATGACTTATATTTTTTGTTCATAATTAAGATTTTATCATTTGTTCAACTTGTCATCATACAGTTACATTGTTTTCTTTTATTTTAATTGTTAAATTTATGAATACTGAGAACCGTTGGCTATCAACATATAATCCGCAACCGTGAGAGCGGAATAATTGAGAACTCAACTGTAAAATTGCCCCCATTTAAATAACAAACATTGTAAACATCAGAAATAATTGCCACAAACAATTTATACCATTTTAAAATGTTTCTTTACGAAGACGATATTTAAATTGGTTCCAATTCATTCTTTTGAAAAAAATCTTGAAAAGATTTTACAATGGAAAAGCCAATGAATACTACATTACCACTTTGGTCAGATTTTTAAAAGAAAACGGAAAATTTATTTCAGGAAAAGCTTTATATTTTGCTTTTAACTTTCCGGATGAATTTATGAATAGAGAAATCGTTTTATGTAACTTTACAATTAGAAATAATTTTATTAGATAACTAGACTAGATTAATAAATCAATATTGAAATGTTAAACACAAAGATATCGATCATCAGACTTATAGAAATATAATTAATGTAGAAACTTGGGTACAAACGTCGATTTAATATTATGGAATACATAAAAAATCTATCAAGCTAGACAAAACATTCACTAACTCAAGAAACGTGATATTCAAGAGGTAGACTAAACAAATCACAGGTGACCGGTGGTTGACACGAACACGAGTAAAAATAACAACTTGTACGAAAATAGTACTAAAATTCGACCTAATTAGACCAGTCTAGGTGTCTTAGTTGCTAAGAAAACAAAGTTTCAACACATAAATATAGGTACGATAATAAAATCATGAACCAAATTAGGACATTATAGGAACGATGAAAATTATCACGCTAGTGCGAAAATAAGTCATCTGACTTTTACGACATTTCGACATACATAATGTGACCTGACTATATGTCTGCTGGTCACATATGTATATAGATACAGTAATATATGTACATAGAGTGTAAAAGATAGAATTACTACTTATTACTTTCGCAAGCTTACTTGAATTGATATTTACTTGTCACAAATTTAAACAGTGAGATTTCCTACCACTTTAATCGGCCACAGATTAAATATCGAAAAACGTTGCGCGATTCTCTGTCGGAACTATCGAGTATCTAGAGTTTGAAACAAAAAGTTTGTAATGTTTGTTTTCATTCATCAGAATCACTTTACAGGAACGTATTTCAAAACGATGTTTCAGGCCTAAACCGAAGTAAATAAATGGGTCGATAGAATTCGTTTCACATTAGACTACCAAATGTTTAACACCGTTATCAGACATTGACCTTCTACTGAACAAGTAATGTAATCGCTTATCTGTATTTAAATGCAAAAAGTTAAAAGTAGTGGTTTATAATGATAAAAATATGATGAGAAGCTGAGGCGCCAATGCTACTTTTATTCTTTAACTAGTGTATTCGGTAACGTATTAATCAAGCATTTTAGAGGTTTGTAGAAAGTCCTGTATTGTGACCGAACAGGCTTGCTTTTGCTACATATTTACTTACTTTAGTCAATTGACATCGAAAGAAATTCATAGATTCAGTCAGTATTCAGACATCATGAGAAATTCTCATATTTATCTCTATTCAGCTCTATCACACAAAATATTATTTTCGTAACAAATTCTACACATAATTTCAAATCTATTCACACAAAACATTTACACGCGATCAAACAGCTGTTTAAGGCTACGTAATAATATAGCCTTGGCCTTAGCTTGATACTGTAGAATGGAAGATTCCTTCAGCATTCACGAAATAATGAATTATTTAATATATAAAGAATGCCCGTAACTGCCATCCTTAAAAATAATTATTTTAAAGCGCAATAAAAAAATATGCTAAGTTTAAAAACAATATCATCAACACCGCATTACAAATTTTAATTGGATTTTCACAAAGCCATCCTCTGTCGTTCTACATTGCAAGTAGTCTCAAAGAAACAATAGTTAACAGGAAAAGTTGAATTACTTTTGAGATGACCACTTTATCGATACAATCGTAATATATTATTATTTTAATGTCAAATTTTCACCTTGTAAATAATATCAAATTTTCACTTTGTAAATAATATCAAAACATCCTTAGTATTTTTAATAAAAATGCAAATAAAAATCTCTTTTATCTGATGCAGACAATATTGCAATAATTAGTACTTGATTTAGGTTTATCGTTATTTTATGATCATTAGTGACGCAACCACGCGTCTACATTTCATATCGATCATAGATTGTATTTCTAACAGGTAAACTAAATACGTACTTTTCTTGTGGTGAAGACATGATCCGTGGAGGCGGCACATGCTCGCCGTTTGCCCCATGCGGGCGCTACCTCGCTCTAGTCTCCATTCGTGCGCCACCAGACGGCGCCACCAGCTCTCTACATCTCGATACTTTTTATCGACACTTCATTTACGCACACATCACTAGTTCAGCACTATTTTGTCACTTTACATTCTTTCATACACTGAACACCGGTTGATTTACAATACTGGATGGTAATAAAATTGTTAATCGAACGACAAAGTTGAAGCATTGGTAGAGACGTGTACATAACACCCTTTACTAATGCTCCGATAATGGTTATACGTGTATCATATTTATTCAGATAGCAATTTTCGGTCCTTATATGTAGGTTTAATTGCAACATGTGCAATAAAATTAAGACTGGCCGCTAGTCATAATATTATTATACACCTGTGTACATTCGCAAAATTGATCTCGAACGTCCTTCATGATAGATAAATAAATAATAATCCATGATAAATGGGTAATCGATCAGATTCGGATGATTTTTCAATAATTTCGCTATCGTGCGTCGTGTACGTATTGATAAATAAATGTTACGATTAACTGATAACTCCATGATTGTTGTGATTTAAGGCTTAAGATAAAAAAATTGTTATGTAATTTATGTAACACAAATATAATGACTGGCGAGACGTCACTTTCTTGGTAGCATTTTAATCAACGTAACGTAATCCAGATAATTTATTCTGGACGTGTTCCATCTATTTAACACCTACCTAAATGTTATATAGCTCTAAGGATTTAAAGCTGTATAATAAAATTAGCTGTATAAAAAAGGATTTAAAAATGTAGATTGGTTATAATAAAAAACAATAGCTACAGTATCAAGATAAAACAAAAACTGCGGAACAGCGAACTGCGCTCGGAAATGCTTTGCTTTTTGTTCATCTTTTGAGTTCAGGTTAAAAGCCAACGTCATAAAAGCGAATGCAGTTTCGCTTTTATATAAAGAAAATGTTTAACCGGAATGAAATTCTGTACAGATTGTTTACATACATACGTACAAAGCATATCGAAACAACGGAAGCATCAGTTATGCAGATTTTAATCTTCTTAAAAGCGGGAGCGAGGCGCGGCGCAGCGCATAGTCTTTAACTTTAAATGTTACTTAGCTTTGGAGCTAAACGTCCATTAAACCGCTATTCACCTCATTTGGACACATTTTAAGCTCAAACAATTTGTTCCAGATTGAAGAAACTTTACTAAAACATTTTCATAGACTTTTAAGGAAATGGGATTGTACCACAAGTTGTACAAAACTAAGAAATAAATGTTGTAAAAAAGGTGCGAAGTCGTGACTGAAATAAAATAAACCATAAAGTGAGGAATATATTTCTGTTTGGAAATTGCCTCTACACTACATCAAATAACAACAAACTCTGCGAACTCATGTACTTACTGCAATTCGCTTTACACTTAAAAATACAAAACGCAATGTCGTTTCTACAAATGCACACATTTTAAAAAGAAAGTGTTTCCCCAAAACAAATAGCTGTACAAAACACGAGCTGTCATTGATTAATCGTCGGTATACGCTCGGAATGGAATGTCATTCATGAATGAAGGTAGTAGTAGTAAATCATTGTCGATCGATGCCGCCCCCGCACCTCGCCTGTGGCAAACACATCGACCACTCAACCGGGAGGACACTACAACACTTACATACACAACCACGATCGTAACATAAACATTACTCCCAGATGCCAGACGGGAAGGTCAAACAAACCTATGAGAAGGGAAAGCAGTTCATTATACATTCAACGTAAGTAATATCACGACATTCCTTAAAGCAAGATGGGTCACGGGATTAAAATAATTATACATTAAACGGAATTTATATAAATCCAAGTATTAACGACGATTCTTAAATTATCAGGTTTTAAAGTTGTTTCAAGACAAAAAATATGCTCTTTTACGACATTTTAGCTGCTAAAATGAACAGTCCTACAATAACTTTGCGATCCACATTTGCGATCAAAATGTATGGTAAAAGTGCAATCACCTATCGAAATGGAAAATAATTATTAAGCTTAGTCATTAACCTATGCGTTTGTGAGTCAATTATAAAAACAGCCACGTGTTTCAATGGCTGCTTGCCAAAATCTCTGACGCAAACTTTCCAGCTAAAGGGAATATAATTTTAGTTTTCATTAATTTGTTCCGGTGAATGAAACGATATCTAAAACGTAAAATGTAAACTGTTCAGATAAGAATAGAAACGAGCACAAGATTGATCGAAGCTTTGACTACACTTCACTAATCGAATTAATCTGCCGATTTTGCCGAAGTTTTTGTAGAACACAGATTAATCAAGCGACATCACGGCTATTCAAAAGTTATCAGAATTTGCTTTCGCAAAATTTCAGCGAGTTTGTCAAATAAATCTACCGAAGAACTCGGTTACAAAGCAAAACTGTTCCACATTCGTTAATTAAGAAATACTCGGGCTTAACAATTTTCTGGAAACCACTAACGACTGTTTGTTATTTTCCCTACGTCTCTTCGGCATTCGAATTTGAAACCCTGAGAGTAACAAAGCTATCTGTTAGAAGGCTTTAATAAATCTTAACTAATTATGAAAATTTATTTATATCGTGACATTAATTGCTCGGACTTGACATAAATTGTTATCTGTCTTGATTTATTCGTTGGCGAACCTAGCTAAAAAGCCTGGGGACACGACTAGTCTCACAAAAACTATGTGACAGACATTCAATTAAGCTGCAGAATGATAACAAAAGATTTAAAATGTGAGCTTAACTATGGGCAAAGTTGCGTACATTTGGAAAGAATTCCCAATTTAATTGAAATAGCTGATCTCAGCAATTTAAAGTTTAATCAAGTTCTTAATTACCCATTCCTGTAACATAAATTGGTGTACGGCGATAAATTGTGCGTGACAATTTATCAACTTTGACGCTTGCAATTGCCGAGGTTGGAAGTTTTGTGTGTTCGGTGATTTGATGGTCATATAAATTACATGTTTCGGCCGGCAGTAACATCAATGTGGTGATTGTGGCTACTTTTGTATAAAATATGCTGTCGTTTTTAAGCTTTTATTGTCGGGATAAAACGCATCAAGTATTTTTTGTAGGTTCCGTTAGTGTTGTAAGTGAAATTCGTGGATATTTCCAGAATACCTTTCAAATCTTTATGAGCAAGAGCGATAACTGAAACTATTAAAGCGATCACAAACAAAAGTGCTTTAAAATGAAGTTTGTAATAATGGCCGCTGCAAACTGCGATATAAACGTCGTCAGGTGGAGGATTAACTATTCAGAATACGGCTAACAGTCAGCTTTCTGGATCAACCTGAGGAAACTTTACCAGTTCTACCACATGAGGGACTAATTACTGACTTAAATTACTAAATAACATTTTGAGGTTCGAATAGTATTACAGTATTGCATGAGGACTAGAAGGAGTTAAATAATAAACAGACGTGCAGAAGCAGCACTTCATTTTGTAAGTAACAGGCTTTTTTAGTACTATGACTAATATAAACTAGAACCAAAAATTAAGGGATATAAAAAAAGAATCCAAATTTTTGGGTGATTTTCAACAAGCTGTAACTCCGAGGAAAATGGTCGTACAGAAAAACTAAAAAAAACAAATTGTAGCTCCAAGTGTCTAGTTTTTAGATATGACCATGAAATTTTTTGTCATGGCCAGGTCCGGAGAAATCCTACGAAAACTACCAAAAAAAAAATTTTCCAAATTTTTTCCCTCCTAAAAAAAGGTCCACGGGCTTCAAAAAAATTTTTTTGAATCTTTCGTTCTAAAGTTCTTTTAGGAAATTTAATCCTCTTTAATTTGCCGTATTCAAAAAGCCTGTACGACGATTTGCCACGGAGTTATCGTCAATCAAAGCAAAAAAGTTATTTTTGACTTTGATATTCAATAACTCCGGAAATAATGATTGTACAGGAAATCAAAGGAGGGTTTTGAAAACTGCACAATATTCTCTATAAGAAAATGTAAACATCTTTGAAGAAAAAAAATTTTTTTGAATTGAAAACTCTGACTGAAAAAAAGACAAAAAATCGCAAAATTAAGGATATTTGGATAACTAGGTATAACTATGGATAAAATGGATGAACGAAGGATATCGTCGGTAATTTTTCAACCTCAAAGTGTCCCCTAAAATCCCTCAAAAATTCAAAGCGCTGCGATTTTTTTTTCATTGTGCCCCGAAGCTTCAAATTCTTTGTTGTTGCAAAAATCACCATTGTGAGCAATTTTGTGATTTTTATTCATTTTTTTTATAATTTTTTTTTTTCTCTCTAAAATCTTTATTTTTTCGATTAAAAAGCAAATCGCGTGCCTATGCTCACTCCACGACATCGTCGAGCCCGATTGGCTTATGTGCATGACCATCACGATTGGGGTCGTAGACAGTGGACCAGTGTCTTATGGACTGACGAATCTCGATTTTGACTTCATGGCAGCGATAGACGATCTCTCGTTTTGCGATTTGCTTTTTAATCGAAAAAATAAGGATTTTAGAGAGAGAAAAAAAATTTATTACAAAAATGAATAAAAACCACAAAATTGCTCACAATGGTGATTTTTGCAATAACAAAGAATTTGAAGCTTCGGGGCACAATGAAAAAAAAATCGCAGCGCTTTGAATTTTTGAGGGATTTTAGGGGACACTTTGAGGTTGAAAAATTACCGACGATATCCTTCGTTCATCCATTTTATCCAAAGTTATACCAAGTTATCCAAATATCCTTAATTTCGCGAATTTTTGTCTTTTTTTAAGACCGAGGTTTCAATTCAAAAAAAATTTTTTTCTTCGAAGATGTTAACATTTTCTTATAGGAAATATTGTGCAATTTTCAAAACCCTCCTTTGATTTCCTGTACAATCATTATTTCCGGAGTTATTGAATATCAAAGTCAAAAATAACTTTTTTGCTTTGATTGACGATAACTCCGTGGCAAATCGTCGTACAGGCTTTTTGAATACGGAAAATTAAAGAGGATTAAATTTTCTAAAAGAACTTTAGAACGAAAAAATCAAAAAAAATTTTTTCAAGCCCGTGGACCTTTTTTTAGGAGGGAAAAAATTTGGAATAATTTTTTTTTGGTAGTTTTCGTAGGATTTCTCCAGACCTGGCCATGACAAAAAAATTTCATGGTCATATCTAAAAACTAGACACTTGGAGCTACAATTTGTTTCTTTTAGTTTTTCTGTACGACCATTTTCCTCGGAGTTACAGCTTGTTGAAAATCACCCAAAAATTTGGATTCTTTTTTTATATCCCTTAATTTTTGGCTAGTGTATTTTTATTATGTATTTGACAACAAGATCAATACACTTAGGTTTCGTCAGTATTCCTCATCATAAATATCTAAAAAAGTTGTAGAATATTAATTCCTTTGTCGAACGTTAAAAAGCGTATTCTCACTATATTATTTATACATCCGCAAATCACAAGAACAATCTTAACGATTGAACTTTACGACGTAAATAAACGAAGTTTGTCTTAATGTCATAATCTCTGTAACTGACTCTCGAGAACTTAGGCTTTCTGTTGTAGACTTGTAAACAATACTGAGGATATTTATCCCTTGGTAATACATTCAAAACACTTGAAGTTTTCAAACCACTGTTATACTATTCTCGAACATCAATCATCACTCGCTTTGCGCTTATTACACTTGTGGATTGTAGCAAATTGACTCCTTAAGGCTTAAGATTTTTTGGTTATGGTTGTTTCATTGATATTCGTGAAAAACAGGTAGGACTTCGAGAAGGCATGTGACTTTTGGTTTTCTGAGTGTGCCTCGAAGTGAAGCCAGGCGTCGTTGCTAGAATTTAATAGTTCTCTTTAGTTGCTATTTGTGCCGAGTCGTCCGTTCTCTTTGCCATACCGATACGAGCTCTACTTTATATGGAGTTTTGCTAAAACGCTTAGGAAACGTGCAGCACAGCGGCAAATTAGCTCACCGGCCCATTTCGGTTGGCTGCATATTGATCCAAAGTGCATGCGGTTCCTCTCAACAATGGGTCGTTGAAGATTTACGGACCGCGACTCGTCGACCAAGTTGAAGGTCTTATGGCAAAATGTTCAGTTTGGTTTTTTGTGAGCCGACATCAAATGTAGCGGGAAGCTTTGCGGCATGAATTTCGTTCGATATTTTTGTAGAATTTCTTGACACTATCAAAAAAGGGTATAGTACAATGTCTCGTTAACATAAGTAGCAATAGTTTTAAACTAAAATATATAATTTTTACTGCAAGCTTTCCTTTAATTGTAAGTAATGTCTGTAGCTCTACATTAGTCCACCTATTTTAAGATAACGAATAAACTATGTGCGTATTAGGAACGTACCCTAATACGCGTGGGCAAGAGTCTAAAGTACGATTACGGTCTGCGTGACTCTAAGACAATTGCAATTAATGACTTATTTAGAGGTTACAATCCGGCCACTCACGCGCTATGTAACTGAACTCCGAAAAATTCCATTCATGTGGATTAAAGTAATTGTGTTTCTTGTTTAATTAACTAAGCTTCTTAGAAGTCTTTGATATAGAAATTATGTATATTAAAATTAGATTGGCTTATTTACATAGTCTGGATAGATACAGATATTTGTAACAATGATAATATAAATATTAAAATTACTTAAAACATGAATAGTCAACTTTGGCCCTAACCTATTCAAATAATCGAGTGTGATTCTGAAAAAATATAGGTAGCGATCCATTCCTCGCGTCTGCCATGTCTTTAAAGGATAACTAATTACAGCAAGCACTTTAGACGACGTTAGTGAAAATAATAGACTAATTTACTGGAAACTGCGTATTATCGTAAAACTGTTCGTGGATGATCAACATGCTGCGGGCTTGTAATAAAGTTTAGTGTAGCAGCACTGTCGACGTGACTCTATTAGAAATTAAAGCGATACCTAATACCAAAAACAGTGAAGATTTCAATAAGTTAGGTATTGTTTTGATTTTTAAAAGTAGTGCAAACTTCCTGCATACAGGAATTTTGAAGATACAAAACTCAAACAAGGCTAATGCATATTTCAAAATTCATTTTATGGTACTTGAACGACTCACTTCAGTTGAAGAAGTAATAAAAGCTTCTTCCCCAAACCTCTACATTATTCATCAATATTTCAAAAATTCGAACAAATGCCAATTCGATTCAAAAGATTCGGAAAATCCAAGAGATTTTGTACGAGAACTTATTGTCGGACTACTCTCTATGAAAATCATGCATAATTCAGAAATCGAACCAGATTCTTATGCATGAGCAGATTGCACATACCAAACATGTAGTTTTGCGTTTGAAAGTATCTTCGGATATATTCTCAGATTTAATCTTTGAGACGTTGTTTTCAGGAAAACATTTTGAATATTTTTAAACTTGACTGTTCTAAAGTTGCAATACTTAAAATATATTAAAAATTGCAAAGCATGTTAACTGATAAAGTTCTGCTTATTAAACTCAAGTGTACTTAACTTATGCCAGGTTTCTTAGGTACATTTAGCAGTAGTTTATCTATTACTTTTACATGAGATTAAACGCTATTGAATAGATAAACTACCGCTTAATGTACCTCAGAAACTGGCGGTCAAAGGTTCACCTCAGTTTAGCTGTCTACTGCATTCACTCAAAGTTTCACGGACTGCACAATCTATGGCCTCTGGGAGAACATTAAGCCTTCTTAGTTGAACACACAGTTACAAAGCCTTTACATATCAAACTAATTGTAAAGGTAGTTCATTAAACCTACCAGTTAAATCGTAGTGCAATGGTCAAAGGCATCGTCTTACTACTAACGAATGACAATTTCGCACTAATGTCAAAATTAGTTCACTCAAATTACAATGAATTGAAACTAACTCAACCCATTGTTCAACAATAAATTGATTTATTGATTGATTGATGAAATGATTGCACTAGGTCTCAATTTAATGGCCAACATAGGTTAAGCGTGCTCCGTAATTGAAAATTATTGGTTTGTTTGTAGGCCTTTCTTCATAACTTTGATTATTAATCAACGTTCAGTTGATTTATATTATCTTGGTATAGGCGTTCAATATTAAACTTTGCAGACACTATTTGGTAAACGAAGTGGCAGTCTAGGTCAATTTATAATGGCGATAGTTGAATAATTACAACATTTACGGTTTAGATTGTCGCATTATTTCGGTCTACTAAGAACTATCCGCATGTAGACTGAGAATATAATTCTCTTTAATATCGTAAATTAATCGATTAAGCGACTAGATAAATCATTGTTATATTGCACAAGGTTAGTTATATTAACTTAACGCATGGCTGTGCATTAGCATAATGACATCACGCTTACAAAACATAGGCAAAGTGAGTACATATATCAGACTATTATTTCTTGCGGCTTGCAATGCTATGCACCTCTAGTCGACAAGGTAACGCAATCTGTGCGGCCAGGGAGGAATACTAAGCGTCCGTAATGTATTCATCTTGGAAAAATCGCAGTGCCCTGGGCACGTTCCTGCTTTATATCGAAAATATGATATGACACCTTATTGTTGTGCCGTCTGGCGACTTCTCTCGCCTTTTCGTACTTATTGGATAAACAAATGCAGTGAGAGGTTATTTGTATCGTCCGGGTGGTTTGGCTAAACTTGTGGTTTGTGACAGTAAAAGTTATTCGTTGTATCGATTCACACTGTGTTCCTTTTGTTATAATTTATAGAAAAGGATGGTAGCTCAAGCAGCTGTTGTTGAAAATCGATAAAATATAACGGGGTGAAACACCATGTCATGACGAGGAATTATGAATTAAAACGAATATTTTCTGAAGTGTGCTTTTTTAGTAATAATTAATATCATCGTGATTCACGAGCCAGTTGAAGCCGAATAATAAAAATTTAATAGTCATGTCGATTATAACGGATTAACAAAAACATCAGAAGCTATGTGCGTGATTTTTGGCAATAAATTGTGTTCAAAATCATTATCTCTATCGGAAGAGAACATATCATATGAGCATTACAAAAATGATATAATTTATGTAAAAAATATTCATATTTATTTAAGGTTTTAAATATCTCCCGTTTCCGCTTTAGATTTCACCAAAAACACTCTTCATTTGTATACACTTTGTAGAAAAATACAATGTTAGGTTAACATTCATCATTCAATTTGGTACAATACGACACTACAGTTCGTGGTACTAAAATATTTAAAACCAAAACACCGTCGCGGGAAATAAGAGGAACGTTATTTGAGAAGTCACGTGAAGAACCAATATCCTTTTCTGTTGGTTTAAGGATTGAACAAACAAGATATGATTTTATGTATAAATCCAGAAAGCTATCCACTTTCCATGCATATTTGAGACGAACAGTAATATGGTTTCAGCCTTACGTTGATGTCACGATCCTCGTATATACGCACTTTAGTTCTTTTTAAAAGAGACTAGCTTCTTTAGTTTTAGATATGAGCAAAAGAACTCACAATATAATGGCATATACTGAACACCAACTTTTAGAATAATCTCTCGCACACGCAACACTTTCTTCCTTGTAAAGCATTTTTAATACCAAAGTTTTTTAAGATCGCATGACGGTAGCCATTCATGACGTCAGAACCGCAAGGAAAAATTTCTAAACCAGTAATTAAACTATAAATTAATTGCGTATTTCTGTTACTATGCTATAAGACAAGACGTCCTTCATAAAACAAAAATCCAAAAACAGGTTATTATAATTACACATAAATAACATCTTGAACATTTATTCACAAAGTTTAACCACTTTTTTGAGAAATATGAGTATTGTTTTACCACTTGCGTTGTTATTAAACGAATAATACCTTATGAACAAACTTAATTACTATGTTAAACTTTCAAAGTATGACAATGCATTGAAATTCTTATATGCGTATTTCATTTGATTGTCGTCTGATATTAAAATATCTTGCATAAGTTAGGTATTAAGTTTAGTTCATGTAAATACTTTTAGAGGCACTAACAATATAAGGAGTACTTAAGTATAAATTGAATTCTCTGCATTTTATGTGTAGACACTAAGTGTGGGCAAATTGCGTTCTCTAGCAAATCTCGGGAGATACCACTCTTGGCGCCGTGAGCAATAAATTTTGCAAGCGAAAACATTAAAATCTCGTTAAAATGCTTTCCAGTATTGGCAATGGTACAAGTAGTCACAGTCGAGGTGCCCATATAAGTCAGTTGAAAACTCCGGAAATATAAATTCAGAAGGCGACAGAGTAATTTGGTGTCAAGTTTAATAATCGAAGCACGTATATCTAATTGAGTTAAAGAATATTCGAAAGGGATGGAAAGTTCGAGAAAATGGGCTGTTCTTTGGCGTTATTTTTTACGCTGGCTATAACGAGCCGGTGATACTTCATCTACCAGTGACTAATATCGGCATCGATTAGGTACTTACTTGAGGAATAGACAGTTACATTATTGAAGCAACAAGTGGATTTCTTTACGATATTTTCGGTAAGTAAACAAAATAAATTAAGGAAACACTGAGTTCTCTATGATAAATAAAACCTATTTGTATCTGATAAGTACGGAAATTCAGGAAATAATCAAAATATAAACTTAAAAAGATGTATATCTTCAACCAATAGATACAAATTTAGCGTATCATATTATCAAGTTACCAAATCTATGATAATAAACTATCTATCAATGAACCAAAGTTATTTGAAATATTTCCATTCATATTTTAAAGCCAGTGACCATAAAAACATACAGACAATGTGCGGAAACAAATTAACAATAATATTTTTTACTTACGTTTAAGCCACATCTTGTCAGTATAACGTTTTATTAAACACTGCCAACAACTGAAAAAATATAGTTTTCGTGTTCTATAATATTAATGTCAGATGTAAATTAAAAAGCTATTCTCTTGGGTCGTAGTCTAGTAAAAATGGATTAAAGTCGCCTCCACTGGGATACCGATCGAACATGAAATGGTACTTAATAATGAAAAGTTAATTAAACAAAACGAAAGTAAGGGTTTAGTCCCACAAAGTTGTATGAATCCGCGAAATGCTCATTAGTTAACTATGGGAGAGAGTTATCTGCCGCAGCGCGCGCTTGCACACAACTGTGATCTATGCGCTTTCGCTCTAAATTCCTTTACGAATTCCCTTCTAAATTTTGTAAAAAAATCACATAATAATATTTACGAACTGCTAAGTACAGTAAAGTCCTTATTTACCATGATACAAAATATAATTAACCCGGGAATTAGCTGTCCGCAACACATTAAATTTTCACGACTTTCAATACATTAATTAATACCCGAATGAGTAGAGGTGTCCACCTCGTATTAATTCAACATTATGCAGCGCTAATGAACTCGCATTTTTTATCATATTTGCGGTACTCTAAAACACGCGTGAGTCATGTTACAAGCTTGAGTCAGTGTCCAGTTTTTGTTGCCCTGCGGCTTTGCAAGGTAAGTTGAATACATCCGCCGACTAGTCGACAACAAACAAGACCGGACTCCATTCTCCAAAAGTTCCTTGGCACTGAACTTTCCTGAAGAAATAAAACGAACGATGTCATTGTCTGCATACAATACGGCGAGACAATGAGCAATGATGACCGTTTCGAGACTGTCAAAACAGTTCGAGAACGTTCTCAGATAAACACGGTGAGGCCGTTGTCTTCCTTATTTGAAACTTTAAAAATAATAACAAACAAATCGATTAATTTATTACATACAGCCAGTCGTAAAGTGGGCTAAGGTTTCATTTTATTTAGTTTTATCTACGTGTCATCGCATCGCTACGTATAATAAGGTTGTAATCGTTCATCTTTGAAAAATATTAATTAGTAATATGATATTGTCGATTAAGGAGATTAAAATGCATAATGTCAAGGCATTACTATCAGCAAAACAATTTTTGTAAGTAAAATTATTTGCTTCTTTAGAGCATGAACTGGATAAATTAAATAGGGTCACTAGGTATAACCAATGCGGTCAAGTCTAGCTTTCACCGAGCATGGATGTCAAACTTTGTACTAGAAAGATGAATAGGAGCAATATTGTGCAAGTCATTGAACTGTAGTGAATGTAATTGAGTAATATATTGATTCATCGTGATACTTGAACATGATTTTATCACTCACCTGTAAGTATCAAGAATTGCTGAAACTTAATGATTAAAATATAATTTGCGGAAATGATTTCTTGATACTTCAAATAAGTGTTGATAATAATGAACAAGTAATATTCCTATGATAGTAGGACACAAACCTAACTGATATTATATTTAAATTCTATCAAATAAAATGGCATTATTCAAAATCGGTGGTTACTTATATAAATAAATAAAAGTTTTACATTCCTTTACCTAAATCCAACCAAACCACTTAAAATCAAAGTTTGGAAATATCTAGAATTTTGAATTCAAAAAACGAAATAGTCAGATGTTATAAAATATGTCCCTATTACGAAATCAAAAACATATTTTGATATTCAAAATGTTTATGTAACTCAAAACCTGGTTTAATAATCAGATAATGGCGATGTTTATGCAAAATAGACAAAAAACAAGGACAAAATACTTATAAGTTACCGATCCGGTAGTCAAGAGATAATATTATACATTTTTGAAAAAGTCTGATGTCAGGATTGATACATTAAATTTTAAAACCAAAGGTTAGGTAATTGTATTAGAAAACATAATTAATTTCTCAGTTGTTAGTATTAAACTTAAAAGTAAAAAGAAGATATTATAGGCAACATATTTTTAAATCAAAGAATAAAGAACCATTTTCAACGCAATTGCATTTGAATCCAACAACACTTCAAGGTTCCACACCTTTAGCAGTAATCACTTAGCAAAGAGCCTTTAAAACTATAATGCTAAAGTACCAGACGATACAAGTATTGATCTTGCACATTCATACGCAACATCTAAATACAACGGTCAACTGCACTGCAAGATCGTAAGCAAATGAACTCACAATAACTACGTACAGTCAGCTCCAAAAGTAATATTATAATGCAACGGGTCTTATACGCGATTTAAAATTTAAAGGATAGGACACCTTATTTGATCACCCGACGTTTCGATCGAATTACATCGAATTCATTAATTTTCAATCTCGTATAAGACCCGTTGCATTATAATATGATGTGTACTAGTCGCGAGAGTTTAAAAACGTTAATTAGCTCCAAAAGTAGCTGATCATACTCAATCTTTTAAACCCTGTATACTGAAGTGTGCACATTATTCCATAGCCAGTTGCGCTCACCGGTCTGACAACGATCTTTGGATGAAGCAACCGTTGGCGCGGTCATTCTATAGATGGGTGACCGCATAGTGGTATTTGAGCTGGGCGTCCCCGTGCTTCGGAGGGCACGTAACAAGTCGGTCCCGGTTGTTGTCTACTAAGATAACAGGCGTTAAGCCATGTCAAAGGCTTTTCGGGCGGCTTGAACAACTTTGACATTAGGTTGACCACTAACCATACGATACGAAGAAGCATGGAAAAACATTTGCCATCGATTGAAATGTTTAATTCTAACTCATTCTCCCTGATTTTGATCAGTTATTTATAAAAATTACGTAACACAGAGGTTTAGAAAATATGAAGTTGTTAAGCTACTTTTGGAGCTGACTGTACTTGTGCACTTGAGAATTGCAGTACTAAAGCCCACATGTTACTACGACGCAACACCTTTATGTACCAGTTATTGTGTAGATAAAACTTTGTATAGCTATTTGCATAAAGCGTATTAGGAAAAGCTGTGAAGTCTGGTATCTAAATGTAATTCTGGATACAATTTCAAAAATGATAATGCTTATATTTTTGTTGACGATCAGTGGTACTTGATAACTGAATGATTCACAAAAGAACCGTTTGGCAACATTAGACAAAAAAAGTAATTTCTGAACTCCAGAAAACTAAAAACCTTCACGTCCTGAATCAAGAAGAATCAAACAATTCATGGTTGTAACCAACAAAAGGTTTACTTAACTCGATCATACAAATATGTCGTCCGATTTTGCAGGCTTCTTGGTTTTTGTCTCCATTTTGCTACATTCGCTACGCAAGACAGACCATGCATATACGAATAATTAACCTGACCACAATTGGATCGGATATCATGAACCATATCTCGGAAAATACAAATTAAGGGCCGTAATATTTAAAAGTGATTACTGATCATATTAGTTGGTTTGCTGTTCATCCAAAGCAAATTGTTGCCTATTGATTAAAAAATCCTAGAGATTCTTCTTCTCCCTATGCCTTTTTCCGCCCCGCATTTGGATACTAATTACTAAAAAACCCTTGCAAAAAAAATATCCCTAGAAGGTGCAATGGGTTGGTTTGCTGCAAGTCTAGTCAGTGTATCGGGACGCGTGGACGCGACGGAATGCCGCTGCAAGGTCGAGTACGTTCATCGGCCGCAACAACCGAGATTTGCTACACATGTACAAATCATACATGTTGACGTAAGTCTCTTTTTATAATATTAAGTTGATCGTAACAGTAGAAAAAATATCTCAAGTGAAACCACGCTTTTTACTATCAAATGCTTTATTTTCCAAAGTTGTTTGTGCATAAATTTAAACATCTATTAAATAATTATATTACTAGACTTAAATATAATCTGCAACAGAGAAAGTGTATGTTAAAACTGGATTCAAATGTGCCGGTGTATTGATTGACGGATAGAGTGATTATTTAGATCTTTCCTCAAACTTTCATTGAGAAAATATTGTGATTTTAAAAGTGCTTGACCTCAGTAATCCTTTTTTTCTTTGTTTGTATGTGTTTCAGAGAGTCGCAAATAAACTCAGCTTCTATTTGGACTTCATTGTTCCAAAGTGACTCATCTTACGGGTCATTAGAGACAGCGAGTGGAATTTTATAAACTTGAGATTTACAGACTACGCAAAATGTGATATACTTAAAAGAAACTAAAGCGAATTCGGTAAAAAGTTTTTATAACCCCTCTCACTTTCAAGTTACTAGGTAGCTACTGTTGCTTGTTATAATGGTAAAGTATTGTCTCTTAATGTAAATGTCAGAAGAAAAGCTCACTCACAAAAAAAAACTACGAATTAATCTAAACAAAAAAATACTAAAATACGCAAAACAATGAAACAAAAAGTCTTACCAATTGTTTGGTCAAACTTTTTGTTGAAATATCTCGGTCGAAACGCAATAGACAGTAATAACAGCCATTACTTGTTCTGTTCACTGGCTCTACACATTCTCAGTGACCGTTTTAAAAGAAAAACGACACAAAAACGTGGAAAAAGAATAAAAATCTGCGATACAGTACAACTTAAAACAACGAAACAATGCCGATTGTTCTTACAATTGTTCACAGTAGTCCTGCGTCCAATATTGAAAATGCCTATTAAAACAAACTAACTAAAGTACTGACCATTACCTGGACGCATTTTAGAATTGCCGCTAATAGGTTGATTTGGCAGGAAAAGAGCCTTTGCTCAACAATTAGTAGAACATCTATACGGACCAAGGAAAGATCTAAAGGACTAGATATACACAACACTCACCCGGGATTAGTACCTAATCACGAGAACTGAAAAGCCAAGATTAGTGTCTAAATAGAAAAAAAACAATACATACCAACGTTTGTTTTTATTATTTAGCAAAATAAAATTTTATAATCATAGCAAATGTTATGCAACAACTGATTCTGAAGATTCTTTAGCCACTATTTTGTTGATAATATCATAATAATTATACGTAATAATGACGCCGTGACAACGTACAATGTTACGTTATGCAACACTAAGCTATTGTGGAACAGTAAAACAGTTTAAAATTGCACGGTTTTGCAATATTTTAGCATTTCCATTTCAATTACAAACAGAGAAAAGCGAGTACTTTAAGATTGTTATCGCCAGTCATATTTTCATCAAGGATTTTATCACGTTCTATTATTTTTTATAATAATTTTATTTTCTCTTTAAAGTAATAGTTAAAAATCTATACTAATATTATAAAGCTGAAGAGTTTGTTTGTTTGTTTTAACGCGCTTATCTCAGGAACTACTGATCCGATTTGAAAATTTATTTCAGTGTTAAATAGTCCATTTATCGAGGACGGCTATAGGCTATATAACATCACGCTACGACCAAAAGGAGCAGAGTACCAGTAAAAAATGTTACAAAAACGGGGAAAATTTTGACTCATTCTCTCTTATGTGACGCAAGCGAAGTTGCGCGGGTCAACTAGTAAGTTATATGCAACAAACATCAAAATATATGCAAGTTTAAACGTTTGTATCAGTCTTCTTACGTTTAAAATTAGTGTGTTAAATTAATCGTTAAGTATGCGACGAATATAATTTCACTAAATTGAAGACAATGGTCAATTAACAAAACGTAATTATAATAACGGTTATCGACTATGATTGTTATTGTATTAGCATTGAATATAACATCGGAAGCAATTATCTTTGATTTATTGCAAGGAATAAAAAAAAAATATTCGACATTAATCACGAAATTAGAATATATTAATGAATCGATAATTTTTGTAGATTTTAAAACGAACATCAACCAAACAAAAACAACAAGAAATAGAACCTATTAAGAAAATTGAATTGTTACAATAGACAAAAACAGGAATAAAAATAACAAAGTCAAACTGATCTCCTCCTAAATAGGTTTCAGAATTCACACGTGTAAATGATCGTTTCCACTCAACATCGGAAAAACTGTAATCCAAGAGCTCAGTATCAATCGAACTTTCCAAACCTTTAATGGCAGAATCCATTCGAGACGAGGCCATATTCAACTTAAACTCATTTAACGCCAACTTTGAACATTCATCCATTTTTGATAAAACCATCACACAAAAATTTTATTAGACTTCCAAACTCCGCTTGTAAGTTAGCTACGCATAATTCTCGACTACAGATTATATCGCAGTATCGTTTAATCGATCTCTAACTGATACCGCTTTATCTGTAGCGACTATCATAAACATAGATAACACCGCACTCCACATCAAATCATTATAGAACCATTTTATGTACCATTATCGGTACAGTATTGCAGCCCAGTTTACTGCTTGTATCAACCGTTTCATTATTTACTTGTTTTACACCTCGTACCATAGTATCAATTACTGATTTTGATCCAGTTAATTTACGAAGCAATTATGTGCATTTAAAATTCATCGGTTGCGGTCTTGACCTCATTAGAATTAGTTTGTTAACCTACACCAACTCGTAATGATCACAAAATAAGAAATAAAATAAAATGAAAAATAAATACTATACCAAAACATTTTCTAACGAGTGGGCAATTCATCAAGTACTTCCAGGGCGTGTGCGGAGCCGGTTTTTTCTTCTTACAGCCCCTATGCGAGTGGGGATGCTGGCACCGCTCAGCGGCCTTGCCGTGCTTCGTGAACATTCCGAGTATACCCTGACGCTTCCATAGACTGTCACATCACTGGCACTACTGGCAATAGCACTAAACACACTGGCTTTAGCCGTCGACAAGCACTCTCGCTGCCAATCACTCACTAGCACGAATCACAAAACAAACCACTAAATCAAGGTCATCCGTAGCCATCACCGCCCGAGTGAAAGACTACATGGGCGAGGCCCCGCACAAATGTAACTGAAAAGAAAAAAAAAGAAAAAATGTAGTTTTGAACCCCTGCCCTTGGCGGGATAACAAAATAAAATGAGGACATTGAAATTACTTTGCACTCTTTTCTAAAGTGGGACTGAGGCACATTGAGTGGTATTAGTTGAGCGCTTCATAATGTACGGCTGTTTCCGCTGTGGCTCGTCAAGAAAGAATGATGCAAAAAAGCCATTTGAGCGGCAATCAGCGAGTTTTTGTTCCGTTACATATGAAAGTGGAAGTCAGTGTTGTTTGAACATTACGTCGCCAGGACTAGTTAGATGCCTATCTGTGAAATGTATCAGTTGACAAAAAAAGTAAGGCGGCGATGGCTGTTCGGAGAATCGAAATCGAGGACATAATATTTACACAACTGGTCCAACGTGACATTAGCTTGTTAATGTATTGATAAATAATATAATCAATCGTATGAA
This sequence comes from Anticarsia gemmatalis, assembly GCF_050436995.1. Classification (NCBI taxonomy): domain Eukaryota; kingdom Metazoa; phylum Arthropoda; class Insecta; order Lepidoptera; family Erebidae; genus Anticarsia; species Anticarsia gemmatalis. The sequence continues at coordinate 7,328,659 of NC_134760.1, forward strand.
TAAAGAATGAGAAGTGATTCGCACGTTTGTAAACCAAGCAGATGTTATAAGGGTTTAGGTTACGTGTAAGTATGGAAAGAAACCTGTTTTAAAACATTTTTTTAATGTCGACTGTTCACGAACCGAGGTCACAGATGTCCAAAACTAAAGTCGCAAAAATATTGTGTACCCATTATTTTATTCATGATGCGTTGTTTCGTTTAGTCATGAAACATACACTCTACCATATTTGATATTAACGAAACTTTAAGAAAGTGCTATAGATTTAAAGATAGTAAGTAGAAAGAAGAGCTAGGCAGAATAATTACTACTACTATAAGCCAAATATTTTAAGTAATACATAAAAACATGACATAATATTCTTATCTCTACATCAGAATTTAATAAACACAAACTGTATTCATAATTTGTGAATACCAGTTTTGTTGTTATCAGAATTTTAATGAATTACTTTTTATTGAGATACGCAAAACACAGGTCGTATTATCAAAAAGCCAAGGTTATTACGGGTTTAGGAAATACTTATTCAAATCGCACAATTTTGTAAAACAAAATAGAGTAACCTTTTTTTTAATAACTGTCGATTTTATAAACGATTATAATTTACTGTCAAGAAAAAAATTACAGGTTTAGAAAATGAAAATGATAATAAGTTGTTTACAAAGTTGTGAATAGCTAATTAACAAAAGTAGAAGAATCAATATCGGTAACAGACGGTATCCGAAAAAATATAAAAAGGTACCATTGGATAATATTGAAGCAATCATGAACTACAAGTGACACTAGAATACGCTCGTCCTAAACTAGGTCCAGTTAAATCATTTGTCAGAGCGTTTAGCGTACGACCAGCTGCGGAAGGTCAAAACGCGTTCGCATACATACATACACGATTACACACACGAGTCATACATAAATCCACACATGTATACAGAGGCACGTATCTAAACAAGGACAACCTTATCGCTCTTCCGTTTACTTTATGAAAGCAACGTGTTATTGAAATAAGACGATATACTCGAATGCGAGAAGATACAATAGTTTTCGTTGTTTATGAATTATGCAATCGTTGGTCATACTTTATAATTTTAATGAGGGGTATTATCTGATATGAATAGGTGCGCATTTTCCTGAAGCGCTCGTCTGGAGTAGCTCGGTGAACAACTAGAGACGACCAAGTGATAGTCAAACTTGTGCAGTACTTTGCACCGTGATTGACTTTTAAGTGCAGTTTAGTTTATAAAGTAAAGCATCCGTTACAATTTTCGTTCGTAAGACTGAAAGAACCACAATATTTTTTTATCTATGATATAGATCACGCACGGACGAAGGACAATATTAATTTCATGTGTATACCTACGATAACGTAATCATTTCTCTCGCAACATTCTCTCAAGCGTAATTAATATCAGATAATTTCAAATCTCTGCAAAAGGTATCCAAGCATGAGCTGCTTATATGAGCACATATTATCTGTTACATATGTATGAATTTTTCTCTTTGTTACCATGCGTTGCATGTCAACACTTCACTGTCCGCTTATTTCATAGAATTACATGTTATGTTAGTGTAAGGAATTGCAAGGTATGGGTTCTGCGAAGTCGTTTCCATTTTAGGGAGACCCACGTCATCGCCCGAGCTAGTGTGGGGAGTTTTTGTTCCGAGCTTTAGTTAAGACGAAGTTACAATTTAATGAACAAACTTACCCAATAATAAAGAATGATGAATAGCAGAAAAAGTTGGGACAGCTCTATATCTCCAAAACAGTGAATCTTCAATTACAAAATGTGTACAATAAAAAAGTTTACGAAATGTAATAAAGAATACGTTTCTTGTTTTTTATATCACTAAGGAAAATAGAACTAATTTGCATCAAGAAAAACGGGAAAGGTTATGAGAAACTAATCAAAGAAGCAATAAAAAGGAAATCGTGGAAAGATAATTCGAAAATTGCGTGCATTTATCTCTATGACGAATGAGTAAATTGTAGGAGGTTGTCGAACATACATCCATCAACAGTTCTCCCTATATTATCGATTTTGATTCTCCTTAAAACGGCCTCGATAAGGCAACAGTTAGAAGTTCGCTGTGCACATACGACTACGCGGATGACTCACTGTGCAAACCAAATATGGAACTTGACCAAGACCCTTGGGCGTACTTGCAGTGAGAAACGGAGCCGGATTCACCATATTACTCGTACTTGGTTTAACTGCAATTATTTTCAATACGGAGTAAATATTTCTTTGTTCAAGTATCGTATGTAAATTGTAAATGGTTCTGCAATTATTGCAGCAAAATGTATACTACATTGTATACAAATAAGGTAATCTACTACACAAGTTTCTAAGTATAACTCGTTCAATATTGATGTAGAAAAACTTTACTGAAAAGTAAATACATTACACGCCTTTGTTTTATTCTTGAGTTATTTTTAGAATGTCAGAAAAATGTAATCGAATAAAATGTATCGCGTTTCATTTTGAAGAATTCGTATTACGTGAAAACTTCTCGACCGTTCGTAAAACTCGATTTGACATGGAACGACAGATGTTTTGACTGCAATAACGGTGCTCATCGCCAGAGCAAAGCTGACCGGAGGGAGGGAGGGTGAGAGGGTGAGTTTAGGGGTGGCTGTTCATTCATCTGAGGCGTGACGTCACGCGCGAGGTCGTGCCCTCGCGTGGTTACCGTCAAGAGAATAAACGACGAAAAAACTCGTTGAACATCGACATAACCTTTAAGTACATTCTTCCATTTGCTACAAATCTTCGATTGAAAGTCTAAATATAAAGTCACGAAAAATAGCTGATAATATTCGTGTTTTGAAGCTATTGTTTATGATATTGCTATGAAAAGAAAATTAGTGTCTATTTAGATACTGCTAAACTAGTGACTCACAAAGCAATTTATACTTTTCGATATGACATTTTCTAAGAGCAAGAATGTGACTTATAAAGTGCATTGCCACTAAAAATAATTGAAAGTTATTTTAAAAGGATTCTTACAAACTATTCATCCGCACGAACTGTGCGCGTGGCAAGTTAGAGAATTTTTATAACGTTAATGCATTTATAATGTTCTTTGAATGCAGCTGTCGTATGCACAATGCTCCAAGTCAGCTGTTGAGCGTTGAAAATTTACATAGACTAACTCAAAACTAAATTGAAACAAATTATAGTTTAGGCCTGATTTAATAAAAGTCGCAAACCCGATCAGGCACGTTTTATAGACAATAGAATCATCGAAAAGCATAAAACGTATCGGTCACTATTGACAATCATAAAACAAGCGGCCACATACGAGGAGCCGGTTCTAACATGGATGTCCACGGTGAGATAAACCGTCTGAACTTAACCGGTTTACAGAGCAATAAAGTAGTGCTATAGCGTTTGTAACATAATGTTTTAGTGAGGGCGTATCGATTGCATTAATGAGATGTGGGCGCACGTGGGGTCTGTGTGTAGAATTGTGAATGCGATTGCAAACGGCCGGGTTATCATTTTAAGGACGTTTTATGGCCCCTTTATGATTTAGAAACAATAGTGGGCGATCTTTTGTAACTTTTTATGGCCGCATTATACTGTTTGCGTGACAATATAGTCATAAGTGCTCTGCAGTTTTGGCGTGTCAAATTTTTTTGAACGTGACTCATAAAAAACGAGTTTGGTGAAAACAAATTGAGTCGATTACGGGTCAGAGAATGGCAGGGTTTAGCCCGACAGTGTTGATAGGACCGTTGTCGTCCCTGATCCCTAAGGAGATTTAGCGCCGCAGGTAAATAGGGCTGTCAGGGATACAAATCCCCTTTTTGTGAGTCGAATCTATATTCACGGCTTAAGATTATTTGAGACTTAAAATACATGAGCCAGCTTCTTTAAAATCGTGATGTTTAAAAAGTACTTATGTTTAAAATCGGTGTGATACGTAGGGGAGTTATAAGTTTCAACGCTTTTGGTAACTAGTTTGAAGCTCAAATTAATGAATTAAAGTTTTAACGTCTAACTTTTCACGTTAGTTAGTTGGAGTTTGCTAAAAATCGGGAAGCAATCTGTGTTGGGAACGCAGTAAAAACAAAAAACTATTTTCAATCATTTAGCAACTTTTCACAGAGTTTGATTCAAAATTTCCCCAAAAATGTTTCCAGTTTAAGTGACATTTAATTAACTTCTACGTACTACTATGCACTTTACTAGCTACTGTTGTATTTTTTTTTTAAAGTTAGCAAACCTTATATTTTAATCAATCATAGGATAATCTTATTCGCTGATCTCTAGACCATCGTTAAAAATGTAAGGTTTTTAGACGACACCAAGTTAAAATTAGGTTTCGTATATTTTTAAGATTCCAATTTTTCTGGATCAAAAGCTAAGAAACTTGTATAACGAAGGATTGCATAATTTATGTGGTTTGAGAATGTTCTAACCGAGAATTTTTCCATTTAGCCGAGACTTTCCGTAGTTAAAACTTTACTCAGTTTGATACCGCCATGTTAAATATTTATAGCTAACGAACTTAATTTTTGTAAGATTAGAATTTATAGGTTCCAGGAAATTCTAGTTTCTAGTACATGCCCTTTTCGTGATCCTTATAACTTTATTTATAATCGCATGTCTTTGTTAAACGTCATCACGATGAAGTCTTCGATACTTCATATTCCACCAACGGCGAAGGAAAATAACAAAAGCAGATTAGGCACAAAACGTCACGTCATTGCAAGCGAGTGATAAGCGATGACTTGTCTTGCACGATGTCGGAGGCTCGCCGCGATAACACTAGGTCAAACATCTCATAAACCCATACAATAAACACTCTGTATTCGTGAATATGATTTACCTACTTGCGTTCAGTTTAAAGCGATGTCTTTCTTCGACACATCCTCGTTTCGATATAAATTATTAAGACTGATAACTGGCCCAGTTGGTGACAAAAATTTGTGTGTATTTGTCGCAAGGCTAAGGTTTAAAAATGAGAAATCTTTTCTAGGTCAATGTGTTTGGTGCAAATATTGATCACTCCAATGTCAATTAGAATACAATGGACAAGTGACAAAATAATCAAGGTCAATGGCACGACATTTCGTTTTAAAGTTTGATAGTAAAGGGAAATGAAGAGTAATATTGGTTCAGGTAAGTTTCTATCCAAAAGATCAATCATGAAAGTATTTATCTATACAAGCTTACGAAATGCCAAACTTGGAAAGAGTAGAGGCGATGAGTGGAATAAACCAAAGTAAAATTTTCAGTTGCGAGTTTCAAAATTCTTGATTTCAAACACAGGCAATTCATATCACGGTCGTAACAAAACAGAACAGTATTCAAAAGAATACGTTGAACCGTAGGTGTGTTAAGACGGCCGATTATGAATAAGGAAAACCACATTATATCACAACAAAATATTGACATTTAGACACAAATATTTACAAGTGTTATGTAGAGTCATCAACACCAAACAACGAGGAAAATTAAATACGATAATGGAATTACGCTCTTCATTTGTTGAATCGTGTTGATTTTTAAAGGGCAGACAGGAAAGCTATCACAACTGATTAAGATAAAGGTAGTAAAAACAACGTATTGCTTGTAAACGGGTAGAAAAATGTTGTCTACACTCATGTTTTCTTAGATCTCGAGAAACTCGATAGCGGAAAGGCCGAGACAACTTTATATCAACCGGATCTCATGAAGACGTTACGGCAGGCGGCGGTCGCTTTTAGTTCTATGTTCCACCGGCTGTATATTGCGATATTCGGGTGAAGAAATTGAGAGTGGATAAGTACCTACTAACTATAAAGAAGATAGAACCTAACAGCTTTTACTTGAATTATATTGATTCGACGAAAATGGGAAGTTTTTGGAGACGAGAATACGACAAAAGTAGTGTTTTCTGATGAGTGTAAAGATAGCAATAAAAATTTATATACTTGAAAAAAAAAACTTGTTTACATTTAATGTTTTAGGATCCAAAAACCCTTTATTTGATTAGGTTATTTTAAGTACTTAGTAACTTTGAGTAAGTATACCCGTTACCTTAAATACAACAGGTTCTTAAAACCCTGGAGATTCAGACTATTCACACAATCATCAAAAAATAAATCTAACCACCTCATCCAGTAAAGTGATCCCATTATTTCAGAGGTGTTGATCGATCAAAGATCTGCCGTATCTGTGAGCTATAAATCTGTTAATGATCCATGAGTGGGAACCAAAACCTCGTATCACATTTTATTTGGCCGTTGACACGAAGTAGAGTAACATAGTAGTTTTCAAAGCAACAATAATAATTACTATTCCAGACGAGACGTCTTCGAGAACGACGAAGGTTATTCACCCGTTAAAGAATTAATGGCACGACTTAGTAATGCCTTGGTGGTGCTTAATCTTGGTTTCCTCAAGGGGATTCGCGTAAACAATATTAAAATTTTACCTACTTTTATTTTATAATCGTTTTCTTACGTTTACCAGAAGCACATAGGTACTTACATTAACTTGAAGGCCCCTAGTGACCTTTCATCGTTACGTAATCTGGGACAATAACATAGATTATATATCCGTCAGACCGGCTATGTGATTACATACTCAATTTGTTTATATCGCAAAAAAATATTTATAAACAATATTATGATACTTTAACGTGTATGATAAACAACTACAAGTTTGGCATAAGAGAATGCACAAATTTGTTTTGGATCTCTCACTCTAGCATGAGAGTAATGCAACATGTCTTCAATTAACTTGATGGCATTGCATTTACGCAGCACTCTTTGGCAAAGTATCAATGCAATTCAGTAAGCCAAACGTTTTATCTCATAAACAGATACCGAGATATGTATCCAACGTGTTCGAAGAACGTCGTGAAGAGCGCGGGCAAGTGTGTCAGATGTCGTATGTTAATAATATAACGAGTACACGTGATACGGATCCACTTCAACTGAATCAGGTGTCTTCGAAGAAAATTGCTTTAACTCGATTATTAGTTTAAAGGAATCCTTGTGGAATGTTTTCCCGGTGCGATGGCGAAACCGTGGCCACCCAACACGTGTTTGTTGTGTTTGCTCGTGTGCGTGCAACACACATAAGTTATTGCGTAGCGAGTAGTCGAGCGGAGGGGGCGGGGCGCCGCACGCGAACTGATAATAATTATTAGTCTGAAGCAATTAAGAGGCGCCAGATATACGCCATGGATGAGATAGCGGCAGACTTTATAGAGTATAGAGGCCGACAGACACACCTCGACACAGTTTCAACGGGGAGCCCACTTTATGCTAACTAGATTTTCTTGAGCGGTTTACAACTCCGGGATGTTTGTTAGATTGCTTGTAATTACTTCCTTTTCGCATTTTTATGCACATTATTATATAATTTCTATTTACTATCATGCTAATTACGAATACTGGTCGTATCCCTTAAAAGAATCATCTAAAAATTTGGTTTCAATCAAAGCGAATGCAGAAATCTGATTCATAGCAAGATGTCGTGAAAGTGTGCGACCCTCCAATTTCACCGTAACGTCGAATCTATCTGATACTACACATACTATCGATGACTAGTTTCTCTTGGAAAGGTACCTGATACCTTTATATACCGGTATTCACGTACTACACATTAAGATCTGTATCATAATACTCGATACTCACATTATATCCTTGAGGGAATGTATCGAAAAGTTTTATAGGCTCACTCGAGTGATAATGGGCTTGGTAATGTTAAGATTACCAAGGATATTCGTGTTTTTGGATAATTAGATTTATTGATGAGAAAGTTGGTTCGTGGTTTACAATATCTTCAAAAATGAAATTAGAGAGAGAAAGAGTTATATTAACTACTATTTCTGGCTCACGTTTTGAAAAGTCTTTTTTTCAATCGTCACGTGTTACGGATTCATTAGTTGAAGTGTCAGGTCTCGTGTTTCATGAATAAGTAAACAATTTTCTCGCAGTGGAAAATTTACAAGTATTGTTAAAACACATGGCTTTGCGTGACTGAACGTAAACGCGTTAATGCGTATGCCGTTAGATAAGTTTTTATATGTTATTAAATAGAAAACGCAATGACAACATATGCTTGCACACGACAAGGGGAAAGTTTTGAAGATAGTTATTATAAATAATAACATTGTTTTATTGCTTTATGTTTATCAACACTCGATGACTACTGCGCAAATTCATTGATTATCATCATATTATTATCGTGAGTTATTATGATGAATTGATGACTTCATATTTTACTGATTATCGACTACCTATATACGATATGAAAAATGTTCCGCGAAATTAAGATTACTTTATTAAGTCATAATTAGTTTTACTTAACGAGAGTAAATAGAACGAACTAAAATTTCGATTTATTAAAAATTGCTAATGATTTGTAGAAACATGGTTGACTTATTATTATGTAACTGTAGAGCTAATTATCTCGATCGATAAACAATAATAGAGTCCGGTTAATTACTTCGATAATTCTCAAACAGCACGAAAGGCAAGATAAATCATAATACGAGTACTAAGTACTAGTCATTTGAAATGTGTTTAGTAATTGGATAGTGGAGATTACACAGCGATTTCCCAAGGTCGGAACTAACGACTAGTTCAAACACATCAACAATGGGATAGCAAGTACTTCGGACAATTCACAACTCTACACATTTGTTAGTGCCGGTAGACGTTAGGATTTGTTAGGAAGTCATGTGATTATACTGATTATTACGACTATATAGAAGTGTGAGATTTTTATTTATTTTTCTTACTTCGTAAAAATGAATGACTTGAATATAAAACAATCTTCTTATATTAAAGTCTTTACTAAATTTTACTCTAAACCCAGGTTTGAGGTTCTGAATATAAACAGTCAATTTGATAGCCCGAACTTTATTATATTGTCATAATTGTAGATATGTAGTAACCCAAAAAGTACTAACAAAACACATTTTTAAGTTGTCCAAATATTGACCTGTATTCTTTATGTACTATAAAACAACGCAGTTAGTACCTACATAGTTTAATAAATTTCATATAAGTTCATAGCAAGTGGTCGTTGCCTATTAACCCTTGTTTGAACATAACATTGTATCCCTATAAGTCTTCCCCATACAAACCGTTATGGGTCTCGCTATTTATAATAGTCATCGCAGTCATCTATGGCATCGTCGTAGGTGGTCGGCAACTTATCGAGTACGCTCATTGTTAAATGTATGGCTAATCTGTTGTCCTAGGATTATACTGCGTAGAAAACAAATGAATCGTGTAAAAGAGAAAGCATGATTGATATACACTATGCAAACAGAGATAGCATATATTTTTGAAATATTTTTTTTATTTGATCGGTTTCCTATCTTAAAAGGATTTTTAATACTTTAAATGAATTAGAGTAGATTCTAGCTGAAATATGGTTCGTAGAAATACGCATTGTGTTCGTAATCCAAAATGGCGAAAGGTAAGAGTAATACACACCCATTCTTTCCAATTAACCACCACTTCTATATTAACTATCTCGAGCCATGTTTTCTTTTACACAATTCATTTATCTTTCCTCGGTTCTTTCTGCTCTTACTGTTAGCCATTTAAACATAAAATACCGTATAACGATCTACAGTTCCCCCTAGCTCATTATTCAATTTGTTTTCCAAGGCAATATTCCTTTAAGATTGCGATTAAACAAATAATCGTTCGTTCGCTTCGAACGCTACACAGCCATCAAAAATCACTTAGGGCCAATAGAAAGATCATCAAAGCAGCATTCGCCTTGAAACGCGCGAATAATATCTTTATCAATATTTACCGAGATGTTCACTGTAATAATACTTAATCGCTCAGTCAATTAAACCGGGTCCGAGCCAAATTGACAATTATCATTCGCGATACATTGTCTTCAATGGTTCGGGGAGACTCTGTCTATCCGTCCTTAATTGCTACTGGACTAAAATTCCTATTGGAATTCGTGTGATGACTGTTAGTCGTTTCGCTTGTTACTTTGGATTACTTTTTAGCGTATTGCCGCATAGGATGTTAACTGCTCAATCTATTATTGAATGGCAAAGACAACTTTAAAAGGACATAGGTACATAATATAGTGTTATCATTAACACGATACTTTGTGAGCGTATTTGTGCATGACGAATTTTTTTCCGTCACTGTCTTAACAAATCACTCTTGCTCTCTTGAGCTTAGCAAAAAGGGTATTATTTATTTTCCGTGCTGTGTTTGTAAAGATTCTCCAACTGCGCGTTTTTCTTGTAGACACACCTCTTACTTTTTATATCAATGTAAATTCTCGTGATCTCTGTTCTTATCACAGTTGAAATGTGTATTTGAGCAAATTTATTGTTGTGCATTTTATGACTAGTAATTGTACATCGGAACTCTTAAATAAAGTATACGTACTATACGTATACGTGTAATAGATACAGCCTGCACAAGATCATTTAAAATTTTCAGTAGCAGTATAACCGGTATTTGAAACCGCATCTTTAAATCCAGTAAGTAATCCTACAATACACCAATTTCTTGAATGCACGAACAATGTGTAAACTTTAAGGTCTTACCTATAAGCACTGATTGGTCTGCGGTATGGAGCACAGGCAAACTCGATTAGGATTACAATAGTTCCACCCCCGATGATTGGACTGGAGACACTACACAATATAAGCCTAATGAAACGGAGGACAGTCCCAGTCATCCTATTTACGTACATCCCTATTATAATCAAATTTATTTACCATTATAATAATACAATCATTCCATTTTCGTTGCCTTCCAAATAACTTAATATACGGTAGATATAGAGCGAACAATGTTCGTGATTGCGGATCTCCTTAGCCGACTTCTGATTAATCCTTATTGATATGAAAATGGATCAAGTGAGACGAATCGAAATTCTCGTAATGTGCCAAATTAGTGTGTATGGAGATAAGGAACATCTCCGTCTTTATCTTGACGTGATGGCGCATATGTCTCATGAATAATTCAGGAGGATTACACGCGTTTACATGATTGCTTTAAATATGTTGCAGTGAGTTAGGAGAAAGGTTGTTCTAGCGTTTGAATACGAACAAGAGAATGTACGGTTTAGAATATTGATGCCGTGAGCTCCGGTGGTTCGGACATCCATGTCCGAGAGCGGCCGGTTGTTTTCAATAGTTCAGTCGAGCGGAAAAATCTTTTAGGTGTATACTGAACGAAATGAAAGTAAATGCTTTGAAAACCTGCCCATTATTTAAATATTTATTTCTCTAGAACACATACTACCCTGCCGCTAAATATTCAACATTCGTTAGAAGTGTGTTGTTTTAATTCATTAAGATTTGTGAAAACTTAAAGAAGTTATACATATTGTTTGATGACATTTCAATAAAGTCAAAAAACTAAATGCAAACTAAGCAGTAATTCGAATACTGGTTTGATTTAAGTTTTCTGTAGACAGAAATAGGATAATTTATTTACAAAAGAACCTTTTCATAGAAATTCTCAGAATCCTTTCAATAGATATTCAAATGCAGAGGCCATTAATACATCAGTATTATTTAATATACATACGTGTAATACGTTGAACATTGGTATAAAAATACTTAAAAACATAACAACAATCATCAGTTTAAATCATTACTTTCATTTAACTTGCATCGAGACTAATCAAGCGAGGGTACAGTATTTTGCTCCGACTCTACCGATAATACAAATAAACAATACAGCAACATTACACAATAAATAACATCAACATTTTAATAACAATCAGTTACGTTTACCATAACGGTTCATTGAGAAACCTAGACAATATCTTTGACACGGATGACCTCTAAGGGAGGCAGGGTCCATTATGACGTGGCCGCGTTGAATGTGAGACTTAAAAGCGGGTATGTGTGTGTAACCGTGTAACGTACACGATTGATAAACCGCAAAACACTACGCGTTAGAATGGAATTGTTTGGGTTAGTATATACGTACCTATATACAGGCAATGTTTAGATAGTGTAATGAACAACGTCACATGCTTATGCGATAATGTCATGTACTCGTGTTTAATATTTATGATATTTTATTTACCGTTGTTGGCTTCTTGTATAATGTACTGTAAATAATGTCAGTATGAAAACTTAAATTGGATAGATTGTAAAAAATGTTGGTTAACTGTGGCCTGTGTCACATGATACAGCAAATTTTTATGTTCTAAATATACTTTTTCGTACGAAAATATATTTAAATAATTAAAAGAAGAAAAGTTAAGAATTGTGCAATTCGATTGAATGCACAGTTAGGTACCCTTAAAACTTCAAAATGTTCATGACTATTATTGCTCTATCGTCTCTACATAGTTTACGTTAAAGGAAAAATGATTTTACGACGCAAATGTCCAAATTTCGTTAAGAAAAACTATCAGTATGATTTTTTTTTAACTCTACAAAGTAATAAAAGTTGTTTCTAAAGGCTCTATTGTTCCCGGAAGTACCGATGTTGTTCTTCGTGAAATTGATTTTAGTATATAATCTCAATGATTAAACTTCATAATGTTTGCCACCAACTCGAAAACCGCTGCATCGATTAACTTGCGGTTTAATTATTAATTGAGTGAGTATAACTTTGACAAATATTGGTCTTTGTACATACATAATACGTACTAGCTGAAAATTGATTAAAATATTCACTTAATGTAGCCACGACAACTATTAAATGTGAAAGAATTTCTTTAAAACAAGAAGCTAGTTACTAAAACTAGCCGATAATCCCGTTTAGGTGCCATTAAAAAATCATGTGAACAACATTAAAATCTCAATGATACATTATAATCATTATAATAAGGGAATTTACGCGAACACGCATTATTTACCATTAATTGATATATCTTTATCAATGTATGGTAAATAATGCGATACTATAAGATCTTTTAAAAATGTGAAAATTTGAAACTTAGCATTAACATAAGTTGTAAGAATGGTCAATTTTATCAAGATACTAGTCCGCAACGGATTCGAACGGAATTTTTACTTTCCTTTGCAGATATTTTACGTCAATGACAGGGGAATAGACATATTTGACAATTCTAAAGACCATCTGTCCTTTTGTTGTGGCCCCTTGAGATTAAAATTGCTTCAGTGTGAGTGCGGTATAGTTACAATATGTTTGTATGAGTGAGTGAGTAGTTCCACGTAAAGAGGTAAGGCAACATTAACATTTTTGAGACAAAATAAAACCTTTTTCATCTAAATATCTTGCTAATATAACCTGAGTTCTAGAATAACGTTTTTATATCATTTTTACATAGCGATTGCTTTTTTGAATTGCAAAAATTAAAACATAAATACCAAAAGGTGCTCCGATAAACCGGTTCAACAATTTTGAGTTGGAAACTTGATGCGAATCAAAATATTCGAAATCATGGAAATCTTTTTCGATGATATAATAAGTATTCGAGCAGTTTGTATAACTGATTATGTTGGGTGTTCAAATCTGATATAACATTTTGGTCAATTTTCACTTATTTTGAAGCCTTCCTTAGCTGTGATTGTGTGTTTCTAGTGTTACTTAAAACACATCGAAGCCCTTCAGATAGTTCCAACAATGATTAAAACTAGTAATTTTATTATTCCTGCGATTTGCTTAGATATCTTTGAAAGTTGTTAAATAGACATTAGCTTGAGAAAAACTTATTAAACTGCATTGTACCGTGTCCCGTCAGAGTAACTACAGACCCGGTTACAGATAAATGAACCATACCGAAGATTGCAAGCAATCTAGTGCAATTGACTATGAGAACCTTATCGTTACAAGTATCAAGATTACAAATAACTCAATAAGTGTTCCTAGGTACATAGAATTGAAAAGAGTATTGATTGCGAATCATCCTGCGCAAATCGTAAAAGTCGAATGAGGGAAAAGGATTATGTTGTTGCTCGTAAAGTTTCGGTTTACAACCGTCACCCAATGCATTAATGAAATCGTTTTAAACCCGACGTGTTATCAAGCGAGATTGGCTCGCAGCTTTACATATTCAAGGGCTAAGTCTCAAGTAACCCAAAAAAATAAAGCAAATTGCCAAAACCCATATTAATTCAAGCATTACGTGTGTTATCTCAGGGAGCCACGTGGACTTCGGTTCTGTTTGAAGAGGCCGGGAACTGAAGGACATCCTTTTTAACAACCCTAACAATTAACCCTAAGTACGAATTAGTCCGGCAATTTTCGATGATCGTGTAAACACGGCATTTGATTTGTTATTTACGAAATAGAATTTAAGTATAACCTCACTTCGCGAATGTTATTCTATAATGTTGACACAGTTACACGGAATTTTGTTTGAAGGTAAAAAATCCGTCAATGATGTTAGATGATAAATGTGTGTAACAGTACACGTCTCGCTTGACCAAACAACTATGATTCATACAAGTAATATCATTTGTGTTAAAGGGGACGTGTTGGAGGGATATATCTTTAAGCATTTTATCCATTTGATTCTTGACACACAGTTTTTAATTAAAATGTCGCATCAATTCACATTAACATGCAGTCAGTCTATGCAATTATGCAAAAATGTTCACGTAATAAATGTTGTATTATGTTTGTGCTAAAATGCACGAGTAGTAAACGCCGACACTATGGCCCGATGTTATGTATGTTTGTGTGCTTATATACTTATATACACACACGCATGCCACATGTGTGCGCGTCGATATGAATGTCGCTTGTATTTTTTTTTTTGCAAGTAGTATTTTGCAAACTAATAGATAATCAACTGTCACAATTAACTTCCAAAGTAATGACTTGATCAACACAAGTTTGAACGTACACAGTTTAGAATAATGGCAGCCAAGTTAGTATCGTAAATCAACCGGGGTCATACTTACAGATAACGTTTGTCGGATACAACTGTGGAGGTTAACAACAAAAATCCGTCAACAAAAACACAAGAGACGTGATGCAGGCGTGCTGCATACACAGCGGCCGTTAACCCGGCTCCGGCGGGCTGCGTTTCGAAAACTTCGCGGTGAAGCGTTTAGAGAATATTCAAAAATAGACCGACCGACTCGTATAAACACGCAACAATGATCGCTCGCACGTTTTACTTTACGACACGACTCGAAATACGAAACGAAAGCGATCCGCGGCCATCGGATCCGTCCGGAATCGCTTTGAAAAGTTTCCAGTGCACAAAGTTATTGGGATCGCGAGCTAGGGCTCTACGCGACAAGAGCGCGGCAGCCCCGTGGCGCTCAGAACACAACTGGCGCCGCCGGCCGAGCGCGCTCCGCCGTCCGCCGCGCCTCGCGCCGACACAGGAACACCCACACCGACACGGCGGCTCACACACGCGCGACGCATCACAACACAACACACGCTCACTGTCGCTCACTACACTCACCACAGTCACTACTACTCGCGCTACTCGTGCTACTCGCACCGACTCGCACTGCTCGCTGCTCACTAGTGCTCACACATACTCAATCCGAAACTGATAAACGACATAAAAACACAACATCGCTCTGCAACTGCACATAAACATACGTTTTCCTGCTTTTATGTGTTTGACACTGAACAGAAACTACCATATCGGCATAGATATCACATATTGCGAGAAAAAGTCATTAACGTGTGACTAATCTGGGTGCCACAAACTTGAAGATAATGATATAGCGACAGGTAAATATACGAAAACGGGTTTTCACTGATTGAATGGTGTGCGTTTAGCAGAAAACTTGTATATCGCAGTGAGCGCAACAGCACGTTGTACACAAACGGAGCAGGAAAACACGGACAATGAACAGAGAGGTCGAATGACGATTGACGAGACGCAGTACGCACTCACTCTTTTACATACCTACTGGAGCCGCGTGGTGTATGGAGACAGTTATCAACAGTAGACGCGATAGAGACGACCACGGGGACTAATGAATGAAGTCCGGAGAAGCTGCTGCGTCCAATACACAACGAATATAAATCTATGCTACGAACGGCACGTTCTTGTTTAAAACACAAACTATAAACAAATTTACCATTCATATTAAAATTAATGAGCTGGTCAACACTCGGTAGAACCACGTGAAACGGCGTAGATAATTAACATGCACGGAGTGTTGTTAAGATAAGATAAGATTTTATTGTCTTAATACAACAAGTTTTATGATTACAACAAATAATACTCACTAAAGTAAAATCCATTTGTTTCCTCGCATCTACGGAAATTACCTGAAATCAAAGGAAACTTGATAAACAAATGGTTGATAGATACTATCTGATTTTTATTGAAGCAATCGATTCGTTAATCTATTGTTTTACTTTGTTAGCACTAGGTAACAACACTGAACAATACCCCGAAGTTGTAATCTATGACATGACATAGCTTGCCCTTTCTATTATTCGTGAAAGTTTTCCACGACAGGCTTTTATAAAATGTTTCTGTATTCAAGTTGAGCAAAGCGGGGTCAACGTATTAGATCTCAACTCTGGGGATTTATTATCTTAGTCTATTTCTGTTGTGACCGATGATGTGAACTCGAATACATTCGATAGTACTAATTAAAAAAAACCTTGATGGATTCTTAACACTTAGGAAAGGTATTTATCAGTAACACAACATTAAGTAATATGATTTTTTTAATTTTTTATTTGGTATCAATAGTACCAAAAGATAGAGTATTGGAATAATATTGGACTACGTTTACAATCGTCAAACTTAATAGAACCAATATTATGTACATTCATTGCGTATTGCTTTCAAAGATTCCGAGAAGTGAGACAAAAAAGGTGTCTATTTTTGGTCACTTATTTCCATAATATCTCAGAGACACCTATTACTTACAAGGTATTTTCTTGAAACGTTCCTATTTACGACATTCGCCTTCAGAAATTGAATTTGAGCTTTCGTAAAATTCCATTTGTGTTTCGACACACGTCTGAAGATAAAAAAATGTGTTAGAAATTGATTTATACAGCGTCTGTGTTCGTTTTAATGTCACCTGCCAATTCATTTGTATGAGATAAAGAATTTATAGTAGCAAAACTCCGATGTACTTAACATTCAATAGATGTAGTGTCTGTGGCGTCACTTGAAGAACGTGATACCCGAAAGGGAAAGTTGTAATAAATGAAGGTGCCTAATAATGAGTGTGTCGAATTTCTTTAGTACTTCGTAACTCCTCTGTTAAAGGTTGCCAAGTACTAATTAAAGGACTGTTTGACTTTGATGACGAAACAGCTTCCGTGTTATGTTGCAATGTCCTCGTGACTACTAAGTTTTGAATTGTGATCCTCTTGGATACTAAGTATTATATTATGCCAATATTGGTACAATTTACTACGAAACTTTACTCCTCCCCTGTATGAATAGCTTATTCGAAACCTAACAACATCCCAAGTTTGGTTAAGCCAAAGTGTATTTTGGGTAGAGTTCAAAATTCGATTATTATAGAACGAAAGAAGCATTATACTGTCGTTATCATAAATTGTGTGGGTTGATCAAACACTACTTTTCACATTTATAGCAATTTTGTTCAAAGAATCATAAGCATGAGCAGTCAAACTTATGTTACATGAATATTTATTGCGCGTTCCAATATTTCGTTGTTCCTTTGGTTTCATATCTCGCACGTCTACGACAAACGTCATTACTCAATCAATATCAGATTTTGGGAGATATTCCTTTGGCATCGGGATTAAATTCTAGGCCGAAGGTATCAGAATCCTGGGATCTTAAGATTAAATTCTATAGATTGATACCCGTGATTTGGAATTTCCCTTATTATATTTGAAAGCGCCGTAAGCAAAGATAGGTGATATATCGTGTCAGACATAATGAACTTCAAAAGTAATAAAACAGTGTTTTATTGATGCCAAAGGATGAAAATGCTAAAGGAGTAGGTAAAAAAGTACAATTTCCTATAAAACTATGACAGAGACGAAAGTAAGAAGGTTATTGCAATGATAAAAATATTCACGATATTTTCCTGTGTAAGCAATCATTTATTTAGCATTTTTCCTTGATGAGTTTACGTCAATTTAAACAGTTATATCAAATAAAACATGCTTAATGAGCTATAGCAATAATAAATAATTTATATTTACTATGAGATCGTCCAACAGTTGACTATAATACGGTTTCAGGCACACTGGAATGATTGCAGTGGCATTTTAATAAATAATTCAACATTATTTTTTGCTTTCAACGTTCATATATCTACGGAAAACATAGTTTCCAACTTCGTTATAAATTCCTAACAGAAACAAATAGGGTTACTAGGGTCAGAAACATTATTAATACATAACTCTAGAGTTCAGTTTATACAGATTTATTAATACAAATCCAACAATAGCAAAACTTTAGACATGAATTTGAGTATAATAATAGAACTGGGGGTTAATAATAGGTGAATGTGAAGTTTATTTGAACAACGGACAAGTTTCTAACAATATTTATTTTGAAACTGATGATAGAAGTGTAATAGAATAATTACATTAAGTTAAGTGATTATGTAAGTATTAGAAATAACTGTCACTTGCTCTAACGGCGAAGGAAGGCACCATGATGAAACCTTGCATGCCTAAAATTTGTTTAACACATTTCATGCGAAGTTCCCAACACGCACTTGGCCAGCATGGTGGACTCGAGGACTAACCCCTCCCTCGTTCGGGAGGAAACATTTTCCCAGGAGTGGGACAGTAACGAGTTAAAAAAAGCTAAGTGATTATTATTAAACATCAGAAAAACGAGTATGAATCATACGATAAACTTAAACATACATTTTACCTATGGGCTACTACTACTATCAACTATAGATAACCGACTAGCTATTTAAATATAATTTATGCATGAAATTCTGATCAGCGCCTCTAGCGGGCGCCGTAAGAACCATTTTTGCAGTACGTCCAAAATGTCAAACTGATAATACCGAACATAGAGAATCGCGCTACAGTGTAGCTGAAACCTCAAACAATCCTAGGTAAAAAGCTGATTTAAATTCTCCTGTATAACTAAAGGGATATTTTAGTAGTAGTAGATAAATGAGATTATTCAAAGTTAGTACTTAGTTTGGTTCCTTTAAGGCTTTAAATCTTTTTTCCACTGAGTATTCTTATCACGTCAATTATAGGTTATCTAGGTTCATCCTTTCAGCACTCCTATTTGTGTTCTTGAATATCTTGGTAAACTTATTAAAAATAATAGAAAGGAAAGCATTTTTTTATATATAGTTTGTTATGCTAATGTAATTAACTCGTTATTTTTTGGCACAATAACATATATTGGTATTAAGTATCCAAAAGCGGTGATTTTATTAAAAATCGTATAGATTTTTAGACGTTTTCTGAATACATTATTAACTTTTACATCGCATTGAACAAATGCAAACATTATTTATAAAGATTCAATTTTATACATAACGCTTGAAATAACTTTACAAGAAAAAACACGCTTAAGTTAACAGAGGTTTTAGAAATTCTGAATATGAAAACAATTGAAGAATCTTATATCGAAAATTCTATTTGAAATACTTTTGTCAATAGCGAAGATTCGGTATTTGATTCTAATTTTCATTTCGAAAGTTATAATTCAAGTTTTTTAATACTTTTTTGCAGGCCTAGACAAAAAATCTTACTCGACCACAATCTACATGACCAATATTTTGAATAGTTGATGTATAAATATATCCTGAAATCAGTTTTTTCATACTAATTTAATGAACTAAATCTTATCCTATAGTTCTACCTTCATCAAATCGACAAAACAGTTTTAAATGAATTACATCACTCTATCTACGCCCTTAGCCAATTTTGGCAAACAGACTAACTGTGAATCAGTATTATTGGGTTTCAAAATTTAGGTCAATGCAATGTTTTAAAGAATGTATACGAAATTTACTTTTTTCGACCAATTCATCGCACTTGGGAGTAGTTGGGTGTGCCGATATAGTGCCAAGAGAGAAACAAACGCAGGTCCTGAATCTTTGGCAATGGTTGCGTCATTTATCATTCGCCCCTAGAATAGAGCCAAGCATGCTCTTGATTCTTATCTGAAATATATTACTGTTCTGTTCCAATATATGGGTGCAATATAAACTACGCAACCACGTAATACAGAGCCTTTTAGACTCCCAACCTTATATGCCTCGAGATATAAATATCTTCAACAAGAATTATTTAAGTCGAATACCGTTCGGGTAACCGCGAAATCTAAGCCATCGTTAGGCCCTAATACAACTCGACACCTCAGAAAAAGATTCATAATAAATTGTGGAGTAAAGTCCCAAGGATATTTAATAAGGGTCCGAAATAAATAACGACTATCCAGTCTAGTCATTTTACAAAAGGGATCTTGAAAGAGACGCCTTTAGAAATAATATCGTTTAAATAAATTAGTGTCATTTATCCGAGTTCTCCGACATGCGTCTTAGTTGGGACTTTAATAAATTATCGGCGATATTTTCTCAAGTTACATTATTTAAACTAGGGGACAGTTTTGATTGACTGCTGAAGTTTCAACACCGAGCGTAATTAGCCAGCGGAATATAACAGCTTTAGGAATTTCCCGACTATATCCTTTACTTGATTGAAACTTTTTACGAGTTTTTATTTCATCTAAATGGAACAAATTTATGGAGTTTTTGAAGACGCTTGTTAATTTTTAACTAAGTTGTAACTTTGTGTAAATATTGATCGACGACGTAAAGTTAAAGTTGTTCATGCATAGCTGTTTACTCAATGAACTTGTTTTGGACACTTAACTAATAGTTTGCGATTAATTTGGATACAGTTCAGTTCAAGTTGTTCTCATAGTTAAACATACATTTAATATTTATAATCGTTTATTCATAGTTCGAATAATATACGTACCGAAAACCGGTGCTTTGTTTTTTTTTTATAGAAAAAATTAATATTTGATTGGATAGAATCAACACGCAAGTGAAAATTCTGTGTGATACCTGCCGTGATACAAAAAAAGGTTTTCACGTTATGAATAATTCGTTTTATACACAGCACGAGAGAAAATATTCAAATATTTGTATTTCATTGTAGTGTGTATTTGCTGGTAAAACGTTGATAGGAAAAATAAATTTAAATAGACGATGAAATATTTTTATGGTTGCCTCTTTATTTCTAAGTAGAGAAGGTCCAGTTTCATTTTTCGTGACTTAAATCCTACTTTGGATTAAAACGAATTATCTTGGTAGGTAAAATGTTTAGTCATCTTTTGTGATTTGGAAAGCCTTGACTAGAAATCAAACATAGTGCACTAGTAATGCTCAAGGTTTTTAATTACAATACTTGAGTGTGTTTCATTGCTTAATCGTTAAAGATTGTGCAAAAGACAGTAGCGCCCTGTAAAATACTACATGTGACTTTTACAAACTCTGAAAGGAAATACAGACGTAATACCGTGTTAACCGCTTTGAAGTAATTTCAGTGAAAACGGTGGAAACGCGTTGATGTCACTTTCTGTGGCCATGAATTTGCAAATTTCGGCGCTTTGGATTACAATACATTTCTACGTTTAAATATATTCGCACGTGAATACGTTAATGCTTTCGAAAACGCAAGTTATGTTAAGGTAAATCCATTTCGTAAAACTAAAAATTCGTGGTAGTTACATAGATAAAAAGACCAGTGCCATAAATAAAATAAAAGCATAACAGGCCGATGCAAATTTCTCACGTAACTCTAACAACCCGTGTTTTCATACGTTGTATTGAATATCTGGCCTTTTCATTTTCACACCTGGCCGTTTATCCTATCTCCAATGCACGTACAAAAATACGCTTCCCGACCTACCCTCCGCTATTCTAAAACCTTGAGCTATAATTATAGAGTTCAATTTTGAATGACGTCGTCGGAAGGTTTCCAAGCACAAACCGGATGTGAAATTTTCCACAGCAGCTCCAGGATCGTTCGGAATTGGCGGGATTCGTTCATTCACTAATGTATTTTTGGCCTGCCGTTTGGGTTAGGAATGGTGTCATCGCCACGCATGTGGGATTGTGGGTTGGCGACCCCTGTAGCAATGCAAACAAACAGCTGATCGATATCGCCGCTGCGATGAAATCGTGTCCCAACAAGCAAAAGCTGAGTAGTCACACGATCGTTGACACTGATACACTAAAACTGTTGCTACTGATCATGACATCAAGCAAAACAACGTTCTATTCTTATAACCGTAACGTGCACTTTACCTTGGCTACGCGTTGATGTAAACCTGTAGCGACCTAGGGCAAGGATCACGTTATCAAAACGTTGATCGGCTAAAACCAGTAAGTACGTCCACGCTCATGAAAACTTTTCACAACGGTTTCTGTACAATAATTAAGTAAATGTTGTAGTAATTCTAAAAGGGCTACATATTTAGAAAGGTCAGGCCTTTATACTTTTTATTATGAATAAATTAGGCGTGCAGAAATGCCAACTAGCCGTTACATCTATTCATGAGACCATACAAACATAAATTGTGTTGTACGACCCAGCTTTGCCCGTCACGAAGGGTAGCTTGTTTATATTCAAAGAATATAACAACACCGCGGCTTAAATGGATTTTCTTTTATATATAAAATGTACGAATGGTTCATTTTAAAGAGAGTAATATAAAATATCTACACGAGACTTGAACAGTATGGAAGCTTTTTGTACTTGTCGAAATGATCTTCTTACGAAAGGCAATTTATTTCATGTATAAGAATACTAAGTATAAAAGCATTTCTTTGTGTTATGACGAGTACAGTTTGCAATAAGATTCTATTCGAATATCCATCTTACATTTCTCGTATCAAAGTCACGTCTACGAATGAAATAAAAAGTTTGGGATATATCCGATTACGATACAAAACCACGTCACAATTCTGACAATGATAATTACAGGTATATCCTTCGAAGAGTTTCCATTACGTTTACTCTATTTCTCAAAACGAAACACGAAATTCGCTTCGTAATTCCGCACGAGCAAAAAACAATCCACTATCTCTGATCCTTGTAACATTTTAGCCAAACACTAAAGCTGAAACGGTAACCACAGTACACCACTTGAATTATACACAGCTCCGTTGTTTAACCCTCGACGGATTAATCACGAAATACCTCTGTATTTTACCTTAGGTTTCTCGGATAGGGTTACAATAATGACGGGTACTCCGTGAATTGCTCACACAGTTACAGTCCGGTTGGTGGGAATATTAATTATTAATTTAGCAAAATTGGAAATTGTCTGTCAATCTTGTCGTTATTTATCTTTGTTGCGTATGTTATATTTCTCTACCAACAAATATATCTCATAAAGCGGCATTGTGTTAAAAATTGGTGAAGAAAATATCAGTTGCGTACGGGTGCAACAATTGCGAAAGTGCGTAATTGTACGATTTACATTTCTAAGGTAGTTCTTTACTTGGTATAGAATAGTGAAGAAAGCTTTAAAAGAAAAAGAAAAAGCAGGTCAATGTATACCCCATAACGGCGAAATAAAGTATAACAATGCGTGGCTCGTATTAACTGCTTTTTCTCCAGACACATGGACGAAATCACGGACAAAAGCTAGTGTTTAATATTACTGTCTGGAATATCTCACAGTTTTGGATGTAGGCCGACTGAAAGGTCTAAAAATAGAAAGGGTAGTGTTGTCTGCGTGGGTGTCATTCGAGAGATGGGAAACACCGTCTATACATCCTCTTTTCAGTTAAAAATTGTAATGTGGGAAAGTGGTATTTTTCAACGCGTATTATTTTTAGGTGTATTTTTAGCGGAGTATTAAATCAGCAGTTGAAGTCTGTGGTATAATATTCTTCATTAATTTGTACTTGTATATTATAAAATAGGATTTTCCTGTATAAGATACGTGTTACTTTTCGAGATAATAATCGTGAAACTCGTTTTTTCTGCACGTTATGTAATAGTCGTTGTTGTAGTAGGGTTTTAATTATTCTGAAGTATGATATTAACTAGTTCTGTGGGAACTGATAACGTTTTAAACTACCTTATTTTCATACTTAATACAATTATCATTATTAGGTATATAAGTGTATTTTTCAACATGGCCTTATTTTTATATTGTGTAGTATTTTGAAGAACAGTATCCTTCGAAATACTAAAACTTCAATCACGCTGAAAACTTTAATAATGAACAAATAATAATTGTAAGTTATAAACAGGGCAATCAAACGACTCATTCAAGTACGCATCATAAATGATATTGTGCAACACCTATTGTACAGTATTATGTATATTGCACAATATCATAAATAGCACAGATAACATCAACGTGTATTTCAAAAAAACTTAGAACTCAACTAGCAATCACTAAAGTCTTCAAGATCTGCAATTTTATGTTGAAAGATAGCGCTACTGGTTTCGAGAATCCGGACACATTTTGAACAGGAGCATAATAACAACATTATATAATTATGAATAGTAAACAAATCTCACTCTCGCCATATTTATACACGAATGCTGAAGATCTAGAAGCGAGTGTTTGGTTTGGATGCGTCGCCGGTGTTGGTACCTACGTCATTGGAATTAACCGTAACAAACATAAACAAAGACTCCACGCGACCGCCACGTGCTCTTCCATAATATTTCGTTTATCTGCTGAACCAATCATGTGTGATATAATTCTGAGTCATCGCAAATTCGGCCACCTTCCGTCTGGCCGCAGATTTATGGTCACGTCTGTAGCTCGATTCTCCACTATCGACTTCTCAACGACTACCGATAACCCGCTAGCCAACGAAAAATTTTGCACGAAATTTGATCAGCGCCTATAGCGGGCCGTGTGGGAACTATTTTAGCAGTACATTTTAAATATCGATACTCGACAGTAATGACTGTAGAGAATTGTGGTACTGATTGACTCTTATCTAGAGTACCGACAAGACACTTTTATTTTTATTCATCCATAGTATCTAACGAATAATAAATTATACTTTAGAAATTAGACCTGCGCGGTTCTTCTCTCTTGTTATTTGGGTACAATGAAAAGCTGAGGGTCAATACCGACTACCGTATAGTAAAACTGAACTGTACCCTGCTTAGTTACATACGCTAGCTATTTATTAAGAACTACATTTTATGTATTGTTTGAAAATAACGTATCTAGTCTATTCATGAAAATTAGGTTTTCGACTATCATCATATACATTAATTAATAAACATCCATAGTGTGGTCTATAGTAATAGGAGTATATTTGAAAACTTCCGTCGTTCAAGAAATATATTCGAACTATTACAAAAAAATACTCATACACGTGTTCTATGTGAAACATGTCGCAATAACGATTACATAAGTGCTTTGAACCACGTAAATTGACGAAGTAGCTGTTACGCTATAAAGTGCGATTTATCACAGATCGGCCTCCACGTGTAACGGACTCTGTGACGAATTTGCTGTTATTGTATTACATCTATGGGTTCAGTTACAGTGTTATAACGATGGGCTTTAATGGCCAGTAGAGACGTGGTAGGACGAGGTGGGAAGATTGTAAGATAGTCTCATACTACTAGCAGTTGAATGAGGTAGAAAAATGCAATTAGGTAGCATATAGGTATAGGTCTGTAATCCATTAACAATATCGGGTTTGCTTGTTAGCGAATGATTAATAGATACATGTAGGTACTAAACATACTCGTAAGACTATCTAGGTTAGTTCTGTTTTACTAAAAGTTATTGCTGATATGTATACGTTTTTGTAAAAACCTGAACTACCCACAGTAAATCATGTGAACCAATTAATAAAAATTTAGAATTTTCTGCAACCTCCTTTAATTTCTTTCCTCTAACATCAACTAATCGGAAAATTTTAGCCCCTTTAAAATAGATTAAAAAAACGAAGGTCTTTTTAGAAACACTATAGAGCTTTATAAACTGAAAGAAAACTAGAGCATTTTCTCAAAAGGCAAGCTTTTGAAGCTTGGAAATACAATATTATACATGGCTGTCCAATTTATCAAAGGATACGTTACAGTAAACGATATAAGTATTGACATACAAGGACAGCCGATATATTGTTATAACAATCTCTAGGTCAGACAATATCGAGTTGCTCTAGAAAAATAAACGTAATACGAATTACCTACTTAGCCGATTGAAGAAGGCTGCATGACAAAAGCAATCATACATCTTGCCCGGAACAATAAAAAAATAAGAGAAGAATAACTCGGATAGAGTGGCCTGTAATTATTATAGAAGGCACCCTTACATATGTGGAAGTAAAACTGTTACCCTCTTATTCATAAACACACTATAGACCAATTTTAGTTAAAAGACTACTATAATATATTTTCTCTCTTTCATTTCGCTTAGGAGTGAAAGAAATATAACCTAATATAAGTCTTTCATAACTTCATAAAACCTTAAAATGCCTAACGTTTCGGCGCCGAAACGTTAGGCATTTTAAGGTAAAATGCGTGTTCGCGTTAATTTGCGTATTTTATTATACATTACATATAATGTCTCTGAATTCTGCCTAATATTTTAGCTTTATTCGAAAATAATAAATATAAGACAAGAAAGTAATCATATTGACGCTGAATATCGAATAACATAGGTCTCGGGGCTAACCGTCGTCAAATCAACGTCACTTAAGGCACCTAATATGACATGGACATATCACCGGCCTATGGAAATACGATGCTCATTAATACATCGATATGGCAGAATTGCCTTACTACCAAAGAACTAGTTCATAAATGCTAAGCCAGACTCCCAAAGAAGAAATTATTGTAATATTGCAAATGTATACCGCGTTTGGTTTTTAACAAGCCAAAATACGTTCTCATACACAACTTTTCTTTTAATGACAACCAACGCACTAAGAATTGCTCTCGAGTCGCGGGGACTTTTATAAACATAGAAACAACGGACATAAAGTATAACCAGACCCGAAAAAAATTTTTGTGGATCGCACAAATAATTATTCCGTGTGGGAATCGAACCCACGATCTCCCGGCGCAATGGTAACGGCGTGGCGACTACTGCGCCACGGAGGCAGTTTTATATGATCCAGTTGAGACTAAGAAAAACCGGGAGATGCTGCTGCAGTTATAGGCTAATAGGGAAATACCTGTTCTGTCGTCTCCAAGCACAAGAGTGAGTACAAACATCTGGACGGACTTACATCGACCTTGAAGAAGATTACTGAACTCCAGATAACAAATGTTCAACGTTTTGCAACATTGCATTTGATTTCAACACACTTTTTTTATAGATTCCATAAAAAATATTCCATTCAGCAGCCGGTGACTATCGAGTTAATACTCTTATTGCAATGCTCATTGTTGCGCAATACTTACCTAAAACGTTTTGTATCCTTTACTTAAATGACATCACTCACTCACGTTCTGCAAAGCTATTTTCTACCACTATCGATTATCCACAACTAGCTAGCTATCAATTTTGTATAAAAACCTGATCAACGCCCTCAGCGGGTGTCGTAGGAACTAATTCTTCGGTACATTTTAATGTCAAACTCAACAGTACCGATTGGAGAAAACTGCGCTGCTGAAGTACAAGAGATAGCAATAAAGCAGTGGATAGTTCAGAGGAATTATTAGCTTTCCAACAAAACAACAAGTTCATAACTTTGTAAGTAATTTGAATTTCTCAAGACAGCGTTGGTAATCGTTCTGTCGTCACTAGGGTAACCAATGTTACTATACTATTTGTTTTCATCAATAGCATAATAAAGGCATAATCGTCCTAGTAGAGCAACATGTAACTATGTCTAAAAAGTGCGTTTTGTTATAAATGTTACTGTAAAAGCCCGAACTGTGGTAAATCCTAAGATTTTCCGGTAAAACCTAAGATTTACCAAATCTCAATGGTAAAAGTCCGAACAAGCCAGAGTTTAAAAACTATGTTACGATATATAAAAAAATCCTCCTTCATGACTATGTTTATAACTATTTCACGGTATAATTATATACTGTGACATAGTTATAAAGAAGGAGTTTTGGGCATAGCGACATGGGTAGGTTAGGTTAGAAGGCTAAGGTGGGAGCGAGCGAAGCGAAGCTCCCACCTTAGCCTTCGTGGTTATTTTTTTTTGACCACCCAGAAGGAGGAGCCCCGCGAAGCGGGGCTCCGGCGACATCTCGATATCGTCAAGTGAATATAGGTAAAAGTTCGAAATAAAAGAATTGTTCGGACTTTTACCATTGCGAGTTGGTAAATCTTAGGTTATACCGGAAAATCTTAGGATTTACCACCGTTCGGGCTTTTACAGTAACATAAACACATGCAAAATTTCGGAAAATTCAAATTTTCATGACATGCAGCTCTAGGAGCCATTGGACGACGCTTTAAAGTTACACCATGCCTTTCCTTTTATATGTAGGTACTTATCTTGATTAGTAATGTCGGTGTATAAACTACTACTATGTATATGCTCCCATTGGTAAAAGCCAATTTTATCGACATTTTAGCGATTCATTTCACGATCATTCGAGGTTGAATACTTATGGTAAAAGACTTTTCACTAATCAATTTGATTTAATCAGACACAGAGTCTAGGCGTCCCTGTACACTAATGATTGAATGCTAGGTTCCCTCCTTAACTCTATCTTTATTACATTATCTTTGCATCAAAAACGGTCCATCAAAAAGGAACATCGCTTTGTTCTAGAGGGTACACTGTACAGTAATATTAAAAAAGCAATTCAGTTTTTCATTAAAATGCATCAAGAACATGGTTATAACAAAATGTTTATGATGTCCAGTCACGAAAATGTGAATGAAAAAGTTAGCTTTTCGCTACAAAGAATAATACTGTCTAGACTAGTTTTTATCTTCATATCTGTATACTATATTTATCAGTATAATGATATCGCTATGTTTGGTAATAAAACGATTACAATGGACATTTAAAGAAGTTGCATAACGATGTCAATATGACATGCCTACTATATTAATATTGACGCTATGTTATATGTCCGACAGGTAATGTATCCGACTGCAGGCCAGGTCCAAGGTTCGATTTCCAGGTTAGGTCTTTTCTAATTTGTATTACAATATTTCTCAATGAGAGCTGCAGTGACAGTAAGCTCGCCCCTAACAGATGTGACTAACATTGTTACATCACATACACCTTTGGGTACAGACGGTATATAGGTCTATTACATAAGACACATTTTTTAAAGGTTTTAATCGCAAGTTTGCTATTTATATGCTACGTACGTATGTAAGAAAGTTATTATAGAAGTAACTTACATAAAGGACTACCATATTTTCCTTCATTATCCCATATGTACATAGAATCATTGCTTCGTGAAACAATCTATATACATATAGTTAAATATAGACAAATGCATTGATCAAATAACTTGGCCCGTACATTGCATCAGTATCTGTTTGTTGAACTTTGTTGGCGTTGAAAGTAGCTGGCAAAGCGCGAGCTTCGTTCAGCAAATATTTGCATAGCTATCTCGCTCTGATTTTTGATGACCTATGATTCTCTAAATATAAATATAGGCACAAACTTTGGCCGGTGAGCTGCATTTTATCATGACTCATTTGTAATAGAACAACCCTTTTTCGTGAAACTCACCTATCTATTTAATTATGTATATAAATACCCTTACTGTGTTACAAATAAAAGTCGTGTAACTTTTAATTAGTTCTACAGTGTCAGTGGTTTGTCACTTTTTATCAATTTCGAAATTGTTTATGAGTGATAAAGCCTGAAAGAAAAAACTTCATGCCTAATATAACCTAACACGATGTTAATTAAATAAGCAATTTTTGCAAAGTTTTGTACCGTGAGATGCCTCCTTTTCAAAAATACACAAAAAAAATCTCTTTTAAATAATGACTTGTCACTAAATTTTTTATTTCTTTGTTACTTCAGCTTGCAACTGGTAAGTAGAGTACATTTATTCATATAAAAATAGTAATCCAAAACAATGTCCAGCGGTCGTCATGACCCGTTTCAACGTCACATGTCTAGTAGAGTAATTACATTATATTTATTAACTCTTTACTTAATAAGAACAAAATAAATACCGCTGAAGGCTTTGGATGAAAAGATAATTGTATTATACATTAGGTTAAATACTAGATTTAGTGGAGTTAGAAATAAATATTGCTATCGTGCAAAATGTTTTAGAAACTGCAAAAACAAATGCGTATTTTGTCATACATTTGATAAAATAGTTGATTTCCCATAATTTTTTTTGATAGCTATTCTTAACAATAGGTACCTGTTACGTGTTTGCATTCAGCAACAAAGATTAACTCAAAGTTAAGGAGAGTGTACAAAGTCAAAACGCAAAAACAAGTATCAAGACTACTTTGCTAAACAGAAAAACCCGTTTAAAAGGAAGCCGCAAACAAAGAGAATACTGTCATAGGTGCAAAACTCAAAGCGACTTCCACTCTCACCGTGTAATAGAGGAGAGATGTACAGACATGAGCATACATAATAGTCACATTCGTACAACAGGAATAGCTACGGTGTAGATCAAATTAGAAGGAACACAGACAAGAAAAGCTACGGTATATTTCATATTCAAAATCACGTTGAAGCCACCACCTGAAAAGTTTTAAGGGAACTGTATATTCTGTATAACTTCTGTGTCATCACATCTTATTTAGAAGTAATAATTACAGCGATTTGAATCACAATTTGCATAGGAAATACGCCAAATATTTCCATGAAGAAATTGCTTAAGCATTCGAAACACGAAACACAAACACTGAATCATAATCGCGCGAGAAAAGTGCGCTTCAGTTGTTTGACCACGGAAAGTTGGCAAAAGTTGAAAATTAATCGAAGTTGTGACCGAGCTCGAATAATTTAGTGAAACAATGTGCTGTTGGCTAATTCGCATAGTTCGCGCCAGATACGGCCGATTAACGAAACCAATTTTCCCGAAGTAACTGCGTTTTACAGCATATATGTACTGAAAATGCCATTATACGAGTATATTGCAGTGCAACTTCTTAACGCGTGGTAACGTATAAGTTTGGACGGATTTATAATCGAATAATATTCCGAAGCCGATATTTTCTCTGGAAGTACACATCTTAATTCAAATAAGCTTTAAAATCATGTATTATTCAATCAAAATTAAACCAAATAATACAATAAATAATACTATCAATTTATTTCAAAAGCTGTGAACGTGAAAAGTTTAACAATTCTGGTATTAGCGAGTTATTTACTCATACAACAAAGAATTAAAAACATTGAACCAATTTTGTTTTACTGCCGGAAACTACTACAAAATTAACATGTTTTGTTAATAACAGTTCTGTTTGCAATGCGCACATTAAAATAAAATGTTTAGAGGCTGTACAAATTGTTGTAAAACATAAAAAGTTGGCAGCTTTTTAAAACTTTGTTGTAATTTTAAAAACAGAACTTTTATGACATTATATATTTTTTTATCACCATTAGGTTTTTCGTAATGGAGAAAAATGGCTTTACACGAATATACTGGCCAGTATCTCTGTGGAAAGTGGCAAGGTTTTAGCTGAATTAATTTATAGCCCCTTGGCTGCAGTGTTGCCAATAAAAACGTCATAAACGCGAAATCCTCCGGTCCTGACCTAGCTATTACTAAGACCTCGAAGATGCTATTAACAAACCCACATATCCTCAACACACCCATTTGCAACAAGAAACGTCACTTTCGCGAGTATAGGAACATAGTTATAACTTTTGCAATGTTATATTATATTAGTGTTTTATGTTAAAATAAATAAGTTTGCTATCAATCGCTTTTTAAGTATATAAAACACTTTCTTTTCTAAACCGTTGTACATTCTAAATGTTTTAAAAGGCATTTTGCCAAAAATCTTTTGCTATAAATACATAAATTATAAATCATCTGACCGATGTATTATTCATATTTAATAGCGACATTTTAATATGACATTTACTTCGAACACGTGTGTACTTCTAGTCATTATAGGGCAGACCCTGATCTGTTAATATAGGTACCTACTACATCCTATTAGTAGTAGTATTTACTGAAGAAACTACAATAGGAAAATGTACAGTGCCGAATATTATATAATAGTGTCTTTTTTACACGGCCTAACTTTAGCAGCTTGCACGGTTGTAGCTGCAATTTTACTCTTAAGTTAAACAAAAAAAACATGCAAAAATCGGCTGAATTTCTGCATTCTCGTCTACCATACCTTAATATTTATTCCACAATTCCCAAAAGAACTTAAAAACATACAACTGATTGAATCCCACCCACGCAGTTAGCATTCCGGGTATTGTAAAACTTTTTTTGTTTATATGACACCTACATTTTTTGTCAGAACTGAATTAGTTATTTGTTTACATGACACGGATCATCTGGGTACTCCCACGCGAAGCGATATATTTCAAAATGCGTTAGACTGCTGGTCGATTCAACTGAAACGATTATTCTTCGAAAGATTTGATCGGATGAATGTTCTGTAAACAATGGATGTGTTTGCGATATGTATCGCTTTAAACGAGCACCTACACGTTGAAACATCGAATAAATATACGGAACGGGAGATTGTTTCACCAGATTACAACTTATTCCGCCTACTGACTGATAAACGTTATTAGAAAGTTGCACCAAGCTAAAAGCTGAATGGAATTGTTAAATTTCTATTGAAAGGACCGCGATATACAAAATGGTCAATAGCGGAAAAGACCGCGTGTTGTAAACAGACAGTAGGGTAGAATTACAGAAAGACGAAAGATTTTTTCGTTGAATTAACGTAAACCTCTTGGTGTTAAGTGTGTTAACATATACGACGTAAAAGCTAGTAATGTAACCAAAATGCAGTTTCGGAGAATTTTCAAGACCGCAATTCCAGTTTAAGCTAGAGCATTTAAATATGATTGTACTGTAAATAATGTTTCTTTGTTCGTGGTATTGTCCGTATCTGTAAAAGGCTGCTCCTTTTGCTTTTTGGTCTTTACAATTCTCACTCCACGTATTTTTATAGAACTTTTGTACAATTTCATTTTTATTATTTTGATAATGTACAAAGTTTACTGCCATAACTTTTGACTTTAAAGCTTGTTGTGTATATAGTATTATTTTTTATTATTTTTTAATATATTAGCATTGCATTCTCTACATTATTAACTGTTGAACCGATTTTGTGATGAATCCCGAGCAACATTTTCTTAATAAATATCAGAAGCAAGTATATTAAGGTAAAGCCAGTTATACTTATTTCTATTGTGCCACTATCTCCACACGTATATTCAGCAGACCAGAAAATGGTTATGTGTAAAGCTGTTAACTTTAGTAGCCAAAATTTATTATTATGAGCTTGCCGTGCTAGCTTTGTTTGGATAATTAGTTATTTACGTATTTATAGTTTATGTGGTATCATAAACTGCTACCGTCCAGAGATATATTGACGTAATAATTTGCAGCGAACGTTTTAATCCATTAGTTTTAGTGTCGGAACTAATATATGTTCTAGCACAAATAGATATACTAAACTCCTATATTTAAAGTAGGATACAAAAATAATTTAAGATTATCCACATCTATACTGCTTTTGGCACTAACTATCTAACTTAATACGGTCTGCTTTTGTAAATAAGTAATTCAAGTTAAAAAATACAACACAAAAACCTTTTCACCTCGAATACGTTCTACACGAGCAATAATGAAAACATCATTAAACAATCAGAGATACACGAAAAATGTATTAAAATAAACGTGGAAAACCATCGTTGAAAATGTAAAAACATTTCAAGCGTAAAAGGCTACTCGCAGCCCAGAGGCCTTTATTTATTACGAACTTGAACTTCGAGGCCCAAGGCCACACCAAAAATAGGAAAAACCTAGAGGATGATGAATTGAATCGAGATTATCATAATGCCGTCGCACTCCATTCCCGCGGGAACAAAACCCCGTCGGTCTATTGTGCGTACGATACGGATAATTTATTATACCCACTAGTTTTCTCCTCCTCCATCTGGACAACAATTAATCATTACAACCTAAGAAATTAATTATAAACGTTTCCATGAAAACAAATGTCTGGCGGTTGGCGTTTGGAAATGAAAATTCATTAGATGCTACACAGCATTTACGGAGTTGAACGTAGGTTGGAGGAAAAACGGATGTGTGATAAATTTTGCCGACCAACATAAATTATGAACAGGAGCATCTTAAGCAAATTTCTCCTTAACACGCGAATAAGTGATCTCATAAACAATTCCCTTAAGTAATACGCCCGTCAGTCTCATATAAAAAGTAAAACAAGTTATATGTTTATATTAATATGAAAACAGCTTTAGAGGTTATATTGTAGCTGCAGTAGACTCATTAGAATGATACAAGTTTTAGTAAGTTTTTCTTTTCTTTTGTAAATTATTCATGTCGAACATTATACTTGATATGTATTTATTACAGAAAATTTAAGCACGAGTATGGCATAATATCATTAACACTTCAAGAACTGGTATCAGACCTCCACAACTGAGGAAAATCAATTCACAACACACTTCGAATCCCATTACCGTAACATTAAATAGTGGAAAATAAAACTATAGAATTTGTTCCACTTCTGTAAAACAGTGGTATCGCCGTAATGCATTTAAATGAATTAACCCAAAACGTAAGTGTCTCTGTGTCCTTCAGAAAATTTACGCTGTCTATATATTTTCAGCGAAACAATTAAAGCGGATGCCTCTTTAAATTACATTCTCAAAGCAAACGATCTGCAGAAAGGGCTCAATTTACATATATCCAGTATTCCGCACAGAATTATAGGTGTCAGGTCTGGCCTTGGGTTTTTATTGAACTTATTCCAGTACTAAAACTAAAGTACTTTCCGAATATTACTCGAGTAATTTGAATGCAAAAATACAAATTTTGGGGCTTTTATTTTAAAGTATATCCGATCTAATGATCAGAAAAGTTTAGTCGGATAGGTTGGTTTGCTTGACACGTTCGGCTACGATGCGTTCGAAACCCTTAAATGCTTATAAACATTAAATCTCAAACAAACCACAATCACGTTTCAAGCGACCTCTAAGGTCTACGAGTTAATAGCTATGCAATGAAAAGTTTAAAAGTAATTTTTCAACTCACGAGAGCAAAATATGAAGGAATGTTTTTCAAAAGAAAGAACCTAATTATGCAGAGACTTACTGCAGGTCTTCAAAAGGCATTTCCTGTCTTCTCTTTCATATTTAACATAATCCGCGGCTCCGGCCCATGCAGACTCTGCTTTTAAAAATTAAACCTAAGCAGTATATACTTTGTGGCAAATAACACTCGGCTTCTATAAGTGTAAGCGAGAGATCAGAGTTTGTTGATACTAATAGAAAGAGATAGGTTTAGGTCAAGAGACAGGACACTCTTCCTTGCGTTGTTCAGTAGACGTCGCAAGGAACTTCGACGTTGGAATTAAAAATAAATTTCAATTTCAGCTTCCAGAATCCAAATAATTCAAGTGACTTACAATATGAAGTGGAGCGACAAGTAATTAAATTGCGACGGAGATATTTTACAGCGCGTTCCTATTTAGCAAACGGTTTGTTGCTTATAGTTTGATAACAGAATTTCGTTCGCTGCAAATTACGTTAAGGGTTTATACAACTATAATGGCTCTTTTCAAATGATAATTTAGATAGAATTTCTATATTTCATATCTCAAGTAAACATTCACATACTTAAGTACCATTGTCTTCTCCTAAGTTGGTATCCAATATTACCAAGATAATTCAATACCATTTCGATTCTGTAAATGTTCATAGTGGTTTTTAAATAAGTTCATAGAACACCAGGCTTTAATTTTAAATGGTTTTGCCAACTGAAAACCTGCCTTAATCCGTGTTCTTCACAAATAAATTCGTTACGAGGCCCGTCAAGTTCCCGGTTATTTACAAATTAGGAACATCGAAAATAACCGATGACGTAAAAAGGAAATTAACCAACATTAGGTTCTTACAGTATCATACATACCACGTGACGGCCTTGAGGGAAAACATCAAATATAATTAAGAGATGTTATCTTCTAGATACGACGGCCATTTGCGGTTATTGGAGATTAAAAGGGTACGTTAACATAAGCAATTAATATCACCATCAGTTAACAAGTTTACCACGTTGATTGCCCTATGCATTGTTCGTGGAAATACTCTTTCAAATTGGTTTGACTATCGATCCAGAATATTGCTTTTATGTTGGCTCAGTGAGTACTGGTCACTAGCAGCCCAAGATCAATTTGGAAAATAATGAAAACCTGACCAAAGGGAATCTTGATGACGAAGAAGCAATTAACTAAGTGTAGTTACTACAATATATAATACTTAACTAATTTATCTCGCTGCTTTCGCGTTGAAAGATTTTCTTTTAATAACTGGCTCCCGCTATTGGCATATCAGAATGCAGATTAGAATAAAAAAAGAATTCTAAAATAGGATGAATCAAAACATTTTTTTAAGAAAACGTGTACTCTTAAAGAAAAATGCATGTGTGTTTTTAAGCCAGGCCAAAGAGAAACCAGGGAAACCATAATTAAATTAGCGGTAAGGACCATAATTTTGATTTCAGTGTGTTTCTTTAGTCTCTTACGCTCTTTTGCACCCAGTAACATAATATCAATGAATTGTCTAAGAATTCTAATCATTGTATTGCTTGTCAAATAACATATACAACAACATCTGAACTACATATTTTAGGTGCATCCCAGTGATCAAATCGCATAATAATCTTGTACAATAAATAAGGGGTTTTATGTATCATGAAACAGTTCTCGAGGAAATCGTTACGTTTCTTTACGACCATATTTATCACATCATCGTTTCACGGGAATCATAAAATGAATCAGTTTTACAGCATAGAAAAGGTTAACGTTATGTTCAGGTACATACTTGTTTTATAAAAGTAATATCTATGCTTTTCTTTCGAATTTTTTACTCGTGATTGTCTCACTTCTGGGCAAGGGTCTCCTCCCGAATGATGTAGGGGTTAGGCCTTGAGGCACGATGGCCAAGTGCGGGTTGAGGACTTAATTCTTTATTAATTACACGATATGATATTCATATAAATTACGGGCTGTTTTACTTATCAAGTACATTGTTAAAAAATATTGTTATAATGTCTTTTCGTACGAACATTACAGCTGCGCCTTAAAACCCTACTAGCGTTTTAGGACTTAGCATGACTTTTAATAGTCTTTACCCTGCCTAGAGTCTTATAAATATGGCTACGATGGACAAACCTTTTTTGCAATACCACTTTGTTGCAGAAATTATCAAGTTCAAACAAACAAAAATCTTACGCTTTATCATAATTACCATACGTTCGTGTTAGTGATAGCGCAATTGCAAGCTTTTAGTAAAAGTTTATAATAATATGCGAGAAAATTCTTCATAAATATTTATAGATTTGTATGATTCACTTTTAAAATGTTTTAATACATTACTTGTTCGCAATATAGCAATTTCAGGAATACCTTACTAACACAATAGGTACATGAGTACTTTCTTTAGAATCTATATCTTCCTGTTTTTTCACTTAAACGAAGAAATAATGCGAATTGAAGTTTCATTACAACTCATAGAAAGACGTTCCATCTCCCACTTGATTGATTAACGAATGACACAGACCGATCTGTCCAGACGTCCAAACTTTTATAAATGCTTTTTCCATTAAAAAAATCATAGGAAGTAATTCAAAGCTAACAATATCTATGTCGAACATTTTTAGTTTGTTTACACAACGATTTATATTTGGGCTGTGTAAATATTTACCAATCACAGTTGTTGAGTTCAATACCGCTCTTGATGCGTTATGATTCATCGCTAATGTAAACGGAGCGGGAAAATGGGTCGAAAATAAGCTGTTACATTTATCTCTGCGCTATAAATGTACGGAATGTATTAGAAATACTAAAGTACAAGAGGTAGCAACTTGTTTTTGGTTTAACTTCCTTTTCTACAATATAGGGGGAAACCAATAACTTTTTATTTCATCATGTTTCTAGAAGAAAGTATAAGCTAAAAGAGATTTATAAGACGACGACCATTACCATGGAAAGAACAGGCCAATTTGAAAACAATTAAAGCAAGCGTTCTGCGAATATAACTTTAATAATAAAGCAGTAAAGAAAATTTATTTGGAAATATTGCATTAAGGCGAAGCGGATGACGGCTCAGGACCGCGTGGTCCTTCCCCTATAAAAAAATATTTCACCTTTGTCTCGAAGTAGACTTCTAAAGACAATATTGAAGGGGTCACCTGGCTTTCTCCGCATTCGCCACTGCACCGGCGGCGGCGCCGGGCTGCCTGAGCCCGACGATGCCAGCTTGAAGCCGTCACCTTGAACAAAAAGAAACATATTGTAATAACATGCTTAGGGACAACTTAAACATAACTTTATAGCGCTGGCTATGCACGTTTATGTTTATGGTTAAATCTGCTAGGATTTCGATGCAGCTTCCTAAAAAGGTGTTTACCAGTATGCATCACAAATTGGATAGTCATCAGTAAACTACACCTTGGACGATTGTCAGTATGATTGACGGCGCTTAAAGTTCTTTGTAAACTTATCCGCTGTAAAGATTATCATATCAGAGAACTCCACCAAATTTGGAGTTATTGGAGCTTAAAAAATAAGGTCACTGGAAATTTCAGTTTTATCAGAAGAATTAATTATAAAAAATCTTATTTCTAAATCCAAATAAATTCGATCAGAAAGAGAATCAGGAAGTCATTAATTTGTTCACTGTTTGGAGTAATGGTACATCTAACGACATCTGTTGGCATTAGCTACAACTAAAATGTACGTGACAACACCGTAGAGTCGACCTTCAGTCCAGTCTGGTTGCCTACGCAGATTCGAATTAGTAGCCATGAATATCGCTAGATGGCGTAGCTGGTTGTATATCATTGAAAAATAGTTCTAAAAGTTATTTTACTTAAACTATTTCGCATTGACTGCAAGACCTAATTTGGTAAAGATTAGATACTTTGAACTTATTTTTATCTTATAGTTGTTTGAATAGGACAAAGAAGAAAAACTTAATTAAAAGAAATTGAATAGTGCTTTAAATTTATTTTGCGAGTTTAAATCACCGAAACACAAAACATATCAAGACGCCGTGTAGTAACTATACAATGCATACATATTCTTAATAACTGCTGTAATGTTTTATCGTAAAAATCTATTTGATTTTAAATTTAAGTCCTATCTATAGGACGGAAAAATTCTGCTCTGATCTAATCTCCGAAAGCGCTAAACCGATTTAACCTCTCTCCTACATATAGCTTTGTTAAATGGTAGAGTGGTATATTTAATATGCAACTACGTGACCAACAAGAGTCACAGTAATTAAAACCATAACCATTAGAATAAATTAATTTATATTGAAACTTGATAAAGAATAAAGTAACTATAAATCTTGATGGTTCTATCATAAAATATCAATATGGCTTATGCATTATGCACTAACATGTAAATTTACCTCACTCGTAATTAAAAGAGATCTTATGCATGGCCTTACATAGAGAATAGTCATGAACGAAATTTTCTAACAAACAGAGGATTTGTTACTTTTTAAAATGGAATATAATTGATTTTTGGAGCGATATCGAGAAATAAAAAAACACAAAAGGTTTAAAAGAAAAGAGTACACAATTAGTCTGCATAAGTTTATGGTGCCAAAAAGAGGTAATGCAGAGTTGTTGATTTAGAGGAAACATGAAAAGTTATATGAAGTTATAGAAAAAAAACTGTCTTAACTATATTAATTATTCAGAAAGACAATCAAACCTTAAGGCTATATAAATACGAAAGCGAAGTCCTGATTGGACATTATTTTTATATTAAAAATTAAAACCATACACACTATTACGCACTCAAGCAAATCTTTTTCGTAGATGGCACTTAACATTAAAGATTACTTTAGCTTCTATTTTCAGAAAAAAAAAAAGATAAAAGGTCGACTTTTGAAAGTGAAATTATTATCTATCGTCTCGACACTTCGGTCCGTTTAGATTATCTTACGAAACATCTTTGTGGCCTTTTTTGAGACAGTATATTTTTTCTTAGAAGCCAATAGCTACATCTGGGAATATGAAAAGGAAAAAAGATATTGTTACAATAGGCTTTGGGAAATTTCGTTCCGTCTTTCGGCGAATTACAAGAATTCGTGTTTTAGAAATACTTGTTTATTTTATTTTTTTGTATATAAATGAATACATTCGACCTTTCTTAAAAGAAACATATTTAGCAAATAATTTGAAATTATGCGTAGGTCAGCCTGACTGTTCTGCCTTCGCTATTTTATTTTTATTTTTTTAGATAAGATTCAGAAAACTGTTCTAATGTTACTATACATCACTTCTTCATTAAAACAACATTCTAAACGTAAACTAATTAAAGCTCCAACTGCATCCAAGAGCTTAACAATGGCTGGCTGAAACTGTCAGTTCTCCCAACACCATTAATTTGTTTTAGTTGAAAGTTTACCGGCTTTTGACAGACTTAACGAGACTCGGAGAAATACAGTCACACTTTACTGTCCTTTTGTTTTCCTCTATTTATTCTAACTTGTTTAAACTTTGCTGTTAAAAAAACAGCCAACGAGTTGGAGTCGCGATCGCAGGAGCAGGATCGTAAAATTGTTTAAAAAACCGCAAGAAGATCATGTCTGTGTATAGACGAGAGATGAAATTTATTGTATACAATTTCTTTTAGTATTTTTTTGTTGAAACAGCAAAAGAAATACACTATTTTCTGAAAATTTAAACTATCACGTTTCATGAGATACAGCTTGGAGACAGATAGACAGCGGAAACTCAGTAATAGGATCCCGTACAAAGGGTATACACTAAATAAAATAAAATGGCATCGCTTTCCAAACTTTAACGTCACTCGTCATTTTATTTTACTCCCAGTTTAAATACATAATTTAGCAACTCGTTTGACGACCAATTTGCAGAGTAGACGAGTAATACGGGGAAATTGTCCAATTCAATGGAAGTAATACCCGTTAAGTACTTCTGTGTAGATTATTTTTTAATCCGAGTAAA
Source organism: Anticarsia gemmatalis (assembly GCF_050436995.1). NCBI lineage: Eukaryota > Metazoa > Arthropoda > Insecta > Lepidoptera > Erebidae > Anticarsia > Anticarsia gemmatalis. The sequence goes on from NC_134760.1 coordinate 7,369,601, forward strand.
AGCATTGGCCTCACAGTTAATTGTGTTAAGGCGGTCATAATGAAGGAACCTTAGATTGAATTAGTAACGTCTGGAATCATTACGTGGGATTATAGTGAAAAGTTACATTTACTGGTGGAACTACCACGCAAAATCTATGCTAAAAATAAAAGCTGAAGAGTTTGTTTGTTTGAACTCGCTAGACTCAGGAACTACTGATCCATTTTTTATTAAATATTCTAACTATTTGGTGAGAAAATTATAGGCTTTAGAACATCACGCTATGACTAATAAGCAATAGGTTTTACTAATAAGCAGAAGCGGGGGACACCGCGCGCAGTTGCCAGTTGCTGGTACAATTTACATTAAAAGGTCGAATATAATCATGAAAATGATTCCGAGTATTAAAAGTTAATGTAGCATGAAAGTGCCCTAGTTAAGTATTGCAATATGCAACGGCACGTTGCGCTTTTATTGGTATTTTAAAGGAAGATAGATAGATATGATTATTTTATAACATCACGTATGTTATGTATTCAAAAGTATGAGCAGAATGGTCACAATTCGTGGTTAACATTTATGTTCCGTCATCTATGTAATAATAGCATCACTATTTATTTATTTTTAGGACATTTTGCACGTTTGCTTGCTAGAGAATGCCTTGGCTATTATATCCGTCTTTATACATCTTTTGTTGGTAAATAAAAAAATATTATCCAAAGCCTACACTACTTCTTTTGAGTCGAAAATCGAACCTGAGAAACTTATTGTTACCAGATGTAGTATATGGACTTACTTGTACATGGTTTAGAAATATGATACTTGCACCTCATTTCATGATAGCTTTGGATTGATAACGATCAATCTCGATTACTTCCTCTAAATGAACATTGATCCGAACTTACCCTGCCTTTCCATCAATCCGAAGTGGATTGATGATAGGGGTAGCACGGATAGATAATCTATAGCTAACCGACATTTCTGTAGAATAACATTGGTCAGATCTCCATTGCTGATTACTGTTTTATATTTATTATACGGTAGCGCGAGTCTCTTCCGTTCGTACTGTCGAGTATCGAAAGTTTGACATTTAAAATGTGCTGCCAAAATAGTTCCTACGACGCTCGTTAGAGGCGCTGATCAGATTTTCATACAAATTTTCTCAATAGCTAGCTGTTGTCCATAGTAGTTAAGAATAAAGCTACTGTCTTATTTTATCATTACTGTATGACTTGAGAAAAAAAATTGATAACTAAAATAAAAATTGATGTACAAGTAAAGAGCTTAGCAGTAGGTATCTGGTACTGCTTACCCACCGAGCTCCACTCGAGCAGGAAGTTTCATTCCCAATTTTACTGATGTTTTTCTATCAATTACGATTTCAGAACTAAACTACTAAACTGACTTAGATGAAATATAATTTTGAGATATTAGACGCGCGGAGTCCAACATTGATTTGATTTTTTAAAAATCGGCCCGGAAAACGTTTTATTACACGTGTATAAAGTCTTGCGGATCAGCCAGTAGTATTATAGTTTAAAAAATATAATACAAGGGCAAAGATAATAACCCATTTTTAATCTAATAAAAGGAGAGTGATCCGTTCCCGGTAGGCTTTACACAAAGGTCGTGTAATGAAGGATTCGTATCTATCGGCTAAGCCTCTAACAAAAGAGAAGATCTCCTTTGATATGATTACATTATTTCTATACGTGTAATGATTTTTCTCATCCACGAACAATTTGTATTCAGTTTGCTTTCAAAAAAGATCACAAAGTTAGATAGTAAAACCGAGGTCTCGTTAGTAAAAAGGGCCAAAACATTTGTAAGACAGCCGGCTTTAATTGGGTTGCTCGGAACTCCACTAAGTTTATTAGACTTGACCGAAACAGTTCTTTGGTAATTACCAACTTAGTTTCAAAGCAAACGAGTGCCGTCAGTACATCTTTGTGTCTTTATATAGAACTGGCTTTAAAGGACCCTCTTGACCTAAAAAGTTATCTTTCTTACAAAATTTTAGTCTATTTTTGTGGCATATTAATAAACCTGTATTTTTGTAGCAGATATTGATATTATGCAAACTAATATTTTAATAGCTCCGATCCGCTTTTACAGCTAAGCGACTGAACCGATTGTTACGAAGTTTTAAATGTGAATAGTTTGAATATCCGAGGTCAAACATACTTCTACTACCTAAGTACCCTGGATATGTATTTTCAGCATAAAAATTCTCAGATATTACTGCGGCCATTCGATAACGATGAATGATGCAAAAAGAACTATAATACATGAAATATCGAGACGGCAATGTTTTTGGTCGAAATAAACCTAGAAATAGAGTATCCCATTTCCTATTACAACTGTCACTAATGTTAGCTGTCTAAGAGGTCAGGGTTGCCAAGACAAATATTAAGAAAAATAAGGAGCCCACTAAATGTTCGCCCGCATCGAACTTAATCAAAAGAGAAATAGGAGCATTAGGTGAGACAAAGACATTTTCACTTGGCCTATATTTTTCTATTTCTTTGAATTGACATGTAAGTAACTGTGAATGGTATATGTACCATGTACAGCAAGGTGGATAAAATATATTTAAAATAAAAAATAACTTTAAAAAAAATGTTAGGAAATGTACCGTACATTTCCTAACACTTTTTTTAAAGATTTCCTCAGCGCAGCGTACCCTGAAACATTCTTTATGGTGAATAAATAATTGTTTCGGGTTATGTATTCATTTATTTTTAAGGTGTCGTCATATACGTAAAAATAATCTGACTGAGAGACTGACACCAGTTGCAGAAGTAAGAACTAAAGTATAAAAAAAATAAAAATACCTCTTATCTAAATGTCGTTAGTTCACCAAAAGTTTATTCCTTTTTACTGTCCCTTAAATATTTTACGAATTTGTACAGCTTACTGGTATGTAAACAGACGTAAAGGTCACAGAGAAATGGGGACCATCTTAAACCCTTTTCACTCAAATTATATTGAGTGGTGTTGAAGTAGCATTCCTCGTTAATGAACGTTTTTCCATTTCAATTACGGTTTAGGACTCAAATGTTAGGGTAACGGCTTCACACTTATACTTAATAAAAAAAAAAAAATGGAAACGTTCATTCATATAAGTAAGAAATAAGAATTTTTAGTGCAGATTACATTGGCGTCCAACAAGCAAGTTTTAAACTATCTATAGTCTTTTCTTTCTTATCATCGATTCATAATTATTACCTACTGATATATAAAACTACATTAACCAATTATGATTAAAAAACTTTTTTAACAGTGGGAAAATAAAAAAGATCATGAAAAAGTTCAGGTGGTTTAATTCTCACCACATATTCTTTGATGCATCCATAAAATTTTACAATAAACGTGAAAGTTGGGCCGTTTCCATCTGTTCCCATGATAATAATATTTTGTGAGCGGGAGGAGTGTGCTAAAAAATTCGTTAATATGAGTTTTTACGACATTCATGCGGATTTTTCAATGCAGTATAGCACCTACTTCGCGAATCAGATTAGCGAGGTAGTAAAAGCACAATACTTAGAAACTGGCAGTAGCGCGATTCTGTACTTCAATCGACTATCGACAACACAATTAGTTTTAGTAAAACTAAAGAATACTTACTTTCTTTATAGTGAGGGTCCAATTCACACTTTTGAAATAAGTGCACTGTCGCAGCAAATTAATTAACACGATATAAAAACTTCATCTGATAGTTATCCGGAAGTGGTGAAACCGGGCCGAAATAATAATACCTAATAATAAATATTTCTTTATTCAAGCAACCGGTACTCAAATGGGGTTAGTTAGTTAGTTATTAATTGTAGTATGTAGTATGTACTTCCAATATTTTGTAGTTAAAACATCGTCTCTCGACAGTTTTATAGTTTAATCTCTACGTAGGTTGCAATGGAACTTCAACTATTGAGGTGTCAAGTGCTAAAGGATATATAAATCTGAAATAATAATGACAGTATCACAACTGGTTTGAACATGGCCCATTTCGGCATATTTCTCTTATCTATCTATCTTTACCGGGATGGATATTTACTTTATCCAAAGCTTATGTACCCTATTTCAAATGCAATCACTCCAAAAACTCATTTGCCTTCAATTTTACAAGTTCAATGCTAAATATGTAGCTTAAAGAAGTTGTTTAAAACTAGTCCAATTTTTAATATTTTTCTAAGCTAATATTTAGTAGTTACTTAGTGGATCCTGAACTCCTGAATAAATGAAACTAACTCAGACACTGAATAGGCTATAAAATGAGTAAGTACTTGAGTAAACATAACATTTTTTATCTTGTATGAATCATTGCAGATTGTGTGTAAACTTACGAGAATGTCGTTTATTTTGTTTGAGTATTCGAGCTATTTCGCTTTTGGGAGCGGACGGGAAATTAAACGCACTGTGAACATAGCGAATTGACGGGAAACTGCCAAAATATTTACTCGCTCGGGTTCTCAAATATGTTCAATAGTTGTGTACTACTTTCCAACTTGTCGAACTGTAAGTATTAATAAATGATTAGTTGCCAGACTTGGGAATACGAACTCGAAACTTGAATACACTTATGTAATATTGGCACAAGATTATGCAGTTTTAATAAGGTCTCGTTCTAAAACGCTTTAGTTCTTCACCAACTATGGATAAGACCTTTTACATGTAGGATATTTTGTGAAAACTTGTGTTCCTATCAAATACATGATTTTGCGTAAAACACTTTTGTGGGCCTGTGAGGACGCGATTGGAGAAATCAGTTCAGAAACAAAGTCGTGACCCTTTTTACGCAATTTATTTTTGTTTTCCGTATTATTTCACAGACTAGGTACTAATCAAATCCCATCGTTTCAGCGATGTATACTAGACAAACGATTTAAACGTCTGGTTAAGTTGGTAGCGGTACTAATCACAACTTTAAAATATTAGTATTATTCCTTCAAATTCAGTACCAACCGTAATCAATTTCACAAATATTCTTCAAATCCTTTCGATTCTGCAAAACCAGGCTATAAATGGTACAAAATATCTGACTGCAGTCACGTATTCGCAATGTAAGTTCTTATCAATGACATGTTAAGAGTAATACGATTGCTTAGAGTAAACTGAAGTGAAGTATCAAGTGCAGCAGGTTTACAGGAAAAAGTCGCATTTAATTAAGAAGATCAAACGATTTTCTGGGAAAAAAATCTATGTTTATCTTGTTTTTAAATTAAACTGTACTATTAATAACGCTGGATAAGAAATTCTTACCGTGTTTAAGACCCGTTTAGTCGTTTAGTAATATGTGCACTAAGTTACATATAGAGTTTCTAATTGTTCTTTTATAAAAAAAAAAATATATCGACATAGCAAATTAGGTACATATACATATGTTAGAATAATGAGTGCCAAGTAATTTATAACAATTACTTTGCATGACGCAACAGGTAAATTGTAACTGCATCCATTTCTGTTTTCTTAAAATAAGTCGCTAAGTACATTTATTATTAGAATATATTAATAAATACAGGAAAGCTGTGGCTGACACAGTTACAGAATCTACTGACACATTAATAACAAAATCGAAATAATGGCTCACAAACGCAGTAAGTTTACGGATTAAACCATAACAAAACGTACCCTCAAATAAACTGCCTATAAACAATAAACACAGCATTCATAATTCTATTACACCCACATTTCTCTCGCACAAAACCATTTGGCAAATCGTAATTAGCCATAAGCCTATTTTTGTTGCCGCAATAAAGTGTCCATAAAATTCGCCGTACAGAGTTCCCCAAATATTGTTGTGGTACTAAATGTAAGTCCCTCCAATCTTCGTGAGCTCTCATACACCAAGTATATGAGAGAATAAAGGCGAAAAATGCGTGTCCCAACCTTTCCCTTGAAGGCAAACCTTACATTTGCCGCAGACATCTCGTAAAAGTAACATGTGCCTGCTTCCGTAAAATAAAATGCTCTGACCACAACAACAAAATTGAAAAGAACGCATTGCATTATTCATAAGGAAGTTTTAATATATTGCTAGGTAAATTTTCGTCTACATAACAGCTTGTGGCTGCAAATATGTAGGTAAATAATTTAGTTTACGCTTGACGTTACAATAATATTTCTTTTGTAAATCATAACAAAGAAACTAGAAGTTAAAATATAACTGCGCATGTTCTAAATGTGTGTAATTTGAAACATTATGTAGGTATAGGCCACAAGAAAATGTATAATGTGTACAAACTTGAAGTATTCTAAGCAGACGTATTGTATTATATAGATGAGCACTGGTTAAAGGTATATATAGTTTTTTTATGTCAATAATCCTGCCCCGAGTGGTGGTTGATATAAAAAATAATAACAATCTCAAACCCATTGTTTTGTTGAAAATGTTCGTTTACCAAAACTTTTAACGAACCGCGGCGGCAAACAATAGAAGTTTCACTGTAGGTGTTGTTAGGATTTACAAAATAAAAAAGAATAAAAACAAAATGTCAGCTAACAAATGATCGTTCACATATCACGTGGCAGGTAAACATAGAAAGGAAACTAAAACAGGTGTGGAAAACGGGTCCTAAAACAAGCTGTCACATTTGTAAGAAAAAGAAATATATCTTGAGAAAAACAAGGGTATTTTGTTTTGAGGAGATACTAAGAGAGATCATACTAATTTGAATTAACTATGTGCGTCATATATCTACACATATGTATGTACATACGTTGATTAATTAGGAGTGAGAACATTGTGCACATGGCTTGCATTCAAATGCATGACGAGTGGGAGTTTCGTATGGTTAATTACAAATACAGCAATGTAAATATGAGTATTTCATTTCTTGATCCTTGAAGAAATGTATTACAATATTACCTACCGGTTAAACTAAACAAAGAGACGACAAGCAAAGGACAATTTTCAACATACCCCTGTCTGTATACTGTATATCCTACTAATATTACAAATGCGAAAGATTGTGACGATGGATGTATGTATGTGTGTTTGTTACCCTTTCACGAAAAAATAACTGAATGTATTTTAATGAAATTCGATTCACAGATAGTTGTTAATCCAGATTAACACATAGGGTAGTTTCTACTAAAGGTAATCTTTTCACGCGGACGTCGCGGGCAGAAGCTTGTAAATAATAATAACAATTTGCAACAACCTAAATTCAAGTCACAAAATATTTGATGTTGAAAGTTTTACAAGCGAGCGCGCTCAAACTGCGAACTGCAACCTCATATTCATACTTCACAGTTAGTAGTTCACAGCTTTAATTAAACCGTCGATTGACGAGACCGTAGCTCAGTAACGAACGTGGTGTAACTCGTGCATAGTTTGCCGATGGGTTTATGACGTCACAGGTTAGCTTTGGTATAAACTGGCAGAGAGGAACAGGTCAGTGGTCAAGCAAAAGGTGACATCGGTAAACCTTTTACGAACAAGTGAAATTCGTATTAAAATAGCTCATACTACAATTGCGGCAATGGTGTAAACTAACACTTTGTTTTCCAGCCGTAACAGATAGATTTGATGCACAGTCGACTGTGATGTGTTGAAACCCATCTGTGTGAAATTGAAACGTATGGAGCGGATGTTACACGTTTTCATTGATAGCTTTAGTGGCTCCTACACGGTCTAAACCAAGGATTGGCGCTGTACTAAAACAAAAAATAATGTTAAGTTTCAATAAATAAAGTTGTCTGATAGCCCAGAAACAAAAGATATTGGGTGGATGATATTGCTCGCATTACATATAACTTTAGATACCTAGGTATTGAATAGTAATCGGAAAATTGTAGCACAATATTCAGATTTAAATATAGAAAACACACCCACCGTTTTGTTCAGAAACCAAAGATATACATTAAGACAACACTAAGGCTGTGTTCTTTGAGTACGCATGCACTGGAAATCAGTACAAAAGCCTTTGACAAATGGCAAACAATTCGCACGTGTATGTGAAGCAAATGAATGACTTCTCGATAAGAGCGTTCGGCGTAGCTGTAATAAGGATGTTTAGATAACAGCTCTATTTCATGCGGCACCTTTTCACTATGAAAGGATTACTATAACGATAGAACTTTATAAACAATCTCGTGGAAAACTGGTAACATCGAACTTCGCTTTACGATTATGTTAAAATTGTGATCAAGATTTACGTTCTTTCTTAGTAAGGTTCTAAGGCGTAACTAATGACTATTGTATATACTTTTAGTCTTATCAACTAACTGCAACATTGGTTTACGTGTATAAACAGTATAGTTCACCAGACTTCACTTCGCTATTCGTGAGAACAATAAATAATGTAGCATGTTCAGAATTTTAGCATCCATTCATGTCGACTCGCCGAAACAATAGACAGACAGTCAGTAAATTTCTTCGCGGATTATTTACCATTCATATACGATTGCACAACCTTCAATAGTATGAGTAAGTACTTACATTTAAAATGATTCACATAGGGATATTCTGGGCTTATCTTTTAACGCATGAACAAACAGGCAGTTGAAGCTAAACTCCCATTAATTTTAACTCGTCATCGAGATCGTAATATCTGAATACGAATATTTTACATTCTACTTTGGTTGTGTTTTAGTACAATTTATGTCAGTGCCGAAAGAAGATGTTCTCAAAGTTAGTTAAGATATCTGAATAGGTACCTAATATTTGTCGTTTTCTTTCCAGCTAAATGCAATTAACTGAAATGATGTCACATTTTTTCATGTTATTCTATACGACCAATGTTAATAAACTACAGTAACGCAAATTTATATTATACTGTCTTCAAAAAATTAACATCTCCGTTTGACCTATTTCTCTGCGACAATAATACACATTTGCGATTGATTTTAATGTGCAAAACTCTTGGGGAAAATATTAAATATAATCGTCTTATCATGAAAGCACAGTCGCTGACTTAACTATAATAAAATAAACTATGCTTCCGTCGCTAGAGGCACGGTTCACTCGAGGGATTCCTAGCGGTTTAAAAGTTATTATAAACTTTTAAGTTTTATTGGATGTTGGTTGAGCACTCAGCGGAGCTAAACTATGAATACATAAGCATCGTTGAAAACTTATTGAAGAAACATAATAATCCCTGGCACAGTCATGTAATAAAGAGCTTCAAAGATACAAAAGAAAATAATGTTTGCAGCAAATATTATCATATATCTCATGCGGTCATAAATCTCGTGCCGTTTAAACAAATGAGAAGTCCATAAATTGTAGCAAATAAATGACATCGTTTTACATAAAAAGTCTTCTAAATGAAGATGACGTAACTTGGTATGTTAAACAGTAAAAATATGAATGTGTTCCGTAAAAATTTAAGATTTACATGTCTCACCATCGCTTGAAGATTTGATGACGTCAAATAAACTCACCGAAGCGAAGTAGTCACTCCTTATACCCGATTATCAATAATCTAAGGATGTTTTCCACTCTTGAACGGAGGAAGGCGTGTAAAGAATGAATATTTGTGTTATTGTTTCCCAATACTGTGTTAGTACTTGAATATTCATACGTAGCCATACTTCTTTACAATGTTTGTGAACGCCAATCTATGGGGCGAAGTGCTCATCAGATTTTTAAATAGATCATTGTTGTGTGTAGCGCGTCATCAGCTTGTTATCCTCGTTCGTTTGTTCGAGGGAAATCGTTAGAATATTATTATGAAATTGCGCAGTAGTTTTTCTATGTATTATTTAATGTGCGCATTCATTGACCGTTCCTTTTCAAATAAGTTGAGAATACATATGTACATTGCGGATTCATAATTCGAATTCCGATATACTTAGCGCATATTTTGGGCCGATTCTTTTCCAATGTAGTTTCCCTTTTTACCCTATTAGTCTGGCACTTATTTTTTTTAGAATTAATTAGCATTACCCACTCTCATATTGGTACAACAGTTGAATGTACTAATCTGCTCAATACGAGATTCAGGCGGGCTTAAAACACTGAACAATGAAAGCCACAAACAATATTTATATGCATATATTACGTATTCTTTTACTTTTTTCGTCGTACACAATAGCAGTTGACCAAATGACGCAAATCCAACACAAAACTCACGGTTCCACAGAATAAGCATAAAACCAATTCGATTCAGATTCCACTTCCTCTAATCAACAGTCGCCGTATTAAATAGTTAGTTGGAACGATTTGCACATCGCTCCTAATGAATAATAGTTTTAGCGGACAACTTCCCAGAATACTAATCACAAGGCAGAACGAAGTTTCTCTGCAGGAGCGAATAGTTACGGTAGGGAATATACGGATAACAAATAAAATCAATACAGCAGCAAGAAAGAAATTGTTTTAGAAACTTGCCTATCTTATTTTTGGACTGTATGGTTGTTTTCGGCTGATACAGGGTAAAGGATTGCCTAGTAATATCGAAGAAACTTTAAATATTAAACCAGTTCCAAAGAATAGAATAAAGGTACGAGTAATACCCAAAGAAAAAAGTTTGTTAGCAAACTTTGTGTTCTAACAATTGTATTATCGAATAAACTTGGGTAATCTTAATTTCAATCAATGTATACCTTTGGTAAGTTCTGTAAATTAAGACGGAACATATTGAAGAAAATAAATATATGAAATGGACTCTTGCTTACGAATTGACTCGATATAGCACGAAAATGTAATAGTCTTTTTCAATTCTGATAAAGCTTTCTTTTCGTTTTATCAACAGTTGGAATTTCTAAAACGGTACCAGGAAGTCTGCCTAACTGCTGCAGCTGCACGCAAATTTGAAAAACCTCAGTCTGTTTCAGTTTCCGCAGATTTTTGATTCCGTTTTTCCCTAACTAAAAAAGAGAGGAAAGAATATTTTCAATTACAAACTGAGCAAACAAAACTTACGGCTGCAGCTCGGGAAAAAACTGTTTGGTTATGACGTTTCAATAAAAACCGAATATATTTATTTGATACAAAGCTTTTAGCATCGGATATGACATCGGACTTTCAATGGACGATGTAAAACAAATGGTTTAGGCCCGTCTTTTTGCGACATCTAAAGTATGTCAAAGTAATCCAGGGGATTAGAAAGGTTTGTTTATTTATGGGAAAAATAATACATCAAATTGTATTCCGGAAGGCATCGTTAAAAACAGTTTTTAATTTACGTGCACCAATTGATCCCAAGATTATATACATGAGCACTATCAAAATATCTTTTTGTGTTGTGTCTTTTTATATTAATGTATCACCTTGAATTGAATCTTGTAAAAATACTACAAATGTGTGTTACAGAGTAACCCAGCGGTCCTAAATACAAACCAAACCGATTAAAATAAAACATTGGACCGGTGATACAGTGGTCAATAAAAACCGAGGGATATACTGGACCGTTAGGGAGACGGAATGGAGGCAGGCAATTTTACCCCGGGAATGAAATTGTGCATCTGCACGAAAAAACTTTTACACAGCCCCGTTATTTACCCTTTGTAAACATTGAACAGGCAGGGGTAATTAAGATCTGATTAGAAATTACTCTTGCAAACGTATTGACGTAATCCAATCGGTGCACTGTCTAATAAATCAGGATCGAAGCAATTATGTTACTCAAGCTTCTAATTTTGGTAGGAAATCAGAGGAAATTTCGGTCTATGATCCCGACTCTATAACTACTTATATTGAAAAAGGGTCTCAGAATAACTCAAAGTAACAATTGAGTACTGATGAAGATACCATACTATATAATGTACACGCAAAGAGTAACTCTAAACATTTTTACCAACATTCGGTACGTGGTAAAGTGAAATAAATAAGGCCAACCGACAGCTTCAACCATTACAAATCCCTAGACATTTAAGAGCCAGACGACGTAATAGGTATAACATTTCCTATGCCATAAATACGTGCCTGTAATTTAGGACGTTAAGCTTTTTATAGTAATTCAGTACGGAACGAAGATTAGAAAGTAGAATGAGAAACTCCTGTGACCTAATTAGTTGAATTCATTGTGGCAATTTGAAGGAGACTCGTAGGTACTTTTCCTACTGTCGACTAGCAAATAGCGAATAGTGACTTGTCTTTTAAAATACTACTTTATTGAGAGTACCCTCAATTCTTGAAGGAGTAAGGCTACGCTTAATTGTTTCATGCCAGCGTTTTATTTTGGGCTGGAGTGCTTACTCTTACCTTGGCGCTTAAGAAACTAAGACAGAAAATATTAGAATTTTTAGATGCGTAAAATGAGTATTTGCTACAGTCTTCAGTGAAGCAATTGTGGATGCTTACATCAATTGGCTTCACTACACCTGATTGGAGGAAACACCAACGCGTAGATTATAACGAACGCGTAAACTACGCAATGTCTGCATCATCTCTGCCTAGTTTCTGACACAACGCTATAAATGGTTCGTATACATTCTAGCTTAGGCAAGCAACAACTAAATTTAATAGGAGAAATATGACTTTGTCTTCGCAACGCTCTGGCCAGGATTGGCTTATTAACGATTAAGCAGGTTAATTCTAAAGATGTATCCAACTACTCTCTCTTGAAAGCATGTAACAATCAGACCGGACTATCTTTTGTTCATATTATATACGATTAATTCCTGAATATGATTACAAAATAAATGTAATAACATCAAAGGTTACGACCTAATTATAACAGTTAACCGTGATATTTGAACGTTCAACTAAAAGAAAACTACAAACATTTGAGTCGACAGTCTAGAGAATCTTCTTAAAGTTTAAAAGTTTACTCACAGTTCTTGAACTTGTATAAAACTAATGTAAGATTCACAAGGAACTTAGGGCTTAATTAAAACTTCACAACTGTTATTTAAGTTTTCCATCTGAAAACTGTTCCTCTTCACTACAAAGTTTTGTATGAAAAATCAAAAGGAATAAGAAATAGCAAAACACTGTTAAAAATTAAATAAAGAGTGTCTCTAAACTCGTAAACTGATGAAGATTGGGATTAGCAAATTAATAATTACGAAACTACGAAAACCTGCAGATTTTCAGGCTTTAATCGATACACCTTTGATTTATGATTGTCAACTAACAAATTAAAAAAACAGCAATAAAATAGTAAATAACATAATATTTCATGAGGTAATTTTTAAATTATTTATTGAATAGATTTAAATTAAATCAAAGATCATAATTTTGTATGTATTTGTTTTAATCTGATACATATCTTTTTAAAACCTGCGTGGCGCCTGTTATATCGACCACATGTTACGTTAGGTCCCTCTAAAAGTATATCTAAAAAATCTTAGGCACTGTTTATCCCATGTCAGCTAGACATGTAATATCTGCAGTAAAAAAAAGGTTCTCCATTCAGGCAAACTTTTGTTCCGTCTCGAAGCAGACGCTCAAACTTCATAATGAACGGCTTTGGCATGTTGTAGAGCATATCGCACTATATTTATATAGTATGAGAAAAAAATACGTGCATTTCTTTTAGAATACTAATAGCCTGTTTTTTAGGAATCAGAAGGATTTGCTTTAAAAGGGATTTAAGGCTGTTACACTCTTTCTATACTTAGATGGTGACTTTTGCCTTTTAGTTAAAGTAGATTTAATCTCTTACTACACTACTACTACACTACAACATGGCAGTGTTTAGATCTTAAATAACATAGTACATTTATCGAGGACGCTCATTTACGAAGATGTTCCCAATAGACATACAGCTATTGTAAGGTTTGCAAGCTAATATCTAGGTTAGGTCTCGAACGGAAGGCAACAACAATGTATTATTTACGCAGTCATGCAAATGCCTTCTTCGAATAACAATAATGTCACCTGTTACTCGAGGAAGAATGAAGTGGGAACGTTAATACGAGATAATCTAAAAGACTTAAGTGCTTCATAAAACAGACAACATTATTTCACAATATTGTGAAGAATAAACGCCATTTTATACAGAAAATACACGAGTCTTCAGTTAGACAGCCACTTTACTTGCCATTCGAATTTGTTAGCATTATTTAATACGTTTTGTTGAAGGAAGGCATTTGTTTTTCTCTTTCGAAATGTATTTTATGGACACGTAGGAACTAAAACGAAGTCTAATGTCTTGTTTTGAAATACGAAATGGATTATAACATACTTGCTATCAATGCACTTAAACTTCAATATAATGTTTTTGTATCTATATAAAATTAATATTAAAATATTATGCGTCGACAGTAAACAAAATTGAACAAAATGCTTTGTATTCTCTTGACCCTTAAATATTAAGTTCCAATTACGTTTTCGTGAAATAGTAACTGCGGAAAATTCTAAACGCGTAACGAAAGAGTCGGGTTATTTATTAAGCTCTTCAATTATTAATCAAGGGACCCCAGCAATTTCCACGATGGCTCGTTGTAGGTTAAATATTCAAATCGAGCAACTCGAACGGAAAAATACATCTGCCGAACACGATCAATCAGTATAGATTAATTTGAAAGGGGCTTTCAGGTCCCACTAATAAGAATAAACCATTTGAATCTACAAAAACACCGCATTGAAATCCTTTGCGTAGTTACAGACATAGGGACAGACGCAGGAAGCGACTTTGCTTTATACTATGTAGTGAAAAAAGAACTTTTATAACAGTTTGATATCGATGAGATATCGTAACATACATATTTATTTTCTTCAAAGACACTTGCACTAAATTAACTTGGTTCAATTCTTGCATAATGCACAAACCTTTATGACGACGTAAATCATTGAACCCACACCTTTTTGAAACATGGTGTGATTTTATTGTTTTATGTTATAAGCTACTTTTTTATTAGTTTCATAATTTCCCTCTCCGGGTCCGTCTGTCTGTTCGCGTTAAACTCAAAATCAACCGTACCGATTTCCATGCGGTTTTCAGCAATATACGAAGCGAGTCCCGACTCCCAAGGAAGCTTTGTGTGTATAATGTATTAAGATTTTGTGTGAACTATTACACTTACTGTTTGCTTCGGAAGAAGCTATAAAATGTTAGTTACATAACATTTAATTTGTAAATTACGTCTGTTCGTCGTAATCACGACATACTACTTAGTTACATGTGCTGAAAACGCTAGTCATGTTCAAAACTCGTGACTTAAAACTGCTCATTGAAAATCCATTCTGAAAATATTTAGGCCTTTCCTTAACAAAATGTTTCAATACTCCGGTATTTTCATTATAATTTATGTCCATTGTTCCTATTAAATTAATAGCTGTTTTATTAAAATTAAGATTCATTTATAATTAACAGAACGTGACGGGTTTACTTTGGAGGATTTAAATAGAGATATTTAATATCAACAAGCTTTGGAAGATATTCAATGAAAAACAAATGTATTAAAACGTATAACAACTCTTCACGGCTGTTAAAAAAATAAGAAAAATAAATTACTTATAATGACAAAGCTAATTATAGCAAAGATATAGCCAAAAATATCTTGGACTTGGTTTACCAACAGTATGTCTATATGTAATACGAATTTGGTAATTAACAAGAGAAACATTATAATATTAACAAGTAAATAAACAAACAAATCATTTCATTCAACACGAAAAGCGTAATATGAAGTTATTTATGGAGAAAAACAGCCCTAATTGGTGTTCGTAATATCCAATTCATCATCACACAGTGTACAGATGCAGTCGCAATCAAGCTCCGAAGGCCGGCTGCGAGATGGATTGCCAAATTACATTTATTCTTAGAAATCACATCATTCTTAGGAACTAACTTAGATTTACGACTAAACACTGAAATGGTAGCAAGTAACAACTGATTTGAACGACATAATAAAAGTTCTATAAACGATCTTAGGTTCTGAAGCAGGAAATGGCTTCGAATAATATAAAGTATTTTACGATTGTATTGGAAGTTTTATTATTTGTTTGTCAAATCTAGGACGGAAAAGAATCCTATGTAAATAATGTCGTGATGTTGCTAACATAGTTGGTACCTACATTGTAATAATAGGTAACCTAGTTATTAATATCCTACTTTTGAATGTAGCCCTATTTAGAAAGTAAGAGTTGGCACTTTAGTTGTTTACATAGCAAGAGCAGGCATATTGTTACAAATTCAAAACTTTATTAAAGGCAACACGTTTTGCTTTATTCCTTTTCACACTTCTTGTCAACTACAGAACAAAAAACACACTATACATCTCTGATAGGGGAGGCTACTAGTACAAGCATTATTTGCTAAAAAGTAGGCTCCAATCACATACTGATTGTAAACTACCAATTGAAGAAATAAATATTTTTTATATTTTATTTTAACAACGTAGAGACCGTTCCCAACTGTCAGCGGTGTACAAATTTCAGAATTAAAAACATCAGTGACCTGCAAGGCTTATGCAACTGATAGTGGCCTGTCTAATACAACTACTTTATTTTGAAAATACACATCAGTATTAATTCAGATAAATCGTGCATGCCAAGGCTCTCTACTAAGTTGTCAAACTAAAGTAGGTATACAAAGGGAGTAATGTCAAATATCACATTTTGTTTACTCGTCCCTTCAGAATACGCCTCCACGTTGTTTCTACTGAGTACACATTTATAATTCTGAAGTAGGGAAAACATCAAAACATGTTCAAGTTCAAATATTCCCACGGGAGCAGACTCCTTAATCCTACCGCTCATACGTAAACAAATGACATTATTTTGAGGGAACTTTTCATATTCACACAGAGAATATTAGAGCTCTTGAAGTGCCACTACACGACAGCTTCTTTTACATGCGGTCTGTGGCAAATTTTGTAGTATCTTCTCTTCTATTAATCTACGTTTTCTTAACAATGACTGGGTAGATTACAAACCAAATCTTTTGTCGGATGACGACAATCTTCGATACAATTGCTTTAGTAGATGATCGTAGATAATATCCAAGTGACTGTAACTACTCTTCGTTATCATGAACAAGGTTCTGCCCGCGACTTCAAAAGATTTCCTGGGGCAGAAAATCTGTCTTAACCCAGATTATAAACTATCAAAACCACCATACCCATGCAAAATCGTTTTTTCGTACGTAAAGTAGTTTTGTCGTAAAAGTGTGACAAACATACATCCATCCATACTGGGTAACTTTCGCATTTAGAATAATAATAGGATTAAGCTATGAAAGCTAACACAACCTTATTACCGTCACTATGTCAGAAACTCTCAGAAAATCAATTTGCCATAAATTACAGGAATCCCATTAACTTGCTTGTTAACTCCATGACAGCGCACAATCTGTGTTTAATTACAGGGGCGAGTTCGTCTATTGTAATAATGTTGGCACACTTGATGGGAGGCTTCGGCTACCCATACTATAGCCTAAGGGCTGTCACTCACTATATCATTCTAGGCCAAGTTTCATTTCACACACGAGAAAAGGGTACTTAGTCTTATAACTATTAATATATAATTATTAATTTTAATCATAGTTTCTTCTCTTTAACTAAAAAAACAGGGGAATTTCGGCACATTATTACATTTAACGATTACATCACATTTCATTATCATCAAAAAACTAGAATAATTAAGACAGCAGTTAAGACCATTCAGGTTTCTTGACACCAACTTGAAAACTAGTGAAATTAAAGAACACTTCTATTTACGTAAGATATTCGTGGCTGTACTCTACCTATGTTTTGGTTTATAAAACACATATGAGATTTATCCAATCAGCTCTTGGCCTATAGCCCCTGTACTATGTTTGCTCAGTCGGCGACGCACGGCGCGACACCTTTACGACGCCAGTCGATAATCCCATATTAAGTCTATCAGATTCTGGTTATATTTCCCTCCTCTTAGACGCTCTCCGTTAATCCTCTCATTAGACGATACTAGATCTATCATGTTATATAGGTCGAAAGATTTAACTGCAAATAAGTAAGAGTGTCTTTAAAATAATATTCAATAATAATTGATTGATTGGAAAATTACATCCTAGAATATCCATTTTACTGGCTTAGGGGAGATTTCGATAAGTACCTTAACTCTTAAGCGAATTTTACTGTTTTTTTCCATATTTTATTTTATAAGAAATATGACAGTGTTTTATTAATGAGCAACAATGGACTAACATTGATCGGCTAGACGGCGGCCAAAGTCATAGTCGATACATTTCAACACATTACAATGACGTTTTACTTTGCTAACTTGAGGTTACAAAATAAAACCCAGCCATAATTATTTTAAAGCAGACGTGTGAGAATGATATAAAATCATTCCGCAGAAAGACCTAACTCACTTTTATAAACTATTCGAACGTGACTTTGTTAAATCGGCAAATTCAGTACAAATATTCTGATACGTGGACAATGTTATGACGTAAGTAACATAACCGAATCAACAAGTGTTCGTTTGTAAACCAAATTAATATTGTTGACCGGAGAACCTCGGCAACAGACCGACGGTTCAGGTGACGTCAGAACCGATTAATATTATATTACTAGGTTTCATTAATAAACATCACATCGATAGTAATATGATAAAACAAGATTATATTTTACACCCACATTATCAATACTGATATGCTCATAAATAAAGTAGTAGGTTTTGTGGTAAAAAAACTCAATATCAATCGTTTTTTTATTTTTCTTTTTACTATAACTCCTTTCGATGCCAATAGACAGGCTTGTTGCAAAATATTGGGCATGTTACAAAACTCCAGCCTATTATTGACAAAATTAGAATAATAACACGGCCAGATTCGTCGATAGCCCCTCCAAGCGCTAGACAATGAATGAAAAATTATGAAGAGATTCAAATTGAAGTTAACTTAACCCTCTACTGGAAGTTGTCCGATAATATTTATTCTGTAGTAGTGAGATACTTTAAACTAGAACTAAGATTCTACCTTTTAATTTCCACAAACCGATAACCGATAACTTTTATGCAAATTACATTATGCTAATATTGACTTTGACGCACGAGACTGGTTTTCCGGGAAAGTATTAAAAAACATAACGAAATTTACAAGCACTTTTTATGCTTTTCAAGGTCGTATTATCTTATTAAAGAGGATAAAAAGAATACTTATAGTATTCGTCATTTTCAGTCTTCTATAGTCATTTGACGGCAAAGGTGCAATGGAATTGAAACATTACCAAACGACACATGTCCCAGGTTACTTGCTTAAAGTTTTTAGAGGCTTTCATGAATTACAGTAGCAATTACTAAAATTAATTATCTGATACTATAGTTTCTGAGATCAACAACTAAACAAAAATTTCTTTAGCTTGATTATATGAGACTACCGGAAGCTGGCGACGTCTTCCACGTGAACTCGTGTCTCTACTTCTTACAGCCATAACGTGATGTTATATAGCCTAGAACCTTCCTTAACAAATTGACTTTTCAACACGAAAAGAACATATCAATTCGGGCCAGTAATTCCTGAGATTAGCGTTTTCAAACAAACAATCTATTTAGCGTTAAAGTATAGATATAGAGTAATATAAAAACACTGGTCACTAGTATTCACACGATTAGTATCTGATTACGTCGACACAGAACACGTGACGAGCGCATTTATGTAAAATAGAACTGACCGTGCATATTTTACTGCTGCAATTTCCCAGTTCAATTTCAATTCTCGAAAGAGCTATGTGTATTTTGCAAAATGCAAGTAAAATGAGTGGAACCGTTTGACGTCACACTCAAAGAACGCAGCCGCGCATGAATATTGAATTGAATACTGAATACAACTTCATATTCATACTTTTCCTTGTCACCGTATCCACGAAAGCGTGGGTGGGTCTTGAGGCTCTTCTTCGGAAAAGACTAGGATTCTGTTTTATATTTCATTTACAGTTGCTACACAGCTAACCGATTCTTAAAATATAATATGTTTACAAATCTTCCTATAAAACAAAATGAAAACAGTTATAAGCTAGGTTTATTAATATAATCGCACTTTAATTGAGAATTATCATTGCTAAAGAATGAAAACTTAGTCGCTGAAAAACCCAAGTTGTTGTCAGATACGCAGTAACAGCAATCAATTTACATACTTATACATTACATACATTTACTATATAGGTAGGTAACAGTAATTGTGTACATAACATGTCTTACATATCGTCAATTCACAGTGTAATGTAAACAATATGTAGATAGTACTAATGAATGACTGACTGATGATTTACATGATGTTTCGCAGCGTAGTACAACGTTATCTCTATTCACGCGTTCATCTGATTTGTACCGTAATCAAAGTTCAAACAACGTTTGTGTCCCGTATTTCGAAATGTACTTACTGCAGTATGTAGCGAAGATTCATTTGCATGTACAAAACAAATATCAACAGGAAAGTAACATTTTGTCGTAATAATTAAATAAGGAATGAGAAATTTATAAAAGTCATAATCATATTCTCAAGATCTTTTTCTCTATCTATGATTGTCAATTGAGTAATGCGAGAACATGTCTGACTTTGTTTGACTAAAAAAATAGAATCAGCACTGTCTAGATTTTATCTGAAACGTATACAAATATGGAACGTAGGTATACAAATTATTCATACTTATCGAGGTCGAATAACAACAAAAAAATGCAAATGGAACACCGAAAGTGTCATGATACTCGCGATAGTACAAATCAGGCGGTATGATTGTAAAAAATCGCAGAGTCCAATATCAAGTGATAACAGTTATCAATACAATGCATCGACTACACAATGACATGTGATACTGTGTTAGCACGTGCTGATAACAAAACAGATAGTAGGTCAAGCGAAAGTAGTTTGTATTCCGTACAACTTTAAAGCAAAGGTGAATTACTCTAAACTGTTGAAGTTTACAAGAACGACTTCAATAAGATTTCCGACAAAGTAGTAAATGCAGGAAACATGCGACTTTACATATAAATAGACTGAAGTCTCTCGAAGGAAACAAGAAATTGTGAAGTAAGTTAAAGTTTAATCTTATCTATTGACATGCATTCGGCTACGGCAGATAGAAAATAGATCGTTGAAACTGATTTTAATAACTGTAACCGTTCTGCAACCGTCTGGGGACAATTTGACGCTACCTCTTGAAGTTCCGTGAACATCTGTCTTTGATGTATTTATACAAACCAACCAAATAAAGGAAGTGAACTAACGTATTAGATACGCCTAAGGAAGCCTGATATAATTTTAATTTTAGAGTTAAATGACTCGTCGTACTGAACTTGTACTCAAAACATTTTTATTGCCTTTTTCTATGAACAGGCAGGGTTTGTGAAATATATTAGGAAGTTTCTCTACTAAGTCTACATTGATCGGAATAACGTGTTTAATAAACTACAGACAGAATCGTTACAGATTACTGGAGTAAGATAAATTGTGTATTCGTACATGATTAAAGCAACATTGAAGTACACACCTGTGACTGAATCCGTTTAATCGCCGTTTGAAAATCGTATGTTTCCTTACACGCCTTTGAAGTTGGTGATAAAATGTGCTCGTGCACATAATGTTTACTAAACAGATTGTTACGACCGTGTTGATAATATTGATCATTGCGCTATTGAACTTCCAGGGACTTTGACGTGGAGATTATGGAAAAATATAGTGCCTTTTCCCTGATTTTATTAGAAATGATTTAATAAGGTTTGACTAAATCTTCAACATAACTTCTTCTGGTCGACCACGTGTCACGATTCTTGAGTATGACCTCAATATAAATGAGCCTTTGGTTTTAATGGTAGGCGGGAGCGAAAAAGTAGAGCCTAAAATGACATTTGTACAGATTAAATGACCATCCCTCTACACAGATTTCAGATTTCTGCCACGTACTCTTTGTTGTGTTGATACACAACTAAGAGCAACAAAATGCAATAGCTTTATCAATTATTATCAGTAGTCATGACTAATATGATAGTTCAAACCATTAACAATACTGTATTTAACAGTAAAGAATTTACTGTACGGCAAATACATAAACAGCTTTTATTATCCATAACTGAGTAAGTAAACTGACCATTAGTGTTGCAGCACTAATTATACCACTCTTCAAGCAAACATAGTTAATATTAATATAGTAATAGTTACTTTGCTAGTCAGCTTTGCTACACTGTATGGTTTGTCACACTCGCTAATTACACAAATAACGTGACCACATGTAACTATTATCTACTGCAATTCATTTGTCCGTCTTTATGGTTGTCATATACATAGAACGGAAAAATGCAGTTGTTTCTTTATACGCCGTGATTAAATTACTAAAGGATCTAGTTTTATGGTCGCATAATGTAAAAGATGTCGCAAAACTATATAATTCGAACATAAGAGGTTGTGTTAGAAAAGATTATAATGTTAGTGTTTGCTTTTGTATCAACAAAAATGGATTGACCGCATTACCTTCCGAATAAATTCAGGAGCCACCAGCACAATAGGACAAACAACGGAAAAATCCACATCAAAATCCGTTACTTCCATTCCGTCGGAGGATTTATTAAAAAAATTCTATTGTATTTTTAAGACGAGCGAAATATAGGCTGCAAAAAATTCTTACAACTCGAATGCGCATGTTTTGAAAAGAATCCATTACCATTCTTCGAGTTTAGCATTACTCTCTGAAATTCATTTTGAGATGAGGTACCCACTGTACCCAGGTGGTTGAGACACGGTTGCGACGGTATGCAAAACACGTGCGCTATTTTGATTTACAAATAAGATAACATCCGCCCACAGAAATTCTCGGACCGAAGAACTAAATGTACCTTTTGAGTTCATTTACAGCAGAAACGATTAATGTGGATGTACCATATCAAAGAAATAATTGGTAAAACCAACATTTGAGGAAGTAGAGCATGTTCATTTTTTTTAACCCATTACTGTCCCACTTCTGGGCAAGGGTCTCCTCTCAAACGAGGGAGGGGATGTTTATTTTAGTTAAAAAGAAATATCGGCTCCGAATCCGAATGATTAGTTAGTTTCTACAAATACAACAAATAATTATCTGACCCTTATATCTACTGAATCAAGGTTTAAACTACAGATGAAAGAATACTTGAAGTGATCTGGAAAATTTAGATGCAGAAACGAACGAAAATCCTTTATAGATGGATATCCAATTAGGCAAGTTTACCTTTCTGAATCCTAGAAAGTTCTTATTGATTCGAACTGAGGACTGAAGTTTATTCAAGTGTATGCAAATCACACGCTCTTCGCTCATAGATTTATAAGTTTCGGCAGATATTGTAAAATTTAAAATATTTAAATCATTTTATACAATGCTATTTTGTATTTTTGTCACGGATCCTTTATTTATATCATGATAGAGACGTCGTTTATTTTCTGCTAGATCGCTATTGTTTTACAAGTTAAGCTGTCCCGGCATATTAACAATTCAATTTATACATTAGTCAATAGTCAGAGTTCATAGTCCTAGTCATAGCAAAGAGTTAACCAGCAAAATATAATAATTCCAAAAAAAGAACCCAGTACCCAACAGTATGAAAATAATAAATATATCATTTCCTATTCATCACAATTACTTAGTCGCATATGGTATTGGTAGCCTATATTTTATAAACCTATAAATGCGTATCGTTATTATGATAAAACATGCTTTTTACAATAGGCTCAAACAAATAACGCCAATTCATTGTTGTTATTCCATTGCCTCTCTGAATTTTACCGCGCCGCAGCTTTCAATTGATTGTTTTTTTCACAAACACTGCAACTAATTGGAAAACAAGACGGTTTGTTTTTTGTTTTAATGAATAATATCGAACATATTGTAGCAACTGCTACACCATTTTTTTTTTTATAATTCTTGCGAAAAACTGAAACAAAGTCAAGTGCACTATACTGTTATAAAAATATGAAAAGCAAACGTTATTTTATATAATATTAAAATTAAAGAATTATAGTAAAAACTGTTTTAAAAGTAAATAAAATCAACAGTATTTAAAGTTTTATTGTGCAGCACTTGTCACCCACCTTTAGTAATTTCACAAATACTAAAACTGATAACCAACCTTATAGGGTGTGAAATAAGATTGTATTTGAACTGGCACGTGCAATAATATTTCCTTTGATCATTATGCCTTTGGGACACTGGAGGCAATCTCATCGGCCCAGTAATTAAAAGCGCTAACGAGATGTGCCTCGACTTTGAAAAAAACTTTAGAATAAAGAAAAAACAAAGTTAATTGTTTATTTTTAAATTAATAAACAATGAAGGAGCTTAATGAAGTGGAACTTACCAGTAATATTATAAGAGGTTGTTTATATTTTGATGTATTATCTAACTTATTTTATGAAATAATTGGTAAATACGTACCCTAAAAGTGTTATTACATAGAAAGCCTTTTTTCCCCAAAGGAAATCTCTTAAAGGTCAGCTTAGGATACCAATGGGAAAGTACTTTTGTAGTTCAATTATTGGCGAAATTCATATAAATAGAAGACTGAAGAATATATAAAATGACCTTAAAACTAAGGACCAGTCTAGGACTTCTAAGAGTCTCTTTAAAGAGTGTGCGTATTTACTTCCGAAGAAACAGACAGGATAATATTAAAAACATAATATTATAGACTGGCTGTCATCCAAGCGGGGTGCCAATTTCGCTCATGTAAAGGATACGTAGCGTCAGCAAAATTGCTGTAAATGTTGCGTTCTAAATGCCACATCCAATTTCTATTTTACTAAAGGAATTTATGCTTTCAACTAAAAATATAATCTTTGAATCTTTTTTTTTTTTTTGATGCAAGAATTTCACTTTGTATATGTTAAGTGCGTTATAAGCCGAAATAAAAATATCTACAAAGTTTAAAACCATCATCTTTAAACTCAGCCACGTGCCATCTAAAAGGGGACTGGCACTAAGAAGGCTTAAGTAAAGTTCGGACTGTCAAGTCTTTAAAAGGATTACTAAACCCTTCAGATCTGATAAGAATCACTTTCAGAGCGCTTGCTCTCAAAAGGCATACAAAATATTCAACGGGCGTATAACCAAATTATTTGCGAAATAATAAACCTCGGAGATAAAATAATTACGTTCGACACAATACAGAAACACGTTGTATACTTACTTAACTGTATATCTATATAGGGCACGGTGGACAAATTGATTTGTTGCCCTTAATTGAGAAACAATCGGGCCGTTTTGTACGGGTTCGCGTCAATAAAAAATCGTTGTAAAACCAAAGCGGGCCATTTAAACGTTAATCCCTCGATGTACCTCAATTCCTTCAATACAAACATTGACATTTTCAATTCGGAATATTCTATTGCGAAGACGTCTTCCAATAAGAGTTGTTTTATATGCATGACGGGGCAAAAGGTTGGGTGAGAATAAGATGGGAACATGTAAATGTCGTCCGTAAGATGTAGTAAGTCGAGCTCAAATTAAACCCTACGAAATAAGAGTAAATAGAACGTATGTGAAGAGAAAACAAAAATAAAAGATACTAACAATAGTTTTAATGTGTAAATATAAAAGAGTGTTAAGTGAAATAAACGAACCATATAAATAAAGACTGTACTAATA
The DNA here is from genome assembly GCF_050436995.1 of Anticarsia gemmatalis. NCBI lineage: Eukaryota > Metazoa > Arthropoda > Insecta > Lepidoptera > Erebidae > Anticarsia > Anticarsia gemmatalis. The sequence goes on from NC_134760.1 coordinate 7,395,002, forward strand.
TTATTTTCAGCTTGTTTCACAAACGTACAATCCGTTTCATTCCCTAGAGTACACTACACGAGGCTCCGGGTCGTGTAAACATATGTTTTGTAGAAGAACTTCCAATTAATTATTATTTGTGAACTTTAATATGAAAGGACAAATATACGGTATATAAGCCGTAAATGTTCATGAAAGTAATTTTTATATTCGGCACAGTTTGCATTACACTGTCAAATTGTGGACTCCACATTTACTAAGGCAGAAGATTGTTTTGAAACAATTTATCTAGCAATCATAATAATATGATGTTTATGTATCAGACATAATATTATACCACCGCTAATCTATAATGATGCAGATTATAGCTCATAATCACGTTGGACTTGCCCAACAAAAATCCAGCCTCCAACGTTTATTTTAAGCGCCTAAATCAACAGGATTTTATTTTATCGCATCAGAACAAACCAGGAAACAGCGCGAGGAAATAATAAATTAACGGACACATTAAGTAAATAAACAGTAATTTTGTTAAATTATGTATGTTATTTTGACCGTGAAACTACATTTTCTAGAGCCATAACACATTATTCTCGAAGACAATTTATCTAGATCTCGACTTATTCATTAAAGAGGTTAAGATAACAGTAAAGACTACTAAGCTCTGTTTGTTAAGCCTAAGGAAATACCTAAGATTTGTATAACTAAGATGTATGTGTACAAACCCACATTATGTGGGTAAGTAATTAAGTATACAATTTAGAGCAAACTTTGGGAATTGGGACCAATATACGTGGTGCCTAACTACCCATTAATTTGCTCAAAGCCAATGTTTGAACCAACATTATTAGAAACCATTCTGCGTTCACAAATATTTGCGTGGTTTGTGCAAACATTTCTTATTATTGTACAGAGAAAACAAAGTTGTTATGCTTGTTATTATAATTATAGTGTTTAGTTTCAGTATCGAATACTAATTTTTGCTATAGAGCTAAATCACGACAGTACGTTGTACCTTACGTAATGTCCCATGGAATCTTGTGAGTTTGTTATAAGTACGTATTATATGTTTTCGTACAGTTTCATCGGTTATTATGTTTAAACAGTACACTTTTGCCACAATAATTCCGTCAACAGTATACAGCTTCTAAGTGAGGTTTTTCGGTACATCTAAACACCTTTGTGCATCATGGTCTTCGACTCCTACACTTTCTAAACATAGCCATTCTACGTAACTACAGCTTGATACGAATACCGACTTATGAGTTAGTCGCCAATATATTTGCAGACGGTGTCAAATAGTAGAAGAAATAAATTTCAGTACCTGAAACAAAGAAATAATATCACATTAAAAAGAGCAGTCATTAAAGAAAATATTCTCTATATTAAAATAAGTACTTTGCGTAACTGCAAAGAAGAAATATAAGACTGGCAAGAATTCACAACTTTAGTTTAATAAAGAATCATATTATATGAGTTCATTAATTAGTTCTTATATTTCTTCGTAATTATGCAGATATCAGGGGTTCTTCTGATACACTAAACAGCCATATTACGCATTATATCGATTTTTATCCGACGTAATAGATGATATAAGAACACATTATTAATTATTAATAAAAACATTCCACGTATCTGCAGTTTTTCCTCTTATTATGATTGTAATGTAGAGGAACATTCCACTCATTAATATACAAACGAGTTTTCTTTAATGATATTATTTAATGCTAGGCTCTACGACCGGTAAAGAAGCGTTTTTTTCTCGTTCTTTACATATTAAGTTTAATTAAGTATTCATTTTGTTTATATCAATTTTTCTTATTATTGTTAGCCTGTACTGTCCCACTACCCCTCTCGTACGTACTCTCGATTATCGAAAGTTTGACATTTGAAATGTACTGCCAAAATAGTTCCTACGACGGCCGTTAGAGGCGCTGATCAGATTTTCGTACAAAATTTCTCAATATCCAGCCGGTTGTCGATAGTGGTAGAGAATTGAGCTACTGAGGCCAACCCTGAGTCCAACTCATCTCGTCATACCTTTCTGAGCCGTTTACGTAGTAAGTATAGTCATTAATAAGTAGGTATTCAAATCAAACAATTTAGATATTAATATATATAATTATGTCAAATGTATAATACACTTGTATAAGTCTTTAACTAGCTCCGAACAAGGGAAGGAACCATATGATCTAGCAAGAAACAAGCAACAATATTATAGTAACACTCAAAAGTCGATTACGTTAAAGCAATTACGAGGTACCCAAACCGAACAATGGGTTGGTTAGGCGACATAGAAATGATAACATTGTTTAAAATATTGAGCATGGCAATACAAGTATAAGCGAGAATAGCGAGATTAGAACATTCATATTTTATACTAGCTAACCAATGCTTACGTATGATTTAAGTACAAAAAACAGAGCTAAGAGCTAATCTTTGAAATAAATGTTTGATCCCTAATCCGATTTCAATGCTTCATTTTATCAAAATCGGTTTAGCGGTTTAGCCGTAAGAACCAGACAGACTTTCGTGTGTATAATATACGCCTTATATATGTATGACTTTAAAAGTTGCAACCAACAATAAATTCTAAAAATAACCACTGGTCAGATATATTCAGCCGTAATCACCTGAACGACGACGTGATACTATAAAAATGAATTTAAAACCGCTACACCGATAAATATCTAGAGAAACTCGATGCGAATGTCGACCGCAAATATCTGATTCTGCAGGTAACACAATCTCTTCGTAATCAATTGCTGGAGCTCGCTATAAGCTGCGGTTGATCACACTTACGAACTACCGCGAAATATCATTTTTAGATAGAAGTATTTCCTATTTTTGTTCACTTTCCATAATAATACACAGATTTATCAATGCCTTAATTCGTTTTTCAACTAAACTTCATAGCTATACTGTAAAAGAAGTACCTGATAAAAATACGGATATCATTAAAGGGCCCATAGATATAGATGTAAGGGAAACCAATTGTATTTTCCGATGATAAACAGGTAAACGACAATACATCAATTTATACTTAATACTTAACATATTATAGTAATATGTTAATGTTTTGAATAAGCAATCAAAATGTATATGAGCCAGTGTACGAAGGTATTATTATTATGCCTGTTAAATTGACCGAATATGAACTCTCAAGATCGCATATATACTAATACTAATATTATAAAGCAGAAGAGTTTGTTTGTTTGAACGCGCTAATCTCAGGAACTACTGGTCCGATTTGAAAATTCTTTCAGTGTTAGATAGCCCATCGATGAAGGCTATAAGCTATATGAAATCACGCTACGACTAATCGGAGTAGAGTACCAATAAAAATGTTACTAAAACGGGTAAAATTATGACCTATTCTCTCATATGTGACGCAAGCGAAGTTGCGCTAGTTAAATATATGTTTATTCACAAAAAAAACGAGTAGTAATTTAGTATTCGTGTAGTTGTGATATTTTGCATATCCAGTTCGGATTGTTTATGCCTATCACATGTTCGAACACTCGACATCGTCTATGACACAGTATCAAATTACCATACAAAGTGTGATTAGTACATTTTTATTCCAAATACATAGTAGTTCTGAAGGCTTTGTAGATTGTGTGAATGAGAATGTTTTTTTTTTCTTCGGAGAGCCTTTGACCAAAAGAATACCTTGATTTGTAACATTAGGTTATTTATTTTTTACAACTGGTTTAAATTAAATACAAAATTTGCTGCTTCGTATCCCTCTCTCTCTCTTTCTCTCCCTTTCTCTCTTTATCAATAAAAAACATAAGGAAAGACCATCTGCTAATCAATTTATTATATTTGGTGATATAAGGCATGAATTTCCAGTTACGCCTTTTTCCAATTCAGTCCTTCAAAAAATATCGACTGCAAATAAAAAAAACAAATACAAATCAGGGCTGAGAAGGAAAATATGCAATATATTACTGCAACGACATTAATAAAAACTAATCACAGCTAAACTCATAACACGAGGAAAACCACAATAAATTAAGTTATCACATCAACACATTTGTTGATAACGTTCAAATGCAAACACCCTAAGCCTTGTTCCTAAAATAAACATAATATTGAAGGCTCCGACACTTTTATCTAAAAAGCCTTTTGCTATAACAAGATTGATTCAAAAAACAAACTGAAATTACTACACCCACGTTAATTAAACTGACAATCTGGTTATTAGCGGCCTGTCCTTTACGTGACAGTGTTTTACATTGTGCTGATAACGTTAATCCTGTTTGTGGAGTATGGTGTGGTGTCGGCCATCAGATTATCGGACAGGACACTCTAGGCAAATTAATGGATTCCATATGTAACTCTATAATGTAGGTAGATCGATACATAACTCAGACATTGGTGATTGATTTGTCTCTCTCTAATAAAGATATAGGAATTAGATTCTTTCACTCCGTCTGAAATAGGCATTTAGCTTATTCTTTACTAGTTTTCTCGGCGATGACATCTAAAAACAAAACTTCTTTTGTTATTACAAAACTGAGTTGATAAAAAAATAATGTATATTACGATACTGTGATACCCTCTAAAGAGAAACGAGGACAAACTACTTATCAAAACCAGTTTCTCCAGAACCGAAAACAAGAAAGAAACAGTTCTGGCAATAAAATAGACCCCTGTCTCAGCTCTGGCTTTGACGACGATTGATATATAGCGCTTAGGGTCAGAAAGAGGATCGTAAAGAAATAAAACGTAGTTTCAAAAGTACTAAGTCAAATGTACCTAATTCTATATGCGCCAGTCTATATCCGAGCGGAAATACGATGCTATAGTCTATATTTATATGGCAGTATAATATATTGGATTGACAGGACGACGACATGGGAGGCTCCGCCTTACCCTCCAGTGAGCGAGCGGAAATTATTCAGCAGAGCCGATAGATCACTGATTCATACTCAGAAAAAGGTCAAACAATTTTTTCTCATATCAATTTTCCGCAACAAGTAGTCGATGCTGATGAGTAGAAAAAGGTCACGAAAACAAAAAGAAAAGGCATGAAAAGAAATGTCTGTGGGGAAAAGGCGAAGAAACATTTAAACTTTACGCCCACATTTGATCGTGAAAAAGACCACACTTGTTTATTGCCGGCTACGTGCCGACTACCTGAGACGATCATTTCGTGATGATATATTATATTAAAAAAATACAACCTAATCACTGATTCCTTAGAACTAACGTGACCTAATTAATCAAAAAGTGGCATAATTGGAGCAATGCAACAGGAAGTAGCCTTAAATAGATACGTAAAACACAAGAATCAATACAAAAATATAATAATAAAAAGTCAGTTTAAAAAACGACCTAAACAAAACCATCAATGATACAGTTCCGTAAGTAAAATTGTGCGTGCGTAATTGACGCATCGAGCGGAAAGAAACAAAACATCGTGGATAGAATTTAAACTAAGTTTTTGAATAGAATCGACGAGCAATAAGGCGCTGTGAATAAAAATTAGTAGACGATAAATTTCCACAGTGACTTCTTTAATGAATGTTCGTCGTAGGGAGTCGGCACCGGATGGAAACCGCACGGTCTCGCCGCAGATGGCCGTTTGAAGGGTTCGGTCGACGTAAACAAAACATCCAGCCGCCTACACACAGATGTAACGCACATTTGAACACTACTGCGGAATTCATCAATAAAATGGTGTAGTACTTATTGATTGCGAAATGTAAACTTTGATCTACTATCAAGAATACCATTAAGATCATTGAAGTAGCTTACTATTTCGAATGAATTCAATTCTTTCTTTTTATCTCTTATTCTAGTATCTAGTGTCAAAGTTGTTCAAGCCGCCCGAAGGTCTTTGACGTGACTAAACGACTGTTATCATAATTGACAACAACCGGGATCGCCATCTATCGTGCCCTCCGAAGCACAGAGACGCCCTGTACAAATACCACTATGCGGTCACCCATCTATGGATTGACCGTACCAAGGTTTACTTAACCCACAGATCGTTTTCCGACCGGTGAGAGCAACTGGCTATGGGCGTCTCTATGAATTCAATAAAAATAGGAACTGCTGCTGGTTTCGGAATTCAGCGGAACAGAAGTGTGACTAACATTAACATTACGCGCAAAAAGTTGATCTACGAAATAATAAGCATTCAACATCAAATATGTGATATAAAATAAACTGTTTAGTATTCTCTTGTCGTATACATACTTGGGCATAACCGGTCTCTAGAGTCTGGTATATTGTATAATCAACCTACACTGTGCAATGACATCGCCCAATAATATCAATGTTTTAAACATTAATAAAAACAAACGTAACCAACTTAAACAACACAAAAGCATTAACACTAAAAAGGTAAACTCAGACAATTTGACTGCATAGCTATTTCATTCTTAAATATTTTACAAATTATGTTTTAATTTCTTTTATATTTTATTAGTTTTCTTATTAGAATTTATGTTATAATTTATAGTTTTCTTGATTTGTTATTGTCAGCTTCAATCCACAAAAACTTTAATAAAATATTAAGAGTAAGCAAGGACTAACATTCCTTATCATACCAGCAAGTAAAAATACTCTATAAAGACAACTTAACAAAACAAAGCAACGAAAAGTCGCAATAAATTTCGCGGGTCCACTCACGTTTTGGCTCCTTATCTCACCCAAGAACCTAAAATCGTTATTTTTAAGACTATGTGCGGAAAAGGTCCGCGCTTACAAAGAGTGGATCGAAAATAGAAAACGTGTAAAAAACATCCAGGTAGGATTTTTATTGAAAACTAGCGGAAATTCTATGAAAAAAGAAAGTCTTCTCACACATAACAGAATATATTAGAAAAAGATAATGCTACGAAAGCGTAGACACTAGTGAACAATATTATCTGAACTGCTTTTAGTGCATGATGCCTCCTATAATTTGGTTAGCTGTCCGAGGGACGCCATCCCATAAGCAGTAACATCGTATCCTCTATTGCCCATAAATGACCCAAGGGTGATATAAGCACCACACTTGGCAAGCAGTCTGGTCATCCGAAATTTCACCTAATTCCGTACTCACAGTGTTACTTCTATATTAACTACTATTGTATTGACCAGTGTAGCCATTGACACTATAATGCTATAATATATCCTTTTGCTGGTATTATTTATATATATTTACTTTAAGTGCATAATTTTATTTTGAAAATTGTACTTTCAGACGTCAGTGTAACCAACCAACCACAGCCAACCAAGATAAGAATAATGATAATTAAAAAGCGTTTTATTGAAATACAAACGTCCATATTAGAACCTTAATGAGGTTCATTATTAAACAAGATAAAAGCAAAAGGGATACGAAATATTTAAAATTAATACAGTTCTGTGTGCGTTTAATATGGAAAAATCATTTGCCCGTACAAAAATATAATTACGATCATAAAATGTTACGTTCTTACATAAGATCGTAACAACAATACACTAAAGCTATAAAACCCGAGGATATTGGAGCAGTAAATGAAGAACTGAACAGATCTATTGATCACGAATAGTCAACTAGTCACGGAGTAATCGGGGCAAATCAAACAAATCGTCCGAATGAGATCATCCTCATTGATAGATAAATACTAAACATTATGAGCACACCCATGTGACTCCAATATTATTCGATTACACGTGCAACCTTCACTGCTTTATTACAACATGTATGTGGACCAAATGACTCATTTATATACATCTATTCAAATATTTGTGGAATTGTTTGATTATAGTTTTATAATAAGTTCTGTTGTTTGATTAGCAGAAAGCACAAGATTCATAATATAAGTCATTCTTACTTCTCATATGAGAACGCAAGTCTGGACGAAATATAAATGTTTAACATTTCAAGATGACTCTGTCAGAATCATGGAAACCTAATTTGATTTTCCTTCAGAAAGCCATCAATCAATGGTACTCTGGAACAGATTTAGCTGACTATACGGCGCCCTTTCAATTCTCGTTCTTATATCGATATTACAATAACGAGATGACATCATATACTTAGTTCAGTCTATCGCTGCAGCCTATGGGACCGGCTACGAAGAAGGTATAATTTTATTCATAACTTTTCAGTTCAGTTAATCTATAAGGAGTAAAATAGACATAGAACGGCGACAAACTGATTTGCAATAAAACGGTGCTTGGTCTTCACAATGATGAACTAACCATTAAGGCTATGTAAAATGGCTGTGGATAATAGGTTAAAATTTACATGCTGTACGCTACATCATGCAATTAGTTGGTACCGCCCATTTCCGTATAGCGTAGTATCCAGTTTGGTACAGAATTAATTGACTTTTTGTCAACAAACCTCGATATGAGCAATGAGCTTGTTTTCCATTCTGATATTCTGTTCAGTAATATAAGAACATCATTGGATTGCCTCTTAGTACCGTCTACATCATGTTGGTAGTTGTAGAGTGAATTTTGCTAATATTATTTACTTATAATTCTCTGAAATAATTACCTATAGAACTTATAATATGTCGTAAGAAATAACTTTTTCAGCGTATCAACAAGATGAGGAAGATTGTTTAAGTTCAAGCTAAGTATAATGAACCCGAGTAGGCATAGATATTATTTTTCTCTGTTTACAAAACAAAAATAATTATTAAAAAGCAAAGTGCATTCAGCAATCCAAATTTCCAACAGGAATGGCACCCTGTTCAAAGAAACGCATGCAAGACACTCGTGATTTAAATCTGTGACAAAAAGTTAAGTCATCAACCAATTTGCTTAATAGAGATTCAAATGCTACACAAACACTAGATTTGAGTACTCATGATCTCATATCTGTTTAGAACAAAAGAGACCGGAGATATATGGCGAACAAATGAAATAAACGGTCACGATAAAACACGCTTAATTCATGATATACATACATACATAGTCTAGACTTTTCCCCATATTTTTCCTATAGGGGTAGGTAAAAACCAGAGAACGCAACTTGGAATATAGTAATCATAGAGTGCAACAATCGACACTGTATGCTAGAGATTTTTTTTATCAACTAGTTTTTACAACAATTATATTATTATTACTATTTCATAATGTATTCTTTATCTACAATTATAAAGCGGAAAGCTCTAAGTTTTTTTTAAAGTACCGTTATCACTAACAAATGCTTATCTAATAGGTATAACCAAAATCAATCAGAGCATTGAGTGTTTTTGCAAGAATCTGGGTTAGTCCTAGTTTTTCCTATGTGCGAATGTTTTAACAAGTTTTTGTAACGGCCGTCAGTTTTTGCAGAGATACGGCATGACTTGTTGTTTTAAGAATCCATTAGATATACAGTTGTACCGACAGAACAAATATTGATATTTTCATAGTAAATAAGTGTATGCTTCACGTTAGCCTTGGATTTTCCCACGGATTTTCTTTTTTCTGTACGGAATAGACTTGTTGTGTATTTTCGTTGATAGGTAATTGTTCAATCAACCAGTAGATGGTCCATTGCAAGGTAAAGGCCTCCCATTCGGTCTATTTATCATGTATTTGTATTGTTATTGAAAATATATATTCCAATACTTATTTGAACTTTTAAAAAAATCAAGTCTCAATAACTACAACGATGATGTTCAAGTAAACATTTAAAGCATATTTTTCCAATATTCTTTCAGAGTTACAGCAAATATTTCACGCGAGATCCAGTCCGTTCTTTTTTACCATAAGCTTACCACGCGATGGAGGGCCTCGACCACTCTATCGGTCTCAAAATATATAATCTAAATCGTTTGGTGGAGATCGCGTCCCAACAATGGGACTGCAAGTTTAAAAAAAAAGAATTGCTATGTCTAGGCTCATTTAGCTCATGACATATACTGGTCATTCATCATTACCAAAGTAATCGTTTTGCCCATACATCACAACGTAATATTAGCAGTACACAAAGTTGGCAATCGGCAGAATCGCTAACTAACTATGTTCTCTATAATAAGAATCAGTTACAATATAACAAGCTACAGTGGACATTGGTCAGTGCCAAGGTATGCGTATTCATTTCATTTGTCGTATGGTCAGTGGTCAACCTAGTGTCAAAGTTGTTCAAGCCGCCCGAAGGGTTTTGACATGGCTTAACGACTGTTATGTTATTGATAACAACCGGGACCGACTTTTTACGTGCCCTCCGAAGCACGGAAACGCTCAGTTCAAATACTACTATGCGGCCACCCATCTATGGAATGACCGCGCCAACGGTTGCTTCACCCACAGATCGTTTACCGACTGGTGAGCGCAACTGGCTATGAGCGCCATATAACAAGTTACAGAATAACAAGTTACAATATAACAAGCCACTACAGTGAACACTGGCCAGTGCCAAGGCATGCGTTTATTATCACGTCATATCTTTATGACACTACTTTCCACAATGGAAAGTGGTATAATCAACTGTTACCAAACATAAATTATAGTTCTAGTAACAGATTTAATAAATAAAATGTATTCTTTGATCATAATTCAAATATTAAACATAATAGTTGTATTTAATTATAGTGAGACGATTGAATATTAAGTAACCTGATTTTTGGGTTTGAAGCAACACCTGTGATGGTAGTAAATAAGCTTTAGTTACAACGTATTCAGCCGTGCCTAACCCCCGGTTTCTGAGGTACATATAATGGTAGTTTATCTATTCAATAGAATTCTATTCAATGTACTCATATAAAACATAACGTATATTAAAAAAAACGCTATTGAATAGATAAACTACCGCTAAATGTCCTAGAAACCGGGGGTTAGTTGAGTAAACAAATAAAGCCGAATATTTTAATTAAAATTGACAAAAAGATACAGTGAAACATACATTCGTCTAGTTTTTAAACTTCGTTATAAGCCCGTAGACTACGGTTTTGCATGAAACCCTATTTGCCTGTATCAACAGTGAATATATCCGAACTGAAGTCCAGTGTGTGCTCTACAGCCTCCGCCCTGATTTAATCACGAACATCCACATATCCGTAGTATTCCATTCGCGATGGCCTAGTTTTATCACATCCTATTGTAATATAATAAAACATCGGTAACAATCCACGAATCAATACAACATTGCCAGTAAAGCCTGTATTCAGCTAGGTCAGTCACCTGGCCAGTTCATCCGATACAGACTTATCTTCGCCAATGGACCAAGATCCCAGAGCTGCCAGACCTACGTCATTTTAGCAAAGCTGAAACTTTGAGGATTGTTAGTATAAAGGGTCTGTTAAGAGGTATGCACATCCACTACCTTGAAAGCGGGGCCGTTTCTGAGGTAGCGCGGAGTGAAGGTGCGTAAAAAACGACCCAACCTACGTTATAGTAGCAAAGTTGGTTTTCAGATATGTTATTAATGATATTATGTAGAATTAAAATTGACTATTGCCAGACCGTTTCCCGGGGCCATTACTTCTGCCAGACGCCTTAAATGTTATAAAAAAATGAGGTCAACTACGTCATAGTAGCAAGCCTAAATTTTATATATGTTATTAAAGGTACAATTTTAAGACCCCCTGTATGCGGACAGACCATTCCGCAGGGCCCTTCGTCCCCTAGACGCCATTAAACTTTCCCTATGAGTGCGAGAGTAAGAGCATTATTCATACGCATAAATGAAAAACAATTGAATTAAAAAAATAAAAATTGAAAAATTATTGAATACTAACTGACCCGCGCATCTTTGCTTGCGTCACTTAAGAGAAATAGGTCAAAAGGTTACATAAACGGGTTATGTCACATTTTTCACTGGTACTCTGCTCCTATTGGTCGTAGCGTGATGATATATAGCTTATAGCTTTTCTCAATAAATAGGCTATCCAACAGTAAAATATTGTTTTATTCGCACCAGTAGTTCCTGAGATTAGCGCGTTCACACAAACAAACAAACTTCTCAGCTTTATAAATTTAGTATAGATTAAAAGTACTTGGAATGTTTAGGAAGATAAGTAACATTATTTTGGGAATTATTTTAAAAATAGATATGGTTTACACTATTCACAAAAATTATGAAAAAAAAATTGTAGTCATTCATCATCATCATTAGCGATTTCTTTAAAATTTTAAATGGTCTGAGCTGAATTGATGTAGATGCTGCACGGCTACAACTTTTCATTAACACGTATACAGTCGGCGATGTGAATGAGCATTTTAATCCCAGCAAATAAAGGGTGGGGTCTAAAGGATAACCATTATCATTTTAAGTGGTTTGATGGTGACCAATTGCCAAGTTTCGTAAGCGAATCACTTGAAAACGAATTAGGTATTTTATTTTAACTATAAATTATTTCAATATACCTACTTGTAACTGTTTTCAACATCATTACCTACATTTTTTTTTACAGAGAGTTCAAGTAACAATGAAGACGATGGTGGAGATGATTTAAATATTCAATTTGATGAGGGAAGTAAGAGCTCAGATAATGATGATGATGATGAATGACTACAATTTTTTTTTCATAATTTTTGTGAATAGTGTAAACCATATCTATTTTTAAAATAATTCCCAAAATAATGTTACTTATCTTCCTAAACATTCCAAGTACTTTTAATCTATACTAAATTTATAAAGCTGAGAAGTTTGTTTGTTTGTGTGAACGCGCTAATCTCAGGAACTACTGGTGCGAATAAAACAATATTTTACTGTTGGATAGCCTATTTATTGAGAAAAGCTATAAGCTATATATCATCACGCTACGACCAGTAGGAGCAGAGTACCAGTGAAAAATGTGACATAACCCGTTTATGTAACATTTTGACCTATTTCTCTTAAGTGACGCAAGCAAAGATGCGCGGGTCAGTTAGTATTCAATAATTTTTCAATTTTTATTTTTTTAATTCAATTGTTTTTCATTTATGCGTATGAATAATGCTCTTACTCTCGCACTCATAGGGAAAGTTTAATGGCGTCTAGGGGACGAAGGGCCCTGCGGAATGGTCTGTCCGCATACAGGGGGTCTTAAAATTGTACCTTTAATAACATATATAAAATTTAGGCTTGCTACTATGACGTAGTTGACCTCATTTTTTTATAACATTTAAGGCGTCTGGCAGAAGTAATGGCCCCGGGAAACGGTCTGGCAATAGTCAATTTTAATTCTACATAATATCATTAATAACATATCTGAAAACCAACTTTGCTACTATAACGTAGGTTGGGTCGTTTTTTACGCACCTTCACTCCGCGCTACCTCAGAAACGGCCCCGCTTTCAAGGTAGTGGATGTGCATACCTCTTAACAGACCCTTTATACTAACAATCCTCAAAGTTTCAGCTTTGCTAAAATGACGTAGGTCTGGCAGCTCTGGGATCTTACTCTACAATAAAATGCGCAAAAACAGGTTATTCCGTAAATTATTACGATAATCCCTTATTTTATTAAAGTAGTTGAAAACTTCTTTTGTGCCGAATTCACGGTCAAGTTGATCGCATGAATTTTCAGTGGCATTACTAGTATTTGTATTCTCTGAAGGGGAGAAGTTGAAAATGTAACTTTGTTGCTTTCCAACATTTTTGAGTACTTTTTGTTGGAATTCGCGACAAATGAGAATTGTTTGAAGCGTGTCAATAACCGCTACAAAACTCGTAAACTATTACAATTTTAAAACGTATTTGAACGAGTTTCAAAACAATGTTCTGTTGTGAATAGTGATTGTTCAATAGTCACCACGTATGACAATTGCCATTAAAATCGTATGCAAAATACCTACAGACGGAAGGACAGCGAGGAAGTTGACCTTGTTCGAAAACACATCGTCTGTCGACTCGAAGGTGAATAGACTTTGTATTAGGAATATTTTGAAGACGATATAAACAATAAGGACATTACGATAGCTCATTATATTTCCTTGTAATCGACAATTAGAACTTGTGAACATTACTACTGATTTCATTAAACTGTTGTGTAAATATTCACTTTTGTTATACAAAACATCTGATTTCCATTTCATCGACACGTAATAGGGTTATTGTTTTGCGTAGAAAGCAAATTGCTTTCATTGCAGAAAATGGACATGAAAGCAAAAATTTGTTGTCTGCGTCTGGTTTCTTCTTTGCGGAGTCGTTCACCCTTGAGGCAGACTTATTCAAGCTACAACATGACAAGTTTGTTGCCGGAAATCTTATAAGAGCAATTAGAATAGACGTTTTTGTTTACGAATCTTCTGATTCTGATGCGGTAAAATTCATCCCCAACTGGCTAAGCGCCGGACATCTGTATGTATGAATGGAATGACAAGCAATTGGCATCCATCTACACTTCAGTCAAACGGTCCGACAGGTCACATTTACACCAAACGTGGCGTCACGTTTTATCTTGGCAAACAGAATAATAAATGGATGAGCATTTCGACATCTGCAGTAATGGCATCATATTTCGACATTGACTTTATTTTTTTTGCTCGTTGACAGTCAGCACTCTTGTACACATATTATGTATTTACGTTCAACTACTTGTATGCAGCTTAAATGTGTGCGTAAGTATGTACCTATGTGGTAGTTGGCGACACGTGGGCCGCGTATTTTTCACGAGTCGGCAAATAGGTCAACAAACACGTTAGTACTTTCAAGGGTCGGTATGCCGCCGAACAATTTCTTTTTACTCAAACTATTTGTTCCATTCTGATTTTTTTAACACATGAGGAAAATATTATTAAATATACCTACAACAGAATAAGTAGGTAGTCACACATGTAAATTGATAAATTGAATAAAAAACGAGTCGGAAGGAGGATTTTACCTACAGGTGACACAAGAAGGAAAATGTTAATTTAAATGTAAGAAAAACACATAAATCTTGGCATACGATTGGCAATAATTACATCAGCTAAATGCCTGCGTAGACGCACGCACGCATTTGACAGGATACCGCTGTGATTAATCCACGGCACCTACTTTTGGTTGCTAGTAACTAGTTTTAGTAAGATAATAAATTAATTTCCCCTTTAAGGATTAGTGGGCAATGGAAGGGTTATAGATACACTCACATAAAACCACGATTTGTAGTCTTTCATCACATAGAGTAAGCCTTTTGACATATTCTACATTCCTCTTTAAACTCAGAACTGCTTTGCATACCAGAAGACCCCATATAAATTCGTCAAATCAAACCTTTGAAAGCCTATGGCGACTTAAATGGTACTTCGTAAAGTAGGTTTATTTTTTTCTAATACGCCATTTTTGATCTATTCTGCATTGTGTAAAGGTCTAACTTTCACCATTCAACCTCAACAACAACAATCGACTGTTAATTACAGTCCTTATGCGGTAAGCTGTGTATGACATTTGGAACGATGCAAATAACGAATGTAGTATATTATAATTTTATTCTGGTCTTCATGTACTTATTTATTTCATTTTTGTTGGTAGTTTAACACAAATTAGGAACAAGAACAATTCAGTCTGCTATTTTAATAACTTAAATTTTGAGTATAAAATAATTATACTACCTACTCTACTCGTGCAATTGCACTCTCGTAACTTATCAATTGTGATTTTAACTTTATCATAATCAGATTAATATCTATCACGTAATCGTGATAAAAAAATAATACAAATTAAATAGGTTATAATTCCAAGATCAGTTATCAAAGGGATTTTCCAAAATCTTTCTTTAATTCTGATTCTGTAAGATATCTGATATCTTTTACTGTCGGTCTTAAATCACAAGATTTTTTCATTTCAACACGGAGCACTTTTCGATGAACTTGTACATAAAAAAATGGTTTTCATGCGTGAAGAAAATTTTAAGGAAAACGGCAAACATGTTTTATTAGCATACTCACCTTCACGCAAGATTTTTGTACGAATATAACATTTAAAATTTCTTGGTTTTTCTTGAATTTTTTTTGCGTCATGAAATGGAGAGACGTCAGATATGGATATACCACAAAATTTTCCGTATACACACGAAATAAATAAATACAATTTCTGCACAACTGGGCAAACACATTTTATACAAACTTTCGTTTTAGTTCCACGCGGCCACGTTTTAGTTTTTTCTTCAACAAAACATATTCTGGTCGAAACTAATTAGAAGTTAGTTCGTTTGAAATACGCAAGCAAACACACTGTTTGGTTTATTTCCATAATATCGTCGCAACTGCCATCGGCACGCTCTGCGGTCACATTAGCATTCTAATGAGAGAACGAAATCTATTCAAGGCATTGTTTATACGTTCAAGAGTTATAAGTCCTTTTTTTCTATGATATGACGCTTCGACGTAATTAATTTCTTCTGTATGATTGGAATGTAGAGGTATTGTTTGTTTGTTTATATTAACTCAGATAACTATTTAGACGCAACTCTAGATTCAATGAAGATAATTAAACCCGCGGCTGTTAATATTTAATAATAATTGTATACAAATCAAGTAATAATAACTAGTGGTAAGATATTTCAAATATTTTACAAAAATATCGTTCGTGTATACGTCGATATAAATTTGCATTTCTAAATATTTGCACCAAGTCTAAAATAGACATTATCAATACATACTATCCAACCAAGAAATAATAAAAATTCTTGAACGTTTACATTTCAATACCGACAATATACATTCACAAAGGATCAAGTTTAAGGGTCAGTTTCACAACTATGGATAAGTGACCTCTCTGATACAGTAACAGCTAATTTATAAAAACGAAAACCAAAGTAATGCTCAACTATTGACATTAGTCTGAAGAAGTAGTAGATTGAGCAGAAATTAACGTAGGATACTTTTTACTACGGGAAACCTTTTCACACGGACAAAGTCGCGGGCGGAAGTTAGTCAACTATAAAATATCCTTTGCCTCCGATTTACCCGTGTATTATCCGTCAGCTAGTCTGTACAAACAAATCAATTCCCCGTTTTGCCGTAAATACGAACAGAATTACTTTGATTTTTTATTTTACATGAGCAAAGTATATACATATAAGATATAACACATATTGATGTATTGTCAAGGCTCTCAAGGAATAATCTCTCCCTCGTTCGGGAGGAGACCCGGCAGTGAGATAATAACGAGTCAAAAAAAGTATCAAATTTACGATAACAGTACACCTGCCGTTCACTGAATGCAGTAAAAGCAATTAATAGAACATATCCGTATGTTTGCTCTAATGGGCGCTCGAGCTAATCCTAAATTGGCTAGGTCTGGCTTAAGCCGACCACGTTAGCACTGAATTTCACACTAGGTTTCCCTCTCCGTTTCAAACGCATTTCACCTACAAGTCGACATAATTGTAGCTTTATATACTATGTTATATGAAGACATTTGGCTGTTAGATTGTTGCTTTAT
This sequence comes from Anticarsia gemmatalis, assembly GCF_050436995.1. Lineage (NCBI taxonomy): Eukaryota > Metazoa > Arthropoda > Insecta > Lepidoptera > Erebidae > Anticarsia > Anticarsia gemmatalis. Next base: position 7,412,255 of record NC_134760.1, read on the forward strand.
CACTGCGATAACAACGAACATAAATTTCATGATATTTAGCATTAAGATGATGGAGGTCAAACATAGGCATTTACTAGATGATACTTTTTAATGTAGTATATTTTTTTTTCATCCTGAAGAAGGCCTATCTAAATAAAATAAACCAGGAAACTTAAAAAGTCGCAGGTATAGCTATAATTTAAATATCAAAATAGTAGATACTACTATCGATTCGTATTTTAAGCTAGGTAAGTAACAAGAAGATAGTAGCATTAGTATTAGGTAGTATTTATTCAGCAGATTAGTGTGTAAATAAATCTATATGATAGTAAGTATACAGATAAACATTAAACATAATTTGTATACTAATGTATACCCATAATCAATAAATGGAATAGTTTAGCGTTTTTTATATATATCGCACTAATAATATAATATAGTAACTCAAAATACATCGACACAACTTCAACTAGACAGGTTCAGAACACCATAATCATACCATATGTTTTTTATTAGTAACAAAATAGTATCTTCTATTTCATTTATAAAATAGAGAGCATTTTGTTTTTATTTACCCATAACAGTGCCTCGATTCTCTTCTACTATCGACTACCGACAACCGAACTGTCATCGAGAAATTTTGTATGAAAATCTGATCAGCGCCTCTGTCGGGTGTCGTAGGAAACCTTTTGGCAGTACATTCTAAATGTCAAAATTCGATAGCTAGCCGGTTGTCGGTTGTCGATAGTGGTAGAGAATCGAGGTACAGGGAGTGATATACAAGTTATTCATCGATTCTGACAAAGTTGTATTTTGAGTTACAGCACTATTGCGATATATTAGAATATCTTCCATAATATTATGTTTGAAGGTCAATAATCAGCTGGTTCTAATCAGGCACACCTGTGTCAACATGCATTATTAATTTACAAAAACTACTACAGTATCATAATCAATTATGATGAACCGTTCATATAATTGATTAAAATGTCCGCATACAATTACAGTATGATTAACGACTGGTGCTAAAGTATATAATTTTGAACCATATATTATGTGACGATGACGTCATCACAGTCATTTCATAATATTGACATGGCATGCAGCGCAAATTGTAAACAATTTTGTTAAAGGAAAATTACTTTTGTAAATATGGACACTTTTTTATTTATTTATTTGGGCCAAAAAGCAGTTACATATTTACATGTTATTAAGAACGTCTTTACTTTGAGTAAGAGTCAATATGATTGTAACCCGCACTATTGTCCACAGATTAGTGTTAAGTAGTTTAAAAAGAAGAAAAAGAAAATAATGTTAGGCACCCAAATAAATGTGGTTCGGATTATGTACTTTCCAAATAAACAGCAATTTTTAAAACAAAGTATATAATTTAAGCATTTGTTGATCAATAATACAGCTAATATGAAAGTGCCGATCCAATAACCACATTACGACTTTACTCAACAAAAGCGAGCGCTATTCAGTAGTGAAAATACCATCGCATATAAACTTGAAGCTTCTTGCAGTCTAATGCAATTCCAACTATCTGTCTACTTCCCGTAGTCCCACTTAAATGCCTTCAGAGTACAAAGGAATCCTAAAGCATTTAGCCCACATTTTCCAAGCGGAGAGATCGTCAACGTATTATTACTGTTAATATACATACAAACATACGACGTACGTACTAGCAGGAATGTGGATATGTTAAACGATATTTCTATTTTCAGCATTTACCCACTAGTGTTTTAGATCATAAATTTTGTTTCACTACTTAAAGAAAAATTATTAAAACAAACAGTCATCAATAGCTCGATTGTCTACTACTATACGACTAGTTGTCATCTAGAAATTTGGTATGAAAATCTGATCAGCGCCTCTGATGGGCGTCGTAGGAACAATTTTGGCAGTACCTCTATATGCTAAATGTCAAATTCTCGATACTCGACAGTATAGATTACACAGAATTGCGCTATATGAGTAAAGTTTTAACTTATTCTTTTGTCTCAATTTCTAATAATGTAGCTTTGTTCAGAAAACATCGCTAAAAGCGAGAATGATGGCCATATTTTCCCAAGCGTGGGTGAGAGTGACTTCATAAAGTTAAGAAGTCCTTATCAAAAGACTATTCAAACAGATGGCTATTGGAATTGCCTTCGTAATTTAAAATGTCAAGACTGTCAATTAATGCCCACGCAACATCGGAAATCGACTTTTTTATGGAACAAATTGGTACCGTCGCCGTGCTATTTTTGGTTATTCGCAATCTTCATTAGTAGTAAGTCTAATCGAGTATGCAAATCCAATTTCCTAATGAAGTTTACTTATAACATAGCGAGTGAACGTTTGACATTTATCTTCCAAGTCACATCAAATATTTGAATTGCTCCAACCACCTAACAATTTCGTTACAATCGTTACTCTGAGATGTCTTATCTCTTGAATAAATCAAGGCAAGGTTATCATTGTTTATAAAATAATCTTGCTGATAGCGATTTAAAATCACGTGACTATGTTTGATAATAATGTTTGTGGTTTTTTACTTCGTATAATATATTATATCAATATTAGCTGAGTAATTGGTCTGCTAAGAAAAGTCTCATCGGTTATCGTTCTACATAACCGTAGCACATTGTTTGAATAGTTACTAACACATAATGAAAGTGCGAAAACGGAGTTTTTGCAAAGCACTAAATGTTACCGAGTTTTAAATTATCCTCTGGAGCAACATTAAGTTTTATTTTTCATTTATTTACTGAGAAAATTTGACAAAGTGGTTTGACGATCCATAATCCGCATTAGAACATTTTACCTACTTGGCTTTTAAAGTCTGTCTGAGATTTTCTGAAACATACCTAACCTACTCATTCAAAACACCTTTAGGACAATTAATAACAGATACCTGGATGATTTTGTTTGTCATAAATGCATTTTAGTAGCTCGACTGGAAGCCTTAAGTGAAAATCTGTGCCATTGATATCTGATAGAACCTCGTAAAAAAACCTTTAATTGAATAATTCTTTAAAACTATAACAATCAGCTGTAAGATTGATTTAACAGAAAGAATTTGAAAACAATTAATATATTTGGCTGTATTTGGTCTCTTTCTAACATTCCTATATTAAAATGAGAGAAAGAGGAAAACTTATCAACTTTGACCGTGTTTCTATTTTGTACCTATATTATCATATTGAATAGGGTTATCAGAAAACACGACTACGTTTGTTGTAGCTTCTGTGTATTCCCTATCAGTAGTTATCTAAACGATTAGGATTCGATATTGACTATAAGATATTATAAAGCGCCTTATCTCTGTTTAGTCGTTTAGTTCTCGTTATCGGACTCACATGGTCGAACGGAAATCTCATAATCGATTTCAGCTTGCGAACTAGAACTATCGGAAACTGGTGCTCTTTGTATTAGAAAAGATGTCCAATTTAAATGTAACTGTACCTGTGTAATTTTCCACTACTGTCTTTGAACAAAATGTTTATTGTCTAAACATATTGACTTAGATAGAAGTTATTGAAACTACAGCTTCCTGAGTCCTTTAGATTTACATAAATGTCGAGTCTTTTTCACTTGTGCGGACAGTTTTATTAAACTTCTCCGGTATAAGAATAAATTTTGTATCATCGTGACTTTACACAAACAAAATATATTGTAGTTATGTATTCTATTCGAGATTGTAATAGAAAGACAGAGATAACGTCTAGTTTAATATTCATGCTTACTAGCTATGTCAGATCAGTTTTGTGCATATGGCGAGCTGTAGCGCGATTCTCTACAGACGTTACTATCGAATATCGGGAGTTTGACATTTAAAATGTACTGCAATAACAGTTCCCACGGCACCCGTTAGAGGCGCTGACCATGTTTTCATACTAAATTTGACCATAGTCAATAGTAGTAGGAAATCACTCCGCCAATCTTTTACTTGATGCACCAAAACGTGTACAGTAAATGTTGCCAAGTTCAATTTATTGTGTGTCGCGAATCGCAATAGTCAATCGCTTCCGCTTGTTTTAGTTAGCGAAACACACGCATGTTAGCAATATAAAGCGTTTTACGTGCCAAAACGCTCGGTTCGAATAACACTAAATCTATACGACTAGAGCTATTCGTCTAAAATACTTCGCTTAGTAATCGATCAATGCATTGTGCATTTGAGTATATTTCAATTATTGAGTTGACTACTACAAAAATTGGTAACTGCAATTTGGTAAATTAATAATTTATCCACACTTATTATTACTTCACAGTTAAAGATATTTGTCCTAGATTTTGTAATTTCAGCCAACTGTTTCCCATAAAGTAAGTTCAACCTAAAGCCATTCCCACGCATGGTATATCAACTCCGCTGATACTGAAAATCCATTGGAAAACGTTATTAAGCATCTATACAGATTTGTTTAACTCAGAAAAAGAGCTTAGGACTTGTGTTTTGTCACCATTACGTGGGCTTAAACAATATAACACTATTTCCAATAAAAACAATGCCACCAAAAACATTCTGTAAAAACCTCAAGTCTCGCCGTAAAAAGTGGTGAGATCTATATAATACCAAGTCGATTAATCTATTTAGTCTCTACTTGAAGGACCTTCTGTCTTAAGTTATTACGTATGTTATTATCATGCCAATTAAAAAAAAATACCTTGTAAACAAATAGACCGACCTGGCCATCGCATGATTTAATTATTAGTATGTATCACACTACACAGCACGACGAGAAGTTAATGCTCCTAAAATGTTAATGGCGAATTTGTGTTTTCTTGCGATGACCAAGTCGATCTATTTGTTTTAAAGGTATTTTTTTTTAATTGGCATGATAATAACATACGTAATAACTTAAGACAGAAGGTCCTTCAAGTAGAGACTAAATAGATTAATCGACTTGGTATTATATAGATCTCACCACTTTTTACGGCGAGACTTGAGGTTTTTACAGAATGTTTTTGGTGGCATCTCACTTCTTTTTGTAGAGCGAACATAAGTCCAATTTGTGTGGAAAGACGTTTTTTTTTTCATAATTCAACATATTTTCCTATGGGAATGTTGTTCAGTTTCATGGGCTAAACACCCTTACCCACCCTATACCCCCTCCCGTTATGCCTCATATAGTAGGTACCTATTTACACCTATTTATTTTATTTTCTACAGTAATAATAATTCATTAACTGCAAATGTAACCTTGTAATCTTATACATTTATATGGGATTACAAAGTTATTGTTGCAGTTGGAGTATTTAGAAAACTGGACCGAAATTAGAAAATATTACATTTTTCCCATGATTAAGACACTAAACCCTATTTGTATTCTAAATTTTAAGCTTCTAAGTCTGCTAGAAGTACCTTAGACTTTTGATGATCGGTGAGTCAGTGAGTCAGTGAATCAGTGAGTGACAAAATTCAAAATTTTAACAAGTTGTCATTCTTAAACTACTGGTTCAAATTGACTGAAATTTTGAATAACTATACCGTGTTTATACAATGACTAATTAGTTGCTGAAAATCCAGGCTTCTTGTTTTATCCACAACGAAATTATAGGGGTGTCAAAAATAGCCCGAATTGCTTCGAGAAAAGGATGTTACGGCCGTGCCGCTTTTTTTTTGCTCGACTTGCGGGGGCACTTCCGTGCCCCCAGATCCCTGAGTAAAACAGCAACATCAATGCGTATTACGTATTCATAGTCCCACCTCTAATATCAATATCTGAGACAAAGCTAAGGGTGTTATCTATGCACCTTATCTATAGTAAGGTATAGAATGCACTTCATAAATAGGGATAGGCTGTTATCACAATGGGAGCTCGCAACGGGACTTTGACCGGAGAGCTGTAAGTGGACGATAGTGCGAGCTCTATCAATACCTTCCGGGGTATTCCAGTTTGCTGTATAACTTAATCTCATTGCTCTTGCCTCGGGTTTCCGATACGTAGGACTTAAAAGCTGTTCTGTAGCCGTATGGCGAAATATTTACACTATGAAGCGAGCCAAATGTCACAAAAAAAATAAATCCTGGGTTTTATTTAGGTACATTGAAAGAATTCTGTTTGTTTAGAAGCATTTGTGACTACGCTAATGGTATGAATAAGTACAATATTTTATAATAATATTAACACCAGTATTCATTTTGCAGAATGAGAATGCTGAGTTGTCTCGGTTCATGACTTGACATAAAATACGTGTATAAAATTATAAACTTTGTACTCGAGTGAAATATTATTATGGTAAATTGATATATTTGCATTGTAATGTTCCCGACTGCTGAATCAGTGTTTAAAAACCAACATAGGTAAATACAATGCTTATTTCAAAACAATTTTTTGCTAATTATAGATAATGTATTTGCGATATGCCCATTTACATTCAAAATGAGTTTCACAATTTTCTTATTGTAGGTAAAAAATCCATGTATTTTTTTTTCTCTTGCTAAGCATAATAAAATTTAACTAATTTCACAAAAATTTGGATATGCAAATACGAAACAATATGGAAGTGAAAACCGTTTTAAGATTTAAGTCGTAGGCAACGACTATTTGAAAAATCCGTATTCGACACAATTTCATCAAAAAACTTTTTCGAGATGTTAGGAGTAACATTCTAAGAAGTATAACTATCCAATTAGATTATACGACAATATCTGTATCTTGTCGGAGATATTAAAAATAAACATAAAACGTCTTTGCAATAAGTTTCCTCCGTGGGCTTGAAATGGCAATCCACAACGACGACTGCGTAATAAAAACCAAGATTACGAGTCGAAGCCAACCGTATAAAACCTTTTATAATGTAGATTTAGAGCCTGAGAAAAGGCTTTACTGTGTCGTTACCCTATAGTTTGATTTAGACTTGGAGAATATTAAAATGTGTATTCCTACGTATCTTGATAACTAGAGGCCACCCGCGACTTCGTCCGCGTGGAAACCCTTCCCGTGTAAATTCCGATCCCTCGGGAACTCCGTGGTAAAAACCATATAGTCTGTGTGTTATTCCGGGTCTTCAACTACCTACATGCCAAATTTCATCGTAATCGATTCACTAGTACATGTGTATTATGCGTGAAAGAGTAACAAACATCCATACATACATACATTCTCACAAACTTTCGCATTTATAATATTAGTAGGATTTATTTACTATCTCGAATGTTCATTGAAAGTGTACCTACTATGTCATTTTCCGTACATTCCTACTGCGTAATCGCTACTCTTACCTATATAACAACTATCTTCCATATAAAATAACTAGGTATATTATATACCTACTCCCGATCAAACTACCGATGTTATGACGTTCAATATTGAAATGACATCGTAAAGTTCTACCTACGTAGATATTTTCTTTGACTATACTTTGAGGCATAAAAAATGTTTCATCTCTTTCTTTACAACTATTGACTTTTCGAGGTATTCTCAGCAAACATTTGATCATCGAGTTAGTGAAGCCTAAGACCAAAGTAAAACAATTTGCCCAAATTGAATACAAGTTCTTGTTCAACTAGAAATTGAAGTTTCTAATATATTCTAGTACCTGAACCGTTATATAGGGCTGAGGTAAATTCGTGAATGGATGTGAAATGAATGACATCGCTTGACTTTTGCTGCTTGAGTTTAACTAATATTTTACATTCGGAATTCATTAAGACAGATTCCTATTGTATTATGCTTAGTTGCATACGAATTGACAACATTTCATTTTTTTGAGTAACATATATTATCATTTTATTCTAAACTAGATGTGAAATAAAGGTACCCATATTTTTTATTTTTGTGATATTTAGTTATTTTCATTCATGATTTTCACTTTGAAAATTGTTTCATTCTAAACAGACGTAAGTGCCAAATGACGTCATATATACGGCGGAATAGCATAATGCCTTTGCCTCACAAGTCACATCATTTAGAAAAAAAAAATATATAAATGTCAGTGTCTTGTCAACCTGGCGCGTCTATCATATTATTGTTTGCTTACAAATACATTAATTGTTTTATAAGTTATTATTTTCCGTTCTCCGTTATTTATAAGTCATGAAGGTATCTGAAGGACTCCAAGTTGCTGATAGTGGGAACCTGCCCATAGTAAATAACTTAATGCTTTTGGAATATATGCACGAAAACATACTATTACTTACTTATGCATTACTTTGTCCATTTTCTAAACAATGTGAGAAGCGTAAAATAGACTCAGGACTAATCCTGAATTATTGTGGTAAACATCAGCCTACTTTAAATGACTACAGCATATTTAATTTAATGCTCCAGTATATACACTAGCAGCAAGACCTAGCTATAGGGATTTTAATCAGTTCTGTCAAGATGCTCAAAGTGAAAAGGTGATTGACAGTGTGGCTGAAGCAACAAAAGATCAAGCAGATTCAAAGCTGTGGCATTCCATGTGTCAGGGAAGAGTCACTGGTTCTAGGATCTATGAAGCAGTACATTGTCAAACAGGAAATGGTGTTTTGGTGCAAAGTATCTTAGGTGGCTATGAGGTGCCTGAATTTAAAGCCATATGACGAAGTAAAACATTATAAAAACAATTAATTAAAATATTAGAAAATGATTTTGGAGTTATTCTAAGTTCAGGCCTAATTCTAATTTCCCCTGTTATTGGTGTTCCATCAGATGGGATTTCTGCGAAATTTGTTCTGGAGATAAAATGCCCAATAAGTGGAAAAACAATCAAAGAATTATGTTAAAAATGGCAAACTCCAAGGATAATGTAAGGCCCAAATAATGGTTCAGATGCATGCTGAAAGATCTGTTTTGTATTGCTGATCCAACTTTTGAACAGACAAAATTAATACACAAATTGAGTATGATGCAAATAACTCTACAAAGATTTTAGAAGACGCTGAACCATTCTGGAAGCAATATATTGTTAAGACTATTTTTGTTATTTTAGAAAGTGTTAAATAAAACAAATTGAAATTAGTTTACGTCTTTTTATTCATTTTTTATTATAGGACTATGGAGATTTATTGACCCACATGCTACTGTGACTTTTTCATCTGAATTAGTTTATTATATATAACAGTGTGGCTTGAGTATCTTAAACACGGACGCACTACACCCACAGCATTACACTATTCTTGCTTGTTTGAGTTAGGCGCAGCAAAAAAATGTTTTCGATCGTCTCCAGAACTGTTTTCGTAAGATGGCACAAAACAATATTTGAGATCCTTCATAACCCTGTACTGCTAACCAGGATTCATTTCGAGAAATCTATAATGTTTAAAGTTCATAAATGATGCTAAATACTTCAGTAACCTATTTATTGTGGTATTTTCGTGTTTGTTTACTTTAAAACATTAATGACATTTCAAATGTCAATCTACATAACTTTTATTCAAATTGCAAAGGCAAAGGTAAGACGTTATTCTTCCGTATATGTGACGTCACAGCGAAATTTTTGGTTTTTATTTTATTTCTCCCGAAATATTGAGCCAAAAAATATAAAAAAATATGTTTTGTATTCAGGATGAGGAAATGAAGAAATGGTATTTTTATTTTAGGTACTTTAAAATTTTGAAATGTTGTCAAATAAGGGAAAAGTTGAAAATTATGATTGTGCGTATTTCTGACCGAATATTTGTTTCCTTTTAATTATTTTAATAGGGTAATGAAAATGAATAAATGTTGCTGATGGACTAAAAGTACTGAATACACAGTAACTACATGTTTTAATTATTGTTTAAGCTAAAACTTAAACGATCCCAAACACTTTTTTGCTCGTCGCATACCTACGTCAAATTCTTAACCAAAAAATTGCCGACGATCACTCATTGACAGCGTCGCATATTAATCATCATAGGTACTATATAGAACTGGAGTTCTTAAAACTTTAATCTGCACACTTGTCTTATTAAACACTCTAACTACTTCATTCACCTAAATCCATTAGTACAAAGTTGCAAAGATAAATACTAAAGATACGATTCCACGCTTTGCAGCTGCGATCTGTTTCCCTTATTCAACTTCCATACGACTATTTTATATTTTCCTTTTACAGTTCAAATAATTTCATTCGAATTAATATAAATAAATTCAAGGTTATAAGGTGACGCGCAACTTCTATGAGTAGGTGACGGTCTTGTTTGGTTATTTTGTTTTGGATGCACATGTTGATTTTAATGTAATGTTGATTGTACAAATGACGTAAGTTTAAGGATTCCAGACATAAAACGAATAGCAAGTAATGGTTCATTAGACGCTGTTTCCGTTACCGTCTAGGAAATCTAAAGTAGTAGGTAGGTAACAAATAGATATATATATATCAGCCCAGAACCCTTAAAACGCTGACGTCATAATAGTAATAGGCTTTAAGTAACTAAAGAGGTTTTATTATCTGAGCAAGGCGTTGTCGGCTATTACGACAACCATAACTAGTTTAAGGGGTGCTTCGGAACTATTTTGTACAAGGTTGTTGACTTGGAGCAATGTATAAAGAACTCCATAGACATTGTAAGACATCGACTCCGAATTAGCATTCTTCTCCTTTGTGCTCTATTTACGTGACGATAATATATTGCTAGATTAAGATTTATCCGTAAAGAAATGTTATTTATTTTTTCAAAGAGCGTTACTGTCAATGCCCCTGATCATATTAGCGCCGAAGTTTGTTTTGGCTCGAGCCCAACTTCCAAATTCTTGAATCGCACATGTATCACAAAGTGTTGAGAGTCTCTTGTATTTAAAGTTTTACAACTTGTTACTGGGTTCGTCGTCCTGTCTCGTCCCACATAATAATGTCTTACAGATTACGTAAACGTTTCGTAATGTTATACATTTCCTTCGATTCAGATAAGAAAGATTTCATTAAGATTTTATAATCCCCGTCCGGCGAATGAGTCTGACTAAATCCAGTTCAATCTACGCTGTGATTTAAACACATAAATTACGATGATCTTCTAAATCAACTTCAATGTCAGTTATTACATAAATAATCACGTTGCTATATAAAGCTGTTCATTGACAAAATGTTAAGTTAGGAAATGACCTCGTAAAAGTAAACAGATATTTTGATCCGATATTTTATTGCTGCTATTATTCATTCATAATACTATAATCATGTATAAGTATAGATCAGAACTGTTCAAAATAGATCTCGTATGATAATCACAATTTAATGGTATAAACGAGGCAATATGTTCCATTTAGTATGAAATATTGCCAAACAAATTACAACTTTGTCGGAGACTGGGCTACGAATTGTCATTCCAAAAATATATCCGTACACAGAGGAGTTCTTATGTTAGACTGTTAATATGTCATGTCATATAAAGACTAAGCAAATTGGGTCATTATTCGCTCGCATGTGTTTTGTACTGCGATTTGGCAAGGCTAAGTCGGAATTCATGAACATTACGACAGTGATGTCGGTCGTAAAGCATATTTTAAACATTTATTGACTTTTCAGTAGTACAAAACCGCAATAAAATTTTAACGCGCTACGATTTAAGGTTTTTTAACGAAAAGTTTAAATTTTAAACATGTCCATGATAATGTGAAATTAGGTTTACGACGCGTAAAGAATTGAAGGAGCGCAATACAGTTTCAGAGAACGTGAATTTACAGTTGAAGATAAATATTTAAACAGTTTTACTTGAAGAAACGTGAGTGAGTCACACGATTCTCCTGATTTTAAAACGTAGTACTTACTTAGCTACTTTTGTATTTTGTTTTCATTGAATTTTACAGGACATCGTCTTTACTACAAGAGATATTATTATAGTGCAATTTTTATTGTTTTAAGGTTCGGACCCGAGAACTGTAACTCCAAGCAAGCAAATTGGTGATACGATTCGAAAACAGTATAAAAAGATCAGCGGACATTTAACTCGTGTAAACTGTAGAAGGCTAACATGATATTCATAAGCGTAGTAAAAGATACAGACGCTCTCAAGAAGGAAGCCTGCGTGACGTCATCACGCGGCCAAGCGCTGTTACTGACATCGTAGAGGTAAAAGCGATTCACAAGCTTCCTTCATTGTTCTGTGGAACACGCTGAGGTCTGTGCACTTTCATTGTAAAACTTCAGCTTAGAGACAGAACCAACATGAAATGTTGTTGCAATTCACTAATCATAATAGTCTAACTCTATCTCTACATATGTTTCTAGCTAAATAGGAACGTAGCATCTATCGTTAGTAAGTGCTACTCGTATGTATAGGTAGATACATGTCAATATTTTATACAGGTAAGAATATGAAGCTAAATAAAATATGCTGTCGTGGCCTCCTTTGGGATCCTTTTCGATAACACGCTCGATACATATTTTAGGATCTTTATTTACTACTACTTTTATTTCAACACACATTTTCCTTTTTTTGTCAGCATTTATCAAACTAGAACAGCGAACGTATTACTAATATTACTATTTTCAAGGGTCTTCATTATGATATATTATTTAAATCATGTTTCAGTACAAGCAGTTCGGAAATGCAAAATTGTTACCAACTTTTGGTACTAGTTTGGTTGCAACCGAACGTTTGACATTCAGACGATAAGCGTAAGTTTTATTTTGACAAGCTCTCAGGTTATTCACACACGCAATAGCTACAAATATTGGAAACAATTTTTCCTGAGGAAATAGCGTAAAACACGTAACGTACAGTTTTCTGCCTACCTTACCTTGACAACTTGAAATAAGCAGGAAGCAAAATTTCAATGTAACTGATATAGAACTTAACCGAACCAAATAGAACTTGAAATTGTGCTGGCACGGCTCATGTTGTCAGCAAACAACTTACACATGACAAAATTGATCTCAACAACGATTTCGCTTCGGACGGTCAATTAGTGGTCTGATGACATTTCAAAATAAATAAGTGCCCATTTTGAATTATTTCGTATACTATGACTAGTTATTGCCTTGAACACAACAACATTAATTAAATATAACGATCATGGATTATAGGGTAACTGTCGGGACGTTGAAAAGCAATCAAGGAAGTGGTCGAGAGCATAATGAGAGGTTTCGGCTTCCTAAGCCCAAGGAATCAAGGAACTTAGATTGGTTTATTGTTAAGAAAACCAGCAGGAACCGCACGATATTTTAGACGTTTCTGGGACTAATCAATATCAATTTAAAGATACGTGTCTAATTTATACCTTAAAAACTGAACTATAAATTCTCAAAATTATGGCTAACATATATGGAGTACTCGTTCTTTATATTTTTTCATAAAATGTCGACGAGACATTCACTTCCTTATTCGTCGCAATTTTTATTTGACTTCATTACACAAAAAATGAGATCGTTATGGAAGCAAGGAAAACGAGAAAAGTCATTTTACCAGAATTCATTGTCTCGATTATTGTATTGAATGAATGTAATTTATCAGAAACATAATAAGGGCAGAGTACAATAAAAACTCCCTCCCTGAACGAAATATGAACATTCTGCAAATAATAAGGAGAAACAGCTTCTCGAATATGTCATAAACAATGAATCGGCGGATTAAGCCAAGAGGCTTGACAAAACATCCATCTAAAAGTACTTACTGTCACAGTCTAGAGATACTAGTATCTCAGTAAGCTAGATAAATCGAATATTTATACTGATAAACAAATTGACGGTTTATCTAGCTTGAAAGGAAAACATTGAGTAAAACCACGTGTTGAAAATAAAACTGCGTGTGTGGGCGCGATAAAGATGTATGGAGACCATTCACGACATTTGCTGACATTTATTAGCTAATTTTATGTAAGGAGTAATCGACGTCCTGACATACTTTTCTTTCTTTACGGAACTACACTCTGAGGTGCTATATTTATTCAGATCATCTACTACAAGATTAGTTTCCAGTTTCTTGTCAATGAATGAAGAAGTGTTGTATGTAACGAACTCTACAGCCCTGTTATATTTGGTTCTAATAAGACTTTACCAGTATAAATGCATTACCCACAGAAGCCACATATCTCCATTAGAGTATTTATTTATAATCATTTCTTATTTACCATCCACGGTCATTTTCCAAGGTTCAAAGGCCAAACTATGATAATATTACACGCGTTTTTCACTTCTTACGATTGCCGATTAGAAAATACCAATACATGCATAGTGGGAGAACATTACGAGCTTTCTCGTGAGTAGTTTGGTTGATATGCAGTATTCCACATACCCAGGAGCGTACGAAAATGTCTGCTGCAGTTTATCGATCGACTGCCGACACTGCCGTACTCGCATTCAATCTCTAGGTATACTTTCTAGAATTCTTGAAGCATCTTCGTGCGTGAATGATTTATGATAGTTATGGATGATCAGCAGCCGGAACTAATATGACATCTATCCTTAGGTTATCAACGTCTGATGGTGAGGTCAGAGAACAGTTGCTCTATATCAGTACGCAGTACTTTATAATGAGTATCTAGGAGTTTTATGGTAGACTTTACCCAGATTCTGAGTTATAAGAATTAAGGAAGTACGGAGGTATGAAATCGCCATATTTATATGTAAGTAAATCTTCTAGTTTTACTTCAATTGGCTAAAAGTATGCAAAATTTCACAACAATCTGGTGATCAGTAAGCCTTGGAAACTATACAAATAAATGAACTTTCGCAACTATAATTATTGGCAAGGCTTATTCTGCCTTAGAAGATACGATTTCACTTCTATTTGGCATTCGACTGGCCTTAAATTTACGTAACACACAATGCCGTTGAAATTATTATCTCATAATAATTATGTCAATGACTGTCCGAGCATTGAACTTTAAATATAAAGTCTTGATTTATTCATCAAAAACATGTTACTGTATGAACCGATTGACCTAAAGGTGCGTCAACATTGCCTAACTTCGTAAATAATGAATGAGATAGAACAAGGGACTGAAAACTAAATAATATTTCTATAATTACGTTTCAATTATAATTATTGCATCGATTACAAACAAAACCATATAGACTTTGATTCAAATCTATGTACCACTTTTGTTAAAGCAAAGTTTTGTTTCCCGGAACAAATGACGTCATCGATAAGAAACCATAAAAATCTATTTTACGATGCAACTTACACTACCAAACTAACTTACTAAAGAAAAGTTTTCTTCGAAATAAAATGAGGTAATCATAAGTGACTCCATGTTTTTAGGCTTAGGTAATCGTGCAGGCAGACTAGATCTAGAGCATTCTTTTTCGTCCCTATCTAGACTCTATCTGCTGTCTTTGGCAACGTTCTTCAGGTCTGCAGATTAGACCAGAAACTAAACGGTCTTTGAGGAAAAAAATAATAATGAATAGGACTGAATAACATTTAAGTCAAGCTTGTAAAACCAACTTTGTGTTGCTACGTCGACTACAAGTTAGACGAGGGATCTTTTTAAACAATGTAGTCAATTATTAATCAGATTTTTCGACAACTTCTTATTAAATCAATGACCTTTGTCCCAATCGAGCTATTAAGCAACAGCCGTGATGTCGTTTTAATTTATCGCATTACAAATTATACGCGTATAAAGTATTGATAACCACAATTTTGAGAATTATATTGTACTGATAGGGATCAACATCTGATTATTGCAGTAATTTATCAGCATTTCCTGTCTAAAACCTTGGGTATTTCATGTGCAAAATCAGAGCAGTAAGCACTACCTATCAAGTTATCAATGTTTTAGTGCACAGGTAAGTTTGCAGACGGTCGATTGAAAAAACTGATTAAAAAGAATGCACTGCACGAAGTCAGAAGTAAACTTAAGTTTCTGGTTACTATCAACATTGTCGATCATAACTTCCTACATGTTGGCTACCAATTCTTAGCAACGAGTGACTCATTTATTCCGAAAATTTGATTACTTGACAGCATAGAAAATAATTCCTATGATGTATGTTTTGTTAAGATATTCTAACCTGCGTATAGTAATGAACTAGAGATAGATAACATACGAATCATAGTGAACTACAGTCCGATCTTCTATAAATAATGGGATGTTTATAAAATTATAAGGGCAGACATTTCCGTAAAAAATATTGCTCCTTTAGAAGCCCCCTTATCTTACTTGTTATGTTAAGAGCCAATGCCAACTGACTTCATACTCATCATGCTGCTTTTTAGAGAAACACAGGTTGCTTTTTTATTCTAATCCTTTTTTTTTGTTGTGTACTGCTTTAAGATGAGGGCCAGGATTAAAACCTGTTTGTGATGTATAGTTTTTCGAGTGGTAGGTATGGTTATTAGATTATCACTGGTTTAATACCATGTCATGCTATCAAATTGTTCTTTGTTGGGCATGTTCAGTGTTCACAGTCCGTAGGTTCCGGTCACTTCGGCGCCGTTATGCGACCTCATTGGAATTAACGAACATTTTTTGCCACAAGATATGAATGGAATAGAGGCTGGATTATATTCTCGTAATGTTTACAAAAAAATGTCGCTTTGTGAAATAAATAGCGCCATTACGGAAATCGCACCTGTTCAAGGCCATGTGAGTAGGTACTGACTTTATTACTTGCCTAATTAACTCGGAGTTAGTCCAACAGTGTTAATTTACACATTGTTATAAACTGAGTAATAAAAACTGTAGTAAAGTTATTGAAATTAATATGTTGACTTATTCATAAACTCTGGTCAAGCTGATTTCTGTCCAGTTCTTGTGTTTACTTATGGATTTCGTCGTAAAGTACAATCGTGACATACAAGTTTGACTTCCTTATCGCAGATAGGTACTCGTTACACCTACTTTTTAAATCCAACAGGTAGGTAGGTGTAAAGGTGACTGACATGAAAACATTTTGACGATTGTTTAACTTCGGCCGTCGGATGTAGTCGTATTGTTTTGATGTGTAGTTTGTCATCGTTTACGACATTGTTTTGATTCTTGATAATGATAACATACTGAAATAACATAGATTCAGAACTACACACTACGAAGCTACGATTCTAATAGTGATAAAGTAATAATGCTTAATTAAAATAAAATGTTAACAACATATAACTTTGAAGTTCTACAAATTAAGTTTAGACATAACCATTATGTAAATATATACGCTACGAACAAATAATATAACTGAAATATAAAGTAAACGCAACGATCCTTACCACAGGCGCAGTTCAAAGCAACAAGTTCACGGTCAAAACACAAAAACTGCAAACTGATCACAAAACCAAGCAATGGCAACTTAGTAAACACTTGTTTTACACGCGGCCGGTTAATATCTAGAAAGTTTAATTAAAACACTTATTTGCCCCCAGATCCAACATACAAAGTTTAAATCTGAGGTAATTCTCATTCGAAAACTGACGAGTGAAAGTTTCGCGATAACGACGAAGAGGTTATGTTATTGTTATGATATCACGAAGCGTCGACACAGTACGAACGCCGCGCTATTACTGAACGAACCGTAGTGAAGTGAATTGCGAACCGCAAAACAGTTTACGGCTGCGAGAGAATGGAACCAACATGACGCGGCGTTCGTTCGTTCTATGTACGCGAGCGTCATCGCGTCTGCCCTTTAAGATATAAATTACAATCGCTCACCAAAGTTTTATAAAAAAAACATGACAATAATAAGAGAACTCAAATGTAGTGGATAATATATTTATATTAACCATTAGGAACATAAAATTAATGAAACTACTTGATGTTTGGTCAATTGCTCGGTCTGGGATAGAATCTGTCGAAAATTAAACATCACTACATAAAATATAATTGCTAAGTTAGTCTGTATAATTGAAGCTGTCTCAAGCGAATTTTCGCTACTTGACAGTCTTTTTATCATTTTCATTCTAAAAAACTACGGTATCCAGTATTTTGCGACTATTGGGTCTCAACATAAGTCGGGGACTCCCCGCACCTGGGTGTTCGGAAATGATAAAAATGACCTAAATAAATTTTCTCAACTTTTCTCGGAGTTTTAAAAATACAGTGTTGCTACAGTACAACAAATGAACATGGCAAAGATTGAAAATAACGTTTTAGATATTTACTTTTAACAGCTACATTGAAATTTTACCTTAACGTAGGTACTTATAGAATGTTATTAAATTTTAATTTTAAACATTCAATAAAACGCACCAAATATTTAGTCTGGCAACAACTACTCTCTTGTGTCAAACTTTTGAAACTTCGAATTACGCCCGTTATATGGGGAGCGTTTGTTGATATTATTAAAAAAACTTTTGTTTTCGTCGTTTGAAGTGTAATCGCTGTAAATAATTACAAAATGATCAAAACCAAGCCCTGGACCGGCGGCACAGAGGAAGAAT
This sequence comes from Anticarsia gemmatalis, assembly GCF_050436995.1. Lineage (NCBI taxonomy): Eukaryota > Metazoa > Arthropoda > Insecta > Lepidoptera > Erebidae > Anticarsia > Anticarsia gemmatalis. The sequence goes on from NC_134760.1 coordinate 7,430,439, forward strand.
ATGAGACACAACACTTTGGTTTTGGCGCACAAAGGCTCAAGATTGCTGTGCGACAAATGGTTGAGCAGAAAATAACTACAGGGGTAAAAGATATGGAATCTTACTTGCAAGAATCACTAGATCTTAACGAAACAGACAAAACAACTCTAACAAGGTCTTGTGATAAGTTAATTCATTTATATTGTGAGAGAGCGGGTCCTTCGTTGAACGCGATAGATGAAGAAATTGAAAGGGTTTTGAAAATTCCTCCGAATGTTTTGTTACCTGAAGATGAACCGCAGTTGGATCAAACATCAGATTCCGATTTCGATAAATTGAAAGAAGAAGTGGCAAATCTCAGGAAGCAAGTAGAAAGAGGTGCTCTCATGGAAGCTTTGCTGACTGCTGAAGAGGAGGAGCTAGCAACTGTGGAAAAAGTTTGTGAAACAGCCAAAAAGGACATGGAAGTGATTGATGTTTTGTGTAAGAGTACAGGTGGCGATGACACTTTGAAAACAATTCAGAATGAAACACAGTTCTTGTGTGCAAGAGCATCGTTTATTAAGAAACAACCATCTATTTTTGATGATTGAGTTGTATTTGTTAAGGTTCTGAGTATATGTGATGCTGGACATATATAATAGTCTTATCTACTCTCTAACATGTGATATCTCATTAGGAATTTGTTCAGTGTTTTAGTCTTGTGCACCCATATTATACTTAGAGATCTGTACAGAAAACAGATCCTTAACTATAATGTCTGAATTATTTATGTTTAACTACTTAACCACCAGTCTCTTGCACTATTAAAACTTCATGTACTAGGACATCTGTTGTGTGTAGATTGGTAACTTTGGTTAGTGTAACAGTTACTATTTGAGATGAACACTACTGTCAAATGTGAAAGAAGTTTAGTGTGTGTTGCAATATATATAATATTCTAGAGCAGGGGTTCCCAACCTTTTCTTAGTCCGGGACCATTTTTATATTATTCTTATTAGCTGGTACCACTGAAAATTTTTAAATCATTTGCAGACCATATTTTGACCACTGGCTAGAAACCGCTGTTCTAGAGTAACTGCATTGTAGATATTTTATAATATAAGATGTATGGATGTGAATAAAGGAGAAGGTATCTGGTCTCTGCTTACCCATAATATGGGAAATAAGAGAGATTTTTGTATGTATTAGTGAATAATAATGCTGAATTTAAATAAATAAAACATTGCAAACAGTCATTTTTATTTTAATGTAAAAACAGAACTTCTTACATAAAATTCACCTAGAAACGAGTATCATAGATTAACAATACTTATTACATCAATTCTAATATAACACCCATTTTACGTCATGATAACTATTTAATGCTTTTTGTTTAAAAAAAAACGATACAAAGTTTGATACATTGAATGTTTGCTTCAAAAAATGTATAACTTGGCACATAGAACATGTATCGGTAATTCTAAAGAGATTCAAAAAGTAAATTTATTAATACTTTTACAAAAAATAAACATTACATAGTTACATTTATTTACTGCTGTAAAGAAAAATGCCTAGTGTTACATAAAATATTATTATGTGTACCTATAGGCTAACGGCATGTAAGGATACATAATATTGTGTTATTACCAGAGCACTACATACATTTCAATCAAACAGAATGCAGAAAAGTAGGTAGTATGTAAGTTGTAATAATTATGTCAACAGACTAGATACATTTTGTTTTGAAGTTAGTTTTCGTGTTTTTGTAGCTCTGGGATACTGACTTTTAATTTAAATATTGGTAATAACTATGAGTAATCCTTAACTTCATCCATTAAATTAAAAATCTTGCATTTAGACAAAAATGTAATACCCTTTTAACAATGAAAATGTTTATATCAAATTGTCCAATCTTGAATAAATTTTTAAATGGTTTATTGTTCGCTTCTATTTTAAATTGATATCTTTCTCATTTTATCTTATTTTTAAGTTAAAAAATCTTAACAGCTTACATAGAAATTTTAATATTAACAGTTGGTTTTGAACCAATCAGTGTTAACAAATAATATTTAAAATTATAGGAAAATATATACAAAGAACATTATAGGTTTATATTTAAAAATAGAGTAAGTATTAAAGATATGGAAGTAAGAAAGTTTATTTTGAAAAATACATTTAAGTACATCATTTTTGTAAGAGTTTAATAAAATATATTTCTAAAGATATAACATAGAAACTGGAGACAGGGAATTTCCTGAATTAGAGGATGGTATTTGACACTCTTTTTGAAAATTGAATTCTTTATATAATTTTGGTATATTTCTATTTCTGTTTCTAACACAAACTATAGTATTTGTAGATGGTACGAAAGGAGACTTGTTTCAAAGAATTTGACATAATTTTAATAATAGTATCATCTAAAAAAATACAACAATAATACTATTTAGTTAGCGCACTGAACACTGTAACATTCAATTACCTACATCCAATGATAGCCAACTAGCATCGAAAAAATAAATTACTATATCCTACATACAACTAGAAAGTGAAGACTTAAGTTTAAAAATAATGGGATAGACATTTTACGTTACTATTTATAATCTTTTTTAACTCGTGCAGTAATTCTATAAAATTATATTAAGTTGTCTGAATCTTTATAACTTTATCTTTTATAAATTGTTATGTTTCGACATCTAAGTCTGATTGCAGTTTTATTGACTAAAGTATATCTTCTAACATATGAGTGACCAGCACTTTAAAATCAAATATATCCCATGATTTACCTATTACATAGTGAATTATATTCTTATCTGTATTTTATAAAAATCACCACAGATATTAAAACTAAATACTATACTTAACAATGTTATAAAGATTCACATAACTTGGCGATTACACACACAACATTTATAATTGATTAATACTGTTTATCACAGATGGTAAACAAAAGGAAACAATAAATAATCACTAATGAGTTTATGTACAACACTTTAGAATTTATGCTTTATCTCGAGTCATATTTACAATTTGTTTTACATCTAAAACTATACAAATGGATTATGATTGTACTTAGTTTACAACATATAATTGATAACAAGTGTCTTGTTTTAAATTTCAAACTTAATAGTTAAATATTAAACCTAAAATAAAAGACTGATTTAACATTTCGAATGACATTCGAAATCAAGATTTTGCAACTTTTATTTCTTATTGTCTGAACTAACGATGAACACCCAGTGCTCAACATTTATATAACTACAAATATATTACAAACAATAGAATATAATTTGTTATGATTACGATTCACTTATAGTATTTAAATACTAACTCGATTTGGTAACATTACCACAGAAATAACATTTATGTAAAATTATTACATTTAAAAAATAACATTTTACCACTTGTCTAATGGGTAGCATAATATTCTAGATGAATATTTGGAATGTTTATAACCCTACTATGTATGGAAGAAGTTACAAAGTACGTTAAAAAGCGATATAAATAAACGAGTCTTACGAGAACACAGTTTTGAGTAGTTTTAGAACTACAGTACCTTTGGTGGCAGGCTTTGTACTGAAGATGTAATAGAATAACTATTTAACACACTGACTATATAATCTTTGGTATACATTACGATGTACTTTATTCCTACCTGAGCGGAGTAATGAGTATTTTTAATATTGAACACTAGCCTTACGAGAAGTAATAAATGGAATCTCAATGAGAACACGAGAATAGCTATAGTAACAATTCATGCAGTATCTATTCTAAGAGTCAACAGTATACAAATTAGGGTAGTTTGGAAATAGCTGTGGTCTGCAACTAAGGAAACATACGCAGCTCTATTCAATGTATACCTCAGCATGCGCTCCTTTTTACGAGCTGACCGATTGAACAAGTCCATGGATGTTAACGCTTAGTTACAGTCGAAACGAAGATAAAAGAGACACAATACGGGGATTATATGTTATGTCAACACTAAAACAATGCAACACAACGTAAGTCCGATCACTGAGCAAGTAAAAGCAACATGTTGTCAGACGAAGGCCGGCGGACGCCAGTCGACTGCGGTAACGACGCCACGCGCAGTCGGGCCGGGCCACGACCAACCGTTCTCGCTGAGCGCTACCAGTCACACAGGTCCACCCCATTCTGTGCTATCCTATAATTTTGGAATAATTTGATTAGTATTAAAGCCTAAAAGTTCGTCATATTGTAATTTATATTGATACCGAATAATATTTAAACACATCAGTAAATCTCTAATGTCTTGCTATATGCAGGAAAAGTACAATTTAAAAAAAATCGTTGCCAAAAGCTTCTAGTATGTTACCTGTGAAATGTTAACAGTCTTAGGATGTATAGGGCTCTGGGCGGCGACATTGGCGTTAGTGGTGAAATAGCCGCCGGGCCGCGGCCGCAAGTGTCTGTTATGCATCTCCATCTGCACTATCTTCATGAACTCGATTTGAGCCGCTAGCTTTTGCACTTCTTCCTGCATTACGAAAAAACATAACTGTTAGCATAATGTTATGAAATCGGCAAATACATCAAAAGAGCCTAGAATAACCATCACAAGAAACCGAAAGGTAAGCACCGAAATTGTAATAAACCGAAGACTGCCGCGATATCGCAAAAATAGAGTATACGTTGCTTCAGATAGAACATTTTTATACAATAAAACTAGTAGCATAATTTGATTGAGTTATGGTACCTTTAGTTCCTCATTCTCTTGGAACAAGTCGGGCGGTTCATCTGCTACTAGCCCGATGCCGTTGAGGGACGAGGAAGCCGGCACGCCGCGGGCTCTTGCACGACTGTCCCATGTGTCGCCCGTGCCGCGGACTACTCGGAGCACCTGGGAAATGTGAATAAACAATGAGTTTAACCTATGTATTGCCCACTGCTGGGTAAAGATCTCCTCCCGTTTATTACAAATTTACTAGTTAAATAAAAATATGTGTATGAATTTCTGTACCTTTGGCAAGAACACCAGAAGCACTGTTGTAGATGTAGACAGTTGAGTTCTTATGAAGCCAAGAAGATATTTGATGTCAGGCCCAGCCCGCGGTAATATGAGTAAGCTGTAAAAAAAAAGAGATTTTCATTAATTGTTGGGTGGTTTTTAAGTTTGCTATGTAATTTTTCACTGTATTACATTGTTTGAATAAAAAGTTATATTTTAATATTTTAATAATGATAAAATTCGAAATGTTGCTTTTATTAAAGTTCTTAATTTGTTGTACCTACATATATATGCGTAAATAAGGCTTTTATGTTACAGCAACTTACTGGAAGGCTATCATCAGAGAGTTGACGGTGAATATGTTGTAGATAGCGATGGAAATGAGCCGCGCCTCGTTGTACAAGCTCTCCGCGTGGCGAACCCGGTAACATACACGCACTCCCCACAGTAGGAACAGAATCTCACCTGCAATGCATAGTAAATTTTTGATGTTAAAATTAAAAAACAAACTTAAAGAGTTGTTTTGAAGATTAAAAAACATACTACTTAATAAAAAAATTATAAAGTATTCTTAAAGTTCATTTACAAAATCATTTATTACCTATAGTTGTATAGTATGATTTTCTTAATAGGTTTATTGATTTGATTAGATATTTATAGAAATAAAATGTGAAATATACATTCTAAATAGATAAAAATATTGTCAACGGAATAAACAAGTTACCTATGGCTAAACTGTGATCCCACCAGTTGTAGGTACACTGCTTAAATTTCAAACCTTTGTTGTCTGTTATCTGAAAAAAAGATATAAAATTGATAACATTGTTATTCTCTGGTTGGTCATATATGAATTTTTAAAGAAGACTTGTTCAAGCTGTTTTTCAACATGCTCAAGCCAGCTTCACAAAAAGATCCAATATTTACTCTTTGTAAATATCTTAAACCTAAAATAATATTAGAAATAATTATCACTTGCTCTAACGATGAAGGAAAACATCGTGAGGAAACCTTGCATGCCTAAAATTTGTTTAATACATTCATTGAAGGCATGCAAAGTCCCCAATCCGCACTTGGCCAGCGTGGTGGACTCAAGGCCTAACCCCTACCCTCGTTCGGGACGAGACCCTTGCCCTGCAGTGGGACAGATATGGGTTATTACAAAAAAAAAAAATTTGATCCTCAACTGGTCAAAAATAGACTAAACTATGTACCATGTAGGTACAGTTATATAATAATATGTTCTAATAATACAATGTTCTTACCACTTCAGCATCAGGTGGTGAGGATAGTGTCCAAGTGCCAAGATACACTAGCATGATGAGCAGAATAGGAGCCATCCATTGTAGCAGTTGTTTGTCAGTCAACTTCAGTTTGTGAGCTGACTTCACTCGGTATGTTAAGGACACTCTGAAATTTAAATGTTAAATTACTGATTAGTGATTGTATATTTGGCCCCAAAACATGTTGCACAATAAGAGCATTTATATATATTATACAGCCAAGTATTATAATTACACCATGTGAAAGAGAGATATATTATAATCTGCGTAAAGATGATGGGAATTGTGATTTACATAACATTCTTTACTGAACGCTTGAATTGCAATAAATTACCTCCAGGTTTTCATCAGAAGTGCGGTGTATGTGATACAAAATCCCATATGACGTGTCCATTTTGTGGCAATGCAGGAGTATCTATCTAACACAGGGAATATAGCAGCCATCTGAAAATCAATTTACATTTATTAGAACCGATATGCATAGGCAATGTGGTACAACAATTATCGCAGAAATCAAGTTATGGACTTTGTTCTATTAAGGATACAATCAACTATAGTCAAATCTAAAGGTACTTTACTTTACATTTTGATTGTGCTACTATACGGTTATTATATGTACATAGCTTGTACAGTATAAGTTATTGAACTTACCTCCATATACATAATAGCACAGCCTAGTAGTGTGATGGAAAGGAACACAGGGCTTGCTACTCGGAACACTTTGACTCTGCGATGATGACGTGTATAGATCGTCAGGCAAACGGTCATCACTGCACAGCTTACTGATATCACCAGTAAAGATATCCTGAAACATTCAAACTCATTTATCTTGTACTGATAGATTGGTCCAACTTTATCCAGGATAAGTATTATTTATCCTGTTAATTCCATTACGGTGGGCATTTTGATCCCATTGATCCCTTAAAGTCCCGGCAGTTAAAAAAAATATGTATCCAGTTTAGGTAGTAGTTAAAAGTTATGAGCATATATTACGGTGATTTGAAGGTTATGGTTATAGTTATAAATATACAATACACACAAAAAAGGAAAAATATTACCCTGCCTTTCAATTGTTATGTCTAAATTTAGTTGATTAAAGCAGTGTTGGTTACCGAAAGGGCCAGTTGTAAGTGGCAAGGCAGGGCTCCGGACCTCGACACGTATCGCACCCCGGTTGACATTTTAAACAATCGTATGGTTCACTCCAATTTTCCAAACCGTTCTCCTCGTATTCTTGGTACGCCACTGCAAAACATAAACAATCTTTTCGTCTTATACAATTAGTGTATTAATTAGTTGCTCTATTGAAATTGAATATGTAGCAAAACTTGGTGTTTTGCAAACTTACATGTGTGATTCAATTAAAAAGTCTATTTACTGAAGATTTAAGAAAACAAATGAAAAATGAATGTATTAGGTATTTTGTTTTTGCTCGAGATATTTTAAAACTTATTTTACAGACTAGTTTTTGACACTGACAGTGACAACTGACAAATGACAATCGATACTTTGACAGAACAACAAAATGACAAATCAAATAAAATGTCGGGCTACTTTGGCGATATCTATACTAATATTATAAAGCTGAAGAGTTTGTTTGTTTGTTTGTTTGAACGCGCTAATCTCAGGAACTACTGGTCCGATTTGAAAAATTCTTTCAGTGTTAGATAGCCTATTTATCGAGGAAGGCTATAGGCTATATAACATCACGCTACGGTCATTAGGAGCGGAGAAGCAACGAAAAATGTTACGAAAACGGAGAAAATTTTGACCCATTCTCATCAGTGACGCAAGCGAAGTTGCGCGGGTCAGCTAGTTTGGAATATTTTTGTTCAGCCCTACCTTCGACAAGAGATCCATTATATCCTTCAGGATGGTGTATTGAGTAGAAGCCAGGTCTGCATCTACAAATATAGGATCCACGGGCCCAACCAGCATGACGCACACTAACTTCTCTATTCGGTTTGTATTCACACTAAAAAAGAAAACAATATTTCAATAATAGCCAAAGACAACATCAATCCAGAAAGTCTTTATTGTTACAAAATAATAATACGACACAAAAATACTTCAATATAGTATTTAGATTTTTTTACGCTGCGGATAGTTAATACTTCTTATTATTCTACTATAAATTGTATACGAGGCAAGGTAAGTAAACCAATATTTCTACAATAAACTTACGTAAGTAGTTTCATTTGGGCATTTGTGAGTTCCATGAAAGGAATAAATCTGGTTATCGTTTTCGTCTTCGATATCCGCCTCGCACTGATTTATTTCCAAACTAGATATGTCAATGTCGAGCGAGACGATACCTTTTAGCCTGAAAATATCATGTAACATGAGTAACTCATATAACTCCAGTGTAGGGTAATACGTAGTAAAACAAAAATACTAAATAAGGTAAGTTTATAAGGTTTTGGAAATACGGAAAGCTATATAGCTGTTTTTAAAAGGAATTTATAAGAGAAGGATATTTTCCACTCTCTAAAGAGCAGATAAACTACGTAATTAAATTGGTATTAATGATCTCACCCGCGGATTGTAGAAACAGGTACAGTGTAGGACAAGAGCCATCTTTTGGCTTCACAGCTATAGTATGGATAGGTCCACCAACCCTCCATAGTTGCACCTGGTGGAGATGGCATGAACTTTGGAGACCGAAGCGTTTCACTTTCATGTGCTGACACGTACCTGAAAATATAATAGGTACTATCGAACCAACTGAATCATGACCCATTTTGCCGATAATTCGCTTGACACCGTCAAAACAGTAAGAATTTCGTCCTATCGTCAAAGTTGCACTTAGGACATTTTAAACATGCATGCGACTGTGTTATGATGTATTACGACTACAGACATCTTTGACCTTTGTTATTACAGTACGTAGATACATTTTCGATAAATCACTCTTAATTTGAATCTAGAATGTAAATAGTCTAAACTCTTTTCACTGTGAAAAAAACCTATTTGTGTCAAATATCAAATAGCACGTCATTTAGAAATCTGTGAAACGATTAGGGTAACCACTATAGTCATTGCCCATCATACAGTGAATAGTGATTGCCAATGTTAAGGAATAATACGTTTATTTTAATTTCTAAAGTTACCAGCTTAAATTAATTGCGATATATGTCACTTTCAGAATATTGGTAACATTTTAATTTATAGAACTCATGTCCGACGTTTGTGCGACAGGTGTGTAGTTCGAAAAGAAAAAGTAGGTAAGTTTGTTGCAATTGTTGTTAAGGATAACACATTTGAATTAACAGTATTCGCTAGAATTTCTTGTTTTTAAGTGTTTTATATTGAATTAGTATAAAGTTATTGAAATAAACGACTGATGTTCTTTTAGAAAGAATATTTAATATTTATATATTTAATATTTATATAATATAATAGAGTTTAAGTCAATGTTTTACTAAATAAAGATACTATTGACCAAAATTGTGTATCAATTCCTTAACCGGGTAATAACTATGCTGGTTACCCTATATTATTTAAATTTTTATAGTAACATTATTTCCTATAAGGGCCGAATAAACCATGTCCCGAGTGGGTATCGAACCCACTCCTGACGCGTTGCAATCGTAACATCAACCCACTATGCCACGGAGCCTGTTGAAAACGGTAGCAAAGCATTATTGTATTGGCGCACAAAGATTTGTCACAATAATGACAGATAACAAATTCATTACCAAGGAAACGTAGGTGCAAGCCAATTTCGACCTACGCGTATATAGACGTGTTTTAGAAAATGAGCACATGGTGGGTCATGATTCAGTTTGTTCGATAGTACATACAGATACAAAAATCTGCTTTTGAAGTTGTGATTAACGCCAGTACAACCTGCGCCAATACGTTAAACACTCCAATATGGACAGCAATATACCTAATGTAAGATAAAAAATAAGACAAGCATTGCGAAAGTTTAATATTTATGATTACAAAATGATTGTCAATAAACTATCTAGCCTAAACAAAGAACCTAATTACAAATGTCGATACATATCATACACTGCTGGCGGAAGGAATTTGATTGAAGATAGTAAAATTACTTCAAATGAAATGTACAACACAAAACTACTATTTTTCATTAGTATGATTGATTAGTATGATCTGTAATGGAATTTATCGCATTAATCATTTAAACGTACATATACATGAGTTATCGTGCTATCAGGACACAAAGTCTTTTGATCATAATAAACATGTGAAACATAGTAAAGCCAGTATTTTTCTATTTACCAAGGATATTCAGGATCAGGTGGTTTCTCCAGCTGCGGAGAGACAACAGCCACGGGATCCGCGGTGCCGTACCTCTCCCAGGCAACAGCACTGTTCACTAAACCATCTGACCTCAAGGCCAGGGCGCGCGCTCCTACCGCTCTCTCTGATGGACTGGCTCCCAAGACCAAGCCTTGTGAAACCGCCATCAGATAATCTGGAAAGTATTGAGAAACCTTTGAATTTGACTGAAGAAGGTTGTCAAAGTAGTTGTGAACAGTACATACTTATAAACTGTGTTTTACTAGTCGATATTTAGAGAAAAAAGCTTATAAACTTGGGTCTCGTTCTCTCTTTCAAGTGACACATTTACCCACTGAAATCATAAATTAGGTATGTACATAGGATGGAAAATAAAATATGGCTACTTTGGATATTACTTTCAATTGAGATTTTCTTGTATTCGTTTTGTCTTCCTTCTATTTTACCATATGTACCAAAGCACATAATTGAAATGACGGAAACTAGCCTAAAGGGCGAAATAGAGGCTATGAAATAGTACGGTCACATAATAAAGGGCCCAAAAAATCCCAAACTGAGGCAAAATATATTTCGAGACAATATTATTTGGGAAAATATTAGCATAAACATGCTTAGTTGTGGGTCGCATTTATGTAATTGTATTAGGATGGGATTATAATATAATTTGTAGCAGAAGTTTATGACATCGGTGAGCTTTAAGCGTTACAATGTTAAAATGTACCTTCGATGATAAATGACCGATACTAATGGAACTCCCTTAAACAATCTTGTTCTGATTTACTTAGTTAGTGTAAAGCTAACCAAACCAGTTGTAGTTCTCATTATATTAGCAGGATATGAAAATAACATTATTACTGATAACGTCTCAAGTTATTTTCAAATACTATATTAAAAATAAAAACTAAGAATTGCGCCAAAATTCAACTTTATCGCAGATTATGAATTTGGGTTGCCATCCGGTTTTCTCCACATACTATCCTCTGCATAAAGCGGTGGGGGATATCCGGAGGTTACTAAAGGATGCACATCATTTCAGAAATTCCAAATTTTCCTCGAGCTTTATTGGCATAAATATTTTTGCCGCAACCGCATTTTTGTTTGAGTTACAAGCCCAAAGTTTATTAATTATACAAAAATTTTGACGAGAAACATAAAACTGGTAGGTTGTATATGGTGTTGTACGTTTTTAAAGCTGTGTTCTGTAGATAGAGCCCAATGTTCATTACTGGATGCAGTTTCTGATACTTACAACACTAAACAGCCTAAAACAGCATAATTTTGCTACGTGATATTTCAAACCTGATTAGCATAATAATATCAAAATGACAAAAAAGCCTTTTTGTTAGCCTTATTCGTATCTAAATGTAGGTGTACCTGCGGTTTCCAATCCCAGTTGGTGAAGGAGGTTAGCGGCGAGGTCTGCCCTGGCCCTGGCGGAGTCCCACCTCGCCGCGTGCAGGGGGGCGCGGAGTCTTCCATACCGATGTGTGACGCACAACGCGCCTGTCGCACCCGTCGCCACTGCATGCACCAGGCGTAGAGATGACTCTACTTCTTCCTGAAAAATTACATACTTGTTAGCGCGCCATTTAACTGATTGTGTCTGAACATAGCCGCGAGGGAGTAAAACAATTGAACAAGCCTGAGATTGAGCAGAAGACGCCTTCGTTTTTATCAATCTATCAATCCTTTTCTGAATGCCTTTTTTAGGATTTTTTACATTTCGAAGCTTTTTGTGGCTTTTATCCGATACGCAAAGTTATTTAGCGCGCGCTGTACTTATAAAAAATGTATTTCAGGAAAATTCTATTGAGCGTTTGATACTTTGATGTCCGCTACGATCTATTTCTCCACTGAACCAGCAAGGCAATTAAAATGAATTCAAGATAATAGTAAGACGTACGTCCATTGGGCAAAATTTTACTACAAATATGTTATATTCTATGGCAAATTTGCTTCGCGTTTTGAGCTGCAACGCTTATCTTGAAACCCGCTTGTGCCGGACGTGTAGAGAACATGTGAATAATAAAGGACTGTTCTTAGAGTAGCTGTAACGGCCTTAGTTGCAAATACAATTAGAATTAAGTATACACTAAGCAATAGTATATAGTTAAATAAACGAAGCTGCAACACTCAGTGTAAAATCTAATCTACCGGAAAATGGCTGCTTCATGATGAGATTATGTGTTTCTTTTTAATTATCTAATACATTAATTTGCACCTTACAACATGAAAAGAGATTACGACACATAAACCCCGATGAGCTAATAAAACAAAGCCCAGTGAATTAGTACTAAATTCTCGTTGAACTATTTCCAGTTAAGTACTCGTCCTAAGAAAATATAGGTGAAAGCACGGATAGAATATTTGTGGACAAAAATATGTTAATCATAATGAGTGAGGGAGACGAAAGAAAATACTAGGATTGTAATAGGCGCCCGCCTTTCGTGAAAATTAGCGAGTATTGATTAGTTACAAATTTTCCCTTCAGTTTCGGACTTTGAAAAAGGAGTTCTGTTGTTACTACGCTCCAAAGAAATAACGAAGAGATTATTTCACTTGGAGTTGTGAAATTAATAAATACGTTTGTTCTACCAAAATAAAGAGCCCTCCCCTTTATTAGCTACTGTAAAATAAATTTAAGATTGAAATGCTGTACTTCTAAAACCGGAATTAATGGTATTAATGAGATTTACCGGCTGTTGTTTAGGATTTAGAGGCCAGGCGCAGCTTTGCCTGGACTATACGTGTTCTCCGAGGCACCGAGGTCTACGACCTCGACTTCCTTCCCTAGAGCAATTACTAAGAAATTCTATCCAGGAATAATTTTTGGCCTGGCCAGACGGGGATTCAAAACTGAAATTAGTGCACGGAAATAATTGTATAAACTGACTACCTCGGCATTTATATTATACCTACATTATTATAAATGTCTACATAGCACACTATAAATATATTCATAATAGAACACTAAAAACTACGAAATCTGATAAAACCAGAAACAACAGTAATAAAACTCGAATTAAACGCGGATTCACGCCGACGCTTCTTTGCCACAATATAAATCCTAAAATTGCACGGAATACAATTTCATACGAAATACGAACGAAACGTTTATGAAATTGAATTTAACTTGTTGAATGTTTTTGTTGAAAGTACTTGTTTTATATAACACGTAGCAGTATTGCTGTATTAATGTCATCGTGTCAACACCAGGGGTTTCATTTGCAACAACGGGAGTTCTAATTAAACCAACAGACAGTCCAGCGTCAACAAAATTTATAAGCGGTTGTACGTCGACAATAAATCGTGAGTGTAATGTATGCAACAACTGCATGAGTATTATCTTGTCAACGTTTAAATCGTGGTAAGCAGCTTTCTGGGCTCCTACTGAAGTAATAAGTAGATTTTGTGTGACTATTTTTCTGCGAACGGTGCATTATATTAGGTATATTGGATAAAATAGCGAAAAAGATAAATAAAGTAATATCTATACTAATATTATAAAGCTGAAGAGTTTGTTTGTTTGTTTGTTTGTTTGTTTGTTTGTTTGAACGCGCTAATCTCAGGAACTGCTGGTCCGATTTGAAAAATTCTTTCAGTGTTAGATAGCCCATTTATCGAGGAAGGCTTTAGGCTATGTATCATCACGCTACGACCAATAGGAGCAGAGTAACAGTAAAAAGTGTTACAAAAACGGGGAATATTCTGATCCATTCTCTCTTATGTGACGCAAGCGAAGTTGCGCGGGTCAGCTAGTAATAGATAAAGTCGAAGGAAGACTGTAAAAGATCAACAGTATAAAGAAGAATAAATTGATTATTTTTAAAACATTTGCTACGAACGAACATGTTGTTTGTAACTTGCTGTATTCTTCTCTATCTTTTTTACTCCAGAAAACTTTATTTATCGGTGGCCGCATAGGCCGTATCTTGAGCTTTTCTCATCCTAGGTTTCCCACGTTAGTGCTATGTAATACCAACAATAACATGTGTTATGTGACGCAAATTAATCCTGCAATATGGGATTAGGGCGACACAACACGAGAAATTGTATGGCCGGCGTGTATGTATACATAGATATCGGCACGAGGCATAATACCTATCTCCTTTGTTGGTATCACACATTGGTTTAACTAACTATTTTATATTAGTTGCTAGAGTTTAGGAATAATTATATTCAAACACGATACGCAATAAGTCATACATAGTCTTGGGGAAAAGGCGTAACTTTATGTATGTATGCATGTATCGAAAAAATGCATACAGAGATAACTAGTACAGATTTATATCAAGCATTATAGGCTAAAAAACAAACCGATGTGAGTCATTCAGGATTTTGTAACTAAGTTCGATATACCAAAGCGGGAAAACATAATCTGCTTTGAAAGGTTATAACACAAAAACGGGATATTCGATTGACGTGTACCTTTCATTCGCAGATGAGTAATAGTGGCCATATTATCATAATACGCATCTGAAATTCCTCTAGCAGTGGATATATTACAGCTGTATTGTTATTTGCTAATGTTACGATTGAATTGATAATTTTATGTAGAGATCTCTAATGATACATGGATACGAGCATTAATAATTATTAATTATGTAAATAGCTATAATAAACTTGGTATTCGATTATATAACTTTATTCGGGGAATTATTGACGGATATAATCTCAGTTCTTTAAAACACTTCTTGAAGGTATGCAAAACCCGCAATTGGCTAGCGTGGTGAACTCAAGGCCTAAGCCTTCCCTCATTACGGGAAGAGACCCTTGCCCAGCAATGATGAAGTAATTTCTAAAAACATTAGAACAAAATGTTCAAATACACAAAACTATGTGCGTATTGCTGACTATGTAGGTACAACATGGAATACTTATATACGTCTATGTCGATGAATGTACGACTATGTACTTATAGTTTCTGATGAAATATGATTCCACCGTGTACAATACTATTGATCGTAAGTAATAAATGAACAAGGATATACTAGAACGATGGAAACGCCATACCATCGACATAATTAATGAAGGAAAACACACCTCTGTCTTTTGTCGTGACAGCCACCATTACGGTAAACACGGATCCCTTCACCTCAGTAATAAAAGAGAGTGCTAATCAAACGTAAGGGACCCTGTCTCTGATTATTACATTATCACGTGAACGATATTGAGTTTCATGGAAGCACATAATTGCTTTCTAATTTGTACGTCACTGCTGTTTCGGTTAGGGCACATTTATACCACACAGAGATTTTGTAAAGAATTTTAAGCTTTAAGCTGAATCTGAATCTCTATTTCCGCTACTCGCTACTATGTGTTTTGCTAATTATTTGACATGTGAGATTATTAGGTAGCTGAAGCTGTTGTTGATAGAGGTAGGAACGCTGGTCGCCACGGTGATTTTAAAAAGACTTATTCTTTGCATCTGTATAGCTACATGTATATTTATTTCATTTTACCTACTAACTGGCCGCACTTCTTTCGAGTAAGTACAAGCTATTATATTTTTTTAAATGTTAGGACACTGCCTCTGTCATTTTAGATCGCGAGTGTATAACTGTATAGAATCGTCAAATCTTTGCTAAAATCAACGTCGCTCTGTATACTTCCTAAGGTACCGCGGTTAATTAAGTCTGGTATGAGGTAAGTGTTTGTACAAATTCGGATGGCAGTTGGCACGTTTGTATCTAACGAGTTTTCAACAAGCAAGCCTCTGTACTCAATTATCAGATATTTTGTGAATGCATTCTCCTACGGGTGTGCAACCGTGCTTTTGTTGTAGAAGAAGACTAGAAAATTAACAAGGATTTGATGGATGGATGTTATTTCTTGCATTTTGGTTGGTAGAACAATTGTTTTTATGTAACGTGTGCACGGGTGCATAAGTCATTATTCAAAACAAGATTAATTGAGTTTCCCAAAAATATTCAAGTATACAATTTAAATTTAAACCAAGCCAAAATGTCGAGTAATTTAAGGTAAAGTTTTTGATAACGTTCAGTCCCGTATAATGTTTCAAAGTATACTTTCGTAAAAAAACTATCCAAATTTTAATATAAACAGGAGTAGTATAAAAAAATATATACGTACGTCATAGCATCCACTTGAATTGAGCTCATCAATCATCATAATTCCCTTATAAGGAAATGTATCAATTATATCAAATGGAAGCAGAAATACACAAATTGTTAAATTTAATATCGTGAGTGCTATGAATTTGTCAAGTAACGTACGACTGAACATGACGAGCTTTATGAAAATGAAGAAAAAATGTGTATATTTTTTTACCATAAATATTTTTACCTGACATTTTCAGTTTCATAATAAAATTGCTACGAAACCTTATTGTTAATTAATAACATTCTTCCAAACATCCAATTACCCATGGCCCGTTAAAGTTTTGATATAAAAACCACATGCAAACAATAACTCCGAAATTATTTACAATCGCGAATTTAATTTGAAAATGGTAGTAAAGTTGAAAGTTTAATTTAAAGCGGTCTACGAGCGAAGCTGCGCTATCACGATCACATGAAGGCTATTGATTCGAGAAGCCTTACTTTATGTAGATCGCAGATTGTAACGGGTCAACTATAAAATATGAGGGTTTGAGTAGTTTAAATTGTTTATGGAACCTTATTTTATGTTTCAGTTCACTTTATAGCTGTTTGGGTTTATTGCAACTTATTACTTTACTATATTCATAGGTATCATCGCGGTTTGTTCCTGTAGGGATAGCCACGAGCATATAACGACTTGATAATGCCAATGTAAAGAATAAGGGTCCAACTTATCTATTGTAAGTCTTAGGCTTAGTTACACCTCTTCTGGTTAATTATTCGTTGGCTTATCAGACGATGATTGACGGTAGGTTTCATACACTTGCTGTCACTTTATCCAGCAGATAAGTTTCCTGGCACCTATTCCTAAATTGTGAAACTAGCTCAAAGAATCACCATCAGCCTTTCTTCCAACAATGTTGGTGTCAGCTTCAAGTCTCAACGAATGCAGCTGGATACCAGTATTTTACATGGAGCGACTGGCCAAAGAATCTGCATGTATAAATACAGACTCAATGTAAAAAAAACGATTCCTATTATTTATATTACTATCTTGCGCACCTATTAATATACAGGAATTAATACCCACACTATTCACACTCTATCCGTAAATGTATCTAATCATCGTATTAGACACATTTACATCAAAGCATATAATGATAATGTAATTATCGTATAACAAATTAGCCTAAATGTTTAACGGTATGTTCACCACTGAGAATAAACCCCCACCCCTTGTGAGGTGACAAGGGGTAACGTGACGACATTTACCCGCAAGCCGTGATATTTTTATATATCCCTTCATAATGTACCTACATTATACTATTTTCATGTTGAATTTTTGGTTTATAATGAAACTACCTAATACTCAAATACCTATGGTTCTCCGCATGGATAAATTTTAGTTCTTTTTTCATCAGACAGAGTATGTTCGCTTTAACCGGCCCTAGAAAGACAAAAGGATGAAAATAAAAAATAATAATACTTTATTTGTTATTTTGGTCATTTGGAAATAGTAAAAGGTGATATGTTATCCCTATGATATTTTTTAAATAATAACAAGATGTTATCTTATTTAAAAAAAAACAATAATTTAGCAAAATTGTAACTGTAGGAGGCAATAATTGCTATCAAGGTTGACTTGAAAAATGGATAGACAATGAACAACGATGGGACTGTTATCTGTAAAGATCGATTAGCGCTCGCCTACAATAATTGTACTGGGACCGAAATATTTTCCCCAACGCGAGAATTAAACTGCCGACGCTCAATCAATTCGATAATTGAATAATAAACTCGTTGGCTTCGGTATTGCTGTTACTGTTTTCTGTTCATTTTGCAGTACAGCTGGCGTCCCTTTAATGAACCTATTTTGATGTGCGCACCCCACATAGACGGCTGGAAAGGGGTATTGACGTAAGTTCGATGGAGCATCGGAGGCAGAGCTAAATATGCAATCGTACGGTCTTTACGGTATAAAGGATACTGATTCAAAGAAACCCTTTCTATTGTAATTTATTAGCTTTTGTACCTAATATTTGAAGCTCTGTGAGAATCAATGAAAGAGAAAACTTCAATTAATATAGGAACTTTTTTGATATTACCATCTTTATAATCTATATTCTAATGAAATAAATAGCTGTATGCTTGCTTTCCTCATTGTCAGAAAGCCGGGAAACAGAAATTAATGAAATAATTATCAGTATTGCGAATAGCGACAATCGACATGTATAGTTGTTTATACTTTACATTTTTTCACTAAGGGCTTTTATCCTTGTGTCCCATTCGATATTATGTAACTTTTTCCACGCTTTCATCTATAACATAAGTTATGTTATACAAATTTTTAATAAATAAAATATAACCCCTATTCTCGGAATAGTGTTTAAATTGACAAAAACTATAGAGTAGGCATGGTTCGCAAAATTTTGTCAAAGAGAATATATCGCACGGACATAGCCTGCCAACACAGCGGCTTGCAAAGCACAATATTACGAAAACTCTTCACAAAACGTCACTTCAAAAACACTACTAATGAAACTGTCAATGACTCAAACCAAGTTACCGAACTGTTACATGCCCTTACACTTTCATTTCATAACGTAGCTCAATAATTAAAACGTGGATTGTCCACGCCGAGGGTCAGGCTGTAACCCAATTTTAGGTTCACGAATGAACATCGCTTTAACAACGCATGCACGTGTGAAATTGGATACAAGCTTTAACACCGTACTTTTATAATACTTTTTAAAGAGAGTAACTGAGAGATAATGGTCAAAATTCACAGAACGTGACTGTCATATGCTATTTTACAAAACGCTCGTTGTACGGCTGCTATTGTGAAACGCTTTTATACGTAAGTACCTACTTAGATAATTGATGGAAGTTTTGTAAAAATCGAGTTTTGAAAACACTGATAGCGATGATGATCTTGGCTCTTTCACAAAACGATAATTTAGTAAAAGAGCCATGATTTTCTTTTATACTTACGCATTTTAACTACACAATTTAAGTGCGTGATCATATAAAACTAAGTATAATCTATAATGTCCGGTGGAAGCAATTACTATGCTGTAATCCATAAAACAGAGAAATTATTTAATGAAACAGCACGTATTATTTTCACAGAATAAGCTTTCATTTCATCTAGAGAGCTGGCTTCTCTTATCAAACTGGCTTGTATCAACATCTCTGCTATTTGTAAAGTACACTATCATTGAGTGCCGGCTACTCCATTGTTATACGTAGACTAGTATTGTTGTCATAAGTGTCGATCTTGTCTACATCGTAAGGACTCTTTATCTCTGTCACAGAAAGAAATACTGCTTTTTACAAGCTTTTATTTAACTTGCAATGTTTGTTTGTAAGTCTTTCATTTTCCTCTTTTTCTCTCGTATACAGAGAGGCCCTTTAAGATAAAAAAGAAAGAAAGTAGTTACGTAGTGCCCGGAGTCTATATGAAGTACTCTGATTCTAGGTTATAAATAGTTTTAAAGTATTTAATTAAATTACATTTAATAATTTACTTAATTTGGTTACCTAGTTTTCCTGTATAATTGAAGGAAAATAATTTCTTAACACAGAACACGAAGCAAATGTTATTTTTAGAATAGGTACCTTTTATTGAAAACCAAAATTATAATATGTTGTGAAGAAGGAATATTTATGTTATTATGTTTGTGGTTTATTAAATATAGGTACAGTTTCGAATTTATTGGGAAATGCAGCATTAAATTAGTTTCTAACCTTTCCTCGTGTAGATTTACCTTATATGTTGTAAAAGTGATGCAATATGTTTGTTTACTAGCAACAAACAACTTTGGCGAAGTTAGGCAGCTTATAAAACAGACATCTCATGACATCAACGTTTAGTAGGATCTACTTTAAAAATATTTTTATGATAGAGATAATTTTCTTAAAAAATCATTGCGCTACTTCATATATATGTACACTTGGTACTAAAGCGCTGATGATACAACAATTCTCGATAGCGTCTCTATATCGAGGGTTAAAAAGATTGATAGGAAACAGTATCTTTGTCATTTGCTAAAACAAGAAACAGTTACAACAGCGAAAAGTTCATTCGCACGTGATAGAGTTCTAGAGGCGACCTGTACCTCAATGCTCTATCACTATCGACTATCGACAAACGGCTAGCTATCGTTTAAAATATACTTCCAGACATCCGCTAGAGACGCTGATCAAATTTTCATACAATTTTTTTCGACAGGTAACCGGTTGTCGATATTCGATACTAGTTAAGAATCGGGATACTGAACAATGTGATTGAACTATCAAAGTTCTTACTTACCCGGTAGGTGGTAGTGTTGATGGCCTCCGTGGTAGGCAGTGACAGCAGTGCGAAGGGCAGCAGCAGCGCACTGGACATGCGCCGCGGCCCCCCCATCACTGCGCACCATTCGCGCCGTGCACGCGCCTGCCTGAAACCAAAAACAACACCATTAATAATGCAGCTGTTTGAAATGCTAACGCCGAATACAAACTCCGACCAACATTCTTAACTATGGGTTAAGGTCAAGTAATAGTTTGATGTAGTGTCTACCTAAAACTTTCAAATTTAACTCAGTTTATCTCTTAACCTGTTTTAACGCCATTTTATTTTCAATCTTGTGCAACAAGTAAATAAGAAGCTTTTAGAGTCTCAAGCAATTACTTGATGACTGAATCCACCTCGCCAGCCTAAGCATCCACACGCTACGTCTATGAGCATTGATAAAAACCACAGCAACAATTTGTTCCTATTTTTGCTATATGAACAGAATGTTAATTTGCCTGATGGCTTAAATTCGATTTTTTAAAATTAAATACCCAGTAGTCACCTACACGTCACCGTGAGGACCGATTTATGAGACCAATTTTATTAAGACACCTTAAAGACGACAAGGTAAACTGAAGCGGTAAACAATTAAGACATATTTGACTGACAAATACTGTTAATTTACATTATCCTTGTTGTAATTAAGATATTAAGTTATAAATAAACTTCTCTGGTAAATCAACAATTATTGTTATACCTTTAACTTACTTCAAATATTTCTGAAATAAATATTACCTTAAGCAGCTTTCGTTCACCGTTATGCTATTGTGTTGTTTAATACATTACATTATACAATCCATCACTCTACAATATTTTATCGAAATTGATACAGCTGTTAAGCCGTAATAGAAAGACAGACAGAGGTACTTTTGCTTTTACAATATTGGTATATAATTCGAGAATAAAGTCCTAATGTGAATTTATGTGGTAAACTAAAGTTTATATTCTGTGAGTACGAGGAAGTGTAGAAGCAAATACAGATTTGAACAATAGACCCTTTGTCACGGCCCTGAATTTATAGCAACATTTTTGACTGCTCCACAGCATTGTGTGAAAACAGAAATTGTACATTTTATTTCACATAAAAACGCCTACACCATTTAAACGTGACGGCGAATGTTCGTCGAGTATCCATTAAATAAATCTGTGACATACCCAACGTTTCATACTTGAAATTTGGACAGGAAAATAATTTGCAGATTTCAGCGACAGCAAAGCTCGTGTTCAGGAATTTTTAATTACATCACTGTTTTATAAGATGAAACGCAATGTGTGAAACGATGTTGATTTTTTGCTTCAAGATACTTTAATAAGTATTTTTGGGGAAATCGGGGTGTTATTTGCTGAAAATCTACTGAGTGGAAAGTGCCGCTCTCTGTGTGTGTGAGTGAATGACTCTTTTGTAATTTCTTCTTTATGAATCTCTTAATGTATGAATTACTAATAAACCTAGCTAGCGCTGCGACCGTCCTCAAACATGCTCAAGTAACTATTTACAATAACCGTTATCTACCAATTTTCAAATCTTATTATTGCGAATACTTCATTATTTATTTCATGTAATTAACATATTTTTCATAAACTTTCACAAGCTATTAGAAAGCAATTTTGAGACACTTTATGATAAAATATTATTGACGTAGAAGATGGATATCCAGAATTCAAATTGAAAATACGTTCAAAATCACGGAACTAATTTATACCAAATAACTATACCCATCAATTTGTTTTGTAACCTTCATCGACCATTTGGTTCGAACGACGTTGTATCAAATTACCCAAATCAACAAATCTTAGACCCTCGAAAATCCTCAGCGGGATCGGATTTATCACTACACTAAAATATCAGGTTATATTGCCCACTAAGCCTCTTTTACTACTCGTTTAGAACATTAACCATTTATCTACTAAGAAAAATATACCACTCCGTTCATTATTAATTAATGTATTCTTCAATAAAACAACAGGATCTCGTATTTTCAGTTCATTTCAAAGGGACGTTGTTTGCTTTTAAAGATACAACCATTGTAGGAGCTTTCTTTAATTAGAGGCAAAATAAATAGTACGATCGAAGAAAACAACTTAAAAGGAGATGAATGAGAAAATATAATTAATTTATCAATGGAAGGTTCAGGGCTTGAATTCACTCGGGTTTAAACAAAAGGTACTTATAGGTATTGAATACACGTTTTTACGTATATTTCACTGCCGATTTCGTAAAGAAATTGTAAAAAATAAGTACTGAAAATACGTCACACGATACGATATGTTATATGATAATATGTTTTTTTTTATGATAAACTGGATTCTGCGTTAAATATTTCTCAAGGTGGTCTCAATTCTCATGTGTTAATTCTGGTTTTAAACTACATGTAAAGCAAATTTCTGAAAAATTCGTTCTGTAGTTTTGACAATAATAATATTCAAACATTCCAATTTTCACAAATACGATATTAGTAAGATTGATAATGCATTGACAAAGTCAGATATATTATTGAAATAAGCTCCATTCGTCTCATTCTGCTCATCAACTACTAGCATAGCTACATAGCTAATATACCTATGTACTTAATTTTGGCACTAACTAGCGGTAATGCATCCAGTGATTAGTTCCAATCAATACTGAAATTACCCAATAGCTACTGGGAAACAGCGGTTGCATGTACATAATTGCAGAATTAACTAATGTAATCTGTTACCTATTTATATCTCTTCTCTATTCTGATCGTAGAATATATAATGTTTTATACAATTACAGAATGATTACAAAATTTTCAGTTTACCTTCCTACAGAACTACGTTTTTTTATATAAGTTTGTTGAAAAACAACCCAAAATAATAGATGAACCTTTATAAGCACTAATTGTATGAAATGTCTACGAATACTGGCCACCTGGTTTGCATCTCCTTGGGATGCGTTGATGAGGTTCTGGACTTTGGGATTGATTCCTATGAATATTGGATTATTGCCTTAGCCGTGGGAATACCGTTATTTTGTTTTTGTTTCCATAAGACCGACAGATTTTTCATCTACTGTGGGTGATATTATAATAAATTATCACATTTCACTAGTAAACGATAATTTTGTAGGGTGATTAATGATTAAAATAGGTAGATACTCATTTGCGAGCGAATGGAAGCAAGCACTCAAACTAAAACTTTTATATACAGTTTCACATTGCACTAGAATATTATACAGAAAGAGCAATAAAAACCGCAATGAACAAAACAATAAGCAAGTTAAGTTCTTTATGATTCGCAATACCATTTCATAGTTACCGTGGAGTAACGGCGCGGAAAACAGAGGGCCATTAGTTCTAAAATAAAATGAACCATTAGACAACATTGTACGGTACTGTAAATTAAAAAGGGGAAATGGCTTCAGGTGATAGCCGGGTGGTTGGCTATCCAGGTCAGGTGCGATAGAGACCAGTGCCCCGGGCGGGTTTCCGTCACAAAAGCCACGAGACACTCTTAACGACCTCTGAGGGAGCAGGGAATCAATTTTAAGTAGAGCTTTATGAAGCATTTTGCTGTAATTTGGTGGGTTTCATAGGAGATTAAAGTGTTCGTGGTAATCTACAGTCGATACTATGTGGTATTAACGATAGACAATTATAATTCTAGTTGTGATTTGTTCTTTAGAATGGTAGTCGGTTTCTGCCTAGGTTATTTTTACGTGTTAACGTCAATCCTGATGTACTAATTATTATGATCTAGATACCCGGCAATTTAAACTACAGTAATGAAATATTTGTACACTATTTATTTAATAATAATTTCAACATGTAAATGTTGTTTGTTGCGTAAAACCATGTGACTGAACTAAAGTTAGGGCGAAGAATGCCAAGTGTTCGTTGCACTGAACCTAAAACCACATGGAATTCGCATAAAATTATTCAAAACTCGAAACTCACATGGAGCGGAATCTCTTGATACTGAGCCAACTAACGCGACAGAAATAATGATAGCCCCACGGGGAATGAACAGTATGAACACAGTCCAGCCAGCGCAAGTTGTGCATCTAATATTATGAAGCTTAACGTTTGAAATACATAGGAGAGGCGTTTTGTGGTCGGTCGGTCGTGGCGTGTGGTGTAAGGGTTATTGTCGCCTGTCTAGTGGTTAACTTGCATTCCATTGTGGCTTTGTATCCATCCAAGTTCTGTAAGAGACTATATAAAATAATGAAAATGGAAAATTCCTGAAAAAATTACAGATAAGTAACGATTTTTGTTGCGACCCTTCTTTTTGTTTCTTCGTTGTCTAATTTATTTACGGGAGAACTTTAAAAACGTATAATATAATATAAGTAAGAAAATACGATTGTCAACACTGTCTTAAGCGTGCAGAAAATGATATCACATAAAAAGTCTAATCATCATTTGCTTGGCTTTAATTACGTCGAGCATAAAGAGAAGAAGTTGCACCCCTATGCAAAATGAAACGGAGTTACTGAATTAATAAGTACTTATGCAGTAGATATTAACATTGTAAGTAGGTACCAATGTGAACGCAGTTCTTGTTGCCACCAATTTAGAAGACGGTATAAATTTACATTTGCCTAACGTTTATCCCGTGCTCAGTGAGTTTTATCTTCATATCTCGCTGTAAATGTTCTTCATACTAAATTGCTGTAATAAAGGGTCATAGTGGTGTAAAGTTATCGCTGGCAAGCGCCTCTTATGACTTCACAACGTGCCAAGTAGCTGGCATATAGGTAGCCTTTGTATGCTGTTGTGAGACAAAGTTCTACTTAATTTTCCTCCAAAAATATATCTTGATTCTTTTCCTGAAATCGAGAGATGTCAAGGAATGGTGGAGCGTGACCTGTCCACGTGACGTTGTTTCCCGTACTTTGGTAAAAAAAAAATTAACGCCCCATTTATCACTGGAAGTTTATCAAGAATCGTATCTACCTACGTGCAAAACAGGATACCTACGTTTCGATGTAGTTAGCAACATTTCCAAAATCCAAATAAGCTTCTATAAATTATGCATTAATCAATCATCGCGCCTGATACGCGTACTTAGTAGGTACATTTGCATAAGCCTTACATACATCACTTTCTAGATACGCCTGAAAACAAAGGTTATGCAGAAAGAAAACCTTCAGCCTCCCGGGGCGTATGAGTAGGGTTCGCCTCTGACAAGATTTTTCTTTTACCTAGACAAGCAATTATACAAAAAGTCAGCTACTGAATGATGTCTTAGAATTCCCGAGATGACTTGGGCCCTAAATTCGGAAGTACATTGAATGTTTCAGCAAAAGGTGTTACATGAATTATTCAAAGCATTTTTATCTTGAATTTTCTATTTGTTGGCGTTGTGTTCAACGTCTCAAAGGTAATGAAATTCGACTAGGTAATGAGTTGGAATGTGTCATCTTTTTATTATATTATCAGGAGAGTGTCATTCGTGAGAGTCGGCTTATTATAATCAGAAAGGAATATTATACGGTAAGGCTTAAACGCATTTGTTATCACGCACAATGGAAGCTTTTACTCCCGTACGAGTGTTGTGTTGTCATTGATTAAAACTCCACTTATCGGTTTACACAAAAAAGTGCTTTCAGCGACACGATACTGATAACAGATTTAACGAGAGTGATACATGAAAACGTTTACAATTTTAACAATGATGGACAGTTTCATATTGCGAATGAATATAAATTGACGCGGTTCATTGTGAATACATTCTGTATGCTTGTATGAATAATGCGTAACAGCTTGTAGCCATTAGTGATTTGTATAAAGTGTTAAATGAGAACCTACCTATTATAATCAACGAAAAAAAAGTTCTCGTAGTTATCCAATCGTTAACGATAGCCGTCTGCAAAGGGTACGTACAATATGACATATAAGTACAGATAGTCGAAGCTTAGAACAATTTATCGTCAGACGTAACGAGCAAAACAAACCTCGTTTTCAGTTTAACTGCCGTACCGTACACATTATCGGCACCCAGCCGTCTAATTACTCAATTTTAGTGTTAATTCTGTAAAATGGTTGGTTTCCAACCAAGTTTGGTGTCGTGCCGCGGGCACTGTTCCAACCGAGTTGTACGAATTGCCGTTCTAGATATATCCGACGTACTGCCTTTAACTAAATGCATTTCACCACTTGCATCCGAAGAGCGACGAAAGTGCTCTCGTGATTTATTTTAATGAATTGCCTTTTGGGTTGGACTGGTTTTGTTTTCTTAAACGACTTAACTGTCTCTAGCCGTTTTGAGATTTGTTTTAAGACTTGTTCTGAAATATCGTTGACAATAAATTAGAAAGAGAAATTTCGACAAATAAAAGCTATGAAAAAACGTTTGTAAAATATTTGAAAATGTAGATACGTTCGCTGCTGTCACAGTAAATAAAAAATCTGATACAACAATTGCTTGTATTTTCATTCGCAAACAGTGAACCACCACGATCAATAGGAGCCTGGAGCATGCATATAGGGGATAGTGGAATTGTATTTTATTTGCTTGTATCAGTGGTAGGTATGCAAAAGGTGAACGTACCTTGACGGCCAATTCGTAAATAGTGTTTTTTTCGGTACTGGTAACATTCATTGTGAAAAATTACGAGCTTTGAATTTATCCTGCCATTAGGCTTTTTTAAAACTAGTTATTCTCTCATGACAGGTTAAAGGTTTCCCAAATGAAGTGCTTTGGACAATTTAGAATTTGTATATCTTCGAGAATAATAAAAATAACTCTTGGGCATGTTAAGCTTTAATGAGTTTTTTTTACTGTTATAGATTTTTTTATTATTTCTTGTGTCTTCGAGGTCTGTGTATTATTATTTCTAAACCTTTGCCTTTCTCCGTAATTTATCTAAATGTACAAATAATGAGACGAATAGCAGTTGTTTTCTTCAAAAATACAATAACCTAAGAATTCGAAAGTATTGTATATTTTTCTATTCCTTAATTGTTTGTTTGCACTATCTCGTAGAGCGTACCACCGCACCCCAAACCAACAAGTGGCTTCAAGAATTCGGAGTAAAGGACCATTGCCAAAACCCGAAAGACACAATGACCTTAGACGAGACAACACAAACAGTTAATCCATTTTATTTCTAAACTAGATGACCCGCGCAACTTCGCTTGCGTCACAAAAGAGAGAATGGGTCATATTTTTATACGTTTTTGTAACATTTTCTACTAGTTCTCTGCTCCTGTTGGTCGTAGCGTGATGTTACATAGCCTATAGCCTTCCTCACTAAATAGGCTATCCAACAGTAAATATTTTTTCCATTCACACCAGTAGTTCCTGAGATGAGCTCGTTGAAACAAACAAATTCTTCAGCTTTATAATATAAGTAGTAAGTAGGTATAGATAAATCAATTTGATGGGTTATCTAAACCTAATTCCCTTCATATTTACGAATAACCTCGAGAATGATGAAGTTGTTCTGTGTCGTTCGGTTTCCATAACAGATAATCTTGTTAACACAAATAGGATCTGGGAATACATAATAAGATTCCGGATATTTCTTATCATTTCTTTCTCTGTTTCGCTTTTTATTCTTGACGCTTTTACTTTTATGATGTGAGACGAGTGTGGATTTCATAAGCGGGTCAAATGTTACATAAATGTGTTTGGTGTCTGTCTGTGTGGTTTTACCATTACCAGTAGGAATATTTGTTACTGTTTTGCTGGAGACGTGTAGGCAAAGTTTGTTGAATATTTTTGTAGCAGATCTGTACAAAACTTAGCAAAATACCTTTAATGTTATGTACAAATAAATATAATAGTTATTTGCTTCTGCCACGGTCTTCGTCTACGTTAATAGATTTTCTGGAGTAGAAAATATAATAATGTTTATCCAGGTTATAAACTATCTGTGTACAAAATTTATTAAGGATCTAGTCCATAGTTTTGTCGTGTACACAAACAAACATTCATACATCTAAACTTCCATAGACCCACACTTTAGTATTTGTAATATTATACACATATGTAAAATATTATTGATTTTTATACATATACAGGGTGTGGCGTAAATAATGGATAATCCTTTACCAGCGGATGGGCGACCACCCAACTGATCTAAATATCAAAATTTACCTCTGGCACAAGTATCAAGATCCTTTTGATGCTGTGATCACAATTTAAGGCTTTTTTTAAATCCGTTTTTTGCAAATAAATCCTGAATAGATGTGCTATTGAATCTACAATCTTGTTTTGTTATTACTACTTGTTTTTTATTTAAATTATGCATTGAAAGATAAATTTTATAATCTTTCACAACTTTTGTGCAACTTTGAGCACTTGTGGTGAAAAAAAAATGTATGGTGGCTTTACTGCCCACGCCATAAATAATTTCTAAATTTTATTAGAATTCTAAATTGGTATAACATGCAGCATTAATACCGATTATTGTCAAAATATTACAACGAACTTAAATTATTAACACTTTTGGCGGTCGACTAATTTTATTTTATCAGCGCGTTTAAGCTAAGTTTGCTTTCAAATATTCATGTTTATAGGGTTATTACACTATTAAAGATTATTTAGATGATAAAAAAGCTTGGAACTGTGCTGCTTCTACCAAGTCTATTTCAAAATAATGTATTACAATTTGATGAAAAATGATTTTTTTGTCAACAGAGTAGTTCTCTTTAGATTTCTAATTATCTTTATTATTTGAATAGTATTTATGTTTTGTATTTCTTTTTTTTTTCAACACTGCACACAAGTGCTCAAAGTTGCACAAAAGTGTTGAAAAATTATAAAATTTAACTTTGAATGCATAGTTTAAATAAAAGACAAGTAGTAATAACAAAACAAGATATTAGGTTCAATAGTACATCAATTTAGGATTTATTAGCAAAAAATTTTGGCCATTATGTGAGTTTAAGAAAGCGATTTACGCTCGTACTTTTTGGTGCTGTGATCACAAATTAAGACTTTTTTTAAATCCGTGTTTTGCAATTAAATCCTGAATAGATGTGCTATTGAATCTAGAACGCGCTTAGCGTGAAAAAAAAATAGTCGACCGGCAAAAGTGTTAAAAATTTTAGTTCTTTGTAATATTTTGACAATAATCGGTATTAATGCTGCATGTTATACCAATTTAGAATTCTAATAAAATTTAGAAATTATTTATGGCGTGGGCAGTAAAGCCACCATACATTTTTTTTCACCACAAGTGCTCAAAGTTGCACAAATGTTGTGAAAGATTATAAAATTCAACTTTGAATGCATAATTTAAATAAAAAACAAGTAGTAATAACAAAACAAGATTGTAGATTCAATAGCACATTTATTCAGGATTTATTTGCAAAAAACGGATTTAAAAAAAGGCCTTAAATTGTGATCACAGCATTAAAAAGAACGAGCTTAAATCGCTTTCTTAAAAAACACACAAAATGGCCAAAATCTCAAAAACTATGATACTTGTGCCAGAGGTAAATTTTGATATTTAGATCAGTTGGGTGGTCGCCCATCCGCTGGTAAAGGATTATCCATTATTTACGCCACACCCTGTATATCAAATACCAGGATATGAAATATAGGTAAGGTTCACGATTTCATCAGGATCGCAACTTGAATGTATAAAATTATTTTAGTTTGCAGTGGCAAAACTAAATAATTGTATATGTCTAAAGTGCTCTACAACTACTTTAACATATCACAAATAATAGTTCTAGTTAAGTATTTCCTTCAACGTTACCCACAATTATTTTTTGGGTAAAAACAGAAGAGGTTGTGTTCAGGTAAATCAATCATTCTGAAGCGTTGTGGAAAGCAGACGGACGTGTAGAAACACAAGTGGCTAATTAACAAAGGGGAAGGTTTAGCGGAACTCTCTGAGCGAGGGTAAATGGATTTTTATATGCGCGTTGTAATCATACTTGGCGACCTTTAGAAGCTGTTCTAATCTCGTGTTAATAACTTAGTTTGTAATTTACATATAATAAAATAAAGGGTCCTTTAGAGCCCATGCTTCAAAAGAAAAAAACTTAAACCCTTTTAGATTATCTTGTTTTGTCTGTCTGCCTGTTAAAACCAATTTTACGTAACTTGCTCGCTTGAAGTAATTCTGCAGCTGAGTGACCTAACAATAGGCGACTTCCTACCACTAATAACCGCGAAACCAATTTTGATGAAGTGTATCAACGAGATTGTTTAAGTCCCATACCAAACTTACAGGCATACTTTTTTTAAATCAATCCGCGACTGAATTAGGCGTCGGTTCTTTTTCCGTGAAACATTTTTATCATACGCTAAATCACGTATTAAGTGTCGACTAGCTTATAATGATAGATAAAGTGACAGCAAATGTATGAAAAATTCTGTCAAAGGTTAAAATACTGACGGTCAGTGTTACATTTTGTGGAATATTGTAAGTCACTCTAGATATAAAGTAACGAAAAGAGAACACACCCGAAAATTCTCGGAATAGTTTCGAAACGCGAGTGAAGGTTGCAAAGGACCTGCACTTGGCAAGTTTGTTAACTGTAGAACGGGATTTCATTTTCACATGGTTGTCTTTGACGATATGGTAAAGTCGGGACGGCGCAGACCGTTAGTATAATGAATTGTTATGTACGCTGACTATTGAAATTTAAATTATTTTGAGAATTATAGGAAATGGTCTTAACTATTATAGATTTTTTCAAGAAGGTTCCCTTTATTGTTGTATGATTTTTTCATATCTTAGATTTTCGATTCGTAATGGTTCAACATAATATCTTTCTAGCTATCTAACGGAACGCGGTATAGTATAATTTAGCACCTTTAGTTATACATGCATACACGTAACAGAAGCAATGGGCTCACAGAAATTACATTCGAAAGCAATTGGAAAATGTTAATTCACTGATTATTTACCAAACATTGTTCCAAAAAAGCGACAATCCAATTATCAGATCCTAAAATCAAATGGACTCAAAGGTGAAATGAATTAAAATTGCCGTGGTCTATTAAATATGTATTATTCTAAATAATATATGTGGGCGGCTGACCTACTTCGTTACGTATTCATTCTTGCAAACGAAATTTTAAATGAGTAAAATTCCCGTCAGCAAAATCACTGTTCGTTTCTGGGGCGCGGCTATTTTTTCTGCTTTTATCGTTAATGGTCACATTTATTTTACGTAAGTTGGAAATCTTTTGTGTACATTTTAGAGTACCTGGTGAAATAGTAGCAGTTTTTGGAAGCCAGGATTATGGCTTTGTTTCAAAAATTTGCTACACTAAAATTAAAATCAGGACGAATTTGCTGCCTTCGGCTTTTATTTTGAAACTTAAATGATTCATAAGCTTTTAGCAATTTTTATGTACAATATACATATATAATATATATGTGAAAAATTAAATAAAACATTTTAGCATGACACAACACAGTATCACTTATTGCTCAATTATTAGTAAACCATTATTAACATAAAGCTATGTCAGTGTGGTCATCGTGGATAGCGTACGAGTTCCCATTTGACGTGAGAGCTCTCAGCTCTTGTTTTGAGGAATCACAAATGCAGCTCGATTACGATACAATAGTAGACAAAATCCTAAATTTTCCTCTATCTCGTTAAAATATTCATCGCATGTTAAATAAAAAAAGGATTAGTAGCTCGATTCTCTACTACTATCGACTACCGACAACCGACCTGTCATGGATAAATGTTCTATGAAAATTTTATCAGCGCCTCTGACGGGTGTCGTAGGAAATATTTTGATAGGACATTCTAAATGTCAAAATTTCGATACTCGACAGTATTGACTGTACAGAATCGCGCTATAGTTTTGAAAGATGTAGACATCTTTTTAATAAAAACAATTGAAAAAGTTTATCTTATGTTTTATCTCTCTAGCGTAGTATTATTTACAGTCTACACATATTTAAAAAGTTGAACAGCGTGTAGACTTTTTCTACCGCGTGTGACTCAACCCCATTTCCTGGAGATACGGCCAGATTCTATACAAATATGGATGTGTGGATTTTGACCCGTAGCGGAAATTGAAACGCTGCTAGTACGATGGTCTGCCTCGTCAGACCTCGTAAACAAGTGCATGCCTGCCACGGATTGAGGTAAATCATGCGCAGTTTTAAAAGCTAATAGTTCAATTGCATATTGCAATTTATAGTACTTTACATTGTAATTTCTAGTATAATAAATACCTATATACAACTAAAATAGTGTTTTGGATTGATCAATGTTCTTTCCAAATTTGTTGGGAGAAAAGAAAACAGTAAATGTTTCCGAACAATAAATCACTTGTCGACTATTCTGTAGTTTCAGTCATCTATTTATTGTTTTTTGTCATTTAACCGTAAACTTAATACAGTATAAACGTATAATGTTCCGCGTAGCGTAAGCAAACAGTGTGAAAATGCAAACTGGCTGACGGTCTGATTGACATGTAAACGATATCATTTTACGAATTTTGTTTCGATAAAGCAAATATATATCAGCGAAACTTGGTAAAATAAATAAAAAATAGTACGTTGAAGCTCAATATTTTTTGCGGCCTGTCAATCTTCCCTATATTGGCCGCTAACGGCTAGAGCCATCGAAATGGTTAACGCATTCGCCCGCTCAATACAATAGGTTATGATTTTTGTGCGAACAGCCAAAAAACTTCGTATTCATAGTAACTTTTGTTTTAGGATATGATATTATCAATGTTTCATTTTACCTTTATCAAGTGCTACTATTAAAGAATTGCTTCCTTATCATATTTTGTCAAAATTATGACCTATTAAGGTATATTAAGTCACAGTACATTTTCCTAACTAGAATATTTGCGTATGGGTTCACATAGGTAAGTCAATAAATAACGTTTATCGCGACAACTCGAGCAAAATCATTCTAACAATATCCAGCAAAACGTAACTTTGATTAACTTTTTATTTAACAAGCCAATAAAAGAAAAGTACTGCTTCAAATATAAACGTTGTTAAAGAGGCTTTAATTTATTGGGTGTGAGACAGTCTGTCGAAATAACTCGCTTATCTCCGGTCTGTTTTCCGCTAAGGGTCTTGCGAATCCCAAAGGTATAAGTAATAAGAGGTTCCGAAGATACGACGCCGACGTGTGAGGGTTAAAAATCGTCAATTGAGCTACCTCTTGCGATCAAAGAGCAGTTTTTCTCTGAAAGAACGTAAAATACTTCTTTATTGACCTCTGAAACACGCTTATGTGAAACGATTGTTATGAACTTATGACTGTTCGTGTATTATTCAGATGTCATCGGCGGTTGGTGCTATTGAATGTCGCTCATATTATTGGTACCTTCTTTAAAACTCAGGAAAACGGAAAAAGAGTGCGATCGTCAACTTTCTTGTACAAAATGTCAAATTATGTATTATAATCGTTAATCCAATGTGTGTATTTTTTTAAACATCTAAATTAATTATTTGTAAATGCCTATAAATAACTGATCTGCGATTCGGAAACGAAGATCAACAATAACGAATGCTTCGCGAGTTGAACTTTATCAGATATCGATTAGAGAATAAATTATGTTCAGATTATGGAGTATTGCGGTTAAGGGTTGTTCATACGAAAACTAATTTAAATAGAGTTACTAGATATAGCAATCGAGCTTCAACAAGACGGTTGCGCTTGCTTCAATATTTATGTAAGCCCAGAAGCAATACAGGTAATGCTAACGATCCAACACCTAGGAGCTGCTACTGAGAATTTGTCGATAGAACGCCCAGTAACATTGCGAACTAACAACTGTTTGTGGGATTCCTTGATCTTGCCAAATAGCATATTAATCTATTCTAAAAACAATAAACTAAATCAAACGCTTTAGAACTACAACACATTTCTCTACAGTGGGTACAGTACTATCAAGAGTTTGACATTTAAAATTTACTGCATTAATAGTTCTTATGACGCCCGCTAGAGGCACCATTTTTCATACAAAAGATCTCGATAGCTAGCAGTTTGTCGAAAGTGGTAGCGTAGCAAAGCGTGTCGCAAAAACTATTCAAAAAACGTCGATTGTTCCACCATTTCCATTTGCCTCATCATTATATTTAGTAGAGATAAAAACAAAGATACATCTTCAGCTTAAATAAAGGTCTCTACTAAATGTTTATATCGATTCGACTCACTTCTATGTTTGATCGATTCATGTACTAAAGCTTCCAATACAAGTCATTTATTAGAAATAGCTGAGGTGCCAATGAGATTGTTCCTTCAAAGAATCCAACTCATTTGTTTGAAAGGTGGTTTGTTTCTATCATTTATTTATTTACAGCATAGTTACTTGTGTTGATAAAATAGAACTTTCTTGAATAGGAAAATTGAGAGAGCTTGTAATTGCTAAGTTAGTAAGTAATATTATTATATAAGGTAATGTAAATCCTCGTTAGTTATTCATTATCATCAGTTTTCTTCTGAATATCATAATTAATCAGATTATTATTTTATCATAATTAATTAAACAGTCACCGGTACTATGAAAGGAATTTCACAATTACATTACTAGTACTGGAATTCTTGTAATACTAACATGTCAGTGAGTCTTTGTTACTTTAAAGTAAACGATAATTATTATTATTATTACGAAATAAATATGACTGTTTGATGAGTAATTCTGACGAATACATATCGCATATTAAAAATTGTATTTACATAAATATAAAATATATTGATAAATAGGCATTTAACAATTTCCAAAAATATTTTATGAATGAAGAGTTTCAATAAAATCAATGAAATATTTTATGTAGATTTTGATTTCCAGTATATTAATATTATGTGACAGGTAAAGTTACAGTTTCGCTTTATTTTATATGTACGTTACGTCATCATTCTCAGCTATTGCAATGTGTGCTGATTACATTTTAAGACAACATTTTTAGATAACTGTCGCTATCGAAAGTCGATAGGAGTAGGCAATCGCACCTCAGACTCATAGACAGAGCTTTCGTTAGTATTACAAATTGGTAATTAAAGTTATTTTAATATTTTTTTCGTCCATACCTTATAAAATACTTTCATAGGACTAAACCAACAACGTACGCGGAATAACATCTCATTTGGAAACGAAATATTATCTCCCGGTTGTTACAAGCGGAATAAACACAGAACATATATAAACCCCGAAAAGTTGGTTTGGATTTTGTTCAAACACAATTACAAACAAACATTTACAAAACGTTTGTACACATAAACTCGGTAACATTCCATTTTGAACGAATAATTTTAATTACTCGTTTCAAAGCTGAACATAACTTTTTTTTTCAAGGGATTCTTTTCCCCGTATTAAGTCATAATAATATTCATTATTATAATTCGTTAGAACCTGTATTACAGATCACCTGAAAATGAAACAAACCGTCTAACTATACATACTTAATAATGCTTTCATACATGCTTATTTAACGATCAAAATGTTGGAACTAATTCGTTTCACTATTGGCAAAGTTTTTAGTATATACAATACTATTCACTAGTTAAATAGTCTGCAAAATTTACTGTCTATCTTGAACAAAAATAGTTACTAGCAAAAGAGTACTTGCTGCTTAAAAATCCTAGTGTGTACTTTCAATCACCAATAACGAGTGTTTCTCACCACCATTCCATTTGCTTTCGAATTTCGTTTGATCTGTGGTATAAGAATATAAGCTATGCTTGTACTGCCTGGCAAAATTCCGTATCGAAAAACGAGAATAGGCCTCTTACTCTTTGTGGCGTACCTTGTTTTTCGCGTCAAATGTAATATAAGTTTATACCGTTCATGTGTGTTATTGCCACGGCGTATTTGTTATGTTTCTGTATTCTCGACATGTACACTCCAAATTGTACACGATTTACAGACTTTTATTCAGTTCCGCTACTTTTGTCATCTGTAAAGGTAACATTCGGTTCTTAGCGACCGCGACGCGCGACCGCGACCCGCGACCGCGACCGGGTCGCGCGACCCACTGCTTAGTATGGATTTATATGGAGTACTAAACAAATCTAGCGACCGCGACGCGCGACCGGTGGGCGCGGCTAGAGAGCAGCGTGGCGACAGCGACTCGGTCGCATCGGAGGCAGTGCCGTCACGCGACGCAGGCGAGAAGCACATCAAAATGGCGGCATTTTCACCGAACGAGGCCGAGAAGTTAATATAATTAGTTATTAAAAACCCACCTTTATATGATGTAAGGCTCGCATCTTATAAATAATCCTCATTCTTTTTTCTGGAGGCATAGATAATAGCATAATAAGAATATCATCATCTTCTTCATCCTCCAATAGCTGCTGAATAATTTTTTTCCTAGCTGCGGAATAATTGTCCGACATATCGTACTTCACTAGAACACAACCGTCACCCGTTAAAACTGCGGGAAGGGTGACGATGTCGCCGTCGCTGAAATCCGAAAGCTAGGGTCGCCTCGCGACAGGCGACCATGGCCGCGGGTGGCGGTCGCGCGTCGCGGTCGCTAAGAACCGAATGCTACCTTAAGTCAAATGTCGTATGCTATTTTGGGCCCTTTCTTGATGTCGGAACATTCGCAGTTGCAAGTGTGGTTATAAAACACAATGAAATAACCTAAAAGAAAAACATACACTAAATAAATGAACCTATTAAATTTTTTGTTAGCCCTTGCGTCCGACTGTTGGTCAAAGACCTCCCTTCCTCCTTTCCTAAATCTGACAGTTTTGTGACACATCCCTAATGAGATGAAGGCCTGCTATCAAATTAAGTATAACAATTATTTATGGAAATTTAACGACGTTACTAATAGTTGACAAATGCACAATCCACAATAGCATAAACGATGTTGCGTGTCCATAAATCAAAACAGTTTATGTATAGAAAATGACCAGTCTAATTGCTTGAACTTTAACATGTCATTAGTAGTAAATGACGAAGTACACGTGGCCCGTTTATATTTAGTTCACTGAAGAGGGCTTGATTTCCTTATACCCTACAAGGATTATGGTTCAGTAGTGTAATAATAAGGGGTTATGTGCCGGTTCGGAAAAAGGGATATCTAGTTTAACCGTAAGGAAATTCATATAGTGGCTTCGGCTGCTATTTATGTCACCCATGTAAATAGTTATTCCACTATTGTAATATACATAGTTACATTTCATCGTGACGGAGAGAGGATAATACCCTTGACCTTAATTAAAAGAAAAAAAAAACATAATTTGTCTGTCTAAAAATATCGTAAGACCTACAAATTTAAAGAATATTATATACTGACACTTTTAAAGTCGATGTTCAAATACATATTATTATTTTTGTCCTTTAATGGCTTTTATGACAAAAGCTTACAGAATACAAACTCATTTCGCACCTTGTAACCTGCGATTCTAAAACAACAAACACCGATTCAGAGTAAAGGAGGAATTGAGGAATTATACAACGAGATGGTCTACATAGGAAATAATTAACCAAAGACTGCACGTAGATAAACGCCACTACTCCGTAGTATCTCTAAGTCTCTAGAGATTACGAGGTTTCTAGGGACCACCGTGCTTGTCAACAGTAAATTAAAATGTAATCCCTAATGATTACACCGCCTTTAAAGATTATTATTACAAGGAAACATGAATTGACAATGCGGTTAACAGTCGAAAACAACATTTGTCTATAAACTACGGCCCACTTGTAGATAAATATCGGTTAGCTTTATAAATGGACAGATTCTGGGTTTATTTCACTATTAGATACGCTAGCAGGCATTTTTCCGTACGATCGCGTACGAACGCATCAAGTTTTAAGGTGGCAACGATCAACTTAAATTACGGAAATTGGAAGCAAAAATTATCTTAGATGACTTATAATTACCGTTAAAATAACGCGTTGTTATTAGACGAAAATAATTAAAAAGATTGTTATAAAAGTTTATCACCGCGGTACTCATAGTCGTATTTATTAGAAACCAAAAAAAACAAGCTCAGACATTTAGGCGCTAAAACGATAAGTTCTGGTCTATTCATACTTATTTCGATTTCACCACAAGATAGTATTCTAACTTGAAATTTACTGTCAATTTAAAGTAAGATAAACTCGAATACAGAGTGGGAAGCGTGACAATTTATCTGATAACGAGTTTTGACGCTTTGCAACTTGTGAATTGTGGCGCAGTTGAGAGACTAGCACAATCTAGGGTGTTTCAACAACCGCTAACTAAATAAAGATCTATATCGTTGTTGGTGTATTTTCTACGTTTAAGTTTCTATTAGTAGTGGTTACTGTTTTAGTAAGCTTTAGGAATCACATTATATGAGTAGAATATCTTTTGAACATGTAAAAAAAAGCGTTTGATCGATAGCTATACAAATAACAAAGGCAAAAGAAATGAAATGTATTCTCTACGACTAATTTGTCATATTCTTTAAGCTTTACCCAAATTCATACTTATGTACGAAATAAATATACGGCTCGGCTCCTCTGAAATTCCAAGATTAATAAATCTCTCACTATACCCAATACTTCTTTTATCTGGTTTTCAACCATTCCCAGATATTTTATCACCTCGTCTTGTACTAATAATTTTATGAGGGCCGGTGGATAAAGTGCTTTCGATCACGGATCGTAACCACGGCATTTAATAAACGAATTTCTTCGAACTTCGCCCCACTATTGAGGGATTCGTAAATTCCTGGTAGGTATTTGAAGTCCTCAGAGAATTACATCGATCTTTTGATGCCGAATGTCGGATAAATGTGACGACTGGTTTTTTTGGAAAATGTCCATATACTAATTTAATTGTTACACATTTCGACACTGAATAGAGACAAAAAACCAGTTTTAATTTTTTTTGCTACGTCGTTACAATTATATATTCGGATATAACGGAATCTAGCTACACAAAAAAAGTAACTCAACACCGAAGAAATAAACTCTTCGATCCATTGATTGAATATTAAACATTTGGTATCAGTACTTAAACATTTAAAAAATCCTTTACGATTCGATGCCAACTAATTTAATAAGTAATACTCGAAGTATTTTTGGTGATGATTAAAGAGCGTTTATCCTTACAGAACAAGATTTTATACACCAAAACTGAGTTTACACAATGTATTTGTCGAGTATATACTACGGTCCCTTGAGAAAAGTCCAAAAGTGAATTTTCTACTTAAGGCTTGCCGAGAAAATATTTTACATATTTAATGTAATTTAATAAGCGCGCAGTTTACTTGGAAACTTATTCACGTTACTTAGAGGCGACATTTCTACGTATTTTTCACTAAAACTTTATAATTCCGGTTGTAATCAAAACTTTGGATTATTTACTAGTGGATTTAGGTAGAATTAGTATGCTAGAAAATACTGGAACTAGATATTACTGTGGTTTAAAGGAAACACAAAAAGAATTTTGCTCATGTATCTTTAGATAATAGAATAATATATAGTCGTCTACAAGTACGATCAGAAAGTTTTCCAACGTTCCTTCTGTTTCCTGTGATAATGTTGTTTTAAAGTCCACCATAGAACTATTTTGGTGACCTTATGTCAAAAAGAGGCGTAAATATATAAATGACCTCAATGTTTCACCCCCCTTCTTTGTAAGAGGTTCCGAAGATAAAGTGGGATCTTTTAAGTTCGTGAGTTGAATAATCTTGTGCAATTTAAACTAATTGTAAGTTTACAAAGTTTTAAATACTTATCGATTTTGTGAAATTAAAGGCCGTATTTTTGGTTTGGAGCCGTGACGCAATATTCCTATCAGCAATTTTTAAGTTCAGTGTTTTACAAAGATGTTTAAGCTGTTTTGCTGTTTATTATTTCTTGTGTAGACATTTTTTATGTTTCGGTTTCATTTCTTCACATTTACTCACAATCAGTTCACATTTGTACTCACAAGTCCTACAAAACATTGGAATAAATTGGAATTCACAACATAATCGTAGTATTCCCCAAGAATGCTCCATTATGACAGCATAGCCTTAACAGTAGCCTTCGAACGCAAGGCCGCATGCAGGCCGTGGTGTAAAAATATCTAAAGCATTACTATGCATGGCCGCATGCAAACACGGCCATATGAAATAATAATGTTGATATATCGCCACTGAACGTCCTCCGCGTGTCTGTTTGTATGTACTTGTCAATCTCGTGAACTGCTTGACTGATTTAGTGGTGAAACGTTTTTAACTTAACATCAAAAATTTCAAGAACACGGCTAGTTTACAATACGAAGATAGGCTCTTCTTGTTTCTCATACTGTACATTATAATAGTTCAAACCTTGAAGACGTCAATCTTTGAAGCCGACAGTTGAGTCGGCTTGAGTCTTCGCTCTGAATTCCAGCAAAGGTATAACTTTTGGGCTATTTTTATCCAAAAGCTTAGTGTTCAGGAAGGTTTTATCCATTTTTAAAGAAGTTCGTAACGTTGTAACTGCAGTATCTTTGAGTCAACCCTTCTTCTTCTTCTTGCCGTATGGTTAGTGGTCAACCTAATGTCAAAATTGTGTAGCCAAAAATATCTGCCGCCCAATATTTATTCCGTCTATGTCACATCCGTAAATGATGTACCGATTTGCATTTATCATGCAGTATGATTGTAGCATAATCGGCTAATGTATATCCGGGCTTATGATAAATGTTTGCCAAAACATGATGTGGATTAGTGTTATAATTTGAGCATGTCTGCAATATAAATGATACATTTAAACCAATTAAAATATAGAATTAGTATACTACTTCCTCATTGCGCGGTGAGACCCATAAACGGTAACATAAATTGTGTCCATTATTTAAATCTCATAATTATACAAAAAAATTGCGTTGTTTATTTTTAACATTAATTTGGTATTGATAACTAATCCCCGGTTTCTGAGATACATTTAACGATAGTTTATCTATTGAAACTGTTTTTTTATGAGTTTAAACGGTATTGAATAGATAAACTACCGCTAAATGTACCTCAGAAACCGGGGGTTGGAGTGTGATAGTCATTGATTAAATTTATTGACCTTTATTGAACTTCGTCCGCCTTAAAAAAATCCGTGCTAAATATCAAAATATCCCATGTGTAATCTTGGTTGTAATCTATCTGTGTAGTAAATCCGACGGGTAAATTTGGCGGAATTGATCAACAATCACCATTGCAAACATCCAAACACTAGTATTTATTACGTTACCAAAGATTAGTTTAGATCAATTATTTTTCTTGTCCTTATTTTACGTTACGTAACCATGACTGTAACAGTAGCCCATGCTTTGGCATCGCTAACAAAGTCTAACATTTAACTTGTTGCTAAACAAACCTTGGTTGTTACTATCACAACTTTTGCACAGCAAACTGTTTTCTCTTTTATCAAAGTTAGGAATGAAAGTAATTTAGAAGGCCCCGTTTTAATTAACTTTGAAAGAACGAGGATCATAATTTTTGTTTGTTTCTCACATTTTTGAAGACTCCGCGTAAGGAATTTGTAATGCCGTGTTTGAGGTAGAAATAATTACTTCTACTTTGATATTTTTTACACAGTTCTTCATGGTTTATTTAAAGAGTGACTGAACATAGAAATATTAAGAGTCTTGCATGTAAACAAAATGCAGTAAATTCTTCGACTGTATTTCGATTATCATAAGTTAAGACAAAAATTCCACCTGTATAAATAAATGATCTGACTTTGCTTATGAAATGTATTCGCTGTCATAAAGTTTAACATTTTGCGTAATTTCTGCAAAATGCCAAAATTCTTACTCAAGTTTTCACCATTTTTTG
Organism: Anticarsia gemmatalis; assembly: GCF_050436995.1. Lineage (NCBI taxonomy): Eukaryota > Metazoa > Arthropoda > Insecta > Lepidoptera > Erebidae > Anticarsia > Anticarsia gemmatalis. The sequence continues at coordinate 7,472,960 of NC_134760.1, forward strand.
TTCAGACCACTGTTTTTAATATTCGTCGTCTGCTTTAACTACATTTCAAGTTCATAAATCCGTAGTGTAAATAGCCGGTGCATTGTTGACTGTGTTTTATTTGGCCTCTTCTGGGACAACAGGCCCGGAGGTTGGGGTATAACCTCGTTTTCTCTTCTTCAATTTACATTGCTATTTCTCTTGCATTAGGGTTCCAGGTTTGTAAAATTGTAATATAACTGTCTTACTAATAGACCTCTTGTAAGCTTTTCATACAGTGCTTCGTCACTTGCAAACGATTTTGAAACTATATGAGTGACAAAACACTGCACAACTTATCAGAGATTATTAGTAAAGAAGGTATATGTATTACAATTATGTCTTTCGAACATTATTTCTTTTATATGTTTTATCCTCTGGGTAATAATGCGAAACAATTCCACTTTTCAACAGTCTTTCAGTAGTTCCTACAAAGGGCATTTTTTTATAAAGGAGATACGCAACAACCCCATACAACAAAGGCTATGTTATGGACAAAAAAACCAAGCTTGGTTTTATGAAGAGACAATAGTCTGCTATCCTCTAGTGTAATTTATATTCTGCTAACTAGCAGGGTTTGAAAACTATAGGGAATAAAAATTATCAACATTTCTACAACGTTACAATTGCTAAGTGCCATTTTTTTGTATTTACAATAATAAGTATTATAAATACAGGCTGATTCTACTTGCAGACACCTTTCAAAGGGGTTTTAAAGTGATTTACAATGTGTATGAGAGTGAAGTACAAGAGTCAACAACTATTTGAGAACTTACCGGCATCCACAAAACAATTCAATAATGGTCAATGGACACTATACTTACTTTTTAATACAAAAGGCTTATAATCACTCAGGCAATAGAGGGAAATAAATAAAACAATAGTTTATACACGAGCCAAATTCGTTAGTCCGCACTACGTAGCCAAGTTATAATGTAAAGCGTAGATCCAAAGTCCAAGAAAGCCGAAGTCAGGTGGTTAAGCAGTAACAGAAATCCAGAAAAACAGGCACAAATCGTCTATAAGCATAAAAACACCGCAAAAAAAAACAGCAACACGAAAGTCGGGAATTATAAATTCTGTTGACAATCGATATCGCGACAGAGGGCAAGAGTTGCAATTTCTTAAAAAAAAAGCTATTTATATATTCGTGAAATAATTCAAAATATTGATTAAGGGTTATTGTAGTATTTATTTATTATTTAAATATTATTTTTGTACTTAAATAACTATTTAAATTACATTTTCTTGCAGATATATGGTAATTGTACAATTATTTATATACTAACAATACGAAACTGTATGTCTTAACTGACAACACTAAGCTCCTACCGGTTAGCTTCCGGAATCCATTCGAGTCAAAAAATATTAAATAAAATTAACTATGAATAACGGCTTAGTACAATAAAACAAAATATGCGGCAATTAACTATATTTTAAGAGATATTTAACCAATATAATTTCTTTTTTGTCCATCGCAGCATGATTATAGCCGTAGATTTCATATGTCCTTTTATAAGGATAAATATATAAGGAAAATTTTATAAAATTAATTGATCGTTGTTTTCATGAATGAGTGAATGAATTTCATGAATGACAAATGAAATATACAAGTGTAAAAATATCATTATTTATTCATAGGTTTATTTTTCGAAAAAAATTCAATGTTACAAATTAGATAACATTAGTATGGCGTTCTAACACATAATTGCTCAAGACAAGACTCAAGACTGTACTACACATTATGTAGTGTACATAGATGCCACTTTGTGATTCCGTTTTCGGGTGCTTATTCGATTTCGCAAGATGTTGTCTTGCACCCTTATCATAACGAGAATCACGGGTTTTGAAGATTGTGTCTGCCTCCGTGGCGCAGTGGTTTAGGTCGCCACGCCGATACCACTGCAACGGGAGGTCGTGGGTTCGATTCCCACACGGAGCAATTATTTGTGCGATCCACAAATAATTGCTTCGGGTCTGGTCGTGCTTTGTGTCCGTTGTTTGTATGTTTGTAAAAGTCCCCGCGACACAAGAGCAATTCTTAGTGCGGGAGTTGTATTTTTAAGAAAACGAAAAAAAAAAAAAAGAAGATTGTGTCTTTAGTTATATTTCCCGGTTTTTATGGTACCAAAAATTTGGGTAAACGTATGCTAGTGTTCGTGAATAAAAGAGACATAAGAATGATAAAAATCGTGTTTCGCTACTAAACTAATCTAAACAGATTCAATTTAAATTTGAAGTAAATAGTCGGTTTATATGCCTGAGAAGAAGAGCTACTTTTCTCTGAAATAAACTTCCGTACTTCAGCTCTTTTATAAAGTTCCATATAAACAAAATCGGGATCTGTAGATATGTACAAAAATTACATTACTGTTTACAAACGCTAGGTTAAACAAAACTTTTATATAAACCTAAAATAAAACATTAATCATTTGAATAGAGTGCAACTTTGTTCATTTTTTTTAACTTTAAACTCCAATCCAAAATCAATTAATCACCAAGACATTGGCTTTATTAAGATTTTCACTCAACAAAAGATCCGAAGGGCAGTCGGTAGATAACTAAGTACATTCTCAATATAGCGAACAACGGCAAAGGCGATTTGCTCTCAAAGGCGATACGAACTCAAAGTGATTTTGCTTACTCCCACGTAGAGGGTCCTTCTGAGCTCTAGAAACTCATTTTATGCTAAACAAAAATCGTTATCAGTTTAGCACTGAACGAGAACAAGGCTTTTATTAACTATGCTTCAAAGTTGGTAGTGCTTTCCGAAGATTTAATATACCTTTTAAGTTAACTTACTCTTATTAACCCGGTTAGTTACTACGATACAGATTCATTTTTTTTCAGTAGAATAAAATGATTGTATCGAGTACATAGCTACGGTGTCGCCCCCTGGTAAACTGTGGGTATATTTCATACATATTTATGTATGAACCTTCGGATATACGAGTAGCAGGATATAAAAGAAATAATCTAAATTACAAAAGTAATTATTTCAATTTCGTATGGCCGGGGGTTGTAAAAAGTCGATATTCTAAATGATGTTATTTCCTGTGGCCGGAAAGTATTGATTGCAAATTACGATGTAATGTTATAACGGGAGCAAAAACGTTGAATGAAATCTTCTGATGTTGACGATCAAATTGCTGGAACCCTTGCTGAATCTCGTTTACCTAATGCTTTGGGTTTCATTCATACAGTTTTACTTTTATCTGTTTTATGATCTAAAACTCTAGCCCTAACAAATTCCATGTTGATAGCTAACAGATTATAATTGATCACACGTAGCAGTAAAACGGCAACGTATTACTAAAACTTTAAAATTGAGCTAAAGATTAAAGTTTCATTACTCTATCACAGCCTCACGACTTATGGCTAAAAATGCATTGTGCAGTTGAGTGTCTTTAACCATAGCTCGAATGTACTTAATACGGTTAAAATAAAATAACAAAAATAGACTCACCTCGATTGCTCAAATCATGCCTGAATCTGAAAAGAAAGAAAAACTAATGAGAAAAACATCACGCTATAAGTTTTTAATAAAAACAAATACGTCAAAGTTTTTACCGGCCATTTCTATTTGGCAGACCCGTTTAAAAACGATCAAAACACAAAGTTTCCTAAGTATTACAAACTTAATTGAAAAATATTACTGCAGCGTTGCATTTCCCAGAAAGAGTGTCCAATAATTCATAAAGCAATTAACAAGATTGCAATTTGCATAATGGTGATCGCGAAGAATTAATAGCATACCGTTATTAACTGAGCTGCTTACAAGCAGTCTTTCGGATTTTATTAAAGGGACTAATTAGTACATTCTGTGTAAAACTGCCTTAACGTCGTGTTCTTAATAGGTTTGTCGGGATTTAAATTTCTTGGAACTATTATATTGAATACGGATAAAAAGTTTGTTCGTTTCTTAAAAGAGATACTTAATTATTATTTTGTATGAATGAACTAGGCTCGAAGGTTTGTATTATGCTTACAAACCATACGGATTAAGTTATAATTTACCGAATACAAACGTAAATAGATGTGTTTACTGTAAAATGTACAACTCGAAATTCAACCATGAAGATTTAAAGTCACCACTTTATCTTAAAGTAAAAAAGGGAAGGAGGTTTGTAGGAGATATGTTAGGAATCTATGCCTCAATCATTCCGCTCCTAAATTATTGAAGAGAAAATAAATTGCTTGTAAAATATACAATTATATTAACGTTTTCACGCTTTGAAGTAAAGATTGTATACATATTTTAACCCGTGTATACTGTATATAGAAGAACCATAGAGAACTTCACCGTCAAAGCAAGGGACTATGTACGCGTAATAAATTCGCGCATAACTTCGAAAAGTCAGGCGCTAAGTGCACGCTTTGAATATACTCGTATGAGTTGATACAGGTACCTGTACTTTGACAAAGTTTTGATTTATTAATCTGCATTATAACTCTGAATTCGGATACAAAATTGAAAAGCAGCGCATAAGTACTAATAATACGAAACTGGTTAACTATAGAACCATTCCAAAAACTCTTAATTGTCTAGAATATTCTGTGCGTAAGTTTTCATACTACTTTACTCATGAACATTTTTATAAAAAATCATTTGTTTTATTATTATATTACCCAACCCCAACCTGTCTCACCTACTAAATACCAATATATCAATGCACCTAAAAAATCATTAACGACGTCCGTACACTTCAACGAGCTGCTACCACTACGCACATGTGTCCGGGGTTACACCGTACCTACAAATATTTGTGATCCGCCAATAGTTGTTTTAGGTCTGGTTGTACTTTGTGTTCTTTGTTTATATGTTTACAAAGTCCCTGAAAAACAAGACCAGATCTAAATGCCGGGGTTGTATTTTTCAACGACACAAAAACTTAATTCTAATCCAGATTCAAGGGTCCGACAACGACGTGCTATTGATCTTTTCTAATTTATATTTGAATATCTCTCAATAGAGGCCCGAAGTTTGGTAGTGCCCTTTATATGGCAAAAGGCTCGCCCCTACTAGCTAGGACCAAGATGGTTAATGGCGAAACGTGGCTATATTTCATACACCTCTGCCTACATCTTCGGATGTAACAGGCGTGAGTAAAAATTAAATTAACAGTATGAAACGAACTTGTCCAAAGTAAGTCGTAACATCTTACTATTAAATACGAACAGTGTGTTCCATCTAGAGAGTATTTTACATAATATATTCTTTATAACATTAAAGTGAATTTACTGCTTTCTACTTACAAATTGCGATCACGAGTCCGCCGGTCTAGTGGAGTAACATCTGCTTAATACTTCTGCAGCAATTTATTTGCACGGACAAATTGCTTTTTCAGCCCTTCTTTATTTTAAAAGCAAAACTTAAAACAAGTTTCGCGCAGTCAATTCGTATTTTTATTCAAGAGGAACTTTATAGATTGTTTCATCGGCTCCTCGATAATAATGTTTTGTTATTCATGGCAAAACTTTTCTTCTTGGAATATAAAATTTAATATTTAATCCCGTATTGTTTTTGTTGGAATATATTTTTCTCGCTATAGCGTTCCTGATGTACATTTTAATATTCCTGATTGTGCTTATTGTCACGGATCTTTAAAGTGACTTTTATAAAATGATAGATATTTCTACCTATATAGTTTTAAAAGTTAGTATTAACGAATAATCATGTTGGTATTTTTGAAAAACATTGAAATAAATAAGTACTTAAAGGTATTTTAATCCATATAATATGTATATAGAGCTGTAGCGCGAATATGTGCAAACATTAGTATCGCGAGCTTGATATTTAAAATGTACTGTAAAAATAGTTCCAACGGCGCCCGCTAGAGGCGCTGCTCAGGTTTTCAGACCACATTTATCGATTTCTAGACGGTCCTCAATAGGCTAATATAACCAGCAGTTTGCTAAATAAAAGATTTCTTTTGTTTATTTACACATAAAACATCGTCATCTTCCTATATGGGTACGTATTGAGGTACGATTTAATTTACCGCCAATTAAGTTCACGGAAATCGTCAACAGTGGGTGCACAATAACTTTGCGGTTGATTGATCATTAATATTTAAACCGAGCGTATGCCTCACTTCACCTTATTCACTCTGCGGTACAAAAATAAAGGAAGAAACCCAATTAAATATAGTACTTCGGGAAAGGTCACATAATTTGTTATGTAATTATTGCGATAGTTTATGTGACAGAAGAAAAACTGTCAAAATTCTACTAAGGGCTGATTGTGTATTTGAGTAATTCAGTTGATAAAAATCACGCCTTTTTCTCATTGGAAAGAAAATAAAAAACAATTACAATTTAGACACATAAACCAAAATCATGTTCAGGAGAGCTACCGCGGTCACTAGCCATTCGAAGTCGTAAAAACCGTCGAAGCCCGATTTCAGCACTTCTAAATATCTATCAGACTGCTTCTTATTGAATTCTTACTGCCCCACTGCTGGGCAAGAATTGAGGGAGGGGTTAGTCCTTAAGCCCATCACGCTGGCCGACTGTGGGTTGGGGAGGGCGGTTCTTACTAGATAGAAATTTATATACTCACACTTTATTTTGCAGATAGGCTATCTGACAATTAAATTTAAACTGTGAATAGCCCTTCGGCTTCCATGATACTTACATTTCAATTGTTTTATCAAAGCACGAGTTTTGTTTGTAGAACAAACTAGTTGCGGTCGCAACTGGGGCAGTAACGTAACAAGAACTAAGAACAACAGCGGTATGTAAATGAACCTATGAGTCGACGATACAGCGTCAACATTAGGCTGACCTCCACTTTCCTTAGCCTTTGTTCGTTATGAAACGGGATGTTTTGTCTCTGAATTATAGGAGGGTTATGTGTTTGTGTTTGTCGTTTCTCACTTTCGTTTTGTGGTAATTTCAAACAATATATTATTAGTAGCATTATCATTGTTTTATACTTAACCTATATTGATATAGCCGAAGGGGTGACAAGCTTTATAAAAACAATCAAAAGAAAAACCTCGTTGTATCATCATGTATCATTGTCATCATCATGTACAGCTTCTTTCGACTAATTTTATTTATTCTTGTTATCGGCCACTTGTGTCTAGGTTTACTCTATACTTGGCCATCTATATACATATTATCTTTGTCTAAGACGCTTCAAGTTCAATACTTCGAACTGTAACTTTCTGTACCGAAATACATTTGATTAGTTAAAAGTTCAGTTTCTCTTCTGTTACGATGTGAAAAGGCTTTAATAATCAAAAACTAGGTATTTTTAATGTAGTTGACTTGCCTTATTATTAATCCATCGAGCATATGAATAGCCATAAAACATAAAATAAAGGGACGGCATGTATGAAAAATATATTAGAAATTTCTATCTGATAAACCTAACCGATGCTTATTAACATGTAGTGGGAACGGATATACCTAAAGAAAGCTTTCGTCAAAACAAAATTTTTTTTTTGTACTTTTGTTGCAGATGAACATCATTTCTTCTAAAATGTTCGACTAAAATCAGTAATCACTCTCAACAAAGCTAAATTCCAGCCTATAACTTGCAACAGTGGTTTAATTTTCAATCAAACTAGCACAATGTGTATCAGTCTGCCAATATCCATTGTCGTTGATTGTAGCCGTCAAATCAGAAATGTGAGAGGCTCATGTTCAGCATTGAACAATTAAGGCCATACTGATTGATTGATGTGTGTACCTGTGAGCGTAGGGACTAGTGACTAGAGGTATAGTTGAATGGCGTCTCGCAGTGCAGGCAGGCGTAGGTACGCTATATGTATCTATTATATATCGCTGTATTGGTATATGTATGTATATGTATCTATTATATCGGCTGTCATCGAGAATTTTCTTATGAACATTTGATCAGCGCCTCTGATAGCCGTTGTAGGAACTATTTTGGCAGTACATTCTAAATGTCAAACTTTCGATACTCGACAGTACCGACTGTACAGAATCGCGCCACTGAAACTGTAACATCATTTCAAACTTGCTTCATCATTTCGTATGTTGGTACGTTTGTCGTACGCGTTTTATAGTAAACTAGCTGACCCGCGCAACTTCGCTTGCGTCATATAAGAGAGAATCTATACTATATATATATTATAAAGCTGAAGAGTTTGTTTGTTTGTTTGTTTGTTTGTTTGAACGCGCTAATCTCAGGAACTACTGGTCCGATTTGAAAAATTCTTTCAGTGTTAGATAGCCCATTTATCGAGGAAGGTTATAGGCTATATAACATCACGCTATGGTCATTAGGAGCGGAGTAGCAACTAGTACTATAAAACGCGTAATTGTAGAATCTAAAAGTAAAAGGTTGTTTGTGTTTGAGTATAAGACAAAAACGCATTCGTTGTTGCCCTATAATGTTTCCTATGAATCACATTTACATTTTTAAGAATGTTAATATATTATTGCTTGTGTAAATAATTCCCAAGCTGAAATGAATATATTTTGCTCTACTTTTCCAGATTTCATGCTTTTTGAGTTCACAAAAATATTTCGAGAGACATGTAATTAACTTTGCAGTACTTTTTACTTGCTTTCAAGCTAAAAAAGCGAGTTTCAGGATACTTTTGTAATATAGATACGTAAGGAAAAAACATTGAAATATTTTTAATTTTTTTGTTTTTTTTACTCGACGACTAATGAGTTTGAGCCAGGGTTTATTTTCAGATCTTTTCTTCTTTTAATTGTATCTATGGATTTTCATAAACAAAAGTTTAATTTTCACAGTTCGCCATGCCAAGTCTTAGGACAGTTCCCGGAATCGTCTGAACCCCGTCTTACTGTATGCATAATTCAATGGCTATTATCATGTAAATATCCGTCTACTCGGTGATAGACTGTAAAAAGGCTAATTTGATTTACTTAGATATAATTCTGCCAGTTACAAATTTATTTGGTTGGTGCTGTTTCTTTCATGCTTAAAGCTAAAAAAATTCGGTACAAGAATTTGGAAATACTATTGGAGTGTTTTTAATGGAAAATAAATATATTCAACATTCCGAAAGCATTGTACGTTACGGCCTGTCGTGCCAAGCGCGGATTTAAAACCAGCTTTTAGACAATATGTGTAAATATTACCATGATAAACTCAGAGAAAACTTGGTTTGGTCAACGTCTGCCTCCAAAAAACCTGCCTGTCTGAAAACCAAAAAATCCGAATCAAAGAAGTTGTTTATTTCAGAAAAATATACAAAATTTCGCAATGTACTCACATAAACGATACAATTTTCAACAATAGCTCGTTTCACAAAGTCCAGTCTGTGGAATCCTTATAAAACATGAACTTTTCAAACATTTTTACGGCTGTTCCTTTTCTTATAAAAACTCCCTTTCAATAACGACTTCAAACTTGATTTTAATGAACTCTGAGAGCCAGATGTTGTTTTCAAATGTTCCAATTTGCACATGTCATTTTTACTTAGACGTCATTCACGGCACTGACATTTCCTAACGATCGACAACTTGAACAGAAGCGGTTGAGTATTTTCACAAAGGTTCTGTTGTTATCAATTGTTAGGTTAAATTTAATTGTAATAGACATTTCAGCCACATGTATGTTAAGTCTACGTGTTGATTTTAAAAGTACAAAGACATCTAACACTCAGCTCTTTAGGCTACGCTAATGATATTTTACCCATCGTCTGAAACTTATTAATTTTCTAATGATTCGTTGATGACATAACTATACTCTCCAGCATCAATCTAGTTCACATCCTTTTCAAAATTCCAAGATCCGAACTAAAGTCGAACGGTGAAACCATAGCAACAAAATCAAAGTCAGTTTCATACGAAAAGATTTTGAAATCACAGCCATATTTACCCACAATACTAAGAAAAGTAATAACAAGGAAAACACAACGACAGTTATGACATATCGGCTCAAAGGTACCATCTACAATGTAATGACGTCACCGAATCCGATTGTTTTTACAAACCAGTTATTATAAGAGAATGGACTGAGAGTAGAGAAACATCAGTGTAGTGATGCGTGAAAATCCTTTGTAGGAGCAACGTTGCCTTTGTCCAGTGGAGCTTTGTGTTTTTATGTGTTACCGCTAACATACGCAAGTGCGTGGATAGGTTTGTGGGGTATTGTCAGCTTTTATGACGAAAAAGGAACATTATGCCCCGTTTCAGTACCTCTTAAATAGTTTTGGATAGCTTATTTTGGATGTTGGACAGATTTTTTAATACTTTTCCTGTTAATTTATCTATGTGGTTAACCAGCACTTATCAATGAGCCTTGCGACTGATTTTTATAAGGCAAAGTTTTTTGGCATTTCGAAGAATGTCTAGTATAAGTTAAAATTATTTTCTATTCAAAAAGTACGTTCATAAAAGGTAGCGTATAAATTAACGAAAAACAAAATGATTACTATGCACATGAACATTTATATTAATGTTTAATCCACATAAATGATTTCGAACAATGCGTCCTACTAAAAACTTTATTACAGGAATCCAACAAAAAACAATTCCAATGAAGTGAACTCCCGTATGAAAGTTTCCCTGAATCCTAATTGTTTGCCCACATTAAAATTTCTAAGTTTAATTAAAAGCGTTTGGATGAAAGCCTTTCATTTTGTCGAAAGAAATTTTATGACAAGGGTAAAGCTAGAAGTAGGTGCCTACTTCTGACTTCCGACCTTTACCTCTATAATATACTTACACGTGAATAATATATTCAATGTTATAATGATGGTAGAATTTAGACTACGCCGTTGTATATACTCTTGGCCCATTTGTCGGCTACGGCTACCAGATTAATTGAAACCAGCCTACTGTGCAGAACTTTGTTTATGATGTCCAAGTGTACACCACTGTGTGGCACCACTACAGTCTCAACTTTCTAACTCCAGGCACACCCTAAGAAATTCCTAACACAAAATATTTTTGACCCAAGACCTCTGAGTGGCAGTCGCATACACTACCGAATGCGCCACAGAAGCAGTCAATGAATAAAAAAAAGATAAATATAAAACTTCACGCAACTATTTACCTCATCATAATAAAAATCAAAGCTAGCTTAAGCACTGTACTAGTTCGTTTCTATTTACTCGATTTTATTCTAAACAGAAACTTATTTTCCTGTTGTATTATCTATCCGGGATGTTTGTATGCGACTGTTTACTCATAGACCATTGTTATTACAAGCTGAATAGTAAAATAATAATGCTGCGTATTTGATGTGAACATATTTAATAGAGGCTATTGTTAATTGGATTCACACGTTATGGAGAACTGAGCTCGTTTGGTATTCATGTATCGTTGTTGGATGTTACCAAAAATACGATTAAAACTTGCAATGACTTTGTAAGATATCTAATATCTAGTCATTTTGAAAAGTACAACGGCTTGCGTGTCTATTTTTCCTACAGTAAGCTAAATTTACTCATAGATTACTTTCACAATGGTTGTGTCTAATTGATTCTTTTATTATTTTTTAAACCTATATTCTGATAATGACATGTATAAAAACATATAGTACCTCCAAGACAAAAGAACCTAGACAATACGTTGAAATTTTTACGACAAACATTCGTACTACCTCAACCTAAATCATTGATCACTGAAGCAGAAACTATACTGATTTCAATTCGATAAAACCTTACATTTATATTTCTACACGGCTTGGCATTATTTCGTTCAAGAATGCGCTTCTTTAATTGAATTTCACACAAAACGGAAAAGTAGAAACTTGGCAGAATTTTAAAGTAGGTACACAATAATAACTTGACCCGGAGCGAATGGTAATTTAATTCAATTGCTTTTTAGAGCTTTTGTGTTATTTAAAAGGGATAAAAATGAGCAAGCTACATTCCGTATTTTGTAGAATAATGACGGAAGTATTTACACAAGCCGATTTAAATCTATGTTCAATGCTTTTATTTTAAATGTTGCGTGACTTTTCACCAGTTGCCGACGATAATGTGAAAAAGCGTATTAAAAGTTATGATCTAGGTTAATGTCGAAAAGTTCGGCTTAAACAGTGAATCAGAACAATAGATAAAAGAGAAAGGTAAAGTAATTGCAACTGATGTATAGGAGTTGAGAAAGTTCAACAAAAGGTTGATCTAAGATAGGAAAGAATAGTGGAGACTCCAGAGGACATTCTGAAAATTGCATCAAGCGAAGTGCATTTCGCAAAACATGCTGTTGAAGAATATTTACAACTGAACACCTCACAAACATTAATAATGTGGCTTTCTGGAAACGTTATCTTGGTTTCATTTTAATTAAGTCTGGAATATGATACTTTTACGCAGGTAAAGTCAATATATATAATAGGAAAGGTGCTGGCAGCCCATACGATTGTGAGTTCAATAAATTAATTTTAACTGCTGCCGTGATGACAGAGACCAAGTGCCTGCGTGTTCATAACTGGAGCGCTTTGTTTTTGAATGTTATAAAATAACGAACGAAATGTCATTGAAATTGCAATGCTCATATTTAATAGCTCAAAACCTGGTAAAATTGCGAATATTGTATAGTTTATCACGGATATATACAACAGAATATTGGATGAAGCGCAAATTAGGGGGCTGGGTTAGAAGATATGCATTCCTTTTGTATAATTTTGCTACTACTACAAAGGATTATAACCGTCGTAGTAAGTAGTCAAGAAAATTTTAGTAGTTGTCTCGAAACCAGCAAATGATATGTATACTGGAGACGTGTTATACATGCTTGAATACATTGCGATACAGTGCTCCTCGCAATGAATACCCTCCTCGGTCACGTCTATAAGTCTAATGATGTTATCTGTTTCCGCACTCCGCGGCGCTAATGTGCAAATGAACAATGATGTGGGGAATATTATGCCATCAGAATATGTATAACAATTTCGAAGCCACGTGGAATAAAACCTTTAATACTAAGCTTAGAACATTTCCCGGTTATTGGAAGCCAGGAGCAGGTCGACGTCTGCTGGCTGATTTCCAAACAAATTTGCTTAAAGCTAAATCGGAGGTAAAAATAGAAAACAAGTCGTATAGTGCCAATAGTTAAAAAACTTCTACTTAGATTGTTATACGAGTATGTTCATACGATCAGACTATGAACAAAGATAGGAGGATAAAGTGTGCATTATAGGATCATAGCTTGGATGTTACCGGCTTAAAGAATTTTGAAATTAGGTTGACTACTAACTATGCGATAAGAAGAAGGCCTTAGAAATGTAAAGAACTTTTTTAAGTATACTACGTTGCAACGGTGCTACTTGCGATAGTACGGATAACTCAGTAATTCTTCATCCAACATACAGAAAATACATCCTCATGAGATTACTAATCTCGAATGAGGAACAGCTTATGTGACATCAGATTTTCCGCAACAATAGATATTTTATAACCAAGAACATAGATGTCACGTAAACCCGAACGTTTGATCGAAATTCACCATTAAGAGTCATCCTTATCTCAGCTATCTCCATTCCTCTCTGCCACGATTCTCATATGTTTCTCTTTGATCTCGGCTGGAAATGGCCCCTTTCCACCTTTTGTTATCATATCACATTGTACATTTGTATCGTTACTCCTTTTGAATTCTTTAAATGTGTATGGTCCAACGGAGCGTGTCTTTGCTCATATTTTGATTAGAATATTCATATGAGGCCTTTGTACCTACAGAGTTTAGGGTTAAATAATTTAAATTTCAGAATATATATCGTTAGTTGTACCAAAAATAAACTGGGATTAGTGGTTTAACGACCGAATGCATAAATAACTCCCAATTTCAAGCAACTCTTAAGTATAAAATTTATCTTTGTCATATTGAAGTTGTCGACTGAAGACGATTTCGATATAACTCAGAATTGAACCACATTTCTACATTCAACTACCGAATTCGCACAACACATACTTATTTCTACCAGTAAGTTCTTAAAATGACCATTAAATGTATGAAAGTTTATAAGGTTAAAGATAGTCACGGGCTAACAGACTTCAATAACAGCTCCTAGCAACAGTATGGATTAGCGCGACGCAGAGAATAATCGAGCCCCGAACCGTCGCCCTGTTGTCCACATAATCCATTTTCCCCGAGATAATCCAGTAAGCTCTGTCAAATATTGTGTCTACGTGTGCTTAACTAGACAGAGTTTTAGTTAAATAGATAAATATCTCAAAAATATGGTAGTAAAGTAATACATGCACGTAAACATAGAAATAATTATCACTTATAATGTGCATGCTTTGTCCTTAATTCAGGAGATCCTGTCCCAGCAGTGGGTCAATAATCGGTTAAAATATAGGTAGAAATAAAGGTAAATAAATGGCTTCTGCTCACTCGCTGGTGTAAATTATACATCATTATAAATGCCGTGGTTCGAACCTATGTCTAAATTCAGCATTCATAAAAGTAAATTATATTCTAATACGTCTTTGATCGTTCAAATATCATTTCTATATTCAGTTAGAACTACGAGTATAACGTGGAACTGTCTCAAGCGTACACACCGGGAGACAGAGTCGGATTCACCGAGGACTGTCCAACCGTGAAATTGCCGTATTCGACAAAACTTTCGCCTGACTCAATCCCATGCCTGAACTGATGCAATGATTAGATAGCTCCGAGATTCTAATCGTGCTTGAATCATTTTGATTACTACTGTCCAAACAGCACGGACTTCAGATGAAATATTTACGGATGATGACGATAAAATTGATATAAAAGTTATCGTGCGTTTTGCTGATGTCAATAGGTTTATAAACTCTGATATAAAGCTCATAATATTATATTAGAGAAAGAGGAAAACTGATATGTGACGTAGCGAATAATTGATTTAATTAATTTAATTAACGGTGACATAAGCTCTACTGAATCCGTAAGGTAATAACGCTTCGTAAATCGATAATATGATTTCCTGTGTGCACGGATACATGTACAAAGCTTGCAGACTATAGTAAGGTAAAATAGTAACTAACCGTAGATTGTGTCAGCCAGGTCGTAAGGCACTGAATACAAGGGACTCGAGTCAAGTACCGCTTCGTCTCAGTTACCCGAGACGAGAAGAAGGGTGGTTTTAGAAGGCAGAAACATGCATATTACAAAAAAGTATATGCAAATATGGTGTCGGGGAAAAAGTCTTTTCGCGTTATAGTATGTATGAACTTGTAATAAAATCTCATTAGCTTCAAGAATCACAAATGAGTGCACGGTTCATTAGGTTTCTTTCAGTGAGCTCGTGAGGTACCCAAATATCAAGCCTTTTTGTGTAGAGAAAAAACTTTATTACAAGTAAATACATACTATAATGCGAAAAGACTTTTTCCCCGACCATATATTAATTGGATCTCTCTCTCGAAAAAACCGTTTTAAAGATGAGCTTGGTTGTGACGACAGTAGCAAGATTATGTATCAACCGGCACAACCGGCTAACTATCGATAAATTTTGTGCGCCAGTGAAACTATTTTTGCAGTACATTTTAAATGACAAACTCTCGACAGAAACGTAGTACCGATTTATTGGAGTATGTGTGATAAATATATGTTATATAAGTACATACATAAGTGATGCTCCACATCTAAAGAGTTGTTTTCTATCTTGCAAGGAGGGCGTAGGAAATGATTACCATAATATGATTTTAAAGTGAGCAGTCGCGTACGTTGCCGTCGACGTTGTATAATCATTTTTCGCATGTAACTTTGCCGGGCTGAGTATATATTATGTATGTATTCAACATTATCACGAAGGATATTTTCCGTACTCATTTAAGAATGTAAAACTTAAATAAACTTAAAAATATTTATATATTTATATCACATTTTTGATATTGTTGGATAAATATGATAATGTACTTAATATTAATACTTACTTCAAATTGATCTATTTAATCTTTTTGGTCCTACTACACGGCATTGTAGCAATCCTGTTTTAGGAATACAGGTGTGTCAATAAAAACGCAACTTAAAAAAATATCTAGTACACAGAAACATTTATTGCATTAAAAATGTTGTGGAGTAAAACATTTATTTACAAAGTAGAAATATATAAAACGTTTGAATAGTAAGATCTCAAACGCCTGATTCAGTTTTATTTCAATTTCCAAAATCAGTGTGGGATTAAAAACTCTTTCCGATATTTCGCTAGGTCTTTGAAACTAGGTTAATAGAGCACACTCCGTTTCGCTCACTGTAGCTTGCGAGGTGTAGTTGCACGGGGTGTTTAATGTTACTCGAACTATATGGGCAGACAGTGCTATGTGCTATAGACATTCCTGTACTATAACTTTAACTTTGTAACTTTCACGTTACATGATTCTCTCAATTTCCCTCTCTACCTTCCTTCCCTAAGGTATGATAATTTTAGCGTCAGTGCAACTTGAAAAAATATTAATATGCTTGATAGCGTAAAAAATGTTTTTATATTTTGTTTAAATAATATTTGATAAAAATATTATTTAAACTTTTTAGCTATTTTAGCTTTTTCTATTTAATATTAGTAAGCTGAAAGGCTGAATATAATCAACAGTGCGTATTGCAATGCTGTAAAATAAGTATACGTTTAAGGTTTTCATTTGAAAGTACACGAAAAATATATTCATAACAAATAATTCAATTTTTAGACAACTACCTATGTTGTATATCAATTTATTAATGCATCACATAACTATTTAAATAATACTAAAGGATTCTAATCATAACTTAATACAAACGTATAACAAACATTATAAATTATTCAGACATTCCTTTCAATAATAATCCATTATCTATTACATACGTCGACCCCGTTATACTTTTCGCAGTATCGCTCGCCAAAAACAAGACAATATCAGCAATTTCTTCCGGATCGGCAACTTTACCGAGTGCAGTTGTTTTATTTATTTTATCCAAAAGTTTATCTCGTTCTTCTTCATCTAAAGTCGCACGTTCTATAAAATTAGTCCGCACAGGCCCTGGATTAACACAATTCACTCGAACTCCTTTCGCCGCAAGTTCTAATGCAACACACCTTGAGAAATGGTCCAAGCCCGCTTTCGATGAGCAATACGAAAAGTTTTCAGAAAAAAAGATTCCTGTTGAACCGGCACTTGAGATATTGATTATATTTCCTTTGGTTTGGATGAGATGCGGCGCCGCTAGATGTGTTAGCTGAACTACGGACCGAAGATTCGTTCTGAAGATATGATCAAACTTTTCCATGGCGAACGGGTCCAGGATACTAACGAGGTCGAACATGCCCGCATTGTTCACTAACACGTCAATTCTTCCAAAACGTTGCACAGTATCACTTACAATTTTACGAGCGTCTTTGGTCACATCGGCAATTATAACTAAAGTCTCACTTCCGTTCCGTTCACACGTTTCTGATACAATTTTGAGCCTTTCCTCGTTCCGTGCGACTATTGCTACTTTGGCACGTTGTGTTGACATTTTTATCGCTATTGCTGCTCCTATGCCTGTACTACCACCGGTCACTAGTACAACCTTATTTTCAAAACTCATTTTATCTTGACCACGAGTCCACACAGTTCTCAAATAAATATAGTTAACTGGTAAGCAGTTTTGATCACTGTATTTATAAAGAATTTCGACACGTTTTTTTACATTATTTTAATTCCCAGGTAATAACGCATAGATAATGCTTTGCTAATTACATAGATATGACGCACTGATGATTACATTATTTCAAAACACTTGAAATTAGTGTAACTAATAGATCATTATACGATTAAACATTGTATTGACGTCAACGACTGTGAGAAAAATAAAATGTTTTGGTAGATGCGTTACTTTATAATGGAGTTGTGATAGTGTGCGGATAATATATGTAGCTACTGGCAATGCTTGATTAGGTATGTAGGTATTGTATTGGTTTAGTGTAGATTATCTAAAAACATTGTTGTTAATCAAATAATTTCTTTGTTTTATTCTACTGTATAATCAATATCTTATCTTATGATAGATACTAGATAGAAAAGAATCAAACGACAGAGCGTGTAAAAGCAATTAAAGTCGCATGTGTTTTCCTTTCAACAATAGCCTTATCCTATAAAGCACTCGTATAAAGTTATAGATTAATAAAATGCATCATCTAAGTACCTTTCTAAATCTATACTTAATATTATAAAGCTGAAGAGTTTGTTTGTTTGTTTGAACGCGCTAATCTCAGGAACTACTGGTCCGATTTGAAAAATTCTTTCACTGTTAGATAGCCCATTTATCGAGGAAGGCTATAGGCTATATATCATCACGCTACGGCCATTAGGAGCGGAGTAGAAACGAAAAATGTTACAAAAACGGGGAAAATGATGACCCATTCTCTCTTATGTGACGCAAGCGAAGTTGCGCGGGTCAGCTAGTCAAGAATATTTGTTAAACATCAGCATTTCATGTTTTGATTTAGGTCAAGATTGCTGACTTTGCTGAGCCTACTGTCAACGTTCTTTAGTGATTAACCTAATAATCCCAATAATAATAGACAATCAATCTTTATTAACGAATATTTTTTATCTAGATTATCTCTTAAAAACATTTTAGAATTCTGTAAACAGTAGAATATACATTGCGATTCCGTACATGATAGTATATTCAACACAGAAGTAATATTTTGTGTTGATATATTATATGACTCTAGTAAAAATGTCGAGCTCGAGTTATTTATGAAAGAAATATATTTTGAAATATTACAACTAGATAAGTACTGAAGAGTGTCACGGAAGACACTGTTTATTTATTAGATACTAGTTGACCTGGATGAGTTCCTGGATAGATGGCCAGACGCTAAATTCTACCAAGGGGACTGGAAACTCAGGGGAGAGTCCTTACTCAGCAGTGGGACATAAAAAATAGGCTAAATTAAAAAAAAAACTAGTTAACCGCGCAGCTCTATTGCTTTTTGCCGTGTTTTCAATTCAATTTTACAACAACAACAAGTGAAATAAAGTTCAAGCCGTTCTTGAGTTTTGGCCTGAATTCTGATCGAAAATTAGACCCACAGCTACCAGGACATCATGACTACTTGTCGTTGTTGTCTCCATGTTCTATTCTTCCACCTGGTACAAACGCAGTTGACAAGAATAAAACGTATCCTATACCCTTCTCCTGGTTTGCCAAATCGGTTAAGCCGTCCTTGAGTTATAAATAGTGTAACTAACGTGACTTTCTTTTATATAAATATATACATAGATACCTATTTACCTACTGATATCGGTACCTCCGCAGTTGGGCCCAAACAAACAATAAATATTCCAATAATGTATTAGAAACATCAATGCCGTAGAGATGAAGACGCGTACATTTATATGTGTACAGAACATGATGAACACAATCCAAATACGGAGATACAGCCACATTTCTGTTTGTTCACTATTCCTTTGATCACAGAGTAATTTCTTGATCTCAGCCCGACTGTTTAGTCGAAGTTTGCGAAATTGAATTAGTGTTGTTAAGCTGAACAGTATTCTGCAATTCACTTGTAATAGTAAACTTGCCCATTGCAAACGGAGGGCCAAAAACTTTTCTAATAACTCCAAGGCTTGGTTCTTCGTCAAATTATGTTCTGTAACTACTAACTATTGGGGTGATATTCTGCTAGTATAATACCAAGATCGAATTAATTTCTGTTGAATAATTTATTCTGTCACACTTCGAAGGACGGATTTCTCGAGCTGTTTCCAATATTAAGTGTTGAAGGGATAGTATCGATTGCATAAAATAGTTTAATGGGTAAACAACCATTTGTGTGTCTCTATCGTATTTACGATAAATATTTCTTGTGTGAAAATGTCATGTTTTGAAAGTAAAATTATTATACTTATCAATTAGCTAGGATGTTTATGCTCAAACTAATATTGATGCTAAACAATTTTGCGAACAAATAATTTCTTCTGAACTCCCAAGTTCTTAACGTACTACGACTGTCACATGAGTAATTCGGTCGTGACTCATGTACTATAACTATTTTCTCGCTACTATATCCTTATGTCCGTGGTAACTTGCGACACTCTCGGATTAAGGGGGATTCCCAGTGCCATAAGCCTTATATGAACTTACTGACATCTGTCAGCCGGCAATGGATGATAGCTTTATTACTTGTTGTTAGTTCATCACGGAATTGTTTCTTCATCAGAGAACTACAGATCATTTTGTATGGAACATTCCTTGATTACATATTTTCTCAATTAGATTTTGTTACGTGCATCTCTGAGCATGGGGCTTTTTATCTATACCTAAAATAATATAAAGGTGAAGAGTGTATTTGTTTGTACAAGCGAATCTCGGAAACTACTGGTACGAATTAAAACAAAAATTGCATTAAATAGTCAAGTTATTAATTGAGGTTACGGACATAAGTAGAACAGTATGCTGTGACTAATATTAGTCGAGCAGCGATAACAAAAAATTGTGAATGCGGCAAATCAAAAGTTCACATAGACAATTTCGCAGGCGGTCTCTAATCAAAGATATTATTCTACTAAAACTGTATCAAAAATGTTAGCCGATTGTTGAAGACCTATATACTCATCTTAAGATACTCGACAGATTCTCGGGAGAACGTCATTGGCAAGCATGTGAACAGTTATACCGTCATCAACTGACAACTGATAGTATTGTTTATGTGCTAAGTTTAACTCATTAGTTAGTAAGATACGTATATAATAGACTGGCCGAGCATGTCCTGTTGTACAAGTTTAGAACCCACCCACATCGTAAATGACATATCGTCTATAGAAATGATATCTGAGAAGGGACAAACTTTAAGGTCCGCTTCCCAAAAGGAAACTATGATATATGAATTTATTGTGTACTAGCTTTTGCCCGCGATATCGTTCGCGTGGTTTATTACTTAGGTTAGAATTTCTATGTAAACCTTCATTCCCTCTTCTTAAATCTTTTACCCCTTTTTCCGCGGTAAATAGCCTATGTCCTTCCTCAAGGTCAAATCTATCTCTGTACCAAATTTTGATATAATCGGTTCAGTGGTTTAGAGGTGGAAGTGTAACCGAGAGACAGACAGACGGACAGATAATTTCGCATTTATAAAACGTGAAGGAACTTGTTTAGCAGCCAAATCACTATAAACTATGAAAGCATTAAAGTAGAGCGATGATCTATGCTTATATACTGCTTTTGTTTTGAAACAAAATAAACAGTTAAAACGTACTTGAAAATGTTCGTTCCTAGGAATACTATAAATAGCTTAAGCGGCACTAGGTATTAAATATAACTTCATTATATAAGGAGAAGATTAGTAAGTTTCTCTAGTACTGTTGTAGGTACAGTAAATATTTCCTAATAAGTAGCCTAGCTTTCCTGCTTCCTTTTCGAGAGTCCTTTAAGAAAGGAATGTAAGAAAATAATTCTACCAAAACGGATTTTATCCATGTACGACTGAGTATCCTGTTTGAGATAAACATTTTCTATAGTTGATCCTAACGTAAGAGGCTTTACCTAAGTTTGAATTTATGTAAGTATAAGCACACAACAATAGATGTATGTTTCTCTGATTTAAATAAGAATATCCACGGTGGCCAGTTCCATTAGAACAGACCAACTGCCTAAGGGAAAATTTATGTTCGAAAAATGTCACTAATCCAAAAAAAATGTCTTAATTCTAGTACAATATTAGGACAATGGTCAGTGAGATTAATTTGCGCATCAGCGATATTAATCACACACACATTCTATCGCACATGAAACAACAATCGCGCGTGAAAGGGAAAAGGTAAGTCCATATCGCGCGCTCATCTGTCAAGCCCGTTAAGAAAATCGCGGGCGACCGCGCTGCTTTCCCGCGCGTATTCCTATACGTAACGTGCGAATTAGTGTGTGTAAAGGCGGCTATTCGGTATTCATTCATATATCAATAATAAATAATCTGTGGCTTATTAAAATGTTATCGAAATAAGTTCAAGTGAAACCGTATGCATACCTAATACGAGTAGATAAGCGAAGTTAGTATTTGTAAAAATTTGATTAACTCTTTTGGGAAAATATAATAATTTCATGTTCTATAACTAATTTACTTGATAACTTTTGATGTACGAACATTATAAAGTTAAGAAAGTTTGTACAATAATCCCTAAAAAGTTGACTTCTAACAGGAAAACGGGGCCTAAAATTGTGTTTATCGAAACTCGAAATCTAAAGAAAAACAAGGTTGAAACTACTTATTTAAAACAACAAATTAATAACTGAAAAAGATCGTAACTAGTGGCGTTTCCTGATCTCTACCATCTCTCACGGGGTAAAAGGCGTCATTTTATTAATATTTATTAACATAATAGAAACAAGAAAGTTGATCAAAATGTTGTTGCTTAAATTATTTAACTAAAATGTGAAAGATGAACTCTTTCCTAATAAATGCGGTGCAAACATGGATCAGTCAATGTTTTGTTACATTCGATTAAATTTGAAGCTATTTGTCAGTGAAAAGGATAAAACACTGCGTAACCAATTCTAGATTTCACGTTTTTTTACAAAGACAATATTTTTTTCAGTGATTAATTTAAAATAGGGTACAGGAATTAACGCGAACACACATTTTACCTTTGTGTTTGTGCGTGTTCGCGTTAATTTCCGTATCCTAATATATGTATATTAATCATGCAACGCGAGAGTTTAAAAGTTATGACATTTTCAATGTGTTTCACAAACGCTTTAAACTACACAAGGTTATATTATGTGCGTGAGTGACATTTTGGTGGAAGGAAAGCTTTGTCACTTGCAGTTTTCAACGAAATTCATAGCTCTAGAAATAAATAAGTAAACATTATTCATCAGTTAAATAATTCATGAAGCCGCAAGAATGCACAGTACAGAGTCGCTTGTCCTTTTGAGTGGAAATAATTGCTTCAAGCGCCAGTTTGGGTCCTCCCATTACAGTTCCGACGAGTACTGAATTGTGAAATGTAGTTTTCATATTGTATTACTGTTTTCAAAGCAAAATTACATTTGTGTTCAGTTTTTCTACTGTTAGTTTAATTATCACTTGAATTAGTTACCCTTTTCGAAATAGTGGTTTTTAAGTATGGCAGGAGAATGTTTTCTCATCGAACGGTAAACGACTGAGTATTTCTCATACGCTCCTTACTTAAGAGTCTGAAACACATAAGTCCTATTTTTGATCAAGGTTCGCATCAAAAATATATTTATGAAACATTGAAACTGAATTCATCTGCTTTACTAGCTGTTATTTTTGTGACTATTTAATGAGTCTTTATAAGTCTTTATTGATTCTAATATTATGAAAAGAAGGTTTGTCTATTACGCTTTACCGACTAAACCGTGGAACCAGTATCGATGTAATTTAGCATGGCGGTAGATGAAGCCTAGGGAACATACATAGGAAAGAATTTTAAAAATGATGCCTAAAGCAGCTGAATTAGGGGATAATAGTTATCAGTTAGAAGGAAGTATTGTTATTATTCCACTTTATTTACCTCTACGAGTACAAACCGAAGATTCCAATATCGTTCCGGCAAAGCTTTTCTTAAGCCATAAAAAATCCTCGCTTACCTTCAAGTAAAGTATGAATGAAGATGATATCAGCGGTTTATCATGCCCCAAGTCGTAAAGTTCTCTGAAGGTACTGTTTTAATATTAGATACGCCAACCAGCCTGTCAACGTTGCTTGATACGTTTTCATCTTTCAACCCTATCCTGTGAAAATAGCTAATATATTGGTAATATATGACAATAACATTTTTATAATTCTAATATAATTTTAATACTATATTATTTCAAGACAGTATAGTTAAAGTAGTACAAGAAGCGCAAAACAGCCTGTGACCACAATCGGTGTTACTCGATCGAAACATCAGGTAAACAAATAAGGTATCTTTAATTTTCAATCGCGTTTAAAGCCCGTTGCATTATAATTTTACATGTTACATTCATTGTAATGGTACACAAACCTGTGCGTGGTTTTCATTAAACATTCTTGTTATGAAATTTAATTTTGTTAAAACATTGCGTTAAGAGAATGTAATAAGTTGGATATTTCTTCAGGATACTTAGAGGTGGTTTGGTTAATTAACATGCACGCTACATCGTTTCTTCACGTTCGCCGCTTATATGACTATGTTCTTGTTCAACTTGAGCTTGCAGCTCACTTCGGTAAGAAGAACTATACCTTATACATAACTGCGTACTTAATTAATTTCGCACGTGATCTGAACTCGTACTTCTAGCACGAGCATGATTTTTGCTTTTATTGTGTTGATAAATGAGTCGAGTATGTTATATTTGCGGTGATTTTCATTAAAATGTATAGCACGAAAGCTGATCCCGGTAGTGTGACTATTTTTATCCCAAAGTATTTCTGCCTCTTTTATAAGAATGAATATAACCAACTTTCGCATTCACATTTACCTGTGTGCGTATATGAGAAGTGTTTGTCAGATTTTTTCATTTTCCTCAAGCGCAGGACCAACTTCATAACTTCGTTTACTGTCCTTCAACGCTAATCAAAAAAAGTCTCCGTGAAACGCGCAATTCACGTGAAATAGAATCAAGTACAAATAATATAAGATAATATGACAAACTGGCTTGCAAATAAGGTATAGAATTGAGTAACTTTTCGTTGTGAGTAAAAAATATAATTTATTAAGCATGCCTGCGGCTTCAGGGAAATGGTTCCATCGGAAGTCAAATCAATTTTCTGCTAGCTACGTAGTAATCTTCGTAAATCGAGTCTTTCTGATTATTTTCCCTCGGATTGAACAGTTTGACAAATTATTCTGTTGCAAAAATAGATGATCGAGAGCAGACATTTTAAACACGATTAGTTTAATTGCACTCAGAGAAAAATAAATGTTTGATTTTGGCGGTGTATTTCTCCTTTATCTGAAAATTTATTCGTTTACTGCAAAACAAAGTCCTCCTTCCCGTCTATTTGTTAATAAAGGTACTAAACTGGAAATTAAATATAGTAGTAGTTAACGGATTATCATACGGTTTTCTTCAATCGACAGAGTAATTCTATAATAATTTATGTTTCGATATGCTGGAGGAGGATAAAGATTGTTTAAGGTGTTAATAATTTTGCTGCGACCTACAGCGGCGACAAATTCCGAATTCGAGAACAATTATACCGGTTTCTATAGAATTATTTTGAGGAAACTCAAGACCAAATGCATGTCTGAATTAGACTAAAAATAACTGCTCCATAGATTTTATTTTTGTTAATTTACCGTCGTGAATAGCTTCACAAAAAATCGACCTGCACAATGACCGACCATTCTTGATCCCAGTTCAATCTATACGGGGCATAATCCATGGAGATAATCTGTCGGTGTTTTTCCGCTCGTGGGCATAAAGCTAATTGCCTACCGATGGGGAGGAGGTGTTCGCCTCAATTTCACTGAAGATGTAAATACAAATATTCCTTTGTTCTTTTTTTACAAAACATCGTATATTTTCTTATTTTGGGTTCAGTACTTTGAGAGGACAGTGACAAGTTGTAGCCGTCGGATGAATACATTGCTCGGATTGTATGAATACATTGACACAATTATTATGGAACAAGCATTGTATTTGGTAAAGGGCAGTGGTAAGCCAAAGCGTGAAAAGTATTTCGCCATCCTGTGTTGAGATACTCATTGATAGCATTTATTCTGTTAATCACTTGTCGTATACTCATCTTTTATCATTTTATTAGACTGATTCTGTTATAATGAGGTCATAACACAAAAATAATCAAGTCAAGAAATGAGCTATTAATTGTTTGTACTGAAGACATTATTAGAACAACAGATGTGACTGTATCCATTACATTGGCATCAAGCTCTATCATATTAAACCGCACCATTATGAACTAACTAGCAGGTAAAAGCCAATATCTAGTTCACTATCTACAAGGCTCTATACATATATTATTCTTCGCAGCTATCCGAGTAATTGTTTTCCAAGGAGCGATTCTGTTTACCGTGCAGGAACAATTTGAGCTTTCAGAGTAAGCAAACAGATTAAATTCCCCTAAGGTAATGGAAGCGAGTTTTTGTAATAATCTTTTTTCTTTATATTGCTAGTGACCCGTCCTTAATTGACTTCTGGATATTGTATTCCATGAGTGGAAGTTGGGTAAGTAATCTTGAGATTAGGTTTCGGCGAGAAAATGTCATATATTATGAAACAGAACCGACTTATGACACGGTTAGCAATGGAGTCTTTTATCTTAGAAGATTCTTAATGAGCGTGAGTCTCTAGTCACTATCGAGTATGGATCAAGAGTTTGACATCTAAAATGTATTGCAGAATTGTTTCGACGGCACCCGCTAGAGAAATTTAATAAATAATAATGAAAAATGATTACCTATTTTGGTCAAAAGCTAGCCTGTGGTCGATAGTCGATTGTGATTATTTGTGATACAAAATCGCGCTACTGGTTGTATTTTCCTTATGTGTATAAAATGTCCAATTCCCTCAGTAGAAGTACAAATTGAGTCGTACTTCACAAACATAATATATAATTCATTGCCAAACAAACAACACCACGCATTAAGTATTCATATTTTTAATGCTGAAGTAAAATCTATACTAATATTACAAAGCTGAAGAGTTTGTTTGTTTGATTGTTTGTTTGTTTGTTTGAACGCGCTAATCTCAGAAACTACTGGTCCGATTTGAAAAATTCTTTCAGTGTTAGATAGTCTATTTATCGAGGAAGGTTATAGGCTATATATCATCACGCTACTACCAATAGGAGTACAAAAACGGGGAAAATTTTGACCCAATCTCTCTTATGTGACGCAAGCGAAGTTGCGCGGGTCAGCTAGTAAATGTAATAAAATGCGAATAGGAAGTAAAATTAGATGGTATTCTTTAAGAAAATTTAGTCAAAAACTATAAAATGATAAATGTATAACCTCTTACCCGCTTATCAATAAGCAAACTCTAACTAGATAATAAAAGAACTTTACCGAAGGCTAAACATTCCTTTAACCTCAGTATACGCAAAAGCAATAGAAACAATCAAAGGCATCAAGCGGGTTGAATACAAATTGTCTGTATCACGTTCAGTCTAAAAGCAATGTCATTAAGGAATGTCGCCACACTCACTGCTTCATCGGGTTTTAATCTCGCTCTAATAACATTCTTACACCGCATACAGCGTTTAATGTATGTCGTAGAAACTTGTAAAGGATTTTATTTCCTCCGTGGAATATTTATTGAAACAGAAGACTCAGAACAGGTTTCTCCGTCGTCAGATTAACTTAGATTATAAATAATATAATCTATATATTATTATTTGTTAACATATTCGGCGGTCCTGTATGACGAGATGTATATGGATGTCAAGGGAAGTTTGTAAGGAACGTACTAAGTGGCGTTATCCACCTACCACTATGGGAAAATATGCGTGATTCTATGTAGGTATAGACGTATCCCAAAATGTAATGAAGAAAATGACTGTACAAGAATTATTCTCCACATTCCCACAATTGCTTCAAGGAAAAGGAAAACGTAACACAAAAAATAAAGCAATGTTACTTCCCTTCTTTCCATTTGTAAAAGTAATAAAATATATTTTTATTTAATCCGAGAGTAATTATACAAATTTGATTAGCGTTCATAAAATCAATATTTTATCACGCAGATCAATGCATTATCGTTTATCACAGACCCTTTGTGGGTTAATGTTAGTGTAATGCAAGTACATTATACTAATGAGCCTAATTAATGTGCATCCCGTTTCGTTCCCAACGATTACCACATAGAACGTGATGTGGATATTAGGCGTGTATTTAGCTAGCCCTATCATTTACGTAGCCGAAATATTAACATAACTACTTGACTATTGTTGCAAACCACGTACACGTTAGCGAGTAATCCTTGACTGTAACGCGATTCTCTAAAGTCGGTACTATCGAGTATCGAGAGTTTAACATTCAAAATGTACTTCATAAATAGTCGCGACAATGCCCGCTAGAGGCGCTCATCATAACAAATTTATTTATTTTGCCCATAGTAGTAGAGATGCTGAGCTTTTATTTTCCCGACTATCAATTTCTGCCTACAAAAATTTCACCATATTTTTAAAATTTAAATTGCTTTTTAGAATGTTCTTTATAGTATCTAATAATTAACACTTCATAAGAGAACCAAATCGGGAGCATCGTGATTCGTGATCCACACATAAGGGTCTTAATGACATGAAATTAAGTAATCGTTAAAAGCTTCAGTGCAACGCTCCCATTGGGAGTGGCAACTATTCTTATGGAAGTTTTTAATATATACTGTTATATAAGCCTCCGAATATCTAAGCCATCGAATCCTGTTCGTCATTATTCGCTCGTTTTGGTCGCAACACTTGTTATGCTTTATTTTGCTCAGCTTAGATGTTCGGTCGGGCGGCTCTTATTTAATTATTAGGTTGGTTAGCTCTTCTGACTATAAAAGACTGTTCAGGGAAGCATGTATCGAGTCCCTGGCGATTTTAGCTATTGCGAATACGCAAAATGGTATACCAGTATAGAAATGCTTCTATTTTCAACCTGTTCAGTGGAATTGGTTCCCTAGAGGGGCGTAATATTCACTTACGTTTGATTTCAATAGTAGTGAATGGATTTGACCAGCGTTGATTGGATGGATTTTGTATAGAAGACTCATTGGTTTGGCGTTTCACAGGATTGATAGATTAATAGTTGGAATGAATTTTGCTCTGATTTAGAGTTTTCATTTGAAGTTTGAGCATTTTACATACCCAGGATACGGCAAGCATTTAAAAAAAAAGCAACGTGACAGTTTTGAGCGCCTGAATTTGACGTTTGGAAACATAGGTATAGGCATCATACATATACAAACCTTTTCCCCATAGGAATAGGCAGAGGACCGAAAAACGACAGTTACCTATTACGATCCCTACAAACATTCCCTTGGTTCATTCTCATCCATACATCTTGTCGAATAGTACCACCGGTTCCGAGTACTTCACAGCTGCCCTTTTTGCTTTACCGCAACAGCCAATAAGGACAAGCATTGGGGCATAATTACGCGAATACTTATTGGTTTACGAAAATAATATCTTTACTCAACTCTCCAAATAGTATTATAAACCCAACAGTAATATAATGGCATAATTAATATGCATCGTTAAAAATATTTCTTGTAGCCAAAAAACGTTAACATTTTACGTATCTTACTCATGTATATTGACAAAAACATCGGAACGACAGCCATTAAAGCTATTTAACGAGTAGGATCTACATTCTCTCGTGAATATCAATATGAAGGATTTTATTGACAAGACATCGACGCTGACAGAGATGGAAGAGTTTCGTATAAAAGTTTAATTCACAAACGTTTCGAAGACTCAGGTTACTATTTGTATAATAAACCAACGATAATGTTTAATGGAAGACTATCCATCATAACTTCTTATTCAAAATAACTTCATTTTTACCTATTTCGGGTATTTACCGGGTTGGTCCATGTTATAT
Source organism: Anticarsia gemmatalis (assembly GCF_050436995.1). Lineage (NCBI taxonomy): Eukaryota > Metazoa > Arthropoda > Insecta > Lepidoptera > Erebidae > Anticarsia > Anticarsia gemmatalis. The sequence continues at coordinate 7,502,371 of NC_134760.1, forward strand.
AATGTCAATGGATGAGTCGGTACTATTAAGTATCTATATATAGTTTGACATTTAAAATGTACTACAAAATTGTTCCTACGACTAGACCGCTAGAGGCGCTAATCACATTTTAATGTTAAATTCCTTGAATAATGGTAGAAAACCGCGCTACCGATGGTTTGTAAAACCAACATCCTTATGAAACTACTCAATTGTAGTGCCGTACTCAATATAAATACTTTCAGTAACTTATTGCTCTACATATAATAAATTATTACCGTTTGTACAATAGAGACAAAATAAATATATAAAAATTAATAAACAAAAACTAACATGTTTTATAAAAGATATAGAATTAGTACCAAGTAAGAAATGATGAACTGTTCAAAGAATATGGCATAGAAAACGTAAATAAGTAATGTCGTAATGCTTTATTCATCAAGTGAATAAACAATAACACCGTACAAAGTACAAAAGACGCGTTTAACTAGTGACTCATTCATTCAATCTTGTAGATTGATTTGAACTTGAATGTACTATAATAATTGACATCAATAAATGGAATGCACTTGTACGCCTTTGAATATGACGGATCGTAAAGACTTGTATTCAGATTGATGCATAGAACATTGGTCTCAACGGGCGGTTTTTACTGATGAAATTGGAATAGCCTTCTGTTGATACTTACGACGTTTTGGAGTTTTCAAATATTTTTATAGTTATATTTTAGTGGAACATGTAGACACGCTCTTATGTATAAGAATACTGACTTCTCCGTGTTACTACTATTATCTTTTTTTTGTCATGTTTGTCATCAAGGACAGATCGGAAGGAATTTATTTGTACCTGTACTCCCCCTGTGGTTATTAAGCTATGTACGCGAAAAAAAAACAATTAAAAATTATTTAAATATATCAATGAAATCGTTCTTCAATAATATCATACTTTGAAAATAAACTTCTACAAAACGAGCACTAAAAATCTTTTACTACGTGAGTAGTAAAAGATTTTTTCGTACCGATAATCGGAAACTACGCAGACTTCAAAGGAAAATAGTCTGAAACCTTCCATTAATAAACTCTAATATCTTTTATCCAATTTGGTTGCTACTGAAATAATCTATTTAGGGACGTGTTAGTGCAAACTGTTCAGTAAAACGTACTAAGTCGCTCCGACAATGCAAAAAATTGTCCAATCATGTCGAACTACAAAGCACCTATTGGCGGCTTGTGGTTGTTCCGTACATGTACTATACACCTTTGCTTACTACCCTTTAGGGTATTACGTGGGCGGATTACAGACGATACAGTTCTATTATGTAAGCCGCTTCTACGTGTTATTCGAATAGAATTGAGAGTATCAAACATTATTGATTCAGTCTCAAACTTCGGCTTCCTTTCGCCTCTTTCATAACCTTACCCTAATAATTTGTTCAGCATCAAAATCTTTGACAACCGACACGCTAAGCCACTAGCAATGAAAAATATTGAAAAATGTATTCCTACCACCCGTGAAAGGGTCCCGGTTTATAGAGGGATCGTTTTTATCAAAAGACTTTCAAATTTTCTGGACGTGACGTATAAAAGTAAAGCTATTTTCTTAAATCTTTGAATTGTCTGTATAAGTACGAAACAAGAGAATGGCAATAAAGCAGTAGCTGCCCCTTCCCGGTAAATCACTGCGCGAACCATTTATTTTAAAACTTTTTATTTATTTGGGACTTCGTTCGGGACACAATACTCAACTACTAAAGCCCAGAGTTTGGATGTCTGCTAAAATCTCCGTAACTCACAACAAATCAAAGGAAAATGGAGGAGTAGGTAGGAAAGTTTTCTTTGGGCTTTCTTAGCTAAACGGGAAACAAGGTTACTTACTTACGTAGGCCAGAAACAGACGTTATACTTATTTGATAAGGCATGGAGCATCTCTCTTTACGACTGAATTCATGACACTGCGATAATATTTTATTATACGACCCTTAAAATTACCTGGACTGTCGTATTTGACACCATTAAGTGCAAGATTATGGCCTTCTTTGAGCTCTTAGTAGTCAATAGAATTTAATATTGTAATTTCGTTTTAACTTGTATTTCGTAGTTTAGTTTGCGATGAATTCTATGCTATTCGTAAGTCAAAAAAATAATTGTTAATGTATGAATCAACGATCTCAAACTATTATATTTTTATAACATTTACTAAACTATACACCATTGCAACGAAAACAGACATACTTACATTTACTCTAAAGCAGTAAAAAAAAACAAAAAAAATTGCTGGAAGAGACAGACGCGTTCATCCGTGAACTAATAACGTCATTATGTAATGCACTTGCCGGGAAATAACAATAAACTACCTAAGTAATGTAAAAAGGGCAAAGCTTTTACAGAACGTGTGCCAAAACGACTGCTTTCCCGCCTATTATGTGTTGTGGTCTGAATACTGTTGCTGTATGACGTCACAAGGTGGTACACAAGTTAATGTCACGCAGATACTTACTTTGAACCTGCTTATGTATGTACCTTCCGATTTTTTCTGATCAATTCATACTTCATAATAAACAAGTATGCATTTGACATGGATTTATAAAGTTATCTGCGTATTAGAAATGATTGTCACTTGTTCTAACGGTCAAGGAAAACATCGTAATGATACCTTGCATGCCTAGAAAAGACCTTAAATACATTTCTTGCGGGTTTACCAAGTCCTCTACCCACACTTGGCCAGCGTTGTGGGCTCAAGATCTAAACCTGTACTCATTTCTGGAGAAGATCTTTGCCCAGCAGTGGGTAATAAAAAAAACTTGAGAGAAGAACTTTTTGGAGTAGATTATTCAATGAAGGTTATTAGATTGTTTTTTTTAATCGATAATTTAGTTATATCTAACCTTATAACCGCTCTATAGGCAATCGGGATAATTCAGTAAGTCAACAGGTCTCTTTCTTTCAGCTAAATGCTTTCATATATTGATAGATTTAGATATAGAACCTTATCATATTATTTATGAGCTTAAAATCCGTTACTGTTTGACCAGTGATGAAGCGACTTCATATTCCTATGATCTTATCCGTTTCGAAGTTGGCTGTAAAATAACAAACAAAAATTCTACGTGGTGAACAACCGGTGGAAATCCAAAACTAGTATGTTTTGTTAGATAAAAAACATTGCATATAGTCTACCTTGCTACCAGTTTTCTAGCATCACAAGAGAGAATCTAAAAATAAAAAAGACAAATATCGTTTTGTTTTTGATAAGTTCTCAATGCTCTATGATTCATAGCATGTTGAAATGTGTTAAGTCGAAACCGTGTTATGACTTAATTAAGAAAGGATCTGTTCTTGTCATCCAACCACCTCAACAACCTTCCAAATATTTCCTAACGAACCCACAAATGCTTGTTTTGTGAAATATTGTTCATTTACCTGAAGCTCCGTATACCATTCGTATAAGTATTGTGTACTATTCATGTTGAATATTATCTATGTTCTATAATATCTAAATGTTTCAAACGGAAGCCACCTACTTTGTATTCCAAGCAAACTTCAGGTAACAATAGTAACCCAAGAATGACTAAGAATCGTTTCATCTCAATAAAAAAAAAAGACAGTAGGCACTAACCAATCCGCGAAAGTAGTTAAGCAACATTTTATGAATTAAACTCCTACGAAAAATGATCGTGAATGATATTTATTCAGATATAGTGAGGTATAATGTACCCGTCATTTTTTCCGAGGGGTAGTTAGATAACGTCACAGGTTCCCTCCCTCCAGCCTCCACGGCTAGGGGTCGTAACCTTTAACATGCCTACGTCCTTCATCAAAACAAATCACAATCTGATCAATATTTGAGTGCAACAATACGAATATAAAAAATCATACTTACAGCGCCTAAATTCGTTAGTGCCTGCTCACAAGGACAATAGTAGAATCTCGTTTTGCCACCAATGATTGTCCGTTTCTCACCTTCCGATAATTATATAAAATAATCAACACTTATAACACAAAAATATCACGTTCTATGGTAAGCATCACTTGGTTTCACGGCGCCTCGCGGTGGTTACTTAATCATTCCACATGAAACAGTTTACCGGTTTCGAGTTATGTGGGAAACGTGTGGGATCCCCTCCGCGATTTTCAGAGGACTGACGGTTCGAGCCTACGGGAAAATATCAAGCCTCGACCGGGATTCAAATGAAAATATACACCACGGATAGGAGCGAGCGAAGCTTGCTTACTCACTCGGAATATTGACTAAGCTATGAGTCAGAGTAGAGCCAACATACTGAGTTCTCTGCGTCATACAGCCGAGAGACGGGAGCGAAGTTAACCGAAGACAGCCGGCGACGCACGAATGGACCAACCGCTGAAAGCTCAATGAGCAACCATAATTCATTATGAAAAGGACATTTTCCACTTTCCTTTACCTCATTCGTTTGATGTAAGGACCAAGGGGTTCTAAGAAATTTGTGAGAATAGATTTATTAATTGAATGAATTTAATTGACAAAGCTTTTAAGTTAACAGTTTTTACTGGAGTGATTTATTACAGAAATTGTTTGTTTATTTATCTTCATTAATATTGACTATATTACTTCAGTGAATAATAAATTAAGATTCAAATAATTTTGCAGAAGTCCACTTTTGTCTAAATACTCATTCATTGCAAAATGAAAAGCCTATAAAAGTGCAGTGAAATATAAAAAAATCTATTAGTCTAATAGCCCACGTTTTGGCGGCGTAATGACGAAAGGTAGTTTAGTTATGCTCGTTATATAGCCAATTAATAAAACAATGATAGTGATACAAATATCGATATCGGTCCCTAGGTAAAGTATTCTAAGTACAAAATGCGACTTTAATTATTTGCACAACTTTGTCACTGAAGATTCGATCAGAATAAAATTTGGATTCACAGTTGTGTTGGAACTAAATCTAGTGATCATAGAAATATGCAATTTTTTCAATACAGTCTACTCTACACATTTCTTTATGTATATTATTTAAATACATAGAAGTTAAATACAAGAGGCATTTATTTTATTATTTAAACCCACGTATGTAGTTCTGCGCGTGCCAAAAGCGTCATCCCTTATTTCAGAAGCTTGGAGGTTGACTTCCTCTTTGCGCCACAGTGGTAGGAAGTGGATTAGTAGACCACAAGGTCTCGGGTTCGATTCTCGGAACGGAAAAAGTATTATTGGTCTTTTCTAAATTATATAAGATATTACTCAATAGTAGCTCGACGTTTGGTATCGTGTTCGGGACATGACAATCTCGCTCGGCCCCTATTGTTAATGGCGAAACGTGTTAATACAACATTGTTAATCGTGAATGTCCAAAGCGCACACTCGCATTTATAATATCATAATATATGAGCTATATCTTGAAGTAACTATTTATTTTCTTTAAAATAAGGTCGACTACATAAATAAAACAGTTAAAGTATTTGTAGAAATAAAACCAACTTATCACTATTATAATTTTATTTACCACGTTCACTGACTAAGTACGTAATATGTATATTAGAATCTAATCAAGTGTCATATTCCTCTTCAATAATGTACCGTTGTCAGTAAATACAGAAGAACCAGTGATTGCTTTCGCTTTATCGCCAGCTAAAAACAACACCAAATCAGCTATTTCTTCAGGTGCCGATACTCTTCCGAGGACGGTAGTAGGTGCTAACTTCTTCCAAAATTCTCCGTGTTCAGCCGTATCTATACCAAGATTGTTAATAATGTCTGTTTGAACAGGACCAGGGTTCACAGTGTTGACCCTAACCCCTTTTGGACCAAGATCTAAAGCTATTGACCTCGTAAAATGATCCAAACCAGCTTTCGAAGTACAATATGCGATATGCCCTTCTCGTACAAGGTCTACAGACGCGATACTAGAAATGTTGATGATATTACCTTTAGTCTTCATCAGATGAGGAACAGCCAGATTTGTTAGAACGACGGCTGAGCGAAGATTGGTTGCCATGATTTGGTCAAATACTTGCAGTGCTTTGTCGTCAGTGATTGATGCAGTCTTAACTATGCCAGCATTGTTGATGAGGATATCAATCCTGCCCAGTTTCGAAATGGTGGTGTTGATTACATTCTTCATATCTTCGTCTTTAGTGACATCGGCAATAATGATCAGCGGTTTGGAGCCGCGTTCTTCACAGATCTTAGAAACATCTTTCAATTTTCTTTCTGTTCTGGCTACGATCACCACTTTAGCTTTGTGTTCAGTGAATTTAACGGCCGTAGCAGCGCCGATGCCTGAACTAGCTCCGGTAACAATAACTACTTTATCTATAAAACTCATGATTAGCACGAAAACGGCACGTATATAAACTTACTACTAACTGCTTTCAAGACTTTCAATGTGTTTATATATAGGTAGGTACTTACTTGATTTAATTAAATCTCAAGTGTATGTATCGGAATAGGTACTTCAGATAAGTTGTCGTCTACACACATAAATAAATTAAATATTTATTAAAAATATTTAATGTTGGTCAACAAATAATGTCGACTTTTATCAAAAAAATGTAATAGATTATAAAGTTTAATAAGTTCATTTTTTCTTAAGCCGTAGAAATATGTGAGAATGTCTTTATTTAGGCTAAATATTAATAATAAAAAATATCAAAATGTCCTGGCCGATATAGGCTTCGGTGGCCAGTTTCGTTGAAACCAACCAACTGTGTAGGATTTTGTATAAAGTTCCCAAGTGATTTTATACCCTTACTCTCATAGCGCGGTGGGACGGCTCAAGCGGCATGACCAGTGAGAGGTCAGTATCAGGAACGAGGGTTGTATGCTCTCCGATGCACGCAAATCTACAACCTCAACTTTCTTTTCTTGTCAGAAGAACTCATAAAATACTTTTAGGCCCCTCCCAGGATTCGAACCCGAAACCTCTACCCGGCAGTCGCATACACTAGGTACTCAATGCGCCTCAGAGGCAGTCTAAATATTACTGTACAAAACAACAGCATCTTACAGAAATTCTTGAGTTTTATCTGCAGTTACGCCCAAAATGAAGTTTACAACCCAGTGTCACCATCGAAGGAGAATCTAGAACAGATGTTGGAGCAACACAAGCTACGCACACTTTTTCCAGTGTTTTCCTAAATTAATTCCTTATTTAAGAAAACTAACTCACCTTCTTCTTTATGAAAAAAATGCTCTATAGAAAAATTCTGTTGAGAAATAATGTTTGACCTATGTTTTGGTAACGAGTGACTAATATCGCAGGGAAAATTGGTAAAGTAAAGTAGGTATATAAAAGTAAATAAAACAGCCGAATCAACGAACGATAATTTTATTATATACGAAAACTGTTTGATAATGGCGTAATGTAATTACGGCTCCAGTTTAATATCTCTAAACAGAGCCATACCGTTATCTGTTAGTATAGAAGAACCTGTGATCGCCCTTGCTTTATCAGAAGCTACAAACAACACCAAATCTGCAATCTCTTCAGGCTCAGATACTCTTTTAAGGATCGTCATCGTTCCTATATTTTTCCAAAATTTATCATGGTTAGCTTTATCTATACCAAGATTACTTATAAAATCTGTTTTCACAGGCCCAGGGTTCACAGTATTGACTCTTACGCCTTTCGGGCCAAGATCCAGTGCCACAGATCTTGTAAAATGGTCCAACGCAGCTTTCGAAGTACAATATGAAAAGCATTCAGCACGAAGAACTTCCATACCGGCTACACTGGAGATGTTAATGATGTTACCTTTAGTCTTTATAAGGTGCGGTGCAGCAAGGTTGGTCAAGAAGACTATTGAACGAAGATTGGTTGCCATTAGTTTGTCGAACACCTCCATAGCTTTGTCGTCCCAAATGGCAGCGTTTCCTCCGATGCCAGCATTGTTCACCAGGACATCAATCTTGCCTAACTTTGAAATAGTAGTGCTGACGATATTCTTAATGTCATTGTCCTTGGTAACATCAGCGACAATAATCAAGGGTTTAGTTCCGTGTTTCTCACATTTTGCAGCGACTTCTTTCAATTTCGATTCAGTTCTTGCCACGATCACGACTTTGGCTTTATGTTCAGCAAATTTGATAGCTGTAGCCGCACCGATGCCGGAGCTAGCGCCGGTGATGATAACTACTTTGTCAGCGAAACCCATGATGGTTAGACAACTGAATGGGAAAACGTATCTGCAATTAAACTCTTTGGTTTATATACCATAACTATTATCGATTAGTTAATCTCAAGTGGCTCTAGTGTACATGAACTTGAGATAAGAAACCTAGGTAATTGCGCAGGTACACTAACATACAGTTATCCTTTATACTTTTTAACGTTCTTTACGGAAATCTTGCCACTTGATTGTACTATTATAATAAGCTATTTGTAACGTAAACACTTATGTAATTAGTTACTCAAATGATTTGTTGTTGAAGCAGGTCATTAAAGTAATCTGCTCTAAATACTCGTAGATTTCCTTAACAAATATAAGTAGGTAGGTAATTACTATTATTATTATTTTTCCATATTACTGGTAAAGTTTCACAAATAGATTTCTTGTCACAAGCTGTTCTGATTTTTTGTAGGTTTAACTTAAGACCTACTCTATATTATCGGCACGTTAACCACACTGTCATAAGATCTAGCACACAACTTCAAATTCAAAAAGAAGGAATTCATCTGTAAGTAGTCTTTTGCAAATAATGTATAAAGGTACCCCCTCTTCGGGCTGGGCAGTGCCTGTTTAAAATTGCTGCTTAAGGGGTCTATTTTAAGTAGGTAAGTAGGTATATTAAATCATTAGTTTGCCCGGTATATGGCAATACGCTCGTCACCTATCATACGGGGCTAAAATTGTAGTTAAATATGTAGTGAAACGTGGTGTACTTTATAGATCTCTCCCTACACCTTCAGGTGTTGGTGAAAAATATATTAAATAGAGTGCACTCCGGAAAAATAAAGGTATCTATAGGTATGGATCGTGCAAACACTTGTTGATAAATATTTGTGTTTTCTTCCTCCCGCACTTTTCAGCGCTGATATGCAGTAGATAACCTAATCATCTCATTACTTATTATTGACTTTTAAAAACAACGGACACCAAGTACAACCAGGCCCGAAACAACTATTTGTGGATCGCACAAATAATTGTTCCGTGTGGGAATCAAGCCCACGTCCTCCCGACGCAGTGGCAGAGGTGTGGCGACCACCTTAACCACTGCGCCACGGAGGTTGCCTGTCACCAGCAATAAAGTTGCCCCAGAGTTGCGGCAAGTTTAAGGCTGAATTTCATGTCAACTGCACGAAATCAAGAGTCAAAGAAATTCAAAATGACATAGGCACAATAGGTACCTTTAGATAAGCGCTATTTCTAAATAAGAACATTATATTTATAGTCTTAGGTGCATCGGTTATCTTTAAACACAAGTGTGACTGACTATCTGTTTACAGGTTTTCAAGATATTTTATTTGTTTCAAGAACCTTCGAATCAAGTGGACTTCCGCCTGCTACGCTTTATAGATTATAGAACCATACAAAGTTATTGTTATGATGATGATGTCCGTAAGGATTGAGGAGCCACATCAGATTTTTAAAATCTGATTTTACCATTATTTAGCAGCAAGGAAGCTGATTTTGCAGCACGAATTCTAGATTTAGCAGCAAGATATATAACTAGATATATTAATGCAAAAGTGGCTCCTCAATCTAAACGTTTAAATTGAGGAGCCACCTATAACTCGGTAAATAATAGATGAATATTTTTGAAAATTTTGTATCATTTAGCAGCAATTTTGCATATTACCGTCTACAAATTTCGCTTCTGTGGCGCTAAAATGTAAGAAAATACAATACTTTTAGTATGGCTCCTCTATCTAAATTTAACAGGTGAATTTCTACTGGATATGAGCGATCAATTATTATATTCGACATAATGATCATTTAGTAGGTGTTGTGTTTGTTTTTGCAGTATAGCAATAAAATAGTAAAACAGAGTAAATTTTGTAGATGAACGCATTTTCTTTGGCTCCTCAATCCTGACGTTCTAATTATATATGTTTGACTGTACCCACCTGAGATGACAACGGAATCTAAAGCCAGAGATACTAGCATTTAGCAGAAATGTCTGCTAAATATATCTGCACAGTTCAGCAATGTATTTAATTTAGATTCTGAAAAAACAATACTTAACTATTTTCTTGTAAATTCAGCGTGTAGGGTGACCATATACTCGTAAATGAAACCAAGATAAGTAATTTGTTAAATTTATATTTTCATAACTGGTTATATCTATTGTACCTACGATTTAATTATTTAGCAATCAATGTGGCTATAAGTTATAGAATGAATGAATATTGGTTGATCAGTGCTTATACGAATTTTAGAATCGTAATCATCGTAACAGAATATCTCATCTTTCGGTGTAAGATAGTGACATTTATAGTGGCCTGTGCCAGTTTCGATAATTGGTGGAATAAATTCTACAGCACCTATTAATTTATATGATTTTTGCGAAAACATTATAAATTCTGGTATTTCTCTTACTCGGAACTTTTCACAACCATTCAGTTCATATGAAATTGTGTTTGATAGAGTATATTTACACACAGTTTGCTTGTTACAGAACGTACAGTCGGTTTTTTGATCAGCGATTAAAGTTGCATCTTCTAAACTTTGGAGGCCAAAAACAGAAATTATTAATTATTTTTTTACAAATTTAATTTTTATTTTGGTTAATGAATCAGTTTCGGCTTCACCCCTCCAATTCTCAATAAAAGAAGGTTGATCTGAAAAAATTGATTCGGCATCAAATGACCGATTATGACATTTATGTCAGATTTCAGGAGGATTCTTGGAAGACTTCCATTATGGTCAAATTTATTGTGCTCTTTTTTTAAAGCTGATACTACTGCTCCATCATCATCTGGTATTGAGAGCTACTTTAAAACTTTGAAAAACTTGCTCTTTAAAACAAAGTTACAAAAGTTCCGAATTGATGAATTTATAAAAATACATTGCCAATATTTAGACCGGGAAATCGCACTTGCGAAAAGTGATCTTATTAGTGACTTACAGAATAAAGAACCTAAACGCTCTCGAAAAAGGAAGTATTCATTCAAAAAATCTCAAAGCCAGGTGGAAACATCTGAAAAACAAGTAAAAACATCTCAAACGCAAGTGAAAAAAAGAAAAATAATAAAGTCTGTGAGAGTTAGGAAGATTAATCGGTCATTTGATGCCGAATCAATTTTTTCAGATCAACCTTCTTTTATTGAGAATTGGAGGGGTGAAGCCGAAACTGATTCATTAACCAAAATAAAAATTAAATTTGTAAAAAAATAATTAATAATTTCTGTTTTTGGCCTCCAAAGTTTAGAAGATGCAACTTTAATCGCTGATCAAAAAACCGACTGTACGTTCTGTAACAAGCAAACTGTGTGTAAATATACTCTATCAAACACAATTTCATATGAACTGAATGGTTGTGAAAAGTTCCGAGTAAGAGAAATACCAGAATTTATAATGTTTTCGCAAAAATCATATAAATTAATAGGTGCTGTAGAATTTATTCCACCAATTATCGAAACTGGCACAGGCCACTATAAATGTCACTATCTTACACCGAAAGATGAGATATTCTGTTACGATGATTACGATTCTAAAATTCGTATAAGCACTGATCAACCAATATTCATTCATTCTATAACTTATAGCCACATTGATTGCTAAATAATTAAATCGTAGGTACAATAGATATAACCAGTTATGAAAATATAAATTTAACAAATTACTTATCTTGGTTTCATTTACGAGTATATGGTCACCCTACACGCTGAATTTACAAGAAAATAGTTAAGTATTGTTTTTTCAGAATCTAAATTAAATACATTGCTGAACTGTGCAGATATATTTAGCAGACATTTCTGCTAAATGCTAGTATCTCTGGCTTTAGATTCCGTTGTCATCTCAGGTGGGTACAGTCAAAAATATATAATTAGAACGTCAGGATTGAGGAGCCAAAGAAAATGCGTTCATCTACAAAATTTACTCTGTTTTACTATTTTATTGCTATACTGCAAAAACAAACACAACACCTACTAAATGATCATTATGTCGAATATAATAATTGATCGCTCATATCCAGTAGAAATTCACCTGTTAAATTTAGATAGAGGAGCCATACTAAAAGTATTGTATTTTCTTACATTTTAGCGCCACAGAAGCGAAATTTGTAGACGGTAATATGCAAAATTGCTGCTAAATGATACAAAATTTTCAAAAATATTCATCTATTATTTACCGAGTTATAGGTGGCTCCTCAATTTAAACGTTTAGATTGAGGAGCCACTTTTGCATTAATATATCTAGTTATATATCTTGCTGCTAAATCTAGAATTCGTGCTGCAAAATCAGCTTCCTTGCTGCTAAATAATGGTAAAATCAGATTTTAAAAATCTGATGTGGCTCCTCAATCCTTACGGACATGTTATGATGAGGTTGCAACATTTTGCCTATATCAACATGAATCTCAAGTATTTTTCAACACTCAAAACTATATGAGTACATTGATAAATCGAACAATCATTGCTATACTTACCTACCTACCTAGGTACATATGTAGGTATATAAGTTGAGAGCCAGCCGCTGTACTCACACAGTCGATTGTGTACCTTTTCGCAGTCATGGGCTTCAATGACAAAGTAGTTATCATCACCGGCGCTAGTTCCGGCATCGGTGCCGCTACAGCTATCAAATTTGCTGAACATAAAGCCAAAGTCGTGATCGTGGCAAGAACTGAAGCAAAACTAAAAGAGGTTTCCGAGAAATGTGAAAAACACGGCTCGAAGCCGCTAATGATCGTCGGTGACGTCAGTAAAGACAGCGACATCAAGAACATCATCAGTACCACCATTTCACAATATGGGAAGATTGATGTCTTAGTTAATAACGCTGGTATTGGAGGAACTGCGTCGATTTGGGAAGAAAAGGCAATACAGGTGTTCGACAAAATCATGGCAACCAATCTTCGATCAACCGTCTACCTGACACATCTTGCTGCGCCTTATCTTATCCAGACGAAAGGAAACATCGTCAACATTTCTAGTATTGCCGCTGTTGATGTCATTACGACAGGACATTTTGCATATTGCACTTCGAAAGCTGCGATGGATCATTTCTCAAGATCCGTGGCCTTAGACCTGGGACCTAAAGGCGTTAGAGTTAATACTGTGAATCCTGGGCCAGTTGAGACCGACTTCGTGAGTAACCTTGGAATAGAAAAATCAAAACATGAACAGTTCTGGAAGAATGTAGCGACATCCACTGTTCTCGGAAGAGTATCAGCACCTGAAGAGATTGCTGATTTGATCTTGTTCGTAGCTTCTGACAAAGCAAAAGCTATCACAGGCTCATCATTAGTTTCTGATAACGGAACATTGCTATACCGTAATATTAAACTCGAATAGAAAAACCTTGGGAGGATGCTACTTAAGTTCATACCTTTTTTTTGAGTGGCTAATTAAATAAAAAATATAATTAAAAAACTTGTTTCATGTTATTTTATCCAACTCAGACTAATTATGTTCCTATTATTCACACGCTTTTCTTTTTTGTTGAATTTTGAGTAAAGTTTGTAAGTCCAACGAGGAAGGGTCAGAATAAGATGAATATACCTAAGCAGGATACTTTCAACTTTACCAATCAAACTAAACCTAAAAATATTGTCTAAACATTATACCCACGCAAATATTATACCTTAAAATAAATAAGTCAGAAAACCAAGTTGTCATTACATTGATGCTTCTGCATTTTTTTTTCTTACAGCATGCAGAACGATGCTGAAAGACTATCCCACCAAGAACATTACTTGAAACTTAGCATTTTGCTGAACATTGGCACCTAGTGCCTACCAATAGTTTGTGTTTTTTTTCCATCTCTTGTGCTAATAATTGCTGTTGTGTCGCGGTGAGTTTTACAAACATACAAATAACGGACACAAAGTACAACCAGACCCGAAACAATTATTTGTGGATCGCACAAATAATTGTCCCGTGTGGGAATCGAACCCACGACCCCCCGACGCAGTGGTCACGGCGTGGCGACCACTGAGTCGTTATTTTAAGGATTATTTATTATTATATTATTGCCACTTGATATGTTTTTCTTTTCACTTAAATAGATAAACAAAAGTAAGTAGGTATTAAGTATCTACGCAGTAAGTAGGTAGGCACTCGGCTATTTACTAAGGTAGGTATTACGTATAATAGTAAAATGACTTGCAAAATACATTGAAGATACCTAAACGAGTATGTTATTACTTAGTATAATACCGTACTATCAGGTAGACGTTGTTGACCAATAAATCATAGGTCCTTAGGTAAAGTATCAAAAGTGAAAATGCTACTGTTCAGGAGCCATTCAATGTTTATTATTTGCAAAACTCTAGATCTTGGTAAAATTCAGATCACAGTATGTTGTGTTCGGATCCCAAACTATTATGTTCTAGCGCCGTAAACGGCACGTTAGTTTTGAACTTTCAGTGCGTCAGTATGGCCACATTTCTCCAATTTAGTTTATTTTCAAAAACATGTCTTATGTTTTAAAAAGTAATAGGTAAATGAATAATTCCATTCATAATGCAAATTAAAAGAAATGCGAAATTTAATAAGACATGCCATATATTGAAGTGTACGTAGGTACGCCATAGAGTCATAACTTGGTGATATGTTGCTTTGCTCTTGCTTGCTTCATATTACATGGGACCACAAAAATTACATATGTATGTACCTATGTTAAACAACGAACAGTTTTGAATCAGCAAGTAAAACACAATTTACTGGAAAATTATAAAATAAAAAAAACGAGAAAATAATAATCGTTTAACAATTTTTATTGATATATTTCACAGTCAGATCAGTTTCGAACACAAATATAAACAAATGCATTTTATCTGGCAATGTTAGTTACATTTTGTATGTGTAGTGTACAATGTACATAGCTCCGAAGTATTATGGTAGCCTTGTACCTATAAATTTACGGTCTTACTTTATATAATAAACGTAGTTAGTGTTTTTTGCTTTGAGTCTATTTTTGAACTGTAGATGAATGCAGAATACTTTATAGCCAAACTACTGTAACAAGTAACTGAATGCATCTACTTAATTATATACTTTTTCCTTAGTCCTAGGTCAAGCTGTACAGTTTACCTGGCCAGAATGACCTGTAGAAATTCTACCCAATAAGCTGACCAATAGCTGGGTCCTGACTGAGAGAGCAGCCTCGCGAGGCAATATCTCGGTCCCGCTCATTTCGATCTCAAAGAAAAGAGACCTAGATGGTGTGGCTTCGTCTTTTTACAATTTAGTGTTACAAGTCATGTTTCACAAGTAGCTAAGTGCTAAAAGTATTGTACAATAGTTCTATTGTCCAAAATGTATGAGTATGCTCAAAATGTTACCATACAAAGTATAATTGGTATTTCCTTACAATTAATTTTGTTATAGATTTATATAAAAAAAATACTGAGTTTTTTTGCTAAATGCTGATATTTATTATTATATGTGTTAGTTTCACTAGTCATGTATTTAAAAAGATCAATTTTATTAGTCATTTTATCAAGTAACTAGTCTTGATTTGGCTTAACGTCTAGTGTGTGAAGTAATGGTCTTACGCAGCTGAGGCAGATCATATTCGTCGCGCAGAATAAATCAAGTTAATATATGCTTTAACTTCTACGACAAGTGGATTAAAACGCCATGTACTCGGCGCGATGTTAAGCTGCCATATTTTAGCTTTAGGTGCTGTTGTGTCTAATAATACTTTATAACATCAGAATTTTTTAATTTATTTGAAATCTGTTTTGATAAGAGGCAGTTTAGTAAAAAATCCACTTTTTAACCTCCTACCACTCCTTGCTTAGCAGTGTTGAAACCAGTACATATTTTTTATAGTCTTATGGAATGATAATATTTTTATATTTATACTTATTAGTCTTTAAGCTGCCAATAAGACTGAGATTCATTTTTTTATCAATAAAATTCTATAATTATAAATTGATTATCTACCCTACATTAAAAAAAAATTTTTGGACGGAAATGATTTTCTTTTAAGTATAGAATTGGATGGATAGTTATTACTAAGTTATTAACATTATGTTTTAAAACACTCACACAAAGTTTAAAAGATCCTCTTACAATTCTTTATGGAGGGGAATTTTGAGATTGCCATTTACTTATATATTATATCATCTGATTATGTTTATATCATAGGATCAGAAAAATATATGATTTTTAATTCTCCAGACTTGTAAACATTTGTAATTTATATAATTTACTTAATATGTGTTTTAAACCATAATGTCAATACAATAAGGCACTTAATTACTAAATTACCATTATAAACCACTAAATAACTTTGTGAAAACAGTATAAAGCTGCCACAGTACTTAATATAAGGGTAATAGATGACATTGTCATTGATGAACTATTGCATTCATCAGCGGAACAGTAGCATTCCTCCCAATAAACTCCATTTTCATATACACCCCAGTTACAAACACCAGTGACACCTGTTTCGGCTACCGATGCACAACGTCGTATAACTTGCCTCCATCTTCCATCCCCTGAAAACGTACAAAAAAGTTTTTTAAATTACTGACTGATATGTTATGTTTACACAAAACTATTGCATATATTCTTTTGTATTTTATAGTTACATAAAAACTATAACTGTAGCTTGTAGAGTATAAAAATTTCAGCTTTAAAAAGGAATTACTTTGCTACATACCTACCGTTATAACATATAAAAGGTATTATCTTTACTGACAAACATAGTAATCAGAGCATAACAAACTACATGGGACTGGCGTTGATTGAAAAAAATATATTTCTTATGGACTATGTTACATCTGAATAGGCTAGGTATTTCCATCAGTTGGACTCTACAGGCACGCAAAGACAGAAAAACAAACTTTTTATATCTTACAAATGAATCCTTTCGGTCCTTGCTGTGTCAATTTCATACAAAAAGATCCTGGCATGTGAGACTCATCACTGAAGCATTCCACTGCTATATGACTTTCTTTGTTAAACTTTTTGTAAGCTCCACAGTTATCTTCACCCTTACTATCCTGGGATGATGCGCATTGATAACACCTCACACAAAACACTGAAAATATGAAAAAAATACAAGTTGATGCACACCAAACGAGAACTATCACGAATAATGAAAATTATAACTGTAAGTTTGGCAGAAGCTCACTCACCAGCTGGCAAGATGCAGAGTAAAGTGAGTATAATACATTTTAATAACATTTTGTTGAAATTATTAGTTATAAACAAAGATAAATGTAACGAACTAAAATGTACACACCCAAACTTAAAGTTTTGTAGTGATGTACTTCTCTTGAGTGAAATTAATGTCATACCGGTTTTGTATAAACCGATAACTACATGTTGTCAATTCAATACCAAATCGTGATTTATTTTTTATTCCAATTTGTTCAATATTAACACAAGTGTGCTTTCAATTTTTTTTAACACAACTTTTATTGAAAATCGCGTAAAGGTAACGCGGAGTATATTATTCGCAACGGTTTTAAATAAGCGTAGTTCGGTATTTATCAATGCGTTACCATCACTAGCCAACTTCAAATGTCAAACTAAAAACAAACTTTAGCAAAGTACGAATCGTAAATTGCCGAAAATTCAACTGAATTGTGCGCTTGTATTTCTGTCTAGTATTTTGTTATTTTGTATAATAGACATTATTTAATTAAAAATGTGTGTCAGCGTTAGAAACCTTTTGTATATTTGCATAGTTCTGAACGTCGTGCCTTATGGTATGTGTAACTTTTCTCACATAAACAATGGTCACGCCCAATTCAAACAATACTAAAAATATTTGTTGATAGTTTTCAGTATAAAGTGCTGGAATTGCCGGTCGAGCAATGACCCAAAGTGCGCAGACCCCTTTGACAACAGCACTGTGCCTATAACGGATTGTAAACAAGAGAAAGGATTGTCGCATCTACCGGGAGTACGTCCCTCCATGTGCCGGAAAATTAGACAAAAAGGTTGGTACCCCGTACCGGTGTCTGTTGCTACAGTCCATAAATAACTCTCGTAACTCACCACAACAAACAACAGCATTATGCTCAGACCCCATAGTTAACTAAACAATGAATGGACCTGAATAATTAGGTTGCCCAGATTTAAACATTGCGGCTAATTCAACTGTTACGGCAGTGTAGTTTTTTTTTAACTTAGTAGCCTATGTGTTTCCTGGGTGCTCTGGTTATTATCATTCCAACTTAATAATAGTTTTATCTATGAAGGTAACAGATAGACTTTCATATTTACAATATTAGTAGAACCTACAGTATTATTAGTCTGAAGTTATTCAAATGTACCATCAATTAATTTGTTTAATAATATGTTTTCAGTGAACGGAGAATGGCGTTACTTCAGAGATTGTGCATATTTAGGTGAAGTTGGTATCCAAGGTGATGAGCGTTTCTGCCTCATGCGGACAGGGACATACAACATTTTTATTGAATACTGCACATGTAACAGCAAAGACGGGTGTAATTCTTCATCATTATTCAGTCCGTTCCCTGTTTTATTCTTTGTATTGACATCGGTTATGCTTAAATGTTTATCGTAATGTCTATTGTGATGTTGAATTTAAGTATACAGTTCAGGTCCTGTACTTGGGAAAGAAATGCATTTTATATGATAAAATTAATTCAAAAATTTTTAGCCCAACACTGAATAGTTGGCATTTAGTATACTACCTACTAAATACCTACTACCTACTGAATAAGGTATTATTATGTCCAATATACTATGAAATCCTGTTATTAATACATTTTAAGAAGATAATTATGTCTGAATTCTCATGATTAATAGTGGTTTTTGTTTTGTATAAAATAAACTTATTCTTTTGACTGCCAGCAATGTAAAGAATCAGATGGATGTATAATGTAACATTTTCCTAAAAAGTCTAATGTTGATGATGTGCCTTTTAACAATCGCATTTATTAGTATCTTACAAAAGCTGTCCTGTTTGTATTAAACTAGCTCTTGCCCATGAGTCCATCTTATATGGACTTAAGTTAAATGGCTTATGGTTAACCTCCAGCAAAAGCTAGTATTTCTATAGCGTATATCTTATTCTGGTATATAAACTAAAAGACTGCCAAGTTTCGTCAATATCCGTCCAATAGTTTGGTGTTGTAGTAACTAAAGTCTGTCAAACATATTTATCAGTAGATCTGCAAAATCATGTTTTACTATTTTTATTACTTTTGCATTTATAAAATTAGTAAGATAGTATAGTTATATTTGCGAGGAAAGAATCTCTGTTTTCAATATAATACTACAAAGCTTTTCCCATTATCAACTACTTTGTACTTACCTAACTTTACTTCTGTTATAGTTAGTCTTTCAAATAGTCACAAGCTTGTCAAATCATTACAGTCTAATATTATACAGGGTGTTAGGCAGACAGTTTTTGGTTATTTGAATTCTGTATCTTAATAAAAAAATTTGCTAAAGGATAAGTCCTAATTAATGTTGAATGATACATGTCAGCAGCAGTTCAGACCAGGTATCTATATTGTTTGGACATTTTCCTTACACCCTGTATATTTCATAAAGTTAACACTCTTATGTATTTGTATTTTCATTTGTCGGCTGGGACCGAGTTGAAAAGTTTATACTGTAACAATATCAGTGATAGACCTAGAAGAATAAATTATATTTATCTGTCAAATTATCTATTTTAGATTGTATTATTGCGAGAGACAGTTGCGAGACGTCTATCCTTAATTCTATTAAAGACTCGATTTGTTATCATTTGCGTATCACACACAATCGACGAATACTCTATCACGAATTCACAAAATATACAAGCACTTAATTAAATATTTCCGTCCTACCTGTTAGTATTTTTACAAGCGTTTTTTGTAGTCTATTGTTAAGTAATTGAGTAAACGCAATTTTCTCAACATGCTAAAACGATTTGCCGTTTGAATGTAATGCGGCCTTGTATTTGTTGGCACGCAATACCTGAATAGAAATATCAATCGTTGTTTGCAACAGCTATCTCAAATCTTAGCTATTTTTGAAAGATTTTTAATGTTGATGTAGTTTAAGCAAAAATTGTGCATATACATATATCATAAGTTATTTTTATATATTGAATAATTAATATCTGTATCGGTAAAACTTTGAGCGATTTATAAATGTACCTTTGTTTAATAAACCTACCTATTTTGTGTACCTATTTTGTTGCTGCTATGCAAAATCATCGTATTCTTTAAATTTGTTGATACACGTAGTAATTAGCAATATTTATTTATAATAAGTCAAAATTTCAATATCATTATATTTTGGATAAACTATCTTCCAACTACTAAAGATAAGTTCAATTATTTTATGCATAAACTTGAACTTTACTTAACTTTGAACTTGTTATCTTTCTAACATTATTAAGTCATAAAAATCGTACATTAGTATAATACTTAACACGTTTTTCGTATGTTCATATTAAAAAAGTTATACAATATTGAGCTATGAGACGTAAGTAGGTATGGTCTCACATGTACAGTCAATTAGACTTATGAACTTAGACAGAATTAATTAACCCAAGGTTTGAGAACGTAAGTTCACTAATTAACCTTTTGTTCATTCATAAAGTGGGCACCTGTACATACGAACCGAAGTTTTTAAACAGATAACTTATATTATTTTGATCTTTTTGATGTATTTAATGTTAAATATGTATGTGTATATGTATAAAGAAAATGTTGTGCTCGTTAATTCGTTTAGGTCAACTGTTGTTTGCAAGCTAAAGATATTTTTTACCTTGGGTCGATAAAAGTGATATATTTTGATAACTACCTTTTTCATGCTAAGGATTCAAATACTGCCTGTAAAAGTATGACCATAGGCGTTACTATTTATATTTGCATCTTAATGTAATATAATACTGGCATATCAACAGCTAAGTTCGTCAACAATAAATAAACAAATAATTTAGTTTTGTAAGACTGAAATCCGTCCTTTTACTGTATAATGAAACATTTTTTATAATGTTGACACAAAATAGAATAGTTTTTTAACGATTTGTTGTTTAATTTTCTAACCTCCATTTCTTTACACGCAGATTAATTACTAACAACTCCCTCGATGGAGCAGTGGTCTAGGTCACCACGCCGCTACCATTGCGACGGGAGGTCATGGGTTCGATTTTATTCTCACATTTGTCTATAGCTGTGTGTGAAATGAAACAATACATATTTCCATAAAATTTATTATTAACCAACATAGGCACTTACTGGTGTCATAAATTATAAATTTTGAGATTCTGTGTTGTTATTTTTCAATGCTTAGACAATAATAAGTTTTCATTGCTTTTAATAAAATCCTGTAAGTGTGGACCAGTTAACTGGACTAAACAGGTTTATGCCATCAAAAACATTCTGTAAAAACCTCAAGTCTCGCCGTAAAAAGTTGTGAAATCTATATAATACCAAGTCGATTAATCTATTTAGTCTCTACTTAAAGGACCTTCTGTCTTAAGTTATTACGTATGTTATTATCATGCCAATTTAATAAGAAATACTTTTAAAACAAATAGACCGACCTGGCCATCGCATGATTTGATTATTAGTATGTATCACACTACACAGCACGACGAGATGTTAATGCTCCTGAAATGTTAATGGCGAATTTGTGTTTTCTTGCGATGACCAAGTCGATCTGTTTGTTTTAAAGGTATTTTTTTTTAATTGACATGATAATAACATACGTAATAACTTAAGACAGAAGGTCCTTTAAGTAGAGACTAAATAGATTAATCGACTTGGTATTATATAGATTTCACAACTTTTTACGGCGAGACTTGAGGTTTTTACAGAATGTTTTTGATGGCATCTCACTTCTTTTTGTAGAGCGAACATAAGTCCAATTTGTATGGAAAGACGTATTTTTTTCATAATTCAACATATTTTCCCTATGAGAATGTTGTTCAGTTTCATGGGCTAAACACCCTTACCCACCCTATACCCCCTCCCGTTATGCCTCATATAGTAGGTACCTATTTACACCTATTTATTTTATTTTCTACAGTAACAATAATTCATTAACTGCAAATGTAACCTTGTAATCTTATACATTTATATGGGATTACAAAGTTATTGTTGCAGTTGGTGTATTTAGAAAACTGAACCGAAATTAGAAAATATTACATTTTTCCCATGATTAAGACACTAAACCCTATCTGTATTCTAAATTTTGAGCTTCTAAGTCTGCTAGAAGTACCTTAGACTTTTGATGATCGGTGAGTCAGTGAGTCAGTGAATCAGTGAGTGACAAAATTCAAAATTTTAACAAGTTGTCATTCTTAAACTACTGGTTCAAATTGACTGAAATTTTAAATATACCGTGTTTATACAATGACTTATTAGTTGCTGAAAATCCAGGCTTCTAGTTTTATCCACAACGAAATTATAGGGGTGCAAAAATAGCCCGAATTGCTTCGAGAAAAGGATGTTACGGCCGTGCCGCTTTTTTTTTTGCTCGACTTGCGGGGGCACTTCCGTGCCCCCAGATAAAGACAGACAACGGTATAATTAGTCACTTATTATTAACTTAACAACATTACAAACATAGATAGACATTGAAGTAACACACAAGACATATTTACATGTAAAATTAGTCCTCAACCAGCGAGTAAACACAAGAGAGACACCTATTGAAAAACTGACAAGATTTTTTATTGCGTTTATATAAAAATCTGAGGAATATAATACATATTTACGTTAAAGCTTCTTTATTAAAAATATATCGAGACACGTAACACTAAGAATAATTATGCACAGACATCTCAATGCAATAAGAGAAAGCAGTTTGGATTGAAAAGAAAACTGCGGTGGGTATTTTTTTGGAGGGAAATCTCGGCATGGTCCCACGGTAAACAATAAGTAAATAAACTATGTATTTGTACTATGATATGTGTTATTCTTACTTAAGTTACTTGAAAAGGAGAAGGGTTAAGGGGGCAGCTAATAGAGCAATAGTTTTGCCGACAGCAGCGGCACCGTTGCAACCGTCGTAATCGCAGGTCTCACAGAAGGAGGTAACTTCGTTAGGTCCGTTGGTGTTGCTGGGGCATTGGTAGCTGTAGTCATCCTGGCGCTTCCATGTGCATCCACGGCTCACGACCATCTGGCCGTTGACTAAAATAAAAAGAAAACAATATATTAGTGACGGAATGTATTTTTCGTATTTCGTCTTGTACATAATGTGACCAACCTAAAGATGGACTATTCTGTAAATAGAACTTCTTATCTAGTCTCTCCGACTTAAGTCGTAACTGACTCTATGTAATTAGATAAAAGTGTACAGGCTGTTAAAATTCTATCAGTCACGTTCTAGGTTAATTGCTACAACTATGTAGGTATTTTGTTTCCTTATAAACCCCGTTGTACCTACTCTCTATCCGTTGTATGTAAGTATAGGTGAGTACTTACAACGCATTCCAAAAATATAAAGATTGTTGTAAATAATAATTATGTATAAAGTCAATTTTATAGTTATACTTAGAACAAAACTGTCTTATTTTCTTTTTACTTTTACTTTGTGACCACAAAAATCCATCTAAGTATGAAGATACTTGATATTTTTATAGCAAAATGTCAGGGCAAATGAAAATAAATATCCATTAAATTTAATTTATATCGGCACAATTGTTAAGTAAGCTACAAAAAATAGGTAACATCTAGCTAATTAAATAGTTATTGCGACCTTGTCATACCCAGAAGTATTCCCAAAGGTAGGCAGGTTGGACCGAAGCAAATAACACCACAAATTAGCGGCGATTAACGAGAACAATGGAACTGGTGTTCACAGACTGTAGCTACTATTACATTTGACATTGAAATAACAATATGTATGAATGTCACAAATCTACGTGCGCGTGTATTTCTGCAAGAGAAGAATGACTATAGCCCGACAACTTAGTAGAGAGCCAAGGCATTCAATTTTATGGTATTTTTAAAATAAATACCTAGGTGTATCAAACAGGTCACCGTCAATTGCATAAGCCTAGGGATCAATGATGTTTTATTTTTGTCTCCCAGCAGCGAATCTTGCATACAGAGCTCTCTACTAAATTGTTGGACTATAAAACCTGTGGTCGATGTAATATTTTTACTTAATTAATAGTTATAAAGAAATAAGATTACTTAATACTTATATCTATCCAGAAACCTACAGAAGACACACGTTAACTTATACGGTGTTAATTGCCCTATTGTGATCCTTTATCAAGTGACAAATACTATTAGTAGCCTTGCCGCATCTATTTGTCAGATAGTGACTCAGTTGTGGTCACACGGACAATTATAAGGACGTTGTTAATTGCATGAAAACCACAAATATGTTAACAATATTAGCATTATATACGTTTGTTTGTCTATTAGCTAAAACTATTTGTAAATACGAATGAGACACTATCAGTGTGCTTATTGCGCCGTACTTGCTGTATTAACGTCACTACTAAGAACCTAAGCGCTACACAACGTGTCATCATAGTCATGTTTTTAAGTATTTTTTTTTCTTAACCTGTCGGCACAGGCTATACTGACCCTGGTTTAAAGTACTTAGTCTCAAGCTTGCCAGTACTAGTTCTGGATTATTGCATAATGGAGATGGTCTCCAAGGTCAAGAATATTAGCCAAATAAACAAGTAACGAAAGTTCAAAAGTTTATTCCAACGATTTTACAACGTCTCTTATAAAAAGTAGGTACCCTAAATTCTAATTCAAGTTTTTTATAGCTAACCTGTCTCTATTATAAACTGTAACCTTAACCAGCTTTTATACAATGATATACCCAACTATGGTATTTAGGTCACCAAAATAACGGTAGTAACGGTCCCGTAAACTGGTCGCGGCTTATGCCACATTTAAAACTACACGAATCGTGCATCTCCCTTTAATTCGACGCAAATAAATTGAGGGCTTTAACGTTCACCGTCACTTTTAAACTACGCTTTCGAATGGTCCCCGGTTAGTTTGTGTTTAGCAGCTTTAGGCGTGTTAAAAATATTCAGAAATGGACATTCTTTGTTAGCACTGGAATGCGCGACTGGCATAACAATCAACGAGTTTGGAAATGTTGGGCCGCAGACGGTTTATTGTGAATGTTATCGCTAGTGAAATTATGTCGACAGTTATTTTATTCTATTTATTCTTAAGGTGGTAAGTAGTTGCTAGACTCCGGAGACCTTAAAAATAAACAAATATAAGTATATGTTACTGTAAAAGCCCGAACGGTGAACGGTGGTAAATCCTAAGATTTTCCGGTATAACCTAAGATTTACCAACTCGCAATGGTAAAAGTCCGAACAATTATTTTATTTCGAACTTTTACCTATATTCACTTGATGATATCGAGATGTCGCCGGAGCCCCGCTTCGCGGGGCTCCTCCTTCTCGGTGGTTAAAAAAAAATAACCATGAAGGCTAAGGTGGGAGCTTCGCTTCGCTCGCTCCCACCTTAGCTAACCTAATCTACCCATGTCGCTATGCCCAAAACTCCTTCTTTATAACAATGTCACAGTATATAATTATACCGTGAAATAGTTATAAACATAGTTATGAAGGAGGATTTTTTTATATATCGTAACATAGTTTTTAAACTCTGGCTTGTTCGGACTTTTACCAGTGAGAGTTGGTAAATCTTAGGTTATACCGGAAAATCTTAGGATTTACTACAGTTCGGGCTTATACAGTAACATATACACTATCTCGCTAACCAAACAGTTGCCAAACCTGTTTCTGATAAGACCAGCATTATGTTTCCACTATTTTCAGTTCGTATTAATTTCGCTGTTTACTCACGTATCATAAAACTTAATAAGTATCTGGAGCAGACAGCTTAGTTTTTCACTGCCACTGGCCATGTCATCGACAGTTGTCAAACTATTTTTAAAACCTATGCAGTTGTATAACAACAGCTGGATGGACATTATAAATAATCCTACAAGAGGTTTTACTACGATTCGAACGGACCACTTAAAACAAAAAGCTCAAGTATTAGAAAGCCTAACACAAATATCTTCGTAAGCGTATTTTCAAAGTAAATGTTACAACTTACTGTATTTCTTCTGCTTCTTGCATACAGACTTGGATGACGTCAGGTACGGGTAGGTGGCGCCACTGTTGGAGTCGCAGTTCTCAAGACGGAAGAGATAGGAGTTGTCAGATCTTCCAGCCAAGAAGGGGTCGTTACAAAGGGGGTTCAAGTCGGAAGAACATGTCCAACAACGTACTGGTTCACCTGGAATCAAGAAAAAGTACATTTGAATAAACATTTTTATATTAAGTAGGTACTAGGTACTAAGTACTTTTTTATGTAATCCAAAGTAGTGATTATTATCTACAGTTGACGTCATAAAACGCGCAGAACAATAGAGACATAACATTATATTTGATTTTATGCCTGCGTATTATTTTCATTGTAGTATAAAATTAATTGCAAAACGAATGTTTTCTTGTACCTTAAATGAAAAGAAATAAGAATTCCTTAAGTTTTTTACTACCACCGTTTCGTTTACGTTAAATCTTTTGAATGTCCCAACGTGGTGACTTCAAAATCATAATGCTTTGCGCTGAGTATAATTACTGACTTTGTCTAAAAATACAATTTGACAGATTTTGTTGACAATAGACTCTAAAGATACTGAAATTGTCAGGCGTAGGTACGGTAGAAAAACAATTTTCCCGTTGAGTCAGTAAAATGATCTCATTGAGCCACGACAAGAAACAATCCTACACGGTTGATACATATTCTCCCATTATTAACGGTAATTACGTTATTTTCTAGCTGTTATACGCAGTTAAAAACGGCAATTTGATTCACTGTTGACAATCACCAGTAGGGCAATTTTATATAGTCGGAACTAAGTATAGAACATCGAGAGTTTGACATTTGAAATGTAGGTACTTCAAAAATTGTTCTTACGGCATCCGATAGAGGCGCTGATCAGATTTTCATAATTTTTTCGATAGCTAGCCGGTTGTAAATAGTCGATAGTGGCATATAATTGCGTCCTTGTAATGAAAATATAAGAGGAGTTATATTTTTATTAAAATTATTACTACTTTATTGCATTTCCGTGTTCTTGAAAGTCAGTTTATAAAGTTGAAGGTGTAAACATTTATCATTCAATGTTATCTAACTAAAAAAATAAGTACGTTTATTTTCCAACAAATAATTTTTACAAAAATCAAACTGTATTATCGTGATAGTGTTTTTTTTTCTGGTAACGCTTAAAAAACCGTTACATTCCTATGGTTTTACACAAAAGCCGTAACAAATGCACGTAGATGGCTTGTTTTTTTCAAAAGAACTTGGACTTTGTCAACCTTCAGAGATGGATATCAATAAAAACTGAATAGTAGGTATATAGGTACCATGCCAAGGTTCTTGCGGTCCATGAATCACTGCTTTTTATCGTTTTCCTTGTGTAGCCTCAAAGTACCTACCAGAAGTAATTATATTATATTATTATATTATTGTACTATATACATATAGTACAATAATATATAAATCCCGAAGAACGAAAAGTAACTGTACGTAGTCGTCGTTATAAGTATTTCATTATTAGGCACATACTCGTATATCACCGATGGTAAATCTACTCTCTTTCGGGGACGTTGACATTATTAATATGTAAAGACATAACTCTACCCTTATTAATAGATTTCATTAAAAAGGAAAGTTTACAAAATATAGGGAAAGTGTTTTGTTTTTAAACAACTTCATGGATAAAAATGAGAATTCTGTAATGATATGGCCTGCCTGTTATTCCCTACACTATAATGACGGTAATTACTAGTCGTTTTGCGTGTCTCCTACAAGTAAACAAACAACTATTCCTTATAAAGAATTAAAACATTAGTATGCATTGTTGAGGACCGTTTTATTTTCATTAAGGTCGAACAAACTGTTTATCGCGACACGGTTCGTTTATTTCAAACTTGTTTTTCATGTTTTTTTGCATTATTATAATCATTGTTTCAATTATCACAATAACTTATAAAACTTATTTTAAGAAGTACCTATTGTTGGATGAAAAACTCGATGACGAGTTTACAAATTCTCGAATATTCTCGGAAGGTCAAAAGATGTGAGAGCTTTAATAAATTGATGCATAAAAATGTTTTCATCGACTTTAAACTGTAGTTTGGGGAATAATCTATGACAAGAACTACCAGGCCAGTATTGCTATGTATGCTTTATACTTATTTCTATTCTTTTTATTTTCTACGATGTAAGTACACAAGAAGGAGGTTGGAGCATTATTGGGAGACATTTTTAAGTGCGTGCTACAAGAATTTCCCCTTAATTTAACTGTAAAAGAATGGTAAAAGAAGGTTTTCAAGGGAACGCGTTATTTAAGAAATCTAAATAATGACAGCACGACTGTTCTTGTCATTAGAATAAAAGCTAAATACTTATATGTATATGTCTTATCGATTAAAGCAATCCCCGACTCGTCTGTGATAAAATATGTTCAGTGAAACAATGACTTCCGGCAGCACGCTATTGTGGTAGGTAAATAGATTAAAAATCTTCTTGAGTAAAAGTTTTAGTCATTTCGATTTTTCTTAGATGTTTTTACGTTTTTTATATTGCTTACGAGAAATTTCTAAGTAGGTTCGACTCGTTACTCTGAAAGCTGTTAAAAGCTTTAGTTTCCAAACCACCCTTAAGTAGTTTTAAAATACTAAAAAAGAAAACCGTAGTTCGATTACGAACAGTTGGTGCTGTAGCTTCGAGTTTCTTAACAGAATTTAGTTCCTACTGACTACACTAGAGGCGCTGATCGGATTTCCCATAAAAATCTCGGTAGTAACTCGATTATCGTATTTTATGTCAGAAAAGACACTACAAAAGAAAAACAAAAAATGTTTAGACAGCAATTCCACCGTGATATGATTGTATATAATCATGTAGTATAATGCAAGGGACCCTTCATTGTCTTGCATATTACTGCGTATGTGGAAAATACCGCTGTCGTTTCGCGATCAATCTAGAATAATATCATGTTGTTTGCATAAATGATATTATCACGACAGAAGTCTGATACCTGGTTGGGAGTTAACGTTATTGACAACGTATTAATAATATTATGATCTTGTGTGGTTTACATGCAGTAAGTACCTACATACCAGATGTATTTCATGTAAAGCAATTTTGGGTCTTCGTTGGAGGAACTAAAAAAAATGTGTTACAAATTAGGTATAAAGAATTGATTCGCCTAGAAGGTAGAAGAAGCAGGTATTTGGTTATTTTTTTATAGATTTTTCTGCTTCAATTAGAAATAGTTAGTATATTTACTGACTTAGTTGAAATATCAGGTAACTATTTCCTGTAACGAGCTACCAGGTACATAACAAGGAACGCAGAAAATGAGTCAGCGCAGTGTAGGGAATAATACTACTTTACTGCTCTGAACTTTTAATTGGCACTTTAGTACAACTTAATAGACAGTCTATTTATTGTAAACAAGATAAATCCTGCAAGCCGAGGTTCTCTACTAAGTTGACAGACTGTATCATAAAGAAAAACTTTAGAAGCCTTTCGGCATGTCATATTATTCGTGAACTGGCTCTCTGATCGTTTAAAATAACAAATATAACGAATACAGGCTAGCTTAGGTATATTTTTTTCTGTAGATACCAAATAAATTTCCACATATTCGCGAAATAGAAAAATATCTAAGCGACATCGCGGGCGCCAAGTACAAATAAAACAAAGACATAACTTTCCCATTCAATAGAGCTTTCTACCATACATGTAGGTAGCATTGTGATGCCAACGCCAAAACTATAATAGAATATATTTGAATATCTATGAGGTTTCGTCAAAGTTATATTATTATTGTCTGACTGTTATAGGTTGCGTGACATCATGTTAAATATAAGCATGGTATGTTAATACTACTATAATAATAAAGTAGATAGGGGTCAGACTACCTCCTGCTTATAACTTACTCCACGTGAAAAGATTTTCAGGAATAAATAGTATCATAATGAATTCCTAAACTTATACTAACTATAAGTTGGTTTTGTTGTGTTAAGTTTTGTAGAGTTTGACATTAGGATGCTATTTTTGACATAATTATTAAAAAAATACCATGGTTTTGGAAACCAAGTGATACAAAACGAATATCTTCCAAGCTTGCTTTTGTTGTCATTATTATTTTAAACGTTGCAATACATCGTCCATAGGATCCCGGATTTATTACTAACTTGAAAAACTCAATTTCTGCAACTGACTGTAGTTTAAAGAAAACGCTCTAACAAATAAAGCACACAGTACAACTTGTCCTTCAAATGAACCATATAAGTGGCCTCAGTGATTCGCACCTCAAACAAAAAGAACTCAACCAGTTTCAAACTGCGTAGCGTACGCAACTTAGTAGTTACATGGTGCCCTTCTAATATAATTCCCTTGACTCGAATATCTTTGAACTACCTACGTCTTGGCGGAGCCTCCGATACTGTCCTTGTCTGACTCATAGCAAAAGATGAGACGGAAATATGTATTGGAGATAAACAAGAGTTTCGCAAGAAACCTGTTTGCTGTTGCGTCGTTTAAAGAACGGAATCGATTAATCAGTGTTATTATGTTATTATTGTAAAAAGGAAAGCTTATTTTTATTGCCATCCACGAAGTATATCCGATGTAGAGGCACTTTCACTATCGTGTAACGTGCAGTAAGTAGGTATGCGTTATATAAGATGAAGGCAGTAGTTTAAATTCCGTACTGCGTTTTCTTTTTAACATCAGCATTCGATTTACATTTGTGACCGAAAATGAATTGTAATATAAATCAGAAGGGTTAATGCACTTATAATAATGGCCGGCATAAAAATAGAACGTCCCAATTTTTCGCAATTGACTTTTGAAAATAAAAGAGATGTTGCCAAGAGTTGCTTCCGAAACAGATTTGTAGGTTGTTCTATTATTATGTGAACATATGTAGGTAACGATTGTTGCTGATACGTAAATATGAAAAGACAAATCAATACATTAAAATTTATTTGCATTCACTAGTCAACATTCTGTAAACATACATCTTTGCTTTGTTGAAAACATATCTTTGCGCGGTATTTTGATTGCATAATCATAAAACCGGTAAGAATGTTTCATATTTTTGGCCAGTGTGTTATTGTTTTGTACTAGATACTGCAGAACTCTTTTCAGAGACGTTGTTTCGATTGTATAATTATACTGTGTCGTTGTCATTGAATTGTTATTTTAAGTTCAGTGTGCTTAAAATAAAGTTTACTTGCTTATTTAGGGATAGTCAGTTTATCAATAAGTGTTAGCTAACCTATCTGCTACATAAACTGACAGCAAATGTATGAAAACAGCTGCGAATCCATCGAGTAAGCTATCTAGTAGATATCTCGAATTGCTATCGGGCCTTTCTTTAATACCAAAACGTAACTATAGAATATGTTTTATATTCTGTACTATTTATCTACTAATATAGTGTTCTGAGTTCACAGTTTTTTAGATATTTTGACACAAATTAACATTCTTGACAAAATTGTCTAAAATCCGGTTACAAATTTTAATTAATTATTATGGTCTAACGTAATAGTAAAACTATCCAAAATTGATAAGCTCCTAACGCGTTAAAGACGTAATACATCCACGTCGATATATCGAGGATAAACCGAAGAGGAAAAGAATCATTAGGAGGGCTGACTCCACTACCTGGGATTCATCATCATGAAATTTAATATTGTCTAAACCATTTGGCGATTAAAAAGAGTGGCCAGGCATTTCTTGCCAGCTCTTCTCATTGGCCCTACCTTTCTAACTGGCGGTAAATTCACTCTCTGTATCATTGACTATCAATAAGTATCAGCAATTGACCTAAATGAATAAATGATTTGATTTTGAAAGAGAGAGAGAGTATAACACCAAGTTTACATGACAGTATCGAGTGTACGAGTATAAAATTGCAAGAGTTTGTGTTACAGTAACGAAAATTGAAACAACTAAACAAAAATAAAGCCGTGTTAAGTGGCAGTATAATAAAGTGACAAGAACGGCACTCCTAAGAGTATGTAGTATACACCATCGATATTGTTCCTAATGAGGGCAACGGGTCACGCCTGCGATGCACGTAAAACTCCTAATGGTTTTCTGTCAGCAAACTAATATTTGTTGATAGAACTCGATGAGTTTTAATTACAAATGATTTTGGACAAATACTCATTTTGTTTGAAAAATAGTGTTAAGTAGTCGCCACTGGGAAATTTTTACTTAACTGTTTGCCGGGATAGTTATTGGACCCCTGTAAAAATTGATCAGAATTCTTAGCTTGTAGCTGGACCTAGGTAGGTAATTTTAAATAAGAAATACTCGATACGCAGACACAGGGACGTACTATTATCATCAAGTTTTGGAATCGTGCTACATTTCAACAATTTTGCTTCGTAATTTACAAGGGCAATCGTGTTAGTCTAATCCTTATAAGTAAAAAAAATACATATATATTTTTTCTTTTAATCTTTTTTTTTAAATATTAGACATCAAATTGTGATACCTATTGTTATAAATTTTTGGCCACACATATTTATATTGAGAATATGGTTTTGTGAAACGTGGATTGGTAAAAGATTGGTAAGCATAATCACTCAGAATTTCAACTACTAACCAAATCTGGTTTTGTAATAATCTATCATTGTTACATTTATATTTTTTAAGCAAATTGCAAATGCTAATGTCATGTGTAAGCACTTGTTGGTTGACCTTAAATAAATAAACAAAAATATGTAGCTTATTAATACGAGTGTATATCTGAGAAAAATAGATATTTTTTACAGTCAACCGGTCATTCGTTCTAAGTAAATGGTAAAGTATTTATTGTGCAATCGTGGTTATCATGTTAGAGGAGTTTCAACTGAATGATTCTTGAAGGTTAAGTCAACGTTTGTTTGTATCTGTTTAGTCACGAAATCACGAATAACTTCGTTTCTGTAAGATTTTAAACTATTGTCATACTAGTGGTGTTTTTAAAAACAACAACTTACTTATGACTTACAAAGTTATTATTGTAATATATTTATTCTGTTACCTCATTATAACTATTGTTTTAAATATTGTTGCTATTTTTTTATACTTGTTCTCATTTTATAAGTCTCGAAATATGTAATATCTCTGAATTGAGTAATTTAATTCGTATTTCTCTGAATGTCTAACATCTCTGCAATCTGTCTCTCAATAATTATAATTATTTTCTTTCTTTGTGGACAACAAAAACGTTGATGCCTTACGATAAACACGAAAAAAAAATCAACCAGCAAACATTTTAAAGGAGATTATAAACCTTCACGATGAAGACAAATGACAAATATTTGTTCAAATTCGTAATTCATACACCATGTTATTTTACCAAGGAGACTATTCTAGTAGATGACAGTACTAGTATCTACTCATGTAGTACCGGTTACCAGATGGCCCATGGGTAATTATAGGGCAAAGGTCATTTTAATTTTGGTCCAAAGCCAACGTTAATAATTAAACGACGGACGTGACTCAAGAAGGCGCGATAAAAATTGGGTGAAACCGTCGTAAAATAATAAATTTTACAATTTTAGCGGCGGTCATGTATGGCAAGAAGGATGTGAATGAAACGAGGAACCTAAGTTAAAAAGCGTTCTAGATTTAGGTACAATATTTTGTCACTTTCGATGTATTTTGAAAATGTATGTAAGGGAACCTGTTGTACCTAGGCCGGTTTTTTAGAAATATATTTTTTATTGTGATTTGACGTGCAGCACACAAATCATATTTGCATAGTTTGAAATGTCAATTATTTGGGTACTCACCAAAAAAATATCAGAAATGTATATTTAATATTTACATAATATTTTTAAATTTAAAAAAAAATGGGAAATGTGGCCAAGGTACAACATACCCTATGTACCTAGGCCAGTAGTACGCTGTACCTAGGCCACATTGAAATTTGGGGGTAATTTAAGCAAATTATCAAGTTTTGTAAACTAAAATCATTTTATTTGATTTATTACAGTACACAGTATTATTACAGTATACAGTATTTAACAAAACATTTAAAAAAATATCAAATGATCAAAATTTAAAAATGATAAAAATTAAAATAATATTCATAGCTTTTTTTATGCTTTTCAAACAAAATATTTAAACAAAAACAACTAACTTTGGCCACCGTTTCGTTACATCACATCGCTGCGCCTGCCAAACTCCATACGTGTATTTTGATGTTAAAAAAATGAATATTGTGTCCCAAATAAAAAAAAGTTTTCCAAAATCTCACAAAAGACACATGTGGAACTTGGCGGGCGCAGCGACGATATCACATAATATAATATAGCAAATCAATATACCTATATAGCATAGCAAAGGAAAACAAAATATTGAAACAACTAGCTGACCCGCGCAACTTCCCTTGCGTCACATAAGAAAGAATGGGTCATAATTTTCCCAGTTTTTGTAACATTTTTTACTGGTACTCTGCTCCTATTGGTCATAGCGTGATGATATATAGCCTATAGCCTTCCTCGATAAATGGGCTATCTAAAACTGAAAGAATTTTTCAAATCGGACCAGTAGTTCCTGAGATTAGCGCGTTCAAACAAACAAACAAACTCTTCAGCTTTATAATATTAGTATAAATTAGTATAGATTATCTTTACCTATATATAAATTATTATTTCTCTCTTAAATTTTAATCAGTCATTTGGACTAGCTATTATAAAAACACTATCAATAATGTAGATATATTATTCGGCCTTAAGCATTTAGTAGAAATCCCAGTACTTCTGTATCTCTGGAACATAATAAATTTCTCTGTTCTTGTTAACTTTTTGCGGGGTTTTAATCTCCTCTTTTTCAGGCCATTTCCAGTTTTTAAGTGATTTTTGCATCGATTTCTGAAATAATAAAGATATTTAATTAGGAATATTATTACGTAAATGTGAAATAATTTAATAAAACATTCTCCTGACCAAAGTATAACATCCAGGTTGTACCTTGGCCAGTGGCCAAGGTACAGCTGATCGACAGTGACCGAGGTACAACACTACTCCAACTTCACTAAAACGGTGATTTTATATAGTTTAGAATTTAAGTATCTCGTAAGTTTTTTATTGTGTTGAGACTTGTAAAATCAAAGAACCGATAGCATATAACAGTTAAGTGACTATTAGAAAACTTTTAAAACTATTAGACTTCAAAATATATTAGAAATACTTACTTTTTCACACAAAAAAGTTTCAGCGTCGATAACACCAAACACCGGCTTAATGGCGGTATGCGACTAACTGCACATTGAATAGTCTGTAGTGACGTATCGAATACCGTAAACAGTAGAATTTAGTATCGCGCGAATATTTGAAAACGAGCCCAGTGGCCTAGGTACACATAGTGCCAAGGTACAACAGGTTCCCCTACTAATCAGGGCTTACAAGACGTTTATTAGTAAGACATAATATAAAGACCGACATAAGTAAAAAGAGGAGTACATCTTTAAAGGTGTTGAACTGTATATTCTTATGCATGATTATAATTATTCTAGGTACCTACTTCATATCTATGTGAATATAGTTATAGTTTGGTGTGAATTGATAGTCTTGAAAGACGTGTATTTGAATCACAAAACTTAATAATGTACGCTGTACAGACCTACGCACACCGATATTTTGGTACCTAGTAGTAACCAAGATTTTAAGCGTGTCAAAACGATGTAGGTATTGTATTTGTATCTAGTGATACATAAAATGAGGTTAGAAAAGCACACAAGAGTATTGTGTACAAACCATTAATAACGCGAGCCTAATTTAAATAATAATAGGAACAATCGGTGCTCGATCGGTACCACGATAAAAGAAAATAGTACCTATTGAGAAAATTATTCGTGAATTTTCGCGCTAACCACACACGGCACGATGAGTAAAGTATGAGCAAACATTACGTTTCGTGAATCATAGTAGGTATTTGTTCTAAACGTTCAAACTTCAAATGTTTTCGGCAAGTAAATTTGAATGGCCGTCAATTATTTTAAAAAAGTTTTTTTTCTTAATTGAGAAGCAATTTCAAGTAATGTTATGCCTATTTATTTTGTTTATTGCAGAAGGTTAAAATTGATGAGGGTCGGCGAAAAGCTGAGATTAAACAATACTGGCTGCTTAGGTATCGTTGGATTAATTTTATGCTGTTGTAATTAAAAGTTTTCTTTAGATTTGCAATTTGAGAAAGGCTTTTATTGTAACAGGACTAGAACAATGTTTGAACATGGGTGTCGTTTTTTTGGTATAAGGTTCCCAATTTTGCATCTTAATTTATATTTAACGGAGACTAAGGTAAAGATATATTTATTTGTTAAAACATGTGTAGGTACAGTTATACTAAAATGCGTGCTTTGATACTCAATATAAGGAGACCAATATATCTAACTTAATTATATTATTATTGAAACGTTCTTTAGGACTTTCCCACGGACTTCCCAGTGTTCTAGTATAATTTGCACTAACCGTTGACATTATGACCTGAGTCTATTATCGCTGTACGATGCGTGTCATAACCAGGAAGGTCATGGCTTCAAAGCCCGGAGACCAATTTATGTTGATTATCTTGAACTGGGTTATTACAGTCTTAGTCATAATTATATTAGATGCTTACAAATAGGTCAAATAAAGTTATTTAGCTTTTACCGGAATGGAGATATTTTTGTAAATAAGAGTGTCCTCCAATGCATTCATGCAAAATTTTACTTAATTTTTCGGTGCTAATAGCAGTAAATGTTGGTATTTACTTCTTACGTTTCATAAAAAAAACGTTTTATTTTAATTTTATTTTAAATACAAGTACTATCTTAGAAGCTCGTGCTCAATAGTGACAGGTTACATTTGCTAACTACTTCAAAATCTCATGCAATTATATATTATTTTTTGTCAACTTATCTGATTTTTCACGAGCGTTTTACGACCAGCGAGATATCGATCAACAAATAAAAGCTTTTGGAAAATAACCACCCCTCGTCGTTTTGTAAAGACGGTGAATGGTTGCAATAAAATAAATTATACTTAACTACGATAAATAATCGATGGTATTGTGTACTGTGAATAGAAAATTAATTATCAATAGGGTCTATTAATGCATCTGATGGTGTGATTTTGTATTGAGGTTACAATACTTGGTCACGCTCTATGGCGAGGTCATGACTTTTTTATTGAATCTCATTTGGGATTATGCGGGCATAGACACAAATTCTCGGACATAATTTATATCTTTAAGCTACTGACAACTGGCTATTTAATTTGTGTGATGTCTTTTTTGATTTGCAACTTTTAGTGTATTATTTTTCACTATGGGGTGCTTAGTTCTATAAATAGTTAATCCAAAATCTTTTTTAGCCAATATTTTTTTTTTATGATTTAATTTTACTCTATGTATTTCGCCCGAAATTTCAGTCAAACACTTCGGATTCGGATTGCGGGCGAAATCAATATTTCTCTTGACGTTTTATAAAGCCTCTAAAAGAAGTTCTCGATCGGGAGGACCCAGAATTACATACATAATATCTACTTAGTACCTCTATATAATAAGTTCACAACATTTTGCTCTTTTAATTAGCTTCCTTCATTCTATTTTTATTTTACCGGAACTACATATTGTCTCCAGATGTTCTATCATATATATTTTATGGTAAATTATAAGACGCTACAAGGTCACATAGCTCACATAGAAATGTAAATACTAAGCTAAAAGTTATCTCAACTAACCTTGAAATAAATATTACAAACAACTGCGAAGCGTAAAAAAATGTTACCGTTGTTTAGCGTTAGATAAGACCGAGAGCCCTATAACTTGAATTTTAATGACGTAGTTAATTAAGAACGTTATTTAGAAAAAATAATAATATTGGATAAGGATAAGAAAAACAACAGACATACATCCATCCTCACAAAGTTTCGCATGTCTATAAGTAGGATGATGATTTATCTTGGGGAAATAAGTTCGCTCGATAAATTATCACAAGTATCAACAACATTTGACCTTACCTTGACATTTTATCGACTAAAAATAACATCTAGGTAATAAAACATGTAAACGTATAAAAACAACACGTAGTAAAATTTGCTTAGTTTTAAAACAATCGCGATTGTGTCAATGATAGTATAAGAGTCGTAAGAATCGAATGAAGTCGTAAGTACCTATAAGGTCTTTAATTTGTACTTCGTTCTGTCGCCTAATACTTAAGTGAAGTCGATGGACATGAAATTGTCATTATAAATATAATTTGCTAGCTCTTAAGGCGCAAATGCTCGGATATATTTTTGGTAAATAGCAACCAAAGACTTCTGAATGTAATCTAACACCGAAATCGGTCTAGCTGATTAGCTATTAATGCGCAACAGTCAGACTGAATAAATGATGCAATCGAGATAGAAATAAGATCAAAAATCTAAATAAAATTATTAATTAATTTAGGTCAAATACTAATACTCACAATAGTAGAAAATATAGTTAGTTAA
This sequence comes from Anticarsia gemmatalis, assembly GCF_050436995.1. Classification (NCBI taxonomy): domain Eukaryota; kingdom Metazoa; phylum Arthropoda; class Insecta; order Lepidoptera; family Erebidae; genus Anticarsia; species Anticarsia gemmatalis. The sequence continues at coordinate 7,540,938 of NC_134760.1, forward strand.
ATGGAAGTCTTTTTAAAAAATGGTGCAGTTTATTTTTATTCTATTATCCTTGATGTAGGTTACCTAAATCTAGGTTTTACTATATGCTATTGTAACAGAGATCCAACAAATGTATGGCCACTCCTCTATCTACTCGTATTAAATCCAATTCGGCACCGGATGCAATGATTAAACATAGACGATTAGAACGAACTAAAGACCGTTGTTCGAAAACCGATATTTACGATTTATTATTAGGTAAGTTTATAAATAGATTATTGTTTATGGATGGTATAGAAATATGAATATTATGAATGCACAAAGGAAATAACGATAAATTCCGCAGTTTGCATGTACGTCACCGATTTATCGCCGATTTTTGTTCAAGTATCTTTATTAAAGAAATGTAGCATTAAGAAATGTTATATAGGTGGTAAACTGTTCGATTCGAACGTAGGCATAGGCTGAAAGAATACTGAAAGATTCAGGTAAAGGGTAATTCAAGCAACCTAGTTTGATATTTGAACGATGAGACGTCGAAATTGATATGTGGAACTTCGCAATGTATACGAATTGATTTAAAAAGATCGCTTTATATCAAAAGCCTTTATTTAGGCTTCACTAAGGAACCGTACAATAGTAGTGATCTTAGATAAACTGTTTATTGCCTCGTAACATCTGCCTTTACTTAATCCCTGGTGATATGATAGAGCAGCATTACCGGAAAACATTACGTTACCTTTTCCTTTACTAAAGTTTTTTTTTAAATAAGTCAATTCAACTTAAAACAAAACATATTTATTTTAAAGTCCTATTTTCCGGAACAAACATTCCATAAACGATTTGTTTAACTGATTACACCCAACTGACGATAGAAAGCGGTCCCTATAATGTGAACAGCAGTTATGCGAAGGGCTTAACTGTGTCAAACAAACGCGATAACGTTAGTGAAAGTGTGCACTCGTTAGTAGTTCTTTAATGTACTTACTGACGGGTGTGGCAACAGAAATATTTATTCATGTGTTACGTAGGTGAAGCCGTTTTTTCTTCGAATTCAGATTAAACTTCAACGATTTAGCGCCTTGGATGCAAAGATCGTGGCTGCAGTATACAAAACTAAAAGCCGTCCGCGTGGAAGCCCTTCCCGTGTAAATCCCGATCGCTCGGGAACTCGGGGATACAAATTAGCCTATGTGTTATTTTGGGTCTTCAGCTACCTATATGCCAGATTTCATCGTAATCGGTTAAGTAGTATTTGCGTGAAAAAGTAACAAACATCTATACATACATACATTCTCACAAACTTTCACATTTATAATATTAGTAGTATTCAGAGTTTAGAACATTTAGTGACCTGCAGGCGCATACAGCTGACTGTGGGTTGTTTGATACAGCTACTTTATTTTGGAAATACACAAAATTTTAATTCTAATCATGATTGATTGTACATGCAATGGCGCTCTACTAAGTTGATTATATTTGAACTTTAAACGAGCAGAAAGAAATGTGTCACACGAGTGGTTCGAGGGTTGCATTTTTGCATTTTGGTTTACCAGTGAAAATATTAAAACGTAAAAGTAAAGAATATTTCACAATTTTTATGCTCAATGCAATAGTGACTCTTGCTCATAATGACACCGTGAGAAGAAAATATACCTAGCTATATTTTTTTTGGATTTTTAAAGTATTTTTTTTAATATTTAGAATAAAAGCTTTGAGAGTAACAATCTCGAAGGTATCGTATATTTTAAACCAAACACCTCTATAAACCGATTTGGAGAAGAATAAGCCTAACTTATGCTTCATTCCTATACCAAAAATGTTCATCGATGTGTACATCAAAGCTTCCGCAGTCACAAACATAGATTATCATGTTATGCACCAATAGCATCGCTTGTAATATTACCTATTGGCCTTCGCCTTCCGTATTTTATCGTCAAAGTTCACGAATTTCTAATAATTTAAAGCCTTCGTGGAAACGCAGAATGATGCACGACATATTAACATAACATTAAAATCAAGGTAATCAAACAAAACGTATCAACGATATTTTTGCTGAATCTCATATTTCTTTTTTTGAAGAGCTTGCCTGTTATACCCGTGTATGTATGTGTGTATGAAATACACCCACGTTTCGCCATTTGCGTACAATTTTTGTCTGAATTAATTTTCCCAATATAACTTTGTCAATACGTCATACAATTATCATAAAGATCCGGTATATGTATTCGAGTTGAAATTAACTACTTTCCTAACTTAACCTACTTTGTGAATAACGTGAAAATATTGACTAACATCATTCTCGTGATTGCAGCAGAAAGAGATTCAAACACTTTTATATTTTACGTTACTTTGATAAGTAGATTTATTCTAGAAGTTATTCTAGAATTTACCATTTATTCTAGAATTTTCATTCAAATCATTATATACTTATACCTGGCAACTCTACACACGACAACAATAACTTTGTTTTTTTACGGCAGTTTATTTTTCTGTATATCAGTGAATGCATGCATAAGTATAATGACATGATGTCATATTCGCATTAGAACTGAGACACTAATGTGGGCATGTTGCAAATTAGAAAATTAGTGCATATGTCACTGCTAAAGTGTACCTGTTCCTATCAGGTTTCTGCATAATACTTTGCCATCTTTATATTCTATATTGTGTTATATTCTCTATATTATTATTTTACATGTTATTATGAAAACCTATGTCTTATACGTAATGGGTAAAAGCACTTAAAATTTTCTTGGTACTTTTGAGAAATATGGATGTAAATGAAGCAAGAGAAGTTTGTAAGCATCGTATCAAGTGACGAGTTTGGTTTCTGCTAGAAAAGGCGTAACTTTATGTATGAAAAATTGTGTTTATTAGTCTTTTTCAAGGTTAAATTTTAAAACAATAATAACTTATTATTGACAGCAACAGAAAGAAGATTTCTCATAACACACTTCTTATTTTCCTAGTCACCAGAGTAGTATATTTGTCATGCAAGGGTACAAAAGGCTTAAGGATTTCGTCACCAAAGAATGAAGCCTTGTGTTCAGCTTTAAACGTAATGAATATTATATACAATTCATTGTTATTCATGCGATAAGAATACATTATTCTCAACGGTATAAGAATAATGAGTACGTTATTTATTGCTATGATCTTTATGTACTTATTTCGCTTCATCTATATTCATCTAGTTGGAGTGTTTATTTTGCTCCTGGGGTTACTTGCAGTGACCCCAGGAGACATCCATGAAAGTCAAGTCATAATTGTGAAAACAATATTCATTTTCAGAAATTACTTTTTTCGAACAGTTCTTTGAATGCTTTGTCCTTAACTTGCACTTAGCATAGTACCTAAATTAAAGCTTATTTGTGCTGGAGATGTAAAAAAATGTAAGACTTCGTATGTATTTAATTATTTACAGAATATTGAAAGCCATCGGGAACAACATATGTACATACCAGCCAGGGTTATTCAGTTTCAATGGTATATTATTGTATATCATTATTTATTTTCTGCGCCTTACTTAAGTACCTATTTACAATACGCAAATCATCAAACATGTTTATCCTTATAACGAGAGAATTAAATTTTAAACAGGAATCAAAGTAGAGGATACAAAAAAGTTGATTGAACTCACTTTCATACCTAAAAGAGTTATAGAAATTCACAAACAAGACTAACCGGTCGCCGCTTGAGTTCACATACCCGCGCCGGTTTACGTAACGTATTATGTACTTTTTGCAAGCTATAGACTTTTAGACGTTATTTTCAAACTTTCACGTGTAATAAGTCCACGTGATCAACAAAAGACAAGCCAAGTACAAGTAAAGGTTTTCGTACCATTATTTATAAAAAAAACGTAATTATTTGTTCTACGAGAGCCCCACACTAATGTACAGGGCCGAAACGATCTAAATTAAGCGATTTGCTGGACGATAATTAGGTATATCCTGATGAGGGTTTTTTTTTATTTAAATCTTGCAATCAGTCTTTCAAAATTAAGCCGATGCGCTGTAGTGCTGAAGATGTAGTCGCGTTGTAGTGATAAGGGACATAAAATAATTATGGTAATATACCTTTAGTCTACTTTCTTAGGCAATTTTTAGAACAAGACATTTCAAAGAAAAGATTAAAAAAAAATGGTACTTAATACTTTACGCAATTTGTAATTCCAAACAAAAGTCCCTACTGTTATGCCTGCTGTGTTATAGCAATATGGTAGGATTATAACTCAATCGTATGTGTGTCACTGATTAAATAACGTTACCTACAATCAATGGGGCTTTTATTGTGCCTTGTATACAACTGTGCCTGTTACAAATAACAAATATTTATCGGCTCACCGTAGAGATTAAAACGTTACGAACTCTTTTGATAAGTAGTTCTTGTTTCTTAGTTTTAGTTTAGTTCTAACTAGATGCTTTAGTTAAAGGGAAGACTAAATCTGTGCATGTTTCAGTTAAAAGTGTAAATAAAATAATTCGTTAAAAAACTGTCTTCAAAGCAAAATGAAACTAAGCGCGAAACAAACATGATCATAATAACATATCAAGAAAATGACAAATTTGAAGACAGTTGACATAAAAGAAAAAATATGTAAAAATTGTATTGAGAACATTTTTATTTTTGAAGTCGGTTAAAATATAATTCGAGAGTGTCCTGTTATATCATAAACGCCATGCTTTAACGTACATAATTTTCTCTACAATACAAAGGAAACTACTCCTAAACTTGGTAAGCTTCCAAAATTTTACGCGCACTGCGTATTTGGTATAGTGACTTCATATCACTGTTTTGAACTGTGTCAGTCTCGTGCTGTCAGCAACTATTACTTTAGAACGTAGTTTGACATTTAAGATGGACTACAAAAATAGTTCTTATGGCGACCGCTAGTGACGCTGATCAGATTTTCAACACAAACTTTATCGATAGCTAGCCTGTTGTGTGAATTAACGCGAACAATCTGCGAACGCAAAAAGCTGTCTGCCAAAGACATTCTCTCAGTCACTCTCAATGTGATGCAGAGATTAAATGAAGTAGCTGTGTATAAGTGAATGAGTCAATTGTTACAATATCAAAAATTATTTTCAAAAATAAATATAAATTCAACTTTATAAGCAGACACGATTGAATCAAGAGTGATATACAATACAATAGTCACCCCACACGTTTCTCCGGATGTGGTAAAGCTGTATTTTTAATTAACCTATGGGAATCAGAGAACATCCGATACTATAAATGCGAAAGTCTGTTCGTTACGCTTTGATTGCTAAACCGCTGAACCGATTTTGATAAAATTTTGCATGTATACCTAGTTAAGTAAAAGTTTAACAATCATTTGCTTAATTGACTCTATGCTGTTAGATACATGAATCTTCGTACTAAAGGATAAACTAAAGAAAATTTTATCAATAATAAAATTTACTTTAGTTTCTTTTAAATCAGTCAATATTTAGCAGAGTTAATACATCAAACATAGAAGGTTGATATGTCTTTTTTCCACTGTATCTACCTGATCACCATTACATTGACTCACTGTATTTCTACTGCCACGACTGTTTATAAATAACATGTGACGTAATGTCGTAAAGTCATAACATCTTATCATAGGTAAACAGAACCGTGTGTTACGCCAAAACACCTTCGCTATATACATTGTTCTAAAATTTAGTCATATCAGTTGTAGCGACCAGTGACTACAACAATGTACTAAAGAGCCTTGTGAGCAAAATTTGTGGCTGGCGAAGGTATACAAAACTCAGAATTTAGAAAACCCGTGACCCGCAGGCTTGTTCAGCTGACGGTGGCCTTTTTGATGTGTTTGGAAGTACAGAGAATTATTAATTATGATTAGGAAAAATCGAGACTTAGTTGTCAGACTATAACAGACGTACACGATAGCTTTTGCCTGCGACTTTGTCCGAACTGCTGATCAAGTTAAATTGTATCTTGTTAATATCCGACTATTAGCATAAATGTGAGAGTTTTCGTGGTTGGATGTATGCAAAAACTATTCAACAGTTTTAATTATGGATTAACTTATAATACTTTTCCCCGAGACTTTTCGCGCTTTAAGTCAGGCTATTTTTTATATTCAGATGCATAAAGTATTCAATACTTAAAAAGTAGCAATGTCATATTATCTAAAAACATGCCTTTCTTCCTCTATATCATTAGAGAAAGAATGACACTTTATTTGGACTTTGGCCGTATGATTAAAGAAATATATTTTACACAATTTGTTAGCAATATTTAAAGAATCGATGCCTTAAAATGAAAAAAAAAACAAAAGTGAGTCAGTGACCAAGGACGATCTGAAGCCAAAAGAATGCAATGTATCCGGGCTTTCTTTAAAGTACAAACAATTAGCTTCACATTAAGTCGGCGAGGTCAAATATCATCCTGCTACTGTTTCATAGGAACAATTACTTAGGTTGTGGCCACTATCTACTTTATATGTATATTATTTTAAAAGGCTCATAAATGTTATTGCGTTCTTTTTAACTCTAGGCTTTAGTCTATGTAGACTGTGAAGGCATGTTAAGGGAGAATCGGATCGGGAGTTACAGTAAGTTAAAAAGAATATTTGCTTGAGGTGAGCACGTCTATACATGGTAGTGTTTCGTCTCGGGTCTTTTTATTTATTGACCCTTAAGTACACTACGCTTAAGGGTCAATAAATTTTGATTTGATTAGATTGTCGTGGCAAATATGAAATGAGATTGGTGCCTATATAGACACCAATCTCAAATTACACTTTGTGGTACCTCCTATGGTTTTATTTCCTACCGGTGGAAATCTATCAGCGCTTCATAAATTTTAATAAGAAAAAAAAAACTCACAGAAAGAACTCAGTTGATATTTCAACATTATTATTTACATTTGTAAAGGTTGCTATTCTCAGTCATTGCTCATTCAATTCCCCCTCTTATTTACTTACGTGGTTCTGACCTAGTGGCTTGCCAATATTGTTTACATCATTTTATCATATTATTCTAAAATATTGCTTTCAGTTGCTAAAACGAAATTTGTAATTACATAGTTTTTCTTCAGTGACAGGTAACATGAATTCTGATCATTATATTTGGAGGTACAATTATCTATCTAATTTTTCATGATCTTCATAAATAGCAATTAGGTATATATGCAAAATAAAATCTTGCAAAACAGCGCGTTCGATACATTATTATTATTTTAAATGCCCGATGTTTACTGGTTTCTAACGAACTCGTAGAACTAGTTTTTCAAATTTTAACTTTTATAAATTGCGCGCGCAGATGACGGACAAAAACAAAATAATAACAATAAAGTTAAACTTACCTTCTTTGATGAACACGGCTAGAAGCAGTATAGGGACGAAAAGGCTGAGATTGGCCATTGTTTTGTTAGAAAGTTCACAAGACACGGATTACGAAATAATGTCACGAATACGCGTAGCTACGTACGTCAGTGTTCGCATTCGGCGAGCGAATGAGGCGAGCACACGAGCGACAGATTGCAGTCGCCCGCGGAAAAAGTGACAATGCCGCGGTTGAAACGCGCTGCACCATTAATAAACGCTCTTGCACTTTAAGCGTTTAATATTCTAACTGTTAGCTATATCCTGCTATTTCAATTTATTTTCCAATCGTGTAAATCGTTTTGAAGTTATATAATGACATTATAATATTGTTTCTGTACTTAAGCAATAGTTTAAAACCTTATGACACATTTTGGGTCGTTGAGCCAACGGAGTAAGTAAAATATGCGGTATCACTATCGTGGTACTTATCACTTTTGCATAATCTTTCTTAATATTGTTTAAATTTACCTTGATACTTATTAGGTAGGCATATTCGACTCGTACTTTGGTAATGGTGACATGACAATGCACCAAAATACTCTTTAGTCTTTTATTTGACTAAATTATGGCGATCATGACTGCAAATCGTCGGATACTGACACGAGTGACACAATGCTCTCTGGTTTAAAGTAGGTACCTACACTTAAATCTTATGTTGTCGCTTTAAGTTTGAAGTCTGTTTTAGCGATAGTTAAATAATTCTAAGGTTTACATAAAATTGAGTTTCGTTTAAGTAATTAGTCGTTAAATACCTAAGTATGAAGACGACGTTAAGGGCGATTTAGCGTTTGAACCGCAGCGTTTGAAACGCTCAGTGTGTAGGTGACCTGAAAGCCAGTTCTATGGGCGCGGTAGTTGGCGCGAAACATTGTAGATACAACCGCAGTTAAGGTTAGCGTACACCTACTGATAGATATCATCCTCACAAACTGGTTTAATTTAATTTTGATTGGGTACTTAACAACAGTCAAATCAGCTACTCTTTATGAAATGCCAAAATACATTTCATTTACGTACTGACGTCACAATTGGTATCATCAAATGCGAATTATTCTATTTAATAGCGTTAAAACTCATAAAAAACGCTATTGAATAAATAAACTACGTCTGTACTCAGAAACCGGGGGAAGGTCGAAAAGCGTAGAAGAAGCCTTTAGAGTAGAGCTAGCAAGAAATTCACTGCCATTTTCTTTAATTGCCAAATCACTTACAATGCGGTTGATATAATAATTTGTTGGTAATTTGAGCCGAACAACCACTGCCAATAACCACTGATGATAAAATCTCACCGGTTAGCTATAATGCTAAGTAAATAGTGTTATATCTTCGTATGCAACTTCATATATGTATGTTCCTAAAGAGCGTCTGGCGTGAATTCTCAGTCGTAATCTTGCAAAATACCACTACTATGCCAATTTCTCCAGTTTTCTTGAAATAGTAGTCTTGTTGCAGTGCCAGTGTCTCTTCCTCAATGGTGCCAAGTGAGCGCTTGTCTTAATCATAGATTAAGAAAAGACTAGAGAAGACTACAAAAAGAGCACAATAGTATGTCTCGCAAAATTTTGGGAATTGCCTAACACCTTACAAAAAGTGAGATGACGTGATTCCTTAAAAAGTTTAAAAACTACTGGGAGGCACTTAGGTAAGTGTGGTTAGAGTACCTACCTTATAATCTTGTGTAAAAGACTCATTATATTATGGTGAATATGTCGTTTAGACAACTGGTTTTAATCGTCGTCATATGTTCTGAGGAGTACAAAGTAAACGATTTTATGCTCTGAAAAGAGAATTTTTACTGCATCAAAGCCGTTGGTCTTGATGTAGTTTTTTTTAGCAGATAAAAAAAGCCGGGTGAAGCCAGGATACTAGTAAAAATATTAAGGCACAAAATTATTTGGCGCGTGCTATAAGAAGTAGTATATTCATTTGAGCGTGCCATCTGTTTTCCCTTGTATATCTTGGTCTTTGGTTATGACCGTTGACTCAGATTGTGAAACACTGCCCAAGTCGTGGATGTGATATTTTTGTGGCGTAACCTGTTTTAATTTCTACAACGTCCGTTTGCTCGTAAAATATTCTACGAGATTTTCCCGCCAAAGAATTGTATAAGCAAATTTTAAAAGGGCACATGTCACGTTACAAGTAAATAGGAAACGTCTTTTTGAAATGACGATAGTTTCTTCTATAAATTATTATAAGAATATTTGGGGTTTTTTACCCGTTGCTGCCCACTGCTGTGCAAGGGCTTCCTCTCGAATCAAAGGAGAGGTTAGGCTTTAAGCCCTCTCACTCTGCCCAAGAGCGGCTTTGAAACTTTACACGCCCTCAAGTATTGCGTTAAAAAAATTTTAGGCATGTTAGTACGAATTTTTTGTGATTAAAAATAATTTGTGGTTAGCTATTAATAATATATAAAAATCTCAAAGGGATAAAAGTAATTTATAGACAATATTTATTCGAAGAAAGGTTATAAGATAATTGGAGATAGCTGTAGAAGAATCTCTTTTGACTTTACACATCTACATCTTTGGCTTATAAAAAAAAAGTTCTAAAAAGTTTGATACAATGACATATTAAAATTACTACAAACCAAAATATATTGTGGAATAATAATATTATTTTCATGACCCAATTCACTGAAAATTAAATAATGTTTCTATAACAGCGACACCTATGTTGCCTGTTGTAGAAAAGTGTTAGATTGTTAGTTGCGACTATGCATCATAGATGTCGCTAGGAGTTTTATATTTATCATTTATTTACTGTCTCTCATATTTTAATGGATTTTGAAAAGCTTTTAAAAAATGCATATATTTCTCTTCTGTTTTCACAATATGAAGGACTATCATAAGACTGTAAAATACTCTCTGACTTTAACTGCTGAGTTAAAGTCATAGAATATTTTGGTCTCATTTTACAGAGATCCATAGTTCCACATGAAAATGATCACCATCAATGTGATATTGATATAGATTTTTTAATTTTTTCTACCTCATTTTTTTAATTGTTATAAGCATATTAAATATATTGTTTAGTTATGTGCGTCAGTCTGCTATTGGTTGGAGGATGTGCGTCAGACAATTTTTTTGAGTAAAAAAAAATACTGGCCCAAGAACTTTTTTGGCGCCATGATACACATGTTGTTTTTTGTCTCTTTATATCTTTGAGAGCATTTTGCTATGGCACAAGGAATAAGTTATTTTCTTTTTTATATACATAAATATAGCAAGGAAAGAAATAGTTTAAAGTTTCATGTTTGTATATTTTTTTTGTTTAGTTGCATGGCGATCCTGGCTTTATGCCTAATCCGCCAACAAAACAGTAATAAATATGATTCAGAAAATATTTTCAGCTGGATTTATTCGCCATTAAGCTACTAGTCGGACTGTTTGGTCAGCGTTCTATGTTAGTGTATATTTCCCGAGAATAGGACATAACACTAAAGCAAATAAAGCAGTAATTATGTCATATGTTATACGTTGGACTCCATTCGTATTGCATTGGTTCCCTTCGCATTCGCTACAGAAGGTCAGTTGCACTGTCGGTGTAGCATCGTGCCCTCGTTTGATATCGGCACAAGAGCCCCTCTCCGACGCACAGCCACGAACGTACCATAATTTCTTCATCTCTGAAAACATAAATAAATACATATAAACATAAAATCACGCAATTTTCCCGATGGGCAAGTGGAAATCAAAGAACGCCGCTTGTTAAACAAACTTCCCTTGCTTCATTCACATCCAAACCTCTTGTCAAACAGGTCCGCCGGTTACGAGTACTTCGCGCCTGACCTTTTTGCAAGACGTCACCGATATGATCAGTAAATGATACTGCATAACATATTACCATCATGCGACAGCTGCTGTCGGGCAAAGTTCTATTGCTCTTTTTCTAATTTATATTAGACTAAAGGCCGCCAGCGACTCGAACGAAACTCTTAACGGGTAAAATCCTATCCCTCGGAAACTCCGAAATAAAAAGCCTATGTGTTACGATGATGATGTGATGAATTTCATCGTAATCAGTTCAGTAGTGTTTGCGTGAAAGAGTAACAAACATCTATACATACATACCTTCGGATAAAACAGACGTGTTATTATGTACATATGTATGTAAGTACCTTATAAATATTTATCATGAAAACGTTGTACACTTTCTAATTATAGCTTTTTAATATACGTCATAGATATGATGAATCATTGTTTATCGCGAATGAGCACTGGATGTTCAGGGCCTTCCCCAAGTCGATTGTTTCTTATCCAATCCACTTCTGCTTAGCTTGATCAGAACAAGTACCTTTGTACTACATATATTTCAAGTAGCTTTTGAATCATAGCATTGAATTGCGAAGGATATTCCCTTCAAGTTGCAAATTAATGTTGCTATAATTAGTATTAGTCAAGGCACACGTAAAACGTACATTCTCTCGCTTCCTGCATTAAAAAAACGGAATATACCTATAGACCTCCGAAATCTTTTGGGGACTACCGCCCCTTTTACATGGGAAAACAATTCCAGCGATCCCCTTAAAACTATGTAAAAAACAAACAACCATGTAAAAATGTTGTACTAAGTTATACCATCGTCGCTTAGCCTTTCTTCCAAACTATGTTGGAGTCGGCTTCCAGTCTCACCGGATGCAGCTGAATACCAGTGTTTTACATGGAGCAACTGCCTATCTGACCCCCACAACCCAGTTTCCTGGGCTATTACTAAGTTTTACCATATTTTTGTTATTTATAATTTATCTTTAGACTCGCTACCGACCCCCTACAAAAAGATAATCTAGAGTTCCCAACGTGGGATGTTAACGAGTTAATGTTACTGTCCACTGTTAATGACTAGAAAACTATGACTAGACTATAGCCTATAGATCCTAGTCATAGGTATCGAATATCACATTTGCAGTGTGAAATGACATAGTAAACTCTAACAGATAGTAAATAGCACGCATTACTTGTACACTTACGTATATATTTTTCCGCGTAGACAACACATTTTCCGTTTTTAGTAGGATCATTTGTATAGGGGCAGTATTTTGTCGTAGTGTTCACAGAGGTAGGGCAGTCGACACAAGCGTGGCAGTTGACAAGACGTAGAGGCATCGATTCTGCTTTCATTTGAGTGACCGACGCGTATGCTTGGGCTTGCGCTGCACCCATTCGGCCTGTTTCATCTAAATCGTTGTCGTTTTCATCCTTTTGTTTCGATAGCCTTTCAGCGTCGTCTAAAGAGCAAAATAATAAACATATCACAAATACGAACACTAAAATCATCAGAATTGTTAATCAAGAATTGTGAACATTTATATACTTTAACATTGACTTATATAATTTGAAATATTAAGTTGATTCTGAAGCATATTTTTGGAATTAAACAATCTAATTTCTAAAATGTTTCACCTATAGAATAAGTATTTTATATTCCCCGTGTCTGTCTATACAATATTCTTTCTGTGAAGCAATATATTCGACTGATCGCAGTGTACATTAAAATAAAGTGAGTGGACAATAGCTATATATTTGTTTCCCTACATTTGTTCTTATACTTGTTTAAGTATTACTCACCCAGCGATTCCGCTTGACATTTGACCGTGATAGTGAACGCAATAAGAACTATCACATAGAACTTGGTCATTTTTGACGCTCTGATGCCTAACTCAGAGTTTAAGAGAAAAAAATCCCTTATAAATAGATTTTATCGTATTATCAAATCCGTATCAACATTTTGCATGCTCAAACGGGCCTAAATACATGCATTTCATGGAGCATAAACCTTTGTTTACTTATCAAGATGTAAGTCTTCGGTAAATAAACGACTTTTAATTAATTTTATATCTCCTCCGTACACGTATAGCTATACAGACAAATACATTTGTGATTCTTTATTCCAGAAGCTGACCGTCTTCTTGATACTAGGTACATTATCCTTGGTACATTTTTAAGAGAATTTGTGAAGTTTTTTTGTTTGGCAGCTATTTTGGGAAATTGTGAACAGCTGAAGGGTTCAAGGGGTGGATTTAAAATCATACTAGAATATACTGGACGTCTAAATTATTGACAACTTTATGGCTAACTTGGCAATGAACGGCGGTATATTGTGCACGCATTTTCAGAAAATGGGTGTAGGTATTCCAGATTTTTTAATAATTTTCCCATGCCCTATCTATTCCTAGTAAAATTGAAAATACATCAATATGCAATCATATATACTTATATATATATGACGAAGCAGGGTCCCTATGCTGATTTTTAAAAAGTGTGATACCAGCATTGCTGGCATCACAACTTGCACGGTCAGGGTTGTCGCTCATCTTCAGGTATCAAAAGAAACGCAAGTAATAATTTTTCTGAATTTATTCTCGAACTAAGGAGGTCCGATCGCTACGACGGCTCGAGTGAGAATGACGCGAGCCGGCGTGCGCTCGGCCTTTTATAGTAAAACTAGGTGACTCATTCATTCGAACAAAATACTTATCCATGCATAATTAAATATTGTTTTTTACACAAAATAATGTTACAATTAAATAATTACACGTTTTAAATTAATTTAAAAACTATAAACACGTGTAAATCAATTTTTAAATGTTAACATGGAATAAAAATATTGCACACGTGTTTTCATTTTTCAAATGCTATTTTCTTACAAACTAGAGTAGGTATTTCAAAAATAATCATCAATATTAATTTAGTACTGTAGTATTTCAAACGAAGTTTATCATTTCTTTGTTCTGAAGTGTGGCAACCCGCCGACACGGCCATTCTGACAGGCGGCGCGTGCTCTGCGCCTGCCTGCATTGTGGTTGTAATCTTGAATGCCTGAATTTAAGAAAACGTTTTTCTTTCAGGTTGGTATCAGTAAGCAACCCATGTTGCTTATTTTTATAGGAACATTGTTCATACAAGTACATCAAGATATCTTAAATGCACTGCTTTATTTATTTCAAATCTGTGGTGTATACATGTCTACCCATAGGTTCCACAAGGCGTCCCGACGGTATCTCAAGGTTCCCTTGTGGATGCATCAAGGATCCGTGGTTAGCTCAAGGGTAACACCTGGTATAGCTCAGAGGTACCACTCTCCAGACATTTTAGTCTTATAGGTTATAGTTGAAATTGTCGTTAAAATAATAAATTGTGACTCACAGGTTAATCCGATGATGATTGTTCTTTATCATGAGTTATCTGAACTAGCTGGCCAGCTTGAGATGTGGATGGCACTGGATCAGGAGTGGTTGCGATGTTATTTTCTGGTGTCTCGAGATCATCTCCCGCCGACACGGCATCTTGATTCCCCGGTTGTGGTGCACGCCGAAGTTGATCGTGGGCGACTTTTCGGGAGCGCCCTCTGCCGACCACTTTTTTTACCATATAGCGGTCATTTTCGAGAACCCTGATAATTTCGTAGGGCACACTGAATTTAGGGTCCAGTGATGTTTGATTGCGGGGATTATTTTTGATCAGAACATAATCCCCTCGTTGAAAATGATTTATTTTAGCCTTGCGAGAATTAAAGCGTTGTCTATCATACTCAGCGGTCTGAGTCAGTCGTTGCTGCACTTGTCTAGTCAACGCCTCTATGTCAACTGTTTGGTTATCGATGTCAACCAGGTTAAGTAAACCTGGTGGTGCGCAATGTTGTCGTTGTGTGATCAACGTGAGTGGTGCTACTCCTGTCACACGATGTGCTGTGCAATTCATCGCCAGCTGTAGTTCTTCAAGAGTATTGTGCCATTCTTCGGTCTCATAATTCTTGATCATTACCAGCGCGTTTTTCAGTGTAGCTACCACTCTTTCCACCTGGCCATTTGCTCGGCTGATACCTGGCGCTATGGCATGAATGTTTATGCCAAACCGTTCACAGAATTGTGTGAATTCACCTAAAAATTCTCTTCCTCCATCCACAATTATTTGAACTGGTGTTCCAAATAAATGTACCGTACGTTTTAGTGCGGCAAGCGTACTGTGTGGACTTTTATCAGTGGCATGGTATAATAGTACGTATTTTGTGAAAGCATCCACTGTTACAATAACGTACTGTTGATTCTCTTGGGTTCCCAATTTTCCCGTGATGTCCATGTGGATTACTTGAAATGCACATGTTGGTTTTTCAATCGGATGTAGCTGAGCTTGTACTGCCCCAGATGTGCCTTTACAAGTTCTACATACCACGCAGTTGTCAACATATCTTCGGATTGTGGTGCTCATCTTATTGAACCAGTAGGTTTCTTTGACTTTCTGTAGGGTTTTATCCCAACCAGGGTGCTTGAGTGTGGTGTGGAAGGAGTTTATTAAACTCCATTGGAAGGATTTTGGTACTACTATTCGCAGCTGTTGGCCGAATGTCGGGTCTAGGACGTGCTTCTTCAGAACACCTTCTTCCAAGATAAAACCTTCCAATGGATTGTTGTCAAACAGGTTATTCAGTATTGGTCGAAGTTCTTCATCTCGTCGTTGTTCGACCTTTAACCATTCTAAGTCTTTTGTAATTATATTAACTGCTAGTTCACCGTGATTTCTGCTGAAGAAATCGGCATGCTGGAGTCGGTTTCCTTTACGATATTCGAGCTCAAAGTCATAGTTTTGCAGGAACGCCCACCAGCGGTGAATCCTTGGTAACAAGTCCTTTTTGTGTTTCGACGCCTTAAGTGAATTACAGTCAGTTATTACTGTAAACTTCCTTCCGTACAGGTACTGTCGAAAGTGTTTTATTGCTCTGACCACTGCCAAAGTTTCCAATTCGTATGAATGGTACCGGCTTTCAGTATCAGTAGTCCTCATACTCATGAAAGCTACCGCATGTTGTCGTCCTTCAAAAACTTGCACGAGGACTGCTCCAAATCCGAGACTGCTTGCATCTGTATACAGCTGTATTGGTGCTCCTTCTTGAAAAAGGGTCAGCACTGGAGCTGAGGTGAGGCATTGAATTATTGTTGACCTGGCCTTCTCGTGCCGGTCTTCCCATTCCCATTTAGCTCCTTGTTTGGTTAATTCGTACAATGGTACCATGATGCGCGAAAAATCCGGGATGTACTTTCTGAAATAGCTTGCGAGCCCATTGAATTGCCTCACTTGTTTGACGGTCTTCGGTATCGGGGCTTTGATCAGAGCTTCCACCTTTCTTGGGCTGGGTCGTACTTGGCCGTCTGATACCAGGTTGCCTAGATATTCGATGGTCCGCTTAAAGAAACTGCACTTGTCGGCGTTGATAGAGAAACCAGCTTCTTGTAAGGCTATTAGGATGCGTTCAATGTTGACTAGCCCTTCACTGAAATTTGTGCTTTTGCTAAGCACGTCATCAACGTACACTTGTGCGACTGTTCCCAATAGTGAGTGCAATGCTCTATTGATACACCTCTGGTAAACCGAACAGGCATTGCTCAATCCAAACGGCATGGTAATGTACTCGTATAAACCATCTGGTGTCACAAACGCAGTCTTCTCAATGGACGTCTCTGCGATGGGTATTTGATGAAAACCAGCTGCCATGTCAAAGCTACTGTAGTAGTACCCATTAGCCAATTGATCAATCTGATCAGAGATCAATGGCAGTGGATAATGGTCGCGTAATGTATTTGAATTGAGTTCCCTGTAGTCCACACATAGCCGATCATCTCCATTCTTTTTTTTTACTAAAATTATAGGACTCGAGTAGGGAGATTTGCTTTCACGAATGATGTTGTGATCCAGCAAATCTTTGATGATATCCCGAACTTTCTCCCGTTCCACCGGACTAAGTCGATAAGGCCTTCGCTCAACATATTTGTCTGCATTCTTAAGTCTTATTTCCAATTCTCCAGTGTTAACGCGTGTTTTTGGATATCCTCGAATGAACAAGTGCTCATATTTAGCCAGTAGCGTGCGTAACTGTTGTAATTCTTCGGGATTAGTCAGGTCGCAATCTAATTTGTCAAAGGCACTACTTTTTGCTGTCACATGATGAACCATTTGCTGATGCATCAGTCTGGTACCGTCTGATGTTATCACCATGCTTAAGTTGGTACCATGAATCAAATTCATACCAATTAATACATCAGCTGACATCTCATGATCAGGAACCACAAAGAATAATATTTCAATCCTTATCGCGTCAATGATGCAAATGGTCTTCATCTCCACTAATGAAATTACCGGAAATTGACCAATCCCCTTCAGGTGGTTAACTGCAGAGCGTCGTTGACCAGGTAATTTTGCAGCGATTGTTTCCCGAATCAATGAACACTCTGCTCCACTATCGAAGATGGCGCGTGTTGTTATTGAACCAATCGTAACAGTGATAGGTGCTTGATTGGTTCCAGCTATACAGTTCACGTTCGATGTCAGTGCGTTTTGTCGTTTATAGCACGTTTCGAATGTGTGACCCGTTTTCTTGCAAAACGAACAAGTAGTTAAATTTTTTGATGTCTCCGTTGTTGTAGTATTAGTTCTTGGAAGATTTGAAGTTGATTCCAAAGGTTTGAATCTACAATCATTGGTGCTATGGTTGGTCCTTTTGCATATTTGGCAACGTACAGCAGTTTGAGAAGAATCTGCATATCGCGCACGTTTAGGCACTGATGTGATAGGATTCTGGTGAGGGCGCTTCTTTCTTAATGAAGAAGCCACAGAGATGAGTTCTGGAACTGTATTTGCCTTTGCATTCAACAGCTCGATACGTAATCGTTCATCGCTTATACATCCTATTACTGCTTCCACTGAAAGTTCATCATCCAGTTGATCTTTCGTAATTCTTCTCCAGAGAACCCAGGCGCGGGATAAAAATTCAGAAATGTCCTTGCTTGAGTCATAAACATGCTCCCGAAACTGTAGTATATCACGGGAGTATCTATTCTCTGGCTCAAATGTGGTAATCAGTTTTTCGCGAAATTCTTCCCACGAGGATGTTGTCACCAACCAGTCGTCGATCCACATCTTAGCACGACCCTTGAGTAATCCACACACCTTAGTGCGTAGATCCAGGTCATTAAGCTTGTAGCTGGCAGCTGCTTTATCAATGTGTTGGCACCATTCCCGGACTCCAACATGACTGTCGGGGTCAAATGACGGTAGATATATGTCCTTGATCCTGATCCGTGGTTCTGGCGGAGAATGCAGTCGTTCGGACATCCTTTCCATCATCTCCATCATTTGTATCATAAACTGGGGAGGACATCCGACTATTGGAGTGGTTGGTTGAAGATGTGCTCCCCTATTTGAGGATGTCCCTTGAAGATGTACTTCTTCACTGTAGGAAGTGAATCCCATTGGCATGAATGGTACCCCTACGGGAGCTGGTATTTCCGCAGCGACTGGTGTACACGTCGTGCCTGTAGATATTCCCATTGTGATGGGCTGTACGGTGTTCAGGTTAATTGTTTGTGCTCCAGACATTTTCGATGTGACAGGGTCTATCAACCTAGTACTACCCTGCGCTGCTTCAGTCATGACAGGTTGAACCGAAGTCGCTGAGGATGTGGTTAGGATCAGGGCTTGTTCTGATCCCACTTCTGATGACGAAGCAGGGTCCCCATGCTGATTTTTAAAAAGTGTGATACCAGCATTGCTGGCATCACAACTTGCACGGTCAGGGTTGTCGCTCATCTTCAGGTATCAAAAGAAACGCAAGTAATAATTTTTCTGAATTTATTCTCGAACTAAGGAGGTCCGATCGCTACGACGGCTCGAGTGAGAATGACGCGAGCCGGCGTGCGCTCGGCCTTTTATAGTAAAACTAGGTGACTCATTCATTCGAACAAAATACTTATCCATGCATAATTAAATATTGTTTTTTACACAAAATAATGTTACAATTAAATAATTACACGTTTTAAATTAATTTAAAAACTATAAACACGTGTAAATCAATTTTTAAATGTTAACATGGAATAAAAATATTGCACACGTGTTTTCATTTTTCAAATGCTATTTTCTTACAAACTAGAGTAGGTATTTCAAAAATAATCATCAATATTAATTTAGTACTGTAGTATTTCAAACGAAGTTTATCATTTCTTTGTTCTGAAGTGTGGCAACCCGCCGACATATATATTGTCTTTACACTCGGGGGCTAGAATACACTTTCGAACAAAAGTAGTGGGAAAGCTTAATACAAAACTCATTTCACGACTGGTCACTACAAGTAAAATATACTCTTACGCGTAGTCTTGCTGGTAGATGTAATTGATATTACATTCTGATCTTTAATTGGGTTTCTTTGAACGCGCTAATCACATGAACAACTAGTTCGAGTTTGAAAAAATCTTTTTGAGTTGAATAGTCCATCTATTGAGGAATACTTAACGCTCTTTAACATTACACTAGGACTAATAGCAGAGCAGTAATAAAAATTGTTCTGAAAACGGGAAAGCTAAAGTCCACGCAGACGAAGTCGCGTGTGGTATTAATATTTTATACTAACTGACCCGCGCAACTTCGCTTGCGTCACCTAAGAGAATGGGTCAAAATTTTCCCCGTTTTTGTAACATTTTTCGTTGCTACTCCGCTCCTAATGACCGTAGCGTGATGTTATATAGCCTATAGCTTTCCTCGATAAATGGGCTATCTAACACTGAAAGAATTTTTCAAATCGGACCAGAACTTCCTGAGATTAGCGCGTTCAAACAAACAAACAAACAAACTCTTCAGCTTTATTATATTAGTATAGATAGGTAAGTTGTTACGCGTGTATCAAACTACTTTAGTTGTAATGATGAGGCAATGTATGTGACTCATGTGATAAAACTGTTGTCTATAAAATACTCAAGTGTATGTACTTCTATTGTATTGAATGTTCCCAGATTAGCAGCGGTAGATATTGTAATTGAAACTTTAACTTTACTTTCGTTCTATATTACTGTGACTTGCGTTATCTATACTAATATTATAAAGCTGAAGAGTTTGTTTGTTCGAACGCGCTAATGTCAGGAAATACTGGTCCGATTTGAAAAATTATTTCACTGTTAGATAACCCATTTATCGAGGAAGGCTATAAGCTATATATCATCACTCTACGACCAATAGGAGCAGAGTACCAGTAAAAAATGTTACAAAAACGTTGAAAATTTTCGCCCATTCACTAATGTGACGCAAGCGAAGTTGCGCGGGTCAGCTAGTTAATTATATTATCATTTTGAAATTTACGTCATGACCATCAAAATGTTCTGACCGTTGTATGCAGCTGCAATGTATGCCTTTATTAAGCAATGTCTGCTTCCTTAAATCTAAAATTCTGTTACCAAGCTCACTTAGGCAGGAACTGCATTACGAAGATCCATAGATAAATTAATATGAAGTTTGATCCCATTTTAACAACATGTGTATCAATCTAAAACTAGATTTTTTAAGAAAAAAGAATGCAATGTAGACAAATAAAGATTTAATTTTAAAATAATTAACAATTTAACTAAATATTTGCATACTATTATTACCGAAGAAGTAGATTATTTACAGGAAATACAATATAATCAAGCATTAAACATGATACATTTAGAATAAGGCCGCAAGAGCACATATTAAGATAACAATTGCCGAAAACTGTATAGAGTAGGCGGAGTTGCATTTATCTTTTGAACAGTATTTGCAGTCGCTGACAGCCATTGTAGAGTTAATAAGAGCACATGCGCTAGAGTTAATTCCTTCTGGGATTTCTAGACATCCGCGGTCTGTCACCTGAATGTTATTAACTGTAAAAAACAAATGGTTGAATTAACAACTAAAGAAAAAGCGGAAAAGATCGTAAAACAATCCTGCAACGCGATTCTCTGCAGTCAGTATAATCGAGTATCGAGAATTTGACACTTGGAATGTGCTGCAAATTAGTTCCTAAGGCTCACTAGCGCTGGTCAGATTTTCACACAAAATTTCTCGATAGCTAGCCGGTTGTCGATACTCAATGGTTGTACAGAATTGCGCTACTGCAATGTAAATTTTAGTAAGTATTCGGTTCTTGGAACACCATTTCACATACCCACTGGTGTGATTTTAGCTGCACTAACATAGAGGTACGTAGCTTAGGTAGGTAGCTTAGTGGTCGCCATGTTTTAACTACTTCAACGAGAGCTAATGATTTCTGTATACGTAGTTACTTCCGGTTTACTATTTTAATTTGTTGATAACTTGCATATCTTATAGATTTTCTCCAATCTGTCCTTTACTTTTCTTTAAGCAATATAAATAATTTGTTATTTTTGTTTTATAGCGTCAACAACATTAGATACTTATAAATAGTTTCCTTTTAAATATTTATTACTTTTGTAGTGTAATTCTAATAATAAAAATATAAATTACCTGTGCGTTTGTACGAGTAACACTGAAATGTTCTGGAAGAATTATCTGCGCGCATCTCTGCGTACCTGCTGCTGCAGTCACATTGACCCTAAAATTAAGAAGAATATCATTAATGATTTATTTTGCCTGCATACTATTGATTTATATTGAAATTCAAAGCAAATACACACGTTGTAACAAGCGCATCCTGGTTTGGAGGTGGAACCTTGAATGGATCTCTTTTTTCTGCCATTTCCACCTGAAGAGGGATCAGGATTTGCACTGCTTTCAGTGGTTGTACTGCTTTCAGTGGTTGTACTGCTTTCAGTGGTTGAACTGCTTTCAGTGGTTGTACTGCTTTCAGTGGTTGTACTGCTTTCAGTGGTTGAACTGCTTTCAGTGGTTGTACTGCTTTCAGTGGTTGTACTGCTTTCAGTGGTTGAACTGCTTTCAGTGGTTGTACTGCTTTCAGTGGATGCTCCACTGCTGGTGGATGCACCATTTTCAGTGGATACTCCACTGCTGGTGGATGCACCATTTTCAGTGGATACTCCACTGCTGGTGGATGCACCATTTTCAGTGGATACTCCACTGCTGGTGGATGCACCACTTTCAGTGGATACTCCACTGCTGGTGGATGCACCATTTTCAGTGGATACTCCACTACTAGTAGATGCACTGTTCTCGGTGGATGTTGGAGCAGGGGCAACGGTGGTTGTAGTTGTTGAGGTCGTACTTGAAGTAGTCGTACTTGAGCTAGTCGTACTAGTCACAGCTTCGCATGATTTCAATTGAGCGCTAGTAGGTGTGGTACAGTCTGTACAGACGTAGCATTGCAGGTCGGAGTGAACTGTAATAATTACACAAACACATACATATTTTTATATCAGTTTATAACGATTGCTCAAGGATTGTTGATCGAATATAATAGTTTTAATCCTATTTTTATGAAAGAGTAACGCATTCTCTAGTAATTGAAAGCTGCCTACCGCGTAGCTATTGTCAAAATGTTGACGGAGGTGCATGAAATATGTTTCATGATTTTTAATTTTATTCCCATGGGCGAGCCCTGCTATTGAGAAATATTCTAAAATAAATTAAAAAAAACCAAAAGCTATTTTCACAACACAGGAATCGAACCGATAACCTCAAGATCAGGAGTTGTATCTATACAATACCGACAGCACCGAAGCTATAATACATAAGAAAAAATGTAGGTGCTAATCCGTAGGTGAACAAATTCTGAAAGAGGAATACTTCTATAAAACGACCAGCGGTCTCTAGCGTGTTTCGAAGGAACGTGACATGAAACCCTCTATACGATGGTACCAAGTGTAGGAAAACTCTATGCAAATTACCAAATTTTAAACATCAATAAATTTAATTATATAAATAATACAACATACCTGCACTGATTGCACAGAGTGCCAAAATTGCAAAAATATATAACTTTTCCATTTTTTCTGTTGCACTTTGCGTGTGCTCAATACAAATGTATTATCACTGGACAGTGATCTCTTTTATACACACATATAAAACGCATCAATTTATACAGCATGTTTTAAATATATATCATCGACTGAAAAATAATGAATTTTCTTTTTATATTAGGTTAATTTAACAATTAGATATGAATCTTTTTAACCTTACTCTTTATATTTTTTGCTGTAATCCACTGCTACTTTGACTTTTGTTGATATTTTGCGTCATGCCTATTCATTGTGCCTCATCAATTGTGGTGCAGCCAATGTTATTAGATTCGCTATGCTCCCCATTAGTAGTATTATGGGTTGGGATATCCGTATATCGTTTTTTTACGAGGAGATACTCGCTATTCATAGGGGAGAAAGAGTGGTTACATGGTGGAAACACTAAAAAACTTCCCCGAAAACTGTTTCATGCGAGGTTGGAGAGGAACTTTGCGACATACATGGCTCCCACCTTACATACATGGCACCTTGCCTCATTGAGACTCCACACTCAGTAGGCAGTAAACTAAAATCTGTAAAAGTAAACCTGCATCCCGGACCGGGATCTTACTGGAGTTCTTACTGTAAGCTCCTGGGGTCCAAATTTTACATGGTTTACGTACGCTAGCGGTATTTTGCATAATCTTTGGTTCGCATTTTGCCTAGCATATACTTGACATGATAGAGTTCAGTTGTAACATTAAAAAAGTCTGTTGTTTGAATACCTTCTTCGACATATATAATTTGACATACCTACTCTTGAGGTAATGCTGCTGCCCCCAGCTACATTCTGTGAATTATATTTGCTCTTCTTGAGTTTGCTTACTTTTATTACAAGGAAGGCCGAATCCAAGTGATGCCCATGAAGGAGACTATGGTAGCACCGAAAATTCTCTGCCATATTGATACTGTTGCATTATCGTTTAGGTAAATGCTAACCGAGATAGATAGATAGATAAAACTACCCCCGATATGAAGATTATTCGTTATCACTGGACTTTTTTTTCTTACAAAAATATATTTTACCAAGTTAAGGGGCACTTGAAAGGGAACTTTTATAAAGAAAATATTTTTAACAATAGTATAAGCTCCTTATAACGAAATGGCACTTGATCAATCTGATTTATAAAACATCCTGTACATAATAGTGTTACCTATGTAGCCCAACACTTGAATATTATCAACGGGTAAATAACTCTCTAAAGATAAAATATGTATTCTACCCTCTTCATAGATAAACAGAAATGAGAAAACTGGAAATAGCAGCGGTAATGTTAGCTTTCGTATTTCAAAATATTACACAATTTGGCAAAGAAAAATATTTAACTACTTTACTATAAGATACGTATTTATAATGCATTTTAGGATATTAATGCTCTCCAATGTTTGGTACAGAAGCAGCTGGCTGCTCTTTAAATGAGAAAGGGGTGCAT
Organism: Anticarsia gemmatalis; assembly: GCF_050436995.1. Taxonomy (NCBI): domain Eukaryota; kingdom Metazoa; phylum Arthropoda; class Insecta; order Lepidoptera; family Erebidae; genus Anticarsia; species Anticarsia gemmatalis. The sequence goes on from NC_134760.1 coordinate 7,565,410, forward strand.
TCTCCATGCTAAACAGTTCTCAGAGCAGTGGGTTATTTTCTATTGACTTTAAAAACGGAATAGTCGATACTCAAGTGGTAATTATTTTATCCTTGTGTTGAATTCAGGTCAGTAACGAAAGACGTATTAAGAAAGCGATATTCTACGAAGGCGAGGTTATGGGAAATGTAGACGTAGACATTTTGCTTTGAGAGACGTTCTGGGCCTAGTAATTTGACAACCGTCTCATTGAGCTCAAAATGTTGCTTCTGCGCTTGACCCATCCCATGGCCGTGTTGGTTACCGTCCCACTGGGCTCTCTCTTATTGTTATTTATTATAGTCTCTATTTCAACAGAGGGTGTACTTCAAATAAGACAAGACAAAGGAAATATTCAATTGAAAAATGTACTGTAGTAGACCCAGTATTTTACCTATAGATGCTATATTTATATCCAAGTAAAAAAACAAACAAAGTATTTTTTTATTTTATTAAAAATACATACATACACCTTAAAGGACGGTCTTTAACTATTACATAGATACATAAATGCTTATTTCAATAATATCATGGAACATTAACAATATGTGAATATTTAAAAGCTTTATATAAATAACTTTGTCGCCACATGACGTTATAAATAACATTTAATATGCAAATACGATTTGGTTACTACAATAATTATTAGCTATAACAATCATATGACATATTCAACAATATGATACAATTTATTTATTATTTAATATATCTCGTATAGTTATAAAGAATTAATATCGTAGGGTTCGTAGTAATCTACTTAACAATTGCCAGGTACAGATTATTGTTATTGTTACAAACATACATTATGAAAGACTATAATATTTTAATATCATTATACTTTTGGTACTCTCATTGAATTGTGAATTTTCAATACACTTAGCGCGTTTCATTCGCGTATTATTAATCTTATCTTAAATACACTAAAACAACAAACAAAGCAAATAAACAATAGATTGGACGGTCTGTTATTATAAAAGGCAATTGTGGCTATACCAAGAACAAAATGTTGGGTATATAAAATGTTGAAATTTGTGATATTTGGCACCCCAATAATTGTAAATGATAGCAAGCTGTTCACTCGATGTTGACTAAGCTTAGACCAATATAATTGTTCACTTGCTCTGAAACATGTCAGATATTATTGCTTGCAGAGCAAGTATGTGGCGATCAACGCCAGGGTGGCGAGTGGGAATGAGAAAGCGACAGATGATGCTCCATTGCAGCTGTCCTTGTCACACACGCTGCAGTATTTGAGTTTGCTGCCGTTATCATTGGGCATGCCTTTGGACCAGTTCTCCAGAGTGCGGCAAGTATGGTTTATGTCGTTGGGGTTGGCGTCCAGGCAAGTGCGGATGGTAGTTCCGGTCTCTGTAATTAAATAAATATTTAATTAGACCATATTTGCTTAAACGTGTTCGAATGTTACACATATTAGTCGATGGCGTGGTTTAGAGAAAATCGAAATTGCCCTTGAATCCAATAGCTAAGTAAGATAGTCAACATGTACAAGTTACTTTGGTAGCAAAGGCTTTTCGTCGTGGCTTAACATTGCGGCAGGAATAATAATACTTACGTAGTACAATCTTGTGACAGTATCTTGGAGCGCCGACGACACTGCTGGACACTTCGTTCGGAAGGATGGTGCGCAGGTACAGCTGGTTATAGTTCACCGACTCCTGGCTTGAACAGTCCTACGCAAAAGATACCAATTATTTATTATCTCCATTCTACAAGCCTTTGTTTGCTTCAATTAACAATCCATAAAAAATGTAGGTATTTTCAATTTATATCTATTAGTCTGAATGAGACCACGGCCAGTACAGTCTGAACCAAAACGGGGAGCAAATTCTCAGTAAATATATATCCTCAAACAATTTGAACAGGGTAATCTGTAGTTGTCAATAAATATATACGTAATATAATTCGACCCTGGTATCGGACCCTAGACCTCATGACCAGCAGTCAGTTAAGGTGCCAACGGCGCCACAGAAGCAGACAGTTTTCAATATCAGGTGTATTCTGTTTCAGTTTTAATCATATCAATAATTTAAAGAAGGTTGTGACAGCATCAGCTAGCGATAAAAATACAAGACTATACGGAATATTAATGTAACTTACCACTAGATTTTTGCCCTTGTAGGGGTCTAAGCAGGTGGGGTCATTTTGTGAGTTGCACTGGTAACAACGTATGCATGATCCTGGAAAAGAAAAAAAAAATCTCTTGTAAGTAACTAGTTAATCCAGACAATACTTATACTTTAGCTGCTTCTCATTATCAATGTAAAGCGGCTATCTCTGATTTGAAAAATCGTTATTTTCATTATTTTTCTTTAAATTTTCTTCTTCAATAATGGTTTCATGCTACCATTATCGATCAATTTTGTACAAAAATCAGCGTCTCCACCCTATTTTAAACGTTGGCTTGAAAATCGCGTATTGTTATAAATAAATAGTATAAAATGGCGATAAGCTTTTCAGAAAATGTTAGCAATTCGTTAGTATTCATTTATTACATTTGTTATTATGATTACAAAGATCTTATTAGCCGAATCGATGTCCAATTTGCTTGTCGTAATAACGTCGTAGGAAGAAAAACTTTGTGTTGTTATGTTACATACTACATAGATAATAAGTTTTACCTATACGAAGTGGGATAAACAGATCGATAGAAGATTCTTGAGTACTTTAGCTTATGTGTATAATTTGTGAATGATAATTATAATATACTTGCTCGTAACATAAACTTAAAAAGTATTGAAAACTCAAAAAATCCAAACACTCACTTATAAGTTCACATTAATCAATCAATAAATATAAAAGTCTTCCGTTGATGAAGACTGATGTGCAACGCACAGCCGAAACTACTGAGCGTAGAAAGTTGAAATTTGGGATGATGGTTCCTTAACCCTTTGAACGCTACTGTCGGCTATACTCGACATATCAGAAGGTGCTCACGACGCTTTCGTCGGTTAATGTCGACAAAAATATAGCGCTGTGAGCAGGATCTGATTTGTCGAGTATAGCCGACCATGGGGTTCGAAGGGTTAAGAAGTGTATAGGAGCACTATGAGAATGGTTCTTGGAAATAGTTTATAAGCTTTTAATTTTTCCAAGGTAAAAATGCGTGTTCGTGTTTATTTAATTAAAACTCATATTCCTAAAATTATAAACGTGATTAATGTGGAGAGAGTTTCTCAGAGGATTCTTTGATTCTATACAAGAGTCTTTAAAAAAACTACTTTCATGAGTCAAGTATTGAGTGACTAAGATATTATTTAAAATTCATTTGGCAACCACACATAACCGTTTTATTGATCAGATGTATAACAATACTAACAATCTGAAGTATCGTGCCAAGAGATTATACCGGGGATTATACGCAAGGATTCACTTTTTTGCAATTTTGCAGATCACCTGGATATTGTAGAGCAGAAACTATTCAAATTATTTTTTCTCCGGGTGCACTTGAATACCAGTTTTTACTTGTAGCTGCTTATAGGACCTCCACAGCTCGGTTACCTTGTTTATAACACGACACGTCTCGGTAAGACTGGTTATCAGACTTTCAAGCTTCTGACTATTGATAACGATTGTCAAAGATCTTTGAAAATGAGAGCAGGGACCCACAATTAAATGTGTCTTTCGAAACACGAAGGAACTCGGTATGTTTAATATGACCACCCATCCACTGATCTACCTCGGACAGTGTAGCTTAACCTGAGAGATTGATCCGTCCGGCTGTTACTTCTTAGTCACGAGCTCATCCAAGATAAAATAAAATTCTAGGACAATATTCAGGTCTTAGGTAACTGAGCGAGCATGCGTGTGCGAGCGCGTGCGCCGATAATTTGGGCGCAGCTCTTATAATAGCTGTTCTATTTAGCAAACCGCGCGTAACTCCTATTTTAAGATCACTGTGTCATTCTATTCAGAAATTAATAATGTTTTGAATGTGCTTATCGTTACTGGTTGTAGATTAGACAGATTTCCGTTCTCGGATCCTCAACTTTGGAATGTTAATCTACAGTTTATGTACAGCTACAATTATTATTTACATTAAATATAGTCTTTCATTCAAGTAATAAAATCAATTTCGAGAAAGATAACTTGAATGGTGAACACTACACATACTTCATTAACGTCAAATGAAATATGTATCTATGTTAATATTATTATAAAATGCCAGTCTGTCTGTATTTGCGGTTAAGCCGCTAATTTCTGAAAACCACCCATGAAGTGAATAAATAGTGTATTCTTTGCCAGCGCATCGGCACGTTTTGCTCATAATTAACTAATACATGTACAGTATATACTATACTACTCATAAAACTTAATTTATAATTGCACAAGTATAGTCATTTTATAGTTATTTTGTACGCAAGGTTTGCAGCTAGCGGAGGCATACATGCCAGTTGATGTTAGCCTGTTTGAAACAGCTACTTTATTTTGGAAATACACAGAATCATTAATTATAGTCTAGATTATTCTAGATAAATCGTGTAGGTATGCCAAGACTCTCTTGGACTATAGAAACCTTGCATTTGTCATATTTCATTGTTCTGCTAACATTGTTATAGCTGTGACATGTCTTCTACTTCATTCCAACACGTATTCGGTAAAGTCATAATTCTGCCGGTACATTTACTTCTACAGATAAAATTATTACTTTGTTGTTGTACTCTGAGATTTTTATGTAAACACTTATATTATGTATTTGTTTTACCTATATACGTAACTGATTTCATGGTGATTTCTCCTACTGGTTGCGAACATGGAAATATCTGATATCAGTTTACAAACTTCTGTTTCAAAAAACTTAAGTATTGTTGTGATCATTTAAATATAATATGTATTATTTTTTTTTGTTACATATCTATGTCGTTATTTCATTCCACTGTTGACAAATCTTATATGGAAATCTGATCAGCGCCCCAAGCGTATATTGCAAGAACTATTTTCGTTAATGAATTTAAATGTCAAACGTTTGCTAGTTGATAATACTGACTGCACAAATCGTACAGAACGTATCGCACTAATCCTTCGAGCTGAGAGCACCTCTTACCTAATCGGTTATTTATTAATACATTTATTTATAAGCACTAAGTTATTCATCTCCTTATAACGAAATATATTTTCCGGGTAGACGGCTGGTGCCGGATCAACCGATAGAATAAAAGATGAGACTTGGTACATAAGCGATAACCCGCCAATCACCTATGAAGAAAAACATTAATATCTTTATTGAAAAAGTAATCTGTCAATTGACATCAACCTTAAGTTTAAATAACGCATTCTCTAAACAACCGTATCATGTCAAGTTGCCGTCTGAGTAAGTCAACAAATTGGTTCATTGACCATAATTAGATCTGACTACTTTAGTAATCTAGGGTCAAGAGGGGACAATTTAGTGACTACTCACGTCTACGTTCAGACATGTAACAAGTGCAACTTGGCAGGAAATTATATACATATAACATTAAGTTTGTTATCCCCGACGGTGTGGGTAGTGGGTTAGTGCAACCACATTTCACCATTAACTCCATGTAATAGGGGGCGACTATATTGCCATATTTGTAACATTCTCATATAAATAAAGATCCAAGAATTTCAGAGGAATTGTACCCGGGACCTCGTGATCAGAAGTCGGATGTACTATAAACCGCATCTCAGAGACAGTCTACTAAAATAATAGACTATTAAATAATCTAACTAAGTATAAGTACTCGGGCCATTTCAAACATGCGAACTACGGACTCCGACAAAATGACATGACATTTTGTAGAAATTTTCTAAAGTAAAGACGTATCGTCGTATATTTTACTAGCGAGAATTAGACATTTCAGATTACTGGAATAAAATAGTTCTAATAAAATCCTCTAGGAGCGCTGATCAGTTTTACATACAAACTTTACTAGCTAGCCGGCTGTTGACAGCCGATAGTGGTCCGGAATTACTCCTCTGGCGACGGTTAAGAAACGTTCTAGTATATGAAAAAAATGATGTCGAAGTTATAATTTGAACACGTGCGAACAAAATGGCTTGAACATAACGAGTTTGTACTGGTAGTGTGCTTACCCTCCACGACGAACAAATGATGTCATACAACCATATATATATTTAGGCCATGAGCAACGCCTTGAACGTTGAGAAATACTGCATGTTCTAGAACATTACTTATTTAGTTGTATTGTCGCTACATTTATGTAGTTTATACAGTATTATGGAACCACGCATCTCACGAAAGATGGGCAAGGGTTCAAATAAAACTTTAAGGAACACACTATAATTTTTTTCAAGCCACTCGAAAAGCTTTGATAGTACTTAATGTTTGTTATCTCATTAATAGTTATAGAAAAAACGTCTAGGAATTATTAAAAAAATATATATTGACTGAAGAAATGTTTCATCGGCGCTAGTATATTTTTGACTCAATAGATTGCCCATGGATTCTTATCAACTAGGCAATTAAATGACTAAGCACAAACTCACTATAGCAGAAGGTTGTAATCGAGCTCGATGTCATAATTAAATATATAACTTTGTATGTAGTCCGAATCTGTACAATCAGTACTATCGACTATCGAGTGTTTGACATTTAAAATATACAATATACTGCAAAATAAGTTCTTACGACGGCCACTGGAGGCGCTGATCTCATTTTCATACAACATTTGTCACTAGTTAGCCGGTCGTCAATAGTCGATAGTGGTAGGGAATCGCGCTACTGGTTTACCTATGCATTGAAACAAGCTATAGATTAGTCTACGCGGTAGAGTAATCGTCTGGAAAATTCCAACGTATTCATAATATTATCTAAAATAAATGTTTTCGAAGTAGATGTTTGTTTAATTCTTTTGTTATAGATTTCTATGGGAATGTTAATTATAAACATTTTACGATCGATAGCTGGAATGTTCTATTCTTGTTTTAAAGGCTCTGCGAATTAGTTTTCTAAGAAATAGGTATGTATGTATCAGGCGTTTTCTTTCACATTTGGGCATAGTATACGAGAACCATATTGAATGCATGTTATGATATAAATAAAATAGTCATGGCCACCATATAATTACACGATATTTTGTATACTTAACAATTATTATGCAGCTTAATAAATATGTAATTCTCCATTGCAGCAAAAGTACAAGCATTATGCGCATTCTATCTCATCCAAATAAAGGAAATAAAAGAAATGGAGAATAAAAACTTTTTGATGTTCCTACACGGAATGAAGTATTTTAGTAGTTTTTCTTGCTTTTTCACATCTTAATTTGGCAAAGAACCAAAACATTAAGTGCTTAATACTAAAACTTGGTAGTAAATGACACTTTTAAGTGCTACTGTCTATATGGTTTATTTCACCATTTTCCTTTTAACTAATTTATTTTTCGTAATGGACTTACAATTGTGTAGATTTTAAGTTACTTAATATGGATAAATATACAAAATTATTAATTAAAATCAGTTTCAATCACGTACGCTAAGGCTCTCTATAAAGTTGATGGACTATCTATTTTATCTTAAAAACTACTCTGTAGCTATCTACAGAGTAGTTTTTAAGATAAAATTTGATGGTTTACTAAAACAGTACATAATATATTTTTTAATTTCTTCGTCAACTAATAATAATACTTGGACGTCACATCTTCAAAACAAACTAATATATTTGAGTAAAGTACATTTTAACGATTGAACTAAAAAATGTTGGAAGATATTTTAAGTTAAACAAGAGATAGCCTTCAAGAGACACCGTAATATAGCAAGTAAACAATATCACGGGGTAATACATCACCTCAATGCAAATAGACCTTGTATCTAGTATGTCAAAGTTCATGGCATGCCGTGACATACGCCTGCACTATCGCAAAAAGCTCAAACAACAGTGTCAACGTTTTTAAACTGACACGATTTAGTGCACTTTCTACAGTAAAATTTGATGCAAGACTTTGTAAAGATGTTATTCTTATGGCTCGTGCTTGCTTACATATTAGGTCGGGGAAATAGTCTTTTCGCATTGTAGTATGTATGAACTTGTAATAAAATCTTTTCTCTACACAAAAAAGCTCGATATTTGGGTACCTCACGAGCTCACTGAAAAAAACCTGATGAACTGTGTATTCATTTGTGATTCTTGAATCCAAAGAGATTTTATTACAAGTTCATACATGCTATAATGCGAAACAACTTTTTCCCCGACCTAATATAATGAAAATTAAACGTACGCTATATTTTTTGCAACAAGAGCGAAGTAAGATAACCAAATTGATAATACTTTTTTGTGTGGGTCAATGTGTGATCAAAAAAAAAAACGACTTCTTTACTAACACTGCTACCATTATTATTTGAACTAGGTAATAGGTTTTTATTTTTTTTTTATTTCCCCGCGCCGTAATGTTACGTCTGCAAAGTTTAAATCCCTTTCATGGCTTATATAATTATGATAGCTAAATAGACAGATGTGCAAAAACTTTCCCCATGAAACTGCACTATATGGACCACCAGTCTTTTGGAAAATTTTGGAAAATTTCAAAATATTAATAAAGCATTATGATTATGTATTGTGATAAAAATAAGACTGTTTACAATAATAATAACAAGGTGTGTTGTTTTCAAATAACACTAATAATTTATACCAACACGATATTCACATAGTCTCAGCTTTCAAGGTTGTCATCTAACTACTTTGAATACCGGTTTATTTACTACAGGTACCCATAAATATTATTATTCTTCTATTATTACATCATTGACGGAAAAAAGATGCGATTTTCAACTCTGTAGCCTGAGCAGTGACCCAAATGGACTAACCAAGGTCACACTATTGTTATTTGTGAAAACGGGGCCCCTTCCACACTATTCTGCGGGCGACATGGAGAAATACGGACGTTTTTTTTATACCGTCTTTTATGGAATTATTGGGAGGAGCGCCAATTAATTTCTATAAGATGCACTGTATGGGGAACTAGTCAAATGGACATTCAATTTTGCTACCAAAATTGTTAAATTTTAGAGTTGTTCTTTACATTTTTTGTTCGGATTTTATCTTACTTCAAAATTCATTTAGATTCAGCTACAAACAATTGTTCGTCGTAACATGTACTTTGCAAAGAATATTATTGTCATTTATAAAAAAATTAAAGAGAGTTCGTGATTCCTATTATGTTGAAACAATGTAACAGTTTGTAAACATTCTAGCAAACGGTTATCGGCTAATAATAGAAGTGATGTAATGAATGATGACGTCAGTTATTAGTAATCAACCGACGTTTTGTGTTGATATCGCTCTGTGATCTGTGTATCGATGACATTAAGGCCAGGTGTCACCACTTCACATTTCTGCCTGCAACGCGATTCTATACTGGCGATACCATCGAGTATCGAGAGTTTGACATTTAAAATGTACTGCAAAAATAGTTCCTACGTCGTCCGCTAGAGGCGCTGATTAGATTTCAGTACAAAATTTCACGATAACTAGCCGGTTGTCTATAGTTGCCGGTAGTAGAGATGACAAAATACCGCAGTCCGCCTTTCCTTACTCAAAATTAAAATCATGCACAATATTATTATAAAAACTAATGTTTTGTTTCTACGCTGAAATATTACGCTATAAATAAAACGACCGCAAATGATGTTGTTTTTTCGATATACTTAATAGCGTCATTATGAGATCTGTCATAAAAACAAAAATTATGTGTTTTCGTCTCATTCGTAGTCTAAGAAGGCAAAGGAAGTAGAGCGTGAAACTTTTGTCAACAGTTTTTTTAAGCAAATAGCATTTATTATTTCCTGTGTTTTAAGATAATGATCTTCTTTTATTTGTTAATGCCCACTGCTGGGCTAGGGTCTCTTCCAAAAACAGGAATTCTATTAAATATCGACAACCTAGTCTATTGATGTGTTGTTTGAATACCTGATCAGTGCCCCTGGCGTATTCTGCAAGAACTATTTTTAAAAATTATTTGGTATGTCAAACGCTTTCTACTCGATAATATTGAACGCAGTTTCGTCTGTTTGAAGTTCCCGATTCTGAAGATAGTAACAGAATCTTTTCTTGGCGAGTGCTTTTTTGCACACTTTCCGATAGTGTTTACATTACAAATTCCATGCCGATGTATACTTTCATTCAATCAATATGTTAGTTTAATATCTGTAAAATGTATAGAGGAATAAATGGCTCTCATTTGCTTGCAGTTTAATCAGAATATCTTTTTAGGGTCAAATAAGTCGACTTTTATCCTAATCAGTACAGCCGTTTAGTAAAAAATATCCACAAAAAAACACTTATTTTTGCTTTTGTAATGTAGTGTTATAAGTATAAATAAACGTGGTTATTTCTATATTTTCATGTTATCATTGGTATGAATCAACTATTGTTGATATTAAACTTTAAGTAGGTACGACATATTATTGTTCTACACGCGCTCATTCACTAGTTTGAAAGTCCAATAGCCAAGTTATTGTTTTTAAAATTTTATTCAAGTTTTGACCTAGCCTTCCAAACTTGGTTTCATTGACAAATACCTACTATAGACGAACTGTTGAATATAAAGGCCCTGCATACAGTTTTTCTAGAATTACGATATAGTTTGATTTTTATAGTCCAATGACAGCAAGTCCTCAGCATGAAGTAATCAGGTTAATATTAGACCAGACGCCATTTGATTTACTGAATCTTAAGGTAATTTTACTTGCTAATGCTCAAAATAATAACTTAAAATTGCACCTCAAATCCAGTCCACTTAGAGCTTTATAAAAGACGAGATTTTATCAAAATAAGACTTCGCAAGGTCGAGCGACCAAAGCAGTTCAATATCAATCTGTCTGTCGAAATGGTGTCAGGCTACGGACTAGACAAATCACAGAAATAGCCCCGAAACATCGTTGAATCACAAATTCCACTTTTATATTATTATATTTTATTTCCTTGACAGTATCTTGTCGTAAAACTGGAGCACAATGCTATACCCGAACATATTAGCTGATGTCCACAAAACATTTTACTCTTACATAGTTCAGTTGTAGATTGCGCAAAATCGTAAAAAATATCTGGAAACATTCCAAATTTTTCGTTCATCTTTAATATAAACACGTTTTTAGGGCAAGTTTAATTTCATAATACGATTTGGGGGCAATGTGATCGCTTATAATTGATGTATATGGGGTTCATATTAGCCCTAATCGTGTTCAGTGTTTGGCACGAGTTGAAGACAAGTGAACGCATTTAAAGATTTGAAACTACGCTTCCAGTAGCGCAATTCTGTACAGTCGGTAATACCAAGTATTGAGAGTTAGACATTTAAAACATATTGCTAAAATAGTTCCTACGGCGCCCACTAGAGGCACTGTTCAGATTATCATACAAAATTCTCGGAAGCTAGCCGGTAATGGATAGTTAAAAGTCGCTGTGGATCGCGATACAGTAATGAAAAGACATAATTATTCTGCTTAGTGTTAAACTCCGTCTTTCTTTCTTTTGATGCTATACGGCACTAACAGAGAAAGGACGTAAATTATCTTAATTACATATAACTTAAGCCTATATTCTTTTAAACTGTACGGCATGCCGGCTAGCTTAGCTTTGTAGGGAAAATAATAACCGACTAATAATAATTTAACTAACTTCTAATGAGTAGATGTTTCAGAGTATAATATCGGATGATGACATTTGCTTTTGTATCTTTAGAACTTGTCAATCAATGATCAATACCCGAACGTCCTACTTTTATGTACCAAGATCGTATACTATGACTAGATGAGGCACATACAAGCAATAAACATTTTTATTTCATATCCTGATGTGAAACTGTAATAAATTTCTTTATTTATTGAACTACGTTTCACATATGTTTTTCACATCATTTGGTTTATATATCTTTGCTTGTAGTATCGACCATATACATCTGTAACTTAGTAAAGTGAATTTATATTGACAATGATTTTATTTTGTTTTACTTCTTCGAGATATTATAATTCTGTTGTATATAATGTTAATCCAGATATATGTCATTGATATAATGTAACAATGTGTTTACCATTTTGATTATTGTCGATAGGTCATTAAACTAGGTTTTAACGCTTACTAATTTAAAAAAAAAAGATTTTATCGGTCCAGATTTTTTAGTTATGTAATTAGGTATACATTAATTATTAGGTACATTTTTAGACCCAATATTTAATATAAACCTGTTAGCAAAGACTGGATGCCATTACGTTAAGATTAATTAATAGACATCTATGTATTTCGCTTTCAATTTTTTTTGTCTCTATTACGCGATGTCTGTTTAATTGTAATATTTTCAATAAAAAAATAACAACACTATGGAGGTTGTTGAATGATCCCAGGAAGTACTAGACAAAATTGGAAAAAGAAATATCTATGTCGTCGGTTAAAATTGACTTGATAGACAATTTTTATCTCTGCCTATCTGAATAGTGCTTTCGAACCGATAACAATTTTATATAACATTTAAATGCTAAAATAATATTTTTAGACTACTTAATTTATAAAATCTTTTAACGATAGGTATCAAAGACAAGTGAGTGACCATAGTACTAAACCTGAAAAGAGAACTACTTTTTTGGAACTTTCTAGTCGTTCTTAAGGAGCTCTATAGACGTAATAAATTTTATAATTTATACATATTATTATAATTATTCCGTAAAATTTTATAAAATTATACAAAAGATAACATCCCGCATGGAAGTCTGAAGGACTTAAAACGCATTCGAAAAGGCTAATAGGAAAAAGTATTCAAAAATATATTTGTATAAAATCCTAGCCTATAGGTAATATCTAAAACTAATTTGTTTATAAAACTACGTGGTACATTCGTCTAGAACATGACCTAATTTCTTGCCCTTGTATGTGAAGAATAAAGACCCATTTATTCCAGTCTGGTATAAAAGCAAAAACTAGAAAGAATTTATTGTGAGCAGACAATACGAGTACCTTTACATTACTATCTATTCCTTCTGAGTGAAATTGGAAAGAAGTAAAAACCTCCTAGTAAAGTATTTGAAAAGATGCGTAACGTTACCAATCGCTAAAATTATAACATTACGCCTTTTTTTCTAAATTTTAAAGGATAGAGCGGATAACTAACACCCACAATTCTGCGATAAGTGAATCCCCAACGTATTTGCTTGCTATCAAATTAGCAGTATATTGAAAACCAAAGGTAACCTAGAATTAGATAAACTACGATAGCTTTATACGCGATAACTAATCTCAATTGCTTTCAAGTGAACATCGATAATCAGCTGGTAAACTAATGAAGTACAGTTACGTTCAAAAGTGTTTAAGACAAATTGTTATATGTAATTAGAAAATAATGAATGTTTACGCACCAACTTCGAATAAAGCCAGTAGGACGGCCAGGCTGAGTGCTGCGAATCCTTGTCGAGCCATTTTTTTTTATTTGGTTTTAAATCACGGGATGTACGACTGAGCTCGGGCTACAGATGAACGATACTGAAGCGTCGAACGCCGCGCTCGCCCGACAGCATGACGCCGACCAACGCATTTACACGTACCGTAGGGAAACAACTTTTAGAAGTGTGAGTGGGATAGTCCCACATTATCCTCCTGTTAAAAAACCTACAAAGAAAGTTGAGTATGTTATATTATTGGAGTTATTATTTTATATCAGTTTGGCTTTTACTTAAACTCGGATTAGCATATACACTTAAATAAATTTGACAATAGTTTCATGACCACTCAAATATGATCTCTGTTTTGTACTAAACTGTGATAGATATCTAGCTTTTATTTTATCAATATTATTATGAATAATAATCTGTGGGCATGGGAGTGCCGATAGTTAGGAAGTTCATTGAAGACCTCCGTGATTCGAAAATGACGTAAGGTCGTCGGTCCTGCGCCTGATCACTCACTGGTCGTGTCGGTGTCGGTCATCCGTTCGACTGGGCTATGAGAACGAAGAAATAGGGAGTGTATCTGGGTTTTATGCACACACTTTGACACTATAAGCAAAGTCTTGCGCAGTTGGCTGGTTTCAACTAAACTGGCCGCCGTAGTCAAACATCGGCCAGCAGCACATTGAATTATTTATAATCTTTATGCCTGTATTTAGTTCCTAGTGCATATACTAAAATGCAAATCTCTAAAGAGTCACACTAGCGTATCTGGTCGCTGCTCTTAATTTGTCGTTTAAACGTAATCAAGGCAACTCGTGATCATTGTGACAATCCTAGCAAGAAACCGCTCCTACATGTACTTGTTTGTGAAATATTATGTAAACTTTACGTACATGATTGTACATAGGTTTTTTAGTAACTATGAACTATGAGTAAACTTTTAAAAATGTAACGTGATATGTGACTACCAAACATGCTCCCATATTAAATCTGATTTCGTAATATGTCTTCTAAAAAAAAAACAATATCACTCATTCTAACGCTGTAGGAAAACTTTGCCTAAAATTTGTTGAACACAGGTCTTCATCATCTGACCCGTGGTGGACTCAAAACTTAACCTCTATCTCACTCCGAGAGGAGATCCTTCCTTCCTTTGTAGGTTATTTTGAAACTAAGAAATACAATTAAAATCTATAAATCGACTTAAAATATGAAATTTGCTGATGCCTATCTATCACTTTACATTACGTGAATTTTACCTACGAATTTATTTTCAGTGAAATTTGGGCCAATTGTAGGTCAATTGTAGACCTATATGATTCCCATCCTGAAAACTGTATCGAAATTCCAAGAACCAATAAAAATAATTGCGAAATAGGTAATAAAAAGATCAAACGTTGAATGTAGAAAGCGAAAGATAAAGACAATAAGAGCATATTACGCAAGTGAAGAAGAACTGTTTAGGTGCTTATTGCTCAATGATACTAGAGGAAGGAAAAAAAGCCGCAAATGATAATAAATCCAAGAAAACACATATTTCAAAGTAACGGGAATATTTTGAACACTGAAAATGATTCAGGTATTGTTATTTTCCTTACCAATAACCAATTAAATACACATATTAATGAATTGTCAATTAATCGTTGTCGTTACTACCTTGTAAGGGTAGCAATTACATCAATTAACAACAAATAATGACAGTATGTTTAAGGAAATATGTGTTACGAATTATAAACTAAACTTTAAAGAACTGTTATACATAATGATTCTTCTTATCTGCATTAATAAGACAGAATGCCTCAGGCATTGAGTCCGCCTTTATGCAACTTTAGTAAATTAAGTTAAAAAGCTGCTGTAAAAGAAAGTGTATTAATCGTCTTAGTGCATAATGTGAATCCCATGTAATAGGGGACGAGTATATTGCCGTATACTGGTAAGCACATTACCAAATTATATGCTATATATAATATTTATTGTAGTCAGACTATTAGACCAATTTAAGAAAGCACGCTATCTCTTTTCTCTGCCTATAATTCGACATAATATTTCGAAATATTTTTAGGATTTGTATGCCAATATCCCAAAGTATGGTCACAGTCCCGTCCGACTTGTAGATATATACTCGTATTAAATCTTTGGCCAGGATATCAAACCAAACATTCAAGGTTAACTGTTTAGGTATAATATTGTTTTTTTCTTGGGACTTTCGTCGCAAATATCTCCCGGAAAATGTCGTTTCAGAGATCTTAAAGGCCTTTTTGATCGTAAAGTTTTATTGCCAATACACTGACAATAACAACTATGATGTTGACTGTGGCAGCTTAAATTATAATTAAAAGTATTATATTGAACAAGTTAATTATTATATTGAACAAGTATTCAATTATTGTATATTGAGCAAAAAAAAACATTGATTAAAAGAACTTATAAATATCTTAATAACTTAACTCGGTAAAGTTAATACCTTCTTAAAGTGTAAAAATCTACAATACAAAAGAAAACGCTGGGAGGGGGCGCCCTAAAAAGACAGGCACACGGAGAAAGGCAAAAGGAGATCTCGTAGTACTTGTAACCGACAGCGGTTCTGCATGAGAAGGTGTGGATGTGAATAAAGTAAGGGAAGTTTGTAGGGATCATAGCAAATTATATTCTTTGGTCTCTGCCTATGGGAAAGGGGAGTGATTTTATGTATGTACTAGCTGACCTGTGCAACTTCGCTTGCGTCACATAAGAGAGAATGGGTAGTTTTTTCCCCGTTTTTGTAACATTTTTTTACTGGTACTCTGCTCCTATTGGTCGTAGCGTGATGGTATATAGCCTATAGCCTTCCTTGATAAATGGGCTATCTAACACAGAAAGGATTTTTCAAATCGGACTTGTAGTTCCTGAGATTAGCGCGTTCAAACAAACAAAAAAACAAACTCTTCAGCTTTATAATGTTAGTATAGATGTACAAAAAACTGTGTTGGTTTACTTAACATTGGTACGGAAAGTCTAGTCTGCTTATTAAAGCCATCAAATCGTTTGTTTCATCTATTTTAAACGATGAACTTGCACTATACGATATTGTTATGATCTCTGAGTAATTGTTACGAACTTGCGAGAGATGACGATGATTATGACATGTTTCGTTTGGTTAGTGTTCAATTTATTAACACGAACCAAATGCATTCAAGTGTCTATGTACCATTTATGTTCATTAGAAATACCTATCTATACTATACTAATATTATAAAGCTGAAGAGTTTGTTTGTTTGTTTGAACGCGCTAATCTCAGGAACTACTGGTCCGATTTGAAAATTCTTTCAGTGTTAGACAGCCCATTTATCGAGGAAGGCTATAAACTATATATCATCACGCTGCGAAAGGAGCAGAGTACCAGTAACAAAATTTACTAAAACGGGGAAAATTATGACCCATTCACTCTAATGTGACCCAAGCGAAGTTGCGCGAGTCAGCTAGTATATACATAAGCGAAGCGTTCTTCGTGGAGTTAAAAACAATTAAGCCATTAAAAAAATTTAATAATCGTACACAATACAAAAAAAAATCAATGAACATAATCCTTCAATCGTCAGTGCTCGGCATAAAATAAACTGACTATTTTCGAGGTGTTTCTGCAAGTTTGGAGTACAATAAGTTGACATTAAACCCCGAGTAAGAATGGTTCGAATAAATATTTTTGCGTGTGTTGCAGTCCATCTGACAAACGTCTTAACCCGCTAATAGGTTCTCATTATACTATATTCTTAAAGAACTTAAATAAACCAAATTTAAGTACGAAAACGGACCTATTAGTCAAAAGCTAATGAAGTATAAGGTACACAAATGGGTTCGGTCGTTTAAAAGATTGCACGTAACTTGTTTTTCATGCAAATGTTAAAGCTTTGGCTCTATGTGGAGCTTCATTTAAATATCTTTCAAAATATTGTGACAGATGATGTATGCTTCTGCTTTTATTCCATAAAGCGATAATAATTTAATTAACTGCCTTTGTGGCGCAGCGTGTAGTGTATCCGACTGTTGATCGAGTTCTCGGGTTGGATTCCCAGGTTGTTCAAAATACAATTGATCTTTCCTTACTTATATTATAGTATTTGCCATGTATTCCATTGTAGTCTGGAGTTTGGTAACGTGTCCGGTTAATCGCAGTGGGCTTGCCCCCATTACATGGAACTTAAATTGTTAATGGCGAAACGTGGGTGTATTTTCGTTTGGAGTATAATAGGCGTTATGTTGATTGAAAACTATGGATTTACGTGTTTAAAATGTTCAAGCAATGCATATGCATAGATGTTATATGTATGTGAAAAATAATTGTGAAAACACTTCTACAATAATGCATCAAGCTTGTTCTTGAGAAGCAAAAATACATAATGACGCACATATATTTTACTGAAAATAAAAGATTTTTTGGCAACAACTTCCTTCCTTTAGAAAATGTAGAAATACAAAGCGTATCTAAACTAAACTTTCTGGTGCAAGGAGGTTTATATGTAGGTACTATGAATAAGTATTTATATACTATTTCCACGAGTTTAGTTGGGGTACATAAAGTGACAAAAGCTAACTGGTGACTATATACGACCACAAGTTAAGTTCTATATTTTAGTAACACACTATGCTGCCGCACCAATAATTCCTTTAAGTTGCTATATTTGCTTCATAAAACGATTTGTGATATAAAGAACTAATCATTTAACTATTAGTCCTTGTAATCTTATCAAATTAAATCAAAGCAGTTATTCGGAAGATAGGGCCAATGAGAAGAGCTGGCATGAATCTCGCGGGCATTCTTTTTATTGGCGCAAGGTACCTATAGGCAGTAGAATTACAAAAGGTTTCGATGCTAACTTCAGAAAAAATCATCAAATAAGATCTATATTATGTTAGCAGCTGGCTTAAAAGTCAGTAATATAATAATTATCATATAAGGAAGTATAGTTTTTATAGTTTCGTACGTTCTTTATTAAATCCCCAAGTGATAATAACTCGATTACGCTATGTTTACACTACCTCTGTGACGCGGTCAGTCCGACAGCTAATCTTCGTCGATTTTGTGACCCCCCCCCCACCTATTACATGGGACTTATATTATTGATGTCGAAATGTAGATTTCGAACAGCCTTGCCTATACCTTCTGGTATATCAGGCGTCATATTATGTATGTAGGTAAGTTATATAGTTTTGATGTACTTCAAGGTAAACAACGCCTTGATGATTGAAATATGACTCAGAGAAGGAAAAACATCATAATGATGAATAAAAATCTATGGTCACGCAACGTGAATAAGTCTTAGTGATTGAGTGTGGAAATCCATAAAAACTGACCCAATTACTTTTTCTTTTATTTAGTTAACATCGGGAAATTTATAAGGGCCGGTATCAATAATATTATATATCTTCACTCCTCGGTAATGAAATGGCTGTTTATTTATTTATTAGCTCTTGCCCGTGATTCCGTCCGTGTGGTCTATAGTAATATTATTAGTATAGACCACACAGTACCACACCGTATAGTGCCCGTACTCGTAGGATTACCGGGATAAAAACTATTTTAGTGCAAAATTCTTATCTTTCGCGCAAAATCTTATGAATGGATTAGTCATCATTCAGTCACATTGAAAAATACAAGCATATATAATAAAATTAATAATATAAATGCTTCTTTAATTAAAATTTTCTCGGATATTTTATGTGTTAATTGCAATTGCAATTATCATGCACTTAAAATCGCGAGTAGAAGGTACTATATCATAATGCTGAAGTATCAGAAATGTGGGCTCTACACTCCCTACATGTGCTCATTACGAAGTATTGCATTGCTGACAGGTGTTTAAATATGCATTCGCTGTACCGTTGTGTAACAGTGCATAAACCATATCTACACGTCGAAGACCTTTGGATAGCATATTTTTTTGTGTTTCGCACCCAAAGGCTGCGAAATTTGCCGTCTGTCTGTCTGTTTGTCTGTTTATTTGTCGTCAGGCTGTATCTCACGAACTGTCAAACTCTAATGAATCTGTAAACCATAGGATTCCATATATATTTCTGACGGTGATTACTGTTTTAGCTAGACAGTTGATATATTTAGGAATGTTGTATTTTATTACTATATCATCACAAATGTAGGAAACGACGAGTCTACTACCATGTACCACGTTACCAAACCCAGGCTACTAGAATTTAGTAAAAGATGTCTTGAAGAGTCTTCTAAAATCTGCTTATAAACATCAATTGAGATGAAACACGAACAAAAGGCATACTGATGATGTAATTCATCATTAAAAAGCTAAACAGGTGCGCAGTAGAATTCAATCAGCGCTAGTTGAATCACAGTACGTGGTCTGTCAATAGCGTAGGTCTAACTGTTCACTACCTAAAGCATTCTGTGATGGCCTATTGTTGTGTCGTTAATTGTGCACGCGTCATGCTCTCTGGTTTATGTAATCATGTATTGGAAGGTCAGCCACTGTTTTAGAGTGAAAAGCGAATGAGGTTACAGCTAAATTCAATGGAAACTGTAATTTGAAATGGTTTTGTTTTCTATCAAATGCTAGCCCATAATTTCGATGGTTTAAACCGTCATATACCTTCAATTATACATATAGATTTCCTTCTTTTATCTTTTATCGACAACCAAATTTTATGTTTATAAAATTGAACAACGTCTAGCGGGCGCCGTAGGTACTATTTTTGCAGTACATTTTAAATGTCAAACTCTATAGAATCTTTAAAACCATACGACAGTGATTACTGTTTTACATAATGATTTAAGCATGTAGAAGTAAAGCAATAATCGAATACAAACTGAAAAATACGACTGTTATCTCCAAGTGTGTGTTTCTTGTTGACATTGTTTCGCATCGGTCCAAAAGTTTTGGTAAAAAACATCCTCAATTATGTAATCCGTTGTATCTGTTTGCTTAGCCCGGTCCTTATGTGTATGTCCATGAAGGACAATTTGATAAATCTATGTCGGTTATACGAGTATACTGTCGTAATATTTTTACATAAAACTTATTTATGGACGTATATTGGATAGTATTGTTAGTGACTCTGTAACATTTGATTTGAAGGCATTTAGTATCATTTATGTTGGTCTTATAACATGAGAAACCATTACGTTTATTTCATACCACCATTTATACTTCTTCTTCAAACTACAGTTCTGATTGATAGAAACAAAATAATTTATATAATTATTAAACGTCGACGTTACTTTACGTCACCAAAATATGCTTGAAGTTTAGTTATCAAGTTAGTAGATGTAGCTTCAAAGGAACTTTCTTGTTAACGAATACTAAATACCTTACTTGTCAAATAAAATAGACGAACATGACCCCGTGCGTCTTCTGAAGAATAAAAGGAATGAAATTCATGTCGCGGCAGCGTTCAATTATGCGTTTTATGTTTCAATTGTGTTGGTGGTATAATACTAGGGTCGATCCAAAAGTAATGATAATCGGCTACTTCTAGTCGTCGCAAATATACAAAAACCATTTTTTTGGCTTCCTTATAGATCCATTACCTCGTGGTAAAAAAATCATATCAATAGTCCCAGTAATTTGGTAAATACACTCACTTGAATAGGAGCTGTCGCAGAGAAAACATCAAAATGTAAAAAAACGACATTAGAGCAGTCAGTCAATGCCCTCGACTGAAAAAAAAATCTACTAAAGGAGTACATTGCGACTTGTTGTTGTCATCAGGGGACTTTGTTTTTCTATTTCTTATAGTTACACGTCGGAGAAAGGAGTTCTAGATTGGAAGAACTTCAATTGAAGATGAACATCGCGAAAAACGCCCTCCACCGCCCTTACTGAAGATAACGTCAAAAATGTTGGAGATATTGTATTAGCAGATGAAACAATGGCCATCAAACATGTAGCTTAGATCCATAGGCTTCTCATAAGGTAGCATTTTAAGGGTCTTCTCTAACAGGTTCCTCATGAAAATCGTTTCCGCGCGTTAGGTACCGAAAATGTCAAAAGGCGAACGAAAGCGAAAACGTGTCGACATTTTGAGGGTGAATCTTGGAAAGTTCCAAACGGATCAAGGACTTTTTTGTCACGTTATTTGACGATGGACTAGTCGAAAACCCACCATTTTGGTTCCAAAACCAAACAACCATCCATGACTTGGAAAAAAGCCTTCTCACCAACAAAGGAGAAATTCAAGGTGTCAAGGTCGACGTTTGATTCCCGCGTGTTTTTTTCAAAACACTGAAAGAATCACTTCAGTAAAATAATTGAAAAAGAGAGCCATTATAATAGACTTTTATTACAAATACCAAACAGGAAGATTACGGGAAGTTATCATGAAAAAATAACACGGGAAAGTGTGCGCTGGAGTGCTGTTTTACCAAGACCAGCTCGGGCTCACAAGGTCGCAGTTGCGGTGCCTGCCATTCAAGAAACCGCTTTTGGATTGCTTGATCACCCATTTTATTTGCTAGATCCATCTCTTAGCTACTCTTATCAATTGCAATTTCTTAAAAAAACACTTCACAGGCAAGAAATTTGGCGACGATAGCGAAGTGACTAGTGATTTTGGGGCATTTTGGTAGAGTTTTGAAAGATAAGGTATTTCTATGGGAATATTGGGATTAGAAAAGAGATCGATTCATTTTATTTACTTATTATGAGACTATGTAAAAAATGAAATCATTTTTTTTACTGTAATAATCGTGTATCACCTTCGTTACCATTACTTTTGGATCAACCCTCGTAAGTTTTATTATGGAAACTCTTTTCAAGATTTATATATGACCCAAGAATTATTTATGATCGTGTTATTCGTTTTTTCCATTCGTGCCCAGACAGTATGACGTCACGGAGCGTAGCTTACGCGAACTTTGACCTCTCTAAACACCCTCTTGGGTAAAAATAACAAAATGATTAATTGGCTACCTGATACAAGGGCCATATATTATTGCGGAAATATACGACGGTGTTGCGTCCTTCAGATAAGTTCAGCTGGATTAACTTGTTAGTGGATATGTTTCCCATTTTGTTGCAGAAGGTTTGCTTCATGGGAAAACAAAATAGGAAAGAGGATTGTAAAGGATGAACTAACAATTTTTATAGTGTTCTTAATTCATCAAGAACTGCAGAACACATTGAATGCAGGGTCTCCAATATGCACCTTATAGACTACCACCTTATGGAGTTGAGAAATAAACATCTGAAGTGTGAACATTGCAACAAAGCGTAAACTTTAGGTTCATACACAAAAACAACATACATGGTACAAAATTATACATAATTATTTGTTACAATGGAAAATAACATACTTAAGTAAATTATCAAGATTTTTCCTCCTTTTCTGGTTACATTTACCAACCTAATACATATACATATATTCTCTTTTAACAACTAATTCTAATAAATCACACTGTCTTGAAAAAAAATTCTGGTATTGTTTTAACAGATGTAGAGAGTAAGATATTTGTAAAACAGTTATTGATTTGCTTGACATATTAAATAAAAGGTTTTTGTTTATTTTTTCAGCATGTATAATTATGAATTATTTAACTTGTGTCATTTAGGTAGATGGAAGAAACATAAACATTTTTTCTTAGGAAAATACCGCAGAAATCAATAAAAAATGTTTATTCAAGAATTGCTTAAGTAGATGAGCTTTTAAAATTAAGTCATATCAGTCAAGATTTTTAAAGAAACTCTGACCTACTTAGTATATTTTAAAATATAAGGTTTAAAACTACGAACAAACTTGCTGACAAAGATTGTCTACTCGAAAGCGGTGCAAACCAAATATTTTAGTTAGCTACATTGTATACTGTGATATTGTACCTAGATTTACTCTACATTGTATATAACATGTTATTCTCGAGGTGAGGTACTGTCGAGTATCGAAATTTTGACATTTAGAATGTACTGCCAAAATATTTCCTACGACAGCCGTCGGAGGCGCTGATCAGATTTTCATACAAAACTCGATGACAGGTCGGTTGTCGGTAGTCGATAGTAGTAGAGAATCGAGCTACTGTAGTGTAGTCGGTACTAACTAGTACCTATCGAGAGTTTGAAATTTAAAATGTTCTTGAAAATCAGTTGTGCCTGTATCTGTGGGTAGCGCTAAATAATAGCGCGGTTTCCACAATCGGGTACTAATGCATTGCAAAGATAGTACCTATAGCGCTGATCACATCATCATACAAAAATTGTCGATAGTCTATAGTGGTAGAAATTTGCGCTACTGAGCACATTGTATTTTGCACCTTTAGAAACAGAATGGCGTAAGATTGAACCAGTATCGTGTACCTTAAGCCTTTATTCTCCTAGCCGTGTGACTTGAAGTGCCACAGTACAAACAACTTTACACTATGTTATTTCTTGTGGGTACTTTGTTAACAGGCTTCAGCTCACTGTTTTATTTGCTTATAATCCTGAGCCTAATCTGTGTCAAAATTCGTTTAGTTGTGGACGCTACTGAGATTTTTGCGACGTACTTGCGACCCCTTAACTCTTAACCTTATATCTTATATTTATGTATTTAAGAAAATACTTTTAATTTGTGTATATCTTAGATAAGTCGCTTTTATTGCTCTGAGATAGATACCTGAAATATTACAAAGGTTCCAACCGTACTTGAATACTGGATGGACTAAAATCTCACTACCGCTATTGATTTCAAAAGAAACAATGCTGCAAACTCTATTATCTTTTTGTAATCACCGCCAATTAAAGGCTAATTAGTTAGTAATAACATAAATAGACGTGCACTCTTATTCATCACGTAGTTCAAGAAGGTACCTATACCTATGATGTTTTTGTACTGCGAGTGAAGGAAACCGGTATGAAAATGTGACTGTCGTAATTGTTGAAGGTGTGTTTTTTTCCTGCTCACAATTGCCTGTAGGTAACCTTAGTCATAGAAGCACGTAATGTTGGCGTTATTCATATACAAATAACAGCAAAAGTGCCTACTGTATACACATTTTGGCCAAAGTAAGCCGAGTTGTCCGCGTAACATAGTTCTTACGGATAAAACTGTATCCAGTGTAAAAATAACATCACGCCTGTTATAAAAAGCGATAGGCAGAGGTGTATCAAATACTATCAGTCTCAAAGCAGTATACAGCAATAGACTCGTCCCTTATTTAATATTGCTGTACTCGGCGTACTTTACCGAACTCCGAGCTACTCATAACTTTTTATCTCTCGCGTTGTTTAATTTATAATAGGATACAAAATTTTACATAACTAGCTGACCCGCGCAACTTCGCTTGTGTCACATAAGGGAATGGGTTAAAATTTTCCCCGTTTTTGTAACATTTTTTACTGGTACTCTGCTCCTATTGGTTGTAGCGTGATGATATATTGCCTATAGCCTTTCTCGATAAATGAGCTATCTAACACTGAAAGAATTTTTCAAACCGGACCAGTAGTTTCTGAAATTAGCGCGTTCAAACAAACAATCAAACAAACAAACTCTTCAGCTTTATGATATTAGTATAGATTATTATTCAAGAATTACTTAAATAGATGAGCCGAGCTACTGTTAACAAATATTACATAATAGATAAGAAAGAAACATAGCACTTTACCTGACCGTACAATCGAACTGTAAACATCGTGATCAGTTGTCCTATGACAACTGATCACGATGTCATAGGACAACTGATCACGATGTTTACCGTCCGGGCCACAGACGCATTTTACAGGATAAGGTTTTGCCAATAAGGCTGACTAGGCTCACGGTTTTCTGGCCATGAGTCAATCTGTGCAGGTAAAATTGAAGCGATGTTAATACGTGTAGTATGTGGCTTAGCCATGAGCGTTCTTTTGTTTGTCATACCTATGTGGTTATGGCTCATTAGTACACAACAGTGTTGACATCAGTAGTGCACTGTCCAAGGATAACGTTGGTTTAACTTAAGCACTGATTCATCTGTTCGAACTGTATCTTCTAAAATATGTAAACAACTATCAACATTTTGCATTTCGTTTGTATAAAACATGATTAAATTAAAATGAGGCACTTAAAAAATATGTCAACCTGTGTGTTATCCCGATTTTTACCCACAAATTAAATCGAATATTCATATCACTCCCATCTAGACTACAATACACAATGTACTCATACATTACCTAATCACACATTTTCCCATAGAGGTAAGTTGAGACCAGAGATAGCCACTGGTGTGCTATATCCTTACAAACCTCCCTTGCTTCATTCGTATCCCTTAATCTTGGGTGGATATCCATACTAATATTATAAAGCTGAAGAGTTTGTTTGTTTGATTGTTTGTTTGTTTGTTTGTTTGAACGCGCTAATCTCAGGAACTACTGGTCCGATTTGAAAAATTCTTTCAGTGTTAGATAGCCCATTTATCGAGGAAGGTTATAAATTTGGAATGGAGATATTTTGATACCCGAGAAAGGACATAGGCTATATATCATCACGCTACTGCCAATAGGAGCAGAGTAACAGTAAAAAAAAATACAAAAACGGGGAACATTTTCACCCATTCTCTCATAAGTGACGCAAGCGAAGTTGCCCGGTCAGCTAGTTATAGAATATTTGTTAATAAAAAAAGATTAAAGGTGAGTTCTTTAAAAGTTCTACAACAAAACGTAAACGACTGATAAATAAAACAACGAAAATAAACGCGCACTACAGGAAAAGAACACGCATAATTGTAGCCATTTACCAGCAGATAAGAATTGACCGTAAGCGGTAGACAGACAGATTAGCTCCTAACAATACGACGGCTATTCTGACTGTGAAACAGGAAGCAAGGCGCCTCGGATTCTATCTAAGTAGGTCGATAGCTTGTTTATTAAATCCAACCCCGGTTTGACCCTGTTTATAGCGACTAGAGACGGTCACGAAGGCAGCGCCGCTCCCGCACAGTTTTTACAAGTTTTTATTAGGAACTAGCTAACTATATTGTTTTTAGAGACGATCTATATAAACAAGAAAACTTTGCTATACTTTTAAAACTCTTCTTAGTTCAATAAAGGTCTTGCACTAAGAATGGCTTGACGACAGATTTGAACGAATTTAAAAACAGACAAATTGAACCACAATTATTTATCGATCGAAAAATTAGTTTACTATTTAGCAGTTATGCTCACATCAATTATTTTAATATCAAAGGAAAACCAGAGAAAACCTAAACTCCTAAGATCTTTAAAATAGTTCTTGAAGGTATGTAAACCGTATTTAGCTAGAGAAGTAGACTAAAGACCTGTCTCCCTCATTGCGGGAAAAGACGCTTGTCCAGCAGTGGAACAATGAACCTAATAGTGACTTTTGTCAAATCCTAAGATAATTTTTCAGTTAAACTGCAAAAATTAACATACGATTCCACATAATAATCACTGTCACACTTAGTACAGGTACATAAGTAAATGGATTTTGGTCAGGTGCGGTATCAAGTTGTTTACTTTAAAACCACAAACTTATAGTTTGTTATTTTCCTTTTCAGTACCGAGGTAGGTACTGTTGTTCGTAGTCAGCAGTCCCTTTTGATCGGTAAAGTCATGGTATAGATAGTCTTGTACTACCAACCACAGGAAGGAAAATACCACTAACCAGTTTAAATTAAATACATATAACAAAATAATACATACACATTATATTTAAGTCGAATGCAGAGGAGTATGACATCACCCTAGTTTTACCATTTCCCAGGCGGCGACCCTATACTAGGGGCGTCTACAGACTCCAGACTTCTATTGAGAAACATCGAGTTTGAAAAAAGAATCACTTTTTCGACCCAGAAATCGAACTCAGAAAGGCTTCGGATCGACTTTCTTAATCAGCAGTAGTATAAAAAACTGCCTAAATTCTACAGGTAACAGGATAATTATAAACATAAATCACAACAATATAATATTCATTAAAATAGGCTAAAAAGTTAAAGTTGGAATATTTAAGACATCTTTGTATTTTACGTCTTAAAGTCGCGAAGTCAGGTGAGTTTGATTACTTTAACTGAACGTTTTTACAGTAACAGCTGGTGTTGGAATGACTGTTTGACACTATTATTTATTCTGTTATTCAACTTCTGACAAGGCTAGGCCTTCTAACGGTTATATTTTTTTTACTTTTCTGCTTTATTTTGACATGAACGATGTCGCAAACAGTCTAATAATATTGCACGTTATAACTCAACAAAAAATTCTAAGTTAAACTTCTCACATCATGAACAGTTACAAAATGAATCACGTTTTGTAGTTTAAAAGTTCTTTCAAAATAACTTCTCTACGTTACTAGACCCTCTTCCTTAGTGCCGTCATTCCTGCTCCATAAATGTCCAACTTGAGTCATTCTTTACGAGTTATTTTATCGATTTAGTTCACCAAAACATTCGTAGTTATTAAGTTGGTATCACAAACAAACCGGGCTTCAACTAGAAATTATTACGATTCTTGCGATTTCGTTTTAAGGGCTTTTGGCTAACAATACTTTGTTTACACATTCAGGGGTATTATTTTCGAGGTAATGTTTAATCCGAAGGTACTATAGTACTTATTATTCTGTGCCGAAGGTGATAAAACGTAGTGACCCGCAGATTGACTGGTAGAGAATGTCTTGGACATTGAGTCCGCTTTTATTCTATGTATCTAAGAGTTTTTAATAAATAGCCGGTGTGTAAGCTACGCTTCAAATGTTTAACACGGCATTACTGCCATTAAATAAAAAAAGGCAGTAGTAACATTTAAGCACTTATAGTTTTCAATAAATCTAAATCAATATAAAATAAACTATTCATACCAAACACAAATACGATAAAATGGTGGAAATGTAATCTGAAATAGTACCTTATTGACACATCGTTCTAATTTGTGTCTTAATTTAACAGGTTAAGGTGTATTTTGGCACAAATATAGCCAGTCCTATTTATAAACACCTTAGTAGGTCACAGGATATTTTTCATTGTGAAATATTGCTGTGTCACTATTTGCCAGAACTAGGTTTAAGTTAAAATTTTATTTTTCTGTTTTAATGTGAAGAAAGTTTATGATTTTAAGTTTCATATCTATACTTTAAATCGGTACTTGTACGTAAATATGAAGGCTATGTATAACTCTCTAATTATAATAATTTAATTTTATATATCACACATAAACCCATAAATACGCACTAATTATTGCAATAATTATGCCGATGGCATTGACTTATTTTGGTCCGTGAAAGCGATTATAATTATGTCTCCACTAATTTGTATGTTGTATCAATAGGTACGTATTATATACATTGATATCAATTTAAATGATCTAAAACATCCCTATATATATGTAAAGAGAAAAATATGTCTGTTTTTTTAAAGAGGTAGGTATAAGTATAAACTTTTAAAGACTTTCAGCCATTAGCCAAGTAATTTAGCCAAGTCTTAGCCAAGTATTTGCCATGGTTCCTCTTTAGCATTGGAGAAATCGATAACTATTTATATTACCCATGGAATTTTGAAAATTGATTGCAGTCTTGCCATGCGTTTGAACGTATGCTTAGGAGGCGAGCACATGCTCATACATACATACAACCTCTAAGTAGAGGTTTGGAATAATGCTATGTGGCCATATTAAGCGGCTGGCCATATTTAACCCAAGTAAAGGTACCTGGATCAGCCAGCAAACACATATTTTTTTGAAATGACATAAAAATATGTGTGCTTTGCTAGTGCTCTTTATAATAAACATATGCTAAGTATTATGTCATGATTTAATATTTTGTTAATGAACATACTATTTAACAAACACGAGTGAAGCAATGCCGCGATTTATACCTTCGTTTACTCTTTCAACAAACCATTGTTACACGACGTGTTTTGAATTCTATAGAATGATTAATTTTACTAGCGGACTGGCCCTACTTTGTCCAGATATAGTTAAATTTATCACGTTGATCTCGTGAGAAATTTGACTCTAGCAATCTCATATTCGTATGGAGTCGATGGGATCGAAATTCCCGTCCCAGATTCTTGTCCCGTCAGTTACAAATATTTTTTTTAGCCCATAATTGTCCCACTGCAGGGCAAGGGTCACCTCCCAAACTAGGGGGAGGAGTTAGGCCTTAAGTTCACCACGCTGGCTAAGTGCGTGTTAGGGACTTTGCATGTCCTCAATATATGTGTTATAAAAATTTTTAGGCATGCAAGGTTTCATCACGATGTTTTCCTTCACCGTTAGATCAATTGGTAATTATTTCTAACTCATATAACTTCGAGAAGTCAATAGCCGGGTCAGAGCTAGGTCCCTTTTATTTCAGATTGAAATGCACGGGACTGAGATATAGCCTCGCGAGGCTGCTCGCTCAGTCAGGACCCGGCTATTGGTGTGTTGCCTCGGATTCGAACCTGCCCGCTGCTGTTGGTGGTGCTAACTTAAATCTATCACTGTCACAAATGTATAAAAAAATAATTGTCCAATTTGCTTTTCTTGTTCAAAAGTTATGCGTGTTCATACATTTCGGTGACAAATTTTTATTTATGAAGATTATTTCCCGTTATGTTTCTTATAGGCTATAGGTAGTTATCAATTTGTTTATAGCCAGTGGTTTGTAATTCAATTTAAAGTTGGAAATAATATTTATTGATTAATTTATCCTGAAATTATTAATTGACTGATTAACGCAGCGTCGCCTGCATGCGTGTTCAGAAAATTCGTAGCTAATTTTTGAACAAAAATATAAATAACCTATTTTTGCTAAAATTGATAAAAGATTGTACCATGAGAGTGCAACACACGGGTCAATGATTTCATTTTCCACAGCATTTTTTACCTTTCTAAAACTAGCCAAATCCATTCTAAAACTATTTATATTATATTACTAGCTGACCCGCGCAGCTCCGCGCACGCTTTTTTTTCTCTCCATAAAACCTTTTTCGTTCTTACATACAATTTTACAAAAACAATTCTAGTTAGTTCAGGTCTGTTATTTCATCTCATCATCAAGTAAATCATATGTCCGTCTCCCGGCTCCAAGCTACACCCCTCTACCAATTTTCAAACCAATTGGTTCAGCCGTTCTTAAGTTATAAATGGTGTAACTAGCACCTCTTTCTTTTATATATTATTATATTATATGTATAGATTGTAAACTGCTGCGATATTATGTAAATTTTGTTATTTATTTTTGTAAGTTATAAGGAAGGAAAAGTTTGTAAATCCAACCAACCTCATCAAACCTTTATCAAATTAAATTTGTACGAAGTAATAAGAAGTTATTTTGTTCAATAGTTTCCTGAAAAATAATATAATAATAATAATAATAAGCCCGCAGGGCACCTTGAGGCGAGGTGACGGGGAGTAGCGACCCCGCGGTACCTGAGTGCTCCAGGGGGAAGTCACCCTTCCTCATCTCCGGCTTGCCTTAGTTGGCTGGTCGGAGTGAAAACTGACGAGGAAGCGGTCCCCCGCCTCTGGCTTGCCTTCATTGGCCGTCCAGAGTGGAGTCGCAAGAGCAGAGCTCCCACTCTGTTCGGAGGACGGATGCTGAGCGTAAGTGGCTAGTGGGCCAGTGATGCCGGACCCTCAGGGAGCAAATGATCTGAGTTTAACGTCCAGCGAGGCCTCTCCGTCCTTCAGCCGCTCACGTCCCTGTTGCCCTCTTGTTGCATTTTCAGCGACTAGTTTAGGGGGCCCAGTTTGTGAGTTGGCAAGTCTCCGTCTGCCACTTATACATGTTTTTAACATAGTTATCGGCAGGCGCCATAGTTCCCGTAATTTCCTAGTTTCCCGGTCCATAAGCACCTCATCCAATAGCCCAAGTAGTTTTTCCCTTTAGTTTTGCCATAGTCCCACACAGTCCGGTGACTGTCCTTGGATGCACTTTATAGTGTAGACAGGGATAGTCACCGGATTGTGACACCTTACATACTTTTTGAATATTAAAGCTGTCTAAATGGGCCTCTACGTGTTGGCTTCGGCCCCACGCACGCCTTCTAAAAGTCCGGGACTCTATAGTCCCGAGATAATGAACAGACATACATAATAATAATAAAGCCCTTTATTCAGATAAATTACAATTTTTGCTTAACTACTTTAATCTAACTTATTATGAAATGATTCACTCAAATGAAATCTAGTAACTCGTCTGTTTGCCAATCGGCAAAGGCCTCCTCCAATCTTAACCATTCTTTTCTGTTGTCAGCCACCCTGCTCCATGTCACCCCCGCCATCCTCCTCAAGTCGTCATCCCATCTTTTTGCTGGGCGACCTCTTTTTCTTATACCATTTCTTGGGTACCATTGTGTGACTTTCTTGCTCCACTTTTCTATTCCTCTTGCCATGTGGCCTGCCCACTTCCACTTGAGTCTATTTGTTTTTATGGCTATGTCATCTACCTTGGTGTTTGACCTTATGGTATGCTTCCTTACCCTATCCTGTTTCTTTATACCCATCATGCTCCTTTCCATTGCTGTTTGGCATACTGTCAGTTTGTTGGTGTCTGATTTAGTCAGTGCCCATGTTTGGCATCCGTACGATAGGACTGGAAGTATGCATGTGTTGAAAACTTTAGACTTCGTCGCCATGCCAATATGTTTATCTTTCATCACTTCCTTTAGGCTCCAATATTTCTTCCAACTATTGGTTATTCTTCTTTGCACCTCTTTTCTTATAGTGTCTTCTGGTGATATAATTTGGCCAAGGTAAATGTATTCTTTGACAAACTCAATCTTACTTTGGCCCACAATTATAGCTTCTGTGTCAGGTCCGTTTGTCATGGCCTTAGTTTTTTCGGCGTTTAGTTTAAGTCCCATCTTTTCGCTTTCTAGTGTGATGTCATTTAGCATTGTACTTAGTTCCTGAGGTGATTTGGCAAATAAGACAATATCATCAGCGAATCGTAGGTTTGTCAAGAGGTCTCCGTTTATGTTTATACCATAATCATTCCAGCAAAGGCTTTTAAATATTTGTTCCAATACTGATGAAAACAGTTTTGGTGACAATGGATCTCCCTGCCGTACCCCTCTTTGAATTTTGAATGTTTCGCCTTTTGTTTCCAGCTGTACACGAGCCATACTTTTCTTATAGATGTTCTTGAGTAAATTTATATATTTGGTTTCTATTCCTTGATGGCTCAGTGCCTCCCAGATCTTTCTGTGGAATAAGGAGTCGAAGGCTTTGCTGAAGTCTATAAAGGCAAGATAATATGTAAGATTGTATTCTTTGTACTTTTCCATGACTTGCCTTAATGTGTGTATGTGATCTAGTACTGAATACCCACTGCGGAATCCTGCCTGCTCTTTTGGTTGGTTTTCATCCAATTTTTTCTCAATTCTTTTTAGTATAACCTTTGCAAATACCTTGTATATATTGGACATCAGGTTAATTGGTCGGTAGTTTCCAATATTGTGTTTGTCGCCTTTTTTGTACAGCAGAATTATATGTGACTTTGTCCACTGTTCTGGGATCGATTCTGTCTTTAAGATATCATTGAATAAGCTTGTGAAGATAGGAGCTAAGACTTCTTTGGCTTTGGTCAAGATTTCGTTGTCAATGCCATCTGGACCAGGAGCTTTATCTGAACTTTGCGTTTCTATTGCCTTTTCAACTTCTCTTTGTAAGACGCACGGTATATCACTATCAGTGTCAACTGCAGGGTCCAGTTCGCATTCTAACTCGGAATGTTCTTGTCTGTATAGCTCTTTATAATAATTTGTAGCTATGGTCTTGATATCTACTCTTCGACTTTTATTTATTCCCCCAGCATCTCTGACTTTCGTGATCCATCTCTTCGAGTTGAGCAGTTCCTTGTGAGCTTTCTTAATACCTCCCGATGCAATAATATGTCTTTCTATTGTTTCCATTCTTGATTGCTTCCTATCTTTTCTTATACTGTGATTAATCTCTTTGCTTAGTTCTGATATGCGTCTTCTTTTGCTGTCGGAATTTATGGAGCTGATCAGTTCTTTCCTTTCTTCTAGTAGGTTCATAGTCTTGCTAGAAAACTTCTTTGTTTTTTGTTCTTTTTCTCTGACTGTTTTTATAGCTGAAGTTATTGAGTTTTCGATCCAGTTATATTTGTCTTGCACCTCCATCTTGTTGGTATCTTTCATGTAATTAACACATTTTTTTGCCAAATTTGATACAATGTCTTCATATTGTTGACTGGTACGCTTGATTTTTGTCGGATTATATTTGGGTCTTGGGTTTTTATGCTTTTGTATTCTGAGCTCAGCTCTGACCATTCTATGGTTTGTGTTGAAGTTAAATCTGTTGACTACATTTGCATCAGTGAAGTATTTAGGTTTATTCGTGAGGATAAAGTCTATCTCATTTTTATATGTGCCACCAGGAGATACCCAAGTCCATTTCCTTTTAGTTTTCTTTTTATATTTACTGTTTAAGATAGTAAGATTGTTTCCTAATGCCAGGTTGATAAGTTTTTCTCCGTTCTTACTTCTTTTTGTCCCGTAGGTGTGTGGACCTAGCACAGTTTCTTCGCCTGGTTGACATTCTCCAGTTTGTGCATTGAAATCGCCCATTACTATCAGATTTTTGTGTGTGTATTTTATTATCGTCTCGTTTATGTCATCATAGAACTTGTTTGCGGTTTCCTGATCTGCTTTTTCTGTTGGGGCGTAGATTTGCAATACCGACCATATGTCTTTATATAAGGGGAGTTTTATATTGAGTAGAGCTATTCGGTCCGATATGCCGATGAACTCTTCTACATTAGCGATTAGATGTTTCTTAATCAAGAACCCAACGCCATTTCTTCCTGGTATTTCCCCTTTGTAATAAAATAAGTAGTCACTTCGTTGTAGAATTTCTTCCCCATCTCTTCTTATTTCGCTTAAGCCCAAGATATCCCATTTTATATCTCTGAGAGCGTTTGTTAATTCTGCTAAGTTGTCATCTGTTTTTAGCGTAAGGACATTTAATGAAGCAATTTGGACTGTAGTTAGGGCATTGTCTTTGTAGTTGTCGTCGTCGATGAATTGGTTGTGGTAGCTGTGGTAGCTATTTTCTTGTTTTGGAGGGTGATAGTCTCTTACTCCCACGGTGACCAGCCGGCTTGGGAGAGTATTTGGTTTTGGTGTATAATTTTGTTGTTTGTTGTGCTCTGGTTTTCGGGGGCTGAGTGATGTTGGTTGCTATTGTTGGTTTTTGTCTGTATGAGAATTGGATCTAGATCTGGGCTTGATCAAGTGTTCATATGCATGAATTTTGTTTAGTTTAGTGGGGCCCCTTTCTTCTTTTTCCTTATTATTTTCTTGTAAAGGAGATTTAGAAGGGGAACGCTTCCTTTTGTCGTTTCTTTCTTCATTTTCCTTTCCCTGTTTTGCCTTTCCCTTTATCACAATTTTGTCATAGTGAATGTGAGCTATGTTCCCTTTATTAATCTCCTCTTTTTGTTTTTCTTTTAGTTCTTTTCTCTTTACTAATACATCCTTTGGGAAGTCTTCCGTAGCATAGCTGTTTGTAGGGAAATACTTGTTGTTCTTCAGAATTTCAATTTTCCTCCAAACCAAGGTAAGCTTTACCAATATGGGCCTACGTTTCATGCTCCCTCTTTTCCCTAGTCTATATACTTCACTAATTTCCCACTTATCAAAGTTTTCCATTTTACCATTGCTGCCTACTTCATTAAGAGTATTTAGAACAAGTTCCATGAGTTGTGTATTGTTTTCCTCTGTTTCCTCTAAACCATGTAATATCACATTGTTTTTCCTTACTACCCTCTCTAATTCGTAAGTTTTTCTCTTCAGTGTAGTTACTTCCTTTTTAAGTTTCAAATTTTCTTCGACTAGCGGAGTGAGTTTTTCCTCTATAGTTGAAGTTACGCTATTAGTGAATTTTTGTGTCAGATCTTCAACTTGTATGCTAAACTGATCCTTCACATTGTTTATTTTCTCGTCCATCTTCTCTAAAAACCTTTGTAGCTGTTGTTCCATTTTCGGACTTAATAATTTTGGTGCAATTTTTAATTTTGGTCCGATTTTATATTATTCAGTTTTTGTTGGTATTATTTGTTAATGGCAACACTGATGTCGAAAATGTCAAACTGTCAAATGACGTAAACACTAAACTGACAAGGTTATTTGTTCAATTTAGTAATCTTTTAAGGCTAATATTTGAATATATCCAATGTTCCTTGTGAAGATAACGTTTGATGTTGTAATTCGACTCACATATTCCCCACTGTAGACGTTTTTAACACTGATCGCGCACTTAATCACTGATTTTGAAAAACTTTAATCGAGAGCGCAGTTTCACGTTGTGTACCGTTTGACAGCCACCCGCCGAAAAAAAAAAAAAAAAAAAAAAAAAAAAAAAATAATAATAATAGTTATAAATATATTATTTGTTTTATTATAGTTTCGGAACAAATATTCCTACGTTGTTGATAATATTACTCATATATAATTATGAAATAAATAGTATTTAAATGACATTATGTTCAAGGGTTTTGTACTTAAAAAGCGATATTAATTCATGTTAAGCCCTCTCTCGAAATCATCAACAATGATGACGAACTAAAACACTTTGATATGAGTAATATGATTATAATTTACCAATAGCTTTTGCGGGAAATCCCAGTCCACAATTAAAATATTTATCACAACATAATATAAATATATTTAGTAGCTCTTTTCCGGGATATCATCTAATATCCTGCCTTTTTATCAAACTCGGTTTAGTCATTTTTATTTGACTCATATAAACTAATAATATAATGCCGATGTTTTTACACATATTCAAATACGGGTATTAACGCGAACACGCATTTTACCTAAGATTGTCTGACGTTTTGGTGCAGGATAGCCGTGGTCGCCGACTGATTCCCGTATTTAATTAAATATTACTCAAAGACGGCTGACAATAGTGATCTATCAACGCACAGCCCAAACCACTGGATCGGGCTGAAATTTGACATGTATGCAGATGTTATGACGTAGGAATCCCTTAAAATAAAGAATTTTGATCAATTTTACTCCAAATGAGATAGAATAGGGGATAAAAGTTTGTATGAAAATTCTGTCCTAAGTAAAAAACCACGCGGACGAAGTCGCGGGCAAAAGTTAGTTCTAGTATATATTGAACATAAACAAAACTAAAATTGTTGCTACCCAAGTGAGGATTTTGGTGTTCTACCAATAACCGCTCCAATTTTAGTTTTACCAATAACCAACCAATATCTTTCCTTTATCACGATTCTCCATAGTCGGTGCTGTCGAGTATCAAAAGTTTGACATTTAAAATGTACTGCCAAAATAGTTCCTAAGACGCCCGTTAGCGGCGCTGATCAGATTTTCATACAACATTTCTCGATAGCTTGCCGGTTTTCGATAGTCGATAGTGCTAGAGAAACGAGCTACTGTACACAATACCTATTATTCATTAAAAACACTGAAAAAATTACGGCATTCTTTAGTATAAACTAAAAAATACAATCGTCTTTTTAATGTTTCTTTGAAGAATATTATTGTCGCTGAATCATTATTTAGTTTACTCATTCAGGTAGTATTAAAACAATACTAGCTGTTCTGGAAACAACCACAAGAGGTAAGTATCTATAAATCGTGGTACAACTTCAATGAATAACATAATATTTATGAGTAATTAATTAAGTAATTCTTGAAACAATATTACTAACGACGTCACGATTTAAAGTCCTTGGAATGACAAAGTTGTCAAATACTGCTCTTCCTCTAGATGTACTTTATATCCATTGTTGTTTTGTTCGTAAAAGTCCCTGCAGCGGCAGCGTAGAAGTATTGAGACGCTGAAGAATAATACTACGAATAAGTGCCTTATCAGGTGTTGTCAAAAGTTATAGACCGACAGTTGTCGGTCTGCCTCTGATTCTGGGGACCCTCATTGCTTTTTCGACTCGAGTTTATCCTCATTTTTTTTTTAGCCTACGGGTGAGCTCAATCCGTCACTGTTCTGGACACTTCTATTGCAATATATTCTCACGTATCGATGTAATCTCATCCAATTCATTTAAAGCGTTAGATTCTTAACGCACTTGAAAAAGCTCACGAGAAGGAGCCGATGTGTGTACTCGTGATCACTTCCACGAGTTTTCTCTGGGAAACAAAACATGATGAATTCTTTAATATAACATAAATAATTTTATAGTAAATAACTTAAAAGAGACTGAAAGTCTTCGCGTGCATTATTTATCTTGATTATAATTCTTTGTATTTCTCATTTTTACACAGTAGGTAAAACAAAGCGTCAGCAGCATAAGTTTACGGGTCACGGACGTTCTAAATCTGTTCTAAATACATTCTTTACGAACCTTGCCCACAACGCTCTGTACTAAGTTGTTGGACTATAATAATCCCTCTTTTTCTATTATTTTCAGTAGTGACGTTAATCGTTCTCCTTTAGATAGTAGTGCTTGATATGATGACATCGACAAAAGGTTTATTTCCTAAAACTAGACTTTTTTTGTCAACTCTCCTCAAATAACGTATCAAAAACAAAATCATGAATAAAAAAAAATAGCTATTTAATAAATCTTTTGTACAAAAGGCCTTTAGAACTTCGAGTTGAATTTATTCTATGGTTTAACTAGCCGCATCTAAAACAATAGCACGCGTCGACACGCCTGTAAAAGCTTAACCGGTAATAACAGATATCTTATCTAGTTAATCGATGTACGAGGAAATGAACGTGAAAGAAAACCCTTCAAGTGGCCCACTTAACTAATGAGACGGTATTTAAAATGCCTATGACTGTACACACTACGTCAGCATTACGTAATTTTCACGCTTTGTACCGAAAACATGAGGGGTGATGTCACCAAACCTTCGTAAGGCAATTCTGTCGTCATCTTAGGTGGGCACGAAGGTTCTAAGATACGAAAGAATTGTTTGCTTAGAACACGTTAAATTGTTATAGGTACAATCTCATAAGTTTCCATTTAGGTATTTGCAAGGATGTGTAATGAAAACAAATCACACAGGTATGTGTGTGATTTGTTTTCCCAGTCGACCATGTAGGTTCACGATCAAACAGAAGCAAAGATTATGTATGGCAATAAAAATACGTATGAAACTAAGAAATTCCTAGTTTTTGCATTCATTTCGTACTACAAGACGTAGATCTCTTCATATATACATAGGTAGTCGAAGTACTTACATAAAATAATGTAATCATTAATAATACCTAGCTCTAAATAAATATGCCTTCTTGGTTTTCAAGAGAAACTTATTACTAGTAACGCCATCTAGTTCCGTATTATATAACAACTTCCATTCAATATACACGTTCAACTTTTGCTACTCTACTAAAACAATGTATTCATTCTACCCATATCAAAGAGATGGCGCTAGTTGGTAGGATTAATAAAAAAATATTAACTGTGAATC
Organism: Anticarsia gemmatalis; assembly: GCF_050436995.1. Lineage (NCBI taxonomy): Eukaryota > Metazoa > Arthropoda > Insecta > Lepidoptera > Erebidae > Anticarsia > Anticarsia gemmatalis. The sequence continues at coordinate 7,604,111 of NC_134760.1, forward strand.
TTCGACGAACATAATAAATTCTAACTAACTAACTCGAATGTATGAATTACATTCAAAGTTTGCATTTAATGATGGGTAACATCCATAAATCCTTTTATATTATAATAGATTTAGATATAAATCCTTTTACGCGAAACTTACAGATCGTATTTCATGAAATTTAGATAATTTTAACCTGGATTTGCTCATTTTTCTCCAAGAAATTACTTAATGCGAACTTAACAGTGATCAGAGGCTCGTATTACGTATTAATTATGAGTGCACTGTATTAACAATTAACAATACGCGTTCAAAGCATTCTATGCCTCGATCACTTGCCTGAGTAAATGTCACTGACCACTGTCGACTAGGAACCCCATGCGTAAAAGTCTAATAATCTATTATATTTAATGAATAGGGCAGAAAACGGCCATAAAGAAATATATACCTACACGTAGATATTTTTTAAACTAGTTCTTCCAAATATTTATTATACCAGTTTATTTATTTATACCAGTCTTTTACAAGGATCGACTGTCGGACCTCCACAACCCAGTTACCTGGGTTATAACACGGTACCACTCTGTAGGACTGGTTGTCAGACTTTTAAGCTTCTGACATCAATCTGGTAACTACTGTCAAAGATCTTTGAAAATATCAGCCCGGATCCACTATTTAACGCGCCATCCGGATCACGGAGAAACTTGGTATGTGTTGTCTGGTCACCCATCCAAGGAACACCCTCGGTAAGCGTAGCTTGACTTGAGAGATCGATCTGAGTAGCTGTGGTTATTTAATCACGAGCTCCTCCACTTCAGTACTATCTTACTAGAGCTCAAATATCATGGTAAGCATACTGTCAAGTTTGACATTTCATCAGTCCAAACATTCGTGCGGAAACAGAGCGCTGAGGTCGGAAAGGACAAGTCTGATTGATCATTTCTCTCGCTTCCTGCTCCACGAGGTCAACAACCATTGTTGGACGAGAAAAGCCGAAAACTAATTAGCCGTGATCGTAAAACGTCAAAGAGTACATTGCTGTTTATGTGTTAATCAATAAACGAATTGATGATAATATACGTCGTTGTAATTTAAATACTTGATTGGATATTTTTATGGAACGTTTATTAAGTATTAATTATGTTGTTTACATTGGAGATTTCGTATTTATCAATTTATCCTACATCATTGAAAAAGGGTTGAAAAATTACCTAACTTGTTTTCTGAGTGATGTCTTCTGTTAATATTAATCTTTTACTCTATAACCCTATTAGTATATACTTTTAAAAAATACCACTTTTCTATTTGACCCCTTACTTATCGCTAAATGTTAGACCCGATTCCATGTGAAAGCGATCTTTCAGTAAATACACACAAAATATCTCTACTTTTTCCCTTATGGGTAGACAGAGACCGAAGAACGCCACTTAGTACGATCTTTACAATCTTCCCTTGCCTCATTCACATCAATACATCATGATCATGCAGGACCGCTGGTTGCGAGTACTACGCACCTGACCTTTTTGCAACCACGCAGTGATTAAAGCTGGGAAATGAAAAATATTTCAATTTGAATCCAGATCAATAATAAATATAATTAAGTCCTTGATTATGCGTTCCTAATCAAATATAGGACAAGAAAAAAAAGTTTTTATGGCCTTTCTAATTAATACACAATGTCAGTAATAAGTAGAACTAATAAAATAATTGGCTTACCATTTTTTTAAGTACAGTGCCGTGCATTTTATTTAGGTATTGTAAATACATAATTTCACGCCTGTTATTCGAAATGTTAATGCTATATAGTAGGGTGCGAGCCTAATTTGCCGAGTACGTTACCAAACTCCACGCTACTATTGAGAAACATTCTAACATAAAAAAGAATAGACCCATAGCACTTTGCCCGACCCTGGAATCGAATCAGAGACCTCATGAACAGCAGACGGATATAATAGTGACTGCGCTTTGAAGGCAGTATAAATATTATCAGTTTTCACGCAAAATGTATCGATGGCTACCCGGTTGTCCATAGTAGCAAGAAACCGTTCATATACTTAAAAAAAAAACAGTTTAATTTCTATCATAAAAAACCGGCCAAGTGCGACTTGGACTCCGGAAGGTTCCGTACCAAAAAAATACGAAAAAAAACACGTTTATTGTATGGGACCCTTCCTTAAAAACTTTTTTTTTTAGTTTTTAGTATTTGTTGTTATAGCGGCAACGGAAATACATCATTTGATGATGAAAATTTCAGCTTCCTTGGGATCACGGTTTATGAGATACAGCCCGGAGACAGACAGACAGACAGCGGAGGCTTAGTAATAGGGTCCCGTTTTACCCTTTGGGTACGGAACCCAAAAAAATAGCAAATGTAGCGGCAGACAACCGTTTGCGACAGCGGACTTTAACTTCAAGGCGGTATCTTAAACAGGCATAACTGATTAGTTAGATTAGAATACAATAACTTTACTACACTTTGAACCCAATTAATCGATCCGTATAAGGCAAACAATACATTTCAACTTTTGACATACTAATAGACATTCCTAGACATGTTTTAAGCAACAATGAAATATTTATACTAATTGTAAAATAAATTGATGCATGTTTATTACCATTTCACTTAAAAACTATATACTGAATTACTGTTGATGAAATATAACACACAAATAGGGTTACCTGAGTAGAATACACTTCAATTGGAAAAATCATCCCGCATGTACTGATAACTTGTTTCGTCATCTGCCACAGCTAAACAGCTCATTTAATTTTGATATCATTTAACACGGAGAAAGTGAAAGATACTATCTATTTTAATAAAATCATAAATATGCTCAATAGAGAAAATCAAACATTGAAATTCGTGTGGAAATCAGAAATCTCTAACAAAATCTATGAAAATTCTGCCAGTAAAAGTAGATTACACATCGAAGTTTTGTTACAAGTAAATATCCAAGTATTATAAGAATTATGTAACTAATTCATCTAGACAGTAGTTAGTTTAAGTTCATGGCGTCTGTCATCAGAATGTGTCTTGCGCGGTATTCCGGTGACCTTTCAAAGAAGAGGTTCTTGCGAAATGTTTACGAACAAACTGACACACCACGACTATATTTTACGTAAATAATGTTCGTATAGAATCTTAGTAAGTGAGTATTTGGAGAAAAAAAATCAAATTAATTACATTATATTATGATTGTATTCAGACCCAATAATTCTGCGTCTTACTTTGCAAAGTTAAAACATGAGACCTTCTGTTTTTGGGCTGAAATAGCATATGTAAGTTTTATACAACCTTTTATATTAATTCCATCCATTCCATTTTTCATTTTCCATTAAATCTATGAAATTATATCAAATCGTAATTTTCTTAAAAATTAAGTCCCAAAATCTAAGTTTCATCTCAAAATATACAGAATTACAATGAATGCTGTTTGCTTGTTTATTTTTTTTTGCGTCAAAACGGCCGAACGTATTGGGTTAAAATTCGGCAAAGTACATTGAGTAAAACATCATACTATTTTCAACAACCGCGGACAGAGACACAGGCATAAGTAAGTGGAACTATAAATGGGACATGCACCGTCATCCACCAGGCTGCGCGACCGTGAGTTCACAACTGACTTTAGTAGGTTCTATTCTGAGAATAAGTTGTGCCAAATATAATGTCATGTAGTGAAAGGATCGATTCAGGCCCTGGTACGTCAGGAATGTCGGCACAGCCGCTGTAACTACATGTATACACGTCGTCTAACATTGGATTTAAACAATGCTATTTGTGTTTTGCAGACCGATAGGTACCTATAGTTTTACCCTCTTATTCATACAAATAAATGAAGTTATGAAAGGCTTATACAGTGTTTTGTTTCTTTCACTCCTTAGCGAAATCAAAAAGAGAAAACATATTATAGCAGCTTTTTACCTAAAATAGGTTTATAGTGTGTTTATGAATAAGAGGGTTAATCTTTTGCTTATTATGGCTAAATATTGACTTATCACTAACTAATACATTTTACTCTAAAGGAGGTATGACGTCAGGCATGCGACTGGTGGTAAAAACATTAAGCTAATCCCTTGACCACATGTTTTCTTTATCAAAATCCCAGTCCGATCTCACTTAACGTCGGATAAGAACAAAACAAAGAAGAAGTACTAACTAATATTATATACTCGTACCTCGGAGATTAACAAATAAGCTGAATTACCTCAAGTTTTCGTAGACACTTCATTGCACACGCAGATTGCAATGGCTACTTAGATGAAATAGGTTACTCATGGCGAGTAAGATTAAGTGAAAATGTACTTTGTTACAAGAAAAGTCGTATAAAAATCCAATGTAATAATGAGTTCTGGATTATAAATCTTCAGCCTTTGACACATTCCAGAGAAAACTACTTAAAATAGTTTTAAACAGGTTTATGATGTACGAGATAGTGTGCGTGTCATTCTGACAACATATTAATTGCAATTGTTCCTACGAGGCGATGAAGAAGTTTCCCAGAACTGAAAAGCTGTTGAACCGGTCTGCGAGCTGACATAGTTTTGTTTATGTAACCTAGAAAATGTACGACTTCTTTATTTACTCAGCGCATTTGTATGTGGGACAGTCATAAGTTAATACATACGTACATAATATTACGCCTTTTCCCATAGGGGTAGGGAGAGACCAAAGAACGCCACTTGGATCGACCCTTACAAACTTCCCTTTGTCTCATTCACATCCATACATCTCTTCATACATGACCGCCGGTTACGAGAACTACGCACCTAAACTTTTTGCAAGACATCACCGATTTGATCTGTGTTTGTTTAACTAGGGCGCCACCTCCTGGCGTTCTTTCTACATGACTAAACCACTATGGTCAAAGTTTAAATAAAGAAAAGTAAAATTGTATTATAGGGTGATCTTCTCCCGTTGGGGCCTTTAGTATTTTAAAGAATTGTTTAAGGGAATTAAGAATATTTTATAAAATGTCCTCACGATTTTTCCGTTCACCGATGTACCAAATTTTTTCACTTTCAAAACACATCTAGGTGTCCTGCCGCAAGCTTACTGCTTATGAATAGCTATAGTTAAGTCCAATAAAGTAATATTATGTAGCCATAATAATACTTTGGAATTTTATTTCAATATACAAAAACTTCCCCTACACCGCACAGGCGGTTCATTCCCGCTAGCAGGTAAAATAATTTTATTTTATCTTTATTAATGTTGCACATGTTACCTACAAAACATTTTTTTGCTGCTAATAGGTATTTCCCGGATTCAGAACCAGCCATTCACGCGTCAGTAAACAACCTGTAGTATACATATAATATGAAGCCCAAAAATTCTCGCCCCTTTTCAAAAGTAAATTGTTGTAAAGTAGAGCGAGAAGAATACTACACCTAGTACAGATCATAGCACCCATACGAGAGGCCTCCAACAGAAATAGGCCTCGAGCTGATTAACTGCCGGATCAAAATAGTTTCGTTATTGATATAAATATTAGATTACTTACATTTGTTATTCATAACTCGAGACGGAACAGTGTCCCCGTGCATTTTATCCATTGTCCGCACCAGATGCATAATATTACAATTGAGATCGAACGGTTGATTGTATCGGAACATTTTAACGAGTTGCGGACAATTTAATATGCACGACATCATGCTAACAAACTAATTAGTAATAGATAGAGTCTAAAACCCTTGCGTGTCAACATCAATTACATAATTTCAAACCGTAAAAAAATCTTACCAATTTTTTGCTTTAAAAAGCTATAATAGTGTCTAGGAGATACATGGCCCAAACTTGACTAAGAGAGACTGAGAAGTCTCAAACAGTATTCTTGATTACAATCAGACCGAACCGGGGCATTCTTTTTAGTATAGCTTAGAAGATTTCATGTGATTAATTTTTTTACTGTCACTGTACGATGAAAAAAATACTAAAATAGCTAATGAACCAGTAATGTAGAAGAAAAATGGAGATTATGGGAGTCATTGTCGTCATCGCTATCTGTATTCTTGAATTCGAGAGCAGATTTTTCAGTATACAATTACCCCAAGGTCCCAAAAAATATTTTGTATTTATCAATGGTGCCTACATCAATTTTAATATTAAGATCCATCGTACCTATCCGTCAACAAAGAACAGAATACACGAGAGCACAAACGAATGGCTCCAATACCTACTGAATTCCGCCGTGTTCGTGGCACCTTTCAAATAGAGTGTCACACAGCAGGTGACCGCACCAAAATGGCTTGTAATTGTTATTTAATCTCGATCTACCCATAATTTATTGCTTCAGTTCACGTGCTAAATTGTTCCAGGGCTGGCAAAACTCATTACTTACGATATTGGATTGATACATATTACAAATAATGAGGCAAAGGAAGTTTGTAAGGATCGTATCAAGTGGCGTTCTTTGGTCTCTGACTACACCTATGGAAAAAAGGCGTGATTTGATGTTCGTATGTACGTACTTATTACAAATGAGACTAGACTTCCGCCCGCGGGTTAGCCAGCGTGTAATTCCTCACTCTTCAAAATTGTATTTATGAAACTCCTTAGTACTCCTTTATACTCTCCAAGTAACATTCAATACATACTAAATTTCAGCTTCTTGCATTCAGTAGTTTCGGCTGCGTTGCCTGTCAGCTTAGAATCTAGACCAACACATAGTGAGTGCATCTGTAGTATCTTTCGTGTATCCGACTGCAGAGCAAGAAGTCAACATCAGTGACCCGTGGCTTGTTTAGCCGACGATGGTATATTTGACACAACTATTGTATTTGGATCTGAGGGAGGTTCAAGCCGGTGATTTGCAAGAAGTGGCTAAAGATCGGGCAAAGTGGCATGTCGGAGGCCAAGACACTTTTTGGGCCGTTGAGCCAACGGAGGAAGCAAGTATGTAAGTAAGTATTTTATTTTGGAAGTAACATCTGGTGCCAAGGTTTGCACAAACCTAACACAAACAAACCCTACAATGCTGTTTGACTATAGGAGATCCCTCGCATGGATTCAATTTAATTTGATAGTATCCAGTTTCTCCATACTTATTTAGAGGGAGAGGCAGCCCTTATGAACTGTGACCACTAACAAAACAATCATGAGATCACGACAATATACAAACGTTAATTATGACAGATAGGTTCAGAATTCATTGTTGAATAATGAGTATAATATAAGTATTTATAATAGCAATTACGTTTAGTTAAATTTTTTATTCTATTTATTGGTTTATAAGTATTTTAATTGTAAAAGTTTGTAGATTAAAACTAATATAAAAATGATAATTGTGACCGATATTAGTTCGTATATTTGCCATGTAGGACTTTGGTGACAAGATTAATGAAAGAAAAACAAAAATAACCTTTATCATGACACTAAGTACTGAAATTTAAAACACCTGAAAAAAGTACTCGCATGTACATTTTTATTTTTGTATCAGTAGTAGTAAGTATTATCTCTGTATTAAAGGAAAGTTCAAAATTCTCTAATTAACTTTCTGTTTCTGAAATACATTTAGCGGTTTATCTATACAATAACATTTAAGCTCATATAAAAATTACAGTTCGAATGGATAAACTACCGCTAAATGTATTTAAGAAACCGGGGGCGAGTTTCTCAGGGCATAAGTTATTTGTTGAGGGCCAGGTCAATCTACGGTAGTTTTTTTTAAGACATCTTCCGCACTAAGAATTGCTCTGGTGTCGCGGGGGCTTTTACCAACATACAAACAACGGTCATAGAGCACAACCAGACCCTAAACAATTATTTGTGGATCGCGCAAATCACTGCTCCGTGTGGGAATCGAACCCACGACCTCCCGACGCAGTGGTATCGGCGTGGCGGCCTAAGTCACTGCGCCACGAAGGCAGTCGTTTATTACACACATTGTAATACGCACTGTCCTCATGCGTACAAGCCTGCGCGTGAGCAATCAATAAACCAAACATGATTGCATACTAATAAACGACTAATCCGGTAGTGAAAATATCACTAACACTATTAATAATAATTCATATTGACACATACCTTTGTGTGGTGAACCGTTAAAGGGTATATTACTAACGAGAGCATAACTTGTAACAAATAGTATGATCGTGACAAAATCATACGCATGCTGTCTTATGAATAAACGTGTAAACTCTAATTTGTTATACAGTACTAGCTGACCCGTGCAACTTCGCTTGCGTCACATAAGAGAGAATGGGCCAAATGTTCCCCGTATTTGTAATATTTTTTACTGGTACTCTGCTCCTATTGGTTGTAGCGTGATGATAGGTATATAGCTTATAGCCTTCCTCGAAAAATGGGCTATCTAACACTGAAAGATTTTTTCAAATCGGACCAGTAGTTCCTGAGATTAGCGCGTTCAAACAAACAAACAAACAAACTGTTCAGCTTTATAATATTAGTATAGATTAGTATAGATAACAATTAGTTTATTACAAGAGCTTATTTGAGCAATAATTTGAGTGTTGTACTAACCAGCGAAAAATATAAATTACACTAAACTAAACTATGACTAATTAACAAAAATAAAATATTACAATAATTATAAAAATGATGTAGAAAAAAATCTTTTTTTATACAGTGTTTTGTCTTTTTAGTCATATAGTTTCAAAATTAATCAAAGGTTGCAAAATCTTTATACATATAATTCTTCTGTAAGTGTGTCACTAAACTTCTATTAAACGACTGGACCGATTTTAATGAAATTTTTTGTGTGTGTTCAAGGGGATCTGACAATGGTTTAGATTCACAATTTTGTCCGCTGGACAATGTTTTTTTATTTAATTTTTATGGCAAAACAACGTTTGCCGGGTCAGCTAGTACTGTAGAAAATAGGAGCTTATAGCGAGGGAAAAAGTTTTCTAGGTGGTAATCCAGGTTATAAGCTACCAGTGTACTAAATTTCGTTAAAATCTGTCCAGTAGCTTGTTCGTGAAAGAGTAACTAACATACATCCATCCATCACTATTTTATAAGCTTAGCCTAAATTAGAAGCCTAATCTGATAAAGCTTATCAGATCTCTAATAGATATTTAGAAGTAATGAAACCGGGCTTCAAGTGTATGGGCAGTGGTTACCAGTTCCTAATATGGTCACCATAAGTTCTTATTTCCTTTAATCAAGGCAAAGATATAAATGTGTAATAGTAGGCCACAAAACTATTATTAACTTAAACACATTATTGCAAACGATTATTACGCATTATTTCCGTATAGCAAAATACAATCACGAGGAAAAATATGTAAACAATTTTACATTATCAATCGTTCTTGTTCGAGCGAAAGTTTAAATTTTATTACGACTATCACACAACAAATGTCCTGTAACAAAATGTATGGTTGTAAGTGAGGCTAAAAAAGTTTGTAAGGATCGTACTAAGTACGTGTCTGCCTACCCCTATTTGAAAAAGACGTTATGTATGTATGTAGAATAGAAATAATACACATTGATCATAAAATTATTTTGAGGTTAATACGTAATCATTTTACTACTTCTATTCATAAACCCGCTGTGGAAAATGACAGTGTATACATATTTTTGCTTTTAACTGTACACTGTACATAGTTATGTTATAATTGTAGTATTTTATTAGTTATATACTCATGGCATGTCTGATTTTAAATATCTAATTAATAACTGGATAAACCGTGTCAGGTATTCTTTTATTTTTATAAAAATTACCCAAAGTTCTTTGTGTTAAGTTTCATAAAATCGGTCCCGCAGTTAGCCCTTAGGACATTCGCAAGTATAACTAGTTAAAATAGATGGCTAAAGACAATAGAAAAGAGAAACTCAAGCTGACTGAATAGAAAGCTATATACATCCTTTAAATCAACTCTACATTTTTTCTATCCTTCAAATACAAAATAACATAAAACTGTCTACAACTAAAAATATATCTTAGACTCTGATTACCTTCTAAATGATGTCAATTTTAGTTTTTCAACGACAGATTTGTAAATAAATAGGCTCAATTGAATCTCAGTAACTACTAAAAGTACCAGTATCTCTATATTCACTTACATTTTCCTGTCCCATTTCTGTTCACCCCTCTGAAGTAATCGTGTTATATTTAATTAGTACTATAAATTCCTTCAGAAACCGGCACTGAGAACATGCCGCCCCGCCCTTGCTGTGAAGTGCTACCGAACTATTAAGGCTAAGCCATACTTACGAACTTTTATGTTATAACACGCGTCAAGTAACTTTGAGTGTCTGAACAACAAGCTTCGAGAAAACTGAGAAATAAAATGTGTAAAAATCTTATATAAAAAAAAATGATTTTTTGTTACAACAGTAGTATAAATGCATCATTTCTGTTGTTCGCTACTTTGCAACCTTTTGATGGACAGCAGTCTTAGTAATAGATTCATAAGAGAGCTAAAGTAATTCTACTTATATTATAAATTAAACACGTTCGAGGACAGAACGAGATTATACGTCGTCGTTCGAAATTTTGATATGGCACAACGTACAATGACGTCCAAATAAAATTTTTACTTTCCGACAGAACGTACATTTCCGATGAACGTTCAAGTTAAAATCCTGTTGAATGTATCTTGTGTCACAACATTTAAAATACTCGAAGCTTTACTGTCACGTAGAGTAAGTTTTAAACTATTTCAAATAAGAGCCGTTGACGGTGGGCGGGTAAATGCGTCGCGCGCTCCTACCGCGCTCCTACATTCAGTGCGCTCGCGTTCACTAAACATTTCGTGGCGTATCGTAATATTTGCCGCGACACAACATCGTAAGTATTTAGTTTATTTTATTTATGTATTATTCCTCAGCCAGACAATATACTATTTTACTATGAATTAATAATTTTACTCCGTGAAATTGATGTTTATTGGATTATTTTGTGTGTTTTAGATGGATAAGCGCAAAACAAGACTGATGAGCATTTTCGATGATTCCGACAGCTCTACCGAGGCGGATCCTTACACGTTGTGTCCGTTCACGTCTAGTTAATTTTACTTTTAATGACGTAACGTATTTATACGATAACGTGATAAAACGGTTGTGTCATGGTGTCTTTAAAACGATATATTTTCATGGGACGCTACGTACTCATACGTCGTATAATTTGTATGGACATTTACTGTGTCATTTTGGTACACAGTCTCAAGTGGTAGCGTCCTCGAACGTGTTAATAGTTTCTGAGGACGGAGGTATATTTTTTGAATATTTTGTTATATTTTAATGGAAAAAACTTCTGAACGGATTTGGATGATATTTGGATTATAACACATACGATACTTTTTAACCGACTTCAAAAAAGGAAGAGTTGGTGAATTCGACTGTATCTTTTTTTAGCCTTTTCAATCTGAATTTAATAATAAAATCAAACACAGACTTTAAGATGTCAGAGCCTTAATCCAGTCAGTAATACAACACCAACCGTGACATATTACCGACGCGAAGTTTTATTGAGCTCTTATTATAAACCAATAATAATTATCATAATCACAGCCGGATACGCAAGCCATGCTGTACAAGAGAAACCATACATAAAAAAAATGCTAAATGAGAATTAATCCATATTATTTTTGACCTTTAAATCCCGTTAGTGTTTACCCGGGTTAACCCAGTATTCAACTATCCCTATGCAAATTTTATTTAAAATCGGTCCTGCAGTTTATAAGTAAATGAGTTACAGACAGTCATATCGCTATGATAGTCAATACGTCAAAAATGTTTTATTGATTACTAGCTGACCCGCGCAACTTCGCTTGCGTCACATAAGAGAGAATGGGTAAAATTTTTCCCCGTTTTTGTAAATTTTTTTACTGGTACTCTGCTCCTATTGGTCGTAGCGTGATGATATATAGCCTATAACCTTCCTCGATAAATGGGCTATCTAACACTGAAAGATTTTTTCAAGTCGGACCCGTAGTTCCTGAGATTAGCGCGTTCAAACAAACAAACAAACAAACAAACAAACTCTTCAGCTTTATAATATTAGTATAGATGATATTATTAAGGTGTTTTGTCACTTTCAATCAATTTTGAATTTTATATAATTGAAACAAACAAAATGCTGTTTGACTAATTACAGCTTACACGTCGTTTATTAATCAAACAGTAAACATAAATAAGTAGTTACAAGGATATTCTATGTCTACTTAATTACTTAAATCCTATGCAAAGAATATCCGTTAGGAATATACCACCATGTAAATTACATAAGCGTAAATAAAACGTATGTCCGGCTTTACAAAACGGACATTGCAGAGAAAACCCCAAACACGGAAGTAAGGGTTTTCCAACTACTAACGTACTAATCACATTACAATGAATTACAATGAAGGAATTGTCGTACAAAAAATATTGACTGAGAACTTAAGGTTCTGTAGGTTATTTTTTTGTGTCATGACTCCCTACTCCTGGGTAAGGTTCTACGAAAACTCCCGAACGGGAAAGGGGTTAGTCCTTGGGTCAACCACCCTGGCCGAATGGTTGAAACATTTAATCTTTAAACACATAATCCTCCCTTGCGTTGCGTAGTCGGGTAAAATACACGCTTTTTGAAAGGTACATTACATGTACATACTAGGATATACCCAGGGCAGGCCGCTTTTAGAATAAATAAGTTAATTAACATTCGACGTTGGAAAATTTATGAATTTGTTTTTAAACATTTTATTTTTCCATCTTTCTCTATTGCGGTCAACCTTGGTTAAAAGTTATTCCGACTATATGAAGGTTCTAATCTAAATTCGATGATGAATCTTTCAACCTACTATTATAACGTGAAACTTAAGGATGTGTTTTTAATTTTTTCCATCAAATCCCACTGATACGATTTAATATTTTTTGGCATAAAACAATCTGGATTAACACACAGCATATAATTTACAATAAAATAAAATTTTAAACTCAAACTAATTCGTAGGCTGGAGCTAGATTAATGGTAGAAGCAAACTCATATACTACGGAACCCTTATAACGAGTATAACGACATATAAAGTTGTTAGACCACCTAATTAATAAACTAGTTCGATTACCGACACAATTGTTGATTGAAATAGTATCGCCTAAGGCTTTTCTTAAGTGTATTTCCGATACACAGAGTAATATGTACCAAATTTTATGTACCTTTGTGGTGCAGTCGATTGTGTACCTCTATGCAGAAATTTTGGTCTCGGGTTCGAGCCTTTGAAGTTTTTTTGGCAGGAAATACCTGATTTATAAAATAAATATTTTTAACTTTTATGTTTTACATTAAATCACTCTATGTCTTAGGGTTTCACCATTTTCAACTTTTTCCCAAGTCCCATGCAACAGGGGATATACCCATTGCCATATGCCAAATTACCAAACTCCTTGCTATTGAAAAGTACTAACATAAATTAAAAGACCCAAGAGCACTTTACCTGACCTGGGGCGCTATCACGTATCTTAGTTGACAACTATTTGAAAGCCACTATTCTATCTATACATGGTTTTTTCACTTAGATTGTAGTGATTAACACGTTACATCAAAGCAGCAATGTATTGAATAGTGACCATCAATTTGACGTACACTAGCAGTCAACTGAGATACGTGATAAGCCTACAGGGAACCAAACCTGAAACTTCGTGGTGAACGATTGTATATACTGCCGCCTAGAGGCAGTTGATATTAAATGTATTAATGCAATTAAAAGTTTTAATTTTGGAGATATTTCTGAATGACATTGTGTTAAACAGACTAAGACCTTGTCTTATCTAGGCTACTCTGACTCAGAACATTACTCAACGATTTTAGAAGAAAGTCTACGTCCAATGTCATGATGTGTGATTCATTCATATAAGCTTGAAATATTATGCAGTTTTGTTGCATACAGTTTGTACTTTCAAAGATAGTAGCTTCTTTGCATCATAGTGTAGTTTTGATGTACATTTTATGGTTGTGATACTAAAAAGTAGATTCTCACATTATACTTTCATTTATTTGTATTTGTTGTTTTGTTAACCTGTACCTAAATGACTAGATTTAATTTTTATATAAAAGTTATTGGCGGCAGTTTTTTACAGCACAAATTTTAATAATAAATTGTATTCGAAAAAGTGTAAGAAAAAGAAAAGAGTCATTGGAAAACACTCTACCTTCCAATGTGGCAGTAAATTTACTAACTGTAACAAATCTTTGTGTGATGAGCACGAGTATTTGTTCTGAGAATGGATGTTAATGTATCTATATAAGTATGTATTTAGAAGTATATAAGTATGTTTATTTGTTATTTGGTTACCATAGTATAAGCTCTGCTTAGTTTGGAATCAAATGACCGTGTGTGAGTTGTCCAATAATATTTATTTATTTATTTATTTATTGATAATCATACGTGTCTGTATTTGACCTATGTTAATTTTCAGGGGTATTAGAACTGACAACAATAATTCTTTGAACATTGTACCAGCATACAGTGTCTGTTGTTCAAACAATGAATTTAATATAATCGGGTTTTTCAAGCGAGGCGCTAGCGGATGTTACGGCTGAACACTTTACTATAGGGCTGGTAAAGTAATCCATATATTGGTTTATATAACGAACTAGCTGACCCGCGCAACTTCGCTTGCGTCACATAAGAGAGAATAGGTCAACATTTTCCCTGTTTTTGTAATTTTTTACTGGTACCCTCCTCCTATTGGACGTAGCGAGATGATATATAGCCTATAGCCTTCCTTGATAAATGGAGTATCTAACACTTAAATTATTTCTCAAATCGGACCAGTAGTTCTTGAGATTAGCGCGTTCAAACAAACAAACAAACTCTTCTGCTTTTTTTATTTATTTATTACTAGCTGACTCGCGCAACTTCGCTTGCGTCACCTAAGAGAATGGGTCACAATTTTCCCCGTTTTTGTAACATTTTTCGTTGCTACTCCGCTCCTAATGACCGTAGCGTAATGATATATAGCCTATAGCCTTTCTCGATAAATGGGCTATCTAGCACTGAAAGAATTTTTCAAATCGGACCAGTAGTTCCTGAAATTAGCGCGTTCAAATAAACAAACAAACAATCAAACAAACAAACAAACTCTTCAGCTTTATTATATTAGTATAGATTATATTATATTTATTAGTAAAGATATATCTGAATAGACCCTAACCAGTATCACGGACCTGATACTGTCAACGAGTTTTCCAGTGAACAGCGTGCTGGGTTAACAGTCATTGAAGCAGAAATATGGAGACTTTATACTTAAGACATAAATATACGTCATCATTGCAAATATAAATGAGTTATGGTTTGTTTTTTGTACTATTTGTTTTGCAAACACAGTTAATGTTTTGATTGTTAGCAACTAAACTTGCAAATAATGACGTAAGTGGTCATAATGTATTAAATACGAGTATTTTATCGCCACGCCGTAAAGAGTTCACAGTAATGACATAATCAAAGACCATGTTTATTTTTGCCCGTGATGTTCATGATTTATTACTTAATATTTTTCTTTCATTTAACTTAACTGTCTGTATCGTTCAAGCGATAATATATGCAACTGCTGATCACGAGGTTCTATTTTCGGATCAATGAAAGCGCTATTTCTCCTATTTATCTTCTTTCTTTTTTATTTAAAAGCAACTCCCGCACTAAGAATTGCTCTTGTGTCGCGGGGACTTTTTACAAACATACAAACAACGGGCACAAAGCACAACCAGACCCGAAACAATTATTAGTGAATCGCACAAATAATTGTCCCGTGTGGGAATCGAACCCACGACCTCCCACACATACATAGTGGTATCGGCGTGGCAACCTAAACCACTGGCGCCACGGAGGCAGTCGAATATAGTCGACAGTAACTTGGCCCGGCAATAGACCCACTGCCTATAATATGCATTAGTTACTTATTGTTAGAGTAAATTGTAGTCATAGGGCAATACGATTTTTCCTTGAAGTTTTGCCGAAGCATACATCGGCCATATCGAGCTTGTGTTAATCCTGGCCTACAAAAGTTAAAGGGTACTAAATAATTATTTGCATACAGACCAATTAGAAAAAGGATTTTTCATCCAATTTCTTATCGAAAATATAGTCTTTATAATCTACAGAAGGTGTTAACCCTACATTATTGAGTACATTTCATTACAAGTATTCAAATCAAGTGTATTGGCGTGTCTAAATTCATTACATGGTCTGTTTTTTTTTTCAAAGCGAACGACTTGGTGACTGTTCTCAAGATAAGGTATTCTACACACAATATGACTTTTGTATCTAAAGTTTAAGCTAAAACTGAGGCAAGAAGTCTTTGTATCAAAATAATATCGCTGACAATACGACATCTGTCGGTCTGTTGGTGACAAACCAAAATGTTTTGAATGGTTTTCCATTTGGTTTACACCGATAGGTAGAGTGATCCACGAGGAAGGTATAATTTATTGATCGAAGTTTTTTGTGAAACCGACAGTTTTTGGAGTATTCGGAAAAATTACGAACAGTACAACATTATTTTCAAAATATGTTTATAACATGTGCAAGAAGCTAATGCAAACAAAGCTGCAGGTGTTTCCAGCATGTTATGGACTTGAATTTCCGCAGTCAATATAGTTTAGACGTTCTCTTGTAAAAGTCCTAAAACGTTATTTAAATTTACTTAGACGCAAAAAAGTATGCGTATTACGGTTTTTGTAACATTTACTTGGTTAAATAAAGCAAAGTCAAGGAAATAAAATGAGTCATCTTCAATCGATTTTATTAGAACAAATATAATTGTGCTGTATCATTGCGTCCCTTTCTAATAAGACCGTGACGAAAGGGACTTATGTAGTTGTCAAATTAATCCGTTTACTTTTTGCAAACTATTGTCAAGTTTAAATTACGGATAGTGTTTCAATTACTTTGACTTATATTTGTGTCGAACATGAAACTTGACAGTCGTTCTAATTTACTCTTCTCCTAATTTGTGACTTACCCGCAACTTTACTTCTTTAGAGTTATTTGAAGGAAAATTAATACTTTCATTTATCCCAAAGGATATGAAAGTAAGTTTAGTTTATTTCTAAAACAATTCCGTAATCATTAGTTCCATGAAGTAAAAGAGTTAAGAAAGACTGATTTCGTTGATGTCTTTTACAGGGTTAAATTTTGAAAGATCGTTTTAAGGCAGTAGTAATTTTATCCGACAAATTTGGGATTGTAGAAAGCATCATAGAAGAAAGGAATTTTATACCACTAAAAATTATGATAGATTTTAATTTTATAAGAAATTAAAGGCAACCTATAAATATTTATTAAATAAACCATAGAACCTGACGTAACGCGAACATAATAAAGAAAGAATTACTCTGAAACACAATGACTTCATGAAACCCTAACAAGTGCTACACACGCAATGGGAAGCCCTCAATACACATGACTAATAGATATCGAATACCATCAAACGGAACATTTAAGATCAAACCACAGAATCCCTGCAAAAAAACTGGAAACATTTATTTCTATATCCTATCGATCGAAACCCAACCGGAACATTGGTCATCGGAAGTCATATTCATACAGATCTATACCAGTGACAGACAGAGGTCTTGTTTAGTAAAATGAAAGGAGGCGCGATCAGTGCCCGCGCGACCGGCTGCGCATACGCACGCGCGCATTGTGCACCGACACATACGAACACCCGCCAAAACATTTCATTTTCAAATTGCAGTGTTCTAAACGTGACAGTTGTAAAGTGTTGTTTGACAGTTCTTTTTTTCTTCTTCAATTATATGACGTTGGACTAAAAAGGTAATGTTTATATTTAGAACCATCTGTATTATCGCATGTTATCGTTTTCGTAAATACAAAATACTATACACAAATCAATGCTTGAACTTAGTGCTTAGACTTCAAGGAAATCTATTGATTTTGCCAATTTCATGAGCTTTATGCACTAGGGATAGAGTTCAAAATCGGTTACCTTTTCGATTTTATAATGCACGACATGGTTACTTAATTTAATACTTATTCTAATAGCATTAAACTTGATGAAACTGAGTTGATATTGAGATTCAGATTAAAATAAATGTTCGTATTCGAAGTGTCAACATAACTTTCGTTGGAACTAGTCAATTCGGTCAGAACGCACGCACGTAATTCATTTATTATGCAAGGAAAATATGTTTACAAAACACACCGTGCTAATATGTATACAAAATCTCTTGATTTTATCAAATAGAAATATGTATGTACTTCCAAGTAGGAATTACATGGTTACTATTCACAAAATTTGATAATCTTACTTTTTTCAAGGAACAAACTCGAAAAACAAAACTTTTTTGTACCTACTGGCATTTAAGACAATCTCTTGAATTACTTTTTGTAGGTCATATTTGTACAAGATTTTGCAGATACCTTCATACGAAGGTGTATCAAATATAGCAAGACTAAGGTGTCTTCATTTCAAACTGTCAATGAAGTCTTAAGCATTTAAAGTACTATATTGAAAAATGTTAAGTATAAGTTACACACATCTTACGAAATCTATGCAAATATAGTTATTAAAATACCTTTGAATATTGGCCTTAACTTTGCGGTTAGGATCAGTTAAAAAATACTATATTGCTTCATATTTGCCTGACAAGAACATGATAAAAGCTCGGATTTTCAGATCTATTCCCTCAAAAAAGAAAGCCTCTCCATCCCACTACTTTGAATGCCACAACAGCCTGCTTTGAAGTCAGCAAGCAATATTTTCCGTTCACCTCTTTAGCATATATTTTTAAGTCTCCTTCGAAAAATACCCTTGTACTTACAGTCCCCTTTATTGCAGACCTTTTTTATTGAAGAACTCTTATAAAATGTTCTGCATGCAAATGCATTGAATCAGGTCATGCAAATCATTATTCTATAGTTCCAAATATTTTCTTGAATAAGAGGAGTCAGATATATGAACGGAAAATGGCTGTTGGACATTCTTTTACGCTAAAACTATACTACGGATTTTGATGAAATTTGGCACCCATATGATAAATAAAAAATCATTTTTTTTCTTTTATCTGGGAAATCATTCCAGGCGGGCGAAGTCTCGAGTTAAAGCTTGTGAATTATATAACTATACGCACGCAAAGTCCTGATCAAATTATTTTTTGTTCATGTACTTAATGATTTTAAGCATTTTATTTTTAGTCATAGCTTAATTGGAACAGCCTTGAGGTTCCGTCGCCAATATTTACGCAAACGCGACGTCTCATCGGGTTACAAAGTTAACTAATGACATAACGCAACTCGGATAATATTTGATAATGTTAAAAGTTGATAAAGAAAATATGTGTTCACGTATTCTTACTAAAATCTTTATGTGCTTGTTTACTAAAGTATAGTCTTTTTTGTTTATTTTAAAGGCTTTTGACCCTATTATCACTACATATAAAATAATGTCACCAAGTCTGTTTGTAGACGAAAAACTCTGAATATAAAAAGATTTTCATGTGGTTTAAACAAATAGACGGTACGACTTTCTAGGAAAATTTAGATGTGTAACTTGTTAAGATGTTGTGTAAAATATCTTTTAAAATCGGGTGAAGCCGAGCCGGGTGACTAGTATGAGTTATAAATTATCGCTTGGGCATACGTCCTCATGCAAATAATATGCATTGAGTCTGCTGTAACTCATTACGGGACTTCAGAATAATATATACTTCGAATGCTCTCAAGGACTGTCTTTAAAACCTTTCGGGCACTCAAGGTTTTGTCACGACGTTTTCCGTTAAAGATTTAATTATTTACAAAGATCTTATTCAACAATTAATGTCGCAAACAAAACGGTACGTATGTAATGGTAACTACAGTTATATGAAAGTAAAAATTCTGCTTTATATGTAAACGATATTGATATTATACCAAAGCCTTGAACTTTTGTTACTGCCTTTCATTTTCCTTTCCATAAATGATTGATCTGTTATTAAAAAATAAGAAAAAACATACAGTTTACGTTTGTTTGTCGTTGCGAGTTGGTTTTTTGAACTCACTTGAAATTTATAATAGGAGCTGATGAGAAAGATAATGAGATCCCGATTACATAGTCATAGTCATATCAATACGATGTTGCCAGCGAAAATATCTATTAACTAGCTGAGCCGCGCAACTTCGCTTGCGTCACATAAGAGAGAATGGGTCAAAATTATCCCCGTTTTTGTAACATTTTTTACTGGTACTTTGCTCCTATTGGTCGTAGCGTGATGATAGGTACAGCCTATAGCCTTCCTCGATAAATGGGCTATCTAACACTGAAATAATTTATCAAATCGGACCAGTAATTCCTGAGATTAGCGCGTTCAAACAAACAAACAAACAAACTCTTCAGCTTTATAATATTAGTATAGATTAGTATAGATTTTCCTTCCTTGATAGTATTAATGGACTGTCGTACGTTGCCTTCTTCAGTCTTCAGCTATCCCCATGAAGAGTTAAGTTTGATTTTTTATATGCAAGTAAAGGAAGGGAAGATTGTTAGGATAGTACCAAGTGGAGCTCACTTCTATGGGAAATAGGAGTGATTTTATGTATGTGTGCTAACAACATACAAATTCAATATTTCAATTTTGTTTATTTTAAAGAGGAATTTTTCAAATTCAATAAATATACAAATGTTTGCATTTAAAAATTAATTTTTTTTTTTACTCAGCTTCAAGGATTTTTATTTCTCTATTGGGTCAACAATACTGTCTCAGTAATAAAATTACAAATTCACTATCAGCTAAACTATCGTGCAACTTGCTGAAGAAGATCTTCATAAAACGAACTAAATATTTATCTCCATATAGACAATCAGGGTCGTTGTATTCATTAACCTATTTGATCGTAATTACTTAAGTTTTTTCTGCCATATTCAAATGTTTACGTGAATAAATTGAGTTTTTGCAGTATTTATCTAATGCCTTGTAACTCAATAATGTTATTATGCAGGTATTTTATAAGTACCGTGTGAAGTTGCATAACTATAGAGTGTTTTAGTTTGTCTTGCTAATAAACATCTTGTAAGCTCTGATTAGATAAGTCTGATTAGACAATAGTACGAAAAATATTTTTTTTTGATAGTGTATGAACTTTACTTCTTTCTGAAATTGCTTCGGCAGTTCTGTACTGTAAAACTACCGAACTCAGTTATAGTCAATACTGACAAACTTGCAGCTTACATAAAATAACAAGGTTAGGGTACTTACAGATTTCAGCTCTAAAAAGATTATATTTTAGAATGTTCTTACTTGATTTCGAGTTTCCGAGTGTTGCCGTTTTCGTAATCTTGTTACATTTTTCTTCTAAAGTAACTTTATTTTTCTGGAATTATTTACTTATAAATACTTTGCGTATATAACTGCTGCAGTTCGGAAAATACATGCATAAGCTGTCCTCGGTTCCGGTAGTCATGCTAATACATTCTGTGAATCACGGATAAACCTGACCACTGGTAAAACCTTACATCCTGCAAACGTTTAGGACTACTAGAGGTATAGAAACTATGGACAAGAGACTGGTAAACATATGTACATACTTGCATGTTTATTAAAATGGTCTCCTATTATTGGGAAGTTAAATTTTAAATTGCGAAATGTGGATATATTGCATACCCTTGCACTTTAGGGTTCAATACGCGTGACTATATGAAATAAATAAAATTATAAAAAAAATACATACACATACAAAAGAAAACATCGTATTTATAAATTTTGCAATATTTAACAAGGTAAGCAATTACCTAAAATGAACCACTTTTCATCGCGTAAAAGTACGTTTAGTAGTTTTTGTGCTTATCGCGAACAGACAAGAAAATATCGCAGAATTTATAATATGCATACCGTTCATTCATGCACGGTGGACTATCAGGGAAGTACGAATCAGACAAGACTATGTACTGGAAAAGACCTGTGTAGTTTAAAGAGTAGAAACAAGCGTATATCAACTAGATTATATAAATTAAATTCTTTGAAGCATTGACAACAACGCAAAGCTACATTTATTTGCCATTCACGAGTACAGATAAAAAAACGGTAATTAATACATTTATAACACGCGATACTCACAATGATTATTTTATAAGATAATTTAATCACATATTTATATCCAATCAAACATGTCCACGGGCGATTCTGGGTACTTAATCAACACGCATAAGCGTCTTGTCACACGACTCGATAGTTTTTTGTTACGACCAGGAAATAATACAATTTTTTTTCTTATCTCTGACCTTAAATCGAAAGTCCGTAAGCAATTAAAACTGGTTTTAATGAGTGAGAATAATACGCATACATCATTGTTATTTTATTCCGGGTAACCTTGTGAAGTTCGTTGACAGTTTTTGGGAGAATTCTTTCTTGTACTAACTTCTATAGGTTACAGTTTCTTCAGTTATCTTCACTATCATTTTATCAAAACAATGTCTGTGGCTCTTCGCGTTTAAAATTCCCTTTTTCGGGTATCCTGAAATGTTTAACGATTATAATTCGATAGAACTGATAAGCCGAAAATTGTTTTACGAGTACTTTTTCTGCCACGATCGAATAGCTATGATTAAATGAAATCTGCCTGCAAATCTGATCAGCACTCCTAACTAAGAAATACAGGTACAATTATTACTAGTATATTATTGTTTAACTAACAATACGAGGTACCGAATGTACAAAATCGTTACTTAGTCAGTTAGTGCGTCGGATGATATAGTAGGTACGGCTTTAATATAACACTTTTTGCTGTTGTTTTGATTGTCATGAATGTTAGTTTTCCGCATTACTAGCGTGCAAAATGTTAACCAGTATGTTTTTAGATGTGACAAATTATATTATTAGTAAACTTTTTCTAAAACTGTAAGCTAAATGACATATTTGTTTTTGTCGTAGTAATAATGTTATTTAACAAGAAGATCCCATGCTAATGGACCAATATAAAATAACTAGAAGTTCGTATTTTACAGTTAATTTAGTTCGAATTAAATGTACTTAAAAGTCAGTTCCCGCGGCACTCGCCAGGGCGCTGATCAGTTTTTCATACCAAATTTGTCGATAGTTAGTTTGGTCGATAGTCGATAGTGGTAATATAGGGTTCAAGAAATCACGAAAAAGGTTAATGCATAAGTAAAAGTTCATGCATTCAAATCCACGATAGTCCATATTTAAGAGACATTAACTTTGGTAAAAGCAGTTTTTTTACTCAATATTAAGGCTTACGTAGTTCAAAAGTTCATCAAGAACCAGTAAGTGATAGTTGTATAAAGAAGCACCATTAAACCGGTCTCACATTCATTAACAAAAAGTCGATCGCAACGTTCAATTGCGCAACGTGATGGATGGAATCAGGTCGTCGAATAGGTTTATGTATTCGATATTAATGCAACTTCGCTTTATAAGGTCGTTATGTGTATGAGAATTGGACTAGAAAACCGAGATGATTCCAAAAAATATATTAACTCAGAACTATAACTGATAAATGCTCTATATACCTTAGACCTTATTAGAGCTTGGTGAGTTTTAAAACGGAAATCTATACTAATATAATAAAGCTGAAGAGTTTGTTTGTTTGAACGCGCTAATCTCAGGAACTACTGGTCCGATTTGAAAAATTCTTTCAGTGTTAGATAGCCCATTTATCGAGGAAGGCTATAGGCTATATAACATCACGCTACGGTCATTAGGAGCGGAGTAGCAACGAAAAATGTTACAAAAACGGGGAAAATTTTGACCCATTCTCTTAGGTGACGCAAGCGAAGTTGCGCGGGTCAGCTATTTTCTTTTCTCTTATAAAAAATCAATTTACTTACAGGACCGCTGGCGAAATAATAAGTGCACGATTTTTTAAATATAAACGTATTTGCGTACATGCGAAATCACACATCTGTCACGCTTCTGCCAGACCGCAGTGGATCTTCTAAAGCGATTCAAATGCCAAATAAGTCTTTTTAGTGTACTCGATTGTCATTCAAAAGTTTGTAAAGTCACAAGACGATCACTCTTTAACTCTTTCATTGTATAAGTATTACAAAAATATCACAATTTCTTAGATTATAATAAAATATAATATACTTTTATTTAAACAAAACCCAAAATAATATCTAATAAACTCGAAATATAATTTTATATGTAAGTAGTGTACTGAATTATACTTTCAAGGAAGGTGAGCCCAGGACGATTTTAATTGCTCATTTCCGAGCTCATAAAATGTGATCTAAATCAAAGTTCATGAATTTATTTATGTAAATGACTGGTGAATTGTATAGAATTAATTGAGACTGCAATTATTACGATCATTATATTGACCATCAGATGAATGAGTAATAAAACCAAATTCTATATTTCGAGACTCTAGGCCGAATACCTTGGATTGTGGTCATTTGTGGTCGATCTTAGAACGTATGTTGAATCTATTCCGATTAAACTAGTATGTATTATTATGATCTATTATAAGTATTGCAGGGAAGACTACACCATTTTTAAACAAAACTTAAAATTACGTTACTTATACGGTGTGACCGTATATGTTGCTCCAGGTTAAAGCTACCCATGTGTACGACATTTGCCTAAATTCGTGCAGTAGTTTATGCAAACATTGAAATTACTTACAATTGACTTAAATTAAATGAATGAGTGCGCAATAGGTAAAGTTTAAAAGACATATTGTTAGAACTAAAATAGACTAGATTCTGATTGTAAGACATAGTAATAATAGTAGCCAGGACCATAAAATAATAATAAAAAAGTACCACGTAGGCAAAGCTACGGGTAAAAGCTTATTACTTTAAACATAAAACGTTCATGTTTTTCCGTAATAATTAATATTGACACTTTATGTCTTTAGTCGCAGATTACTATCAAAATGACAAATATTTACACGACGAAAAATATTTATGCGTAAAAATTATTGCTTTCTTTAAACGATGTAATAAGAGTCTTTAAGGCAAGTTATTACACAGAATTTTATTTTATCTCTTCCACTTGACAATATAAGATAATAATCTTTTGGTACTACATATAAATTGGAAGGCATTTTTTTGGAGGCATTGATATATTGATGTAGGTAGTTAGACTCAAAGAAAATAAAATCGAGTACTCGAGATATTTCTGAGGGGCTACTAATATCAGTAAAGTGATAAAAAACCAGCAATACTTTTTCTAGAAAAGCGTAAATTTAGAAGCATTGTTTTATTTGCATTCTTTGAGAATTCGTATGATACACACCGTTCTATCCTATCCACTGTAATATATCTGAGACTAAAAATCTTTTAGAAGCTCTTTAGCTGCTTAAAAATATAATCTAGTATATATATCCCCAATACAAATTCATTTCCAAATATAACTTCTATCAAACAAAAGATACGACGAACAAAGGGAAAAATAAATTGTATTCAATCGTCTCTTATTACATATTAACCGCATTTCTCGAGACATAAAACTCGTATGTTACGACTGGCAGTGCCCTTTTTGTGGATCACGTATTCAAAATTATGTTATGAAGTAATCCATGACGGTAATAATCACGGATATGGCCCCACCTGCAAGAAAAGTGTCGCCTGTGGAGCGGTTTCATACCACTATCGACAACCGATTATTGATTTTCGTATGATAATCCTGATCGTAACCTTTTGTGTATCTTGAAAGAACTATTTTCTGCAAGTAATTTTAAATATTAAAAATCCATTGATCAACTGATATCAATACCAGCTTGGTTCCTTGTGAAACCACAGTGAATTAGTATGGTCGTTCGTGGTCGTATTTGTTATCGTAATTTTAGTATGGCTTGAATTGGTTGTTTAATTTTTAACATTTTCAAATTATCCTTTATGTTACTCAAAAAAAACACGATTAAAGTAAATATTAACACACAAAAATTACTCTTAGTAAACATTTTATTAACATAAAGACACAGAAAAACGGTTAACGACAGCAAATAGACGACAACACTAGAAATGAAGTGAGGGCATTTTCTTCGGATATGTTTTTGCTTTAGATATGTGAATGAGGCAATGGAAGTTTGTAAGAAACGTACCTAGTCGCATTCTTTGGTCCCTATCTACCATTATGGAAAAAATATATTATGTGTGTATGTATATTTTTGCAAAGCGCCGTAAGTACACCAGTCTTACCACGATTACGTTCATCATGACTATTTATAGATATGATAAAAAAATAAAATTGCATATATTTAATTGAGAGTAACTCTAAGCTTCCATAATTTATTTATCAATCGATGCTGCTCTAATGATCGAATTATACAAATAAATAAATTCTGTTCAAATTAAGAAGGCCGCTTGTGCAAATAATTCAGATTTTATGATAATATAGCTATTTATAAATAGTTACTAAGCTTATGCAACTTTATACAAGTGCAATATAAAAACTATTTAAATAAATATTTTTGGACAACTTACACACGGGCATTTGATTCCAAACTATACAGTGCTTATACTATGGTAACCAGACAGTTGAAACACAAAATCTTTAACTTAAAATAAACAAAGTCGGACACATTTTACACACATTATTTCTCGACCCTACATCCCTTCACTCACCGACCCTCAGAAATAAATTTCATGTCAATACTTCACTTTAGTCCCCAACCCGCACTTGGCCAGCGTGATAGACTCAGCTTAACCTCTCCCTCTTTCGGGAGGAGACCCTTGCCCAGCAATGGGACAGTCACTGGTTGAAAAAACTTAATTTAGTATTAAAACTGCATAAACAAAGGCTTTAAATAATAAAATATCATCAAGAATTTATTCAAAGACTAGACTTTTGATATAAGATAAGGGATTTTTGTTCCGATGATGATGACATTAATATATGTTAAGGCCGATTCATTTTTCGCCTCAAAGTTGAACGCTCGGTTCGTTAACGCAGCCTTGGCCTTTCAGTCATTTGACTTGAAAGGAGCTCCTTAAAAGACAAGTGGAACTAAATAACAGAATTTAACTTTGTTTTTGAAATCTTACAATTTAATCTGTGATATAAAAGGTAGTTTATTTATCAGGCTTTAAAAACTTTTATTGATTATAAAAGGTTTCTGATGAATACTCATGTAAATAGATGTCAAGTTATGGGTGCCGGCTTCGAACAGTGTTTTGCATTTAATCATTTTTGGACTCTATACAATGACATGGTTGGTCAGTCAATCGCGGGTGTGCCGCGTGTTTACCATATTTTACCGTTTGTCTTAATTTCATTGTGTAGTACTGCCTCTGTGGCGCAGTGGTTAAGGTCGCCACGCCGCTAGGGAGGTAGAGGGTTCGATTCACAGACGGAACAATTATTTGTGCGATTCACAAATAGTTGTTTCGGGTTTGGTTGTACTTTGTGTCCGTTGTTTGCATGCTTGTACAAGTTCCCGCACCACAAGAGCAATTCTTAGTGCGGGAGTTGTCATTGAACCACAGGCACGTGGAACTAATAAGTTATTTGGAAACTTCGGGTGCAATAATGTCCTAACATCGAAATACTTCTAAGTTCTTACTTATGGAAAGTCTCAATTGAATTCGCTATGAAATTAACTGGGGGCACAGCTCGGGATGGGCTTTTAAGTGCCTCTGTTTCGCCCATACGCTTACCTTAAAAGCCTCTAAGTGTTCTTAAAGACTGCTTAAAACTGATCATTTATTGCTGGGTGGGTGCAACTAGCTGTGAACAGAGTGAACCCAATTGACCTATTAGATTATAGAGTATTAAAGCTGCAATTTGGTTCTTTAGCAGTAATTGACTGCTTGTGTGGTCCAACGACAGCTGGTATTATTTTAAAACATACTTCTCGTAAATCTGAAATTCAACGATGACGCAAAATAAGGTAGGAATCGTGGCAGTTGGATTTATATTGGTCTCTGCTTAACGCCATTGTAATATGGTGTGATTTTATTTCATTTTTATATGTCCATACTGTTCATAAGGCCCAGTAGCTATCAGTGATCTTAATTTCTAAAGTAGCTAACCTTTAAAAGCGATATATTATTCATAAACTGTTCCACTTATATGTGAAACATAAGACATGCTCATAAAATATTGAAATCACTACGTGGGCAGACGTTTTATATTAATCATCTTCAGTGTTACATTTTATTTAGTTTAACATAATATTACGATATGTCACAGAATATTTCTGCATCAGTTTTTAATCTAGATCTGTCTGCAATCGGACTGAGATTTATGTAAATGCCCATATTTATAGTTTTAGTGACACAATGGATTCTGGTTTTGAATTAGGCTGTTTTTTATGGTGTGATACATTGTTGGTTGTTAGAACTGCACTGTTGCTAAAACTTGGTAGTTAAAACACACATCATACAATATACAATACGATAACAAGATAGACAGGCACAAATATGAGTCAAAATTATTTTATTTCCGTTGGGAGTAAAAAAGTGGTGAAAGCTAAGTTAAATAAGACCTTATACATTATTGATCAGTAAACTGTAAAAATATTCTGTAACGGAATTTTTTACAACCGTCCGCCTGACATTACTCCTTTTTAGGAAGCAAACAATCACAATTATAGTGGGTCTAAAAAACCGCTATCAAGTCAAAAAAAATGAAAATACAAATCATTTGTAAATTAAAAAATAGAATGGCGAGGCTTAAATAGCTGTACATAATTCATACAACAGTAAACAACGTGTGTACTATGATCTTTAACCCTATAATTACGTTACATGAATGTTACGGAAAGCAATTAGTGTAAGTGCTAGGCGGTCCCACTTCATAATTAGCAGTGTTTTATTATTCACTGAGAATTAGTAATTGAACAGTCTGTTTATTTTGTCTGTCTGTAAAACTTGGATACTGAACGGTAGAAGTAATTTGGATGAAATTTTGAAACAGTTATTTTGTATACCCGCACTTGGCCAAAGAGGTAGATTGAAAACTTAACCCCTCATTAATCCGGGAGGAAACCTTTGCCCAGCAGTGGGACAGTAATAGGTTATTTTTACAAAGTATATTCCGAAAAAGATCATTTTTTGTTTATAATAATATATTAATTATCAACTTCTGCTATTTTGACTTACTCGCGAAAAAAGAAAAGTAACAAACACAAAAGTAAGTGATCCAAATATTTCTTGGCATCGATTGAATGGTATAAGTCCTACGATATGAAATCATGTGTTTGTGCTAATCTTATTCGAATTATGCCAGCAGTCTGCGGCCTCGCTGGCATAATTCGACCAGCCATTGGAATGCAAGTGACCCTGAATATGTAACAGTCGGATGATTTTTTTCTGATATACCTTAGTGATAATAGAAAATATATTCTGTGACAGAATGTCTGTGCTTGCTTATTTAAGTGTCGATAGCAAAAATTGGGAATTTAACTAAATCTTATGTTTGCTCTGCAGACTCTTATAGTATGATGAGACTTCACTTCAGTTGCCACTATTTAATCGCCACTGATTAAAACGTCAGTTTTATTTTTTATTTTATCAAACGTATCAGCACAGACATAATGACTAATCTTTTAATAAATAATCAAACGACCTATTTAATAGTAGAATTACTAAGGATAAGTCTTTTCTTTTTTTGTGAAATATACACTGGTTACGAATACGCGCTTTTCTTGACAAATGGGCACTGAAAGCGAGACTCAACGAATCTAGAGAAATTTGCTATATCAACTCAGACTCAATCAAATATGACATGGCCCTTACATGAAATAGAATACTCACAATATTCTTATCATTGTGTGGCTACAGGAAGGCATGTGTGTGGAATACAATGTCAGTCCCATGTAATAAAAGGCAAGCCTGTTGCAATAACATAATCCGTGATTAAAACATAACTATCTCGCAAGTTATAAACCGATACGCTTTCCAAGGCTGTCACTGCTTCCTTTTATTGTTATGACACGATTTAAGTCTGCAACAACCTAACATGTAACCACATACCAACAATAACTTGTTCAATCAGGAAGTGCTCTATATTTTATTTAAATACCTAACGATCTGCGTCATTGTTAAACATTTTGTAGGTTTATGAATTTATAATGACACATTAATTATGGCCGATATCAATCACTTCGAAATCAACCGACCACGGAAATTGCGCATCAACATTTTCATTAATTAATTTTAGTGTAAGATCAATCAAAAATGTTAACAATAAAACGTTATGTTCTCTACACTGCCTATAAACACAAATTAAAAAAATACTTATATTTGGGTTATTTATGACAGATTTATCACCGACTGATGAAGAATACATATAAGTAATACATTAATTTTACAAAAAAAAAACAATGAGAATCCTTAAAAAATGTAATGATTCCTATTCGATTAGAATTAACGTAAAAAAGTAAATCCATTGAACGAATAGTAACTGGATTAAAATAGAATACAACTTTACAACGATATTTTAAATACTCATAATAATTTCAATGCAAAATTATGTATGTTTAATATTGCCACATATAGTTATATATTATGAGTTTAACGTCTTTTTTCTAGCGTCTGAAAGTGTATATAACTGTAGGTCAGATTAGTACGTTTTATACTTTTATAAGAAGCTTAAATCCTACTGCTTGATATAAACGCCTACGCTAATTGCTACATATATCTTTTAAACAAACACCTGTTTGAGTCGACTGTTCTATATTCACCCACATGTCAATTTGATCGTTTCAAAACTATAACTTAAACGATTGATATACATTTAAAAAAATACCCCTAAAGTAATCCCTCGAAAACCTGGCTTCGAAGTTTCATACATTCCAAACTTTATTTTCGGTAGAACCCGGAAACAACCGAAGCGGTTCAAATATCATCGGTTGAACTCGAAACAACCAACTACTTTTTCTAGTTCCAGTGTTCAATTTCAAATTGAAATGTATCTCGACGTTTTTTTAAAGGCACTATTTCCTCGTATTATAAAGTGTAATTGCTTTTTGATGATGGTAACAAAATAAAGCTCGTTGACATTGCAGTAAGGTGCTTGACCTATCTCGGTGGACTGTATCATCTGCATGATAAAATAAGTATGTACTAACGTAACAAAATATACGGAAATGATTTTTAAGAAATTATTAATTTTCCTTTTTAGGTTTATTTACACTTATCGGTACCTTGAAAGAATTTATTCTAGAAGTGAAGTGTAAATCCACTTATATCTCGTAATTAAATCTAGTGGAAATAACTCCCCGTTTCACTTACGTTATTCACATTACAGTACATCTAAACTTAGAAACTTAACAAGCAAGCTAAAGACAGTGACAAAATTCAAAAGATTACAAAATCAGACAAACGTACAAACTCATTTATCAAGCAATTGTACTACTGTCCTAGAAAACAAACAAAAAATCTAGCTCAAACACATAAGATTATATAACAAGTGTTTCACACAGCTAATTGGTTTCAGTTCTCATAATTCGTTCCCACGGTGTAGTCGCGCCGTGATCTAGATGCACTTCGGCGATAGCGCTTAGTGTCAAACGTGCTGCGACTGCGCAGGGCCATGCCAAATTTGTGTACTCGAGCACACTTAAATGCAATGTTTTGGTCGTTATATAGCTAGAGCTAGAGGCTGTATTGAACGATTTTCTGTTATTAAAATCACATAAATCACAAAAACAATCTCCTTGAGCTTTTAAATTATTTGTGTGTCAATTTCAATACATCTTTTCAAAGAGAAATGTCTTGATATTTTTTTATTCGCTCCGGTTTCTGATTTATTGTTTGTTATCTTTTCGATTTCTGATTTGTAGTGTTAAGAAACGACATTTGTACTAAAACACCTGTTTTACAATACTAATAAATGTTTTCTACTCCTAAGTTACCTGTTCTACAATAACTAGTGCACTTGTAACTATAAGTTTGATTAAATTAAGTTGCTATAAATACCTGTAGGTACAGGTTACTGACAGTACGCAAACATAACTCTTTCGTACAAAAAATCAATAACTAGTCTAATTATGTCTACAGCCAATTATTAGTAAGATATTTTTTACAATTAAATAACAACTTAAGTTTTTGTTGCATTTCGAGCACTAAATCAGTTATGGCATTTTTAATATCCTATATTTATTATTATTAATTGTATGAAAAATGCTTACACTATATTTTAACCCTCTTATTCATAAAAATATATGAAGTTATGAAAGCCTTATTTAGTGTTTTGTTTCTTTCAGTCTTTAGCGACATGAAAAAGAGAAAACATGTTATAGTTTTAACTAAAATAGGTTTATAGTGTGTTTATGAATAAGAGGTAAAGTCCACAAGTCCCGTACTTATCTATCGTGGTACTCTCACGGGCTGCCTTCTCGTTCCGGGAGGAGATCCCCGCCCAGTTGTGGAACATTAAACAGTTTAAATATCTTTTTTTTTATTTAATTCTCACACATTATCTAGTAGGCAATTTGTACAAGGTATTTTACAAGCATACATAGAGCCTATCCAATTACCAACATACTTGACAGTCACTCAATCATTCTGGTCCAAGTGATCAAACATTTATACTAGGTATGCAGCACTTAACATTTTCTTGTAGACACACACGTGGCTTATGTGCCAAGGTTCCACGTCGATAAGTTTTAAGATTATGGTCAAGACCTAGATTATATTAAGACGTAGTAAATCTCTATATGCAGATAACTCGTTTCTATGACTCAGTTCCTTCGCCGATGTTGTGGAGCAGCGAAAGTACTCTACTAGCGTAGGTAATCGTTAGTATAGTAGAGATTGTTCTGAACGGTCTCCGTCATTTCTGACAAGATATTTATCTTTGACTAGCTGACCCGCGCAACTTCGCTTGCGTCATATAAGACAGAATGGGTCATAATTTTCCCCGTTTTTGTTACATTTTTTACTGGTACTCTACTCCTATTAGTTGTAGCGTAATGATATATAGCCTGTAACCTTCCTCGATAAATGGGCTATTTTTTTTCAAATCGGACCAGTAGTTCCTGAGATTAGTGCGTTCAAACAAAGAAACAAACTCTTTAGCTTTATAATATTAGTATAGATAATATGGTTGAGATGTTTCAAATTATGAGTATAATAATGCTAAAAACAGTACAGCACAGAAAGTACCTGAGCTGTGACAAATCGAGATTTTTTTAGAGAGTCATCTCTATCTTGAAATACGCGGAATCAAACGCTAAAATTAAAAGCATTTAGATCCAATCACATTCAAACTGCAAAGACGAGGTCGATCTACTTAATTTCAAAAAGAGATGCTTATTTAATTTTACAGTCTACAAATTCTTGTTCATATTCTATGTTTACAAAACCTAAATTACCGTGAGAAAATTATTAGTAATATGTTTATCTTACTTAATAATTACTTGTATTTTAGTAATTTACGAAATCAATTAAATGCCACAAACTCAGTTAATCGGAGCGAATTTACAAATGATACGTATAAATCATTGGAAATGTTTTATATGGCTAAACTAGATACATAATTTTGAATATATTAATATTTATGCGCGTATGTTAGTGTATTATAATTATTTATTATGCCTCTTAGGCTATTTTACCTCTAATTGATTTTAATGCAATTAATTGACTGTTATCGGGAAAATTAAGCTGTATACCATATTCTCAACCTTTTTTTTTGGATTTTAATAAGCACAGAGACAGTGTAGATCAAAAACGACGTTTCATAAAAATTGTAATAAAATTTATATTTTTAAGTAAAACTAGATGTGAAAATGGCTTCCTTGAGCATTGCGTTTAAGAAAGTCTATTATGACAAAAGGTCGGCTGTTAATGCGAAAAATATTTAAACGCTTAATTGTTTATGAATCTTCTTCGCTGTCAAAAACAATGGCCTTTTTTATTGAATATAGAGTTTTATTGTCTACTTTCAAATATTACGTAACGCAATAAATAAAATAATGATGTTTATTATCCAAATTTACAATTCCACATTGCGTCGTGAGTCACCCACCTCGCCTTATACGAACATTATTATAACAACATTCTTTGGTACTGACGGTACATTTTATTGAGCATTTGTCATTCATGTCAAAATGTTACAGTTTGATAGCCTTTTGTTCTTGCACTTGCGTTTAATTAATAGTTATTTTAACTGACTATTGTGCAAATCCTTCATTTTTTTAACTTATATCTGTTCTATTGCTGGTTTAAAGTCTTCTTCCAAAATGGGGAGAGTTTAGGCCTCGACTCTAAAACGCTCACCAAGTACACGAACTTTCCAAGTATAAATTTAGTAGAAGTTATAGTTTTCTTTATCAGTTAAAGAGCTGGTAACATAGATTAGTCTGAACCTGATCTCGGCACGACTTTTCCCTTATCTTCTAAATTCATCGATTTTCACAAAACCTTAATACATGCACCTAGCAACCAAATCGCTCTGCCGATAGAAACCCGCTTAAAAGCAGACTGGTGATCATATAAAAGGTTGTTCACTATTTCGCATTCAACTAGGGAACCCAGCAGACATGTTCCTGCCCCAGTTTCACCGTGTACTTTTTAATTTTCTTCTACAACCAATTCATAAATTATCAGTCTATTGATATAAACTGAGTGAAAATCTGTTCAATCGTTTTTGAGTTAATCGCGAACAGTCAAACACGACGGGATACTTTGGTTTATAACATGTCGTGATATACGTGTGCTCTACTCCGATATATTTCATCATTAGTTAAAATACTGAGATTTATTTAATTGAATACTAAGCTTAAAGTTCTATTTAAGTCCGTCGAAATGTTAAGTGAAGGGAATTCAGAAGCGCTATAAATCACTAAGTTAGTATTGTTATAAAACGGCTACCGTAATGAAATCTATTTATTAACAAGGTACTGAGTGGACAATAGATTTAAATTATTTTCTAAAGAACAAGCATAAGTCGAGAGGTCGTGAGTTTTACAAACATGTTATTATTATAGGAACAATTGCTACTTTACACAGTTAAATATTGAATACAATAAATTACTGATACGTTAAAATCTGCTGTTTTTTTACACTTATAATATTATTATGTTTATTTTATTAGTACAGGATAATTACGACAAACGTCAATCATAGCATTACGTACATAAATTATTATAAATACACAGGGCAGTACTATGCCCTTTTATTCAATAAAATACTCAATAAGTAAGTATTGTCGTGTTGATAGATCTCAAGACGCTTTATTATTGCTGCAATAATGTTCAATCCTCTATTCATTGTTTTGGTAATTTAGAGATCATATTGTTTGATATTGGGTTTTCCCTATTTCAATTCCAAAATCGTCTCCGACCGTACAGAATCACGATTCGCCTTTCAAATCGATGCCATTTATAAGTGGCAAGGATATCACGAAACTTGAGGGGAAATCCAGACATAAACGTTAACACGACAGTGCACGACATATAGTTCACTCGTCTCGTTACCTTTAATAAATGCGTGATTTGTTGGTCATATAAACGTCATCTTTGTGCCGCATACTCTAATAGGCTGTTTTTGTTGCAGATAAAACGTGGCCGGAGTATCTCGCAGTGTTGTGTCAGTGTATTGTGCTCTCTAGTTGTACGATGAGAAGACTCGTTCTAACCGCTCACATTATGCAACCGTGTCTGTAACAGCGGAGCTATTGACTTAGTGAGTTGACATTTCGCGCCAATGTCGCGTGTGTAGGCAATGGCTTTGGCAAACTTCACGCTCGCGGGCGTCGGCGCGGCGACGCCGGCGTTCGCGGCCACCTCCTCGACGCCATTACGCGTCGACCTCGACGACCTGCTCTATTCCCCTGCAGAACATCAACCAGATGCATCGCCTCAACCTCAGCAAGGGACCAACGAACCGTTTGCACCACCCTCAAATCAAAGACGACCTAAAGTGAGAAAGCGTGCAGGGACATCGTATCTTCCTCCTCCGAATCAGTACGCACAGTATCAAGGGCATCCCCCACAGAACCCTTATCAACTTCATACACAAATATACCAGCAGAATACAAGACTTGACGTACAGATCGACAAGCAGCGGGTTCACGAAGTGAATTCACAGTTTGATAACACGGGACAGTATGTTCACGATCCTACTGGTGATTATGATTATGAGCAAAGGAGGATGAATCAAAATCCTCAGGGGCCTGGATATAATCCCGGGTACGCGGAGGCACCTTATGGTCCAGCGTCAACGCCACAACCAACTTCTAGTCGAAGGTTCGATGGAAATCAGAACCAAAATAATAATAACTTCAACTTCAATAGACCGCCGAGTACGGCGGCGCCACCGAGGCCACCTAGCGAGGGTACGAAGACAGGAAACAGTGGGAACCCACAAGCTCCTCCAGACAGACCACGCGGTTTTACTAAAGTAGAAACGGGTGGATCTGGAGGAAATACACAGTTACATGCAGTTCTTGACTACGATGATGATTATTACGATGACCCTGAACCAGGTAATGACTCCTTAAAATCTATGTTGTTACGGCTTAGTGTGTTTCTATTTTTAATATTCTTTAAATATTCGATATTTTCCATAACTTTAATTTGGCATATAGTGCTAAAAATGGAAGTGAATCAATATTTGGTTGTTGGTAAATTACTCGTGGAATAATTTGCCCAAGTTTGTCTTGCACTTAACCGATTTGTTTACGCTAAAAATATTATTATGAGAGTAGGCTTGCTCGCCTCCAGTCCTTCTGCTGATTATTTTCGGAGACATTAATTACACGGATTTGTCGTAACGTCGTAAATAAGGAACCATTTTATCAACCTTCATATGATGTGAAAACGGTAATCGTAGAATCCCTTAACCTTCATCTATCTATTGCTTTTGTTTATTCGTCTGTGTAGGAAATCCTTGCGTTTATTGTCAATAGTCAAGCAATTGTCAAACAAATGTATGTCCGTCTGTTGATCACGGTTTTTTGCCACTCGTAGGTTTGATGATAGTTTGACATTCAAGCAAATTCGGAAAATTTTGCTTGAGACGTTTTGTTGTTAATCTTTAAATTTGAAGGAACTTACCTAACAACTTAATCCTTATGCTCTTGATTTTTTTATTTATAGTACGTAAATTTCAAAATTTAGGTACATTCATCATTTCCCTTGATATAAAAAATACAATACAAAGGCCTTTACAGGCTTACTCTCAGCCTAATGTGTTTACAATTTTTACTAATACATTGCGTATGATTCTTTGTTTAAGGCTAACCACAGATATTTGTCAAGACACTAGGGTACTATTGGATTATGTATGCAAAATCTAAGCATAAGCTATTACTATCTACAGTGTGGTACTCGATACACTTAAGTCAAAGGCCTTCGGCGGTTCAACCGGTCGCCAATGCCACCAATACAATGGCCAGTCGTTGCAGTACATTGTCGACTATTGTCGGCATAGAAGGTTTATTTATTTCCTTGTTATCAGAGTGAATGTATAACATGTCTATTGAATTAGCGAATTCCATCACGGATTTGTTGTACTGGCGGAAGTTTTAATTAAGATTTTATTGCTTAGAGAAACGGTGAACCGGATTCTAATGGCTAAGTTGTTAATAAGAACACCTGAGTTTAGAACAAGTACAGCGAATTGTTTGCCTTTAAATCTGTAAAACAAATCACCGCAATCTGTTATTGCCATCTGGGTACTCATTCAGTTGGGCGATTTTCTGCAGTCGTTACCTCCTATCGAGTATCGAGTTTGACATTTAAAATGTTCTGAGAAATTACTTCTTACTGCATCCGCTAGGGGCGTTGATCTGATTTTTTTGTTGTCGCCAGTGTATCAACTTTCCCGTAGTTCTTACTTCTCATGTCTACTTCGGTGGAAGATAGGATTTTTTTGCGTGGGTAAGGTAATCTCTTCAAAACTGAATGTCCTGCTATGCTTCTTACAGAAAGAACCAATCAAATACTGGTCAGGTTCGTATATATTCCGTATGGTACCCAAAAACTATAATATTCTTTGTAACGTGATCCAGTTAGCCAGTTTCCTTAACGACCGGATAATAAAGCCCATATCCATTTTAGTAGAAAACGTGATCAGATGAGTTAATAAAGATAATAACAATGTCAATTTTCAATGTCAAGGTAGAACAATGAGTTGGACTTGGTCGAACGATTGCAACATTGTATTAGATAACTTGTAACATTGTTTGAATGCAAAGATAGAAATATTTGGTGGAATCGACAAACTTAATAAATTCGTCGAATTAGATTAAAAGAGTTTACTAATAGTTTATATACGTATACTATATAATGTATTCCCCTTCGGCCCGTTACGGCTCTGTTTGTGTGGATTGCATTTCGGAGCCGAGAGCGAAAAAATTACAAGGTGTAGTTTTTCATCCACGTTCACAATAAAATTAGTCTGCACTAATATTATTCGTTTGTCTGTTTCGCTGTCCCATCTGAGCCGCTACACCGATTAAGATCAAATTTAATATTGAGGTACTCGAAAATCTAGGATAAAATAACTACTTAGTTTAAAAAATAGGTAAGGCATCAAAAGTACTAGAATACATGAGCGGAGCCGCGCGTGTCAGTTAATAGTAGAGTTCTAACTCTACAACTCAACGGGACTAGTGGGATAGACCCTGTTTAGAGTTGCGCAGTCGGGTAAAATAATAATAAAACTTCACAAAGGTGTAATGCACATATACGTGTATATAATAGATATACGTATTATTATTCAAAGCGTGTTTTCCGTAGGCTAATGAATACATTACATAATATATTATTATCACAATTAAAGACACGTGCTCGTTCAGACAACGCTTTAACTACCGAGATATTACAATAAGATCATTTGATGTTTTAGTTTTAGTTCTGTTTTGTCAATTGCGTTGTACTCTTGGTATTTTCTCGTTTACTTTTCTTGTATTGACGAGTGACGTCGTCTTTGCGATGCGTCGACGCAACGCCTGATGAGGCCTCACCCTAACTGTTTAATATCGAGTATTACTATGGTTACCTGGCCTGCCTTATGTTTGAGGAAAAACTACTCATAATCTCCACATGTCTCACTTATCTATTGCATTGTCATCGATTTATCACATACATGTGAAATTTCAGCATCGCTAAGTAGGACAGAATGAATTACTAACTCATATAATATGAGTACAGTTATACAATAATGTGGTGACAAATTGATCTGCGAGTTTTCCTTGCTTTTCAATATCTTTAGAGAAAATGTAGGCCTTTATTTGTAATGGAAGAGTGAAAGCTACGTATATGGTACCAAAACACTGACCATTTCTCAAAAAAAATCTTGGTCTATCATATTCATTAGGTTTGTATACATACGGAACCGTATGGAGCTCAGAAAGTTTGCTCTGAGAATTAATGGTCCAAGCTAACTCGTTTCGATCTACCGAAGAGATCTATACTGGTGGTACTGTTGAATGGTAGACCGGATTGTGCATTTAAATAGACCTATGCAGTTTGAGCATCCATCGTGATCGAACTGGCCACTTTTTAGAACTCTTGAACCTACGATTGACCCTAGTACAGTTAGACCGGTGAGCTCTTTGGCAAACCGAAGCGAATATAAACAATTGTCACAATAACCACAGCTTGACTCGTGATAATTAGATTTTTTTTTTGTAACTAGTCAATATCGTGTAAACCACGATGCTAGTTAGCTCAATTAGCATTTTTTTTTATAGTAGTAGACAAAAATAATGGATCATAAAGTGTTCGGTAATTATAGATCACTAGCTGAACCGCGCAACTTCGCTTGCGTCAAATTAGAGAGAATAGGTCAAAATTCTCCCCTTTTTTGAAACATTTTTTATTGCTACTCTGCTCCTATTGGTTATAGCGTAATGATATATAGCCTATAGCCTTCCTCGATAAATGGGCTATCTAACACTGAAAATAAATCGGACCAATAGTTCCTGAGTTTAGCGCGTTCAAACAAACAAACAAACTCTTCAGCTTTATAATATTAGTATAGTATAGATGAGGGAAAAAAAGATGCGTAATATTAAAAACCAACGTCGATATAAATAGACTACATAATTCGTGTAACTAGATCTAGGAAATACGACCCTGAGGTATTTCCATTCACGTAACAATAGAATAATTGACATGCATCGAGTATTTAAGAACATTCAAGATACCATCACCGTTACTAACTTGCTGAGAGAATAACTGGTTTGTACAATAGCTACATTCATTAGCACTTAGAAATACTACCACCAATATTTGCAAACATAGTTGGTCACTATACCAACTGTTTTTGAATTTGGTGAAAAGCATCTATCAGCGTGAAGTTGTCAATACGATTATGGGGTAACAAACTTTAAAAAAAGAAGAGAAATTGAGATCTCCTCTTTTTAAAAGTTAGTTAATAAATAGAAAGTACAGCGGCCTATATTGAAAAGCACTAAGAGTTAATGTTGTGTCCCATGAAATATAATAAGGAGCAATGACGCAGAGAATAATCTACAAACCAAGCTAATAACAATTGCACTTTGCTGGAATCAAAGACATGAAAAATTATGTGTTTATACCACTCGACTATCACTCTTAAACATAGTATCAATTGGAAACATAGGTGCGGTCTCGTCGAATAGCGTGATAGAAGTCACGTTCACTTACGGCCAGTTTAGATAAGTTCAATACAGAAAACGAGGGGATTTTCACAGACCTTTTAATTTTATCTTCCTCAATACGGAACCATCGAACTGGGATTTAATTCTATTTAAAATACTTGTAGTGACTAGTACTACGGTACAATATTCCCT
Source organism: Anticarsia gemmatalis (assembly GCF_050436995.1). Classification (NCBI taxonomy): domain Eukaryota; kingdom Metazoa; phylum Arthropoda; class Insecta; order Lepidoptera; family Erebidae; genus Anticarsia; species Anticarsia gemmatalis. The sequence continues at coordinate 7,644,664 of NC_134760.1, forward strand.
GAAAGCCTGTCTGTAAGTTCGTAACAATATAAAGTTGGTAGTTTAGCATCCCACATTGCCATTGTTTTCCAGACAACGAATTAATTCATATGCCGATTTACATACTTCACAAACTAATCCATTTTATTAGAGAAGAAAACGAAGTTGTTCCCAATCTCATTAGTAATCTTTAGCATTCTTTGTAAATTAGATAGCGCAAATAAAACAGTCTATGCATGAAGAGAAAATGTTTTGTTAGATATATTATTTTGTTAGTGTTTGTGTATATGTCTCTTTTAACCTATCTCATGCAACAAATGTACAGAATTATGTGAAACTTTGCAGTACGATAAAATCTCAAACAGAATCCTAACCCAAAATAATCAGACATACAGGCTTTATCATTAACATGTTACGTGATTATCGAATTGAGGTAATATATGGCTAAAATATTTTATAGCGTTACTTAATTAACTTCCGCGTGATAGACAGACGTATTTAATTATAAGAGAGTTAATCGTCAACTTTTACCGTGATTGTGAATTATTGGGAATCAATACCTTTTAACATATTAATCGCTAAGTTAAACCTTTAACTTCAAAGTTATGGCGATCGTAATGTTTGAGGTTGCCGATGATATTCCCTACAATTCATTTAAAGCCAATTTCAATACTCTTACAAAAAATATATGCAGATTGCTATCTTAGATTATGACGTCAAAATAATATGTCAAACTAATGCAGGAATTGCTACTCAGGAATGTTACAGACAGCGAAGTTACGATAAAAGATTTAATAAATGCTTAGTAAGAAGGCAACGGATAGATAGACAATTTAAAACGGCCGTTAAACCTAAATGCTTTGGCACAAGAAAAACTGACCATTAAATACACGAAAGGAAAATCAAAATACACAAATTAACACGCGGCATAACATCTGATGGTACATGCAGTGATGTGCCTAACACGTAACAAAAACAGATAACCTTGGTTTCACTTTCGAAGTCTCGCCATCATCGCAGAGGTCGGAGCACTCGCACGGAATTGAACGAGTAACCTCACAGACGTTTTAGTTCACACGCGGAATCTGAGATAGTTTGTACCGAAATTTTATTGGATAATCGTTTCTGGTACTGATATTCTTTTTCCGGATTCTTGTTGTTGAATGTTTTGATTTTTTTCTATATTATGTACAAGGTGGTTCGTTGACTCTTTACTAACTGTCTTGCTAATAAACGTCGTGTAAGCTCTTATTTTCTTGTCTTTTTCACTCATATACTGTTTTAAATTCATTGAAAGAAATAAAACATTATAAGTACATATAAACACTTAAGTCAGCCTGTTAGTCTATACTTATTTTTAAATCCCCTATTTAGTTTAAGAACTTGGCTCGCAAGCAAGAAGCGAAAATGGAGGCTTCACCTATAGTTAAAAACAAACGTAATAAGCAGAAAGATACCAATTCGATACAGGAGCTAGTCTATCAAGTTAAGCAAGCATTGTTTCCGATTGTAATTTTTTTTGTATCCTGAGAAATATTCAGGCTACCGCAGAATGTATTTTTAACAAGTGATTACTCTTGTCTAGTTGAGCGCCAGCCAGGAAATTCGTAGTGTTTACTTTTGCATTTCTGTGATTGCATACATATCATGTTTTAATATGTTTAATAGACGACAGCCAGCGAGTTGATAATGGGAACACCCCTCCTTTACACTGATTGATTCAAGGTGGGGAGACTCATCATGCAAAACATTTAGAAAGCTAGATTTAGTATAGTTTGGTATTTGTTTTGTTTCAACTATTATGTAATCATATAAAGTGACGTGCGAAAATAAATTGGTGTGTGATACTAATATTTATTTTTGATGTACGTCAAAATATTTTATCTCGTTAGCGTGTCCGTTGACATTGTTTATGTAAGTGTACAGGTTTACATGTCGTAATGAAGAGTAGCATCTCGCAATAAGAGAGGTGACAGAGTAGCGACAACGTTTTTGCAGATTGAATTCTGCGATTTATTGCTATGTTGTCCAGTGATATTGGCTTGAACAGTTATTCAACGTAAAATTCTCTTAAATTTTTTGTGATAAATAGTGATAATTATTCATTTTGGATTATGGCTGCTGTTATATGTCCCTGTTGTGAGTACTTTTTAATGAAGTTTCTATATTTATAAGTGATTTTATCTGTAGTCAACATTTTCTTCAGAGCTTTCGTTTCAATTTGTTGACCTCCGAATTCATTTAAAAACTACAATACCCTACAATATGCATTTACCTACTCCCTAAGTATTCACCATTTTATTACTGTCGTTCATTCTTTTCGAAAGTGTCCCAGCAAATTTAAATTACGGATGTAATTTTAGGTACGCACTTTAAACGCTATTTAAACGCATGTGACGATGCTACTTTCAAAATATGGAGTCCAAAAAATAATCATGAAGCTTTGTGATTACTATAAAACGACCTACCACAATGCGCTGCATTATTTAAAAAAGCAACAGTGTATAACAAACTTACTGCAAATATAATATCGTAACTAAATAACAAAGTGCACAAACTGTGAAACATTAGTTACCGTTAAAACATGAGTTGTCTAGTTTATCTCGAGTCTGCAGTGCTAACGAAAATTGGACGCATAAATATTACAAGACAGCCCTTTCAAATACCGACCTTACATTGGGATATGGACCAGTTTCTTTGTGTTGTGTACGTAATGGTAACACTGACTTTGTACCTAATGGTCAGGTACACAACTGGTTTACTGGAGTGACTAAGCTTTGCCCTAGTTTTTATGCTAAATATGGTACAAACTTATATTTAAGTACTTTATTTTTGTTATAATTTTGTTTTCTCTCTGCCTATTTAAGTATGTATTTTTTAGATCTACATATTGATTTATACTTGTCAGTTGTCTGATCTCTTTCTTGGCTGGAAGGCTTTTATGTGTGAGGACACAAAGCGTTTTCCTTTAATATTTGAAGCTTCCGTTAGTAAAATTGTACGATTTTTTGTTTTAATTAGCTTTAGTATCAAGTTCATACTACTATATGTATGAACTATATGTATGAATGTACTAGTAGGTATTTCTAAATAAGTACTACTTCCCTCAATAATAAAAAAATCCTCTTCGTAGTCCTCTAATATTGAGGGTTTGAATTAAACGTTCCATTGTTGTCTGATTAGTAGGTATATTTTCCAAATTGCTACTCTTATACTAACGATTTAAAAAGACAACCACGGAAAATTGGACGAGCAATCTTGGCATACTCAGTATACAGGCAAAAGCATTTAATCGAATTGAGAACCTTCTTATTTTTGTACAAATGTTGACAGTGACAATATCATCAATGAAGTCATTCAATAAGTAATCGTTTTAGCAGATTTCGGTCCACAATACAAAAAAGAATAGGTACTCTGTTTGAGCACTTAATTTGAATAAAGGATAAAGACCGTAGGTGGATGATCCGAATATAAAATAAGTGCGGCCACAGACGGATATTATGCAACAACGATTAAAACACATGTTGTATCTGATTGACACAGCATGTGAACCCGTTATTATTTCCTACACAGTGTACATTACAGTGAATAAGTTATGTATTAACGCATAGTATTATTGCCCCGCTGCAATTGTCGGCCGCGAAAGATGGCAATTACAAAATTAAAGACTGAGGAAATATATTCAACTACCAGTTTTTTTTATGATTTTGCTAAATAGCTTAACTGGCTAATGATTTTAGGGGTGGAATAATAATACTACACATTACCATAAATGCTATTCCTTGGCAACTTGCGCAGTTGCACCAGCGTATTTTCTTTCGTGCCTTTTTAGAAAGGAATGATTCTTAAATAAAAGTACTTTTGTAAACTTTGGTCCCGGATGGTCCCGGGCCTACGTTAATCTGCATGCATTTGAGCTATTCCTATTTAATACCAAAAAACTAATACCACTGCGTCCACTGGTATTAGTTAATTATCACAGTAAATTTATATTTTTGGTATTAAAGACGATTTTAATAAAATGCCACAGAGAACCATGCAACTGCAACACATATATCATTATTTAGACTTTCCTATTTATGGTCTTATAGTATACTAGCTGACTCGCGCAACTTTGCTTCCGTCGCATAAGAGACAATGGGTCAAATTTTTACACATTTTTGTAACATGTTTTACTGGTACTCTGCTCCTGTTGGTCGTAGCGTAATTGTATATAGTCTGTAGCATTCTTCGATAAATGGACTGACTAACACTGAATCAATTTTTCGAATCGGACCAGTAGTTCCTGAGATTAGCGCGTTCAAACAAACAAACAAACAAACTCTTCAGCTTTATAATATTAGTATGATAATATGAAAATGGATTTGAAATGGGCTGCTCATCAAATGAACATCAATCGCGTTCGTCAAAATAAGTTTCTAAGAGCAATGTTGGTTTGATACAAATGATAGTGGTTTCCTAACATGTGTTGACACTTTCAAAGGCAATGTGGTAACAATTTATACCAGATAGTTAATTAATTCGCGGTTATAGTCAATGATTTAAGAGAAGCGTAAGAAGTTATTACTTACACTATAGATGGCTATTGAATCAAACTATTAACTTAAGATGGTTTAAATGCAACCAATAGCTTAAACTACTATCAAGATATTAGATTGACAACTGTCTGTTTGATTATTTTTAAAATGACACCTAATCTAAGGTGTAGGCTAAGAATTATAAAATACATCCACGTTTCACCATTTACAATTTATGGCCCATTTTATAGGAGGCAAGTCTATTGCCATATACCAGGGACGTTACCAAGCTTCGGACTACTACTGACAACATTCTAATAGCAATTACAAAATAACAATTTTAATTGTAAGAATCCTTGTGTTTAGCAGTCGCATACACTATCTACCACAGCTGCAGTCATTATAAACCAAACGTAAAAGTTTAATAAATAATAATAATATAAATATTATTGGACAACTCACACACGGTCATTTGATTCCAAACTAAGCAGAGCTTGTACTATGGTAACCAAATAACTGATAAACATACTTATATACTTCTAAATTCATACTTATATAGATACATTAACATCCAGGCTCAGAACAAATACTCGTGCTCATCACACAAAGATTTGCCCCGGGTGGGATTTGAACCCACCACACGTGTTTCGGTTATTGCGGCGAGGTGACCGCTTAAACCACTACTGCGCCAAACGTGCAGTGAATCTTCGTTCTTCCAATATTTTTTTGTAAAGTTGACTCACTGCATAGTACACTGTGTTTCCGATCATGTGCCAGCTGTTACAGATGCTAATTTATTATTCGTGTGGAAACTCTCGGCTTGTGAAATATATCATTGGCAGTGCAAGGTTGGCGAGCTGATTATTTGTTACCTTCATATTTATACCCTCACGACTAATCGCGAAGAGATTAATACGTTGGATATGCCACAGACTTAACGAAACAGCTTCTGTCTTTAACGCGTAGAATATTTTGAAATAAAAAAGTAAAAAACCTTTCTTACATTGAAATATCAGCTCTAAACTAAGCTAGGTCTATATCCAAGGCACCTAAACATAACCAAAGACCCAAGATCTACTAGCTACGATCCCAACAAACTTCTCCTGCTTGATTCATATCTAGATATGATGATAATTTTGTATAGATATCATCACCACCCATGTATAAAATGTCCGCGCCGCGCGCCGGGGTTGCTTAACCTACTGATTGTTTACCGATCTATGAGCGCAACTATACTATGAAATAGGCTTTGGTTTGACAATTTTGCCTGAAAAATAGTGCTGCTGTCTGCGTTCATCTATTAAAAATTATATAAACGTTTTATCATTTACCCAAGGTACTTCAAAATCAAAGTTGTTTGACCGCTCCTCAGTAATTTATGTCATTAGCACGAATAACGCGGCGTGTAATTTGCTTGTTGCCATTATTCTTTTAATTGTTCAATTAAATGGGAAGGAATACTCCGGAAGTCGACACGCGTATTACTTTTTTTACGAGTATTGTTATGTCAGACATAAATAGCCCTTTTTTATGATAATCAAGTTCAAGAGAAACGAAGGCCGGTCTGCAAATAATATGTTCTGTTTTATGATGGCCTAGTACATGCTCGGGCATTACGTGAATGACAATAGCTGTAGTTTGGATTTTTTCCCCTTGATAGATTTTGATTAAATACTTAATGAATGACTCGAAAGTAAAATCATGTAAGCATTATTTTCAATCAGCTTTATAACGTTATAATCATATCTAAGCTTGAAATGTGTGTTAGGAAAGGTTATTATTTTCCATTCTGATATATCTATATCTGATACTTTTATACAAGAACAATCCTATTATTAATGTATGTGAAAGTTTGTGTAAACTGAAGAATAAATTATTTGACAAAGCAAGCTGATCAAACCGTTGTTTTGGCTTTGTAATAGCTATAATACAGGAAACCTATTATTGTAGAATAGAAGCTAATTAAATGTAATTTAAACGTTAGATGAATGTTGTCAAAATAATTAACATGTCATTGTCTAAGATTGTCCAGCTACTTCAACGTCTCAGCTACGTCTAATCTTATAATGAGTAATATATTTCAATGATTATAGTAGTAATTTTTATCACACTAAAATAATGACACATTGAATGGTCAAAATCAAGCAGACATATCGATATTTTATAGAAACCCACACTGGTAAACTTAGAATTTCAATAATTCCTCAGTACTTTTTTTAGTTCCTAAATAGAAAAGTGAAGATGCGAGCCTAAAGTAAGCTATTTGTTTTCAAAAACCTATTTCCATTTACCACATTTCATATGCGTGTATTGTCTAATTTTATTCATAAATATCTAATCAACAGATATCAATCGTAACAAACACAGAAATGTAACAGCCGGTGACTTGTATGTAACGACGGTCACGCCCGCGGCACACTCACAATAAATAAGTTCAATGGCAATAAACATTCTATCCTGTTCTTTGTTCTACCGGTGAATATACCTCTAGGCTAAACTAGTTTCTAATGCAGGAACTTAGCACGCTAAATATTAGCGACTTTAGCGACTAGCGACAATAGCCTAATGAATAAGACGTTGACTATCAACTGATAGTAGGTTGCCTTGTAGAATTTATTGACATTACTTTTTATGTAACACGGAGAGAAGTCGCTCACAACCAGTCGCGCTCACAGATCGTTAAATGATCTGTGGGTTAAGCAATGTTTGTCGCAGGCATTTTATAGATTATTGATCGCCTAGTGGTATTGAAACTCAGTCTTCGTGCTTTGGAAGCACATAAAAAGTTTGTCCCGATTGTTATCATTTAGGCCGGTGAGATGACATTCGAGCGGCTTGAACAACTTTGACTCTATGTTTGAACACTAATTATACATACAATAAAGTTAATGTTTCATTTCGCACTGTTGCTATCGTTGCCAAGTCATAGCCAGTTGTGCTAATCGATCGGTAAATAACCTGGATATACTATAGATGAGTGCCCACTTAGTAACTGATCAACTTGTTTTCCTCACCAAAGAATGTCTTGTATATTAATTAAAAACTTTTCCACTACAGATAGATTAAAATACTTTCAAAGCAATCTTAAAACTACTCAATGAACACGAGCTTTATTTCGAAATGCTGAATCTTGACTGCCTCCGTGGCGCAGTGGTTTAGGTCGCCACGCCGATACCACTGCAACGGGAGGTCGTGGGTTCGATTCCCACACGGAGCAATTATTTGTGCGATCCACAAATAATTGCTTCGGGTCTGGTCGTGCTTTGTGTCCGTTGTTTGTATGTTTGTAAAAGTCCCCGCGACACAAGAGCAATTCTTAGTGCGGGAGTTGTCTTTTAAAAATCAACAATAAAAATCATCAACAAATCATGTAGTATGTCACTTAAATCAATTAGTATTTGTTTTGACAACGCAAATGCGTGACTTGCTCCACGTTTGGTTCACCACTGCACTTAAATGGGTTTGTGCATAAAACGATAATTAATTGACATTCAGTGGCTTTATCGTGACATGCCGAAAATATTGAATTTTGATGCTCACGATTTGGTTGTATGTATTGTATGTGCTGAAAATTCGTTACCAACGTTTTGTGCATTTTTGCATTATGTATTCGAGTATGTGCAATATGTGCATTGTACATGGTTACATACACTCTTGTTAATCTGGAGCAGTAAAGCACAGATTACTATAGCCGGCTGAAGCTCTACGGCACACTGGTCTATCATTCTCAATTCTCAACTTCCATGCCAAATAATTTAAAAAAAGTCGAATTCATTGCAAAATACTAAATCTCTTAAGTTTCCCGAACAAGCGAATACCAAATAATGTATTGTTATGGATATTTCATAAACTATTCATAATTCATTTAAAACGGGCCATGTGATAAGCACAACTTATATAAAAAATCATGATAGTCCAACAAATAAAAAGTTATCAATTTATACACGTCAAAAAATAAAAGCAGACTAGTTGAAGACCTCTTATTCTTTTTAGTCAGTTGTAAACTGAAGGACTTATTGTGGATTCATTCGGAATTAAACCAATCGCATTAAATACCGAAGATCACAAAGACAATATTGTTTCATACCTTATTTAGTTCCAGTTTTCCAAATTGGCAAGATAATTCTGCCTCTATCTTATTAGTACCCCGTTCATACTTACGCAATATGATGCACAGATTATGTAACGTTTGGCTGAGGATATCAATAAAATCGATAAGTAATGATAATTTGGGTTCAGAACTAAATCGGTGTTACGTGGTCGTGTGATGTGCCAAGACAGACAAGCTTTCACTGGCATAAGACTACAGACTTACAAACGTACAAGCTCGTAAAGGAAACAAAGTAACATTAATTTTCACATTAATTAGGGCTTTGGTTTCAACATGGGTACAATGCAAGTAAATAATGCGACGTTGATTTTTGATTACTTTTATTAATATTTTTGTTATTGACGGAATAAGTCAGGATCGCTACAAAGTAAAAAAAAAAGAATTATAGTGTACAACTTCTCCCTTTATTTTTGTTACTTATTCCCCTAGATGTTTAAAATATAACCGTAGCCTAATTTGCGGTATATTCCTTCCCTATGTAAATGTACTTTCGTTCAATCATTTTCGAGTTTTTCGCCAACAGGCAGACATGTAGATGCGACCTGAAATTAATTTGTATTGTACTATTTGTAGTAGTAGTTTTAAGGCAAAATACCCCAAACTAAGATACGAGTATATTTGGTTTATTAAGTTTTGTCAATAGGAATCATTCGTATATATCGCGTTTATACTATTAATTAAACGGTACCCTTTATTGACTAAGCCTATTATTTAAACATAGCATTAAATTACAGCAATCCAATGATTTTATCTTCCATCTACAGCTAATTAAACCTCATTGATAGTTTTATCATGATTTCATTAATTACGGGCAATACCGTGCGGTAATTATCAATGCTAGTCATTCATCGTAAAGTGATCAATCGTTTGAATAAAATTATGAACTGTTAAATCATTTTATTTATAAAAATGAATAGTGAGGTCAGATACAACTTTTACATAATATTAAATTCGTGTTAAGTATTTAGGTATAAAGCAAACATTTAATGAGTAGCTTTATATCTATACTAATAATATAAAGCTGAAGAGGTTGTTTGTTTGTTTGAACACGCTACGGGAACTACGGGTTCGAAACGAAAAAATATTTTTGTGTTGAATAGACCATTTATCGAGAAAGGCTTTTAGGCTTTAGGCTATATAACATCACGTTACGGCTATAAGAAGCGGAGTAGCAACGAAAAATTTTACAAAAACGGGGAAAATTATGACCCATTCTCTCATAAGTGACGCAAGCGAAGTTGCGCGGGTCAGCTTGTGTATATAAAATACCTTTACAATATACTTTTTTATCAATGATGATGAATCAGTAGCTGAGTTTTTAATACAATACTCAGAAATCATCTCGTTTAAAACTGAAGGTACGGGAGGAAAGGGGACGTCAACAAACGAATACAGATTTTTTGTTATAAACTGGGCTCAAAGAGAGACTCAAAAAAAAACTTTTTTGCCTGTATTACTCACGAGCGAAACGGATTATTACCTATTTATAGAATTAATTATTATAAACAGGCATTGAGTCTGCAAAACGGATCAAGTGGGGGTTGGGAACTTAATCAGCTAGTAAGCAAATATTAATTTAATAAAGATATCAAAAAAGGAACTGTCAAAAGAATATAAATCAATAAATATCATTAGACAACTAACACACTGTCATTTGATTTCAAATTAAACAAAGCTTGTATAGTACAAGCTTTGCTTAATCGGTTAGGTTACCAAATAACTGATAAACACACGCATTTAGAAGTAAATTACTTCTAAATACATACTTATATAAATACATTGACAACCAGGCTCAGAACAGATACTCGTGCTCATCACACAAATATATGAACAAGATGTATGTAAAACATTTATTTCCTTCTTTCTTGCCACGCGGCCTTACTGAGGAGATTAGTCGTTTCGCAACCTGACCCGCTTGTGGTGACGCGCCTTCAACACATGGTGTGATGAAATTAGCTACGTTGTTTTAAAACTAATAGTAGATGTCAGTCCACCGAATGAAGCGATACAAATTGCCCCGTAATTTGTTCATATATCATGGTGACTGGTGTTAGTGTGGACGTGATTTGCTAGACTTGTTAATGCATATTTATATGCGCTCATCACAAATATTTCTATCATATATTATTTGCTAATTTTACCGTTTTTTATACAAGACCACTGTAAAAATTGCCAGACCCCAGCTTTAATGCTATAAACAAACCCAGCTTATAACCCCAGCTATAATAAAACATTTTCGATAGAACCCGTGCACTTTTAAAATGCACAAGCTTGAATTAATTAATAGCAAAATCAGTCGAGTAGGTCGTTTTTGAGTTTATCGCGAAAAGTCAGACGCGGTGAGGGACTTTGTTCTATCATAATTGAGTAAACCAAATCCAATCTAACAATGAGCTATACAATTAAGTGTTACTGCTTTCTGTCTTGCGTTTAATAATCAATGTTTAATGTATGTTCACAGATTCAGGGCAGCCTTCAGTAACACCTCTGCAGGGACCGATCCTTCTTCGCAACGGCTCAGTACCTGTGGTGCCCCTCACTTCATATCGGACGATAAACAACGGCTCTTTCTACCAAATACCTGTAAGAACTTCATATTCAATTCTTTGCTAGTGATAAGATGTATGATTTGAATGAAGCGAGGGAAGCATGTAAGAATCGCACCAAGTGAAGTTTTATGGTCTCTGCGTACTCTTATGCGAATAAGGCGTGATTTTATGTGTGTATGTATGTGTGTACTAGTTTATGCCCGCGACTTCGCACGTGGTGTATGTTTCCTTCGATTTCATTTGTCCATGTTTCACGTTAGGTTTATTACCAATCTATCTTTCGTCAAAATCTATACAGCAGCTTCGCAAACTTATTACGTATTAATAAAAGTAATATAAGATTTTTTTCAAACCAGGTTAGGCGGTTTTAGAAATCCAGTAGCTCATGAAAATAACCCTTAAGAAAGTTAAAGCTGGCTCGCAAAAATACAAACCGTATCTTTAAAGCGTTGAATAAATGTGTCATACCGTAAACAGAATTTATTAAGCCTCAGTAAAACCCAGTAATAAAACCAGAAGCAAAAACTCCATTGCCTTTGACACATCACATCAAATTATAATCGCGTAATTCATAACTTTACCACGTTTTATTAGTGCCGCGAATATAACCGCCTACGCTTTAAAAGTACATTATAAGTACGACGTCCAAGGAAAATACACATAATATAGATATTACACAAGTATGTAACTCATTCATATTTCCTTACAACGTGGGTTGAATAGTAAACATTTAATGACGTAGAATAAGGCTCTATCGACATGATACTTACTAATTCTAGAATCTAGTTGCTTGTTCAGCAGTATGTGCCAAGAAATAAAGTATCCAATGTTATCCAGGTTAAATACTATAATAATGTAAAATTTTATTGATTTTCATCAAGTACTTTTCCTCGAATCAATCATCAACCTATGTACCCGTTATTCCAAACTTTCAGATTCAGGTATATTTTTTTTGGAAGACACATTTTTATATCCTTTTGTGTGCCTGGATTTACGGGTGATTTAATACGAATAATAAAATTTGGCCTACCCCTATAGGAAAAAGGCTTGATATTGTGTATCTTTGTATGTATAAAAGTTTTAATGCACTTTAAACTTTACAAAGAGCTAGCCTGGAATTACGGGTGATTTAATACGAATAATAAAATTTTGCCTACTCCTATAGGAAAAAAGGCTTGGTAGTCTGCCAGCTACCAATATTATCAAACAAAATTAACTCGACTTTGCCAAACATTAGCAAGAAATAATTAGCAATTTACGATGTTTGCAGGTAGGCAGTCCGACCACAAGAACATCGAATGATTTGAACAAATGAAAATTGTCAAAGCTGGGTTAAACATATTTGTTTTATTTGACTAAAGACAAAACAAATGATTGTTTGTCACGTTTCCTAAGGCTCAAAGTTAGACAAATAATTGCTTAATGTGCAGAATAAGTACTTACAACTGCGCGTCTATTAACTTTTGTTGTCGAAAATTAAAAGTAATTAATCTAATTACTGATCTATGTATCTTCACTTAAAACGGTAAGTCGGTATATTTCGATCGCTTCTGTGGTGGGTTTTGAATTTCTATTAAATATGTATTTTCGATAGATGACCTTTTGCAGTGAGGCAAATTTGCTCTACATTCCAGTTTGTGTGCGGTCGTGATGATATTAAAAATAAATTAATGTTTATTCATAATTCCTACTTTTTAACTCGAGAAAATTATAAATATTGCTTTTTGTATTTGCTAAAGTTTGGTAAGAAAAGTTATGCTACTGTGTACTCGTCCTTTCTTAGCTTAAATAGATTCAGACACACGTTAGAGGAAACCGATATTAATCTAATTGTAATTATCATTTCAAACGTATAAATTAATTGTTGCATTGTACTGCATTTATTGAATTACTGTAAATGATTGTTTTTCCTTTTAGTAAGTCTTTTAGCAGCGTCACCTTTACTTGACTTAATAACAAAGCTAAAAATGTGTGGTCGGTTAGTGGTAAATAATATTAATAGTAAAGTTAGTGTCAACATTATTCAAGACATTAACAATTTTAGTGGACTATTTGAAAATAAAAAGAAAGTGCCTGACATTTTCCGGGGATAAAACTTATCATACTTTATTTTAGCACATCTTATCTTAAACAGTATAGACAATAAAATTAGCCATTAAAGTATTATAAAACCGATCAACAAACTAATATCAAAAGATTTTTAAATGTTAAAAAATATCTAAACATTGCATGCATCCCGCAATCTCTATGTGAAACTTGAGTCTTTTAGCCATAGAATTATTAAAGCAATAATGTATCTGATATACAACATTAATAGTTATCCTTATAATTACTGCACAGCTTAGAACATCTCTATAAATACGAACAAACAATGTAAACACACAATAAATACACATACGTGTATGTTCTTAAGTGTAATTACATAAATGCATTTAACATTTCACAAATATACGAAGACACAAATGTGAGACCGAATGGCGTCAAAGATTGCATTGTCTTTTTTATTTTGAATAAATGAATGCAAAATATGTTATTATAGTTGCAAAATCTTGAATAATTCATGCCTCGGCTGGTATTGATTCGCGCGAAAACCTTGGATTCAAAATATGCATTGTTCAAATTTACATTTTCCCCGGTCGTATGAAAAATGTCTTTAACATGAAAGTCGTGGCTTGGGTATGGAAAAATCGGACATGTGACATAAAAGACCAATACGGCACGCTTTAGTCTTTTTTTATCAATGAAAACGTGAATTCTTAAAAGACCTAATGGGAAGTTAAACAACTCAGACACGGTCACCTGATTCCAAACTAAGCAGAGCTTGTACTATGGTAACTGATAAACATACTTATATACTTCTAAATACATCCTTACATAGATACATTAACAACTAGGTATAAATAAAATAGGGTAGTACTCACTCTAATATTTTCTTTAATATTCACATCTGCCATAGATCTGTGTCTGTTCAGAACCGAGACAGCAATAATAGCTATTAGGGAAAAAATCTGTAATGGATAAAAATAAGGTTGATCTCACATCGTGTATTAATCTCTTGTTTTGTTAAAGTAATAAGACAAGACATGCAACTATCCCGTTGGTTGCATGGAATTAGTGAGGAACCACTATATGAGCTTTGTTGTGCTGATAAGTTATGATATTCGCAATTATAATCTAACTAGCCGAATCCGCCCAATAGTTTTCTTTGCATATTTATTAAATTTCCTCTCCATAAATCTTTCCCGTGTCTTAAAGACAACTTTACGAAAACTATAAGTGGAATTGGTTGAGCCATTCTTGAGATTTGCTTGGATTGTCCATGTTATTTTCTTTATGTGCCTTTAAAATCATCAACTGGCACACTTAACATTCTCCCTGAGGATACTTCGTGTAATAATATAAATTCTATGTCCACGTCCTTTATAGCGACTTAGAGTTATTGTTAATCTTTAATTCATATCGCATTAAAACTTTAACTTCGCTATAAACTGAAATAAAGAATAGGTAAATTGTCTATCTGCGTGGTTTCCTGAAACATTAAACTTTTATTCACAGCAAGCTCTACGACATCGTTCGCGTAAAAACATTACCGGTATAAGAGTATGTGTTAATTCAGGGTATAAACTATTAGTTTCTGTAATTTTAGTTTTGCTAGCACCAAATAAATTCCGCCCAACCTCCTGTTAATGGAACGTATATAACTTCTACCGAATATTTTGGTGCTACCAGTATAGGCGGTGTAAGCTTTTTAAAAATGACTAACCATTAATTCTACTCCAAAATACGAACGATCAAAATTTTCCAAAATGGACCGAGCGAAGGTCAAAGCTTCCGTCGTTTATTTTGCAAATACGTCACTTTTACGTGTATTGTGTTGCTATCCTCGTAAACTACACATATGTAGTTTTTAAGGTGCTAATTGCATTAAGAAAATGCTTAGAAGATTCAAAGTCTAAGAATAGCCTAGTGTATCGGAGCTCTAGCGCTGTAGATATGTCACTAACTTTCCGTAATACTGAAATTAACTGCTGAATGGTCTGCATGAAACAGTCAGCAGCTTCAACCCGAACAATAAATATTTATTATATTTTGAAGAGACCAATATCAGACTTTTTAACCCCTTGATTACCACGTCAGACACAATAGAAAACTTATTATTGTCACTTACAACGATAAGCTTTTTAAAAATTAACAAACGTATTAAAAAAACGTTGCTGTCATTTGCAGTTTTTGATTTAAACCTATTCGCCAGTTTCCCATCCAACTCTAGAAGCTATACGCGTTACATTTCCGATAATGCCATTATTTATTCGTCTCCTTATTAGAATTGCGGTAGCGTAGGCCAGTAGAAACGTCCGACTAACCACACTGAGTCACAAGCGTGGGCACCTTTGATAAAATATAAATCGTGACGGATTTATATACGACAATGTCGTTGTCATAATTTATAACCTTATTTGACGCCCATGGGAGCCGTTCGTGCGTTCACCTCATCTTTGATATAGATTTAAGTTTGGTTTTTAATTTGTCTAGACTTGACACACCTATTGACGCAGAAGGTGTCGCCCTCTTTAACCAGTCAGCATTTTATAGCTAATAAACAAGAATCTATATTTCTTGACATGACAAAAGAAAAGCGATTTTTTCTATCCTGATTAAATAAACAGTTAGTCTTGTTCACTTGTGGTACAAAATCAATTTATTTCTTTTGACCGTACTTAATATAGAAAGATTTTTGTAGTTGTAACCGAAATACGTCAATAGATAATCATAATATATTCATATTACTCATATGGCTAGGCCATTAACGAAACATTTCTCAATGTATAACTTACTTACAATTTGCGTGGGCGATCTCTGACACTTTCGCTTATTGAAATCAACTGTCTGTTCTTGTCTAAACCAAATACACCTGTTGTAAAGCATTGTCTTATAAAAACATAGAACTTATTTTATTAATTCATCATTAGAGAAATCTTTAATCTATTTGTCCTCTTGTAGCTACTAAAAAGCCAAACCCATTTGAAAGATTTCACAATGCAACAGAAGCGCCATTTTTTTTTCAAGAGTGGCGAAATTTGAACATTCGAAATGTTCCAAATTAGCTTCTACGGCCCCCTCATAGCTTAAGGGCAAGACGTGTAAGAAGAACTTGAAGAAAAGCATCCTAAATATCGAAATAAAAATTGTTTATATATTCCATGAGAAAGGCGTTCAATATTGCCATAAACTGGTCATTCCACATTAAATTTCTAAGTTTGAAGTAAACGAACTGCGCATGAGTCACATCAAAATGTCATTCGTAAAACGTGAACAGAATGGACATACAACACGACACTCGTGAATGCGTTGATACTCTGAACAATTCACACCACTTTGTGCATTACAAATATCCAATTATAATGTGACTAAGCAACTTATAATAAACTTAAAGATTACTTGAATATAATATATTTGGGTTTTTAAACTTATTGTAATACATTAGATATAATAATATATCTGTTTGTAACCGACACTACCATTCGGAAAATAAAAAATATGGTGGTGAGGTTTCCCACTTTACAGAAAATATTGGATTGGTTTGATTTCCTTGCCAATAAGCATTGTCATTTCTTTACCCTTATTAGAAGAACCCTAACGGGGAATGATAAGTTTTTTTAAGCATACCAATTGCTCTAAATTGACGATAATTTTAAAATATTTTTCAAATATTCCAGTTTGAAAACACAAACACTAATTATTTCAACAAAAGGGCATAATCATTTAGCAGCCTATTTAGTAATAAATAACCTCATTAATGTCTCTAATCTGAACTTAATTACTAACAAACATACAAAATAGGAACTAATTTAAATTCATTGATATGTAGATTTAATATACTCTAAAAAAGGACTGCCGATTATCAAGCATCATTAAACTCGTGTTATGAAGTTGAACGTGACATGACTGAATATTTTGTATAGAAATAAACGCTTGGTGAATTAAACGGCGTTGTGCATTGCACAGATTTAATAAGAAACGACTGTTTTGCTTAATATTATAAAAGTCAATAATTGCTGTATTCACCTTTTTGTTTATCGATGTAGGACTACAGAATAAGGAAATCATTTTGAGCTAGAAAAGGATGATTAGATGAATCGGACAAGGAATAATAGCTCACAGACAAAGATTCTTTTCATAAGGTTTTAAAACAGGCTTAAAGGCAAAACATTTCTCACAAAACTGGCTGCATATTAATATCAAACTTTTAGCTAAGTTTGATAAGGTGCTTAAAAGTATATAATAGTATATATCCCTCTGAAATTAAATGATCTGAGATCTTTTTACAGACTCCGCCTATATTATTTAGTATTGTAACTGTGGCCAAACGTGCATTAGATTGGGCTTGTTAATTCAATAAAACGTAGTGGACAATGACTAACATAGCCTTGAAGGCTGAATATTTATTGACATTAAGAGACCGTTACCAATGATCTAGAATAGGTTTTTCAACTATGGCACGTGTATTTGTTGTAAAACCTAACAACCTCGTTGACTAAAGCCATTATGTTATGTCCTATTTTTTACACATCCTGCTTTAAAGCAAGTTGTATAAATTTGACAACTTAATTAAAATCGAAAAACGCAAGTCTTCGATATAAAACTAAGTCTAAAAGTGTTTTAAAAAGAATTTACGAGATATTGACGAGCTCATGATTTGTCAAAATAATCCAGTAGAGTGATTCTCTACTCAGTTCTCACGGGTATCGAGAATTTGACATTATCAAATTGACTGCAAAAATAGTTCCTTGGCCGCCCACTAGAGTCGCTGATTCTATTTTCATACAAAATTTCTCAAAAGCTAGTTGTCAAAGGCCGATTGTAGTAGAGAATCGCGCTACTGTTTTGAAGTACAAATCGAGATGGGCTGCAGACTGCCACAGTAGGCACAGTTTTACTGCGCTCGATGTCGATTCAAAAAGCTGTGCTTACAGTGTGAAGATTGTAGCCCAACTCGGAATTGTACTTACGTTTAACATCTGATACTTCGGCGGACGCTAGTTATCTTTCCGCCACTCTATACGTACTTAGTTTAAAAATGTAAACGAAAAACGCATGTATATAAATCTTGAACGTTATTTACTATTATGTAAGAACTATGAGCATTAAAATAAATATAACAAGACATGAATGACTCTTAAACACCCACAGAGCAATAACTTCCTAACTCGAATAAGGTAGTCTAGACATGACCACGAATTACTTTATGTCTAAACGAAAACGTTTTGGTAAATTATAATCATTCAATGCCTGAGAATATCCACTGTTCAATAGAATTCTTTCTATGGACTTATAATCTTATCGTCGAAAATTATGTACTGCAATTTATCTGCGCGTTTCATGTCATTTCATGCGAATGCTCTGATGTACAACGAACTATTTACTCTACATTTAATTTACTACCATTTATGATCAAAGTTTGGTTCCAATGCTTGAACAAGTTCAGCGGTTAGGTTATAAATACAAAGATCTATAGATTAAAAGGAGTTATGAACTCTGTAACATGACAAATCGATTATTCAGCAGCTTTTCCTAGAATACACAATTTTAAACTCTGCTACCGCTGTTCCTCCCCGTTATACATCGCATAATATTGTACAATACATCTCGAGGTTTGTTGTGTAACTACTTGTGCGTTTGCATATGAGAATTCATTAGTTTTTTGCCTGTTTTGTTTTGACCTTAATACGGTCGTTAACAGATATTCAAATGATAAATCTAGGAATTTATCCTACAATTAAACTGGCCAATAAAGTTTGGCTTTTGCGCGCCATCGTAAACCTTCAAGTAACATTTAACTGGACCTTCAATTACTGACTGAAAACACAATCCGGTAATGTAAACTACGATTCTAATAAATCATTGCAAACTTGAGGCGCCAGAAGACGGGCGCCTCGCATCTATGTTATTTTTTTGCTTATAAAATATATATGTAAATTTATTTCGTTCCATGCAAGGTTATTGACACAGTTGCGTCTTAAATATGCTGGATAGCTTTTGAATTGCTAAATAAGCGCTTGCTAAATTAATGACTCGATCCAGTTTTCCATTTCATAAGTTGAGCAACCGAAATTCGCCATAAATCACGTTAATAAATGCATTTTATTCTTTTTTCTGCATTTAAATATGATAAAGTACATATTCTCGCACGAGAGATTCAATATTCTGAACAAGTACATGTTTTGTAGCGTGCGCTATTTTGAATCTCAATGAGTGTTTTATGTTAGTCACATTTTATGCATAAACTAGAATAACAATAGCGAATTGCAAAAATAAAATATATTTTTATGCTGGGGAAGGCTGTAAGGCTTATATTTCTGTAAAAGTATGCTCAATAGTTAATGGAAAACAGGGATATTTATTTGTAAATCGCCGGACGTATCTTGAGAACTTGACTCACTATGTAGTGAGGTCGAGCAGAGTTTAACGCGTTTTTTTGTTTATTGTTTTTATATCTGAAATACGTTCAGTTAATTAGTACACGCTGTAGTAGCAGGACGTATTAATTAAAAATAAATCCGGTGGCGGACATGGATTTGCTACACTACGTGAGTTGTCTAATGTTATTTATTTTAAGAATTGGGGTATATTACTTACAGCCGGTTGCTTGGACACTTTCAGTTGTTCTTGTATCTTGTACCTATCCTATGAGTTAGTTAAGATTAGAAATATCAAAATCTACTCTGTAGTACGTCAAAGAGCTATCTGCCATGAATACATTCTTGCAAACTTTCGAGCGCATAATAGTATTTATTACTTAAAACGTCATTCGGCAGAGAAAAAATCTCCTTGAAGAAAACAAAGCCTTGGATTTTCATGATCGTTATCCCATCATACGTTTTTACGGCTCTAAACATTAGAACTCACATGGTCTGACTGCTATGGTTGTGACCTAAGATTAAAACATTCACACACAAGACTTCTGATAGGTAATGAAGAATATATCAAACAAAACTCACAATCTAATAGGAACAACCTAAGCCCTTGAACCTAAACATCAACAAAAACGTCAACTGAATCCAATTGTTGCTATTTCAGATACTATGGACTGCGCTATCTTTAGCTTTGGGCTACGAGCTCCAAGGACAAATCATCAGAGGGGTGCCGTGCGTGAAGCGAAACTTCCAATTGTATTGTCCAACCGCTGGCAACACCTACCCATTGTGAGTACTGCCGGTCTACTTATAGAATAGTTACTATAGAAGCCTATTGTGGCCAATTTGTAAAGTCATCTGACATGATCGAAATTGCTGTGTGATTTCCGGCTACAATTAGATCCGTCTCCATACCTTGGAGTACTTTGTTAATATACTAAGGGCACGTTGACATAGACGCACTTGATAATTACATTCACTTGTATACGGTCCCGAAAGTACTATAAATAATAAACTAAAGTGTAAAATGAAATACAACAGTCCCTTATTCAACGTTGCATCCAACTGAAGTTTGAAGGATTCTAGATCCGATTGCATATATTATGTACCCGAATCCCTTAATGTTTAATTGACCATTAGAAACTTTAAATTGATTTTGAAGCATTTCGAAGCAGAAAGACTATAGGCTCGCCATTGCTCTCCAGCGTACCCCACTTTTAGACAGATATATTTTTGATCTCGCGATGTACTGGCTGTTGAAATTTAATCTAGCTATAGTTTCACTTTCTACCCATTTTGAGAACAAACTACAAACACAGAAAAACATTAACAAAAAAAATAAGAAGTAGTGGGTTAAAATATTCCTTCGTGATATTTCAGAGATAAGATAGAGAACTTCATAGACGAGAACAAAGCTCTGATAAAGCGTATGTACGGTTCCTTCACGACACCAGCGGGGAACAGAGTGCGCCGAGCGCCTGGAGTACCAGACATGCATGATGCTTCAGGAGACTCGTACTTCAGGCATGTGAGGCAAGCTGCCAACACGCCACTGCCTGATCCACAGGCAGTTAACAACACTGGCAGGTTGGTTAACACTTTACTACTTATCAAAAACTGCTGATTGCGTTTCAGTATTTTAGCGAGATAGAGACTGACTTAGTCCTTAAAGTAGTGTTAATAAATTTGTTGATTACTTGTTCAAGGAAAGTCATCATCGGTTTTTAAAAGAACCTTTTTCCTTTAGAACAAAATACCTACATCTCAAAATATGACTTCTACTAATGTTATGTAATATCAAAACCTGAATTTTATTTTCAATAGTAATATGCCTGAATTTTCCTCTGTTAATATGAACTACTTTCATTAAATTTCAGAGTGGACGCATGCGAGAGCAAGACGGAGATAATGACCCCTTATTGGGCACTAAACTCGGCGCGAAAGCTCCGTGCAATCGTCAACACTATGCATTTTGAACAGGCGATACATCAAGAGACGTGCAGGTAAGATGCATTCAAATGAACCAAACCATTAACTTTCACTACTTACGAAATATTTTTATAAGGCACAAGTTGCTCCGTATAAGGGATTTTCCAAAAATGAATTGAGATATTGCCGATTAATGGTGATTCAGATAAACCTTTTTCAATGGTCCAAAAAATTATGTCTGGTTGGGATTAAGTTGAGAAAAAAGGCATTCGGCCGTAATAAGGTCCATAACCTTTATATCGTGGGATGCTTTTAAAAGATGCAACGCTATTTACGATCACCTGTCTTACAATAACAGAGAGGTGTGCATACATTTGCGCAAGCAACTGCTACTTTCATCTGGTACTAGAAAACACCTAGGTATTACTTAACGAATAGACATTTTGAAGATCTATGATTCTCATACCAATTCTATTCAATAATTTGGTAGATAACCAAAATATTCAATGTTTTCCACGTGTAACAAGGTAATTTACATTTTTTTTTGTTCCAGCAAAAAATCTACGTCGAGGTGCGCACGCGACTGCGGCTGCGAACAAAAATACAAATGGCACAGACTTCTAGCATACGACCCGAATGACGACTGCGCCGGCATTTTCATGGATTGGTTTTTATTCCCTTCGTGTTGCGTTTGCAGATGTAACCCTTGACTTTTGACACTTATACATATATCTTCTAAAGAAAAGGCACATATTCCTTATCCAACAACGCTCTTTTACTTCGTTCTATGCGTGACAAAGAGATCCGACAATATTAAGACGTTTGAAGGGATGGAATAATACGTAATGAGCGCTTTTCTTTATAGTAGTAACAATAACCAACCATGTAATTTGTTATTTAGACCAACTGATGTTAAATACAGTTTAGTTTTGCTGTCTCTTTTAAGTACCTACTGTGTTGAGTTATTATACAATAATAATATAATATTTTTGTATTTTGGTCACATAAATTTAAATTTACAGTAGGTGCTTAAATAATATTGTGACTGGTTTAGCATAGAGCAATCCAATTACATATACTTACTTGTATTCTAATGGAATTTCAGCTATTGAATTTCTGATGATGATCCTACTCTATTTTTTACTCAAGTATATTGGAAGTGAAGAGAAAAACATTTTGGTCTGTGTACAATTTAACTCATGGTTGGTACAAATTTCTATAACGATTCATTATTCGATGAAGACTTGAAGAATAAAAGGCTATAATATAATAATATACCTATTTTAGTAAATTACTTAGATACAGCACTCGATATTATTTTACTTTGCTCTCACTAACTTGCATCAATTTGACCTAACAGCTTCTATTTTATGTTTAAAAATAAATCTTTAGTAAAATTATTTGCAGACTGTCCTTAATTCGATTGCTTTCAATCTGTCCTATAAGCATCTTATAGTTAAGTAGCGTGTAAACCATAGGTTGCCAAACTTTTATGAACTTCCGACCTGCAAAAAAAAATATCCAGCGCCCCTTTATAGCTGTCATTTATAAATATTTTGTCATTGGATGCGGTACTGCCCAGGTTAGCGGTATCGCTCCCGTTGGGAACCTATGGTGTGAACAAAATCATCTATACTAATATTATAAAGCTGAAGAGTTTGTTTGTTTGTTTGTTTGAACGCGTTAATCCCAGGAACTACTGGTCCGATTTGAAAAATTCTTTCAGTGTTAGATAGTCCAATTATCGAGGAAGGTTATAGGCTATATATCATCACGCTACTACCAATTTGAACAGAGTACCAGCGAAAAATGTTACGAAAACGGGGAAAATTTTGACCCATTCTCTCTTATGTGGCGCAAGCGAAGTTGCGCGGGTCAGCTAGTAACGGTATAAAGTGGAAGCCCACTAAGCAGCAGCAATAGACGTGTCGTCGCGACACTATAACAAAATTCTCTGCAGTCACTTATGTTGAGTATCGAGAGATTGACATTTAAGATGGACTGAAAAAATAGTTCTTACGCCGCCCGTTAGAGGCGCTTATCTGATTTTCATACAAAATTCCTTGACAGTTAGCCGTTTGTCGATAGTTCATAATGGTAGAGAATAACGCTATTGGTTTATGTATGTACTTCTATGAATACTCTTTGTAGTTTTGTGTCACTAGCTTCGGAGGGTATTTGATAGAAATCCGGACGAGACGTTGTTTGCTGCCCTTTATGAAACGGGCTTCCATTGTCTCACTTTACCCTGTCTATTCTGTATTTTAACTTCTTGATACTTTCCAAAACTTTAATTATATTTCAGATATTTACACTGCCATTGTATAGTTACATGTTTCACCTATTTATAAGACATAGAAATACTTTCTCAATTCTTTATTTCATTGATATTTTAAGTTGCGAAAAATATGTGTAGATTTTTGTATATGTAATTTAGTCGTAAGAGATAAATAAGTTTATAACTACTAATATAACATTAATTTAGTCGAGTACATACTTGTATTTATGTCTTTGTGTTAATATAGACAGTTTTCCAACAAACATTACTAGTGTATCTATGCATATTGAGATGACCTCAGCTGGTTGGTCAAATTGTTGGAAAGCAGCCTAAGATACTCAAATATTATAAAAAGAACTTTTACTTTGGATAATAAAAGTGCAATGGAATGAAATGTTAGTTTATTTATACCCCAATTATTATTTCATTTGTAAATTGCGTTTAATGTTATCTATAACTAATAAAACCTACCATTTATTGGGTACGTTTATAGATCTATTTATTTTCTAATCATTAAAACATATTTGGAAACATAAACACCTTATTACAGAGCTAATTAAATAAACTATTTCGCCTTTGAAATACTCGATCCTACAATGTGCTGTTATATAATTGAAAACAAACGACTATCTTAATAGATATTTCAAAACAATTTATTTTCTATCATAAATTAACAAACAAAAGCTAAGAAAGCTATTTATATACATATCACGTTTCTACTTATACATAGAAGAGACTCAATCGCTTTTTTCAGTTTTCTTTTTTAATTGTTCAAACTCCTTGAAGACTTTCTTGCTAAGTTTGTCGCCTTCGTCATCGATCTGTTCTACCGCAACCACTTCTGGGATGTAGAATTGCATCATATTTTGAACCTACAAGAAAAAAAGATATAATAAACATCAGAGGCCCTACTATAATCCATGAAAACGAATATTCGTTGAAATATTGTTTGATTCTTAACACAATTCCAGTTGTATATAAAAGTCATGTCGATCTATAGCAAAAGATTATAAGGCATCTATTACTGCCTACTCCGTGTAAGAAGAATAGGTAAACGTCATGAACCAACAACTTCAATATTTGACGATATTTACTCATATTTGACAAAGAAAATAAATAATAATATTAGTCAATTTTGTCACACTGTAAACTTGCTGATCTGCATGTTTCTGTTGGAACCTAAAAAAAGCTTCGAAGAATCTATAAGTATCATCATGTTCAGCTGTGAAATCGTAAAAGACAGTCAGGAGGACTTTCATATTCATAATATTATGTATGTATCTTATGATTTAAGTTTCAAGTTTAAATGCGATCCCTTACCCCATTTTTCAAAGTCACAATGGAGCTAGGACACGAGGAGCACGATCCTTGCATCTTAAGCCTGAGAATGCCATCCTTGAAGTCAACGAACAGAACATCTCCTCCATCCTCCTGGACTGTAGGTCTAATACGAGTATCCAGCAGTTCCTTTATCATTTGAACTATTTCATCATCATCCTCGTTGATTTCTGTAAAGATTTGAAGCACACAAATAAATACCATTAAATTAATGAGTTCATTATTATTTATAGTCAGCTTTGTTGTTCAAACTTGTATAATCAAATTTTTACATTATATACTAAGTTGTATACAGGTGGACTGCATGCCAAAGGTATTTTCTGAAAGTCTACCTTGGAGAGATGTAATTTACCACATGTTTTGGACACCCTCTTGAAGTATTGGTAGTAAAATAAGAAACAATAAAATAGAAAAAATAAAGGTAAGTTTATTACACAACTGTGTACGTAAGATGTTACAATACGAGTTAGTTCTACAGTTTATTTAAAGCAAATGTACCATGATTATCTTTTATTTATCATATACATACACAGAATTATCATAACAATATACTTACGAGTGTCTCCAGAAGGTTTGGCATCAATAACTACAGGTAATCCACTAGCAAAGAAGTCCATAATGGTAGCAAAGATGTCTGGCTTCAGAAGACGCCAGTCAGTGTCATCATCCTGTTTAGTGACTGTCACAAAATCAGCACCGAAGAACACTGCTTTGACTCCGTCAATACGGAATATCATCTTAGCTGGAAAGAAAGGTTACTCAGTTTATATAAAGGAGAAAAAGAGTTTTATAGAAGCTAGGTTTCAGAATTGAAGTAATTTATAAAACAAAGGCAACTCATTTTGTAAATTTTCTCATGAGTAGGCTTTTGTGTTCTAGATCACTCTGGTTCCGGAGTCGTCATATGTTCCTAACTATTAGACTTTTGCATTGCATGTTTATTATATATTAGAATATGACAATTAATGTGAACATGCAATTTACTTCTTGAATGCCTAACATGTTAATGCAAGTTAGATTTGTTGTCATAGCTGACTATATAACTCGAGGCATTGATAGGTAAAATGTGTGTTCATTAAATATTTTCCTTACCTAATGGACTGCACTGAGCTGCTCCAATGTTAGGAAAATCCATAGTTTGCCCTGGTTCAAGAACTTTAGTTCCTGGTAGAAACTTCAAGCTGTTTGGATTAGGTGTGTCTTGTGTCTGTATAAACATAGTCCTGCAGACACATGTGTTTAAGATCGGAGCATTCTTGCTTACATTCTTTTGGACCACTGCGTGTGACAGTCCACTGAAATTCTTGGCATTGTCTGGCCTGAAAATACATAGGAATAATGTACAGTTAGAGAGCTTCGACGAAGCAGGCCCGACTATAGCTAACACTGCATTTTATAGCTTAGAATAGGTACTATAGATAGATATAGATAAACATGCAAGAATTTTTATCAATGTTTAGGTAACAATGTAGTTGAATTTATAATAATTAGAAAAACATGACCACCAAATGCGCAAATAATAACTACAATCATTTAAACGAATTGCGAAAAATTAACCTACGATACATTTTATTTGATGTAAATATTTTTATATCAGTATTTTATTACGTATTTTTACCTGATTATAGCTGCTGCACAGAACCGTCCACATTGATTACCGGTTCTATGAAGTCGAAGAAAGTTTCTCAACATTTTAGTTTGTATTTAGCGTATTAATATCACTTTTAATATGGATTTTCGCTAAGTTTTGTGAAGAATAAACAGAAAGAAACGTAATAGTGCAATGACATTTGACATTGACAATTGGTTGACGTTGACAACAAAACATTACACTTGCCAGCTACTACTACAGATCAATTTTAAATAATATCATTTATTTATTATTGAACATAATATTTGTTCAAAACAATATTTTGCTGTCTCAATCACACTACGTAAAAAGACAACTGATACGTGAATAAAACAATTACGGCTTTTTGAAGATTGTAGGTATATGACATCATCATCATCATCATCATCTCAGCCGGGAATCGTCCACTGCTGGACAAAGGCCTCCCCCATCGAGCGCCAATAGGACCGGTCCTGGGCCGCCCTCATCCATCGGACTCCGGCAACCCTTACCAGGTCGTCGGTCCATCTTGTGGGGGGCCTTCCAACACTACGTTTCCCGGTTCGTGGTCGCCACTCCAGAACCTTTCTGCCCCAACGGCCGTCGGTTCTGCGAGCTATGTGCCCTGCCCACTGCCACTTGAGGTTCGCAACTCTTAGGGCTATATCGGTTACTTTGGTTCTCCTGCGGATCTCCTCATATAATAAATATAAATAACATGATATATATGACATAATAAAATGTTAATGTTGTTAATTACTTAATTATTGTTTGAATTAGGTAGGTACCTACGTTAGCAACATTTGTAAAGAAAAAAAAAGTCAGTGTGGACAAGAAAATAATTAACATTTTTAAACAGTAGGTAGGTTACCTACTTACATGAAACTTTCTTGGGTTGAATATTTTCGTTCAGTTATAAATATCAAAACAATAATCCTATATCACCGAAATAAATTTGATAAACTCTAAGAGTTTTGTGTTTATACGCGAAAAAGAATAATCAAATCAATCTATAAAAGAAATTAGAAATAATAGTAGGTATTTATGTAAATTTACGTGTTTTCTTACCTTTATGTGTTTAAGAAGTTTTTGAGAACGATTATACCTAAATAAAAATTGTTGGTGGCTAAATAATTACACTCGTTCACATAAAAAAATCCAAGCTAAACAAAGCAAAAAAACATTGCAAGTTACTGTGAAAGTTACCTCGATCGACTGTATAATATAATCGATAATCATTAAAAAAGATTTACTTTACAAAGGGGTCTGCACTATCTTCTCAGAACCTGATTTCTTGAAGGGAATTCCTTGCAATACGTCTGGCAAGTGGCAACATCGCGAGCAACTTGATTTTGATTGATCTAGTTGTTGCTGTACGATTTGCAAGCTTGTTTTTTTATTTGATACTTTCAAAGTATCCGACATAAAAATAATAAACACACAAAAAGGTGAGTTAAATGTAGTATATTTCAGGGATACAAGGTTTCCGTAATTTTATCTCATTGATTCAATTTATCCTTTTAGTGCGATTTTTTATTTGAAACTAGGTATCGTGTAGGTACAAAAAGGATTACAAAATTGTTTTGTAATCATTTTTACTTTTGCTAGAATTGCGGTCCATGTGCATAAGTTGTAGTTTTCGTTCATTATTTCTTTTGTATTGTTGTTAACATTCATCTTGATACTTACCAACAATTTTTACAAATTATTATGGAGGTACTTTTTAGAAAACTTACTTTACGTTACCTTCATTAATTGGACAAAGGGAGCTTTGTAAGAGCCTGACTTCAAAAAGGTCTTTCTACTTTTGATCTGTTACTATTTCTTTAACATTTACTTTTAAAAAATGTGCTATTTTAACGATTAACGACAATCGTACAACTTTTACCCGCGTTTTTTTCTCACATATTCCACACTTTACATTAAGTATCCAATAGCTACATTGCAATTTAGGTTTTGTTGCTGGCTAAAATTAGCGCCTACAATGGGTCTATAAATGTTGAAAATCATATGAGTTTATCTTCTATGCCCTATGGTAATACCTATAGGTATATCAGTGAAAAGTTGAATTTACGATGTACCTACCTACTTAAAACCTACCAAAATTATAATTCCGTTGTAATTAGCCAATACTATTAAGCTAGAATTATCCAGTGTCTTAAGCATCAACTGTCCTTAATTCTGTATATCTATTTGAATCAACAAAGACTAAGTCTTTGCTTTGTTTATTTCAGGTGAAAATGGATGACCCAGGGAAAGGGAGAGGTAGGGGCTTGGCACTACTCCAAGCCCTAAAGAAAAATCAGGAGGCAGCTTCATCAGCTTCATCGAGTCCTGACCCGCAACAGTCACCTATGTCTAGTGCTTCACCCAGTGCCAGTCCTAGTATGGTAAGCTGTTAGGGCATAGACTCCGAATATGGATAATTCTTATCCATAGAGGCTTTTGAACCTCTTGTTGATAGCAAGTTAGTCTAAACACTAACAATAAATAGTAAACACTATAAAATTGGTTCAACTGTTGTGTGGGTGCTGGTAATTTTCTCTGCAAAAGAAATGGTTATGTCCCAGAAAGTTGGTTCCAACTTACAATGGGACCAAGTATTTCCACAGCGATGTTATGTTAATTAATGGCAAATGTATAATAATGTGATATCAAAATAACCTTTAAAATATGTGTACTTCATATCTTTGAATGGAAAAATGAATGTATCATATGATTACTCAGTCTTTTAACACTGAATCTTCTGCAAATGTGCTGTGCGCTAGCAACCTAACTTACCATTGATTTTTATTTTTGTGCTTGTTTTTTGCTAGTAACAAAATTGTTGTTCAATCAATGTCTCCTGTGTGCACTTTCTGAGATTTCAACTGTTCGCCTATAACTACTTATCTAATGTTCAATTTTGGCACAGAGAAGATATTCATTTGACAACAATAAAATCCTCAGCAGCCATTTATACTATGATAACTCGTAAAAGTAAACTTTACAGTTGAAACATGTAAAGCGAAAAACTTGATAACTTTTGTATTTGAAAAGTATGTTCTGCTAGATTTGTAACTTTGTTATTTTTGGATATTTCTTTGTGAAACTTTTATAGTATACTAGCTGACCCGGCAGACGTTCGGCCATATAAAAAAAAGTGTCACTTAGGGTTATGAAAAATAGATGTTGGCCGATTCTCAGACCTACTCAATATGCTCACAAAATTTCATGAGAATCGGTCAAGCCGTTTCGGAGGAGTATGGTAACGAAAACTGTGTCGCGAGAATTTTATATATTAGATAATATACAATACATGTCAAGTAGTTTGGTGATTTTAATAAAAACGTGAGTTAGAGTTGTATAAATAGCTGCTGTTGAAATAGTTTATTGTTGTATAAGAATAGATATTGTTCATTATATTTATAGATTTGGGTGTCGGGCAAGTGACATATTGTGGATAACCTTATTTAATGTTCACAAACAATTACTATTAATAAATCAGCCCATACTGACCCATTGCATATAGCAAAGGCCTTCCCTCTTACCACTCTATTTCTGTGTAAAACTATTGAAACCAGGCTTTAGTATGAGATTCCAATTTATTTCACCACCTGTTCCTGGGCCCTCCTTGCTGGTGCTTTCTGTCAATGGAACCCAAGCAGTGATTGTTTTTACCCAGCAATTAACCAATCAGCATGTGCTTCTGACTACTGTTAACGACTGTCAAAGTCTTCGAAAATGACAAACACGGAGGAACTCGATATGTATAAGATGGTCACCCTCTTCAGAACAACCTCGGCAAGCATAGCTTAACCTTAGAGATCGATCGGCGCGGCTGTTGTTAACTAGCCCACGAGCTCCTCTTAACCTTAATGGGTTAAATTAATAATTAATATTACGTTTTACTTATAGGTGAGCACAGCGACATCGTTAGCAGGCAGGGGTCGTGTTGCAGCCATGCTGCTGGCTAAGGTGCAAAAACCTGGAGGTTGGTAGCTTAGTATTTACCGCGGTTTATATTCGTCTTCTTTTTATGTGTGTGATTGTCCGGTGGAAATAAATGATTGATAATATTATTATTATACAAAATTGACATATTCAAATAGACTTTGCTAGAGATGTAACTTATTTTTGTACTTGATCTTTTTATACATTAGTAATTGCTCTGAAAAGTTGTATGTTGTCAAACCTATGCTGATTCATATTGGAAAAGAAAATGTTGCCTAAGGCTGTTGTAAAATTAAATACTTATTTTATTTTGAACACATTTCTTTCCTATATAAGAAGTCGTTTTAAGTGTGCAGTGTGTTTATTACACGTACACTAATCGTCGCGGCTAACTTGAAATTATATTCTCTCTTCACACGAACCTTAGCTGTGCTTTAAAAAAAGTATGACAAAGGAATAAGTCGAATTGGTCAATCCGTTCTCGAGTTTTCCGCTAAGTAACATTAAGTTATGTTTTGCACATTGATAAGGACGGTTTCTTCTCATGTCTCTAATTACGCTTCAACAGCTATAAAATTACTTGCGCTAGCTGATTCGCCGGGTATTTGCAGAGCTACAGTAGCTCTTAAAGTATTTATATCGTATATACTGTATGATACATTCATAAAAAAGCGTGCGGCGATATTAAAATATGATAAGATTGTAATCGCAAAAATCAAAATCAAATTATCTATGATTGTCAAATACAGTAGGTGGATTTAGCGTCAATTCGAAATGTAGGACCAATGAAGACAGCTGACAAGTAACTCCTAGCCACTCTTTTTGGTAACCTTTTTTCACGACCCGTAATTTCGTAACTTGCCCGGTATGTGTCCTACGAGTTCGCGGATAATTCTTATTAGCGCAATGTGGGTGAAGATTTTTCGTACCTCTTTGGGTGTAACGGGCGTGATAATAATATTTTGTATGTTCATTCTGCCCCTACAACCTATGTTCAGTATACTTGATTATATTAAGTCTGTAACTGTATCTGTCTGTTTTAGGTCCTCCGATAATTTCTCCTGCATCTGATGTTGGTCCGAGTTTGCCTAAAGGAGTCGGCAGAGGTTTAAAGCTCTTGCAATCTCTGTAAGTAATACTTCAGCTTACTTCCGTACAACTATATAATTATTTAAGCAGCATATTATGATACAAGTTATTTAAATGAAAGCCCAACTGCAAACAGTTAATAATGCAATTAGCCAGTACGAACTTAAGTCATAACCCCTCTCTCACTCTTTGAGGGAACTCTTGCCTAGCAACAGGATTAACATTTTGTTTCTGTAATTAGCAGTTACTGTATGCCTATGGGTTCTCTAACACAGTTCTTGAAGGAATGCAATGATCTTAGACCACTTTCTCACTCGGGGAGGATCATTGCCTAGCAGTGAAATAGTACTTGAAAGTAGTAACAAATTCATTGCAATTAGCGGTTACTCTATATTTAGTAGACTATAGGTTTATTTAAACAAATTTTTACTTTTAGTCAAGCTTCAAAAGTTGCCAGTGAAGTTGGTAAACCGGACATACAACAGATATCTGACAAAATGGCTGTGACTTCTATATCTCAATCACCGTCTACTGTTACATCTACTACGCAGTCCGTCACTAAATCGAAAAAACACTTTGTAAGTCTACTTTTTTGTATTAAAGATAACATAGGAGGTCTGGAATTGGACGAAATGTTATAAGTCTTCGCGTTTGTTAGCGTAAGGGTAGAGGACTGGGTTAACGAAAATTTATCAAAAAGTTTACTTGTAAACGGCTCATCCATAATATCTACTCATGCTATGACAATTTTTTTCGTAAATGTGAAACATATTATTATTATATAAGGCACTCATTTGATTCCAACGAATTCACGAGTAGGGAAATCTAATATTGGTCTTCTCCTTCTTATTAGAATATTTCTCGATAGTAACCCGTAGTTTGTAAGCGTGCCCGTGGTTACAGGGTCGACTCAGGATTAACATTCTTCCAACTGGCCTCCACCTTCGGATATAATAGGCGTGGTAATGTACGTCCGTAACGTAAAAACTATTATTTTATTTTGTTATTACAGAGAGAAATAAAAGAAACGCCGCCAGTAGTGAAGATGGGATCATATGGCACTCCTATACCAGTTACCTCTAACTATATATTTTTGAAATTTGAAGAGAACAGCGTCTATGAATACGAGGTTCGGTTCGTTCCGGATCAGGACTACTTACATCTACGGTTCAAGCTTCTGGCTGGTAAGTTTGAGCATATATTATATTACTGATGGTACTGATATGTCATATTAAAGACAAAAACCCCTCTTAATATAATGGGCCACTGAACTTTAAATCTTATCAAAAAGAACTGACAGTATTCATAGATTCTGTCTAGTTATTAAGTTATTATATTATTAGTATATTAATGCAAATTATATTAAAATATAAGACTGTTTGAGAAATAATATTGCAAATGGCAAAACGTGGGTGTATTTCATACGTCTGCCTACGACTTCGCGTGTAACAGGCTTGATATATTATTATGTAAATAAAAATAATTTTATTTTACAGAACACAGTCAATATTTCAAAGAAAAAACATTTGATGGAACCACTTTGTACGTGCCACGCAAATTGCCTGATGAAGCATTGAATCTTATCTCCACCAACCCATTTGACAACAGCAAAGTCGCCATTACTGTAAGTAAAGTAATTTAATCTTTCTAGGCTTGATGATTTCTATAGTTTGTAAAATAAATTATGGGTTTGTTTTGCGCGAACTCTATATAATAACTTGAAAGGTAATTTCATTTGGCAAAATGTCCAAAAGTGGTGAGCAGGCTTATTTATAAAAAAATAGAAGCGTGTGTACAAATATGCCAGAACATTCACAACTATCATTCTTATATCCCGGTGGAACTGCAACCGACACGATCCGTGAGAGGTCGGGCCGAGCCGAAGGCTTAACTTTCGTGTTCTAATCAATCACAAAATTTAAAAAGAAAATCGTCGGCTGTTTGCTGTGACGCGGAATAAAAATGCAAAGCTACCGCACATGCCTTTATGAGAACTAGTCATAATTTCATAATATTTGTTACAGATATTGTTCCGCAGAACACGACGCTTGAGTGAAATGATACACATCTACAACGTGATCTTCAAATGTATTATGAAAGATTTGCAACTAGTCAGGTTTAATCGCGAACATTTCAATCCAAACGCGGCCATCCAGATACCGCAACATAAGTTGGAAGTATGGCCGGGGTATGTGTATCCATAAATACTAATTAAAGTAAAAGTTTCTGTAACGCTCGGCAAACCATTAAACCTATTAAGATTTCATTTGGCGGACTGAAAGACCCCACCGTAGGTAGTATAATATATAGTCGTAACAAGATTGGCCATGGGTTTCTTGCCAGCTTTCCTCATTGGCCCTACCTTCCGAGCTGGCAGTAAATTCACCTACTGTATTTGACCATCATAAGTGTCTGTACTTGACCTAAATAAATAAATGATTTGAAATTGACGTTAGAAATTTCTTCGTTTCTGCCTATCTATTTGCTATAAATTCGAAATCTACTAAATAGTTTCTCACACTGTTTTGACCGATAGCTAGTGCGTTTACCATGGAATATTTAAAGTTTTATTGAAAATGGGCCAAGCCGGTTTCACTAATTATAAATAAATCAACAAAATCATTTTCATTTTGCAATCTTTTAAGTAAAATTTAAGTTATTTAAGCACCTACTTCATTTAATTTCTGCATCACCCCAAAGTAGACTGGCAGAAAATGCCTTTGGCATTAAGTCCGCCTTTATACATTTTTTGTATAAGAAGTTTAAATAAATAAATAAATAAAAGAGAAAATCTAACGTTTTTCAAATATTTGTAGTTACGTCACAGCGGTTGACGAGTACGAAGGTGGTCTGATGTTGACACTGGACTCCACGCACCGGGTACTACGCACTCAGTCCGTGTTATCGTTCATCAAAGATACTGTGCAAGCTGAGGGAGCTAATTGGAAGCGAATACTCTCAGAACGGCTCGTCGGCTGTTCCGTGATGACTAGTTATAACAAGAAATTGTTTAGGTAAGTTTATCAATGCATATGCACCTTTGAATAACAATATTGTTATTGTGGTTAAAATTGAGTTTTACAAAGGTTTTCCAAAGAACTATTTTATTAAGCACTATTGCATTAAAAGCAGTAACAAATTATGCTTCAATTTGACTGTGATTCAAAAGTGTTAAGACTGTTTTTATATGGCCTTGTTATATCACTATAATAAGTTAGTAAACTACTGTTTCTGTGAAAGAGTAAAAAGCCATAAAAGATCTAGGTATTTTCATTTTACCTTCTATTTCCAATTGGACATTTCAATTTCGATTTAATGTTCATGTAAGCAGTTATTTTGTTGGTAAGACATTTAATATAAGTAGTTTTCTCTCATGGGTTGAAATTTTTTCCCCTTTATGTTAGAAAAAACTGGGCTCATATATGTTTTATCTGTCCAAAATTCACTTTCAACATTTTGTTCACAGAATTGACAGTATCGACGACAATATGACGCCAAAGTCTACGTTTGAGAAACTCGATAAAGGTGTACCCGTGAAAATAAGTTTCATCGAATACTACAAAAAGAATTACGGTATCCAAATAAAGGATTGGGATCAACCGCTATTGATATCTAGGTAAATAAATGAACTGTATAGTTACACCCAAAGGTATGTAGGAACATGGACATGTAATACACCCACGTGTCGCCTTGTAACAATGTGAGTGCCATGTAATAGCGGGTAAGTCTAATTAATGGGAATATTATCCAACTCCAGGGTACTATTGAAATTGTTTTCTTTTATAAATTTGAAATTACTCATCGTACTTTTCCCGAGAAGAACCTGAGAAAAAACGTCACTGTAGTGTCTTTTGAAAATTAAAAAGTGAGTGTTTGACTATACCTCCTAACCTGTAGGGTTTTAAAAATATATGCGATACTTTAATCCAAAAAAACAGTGGTAGAAAAAAAATACTACGACGTTTTGAAATACTTGTTAAAAGTTTATAAAATAAAGCATATTTGAAATGTTGATTATTCACTTTCTAGGAGCACAAAACGCCAGGCAGGTACTGAAACTATGACAGACTTTATGATCTGTTTGGTGCCTGAACTGTGTCAACTGACTGGCCTCACTGACGATCAGCGATCTAACTTCAAACTTATGAAAGACGTCGCCACCTACACCAAAATAACACCGAACCAACGTCATCTGGCGTTTAAAAAGGTAACAGTTACTGAATAATTAATGACTATTTAGTGATTATTATTTGTGTTTGTTATTCTTTTCATTTACGGACAGTGTCGCCGCTGTCTAAAAAAATAAAATTACACTATATAGTGTAATTTTAATTGCTTTGCTTTTATTTGCTTAAAAATATGAGAAAAAACTGCAAAATTTGACAACTAGCAAACAGATAAGTGTAGTACAATCAGTATAAGACGTTCTGTAAAGTTTTGTTATCTAAAATTAATAAATTAGTACATAATTATTACTTCTTAGGGACAGTAGCTATGTCATACACTCGAAATGCTTGCTAAGGAGATATCTGACTGAAATAATG
The DNA here is from genome assembly GCF_050436995.1 of Anticarsia gemmatalis. Lineage (NCBI taxonomy): Eukaryota > Metazoa > Arthropoda > Insecta > Lepidoptera > Erebidae > Anticarsia > Anticarsia gemmatalis. The sequence goes on from NC_134760.1 coordinate 7,680,954, forward strand.
TTCTATTTTAGTACATCCAAGCAGTTATGAGCAACGAATCCGCTAAAAACCGGCTTAAGGGTTGGGGCTTGTCCATCGCGCCTGACACAGTGGAACTCACGGCCCGCACATTACCTCCAGAGCCGTTGTACTTTGGCAACAACGTAAAGGTGAACGGCAAAGCTAACGCCGAATGGAACAACGAAGCAACAAGAAATTGTGTGATGCAAGCCGTAGATATCACCAAATGGGTGCTTTTTCACACTGATCGGGATAGGCAAGTTGCGACGGTAAGACAACAGATTGTATTATTCTTCTTCTTATCGTATGGTTAGTGGTCAACCTAGTGTCAAAGTTGTTCAAGGCGCCCGAAGGCCTTTGAGGTGGCTTAACGACTGTTATCTTAATTGACAACAAGCGGGACCGACTTTTTACGTGCCCTCCGAAGCACGGAGACGCCCTGTTCAAATACCACTATGCGGTCCACCCATCTATGGAATGACCACGCCAAGGATTGCTTAACGCACAGATCGTTTACCGACCGGTGTGCGCAATTTATTATCAACTAACTCTTTTTTGCGACTCTGTCATGTCTTTTTAACAGTTACCTATATCGTTTCCCGGAGATGCAACTGCAAATCGGCCTCGACCGGCTTTGGCGTCAAGGAAAGAAAATACATTTATTTTACGATTAGAACCCGTTTTACTTAAATGTTGCTTTTATGTAGTTAAATCATTTTCGCTTATGTTTTACAAGGGGTCTACAATGTAAAAATTCTATTAATACAATAGGGTATTTTATTTGTTCAATAGATAATTATTAAACTTTTATCAGTTGAAGGTGCACCTAAAATGCTCAGGCAATTTTTTTCGTTATTAGTGTTAAAAGTATTTTATAATAGACTGCATGAGCAATGAGGACAGAGGGACAGCAAATGAGGCGGCAAACATTTTATGTCAAAGAAAACACCACATTGTGACGTCACTATGATAATATACTAAAAATGTGTTTTAGACGTTTTGATAAGGCTGATTTGACTGGTTTAATGACGTATTCCTTTATTTCTGTTTAGGACTTTCAAGAGACTCTCAAACGATGCTGCAATCCTATGGGCATAATGGTCAGTCGGCCAGACGTGATTCGGCTGCCGAATGATAGAACGGATACATATGTGACGTTTTTAAAGAAATCAATAACAAGTGACTTACAACTCGTAGTTATAATCTGTCCAAGCTCGAGGGATGACCGATATGGAGCTATTAAGAAAATCTGCTGCTCTGACCATCCTGTTGCTTCACAGGTATGACGTACAATCTTTCCTTTGCCTTTTCATTACACCAATGTTTTGTGCTTGTTTGTAATGCCAAACATGAAAATCAGTGTAAGTTAGCATATACATTGCAGATATATATTATTTGAATTTTTTCTTAGCCGTATTATAATGTAGAGTTCTTAAAACAGTTCCTGAAGGCATGCAAAGTCCCCAACCAGCACATGGCTAGCGTGTTAGATTCAAGGCCTAACCCTTCCCTCATTACAGGAAACCCTTGCCCAGCAGTGGGACAGTAATGGGTTAAATTTATTTATTTATTCATTATATTATTCCACTGCTTCTGTGTTTGTGCTTGTGTTACTATCGTAGCAGTAAAGGCTGTAGTATATCGGGTAGATAAGGATCGCATACCCGAATAGGTGTCTTTACACACACGATCTTTCGTGCGTGAAACAACAAATTAAAGAGCGCGCGCCGCGCTCATCTGTCAGACGGCGCGCTCTTCGCTCACTTTGGTGTTTCACGCGCAAAAGAGCGTGTGTGTAAAGACACCTAATGTCTCAATTCTGTTATCTGATAGATCCTTGATATAATTGACTTTTTGGTTCATTAAAACAACAATTATTACAATTCCAGGTAATAAACGCCCGTACTCTAATGAAACATGACAAATTGCGATCCGTCACTCAGAAGATATTGTTACAAATGAACTGCAAGTTGGGCGGTACTCTGTGGAACATCAACATACCGTGTAAGAACGTTATGGTCGTCGGCATTGATGCACACCACGATGCCTCGAGGAAACGACAAAGTGTTTGTGGTAGGTTTTCTTTATTATAATATTGAAGACTTAGCCCCCTTACGCACTAGCGGTTAACCGCGGAAGCGGCTAGCCGCGCGGTTAGCCGCTTTTCCAGTTTAATATGCAACCGCTTATGATTGTACGCACTAAACCGCCACAAAATTTCAACCGCGGCGGTTGAATGGAGTGTCGCGGCCCGCTTCGCGGCTAGCCGCCATCTTGTGTATACGCACTGGCGGTTAGTTTGCGGCGAGCCGCCGCGAGCCAACTTGCGAACTGGCCAAATTCGTTGCGTGTTTTCGGGAGTAAAAATAAATAACACAAGCTATCTCGACGGCGCGCGGCGTCCATTTTGTTTATGAGCCACGCGCCTTCGAGCGGTCCAACCGCTTAACGCGGTTTCATCGCGGCTGACCGCTATGGCGGCTAACCGCGACGAAACCGCGTTAAGCGGTTGGACCGCTCGAGTCTAACCGCCTAGCGGCCAACCGCTAGTGCGTAAGGTCCCTGAGTCTTTGTTGCGGTTGGTAGTGTATGCGATTGCTGATCACGAAGTTTCGGGGATGAAATCTGTGTCGGGTAGAGTGCTATAATTTGGGATTCTCTTATAGCTGAGCCTCTGAGCAAAGGCGTAAAAGTCACAGAGAGGTGCAACCATCTTAAAGTGCTCAACGGTACCAGTGCAGTCAGATGTGACTCCGCTTCGAGTTTATGTAACTGGCGCGTCACTTTTTTGGCAGGACTCGGGATTCGAACTTGAGACCTCTACGCGGCAGTTGAATACGCTACCGACCGTTCACAACAGTACTTAATTTATTACCTTTATAAGATGAAATAATCACAATTACTTTGACAACAATTTCAGGTTTCGTAGCATCATATAACCAAACAATGACACATTGGTTCTCGCGGGCAGTGCTTCAAGACCGAGGTCAAGAAATATCTGAGAAACTTAAGAACTGTTTCGTGGAAGCTGTCGAACACTACTTCCAATGTAACGCTATGCTGCCTGAAAAAATCATAATTTATAGGTATGTATACTCCAGCAAAGTAATAGCATAGTTGACTGGGTTAACGAAAAATTCTTAAAGTTGTACTCGTAAAAGATTGATCGAAAATGTACTGTGCAGTTGTGTCCATAGATACATGCAGTGTTATATTTATCTTTTGTCGATGATATTCACAACAATTTAAATTTAATTTTCACGGTGATATATTTATCTAGGGAAAGATATCTCTAGGATCTGTCTATCTATTTTTTTATGGTTATATTTAATAAAAAAACGCTTGAGTATTGCACATTGAAATTACCTATGGTAGATGGTTTTATTGGATGTAAGAACTTATCCTTATGAATCTTTAACAGGGACGGCGTCGGCGACGGTCAATTTGCTACGATCAGAGATTATGAATTACCTCAAATACAAATGAGCCTGCAAGTTCTAGGCAGCTCATATCATCCTAAGATCACGTACATTGTAGTACAGAAACGTATTAATACGAGAATTTTCATGAAAACGAACAGTGGTTTAGAAAATCCTCACGCGGGAACCGTGTTGGATAATACTATTACGCGGCGAGATTGGTAAGTAAAGACTTAGAGGTAATCAAATTTTTATGTTCAATTTTAATATTGAGACTACGCTTTGATAATGAGATGATATAAAGGATTCTAACGGTTTAACGGCCTTTTCCGTTTGTCATTCTAAATAAACAAGCCCGTACGTCTATTAACCTGCAATTTATTAACCAAAGAACCGTAGCAATTGTTCTCCCAAATTTAGCGTGGCAATTATCTTTGCAATAATTTTAATTGCTGTAGTACAATTTTCATACATAACTTGAACTACTAGGTAAAAACAATAGCTCTACAAAATAGTAATTATAAGAATAGAATGTAGTAGTACATGTAGATTTTAAATGTAAATCAAAGCAAGTTGCAATGTATTCGAATTATTTTTTAAAGCATGCATAATGTCATGTTGCTGATATATTTTTTTCTTTCTAGGTACGATTTCCTTATTGCATCGCAAAGAGTCACCCAAGGTACTGTTACTCCAACGCATTACGTCGTTGTTTACGACGACAGCGGCATGCCGCCCGACCATTGCCAAAGATTAACTTATAAATTATGTCATCTGTACTACAACTGGCCCGGGACCGTACGTGTGCCCGCTCCGTGCCAATACGCACATAAGTTGGCCTACCTAGTTGGCCAAAGTATGCACCAACTACCGTCCACCTCGTTGTGTGACAAACTTTTCTTTTTGTAAACATATCGAACTTGCATCAACAGTTGGTGTATTTTGAACAAATATTGGTGATACGTTGATCTAGAATTAAGTGTGCACAAAACAGTACAAAGATTTTGATTTAATTGAATTTGATTGTATCTGATCAATTAAAGTTGTACATCAATAATATATTAATTCTGGATTCAAGTATCTAAAAGAACTAAAATTTCGAAAAGTTCAGTATTTTTTCTAGTTGTAACAATTATACATTTGTATGGTTTTCTATATAATGGTCATAGTAGACATATTAACTCGGAAACTGATTCTTACAGTATCAATGCGAGCCATTTACTATTCTTTGTATGAATCTCTACTAAGAAGCACGATAATCGGAATAGTACCGCAATATACCGCGTGCATGTCGCTGGCAACCAGCGGTCCCCGCGCTTGTTCTTCTTCGTCCTTCTATAACCAACCTTAGGCGAATCAAACGCGTGGCTTTGGCTTAGCCGTAAGCTGAGTTGACGTATCAAGGCTTCTGATCTGTAGCGCAATTCTCTACCATCGACCAACGACAACCGGCTAGCTACCGAGATAATTTGTATGAAAATCTAATCAGTGCCTCTAGCGAACGCTATAGGAACTTTTTTACAATACATTTTATATGTCAAACTCTCGATACTCGATAGAACCGACTGTGGAAAATCGCGCTACTGCTTTGCTCACGTTCTTACGCTACATTGATGCCGGTTTGATCCGTTTCCGAGTTGATAAGTTTACTTCGACGCTAAAACGTTTTAAAAACGTAAATGTGATGGTCATAGATGCTATTGCCCTAGTAACTCAATAAAACATTTTTGTGATAAACTCCCGGCCACAGATTCGGAGAAACTTTTATATAAAATGATTAAAGAAATAAAATGACAATTAAGAGTATTGATATTCGATTTTTAGTGATAGTTTATTAGCTATTATGTTAGGATAGAGTCACTGATTCACGCACTGTACTTGATATTAACTTGTTAAACATTTTGTGATAGACGTCGACGAGTAGTCGTAAAATCTCATCTTTCGTTGAAAGAACAATACTCATAGAATTTAATTATCATTTGCACATGCTGCATTGTATACATGCTACAGAGCTAAAACCTTCAAAATTGTCAATACCATTAAAACTTTATAATCATCAAGTGAAATCCGACGTTCCAGAGCCGAGTGTTTTAATTAAAACAGTTTTATCATGAAATAATTACTTCAAATTAATATCATGTGGGCACTTTTTTTTCATTTATGCATTGAGTGTTGACATGAGCATCTATGTCCTTACTGTTAACGAACTCTCGTACATCCGTATAGCTTTATCTGACATTTTTGTTGCATATTTAGTTGGCTGTAGTTACTACCTTTAATTTTAATGGCAATTTCGACTCATGCTGCTGTCAGCATATTTGCTATTAGGCTTGGCTACCCACGTATTCGCTTCGGCATTAATCGGTCTGGCCGGTCGGCAATATCGAATGTGTAGATGAACCCGATCGGCACAAGCCTAACAATGAATCAGGTCGGTTTTGTTGTTCGATAAAATTGCCGAACAATATATGTGTAGTCTCTCATCATATATTTTGTCGTCACAGGATATAAGTGCGTGAAAAAGTGTCTGATTTCGGATTAGAAAGCAGGGATTAATAAAATAATTATAAACCAATCGGAAATGTACATCAGTGTACAATGATTATTTTAAATAAAATAGTTTTAAGTACATGTTTAGTATTACGAAAATATAAAGTGTGTTTTTTAGTTGTACTATCTTGTAATATGGCAGGTTTCCATTGAGGATGTGAAAATGATAGAGCATCAAATGACCAATGAAAACTAAACGGTATTTATCAACGAATACTCAGTACTGTGCCTATTTGCTTCTACATTTTTTATGACAGTACATATGGTAACGATTTTTCCTTCATTCAATAACTTTACGCGAATATTATTTAAAGCTTTTGTCAAATAAGACGGGAGAGAAGAACTTTGAATTTGATTTTGTCGAAGTCTGCCTTTTAGTAGGTCACTGGTAATTAGTAGTAATGTTTCTAATAGAAAGAGTACAATGCCTAATTCTTTATAAGCACTTACATTGCATTACGTTGTTACTCCTCAATGTAAATCTGTCTTTTGACGCGGGTATAATTTTAAGTGACAATACTTGTGTCATTTGGTTCGTAATTGAAAATTCGAACCGATTTACTTGTGCCAAATATTTTCGTGCGGTATATTTGTACTTACTTAACATTTTTTTTTATTTACGCCTAGGTATACTCAGCAAATTGTTACGAATCCCACCTTTTATGCCAAATGTAACTAGTATTAACACTACTGAGTTGTTAATTCGAAAAGACCAAAAACTATAATGAAAATACAATAACTCTGTTACGTTTTTTTATGTATTTCTGATACCACAAAAATAGGGCAAGGGTCTCCTTCCGGAATAAGCTGGTTAGGCCTTGAGTTCACCATACTGGCCAAGTGCGGGTTGGGGATTTAAATGCCATGGAAATTGTAAAAAACAAATATTTCGTGCACAAACATTAGGTTCTATATAGCTAAGCTAGCAAACCAGTGGTGCGCTCTTTTGAGGTGTCTAAAGTCGATTGCAAATCGCTAAAATTTATTTAATTTTAAGGAAAAAAATAATGCTTACATATAGGTATATTGATTAAAATTTTTTGATAGTTTGATTGCCTTATAAAAGGACATGGGAATTAAAATCCATCATTTTTGTATCGTACGAAGCTACTATTATTTGTTTTAGGTATTGAACAAGTGACAGCTGAATTGAATTGTTTTAATTCATTACTATATTTAAGTGTCTCCTTGTTACCTTCTTGAACAGACCTGACCTCATTTAAGACAAAGCTAGTCTAATGCAGTCAATATAATTATACCTATGAACATTCCTATGTTATGTTTTGGATATTTTATGCTAGTATTTAAACTTTATATCGCATTACAGCAATAAGATGAAAAACAAATAAAAAAAGCTTCCAGCACGGATTAAACAATATCAATTCTAATAGACCATTTTTTTGGGAATTGATCAGCGCCATCTATCGTTTGAATAACAAAATTTTTGAATAATAAAGTTCAGCGTTTGTCTACAAGTCGAATAAAGTACTTTTTCTGTAGCAAAGTTTTAATGTGACGTCACTAATTTGGTATCTCATTATAATTATTAAAAAAATTCGTGTTTAGCCTTCAGATGTGCCAATGCTTCTGCCATTCTTATTGCCGTTCTGCGAAATAATATAATGAAAAGTACCTATAAGTGTTTTGTACGTCAAAATTTTAGTTCGCTAGTGATTTTCTTTTTTTTCTTTTGTGTGTGTGACTATTATAAGTATAAGTTTTCAATCTATGTGCTAGATGTTGATAACTAACAAAATGTCTGATTGTGTTTGTATTTTCTATAACAAGCTTAAATACTCAAACGTTCATAGAAACTTCGAGAACTCATAAACGTATAACGTTTTCAAAGCGGCCGTTAGTAGTTCTAATTTCTACCGCTATTTCAAAATGTCGCTTTGCAAGCTTAACTCAATATCTGAATAAATGCTGATGGAATTGAATACTCATTTGTTTATTAAAATTGGAACTAATTCGTTTCTATTGTGTAGCTGATGTAGTATTTTTTATTGCTTAGTGTTGTTGTAGCGATGTATAGTCCGGCAACTTAGTAGAGAGCCGTGCGTGATTTATTTGGATTATATTGGGGCATTCTGTGTCCTTCAAAAATAAGGTATCTGTATCGGACAGGTCATCGTCAGCAACATAAGCCTGCGGGTTAAAGATGTTTTTAATTCTGAATCTTGTATACCTCCACTAGCTACGAACCTAGATCTCTATATAATAAATTAATAATCTCAACTAATTGTTGGACTAATGTTCTTTACTTCTGAATAGATTATAAGACAAAAATCTTACATTTTTGAATGTATACGAATCGAGAGATTTTAAATCACGTTCGATGCTTGGTTTTTATGTTTGTAAGATTTATAAATTGCTTGAGCGCTTTTTGTATTCTGATTTGGAAATTGTCAGAGCACCAAAGTAACATTTTTTTTATTGCATTGAAAGAGATGAAGGTTCTTACGAGTAGCACGTTATTTAAATTACTTCGGGGTAATAAGGAAAATATTACAACAAAAGTTGGTTATAGCAATACTCGGTACAGAAATCGAACCTGGTACTCCATTATTGGCAGTTGTATTAACTACAACTTAGACCACAGAGCCATTCCTAGTTAATCGACATTCTTAAAGTGATTTTTTACTAAATCATCAGTAACAAGTTGTTAACTTAGTAGCTTATATACTCGTGAAAATCAGTGTCTCTGAAATGCAGTTGTAGGCAGCTCAATAATAAAACACATGTATCGACGAATAATTAGCCCTTTAATTTTGATATAACGCGATGTGTGTTGTATGTTTATTTTTTTTTTATATGAAAAGTAGCAATACTTTGTAATTAGAATAAGTTAGTATGTAAGAAACAGAAAGATTGACTATTTTTTAATACAAAATCATTTCGGAAAACTTGTGGTTTTCTTTCTCAAGGCCTCTAGTTGTGTGAGTCTAAATACTTAACACCTATTATTATACCTAAGAAAATAGAATATCAAACCAGTATGTAGTTAAATGACTTAAAGATATAATAGGAAATACCTTTCTTCTAAAAACTTAAATAAAAGGTATGCGAATATCTTAGATTCTCAAAAAATACATTAATTATGAGCCAGTTTCATGACTGGTGTCTAAGTAAGTAATTAGCTACAAATTATACTTTTACATTGTAAGTAAGACGCATAGTTTCCGTGATATAGCGAAAAAGTGTTTCCACCCCCTTTTCCAAGATGGCGGCCGGGGGCAAGGGGGGCGACCCCACAAACTTCAAGTTAAGCTTCTATTGATCCCCCTACATGTTCCAAAAATAAAATTGCGTCCTGTAAGAAATGTAAAACTGATGTAACATTTCAATGGACTAAAACCGATACTCGGATAATTTGAAACGGGGCCTCGCAGTCATGTAAGTCAACGTCAATTTTAGTTCGCACAATTTTTTGAGGATATAGACTTGGTTTCCCTATCAATCGTATGCGCCTAGATTTATAGTAAAATAAAGAAAATGTTCGTTATAGCGCTAATATAACTCCTGTGCTAAAAAGATATCGATTTTAGAACTAAATACTTGCAATAAAAGGTAGCCACTTTCTATATTTACTTGATAGTTGCGAAATATGTACCCTATAAGAACTTATATTGCCTAATGATTTTTGAAGTTTAAACACTCAAAATAGATTGAATACCTTTATCAACCTGTCAAACAAACTAGCTATATTCAATCCTAAACAAAACTAAAATTATCCCTTTACCACGTCATTCATTGATTCACGAATGGTCTAAACGTTTCCGAAATATCGGCCTAATTATCCGCAATGAAGGCTTACCCCGCGGCGTTGCTTGACAGGAGACGCCGAATGCACGCGCTTTAGACATGTGAATTAGACAACTGCGTACCATGAAACACTGTTTTCCACTATTGAGATACGATGCGCTAAACATTTTCAGATACATTGACGTTCTCGTCAGGCACGTTTAGAATATGCTTTTAGATATACAGCAATGGATATCCTCTTTCTCAGTTGGGTGGCGACTTAGTTTTCAAGTTTTGCGACCCGTTAGTAATCCAACTGTTGCAATTTGTGATTGGCGGAATTCTTCAGTTAATTTCCACGTATAAAATTATTGCCAATTTAGATGATTTTATAAAATCGTTACGTTTGCTATTATCTATACTGACACAAAGATTATAGGGATAGCCGATTAGTTGCTGTGTTGTTACAGAAAAGAATTTAAATAGCAAACCGTTGCATAAATTAGAATAAAGGATAGTGTTCGTAATTGCTTGAACTTATACCTATAGAAAATATTTATAGGTCGATGTTTGGCAAAATAGAATAGTAGGTAAGTACTTATGTACAATTTATAAATTTGCGTTTGCTGAACATAATTCCTAAATATTTAGTAGATGTTAATAAGTACACAGAATCTATGGTAGGTAACATGAGTAAAGCACAGTGTTACATCGATAACAAACTTCTAGCAGCTAAGCTGTGGGCTGATGTAATGAATGTCGGTCTCCACCTCAGAACAATCTGAAATACCGACGGCGTGTGTGGGAGTGCTTCGTTTAACGAAAGAGCGGCAGTCCATCAGGAGGAAGCGAGACAACGCTATACAGAGTGAGGAGCACGACGAAGTACGCTGCCCGTGGGAAATGCACAGTAGTGGTCAGATCAGACTGCGCGCGCGCCGGCCCAGTGCACGTATTATTGTATTGGAATCTTTACTACTCACAACAGCTTATGAGAATATGTTCAAGCTTTGCACATCGCCTCTATACCAGTGTCGTAAGATTCAATTTTGTACTGATTATTTTTTGGACTTGAGATAATCTTTTTAAGGAGAAACTTATATAGGTAGTGCCGTCGGGTACCTATAATGCGATGGATTTTTTTAGCGATCGATTGAGGTTTCTGCGGCGGGCTTTCGGTCGGGATGCAAATGTGTTTACGGAGTTTGTCGGCACACGCCTATAATAAAACGAATACATGGTTTAATAAACACGTTTTCATAATGTTGTACGTAATGAGCGAACATATTATATCTCGGCACTTTTGTAATCAATCGGGAGTTATCAGGAAAGTTTACGAATAAGACGGAAGTCAATCCAAATCAGACTTTGTTAATTTATTTACATGTATTTTTTATTAAGTTGGAATCCCCGTAATAATTTAAGTAATTTTCTTTCACATTTGTAAACAGTAGCGCGGAAAACTACACATTTCGTAGATAATAGAGCTCATTACCTGACATTCCTAAGCGACAGCTTCTATTTATAAAGGTTACTGGTACGAAACGAATTGCAAATAATGGAAAACATTCTAACACACATACATATGCAGATGAACACCAAAACCGTTGTCTGATTGATACTGACGAGTTATTCATCATCGAAATGGAAACTTTCTAAGAAATGTGGTTTAATGGACGTGTCTCATTAGACGCCACTATCTTCCTACACAAAGCAATCCACTAACAAACTGCAAAATATCATTTTTATATTTCAATTTAAAGTTGTAAACTTAATAATACCGTAGTTTTTCCAACGCCCATCTCTATCAATCACAATCGACTATAATTCGATTTTTACACCTACGCAAGCAGTTAAAACAAAAAGATACCAACTCAAATATCATGGCGCATCACTTCTGAGCGAAATTTATCGTTTAATACAATCAATTATTTGTTATATAATTAAGCATTCTATGTAAATAAGGGTCAATTTCGTTTAAGTTGGTCGCGAGGGACAATAGTGCTTGAAACAGGGGTGGGTTGGGTTTCGATACATATCTTAATTAGGCCTCACAAGGCGATCATCGATTATTTTTTTTATATCCGGTCTGCCTGACCGTGTCTAATATTTGTATGGACGAATAAAAGTACCTCTTATTGTTTTGAAAGCGGTCTTATGTGTTTACATGGTTTGTAAGTAATATATGGCATATAATATAAAAGAAAATTGGTTTCAAATACGAAATTTAATGGAACAACTTAAAAATGTTCCATTATCAATTTTTAACTCTTTTATTAAGGCGAAAAAGAGAATTTTAGTTTTACAGCTTAGTTACAGTATCTTCAGTAATATATTTTTTTAGAATAATTTACACAATCCTTTTACTTGTTTTTGTGTCCAATAACTTCTTTAGTAAAATGCTGTATTATTAATAATTCCGAAAAACTTTGACTAACCCAGTTGGTTGCGCATAGCAAAAATGAAAAATGAATCATTTGAAAAACTTTTGGACTTTGTCTGAAGAAGTTAATATACCCACATACCTAAGAACTGACTAATCGCAAAGAGAAAAAACAAAAGTTCAAGAGCCACTAAAACGGTAATTTATAAATTTGACGATTTTTAACGAATAACTCATTTCTGTGTACTTATATCGGTATCAAAGGAAACAAACCAGTAGTTCTTACCATTATTCTAGAATAATTTCAATTAATTATTTCAAATATAAACATCTTATTTCGTTGCAATACGGTTTAAATTCGTATTTAAATATGTTTTACTAACCAGGGCATGTTGAAGTAATAAAATAGTTAAAACGTGAGATACCCTGCAGAGAGCGCGAGTATTCTGCCCCCGCGAATAAGTATCGCGTTTTGCATAGATATTTGATCGTTTTATCGATATTGATATAAAGGAATCGTTTATTGAATGTTTAATGTATTAATTAGTTTCAATACTGCCAGTGTTGTTTTTGTAAGACTGCTTTTAATTCCTTAATAATGTTATTGGAAACTCTATTTTTGTATAAATATAAGTACACATCGTCTCTCTGTTACGCTTCACACAGTTCACATTACATGAGCATAGATCTACATTTTGTAAGAAATCAGCTAAATGTGTAAAAATCATTGTTAACATGTATCGCAATTTGTCGGAAACTTGAGCATTTAACATATTTTACTATAGGCTCACAACGAATAAGATCTCGTGGAGCAATAAGCATAAAATAAAAAATAGCAAGTATCTAACCCTAGTTACATAAATACAACTTCGCAATACATCTGCGTCAACTTATTCAAATATTTTATATTATTATACAAGTTTATCTACAGGCTTATCTCTAAATCCGCAGTAATCTCGTCTAGACTGAAGCTTGAAGCTACAGCCTGTCCATATTAGGTAGGTGGGTAGGTACAGCACAGCAACAAGATAAAAACTGATTCTGTGATCGTCAATCTAACTGGCTGGCCATCACAAACCCAACGTATTTAAACTAGAATAGTTTAAATTAGATATTATTATATATATATTAAAATGATTATATATTTTGATGTTACGATTAATGCATTATGTATTTTGCTCGTCTGACTTTCAATAGGTACCTTATGTGTACATATTTAGATACAAAAATAAAATACGCAACTGAAATTGTATGTTTACGGTATAATGTTGCTAAACTCCGAAAACCAAAACAAAATTATATATCATGCGACGAAAAGAGTGTACCTAAGGAGCAATGAAATATATTTTTCCTTACACTCGAAGTATATAATGTAACTTAAAAATACAGATTAAAATCCGTCCATCGAAAAAGTACATTTTTTTGCAAACGATATAGTTTTATATATTTAGCCCAAATAAATTCTTAACTCATAACCCTCTTTCGCGTCGCGCTGTCGTGTAAAACCGATAGACGCTCTACACCGGCATTGAAATCTAAAGAAAAAAAACTTAAAATCTATATTATCGTAACTTAGGCTGAGATCACGGTCATTTTGATATGCAGCCGAACTAAATGCAGTGTCTGGTAACTACGGCTTAGCATTTACCGGGTTTCAGAGCGGCTGAGCGTCGTGTTTCAGAAAAAGCCCGAGGCGTTTTGTCGTGGGAACGAAACAGCCTCTTAATGGACTTTACTCTCTTTAATCCGAATTTAGTGGCGTTATTAATGTTACGGTTTTTCGATGAGAATGTTTCAATTTTAATTGTGTTTTACTACGTTTTTATCACAAAATATCCATTGTAGCCCATGATATTCCATACTAAATTACAGAAAGATAGATTCAGTTAAATCCAATAATATCGAAAAAATGTGTTTTGTATTTAAATCTTTCTCTACGCTAAGAATATGTTCTAAGTTAGTAACAATTTTGACGTTTTTGTCAGTTAATGATATGATGTTTTTTTTAATCTATTTATTTACAGAGCTTCGATTGTCTAGTGGTATTTTCGATTTCTTCGATTTTCTTTCATCTTTAATCTCTTGTAGTTGGCAATAAGCAAGCTAATAAGCATATAATTAAGTCATTAAGTATCTCTCATAATAATTTACCAATAGAAGTGTGGATATATAATACGCCTATAGGAGCATTCTAGCTTGTCTTTGAAGAGGCGGTAAGTTGAATACAAGAAGGAGACTTGAGTTCCACGATGCCTGCGTACTGAGAGCGAAACAGTATTTAAGCTTCCCACTTAACAAATTAATGATTATGAACACTTTACCATACGCATTAATGAGTAACAAATTCGTTAAAATGTTTTAAAATAGTTGAAAATTCCAATAGAAAATTTCGTTAGCACAAAAATTATAATCAAACATGCAAGTTATTACGATCGATTACGAAAACGTTTCAAACAAAAAAGCAATAAAATTTCATCAAATCAATCAGTTCTAGTGAATCAATAGAGTTGGTTCACATTTGCATTCAAACTGCCGATTATAATAAACTGGACAAACATAGAATCAGAATGTATGCCCAATCAATTGGTGTTGACAGATATGGCCAATATTTGCCAGATTTTGGCCATAAAATGTGAAAAGCTATACGACTTTTGTTGATGGTATTTCTCAATCAATCTGCGTGGTTTTAATTGTACGTTATTTTTTATTGATATTGATTTGATAAAACTAGATTTTGACGGATTTATAACGTGGTATATGCTTACTCATTAGTTTTTTGATGTTCGTTTTCTTTTCTGGTTATAATGGGTGCCTAATGAATCGGGAAGCTTACATCACCACGCTAATTATGGTTTTTAATAAAGATTTAAGTATGACGACATGTTTATATATGAAGTCATTGATAGATCTTGATCATTTCGAGTGCAATTGTACGTCGCATGTAACATTATTTTAGTGTTACTTTATGAACGCCCGAGAAGCATAATTTAATGTAGTTTTTCTTTTGAAGAAATTATGACTAGGATTATATTTTTAGAGACGAATTATATTTCTACTACAGGATCAGGAATAACCTCATTGTCAGAGAAAAACACTTTACCTTTAGTCGGGAATACTAGTTTGAATATTAAGGTTTATAAGATCGTGAAGTTTGTCGACTCCTAAAGCTATACCTACGTAAAAAATATATTTAAAATAAATAAATAAATACAATGTTTAAATTGTATATTTATAGCGCATATCAAATTACGATATAAAAACCGTGAAATACGCGTTAAAAAGTTGAGTCGACACACAAATTATAATAGTCAAAGCTCGTTGATTTGATAATGATGATGATGATTTACCTCGAGAATATGCAGACATAATACTTTGTAGTTTTAATATATTATACCTAATAATATAATGAATGCGAATATAACGCTGTCTGTCTGTCCCATTCATGTTTAAGCCACTATACCGAGTATGCCGACTTGTATACAATTTTGTATGAAGATATTTTGATACTTGAGAAATAATATGGCGTAGCTTTTATTCCGATAATATCTAGGGAATGGGAACTAACTCTTCCAGAAGGAAACTACTGGGCGAATTTGAATGTAACTGGGTTCACTGACAACTTATAACCTAAATTAACACAGACTTTATAATCTGTTCACGCAGACGAAGTTGCGGGCAGACTAGTAATATCTGTAGAGTCATTCGGGTCAAGTGTGCGCACTTTCACCTTTGGGACCACATTGTGAATTAGAACAGTGTAATCAGTAAAATAAAAGTAACAAATCAAAATAAACATTTATTAGACTACAATTTGGAAGACTAACTAAATCTGTAAGTATATTAGTTTTCATTCAAACAGACAAAAACAACTGAAAGTCGGAATGCGAACACTTGACCCGTGTTGTGGGTAAGTGTGCGCACAGCTATGGGGTAAATAGACGCACTTGGGGCAAGCGAACGTATTGGTTAATTTGACCGAAATTAATGATATTAATTAAATTGTTTCACCAAAATTATCTAGCCTTTGAAGTAAATTTAATGAAAATTAACCAGAACCAAACATCTCCTTCTCAGAAAATCCAAACACAAAACCAACAAAACTACTTGAACATTCTAGGTATAAATATAAAAAAATAAATACCTAATCAAATTGAATAATTTGTACTGTTTCTGGCTTAAACCGACCTATTGAAGATGCAGCTACAAAAAGTTTAATTTAAGTCTTTTGCGAAGACATGACTCGCTTATACTAATTGCTTTACTTTTACCCTGTTCAATTAGAGCTTTTGCTTTAGCGATTTGTTGTAACAGTCGCAAGTTCAGGTTTTTTTCTAATATAATTTCGAAACATGGCGCTACACTAAAATAAATAAGTAAATAAGAGTTTATTTGCTACTAAAATTATATAAATTTATTTATCTTTATGAATCCGGGCAAGTGTGCGCGTGCGCACACTTACCCGCGCACACTTTCCCGCAGACCCCAAAATTGAATATAAGAACCGCTGAGTCCAAAGTAATGAATATAACTTTATATCACGCTTGCAAATTTCAACAACAATAACCATTTAATTAAAAAAACATGACTTTCCTGGTGTTGCTTTACAATCTTGTGTGTCAGAATGTTTTCCAAACAATAAGAAAGACACAATCAAATAGCCTAAAACAGTTTTTTGCAAATAAATAAACAACAAAGAGTGGTGCGGCGCACTGACATGTCGCGACTAGTTCGCATCGCTTGCAGCTACGATTGACCAAAACGGTCACCCCCGCCCCCTCACCCCGATCAGAGATATAGGCCCTGCGCTCACTTACCCACTGCGAACAGTTACCCCGAATGACTCTACTCCATGCAGACGAAGTCGCGGGAAGGAGCTAGTACCTAATAATATAAGATTTGTTGCACGATATCACCTGCTGGTGACATTTCGATGCAAAAAATATTAAATTGGTTTTATTTATTGTTATTATACGGGGTGTTTGATTGTTTATTTTGTCGATAATTTGACAAAGGATTTATTTAGAGAATGAGTTAACCTTAGATTCTCATACTTATGTATTCCTTTAGTAACTAAAACCGGTAAAGTACTTATATATAATTATTCAAAAGCGCTTCTTTTTCGTAAATATAAAGTAATTCCTACATATTCATAATCAGGATTTGATATTTCAAAAGGTATGTTTTATTCATCTATACTAATATTATATCTATACTAATATTATAAAGCTGAAGAGTTTGTTTGTTTGTTTGTTTGAACGCGCTAATCTCAGGAACTACTGGTCCGATTTGAAAAATTCTTTCAGTATTAGATAGCCCATTTGTTGAGGAAGTATATATCATCACGTTACGACCAATAGGAGCAGAGTACCAGTAAAAAATGTTACAAAAACGGGGAAAATTTTGACCGACTCTCTCTTATGTGACGCAAGCGAAGTTGCGCGGGTCAGCTAGTTATATATAATGGATCTTTATTGATGATCGTAACTAACCCGGAGTTTGGTAGTGTGCCTGGTATATGGGAATAACCTCGCCGCCGATTACATGAGAATAATATTGTTCATGATGACACATGAGTATAAAAATATCAAATTGCTTGTCATTTCGGGTATACAAACACATTGTTATGAAGGTATATACGTTCAAGCTTAAACTTTAATTCTTATTGTATACTAACTAATGTATACAGACAGTTTTTCTCATATTATATTTAATGTTCGCACTCCAAACACTGTAAAAGTCAGTATTAAATGTCCGGTAACACATTAAGACGTAAAAAGATACTTTGTCCAGCGATATAGCGCGTTTCAATATGTAATCCGAGTCGGGGGATAAGATTTGAACGATTTTTCACGATATCTTCACGTTTTATGTAATTTTTTACAATAAGTGTTATGGTTTCGGTGAACGACTAGTGCGGTTATGCTGCTGTGCTTGCATTTTAATACGATTTTCATTGATGTAAGTCTGGAGAGTAGTTCTGAAATATCTAAGACAATTATAAATCGAAATATATTTATAACAGATATAATATGCGTATATACAAATTGTACAATACTTAATTTGAACCTTAGACGAGGTTAGGTAGGTCAATAAAGATATTTATATCTGATACTTGAAACTGAAAAGACACATTCATGGGCGAAGTAGTCACAGGCTCCTTACATCTAAGAAAAACTTGTAACGTAGGTATTTTTTTAATATTGTATGTTTATCGTTATAATTACAATTTATTTAACATTTTCGGCTTAATTTGTTAAGACATGTACTCATTACGTACTATCGCATCTTACAATATACTCGGCCACTCGACGCTATCGGAAATTCAAACACCACATTTTCTCACCAGTGGAAACCCTATCTCATCCGGCCAACCCCACAGGAAGTCATTGTTTGACGCCGACAAAGTTTCCATACATTTATCTTACACACAGACAAACATGTCGCCAAAATACGAACATAATACATGTTCTTGGAACAAACGAACACGGAAAACCGATAGGGTGCCTTTATAGCCTTTACTTAATATAATACAAAGTTATCTTTACCGTGCAGAAGGTACGATGTCATTCAAAATTGAGCTTTATTTCCTTGTGATAAGGAATAGTAGTATTTTTTGTGTGTGTATGTTTTGATTGGTTGAATGTTATTGTCGCGCAACGTTGGTGGTGACACTTCGCAAATAATGTTCGCGAGTGGACGCGACCACCGTCACCCGTCGGTACTTTTGTGACAAACCGCGCCTAACCGCGGGCGGCCGTTGACTTGTTCAAATGAGTTAAGTAATTGTTCCTTTTTTCAGAGTAAGTAGACCGTCTGAATAAATATTGACATGATGCATAGCCGTACTTATTTTTTTGATCGACTTGTAGACGGCTCCATTGAAAATAGATCATTCGTTGTTCTTTTCCGAAAATATTCACTCATATTTATTCATTCAATAAACATTTTCTAAACCCTACTTTATCAAAATGATATCCTTTATCTTGGAAGAAGATCATCATTAAGATTATCATTTCGACTTGAACGAAAGTCTTGGTTACTCAGTAGATTGAGTTAAAGAGAATCTCAAACTCATTTAGCACGGCAAAATAATATTTTTATTTCGAACACATACACAACAGTCACAAAAATCATCACGATCCCGATAAATTTCGAACGACACAAGATGATTCATAACTCGACAATCACTAGTCGCCACGATACATGACGCGCACAAGCGCTTATTTATACCCCTTTATCGAGTGACGTTCGCATAAAAGGCAGCCGCTCGAAATAATAGGAGGACAGCCGACCATTGTACGTCGATGTACCACGACCATTCATTCAACCGATGAGTAAAGAAGAGTAATGCCTCACAATAGTAATAATTTCTACGTACCCCGTTCAAAGAACCGCCGACTTTAAGGCTTCGTGTAATTGCAAGTTTTAGTGTTTTTAAGGGCGGTAGTAGTGGTTGATTTTATTTTTTCTTAGGCTGAGTTTAATTGTGAGAACATTGGATTGGTGAGGTTACAATATAGATGGAACTGATGATTTTCAAAAGGTAACTTCGGTAGGTACATGTAAAGAAATCGGGAAAGTTTTCTGAAAAATATTTGTCTTTTCAATGGATCTACCATTTGATTTAACTCTTACGGACATATAATAATTGAACAAAACTTTACTTTTCTATAAGTAATATTCCAATACTAGAACGAAGTAGTGTATAGCCAAAGTACTTATTAACGCAATATTGCCTTCGCATAGAGTTTGACATTTGGAATCATAAAAAGTATATCTTTTGACATGTGCTGAAGGTTCCGATAGCAATTCTACAACAGTCTCAAAAGCTGTTTCATTTCGCATCTCAGTAGCGTACTGCATTGCTACAGAAAACATTTCGCTCACATTCTATTACATCTTCCCACGGTAGAACAAAAGAACTTATCTAAGTTTACAACATGTCTAGCATACAGAAATAGACTCAAATGTCAACTGTTATATGACATTCAGTTTTATTGCTCACTTCTAGTATAACGTAGGGACACTCCCCACTAGAGCAAGAAAAAATCTATAATTATACCAACGAATTATTAAAGAATTAAAGCTTTTTTTATTCGAGAACATGTTTAGTACAAAAAATCCTGGCCTTGTCCTTACCCTGGTCCAATGTTATGACTTATTTGTCTCGACGGTACAGATTTATCGACATAAGAAGAATAAAATTGACTAAATCTGCATAATACATTCATTAAATAACATGTAAATTGATTTTTTGGCGTGGCCGTCTGTCCTGTCGAAGTTAAATAGAAGCATATGGTCGATAAAATGATAAGGAAGGAAATAAGATGTAAAAAACGTTGTTGGAAATGACATTTAGACAATGATTTGTGTCGACATGTGTTGATATAAACCAACAACTTAGAAAATAATCTTGTGTACAGTTCGCAGCTGGCTGAGGTATATTAAATTTAGTATTTAGATCATCATTAACCAGCAGGTTTATGCAGCAGACGATGGCCTTCTTGATTCAGCTATTTCGTTTTTGAATATTTCCTGAACTACTGACTATAAGCTAGATGAACCGTGCATGCCAAGGCTCTGTACTAAGTTGTCAGACTATATTTATGTTAATATAGTGTTAATTGTAAGGCTAGTCTGGGCAGTTTTTTTGTAGACGTTTATGTAATAGTTATAGTAGACGGAGCGAAGTTTATGAAGTGTGTGATGTGTCTGGTCATTCTATATCGTTCTATTCTATATCTATCGTATCGTCAATTGTTTTAGCTTAGCTTCTAGACTGTATTATTGCTTTAGTTTAACATAATATGCTGTATATTTTGTGGTCAAAAGAAATTGAAAATTGAATTTTGAACTTTACTTTTAACCCCTGCCGAGAAATGTTTTCATTCTACTTGCGAAAATCAATCTTGAACAAGCACATGATCATTTTAAGAGAAGTCCCGCCCTTGGCTGCGAGATAGTCTTTTTTTAACATCTTCTATTTATACAAAATCATATCATCAACAAAAGAAACCACTGTCATTCATTCAAAATGTCTTTTTCACAAACTCAAATATAAATAATAACCTTTTTACGACAATAAAATCATCTGTAACCTTTAACCAATAAATGCATAACCATAAGCTACTTGATTGAACATAATAAACTAATTTGCACACTAATAAAGGTAGCTTCCATATCATTACCAGCTAATTAGCAGAACAACACAATATCACTTAATTTGGAACTTCACACGCTAATCAAGAGAATCCAATCGTTTGTTTAAATGAATTCAGATTACAATACGTTTGATTACTTTTTTATAAACTATTAATTTAGAGAATCATTACACGAACTGGAAACCTGAACGTTCTGAATGAAAACAAAAATACATTAGAAATACGGGATGCGTGTTTACCTGAAACCTCCACCTGATTATTAGAATTTCCATGTATTCTAAACAAGTGAACATTGTTAGATATTATGTATTAAATTAATTAAACAATAACAACATAGTTAGGAATAAGTGTATTTATAAAAACAAAAAAGGAATAAGCCTTGAGATGGGTGATTTTCTCTGGTGATTGTTGAACAGTTTTCTAATTCCTTGCCTAGTTATTTAAAGATGTTTCCGATTTTCCAGATATGAATTTCCAAAAGAAATTGAGAATGTATTATTGATTTGTTTTACATGAACAGACGAATAGCAAAATTATGACGAATTTAGTCTAATGATTGTTCTCGACAAGCTTTCTAATTGACGCTAACATTATCAGTACTCTTAAAGTACCTTCAGACTTCGAGCTCAAACCTTCTGTATTTTGATATTCATCCATTATCAAATAAAAGAGTTAAAACGTTCGTCGTCCGTCTACAGCAGTACATGGTCGGATGGTCACCTTATTGTTTTAGGCTGCGCATCGTAAATTATAGCATCGTTGGCGAATATTTGCATTTTTATTGTCGTATATAGAATGAACAACGCCAGTAATTTAATCGAAGAACCGCAAAATTGAATTATTTATTGTGATGGTCCGATTGTAAAACGTAATTGGACATTCAGATGCGATTTGTTAAAGGTTAAGTTGTATCAGTTTTTGCTGCTGGACCTTTTGATTGTAATTAAAGCAATTAATGCGGAATTTTGTATGTTTGTTACATAATTTTATAATGACGATAAGGATGTATGTACAGATGTGTTATAAAACGATAACAATGTTCTGTATTATGCAAGGTGTATTTTCAGATTTGCTGAAATATCGGTATTTAGCTTGCAATTTTAGAAACAACAAGGACGCCGAGGTACAAAAATCTAAAAAACCAATGTCCACTGGGGTCTTCTTAACAGACTTTTTCTTTCTAAGGTGAGATCTGTCTCAGCAGTAAGACAAGTGAAATATCAGGACTAAGTCCATCATCAGTTTGGATACAAAAGGCTCGGATGTACCTAAATGACTTTTTTAATTTTGAATATTTATTCATCAGAACGGTTTAGAGAAGAGCCCAGAAGCCTGAGCCCCAGAGCCTCCCCTCGTTCCAATGGACAGGCACTGACAGGCAGCCTTTATAGCAGATAAAAAGATTTCCTCTTGAAATGGAGTATTGAATACTTACTTGACACCTAGATACGCAGGCAGCGTGGCCGAGTGGTCTAAGGCGCTGGTTTTAGGCACCAGTCCGAAAGGGCGTGGGTTCGAATCCCACCGCTGTCAGATTCTTTTTGTTGGCAGATTTCGGTGGTAATTATTACTGATGATGTATAAACAGAGAATTGGTTATTTGCGTAATAATTGGTAAAATTCATAATGATTTATACATTGTTAATCATTAATTTTTTAATTTTTATTTTTAATTCTGTTAAATATCAGTACTTTTTTGTAAAGAAATTTTTTCTTTCAAAAATTTAATTATTAAAGGTTTAGTTGTTCATATTTATAAATGAATTTATTTATGGTATGAAAATAAAAAAAAATAATTAACATACCGTTTCGAAAAAACTTCAGCCAGACATTCGCGAATGTCTTTATCATTATATCGAAAGCGATAAAAATGCCTTCGTGGTACGAATATTCATTTATTTTATTACTAAATTAAAAAATTAATAAGAATTCAGTAATTTAGTGCTGACTACCTGTAACTCAATGGAATTCGGTGGCAGATTGCAGATCAACAGTATTAATCATTCCTAAACCGAGAATCGAATGCCGTACAATCCGTGCATATTTATGGATTTCTTGAGAAATCGATACCATGATCAATAAAAATATTGTTAGGATTAATATTTTTAGTTTTGTTTTCTTATTAACGTCGACCACTAACTTTCAATTTAAATGAATTTAATATTAGTTCTTTAATTTGCAAAAATGTTGATCATCCATCTAAGTTGTGTGTGAAGTGTCACTAGCCTCACAGTGGTGGAGTTAAGACCTAAGTTTATGAATTTTCTACTATTAATGATATTTGTATAGAAAAATGTTCAGAGCCTCTTTCGTATTTTCAAGAACTGTTTTCTTCAATACCATAAACCGTCAAGCACTAGCCGATGATATCGACCGTAGAACTTTTAGATAAAAAAAACCTAACCCGATCCGCAATAGGCCGTCCGTGGTGGACTTAAGACCTAACCCCTTCCCCTTTATAGGAGAAGACCCTTGCCCAGCAGCGGGACTAAGAAGTGACAATCGTTACGTGTTTGATGTAGAAAGACATTGTTAATAAAAAGACTTAGTCTGAATTGAAATAAATTTTCAAGTAGTAAGTAGTAATTTATTTTATTATTTTTTAGAAGAAAGGAATGAAAAACACTTACGTGACGTTTGTATTCGGCGGACAATTAGATGTATGTGAAAAACTATTCTATTCTACTATTCTTATTAGAATTGGACATGATAATAATATGTACAAATAAACCGTCTTTGTGGTGCAGTCGGTAGTGGATCCGACTGCTGATCGTGATGTCTTGGGTTCGATTTCTGGGTCAGACAAAATACAATTGGTCTATTCTAATCTATATTAGATTATTTTTGATTAGTAACCCAGAGTTTGGTATCGTGCCCGGTGTCAATACTCGACCTCTATTAAATATGGAACTAATATTGATAATGGCTAACCATGGGTGTATAACCTCTGCCTACACGTTCGGGTATAACAGGCGTGATATTATGAATGAATTACGAACATTAAATACGTATTTTCAAAATGTAGCTAAAAGTCAAATAAAAAATACTAAACAAATACTACTGCTCAAAATATTGAAGCTAATATTATTGATGATAATATGTGTCAATCATTTGACATATAT
Organism: Anticarsia gemmatalis; assembly: GCF_050436995.1. Classification (NCBI taxonomy): domain Eukaryota; kingdom Metazoa; phylum Arthropoda; class Insecta; order Lepidoptera; family Erebidae; genus Anticarsia; species Anticarsia gemmatalis. The sequence continues at coordinate 7,705,333 of NC_134760.1, forward strand.
TTATACCTCTTTAAGTTATTCATGACGATTGTAAAATATATTAATTCATATCAATAGATAAACATAAAACTATGAGATGAGGTACTAAAAATTTTACGACAGTTTAATAAAGCTATAACAAGCAAACACTGGTTTAAACATATATACTTAGGTATAATATAAATCTGTAGAGTGTTTGTATGTTTGAACACGATTATCTCGGGAACTACGTGTTCGAATTGAAAGATTCATTTTGCGTTGAATAGTCTATTAATTGAGGAAGGCTGTAGGCTATATAATATTACGCTGTACTAAAAGGAGTGAAGAAGAGATCATAAATTCAGTGAAAATGGGAAAATTTAAATCCATGCGGACGAAGTCGTGGGTGGCTGCTAGTATACAATAAAACCTCATAGAATAACTGTTTAATTTTAAATCGTTGTTAATATAACTTAACATATATAATGGAATATTTATTCTTGAAATGAAAAGAAATAATGTTTCAGTCTCTCAAAGTTACTAATTTCCAGATTTTATTGTAACATCAAGCGTGTTATATTAAGAAGTAAAGGTAGTCCCATATCTAGCCACACAGTGTTACTCTCATGAAACAGGGAGCATATCTATTGTCTTAAGTCGGGGTACCAAAACTTCGAGCTACTATTAACAATAGTATTAAGCGAAAGTTTTTACGTACATTATCGAAATTTTATAATAATGAAACTAGACACCATAAGATCAGAATGCTAATAAAGTTTATGACTACGAATTTGATCTACTGAACAAGTGACCTTATTTTCTGTACTGTATAAAATGTAGTATACATAGATCTCAAGCTCGGGGGTCGACCATAGTCCCGATATTTTTCTCACAGCCTCACTACGTCATAACGGTTAATAGCCGATTAACTTCAATAAGGCATTGCCTTATCCACATGCTTACTAGAAATAGCCGATAGCATCGTGCTTCCATCGTACAGTCGTGAACAAAACTCACAAAGACATTGAATAGAAAAGAATTTAAGCTGCGACTGTACTCCTTGAAAGTTCTCACAGCGCATGAGAATGCTCTTTACAATCGATATTCAAAAAAAGAACAGCATCGATGTCTCTGTTGTCAACGGACAATTCTTTTGGAGATCAACAACTGTTACCTCCATTCAAAATTCAACTTTATTTTTAGTAAGTTAGAGTTGAAATTGGGCTGTATTGTTCTAGAATTTTATTGTTCCGTTTTGGTATATTGCGTCACCGACTAAAAAGACAAAGCACGAACCGATCGCGTCGCATTGTGGGGCTAATGATGAGCCAAAACATTATTTTTAGAAGGCGTTCGGCTAGTTCTCTTTATAAGGTGTACATTGATCGGATTGCAGATACAATTTGCTTTTATGGGGCCGGTAGCGTGGTTAGTTGTTAACATGCTTGAGTTTACTGAGCAATGTTGGTAGTAAAGATTACGTTAGTAATAATCGTGTATAAAACTTTATTAGATTTTTCCGAACTCGATTTCTTAAGATATCAGTTATAGCTTAATAAAATATGTATGAGTTAATTTATATTAATTAAAATATGTGTGAGAGAAGTTAGTTTACTTTTTAAGATATGAAAACTTCTAAATTTATGGAACTCAGTTGCACCACGTTAAGTTCTTAGAAAAGACATCAACGCGGTCAAGTTTCTTGAGTGAAAAGTTCTGTCTGTGGTATCTCGCAAAAATAAGTACTTAACACCTTTTAGAAAGCAAATTAAAATAATAAGACTGATAGTAAATAATTATTTTAATGCAATTATTAAATAATTTTAATTTATTTTGGTACATTATAATTATTTAACAAAAGAAAGAATGAAATGAAAATCGAATTGAAATGCCACAAAAAAAATTGCAAAACACTTTATGTCCTAACACTGGCCGTAAATTAGAAAATTAGCAACGCACCATCCCTCCAGTGTGGTCGCAGTGACCATTCAATCGCAAACAAAAGCGGGACAATCGCATTCTTTAACATAAAACCATTGTTTCATACTTTGTGAGCAAACATTCGACACTTTGCAGGACAAATGTCGTACAAAGACTCTATTTGGCCCCCGTAGTTTTACATAATAGGTGCCAATTTCGGAAACAATGTCATCCCTAATATGTTTTGATGTTTTTGGTTATTGTGACCGTTTGTTTGGTTGATTACTTGTTAATAAGCGTGACAGGGAAAAGTCCGTTGTGAGAATTGTGTTGTTTCCATTGTGTGTGACGCGTGTCTTCCCGTTAACGTTCCTTTGGATGACAATGTTAGGCTTGGATTTTATTTAACAGGACTTTTGTAATGTTCATTGTTAGAATAGATTTAGCGTTACATTGAAATGGTAAGTGGTTATGTAGTTTGATATTTTTCAATATTATATTAACGTGTCTTGGTGATATAATACATACATATATTAAATAGCTTAGCATAGCTAGCATATATTAAATATTGTCAACAATAAAGTAATTATGACAAAGGTAAAATAGCGTACATTAACTCATGAAAATCAATGAAACTTATGAAAATGAGGTTGTAGTTTTAGTACAACCGTTTAAAAGCGTAGACGCAGACGAAGTTGGAGGTAAAACACAAATTTATGTACAAAACAAAATGCACAGAATTTTAAAATAAGTATGTAATTATTTACAAGACTATTGTTAAAAACGTACATTTTTCTATATATTTGTAAATCGAAAACAAAACTAAACATTATCCGCAACACCGTTGAAACTCCCTTGAGAGTAGACAGTGTGGTCTATTCATTGAGACCACACAAATAATACTTTCGTTATATACTAAAATTGTTTAAAGATATATTTCAAAACATTGTACGATTGAGTTTTTCCATCTAGGTTTACTACTTATGGCCCAATTTCTATGTGAGTGAGCGAAAATTAAGACTGTACGTTGAATAAGTAAGACCATTGAGCATCAGACTTTCCGATGTATAGTTTTCTATATTCGTTATAATGATCAAAGATGACAAAAATATTTCTTAGATAAAGTTCTTTGGTCTTTTCGTACCTCTATAGGAAGAAGGCTTGATTTTATGAACGTATGTATGAAGTTATTTCAGGACGAAAAATATACTATTCAATTTGTGATTTTTTTAGATGGTTTGTGGTTCCCCTTGTGGTTAAATTGTTCAAACCGCCTAAGGCCTTTAAAATGGCGTCTTTATATCACCTTTTTTTATTATAACGTAGAGCAGAATTTCCATAAAATTTTCTTTCATCAAATATATTTATGCGAGAAATAGTTTTCATGATTTTAAGGTAAAAAGTTTTTTTACTCTCTCTTTTTTTATCTGATTCCATTATTTGGATTGATTTAATGTGAATGAGTTTCTAGTCAAATACAGTATGTATTGTTAATGCTTTAAATTAATCAGTAGCAAGCTTAGTATTTGTATATTAATAGAGAAGAAGCTTGTATGTTATAGTGGATTAAATCAAGAATGAGACTTTTGTGGAATATATGTATAATATATTAATAACAAAAGATTTTATAAAACTACATTGTTCGAATATATTTTATCTGTTTTCGTAAATTTATTACTTCGCAACTGATAGCACCCACGCGCTGTTAAAAATTTGGCAACGTCTACAAAAATGCATGATTTAACAGTCATTCTTTCTTCATTTGGACAATATTTCAATATGAAAATAGCCGTTATAGATTAGCCTTTCATAACGATGAAGCAATAACCATATGCCAACCAAAACGGCTCTAATAACCATAGCGAAAATATAGATACCTGAAAAGGCGATAGAACTTTGCAACTGTATTGCATCATTAACTGTTCATAAATATTAGTAGTTTATTACATTATCGTACACGAGAACAACAATGTTGCTATCAAAGTTGTATAATATGGAAACATAGGAGGCGGGCGCGTGCCACGGTAGCCGCGCGAGCCGAACATAAATAACCGGGCACGCCGCAAACAGCTTTCGTATTTACGACAATATTATATTTTATACTTGCGCCCGGTACATGGTGGCTCTAATACGTGGCCAACCTACATAATAACGAGAACGCGCGGAAGGCGTAACCCGGTGGCAACACACCGTCTCGCTCGACGACGCCCCGGGCGCGCGCCTAAGCGAGACGAACAACCACAAATTTATTGAAACGAAAAAAAAAACTTAGCTACTGCACTCCGCGTCGCCTCTACAGAACTAGATACATTTTTCCACGTCTCCGTGTGCGAGGGAGTCGGTTATGCTTGGCTGTAGGTGCGAGTGAGACGGATAGATTTCCGTGGGTAGTGCGCGCAGCTAAACGGCCGGTCATGTGGGCGCTGCCGGTGTTGCGCACGCGCGGCTACCTCGCCGCGGTTGAGTTCCACGCTCACGCTGCGTCGCTCGGCTCGCTTAGCCCGTGTGACCTTTACTTGGTGAACTTAGGAAGCGTCGTTCGCTGTGAAACTTCCATTAGAGCCCCTCCGTCCCGCGCGACAGTGATTCTTTGGACCTCCAGCGCAGCAGCACCAGCATTGGAGCGAAAGAGATGGCTGGTGGTCGCCGGTGCCGTGGCTAAAGGTATTCGTAGAATGCGTGATCTGTATCGGGCGGGTGAAGGCGGTGCGGGGTGCGGGGCGCGTTCGGAAGCGGTGGCAGCTCCCATCGACTCCTGGGGTTATTCTTCCTCAGGCCACTGCTGCTCGAGCTACGTACCAAGCGAGCCAGTTTTTTCTGTCCACCGCACGGCACGCCACACACTCGTTAAGCCCGTGCCAACACGAGAAGTCGCCACTAATAAATTACTGTTTTTTACTGCAAACGCAACAGTCACCGCCGCGCCGCCGAGTAATTTATACGTAAAAATAAACATTAATCAACAATATCGCCGTTACTATCGCCCGAATACAGTGAGTACTCTGACATTTGTTACTATATTTGTGCATTCAATCGTTACTTTCTTGCATTTAATTCTCACAATCTCTTATATCTTAATTTAAACACGAATCTGTGTTTTATTTCCTCAAAATAAATAACATCCAATAAAATATAAACACTATGAAAGACGACGATTGAATCACGTTTTGTAAATCTTTTTTATTTATGTCTGTTTAGAGAAAAATATGTTAAAATTTTAGTTATCATTCATTAATTCATCATCATTCATAATTAGCATTTTCATCACATTCTGCTTGATCATAATATTCGTACACACACTTACTTGAGTTTTGTTTGTATATCACACATTCACATGTCTTTAGGTCAGTATTTTAAGCGGTTTCGTAGTCGCGATAATACTGCGAGAATTTTAATATGACAGCTTATTACTATAAAATAAAGATTAGTTAAAATCTTCATAAAAAGTGTATTTAAGTTACAATAAACTTTATAAAGGAATCTCAAATAATTACAAGCATAAAAAATGGTTCTCATCCTTTCACATACACAAACACGAAAATTATTTGAATAATCGTGGCTATTATCATGTAAATGTCGTCTTAGCGCCGATCGGCGCTAGCCTCATAAAAGGACAACGAAAAATATTGTCCTTAATATTGACATTTTTTTCACTGAAATCATAAGCACCCACCGTCCGATCCATTCAACCATAGATAGTGACCATTTTATAACGATTTATGGTTTATTCAACAATAAAAGAATAATGGCCTTATAAAAAATATCAAGAGAAGTTTCTAAACACTCGAGACTTTTGTAAATTTAAAGGTTTTGAATGGAATGCATCATTAAGCAAGCGTTTTGACACCTTTTAAGTGTGTTCCCGTGAGATTTTTGTGCAAATCTCATAATTGATTCTAATGAAAAAATATGTTCCTTTAATTTTCGTATTCGGCTTTATCTATTGATGAAAATGAATTTGAAGAAGTATACAAATATTCGTATAAGCTGTCCATTAGCTTAACATTAAATTGTGCTAGTATACAAATTAATCTATTTTAATATGTGGTACATTTTAGTTTAATTTAGTGAGCTGTAAAGTAATATAAAATACTCACTAAGAACACATAAATTGAAGTTTACAAAAAGATCGGTATCAGTACAAGCTGTAGTTCAACTCTTTAGCCAATAATCTTTTTTCAACGACCATACGTGAATGTACGTATCGAAATAAATCTTAAATATTTGCAGTTAATAATTAAATTCCATAAACGTACTGTTATAAACAACGAAGGGCCGGTGTTTAAATATAAGCTCAACTTGCTATACAGTAAATTATTACTTGTTCCCACAAGTGCTCTTTTTGCGATGCATTTATCTTGACAGGTGAATAACTACAGTACATATTAACGATATTAATGAATATTCATGACATATATAGTAGTTTATATCTTGTTTTATTACAAAAAAAATTAAACTTGTATGTTTTGCTCACTCAGAGAAAGGGTTTTGAAAATTCATTCCCAATAAAAGTCCTTAAAAAGTAATTTGTGAAAAGTTTTGTTTTAGTAAAAAAAAACATCATATATTATATGTAATTAATCTTTGATTTTGAATGGACTTTATGAAGTAATAAAAACATTTAGCAAGTTAAAAATCTACATGGATTCCCTATTTAATTTAAATTACGCGATCAGTTGAAAATAATATGTAAACCATCTCATCTTGTTCTAAAAAGGTTGATAATAACTTATTTACGTATCAAAATGAGACAATTTAGGATCTTTTTAGAACCTCAATTTACATCCGTAATTGCCAACAATGTGGGCTTTAGAGTCGAAGAGCTGTATGATTTATTTTTGCAAATTTAAAAATATTTGAAAGGACTACCTTTAAGAACTGATTTCTTTCGTGATAGTTATTGAATAGTATTTTATTTGCGGAAATTTTATGTCATAATCAAGAAATTTGTACATAAATCTAAAATCTTCTTTAAGGACTTTCTCACACGTTTTCATATCTGTGTTTTCACAGCACGATATTTAATAGTATTCCACAAAATCTCCCACAAAAGTGCGCCATTTAATAAGATCTCCCAATTTTCTCATCCGATTCGTAATTCCCCTTCACTCGTTTTGCAAATGTGCAAATAAATTAAAAGCAACGTCAGGTGTTGGCGGGCTCCCGGACTACGTATCTCAGTAGCAGGTGCGCACGCGCCGCCCGCACATTGCCAATTGAGGATCACTCGCACTCAATTATATTCACGCTCTTATAAATGCCTTTTAAGTACAAGCTTTATTTTAAATTTAGTTTTACGTTAATTTTGAGCATTACAAAAACAAATAAAAGATATCAAACAGCCATAGAGTACGATAAAACGAATACTTTATTTTGTAACAAAACTTGCCAAGTCGTTTCGAATAACCTTGTATTCTCATTCTTAATAGGACAACGATGTTTTTTTTTTCAACTGCATATTTAATCGAACGTCCTTTTCAAACGAATATGTCCCGCTGACATTAAAAGTCGTTTAAATTCGCCACTTATAGGTGCCTATATTTAAATTTTCAAATATCGAAACTGTAGAACGTTTCGGGAATGTCGAGGACTCGCGACGGGGCGCCTGCGCATCGCCACTTTCTTTTAACTTTGCCGAACGATACGACCGTCCAATATAGTGATGGACGGACTTAATCGATTTATATCAACTATTAATATTGTTGGAATTAGTTAAATATGTGGGATATTTTAGTTTTTTATTGTTGTGTAAATAATAGAAGTTATGAACAACAACTTATACAAATTGTGTTAGTTTTAAATTTAAAAGCTGTATGTTTTACACGTCAACTCCGATATTTTCTAACTATTATGTACATTTAATTTGGTATTTGTAAGTTATATGGATATTAAAGTTGTAAAAACAAAAGCTCTATTCATCTTTACATACGAAATATAATATTCAAATCACTTCCAATCGGAATTCAATAGTAACAATCGCGGTTATAATTATCAATACTTATTCGATACTAAACAATCGATTTAGTCGATTTGCATTAGTCGGCTTCACCGCCCATCACTATTTCATGTGGGTACAAATAAAAGGCTGTATGTCACGTATATACACGGGTCGTATTAACACGTTCCCTTGTGTTTACGACTACAGGGTGGAATAATCTGAAGACAATGATTATTTATTGTCGGAGAGCCTTTTGTCATGACACCGACAACGTACGCTGTATCATTTATATCCTATTGGTACTTAAATATTGACCGACGGTGCTGTTATAGGTCTTTTTGCCATGATTGACTACAATGGTTTTTAAATAGGTTTGTTTAGTTTTATACATTCGCATGTAGAGTCCTAAAGGTATAAGACTCTACAATCATTTTATAATTTCTGAAAGTCTACTTTTGGCAACATATATTTTTGATCTTGTAGCATATCATAGAGACAGGTCTTTCGCATTATGTTAATCAATTGTGCTTCTATATAACTTGCTGATGCTTTGTATTGTGATTTGTAAGGATAATATGCATTTTTGACTTTATTTACTATCTTTATTGTGAATGCAAGAACTTTAAATAGTAAAAACAAAAATTTCATCTTTCAAAGCACTTAAAAACATTTGAAACACATATTCAAGATACATTACATACAAGTATGTGTTATTTTACATAAGATTTTAAAGCAATTTGTTTTAACAAAGCGTGCCGGTGAAGACAGGATACTTTTGTTTGAACGAGATAATACACAAAGGCTTTCGGGTTCCGGCTAAAGCTTATCTGTAGGCATCTCGGTATAGCCGGTATAGATAAACAAAATTCCAACTTAGATGTGTTATGTATAAACATTGAGATTTCACTGGCGTTTATCGGTTTAATTTTTTTAAGAACTCTACTCCATACCTGCTCTTAAATTTCCTTATAAGCCAATGCACTAAATAGTATAATAACTACATTTAAAATAAAGTCTTCGTGTCTCGTCTATTTGTTTGTTCGCGACAAATTCAAAATCTACTTAACGGATTTTCATGCGCTTGTATCTAAAAGATAGACTCATTCCCTAGGAAGGTTTATAGGTATAATTTGTTCACTGTAAGTTTAAGTAGTAAATGAGCTACTTGATAGAATATCTAGTACTTACATTTATTTACTATTTTCACGATGTTTCCGATCCTATCGCATTGAAAAAGTTATATATTTAACATTCATTCGAATTATCTCGTTAAAAGTAAAATAATTTTTGAATACTCTTACGGATTAGACGATTGCCACTAAAATACATTAGAAAAAAAAACCGTTTTTCGATCTTATCCTTCAAAAGTACTATATATGAACGGTGTTTAAGTTTAAGTAATTAGTAGTTAATGGCTAGTAACTTGGCATAAATGTTCCTTTGTGCCTTATTGAGTCAGTCATTTCATTCAGCGACATATAAACTGTATTCCTAGTTCATAACCTCACTTAACAGCTGTCGCAAAACTTCTAATGGTCAATAAAATCAAAGGCATTTGCCGCTACAATAAAACCTTATTTACGGAAATGTTTTTCACATACAAGGGAAAATTACCGATATAAAGAGCCATTGATAACCCAGGCTTATGTATTTAAAAGCTTGAACGTGACTTATTGAAAATTCATTAGTTTACTAGACCTGTAAGGATTTCGTTTAACTTAGTAGTTAGTTATTAATTGGTGATGTTCAAAAGAAAACGTTAAGGGAGTAAATTGCGAATGTGACAATTGATATTATCGATTATAGGGAGTTCGACATTTCAAATGTGCTCAAATATTAGTTCCTTCCTTAACCGTTAGGGGTGCTGATCAGATTTTCATATATTAATTGATAGCTTTTTTCGATAGTAGTAGAAAATTGCTCCTTTGTTTTGGGGACACAGAGAGCTTAGAATTGGCAATTAACTGGCTGTCTCCTTCCTAAGCATAGGTCTCCTATTAAGTAAGGATAGAATAAGTGCACATTATCTAGCCCTAATTTTTTATGATTATTGTTATATGATTACTATATTTACCCTTACTTTAATATCAAATACCTATATGCTTTTAAAGTATTAATCAAACAAAAAACGAGAAATAGTTTTAATCTTATTTGATATCAATTTCGAAGTTGAAATCTATCCTTTATCACCGAAAAAACATGACGCGGTTGATAAAATTACCAAAAAGGATTGGCTTGAACAATAACCAATTAAAAGTAATCATGTAGGTACAATTACTGAGTACATAAAGCACTCGACTTATCAATCTTAAGCCGTTTAAAGATATGTAGGTATTATGTGAATTGATACATTTGTTATCGATGTTTAAATACTAGGGTAAAGATAAGAGTCGTGTTTGCGCACAAGTTCCTTTTGTAGTTCTCAACTGCTTTGAAGCACCGACATGATAACGTAGTTAGGTATCGATTTTGTTGGATAGATTATTGAAACGATTGGTTTTATTTTCTTGTTATCTGAAGTGATTCTTTTGGTTTAGTTAGGTGTTTTAATTTTTGGAATCAGTGTTGGTGTTAGTAACTTTTGTGTTCTAATGTTTGTTTACATAAACTACGATATTGGTAGTATTTTCAGTGATAAAACAAATTTTTGGGTCGTTTTATAGTTGGGTTATTTTTAATGTCACATTTTAATGAGACAAAATACTCTTTTATATGTATAAGTATGATAAACTTAATTCAAAGTTGATTAACTTTTAGCGCTGTTGTCCGACTGTTTTATGACAAAACATGTAGAGTCGGTCGTTTCTATATTTTTTTCTCCACACTATTTTTGACACTTGAAGTTATTTACACAATCAAGATAGGCACTTAGCACGTTCATTCATATTTACGTCACACCCATTGAATAAGTTTGTTTATAAAGGCCAGTTCGCACCGGCGCTATTTGAGCTTTGCGTTGACCGCAAACATCCCGTAAGCGCCACAGGTGATGTCTACCTGACCGCTTTTTGTGTACACAGCCTTAAATGTTGCCTTTGTTCGTCCGAAATTCCGAGTGCTTTATTTGATCTGTATGATTGTTTGCTCATATCACTGTTATCTAAGCGATAATATTATACTATTTGCGCCGTTTTTCATGTCAATTCGAAAAGCAGAGCAAAATGTGGTCGACTCTAAAATAATGACTAAAAATAAAACTGATAGATTGAGTACATCTAAACTCGGCATAAAATCGCCCGTGTGTACTCTATAAAAAGGCAATCCGACTCTCCCATATAAATTTAACTGACGATAGCCATTCATATAGTAAGTATAGGCTGTATAGGTAAGATCGTTTGCATCCCACGAGAAAAACCCCGCGGGCGATAGAAAGTCCCACCCACGCCGATCGCAACTCACGCGCAGCGCTGCGGTGAAAAAAAATGAATATTCTTTTTTTGAACGTGGTTCAACAATTCGCTGCCGTGTTACGCGCTCCGCCCCCCGCCTCCTGATTGGTGAACAGTAGCCGAATTTCGTTCAGTACATGCGCACACGCACGCAAGACATGTGACGAATTGATTAGGTCGCCGGTGACGTCATGTACAATTTATGTGCTTTTTTATGATGTAGGTGCAAAATATTTAATAGCCCATATGATATTATTATCTTATTGTTATGCGCAGTATGTTGTGATGTAATAAGTTGGCAGATGACGTAACCGAAGATCATTAAACGTTATGTTAACAAATCGTCAATCAGAGATTCATCTTAATACTTTTGAAATATTGAACAAACGTTCATTTACAATTCAGCATCTAATTTCCTATAACAGTGCTTAAAGGTGGAGTTATGATCTATTACAGTTGTTAAAGGTAGACTTATAATATTTCGGTCCATTCATCATACAAACCAAAACTCTTCGCCTAAGCAAAAGATATCAACGCTCTCATTTTAATTAAAAAAAACATGAACTGAACAAGAATTATCACAATTCATTAATTTTCAAAGCAGCCTCAAAGAATATAACGTTAAAACAGAGCTCCCTCTCTTCCCGTGTATGTACAATGATTTTTTACCTACAGTCATTGATTGGCCGCCGCGTAAACCAGTAGCCGGCTGCGGCACATACATAAGTGGTTCGTTGCGTGTTTATTTAGCTACCGGTCACGCCCTCTGTGAGGATATGAGAGGAACGTCCGGTCTTTATGTATTCGTGTTTGATATATAGTATCGGTATACCAGTTTTTGAAAACAATGATCGGTTGTGTTACACATTTTATAAATGTAAGCACATGTTTTTTAAATACAAATTTTATTTTCGAAGTATTATTTTCTGAAAACGTGTCGTAAGATATAGTATCGTAGTATTGTAAATGAAATTACAAAAAAGGCAAATACGAACTTAATTGCAAAAAATATGTCTTTAAAAAATTACCGCCAACATTTTGAACATATGAAAATGTAATCGTGAAATTGAATTTTTAAATGAACGGCATAAAAATGTCCTATCAAAGTCATCTCAGAGTGTCAGTTGATTAAGATTTTTCCTCAATATAAGTACATATAACGAGTTAATCAGTTAACTACACGATCTGTAGGGAAGGGAATAGCCGACGAGGCCCAACGCCGGGGGCTATCCGACCGAAGCCCCAATATATCAGTGTACGGATACTTGCTCCAACGAACAAAGAACGGTGTGGAGACGTGTTTGAACGGTATATTTTTTAACGTTCAAACTTTCGCGTTACATGTTTATTGAAGATTTAAAATACTTACAAGAATATCATGAAAGGGTATTTGGAATTTAAATCTTTATACTTAGTACATGATTAGAAAACAGAATTAACAGGAACACGCATTTTACCTTGAAGTATTTTTCAGTTTATGCAATTTAAAGTTAATAGATCTATATAAAGCTGGCTGTAAATAAAGAAAGGAGGTTGTTAATACGCTTATTCTCAAAACTTAAAAAAATGTTTTTTCCGCTACCTTAATTAACATGTCATCTACTTTGTTTAATTATTAAAATGAAAAATAAATGTAGTTACAGCCAAAAATATTATGTTTTTTGATAGATATTGGACTAAAATGAAAATTGTTAAAAAAGCAAATAAAAATTAACCTTGAAAAAATCTAATATTTATAAGATGAGCGCAGCGGCGTCTCCACTGACGGCTCTGTGCAAGGTTCATCGCATACCTTTCCTGTGGGAACGCGCGGGACATAAAGTGTTTCGTTATTTCTGCTTACACTCTCATTTGTATATTATAATTTGGCTCGGCTCACTTCGATTTAAATCCTTATTATTAGTATTTTTATATACTTCGTGCATACAACATAATGTGGCTTAAACAAAGACTACAAAATTTAAGTAGATGGTTCAATGATATTAAAATTATTTGCAAAAAATATATTTCATATTTTAATATGAGCCGAAAAATAAAATTGCTTAAATGATTGAGGCGGAAACCTACTAGTGATACAATTACAAATGTTTGTAAGGTTTTATAATCAAAATGTCGAATGTGTGAATGTTTTTTTTTAAAAGGTGTGGTGATTTATTTTCGCTTTATAGACTTGAATTAAAAAGAGTGCGTAATAAGTACTTCGTATTACTTATATTTGAATTATAGGGTACAATTCTGTACACCTTATAAATGACGGCACTCTATTTAAGTGTCAATAATTTTATTCTATTTTAAAAATATTCATGAAACGAAGCGCAGTAATTATAACAACATGATTCAGCTCATGCTTGAAATTCTTTCAAAATGTAAAGAGCCGCTGATAATCGTATTCCATTCCTTTCGCTCTAAGAGTGTATCTGTGTGTGGGAGCGGGACAGATAGTGCATTGTTCGTAAAAATGTCAAATAGAATGATAAACATAAAATTTCGTGTTGAAACGCTTGCGCACGCGCCTCACAATGCGTTGGTAATAATTTTATTCAAATGTGGGTGATCATCAGCCTTTATGTTACCAGTATTTGTTAAAAGCCGGATTAATTTACGATTTGAGTTTTTAACTTTTGTTATTTAAAAATATGGGTTTTGAGGTTTTGTTGGTGTTTGAAAAATATGTTTTTGTGTTATCTTGCCAGTAATAAAATGGGCTGTCTTGGAATAATACTGAGATATCAGATTATCTTATTTTCGTTTTGAAACTAAGTATAAACAACGGATAAAGTGAGTACTTTAGCTCTTTATTTGGTCAAATGAGTAATTGCGACCGTAATCTATGCAGCGATAGCTCAACGATTGAGGTACCGGGCTTGCAATTTTGGGATAATAGATTTTAACCAATATCATATGCCAACTTGATAATAAGGTACTATTTCTAATTCGGAAAGCTTCACACATACTTATGTACCTATGTGTAAAGTATTTTAAAAATTATACTTCATTAAGTGCACAACAATTGTACAATAAAGGACTTGATGCACACCGACAATACGACACATCGGATTCCCAGAACGCCGAAAGCCAAAAGCCGACCGAACTCACGCTGACTAGGCAACGATACTCATTGAAAGCATCACAATAGCTTCAATGGCCATAATAGACCGTATTAGATGTACCCATAAAGGCATTGACACAATAACTTGATAAATATTGGAGACCAAGTAGAGTCTTTTGTGTTATAACCAAAAATATCACGGCTGTCTTTTGGCGTGTCGAAATGTGACGCGTCTTTAATTGTGGGTGAAGAGATGCAATATTTTTGAATAAATGCCAATATGTAGCCTTTGAAGTCTAGTGACTCTCGTGGGAAAAGCTTAGTGAAAGATGTTTGCCAATGAAAAACTACAAAGCAATTAAATTTTGTAAAGAAAAATCTAAGTAATTTCTGTTTATGACATTCATAAATCGAAAATTGTAAATTATATCAGGGTTTTCATGAAACTGACATCGAACAATTCAGTGTCAAGATGTCAGACTAAATATTGCCACTATATTTGATCTAATAAAAAGAAGATATCCCCATAGCCAGCCCCAGTTCACATTATTTTTCAGTCATCAAAAATCTTATTATGATCTTCTTTGTGGGCTACACGAACTACCTTTGTTTAAAGCTTTCCCCTTGCGTAGTATAAAATCAAATGTATTTTACGATACACTTCGTATTTTATTACACTACGATGAATTTTAATTATTGACCTTAAAACTTAAAAGCTAAGAGAACAATTGAGTATTTATGATCGCCATTTGATCCACAGTTCAAATAGTTCAATGCTTGCCCATTACCGACTATCCTTCTACCAAGGACCTCCCATCAAAATCCTTCACCATCGCGGTAATTTTACAGCGAGAGGTTTCAATATACACTGCGTTTTTTGTTAAGTCGTTAAAGACAATATCACAAAGTAATACGGCGATGTAAATCAACATGTACGTGTTTATCGTTTTAACCCAACATTGTAAACACCTCGTTTCAATGTATTCTGGAATCTTGCGTAATTAAACATTGTAGTGGCAGTTTTTGTCGGTAATAATTATTAAGGTGCAATGTTTACTGCCTGTGAGATTCCGTACAATGGTATTAATGAACTGCATTTAGTATTTTGCTGTCGGATAATTTATTTTCTTGTGTAAATGTGAGCTCGACTATCAATCATTTAAAAGTACGTTTTTGTACGTCTGTTTGCTGTGAAAAACAGGTTCTCGGTGTGAGAGTCGATTATAGGAAATGTTCCTTTATGTTGCGTACATTGCATATTGGGTATTAGAGACTTAGACTTAGAGAATTCTTCATCTTACCAATTACTGCTGTACGGTTGTCAATGGTATCCGTAGAAACATTTTTGTCCCTTCTCACACAGTTTCAATTAAACTTTACGTCTCTGAGTGTCTTTTTATTGATATTGCAATTGTTAGTTTACTGTTTCATAGCCTTTGTTTTCTAAAACTAATATTAGAAGGACATTTTGCTTGGATGTTACAAAATAATGGCTACTTATTTTAACTTTGTTAGTCGTGATAGGCAGTTTGACTAAACTTACGACTTTTCTACGGAACTTATGACAACTGAACAATGAACAATGTTTTGCACTTTTTGGTACTATTATTTAATTTTGATAAATAAATATTCTTATTAAATAAAAGCGCCCTAGATTTCGACCACCTTGACACTTAATCCTTCCTTCGTGAATCGTTCTATCTGGTGAAAATCGCATGGAAATAAGTTTAGTAGATTTTTAGATCATCGCGAACAGACAGACGTGGCGATGCGGTTTTATTGGCGGTAACACTACTAAAAGTTTAAGGCCCATTTTCACTACTTCTCAGATAGAATATCTTACACTTGTTTTTAAACTGGCCTTAAATAAATGTATAATACAGGATATGTAAGTAGGTTGTATCATGTCACCGACATTCTTCTAACTTAATTAATGATTATTTTGACTCAGAACTTTTGTAACTGACCGCATAATATGACGCATCACATGTTTCCACATTTATGATTAATATCTTGTTAGCAATCGATCTAATCGATGCGCTGTCGTGAATTAGGTTGAAGGAAAGTGCTCATTTCCGTCTGTCTAAAACTACTAATATTATAAATGCGAAAGTGAGGTTGTATGTTTGTTAAGCATTTATGTAAAAACTAAGTTACTTCGGTACACGGATAGATTATAGTCTGTAGCATATAGATATAGAGCACGCTTTTTACAGTGGAAAATCTTTTCACACGGCAAGTCAGTAATATTATTATTATAAGCTGTTTTTTGTTCGCTGGAATACGTTCAACTTTTGTATTTACATTGGGTTTTGAAGTAAAACTTTTGTGTTTGAAAGCCATGTAATAGCTTAGAAGATAATTTGCTTCTGGCGGCCTTAAATATTTTCCCATTTTTGATTCCCTTTTTCTACCAGATTTGCATGTACCATATAATTTTCTGGTAATCGATATTCTCATCACTTATAGGCTACTAATTCCAACTCTTATATTTCTATATTATTGGCAAGTCACTTCCAATGAGTCTTTCCGTCTAGTTATCACAATATTCTAGTAAATACTCGTACAGTTACGTGTAAAACAACACATGACGCTGACGTCATAATGACCAATACTTCCTTGAAGGGAATTAGTTCGGTTTCCTAATAAATTGTTTGTAAACATTAAATATTTCGCGTACTATCTTCGTCCTAGTTAGTAAGAAAACAGTGCTTTGTTAGGATTTAACCTGAGTGTTATGTTTTAATTAACATTTGTAGGTTATTTACGAGGTTAGAGTGAGTCGTTTTCCAGTTTTTTCATTGTATTTTCTACTTACTATATGTTAACCACATACAAAGAGTCATAGTTATTATAACAAACAAGTCTTTGAAGTAAATGGGATGACTTTTAAAGTTGTTTTGTTTTGTTTGTCGTATGGTTAGTGGTCAACCTAGTGTCAAAGTTGTTCAAGCCGCCCGAGAGGCCTTTGACGTGGCTTAACGACTGTTATCTTAGTAGACAACAACCGGGACCGACTTTTAACGTGCCTTCCGAAGCACGGAGACGCCCAGCTCAAATACCACTATGCGGTCACCCATCTATGGAATGACCGCGCCAAGGGTTGCTTAACCCACAGATCGTTTACCGACCGGTGAGCGCAACTGGCTATGGGCGCCTCACTTTTAAAGTCCGAAACTGTTATTTAAGTACTAAAGAGCGGCCACCCATATATAATACGTTCGCATCAAAGGTTGCTTAACTTTAATCATTTACTGAAATCTCAACGCGGCTACTCAGCTATAGTTGCTACTTAGCGGCCACCCATCTATAAGTCGTCCTGGTCAAAGGTTGCTTAACCTATTGCTCGTTTACTAATCGCAATAAACAGCTTTTGTTTCTGGTTGTAGTGTACAGTCACACACACAAGTAGTGACATGAAAATGTCAAAAGGTCAAGGGACAAATGAATCATCACGTTTCAACAGTTTTGAGATCAGAGGCCTATGGATCATGTGGTTTGGGAGGCTGTTCTGACTCATCACAAGATCCGCTTAAACTCGTTTTATATACATATTAATGTGATGATTTTTGTTTTGTGGTTTATTTACTTTGGATTTTATATTATGGCTATTCTTTTGCTTGAGGATAGTCAGTATCATATTTAAACAATAATATAGATAGGTAATTGCTGTCAAAGTTAGTAATGAATCCTTATATTAAGTTAGCAGACCGAGCTTTGAGTTCAGGATTTAGTAACGCATTGCTATTCTTCTATCACGATTAGTAGAACTCAATTGAAGATGAATATCTCTGTGCTTAAAATGAAGACGGGACCTCGAAAAGTATTTACAAATACATAATTAAGCTTATTAGGTTACTGTACAGGCTCTACTTAAATTAGAACTTGATGGCCGTGAGTTAGCTGTATAAAGATTTAAAATATATAGATCACCATAGCTGTATAGCAAATGTCATAGAAATAAACAAAAAAATACTATCAAGCAATACGATTGTATACTTGCAATTCGAAAAAAGCACATGTCTATCATTTGTAATGTAACATAAGCCCTTTTCGAAATTGCAAACACAATTGATTTCAAATTAAATAATCGGTTTGCCTTCAATTCGCTACGGTATTAGTGGTTTGATCTTGAACTGCATCTTTCATTAGCGATACTATTTGACTGATCACATCTCTATGTATTACGTAATTATTTTAATTAACAAGTTGTAAAGTCTTAATTAATATTGGCCGTTTGTAGAGCAATTTGGAGGCTTTTTAATTAATAAAGAACGAAAAGTATGTCAATTTGATATTGGACTAATTTGATGAATAAAAACTTAATGAATATCTTTTGGTTAGATAATTTAGTAAAGGCCCTGTATTATCAGAATATTGATGTTTTTCGATTGTGCTAGGTAAAAACAAAATAAAAATAAAAGACATTGGTCAAAATGTTTACACTTTCGTTTTTAAAGGTTGATCTTAAGGAACTTACTTTTTGACCCACTGCTAGGCACGGGTTTCTTCCCAAACAAGGGAGGGATTAGGCCTTTAGTCCACCCTGGCCAAGTGCGGATTGGTATATAAAATCGTAAACCGCGTCGAATTGAGAACCTCCTCCTTTTTAAAACTCGGTTAAATATATACATCAAAAACTGTCTTAGATATTGCAAAAGAGAACAGATAGAAGTACATAGACTTTTGCAACTGGCAACTAATAAAACCTCTAAGATCCGTGATCCGTGACTCTTTGTCCAGTTGATCCGACATTGTCTTTACGACCATGTCAGCCGTGAGATGGTTATCCAAAATACGCATATTAGACCATATATAGAATAAATATGTGAACTAAATATGAAAGATCGCAGCGATTTGCGATTTTTTTTGCGGGCGCCTCCGTTTGACGACTTGTCGTGACTTTGTTTACGCTTTAGGCAATCAAATGTTGCCAGTTATGCAATGGCGGCTGGTCTTTTAGCTTTTTTTAAGTTGTATTTTGTAAGACGTCTCTGGGTTTGCGGCTTTTAGGACTTAGGTATTTTGTATATTTATATACTTGAGAGTTGGGCTTTTAGGCGTTAGACGATATAATAATATTTATGTGTCTTAAAATTACTAAGTAAAGAAAAAGCCGGTAAGTATTGTCTTTGATGTTTCTGCTATTAACTATTGAACGAGTTCCTATACCTAGCATAGATGTTTACAAAAACCCAAGTTCTCACAATCTATATTCATGAAAAGCAGTAAAAATACACATTACTTTGTTTTAACAGAGTTCTAACATTAAAGAGACGTAATAGGTACTTCAGAACTCTTTGTTCTATAAACAATACTACTACGCCATTCATTATCACCGCACCTATTCGCACAAATGAGATATATTATTATTCGTCACATATAAGAGTTCCCACATTCTGTTACCCAACTCAGGTAATCACAAAAGTAAAAATAAAACCATTCAGTACTAATCACCGGACACTTATGTTCAGTCATACTGAGAAATTTAACTATGAATGCTCATTAAACTTTGGTTTAAAACTCCACCTCGTAGGTACAAGTGTCGAGATAATTTGAATGGAGTTACATAGCTATAAACTGCCTCATAAGTGCCGCTTCACGCCTGTACCGAGAATTAAATTTTATAGCTTCTTTAACACGCGAAATTTGAATATTGTGTGAAAATCGCCGTGTTATTTGAATGAAACGCAGTTTCAAGTAACCGCTGACGCCTGAAGATGTCTCGTAATTTTACTGTTATCTCGCTTTAATGGTTCGTTTGTGGTTTATCGGTAACAGCGATTTATTCACTGTTCTATAAATTAAATCTTGTACGACACCTAATTATACTATCATAATAGTATTGATTCGTCTCTATACCATTGCCATTATTAAAAAGAAACAAAACCTAAAGCGAATTAACACATCATCACCATAATGTAATTTGAATTTCGAATCGGCAAAGCAATCTGGTAATTACACGGAGCTACAGTAACTAGAAAGTACAAAACGCCCGTGGGCGCGGTAATGACAGAAGCCGAAAATCATCACCAATTTACCGGTAAACAGTACCGGTGCCCAAATAGCCGGGATCGTGTGTATCGTGAGTGAAATCAACGGTAGCGCCGCGAGCCACCGCGAGCTTTCCCACCAACTTCTTCACGTATTGTGTCATATGTATGTAGCCGGTAGCTTTCTTCATATTTATGCAAACACTAATAATGCTAAATTAAACTATGACAGCCTATAGCCATTACATAGGCTGTAACAGTTAGTTTAAAAGGCTACTTAAAACGGTAGATGTCAGTGTATTTCTATTGATGTTTATAATTGAATATTGAATGAGTAAGAGAGCTAAGATCTAATCAATAAAACAGCTAGCGTGAAAGTAGAAATCACGTTTAACGAGAGATATAATTATTATGAGTCAACTAACGTTTATTATACATAATCAAAACATTACGCAGTTGGACCACAAAAGCCATTAAATCTGTGGAGTTTTCCCGAGCCATCAGGTTACCGTAGCGCTACCTGTTCATTCACAGGCGCGCACGTGGTGGGGGCTGCGCGCGCGCCTTCCGCGTAACGCTATCAGTAGTTTCCGCACCCTCGCGCCGCGGCAGTTGCTAAACACACCCGCTCATGGTCGCACGTCCACTGTCACCGCACATTGACACATCTAGTCACTTTAAATCCGCGCTCTGTTCGTCCAAATCAAATTATGTCATTCACTTTTCAGTCTTAAAGACATAAGGATAAGTTCCATTTTTATTTAATTATACGTTCAAGTGAAAGTGTTTAGATAAGCTTGTAAAGCTTAATATCTTCTTCGTGGGCAATCGAATATTAAAGGTGCGTATTTTAATAATTCATAAAGTGTTATTATATCCAATATAATAAATTATTCGTGGTGTGTACTTAATAAAAGGTTACTTTTGTTGGGAAATCGTTTTATATCTTCATGATTGTAACCATTTAGCTGGAAACTGCTTTGTATATTTAAATATTTTATGTGAATTTAAGCTGTGTTTAAACCTAATAATCAAGTTTTATTTACTGATATTCTTTAATTGATTTACTTACATTACTTAATAATGAAGGAATTTGTGATGTGTGATATCAAACAATCGTTATACAATGATAATAGTTAGATATTTAGGACACACACATTTTTTTCAAAATTCTTTCACAACCAATGCGACGGTCAATGACGGGTCTTAGACATTAGGTGCTACACTCCTCACACGCACACAACAAAGCGAGATAAAACACAAATTCGTGAAGACAACAAAATACTCTACACACATCGTTATCAATACATTAACTACACACGAAACAGGACTCTATACGAACAGTAATACAGTCACATATCGTGCGCACACGACATTTGATAACTTATCATTGTACAGGCGTTCAAGCCCCGCCCGTCGTAAGCATCACATCTTAGACCAGACAAAATGTTCGCCGTGATGCAAATTGACGAGGACCACACACGGGATTTCAGACGCAAACTGCGCCCAAAATGCGAGTTCGTGTGCAAGTACTGCCAACGTCGATTCACGAAGTCTTACAACCTGATGATCCACGAACGCACCCATAAGTCGCCCGAGCTGTCTTTCAGCTGCGAAGTGTGTGGGAAGAGTTTCAAACGACAGGACAACCTGCGCCAGCACAGGTGAGTGAAAATCTTCTTACTTGCTTTTCTTCTAACTTTTACGCTACTTCTACTGCTTTTACGAATCCACCTCAATCAATCGAAATAGACATGACTATTCATTTATTTGTATATTGCACACAAGAATTGAAAAGTCGTTTATGTTTTACAAAGTCGTGTTTTTGTACCTTGTTGGATTTGATTGTCTATACTTTTCATTATGGAATAGTAAGGTCTCGGGAAATATTTTAAATAAACGTTATGAACCTCGATAACATTATATGTTAAATATTTTTCTTCTGTTCTACTGTTGGAAACATTTGTAGAATATTTCTTTTATTTCGTAAAAGCAGTATGATATTTATAATTTTAAGTAAGTAGTTAAAATCTTTGATATTTATATAATGCACAAATATTTATAATACAATGATTAAATTTTTGGTTTACAAATAAAGTAAAAGAACAAAAATCTTTGTTAAATGATCATTAGAAATAATTGTGCAGTATATGAATAATTGTTATGAGCTAACTTTTGTACTTTATTCACTTACAGATATTAAAGTTAAATCCTTTGAGGATTACAAAAAATACCATCTGTGCGCTTTAAAAAAGCAATATAAAAAAACCATAAACTAATTAAAAAATGTGTTACAAAACGGAAAAATAAGATTATGTAGGAACTACTTACTGCATAGAGAATTAAAAAACATGCTTATTACTTTAAAAATACCGGATATGACAAAGTAACTAGATTAATATATAAACTATGAAAATAAAAGCAAAATACGTCAGTCACCATAGTAGCATTTCTTCTAAAAACAAGATTTTTACACTCTATTCAAAATAATGTTAAACAGGCAGAACATATTTTGTAAATGGTTAAAAATGAATTGTTTGAGATCAAATATTGACACTTGTAATATTATAGTAACGGACATTATTAGGTAGAGTCGGAGAGAAATGGGGATTAAATAACAAACAAGATTGTAAATTAATGTAGTAGGAAAAACGTACTAGAATAAACTTTTGATATCAATATTTTCTATTTACCCTAATTATATTATTAATTACTCTTGAGTCACGCGGCATTTTTGAAACATGCAAACGTGGGGTCACAAAGTATATTATCAGATCCTAATCTCCATATGCCAGGTATAAAATAATAAATAAAAAAAACATACAGCGTACATAACATCAAGCCTGTTACCCGAAAGTGTAGGTAGGTGTGTAAGGAATACACTCACAATTCGTTATTTACAATTTAGTTTCATATCGTAGGAAGCAAACCTATAGTAGTATACTGGGGGCACATTGGCAAAACGCGGGCTACTATTAAAAAAAGCAATACAAAATTGGAAAATCAAAAAGCACGAACCGAAAATAGTGAATTCACCTAGGACAAATATTTGATTCTTTTTTGAATTGCATTGAAAAAATCTGTAAAATGTTTAGTTCTACACAAAATGGAGCCATTTCAGGTTTGAAGCCACCTGAGTCATAGTTAGCAACCCACATAGTTCTAGTTCGCGGTTTACTATCGAATCGGTCAGGTGTGACAAGGTTGTGGTGTGTCACCTCTCATAGTATTAGGGTCTGAGCCTTCAAGGGAGCACTCAAGTGTCATGTAATACTACTGTTACTGATATCGTTGTTATAAAATAGTAGTTAATATATGAAGGCTGAAATATAATTAGTTTACAGTTTGTTATAAGAAAGGAAAATTCAAATTTCTTAATAATTTGTGTGTTGTAGAGGCTCGTGTATAACTAGGCTTAGGATTATTGTTATTTGTTGTTCCAAATGTAATTCCTTTTCTTATAAAACCAGCTTGACGTATTTTTTAGATCATCCGTTTTTTATTTAAAAACAATAGAACTTAATAATATTTGATAATAGAACGACAGCTCTGTCAAACATTTTTGTTCTTTTTTCTATTGATTTGTAATTAGAATACTAATTAAAACACCAGTTTTCCTCACTATCTCATTTGCCAGTGTTTTAAATCACTTTAACTACAATTCCTAGACTTACAAAAAGAGGATAACCTCTTAAGAGGCTTATAAACTGATAGCAGATAAATTTTAATTAGGGCATCATCGAGGTAACAAACCTGGGACGGCCATAAACACGGTGACATTGAGCCATTGCGTTATAAACTGAAGTTTAATACGTTTATCTACCTTTATCTGTGTTGTAAGATGTTCAGGTTTTATTTGTTTAAAGACGTTTTCAAATAGAATAATAGATGAAATAATTATATTTGTTGTGTGATAGCGGCTGCGAATATAAATATGGCTACCATGTTTGTTCATAAATTAATAGTTCAGTAGGATAATTGTTTATTAACATATTCATAATATAATATAACTGCGCCATTACCGTTACAGTTATAATGTTTGATAACCAATAAATGTACAGATTTTAATACTATAGAGTTCCCTCTTTATTGATCGTTTGACACTTATAATTACATATTCAAATTAGTTCCCCCAAACAACGCTAGAGGCGCTTGTATATTTTCAACAAAATAGATAGATCGTAGTATTTGAATCGCTCTGTGTTACACCGTTGAAGGTGTGTCATTTCAAATAATGAATCATTACTACATGAAGTATGTAAAAACCAAATCCTCTTAAGATATCAACTGTCACTATAGTTTCGTTCGCATGTCATTTGAATGACATTCCGTGGCTGTCATTCGTAATTAGCATACAATGTGACGGTAGCATTACCTTGGTAGGGTCGCGACCCGCGCAAATACCTTCTCTGACAATGCTTAGGAAAATTTCGAGGAAAATACGAGTATGAGGAAAATTTGTTGAAAAGTTTTGTTGTTTTAGAATTTGGGATAATGACACGCTTTAGACAGTAGATAGAGTCTCCGTAACCACATTTCAAGCAGTTTGCTCGTGAAAAAATGGTTCATGATAGAGCAGTAAGAAAATTTTGTTTCCGTGATCTGAATCTTGCAAAGATAAACAAACATTTCCTTGATGAGTAGTGACGAGCTGAATCCGCGACTGCCCCCACCCACAGCTCATAGCTCACAAACAAACAATACAAAAACACGAATTGTCGTGTATAATAAAATTCTAGAACGGCAGCACACGCGTTCACTCCGTGTGAATCGACACAAGCCGTGGAGGGCTACCAAGATCGGCGATAGATGCCTCTTGCTGCGTGAGCCGTGGTCGTGACGGGCCCGTGTGTTAACGGGTCTTAATGGCCCCTAATGCTTCCGAAACTGTGCGAACGCGGACGGTAGCCTCTACAACGAACCACACGTGACTTGCGCAGTATAATTTGCAGTTTATGCCCTCCCGTACATGGCACAACAATGTGTAACGTAACAGTAAGTGATTGCGGCAATTTTCGGATTCTAGGTTTGGATTCGGTGTTCGTGTTACGATGTAGACATAAAGCGTTCGGATGCTAAAACCGGGTTCTGTAATGTATTTGCAAACGTTTGTATCACGTGAGTTCTGTAGAGAAAATTGCTTGAAAGTTACCTGAAAGTTGTACTATCTGTCAGCTTAATGCAGCTCTCTACGTTTGTTGGGTGCATTTTGTCTTTGCCACCAATGACATTATTATTAACTAAGGTTAGATATTACGTATGTACATTAGCAGGGGAAAGCAATGAGCTATATTTTATTTGGGTCAGTTTCTAAGCACCAGAACTAATAGAAGTATCTAAAAGTATTTACTCCGAAGTAAAGTATTGCTCGACTGACTCCTAAAAAAGACATTAAAATCTAAAAGCAAGCTATAAAAAATCTCTTCCGTAAATAAAGTTTTCTACCAAACCGTTTACGATTGCGATGAAAACTTCCTTATCATAGATTTCCTTCAACATGATGTGTGGATAATGAGGGTTCGTGTGAACTGTGTGTCGGAGCCGAGGGTAAAGACGTGAGCGCCCCTGGCAGCCGTACCGCTACTGATTGTTTTGTTAAATGATGCCGTCGTCTTTACAACGTAACGTTGTGAAAATTTTGAACCTCGAATGATGTGTTTATGGCCAATAAAATTGCAGAATAAAAAAATACAGTAGTGTAATAAGTTATTGTCGCTACTTTGAGCCTACTGTTTTGTTTGACATTTTAATTATTTCGAAATATATTATTAAAAAAATGACGATCGGGAATAAAAATTAGTAGATGAGCAATGTTAGCAGTAAAGTAAAATTCAAAAATCAAATCCGTAATCCAAACTAATTATTTGTTGAATCAAATAGCTTATAATTATTTTTTAAATTATTTATTCCCAATTAATGAACGTGTCTTAATATCTAACGACATTTAACAACAAATATAAACAACAAACAACATAAACAACACCATTAATTATCTCAGCTTTCCCAATTAAACACGCCTTCGATACATCGTTCATTAATCTAAGTTAAACAATACATCTTGCTTAATTACGATTCTAAGTAGAATCGAGAGTGCGATGTCCCATATAGTTAGCGGTTTAGGTCATTGGTGCACACAGGCTCAGCTCTTATCGATCCAATCGTTCCATAGGTCGATTCGTTGGATTCACGACTCGAACCAATCGAGTTGACACATCGATTATTTTCTATACAGCCTTTGGGAATGGAAATTGTTCTCGATGGCTCTTTATTGCACACTTTGTTTTGTAATTGTTTGATTGTGGAATGGTTGGTTTATATTGAAATGTTTTTTTATTATATTAATCTTTGAAAAATCATACTGGTATCACTCACTGAATCAGAAGCTTGAGCGACTTTAATTAAGATTTAAATATAAAATACTTTAGTATGAGGAAAGCTAATTTCAATTCCAAAAAGCTTTTTTTTATTATAGCAAAATAATGCAGTTTAAAAATATATACAATAACATTTTCAAACAACAACAATTAAACAGTTATTCTGTAAGTCACACGTAATTGTACACGTTTAAGTGGGTATTCAGATGTGGTCGATATAAACGGGCTGGTTCAGTACACAATAGTTCGCGCGTCCGATCCGGCTAGGTGGCAATGCGGTTAATTAGACTAGGCACCCTTTGAGAAATCCTCACTGAATACATGGTGTTCGTGTAATAAAATTTTATTATTCACTATTTGATAGAGCCGAAATTAGATATTTGTACTTCTTTGCACTGTGTTTGATATAATAAGTCCTGTCTCGGTTGCAACTGAAACATTTAATTTGATTAGTTTATAAACTCATATATTATTATGGTATTTAGGTTCTTTGCATTAAGAATTATAGTAATACACTACCATCAAGATTCTGTAACTCAAGTAACAGCTAACTTCTTAACTCCCATCAGCCTGTATACGGGAACAAAGCCGCTTAGTTCCCACAGTCTCACATACAGGGTGTGCAATCACGAAGTAACCTAGTGTATCGTACGGAAGTGGATAAAATGCCGCGTTGGCCGTCACCCGCGCCCTTTTGCTTTGTATCGAGATCTAGACACTTGCGAGAGAAACACGTGGAGAACTATTAGCTGGGATTGCAATCGGGATGTTTCTTTTGTTTTTAGAACACTTTATTTCTTTTTTCTTTTCTTTTTAAAGTCTTTACGGTGATTGAGTGCGGCCTTTCTTTTATCAAGTTAAGTCGCCATGATTGGTTTTATTTTTAGAACGCGTTGACCAAAGTGGTCAATGTTAATCATCGCAATATTTAACAGTTTCTAAATTCTTCTATACGGCCGTGACTCCATTTTCGAACACCAAAACTACAGTCGTGTTCGTTCGTGTATTTTTTGCCACGAACCAGGTGATCAAGGATCTTAAAGTTAATGACAAATAATTTGTTTCCGCGTCTGTTTCGGGTGTTTATTAAATCAAAAAAACAATGTTGAGGTTGTTATATACAAAGAGAAAAAATCTTTTAACACCTGATACGAGTTCACGGACATTTTAATATCTCCATCACGACTCCGCATAATTAACCTGATGAATTGATGACACTTACACGCTTAGAAACTTTTTTAATCACCGTTGATTTTTTTGCGGATGTGAGCAATCGCTTGGACAAATTTTGTAAGAACAAATTCAATAAATCGTTAAGAAAACACGGAAAGAGAAACGATTGGTTTTATTTTCGGCAATCGATGTTCATAATCTATCAGATTTTTCTACATTCAATTCATCAACAGTGTTTAATAAAGTATAAGATTCTCGATATCTAAATAATTAACTTTAAATACTTCGTCTTTTTTGCGGCAAACTCAAGACTGACTGAGTTGTCTGTTGACTCTGACGTTAATCCTTTTAAAATATTAACTCCTTTGTTGCGGTCCGTACAAAACTCTTAAAGAGGGATTCTGAGTTCGTAGGGGATTTCGGGATCAAATCTTAATCTCATTTTGGGCTTGTAACAGGACATTTTTTGATAATTTCTTGGAAAACTGTACATCTACGGATAGATAAAAGGACATTAGTTTTTTTCGAGTTTTTACTTACGGTTCTTTACGGTATATTTTAATCTTTTAAAGCTAGATTAATGTTAATATTTAAGGCGGCGATTGTTTTAACATTTATTGAAATGATTTTACTAATATTATTTTTTTTGTAAAAGTATTATAAAACATAGTTTTTAAGGAGTTCTCTTTTAACATTTTTTTCAGTTTTAAGACATCTTAATAAAACTAAAAATCTTTTGCACTGTAATTATGTTTACACCCAATGTAATTTTTTTTAACATTTCTGTGTTTTAACTATAATAATTATTTTTATTATAATTTTAACATGTTTTTTTCTTAATTGTTGTAGATGTAGTCAATGCTTGTGGCGGTGAAGGTGATGGAAGCACGATCCTACTACAGCGGTCTCTCATACACAAATAGAGTAAGAATCTATAATTTATATCATCATACATCATAATATTGTAATCACAAATATCATAAATTGCAATACGATCATGAGGACCGCACTATTTTTACTGAAAAAAAAAAACAGATCGTGTATTGAAACCCTACAAGCATTCTAATTAACTGGGGACTGTTCTTTTTTCAAACCAAGGTTATCAGTTTCTTATTTTTTAATTTTTGTTGCAGAGAAATGCATTACAACTCTAACAAGGAGACCATGTACTTACGATGGTGAACACGTCACGGGGTCTCGTGACGTCATCAAACCCCGTAACACCGAAGGGTCAACTTTACATAACAGTATTCGTGCTTCGTCAGTAACACCGCCAGAATGGGATATTGCAATGTTTCGGTTACATTTTTTCTTAATTTTTTTTTCGGATATCGTTTCGCAGCTTTTTTGTTTTGACTACAATTTTGTGATATGAATAGTGGAGTCACTTATCTTTTTTATTCGGTTAATTTTTCAAAAATGAAAATATTATTTGTCTTCGTATGTACTAGCAAGAAAATAGACTTTTTTATGTTTGTTCTAAAATAAAATTCAGTAACAGTGACTCCACTAATAATGTGAACATATTTTTTCAAAATTCAAAATTTTTGACGAACAAAACATTCTGGTGATCTT
The DNA here is from genome assembly GCF_050436995.1 of Anticarsia gemmatalis. NCBI lineage: Eukaryota > Metazoa > Arthropoda > Insecta > Lepidoptera > Erebidae > Anticarsia > Anticarsia gemmatalis. The sequence goes on from NC_134760.1 coordinate 7,734,702, forward strand.
GTAAATAGTATTTATTAGATTAAGTGATGGTAGCATTTACAGCTTAACTGCTTAGATATATTTTAATGTAAAATAATATTTATATTATATTTAAAAAATATTGTTATTAAACTTCTAATACGTAGAACGTATATTCAAGTATTATTTTAAGGTTATTTTGTGACTATAAATTGGAAAAAGCAGAATAATTTTAAAATAATATAGCAGTTCTAAAAATTATAACTTCACATTTATTTGCGAACGTTTGAATTATTTGACAAAACGGTTAACCCGTATATGTTTTATTTATTTTTAATTAATTTAGTTTATAACATTCCATTTATTGCTTAATATAATGTATATTATTATTATGAGGGTCGTTCCTAATACCTACAAGTATGGGTAGTAAAGAAAATTAAGGTTGGATAAGACATTATTAATTCATGGTTAGTTTATAAACTCTCAATAACTAAAAACACTTCAAAAATATCAGTGATCGTCAAAACATTGCCAGTATTTTTACCGTTGATATTTTAGTTATTTTGAAACCCATTTGTAAAAAATGAAAAGTGCCTTAATTTTTATTTTATTTTTTATATGAACCATGAATTTAATAATGTAAATGATGATTTGGAATATTTTTAATTATCATTATTAACGCTTTTTATATCCACGCACATCGGAATCGTTAACTGAGACAGCGATTGCGTTTAGTTATAGTTTTATAAGTTCTATTATTATGATTTAGCGATCTCAATTTTTATCACAACATATTTTTGAAACACATATTTTTGAAATTGCCATTTTAAAACACAGATTGACAAAATGTAACAATTGAGATAATTAAATCAGTAAATACATTTTATATACTTAAACCTGGTTTGAATTAATTTTACAGTATTTCGCAATACGCGAAATAAATGTAAGGTTTTTAAAAATTACATACTTTATTACGTTTTTATATGCGCTGTCTTTATACACGATATATAAATAATTTTATATATTAATTGTCATATAAGACACCCACTAAAATTGCTTAATTAATTATGCTTTAATAAATTTATAAAAAATGTATCTAGATTTGGTAAAAAATATTCCATGTGCCAATAAACAGACAGGGTTAAGCCCCCGTCATTAGCCATATTTTTGATATAGATTTAGATGTAAAAAATAATATTTTTGAATATATTATTATGTATGTATGTATTCCATTACATTGTGTAGATCAATGATAATAAATGATTGATTAATAAGACTATTGTTGTTGCTTATTTTTGTATATTTCCTTTCGAACCTTTATACAATGACATGATAGGTATTGAAAAAAATACGTAACAATTTTACTTTCAACAGAATTAGTACGAGTCACCTTGATGACTATTTAATACAGTGCATTGCTCATATGGAATCGGTAAGTATTTAAGAAAAGTATGCAGTTAGGATGAGATAAAAATAAAATTATTAGAAATAAATCTTCTATGGGCACAACTTCCGGCCTTTACTGTCCCACTGCTGGGAAAGTCTGTTCCTGAAATTATAGAAACTAAGGCGTGAGTTCACCAAACTGGCCAAGAGTCTAGCAATTACTTATCCAAATACTTTTTCTTCAACACTTTATCTAATAAACATATCAAATAAAAAAACACAATGGCCGTGTCATTTAACGATCTAACATAAAATAAATCCTATTATACTTATCATAGCCGTGACTAATATAAAACTGGTCTTTGAACGAGTAACACAGAAGCTAGGGAAGCCCATTTTAGTCATACACTGTCTATGAATATAATATTGTGAAATATTATCTGTGGATTCAGTGGTGACGTCATTATACTAAGAAACAAGATTTGAATGTGCTTTTTTTAGAATGACGTAGAGTCGGATCGATTCGATCTTGGTACTGGCATAGGTACCTACTTAATTTTAGCTGAAGTCGATTGGTAGCTACTGTTGGTTGTGTATCAAGTCATGAACACAGTGATTATATTATTATGAAAATTAAACAGCACCTCTTAGAAAAGTTCAAAGGCTGAGAACTCAGGAACACGTTAAGTTCAAAATACAACATAAGTATGCCTTAATTTGAAACTGGATATGATAAACAATAGACCAGAGCTTCATCATAAATTGTCAAACAGTAGATTTTTACATAATTAGGTCAAATAACATTCTTATTTCTACAAGTTCCTTTATTCTACTGAAAACTGATAGAAACGTATTCCAAACGCTCGTAGAAGAAAACAATTCTTAAATAGCCACGACGTCCTATTCAGCTTGAATGAGAACATAAATCGCCACAAATGCTCGCAGATCTCCGCGCAAAAATTCCAAACAGTGTCTGATGTTAGTGCGTAAATTCCTTACAGCTTACATGGACTGGTTGGAACAGGTTTGCGCGTAACGCGGTGGCGAGCAGACGGCTCGGCACCGGTTACTCATAGCCTGGCTAAATGACGCAGTAATCATATAATACGATAGCATCTGTGATTGATTGCCGATCAATTGGAGTGTTATGAGCTGGTAAAAGAATTGGCGCGGCGGTACTAAAAGAGTTTGTCGGTTAAGGCAAGAAAAGAGAGCTTATTATTTTGTGCCATTTAATTTAATAAATTATATAGGTTTTGTACTTTTTTGTTAATTTTAATATAATCTAGATAGATTTAATTTAAGTAATTTATACATGTATACATTTAGGCATGTTTTTCTTCGGTTCTGTTGTAACGTTAAGGCTGAACTAGTCGCTAAGTAATGCAATCAATTAAATTTGTATAGTTCAACATATCAAAAAATATTTAGGAGTACGAGAAAAGTTTAGAAACTATTTTTATAGTAGTTGTATTTTTGTAACTGTCATGTTTTTCCATATCCCCAAACACGCTGTCAACATTTTTTTTATATTCCTCTAAATTCAAGTTATTATGTATGTCAGTATAGGTACCTACAATAGAACGTAATAAAGGGGTTATCAGCAAACAGTTTGTTTTCATGTCTTCGTATTTGTACAATGATCAACATCAATGTCTGTATCGAATATTCGAGGCGTATGACGCGTAGATAAGCATCTATACCTAACGATTTATGTACACTTTGTAGATTATTTCTTTACAACGTGTCTGGCTTTGATAAAATGTTTTTAAGTGGAGCTTTAAAATCAGTCAATAGTGACATGATTTTTTATAAAGAGTAGGTTATTGTTTTATATACTGTAGAATACAAACACGACTATTTGAAATATTTATTTTGGTCTTATAAATTGCTTCATCAGATTGTCTTCACTACATTTACTTGATATATATTTTTTAAGTATTATTTGTAACACGCCAAAGCAAGACATTCCACCCTTAAAAAGTTCAAAGTAACAAATTTGTTAAAGTTGCCAGTTGTTGTAAGTTCAGTGTCACCCTTTTTCAATATTTGGCAAAGTACCCAAACCAAAAAATTACAAACACATAATTGAATTTCATAACTTAACCGGATTACTTGAACTCTAAACAGAATTGAGCAACACCCAAGATCCGTCTAACATCATCGTGAGTCAACCTCTCGTTTCGCGAGTCATATCGGCCATCACAGATCGTATCTCGGGTCGCCCAACGGAAGCCGAGAAAGCTGAATTTTTATACCTCCAGTCAGTTAAGTTCCCACGGCACAGTTTCTGATGTTATAACCTCGATTAATACGGTAATGTGGTTTTTATTATGAATCTCTTACATACTACTGGAAATTTGCAGCCATTTTCTTGATGTATTGTGGTTAGTAGTAGCATTTAAATATAATAATAATATCCTCCTGGCTGATATTCGGCTACGGCGGCCAGTTTAAACGAACTAACTTTGCAGAGCTTTGTTTAAAGTGCCCATGTGTGGGCACAATACACAGGTACTTTAGATCTTTATTCCTTCACTCTTATGACTAGTGGGATAGATTACCGACGCAACCAGTGAGAGATTAGGCTCAGGACCGACGGTATTACGTATTCTCCAAGGCATGGAGGTCTACAACCTCGACTTACTCGGCAATTTACCGAACATTTTTTGACAGAAAATGTCATAGACACCTTTTTGGCCCGACTCAGGAATCGACCCTCTGCACGGCAGTCGTGTTTTAACCAATTTTATTCATTAGAAAACCACGCGAGCAAAGTTGACATAAACAGTAAAAACATTTTGAAATGATCCTATTTCATTCAATAATTTCACCAGGAATTTCATGTGTATGGCACAATTAGTAGTATTATAATATTACAATGCATGTTCGGTAGTGTTAGCCGGCGTGTCGTGGTGTAGGTCCCAGTTGTTGTCACGATCCCAAGTATAGGACTAGTCAGGACTACCTGTGGAAGAAAATAAAATTTAAACTAATGTATTCTGCTCGCGACTTCTGCCGCCTAAAAAGATTTTCCGGGTCAAAAGTATCCTATGGAATCACGATGTACATAAAAATTACGCCTTTCACCCGTAGCGGCTGGCAGAGACTAAAGAACGATCCCCACAAACTACCCTTGCTTCATTCACATACCTACATCTTCTTATATACGAAAGTTCCTGTGGTCCTGTAGCAGAAACTGTGCCGCTGTGGCGGAACCCTTTTCTTTACATGACCAATATGATATGTGTTGTCTGTACGGGGCGTTACTCCAGCCAACAATTTGTTAAATCAGTAGCTCGATTCTCTACTACTATCGACTGAGTACCAAAGTAACAAACTTTCGCATTTGTAATTTTGACAGGAGTATTTACGTTGTTAGTGGTTTGGAGCATAACACTAGATTTTTTATTTTTAAGGAGAATATTTAGAGCAGCGTATAATGTTCTATTTAAAGGTTAAACGTATCCACATTAGTCCAGCCATCGATCGAACCCCCAAGTCGTTCGATGTAACAAAACAAACATTAGGTAGTATCGTAGTATCGCGCTAATTCCGCTCACGGCTCGGTGTGCACAATGCGCGGAAGGCGGCTTCACTGACGCGAGAGCGCACAACCGAGAAATTATTCCGTTTGTTTTCTACAAGCATTTGTATTGAATTGTTTTGTTAGAATAATACACTAGCCAAAAAGTTCTATAGAAAATTCTATCAAATGAAGTAAGTCGTAGATCTGCTTTACTTACCTTAAGCAGTTTGCCTCAAAGTAATGCACGATAAATAAATTATCCAGTTAAGATGTACATCATTATTTACTGTATTAATTTTTACGTAAAAAAGGACGGAAATCATATTTCTACATTAAATGCATCTAAGTATAGATCAAGCAGAGACAAACTCAGCCCACCCCTAAGAAAAAAAAGCGTAATTTTGTGTATGTTATTAATGTAAAGATCTATAGATACTTAGATGCATTTAATGTAGAAATATGATTTTTGTCCTTTTTTACGTCAAAACGACTGAAACGTCTAGGCATAGATACATTATTTACAAAAATTCACAAAATTGGGCAAGATTTATCTCCGGCGGCCCTTGTAGCATTTATACTGTTAGACGATGAGAAGTGGGAAGCTGTGGTCTGCTTTTGTGAAGCTGCTATGCTTCAGAAGGAGGCTGCTGAGCGGGACCGTGAGAGAACTGATCCGGATCGACGAAGGAGGCGGCGCCGAAGTAGCGGTAACAATCGCTAACTTCGGTGCTGAATATGAACCGTAGTGAGTCTACAGTGGGGGCTGTAGGCATGTGATGCGGTTCGGGAGGAATTGGTGGCAATTTTAGTAGCCAAAATTGCCACCAGCTATCACTTAGCTTGTAGAATGAAGAATGTTACTAGGTATGCCAAATCGCTTTAAATTTTGTCACAGTATAGCCTGTATGTATACATATAAACTAGTTTTTGTTTTAATCAAAAATACCGAATAGTTTTGATTTTATAAGCATTCAAAGTTTCGAAAAATATCGAGTCCCGCTAACAGCCGCGTGAGCGGCTGTGACGTCATACTACATTGCCGCGCCGCGCGGGCCGCGTCCCGCTTAGTATTCTGGTAGTCTTAGTATAGCTTGCGTAGTATTTTGTTGTGTTTTCGTCCGCTTATGTATAAAATAACTTATAATAATAGTAAATACTATTCGGTTAATAAAATGGATAAAGGATTTTAAAAAGGGCAATCGGATAATCTAACTGAAATAAATTGAATAATGGTTGCGAAGTTTTGTTGCTTCCGAAATCCTACTTAATATTATAAATGTGAAAGTTTGTGAGAATGTACATATGTACATACATAAGTACATAAGTAATACATACAATGACATACATATGTCATTGTATGTATGTATGTATGAACGTATGTGTGTACGTATGTGTGAACGTACGTACTTATGTATGTATGTATGTACGTACATATGTATGTATGTATGTATGTATGTACGTATGTATGTACGTATGTGTGTACGTACGTCGTATGTATGTATGTACATATGTATGTATGTATGTATGTACGTATGTATGTATGTATGTATGTACGTATGTGTGTACGTACGTCGTATGTATGTATGTACATATGTATGTATGTATGTATGTACGTATGTACGTATGTATGTATGTACGTATGTATGTATGTATGTATGTACGTATGTGTGTACGTACGTCGTATGTATGTATGTGTGTACGTACGTCGTATGTATGTATGTATATATGTACGTACGTATGTATGTACGTATGTATGTATGTAAGTATGTTATGTAAGTATGTATGGATGTTTGTTACTCTTTCACGCAAATTTGACTGAACCGATTACGATGAAATTTGATATATAGCTGAAGACCCAGAATAACATATAGACTACTTTTTATCCTCGAGTTCCCGAAGGATCGGAATTTACGCGGGAAAGGTTTTCATGCGGACGAAGTCGTGGGCGGCTTCTAGTATATTATACATAGGTTTAATAAATAATAATGTTAGATATTTAAGATCACTGCATATTATAATGAAACAGTTTTTAACCGAAATAATCGCATACTTATCGATTTTACATTTTTCCTGCCACAGTAAAATCAATAAACTCGCGATCAATCCGGTTATAAATTGTTTCATTATAAGATGAAGTTATTTATTATTACTTATGTACTTACCTACATAATATTAAATTACATTTAGGCACAACATATGATTTCCTAGTATTTGAATTGAACATTTTTAAAAGTATTTAGGAATAATTTCAACGCACCGAGCGCGCGACCGCAAGCGGACTGTGTGAGCCAGACTGAGCAAGTGTAGAGTGACGTCACACCGTCACCGAGAGCTAGCGTCGTGCGGTTACAACTTGTTTTACTTATAAATCGAAAACTAATTGACGTATCGAAGTAATTCTTTCACCAGTATTTTTTATTTTTAAACGACAATATGGAGTGCTAAAAATCAAAATTAGGTAACATTCTCCATTAGAAGAGAGGCCCATGGGCTTCTAGTGTGGAGCCACAATGAGGCGAGGTGCAGGTGGAGGGGACTGGAGAGTTTTTTAGGTCCCAGAGCCTTTCCATTTACGCGCCAGATGGTTGGCTACCGGGGTGGTTTTTATTTAGTGGAAAATACACTACATACCCCAACATTTCTCCCCTAAGAAAGTTGGGCATCTGAAGGGATTTCTCCCCCCGAAAATAAAAAAAAGGCGTAATTTTGTGTATGTTATTAATGTAAAGATTATACTTAGATGCATTTAATGTGGAAATATTATTTTTGTCCTTTTTTAAGTCAAAACGACTGAAACGTAGCTTAGATACATTATTTACAAAATTAAGACAGCGTTAATAAAGCTATAGCTATTATCTAGTGCAATTATTCGATAGCCAACTACAGTAAGAGCAATGGTAAACAAGTAGTAAAAGTCAACGACAGAAAATGTACGATATGGTTTTATGTGACGTCTCGACAAGTAAAGCCTTGGTTAATTGAGATTCAGATATTAAGCCATAAAACATGAGCATGTAGATTCATGGCATTTGTTTAAATCGATAGAGATGTTCTTTGATTCATTGCCCAAGATTTACCTACTTGAAATTGTAAGGCTCTGGTTAAAATAACATTTTAGCTTGCTTAGAAGGATTTTTAGGACATTAGACTGAAGCAAGCAAGCGAATAAAAGTAATATTATTTATGAAATTTAATATAAGTAACGTCTACATACGATGAAACTGAACGTCAGAAAAGGAACACTAAACAAGGATGATACAATTAGGGTAAAATTTGTTAACCTATTTTTTTATCTCCAAAAGCACTGTTAAAAAATTACTAAAACACAGCTCATATTACTCTTTATAAACTCTTCCTAATAACATTTTCATCAAAATATTCAAACTCTATCGCATTCCAACAGGTCCCTGCATTCCTCAACCCAAAAATAAATTACCCAATCAACAATAAAAGTCCATGCACGTCAGTAGCAATGATCAAGTTAAACCAACAAACATATAGAATAGCTTTAATCAAGAAAGCTACGATATTGTCTTATAGTCCTCAGAGATTTTAATGATGGGTCAATATCGGCTTGTAATATAGAGAAAGCTATACGATGTTTAGTTTAGCTTTCAGAAATGTATAATGAAAAAAATATAATGGAATGGTAGAGCATTTGTTATATAGAATTCGAGCAATTCGTTGATACTTATTTAGGTATCGGTGGAGGTGCTAGAGTTCATAATAATAAAAATAAAAAATTATCCTATTTTTCAATAAGTGACAGCAGTACCATCCAATAGGAAATATTTTTACAGAAATATTTTTACATTTCCCATATAATAGCAGCTGGCTTGACGAGTAGGTACTCCAGAAGTAAGAAGGTACGTAAGGTTACTTACCTTTAGATAATTATTTTTCGCGCAAATTTTGAGTTGCGATTATTGTATCTTTTTGCAAGAATATGGTCAAATTTAATTTGTGGTTTATTCGTACTTATTAGGTTATGTTTACAGAGCTTCTCTAGTTTAATATTTAGAGCTCTATATCTTTTAGTGGAACATACCCTAATATGATAATACTATTGATTTAGACTGGTTATAAATATAACATTTATTTTATACGGCGTTCCTCATTAGGTTATAATGCAACTAAAATATGTAAAGACTCCCGTAATCACTCAGTTATGTTTCTAATGATTGCCCAGTTTTATAGTTTTAGATTTAAATATTAGAATACGATTGTTTGATTCGTCTGTTAACCTGATTAAATGTCAATTAAAAAGTACCGTTTTTTCTTTTTAAAATATCTAAATTTATTTGGCTTAATACTTTGTTGAATCAAGAAGATAATCAACGGGTATATTAACTACAACAATTCCATTTTGCTTTCAGGTTTATTTTCTAGACTAAGCAGTATTTTGAAGAGACTCAGGTTGGTATGTTTTTACTATACCATTTTTGTGATACTTATACAAATACGAATGCTTAGCTATTCGGAATGTTTTGTTGGGATGCATAAAGATCCAGGGTAAGTACCGTTGTTTTTGTTAATCAGTGAATGGCTGAAGTTGGACGCCGCTAACGTAGAACCTCGTGGAATTTTGTTTTTTTTCTTATTGTTGATAGTAGATATCTACGAATAAAGAAAGACGGAAGAGTTTATTGGAGACCTTTGCCCAAAAATGTGACATAACAGACTTGAAACAATCAAGTAGGTGAAGTGAATCAACAACTCAAGTGAGTTTACAGCCTAACAAAACAGTAATATGTTAATGTCAATAAGGTCCAATCTTCCCCATTTATAAAACAACAAAAGACCTATCAATTCGCCAAACAACAGCATTAAAGGCATCACGCTAACACTGGTCCAGCACATTTTACGGTTGTGTATCTAATATCATAATAAGTGAGCATCGAACGGCGCGTGGGTGAGCGTAGGCGCACCTTTACTAATGAGACTAGTTCACACACGTCCACCAAACAGTACATGTTTATGTTCAAAGCCTTAGGCGAAATTTTTCGTAGTGCCAACATTTGTTATGGAGCTGATAGTTTTTAATTAACAGTTGTTTAGTATGGGAAGAAATACTGATGATGGTTTTAAGTTCAAAGCTAGAGACGTCTTTTAATGAGCGGTTTAAAAGAACAGTTGCTTATAAATGGATCATGTTTTGGCGAGGATAGTGCTAGGCTTTGGTAGATCCAAAGCCTAGCATCCTGTTATGTTTCGAGAGTTTTATAACCTGATTGTCTAAAATAGCAATTTGAATGTAGCAAATTAAACAAATATGCGAAAGATATAACTACAGCCTTCTAATAAAGACGATGCCAGAAACAACAGTCTTTAAAAAAACGGATACAAGAATTAATATAATGGAATATAAAAAGGATACAGCCAACGTCAATCTATCAAAGGCGGCGGTCTTAAAGGATCATTGACCATTGTCATATTACACAGATATTTTTCCCAATTTTCCACACCGACGTCAAAATTATACATACATTTTATTACGCTTCTATTCAACTAAAAAAACAATAGATAAAAAAGTTCAAATTAAAACTGAAATTAATGATTTCTTAGAACCAATATTTATTGTTGAAAATTTTATGGCGATTCGTTATACAATCAGTGCTAAACAATTCATTGGTTCCGACGTTTTTGTTAGACAATCCAGATTTGTGTTTTAATTCAATATTCGTTCTGCGGTCGCCACGAAATTAAATGATGTCAATGGAAAACTTGCTATGAATGAGTTATAATGAATGGTACGCTTCTTGTTAATGGAAATATTTTTGTGGTTTGCGAAAAACGTGTTTTTAAATGGTATAATAGAATACGTACGAATAATGATTATTTTCTGTGAATTAACATCAGGCATGGTCCAGCACTGGAGATTTTTAAAGTGAGAGAGGTTCTTGTCTTTCAAAAATAATGGCTCTGTTGACGTAACCTGATGGTTCTTTATAAGGATATTTGTTTAAGGATTGCTATAATCTAATCTGAAAAACTGCGTGATCTTATCACGTGCCGACATGCATGACTTGTAATTTCAATTCGACATGTACTGTCAAGAAAAAAGGAAAAATTTTACCATTTCTTTCCGAGCACCTAAATAAGCACGAGTTACTTAAAGCAAAAGACAAAAAGGAATGAATGATATTGATGCTAAAGTTCCTCTTCATTAGCGACCTCAAACTAATTACTATACATCGATACACCATGAATGAATCGATTCAATATCAATACAGTACCGATTTCAAGAATGGCTCGCGTGCAACTCGGTAATTAAGAACTCAACTGTAACAGTTTATTCATTTGCGGTTTTATACTTCATTCATTTCATTCATTCAATGAATGAAAAACCGGAGTTAATACTTTGATGGTTTCTTAGTATTTGTCTAATTGTTTTTATGAATAAAATCAATATTTGTTCTTCGAAATTGTATTTATATAATAAAAATATGAATGATTCTGTTTTGTAATATTTCGTCACGGTTTTAGTAAAGTAAAAAAAAATATATGGATAGTATCTTGAAAATCGACAAATATACCGAGATTTATTTTTAGAAAGAATGTTAAAACTTTTAATTGCTAGAACCCACAAATAAATTTATTTATTGTTGATCCATAGCCCGTAGCTATTTATATTATGTTTGTATGTATGCAGTCTCAAAGGACATGAGACTCTTAATTAGTTATTTTCAAACAATCAAATTAGATTATGATCAACGTATGTAGATTACTTAGAGCAAGTATATTTCGTGATATTTCCTGTCAACACATAAATCTCTATAACAAAATGTAATGTTTAGTCAACATCACATTATTAGTCGATACCTAGTATATCAATTTGAATTCAAATACTTTACACTGGTATCAGATGTCAATAGAAGAAATTCAATGCGTTGTAAATCAGTTCGTGTAATATTGTGTGGGATGAGCCATCTAGCGTCGCGGAGATACGAAATATTGCTGTACCATCCCAATTATGAATACGGAACTATTCATAGGTAGAGCCTTAGAAAATTTATTCGGTAACTATATGAAACATTCTTCAGAAAGTAATTTTCAGGCAATAGAAAGTATAATTAAAGATTTAACTTACCGAAGCTATTTAATAACAATTTTCGACAACAGTATTCCATCTTCTTCTTATCGTGTGGTTAGTGCTCAACGTAGTGTCAAAGTTGTTTAAGCCGCCCGAAGGCCTTTGACGCGGCTTAACGTATGTTATCTTAATTAATAACAACCGGGGACGACTTTTAACGTGCCCTTAGAAGCACGGAGATGCCTAGTATTTCATAAAATTTTGCAGCAGTTTTAAGAACGCGTAAGTGAAACTCAGCCTTTAAGTAGTGTTGGTCCACGTGCGTTGATTGACGATGTCGATCATTTGTCACGGGATCATAACACGTCGCCCGTGGTTGCGGTTGACGAGTAAATGCCGTGAAATTGACTTTCGCACATTATTTTTGACTCACAATGTTGGCTTGACCTGAATTCTAGAGTCCTTGAAGAACCCTTGTTTAAATTTAAAAAAAAACTGTATCCTTGTTTCAAAGTAAAGAAAACCGTCTTGTAAAATGCTGTAAATTTTTTTTAAGGATGTGTAAAGTGATTAAATGGGGCCTAAACGAAAATTTACACCCAAACTGCTTATGCCTATATAATTATTTTCGTTCATAATGTTGCAATTAAAATAATTAGAGACAGAAACGACATATTTTTCAGTTGTATCCAATGAAAATACGAAACTTGTGACGTTGCAATGTCGCATTTTTACCTATATCAAAAACCATTTTTGACATTTCATAAAGACTAGGTAGATGATTTGATTTTAAGTCAACTTCATAGCAAATATTAATACAAAAACATAGCACGACATTCAATGTTTTTACGATTTAAAACAGCTATAAGAACCTCAAAAACAATTTAGCGACACAATCGTCAATAGTTGTCGACAAAATAAAAGATGGTTGGTACCAGGGCGGCATAAATTACAAGGGATCGACTACACACGAACGATAGCCAGTGTTGTACAACGTGTACGACACGGCCCGGCCGTTGAACGGTCTTTAGTGCTCCCCATTCAATATAAAGGTTGGGAAGGGCTGGCGGTGGTCTTATTTTTAGCGAATATATACGTTTCGGAATATTAAAAAAGATTGTCTTTCTAGACATTTGTTTTGAGCGTCCGCGTTGCATTACTATTATCTAATGATTCATTGTACAATTTACAGAACTCTATTTATTTGCGAGATATCTTCAAAAAGATTACGTGTTCACGTGTACCCCTATCCTATGATATTAAAGTTGAAAAGACGTTTAAAACTATGTATTATAGTTTTAACAACTAAATCTCTTACACTAGGTTCGAGACAGTGTTCAATTCAACAGCTTTTTTTTTATTCCGAGTGCAATAAGCTTTTGAGGCACTATAACTTTGTATTAACACCACCAAAGCACCTCTACATTATGCTGCTTGTAACAATGGATTTCGACAGAATTTTTCCACTGAGTACTGTGTAATATCAACCCTATTCTGAGATAAACGACTATCAATATAAGTGAAACTGATGCGATATCTCCATTGAATAAATCGCTGGAATGTTCCACATGAGTCGAGAACGTCCACAGCAAATACGAACTTATTTTCATAGTCACTGTTAAGCCTTGGAGGTAGGCAGAGAAGCGGAATTGAATATAAGAGTCTGTGTTAATCAAATTAAGTTTTTAACCATTTTAACATTTTAGGAAAAGTTGAATTTTGTTATTAAGTTAGAAAAACATAATGTTCGATTAAACGCCTTATAGTTAAAAATCGAGGTGGTTCTATCTATCAAATTATTTAAGATTAAATCACTCGGTAAATAACTTTAATCGCCGCAAAATTGCCCTATTTTGTCCCTCTTAAAGTAATGATGTCGAGTACAAATTTTCGTAGCTTTATTGTGTTCAAAAATTGTCCAAACTTTTTCCGTTATACAGAAATCATACGAATCGTGTTTTCATATGACAAATTATGATTTTATTTTCAGATACGATCATTGGTTACAACTAAGAAATCCAAAGAAATTCCGCTCCCTCTAACAGAAAATAGAAAGATAGATGTAAAATATTTCCGTACGATAGATAAAGGCTAGCCTTCAATGTAATTGACGTATAAGATACAATAGTAACGTGTAGATAATCTTTGATATAAGGCAGTACATGATGCAGGTTGTATACCCATCCCTAGGAGTATAGGGTGCGCCGTCGCGTGCCGTCTCCGGCCCTTTCGTATGCAGGGGTAGTCAACTTATTGTAGAAATGAAATGGCTTTTTGAATTCAACATGTGTTTTGTAAATTACCAAGCCTTTTTTTGTAAGCTTTTTTTGTGACCAAATAAACAATAATGATGTGTGAATAGATATGTTTTTCAATGTTATGATAACGAATATACCGATAAAGAAATTAGTGACCATTCTCTAAAAAAATGTTATAAAAATATGAGTACGGATAGAATTTGGTCACGATGGTACTAAAGTCGCCAGTTTATGTCGTCTAAAATAAAGTAAAAATACCTTCTGATTCACAGCAATCAAACAGAAATTGTTACATTTATTTACTAATCAGCACCAATTTCAATCAAAAAACCTCAAAATGAAATACATAAAACAAATAGAAAGTTATACAAACAGTCCCCGTACATTATATACGACAGCAAACGCACGTGTTAACAATTATAAGTCATATTAACAAATCATAGCTATCGACAATTATACCAGTCATGGCTATTAGCGATGGATAACGGCTCTAGAGATCTCGAATTATAGTTTAGTTACGGTGGTTTTGCACCCACACACTTCCGTGTTAAAGTGCCTTAATGATCTGATATTATATTACAATATACTAGTCCCGTTGACCAATCAATGGGTGGACCAATTAATTGAAACCTGAATGAATGGCGACATATTTTTTGTGTGGGTGTCGATCTTGAGTTTTTGCGGTTCGATTCTTTTTAGTAGTTTTTGAATGTTAGACCACCTGTAAGATCTTTTTGAGTGAGTAAATATACGGAAGTTAGTCTAGAAATTATAAATATTTTTAGCTAATAAAGCAAAATTATATTACACCATTATCTTGTAGCTACACTGTGAATATAAATTAATTGTATGTATGCCAATATATTTCACCTCAATTATTCCTATTTATTTAAATCTTTATTCTAATCAGTGTCAAACTCAAAACTCAACAGTCTATTTTAGACAACTAATACTCGCTAACATAAAAAAGTGCTTCTAATCAATAATAGTGATGTGTGTTTCCTCTTACGCCACCCACGGAAAAGTCAAAGAAACATTTATATCCCGACAACTAAGTAGTAAGTCTCCAATGATGGGTTCGCGGCTGGCGGAGGTTTAAAAAATTCTGTATTAATAACACCACAGGCTTATCCATCTATAAAGGTAGTCTGTTTTACACAGCATTTTCATTAAAAAAAGACATAGATATATGAATTAACCTCGGTCTGCGACTTCGTTCGCGTGAAAAGATATACGTTGGTAAAAAGGTATCCGTTATAAACTATCTGTTTACAAAATTCGTGTGTGTTAATGTTTGGCTAAGTTGTCGTCCTATAGTAATATTTTTCACGGTGTATCCAAAGGTTGTGGACGTGCGTCCGTTGCGAAAGATATTGAACGATCCCGCGATGTTACGTCACGAGCGCGGGGCGGCGCAAGCGACGATCGCGACCCGCGTGGGCGGCGGCTATAGTGATGAGATACACTTTATGGGGATTATCGATAGATTCACTTTAAGAATGAAGAGTTTTGATAGAAGTATAACGTGGATGTTACATTGGTTATCTGTCAGGTTATCATAGATATTTATCAGTTATATAACTGCTAAAACTCATTGTAAAAAAGTTGAAATGGTAGCGAGTTTATAAAATAAATTAACATTAACCAAGAGGGGATTGTACATTCGAAGCAAAAAAGTAAAGAACTGATAGTAATATGTAGACAGTATAATTCTGGATACACATATTTGATTTATGGCACATGTTCTATTATATTTTTCAGCACCAAATGTTAACGAAGTGAAATAAAATCACAGATCATTGAAGACATTTATCGATAAAATCAGACCAATACCCCCATCTCTACATCACAAGCGCAATCTTTCGCTAAACCCGTAGCTGTGGCGACAGACAACATAAGGTCACAAACGGGCCATAAGAGCGAGCCTTAAAATATATAGCCTTGTACGTTAAATGTCTAATGTCGTTTCATTTGCAGTCTTCCATTACAGCGATGTGCACTCAGATGTCGATGTTTTGTTTTAATGATTTTTGATGTTCGACAACGTGTATGGAGCTCTTTTTTGTATTGCTATTCTTGTAAACGATTTATAGGAATGGTTAGATTAAATGTAGAGTAAAATTGAAAACGATTGTATAGTTATGCTTTTCTGTATGGAATAATTTCAAATATTGATGTAAACTTCACCGTTTTTCGGCTTCATCTTTACTTGATTGGAAAAATAGTAAAGGAGTATTTTGCTATTTTTCGAGATATGCAAGTAAAAGTTTGAATGACAACGACAATTACATAAATCAAAGCAACATATTAGATAAAAGCTGGATGTTTCTTGTTAAAACGACTTTTAATCAATATTTAATTTTATCGTAGCTTTAGTACTGTAACTGTTAACCAGAGTACGTCATGCAATTTATTTAAAAAGTACTACTCAATCATCTCCATAATGATTTTAAACCGCTAAAAGCTCAAAAGACATTTTAACTGTTTTGTTTTGAACACGGAACTGAACGCAATATACCAAAGGCAAAGTACATATTCTTTATCAGTGTTCTTACAAGATATATTATTTTAGTCTAAACGTTCTTTGAAGTGTCGGACGGGAAGTGAACTGTTGTTTGTTCCGCACATCCATACCTTTTGTTTGTGAACCGCTCGTGACAGGTTTCGTTCGCCTGACCTTTGCTTATTTTAAGTAACTTTGTATTGTAAATAATAGATAATAGCCACAAACGAACGTGACTCTTTAAATACTGTTTGAATGGTCTTAAGAAAATTTGCGGCGTTACAAAAATAAGTCAACATTATGTACTTTGCAATCATACATATATACATACATATGTACAAACATACATAATAAACATAATCTCACGCCCTTTTCTCATATTATTATATAAGCAGATCAAAGAACGCCACTAGATACGTTTCTTACAAAGGAGAATGCTCAAAAAAAACCCAGGCTGTACACAAAAGTTATGTAACTCAAAAAATTAGTTATACTGTGTAATTGAATTCCCAATGTTTACCTCTATCAAATTCGATGGCTGAACATACTATTTTGCTATAACTTTTCAGTAGGGGTTTTCAATATATTCTTATACTTTTTAAATAAGTTACCTATATAAATGTTTAATATTTTTTGAGTCACACATTTTTAATATAGGTATGTAACTGTGTTACAAATTAAAAATATTAAAAAATATATTTTTGAAAAATGAGTCATTATCACCAGGTCATATATGTCCCCACCGAGGGGCACGAGCCTCCCCTCTTAACAAAGAGGGGGATCAGGCCTTAGTCCACCACACTGGTCTAATGCGGGTTGGCAGACAATTGGAGGGCTATTATAAGGTAGAAAAGTGTTGTCATGATGGTAGATTGCTAGCCTATAGCCTATGAAGCACCAAACCCTTCCATCCCTCTACTGACTTTTGCAGTATGCACGGGAAGAAATGCAGCTGGCACCTTCTATGTACTATGTAGTGATAGAATATAATTATTTTATTGTTAATTATTTTTTAAAAATCACAGTTCCATTAAAATTAATAATTTATTAGTATTAGATATTTACTTATACAATTATATTATTCAAAAAATAATCATTGTGATGAATGTTTGGAAAATATTTATTTTTTAAATTCACCTTTTAAATAGTAGATAATAGCAAAAAATAGTATTTAGCCATCGAATTTGATAGAGGCGAATATCTGGAATTGAATCACTCAGTATCACTAAAATTCTGAGTTACACACCGTTTGTGTACGGCCTGGGTTTTTTTCCCGTACATTTTGAGCATTCTCCTTTTCCTCTGCAATTTTTGCGAAGTTTGTATTCAGTTACTTAATATTATGTCGATAATTGAAAGGATGTCATTACACATCTCTATCAATTAAAACAACAGGATTAGGGATGTACCATCAATGTTAATTTTATCGCATATACTCTTCTCTGAATATTTTATGTATAGCAGTACTATGTGGCTATACCTCAATGGAATACGAAATAAATTTCACCGGGCTAAACAAACGGACCAGGCGACCTCACACAAAAGTAATTCCATCAAAATTAATGGCCATAATGTTCTGTTTGACTTACGAGAAACATTACATGTAACATCTCATCATTATTCTGTACGGAGATGCAAGCGCCAGTATGATCATTGCGCGGCGCCGCGTTTGCGTGGCGATGGCGTAGCGTTTGCGTTACGATTGCGTGTCGATTGCGTACCGACCACCATGGACCGATGAATGGACGCACCTCTTCGGCCGCGGTACCGCCTACCATTGTTTCGGGGACAGATTATAATAATTTCCAAGCAAATCAAAAGCATTTTGGAATCGAACGATCGGCTCGCTGATGTTATTAAATCAATGCGAATACTACGACACGATGTGTTTGATACTTAAGTGTTCTTTTATTAAGGAAAATTGTGGGTTTTGTATTTTGTTTGCGTTTACGTTTTACGCGTTTTACCAGCAATACTTAATACGTTACTCATGAAGTGATACGTGACGAAGTACTCGTATACTGTCTTGTTATCGTTTGTCGCTAAAATAACCGAAATTTATATGGCGCAATAGAATATGCAGCAAAAATTATTAAAAACGGAAAGAGTCATACCTATAGACTAGTTTTTTACATTAATACTACTATAGAACTAGATTGCTAGTGATTTGCCATTAGTTATCCACCGCTACTGATAGACTAGTTTAGTTTGATTTTTTAGCTGTTATTGAAGGCTGTAGAGCAAGTTTCTTATAAAAGTAGTAACTAGCTCTGTCTACTATCAAGAATACCAGATCAACATACAAACAACAAATACACGCTTAATATCAGATGCGACAGCTCGCAATATGCATATTTGTGAGAACAATACAACAACTAAATACGGGGTACGTTTGGACTTGCGTGTCTACACCATTTGCATTGGAATCACGTGAAAACGATCTTCAACGCCTTTGTCAACAACTTTGGATAATTTATTCCGACAACACGCAAAGTAATCCCAACTTTCTTATATCAAAAATAAAGTTTAAAATCTGTTGTTGTGGTCAACGTAACACCGGTAGCCGAAGCCGCTATTTTGGATAACGAAAATTGTATGTTGCGTAACACGGTTGAACGACAATAGACTCTTTATTGTGGTACAAAAGGTTGATTTTGAATTGTGTTGTGGTGGGTTTTTGCGGCGTTTCGCGTTGGTATGTAGACAGGTAAGACCGGTAGCGGGCGGACAATAAGCGATCAGTCATCTTGTTAGATAGCAGGCGGGATGATTACACTGCACGTTACGCCTCGCCTAAGGACAAATTAAAATAAAGGCTTACGCGCTCTCGTGTTAAAATGGGTATACCTTATTGAAATAAATCATTGCTTTTGTTGTACCTTTTCGACTCAATTTTATTTTGCATCTCAAGTAATTTATTACATGAGTCATGTATGTTTTTAAATTGAATTCTTGGGTGTTTAGTAGTGTTAAGTAGGTAAATGTTTTTTTGTTTTGTTACCTTTAATATGTTTTAGGTGTTATTGGTAGGTACTTCAGAGTTATATTCGCGCCATTACGGAATGTTAATATCTTATGCATCAACATTATTATTTTATTCACGGCTGTTATTTATTCTTTTATTTTAAAGGTTACAATTTTATGGTTAAATCTTAAAATGTGTTTGGCATTATACTTAACAGTCCACTCGTGATAATGTGTAACTAAATATTAGAGATGTTTTTTTAGTAGAGCAAACACCAACATTCACGTGACGGCAAACTGAAATACGTAAGATTTTGATTCGCAGACCTACTCAATACCTATGCTTACAAAATTTCATGAGAATCGGTCAAGCCGTTTCGGAGGAGTACGGTAACTAACATTGTGACATGGAAATTTTATATAAATATAAGATTAGGGGAAAAGTAAAAACATCTACTCTTTACGAAATGACAAATACACATTTTATTCATGTATTGTAGTGACGTCACTATGACGTAATTTTCTGTTCAACCACCATTTTATGTATATTAGTATACAGTCCCTGGCCAAATTATTAGACGCACTATAACATTTTATATTAAATGTTAATTATCAGGTCATATTATACAGATCTATGGTTTTTGCTAGATATAATGTATTTTTTTTTTATTATTCACCTATTTATCTCACTTATCAACATAAATAAAACATCATACTATCGAAAAAAATGTATTTATTAGACAATGAAAATAAATTAAATGAATGTGACAAAATTTTAATATTTTGTTGGGCCACCTTTAGCCGCTATGAGATCTTTAATTCTGCATGGCATACTATTAATGCATGACTGTACCATCTCCTGCATTCTCGGATGATGATTCCACACATGTATGATCTTTTCTAAGATCTGGGTTTTGTTAATGATCACATCTTTAGCCTTCTCTTTTCATGAGCTCCCACACGTTTTCAATTGGATTCATATCAGGGGTATTGCCCGGCCAGTCCAACAGAGGGATGATTTGTTCTACTAAATATGCTTTAACAGGCCAAGCTGTGTGACAAAGAGCTCCGTCTTACATAAAAGTGAAGGGTTCTCCATTTGGAAACCACTCTTGGAGCTGTGGAATCAATCGATTTTGTAAGACTTCTTTGTACTCATCCTGTCTCATCATGCCATTTACCACGTACAGACGTCCAGTACCCTTGCCACTGATGACTGACCTAATCATAACTTTTGTAGGATGCTTTACAGTCTGTAGGACACAGTCAGGATGAAACTTTTCTCCATGACGACACCGCACAAATTGAGCTTTGGTTTGTAAAGTTTCAAATGTACTGCACTAAAGCAAACCTGAAAACAATAGAAAAAAATAACATCAACATCAAGAGTAGCACATAGTCTTGCTTAATTTCATAGCAAATTATCAAAAGTACCACTTCTGATGAAATAATAACATCTTACCGATCTCCAGAAGTCCACATCTTTATCACACCACTGTTTGGCCCATTTCAGTCGCTTTGCCTTCATTGCAGCTGTTAACTTGGGTTTCATGGCGGGGCGGCAGGCCTTAAAACCTAAATCATTCAATTTCCTTCTAACACTGCGCTCAGAAGCATTCACATTAGCTTCTTGGAGTTGCGATGTTATTAGTTTCGTGGTGGCAAACGGTTTTCCAGGCATATTTTCTTTAAACATCTTTCTGACCTACGAGTGAAAATAGGCTTTCTGCCGCATCTCTTCTTTCGTTTCGGGATCAATTCCTCCCCTGACTCAATTTTCGTCTTTATGCGACGTACACTAGCTTCAGAAATTTTCAGTCTTCGTGATATTTCTCGGTTTGAGAATATGTTAGCATTCACGAGGGCCTTTACTTTAGCTCTTTTACGTGGTGAAAGATCGCCTTTTTTACCCATGTTGAAAATGCTCTTATCGATTATTTAAACTGTGCACATGAAATAAACAAGTAACTGCATAGCATAAAACTACGAAACAAATAACACAGCGCATAAAGTCACAAAAATATATCCGCAACTCAAAAACGCGTGCGAACGCGACTAAAACAGGTTTGGACTTACTTACGTTAGTTTTTCAAAAGTTAACGTAGTATTGCCATAACTTAAAATAAATACAAATACGAAGTATAAAACAAATCTCTTTAATAAACTAACTATTTTATTTATGTGAAAATACAAAAATTCTACATAAAAGCTAGTATAAAATACTAATCATTCAAAAAACTACAGTGCGTCTAATAATTTGGCCAGGGGCGGTATATATCACATCAAGTACATTATTTTCCTCTCCATTCATGTAACTAACTAAACACTTCTACGTAGTTAAGTATGTTAAAAGCATCTCCGTACAATAAAACAGTCTATACACCTAATTCATCAGTTGTAGTTTGACAAAATTCTTCCACACAGTCCCATAAATATTCATTAAAATAGTCATTTACAGCTCAACATAATGTAAGTATGCAAACAAAATATTCGGTACAAAATTGCAAAACCATGTAGCAATATGTATGTGTCACCAACCGTTGGTCTTAAGATAAAAGATTAAGTTTTTAACCCTAAAATGTGTGGCCAGCGCCCAGACTATTTTTATTATTTTAAATAGATGACGTCACTGCTTTATAAACAGTGTTAGACTAGGAGCTAGTGTATCTATTTTTTACCTTGGTTGAGTAAGTATCGGTTAGGATAATTTAAATATCTAATTGTCCGTCACTCATAATCAGATGAAGGAATTTTAGACGACTTAGACAATGTATTTACGAAAACATTATGTTGTATGTTTAGAACTTAGTAAAATTGCCTTTAAGAGTAAATATAAATAGGTCTTATAGATAAGTAATGCCTGTATGTACATTACCCCTATTAAATCAGTCCAATAATTAATAAGCACTAGCATTTTTAGATACGTTGTAGGAGAAATCATCATACATTGAAGTTAATAATTTATGTTTAGGCTTGTTTTACATGACTGTAAATTTACCGGCCCACTCATATTGTATTAGGCCGGGAAAAAGTCTTTTCGCATTATAGTATGTGTGAACTTGTAATAAAATCTCTTTGGCTTCAAGAATCACAAATGAGTACACGGTTCATTAGGTTTCTATCAGTGAGTTCGTGAGGTAAATATCGAGCTTTTTGTGTAGAGAAAAGATTTTATTACAAGTTCATACATACTATAATGCGAAAAGACTTTTTCCCCGACCTAATATTTCGCAGTCTCTCTCCTAGACTAAGAGCAACACTTACAAAGTATCACGAATTAATCAATGCTAATAGATTTGTCTGGTTGTTGGAACAATAAACTTGTTATCTTCACGCCTACAGTCTAGAGAATTGGAAGATTTTAGTAAAATAAAGACCTATGTGACGCGTTAATTTGATCGTAAATGACGTTTTAAGCCGAACATTTACTTGGTGACATTTATTTCATGGTGGTTAAGTCCTTTAATCTTTTTGACATAAGATTTTAACAGTAATATATAATTTTGATGTAAGCAAATAAAATAATAATAATAAGCATAATTAAATCAAAATGCGGCAGAACTTTTGAAAAACGGTTGAAATTATTAAAAGAGTTTTCGTGAAATATTAACCAATGTTGACCAAAATGTTATCTACTAATACGCTAAGAAAGACTGTCTTCCTAATCAGCAAGTAACATTGTTTGACAAGCGTTGCTTACATTAAAAAAATATTGATACTTTATTTCTTCCAACTCACAGCAACAAACTGAACATTTTGCAAAAAGATCAATACACAAAACAAGCTCTTTCCCCGATCTTAAGGAAATTTGTCAATGTTACACAAGTACGTTAACCGTGCCAAAGCGGGCTGAATGTTTTAACACCTCTCTCGTTTTCGGCGCGTCGTATATCACCTTAATGTTATCTGTGTCGCCCTGTCGTCGTGATGCATGGCCGACGCGCACTCACTGATTAACCAAATTAATTTGTCACCCAACAGATTGTTCGCCATCATAATTAATTTGTAATTTAAACGAATATCTCCATGTAAATACGCTAATATTTCCCCATGTATTTTTAGCCATGTTGCGATGCTAAACAATATTAATACAGCGCCATCTTTTATTGTAATACCAACGATTTGTCTCTCTAGAAATCTGTTTCCATTTACATAAACAATGCCACAAATCAATGCATAAATTACTATTACAAACAAATGGGTTTGCCTACTTTCTAAACAAACTTATGACATTTTAAAACAAAAAATATCTATGTTAATTGAGATAGATACGTTCGGGGCTTCCAATACTGTAATTTAGATAAAAAGGTGTGTGTCCCAACACAGCATAAATACAACATGTCCAAACAAGCTTATCTCGTGACCACCTCAGAGTTTTCGGAATTAATGGGACCGACGATATTTCACCTTCTTTATTAATATAAGTTTTCAAAATATAATTGGCGTAATATGGTTAATCAGCGCTATGAGTGTAAAAGAACAATTATAAAACAATTCATTTCTTTTTCTATCGTTACTGAACCCTTTCTTGAAACTAGTTAATTATATGATCACAGTCAATAATGATTATTGAGCTTATAAAATCATCAATAGGACCGATGGTCGAACAAAGGTTTCCGTCGGCGTTGAGACGCCCGCAAACGTTTGAAAAAACAAAGCCAATTTGGCCTAATAAAGTATAATTAAAAAACAAATTTTATTGTGATCCCTGTTCACGCGTTACTATTCCTTATTTTAATTAATCGATTCGTTTATTGGGAAGCATTGGGCGGTACTAGTGATCATATTAGACAAAATTATCCTTTCTTATTGTGTGATTTGTTACGCGTGTATTTAAGGGTTAAAAAGTCGGGTGCTATTAATGGTGCCTTTACGATTTGGTTTCGAAGGGAAATCATAATATTTTTTTCTGGAGTTCTGATTGGCTCAATTTGGTTTCATTAAGTATATTGATTGGAGCGCCACCTATTAAATTAATTTAAAAGCGATGTTATATCACTACACAGTAATACGGTTTATGTGCCTATGTTGTAGATAATAGGAACTATGTATTTGTTACTTAATAATATTAATGACAGCAACTTTAAGCCTTAAAATATTTATTGAGAACTTATTTGGTATGTTATTAAAAGTGTAATATGTAGTGATATAAGATGTGATATTCTTTAATTTAAAACATTAAATTTAATTCGAGTTGAAGTCAATTTCTAAGCTCTAATGTAGAGCAGATTGACCAATAAATGAACAAGTACAAGGTTGGATTGGTACCTAGAATAAAATAACTATTTACATCATTACGGAGCTAGACTCCTCAATAAGTAACCTAGATCTAAATAATATTATTTATATTTAAATCTAAAAATATATAAATATTATTAGCCACATAAATAATTGAATTATTCATAAAGACGAGCTATAATTTACATAATTGCATTTGATACACTACTAATATGCAATTAAACATTTTGTCTGTCTGTCTGTCAGTTTGTTTCATCTGACAGGTCTACGAGAAGACTAGAGCCTGTTATTACGGTTTCACAGTTTGATACAAAATTACGAAGGATGATAGCTAATTATCTGATATATTTTCGTTTTAATTGCTCTAATTATTTGGAATAGTTTAGTTGCTTTCGTATCCACTTGTACAGTTGAGAACATTGTACACTACGTACAATTTAAAAACATATTGTTAACAGCAATTTATCACTTTAAAGGGCAGATTAATTTCCTCCGCATTCTAATTCTGAGTACGTACACATTGGTTTCTCGTGTAGGTAAGGAAAGGAAAGATCTGAATTAATATGAGACAAAATTAACATAAAAGTAGAACATTAAAACTCAAATTATAGTACTACTAATACTAGAAATTTCTCAAGAAGAAATCGATTTATTATATTCAAAATCCTTACATATCTACCATATTAACAGTTTCAAAACGTGTTAACACTTTTGTGCAGAACTGTACTCTTACATAACCCATACATGTACAATCACACACAAAACTCTTTATATACATAATATTGACCACCTTTGTTTCCGGAGTGGCTTGCGTTAAAATCGTATTCAAACGAAACACACCTTGAATCGATTGATAAATATCATCGACAGGAAATCACGATTCGATAGACAATCGAGACGAATCGATTGTACATCCTTTATGTATATAAGATATGTAATTAACGCGATTGTTGTGAAGAAAGGATGTTTGAAGGCACTTTCGGCTATTTATCTTTGATGTTTGTTATGATGCTCTTAAATGAAGGAATGCTGAAGAACATTTGCTTTGTAGTTAGAATAGAACGTATTAGTGTTGTATATAAGTGAACTGAAGTGGTTTTATATAACTGTAATGCTGTATATTGCAGTTGGACAACTAAGTAGAGACTCTTGGCATGTACGATTTATCTACATCATTATTAATAATTATGAATAAATAGTGCATTTACAGAATAAAGTACCTGAAACAAACAGGTCACTGTCTACCACTGCATAAGCCTGCGGGTTACTGATGTTCAAAATTATCACCTATGTATACCTTCACCAGTCGCGAACCCTGCATATTAGGGTCTCTACAACGTTGTTGAACAAAATATATTGCAAAACTGCAAGTGGATTGATTTGTAAATGTTGTTACGTTTTGTTGACATAATCACGATTAAATTTTTGTAGTTACTCTATAAAGTATTACAATACTTTATAGAGACATTGCAGGTTAAATGATAACACGGTTGAACGAAATTGGTGCAAACTCATTTTCTTGCAAAACGACACACTATAAAAATAAAGCTGTAATTGATCTTAATCGAAAATCAGTGAAACAATAAACTTTGACTAAACAGTAACAGTACACCACAATCAGTATACATGTAAAACCCATTAAGGGCAAGCATACAATAATTGGCGACGGGCCCGCTTGTTTTTTTGTTGAAAGGCGCGAGGGCTTGATTGACGGGGGCACTACGTCTTTTTGACGGCTCTGACGGATTTTATGTGTAGCGTCTGTATACAGGATGTTTTTGGTACAGATTTTTTAAATATCTGAATATGTTTGGAAATAAAACTTTAAATGCAATACTGAGGAAGATGATTCAAACAGCTTATACAATGTTATGTAAATTCACAAATAGAATATAAATTATTTATAGAAGAATAAAATACGTGGAAGAACTTCAATCAAATTTAAAGTTTGTATTGAAAATAGGTATAACTCCACGTGAAATCAGAGTATCATGTTCAAATAACACTATAATAAAATGTAGAGCGATATAGATCGAAGAAAAATCATGATTTAAATACGCGTCTTAGTTTTACATTTCATTAGAACATATTAAATTACTTATCGGAATCCTTATTCGTAACACATTAAATTAGAAAATTCCAAACACCCTCTAGAGTTTTCAAGATGCGTATCGCGAACACATTATCGGTTGGTAATCGAGCCTCTTGCAAAAAGGCGTAACAGAAGCCCAAGTTAAATGAGCTCTGGTAATGACTGCCCCTTAAGAGGAATTGTTAGCGCCGCTTGGCGCTTAATGCAAAACCGCGTAATTGCCAATTTGCTGTGGATAGTTTTTAATGTTAGCAATGCTTGTAATTGATTGTAATGGTTAATTGTTATATTTGTTTATTGTTTGGAGAAATTTATAATATTTGAGTAAAGCATTTAAATGTAACGTAACGTATTTACAAAGACAAATAGTAATATCATTCTAATTTGGTTTTCTAGGGTAGGTTTTTGATTTAGAGTAGCTCATACTTGGTCATCCAAATTAAATTTAAGTCTTGAACTGCCATTAGCACTTCATACTTTCTTTTAAATAACAAATAAGAAAGTACACTATGACTAAGAAAATATTTTTTTAAATACAAAAATTGAGTAAGAATAAAAAGGGACGTTCCACATATACGCGTTGCATAATACAATTCATTTAAGAATAAGTTTATTCAATATTATATTCAAATTTATTTTCACAATAGAAACAGAAGCGTAATCTACTAACACATTCTTTCAAAACGCTTAGTCATTTCATCAGTCATAATCTGACGGTTAAATTACCTTCCACACATCCCTTAACTAACGCTACTACATAACTATCAGATACATCTCTATACAAAACAATTGGTCCTTTCTTTACCCTTGAATTGGCTATCGTGTAATTATCTAATCTAATACCTTTTAGGTGACCTATTTACAGACTAATCTTACATACAACATTTCATACCAATCAACATACTGACAATACATTTTCCATTGAATAAGTACGTAATTAAAGTACAAACATATTACCCTCCTTTGCTTCGCGCAGTCGAGTAAAACTCGCATTATAAGTATGTACATGTATTATTTTGGCATTTGTATATCCAATAATAAAATTAAGTTTCACAATAGAAACAGAAGCGTAATCTACTAACACATTCTTTCAAAACGCTTAGTCATTTCATCAGTCATAATCTGACGGTTAAATTACCTTCCACACATCCCTTAACTAACGCTACTACATAACTATCAGATACATCTCTATACAAAACAATTGGTCCTTTCTTTACCCTTAAATTGGCTATCGTGTAATTATATAATCTAAAACCTTTTAAGTGACCTACTTACAGACAAATCATATATACAACATTTCATACCAATCAACATACTGACAATACATTTTCCATTGAATAAGAACGTAATTAAAGTACAAACATATTACCCTCCTTTGCTTCGCGCAGTCGAGCAAAACTCGCATTATAAGTAGGTACATGTATTCTTTTGGCATTTGTATATTCAATAATAAAATTAAATTTTACAATAGAAACAGAAGCGTAATCCACTAACACATTCTTTCAAAACGCTTAGTCATTTCACCAGTCATAATCTGACGGTAAAATTACCTTCCACACATCCCTTAACTTAACTAACGCTACTACATAACTATCAGATACATCTCTATACAAAACAATTGGTCCTTTCTTTACCCTTGAATTGGCTATCGTGTAATTATCTAATCTAAAACCTTTTAGGTGTAAAACTTTGGTTATACTTCTCAGAAACGTGGTGCAGGGCTGACACTGATGGGTAGATAAAATAGAATTAAGGAATTGCTTTTTAGAGACAATTTCTGCAGGTTGTTGTGCTTGTCGTAGCCCTCAGGTATTTCTTCATAGCGTAAAAACTTTTTTAGTATTATGTTTTAAAACTTTAATGACTTGTGACAGCTATTCGTAAATAACTCAAAATTAAATATTGATTTCGCGCAAAAATTGAATTGATTTGATGATTTTTTGAATGAAAATGCTCTTTTACTTATTAAACAAATGTTGTAGATAATCTTGGCAAAAACTCTTTTATTGTATTTTAATTCGATAATTATTTACAAGAATTAGCACGAAGAGGAATTCTTAAATACAATTTTTAAATTTTATAATTTTTAAGCTATCATACTCTTTGTTAATGAATGTACACTCACACTCATTTTGTATCTATTTTAAAATGTATTAAAAGCTCTTAAATATTACCAATAAGTTAACCTTTCTCAGCTTCACCAACCCTACTCGTGGGAGCCTGCCGCAGCATATCGGTTAATCATCGCCTAATTACCAGTTTTGGCTATCAGCTATCACAGACGGATGGACAGTGCATTAGCAAAGGTCATGCTTTGATGTAACCATTGTTTTAATATACATGTCTTAGTGCATACGCGCACGAGTTCCCACGAACTTTGACACTATTGGGTAATCTGTGTGCTGTTTTAATTGTGTTCTAAATTAGGCTAATTATAAACTTGATAGTCAATTTCGAAAAGGTGTATGTAACGTTCCGTAGTAAGAGACATGTGCCCTTATTGTTATTCCATCAACCTAATTTAAATAATGTAGGAATAGTACTATGCATTATTGCTGTGACGTACTTGACTCTCCCTAACTGTGACTTCTCAAACGATCATTGGAACAAAATATCTCCTCCTTTTCTTGAGTCAATAAAAATAAATGTTTGAGAGTATTTAATTTACAATTTCTACAGTAAAATTATTGTATAGAAGTATTTATTTGTATAAACATTAAGTAACGTAGAAATAGAGCTCACCAAAAATTCTCTTAAGTAAAGCATTCTGGTATATATTATGTTAGTCAGAATTGGCACCCATAAATAAATTACATGTTTAAACATGTACAAACATGATACATCAATGATCGGCTATTTTCTTTATTCTTTATCTTTTGTATTATCCTGCTTGAAATCATGACAGAATCAAACATTACGGCATTAGGTACCATTTGAAACACCGACCAAAAAATCATATTAATCATACGAAATCGATTGTAAATTTAAACATAGTTTTTTCCCAAAACCCTACAAAAAGCTGTGTTTTCAATACTGCATTTCAACACGGTTTTAAATATAGAGGAAAACAATCGTACAACCTTTGATTTGCATTCGCATAAAAACCTGACATTTACCAAAAATAGAATAGAAAAACAGTTGCGTTTACGTCATTGGGTATGCAGTTTTGATCATAAGCCACCATTTTTTATGTTCACATATTGACTATACGTCGTTAGCATTGAGCTGTCTGTCTGTGTTTTTCAAGTGAACGCTTCCTAAGTTTCAATTATTTGAGTACTTATTTGTAAGGTTACTTATAAATTTTACTTTATATATTCTTTGTTTGCACCATCATAACCATTAAAATTGATGCAATTATGTTCAAAACGAGTTTGCCAAATAATTGGAAACGTAGGAAAAAGGCATTATATGACAAACCTAATTCACCGTCTCCCAAGAATATCGGAGTCTTCAAAAACTTTACTCTGAAAAACTCATTGCAAGCAAAGTCACAGACAACTCCTATATATAATAAATCAATAAACAATTGATATGATTGATGGGTCGGATTCAAAGTTAAGTAGTTAAGGCTTAATTATAGGCAACGGTCTGCCGACTTAATACGCCATAATGTTTTGACATCACAATAGACGGACGAATGGAATTTGACTTTCTATACTTTGTTTGTAGCGTGAGAATTATTGGTAGAACGTTTTGAACGTAGTGTCACGTCTGTGATACAATAATGAGAAAACTCGAAGACAAACTCGAACGATCCTTATTTGTACGTGTGATTGTTTTTTTGTCAAGTCAACTGCTTCGGTGGTCTAGTGACACATGTGCAACAACAGATCATGAAACGTCGAGTTTATGAGACCTAGTTACGATTTTCTAGGCTTTTTCTAGAACGATATTTATTCTTTAAGCTTTGTACCGAAACTGTTGCATTAGCTTGTAGTTGCTAGATGTAAAAGAAGGCTGTTATGAAACTCGTCGGTCTTTACTTTAATTACAGTCAATTCTATAATGCGTAAAGGAACTTTGTAGAGGCTGCTACAACGTTTGAAAAAAGAATATTTTAATTTGTATCAAACTAAAGCGTAATTGGCTTTTTAATATAAAATTGATGTCCACATCTTCACATCAATTCTATTCAATCAAACAGCCTTATCAATCGTCAATGTCTAATTGATAAATAACGGGGTGGTCTTCACTCAAGACCACACAAGCCAAGAGGAAACAAGTAAAAAAATACAACAAACTATCTCTTACGAACTCATAAAGACATTTGACACGTGCTTCGTCCAACATTGTTGGCCCAACGTAAATAATGTTAACGAGGTCAGGAAATATAATATGTGTATTTCGCACTGTCATAAAACTGCCCATTCTACAGCATAAAAATCAATCATCAAACTTGTGTTATGACTTATGGCCGTATAGATAAGTTTACGAGTGTGTACGAATTCGCTTCTTGTTTGAATTTTTATTTTCCGTTTATGTTCTCGTATATGTCTACTGTAAGCTGTAAGTTTTACAAAGTATTGAAGTATTGTTGGGTGTATTGTGGACGTCGTGAAATATTGTCTTGAAAAGTTGGTACCGAGTATTTGCAGAAAACAGTTTTAATAAAATGCCTGGACAAAATAATTATGTAAAAGTACAGTATTACAAGCAAAAATTAAATAGTCAATTTCTTAAACTCATCGTAATTTTATAGTTACATAATATGTATGTAGCTCCTCCATGTTTGAGAAGTAATCTTGCTAGGTTTGTTAAAAGTTGTAGTATACAATGCTGTAGGTTTGTTAACCTACCTGTGTCATTTCCTACAAAACAAAAAGAGTTGCCACTCACACGATACTCGGAACTTTACCTTTTGAACTTCAAGCAAAAACAGCTCCCGTTAATGTTTTGCAACAATAATTATAATTAAACGGATACAACATTGTTTCTGCAATAACCGCTTATTATACGAGCTTAAATATTAGCTTGTTGCACAGCCCTATAATTTGCTTGCTTAAAATTATGATTTAAACATTTATAATTTTAGATATTATGAGCTATTTAATTATTGGCTTCCTTTTGAATAATTACGGACTGCTTTTGGATCGATATTGGGTCGAGAATGTGTATTGATGAGGAGTGGCATCTTTGAGCTCACGTTGAAGTCAAGTGCAGCGGTTTTAACAGTTTAAATTATGTAATAAAACTAAAGAATAGAAGAAGTCTATCATCAACAAAACATTGAAGATATTCTCTGCTCTATATATATAAAAAAACTTATTAACTCTAGCGATAAAAATATGTTTATAGTCTGCAATTAATCGTATTAAAAATAAACTGCTTTCTGCCTCTTTGAAGCATATTACACTAATACCAGTTTAATAATGTTCAAGACCTACTCCCTTCTACAATGATTAACCAACTATCCCTACATATAAAAATGCGTTTAATAAATTAAAAAGATTACGCTTCAAGCATAAAGATATGGGCAGACTAGCGACATGTTTCGATTATTGAATGAGCACCGATGCGACGAATCGATTATGTCCGAGTAGTTCGTACGATGCTTGTCCTGTGCGACCAAGGCTTAACAAGGCTTGCACGGTTGTACTTTTTGTTCGGGATATTAAGGACGGTGGTATGCGGAAAGTATTCAATCTTGTAATGTGAGGAAATATGTATTGCTAACAATGGTTTATCTACAACCAAGGGGCTCGTGGCTATCTATTTCGGAACAATGGAATATTGAATGTCAGGATTCCTGTAGTTATCTGACGATTTTGAAGGCTCCTCATGACTGGTATTTAATTGATTGACCGCTCTATAGTTACGCAACTAACTGCCGACTTGGTTGTAAACAGCATATAAGGATTGAAATCCTGGTAAGCACGCACACCCTAATATAATTGGTTACAGCGAGATTACTCAGTTCTTTCGAAGCCTGAAGAAAAGTTCTGAGATCATTTGGACAGGCATGTTTCGTAGCCAAAAGATTAAGTGACAATATCAACAAGAGAATTAATCTTTCAAAATTAGTTTTGATAAACACCTATTACAGGGTACCTTTGGAACTTCCAATAAATATCGTCTTGACTTAAATCGACATTATATTTTGTTGTAGGAAGCGGAAAATTGACTATTAACAATGTTATTTAAGGAGGTAAAATATTACGTGTAAATGTTGATATCTCAATGGTGCGTAGGAAGTGACAAATTACTATCAAAACGTTTACAATATTATTGTAAATGTTAGATTTATTGCTAGAATAACGGTTTGTAGAATTATCGACCTAGAGTTATTGAGTACAGCTTATTAAGGAGTAGATATACGCAATTTTCGGTAGAACAAAGAGCGAGAAAGCTTCAACTGAAGCACGTTGCTTTATTCATTTCAAGGTGTAAAGAAATATCGCAAGATTTATAAATCCGGTACTATAATAATAAACGTATTATTATGTGATCAACAGATATATCTCAGATGTCGTTGAGACAACTAATAAAACAGGAAATGGGCTGAGCTTCGTGTTTGATGCTTTGTAATCCGAAATGTCTTACTCGATTGATATTTTGACGCGGAAATTTAGTAAATAGTATTTTGTCCTTGGTGTCATGTATCATACAGCCGTCCACACCACCACTTGACGCTAGTCGCACTGCACTATCACGACATGATCACAGCGACAAATCGCAAGATGCGGCCGCCGTCCGTTATTCCGCACCGCTGCGCGCATGCGTCGGATCCTATCGAAGAACATATTAGTATTGTAACCGATCTAAAGGTTACTGTACAAAAAATATTCAAGTTATTCATAAAAGGAAGACATAATACGCTTATTAAGTAATATTTTTAATTATGGTTTTGCCAAAATTAATAAACAAGATCTTGTACTAATAAATACTAATAAATCTCTGAATTTAAATCCAATGTTACCTAAATATGTGGTGCGATTACTCAATGAAAAAGAAATTCCGCGTTCTCTCCAGATAATCTCTGAGTCATCTCAAATATATCAATGTAAACTTGCACCCATAAATTCAACCACTAAATCAATTACCGGTCATCTTCAACAATAAAGTAAGCAAGAATTTACATTACACACTCGGACCATGTGACATTGAATTCTATACTAACGATATAAAAGAGGCAAGGTTTTCTTGCACCTCAAAACAGCGAATGCCCTTACAAAATCACCAATATCCCTTGACCTCTGCGTCACAAACAAGCTGTAAACAAGTCATCAGTTTGCGGGAGGTCTCGTCAAACTGGTGATGTGCACATAAGTGATTTTGAAAGTGTTATCAAGCCCGTACATTAGTGGCGACTTGACACGACCAGTCTTCTGTAAAGCCACGGCTTGTATTAGTGGCTTCTAATTTATTGGGAACGATAGCACGACGGACGCCGGCCACCCTGACCATGGATCCATTCACACCAAGTGGGGAAATACGGACAAAATGGACCTATATCTGTATGTATTATTTTATAATGGAAAATTTCCACTCATTTAAGTAAAGTAATCGTTTGTAGTATATTTATTTCAATGCCACAGTTAAGATTATGATCGTTCATTATTATCTATATTGCTTTACCGCTTAATTGCCTTGCAGCCGATATGAACACACCTTACTACCGGTAGAAAGGTCAAATCAATTACTTATTGTTCATTTGTAATATTAACAAGGAATGCGAATATAAATTGAATATCGGAACAAAAAGTTTTTGATT
The DNA here is from genome assembly GCF_050436995.1 of Anticarsia gemmatalis. Taxonomy (NCBI): domain Eukaryota; kingdom Metazoa; phylum Arthropoda; class Insecta; order Lepidoptera; family Erebidae; genus Anticarsia; species Anticarsia gemmatalis. The sequence goes on from NC_134760.1 coordinate 7,769,377, forward strand.
GAAAATAATTGTTTTATTGATGAATCCGTTTGAAATGTAATTTATCAAAATGTTAACTTAGTAGACAACACAAAAAAACCTTATGCATCCTTTAATTCGCCTTGAAGTAGACATTTTTTATTGCAACAAAGTGCATTTAAAATACGTGAATAAAATAAACCGAATTTATCTGTCAAGTTTTCCTCACTAAATTTCAATTTTTTCATAGACATAAAAAGAAGAACCAATCAAAAGAAATTTAACCCTACTGTCTATTGCTGACTTTTACACAAAAAAACAAAATTTTACTTTTCAGTCAAATCATTAAAATTAAAACAATATCGTCAACACTCAACTCCATAGGAGCCTACTCTCCTCTACATTTTTATTAACACCCCAAACCAGATAAACAGGATACGGAAAATATATTTATTTGTCCAATCATCGAATATAAGGGGCGTTCTCAAGTTACACCGAATGATTCCGCCACGACAATCGTCCGTGTGATTTGTAGCGATAATCTATACTAATAAATAACCCACTTCGGATTGAGCTGCCTTCTTTGAGAGCCTTTTCTTTGGTCATTTTTGGCTGGCCACCTATTGATTTATTGTGCTCAATGATTTTTTGCATTTTATTGTTGTTAGATTAACACGGGACCATAGATTAATCAATGGATTTAGAGGTTCTTTGATAAGTTGGAGGGACTGTTTTTCTTAATTTGTTGCTTTATTGGGAATGCTTTTTAGAACAACTTAATTTTCGTATAAATTCTTGCCTTGTTCGATTGAATAGCTCTTTACGTGATTGATTTGAAGAATTGAGAAATTAGAAACATCGATATTGCATACGAAGAGTTTTTCAAATATGCGGTAGTAATTGTAGTTGCAAAACTATTTAAAGTTAAATATACTTTACTTTAGCTGAAGTAATCAGGAAAATCTCGAGTTTAAACGACCCTAACCGAACAAAAGGCTTTTGATTAATGAACACATTGACAATATAAAATAATTCATGCACCCATTGCCTCTGTTTCCTCATTAAACGAAAGAAGCTTTTTGTGGTAACATAACAGTGATTCATCCACTCATTATAAATGGCTGTTAACCATAAAACGGACACATTATGGCGGCGACTATAATAAAAACAGTATTACCATAAAACAAAGGTTTAGTTAGGAACACCCACGTTTTCGCTACTTTTATTGTTACTGAGATTTAGCATCCAGTTTGGATGAGGAAGTGATGTTGCGTAGAAGCAAACATAAATTATTTTTTGAAAATTATTAATATGAGTATACCTTGAAACAAGTAGCGACATTTTCTACAGACAGCACTTTCGAGTATCGAGAGTTTGACTTTTAAAATGTACTGCATACATTTCTTAGGGCGCCCGCTGGAAGCGCTGATCGGATTTTCATTTGACATAGTGTGAATTTTAGATGACCAAATAAGATTTAAAGACATTAATACTTCGATTGTGTTGCAATTAAATAAAATAACACTTTGAAATGTTAATTTTCTGTGACTTTTACCTAGGAAATATTAACTGATACCGGAAACCTCAGTGTGGGATGTCCTCCCACCAACAAAAGATTAATCAAAATGACGAAGTGTCGGTGGATACAACATATGTATATTTCCCAAAGAAATTCCGAAGACGGTAATACGGTAATAAACGTTTTCTTTGAATTGTTTTTTTTTTGCAAACAATCAAAGACTGTTATGTTATTTGTGACCACTGCCATGAAAAAAACACTCAGATATTATTTGTTATTAGTTAGGAAAATCAATAGTATCCTGGGTAAATTTAATAACTTTGGTAACTTTATCGTATAAAATGATTTCAAAGTCTCAATTTATTAAGTTTGATTGTTAAAAAGGAGAAGAGACTTTGTCTTGCAAAGGGTAGAGAATGGCTTATTCTAAAAGACTATCACTACTTATTCCTTAAAAAATATAATGAAGTTTTATTCCAATTCGTTGTTGTTCTTTCAAACTTCAACTATCTTTCCATTGTGGTAAGTAACAACAAAGTCCCCGCAGGTGTATGTTACTGACACTATAAAAATTAGAAGGACCTCTCTCCAACAAGGTTTCAGTTTAGGACCGAGGTGAGCCATCACAGAGTTTCATGATGCTATAAACAGAACGGCTGTAGATATGCCTGGTTCAGGACCGAAACGAAATGGCACTTGGCCTGAAACTTCGGTTTTATTCACGAAAAGGTTTCCGTGAAGAAAATTAAGATTTCTACTCACTTGTGAAGCAAATGTATAGTTTCAGCAGTTTGGTTCTGAAATCACAATTGTCTGAATCTTGAAAATGTCTGTATCGATTGTAGCAAATAGTGTTTTTTTGTCTGCTTGGATGTGAACAAGGCGTGATTCAACCTATGTACAATGTACATGTACTAAGAATCTTTGGTGACTTAAAATATGTATGTAATACATATCTACCAAATACTGAAGTAAGAGTATTATGTGAAAAGTAATAGCGTAAATCACATCTCGCCAGCTCGCCACAGGGTTGCTTATAATGAAAAACAACACAAAAATCAAAACACATTTTCGCATCACAGCACCAACTTAGTAGTATTGCAGTTTGAAACGTCATAAAGCAAGAACACGAAAATAACTATGTAACGACAGATAAAAAAGGCATTTATTTAAACGTAGTGGAATGGATGGATGCCGCAAGGGCCTTCAATTTCGCTTATATGCTCGTAAAGGCACGGAGCGTGTAAAAAGCCTATAAAAATCAATTGACACCAGTAAAACTCGATAATGTTGGGACTATACAGCTGTGTTAACATGAACCGACGATTCGGACTCAGGATTTTTGAATTACGGGATTAAATCAATCGAAATGAGTCGTTGAATGAATGACATTAACAATATCGGCAGGCAAAGAAAGCTTATTGAGAAATTCGATTGAAAGCAAAAATATATCGAGTAACAGATAGTTCCACATTGCTAAAAGCATATGACAATTGTACATATTTGACTGATGCAAAAACATCCTTTACAGCTGCAGCAAAGGATGTTTTTGTAAACGATTCACTGACACCTAGAGTTATCTAACTCTTAGCTTTTTCATATAAATTGCTATTAGAACAAGAAACTCAAGAAGCCACACCTTCACTTGAAACGAGAAGAGAGACAATCAAAGAAGAGATGGCATTTGGTCTACAGCAGGCCAACATTGACTCATGATATCCCCAAATTCTTTTGTCAAGGATTATCACATAATAAAATATTCCAGCTCGTTATCAGTCACAAACATTTGATCAAACATTCAAACAATCCTAACTGATCCCACAAATATTTGACACGACGAACAAAAATAAAAGTCACAGGAGTATTTATCTTAACACACTCAACCAAAATGTTTCGACAAATTTCTAATAGGTATAATAAACAAAATATTCACCCGGTTAAGAAGCTTGCTTGCCTTATTAATTTGTATAATACCACCAGTCTAACTTGAGCCCTGTTGGGAATTTAATTTGGTTGATCTAAAGATCGGTTTATATTGGGCGATTGAGGGCGATTCAAAAGGTCCTATCATCTAAGAATCTCGGGGTTTCGAACAGGTAGGCGAGGGCAGAAAAAATGAAGTAATAATCCGACCACAAGCCTATGATAATCTGATGGTAACGCCATTTTGTCCTGTGTGGTTTTGTGTAAAAAACGTGTGACATGATTATCGTTATTGCAGACACAAAAAATGTTTGGGCTTGGTTTATATAGTTTTATGGGAGGTGTAAGTTTGTCGTCCGATGGGTAAAATGAAATAGACAAATACTGTTTTATAACTCTGTAGACTTTTAGTACCTATTGTGAATGATTAATGCCTAACTAGAGGCAAGGTTCTGGACTCTGGTTACCCCTATAGGAGAGAAGGCGTTATTTACTTTCTAATAATTCTAATTCGTGTTTAGATGAATGTAGGTCAAGGAAGATTTTTTCTAAGGCTCTTAAGAAGTTTTGTATATGTGACATAACTGTCCCACTGCTGGGCAAGGGTCTCCTCCCAAACGTGGGATGGGTTTGGCCTTGAGCCGACAGAGTACACCATGCTGCTCAAAACTAAAAATAAAATATAATATTTAAAAAAATCGCATGTAAACCGACCTTAACTAATTATAAGGGCGCGGTCATAGAAAGCAACAACGTTACAGATTAGGGATGAAAGTAATACGCGCGATAGCATCACAACTGTCTCGTTAGTCGCAATAAAAACGTTTTTGTAGTAAAGTGGAGCGAATTTTTTGTCGTTACTGTCTAGCCTGGCGGCAATTTGTCGTGGGACTGTACACCTGATATTGTGTTTGATGGTTTAATTTTTAGTTAAATGTTTCGGAAAGATACGTGTTAACTACTTAAAATGGACAGTGAAAGTAATTTGAACATAATGGTTTTGTTTTTCTGTAACGTAAGTGACTTTTTAGGGACAAACTTTGATTCCGTTGGTCAGTCAACAATTTTTAAGTGGCTGTCAATGTTCATATTTAGATTGCTTCTAACTTTAAGTAACAAATTGTATAACATTGCGAAGTAATTGGAAAACTATTAATTTCGCATTACCATTCGGCCTATTAACATTTTTTTTTACTAAACAGGCACAAATTTTATAATTATTCAATGCGCTTTGAAAAATAACTTTGCAAAATACACTAAAATGTCAAGTAATATCAGTGATTTCCTCAATTAATCAATTATTTACTTATTATCATTATATCACGTTCTTAAATACACATAATACCAAAGTTTTCAGACGGTATTTAAACGACAATACATTTACATTAAACATTCAAACGAACCAAAATTAATCAGCAAGGAAGATGAAAGAATTACATTTGCATACAGATTGCTGACAACAATATGCGTATTAACATGGTAACAAGATAAAATTAATTATAGTGTACTGTGCTGGGCGGATCACCTGCCCCCAAAGAAACTTGTATGAAATTATGACGTCATTGTGATGGCAGGCTTTTGTTTCAGGTGGTGTTGATAAAGAAATGACTGATAAGTAAACTATCGTTTCACAAGCGTGATATTCTGCAGTTCATACTATAGAATACTATAATTACGACGCCAGCTAGAGGCTCTGATTTGGTTTTCATGCTAAATTTGTCGAATAGTTGACTGGTTTTCGATATTCGACAGTGAAAAAAAATCGCGCTTCAGATTTGTCTCAATAGAGAGGAACAAAATGCAGTTAAGTTGTTTATATGACTGTTTCAGATATTAATATTATAATTAGGTACTTTTTGATCATTACGAAAACCCTTTTTCTCGTGGACCACGAATTCAAGACTCCTTACATAGCAAATAGAGTACATTATTTTGATTTTATTCGCTGAATGTTTAAATAATAAAGCAATATTCAGATCTAGCATATAAAAAAATCAGCTTTGGAAATTAAGCTGAAATGTCCCTAGCTACAATAAAATATCAACTTAATACTAACTTTCCTTAAATGCTTCAACTCAAGCGTTTCATTCCTCGTTTATACAAATTAAAAGCAAGCCAATAAAACTTTGAAGACTAATAACATTTGCTGCTTAACGCCTAGGAATATCGATGTCGGGTCGTCGTCTGCAAATTATTCTGTTTGGACGTCAAAGCGATTATGCGCAGTCTTCAGATTACATAGAGTAAGCTACTAGAGTTTAGGTTGAAGACCCAATAAGGTCAAGGATAGAAGAAAATATTTTTCCTTGTGATTATTTCCCATGTAAAGTTATTTAATTCCTTAAAAAAGTCCAACTGCATGAAAATTTCGTGAGAATTTCAGGTACCTTTATATCGTAGATAACATGGTTTCCTTATTTTTCTCTACGGCTACTCAGTGCTTTTGGCATTGGAATTAATTAAAGCAACAAAATCTTCATATATTGACAATATCAATTATTTGAATCATACTCAATGTAAAATTATGGATAGACACTGAATCAAAATTATGATTAAATTTTACACACTGTTAATAATAATATTATCAAAATATAGTTTTTGTTGCACTCTGTAACAATTAAAATTGATGAAATTAAGTTGTCACGATACATTAACCATTTTATAGATAAAAACATTTTACACATAACCCACAAAAGCATCACAATATCCAACAATTAAAATAACCAAGTATACCTTTAACCTAATAAGCAAGTCACAATAATTCTCGCAAAAACGCACTATAATTTAATCGTGAGTATAATTTTCACTTGCCATGCTACTTCAGTAAAGAAAATCACTAGACATTGTAAATTGTTCTTGGCGTCGGATTGCATAAAAGTGAGTTTAAATATGTGCATATTATTGCATTCGTATAAACGTATAAAGACGTCAAAATGTAAGGACAACAGAATAAGTGATGTGACAACCGTTTTAAATTAGAAAAGCTGTCTGAATATTATTTTACAGCTGCAGTGTAATCTCTATGCTTTGTAATTTCTACTAGACAATACCCGCGGCTTGATCCGATTGGAAAGTTAACCCGGGATAAAAGTATCTTTTTAATCCAGATTATATACGGGTGTTGAAAATTCACCATATTCCGTTTAAGAAATTTTTGCATTTATACTAGCTAATAGTACCCCGGTTTTTATTGTTTTTTCAGAAAACATTTTAACGTGACAGACATTTTAAGATAATATGTTAAGTATCATAGAATTTTTCCTAGCAAGAGGAATGTGAAATCCAGTAATTCTGAGACATGTTATCCATATTTTTAAAGTGAAAGAGTAGCTGTTTTGTGTAATAATTATGTAACATATTCTGGACCTTAATGGTTAGATGCACTTCTCTATATCAATTATTGCAAGGAAATTTATTTGTTACTATTCGAAACTTTAGAGCGAAATTATTTGTTACTTGCAAACAAACCAGTAGTATTTATTTGCACTCCGTACACGATAATATTTGATCCGACATCAACGCGCGCGCATGTATCGTTGAACATTTCGCAGTACCTATCAGTTCAGTGCACCTGAGTATATCATCACACCTCATTACAAATTAAACCTTAACATCATACTGATACAGTTGATTATAAAAATACAAGTTTTCAAACACTGAGAAGGTAAAATATGGACACTTTGTATAATTAATTAATAAATTGTTATTCAGGAATAATAAAATGTACGACTTAATATGATGTAAGTGAGAAATAACAAGATAAACAGACGCGTATCGTTGAAATATTATTTGAGTGTTTTAAAATTAACTATACACGAGTTATTTTTGAAATTCAAGTTCAAGGATTTTGTACAAATTATATTATCTTTATCCTAAATAATGTTTCCAACCCTATCAATCACTGAATAACGGTTAAGGAGGAATACCTACGCTTATAATCATATTTTCTTTCATTTGTACAAAGGAGAATGTGTTCGTCAACCGCAATATATCAGTGCATGTATGTTTCTTATTAACATTTATTTCACTAAACTGACAATACTGGAGCCTCAAATAATATAATTCGAATTTATATCCGAACAAAGTAGAGTTAAAAGACCACATAAAAAATGTTTTCTCTAACTCTCTAACCATTTCAAAGTAGACACAGATATCAATGGCCACCCGTGATTACTTTCTAAGTTTTTAGCACACAAATATATCACCGCAGGGTTTGGTGTCACGCAGGGATGTCTTGTTTACCCTCATACATCAATCCAGTACAGTAGCTATTTAGATAACGTTTACTCAAAGTACAATCGTAATTTATGCCACAGATTTTTGGAAAGATATCTTCTTTCTAACTTCCGTCGTTGTGTGTGGCGAAAATACGCCTATTATTCTTACGGTTACGGTACGCTGGACGCAGGTCGTATCTCATGAACCATGATACCAAGGTAGATAGGTGATTTCCATGAATGATTCGTACCTTTTCCTACATAAGGATTCACTCAAACTTGCAAACTATAGAACCATATCGCTAGTTTAAAAAAAGGAATATTAGGTTAGGAGGTAGCTCTTTGTAGAACCACCTATTGATACGAGAGCTATAATAAAGCTCTTTGACATAAAGGTAAAACGCTACTTTTCAAATCTGCAAAACCTTAAGCAAACAGTTTTTTTATCAAATTTCTCTCATTTTGCAATATTCGTCCCAAAAATTATTCCCAAAACAAAAAGTGTGAGACGAGCCACATCAAGTGCGAAGCAAACAGGAAACAAATACCTAAAGATCTAGCGCCATCATTGTCCAAAACGGACCTAAACCAACAAATATAAACCGGAAGACAAAAGATCGGTCCCGATAACATTACCTAATCGATAATTGTATCTACGACACTTCGACTCGCACGTTAACTCGTAAAAAGGTGAGAAAGTATCACGATAAAAATATACTGACGACTAATTTTAAAACATAACTACCAAACAAACAATCACTCGATTTTAGACTTTAAGTTTGTAGGAATAAAGTTGTGATAACTTATTTTGGGGTGTTGTAGTGGTGTGGTGTTGTGAAGTCGCGAAGAGCATGGCAATAAAAAAGGTGAAATGTCTCATTGGAAGCGATGGTGGACACATACCCGATAAGGGACCACCTCAGTGGATACTGGTCCCATTTTTAGGACTGTTTTCCGGTACGAAATTATGTGGTAGGTATACTAGTTGTAGTTAAGAACAAGATACTCGCTTTGATTTTTGTCGAGATAACTTGAATAAAGATTTAAAAATAAAGAGTTGTGTACAACGCCATCTGTTTCTTGTTGGGTGTAGTTTTTTGAACTTGAATATGACATGAAAAAAATTTATATGCGGAAAAATTTTAATGAAATAGAAAATTATGCTTATTCCTTTGTAGATAAACAATGTTATTCACTACATTTTAAGAGCAAGGCACAATTTAACGACTGAAAAACCATTTTTCTAGTAAATAAAAAAATGCATTTGGAGACAACCCAGTTCTTCTCCGATAGATCAATGAAAGATTTGAATCCGGGTGTAAAAAAAGAAATAGTACTTACATCACACTACTAGACTACAAGGCGATCTAGCCAGACATAATTCTTTTGGTAAAACCCATCATAAATAATAATTGTTGTTAGACAAAGTTCAGCAAAAAATTAAAGATGCGTACGTATTATCAAATCAACTTTGTTTGTTTTTTCATCAGCTTCATTTAAAACTTCGTCTAATTGGCTTGTCATAAAGTTTTTTGTCTCATTTTATTCTTAGTTTTTCCTTGTCTGTTTTTCGAACTAGTAGTCGTATCTTCGTAATAAATATGTACGTGAAATGTCAGTGTTCTGAATCAGGATGTTGGTTTCATTTACCGCTTGATTGTTAAAGTTAATAAAATATCCTAGCTCGTAGACGTACTGCTTATATTGTGAAGTAAAATATTCCAAAAATATAATAAATTACATTAGACGACGTATCGGAGTGTTCACATTTTATTTAATCACGCAATCTAAGTAATACAGCGGATCTTATATTGGGAATTACTTAACGAATTTTCTTTCCAAGCAAAAAAATCCTAGCAAAATTATCCTATATAGATAGTCAACGAATCCCGTGACATATTTATTAAGTTTTACTCTTTCAATTAATATGAATTATACAAAATCCAACTAAAATATACAATTACAAGATAAGGCGGTGATTTTGGTCTATGAGTTATATGTATCAACTTGAAATTAAGTTCCCGTGTGGGGTAGATGTTTGTCACCGAATCTTTGTCGATGAGGTGATAACGATTGAAGTACGACTCTATTTTTGAGGGCCTTTGGCTGTGTGTGGTTTTGGAGCTGAGATTTTGAATAGATGAATAAAAACATGTGGTCAAGTTCTGAGGAATTTACACGGATCAATTTTCGTCGTGCTACTAGTCGCTTCAAAAATACCTTCACCTCCATTAGTCTTTTGTGACATAGCCAAATTGCCATTCTATTTAGGCGACTATTTTTGCGACAGAAATTGTACGGCTTTAGACAACCCACATTACGCAGAGTACCTATACTTTTAATATGGTAAACTCATAGTCACTTTTATTTTATTTTGTGCTGTTTTAATAACTCAAGCGCTTATTTTCTTTACCCTACTTAATTCATTAATACTAAAACCGTTAGTCTCTGCGTTAAAAGGACAAAACGTTTAAAAAGTCTAAACATAACGGGCGCGTGTTACAGTCTATTGAAAGACTTAAAACAAACTACAAAAACATAAAAAAGCCGAACTTTCTTACAGTTATCTAAATCTAAATGTAATAAACAGTAGCACGCTTTCAAACTCATAAATCATAGCACAAAAAGTATTTGATTAATAAATCCACTACACGCAATTTTAAACTCTATCATTAAATTCATAAAGTTTAAATTCCAATAGCAGTATAGGTGACAATCTTACTAACCAGGATTAAAGCCGTAAAGGCGATTTTTGATTGGATAAAAAAGAGATGTCCCCTGCTGTAAATCCATCATGACAAAACACGGGTACATTGTCCTTACAAAGGACACGTCCATACCATTTCCATACATCCTCACCAAATCTGGGTGGGATGGGATAATTCGAAACAATACTTTAACATTTAAAATCCGATTATATTTTTCTTCTAATCCGATCTATGATAGAAACAAAGCTGCCTGTCCTTTTTTTACGAAGGCCTGTGTTTGTTTGGTGTTTGGTAAACTGAGTTTAGCCGAGGATATTGTTGGGACTATCCTAAGATATTGGATAAAGCTGACTTGTATTGGTAAATGGGATTAAAATTGATTTCGGTTGACTGTTCAGAACTGTGTTATGATCCGAAGAACTTTTTGCAAGATTTTTTTAAATTTTATTTGGTGTGAAAATTAAATGGAAATGAAACATTTTGAAATAATTTTAGAAATACCTTATTAATAGGCTTGGCTGAATTTAATCGCTTAATATAGCAGAGCCTTCATCACAATCCTAAAAAAAACGGATTTTTATTTTTTTAAATTTGCTTCGTCTATGCTTTTCAGAACACAGCTGGTATTCAGGACCACTCATCATCAGGTATTTAGAGCCTGAAGAAATGTTATTCGTTCCAAACTTCGATTACCACGAACTAAAGTATTAAGTTGTCAGTCATCCGTCAATAAGCCAACACAACTGGCCGAAGAACTTAGTAAGGATTTACTACTAAAGCTCAGTAGGAAGAAGATTATCATTGTTTCCCATACGTTTGAGCCTGTAAGCAAATTTGTTTGAGTTAATTTCTCAAGGGACGAGGTGTAAAATAATCCTGTATTTTAGCTGTTTGTTTTGGATTAGCGAAACTGACGGACACGGTCCGATAGGTTTTGATGTTTTAAAGGATTTCGTTGAAAGATGAAATGAGAATTGAATTTTTGACTTTTATTGTTTGTGGTATTTTTTTTATTTTTAAACTAAAGAACATGGAGTATAGGTTGTGTCATATAACAAAAAAGTTTTAAGGAAATAGTACCAATTTTACCAAAAATCCTGAAAATTGCTTCTCATTCCGTAATGTCCTAAATGTTTCACAAAACTAGAGATCGATTGATTCTTCGACAGATACAATGATATTTTTAAAAGCTTTTAACTGGATAATCGTATTGATATTTTCTTAAATGATCAGAATCGATACCTGTAAAAAAAAACAATAAACTACTCAAAAACAATAGGTATTTCTATTTTGTCACTAGAACACACACAACGAATATCACAAGCCTGTTAACATAATGTAAATTCAGATAATTTGAGTAAATATCTACATAATATTACAGTTCTATTCTAAAGTGAACATCAACTAATCTTCCATTTTATTGTCATTTCAAATCGTAGAATTCGGTGCCATAGAGAAATATACTATGACAGTTGTATTGTGGGCGCCATGACAGTTTTACGTTGTTCTCTATTTGAAAATTGACAATGAATTGTGACGTTTGATGACTTCTGCTTATCAAAGGTAATTTGCATAACACTGAAAATTATTATATCTTTTAAACATTTGCGTTTTATTAACATTGTGTTTGCGGCTGGTAAAACGAGATTTTGGCGACTATATCAAGCGTAATTTGCGCCGAAACCTCAAACAATCGAAGATAAAAACATGTACACGTAATTTCTTGTACATATACTATTTCTTTTTCTTGGGTCAGTCCGTCAAGTGGTGTATATTTTAATATCAATATTTATAATAGTTACAATACGCACGTTATTCAATGTTTTTCGTGATGACTCTTTCAATTGTTATCAAATAATATTTTTATAAGGGTTACCATTTATTCTCTGCGTTATTTTTTTCCAATTTCGAGGTTGTTAAAAATCCAAAGATATGACGTCATAGACACAGTAACTCGTAACTTGATCCACAGCATTATATGCATACATGCGCAAGCGCCGGCGACACAGGCGCCACCTATTCTCTCATCCAGAAACGACTCCACTGATGAAACGAACGCTTAATCCGCGGTGACGGTCACTACAAAACCTAATTAAGCCCCTTTACACCAACCAGAATAACTTGAACTATCCATACATAAATAAGCTGAAACAGTAAGGGTCTAGTGAATTTGGTCTTTGTTTGATGTCCTTATCTTATCTATTAGCATTGATTTTGAGATTCGAAATCTCGGTGTGCGGTTTCAGTGTTGATAACCTGTTTCATTCTTTTTTTTGAATTTGTTATTGAGATATGAGATATTTTCTCTTTTTTTATTTTAAGGTTTAACTGATATTTAAACTGATTACATTTTATATTTTATGAACTTTCATCAAAGACTTGCAGTTTTTTTTTGGAAGGATATCCGTATCCTACATATTTTGAATTTTTTTTTACAATGAATTGTGTGCTTTTGAGATTTTTTCGGTCATTTTCGTACATTATCTGTCACTTTATATATCTACGGAGCAAGTTACATAGCAAGTAAGGCTTGCAAATATTCGAATATTGTTCGAAAAATTGTTACTTTTCAGAAAATATCGATATATATTCGACCATTTGCAAGCCCTATTAGCAAGCGATGAAGCAAGCCCTAAAATGATAAACAGCTAATAAAACAATGAACTATCTAGAAAACTTTCATTCACTTTGCGAAACACTGCATCAGGTTCGCGAAAGCATTTCTTAAAGTTTCTTTCAAGAAGAGACCTCGTCTTAAACCATAAACAGTAAGTGCCTTTTTATATTTAATCGGCGAAATAATGACCATATCAATGGTCACCAATAGGAAAGTATATCTAATAAGATCTTTAAATGCGTGGACATGCGTGTGCCTTTAAGTATTGTATCAAGAAAGGTGCACATTTCATTTATGTTTTAGAAAATATAATTTAAAAGCTCTTTTGTTGAGGCAAAGTGCTTAACGACGTCTATCAAATGTAGCAAAAAACTCACTTTTTTTTTTAAATAACGAATTCAGCAGTACTGGAATGAGCACCAATTTTTCTGTTAATCCTGAGGTTGACTTTATCATGGCAAAATTTGAGAACCTCTAGAATAAACAGTGCTAGAATATTTCAACTAACTAAAAAAACCACCTGATTATAATAAGAGACTTACATCAAGTCATTTTCCTTTACATAAAACATTAAAAACATCAAAAAATACTTTTTGAACCGTGTAAGAACATGGCAGAATAAAATACTTCCTTTGCCTTCAAGCCAAAAAAAAGCTCAAAAAAGTAAAAAGATACCCATCTAAATCCCAAATTGAATTTTTAGTGTTGCAAGAAAAGTAATGTTTGGTAACATTAAATATATCATTGGGCTCGTGTCCCGTGCTTGGTGTTCGTTGAAGGAACGTGGCGGCCGCGACAGTCGAACTAATGTCAAGGCGAGCGCAATCAGGGTGCGTGGGCGCATTGAAATAATTGTATGGATAAGGTTGGTAGAGAATATTGCTTTATTTTGATAGAGATAGTGAATTTTAGGTCGTTTGTTTTTAGCCCATTGTGATGTATGTAAGCATAAATATTAAATAGGTGATAGAACACTACCAAAAAATATTTGCGATTTTAGATCAATGTACTGAAACTGATATGAAATATTTTTGGTATTTGCTTTTGCAAGATGTCACTATCTTCCTACAGCTTTTATCTATCCATTTCAGTGCTTATTTCGCTTGTATGTATGCTTTTGATCCTTTCCAACACTTCTTAATAGAAAGATTTCCAAATGCTGTCATTATCATTTCTTTTAATTCGTTATCATAAAATGTCATAACTATGTCCGTACGAACATTTGAAGAAGAAGAAATTCGTGTCACATTTGTAATTTCAAACCTAAAGGTTTTTCAGTACATAATCAAAGAAACACTTAATTTCAACTTCCCAAAAATACCCTAAAAATACAAACCCTACCCTACAAAAACACCTCTTAAAACTAAAACCATATCCACATAAAGTCCATCACTCGCCACACTCGCGCTTCAGTAATTGAACGGCGATGTAAAAGGTATCTACGGCGCAAATAATATAAAAAAGGCACGATAATCGCGGGTCGCGCAGCCCCGCCCCGCGTCGTGCGTGCAAGCAACATACGGTACGGTTATTGTGCGGTTAAATAAAAGTACGCCATTCAATGCCTTGGATTCCAACACGATGATAGGGTTCATTGTAAAACTGATGTCGCTCTAATGTTTAAGATTTTTTATGTTTTAAAACTTTATAGCATCCTGTGTTGTTGACTTTTACTGTCGAGAATTATGATAAACTTGCTTCTGGATGCAACTTCGTGCGCAAGATTTTTGGGGCTAAAGAATATGCTGTGTTAATCTTTGTTGTTAAACTGTCTGCGTGACAAATGTCATCAAAATCAGTTCATTAGTTTTGACGCGATTCAGTCACAAACAATATACATCCAAACATTCAAAATTTTTCATTTATAATGTTAGTTAGAAGTAAGATAATATGATATTATTACAACATAGATGGACCTTGAAATGCATCATGTAATGCAGTTATTATGCAGGTCTTACCATGGACTCCATTAAACTACGAGTCCAAAAGTATGAGATTCGACTCTCCAAAGCCAACTAACCTAGTAAGTCAGCTGATACAGAGATCGACTGGTCAATCAATGCATGATCACGCGCTCAATACAAATATCGACACAATCCACTATCACTGCATAAACATATTTGAACTGACTTATTTGTTTAGCAAGGGTTTATGCACAACTACGAATAAATATTGAAGTCAATTTATGAAACAGGGCTCCTAAAGTATGGAAAAGTATTTTTGTTGCTTTTTACTCTACTCGATACGCTACATATTTAAACTGAAAATTAAAACACGAGTACTTAAACCATGAACAACTATTTTTATATTTATTTTTACTCTACTCCATAAGCTACATAATAATATTAAAACTGAATATTAAAATACGCCCTTCTATTAAGTATTAAAAAATAACATAAAAAATATACTTTATAAATTGAAGTGATTAAATTAAATAAAATGATTGAAAAAAGTATTAAAAATGCAATGCTAGATTCTGATTACTAGCGAGTACCTGAATGTATTACGCATGTGCGGTTTAAGGTTGTGTAAAATTACGTCGCCGCTCGCCGAGAGGTGGCGCCCATCGGGGACCGCGAAATGTTAATAAGTAAGTCTGTTATATGGTTTTTATTTTTTTCTTATAAGAACAGATTTTACTTAATAATTGTGTAGAGAAATTAGAAATTATGCTATATTACGCTGATGTTGTTAGTTTTGCGCATTTCTTATATTTGGTTGACTAGTTTATTATTTTGACTAGGTATGTCTAGAAACATTATTATTTTACTACTGTACTCGTTAAGCTGACGTCATATTTTTGGTTGACCTATTTTGATATTATATTTAACACTTAACTTAAGGGAATATAAGCTATGTAACGATAATCTGTTTGCAAACAAACATGCTTAGCAATGGAAAGATGTAAAGCAAATTATAATTATAATTTTGATTATTTTTGTTATTATTCTCTGAAGTAAACATTTTACAGCAAGATAATAGCTAACGAAATAACTTTTAAAACCGTGAACAATAAACTTAACCAAACAAACTTTAATATAACGAGCAATACACTTAAA
Source organism: Anticarsia gemmatalis (assembly GCF_050436995.1). Lineage (NCBI taxonomy): Eukaryota > Metazoa > Arthropoda > Insecta > Lepidoptera > Erebidae > Anticarsia > Anticarsia gemmatalis. The sequence goes on from NC_134760.1 coordinate 7,785,378, forward strand.
ATAAAACGAAGGGAATTTAATCTAAATTCCGAAGCCGAAATGACTAATAAAGACATAGTAATGTAAACAAAAACCGTAAAATATTCAATGAATTTTATTTTAATCCGTTTTAGAGACACGTAGTATCTGTAGAGTTAAGGTGACTATAGACATTCGTGTTTACAACTACCGGTTATAAATTTTAGATGAAGATAAAATAAAGTATTTTTTAAGCAGTTATGATGTTCCTCACTTTTTTGGAAGGGAAGTTAATAGTGTGCTATTTTTAGAATATTTGGCTACCTTATCTTATATATAAGTTACTAGGTTAGAGATTTTACTAATCTTAAAGTGTGCTGATATTCTTACACTTGACAAAAAAAACAAAACTGGGCCCATACAAAAAAATAACTATTTAAGCACTGATATGACGCATCACGTACCGCAAAAACACTATAGTATCTATGTTATATTGAAACTAAATTTACTCACTATATTTCATACAGTCATAGGTGTCATAATTTGACCTCAATGAATAAATAATTTTATGTTGAGTTTACATTTTAAAATCAAGTAAAGCGGTTGAAGAGCGTTTTCGTGTTCCTGAATTGCTTAGCAACCGACTCGACCGAATCCCTATTACCGGATACACATGTGTACAGTCGTCCTAACACAGCCTCTACCACCGTTATCTTGGACAATATCTTGTCACAACCCGATTGAAATCCCAACAAGTATCCATTGTTAACACTTTAACACGGATCTAACAGATATGAGATTATGTGCGTATCATTTTATTTTGGATTCCTACTGCGTTATACGTTTTTCTCGGGATTGTGCTCTCTATGATATTGTTTGTCGTTTATTTTAGTTGCTTATTGGGTATGTGTAACTATGTGAAACATTTTATTGAGAGTAGTTGTTTACAAATAACATAACGTAATATTTGTTAAAGCTGTAAGTTATTCCTGTACTTGAAATTTACTCTACTTACGAGTACTTAGATTAATTTGAATAAATAATTGATGACGATAATTATAATTAATGAGGACTCAAACACTAATATTAGGTACTGGTATTGACAAGAGTGAATGAAGTTTTTAATTTTCTTAACCATTTTTTTTGCTAAAAATAATATAGAGCATAACTACATAGAACCAGCTGTTTAGTTAGAAGAACTGAAATTCATTTCAACAAAACCTATTTCTGACGAAAATATTTCACAACGTTATGAAACACGATGACTTGGCCTCCAAACTGAACATTCCAAAGGAAATTGAACACTGTTCGCAAATGAGTAATTTGAAAAATTTCAAATAAGATCTTATCTATCTATCAGACACAAACCATCGTTCAATGAATCACAATAAGTAGAAATAATGACTCAAACCGACCCGGATTCAATAGCAAAAGCTACATCCACACACGACAACTTATATTTACTGTCTAAGCTAAGGATATCTCAATTTCTTTGAAACAATAACTTCAAAACATACAGCGAAGCTAAGTCCTTTATTGGGGACGTAAAAAGCGTAAAAGGTTATAAAAAAATAAGTATTTGGTGAAGAAAGGGCACACGCGGTTACACAGTCCTATCAAAAAGCAAATAAATACTCGTTTCTACTTAGGTGCGTTGTCCGTGGTTACTTGGAAGACGGCTGTAAAATTTACGATTCCTTGTATTATTGTCAGGTACGATTAAAAAGTAATGTGTACATAGGTAGGGGTATGTTTGCACAGGCCTTTTGTTAGCGCAATTTATAGTTTTTCGATTTGAAGTGCTTGATTGAAATTGCGTGGTTGGTGTAAAGTGTCACTCAAATATCAATTCTTTATAGTAAACTTATTAGTTCCTAAGGACCCATCAATTCACTGCTAATTAATTTCTGGGATTTATGATCTATCATTTATTACGTACTGCCAAGCTAAACAATATAACTAATTTCGTCACAATAAGTGATGGCGTAAAAGGATTTTTCTTGGCAAGGGTAATATAATAATGCACTTTTTTCGTTCTATTTCGGTAAAAGCTAACTGTCATTTAGATGCTGTAACCAACGCTGCAATTTGCTGCAGTTTTATCCCCATCAATTTAAAAATATCAGCTCTAACACTAACAAAAAAAAACATTAATGCGATCCCAACCGTTTTCCACCCCTTACATTGCAACTTAACCACTATTACAAGGATTAAAACCCTTTCTAACTAAACACAACCTACAATTACGTATTTACGTAATCGTTTGGTTCTCGATATAATATTATACGTAGTAAACATTACTAATGAAGAAGGCACTGAAAAAAAGACTAATCTTATGATTATAGTACCATTATAAATGCATCTACCAGATGCTTAATGGTGGTCTATTCAATATGTATTTATTCTTTGTTGAACATTAATAGGGTTTTGATTTGAGTTTACGCCTCTTTTGCATTGTATTTGGCGATGTGTGGTTTTTGAAGGGTTATAAGCTGTTCGGTAGTTTTAATATCAATGGTGAATAGGGTGACATATAATGGTAAGGCTAAGTTACGAAATTGCGTGATTGTCAAGCGCTGTTTAATCATTTTAGATTCATTGTCATAATATGATGGTAGAGTGAGCTACGAATGAAAATTATTTATCTTCTGTTCTCTATGTTAAATTTTCTGATCACTCTAAGTTTGCGGTCTAGATCTTTATCTATACTAATATAAGAGTTTGTTTGTTTGTTTGTTTGAACGCGCTAATCTCAGGAACTACTGGTCCGATTTGTAAAATTCTTTCAGTGTTAGATAGCCCATTTATCGAGGAAGGCTATAGGCTATATAACATCACGCTACAGTCATAAGGAGCGGAGTAGCAACGAAAAATGTTACAAAAACGGGGAAAATTTTGACCCATTCTCTTAGGTGACGCAAGCGAAGTTGCGCGGGTCAGCTAGTTTTCTTATAAAATGAAAACGTAATTGTAACTTGTTACTTTGATGATGTGCAGGGGTTATTAGTAGCTGAAACAATAACCATTACTCCATCAATAGAAATACTTGAAATCAGGTCAAAGATTTTGGCTTATTAACGTGAAAGAATTGTACCCAGAGCGCTTATTAATCTAAAGAAAAAAATCCTAGTGGACTTATTCAACAAGAAAGTTGAAGTAACAACATTTCAATCCTACAGTTGTCCATCGCATAAATTATCGATACGGAATATCATACGGCACGGTACAGACAATCGTTCATTGAGGCACTTATTTATTTTAAATACAATCATCAGGGGGCCCTCCTGCGGCGACACACCTGGGGTGCTGTCGTTGGACCCCAACCTCGGCGCTTTTCGGCCCCCTTTAATCAACTGTCATGCGACCATTACAATGCTATAAATTCTTATACAACCCACTGAACCTTTATTACAAAAATCATAAGATTCAAATTCGTTAAACACAGTAGTAATTTTAAACTTGTATTTTCTCATTCCATTCGCTATCACAATGAACTTTATGTTTATACACATAGAGTTGAATTTAGTTTGAACCAGATGTAAGAGTAAGTTTGCACATATGATATGGTATGGTGCTTGGACGCCATTTTCGTTTATTTGATTCGTTATATTAGAACTGGGGCAGGTATGACGGACTATGTATTTAGGGTAAAGGGTGTAATTAGTAGAATTGCGCCAGATGGCATTTGTTTGGAAGCAGTGCAAGCAATGCAACTGTTTTGTGCTGATAGTCATAGTAGATCTGATTTAACACCTGCTCCATTTAGTGCTTTTTTCATTCGCTTCTAACCTATCATATTTTAACATCTTTGTGCCAATTTGTAAAAAACATCAACACAAATTCAAGCATCAAAAATGTTAGTCAGCTACATTTTTTTTTCATAGTCACCAACCATTACCACTTGCATAGGAAAAGCCTAGTTTCTGTGCTGCGGTATCGGCGTTAAGAATCATGTCGATCTACCAATAATGAAATCAAAACGCTTATTTATACCTAAATGAACTTTTATTTCTTAAACATGTTAGTTTCTTCTTGTAGACCTAGTCAGTATGTCGCGACGATTGATACAAAATGTTATTTTGTAGAGCATTTTTTCTCGAGGTTTCAAAAGTTTAATCCAGTTATTAATAATTCTGTCAGTACATTGCTAGACAAAGGTGAATTCAGTTGTCGTAATCGCTGAAGCACATCAATAACAACAAGTAACAATCATAATATTCATACATGAATACATAACACGTTGAGTTCGCCGCGTTGATCTGACGAATTTGTTATGGTCTCAAATAACATGTGATACACACTGTTGCGAAGAACGGATAGCGTTAGAAGCAAGAATATATATTTCACTAGATAGAAAAGAGTTTACGAATTAAATATTTTATCGTATAGAGTTATTTAAACAGGCAAAATGAGATGTATCATATCCAGACAAAACGTTTTGTAGTGTATTTTATTAAAAATAATATTTTAATTAAATCTATCTTTATAAACGATTCTTGTATCTTTTCTTGCTTTCTTTTCTATTTGTTAAACGTTAAACTAAACTGTGTTTTTATTATGGACTGTTGCCAATGTTGGGGTGGTTTATATTGATTTCGTATATTATTATGATTTTGTACTTACCAATGAATGTATTATAGTAAAACTTGATTCCGTAAATCCCTGTTTTCCCTTTTCAAAATATAGAGATAAACTTGAAAGTTAGAAATTCATTTTTCAGTTTGCAGTCCGAACATATAAAATAAGTAATGTTACGTTAAGTCTAAGACCACGCAGATATTAAAAATGTAGTTATGACATTATTTTATTAACAATTTCTTTAAAATCGCAAACATTATCTACTAAAAATATTATGAAAAAAGTTGAAAATTAAGCTCGGCTCACCAAACTCTTCAGCAGTAAACCAGCAAACCTTAGCCATTTCTTTTTTCATGTCCTAAACTGGCCATAAGTAAGGCATTGTGCGTTGAATGGTAACAATAGCAGGCATAATGGACCATCGATACCCTTTCTTTGGTGGAATTTAATTGTGTGATGAAGTGCGGTTACGACATATTTTCAAATTATTTTTTTTCTTAAAGCCAAAAGTGGCGAACAAAAAATATCGACTTGTGTTTAGGTTTACATATTACGAGTTTGTTATTTTCTGCGTGTTTTGTAGAAATTTTTGGGTGCTTATAAGTGCAATAACTATAACAAATTCTTTTATTATATACTATTATATTTTTTATACGCTGAAACATATTTCTCCCGATTTTGCCCTGTAAGCGACCAAGACCAATGCAAATATGTGTTCTAGCAGTACCAGGGTAATAATTTATTAATCGATATGCAACGCGAAAATTGACTAACGTTCGATAAATACAATTATTTTAACTTCATACTACTTCTTCATTACCAGTACCTTAATTTTGTCATAGTTTTTGTATGTTCACGAAATGATAATCAAATGTCACATAATATTTTTTTCCATATTCATATTCATCCGATAAAGGAAGCCTTTAATGTACAGTGTATATTAAATTACAACCTTTTCATTACCCGATTACCTCCCGCTAAGAAGACAAGTTGTTTTTAATATGGAGCAATGTAATCGACATAAAGTGTTGCGAATTATTTCATTAGCGAGGCTTGATTGTTCACGATCATACGGTGTCGATTTTATTGCGGTGTTTATAGGTTTTATATTGAACGCATATTGTATTATGTTAAATTTGTATCTTTATATTTTGAATGATTTTTATAAGACTACAAAATTATGATTTTATGATATGGTGATACAAACCGTAATAAATTAACTAATGGTTTGTAAAAACGCCTCTTTTAACCTCAACGGAGTGGGCAGAGATGAATTATATTATTGACAGAATTGCACCGGAAAATTATGTTTTTCATTTCACATGAGTACAGACTATTTCAGGAATTCTTTACCTACATAATAAAACAGTAAAAAAGTGTGTCTGTAAATTAAAGATATTTATAAAATATTATTTGAAATATGGTACAAAATATTGAGTAAAACTTTCTGTTACACATTACTGCAGTGGTAATTATGCTATAATACTATTTTTAATAATTGTTCATACATGTATGTATTCTGCGTTACTTAAATCTAGCAGATTTAAGACCGTCCTCTTATTGCATTTATGATAAATTATTTCACAATTTAAATTATAACAATAACTAACCCAACCCGCACTTGGCCAGCGTGGTGGACTCAAGACCTAACCCCTCCCTCATTACGGGAGGAGACCCTTGCCCAGCAGAGGGTTAAACTTTATTTATTTATTTTAATAATAACTAAATTTTAATTTATTAAAAACAGAACAGTACCTAAATACGTATAACATTAAAGTAGTTAGCACTAAAAATAAAAACAAATAATACAAAAGTGAATCACGAAATTAATTGAATTTTATTTTAAGCCATTACCAAATCGATAAATTATATAAAGCGGGCGCAATTAAAAAGTTTGACATGTGTCTCGTGCTCGGGTACGGGATCACTTAAATAGCCTACACTGTCGTAAATAATTATTTTTTGGGTTCAGTATTAACGAAACTAGTAGAAAGATGCTATGAAAATCTTATACGTTTCCATAAATTTTGTGTGTTGTTAAAAAAGAAGGTAAAATTGCGTAATTATGTTTTATAGATGACGGATTTTTTGTAACGATTTCTTCTCTCTCTCTCTTTCTTTCTACTATTATCCTTTTCAGGGACTAATAACACAAAAGCAATTTCATATTTTTTTTAGCATTGGCTAACATTTATAACGTACAGTAAGCCGTAAAGTATTTTATAATATGCTTCCAAAATATGTACAAAGTTATTAACTTTAAAAATAGTAAGAATATAATAAGTTACATGTAAGGAACCTCAACAGCCATTGATTCAACTCTTACTAACCTTTATTTAAAAGTTAGAATTTATTCGAAGCTCCCAACGTGATACTGATTAGTTTTTGTATAAACTCAGAAGAAGCTGCTTGAACTAATTTTGTGTGGAATTAAAACTGGACGTTGTAATGTCCACAAATCTGTGATTTTATTGTGAACGGCTGTTGAGGAAGCCTCCAATTGTATGGACGGCTTTATGTTGAAATGAAACAAGTGCTGTTTTTCAGACTATAATTGAATTTTTATTTCCTTAATTTGGAAAGAGATGTTTAACTAGCAGTGGAAATTAGAGTATTCTAATAAAAAGGTTTTTGTATTAGTTTAAATACAGTAAATATTATGGTAAGGGACTGCTTTGTATTTAATTAGAAACCAATAACTAAGTTTGTCATCGGTAGTGATTTTTTAAAATATTATTTAAGACTTTGGGTCCATTTAAGGACAGTAACTATTAAAATTGATTATATACCAAAGTTAGGTTCATTGTATGACTAACTCTTACACTCAGGAACGGCTCTAAATAGATAAAAAGATCTTGGTTACATACAGTTCAACTCTATCCAAATTAGAGTATCATTCTTTTTTGTGAGCAGCATGTCGCCATAAACACAATTTGATGGGACCCCGGCCAGTAATTAGGGTATTATTTATTGTGAAAAATCCCTTCATTTCGTACTTAATTTAAACAAGAGAATTTAGCGCTTAAATTAGCCTCGTAATGTGTTATTTGGCTCGATTTATTAAGTTTTTTACCTTTTTGGTTGCAACGAACGATTTTTAATACTTTTAATGATTTTTAAGATATTTCTTCCACGGCTATTTTGTTATTGGAATATCATGACGCCGCCGCGTCGTTTAGTTTCGTAATGGCTTCCAAAAATTAAATTGGTTTCCATTTCTACTTCGTTTTGTTTTGATTTAATCAATGTTATTATAATTTCAGATACTTTGATAATTAATACAATCAACCTTATTAAAATTTTGGTTTCGTTTTTGTTTTTGAAGAATAATCAATAACTATGACCCGACATATTTTGTATAGTTTTATTAGTATATTAATCAGTTTCCGTAACGTAGATTTATTTTGCCACTAAGGCTCAAAACGATTGTAAAAAAACGCGCTATGAAAAATCATCGTAATTTTTCATTGTACAATGACACGCCTCTAAAAGGCACCTCATACCTTAGATTGACGTCATAAACTCAACAGACCTGTATCGTTTCAGCTACCAAATAAAACCCGCATCTATTTTCGCCCAAACGCCCCAATTATGAGGCCGTTCTCTCAATAACACGTAGTACCTTCACAAAAAGTCTACTATCTTTACAACACACATAAATACTCGATAATAAACCTTCATATATAGCCTTCAATAAAATTAAGACATTTTAATTATTCGCCCCTATTTTGTCCATGAACTAATTACTAAGACGGTGGTCTTTTCAAATAAAGCTGTTAAGAATAAGGCACTTCTGACGATATTGGAGCTATAAAGCGATAAAACTCGACTGCCTACTTGAACGTTTCAATATAAAATGAGACTTAAATAGGGGCACTTAATTGATTTGCAATTATCTGACGTTAGGACTTTTTGTACGTTTTTAATTATGTTCTTTTAAGGGTTAGGTTTTTTTGCGATGTGGAATGTTTTGAGAACATTGTAGGTAGGTACTATTTTGTATAAAGTAGTAAAAATGTCAGCATGGTGGACTCGAAGCCTAACCCCTCCCTAAATCTGGGAGGAGACCCTATTGTAATGGGACAGCAATAGGTTTTTATTTATTTACTAATAGATGTAATTATTTACTGCCTCATTGCTTGGTAAGGGTTTCATTCGCTAATGACAGAGTCAGAAAAACCGAGTCTATCCTACTGGCATAACTGAGGGTTAGGGGACTTAGCTAAAGTTTCTTCAAAACCTGTATTATAACCAGTCTCAAGCACGCAAAGTTCCGTCATCGATGCAAAAAGTGAGATGCGATAGTAATATACGACCATATTTTCTGTCATTATAAAAAAAATGTAAGTGCAAGGCCTTGAGTCCACTACGCTGGCCAAGCGCCGGTTAGACAAAAATATATTTTTATTCTAGAAGACAAAAGAATGCGTTAATACTTAGTACTCTTCAAACACAAGGGTTGACAGGAAACGTTCCCGGAAACATTTCTACATCCAATACGTCAATTAGTCGGCGATAAGACTAGAAACAAACTGAGTCAGACACACGAGCGTCTGTCACCAAACATACCGTGTTTGAGCTCAAACAGTTGATAAGATTACCTTTTAGACGCCGACACAATGGGCGTTCGGTGCGGTGTAAATATTTGTTATGTGAATACCTTTCGGTCTAGCGCGTGCTAGTTAGGCTTGGTGTCACACCGTTGTGTAATTTTATTGTTGGGTTAATGATAAAATATATTAGATAATAAATATTTTGCCAGCATTTTTTTCAACTATTAGGACTTGTTAATATACCTAATATAAAATGGAAACAAAATGTGTTTGTTTTCAATCCTTTACGAAAAGTTAAAGTTATAGTAACTAAGATTCAGATTGTGTTAATAAGTGACATGTATTTCGACACAGAATAACAATGTGTGGGTCCGCATTAAACAATTTTTTTAGTTAATATTTTTTAGCAAGCTCTGATACATTTAGGTACTTGTAGCGTTTGCACATATTAAGCACACATTGCTATACTTGAATCTACTTTAAGTAAAAAAACAAACAAATGTTCACTACATATTCAATTTAATATTTTAGTATTCATATCGGTGTAACAAGCACCCCGGTTAATGCACAAACGAGGCACTTAAGATTGTAACGGATGTCAAAGATAATAGAATTTAATTTTGAATGAGGTGTGAACTTTAACTAAATGATGGACTCTCAGCGAGAGAATGCAAAACAATTAGGTACTTTGTTCTCACAAAGTTTGCATGAGAAATGTACAAAAAGCGACATAAAGTAGGATATGTATAGTCGAGAGCAGAAATATGTAATCACTGAAACATTTTATTAGTAAGATAAAGGTAGAATACCAAACGATCGAGAAGAACTTAGATAGGGAAGAATTAACTCCTTTCCCTGGCAGAAGAAAGACTCCAGCTAGCAGTAAATAAATATATGTATATCTTTGGACATATTATGCGAGTTCTAAAAAGAAATGTGTGCTCGACTTGTGTTCCGCTAGTGCTGGGTTACTCAAAGCGAGCTCTTTTTAGCGTAGACTTTTACAGCTATAATTATGCTCGTGACTGTACAAAAAGTAACATAAAGTAGGAATGTACGTACATTGTTTAGTGCAAATTGTGTGATGGTACATTTTAAGGCTTAAGGAGCATGGGGTATTTTGCATAGCGATATATTCACTATGCAGGTTGCGGTCGGCTTTGTGATCGTAAAACATTGTACGTTATCCCGACTTCGTTTAGGTGATTAAAATTACTGGTGTATTTAGTTTTGTACGGGTTTTTTGTTGTGATTGAATTTTATTGTGACAAAAAAATGTAAAATGTCCTTCCTACTATAATAGGTACTATAAATACGAAAGTTTGTGAGGAGGGATGAATGTACATATTTATATTATGTTTTCTTATTAACATATGTTAAGTTATTTTCACTGATATTTATATCCTTTGATTAACACATAGGATACTTTTTTCCCCGGGAAATCTTTCACGCGGCCGAAATTATGGGTTGAAGCTAAAAAAAATAGATGACGCTTGAATCCATACTTATATATGACAAAAGCGATAGTAATATGTGTTAGTTTTATCGTTTACTTTGCATTACATTTACTTCATATTACATTTTGTCCACGTGAAGACATTTCCCGAGGTAAAAGTATGTGTTAATACAAATCATAGACTCGAGTGGAAGAGTAACAAACATACACTCTTCATCATTCACTAAACTTCTCTTAAACGACTGGACCGATTTTGATGAATTTTTTTGTGTGTGTTCAAGGGGATCTGAGAATAGTTTAGATTCACAATTTTGTCCGCTGGACATTGTTTTTTTAATTAATTTTTAATTTATTAGACAGGACAACGTCTGTCGGGTCCGCTAGTTTATTACATAAGTAGTAAGATTGAATGGATATCTAAACTATTTTCTGACAATAAACTATAGATTCTTAGCAAGCTCGTAGGACACAAAGTAGCAATTTCACAACACGACAGATTGAGTCCAGAAATGTAACTATTATTGTATTTGTAGTTATTTGTCGGCATTGTTTCGTGTTAGTAAATAGACATGGCGACTGGTGTTCCCAATTTATTGAGTACAGTTTAACTTTGTGTAATATTGTAATAGATATTACGCGATTTGAGCTTACATCTAATGTAGGTACCTACAGACAAACAAAAAATAACATTTTATACTTGAAGGTGTATGCAAAACCAACTTTTTGTCATTTACAGTGTTAACCTCATGTAATATGCCCATTGCCCCGTTCGGGGCTTGTCATCAAATTCTGGGCTATTATTTAGTAGGTAATGTTCTAATATTATTTAGAAAATACAAATAGAGAGATCACGAGACTTCGTGATCAGCAGCCGAATTTACTTATGAATCTATACTAATATTATAAATATACACTACAGCTCAAACCAAATAGAAAATTTAATGTAGTTTCGATCGTTAATAGCGTTTGTTCGTTTCTAAAGGTGAAAGTAAAACAGATAAATGTCTCACAATACAAAGAAAACTGTAATTAGTAATTGACCTGAAAGTCTAATTTGCACTTAAAAATAAAATGACATTTTGTTAGAAAATGGTTCAAAAAATATTTCGTTGACTACTTATTGGACACTTTTGTTAAGATCTGGAAATTCTAGAGGTAAGATCATCGTCAAAAATCTTATCCTAAATAAAATAGATATACTTGTCCATCGAAACTGATGTTCACAATCCGATATTCTGCTTTAGCGGCTCTTTATTACATTAGACATCTGACAGCATCAAAGAATATCATCAATTTTACCTAATGGATGGACTTTGTAAAGTTGCGTTATGTCGTCATTACAAAGATCATCGACATTTTAATATTATTCTCTATTCACGGGCAATTAGTAAGTTGCAAAATTGCAGATAACTTCAACAACAGGTAAATCTAGTTAATAACTCTACCTGTCGTTAACTTCTATAATTGTTTAATCGTCTTTTATTACAATTTGTACTTAGAAACAAAGAATTTGATTAAACGCATAGTGCATTTAATAGAACGATTACCTGTACTTCACATAAAAGAACATTGAGCCCCTCAATTCAATTGCATTCTTCGTCCGCGGCCGGCTTCATAGCGCATACGCATCGGCTTTCCCTCCGACCAATCAGAAGACTCTACAAGTTTTACAAGGCGGGGCTTGATTAAACCCCGCCCAACGCCTCCAACGACGTTTCGTATTAAGTATTGAGTTACAGATAATAGAGATCGGATGCTTTACAGTTCCTGTTTTGTTTTTATTAAGGGATTTCATTGAAAACGGAAATTTAAAGATAAGGGCTCAATAGCCGTTAAGGTGGGTTTTGTAAAGTCGAACACGGGTAATCGTATCAAATGTCTTTCATTTCAACTTTGTTGATGGCCTTACAGATTGTGGGATGACTTGATTTTTATAATTAACCCTTTACAAGAATTGGCCTTGATATAAAATGTTTTTAAAGACATAAAATGGATTCTACGTTTTTTATTTAGTGAATAATGTGTTTGTTTTTATAAAAAAACATTGAAGACGTCGACCCAAAAATGGAGACAAAAGTAACGTTTTGCGATAATTAAATAGTAAAATCAATTGAACGTACAGAACATAATAGAATAAACTACAGAACATTTTGTTAGAAATATTTTGCCTCATCTTTCAATTTCCAATAACCAAGGCACTTATCAGATTAGATTATAAACTCATCTCTATTATGTTAAAAATGTTCGTCATAAGTAACTTTATTACTATCAATTTACACACATTCACACAATCGTATTTACAAATCCCTGTTCATAACTTCCAATACAAAGTGTCTATCAATACAAAAAGTCCTCCAATCACGTAATGTTAAATAACAAACCAGTCTGTATGGAGTGCGCACGCGCAACGTGTGCGGTCACTATCTAGCGAGCTATCATGACGACGCCGTAACTGTCAGCTGCGACACGATAGCAATGCTACATGTCATAGATCATGTGGCAATGTAGAAGAGATATTGACAGTATTGTGCCTACTCGTAACCTAATGTGAATTGTAGTGCGTCATAGGTTGTGTAGCAATACTGATCCGATACAGATAGTTTTGTTTCCTCAAACAGTCCAGTCTGCATGGAGTGCGCACGCGCAACGTGTGCGGTCACTATCTAGCGAGCTATCATGACGACGCCGTAACTGTCAGCTGCGATACGATAGCAATGCTACATGTCATAGATCACGTGGCAATGTAGAAAAGTTATTGACAGTATTATGCCTACGAGTGATATAATATTTGTAAACTACGTAACTCACATAGTATTGTGCCTACCCAAGCCTAGCACGCATGTCATATAGGATTAAGTAGTAAAAGAATAATTTAGGGGAGTAGGTTAGAGTATTTCAGAAGCATAAAGTTTGCGGTCACTATCTAGTGAGCTACCAAGGCGACGTCGTAACTGTCAGCTGCGGCACCATAGCATTGCTATATGACATAGATCATGTGGCAATGTAGAAGAGATATTGACAGTATTGTGCCTACAAGTTGACTAGTGTGAATGAGCGTAATAGATTATGTAGAAATGCAGACTCGGTACGCATAGTTTTGTACCTAAAAATAGCGAAGAATGAATTGGAAGTGTAACGTTTTTGGTTGCTATCTAGCGAGCTATCCTGACGACGCTGTAACTGGCCGTAATACGGTAGCTCTGCTATATGTCATGGATCATGTTTGGCAATGTAAGAAAGATATTGACAGTTTTGTGGCTAATGGTAGACCAGCATGTGCGGTCACTATCTAGCGAGCTATCCAGGTAATGTCTTATCGGTAAGCTGCGACACGATGGCGTTGCTATATGACATAGATCATGTAGAGATATTGTGTGCCTACAGCCGTTATGGACGATGCAGTGTGTAAAATAGGAAGCGAGCTATAATGGCGATTTTATAGTACTTGCTCAGCATAAAAATATTTGCAATGTTAGCTGTCCAAAGTACCAATCATAATGCCTTAATTGGAAGTAATTAAGATGTGATTAAATCGATTTAACTGGCATATCATATGACATATCCTCGATCTATCCTCGTTAATGTCTGCTTTTGTTAATTATCATAACAAGAAAACTTAGCTTTATAAAACACATATTATTAAAAATGCATGCGATGTAAAGCGATGTAGTATTTTTACTAAAACTCTTGTATGCAGTGGGTGTGCAACGTGTGGGGGCGCTATCTAGTAAGCTATCATGACGACGTCGTTACTGTCAGCTGCGACACGATAGCACCACTGTTGGCCAAAGAACAAGTGACGCAGAAGCGACGCGGCCGGCAGTTTAATGCCTAAAGGAAGATGGAGTTTGCAGACTCTGGCTTCTATAGAGAGCATGTTATGAGGCAAAAGTTTTGGAATAATGAACAAATGAGGTAGATATCGTTGGTTGTTATATTATTGTACAGTGGCTTCCAAATTTGACAAATAAGACTATCTTCGACTTTTACTGCACGGATTTTGGCAAAACCCATGCAGTAAAATACTGTGTGCATAAAAGTTAAAATAACACAACTTTTTTTGTATCCCTCTAAACATAATACATTTTAAATTATTAAAACAACGTTTAGACTTAAACTGTCAAAGAAAATTCATTGTTTACACGTTCAAAGTACCTACACTAGGCATATATTGACAACAGATTAACGACAAGTCTACGAATTTTCAACTCTATACACATACTGTGCACTTAGCGTTGAAGCTCGAACGCGAATGCGGTTTGCAATCACAATTGTCACCGTTAATTCGCATGCTTGCGATAACGTGCTTGTACCTCTGCTATTAAAATAAATAAAATTACATACATTTAAATGCTTACTTAAATCACATCTTGCATAAACCTGTATAAAACTTCACGCGAAAAAAGCTTGTCTTCCCACAAATATAAAAGCGAAATTTCAATGCTTGTTTAATATTTATTTTAGATTTTAGTATTATTTATTGTAATGTAGTTCTTAGGATTTAGATAGTGCTGTATTATTTAAAATGGTATGTTTCTAAGCAGCTGCTGCATCAATAACACTTTTAACACCTTTGGAATTTGACAGAGCGTTATCGATAGCTATTTGCAAACGTTTAATAGCGTTTACGAATAACGAGGTTATATTATAATTATAGCATTAGAACTTATCTGGGTTATTAAAGGTTATGTTTGCTTTACAAAACGCTATTTCTATCATATTTTACGACAATTACTTTAATAGTTCAAGCTGTTGTTTATGAGCCGATACACGAATCGATTAAGGTCAGACCTGCAAGTAGCATATAACCTATGAAATAGCTACCAATTTCCTCCATGTTTATGACACCTAGAAACTAATACTAGAGTACGCATACTATACTACTTAAAAACCATAGAATAATAGATAGTTTTATCGTACTTTTTTTTAAGCCCTTAGATACTGTCCTACTACTGGGCAAACGAGCTGGCTTCCCAAACGAGGGAGTAGAGGTTAGGCCTTGAGCCCTCCACGCGGACTAAGTATTTTTTTACAGGATATTAAATTTCTTAGCTTTTCTTTTTCCTTTTTTAACAAGAAAATAATAATATTAGCGCTAAGTGAGTCCTACACCTTCCGGAGTACGGAAACGTTATGCATATCTTTACAGTGACCATTTCCTTCAAACAAAAACAAACTGTCGAACAACTTGATTCAGTCCAGTCATTGTTTTAAAAACTACGAAAGGTGTTCGAAAACCAAAAGATAAACAGGGCCAGCGAACCGTGTTTAAAATACGAAACGTCTCGAGCTCACGTACGCTTACCATTGTCAAAACACCTTATATAATTTCACACCGACATTTTTTTTTCAACGTTTTTTTTTTATTTTTGCACGGAGCGTGTGTGGTCGCGAATAAAGGCATAATGCACACTCGAAACGCCAAAAGCAAATATTTTTCAAACACCTTAACCTTTCTTATTTGTGCGTAATCTTTTGTGCTGGAGTAATTTCGATCTCGGTGACAATGGTTGGGAAAAAAGAGGATTTTTGTTTAACCCAGCGGGGATTTCCTACGGGTATGTAATTTGTGAATAATTTACAGCTATAGATAAAGCCGAGAGAGGCGCGGCGTTATTATGTTGTCACTAAGTTTAATGGGAAGTGCTTTGTTTGCACTTGATCTGTTTGGGTAAGTTTCACTTTGTGGGTGATAGTTTTATAGTTTCGGGTTTTACTTTTCTCTGGTGACGTTTTTTTCATGTTCCTAATTTTATTTGTACAGCGTTTCGTTGGATTACTGCGTTTAAAAACTACTTGAGTTTTTTTAAGCGATGATATTACACTGTTGACAAGTATTAATTGTTATTATTTTGTTCTGCTTTTGCTATAAAAGTAAAAACATTTAACCAGGAGTATCTGCATTGTGTTTATCACTTGAGGTATTCAACTTTTAATACGAATTCTCTCATTTACTTTCTAGTATTGACTTCATAACATTTGCATAAATCAACAACATTAATATGTGCATTCGTTACACACATCAACGTCTCACATAGATTAACATTCGGACATTTCCGTGAAATCTTGGTCACGGCCGAGCCCTCGATATCAAACATTTTAACAACACCAACACCTGTTTGTAATTAGAACTATTCAAAATAACCGAAACGTCAGCCAATCAAAGCTCGCGAAAACCGCGACGAATTTTCAAATTTTCGAAACCAATAGTGACGTAACACGACCGTTGGTAAAGAATAAAGAAATACAAGAGATACGATCACAATTTGTTACCTTTTTAACACGTCATCTATTTCCAAAATCTTACAAAAAAAAGTGAGACATGTGGCCCATTATAAACGTGTTTTGTGTTTAAGAAAAGAATCGAGCTTTATGTCATTTTGATACACTCTTAAGGGCCTTTGTGTGGGACTGAATCGTATCGTCTTTTTATTCGTGTGAATTGCGTTGCATCGATTTGGTGTTGAATTGAAGCGATTTTTCAAGCTCAGTAGTTGTCCTTTGTTGCTAATGGTCGCATTTCGTCTTGCCTTTTTCATTGACCTTTATAATTACCACTTTTACGTCTATTATACCTGGTTATGCATCTGTTGCGATTAATAAAAAGGTTGCATTTAAATGATTTGGGACGGAATTAATCTTTTTCTAGAATTCGTGGTATTTGAAAAAGTTTTGTTTTCTTTTTTAAATAATTCTTTATTTGTCTCCTTATGTGAAAAAAGTATAAGGCTTTTTTTTGTAAAGATCTATGCATAATCTCATTAGTAGCTAGTCATTTCTGATTTCTCTTTTTAGTTCTTCAAGGAATGTAAAGTCCTCCATTGGCTTACGGCTGCCGTTGAAAAATACAAGCCCAACTTTTCTCTATTTTCTTGTAGGTCAATAGTAATGTGCCCTGGGACAGTAATAAATATTTTTTTAATTAATAGATTAGGGTTTATTCATAAAGTATTTTTCACGTACACAGGCGTATAAAACTTTGTTGTATTCGGTATTGACTATTTAATGTCCATTTTATAAAGACATCACAATAAACAAACCTATTATAACTTGTTAATGCAACAAGTAACGCCATCTATTAATTTATGCTTGAACTTAAATAGTCATAAAATATTACTATTAAAATGAACTTGTAATGCGGTGAGTGTAATACTACTATCCTAGTTTAATCTAAGTCATAATCACTTATATTTTTCAAACAAATATTATGAATACTTAGTTATTGAAACTCTACAGACTGGAGTTTGATTCGTGAGGCAATAAAACTATGTGAATTAGTGGGTTTCTTTTTTCTATGATTTAATATTTTTTTTATGATTTACAAATGATTTTGCTACTACCTTACTCGTGTATATGTTATGTACGTCTGTAAGATTTATTATTTTCGTGTAACGTTACTAATTTTTGGCGAAGAGCAGACCCGTCGAATAATATTCTGCCCCCATTGCGGTGCTATAGTTTCCACCAGAAGTATTCATATAAATAACAATTATAGATGCAGACTGTATGAAATTTCGACCAGCTGTTTTTGAGTTAATCGCCAACAGACAGATTTTCAGTGCGCCTTTGATTTTTGCGATCATTACTGTAAATTCTTACTAAGCTTACCTACTTATGTTCTAGTCTAGTTATATTTTTAAGCTGTATTTGTTTATAGTATTTTCTATGGGCCTCAGTTGCCTGAAATAAACAAATAAATAAATAAAAATAAATTACGTATGACTGCCTGTATATTGCCGATAGTGTATAAAAGGTTTAGGGTTCGATTCCCAAGCCGGCTAAAAGTACTGTTTTTTTTTTTCTAATAAATTAGTTAATAGAATATTTTTCAGTGTTTTTTTGCTTGGAGTCTGGTAATGTGTCCGGGATGGGGCAATAAACTCGCCCTCTTTTACATGCGACTAACATTATAATTGGCTGAACTTGAGTGTATTTCATACACCTCTACCTTCAAGTTCGGCTATACTATGTATCACATCTAGAAAGCTATGGAGGAAAAATTGTATGCACTATGTATTATAACATGTTATATTTTACTGTTGTTGATTTTATTTTGACCTGGTATACTGGTCACGTGGACCAACTACGAACTACTGTCAGAACAATCTTATAAAAATCTAAAAAGCTCCATGTTATTCGCATTCTAAGCTGATCATGATGATCAGCATTTGCATAGAATACACCTTGAACCACAGAGCTTTACTCAGTAAAAATACCTATTTATTAACCAGCTTGGAATTTATTCCCGGGAGCAGAAACATATTTCTAATTGGACTATGGTCAATTTGAACGTGATTTTACCGGATTTAATGATAGTCGACCTTATGCCCTAAATAAAGATAGGGTTCATATAATTAACAGATACTTTTCTTGGCTAATTAGTGTTCTTGATAATCTCGGTTATTTCCAAATTTACTTTTGACGTTCAAATACTTACCATTAAATAAATGTAACTGTCGATAAAATAATCATACTGTGAACTTCCTTTCCAGTAATTAATATGAGATCTGCTATGATGTATGATAACTTTACTTTGTGATTGTGTTTAAGGTAATAATTCAGGGTGAAAATAAAAGTGGTAAGTTAAAATTCATCAATTTAATTACAATACACATAACATCTAAACAAGATCTTGAATAATACAAAACTTTCGAGATAACAGAATACACTTCATTTCTCGTAATCTCAAAGTACAGGAAGACATTATTATACACAACCCTCAATTTAAAAGAATATATTTTTACAAGGTGGACGGAATGCATTGACTTAGCCATAATTTATATTTACAGACACAAAATGAGATCAGAAAATTTACAAGATTATAAAAGAATATAACTAAATAATACTAAAACCCAAACATCGTAAGGATATTGCAATAACTAAACCCTAATTGCCACTGCCAAACTAGTAGGTAAAATCTACTAAAACACCACCAAAACCGTTGAATTTTGAACATAAATATAATAATATTTGAATTTAAAAAGCACTGGTGGCGTGAATTAGAACTAAACTTAATACTAGAAGGCACCGTTTTAGGAGTAAAAATCAGTCTTTTCGCATTTGCCACTAATAACATAACTGCTAGTTCTCGTCTTCTGTATCGAGGCTGTCGATAGGAAAGTTTGGATTTAGGAGGGGACTTTTGCCATTGCTACCACTAGGAGAGGTGTTCACTGAAGAGATACCGACGAGGTTATGCGTTAGACTATGACGTCTCAAGTCACAGTTTCTTCTGAACACCTTACCACAAGAAGAACAGTTATAAGGCTTGATATCCGTATGTGTTAGTAGGTGGGTCTTCAAATTCGACCTTTGGTTGAAACTTCGGCTGCAAACAGGGCATTTGTGTGGAGACTCTTCCATGTGTAGTATTTTGTGTACGGCTAATGTTCTTGATTGACAGAAACCTTTGCCGCATTCCAGGCATTTGAACGGCTTCTCCTTTGAATGGATGTATCTGAAAGAAAGGTTTGTTGTTAGCCAGATGGTCTTAGGAATTTAAGCACTGGTATAAATGAAATCAGGACTAAGATACCAAGATTGTACAAGGTACATTTTGTTTAAACGATTAAAAGAATTGAAGAAGAAAAGTATACGGAACATATTTATTAGGAGACAAATAAGTTTTTTGACGTCATACAGTTTTTAACAGATTCTTAATTAACCCTTGTTTATGTCTGTGAACATAAAAACCATTGCTTGCAAAATAAATAAACATCAATTGAACTAATGAACCGTTTGTGCATGAGGAAGTATTTATTATATTGCAAAGTAAACAAGTATAAATAACATGTCTAATAAAAACTAAAGAATGTAAGAATATAAAACGAACTCCATTACAAGATTCCTAAGGCAAAATTTGCTTCAGGTGTTATTGTACATGATGTAAACGTTCAAGTACGTAAGTTCTACATCATTTAGTAAAGATGAGTTAAGCTCAATAAATACGTCATGTCTTAAGGCGCCGAAACATCGTCTCTCGCGTGCAAAACACCTTGTGGGAGCAGTCGGGAAGCAAACACGAGCCCCAGGGTTATTGGTAATAAATTTCAACTCTCCTTCACTTTTATTTTCCATATCATTAATTTACGCCCTCATGTAAAATTCGCTAAACGTAGACAAACTATACTTCTACAGATGGAATCCAATGATTACTCATAGCAGAAATTTAGAAACTATAAATTACATATTATTGGATTTACACCCAATAAGAACGGTATATAATTATGCGGACGTAAGTTTTAATTATAATAAAACATACGGCATGTTTCTCACAAATGTTGATAGCAACTGATTTCAAATTAAATTTAACTATACAACGTATAATTAACACACCGGGTAACGTGTAATCAATAATAACACAGCACGAGGGACCAGCTATCGAGTGTACAATTCAAGAAAATTATCTCCGTATCGTATAAACAAACAGACTCGAAGCAACAAAATTACGAGCCGTTCAAAGTAACGTAATACATGTAATAATCGTTGGGATTAGTTAGATCGGTGACGATAAAGTTCGGTTACAAGATGATGAATGAAATAATAATTTCAATATTAAAACACGCGATGATGATGGTGATTAAGACGGGCCCGGCGCGCGCGCATTCGAGCGTGCCGTGACACCGGCGCAAGCGCCGCGTTAGGCCTAACTCGAACCAACGCGACATCACTGATTAATTAATCCCGCAATGCGGACCGATGGCCTATGAAATTCTTGTTCTCCACACTAATTATCGACGATAATGAATAAATCGTGCATGAATTTGAAAATTAGCACCGCAAAAATCGACATCCAAATTACTAAACAAGCTACAAATTAATTTAAGTCCATTATCCTTTCAATCTACACAAAAAAATCTGAACATCTCGAACATCGAAACTTGATTTTGTATGCGAAGGATATTTACCAAGCTTTTTTATTTTTTTTGTCATCCATATTAATCCTCACGTCAGGATCACCACGTGCTTTGTTAAAACCCGTCGAAGGCCCGCTTCGGTCCATTATAATGTATCGTGTCAACGGACATCGATTGAACATCGACAGGCCGGGCCGGGCCGAGCTCGGGTTAACCCTCCGGCGTCTACACGAAATTTATTTTATTGCTGCAGAGATACGGTGATTTGGGAGGAAATCGCCGAGAGACAGGTGTAAAAATTCAACACCTTTAGCTCTTTTTGGGTGGGGATCTCGAGGAGATAAGTGAAGAAATAGATTGAGAGCTGTTGTAACACTATTATCATATTTATTGTGTTCGAGATTCGTGATGTTTGGAATTCGAATTCTCGTAACGGTCACTTACATCTTATTTGAGTGCATTGTAAAGACGTTTTAAAAAGGATAAATATTTTGATACGTAAAAAGATATGCTCAGAGATTTATATGGAATGCGAAGGAGTCGGGAAGAAAACAAAATGAAAAGCCACAATTAAAACATCGTCTCGTGGGATTAGCGGCGGTTTTGTGAAATAATTTACGAGCGTGACGAAAGACTTGTCGATACCATCTGCTCGGTCCATACTTAACCCTTTTTGTTTCAAAATATTTTTATTCGTTCCCCACCATTATTCAAAAGTTTCTCATAACGTTTCGCGTTGAAACCCGACGACCAAAATCTTTTATTGATATCGAAAATTGAGTATCGTGAACCTTAAAAATGTTTCTCGACACGGCTATAAGATTGTTTTATCTTATTTGAGAGCTTACACCATGGGGATCTTTTGTTAGAAAAACATAATTGAACTTCATCTGTTTTATCCAATCGACTCACTGACAAAGAAATTTTTGGGCGATTTCAACAGGTGTTTGATTACAACATAAAAAGCTAAAGCTTAATGAATCGTAAATTATGAATAAGATACGGCTGAGACTTTATTGATTCATTAGTAGTTGTCATTCCCATTTAAGAGGAACTCCCTTGACGATAGACATAAATTTTAAATTATGAGGTTGATAAACGATATTTGTAGGTAAAAATAATTAGTTATGTTAGTCTGGTCAATGATTAAAGTTATAAATAACTAGTTAGTTGTAAACTATTTGATATAAAGATTGTTTATACCTGTGATCTCTAAGGTGGTCTTGCCGTCGGAAAGCTTTCCCGCAAATATCACAGGAGTACGGCCGTTCGTCTGTATGTGTCCTTTCGTGGATGAGTAAGTTGTATGATTTAGTGAACTGTCGGTTACAAAACTTGCATATAAATTGTTTCTTCGTCCTAGGCCCACTTCCACCAGTCTTCTGTTTATTTGATACACTACTTCCTGTTGACGATGTTGAACTATTTGTTGATTTGGATGAGTTCGATGCTTGTGGAGACAGTGGGGCTTGCGATGGACTTCCATTCATTTGTTGTTGATACATTGCATTCATTAATAGACTCGGATATCCGTTGTCTAAACTCTGTGATGAACCATATCCGTAACCTTTCGATGTAGATTCTAAATGTTGTTCCAAAGTAAAGTCGTCTTCGTTGTCTAGGAGGGCCAAGTCTTCTTCTACTTCTTCAGACAAGTCAACGTCCTCAGCAGCTATTGCATCAGACAGCGGATATTCTTCAGGTGTTTTCGGCGAAAAATCTTTAGACGTATCGGACGCATCGATTTCACTGATTTTAGCACTTGCCGTCGCTATCCTTAAAATGTCTTGTTTTGACGATGAACTAGTTTCTGATGTATTAGGTTGATTTGTATTATTTACAGATGATACAGATGTCAAACGTTGTAACGTCAAATAAGATTCTAGAGCTTGTAGGTTCAGTGCGGCCGCAGCGGCTGAATTTGATGGCAAAAGCGCTGCTTGTTGTAACGAATTCATCATCGCATTTTGTAGCGATATAACTACTCCTTGTAGAGATCTTTGCAACATGTTTTCTTGTAACAACGCAGCTGATGCAATAGATAAGTTTATGTTCGCGGATGTAGTAGAACTAGGGCTCTTACTTGCGTTTGATTTGGTATCCGCATGAGGAGACGGTGGGTCAGCTGCTAACAAATTCATGTCTGTGCTCTTGGTGTCCTGTATCTGCAAGTTGTTCTTCAGCTTAATGATCGCGCTCTCCAATGAGTTCAACGTGGACTTGCTGGATCTTGACGAACTTTGTTCTTGCATCGTGGAACTTTATTCAATGCTGGGTTGATATCATCGGCGTAGGCTTCCACTAGTATTGTGTGCACGTGTTGTATGGGGGGCGGCGCGGGGGAGGGTCTCGCGTGCGCGTGCGCTGTCCGAGAGGCACGCTCCGTGGTGCGGCGTGCGAGGCGGCTGTGCGGCGCGGCGCGACTGAGCCGGCGGGCAGCCGGCGACCGCCCCGCCCCCACCTCGTTCCTCGCCTGTCTTCCCGCCTCACAAAAGCTCTCTATTTTAGGCAACTCTTTGTACGCAGTAATGGTCACCTCACGCTGCCCTAACGACAGACACGTCCATGAGAAAACGTTGCGCCAGATTTGTTGTAACCCCTTTCAAGTGTAATGAGATTCTGAATGGAATCGTTCGGGCTATGGGAAAACAATGTGATGCGGCGATCGCTTCGCTTGTTTTGTCAGTGGGTCACGCGCATCGGTAAAGGGATAATTGAGTGAAGTGGTGTACCATATGATGGGGGGAAATATCACCTGTACCTATATTGCGTTACGTTTAAATTATATTTTATCATGAGTCACTTAACTGGAACTGAAACTAATTAACTTTACAGATTCTATGAAACTACTTTTGACATTTTTTACTTTTTCTCTTCCTGATGAGATACTTACTCAATAGTACATTCATTCTTTTCTATGCACAAGTGTTACACTTAGACAGAAATCTATGATTGATATAACTACCTAAATATATTTCAGTAAAACACTGCACAATTATCCATCACAATCATT
Organism: Anticarsia gemmatalis; assembly: GCF_050436995.1. NCBI lineage: Eukaryota > Metazoa > Arthropoda > Insecta > Lepidoptera > Erebidae > Anticarsia > Anticarsia gemmatalis. The sequence continues at coordinate 7,809,792 of NC_134760.1, forward strand.
TTCATGAGACAAAACTGCATCATAAAACAAGACTCGACATCTCATAAATTCATTAAACGTATAAACGATTTTAAGACATCCTTTGATCAATGTGTTTTGATGATAACCGTAACTTAAGGCCGACGTTGTCCGCCCTTACTTGTCATAGATAACGCATACACATAAGTACTATTAAACTTATCTGCTATTGAAACCTGGTCATATAATTAAGTACTTAACTCAGTTCTGAGGTATAATTACGAGGTTTTACAACCAATGTTGAAACCATTTGTCGTATTAAAGATTATCATGAGTGCTTTGATAATTTTTATCGCTCAATTTGTGCAAAAGGTAACTCCAGAATGATATTCGAATGAGACATTACGTACGTTTTTATTGATGTGGATTAAACAGCAATATTTTCTTAGTTCGGGATATTTGAGTTTGTATCAATTAGATAACAACTAGACATAACGCGTCGATTTGAAAAGTTATGCATGACGTGATGGTCAGAGAATGGTTGAGGATATAAACTGAAGGAGCCTGACAATGGTACAGTATGATAATGGGAGAGTCTTTTGGACTATCAAAGATATTTTCTACGTATAAAACATAGTCAAGCTTTGAGCGTGTGGGATGACTATTGGCCTCCCACGCGGGACGTTCCGGTTCAACTTCCGACATTTATACACACCTAATGTTATAAGAATTGTGTGTGTAAAAAATAATTGGCAGAAACATCACTAGTCTACTGCTAGACTTAGACATTCAAAATGCGTTGGAGTAGAAGTTATTCGATGAAGAAATATATTGTGAAGAAAATATCTTTACGCCTCAGAGAAGATTCATTCCCAACCGTGGGGTATAGACGGTGTTTTATCCTACATACATACTTAATATCACGCTTTTTTCCCGTAGGACAATAGATAGACAAAGACCAAAAGATACCAGTAGGTACGATCCTTACAAACTTCCCTTGCTCACATTCTTACATCTTGTCATACGGTGTTATAGTACATATTGGTATATATTGAATGATATGCCCATGAAGAACTAGATAAGAGTGGACAAAACAGGAATAGCTGACGTAAAGAAAAAGGCTCACGCCCTGAAGTAGCTTAAGTAAAGCTATGAATGATAAAAATGATGCAATCCTGAAAAAAAAATCATGAATTATAGATTCCTCAAAACTTTAGGCTACGGGTTCCACAAGTAACCGAGCTACAAGAAATACATTAACGCCTTCCCATTCCTTTTATGAAGCTCCTTAATGTTTCTCTAAAATATTTTCGTTGTTTATTTTTCCTCTTGCATTTCTTAAGAATTTTGAGCGAAGAATGCGGCTTCTTCGTAATTATGATGTTAGCTGTTTATCTTATAGATATTATACCTAACATTTTACTTAATGGTATCGTGGAAAGTTTCTTTTGAGAGGATAAAAGAATGTATGTGCGATCCTTAAGTAGGACGTAAAATGCTTAGGTTACAGTTTCGTATTTGGAAAAGATCTTTCGTTCAATTTATTTTAGAACGAGTAAAATGTCTGGTTTAAACGTGACAGCCTCCTTCATCGTAATTTTAATTATATTATAATGGATTCAAACAAAAAGTCCTGCTTGGAAGACAAACAGTAATTGCTGATTTAAAACATGGAACTGTAAAATTACAACTTAATTTGAGACGCGTGCCTTAATTCCGTCTCATACGAAATTTCGTTTAATAATATTTTTTATTAATAATTGCCAACTTTTTAAGTTCAAATGTGGACTTATTTGCATTTTTATGTCCGTGTCGTGATTGTGAAACCTGAATGACATTATTTGGATAATTATTTGAATAGGTATTTGTAATTGAATCGTTTTCCTGATGAGTTTCGAATTTGATGGCTTAATTTGAGTTGGTTCGAGAGTGCAGTTTGCATAATAATCCTTGTTTAAATGTTCCAAGTATTATTATCGTGAACATCGAAGACAAGACAAGGCAAGAATCAATTGGGAGTGAAAACGTGTTTTCCGAGAGATTTATAATAATAATCAAAGTACTCATTTACAAATACGAGGTTGCATTATTTCTCAAATAAGTAAATCGTATGATTGTAGAAAACTTCAAGGTTTTTTTTGGCGAGTTCAGTGTTTCATCCCACCACTATTTCGTCCCACTGGAACGGTATAAGACCAACAAAGACACCTACTGAACTAGCCGTTTTTTTCTTTCGACTTCATGGATTCCTTTTTAGCTCTAACAAAATCAAAGTTTCCTCCACTAGCCTTAGGACCAATGCTCTAATTTGCAACAGCCAAGACAATACTATCGAGGCATCGTCACGGCGCGCGGGTACAAACAATGCCACATGCTCCAATAGAGCGTGGTAATTGCACAGATTGACATGAGAACAACTGGGAAATGTCTTACAATGTTGCGATGTTTAGGACTATAGGCCTTTCCAGTGGACTGTGACTGTGGGTGTTTTGGCTCAGTGGAATAGAAAGAGAATAATTATTAAAGATGCTTAAAGTTTACGGCAGAAGGTCACATGTTATCGTTATCATCTTCTTGGTTTGAACTATTACTTATTTAGAACGAAATTATTATCTGCCGTATCAGATGCTTAAATTTTTCTTCGTTCACCATTTTCTTAGCCTTAATGGGGATGCTTGATGTGCGGTAATAGCTATTGCCACAAATAAATGTTGTTAATTTGTAGTCACTAAAATGTTTTTTTAAAAACACTTAAATGTTGCTGAATAAAGTACTTACCGAGTAACCTGTATTTGAAAATAAATAAAATAGTCTTTCTATTTCTACGATTTCTCTACAAAAACCCATTCATAGAAATTCTATCGAACACCATAAAATGCTTGAGTGGAACTTGATCAATACGCTGTTTTATCGTCTACATAGATACATATGTGGTCGACATTTGACCTAATAATAATTTACTTAAAGTACCACCACGTAATGACAGTATCAATGGGAGGCAATACATCGTTATTGCTTTATATATGCTTCTTCTCAGATATGTTTAGATGATTAGGAATTAAAGCTATTTATATAATATCATACTTTAGTGTACATTAGCGGAATTGTATTTAAGCCTTTGACCGTTTTTTTCGCGGTTTTGCAAAATTAATTTAACAGTTTTGCCGTGAATGTTAAAACTTTCACATTTATTAAATTAAATAGAAGTCGGCATGGACTATTTTATTATTAGTATTATTTTGATATATGATTAATTTACCACCTTCAATTCCAAAAAGAGGAATAACAGCACATATTTTAATGCATTGCAGATTTTTTAAAATGTTAAAGAAATTATCCAGATTCAAAATCAGGAATTATTCTGATATGAACTACAACACATACAATCAGGGTTCAAAATAAACCACAATAGGAAATAGGGCGCCCAAATCGACCTTAGAATTTCTGGACGGTACCTAATTCAACTAAAATCCACCGAAAAGTGCCAGACACGTTTGGCGAGTCGGTAAATCACGAGATAGCGTGGAGAAAGCCGAAGTACCACCACAGTATATAAACTAGTGTGACCACATTATTTTAGTTTCGGTGGGAGTGACATATGCGGCAATAAAATTGTGATAAACTCATCTTGATATCAGTCCAATCTGTAGATTGATGGCGGAAGAAATTAAGTTATTGATATTGAGTAATGTCCCGCTTCTACGTATGTTTATGGCCGTATTAGTTTCCCTATTAAGTTTAACGTGAAAAATTGTTATGGTTTGGTGCTGTCAAAGTCAGTAAAGATTGTGTGGTGTTATACAAATGTATGGTATTAATAAGAAGTTGGATTGTTGTGTAACTGAAAGCGAGAGTGTTTGGATGATATGTTATTGGGTTTGAGTGATCCAGAGCATATTTATTATGATTGATAAGATCTTGAATCTACGGGTACTGCTATACAATTAAGGATCTAATGGTCGTAGATTTGATCGTTATTTAAGATAAATTTGAATGTATGAAAATAGAGCGAAATTTTTAAATTTCGTCACTCAATTTTCACTGACTTTTCATGACCAGTCAAGAAAGATACACACTTTCAAGCATAGAATAAGTGTACTATACTACCGACGTTATTTATCAACACATTCCTTTACTTTATCTCTTCTATACTTATTACCAATGAAAGTAATAAATTGCCAATTTTTTGCAATCTCTGCAAATTCTCGGCGAATTATTTAGAAGTGCAATATTTCGTGCAAATCTCGCTCATTGTCTTCTTCTCCTCATACAACATGGAGTCATTACTTATAGATAAATTAATTTTATATCTGTGTAGTGAGTCGTGGCCGCGCTGTGCCCCCGGGCGGCGTCGGCGTGAGAACACAGCTCGTGCTCGCAATCGTACAGTACGTGCGAGACACGTGTCGTGGGCTGGATAATCTTACATGTATTTAGTATGTTCAAGCTGGCGTTAAGACTGTTTTATACAGAGCTTTTGTAGGACAGAAAACGTTTTCTAAGTTGAGAGAAAAAGAAAGAGAAAATCAAATTATTTTTGGCCGGTATTTATATTTTTAAGTGATTTAATTGGCGTCTGGTAGTAGGGCTGATACAATTTAGTTGGTAGCTAAATTATAGGCGGGTAAAAACAACGATCAGAAGAAAAAATAGATTTAGTGCAATTAAACAACTTTATTCGAGAAATTATTTTGACTTTTATCAGAAAATGTGCATGTGTGTATGTGTGGCAGCAAACTGTGATAGGAGCCAAATTAAATTACTGAAAAACGTATCTTTATCAACCACATGCATGTAATCAAATAATATTTAATCAGTTATTGCAAAATCGTAATTTTAGTTTATCTTTTAATTCGAAATAATTTTGAAGTTATGTTTCGTGTGCAATACTTTATAACACACGGTAAAATATAAGTAAAATGATCGGGTGTAAGCTTAAGCATAAGTGGATAACAGATTTACTGTTACACGTATGCCTGGAGGCTTTCTTGTTACATCAGAACAGATAACAACCTACGCTCATTCCTGGAATCAAACAACTCTAGGAACTAAAGATTATATTTAGCAAAATCTTTACCATACTTAATATAGCCTTATATTATAAATGTGAATATGTTTCTCTGTTCTTCTATCAAGTTAAAACAGATTTAATAAAAAGATTGCAGGACAGATTGCTCCGGCGCTTGAGTGTAGTCTTATTACGTTAAGTTAATAGCGTTCGTACTGTATGTCCCGTGACTTTATATGCCTTAAATTAATTTAAAAAAGTCGAAGCAAGCACAACGATTTTCTTCACCGTTAGAACTAATAATAATCAGTTTGTAGTACCTACCTATACCTATATAGGGTTAGATACACTTAACTAGTTTGCGTGGGATGCTCTTCCAAACTATGTTCTGAAAATTACGTTACGCCTTACCTCACGTTATTTAAAGCAAAACTGTACTATTAATATCAAGGTGAAGAGTTTTTTTGTATGTTTACTTAAACTTGCTAATCTCAGAAACTACATGTTCAAATTCGAAAATATTTTTTTGGGTTGAATAGTTTGTTGAGGTAAGCTGTTGTGTCGTAGCTATGTAACATCGCGCTATGGCTTATGGCAGTGGAGCAACTATAAATATTTCACTGAACTAAGGTAATAGGCTATATTATAACATCGCGCTATTACAAACAGAACTGAAGCTGCAATAAAAAAAATGTGAAAACAGGAAAATTACTAAAGTCCACGTGGACAAAGTCGCAGGCGGCCGCTAGTCCACCAATAAACAACGAGGCGTCATAATTTCCATTTTCCATAAACACTATCAGTGGTATTTGACGTGATAGTGCAAGCGTGTAATAGTCATCATACTTCATAGATAGCGGCCGAATTATCCGCTTAATCATAACGAGGCGGCCATTATGGCCCACGTTCTCTGATGGTCCTCTGTTCGAAACTGTGGTGTTAAGACTTGCTTGCATGGTGTAAAGGATAGGAAACTTTGAATTGGACTTACGGCCAGATACGATGCTCAAAATTATTTCTGTGTGATGTAGTGTTAATTTTGTTGTGAATTACTTTTTAGCGAACAAATAGAACATGTTGCTCCTGCCCTACAGCATGGTAAAATATGATGGATACAATAAAACGTAAAATATTGTGGTTTGAAAATCTTACAAGCGTATCAATGTCTCATTTTTAAACTATAGTTTCTGTATTACACAAGATAAATGTACATATAAATAGACTAAGATAGCAATGTAATATTTGTAGTACAGAAATACAATAGTATTTCTTATAAATTGGACGGTACAAGAGGTTACACAACGCGTGGCATCGTGCGTGACCGTTGACGCGCCCACACCGCGCACGCGCGGCCATGCACAATTTGCATTACGATGCGATGCCGCCAAATTGTCCCTGTTCGTGTACAGGCACATTGAATACATGGGGGCTTTATGTATGCATGTAGAGGTATATAAGAACTCAAGTTCATGAGGAAAAGAGGTTTTGTAAAACTAGTATCACGTTTAAATGCATAACATTGCATTAAAACTAAAGATTATCAAGATTGAGAAAAGGTATTAGCAAATTGTACTAAAAGAAATTGATCACCCAAAAATCATTCAGTAGTCAGCGAAACCTTTTTACCAGTTGGGGCCGATCACAACTTACGAGACTGCTGTAAACAGAGACTTAACTATCAATGGAAAAGTAACATAATGTAGAGATCTTGTAAGAGCAATATCGGTACTTTCATACATCATTTCATGACTGTAAATATGTTGGCAAATCAAAATAGAAACATGTTTAATCATTCTTAACTATCAATTAAAAACTAGAAGTTCATAGAGATTCTCTCTAACGTGTGAGTGAGTACTTAAGGAATATAAATGCGTGTATCATTAAGTAACCAGTGTAATTGAGGGCAGAGCAGGGTTCATAAAAAAGATTAATATTTAGATTATTAAGACGTGTGAATTATGAATCAAGTAATTCATCGTTGGTAACAAACAACATAATTATAAGTGAATGCGTCACGACTGATGTGTTGTAATGTTTACGGATGTCTAATAAAATAGCAACAAGATATTGGTGTTCAAATTGTTAGAAAACTCGAAATATACGCGTATTAATATCAATTTGGGGATGGCGTTATGGTGTGATTAAATTTTATACTTTGTGTTTGAAGGAAATTAAGTTTCCAAGGATTGCAGCAAGTGGCATTTTTTGGTCTCTGCCTGTCTCTAGTTCGAACTGTTATTGGTATTTTCTAATTTATATTAGAATATTTGTCACAGTAGTCCGGAGTTTGGTAACGCTAGTAACGATAATCTCAGTCCTTTTACATGGGACTAACATTGTTATTAGCGAAATAAACTCAATATTTCATACACCTCTATCTACGCCTTCGGATGTAACAGGCGTGATTATATATGTATGTATATCTTCGCAATTTAAGACAGTATCGGTAACAGAAATGCCACTCACTATAACACAAAACTTCGTGTCCCATTCATTTAAAACATCAATAACTACAATCGTATATTCAACGAAATATCTAAAACCAATCCTCGATAGTAATAGCAACATAAAGATAAACCGTACACGCATTCCTAATCTGTAAGATACGGTCTGAACATTAGTACCTTAAAACATGTTTAAATGTTCTTCGAGTAGTAAAAGAGACGTTCATTGCTAGCGTACTTAATGTTCGGCTTGGAATACTGACTCTCAACGAGTTGAAGATACTGACCATCTGCTGGACAAGTTATTTGCTTCTTACGGCAGTGATTGAGTGTTGGGAAGTATTTTGTAAGCTTCTCAATGAAAGTATAGATGCGAAAAAGTACGTTTGAGTTTGTATTTGATATATTTTCAAATGTGACTTAACGGTTATAATTGTATACATAAATATATTTAATTAAGTTATCCAAAACCTTTTTTATATTAAGAAATGGTAGTTTAGTTATTCTTCAATGTGCCTCCAACAGTGTTTATTTATTTATGAATAGAAAGAAGATTGAAAAGTGGTCGTACCCTTAACTTACACTTTTTATATTTGTGCTAAGACATCTAAGTAGGACTTTATAAAATTTATACAATACATGATTAATTGGATTGCATATTTGATCAGATGCTCTCCAGTTCCATACCGTAACCGTAAGCTGTAGATTTTGAAAAATATTACTGAAATGAATTGAAACATGCAAAGCCTCGCCGTGGAGTGTATACTTTATGGGTATACACTCCACGGCGAACTAAAGAGGTGTGACTGAAACGGTTCCTCGCTTGTCTTAGATAATATTCTTGTTTCAGAATTAATATTTTATTTAGTTTGTGTTCGTGACTTGGCAATCTGTGTCTTTATTTGTTACGAGTTGTGGTGAAAGGGCTATGTTTGTTTGTGCGATATGATCTTTGAAGCTGAACGGAGGGAAATAGGTGTTGGCTTTAAGAAAAGGTTTAAATGCCAATGCAATTACTGTGAGGTTGGGTTTAGAGTTTCTACGTGTTAGAGCTGAATTATTAGACTGATTTTTCCATTATTATATATTAGGCTAGTACTAATTGGAGTTCAGTTTGAGGAACCTTTTTTACTTTGAAAATCGGGCTTCTGAAACCCTACTTTCCAAGTGATGAAGTCTTTTCGCTTAGTTCACAAATCTAAACGTTTTTATTCTCAAAACAGTAAGTAGCAATACAAATATGATATTGTAATAAAATTTGCTTCAAAACTATTTCTAAATTAAAATGCAAAATATTTGGCTAAGTTGAAGCTTTGTTAACCGTATTTTTAATTGCCTTGCACCTCAAGTTTCGTTATAATCATTTTATCAAGCGTTTTAGTAGATATGTTAGTTGTATTAACAAAATGAATAATCTAAACGCGAATTCGGAATATTGTATAATATTTTTACTGTCATATACTTTTATAATCTCCCACTGTGAAATTTTATTACACATGTCAACATGTTTTAGCGAATACATGTTACATTTCTGCCATATACCTAATGTGACATATTTATGAAAAATATTTCAAACTACTAATCAACATTTTATAGTTATATTAATACTAAGTTATTCATTAAGTAGCGTTTTCTGTTATTTTTTGTTAGAAATTTGATACGTCGTAAAAAAGAACAATAAAACATAGAGATGGTTATCATTGTGTTTTTAATACTTGTCTTTATGTGTCAATGTTGGTATAAATTTTATTTTTATTCTCGACCGGGAGTTGAATCTGTTGTAGAAGGTTTGAGTGACTAATAAAGTTTATTCGTTTACATTTTAAGGCTGCACGTATGGTGCCTTAGAAAAGTTTTCTCGTGGAATTCAAACTTAGACATTCAGATTTTATGAACTCCATCAATAGAATAAATAATTTAAGTAAGAATCTTGTAGCTTAATCCAGAAACATTCGAGGTACTCTATGCTTAATATTGTTCTGTAAAATTTGTGAAAATATATTAAAAGTTGGCGGAAACTTTACGACAACAGCTATGAGGTTTTCTAAATTTTGTACTTACGTCGTATTAATTATTGTGAGTATTCAAGAAATAGCGGGCTTATATGGTGAGACGCACAAATGTGGATGAAACAAAACACTGCAAAGATCGTGTCATGTATAATTTTGTAGTTTCTAAGTATATAAAAAAAAAGTTTGTATTAGTTATTTTATTACTGTTTACTATATTTTACTGTTGTTCAATGCACATATTATTTCATTTATGACCGCAGCCCAGTTATATTCTATAAAACAACCTTAACTTTTCAAAGTTCATAGCTAGTTCTAAAGGCCTAACGGTTTTAGACACAATAATTCACATATCCTTACTTCCTAAACCAAAACACGAATTCTGTTACCAAGCGGATTTTAAACTGAACGTACTTTGATTCGCCTTCTCTTTTCTACGTAGAAGGATAGAATAGGACGGAAGAATAAACATCAATATAAGTGCTCGAAGGATTCCAAATGTTGGAACCGGTTGTGTGCAATAATTTAAGCGCATGGGTCGGAGGTCAAGTCTCGAACCAAAACCTGAGACCTTAGCTAACATTACGAACTTGTAAAGTGCAATGGCCAAAATGATTCGAAACTTTGGATGTAATTTGAGGAAGAGAATAATAACCTTATTAGTTTTAGGTAAGATATTGTCGCTCTCTATTACAATTGAATGGCTTTTCTACTAGATCGATTTAATTAAAACATGGTAGAATATTTAGCCACACAAATTTCTTTATTTATATTCAAGTGAAGAGTCTGCAAAATTCACAAAAATATTTTATCCGACCATAGCTGCTTACAGTTCATTTAATAGAGGTTGTATTTAACCTACGACTTAAATAGTAACCTACATGTACATGTAAAAAAACACACTTTTTGCCATGAGGTAGGTAAACCAGGGATGGTCACTTGCAACGATCACTACAAGCTTTTCTTAAGCTTGAATTACATTCATATCTTTATCTTGTTACACAGGATCGCCGATCACGAGTACTACGCACCTGACTTTTTGTACTTTATTTTATTTGTAGTTCATTATTAGGTTTCAAAGTCTGTATAAATATATAAATTTCAGTTACGTTAAACAACCTTTGGTTAGTTTTATAAATTACTACAACGGTATTTCCGTGTATGAGAGGATACGACGCAATGTAATAAAAATGTCGGTTCCGGTTTTCGGGGTTTTTAATTGCTATTCATCAGAGATATGATCTACAAGTGAAATCATCGCTGGTTAAACTGTATCTTAAGATAAACCTATAAAACCAGACGTAGAATTATGCAAAGAATAGAAAAGTATAGAATTTTTATTAGTTAAATATGATAAATGAATATATTGTAGTCCAAAGGGACACTTTATGTTCCTGTGATAATGGCACGCTTAAATTGATTCATTTAAACTAATTTATTCATTCAGTTCTAATGTAGATATTGACGATAATCGTTACAATTACTGAATATACCAGCTCGGAAAGACGGGCAGAGCTTTATAGGAAGAGCTAGTAAGGAACTCAGGGCCACTCTTTTCAATGGTCCAACGATTTATAATGTGGTTGATTTAATAATTGACCATTCGATTCTGTTCCGTCTGTAAACTGCTAAGAGCAATGTGTTTTAATTCAACCTTTTATTTCTACCGTCTTGTACTGTTTCAAATGTATTAGATTTGAAATATTCAATTATGGATCAGTCATCTACCTCAAAGAAAATTCCTTGTTAAAGAATAAAATGGACTTCAAAAACCTCAATTTCTGTGAATCCGCACTCAAATATTTTTACTGAGTAAATGTGACCCGGAGTCGACACGGCTATAATGTTTTATAGTCCTGCAGTGTTTTACGATTGTCACATTTAATTATTTCATTGCCGGCAATTAAAGTTTGGTGGAAAGCGATTTTTTATGTTTTACAGCTGCATTTGAGTAAATAAAAGCTCGAATCACTGTGTTTTTTTATACCACACACGATTTCGGATTAGTGATGGACGTTATTTAAGTAATTGCGTCGATATTTGTTGATTATTGTCAAGTGAACAATTACTTGTATCAAAATAAGGGTAAGTTCTGGCAGAAGACATACAAAATGCATTTTTTTTTCTAATTGACTACTTTTGTCGTCTTCTAGTAAGTTTAAATTCCTTTTTAGTATATAATGGGCATGGATTTTATTTTAATCTTTAAGGTACGCTGTTTAGTTACACTTTTAAAGTACAAGATAAATGAAAAACTACTGATAAAGGCATCTAATTCTGACAAAATTGAAAGTATAATATAACTTTTTACGCGTCTGCCGTTAGAACTTTTATTTCCAACTATTTTAACGAAGTTAAACGTAAAAATATATTAACATGTAAACCCAAGATTGCGGAACTAACATTACAAGAATCAACATAAATAATATGTCAATTAAGTTCCATCGATCTATCGACAAACAAGCCCACATTTCATCGACAATCAGACAACGTCAGAACAACACAATAATTCTTACAAAATCGCCCATAAACTGTAGACACGCTTCGTAAATTTGACAGCACGTGCGTCGATATCGACATGTCGACATTTTTTATCGATATTTCAATTACTGTTACACGTACCAACACTAAGTCGCGATTTATTAGGATGAGCATTAACGAAAATGATTTGACTTTAACAGTATTAATTAATAATTTATTATTGGCCGAGATAACACTAATTGGCGGTGTTTAGCAATAATTTAGCTTGAGAACGAGACAAATAAAAATACTGTAAATTTTGAACATCCTGTTTATACACCTACGTAATGATCGGTTAAGGTGAGCTTGAGTTATTTACTGTCAAAATAGTGTAATTTTACAATTATAGTGTTTGTGGAGAATAATTTATATTACGTACTGTTTTGGCTGCTTGCAGTCTGATCTTTGCTAAGCGTTCGCTTCGCTTGCTTAATCCTGTGTTAGTTTATTAAGGGCTATTACTTACCTAAGCAGGCGCTGCAAAGTTTAATAGAAAACGCCTTTTGATATTATATTGTACAAATGTATTATAAATGGTAGTCAGTAATAATAACAATCTTTAGCCGATACATTTAAATAATGTATGGTATATTCCATATATGTATTGGAATTATAATAATCAAGTATTTCCTTTCCGTAATGCACATTTAGGTCCAGAGTTAATCAGATCTCCTTATTATGGGATTACGAGAACTGCAACAAAGTGGCATGCAAAACATACTTACTCTTAAATAATATTTACTTTTTTTCTTTCACATAATATATTTACTGTATAATTATATTAAGCCGAAGAATTTGTTTCTTTGGAAGCGATAATCTTCGGAATGAAAAAAAACTTTATGAGAATTACTTTAAAAAAAAAACTTGTGTTGTATAGTCCATTTTATTTAGGAAATCTAAAGATAATATTATAACGTCACTCTACGATTAATAATAGGAGTGTAGTAGCAATGAAAAATGTTGTAAAAACGGAAAAATTAAAACCCGAGGGGACGAAACCGCGGGCAGCTGCTAGTAAAACATAGGCCTCATTAGGCCTCCCTTTGACTGTTATATTTATACAAGTTTCTAGGTACAATAATTCGTGTAGTCAGAAGCGTAGACCAATAATTGCAGCATTACAAAGTTCAGGTGAAACCAATCTAAGATTTATATTACATTGTTTCGCATAGATTAAAGTACGATTTAGTACCTTGCGTTTACTACGGTTAAGTTTGTGTAGAGTTGATATTACCGCTTAGTGCAAAATTATTTTTTTGCGAGCTTCTTGCGTGTCCTACTGGGCAAAAACCTGCCAACTCCTTCCAACCCCACTTCCAACAGTAACTTTACTCGTTTATAGTAAATTTAATGTAGCTTAGAGAACTGTTTTTCAAAAAATATTGACACACTTTAGTCTTACATTTTGTTAAAAAGAAAGTACCTATTTTATCCTCATACTATGCTTAGAATACTCTCTATCTCAATTTTTTATCTTAACTACGTTACAGATAAAGTTCCGATAATGCATCTACTCAATTCCTAAAATTCGTGTTTTAAATCAGGATATTGAAATTCAGTCATTCTATTTTGGTCTCCATTACATGAAACTACAACAAATCCTTAAGACTATCTCTACTACTACTATAGCTAGCTCTACTATCCCACACAATAAGAAATACCCCAGTATAAATATTCCGTCATAACTAAATTAACCTTGCAATTGCAACTCGCACTTTAACTCATTACAAGCACTAGTTGCAAGCATAATAAGTTAAGCGGACCGAACTGGTAGTATCCACTTACGTGTACATCATTAATAACACCCTACCTGTCCACGAATGCAATTATCAGTATCCGTTTCGGTACAAATTGACAAGTATACAAATTGGTAGTATTAACCACCCTATACGACTCCCGAGACAACGAGACGCGAGTATTCGAGACTTGCAGAACTCGATTCTCGTACTCGATTCTCGAGTCGGATAAATAACGTGGTGTGCTAATCTAATTACTTAGCACAATGTCTTATTTGTAAGTTTTTGTTGCACAATTAAACGCGGCTTCGTTCCGCGTGTAAACAGGGCTCTGCGCTGGCGCACCGATTTGTTACAAAAGCGGTGCAATTTCAAGGTTTTATTTATTGATTTGCACTCGGATTGAGTTCACGTTGCTAATTAATTTGATTTGTTCTTTGATCTTGTAGGTAACATCTTGTTCTGGTTTGTTGGGGTTTTATAGTATTTGTCGTGATTACTTTTTGGTTTGTGAATTTAAAATATTTATTTATAGGACTATTTTTTATGTTTATAGGATGTAAATGTGGGACTAAAAGACACAATACTACTCGTCTCAATTTTTTTTCCTAGAAATCTACAACTAATCAAACCACAAATTACTGACCGTACATTTTCCAACCCAACATAGCGGCCAGTCTTAATTATTTAAAATATAGAATAAAAATGTAAAAAAAAGAAGAAACAGCATTCTGTAGTGTGGTGCGCGTGCGATTACAACGTAGCAACAATTAAGTCGATTAACACGCGTGATTTGATCAAAACATGTCGAGTCGACAGTTGAATGGTTCCGTAATAGCCATAGACTCAGTAAACATACCTATGGAGACAGGTAAAAAATGAATGAAAAAGTTTTGATGGTACGCTTGGGTACCGTGGGTGGTGGGGAAAAACCTTTGCGCTTTTTAAACATTTATAATACTGAAGTATAAAAATAATAAATAAATTTTAATACAGTTTCGATGTTTCTTACTTATCATTAAAAAAAACTAAAGCTTTTTACTTTTAATGTGTGAGGGACGTAATACCTACCCGTAAAAAAAGCCTTCGCAATATAAGTACCTATTTAGTTATCACAATTTTATAAAAACTCTGATTCCTATATGTACATTTCAGCAACGTTTATCATTTTGAATATTTATTCAAACACAATTATTTATCGTCTTATAATTAAAATATGACTGTGAGAGCATAAATATCAATATACTCCATAAAAAAAACCCAACTTTTCCTTATTTTCTCACCTGTCTATTCAATCGAGTAATAATCGTTGATGATCAACTTGCCTACGCAAATTCTATTAAACAAGTAAGCGTGATTGCACAAAATCTATTATACACAGCATTCTCAGCTGGATTTATACTATAATCACTACATCTCACTCTAATTTCACTCTTATAATAATAAACATAAAGTTTAAAATTGGGTGCCGGTAGTTGAACTTTGTAATCGATCGAGTTCGTTAATGTAATGGTCGTGAGTTATTCAATTCCTACTTAAAATTATTCAAATGTTTTAATTTAGGTAATTACATTAGTTACAAATGTTACGGTTTGTATTACGATAAAGAATCGTATTACATGCAGGGCTTCGGTATACTAGGGTTCAGTGTCAGTTCGTTTTATAATTCAGTTGTATCTATACAATCGTTTTATTTGTAGTATATTGTTTCACATAGAAGCAATTTATTTTCCTACAATGGACTTGCTATTCACAAAATTGAGCTTTTGCGTATAACAGCTACCATAATATAAATTTTTAAAAGCGCAATTGGTCATCATCTGACCCAAAACCTTGTGATCAAAAGTTGCTTATACTTCTGTTCAAGCTTTGGGATGGATGACTAGCTTTTTTCAGCGAGACCAAGAAATCAGTATAGTGACTATCAAATAGTTGTCAGCAGAGATACTTAATATCTCCCTAGATGTTATTAAAACACTTTGAAAAGGTCATAGTGAATCGATTGAGTTACTTATTAATACAATTGCTTATAGTTTTAACTATAATATTTTAAATAAGTAAGTATATTTTTTCACTGTCTACAATAAGAAATACAAATGGTATTTTCGACCTTCCTTCGACTTTTAACTGCGTAAGACAAAGTTCCATACAGTTACCGTAGTATAAAAATACTTTTGTTCAAATTAATTACGGGCACATCATATTGATTTATTATGAGTAGATATCATAATGGTATCGGCATCAGAATAAAGAGTAAAGCGCATTTAACCCGAGGTATTATTAATGGCATTATTCAAATTCCTTTATTAGATTAACAGTGGGAGCCCTACTGTGTAGAGAATGCGAAATATATAAACTCCTTGTTTTTATAAATGTACATATTATTTATACTTTAAATGAAATATAACTGGCCGAATAAACGCTTGAAACTGTAAATGCTTCCTTAATATGTGACCGCATTAAAACTTTTTTATGTTTAAATTTAAATGCGTGTATAAAATAAATGGCTTGTGATTTAATGGTTTAATTCATTTGTTTGTGTTTATGTTTATTTGTTTTGTTATATTAATTGTTTGTTGTAATATAACGTATATTTTAAAGAATCTATACTATATATAATATTATAAAGCTGAAGAGTTTGTTTGTTTGTTTGTTTGTTTGAACGCGCTAATCTCAGGAACTACTGGTCCGATTTGAAAAATTCTTTCAGTGTTAGATAGCCTATTTATCGAGGAAGGCTATAGGCTATATATCATCACGCTACTACCAATAGGAGCAGAGTACCAGTAAAAATGTTACGAAAACGGGGAAAATTATGACCCATTCTCTCTTCGGTGACGCAAGCGAAGTTACGCGGGTCGGCTAGTATACTATACAATGTCTACATTGTCTACGCCTATCTCGATTTTATCTATATCATATTACATGTTTTTTTATTCTTAGTGGTGTTACAATGAGATCATATATAATTTAAAGACGTTATTCGAAAAAAAAAAACCTAGAAACAAAAGATAAAAAATAAACAGAATTAATATTAATATATATATATATCAGCTTAGCCTTTCTTCCAAGCTATGTTGGAGTCGGCTTCCAGTCTCACCGGATGCAGCTGAATACTAGTGTTTTACATGGAGCGACTGCCTATCTGACCTCCACAACCCAGTTACCTGGGAAAACACGATACCCTTCGGTAAGGCTGGTTGTCAGACTTTCAAGCTTCTGACAGCTGTTAACGACTGTCAAATTTCTTCGAAATTAACAGCCGGGACCCACAATTTAACGTGCCTTCCGAAACACGGAGGAACTCGATATGTATAAGATGGTCACCCATCCACAAATCAACCTCGGCAAGCATGGCTTAACCTCAGAGATCGATCTGCGCGGCTGTTGTTAACTAAGCCTTACGAGCTCCTTAATATATTTTAAAAATATAAACTGTAAGAAAATTGAAGCACGTCCAATCACGCATAGTGTTCCAGAGGCCTATAGGCTTTTAGGCCTAAAATTAAGCCTATTAGTTCTTTTTTATGGCCATGATAGACTACTAGGCTTTTAAAAGGCCACTCATTTTAAAAAGCCTACTAGGTGTTTAAAAGGCTACTCATATTAAAAAGCCTATAGGTTTAAAAAAGCCTAAATAGCCTTTTAGGCTTTATTTCCGACTGAAGTATTTTTCGAGTAGTAGGCTTATTATAAGGCTATAGGTATTGTTCAGGTTATGGCTTAGTATGAATTAAACAAGTATTTTTTTATTGTATTTATTTTCAAATTAAATGAAAACTGAAATGAAAAATGAAAAATGAAATTGGAAATAATAAGTATCTATTTGTTATACATTATTTGCGACAGTGCGACATTCAAACTTTGCTTGAGTAAGATCAAATACGCGCTCGCCCAATGTACGGTTAATACTCAGACACTCAAAGTAAACGCTTATGCCCCCGACATAAGGGCGGTTTTAAATCGTAACATTAAGTTTACGATTATTATACTTTATACTTGAATAATAAATAAAATAGACCTAGCCTAAAGGACGAAAAATCTATATAGGTTTCAGGCCTTTCAAGCCTTTTTAATATGCGCCTAGCCTATAAAAAGGCCAAAAGCCTATAGTCATCGGGTGGACAAAAAAAGGCTATGAAAAAGGCCTAGCCTAAAGGCCTAAAAGACTTTTTAGGCTTTTATTCCGCTGTAGCCCCACATGCATAGGCTAGTCTTAAAAAAAAGCCTAAAAGCCTATAGGCCTCGGGAACACTAATCACGCAACATAAAACATATGAGCAACGAACATATTATAATTTTAACAAGCATCTCAATATAATAAACAAAAACGCACATAATATCTCACACAAAATTACTCGCTATGTTTCACAGTTGGTATTAAAATATATTAAAAGAACGGAGACAATAAACTTTACCGCTACTGACCCATAAAGCAGTATATTTACGCCAACATGAGGTACACTTTGTTGGTCAAAATACACTGTTATTTTTCATATTAAGTGTTCCCGTCAATACTTCTACCTCATACGGTGATGTCATGACTAAAACCAATAAACATGAAATATCATGTGATCGTGATAAGCATGCGTGATTTTACTTTCGTGTTACACAAAAATAGCTGCACGCAACCAATATTGTGTCTACATAGATATTTTTAATAGATTTTTATTGTTTTACGTACCTCAAGTACCTTATGGTCACTTAAAGGCATATCATCGAAGTCGCGCGTTCAGATCTATCTAAGTGTATGAAAACGAGATAAAAACGATAATACGAGGAAAATCTCACACTAAGGTACTGGTATGAAGGTGACCAATATTCGATACTTGAACGTTACTATAGAACCGTAAAACAAAGTTCTATGCAATAAACTGGTTGCTTATCTTTAGGAATATCAAATTAAGCTATACCTGTTGCTTGAAAAATTGCAGTAAAAAATAAAGAGTGAAGATAGATAGATCCTTCCAAAACGGATTACAAATTGACACCATTGTTGATCACGTCGAATGACGGTGCAGTGACGATTTGATTCCCAAAACTAAATCCACAGTCTAAGTTGACAGTAATCATGTTACAACAATAATAAAACGGGGCTTACGGTCAACGCATTTCGATATCAGAGACACGATCACTTGCGTTCCATTTGTCAGGTGACTCAGCATTGTCGTTGACATGACGCTCTCAAAATGCAAATTTTCGAAAAACCGAACAATATAAATCTCGATCGGTCCATCTCGATTCGGTATCGTCTTGTCCCGCCAAGCAATTGAATTCAGTCGATCACTAATCGATGTCTTGTCCGTGATAGGCGCTGTCGGGGTCCACGGCAGCAGGGTGCCGACTTACCACACAATCCATCGTTAACTTCTTTCTTTCTTTCATTATCATCATCACTTACAATATCAACCCTACACGCATCTCTTTTAAAGTTCATAATATTTAATTCATTATTAAATATTGTATCTTTTTGTAAGTAATTTTCTACCGCATCTTCGTCAGCACTGTCGGTATCGACATCGCCAATAAACACTGTAAGAGTTATGAATAGAACATAAATTACTTTGTGCTCTGCACGCACTTGTATCGTTTCGATATTGCGTTTCGAATTTAACCTCATTACCTATCTTAATAAAGGATTTGCCCTTTCGCGCCGACTAATCACAAATGAGCATGTAAAGTCTGTAAATTATGTTACATTGAGTTCATATTACTGTTTTTTACTTATTGAACCGGAGGTTGCTTATTCATAATTAGCCCCCCTCGAAGTTTATTACTTCTGTACGAGTAAATGAATGTGTGCAGTTCTTGATTTGAATGGTTTATTACCTGTACGCATCGATGTCTATCAAGTCGTTCTTTGTTGCGATTGACGTTTTATTCAAAGGGATCGGTGTTATTCGTGAGTACATAATGGGTTTCAATCAGGTTTCATATCAGCAATATTGTTTACTGAAATTTTACTCTCGGTTGAATTTGTAAAGTCATTTCGAAGTCTTGTCTTTGTGCACGTCCTGTACCCGGATGAGGGTCTATTCTAAATTTATTTGGTGTGTCGTGGCCTGGTTCGTTTGTAGTGACGGTCATCCATATTGTTCTCTGCCATATATAAAGTGTGGAAGGTAGGGCTGATGACGAGTGCAACAGTGAGGCAAAGCCGCGCTCGTGGTCGCCCCCCGCCGAAGCGCGCCAGGGGCCGAACTGGCCCGCCGAACTAAATCAAATAATGACTAATCGATTCTCTCTTATATTGCACAGTAGGTACACGTCAAACGTTATTCCCTTTAATTTTTAATATTTTTCTTTTTTATTCTGTTTGCATAAATCCGAATTCGTTATAGACAATGCAATGATTGATTCGTTTTAATAGCAGTTTGGCGGTTGATTGATGTTTATTAGTTCGGTAGTCGGAGTTTTGGGAATCATTAGATGAGTACTGTGTCTTATGAAGAGTAATGATCGCATCACTTTCGGTACTCAACTTAATTCGAGGTTTGACTGTTTGTTATTTATGATTCGGTCCGTGTGTTACTCACACTAGAGTGATATCATAAGTTGAATGCCTATCATCGTTTGAATGTTTGATCGCTGTTAGAATGTTGTCTTTATTCTTTATCCAATGTATTTGAGTCACGTATCTATTAAGTTGATTGCTTTGATGTTTGATGTCATTTACGTTTTTACATAATGGTCGGTTTAATTCAATAATTTTATGAAAAATACGAATTTTTCCTGTCATTTACTTTTTTGTGATCACGATTTGATGTCATCAATGACATTGGGGAAAAGTAATAACAACGTAAATACGTGATCTGTGGGCTTATCACGTATCTCAGTTGACAGGTGGTTTATGTCAAAATAATTATCACTATAGAATACATTGCTGCTTTGACGTAACGTGTTAATTACAGAATCTAAGGAAGAAAGCAATGTACAGCATGGTCGCTTTCAAATAGCTGTCAACTGAGATACGTGATAGCCCCCCTGTTAATTTTAATGTTGAGTTTTACTATAATGTACAACACTATAAAATATTTCTTCTTCTGATTCTTTACTTTATGCAATAACTTCCAGATAAGTACTGCTGATAAGCTTTCATCACTTTATTAGTATCTGCACTTTCCACAAATTCAATTCTTTGCTTCGAACCTACATCTATCGACTATATAAAAGGGACTTTAACCAGTGCGCCCATCAGTACCACACCGTTACATTCAAACACACCTAATACAAACAAGTATTTCCAAGCGATCGTCGAAACTATATAAATTCCGTACAATTATTTTCTTGAACCGTTCGGATGTTTAAACCTACTATGATTTTATTACACTGTTCGTTGCGCCCACGCACCATCCAACAGTAGATTAACAGGTTATATTGTTTTCTTTAGATTTTTTTGTATTTGCTCTTAAATATTAAACGGTCAATTATTTTTATGCCTCAGATGTATTGAATGATGTTTCGACCGTGAATTTAGTCGCGTGGATCGTAGTTTGCGTGATTAGAATTATGGTCTAACCAATTATCAAATTGTAGTTCCGTTTTATAGGCGTGCAGTATGTGTTCGTGTATTATTTTTAGTTTTTTGAGTAAATTACTTGTTTCTGCTTCGGTGGTCGACGGAGTTTGAGCCTGAGTTTCGGTATATATTCCTAGACCAGGTAGCGTTTTGAGAGTTGTTTTACTTCTATACCCTTTCTGTTTGGAGGACTTAAATAAGAGTGGCCCTAAGCCGGGATGACTTGCGCAACAGGAAGGATGTCAATGCCTTGGTAACAGTAAATATTATGGTGTTGATGTAATCTTTCGCTTTATATAGCCGGAACTGTAATAGCAGCCAAAATACTAGATCTTGTGTCCAAAATTCGCGGTTGGTAGAGGTATACAGAATTCAGACTTTCGACCATCAGTGACCGCAGGCTTATGCTGCTGACGGTGGCCCGTTTGGGCTTTCTACTATTTTGTCGGACTATAACCATTCTCAATAACATAACTATATCTGTTGCATGATCATCTTGTATGTTATATCCATAACAATATAGGCGACGTTTTACATTCAGATTTAAGTACAGTAGTTATAGGCGCCACCAAATAGTTTCAATACTAGACATAGCAATAACCCACCCAATATTGACCAATATCACAGTATGAAGAACCTTCGTCTAAATATTCAAATATCGTAAAATCCATATTCATAGCAATAGAGAACTTGTCACGACTTTATTTTAAACTTTTCAAGTCACAAATGTCTTTTTAAAAATTGTTTATGGATATGAATATTGCTTTCGCGTTGGTGACTGTTTTATCGAATGTTTTGGTAACACAAAAACCAAGAGGTTTTCACAAAGGTATGTTTCACAGCTTTCGGATAAGTGTTGGATAATCTATTCGATAGATAAAATGACAGGAAGTGTATGAAAACAACTGTCAAGATTCTTTTAGGGGAGGTTTTCTTTTAAATACACTTGGTAAGGGAGTCGTGTTAACCCAGGGGTATTGCTATCAGTTTTTCGCGCAAGTGATCGATAGTCCAAACATTACACTTTAAAGTTAGCGTTAAATGTGTTGTGTGATTAAACGGTGAACGAAAATATTTGAGGTAACTTAATAGTCCTTGAAGTTCGAGGTGTTGCACGCGAAAATTTCGTCGTCCTAATAACGATATGAAACGATAAACGGTGAATTGCATTCGATAACAACCGCGCTAGATGAGACTCGATTTACGTGAGTAATAATTGCCTAAAGTAAAAAGATAAGGTGCAATGCATATTCGCGCTTCAAAAAACAAACACAAACAGAATTATTACGTCCGTAAATCTGCACTCGCATAAAAGCTAGTACTACCTCTTAAATTCTTAAAACAAATATCCAATAAGTTTGTCATGTTTATTATTTCCAACAAACTACTCAAGAATTCATGCAATGTCTGCCAAATTGATCGCAATGCAGTTAGAACAACATGGTCCCTGAATGCGTTGTGTACAAATAAATTTGTTTGGGATAACCAATACCACATAACTCACATAACTATAACACCCAAAAGTAGATTCTAACTTCTTCATAAGAAGGTTTAATTTACAATGGTTGGAAATTGTTCTAAAGATTTTTTTAACTACAGCTAGTGATGCGAATCAGTATGTTCGCAGCAAGTTTGTACGGGAGTCGAGTGCAGGTGACAAATAGTCACGCCATACTGGAAAAGGTCGGGGGCGATGCGATACGTCGATGTTTTTATTTGTTCAAGTCGATGACTTAATATTAGTGGTGGGAACTATCGATAGTTTATGATACAACACACCTGTGAATGTAAATGTGTGATAACAGAAACGTTGTTTTTGATAGCAACTTAATCTTAACTTTATACATGTATTTATACATTTTTATCTAACATGAATGCTTTATATTTTTATTTGAGACAAGACTCGTGATAACTCAGTTAAAATATCTTATAGATTCTAGTTTATATAATAATACAATGGGATCACAATTGGTTAAATGTTTGTCAAATTATCGATAATGTTATTCAAATCGACACATTGTCACCGCATCCCTACTTTTATAGATGCATATCTCTTAAATGTATGCAGTCAGCAGCATATAATTCAGGATTACAAATTGTTTGTTTTAGGCGGGGACACCAAATGTATTGGCACGATTCCAACTTAAAAGGGTGAAGATAAATATATAAAAAATCTGATGAAACATTGCGAGGAGAACGTAGCGATTTAGCACACGACATATTTCTTGTTTGACAAAGGGACGAATAAATGTTTGGCGACAAATGTTTGGACAATGTTTGTGTTGGCCATTGTTTGGCGGTTTGTAAATGAATAATTTGTGGTAATTATGTGTGTTTTAATCCTTTGTTAAGAGAGGATCTGTTTGTTGAGATTTGTTGAAGAATTTCGCGAGTAGTTCGTATGTGTTTGGTCTTTTTTTTATGAGTACTTGTACTGTGTCGTTTTAACAGCCTATATTTTTTGGTTTTGTGTAAAGGTTTATTATCTATGAGTGGATTGAATTTCATGAAAATTGTATATTTTTTTACAGAGGTAGGCAGTTAGTTTTGTTAGGCCAGAAGCAGATCTTCTCACGCCTTTGTTAAAGCTATAAATCTGTCTCATAAAACTGTTTCCTGCATAGGTATAATATATCTGATTTGTTTTTCTAAATAAAGAGTATAGATCTAGTTTAGCATGGTCTTGTAAAATAGTAACTAGATTAAAGGAATATTACATTTGCTTTGTCTCTGTATAAGACTCCAAAACATTTCCACGTTACCATTACATATAGGTACTCGTTTTGTCGGAGTGAATTTAGTTTCCATCATGGTTTCCACAGCTTGTGTCATTTTGTGTAGAAATAAATTAACACAAAACCCAATAAATAGAATATTATAGATGTATTTTTCAAAACCACTTTTTTTTGCTTTTAAGTGTGCGGACAATATCTTTATTATATTCATCATATCGAAAAAATCCGTTTAAAAATACATATTTTAACTTTATTTCGTGTTATCAAACATAACCGAATACACGTAATAAATAACAAAATAACATTTACATTTCAACAGACGCCAGCTCTATGACTTGTCATTTTAAATAGAAAAAGATACTAAATCAATATTATTATATGATTTTTTTTTGTATTATACATCTAAAAATAAAATTAGTTTTATCTGTCTGTAAGCTGTATTCTTCGATTTAAACTATTGATTTGATTTTGTTTATTATGCAATCAGAGGTCGGTGATCAGGCTTTGCTGATAGAAAAGTACTTGAGGGGTAAACAAGAAAAGCTGTTTTTACTACTAGCCAGTTAATTATGAAAGCAACAAACAATCGGTGAGGATAGTAAAAGGATGGATAACCCTTCAGTCGCACATACTTAAGCCAGTTAATATTGTTATTGCCGGAATAAGCGTCCATTAAATCAAATTTAATTTGGCCCTCTTTCGTTATAATATTTTATACAGTTCAATATGTAACATGATTATTTAACAATAAATTTTGGCGCCTAGTCGACCATAGGCTAAATCTATAAATGACAAATCTCATTCACGAAACCGCAGGTCAAACTAGTCAGCGATATATAAAACCTTATTGACAGTGTTATAGCAAATTATGACTATTTGTGTGCAAATTTTTGTAATATTTGAGCTTGTTCTCTATTATTTAAGTCATGTTTGAAGATATTTAGTGGACAGGCTTTGTTCCCAAGTAGTTCGGATATCAGATGATATTTATGATAGTGTTATGTTAAAGATGATTTTTTAATACAGTGCTAGGATTTCCTGTTGATACTGTTATATTGACAGCAAAACAGTTTCTGAGTAAGTTATGTATTTTTAAAAGAAAGATTTTTGCTTGTACTCTAAAAACATTTATGTAATTTTTATTCGAATATAGACCTTTACAGTACGGACCTGAATAAGTCGTATTTTAAGCAGTATATTTCTTAATTAATATCAGTTTGTAAATGTTCCCGTTAGTTTTTGTTTGTCCCAAATAACAGCTATTCAACTGAATGTTGATCTAATTTGCGAACTGGTAGAATTGAACTAAAATATATTAAAAACACAAACACAGGAAAGAAAAGAAATATACTAAAACTGCACATTCATAATATTACTGTGCGTAGTTTTAATAATAATATGACAGGTTTTTAGCACGCTACAAAAGGAATCTTTCTGGAATTCCGCTTTACTGTATCTTTCAAAAAAATTGTTTTCATCATCACGAAACAATAAATAATTAAAATGGGGTACAACCCACACAAAACTAACAGTGTTTTATTAAAATTAGCAAACAGATATATCATAAAAGCTTCGTATTTACAACATTTATATTCATGAAATATATATGCCATCAAAAACATCCTGTAAAAAACCTCAAGTCTCGCAGCGTAAAAAGTGGTGAGATCTATGTAATACCAAGTCGATTAATCTGTTTAGTCTATACTGAAAGGACCTTCTGTCTTAAGTTATTACATAAGTTATTATCATGCCAATATTAAAAATATTTCACGTTTAAAACAAATAAATCGACCTGGCCATCGCATGATTTGATTATTAGTATGTACCACACTGCACAGCACGACGGGCCAGCAACCGAATTCCTCACTAGGGTCCTTCCGAATATAATGATTGAGATGAGTATCTTAAAGAAATTAATGCTCCTGAAATTTTAATGGCGAATTTGTGTTTTCATGCGATGACCAAGTCGATTTATTTGTTTTAAATGTGAAATATTTTTAATATTGGCATGATAATAACTTATGTAATAACTTAAGACAGAAGGTCCTTTCAGTATAGACTAAACAGATTAATCGACTTGGTATTACATAGATCTCACCACTTTTTACGCTGCGAGACTTGAGGTTTTTTACAGGATGTTTTTGATGGCATCTCACTTCTTTTTGTAAGTCCAATTTGTATGGAAAGACGGTTATTTTTTTCATAATTCAACATATTTTCCTATCGAAATGTTGTTCAGTTTCATGGGCTAAACACCCTTAAGTTATGCCGCATACAGTAGGTACCTATGTACACCTATTATTTTCTATTATACTACAGTAATAATTAATTCATTAACTGCAAATGTAACCTTGTAATCCTATATAAATGTATAAGATTACAAAGTTATTGTTGCAGTTGGTGTATTTAGAAAACTGGACTGAAATTAGAAAATATTGAAATTTTCCCATGATTAAGATACTAAATTCTATTTGTATTCTAAATTTGAAGCTTCTAAGTCTGCTAGAAATGCCTTAGACTTTTGATGATCGGTGAGTCAGTGAGTCAGTGAATCAGTGAGTGACAAAATTCAAAACTTTAACAAGTTGTCATTCTTAAAGTACTGGTTCAAAATGACTGAAATTTTCAATATACCGTGTTCATACAATGACTGATAAGTCGCTAAAAATTCAGGCTTCTTGTTTTATCCACAACGAAATTATAGGGGGTCGAAAATGGCCTGAATTGCTTCGAGAAAAGATAGTACGGCCGTGCCGCTTTTTTTTGCTCGACTTGCGGGGGCACTGCCGTGCCCCCAGATCCGTTTGCGGTAATATTTATACCAATAATATAAACCCGAAGATTTTGATTGTTTGAACGCGCTATTGTCTGAAAATACTGGTTCGAACCGAAAAATCTTTTAGTGTTAAATGGTCCATTTATTAAAGAAGGCTTTGAGCTAGATAACGTCATGCTACAACTTATAATATTGTAAATATGTAAATGTTAATAAGTCTTTTAATTATTGGATTGCACACATATAAAACTAAAACATTAAGAAATATGAGAATTTTATTGTCAATCAAAATAAATTACTTACTCTTTTTGATTGTCAATAAAATTCTCAAATTTCTTGATATTTTAAATGTGTGCCGTGAGTTTCCTATCGTTTCTTCTCGCGAGCAACCAGCTTTTCCGAAACAGTCAAAAATTCTTTGACTACTTACATGAAATACTGTACAAATTTCACGCAATAAAAGATATCTTGAATCTGAATTAGTAAGTAGTTAAAACGGGAATACTAAGGTCCACGCGGATGAAGTCGCCGCTAATAAAATATATTTCCGTTTACGGTGATAAGAAACTATAAGTATAAATCCTGCTGTCATCATGTTTCAAATAACATTAGGTATTAGCCCGACAGATTGATTTGTTTCTCAATAGATGATTGATCAATATTCAAATAAGATATGACGTGATCGACACTCACGGAGACGCATGAAATGTTTTGATGTAGGTACGTCCATCTATGTTTAGAATATGTAAATGAATTATATCATTTAATGTTGTAAGGTTTTTGTACTTAAAACGTACAACCATTGTATTGGAATTTAGTTCTTATATCGATATTTTTGATTTTTGATTTGATTTGCCATAGAGGTATAGATATGGCCGATTTTATGTTAATTAGGTATATTTGATGATGACAGTAACTAAGCAATTAAGAATAAGTCCCAATAGCGCAACTTAATACAGTCGAGTTGGCTCTATCGACTGGTGAGCATTAGACATTTAAAATAATTTGAAGAGAACCAGAGTTACTTACTCAAGTTCTGTAGCCTACTATAACCAATCGCAGATAATGGCAAGAAAACGCTTTCATGTCTTATAAGTATGAAATAAAATGGTATTAATTGATGTATTATATCAATTATTGCAATTTTCTTTACTTGCTTCTTCTCTATTTAAAAGTAAAAAGCAAAAATCTTCCTGATATATTTTTTAGATAATCCTTTGCAAAGAGTTCCAGATGATTCTCATTTCAAGCACACTCAAATTACTTTCTACAATTCACCTTCCCAACCTTCAAGTCACAAAATTTGAACACAAGTACCGGTACGATTTGCGAGGTCAATAGAGTTCAAACACTCAACTTTGACCATTCGTACGCAATATTTCTGCCAGTATCTGTATGTATCTTCACGCCTCATCTCGAACAGTTGAAGATGGTGTGGCTGATAGTGTTGAAGGTCAAAATATTTGTTTAAATGTTTTGAACTTGGGAAGGTCATTTGTATGACATAGGTCGAGAATTTAGTGTTAAGCAAATGTGTTCGATCGGGCATACTCCATACTGATTCACGTAGTTTTATTCGCATACAAACTTCCCTGCCTTTCTCGGACCTTTAGGGGCGGATTGTCAATAAAGAATTAGTTAGCCTATGTGAAAAATCTAAATCGGTTAAATATTTCAGCCGTTAAAACGTTCACACGTATGAACAATTGTAAAGTATCCTTTCATCAGCCTTTTGTCTTGCCTCATTGGGTGTTCACTAGGTATTACTTTCTTTACGCAGAACAATTCAGTTCACTTTCAGTTGTCTTGGGTCTGGTTGATCTTTGTATCCATTAAGACGTTTACGAAAATACAAAATTTTCATAAACGTCTTCGCGATAGAAGATCACTTCTAAGAGCGGGAGTTCTCTACAAAATAGAAATTTGATACACACCTTTCAATTCTCCAGTCACATTTCGCATGTTTTGCATTTTAAGCGGCTCAGCATACTATATGACTACATGTGGACGGTATTCGATACACGCATGAGCCCTGCGGCCATTAAGTCACCGCACTATCAATCACAAAGCTACGTATAACCCAAAGGACTAAACTTTGTATTTATACCAAATTAATTTGTTTTAAGTATGTCTGGAATGTGTTAAAATATTTTAAGAATATTGCAACAGCTTCTAAGAATAGATACTGAAATGCAGGTTGTTTTTAAACATACTTACAAGTTACAAACGATTGCAATAAGAAAACCGAATCAATTACATCAGTATTGTGTCGACCTACTTCAAAATCTTGAAACATTTTCCATACACTATGTCAGTGATACATATTCTTCACTATGTCAGTGAGAACACTGACTAGAAAAGTACGGATAATGATGCCAATTAGAGCGAAATAATTTAGAAAATAGGAAATGTGGATAACCACCTACCTTGATAGTAAATCAACATAGTGAAGGTATAATATTATACAACATAAGCAGGCATTTATATCAAATCAAAATCAACAACATCTAATAGACAAACAAATAACTAAAGTCGCCAATTTGCAAAGTAGAGGTCATGACAAAACTAACGATAACACATCGATCCTATATTTTCTTTTTCCACAAAAAACTCCTCAAACAAGCCGATTCGCAGCTAATTATAATTATTTGTGCATTAAAACGTTTGGATTTAGAATAACAAAGTGTTGTGGTATTCAAGACACGCGGACACGGCCTGGGGCAGCCGCTCCATATTTCACGGTGAGCGCCCAATGGTTTCGGGAACTCCCGCTGAGCTCCTGAATTAAGTAAAAGCCTTCGAGCTCTTGTTTCTTGATACCTCTAGTTGGGTGTAAAGGTGTGATCACAGTGTGAGTTGACGAATTTTATTTTTAACCTTCAAGTTATATCGTTTAACATTTAAATATAGTAATGTAAGCATCTATAAGGTGGGTAACCCACATAAGGCCAATTTCAAGTTTCGAAGCCGCCGCATGTATGTAAAAGTTTTATTTCAGTTACCCACCTTAGTGCTTGGCTAAACCATTTGTGAAGGATAAATAAAGAAGTACTAGTGCCGTAACTGAATGCATTTCATACCTTGTAGATGTAATTTTTTCTTTTCTTGAAGTATTGTTTTTCAGCCTCATGTAACACTTTTTAGGTAAGTCATCTTTTTGGAAGAACAAGGCTTGCTCAAGAATCAATGCCTGATTTACCCAGTGTTCAACTATAAACACAAATATTTGAAACATCCACACATTGCTGACCTTTTGGAACACGCCTTATGGCCGCACCCTTACGCTCCTTAATAGATGTCTCGGACCAATTTAACATTTGACGTGTTTTTAATTTAGCGGCTGCGCCTGCGGCCACCGGGTCCACCTAAATAACGTACATATATTACCAAAAATCATGCGCCCAACCTCATTACTGTGCTCATTTGAATATTCTCGTATACACACATTTTTGTTTTTAGAACACGTTGATTTTTGTATCGTTATTGCTTGTTTGTTAGTTAACTGTTCATTTGATGCTTGGTTTGGTACTTGAAATCACTGGTTTTAGATGTCGGTGGTTATTTTGTCATAGTCATTGAGATACATTTGAGATAACTATATACATAATATGTTGGTGTAAATACATTTTTTTATTATAGGTTCTACAATCCTACAGTTCAGTATTGCGACGTATTTTTACAATTATTTATAGGTACTTTAAATATCTTTACACCTAGTGCTGGAATCACATGGATTACAAACCAAGGATACAATATTAGAATATAATTTAAATACTATTACTATTTAAGGAAATAAATGATGAGGCGCACAAAAGTTTATTAGGTTTTCTATCAACAAGTAATTTATTGCAATTTTCCATAGTGTCGCTCTAAAGAAAATATACCATGAACTCTAAGTACATGGTATATTTTTGAATTGAATCAAAATGAACGGTCTAACTTGTTGGTAGAAACATCTTAAAATGTATATTTTTAGTTATAAATTATTTTTTCAAATGTAAAATTAATATTCTTAAGAAAGATAATTAAATGTCCACTTTTATACACCTGTCACATAAATAATAAAACTTTTACAACCTTATTTCATATTCAAATATCATTTCATAGTACGTTTTATAACTAAATCAAATTCTTAAATCGGAAATCGTCGTTCAAAAGTCGCATTTAGCTAACCGTTTTAAATTAATCCAATTAATGAACCGATTAATAATCGATTAAGAGTGATGTATGGAATCTGAATTCCTAATCGAGAAAATACTGGTGATGGTGTAATCGAGTAAATTTTACACAGACGGCATATTTTTGTATGTATGGATATGAATTTATGAGGTAAATTGAAGTTGCTTCTTGGTCAAAACGGCAACAATATTTTAACAAACTTATATTTGTCATAACATACAAAAGATTAGTTAATTGGATTGTTTTCGAGGGATATTTTCAACTAACAAAAACTAACAGAGTCATTATAATACATATCAATTAAGACGTACAATGTACATATAGATCTTGCGAAAGAAGTGACGGCTAACATTGATGACAAACACAAAAATGAATGCGAAATGACAGCAAACCGCACCCGAAATGACTTAAGAAAACTCTTTCACGGACTCTTTGTATTACAAACATCCCGATCTAATCTTCATATATCAGTCTCAAAAACCTTGACGAAACGTTCATAAAAATTCATTATAACTTCTTCGAAATAACCCACGACGATTCCTCTGTCGGCGTTCGTTACACAAAACGCAATTTTCTCAAGTCAAAAACACATTAATCACAAACACAAGTGACGTTTAGAAGTAGCAAAACAAATTGACAGTCCTTTTTCAAGTATTAAAGTTTATTCATAACAAAAAAAAGTTAATTAAGTTTTAATAGAAAACGAAACAGGAGGTTACTGGTAGCCAAAAATAGGCGGGGTTGTTGTAAAATTTAATTATTTTTTTAAACCCTAATGGTTTTTGTTTGAAACTTTATGCCGAATGTAAACAGTTAGTAGCGTTTTCTTATGATGTGTGTTCTGAATTAATGTGGCTCGTTATTTATGGAGATGTTAGTTTTTTTGTTAGCAACAGAAGTTTTAGTTCATTAATTAATAAACTCATTAATAATCTCTAATTTGTTCTAAAGGTGCAACTGTATGATCAATTCTCTAACAATAAAAACTGGAATACAGGTGGCCCTTATATTTCAATAGATTCTATTTTTTACTATATTAGGTACCATTATTTATGCTGTGTTTTTTTCTTCACAATGTTTTACGCAAGAAACCATATTTCATACCAGTTAACCAATATTCCCTATCTTCACTCAAATAACATGGAAAAAATACTGCCTATTGTTATCAAAAACCACTATTAATTTGTCAAGAAAAAATCTTTCGGACCTTCATAACTTTAGCTCAGAAAAATGGCAACGGCTCAAATGTCGTCCAATGTTTGTTTACACGGGAGTTTCTTAAAACCAGAGTTACAATGGTTCGTAAATTGTTGACAGAGTTGGTCGTATGTCGCTTCGAGGTTCACTTTATGACTCCATTGAAGCCTTCGCCTGATCGTTTTCACTAAACGTATTATTGTATACCACAAGCAGTTTGGAGGTCGCCAAACCTCAAGCTTAATGATTTACAGGACACCGCAGCAGTAATTCTAACGGAGAGTTCGGAATTGTCAAAAATATTTTATGGGAGGCGGCGCGACGAATCGATTTAATCTCATTTCTGTCCTTTTGACTAGCTCTGGAGTGCGGTTTCGCTTTCGAAATTGAGCTTTTGTTTCTTATCATCGTTCTGTTTAAGAATTTACGAGTTGATTAGATTCGGATTTTTTTATTTATTCTTTTCACTAGTTTTTTGTTTTGAGTCCGTTTTGAACTAACACTCGTTTCTATTGAAGATGACCAACGTATTGTTTGAACTGCTGGACTAGGGGTTTTGGAATGAGAGAGAAGTTGTAGTTTTATTTCAGCCCATGAGTGGCTCGAGAATTTCAGATTCTCCCTTTAACGGTTGTCACTAATTTTCTAAACACGTTGGTATTTACGCATGCGCAAGCGTGAATATCTGATGATGCAGATGCGTGCACTCCTTATATACCTATGTATACGCATTTACGCCGACACTCAAATCGAACTTCAAACAGACCGACAAATCTGATTTTAATAGTGACGCTTTTATCGATACAGCGAATGTTTTAAGTATACTCGCTCCTTAATAACTCGCAGTTTTAATTGGTTTATATAAATCATTATTGCTCGTAACAACTAAAAGTGATTTACTGTTGCCATGACAACACTCGTCATTAAATCATCCCAATGACATTTCAGCGCAATGATATTCTTTTGTCATTTACTTTATGAGGATTTTTAATGAGATATTTGAGATTGAAAAATATGATTTTATCTCTTTCACGGGCGTAATCTTCATCAAGGTTTCCTCGCGTGTTGTAAATATTGGGGCTTTTAAAACTGACGTGGGCTTCTGAGTAATCTGCTTTATAAACGATATCTTTAATGTCTTTATGGTATCCTTAATCAATGGATTTAATTTAAGTAGATCGGTAGTTTTTCCTTGTTTCTTATTTATTGTCGTGATAAAATACGGAAATGAACGCGAACACGCATTTTATCTTAAAATGCCTAACGTTTCGGCGCAGATTGCACTCACCAATGTCGCAGGCTGAAGTTGAATAAATAAAGTCTGCTTCCGAAATGTACAATAGCAATTGAAATAGAATAATGTCGCTATATGTTTGAAGTATAGCTCAACCTGATCCATAGAATATCAATCGTAAGACATTTTTTTTACAACAATGACAAGACAACTACAACCATACTTTCTACTAAAGATAGATAATTGTAAGCAATGGTATCAAAAGAATAAAAAAATGTGTTTTTTCCGACGATTTTTTCCGTTACATAAACACACAGTAGACACTGTAGTACAAACTCTACTGTAAGCTATTAATCATAATTAAGTACTATAATCAAAGTATTTAGCCTTCCGAGTGCAATGAAACGTGTTTACTGAGACAACATTGTTGCAGAATACACATACGATAAATATACTAGGTTTCTGGAACTTTCTTATTAGGTTTTATCATTTAGCTTTATGTAGGCTGAATATCTGTAATAAATATTTATTATTCGGAATTGATTCCCAGTCGGGTAAAATACTATTGGTCTTTTCAAATTTATAGGTATAACAATATATCAATGTAGTATAGCTAGTAGTATAGCTCAATAGTAATAGCCCAGAGTAGCCCAGAGTTGAGTAATGAGCACCTATACGGAAATAGGCTCGCCCCCTATTACATGGGTCTAACATTTTAAATGGCAAAACGAGGGTTAACGACACCTCTACCTACACCATCAGGTGTAAGAGGCGTACTGTTATATACATACATGTACAACATCTGTCTGGTCTGGTCAGCTGCCGTGGTCTGTGTAACCTGTGCGTAAACGTCAAGAAAACCAGAGAAATCCATGCCCCCGTTAATACTAGTAAAGTTCATGGCTACTAGGCGATCTTAAGAAAAAAATACATCACTAGTGACCATACAGAAGTACAAAACATTATGTAAGTATATCAGAAAAGTTTTGACATTAAAAGCGTTCGTCCCATACACTTTCATAATACATTCATAACTACAAAAACCCTCTTTGTTACAAGTCTTTCAACAGATCAAGCTATTATTTTTCCTATTACTTATACACACCATTTCGGGGTTCATTAAGCATCAAATAGACGGACAGGTCGTTTTTCATACGCATTGTTTGTGTCGATCAGTCTTTAACTAGTGTTTGCTTCTCAATTTCACTCTGACACGTTGAGACAAAGATATTAATTGAACTTTGTAATGAACGTAAGTAATGATCGTGGAGTAGTTAGTGAGACTGGATATTTTTAGGATTGTTTACTTTTTTAATATATGCATTTGAAAGACGGTTCTGATCAAGAACCTTTTTTGTATTAGTGTGTTTTACAGTTCAGATGTGCAACTTGCGAATACTAAATAATGTTTACGATGTGACAAATTTTTCAAATACAGGCTACATAGACTCTTAAACATATTTTTTACTTTATTTTGATAGCTATGTTAGACAGAACACTTACTCTTTCTGCTTTCTGCGTTCTTTTTTAAACTTAACTAAACATTCATAAAATATCTTTCCTGTAAGACCTTTTTATAAATGTTTAGTTATCATCCTTTAAACCCACATTCCCTCCATTAGAGATTTTAGTTCCCCAATTTTTAACATTATCAATCCACAAAAAAAATGTAGTAACGTTCGACTCCTCAACTTTCTATAACCACCATAACTTTGTGCCAGTCAATGGGATCTATCAAAACTAGCTGTAGGCGATTCTCGTGACTTCTGCGATTGCCCCCCGATCTACAATATATTATGTTTGTTTTTAATTAGCTGGCATCACCCATCAGTCGTTTTGTCATACCTTCAATGGATCAGAAAGCGTGCAACATTAGATGTATTGTGTTTTGTGATGTTTGATTTTGTGTGGGTTTGTTTTTCTTATTCTGATTAAGCTACGTTCCATAAGATGCTGTATTCCTAAAAACTGTTTAGTTCCTGTGTAATTTAATAACATTAAGGTTTTACGTAACTTTTGTGATCGAGATAATATATGTTATCGCATCATGTTGATACCGTTAGTGTTGTTTTATCTTAGAATAAGTGGTTTGCAAATTTTTGTACTCTGACGAGTCAATACCAAATCCCGTTTAGCACCAGTTGTAGCATGCCTTTAGCATCTTTTTGCGTATACTGCTTTTGGGTCTACTGAGTCATGTATAGAATGGTCCCTAATATGACACACCGAAAGAACATTTTGTCAACTAGTTATAATTTATTGCTGCGCGTACCTAGCAAATCTCTTTAGCAAAATGTAGTCTATAACTAAAGTTAAAAAGCCTAACATTATTTTTAAACAGCTATTACCAATACATTCACCTCAACTTTAACAATATCGGTACAACAATTCACGACCAGCAGGCATTACCCTAAGGCGTAAGCGTGAGCGACACATTAATTAGTCCGCATTACCTTCAGTGAGCTCCCCATAGATGGCGTTACCGTTCTATGGCAAGACAAATGGGTACGCTCCGTTCAGTTTCTGTGGCGTGGGAAATGAATTATGGGTGTCAGATTGCGATGCGAAAATTGAGGCGGTTATTAAATAGCTTGCGGTTCTATGATTTTGATTCATTTGAGAAGGTTTGTTGGTCGTGTTTTCTTTAACGGTTTTTATACCAAGCACTTACCTATATGTGTCAAATATTTATAACTCTACAGTACGCGACGCATTTGCAATCCCAAATTTTAGTAACCAAGTGATCTTACTAAATTCCAGCAGGTCTTTTGGGCATAAAGCTATAGTTTTTAACATTTTGTTGACTAACATCTAACCTAGTCATTGGTAGAATTATTTTCAAGCTCCCAAGGAGCTTCAAAATGAAAAAGCTCACATTTGGAATACAAAAGGTGTTTTCTTTCTAATCCATATAAAGTGTTTCGTTATTTCCATCTGCATCTGCTGTTTTTATGCAGCAATGGTTAGTAAAGTCAGAAAACCAAAATCAAATAAATCAATATACTTTCCTAATAAGCAACAATACAAGGGATCAAGAGAAATCCGACTCAATCTAAAAAACTACACAAACAACAATTTTTAAATATTTTATACAATTTTTCATTGTCAACGTGTACTAGTTGAAAATTTGTGGGAATGCTGCAGAATGGCCAGGGGGCATTTTCTAATAGTTTCTGTTTTAACCTACCAAGTAATGTTTGCAGTTGTAGCCACCTTAGTAAGTTAGAAATAAGGGTGATTTTTGTTTGTGTTGTTCTGTTGTTGGTATTGTAGGGGTCGGATCGTGGCCTAGCTATTTAAATTGAGCCTCTCCGGTGGAGCCTGACGCAGCAGGGAGTACACCCTTAATTGGGAGCGCAATATGTTATATCTTCAACTTGAAAGTACGGTGTTCTTGGTTGAGATTGGTGTCGGTGTTGAGGAATTGCTCCAGTTTAAATAAAGGTTTTTTTGTATATTCGTGTTATGTAAAAGTAGGTAAAATTAACATCAAAGATCAAGATTCGATAATTTTAAAAAATACATCTTTCGTAAGATTTTGAAATACACTCGTATGTTTTGTAAATTACGTATTCTTAATTTTCTGTTATATACTCAGATTTTCAGACATTGCTGTAGTACAGCGAATTTAAAATAAGAAACAATAAAAGAAGACAAGTGAGTTATTTATGCCACTTACGGATGAATTCTGTATGCTCAACCACATAGATTGCCAGAATGAAGAAACGTGAAATCAGGAACCAAATATTTGATAATACCTCACTTATTTTAAGTTTTGAACGTAAGCCAATTCTCTCCTTCATGACTGCACTGACTATAGTTACATAAACTATACTAATTATATCTATAGTTCGAGACATTATCATTTTCAATTGGCATCCGTAATATTAAAAAGCAGACTTTTCAACACTAATAACTGTCGTTCAATGTATTTTGTCACATATTCAAATGGTATTTCGAAACATTACTGAAGTTTCATATTAATTGCTTTAAGCGATGTGTATGTAGATATTATATTTTTAAACAAATAGCTATAAGATTGTAGGAGTTAGAAATTATTGTATTATACTTTAGCATAGAATTTTATAATTATTTATTTATGTTACATCCATCCATAAAAATATATTTTGATCGGTAAGGGTTTATGGTGTGATTACGCTATGGTATAACGGTAAACCGATTTTAGTCATGTGAAGCAAGGATATGGAAAATCTGGGGTTAAATAAAGCTAACTTTGTTTTCCTAAATCAACCCTTAAACCTTTCAAATACAGGTGGAATCATAAACATATGCAGGGCTTCGCTAGTCAGCTAGTTACCATTAATTTTAGTTTCTAATCCTTAATCAGAAGATTGCAGTAAGATTTCTA
This sequence comes from Anticarsia gemmatalis, assembly GCF_050436995.1. Classification (NCBI taxonomy): domain Eukaryota; kingdom Metazoa; phylum Arthropoda; class Insecta; order Lepidoptera; family Erebidae; genus Anticarsia; species Anticarsia gemmatalis. The sequence continues at coordinate 7,847,476 of NC_134760.1, forward strand.
GCTCCAAAGACAAATAGCCGCCTACTGAACCAATTAACAACTAAACAAGTATTACAAATTGCACAAGCGAATGAAACACTAAGTTTATGTTTAAATCTGTCATATTACTCACCGACAAATTGTTTGATATTACAAATCTGTTCATTTTGCCTACATTTGTCAAACAAGTGATTAATTTATGACAATTTGTACTGGTCCTATTGAAAATGAATGTTGTTGAAACCTGTTGCAATGTTGTTTGGTATTGTTTAGATTTGTAAATCTGTGTCTGTCCATTATTCAGATTGGCAAGACGCTTTCTCGTTTGTAGGTCAAATCAGATTCTATTTGCCTCCTTCAAACTGCGTTCTGTAGGTGTGTATGAATGATCTGTGGAGAATATTTGACTTCCTTATGCGAAAAATTGTGAAATTAAAGGGCTGTTATAGTTTTTCTGAATTTCTCTTTTCATTTGATTTATTTCTATCTACTTGTTGTGGATATTAAATAAGAAGTTGTCTTAAAGATTTACTGTACCCAATACGTTACGTAAACAATAAAGCAAAATTTTATAATATTTTAATAAATATAACTTTAAATAAATAATAATTATGTCAAGCTTAGTGTATTGAAAATTAATCAAACCATCGCTTCGGAAGATACCAAACAATACCTTTCTTTTGATCTCCAATGTCAACACAGATACATTTCTCAGTAAAAACCATAACAATTTGATGTCAAACTTATGGCGTATGGTTTAGTGTTGGGGCATAAAAGACGCTGTCCAGCTAATTGTTAAAACCTTATTATTTCAAGTTCATTGCGTGCCAGTGACTATGCGACAGGTTACGACTTCCTCGTAACTGCGAATGCGACTAGGGATGGGACAGACTCTATCATAAAGGCAGGAGATTTAATTGAAGTAATTATCATCTTTAAAATTTAAAATATATTTAAGAACTATTTGTGACACTGAGAGAGACACGTAGCTTTGTACCTAAAGCTTAATTTTATCCATTTTGGGTACGGAAATAGAGAATGAATAACATTTTTTAAAACACGGCACCCCTTTTTTAAAGGTCAATATTTCTTTTCCAATTATACAGATTTTTCTTGTAAATTTATCAACATTACATTTCTTACGTTACTTTTAATAAAAAAGCTATCGATATAAAGTCAGCGAACATGTCCCAACACTCGTGAACAATCGTAAGAATCAAATATTGATTCGAAGCCTCTCTTAATAACAGTAATAATTGCTCGTTCCATTCATTGTTTTCTCAGAGCGTGGCACTCGATAAATACCCTCGATCATCATCAAAAGCTTTATTAGAAATTGTCCGTTCAATTTCATTCGTTCATTCTTATTCGTTCACGGTAATTATGAACGAACTATTACCTATCACGTCTGAGTTGTCAATTTTACGATTCGTGTAGAATTATGAAGAGTCAGTGTTTGATAGAATGTGGATTTTGTTAGCATTTTAAAACAGAATTCATGTGAATTGATATTTGTTTGATTTATACATTGAGTAAAGAATGTGAATGAAGTTTTTGGTAGTTTTGTTTGTTTTAAATTAGTTCTACTCTCATTCTCTGAACGTATTTGATGATGCAGCACTTGTTTATTTATGCGTTAATAGACAGATAGTTCTATTTATGATACAAACTGACGACCCGAGAAATTAGCAAATGAAATAAATGTAAAAACGGTCCGTTCGGAAGACATCCGAACGGACCGTTACATATCATATGAAATAATTTATTTTTCTAAATATGGTATACATAATTGCCATGTATATACGAGTACGTGATACATTTACGACCAACCTCCTAGTTCCAAATACTGCAGTACAAACAAAACAAAACCCTACATTCATTCATACCTACATGAATTTTATTAAGTAACATAATATTCAAATTGATGATTGATTCGAACAAGGCCCAACAGTGATTGAATAGAGATACATAGTATTAGTGTCATACGCAGATGTATGACCTTTGGCCGGTGTCGACAGTTCATGTTTAAGATGAGTCTGTAGTCATTTGATGGGTTACGTTTGTCAGTGTGTCCACCCACATTGCCTTGATTGTGTACTGATTGGCTGATTCGTAATTGAGTAATGTTTTATGTAAATAAAGCTTTTTGAGTTGTGTAAGTTCTTTTAAATAGGGTTTCTTATTTCATTTTGTAATTATACATCTACTTGTACACTGACGTTGTATATCGTATACATATGTCAAACATGCAATAACTCTACACAATTTTTCTACATTCAGAAAAAGTATGTTTAAAAAAAATGATTTGTTGTCCATTTCACATATTGCTCATAAAGCACTTTAGCCTTATTGCTAGGCAAGTGTTTTTAATGAGAATGATAGATAATTAGTCCTCAAGTTCATAGTTCTAAGTATATCTATGCTCTAGAGATAGTCTGAGAGTTGCTCTAAAGGTGCCAATAGTTGCTGTTACTAACTTTTTACAACGATGTATCCTTAAACTCTTTCTCAATTATGTAGCAATTCGCAATGTAAATCAGTTTCAAATCTTAATAATATTTAAGATTAAAATCAAAAGTATGTAAAGCCATCTCAAAACTTCTCACAGTATAGCTTTATATTTTTTAGCAAAAGCTCAAGCCGCCAAAAGGTGGCAATTAGTGACAGGTGCTCTCATTCTAAAAATCATATAAATTTTACCTTTTTTCACCCACTTCAGTTTACAAAAAACTTTTTTGTTCTTTACAAAGTTTATCCCAACACCCTTTGTCAATGTCATATTCGCTACCATTTTTGTAAAATACAATGTATGGTGACATGAGGGGGTGTGTTAGTAGGGTAGCTTCTCAGTTTTAAATAATTCGGGATTTGTCCCGAATACAAAGTCGGAATTTAGTTTTCTAAATAAGTATTCGTAAAACTGAATTTAGGTGATGTTACGTTTTCTTAATAATTTCATCTGACAAGTTTCAATATGCTTAGAAGAAATTATGCACACTTTGAGGTTATTTCGAAACGACACTTGTTTACTTAAAGATTATTTTTACAATATTGATGACATCTTTATATAATATACATACTGTTCCTGATAGTTCCAAGCTAACAATATTTAGCCGAGACTAGATTTAGAACATTAATCCAAGCTTATAAAATTCTTTGTTTGCTGGTTCTCGTCCTATAAAAAACCAAGAGCATGGTGCACCCACGCACTAGTCAAAGTCATGATGACCTTAGTAAATTCGATGAGCCGCATCTCAGAAAGATTTCCGATGATTTTTCGAATCCTCTCCGTTTTTGCTACTTTACCTTTGTGCTTATTTTTTTGTTTTCCTCTGTTTGTGCGACGGCGACTAAAAGTCTGTCGTTTCACGGGTTTTTTGTTCAAATAATTTAATAAACTGCCTTTTGTAAGTTTTCAACAAAATCAATTTATCGTAAAAGAATTTAAGAACCATCTGTCAATTTGTGAGAAAATTTCCGATACGGAATTCTATTAAATAAAGTTTATAATTAAGCAGAAAATATTTTTATTAAATAATTTAACAGATGTGGAACGGTTGTAATATTTTATAAGGTTCATTGTGTTAAAATTTTTGTAATGTAGAGGTAAATTTTTAGTTCCTCATTATTAACTAAGAAAGGCTAGGCCCTTCAAAGTGTAGAAAAAGTTGAGTTAGGTGATATCATACGCAGACCATTATTAGCCAAGTATATTTTTTTATTAGACTTATAAATTCGTCATTTTTTGTTAAAACTGTATTAATGAAAAAAAAACATAAAAATTAACGTTTTTAAACTCTCGCGACCTGTACACATAATATTTTAATGCAAAATTATGATTAAGTAACCTCACCATCTTTTCATTAAATAATCAAAGCTAACTCAGCATTTGCAAGACACTTAGAAAAGAACAATATTTATACCAGCTATTGTTACCTTTAACTACATCTTTAGAACTTAATACATCACCCGCAGACTTATCAACAGCTTCAATCATCCATTTTACTCACTAAATAAGTTCTTAAACTTTACTGTTATTGTAATATGATTTTAATAACAAATCACTAACAATATTTTATATTTACAACATCTGCCCACATAGTTTAGTAAATTGAACACGGATAGTGTACGCCTCTTCAAGTAACTAAATGTATTAAAAAATATATTATTGTAGCTATGAGTTCATTTGTTTTGGGATTTTGGGATCGACTTACGCATGTGCTAATTTGTGAGTCATTTAAAGTCATTAGTGACGTCATTGGGAAAACTTTAAAGGACGATTGATGATGATATTTCTTTTATATAGACGAATAGGTTGGTAGTAAAAGATATGATATACTTTTAAAAATAATTATGAACGGAATAGCTAATAACATTGGTATCATTTATACATTTAAAGGAAAACCGTAACCGCTGCTGGTAAACTGAAAGTAATTTTTCGTGTTTAGTTATTGAAATCTCATTACAATCACTAAATGTTTAATGGTTTAAAGAAGCAGTTTTAATGCAGTATTAAGACATTGACTCCCTCGCATTAAACATTAATAGAGCTTTTAAGGTTTAATCAAAATAATGTCAATTCAGGCGCATCTCACAACAATTCATTATTTTGTAAGACATTGTGAGAATAACAAGGGTCAAACGGAATGAAAACCAGAACGAAACTCAGTTTGACAATTGTGATGACAAATATCCACTCACACCAAATAATCCAAACGCTCTATTTTCATTTCCATTATATTTTGTCATTCTTCTACATACACAAAACAGGATTACCATAAAAATGGAATCAAATATAACAAAAACTAACATATTACTTAAAAAAATATGAATAATAAAAAACTTGGTCACACTAATCATAAGCAATTTGGTATAAACGCACGAAATCGGGGTAAGCTTTGTGTCCAACGTTAATGTTCTCGATTCTGTTTAGTTGATTTCTATAAAATATTATAAATGAGACGGCTACCACTAAGAGAATGACCAAATATTATACACACAGGTACGGCAACAAAAAAGTACGGCACTCATATTTTGATATAACGCACTCCCGGTGCAACACTGTCACTTTTGTAAAAAAAAACAAATCTATAGATATGTTATAAAGTCATTGTTGTGTGAAGTTTCAACGTTTTAAATGCTTCTCCTGAAAAACTACATTTTTGCATAAGTGACAGTATTGCACCGGGGATGCGATAAAATATTCTGATGTTAATTTACCTTAAGTCTGATTTTCCCTGTCCCCTCTGTCCGGGTAACTTTACCTGAGAAATAAATTTATTATTGTTGACAGATATTCTATGCATTATTATGTTATTTAAAGTATGCGAAAGAATTATAGTTATTCGCCTTTTATTTATTCATAGTGTAATGGTATACTCGTTGTCCTATTTAAATAGGGGTAACACACAAAGGTTTGACGTGCTATTTATTTGCAACTGTGTTACGTGAGTTATGAACTAAAATGTTTTTGGTACTTTTACAGTTTACCGTACACCTTACGCAATACGAGTCCAGAAAAATGGAATATTCTTTATATTTTATTCACTGCTGGAGCTCAACAGGTAAGCATGAATAAATTGTGTTGCCGATGACAAAGCCGACACAGTCGGACTACGTTTTTCATAAAGTGTCGGCCTGTTAAACATTTTTTATTTGGCCATTTGCTACCAACTGCGTGATATGAAAAATGGATCGTAACCGTACCCTTTTCTCGTATTTTTTTTACATCGCCTTGAATAAATCATGTCATTAAAATTTAATAGTCACGCCACAAGTCGAGTTAGTTAGATCTTTTGTTGTTCGAGTATCTTTTCATTCGATTGTTACTATTTAGGGCTATTGTAACCCGTCTATGGTTAAATCGACTAAATGCCGACTTAATTTCATTAATCGACTTCTTTGTACGAATTAAGATTTAATTGAGTCAAGCTTGCTTTTATAAGCTTTGTGTTGGTTGAATGTGAGGAATTCGAGTTATTCGATGTGTTCGAATGTGTCTTAATGACGGACATGTGTTTTGGATGCGCGTGCTCATTGTGTCTTGAATCTGATAAGTCATACATCACGTTATTGTGGTTTCAACGAGGCATTGTATCGATTTTTGTGATTGGTTTCACGGTTTTTAAAGAGCAGCTTGTGGATTGATGTAGGTGTTTATTGTTTGTATGTGTGGAATTTTAATAGCTGGGTTTTACTGACTTGTGGCAACCATTCTATTCTGCGTTGTAGTAAGGAATGTATAAACGCTGTACAATACATTATCTCTGAGCTTTCGGAGTAATTTCGGGACATAATGCTTTACATACTCATAGTGTACTTATAATATCATGAAGAAAAAAGTAGTTCACATTCCTTCCCGTTTTATCTTTTATATTTTCCCTTAATTTGTATTAGCTGCGAATAACAAGAAAAGAAAATTATCCCAGTTTAATAAAGCAAATCAGTAACTTTTACTCGTCTTCCATATCATTAATAACATCGTAACCATGACTCACCAAAAACAAAAATCAAACAATCACACTATCGAATCGATTTTTAAATTCGAATACAAATTCGGCATCGATTTTTTCCATCGATATCAAAAAGGTGTTGGGCGGGATCGGTACGAGCAAGTCATGTGTGTGAGTGAGGGAACGCGAAGGGGGAGGGAAGAGGAGGGCGGGAGGAGCCGAAGGGCAGAGGTCACGCAAGCCGGCACTGTCTAGTGATGAGATTGATAGCTAAAATAATATTTATATCATAATTTTTACTGATATTTATTTTAATTTATTCGTAGAACAGGTTGCGGTGTCAATGTTTTGGTACAACGAAGATGTATGCGCGGAAATACATGACAGCCTATGATCTTCTAATAAATAAGAGTATCGCCTACGTTAAGATTCCAAAGTTATGACTGTTTTTTTGAGTATTTGCTAGAAATTTTGTTGTGAATACGGTCGTTTTGAACTATAAACTGACTATGAAAATTCTGGAGCCACTATTCGTGAAATAGGGGGAGGGAATTTAATACGATTTTTTATTTGCTAGTGTTGCAATTTTTAGTAATATTTCCTTAAACATTTATTTATGTTGACCAGTTATTTTTGTTTTAGACATATAACCATTTCTACTCTGGATATTGTACAGAAACTGCTTAATCAAACCCCTAATAAGCCTCGCTATTTTTTATTGGCAATAAAATGAATGTAATCCATTGAGTTTGTTACCTGCATACAATACAATAAAACTAAACCAGTATATCATTAATAAATTATTTAGTAGTCACTATTTATCGATGTTTTATCGACTAAACAGAGCACATCACTACAGACCACACCTTGCTTCACCTACAATGTGGTCATGGCGAAAATGTAATTTTAATTCAACTAGTCATATGAGGATAATAGTATTATACTTTAAACGTTTTAGACTAACTTTCCTTAATCACTAAAAAATATGAAGACGTAAGAGTTATGTGGTATTTAAGCTTTTTAGGGTCGATATTTTCATAATTGACAACTCTTAATATTTCTGAAACCTCTTTCAGAAATGTTAAAGCTTACTATGGTTCGTGAAGACGAAATTTAAACAAATATTCGTCTTCGTTGATTATTATAAGACCTAAGATTTTCCAGGTGTAATGTTTGACAACGTCACTGTATTAGTAAATAAATCAGGACAGCGAGTAAAGTATATTCAAAATGTGTTATGGTCAAATGATTCCGCAAGTCAATTTCTTGAAGGTCCAGCTGTCTAAACTCCCAGATCATCTATGCACTGAATACCAAAGTGTCGTCATGAGATCTACCACTACGTTTTGATCTTTGAACACAAAAACAATGGTTTTTAAACTACTCAAAAAATAAATACATGGGTGAACATCAATTAATAAATTTCCATATAACACGAAAAAGTAGTATTTTGAGATCATTTTAATACGAAAAGAACACTTAAAATACGATTACTAGACCACATTTAATTGGAGATTCATACAAATCCCTCATTTGTGCCAAACATGAATCTAAACATCTAATAAAATTTCCTCAACGACAATAATGTTAAAAAAAGACCTCTTATTTCAAAACGACGACACATAAAGAAAACTAAATTATATTCAATGACAAGAACACAGCATTCTAACTGATGGATAGTACAAAACAGTGGTTCTAAACTATACTCGAGCCATTACAAACGTGCGAGATAGACGAATAAGATATGACATAGTTCGCACGTTTGTAATGCATCCAGAATAACAAAACATTTTACAAAAGGTATTGCCTTGTCTTCCTTGCTTCCGGTGTTTTACATAAATTAATATTGTAAAGTACGTATCTAAGCAGCTTATTTATGTAAGCATACTTTTTAACCGTAAATAGACGTCATAATAATATTTTATTATCAGAAATTGTTTGTAAATAATAACTGCGTAAAAGTAGTTTTCTGGCAATTGTTTAAACCATTTGACAATATTATTGAGTCTAACCTTACTCATAGAATTATCTGCTGTAGCGTGATTTTGTATAGACGGTACTGTCGAGTATCGAAAGTTTGACATTTAGAATGTACTGCCAAAATTGTTCCTACGACGCCCGCCAGAGGCGCTGATTGGGTGAAGTTCCAAGATTGACAGCCACTGGTAAATAGACCTACGGCGACGAAACGTCACGGTGTAAAGTTTCAATACATCGATAAAATAAAAAGTTCGATGCAATCTCTTTCGTTCATTCGATGTCTGTATGCAAATAGGAATGAGAAACAATGAATGGTTCCTGCTGATAATCTTTTGATTTTACATATTAAATGTTTGATATCACGAATCACCTGTAAGGTGTCTAAGAGAACGATTGTCTTGTAGTCCATTTTTTTATTGGAGTTATGTAGTTTTGATTATGTTTTATTCTTTTTAGAAGTGGAAGAAGTGTGAAGATTGCAGATGGTTTATTAATAACAGATATTGTACAAAAATATTTTTATGTTTAAGTTTTGTTTTAATACGTTGTTTGCATTTTCTTTACTTCTAGCATCTTAAAAGAATGAGATGAATAATATAAATAGAAAATGGAAAATGAAGAATGGACTTCAGGTTTAATCCCTCCCCTGTGTGGAAGGAGAATCATGCCTAGTCTTGTAAAAAAAAAGAAATGTGCCACAATGTCAATTATTGCCAATATTTTGATATACATATACTGGCATATAGGAAATATAAATGTATTCGGGAATCTTAAATGGCACAACTGAAGAGCATTTTGATAGCCTACAAAAATAGCAAACCTAAAAAATCTGAGCTGATTCCTATAACATTTAAATTTAAATCATTTACATATAAATTTAAGCGTGATCGCGAACAAAACTTTCTAAATCCTTATACATAAAATACGCCAATAAGTAACAATTCCAATACTTAACAAGTAATAGTCTAACAAATTGTTTCTACTTTACAGCCGTTATTCAGTGCACTTCGATGTCATCGTACAGCCAATATTTCCCGTAATGTATAGAGGTTTTATATCAAGCAACGACAAATTTAATAGTAAACATCTGTAGCGATGGTGGTTACAAATATATTGTGTTCTCGACTTATCCTCGCTAGCCAACTAGCATTTACAACTTAACGTACTGGTTAAGGCGAAGTGTATTTGAATTTGTAATAGTCGTATCGTGTTGTTTTCTGCTTTGCTTTTTGTTACAACTTAGATTTGAAATTATCATTTTTTCTCGCATGCGAATATTAATAACCCGGAGTTTGGTAACGTAAATGGCAATAGGCAATAAAACAATTATCTGGCATTAACATTACGTAATTATTAGGCTGACAATTACTATATTGTCCTGTTTGTTACGATCTCATTTCTATGAACTATTTTTATTTAGTTCGCCTTACATTCGATCGTCTCAACATGCTCTGAAAAATTGTTGGCAACATTTAAAACGAGCAGTTAACAGTTTTTGCCTGACAGTTAGGTACACACAGGCTTCAACAGAAAAATAGTTTTATGGTTCAGAAAAATTAATAGCTTTGTTCTTAATGTAATCAGTAGGTGCTGAAAAAAAAGTTCCAAAAGAGGCATTACTTTAACCCGATTGATATCAGAATAGTATAATATTCAGATTTCTATAGTTGAACCTGTGCCTTAACACTGCGTTGTACAAGTGGAGCGATAGATGGCGTTCACAAATAGGCGCGCGCGCCGCTCGCGGGCAAACGCAACGAGCTGTCGACGCGCTCTCGACGAATGTTCACTGCACTCGTGTCGCATAAACGTGTATGTGATTGTTTTGTTGTATTTTCTTCATATTTCAATGTGATTAAATCTTGATGGATAAAAATTGATCAGAATCCTACATCATAATTTGAAACTTTTTATAGGTCAATGGAAAAAAAGGAGGCCAGAGTTTCATGGTATCCTACCGATTGAAGTAGAAGAAGGAGGTCGTATTGATAGAATTAATATACTCTAATATAATACGAGTGCCCATAATAATCAGTTACATATTATTATGTACATTAAAATGACGCTTCTGAACTGATAGGTTAAATTTCTGATTGAAAGAATATTGCCTGAAGAAATTATAATCATGAAGTGTTAATATACAACACCTTGTAAATTTTCAATCAAAAGTAATGGAAAATTTCAAATAATCATAATTTTACGTATTCTTTTAAATTCCACAATAATCTCTAACAGCCTTATTCGCGTGGATCGTCCGAAGGCTTTGTAATGGCGTTACAATGGCGTAGTTTGTCGAACGTTTGACGCGACCCCTGACTTATGCTCTCCTGCGTCCACAATCCACATCAAAACATGACCTGTCCTACAACCGTACAAATGAACATTGACAATTTGTTATCTAATATACTTTTTTGGGGTCTATGAGCATAATAGGGTATTTCACTGGGTCAACAAAAAAAACTTGTGTAGATTTTATATCGAAATGGTCAATTTATGTTATACTAGCTGACCCGCGCAACTTCGCTTGCGTAACCTAAAATTTTCCCCGTTTTTGTAACATTTTTCGTTGCTTCTCCGCTCCTAATGACTGTAGCGTGATGTTATATAGCCTATAGCCTTCCTCGATAAATGGGCTATCTAACACTGAAAGGATTTTTCAAATCGGACCAGTAGTTCCTGAGATTAGCGCGTTCAAACAAACAAACAAACAAACAAACTACAGGTCTGATTTGAAAAATTCTTTCAGTGTTAGATAGCCCATTCACCGAGGAAGGCTATAGGCTATATATCATCACGCTACGACCAATAGGAGCAGAGTACCAGTGAAAAATGTTACAAAAACGGGGAAAATTTTGACCCATTCTCTCTTATGTGACGCAAGCGAAGTTGCGCGGGTCAGCTAGTTCAGTCATATTGATCCTGCCGAAATTACTGTACTTGTGTTTGACGTCATTTACTTTAACGGTTCTTTGTTAAAAATCGTTTTACTCTTGCTTTATTTTTCAGAATAAGTTAGGTTACTAATATACAACAAGACTTAAACGATTTTGAGGTTGGCTGACTCTACAACTATACCATATGGGGATGCATTAGCAAAGAAGAAAGAGCGAGAGAGAGTTATTGTATTGTACAATTGTCGTTCTTATGTTTGAATTTTTCGTGATGACGGAACTCTTTCCCTGCAAAATAAAATACTTTTAGTCAGCAATTCTTTAACAAAATCTGTTCAACTATTGAGGGTAAATACTGTTGTTGAAAGAATTTTAAAAAAGAATTTTATAAGACCTCCTATTAAGTTTTAGGTCATGTATCGCAAAAAATAACACGCAAATCGAGCCACGCCTCTGTCCTTTACAAACTGATTATAATAATACAAAATTATGCAAATTAATTCGGCATAATTATAACTTAATCATATCACGGGGAATTTGATTTATGGTTACAAATATTACTAATGCGAAAGTAACTCTGTCTGTCTGTCCCTTATTTGTGTCTACACCGTTGATCCGATTTGGTTGTTTTGTACAAAGATAATTTGAAACCAAAGAAAGGATATACATTTAACTCATTAATGTCCCACTGCTGGGTAAGGGTCTCCTCCCGTAATAAGGGAGGGGTTAGACCTGAGGTACATTTAGCGGTAGTTTATCTATTCAATAGCGTTTAAACTTATATAAAAAAACGCTATTGAAACCGGGCATGAGTCTACCACGCTGGCCAATTCCGGGTTAGGAACATAGGATAGGTTTTATCCTGGAAAACCCAAGTTAACGGAAACTATACTGCCATATTTATAAACCACGCAGACGGCGTCGCGGGCAAAATCCAGGGTCTCTATAATTTTTATCAATGAATATTTTAATATCACAAAAGGTCAGAGCTAATCAGTTAGTTTATTGTTTTTTAGTAAAATATTCTTCGTTAATAGTTTTTTAAACCGATATTATATTGACCTCGGGCAAATAACTGTAGTTGATGAAGTCACTATGTTAAAGAATAGTATTTGCATATTAGATTATAAGGTTTAGTTTTAATTATGATTTAGCGGTAAGTTTTGTCCAAAAGTTTCTGTGATAACATTATCAGACAGGTTTTTTAACCACATAGAGTAAGTATGTGAAACTGTAAGGAAAAGTTGAGTTTTTTTAATGGTATTTTACCTATGCCAGTTACATTGTAATGAGTAAACATACAGTATACAGTATGATGCCTACTTATTGCTTATGTATGTAGATATACATCATTACATACATAAAGTATAAGTAAAACAGTTTGGAATTTGGCCAGCACGACTGTTGTGGATGCCGGACACAAGTGAAGCGAGTAGAGCCGCGTTCACAAATATTACTTCAGATTAATAATTAAGGCTTCGCGTAAATATTTTATATTTTCGGAAATTGAAATATAAAACCTATGAAATTTGAAAATGTTAACATGAACTTAGTCGTTGATAAAAACTAAGGCATTTCCTTTTCAAAGCTCTTAAAGGGAAGAAATCTAAGGTCTATTAGAGGTTTCATCCAAAACTTAACTTGTTTCTATTTGGGAAATGTTGAGTTTACAAAGATTATATGCATAGTGTGTAAACCCACTGTGTCGTTGTTGTCACAACAGCGATTTTCAGCTGTAATAATCAGCTCTAAAATTTTCAAATTCTTGTTTTACATTGCCGTCTTTCTACTTATTATTCTTATAATTTTTAGTAAAATAAATTCAATGAACACTAAACATTTCGTGAACACGCCTTAACAAACAGACGCGTGCTGTATCAAAAAGAGCTCTAAGAGAAATTTCTTCGTAAACAACGTAAGAGCAAACCGTTCTAATCTCTTCATTAGTTTGTTATCAACGCCTTTATGTCTTTGGAATAGAGTTCAATATTGTATGATAATTTATATCAGTGCTTTGGACGGATTTTAGCCGATATTAAGAACTGAAAACGCTTTGATTGAAGTACGTCGTAAGTGCACCTGGTTGACAAGTGAATCTGAATCGTAACACGTCAATTTTAGGGTTCATGTTTGAGAGAGTTAGGTGGTGGATTTTAATATGTATTTTTTCTTATAAATTATATCGTGGGAAACCGAGTCTGCCCTCAGGCATATTATGGAATTTGCAAGTGAATGGGACATAGTACAAAAAAGCAAGTGAGTGTTTCGATTAGCATTAATTCATGTACGAACTTTGACCTCTTTGAGGCGGTATTGTTATGAAGTTAACGTTATTTATACGTGTGGAAGAAAGTTTTTAATGTAGTTAATTATGTGGTTAGAGTAACGAGGAATTTTTAGGTAATTTATCGCACTTGCTTTTTAAAATAGCTGAACTTATAGTATGTAGAAACTTTTCTCGTTTACGACATGGTAATATAATGTCAAGTCCGTATTAACTTAGGACTTTTAATTTCAATAATTAACCAGAGTAACCTACCTATGGCATCGCATAAACTATCTCTACTTTTAATACAAGGTCGCTTTTTCAAAGAATCTCTTTTCGATGGAATGTATTTGATCGATTTCGAAACTAAAAACCTTCTCATAAAAACAAAAGCGTGTGTTACAACTACATACATTCATCGCAACAAAGCAATGACGCAAACGGCAAGCCAATCGCAGTCTGTAAACTTGTATTCTAAGCCCTAGTACCGACAAGCAACAATTAAGACTAAAACGGTTGCTTTGGGAGCTCATACCACAAAACCTACCGATAAGCAGCCACGTTTCCCTTTCATGCCCACATGTGCATAGAAAATTGAAACACTAAACGAGTGAAAATTTGCGGTCTGTTCCTACCTTTGGTTTTGAGTTTAAACGGTTAGGATGAGGGTCCACTTGATCTGAGCGATGCTACGTTGCTTATTCGAATGCTATACTAAATCTATAGCTTCAACGATCTTTTTCCTTACAAATTTAAACACGAGATGCGCTAATAACCCCAGCTGCCTAGTTTCTTTTCTATTTCTTCGGCCTATTTTACTGATCGAAGCAATTTTGCATGGCGCATATGTGCATTTTGGAGATACGTCGTCGATTTCGTCGCGAATATCCAAAGCACTTTCGCTGGCATTCTTTGTTCTAAAAGAACTTTTTTTCGTTTTTTATCTTCATATCTTAGCCTCGCCCATCTCTAGTGGAACCGCGTGTTTAAGTTGTACTAAAAGAGAGTTTAAAACAATTGAATTTATGGTTGAGTAGCTTTGAATTCTGCTAATGCTATAAACGTGAAAGGTACCAAGATTTACAAGAACATCATATTATTATAAGTTTGTATGTTCTTCTCAATGAACGAAAGTGAATCTGGCATACAAAAAGTCAACCTGGATTTTTGAACAGGATTTTAATTCATTCGTTATTATATCTACAGTTCGTCAAACGTATGTGGTATTTAAAATTACAGATTATTTCAACGAAATAAAATCAGTTCTTAAATAAAGGAATAATTGATACCTTCTGTGACTACGACTACTACAGTTCTTCAAAACTTAAATCAGCATTTTTTATGTAATTATAAAACTACTTTTGATCCCCACAACAACAGGAGAACAAAATAAATAATGATACATTAAAAGCTCTTTAGTACAATATCTCGGAGCACATTCCCTTAAGGCCGAACCCCGACCCAGTGCCCTTCGTTCTGATTGGAATTTATCGCCCCTACAGGCCGAGACCCGGCGTGCAGTGCACTCCTTGTTTTGCACTCATCCCGACCAGTAATAACGCGTATTAACTCTGTTGTGACGGACTTTGATAACTGCAATCGGATATTGATTCAAATTCGAGATGTTTTGGTAGGTGTTTTTAGATTTTGAGGGATGTTCTGCTAGCTTTTTGGAGTTAATATCGCTTGTAAAATTCTATAAAATCCTTAAGTCAAACGTCGCGTCTAGTTACCGTTACTGAAAGCGAGGCCTATGCTCAACTATGGGTAGAAATGGGCTGCAAAGTATTGTGTAGTGTTTCCCTTAGTTTGCTTGAGGTTCTTGCTTGACGGTTGATCTAAGAAATCATCAATCAATCTGAATTAGTCTATGGAGGCCATTGAAAGCTTAGCGGCTGAATGGAACACCGATCTAGTGTGACAACGGCACCCATTTGATTTAAAATCTGGACTTTTTTATGTAGACCAGTGCACGAAAGATAGGGGAAAAGTATTGTAATAAAAAACTAAAATATACACAACATTTTTCATGAACCTTATTCTCAAGCAGTATCAAAAAATGCGTGTTCGCGTTAATTCCCGTATTCTATTATACATTAAACATGCAACGCGAGAGTTTAAAAGTTATGGTCAAGCAGTATCATTGTAGCTTGTATTATTATACAGGTTACAATGATAAATTGAAATTGTTTCGTATTTACTACAAGCAACTTGAATCTAACCTTTAAACTAAAAGAATACGAAAGTAAAATCCAAAAATGGCAAACAAAGATCGCTATTTTAGTGACAAAGTTCGCTATCACAATCTGTAAAGGCAAGTACAAAAGCGGTACAATAAAAAGCTTTGCGATGGGAGTTTACAATTCTAATCGTTGGAGAAACGTGAAGAAATCCACCCACAATGCGCGTGCGCCGGCGTCTGGCGGAAAAAAATGTTTAAGGATCTATATGGAGTAGATGATACTGTATGTTTTTTATTTAGTCAACTATTCTACTTTGTGTCGCTTGGAATATCGATGATGACGGAGTTTTATATAAAGCAGTGTAGTTTTTTTACGATAATTAACTAGTATAGGTACATGTTAAAGATGTCTGTTTATCTTAAAAATAGCGCAGTTTTAAAGAAAATCAAAGTTTAGCAATATTATTTTGATTACAGTTTTTCAGGTTTTTCAGTTTATATACGTAATATACTTACGTATTTGAATAGACCGAATATACGTTTTATAATAGACAGATTTTTTGTTTTACATGATATTTAATTTTGTCTTGCTAATCATGATGATCACTTGATTGATGGCTACATTTTGTTTAAGGTGTTTTATCAGCTCAATATAGGTACTATAATGATGCGCCAAATAATAATCGACATTGTGAACCTACGTCCGACCAAATTCGCTAATTTTGATTTTCTTTATTTATGCTCATATATTTTTCTCACGGTATTATAAATATTTGTGTTCAGTGCGTTTTTTATACATAATTTTAGGTGGAAAGAACAAAAAATAGCGTACAATAACATACGTAGGTGAATAAATAAAAATACCTATATGAAGATCTCTCTCAGTCGTTAGGAAACCAACCATATTACAGTCTGTTGTATAAACTGTTAACTACAGATTCCTACAAAAAATCACCTTTTTTTATAAACTTGTTATTTGGTCTCTGCCTACCCCTATGGGGAAAAGGCGTGACATTATGTATGTATGAAACAAAGAAACCTCCATCCATATAACCATATAATAATATAGCGGTGCAAAATGATAATAATATCTCGTTAACAAAAGTTCACTTGTTCCAGTATTCCTTTCAAATCACCTTGTATAATTACGAGTACCGTATCAAATACAAATTGCAAAATAACAACATATTAATCCTGCACGTAATGATCTATGATTCCCAACCAGATGATTATGATTTCAATAATCCTTAAATGGTCGGGTAGATGGTACAGTTGCTGTCTGTTACTCACATAAATTGGTATTGATTTTATCAGGCTGGGTTTTTCAACAATAATAATATTATAAAAACAGAAAATTAAATGGTATTGCGATGCTACTAAAACGAAAACTTATGAAATTGCTTCAGACATGATTTATAACTTAATTTTAAGATTAGACTAATTATTAGTGTCTAAGAATATGGCAGAGTCGAATTAATAGGAAACGATGGACCTTAAAATAAAGATGTCCAAGAGTACTTATAAATTATTAATTGAAGGGGTTCCAAAGAAAATTGTTCCAACTAACTCACGGACAACTTTTCAAGTTCAGGCCAAGATGGAAAAAATATCATAAAAATAACTTCAAGATGTTAGACTTTATTGCAGCCAGTAACAGGATAGTATACCCTACATAATGGCTACCGATTAGCCTGTTTCTCACAACAGTACCATGAGAAATTCAATCAAACTGACTATTTTAATGGCCTTCCGATTGCGCCACAATCAATATTATTTTTCCCACTGCAGTACGCTGTCATTAAGTGTATCATTTGTTCTTGTTTTTGAGTTATTATTGTTTCTTATTATCGAGTTTTGTTCAGCTAAGAGTGCGGTTAATCTTTGTTTGTTAAGCATCGGATTTTCGGTTAAGAAGAAAACTTTTTTTTAAGAATTCCGCTTTCGAGGCAGTCTGCTGATTTGAAGAGTATCTTTACATTAACGATGGTTCTGGTGTTTGTTCAGCACTACATAATGCACTGAGGGAGCTTTGCCGTTCATTTGCCTCTAATTTAGATACTTTTTGATGGAAGTCGTTACTGTTGGTCATCGACGGACCAGTTTTAAAGCCCATTGCTGACCGATTAAAAGGCAAGAGTTTCGTACCTTAATGAGAAAGGAGTTAGGCTGAGTCTTTAGAAAGACCAGTCAATGTTTTTTCTTTTAAAAGACCCACAAATCCCTGACGTTCAATACCATAGTACACTGCACGATATAATCTTGTACTCCAGTATATCCCACATAAATTGTCAAACATCTCAGGCATTCAAAAATTAGCCTAAAGCCACAACGAGGCGAGGTTGCGTGCGAACACGGGTAGCGTCGTAACACGCAACCGCCGAGTGATTTAAACATAACTTTCAATGACTAATGACGTTTATTAAGGCAATCAATTTATTGAATTAACCGATTGAGATATCCTTAAGGATCGTGATTGTTTTACGCATGCGATGTAACATCTGCACGGTACACGGAATTAAAATTGGATGCAGGGTTTGGGTGTGAAAGTTTTAGATGATTATATTAACGTTGTAAGCAGAATTAACTATGTATTTCGACAAAAAAATTGTTGAACTATGCTCCAATCACAAACCTAGCCGTTGCTGACATTTCTTTCATTTCTGGAATATTTTTTTAGTGACTATTTTTTTTTCTAGTATAATGAAATGGGTGATTGTACAAAATTAAATGTCTGGCACTTCGAGGAATAACAGTCGAGATATAATAAAACCAAAAGTATTTTTGCGAGATATAATTTTAGTTTGATAGACCAATCAATCTACGCAGTAGCGTACACGTCATAAGCCAAATAGTTACACAAATTGAGGGCAATTTGAACACTAATGTTCTTATAATGATCGCACAAAACAATCTCGGTCCTAAGTTCAAGTAAAAGGTAGCTTTTATTAAGTGGGAACTAACACGCGATCTCACTCCAGAGCTTTTAATATTGTTGTAAACAAATTGCGATTAATGTGAGAAATCTGTTACTGTTTGTTCAAAGATGTCGATTGAAAATAAATTATTAAAGAAAAAGGTTTAAACACGCACGCTATAGGATAAATTAATTTAAAGGTTACTTTTTATAGGCTGCTGTTTGGTAAATTTTATGAGGTACTGCTGTTTTAATGCTTTTGTTCTGTGGGAATTTTATTTGAAATTTTACTTTATACTTTTTAAGTCGCCTATCGGTGACACTCATATTTTCTACATACTAAGTCTAAGATTTTCACATTGCCATTACTAAATGAAAAGACTTTCTAGCGTTTCAAACTTCATGATAAAGTCAAAAGGGTTTAATGCTTGCAAACTCTAGTCGTTAGCTTAGCAATAACACATACTTATATATTGAGAAGCATTACATACGATTTCCATTTACAAAAAGCCTTTATCGTACGTACATTTTTATAGCAAGGTAAGCTCAAGTCAGTAGTTTCGGGAATACTTGAGTAAGACATACATCAATGTCTTTTTGCGTATTCCGTGATGGTTTATTATCAGGATTCAAAGTAATAATTATTATCATTGACAAAGCAATAATATAAAACTTAATGTCTTGCACATGACCGATGTATTAAAGGTTGTAGTCATCTCGAAAACAATATATTATCATTTGATTACGAAACATTTGATATTATGACAATGTCTTTATAGTTCCTCACGTACTAAGGTGTTAGTGAATAATACTAGTGTTCTGTATGTGCAGTCAGCTCAAACACTAAACTAAATCAATTTAAAAAAATACCTACCAACTTACATACCTAAAAAGTATTGTGCCAAAGGATCACCTTATATAAATAAGGTTGAGAAGTAAAATGCAAATACCATGGTCACATTGCAAATCTTTCCAAATCTATCTGAACACCGAATATATGCTTGAGGCTTAATTATTTTACTAAAATTCACGCTGTGACTTCCTAAAAAGGCACGTAAAAATTATTTCACGTAATGTCAAATTTGACCCGAGAAGGGCTGGCATGACGATATAGATACCTTTAATATCAACTGAGCACACATTAAAGTAGATACGCAGGATTTAAAAAAAATTAAAAGGCCTTTGCCCAGCAGTGGTACAGTACAGGCTTTAAAAAAAAAACGTATGACGTAGTGAGTCTGTAAAAAGGAACGTTAAAACTCCGAATAATTTACCAACATGACACAACAAAACCACAACCCTTTTACAAAACTAGGGCACGTCTCATGAGTCCGTGATGCCATACCGTTAGCACAAACTATCTACGGTATCTACGCAACTTTGCGTGAGAAGTAACTGGCAATTTGAATTAGACTGCCCGCCTCCCCGGCACGCCCATAAGTAGGTGCAACGATATCTGATCGTTACGTAAAACGCATTATGCATTTTCTACCCAGTTGAGGTATTGAGGCAGGGTATAGTTGAAGGCAACTTTATATGTTGAATGTAAATTTTAAGAATAAAATTATATGGTATTCATGTGGCGACTCTGTTGAAAATGCTACTTCATTTCAATAGATTGATTTGTAGGAGAAGAACATTTCATACCAATTTATGCTTATTTTTGTTACTATTAGGTATGGTATGTATTTCTGTTATATATTTATTAACCACTTATCCGATTTATATGATATTTAGTTTGGTTGCCACCAAACTCAAAATTAACGCGATTGAAAATAAGGCTTTATAAGAATCTCGAAAGAAACGCAGTTAGTTAATAGCAAACTAATTGGTTTCTTTCAAATCTAATGCCTAGTCTCCTACAGTTACGAAAAGAGAGAAGGAAGGAAAACCTTTCCATACGTTTTAAACTTAATGGTATTGTGATTCAAGTGCTATCCAACTATTTAACACCCCGACTGTACCGTTTCGCGATGACGCTCAATGATATCAAAGTACATGTGAGAACGGTGCTCAGAATGTAATAGATAGAGGCTATTGTTTTACGACTCTACGACGCTACATAGAGTGATGTAGAGATTGCAGTTACGCCAAGTAGGCCGGACTGAACTCTACATGTGTTACTGCAATGTGCATACGTAATTTATCGCAGTCTTGTAAGAACGTTTTGTACATCGCTTTTATTTTAGGTATATGCAAAGTACAGTTTTCTATATCTATGTATACGTTTTTAAAATGATATTCGAATGTGTGTGAGTGCGATGCTATTGTCTCAAATTGGGCATTTATTTTTTTTAGGATAATGATTATAACACTGCAATACGTTTTGGAAAACCCAAGAGCATAATAATATTGACGGTCACAAAAACTCGAACTTTTATATGTAATCTAATCACAACACTACTTTCCGACCTCACAGGCAGTAAAATTGTTCATATAAAATTGCTCATTAGCTGGCTCAATACAAATTTTATTAGGAAAATTTGCCATGTATTTTACTTGTTTCCAATTAAAAACAGCATTCAAACCTGAAGTACTGAGTGAGAAAATGCATATCTAATTTATTTAAATTTAAAAGATACTTATTAAATTTTAATTAAAATGTTCGTCAAGTTACTAAAGACCGAAACAACCATTCTTTAATATTTCATTAATATTACAGTTCTTACACCAATTCGTTGCAGATTTAAAATCTTTGTCTTTATTCAATATTGCCTCATTTTACTTAAAGCTCACTCAAACTTATGAATTCTAAAGATTTGTTGTTCGTAATTAGAAAAGCGTAATTACTCAAAACATTAACTACATTTTAAATGAAACTTGGAATAGTAATGAGCAATTAATTTCTAACGTCGCAGCTACACAACAAAAAGGGTATAAGTGCCTTGACATTACTTTATTATGTACCTTTTTGATCCTGAATAAAATTTCTTTGACAAAGGTAAAGTACCTTACTTTCAGTGAAGAAAAGACTTAAGTAGCTTTACATTAATGGCATCTTATGATTTTATTCTATTGAGCGTTTGTACGATATTCATCAAAGGACAAAGCTTGTAAGATAGTGTTGAAACTTTACGGTGTCCTCTTAAAATGTTATAATTACCATGTTCACGATGCAAAAGAAATGTATATTAGTATGTATTCTTGATAATGCCTAAAAATAACGTTAATAGTTACAGTATACACGCCATAAAGATACTAAAATACGGTTGATAGTATGAAACATCTAGCTTGTAAATGTCAATGGGAAAGTTTAAAAAAGAATAACCGTGCAATATGGTTATAGTTATCTGCCAGAAAAGTTGTAATTTTTTTTTTTTTTTATTAGCCTGTACTGTCCCACTGCTGAGCAAAGGCCTACCCCATTTTCTTCCAGTCCCCTCTATCTCCTGCTAAAAATTGTAAAATTGTAAAATTTACTGTATTAAAAAAATCTCGATCGCCGTAAATCTCAATTCCATTTCACAAATTCCTTCTCGTACAAAACCCCTACTACCAAAACATCAAAATCACAATTACTCGAATAAAGAAATCATAAACGTTCACTGGTTTAAATTTATTCATACTCCGAGCATGGGAACGGTCAGGATGTGTGCGACCTCACAAATTACAAGTCGGCATTCGTACGTGCCAGATTGACAGCAATCTTCATTTCATATGGAGATGACACGTCCACTACGAAAGGTCATAAGGTATCTAATTTAGTGATTGCGAGCCGTGAAATGGATATCACTGTTGAAAACGGTACTGTGTGAATTGATTTCGTGTTTTTTATGTTGCTTCTACGTTTTTCTCACGATTTGATGGGCTTGATGTACGTAGTTTGGAAAACGGTTACCCATTCCTAAGCGTCGAATCGATGGACTTGTCTGAGTGATTACAACATAGTGAACAAACAGCAGCATTAATAAATCATTAACGTTTTTTTGCAATTCCTGAACATTCATATTGGAATACTTATTTTGAAAATAATAGTCATATTACAAATATAATCGGGTTCATGTACAATATGTACAAAATATATGTAGTTCAGGTTTCTGTCGTCTTGTGTACCTAAATCAAGAAATTACTTATGGCGATTTATTATTATTTTACCGTTGTGGTCGAAAGCTTGTAAAGAAAATCAGAGTTCAGTATTTGGATGAACGAAATGATAAAGCATTGCAATTGATCCAAGTATTATTTTTCTCCTTTAAATACAGTGAGTTTGATACCTTAATAATATGACGATCGTTTCTATTAGGTACTATACATACCATAATATATTATGTCCCTTGAAAGTCATTATCATTTCAATCGTACTTTCCTTTGCACTTTCAAACACATTCAATAAATCTTGCACATCAAAGATATACGAAACATAACATATATTCAAACGTACTAGAAACTCTATCTAATCAGATGGACGGTGGGCGTGGTTCTCAAGTGAAATGTTGGCCGTTTCCCCTCGTTACTGCGTCTAGCCGCTGTGACGGGAGCACTGCGGTATCTAGACAATCTAGATCTGAGGCAAGTTACGGCTGCAAAATATATTAGGGAATACCTTTTACGTACATTTTAAATGGTTTGAAAACTCGAAAACCTTTTTGCAATTATATTGTTTGTTAGTGTACTTTGTAATAGTTTATAGTATACTACCTTAAAGACTGTTAATTCATTATTAGTAATTAGTAATCGTCTTTATTATTTCACATTCATTCTATTTAAATTGTATGCAGAGTAAGTTATAGTCATAAAATTTTACAACAATAGAAAAGTCTTAAGAATAATTTTTAAATGTAGAATTAACTATTCGATAACATAATTTAAGATATTGTTCATTTATTACTCAAGGTTTTTTACTTACAAATAAAGAAAACTACTTTAACGTTTGTATCCAACCATTGATTCGGAACATAAACCTAACCAAATACCAGTAGCGACATCTCTCGATCACTCATTGAATTTCAGACGAATGCGATTATGATTTATTGTGAAGTGATGTTTCAAATATTTCTATTGAATGCGTTGCGTATATATAACATACTCGTATGTAACATAACCCAATTACCTAATTATTTCAATATATTTTTACCAAAGAAACCAATTATAATACTTATATCTGAAAAAGGGTCTTAACAAATCGAAAAATATCGTTCGCCTACAATAAACTTGAATATAATCGTTTATACATTTGCCCCTGAAATATATGTTCGCTTTGACACTAACGATACGGCACTAAGCAATGAATCAACTGCGCATGCGCACTTATAAATAAGCGGGACCATAACGTAATTGGTGTGTAAATATTCTTCCAAATGAGCATTAATGAGCGAACTCGAGCGCGTCTTCATTCTTCATTTGAAATATTTATGTCGCCATTTTGGTATTTTTTTCAGGAATGCATAACGAATATTTGATTTATTTTTTTTAAGAATGCGTTGTGCGAATGTACGTGTGGTATATTTTTGTGCCGCTTTTTGCATAATTGTAACGAATTTTACGCATGTTTGTGCGAAATCTAGTAATTATTTTATTTATTTTACACAGATACAATTTTGGATTATGGCTTCTTTTAAAATTTTATTTTTGTTCTCAGCTTAATTCTTCCGCGAAACTTTTCTACGGAGTGCATCTGTTAGGTAAACAAAGTAATTACAATTAACCATGTAGAGAACAATAAAAAAAAACCATCTAAATGTTGTACTTGTTTACATACTTATTTATAGTAGCACAACCCAATATCAAAATAAACACTTTCACAAAAGATAGTAACTACT
The DNA here is from genome assembly GCF_050436995.1 of Anticarsia gemmatalis. Classification (NCBI taxonomy): domain Eukaryota; kingdom Metazoa; phylum Arthropoda; class Insecta; order Lepidoptera; family Erebidae; genus Anticarsia; species Anticarsia gemmatalis. The sequence continues at coordinate 7,871,899 of NC_134760.1, forward strand.
AAAAGCACCCTTTAAAAAAATACTGGCACAATGCACATAAGTAATTACATTCCCATACAAAAGCAAGTCCATTAAACGGCCATGGTAAGGTTTTTTGTGGTGGCATCTTTTGACCCCGGCTATGTCCCCCGGGCTAAACAGTAAATAATGATCCCCATACCATGTATAAATTATGAAATGAAATCATAAAAGTATTGATATAGAGCTGATGATACCGAGGTTGGCAATTTTTTTTATTATATTTTCGTTTGGGACTTTGAAACAGGAGATAAACGAAGATGAAGTATTTGATAAGAGGAACATCCGACAGAGTGAAGTTCGTTTGGATTTAATCGACGAAGTAATTTTTCGTTTTAGTCATTAGTAGGAAAAACAGTTTTTCATTCATAATTATTTTACTTGGTTACAGTTACGTCAAGAAACCGAGTGCAATTACAGTCACTCAATTTTGCGATTTACTATCATTGCAAAAATATATATTAAGGCGACATCATCAATTTGCTTGGAGGCCTATATAGAAAAGTATTCGTAACTATAAGATAACTAATTAAAGTTCTATATCTTCAATAGTAACTATAACAATTGCCTCACCTGACATCTTAATGGCCGTTTTGGCTCTACGAAATAAAAAGAAATGCTAGAGAAGAAAAAATCATGTCAAAATTTTCAGCTCCATACATTCCAAAAGGATGACAGTAACGTCAGCGTTTTGCATAGAGGTCGTTACCGTCTATGATGGATGGGATCACACGATCTTGACCGAACGCAGCCGAGAAGTGCCGAAGCGCTTCGGCTCCGATCTGCCCTGCGGCTGAAACTATCTCGGCCGTTTTAGCTATTTAAATGAGTTGTCAATAATAAGTTGCAGATAATTTAAATTATATTGCTGGTAAGCTTGAGCTATTTAAAGGCTCCATAACTTTAACAGGTACAAAAAATACTTAAGCCTCGTTCACGTCACATAATTTAGTTCTGGAATGACAATTACCTACCCAACCCAAAAAAATATTGTGTGTGTAGAATAAGTACAGCAGAAAAATAATGAAAAATAACTCAGCGCACAGGTCATTATTGTAAAATTGTATTATATATCCTTCCAGTATCCTTCTTAAATACGATATAGTCATTAGCACTGTGAATCATCTTTACATAACATAAAAAAGTCTTTCTCTAATTCGCTAGGTTCGCAGGTCAGACGGAGTTTAGCCCACATAAATACCGTGAACCAGACGCATCAATTAGGACTCGAAACAAAATCTTATTCAAGGAAAGGATGAAAGGATCGATAATGAGATTTCAGGGAAAGTTCCGTTAATTACATAATCGCAGAATAATCATCGAGAAATAGACCAAGAAAATATACTTTATCGGTAAAGTATAACTGACTTCTTTTTTGTAATCATTGATGTGTTTTTTGTCAACGGATCCGTATCCTCTAAACACCACTTGTTACCACAAAACATTAAAACAAAACCAAATGCACCACTGTATGACGGAATGCAATAAAATCGTGACAATCATCTAGAGGCAAAACCTTAAACGCCTTATAATAATCTATGCGCCGCCTTAATCTAAGGACCTAACCAAAGCTGGCCAAAAAACCGTGAGAAACGATCCTTCAGTGCAACAGTGACTCGATTCTTATGATATATTGCCTTAAACGTGCCATTTAGCGCTTACTCGTCCAAGCTTAAGTATAGTGGGGCAAATTAGAAAAAAATGTAAACACAACATTGTACGAATTCAATAATTAGATTAAGATTATAATGATGGGGGTTGGGACGCCGTCGGCGACGGCGGGTCGCGCGCCCGTCGCCGCCCTGTGGCGCCCCGGGCGGGGTGTTTCTGACCCTATTTGTTTTAATTACCAGCCAATGGTCTTTAGGACGACACGAGGCCTTTGTGCTAGCCGAAAATTGAGCCTAATTGGCGGTAGGCCGCAACAGGCCGCTAAGGTAATCGTGCCGCTAAGTTTTTGGTGGACTGCCTCCTTTAAGGAGGCTTTCTTTCGGAAAGGCCCCTTTAAAGTGCCGAGCATATGCCCTATGTTTATGGTTGCTCATTTTAAGGGTAGTTGATTAAAAGGTTAGAGGGTAACGATCTCATTAAAATAAATTGTATTTGTCGATGATCAATATTCTTATTTTATTCAAAGAAATGTAACCTGCGAGAATCCATTATCATCATTAGAGAAACTAAGCAAATACCCTTTTCCCTACTCTTTATAATAAATCTTATTAGCAATATCTACTATCCAATATTATTCAAATTACAAAAATTACTTCAAAAAAACCTGTCTACTCTACTATTCTCTACACAATCTAATCAATAATTTCCCTATGACTCATCCTACTTAACTAAAGAATTTTTATCGTCAATCAACACATTAGCGTGCCTACCAAAATACTATACTTAAATGAAGAAAATTCTTCAAAAGTTCCTGTACATTCCTCAGATGTTCGTAATATTATCGGTTAAGATTACCGGATCATTCGGTAAATGCTTGGTAAATGCTTGTAATCGCCTCTGCGGCTTACCGCGATTACCTTGTACTGCTATTAAAGGGGCTAATAATGCGGTTGCTTTTTCTTTTCTCTGTATAAATATATCGGGTAGTTTTTTGAGTGAATGGAATCGAATGCTTTTGGTAATTTAAATTGACAATTAAATCAAGCCTGGGTATGAATATATCCGTATTTATAAAAAAATATTATTATTTTTGTACAACAGTATGATGCCGTAGGCTGGTAGAAATAGCTACTATATACCTAGTCAAGTGTACCTAACATAATTATCAGAACTATGTCATAAACACAAATGAACATAAAATCTATACGATCAAAAATTCGCAGTCCGTCCACAATCTTGTAACAACCTTCGTTTAAAGGAAGATTAAAACTATAATTATAATTATGAAACAAAGAACAAATACATAGTTACATTTATAATGATATCATCATTACGTTACAGCCTAATGCGTAATGAGCATTTTTTTATTTGTTTTACAAGTCTTTACGATGTAAGACCTAATGTAGGAAGTCATGATCCAATATTTTAATGTCAATATCGAAATTAACCTTTACTGTGAATTATTAGGTTCAATATAAATCATTTATTTTGTTCTTATTTGTGCGAAAAACAAATCCGCATTGAAGATTGATGACTAACAAAGTGCAAATGATAATTATTCTGAAGTCATAGGTAAGCTTTCTTTTGTGTTATCAATCAGGCTTTCTCTTTTAGTCAGATAAGTTCAAGATATATTGCCATTAGGTAACATATAAGTTGCTACGTTATCTGTTCAATTCATCGTCTACACACATTAATTTACTGTCGGTCTTGATTATGCAGATTACAAATTAGCACAATGGAACTGTTATTTTTTATATCTACGATTTTTCATTTACCTAGACCACCGTGAATGTGCTTTCTTATAAATGGCTAAAATAACGAATAGATTGTTTGAGTAGGCGTCATTTATTAATGAAACGTTTCAAGTAATTCAAAACTTGTAATATGTAGTTGCACCAACAAAAAATCACTTATCATTACCAATCTCTAAGAGCCTGCACAGAATCCCACGGTCTTAAAAGTCGAAGGTGAGACCCAAGAAATGTAGCCTGAAGCAAACGGTAGATCCACTGAAGCAGCTATGGCGTCCGTATGTGATGTTACAGATATAATAGACGATGATACCAAAAAAGCCACAGAGTAAAAATGTGTCGATAGCGAACTTTGACGTACTGGTAAAGTTGCACCTAAAAGAGATGATGTTAAAGCTGTTTATGGCACGGTCGCTGATGAAGTATGAGTAGTGTGAACGATTATGGTTGGTGAGGAGGTCGCACGCAATCTAAGCATTCGGAGCACGTGGGAAAGACGCAAAGCCGAGGCGGGGTGCCTTCGGGCAATCCGCCACGGTTGACGATCACCGCGATAAATATATCCAACATTAGTCCACAGAGCAGTGAACTCGCAAGGATTTCACAACGAGAAAGTAGGATAAATTAATTAATACTGCCATAAAGACGATCGTAGCTTCGCAAAAGCTAAAATTTCAGACAAAGTAATTGGTCTTACAACATCATCGAACAACAAAAATAAACAACATAAGCGATATTTTAGTCGACATAAAAAAAGAAGATGAAGTTACTACACCGGCGACACCTCGAAATGTATTTGAAATTGTAATATCAGGCAATTCAATTCAGTTTTTACGACATAGAAAAAATAAACACATCTAAATGTAAACAGATTGGATCTAAACTCCCTAAACAAATCAACAGTATCGGTTCCAAGTAACTGATATTTAATATAAAGTAACAGCAACATAAAGAAAATTTGATACCCTACTCTGTAGTTGGACGACAGCCCGAGGAAGAATTCCCTAAAAACTTCACAGGGTCAAATGTCGATGAATTTATTGCCTCCGCAGTAAAACCCGAGCGTTCGGCGTCTTTGGGAAGAATCGCGAACCTCTAATTAGTGAGATTATGAAAATATTCACACAGGTGCGTTGCGGCCCTAATAAGCATGTTGGCTCGAGGCAAGTCGTGAAGGTATACGGCTATACGGCTAATGTTTTGGGTGTTACTCCTTGAGTTTGCTTTTGTTTTTGGGTCGGAGGTAATCTAGGATCGTCTGTGTTTGTTGTGTTCGAATGGCTGTCTTTTTGTATGGTTTTGTTTTACAGGTGTCTGTTCATAAAGGCGCAGGCTGTTGGTAAGATTTATGGGTAGTTTTCACACGTAATAAAATAGCATACTTAGCTAACATGGGGGATAGTTCTAGGTGCGGTTAGCGCTACTACCGTAGTCAACGGCGGTACTAATGAAATAGAAACATATTTTTTTATGTAAATGAAAAGCAACGTTTTAAAGCTTTAAAATATTCATTAGTTTCCCCGTATGACGTAATTTACAACAATTGCGAACGTACAAAAACGCCATAATTGCTGATTGCAGAAATCTTCAATCAGAAAAAGTGCATAATCGTTGTATAAATAAACTTAAATAAATAAAATATTCAACATTATCATCATCTCGCACGTGCCGCCCTCTATTTTATCTTAGATAACCGGTAGTTACGACCACCTATGTCAACAATCAGGACAATTTATCAGTAACATTAATACTACACTTCAGAGAGAACGTGTAGTATTTTACTAGATGACAACTAAATGGGACATTCAATGACGTTTTAAATTTTGAAATCGTGACACGAAACCCCTTTAAAGGACATTGTTTTGGTGCATAAATAAAATTGTACAATCGTTGTTGAGTTATGAAACACTTGTGTTCACGCTCTGGATGTGAAACTATGTCCATTAGATAGTACGTAATATCTGAAACAACATTTGTTAGGCAATGGATAAATGCGCTTTCGCACTTAATTTGATTTGTTGTTATTTTGAAAAGTCAAATTGCATTTTGATGAAACTATTATACCGTTTTTGTTTCAAAATATATTTTTAATTATTAATCAGTTCACCTTGTTAGAAAACCAAACTTAAATAGCTTATTTAATTGACGTATAAAGTAAAATAAATAAATAATGTGATATAAATAAAAAAACTTAACCAAAGTAAAAAGGTATCAGGAAATCAGTTAGCTCATATAAACGGCTATAAGCGCGCATAATCCTAACAAAGAGCATATCAACGGCAAATAAAATAGAAACCGCAAGAGCTTCCCTTCCTCGAAACCCATGACACATTGTCTGACATGACGTACGTAACTAATACGTTAAAGTAGCCACACAAAACTAATTTAACAACTGCATATTAACTTGCAAATTACAGAACATTGTAGACAGGCCCATTAAATTTACATTGTATTGCAAAAAAACGAAAATTGCAACCGAAACCAGCGGGGTCCATTCACAATCGGCACAAAAACTGAAATATCGCCCTCGTTATAATAATAGGTGGCCGGTAACGCGCACCGCAAATAAAGGATGCCATAATTTTTGACATGTCCAACGTAATATATATATATATAAGTATAATTTTGACATAGATTGAAATTGTAGACGTTTCTGCAGATGGGATTATCTGTTTGTAGGTAACAATTAATTGCTAGTGCAAAGACTAAAACACTAAACATTCGCTGCTTTTTTTTTGTTGTAAAATACATTTTTTAATTCTTCGTATGTCAAACCTCATGAAATTTAAAATAGCAGTAAGGTAGAAGTGTATACGACCGTCACTTAATACACCTAATACACTAACTAAATGAATGTTTGAGGATTAGAAGAGTTTAGTCTGTTCTACACTTATATTACCAAAAGTTATGGTAATAATCGGTAATATGATGGTTGATAATCGTGTTTTTTTTTAAAGTTCTTCTGAAAACAAAAGACAACTGTCGCTAAAACTCTCTGAGGCTTTACAGCGTTAGGCACAATTCGTTCATCTCCAACCACCCCTATAATCTTTGCAATAACTTTTACTCATATTCATTGTCTATCCCACGGGTGATCATTTCCAAAAATGACGGTATAATGATACGTTGTTTGATTAGCTTGTGGTTACTTGAATGTTACGGTTCGGCAGAAGTCGGGTAAGTTCGGCGCCGATCGGTGGCGCCTATTAGTCATTACTTACTTGTATGTCGGCTTCACTTTGGAAACTATTATTTAGCGAATTAAATGTCTACCTGTTTTAGGATAGACGGCTAATTCGATTCGGTTTATGATTTGTACTAAGGGGTTGGGTTCGTAGAAGATTGGAACTAAATTGTGTAAGTTTCCGTGGTTATATAGGCTTGATTAAATCTTCCCTTTGCTGGTGAGTTTCTAAGAATATGGTATTACTTCGAATTTTATAATCCTATCACAGTCATTCTTTGACGGTAGCCGCTTGTACAGGGGACTTTCCGATACGTCGATGATTGTATTATAAAATTGGATTGAACTCAATAGCAAAGTAGTTAAAGTAGTGGCCACGCCACTACCAGTTCGTGAAGAGGTCGTGGGTTCGATAATCCATTCCCACTTGGAACTAATATCTGTGCGATCCACAAATAGTTGTTTCGGGTCTGGCTGTACTGTACCGTTACTTGTATGTTTGTAAAAGTTCCCGCGACACAAGAGCAATTATCAGTGCAGGAGTTGTCTTCATTAAAAAAAACGTATATATTTTGCCACGAATAGTAATGAATCCAGAAATGAAAACTATATGCGATTTCCTATAATAATTCGTCAGGAATGTAACCCAATCATTATTATACCCCTAGTTTACCAGAAGGACCAAGAACATCTTGCAGAATTAAGTTAATACGCCCATTAACTTCCTACGTTAAAATCATCATTATGTGCCAGAAATATGTCATTCCAGACAATAATAAAAACTTCCAAATAAGTAACAGTCATAAATCTCTGATTCACGAAATTCGTATGACACGAAATTGTCAAAACCCATTTATTATAGAAATGAAATCGTCCCTTTAGACAATGGTCATTTATTTTGCGAAATAACAGGGCTCAGGCGGAAGGCACGTAGCCTAAGTCAACCGCAAACCTCGAGATTTTTTCACTATAAAAATTATACTCTATTCCTGTATCATTGGAAACGATTTTAGACAATTATAACAACATTTGCCCCCAAATTCGTTTAATAACTAAGCCGTTTGATTCACATTTTGATCTTTTATAATTATATATTTCTATATTCTGAAGCGTCGATTTCGTATTTTTTTGACTACCTGCTTCGTCAAGATGTCGGGTTGAAGGTTAGTCGCGATTAAGTATTTTACCCTTTTATTCTATGATTTAATTGGCCGGTATATAATTGTTATTATGTATTAATAAAATACGAGCATTACGTGTTTGATATATTTATTGACAGAGAATGCCAAATCGTTATATGATTAATATATCGCATCTACCATAGAGTAGAAGGAGTTTATGTGGAGTTTAGGTTCACCACATTTCTCCCCTCCTAACCTCTTAGCTGTTCTGCTGAATATAAGATGCAGCCAACACCTGGTTGAGGTGTCGGCGCCAGACATCGCCGTTGTCGGTGCGGATCTCATAATGAAGTCGGCCTAGACGTCTTGTGATAGTACCAAACTGCCAATGGTGCTTAGCACTCGTGTAGTCACGGGCCTGTACTCGTTCGCCGACTTCCAACTGTCTGACCTTGATCTCTTGATGTTTTGATGTAGTTTTTTTATGGGTGTTTCTAAACATGCAGTGTAATGCTGTTCGAACTTCTCTTCCAAACATTAACTGATAAGGTGTCTGACCATTCAAGTTTGGTGTCCGTCTGAGGCGAGTTTTTACCATGACAAGTTTCTCTTGAAGATTACCCCTTTCTCCCTCTAAGCTTCGTAAGATTCTCTTGACTGTTTGTACGTATCGTTCAGCTTGTCCATTGGTTGCAGGGTGGTATGGAGCAGAGGTTTTGTGCGAAATCATACAGTCTTTTAGAAATTTTTCGAACTCTCCCGATACGAATTGTCGGCCATTGTCTGAGACAAGGAGTAGAGGTGTTCCATAGGTGCAAAATAGTTCTTTCAATTTTTGGATGCACCAAGAGCTTGTCGTTGATTTAGTAGGTATAATCTCTGTCCATTTCGAAAATGCGTCTACAACTATTAAAAGATAGTATCCGTAAACAGGTCCGGCAAAATCAATATGAAGCCTTTGCCAGGGGCCCTTTGGGTGTTCCCAGTGGTGTAGTGGTGCTTTCTCTGGTTCATTTTGTTGTAATCTACATGTTCTACAGGACTTAACTTTTGTTTCGATATCATTGTCAATTCCTTTCCAGTATACAAAACTGCGGGCCAGTAGCTTCATTTTCACAATGCCCGGGTGACCGAGGTGTAGTTCGTCCAGCACTCGTTCGCGTAATGTTTTTGGGATTAAGACTCGCGTTCCTCTTAGTATACATCCATCTTGTAAAGTAAATTCATTATCATTGTAACCGAGCGTTTTAAGTGATCGGCCAGTTTGTAATGCGAGTACTAATGGTGTATAATCGGAATCAATACTTGTCTCTTTCGCTATGATATTTGGGTTGACATCAATGGTATGTATTTGTTGAAGTTGAAAGCTGTAATTCTGGTCCATTTTGTTTGCCTTTGTGTTTTCTACTGGGAACCTGGATAGGTAATCTGCATTTGAGTTGTTAGGCGAAGTTCTGTATTCAATGTTGTAGTCAAATCCAGATAAGAAATGAGCGTAGTGGAATAATCGCATTGTACTCATTGCTGGTAACGTTTGATGTGGGTGGAAAATTATTGTCAGTGGTTTATGGTCTGTCACTAGGATAAATTTTCTACCGTAACAATAATAAAAGAACTTCTTCAATCCCCAGTATATGGCAGTAGCTTCTTTGTCAATTTGGCTGTACTTCTTCTCGCTATCCGATAGTGTTCTGGAAGCGAATGCTATCGGTCTTTCTGATCCATCTGGGAGTCTATGTGATAGTACTGCTCCGATTCCCAGTGGAGATGCGTCTGTTGCAAGAACCAAGGGCCTCTTGGGATCAAAATGTATAAGTACTCTTTCGCTTAGAATTTCTTTTTTAATGTGTATAAAGCTCTGTTCGCATTCTGTAGACCATCGAAAACTAGATTCTTTCTTGAGTAAGTTGTTCAGTGGATTCGTGATCGATGATAGGTTGGGTATAAATTTGTTGTAAAAATTTGCCATTCCAAGAAATGTCCTCAATTCTGCGGTGTTGACTGGGCGTTCTGTTTTAATTATTGCGTTAATCTTTTCTCTGTTTTTGTGTAGACCTTCTTTGTCGATAGTGTGTCCCAAATAGTCGATGCTTGTTTTGAAAAAGTGGCACTTATTTTTGTTTACTCGTAGGTTACTTTCTTTTAGTTTGTCTAACACGAGCTTAAGTCTCTGTAGTAATTGTTCTTTGTTGATGCCTTGAATGATGATGTCATCAAAGAAACATTTTACACCTTCGAGATCTTGAAGGAGTTTATCCATACATTTCTGCCAAAGGCTCGGCGCGACCTTAACGCCGAACATTAGGCGGTTCACCTTAAAAGTGCCTCGATGCGTACTTAGTGTTTGTAGCATTGCGCTTTCTTCATCCATTGTCATGTTGAGATATGCCTGGGTGATGTCGAGTGTACAGAATAGTTTACCTCCGTTCATCTCTGCAAATATATCTTCTATCATAGGTATTGGATATTGTTCATCTTGTATGACTTTATTTAGTGTAACTTTATAATCAGCGCACAATCGGATACTCCCATTCGGTTTGACAACTGGTACCACTGGAGTACCCCAATCAGAGTGGTCGACTTTCGTGATAACACCCTGTTTGCATAGTCGCTCGATCTCTTCATCCACTTTGGTTTTTAAAGCGTACGGTATTCTACGTGGTTTGATAAAAATTGGTCTTGTGTTTTCTTGTAGATTTAGGTGTCCTCTGTAATTGGGTATTTCGCCTAAGTCGGATCGAAATACTGATGTCTTGTAAAGTTCCAAAAGCTGGTCTAATTCTAGATTTTCTGATTGCTGTAAAGTTTTTATATCTGCTAAATTTAGAGTTTCGAGTTCTTTCATCCAACTCCGGCCAAAAACGGGGTCAACGTTGTTGTTGATGAGGTATAATTTACCGTGGAATTCTTTTCCTTGGCATCTGCATTGAACGTATGCAACACCTGCAGGTTCGATTACTTCGCCGGTATATGTTTTGAGTTTTATATTAGTTTTAAAGATTCTTTTGCCGATTTTCAATTTTCTGTAGTCTCGTAATGACATAGAAGTAAGTGTGGCTCCAGTGTCAAATTCCATTTTCATCTTAGCATGTTCAATGTGTACCGTTATCATGTATTTTTCGGATGTTTCACCAGATATAACATTAATATCATTCCATTCATCATCATCGCTTATCGCTGAGTCGTTTAATTGATTTATATCCGGTGTAGTCTTACTGGGCTTCGCATCTGAGCGCCGTTGTAGACACACACTAGCTAAGTGTCCGACCTTCTTGCATTTATAGCATGTTATGTTTATAGCGCTACATTTCTTGGTTTCGTGATTTAAACCACAGCGGAAACATTTCCCTTTTAAATCTCTTGGTGTGATTCCTCTAAAAGGAGATTTTTTTGAATTATTGTAGGAATCAGTGGAAATTTTATTGATATTGTCACTACTTGGTTGTTCATTCGGAAGCATTGATGTATTTTCTGCTTTACTCATTTCAATAGATGTTGCAATCTGTGTCAGGTGTTTAAATGTACATACTGTTCGGTCTTGTAAAATTTTTGTACGTGCGTCGCTATCTTTCAATCCTCTTATGAGTTGAAGAGATAAGATTCTGGCAGTGTTGACATTTAAATTCGCAGTTGGTAGTGAGCTTTTTTAAATCTGCGGCGTATTGCGCTACTGTTTCATCCGATTTTTGAGTTCTCGATATAAATTTATGTTGTAGAACCCATTTGCTAGGTTTTGGGTCTAAGTAGTCGTCAAGTGTTTCAGTAATTTCGTTAAATGTCTTATTCAATGGTTCGTCTGGTGCTATTAAATCACATAATTTTTCATGGAGTTCTGGTGATAATGTAGACAGAAGAATATTTGTCTTCATGTGGGGCTCAGTAATTTCATTAAGTCTAAAGTACACTTCCAGACGTTTTTTAAAGTTATTGAACGTTTCTGATTCATGTAAAGGATTAAATTGTATTTTTGGTATAATCTTATGGTATTGGTATATTCTATGTTGGTCTTCCTGTCGCTGACCTTCAATAATGGTTTTTTTTGTTAAAAGTTTTGATACTAAAATAGTGTGAAGTTCTTCGAATTCGTAGCCGTAATTTTGTTCGTGTAAATACGCTGTTTCATCGTTATCATCTATGGTTTTGTTTTCTATCTTCTCTTGTAACTCTCGCAGTGCTGTTATGGTGTCCTTCAAGGCTGCGGAGCGAGCGGTGATGTCCTCGTCAGACATCGTCGCCCTCTGCTCGATGTAGGTATCGAGTCTGGTGAGCATCCCACGTAGGGTGCTCCGTTTTTTACGTAGCTTTTCCATTTAGGTTCAGTTTTTCCTCGTCGCCAATATTATGTATTAATAAAATACGAGCATTACGTGTTTGATATATTTATTGACAGAGAATGCCAAATCGTTATATGATTAATATATGGCATCTACCATAGAGTAGAAGGAGTTTATGTGGAGTTTAGGTTCACCACAATTGTGATAATTATTATGAAGTAAGCTATAATTATTACGAACTAGTATAATTTTATATAACGAAGCTTACTGCAAAAAGTGTTCTTTAAAAATCTCTGATCTCACAATATTTTGTGTATTAGGTACCTAGTCGTGCTGAATATATGAATTGTATAGTATTTAATTCATCTGAAGCAAAAAATTGCTTTTTAAACAAAACTCAGACCGAAGACTCTCTGACTACATGTCTGTCACACCCATTCTGCAAAAAACAAACAATTTAATAAAACATTAACCATGCTTTAAAATACATTCAATTTCAAATACACACGAAAACCTGTGTAATTACACTCGATACAAAACCGGAGAAAATAGTGATACTGGAGTAAATATGTAGTAGACACACATGCTTACCAAAGGCCTACACTCAAACATTTCAACCCAAAATAAATGTCCAGTGTGACGAAACAAGCGTTTTCACGGCAAATTAAAAAAGAACCGTGATGGACAGAACACAAAGACACCACTATAATTAAAACTACAATTGAATCATAGACCTCTGCTTTCTATGGTTTAAAAAAACATGATACCCTTCTGTCTATCAAACGTTCTCTTTTGACGTAAAACGGTAACCTGTAATCATAACATATCGAGATGTTTCGGAAAATAAAAATATTTTATTTTATTCGAAACGGTTATCATTTTCTCTCATCTTTTTTTAAACTGTTAAGAACAAGGGATTGTATTTTCCCTTAGAATAAATTTTAAGGCCAATATCAAGAATTACCTGTAGATAAACGTTAAAGGTACTTAATGCAGAAAAAAAATTGACATTCTAAAATTACTATTTTTTCTGTTAAGCAATTGTCACAATAGTCATGACGTATGTAATGTAGTGTGATTTGAAAGAAGGTGGTCGTGGGCTCTATCGTGTGACACTCATAATATAATCATTTCAGAACTTTTTATTTTTTTTACCCGTAAAATAATGACGTATGTCCGTTTTGGCCATTCATACTAATAAAGAAACAGTTAAGTTATTAGCATTACTGCAACGTTAGAAAGATTAATCCCTCTTCAGGTAAAATAGCAGTCACCGTTATACGAAAAAAATGTTGCATCTCAAAAAGACTGATTTGACCACGCTTATTGAATAACAGTATCTTGAGCACGGGTCAAAACTACAGTGTTGTAAGCTATAGCTTATCCCCCGGATTATCCTGCCTTCATTCTGTTTGAAAACCATGAGAAAAAGGACGCCTATTATAACTAACAAAGAACTATGGATCAAATTTCTAAGTCTATTGAAGAATTTTGTGACGTTCGCTTAAGTGTGGTTTCGTGCTTGTCAATCAAAATTATTATTTTGTAGCTTTTTGGAGAACACCGTTATTAAAATCCTTTTTTGACAGTTCGTTTGGTTTCAACAACAAGTATTTTTTACTGTTTGATTTTAAACTGTGTCTGTATGACTGAAATCTGTGTGGTGATAATGTTTTTATTAGGCAGAATATATTTCATTTGAAAAGGTGTTAAAAAATCCCTAAATCGGATAGAACTGAAATTTAAACATACTCTTTATCATAGTTGCCTATAGCAAATCATCTAAGGTCATGTAAAGCTATTGTTAAATGTATGTAGTTAACTGAAACATTCAGAGCGAAAGTAAGAAATATTTTTGTTAAGTCACATAGCTTGCTTAATGAAAAGATAGGCAGTATATATTTACATCAATCACATGATATTAGAATGATGTAACACACAAGCCTTGAACTTCGTTTTTCATTCAACATAAACGATTAGCAACGAAACCCGGAATCACTAGAACAAATATAACTTCCGTACCAAATAATCATGCTTTGATTGATCGGAAAAAGGAACTATTTAGATAAATCAATCAGGCTCAATTAGTTTGTTCCACAGAAGGCTGTTTATAAACAAACAATGGTGATTGCGAGGAAGTCTTTTATGAATATTTTGCGCTTCTAAAATGTAAATTAATTTGCAAAGATTAGGAATTTTTATTGCCGTTTAACGCATAGCGTGAATGTTTAACTTCGGATGTAATTAATTTCAAAGTTATAGAGTTCTTCCGATTCCACTAATTATTTGGGTGATTCACTTTATGGATTTATGATGATTTAACGTTTGTTAGTAAAGTAGTAATGTATTTTTAAGACACTGCTTAAGCACGATACTTCTGCCGAAAAGGTTAAAATTGGAAAAGTGCATTAAAAATCTCCAAATTATCAAACAAAGTACAATCAACACTAAATCATTTCCCAAATTTTACAGCCTATTTTTAAGCAAGTCATTTGCTGCCTCTGCGCTCCGTGAGTACGTCTATCAATGATTCTCAGTACTTAGTAGTACGCACGAGCAATTTAAGGCCCATAAAAGCCTGAACTTGAATAACCTAAATATTTACCATCAATACACCCTAATATTATTTAATATATCCTTATCATAGGGTAACCGCAAACCAGAGCAATAACAATCAAAAACCACATTTTCCCATACGTCACGTGACGTAACCGAATGCAAGCTCATACCGTACATTAGCCATTGACAACGGCTTTCATCGGGAGTGGGTGCGCCCCCTAATTGGTCGAAATGAACCCTATTATGCGTTCGATATGTGATGATTGGCAGCTGCCAATCAGATCGCGTGATGCCAGGTGGCGCGTGCGATGATCTAAATACGGTGCGAGAGTAAGCCGCCGGTGGTTTAGGGTATATGAATTTTGAATAGTTTTGTTTTGGCCGCAAGTTATGAATAATTTTGTGTTTTTTTTTTTGTTCTTTTGGGAGAGAATATATCGAAGTTAGCAGGTGTGTTGCCATTGTTTCCTGTGCAAAATATTGTGATCATAAATTTGAATATAATTTTTTTAAAGAAATTTATTTTTTAAAAAACAAGGCAAAATTTTAATGACGTTATTCTTCTAAATTGCAAAAAAATTATGAAGAGGGACTGGTATTAAAAAAATCTTACATATTTTTATGGACAGTTGTACAGTGTTCTATAAATAGACACAAGATTTAGCATCACAGTGTTATGATGTGAAACAAACAAAACTGTTTTCAAAAAACACCAGAACCTTGTACACCTTGCTGCCCTCGGGGCAAATCGACCCAAAACCCACGAAATCCTTTACCAATCAAATAATAAATCAAGCATTTGTTTCAAAGGTCTATCGCTTACAGCTATACATAAATCTTATTCAGAAATATCAAAGAAATAACATGTAAGGAGTCATAAATCTATATATAATTTCTTAAAGCTGGTTGCTACTTCAGTTGATCGTTACGTTACATCTAGCCTCGGGGTGAATGCAATCTTCATTAAACTTTTGATTACACGATAAAGGTTTTTGTGTTCACTACGTATATTGGTATTCTTTGTTTCGTGAACTTTGAGGAAGTAATTTTGTAGTGAGCCTCTTGAAATTCGCAAAAAAATAGTAATGCATACATTTACCTAAATTACTCATATATTGTTGATCCTTATTTCCTCATAAAATGTGCTTTAAAATGTGTATAACCCTATGAAAGTGTGTTAATTTTTTTTCATCACATGTTTCTGGTCTCCATATTTTATAGACTTCTAAGCACAAGCTAAAACAAAGTGGGCAAATTATTATATTTTACCCCAACTCCAACAAGTCTTGATCACTTAAAATTTAATTTTGTCTGAATGTACCTACTCTACATCATACAAAAAGAGCTTAAAAGCCGCCAAGTATTACTTGTTTATTAAATTAACATCAATTTATTCAAGCACCTCTTCTATCATCTCACTAACAATAACTTAATAACAATATAATTCAAACTACACATGTAATTAAGTGTTAACGCAACAATCTCTAGTACCCCACAACTCATTAATTAACCAACTGAACAACTAATTGAATCGAACTGCTCATATTAACATCGATAAATCAGTATGATACATTCATAAATCAACAGGGACGTCAATCAGTTGCGCCTGCGCATGACAGACGAAATCGCTTGAATTATCGCCCCTTTCCACTAAATTCGACTTTAATCCCACCCGAATTGGTACAAAAACCACTTTTAATTGGTACAAAAGAACAAAAGCAATTATCGGAATGGGGTAAACGGAATAGTCATGGGAAAGTGTAGCGTTTTGAAGGAATTCGCGGTCTCGTTGCGATTAGAGCCCAATCAGACGGGATTTGTTGCAATTTCCATTGACTGGTAAATTACAGATGCAAGTTTAGTGTTCAATCATCAATCACACGTCGATTCGCGCAAATTGGAGGATCTCGCTTTGGAAAATTGTTTTGAAACGCTTCTATAGTTATCAGAAGATTATCTACATTTAACTTAATTATATAAGGACTAACAGTTTCTCTATCATGCTTGTGATACCGTTTCACAACGACAATGACAATGTAAAAATTAACAAAATATTTTTAGTATTTTTTATACTAATATACTAAAAAAATTGCCTGGGACCACGGCGAGTGCAACCTGCGCCGAAACGTTAGGCATTTTAAGGTAAAATGCGTGTTCGCGTTAATTCCCGTATTCTATTATACATTAAACATGCAACGCGAGAGTTTAAAAAAAAAAAAAAAAATACTAAAAAAATATCGTATAACTAAAACAATTGGCCTAAAATTTGTTTTTTATTAGGTAGAGTTTTCTGCATAATATTCTTCTTTAAGTATCAATAATTAACAAGCCTATACTTATCTATTCGAATTCATAAAATCATGTTCAAATCTTTCGTAAAGGTCCACATTTTTACTGACTAATCTATTTCTCAATAGCCTACAGGAAAGTAAAACCAACGTAATTATCGATAATAGCCTTCATCAACGACGCGTAGCGACATCGCATGGTGACAGTTGACACATTGCAGTTCGGCCATCATTACCTAGATGGCGTAACAATCGACAAATCATTGCCCGGAATGTTATAATACCTCGTGAGAATATCCAGGCATCTGAAAATTATAGTGTTTGGTAAAATGCTTTTACTTTAATACTGTATAAAGAATGCAATGATTATATGATACATTAAAGGATGGAATGTCTTGATGTCGGTTTTTTTCTTTAAGTACGTACTTACTTACTTACTGAGGTATGCCGCAGCTTTAGATCTGAGCCTCTGAGGTTTTGTTGAAAAGTATAATCTACGTTCCATATAATTTAGAAATAAGCTGAATTTACCTTTGAATATTACAATTAAATCTTGAAGAGACTTTGAACATTATCAAAGTCTCTGCAAATAAGTATTGCTTCACCTTTAAATGTTTATATTTTAACACAATTAAGAGAAGAGACTTAACCGAAGTCTAAATTGATAGAATGCTGACACGTTCTTAGGCTTAATATTTAAATCAGAACTAATCCGAAAACATACGACATTTCTCTTCATAGATTTTAAAAATATTTCTGACACTGATATTTTTTTAATAGCGTGTGTATATAAAGCATTGTCTTCTTTCTATCTGGATTCCAACCTATAAAAAACATTAACTATGTCATCAAAAACAAACACTTCACAGTTTCAATTAAAAAGTCCAAATTAATTTCATCACGATTTTTTATTAGCAAAGCTGGTGATTATTCTAAGGCGGTACGAAATCGCTCTTGACTCTCTGTAATTACAATTAATTTTGTTACATTACTATAATGATTGTTTGGTATTGCACGATGTGTGTTACAGGGTTGGCAAGCGATTAGAATTTGCGTTAAGTCACGCACAATCTTGTCCAACATTAAATTTGTAGAATAATTGCAGAGATTTGCCTATCTGTGGAATGACACGGGTTAGTAGAAAGTACCTAAGTGCGTAAGTTAGAAAGAATCCCAGCAAAGTTCGTACTTCGTACGTTTTGTCTAAAACTGGATAAACACTTAGGTCTGCTATAATCTTTATTTAATCTGTAAAAAAATGCCTTTGATTGTCTATATGTAGAGATATAGGTAAAATTATGAAGGTTTGTAAAGCAAAATAAATTTGGTGATATTTGTGGAAAAAATAAATTGTACTTCCTAAATCAAACCATCAAAAATTAATTCATAAATTCAGAGAAAAAGAAAAGCGCAAGAGTCTTTAAAACCTAGTTTAAATGTTTGTGTGAACCCTAAAAGCAACTCATAGGCCTCTTACTAATGGTCGAACTGACACGCTAAGAAACCGTTATCTACTCAAGTTTTTGTCCAAATGTGAAAATTATATTTAGCTTCAGTCATAAATAACACAACACTTAAGATATTTCGTATGTGATTTATTCGAAAGAAAACAAATTACTTTAGCGCCTATAGCGAAATCTGATAGTTTCCTCAGTAACTAGTACGTTAGTCGTATAAAAAAAATAACTTTATCGTGATGCTTCTTTAGATCTGCCCGTTCCCCATTCGGACAAAGGTCTTAAGAATATTTATGAATTTTAAGAATATTTTATTTTTTTGAAAAAGTCTACGCTAATACTAACTAACTAACTTCATTAAGCCATTCATTTTATTCTTAACTGTAAACGCGAAGTGTACCAAATAAAAAAAAATATAGCTCAAAAATTACGTTTTATTTCATAAAACAGATAATTTAATAAATCATCAACGTGCAAATATACCAATGTATTCGCGCGATTTAAGTCGCGTGTTAAGTTTCAGATATTTGTAGCGCAACATTTAGCATGTTCTACTTTACTATGTTAGACCTAACGTGACCTAGATCTTAACAAACGATCTGAATACCTAGATTTTATCTAATTGCGAACCTTCAGTATCAATTTTCTGTGCACCAATTAATTTCGTTAACATGTAATTGATGAATACTAAATAGTTATTACCAACTAAATCAGAAAGGAATCCGATCAAATTATTAACGAATAATATTATTCAAATATAAATTCCTATCATTATATCAATTTTCATAAAGAGATATTAACTTTGATAACGTAAGCATCATACTTGGAAAGTTAATAGGCAATTAATTTCATCTAAAAAATATGATCATAGCTTCGTAGTTCACACCTTTAAGTACTCCATTATAAATTACCGTATCTCGAATGGATAAAAACATGAGATGATACCATCTACACACACGATGAAGGAATAAAACAAATCGTTAATGTTCATTCTATTTTCTTTTATTATACTCGTACTTCTATAAGTAGCCTCATCGACTTAAACTTATACTTAATTTACATATTTACACATAGATTTACAAACTATAACTAACTACATACATCTAATTTTTGAACGTGATTTCAATGATGTCATAGCCAAGAATTTGGAACGAAATGATACATACAAACTAAGGTAATACTTTCTCGGTAACTTTAGTTAAACAATAAACTTATCGAAACTAATCTATCACAATAAATAAACCTCTTAACAAACAATAACAATAATTAAAAACAATTTCAGTCTTTCAATTGAAAAAGATCCGAGTTTCGGCCGTAACATGAATCAATAAATGGATACTAGTGATGACATAATAGGAATGACGAAGAATTACAATTATAGCCGATAAATGAAACAGGAAAAACGGATGCACAATGATAAGAACCTACTAATCAGTCAATGAAACATCTTTGGCAAATAAATAACTAAACATAACATTTCCCTGATTTCTGAGCGTCTTGCCAATTTTAACAGGTACGTTAGAACGCGGTGAGAGCAAACAATAAATATTTACATTTACACAGCAAACAAGTTAGCGTTTCATAATGTCCTCTATTGAAAAGCCTAGCGTTCTTTTGGGCCCCTCGACGGGGGATTGGTGCGGGCTCACGAGCGGTTGAATCTGTTGCGGTAAGGGCGGCGAGGGCTTGTGGGAAAGGTCCAACAAAGAACTCTCGGACTGACTCGTCGACGAAACTTCTTGACATCCTTCCAAATGCTCTAAGTGATGTTTGTTCGCATCGCTGTGTGTCAACAGATGCGTCTTCAAGTTTGATCTTTGGTTGAAACTTTTGTTGCAAACCGGGCACTTATGCGGAGATTCCTCCATGTGCAAAATTTTGTGCACGGCCAGCGTCCTCGATTGGCAGAATCCTTTTCCGCATTCGGTACATTTG
Source organism: Anticarsia gemmatalis (assembly GCF_050436995.1). Classification (NCBI taxonomy): domain Eukaryota; kingdom Metazoa; phylum Arthropoda; class Insecta; order Lepidoptera; family Erebidae; genus Anticarsia; species Anticarsia gemmatalis. The sequence continues at coordinate 7,892,100 of NC_134760.1, forward strand.
AACGGCTTCTCTTTCGAATGTATGTACCTGGAAAATAGAAAACAAAATTTAGACACAAGCTCAACTTTCACTTCTCGCGGGTACACAATGTAAACAAACATCTACATCTTTATGGCTCAATAGGCGACGAAATAAGCGCTTTGAATGAAAATTGAAGTGATTCTACATTACGGACACATTAGACTGTTAATATATACGGTACGATATGAGAAAAAAAACTGTGGTCTCGTAAAAGCGAAGAAATATAACGTGTAATTTGTTCGACGGCGGAGCAAGACAGATATGGTGATCGTAAAGAACCAAACCGGTCGGCGAGGGCGCGCGTGCGCCCGCCGCCTCGCGACCTCACAAAAAGGTTTACACTTTTAATTTTTTTTTCTACTCTTATCGTCAACAATGCCTCGGTGAAACACGTCCTAAATCACGTTGTTGGTATTTGGAGGAAACATTAAATTAAATTAGAAGTCTTTCGGATAAATTGATTACCCTAATCTAACACTCCTTCGAAGTGAAAGTGGTTTTATATAGTGCTATGGACGGACACCGACTGTCATATAACTTGAAATGTAATAGTATGAACAACATAGGCGTTGATTTAAATGATGATACATACCTATGATCTCTGAGGTGGTCTTGCCGGCGGAAAGCTTTCCCGCAAATGTCGCACGAGTAGGGCCTCTCGTCCGTGTGGGTCCTTTCGTGGATGAGGAGATTGTAGGATTTGGTGAATTGGCGATTGCAGTATTTGCAGATGAATTGTTTCTTGGGTCTGGTTCCGGGGACGCCTGGAGCTCTCATCGGTGGTGGGTTTCTTCCAGGTAATCTTTGGGCCATAGCGCCGGGGTATCTTAATGAGTGGTGGTAGAAAGCTGCGTTTCTGATCCACTGGTTTACGAGCATGGCATGGTAAGGTGCCGACGGAGGGAGGGTGGCGACTTGTGCGGCTTGAGCTTGCACGTAGGCTGACATCGCGGGGTGTGAGTAATTCGCGACTGGTACTTTGTCGTAAGGGTAGGGTGTCTGCATGGCTGGTCGGGGGTATGCGTAGGGTTGGGGCGCGGGTGGCGTCCAAGGCTGATGGCGCGAGATTACGACGGCAGGGGGCGTGTCGTCCGTGGGCGTATGCGGCGGCGTCGGCAAAGGGGGTGATGGCCGCTCAAGCTTTACTAAAGCTTCGATCGGAAAGTCTGGCGGATAACCTGAGGAAGTAATAAAGATATTGTTAGTATTTATATTTATGTTTAAAAGTAAAACTAAAATAAAATTGTTTCTATGTGCGAATTTCAACTGAAAAATACTGAAAGTTGGTTATTTGTAATAAAGATATTCGATAAATATGTCCCTATCTAGTAGTTTTTTTTTAAATAGGTACCTAGAGAATACAGATATAAAAAAACTTTACGAAAATGAAGATTGTTTTTTTCTATTTATTTTTTTAATTATTTACTAAGTAGAGTAACTTATACTATCAATTAAACATTTATTTATTTACATAAGTAAGTAAAATAAATAATAAAACTGCTTCGACCGATACGGCTAACACAAACAACAACAACATAAATAAAAAACAATCCGCAAAAAATACTTACTGTGATTATCCTCAATATGTTCTTCCTCTTCGTCGATATTGATATCGTCCGAACTGTCAACACTGTACGGCTTATCTTCCATTTTCTAAACACAATTGTCCATACAAAACTAAACACTGGGGCACTGTCCTCGCTGGACACTTGGTCACACTTTGGTATCACTCTGGTGTCGTCACAAAACCGGTTTGTGCTGACAACCGGCTTGGGAGAGCGCGCGGAGCGTTATGAGTTTGTGTGCGTTCGTTATCGGGGCCTGCGCCTGCGCGATGCGGGGAGGGGGGCAGATCAAACGCGCCGCTCCGTCCGGCGCCTGTGTTAGCTCCCGAAGCAGCACCGCGCCTCCCAATAGGCGGGGCCTGCCGAGCACTGCCTTCGGAATCGATCGGCAACAATCGCGAATTGCCCCAACCGTACTAAGCTCTACATCGACGGGGTCCTAACTTCTAACTTGTGAAATGGTACAAACAACCTTGTCAAAGTATGTGAGCGAAGGTTTGTATCATTTCGTAAGTGAGATTGTTTGGTGATGCAAATTTTTGGTGACGCTCAAGCTATTAGGTGAGCGGATTGCCCTGGTAATTTGGTTTCGTAGGCAAGGCTTTGTACGTCTATGTACGGTTGTAATTTGTATCTATAGTGAGATTGAGTACGTTATACGTACAGCCATTGTGTACAGTTTTGGAGTAGTGAAAGCTTACGTTTTGTACTGAGACCAATTTATTTCAAGAGTAGGTATAATATAGAGCGTTTAGTTTGGCGTGCCTACGTACTTATATGACGTCTTAGATTATTGTATAATAGTAGAGTCGCAAATTACCTATTAATCAGCCTTAATAAGAACAATACCCTGATTTTACTAGTAAACTTGATGTGAGCTTTCTTCCTTCCTACTTCCTTCTTTGATTCCTACATATCACAACATAACTGACTTTAAAAAAATACTTACAAATGCAGTCGATATTTCTATGAAAATTTTATTTTTATTAAAGTTTAATGAATAAAAAAAATTAATCGTAATTATTTATTAAGTGCTACAAGCAAAATTATTCAGTAGTAAAGTAATTAGGTACTAATAGACCTAATATCATATCAATTATAATTAGCTAGATAATACTAGGTATGATTAATTCGCAGTCATTAATTAGAACTCAAGTGCATAAATAAATGACAATTACAATTTGCAAATAGGTATTCGTTAGTTTGCATTCGACTAATGATTTAAGGAATTAATCCACTAAGTATCACAAAAATCACGACGAAGTCGTTTTAAAGTTCCAAATTACAACTAGTTACAAAATAATACATTAGTCTATGTATTATATGTACAATACCAATAAAATTGAAATAATAAAACGATCAACATATTAATGTAATATTATTTTTTCCTATACTCCGTACAAAAAGAGAAGCCAAAAGTTTATTCCCAGCTTCGTCGGCTTTACACTCCAAACTGACATTAATTTCACTAACTATCTAGTTAGTTATTATCTTCAATATAAGACCTAAATTAATAACATTGCTTTGATTCTTCTTACTTAACTCTCAACAGCAAAACACATCCATTAACGCGACGCTAACACCAAATATGGAAACACATAAAGACTAAAATAAAAAAGCCTTATATAGGTAAGTGGTGTAAAATGTAATTTGCATTGTTCAATATTGCAAAAAGTATGTAACAATAGTTGCGAAACAATAAACAAAAGATTATACTATTGTCTTACACAAAACATGTAAAGCCTATTGTACACTTCACTAATGTGTACCTACCCAATATTAGTTAGGTACTAATATTGTGTAGGTATACAATATTAATATAATAAGACATACATTTGCCTATGTACCTACGTGTTCTTTTATTTAGCTTTTGAGAAAGAAAGGTACTTCTGCTTTCTTCTGTTGACCTTGTAAAAATGTAACGACTAATGAATCTACCAACATTGGAAGCGACTAATGTAGATCGTACTCACATTAGTCGTATCTACATTGGGACTTATGTAGATAATACATACATTAGTCGTATGAAGTGTAAATAAAAATTTAACGGAAATTACATATTTTAATTTTAGAGAACACTAGTGATAAGTGATTCGATTTGAATAATTACTTTTAATTGGCTTTCATTACAATAAGTAGGTATAAGAAGTGAGTAATTACACATCTCTTTTAAAAACTGGAAAGTTTGTTTGCATACATATAAAAAAATTCATCATTTTTTATTATACGGAAACACTCAAAATATTATCCATCCATTAAAAAAGACAAATACTAAGTGTAATTATAGGTTTTAAACTAATTTAAAAGATCTTGAATGTATCAAAATTAAAACGTTAATTATCGCAAACCTGTATTATTTTCCGTAATCTTGTGTTAAGAAAACATACTAAAGCTTAGACCACAAAATGTAATTTTGACTAAGTTCAAATTCACCGGCCGCAAGTCCCAAAGAGAGGCCGGCAAGGTGTAAGGAAGTAACAAATAACTAACTTTCGCACTTTTACTATTACAAGGATAAGATAAGCATTACCTACAATTACTAACCTACGGGGAAGGCCTATGAATGCACCGATAAGACGTGTGAAAGGATACTATGACGCAACCGAAAAGCCTACCTGACTAATTGGGTATGTTCAGTTTGAAAACACGAACTTCTAAAATGCGATAGTATGTTTGCTACCCGCTTCGGGTAAAACTGGTCAACAGATTTGCACAAATACCATATTCCTAATTATTTTATAGACAGAACTATGAAGTCAAAACATCGCCTTCGTATTTTTGGTAGTATTTTGGGTACTAAATGATTAATATATAATATCCTTAGGAATTCTCGGTGAGACATCATATTCTGTGCTTATTGTGTAGAGTCTGTGATGATTTTACGAAAAAAGTTATAAACATGCACTCTATAAACCACATTGTTTTCATTAATTAAGGTTTGTTTCGGCTTACCTAGTCTTGTCAAACAAAGTAAGACCTATCTATATCTACCTATATTAATATTTTGCATACGGCAGGTAATAGGACAGTCCTCGAGGACGAAATCACGGACTTTGAGCTTTAGTAATTAATTATTAGTACTTACGTAGGTACTACCATCCTATGATTTAGTGATGCTTGTTAATCTCTCAATTGGCATATCCGACTTCAATCAAAGCGGTTCGTTATGTCTATCAATCTTAGTTCCTCAATAACATTGTTCTAAATGTACCGGCTTATCAACATTAATCTATTTCATCAGATACGGTTCTATTACCAATGTGTCAGTCTAAACAGTTTGTTATCAGAGATGAATATTAATGTTATGCCTCATGTCGCATGTTGTTGATTATTGAAAGAACTAGACAAGCATTAAAATGCGTCATTTGATTTGTGTGGCTAAATATTATGTCTACAAAGAGCTGATCTGAAAGCGAAAAATGTGTTCAAGACGCTAAGGCAAGAAGTATGTGTAACTGAGTGTTAGGACAAAGTCATTCAAGAAAGCATAATATATCAAAACGTATGCTTTTCTTTGGACTAAGTATTGCGGTTGCGCGGCTTCTCCGCTTCAATCCTATCGGAAGCCGCGCTAAGAGATCGATACATCTCTACATTAAACAAACAATTATTATTGTGAAAAAGCTTCAGTTTATTGTAATACTTTTGTCCATAAAAATATGTTTGAGAATGTATTCAGAGGTCCTCGTATCTACTCTCTCTTGTTTTTACTTTAGAGACCACAGAACACCAATATGCATGTTTATGAACAAGTTAATGCTTGCATGTGGTGCTTTTAAAACTAGCTTCAAGAAAATAATTTCTACGCTCAGTTATACACAAACAAGCTCAGTTCATTAGTTTCTAAAATTGATTTACCGCTGAAACACATTTAACCATCTAATTACTACGAAGAACTTATTTGATTCGAATGCAAGTCAACTCGTAAATAAATTACAAATACTAATAATTTCAAGTTAAGTACCAATTTGAAATCAGTATTCAGAAAACCCGTTACCCATAATTTAAAGACTTAAACTATTCTCAAAGCTGTATTGGAAAGCTACGCCGAGAGAAGGAAACGTTTCTAACAGTTTCAAACTCAATATTGCCTGACTAATGTAACATTTTAGTGTTAAACCAACGTCAAAGCACTAAAATTCGCCCTTAAACGCAAATTTTCCCATAATTACATATTCAAAACTCGTATTACTAGGGAACACGAGGTCTGAACATAAAACGACATAACATCGCGACCGATGCCAGCAAACAGTCAGGTGGGCGAGACACACGACACTCAAGCGGCGCCCTTTGTACCTGCGATCAAAGGCGCCGACTCAAACAAGCGAACGATCAAACTTTACTGACACAACTACTAACGAGTACAAAGAAAAACGTACCCTAAATCAAACACATAAAGTTGATATTTTATTGTTTTGCGTTATACAATTTCTAATATTCGAATTTCACCTTTCAGGTTCCAAAAATAAAGTAAGTTTTTTCTTGTAATGTTTGGTAGTTGAGACGTTTCGTTATCAAGGTTGGTAGAGCCACTAGACACCTTGTTGAGTCTAGAATTCGGTGTTGGTTCATGATGTCGGGAACAGTCATGAGTTTTGTCCGTAATGAGTTTGTTACGTTTATGTTTTGATCAAGTACACAGTTCTATGTAGGTGTCTTTGATACAAGTGAGTACCATTGTATTAACAGTAAGATTGTTTGTTTATATAAAGTTGAAATTTAAAGCGGTGGACCACCTTTGACACTGGCTATTACACAGAAGCCATTTCTGCGTCTATGAGTAAGGAGGAGTGGATTCTTTGATGAAGAGAATCTGAGTAAAGAAAATGCATTTATTCGTACTAGAGACTGTATTGGGTACGACGAAAATAGGCAAATAAAGTTGGAATGAGTTGAGTCTAAAATTAAGGATGGTGAATTATATGAAAATTAGAAATCAAGTAAATAATGCAATTCAGATTAATTATAATCTGAAATAAGTGTACATTGTATTCCAGACCTATTCCTATTTAATACCAAAAAACGAATACCACTCGTATTAGCACAGAATAAAAAGTACTAAAGTATTAGTCTATTATTCCAGATGATGGTAAGTCTAAGGTTTTTATCTTATATACTGTACCTATGTTGTCTATAACATTGTGTTAATATAAACGCATCGCGTATTACCTAGGACTGTTTTAAGTTTCGGCGCAGGTAATATTGGCCGCGGTCACAAGCTTGCCTTTATTTAATTACTAGCTGCCCCGCGCAACTTCGCTTGCGTTCAAGAAGAGAGAATGGGTGAAATTTTTCCCTGTTTTTGTGACATTAATTACTGGTACTCTGCTCCTTTTGGTCGTAGCGCCTATGTCCTTTCGCGGGTATCAAAATATCTCCATACCAAATTTCACGCAAATTGGTTCAGTAGTTTAGGCGTGATTGAGTAGCAGACAGACAGACAGACAAAGCTACTTTCGCATTTATAATATAAGTATGGATGCAGTATGCACTTCAGACGCAACACATTTTTATAACAGATTTCCATCATATTATTATGTAAAGTCTTGTTGAAGCTGATAAAATCGTATGTTTACTTGAGCTCCTGTCTTTGTGCTTACGGTAGCCGTGTGCAAATTATATAAGATATGATCATCTTTAATAACAAGATAAATCTTAACTAAAAACAATAGGTAGATCTTAGATGTAATCATTTAGAGAATTGATCTCTTTTGAAGATGCCGGAGCCATCTGACGGCATCTGTGAAGATGCATGTATGCCTATTAATTTAAGTGTATAGGTATTACTGCAAAATTTTATGTTTTTTTTTTTGGATTTCAAAGTTAAAGGACTGGTGTCAATTCATTATATTTTATTTTTATATGTTAAGTAATATATGTAATAGTTTCTGGGTGAACTTACTTATTTCGGTAAGGATTAATAAAGCATTCTACCTACTTTCTGAGACTTACTGATCAGGTTTCACAAAATAAAAACTGGGATTGGCTATTACTCAGACGTGGATCTGCCATACATTTTAACTTTACCTTTGAGCTAACAAAATGACCTTTAATTTAAAAACAACAACTGATAATACGAACAGAACAAAATGTTTTAACCAGTACATTACTTTATCTAGCTAAGTATTTTATAACACAAATTAAGGTGTTGACACACGGCTTCTGTTTTTACATGTTTAACGTTATAATTTCGTCACACAGTATTTTATTAAACTCTATTATTTTTTATTATATTGTATAGATAAGACGATAGACATTGTTTTATTTATTGCATAGATTTAGCTTAGTAATGTTAAATGTTCTTGGGTTTTTATCAGTTTATTTGCGTTGAAATTTCCCAGATTATGTATAGAAGGACGTCGATTTTGTTTTCCTAACATTAAAGTCTTCCGTTTTGTATTCTGCTGTAGACATGACCAGTAACTGAATAAATTTTAGTAGTCAGTGACCAAAATATAGACAGGCTGTTGACGAAAATATGGTACAGAATACACCTACATAACTTTGTTTATTTGTTACTCTTTTAGGCAAAAACTTTAACGGATTTGATGAAATTTTGTACACAGACAGTTTATAGCCTGGTTATCTTATGATTGAAGAGGAATGTTTTCGTGTGGACGAAGTCGCAAGAATAAGCGCAATAATAAGTATTGACCTTACTTACCTTACCTTCTCTACTTACCAATAACTTTTCTTTTGCTATTGAAGCAAACATTGCTTTAATAGCAAAAGAAAAGTGAGAGTTTATATACATTACTAGGTTTTATTATATTCTAATGCCTTAAAATAACTACATTACATGCTTCAAAGACTTCGACGTGATTTAAATCTCGTATCATTTGATTGTATCTTAACGACATAGGGTCATTTCGCCTGTTCGCGTCCATTTAGTGCAGTTAGCAAGTTTGAGGGAGAAAACAAAAATGTTGCAGCACTAGTTTCAATTAAAAAATTTATGTAATGTGGTGACTATATAGTCTAGTTTAATATTAACTTTCAGTTTCGTTTGTAACATCATGAGTTTTTTTTAAGAAAAGACAAACCACAGAATTAGGCTTTTCAACTACTTTGCGTCCACAAAATCCAAATTGCGTCCACCCTGGGACTATTTCGCGTCCACCAGCTAAGAAAAGGTATGAGGGGGTGATATTATTAAAGAAATGTAAAGAAACACTAGATCTTATTAATTTATTTATTTAAGAATATACCTAATTAAAAAAAAATCTCTTGGACCTAAAACTTTTCCTGTTTTTGGACAGAAAGCAAAACCGCTTTCGTCTCCATTGAAAATTAATTTTGGATCACTTAAAATATCTTTCTGATTCATACTTTCCAAATATTATTCAAGTTCTCTAAACCACAATCTGATTGATTCTTCTGTTACTAGGGCTCTAGCTTTATTAATGCCCTCCGCATTCTTAAGCGATATTTCTTTATTTCTGGCCAAAAAAATTTCAATCCACTTTGACCTGGGCGGTCATCTTTGAATTTATTTTTAATCTCCCCGTCTCGAATGATTTTCTGAACAGTATCCAATAATTCCTGTTTTTTCACTGGGAATCCACATTTGGATATGTTGAGAAGCCATTCAACTACCTTTTTTTCACCATCTACACTTAGCGTTGGTTCTGGTCCCGGTTTCTTTACTCCATCTGGTCAGCGCCCACTGATTTTATCCAATATTGTGGTCTTGGGAATTCCATAATCTTTACATACTTGACTTACAGATTTCTTTTTCTCTCGAATGTCGCTTAGAGCTTTCTTCAAATCTTCTTCTGTATAAGTTTCCTTTTCCTTCTTCTTGTTTGACTCTAAAGAACTCATCTTAAACAGAAAAAAGAATTATAGAAAACATTTTATTGGACCTACTAGATTTAAAATACTGAATAAAATAAAATATTAATATTTATCCTATTATCAGTATTTTACAAAAAATTAAGCGATTATTTAATAAAGACGGACGCGATTTGTTACAAGATTATAGCCTATAGGAATAGTGTGCGTCCACGTTTCGATCTATCTTTGTTACTTTTTCTACAATCGTAATAATGTGGACGCAAATTGGGTATTACAATTGTGTAACTTTAATGACAAAATGAACGAAAACCCAATTTATTTTAATAATTTAATCACTTAAAAATAAACAACTAACTAAAACGTAAATGGATGAGTTCGCGTCCATCGTGGACGCAAAGTGGTAGTTTAATAAATTCAGTGTAGCACTTCGCGTCCACCCTGTTTTAACTATTTAATAGATAAAAAAGAGCAAATTAGTAATTAATATAATTAGTTTATGTTATGATTCATGTCTCGAAACATCTATGTGTCTACAAGTTCACGTAAAACATAAAGAGACTTACCGCCAAACGCACCGCTGCACACTATTTTTTTTACTAAAATCCCACACGTCCGCACTCCGTTGTTGAACAACCAAAATTACCTTTTTTTTTTACAGAGATTAATTAGGCACTCAGAGCTTTTGTCTATATGTGCGTGCTTCGTACACATTGAGCTATTGACAGTTATAACATTCACGTTCATCAGTGTGATATTATATTTATTTGCAAGTATTTTTATAGGCAGGTTCGAAAAATGGACGCGATTTAGGTGATGGACGCGATAGGGCGAACTTACCCTACTCTAAAGAGGGGGAGGAATCAAATCGACAGTCTTTTGAATATTGCCTTATTATGGTTGAATATTCATATTTTTATAACAGAATCATTTATTTCGATAAATTTATCTCTTATTTATTTATTAGAACAACAATCCGTGGGAGTAGATCGGCTATAGTTTAAAAAAATTCTGCATTGGAGGCATTTGTATAGATTCGCTATACTGTGACAAATAATGTCACTTATGGATCAACACTTTTTACGATTGTATTAACGTGTTTGTTTTTGTTTTTTCAGATCTTCACATCGTCATTCAATGGTGATTTGAAAATGGACGCGGAACTAATCCAGCCTGCAAAAGCTTGTACGATATGTAAGACCAAAAGTAGACAATAAATCAACTGAAACCTAAAATTTTAACCAGCTTTGAAGCTTATAAACTGGCTTTACAAACGTCAAGTTTTTTTGTTGTTGTTATAACGGTCACATTTCTAGGCGCGTGCCATACTAGATTAGGATTACCTTTATTAAGCGGATTATGTTCAAGAACACAAGAATAGCTTGGAGACTGGAAAATAAGATTTGTGTGATATAATCTTATGTTTGGATTACTTTATTATAATACATTTTAAAATAAATAGCATAGTTTTAAAATAATTAAAAATGTCATTTATAATGATAGGGATGATATTAATAAGCTGTAGTAAATTAGACCATTTTAACTCACCTCCCATCTCTGCCTATACACTGCAGCTGTATTGGATAGAGAAAAGCTATGGAAACAATGATGACGTTGTAATTATAAGGAATGTTACATTGTCATTGGTAGCATACAACCATGAATCCTTATTATGCTGGAAAGAAGTAAGAGGCAAAACAAAATCACTTGACATGATGACTTGCGAGATGCGAGGAACTCTACCTCACAGAATATAATTTGAGGTAGAGGCGTTAATTTGTTTTATGTTTATATTTACGTTATATAAAACTTGGGTTATTTTAAAGTAAATCCCCATCTTATACATTACGACAAGCAATTCTAGGTTATATTTATCCCCTCAATAGCAAACCCAGACATCGAATAAAATCATAAAAAAAAACCAAACTCCCTACGTCATCTAATACCGTCAATATACTTCTTAATTTGCATAGAAGTGATAAAACCATTATCAAATTATCTTTCGACTACTAATTACGGTCATAATCTACGCAGTTTCAGTTTGTGTAAACATATCATTTGTAATTGGCAGGATTATAAGACCTTCGTGATAAATACGAGTAGATTAGAGATGGAGATTCCGCAGCTTATGATCTAAACGTCACTTGCATGTGATGATGATATAAGTTGACGTGTAAAAAAGTCTAACCTAAACTTCAACCGAAAAAAAGCCTTATACTGTAGGCTAGGAAAAACATTAGCTCGCAAGGTGGGAAGACAGGCTTTTGCCGATCATCGGCAGTAGCTTTGGGACAGAATAGTATGGGCATATAATATTAGGGTAAATAAATAGAAATAGCTGTGCCACTGATGGGTAAGGGTCTTAGTGTGATGTGGGGTCTCTAACGAACTGGCTACGTGCCGGTTGGTGACTTTACATTTCTTCAAGAACTGTGTCAAAGAATACTTAGGCTTGCAAAGTTTCATCACGACGTTTCCATTCACCACAAGAACAAGAGATAATTCTTTTTAAAACACACATTACTTCAAACAGTAATTTTGTGTGTTGCCCCGAGTTCGAACTATCGACCCTTTGCGTGGTAGGTAAATGTTTACGCGGCAATAAAATATTTGAGCATATTGATGATACATACTTTTTATTTTTACTAGACTCCGAAACAACAATTTACCCAGTAACGAAACACATTTGTGCTAAAATTACCCTCCAATACAATCGAACCATTATTCTCTATTCGGAATAGGTAAACTAAAATACCTATTCGCACCAACCACTTATCTTTCCGAGAAAAACTCATACGAGAACATCAATGGGGCCTTATGCCTTCAACCTATAGTCTTGATAAGAGCCAGGTATGGTTTGTCGGCACTTTGAACACAACAGTGGCACCTTTACGTCTTAATGCCATTATGCTTATTGTAAACAAATAGCTTTTGGAAGTCGGTACATTTTGTTCTTTTGTTCTTGTCGGCACGTTTGCTCAGAAATTGGATCAATAATGTGAGTACTACCTGTTTTGCTAACTATCGTTTTTAAATTGAAATCGGTTTTTAAAGGAATTGTTAGTCACTTTTTTGTTGCTAATATGGAGTAATGTGTGATGTTATTAGAATGAGGTATGACTGTTTTGCGCTCATGGTCTTTTATTTTTCGCTTAAGAATCGAAATGTTTCAATTAATTTATAGATACTATTTTTAAATTTTGCCAATGTATAAAGCGTATGTATTTATACTCGTATCCAACATGGAGTAATGGGCGATGTAAAAGAAGATTCCTGAGATCATAGTAAGTCGAACCGATTTATTACTTAACTCCGCCATAGAAAACTCTGTTGGAAACAAGGTGTGATTTTCATATTTGTTTGTAAATTAGAGCTAGCCACTTGCTATATACAATCAGCGTTACCCCGAAGCTTCGAATGAACATTTCTAAAAGGAAAATAAAACCCATGATGTATGATGAATCATCATAACTCGAAAGCCATCGAACCCGGACATCAATTACTTAAATAGTTAAATATCTACACATTTCTAAGTAATTGCTCAAAACACGGAACCAATTTACCACTATCACATCCTAAATTAATGCTCTTGTAATCATTTAATTGCAATATATTGCATTCGTTGTACAAATATGTTAGACATCATCAATTAGTACAACATGTAGATATTATCAATAATGATGTTAAAACAATAGAAACATGAACCATTAAGAGATAGGCGATAAACTGATTTGATTTTCTAGGAATTGTTTTAGTAAAATTATTTCCTGTTTGTCACTAGACTATAGCTTATTCTGTTTCGTTACGCTCTTGTCGAAGCAATCCTGGACCTCGAAATCTCTACCTCTATCGACTACCGATAACCGGCTAGATATAAAGAAATTTTGCAAGAAAACCTGAACAGCGCCTCTAGTCTGGACGATCAGCGACTGTGGTCTCCATAGGAACTATTTTGTCAGTAAATTTTAAATGTTAATCTCTTGATACTCGAGAGCACATTTTTACAGAATTTCGCCACTGGTTTCCATGTAGTGTTCTTGGTGTTGGCCGATGTTGTGTGCCTCACTATACTTGCCACTTGCTTCTATTTTAAGTGAGTCTACTATATTCATATATGGGACCTCCAGTAGTTTTTATTTGGTAGGTATATGGTAAGGTTTGTGTATCCATCGCAAAGGTGGCCTTCCACGCGATCTGTATCTCTACCAAGAGTTAATGTAGTGAAATTTTCTTATTTAACTTAAGTTTCTCTCTACTTATTTACGTAGGATGTTTTGCTATTGACGATATAATATACTGTTTGTACTGGTTTGTTGTACACAAATTATACCAAAAGGCCGCCCCACGATGGTAATTTTGAGGAAAAAAATTGATTGAAATAATGCGACGCCCACTGCTACGCCCATTTTATTGATTACAAATACTCAATACTAATTACCTAGACTGTGAGGTGACGTGGTTTACGACTTAAATAATGATAATAAATAAAAACTGAGTTTATCGGCTATTATCAGCTGCTGTTCATGAGTACTCAGCTCTATTCCCGGACTGGATTTATATTACAATATTTCTCAATAGTATATATCTCCCGGAGTTTGGTAACGCGTAAATGGCAATGGGCTCGCCCCCCTATAACATCATTCATAGTTATTTCGTTATTATTAATGGCGAAACACATGTGTTTTCATACACCTCTGCCTACACCTTTGCATATAACAAGCGCAATATTATGTATTCGTGTGAAAATATTTTCATTATGTCCGCTGTATTAAAGTAGTCAGTTATCAATTTTCATTAAATTCAAATCATTATTATCAAAATGAATGACGGGTTTTTCACTATTAAGTAGCATTTCGTTATGATAGTGAATGAATCCAGATAGTTATTAATCTAATCATTTCTGTAACGTATGTTTGATCATCTACAGTTTCCGATAACTACCGTTCGATCTAAAACATTATAAATAACAATATCATTGATAAAAGGTACTCGTTATTTGATTGACGGCTGCTTTGAAGTAGGTTTTGAGTGCTTATGATGGATTTACTTTAGATTAGTTTTGCTGAATCATTTTATTATTGGATGCTTTTGAGGTCGAATATTGTAGAATTTTCTTCAGCATTTGTGTGCTATTCTAAGGCTGCCTTTACTGCTACGATGGACGTCATTGGTTTCGTATTACAAAGAAACATCTGTGCCTCGATTCTCTACTACTACCGACTACCGACAACCGAACTGTCATCGAGAAATTTTGTATGAAAATCTGATCAGCGCCTCTGACGGGAGTCGTAGGAAACATTTTGGCAGTCAATTCTTAATGTGCAAATTTCGATAGCTAGCCGGTTGTCGGTAGTCGATAGTGGTAAAGAATCGAGGTACTGCCGTGCATGTAGGCGTCACTGTTCGGTATTCTATGACATCGTGTTAATTCGTACTCACGACAGCCGTATGCCACCAATGTGAACTTCGGAAGAAAGCAGGCCTTATATTTTTTATGAACGATAAAAATGCTATCATTTTTGAGTTCCAATTCCGTACAGAAAAATGATCTGTATTGAATCCGCTGTCGATCCATTTTTAATTGGTTTGCGCCTACTTTCGGCGTGTGCCAATATATAATCTATACACAAGAAAATGTGTCTTATACTTACTACTATAACACAATAGTAGCAGTAGTGCGACTCAGTAAGATGCTTCAGTTAATCGACACCTTGAAATCTAATCTAAGCCTGTAAGCCGTTGATGTCAATTCACGGTTCTTCTTCAGGCTTCAAAGTGCCGCCTTAGCAGAATGCAAGATCTTTATACATTTCGTATTGTATTATAGACTATCATATTATTATATATCTCCATAAATTCATAAAATGAAATTATTAAAGGTAATTTATTAAGGTAAAGTATTAAAAAGAAATAATAAAAATCTTTTGGTTGCTTGTTTGGTCATTGCAGAAGAAGACGTGATTTTGTGTATGTAGGTACGTTTGGCCATTTTATAAGAAGAAGATCATACCAAAAGATAGAGCTAGGAGCTTTTTACGTGAGGCTCGGCTCGGTTTATAGCTAAGTCGAGTGCAGTACAATTTGGCTAAGTCACTGCTAATATCAAGCAGAATTAATTTATCACTTTATATGTATATCTACTTATTTATTTTTCATATCCTTGAGCCCACAAACATAAATTCTAACATTGCGTTATTCTACAAACTCTATATTCAGTGCATTATCAACTGTACACCATTTCTAGGAAAGCAAAGGCAATTAAGAACAAGATAACGATCATGTAAAACTTATAAATGGAACGATATCGATTGGACAATCAGATAAGTCTAACAATAAATGTGTAGGTGACACTTTAACAAAGAGTGGTTTACTATAGATTAACAACTTTATAGAGAACTTGGTTGTAACGATGGCAACACTGAGAGGTATACAAATTTCAAATCTTATGACTAGCTTATGCAGCGAACGGTAGCCTGTTTGATATAGCTACTCTATTTTGGAAACCGACTGGAAAATGACGTCTGTTATAACCGAAGGTGTAGGCAGAGTTGAATGAAATTCACTCACGTTTCACCATTAACAATATTAGCTCCATGTAACAGAGCGAGCCTATTGCCATTTATCGGGAAGGTTACCAAACTTCGTACTACTATCCAGAATTATTTTAATGAAATTAAATTAGAAAAGACATTAACAGTCGGATACACTAGTACACTACCTACCTATCGCGCCACAGAGGCAACTTCTGGGGAATGCCATAACATAGAAAATTTATTATAATATTGATAAACGGTGCATGCCAAGGCTCTCTTCTTAGTTGTCAAGTTGTACCTATGAGCTGTGATAATAGACTGCTTGACGCTGATAGCCTAACCTTCTAAACCTCTTGTGAACGTATGTTATAGTCAAGAGCATTATAATAGTCATGTAGTTTCTACCGTTTCCGCGAATAAAACTTGTTTGACTTGAATGAAACACTTATTGTTTTTTAATAACATTGACGCATTATGTTAATACTGATACTTATAAAACTGTATCGCTTGGCGAACCAGTTTTCTTGAGAAAACATCTAGATAATTTTGCTACCAAATTCCCATGGTTATAAACCCTTTATTTCATTAATAAATTAAATTAAAGAATAAGAAAATAAATCCAATATAAGTACGATAAGTACGATAATAAAACATTGAAGTGTTGATTCAAATACTTTGTGTGTTCAGCTGCTAAAAATTATAATAAAATGAAACTGAAAATCTAAAAGTGATTAAAAACGAAGATATAGAATGTTTCTAAGTACCTAAATATTCATTTGCATATGTATGATACATATGAAATCGCTTGACCCATTAACGTCCGCAGGAAACACTTATCAAAACAAATACTTGAACTGTGACAAACGTTTTAAAATCACTATTTCCTCGAACCGTTCAAATTTCACATGTAAAAATTTCATATCGAAAGAAATACCCGAGCTTAGTACATTATCGTATCGGCGAACATCAAACAGTATGCAATAAAATACAATATTATACATTTTATATCGGCTACTGTGGCCTGTCGGTCTCTCACATCTGTCGTTATCAGCGTCGGTACTCTTTGATCCACTATCGCGTCACACTTTGCCAGTACCTGTATATTGTTTTGTATATAATGGGCGTACTGTGATAGTGTTTATGTACGTAGGTTTAGGAAAGGAAGTGGCTTATAATGCTATGTTATGAATAGTCGTGCGTTGTCTGACTTTCAGGAGGCCGGCTTCTTGTGAAATTCGAAGCTGTTAATCGATTACTTTTATAGTACAGTTGATTAGAATTAGAATGAATCACACTTCGTCATCAGTACTTACCTAATGATGAAAATGCAATTGATGATGCAAAAGTGACAAGTGTTGTCACTGGCTTTGACAAACCTCTATTACACAATTCTCATTTCTATGTAGGTTTCTCTTGTGTTAATTTATCAAATAAGTTTAGGTGTTATACTAAATTATCCTATCCTACTAATATTACAAATGAAAAGTTTGTGAGGATAGATAGATGTATTTACGTTCCTTTCTGTTTTTTTTTAAATACAGCCAGCAACAGATTTTAATAAAATTTGGAATACTGAACACACAAAGTATATTTTTCATGCAGACGAAGTCGCTAGTTCTTAGTAAATAGATACGTTTTACCCAGAGGAAACCTTACGAACATTTCCTGCAAGAGCAATATAAACTATCTAAAATAGCCGGAACATCATGAATTGCAATTATAATTATCTGCACTCAAAACCGAAACAATATAGGTGACCTATTTATATCTGCTGCGTGTAATTACGCGTGAGGTATAATAAAAATAGCAGCTCAATACGACATGTCTATTATGACAGGCTTTATCGAGACGTCTATCACCGATATCAACGTGCAGTACAAGTTAGAAGCGACGTGAGGTTTGTGGAAATGTGGGCGTGAATGTTCTTCATAAGGAACTCGACAGCAGATGCAAACCAGTAGCGTGATTTTCTGGAACTATCGACTCTTGATAACCGGCAAGCTGTGACTAATGTTGTTTGAAGTCTAATCAGCGGCAGCAAGTAAATAGGTTTTCAAATTCACTCGAAAACTACATAATAAAATTATTAACTTCTACATTTTCTGATATACTTCAGGTCCGCAGCATAAAAATTCTAAATAGAACATAATTATTGACTTTAACTATTATTTACTTTATATTATGTTTCAGTGATCCCCGCAACAGTTTATAACTTGGGGTGTTTAGTTTCATAGCAGCGGCTAATGTGTCAGCGTTGTAATGTAATGGATCCTCGGCCGTAATCAGCGTATCATAGCAGGAGTGCTTTGCAGCCCGCTATCAGTTACTGTAAAGGTGACTGCAGATTACTCATCAATAGTGCCAAGTATTTAATGTTATTAAACTAGTACAAAGTATATTAATGCTTTTTTTATTTGGAAAAGCGGCTTTTTATGAAACGTACTATATCATATTTTTAACGCTGTAATAGTATTTTTTAAATGATTGCTGCTTGAGTCTAAGATATTGTTGTCATATTTTGAAATTTATTCAGTTACATTGAAAAACACTAAAAGACAAATGTTTATTTGCAAATTAGTATATTATTATTGTTTGTTTATAAAGCTTATATCTATATAAGTAAAGGAATTATGCATATGTACTTATACCAAGTTATTAAATTGTTTCCAATGTCAGAAGCTTAGTCAGTGATAGAACTATTTTATATCCAATTAAAGAAAAATAAAGTTAAACCAATGTATATTCCCTTTACAACTTTTGAAGTTAACCGCTCACTACCGAAGTGGACACTAGGTACCTAATGTGTCAATTATAATTTGCGTTATCAAGACTAATGCATTTCACGATGTTTTAACGATGGATTAGCATGTTTCAGAGATTACAGCCGGTCAACTGTTGTACAAATATTGTTGAGCTTTTACTGTATCAGCGGTACAGAATAAAGTTGTTTGAAGAGCGACCGCGGGGCTTCTGCGGTGTAATGGAAGTACTTGTACCTGTATATTATAGGTGAATTGTGGAATGTTACTCAACTTTAATGGATAAGTATAAAGTATAACTAAATTATTGTAATTATAATTATTGTTCTCTGATGTCCTATGTCTATCTGTTGCAGATTTTTTAATTGACATCTGATAGTAAGATACCTTTAGCCAAAAAACGTTCCTTGGTTTCTTCGTTCACGGCCAATAGAGCCAATGTGGGGGTGACAGCTGTATCCTGTGATTGGTAGAGACTAGAGAGTTACCAGCATTGAAGTCGTAGAGTCTGTTTTGAGTAAAGCAGCCGAACTACTGGTGTTGTTGTGAGTAGAGACGCCATCAGCTAGAGCCATTTTCCATGTATGTTGGATGACTATGATAGTGATTGTACTGGTCATAATAAAATGTGTTTTGGGGCACCGGACCTGCTGAAACTACAAAATTTTATATTCTAAAACAAGGAAGAGGAAGATTCTATTCGTACCGACCAGGTTTAAATAATAATATCCCGGTCATTTTTGAATGACCAACAACACTATCATGTCACAAAACTTACCTACATTTCGGCGTTTGGAAATTTCATTCATAAAGACAAGTCAAAAGTAAATATTTGGTTACGATGTTGAGTAAAAGTAAACACTCAACCTTTGGAATTTGAACCCTACTGAGTAAGACATAAAGTTGATATTACTTTGAGTGTCATGTATCGTAAATAGTTACAAAACACACAGAATGTGGCACGGACTGACGCCACTTAAGGCCACCCAAGAAGATATTTTTTGCACGCATCGGATTAGCTTACAGTTTATTTTGAAGCGAGGATCTGTGAAAATAATCACACTTTACAACTACCAAAAGTTTTGGGTCTTTAAGTCCACTGCAATCTTTAAAAAGGTTTGTCAGAAAATTATTGTACCATGTCCGGAATATTTTTCTTTGATTAACGTAAACAAAAATTTACTAGAACCTACTAGAATTTAAACAAGTAAGTAGGTGAAAATTAGGATTGAAATTGAACAATTTATTTCATTTATTTAACAAAACAGCTTGTATGAAATTGCCCTTCTTTTTAAATAAATAAAAAACTAATCGAACGAATTGTTAACTTACTCCATGAAACAAAGTTGTATAATTTCAGTCTAATCATAAATGTGTATTCCAATAAAAGCCAATACCAGCAACTAGATTGAGAGTGCTTAGCTTAACGTATAGACCTCTTTTTATTCAGTCTAAATAAAAAAATATCAATCTTCCCACTAATCTATCGGCGAAACCATCAAACATACTGCACACGCAGAATCGATGCATTCACACACAATGTCAAGCACCCACAAAATACAGGCCACAAAGAATATTTCCACACCAATACACTAAGAAGTGTAACGACACTACCATCAATACATTTGCCACTTCAAAAACGCAATCTAACACTAGCTAACATAATGTGACGTCATTTCATGGCATATTGACTTCAATTGTCGTAATACGGCTACTCAGTTACATAGACCACACATATGACAATATTTTTTTATAGAAACCACTTCAACACATTGCAATTTAAACCATAATGTAAGGTCACTTAAGTTCAATTTTGATTAATAAATTTTCGGGGTATAAGCGACCGTGTATTGCACATTTGACGGTTTCGATTTCATTGATGATTGGTTGTCAATCGAAGCGTAATTTGTGAATGTTTTGAACTGTCACCAAATTGTTATTTGATTTGTAATTCGATGGGACGAGTTGATACATGATGAATGTTATTCTGGTATTTCTAATAGTACCTTTTGTAAGTGGTATGAATAGAGGTGCTCTTACTTAACACGATATTACATGAAGGTATTAAAAAATGTGTATTCTCTTTGCATCACTATTCAACTGAATTATAGAAAACTATATTCTTCTGCTATACGAAAAGTTTGTTATATGAGTTTACATGTTGTTTGAACATTGTTTTAAGTATATCTACTCATTGGCAGTACGTATAAGATTAAAGGAATCGAGGAGGTTCTAGAATGTCGGGATTCCGATTATCATAATATTAAACAAATAATTAAAAGTAAATGCATCCAATGTCACGAAATTGGTATAACTCATAAATTTACTTATTAATTTTCGACAGTGAACGTTAACTAAATCTATAATATTCCCAAATCCGGTACACACAGCTAAAATCACGATGCCCGACCAATTTTCGGGGCCATTCAAACTATAACGCGTTGAAAGCGACAATTGCTTTCGGTACGTGTCAAATAAATGTCCTGCAGTCAGCAATTACCAACCAAAATTACCTTTAAAGTATAAAAGCCACGCAATTTTGAACTCTACACCATTGTTATAAGGTTTTAGGGGGGGTTTGAAAAGTGTAAGTGTATGTTTGTATGTATCAAAGTAACAATGTTTGTGTATTGAGGACCCCTGTTTGAACAACAAATTAGTTCCATTATACGCCTATGAGTAGGGATGTAATGATCTTCGGGGGGTGGACAAGGGAAAAAATTGTACACGAATACAGATCGTATCACACCGTGTTTCCTTTTAACAGTTTGAGCTGTTTGAGGTTCTCCTGTTCACGTTGTATCATAGATTTTTATCTACAGTTTTAAAAGTCGATTTTAAAATCATGTGTAAGATAAGGTTTTAAAATCAATATGTTTACATAGGATTAGGGTAGGACCACCAGACAAAATAGCACGAGTAATAAAATCCGAAGTCCTGGCCATTAAGAATTTTTGCATAATATCTACAGGCGCATGTACCTAGAAAAAAAACAAAGCGTGCACATCGGCGTCTTTTAACTAATACAAAAGTAAAGTAAGAATGTAGAACAATGAGGTATCATAAAGTTCATTTTTTCCCTACAATAAAGCAATTCGTCCTACTGTTGGATGGCATTGTAAACTTCCGAATTGTAAAGCAGTGTTGCTAACAACCATTAGCGGCACGGCACCAAAGGCAAAATTTTAGAAAATATTTATCTTTTGCGAAAAGAAAAAGGCTAAAAATTGCATAAAAACGTTTTATTGCAGGGACACGAAGTTCGCCAGTAGTATTGCTAGGTGAAATTTTTATTGCGCAAAATGTTCGCTTGGAGAAATTGTGATAAAAACAGCACAAAATATAGGCAATAAAGTAACCGTTAGAGTTTAAAAAGGTACGGCTGAGAGAAATGTGCTACAGTTTTTGTTCCAGAAGCTTTTTAGAGCAAAAAATAAGTGCAAACACGAAGTGCTAATTTATGAAAATTGTACCGTAAGTTATTGCTAAAATGTTTGCGTAATTTGAATATAAGTAACCATTTCTTTACTAAGAATCTCATTGTATCAATTTCGACTTAGTATTCTTTCACATTGCAGTTTGCATTTTGTTATGGCTAGAAATGTTCTTCAGAGTAAATAGTGTTGTTGCTTATGGTTCATGCTACAAATGGCGATAATTTATCGAAATTATGGCGAAATACAACATTTTGTGCGTTTAATTCCGAGAGAACTTATTCAATTTTCGAAGACACAGTTGAAAGGATTGATGCATCTCATTTTATTGGGTCCTTTGATAATGCCTAAAAAAATGTATTAGTGTAACAAGACGCATGAATTTCACGAAGCAAGAGAAGTTTGTAAGGATTGTACCAAGTGGCGTTCTCTTACATAAGCATCAGTAAATAATTTGTATTATTTTTACTTATGATTCCAAAACATTATTATTGGGTTTTAAAATTGTTAAATACAATTCAATAACATAATTAACTTAATGTAGAAGTTATTCAAATACCAGAAAATATTATAATGATTACTAAAATTTGCTTCAAAACAAATCATAGAAAAATCCATTTTCTTTCGTTTTTATTTACTACCTACTCTACTCACTGAACTGAACATTTCGCTACAATAAACATACACTCATAAAAGTACCTATCACCTTCAAACACGAAAGCCGGGCAACGGTAAAAATTACAACTAGCAATTATCAAAGAAATTTCTGCGCCAAAAATGTGCAATAAAATGAAATTTCGCCAGTTGAATTGTAACAGTACTTCTTTCACTTCCCTATTCCTTTTGTATCTGTTACGGTAATACTTTATTACTTGTTTGAATAGTTTTATAACCGGCTACTTTCTTTCCGTTAGTCCAATTACAGTTGTTTGAAGGTACCGAATGTTGCCGCCCGTTATGTTATTTACAAAACAAACCCAACCCACTCAATAGTGTTGAGAAACGTTACTTGGTATAAATATTAACTTCCTTTTTATTGCTATTGTTGCTACTACAATGTACAGTTGTTGCTCCTGAAGAAACGGGAACTGGGTTATGTTCTTAATTATATGACCTAGGTAATTTATGTTTGTATAACGCGTTGAATATTTTTAACGAAATAAGAAAGACAGATGTAATATTACCATGATTTTTACAATACTAGAGCGTTTGCAATGTGTAGTCGATTAAATTATAAAGTTAATTGATAATTAATTATCAGCTTCGCTTATAATTATAAATCAACTTTTATTATTTTTGATTACTTGCTACCTAGACAGAGACTAGAAAATATTTGGCGAATCAATTTAATATAGGTAATAAAAATAAAATACTTTTTTGGGTGGTACTAACTTATATGGAGTCTCTATGTTACCGTTGTTAATGCTTGGGCCTAATTAGGTTTGAAATCTGAACAATTTGAATGCATAATCAAACAGCTTGTTATTAGATCTAAGGATAATCTAATTAATTCAGTGTAATGTATCATGTAATAATTAAGATCGGTTCACATATATTTGAATTAAGTATTTAGAATTGAAATAAAAATGATCTTGCATCGAGGGTGATTACGCTTATAAAAATAATGTTATATTATAAGGAATCTCACATACATAATATGGCCAAAGTTCTAAGTATTTAACAAACAAGATAAAGAAACGTGGAATTATATCTATTGAGAGTCGCTTATTCTTTCTAGAACGTTTTATTATGCAATCTTCGCTGCAAAAACTACGCAATGTTTAAACACAATACGAATAGAAAAAAGTTAAAATGCTAAAACCAGTATTTTGCCATTATTGTGTTCTAAAGAGTAATGACCGAAATAGCCATTAATAACATTTAGCGAAACAAAAATTAACAAAAAACTGCAAAAAACCTAACTGTTAAAACCCTTCGCAATCCTTTCGCCAAATTACCCCTTGCCAAAAACCTCAATAAAAACATTAAAAAATCAACTAGTAAATTCACAGTTATTTCAAAAAACAGAATATATAACTGTTTCCAAATGGCTTTTACAGCCAAAGGGTTCGCTAAAATCTCGCAATGCTAAAAACATGCAATAAAAATTGAAAATCGCGTTACCCGTTCGCAATTTCGACGAAATAAATATTTACAAGGTTACTTGTAGTATCATTCCCAAGCTAATATAAACTTACAGTCCATAACAGAAAGGCCATTTTCCAATGAAAGCTCATATTGTTTCCTAGTTAACAGTTACGGCACATGAAATTATTTTACCCTTTTCGTTACCGTAACTAAGACCGTTTTGTTTAGTTATTGAATAACAGTTTAAGGGACCGCTATCCGTCAAAGGAAGAGTTGCATTTATTGAGAACATTACAAAGCAATTGTCTCCTTTGACTGTTGTCGTCTGCGCGAAACAGTACAACTCATAAATTCAGTTTTATGGCAATGAAAGAGTTGTCTTTGTCAAATAAAGGGTAATTAGGATGTAAAAGTGAAATTCTGTTTGCATTTTGTGCATTCGCAACGCCCATTAAGAGGGGCTTAGAAAGGGGATGGTTACTTTCACTAGGATAATTCGAATTCAGCTTTCTAGAAATTGGTGTAACTAAGTTTTCGAAGAATATTGGAGAAAATATATTTTCGTGACAGAGACGCAATACTATGTTTATCTTTGAAAATTTATTTCTACAATATAACTTTATAAGTCTATGTTGATGTAATGCTCGTTGTACTACATACGTCTGTGAAACAACTCTACAATTTAGAACATTTCAGCATGAAGAAGATTTCCAGATGAGCTGATTGAATTGAAAAGTATGTAATGTAAAGACAAGTCAACGTTGAAATCACATTGAAATAGCTATTGATGACTAATTAAAAATTGTTTAGCTAAAATGCGATTACAGTGTTATCTATTGAAGTCATTTTAACTCTACTTACTAAGAATGTATGATTAATGGCAATAAAACATGATCAGTTACTTACTTCCATTTCTATTACGCTTATGATAAGTATCAGCGATTAATGACACGGTATTCAATTATAGTTATTCTACTAGTAATATGAGATTCTATCTGCTAGTACCTACTGTTATATTTTTCACAGTACTTTTCAAGAATTAGTCACCTAACGTTCTATTTGTCCCGACCTATGAAAGCGAAACGTTTTATTAAATTTCAAACAAAGACATAATTCATCCACTGTTTATAAACAATGGAGCAAATAGTTCGTTGAAAGTAAGAACAGTTATTGACTACTAAGGCAGTCTGCTCTTATAAAATGCTCCACTTTTGAAATATTTATTGGTTTCTACAAAGGTCTGTAGAAAAAAAAAGCTTCTAACTGTCGCCAAGCGTGTGCTGGGAGCAGTTGTATAACGGAGCCTTGAACTAGAGATGACAAGTTGCTTAGAATAGATTCGTTCTTAGAAATGGAAACCGAAATTTTGACAAACTGCGGTGTCAAATGCAGCGTGGAGAACATAAACAATAGCGCGTGGAACGTAAGCGTGCCTTCGTGTTTTGACCATTTCAATAAGTATAGAAAAGAATAAGTTACCAAAGTAATTATTGGTCGAATAGTGTTTAACTGTAGCTTAGCGGGGCATCGGACTGTGACAATGTGAGTGCAGATAGGCGTGAACGGTACAGTTCCGATTGTACTGTTTATTTCTTCTATACATTAGTACAAGGACACAAACTTACAATAGATATCTTAGTCATATTCACTTTCGAGCGTGAAGTAATTTGGGATTTGTGTCCACATTTAGACATTCGTGTTGACAAATAAATGAAACTTAGTTTTTTACAGATCTGTCGAATCCCACGAACACTTGAAGATGCCTTTTC
Source organism: Anticarsia gemmatalis (assembly GCF_050436995.1). Taxonomy (NCBI): domain Eukaryota; kingdom Metazoa; phylum Arthropoda; class Insecta; order Lepidoptera; family Erebidae; genus Anticarsia; species Anticarsia gemmatalis. The sequence goes on from NC_134760.1 coordinate 7,918,063, forward strand.
AAATATTTTTTTTTGCATTCTTCCTTAATAGTCATTAAAAAGCCTTGTCAATTATAATTTGCAACATGTGTTAACACTTACAACGTGGGTAATGCAGTAGCTTACAGAATTTATGTCAAAAATTATCTTGTATCATTGAAAAAAGGAATTCACGAGAACACACGCAAATTAGTAAAAAATGTCAACCACATGTGACATATTATTTGAAATTTGAGCTCCGACTTCTGCGTTGAGTTTGTCATTTGGTAGTTTTGATTTCGCGGAGAAATTCACCGAAACGATCATTTGTGAAGGGATGATCCCATTTTAAATAGATCGTGAAATCGTGATGCGCAAAAAATGCAAATTTTGAGTTATGCGTGTTTCTAAGTAGGGCGACTAAACACACAATTTGAAAAAAAAATATAATACGTATTACGAGTATGTTATGATTACTTTGAATTTCGTTCTTCCAAAACCAATAAAGATCTGTAGTCGAACAAGTTAGTAAAGGGATTTGCATGCAACTTATATAAAACATACTTACATGTATAAAATTCAAACTTTAAAACTTCAGTAATCTAACAGGCTTACGCATGTTGAGAAAAACCGGCCAAATGCATTACAAATAAGGAAAAAGAGCTACTGAATATATTGATTATTCATTGATCGGTATTGTGTCATACATTTATGCCGAACACATGTCACCCATGTCCAAGCGTGTTCCCCTTCTAGGAAGAACTGCTCATTAATGATTAGCCTGATTGAGTTATTTGAATACAGATTACGAAGTACGGAATTTCCGTGTCTGTTTTATGTTCATAACTACTATAAAAATATGACTTCATACTTGCCTAATAATTGTAGAGTGATTTTAGACAATATTTTTTTAATGATGTCATTAGATGAATATCACTTGAATACTGAAACAGTGCTTTGTAGGAAGAGTTTCTACTACTATCGATACAATTGGTTCAAAAGTCTGACTAGCGCCCCTAGTGTATTTTGCAAGAACTATTTTGTTAAGTCATTGTAATGGCAGGCCCTACCTTATATCGGCCACTTCCACACAAATGGTTGCTTATTATAGTTTGACAAGAGAAATAGAAGAGAAAAAAGAGAGAGTTATTTACATTTTGTAAGAAAAAATCTAACTTTGCGATATTTTGATCACGTTTTGGATGTAACGTTTACTCTAAGCTCGTGTGTATTTTATATTAGTTAACGTAACATAAAGCTATTTCACAAGTTCACACTTTTATCTAAATCAAACTAACTAATATCGTCAATCACCAGTGGGGTGTCGCAATGAATCAGTTCACAGCATCACAGAATCATTGTAACGCGATCTGTGGGCGGATGGCGCGCCATCTGGCGGCGTCTGGCGGAGTGGTGGCTTATCACCGACTCCCGCCCAGTCCACCGTTCGCTGTACTGATAGTTATCATGTGATGTATGATTCAAAATGATGACTTGTCTGTCACGTTCTAGTCTGTTATTATGTTATTAGACTTCAGAATTAAATCCTATAAAATACTTGTGTTATTTCAAGATATAGACTATGTGTTAGAACAAAGTATATGCTTTGATGAAAAGAATAACTTTTTAGCAATTTTCTCATGGTTGCTAAGCGTTTTTGATGGACTTTTGCGACACACTTCTGTGTCAAATACTTTGGAACCAACTTCATTTAAATCTATTCTACCTTATTTTGAAAGTTTGTGCATTTAGGTTGGAAGATGATTGTTACGAAACCATTCTGAACCAGCCGATAGAATTTTAATAATTTTTTGTCCGAAACTTCCAGCAAATTAATCTTATTAGTACTTGATCATGTTCTCTCTTTAACTGGTTAACTTTAACTCTCACCTTACATCCCACAAAATCTTAAGGCAATCATAGAGTTGTATCAATAAGCAGGATATTCACCACAATCAATTTCAAACAAAATTATGGCCCAAGTACTCACAATCCAAAATTTCATATCATCAGTTATCAACAACCCTTCCACTTGAGTAGCAGTAATGATCACTACTTGAAGCCAACACATGTTAACGTCTGCCCATTACGTTATCACATCACTTACAACGCAGATAAAGTTCTCTCTCAAAAGAAATAACCCTTAGGATTTGAATCTATAAGCTGATTTAGCGCTGAAAATATTTTAGAATAGTGTTACATTTGTTAAGATATGAAATATAAAGGCCTCCTTTTGTACGGATAGACTAGTTTTATATAGACTCTTTTTATTTGTTGCATTGGAATAGATTTTTACATTATATGGATATTAATGTCATCATGCCATAGTTACATTACAACAATAACTTCAGAGCAGAGACTTTAAAACTACACTAATTTTGGTGACGAACTGATGTAAAGTACAGACGTTTTGCTGTATCAACTTTGGCTTCATGACCTTTTCAGAAGATAGAAAATACACACTTTATATTTATTCAGGTTTAAGTTTTTCTAGACTTTATAGCTTTCAGTTTTTCGTTTTTGATGATTGTCAAGGATTCATTAAGTTCATACAATGATCTATATTCGCTTTCAGCGCTTTCATCCCTTTCCAAGTGCTGTTTTTACGTTTCAAACATTACACCCTACACCCACTACACCCTCTTCACATCATAAGTTCGAAGATAAACGAATGAAAACGTTTTCAAAGTACCCACACTTTTTGTGTGTATATTTTTAACACTCATTCTCATGAAGAGTGTTAACTATTTTCGTGAAACTACGATAAGTATTGCTAAGTTCGGATAAGACTAATTATGTGTCATGTGTTTTAAGAACTTTTGCTAAAATTGTTTTGAGATATTTTTGGATAGGACGATGTTTTTCACACGTTGCAGATTTGGAGTTAAGGAGTACTTAAAATACCTTATTTCTTTTTCTATGCTCAACCGCAGCTGTGGGCCAAATTATTTTTAGAATCTTACGCAAAACTTGAAGCTTTAACTATAAGTATTGCTTTGATAAGTTTTAATAAGTAATTATTTACTGCGCACTACGTCAAAGAATTAAAGGATTTAAAGCAAAATAGTTGCTGTTGTTTTCGACTATCAACAACCGGCCAACTATCAACAAAATATGCATGAAACCCAATCAGCGCCCCTAGCGGGAGTTATTTTAAAATTAAGTAGATTTTAAATGTCAAAGTCTTGGTACTCGATTTTACAGACCGTAATCGCGCTCTACCGTACCGTAAGTTTGTGGATAGTACAACATTTAGCTTAACACTTAAATACTACAGAGTACCTAATATACAACTCCTAAAGTTATCACGACAAACTGATTTTCGAACAAAACCTAGTAGATTTACAACAAATAAATAATTCTACTATCTGCACTGTACAATTAATAGTACTTTTCAGATTGTCAACTGTCACTTAGGAACGGGACACATTAACGTGGCACAATAAAACACCTACGCAAAGGGTTTTATTACGGAAACAAGCGTTCCGCGAATTGTTACTACAATAAATTTTAGTTTTTACAATCGTAAAATGTCAATCATGTGTACACCCTGCATTACTTCGACAAAGATATCTAAGCAGTTGAAGATACTGGAATGATCTCTATTGTTAAGACAAAGAGTTTAAAATTAGGTTTATGGAACGCAAATAAATTCGTTGTTCATTTGTTACGATTTCAATTTGTTCTGCAGCTGAGAATGGAGTGATTAGTTCTTATTACAAAGGTGTAAGATTCAAAATTGATTACGTCTCTTTACTATAGTTGTATTTGTTTATCAAAAGGGTTGTAACAAAACGTGTTTAAGCAAATCCCGCTATAAAGTTTTTCGTCAAAGTAAAAACTTTGGGAACAGAATTGTAATAAAATGGAAGACCCTCAAATCAATTATGTTTACGTTAAACACTGAAAGGGTGCGACTGTAAAAACGGTAGGACGAATTTTCAAATAATAAATCTTGATTTTATTACGTTTAATTTCCTAGTGTCTGCAGCCGTGTAGCCCACACCTTGTCCTCTCGAAAAAATCATAAAATATGTGAGAGGCAGATGATGATTCAGTTGAACGAACTTAATAAGCCAATCGTAATGAGTACAAGAAGTTTTAGGCGGAACAGCGTTGTATAATTTCTGTGATTATTCGTAGGTATAAAATAGCATGACGTAAACAGGAAGATATAGGACTCATTTTCAGTTAAAGCTTAACTTATAGCTAGCATATAGTTTTAAATGAGACAAATGTTCAAAATCTTCAGTCATTGCTCTAGAATTACGCAAAAACTGTTCCAACTACGTGACACTTCAACAAAAAATACCTGTCTCACTAATAAAATACCTAACAATAGAATCATTTAGTCTCATTAACGATCACGAAACGCCAAAATTCTGAGTACGAAAGAACAAGACAAGATCAATAATTTTTAATGGTTTTTCTATAACAAACAATGGGGAGACACGGGCGAGGTATTGTGTATTTTTGTACACAATTATGTGTACTTTTGTGTACTGTTGTGTACTATTATGTGTATTGTTTTGCGTTAATGTGGACGTTAATGGTCTGTCTGTATTACAAACACTGATTTCGCGCTTAGAGCGTGTAATGTTATTGGTGTGAGCGCCCCGCTGATAAGGTGTATACGCCATAATTACGTATTTGTTTGATGCCGTTAACTATTGATGTGAATAACTGTGATTCTAAGTATAGGAGAATGCCTTTACAGTTCTAGCCGTTAGTCAAAAGTCTGCAAGAAGAGATCTTAAGAAGATACTGAAAAAGATTGTTCAACACCTAAATATATCAGTTTTAGTCCAAAATATGTTTACTATTCTTTCGTTATTGGCTATATTGTGCCCAATATGGTCAATATCAATCCTGGCCTATTTTTATATTGCTAAAACATTACGCCCCTTCAGACACCATGAATTTTAAATTCGCAATTCGCAGTATCTATAAGAATATTTTTCGCTCAACGTACTTAATCATTTTCAAATTTTGAGTTAGTGAGTACCAAAATCCACATTTATCACTCAACACTCACATTTCTAGTAAAAATCAAAGAACTATTTCTGCCACGTGTCTTTGGCGATAAAAAAACTAAAAAAGCGAAAGTTACCAGGAATCACAAACCTGCATTAACAATAAAACGTTTGTAGTTTTTTTGCAAAGTTCGCATTTTGCAAATTATTTTGTTCTATTTGTTGCAAAAATGCATTTAATATTTATTGGGTGTGGAGAAACCGCATACAATGGTTTTGTTAGAATTGTTTCTTTTTTATCTTTTTTTGAAATACTTTTCGAAAGCGTGCCGAAGTTTAGTAATTAAAATCAATACAAATAAGAATCATCTAATATTTATTTATTTATTTACATTTATTCATCGCGCTAGTTTGTTATTCGTAAATCGATAAATAAGAATTTATTTTGTTTTATTTGTGGAATAATATTTGGCGTCTTATAAAACGTGAAAAAGAAAGAATTACGGTCACACCTTTTTTCTTATTTTTCTTACTTTTAACAATTACGGATTTATAGCGAATCTTAAACAAAAATTATTGATTTATATAAAAACGAGTTTATTTAATACATTTAATCTATTAACTATATTGTTATAAATAATGCCTAGTCAAATGACTTTACGACTTATTTTTAAAATTCGGTAGAATGCATTCCCAAGCTTCCAGACAATATTTCAGCAATAAACTTTTATGAATAAGTAGTGCGTATTGCTAAAAAAATTAAAACTTTGAAGACACAATTTTTAAACAAATCTAGTGAATTATAAAAACTGTAGAACCATTACTTGCTTTGGACCTTCCGAAAAAAGGAATTCTTGTATTTTGTCATACATTCATCTTTTATTTGAAAATTGTTTTACAACCCTGGCGCGTGGATGGAGCACGCCACGGTGTACAACCATCAAAGCACAATACTTCTACACAAACCTTTACTTCAAATTCACCTTTATGACTGCACAATACAGGCTTTTTTCCTATAAATCTTTTTCACAAAAAAGTGCTAAGCTGTGTTCTCCCCTGTTCTTTAAACGGACGACAGAGCCGTAAAGCAATTGTTTTCAACAAGTCTGCCGGTGACATTGAACATTAAAGTAATTACTGATAATAAAATATTTTAGTTTTTACGAACTTAAGATGGAAGCCGTGACGCATGATAACTTAACAAGTCCTTGAACGTTATGGCTTATCAAAAAAATCTGTTGCGTAATCAAAAAAGTTTTCTAGAAAAAATAATTTCCTGTGTGAGTTTTTAACTCATGGTTAACTAATGTTTGTAAGCCACTGCCGTGATCTTACGCACATTTATAGCACGTGATTATAAAATTAGATCAATCTATAATAACATTTACATATTATTATATGCGACAGTGTGAGTTTGTTACTCCTTCTCGGCTAAAACGCTGGACCGATTTCAATTAAATATACTCGTAGCGTGAAAAATAAACTCAAAAACATTTTCTATAGTTTAAATTAAAACGATAAAAAATTAAAACAAGAATAAAACGGAAATGATACAATAGAGCTAAATTACTTAGCTCTATAAAAGTGGAACATATTGCTAGAATTAGACTATGTAGAGATGATATTAAATAAGCCTGAATAATGTCTCTTTTAGCCATTAATCACAAATACGACAGTAGCACAGTCACCGGAAAACAAAACACGATCTAGGATCTTTCAAAAGTCACGTTGATACTTCTTTCCAAACAAGTGTCATACTCATTAAATATTGAAACACACTCCTAAACCTATAATAATCCTTAGGATTGTGTTATCGCAAAACTATTTGACTACCACCTCGATATCAAACACGGACAGAAGCCACACTTAATACTGTAGACACAGGAAACCCATACATGTCATTGTTACGTGGCGTTTCTACCTTTTGATACAATTTATATGATTAGTGCACCATTTTTTACGATGTCAATAATTAAAAACTAAAAGTATACTTCTGTAGAACGGAAAATAAGTAATATAGTTAAATGCTCCACGCTTTACTTAAACGTCTAGAATCATCAAGAACTGATTCTTAGTCTACCTCTGTGGTTCAAACATGTATGTAGACACACACGCAACACGAAATCACTCTCACGAGTGAGATCCACAAAGTGCTATTGGCTATTCCAATTTCTCATAAAACATTTTTGAAAGCAGCCCAAGGTTACGAGCCCCACATTTTGCGTCAAGATAGCCCTTTATCAAATAGAGAAGATACACCTTTACTCACATCTTTGTATAATTGCATAATGATATAAAGAAGATAAAGAGAAGTGTATTTTACACTTAAGTTTCTAAAATAAAAGCTCTATGAATTTTTCGGAATTTCCCAAATAGACACTTTTCACGTGAGAATGCCAGTGTTATTTTCTCTCATTTGATAAAATAAATAACACTTTTACAACCCGTTTGAAGTTTTGATAGTGGTGTTATCATTATTTATACTGGTTTATTTTATTCAACAGACTGTTGACAGAATTTTGTACGTAATTCGTATTTTGACATGCATTGAAAACATGAGCTACTAAAATTTACATTTACTCTATAATTTTAAGCCTTGCGACATCTTAATTATGTTATCATTGTAGCTAACTCTACACTAATTTTATGCATATTTTATGTTTCATTTTTTTTAAAGACAACATCCGCGCTTCGAATTGCTCTTGTGTCGCGGGGACTTCAATATATACAAACAACGAATACGACGTAGAACGAGACCCGAAACAACTGTCTGTAGATCGCACAGATATTTTTATTATTCCATGTGGGAATCGAACCCACTACCTCCTGTGCAATGGTAGCGGCATGGCGACCTAAATCACAACGCCACGGAGGTTGACAAGATGATAAACCTGTAAGCTCTAAGTAGTTGCATAGTGCTTTGTCGCTTTCAATAAATATTGAAACAGTATTTGAGTGAAAAAGACAGAACTCTGTATAACTAATCGTAGCTGACACGACATTTATTAGTAAGACATATTATATAATTTAATTCTTAATTATTAATTGCATATAATCCTTACCTTATTTATACTTTTTTTCGACATAAGACAAGAGACCGCTAAATAGTCTATGACGAGAGATGGGCACGAAACTCGTGTTATAATCTCGTGTTTTAAGCAAAACAATTGAAATATTATCTCTAGATGATTCTGCAATTTGAAAATAACATAATTACAATTATACCCGTTATTCTCAACGTCACAAAAATCCAAGTGCCGTTTACATTCTCATAAGATAAGCTGATACGTTATCTTTTAATTCGGGGCTCAAATACGATCATCTCTATGACGATTACACGTAAAAAACCCAAGAGAAATTCCCGAATAATAATATTTAATGGTTGTAAAAAACGTCAGGTACTTATTATGTACGTGGAGACATTTCCCACGGCGTAATAGATACTACTGGCTAAATATTTGTGATGATAATGAAATAATTTGACTGATAAACATGCGTGTGAATCGGAAGAATGTCTTGGTAGTTTTTTTTTTCAGTGATCGTTTCGGTAGTCCGATGTTCAAATAGAATTTGTTTGATGAAAATTGTTACGTGGGTTTTTTTAATAATCGCCTTAAATTTAATTTAAGGATGTTAGATAACTATTGTAATATAATAATTTATCTGTCCATTTTTAAGCCATGGTATACATATTACAGAACAGTTTTAAAAATAAGGAACGGTTGTTAATGGGTTGGTGTTTTGAAACGGAGAACCGTAGTGTTAAATATGACAAAATAGTCTATGTTTATCTTAAACCAATAATATAAGCAATAAATGAAGTAGAAGTCGCGCAAATTGTTTAATGCTGAAAAATTGCAATAGGGAGTATGACATACACTTACCTACTTGTTTTATGATACTTCAACTTGACTGACTGATACTTGTATTCTTTACATTCTAGGTCATGTTGATTCATCTTCCAAAATCATATATTTTTCCTGCAATTTCCAAGAATTCACGAAATAATCGATCTTTTTATTATTAGTTCAACAAGCTACCGGGTTCACGCAAACATTAATTTCTTGGGAACGTTTGATATCAGTCAAGTGCTTGACCTACGCGCCAGTGAGCCGCCGAATATCCTTATCGCTCCGTGAGAATTAGTTTATTAAATTATCATCCTGTATCAGTAATACTTGCCATTTTACTGATTTATTGATGGCACCAGAACTTATACCTACTTGCGCGACTAAACTGTTTGAAATAAACTAAGGATGTTTTCATAGTCATGCCAGCTATCATCTTTATCGGAGAACTTAATTTGACGTTTTTGATGAAAATTAAATTTTTGCCGGCTTGCAGCACTTCTGGATAAGTTTATTTTAGCTAATAAAGAAGAATATCGATATTTTCATACTTTGACGTCATTTAATCTGTCACATAAGTTGTCCAGCGTCTATCTATAAACCCTGAAATACCTTAGGTAACTCTGTTCTTTCATCAGCACTTCCCTCCTAAATCTTTTGAATCAATGAGAAAATCGTCAGTAACGTGTTTGCGCTATCTTTTGTGTGTCATATTCTGCACTCAAATTATTGTATTTATTATCAAGGTAACCGGAAAAGAGATAAGGCTACTGGAATGAAAAGAAAAAAATATTTCCTGCAACTTATTATTGTAATTTTACTTTCCTTATAATCATAATTATCAATTACCGATTCTTATTTATGTTTATTGCAATTGTCATCGATTTTATCATGATTGCCGCTTCCGATTGCTACCTTGCAGTAGAAATATTAAGTTTGCACGAATTTATTCATATTCATTACTGGTATTTAGCTACTATTACTATTAGTTAAGAACTTAAAATTATAATGACAAACGTAAAACTTATATACTATACTAACTGCTGTCTGCGACTGACGCGTGAAAAGATTCCCTGGGGAATAATGGCATGGCATGTGTTAGTAGAGGCTAAGAGTACCTAAGAGCGTCATGAAAATTTTATCAAAAATTGCGGAAAAGAATAAGGTAGGTACATCCATACGTCTATCTGTACTTATTAGAAAAGATATTGTATTTACAAACATAAAAACCAATTTTATTTTGTTGATGGATGTATGTACCTACATTCAGTGGACTTACTTTTCTGCGTTGCGAATCACCACAATGATTTGCAATTTTGTGATTAAATCCTTAGTGATAAATACAGTAGTAGGTACTTACTTAATATTATCTAAAATAGATTATTAGCTATGTTTTAATATAATTAATAATTGATCAAGGTCACGTGTTTCCCCTGATAATCTCTGGGGAATTCTAAATAATATGTCACTGTCAAAATATTACTTAACAATGATAACTGTTTTTATCTATTTTTAAATGAATGGTATATCTAAGTAAATAAGATAAAACATGCACCTAAGGTACTATAATAATTGTAATATAGTAAATAACCGAGTGTCCTGAAATACTATCCAAGAGCTTTACGAATTTTTGCATTCACATAGAATTAAACTATTGCATTTATTTATGAATATAAGTAGAATTCCTGTGTTACTGTGATAATGTAGATTGAAGAAATAATGAGTTTTCAAAATTGTTGCCAGTTGAAAGTTCTTTAAAATAGTTCATAAAGGCATTAAAAGTCACCGATCCGAACTTAGCCCACGTAATTTATTATGCCTTAAAAAATACATCAATCACCTTTGTTAAGGAAAATTCTACATTTCTATTAAATGTAATGATTCAAAACACACACTCACTAGTTTATAGATAAATACACTTATCGCAGACAAAGTGACTGTAGTTTGCACCTGACTTCATTCTTACATCACTGATTTTGTGAATCGTTTATTCATTAGAATATCAGAATCAATATTTAGTCATTCTGATTGTTTTTATCTTGATGTACTTGTTTGTAGTCAGAAGCACTTACCGATGAGGAAATGATTAGCAAGGTCATACTGTTTCAGGAGAAGGCTGAGTCCACAAAATATAATTTTGTTTAAATTGTAAAATTTTATACACAGATCACATTGGCGATGTTTTGAAAAAAGGTCAGGTGCATACTCGTAACCGGCGGTCTTGTATGACAAGATATATGGATATGAATGAGTCAAGGGAAGTTTGGAAGGATCGTACTCAGTAGCTTTCTTTGGTTTCTTCCCCTACTAAACCACACCATATTATAATACTAAATTAGTTCGTGTTTTTACTATAAATTAAACAATTTAATGATTAAGCTACCTTAATCTCAATGAAATAAGAAATAACCTGTCCGAAATAAGATTATTTAACGCTTAACGAAATATTTTTCTATCGAACATCTATGAACTGAGAACTACACTAGCGCAGCGATGTACCTTGATAATGGCTAATTTACACATACTCGAACATAAATACACCTATTATATCGCATATCTTGGCAAGTGTTTTGCAAAAGTTCTGCAGTCGGTACCTCTTTAAACTGTAGTTAGATTATTGCAACACGATTTTTCTCGAACAGTCGCACACTTTAAGAACAGACACATATCTCAAAACTAGTGTGGGAAAATTGATCAAGCCGATCTGTTTACCGAGATAGATCCACTACTTCAGTGATAGTAGTTAGTTATAATCCTTCAACGAGCTGTCAGTCGGGTGTCTTCCTATCTTATTTGTTCTATACTTGAAACGTCTCCGAACATAGGAGATCATTCGGAACTGGGCTCTGTAAACATGTTATAAATTCTTCAAGAGATTATGTGATTGATTGATGGAATTGTAACTTTTCTTGTAATGGTACTTTTGGGTTTTAGATCCCATCTTCCTAGATAAAATTAGTTTTAGAACGGGCTTCTCTGCAAAAAGAATTCGATGAGCCTACATACATTTTTTTTAAAAATTGCATTTACTTAAGATAAGACGATTTTAAGGATAGGGCGAAGTGGAGGAAGAGTGTAAGGAAGGCTGACCCCACCACCATATGGGACGAATAGCTAGGACAAGAGAGAGAATACTAACTTAAGATACGGCTACCTCTAATTTGAAATCTAATAACATCTTTGCGATAAAAGCTGGATGAAGCGTTGCATGTTATTTCGTAGTAGACCACGTTTATTGGCTCTCCTTAAAAAATGTTCTTAACTATTTATTATGTTATTCTAAAAACGTTATCACTGACACAATAATCTTGCTTCTCTTATTATTACTTGCTTTGCTTACAATTTATTGGAATCTTGATATGGTAAGCATAAAAAGGTATGTGATTCATCTGTTTTCTAGTAAACAGCTAAAGATAGCAAATATCTTAAAATTGGTGGACAATCTAATCTGGGAACTGAGTCAGTGGCTACTGATGCAACTATTCTGGTTTCAACGAAAAGTGACAAAGACTTTAAAGTAGGTACCTACCAAATGTCTTATGTTCATTCGATATTTTTTTTAATTAAGTGCCGCAAAACTACTTGAACACAAATGGCGGTAGTACAAAGCAATCATAGACCCAGTGCAGAAGAACACTCGGATGACTTATTTACCAATCGGGCAATCCTTCGCCTTTGCATCACGCATTTCTTTGATGGACGACCTAAAAATGTATAACATTATACTATGTCATTATATTAGGTCCGGGAAAAAGTCTTTTCGCATCATAGTATGTATGAACTTGTAATAAAATCTTTTAAGCTTCAAGAATCACAAATGAGTATACGATTCATTAGGTGTCTTTCAGTGAGCTCGTGAGGTATCCAAATATCGAGCTTTTGAAGAGAAAGATTTTTTCCCGACCTTAGGTATATGCCATACATACATTCTGTATTATTTTCCAAAATCGGAAATCACTTAAAGGCGAACATGTATTACTCAAAGCTGAATACACTTATTTAAACAAACTGCATAATACTAAAATCAGAGCTACGTCATGGGGTTCAAACATTTGTTATCAGTTATCGTATCGGGTGATACGACCACCCGTCGTGTGCTCGACAGATATCAATGTAATTATTAGATACGTAAAGATCTGATTAATACGTTTCGTTATTGTTGCGAGCATGCAATAGTTCGGGTGCTGCTTTTACACAGGAGAGTTTTGGTAAAAAAATTGGAAAGTGTAAAAAATTGTTTTAAATAGATTGAGAATGGACAGAAAAGTAAAGCTTCTAAATTGGCAAGGAAGCTGAGCGCTGTCAGTAAAAACTCAGTACTTCTCAGCAGGTATTTTAAGGAAGTATAACATAACCTTTAACACCAAGAATACAGATCAATCAAAAGTCTACATAAGGAAGCTATAATTGTGATTTCTATATGTCACGATATGAAACCTCAAATGAGTAAGTATTACTTTAAGGTATAAAGATTTTCTTTGAGGAACTTTTCTACTAACAGACCTAACAAGGCTCTACGTCCTGGTAGAGCTACGTCACTACGCCAAAAATAATCAATTTTTAACTTTCTCAGAAAAGTCATTAGATTTCATATCCAAAAGTATATCAAGACTTAATATTACACAAATTAGTTCCACAAAAGATGAATATTTAATAAGACGAAGCACAAACAACTCTACATAACTTCATTTCATGTATTCCGTACAGATTTATTCCTTAGATACCTAACAACGTTTCAGGCAGGGAAAGATGGCTGGCGGCTACCAAAACTCATTCACCGGTACAAAATTGTGTTAAACCCTCCCTCTGAAACCTCGCTTTGGAGATAAACCAATCTGTTCCCATCATTGCACTACGAAAAGACGTATATCCACGCTTGCAAAATAATTTATTTCTTATTTTATGACAGATAGAGTTGAATTCTGCTTGCTAGATGAACTTTATGTTTGGTACAAGCGGAGAAATACATTGCAAATGATTGTAAGTCTTATTAGTATGATCGTAGAGTTAAAATTGGAATGTATAGTGTTGTATCCTAAAGCAAGGTAGTTATCAACGGTTACCTTTGAAGTGGCGCTTCTGCATGCAAATTCAGGGGATGGCCGTTGGGAGGAATTGTCAATTTATTTCGAAAAAGTTGCTGTAGATTGGATAGCAGAACATTTGCATACTCATACATATTTTATGTGTAAATAGAAACTGGAGTTTCAGCGTTCAATGAATAAAAATGTAAACCGTTCAACTTTTAGTATAGCGACATCTACACAAACATTATTGATTTAAATGGCGTGATAAGAAATGATCGTTGTTATGGATTTTTGGTATCGATTATATTTTTGTAGTTCATTAGTAACTCAATAGATGGCATTTTAGTAAATCGTATTCTGGCAGTTATTATCTGATTAATTAAATTGAGAAGTATGAGAAAAACTTTAAACTATGACTGGTGGCACCACTTTTGAATAACTAACGGTTAGCCTATAAAGCGGAATATGGATAGATTTGTTTCACTAATAGGTTATTCGAGTTAAATTGTGAAACTAGCCACTAATATTTTTCTGTATTAAGCAACTCTACATTTTCAACAATCAGTAAAATGTCGAACTCTTTATTTTAGAACAGTGTCATCTTTTATTCAACAAACACACTACCGATATGACACCTATTGATCAGATTAAATAATCACAACAAAATCCAAAAGATGTCGCTGCTAAGTAGCGCCATCTATATATTTCAATGCGTACTAAGAAACGTTCTATCGATTGAAATAAGTACTGATCCTTTTTGGATAATAGATGTCGCTTATGTAAAAGCCAAGAAACTCTTCTTGATTTTCTTTACAAAATATTTCTTGTGAATAAAATATTAAAATTAAATGTTTATTTAGTAACTTTATTTTCAAGAAGAAGATGTTAACATTTTAGTAGCGTTTTCAGTGATGTGCTATAAATAAAATAATAGTTATTTTTATTAGTTCGCGCGAAATGGATCATTACAGTGTCGGCCGCGTTATTGGTCTAATTTAGCGTTCGATTTTATATGTTTGCTCGTCCCAGCGGCGACCGGCTTTCATTATTCGTACCGAATGCTATAAATTGTCCGGATCCTCGATGTTCAGGGTGGCTGTTTGCAAGTGGACAGTAGGGGAGGCAGATATTACAAGCGACGCCTTTTGAGAAAGAGCAAGCTTTAGTTTCTATTAAGTTTTTAAGTGATATTGTATGGCTGATTTTCCTAATTGTTATAATATAATTAATTCATAAGGAATAATCTTTTTTTTTAGCCGCTTACTGAGTACAGATCTTCCGACAATCTTCATCGATATTTTACACAATCATTACGGTTAATCACCAACTTTTAATTACCAAATTTATATAATAATAAGCTGCCCCTTGAGTACTCTGCCGTGTCAATAGCCTATTTTCTGATTCACTTCACAAGAACTATTTATTCCAAACTCTCAATACGACCACGTAATTTGCACATGTACCCATAATTCATACTAAAACGAAAGAAAGCTATCATTATAATTGAATCGTTTCAACTCTAAACAGATTGACGAAGTCCAGCATAATTAAAGTTAATCAATCACAGTTTTCTCATTAAGACTTTTAATCGTATTGTGTAATTATTTTGTTACTAAAACTCCTCCTCTCTATAATATTAAGTAAATAGCAATAAATTATGACAGTAAATTACTGAGCCACGCCCAACGTCTTGATCTCGACAATCGTTTTAATATTAAAATGACAAGCGCATATGGTTTGGAACTTTCGCGACTGTCTCATGTTTTTATGTATTGATGATAGTATTGAGTTACATTTCCTATGAGTGTCAGTCTTGTTGGACTGTTGAAACAATAGTGACGACATGTTGGTGTATACTTTCGAAATCTTATAAGATTGTACATTCATCATGGTAAGTTGGGTTACCTTCTTAATAACCTATTAAGAAAAAATCTAATTAGGTTATTTTAGTAAGCCTACCTTATTGTAAAATGAGTATAATCATATAAGAAATTGAACTAAGTATCTTATTGTAATATTGTGTGTAAACTTTCAAATAGCTTTAGTGTTTAATTTGAGACAGTATTTTTTATTTTGATAAAAGTTTCAAAAACAAAAAAAATATTTTATGGTTACCATTTCATAAGGAAAATGTACCAAAAGCTTTATCCAAACAATCACGGCATCCACGTAATTTCGCCGAACACATTCGAGCTAAACTTAATTTATCTATGTTGTCAGTTAATTTGGGAGGCGAGGCTACTTAATCAGATTCATTACACACGGCCCGTGTCAGCAAACAATCGGGAATCGGTGTTTGCACAAGCCTACGGTTATTGCGGAATCAATGGGGACAGTAATTTTGGCCCGCAGTGTACGTGCCAATATTACAGTAGATTAAGTTTGTATGTGTGTGTATGTTGAAAGTGTTTAGGTTATTATACTACTAGCTTATACGCAGGGCGACGTTCGCGTGCATATTGAGTAAATTTTTGATAAAAATAAGTATCTAATCTAGCATATTATTATGTTTAGTCTAAGATCTTTAATACTTCTATGAAAAATTCAGAGGTCTGTTTGATTAACAAAGATGTTAGACCTTAGTCTACGCATTTTTACTTTCCAGAGCGAACAGACAGCATGAAGAAAATTTTCGTGTGATCACAAAATAGATAATCTGGTTGCACTTTATCTTCATGGTTAGTTAAGTTTCCGCGAAATAAATTTTGAGAGCAGAAATTTGCCTTAAAAATCGTGAAGCCTTGGAAAATTCTCATGTCATTAAAAGGCATGAAGTAATAGGTAGAGCATAAAACATGATGAAATAATCACACCCCAGAAGACGCCAAGGAAAGGAAAGTGTTACTGCATAAAATTCAAACAAATACATAATTTGTGCAATTTTGTGCATAACATTAACGTTTTACCGTCGGCCACACACCGCGTGTATGCCGTTATGTACTTACATTACAATACCGACAATACTGTTTAAACAAGCTTAGTTGACGTAAATGCTAATACTATAGTCCAACAACTTAGTAGGGAGGCTTGGCATGCACAATTTATATAGTAGCTGACACGCGCAACTTCGCTTGCGCCACATAAGAGAAAATGGGTCATAATTTTCCCCGGTTTTGTAACATTTTTCGTTGCTACTCCGCTCCTAATGGTCGTCGCGTAATGTTTTAAAGCCTTATTGATTTCTTAATTAAAAATTTTTCAATTCGCACCAGTACTTCTTGAGTTTACCGCGTTCAACCAAAGAAACAAACAAACTCTATAATTTTATAATATCAGTATAGATAATTAAGAACTGAGTGTATTTTCAAAATAAAGAAGCTGTATCAAACAGTCCACCGTCAGCTGCAGCTGCATAAGCCTGCGTGTCACTGATGTTCTAAATCCTGAATTTGGTTACCTTCGTTAGCCGCAAACCTTGCATACAAGAATCTGTAGCCCAATTCTCTATAGAAGGTATTGTCGAGTATCAAAAGTTTGACATTTAAAATGTACAGCCAAACTAGTTCCTACGATGCCCGCTAGAGGCGCTGATCAGATTTTCATACAATTTTTTTTGATAGCTAGCCGGTTGTTGTTTAAGGTTCGTTGTACCTACTAAGTCGTTGGACTATAGGCAGCTCAAACGTTAGACCGCTTCAGACTGGACGATGCAATAACAGTCAAATTGCATCTGCAAGAGATAGGATTGTTCGCCGTTGAGATTTCTTTGCAACTGCTGCCTATACGCTTTAACTTTCATGTATGTTATTACATCAGAACACGATATGTGCTTTTTATTAGAGTTCTGATGTATTATTTGAACTTGGTTAACAAAGTTGGCGATTAGAAAAAGTGGCCAGGTTCTTAACATTAGCATTACCTTCCGAACTGGCGGTAAATCACTCTCTGTATCATTCACTTTATATACTGATGAATCTGATAAGATATTTTAGAATTGCACTTGTAACAGGTTATTGTGACAGGTTCCTGAAAGCAAAAACATCTTATTTTTGCCGAAACCAACACTCGGAAACTTCAGCTTGAGACCTAAGTAACCTGCGCAAAAACTTCGAGCAATTCAAAGTTAAATGCATTCGCGTTAATTCTCGTTCAATATTAGGTAATACATTACTTTTTATAAGATTAAGTTCAGTAAGACCTCAGTAAACAAATAAAACAGTGTCTATGTCAGTGCTCTATGTATATAGTGAAATGTCAAATGCTTAGTAGGGTGTGTAATGTTTTATTTATTGATTTAATGTACATACCTTATAAGCATAACTATTAAAACATATTAGCGTTCTGCACTCCTCCTATACATAAATTTTGTGTGTGCCAAATTCATACTTCTGCGTCCGCACGTTTTTTGTAAAAATCCAAAGATTTGTTTCACATATTAATACATAGATAACAAGAAGAATCTCCATACTCGTCGCAAATCAACCCTCTTCGGAACAATCAAAGTTAAACACCCACTAGATGTAAGGGGTGAGTGTCACCCCGTGGAGTGGGCGTGTCTCAGCTGGGGTTGTCGCGCATGCTCTGTGATCACTTGTTATCAAGATGGCTGACTGACGGGTGGTCACAAGGTCACAAGGGATGGGAAAACGTATGAAGTGTTTTTTTTCGTGTTTATATTTTTTGCTTGTTTTGGTTATGAGTTATGACAGATATATATAATTGTTATTAATAGTTTAGATTATTATAGTACCTACTGTGTCAATAGTACCTAGTTCCTAAATAATAGATTCCAAAATGCTGCATTAAGTAGGTATACCTACAAATAGCTAAGGCAATTGTAATAACCTAGGGTTTCGAAAGGAGAAAACATTTTCCTCCTACCTTTCTGTGGTAAGTATTTGAGAAAGAGTGTTTGCCTTTCTTTCTTATTAGATTCTGAGTCATTCAGACACTTTATTCCTGTCCAATAAGAATGTATTTACTCCGTTGCTTGTTTTCGTAGTAGCGAATGTAGGAGTTCCTACTTATTTGAAACTAGCGGTTATCCGCAACTTAATCCGCTAAGACATTAGTTAGGAATTTCCCGTTTTTACAACAATTTTATAGCTGTTACTCTTCTCTTAGTCAAAGTGTGATGTTATGCCTATAGCTTTCCTCAACAAATAATATACAACACAATAATATTTTTTCGATTCAAACCAGCGATTCCTGTGATAAGCGGGTTCAAACCAACATACTGTTCAGCTTTATATAATTAGAATAGATATTTGTATACAGACAATACCTTTTTAAATCAGCTGATTGTTTTCCCTAAGCCACTGGAAGTAGCTATTTAGTAGTTCGTTGGCCACTATTATAACCAAAATAATCTGTCTAATGTTTGTCCTAACACATAGACATTCCATCATAAAACCAGTTAATACTGTATATCCCATTTTTTATGATTTAAAGTCTAAAAAATATGTTTAATGCCCTGTATAGGATTTCAAGAACGCTTAAATATGCGCCCTCCGTACTTTCTGTGGTTCTCAAACTTGTGACACATTGAAATAAAATATAATGACATGAATTAGTTTAACGATTTTAAACTCTCGGAACTTGTACACATTACATAATATGTGTATTATAGTGCAGCGGGATTTAAGCGCGATAGAAAATTAAACCTTATTTGTTTATCCGACGTTTCGATCGAATTGCATCGACCGTGGTCACGGGCTGACTGTGCCCGCAGTTTAACATGCGACGTCAGTCTATAAGCTATTGCATTATAATATTATGAATTACTTTTATGCTTTGCATTTTTCATGTTTCATGTTACGGCGATAGCGACATGCCCAGTTGGACCACTTCTGGATAACTATCAGATGGAAGGTTGACAGGTGTTTTCAGATTCACTGTTACCTTATCTAGTACATAGGGTATCTTACACTTCTTCCTTAATTGTAAAAATTGCCCTTAGTCTTATAAAAACTGCATATGTCGCATATGATAGATATTGTAAAAATTGGTTAGCGATATAAAGACTTAAGCAGTCCAATAATTACTATGTATAAACAATTCTAAACAATTCTAACATTCATTAATTACCTTCATCTTAGAGAAAATAACTTGACAGAGTCCAATTAGACCTCAAAAGCATTAGAGCTACCATTGAAATAATTTACATAGCTTGTTAGTTTTAGATGACAATTGAACACTAAAGCACATCAACGAAAAAGGACTTCAGGAGCATGGTTTCTACAACGGGTAATATCAAACTATTGACATTTAAAATAGTTGTTGTGGTAGGTACCTATAGTTAGCGCCTATCATACAAACTATTTTTCTGATCAGTTTTTCCATACAAAATGTGTTATATATGTTGATTGTAGGAACAAAATCGCACTAAGGAACGGACTGGACATGACACTGTATAAGTACTGCACAGTTGAGTAACACAGGCCGAACACAATACCATCGACCGGCCGCCCAGACCGCTGTGACAAAAAAAAAGCTTTCCTCTCTGGCCGTCAGACGACGAGTGACTTACCGACCATTTGTTTTTTTAGGCTGCCCCGCGCACGATAAAATATTTTTTGTGGCAGTAGCTCAGTAGGGATGTGAGGTGTCGATGAGATGCACGTCGATAGTTAAAGGGTTAAAGTGGAAAATATAGTTTAACACATTGGTAAAGAGCTTTGTATGCAAGGTTTATAAATTTTGTGAATGTTTGAAACAGCTACTTTATTTTGGAGATACTCAGGCTAATAATAAAATCTAGTTTAATTGTGAAAAGCTCTCTTCTAAGTTTACGTACTGCAGTTTAATTGTATAGATTCTCATTTTAGTTAAAATGTAAAAAGTTTGTCTTGTTATTTGGTCTGCATTCGTATTTATACCCCTTTAGTTCCAAGCTAAGAAACTTACTGATTTCTAAGTCTGTTATAAGTCAAAATCATAATAATGAAAATTTATTGCAATCAGCTAAGAAAAACCACTTGATTGTCATACAGGTAAAACAAGGCTAACATCACTTGCTAACCTATTGAATGTAATACAGGTAAAACAAGGATATAACGCAATGTAATCTGAAAAAACAATTGCTACATACACCTAATATGTCAGACAATCAAACTTGTATTAAAATTTCAAAACAGCGCCTCTCATAAAACAAATACAGTCGATGATAAAACGCGACAACTTGACAGTTATCGATATTTCAAGATCAAAACTGTCGATACACTATCTTGACTTATTCTTTTTGGTACGCACTATGCCTTTGTTTGTAGAAAGAGAGAGAAATAGACAGTGTCCTTAAGTGTAAGAGAGATAGAACATCAAAAAGAAGCAATAAATGCAGTTAATTTTCCATTTCATTAGAATACAATGAAAGATTTTCTTTGTTAATTTTCCCTTTTTTTGAACTGTAATGAGAGGTTGTTTCTTCGGTCATTTTTTATAATAATTAGGTTTGGTTTTTTCGAAATAACCACTCGATCGATGGTAAGGATTCCCTTGACTTTGTACCTTGCATGTATTTTCCTTAACGGGCCAGATTTTTTTGTTATGCAATATTATTTTTTTACCGGAACTGGCATTTTAACTATTGCATCACAGATACTTAATTTCTTAAAGCATTTACTAATAGTAGTAAAAAAGGCCAGTAGATACGCACATTGGTTTTTGAAATGCAATTTTGTAAAATATTGAAGCTATTACGACCTTTCTCTATTTTATTGACGTGAAGTAGACAAAATATGGATGTATTTGTAATAGGAAACAAACGAAATTTCAACAAACCTTCTTTTACATTGATTATAATAGAGGGCCTACCATATTTGTATTGTAGGTAACGCTTCTTTTTTATCTAGATACACTTATTTGTCTAAAATTATGCTATGTGAAACTGTTAAGACAAGCAAGAGTTTGTTTCGACTAAAATTGTACAAAATCACAAACTTATCACGATTCATTCGTCCGCAATTTGTAACCAAAAGCCTATCAACTTTCTAAGGTAATAACTCTCCATAATTTAAAGTAATATTACTTTTCGTGTTATTAGTATGTAAATGTATATTTATACATATAATTATATACTGCGGTAAAATGTACAAGGTCCCAAATGACGGTTTATGTATAAAAGCTTGTAATTTACTAGAGAGTTAGCTTATGTGTTTAAATTGAAATTTTCTTTGTAAAAGGGATTGTTAAGAATTTATTAAAAATTGTAGTGTTGGAAGTGTTATGATCAGGGATAAGTAGTAAATAATCCGTGGCGCAGTGGTTATGGTGGTCGCCACGCCACTACCAGTGAGTCAGGAGGTCGTGGGTTCGATTCCCACATGGAACAAATATGTGTACGATTCACAGATAGTTGCTTTAAGTTTGGATGTCCGTGATGTATATGTTGTTTGTAGAGATGTTTTGTAAAACTCGTCGCGACACAAGAGCGATTCCTAGCGCGGGAGATGTCACTAGAAAAAAAATACACATAGAAGTTGTCTGGAATTGAATTGTTTTTTTATTGCAAGTAAAACGCACACGGCATTTGTCGGGAACAGCCCACAAAGAAACAGAGAACAAAACAAGTTGTTGTAAGTATCTAATTGGTTGTTCAATAATTTCTGACCATTATCATTGGGAAGGCGTGATTGGTGTATAAAATCTATATAAACCAAGTCTTGTCTTTACATAAATTATAAAATAGGAAACCGAGCCTCATCTTACAACATAAAACTAATTGCATTTATAACTTTTGAAGTTTTAATCAAGCTTTATGATTTGTACCGAATGCACCCAATAATCCGTACAGTCGGCGCTTTGAGAGTTGGCCGTGGTGAGCTAATTAGAATATCCATAAAATATTTTTATTATTAAGTTACGAGTTAGAATTTTATACTTATTGATAACCTATCCTGTAGGAATAAAATCTTAGATTGCTACCTTAATTTGAACTTTGCTGTGCCTCCCTATTGGACACGAAAAAAAAGTATTTTGGTGTTGCCGTCCAAATTGATAAAAATATATTTCTATCAACGTATAAATGACTAGCTGACCCGCGCAACTTCACTTGCGCCACATAAGAGAGAATGGGTCATATTTTTTCCCGTTTTGTTACTTTCTTTGCCGGTACTCTGCTCCTATTGGTCGTAGCCTGATGATATATAGCCTATAGCCTTCCTCCATCAATGGGCTATCTAACACTGAAATAATTTTTCAAATCGGTCTAGTAGTTCCTTCCGCGTTCAAACAAATAAACAAACAAACAAACTCTTCAGCTTTATAATATTAGTATAGATGTGCCATGTGCACTGAAAAACTTTGAGTAAATATGAAAAAATCTCTAATTTAGTCGGTTGTGTCTAGTAGGTACAAAAAATCAAATTTTGAGACTTTAAATTCCCATATCGCCGAAACCATGAGTTCAAAGTAATTTAGATTTAATGGTATGAACGTGTCAGAAGCAGTGCAGATCAAATGCTTATATCGGATATATTGGACAACCGTCTGCCTAACACCCTGTATAAAATTTATCGTACATATTTTTCTTATTGTAAAAATCCATCACATTATTTTAAAATAATTATTATTGTACCACGTCCAATACACGTGTAGCTATGTTCAGTAGTGCAGCCTCCACTTGCGGCGGGATCCAGGCTACAAACCAGTTTGGTTCCTTTATGCGCCAGACCGCCTGCACTGCAGCTTGCGTACTAACACCATGCTTTTAACTCTATTTGGGATTTGTCTCAGTGATAATATAATTATAGATAGAAAATATTTATGGCTAAAAGTTTCCAGCAATAACTTCTACTTACCTATCGAGCTAATCTTGCAGGAACATTTGTAGGAATGCAAACTACTAATTTGAACTTTCATGGCAATAATTGGCCATTTCGATTTAAGGCTGACATAAGTGAAAAGAGGAAAGGAATGTCTTCTGCCGTGCAGCGTTACAATACAGCCCGAAAATAAAAAATTACATAGACACTTTTTGTTGAACTCCTGTAGTGGTTGTTGGTGAACGAGTGGGTATCAAAACCTGGACACCTCGGCGCTGTACGACTATCTCAAACACAAACCCAGGAATGTATTAAAATACCATTTCATAGTATAACTAAAATAATTTATGGTATGGATGCGAGCTATAAAAACAATATTTTTATTGGTCTAGTTTCTAAAAACCATGGTAACCCTACAAAACTTATACACATATGAACTAATATAATGAATTGGAACAGGCCATTTTCTCGAGCTAGCTTTAATGGCGAATCGGACCTCGGTCTGTTATAACACCGGTAAAAATATATAACATTAACTACTTACATAAATTATGTTCAGCGGTTCAGCTTAGTTCGCGGTAATAAGGATATTTGTCAAAGATTGTGAGGAAAGTTGAACTTACAAGGTTTTGAAAACTAGTGTTTTTGTTTAAAAAAAATGTTTAAAAATCTATTTATCTAATCTATACTCTATAAAACGTACAGATTGAATGTATGTGTCTGTCTGGAATTTCAAAACAACTGCTTTATCAAGTGCCAGTGACCAAAACAAAAATCATTTTTCTTTCCTTCTGTCTGCCCGTTTGTCTTTTAGTTTTTCTGGGATGTGTTATCATTGGAACGGCTAGGCTTAAATTTTGACTGGTAGTAGGAATAAGTAATATTCTGTTAACTTAGCCACACATCAAAACAAAGTACTAGGCATACATTATTAAAAAAAAACTCGATTTTGATACTACTGCTTTTTGTTTTCTTTTTATCTAATTAAATAAATAATTAACTATCCTTTAAAAAGGAGTTTTGCTTCAAAGTATTTTGCGGTATCCAATTATAAGGTTCCTGTTTTAAATACTTTGCTTAAAAACATATTGCGGTACAAAAGAGTTCTTACTTTGTATGTAAGTGCATCTCATTACATCCGGGCTGAAGCTTCAACACACATCAGTGCTAATGATTGACTGATATACATATGCGAAGTCTCAGGCATATTTAAAATTGAATATTACTGGCCAGTGTTGTTAGCTATACTTTATGATAATTAGTTTGGTAGATTAAATTCACGCGACTAGTTTGGCGCTTTTCAAAAGTGTTCCCGTCTGTAATCATTGAAGATTTGTATTAGAGCCCTTTAGAAAAAAATACCACTCTACTTAATCAAACTTTAGGTTTTATTTCATAATTGATTATGGGTTTTATTAAAAGTATGAAACAAATTCCATGTAGAGCCGATTTTGATAGCAAAGGCAACGATCCCAACGTCCAATAAAGTTGAAGAAACAAGTAAATTACTTAATCAACCATTAGGTTACCAACTGGCCACAACTACCGTTTAAAAAGAAATAATATCAAAATGAAACTTTCACGCGTTCGAAATTTAAAGCATTCCGAATTAAAAAATCGCAGTCTTTCACTGCTCTTTATCGAATCGGATCGCGGGCCGAACGTAACCGAAACGCGCCGAAAATGGCCGAAATATAGCGAGAGTTCGCGTGTCGTTGAGCCGTAATCGTATCTTCGGTAGATAAAAGGGTCTCCTGGACCGTTTTAATTAGGCGGTAGAATGTATCGGGTGCCTGATGGCTGTGATAGGGTTACCCGTGCTGTATTGGAATTTCTTTGCAGTTCTTTTTGTGCATGCAAATATTTGTTAATGTATTTTTTTTACAATTAGCTCGAGCCCTGTATGTAAATCTTATTTATGGAGTTAGATAACATAAGTTTGATATGAATATATTTCTTATTTAAATTATAGAGGTTAGTTTTAATGTTTATTATATTTACTCGTACCTACTTATACCGTTTTTAGAAACTTAAACTTATACAAACCTCTTACTTTAGCCCCACAGTATATATGTATAATGTACATACATATATGTTCGTCGCTAATACACAGCTATAAGTACTAAACCAATCGTCACCAAAGTATGATTCCAAAAGAATAAAGCGTAGAAAAATCATTTCCAAAATAAGAACTTCCACAATTACCTATAGCACAGTACAGTACGAAACCAACAAAAGCCTATTTTTCTATCATTAACCGCATTCCTGAAGGTACAATAAACATAATAATGAAAATATAAACAGTTGGAACAAACAGTGAGCAGCCCTGCAAGCGGCACTAAGGTACGTAACCGCTTGCGATCCACTGGACAGTGCCGTTCGGCTAATGCGTACCTACACGCGGTATCATATCGACAACGTTAATGTAAACTTGGCACATTTAGACGTTTAAATTGTCATGTAATGTATTTTTTCAAAATGTTATTTCGATTTTTTGAACATTCTGCGTAGAAAATTTGATTCTCTACTACTATCGACTACCGACAACCGGCTTGTAATCGAGAAATATTGTATGAAAGAAAATCTGATCAGCGCCTCTGACGGACGTCGTAAGAATTATTTTGGCAGTACATTCTAAATGTCAAACTTTCTATATACAACAGTATCGACTGAACAGAATCGCGCTACTGTTATCGACAAAAACGCGACAAATATTTCTCGAAAAAGTTACTGGTGTTTAATATTAAAAAGTATTTTTTTAAACTAGCTTAACTGAATTTTATATTGGTTCAGTTTTGTCTACATTCACGGAAAGTGAGTAGGTTAGTTATATCTTATTCGGCTTTGTCATAGCTAAAAAGGAAAGTTTTTGATTACTAAAAAATAAAATATGAGTCTGAATAAAAAAGTAGATCACGATGACGGCCTCCTTTTCAAAGTGAAATAAGATTGCTATATTTAACTGGCGCTATCTAAAAATAATAATCGTGAATCGTGTAATGCACTTTAATACCTTATAATATTGTCATGTTTTTACTAATTAAGGAATAGATTCATGTTTGATAAAATTACATTACAATATTTACTATGATTTTGCAAATATAATACTAAAAGCATTAAGATACGTTTTTAGTCCTACAACCTAGTAGAAAGCCTTGGCTTGCACTAATTTTCTTGATTTTATAACTTACTAGCTGACCCGAAAAACGTTGCTTTGCCATATAAAAAAAATGTGTCACTTCGGTGTATGAAAAATAGATGTTGGCCGATTCTCAGACCTAGTCAATATGCTCACAAAATTTCATGAAAATCGGTCCAGCTGTTTCGGAGGAGGATGGCAACGAAAACTGTGATGCGAGAATTTTATATATTAGATATTAATAATACTGTGTATTTTCAAAATAAAGTAGCTGTATCAAGCAGGCCACAGTCAGCTGTACAAGCCTGCGGATTATCGAAGGTCTAAGTTCTAAATTTTGTATGCTTCCGCCAGCCGCAAAAGGTTACACACAAGACTCTTTACTAAATTGTTGGACTATAATTCACTAAATTTTACTTCCTACGTGAGTTGTAAAAACATTTGTTTATAGTTATCTCAATGACAATTTAATATAATTGGATTATAATATTCGGTTATCATTTACTTAAAAGTGTTCTAAGAATCTATTGCCGTTTATAGCCTTAAGTTTGATAAGAAAATTATGAACTGGTTGTATTTATTGGTACCAAATTAGACCAGATAACTGTAACATATTTCCGATTTTAATTATTTTGATATACACACTCAATAACTATTTTTCATAAAGACGTCAAACAGGCAGCTGGATGTTAAAATATCAGTCAAATACCTTTAAAGTATGATCCACAAGGTGTACAGACTCTACTGCGAATAGTGTGGTATAAGAAGAAGACGAAACGGGCATAGTGATTATTTCAATAAAATTCTCCCAAAAAACCACCAATGCAATCCGTTGCACTAGGTCGGTTAATTTTTCACATCAATTTTAAACTTACATAACACATTATTATTATAAACACTTTGAAAATCACATACTACAAGAAAATATCGTGTTTAATCAAATTTCCTGCCGAACGAACACACGTTTTATTTTTATTTATTTTTTAAAAAAGACTACTCCTGCTCTAAAATTGCTCTTATGTTGCGGGGACTTTTACAAACATACAAACAACGGACACAAAACACAACCAGACCCGAAACAATTATTTGTGGATCATAGAAATAATTGTTTCATGTGGGAATCGAACCCTTAACCACTGTACCACGGAGGCATTTGAAATGTATTATTAATCAATATAAAACACAACCTCGCAATAGGTATTCTCTTTATAAAAGCAAGCTAAAATGTGGCAAGTCCATACTTTCAGTAGCGTCCCCTCGGGTCCAGTTGCAGGCGGGCACCGGACAATGCGACCAGTTCCGTAGATCGTCGATAGCAAGCAACTACCGATAGTATTTCGCTATGTGCCCGTACTTTAGCTAAGAACATTGTAGAGCCACTTTGAAGAAGTACTATACAATATCTTCGAACAAAGATAAAGTTTTATGAGTGCCTTATTACTGAAACTGTATTTTCAATACAAAGACATTTTGCCAAAGTCCTGTTTTATTTACTAAATGTAGAACTATTTTAAATGATTACAAAATAAACATGTTTATTACAGGATTGTATGTACGTTTTACTAACAGTTCAGAAAATACTGACTACGCAAGTATTAAAATTTAGTTTTAATATCACAGCTGCATATAGAATTGTGGAGTAATCAGACTGATCATGTATATTTTTGATAAGAAAATCTAATTAATATTAGGTCGGGGAAAAATCATTTTTCTCATTATGGTATGTATTAACTTGTAATAAAATCTCTTTAGCTTCATGAATCACAAATGAGTACACTGTTCATTAGGTTTCTTTCAGTGAGCTCGTGAGGTACCCAAATATCGAGCTTTTTTGTGTAGAGAAAAGATTTTATTACAAGTTCATACATACGATAATGCGAAAAGACTTTTTCCCTAACCTAATATTTTCAGTAAATTATTACATATAGTTTTATTCAAATATGAGAATAACAACCATTGAAGTAACCTCTTGCTAAAATTTTCTTTAATTAAAAAAACATTGTAAAAACTACTTTATATTTTACATACTTACCTAAATCAAGAAGTACTTATTCAAAATCAAATGCATTAAAAACTGCTTGGGAAAGGTACTACAATGTATTTGTGCACTTTCAAAAGTCCGTCGTATCTGAATGAAGTTAATTTACTGTTGTACCTTTATAGGAAGGTAACAGACGTTGTTTATAATATCGGAGAAATGTCAGACCTCCGAGCACGTTGCGAGAGTGTGTTTACTTAAATTTAGACTTTCCTTAATGATATCATATGTACTGTTAACCCGCAGAAATACGAATAGTACATAGGTACCTGACATCACACCTGTAAACCGCGTTAGTGTAGGCATTGATGTATGAAATGCATCCTAATTTCGTTATTTACAAAGTTAGTTTCATATTATAGGGGGTGATCCTATTGTCATAATAATATAAGCACATCATGAAACTTTGGCCAGCTATTGAAAAAGCTAGAATACTATAAGCATATCTGCCTGACCCAAAAATCGAACCCGAGGCTCTAGCTATCAACTCAAAAGTAGATTCTTTTCCAGTATTCAGTATTCTTTTTATTAATACGACTTATCAAAGTGGCAAGCGTGTAAGCCACTCGATATTACCACAGAATAAAAATAATATCATTGTACAAGTATATACTATGTGTAGGAAATCCCGCTACAAGTTACAAGTAAATAACGACCCTATCTTTACCATCTACTTTTGTATTTGCAATACAATAATTGTCACCTACGCCGAAGCAATAAACTTATATTTCCATGTATTGTATGAATCAATGTAGTTAAATATTCAGCACAGAGGCTTCTGCGGTTACAGTTTCCTTTGAGACCACCTCATGGTTTGTGAAATGAGTATACCATTAAAGAAACGATATGACATCTTGTGCCAAAAGTTACACACACTGTCTATTTATGAAAAATTCTAGTAAGGTTTTAAGTAAGTGATAAATAATTATTTGTATTAAAAAACGTTTTAACATGAAGTCTTTGTCACATAAAGAGCTAACCAAAAAAGGATTGTGTAATAGTATTATTCCTTTTAGACAACAATTGCTGTATGTCATAGCCCGTTACTCCATGCCATTTAAAAATTAAACAATATCAGAAACTTTTCAAATAAACTTTTTTAAAAACTGCATTATTTAACATATCGGACTTCGTACATCATGACAAACATACGGCCAGCAACAAAAAAACAAAAGAAAATCAAAAGAGCAACTTAATCTTCAACTAACTTATTCTAATTTCAAACTTAATTCTCACGCAAAGGTTCCACAAAAAAGCCTTCTTTATGTCGACACACCGTCTGACTTCATGCACATGACACATCAGTACATAAAACAAATCGTCTGTCTGTTTGTTCGCTGTAAACTCAAAAACTACTGAACGGCTATCAATGCATTTTGTGTTAGAGACTCATGAGGTAGCTTTGTGCGTATAATATGTTAAGGTTTAGGATTCATTGAATGATATTATTGCTAACTGTATAGCAAGGAAGGAAATCCCGCTGAAAATTGCAGCTATGGGGATTTTGGTTTTGATTATTTTATGCTAAAAGCATTACGCTAAGGGCGTTGATTAGTTTTTCATACAACATTTCCTTACTTCATTGTGTCATACATATTGCTATTCGAGCACAACATCTACCGGGACCCCAAGTAGTCCTTTACACATTCATACAACCAGTAATAAAGTACTTAACTTACTGTATCACTAAGCTTTCTCGTCACGTCCCATGCAGTGGTTTAGATTACCTATACGGGATTCCCGTTTCACATATATTTTGACTCCAACTTGTCCACTTCGGTATGCAAGGCGCACGCTAGATTTACGATTATTTGGAATCGTATAAGAATCCGGGTAGCTTCGATGAAAGTTTCTGTTGATAATGATGTCATTGTCATGAGACGGGTTCATTTGATGGAGCTCTTTTAAAGACAACTCCAGCATAAGCATGACCCTTGGCAAGGAAAATTTAACAATACAACCAGGCTCCTCTTTGTAGACAGCAATTTTGTTTCATATTTGTTAGATACGACCAATCACTTGGCAATATTCGATCGCTTAAAAAAATAAATCGTTCAGACCTAAGGAATACTGAACACTAACATTTCTGTAACTATCAACATCAGTAACCGCGTTAAATCTGTCCTATTTCGTTGCGTCCCTATCTCGTAATAACCAATTAAAAACTGCTTTCCATTCTTCCCACTAAGCGTCACTTGAGTTCCCAATCATAAACTTGACCTAAGATATCGATTTCCTGAATGCATCAGATAGTGTCACTGCTTAATTGATTGTAATCGTTCATTTCCTATGAGCATCAAAAACCAGTTTTTATCGAAATAACGGCAAATGATCAGCTCCATATTTCCGTTTCGTCCGTTCCCGAAGTCGTGGAAGCAAATGCAAAACTTGTAATTGCTCACTGGAATTAAATCGAGGTAGACCGGAAATTGCATAGTATTTAGTAGAAAAATCTTATAAAATTGGTGTTAATAGCTCCATAAGTTTCCGCGTTCGGGTGTAACCTTCTGCGGCAATTATTGACGAATGTGTTTCACTGATGTTACCGTTTATGTTCAGATTTTGATGCTAATTATCAAAAATTATCAAAAATAAGGTCAAAAGAATTATCGTCAGTTTAAGTGTTCAAATTTTTTTAAACTGATTTAAAATTAAGACTTCTGTTTAAAAGCTCTTTTAGCAACATTTTGTAAAGTCTTAAAGTCTTCCAATTTTTAAGTAAACCAATTTATGAGCCTGGCACTTATTGAAACTGCATCCTTTTTTCATGTCCATAAAGTAATTTTTGCACAATTTTTATATTTCTAGCGTCCCCCTGGATTATCTGGTTTATAACATTACAACGACATTTCTCAGAAATAGTTTGAAAGTTTTAATACACGAACAGGTGCAGTTCAATACTTTTCTGCATGATGCGCAAGACCTTGAGAGCTCTAGTCACGAATACTTCAATTATCGTTTTTACGCTGTGAAATCGTTACCAATAAAACTTCTATGCTCTAAATGATTGTCAGATATTAATTGAAGAGGCTTTCACTCTATGCGAATTAAAATATGTGAGGTGCTTGTAACACCACTGGGTTACCGTTTTTTAGAAGAAAAAAATAAATAAAATATATCAGTTGTTTGATAATGTTTCGTATTTTTGTTTATAAAGATAAATATCGAGATTTTTTATATGAATTATAATAAATAATAAATAAAGTTAAGGTTAAGGAATAATACAAAATTTGTGTAAGAAGTGGTATTGTCGACGAAGGCTTTTTATAAAAAAATTTTGAGCCTTCTATTTGTATACGTACGGAAAGAATGAAATTATACTAATATAGAGTCATAGCGATTTCATCCTTGAAGTTAGGTCCCTTGAAGATAATTTCAACTTGAAAATAAGCTAAAAAGTTCTTGTAAGTTTGTGAAATAGATTTCCTCATTCGTGAATTGATTGGATATTTTTTAAAACTTTATTAAATAGTATTACTACTATTTTATATCGGGACTAAGTATACTTAAAATTTTCTTTTTTTATTTTATTGTTGTTTTAATAGCTGGTGTTAACGTGAGAACTGTAGCAATTTATTATAGATCTATGTTTCTAGCGCATCAATCATTATTTTATTATAGATTTCCGTCAAGATACACATTTGATAAATTTAATTAGTCTTTAAATGTTTATCTGCATAATA
Source organism: Anticarsia gemmatalis (assembly GCF_050436995.1). Taxonomy (NCBI): domain Eukaryota; kingdom Metazoa; phylum Arthropoda; class Insecta; order Lepidoptera; family Erebidae; genus Anticarsia; species Anticarsia gemmatalis. Next base: position 7,950,430 of record NC_134760.1, read on the forward strand.
AATGTGTAATAAAATTAAAATAAATTCTGCGTATATCTATATTTAATCTACTTTTTATACGTTGCTAAAGTTAATCGTTTCATACGTTAACTAATTTAATCATTTTGTGTACTTTTTAAAACATAATAATATGATGTCGATAATCTCAACTAAAAAGTAAGCAAGTAGTTAAGGAAGATTATTTTCTAGTAAATACAAATCTGGTAAACATTTTGTACAATTTTCTCACAAAGTCTAGCAATTTAACAAGCGCTTGTTAGAATTTTACTTGTTCTATATTTATTAAGTTTACCAAAGAAGTTTCAGTTGGCGAATCAGAACTCGGACTAACTGTAAGAAAGCATTTATGTACATTTTTTACGTGTATATTAAAATGGAGTTATCTGTAATTCTATGCATGTTATTTGAACTAAGTGTGATCGGATATTTTATGAAACTCAGAAGTGCTTAATACTTGGACAAGTCTTTGCCTTCATATAAAAAAAGAGGTTTTGTCTTTACTGAAACATATATTTTATGTGCTATTTATAGACCTATCTCCAACAGGGGCTTTAGACTAAACTAAGCTTTAATAGTCTCTATTTAAAACAAAAACTTATGAAAACACGGCTAACATATTTGATTTGTGCATAAGTAGCAAAGTTTTTATTAGGGAGGTCACCTTTGTTCACAGATTATGTTAAACAATCTGCGAAACCAAATTCTGTACATTTTTTATTATATTTTAAGACAAACGTCGGAATGCCATCAAAATTAATGCAAGCAATAAATAAAATCATGTCATACATTTTACGACCTAACATTATTCTACACTATTACAACGTTTAGCGCCATAAAAAAGAATAAAATTTACAAAATCATTGATGCACAAACTCCGCGGAACCCGCTCTCACACTGGGGCATTTTATTACACACTTTTTTTACTTACCGGCGGTCAATTTGCATAAAGTCCCAAGTAGCTATACACTCAGTGGTTCGAGATCGTAAAACGGACGACCATAAAAGAAACACCTTTTTGCTTATAAGGGAAGTCGTTGTTTTGCACTGAATTAATATATGTGATTGTATTATCTGTACAACAGTTGAAACGTTTTGTGATCTTACTGAAATATTTTCGTGTAAGTTTTGTGGTGAAGTTTGTTTTGTAAGGCTAAATAGACACTCTACTGTGAATAAGAAATAGGCTAAGGGAGGTTATAGGTCTCAAGCCTAAAAAAGTTGGCAAATGTAATAAGATAGGTTCAAACGATTTAATGTGATTTTCGAGGAATTTAAGTTGAAAGTGAAAAAGAACTCGGTATTTACATTTATTATTTGGGTTTCGTCTTTTATCAAGTCTAAGTACTGCACATAATATATTTTGTATGAAAATATAATATTTATACCCTGCTTACATTGGCACTGGAAAGTTCGTTAAAACTTTAACGATTCTTTATTATTTGCTTGAAGTAAGAGCTGTCATGCTCTAAGGTTCTAACTATCTGACGTCATACTTGATTGTTACTACCACAAACACCGCGATTTAAGTGGTTCATGCGTACTTCAGAATGGTGTAACGAAATGCTTTTAAGGTCGACTATTTTCAATGTCGTCACACCAAGTTATGACGTCACACGGTAGTTTGCCATAACTTGTTACATTTAACAAACATTATCTTCAAGGCTATCGCAAGGATCATGTCTCAGTGAATCATTCATGCAAAAAAATATCGTAAAATATTGCATATTTCGATTCGCTTATCATAATAAAATCTACTGTCAGGTATACGTAAATGATATTCGGCTACTCTTTGTTTGATAATGACTGCATGGTTTATCTTTTGAGCGAGGCTTCTTTTGCGTCATTATTTTATTTTGAGCTAAGATGGAACCTAGATTATTTTTCAATATTTGCGATTGTGGTTAAGTCCCGCCAATTTCTGTGTTACCACCCGAATACTCAGTAATAATAGATATCCTTTTAGTAAACTAGAGTCATTGGCAGAAAATATTTGTAGTATAGAAAAATTACACGATGATTCATTATTGATGATTTGCATTTGATTGTGTCGAATAACCGGAAACGAGTGGCTGTTGTTGTTTTTAATGCAGACGTGAGGTGACGAAAACAGACGTGATAGGTGTTTTGAGAATCTTACCCTGATGTGGCCGGTGATCAGATTTGCTTGTTCAAGATATTTTTCTCACAAAACTTACCGACCGAATAGAGAACCTTCCCTTTTTCGAAATCGCTTAGAACTGTTTATTATAATGAAATATACAAAAGCTTTAAGAGGCATTTTTTTTATTAATATAATTAAAAAAATATATATATTCGTTTCAACTGCTACTAAAAAACTACCTTTAATATGTTTAAATTATAAACGTGTCGTCAATATTTCTTATTCCCTTGCTAACCTTTAGAAAAAATATGCAATTAATTTTAAAATAACGTTTTTATTGAAGTCTTCTTATGAATATATTCAGTCACCTGTCGCCCTTGACTTATAATTTAAGAAATTATAGTTAAGCACTTACAACATTGTAACTGGGGTAGTCTTTATGTTCAGGCTTTTGTTGGAGCTGCCCTATAATTCGTACTGGTGAAAATTATAGTATTTTCTGCATTCATCTTGCAATATTGTGTGGTTTCGACTGCAAGCTTGTATTACGGTTAGGGCTGGTAAGGTTTTGTGTATATGTGGTGTTATCAATGTTGATTTTTATCTCTGTTAGGGATAACGAAAGGCTTTCTAACAGTTCTTGAAGATTTGACACAACTTAATTGATGTCTTTGTAATTTACAATTTTTCTAGATTTTAATTAATGAATTAAATGAATGCGTTATTTCTGTGTATTTCTTTAATGAAGAAGCGTTGCAAAACAGGCCACCGTCAGCTGCATGAGTCTAGGTCACTGTTATTCTAAGTTTTTTATAATTCCTATATCCGCGTACCTTGCATTAAATGCATTGCCGGCATTCTATAACGTTTTTGAATTGTAGTGTTGTGGTTAAATTCCTCTTGTTTTCTTAAGAACGATTCCAAATGAGAGATAATGAGGGTTTGATTAACTTTTTATTCCTTTCTCTCTCATTGCAGAAAATGAGCTGTGTTCAGAAATGGTTACCAACAATCAAGTTAGATCTATTCTTTATTGTAAGTTAGAAGGTTGTGTGAAAAAACAAAATGCACATGTATTATCTGCTTCATAATTTATTAATATAAAAAATACGAATGTACATACGTAAATTAATACACTTAATTACATCTGAGCAAAAACTAACAAACTATTTAGACGGTGCGGCTTTTAATTTAACAATTTTTATTATTATCAATCTTGTTCTACAAATTCTCTTGTAATTACAATTCAGTTTGTTTAAATAATATCCATATTTTCAACAATTATTATCATTCGTTTGCATTTAAAATTAACAATCATCAACTATTTTAAAAGTGAACTTAACAAATTATTCTCATTTATTTACAATTTAAAATTAAAACTTAATTTAAATCACGATTATCGATAAAACTGCTTATTGCCCGACAAAACTAACATCATCAATAATTAAACTATAAAATAACTAAATAATAAATAACAGCTGTAATAAGAACCAGTCAATTCTTAATATTTTAAATCCGTATTCTAATATTAAATTACTTTTATTAATAATTACAAAATCAGCACTGATGGGTTCAAACAAAAAAATCACACAAACAACTGTTTTGTTCGTCGTCATCCAACAATAACATGACAAAATAAAAAAAAATATTGCCTAATTTTTCGATAAACTAATTTATTTTTTTCTTAAAATTTGGAGGTAAACAAAACACTGCACAAACAAACCTTATGAGATCTTTACGAAAACCAAATCCACGTTGCGAATACGTACAAACATACCTCTAGTAATTTTACAATGCGTAATTATAATCGAAACTTGGACTAATAATACTTCTCAATAGAATAAACTAAAATTAGGTACAAATACAATTTCATATCTTAAAACTCATCTAGAAATGCACCTATACAATTACCGCTGCCTACGAGATATCATATAACATAGAAACGTGTTGAGAATATTCTTCATACTACGCAACTAACAAAATAAAGCAACACGTTTATAAGGCTAAACTTTAATGTAATCTATACTACGCAATCGCATTTGCATACAGTAAGTCTAGTAGACAGGGGTGTTATTTAATATTACATCAGCGTCTCATAATGTCTTCTATACTAAAACCTTTCTTCGGTCCAGTGGACTGACTCGTCCCAGGCTTCGGATTGGCTGGCGGTTGTATACCGACAATGTTCTTTATTCCGCTTGTTATAAAGCTCGAACTACCTTCTTCAGGATCTTTCTGACCATCTTTACAATTAGTGACGGTAGTCGAAGTACTAGGTGTTGTATCCTTCGGAGGCACGTGTTTTACAATCAAATCTTGGGCGACGGTTTGCTGCGGTCCTAATACTGTGTGAGGTACAGGACCGTATGCCATTTGAGGATGAGGCGGCGGCATCGGCAAACCGAACTTGTGATACGCCGGCATTCCCATCATAGCAGGCGGGATCCCAACCACTACGTCTCCATTCCCTATAGGTTGTCGCGGCATGGTCAAGTTTGTTGGCTCTGGAGAACGAGCCCTATAAACTGCTGCGCAGGTCCTCACGTTTTCTCCTATGTCAGGCGGATGGCTTCTCTTTCTAAACGGACTCAAGTACATACCAGAAGGCCCTGGATCAACAGGCGGACTGGCCATTTGAGCCATTTTCGAAGGATCTGGTGGAGCAACTTGATGAAGATCTCTTCGAATTTGTAGTTGAGGATGTCTAATAGGCGGTTCAGGAACATCTGTGTAGCGCATTTCTTTTTCAATGATTTCATCAGATGTGTAACGTCGTTTTTCGTACAAGTCTGAAGACGGCATACGATGCTTGTCCTGGTGTTGAGGACGCATTGTGTATGGGCTAGCTCTGTCTCTTTGCTCATTGTGATGGCAGTGAGTACGTTCTACTGGTGACGGAGACGTCCGTCGTGGTCTCTCTTCACTCTGTTCTCGTCCAATGCTTTCAATTGATGAGGAGCGTGCTCGTCTCACAGGTGAATGCTCAGGGGACGATAGTTCGGGATCCTCGTCATCATAGCCGGGTTCAATAGGGGAGCCTGGTCTACCGATATCTTCTTCACCAACATCTAAAACATCTCCTGGTGGCACATCACCCACAGCGTGAGTCAGTGCGTGTCGTCTCAAATCGCAGTTTCGTCTAAATACCTTTCCGCAAGAATTACATTCATACGGTTTGTGATCTGTATGAGTTAGTAAATGTGTCTTGAGATTGGAGCGTTGATTGAAGCTTCGGCTGCAAACAGGACATTTGTGCGGTGACTCTTCCATGTGCAGTATCTTGTGGACCGCCAGAGTCCTCGACTGACAGAATCCTTTTCCGCATTCTGTACACTTGAACGGTTTCTCCTTCGAATGTATGTACCTGTAACAAAGAAAGTAAAATTAAATTCCTGTGCTATTTATAGCATTGGATCTGGATAAGAGCGACCCCTGGGAACGATTTGATGATTGGTGTTGTTTAATATCGCGGTTTAATTAAATGTCGGAGTATAGGCGGAGTGAATTCGAACACAAGTTTCGCTGATAATATGAACATGGTTTTATTTATGGCACAACAATACGTAGGTATCCGAAACGGGTTTTGATTGGAATTGGAGGCGTTCATTCATTAAGAGAGGAACGACCTTTTGTCGTCTCCACCAATTCATTGTCCGCTACTAAAGTGAGTAGATGTCATTTGAGATAATACAATAACTGTACGACATTCAACACAATGTAATAGTAAAATTTTTATGTCGGCGACCACTATACTGTTCAGACGCGCCTTGAACGTGATCCGAGTAACATGAGCCTTTAGTCTCAAGGCGAAACCGACGACGTCGCATGCGCACAGTACGTACTACCTCACCATTTTTTGAAGACCTCCGCTGATACTTTTCACTTCCCCGTTTTGTTTATGAATCGCGAATACGTGGGGAGGCGGGAAGGTCAATTTGAGTTGGTTCCGTTCCACAAGAGTTCCAGTCCAACCGAATCGAATTACGTTAAAAGCATTTTGTGGCCAATCGCTGCGATTAATATTATTAACAGCGGCTATATTGGATTACTAGCGAACATCTGCTTTATGGCTTGTAGGTGGTAAAACGATGTGAAAATAAAATACTATTTCAAAAAGTCCGCACAAAATAATTCATATTGCTGTAGATTAAAGTGAACATTTTCCTAGAACGTAATAAGCCTAGATAGCGATCCAAATGAATTTGTTACAAGAGGCAATAAAAACGTGGCATTAATTCCTATTAAGACCTATCTATAGGAAAGTGAGCTCTTAATAAACAATTTTTCTTGTAACAAAATGTCGTTTTTTGATTGCATGTGTTAGCGATGATGTTTTTACTTGAGGAAACGAAGCGAGGCGAGGTCGGCTTGCGAATTAATAGAGGAAGTATTGGGAGTTCCATGTAATCACTATAATAACCCCTTGTGGTCTCATTCAGCTTGCTAAAAACGGAATATAGTATAAAAACTCGATGTGAAAGAACGTTTAATACAAGTTGTCGAAGGTAATTGTTTACTTTTTTGGTATAACGACTACTGAGGCGATTTATGTCATAAATATTTCACTACTGTATCTATAATAAGCATGTTTTATTCATTATTTTCCTTTTTCGTTCAGAAACTTAAAAAAAACCGGTCACCATCATAAACAAGACTACATTGATCATTTTATTCATCAAAGTTAAGAGAGTAATTTCAATTACGCCATTACAAAAACACTTAAGCAAACCTAATTTCGCGTTCATTGACATTGTAGTTGAATCAAATATAATTGTAATTCCTTTAAAAACCTAAGAAGCTCTTGACGAAAAAATAATTGAGACTAATGATACAGACCCAGTTAATCATGGGAAACTCAACAAAAAACCTAATGAAGAATGGACAGACTCGAGTTGGTTTAATGATGATGACTTCGAAAATTCTTTGAGTTGTCATGCAAAGAATGCGTCACGTAAATGCGAGGTTATGTAAGAACTGGTTAAAGTAGGCTTTGACGACAGAAAGTTTTGGAGGACGTTTGGGATGAACATTTTTAGGTAGATCTTGTGTGGATTTTGTTGATAATAACAAGGACAGAGCATAGCTATTGATGAACGCTACTAAGATATTTATAGTACATTCAAATGCGAAATGGCCGCACTTTTGTGTTAAATATTTGGATGTCTAGAAATGACTGTCATGATTTTAATTAATGTGTGACATTCTTTATAATGTAATTTTTTTCAAATACTTCATTTACAGATAATTTCTAAGTAATTCGTAGAAATGATAAATTTAGCAGATCTGTATAACAAAATGCACATTAAGCTAATGATCGATAAACATCTAAATAAATCGATAATGCTAGCATCTATATCGTAATCGATATCTCTTATCTTTATGCAGCGATAATCATTTATTCACTTTCGACCGAACGCGGGAGTAAAATATTATAATGTTCAAAATTCAATTCCAAGTTTATGATGGAAATCGTTTCCATCAAATCGATTCTAGCAGTTATCTCAAAACATCACGAGAATAAAAATGGGCGGTTGTGGGTGTGTACATATATTATTATTTTGGAAGTTAGTGTATGTGTTCGTTGAAAACAGTATCAGGAAAGAAACAGGAAACATTTTTTAGTACTAGATTGTTCTAAATAATGACCCTAGTATACTTATTACATTAGGTAGATTATTATACATCGTAAAACTTATAATTCTTATCTATAATTTGCTTGAGTATTATAGTGATCAGACCAAAGCCTTTCATGAAGATGAACAAAACTACATAACTCCATTTACTACTCAGTAAAGAAGTATAGCCACAGCTAGAACCCTTTTATATAGCGTTCATATGTGAATATAATATTGTAAAATCCTTGGTTATATACGGAACTCTAAAAAGAGTAACGACCCACAGCCAATTACACGGATTTTGCACGCATTTTACTTTGCTCTTAAGTTCGCACATTCAGTTCTTAGAAACGCAAAAAAGTTTAGTTTTTATTTCTCACATGAATTCTTATTACACGTCCTTTTAACAGAATATTACTTGTCTTACTAGGCAAAATATTGTTGCAACGTGGTGAATTACAATAGAGAAATAACAGGGTACCTAAAATTAAAAAAAAAATATATAAAGAATAATAAACAAATTTCAAGATATAGAAAATCACAGCTCAAAATTAAAAGTAGATTTAAATCATAAAGAACTTAATGAAGCCACCTCAAACCAGGGCATGTTGTGGCAAAAGCCATAAAACGAAATAACACCTAAACATTTGCAACACTCAACAGAATCTAAGCTAAAACATTTACTAAACATTGATTTAGAAAATTGATCAATCAAAAATCTCATTTGCCGTTTTATTCATTCCAATATTTATGAGTATCGATTTCCGTATATAATTAAGACTGACCTTATCTATGATTTTATGGATAATTTTTGCTACAAAAATAAAATTTGCCAAAAACGGATCTTTATTTCTAATTTTACAAGGGCTTGCCCATTAATGAACCTTGTACGCTTGATTGCTGTAAAGCGAAGACACCTTTTATGTGCAAAATGGATTGCATTCGACGACCTATTAATCGATTTGGATCTCATGTTATGTCATCGATGTCAATTAAAGGAAGGTCTACAATCAAATTGAAATGTAGGTAAGTGATATCTCGTTTATCGCTTTTAAACATCATGATATCATCAGGAATGATAACGATTTCTGTTCTTTTTAAAACATTTGTATTAGAAATCACGAAAACAACAGTAATATTGGAGCCTTTGTCGTCTGACTCTGATTTGCAATATATACTTGACACAGTTGTTGGTTATAGACGGATTCTTATAAATATTGTATTTTAATATTTAAGTGATGCAACTAAAGCTCAAGAAGATGGTTTTATTGAAAAATCAAAGAGAAAGTCAAGTTTAAAGAACAAATCCATGAATGAAGGCGAGGAGAAGGGCGCGAACCTGCCAACGTCACGCAAATATTGTGAGTGACGAACAAACCGGTTCCAATGTACACACAGGCTAGCCTAAACACCCACGTCGGAGGTATTAACTTTTTGAAGTATTATTAGATAATGGATGTGCCTTCGAATATTTATGATAGATTTATTCTCCGGGGCCGGGATCCAACAAAAAACAGAATAAATGAGCTAGGCAAAATCGATTGAGATAAATAACGCTGGCATTCGCACTCAATGAGCCAATTAGCAGCAGTACTTTAAATGTACCAACTAAGAGGCTCATTTATTACGAAAAAACTTTATTAAATACTATTCAAAAACAACATTCATTAATAGCAGTACAGTTATCGGCGAGTGCTTCGTTTACGACGAGGGAAACGACCAGTGTAATACATAAAAACATCGAATACAACATATGTATTATACGTGTAACGTCGATAGATGTAGAGAAAAAGTGTTCCAATTAAATAAAAACCTGATATTTTAATATCGAAGCCGAAATTACTTCCAATAAATTTTAAATATCTAATGAACGCGATATCTTTATTCTAAAATGAATCGAGAGCCACGATCGACATCATATGATGACGGATTCGGATACCAGTCAAACAACTTTACTAACATCAGAGAGACCGACACCAGATTCAAATTAACAAGGCAATTACCAGGTTACTACGAAAACGTTCGATATAAACCAACTAAGACTATAAAACACACGATTGCTGCTCAAATGGGTAAACTTCGAGACGATATCAAATCTAACAACAAAGAAAGATTTGAGCCGCCAAGAACACACGGAGCCCGATTCATCAAAACATTAATTCGAAAGGTTGACAAAAAATAATAATATCAAAACATTGAATTAGGACAAACGTAAAGAACACACATAATAATTAATGACATAAACAAATCTTACCCTCTCAGGCATCTTATCGCGCCACTTCGATCAATTTTGACGTTAAATAAAATATAAGTAACGTCTGTCTCTTCTTATTATGCTTCGAGATAAGGATCGCGATGGACAGTCGCTCAGAACCCCATCAAGAGACGGAGCGAAGATTAAAAAACTGTGGCTCCAAATTACAGAGAGGACGGAGATCCCGCGCTAATGGCTTACATTAAAAAATATTTTCCATTACAGTTGCCGGGCGGATAATGTGTTTTGGAAGGCATGCTCAGTGTTGGCGCCGGAGTAGAAACCATGCAAGTGACTCATGAAATGAACAATAAAACAGTAATAACGTGAATTGATAACAACAACATAACGCTCACAAAAGTGGCAATTGAATAAAAAGCGTTGGACACTTAACTAAAATGTCTAAAAATGTCAACGATTTTTTTCTGCTGTAAATGTAATTGGTTAAGTCAAGAAACCATTTGCGAGTACGAAAACAGGTTCTTAAAATGTTCTCGTTTCATTTTACAAACTGAACTGTGTAGCCGTTGTGACAGAATGGCAAGTACAAACTCAAACAGAATTTCGGTTCGGTTATTTGGTAGCCTAGTTTGAAACAAAACTCCTTTTAGATCACCGAAGCGAACTAAGTTACAACGAGTTTTATTATAGGAACGTTTAAACTCAAAATATAATAGTATTTCGTCTATCGATCCGGGTCAAAATGGTTTTTTTCCAATTCAATCGTGTTCGAGATTGCCTATCGACCAACGATCGAGAGCTTAGTAACGGATGTAGACTGATGACTACGATAGACCTGTCTTTACTCTTTGTGCTATAGTATTCCGGTCGTTGAAATACGTACAGTCGGTAAATGGATTAATCATGCACAGGTGGACTGGCCGTATTATATATGCTGCTATAAATAATATTCTCGGGTATATATTGCTATAACCATCACGCAACACGTCCACTCAATAAATCAAGAGCCTGCTCGGCCGTCGTATATAAATTATAATTGAATACATCGGAAAACTCAAAGCAATGGGATGTTTGAGGCAATTAAATAGAACAGAATTAAAATCAATAGTATTGGTAACATGAGAACCAAGCTTTAAAAGTTATATGAGTTTAAAGCAAGCAATATTTTGTGAGTATACTGGTCTAAAGTGTATGGTACGTTACTAAGGCTAGCACTAGGGATCGATTCAATTTCTCTTCGTGTTTTTTTCTTATTGTAATGCCTCAATGGTAGATAGAGTAAGCCAACTGGTCACTAGCAAACTGCGTACTTATATAAACTTTATACTGTTGGCACATCGGTTTGGTTTTATTCTCAAGTTTTTGCACCTTCAGTTATATATGAATATCTACGTTTTGTTTTACTTTTAGTAATGCTATCGTTTCATTAATGGCTTTATCAATTATTTTTAAACAATAAAGATAATTGTTACGTTCAATATTTTGTACAGTTTTCATGATGTTTAGAATTTATACAAAAAGTCTGCTGTAATAAAAATATTATTTGTCTCAAGTTTAATGGCGGATCGAGGTGGAGTAAACGTGTCACTATGGCGTTCAGGAACGATGGAATCTCGACCTTATCATTACTGCGATCTATGAACTTGGCACTCGAGTACCAAAAATGGCGTCAAGAATAACACAAGTCGTTTTAATAGCAGTTAAAATCTTGGTCACATAAAAATTGTTATTGTTATTAACAATGGTTCATAACGAGTCGAGAGAGAGATTTTAGTTAAGCTTTTTATATCGTCATTCACACAAAATCTTTTTATTTCAAATATATAGAAACATAAAATGCATAAGTTGATATAAAATAGTTGATGTACACTTCAACAGTACTCGCGTGGCTTTTTTATAAAAAATCTAGTTAAATGTAAAGAGAGCAGGTACGGCGGACGCGCGTTGGAATGCCGCAGGGGTCAGTGTCCGATCCCTCCTTACGTACCTCCCGTTCATCTACACTATCTAAACCTATCGAATAGATTGATCGTAAAACGCTTTGCTCATTAACTTTACTAATTACGACTTTGGATTTCGAAGTTTGTGTTATGTTTGTATTGAATATGCAAGGAAAACTTTTGAGATCAGTAAAGATAATATCAGATTATCAGGGGTAAAATAATCCTATTTAGTATACAAGCGCAGTATCACTTTATTGTTAGATTTTAAAGCGCCGCGAATTTAAAAGAAATAGAGGTAGGAATACAGAATTCAAATATTGGTCAGTCAAGCAAAGCAAGATTCAACTTAAAGAGCAGACGATTCTTATACCTACACGAAAACAAAAAACTATGATTCTATCACATTATAAAAAACCCATACCCATAAACATTCATATTAACTTAAAGAAAAATTAACAAAAATAATATTTTTGAATACAAAATGAGAATTCACACTAATTAAATTAAGTCATATAAAACATAAATATGGTTGAGAAGACAATGCCACCGTATTTATGATAATGAGTGTAGCGATCTTAATTATGTACGTAGGTGTATTTGCAAAACCCACACAAATGCAGAACGGTAGCGAATGATAATACATAAATTTATTCAAAGAAACGTTACATGCCGCACACAGGCACATAAGTAAATCAAAACCGCTTACAAATAGCTCGTATTAACATAATCTTGCGATTTGTATAATGAAGTAGCAAACTTTGTTATTCAAAATCGCGTCGCTTTCAGGCAGATGCATCGGAACATAATTTTATTGGTCATTCCGACTTTTCTATTGGTTTTAACTCAGCGAGAGACGCGAGGAAACTAAAAGCTCACGGTTTTATGTAAATTGTTGTTTAGGAACAAACCTTTAGATGATTTTTATGATAAATTTGAAATTCATCAATATACATAAGTATTTACTTATTCAGATACAATGACATGTGAATTTAAATTATATGAGTTATTTGAATGGTGTGTAAACGAAAATATTATTATAATAATTCAAGCATTAGTATCTTTGAACATTTGTCATTTGTCTACAATATTACAATATTTCATACTTATGGTAGTATTACAAGCGTCATTCGACGTTGTTTATATTACGAAGGAAACATCGTGAACGGTACAGAGGATTAAGAAAAATGCAGTATTTCCTGGTAAAGGTTAAATAATTCCCTTGTCGTGTCTCTACAGAAGACAGTTCGGCTGTGTTAGCCTGCATAAAAGGCGTACTTAAGCAACTGTGGCTGACTGGCGTTGTGAACCCACGCACTTTTATCTCTTTACAAGCTGGTTTCCTTTAAGACGATTTATTGTTATGCTACTAATATCTCAGCATCAGTAGTAAATGACGCCAACGCTTTACTTTCCAATAATTAACATTTGAATGACAGAAATTGTTCAGTGTAGCCGTGTGAACTTATTATGTTTAGTGTAGCTATATTTTATGTGAGATATTTTGAATATGAAATGGAAACAGATATATCATTTTTAGACACAGAGACAGGTAAATCAAATGATAAATTACAATTTCTAAAATCGCAGACGAAATGACACAAAAAAACAAACATGTGTTTTTGTAGGTAGCGATAGTAATATATTCGTACTTACTGATACATGACTAATTACAGGAAGTGAACTTGTAAATGAAAGTACAACTTCACCTCAAACAGAAGCCAAAGACTAAACAACATTTCAAAGAATCATTTGACTAATTAGCAAACGTGTCGGTTCTAACGCCTAGTGAAACTTAGAAGTCCAATTAGCATAAAGGCAGTGGAGCTAATATTTCTAAAAACAGAACCATAGGAAGCTGTATTGGTAGCAAAATATTTACAAGAGCTATATGACATAATGTAAATGAGTTGATGTATTTTCGCAACGACTGAGCGAAATTAGCATCACCATTAGAACGTTTTTTGCATAGCTTTTAACAAAATGAGACGTCAATACACCGGCTATATCGTTTTGTTTTTAACCGCAATGGATTTATGGTAATAAGCTTCTTTTGAATGACAAAACTGAAGCCGGTATTGTAATAGGAGTTAAGCTTCAGAAATAATACTGTTCAGTGCGTTGTAGACCCTTTTTTCGTTGAGAAGGATTTTCTTGCAGTATTAATAATTTAGCAACGTTTTAACTCTTTTCTGTATTCTACTTTTTTGTTTTTACAGCTACGCATTTGTTCTTAATTTGTTAATGAAACGTAGCATAAAGCGCTTTTAAGAATGGTTACTTTTTTAACACTGTTTAGCAGCTTACAATAGCGCAAAAAATAAAATTTGTCGTTGAGATGTACGGTTATGATTTAAAAGGAAAAGCATCGGTGTATTTCTCACAATCATCGTAAGTACCATACAACATTCATTACCGCTTCCAACATTGTACTCATATGATGTTATTAGTCTGCAAGTGGCTGTGAATCTCTCCACTACGAACGTTTAGCCGCTCACAACACCCACGGGAAGAACACTTTACTTATGCACTTCTGTAATATTAAACCAAATACGTTATTGCCTTATGTGACTTGAACAGATGTATAATCCGGTTCGTTATCGTTCCTTTAAGCAGCTAAACATTTTAGCGTTTTATTTTTTATTAAAACGCTTTCTTCTTCCTTTTTTTCTTCTTCGGTTTCCGTATTTTATTTAATTAAATTAATGTTGTCTCCATTTTGTTCTTATCGGACTCGCCCATATCAAGTTTCATTGTTGGATTTTAATGTTCTTAGTCCATTTGTCTTAAATGAAAACTAATATTTGACCCCTTTCCTAGTACTATCTCAAAATCAATAGCTATTGAACGTTTGGCTTTATAAAAATCTTTGTTTAATACTTGACGACTTTCGAATTCCTTCCAAGATTCCTCTTTCTAATGCCATTAAAACATTTCATCATAGAACCCATTCTAAGTCCCTTATTGAATTCAGATTGGGTTTCAAAAATAATACGTCATTACCGGAGCTTCGAAGCTTAATAGGTTTCGTGTAGGCGTGTTGCTTTCAATCAGTACAATGAGTCGTTAATGTAGCTGGTCTCCGTAATGGTCTAGACGCTACCTACACAAGAAAGTCTTTCGTTTCTTTGTCGTAGTACTTGTGTAAGGATTGCAATTTTGTTGTATTTTCGTATGAGACTTCTCTGGATATAGTTACTGTCTTTTGCTATTTGTTCTATTCGCGTCTCTTTTACGTCTCTTAGCTTTTTGACTTCGTATTTTGGTGTTCTATCATCAAGATATTCTCACGAACGACCATCAATTTCAAAGTCACTACAGCCAACTTCAAAACCTTTACTATCACAAAAAACTTAATCGAAAAATAATACAGAGCGCTCCGCAATGCGTGGCACTGCATCATTTATTTTTCGTTTGTATACTAAAGAAATTTAGTATTCGTCGCGCGGTCGACGTTATAAAAAGTCAAAACCCCAAAAGTCGGACAGGTACGTGGACAAAAAATAAATGGAAAATACTAATGGAGCGGCGCGGTGAGGTTGGACCGCGACGCGCTGTGGTAAGTAGCTGGCAGAGATGGAGAATGTATTTACTTTGTACTAGTATACTCATATACTGAACCTGTTGTGTGGTCGAGCAAGACTGACCTGTATATGATGAATAACTGCACTCAATGGTTATTGTATATTATCTGCACAAATTTTTATCGCCATACGGTTTGGCAAAAACGTAATGTGTAAAAGTTAGGATCAACATTTTGTGTAGTTTTAACAACACGTGTACAAACAGCGATAACCATCAGTAACATTTAAAACTCCATAAAAATCGTAGTACAGTAATTAAGTATTACGATTTTATCGGTGTAACTATGATCGGTATCTCTAATTTACTATCAGTCTGTAACTAAATGTTGACATGAACATGAAAGACACTATTTTATTGTTTCTAAGTCAAAAGTTGTAAATTCTACATTATTATTTATTCGACCACCTCCGTGGCGCATTGATTAAGGTGGTCGCCATGCCACTACCGTTGTGTCAGGAGGTCATGAGTTCGATTCCCGCACGCGACGATTATTTTTGCGATCCACAAATAGTTGTTTCAGGTCTGGTTGTAATTTGTAGTTACTGAATAAAAAATACTAAATAATATAATATTGACCTTCACGCAGCTACGTACAGTGAGGCGTCCACAGCCGGTTTGGCTGCGCGTACGCCGTCCATGCGACGTAATGGGAGCGACGGCTCGCCGCTGCCGCTTCACACACAATTTCACCTCTGAGTGACGCAAACATTCATTGTAACTGCGTACTTGACTTAGCCCGCATCAGGTGCATTTACCTAATATTATTGACATTTTGAACTAAAGGAAAAAGTAAAATAAATATAAAAATTGTTCTTAAATAGTTCCGATGTGAAACGAATCGATGGAACGATTGTCGTGACTTCTTGATTACTAAAAACAGGTGCATGTACCTCACCGGTGCGTTTACAATACAGAAAATTATGGGATATTTTTCAAATAAGGCAGTATCACAATAAATAGTTACTATTAATCGTCGGATTTTTAGTTCAGGTGGCTATTTTAAGCCAGACTAATAGCAGACTATGCTTCAGCTTTCAAGGATTAGAAAGCAAATCAAGTAAAATTTAATAAGATAATTTCACAAACTTATTGAAGTAGAAATGTTATGAGCTTTTTGGTTACCAAAAAGTGCATAACAGGTAACATACTATAAAGAAGAGGAAAATTTGGGAAGAACATCCAGACTCGATCTTAGAATCAGATACTTCGAAACAAAAACGTCGATGCGTCTTTTTTAGTCTACGATTTATAATGGTGCGCAATTCTGTCAATCCAAATAATTTTCGTGATCCTACCGCATTGTTTTTGTACCAATCATGAGATTCGGTTAACACACGTCTTCTGTCTTCTACAAAAAATTGGCGCCTCTCGAGAAAAAAAGCTTGATACTCGATACGCCTAAGTATCAAATATACCATCATAATAGACGCGCTTGAATAGTTCCAAAACACAATTTTTCACGGTTCAAATATCGTTGAAACCAGATTCTATTCTCGTTTTACGATCAACACTAATTTTATAAAAATCGCTTTTAAAATTATGTGTAGTAGCAATAACTCGTAATTTGCTGAATTCTGATCATCTAGAATCGATAATCGAACGGCGTCTTCGATTCGATTAAATCGAACTGTAAATTCTAAAACTTGCTGTATCTATGACACTAGTTGAACACAGGTAGGTAATATATTTTTATTGTTTCCAGTCCCGTTCTGTGTATTCATTAAATAAACTGATAAGATTAAAATATCAAATAGATAAAGAGTACGACAGAGCTATACGTTTTTCAAATTCATTACGGTTAGAAAGAACTTAAACTGGATCGGCCCGGAGTGGCTTAGGAAGTAAATATTCTCGTTCAGAACGAGTTCTACTTATCAGATTTATAACACTGGCAGTTGATTCATGATGGTCTCGACTGGCAATTATACCGGGAGAGGAGATATCATTAATCATACATATTGATTGGTCCACTCTATGTACAGATCCAATTAGATGGAATCCTTCAATTTTGTTTGATCCTATATGATTTATTACATCTGGAGGTGCAATTAGGCCATCGGGATGTAAGAGTGTTAATTTTGGTTTCGTCGTAAATCCTGTTTTAGTGGTGTGTGTAATTGACCGTAATCGTTTGTAATCGTTTCGTATGGTAGATGTTTTTATTGGTGGCTTTACACGTGGGAAACATGTAAAAGGATTTGTTTGGTAAATCTTGTTTTGTTGCTCGTAATTTGGGTGCTAGGTGATAAAGCTATAACAGGATATTTGGTAGAAATTAAAAGGTAAACTTTGAAATACTTTTTTTTGCGTCTGAACTGAGTAGAAACCGATAGGTACAAGGTTTGATAAAACTTTTTGTTTTAATGACCATCGTAAAATTTGTGTTGCACACCTTAATTTTTTACACAATAATTTTATTTATGAACAAATTATTACTATCGTGACACGGATTTAAACTATAGGTAATGTTTAAATTATTCGACATAAAAATATCCAGCTGATAAATATTTAACTTCTTAGAACCCTTTATTTTATTGCTACAATAACCTGAAGTAAATAGTAGGGCTAAAGATAATATTAATAACTACTTATAAATGATTAAGCAGCAATACCTATATAAAAAAATCCTTGATAAAGATCGTTTGAAATAGGTAAAAATATTGGACCAAATAGTTTAGTGCCATTATAAATTCGAATCGATATGCATTATACTAATCAAGTGAATTAAAAACATCATAATTTACAATAGAATAGTAATTGGATTCATTAATTTTGATTCTTGTTTCTTTGGACAAGGATGTCGCTTAATACTTTTGTTTTTTCGTAATTAATAGCATTGGATTCAAAATTATTACTACTGATTTAAATAATTGGCAAACTGTTAAATTCGAGTATTTTTAACTGGTCATTAAAAAGAAGTATAACTTCGCGAAAACAGCTTTTATGATTTGGAAAAGCTCATTTTACGCTTATGTTGTATTTTTGTTAGCTGTGTAGAATTTAAAGCTATGGTCAGCCGGTATCACAATAGAAATACAAAACGTGATGTAATCTCATGATCGAAAAATCATCTTCACTTCGAACAAAATCGACTAAACCAATCAATGCACAACCCTAGCGCCAACTAATAACGTTTATTACTATTCGAAAACTTTTCAAAATTCGATCAGAGCTTTTAATCTCCCATAAAATCGTTCCGTACGTGTTCCGAACAGATTAAAGTTGCTTACTCCCAGACACAGGTAATAAATAACGTGATTTCGTCTCCGAACTGGCCACAATATCTAAGCCGTTCTTTTTTTGAGTGAATTCGACCGAAAAAGAATTTCGTTAACGGGATTAAGGTTTTACTCCGAAGCATTTTTTTTCATTTATTTTAATCTGTGAGCTGCCGTTTGTATAGATTACAAAGATGTCTAGTAATTCATTTAATTTTTTATAGGATTTTATAAATCCCCTTATTTTAATATATCTTTCTTAACATTGAAGGGAGTATTATTCATCGACGCGTCTATGGCTTTTTCTGTTGCATTTAAGGCTTTTGTTACGGTAGCATTTATAATGCGTCAAGAATATCCAGTAGACTTACACACACAATCATTACAAATCACTTAAGTGACCGTAGAATCTATTCGTTGAAATGTAGTAGAAACAAGAAGTTATGGTGAACAATTCACAACAGTATTTGACAGAAAATTTTCTGCTAAATACAAATGGAATATTGACGGCATAAGCCATCAGTAAAAGCCTAGACCACCAGACCGCGTTGTTTGAACAATTCCCAGCACGAGTACGTTTTTCCATCACAATAATTCATTTGAGGATGCACCATAAACTTGGTATGGAGAACCATGGGTATGCGAGGGTTCAACCGCCATAATACAAGGACGACCGGTTGTTGTGCGTTGTTTAAGTTGCCCGTGCCTCCAACAATGTAAGGGACGTATGTTTTTTGTAGATATCCGTTACAGGGATGAATTTTGACTATACAGAGATAGATTGTTTATACTACTAGACCGTTGTTTCCTAAAAATATCAAAGATAGGTACTTATTTTACTAAATAGTATTAATTTTTCTTGGTTTAAATTTAGTCACATAGTAAAACTCCTCAAATCTATCAAGAAGGTCTAAACTGAATAATGGTTCAGCCATTTTACCCCGGAATTGAGGAAATGTATTCTCTATTTTAATAATACAAAACATAACAAGAAACAGGTTGTAAACAGAATAGTGGTCCAATCTCGGAACGAAGCATTATACGTACAACCTAACCCCGTGGGTAGCCGGAGATAAAATCAAACTCATTTCCACCATTTTTAATGTCCCATCTGATGTCACATAGGACTCCAAAATATTTCTCTTGTTATCTCCGATCGTTTATGATTTAACAAAAAAATATGTGGGATTATCAAACGCAGTATGTTATAGCGGCTAATCCAGTAAAGTCTTGTATTTTTTCCAAACTTGGGCTGTTACAACACTAATTACTTGAAAATATTGAGCACGTTAGTAGCAAAACATCTGTTGAACTTATTTAAAGCACAGTTATGCAAGTCTTACTAAGCACTAGATTTTGACTTTTATTTATTGTTAAGACGGCACTTGATTATAAAAAGATTAGTCATCATTATTAATTTATGCAACCTAATGCTGAAATATAAAACGTCTAAAACAAAGTAGACTTCAAACTCTACTTTCGCTCAGAACAAAATCTACATTGAACTATGTACCAACAATACGAGATCAAGTATATCGACGTAATCTTCAAACGTAAACCTCACAGTTATTTACTGAGAATTTCTTAAAATAAGAAAGATTAAGGATCTCTACCTGTTTGTAAATTGGCTTGTGTGTATAAAGTTACGTTTAACGAACCATATGTAAGTGTGTGTGAGTCGCTACGGATTTTATCTAAACTTTACTTCGTCATATGATTAATGGTGGTACAGAAAGGAATACCTTTCTTGTAACAATGACATCTTTGAAATATCTTCAAACCCCTAATTGTTGGGGACACGAAGTAAATTAGAATGACATTTATAATATTTTAAAGGAATAGGATGCAAGCGAGTTTGTTTGAATATGTTCCCTAAAGAGAAAGCTCTGATTTAGTTGTGTCCTCAGGCTGTAGGCTAGCTGTCCGTCATTATTTTGTTGATATATAGTTTATTAAACTAACAATGTCTTACCTGTTTGAGCATATTCTTACTTGTGTAATAGGTATTTAGATTGTACAGTACCTTATGCAACATCCAAATTGCTCTTCTGTATTTGGTATCCATATCCAAATATCTATCGTTTCTTTGGAATTATGAATAATACTGTATATGCATGCAGCTTTAATAAGGCCAAGAGTCCTTGAATCGGCGGCAAAATCTAACACGCACATTTCATAGAACTAAGCTTTAGACGTAGGTAATTACATTATTCGTATACAAATAGCGGAGGATGTTAATGTAAATACAAATATTCTTGACGAACGTGGGCTCGGTTTAGAGGCCGTGGTGGATGGCACCGGTACACCGCTTTGTTTGGACAAACAACCGGTCACTGTTTGCACGGGCCTCCTCGACACCACTCGGAAATATTTCCAACGAACTCTTGAGTAACTCGAGTGTAGTTATGAAAACGAATTTTTCAACCTCTCACAACCTACAGAAGAAGATTCTAAAGAAGCTTAACTTGATATATTTGAAGATACATAAGCTAATAAAGATATAAATAAAGTTTTAGAAAAACATTCAAACAACCGAATTTGAAGTAAAAAATGCTGTAGTAAATCATTGCTTTCACACAGATGGTAGACACAAAACAACCAATACAGATTGCTACTACAAGCTTAATGGCTTTTAAAAACTGGATTAAGTAGCAAAGAAATGCTAAATCGACGATAAGCATAAGTCTTGTCAACCCACGCTTGAACACGCATAAGTATACGTGACGTGTAGTAATATACTCTATACAGATAGCCTTAAAGACAATTTTTGGTTAAAAACTACATAAACTCGGCTCTGGACCCACGGAGATAAATTCTCTATTGTTGTCGGGGAAATATTCATATAATACTTTTGTTTCATGTAAAGAACTGTTTCTGGTAACGTAAAAGGAATATGAATGTTTATCTGCAAGGAGGTATATTTTTGAAATATTTACATGGCTTATTTTACTGGCTAAGATTGAAATGAGATTAAGTATGAATTATAATTACAAAGTATACATAAAGTCAAGAGCTTTGAATACTCTATAAGAGTATCTAAATAGCGATTCTTAATTAAATGTCAGTCATTATGGTGAATGCTGAACAGCAAGATACAAGATTAGTATTTTAAGCTATCCAACAAGTGGCGCTATAAAATCGTTAAGAGCAAATTTTGTTTTTTATTTGGTTTAGTCGCATTCCTCCCACCGAATTGGTGTAAAATATGCAATATTCACATAAAAATATTATAAAAGGAGTGTCAAGTATCTCACATATCGGATTATAAAATTCCGTAGAGGATTAACACAATGATGTTCAATTTGGTTAAGTTCCACGTCCCAGAAATTTATATGCGTAAGTCTCTGTGGGGAGTAACCGAAATGTTTTCAAGACTTTTTTAAATATTTAGCCATACAGATATCAAGTTGCAAATGCATTTATACGATAAAATCTGTGCTTTTTAAATGTATTTTTAACTTTCGATTAGTGTAGTCGATTGACAGTATAGATAAGTTTTACTTATCATAAGCCTAAGGAACCCTAAAGGCTGACGTTTCGACATTAAGAGACAGGTTCTTGGATTACGAATGAGTTACTTTCCGTTTTTGCGATAGCTAAAGTATGATTAATCGTAGCGATTGTATCGTAAGAATGTTAATTGAAAACTGACGTTCTGCGTTTATATTAAATAGTTTCGGTCTACTTATTTGTGAATAATTGCAAAGCAATGACGGAATGTTTATATCAACCGTGAGTCACATGCTTTAAAATTTAGACAATTTTGACTTCTGGGTCATCATTATTCTACAAGTTTTTTGCTTCATTGGCAATAAAATAAAATATTAATGGCAAATTAATAATAGGGTATTATTCTTAATCGCCACGCGTCATACCTATTCCACCAAAAAACATCGACACGGATAAAAATACCAAGCAATTGTTTTTATAAAACAAGTGATGTTATAAAACAGTCAATTATGAATACAGAAACAAGAATCCGACAACGTTTTGCATTTTATTTTATCTGAGAATCCGAATCACGCGAATGCTAAACTTAATTGGTTGGATATAGCGACAAAAAAGCGTTTTGCAACCTAACACGCAAACGTTCCAAGTATAATTTAAATAATACGTTTACCTGTCTGAATCGATTCAACAATAATGGCATCTGAATAATCTAAGACAGATTAAAATGGAATCCGTTACCATAAGACCGAAGAACCAGATGCGTGGTAATGACCGCAAACCGAAAATTCGAAAGTCACAGCTACGATTTTGACTGCCGATTCTGATGTGAATTGCCGATACGAGGAAAACTTATGAATTAAAATATGGGTACATCAATTACTTCATACAATTTTCGTATCGACGGCGAAGTTTCAAATGAGCGCGTTTACCGAAATTTCTTATCGGGAGATCTTTTAGCAAATACTTTCGGGAGATTTCGTAAGCGATCGACTCCGAGATAGCGCTGGCCCAACGGCAGCATTTTGACTTATTTCTTAATAAATAAACAACCAAGTTTATTTTCAGCGCCGCAGGTGCGCGGGATACGAATAAAATGCGTCCTTAACGTCAAAACGAATTGAGAGTACAGGATAAAAAGAAGTTGTGCAACGGTCTTCAAGAAACTTTCAAAAGGCAATGAGATACTGTGAAATCGACAAGCGGTTTGCCGCATATCGCGTACCTTGCTAATTATTCTACAACCTTAGTCACGATTATTTTAAACTCATGCTTGTATAAAGATTAAACCTGTACATCGATTTGCCTAATCAAATAAAGCAATAATCTTAACTTTGTTGTTTAAGAAGATGATCTCAAATGTCTACACACGATTCGAGATTCTATATTAACCGGCACTGCTTTTATGTTGTCCAACCCATCACAAAGGCGCTTTCAAAGAAGGTATTTTTAAAATTGACGAACATTACCATACGCAACCATCTGTTTCGGTCGAAACGAAAACGAATGTGTTTATAGTGTCACAAATTAAATTAGGGACCGAATATTCGGACATCGCGTGACAATTATGCGGAATCGCCCGAAGTGCTGCAGAAATGTGGAATTTGAATAACAGAGATTCCAATTTGAACGTTTACAAGACGAACAAACCTGTGTTAGCTATATGATTGGCTCCAAAGATGATAATTTCTAAAGACCGTAGGCGAATCTCTCGTTCCTGCGATCGAGTCCACCTGCCCCTCTTTGATTTATTATGGATTCAGTATTAATTTGATATCCCTTTTTGTTGTAGCCCCTTGAGCGATCTGTTCGAGCGAGAGCCTTACTCGGTCCCCATTATATGTGGTCTCGGTTCAATCATAATTGCATATGAGCCTCGAGATAAAATAATGTTCAATGCGAAAATAATTCTTATGAGGACTTTAGCAAATATGGAATGTTTATATGGGCACATTAGAATAAGATAAGAACTATTCTGAATTATATTTATTAATAAACCTATTATTATATTTTTATGGTCGGGATTGTACATTGATTTATTATTCAAGAATTAAGCGTAACGAATAAGATTGTCAATTTCGGTATATTTGTAGGCGATTTATGCAAAACTAATCTTAATGACTTTTTCACTGATACAAAGTATTTTTAAAGGCTACAATAAAGCACAAGGACTTATACCGGCTCTTGACTTTGACCATACGAACGTAGCTTGAGGCTATAAGTAATTAATATGTTATTGATTATTTCGTCTGCATTCTGTACCTGTGTTTTTCATTTATACGAGCATGATAATTTATTTTTTGTCCTTGTCTGTACACTAAGAAACAAAAAGAGTGTAAGAGAAATGCATCAGCGTTATAATATTAATGTATCCCAGCAGATAGTCCGGACCAGTTTTTAATAAGAAATTGCCTCGCTTGCGGTAGAAAATTAATGATAGCTGATACCTGTCTAGGTGTAGTGCAACGTGGAATGTTTCGTGTTAGGCTTCCCGTATGCGTGCAACTAATTGTCAGTTTGTCGTCTACAAATTGTCTGTGTTTAGAAAAAGTAAATACTGAACTTGAGTAATGTATAATACTGGTGTGTATTTAAATCTTTAGTATAACTTTACTGCCTACAATTATTGTGAGGGTCTTCCGTTCCCACGGGGAATGTAAGGGATAAGTTATTATTAAGATATCAGCAGGTGAAGCCACCTGTGCGTCCATCATTTTGTGTTGTTTACCTGTCAAGACTCTGTAGAATGTACACGCTACAACTGTTTATTACAATGTTTTTGAATCATATTTTGTTTTATCAATCGCATTCAAGAGCTGGATAAAGACTAGTAACTATGCTGTGTATTTCGTGGCTTCCAAAGAAAGACATTTGTGTATTCGGCTATCATTCATTTAATATTTTATTTTATACTGGACAATTACTACTTGAACTTCCATTTGACTACTTACGAAACGTTAGTAAAATTCCTCTAAGGAATAAAATCCATGATTATTATTATAGCAGTGTTAAAATAGATAACATCAGTGAAAAAGAAACACTCAAATACATGCGTGTACAACATTGCGAAACAAGATTTTTGCGATACAACATCGAGAGAGTTTGGCATTCGCTAATGGTAGTTCATTAAATACCATATTGTTAATTAAAATCCAACGAAACAGAGATGCGATATTTTAATTAGTCGTAAGAGAATCGTGCGTGTGCCGAGGGCCTAAAGCCGTTTATATCTTGGCTTACTACGGGTTATTGGTGTGAACAGCGATGTATATATACTATATACATATATGTGTTTATGTAGTCGTCAGTCCATCATGGGAATATCGGTACTTAATGGCTAAATTTTAATTCGAAGTGAACCAACGCGTTTTGACGGAAATTATTACGTAAGTTTCATTATCGGTTTGATTATAAATTATGGTTGGTTTACTGATGTTCGATGTTATCTTAAGATTCTGTTAGAGTTAATTACTCTTTATTTAATTAACTTAATTAAAGATGATTCTATGTTTTTTTACTTTATTCAGACACAACGCATTCATGACTGCTATGTCTAAGAATAGGTAATTCCTCCCTTCAAAAAGAAAGAAATGAGCACTGATAAGAACAAAAAACAACTATTTTTTTAAGAAAAAAATAAAATATATTACTAACCAACTTAGTTAAGCCAGCACGTGACTATGATTGGCGTAATTGTATTTATTACCCTTAAAGTCGTCACCGCGCAGACTCGATGTGCATCTTAGAATTATTTTATTAAACCATTTCTCCATCCCTTAAATATTTACAGTAAAATAAAATTCTTATAGTAGAATAGTTGAGTACTCGCTTCTCTGTTCAAAGTATTATCTACGTCATCACCAAGGTTCGCACGAACAATATTCAGGTTATAATATAAACGCCAGACTATGTTTAATATAAGTAAAAATATTCTGATCACGCATCGATTCTCGATCCATTTTTGATAAGAAAGGATCATTAAAAGCTATTTTATATTTACGTAAGGCCGGTAACTTATTAAATATTCATGAAAATAATACCACGAGTATTATTTTTGCTTTGTTTTTTTATGATTTTAAGTGGATATAGTCTGTTGGTTTCTTGGACAAAGATAGTGGAGACTAAAGTAAAGATTATTAATAACATGAGTACTGTGTATCGTGGGTTCAAATCTTAGGCAGAGCAATTTTATATGTTATCCACAGATAGTGTATATTTACCACCTTAAACTGCACAGACTACCAAATATGTGGTAAACTAGACCCATAAAATTTTGTCCGAATCAAACTAAGGATACCTATATTACGTAAGTCAACGGTATAGAAAAATCGCGTCGAAACGAGAACCTTCCCCTTTTTACAAATGATTAAAAGCGAAGATATCAATGATTGAATAAGTTCTATGAAGTTACAAGAAAAAATAGTCTCAAAGGCAGAATCTATCTTCGGCACCTTTTATCAAAACGCATATTTAACTATCCAGTGCAATTTAAAATAATATTCTCAAAGATTCTGATATACGATCATAATTTTATTCTCCACATTTCTTAGAAACTCAAGTCCTGTCGAGTCGTTTTTTCTTCAAGGTATTAATTACGTCCGTGGGCTTAATGGTAGAGTATTATGCATCTTGCATTTTAGTTATGAAGCCAATCATAACATAATTATGGGCGACAAAAAATAGATGCATTTTAGCGATGAGTTCATTTTGCCGTCGCAAATAGAACTTTGAGATCGTCGAGTTTTTAATACGGCTTTAATTCTAGCAGAAATTTATATTCAAATGGATAATAGAGAATTTTTGCGTTATCATTTTGTTTGAATATGATTACTATCAAAATGTAATAATTGAAATTATTGGTTTAAATGTGTGTTGTGATATTCTAATAACATTAGTTCAAATTATCGCATACGAAGAGATACAATAGCAATCAACAGTCTATGAGCTAATTAAAGTTCCCCTAAAGATTAAGTTACAGACCACACAAGGCTTCGCGGCAAACTTGTTACCAAGCCACCAGTGCCGAACAAATACTCGATTAAAAATACCCACAAAAGTACTGATGGTCATCGGAATTAAGTGAGAAATAAGACCAAAGAGTTTTTGTTGAGCTCCATTCAATATCAACGGATACTCATAAAACGATGTACGGAATTGTACCGAATAATAATAGTTTTAAATTACTCCTCCGACGCTCGACTTAGCCACGTGTCGGTACCGACAGCAACATAAAAAATTCTTAGTAACAAAATTAACTACTACTTTTTCAATAAAAAAAAATCAGTAAATTTTCTTAATGAGCAGAAACTAATTTGCCGAAACACATTCAAAGGAATTTTATGGCAACGACAATAAAAATAATCAGTAGACGCTATAAAAAAGTCCAAAACATCTTTATGGCGTTGTCCTATAAAAATGTATAGTGAATAAAATTATTCGCATACTAGTTAGTAAGTAATATGATTTATTTGCTGTCGGTACTGGGTCCTGCATTCTATTTCTTGGTCCAATAGAAAATGGTGAGTCATCAGAATTTAAACTAATTACGTTGGAGAGTAAAAAACTCTGGTGTATAATGTGGAACTGAATCGGTCGGCTAGAATCCATCAGAAAATCACAAAGATCATGGTGTTTTTTGTCGTGTTTTGTTGCTTGTGGTCGGACCGCAATGGAAGTTTGATTAGAATTTCACGTTTTTTGCAAAACCAGTACCTAGCTCGTTTCTCTACAACTATCGACTACCAACCGGCTAGCCATCGAGAAATTTTACACGAAATTCTGTTTAGCGCCTCTGCCGGGCTACGTAGGAACTATTTTGGCAGTACATTTTGAATGTCAAGCTCTCGATACTTGTCAGTACCGACTGTGGAGTGTACTAATGTATTATAAGATTATAAGAAGAATAATGATTGAAGAGGCTAGTCACTAGATAGTATGAGAAACCCTGTATACGGATTCGTGACTGAGATTTGTCAAGATATAGGCTTTCCTTAACCAGTTATTTAATTCGCCAAATTAACAGTAACTGAAGTTAAACTAATCACATGAAATATGAGAACGGACACTAAAAGGAACAGGCTTTTATAATTTATGTGTCATCAGTAGCTTGTTGATGACCAATAAAGAAATATATTAAACAAAATAATGTAATTAAAATGGTACGGTTGTAAATTAGTTTAAAGCTTGAAAAAGAGACAACATTTCTTTAATTAAATTAACTTTTCTTGCATATTCAGGCCTCATAATAAGAAAGAAAAAATATAATAATTGAAGATTAAAAGAACATAATTGCAATTAATGTTTGGATCCAACCTGCTGACATTCTACAAATGCTAGTCTTTAAATTAAACGAGTTTATTTAATTAAACTTTACTTTGATAAAAGTCTTAATTTCGGTCTCAGAAATATTTTTTCTAAGTTCAAAAGTAAACAAGTCCATTCCTATTTATATCTTCGTAATCAAGCAATAAAAGTTATGTATGTCTCCTAATTGGTATAGCACACAAAAATGTCAAAACTATTAGACGGCGACGTAACGAAAGAAATCGATATTCAATTTGAATATTAATTTATTCAATAAGGAAACATATTAATTCATGTTGAATTGACACGTACGGAGTTGAACACTCAAATAGATTTTTTATAAAACTTAAAATCAGTTTTGTTATGTTATCGATACAGAATGGAACTGTCACTGTATTCCGACAACTTAGTATGGAGACATTCTATACACGACTAATATAAAATAGCCGTATTAAATAGGCGACCATCAGCTGCTAAAAGTAAGGTCTATTGTTTCAGAATTTTGTGTACCGCTACCAACCGCGAAACTTGCATACAAGTATCTCTATTAAGTTATTGGACTTTGGTTATTGGTTTGGATGGGATAGTGACTGCGATCAACAAAAACCAGATTTGGTTAAAAAAATCCAACTTTGTTCTACAAATCCCTTCCAAATGTATCAAGTAGTGGTTTAAAGTGGTCACAGTTGATACCACATTGCTATCGCATCAGTTATTGTATGGGAAAGGTTTATTGTTCCTGGGTTATGGAGGCACATATTCATCTATCAATGTCGTTTTGATGTCATAGAATTGACCCCCCGCCGTCTACGAACTTCCCGTAGACTAGAATCGAGACAAATTGGATACAAGAAACCTTGTCATTCATAAATGAAACCTATTTCGTGAACAATAAGACTCACTTTTCTTTGCCATAGAGCCAGCAAATTGATTTTATAACAAAACAGTCGTAGGGACTCAAATATAACTCTTGACTTTTTCGCGGATTTTCTTCGGTTAATTAAAAGCGTGAAGGCTATTAAAGTGAATTTGATGTTACTTCTGTGACGAAATGACGTTTATTTCTACAATGTTTTGACCAAAGTCCGGTTCGTAAAGACATAGGAAATACATTAGAAGCATAGTCATTTTACAACGATATCTCTGATTGACAGATAGACATAGTTGTGATTTCCACAATAATTTTATCAGTACTTTTTTAATCTCGGTAATGTTTTAACATGTTTTTTGATAAACAGTTTTCACATAATATCGCTTGATCTTATAAATAAAGTAACAAACAAGTGTTGTTGTTGTAACTCATAAAATATATAAGTAACGTGTTATAAAATATCTTGATAGACGTTTGAACTTTTCCATTATAATTGTTCGTAATTGATTAAGTTAATAACTTATACGGAATCGAGACGTGAATTATTGCGTAACGACCATCGGACACTTCGACCGCTTTTCTTTTGTTTGTAAAAAAGAAAGTTTAAATGCTTGAGTTGACATAACCTATGGTTTTCTCTTTCAAGTAATATGAGATTATTTCGACTTAAACGTTCGATTTGATCAAGAAGCTAAAACGTCTATAAGCATATCAGTTTCAACTATCGAATCTTTCCGATCGAACCATTTTAATTGGCAACAGTTTGTTCTGTACATTTGGAAGTAAACCAAATCGTGAAGTGGTACAGTTAAAACGAGTTTTCATAAACTTTATTATTCAAATCAGAAAAAGTTTACTCTCACGGACATAATGTAATAAAAATACAAAAAGCTATATCAGAATAGGAATATGAACATTTGGTAGCAGAGTCCAATCAGGCCCAACGCCTGTTCAGATTTTATAACTCACTATAAAATTACACGATTCGCTTCGTAAGCCATCGACCCTCACACCAAACGAATGCTTTAATGAGTTATATATTATAGGATTGACGCTCAAAATATTTAAATCCGATTACAAACATCTTTGTAACGTTGTATGTGTGAGTAAGGACATAAAAATTCTTAGACCATCCGCATCTATGATGTTTTAAATATAAATTATATGGCCAGTAAATAATATTAATTATTAATATCGCTGTTATAAATATTAGATTTATATTTTTCGTTTTTGTTAGTCTCTTTTTCGCAAATGTTTTTACGTATCATATCTCAGATTTTTTACGAGTTAACCTTTTGTTATTAGCAATGCATGCTCGCTGCTCAGATATACTCTAATAAAATCCATCAGCTCGTCTGTCATGTGCTGTCCGAGACAGCGATATATTATTTGTCCGTTATCTCGAAGTACAATCACGACCGGCCAGCGACCACTACTTTAGATATTACTCAACAAATGGCATTCGTTTGTACAGTCGTCAGCCGACATTTTTTCAAAACAAGTGTACATGAGCATTGCTTTTGAAAGTATAATCACCTTTTACTTATTAATCAAGATATAAAGATTTCCGAGAAGCCGTAGCTAGCTACGATCGAGCAACTTTATAAATATTCCGTTTCCAAGTAGTCGGGCGGATACGGCTACAGTCGGCTTAACATCTGCAACTTGAGTTACACCGGCTGCTTGTTTCGTGCATACAAATTAGCTCTATAACAAACTACGATCAGCCTTGTAGAAAATTAAAATGTGCAGGAGAGCGGCACATCGATAATTTACTCAGAAATATACATAATTATAAACTTGACGGTTGATAGGAATTACATACCTGTGGTCTCTCAAGTGATCTTGTCGTCTGAAAGCTTTGCCGCAAATGTCGCAGGAGTATGGCCGCTCGTCGGTGTGGGTCCTTTCGTGAATCAGTAGGTTGTAAGACTTAGTAAATTGTCGGTTGCAGAATTTGCATATGAACTGTTTCTTAGGTCTTGAAGCCCGGCCAGGTGCTCTTAAAAGCCGCCGGTCTAAGTGCGGATGCATTTGGTGTGGGCCAGCGCCTGGGGGGAACAAGCCCGCTCCCGGAAATGTGAAACTACCAGCAGCAGTAGGCGAAGGGCCAGGTGCGCCAAGGAATGCACCTGGCGGTCCATAAATTGGTGGCTGCGATGACCCATCTGACATCATTCCCTCTATTGATGACGTTCTGTGATGTGGCATTAACATAGCCGCGGCAGCTTCACGTAACGCAACCTCTTTCCTTTTCTCGACCATCATAGCCATTAAATCAAAAGAGTTTCTTTTAGGAAAGTTTCCTGATGCTCTATCAGGAGAACCTTTTGCCGGTTCTGTCCGTTCTCTATCCATCATTCTTTCTCGCTCAATAATTTCTGAGGGTATTAAAGCGGGATGCATTTCGTTAGGATATATTACTGGGTGCATAGAGCGGGTAGGTACAACAGGTACAAAAGCTGAGGACTCGCGATGTGTTGCAGTTAGCAAAGAACCTGTAGTGATCTGACGGTGGTAAGGCAATGGTGGTGAATCGAAGCTTGCGCTTGGGTTCCTGCCGCTTGATGAAGGACGTTGTTGTGCTCGTTCAGCTGAGCTGGCAAGGAACTGGTCATGTCTAGATCTTAGAGGCGCAGTAACTGGTGTGTCGTTAACTGGGCGAGGTGTAGACGCCCTGGATACGACTGCTCCACCGTTGTCCGACATCACGGTTTCAAGAACATCTGAAAACATAAAATATATTACAACAAACACGTGATAATAATCATATATCAAGTGATAGTTTATTTAGTAGTGAACATGCAAGAGGAAAAAAAGTTACCTTATTTACACCTAATCATCAAAATAAGCCCAAAATTCTACTAAAGATAAACACCTCTACTTCATGCTCAACTTAAAGACTATTTAACGAAGAAACATTTAAATGATAAAAACTTTATAGCCACAGTCACAGTAAATTAACTGCACATGAATACTCCTCTAACTAAACACTGATTGTTATCTCTGTTCATCAGTAGATCGTACGTTCGATACACCGTTCTTATTTCCATTACCATCCCACGAGTGATGAACATTGAGATTTATGGATCGAGAAACATGCTTAATTAAGCAGCCCTGCATTGTTTTAGTCTATTAGCATAAAACATAAATTCTCACCTAACAAATGTATTGAAATCAGATCATTCGTTACCATATTCCATTTGCATCTTTGAATTGGTTCTTTTTGGGATGGTTTGTTAATTAAAATCGATGTGTGCTCGTGAGTGGTTGAATTATTTATTGATGCTGATCATCAGTTCTTGTGACTATGATCGCTTGCATGCTATTAAATAAATGATCAAATGAATTACTTTTAGAACTATATTTAGATTTTGTTAAACAGATGAAATTAAGAATCAAAGCCAATTTTTTTATCTTGCGTCGTTATTCTTCGAAAACAAAACCGTTGCAAGAAAAGAAAAGAAAAACATGCGTATAGAGGCACTAGATCCAGGGACAAAGATATTTGTTTCCAGTAAGAAACCGGTTGCACTGTGCTGTGGGTAGAAACTTTAGTGACCTCTGCATTGTAACATGACACTACTTACGCACAAATGTGATCTTTAAACCTAACATACTGGTACTAAGACTGGAATGTAGGCAAGCAAATATCCTGTTTAAATACAACGGTCAATGTTAGATTTAAAATCCCACCTTCACCAAAGCTTAGCTACTTATGATACTTCTAAATATGGAAAATGAAGACTAAGCTAGCAATTAATATAAATCATTTGTGCGTTTTCGGAAATGTAAATTTTACAAAATTTATTAAAGTTATGATTTCATTTTATCATCCTAAGTTTATCCGTATCTAATGTCAAAGCGAATAAAAATAAAATATCGGTCGATATCACACTTATATCTGTATAATATTAATATTCTGTGCTACAAAACGTTTTGTTCTTTATTTTTACATTTTCTTGCTAGCCTCATGCATCATTCATCAATTTATAGTTTTGTATAAGTTATAAGCTTCTGGTGATATCAGAAAATGTTAATGAGTACCGGATTTGGTCATGGTATCGGCATTAGTGTCAATACCTGATATATTGCGGACTGTTCTTTGATTTGATTTTACTATAAATTTTTGGTAATTTACTTTAAAATTTATTATTATTGTGTTTGAAGTTCCCATATCGACCTCCGGCCATGTTCGTTGAAGTCAATATCATTTGGTTGTTGTGTAAATCTTGTATGTTATGATGTAGTTATACGCCAATCGACGTTGATTACTGAAATTGTGCTATTCCTATTAGTCATTATAAACAACTTGACACATTTCTGTTCTTAAGTGAGTTTATTCTCATGCCTTTAAAACCCATTATATATTCATCCAAGTTTTTTAGACGCTATAAATTCGATTAACATATCCGTGTCAATTTTATAGGAACTGACACTAACAATATCCCGTTCTCAATATGAGTGAAGCTCTAATAAAGTCTCAAAGATTGCTATTCAGAGATTTACGATGGCCGCCTATTTCCATTTGAGATGAGCAACATGTTTGACAATAAAACTGTATGAGACGCTGCGTGTGTTTTCATAAAGTTTCCGGCGTCTGTATGTTTTATATTCCTGTCTCTAGTTGTTGCCGTTTATGTTTTGTTATTATTCGCTTTTTTATGTTCCATTTTACTAGACTTGGTTAAGATGTTTAAAATAACATTGTGCAAGTATTTTCTTTGTGTAATAATAGAGCTTATTTTGATGATGTTGTGATTCCATCTCTACCAAAAGTCTGGTATACTATTATTTGAATTTTTTTCTTCGGCTTGTTCAAGTTTAGCAAGTGAAATGTTACGTTTTCTGTTATCGGTATGAAGTGAAATTGCTGTTACGGTAAAATTAATTGAAGCACCATTAATTAGGTAACAGAATGAAAGTTGTTTGTATTCGTTTCTTTTTGTGCACGAAAGCTAAGGATGTTCCTATTTTTTTTAATACATTTAATATAAAAAAATTGTCTCTCGTATATCAAAATAAGCTCATAGAATATATGAATCAAAAGACTAATAAATCAACATCCTACTGTCATAAAACTTTTTCTGTGAACATACAAAACCGTCTATCTCGTCTATCTACATAATCTTATACAAGAAATCACATTTTATTACTGCTCTATCATATTTTTTAACGGCACCAATAAGAAAAATCTAGCCGTCATTTATACCTACTACAAAAGATTAATCTCAAATTCAATTTCTTGAAGCGAGATCGAAAAAGGTGTACCGAGCCCGCATTTCACTGCACGCTGTCCGGTCTACCGTAAAAGCCTCTGATTTTGTTGCTATCCTTCTCACACCTTCATGTCAATGTCTTCTATCCTGCTCGCACTTGTGCCGCCTGATCGAATTTCTACCATCTTACTTGCACCGGAGCAGTAAAACTACTTTTATCTCTCTTTGGGTTCGAGAATTTAGAGATATGAATATTTATGTGGACACAGTGCAGTTAGTAATGGAGGCTGGGATGTAATACCGGTCATTTCAATAACATAAAGCTTTTAAAAGGAATATTTTAAAGCGATCTCCTTGGATATTTAAATTTCTTGTATTGAGAATAGGTGTTTACTATACTGGTCCGATATGAAACTATCTCTATGTTTTTGAAATGTTTAACCCGTTTGTATATTGCTCTTGTAAACAGTTGAGTAGGTTTCGATTTTGTTTGTAGAAGTAGATATTGATAAGGTTTGTTTTGGTCTGAACTAAAAGTCATTATCTTTTCTCTCTTTCTCTCTCTAAAAATAAAGCGAATAGACAAATGAAATATACTAAATAATTATGTACAATTAAGATTTGAGCTAAATCATATCCAACGCTGACGCCTAAAAGTAGGATTTAAATAGACTGCCATATAGATAAATTTTAATATGTTTGACTTTACAATCTTTGGCTTAGATAAACCTACCAGCCTAATTTTGGATAAATCTACGTAAATCGACTTTACAAGGTAGTTCCTTTGCAAATTACTTTAAAGAACACGTGTTATTGCAGATAATATAATATAAGTAAAAGTATAATCCGACAACTTAGTAGCGAGCCTTGCAGCGTTTACCCAGAATATGATGAACAATTCTGTGTATTCCTAAAATAAAGTAGCAGTATCAAACAAGCCACCATCAGCGGCATAAATCTACGGTACACTGATGTTCATAATTTTAAATTTTGTATACCTCCACCACCCGCGAACGAAGCATACAAGGCTGTTTACTAAGTTGTTCATCTATATAGTACATATATTATCTAAACCTGTACACTTAATAAAACAGCCTCCAATGTTTTGAAATAAATAAACCCCGCTATCTTTATCACAGCAGTTTATACCACTTATACATCCAACATATTTATATTTATGTCCGTTCAAAGACTTTTATGAGATTCTGCTACTTAACACCATTACATTGTAACTTGTATATGACAATATGCAATACGCATAGAATATTTCGATCGTAAACTTTGTACATACAAAGTGTCGCTGTGCGTGCAAAAGTCTCTATGTGTTGAAGGCGAATTCTTCGCTTCTGATGCAGTTTTCATTGGTATTTCGACATCATACTGTAGACAGTTCATAGATAGAGAGAGCTCTAATATGTATATTTTTATAAAAATGAATTACTTATTGGTCGACTAGTTTAAAAACATAGATTTTTGAGCTTCCTAGAAAATCGGTATGTAAAAACCATTCAGTTACTTTTTCACTTGCAGCAAAGAAATGCGATAACATAGACCTATGTATCATCACAATACATTTTTGCATAGATTTGCAAAGTCAATACAAGAAACCAGTAATTAATTGTAGTATCATTCACGGTTTCATTCACATAGTTTGCGTTTTTGTGAAATTATTGATCCGTTATGATTGAGTAACAATGATTGTGGGAACTCTATAAGAAGGCTAATAGTGTGAAGTTCTCGATGATCTAAGTTTTTTTGCTAGTCGTTTGTCCTAACATTTTGGGAGGAACGAACTTTAAATTATATTCGTTAAATTTTGTATCCAGTATCGCGATTCTCTACCTACCAACGACAACCAGCTAGCTATTGAAAAATTTTGTTGGAAAATCTATTCAGCGCCTCTAGAGGGCGTAGTAGAAACTATTTTGGCAGTACATTTCAAATGTCAAACTCTCGATACTCGATGGTTCCAATTGTAGAGAATCGTGCTACAGTTTTCCTTGTTTAACGTCTTCATCAAACACGTGACCTTACAGAAATGTTGTTTTTTGGAAAACTCTATAAATAGTTGTCAAGTTTCATTATATTGTTGTTGTCATTGACCGGATAATATGAACAAAAATAACAACGTATGTATTTATTCTTAAAACTTAATTCAAAGTGAATTAAGGATTGGCTCGAACTTGCGGCAAATAAATTAACCCGATACCAAATTATGACAGGCTCACAATTAAAATTAAATAGCCAAGCAATGTCTTAAGCAATTTATTGGCAGAACTTTTAGTATTCGTAGTCCACGTGGCCATTTGTAATACCGAACTGTCGGTTACGAAATGCTATTAAAATGTATTGAAATTTATGGAACGACATACGCCTAATCATAATCTGTTTTTCTCTCAACTAACCGCCAATTCACACTGAATATTTCAAAGCGATCTCTATATTATACAAGCAGATGAAATCATTAACATTTGACATGAATATTCATATAGTTTTAAATACGTTTGAATACATGGGAAAATTGGGCTAAGACTTGAGAGTATTGATAATGTATTTAAGTTTCTCTTTAATGATTTTCGGGGAAATCCGTTGTTTATATTGAGCACTTAAGCCTTTTGATAAAGTAAATAGATATCGAGTCGTATGTTTGGTTGTAAATGACCGTGTCGGTGGTTTCCGGCCATTTATCTACCGCTGCGCCATCTCACTCGGATCCTGTACTGAACGAATGAGGCATTTGCCAGAAAATGATCGTAAATGATTTATTCGTTTACATATAAGTCCTTCTTAACAGGTCTTACTTAGTCTAAGAATAATATTGACAATGATTACGATCTGTATGTTAAATTTGATGAGGCGTCATTCTGTATTTTGGTTTTTCTTTACAATTATGCGACTAGTAGTTTTTAAGTACATTTAGCGGTAGTTTATCTATTCAATAGCGTTTTTTGTACGAGTTTTAACGCTATTGAATAGATAAACTGCCGCTAAATTTACCTCAGGAACGGGGGTTAATCACTATTACACGCATAAGACATTGCTGCAACTGCAAATTGCAAAGAGAATTTACGAAATTCGTTACTGAGATACGTAAAGACTTAAAGTCCAATTCTCACACTAAATCCTGTTTCGGTTTACTTGCACTCAAACTTATCTGTCAATCTAGATATTTCGAGGAACTTTTCCAACTAAACGTCGGTTGGCGCTAACTGTCGGCTTACGCGAAAACAAGTGTTACTTAGCCCGATGCATGATAAATTGCAATCTGATTATCATTTTATTATATCTCTTTCATGTTTACCGACTATAATTGCATTTAAGACTCGGTTATCATTAGTACAAGGTATTTTAGTTTCCTTTAAAGATTAGTTTTGTTGATTTCAAAGGTTGTTTTCGGTTAATGTTGCCAAGCTGGTAAATTAGTTTGATGCTAAATTTCGTATTGATAGCAGTTCTCTGTTAAATAATCTACTATTAGTAAGTGCTATTGCACTTTGTTAGTAACGAATATTGCTGCTAGCACACAAATAACATAGGGACTATTTTGTTGTAAAATCCACAGTGTAGAGACGACTACGGTTTGAATTTGATGTAATGATGGAATGACAATGTTTGAACAGAATGACGGAACAAAACCTTACCAAAGAAACATAATTTCACGACAAACTACCAAGCATTGTACCGCTAATACTGTATTCTATGTCTCTTTCAAAAGATTTAACGACAAAACTACACGTACGATTTTCTATCAACAAAAGATAATAGTCAATCAACAGTACTTCCCCATCGAGTTATTTACTGCCATCAAAATGCCAAATACTTGGAAATAATAAAGGTTTATTGCCGTTTGTGCCGCGGCATCCATTTTGGGTGTCGCAACGTACCCGATTACTATCGTACTATGATTAGATTAGCCGTTATCACTTGATGGTGAAGATTAACTACTATTTGTAGAACAATTAAAACCTTCCGACGTTTCTACTGTATTACAATTGCGTAATGTGTCCTTATGCGTATGTTGGTTTTAGTTAGAGATGCAGAGTAAAATCCTAGTGGAAAAATATTTGATAAGATTAACTGTCGTATAATTTTCTGCTGCATTGCTCTTAATCTGGTAGATTATGTCAATCCTTGTTTTTCACTGTAATAAAGGGACAAGGCCAACTTATTATGCAGCATTTTTCAGTCAAAATTGTTGACGTAAATACGAACACAATAAAAGTTACAGTTCATTCAAGAAATATGATGTCTTAGGCTAGGCTTTTCCTAGAGTCAAAGCAAAGGTCTATCTATAGAGTCTCATAGTAAATGTTAGTAAAAAGTTCATTATTAGTAGTAGTAATTACAAAAGTAAAAGAAAAATCGTTCAGATATGGTTTAAAATAATATTTTTTGCCGTTAAAACAAGTAGGAGTGTTCAAGCCACGCAGAGTCTACCGCAAGTCGAATCGTATTCAAGGCTCCGGCTTCACCCGATGCCAATATGTAATTAGTTTTTATGGCGATTTTTATTATGTTACTGTGATTGGATGTTGTAAAATTTGCTATTATGACCAAACGCGGTGATCAGAAATGAATCTTTTAATCGGTTTGGTAATTATATTTAATAAGACTTTAAACGTTGCTTAGAAATGAGAAAATCCGCTTATGAATAGAATTCAACTGCATAAGAAAAAATATACTTTATTTTACAAAAAGATACATTACGTATAGCAATTACTTAGGTCTAGTATCATTAACTAAGCTAAGTTACAAGAAACTTATGTTTTGTTTCTTTCACTCATATGTAACGAAAAAGGGAAAACATATTTTAGCAGTATTTTAATTGAAATAAATTGAATAGACTTTACAGTTACGCTTGTGGCTGAGGGGGTGAACATTCAGTTGCATTTACTAAGCATTAATTTCAAGTTACTTATTTACTACCTATTATTATTTATGTTTTATGTGAACTAACAAGTGCTCCTATTGTACTTGAATAATAACATGAGGAAGTTATTCCATGCAGCAATGTCACTATCATCTCATAATGTTCACGCTATATTGACCTGTATGTCTCTTGCAATAGAGTTGAAAGTTCATTGTTAAAAATCGCGGTTGGTTTATTTCATCATGGTTTAACATGCACGTGGAAGAGAGGGGTAATAAAAGTATGATTATTACAAGTAACTGAAGAATATAAATACATCAATAGAAAATAATTGGTGTCATATACATACAAGTTGATAACTTTTGTATTAACCTATTTCGAGTAAAAAGTAATAGATATGGGTTGGATAGTATAAAGAAGAATGGTTAAAATTATTGAAAAGTCATTGAACTAACTATAAGCCAAGACTCTACTGCACCTAAAACCGCAACAATGCCCCGGCACGCGCTAAAACAAAAGCCTTTACTTATTGAAAGTCCGTTTGCAGTAAATCTTTAAAACAATTAGATAATTACTGCGAAGCACGGTGGCAGGAAGTAATAAGTAAACAGCGCTGTAAAATAGAACAATAGAAGCAAACCGCACCACCGTTAGTTCCCAGAATTGTTTTTATAAAGCATACGCGTTCGAAACAATAACATACAGGGCACGCGATAAAACAGGTAGCGAAGCGCACCCTGCCTACCCAATTTATTCCACATCCGTTGTATTAAATTACATTTATCGTAAAAAACACTCACAAGGCGGTTGGCCGATCAATCGTCCGATCTGTCGAGGTCCACCCTCCAGTAGTCAGGTAGTCAACCCGCAAAGTTTACAAACTGGTGTCCGCGTGCGTACAATGGTTGTCCATTGCAATTTTTTGTCACATTTCACAGTCCAACCGCAGTAGGTGGCGTCGAGACAGGTGAATAGGAGATTAGTGGAAGCGAACACAACAATAGACGCACTGTACAGGCCATAAAACAGTTAATAGAGACTGTGAACGAAAATGTTATTGCCGTAACTAAACTGTCACCTTTCTTCACTGGGTCTCACACTGTAATTACGCACTTTTAGTTTGTTCACTGTAATCCTTTGATAGAGTTTGGCACTGTTGTTGCACTGAGTTGTTTTTTCAGTATGGCGTTAGTGTGCGCGCAGGCTGCGTGTGCGCAGATGGCGCGCGACTGGAGGGAGTTGAGCGCGCGTACTACCGTCGTCAGAGGCAGTAGCGCTCCTGTAGCGTCGCCCCCCTCCCCCGCCCTCGCGCCTCGCCCCCGCTACGGCCCCACCGAAGCCTCCATACTGTTTTTACTTTGGGAGCGATAAAAAAGGGAAGGATATCGCTGGATTGTTTATTTTTCGTGTTAGTAGCTTATAAGTCGTGTAAATTAACACCGCCCTCGGACTTTGTATCGTGCTTCATGAATTTCGTCTGTAGTCGCTAATTGATAATGTTTTTTAGTATTTATTCTGTTTATTTCGATTTCACTTTACTTATTCCTGTTCTTGAAGGAAATATCGATAAAACGTAATTATCTACTGCTACAGCGTGAGCTATCTCCTGGTAAAAGCAACTCTACTTTAGGATTTCATATACCTACTTTTGTAAAATACTGTCAAGGAGATAAATAATACAAAATACTTTCATTTATTCTTTATTACAACGAAATCTATTCATACAGTCACATATATTATTAAAAAATCTGATCGATACTAATTAATCATATATTTTCATTCTAAATAATACATTTATAATTTAAATGTTGTGTAACAGAATACTATTATCGTATTTGGCAACATTCACAATAAAATCTGGCACATTATTTGGCTTGAATAAAATAAACAATGATATTTATTTAAGAATAAATATAACATATCTCCATTTATCTGATCCACTTATTTACTGAACACATTACAATGACTATTATGTATATCATTTATATTGTTGATAAATCTATAAATTACCAATAAACGATAAACTATGTTATTTTTTTAACGTGCATTTATAAACTTGCGATAAATTAAACAAAATGTCTCATTTTATACACAACTATGTAAACATTCACTAATGTACATAACTACACTATAAGCTTTTAACCGACTGTGTTATATTCAAGTCTTTTTTATTTATTATTTAAATATATTGAGCTTTTACTGATTATTTATATACAAATCATCAATATGGATTTAATTCTTTCCTATTATTTATTATTTTAATGCACAATTTAAGTCACCTAGTATGGACCACATTCTAAAGGGGATTATACCAAATATTTTATACCATAATCATACATTATAATTTTAATTATTATAATTTGAATAATTAATACAAAGTGATTTATAAATTCTGTAACCCCACATCAAAAATGATTATATTTACAATAATTTGTTAAGAAATTAAATACTTACATAAAATTATACGAGCCTATTATTTGTAAATAATTATTCGAAAATTCACAACACTGATAATAATCACCATTCATTTGAGGGTTACAGTTAAAACGACGAAATTAATTAAATCCAATGGATTGTGCTTTTTAAGTTAAAATCTATCTACGCCTTATTATTTACTAACGAATTGGCACATCAATAATGATACCTACTATTATATTACCTACTGTCTCTACGACTCACACCTAAATAATAAATGTTCATGTAACTATTAGTAGGAATAATATTTTATCTTAATATATCATCTTAGATTTCATCATCAATATTTTTTATATCGTTACGATGTCAGTCGTTATTCTAACTTCAATATCTCGTATCGTTTGCGTTGGTTCATATACCAGTGTTCCATATAATTATGCAAGATTTTGAATAACCCGACTCCAAGAATGTATAGTCTGTATACAGATAAATGTATACTGTTTAGGAATACGTTTATTGATTTATTTATTTTCCGTTTTAGTCTCATATTCGTCAGTCGTAATATCAGGTATATAAAAAAGACATTTTACATAATGATTTTAGCGATTAACATCATTGATATATTTTATTTTTTATATATCTATTTTAGAATTACATAGATTAAAGCTATGCATTTAATAAAACATGTATCATCTTCGATGCGTCGTTGCCGTGATATCTATATTATTTGACTAAAAATACATGCAATTTATAATAATTTAAATAAATCTACATCTGAATATTGAATAATTATTTGGTATAAAATTATGTGACTGGATATTTGTAGGTACAATAGGACGGGACGTAATGTCGTTTATAAGATTTCGTACCTTTGAGATTTTCGATGAATTTTTTGAAGTAAAACGAATAAAACCGAGCACTTAATGTATGCCAGTGAACTCAGATAGCGTGTTCAATTCATTTCTCATAGTACCGTCTATACGCATGGCGTGTCCGAGCAAAATTCGAAAATTGCCATGTGAAATCTAACAATTAAATTATGGAAGGCGCTAAGTTTTAATGACGTTGTAGGAAGATAGGTTTTAACATACGTGTTTCTGTTGTTTCCAATCCCATTCATAGAAAAGTAACAGATAGTTAAAATTTATTGGCGCTATTATTTTTAATCAATATCTGCCTCGAAAGTTTGGAAAGATTCCCATGATTTTGTATCTCGATATTTTTATAAATACTTTGCAAATAATTCACGACATAGGCGAACCACAAATTTATCAAGGACTCTATGCATAAAATAAAAGTTTATTAACTTCGTATAATGAGTGATGTAGACAGACTAGAAGCTATACCTAAACGTTATAATTTAATACTTAGTCTGTATCTACATATTTTTTAAGAACGCAAATACACCTTGCATGGCGCTTTCAAGACACCATAAAAAGTATATTAAAAAAAAAACATCTTTCAAAAGCAATATAATTAATTCTTTGTAAATTTCAAATAAAGTTTGACAACCAATATTCTGGTTTTTCTCAATTGTAATTTGTGTGACTTTCATATGATATTATCAGTAACTTATTGTATCTTAATTTTTACATTTTGTAGACAAGTTCATATGAAACATATCGAGATCAAAAAACCATGTTCTTACGTAAAGTAAAATATTAAACTCCAAATTTTATCGAAGGCAAAACGGGTGATCGCGTTTCTTAACATTTTAAGTTAAATGTCAGCGAACGGAAAACAAGAAATTCAAAAAAGAGAAAATATATTGAAATAAATAAATATATCGGTCATATAAAATGTTGAATTTATTTAGACTACGCCTAGTAATGTTCAAAGCCTTAAATGCATGTGAGCATTGAACTCGAAGGTGTTACACGAATTCAACTTTCAATACACGTTGCCTTAAATGTTTATTTAATATATAACATATACATACTCCTTATTTTTTTATATTGATCAGTGATGTAGACACAAGAATCAGAATAGCTAACAAGATCAAATTATTAACGTCTCGGATTGTTTTCAAGAGCATAAAAAGTTATCAATAATCACGGTGTTTTGAAATTTTGAGTCCTAATTGGTGTTCATGACCACATTTAAAGTCTTCATGTTATGTATTAATGCACCGTATAACTTTACCGATCCTGTAAAACAAACACGTGACTAACCCGGGAGATATGTGTCTACCTAATTTTCAAAGAAATTGTAACACTCAGACCTACGTCAATTTAAATCCTTAAGATAGATTGTACCTAAAAAGACAATAGTTTTCTATAAATGGGAATGAAAACACAAGTAACAAGTAATAACTAAAGCCATGGAATAACAAGGAATATATTTAATAGAACTAAAGTTATATAAAATCGAATGAATCTTCCGAAGAGAAGGGTCGTCGTCAACCGGCCTTCATCCACCTGTCTATGGAGTATTCCAAAGCTGCCATCCATCTGAAAATATTAACATTTGGAAGTTTAATATTTATATTATTTAATTTACTACGAAAGGTGTGAAGGGTGCACCCACGTTTCACTGTTTATATCGTTGTTTTTAATATTTGGTGTATAGGTTCTAGACACATGTCCCATTAGGACAATTACTACTATTTTTTATATCACACACTGTAATATGACAGTGACTTCTTCTCCATTATATTGTAGAGATATTGTTTTATTTCTTAATTTTGTTTTGTTATTTTGAAACTATCATTTTCCCAATTTTCTTTAACGTGGACACTTTTATCCCTTTTTTGTGGTGAACGTGCCAAAATCATTTGTGTCATCGTACCAATGACATGATAGTCGATATCGCATAATAAACATTCAGTTTGCAAAAGGTAGAGTCAGTAAGAAAAAAATCAGTTCAATGAGGTAAACTCCACACCAATAGTACAACTTTAACAAAGATCTAACTCCATGTATAATTATTTCAAAAGAAAAAGTAATGGTAAGTCAGCAAATTACCACTTTTTATCATTAATAACAGTAACAATCTTAATTGATGTGCAATGAACATATTCTATTAATCGTAAACCG
Source organism: Anticarsia gemmatalis (assembly GCF_050436995.1). NCBI lineage: Eukaryota > Metazoa > Arthropoda > Insecta > Lepidoptera > Erebidae > Anticarsia > Anticarsia gemmatalis. The sequence goes on from NC_134760.1 coordinate 7,995,264, forward strand.
TTCTATGGCAATCTGATAAACAAATGTATGACAATTCCATCAAGTCGTTTTTGTACGATAAAAGAGCCGACCTGCAACAACGTATCGAGCTATTAACGGCGCATCGCTACGTATCTTTACATGTAAAGAATATGACTCATAAAGATAGTGTGTATCTGTTTCGTTTTGTATTTATTTGACATAGTTTAAAATTACATAAAAAACTTGGTTTTTAAAATATAGTATAAATCAATAATAAACCTTGGCCCACAATTATAATTTTCAAAAACATGTCAAATTTGTGTTTTCATTCAAACTCAGTACTAATACTTTTACCCCCTGACAGATTATGATATTGTATGCATTTTTTAAACATTATTTTTAAAAGGTACGCGTAAAGCTTTGAAGAATAGACGAATAGAATAATGTATCATAGAGTTTGATCGTATACACGTTTAATGACTAACTGATCGAGAAAGAAAGAAAGAAAAACGGAATCACGCCTTTCTAAAAATAATTTAGACTTTAAAGTCTTAATTAAACTTAAGATATCAGTTGTTGGTCCTAACTGCTGTTTCAATTTATTACAATAGTTATAAATTAAATTGGTAAAACCTCCTTCTGTACTACCAATGGCCACAAAAGGGCATACAGACAATTACTATTTTTTTGCCTACTACGCAATTTTTTTATTATAAAAATCAGTTTACAAAAGGAATTATATACCGGAACGTAATAAATACCAGTATTGTTGCTAAGGCCATTCTTAACGAGCCTTTATGGAGCACATTGCCTTGGTTTTTATTTCTATGAAAAACGAGATGATTGTCTAGTTCTTTTTAGGGTTCCGTACCCAAAGGGTAAAACGGGACCTGATTACTAAGCCTTCGCTGTCTGTCTGTCTGCCACCAGGCTGTATCTCATAAACCGTGATCGCTAGTAAGCTGAAATTTTCTCAAATTTTAATGATGTGTTTCCGTTGCCGCTGTAACAACAACCAAAGATTAAAAAAATAAAGTATTAAGGGGTCCCCATACAACAAACGTGTTATTTCGTATATTTTTAGTATAGAACCCTTCGTGCGCGAATCCGAGTCACATTGGCCGGTTTTTAATTTTAGTATTGTTCTACATATTCACGTGACTTACTTTTTGTATGTGTAACTGAGACGAACTAAGAATCCTAACTTTATGCGTTCATAATTGCGTCAATAGAAATAGCAAGGTTTCATATAATGGAGCGAGGCTTTACGTAGGGCTTATTATTAAAAGTTTAGTTAAACAAACAAGCTTTGTCTTGAAAACTATTTACTTCCATACTAATATTTAACAAAATCCGGTTACGCACACTTTTTATAATTTTGTATTTTCTGTACTTATGTGCCTACAGAAGGATGTCGCCGTCGGGGCAGACCCAAAACGCGTTTGATAGTGATTAGACATGGAAATCAGGTGACAGGGATGACTTTGCTTTTGTCCAGCATTGGGACAATACAGGCTTAAAAAAATCTGAATGATACACCCGCCTTTTTATAGGAATATTGAAACTATATAACTTTGCAGGTGTCTCCGCAACACAAAATATTTTATTTAGGTAAGGAAAATTTTCGAGGTATTCTTCAAAAACATCTTTGATTCCGTCTATTCGATCATCAAAAGGGTACTATCAGTATCGTGTGAACACTTGAAACTTCATGTTTCCACATCGAGACTATTCTTCACACAAGTGGAACCCTTCAATGACATCTAAACACTTAACATTTAGTAGTGACTCCTCTCAAAATTTGCGTAGGAGTACGTATGACAAATCGGATACAATAACCTGGTTGTTTCACACGATAGAGCTAAAAGGTATTATCACATAGATATATAATCCATCGTGTGAAATATAAGTATTTTGGATTTGTATCGATGCAAAACTAGAATGCTATAGAAAAAATATAAATTAACGATATAGAGTAAAGTTGTAACACAAAAGCTAAGGATGAATCGAATAGACTATATTTTTTACTGCCCATTACATTACAAAACCCGTAGTGGATAATGAGATTATATGACCAAAACACAGAAAAAGGCATTTTTTTAAATACCTTATTGATACAAAACAATAATATCTAAAGAAATAGAGCATAAAATCTTAATACTATTATTATATCCTTACCGCTTCCTGTCCATCTCAGATTCGGTGTGGAAGTAAAAGTGTCTCTGCTTGGGCTCTGTGGGCATCACCTCGAACGCGAACTTCTTGCCTCCGGGCGCGCATGTCTGTATTCTGTACCCGTGGAGGCACGCCATTCCTGCGAAGATTAATGCAATTATTATTTTTAGATTCTTCTTTTATGGGGATCTGCATAAATGTTTTTTTGGCCATTGCGTAATCTAATAATCTCACTGGTACAAATTTTTATAATAGTTTTAAAATTACTAAGATTCTCTAAAAGACCTTTGAAATCTCCCCACGGAATAAAATCTGACGACTAATGATCATATCCGACGATTTTGTACAAGCTAGATCTATAATCAAATCGGAAAAAATATCATAAAACCACCGTCTTTTTAAACATATTTAGAGTTCTACCAGATACCAAACGGGGCACTTGAGTATAACTCCGCTTAAGTCTTGATTAATTTGAAGCTTTTAGCTACAAATGGTAGACTTACCGAAAGCATTTTTACTATTGCCGTCACTATAGAAGTAGAGGCAAGCGTCTTTGAGCACGCAGTATCGTTTGGCCCAGGATTTCCACTTGGAGCCGAGCTTCATGAGGTAGCCGAAACAGTCCGGTCGAGGTATCGATGATGGAGGGAGTTTCATGTTCCTCATCGTTACTTCTAACCAACCGTCTCTCTGAAAATGTAAAGAAAAAGATTTTAGATAGATTTCTCCATTGTTAGATAATTATTTTGATTAGGTAAGAATTTATGCAACCTTGAATAGGTCTTCTATTCATTCTCCAAATTTTTTTTTTCTGATTATTGACACCTAAATTGTAAAAGGGTTATTTTTTATGTTTAGTGATCAACCTAGTGTCAAAGTTCTTCAAGCCGACCGGAAGGCTTTTAACATGGTTTGATGACAGTCTTAATAGTTTCATATAAAATAGTAGTAGTACATAGGCGGACTTAAAACATTAAATTCAAGAGGTTCACTACCAGCGTTTTTGGGTTAAATAAACTGCAACAGCTGATGGTTATGTATGAAATAAGTACATTTCTATTTTCGTCTTTATCTCGAGTTCTAGTACCTACCTAATGTAAAAGAGCAAATAAATAATGACTTAATAAAATAAGTCTGCTTAAACTTTAGGTTTATTGATAGTAGCAGCTGTGCTAGTCATGATTTTAACAATTATTGTGTAAATAGTCTAGTTAATAATACAGCATTATAATTATAGTATACTGAAGCACGTGAATGTGTGATAAAACTATTTAGTACAAAATTTATCAAGAATCAAATAAACAAAAGCGTAATATAAATATTTAGAACGATTACTATCAAGTAAATGAACCACAAGGTTCGTTGACACACTCCGACTAAAACTAAATAAACAAAACTAATGTTTAAACACTTTTCTGTGCAACGCCATCTAGTATAAACTTAAAGAACTACTAACGCTCTTCTGTACCAAAAACGCCAAACACCAGTTCAAATGTACATTTTGTCTATATAATGGCTTTTCAAATAACATGCATTGAATTCCTTTTTAATATTATTCTATGAAACAATTCTTGGTTAAAAATACATCCAAATAACTAAATAATTTGTTTGTTTATCCCTGTTTCATGTAAGGACAACTTAACAAATAGAGTTACAATTTGACAAACTTTTGGACTATAACCCTCAATAGGTACTTTTTCTCAATATAATGATAATAAATGCATCATACCTGGTTACTAGCATCAATAGCATGTGCAAGTACAGCGCGCCATCTAGCGGAGGCTTCCGCAGTATCCGCGGCGAGTTGCAGCCGTACTCCGCCGCCGCGGTGTAGACGGAATCCGTGGGGCCTGCCCGCGTCCTCCTCGATCAGTTGATAGTTTACTAACATTAGAGCTCCTACTGGATGAATGCTCTGGAATAGGGAGAGATGGCGTTGAGTAATTAAGTCCTGATTACGTATGGTTTATATGATTTTGGTTGGTAAATAGGAGTCTGAATATAGTTTTGTGGTTTTGTGTGGTCGTTTTATGTTTGAGACTGTAGTTTCTGTTTGAATCTAAGATCAGTTCTAATCATAGTTCTTATAATAACTAAGAATTAATCAAAAGCAGTGGCTATAAAACGTGAGGCAGTGAGCATAAAACATATTTTCATCAATTACCAATAAATAATTTGCTGAAAATAAGTTTGCTTAGTAGGTAGGGTTTTTTTAAGTATTTCTGTGCCTAGAGGAATTTGTAAAGGCGTATTTTTATTGGCTGTTATACAAGTCTTTAATCAAGTCTTAATGAGTCCGACTATTTTGAATGTACCACTAATGTAATACTTACAGAATCTGTCTTATAATAATACAAGCAGTTGTCCCGTTTCAGCACGAACCATCTTCTGGTCCAGCGTGGAGGATGATGAGGTTTAGCGGGCGCGGCTCGCCACAGATACCCTGAGTACAGCGCGGCTGGACCACCCTCGTGAGCTAGAGAGGCTACTACTTCACATGTTCGGGCCACCTGGAAAGATACAAGGACTTAGATAGATTATCTACTTCGAAACTGACTCTGTGTATTATTTTAGTTAAAAGCTTATCTTTGATTGAAAAAAAATGTTTTATATGGTTTTGCACATTCCTACACTGAATCAAAATCAGGAAAGAATGTAAAACCTTCCTCTACTGTGTTATTGAATTCGAAACCTAAAGTTTACTAAAAAGCTCTACTAACTAGTTCAAGACACTTGTATTTGCAGCGATTTTATTATTTATAACATTTGTAAATTAAGCGATAGTTACTATTCTAATAGGCAGGAAATGTTATTCCTAAAAAAGTTTTACGGCACTCAGTAAACCAAAATTCAATGTTAAATCGTAATAAAACCAATTATTTACAATGTGGGTGTATGTTCAGACATTTACAACTGAAATCGGATCACAAAAATGGGTTACACCGTGTGGTATGGAGAGATTGATCTTTAGTACGTACTGGAACGTTCTAATAATACACCACGCGATACATTATCGTTTATTTTCTTTCTATACGCAGGTATGTAGCATTTGGGAGCGGTTATCTTTGTACATAGCAGATTTGGCGATCGATTGAAATTAAAATTGAAAAATGTAAGCTGTAAAGTGAATGAGAAACATTTGCTGTGATCTTCGTATTTCATAAAAATATCGAATACGTAGTAGTGTTGTGTACATATAAAATGGAGTGTAGTTAGACAATAGTTTTTCATGTTAACCAGCATTAGCAATATAAAACAGAAAGTTAAAGAATTTATCCAAAATTATTTATTTTTAGGAAAGTTAGGTTACACATTTCGTTTATATTATTGTGCTTCAACAAAGTACAATGCAGCTCTTGAAAAGTTTAAGTCCTAAAAACAAACATTTTAAGTCCATGACTCTACCAATGATTTTATGTTAAGGATCGAATTATAAATTCAATCATCTGGGTCATTTCTCAATGGTCAATTTTAAAACGAGGCCCTAAACTTTTTAACACGAGTAGTTAGAAGCTAAACGGTAAAATATTATTTAAAACAAATGTTCAAAACTAACAATTTCATCACTACAAGCCGACAAGATAATTTACAACTTCCTGGTTTTGTAACAAAAGCTCATACAATTTAGAGTAGCGTTGTCATTCATCACTCAGAAAACTATTAACACGTTTGTATAACGACATTATTACATAACCGGGGACGTCACAGGGCAGACGACATCGTGCGTAAATTGTAAACGACTGTCGTAATACGATAAGATAAGAGACAAAGAAAGAAAAGCTGCAATTTTAAAAAGAAGAGATGTGCATTTTTCACTTTGCCTATCTAGTTGCCCTGTTCTATTGAAGCCACTGAATTTGTTTATGCTTTCATAGTAGTGCATTCTTGTGATTATTTATTGCTTTTAAATTTAAGCAACAAATACAAAGTACGATACAAATTAAACTGAAGATAGGTGGAAAAAAGCATCAATTTCAAAAAGTGATACATGTGATGACTTATGTCTTCGTAATAAGAGATGTACCCTTTTTGAAATTGCCTATCCAATAGGCCAGTTTTACTGAAGACACTGATATTGTTTATGCTATGGTATCAGCAGTTCATTCGAGTGTCAACTTTCCGATATTTTAAATAATGCAGTAAAAGATATTTTAAGTAATCGTAAATTTGATGTAACATCGTCAAGTTTACGTTAATTTTATTTCTGAAAAACAATTCATATGCATATTATAAACTGCAGCTACCTATGCAAGATGAATACAATTTTGGAGATATTAAGGAGTGACTTATATAATTATAAGACTACCTTATCTACGTTAATATTAAAAATCAACTATACAAAACAGTCTTACCTCCAATTCAAGTATTTCAGATCCGGAATGCGCAATCTTCACTACTTCCGAGTGCGTTTTATCTAAGACATTGATCCCTGTAAATAAACAAATGATCGATGAACGCTTGCATTCAATCAAGTGGATTTAATGGGCTATAAATTTTACAAGCAAACCCATATACTAACGTTTCAGATATGAATTGAAATTAATGAGTCTGATCGTGATTCGTGGTATTTACATAGCAAATGTATTTGGTTTGGTTGTAAACAATGTTGTTTAGTTAATAGATATGTTTCTATATTTGAACTAATAAGTTTGCAAGTATAGATATTATACTTTTCATAGTTCGGCAGCCAATATGCGTAACGGTTCTTGCTGCATCGAAATTAACCTTTGAAATATTTCATCACCAAATCTTCTGATGTTAGTCTATGTATGTAATGCTTTTATGTACATGCAAATTACTAAACCTAAGGAGGGGTCAGATTGACACATTAGATTTCTTAAAAGAACTTAGGAAACATTTTCAGCAAAACGATTAAAATTGTGTTAAAAATTTGCGATTGGGCTACAACTTGCGAGATTGACATATCGTATTTCAAAGGTGACAACTGGGATTTTTATTCTTACTTTTATTTCCAGTTGTCACTCCGGCGGACAGTGTTGGAGGAGACAACTGGGAATATACCTTTCTTGAAAGGATTTAGGAAACATTTTCAGTAAATACACGATATAAGCAGTGATAGCCGAGTGGTTTAAGTTGGCACCTCCCACGCAAGTGGTCGCAGATTCGAATCCGAGGCAACACACCAATGACTTTTCGAAGTTATGTGTGTATTAGAAATAATTATCACTTGCTCTAACGGTGAAGGAAAACATCGTGAGGAAACCTTGCATGCCTAAAATTTGTTTAATACATTTATTGAGGGCATGCAAAGTAGTCCAACCCGCACTTGGCCAGCGTGGTGGACTCAAGGCCTAACCCCTCCCCCTCGTTCGGGAGGAGACCCTTGCCCTGCAGTGGGACAGATATGGGTTATTAAAAAAAAAAAAAAAACACGATATAAAGCTTTGACATAATGACTTATTTGAACTTACCATTTACAGCTATAACGATATCTCCAACTTCTAATCCTGAGGTCTCGGCCGGCGTATCGGGTTCGATCGCTGACACGACTACTGGCTTGCTCCCGTGAATCCGGAAGCCGAACTCTTCATTACCACGTCTCACAACTACTGTCTTGTCACTTTCTATATAAAAAAAAATATAAAAACTTTAGCTTAAAACCTTTACTGTGTATGCCCCATCGATGTCTCTGTCTTATGAGAGCTCCTAAGTGCATGCCATGTTGCAGGGGCATGAAATAAAGAGCTCATACGTGTATGACCCATGTATTGGTCATTCACTGTTATGGGTAGAGAAATGAACACAATAAAATTAAGAGACAAGCGACGTAGGAAAGGAGTGCAGTAGCTCGATTCTCTACCTTTGTCGACTATCGACAACCGGCTAGCTATCGAGAAATAGAAAAGCAGCATAAATGTCAAACTTCCGATACTTAATAGTACCGACTATAGAATCGCGCTACACGTGTGTAATACGTTGTTACGTCTTCGTTGGACGTCCTCTCTTACCTCTCTTGTTTTATTTTTTGATCTCCTTGTACTTGCATATCATTTGCATTACATTCAGAAACACAAAGTTATATGGTGAGTAGTTTAGCTTTATTTTACATGCATATTTATCTGACTTTCGCGTACATGAGGGAAATATTAACTTTAACACAAATTGGTCTTAAGTCAGTTCACAAACATGCATTTAATTTTAATTTTATTCCAGCAATATGTTAATAAGTTGATTTGCATTAGTGGTCAAGTAATCTTAATGTGAATTCGTCTGATTTTAATTAGGATGTGTTTTTATAACGATAATAAGCTCCATAACCACGTAAAAGGGTACGAATAAAATTAAATAATTAAGATTCTTTGATATATACATTTATGGAGGAGTTGATTAAAGTTTAATCGATGTGTTTACAAAAATATACTGTCATTTCGAGTAAATAACGTAACATATGATATACATATTTCAAGGTACATATCTAATTGAATAACTTTTTAGACTGTCACAAAATGAATTAGTAAAGTATCAATAATATTACACAGCTTAGGACATAGCAAAAGATTAACCTAAACAGTTGTCAAACGAGAAAAATATGCTAACTCCGAAAGTAAGATGACAAATTTTAACAGTATTTGGTTAGCAAATCAATAATATAATCATTGCGTTGGACTCATAATTTGCTAATAGACTTCGTGGTATTTTCTTTACGTCAAACCTGACCCAACATTTACTTTCTTATCTAAATAGTACAATGATGTCGGCCTAGAGACGGCAATAAACTTGTGTGAGGAGAACTGACCATGACACACATACGTACTCTAGATGGGAAGCATGTACGTTCAAATATTTGCAGAAAGTCTTTCGTATTTGGCCGTCTTCCAGAAAAAAGAAGCTAAGTTTCATTCATACAATGCATCAGTAAAACTGCAGTTTTATAGTTGCGTCTTTTAATCAGCCGGTTATATGCTGACGTCATTGAAGAACCAAATCTTTGAGATACCAACCACATGGTGAATTAAAATGCCGTATTTTCAGAGATGTCTATGAGTAAGCGCACTTATCGTTAGTAGCTTATAAAAAGAATGAATTAGACGCTAAAACGTGACGCATAAAATAAATAGGGCAAATTACGTAAAAGAATGACAGAAGATCAATATTATTTGCAATTTTAAACACAAATACATAACATTCGCTTTACCACTAGGTTCCGAAGCCACGAGTCTGTTAATTTGACTCTGCCGACACCATAGCATCAGCATTAATTTCAAAATTTCTTCTAACTTCTGCCTCAAATTCCCCTTGGAATTCAACGTGTCTCTGACTAAAACATAAAATAATAAAAACGAAAAAATATCATCACTAATTTAATTCATGAAATCCATTAATCCACCACGAATAAAATGAACTCACATGAATGCCCCATTCTTGACGAAAATTCCGTTAGTCCAAACTACAAGGTCCCGAACTTTTGAACTGGCGCTTGTCACTATCAACTGAACGCGTGCACTGCATGAAAATTACGTCATTTATCGCGGTCTAGACAAGTTTAACGAAGTAAAATCAATACGAACTAAACCATTACCGAACGTCAGACGTAAAAATATCATCTGGCCGCAGTAGCGTGTCGTCAACAACTGAATACTGACGTTCAAATACGCTACAGGAATTAATTTTAGTTCGCAACAGATCGGTCACTTTTGATTCTGAAGTAATTCCGTACCTTTCACCGATACAAACTAATTTTGTGTGAGTGACTCATACGAATGTATAATTAATTTTCATTACTTTCATGTCAAGGTCGTAAAATCTTAACGATGAAATTAAGATTATGGATTATGACGTCACTAGCAGATTTTTCTGTGCCAATAGCGAATATAAACGAAAGAATTCAGGGGACACTCTTAAAATAATAGGTGATGTTATTTAAATAGAGGGAGTACTAGAAATAGTTTTACTCGTCACACTTTCGGAGTGGACCGGTTAACTATGCTTCGTTAATAGTAGTGACGCAATATGGTAACTGTTTTATAATAGGAATAGTGGAAGGGTTTTGTAGAGACGGTAAACGTGGTAATGAATAAAGCCGAGCTGTATGAACCAACGTAAATGTACAGCAAATAATAAGTGTAAGGCGACTATAAAACTCACATGAATTTGTACTTCATTAAATTAACAATGTTGTAGGTACGTTATATGGTTATTGAGTAGATCAATTTTTATACTTATAGTAATATATTATGACTACTTTCGATCTATATCTAGGTATATTAAATACAATTTACTCGAAATGACAGTAGATAATTGCATACTGATAACTGACAAAATATAACAAAAAAACGTCATAAGAACACCTATCCATAATATTATTATGTTTTATGATATAAACATAATGTTAATTAGATTTTACTTTCTCTTTATATACCCAAGACCGTAATGTGATTATTAAAAGGTTCTTACCAAAACTATTATCAGCTTGTCGTCTATTTAATTCTATGCAAGCTCGTCGATGCACCAGCCGGTGAGTGAGTGCGACGTATCGCTTGTTGAACTCTGTTTCTGACTCTGTAGGATCCTCTTGACCACTCTCCGATGAATCCAAAACATCTATGAAGAAATGCTACTACTTATAATACAGGAATAAGAAAAGAAGTTGCATCGCCATCTTCAATGTTTCAACTAAAAGACGTCTAATGTTGAATATGGGTCTCTCCCGTTAAATGTGAAAGATTTTCACAGGTATGATTAATTTAATACAGAGCTGTGTTTTTCTAAACAAAACTGATAAAATATTTCCGCTCTCCATTTCTATATGGTAGGTGATGTAATTGCTAATAGAAAAGTCGTTAGGGTACTATTTTTGCAATCATGTCATCAGTATTCTGGGTTTCTCATGATTTCAATTAGATTCCGTTGTGGAGTCATCGAGACCAATTTGAAAATTTTATTTTGAGCTGATAAAAGTATAATAATTCTCTATTTGTCAAAGCTGTGGCAATAGTACCACAAGAATAAACAGGTGCGTATTTAGCTGCAATACATATCTTTATTACTATTAAGGCAATACTGTCTATAATTTCTATGATGTCAAGCCCTAAACATACAACAAAAATAAGTCTTTGTCATCTTAACGTCTACATTACCTGGTGGAATTCTAGTCCATTGGTCATCGTTTTCAGACAGTAATATCCAGTTGCCACACCACCAAGGAGAGGCGTAGATACCTCTTTCGTCCCGACCACCTTCAGCACCTTCGGAACTTCCTGAGCACTCTTCGTGTTCTATGAAAAAGATGTACTTTAAGTTTCCATTCTTCATTTCAATTTTAATATAAGTACCCTACTTATCAAGCAGTACTAGAATTTGTTACAATTATTTCTTTCTACTCACCGTCTGGATCGACGCTAGCACTAGATCCTCCTAGTTTGTCTAAGCTGTTCCCAGCAGATCTAGCGATACGAGTGTCCTGTGGCTTTTCACTAGCAGCGTATTCTTCTTTGCCCCTTTCTTCTGACTGTAAAGTATACACTCCCATCAAAATAATATTACCCATCTTTTCATTATCGATATTCCATTATGACTAATAATAAAACCTTTATCGACACTTAGGAAGGAAACAATGCAGATATTTTTTTATGTAGGTATTTGACAATGAGTGTCGCAGAAATGTCATTATGTTTTTGTAGTGAGTGTTGTTTGTATATTTTTAATATAAAAACGTTATATGTTTGTCCATGATAAAACGTTCATTGTTTTAGCATAATATGCTCTCCTTAAAGTACATTGCTATAATTTTTCAATTGGTGTACATAAATTTGAATAACTGCGTCCCTTTCGAAGAGGACATTGTTATCGAAAAAAGCGGTAAGAAATTTACGACTGCTACCGACTTTCAAGCATCAGATTACATTGAGTCTTACGATAAATGGCTGGAAAGAGCATTACTAGATATTGCGTATTATTTACGACATCACAAATTCAACGAATGGGATCGAAGATATTATAAAAGAAAACCAGAACCAGATTTAGTTGGTTTCTACGTAGCTTTTCCTTCTCCAAGTTTAAAGAATATCCACTGGGAGGTCCAGAGGCATTGCCAAGAAGACTTCCTCAAATGTGTTACCTATTTGCATAGCGTCGTGGAAACAGCGCCTTTTACGAGAACCGATGATTTAATTACATCCTTGAATAAACATTTTATTACGATCAATGTAAGTTCATTGCAAGATCAAAACGAGGAGTGTAAGAAAGCCCTATTATACACTGAAAAGACAGGGCTACCTTTTGGAGGAACAAGAGAAAAATTCCTTTGGCGGACATCAGCATCTTATTACATGTGCTGGTATGCTATGAAAGGAACTCCTGCATTATCAATGCTAGGGGAGTCTTGTGATAATTTTGCCAATTGTTTGGATCCCATATTTGGAAATCGAAATCATGACCCGAGATCAGATGACAAATCATCTTTCGCTTGTGCTGTATACAGTTTTTGTCCCGATCCCTGCTGTCCTTTAAAACATGTACATACATTATCTCAATGTCATAATAGTATGTTAAACCCTTGCTATGTTGAAAATGTTAAGAATAGTGATATATCGACATTGCCATGTCACTTCAACCGTAGAGATAATCAAAATTTAGAACATATAATAGCGAACAAATGGAACGTGTCTTGCCATTGCCAACGAAGTGGTTTCACTTGGAGTTCACGTTATGGAATGTGTGTAGATATTAATGAATGCATGACAAAACAACACGATTGTGATTTAAATACTGAAGACTGTTTGAATCTTCCAGGCACTTATCAATGTATATGTAAATGGGGATATGTGTTTGATCCATCAAACAATCAATGTGTTGAACAACGTATTTTAATGGTTCCTGTAGAAGCAAAAACAGATCGCTTTGAATTCATAAGAAGATTCGACATGTCGGATTTCAAGGAAATATTTGATTCACTATAACTTACCTTTGCTCGGACGTCTTGCCTATGTCGATAATGATGCCTGGATTTGTCTTCAGATCTGTATCTTTTGTCTAATTTCTTATACAATCTTGCACCGCTCGCTTTCTTGGTTGATGCGCATGATGGCGAGTCTGCAAAACCGGCTGGTGCAGGTACAATATCTGGAGTCGCGTCAGCATAAGATTCCTGTAAGTAAACCAAGTGAACTAAAACATACTTAGTAAATATAAGTATCAATAAATAAAAATCTTACGCCACAAAAGAACATCATTTATAACTTTACTATTTTGGTATAAAAAAAACATATAATTTATTCCATACTTACGTCTGTGTGGGAAGTCCTAGACGCAACACTATCATGTTCATGGGCCGCGGTCACGATATGGACTTCCTTGCCACAGTGAAGGCAATGCGCTTTAGATTCCCCATCAGCCCCCGCTAGACTCTGCTCCGTTTGTTCTGAATAAAATACTGAATCTGATCCCGGTGATACAGAGCGAAGAGATTCTGCTGATGCCGCTTTTGCGAATTTTCCTTCTGAGAAAAAAACTTTTTCAGATTTCTGAACAAATTTGCATAATACAGCAACCGAAAGACATACGAAACCGAACAGAATTTTACATTTCTGTTGAATAACTGACAGCAAATGATTCTAGAGTAAACGTACTTTCGGTTACTGGATTGTGCGATACTTACTAGTATCCACCAATTATGTCACATATGTCTTTGATTAAGAAAAAACGTGCTTTAATACGGGTTCATTCAATTATTTAAATTTTGTAACTAATTTACCTTTGTCCGGTTGTTTCCTATGATGTCTGGGAGATGTTGTAGGGCTTTTTACGTATCTAAGTGGAGTTAACCTGGATCCAGCACTGGTAAGGGTTCTAGTAGTTTCAATATCTTCCGCCTCCAAAGAACTTAGACAAGGAACTGTAGGAATTGATTGTTTTCTTCGTGGCAAACTGCCGGGAAGTGATATGCTTTCGTTGGAGCCACTTTTTCTTCTTGGCCTAGAAAAATACATAAATTGAAACTATTGCATTGCTCGAAGATTATTGAGTTACTTTACTAAATACATGTAATTTATATTACCTGTAAACGCTGTGGTTATTAGCACTAGTAGGTGATTTTGCATTATTAGAATTATTGCCAGTTTTTCTTCTAGGACTATCTCGTAATCGTCGATGTTTCCTTGGCGATATATTTCCATTACTTGTTCCTGTAAAAAACAAATAATATTGCAAATTCAATTTTTTGTAAAGAATTTCTTAAATTAAAATAAAGTGGTAGCAGGTAGTACTTACCTTCTTTCCTATATTGTTCACTAGAATCGTCTGAAGTTGGTATATTTAGATGTAGTTTCATATTAGAACCCATAGCTTCCCTTCTTTCATAATGAGTAGGTCTGTAACTATGATTACCATCGGCTGCTTTCGTCTGAGTTGGACTCTTAGCTTTAAGTTTTGTTCTTTTCACATAACGTTCTCTTTCTGGAGGTCGTTTTGTTTCCGATTCTTTTTCTTTCGACGTCTTTTCTTTGATTGATTTTTCTACATCTACCGGTTCCCTTGGTGAAGATAAAGCTCCTTTCGTTTTTTCTGCAAAATGAGTTTTCTTTTTCCGACTTTCGGGTGCTTTTTCCTCCGATGGTGACTTGGTATTAGGATTTTTGAAAATACTTCGTTCTGACTTTTGGCTCACGCTATCTGGATCTTTAGTAGGTTTTTTACCCCAATCATCTTGTGAAGTAGATACCGAGTCATCGTAAGATTTAGAAAATTCTAACGTAAAAGCTTTCTTTTTTCTACGTTTTTCGTCAGACATCCAAGACTTTGGTCTGGCTGATGTTCTATATTTTTGCGAGTGTTTGTAAGCTGTGGAGGAACAATCTGAGTATTATTTCCGAGATAGTACAGTTTTGTTAAGCAATAAGCTACTATACTCACTTAACCCACCGTCATCATCGTCGTCAACAGGACTCTCATAGTATCCTGAAGATGAATAATGCACGCTTCTCTCGTCATCAGATAAGGAACCCTACAATAATATAGAAATGTTAGAAAATGATACTTATTACCAAAGAATGTTATAATCTTTTTTAAAATTCAATCTGTTACCATCATCTTTGGTACAAGTTGTTCTTTTTCGTGAATAGTAGCAGTCGTTTTATCTGCTTTCTCTTTAACCTCACTTCTTTCAGGTAATTCTACTATCTTTTCGGGAGTCTTTTCCTCAATAGTTTCAGTAACATTGGGATTTGATCCCCCTATACTATAACTCCCGCTTGAACTACTCTTTCCACTAATTGTACCACGCATAGTCTGAAAAGGGAGCAGTTTCATACATAAGCAGAAAGGAAAGTTGTAAAGTGGATGAAGCTTCGTGCATTTCTAAGATTGAAAGACTACCTAGTAAAACTACTTACTTTGGAAACCTTTGGCATATCATCTTTAAGTTTAATTTCAGTCTTTTCTCTCTTGATGTGTTCAATGGTCGGAGTGATATCTGCTTTGACTTCGATCTTTTCGACAGTAGTTTTAGGTAATCTATCTGGTAATGGCAATGGTGGCGAGGCTAAGTCAGGAACAATAAAGTCATCACTGATTTGTAAAGGTGGTGAATAACTTGGTACTATTAAATCTTCTGCAATATTTTCTGTTCGCGTAGAGGAATAAAGACTAGATGCGCTTTCAAATGATGAACCTTCTTGAGCTTTGTTGTTTTCGGGATCTATAATTCCAAACATCACATTCAAAAAATAATCCTTAAAAAATCTATAATTATGCTAGTTGACAAATATTTTAATAATTTTAAAGTGACTTACGTTGATTGTGGTTTTTACAACTTTTCTTTGAACTATCCGAATTAGCTGTAACATAATCCTCCGTTGTAGTCGTGCTTTCCGATACATCAGTTGTATTAATTTTCCCTGAATCCGTTCTAGCCAAACTTGTTTCACTACCGGCGGCCTTCGCTGGTAAAGCTGGTTCCATTGGCGATTCCGCTATTTGATTAGGAAGTGTACCGTTTGGTTCTTTTTGTTGCGCTTTTCTTTGTAAATCTCTTCTTCTTGATGGACTTAAAGCTCTTTCACGTTTCTTGTTTATAATACTAGGAGTTCTTTTGAAGGGAACATCTGCTAAATCTAAGCTTGGGTGGGTGATTGCTATTGCTGGTGTGTGGTTGACTTTTGGAGGACCGACAGGTGAGATAGACTTTGATATAGTTGGTTGTTTAGTAATAGGTAATGAAACACTTGGGACTACAGCGGGAGGAGACAATGACGATCGTGCTTGTGTATGTGAACTAGAACTTGACGTATCCAATTTATTCCTCGGAGATGTTGGCGACTGACTCTGTGGAAAAGAAATACATTAGAACCAAGTACTTAATTTGATAATAATAAAAGAATTTTGTGTTATATTTACTTGTGAAGCATCAAATTCTTCATCCAAAGCGTCTGTGTCTAATGAAGATCGTTGTTGATGTTGCAATAGAAGAAGTTGTTTCCTCCTTGAAGTGGGAGTAAGAAGTGCTAAAGCTCCAGGTGAAGCAGCCAAAGAACTCAGATCTGATGAACTAAAAAAAGATAAGTGTGTTTTAGAAATAGATATTCTAAATTCTAAAGTAATATACTTAAGTGATATAAAATAATTGGTATTTATTTACCTTATTACCGTTCCATTTTCCGTACCAGAGTCAACTTGTAATACAGTTTTCTGTGACTCATTCCAATTGCCTTCGGAATGGTCCCTAAAACACCAAATGTATTAGTAAAAAAGTTTTCTAACAGAGAGGAATGTATTAGTGCCGAACGGTTGAGTAAAGTACAGTTTGTACGTTACCTGCTATGGTCAACTGTAAGTGATTCGTTTGAAGCACAAGGTGAAACTTTATCCAAAGGTGTAAGAATAGTCGTAACAGTGTTTAAAATAACAGCTCTTTTTGCTTTTTGGTCCACTTCTGTTTCTATAGTAATAGGCTCTGGTGATCCGGGACTAGATTTAGCGGTACTGAAAGAAATAAAAGACAATATTTATTAAGACTACATCACGTTATAAGGCTATTGACATGAACTCATGACGGTAGAAATGTTTTATGACGATCAGCAAACTTAATAATATTTGTGCTTCACAAACTTAACTACATCTCTAATTGCTTTGCTATATTTGCTAGCCAAATTTTATACCATAGCTAATATGGTGCGTGCATACCTGTCTTCGAGAACGTCATCGTTGTCAACTATAATTTCTGTATGTTCTTCAAAACTTACGCTTCGATTTCTAAATGGTTCATGCTTGTAACTAATGTATTTTTCGTGAAAATCTTCATACGGTGCATTTCCATCTGAAGAACTATGGAAAGAAATATGAATGAGAGCGGATGAAAGCGTAGCATACCAATATGGAAGCCCTCAATTTAGCCGCTTTATAGAATGAAAGAAAGTAGAAAGTAATGGTTAACAAGATCTAAATCTAAAAGTATAGATGGCAATGCAGTAAAAATAAATTGCCAGTCCGTGGATGTTGTGCAATGGACCTATTGGCTAAAGTGTTATTATGATCTAATATTTACAAAATATCATCAGTATTGATTTCTTTACCTGAAGGATCCATCTGGTTCAAACCCGAATATACCTTCATCTTTGATAGGAGTATGGGTATAATTTTGACCAATATATTGCTTATACATTGCTTCCCCTTCGCGATCTTCTCTAGTCATATTTTCTTGGCTCGTAGACATTATGATTGGAGCATCTTTGATACTATCATTCGATTGTATTTCAGATTTTCTTCTGAAAGAATTTATACCTTAGCAATCATCGTACAATATAATATTTTCCGTAGTAGCAAAAATTGCTAAACTAGTACTTAAATCGTAAAAGTAATATCAAAATATATACTTACACATCTAGAAGAATTTCGCCTTCTGACAAAGTTTTCTGTAACATCCTCCTGTTTTTTCTTCGAAGTGTCGTGAATGGAATAGCTTCGTCATCAGGTCTAGGCTCAAAATCTATGATAATTTCTTTCTCATTCTTTTCGCTATCATCAGTTGTAGTAGCAGAAGTCTCAGTTGAAGGTTCAGATTGGAAAGTGGAAGTTTTTGAAAATGGATGTGAATTGATGGTCTTTTGAGAAGCGTCGCTAGTGCTTTTAGAGAGAATAGATCTTAAAGATTTGTCTCCTTTATTTTGTTTAGCTATTTCTTGTTGTAAATATTCCAAATTCCTACGATTTAATGCCATACTTTTTTCTATAGTTTCTATATCATCGTCTATAGTGTCGTCTCTGTCGCTCTCATGAATAAACTGGAAGTTTTGTTGGAAGTATTCTTGAGCTTGACGTTGTAACGCGCTAAGCTCCGATGATTTATCTATTTGGGATGATGACGCCACTGATTTAACTGAAGAAGACGTGACGTCATCTGAATCTCCTCTTTGGAGCGGGGAAGAGGGCATCATGGCTGGGGGTGATCTAGGGGATCTCGGTGGTTCTTCTGATTGCGTTCTATGTAGTTTTTCGTGGTCATTATTTATAAAACTGGAAATATAATAAAAGATATAGTGAATTTAGAATAATTGTTCAAGTTTTTTTATTTTCGTGTCAGAATATTTTTACCTTTCTACAGTAGTTGCTATATCGTTTTGGGTACCACCAGCTAATCTATCTCCGCCTACTTCAGAAAAAGATTTAGTGAGTCTTCGTGGTCCAACAGTGAATCCGTTAGTTTGTACACCTGCTGCTACCATCTTTACCTAGCAACAAAATATATATAAAATTATTATCGTGGCATATAATAAAAAAAAATTGCTTTTTCACTAAGGTTATAAGAACCACTTACCCTTTTTATAGTACGAGGGCTCAGAGATAAATAGTTTGGTGGTAATGGTTTTCTTCCTAAGCATACTTCAGTTTGCGTTGCTTGAGTTCTCATGACTCCTTTTTTAATAGAATCTGAAAAAAATAGAAGTAAACTTAAAATATTTCTTAATACGCGAAAAGTACCCAACAACAGAATATTAGTTTCTAAGTACAATAAATCAAATTATTTCAATAAAACTAACTTTAACAAAGATAACAAAATAATATATGCCGAATTTACTGTGATTGGGCTGCTATTAATCAAATTTTAACTGTAGTGTATGAATATGAACGAAGCCAATAAGTTTGTAGGAATAGTATCAGGTGTCGTTCTTCATCCGCTCTTTCCTCTGCTAACCCACATCAAAAGGCCTGATTTTAAGCTTGTATCTTAACTGCTTACCTAAAACTACGACTTTAGGCTGCTCCGTCTGCGTTGGCCTAGGCACCACCGGTGGAGGGTGCGTTGGTAGTGGCTGTACCGGTGGTGGGTAGTGTATCGGAGCCGGCGCAGCCTGAGCCATGAATTGAGGGTACGGCGGGAACGGTTGGAACATTACGGGGAGTGTTGCGTAGGGTTTTGCTTCTGGCTGTGAAATTAATAAAAATACGTTAAATTTTTTTTTGTAACTGTGCTCATGGCTCGTCTAGTAGATTAGTTGCTTTGATTAGCTTGTGACACTATCTTACTTCGTATAAATTATTTTAAAATGTTTTCCTTCTTTACCATTTGAGAAATTTGGATAAAATAAGAAGCTGTAGCAGGACTATTAATTCGTTTGATATTATTATTTGGTGGCAGGGATTACAGTAGTTAACAACTCTGTTCGTTGTCCGACACGCCTTCGAATTTGTTCTAATATAATATTTTATTTGAGCACACCTGCATTTCATTAGGTCTTTCTTGCAAAGATTGGCTGCAATGTTTCAATTGAAAATAATCGAAATATGTAAAGTATTCTTGCGTACCTTGACAACGCGTCCATCGATGAGTCTCTCACAGTCACGTCTAAAGCGACTGCCTCCGACTGCAGCTGGCATCACGGAGTCGTCGAACGTAGTCAATGTGTGAGACCGAGCAAAAGACACGTGTTTTGTTCTGGAATTTTCACAATTATTGAGTATGGTATATTCTTGGTAGATTCTTTTGAATTGGTGTTATTACAATTCACTCAAAAATAATCAATATATGCGCTATTTCATAGATATTTCTAGCAGCGATTGACAGCGTTGTTGCTAATAGGACCTAGTGTCTTCAACTAAATCAAACTTAAAATTGGCTTTAGAACGTGTGTCGTAAAAATAAGTCAGCGTACTACATTTACTACTATTCGATGAATGTCTGCTGTATTCAATACAGCCTTGAATTCCCCATCTTTCAAGATTCAATTCTATACCTGTATTTAGATACACAACACTGTGCAATACCGTATATTTCAAGAACAATACAGTCACCGGAATTCAGTGCACGTCGGCCTATATCCGTCCAGGCCGGACTAATTCATCGTAGACATTTGAGCTTGGTTTCCTATCAATCAATGGTTCTGTTGCACAGAGCTGGGGTTTAGATTACATTACCTGTGCGTGGGACATAGATACTGGTTTATATACGCTTTCAATCTTATTCCATGTGGTGATAGGTCGTTTGTAAGGGAATAGAATTGATTGGTTTTAGTTTATGGTTAAATATCAATGAGTTTCATAGGATACCAGTGTGACTAAAATTGTTTAGTAGAAGTCAGTAAGCTAGTAAAAAGGAGGATAAACACATTTGTTTCTTTTGTAATAAACACTACTCGCTGTTTCCTTTAATTTTTGTGGTCAAATGCTTTGTTGTGAATATTGAGTATTTGACGACCCAAGACGTGATATTTTTACTCGAACATAGGTTAAGAAAAATTTAACTGCAAAATATAACAATGTAAGGTATTTTACTCAATGTAGCCATCACTTTGAGTAAAACTTACGGTTCGATCGAGTAAATCACGAAGCATAATAAATAAGTTACCCTACCAAACTTTTTAGTGTTCAGTGGTCTATCATACTTTGTGACCAAAAATAAGTATATTAGCAAGTTTTTCGAAGACATTACCTGTGGGGTGGTATGGTGAGAGGGGGTGGCGGGGGCGGCGGCGGTATAGGCGTGTGGGCGGGGCATCTGAAAAATATATTAATTTTAGGATACTTATCATAAGGTCAATTTGGGTAACTTTGAATCATTTGGGTAACATTGAACGTGGGAATTTGAACTAGGTTCAATTATTTTTTCATATGAAACCAACACAATTGATTAAGGTTTATTTTTGTTTTGCAAACTTTTGTCAATTGTGTTGGTTTCATATGAAACAATAATCGAACCTAGTTCAAATTCCCACGTTCAATGTTACCCAAATGATTCAAAGTTACCCAGGTTGTCTGTAATAAATATACTATACTATATTTGGGATGCTAGTTGTGAGTTGTGGGCTAGTGTAGTGTACTGTTCATGGAAGTGCATAGAATGGATAGTAACCTAACGAAATAATAATATGCTTTAGTTAAAACGAAGACTGATAAAATGACTTATAGATGTCAAATAACCTAATCGAAAACTAAGTAACAGTCATATATTAAAATATCAATATATATGTCAATTCCAAGCCGAAGAGCGCAACTGGCTATGAGAATCGCTCATAGCCGGAGTCGGTCCCGATTGTTGTCAATTCAGTCGTTAAGTCATGTCAAAGGCCTTTCAGGCGGCTTGAACAACTTTGACACTAGGTTGACTTAGTGGTTAATAATCTATCATATGGTTAGTACTATACGATAGATAGATAGATAGAATTCCACCTGATAAACTTGCCAATAGTAATTCGTGAGAGGATGAGACCGCGGATAAATTTGTTTTAACTAAACATTTTAAATAAAGCGTGGGTAGCATCTGACGGTTCATAAGACAGTAATCAGGTAAAGTAGGATGATAAACGCCCACGTTTTGGTGGTAAAAAACACCTACATTTTTGGAAAAATGTATTTAAAGGTGCTAAAAAAAGAACTAAACGTTGTATTACGTGGTTACTTAATTTGACACTTGGATTCATGTTAAAATAAACGATACCATTACAGGGATGGAATTACTTATTTTACTCTATAATATCAACCCAAAAGTTCATCAGAATGTATTTTTATAAATTACTGAAAGCTCTCCATATTAATAGGCTGCCTTTGTTCAGATATAAAATAATTACGACGTAATGATTCGAATACTCAAATAAAATACTTCATAATTCTCCCGAAATACGGGAACACAATACACTTTTATATTATATTCATTTTTGGCAATATACCCAATTTATAAAGTCCAGAACCACCTTTATCCATTAAGGTCATACTCGTAACAGTGTTTCGGCTTACCACAGTAATTACCTTATATTAACCCGAGTGTTATTAGCTGTGGAGAATAGCCTGAAAGCCAGCAAACGGCAAATGATGGGTCATCGTCGTTGTATTATATTGTGACAAGAGACGAATGTCATGGCTATCTAATACAAATGGTGTGGCATTTTGGTCGGGAGTAATGTTGCAGTCACGTAAATATGTTTGGAATTAGCAGTCATCTGTGTTGTTTGCTGCTGTCATATTGCTGGAGAAGTCGTTAGCTTGAAAATGTATGTATGAACTTATTCCGTATTTATTGTAACATTTGTAACTAGGTTGATCTAATTAACTTTAAAGTATCTTTTTCAAGCATTTTGAAATTCTTCAAAGAAGTGTTTGATCCATATCCTAAGTCAACGTTGTCATATGAACATATTGAACTGAGTCTGTAATATCGATGTCACTGTATGGAAAGTATCCATCTAAATTATTGGTATAGTACAGCACGAGAAATTGTAATATGAAAATTGTAATGTCACTTTTAAAATTAAGTGCTTTATTATTCTTGCGATTCATTCAATAAGGCGCGGATTTTATACGATCAATATCAAAATAGAGGTACAAAATTTCAGTTATTATTAAAAAAAATATGATAAAAAAACCTACTATTCAAACGTTGAAGAGTGAACATAATCAACTTGAACTTTCAACTGACCTTTATCTCGCATGATGTGCTGAAGCACAAAGGGATGGAAATACAGAAAAATGCTTCACAAGCTATTGAGAACGTTTTGTTGCGTTAGTATCTTGTATGTGCAAAAGGCATGAACAATTTTAATTCTTGCTTTGTTTTAGTTTTGATCTATTGTCAAGTAGTATTCACTCATCGACATACTTCATTCTAAAAATATTAAGTTTTTTTGTAGTCATAAGACATCTTTTCTTTTGCCTTGCAAATTAATCTCCACATTAATTTAGGTGTTTTTCGTTCTTTTTGTGTTAGGCTTGATAAACAAATAATTATTATTTGGCATTAATTTGGTCTAGCCTTACCGCGGGCGGCAAAACCAAATATGTGTAGATGAACCCAATCAGCACAAGCCGATCTAGTGAGTCGAGTCGGTTTTGTTTTTCGATAAATATTACTAAACTTGCCTTAGCCTGACAAATTAGAACCATTTCTGGTCAATACAAAATCGCACACTTCTCAACGCGTGTTGCCGTTGGCAAGTTGCCGTTGGCAACTGTATCACAATGTTATCAAACAATAGATATTGATGCGTCAATTGTGCTATTTCGCAGCTGTTCAAATAGAGCTGTTCGTTGAAGTTTTCGCTGCTAGAACCACCAAACATGCATATTCGCTTCACGTTCGCACGTTGTGTAAATATAAACACACAGCGTATTTATGATTGGACAGTAATCCCACTTGCTAATGCGTGCCAATCCATCAATTATTGCGCGAAGATACGAAAAAGTGGGATTTATATTCGAACAACCTGTTTAATAGCCTAATATGCAAAGTTCACAGCTAGCTGACATATAGAAAATTCTGAATTAAGAACTTCAGTGACCTGCAGGCTTATCTTTGGTTGACAGTAGTTTGTTTGATACAAATACTTTATTTTGGACAGATACATAATTAATTATTAGCATACATAATGTCACGCCTATTTCACATAAGGGTAGGTACCAAAGAACGCCATTTGTTAGGTACGATCCTTACAACAATCAAATAAGTAAGTCAATTTATTATTAATTATAATATTTTTATCTAGATAATTTTGGGTATCAAGGCTTTTTACTCTCGGAATATTGTTCTGCACAAATTACTTACAGCGAATGTGGGTGTAACCTTTCAGAAAAAACGAGTAAGTGTTAAAAATACAGGCTTCTATATTGTAATACAAAAGGTCGTATTATTTCGCATGAATTACACAATAAACTGTTAACATAATGAAAAGGTCATCCCACAAGTGACTGGGTGTATAAAATATAAATCTAAGGGTTGTAAGTGACTTTTAAAACTCATTTCTTGGATCGTTGGCTCGTGGCCATAAAGATAATTACTTGGTAAGGTCAGCGGGGAGAACTATTGGACCATTAGTGTTAGGTCGTCTTAAATTTTAAAGGGTATCACTTGAAGTTTATAAGTATTGAAAAAAGTAGCTATTTAATTTGTCTGTCGTTCAACGACATAATAGAGAGCCTGGTACGCAAGGCGGCTAAAGGAAAGGTTACAGCATTTAGAATTTAGTACCACCAGCTTAAGCAGCTAATTGTGGCCTGTTTGAAACCACAACATTATTTTGAACAACACCAAATTACTAAATTATTTATTATAATGAAATAAATTCATTATACCAAGGCTCTCTACTAATTTGTCGGTCTTTATTACCTCGTTTTTATTCAACCCGTAGCTTGAAAAGATAATTTTAGCTAGTCGACTACACAACTCAGAATATTTGTCTCAAAAAACACAAAACTATGATCGTTGTGACAACAATTTATCATCTCCCATTTTTTTCAACAATAAACAAAAAATATCCTTTAAAACATTTACTTTTATAACAAAAAATGTTTTATCTTGATAGGTTTAATAAAAGAGTTTTATCGCAATTCTGTTATTCACGGTCTAGGCTGTACAAACGCCTTTTACTTAAAAAAGAAAACAAAATATCGGCCGCTGTTTTCGTGAACATCATGGTGTTGTTAAGATAACGTTGTTTTTTTTTATAGTAAATGGTAAAGATAATACGAGTAGAAGTAGAGTCAAAGTATCATTAAAATTTCTATGAAAGTGTAATAACGCCTGATAAAATGTTGAGAGCAATTGATTGTCTGACGTGCTAGTTATATATGTTATATTGCTATTACGTTTTGGTAAGGAACATGATCTTTTACAAAGAGCATAAATTATTTTTTGGTAACTATCTAAAGTACTACCTATAGTAGGTATGGGAGTCAAGGGCAAGAAGTATCAAATAGGCCAATCGACTTTACTCGGTTAACTATTCTACCAATCGAGCGTTGGAAGCACAATAACCCTCGCCACCTCGCTCTGCCACTCTTTTCTCGAAGCAGACATAGAGATCGTTCATTATGTTGTAGCAGAATTGTTCAAAGAATTTCGCGGCACCTATATTTACCTTGTAGTACCCCTTACAGCAGGTACCCGAGTCATGAGCATGAGGTATTTAATAAGTGTGAATAATATGTTTCTATGACTAGTGTTCTTATAAATCTAATATTTTTATACTTACGGAATTATAGAAGGTGGTCGAGGCAACGAGCCTCCTCGACTAACTGACGCGATTTGGTCGACATTATAATTTTGCGGCCAACCCGCGTTATCTTCTATTACCGATCTGAAAATCAAAACAATTCGTTAAAACTGTATCGGATAGTGTCGCACTACACATGCGAAATCCAGATATTGGGTAAGTTTAAATCTATATCAAAAGTAGGTGGGATTTTCATTGCTGAAATGATTTTGATAAATAAAGAAATTATTGTTAATTGTGGTTATATAATGAGTTAAATAATCTGCGAGTTAGTGGCAGTCGTTAGGAGCTTGACAATTATTGTCGTTGAGAAAGGTCAATGAACCAGACGTCATTCACCTTAGATTTGTCATCGGCTATCGTATCGTTAATAAAATAACCAGAGTGTAATAGTATCATTTTATATGCATAAGAAACAGAAAAGGTCAATTGATACAAAGTAATTTCACAAGTTACAAGCGTAGGTACGGGATGTTAACTTATGTTAATCGCGTAAAAACAGTGTGGGAAATCTCATTACAAAACGATGCCGTTTTCTTAATGTGCACATGAGTCGTATAAGAACAGTTAGAAGCCTTTTTCACTGAGACTATTTACTAATAGGTAGATTAAATTGCTTGTATATTACTCTCGTTTATGTAGTGAAACGAAGGTACCATAATATTTTTACGAGACAACGCTAAGTATGTATATGAATTGTTTATTTCTTTAAAAAGGTGAACTTTGTACACGTTTTTTTTAATATTTGTAACAAGACGTATTGAAGTTTTAATTATTATAAATAGACGAATACCAAATGCGAGTTCAATGAAAATAATTTAATAAAATAAATCTCTCTAAGTAGCTTATGAATACTTATTAAATTTTGTGAAGCCTGATTGATGGACGACAAAACGTTTACGAAGAAAATTACATTATTTATCACAGATTATAGTTATCTATTTGCCAAGCCCTGGTTATATATATAGCCAAATAGTCTTGTAAAAATATTTTTTAATCTTATGACATAAAGTCAAGATCAAAAAATTGTATTCACAATTTTCTTTTACTTTAATTAAGAAAGAATTTCCGCTGAATCAAAAATATTTTGACGTCTGGCGGAGATTTATAGCATTTCTAGACAGAAACAAATATATCTGAACTAAACAGAAAAATAAAGAAAATCTACCTTTAGTAAAAAGGCAAAGTTGCTGAACTGGTGAAACTTATTTTTTTATAGAAATTACAGCCGTTTTTAAGCTATAAATGACTTAGTGACTATTAGATTTTTGCTTTGTAATAAACACGTAGAATTCTCAAATATTATTTATCAATAAGTTTTATTTTAGGTGTAGCTACCTACGCTTACCTCAGATTTAAGTCGCTTATTTATTGGCACAAAATCTCAAATATCAAAATTAATTTAGCGAAGAGAGAGCCATAAATGTCAGGCATCTTTCTTTCATGGTTATGTAAATTTCAAAAGGTTCTCTAGACTAAAATAGAAGGATCAATACGAAAACGCCTCAAATATTTTCACTCTCGTTGCGATCCCATTAAAATTGCTCTGTTTATTAATTTTACCTACTGAGCTTAATGAAAGGTCTGGAAAATGCCTAGCCGACGCTGAAATGAGGGTTTCAATGTCATGTACAAGCTGAAGGGTGTAACAGCTTGATTTCATTGTTTAATTACGTTTGTTGAATTTGTATAAGACTTTTTAGTACTTATTTTAATACCCAAGCGTGAATACTATTAGAATTATTTGCAAAAGTTTTTATGATTGTGTGTGATATGCATTATTAATAAGCGGTCTCGCCTCAATTCCTTCGTGATTTATTTATATTTTGCTGTTATAGGCTTTTAAAGATAAAAATTGTAAAATTTTTTTATACGTTTTTTATCATATTCATTGTATCCTTACACAAATTATAACAATCGCATCGCATGCTCGTTGATACGAGTAAAAATCTTCTGAAAATAAAGTAATATAATAAATGAATGTAGTGTTATATCATCAGAACAGTAAATAATTACTCACTGTGGCCACTCCATCCGGGTGAAGTCTTCATCTTCAGGCATCCAGGTGTAGCGTTTGGGGTCAGGTTGGCTGCACACCGAACGTGGACGTCGCCTGAAGTATGAGCACTCCAGATCGGCGTCATAGGCACACAGCTCGGGCGGTGCCGGGGTGGGTTGACCAAACCTACCAGAAAACACAGTCAAGTGTAAAATCTCCACTCTAGATAATAACCATAAAGGCTCCTTCTGGTGTTAAATGCACGTGTTGTACAGTAAGCCAGGTGGAGCATTTTATGAGGAAAAAAACAAAACATTAAAATATCAAAAACCATTCACACTAATGACTGCTATTTTCAGTACATCTGTCACCTTGTTAGATATGCCTATGTTAATTGAATACAAAAAAAATGTTAGTATTAGTTTTATCTTTAATAACAAAGATAGTTTTGATATTCTTTTCCATATAATTAGTGTCACAATTCAATGCTCATCAACATCAAGTTTGTGATGCCAGCCTATTCTGCTTATCTCCTTGACGTAATCTCTCAATAATCTTGTACGAAGCTGTCTTTGTTCGAGTATTCGTAGACAAGATTATACGTCAACTTGAAGTACCAGCCATTGTGAATCCATTGCGCTAATTGATAATTAGCTTAGATTACGTTTTCTCATTAGCCCATGCATGAACATATAAATAGCGTATTATTCGAGCCACGTTCAATTAGTGCCAGTTTCAAATAATGAAAATGTTTGAAATTTTAGTGGTAAATTAGGCTTTGTAAGGCTTACAAATAATATTTTGTCTGAAATACAAAATAATAGTTTAGCATAGGTATATAATGAAATTAAGTATATTTATTTTACATGCCTAAGGCTGGTAGCACTGCAATATAAATTGAATAATGTTTATTTTAATGTTTTAACTTTTCGACTTTGTTTGTCATTGTCATTTGGTTAGAATGGACATATAAACGCCATCTAGTTTGAAGATATTGAAACTATCAAAAGCCTTACATAAATAGTGGATATCTTACCTGGGGTACCTCTGTATGGGTGCATAATCGGTGTTGAGGTTCTCATCGGAGGGTACCCGCCGGCGAACACACACGGATAGAAATGATGCTCTGGAATAAAAATAATAAGATTACTTATAGCCCTAAGTTAATGAAAAGGCACTTCTGCTATAACATAGCTCACATACAAGTTTTTTCTCTTAGGAGGAGCCCAGAGACCTCTTAATGTTTAAGTCGATGTATGATACGAAGAATTTCATAGCAAAGATTGTCACAAATGCATGACAAAGCAATTTTTATTTTTTGGTTTATTTATTGTTAGTAGTGTAATGTATAGGTACGTACGTGAAGACATTTTCAGATTTTACCCCGGTGAAAATGTTTATTTATACCTTATGCATATATCTTGATTTTAATGTCTTTATTATCTAACGCAATAAATCTTTTGGCATACATACAAAATCAATAAGCAATAATCTGGTTCTCATTACTATAATAAGATAAGAAATCACTCTGTTTGTCCATCATGCGCAGATCAAGAAAATCGTAAAATATTTACCTTCTTCCAATAAAATTGTTTGTACAAATATACAGAGAAGTAGGTCGTCTCATGAATAAAACAGGCAACCTTGGTTAGGAAAGGATTTTAGTTGCTTAATTGCCCAGAAAGGCGACCTTTCCAAACACACAGATTTTTGTTTAAAAAATAATGTTGCGAGATTTCTGTGCCAAGTTTCGCTTGTGTTAAATAATATATTTCTATCCTTTTGCAGCGGTAGGTTTTGATAAATTCTTCACATTTCGTTTTAATTAGGCTTAACTGATTTGTGGACACCGTCTTTGATAAAATATATATCTTCTAACGGCAAAGGACTACTAATATTTTCGAGTTTGTTAAAATTAGCATGCCCATATTACCCTTATCTTATAAAAAACCGCTTAGCAAAATAGACAGCCAAGCAAAAAAGCCAGGGGTGGAAATATTAAAGTGCCTGTTGACCTCCTATTGAGCCCAATACGATTACAAGGGTGTAGAATAATAAAATGCTCAATTTGTTACCTCTGCCTTCCCTAAAAGGAGGCAATTTATCGTTGAAATCAGGTTAGGAAGCCGATACTTGGGTATTACGGTAGCCCTCTTTATTTAGTGATAATAAGTTGTAATGATAGTTGACACGCATACATTACATGTGGAAATATCCAAACGAAATACGAAATATCCTAACCTAACCTAACCTAACCTATCCACTCCTTGTGAACAAGTAGAACTACATTGGAAATATCCAACGTAGCTAGTTTTACTCGTCCACAATAAATTCAATGTATGTTAAACGACCAACGTATAGTGCTTAAAATGTAACCTTATTTTTAAATAACGGATGCTTAAAAGGTCTTTCTTAGTACCGACAAGAAATGTGCGATGCTATGTCATGGTAATCGCGTTTAAAGCTAAAAGAATAGAAAACGTGATGTATCGACATCAAATTATTATCCGTATAAAAATGTTATGATGCTCGTAACCCTGAGAAGACTAGGTACATTACCTATCACGCCTAAAAGGTAGCAGCGATAGAATCCAGGCTGAAATTTAAACCAGAGCATCCAAGTACTAATAAAAATTGTGTGCCGTTTAATAGCATAAAGCTTAAACTTGATACAACACCTACTTTAATTTTATTCTTGTAAAAGTTGAATTGTGGTCACTATAATTCGAAAATTTTAAATAAATAATTACTTTTTGATGACGTGAACATTCAAGGCATATATTTACCTATAGGATTATGATAAAAGACGATGAGACGACCTTCAGATATTCATGTACAACGTAGATACCTACCGAACCTTTCGTTATATTATATAATATTTGGATGGCAGCATAATTTGATAGACAGGATATTACAGCCAGCAACGAAAAATATTTTATACAAACGCCTAAAATAAAACATAACATCTATTCAATATTTCCTTTACTTGCGTCACCAAATACATTTTTATTTACCGCTAAAGGTCTTTGAAGGGTCTCTTCATTCCCAAGAAAAACTATTACGAAATATGACTAAAAGAGTGTTAGGCATGCTACACACATATTGGGTTCGGCAAGTTTGATTTACCAATATTTATCGAGCAACAAATCCGACTTGAGTCACTTGTTCGGCTTGTGCCGATCGGGTTCATCTACATACATTTGGCTTTGCCGACCAGCCAAGCCGATGACTGCCAAACCGAAAATGTGTAGCTAGCCTTACTCTACAAAATAAAGCTACAAGTATATTACTTTTGTATATGAAGCGAAACAGGAAAATTGTGTAAAGAAATCGACAAAAAAATATTAAAGGTGATGAAATCGCTAAAATTGGTGTTTCTTAAGGCTTCCGTTGTACCGACCATCGGAAATGATAAATCTAAATCCGAGTTTTGTATTTGAGGAAATTGGCACGTTGAATGGTCTAATTAGATTGTCGCTGATAAATAAGGTTTTTGGAAGAACGAGACAGGGAAAAGAACGTTTAGTAAAACTTTACTAATAAAAAATACTTCTTCGTTGGTAAATCAACGTTTTAATGATCCTACCCTAAAAATAAACACGTAGAAAATATTTTAAACGTGACGAAACAAAAAAATAACCAGGCACATTTTCTATTCCTATAATACTTTATCACTTAGCCACTTTATTTTACTACCTAATCCCCGATCAGCACTCAAGAAATCCACTTTCATGAAACAAAATCGACACACTCATAAAAAAATCGTCGCGCCCATAATATTTTATTAAACAAAAAAGCTATGCGTCTTTTTACTCGTGTAAGGAAAATCTCTTTTATTAATACCAACTTTCGCTCGTCAGAATAATATTAGTATTAACTTGTGTATAATGTTAATAGGTCAAGTTTGCTCATATCTTATGCATGAAGGCTTCCGGCTAAACAGCTCAGATGGGACCTTACGAAACAAGATTCAGAACATTTTATATCTATTGGAGTTGTGAACTAAAATTGTTTTTTATTTGCAACAGGATTGAAAAATGTTACATATACCGTAAAAGAAAATGCAAATTTTTGTTTTATAAGTGACTAGCTGACCCGCGCAACTTCGCTTGCGTCACATAAGAGAGAATGGGTCAAAATTTTCCCCGTTTTTGCAACATTTTTCACTGGTACTCTGCTCCTATTGGTAGTAGCGTAATGATATATAGCCTATAACCTTCCTCGATAAATGGACTATCTAACACTGAAATAATTTTTCAAATCGGATCAGTAGTTCCTGAGATTAGCGCGTTCAAACAAACAAACAAACAAACAAACAAACAAACTCTTCAGCTTTATAATATTAGTATAGATTTTGCTTAGAACAAAATGTGTCTCCGAATTTTCTCATAGTAATTAACAGGCATTTTTGGCTAACCGTTTTCTTTTGACGTGGTTTTCCTTTAATAATTTTTAATACCTAGTATTTCAGTAAAGGAAAACCACGTCAAAAGAATGGGTCATAAATATAAATCTGCTTAACTATTTCTAGACTATTTCCATTCAATACTTGCAGCTAAAGAATGAGCATTTTTTCCATTATATAACGCACTAGACATATTGAGTGATATTATTATGTCTAATAGTGATATTCTCTAACGACAAAACTTATTGCAGTATGACTAAAATTCGCTCTACATCAAAACCAGTCATTCATAACTCGTACGTAATATATACAGGTCCAGAGGTAACGTAGCACTAAACTTATATAACTATAGTTTACATCCGACAACTGTCCCCAACCGTAGCTGTTATTCACGAGATCGGAACTGACGGCATAACGAAGTCGTTTCTGGACACGTATAGTATGACAACTTAGTAAAGAGCCTTAATATGCACAATAATTTATCTAGGTTGTAATTAATAACTAACCAATTAAAAAATAACACCCAAATATGTAGCTACATACAAGCCACTGTATTATAGTCCGACAACTTAGTAGAGAGCCTAAGCATGCACGATTTATATAAGTTATAATTAATAATGTGTGTGTTTTTTCAAAGTAGCTGTCAGTTGCATAAGTCTGCCAGTCAGTGATGTTCTAAAATCTGAATATTGTATTCTTCTGCTACACACAAACCTTGCCTACAAGGCTATTTATTAAGTTATTAGACTATTATACAGAGGCGCGTGTTGTAGCTACATATTTGGGAATTCATTGCCTCAGCAGATGTTGTAGACAAGGAATGTTGAGCGAGTTGTAAGGTTTTGCTCTTAAATTAGTTGGGAACCAGTTGCTACCAAATGCTTCTTTGTTATGATAGCAGGGAAATTACTTTCGAAGTTATTGGTTCAATGCAATTATACGGCTATGATTACATCGAATTATAACAATGTGCAATGGGCACTGCTAACTTACACACAGCAAAACATACAGCAATAATTGGATAGCTATCGTACGCTCAAAGAATAAAATAGTCAGCTATAAATATTACGTGTCCAATGCTGTAAAAAATTGTGCATTTGCACATTTCACAAAAATTCAAAATTCCCTTGATTGTTTCAGAGTCCCACTGCTGAGCAAAAGCCCCCCACCCCCTCTCCTTCAAACATCCATTACAACCACATGACTATTACATTCAAATTAATCAAAATAAGTAACACGTAAGTAGTTGTAGCCCTTTGTTACACAAATGTTTTGACTAGTTACCGAGTTCTTTATTTTTGATGTATTTTTGTTTAATGTGCCACAAAACTAAATGGTTTTAATAGCTTACAGTGGTATGTACTAAAACCAAAGTTATCAATAATATGTTTGAGGTATAAACTTACTAACAATTGGTACGTTACTCAACTGGCAACGGATTCAATCCCTACATTTCATTTCCGCACCATGTAACTTGTCTCAAATGTACGAGTAGGTTGTTGAAAGGAAACATTTCCATGTATCTATTAATATTATATCCTGTATTCAAGTCAATTCCCTCTTGTATATGCTTAATTAACTTACACACGTGTAAGATGATAAGTTAGGTGGTTTTGGAATAAGACAAACAAAAAGCTCGCAAACGAGACACTGTATAATAATATATACTTAGTACGTAGATATTAAATTAATTTTAAGCAGTATTGAGACTATATGTAAAAAAGCCAAATAATCGGAATAATAATTGATCTGGGCCGGATCAATACAAATACTTTTTTATTTTTTTATCAAACGAGAAATAATCGCCAGCATTCCTAAATCCAGTGCCTACACGAAACGTTTTTACCCCGTTTATTTGAAATACAGCCAGAAATATACTTTAAAATTTTCATTCCTCGTAAAACCTACGTAAAGGTAGGCAAGTAAATAAATTCCTTTGTTTGCTAACCGTAGCGAAGGCCTAAGCAAATTGGACCATTGAAATAACCCAAAACTTGAACAATGGCCTTATGAATTGTGTATTGAATTTTGATACTGCTCAATCATTCATTATAATCAAGGTATTAAATTGAATTTACATACAAAAGGACGGAAAGAAAAACGGTAGACTGAGTGGGATTTCTACGAACTTGGTATAATGAGGTTTATTTAAATTTTCACTTACATTTTTGATAATTTTAAAATTTGAAAAAATACTGAGTTGAGTTATTACTCACTACTGCGCAGCAAAACTATTTTATCAAACGACCTGTCCAGTGTCCAGTTAAATCTGACATAATAACGTTGATAAAAAAATTATTCCTGGTACCGACGAGATTAATTTTAGAGAGATTATTAAATTAAATGTTTATGATATTATTACTTTCTCATCTCGTTATTAAATAACCGTGTAAAGAATCCGAACTAAACCCTCCCTCGTCCCGAACGCGGGAGGGGTTTGTTCCTGAGTTATTGAGACTCATGCCGTTAAAGATCAGTCATGGGTTAAAGAAAGTACATATAATAGTTAAAAAGTAGAAAAGTTGACTGCCTCTGTGGCGCAGTGGTTTAGATCACCACGCCGCTACCATTGCGTCAGGAGGTCATGGGTTCGATTCCCACACGGGATAATTATTTGTGCGATCCATAAATAATTGTTTCGGGTCTGATTGTACTTTGTGCCCGATTTTATTTAAGACAACTCCCGCACCAAGAATTGCTCTTGTGTCGCGGGGACTTTTACAAACATACAAACAACGTTTGTATTTAACGTTGTTTGTATGTTTGACCCCCGCGACACAAGAGCAAATCTTAGTATGGGAGTTGTTTTTTTTGGAGAAAAAAAAAGTAATACGTTACCGATTGGCTCGTGAACATGGACTCTCGATGTGGTACTGTGAGAGGCATCCGAGAAATCGGTCCTTCTTGGACTTCTCCAGCTCCAGCAGATCCAGTTGTTTGTTGTTGATGCAGTACTGCTCCCGGAATTCCTAACACAAAAAGATATTGGTTAAAAACGCAAGAAAAGCTAAAACAAGAAAAAATAGATTTAAAATTTACAAATAATCATCTGATACGTTTCTTATAGCTCGAAGGCGAGCAAATAGACCAGACATACTTGAATGAAGCAAAATTAAAATTGTATATTACTATTTCAGTCGCTAATTAACCATAATAATTCGTTATTATTATTAGTACATCAGCGCTAACCCTATTATAATGATTATATTAATTGGACGCATTAATGATTAATTAAATGCCATTGAAATATTTTTGTTCCAAACTAAACATATAAAAACCGAAGCTAAATAACAAGTTTTTAATCCAGCTCGCAAAAAAATAGTTGACTTGGCCTTCTTGGAACCTGAATTTTCATGAAGATGTTCAAGTTAATGAGACTTCTCGACTAACTTGTAAGTTTTAATACTTAGTAGTGCTAGGAAAAGTGACTTTCATTTCGCTGAGTCAGCTATTACACGCGTGAAAACAGTTTTAAAATACGTCATTCTTTTGCAAAATTAATTCAATGAATTCTGAATATCATCCCAAAGAAGTATGAATACTTTAAATACTAAAAAGAGCATACGTTTTCCTTATGTTTTCTTCCTCTGTTAACACAACGCGAGGTTTAAGTATTACTTAATAGGATACCCAATAGTAACAGTATATATTAAATTTAGCGAGGCAATACCATTTTTACACGATCAATTGGAACAGACTGAATAAAAACATCGACAAACAATTTTTCCAATCCTTTCACTATTTACAACAACAGTACCGTCCATTTCTGAGAGTACCAAAAAATAACCGTAAAACCTTCACGTCTTTTCACAACACCCGCTATACAATTTCCAGTATACGGAAAGAGAGCAATCAGGCTGTATTGTCCTGCACGTCCGTCTCGACACCCGTATCAGAATGAGCGACGGGAATGCAATTTGCATTCGATCAAACATCCACAACACGACTGTTTGGTGTTATCCGACGTCTTGCAAACGTTTGCAACCCAATGAAAATGGCTTTGGTGGGATAGAGACTGCGGCAATAAAACACTTTGCTAATTCAAAAACAAACTAGTGGGTTGTATTTTTTTTTTGTTTCATGGTAGTGCATGGAGCTGTTCGTCAAACTTTTGGTCGGCAAAAAAAATGGTGGTCGTCTTCTTTTCTTAGGTAGTAGTAAGCCGAAACAGCTATTTTTGCGATCAACAAATTGTTGTTTCGTGTGGAAATCGAGCCCACGACCTCGAGCCGCAGTGGTATTGGTGTGACAATCTTAATCACTGCACCAGGATGGAAGTCAAAAGGTAGATCTATCTATCAATAAAAGGCTAGTTACAAACGCACTACCATGTTAGCTACACCTTTTCCTAAAGAAAAAACTAGTTATTTGTTATAAGATCAAAACGAAAGTCAAGTAGTTAAGAAGGCTTCCTGCAATTGCCACAAAACATTACGACTTACACCATAAAGTGAGCAAAAGTGCCTTGAGAACTGACACATGTGCACATTCTAACACTAAATCCTTTACTACAAACCACCGAGAAACTGCGTGATGAAACTTAGTCATTAATAGTGAGTTACAACATGTGCTACCCGGGCAATAGATGGCGCCACAGTTATGTTGGACACAATTTACGGCATGTGGCGAGGTGGCGAGGAAATATCGGACTCCGATATTCTACACAATATTGTGTAGTAGGTAGGACTTTATCTTTGTAGTGTGGTAGAATTAGTTAGGCAGCGCTATTTTTGTTATATAGTTTTTTAGGTATTTTTTTTGTTTTAAGTAGCTTCAGTAAAGCATATTATTACAACGACTAGCTTTTATACTGTGCCTATAAAAAGTTTATTAAAGAAAAAACTATCATATCCAGACATTTTAGTTACGAATCATTTATATGCCAATTCGTATCAAAAAACTACTCAAATATCAAGATTAGGTTTCAGACTATCTGTAACTGAAAAATACCAAAAACTGTATGACTTATTCGACCTAAAGCGACCTTTATTAGTCAACGAATAAATGCCAAAACGATTGTAATTCAATTTCGGGTAACAAACAAAATATTCTCATTTATAAAGTCAATTAATTTCCGTGAATTCTATTTGCTTTGCAGCTTTCGCAATCTAATCAAAATGGAGTGAATGATTGCCAATCGATGTTGCAAATGATTTTAATAAGCGTTATCGTATTGGCACTTTCCTTTATTGGTTTCTGTGGAAAACAACATAAATCAATTATGCGCTTCTTTTATTGAGAAATTTGTAAGAAATTATGAGGAGTTGCTTGTTTATTTGAATTGGAATAATAATACTTTTGATTGTTAGTGTTTGTGAAATGTAGGTGTATGCTATTTTTTATTCCTTATTCCTGTTTGTAAAAGGTAACACTAACATATAATATTTTGTATTCAATAAGTTTTCATTCAATTAAGTGACATTTCCTGACATTGAAAGTACAAATGCGAAAGTATTTTTGTTTGTCTTAAAAAAAATATACTGTTTATACTTAAATGGGTAGTAAGTAAACAATGAAGTATATAAGTATAGAAATCACTTATAAGAGCTCTTTATGGTAGAATTTTGTGTGCAAATCGTGATAGTTAGAAATCGTAGAAAGCTAGTCTTAATAAAACCTTACCTGCTTTGAGTACATGGTGGTCTTGCTGGCTGGCCGTTCGTCGCTGGCCCTGTGCCACTTTCTCCCCGCGTTTTCATCCTCCGACTCGTAGCCTTTGGCCGAATGTGCTATGTCAGCCTGTTAACAATAATTAAAAATACATTAGATACACTTTAGAGACTCTAAACTGTTATCTCATGAAAGATAATATTTTAGAATTTACATAATTTCTTTTTGTGTAATGAAATATTTTGCAATAAAGATAACTTAAATACTTTCCTATGATTCTTTTCAATTGGAATTATGTAATATTGTTTATGTTATTTTATTTTATTATTTATTCAAATATTAGGATTTGTCAATGAAATTGACAAAATTTTCAAAAATAGTGATACTTCTAATTTAATTACTAAAATACCTTTTCCACTAATAAATTAATTGGCGTAGAAATAAATAAGTGAAACGTCTACATACTTTTACGATCTTTATTACAGTTATATAAAAGCCAATTAACACTATCTTGTTAATCATCGTTCGCAACAAAAGTGGTCTCATAAACCGCTTCTACTCCCATAAACCTACAAAACTTTATACAACACTGATTTCAAAACAGAGACAACAAACTAATCAAAGGGAAGTTTTATCGTAGTTCTCAACTAAAGGAGAACTGAAGGAACAAATTGCAATCTCACAACTTGAAGCATTTGCATCGACGATAATATCTATTGGTTCTCTGAGTTTAATTGCAACTTAGTTGAAAGTGCCGACGGGATGATCCGACACTTTCTTTCACTCCAACTTTGTTTTTAGAGCTATTCAAAATGATGATATAAAAATGTTCGAAGTTCTTATTAAAATTATTTATTTGTCGAGTAAGCTTTTAAAACATTTTGAAGTTATGCAACATATCAAACGAAGAAACCCAAGAGATTGATGGATAGCTTAGTCTCATTCCGGGAGGAGACACTTGCAGTGGAACAGTAGTAATAGAAAATTAAGCGATTTGTTTTCAGCTAATCAGTTTCAAATGATTGATACATAAAATGACTGTGATGTATATGTGAGTCGTCATGAGATTTTTATATTCCAGATGGTTTGGTAAGCGTCAGTTATTTGCACGGCTACTCTTTCGTTTGTAGCTAAAATACTGTTGAGCTGTAATACAATATAAAAATATTTTAATCGGTTTTTTTACTCAATTTAGATTGCTTCTGCTTCTACTGTGTTGGTAAAATGTGCATACAAACGAAATGACTGCGTTCTACCAAACAAAACGTCAATAGGTACAAAAGTCTTTTTCAATAAAATGCGGATTGTAAAACCTCTAGGGATACCGTGATAAATCGTTTGATACGGCATTCATCAAATTCCATTAAACATAATCGTATTGGGAATAAAAAGCTCGTATGGCTGTATATGGCACAACATATAAATTGAGAGCACTTATGCGGGTATTTGATTTAGAAGTGGTTATTTCCTGTTTAAATTTGTGGTAATCTATTATATTAAACTGTTTGATGGTGGTTTTGATAGATTTAGCAAATGATTATATGAATCAGTCTGATGCTAGATTAAATAGTAATTTATGATTGGCATATTTACATGTTTTGTTTGTCTATATTCTTGATTCTATCTATCCAGGAACACTTTCTAATGGACATTATGGAGATTGAACCTATCCACATGCAAACTGCTACTAAAACTTGAAGATTCGTTCCAAATTGAAGTCTTAAAATATTTGCGAAGTCATTTGCGAATGTGCAAACCAGCCAGTGCAGAAACGTGTTGAAGCCTACATAAAGCCTACAAAGAGCGAGTCCAATACAAACAAGCAATATAACCATTAACTCAGAAGAGCAAAGTTGCAAACAATAATGAAAATGAAATGCACTTGCAGTTAGACCGGGGTTCTACGGCTCTACGCCGCTACGCTGCTACGCCTCTACGGCTCTATGCACACTAATAGCGAGGAAAAGTCATTTAACTCGTACTCATTAAGAGCATTCAATTGTTCATGCTTCTTTAGAGACTGCCTACCGTTATATAAATACTCTAGCGTAAGTGAAGGGAAACTATTTCAATTACTGTTTTTTTACACAGTATCTATATTTTTTTATGATACTATGTTTCGAGATTTTTCCTAGGATTTTAATAAGCGAAATTTTATCCAAATCAGTTCAACAACTTTGAAGAGAAAGAAAAATAAACATACATGTACAATCGCTTGTTAGGAGTCGTATCTATTTATACTTAGTTAATTTAACATAGGCTGTTATTGTTTGATGCAAACTTTACCGTCCCGAAATTGGGTCAGACAACCGAAATACACCTATCTATTAATTACTCAATAAACTGTGTCAGAACCAATATCATTTGAATATACCTCGCG
This sequence comes from Anticarsia gemmatalis, assembly GCF_050436995.1. Lineage (NCBI taxonomy): Eukaryota > Metazoa > Arthropoda > Insecta > Lepidoptera > Erebidae > Anticarsia > Anticarsia gemmatalis. The sequence goes on from NC_134760.1 coordinate 8,035,223, forward strand.
TTTTATCAACAAAACTTATTCCTAACAACTGAGTCAACTTGAGATAAATAACTACGTCTGTATAAGGGTGATTTCAAACTAGCGTTTTATTCCGCGCGTTTACAGTTCCGTGGGCTACATTACGCGCTTCAAAAAACCGGACTCTACCGTGTACAGGTATATTCGGCGTATTTACTGGGATCCGTAGAAATGAGTCAATACCAACATTGAAATCCAGGTTTACTAGCCAGCCAATGTTCGTACAAATTAGGCAGCAATGCAGAAAACTGCGACGCAAATTACTGTGATGCGATTTGTGAGGCAAGGGTTTTCCCTTCCACGGTTTATTCACTATTGAAGATTTTTACAATACGACATTGCATTGCAATTTTGTGTACAACGCTTTAAAGGTATACGCGCCTTTTCACGCGTCCAAAAACGCGTTTATAAGTGTGTAGAAAACGCTAGTCTGAAACACGTCTAATGAAAGCGTTGCCGCGTCGGTTGTAATTCGTGTTTCGAAGTAACAACAAACAGCAATATATTGTGTACGCAGACAAGTTTTTCATTGTGTAGCACAATATTAGAATAGAGCATAATGGTATGAGAAGTTACGAGATTGTAAGCGTGAGGTGTTAATAGATTGAGGGAATTTTGAGGTATTTTGAAATAAGATAAAAGAAATCATATTTTTGAACCTGAAAGAAGTTGCATAACATTTTTCTGTACCAGACCAATTTATAGCTACTTGCTACTTTGAAGCCTTAAACTTGAATTTTTTTAAGTCAAATATTTCTTTAACATCGTTAGCTACAAAAATATTCAGTTAATATGCCATTGTAACTAGATACCTTCTTTCTAATCAGTATTTCTATATCTCTATTTCTCGTAATAATAATTGCAATTTACAAACAACAGCAGTAGATTGATCAATTCTCTTTTAGCAGAGCAAACTGAAGACATAGAGAATTCGTATACAGACGGCATTTTGAAACAGAAAACTAGTTACGAGTTACAAGACCACGATCAATATGTAGTATTCTGTACGAGTGCTCACAGACTGCATACACGAAATCTTTTAAAAAATTAAGAATACCGCCATTAAAAGTACTTTCTTTGGAAAGCCTAGCCTTGCATATACACGAGTTACGTATTTATGTGATTGAATCTATCGCATATTTGAATTAGTATCATAGAGATAGTTAAGAGATACGTTGCTCATAAAAAGCGAATAAAAAGTGCGTTGTATACACACGTAAGTTTTAAAACAGCTATTAACAAATTATATTTGTTTCAAGAGTAAACATTATAGAAAGGCATAATTTACTATAAAAAAACGGTTTCGACATGTAAACAAAACAGGCCCATCGTTATCGCAAAGCGAGGCGGATCTGTAAGAGAAATGACAGCTCATCTCCCGCTGATGCTCTGCCTTAAGTCTCCTTTACGTATCAATTTAAATAAGACAGGATTCTGTAGATTTAATACCGTAATCATTTACCTCAAGAACTCCGGGGGCAGAATTAGTGGGGCGTCTCGTTAATCTTTTGAAATTTCTACCAACGTTCAATTAAGGGGTGAAAATTGAAGCACAAACCCCATTGTTTACAAACAGCCTCTATTGTTTTTGTAACATTGGGAGAATTAGGTGTTAATTGGGAAACGAGATCAGTTACCATCTAATAAACATCAAAATATATTGTTCTATTACAAATGTAATTGCTACTTTTAAATGTATTTCTATAACAATGAATAACGATACTATTTATAAAAACAATTTAGTAACGTTTAACTTAATAGCAAATGAATAAAATTAACTCGGCCTCAAAATCTTTAGCAGTAAACTAAATCGCTTTATATCTTAATATTAAAATCAAACTTTAAAAAACAAGTTTCATTTCCTATAAAATATTATTGCTATCATCTAATTAAACGACGCTTCGCTGGAACGAAGTTTCCAAGCGTTTTTCATTTTCAATAAACAGCGCGCAAATAAAATGGGAAAGTTATTAAGAATTTTATTTTATTTCGTATTTTATCGTTTTCACTACATTTAGTTTGAAGATAAGGAGTATAATTTTATTGTAGGTTGGTCTGTTTTGAACTGAAACGGTAAAGTGTTAAAAGAAATGGGTAGAAAACCAACAAAACTCATATTTTGACCTTTTTTTGTCGTGAGCGAGCACAACGCAGATACTGTATTGTATATATGTATACACAGCTTTTATGTTCTACACTATATGAACACTATGTTATGTGTTTTAATCCCCACTAACTGCCTGCCATAGTTCACAAAAATATTTTCCTAAAACGTGAAAAGCTAAATGCAGTATTCGATTCTGTACATTCGATACTAACGTCACGCTATCGAATACCATACATTACTATCGAGCTACTCGTTAGGAAACCGGCAGCAATCCGGCAGAGAATCGCGACCTATCGAGTATCGAAAACTTGACATTTAAAGTGAAAAAAAGATTCGTTCTGAAAATTTGTTCTTTAAACAAAATTTTATGGGTAATAATTGTGTATAAACTAATTTTAAATATATAAATATATAGGTATTATTCTCATAAATAATAATTATAGTCTACTTTAAACGGTATTAGTAAAAATAAATCAATAACATAAATATCATAATTAATGTTGTTCAACGAAACATTATCAACACAAAAAAAGAATCAGCGTCTTTTTTTTCTACGTTGAAGCAGGCAAAGGAGACAATATCTTTTCAGCCTCGTTGGCCTCGTCTTCCTAAAAATATCCAATAAAGATTATTAAAATAATTTATTAAAATTAAAAATGGAAAGAATATTTTATTTCGAAATTCGAATTTCGAATTGCCCCTAAGTGCGCTCCAGCAAAAAAAAATATTTATTTAATTTAATTTTATTTTAATGTTTGGTGGAAAATGGCGCCATTGAAGAACATAGTTGTTGCGAAAATCCGCTAGGGGCGCTGATCAATTTTTCATACAAAATTTTTCGATAGCGAGTCGGTAGTCGATACTCGATAGTTGTACAGAATCGCGGTACTGGCCAGGTTATTTTTGATTCTAAACTCTTAGAACAGCATATCTCTTGTAACTGTAGTCAAAGAGTACTCTGTTATAAAAAGTTTTTTTAAAGGTTTACTATAAACTAGCTGACCCGGCAAACGTTGTCTTACCATTTTTTTTTAAATAGTGGCATTTAGGGTTTTGAAAAATAGAACTCGGCCGATTCTCAGACCTACTCAATATGCTCACAAAATTTCATCAGAATCGGTCAAGCCGTTTTGAAGGAGTATGGAAACGAAAACTGTGACGCGAGAATTTTATATATTAGATAAAGATTTCCAGAGGGCGAATTTCATTATACTTACGACCATCGACAACGGGCTAAGTAACGCAATATATTGTATTAGAATCTGATCGTGCATCATAGCGGGCGCCGTAGGAACTATTTTTGCAAACACTCTCGATATTGCATTGTACTGACTTTACGTAATCGCTCTACAGATAAATCAAAATATGCAATTATAAATTCTTATTTTGACTGAACACAACGATGAGCATTCCATTTACAATTTCCAAGAAGTTTACAAAAAGTATAATTTATTTCCGATTCAAAAGTCGCCAACGGTTTCGATTTACAGACCAAGTTTCTACTATTTTAAAACTTTAAACTTGAGTAACTCGGATCGTCTCGAGAACTCTCTCAACATGGCAAAGCTTTTAGATACCTACCGTTTGAAGCGTTCTTTGTTGATATACTTGTAATCAGTATCGCTAGTTTCGGAAATGCTAGACTTAATTTTGTTCTTGATTTATTAATTATATTGAGAATCAATTGTGATTGATTTGGATTGAGATATGTGATTAGAAAATATTTCATAGTAGTCCATAGGGGCAATTCCGTACGATTGTTGTGGCTATAGAGAAATTTTGAATACGGAACTGAATAGACGACTAAAAGTTGTGGCTGCTACACGTTTTGCCCAAAGCTGCTGTTTGTTTTGTTTAATGCCCGAAGACATAACGAGTAGCGTACGCAAATATAACTAGAAATTCTTATGGAGGATAACTACAACCATTTGAATTACAGCTTAAGACTGGGTCAAAAAGTCAGCAATGAGACGTAAAAAAAAAAAAAAATATAACATGAAGTAACAAACTAAACCTTCAAGATCTCTAACGGAACATGTTTCTAAGCCAAATTCTTCGAAAATAATTTGTTAACGCTATTACTAACGCTCATAATGAGGGAGAGACGTGTACTACAACTAATTTAGTTATCAGACGAAATACTTAATTATAATTATACCAAGCAAAATAGCTATGAAAATGTTTAGAATAATTAGTCTTCATTCCTTTAGGAATATTTCAAATTTAATAAAGTTACGAACTGGTGACTTTATTAAATTAGATATTTTAGATACAAGAATCCTCAGTAATATTTAAGTTTTCTATGAAATAGTATACACATTTATTTAATACGAGGACATTACTCTTTATTAGTGAAAAAAGTAATAGTAACCTCACAAAGGAATTTTAAAATTAAATGAAAAGTATATAATTGAGAACTATGTTTCCTGTGATATAGTCACTTTTAAGAATGACTCAAAACCCAGTCGAGATAAATTGTAATTTAAAGTGACGTAACTGCTCTTTGAGTATAATATATCTAATTCATAATATAATAATATCTCCGTATTTTTCAATAAAATACGGATTGTAAAACCTCTAGGGATACCGTGATAAATCGTTTGATACGGCATTCATCAAATTCCATTAAACATAATCGTATTGGGAATAAAAAGCTCGTATGGCTGTATATGGCACAACATATAAATTGAGAGCACTTATGCGGGTATTTGATTTAGAAGTGGTTATTTCCTGTTTAAATTTGTGGTTATCTATTATATTAATCTGCTTGATGTTGGTTTGATAGATTGAGTATATGAATTAGTCTGATGCTAGATTTAATAGTAATTTATGATTGGCATATTTACAAGTTTTGTCCCTTTAGCCAAAATACTATAAAGGGTTAACGGAAAAAAAGGGTTCTTTCTATCCAGGAACACTTTTTATGGGTATTATGGAAATCGAACAAGCCCATGCAAACTGGCCCTAAAACCAAGATTCGTTCCAAACTGAAGTCTTAATATTTGCGAAGTCATTTGCGAATGTGCAAACCAGCCAGTGCAGAAACGTGTTGAAGCCTACATAAAGCCTACAAAGAGCGAGTCCAATACAAACAAGCAATATAACCATTAACTCAGAAGAGCAAAGTTGCAAACAATAATGAAAATGAAATGCACTTGCAGTTAGACCGGGGTTCTACGGCTCTACGCCGCTACGCTGCTACGCCTCTACGGCTCTACGCACACTAATAGCGAGGAAAAGTCATTTAACTCGTACTCATTAAGAGCATTCAATTGTTCATGCTTCTTTAGAGACTGCCTACCGTTATATAAATACTCCAGCGTAAGTGAAGGGAAACTATTTCAATTACTGTTTTTTTACACAGTATCTATATTTTTTTTATTTGTCATACTATGTCTGGAGATTTTCCTGATTTTAATTATAACCTGATTGACCTGATTTTTTTTTATTTTAATTATGCTAAATTTTATCCAAATCAGTTCAACGTCTTCGAAGAGAAAGGAAAACAAACATTCATTTAAAATTGCTTGTTAGGAGTCGTATCTATTTATACTAAGTTAATTTAACATAGGCTGTTATTGTTTGATGCAAACTTTATCGTCCCGAAATTGGGTCAAACAACCGAAATACACCTATCTATTAATTACTCAATAAACTGTGTCAGAACCAATATCATTTGAATATACCTCGCGTTTTATCAACAAAACTTATTCCGAACAACTGAGTCAACTTGAGATAAATAACTACGTCTGTATAAGGGTGATTTCAAACTAGCGTTTTATTCCGCGCGTTTACAGTTCCGTGGGCTACATTACGCGCTTCAAAAAATCAGACTCTCCCGTGTACAGGCATATTCGGCGTATTTGCTGGGATCCGTAGAAATGAGTCAATATCAACATTGAAAATCCAGGTTTACTAGCTAGTCAATGTTCGTACAAATTAGGCAAGTGCTAAGAGCTTGTACACACTGAAATCGGTGCGATATTATTCGCAATGCAGAAAACTACGACGCAAATTACTGTGATGCGATTAGTTAGGCAAGGGTTTTCCCTTCCACGGTTTATTCACTATTGAAGATTTTTACAATACGACATTGCATTGCAATTTTGTGTACAACGCTTTAAAGGTATACGCGCCTTTTCACGCATCCAAAAACGCGTTTATAAGTCTGTAGAAAACGCTAGTCTGAAACACGTCTAATGAAAGCGTTGCCGCGTCAGTTGTAATTCGTGTTTCGAAGTAACAACAAACAGCAATATATTGTGTACGCAGACAAGTTTTTCATTGTGTAGCACTATATTAGAATAGAGCATAATGGCATGAGAAGGTACGAGATTGTAAGCGTGAGGTGATGATAGATTGAGGAAATTTTTAGGCGGCATTCTATTATATGAAAAATTAAATATTTTGTGAGCCTTAAATTGGTTGCTTTGCATTTTACTGTACTAGACCAATTTATAGGTACTTACTACTTTAAAGCCTTAAACTTGATTTTTTTAACGTCGTTAGCTCCAAAAATATTCAGTTAATATGTCATTGTAACTAGCTACCTTCTTTCTAATCAGTATTTCTCTCAATAATAATTGCAATTTACAAACAACAGACGCAGGTTGATCAATTCTCTTTAAACAGAGCAAACTGAAGACACAGAGAATTCGTATACAGACGGCATTTTAAAACAGAAAACTAGTTACGAGTTACAAGACCACGATCAATATGTAGTATTCTGTACGAGTGCTCACAGACTGCATACACGAAATCGTTTTAAGAATTGAGAATACCGCCATTAAAAGTAGCCTTGCATATACACATTGAATTTATCACATACCTATTTGAATTAGTATCATCGAGATAGTTAAGAGATACGATGCTCAACCGGCAGAAGAAAAAGTGAGTTGTATCCACATGTAAGATTTAAAACAGCTATTAATTAATTAAATCTGTTTCAAGAGTAAACATTATAAAACAGGCATAATTTACTATAAAAAAACGGTTTCGACACGTAAACAAAACAGGCCCATCGTTATCGCAAAGCGAAGCGGATCTGTAAGAGAAATGACAGCTTATCTCCCGCTGATGCTCTGCCTTAAGTCTCCTTTACGTATCAATTTAAATAAGACAGGATTCTGTAGATTTAATACCGTAATCATTTACCTCAAGAACTCCGGGGGCAGAATTAGTGGGGCGTCTCGTTAATCTTTTGAAATTTCTACCAACGTTCAATTAAGGGGAGAAAATTGAAGCACAAACCCCATTGTTTACAAACAGCCTCTATTGTTTTTGTAACATTGGGAGAATTAGGTGTTAATTGGGAAACGAGATCATTTACCATCAAATAAACATCAAAATATATTGTTCTATTACAAATGTAATTGCTATAGTTAAATGTATTCCTATAACAATGAATAAAGATACTATTTATATAAACAATTTAGAAACGATTAACTTAATGGCAAATAAATAAAATTAACTCAGCCTCAAAATCTTTAGCAGTAAACTAAATCGGTTTATATCATAATATTAAAATCAAACTTTAAAAAACAAGTTTCATTTCCTATAAAATATTATTGCTATCATCTAATTAAACGACGCTTCGCTGGAACGAAGTTTCCAAGCGTTTTTCATTTTCAATAAACAGCGCGAATAAAATGGGAAAGTTATTAAGAATTTTATTTTATTTCGTATTTTATCGTTTTCACTACATTTAGTTTGAAGATAAGGAGTATAATTTTATTGTAGGTTGGTCTGTTTTGAACTGAAACGGTAAAGTGTTAAAAGAAATGGGTAGAAAACCAACAAAAGACATAATATTTTGACCTTTTTTAGTCACGAGCGAGCACAACGCACATACTGTATTGTTCTGATGTACATATATAGAGCTTTTATGTTCTACACTATATGAACACTATGTTATGTGTTTTAATCCCCACTAACTGCCTGCCATAGTTCACAAAAATATTTTCCTTAGCCCCCTTACGCACTAGCGGTTAACCGCGGGAGCGGCTAGCCGCGCGGTTACAGTTGCCTGACAAAATTGTTGGCGGTTATGTTGCGGTTCACAGGCGGTTGTATATTAAACTATAACCGCGCGGCTAGCCGCTCCCGCGGTTAACCGCTAGTGCGTAAGGGGGCTTAAACGTGAAAAGCTAAATACAGTACTGGCCAGATTATTTTTGATTCCAAGCTATTGGAACAGCATATCTCTTGTAACTGTAGTCAAAGGGTACTCTGTTATAAAAAGTTTTTAAAAGATTTACTATAAATAAAGATTTCCAGAGGGCGAATTTCATTTTACTTACGACCATCGACAACGGGCTAAGTAACGCAATATTTTGTATTAAAATCTGATCGTGCATCATAGCGGGCGCCGTAGGAACTATTTTTGCAAACACTCTCGATATTGCATTGTACTGACTTTACGTAATCGCTCTACAGATAAATCAAAATATGCAATTATAAATTCTTATTTTGACTGAACACAACGATGAGCATTCCATTTACAATTTCCAAGAAGTTTACAAAAAGTATAACTTATTTCCGATTCAAAAGTCGCCAACGGTTTCGATTTACAGACCAAGTTTCTACTATTTTAAAACTTTAAACTTGAGTAACTCGGATCGTCTCGAGAACTCTCTCAACATGGCAAAGCTTTTAGATACCTACCGTTTGAAGCGTTCTTTGTTGATATACTTGTAATCAGTATCGCTAGTTTCGGAAATGCTAGACTTAATTTTGTTCTTGATTTATTAATTATATTGAGAATCAATTGTGATTGATTTGGATTGAGATATGTGATTAGAAAATATTTCATAGTAGTCCATAGGGGCAATTCCGTACGATTGTTGTGGCTATAGAGAAATTTTGAATACGGAACTGAATAGACGACTAAAAGTTGTGGCTGCTACACGTTTTGCCCAAAGCTGCTGTTTGTTTTGTTTAATGCCCGAAGACATAACGAGTAGCGTACGCAAATATAACTAGAAATTCTTATGGAGGATAACTACAACCATTTGAATTACAGCTTAAGACTGGGTCAAAAAGTCAGCAATGAGACGTAAAAAAAAAAAAAAATATAACATGAAGTAACAAACTAAACCTTCAAGATCTCTAACGGAACATGTTTCTAAGCCAAATTCTTCGAAAATAATTTGTTAACGCTATTACTAACGCTCATAATGAGGGAGAGACGTGTACTACAACTAATTTAGTTATCAGACGAAATACTTAATTATAATTATACCAAGCAAAATAGCTATGAAAATGTTTAGAATAATTAGTCTTCATTCCTTTAGGAATATTTCAAATTTAATAAAGTTACGAACTGGTGACTTTATTAAATTAGATATTTTAGATACAAGAATCCTCAGTAATATTTAAGTTTTCTATGAAATAGTATACACATTTATTTAATACGAGGACATTACTCTTTATTAGTGAAAAAAGTAATAGTAACCTCACAAAGGAATTTTAAAATTAAATGAAAAGTATATAATTGAGAACTATGTTTCCTGTGATATAGTCACTTTTAAGAATGACTCAAAACCCAGTCGAGATAAATTGTAATTTAAAGTGACGTAACTGCTCTTTGAGTATAATATATCTAATTCATAATATAATAATATCTCCGTATTTTTCAATAAAATACGGATTGTAAAACCTCTAGGGATACCGTGATAAATCGTTTGATACGGCATTCATCAAATTCCATTAAACATAATCGTATTGGGAATAAAAAGCTCGTATGGCTGTATATGGCACAACATATAAATTGAGAGCACTTATGCGGGTATTTGATTTAGAAGTGGTTATTTCCTGTTTAAATTTGTGGTTATCTATTATATTAATCTGCTTGATGTTGGTTTGATAGATTGAGTATATGAATTAGTCTGATGCTAGATTTAATAGTAATTTATGATTGGCATATTTACAAGTTTTGTCCCTTTAGCCAAAATACTATAAAGGGTTAACGGAAAAAAAGGGTTCTTTCTATCCAGGAACACTTTTTATGGGTATTATGGAAATCGAACAAGCCCATGCAAACTGGCCCTAAAACCAAGATTCGTTCCAAACTGAAGTCTTAATATTTGCGAAGTCATTTGCGAATGTGCAAACCAGCCAGTGCAGAAACGTGTTGAAGCCTACATAAAGCCTACAAAGAGCGAGTCCAATACAAACAAGCAATATAACCATTAACTCAGAAGAGCAAAGTTGCAAACAATAATGAAAATGAAATGCACTTGCAGTTAGACCGGGGTTCTACGGCTCTACGCCGCTACGCTGCTACGCCTCTACGGCTCTACGCACACTAATAGCGAGGAAAAGTCATTTAACTCGTACTCATTAAGAGCATTCAATTGTTCATGCTTCTTTAGAGACTGCCTACCGTTATATAAATACTCCAGCGTAAGTGAAGGGAAACTATTTCAATTACTGTTTTTTTACACAGTATCTATATTTTTTTTATTTGTCATACTATGTCTGGAGATTTTCCTGATTTTAATTATAACCTGATTGACCTGATTTTTTTTTATTTTAATTATGCTAAATTTTATCCAAATCAGTTCAACTTCTTCGAAGAGAAAGGAAAACAAACATTCATTTAAAATTGCTTGTTAGGAGTCGTATCTATTTATACTAAGTTAATTTAACATAGGCTGTTATTGTTTGATGCAAACTTTATCGTCCCGAAATTGGGTCAAACAACCGAAATACACCTATCTATTAATTACTCAATAAACTGTGTCAGAACCAATATCATTTGAATATACCTCGCGTTTTATCAACAAAACTTATTCCGAACAACTGAGTCAACTTGAGATAAATAACTACGTCTGTATAAGGGTGATTTCAAACTAGCGTTTTATTCCGCGCGTTTACAGTTCCGTGGGCTACATTACGCGCTTCAAAAAATCAGACTCTCCCGTGTACAGGCATATTCGGCGTATTTGCTGGGATCCGTAGAAATGAGTCAATATCAACATTGAAAATCCAGGTTTACTAGCTAGTCAATGTTCGTACAAATTAGGCAAGTGCTAAGAGCTTGTACACACTGAAATCGGTGCGATATTATTCGCAATGCAGAAAACTACGACGCAAATTACTGTGATGCGATTAGTTAGGCAAGGGTTTTCCCTTCCACGGTTTATTCACTATTGAAGATTTTTACAATACGACATTGCATTGCAATTTTGTGTACAACGCTTTAAAGGTATACGCGCCTTTTCACGCATCCAAAAACGCGTTTATAAGTCTGTAGAAAACGCTAGTCTGAAACACGTCTAATGAAAGCGTTGCCGCGTCAGTTGTAATTCGTGTTTCGAAGTAACAACAAACAGCAATATATTGTGTACGCAGACAAGTTTTTCATTGTGTAGCACTATATTAGAATAGAGCATAATGGCATGAGAAGGTACGAGATTGTAAGCGTGAGGTGATGATAGATTGAGGAAATTTTTAGGCGGCATTCTATTATATGAAAAATTAAATATTTTGTGAGCCTTAAATTGGTTGCTTAGCATTTTACTGTACTAGACCAATTTATAGGTACTTACTACTTTAAAGCCTTAAACTTGATTTTTTTAACGTCGTTAGCTCCAAAAATATTCAGTTAATATGTCATTGTAACTAGCTACCTTCTTTCTAATCAGTATTTCTCTCAATAATAATTGCAATTTACAAACAACAGACGCAGGTTGATCAATTCTCTTTAAACAGAGCAAACTGAAGACACAGAGAATTCGTATACAGACGGCATTTTAAAACAGAAAACTAGTTACGAGTTACAAGACCACGATCAATATGTAGTATTCTGTACGAGTGCTCACAGACTGCATACACGAAATCGTTTTAAGAATTGAGAATACCGCCATTAAAAGTAGCCTTGCATATACACATTGAATTTATCACATACCTATTTGAATTAGTATCATCGAGATAGTTAAGAGATACGATGCTCAACCGGCAGAAGAAAAAGTGAGTTGTATCCACATGTAAGATTTAAAACAGCTATTAATTAATTAAATCTGTTTCAAGAGTAAACATTATAAAACAGGCATAATTTACTATAAAAAAACGGTTTCGACACGTAAACAAAACAGGCCCATCGTTATCGCAAAGCGAAGCGGATCTGTAAGAGAAATGACAGCTTATCTCCCGCTGATGCTCTGCCTTAAGTCTCCTTTACGTATCAATTTAAATAAGACAGGATTCTGTAGATTTAATACCGTAATCATTTACCTCAAGAACTCCGGGGGCAGAATTAGTGGGGCGTCTCGTTAATCTTTTGAAATTTCTACCAACGTTCAATTAAGGGGAGAAAATTGAAGCACAAACCCCATTGTTTACAAACAGCCTCTATTGTTTTTGTAACATTGGGAGAATTAGGTGTTAATTGGGAAACGAGATCATTTACCATCAAATAAACATCAAAATATATTGTTCTATTACAAATGTAATTGCTATAGTTAAATGTATTCCTATAACAATGAATAAAGATACTATTTATATAAACAATTTAGAAACGATTAACTTAATGGCAAATAAATAAAATTAACTCAGCCTCAAAATCTTTAGCAGTAAACTAAATCGGTTTATATCATAATATTAAAATCAAACTTTAAAAAACAAGTTTCATTTCCTATAAAATATTATTGCTATCATCTAATTAAACGACGCTTCGCTGGAACGAAGTTTCCAAGCGTTTTTCATTTTCAATAAACAGCGCGAATAAAATGGGAAAGTTATTAAGAATTTTATTTTATTTCGTATTTTATCGTTTTCACTACATTTAGTTTGAAGATAAGGAGTATAATTTTATTGTAGGTTGGTCTGTTTTGAACTGAAACGGTAAAGTGTTAAAAGAAATGGGTAGAAAACCAACAAAAGACATAATATTTTGACCTTTTTTAGTCACGAGCGAGCACAACGCACATACTGTATTGTTCTGATGTACATATATAGAGCTTTTATGTTCTACACTATATGAACACTATGTTATGTGTTTTAATCCCCACTAACTGCCTGCCATAGTTCACAAAAATATTTTCCTTAGCCCCCTTACGCACTAGCGGTTAACCGCGGGAGCGGCTAGCCGCGCGGTTACAGTTGCCTGACAAAATTGTTGGCGGTTATGTTGCGGTTCACAGGCGGTTGTATATTAAACTATAACCGCGCGGCTAGCCGCTCCCGCGGTTAACCGCTAGTGCGTAAGGGGGCTTAAACGTGAAAAGCTAAATACAGTACTGGCCAGATTATTTTTGATTCCAAGCTATTGGAACAGCATATCTCTTGTAACTGTAGTCAAAGGGTACTCTGTTATAAAAAGTTTTTAAAAGATTTACTATAAATAAAGATTTCCAGAGGGCGAATTTCATTTTACTTACGACCATCGACAACGGGCTAAGTAACGCAATATTTTGTATTAAAATCTGATCGTGCATCATAGCGGGCGCCGTAGGAACTATTTTTGCAAACACTCTCGATATTGCATTGTACTGACTTTACGTAATCGCTCTACAGATAAATCAAAATATGCAATTATAAATTCTTATTTTGACTGAACACAACGATGAGCATTCCATTTACAATTTCCAAGAAGTTTACAAAAAGTATAACTTATTTCCGATTCAAAAGTCGCCAACGGTTTCGATTTACAGACCAAGTTTCTACTATTTTAAAACTTTAAACTTGAGTAACTCGGATCGTCTCGAGAACTCTCTCAACATGGCAAAGCTTTTAGATACCTACCGTTTGAAGCGTTCTTTGTTGATATACTTGTAATCAGTATCGCTAGTTTCCGAAATGCTTGGCTTAATTTTGTTCTAGATTTATCAATATATTATTTTGAGAATCAATTGTGATTGATTTGGATTACGATATTTGGTTAGAAAATATTTCAAAGAAGTCCATAGGGGCAATTCCGTACGGTTGTTGCGGTGGCTATCAAGAAATTTGAATAAGAAACTGAATAGACGACTAAAAGTTGCGGCTGCTACTAGATTTACCCAAAGCTGCTGTTTGTTTTGTTTAATGCCCGAAGGCATAACAAAGCAGACATTCTTATTGAGAATACCTACAACCATTTAGATTACAGCTAAAGACTGGGTATAAAAGTCAGATGTGATACGTAAAAAAATATGCATATACCATGAAGTAACAAACTAAACCTTTAAGATCTCTAACAGAATATGTTTCTAAGCTAAATTCTTCAAAAATAATTTGTTAACGCTATTACTAACGCTCATAATGAGGGAGAGACGTGTACTACAACTAATTTAGTTATCAGACGAAATACTTAATTATAATTATACCAAGCAAAATAGCTATGAAAATGTTTAGAATAATTAGTCTTCATTCCTTTAGGAATATTTCAAATTTAATAAAGTTACGAACTGGTGACTTTATTAAATTAGATAGTGTAGATACAAGAATCCTGAGTAATATTTAAGTTTTCTATCAAATGGTGTACAGATTTCTTAAAAATGAAGACATTACTTTTTATTAGTGAAAAAGTAATAGTAACTTCACAAAGGCATTTTAAAATTAAATGAAAAGCATGTAATTGAGAACTTAAATCCTGTGATAAAGTCACTTTTAAGAATGACTCAAAACTCAGTCGAGATAAAACGTTATCTAAAGTGACGCAAATGCTATTTGCGGTTGTAAACATTTTTCTTGAAAAAGTGCATTCGTCATAATTTAGCATACTCGTCAAACAAACAACACTATACTATGAACAATCGTGAAACGACAAACAAAACTCCTTTTGCAAAGCCGGTTAGGTCCAAGTTTGCCAGGAACTATTGTGTCCAATATTGTTTTAGCGTAACCAAACGTCAGTAATTATACAAGTTTTGATTGGACCAAAATAGCCGGCAAGCTGTGCAAGTTCCATGAAGCTATGGTGAAAAGCAATGGTATAGTTATTTACTTGTAAAATAACATTAGTAACAGTCAAAGTTAATAACACAATACTAAGTACATACTAAGTTTCATTTATTAATTTAACTACTCTTTCTTTTTCATACATTTGTTATTATGTGTGTAAACTATAGATCGAATCGGCTTAAATATATCGTTTAAAATATTTTTTATCAATGTTAATTACACAACTAACATAAGAACAGAAAACGATACATGCGGCATATAAAATAGTAATGGTTTGTACAATTGAACTTATTTTTTTTGGTAGCTCCTTACAGCAAAAATTTTACTCTGAATATAAGAGTTTTACATCTTTTCTAATTCAAGGTTACTGGCTAGAAATTCTTGATTGTTTTGTGCAAAGGACATATCTTCGTTCTAATTTTCACGGAAATATTATTATAGAACTGCAACTTTTGTTTTCAAAACTTTAAGTGGAACAATTCTACGCTAACCCTTTATTGGACTATGAATGGCACAAACATTGTCCCCAATATTGGCGTAGGTTGGCTGTAACTTTGAAAGTGGTTATGAACATGATATTACAACTTTGACTTGAGTTAGAAACAGTTGAAAGGCCTCATAAGTGAACCTTAGAAGCTTGATAAAGTTGTTAAAGATATTTAATGATTCGGTATTAAGTTATGATTTTGTACTTAGTAGGTAATCTTGGGTTAAGCTAAAGGATAAATAGTATTAAAATAATATCAAATGTTCGTTTCTCTGCGGGTACTACTATCCGACTCTGGTCAACATGTTCTGGTAGATATCAAAATTTTATTTCACGATAAAAACATATAATAGTACATAACATTCTACTGGATTAGGTTAAGTCATAAAGGGTCTCTAAGTATAGTCTTTTCGTGACCGTCACGTGTATGTTAGTCAAAGTTCATTTAGTAACTACTAACGTGGAAATTGCATTCTTTACTTTTACTTTAGGAAAACAATTGTTCCCTAACAAAATGTTTAATGTATCATAAATGTATTAGAGTCCTGGGAATTGCTATACGTAGTATTCAGTTTATTATCTTACCTAAAACTCTAAAACAAGCCTTTAGATTCTTACAGATTTTCTTCACCGCTTATATTTGCATGTCTACGTTTTTCAAAGTTCATTTAAAATTTAAATGAAACACTTGGATTTGTAACTGGGTTAACGTTTGCAAAATACGCCTAAAACGTTTGGGGCAGGGATGAAAATTGTGCCGGTATACGAATTTGCCTTAAATACAGCTGAGTTAGCTTTGCATTTATGGGATTTTTTGATAATTACGAAAAAATATATAACATACAATTTCAATCTTAATCGCATACTTTAAATGTATAGTTAATGCTTATTTTTCTTGTGTGTCTGTGAGGGGATTTTGAACAATTCTTGTAGGATTTAAATGCTCATGACTACGTGACACACTGACCTAAATGGCGGTACTGGTAATACCATTACGAGTTTTTTATAGTTTTATTTTTGTGCTCATTACATTACAACTATTCCAAGTTTTTTTTTTTACCCATTACTGTCCCACTGCAGAGCAAGGGTCACCGCCCAAACTAGGGAGGGTTTAGTCCTGAGTCCGAGAAATATTACCATTATTTTAAAAGAAACAGCTTTACTAAATGTACAAGCGACTACTATGCATAAACACCAGCGTTTACCGAAAAATATTCAGTAGAATACCTTGCACTTTCCCATGAAAACGACCGTGCAAGTCTTAAGACAAAGCGTTTTAATATTCAACAGTGAAGTCGGGAAGACTACCTTTTAAAAGATGCACTCACTTGAAACGGAGAAGAGCTAATTAAAGAGAAGTAATGAGCTAGGACATAAGTAATGAGACTTTGGATAGACATTGAGAATAAAAGCGCTTGAGGTTCTATTTCATAACTTTATTTGTACTTTTATTTCACCTGCAGTTGGATGAAAGTGGATTAACGGCTTTTTAAGATTCGTACCGTGAAAGTCAGTATTTGATAATGAAAATTTTTCCTTTTTAAGAATATAGAAAGGGGATTTTAACCACAACTATTATCCTTTTATAATTTAGATCAAGCAGCAAAGTATAGTCTTCAAAATAGTATGTTGTAAGCGTTGTACAAAGTTATCTATTAATTATTTGTACAAACAGAAAAAAACTTTATTACAAATATTAATTTTACACTTACAATTACGAAGGCATTAACACCACAATTTTATTTCGATCACATCATAAATTAAAAGTTTTCAACTTACACCACATTCAAAGGGCAGACACCTGGCGTCTTAAAATAAAGGGTTTCTCTTTATGATCCAGACGGAATTTCATTACGAGAAAATCGCGTTTAAAACGAGTTTCAGTAATGGCATGATAAAGAAAACACGACTGATGAAATTGGGCTCGCATTTATTCTAAAAAAATTCGCGTTTTTATACAGTAAGTGACGTAAGAAGTTTTAAGTGGATTTGGCGGATCTGTTCCCTAAGTCACCGTGATTTTCATGTTGCGAATAAAGAATAACGGTGTTACTTTTTTCGGAAATAAATTTGTGATTATGTCTCTTTGTAAGAGTTGAACCGGTTAGCAACCGTTTGTATCTTATTTGTGAAACAATAAAGTCTTTATCTGGTGACGTACAAATTTGTGGCAGTACTATATATATATATATATTTTTTTTTTATTGTAGACTATATTACATTTCACTAAACTATAGAAAATTTAAGATTTGCACTTAATGAAATAGATAGGCTCAGTTTCTAGTGTCAGTGTCTGTTCAGTGCTTATTATTCTAAAAA
The DNA here is from genome assembly GCF_050436995.1 of Anticarsia gemmatalis. Taxonomy (NCBI): domain Eukaryota; kingdom Metazoa; phylum Arthropoda; class Insecta; order Lepidoptera; family Erebidae; genus Anticarsia; species Anticarsia gemmatalis. The sequence continues at coordinate 8,053,039 of NC_134760.1, forward strand.
AACCTTTCTAAAAAAGGATATGAAAATCATACAATTACATTATTGTTAATAGATACCTATATTATAGGTACATTGCACCTGTATACGTAAATTGCAAAAAATACTCACTCAGAGATAAACGACACTCACAATCTTACGGAACATCTAAAAGTAGCACAACAAATCCGATATCCGCAATACCATTTCGCGAAACTACTAAGCCTCTGCAAGAAATATGACTAAAACAAAATCACGAATATGTCCAAGTTGAAATTAGCAAGTTGTCGCCGCTTACGTGGGCACACAGGGAAAATTATCGTTGTTGCTTAAGTAAGAAGTTCGTAACAACAAGTGCACTTAGTCAAGTCGACACTGCTACTTGATTATCAACTTTGTCTTAGTCTGGTCTCAGAGGCTTAATATTAGTTTTCTTATCTTAACGTTCGGCTAGACTTAGTGGAAGTGTACTTAGTTCGTCTGCGAAGATGTTATAGTACTGTTTAGTTCTTGTCTGGGCGTCTCTTTAAATGATCAAGGTATAAGTTAATAATAAGTTGTAAGACGTAAGTCTATTGAGTATCTGTTATAGTTTATAAATTAGAAGCTTCTAGAAGAAGTCTGAGCAACGACGAGCATTTTTTAATTGATTATAAACGTTGAGTCACATGTCCTAATATGTTATTTCTACAAAGTCTCCCTTAACTACGTGAACTCGTGACGGTAAAAATGATCGAAGTTTTATTTCTTATTTTTATTTTTGAAGGGACATCGATCGAAGTACCTAAATGCCAAAAAAAGTTACGTTATGAAGTTCATCTAATTTAAATTCACAACTAACGCCTGTAAACCCAAGCATTTCACATAGTACCAAATACAAAATGGCAAGGCATTAAATACTTAATTGCCGTACCTCAACAACTCTTAAAACTAATTTAAGAACGAAACAATATTAGGTTAAAGTATTTGGATTAACGATTTATGTAAAGCACTCCCTCTAAATAAAGTTAACGACAGCGACGGAGGCTTAAGTGGATTTCATTAAGAAATAACCCTTTGGGATTTCACGATTTTCTCATTTCAAGGATGTTGATTTTAGGTATTGCCGATGAAGGTTCCTAAGCTTAAGGTAATGGAAATATGAAATGTCAAATTATTACGCCCGTCAGAAACAATCGTAGTGCTTTTGGAAAGTTTTTGAATTTGGGGAAATTTACCAATGATTTGATTTGTTGTTTTTATGCGACTACCGTATACCGTAATAATACCGTATTTTCATCTACACCAGCCGCGAACCTCTCATACTTATTACGAGAGGTTCTGAGAGGCTCTCCACTACTACACTAGTTGTTACACTATAAATAATAAAAATATTTTTAAATAGTTTTACAATTTCACATATCCAACAAAATGTCTTGAACCAATACCAATAGAATTTACAATCACTTAAGGACTGAACAACGACATCAAAATGACCACTAAAGGTCTAACAGTAAATTGTTATGCAAAACAATACGCATTGTTCTACAATTACTTAGAGCAAAGGGATTAGATAGTAACACTGACTAGACTATAGACGGGATCTCGTTTAGAAAGGATCATTTCCTTCAGCTTTGTACTTTGAGGCCTTTAATGCTTCTAAGAAGGTATTGTTTTTACTTTACGTTTAGAATTGTTCTAGGTTCTAGACCTATTTTGTTTCATATTGGATTATCTGGAGGATGTAATTTAGTAATAAGCACATAGATAAAAGTATTGAACGATTAATAATTTAAATACTTGATTAAGATTACTTACAAAGATCAACAGTTTTTTTTTCTTAAACTTTTAAGTTTTCATAAAATTTCAACAAACGAATGTTTTAAGCTAATAAGTTTTCGCCAATTCGCATACGTTAGTAATTTTCAAACAACATCGTATTTTTTTATGACCATAATTGACCCGATAATCAAGAATATAATTAACAAATTGTGTCTGTTTAATCTCATAGTACACAAATACAAATATACGATGGGCATAGAAATACAATTTATCGTCAATAAAAAGTAATAGGTTTATAAAAATTCGATCTTTTAATTGGCAAGGGGAAATGTTCCAATTATCGGGACACGAGTCTTAAGGCTTTTCTCGTTACTTTTGTTTTTTCCTTCTTTTTCATAATGAATTATATTTTTGGAAGCTTGTTGTTAGATTTGTTGAACATCCCAGTCATTATGACAGTTACATGTTGGTAATTGTTGTGTACATCGAAATAACTAACTCGTAATTTGAAACCACAAAATGTAGTAATGTTTTCGGATTCGCAGAAATCATCATTATTATGAACATAAATATTTTAACGATGATTGAACTTATCAATTCAATAAAAGTATGATATCTCTACTATTATTAACATAACTATAATTCATAAACAGGCATTTGTTTTTGTATTTAATGAGCAATTATGTTAAAGAAACGTATTTAAGTTTGTGACTTAGGTACTTATTTTCAATTAACAGCAAGTTCATTAAATCACCATCAATTTTATGAGCCAGTTTTAAACATGCTATAACGACCCTATCTCTCAAAATACACTGTTCCAAACAAAATACATTCAATAAATCCTTAAGCCACTTCGTTACAAAACGTCGAAACGTTGACAGAATTTCCAATAATCCATAGGATAGAGAATAAAATATTGAATAATAACTTACCTGAGTTGAGACTGATACGGCCGAGCCGCCCACGCCACCTGCAACAACACAACGTTTTATTTACAAAATGCCCAATAATATTTCAATGACATATTAATCACATAACATTCAATTAAATAATCTCTCGTTTGAGATTCTGGGTACTAGCGTATCAAGGGTTGGACATTTAGAATCCATTTTTTGCAGCAAACTTAAATTTAGCTAGATAGCACTGATTAGTATTTTATACAAATTCGATAGGTATTCATTTATCGTTAGGGTTTGATCAATTGTGGGAGGTAATCGTACTAATACTGGTTAAAAAAATACACCTTGCCTAATCGTCATGGTTATGGTCACAGTTATGTTTTTATAGACTCTCACCACGTGTATACGGGGTAACAGTTGTAGATTTAGCAGTAATACCAGTTGTAGATTTCAAATACTCTGAACTAATGTTTGTTTGATGACTTATCGGTTAAAGATAGCATGAGAAAGAATCTAGGCTGCTTTTATAACAAAACTAGCTGACCCGCGCAACTTCGCTTGCGTCACATAAGAGAGAATGGGTCAAAATTTTCCCCGTTTTTGTAACATTTTTTACTGGTACTCTGCTCCTTTTAGTCGTAGCGTGATGATATATAGCCTACTAGCTGACCCGTGCGGCTCCGCTCGCGTGAATAATTTTTTTTCACTAATACAAAGCTTAATTATTCCTTAACTACAAAATATGCTTTTTTTCACGAAAAATATTCTCAAAATTATTTATCTCCATATAACTCGCGCTAAAACATATCCGCCATTAAAACTGTTGCCATGACAACGGAATTTTGTTAATTCACTGTCATTATAATATTGATTATTCGCGACTTCGGTGGCGAAACCTGAATTTTCCCGGGAAATGCGTCATTTTCCCGGGGTAAAAAGTAGCCTATGTCCTTTCTCGGGTATCAAACTAGCTCCATACCAAATTTCATGCAAATTGGTTCAGTAGTTTAGGCGTGATTAAGTAGCAGACAGACAGACAGACAGACAGACAGACAGACAGACAGACAGACAGACAGACAGACAGACAGACAGACAGAGTTACTTTCGCATTTATAATATTAGTATGGATAGCCTTCCTCGATAAGTGGGCTATCTAACACTGAAAGAATTTTTCAAATCGGACCAGTAGTTCCTGAGATTAGCGCGTTCAAACAAACAAACAAACAAACAAACAAACAATCAAACAAACTCTTCAGCTTTATAATATTAGTATAGATAAAAAGAGAACTTATACGAGTCGTAACTATAGCTTAATTTAACAAATTATTGTAACCATAATTGACTTTTTACTCCATTTCAGTCGAAAACCAGTTAACATGTGCCACGTTAATTTATTTTCGTAGTAATTAAAACCCATTATCGGAGGGAAAGTGGTAAACACGTTTTAAGTCCTCAGAATTTCCATTAGCGGTACGTTATTTAATTAATTGCATGTGTCGTCCCCACTGAGACCGAGTTGAGCAAGAGATTGGTTTTAAAAGATTCACTTAGTGCCATATATTTTAGCTTTTATGTGCTACTTCTTTCTGAATGTCTACTTAGATGTCTTTAGATTACTTTGATACAATCTAAATCAATACTAATATTATAAAGATGAAGAGTTTGTTTGTTTGTTTGATTGTTTGTTTGTTTGAACCGCTAATCTCAGAAACTACTAGTTCCATTTGAAAAATTCTTTCTGTGTTAGATAGCCGATTTATCGAGAAAGGTTATAGGCTATAGATCATCACGCTACGACCAGTAGGAGCAGAGTACCAGTAAAAAATGTTACAAAAAACGGGGAAAAATTCACCCATTCTCTCTTATGTGACGCAAGCGAAGTTGCGCGGGTCATCACGTATAGAATATTAGTCAGTACTTTTATTTAATTGCAAGTTAAGTACGTAACTTACGAAAAAAGGTGAAACAACAAATTAAAATTGTGATACTCAATGGATACGTGTACAATATAATTCAGATAATTAGGTAGAGAATTTTTGCAAAACATAAACGTCACATTTGTAAGGTTATGATCCCTATTAGTCTCTTAGGACCCGTTTTCATCAGCTTCAGTCAGACAAAATGTTATTGAGTCTGTAAATGAACAGCCATGAGACAGAATCTATTCCAAATATAGCAACGTGATATTGCCACATTGATCAAATTCTAGAATTGAATTACAATCAAAGCGATGGGCAGTCCAATTTAGTGAAGGACTAAACTAACTATTCGAATTGATCGATTGAGGTGTGGCTAAAACACATTTAACCGAAATAATTAATTGATATACGTGATTTAAACGATCCAATTATTTTGTGCACAATTCTAGTGATTATTTCCAAAATTACGTTTTCGTTTTGTTTAATAATAACTGTAATAAATTGTTAGCTAATGTTGAATCTCGGTCTAAGTTTTCTTTGTAAATTGGTAAGACACATTATGTACTATCGAACCAACTGAATCATGACCCATTTTGCCGATAATTCGCTTGAAACCGTCAAAACAGTAAGAATTTCATCTCTATCGTCAAAGTTGCACTTAGGACATTCTAAACATGAATACGACTGTGTTGTGATGTATCTACGACTTCAGACAACTTTGACCTTTGTTATTACAGTACGTAGATACGTTTTCGATAAATCACTCTTAATTTGAATCTAGAATGTTAATAGTCTAAACTCTTTTCACGACGAAAAATTATTTGTGTCAAATGTCAAATAGCACGTCAGCAATCATTTAGAAATCTGTGAAACGTTTCGATTAGGGTAACCACTATAGTCATTGCCCAGCATACAGTGATTGCCAACGTTAAGCAATAATACGTTTATTTTAATTTCTAAAGTAACCAGTTCAAATTAATTGCAATACACCTATGTCACTTTTAGAATACTGGTTACTTCTTTCGTTAAGTTTTAAAATTAGCTGGACAATTACTGTGATTTTAGAAGTCGTTTTTTTTATTAGTAATTTATTTATATGTTTCCAAAGTTATTGAAACAAATGACTGATGGTCCTTTAGAAAGAATATTTAAGTTGCGTTTATAATAGAGTACTACTAGAATACTATTGACCATAATTGTGTATAAATTCCTTAACCGGGTAATAACTGTACTGGTTACCCTATATTATTTAAATTTTTATAGTTACATTATTTCCTATAATGGACGCACAAAGATTTGACGCAATTATGACAGATAACAAATTCATTACCATGGAAACGTAGGTTCAAGCGAATTTCGACCTACGCGTATATAGACGTATTTTAGAAAATGAGCACATGGTGGGTCATGATTCAGTTTGTTCGATAGTACAAACCAACCTAAGATTTATATTTAGACAATACACACGTGTATTGTGGAAAGGTATTATTATACTAGATATAATATGTAGATATAGATTCTTGTTTACTTTGTCTCTTTATGTAGTTAACTATTATATTTATTTAAAACAAACCCCATACTAAAACCTTATATTTTTCGATTTATAGGCTCAAATTATCGGTGGTTAAACATGGTGGTACCAAATTCTTGTGCCTCTGTCAAGTTTCAAGGGTACGTCAGATGTAATCTTAGAAAAAACGATTATAATTTTGCTTTCATTGCAATTTATATGGAAACCAAAACCTACAACAATAATCTTCTTCATAAAACCCCTTTCTTATTCCCCTTTTTGATCGAAACGTTCAGCTTATCCAAGTTATGATAACTTAAAATACGCAGCTGAAGTATAATAGTATCTCGCGCGACTTTGAGCCTTGTCAGCTAAAATGAAACGATTCATCTTCAATTCGATTTCAGATTCTAGTTTGCATAATCTAAAACGTATTTTCTGTATGGTCTCGAGCTTTGAAATACATACTCCATTTTTTGATAGTCTGTTTTCATATTTTAAGAATAATATGTGCCAGTTTTCTTGAATATTTCGTGTTCTAAAGTTTAAGTTTATTTAAAAATAACATACCTACCTATATTATTATACTGTTGTCGAAATGTCTTTGTTGATTGAGAGATTCTAATATCATACACATTAGTTTAAGGTTTTCTACTTTTATTGCACCCTTTATAAAACGAAGTAAATTGATAAATAAGCTGGACACTACAAAAAATTAAGTTTTTTACATACTTAAACGTTCTTATTTTAATACTTGTGATGATACTTTTGGAAGAAAACATTCAGATATCAAAAGAGCTTCTTTGAAATATCTCTTGAAAATCAAGGAAGATTTTTTAAAGATTTATATTGTGAAGCTTCTTGTTATAAACTTTGAGGTGGCTTATTACATCTTATTGAAGTGGTATTGAAGTACTTACTTCTGTAATTTACTTTGTAGAATTTCAAGAAAGCTAATTAGAAGAGGTAAGACTTGTAATACCTTTAGAATACAAATAAAGGAAGCATTTAGACAAGGATTGTTTTGTTTTTAATCGACTGAAAGAAGAGTAGGTTCACAATTCACCCATATTTTATACATCTTAATGTTTAATTATATATTAACTCTATTGATTGTTTATGAATTACAAACTAACGATACCCTAAAAACAACGCAGAAAAAACATTCTTATATCTTTAGTGTCCCCAATTAATTGTATCATATTATTATGCCTCTATCTAGGGTATAACAGATATGATGCCATGAAAAAGAAATCGATTTGTAAATGACATAAAGACTGAAAAATATGAGTTTAAAATCAGAGCTCCGGAGCGTTTTACAATCGCTTGCAGTTTTTGTCACTTTTATTATCTTTCTGCTATTGCAGTAATGGCTGTGACCATAAATCTTCAATGGCGGAAACTCGATGTTGATAAAATAAATCCTTTCTTGCGTGGTAAAAGATTTGAAAAACCGTAAGACACTATTTCTTTTTAAACTATTGACACTGTTGATCTTGAACTTGAATTATAATTTGGTGCTGATAGCGAAAAGCAAATCTACAATATAAAGCAGTATTACCTGTAATTGCTATGAAACAAAACAATACAGGTGCCTTACAAGACAAGTTTACTTTATTTCTGCAAGGATGAAAATTTTGACAATCTCCCAGTAAACAATTACTTTTTATATACTCTATGTCTAAAAATATTCCTCCCAAGTCGACATCAAACTGACATTTTGAGATGATTATACCAAACCACACCCAAGTTTTTGCGCCCTACTAATTCCGGAGCCTTATCTCTAAAAACCACGACCTAAATGGGCAAGTAACGTATTGTGTTAAGGTCAGGGCGTCAAAAACGTGAAAGGGTTCGAAGTGGGTCCTTTGTTGTGTATACGTCAGTCACAGACAAGTGAACGCGAGACTCTATTGAATGTGGGGAACCATTTTTGTTGCGGGTCAATGACCTGGTGAAACGTTTTTTGTTTTGAGTACTGCACGTTTGGAATCTTTGTTTCCTAAATATACTCGTCTTCTTCTGTCGTGTCAACGACTCGCCGTAATATTACCTAAACAATTGTTGACCAGAAACTGGCAACCTCAGCAGCTTTATCCGTCGTCGAGTTAAGGTCCTTGGAGGGCACTGGAGCAGATATAATATTATATATAGATTTCTAGTAAGTTGATACATAAATATGATATTCACAAAAATAGTAACATTTGCATATGTGAAACCGGATTTTTGTATACATACTTTTGGGGATGGTTTTTAATATACAAATGGATCAAATTTTATTTTTAATACACAATGGAATTGTTATTATAACCTGTTGCAATATTTATTTGTTTAATAAATTAATATAAAAAGCTAAATAATTTCAACGTAAAACGCTAAATACTTACAAATATAATGAAAATTACGTCAAATAAAAAGTGTCCTCAGCCGTCCTTTACTTTTTTTTTCCTCTAAATCTAAAACCAGAACTTTAACCGAACTTTAGCTAAACAGTTTCAAGGTAAATAAACACGTAGAGGCTTATAGCATCCTCGGTAAAGTCCCTAGACGACACGTTTTGTGTTCAGCCTGCTCAAACTAGACTGAAAGTTTACAAGTTTCATGCCGAACTATAATTTATTCAGTTGAACTTCTCCTAAAAATTTTATGGGCGAGGAAGTGAAACGTGACGTCACGGGATTTCGTGTTTTTATCATACCTACTGTATATTTTGTACTTGTTGTATAACAATGGAGAATCACATCGTGATGAAACCTTGCATACCTAATAGGTTTCGACACAGTACTTGAAGGAATGCCAAGTTTGCTACCCGCACTTTTTAACGTGGTGGACTCAAGGCTTAAAGGATAGTATATATTTAATTGAATTTATCTTGCAATGAATTGCAGGATAGAAGAATTGTGTCAAAATGTTAGTGATGTTGTTAGTATTTATTTTGAAACCAATCTCACGAAAAATGAATCTAGAATTTTAAAAATAATGGCACATAAATACTACTTAGTCCAAACTCAACTACTGATTTCTAAAAATAATATAAAATACAACATTCATTCAATACAACATTTCAGCATTCCCTTCAAACAACAACAAAAAAGAAATAAAAGAGCGTACCGCGAGAACAAATCGTCTAAATCCATTTAAAACTTCTCACACGCGCATAACGCGAAACAAAATGTTGTTTACTTTTTGAAAATCACGAGCAATTCTCCCTTATACTTGAAATGTAGGCGAGGTCACGTAGGTAACATAGAATTCCCTACGTTGCGACTGAGTGGCTAGCTTTCTTGTACAAACTGAGCGAACCAGAAGCTAACCACTGTAACTAATTACGTTGAACGTGGAAACTCGGGGATATTAGTACTGTATTTTGTTGTAACTTTTTTGCTATTTAGGGTTAAATTAGTAGGGTGTACTTTAATGTCGTATAAAGATTATTGACCTAGAAACTAGACTAGAAAGAGCTAAAAAAATATTAATATAAATTGTGACTGAATGATGCGCGCACAGCATACTATTTATTATGTTTATTTTACAAAGTAAAATTGTTGGATTGTCATAAAATTGTTGCAATTCTCAGCAGTGGATTGACTGAATTATATATCTGTGTTTCATCTATAATACCCAAAAGAAACGCAGAAAGTAGATACTTCTCATTTAAATTTACATTCAAAAACATAAAATCAAACCCTAATTTCCTCTCTAAAACTTTTCCCATTAGTCTGTATATTGGTAAAACTACATGAAATCGATTCTTTTAAGCATTCTTACGAGTATATTGGTAAAACTACACGAAAGGTTTTTAGTAGTTTGATCGCGGTCCTTCATGTTACATTTATGAGAGACTTTGTTTGTACAGTATATTGTGACTATATAACAATATTTCCATAGCATTTTCTTGCATTTTCAAATAGCGTGCTGCAATTTTTGAGTCCAGGATAGCCGTTAGTGAAGTTATTACGTCACTAAAAGCTGGAGTGCAGCTACCCACAAATCCGATTAACGAGTTGCTGAGCGAAGCTTCCGCTGGAACTATTGGTTAACCTATCGGATTATCACTACAAATGTTCCTAGTATTCTATTTGAGATTCTGTTTACAGATCTTCGAAATTGTTTGAATGTGAGCGATTGAGTTGATAAATTAATGCTGATAAATTCCAAGTTTAATTTTATTATGCATTTTTTGTAAATTTTCAAGTCCATACAAAGTTCTCCTTATCCATTTAAAGGCTAAACTAAACAAATGTTTTTTGGAAAAAGATGCAAAGATCCTTAACCATTTTACATATTTAGCAGATTAATAACGAGTATCAGATGGACATAAGGCTCGTCAGTGTAGAAAAAAAAAAACAAAAAAGTCTCCGGAAAATCACAACCCCGTATAATTTGCTTCTTAAGTAAAAATCTAGTATCTAGTACTTTATTCAAGATATGGACATCAAAAATATCCTATCAAAAACAAACCTTCTCACTGCAAAATTCCAATCGTACAGTCGATCAACAGTAATCGTTATTACCCAATATTGAGCGAACGATTGTTCCCTTTACAGCCGTGATTTGCAGTCCACTGAGGATATTACCATTATCAATCTTGGGAGAGGAGTGCTGATACTGTGATTCGATGTTTATTGGTATCGCTATGTGCACTATTGTTCTGTATAGTTCCATTTATTGTCGATGGTAAAACTTATTACTACCTCTATAATGAGTACAGTAAATCATATATATTTCTATGCAAATCTTGTATAATCTGGGTGGATACTACAAGTTGTGTTAGTTTTATATTATGTTTTTTTAAATCGTCGAATAGTGGCTCAAAAGGTCATATTTGCATCTACTGGCTATCTTAAGCTATCATGTAACAATAAACGTAATATATGAAATATACTTCCTGTCTATTTGTAAACTTTTATGTAAAACTTGAACAAGTTCCTGAAATAAACTTTTATTTCGTGATTGAGTTCATCTTAATCACTTTAAAGAAATACTAATTTAATAAACGCTTTCAAACAAAATCTACATTCGTATTACACTTTAGAACATTCTTTATAGCGGGACAGTTTCACCACTTATAATTCTTAGTGGATAGACTAAAGCTGCTACGAGATTTTCATCAAGCTTTTACATTTTCTAACCGTCGTTTTATTACTGTAAAATGTAGGTTTTAGTTATTCAAGTCGAAGATTAAAATGGGACTGCGATGCATTTTCATTTCTAAATTCTGGGAAGCAATTTGTCTTTCCAGTTAAATTAATGTTTGACAGTTAAAAATTTGACTGTACGTGATATGAATTGGAAAGGGTATAGTGTAGTGTCATATACCGCATTACACCCTTATGTAAGCTAGATTTAATACTACGGCTAATTCAGAATATTATTTGTATGGATACCTAATAAAAAAAACAATTTGCGATCAAGAACTACTATGATAAGTGTGAACATTGACCTTAAGGAGTAAATGATTTGATTTTGTAGCGGCGCGTCTATGGTATTGAATTCTACTCATAAATTCGTAAAACCACTCCGCAGACACCAGACAAGTGTTTGAGCTTAAATTAATTGTAAGTTGAATCTATAGAATTACGAAAAATATAATATACGTCAACAAGGGACTAAAATATAATATAAAAATATGTTAAATAAAAATAGCTACAGTTATCTAAATGAATTACATAGTAAATGTTATTCCGAATAAAAATAATATTAATATTAAAATTTCTTCCAAGAATGCTCTTAGAAATTACAAGTAAAAACTACGTGCTCTCAAGCTATCCTATTTTACATTCGAGCGGAATACTTGAGACATGATTTTGCACTTTTAATAATATTAATTCAGAAATCTCCATTTCTTTTAGTATAAGTATTTTGCTTAGTAGTATGAATAATAAGAAATATACTCTAATAAAAATATACTGAAAATGGGAATAAAAGAGATTCTCAGAAAGAATTTGCTTTTACCTTGCGAAAAAGGAAATGAAAGATCATAAACCTTTGAAAATTACCTAGTTTTATTCAACACATATTTTGTTTTGAATTGAAATAATCAAATTCAAATAAATGTATACTATCTTTATCGACTTACTGTTAATAGAATTATGTTAAAATGCCCATTCTATGTATTAGTCTTACCTTATATTAAAAAGAGATATTTGTTTGACGAATTCTTATTTTAGAAGAACTTATCGTACCCATTCAAATTACTGTACAATTAATAAAACAAAAAATGTTCATGTGTGTAACATCAAATGCAAGCAAAACTCCCCAACCAAAGAAACTGCACTGTTTCAAAAAGGATTCCTTTAAAAATAACTCGGTGAGGTCGCAATGTCCTGGCAAAAGTGCTCAGTTTGCGCAAACACATTCAATTTATGTTATGCTTACGAAACTGAATGTAATGGAGGAACATGCGACTTCTACTATTAAACAGTACGTCGTATGTAGTTTTAAGCTTTAGTTTACTATAACTGTGTGTTTTAACCGCGATTTGAATGGACGATAGCTGGAAGAGTCGTTTAATGAAAATGTTTTTCGTAAAATAGTTCAGTTTAAATTTCTACAGATATATTTTGCAATCATGTCGGGAGGATTAGAGCATAGCTAATTCTTGTCAAAAATTTGAAAAGACATTACTAAAATAATGTCAAAAATATTGTTTTTGTACCTCTATATAAATCCATCATATAATAATTAATGCACTCCTTCGTTTTTCTTGTACCAAATACAAAATGTACTATTTATCTCCCTGTAACTCCCTGTAAACTGTAACAATAAGTACTTTGTTTAATACTACCTAGTACCTGTGTCTTAAAACACAGTTCTTAGTTTTCAGACCGTTATTAAAGCAAGTTCAAAAACTTGTTTGTCCTGCAAACAAATTACGTTCGTGAAACCTAGTCCTTCCCAAACACTTAGACAGAAAGTCTCAGTAATAACTACCTCGGGACTACTTTTTAATAAACCACTCGCAGTGTTATTTGCATAATACCTCTCTGTGGTATTCCCCAAATTTATTCCTTGTTTCCAATTAAATTTTCCCATTTATATTCAATAGATATTTTCGGGCGGAGTGCTTCCGAAACGTTGTGAACACGGAACAATTCTGTATGGTGTTATTGTAATTGACGTTGAATAGCTTTGGCGGGTGCTTTGTTGTAATTTTCGATAGAATTCGTTTCATTTGTGCATATTTGAAGGATGGTGATGGAATCAAAATAGAACTTTTGTTGAGTAAGCTTACGACAATTTATTGTGAATTTTGTTACCGTCTTCATTTTGGTAATATAATTTATTAACTTCATATGTCGGACGAGACCATTGCGTTGTTTATTCGAATAAATATATTCGAGTAAAAGGCTCCTCTGCTACTGTTTATAGCCTCCACACGCGGCCGCGTATCTCCACTCTTCGTCAAAATTGTTATTAAAACTATAGTAACATTTCAGATACCTATACAAAAACTATAAACTAGTAGATATTCGAAACAGATTTCAATTAAGCTTCGCTGAAAAAGCAAATGAATTTTCCACAAAAATAATGCTGGGATTTCCAACTACAACTGGAATTTTTATTCGGATTTTATGCTCGCGTAAATATTATTGTTAATTTATGACATGACTTTTATAAAAATAAAAATGTTTAAAGGTAATCGAGACGGAATATCGTATATCAGTATTTAATATAATAAAAAATAGCTATTATACGCATTAAACAGGCTAGCTTAATTGCCTTTATAGATTAAACAGCAGATACTACCTTTTAGTCCACGAGACTAGTTAGGCAAAGGTGTCACTCGAGGGTCAGGCAAGATGCTAAAGAGGTATTCCCATAACTGTTTCCTATAAGTATACTTTTGGGTTCGAATGGCGAAACATGGTATATTTTACACAACTCTTTCTACACTTTTAGTTATAACATTATCTACATCTAGTTACATACAACTATGATTTGTTATCAAAATTACGCAGTTATTATGTTTTAAAACTTATTCACCATATTCTTTTAAAGATGTAAAACATTCTATAGATATAAAATAACAAGCGAACTAATGAAGAACTCTTTTGTGAAATGAAGTGTTGATTCGTATTCGAACGGTGCAATTTTGCCGCGGTACAAACTTAATTACCGTTTCACTGTATACGTTCAATACTTAATTATTGCTTGTTAGCTAGTTAGATGAACTCTGCATAAATGAATAATAATTTCCGGATAAAATTATGTTGTTGGTGTTTTCATTAATTATTAACTATAACGTTAACAACACTTTCATATTAGGTCAGAACCGTTTATTGATAAAAAGTTAATTAACCAAGTTTTTATTTCATAAAATGTATTATTGGTGATGTTCTTTGACATGAAACTGGCTAATAGTTTTTTCTTATTTAACTTAAACTATGGGTAAGCCTACAGTAAGTTAAAATAATAATATGTTCAAAATTTTGTTGCAAAGATAATCTATATTCTAATTTTATTTTTATTACATTACAATATTTAATTTGAGGCTAACATGTTTAATATAAGTAGGAAATTAATATCTGCAGCTTAACTATTAGCTCGACCAATAAATGTAACATCGAGTACAAAATAATGCCCCAATACAAACTCCCATACAATCTATCTCTACAAAAATCACTTTAGGCCGAGCATGTAATAAGGCATTTTAATATCGGAACTAACCCTACAAAGCTTACCTTTGAAACAGCGAGGTTCGTTTATGAGAAACGATATGCTTCAGTGCACCTAACTCCTGGCTTTCAGGAGGGATTATGAAACTCGAATGAAATAGCGCTTGATTTACGAAGCTATAGGATATGTAGGGAGATCAAGCGTAGAGTTTCATGTGGAAAGATGTGTGTTATATTTTTTAAGGCTTATATAAGAGAATCACTGGGTTAGCAGGGTGTAAATCGTATTAAAAGTATAAGCAAATATAAATCACACATTGGCTTACCGCTAATAATCGACACGGGATTATTGTTATTCAAAAGTTTACAGGCAATATGAAACTATTGTATAGTGAACCTTAATGTTTTCACTGATTTGAAGGACTATTGTTCTTATTCAATTACTAGGTTCACACGTGTTCAAAGGTTAATCCCTTCTATAAACACGTGTAGGTATTACAAAGGTCATTCAAGATTTAATTAAATATTATTACATTCAATCTTAATGAACGTAATAGTTTATTTTTATCTATTTTATGGCGCCGCAGGATGGTTGCCAGTATTGGGGAAGGCCTAAACAAAGACGGTGGGATGTGTTTCTACACAGAAATGACTAACAACAGAGCAATCTGGATATGGTCTTTCCCCAGCAGAGAGACACAGAATTGGTTTATTGAAAAACGTCTGTGATGGTTGTGAAAGAGGCTACCACGTATCTCAATTGACAACTATTTGAAAGGCACAAAGCTGCCTCTGTTCCTATGTGCATGCGTTAAAGCAGCAAATCTCCTGAATAGTGACCAATACACAAGACGTAAATTAGTTGTCAACTGAGATACGTGATAAGCCCGCAGTTAATGACAATAAAAGTATTATCACATTAAACACACCCACTTTATTAAGCTGAATGTTACTATAATAAAATATAACCTGCCAATAAGTAGTAAATAAAATAACAGTATCACGCAACAGGGTATAATAAATAAAGACAAATATTCGCCAATATTGAGTCCCATTGTGACGTCTCGTAAGCCTACAGTTATTTATCGGAGATTCCAGTGGCTGGAGGCAACATTCTTTTACTATATCATGCGTAAATAATGTATTATTGGTATAGAAAATATCAGTTGCTTTTGTTATTATGATTTTGATGGTTATATGGGTCAGAGGTACTTGTGTTGCGACATCAGTAAGCTAGTTCTTATCTTGTTACTCTTGATTACGAGATTTGGGAATACGAGAATTACGAGAATTGGTTTCTTTTGTAAGAGCATGTTTGGGAAGGATTTTAACCGTTTTCTACTTTAAATGAATTATATGTTTTGAGAACCGATACACACGCACGGTTTTTAATAAAAAAAATGCGCAGGTCTGCACAAATCTCCTTTGATTTTTTTTGTTTTTTCCTCCATAAAACATTTCCCGTTTCTTGAAGATAATTTTATAAAAACAAGAAGTCGATTTGGTGGAACCGTTCTTCAGTTCTACGCTTAGCAACACACTTGGCGGTACAATGTTAAATAAACGAGGATACCATGAGGTACTCGACTCCAAAAGAGATCTGTGGAACAATAATCAATTGCAGTCTATTAAGATTTTATAACAATATTTGTTTCTTGTAGACATTAACCTTTGCTTTACACAAATATGAAGCAGCATACAATTTCACGACACGTACAAATGTCGTCGACCGTTCTACCGCTGTATTTACCTTTTCTCTTCAAGGCAATAGAAACCTGATGTTACTAAGCTCTTTCAAGTAAATTAGCTTCCAATACTTGTCCTTTAAACGTTTGCTCTATAAATATTTACTCTGCGAATTGGAATTTAATTCTATTGAGTTTTTAGGGATCCGTACCTAGAATGTAAAAACAGAACCCTATTATTTAGCCTCCGATGTCCTTTTGTCCGTCTATCCAGACTGTCATCAGACTGTATCTCATAAACCGTATAGCTAGGAATCTGAAATTTTCACAAATTAATTACGTTCTTCCGTTGCCGCCATAGCTATAAATACTAATCATAAAAAGAATACATACAATAAATGTGTTGTTTTCGTATTTTTTTGGTACGAAACCCGCCGAGCGTTAGTCCGACTCCCACTTGGCCAGTTTTTTATATAACGTTTGTGGCCAAAAATTCAATAAGCGAGAAGTTATTTGTAAGGTCTGAAGGCACAGTCGCGAGATTATTTAAAGGTCACGTTTCTGATTGACGTTTGATATGAAAACTTTGTTTGATTGATTTTGAGAGGCTTTTGTGATAGAAACTTGTTAATAAAGGCTCATTCAAATAACTTTTGTACCTACACGCAGATGATGTTCATTGCTTCATTGGTTTTTATTATGTTTATGGTTGTGTATAAAATTTTGAAAATCTTGTGTTTTTACTTACTTCTTCTAATGGATGTATGCTGTTATTAAATTAAAAAAAAACATGTGGCAATTTTAACCTTGTAACAGTTTTCTCCAAACAAAACATAGGAATTGGAACACGATATGTTTTCAATAAATTGATCAGTTGCATATAGATAATTGCAGTGCATATAAAGTTTGAAATAAATAACATTCTGTGATTTTTGTGTGTATAATAAAAAAAATTGATTAATACTATCAGCATATTTTAACTTCCATTTCGCCAAAGTTATAAATCTTTATATCCCACATTCAAGATGTTCATAAAACTATAAAAATAAATCGAAACGATTCGAGTCAAATCGATTCCATCTTCAGTCAACTTGTAATATCCGTTGGCACGTCATTTCGATCGTTGATACGAACTTTGATATCACTTCCTGCACAGAGGGTTAATCAATTTAGTTTAACCCATCGATGATTGCTTAATCATGGAGCTGATGGGATTGATGGGAAAACTATTTTGCTATGGAAATTGGAATAAGAGTGTAATAACTATAAGTATATTATATATCAAATTATATATATATAATAAAAATTGGCCAAGTGCGAGTCGGACTCGCGCACGAAGCATTCTGTAACAGCTATAAAAAAAATTGAAAAAAAACACGTTTATTGTATGGGGACTCCCCTTAATATATATATTTTTTTTATTTTAAACATTTGTTGTTATAGCGGCAACGGAAATACGTCATTTTTGAATATAAGTGGTACTTAAAGAACATTTTTTATGATTTGAACGCTACCGACACCGCAGAGGCGATCATACTAATATTATAATTGTGGAAGTCTTTAACAGCTAAACGCTTGAATCGATATCCGAGAAATTCTCATAGATGGATAAAATCATTACCAAAAAACAACATTTATAATCCAAATTACACGTGAACGAGTTTGCCAGTGTGACCAAACATGAACTAAATAATGTCGATCGAATATGAATTTCACGATAAATTAAATCACTTACACCGATTTGCTTTAGTTTGACGTGCAAATACATTTGAATTAGATTCGAGAGTACTAGCTAATTTATCTGAAGTGATTACGATGTATTCGAATTAAGGGCTTGTGGTTTGACCTCAATTAAATTGTCAATGTAGATTGATATTAGGTTGTATTGAATTATCTACGTGACATGTCTATTATGCTTGTAATTTGCGTATATAAATACACATTTAGATAATATTATGTCCAAATATACATATATAACACTTATTAACGGCATGCTTTGGAGAAGAAGTGTTAATGAGAAAGAAAGAGATTCACTGTCATTGGGCAGATCAAAATGCTGTCATTAAGTATCAAGTCTTGCTATTGTCAAAGTGTGCGAATCTGCACAAAGTATGTGCATGTACATACATAATAATATATGCTTCAAAATAAAAGTGCAAGCCAAAAAAGACTCCTAAAGCGCGGTAGCTATTGGCAATTTTATTATCAAAACCTGTACCTCAATTCTCTACCACTATCGACTACCGACAACCGGCTAGCTATCGAAATTTTGACATATAGAATGTACTGCCAAAATGTTTCCTACGATACCCGTCAGAGGCGCTGATCAGATTTTCATACAAAATTTCTCGATGACAGTTCGGTTGTCGGTAGTCGATAGTAGTAGAGAATCGAGGCACTGATCAGCGCCCCTAGAGGATGCCGTAAAAACTAATTGTACCTATTGGATAACAATCTCGATAAACCACGAAAAAAAATACGAAAGAAAAAAGTAAAATAAGGTAAAATATTATTTAACACACACAAATCGACTAGCTGTAACGTCAAACGCGACCACATTCAAACGAACTCAGAAGCAATCACTGGAACACAAATAAAACTGTGACAGCGCCTGCCACATAAAGACTTTTCGCTTTTAAAGCAATATCCTGCACGCGTTATTGGGAAAACCTCTGTAATAGAAATTTCCTCATTATATACCTTTGAGAGATCTACTATGAAATATTTCAGTTGGAGAGTTGATTATAATATAGTGTGCGGCATTTCCTAGTTTATTATACCTGTGCTTGATATCGCTTCCGTATTCCAAATAGCTATTTGGGGAAAGATAATTTGCCTGCTAATTTTATTACACTCGGTTTTGCAATACATTATTATTTCATCTTTAATACGTATATTTTTATCTCATGAATACTCATTCGCAATTTCTACAAACTGAACCTTAGCTAACTCAACTAACTACCTAAAATTTAAATCATTGGTGGTCTGAAAAAATCCTTTAAATCTTTATGTTTTTTAAAAACATAACTTGTAAAGTTTTTATTTTTATTTTAAGGCTGCTATTACACTGTCCCAAAATATTCTGTCCCCTTAAATAAATAAGAAGTAAACCATGAACATCGCTCTCTTGGGAAATATAGCCCCTTCATAAAATAAATATTTATACAAAGATGTGTCACCTGTTTAAAAATTGTGTTTATTGCATGCCATCTTTGCATTCTATGTGGAAGGCTTTGGATGTAACGTTCCAAGTATTTCAATATTGCACTCCGTATATTACGAGTAGGTAACTTAGTAGCGGGTACTTCAAAAGTATGCATCAAGTAATAATTTTTATGATATTCGTGAGGTTTCTGCGAAGAAATATAAAGGGTAAGGAACCCTTATAATATTGGTATTATTATTATTAAACTTGGTATTTTTTCTAGTGCGTTAGGCAGATGCCAAAGAACGAATCTTGTAGCGATCTCTTTTCTTCCTTGCATTACATGTCATATGGTTATAGTTACCTATCGTAACTAACATGAAACACTAAATCGTGACAAAAATAGAAACCTACCTATTTATATATCTTGTCGGTAATGTTTGGATGCTAAATAAAGTCTCAACAATTTATATGAAAATAATGGACAAAACAGTACACTTTTCTTTATATATTTTTCTGTTCTACAACAAGGGGAACTTGTTCAGTACTATTCCTCAAGGACCTTATATTTCGTTTGACAACAAATACCTTCATTGATACAGTAGCAATCTGGATCTTGGAATAGTGCCCGCTACGTAACGATGTACACGTATCACGTGGGATAAGTCACCGATGCCGATGTAACATTCGAAGCGCAGCTATCGGGCCTGTCTCGGGAATCACTGACAAATTGCACGTTCACTTGAAGAAGGGCGTAAGATGAATTTACGGTGTGAGCAGTTAAGATGTTTTTATGTTAAGACTAGGTACCGACATGACATTAAAATGAGGCCGATGTTAATATATTATATCATTGTTTTTCCGTTCTTTGGTAATCTATTAAAAATAAAGTCTAGTAAGTACTACCTAGAGATTATTCCTTAATTCGTTACGTATGTTTAATTATTTGTAAAAGTGAATCTATAGTATTAGAGAGTGTTTACTCAAGACCAAACTATTAAGTTTTACATTTAGAATAACTAAGAGACATAATTGAGTGTTCCAACAATTCGAACTATCTAAAATACCTTCCAGAAAGCAATTCAACAATCAAATTAATTAATCACAATTCTACCTTGAATTCCGAATATTCATTCCGACATTGCTCAATGCAGGGAAATCTCCAATTAGAGTTAAACCATTTTACTAATAACCGCTGTTCACACGTGCAATTCTCATCGACGATTTTGGTGAATCGGATTGCTGGTGTACTGCAACCGACCGTTGGGCCTAACGTGAAAATTAATTGGTAGGCTCAATGCTTCACTGCGCTGTGGCTTCGTGAAATAATTATAGGGCACACAATGTACTGTTATGGCCGTTGCTAGGAAATATTAAGTAGGGATTGCCTGGGTGATCTAGGTCATGTTATCGGCTTTGTTGTGATCTAGGATAAATTACTTAGCTGTAGACGTACATAATTATCTAATAAACCAGCTAAGGTATTACAATCTCATTGGATTGTATTGTCTTTTCCGTTAAATTGATGCAATTGTGTTGTAGATTTATTATATGTTTAGATGCTTTACTGGATTTCAATATGGAGAAGCCGGTATAGCCATTGATTCTTGTTTATCATTCGTATTTCATACTGACTGTAACACCGAGATTATAAGTGGCAATTAATTTACAACTTACAAGTTGCATACATATAATTTAAAGTTCAAATATCATTTATTTCTAGTAAACAAAGCCACAGAACAACATTATAAATGTACAAACATAAACCATATACACTTATACAAAATTCTAGGAAACTTCCACGTGAAATTTTCATCATTACCGAATCTAGAACAAAAGTTTATCTCGAGCATTTCACTTCGCATTGCACGTACGTTTTAGCCGAATGCACTCTGAAAAGGGTGGAGTCCCATTATCACGTGGTTAGGCGTCTAATCGAACGGAAGTGGCGCAATATCCGAGACGAAGACTGTCGCTATTTCAACACGAGTTAGTCTTAATGCATTTCCGATTTCTATGGCACCTACGGTTGTTTTGAATTGGAATGTGTTTGCAACTTAAATGTTCTGGGAAGTGGCTTAAATATCAAATCCTGGATAAGACGGAATTCCTACTACTACCAATATTTTCATATTATTTCTGTTTCTTAAGTGGCAAAAGGGTTAACAATTTTAAATTAAGTTTCAAACAACAACGTTTAAACATTTTAAAATGTGATACCACAAAGTATTTTATATCAAAACAGAAGAAGAGAATACCATCGGCTATTAAATTTAATTCGCGAGTGGTTATAGTATTCTGAAACGATAATTACTCATGCCGCATATCGGCAAAAATAAACCGTCCAATTTATTGAAATACGCGCTCTTCATATAAAAATATACGTGAACTTACGTAAAATTTCATAAAAGAGAGCTGATGAAAACTCGTGCGAGGTAAATCAAAAAACTGTTTTTAAAAATCTCATAAATCAAAAAGGCTTCATATTTCCCACAGATTACATTTTACACAGCTTAAAAATATTACATTTAAAACTTAATCTCGTTTAAAATATGGAAAGAAATTGACACAATCATTTCGTGCGTGAACCGTGTTTTAAAATTTTATATTTATCGACAGTTGCCTGTGCCTTACGGATACCGTTTTAAAAAAAAAGCACTGTTGAGTCTCTGGAATTTCATATAAAGAATTTTATGCTTCATATGAATAAAGAATCATTGTGATGACACTTTTGCGCTCATTACCGGGAGGTACAATTAAAATTGTTGCGAGGACATTTTGCAGATATTTGCGAAACTTTTTTAAACAATAGGAATGAGTTTTATAGCAGTGATATTCGAGGATGTTTACTGAGATATTTTCATAATCAAATTGATGACAAAAATATGTCAGTATTTATTTATTTAACACCGATATTAATAGTACTTATCAGATAACTATGATTGAATGTTGAATAGTCGCTTGTTCACTACGCTCTGATTTAATGAGCTAGCATACTAGGTATCGGATCTTTTTAGGAATCTGTTGAAAAAAGAGTTAGACGAAAATAACCTGTCTGTATCTACAGTTAACACATGTCACACTAAACTATTTCCTAATAGAAACAATTTATATAAACCTATCATCTAATCTGGTTTTAACTACCATACATAATAATGATTCCACTACTCAATTATGACTCTTCGTAGAACTAATAAAGCGAATGCAAAATTGAATCGTTAGTCCACGTTCTGCATCCCACAGTAAGATCTAGATTGCTATTTCTATACGACACGTAATAACGGAGTAATAACCTATTTCCGAGAACAACCGCTTTCATCTCGTGAGGTGACGGCTACTAATAAATGTTACCTAACATAATAGGTATATGTCAAAGGTAACACGCAATAACATTTTGTGAATTGTTATTCGTTTTGTCCTTGTTCCCGAATGTTAGAAAATTGAAGGCATTTTTACTATGGTCCCACATACGTAAATCCAGAGGACCTTACATAAACATTTAGACAAATATTTCATAAATTTATCTTTAACAACGAATACAAACGTACACAACATATCAAACCTTAGCTAAGCAGTGGAACATAGAAACAAACTGATAAGAAATAAAATGTGTATGTAGGATACTATAGAAGATACTTCACCATCAAGAACATCAATAAAAATTATAAAACAAAGTACCCTCGCTAGATCTATTTGTTTATTTGCGACAAACTAAAAATCTGATAGGATTTTCATACGGTTTCACCGTCAGTTTGCGTGATTTCCGACGAAGGTTTAAGTGTATGATTGGTAATGGTTTATCTATGTCACTCAGGCAAAGCCTAAGTTTAATTTATAGAAAAACAAACAATACCTAGTAACATAAAAAATATCGTTATTTTGATCCATATTTTTGTGCGTTTATTATTCAAGGGATGTTATCAACATCCTCATTCATTTATTCCGACATTTCGTGATTTATCTTCGAACAAAAAAAAAGAGTAATTAAGCGTTTTTGTACCAATTTCCTTATTTTTTTCGCCTAACGTTGCTATCCTTAAGCGATTGATTAATTGCGGCCATTACTGCGTTACTGAATGTCGCATTTACAGATTACAATATAAATGATTTCATACAATTTTATTTTTCCAGGTTAGAACTTCCTTAATATATTTTTCTCAGTTTGAAACACGTCTCCTAAGTTTAAGCGTATTAAGGCACAATTTAGGTAAGTTGAGTCTAGTTTAAATCTCTCTATGTCACATTAGATGCTACTTGCAGTAGCTTTGATTGAACACAAGAAGCAATCCTAACAGTCTTTGTAATGGTTTATTTTATTTCAGACCATTTTGTTATAATTTCGTACAAATTATTTAAGGTAACCTAGAAAACATTACCCAAAAAGTGCCTATCAAATATAATTCCCAAAGGTCCAAAACAAATCACATTAAAATAATACTATAAAATAAACATTATTCGCCAATCGCCGAATATTTCCTTCTCAAATCAAGTCTAACAGAATGGCTAATTTAAATATGTAAATATGACCTAACGGAGGCTCTGCTGTATTTCAAAGGTACAATATAATATGTATGAGTCCACTGAGACAAAGTTAGATTCAGATCATTTGGTATTGGTCAGTATGTTGACCGCTGGGTCAATTATTTTAAGTGTTAAATGATTTGGATGTAAAATTATTCGTATATGTCTGTGTATTCAGAGGTACATTCGTTGTTTATCAGTTGTTTTGTAACTAAACAACTAATAAACAAACTAATATAGAGGTATAACAAGCACTGCTTAGTTTGAAAAAAAAATGAATCCTAAACCAACGAAAAGAGTATGTTTTTTGCTTTTAATTTACTCCTAGACTCTCTGAATTAAATTCACACTTTTTAATTTACACATTCACATTTCCATTTACATCAATTCTGTCGCCTCAAACCCCGATTAAAACTACTATCAATCAGTGTATTTATCAATATCTGCAAAAGGGAACATTTTAAATACATATTACTTTTTTACACATTAACACAATATTCTAACCATTTTAAACACACGCACACGGTTTTATTCTCGCGATGAAATACTTACTTACTTAGTTAACGTACAAACTTAGTTATAGTCAGATAAGGCCTTTTTGTCTATCGTATATGGTTTAAAAACCAAACTTCCGTGTGAGATGCGTTTAGCTTCCACCGAAATAAGGAAGGGAAAAATAAGGAAAAAAATCAAAGTTACTGTTATCAGACTCATATGGTAGAAAAACCGTCGTTTCTGTGATTTTGCACCTCAAAAGGCGCAATAAAAAAATCCGACGAAGAGAAGAGTGCGGGAGATTTAATCTTCGTTCGTTGTGTGTGTACCTTCTATAAATATTTACGAGACGATAACGCGAACGTTATTGGAAAATACTAAATGCTCCAGCATTTTTCAGCTGCGGATTCGAAATGGAAATATTCGTTTTTCCTATAGCTAAGTAAGTTAATAAATAGCACTCGGCTGAGAATAAACTTAATACAGCAATCGTTGAATGTTATTATTTTATTTATGTCCTATATGATGATATTGGTTGCTGCCTAACCCTTATAGCAGACTGTGATTTTATTACGGGTATTCATGACCATTGTAACAAGAGTAAACCAGGACAGAAGCATGAAAAACAACGATAAGTATTTTAAGTACGAATAATTTTGTGTAGTAAACAACTAAATAATTGAAAATATACAATTAAGCATGCATCAGAGCTGGCTCAGAAACAATTACGCATTATTTTCTATTGGGGTTTTGAGAGTTACGAACCGAAAACTCTCAATTGCAAGATAGGTATAACTTTGGTAAGGATTCCAAATAAAATCTCGACTTTATAACACGGAACCCTGACAACTACTATATTTCTACACAGAACACATATTTCACGCAAGTTTATAGGCTGTTTACTGTTCAATCGCCGTAATAAATCCACACAAAATAAAAAACTATTGGGAATAACACAATATTTTTACTTTTCTTGTAAATAACGTGTCGAATAACTGTTTGCTTGGTTATAAATAAAACGATGTCTTTATAAACGGTATTAGCTAAACAACAAAAGTTCTAAAAGGGTATTATTTTTTCTATAAAAACTATCTTATATTTGCCGCTAATTTATGTAACTACTACAAAATATACGATTACTTCGGACAGCTTTTTTAACTTGATTAAGAAGTACGTAGAAGCTTGATTTAATGTGTAAGCAATCGTTAAAATGTCTATACAACACAATGAGTTTTATAAGTTCAATAAAAAAACATAACACATTAAAGAATATAACACCAATTGTTAAGCTTAATATTCGTAGAAAACAGCACTCGCACAAAATATGTAGGTCATGACTCATGAAGCAATAATTTACACAATTCGTTTTACATCATCAACATTGTTAAACGCATTAATTGTCTTCTCTGTTACTCCACTTCAATTATCATAAGTGTGAGAGAGATATCAAACCGATCCATTGTACTTCCAATAATGATTACAATCCAGTGTTTGTTTCTCGAGCTCATCGCGGCCTCACTGTGAAATTGTTTACGCAATCACATGTAATTATCTGTCGGTTTACTCACAAATTCGTACAATAATTACGGTCTGCTGGTGGGAATTATGGGTTGATGTTAATTAACCCATATTTGGTACGCTCATTTTTGTTCCGTCAATATTTTGCCTTCATTTGAGATGTGATATAGTAGGGATGTTTATGAATTATTTTCTGTTTGAGCATTTCAAGGGCATAAAATTACTTGAATTTTGAAATGACGTTACTTAGAATAACTGGCCTAATGACAAGAAAATTTATTTGTTTAATAGGTTACACAACATTGATACAGTTTATAGAATCACCCCAAAGTTTAAGTCACTTAAGTACAATTTAACTGCTCTCAAGAAATTGAAGAAAAAAAATATAAAAGTGCTTTAAACAACTTAAGTTGTAGTAAGAAAGAGTGCGATACCTTAATAACAAATTACTTGATTCAATCTTGCAGAAACTGATTACTCAAAAGCACTATATTTTAAACAGACGTAAGCTGATTCCAAAAGAGAACTTGCAAGAGTGACAAAGTAACAACATTATGTCTACAAGTGCTACAAGCGCTACGTGTCGTAGCGCGTAACCGCTACGATTGCTACGTGTGGTTAGTCATCGATCGTCTACGGAAGTTTGGGTGAGTCGATGTAAAATGAAATTACCGTCACGTGTAAGTAAATTATGGTTAACGTGTAACGTCGCATTAATTTCATTGATATACACAAATACGATAAATCATTTACTACTTATGTCGCGTTGGCGCAATTTTGCAAAGACAATAATTTCCAAAAGTTGTTGACTTTAATCAGTCTGCTACATAAATATTTTTTCCCATTACTGTCTTTGCTGAACGATTGTCTTCTTACGAAATGAGAGTGGGGTTTGATCTCAAGTCTACCATGCTAGCTAAGTGTGGGGACGTCTCATTCCTTAAGTACCCTTAATGATCTTCTATCAAATCTACCTAAAAGTAACCTCTTAGGTAGGACTTTTAACATTAGTATTTTTTGCTATTACTACAATATATCAAAGGATTTCCGATCTGCTTTCACTTTTTGAACCAAAGTACGCCTGGCTGGTTGCAATTAAATATCTCGCTCTATTTAATCGACTCGCCATACATTACTCTGCGTCCATTAATACGGTACTTTGGACCCTCATACGCAGAAATACGTAAAACAATAAATAAATGCGTTTTCACAGTTTACGGTCTATAAAATTTGGTACGATTCGGCGAAGTGAGAGACTGGCTGGCTATTGAGTAAAAATTTTTTTTTAAAAATTGTGTGATAGCTATTTTGTATAAACACTGTCCCCGCAATTTTTGAGGCTTCGTTAAATATATACTAGACTAGCTGACCCGCGCAACTTCGCTTGCGTCACCTAAGAGAATGGGTCAAAATTTTCCCCGTTTTTGTAACATTTTTCGTTGCTACTCCGCTCCTAATGACCGTAGCGTGATGTTATATAGCCTATAGCCTTCCTCGATAAATGGGCTATCTAACACTGAAAGATTTTTTCAAATCGGACCAGTAGTTCCTGAGATTAGCGTGTTCAAACAAACAAACAAACAATCAAACAAACAAACTCTTCTGCTTTATTATATTAGTATAGATGTAATATGACGTAGCTTCATTTGTATATACTGCCGAGCAAAGGTTTGTACTGTCGATACTATTTAGCCATTTAATTAACGAATAATAGTCACTATAATACTGTATGCACAAGGTTATAAATATTTTAATTAAAATTTTTAGCCGTTTGTGGGCTTTCGATTCGTCCATGAATTAGTTAAAAAATACTAACAACTATAGTTTTTGGTGTGTTAGTTGGTTAGCCAGCTCTCGACCACTTGCTTCTATGTTATATGATCTTCTACAGAATTATATAAACATTTGCAGAACAACAACGCAGCACCTACATAAGCAAAATGCAAGCTACCTTGAGCCTTTAAAACATATATTTTATACAAAAGTAAATCCTTTGCTGCGATATACCAAGATATTTCAAGTGCATTTTCCTTGTCCGGTGTTATGATGAAATGTTCCTTTTGACACAATATAACGGGGATTTTGTACGCTTTTATAACAAAATATATTTGGAAAGTTCCTAAAGTATCAAGACAGGAAAGCAAAGGTTTCCTTTTGTACCTGTTATGAAGTGGTTAAACTGCAATGCGATAAAACTAGCGATTGTCTCATATCTGAACGAATAGAAACATTGTGTACAAACTCACGAAGTTAAGTATAAATTATTTAGTTATACTTAAATGCTGTTGAATTTCTGTTATATGATTACAGCGCTAACTTTAACAAATATTTAAACGGTAATAAAACACAAAATTCGTACTTTTCATATGGTAAAAACTAAAATCCCTACGCATAGTCACACTCGCAAGAAACATTTCAAAATATACAATTAGCAACGGTATAGAAAATAACGGAATAAAGTGCTGCATATTCTAATTGAAATCAATTATGAGCACAAAAAACATAACATGACAATAGAACAGCAAGTTTCTGTGGATATACCTCTGTTCATTTTTAAACGTGAACACAAATTCTAACGTCCGTTTTGTTCCACTCTGCTAGTTGATTATGTTTGCACTCAGCCTCCCTTGTTTTATGAACGAATAGGTTACTATGCCACTTTGTGTATGAACTGTTGGCATGGTCGTTAACACACAACAGCTATGTGAAAAGTTTGAAATATTTAAGTAACTTTCAAACGATACTGTATTTATTTCCACACATTAATCAGTTTGAGGGCACTCCTATTAATTTGTAGTTTAGTAATCATCTTGATTTTATAAAACTTATAGCGAATGTTGCTAAATTTAAATGATTTTGTTCCTTTTTGTTTGCAACTGTATTTGCTTTCCATAATTGAGATTCGTTCGTCTACCTTATCACATTGATCATTGATACTCCAAAAAACCCTTCACTTTCCAAATGCTTTTTACCTTTCCCATAGACGTAACACATCACGTTCACCAAAAATTACATCCGTACAATATTTTCTTCTCTATTTATAACTAGTGATGAATTATATTATAGACATAAGTAATACACATCGGTCGTTGGCGGGTTCCAATTCAATTTACGCCACTGTCCATCCATCTTCGCAAGCCTTTCAAATATAAGAACATTCCTTCAACCCACGTTCAAGACGTGTAAAGCTGTGTACTCATATACGGTTTTACTTTATAGTTTTACTCGAACAGTAAGTAGTCCACGAGAGAATAAACCCGAAGACTTGCATCGTATAGAATGTACTAAAGAGTTTTATTTAAGCGTGATTTTATATCCAACATGTTTGCGCAATCGAGCTATATTCTTTACAATAGAAACCTCGAATTGTACGTTCGGTAGTCCACACATTGAATTTTACTTGTTTCCGTCTAACCAATGGTAACTATGAAATAACATTGCAGTAATACTTTAGTATTATTTAATAGTCCCTAAATGTTAGTTGCTTACTCGACGCGATTGCTCGATCATGATCCAAACTATGTGTATAAAGCTTTAGAAACTCAGTCAAGACTTTTACGCATCATTTTATACATAAAAAATGTCTTTAATAAATGTTATACGATATATTAAATTTAATACCAACTTAAATTGAGAGCTTCATAATGTTTCAAGTGCTTTGATGTCGTTTCTCGAAAACTGTTATCGTTTTACGAACATTTCGGGCTTAATGTAAAAATTTCGTGACGACGAAATGCTATACTTTTTTGCGCCATTAATATTGTCACTCACTTTATGAATATTAGATTTTTATATTGCTTATTATAAATTAATACTTATAATGTATTTGTAAGCTAATAAGTAATTACGTAATTTTTTTTTTATGTTATATTTTCTTTAGCTGTAGCTGTAGTCAAGTACATTTTCGGTTTTCGAGCAATGTTATACATTCAGATCAGTTACGTCTGCTATCATGTTCACAGACAAAGTTAACCATGAAATGTCACTATGTTCTCCAAAAAAAGTGACTGCTCCATCAAGGCTAGAGAGACCTAGATCCATCTTAATAGACTCATATCAACTTAAAAACACGGATTTAAGAACCTATTTTAGTCTCTCAAAACAGTCCGTTCTATATCTGGTAAAATTCAGTCGGTTCGATTAAGTGCTATAATAATACATCTTATACACCTCTGCTTATTGATACCTATTATCTTTGTACTCGTATGTATTTGAATACTTTAATAAACAACTCGATACGTATAAGCCTTTTAACATTGAATGACTTTGTCCATAAGATGATTCAATCTCTTTATCGTATCTTATATCATGCATGGTGTGATTGATGGTGTATTCATATAAGGGAGTATGGGACCAGGCACGTGAAGATTGATCCGTTGTTATACCAATAATAACAGCGTCAATATCTGTAAGGTAGAGTAATTTATGTTTGTGTAGAAAGCGTTGATGTGGTAATAGATTCGCAAAAAAAAAATTGTTAGAGTAATAATAATTATGATATTACAATGATATCAAACTTGTAAGCCCAATGGTCCGAAATAATCTTGGCAGGACTAAAAGAAAACATGGAGAAAGTTGACATCGGGTCGGCAAAATCAATAAACTGTCATTGTTAAAGCAGTGAGTATGACTTCACTTCACCACAAAAGGTCACGAGATCTATTCTGGTTTAAACAAAATCTAAAATAGGTTTCTGTTATAATGCCAGCAAATTGTGTAAAAAAATAGCATACATTCAAATATCACATTCTGAAACGGTCAAATAGCCAATAAAAAACTACTTTATAGTTAGCCGTTTACATGAAAAATAGATTAAAATAAAAGTTACAGTTTCGATCTTACAAGAATATAAGAATTGCGAAAAGTATCGAGCAGGCTTTAACTTCGATAGACTATAAGTCTTCAAAGGAAATTGTTCTTGAATCTTGATACAGCTTATAGACGGTAGTTAAAGACCTGTCAATATTAATGGCCTCTTAAGATATCTGAGACTAAAAGGTTTCTGTGTACATTCTTTTTCGAATTTGGGCTTATTTTTGGAAATATAATGCCTAAAATTATATTACATTATAAGCATTTATGGACTAATGACATAACTGTGTACTTAATGCTTAACCTGGTTTTAGCTACAAAAATAAATCTTCGGTATTGATTATATCGACGTACATACGTTTCTTTACAGCCTCTCATTTAAAGATTTTATCTATTGATGATTTTCAACGGTAGTACAATCTTATTAGCCCATACTGCTAATGGAGTGAGATACAGGTACATAACCCTCTCAAGATCGGACCTCAACAAGGAGATGTCAAGTGAGACACACTAGGGGGCTTTATTGAGGTCCACACCATCGTTGTATTCAATAGATGGTTATCGGGATGAGTTTCTAGTGTTCACATATATTCCACTATTTTTCCAATTAGACCAAAGGGTCTATTAAGTTTCTCAGTTGACAACTATTTGAATCTGTACATTGATTTTTCTCTTAGATTATGGGGAATTTACACGTTACGACAAAGCAGCAATGTACTGAATAGTGACCATCACTTCGACGTACACTAGTTGTCTACTGAGATAGATAATACGCATATAGGGGTGGGCTGGTACTATAATGAATTTTAGGATATTTTATAGTATTAGCTATCTACTTATATTTCTGGTACATATTTTTACGATTACGAAGGAAGGCATATTTGTACAACCATTCGCAATAAACGTTTACGATACATGTACATTGTATCAATATTGTAGTATTTTGATTGGACACTAAAACTCCAATTGTGTTGAGTTGAAACAAAGGTGTATTACTGAAACCATAACTTTTTATCGAAACTCGTAAAGATGTCTTCATTGTACACTTCAAAACTGATTTTGTTGCAGATATTATTATTTTTTCTTGTAATTTTTTGTATCGGATGTACAGCTGGGTTGGCTTTTATACCCTTTTTACCTTTTCTTATCTTTCGCGTTTTGAGGCCCTTTGACATTTCCCAGCCTATTTTGTTTGATGTCTTTATCAAAATTTTTTATTTTAAACTTAAATTACCGACTTTAGTAAATGTAAACGACCTTTCGTGACATAAGTATATGTTTATTTAATAAATTGTTTGAAGAATGATAAGAAATAAGCTATTTTTCTCTGAAAATTGAAGAGATTACAAGTTTGACTGTATATTAAGGTCTGTTTTATTCTTAGTGAATGCTGTTTTTTGATTGTGACCTATTTATAGTAACTACTGTATGACAAGATGCAATGAAGGATACAATAAAACAAAGGAATTTTGTAAGAATCGTACCATGTGTTCGTCGTTCTTTTATTTCGGTCTACACCTATGAGCATAAGACGTGATTTTAAGTAGGTATGTATATACTCGTCAGTCAGAAAGAAAACCTACTTATTTGAAAATAACACGTAACTTCCAATGTATTATAGTCACGTATCAAATGACAAAATCGTTCAAGAATAAAAGCTTGTTACGTAAAGCTTTTAAAACGAGACGCGAGACTTGAGAGATACTCTGTTCAGTGTATTTGATACTCTTTAAATATATTTTGTAATTGTGTCTTAGTGGAGTTCAACACACTTTTCAAAGAAAAGCACTGCAGTAAACTATTTTTTTGCTGCGGAGACCTTCAAATTGCAAAATAAAATCGGATCACTAGGCTTCACAAATATTCACAAAAGGTCATATTGTCACTAGAAAATGTAGAAATAGATGCCACAAAAACACCATTTTTTTACCCGAGAAACCTTTTCATTCAATCGAAGCCGCGAATACAAGTTAGTGACATAAATACGACATTCAAATTTTAAACTAAATTAGTTCTTGTCACATACATACGTTAGAGGCGCTGTATGATGTGTAATACATTTCCCCAAAAATATACATGTGTATTGTGTAGATACTACATTTCACAAATAACATAATTCCGAAAAATGTCCAACCTATTTTCCATAACGAGGAAGTCAACAGCTGCGACGTAATTTCTCATTCCAGCGTCCCAGAATTAGTCCCCATAGACCGTCGCACATTTTCCCGCTTGTGTGCACATTGCATAATAGAAACACGCCGATAGCTATAAATCCTGGTACACACACTTCCTATTACCACCGGGTAGAGCCCAATGGACCGAAACAACGTAAAAGCGCTAGATTTTTTCACGTATTAAGCGACGAATTTTCTTTATTCTCTAGCCCGGTGTGAATTATTGTTCAAATGTTAGACGTTGGCGTATTTAGAGCAAGCTAAACTTGTAAACTAATTGTGAAACAAATGACCTTTGCTTTGTTTGCGAAGAGAACATTCGTTTTTATACTCAAGAGTTTCATAACGTGAGTTTTATTGAACAAAATCAGCCATAATATGACGATCATTCTAAGCGTTCTCTCTTAAAATTCTCCTCCATTCTCAGTTAGGTAAAATAAAAGTAAATCTATAAAAATAAAATCCTTTCTCCAAAGCGATAAAAACCTTCGCGCAATCACTTCCTATCTCACCCAAATCGCCCAATGGTCCGAAATAACGTTTCGTGGAAAAAAAATCTGGATTTTCCCAATTTCCAAGTGGTGCAAAACTATTGATATTTTATGGTTTATTTTCCTCGTTAGTGCGGATCGGGTATCGAAATTGGCACCTCGTTTATAAACTTGAAATCCGGAGCCAATTTCTATAGGGGAATGGTCGTTGACAGCGACGATTTGTTTGAGCAAAACTTACAGGTATGGCGCGAATAAATTGCTGTTTGCAGTTTGGTGAAAGGCTTATACAAAATTGTGGGAAATTCAATTAATTTTGTATTCGGTATTGGGGTTATGTATTTTATGAGAGAGATTTTAATACATTCTTTGAAAGGAGATTAAAATGTAAAAAAAAATAACGGGTCGCTATAAACATATGGTGTATAAGCAGGGATGTTGAGACATTTCGTAATTTCGTACTGTTTTTAAAAGAAAAGTTAAATTTATAAAGCTTACGAACTGTACTAAAATACCACAAAAACTATTAAAGCATGAATAACTAATCTGAAGTCACGTTTACACCTGAAAACTCAACAATATTTTGAAACAGTTTTCACGTGAACTAAAGTATCCGAGAACAAATTAACAGCATCAAATAATAGACAAACTTTAAACAAAGTACTGAAACAATTACTTAAATAGTGTACCAAATCGGCTCAAAGTTTGCTTTTCTAAGGCTCTTCATATTCGAACTACAAAATTCAGATGTTAATGAATAGGTGTTGTAAATAATAGTTCCTTGTTTGAGCCCAATTTACTGTTTCGTATTGTTTTATTTTGGGAGTAGAAATTCTTCAAACAACGGTCCGGATTTAGGTCTGTTACAAGTTTAAGGTCTGGTTTTCTTGGTATTGGACTGAATAAGGCGACGTTGCTTTAACTTGCTGACTTCTGTATTGAAGTGAAGTTGCTGTAACTAAATTTTGAATATTTGTCTACTGAATACAATATTGCACAAGTCTTGGGCTACTTAGTCCGTATAATACAAAAGCCCTATTTCCTAGAACAGCAGACACAAAATGTTTCCAAGATATGGACTTTTGTTTCTGAAAGAAAATATTTCGGGATGTTATAAATGTAAATGTGTACTAGACTCTAATAAATTACGTCAAAACAGAGTGACCGTATGGCGTGACTTGTGATAAGATAGTTAAGTTATTGTCACGTGTTACTTATCTGTTCTTAAATTTACAAATGTATATGTCAATTTCATATACAGCAAATTATGTACTTGTGCTTAGTGCAGGAGAATGATAAAGGGAATTTCTTATTGCAAGAGGCAACTTTTTGCCCTTTAGAACCGAGGGTAGCCGCCACCCAGAAATGACTTATTTCTATTTGAAAAACATTACGAGTAAAAACCCCGACAATTGTTCGCAGCTGTTAGGTCAAACAGTGTTATTTATTAACTTTCTTTTCCGATAAATTCTCTATAATAGGTCGGGGTCAGCTATTGCTTTAGCGATGTATGAGAGTTCGATCGTTAAATAAAATTCATGAGTTCAATACTAATATTTCCGGTACTTTAGTATGATCTTGATTTCAAATTTTACTTGCGATAATTTTGGTTTAAAACAATAAATTGTGATACTAATTAATCCTATTTTTAGAATTGTTTTGAAGTTGATTTCAATGACATTTTTACAGTCAGTTTATTAATTTTCCATTAGCGCATTTTTATAGTTATCTTTTAAAGTTTTAATGAATGCTTAGAAAATTGTCTAAAATACCTCTACCAAGAGTTTTAAGATATTGATATCGATAATTTTTAAATAGGTGACTAAGAACTAGTATTACTTAATTTTAAATTTGTTTGGGTTGTTCTTTAGGTTTTGCGAAGCAAGTCTTCAATTAATGAGTTTTTCAGTAAATATAACTTTTTGTTTATTGCCCAGCAACAAGTGATACGAACTTAAACAGACACTTAATTTGTCTTCTTTACAACTATATCAAAATTATTATTGCTGCTTTTATATCATCGTAATGTGTACCTTTATTGAAGTAAATTACATTTAGGCCGGAAAGGCTATTCAATGGAATGTCTGTATTAAGATTGTCGCGAATTTCGCGTATGAATGCAGACCCTAACCAAATTTGTAAAATAGCATAATGTGATAATCAGCTTGTGTGTGAATAAAGAGAGGGGTTTGAGAAAGTAATATTTCATTTGGAGGGAAAGTGATACATTTTTGCTGGTTTTTATTACAATATAGGTATGAATAAATAAAACTTGAATAAATTTAATCATATTAATGATTTAACGAAATTATTTGTTTTCGGAAATGAGGCGAACATTTGTCTTTAAGGTCAGCGCTTACGCCAATATAGTAATTTAATGACATGGAGCTAAAATCATTCTCCCGTAGAGCATTGCCTACAAAACCACAGTACATCATACAAGTGATAGATGAGAAGAAAAGCCAACATCACCGTATCCTTGTAAATCTACACACAGGCTTAAAGTGAATACTTATGAATTAATAGCTGAAGAATTAGGAGTGATGTCCACAAACACGCTCTTTCGCTCACAATCCCTGTTTCACGCGCAATAGAATGACTGCATAATGTCAGCTAATCTTGACATGCACAGAATACTTACTAAATAGTTTATCCGTCACGTATACAAAACAGCCAAGCTCTAGACGAAGTAATAAAACTTTCATATGGACGGACTTCGGACATTGAACTTCCAAAGCGACTGAGATGACGAGCAAAAATATGTATACGCTTTAACTTTTTTAAATCGTACTTATGGTTATATGAAAATATGAATATTATTATAACTATTACATCTACAATAAATACACAAAAATTTCAAAATTACTTAAAAAAATAATAAATAGCCTTAATGTAAATTTTTTTGATAATAAAAATACTGTTATAAAAGTGACAGTCTAATTTTTTTTGACGCTGTCTGAACGGACTATAATGTAGACAATAAACGTTGAACATTTACGTCATGTTAGTAGTATATTGTAAAATTATTTATTATTTCCTTTAACAGACAACTCATAGAAAGATACAATAGACTACATACGTGGTTGAAAATGTGACTGTATATTTCTGCTTTTCACTTTACTTAGGTCCTCCCACGCAGCACCCACTCGGCAAAATATTGGCATAATGTTGCCTATATGCCAGTACGCTCCTCCATTAGGACGCGACCTCGTCTGTCATCAAACAGTCGATACGGACTAATGACTGGCATAGCGCAAACACGAACACTGAATGATTGATAGCAGATGTAGTGCACTAGATATTATTATATGAAACACTTTAACGCTATAATTTAGTGTTGAATGAAACGATTTATTTAATGAAATGATGTTTGATGTTACGTGTTATCTATACTAATTACTAATAATAATAATATTATAAAGCTGAAGAGTTTGTTTGTTTGATTGTTTGTTTGTTTGTTTGTTTGTTTGTTTAAACGCGCTAATCTCAAGAAGTACTGGTCCGATATGAAAAAATATTTTTGAGTGTTAGATAGCCCTTTTATCGAGGAAGGTTATAGGCTGTATATCATCACGCTGCGACCAGTAGGAGCAGAGTAGCAACGAGAAATGTTACAAAAACGGGGAAAATTATGACCCATTCTCTCTTATGTGTGTGACGCAAGCGAAGTTGCGCGGGTCATGTTCTATAATTTCTGGAATGGTTGGTTTAAAGGGATTTATTTAAT
The DNA here is from genome assembly GCF_050436995.1 of Anticarsia gemmatalis. Lineage (NCBI taxonomy): Eukaryota > Metazoa > Arthropoda > Insecta > Lepidoptera > Erebidae > Anticarsia > Anticarsia gemmatalis. Next base: position 8,090,290 of record NC_134760.1, read on the forward strand.
GAAATGTTGACATTGCTTGATATAAATACACGTGATTTGACGCGTACGTTATTTTATTAGGTAATGCATATTGGTATAACCCCTCTCCCCTTGTTCGGGAGGAGACCCTTACCCTGTAGTAGGACAGTAATGGGAAAAAATGCATAATACTTTGTCATAAATATATTAATTCAGCTATATATTTTATTGGAAGCGAGTCACTTAAGACATATAAGTATATATTTGACACGATAGACCTAATAATCATGTAAAAGTTCAAATTCTTATACAAATAAATAATGCCAGATTTCTTTTCAGATTATTAAAATAACATTCAATGAGAGCCTTTGGTAATAGAACGCTACTATATAAACGTATTTAAAGATAAATTATAGTAGAAAATAGCTCAGTAGAGTATCTATTGAATAATCTTATTTATTTCTCCTCTAAGTCGTAACAAAGGCTTTCATTACCTTTATATATTATGGGCTGAGGTTCGCTTTGAGGCTATGAAAAGAGCGTTTTGTTTTTAGTCTTTGTAGGATGATTCGCTTCTTGTGATTTTATCTGGTCCATTGAGGTTTGAGTGGTGGGAGAGTACTTTTATTTTTAGTTCAATCATCAACAGTAAGTTAAGGTTTTATTCACAAAAAAGAACGTCGTTTTTGTTAGTGGCACAACTTTCAATAGATGTCTTCATTGTACAGCTGACTGATTCATCTATACTAATATTAAAAAGCTGAAGAGTTTGTTTGTTTGTTTGTTTGTTTGAACGCGCTAATCTCAGGAACTACAGGTCCGATTTGAAAAATTCTTTAAGTGTTAGATAGTCCATTAATCGAGGAAGGCTATACAACGCTACGGCCATTAGGAGCGATGAGCAACGAAAAATGTTACAAATCGGGGAAAATTATGACCCATTCTCTCTTATGTGACGCGAGCGAAACTGCGCGAGTCAGCTAGTAATAAAATAAAATAAATTTTAGTAAAGGGTTTTTACATTATCCCGGTTTTTTACTCATATCATATATTTTATCATGATTTTTTCACTCACAATTTCTTTACAATAGAGTCTTAATTCCGTTCTACCATAAAACAATCTCAAAAAATCTCACCCAAACTAAAGAAACTGTTCCATAAAGAAACTTATATATAAAGTAGAATACTTATCAGATGTTATGGCCCCTCCTACATACTTTCATCATCTTTATCGAGCCTCACACTATTCACATAAAACCTCGTAAACTTGCAGCCGTTCACGATCAAACGCTTTACGATAATGGAGAACATCATTCCATTAAAATTGCCTGATCACTTTACTTTATTGGGTAAAGGAGGTGTTGGCGTAATTTTGTGCGTAGGTTTTTCAATATTGAGAAAATAAAAAGAAAAAGAGTAGTAACATTTTTGCGTAGTTTTAACTTTTAGTATTTTTCGGTTAAAGGGGTCTAACCCCTAACTTTCCTTCTTTTTTCTCGACCCATAGTAATAAGTATAAAATAATTATTGATCCGTTGCACGATTCCGTATGGCGATTTTCTACCACCGATCCTTATAAGCGCCCCTAGCGTGTACCGTTACAAGCACATAATATGTATAATATATGTTAAACACTTCATGGTCGATGGTGCCTACATTGATCACATGAAAATCGCGCTACAGATAAGGGCAAGCAAGAACATTAACAAAAGCTATGACTAGTCATTGAAAGTTTTTATTGCTAACGACTTAACGGTTTTTTGCTAATAAAAAGTAGTTTTTACACAAATTTGCGTATAAAAGGTCGTTTTTTTACGCATTTTTACTAAATGATTTTTAACGAACGATCAGGATAAATAAAGGAAATTATTACCGTAAAAATTTACATTTTATTGTTGCATAATCGAAAACCGTGAGTTATTAATCATTAAAGGGATTAAAATATTAAAATCCGTTCATTGACAGTAATAAATAAGTTCGGAAAGAGTGAATGATGTATGAATTTCACCACAAATTGTAAATTATACCATACATGTTCCGTAATCTACATTACATATTCATGATAATTCCGATAAAATTATAATTAATTATTAGTAGATTCAGGTTGCATCATGGTAATGTTGAAATACAATATTCAGGTTATCTCCGGCTTTCAGGAAACAAATATAAAATAGTCCATATTAAAATGAATTTCAATTAAGGCTCTTTATTTACGTTATTTCGTTTCTTAAACGTTTAACAAAATTTTGCTGGAAAATTCAATCACGAAATGATTCCAGCTCGTTTTCCATTTTAAACTTTTGAAAAGTTATTTAAATCTGTGATATATTACTTAATAACTAAACTAAATTATTCCTAGATTCTCGTTTGAAATGAAACAAAGTTATGACACAAAAATATCAGGAAGTATTAAAAAGACACAAACTAAGATTGCTTTCAGTTTTGTAAATAACCAAAGTTATGTCATTTTTCATACACGTTGCTTGAGGAAGCTGTCAAAATAACATGTAAAATATATCGTATTCGCAACTTATACGTACAAAACTTCATGAGTGAGCAGTGAGCAAGCAGTGGCGTTTTGAGCCCGACCATTAATCATAAGGACCGAACGGTAATTGATTCTCAAACTTGTAGTACTTTCGTACTTTGGTACTTCGGTACTTTGGTACCAATAAACTAAAAGTGTCGCAGAAACTGCCGTCTTAGTTTTAAACAGCTTTACTGTATACATTTAGAAGTTCACTTTGAGTAGGGTGGCCCCAATCGTCTTTGAAGTGGGACTGTCCCGTATCTGTCACTAGTAACTTTTCTTTTATCGAGTTTTCTTTTTATTGATGCCTATTCAGTCTGAGTGAGATTTCTTTTGCTTGTTATGGCACAAACTTTGTTCTTTACTGTGACGAGTTTGTTTGCGTTGACGTGAGTGCGTGATTCTTTTCTTGTAATTTAATTGTAGCTATGACTATCGTGATAAAGACGAGACTATTTTTTTTATCTTGGAAAGAACTGTCATTGGACATTTACGTCACCATGGAAATGTATAACGTCATTTGGTGGTATAAACCACGAATTAAAATTAGGGTTGGCTAGAAAGGGTTACAAACTTGGCTCTGCATGATATCTGAATACTTTTTGACAGTGCGAGTTTTTGACCTCGGCTTGGCAACATTTTAAATGATATTGTTTTTACTGGGATGTTATTATTTTCTTAAAATCTCGTAGCATCTCTGTACTTAGCTCCTATAAGTCATTCATAAACTTAGCCCGAAATCTGATTCTTAAGTAAACTGTGATCATGGTTGTCCTACCCCATAGCCGGTAACGGAGCTAATTAGTTGTGAAACTTGGGTAATAGCCGCGCTAATTGTCGCATGGCCCCGTTACTCATACGATACGCTGACGGCGACCGTACAGCGTACTATGGAATACATTACCGGTTATGCTTTATACAATTTTCTGCGTGTAGTGAAAAAGTCAAGGTAAATGAAATTAATTTTTGCTTTTTTGTAGTACACTGAAATACGGTCCAATTAAAAGCATATATCATAGGTACGGTAACTAGAGAGTAAAATATACAATAAAAAATATTGTTATTTTAATATTGGTTAACTGGTCAATTATTGTAGCGATACAGTAGTATAAAATTAATTTAATAGATACACTGAGGTACAGTATCAAACTTTGGTTTTTTGAATATTCTGAAATTTGTTTTTGAAGTTGTTTTTGTCATATCCGGTGTTCAAGATCAGGGACTTTTACCTTATTATTACTTAGAATTTTCTTAAAGATAACGAAATTAAATATTAAAACCAGTTTAAAACCATAAATATCGTTTTAAAAGCATCTAACGACACATAAACGCCGCGGTTAATTTCTTTAGGGGCGGTAACTCACGTAGTATGATTGCATTTTGATACGAGCTCAGTCCCACACCGGCTTTATTTTGTGCACGTGTAATTACATGTTAGTGATTGATTATATGGTCTTTTGTAGGTTCACGGCTAATAGGCATGTTGTTATGTACGGACATAACAACATACCTTTTGGCCTATTAGCTGTATTTAGACACTGAACCCATCAAAATAAATAAATAGGTACAAGTGAAAGAGTCTCTTACGGAGTAGGTAAAATAGTAATAAATAAGTTGGTAAGTAAAATAATAAATATTTTCAAATGATAATTTTATGATATTTTTTCCGTGGAATTAATTTTAGCCGCACAAATATAGTCATGTTAATTTGTTTTACTAAAAAAAACCAAGAAGTTGCGTAAAATGCTGTCCAAACACCGTCAATAAAAAAACGTATCAAGTTCCACTCGTGAACACAAAAGGCATACCTATACGAATAATTCTACACCACTTTCTAAAACCAGCAAATGCACCGCCTACATAGAAAATCTACGGCTTAATATAACGAATTACAACAATACATCGTGCTCACCTGCTCTCTTTAATTAAATTACTCCCGTATAAATAACCTCACAGAAATTCGCTTAGAAATTCCACAGAAAATGGGTAAAATATTTGCATGAGCTGAAAGTTGGGGAGACGGCAGACATGTGGCGGTTTAACGGTAGTTAAGGTATTTTTGAAATAACCATACAAGTTTTAGAATGTAAATGGATGGGTCCGGTAACATTCATTATTATAAGAATTTTTCGTCCGGGAATATATTTTTATGACTACTGACATTTTATAAAAAGATAATGTGATGTTTTTGTAATCGAAGCTTATAAAAGCCAATGTTTTTGGGGTTAAAATCGTTCACCTTGTTTAATCTGAGGTTTGCACTGACCGTGTTCGAAACTGTCAGCCAGCGAATATTTAAAAGCTACGATCGAACACAATAAAAATATTTTTTTGACTGTTTCAAAGAACAGTAATGGTCCAGTATGCAGTATGCACCCAACTGTCTTTAGTAACTTGAAGGTAGTCATAGTGGTCAATCCATGTTATAACGTTGTTGTTTGGTACCACGCGAGTAAAAATTGCAGTTGAATTCTTTTTGCGTATATTTTTGAAAAACACATAACCAACGAATTCCAATCTGACTGTTAGTTTTACGCGCTACCGATTCCAGAATATTCTATGAATGTGGTTCTAGTTTTGGCTAGCAACTAGCTTTTTCTACCTGAGAATTCCACCCGTGAAATGAACGGGGCACGCAAAATAAATGAGATTGCGGCAAGTCATACATAATTTAGAACATAAACTCATATTCCCCTGGTCCATTCATCTTGCCTATTTAGGCTGACATACATTTTTCACCCTAATTAGTTTCCTACGAAGTTTTTGGATAATAAAATTTTTAGTTGTTAATTCAATTTAATTTTGCTTTGACTGATGGCAAGTTTGTTTAGTTTTTATGAAAACTCATTTATCACGATAAAGTAATAAAAATTACGAAACTAGATATTGAATTACAGTAGAAAAATGGCGTTATAAGTTTGTCAAATTCTGAATAAAAACATGGGTAGAATTCAAACAAAATTAAAATTTGTTAGAAGTTACATACCTTGCTTGGCTTGTGGTTTATTTTATAATATGAGTATATTAATTTATCTTTTACTTTAAGACTAAGATATATCCAATTGTTCAGGTGCGTAGTACTCGTAACCGGCGGTACTGTATAACAAGATGTATGGATATTAATGATTTTTGGTCTTTGTCTACCCCAACGGGAAAAACGCGTGTTATTATGCGATTCTTAGCTTCCCTAGTCAAAACTCCATAAGTTCCTATTATTAAACAGCTCCCAAACTAATCCAAGCCTATACAAACACCCGTGTTCCCAAACACGCGTTCAAACAATTTCAATTACACCTTTCTATCGACGTACGAATACATCAATCATTTGAAACGTTCGTGAGTCCCGACAGATATCTATTCTATCGTGCGTTTATCAATGAAGATATTATGTTACACAAATATGTAGAGCGTTGACAATTTAAGCGTTTACAAGTAATTGTTCGTAATTGGTATGTAAATATATGTACGTTTTAAATTAATTTAAGGTTTTATAAAAAAAATACAGAGCCTTTATAAAATTGACAATATAAAGTTGAGACTTGAATGCAAAGCCTTCAGTTCGGCTAAAAAAACCCAGTCAATAATCCGATGAGCCAGCAACAAAAATCCATTTCGGGCATAACTGAATTTTTCACAGCACTTTCAAACTGCAAACAATCTTCCTTTATCGAAAATCCCAAATCCTTAAAGTGGGTACACGGTTCTAATACCAATATTTTGTTACAAGATTTAAGTGTACTTTCGTAGAACAAACCATAAAATAATATCGATGAGAAAAGTTCAATCTTTCAATTTTCTAGATCGCGTTCACACTAGCTGAGTTTCAATTCACCGATATATTGTTTAGCCAAGGAGATTGAATGAAAGAAAATATATTGTTCCGTCGAACACGTATTGTGGTCTGAGTTATGAGATGTTTGCTCTTTGTCGACGCGAGGAAATATCCACCCAATAGCGTTCGATAATTACTTTTCTCCTTGACGTTCTATTGTATTTTATATGTACTTTAATTCAATACATACCATGGTGATGGAGGCGGTAGCGTGATCTTTAGAACTGACTGTAAGGCACGCACAAGTGCTATGTAGTTTAGTAATTAAAAAGATTCTAAAAATATAGGGCCATAGCCAGCGTCATGGCTGTCTATATCAATTAACTGCTATGTGCAAGCAAGTTATCTAACTTGCGCATATTCCTAGAACGTATAGAATTTCCTTGAAAATTGCTTCCCGGAAGTATAAAAATATATCAATATAACTTTATGTAACGTCTCAGTTCCTCAAACTAAAAGGTACCTAAGCACATGACGATGTACAGTCCACTTTCCTATTACAGACTTCTGAGAATTCAGTTGCAGAGTAATAATCTTAATGCAAGAACGCCTTTGACAGTAATTAGTTTCTGGTAACTTTGTTACTGTTCAAAGGTTTCTTGTGCTGTCTTCCATAATATCTCTGTCATGTGAAAAACGTGCATATCACTAGATAGTGGAATACGTATTTATGTCTCAAATTCTCAATAATAAAACTACGACAGTGTCAAACTTCATTCTGCTCCGTTCATCGTGGCTGAATAACTTTCCGAAAAGCCAAGTACTTTAAACTACGTAAGTGAGCAAGATGAGTATATTGGAACGGAAAAAAAACAACAAAGTGAGAGAGCTTCCTCAATAATTCCTTGTGAAACGAGAAATCCCAAGCCTGCAGGTAACGTGGTAGACTTAAGGCAACCTTATTCTTTACCTCGTTTCGATAGGAGACCTAGAAACAGTAACGGTGTTTTTTCTTATTAAAAAACATGCTGTCTATGGATTTGGCTGATGTTTTTAAAACCGCTTGTCTGATATCAACCCTCTCTAGGAATACGTTAAAAATACTATCTAATTAGCTAAAAAACTAGTGATATCGACATCACAATTATTTACCACCCTTACTTTATAACACATAAAAGTTGACAACTATATAAAGTACATTGCTTGGCGTTCACATACGAGGTGGCATAATGGTCCAGTAAAGCGTTTGTAGGCGATAAACTAGAGCCTGACTTCACTACATTCTTTAGCAACGTTATTAATGATCGTACAGTGTATTATGTACCTGGAAAAACGATATTTCCTCGTAAATTAGGAACAGAATAGTGACTACATTTTCAACACTCTTGTGCTCTCTTAAAGATCAATCCCGTACACCGTCACATGGTTTTCGAAATCTATAGTTTCACTTCCTGCTAGCTGCTACATATTGGTCATGGTATAATGGTATTTTTCAAAATCTAAAAGTGATTTGTATTTTCTTTACGACCACACAACATTAACATGCACTTTACGTTTTTTTTAAGTAAGTATTGGACTACCGGTGGTCAATTATTGACGGTAATCAGTTTTTGACATTAGAACAGATTTTTGCCCTGATAGTCTCATAATATTTTTTACCCTAAATTATTAAATGGCAGAATAGTGATCTCCGGATAACTCAATATTATTTAATAACCTTACACCCACCTACTTGTTGTATTATATAATTAATAATATTACAGCACAAATTCAAAACAAAATTACCTAGCCCATCATTCATCAAAGCTATATCCTCAAACTTCAAACTTCAATGCAGTAGCTAATATAATTGAATAGGAACGGGAAGCGGCGTCATACATCACTTGTAATCCTCACAGATGGCTCATGAACGAATAATTTAATCCACGATACTTCAGGATTATCCCCGTTGCGTGTTCTCAACAATAATAAGGTGCAATTTATTTGTAACTCAATTTATTGTGCTTTGGGGAAACTGTTTGATGTAGCTGTTGTATGAATTCAACCTAAAGCTGTTTTCATTTTAAGAACTGGACGAAAATATTGGACTTTGTACACTAGTTAAAATACAATTAAAGCTTTCGCTCATGAAAGAAGGCTGTTCAAAAGAAGAATATATAAATTTTAACGTGAGTGAAATATTAATGGCTTGTGAAAAGATATTTCTGTATTGTATAAACGTAGCAGGAATTGCTGTTTCCAAAAATATAACACTTAGATTAGTTTTTTATGATGATGTAGACTAGATTTTTGTGAATCCCGTTAAAAAAATAGTCTGATAACAACGGAAAAGTATCAGAAGTAGAAATAGAATCACGTCTTTTTAGCTCCAAAAATAGTCAAATAATCACGTACAATTTCTAGAGATTATTCATTATTGTTGCAAGACCAAGTAATATGGATGTGACCTTTAGAAATCTTATAAAGCTAAGCTTTAACAGTACCCGTTTTATACTTATATCGTCCCTCACAGTATTTTCTGATAGGTGGATGAACCACCACGATGGGGTGAACGTACGGCTACCAATGTTCGTACATAGTAATTTTCTAAAGTAGAATTAACTTAGAACACCGAGATGACTGCGTGCATAAGTTTTACACTGTTTAACTTGCAAATTAACACTGGAAAGAGAATTGTATATTTTAAATTGTATTTAATAGTCTTGCAGTTGTATTTTTGTATAATTACTTGATAATGTAGTTGGCTTGTGATATTTTAGTGCAAAGAATTGACGCATTTGCTTGAAAAAATAAAACCTTAAAAATATTAGGTTTTATTTTATTTGCTTTCTACTACGAGGCTTACCTACGGCTATCGTCAGTTAAGTAATAGAATTAAACAAATTATTATAATTGCGTACTCTCAGGACTTATTCGTCAACTCGGCCGCAATAAACTCGTCCGCGCGGTCGAGTTGGGAAGATTTAAATCTACCTATAATTTCATTGTGCATCTCGACCGTAGGAACATTCACTATGCGGTCGAGTCGACCCGGCAAATTTTTGTGATTTTTTTTATTCGTCATCTCGACCGAGTACAAAATGTACATTCGGGTAGAAAATGTTTAAGGCATATCATGGAAAGATTTATTTTGTTAGGCAAATTAAAATGCGTGCTGTGCTAACATAACGATCGTAGATGTTTCATTACAATCACCGTTTAGTTTTGTAAAATGTAGCATTTTTATCCTGATTAGTTAAAATAGTTTTCTCTGTCTCGCAAAATAGTTTTGTCTTTCTTTCGCAACTTTGAATTTTTTTTGGAGGAAAGAAATGAAGTAATAATCAACTGAGCTATGCCAGATTATAGTTTATATCTAAACTTCAATTATTTTGGCTTATATAATCTTATAGAGTACGCTATTGTTTCGAAAAAAAAATATCTTTTTATCTGTCCTTAATTAAAATTTTAAGTTATTAACAAAGTACCTATACCTCATAAGAAAAGCATCTGTCTAATATTTTATATACATATATATAGATTATCATTTGATAAAAATATACACAAAATGGTAATATAAAATAATAAAAAATAAACTTTATTTATTTGTTTATTTATATATTAAAATTTTTAGTATTTTATTTTTAAAAGACAAGCATTTGAGTGCTTGCAACCCTGCGACAACACACAATACTGGGGTGAATAACGGAAATGGAGCCCTCGTGCATTGAGATTCAGGTCATTTTCGCATGTAAATTTTGAATCAACCATTTAATGAATAACGTTTATTATAATTATTTATCAGTTGATCTGTGATTTTTCTAGTCTTTATAGTCATTTATTTAGTTAAGTGTTTTTAAAAGGTTAGCACCAGCGCCAGCGGTGTAAAATAGTAACAAATAATTTTTAATTGATCTGTGATTTTTAAAATGTTCTCTGATTTCTAAAATGATTTGTGTGATATTATAAACAATAGTGTTAATTTGTTCAAGTAATTTGTAAGTCAAATACTTTAATAATTATTGTACATGTTGTTGATATCTACCGATTGTTGATTCCTATTAGACTAAGCATTTTTATATTGATGTTGATTATGTTGATTTTTCAGAAATATACATGTTCTAATTGAATCGGATTTTTATTTTACCCATAGAAGAACAAAAATTAAATTAAAAACGAAACACTTTTGTTGATCACTGTACAATAATGCCTCATATTTTCAATGTCGGTCGAGTTGACGAATACAAGATACGAAAAAATAGCTTCATCAACTCGACCACGTGGTTCGGCCGAGATGCACAATAAAAAAATAGTTAATGTTTAAACTTCCCGACTCGACCTCGCGGACGAGTTTATTGCGGCCGAGTTGACGAATAAGTCACTCTCAGTGTTAATATTTATTTTATTAGTCCCATTTTTATTTTGAAAATCATGACGTCATTTTATCAAATGTATTTCTTTCTTACTCGTTAATCTAACATGGAGGATCTAATTTAAAAACGAGCGAGGTTTGGTATTTATGTTCACAAAACAGGTCGAGTATTAGTATTGTAGCCCTCTGCCTACATTTTTGGGTGTAATAATATATTATGTTATTATGTGTAAGTACGGCTTTTTCAGCAGCGCTTTTTACTCAAACTATCACTCAGAAATATAAAATGTTGTTAGTGTAAGTGATTACAATATTATCGTCATAACACTGTTGACGTAAGTGGTTCTCCAGTTTATGTTCTTGATACATATTCATGGCTTCTAATAATATTATGTGCACCTGAATAACACTGTAACCATACAGGACTTGTATTATAATATTATTATGTAACATAACTATTATCAAGTGCATTGAGTAAGCGGTGTGACTGAAATACCTATGTGCAAATCGATATAAGTATGTATTTACTTTATACAATTTGAAGGGCTTAGTAAAATATGACTAAGTTATTTTTTTTAAACCAAAGGTGGAAATACTACTAGCCTATTGTATAAAATTATTAAAACGAATTATAAATTATTTTTTAAGATCTTAGAATTTGGAAGCTTAGGCGTGTTAGTGTGTGTGGTCGGATTGAGCATTAAAAGATGTTTGAAACAGCGGTTTCTATGTATAATTCGATTAAGCAAAAGTTAATGCAGTTGTTCACTAAAACAATAAATGTTAAAATACCACTAAGTTAAGAAACAGAAACTAACTTCTTATACCCTAAGGCGTTACCAACAATACTAAGTAAAATATGAGAACTTGAAAAGTACAACAAGCAATTCGTTTCAAATAACAACTGTTATTTAAATAAACTTGCTCTTGCATATTTAGTGAAGTTTTGTTTGAATTTGAAGTGTAAAACTGAGAATAATCTGCATTGTTCTTTCTTTAAAGAATACAAATTAGCTGATAAATATTGTGAAAAATAGTATACGTTATAACTGCTTTTATATCCACTATAGTCGATTATTTTAGGCTGCTGGTGATAAAATTGCTATCTTAAAGCCGTGTAGCAAGGGGAAGACCGATACTCGTTACATGTATACGATAAGAATGATTAATTAAATTTACACTTTTAGAGCTGCAGTTCATAAAACCTAATATACATAGGATCAGACATAATGCGTATTGAGGAAAAAGCCAAAGTATGTAGGTACAAATGGACTGAAAAAATAGATTGTATAAAAATTATTCATAACGTTAAGGTAGAATAAAACTTCTGTATTTTTATTAACCGGAAAATTTGGTTTGTTTGAATATACTACTAAAAATACAAAACCTTCACATAGTAGACCTCCATTCGTTCAATTTTTGTTGCCAAACATTACGTTACTCTCGCTAACAAAATTGCATGAATACGTTTTCCCTCGCCAAAGTAAAGAAATAAGTCGCAACAAAACTTCAGCGTAACAACCCAACAGTGAAAAGGAATATTAGTTTTTTACATACAAACAAATTCGATGGAACAAAGCTAAAGCAAAAAGTTTGAAATATTGGCGTTACGACGCACGCCTTTTACAAGAGTTTTCAGCTTTTCTTTCCAAGTCTTTTTTCAGTCGGCACTTTCTTCAAAGGCTGTGTTACTCGCGGCCCAATAGCAGTGTGTGATCAAAGAGCTACTAGTGCTATGATGCTTTTGGATAAGGCACTGGATATGGTAACAATATTTCTAAAATATTATTATGTGTTTTCTTTGTGTAGGCTTGTGTTGTCAAACTTTGCGAGAGCGTTGTGACCAAATAAAAGAACATGTTAAATTATTTTGTCATAAGATTTTATATGTATTTCCCTTTTAACGTTTAATCCTTCTGATACAACTGTATTACCAATTAAAAATAAAGTACGCATACAGAAAATGAGGTAAACGCAGAGATTTTTGTCAAACAATTTGCTTATATGCAGGTCAAAAGAACCGTATCCAATTCTTATACATCCACGTTCTCCCGTCATGTAGCCCTGGGCTGAACGCGAAGTGTCCTTTGCCGAGCTCTTTAGAACATATGTACTGCAATCGCGGCTTTTTACATTCCTTTTTTATTTACAGTTGAATGAACCCTTGCTCGTATTGTGTAAAACGAGCATTGTACGTACGTATTTTTTTTTATTTTGTTTTTGAAGAAAAATCAAGCGAAAGAAAAGAATATTTGAAAAAGACTTTTCTTCTGACTTCGTGTTCATTCACGTCCCAAACACACACTGGAAGCAAACCAGTTTCCTTTGAAAATCTAGAAAGTTTGGTTTTACCTCAACATTATTCAAATTCCACATTCATTTCTTATAGATGACAACGTTGTTTACCTGTAACAAAATAAAGAACATTTTGAAAAACACAAACCTTACAGTTACTATTTACAATGCATAATTACATCCTACGAATCAAAGAGTCTAAAGAAAATGGCAATACGTATATGCTGAAACATGACACCTAACAAAACCATCAACTGAAGCGCGAATTGATGCAGTCGTCAGTATCAAGTAACGGGAGTTTGACATTGATATTTAAAATTTACTGCAGTAATAGTTCCTACTGCGCCTGCTAGAGGCGTTGATATTTTTTTTATACATGTTTTTTGTATAATTAGGTGGTTGTCAATAATCCGTACTGTGTTCGACACATAAATCTATACCTCATACATAATCATCCGTCAGAAACGTTTCTTAAATCATCCAACTCCATATTCCTATCTCACACACCAAACATTTTGATCTAACACACAAACAAAACAAAACACAATCCCTCAACGATTCACGTAACCACACGTTAATAATCTTCGCCACACAGTTTCTTCAGACGACATCTGGGCTCGTGGTACCGCATAATATCGTTACCCTGGCTTGATGCCAAGTCGATTGGCCTCCTGTGTGGAAGTGCAACACCGGTCTTTTGAAGAAGAATGTTTGTATACGATCATCCTCTTTTAGTGACGTGATACATAAAATTTGGGAATTTGGTAGGAGCTAACATTTTTGATCTTAAGTAAATCCATCCATTTTTAGGTATCATTACCATCATCATTGGCCTGTGTCCATCTATTGCAGATGATTCAGGTGGCGTTAGACAGAGGAATATTAAAAAAATTGTAATGTTGACCTTATTGGTAATTGATGATTGATTATTGTTCTCATGTTAAGTCTAAATAACTTCCTTCCTTCACTGAATCGGAAAAAAATTAAATTCTAAAGAGCTATATTACAATCCTAAATTGTGAAGTATTAAAATCAGATACACAGTAATTGTTATTAAGACTCTAGCAAAACAAATCTGTTAATAAAATTAAAATATAAACAACGAATAGTACAACACAATTTCCTTTTTGCAAATTCGTAAAAGTAATTTTGCGGTAGACAGCTAGATAGTTTTGTCGGAGCAACAAAGGGCACTGTCCAACGGGAGTCATGATTGTAATGACGCAATTTTGCCAGTAAACGAGTATTACTCGTACATTATTTAACTACATTATGTTAGTCTCAGTTTTATTTTGTTAACTTTACTGAAAACCACTACTAGGGAGTAAAATTATTACTTTAATGTCTTATCTAAACGTTTGAGCAGTCTTTTTATAGACCGAAAATATGCTAAATTAAATCAGTTTTTATTTTACAACGTTATTTTATAACTGAATTACGTCTTTAAAATTATCATTTCAAGAATTATGATGATTTGATTTGTATCGATTTCTTGAATAGTTATCTTAGATATTATTGTGACTTTGTCCAAGTACTTTACTGAAATCTGTGATTATCGTACTCGTAACTCTGTAAGCGTAATCTGCCAATATAGAAAAAATCTTAGTCAACAAAACATAATATGTTTTAAAAGCTGTAGTACAGTATACAGTGTATACACATACAAACAGTATATTATACTGTAGAATATGCAATAAAAACAGTAACGCAATTGAAAGTATTACTGCTAGGTACAAGTTGGAACATGCAATCCATGAATTTTTAACATTTCACTACATCAAGGTAACTGGGTCCAGCGGGTCCAGGGCATAGAAGCTTTAACAATATTAGCCTTGTTTACTAAAGTATTGAATAAAATATAAACCACTAGATTTTGTCCGCAGCCTAGCTTGCGTGAATTTTTGTACAAAATACCCAGCTGCCTATAATCTACTTAACGAAGTTTCGTCGCAGTTCATTCAGTCTAGCTTAGTCATGATAAACATCAAAGAAAAACATAAAAAAATATTTTTTACGAGGTTTTATTACTAAGTTTTTCATTTGTAAAACAAAAATGGTCATGACTTCGCAATCCTATATCCTGTTAATACATATTACAAATGCGAAAGTTTGTGAGTATGTATGTGTGTTTGTAACTCTTTCACGCAAAAACTTTTTGACGGATTATAACGAATTTTAGTACACTGATAGCTTATAATTTGAATTAACACATAGAAAACTTATTACCCCGATAAATCTTTCACGCGCACCAATTCACGGGCTATAGCTAGTATTAGAAAAGATAAGATAAACTTATTTATAACTTCATCGATATTTTAAACTGTGTTAACCGTTCCTTCAAAAATCTTTTCTATACTTTCACACTTAAAATATTAGTAGAAAGAATACGGGGCAGTGAATATAAAGAGACATTGAATGAATTATTTAAACTACGTCCGAGGGAGCAGGTGGGACGTGCAGCGACGCGTGTGTTCCTACAATGTGATTGTTTGAAAGATTTTACTTTAAGCCTTTTATTCTTATTCTAGTAGTCTATGTTTACGCAAGTCTTTTGTTGGAGAAATGCTTTATAGTATTAAAATATCTGGGAAGCACCAGTTCGTGGTATATAAAATGTTTAGGCCTAAAAAGCCGCTAAATTGTGATATGATTCATTTTTAAACTGAGAACTCTACCATAACTGAATACCATATCGTAATACAACTGAAACAGAACACTAAGTTTTTTGTACAGTTCAATAGATTTTTTATGATTTGTTAGTATGTCTGTGGTGGAAGGAGTATGAGTGTTAATACAATAAACCTACTATTAATTTCCTTTAAAGCTATATTAAAACAATCAAAATAAAAATCCTAACCTTGGCTTAAATCAACATTAAATAAAAAACAAGTTAGCAACCGCTCAAATACAATCAGATTAAACACAATCTTAAAGTTCAATTTTTTAAAACCACATACGAAGTCATAAGCAAAAGGTAATATTTGCATTACTTTCTGATTAAATTAAGTTCTAATATCGAAGGCAAAACTACAGCTAACGGGATCCAACAAAACTCTTCATAGTATGTTTACTCGAGATGGAATACATTAACTGTTTATCGTTCAAAAACGGGTTGAGAGTAAGTAGTGTACAAATATGCGGAACTAAGCCGATTAAAGTTAAGATTTAGAGGCCGGAAAATGTCCATAACATAATTATTACATTTAAAATAAGACTTTGAAAAGAAAATTTTATTTTATATTTATAAGCCTTTATAAGCTTTGCAAAGATTTTCCCAATTTTCGTCCAAAAATAGGTATCATAGATATGATAGAAGACGTAATAGTAGATACTAAAACGTCTTGTTTCCCCGTTAAAGAAAAAACGACTGGAAAACACTGCCCTACGTCCGAAAAAGATTATATCAATGTAACCTAATATTAAATGAAAAACTAGTTCTTGCTTTTATCTTCACAAGTCTTGCCCAGGTATTTTCGAAACATCTAATTTTACTTATCCAAAGGGGCAACTAAGCGTCGATATCCACGCCCTCCCCTAACACACGTGCACCGTCAAGATAACGACATTTATAGGTATTTGAGTTCGTACACGTGTCTGCACTGAGACCTAGTGTGACCTATTTATTTGCATGCCTGTCTACTGAAATTAATCGCATTTATGCGTTGAGCTGATTATACACTTTAAAAGCCTGCCATTTATACTTTTATCGACACTTCAAAACGTAAGGGCCTATTTTGTTTAAACAGTTTCAAGTAATCTGAGTAACTGAAGCGTAAAATGCACATAAAAACCCTTTATAGATATTGCTATCATACAATTTTATGCACGAAACAATAATATGAAAATGAGCAAAAACATTTCTTCACTTCTATATTCGAAATTCGGAAATTGAAAAATTTACGATTCGAAAACCAATATGTTAAATGTGAAATGTTCATTTCAATTTCTTTAAAAAGTAAATTGGATTCGTCTTTGGCTATAACGTTTGATACTAGTCCATTGAAATGTTACAATTTAAGGGCCGAATATTGCATTTCTTAGAGGACGCAATTTTATTTTTGGAACATGTAGGGGGGGTCAATAGAAGTTTAACTTGAAGTTTGTGGGGTCGCCACTCTTGTCCCCCGGCCGCCATCTTGGAAAAGAGGGTGGAAACCCTTTTTTCACTATATCTCGAAAACTATGCGCCTTACAATGAAACTGTAAAAGCATAATTTGTAGCAAATTATTTTGTCTACAAATATGTTTAATAACTTTTTGCCCTAAATTAATAATTAAAGAAGTTACAAGCAAAAAAGTGATTATTTTTTATACAAAAATTTTCTTTCCGAATCCGGTCTAATTCGGAGCGCTGTTACTTAGTTTCTATTTAATGAAATTGAAAAATAATATATGGAATAATTTTCCTCGAAAAATACTCTACAAGGTTGGTCTGAGGTATTTTTTTTTGTATATATTCATATCAGCTTAGCCTTTTTTCCAAGCTATGTTGGAATCGGCTTCCAATCTCACCAGATGCTGCTGAATACCAGTGTTTTACATGGAGCGACTGTCTATCTGACCTCCATAACCCAGTTACCTGGGATTTAAAACGATACCCTTCGGTAAGACTAGATATCAGACTTTCAAGCTTCTGACTACTGTTAACGACTGTCAAAAATCTTCGAAAATGACAGCCGGGACCCACAATTTAACGTGCCTTCCGAAACAAGGCGGAACCCGATATGTGTAAATGGTCACCCATCCACAGAACAACCTCGGCAAGCGTGGCTTAACCTCAGAGATCGATCCGCGCGGCTGTTGTTAAAAAAAGTTATATAGAAACTAAGAAAAATGTTATAAAAAAAATTGCACGTTTTTGCTTATAACTTCTTTAATTGTTGATTTAGGGCAAAAAGTTATTTAACATATTTGTAGGCAAAATAATTTGCTACAAATTATGCTTTTACAGTTTTATTGTAAGACGCATAGTTTCCGAGATATAGCGAAAAAAGTGTTTCCACCCCCTTTTCCAAGATGGCGGCCGGGGGACAAGAGTGGCGACCCCACAAACTTCAAGTTAAGCTTCTATGGACCCCCCCTACATGTTCCAAAAATAAAATTGCGTCCTCTAAGAAATGTAAAATTCATGTAACATTTCAATGGACTATACTGGCTGTAAAAAAATAATGCGTAATGTAATAAGAAAAAAGTTGCGGTACTTTTGAAAGAGGGATGCGTTCAAAATGTTACGGTGGTTGTGGAAGGTTATAATGTTTAATGTTGGGCTCAACCCTGAATATGTAACGAAATTGAAGGGACTTCGACCGAAAACAATGAATATAACCTTTGGTGGAATTCTCAGAACTTTGCCATGAAGTTTAGTATACAATTTTCGTATCAGAATTTAGGTATGATAGCAACTTAAGCAGTTTGAATGTTGAAATGATTTATTCTAACAATAAACAATGCCTGTTTTAGAAGAGAAATTATTATATAATGTACATCAGGTATACATTTTTATGACAAAATATTCACCAAAAAATCAATCTATTCCGAAAAAAAAAATACAGCGTAGCTCCCCAAACATAAGTGTAAAAGCCGTGAAATATATTCCTACTACGGGTTTTTTCTATTTCCCCTAAATCTCTTATCGCTACCGAAACCCAGAAAGGGTAGAACTAGGTATAGTGATTCATGGTCGTTCATAGTCAATTAGGGTGACCCAGAAACTTCGCAATACATCCCTTGGTCATCTCCATATTTTTGAAACATCATCCCTAACATTTGACTGTACTATCATTCAGGGTATAATATATGGAATATGGTTGTAGTGTTCCACTATGAGGGTAAAAGTGGAGGGATAAATATACGACCGCAATTTATTGGGGATGAGACGCAGATAAATAGTCAATTGGAGTGATGAGGAGATGTGGATTGTCGTGGAATTTTGTCTAGTGTGTGGACACTGGTTTTTTATAGCATTATGTAACCACTAGAATACTGTTATGTTACACATATGATTTTTTAGGCAATGTGATAAAAAATGTAATGTAACGTCGTTAATAGTGATAGTAGACGTATATTACATTAATGAATAGAGAGTATTTTTGTATGTAGATGCTACTTAGGATAAAAATTTATGGATTAGGTTAGGTTTTGTACTATTGTGATTTGTTTTGCACTCAGAGATAATAATATGTTTGATAAACAGACGTGAAATTTGTTAAATACTGTGTCGTACAATTGTTTCATGGTTATAAAAACAGGCAAAGTTGAAAATAATGACATGACCTTTTGAACGAAATATAATTACTCGACTCTTTCAATACTCGAACATTTTCCTTGACCATTTTAATTAAAATATATTTAATTAGACTGACCTAAATAATCATTAAATTCCAACCCCATGCTACCCAAAGGGGCAGTTTCATATTTTACATTAAAATGAAATAATAATATAATTTCATATTATGATACGAATGGGTGCTATTAAAAATAATAATTTTTAAACGTGTTACTGTGTTTGAGGGTCTTTTATCTTAGAACCATTGGGGACTTTGGGAAATGTAGCCATTATCTAAATGTGACCTACATACACAATAAGCCTTTGAACAGGTTATCGGTTTGTTGAGATTATTTAACAAGTTTGTGTCGAAGAGACACTACGTAGATACATCGTATTCGTGCAACTCGCCTCTTGTATATTATAAAATGAAGAAATTTACTCTATTTTTGTTTATGCTTTTAGTAGACATGTAATAACAAAAAGTTATTTCCTTCAATTAGAATTTAGAACATGGAGCTTGTTGTGGTGGTTAAATGTTCTTACCCAAGAAATACAATGGTACCGTGTGTATTATTATAACAATTTCACTTTCTTTGGTACTTTAGCAGGGTAATAGATGAACAGGTTAAGATATACCCCATATTGTTAAGAGTTTATTGGTATGGATAATAAAATCAATCTTGTTTTCATCGAAAGAGTAGACAAAGTTAAATTATAGGTACAAACTTTGCCCACGTTCGCTGTCTAATAATAATATTTTGATTTATGTTCGAAGCTCCACATCACAAGATAGTTTACATGATAACTAAACTGGACAAGTTGGGGCGCGTAACTTGACCGTTAATTAAGATAGATGGCCCGAAAATTGGACGGTCGACAAACATGCTGCTGGTAATTTCATTTAAATGTGATAAGCAAATTAAATTACAATTAAAATATTACATCATTTTAAAACATTAAGGTCCTCTATTCTCTAGAATAATATCGGACAAGTTATCAGGCGGAATTTGACAGTGGTTTTCATACATTGTTCGTTATCCGCAATTCATTATAGTAATCTGAGAAAATTAAATGAATTATAATAATTAATCATTTTCAAAAGTTTATCTTTGTGAGTAAACAAATTGTAAGTTAGTATATCTTCGGTAACGAGAAATATGTCGCTTTCAACGTTTTTCATGTATTTCCAAGTAATTTGTAGTGGAATTATTTGTGTTTGTTATTGTATATGTATTTAATTAAAAGCTAGAGTATTCAATTGCGAAAGTTATTCTAGTGCTAATTTATAATTTAATTAAATTTTAATGCTAAATGGAGTATCGACAATTATAATTTAGCTTAGATTAAAAATAATAATATTTAACTAAACTATTTAAAGCAAGATACATTTTTAATATTTAAAAGTAAGCTAAGACTTAAGGTATGATAAACCTTTTTCTAAAGAAATTCTCAGAAAATGAGATGATTAAAGTAAATGTTTTGAAGGCAAAGTAAAGGCCACAAGCCAACAGTCTTTAATGATACGAAAAAGGATTATGTGGGGTTAAAAGAAACGAAAAATAAACAATCTTAGTACGTATTAGTACTAAGATAAAAGGAGCTTTAGTTGCTTTGTTACTAACTGTCAAAGGATGCAAATAAAACTTGTTTACTTACAATTAATTCTGTTTGTAATTTGCTTTTTGTTTAGTATTTTTAAGATGGAAATAATAAAGTCTAGATTTCTGTACTTTTCCCTTTATTAAGGAACATAATATGTTTTAATGAATGTGTCATACATGATACAAATAACGTAATAGAAAAACAGGGTAAATGTATTTTATGATATTTATTAAACAGAGCATTTAAATAAAAATATACACATTAAAAACGCTTTTCCTTAATGGAGGCTGTTTTTTTACTTGTCTACAATTGCATGTTTTGTTATCCTCTCCAATATTTCAGTACACAATTAAGTCGCGAACATCAAAATTGTGATGGAGATGGAAATCCATATCAAAAATTAAGTCGACACCGTCGTAAAATTACATCTGTCTTTCTTATACCCGAGCAAAATGTCTTAAAGGCTTTTTGACGAGCAATTAGAAACGGGACCCCGAAGGAGGGCCTTTAATTTGACATTTTTATGTCACTCTTCCTGAAGGTCAATGGGAATGAATGTGGAATTACTTGTTCGTGACGTGAAAAATGCAAATGTTTCATGGTCATGAATTTTAAGAAGTTGCTTGAATGTAATTTTATTCAAGTGATAATTTACATGCTCAGGTTAGTGGTTTTTTGTAGAAACAGAAAACCAACAAAAAACATTATTCAATTTCAAGTTATTAATCTTGAAAGGTCGGGATGCTATCAAATATTTCAAGTTGCATTGAAAATTCAAACACAAACAGTGTTTGTATCGTTATCATTTGCGAAGAATCTCCAAAGCGAAAAATTTGCACTAAAGAGACAAGAGCCATAGACACTACACAGGAAAACTCTTTTAATAAACTTTGCCTTTGTTATAAAATTTTTGGTATGTCATTTTTCTATACTACCTAAATGGAACGCGCCATCATTTTGAAGAATCCTGTACCATCCATAATTATAACCGTTTTTACCGTTGGACCGTTTAATAACTGTTCTTCCCTCACTGAAGCCTGAGTCTCCGAAGGACGGAGACAAGAAAGTATCAAGAGGTTTTATAGCGTAAAAATAAAATAAAATCTTAAGAGTGCAGAAACTGACAAAAACGCTTCACAAAACATCCTAGAACGAACTTTACCTCTATTAAAAAGTTTTCGTTTCGTCATTTTTCTATACCTATGTTGCATGCGCCGTCCGTTCAAAGGATGTACGGTTCATAATTACAGTTTGTTTTGACCGTTCGACCGTTAAATCACTATTTTTTCCTTTCTTTCACGATTGACAAAAAGGTGATCAAGTATTATCAAAAGTTCTTAATAGCGCTAAAACTTATTAAAATGCTGATCAACATCTTTTTCGTTCCGTCTTTAGCGAAAGAGTGCACAAAACTGATGAACAATACTGCAAAAACCCTCCTAGAGCAAACTTTGCCTCTATTATTAAGTTTTTGGAACGTCATTTTTCTACAGCTAGGTTGCATGCACCATCGTTTCAAAGAATCCTGTACAGTCAATAATTACAGTCTGTTTTGACCGTTCGACCGTTTAATCACTGTTCTTCCCTTACTTTACCGGGTGAGGGCATTGAGGCAACCGTGCTATTGTCAATCTACCGTATTTACCATTCATGGACCGTCCGCGTGCACTGACGTACGACCAAATTGGGTCACAGCTATAACAATGGTTAAATGGACGGTGCAGTCAGCCCACAATCCGGCCTTCCTGTTTTATTTTGGACGGCCTATACAGCTTTAGATCAAAAATATTTTTTTTTGTTATAGAACGGAATAAAGGGTATTGTGTTAGTTTTGCGGTTTTAGTTTAACTGACACTGTATTTATTTTTTCTTTTATTTTATTTAGAACAGTGCAAACCAGTTATTGGGTTCAACTTTAAAAAAAGATTTGAAAAAAGGTACACACAGGAAATATATTCGCGTTAATTCCCGTATCCTATTAAATAATAAACATGCACACGAAAGTTAAATCAGTCCCGTTCCCATAATATACATAATAGTATTTTATGTAAATAAATTGTTTACGTAAAAAAAACTGTATTTTCAAAATTACTTAATTTTACCATTGTAAGAGAATTTCATCTTATTCCTAACATTAAAGCAAAACTATAGGCCAAAATATTTTTGCGACAATCACACATAGTGATATATCACCACCCTGAGACCACATAAAAAACCCCATTCAATTTATATAAAAGCCTTTTCCCGCATATTTACCGCGACCAAGACCAACGGTAGCAATTTATTGAATGTCCAAATTGATTGATTAGATGACTTTGGCAATGCTTTGCAAACTCCTTATCTCATTGATAGGCTTAATAAATCAAACTGGAATGAGCAAACAACTCTATTATCAGGTATAGCAGAGGCTTTGCAAACAAACAAATCTTAGTAAAGAAGTATCACCAACTAAAATCTATCAGTGGATATTTTTGTACCAAATAATATAGGTATGTACTTAGCTATACTTACGGCGAAATGCAAAAACGCCATTTAATTTATAGCGTCTCTTGATATTATGATGTCACTATCACATTGCAAAGCATCGAAGCCACAGAAATAATTTAAAGCATTATTTAAAATTTTAAATGATGATGTTGGCCACAAGTTACCTTATCGGAAGTGACAATGATTATTCTGGAACATTCCTTTTACTGAGTTATTCTCAAGAATCTAAGCACTAAGCAAGTCACTTATCAGCCTAAACTATGAACAAATAAATCTTATAAATAACTTTCAAAACAAATGTCTGTAATATTTAAATAGCAGAATGTTGACATCAAGACCCAGAATAATTTTCTTTGAAAAAATCTGGAATTTCAGACATTATTTGAGTAATATTTAAGTCTTTTAAGCTCTAGGGCTCTCATTACGAACAATATTTTCTTCCCAAGTAATGTCTAATTTTATTATCAGAGTTCAGAAGGCCTCTCTGTCCATTTTGTATAAAAATGCTAATACCTACTTTTATTGCAGTCGTACAAAGTCTGTGCCTGAAAAAACTTCAAGTCACCAATGTTTACCCGACAGTTAACGACACTTGCGACCCAAGTTATGTCTTATCATTTCAACTTACCCGTAGGTCCGTTTTTGTTTGTCCATAGTCTCCAAGAAACGCACACGAAATTGAACTGTATATTTACAGAGTTAAGGTGCATTTTGGAAGGGAGCAATGGTGAATTGCCGGCAGTAAATGCGTTTGGAAAATAGTCTGGTTTTCATGATGGGTTGACAGAGAGAGTGTTTGTTTTCTTTGAATTGATGGTTTGTCGTCTTAATTTATGGGATGCGATATTGGTTCCTTCCTATTGAAATTTTTGTTGGAATATTTTTTTGTGATCTCAAATTTAAAGTGATGACATGCTACAAGCATCACGTTACGAATGTTCTTATCAAAAATGCATCTAGTTATACGAATACGTTTGCAGTTCAACGGCACTAACGCTTAGCTATAGACTTCAACACAAAATGTTACTGAATAGAATACAAAACTTATCCTCATACCATTAGGATAGAAAAATCCCTGTTCCAATTACAAGATAGTCAGAGTACCACAAACGAAAAAACAAATGTTGGTACACCTAAAAGTCGTACACAGAAATCCGGAGATTGTAAGCTTTTCGTTTCTCCTGACCGCCTTTTCCAGTCTCCAGACTCATCCTTTGAACGTACATCTTGCAAATGAGTGTAAAAACGTGGTTGATGTCATTCACATGAAACCCGACATCAAAGAATAAATTATGTCCCTTGAATATATGAAAGCGTTTGTGTTTAGGTATGTAACCCATTTATAAAAGATGATGTTATTACACTTCTTTAAAACCGACTGACTTGAGAAATTATTGAAATATTTCACAGTCATTAAAAATTGCCCGTAGAAATTATAAACCAAAATTGTCGGGTCTAAGATAACACCTTATTAAGCCGAACGGTTCGAGAAACTCATGTTGTCATAATCAAAGATCCTTAAAGTTTAATTTGCTGTAGAAATTCATTTTTTTATTGAAGTGTTATTTTCCAGATCTTCATAAAATTAAGGCAAACAAAATCACTCAAGCAAAAGACAGGTACTGATTTGCGTTACACCCAAAACTTGTTACACATGGGGATGTAATAAACAATGGATGAACAAACTTCAACGTTCTCGTGTAAATTAATTATCAAGTTGCCTTCAAGGGATCTGTAAGACATGGTTGTATTGTAATCATTATCAACGATACAAGGCCGGAATTCTGATCAACAAAAAGGATAGAATATCGTATAACACTTTTGATTATAAGGTCCCAAATTCCTTCGCGTCGAGGCACGAAGATTAAAGCATCGTCACGCAAGATATTATCAATAAGGCTATCACATGTTGTCACCACAAAATTGAATTAATTTTCGCTGAAGCTTAACCACAAACTGTGTCATATTAAATTTTAGGAAACAATGTGATATTAATGAATATGCAAACCAGTTTTCTAAGGGTTTTGTTTATATAAAATGTAGGTGAAATATTAATGAATGTGGGACAACATTTTGCCCCAGTGATTTATGGTGGTATCATTATCATAATATATTATGTTTGTTTGGGGTAAAAACTACTGGAATACATAATGCAGCTGGAAACTAAAGGGTAACAATTACTTGGAAAAGACCCAACTGGAGTTTGTCATTCAGCCGAATTCTGGCACAAAGTTTGGTACTAAATTACTCTAAGACCTGGCTTTATAATGGCAGCAATTTTGATTATTTGGTGACTAAATTATTATAGACTTTTAAATAAACAAATTTCAATCAAAAACAAATAGTAATAGTTTTTCCTATTCTCGGAATTATGAAAATATTTTGTACTAAATAGAATTCAATTTAAAAATGGAGAATAGTTATAGCTAATGACCTGATTGTTCGCAAACAACATTCTATTTTCTAACAAAGGCTATTTGTTTATAAAATGCCTGTTCATTTATTCATAGCCAGTTCAGAAAATAACTGGAAATAACTGAATAAACGGATTATTTAAAAAATATAAAAATACTTGAAAATTAGGTGAAAAAATTGTTGAACAATTTGACGATTGTGCATGTGTAGTTTGTTGGGCCTTATTGGTATACTTTGACAAAATCCTTTCGGGAAATTAAAAGTACGTGAAAAAAAATATGAAGATATTCTTCAGTGACCAAAACAAGTTCAATTTGATTGAAAAAATGTAAGATTAGACTTGATTTCAGCTAGATTCGAAATGGGGGTTAATTGGGCCAATGAATAAATGGTTCAATACATAAGATACTAGTAAAAATTTAATACATATATAAAAATATACCAATGCTAATTTAATGCACCGCAGCAAAAAACTTACTTTCATATATGAAAGTTTTCTTTTAGAAAACTGGAATTAAATGAATCGAGTAGTCAAAGAAAAACTGTATCCGTAGTTTGTAACATAGTGTCCTACTTCCGACTTTTAATACCAAGAAATGAGTACTGATTCACTTTATTTTTTTACTCCGAGAGGTTCGAAAAAGAACTGCAAAAGTGTAAAGGAAATCGAACGGATGCAGGAAAAGCCTTACTGCGGAATAATTAAAAGTGTTCATTTCATTTACAATAGCCGTTGCAATCAATTGAAATGTAGTATAATTATACCCAAAAGATTGTACCTTCATTGTGTTGTATTATTATTCGCTTATTCAAAAATATTTTTCTGATTAAGGTTTTACATAAAAAAATGATTTCATAATTGCTAAAAAGTTTAAAATTTTTGAACTGTCGTTGAAACATTAATATTTTTTTGTCGCTCTTACTTCCTTCCAGCACAGCGTCTGAGATAGCATCAGAATTGAAATTTAAAAATAAACATTTTTGTTTTGATTCATTTGTATTTTGCAGCAAAGACTTTTATTTCTCATCAAAAAATATTATCTATGAAGTTCCCAGAACACTTCCCAGAGAAAGACTGTCCCCAATTCGAAAACACATTGACATTTTCCAACATAAATATTTATAGTATCTCACACGTAAATTCCACGAAGAAAGGGTGCAATCACTTCGCTTGGGAGAGGATTTTGAATCAGGATAAAACACACGTCAACTTTGTAGCTTTACACAGTATCAGAAAACCTCCTTTTCAAACTATATAGGATAAGTCCACACTAATGCAGTAAAAAGCTTAGGTAAGTAGGTGTCGATAAAACATTGACTATAGCCCGACGATTTAGTAGAGGTCATTGGCATACACGATTCATCAAAATTATACTTAATTAATAATTTTGTGTAGATCATATTAGTACCTTTATCATACAGGCCATTATCAGCTGCATAAGCCTTAAGGTCACTTATGCTCTTAATTTTAAATTTTGTCTGCACCAGCCGCAAACATTGCATACAAGGCAATCTACTAAGTTGTCAGACTTTAGTATGTTTATTACTATTTGATAACGAAATCTCAATTATTAGTAATATTAATGTACCAATATCTTGTGGGTTTCCAAGAAATTATATGTTTCTCAATGTGGAACAAACTAAAGTCCTAATTTTAGTTACAAATATTTCAATTGTGAGATGAAAACGTTTATTGAATGCCAGATGCGACATGGAGTTTGGAACTAACTCGATTATATCCAAGACTGGATTAGGAAAGTTGGTCATGTTTATTTGGGGAACTTAAGACAAACAGATTTTGAATTTGGGCTACTGTTTCTCAAATCAGTGGGTTTAAAATACGAGACGTGGGTCAGTGCTAAATATGAAATGTTATTTTGGCAAACGAAATCCGGACTACGTCTTTTAAGTATTACTTTGCTTCACTTTTGTGTGTGTTATGTTTCAACCACTTTAGCATTTCAAGTTTACGATTAATATTACTAATTATTTTAGTCTATTTACAATATCTCGCACTCTATATAATAAGTACATGCATTTGCTTACGTGACTACCTATATTTATTCTAGTTTAAAGTTTAGATCGAATACTTATTACTTCATTATCTAATAGGCACACGAATTATGGTTTGATGAAAGTGCATATAGACAGACACAACAATACATGCAAGCGTCGGCTCCGATTGCCATTGTCTTGCGCCTCAATGCCTATCAAATATTGCAGTACACCTAATTGGCACCTCAATACATTCTGCTTCATCAATTGGAACCTGATAGACTCTGGCTTAACACACGTAATACAGCATTGTGATTCCAAGAATATAAAAGATATTCCGTGATTCCGTTAAATATAAATATTTAATGAAATATACTTTGTAAAAATACTTCAGAAAGTCGGAACAGCTGCCTGTATCCCAGTCGACATTTCAATAAAGGAAAAACATATTTTTACCTCAAAAATTCGAACGTATCACGGGACTCAATTAAGCAAATATTTTCCAAAACATTTCCCTGATAATTCCCAAAAGAATTTCCGCTTCGAAAATTTGAGTTTTGCCCTCGGAAAATCTCAGCATACGACCTTTGTACTGGGAAAGTAGAAAAGTGAAAAAATATGCACCCAAAGCGAAAACATTCGCGTATTGTAAGGAATTCGTAAGATTAAGATGTGAACATAGCAACCGTTCGTTCAAAGAAAAAACCGATCTATCAAGCTGGATTTGAACGGAAAGCATTTCATCCCACACGAGACGATAACGACACGACATTCAAGTAGGACGTATTCGATTTGCGCTGACAATGGAAAGTGCTTACAATAGTCGTTGTTATACTCATTTTCTTTTTTTCGGGAAATGATATATCAATTTTTATTTGTACTTGCGGTTTTGTTTGTATTGATATATTTTTGGTGTGAAATGGGTTTAATGATACGACGATAACAGTTATTTGTCTGATGACGGTAAACACTAGAAAACTTTATAACACACATGGAGGTCTTCAAAACACATGACTATTAAAATGTACAATACATAAGTCTTTCTTATTGAAAACAATATTAGGCGTGAATCGGCAGTTTGAGAGAATATATCGTCCCGTTCTCGCCTAATATAAACAACAATAAAGAAACATACTAAAATCCCATCTCCTGTCAACGCTCAGTCTTATACAAAGCCGATACAGTATTCGTTCTGCGAATTGAACAAAGCCGCATGTAAATCTCAATGTGAGAGTTTACAATCCTTTTGTTGTCTTACATTTAATCTGAGTGATACTGTTTGAATAATTTAAAATTATACACACCGTTTTGAAGGACTGTTGGATTATATTTCAATTTAATATAACCTAATTAATGTTAATCTAAGACCTAGGAATCGACTTTTTTAATCAAGATTTTAATCAAGCTACTTTTGAGGTGAAGTTTGAAGTTTGTCTAAGAAAACAAACGAAAGCTAGATTTAAGTTGTTCTTACTTTTTCTCGGTCCTAGTTTTTGGATTTGCCAGACAGACAGTATTCGGAAATAAAGAGCCAACACAGACTGGCCTGTTTTAAATGTAACAGAATATTTATCATTCTATTGCTTTTGTAGTTTGTATGTTAAGCCGTATGATATTAAACATGTTATGATATATATATTTTTTTAGGTACCTAATGTATAATATAATTGACTAGACAGACAACAACAAGCTAAATATTCGAAACTTAAGCAGATAGAAAAGCGGCGATAGCCATTTTGATTACTTTTAAACCTTTGACGGCAATGAAAAATTATTCAAGATATTAAAATCTAAGCCATCAAATACACAAGTCACCTCCATTCCAACTGGACTCAGTCTTATTAAATTATTTTTTTTCCTCGCCTCCCGCATTTCAATTGCTGCAAATAAGGGTGTTAATAGACTAGCAAAGTGAGCAGTAGTATCGAAAAATATGTGAAGGTGAGGTTTTTTCATGAAATTTCGCTTAAGTAAAATATTGGTTAATACCCGACGTCGTTTGCAATTACTTTATTTAAAAGGATTTATAAAATCCGGGGTATAAATTCCGGAAAATATTATTTACAGTCGAATTTGTCTTTACCTGAACTGATGACAAACTTTTATATTTGGATTGTTTTACAAAACTAACTTTTTTGTTCGTGAGCATTGGGAAAATCACCCAAACAGAAGCAGCTAGGTACTTTTTAATACAAAAAGGATAATATGGGAGTACGACCAAGTTGTCATACATTTTAACATAGACTTTTATTTCGTCAGCGAAATGTCTAAAATCTTCAGGTTTAAAATTTTCTTACAAATTCTTATCACGTGCTTTCTCAGCGTCGCTGGTTACTGGGACAGATTTTTTAACATTTAATTTTTGCTGTGAAGGTTGAAGCGTTAAAATGTTGCTAACACATTTTTTTGGTACAAATGGGTGTCTGCTTGAAATATTTTCTGTAGAATTTTTGAATATATTTTAGGCTCGTTACTCGCACGCAAACGTAAAATATAATAGGATCAAACAAGCTATATTTTCAAGTAATTTAAAATGACTAGCTCTAGAAACAAAATCGATTGAATAGTACCAATGTTACTGCAGTAACATTAACTATCGCTTGGAGACTAACATAGGTCCTATATGTAGATACGCCTAGAAACAGTGAAGTAACTTCTAGCATCAAGTCAATAGCACACATGACGCAATCTGTTTTCCAACAATGTTGCTATGAGCACGCAAAACGCAATATCAGTCGACAGAGCCCGTAAAGGGATCAACTTTGAAAAGTAAGTAGACACAGTGTTCGGCCCACGTTCACGAACTTTATGAGTTCAATAAAGCGACTGCAAAGAAATGTATTTGACTATAAATATATGAAACAATGTTTATGAATAAATATTGTATATTGTGGCTTATGTTTTTGGTAAATAGTGTTTTTTGGGAAGATCTTATTTTCTCACTCAGCTCCAAGAATATTTTCTATTCATGTTTTAACTCGAAAAAAATGAAATGATTTTGTATAGAATAGTAAAAGTACGAACTGTCTGCTGGCTGTACATAATTTGTTCTAAACCTGTAAAATTTCGAAAATAAAAACAAAAGATTGAAGGATTATTATACTGTTATTAACTGCCCCACTAGGTAAAAATCCGTTATTTTTTCATAAACCCTTTCTGTGATAACAGAAAAAGTAGACGCATATGACATTGACATGAGTAAAACATATTCACTAATCTCTTGGCATACATTCAAAAACTCCCTTTACAAGTCGAGTCGAAAGTTTCATACAAAATCATAGTAAACAAAGCTATGGAACACTTATCAGGCGTCCCATAGAACGATAATTAATTAAATATTTTATGCCCATCGGTATGTACCGTTTTAATTAAAGACGCCCCTCTTTAATAAAGGACTTTGGGGACATAATTACCGGATTATTTATTGGCATCCTACTTTGTTACTTGAGTTTATCTTTAAAGCTATAGTTATCTAGATTTTAACACTTGGATAAACTATTTATGGGTACGTAGTACGTATTTGGATTGGGGAGACAATATTAGAATTATTTTGAGAGTATTAAACTCCTCAATCCAATGATCGAAGTGTAAGCCTCGGTGACAGCATTTCTGTATCAGTATCGATTTGATTAGCAGATAGAATGTTGGCTGTTGTTTTTATACATTTGCTATCTATCGGATAAGTTATCCGCCTCCTTATTATTCTTGAATTTCTCTCATAGCTCTATGTTTTATAGTGCGCTTTTTTGTGACCCAAAATTAGACTTCTATTCTTTCAGTCAGTAACGTGATCAGTGAAATGTAACTCGTTTATATATTTGAGTACCTACATGCTTAAATTTAATTGCATTCGGCAATTTTGCCATGCAGATATTTAACTTTTTAATGTTACAGCTTGCATTACTAACTTTCCATTGTTTTACTCTAGAAGGCAATTAGGCGTACCACAAAATGTTCAGCGGTGCTCTGTACGGCCAAATTTTATGAGTTTTTCACACAAAGTAGCGACAAACTAACACTCTCCTGTGTGCGGGAGCCACCAACAACGTTTGTAGTTTTTACTGCAGTTTGTAGTGAAACAACTACCAATATTGGACTGTTACACATAGAAATATTATGCAACAGACTACCCCAATTTGAAATGTAGTTTTTTTTACAAATTTTGTTATTTTTTGTGAGTTTCACACAAAATGTTAAGTACTAAACACTATAATATAATAGCCTTAGCTAATAAATTAGGTGCAATCTTTTCATTTCCCGCCCAACAAAATATTTTACACAGATATACCTTAAAAATATATTTTAACCAAAAACATTGCCCTTATTCTCGTAATAATAATATAGGTCACCCATATAATTTGCTCAGATTTACACAACGGTACGGATACTCTTCATAGATCAACAAAACACCATAATTTGACGTCAGCACCTTACCATACATCATTCACACATTCGTAAACAAGATCATCGCTTACTTCCAACTGTACTCTGTCATCCGTCAACAAGTGGCGTGAGGATTAGGGATGTAACCACGACTTTCTATCTATCTATCTTTTATAATATTATCAGCTTATCCTACTTTCCAAACTATGTTGTATCCGGCTTCCAGTCTCATCGGATGAAGCTGAATACCAGTGTTTTACATGGAGCGACTGCCTATCTAACCTCCACAAGACTGGTTGTCAGACTTTCAAGCGTCTGACTACTGTTAATGACTGTCAAAGATCTTCGAAAATGACAGCCGGGACCCACAATTTAACGTGCCTTCCGAAACACGGAGGTACTCGATATGTGTAAGATGGTCACCCATCCACAGAAACACTTCGGCAAGATCCACGTGACTATCGTTAACTCAGCCACGAGCTCCTCCTTTCTATTGTATGGTTTTTGGTCAACCTAGTATCAAAGTTGTTCAAGCCGCCCGAAAGTCTTTTGAAATAGCTTAGCGACTGTTATCTTAAATGACAGCAACCGGGACCGACTTTTTACTCCGAAGCACGGAGACGCTCAGTTCAAATACCAATATGTGGTTACCCATCACTTCGACTTTGAAAGTCGGAACTTCCGACTTTACAACTCCGACTTAGGCCCTATCGCAAGCAAGGGACTAGACTTCGATTGGAACGTTGCAAACTCGAGGATAGCCACAGCATCTCTGTGGACTCGTGGTTGGGGTAGTTACTATGCCAAATCGCTACTGTTGCGTGCCGAGGTTTGCTTTGGTTTCCATATGAAACGCTGGTGAGGTTGTATTTCTTTTTTCATCGCAACGTTAATAGTTGCTAGTTAGCTAGTTTGTTTCAGATTTACGTTTCAGATTAGAAATTAAGAGCTAGATACTACGACTTCGCCTTCGTAAGCCAGAACTTCATTGATATTACACCGACTCTAGCAAATTAAATTTAAAACCTCCAACGCCGACGTCGTAACATCCCTAGTAAGGATATGAAAATATTATTCAAATATTATTTCGTTGTCACGTCACAGCATATTTGAATTTCATGAACGTGTTTTGTAGCACTGACTCTGTTATGTTGCTGTTTTATTAAATAAGGCCAGAGACGGAATCTGCATTCGAATTCGGTGCCATATTTCCGCGAATGGGAGTGTGTATCAATATTTAGTGCGCTGTCAACGTGAATCAAAAGGGTGAATAGCTTTTGGGTTAAAAATAGCATATTGCGTTTTTGCTGTTTGTAGGAATGAGATGTTTTTTTTTTTGAGCTTCTTTTAGGTAAAATAGACGTTTTCATTCTGATGATAAGGAGTAGGAATGGTTCAAAAATTATATCTTGAGCATAATTATATTGAGTCCTATCCAATTGCATTGATACCACGATACAGGCAATGCCTATTGTGGCTATCATTGTTTTAAAAATATTTAAAATATGGCCAGAAATAAATGTTTTTATCTTTATCTTTTTATATTTTGTGAACGCCTGCTTGAAATAATAACGTTGGATGAAAAAAATCTCTCACTGTATTTATTAATACGGTCACAGTTCTAAATTGTCAAGAAATGTTATAATTTAGAATATAATTCTTGACAACTATTTCAAACTGAAGGTAAACGAGATTGCACAATATCATAGTTCCGATACATTCAAGCATAAAAAGAACAAAAATCACAATACTATCGCTAGCAATACTACCTAATTATCATCCGCAAAATACATAATACTTCGACAGACAAAAACTAGCCGACCAGGAAATATGTACAAAGATTCGTTAAGAACGTGATACGAAATAACAAGGGCTAATAAAGGAACTGATTCAGACAATGATTGTGTAAGAATTATGTCTGTAAGCATGACTTTACTGATACCGGAACTATGGTACTGATTTGGATAGACAGTTTATTATTTTGATATATGGTAAAGGATAAGTAAAGGATATTCTATTGGTTGTTAGTTTCAATATAAAATAAGAAAAATACCTTGATCAATAAAACTAGTTTATTAGTTTTACCTATGGTTTGTAGTTTTCAAAGAAAAAAAAAACATGCCATTTTATCTTCGAAAAATTTTTGGTGTCCCTATTGTATTTCGGAAGAACTATATTTTCCGCGTCATTTTACATATCAGAAGATCTCTAATCAAATAGTTCTATCATTTAAAAATCTGGGAGAATCATACTCTTGCAAGTAATTTGGCCCATATATTTTTGTAAACAATTTGAGAAACAGGAAAGGCGAGGAATATACTTGCATACATCAAGGTGTACGTGAGATACGGGTTCCTTAATAGATACCGTCTTTTATGTTCTATAAATCATTATATTTGACAAGGTGAACGTCTCTGAAGGTACACTTCCTGTTGACGATGAAGCTTCGGTTCTTACCTGAAACAAACAAAATGAATATTTATTTGAAGTCTCAAAGAAAATGGTGTTATTAACTACTAGAAGATTTTAACTAAAAACAGAACTTGTTGATAAAAGTTCTTTGCAAATAGATCTCACTGCACACTTTTAAAAGTCGGTTAAGATTGTTAGCAATTTGAGATAGCATTGGTTTTACGCCGCTGTAATTGCTTAAACAATTTTGACACTATTTTAACTACCTTATAAAAAACACCGATAATTATTTATGTAAAGGGCCCTTAAGGAGTTATGGTAACTCACGGATAACTCGTAAACATAAAGATATCATACAACCAAAAATAAAGTTGCAAAACTAATGCATCTCGACTACGTGGTAATGCTCAAACATTGATTACACCAAAATCCACTACATAAGTAAGAACATTTTCGTGTGCTTTACATACTTATGACGTCATATGCTATGTGTGACGTGATCAGAACATCAAAGTAAAAGTAGCAAAGTCACGTACACTGCGTGCGTTTTTAAACCAAACTCGAAGCACATTTTTGCGTTAATGGGCAAATATGATTCGAAATGTACAATTTGTTTGAAGGAATTTTGGGCTTTTGGAAAGTAATAACTTGGTTTTTCAATGCTTAAATATGATTTTTATTTGACGTATTGCGACTTTAATGAAAAGAAACATAGTATTGTAGAGACGTTAGGCGAGTACGCAAAGCAGACGGATTTTTTTTTTCACCTTTAAAACCCACCATTCTCTACCCTGTTTAAGACGCGTCCGTAGTCCTTGCCTGATTCTGAATAGTTCTGCCTTTTGAGAGTTTGATGTTACAATTTCTTTAGTTTGTTTAATTTTGAATCGGTACATTCCCACGAAACATCTTTGCAAGTTCAATCTAAGTTTTGTAGTAACTCAGCAGAATGCCATCAAGAGACTTCATTTAAAATAATAGAAAGGAACATTGAACTCTGCGATACCGATTACCAAGTATAGAAAATACGTCATCTTGGCAGAAAAATAGCTCAATCGAGTCCCGCCAACAAGATTCCAGACAGGATAAATGGCAATTCCAGAAACAATTTATCTTTGAAGCAATCGCAATGGATGCTTATTGCAAATCTCGCGATTTAATTGCCCCGTCTTTTCCACCAAATTTGTTTATTGATTTCGTCTTGAAGATTGAAATTGAAACGTTTTGTTGTGTCTAGTTCTTAAGAGAACATTGTGATCTAGAAAAGTGGAATAAGTAGTCTTTGCTCACTCAAAATAAAAGCTTGGATCAAGTGGGTACTTTGTTTTTTGTTGTCCTAAATATTGTGATCTAGAAATGTTTGTAGTCAACGAAGTAAATTAAAAGCTGTTTTGACGGAAGCAAGCAAAACAATCGCTTTGTTGTTTCTATTAATCTAAAGGGGGTTGGACAACCCTCGAAATTTCGAAAGAAAACAATAGCTAAAGATTTGTTTTACATCCCCGAATGCCAAAACAAAAATATCGTTACAAGGCAAAAGTTTTTCCATTCCGAAATTCCTGTGCCGATCAAAAATGATAAAACTTTTGCGGAGTAATTAAAAGACAAACAACAAAATCCGAAAACTTTGTTAATTTATTTAAGAAGGACCCTGTTGGAGGTTTTGTTAGAAGTCACCTTCGGATCACAAAACCAATAAGCGCGGAGATTCAAGATGTTGGTTGAATTTTCAACTTCTGTTTTCAATTTAATATTTATTTCTATTATGACAAATCTTAATCCTAAACAATAGCGAGATTTCATTAAGTCATTTGTGTACTATTTGATGAAAAAAATATGTCACTAGCTATTCGCTTTAAGACACACTATTGAGTATGTATTTATATTATATTCTTAAATGGGTATAGAACAGACACCATAGCATCTTTAGGCTTCACGAGTCTACAGTAGCATAGCAACAGTGATTAAAGAAAAAGGTTTTTCTAAATACCTGAAAATAGGATGAGAAAAACATAGCCGTATTTTGTAAACATTCTCCTAATTGACACGCCAAAAGAGGATTTTCTCGGCAAAAGAAACAAATTAGCTACATAAATCCTCGAAACCTAACCTAACGAAAACATTAAAATAAAGTAAGAAATTCAATTTCTCAGTATAAAGTAGGCAGCGGCGGTTAATTAAAGCCACTCCGAACATTCCCAAAGGTAGAATTCGAATATTTTCTTTATTTACTTCAACATAGCGACCATTGAACATGTTTCAATTTGTACAAAGATATTGCGAGTAAATTTTGGTCTATGTTCTTATTTGCGAAGACTTTATTATTAGCATAAGCGTATAAAAAGATGTAGACTAACTTTTAAACGATACTCATAAAAATAATAACTGCGAACTGTTGCTGTTCCAATATCCTACAATTATGGTTTGCGTAAATGTAAGCGAATGAATAAAACATACATAGTAACCTAGACTAGAAGAATGTCTATCAAGCATTTTTTTAACGTAATTACCAACATCATCACAAAAACGACCCAATATTCTCAATCCCTAAAAACGACTCTAGATAATGAGATCTAGGGTACTTCAATTATCCAGTAATAAGACGATTGAACCCTGAAATCCACTATTCCAGCTCATCAAGTTTTTATTCAGATAAAAGTAGGCTGTTCTTTGTAAATACTTCATGTGGAAAAAACTTAATTGGTATAAACGATACGGGCGTTCTAAAAGCCGAGATAGGTCCGTTTTGTGTCCCGTATAAATAAATCTCTGGCTATTTGGCAATTATTTAACGTTGCCATGATATTTTCTTGGCTGTTTGAGGATTTTCATTTTTATGGCTATGAATATAAGGTTTAAAATACATATCTTAGAAATTTATAACAGAAGAAATATAATACTTGTATTTGATATTCAAAAGGACTTATTAGATTTTGAAATACATATAAAGCTACACAAATACGTACAAGCAATAAAATTAAATTGTTTTACTGTAAAAAAGTTATACAAAACATCAATTTGAATTGCTAGATAAATATTTTGTTGTTTCAAAACATAGTCGCGTCAACATGTCATAAAATGTTACACAGAATTTACAATTTAATATGACACACTAAAACTAGATAACAAACATGTCAGGCCGGCCATTTAACGTTAAAACCATTTTTAAGCTCACACGAATTAAAATCTGCAATCGACGTGGCGGTCAAATTTCGCAAACGTTTTGTAAATGACGAAGCGTTCGTGAGTGTAGGCACTCTTCCCACAATTCTGTGCCTCTAGTTAAAAAGGGTATAACTCCAATCATGTCGAAAATTAGTTAAGTAAAGTTAAGAAATAAAAGTGCACTGAAATCCCGCTTTAGCAATATTTTTAGTGTAAGTTACTACTTTTGTACAATGCTAAATGTCTTATGTTTTAAAAGATACAATATCAGTTGTGACCAATCGATAGAGCATGTTTTTCTGAACATTTTGGTATACTTAACTCAATCTCGACAAAATCGGACTTATTCCCTTTTTCGCTAGAGGCGCAGAATTAATCTTTATCACACAAATGTACGGGGTTTAAACGTAATTTTATATAGGATTCCCTT
Source organism: Anticarsia gemmatalis (assembly GCF_050436995.1). NCBI lineage: Eukaryota > Metazoa > Arthropoda > Insecta > Lepidoptera > Erebidae > Anticarsia > Anticarsia gemmatalis. The sequence continues at coordinate 8,128,353 of NC_134760.1, forward strand.
GACGTCAGAGACGAGCAAGTTTCTCAATTACACGCGGAATTTTCGATGTAATTTTTTCCCGCATTCGCATATTACTAATTAATTTTGTTGAAATATTTCAGTAATAGGTACTGTTTTGGGATTATGCGAATAATTTGTTAAACGAGTGCGTGGATAACGCATTAATGTATTGGCATTGGGTAAATATTAAAAGCTAATAGAGCATATATTATTTTAATACTAATCGTGATACATTGTGCGAAATTGCCTCTTTATTTAATGATCAACAAAAGTTTAACTGCAAAGGAGTTGAAATATGCCCTTCAAGTCGATATTTGGCCACTGCGACCATGTTCATTGAAACTAGTCAAAGAAGGAATTGAAATATATTGAAGCCTAAAAATGTATTGTAAATGTTTGATAAGATTTGAAACTCAGTGCCAATGAATTAAAGTAAGCAAATTTTAAACTATTGATAAACTTTACACTACCGTCAGTTATACAGAATTTTCTTTTTTAATATCTTGCCTCTACCTACTAGAGGTATAACACTGAAACACAAGTCGTTGCTTGTAGGTTCGATTTTCACATCCAAGTTGCACCGAGAAACTGGTGTTCATGTGTTTACTGCTACGTGAGAGTGTTAAATTAGTACTTTAGTTTGATAGGAGAGCAAGTTTGGATGTTGTCGTACCTCTCACACTAATAGTAACTGCGTGTTTAAATGTCTGTACATTGCAAATAGAAGATTTGCTGAAAGTTTGGAGCTACGCTGCACGCGATGTAATTTCAGCTGATGAGTCATAGAAGACTTAAATAACGCAGCGACAGTGTACAGCCAAACATTCGGCAACAAAGGTTTTAGCAGATGTCGCTTATAATTTAGGCTTTTTCGTACTATAGGCATATTAGATACTAATCGAATAAATTTTCTTGTAACTTCATGGTTGCGATTCAAAACGTGAATCTTAAACATAAGTATTTTGTATTTAAAAATTAGTTCAGTAAAATATACCCAAACCTCTTCTATCTTTACCATATTGATATTAATTTTCGTGTTATTTTTAAACTCACATTTTTTAAATATTGAGACGTATAAAACCTATTGAAAGCTATTCTAATACATTATTCAATTAATCTTAACTGTATCTTATCCTTAAAATATAAAACTAACTCCCAAACTAAATTATTTTATAGAACTTTACGACTATCAAAATAACTAGCTTCGGCGCTCCGTTTTCTAATTATAATTGAACATGAATCTTAGTCGTAAAACGAGAATTAAAACCTTGGTACTTTATTATCATTGTTACAGATAAGAGAAATGGTACCACCTTGTCCTAATGGCTTTTTTAACAAGCACCTAAATTGTTTTACTCTGTGACTTTTTTCTTTTTAAAAACTTACATGTATTTTAATAATTATGGATAGGAACAATTATATTGTATTATATTTAACTATTCGCTTACTATCTGTATCCTATTTTTGAACGCATAAACATACATGGAATAACGTATTATCGCTGGAAATGTACGCAAAGGTGTATTGAAAACGCTATCGTTTCGCTATTAATATATTTTTGTTTGTGTATCTACCCGTGTAAGAGGGAGCAGCCTAGTGCTACAGTATACCGGACGTGTCATCGAACTAAATCTTTAACAAATATCAGCACTCGAATGCCAAATCAAATCACCAATTAAAAGTTAATATAGTTATTTAACAACCACATGCGTGGTCCCACTATACCTAAAAAGTAATAAAAACAAATATATTCCTTGTCACTTAACCCTAGAAATTAGGCTTCCGTGTAAACAATGACTCACAGTGAACTAACTACAGTCATTTGGGAGTTTGGGACTGAAAACATTTACCTACCTCCAGTTGCATGAAGTTAACACAAGTTAGCTAGTAGTTAATACCAGTGCCGATACAGTTGAACAAAAAGTTCTGGAATTTTCTAGAATGTTCCGGAATGTTCTAGTAAATTGTAGAACGTGTTTCCAAGCCCAATGGAATGAACAGTTGAACTGTTGAGTGTTTTAATTAGGTTGACTTTTTCATTGTTATTTTTTGTTAAAGTTGTTCCTGAAATGAACTCCAGTTGTGTGAATAATTAGTTTATGTTTTTTACCATCATTTGTGCTGTTGTACGTCATTAAGTTGATCGCATTTGTCACTGCGTCATCAACACCGTAGCTCAATTCTACTACTATCGAGTATCGACAACCAGTTAGCTGTCAAAAAATTTATATGAAAATCCGATCAGCGTCTCGAGCGGACGTCGTATCTATACTAATCTATACTAATATTATAAAGCTGAAGAGTTTGTTTGTTTGTTTGTTTGTTTGAACGCGCTAATCTCAGGAACTACTGGTCCGATTTGAAAAATTCTTTCAGTGTTAGATAGCCTATTTATCGAGGAAGGTTTTAGGCTATATATCATCACGCTACGAAGAATAGGAGCAGAGTACCAGTAAAAAATGTTACAAAAACGGGGATAAATTTCACCCATTGTCTCTTATGTGATGCAAGCGAAGTTGCGCGGGTCAGCTAGTAAACTATATTTGCAGTACATTTTCAATATCAAACTCTCGATACTCGATGATAACAATTGTAGAGAATCCCGCTACTGATATAGCAGTTTAGAAACCAGTGTTAAAATGAATACTGGTACAATTTACTTTTACATTTTTACATGTGTTGATTCTAAATATTTCGCAATTCATATATTTTTTGTACAGCGAAAAACTTTTCAATTCACGTAGATACGAATATAAACGTGGGCAGAGCTGTTAGGATTTTAATAGTTTGGTCTGCGTGAAAAGAATTTCCGGGGTAAAAATATCCTATGTTTTAATCCAGGTTATAAACTATTTGTGTACTTCACCTAAAATTCAGTTCAGCAGATATTTTGCGATTGAGAATACCGAACTTACACACATACACACTCACAAATTCGTATTTATAAAACTAATAGAATTATTGCTCTTAGCGAATTCTGACAAAAACTTACCCATATTGTTTTAAAGGGCGTTTTTTTTTCATATATCACTAAAAATATATATGTTACTGTAAAAGCCCGAACTGTGGTAAACCGTAAGATTTTCCGGTAAAACCTAAGATTTACCAACACTCAATGGTAAAAGTCCGAACAATTCTTTTATTTCGACTTTCGCAGTTAACATATTATACAAGTAAAAAATTATATTGAATGGTACTATATATCACAAGTAACCGCAGTACATTAATACAAACGTATTCGAAGGATTAATGATTGTCAATCATTAGTGGGTAGCTGATTGCGAGCGCTAACACCAGCAATTATTGAGTAAGCACTGTTTGTTTAATCGTTGTGGTTGTTGTGCTGTTATGGTTCTAGTGTATGTGTGGTAAACCGATGGATTAAACAGCTCTATTGAGTTGATGTAAAATGCATAAAGTAAGACTGAAGTGCGATTTTCTATCGTTGTTGACTATCGACAACCAGCTATCAAAAAAAAATGTGTGAAAAACTGATTGATTTATAGCGGGTGTCCTGAAAATGTTTTTTTAAATACATTTTATATGTCGATACTCGATAGTACCGACTGCAAATAAACGGGCTGTAGGCTATAATTTATAGGATAAATAACTAAGATAGATTTACATTCTGTAAATATCCAAAAAATATTTAAGCTAGCTAAGCTAGTTTATTATTTAAGTTATTCTATGTCGTTATTACAACATTTCGTCAGTATTGAATGTATATAATTTGCAACACAAAAAATAATAAATAACTGGACCTACTGACTCTAAATGAAAATAAAAGTTTAGTACTTTACATTCAGCATTTTACTTTTTCTATACATTATCCAACATGTTCTATAAAAATATTTGTACGATACGATCTTTGCAAGTATGAAAACCACAACTTGGTTAGTTTCGAACGTGTCAGCCGTTTAGAAAAGCTTTGAGTCGACACCTATACTCTTTTAGAACGTTACGTTTGAACAAATTTTTCACCGCAAGCATTTTTCTGCGGATTCCCGCTTGATTTTTCAAGTCAGTTTCTGGAAATCCTAGCAAAGTATTATTGTATTAGTAGGGAAGTTTATTTAACTGCTCGCTTTGGTTGCAGATTTTAACATTTAATATAGGATCAGTAGCGAATTTCTACCACTATAAATGTTATCGGCAACCGTCTAGCAGAAAAGAATTGTATTAAAAGCTGATCAGCGCCTCTAGCGAGCGTCGTAGAAACTATTTTTGTAGTATATTTAAAATGTCAAACTGTCGATATTCGATAGAACCGATTGTAGAGAATCGCGCTACTAGAATGAGCACTTTACGTAACAATATTTTTGCGATTTTTCGTAGACAATGTAGCAATGACCGATTTACTATAGAAACAGCTATTGTAGATAATTTAATGTGTGCTGTGGCTCTAATACTATCGCTTACAATAATGAAAAAAATCGTCTTTTAAATTTATTTATTAATGAGTATAAAATAAAATAAATTATTAAACGTTTTCCATCGTAAAACTTAAGCTAAAGTAGCAAATAATTTGTTTCAAAAGGTCTAACTAAAAAGGCAAATTAAAAACACATTGGAATTCGTAAACGGTCGCCATTTCAATAAATAACATTGTCTAAAGCATTCCTATCGAAGAAACATTCAAACACTCAGACCGCGTTAAATTCTCATTAGATTGATCAATTCACTTAAATTGTTACCAATGCCTTGTAAGTGAAATCCCAACGTTTTAATCAATGGTCTGGATCACAGGTCTCGCTTTAATTACATTCTTGAAATTATTCTTTGATTTTTCTTTTAGAATACTTTATAGCAAGAGTTTTTTTATTGGTTGATTTTATTCAGTTTTATTATTAACAATTTTACATAAAGTGTATGTAAGCAAGTAAAAATAAAGACAAGCACAGTCTACGACTAAATTAGTATAAAGTAAAATGTTAGGTAATTCTACCATTAGTTATTTCAAACATAGTAATTATAAGAAGATAGTTAATTGCATATTTCCAATATTTCATAAGGTATTAAGTTTTTATTCATCTTATGTAATTGAATTTAATCGCTAGCCATATATCGAAGCAGCTTTTAGAATATTCCATCATAAAAATCATCAATTATATTTTCTACGAACTAGCCATCTTACTTAATCAGCAACCCACATACACTAGCACTGAAACATTATTTAAAGCAAACTCAATTCTCTACCACTATCAACTACCGACAACCCGTTAAGTATCAATTTATTTTGTATGACAATCTGATCAGCACCTCTAGCGGGTGCCATAGAAACAATTTTTGGAGTACATTTAAAATGTCAAACTCTCGGGACTTGATAGTGCCGACTGTACGAAATCATGCTACAGTTTAATTAATAGAAATATCAATCAATATGTACTACTTGTAAACGCATTAACGCGTTTGCGTTTACTTGAAACGCAAAACTAATTACGTGTTAACACAAGCGGCATGTAAATCTCAAATGTGAGAGTTTACAATCCTTTTGTTGTCTTACATTTAATCTGAGTGATACTGTTTGAATAATTTAAGATTGTACACACCGTTTTTAAGGACTGTTGGATTATATTTCAATTTAATTTAACCTAATTAATGTTGATCTAAGACCTAGAAATCGACTTTTTAATTAAGATTCTAATCGGGCTACTTATAAGGTAAAGTTCCCAGTTTTTCTAAGAAAACAAACGAAAACTTGGTTAAAGTTGTTATTACTTTTTCTAGGCCCTAGTTTTTGGATTTGCCAGACAGACAGTATTCGGAAATAAAGAGCCGGAACAGACTGGCCTGTTTTCAAACAGTACATTTATCATTCTATTGCTTTGTTGCTTGTAAGTTAAAGCTTTAACACATTATGATAAGTTTTTTGAAAAATTAAAAATAAGGTAGCTTAATACTCTTAACTTAAGCAGATAGAAAAGCGGCAAAACCCATTTTGATTACTTCTAAACCTAAACCTTTGACGGCAATGAAAATTATTCAGGATATTAAAGTCTAAGCCATCAAATACACAAGTCACCTTCATTCCAACTGGACTCAGTCTTATTTGTTTTAAACGTGAAATATTTTTAATATTGGCATGATAATAACTTATGTAATAACTTAAGACAGAAGGTCCTTTCAGTAGAGACTAAACAGATTAATCGACTTGGTATTACATAGATCTCACCACTTTTTACGCTGCGAGACTTGAGGTTTTTTACAGGATGTTTTTGATGGCATCTCACTTCTTTTTGTAAAGCGAACATAATTCCAATTTGTATGGAAAGACGGTTATTTTTTTCATAATTCAACATATTTTCCTATTGAAATGTTGTTCAGTTTCATGGGCTAAACACCCTTAAGTTATGCCTCATACAGTAGGTACCTATGTACACCTATTATTTTCTATTATACTACAGTAATAGTTAATTCATTAACTGCAAATGTAACCTTGTAATCCTATATAAATGTATAAGATTACAAAGTTATTCTTGCAGTTAATGTATTTAGAAAACTGGACTGAAATTAGAAAATATTGAAATTTTCCCATGATTAAGATACTAAATTCTATTTGTATTCTAAATTTGAAGCTTCTAAGTCTGCTAGAAATGCCTTAGACTTTTGATGATCGGTGAGTCAGTGAGTCAGTGAATCAGTGAGTGACAAAATTCAAAACTTTAACAAGTTGTCATTCTTAAAGTACTGGTTCAAATTGACTGAAATTTTCAATGTACCGTGTTCATACAATGACTGATAAGTCGCTAAAAATTCAGGCTTCTTGGTTTATCCACAACGAAATTATAGGGGGTCGAAAATGGCCTGAATTGCTTCGAGAATGACATTGCTAGATATAATATACGTGATTTGACGCGTAAGTTATTTTATTAGGTAATGCATATTGGTATAAACCCTCTCCCTCGTTTGGGAGGAGACCCTTGCCATGTAGTAGGACAGTAATGGGTAAAAAATATATAATAATATATATATTTAAATATATGAATTCAGTTATATTTTATTGGAAGCGAGTCACTTAAGACATATAAGTATATATTTTACACGATAGACCAAATAATCATGTAAAAGTTCGAATTGTTATACAAATAAATAATGCCAGATTTGTTTTCAGATTATTAAATAGCACATTCAGTGAAAGTTTTCGGTAATAGAACGTTACTATATAAACGTATTTAAAGATAAATTATAGTAGAAAATAGCTCGATAGAGTATCTATTGAATAATCTTATTTATTTCTCCTCTAAGTCGTAACAAAGGCTTTCATTACCTTTATATATTAAGGGCTGAGGTTCGCTTTGAGGCTATAAAAAGAGCGTTTTGTTTTTAGTCTTTGTAGGTTGATTCGCTTCTTGAGATTTTATCAGGTCCATTGAGGTTTGAGTGGTGGAAGAGTACTTTTATTTTAGTTCAATCATCAACAGTAAGTTAAGGCTTTATTCACAAAAACGAACGTCGTTATTGTTAGTGGCACAACTTTCAATAGATATGTTCATTGTACAGCTGACTGTTTCATAATAAAATAAAATAAATAATATTACAGGGTTTTTACATTATCCCGGTTTTTTACTTTTACTCATATTATTTCATCATAGATTTTTCACTCCCAATTTCATTACAATATAGTCTTCAATTCCGTTCTACCATAAAAATCTCAAAAAAATCTCACCCAAACCAAAGAAACTGTTCCATAAAGAAACTTATATATAAAGTAGAATACTTATCAGATGTTATGGCCCCTCCTACATACTTTCATCATCTTTATCGAGCCTCACACTATTCACATAAAACCTCGTAAACTTGCAGCCGTTCACGATCAAACGCTTTACGATAATGGAGAACATCATTCCATTAAAATTGCCTGATCACTTTACGTAGGTTTTTCAATATTGAGAAAATAAAAAGTGTTATAACATTTTTTGCTAAGTTTTCTACTTAATATATTGGTTAAAGTTAGATGCATAGGTCCTCTTATTTTTTCTCTATATGCTCATAATTTCAAAATAATTATAGATCCGTTTCAGGATTCCGTATGGCGATTTTCTACCACCGATCGATGTACCGTTAGAACAAATTTTAAGCACATTTAAATGTCAAACACTTCAATTGCTTTATGGTGCCTACATTAATCACATGAAAATCGCGATACCGATAAGGAAAAGCAAGAACATTAACAAAAGCTATGACTAGTCAATGAAAGTTTTACTTGCTAACGACTTAATAGTGTTTGCGTACGAAAAGTTGTTTCTTTACACATATTTGGGTATAAGAGGTTGTTCCTTTACGCATATTTATGTTCGTGGACATTATCACAAAATGGTTTTAAGCAAACAAGCAGGGTAAATAAAGACAATTATTATCGTAAAAATTTACATTTTATTGTTGCATAAACGAAAACCGTGAGTTATTAATCATAAAAGGGATTAAAACATTAAAATCCGTTCATTGGCAGTAATAAATAAGTTCGGAAAGAGTGAATGATGTATGAATTTCACCGCAAATTGTAAATTATACCATACATGTTCCGTAATCTACATTACATATTCATGATAATTCCGATAAAATGATAATTAATTATTAGTAGATTCAGGTTGCAGCATGGTAATGTTGAAATACAATATTCAGGTTACCTCCGGCTTTCAGGAAACAAATTTACAATAGTCAATGTTAAAATGAAATTCAATTAAGGTTTAATATACGTTTTTTGGTTTCTTAAACGTTTAACAATTTTTTTCTGGAAAATTCTATTATGAAATTATTTCGGTCCGTTTTTCATTTTAAAGTTTTGTAAAGATATTTCAATCTGTGACATATTAATTAATAATTTAACTAAATTAATTCTAGTTTCTCGTTTTAAATCAAGCAAAATTATAACACAAGAATGTCAGAAAGTATTAAAAAAAAACTCCAACTAAGATTGCTTTCAGTTTTGTAAATAACCAAAGTTATGTCATTTTTCATACACGTTGCTTGAAGAAGCTGTCAAAATAACATGTAAAATATATCGTATTCGCAACATATACGTACAAAACTTCATGAGTGAGCAGTGAGCAGGCAGTGGCGTTTTGAAGCCCGACCATTAATCATAAGGACCGAACGGTAATTGATTCTCAAACTTGTAGTACTTTCGTACTTTGGTACTTCGGTACTTTGGTACCAATAAACTAAAAGTGTCGCAGAAACTGCCGTCTTAGTTTTAAACAGCTTTACTGTATACATTTAGAAGTTCACTTTGAGTAGGGTGGCCCCAATCGTCTTTGAAGTGGGACTGTCCCGTATCTGTCACTAGTAACTTTTCTTTTATCGAGTTTTCTTTTTATTGATGCCTATTCAGTCTGAGTGAGATTTCTTTTACTTGTTATGGCACAAACTTTGTTCTTTACTGTGACGAGTTTGTTTGCGTTGACGTGAGTGCGTGATTCTTTTCTTGTAATTTAATTGTAGCTATGACTATTGTGATAAAGACGAGACTATTTTTTTATCTTGGCAAGAACTGTCATTGGACATTTACGTTGCCATGGAAATGTATACCGTGATTTGGTGGTATAAACCACGAATTAAAATTAGAGTTGGCTATATAGGGTTAAAAACTTGGCTCTACATGATATCTGAATATTTTTTGACAGTGCGAGCTTTATGGCCTCGGTTGGTAACATTTATATGCAATATTTTTTTCTGGGATGTTATTTTTTTCTTAATATCTGAGTAAACTTAATTCAAATCTGTTTCTTAAGTAAACTGTTATCATGGTAGTCCTACCCCATAGCCGTAACGGAGCTAATTAGTTGTGAAACTTGGGTAATAGCCGCGCTAATTGTCGCATGGCCCCGTTACTCATACGATACGCTGACGGCGACCGTACAGCGTACTACAGAATCCATTACTGGTTATGCTTTATATAAATTCTCAACGTGTAGTGAAAAACGTCAAGGTATATGAAATAATTTTAGCATTTTTGTAGTACACTGAAACACGGTCCAATTAAAAGCATAAATCATGGGTACGGCAACTAGAGAGTGAAATATGCAATAAAAAATATAGTTATCTTAATATTGGTTAGCTGGTCAATTATTGTAGCGATACAGTAGTATAAAATAAATTTATTAGAGACACTGAGGTACAGTATCAAACTAATTTTTTTTATATTCTGAAATTTGTTTTTAAAGTTGTTTTCGTCCAAGATCAGGGCCTTTTAACTTATTATTACTTAGAATTTCCTTAAAGGAACGAACTAAATAAAATATTAAAACCAGTTTGAAACCATAAATATCGTTTTAAAAGCATCTAACGACGTATAAACGCCGCGGCTAATTTCGTTGAAGGCGGTAACTCACGTAGTATGATTGCATTTTGATACGAGCTCAGTCTAACACCGGCTTTATTTTGTGCACATGTAATGACACTGTTTTTCTTATGCTTACGCCCAATAGGTATGATGCTATTGACTTGACAACCTATTAGCCTAAAAGTCGTATACGGCTTGTGAACCCATCGAAATAAACAATACGAGTAAGAGAGTCTATTACGAAGTAAGTAAAATAGTTATAAAAAGTCGGTGAGTAAAATAATAAATATTTTCAATTGATAATTTTGTGATATTTTTATCCCATGCAATTAATTTTAGCCTCACAAATATAGTCATGTTAATTTAAATTACTAAAGAAACTTGAAAAATTGCTTAAAATATAGCCACTGTCCAAACACCGTGAATAAAAAACATTTAGCTCCATTCACACAAAAGGAACCCCTGAACAAATAATGCTACACCATTTTCTAAAACCAGCAAATGCACCGCCTACATAGAAAATCTACGGCTTAATATAACGAATTACAACAATACATCGTGCTCACCTGCTCTCTTTAATTAAATTACTCCCGTATAAATAACCTCACAGAAATTCGCTTAGAAATTCCACAGAAAATGGGTAAAATATTTGCATGAGCTGAAAGTTGGGGAGACGGCAGACATGTGGCGGTTTAACGGTAGTTAAGGTATTTTTGAAATAACCATACTCACAAGTTTTAGAATGTAAATGGATGGGTCCGGTAACATTCATTATTGTAAGAATTTTTCGTCCGGAAATATATTTTTATAACTACTGACATTTTATAAAAAGATAATGTGATGTTTTGTGGTCGAAGCTTATAAAGGCTAATGTTTTTGGGGTTAAAACCGTTTACCTTCTTTAACCTGAGGTTTGCACTGACCGTGTTCGAATACTGACAGCCAGCGAATATTTCAAAGCTACGATCGAACACCTCGTGGTATCCAACACAATAAAAATCATTTTTTTACTGTGTCAAAGAACAGTAATGGTCCAGTAAGCACCCAACTGTCTTTAGTAACTTGAAGGTAGTCATAGTGGTCAATCCATGTTATGACATTGTTGTTTGGTACCACGCGAGTAAAAATTGCAGTTGAATTCTTTTTGCGTATATTTTTGGAAAACACATAACCAACGAATTCCAATCTGACTGTTAGTTTTACGCGCTACCGATTCCAGAATATTCTATGAATGTGGTTCTAGTTTTGGCTAGCAACTAGCTTTTTCTACCTGAGAATTCCACCCGTGAAATGAACGGGGCACGCAAAATAAATGAGATTGCGGCAAGTCATACATAATTTAGAACATAAACTCATATTCCCCTGGTCCATTCATCTTGCCTATTTAGGCTGACATACATTTTTCATCCTAATTAGTTTCCTACGAAAAGTCTTTGGAAAATAAAATTTTTAGTTGTTAATTCAATTTATTTTGCTTTGACTGATGACAAGTTTGTTTAGTTTTTATGAAATCTCATTTATCACGATAAAGTAATAAAAATTACGAAACTAGATATTGAATTACAGTAGAAAAATGGCGTTATAAGTTTGTCAAATTCTGAATAGAAACATGGGTAGAATTCAAACAAAATTAAAATTTGTTAGAAGTTACATACCTTGCTTGGCTTGTTGTTTATTTTATAATATGAGTATATTAATTTATCTTTTACTTTAAGACTAAGATATATCCAATTCTTCAGGTACGTAGTACTCGTAACTGGAGGTACTGTATAACAAGATGTATGGATATTAATGATTTTTGGCCTATGTCTACCCCGACGGGAAAAACGCGTGTTATTATGCGATTCTTAGCTTTCCTCGTCAAAACTCTAAAGTACCTATTATTAAACAGCTCCCAAACTAATCCAAGCCTATACAAACACCCGTGTTCCCAAACACGCGTTCAAACAATTTCAATTACACCTTTCTATCGACGTACGAATACATCAATCATTTGAAACATTCGTGAGTCCCGACATATCTATTCTATCGTGCGTTTATCAATAAAGATATTATGTTACACAAATATGTAGAGCGTTGTCAATTTAAGCGTTTGCAAGTAATTGATCGTAATTGGTTTATAAAAACATGTACGTTTTAAATGAATATAAACTTCCGTAAAAAGATACACATACAAAACCTCAATAAAATTGCATCATAAAGTTGAGAATTGAATGCAAAGCCTTCGTTTCGGCTAAAAAAACCCAGTCAATAATCCGATGAGCCAGCAACAAAAATCCATTTCCAGCAAAACTGAATTTTTCACAGCACTTTCAAACTGCAAACAATCTTCCTTTATCGAAAATCCCAAATCCTTAAAGTGGGTACACGGTTCTAATACCAATATTTTGTTACAAGATTTAAGTGTACTTTCGTAGAACAAACCATAAAATAATATCGATGAGAAAAGTTCAATCTTTCAATTTTCTAGATCGCGTTCACACTAGCTGAGTTTCAATTCACCGATATATTGTTTAGCCAAGGAGATTGAATGAAAGAAAATATATTGTTCCGTCGAACACGTATTGTGGTCTGAGTTATGAGATGTTTGCTCTTTGTCGACGCGAGGAAATATCCACCCAATAGCGTTCGATAATTACTTTTCTCCTTGACGTTCTATTGTATTTTATATGTACTTTAATTCAATACATACCATGGCGATGGAGGCGGTACCGAGATCTTTAGAACTTACTGTAAGGCACGCACAAGTGATATGTAGTTTAGTAATTAAAAAAGATTCTAAAAATATTAGCCCTAGCCAGCGTCATGACTGTCCATATCAATTAACTGCTATGTATAAGCAAGTTATGTATCTCGCGCTCATATTCCTAGAACGTATAGAATTTCCTTGAAAATTGCTTCCAGGAAGTATAGAAATAAATCAATATAACTTTATGTAACGTCTCAGTTCCTCGAACTAAAAGGTACCTAAGCACATGACCATGTACAGTCCACTTTCCTATTACAGACTTCTGAGAATTCAGTTGCAGAGTAATAATCTTAATGCAAGAACGCCTTTGACGATAATTAGTTTCTCGTAACTTTATTAATGTTTAAAGGTTTCTTATGAAAGAGAGTGTCTAGTGAAAATTAGTTAGCCACTACCGATATCTATATGAAATCTAGATAACATTATGATCTATACCTTATTCACATTACGAAAAAATAAAAGGTAAACAAAGAAACCAATGATTCTCAAACTTAATTTTCCTTACCCTACTATGAGCATGTCCAGGTTCACTCATTTTACAATAAAACCAATAACAAACTTAACAAAGAACACAAATTTAACAAAAACAACAATTTAAAACTAATAGATATAAAATAACAGAACTATAACAGGGAGAAAGTACGCTAGCATCAACAAGTTGAGCAAGAGTGAAATAAACATGGCGGGATAACCCGACCTAATTAAAAATGACCCTCTGTCATGCAAAATGGTTACTTCGGGTGTAATACTTAAGTTGACAGGATAATAAATGCATTAAAATTTTAGAATCATTGCCTTTTTAGGTTCTTTATCATGTCAAATATTTTATTAGCATAAATTAAAAAAAAATCCTTATTATAATTATGAATAATATAGAATAATTATAAATATGTTGTACCATTTACAAATGTAAGGGACGGACGTATTTTAATAAAACTAAGTGAGTCTTTCGCTAGGAATATTTTATAATTTATATACTTAATTATATTATTATATACTTATTTTGCAAAGACGACATTACAAGAATCATGTTTATGGTTTGTTTACATTTTATTTTTTCATAATGTGAATAAGGTATAGATTTATAATCATAATCTACGTGGGTACCAAACTTCATATTGGTCCTTTCAACTCATTCGTGATTGAATAACTTTCAAATTCATAAAACCAATAAAAGCCAAGTGGTTTAAGCTAAAGCTAAGATGACTATATTGGATCGGAAACAAAAAACATAATTCCTTGTGAAACGAGAAGTCCCCTGCAAGTAAAAGCTTGCAGTTAGCGTGGTAGACCTAAAGCAACCTTATTATTTAACTCGTTCCAATAGGAGACCTAGAAACAGTAACTGTGCTTTTTCTTACTCAAAAACATGCTGTCAAATGATTTGGCTGATGTTTTTACAACCGGTTGCTTGACATCGACCTTCTTCGGGAAAACGATAAACATACTAACTAATTAGCTAGAAAAACTAGTGATATTGACATCACAATTATTTACTACCCTTACTTTATAACACATAAAAGTTGACAACTATATAAAGTACATTGCTTGGCGTTCACATACGAGGTGGCATAATGGTCCAGTAAAGCGTTTATAGGCGATAAACTAGAGCCTGACTTCACTACATTCTTTAGCAACGTTATTAATGATCGTACAGTGTATTATGTACCTGGAAAAACGATATTTCCTCGTAAATTAGGAACAGAATAATGACAATATTTTCAACGCTTCTGTTATCTTCCAAAAAACATTCCCCTTGGCAGTGACATAGTTCTGGAAATGCTTAGTTTAACTGCAGCCTAGTTACTACCAACGGCCGGGTCGAATTGATATTTGGCTTAAATCTAAGGATGCATTGTACTTTCTTTAAAAAAATATAAAATTTTACATATCACACGTGTCTCAACTCTCACTTAACTTTCTAAGACAGGATTTAACAGTGACATGGTTTGCTTTATCCAAAAGTATTACAGAATAGTGCGCTTCTAATGACTTAATAATATTTAATAACCTTACACCCACCTACGTATTATATAATTAATTATATTACAGCACAAATTCAAAACAAAATTACCTAGCACATCATTCATCAAAGCTATATCCTCAAACTTCAAACTTCAATGCAGTAGCTAATATAATTGATTAGGAACGGGGAGCGGCGTCATACATCACTTGTAATCCTCACAGATGGCTCATGAACGAATAATTTAATCCACGATACTTCAGGATTATCCCCGTTGCGTGTTCTCAACAATAATAAGGTGCAATTTATTTGTAATTCAATTTATTGTGCTTTGGGGAGACTGTTTGATAAAGATGCTGTATAAATAGTGTTGTGATTTTAGGAATTTGACGAAAATATTGAAATTTGTACAGTAGTTAAAATACAATTATGCTTTCGCTCATGAAAGAAGGCAGTTAAAAGAAGAATATATAAATACATATTAACATAGGTGAAATATAAGGCTTGTGAAAAGGTGTTTCTGCATTGTAGAAGTGTAGGAATTGTTGTCTCCAATTTTTTTTTTCAGTTTTTTGTAATGAAGTTAAGCTAGATTTTTCTGGATTCCGTTAGCAACAAAATGTAGTCTAGCCGTTGCGGTAAGTTGTATGAGATAGAAGCACGTCTTGTTAGCTCCAAAAATAGTCAAATAATCACGTACATTTTCTAGAAAATATTAATCATTTTTGTAAAACCAAGTAATATAGATGTGACCTTTAGAAATCTTGTAAAGCTAAGCTTTAACAGTGCCCATTTTAAACTTATATCTTCCCACACAGTATTTTCTGATAGGTGGATGAACCACCACGATGGGGTGAACGTACGGCTACCAATGTTCGTACATAGTAATTTTCTAAAGTAGAATTAACTTAGAACACCGAGATGACTCCCTGCATAAGTTTTACACTGTTTAACTTGCAAATTAACGCTGAAAAGAGAATTGTATATTTTAAATTGTATTTAATAGTCTTGCAGTTGTATTTTTGTATAATTACTTGATAATGTAGTTGGCTTGTGATATTTTAGTGCAAAGAATTGACTCATTAAAATTTGCTTGAAAAAATAAAACTTTTAAAATATTAGGTTTTATATTATTTGCTTTCTGCTACGAGGTTTACCTGCGGCTGTCGTCAGTTAAATAATAGAATTAAGCAAATAATAACTGTAATTTTTGAGTGTTAATATTTATTCGATTAATCTCATTTTTATTTTACGAATCATGACGTTATTTTTTGATGTATTTTTCTCTTACTCGTTATTTACCATGAGCAATAAATACCTAATTTAAAAACGAGACTTAGCATTTAAGTTCACCAAGTTCAAGGTAAAATATCAGTAGGAAATGAAAGTACTATTGGTCTTTTCAAATATGTATTAGAATATTTTCAAAAGCAGCCCAGAGTCGTGCCTCGTAAATGGCAATAGGCTCGCCCCCTATTCCCTCTATTCTAGTATTTGGTGACCATTTGATTTCTCTTTCAGATGTTAATACGTTATTATGTATATGTACGACTTTTTAACAGCGCTTTTTACCCAAACTATCCCTTAGAAATATAAAATGTTGTTAGCACAACGTAAGTGATTACAATATTATCGTCATAACACTGCTGACGTAAGTGGTTCTCCAATTTATGTTCTTGATACATATTCATGGCTTCTAATAATATTATGTGCACCTGAATAACGCTGTAACCACACAGGACTTGTATTATAATATTATTATGTAACATAACTATTATCAAGTGCATTGAGTAAGCGGTGTGACTGAAATACCTATGTGCAAATCGATATAAGTATGTATTTACTTTATGCATTTTGAAGGGCTTAGTAAATAATTATTGGTTTATTTTCTTTAACCAAAAGCGGAAACACTACTAGCCTAAAGAATACTATAGGCTAGTAGTGTTTCCGCTTTTAGTAATAACTAAAAAGATCTTGGAGTAAAGAAGCTAATGTATAGCTCATCTTGTAAAAATTGAATAATTTATTACGCTCGGATTGAGTGATAAAAGATGTTTGAAACATCGGTATTTTATGTGTAAGTCGATTAAGCCGAAGTTAATGCAGTTGTTCACTACAAAAAAAAATCTATGTAACAAATTTCGACAATAAATGTTAAAATACCACTAAGTTAAGAAACAAAAACTTCTTATACCCTAAGGCGTTACCAACAATACTAAGTAAAATATGAGAACTTGAAAAGTACAACAAGCAATTCGTTTCAAATAACAACTGTTATTTAAATAAACTTGCTCTTGCATATTTAGTGAAGTTTTGTTTGTATAATTCGAAGTGTTAAAGTAAGAATAATCTGCATTGTTCTTTCTTTAAGGAATATTAATTAGCTGATAAATATTGTGAGGAATAGTATTAGTTTTTTAGTTAGTAGTTTAGGGTCTGGTGATGAGATTGCTGTCTTAATGCCGAGTAGCAAGGGGAAGACCGTTACTCATTAGAAGGAAGTATTTATTGTAGACAAACTTTCAAAGCTGTAGTTGATAAAGCTTATATATGTACACATGAACTGACTAAATGCGTATTGAGGAAAAAGCTGATTCCTTATAGTAGGCACAAATGGACTGAAAAAATAGATTGTTTGAAAATTATTCATAACGTTAAGCTAAAATATAGCTTTTGTATTTTTATTAACCGGTAAATTTGGTTTGTTTGAATATCCTCCTAAAAATACAAAACCGTCACATAGTAGATCTTCATTCGTTCAATTTTCGTTGCCAAACAGAACGTTACTCTCGCTAACAAAATTGCATGAATACGTTTTCCCTCGCCAAAGTAAAGAAATAAGTCGCAACAAAACTTCAGCGTAACAACCCAACAGTGAAAAGGAATATTAGTTTTTTACATACAAACAAATTCGATGGAACAAAGCTAAAGCAAAAAGTTTGAAATATTGGCGTTACGACGCACGCCTTTTACAAGAGTTTTCAGCTTTTCTTTCCAAGTCTTTTTTCAGTCGGCACTTTCTTCAAAGGCTGTGTTACTCGCGGCCCAATAGCAGTGTGTGATCAAAGAGCTACTAGTGCTATGATGCTTTTAGATAAGGCACTGGATATGGCAACAATATCTCTAACTTATTATATTATTATGTTTTCTTTGTGTAGGTAATTGACTGTGTAGCGTCATGGCCAATTTTAAGTACTTGTTAAATTCTTTTGTAATAACATTTTATATAACCTTTTAACGTTTAATCCTACTGATATAATTGTATCACCGAGTATGCAGACAAAAAATAAGGTAAATTCAGAGTTTTTTGTCAAAAACTTGCTTGTTTGCAAGCCAAATGTATCCAAAAGAACCGTATCCAATTCTTCTACATCCACGTTCTCCCGTCATGTAGCCCTGGGCTGAACGCGAAGTGTCCTTTGCCGAGCTCTTTAGAACATATGTACTGCAATCGCGGCTTTTTACATTCCTTTTTTATTTACAGTTGAATGAACCCTTGCTCGTATTGTGTAAAACGAGCATTGTACGTACGTATTTTTTTTATTTTGTTTTTGAAGAAAAATCAAGCGAAAGAAAAGAATATTTGAAAAAGACTTCGTATTCATTCACGTCCCTAACATACATACACTGGAAACAAACCAGTTTCCTTTGAAAATCTAGAAAGTTTGGTTTTACCTTGCAATGTTATTCAAATTCCATTTGTCATAAATGTCAAAGTTGCTTACCTGAAACAAAACAAAAAACATTGTGAGAAACGAATACTTGCTAAATTTTATTACCATTAAAGAACTAACTCCGGGCAATTTCTAAGAAATTCTTAACAGAAAATCTCAGAAAAGACTTTTTGCCCGACCCAGGATTCGAACCCGAGCCCTGTCGCTCGGCAGTCGCATACACTACCGACTGCGCCACAGAGGCAGTCAACTACTATGGCGCTGTCTCCACGGGCGAGAGAATCGCGACGATTCCGCCCTTATATCGTCGGACAATCTCCACGAACGAGCGATAAATCCGCCGCGTATCGTCGCGAGTCGTAACGGAATCGCAGAGATTCCGCGGCGACTCTTAACGGTATCCCCGCGTTTCCTTGTTTAAAAAGCCGCATTTGACAGCGCGCCCGCTGCGCGCTCGTCGCGATCGCGCGGCGTACCCGTTGCTTGTCGCGGCGGGCTAGCGACGATGTTGTGACGTTTCGCGCGCTCGTTGCCACTCGTCGCATCGCGGCGATAATATCGCCGTGTGGAGACGGTTCCATAGAGAGTGTATAGAAATACGTGGCACGACGATAATATCGCCGCGATTCTCTCGCCCGTGGAGACAGCGCCTATGTGTGTTACATAAATCTATGCTTCATAATCACCAGAAATGATTCTCTAGTCATCCTACACAAAATTCCCATCTAATACACACTCCAAAATTTTGATCTAACATACATAAACAAAGACATCAACAAAACAAAACACAATCCCTCAACAATACGTAACCACACGTTAATAATCTTCGCCACACAGTTTCTTTAGACGACATCTGGGCTCGTGGTACCGCATAATATCGTTACCTTGGCTTGATGCCAAGTCGATTGGCCTGTGTGGAAGTGCAACACCGGTCTTTTGAAGAATAATGTTTGTATACGATCTTCCTCTTTTGGGGACGTGATACATAAAATTCGAGAATTTGATAGGAATATTTCATCTTCAGTAAATCCATCCATTTGTAGGTATCATCACCATCATCATTGGCCTATGTCCAGATGGACATCTATTGCAGATGATTCAGGTGGCTTCAGACAGAGGACTATTAAAAAAAAAATGTTGACCATATTGATAATTGATGATTGATTATTGTTATTAAGTTAAGTCTAAATAACTTCCTTCCTTCACTGAATCGGAAAAAAATAAAATTCTAAAGAGCTATATTACAATCCTAAATTGTGAAGAGTAATGATTAAAATCAGATACACAGTAATTGTTATTAAGACTCTAGTGAAACAAATCTGTTGATAAAATTAAAATACAAACAACGAATGGTACAACACAATTTCCATTTTGCAAATTCGTAAAAGTAATTTTGCGGTAGATAGCTAGATAGTTTTGTCGGAGCAACAAGGGGCACTGTCCAACGGGAGTCATGATTGTAATGACGCAATTTTGCGAGTAAACGAGTATTACTCGTACATTATTTAACTACATTATGTTAGTCTCAGTTTTATTTAGTTAACTTTACTGAAAACCACTACTAGGGAGTAAAATTATTACTTTAATGTCTTATCTAAACGTTTGAGCAGTCTTTTTATAGACCGAAAATATGCTGAATTAAATCAGTTTTTATTTTACAACGTTATTTTATAACTGAATTACGTCTTTAAAATTATCATTTCAAGAATTATGATGATTTGATTTGTATCGATTTCTTGAATAGTTATCTTAGAAATTATTGTGACTTTGTCCAAGTACTTTACTGAAATCTGTGATTATCGTACTCGTAACTCTGTAAGCGTAATCTGCCAATATAGAAAAAATCTTAGTCAACAAAACATAATATGTTTTAAAAGCTGTAGTACAGTGCCTCGATTCTCTACTACTATCGACTACCGACAACCGGCTAGCTATCGAAATTTTGACATTTAGAATGTACTGCCAAAATATTTCCTACGACGCCCGTCAGAGGCGCTGATCAGATTTTCATACAAAATTTCTCGATGACAGTTCGGTTGTCGGTAGTCGATAGTAGTAGAGAATCGAGGCACTGTATACAGTGTATACACATACAAACAGTATATTGTACTGTAGAATATGCAATAAAAACAGTAACGCAATTGAAAGTATTACTGCTAGGTACAAGTTGGAACATACAATCCATGAATTTTTAACATTTCACTACATCAAGGTAACTGGGTCCAGCGGGTCCAGGGCATAGAAGCTTTAACAATATTAGCCTTGTTTACTAAAGTATTGAATAAAATATAAACCACTAGATTTTGTCCGCAGCCTAGCTTGCGTGAATTTTTGTACAAAATACCCAGCTGCCTATAATCTACTTTACGAAATTTCGTCGCAGTTCATTCAGTAGCTTAGTTATGATAGCATCAAATAAAAACATAAAAAAGTCTTTTTACAAGGTTTTACTAAGTTTTTCATTCGTTACAAAAAATGGTCATGATTGCTCAAACCTATATCCTACTAATATTATAAATGCGAAAGTTTGTAAGCATGTATGTGTCTTTGTTACTCTTTCATGCATCCTACACGGATTATGTTATAATTATGTTATAATAGCTTATATGAATTTTGGTAAATTTATATCTTATAACCTGGACTAACACATAAAACACTTTTTACCTTGTGAAATTACTAGAACGAAATGATAAACTATTAATACTGTAGGCATTTTTTTAGTTCATCGATATTTTAAACTGTGTTAACCGTTCCTTCAAAAATCTTTTCTAGACTTTCACACTTATAATATTAGTAGAAAGAATACGGGGCAGTGAATATAAAGAGACATTGAATGAATTATTTAAACTACGTCCGAGGGAGCAGGTGGGACGTGCAGCGACGCGTGTGTTCCTACAATGTGATTGTTTGAAAGATTTTACTTTAAGCCTTTTATTCTTATTCTAGTAGTCTATGTTTACGCAAGTCGTTTGTTTGAGAAATGCTTTATAGTATTAAAATATCTAGGAAGCACCAGTTTGTAGAATATAGAATTTTTAGGCCTAAAAAGCCGCTCAATTGAGATGTGATTTATTTTTAAACTGAGAACTCTACCATAACTGAATACCATATCGTAATACAACTGAAACTAAACATTACGTTTTTTGTACAGTTCAATAGATTTTTTATGATTTGTTAGTACGTCTGTGGGGGAAGGAGTATGAGTGGTAATACAATAAAACTACTACTCATTTCCTTGAAAGCCATTCTAAAACAATCAAAATAAGAATCTTACCCTTGGCTTACATCAACATCTAATAAAAATCAAGTTAGCAACTGCTCAAACACAATCAGATTAAACACAATCTTGAAGTTCAATTTTATGAAACCACATACGGTATCAGAAGCAAAAGGTATTTGCATTACTTTCTGATTAAATTGAGTTCTAATATCGAAGGCAAAACTACAGCTAACGGGTTCCAACATAACTCTTCATAGTTTGTTTACGAGATGGAATACATTAACTGTTTATCGTTCAAAAACAGGTTGAGAGTAAGTAGTGAACAAATATGCGGAACTAAGCTGAGTGAAGTTAAGATTAGATGCCGGATAATCTCCTTAACATAACTATTATATTTAAAATAAGACTTTGAAAAGAATATTTTATTGTATTTTTATAAAACTTTAAGCTTTGCAAAGATCTTTTCAATCTTCGTCTAAACCTTGGTATCATAGATAATATAATGCAAGACGTAAAAGTAAATACTAAAACGTCTTGTTTCTTTGATAAAAAACTGCCCTACGTCCAAAAAAAGTATTATCTCAATATAACCTAATATTAAATGAAAAACTAGTTCTTGCTTTTATCTTCACAAGTCTTGCCCAGGTATTTTCGAAACATCTAATTTTACTTATCCAAAAGGGGCAACTAGGCATCGATATCCACGCCCTACCCTTAACACACGTGCACCGTCAAGATAACGACATTTATAGGTATTTGAGTTCGTACACGTGTCTGCACTGAGACCTAGTGTGACCTATTTATTTGCATGCCTGTCTACTGAAATTAATCGCATTTATGCGTTGAACTGATTATACACTTTCAAAGCCTGCCATTCATACTTTTATCGACACTTCAAAACGTAAGGGCCTATTTTGTTTAAACAGTTTCAAGTAATCTGAGTAACTGAAGCGTAAAATGCACATAAAAACCCTTTATAGATATTGCTATCATACAATTTTATGCACAAAACAATAATATGAAAATGAGCAAAAACATTTCTTCACTTCTATATTCGAAATTCGGAAATTCAAAAATTTACGATTCGAAAACCAATATTTTAAATGTGAAATGTTCATTTCAATTTCTTTAAAAAGTAAATTGGATTCGTCTTTGGCTATAACGTTTGATACTGGCTGTAAAAAAATAATGCGTAATGTAATAAGAAAAAAGTTGCGGTACTTTTGAAAGACGGATGCGCTCAAAATGTTACGGTGGTTGTGGAAGGTTATAATGTTTAATGAGATGTTTAATGTTGGGCTCAACCCTGAATATGTAACGAAATTGAAGGGACTTCGACCGAAAACAATGAATATAACCTTTGGTGGAATTCTCAGAACTTTGCCATGAAGTTTAGTATACAATTTTCGTATCAGAATTTAGGTATGGTAAACAACTTAAGCCGTTTGAATGTTGAAATGATTTATTCTAACAATAAACAATGCCTGTTTTAGAAGAGAAATTATTATATAATGTACATCAGGTATACGTTTTTATGACAAAATATTCGCCAAAAAATCAATCTATTCCGAAAAAAAATACAGCGTAGCTCCCCAAACATAAGTGTAAAAGCCGTGAAATATATTCCTACCACGAGTTTTTTCTATTTCCCCTAAATCTCTTATCGCTACCGACATTCGAAACCCAGAAAGGGTAGAACTAGGTATAGTGATTCATGGTCGTTCATAGTCAATTAGGGTGACCCAGAAACTTCGCAATACATCCCTTGGTCATCTCCATATTTTTGAAACATCATCCCTAACATTTGACTGTACCATCATTCAGGGTATAATATATGGAATATGGTTGTAGTGTTCCACTATGAGGGGTAAAGTGGAGGGATAAATATACGACCGCAATTTATTGGGGATGAGACGCAGATAAATAGTCAATTGGAGTGATGAGGAGATGTGGATTGTCGTGGAATTTTGTCTAGTCTGTGGACATTGGTTTTTTGTAGCATTATGTAGCTACTAGAATAGTGGTTATACGTATGATTTTTTAGGCAATGTGATAAAAAATGTAATGTAACGTCGTTAATAGTGATAGTAAGTGTATTTTAATGTATAGAGAGTATTTTTGTATGTAGATGCTACTTAGGTTAAAGATTTAAGGATTAGGTTATGTTTTGTGCTATTGCGGTATATTTTGCACTAAGAGATATGTTTGATAAACAAACGTAAAATGTGTTGAATACTGTGTCGTACAATTGTTTAATAGTTATTAAAACAGGCAAAGTTAAAAACAATGACATGACCTTTTGAACGAAACATAATTACTCGACTCTTTCAATACTCGAACATTTTACTTGACCATTTTAATTAAAATATATTTAATAAGACTGACCTAAATAATCATAAAATTCCAACCCCATGCTACCCAAAGGGGCAGTTTCATATTTTACATTAAAATGAAATAATAATATAATTTCATATTATGATACGAATGGGTGCTATTAAAAATAATAATTTTAAAACGTGTTACTGTGTTTGAGGGTCTTTTATCTTAGAACCATTGGGGACTTTGGGAAATGTAGCCATTATCTAAATGTGACCTACATACACAATAAGCCTCTGAACAGGTTATTTGTTTGTTGAGATTATTTAACAAGTTTGTGTCGAAGAGACACTACGTAGATACATCGTATTCGTGCAACTCGCCTCTTGTATATTATAAAATGAAGAAATTTACTCTATTTTTGTTTATGCTTTTAGTAGACATGTAATAACAAAAAGTTATTTCCTTCAATTAGAATTTAGAACATGGAGCTTGTTGTGGTGGTTAAATGTTCTTACCCAAGAAATACAATGGTACCGTGTGTATTATTATAACAATTTCACTTTCTTTGGTACTTTAGCAGGGTAATAGATGAACAGGTTAAGATATACCCCATATTGTTAAGAGTTTATTGGTATGGATAATAAAATCAATCTTGTTTTCACCGAAAGAGTAGACAAAGTTAAATTATAGGTACAAACTTTGCCCACGTTCGCTGTCTAATAATAATATTTTGATTTATGTTCGAAGCTCCACATCACAAGATAGTTTACATGATAACTAAACTGGACAAGTTGGGGCGCGTAACTTGACCGTTAATTAAGATAGATGGCCCGAAAATTGGACGGTCGACAAACATGCTGCTGGTAATTTCATTTAAATGTGATAAGCAAATTAAATTACATTTAAAATATTACATCACTCTAAAACATTTAGGTCCTCTTTTCTCTAGAATAATATCGGATAAGTTATCACGCGGAATTTGACAGTAAATGAATTATAATTATTAATCATTTTCAAAAGTGTATCTTCGTAAGTAAACAAACTGTAAGTTAGTGTATCTTTGGTAACGAGAAACATGTTGCATTGAGGCGCCCATAGCCAGTTGTGCTCACCGGTCGGTAAACGATCTGTGGGTTAAGCAACCGTTGGCGCGGTCATTCCATAGATGGGTGACCGCATAGTGGTATTTCAACTGGGCGTCTCCGTGCTTCGGAGGGCACGTAAAAAGTCGGTCCCGGCTGTTATCTACTAAGGTAACAGTCCTTAAGCCATGTCAAAGGCCTTCGGGCGGCTTGAACAACTTTGACACTAGGTTGACCACTGACCATACGATAAGAAGAAGAAGACATGTTGCTTTCAACGATTTTCATATATTTCCAAGTAATTTGTAGTGGAATTATTTGTGTTTGTTATTGCATATGTATTTAATTAAAAGTTAGAGTATTAAGTTGCAAAAGTTATTTTAGTGCTAATTTATAATTTAATTAAATTTTAATGCTAAATGGAGTATCGCCAATTAAATTTGGCTTAGATTAAAAACAATAATATTTAACTAAATTATTTGAAGCAAGATACATTTTTAATATTTAAAAGTAAACTTAGGGTATGATAAACCTTTTTATGAGGAAATTCTCAGAAAATGAGATGATTAAAGTAAATGTTTTGCAGACAAAGTAAAGGCCACAAGCCAACAGTCTTTAATGATACGAAAAAGGATTATATTGTGAGGTTAAAAGAAACGAAAAATAAACAATCTTAGTACGTATTAGTACTGAGATAAAAGGAGCTTTACTTGCTTTGTTACTAACTGTCAAAGGATGCAAATAAAACTTGTTTACTTACAATTTATTATACTAATATGCTTTTTGTTTGCATTTTTCTAGATGAAAGCGATGAATTCTAGTTTTCTGTACTTTCTGTTAAGTTTAATTATATGTATATTAAGGAACATATTATTTCTTAATGAATGTGTTATACAAGAATCATAATAGATAAACAGTGTAAAGGAGACTTTATATAGTTATTTTTTAAGTGAAAAGCGTTAAATTATAAAAATTGAGTCTACGAAAAATACTTGCCTTTTCCTTAATGGAGGCTATTTTTACTTTTCTACAATTGCATGTTTTGTTTTTCTCTCCAATATTTCAGTACACAATTAAGTCGCGAACGTCAAAATTGTGATGGAGATGGAAACCCATATCAAAAATTAAGTCGACACCGTCGTAAAATTACATCTGTCTTTCTTACACCCGAGCAAAATGTCTTAAAGGCTTTTTGACGAGCAATTAGAAACGGGACCCCGAAGGAGGGCCTTTAATTTGACATTTTTATGTCACTCTTCCTGAAGGTCAATGGGAATGAATGTGGAATTACTTGTTCGTGACGTGAAAAATGCAAATGTTTCATGGTCATGAATTTTAAGAAGTTGCTCAAATGTAATGTGATAATTTATATGCTTAGGTTTGTGTTTTTTTTCGTAGCAACGAAAAACAGCAATAAATTTCAAGTTATTTATATTTTGAAAGAAAGAAAGAAGAAGATTTGAAAATGATAAGGACACAAACACTGTTCTCTGAAGCGAGAAAAGTTTGCACTAAAGAGACAAAAACCATAGACACTACACAGGAGAACTCTTTTAATAAACTTCGCCTTTGTTATGAAGTTTTTGGTACGTCATTTTTCTATACTACCCAGATGGAATGCGGCATCATTTTGAAGAATCCTGTACCATCCATAATTATAACCGTTTTGACCGTTGGACCGTTTAATCGCTGTTCTTACCTCACTGAAGCATGGAGTCTCCGAAGGACGGAGACAAAATAGTATCAAAAGTTTTTTGTAGCGTAAAAACAAAATAAAATCTTAAGAGTGCAGAAACTGACAAAAGCGCTTCACAAAACATCCTAGGACGAACTTTACCTCTATTAAAAAGTTTCGGTTTGTCATTTTCTATACCTATGTTGCATGCACCGTCGGTTCAAAGGACGCACGGTTCATAATTACAGTTTGTTTTGACCGTTCGACCGTTAAATCACTATTCTTTCCTTTCTTTCACGATTGACAAAAAGGTGATCAAGTATTATCAAAAGTTCTTAATAGCGCTAAAACTTATTAAAATGCTGATCAACATCTTTTTCGTTCCGTCTTTAGCGAAAGAGTGCACAAAACTGATGAACAATACTGCAAAAACCCTCCTAGAGCAAACTTTGCCTCTGTTATTAAGTTTTTCGGTATCTCATTTTTCTATACCTAGGTTGCATGTACCATCGTTTCAAAGAATCCTGTACACTTGTGCAGTCCATAATTACAGTCTGTTTTGACTGTTCGACTTAATCACTGTTCTTCCCTTACTTTCATGAGTAACAAAAACATGGTCTCAAGATAGTGTCGGAAATTCTTTTATATCGGTAAAACAACATAAGAATAACTGATCAACATCTTTTTCGTTCCGTCTTTAGCGAAAGAGCGCACAAAACCGATGAAAAATGCTTCGAAAAACCCGTTAGAGCAAACTTTGTCTTTGTTATAAAGTTTTTGGTACGTCATTTTTCTGTACCCTGGGTTGCATGTACCATCGTTTCAAAGAATCCTGTACCATCCATAATTGCAGTCTGTTTTGACCGTTCGACCGTTTAATCACTGTTCTTCCCTTACTTTACCGGGTGAGGGCATTGAGGCAACCGTGCTATTGTCAATCTACCGTATTTACCATTCATGGACCGTCCGCGTGCACTGACGTACGACCAAATTGGGTCACAGCTATAACAATGGTTAAATGGACGGTGCAGTCAGCCCACAATCCGGCCTTCCTGTTTTATTTTGGACGGCCTATACAGCTTTAGATCAAAAATATTTTTTTTCTGCTTTTTTTGTTATAGAATGGAATAAAGGGTATTGTGTTAGTTTTGCGGTTTTAGTTTAACTGACACTGTATTTATTTTTTCTTTTATTTTATTTAGAATAGTGCAAACCAGTTATTGTATTCAACATAAAAAAAAAGATTTGAAAAAAGGTACACTCAGGAAAGATGCTCGCGTTAATTCCCGTATCCTATTAAATAACAAACATGTACACGAAAGTTAAATCAGTCACGTTCCCATAATATACTAAATAGTACTCGTATATTACGTAAATAAATTGTTCATACCCAAAACAATATTTTCAAAATTACTTAATTTTTACCATTGTCAGAGATTCTCATCTTATTCGTAATATTAAGCAAAACTATAGCTCAAAATATTTTTCGCGACAATCACACATAGTGATATATCACCACCCTGAGACCACATAAAAAACCCCATTCAATTTATATAAAAGCCTTTTCCCGCATATTTACCGCGACCAAGACCAACGGTAGCAATTTATTGAATGTCCAAATTGATTGATTAGATGACTTTGGCAATGCTTTGCAAACTCCTTATCTCATTGATAGGCTTAATAAATCAAACTGGAATGAGCAAACAACTCTATTATCAGGTATAGCGGAGGCTTTGCAAACAAACAAATCTTAGTAACGAAGTATCACCAACTAAAATCTATCAGCGAATATTTATTTTTGTATCAATATAGATATGTACTCGTACTTAACTTTACTTACGGCAAAATGTAGAAACGCCATTTAATTTATAGCGTCTCTTGATATTATGATGTCACTATCACATTGCAGAGCATTGAAGCCACAGAAATAATTTAAAGCATTATTTTAAATTTTAAATAATCATGATGGCCGCGAATCACCCTGTCGAAATTGCCGAAGCTGAAGTGACAATGATTATTCTAGAACATTCGTTTTACTGAGTTATTTGCAAGAATCTAAGCACTAAGTAGGTCACTTATCAGTGTAAACGTATCAAATAAACCTTATAAATAACATTCAAAACAAATGTCTGTAATATTTAAATTACAGATTGTTGACATCAAGACCCAGAATAATATTCTTTAAAAAAATCTGGAATTTCAGACATTAAATTATTTAAGTCTTTAAGCTCTAGGGGTCTCATTACCGACAATATTTTCTTCCCAAGTAATGTCTAATTTTATTATCAGAGTTCAGAAGGCCTCTCTGTCCATTTTGTATAAAAATGCTAATACCTACTTTTATTGCAGTCGTACAAAGTCTGTGCCTGAAAAAACTTCAAGTCACCAATGTTTACCCGACAGTTAACGACACTTGCGACCCAAGTTATGTCTTATCATTTCAACTTACCCGTAGGTCCGTTTTTGTTTGTCCATAGTCTCCGAGAAACGCACACGAAATTGAACTTTATGTTTACAGACAGAAGGTGCTTTTATAAATGTTTCTTTGTTGAATTGCCGGCAGTAAATGCGTTCGGAAAATAGTCTGGTTTCATGATGGGTTGACAGAGAGAGTGTTTGTTTTCTTTGAATTGATGGTTTGTCGTCTTAATTTATGGGATGCGATATTGGTTCCTATTGAAATTTTTGCAGGGTATTTTTGTATACAATATCATATCATATCATTGGACAACTCACACAGTCATTTGATTCCAAACTAAGCAGAGCTTATACTATGGTAACCAAATAACTGATAAACATACTTATATACTTGTAAATACATACTTATATAGATATATTAACATCCAGGCTCAGAACAAATAGTCGTGCTCATCACACAAAGATTTGTCCCGGGTGGGATTCGAACCCACCACACGCGGCGCTACGGTTGTTGCAGCGAGGTGACCGCTTAAACCACTGCGCCAAACGTGCAGTTGTGATCTTAAAGTTACTGACACACTAGTAGTAGTTGCTATACTTTTTAGCATCACGTCATGGAGTTTTGTGGTAACGAGACAAGTAGGAGTATAGGTCTATGTTATCGTCAGTTAATTGAATTCAACTCAAAATTTTACTGAAATTAATACAAAATTTCTCCTTATGCCATTAGCATAGAAAAACCCCTGTTCTAATTACAAGTTAGTCAAAGTACCACAAACGAAAAACACACACCTAAAAGTCGTACACAGAAATCCGGAGATTGTAAGCTTTTCGTTTCTCCCGACCGCCTTTTCCAGTCTCCAGACTCATCCTTTGAACGTACATCTTGCAAATGAGTGTAAAAACGTGGTTGACGTCATTCACATGAAAACCGACATCAAAGAATAAATTAAGTCCTTTGAATATTTGAAAGCGTTTGTGTTTAGGTATGTTACCTATCTATAAAAATGTTATGTTATAAGACATCTTTGACTTTGATTTAACTGACTCGAGAAATTATTAAATTATTTGACAGTCATTAAAAATTGCCCGTAGAAATTATAAAACAAAATTGTCGGGTCTAAGACGACACCTTATTAAGCCGTACGGTTCGGGAAACTCATGTTGTCATAATCCCTTAAACTTTAATTAGCTGTAGAAATAGCATATTTTTTCTATTGAAGCGCTACTTTCCAGATCTTCAAAAAATAAGAACAAACAAAATCACCCAAGCCAAAGACAGGTACTGATTTGCGTTACACCCAAAACTTGTTACACATGGGGATGTAATAAACAATGGATGAACAAACTTCAACGTTCTCGTGTAAATTAATTATCAAGTTGCCTTCAAGGGATCTGTAAGACATTGTTGTATTGTAATCATTATCAACGATACAAGGCCGGAATTCTGATCAACAAAAAGGATAGAATATCGTACAGCACTTTTGATTATAAGGTCCCAAATTCCTTCGCGTCGAGGCACGAAGATTAAAGCATCGTCACGCAAGATATTATCAATAAGGCTATCACATGTTGTCACCACAAAATTGAATTAATTTTCGCTGAAGCTTAACCACAAACTGTGTCATATTAAATTTTAGGAAACAATGTGATATTAATGAATATGCAAACCAGTTTTCTAAGGGTTTTGTTTATATAAAATGTAGGTGAAATATTAATGAATGTGGGACAACATTTCGCCCTAGTGATTTATGGTGGTATCATTACCATAATATATTATGTTTGTTTGGGTTAAAAACTACTGGAATACATAATGCAGCTGGAAACTAAAGGGTAACAATTACTTGGAAAAGACCCAACTGGAGTTTGTCATTTAGCCGAATTCTGGCACAAAGTTTGGTACTAAATTACTCTAAGACCTGGCTTTACAATGGCAGCAATTTTGATTATTTGGTGACTAAATTATTATAGACTTTTAAATAAACAAATTTCAATCAAAAACAAATAGTAATAGTTTTTCCTATTCTCGGAATTATGAAAATATTTTGTACTAAATAGAATTCAATTTAAAAATGGAGAATAGTTATAGCTAATGACCTGATTGTTCGCAAACAACATTCTATTATCTAACAAAGGCTATTTGTTTATAAAATGCCTGTTCATTTATTCATAGCCAGTTCAGAAAATAACTGGAAATAACTGAATAAACGGATTATTTAATAAATATAAAAATACTTGAAATTAAGGTGAAAAAAATTGTTGAACAATTTGACGATTGCGCATGTGTAGTTTGTTGGGCCTTATTGGTATACTTTGACAAAATCCTTTCGGGAAATTAAAAGTACGTGAAAAAAAATATGAAGATATTCTTCAGTGACCAAAACAAGTTCAATTTGATTGAAAAAATTTAAGATTAGACTTGATTTCAGCTAGATTCGAAATGGGGGTTAATTGGGCCAATGAATAAATGGTTCAATACATAAAATACTAGTACAAATTTAATACATATATAAAAATATACCAATGCTAATTTAATGCACCGCAGCAAAAAACTTACTTTCATATATGAAAGTTTTCTTTTAGAAAACTGGAATTAAATGAATCGAGTAGTCAAAGAAAAACTGTATCCGTAGTTTGTAACATAGTGTCCTACTTCCGACTTTTAATACCAAGAAATGAGTACTGATTCACTTTATTTTTTTACTCCGAGAGGTTCGAAAAAGAACTGCAAAAGTGTAAAGGAAATCGAACGGAAGCATGAAAAGCCTTACTACGGAATAATTAAAAGTGATTGTTCATTTCATTTACAATAGCCGTTGCAATCAATTGAAATGTAGTATAATTATACCCAAAAGATTGTACTTTCATTGTGTTGTATTATTATTCGCTTATTTAAAAATATTTTTCTTTTAAAAATATTTTTTACAAAAAAAGTGATTTCATAATAGCTAATAATTTTAAATAACTGAGCTGTTGTTGAAACATTAATAAAAAATTGTTATCAGTCCCACTTCCTTCCAGCACAGCGTCTGAGATAGCATCAGAATTGCAATTTAAAAGTAAACATTTTTGTTTTGATTCATTTGTATTTTGCAGCAAAGACTTTTATTTCTCATCAAAAAATATAACCTATGAAGTTCCCAGAACAATTCCCAGAGAAAGACTGTCCCCAATTCGAAAACACATTGACATTTTCCAACATAAATATTTATAGTATCTCACACGTAAATTCCACGAAGAAAGGGTGCAATCACTTCGCTTGGGAGAGGATTTAGAATCAGGATAAAACACACGTCAACTTTGTAGCTTTACACAGTATCAGAGAACAGATACGAGTGTATCTTATGGAATCTCAGAACCACACCCATATGTTTTAAAAATAAAAGTATATGAAACAAAATTTGAACCCTTTTAAAACCATTAAGGATAACCACACTAATGCAGTAAAAGTCTTAGGTAAGTAGGTGTCGATAAAACATTGATTGTAGCCCGACGATTTAGTAGAAGATATTGGCATACACAATTTATCTAAATTATACCTAATTAATAATTTAGTGTAGTTCATAAGTACCTTTATCATACAGGTTACGATCAGTTGCATAGGGCTTCAGGTCACTTATGCTCTTAATTTTAAATTTTGTCTGCACCAGCCGCAAACATTGCATACAAGGCAATCTACTAAGTTGTCAGACTTTAGTATGTTTATTACTATTTGATAACGAAATCTCAATTATTAGTAATATTAATGTACCAATATCTTGTGGGTTTCCAAGAAATTATATGTTTCTCAATGTGGAACAAACTAAAGTCCTAATTTTAGTTACAAATATTTCAATTGTGAGATGAAAACGTTTATTGAATGCCAGATGCGACATGGAGTTTGGAACTAACTCGATTATACCCAAGACTGGATTAGGAAAGTTGGTCATGTTTATTTGGGGAACTTAAGACAAACAGATTTTGAATTTGGGCTACTGTTTCTCAAATCAGTGGGTTTAAAATACGAGACGTGGGTCAGTGCTAAATATGAAATGTTATTTTGGCAAACGAAATCCGGACTACGTCTTTTAAGTATTACTTTGCTCCACTTTTGTGTGTGTTTGGTTTCAACCACTTTAGTATTTCAAGTTTACGATTATTATTACTAATTATTTTAGTCTATTTACAATATTTCATACTCTATACAATAAGTCCATGCATTTTTGCTTACGTGACTACCTATATTAATTCTAATTTAAGGTTTAGATGGAATACTCATTAATTCATTATCTAATACGCTCACGAATTATGGTTTGATGAAAGTGCATATAGACAGACACAACAATACACGCAAGCGTCGGCTCCGATTGCCATTGTCTTGCGCCTCAATGCCTATCAAATATTGCAGTACACCTAATTGGCACCTCAATACATTCTGCTTCATCAATTGGAACCTGATAGACTCTAGCTTAACACACGTAATACAGCATTGTGATTCCAAAAATATAAAAGATATTCCGTGATTCCGTTAAATATAAATATTTAATGAAATATACTTTGCAAAAATACTTCAGAAAGTCGTAACAGCTGCCTGTATCCCAGTCGACATTTCAATAAAGGAAAAACATATTTTTACCTCAAAAATTCGAACGTATCACGGGACTCAATTAAGCAAATATTTTCCAAAACATTTCCCTGATAATTCCCAAAAGAATTTCCGCTTCAAAAATTTGAGTTTTGCCCTCGCAAAATCTCAGCATACGACCTTTGTACTCAGAAAGTAGGAAAGTGAAAAAATACGCACCCAAAGCGAAAACATTCGCGTATTGTAAGGAATTCGTAAGATTAAGATGTGAACATAGCAACCGTTCGTTCAAAGAAAAAACCGATCTATCAAGCTGGATTTGAACGAAAAGCATTTCATCCCACACGAGACGATAACGACACGACATTCAAGTAGGACGTATTCGATTTGCGCTGACAACAGTCGTTGTTATACTCATTTTCTTTTTTTTCGGGGAATGATATATCCATTTTTATTTGTATTTGCGGTTTTGATTGTATTGATATGTTTTTGGTATGAAATGGGTTTAACGATACGACGATAGCCTAAATTTGTCTGATGACGGTGAACACTAGAAATCTTTAGAACACACATGGTGGTCTTCAAAACACATGACTATTTAAATATACGATACATATAATTCTAATTGATAACAATAATTGGCGTGAATTTCTTGTTTGAAGGAATATAATATATCGTCTCGCTCTCGCCTAATATAAACAACAGTAAAGAAACATACTAAAATCCCATCTCCTGTCAACGCTCAGTCTTACACAAAGCCGATACAGTATTCGTACTGCGAATTGAACAAAGCCGCATGTAAATCTCAAATGTGAGAGTTTACAATCCTTTTGTTGTCTTACATTTAATCTGAGTGATACTGTTTGAATAATTTAAGATTGTACACTAGGGTGTTTCATTTTTCTGAAGTTGTGATTTGAATGTGACTTTGCACGGCCCCTGAGTCTCAATGGTACAAACAACATTTCAGTCAAATTTCATTGTGATTGGACAATATTTAAAGGTTGCACACATAGGTGACTTTTGTCTGGATATAGCATAATTTCGAATTTTGTACCATATTGTGCTAGTGTGGGTTTTTATTCTATAATTCTTACGTAAGATTATATTTATCGCAGGTTAGTAATGTATTTTAAACATAGGGACTAAAAGAGGTAATTGGTTATTAGGAAAAGTGCCTAACAATGAATTTTTAAGAGCTAGACTTCCTTCAAAATAGCAAGTGCTTTAGTGTTAAATTATCACCGTAAGGAAATGAAGCAAACACTCTCAAATGTCGCTAAATTAACTAGTGCTAAATTCCAAGATGTGTGGACGAAAGCCAATAGTACCCTTGTAAAGAATTCATACATAACAATTTTAGACAAAGACTTTCCTATTCAAGGATTATTAGAAAAACAACGGGTGATAATGGTTACTTACATTCAAGGTATTCTAAGTGACAAAACCATCAAAGAGAGAACTACAAAGAGTTGTTACAACTCTCATTCCCTTTATTTAGAAGGTTGAGCTGAAATCAACTTCAGTTTCAGAATTCCATCTGACAAGATAGATGACAAAAGCATAATATATTATTATGCACTTAAAATTGTTCTTTTCTCTTCAAAATTGAACATACTTTAACGCGATTCGAAAGGAATGAAGAGAGTAGATGATTTCGTCTGTCTCATATACGTCCGTTTGTGGCACGAGGCACCTGTAAGCCGATGAGCTACATTACTAAATTTATTAAATTCTTAGCCACCGAAGACAAAAGTGCTATTTCAGCCGCCAAAAGACGTCTGACATCTCTCAGAAACGAACGTGTGACTGGCTTCTTTTGATGAATGTTTACGTGAAGAAGTGAAGGAAAAGGTGCTTCCAAATTTGAAAATGGTACCCACAGAACGAAAAGAATTGAAGTGGTTGGAAGGTAAAGGACTGGACTTTAAAGAAACTATCGTAAGCGATTTTGTAACCAAAAAAACCGTAGTGTTTTTTCGAGTAGTTTGGAATCCAGGATTTGACAGAGTACTGCAGTGATTTACTACGGATCCAAGAACCTAAATGCTCTGAAGGTGGTTATTAATACTGCAGAACGAGGAATAGATCTAATATAAGAAAAGGTTAATGAAACGGT
Source organism: Anticarsia gemmatalis (assembly GCF_050436995.1). Taxonomy (NCBI): domain Eukaryota; kingdom Metazoa; phylum Arthropoda; class Insecta; order Lepidoptera; family Erebidae; genus Anticarsia; species Anticarsia gemmatalis. The sequence continues at coordinate 8,164,418 of NC_134760.1, forward strand.
GAAAAACGAGCAACATAACAATTCTTGTTGATGGTAGTCAAAAATCACGGAAAAGCCGTCACCAAGTGAACTAAAGCTGAGCTTCCATCTTATAAAAATGTTTGATGTGTATTGTTTATCGTCAGTCACAATGTATATTGATTTTAGTATTCAAAGAATTTTATTATTTAGAGATTTGATTTCTAGTTTTTTTAATAAATGTTAATGAATATTGATAGTTAAGTATTTTTTCATACATTTTCAAAAGTGACCAAAGTGTGCAACCCCTAAATATTATCCAAACGGCTTGAAATTTGGTATACATACCTTTTACATGACTGAGATCTGAAAGGCGAGCAAAGTCTAGAAAAATAATACATTTAATTTTTTGCCTTAGTAAGTGAAACACCCTATTGTACACACCGTTTTGAAGGGCTGTTGGATTATATTTCAATTTCATTTAACCTAATTAATGTTGATCTAAGACCTAGGAATCTACTTTTTAATTAAGATTTTAATCGGGCTACTTATAAGGTATAGTTCCCAGTTTTTCTAAGAAAACAAACGAACGCTAGGTTTAAGTTGTTCTTACTTTTCCTAGGTCCTAATTTTTGGGTTTGCAAGGGAGCCAGTACTCGGAGATAAAGAGCACTAGACAGACTGGCCAGTTTCAAATGTTACAGAATATCTATCATTCTATTGCTTTTTTGGTTGTAAGTTAAACCTTTAACACATTATGATAAGATTTTTGTAGAATTAATAATAATGCTGTCTAGTTAGACAACACCAATCTAAACATTCGAAACTTAGGCAGATAGAAAAACAGCGGAAACCATTTTGATTACTTCTAAACCTAAACCTTTGACGGCAATGAAAATTATTCAGGACATTAAAGTATAAGCCATCAAATACACAAGTCACCTCCATTCCAACTGGACTCAGTCTTATTAAATTATATTTTACCTCGCCTCTCGCATTTCAATTGCTGCAAATAAGGGTGCTAATAGACTAGCAAAGTGAGCAGTAGTATCGAAAAATATGTGAAGGTGAGATTTTTTCATGAAATTTCGCTTAAGTAAAATATTGGTTAATACCCGACGTCGTTTGCAATTACTTTATTTAACAGGTTTTATAGAATTTGGGGTATAAATTACGCATCTTCTGAAAAATATTAATTTCAATCGGTTTTGTTTTACCTCATCTCATCACAAACTTGTGATATTTGGGATTGTTTTACAAAACTAACTCTTGTGTTCGTAATCATTGAAAAAATCACCCAACACAGAAATAGTCAGATTAAAATATTAAAAAAAAGATGAGTAATATGGTTGTAGGATATAACAAAGTTGTCATACATTTTAACATAGACTTTTATTTCGTCAGCAAGATGTCTCAAATCTTCAGATTTTAAATTTTCTTACAAATTCTTATCACGTGCTTTCTCAGCGTCGCTGGTTAGAGGGACAGATTTTTTAACATTTAATTTTTGCTGTGAAGGTTGAAGCCTTAAAATGTTGCTAACACATTTTTTTGGTACAAATGGGTGTCTGCCTGAAATATTTTTTGTAGAATTTTTGAATATATTTTAGGCTCGTTACTCGCACGCAAACGTAAAATATAATAGGATCAAACAAGCTATATTTTCAAGTAATTTAAAATGATTAGCTCTAGAAACAAAATCGATTGAATAGTACCAATGTTACTGCAGTAACATTAACTATCGCTTGGAGACTAACATAGGACTAACACTATGTAGATACGCGGTACGCCTAGAAACAGTGAAATAACTTCTAGCATCAAGTCAATAGCACACATGACGCAATCTGTTTTCCAACAATGTTGCTATGAGCACGCAAAACGCAATATCAGTCGACAGAGCCCGTAAAGGGATCAACTTTGAAAAGTAAGTAGACACAGTGTTCGGCCCACGTTCACGAACTTTATGAGTTCAATAAAGCGACTGCAAAGAATTGTATTTGACTATAAATATATGGAACAATGTTTATGAATAAATATTGTATATTGTGGTTTATGTTTTTCGTTAATAGTGTTTTTCGGGAAGATCTTATTTTCATATATTTAACTCAAAGAATATTTTCTATTTATACTTTAAGTCGAGAAAATTGCAAAGATTTTCCGATTGTACATAATATATGATCTAAATCCTGCTTAATTTCTAAAATTAAAACAAAAGACTGAAGGATATAATATTGTTATAAACTGCCCCACTAGGTAACAATCCGTTATTTTTTCATAAACCCTTTCTGTGATAATAGAAAAAAAAGACGCATATGACATTGACATGGGTAAAACATATTCACTAATCTCTTGGCATACATTCAAAAAGTCCCTTTACAAAGCGTCGAAAGTTTCATACAAAATCATGGTAAACAAAGATATGGAACACTTATCAGGCGTCCCATAGAACGATAATTAATTAAATATTTTATGCCCATCGGTATGTACGGTTTTAATTAAAGACTCTTTAATAAAGGACTTTGGGGACATAATTACCGGATTATTTATTGGCAACCTACTTTGTTACTTGAGTTTATCTTTAAGGTTATAGTTGTCTAGATTTTAATCCTTGGAGAAACTATTTATGGGTACTTATTTGAATAGGAGAGACAGTATTAGTATTATTTGGAGAGTAATATGCTCTTTAATCGAATGGTCACAAGTGTAAACCGCGGTGTCAGAATTTATAAATAAGTATCGGTTCGATTAGTAGATAGAAAATTTTCTGTTGTTTTCATACATTTGCACATACTTTATTTATCGGATAAGTTATCCGCCTCCTAATTATTCTTGAATTCCTATTATAGCTTTTGGTTTAATAATTTTTCGTCCATTTCTGTGGCGTATTAAATTAGTGCTTTTGTGTGGTAGTGCGCTCTTTTGTAACCCAAAATGCGATAATATTCTTCATAGTCAGTAACGTGATTACTAGACTGTAACTCGTTTACGTAATTAAGTACCTGCTTTCTTGTATGTAATTGCATTCAGCAATTTAGGCACGCAGATATTTAACTTTTTAATGTTACAGCTTGCATTACTAACTTTCCATTGTTTTATCCTAGAAGGCAATTAGGCGTACCACAAAATGTTCAGCGGTGCTCTGTACGGCCAATTTTATGAGTTTTTCACACAAAGTAGCGACAAACTAACACTCTCCTGTGTGCGGGAGCCACCAACAACGTTTGTAGTTTTTACTGCAGTTCGTAGTGAATTATTGAGGTACCGGATGGCTAGGAAACAACTACCAATATTGAACTGTTACACATAGAAATATTATGCAACAGACTGTCTCAATTTGAAACTTAGTTAATTTTTACAAATGAGTCAAAATAAATGACTTCTTTTCTCAAGCTTCGCACATAATGTTATGCACTTATATTTAAAATAGCCTTAGCTAATAAATTGAGCGAAGTCTCTTCGTTTCCCGTCCAAGAAAATATTTCAGATAACATATTATATAAGATTTTTAACCAAAAACATTGCCTTCATTCTCGTAATAAGAATATAGGTCACCCATATAATTTGCTCAGATTTACACAACGGTACGAATACTCTTTATAGATCAACAAAACACCATAATTTGACGTCAACACCTCACCATACATCATTCACACATTCGTAAACAAAATCATCGCTTACTTCCAACTGTACTCTGTCATCCGTCAACAAGTGGCGTGAGGATTAGGGATGTAACAAGACTTCAACTTTCTATCTATCTATCGTATGGTTAAGGGTCAACAATTTTTTTTATATAGCTAATTGATTATGCATACACCTGCACTCTGGGTGGAGTACAGAGTTATATGGGACTCACCCGCCAGAAGGGCGAGCATACCCACTAAACCGCCACGTGTATCCTCACGGCCTATTGTGGCGGCGTGCGGTGGGATAACTGCCGAAGCATGTAGCGCAAGCCGCCCGCCACACGGATGCCCTAATTTAGGGGTCCCTCACAGAGGCTGCCCAAAGCAATGAATAGTGGTCAACCAAGTGTCAAAGTGGCTTAAGTCGACCGAAAGGCTTTTAAAATGGCTTAACGACTGTTATCTTAATTGACAACAACCGGAACCGACGTTTTACGTGTCCTCCAAAGCTCGTAGACGCTCAGTTCAAATACCACTATGTGGTTACCCATCACTTCGACTTTGAAAGTCGGAACTTCCGACTTTACAATTCCTACTTAGGCCCTATCGCAAGCAAGGGACTAGACTTCGATTGGAACGTTGCAAACTCACAGCATCTCTGTGGATTCGTGGTTAGGGTAGTTACTATGCCATATTGCTATTGTTGCGTGCGGAGTTTTGCTTTGGGTTCCATATGAAACGTCGGTGAGGCTGTATTTTGTTTTCATTGTAACGTTAATAGATATTTGTTTATTGTAAAAGTCCTTACGGTTTAGATTAGAAATTAAGAGCTAGATACTACGAAGCTACAACTTCGCCTTCGTAAGTCGGAACTTCATTGAAATTACACCGACTCTAGCAAATTAAATTTAAAACCTCCAACGTCGACGTCGTAACATCCCTAGTAAGGATATGAAAATATTATTCAAATATTATTTCGTTGTCACGTCACAGCATATTTGAATTTCATGAACGTGTTTTGTAGCACTGACTCTGTTATGTTGCTGTTTTATTAAATAAGGCCAGAGACGGAATCTGCATTCGAATTCGGTGCCATATTTCCGCGAATGGGAGTGTGTATCAATATTTAGTGCGCTGACAACGTGAATCAAAAGGGTGAATAGCTTTTGGGTTAAAAATAGCATATTGCGTTTTTGCTGTTTGTAGGAATGAGATGTGTGTTTTCGAGTTTCTGTGAGGTAAAATAGACTTTTTCAGTCTGATGATAAAGGGCAGTAATCTTTCAAATTATATTTATTTTTCAGCGTGCGTGAAACAATAACGTTTAATAAAGGTTAACAATATGATTAATTAAATCTCATACTCTATTTATAAATATAATTATGGTTCTAAATTGACAAGAAATTTTATAATTTTGGATACAATTCTTAACAACCATTTCTTGTAACATGTAGTTGACACGAATTGTATTCAAAATTACTTCAGCTTGCTAAAATAAAATAAAACAGTAAAGTTACAGGTAAGTTAATACTAAGTTTAAAAATTACCTATACATGAAACAACAAAAAGAACAATCTCTATACTATCGCTAGCAATACTACCTAATTATCTTCCACAAAATACATAATACATCGACAGAGAAAAACTAGCCGACCAGGAAATATGTACAAAGATTCGTTAAGAACGTGATACGAAATAGCAAGGGCTAATAAAAGAACTGATTCAGACAATGATTGTGTAAGAATTATGTCAGTAAGCATGACTTTACTGATACCGGAACTATGGTAGTGATTTGGATAGACAGTTTATTATTTTGATATATGGTAAAGGATATACTAAGGATTTTCTATTGGTTATTAGTTTCAATATGCTATAGGAAACACAACTTGTTCAAATAAAATAAAACTAGTTTATTATTTTTACCTATGGTTTGTAGTTTTCAAAGAAAAAAAAAACATGCCATATTATCTTCGAAAACATTTTGGTGTCCGTATTGTATTTCGGAATAACTATAATCTTCGCGTCATTTTACATATCAGAAGATCTCTAATCAAATAGTTCTAACATTTAAAAATCTGGGAGAATCATATTCTTGCAAGTAATTTGGCCCATATATTTTTGTAAACAATTTGAGAAACAGGAAAGGCGAGGAATATACTTGCATACATCAAGGTGTACGTGAGATACGGGTTCTTTAATAGATACCGTCTTTTATGTTCTATAAATCATTAAATTTGACAAGGTAAATGTCGCTGAAGATAAGTTTCCTGTTGACACGATGAAGCTTCTGTTCTTACCGGAAACAAACAAGATGAATATTTGTTTGAAGTCTCAAAAAATATGGTGTTATGTACTACTAGAACATTATAACTAAAAACTGAATTTGTTGATAAAAGTTCTTTATGAATATAAAACTCAATGCACGCTTGTGTTAAAAGTCAGTTAAGATTGTTAGCAATTTGAGATAGCAGTGGTTACCCATTTTAGTTGCTCAAACAATTTTGACACTATATTAACCACTGGCCTGTATGAAAAACACCTATAGTATAATTATTGATGTAAAGGGCCCATAAGGAGTTAAGTTAACTTACGGATAACTCGTAAACACAAAACATATCACACAGCCAAAAAAAAATTGCAAAACTAATGCATCTCGACTACGTTGTGCTCATGCTCACATATTGATTACACCAAAATCCTTTACATGAGTAAGAACATTTTCGTGTGCTTTACATGCTTATGACGTCACATGCTATGTGTGTCGTGATCAGAACATCAAAGTAAAAGTAGCAAAGTCACGTACACTGCGTGCGTTTTTAAACCAAACTCGAAGCACATTTTTGCGTTAATGGGCAAACATGATTCGAAATGTACAATTTGTTTGAAGGAATTTTGGGCTTTTGGAAAGTAATAACTTGGTTTTTCAGTGCTTGAATTTTTATTTGACGTATTGCGGCTATGATGAAAAAAAAACACAGTATTGAAGAGACTTTAGGCGAATTTGCCAAATAGAAGCGTTTTTTTTGTCATACTCGATACCACCTATCTCTACCCTGTATAAGATGCGTCCGCGGTCCTTGCCTAGTTCTGAATAGTTCTGCCTTTTGAGAGTTTGATGTTACAATATCTTTAGTTTCTTTAATTTTGAATCGGTACATTCCCACAGAAAATCTTTGCAAGTTCAATCTAAAGTTTTGTAGTAACTCAGCAGAGAGCTATATCCAAAGAGACTTAATTTAAAATAATAGAAAGGAACATTGAACTCTGCGATACAGATTACCAAGTATAGAAAATACGTCATCTTGGTAGAAAAATAGCGCAATCGAGACCCGCCAACAAGATTCCAGACAGGATAAATGGCAATTCCAGAAACAATTTATCTTTGAAGCAATCGCAATGGATGCTCATTGCAAATCTCGCGATTTAATTGCCCCGTCTTTTCCACCAAATTTGTTTATTGATTTCGTCTTGAAGATTGAAATTGAAACGGTTTGTTGTGTCTAGTTCTTTAGAGAACATTGTGAACTAAAAAAGCGGAATAAGTAGTCTTTGTTCACTCAAAATAAAAGCTTGTATCAAGAAGGTACTCTGTTTTCTGATGTCCTTAATATTCTGATCTAGAAATGTTTGTAGTCAACGAAGTAAATTAAAAGCTGTTTTGACGGAAGCAAGCAAAACAATTGCTTTGTTGTTTCTATTAATCTGAAGGGGGTTGGACAACCCTCGAAATTTTCAAAAGAAAACAATAGCTAAAGATTTGTTTTACATCCCCGAATGCCAAAACAAAAATATCGTTACAAGGCAAAAGTTTTTCCATTCCGAAATTCCTGTGCCGATCAAAAATGATAAAACTTTTGCGGAGTAATTAAAAGACAAACAACAAAATCCGAAAACTTTGTTAATTTATTTAAGAAGGACCCTGTTGGAGGTTTTGTTAGAAGTCACCTTCGGATCACAAAACCAATAAGCGCGGAGATTCAAGATGTTGGTTGAATTTTCAACTTCTGTTTTCAATTTAATATTTATTTCTATTATGACAAATCTCAATCCTAAACAATTGCGAGATTTCATAAAGTAATTTGTGTAGTATTGGATGAAAAAAATATGTCACTGGCAATTCGCTTTGAGACACACTATTAAGTATATCTTTATAATATTGTCTTAAATGTTTATAAAACAGACACCATAGCATCTTTAGGCTTCACGAGTCTACAGTAGCATAGCAACAGTGATTAAAGAAAAAGGTTTTTCTAAATACCTGTAAATAGGATAAAAAAAAACAAAATCGTATTATGTAAACATTCTCCTAATTGACACGCCAAAAGAGGATTTTCTCGGCAAAAGAAACAAATTAGCTACATAAATCCTCGAAACCTAACTTAACGAAAACATTAAAATAAAGTAAGAAATTCAATTTCTCAGTATAAAGTAGGCAGCGGCGGTTAATTAAAGCCACCCCAAACATTCCCAAAGGTAGAATTCGAATATTTTCTTTATTTACTTCAACATAGCGACCATTGAACATGTTTCAATTTGTACAAAGATATTGCGAGTAAATTTTGGTCTATGTTCTTATTTGCGAAGACTTTATTATTAGCATAAGCGTATAAAAAGATGTAGACTAACTTTTAAACGATACTCATAAAAATAATAACTGTGAAATATTGTTGCTGTTCCAATATCCTACATTATGGTTTGCGTAAATGTAAGCGAATGAATAAAACATACATAGTAACCTAGACTAGAAGAATGTCTATCAAGCATTTTTTTAACGTAATTACCAACATCATCACAAAAACGACCCAATATTCTCAATCCCTAAAAACGACTCTAGATAATGAGATCTAGGGTACTTCAATTATCCAGTAATAAGACGATTGAACCCTGAAATCCACTATTCCAGCTCATCAAGTTTTTATTCAGATAAAAGTAGGCAGTTCTTTGTAAATACTTCATGTGGAAAAAACTTAATTGGTATAAACGATACGGGCGTTCTAAAAGCCGAGATAGGTCGGTTTTGTGTCCCGTATAAATAAATCTCTGGCTATTTGGCAATTATTTAACGTTGCCATGATATTTTCTTCGCTGCTTAAGGATTTTCATTTTTATAGCTATATACGTAAGGCTTAAAATACATATCTTAGAAATTTATAAGAGAAGAAATATAATACTTGTATTTGATATTCAAAAGGATATATTAGATTTTGAAATACAAAGCTACACAAATACGTACAAGCAATAAAATTAAATTGTTTTACTTTAAAAAAAGTTATACAAAACATCAATTTGAATTGCGAGATAAATATTTTGTTATTTCAAAACATAGTCACGTCAACGTGTCATAAAATGTTATACGGAATTTACAATTTAACATGACCCACTAAAACTAGATAACAAACATGTCAGGCCGGCCATTTAACGTTAAAACCATTTTTAAGCTCACACGAATTAAAATCTGCAATCGACGTGGCGGTCAAATTTCGCAAACGTTTTGTAAATGACGAAGCGTTCGTGAGTGTAGGCACTCTTCCCACAATTCTGTGCCTCTAGTTAAAAAGGGTATAAGTCCGATTTTGTCGAAAATTTGTACACTGATGTTCCACTTTTGCAATATTTTTCGTATAAGTTACCCATTTTGCACATTGTTAAATGTTTTTTTTTTTACAAATAAACAATATCTGTTGTAACCAATCGATAGAGCATGTTTTTCTGAACATTTTGGTATACTTAACTCAATCCCGACAAAATTGGACTTATTACCTTTTTCGCTAGAGGCACAGAATTAATCTTTATCACATAAATGTACGGGGTTTAAACGTAATTTTATATAGGATTCCCTTGACGTCAGAGACGAACAAGTTTCTCAATTACACGCGGAATTTTCGATGTAATTTTTTCCCGCATTCGCATATTACTAATTAATTTTGTTGAAATATTTCAGTAATAGGTACTGTTTTGAGATTATGCGAATAAATTATTTTACGAGTGCGTGGATAACGCATTAATGTATTGGCATTGGGTAAATATTAAAAGCTAATAGAGCATAATGTTATTATATTATTTTAATACTAATCGTGATACATTGTGCGAAATTGCCTCTTCGTTTAATGATCAACAAAAGTTTTACTGCAAAGGAGTTGAAATATGTCCTTCTAGCTGATATTCGGTCATTGTGGCCAGTTTCATCGAAACCAGTCAACGAAGGAATTGAAATATATTGAAGCCTAAAAATGTATTGTAAATATTTGATAAGATTTGAAACTCGGCGACTTGCAAATGAATTAAAATAATTGAAATACTTGCAAATTTTAAACTATTGATAAACTTTACACTACCGTGAGTTATCCAGATTATTTTTTAAATATCTTGCCTCTACCTACTAGAGGTATAACACTGAAACACAAGTCGTTGCTTGTAGGTTCGATTTTCACATCCAAGTTGCACCGAGTAACTGGTGTTCATGTGTTTACTGCTACGTGAGAGTGTTAAATTAGTACTTTAGTTCGATAGAAGAGCAAGTTTGGATGTTGTCGTACCTCTCACACTAACTGCGTGTTTAAATGTCTGTAGATTGCAAATAGAAGATTTGCCGAAAGTTTGGAGCTACGCTGAACGCGATGAAATTTCAGCTGAAGTGTCATAGATGACTTAAATGATGACACGGAGACCGCGACAGCCGAAAATTTAGCTACGTAGGTTACGCAGTTGTCGCTTATAATGTCAGCTTTTTCATAACAAAAACACATAAAGCACATAGCAACACAGACTCACGATAAAGGCATATTAGATACTTATCGAATATTTTTTCTTCTTTCATTCTTTATAAACTCCTTTGCTGAGATTCAAAACGTAAATCTTAAACTTAAGTATTTTGTATTTTAAAATTAGTTCAGTGAAATATACCCAAACCTCTTCTACCTTTATCATATTGAGAATAATTTTTATTGTGTTATTTGATAAACACATATTATTTAAATGTTGTGATATATAAAATGTATTAAAAACTATTTTTCTAATACATTATTCAATTAATCCTAACTGTATCTAATTCTTAAAACCCAAATGTAAAACTAAATCCCAAACTAACTTATTTTATAGAACTTTACGACTATCAAAATAACTAGCTTCGGCGCTCCGTTTTCTAATTATAATTGAACATAAATCTTAGTCGTAAAACGAGAATTAAAACCTTGGTACTTTATTATCATTGTTACAGATAAGAGAAATGGTACCACCTTGTCCTAATGGCTTTTGTAACAAGCACCTAAATTGTTTTACTCTGTGACTTTTTTCTTTTTAAAAACTTACATCTATTTTAATAATTATGGATAGGAACAATTTTAATGTATTATATTTAACTATTCGCTTACTATCTGTATCGTATTTTCGAACGCATAAACATACATGGAATAACGTATTATCGCTGGAAATGTAGGCAAAGGTGTATTGAAAACGCTATCGTTTCGCTATTAATATATTTTTGTTTGTGTATCTACCCGTGTAATACAGAGCAGCCTCATGCTACAGTATACCAGACGTGTCATCGAACTAAAACTTAAATAAATGTTAGCACTCGAATGTCAAATCAAATTACCATGTAAAAGTTAATATACATAGTTATTTAACAACCACTTGCGTGGTCCCACTATACCTAAAAAGTAATAAAAACAAATATATTCCTTGTCGCTTAACCCTAGAAATTAGGCTTCCGTGTAAACAATGACTCACAGTGAACTAACTACAGTCATTTGGGAGTTTGGGACTGAAAACATTTACCTACCTCCAGTTGCATGAAGTTAACACAAGTTAGCTAGTAGTTAATACCAGTGCCGATACAGTTGAATAAAAAGTTCTGGAATTTTCTAGAATGTTCCGGAATGTTCTAGTAAATTGTAGAACGTGTTTCCAAGCCCAATGGAACGAACAGTTGAACTGTTGAGTGTTTTAATTAGGTTGACTTTTTCATTGTTATTTTTTGTTACTTGTTCTTTGAAATGGACTCTAGTTGTGTGAATAATTAGTTTATGTTTTTCACCATCATTTGCGCTTGCAGCATTTGTCACAGCGTCACCAACACCGTAGTTCAATTCTACTACAATCGAGTATCGACAACCGGTCGAAAATTTTGTATGAAAATCTGATCAGCGCCTCTAGCGGACCTCGTATAAACTATATTTGCAGTACATTTTAAATGTCAAACTCTCGATACTCGATGATTCCAATAGTAGAGAATCGCGATACTGATATAGTAGTTTAAAAACCCGTGTTAAAATAAATGCTTGTACAATTTACTTCTACATTTTTTAGATGTGTATATTCTAAATATTTCGCGATTCATATATTTTTTGTACAGTGAAAAACTTTTCAATTCACGTAGATACGGATATAAACGTGGGCAGAGCTGTTAGGATTTTAATAGTTTGGTCTGCGTGAAAAGAATTTCCGGAGTAAAAATATCCTATGTTTAAATCCAGGTTATAAACTCTTTGTGTACCTCACCTAAAATTCAGTTCAGTAGATATTTTGCGATGGAGAGTACCGAACATACACACATACACACAAATTTGTATTTATAAACTAATAGAATTATTGCTCTTAGCGAATTCTGAAAAAAACTTGCCAATATTGTTTTAAATATCGTTTTTTTTCATATATTAAATAAAAATAAATAAATATTGAATATTATTGGACAACTCACACACGGTCATTTGATTCCAAACTAAGCAGAGCTTGTACTATGGTAACCAAATAACTGATAAACATACTTATATAGATACATTTACATCCAGGCTCAGAACAAATACTCAGAATAAATGTATATAAATATTATATAATAATATAATATTTATATCACTCGATACAAGTAAAAAATGATATTAAATTATACTATACCACAAGTAATCGCAGTACAGCAATACAAACGTATTCGAAGGATTAATGATTGTCAATCATTAGTGGGCAGCTGATTGCGAGCGCTAACACCAGCAATTATTGAGTAAGCACTGTTTGTTTAATCGTTGTGGTTGTTGTGCTGTTATGGTTCTAGTCTATGTGTGGTAAACCGATGGATTAAACAGCTCTATTGACTACATGTAAAATGGATAAAGTAAGTCGCTATTTTCTACCATTAAAACGACAAACGGCTAGGCATTGACAAATATTGTATGAAAAATTTATTGGTTGATGCGCTCCTAGCCCAGAAAACTATTTATCAAGTAGATCTAAAAAAGCTTTTATTATCTTCATGAATTTAACCTTGTTTATTATTAAAGTTTACAATATTTAGTTACAATATTTCGCCAATAGTCAATGAACTTAATTTGAAACACAAAGGAAATTAGAAACTAGATGTACTGACTCTAAATGTATGTAAAAGTTCAGCATTATTTTTTTTCTTACATTAACCACAGTCTATTACATGTTCTATAAAAATATTTGTACGATACGATCTTCGCAAGTATGAAAACTACAACTTTGTTAGTTTCGAACGTGTCAGCCGTTTAGAAAAGCTTTGAGTCGACACCTATACTCTTTTAGAACGTTACGTTTGAACGAATTTTTCACCGCAAGCATTTTTCTGCGGATTCCCGCTTGATTTTTCAAGTCAGTTTCTGGAAATCCTAGCAAAGTATTATTGTATTAGTAGGGAAGTTTATTTAGCTGCTAGCGTTGGTTGCATTTCAACATTTAATATAGGATCAGTAGCGATTTTCTACCACTATAAATTTTATCGGCATCCGTCTAGTTATCGAAAGAAACCGTATAAAAAGCTGATCAGCGCCTCTGGCGGGCGTCGTAGGAACTATTTTTATAGTTTATTTTGTTTGTTCGATTGTAGAGAATCGCGCTACTGGAATGAACACGTTTCGTAACAATATTTTAGCGATTTTATCCGTTCGTTGACAATGTACTAATGACCGATTTACTGTAGAAACAGCTGTTGTAGATAATTTAATGGTACTTTAGGCTCTAATACTACAGCGTATAACTATAAAAGTATATATACATTTTCAATATAAAATAAAATAAATTATTAAACGGTTTCCATCGTAAAACTTAGGCTCAAGTAGCAAATAATTTGTTTCAAAAGGTCTAAATAAAAAGGCAAATTAAAAACACATTGGAATTCGTAAACGGTCGCCATTTAAATAAATAACATTGTCTAAAGCATTCCTATCGAAGAAACATTCAAACACTCAGACCGCGTTAAATTCTCATTAGATTGATCAATTCACTTAAATTGTTACCAATGCCTTGTAAGTGAAATCCCAACGTTTTAATCAATGGTCTGGATCACAGGTCTCGCTTTAATTACATTCTTGAATTTATTCTTTGATTTTTCTTTCAGAATACTTGACGGCAAGCGTTTTTATAGCGTATTTATTGAAACATTTTTAGGCACATATACATGCTAACAATATTTCATATGGTATAAAGTTTTAATTGATCTTATGTAGCAGAAACAAATCTGTATGTAAATGCCGTACATCCAATGCATTATGAAGCAGCTCCAAAATTTTTTCAACAGAAAAATCCAATCAAATTTTTCACGAACTAGCCATCTTACTTAATCAGCAGCCCTTACACCACCTGAAATACTTTTTAAAGCAACCATATCTCTTTTATCTATCACTATCAACTACCGAAAACCCGCTTTTTGTTTTACAATCTGATCAGCACCTCTAGCGGGTGCCACAGACACATTTTTTTCAGTACATTTTAAATATCAATCTCTCGGTACTCGATAGAACGGACTGTACAGAATCGTGCTACAGTTTAATTAATAGAAATATCAATCAATATGTATTACTTGTAAACGCATTAACGCGTTTGCGTTTACTTGAAACGCAAAACTAATTACGTGTTAACACAAGCGAATTGAATATTACGTCACGCTCGGAAATTGTCGTTACACGTGTTGAAGTTTAACAAACGTGATGATTCGTAATACAAATTCAAATGTAACTGTATAGAGTTTTAATCCTCTATTGTTTGTACGCTTCGATCATTGCGTGATCAACTGTTGTGATGAACAGACGTTCTAATTAAAACCGGATTAAGATACATGAGTAGATATGTACTGCATGCTTATGAAGTTAATAAGTGCACAAATTTTAGCTCAATATTACTGTCAGGCCATTGCATTATTGGTTGCTTAAATTTTTTTATAATAATGTTGCTTTGAAGTAGATTTAAGTATCAACTAAAGTAAACACAAAAGAGCAAGCAATTAAAAATAGTATAACAGTTAAATCCCCTCTAAAAATGTAATCTTTTCTTCGGTAGCAATAAATATCCTGATTTAAAATTATACTCTAAACTATTGCACAAAATCAGAAAACGATAAACCGTTCGCAGACACTACTAAAATTTAAATTCATTTTGTTACTCGTACAAAATTTCAACGTGAAATCAGTTTACCAAAACGTGGCCATTTTGATCTCTTACTCTGATTGCTTTTAATTGAAAAACTTCGTCAAGGGTCGTCCACTTTGTAACGCTCAACTAGCCGGTGACTGCAAAGAGACAGAATTTAATAAACTGAAACTTTTATAGAACATTCATAATATTAAAAAAGTAATGTTTGCGTTACCACGTTGAGTACATCAGTAAATATTTGCCTTACAGAATATTCACACTCACGTTCTAGCGATAGAATGTTGAAATATCGTTGTGATCAAAATCGTAACGGTTGTATAATCCGACAGCTTGTCGTACAAAAATTTAAATAAGCTTTTGAGAGCTTTTATGAAAAATGTTTAACATAAAAATGTCCATGTATGTTTATATATCCACTAAGCTTACATATCTGTAATCCAATAAATAATATACCAAGA
Source organism: Anticarsia gemmatalis (assembly GCF_050436995.1). Lineage (NCBI taxonomy): Eukaryota > Metazoa > Arthropoda > Insecta > Lepidoptera > Erebidae > Anticarsia > Anticarsia gemmatalis. The sequence goes on from NC_134760.1 coordinate 8,179,836, forward strand.
AGAAAAATAATGCGAACAGGCTTCTGCCCAGTAATGGAATGATGCTAGTCTAGTGAAAGCTATCAACAATTAATAATGACCTAAAAAGCAAAATATACACACCTAACCTAAACAAATATAATTTTTTTTTATTTTCCATTCACCGTAGAAATAAATTACTACAAATCGTGCAAAAAACCTACAGCATTTTCTCTCAAAAAAATATGTATTGTGTAAATTTTATCTAAAACATTTAACTACAAATTTGTACCTAAGATTAAATTTCCATTTCCACAGATCTAGATTAACTCTGTCATCCAAGATGCAGTAGTACTGTTACTAAACTACATGGTACAAGAGGCTTATTGTAGCAGTGAGTACATCTGACTTGGCACATTTGTCTGACATATGGCTGTGCTTGTGGCTAGCCGTCTCGCTTCCGACTTAGTTCTACCGTGTACTGTACACTATGTGTCTTCTGAACAAGTCGACAAGATTATCTGAAGATAAAGTAGACTTTGTATACGAGTATTACACAGTTGTACTCGCATTTACTAAAGAAAATTCCAAACTTATTTAGAATGAATTCACCACATTTCAATAAAAATATTTAGAGCTATTTACCATACATTAATTTACGTACACCTCCAACGCAAGTGGTCGCAGGTTCGAACCCGAGGCAACACACCAATGACTTAGAAATAATTATCACATGCTCCAACGGTGAAGGAAAACATCGTGAGGAAACCTTGCATAAAATTTGTTTAAAAACATTTATTGAGGGCATGCAAAGTACCCAACCCGCACTTGGCCAGCGTGGTGGACTCAAGGCCTAACCCCTCCCTCATTACGGGAGGAGACCCTTGCCCTGCAGTGGGACATTAATGGGTTAAATTTATTATAATTTACGTAATTTTATCATCCAGGTCAAATCTAAGTTTTAGTTGAAAAATTGTAATAAACAAAATGTACTTAACATTTTCTTTATATTGATCAACAATAACAACGAATGATAAATGAATTCACTTTTCGGAATTAAAAGCCAATAAAGCTGGGTGTGCACTCATGTTCCGGTGGTAGCAATGAATAAAATTGTAAGTTACAATAACTTAATATGCTTCGTAATTGAGACATTTTGATGATATTTTCCTTTTGAAGTAATCAATAATTTGACTCGTTCAAAACACTGTTTTTTTTTTTCAATGAAAGGGTCATTTACATTTTTATACAACGTGCCGTTGCAAAGTCTTATTTCCTTCAACGTATGAGTAGGGCTAGAGGTCATGTAAAGTACAATTATAGTTGTAAGAGACTATTTTTTTAAATCTTTTTATTTAGCTTTGTATATGCGATTGGATTCTCGGTGTCTTTTCTCAAAAAGTCTCTAACGTGCACACCTATAGCCGAAGTTTTGTAACAAATAGGTTTTACATAACCACCTCAAAAGAACTGCACTTTATCAAAAGCACCCAAGACGCCACTGCAGTTAGCGTAAATCTAAGCAATAATTTCCTAATTACAAACCCACAGCTGCACCCGATAGTTATTAGATCATCAAACTATTTACCAACTGAACTAAGTTTTAATCCGCATTAGTATGTGGATAAACTTTAAATTGGGGATTTATAGTCAACACGTAAGGTTTATTTAGGTATTAGCCTGTTAAGAACTTGGGTACTGAATAGTTATTTAATGTTTGTATACGTTTTTGATTGGATTAGTTGTTAGTTTATGACATATGAATTGCTTTGGATGTTTGTTTCAGTAGTAAATAGTACAAAGTTTAATTTAACAAGTTTAAGTTGTGTTATTTGAAACATATTCTTAACGATTTTATAAGGAAGTAAACTTTTTTGACATTAACCTTAATAGTACTATTTGAAAACCTTTACGAAAGTCTTTTAAGTCAGCTTGCAGCACCAATTTGTCAGCTTAGAACAGCATTGTTGTATTTTAGTATTATCATCTAATACTATTTAAGACTAGCTGACCCGCGCAACTTCGCTTACGTCACACACATAAGAGAGAATGGGTCAATTTTTTCCCCGTTTTTGTAACATTTCTCGTTGCTACTCTGCTCCTATTGGTCGTAGCGTGATGATATATAGCCTATAACCTTCCTCGAAAAAAGGGCTATCTAACAGTAAAAGAATTTTTCAAATCGGACCAGTCGTTCCTGAGGTTAGCGCGTTCAAACAAACAAACAAACAATCAAACAAACAAACAAACTCTTCACCTTTATAATATTAGTATAGATTAAGTATTTAACTACACCAAAATCTGAATTATGTGAAAAAAATTAAGCATAAACTGTGTGAATATCTAAGTCCAACTGTATTTAGTCTCGTGCTAAGCGTAGAATATTTCGGTTTGTTAAAACTTCTCAAGCCCTGATTTTTTTTAAGCACCAGTTCTTAGTAATAACATTTAGGTTTACGGTCCATTCACCCAGATCAAAAGTAAGTAAGAAGGAACAATATTTTCATTATTCTTTGCAGACTAAATGAAATTCAGCCTTAAGTTTTACTTTGGCTGGAACATTTTTACACTTGAAATAATAAACCTAAGTATTTTTATTCGAACAATGGATCGCTACTGATTTTGTAACATGGAAGAATTATTGAGCTAATACAAGTAATTTTTTGTACAATAAGTTATGATTCAATTGATTTTAATATTTAACAATATATTCAGTAATTTCATTAAAAAAATAGGGTCAAATAAAGCCAAATGGCTGTATAATATTATAATATTCAAGATTTTTTGCATCATATCATCAGCCCAGCTTTTGGATGCAGCTGAATACTAATGTTTCATTCAGAATAACAGTATATCGGACCTACACACCTCAATTACGTACTACAAAATAAATAGCAAATCTTTAATTGTGCTAGGTACTGAATGAAGGGAGTATTTTTTTTTATAATCATGATTTAGAACATTAATATAGAGTAAAACAACCTCGCATTTATCCAACATCTATTGAATAAAATACGTATAAGTACAACACTTCCGTTTAATATCGTTCATACGGTTCCTCATATAAAGATTTTATACATTTATAAAGGCAGGTAGCTGTAAAATAATGCTTTATGTTCTAATATTAAACGCGTATTACGGCTTTACCGTATAATAAGAACGTTTATTACTGACGTGTTTTCAAACAGATAGGATAAATGAGGGAATATAAGAACGGTGCTTTAGAAGAAAGATTAACTTAAGGTGATATGAAACCAAATAAATAAGTAGCAAGTATAATATAAAAAGAAATCGAAACAGTTTTAATAGGTTTCAAAATTATAAATTAACGGACTTGTCTTGTGTCGTCTAAAAACCTTTTTATAGGATTTGACAGTTGCAGGTTTGAACGTTAAGTTTAGCCGATGCTTCGCCTATAGTAGTTGCATGTGATTGTGATGTGTGATTCATAATCATTCCTCTGATGCAAATTTAGGAGCAGTATTTTTTTTGTACATACTAAACACAAGTATTATTTTTAAAAAATATTAGAATATTAAAAACCGTAACAGGAATTCAGGTAACTAAGTCCAAGTTTAAATTCAAGTCTAAATCCCGTTGCTACAGCAAAATTTCGGCAGCACTTTCAAAATTGACAACCATGTTACAAAATGAAAAAACGTAAAAGTAAAATCCCCAAGTCACAACACGGAAAGTGAAAATCTGGCGAAATGTAATTACAAAAAAGTGGAAAAGAACAGTTAAGATACTTGTAATTTTGTACCAAAAGTACGCCCAAAATATTATGCATTTAAATTTGAAGGCATTTTCAAGTCCCAACTCAGTTTTTGTCTTGGCGTCCCTTTTACACGGCATACGTAATAAGTTTCGACACGAAGCTCGGCTTAATAGTGAATTCCTTTTGAACACAAGTAAAATTAAATGTCCCTTGCCTTTGCAACTTACGAGAAAATTTATGAGGAAATTTGGTAACGTCATAACATTTCGTATCCAAGTTTTAATTAATTTAGGTCGAAAAGGAAGCTTTTTTTTCTTTTTCTGAATGATACCGTAGGCAGAGTGACACAGATTTAGACTGATATTACGGGAAATATGGAGTAAAGTTACCATTTACCGGAATCGTAACTAATTACCTGAAGACTGCTACTTAAAAATTTCTGACAAAATTTAATTTTTTGACTTAAACAGATGCGGAAAACACTTTATTATTTATTTATTTTATTTCTAGCTGTACACAATTTTGCGCAAGACTAATTGCTTTTAAACCACGTCTGACGAGGCAATTAAGCAATTTAGTTCGTGTTTTGTGCTAAATGACTTTTTAAAATTTGAATGAAACTGTTTAAAAATGAATAAAAACGTTTCTTTCAACATTGCAGTTATGACCTTTTAGAACGTTCCGACAAAATAAAAGTTTGTTTAGAAAAGGGTTTATGTTTAATGTTCCGTAAAAAAGGTTTTGACTCTGATTTCCAATTTGTTTGGTATGAAAGTTGTTTGGGTCTAAATGACAGTCGTTTTGTATTTTTGTTGTTTGTATTTTGTACGAGTCAAATCAAAGATTAGAAATTGCTAGCTCCTGGACTTAGTTTTGAAAAACAGTAACGTATTTAATATATGTATCTTACTAACAATAACGCTGAATAATATAGCCGGTATCTCCCCTTTGGCCAGTACCTTACTAATTTAGAAGATAGGCAAATTTCATATTCGGGTAATAAAAAACAACACAGAAATTAAAACAAACATGAAATCCGACCCCAATTTGCTTTACCCGCAAAATTATGAATGGACTAGCATTGTAACTTAATGGCCTATGAGAATACTCGTTATATTCCTGTAACACAATAAACCCACATAGGCCTTAATTATACAGAATTCGGTTTCGCGTTTTTCAGACACTGTAATGGACTGAAGGCCATTATAATACGAACAATTCACGGTGTAACAATAGCCAAATAAGTGCGTTTTAGCCGAGCCAAATTTCGGCGAAATTGAGGCCTTTATGTACTTTAAATGTAGGGGTTTTAAATTCGAATATTTTTTGCCGAAACATTGTCCCTGGGGTTAAGTATTTTCGTGCATGTGTAATTGTTGCGGGGTTTGTTGGAAATGTAATCAAAAAGCAGGCAAGGGAATAAGCCAGTACTTATACTCAGAAGAACTGATTTTAAGCGCCGAAAACATTTAACTAGAGTGGTGCATTTTAACCTCCAACTATAATGCAACAATTCATTCAGATTTCAGATTAAATGCTTATTTAACAATGAAGCTGTATTTAACAGGCCACCGCCAACTACATAACCCAGCACTGAAGGGTAAGTGATTTACTTAATCCTGAATTTGGTATGGTTTCACCAGCCACGAACCTTGCATATAAGGCGTTTTTCTAAGTTATCGAGAATGAAAAATAAAACTACTATTACGCTACAATATATTCTGTCACAGCTTTTTTATCCTGCAACTTCTACACAAAAGTGTTACTATTTAATAAATTTCCGTGTCCCACTTTACAAATAGCATTGATTGCTTTAATCACGTACAATAAATGAAACGGGAGCGACAATATCTATTGCATCGCAAATAGATTCGCTCTGAAAGGACGTATTACGACCAAGCTTCGTTCCAAGAATCAATTCTCATGAACTATCCGATACATCCATGTATTTCAATGTACCTGTAATTCGTTTATAATAGACTTGTTACATACATAGAATGCATTTGGATTTAACAGTTTAAATAAGCAGACCCGGTGTATTCTCTTTTACACAACTTCTTATTAAATTACTCCAAATAAGAGTGAATGTTTCGACCAGGTTTTTTTAAAAATTTTCGTGATTGTCTATTGAATTTATAGTATTCTAACAGATAGTAACATGTTAGTTGTGTTAGGACCTGTCGAATACGGATACGCCATTATAATATTTCATAGTTTTCTGCTGCTTAAGCACACGTGTCTTTAGTCAATGTATTCCATATTTCCATTTCTCTGAACACTTAATACATTTATTCAACATCTAACATTTACCTATAAAAATGTACAAAAAACGTCCGAGGTACCGTAACGTATGTAAATTTCCTTGAACAGAATCTCAAGAACAGAGTTTCGGATGTCAATCTATTATGACAGACAGACAGCATAATTAGTTTAGGGACCTCTTTTTCTGTTTGACGTTAAGCCTTTACAGGGATTTCGGGAAAGGCTAATACAACACGGAACGTGTACGGAGGATCCAAAAACCGTGGCGTGTTTTTTAAGTATGTTATGGATTTGAAGTTTCAGATCCCGTTTTGAATATGGATATTTTTTTTACTAACCTATTTTTGTGTCCCGCTGCTAAGCAAAATCCTTTCCCTTGCATTTTTATTCCTCGGTCGCTTAATGCATCCGGCCGTATATCCAAAAATAGGTCCAGGCCATATTAATATACTATATCGGTTATATTTGGTCAAAATATGAAATTGTTTCAAATTATCCCCTTAAATTTCGGTAGTAATTTTGACATAATCGAATGATTTATGTAGAAATAATTTATAAAAAATTAAAAGTTTAAAAATTGCCCTCTACCCTTACTCATAACTTAAGCTTTTGTTTCGAATACATCCCATAGTATCCCTATTTTAAATTCTTGTTTGGACCTAGCGTATTTCAGTACCTAGTCGTTAGTACGACAGTTCGATTTTCCGAGCATGAAATTCTGTGACTAATCTGTAACTGTGCTGGTAGATCTATAAATCGATCAACTTCTATAGTTATGACGTACAAGTTCAATTTTAGCGTAGGTTGTAAACTATTCAGAAGATGCTCTTGAATGAAAATAGAGTGTTACGGTGTATACGAATTTTGTGTACAATAATATATGAACTTGAGTCGTCTAAATGTCACACTATTATTAGTTATTGACATTTCAACTATTGTGCCTATACACAGATTCGAAATGTATGGACGCAATTCAAAATTCATTTTTAAAAATCTTGCCAAAAAGATTTGAACATTACCAAATTAAGGTTCTTAAAGGCTATTCTTTATCACTACTGAATATTGGCAACCGGCTAGCTATCGAGAAATTTCGTATGAAAATCTGATCAGCGCCTCTAACGGGCGCCGTAAGAACTATTTTGGAATACATTTTAAATGTCAAACTCTAGATCTTTGATTGTTCCGATTGTAGACAGTCACGATACAGTTCGAAATCTTTATAACTTCACAAAATATACACGAAATTAACGCAGTTGATATTAAAATAACAGAAATTGAATATCCGCAGTGAGAAACCGTGCTCGTTAGCTTGTTGCTTTCCACTTGTTACTAAAACAATGATACGCATTCAAAACCGAATTTATTGTGCACGAGCTTTAATTAAAACAGACGTGTGACGACTGACAACTTTAAATAAATAATATTATACACAATGTTTTGGAGAAAATCCTCTCTGCAATGCTATTTTTGCAGTACGTAAAATTTTTATTCAATGTTATATTTTTTAACCTAAAATAAATTAAGATTCGATCATTCTGAATTAGTAGCGCGATTCTCTTCAGTCGGTACTGTCGAGTACCAAAAGTTTGACATTAAGAATGTAGTACCAAACTGGTTCACATATCTCAGATTTTTATACAAAATTTCTCGATAGCTAGCCGATTGTCGGTAGTCAATAGTGATAGAGAATCGAGCTACAGGAGAATCATGCAGCTTCTACGTGATGATAAAAAGTAATTTCTGTTACGATATGCATTAAACCAGTTTCGTGACATGATACAAACAGGCACTTAAACGGCATGTATGCATTAGTTAAAGAGGCTCCCTATTTTTTTATAAGACCAGAAAGTAGTAGTAAATATTTAAAGCAAAACTCTAAAGTTTACTTCACACTTGAAAACTCAGTAGATGCAAATCTTCGAGTACGTTTCTGGTGCTATTTACGATTGCACCGGTACGAATGCTGTTTGATACTTTGAGAAATAAACTTATATGACTGTAGTAAAGTTCGTCTTCTTTTACATGCTCTGCGCTAGTCCGTCTAAAATAGCTTTGACTTAAATCAATTCAACAGGAATGTCCAAGCGAGCAATGTTCCCAGCTTTACAAAGCCATCTATCTTTGGCGACCTAGTTTTAGTAATAATGTTTGAAAGCAATAATCGGAGCTGAAGCATTCAAGTTACGGCAATATTCAGCTATGATACCTCAAAAGTGGATATCTATTTATGACACAGGCTATGTAATCAATATTTTCGTGAACACAACATGACTTTGTCAGAATAAAGAGTAGTTTGCTACGTACGCAAGGAAGGAAAAAAACATTAGATATTATTTTCTAATGCTTACTAATTCTTTGCTATTATAATATCGATATAATGTCAAACAGATATTTACTACAAAATCTATGAAATTTTCATTCAAAGAGCACTTTTTAATTAAGTTACGTTACTTAACTTTCAACTACGTTATACTTCAGAGAATTTTGTTTTAAATATTGCTAAGATTAGTCAGTTTTAGTTCTAATTTGTTTGCGAAAATAGTTTCCAGTATCATATAAAAATGCGTGTTCTTTTTATATTTCCACGGCGAGTGCAACCTGCGCCGAAACGTTTAAGGTAAAATGCGTATTCGCGTTAATTCCCGTATTCTTTTATACACTAAAGATACTGTCTGTTACAGATCTATTTCAATAGGCTTTCAATTTGTGTGGTCTATCTACATAAGTACGGGTATTGGTCATTGTGTTTGCGTGACAAGCTGGATCGACACCTAGACGTGCTCCCCGAGGTGCGGCGAGATTTGATTGTGTAAACACCGGTCAGACAACCAAAGCTCTTTACCTAGCTACTGTACACAAGATAGTTACAGACTATTGGTAAAATATAGGAAAACTAGCGGACCCGACAGACGTTGTCCTGTCTACACGTCTTTAATTTGAAAATTTTAAACTTTTTTAATAATCTAAACCATTCTCAGATCCCCTCGAACACACACAAAAAATTTCATCAAAATCGGTCCAGTCGTTTAAGAGAAGTTCAGTGACATACACACTTGCAGAAGAATTATATATATAAAGATTCCATAAGACAACTTAACCACAACAAAATGTAAAAAATCATTTAAAGCTCAGTAATAGAAATATATTGCCAATTTTGTGTGGTATCAAACAGCGTTTTTCGTAAGCAATACGGAAAAGTATTTATTTGCGTTCCGTCGCCTATCATCTGTCTGCAGTTGGTAAATTTACGATAACAACGTCCGAATGTTAGACTAAATGTTTGACCCTTGGAACTAAAAAGCTCGAAACTATTGTATCTTTTATTGTGCGACATTATACGGCATTTTCATTTGCCTTCATTACTGTATACAATCTGCCAAGACTTGATAATCATGATGAACTTATAACATTTATAATGTGCTCTACTAATTCATACAAACACACACCCCACCAACATGCTAGCCAAATTAATATAGCTCATTAAAAGACCAGTAAATTAATTAAAGTGGGATCGAGTGGATAAACACGGGAGCACTGAATTTTGGTCGCAAACTTTTAATTGATTACACAAAATATGGCTTTTTATATTATACTGTGGTAAAAGGTATATAAACTTTGTAATATTTTGTTGCACTAAGTCATAAACTCAGCACTTTCGTTCGTCGAGTATTTTGTAGTCTTGTGGGTGTTATTTTGAGTACCTAGTAAAGAGTAACGTCAAGTCCGTATTTTCAAATAAATATCAGTCTCTCGGAGCTACAGAGTTACTACCCACACTACTACACCCACCTTAAAATGTAACATATGCATATATTATTTTCATCACTTTAAACTAGTTCTTAGTTGTAATGTGTACGTACAGTAGCGCGATTCTCTACCGCGACTACTAGACAACCGGCAAGCTGTCAAGAATTTTTTTATGAAAATCGGATGTCTCCCTAGCGAGCGTCGAAAGAACTATTTTTGCAGTACACTGCATCAAAATACTTGAATTAACTCTAAAACTCTCTTTTTTGCTTTGTTTGTTTACAAAGTAAACACAGATGTCGATTATCCGTTTCAATAAAAATTTCTATTTATCGCAGCTTTAGTGCACTAAACCCTTTCCCTTAAACCGCTATTAAAAAGGTACCCACATTCATATTATGCAAACGGAGAATCGCAACCAATATCGGTCGGCAACTTTAAACAAGTAAGCCGGCTGTGGTCTTCAGTACAAACAGCCTTCGTTCCCCATCCCTCGGGTGTCGTAGACTGACTCTGGGTTAATACCGCTACTGTCATAGGGTAGGATTAAAACCCGAGTTTCCGTAGGCAAACCAACCGTTGTGTATGGGACGGATCATTGCGGATCTGAGAGGTATTGCCAAGTACAATATTAGGGAGCTTAAAGCAAATTTTGGCTGGAAATTTGTCGACTTTGAAGAGATAGTTCTAGATTGCTTATATTTGTTTATATAGTTGTTAATTTTGTATAAGAGAATCACAATTCTGAACAGAATTTAACACAATACAGGAATTGTTCATAAAAATATCAACGTCCTATTTTACTCGGTTGCAGGAAAAGTTTTATTGTTGCTTTCTTCAATGTTCTTAACAATACAATGTTCTTTAACACAAAAGCAGTCAAATGCAACAAATAAGCTTTTCTCCCAATCCTTCTTTTAAGTCTCACGAACACAACAAATCACTACAAAGTCGATTTCCTGCGAGCAAAGTACCTACCACTAGTTCTCGATCGAAACTACAGGTTTCTAAGAACAACGAACTACCTTCTGCTGCCGACACAAATGCAATTTCCTCGCCGCCAATCTATTACGTCCGACCGTATAAAATCACCACTTGTTTAAAATTTAATTTACTCTACAACTTTTAAAGGTAAATTTACTAACCAACATAATTTTGTTCGTAACGATTTAATGAGTTCCGCTCTAAATCTCCCGTATCATTCGATAATTAAAAATATAACGGTTAAGGAAAACGTTACATAAAATCTTCCTTATTTACAGATAAACTTTTTTCGTTAAAGAAATTCTTTGATAATTTAGTATTTTTTTGTCGTTTCATTTCCGCCACGGATAATTATTTACTAAATATAAATGTGATTTAGAAAACAAGGGAAATGTATGAAAAAACAAATCGAAATGTCTTTGCTCTTATTACCTTTTGCTATTTGATACAAAAATTCTATAAAAGATGACTTAGAGATAGATAAAGTCTATAGAATGAAAGAAAATCTGTGATTTTCCGTTTCGTATAAAACTAAGCAAGTCACAGCCCGAGGCAAATATTAACGGGCGGAAGCCTTCTTCAGTTTTCTTTTAGTTTTATGCAAATGACGGTTGGATAGTAAATATTCTGACTGATGTCGTTATATCATCCATTTCTTTTAGGGAAAATTATATTTAATGTATATTTATTGACGTTTTGCGTTATAAATTACTACTAGTTGTCTTTTTAAGTTGAAGAATATTGAATAATTGAAATAAATTGCTATTATTCGGCCTTGGCTTGCGCATGATATCCGGCTTATCCTCTCGGCTTCGGCCTTCGAAACTATTCACTTTTCCGGTATTAAAGCCTTCGTTTTAATCTGAAATTTCGAACGTTTTTTCATCTATGCAAATCCTTTACACTGTTGCGATTGACTTTGTTATAATATTGTTTTATATGCCTTATTGTCTTACTACAATATATGCGTGTTTTGCATATTGCCTCGATGCTAGCGCTCTGACATATTTATACATGGGAATGTTTTTGAAAGTGGGAGTAAATTTGTTAGTCTTGCTAAATCTCTCATGCTAAATCCTTGATTACTTATGCTTTTGATTTTTTGAGAACAAACGAAAATGTCACGCGCTGCAAGTGTATGTCTAACCAAACTGAAACTTTGATAAGGTATTAAAGTGCTAAAATACAAAAATGATATTGTATCATCAACTACACAGTATTTCGAATGAAACCCACAATTTTGTATAATTCACATGTGATAATACTATAGCACACAAGTAAAAAGGTAATTGTTCTTCATAGTCAGATTATATTATCAGTCCTTTTTTATAAATGTTCTTTCTAGATCGTTGATATTACGTATTTTAAATATTAAATCGTCGAAATTATAATTCACCTTAAATGAACAAAATATGAATAATTCCGTCATAAACCACTTCATATTAATTAAAAGCACAACATTAAAACAAACGATTGCAAGAAAAGGACATTGTTGCATAATTTGTTGGGTGATTCTCATTACAATGTGAAAATGTAAATTGTATGTATGCAAGCCTGAAAGGGGCCTTGTTGGCCGAATACAAAGGGCAGGTGGACAGACTCGGTCCACTTCTGCCCTACATTGTGGACCAAGTCTATTCATGTAAGGTATTTCTATGAACTTTATGAGCACAATGAGCGTCAAATTAAATTCCTATCGCGACGCAATTTATTAAGTATAGATAAAAGCGAAGAAATGCGAAGGTTCGAAGATATTTCCACTTTACGCTGGACTTTAAATGGCAATGTATTTTACTGTATTGGAAATTCTCTTGGTAGTGTGGAATGGAGCACGCAACTGAAGTGCAGTGGTGTCTCGGGCTCGATTCCCAGTTGGACAAAGTACTGTGTGCTTTTTTTATTATTGTTTTAGTAAGCATTATAGACGACTATAGTAATAGTTAGTGATATTAACCTCTCAAGCGCCCGGCCACCGTGTCACGGTTGAATGTGCTACCCCCGTCAAGCGCCCCGCCACCGTGGTACGGCAAAACGATCTTACATTAAAAAAACGTAGAAATTAAATGCTAAAACTATGTTTATCCCTTTCAAACATATTTGACATTGAAGCTGATGAAACGAGACGACGATCTAATGCACACACTTGAATAAGTGGTTGATATAGGCGAGAGAGCACCTTAAACAACATCTGACCCAACGACATGTTCCTTTATGACCAATATTGTAAATACTTTTTTTAACTAATTTTAAAGATTTGAGTATATTTTACAGTTGGATTTTAATGTCATTATTCATTAACTACACGATAAGACCTTCCGTCATATTATTTTTTATGCCTAAAAATATTTTTTAGACTTTCTTCAAACACATGCCTAAAGCACACAATATTCAGATTAAACCGACTATTGTACCACCACTATCAAATATTACTTGTGGTTTATTTTTTTAACATATAGCAAATTTAATGTAGATTTCAAATATATAAGGTATGACTAGGGTGTTAGTATCAAAATATGACGGAATCGGCGCTTAAACGCCAACCGCCAATCAATTTCGCGCGCCATTTTTGGCCCGGACGCTTAACGGTATATTTGAATTTTGACGTTGGGCGCTCGAGAGGTTAAAACTATCTATGTAGACCAAAAATAAATTAGTGATATAATTAGTTTAATAAGTAATTCAACTTTAACATTTCACAAAATATCAATAATGCTTAAATAAGTGGGTAGGTAATTATACATTACGCGGATTTTTTATGCTTATTATTTTTGCTTCTTTGGTCATTTTTTAAATTTTATTTTTATGTCATCTGCTCCTATACCGAAATCAATATTATAAGAATATCCACATTGGATTATTATTTTTTTTACCTTTGACTTTGTAATTTAACTATCACTTACCTTGATAATATTATTCACGAAACATTTTCACTCACGTAAATGTTATAACAAATGTCCAAAGGTTAGTTTAATATTTACACAAATTTTTATAAGTCAAAAACTACAAATTTACCTAACACATCCACTATATTAAAAAGTTTAAATCGACGCTAAACTAACATTCAAGACAGACTAAAATATTTACAAATGGTCTATTCTCCAAAAAAGTGTAAACAAATTCACAGTTCGAACAACATTCCGAAAAACTGTTCCATAAAATCACTGTTCCATATTTTGTAATAAGAAGTTACCCGCGCTCCAATTCCTGTATCGCAAGACGACAGTTCGGTACCGCGGTCGCCGTGCGACTAACGTTGTCATCCCTGTACAATGGCCGCGAACTGCCTACTGTTGCACTATACATACACACGTCGGTTGCAGCTGGAAACGGGAAACTGGGTTGCTTCAAATTAGTGAGAATTGTGAAAGAAAAAACCGTTTCCTTTGGAAATGAAATTGTGATATACTGAAATGTATCTAGTTGAAATGTACGCAGCTTTGTTGGCGTTATATATATATTGTGGCGTTTACCGTAGAATAATTTCGTGTTTTTATAATTTAACCGTTAACTTAATGGAATATTTATTATTAATATTATGATTCATACCAATGTTTATCTACTTTGGTTTTTTTACTGGGTAATTTAGATATAAATCCGCACATCTACAAGTTTATTACACGCAACGTAAACATTTTGTTAACGATTTGCATCTGCATCACCGAATTACATTTTAAACCTTCATTCTATTGCGCTCTTTCTTACGTTTTTTTTTCCCAACGTAATCATATATTTCATAAATTTCTCAGAAACAATATTACGAAGATTTTTCAAAACGCAATCAAAAACGCCCCAAATGCGATCAAACAAATCAACCCCAAAGTAATCAGCTCTTCATCATCGAAACGATCAAAATGATAGAAGCGAAGTGTTGTCCTCAGCGGATTTATAGACATCTTGGAAGACAATAGCCGGGTCGGCGGAACAAAATGATCAACGACGTACCCTAACAAAGGATTGCAATTTTAGAATAGCCCCTTTTCATTCCACGTTGCGACGTAGAGTAATTCTACTGGAGACTTTAATGACTTAAATGGGTATTGTTTTTGAACGGTTCATCTAAATGACGTCATTAGTTACTTAAGTGATTAATGGGAAAGAGTAAATCTTGAGTGGATTTGCTTAGATACGGGAAGATTTTGGGACTGTCATGAACTTAGGGGAGTTCTTTTGCGTTTATTTGGTTAGTATACTTTTATGGAGTGAGAGTTTTGAATTCTCGGTTAATGATTGTGAACTTAGGTTATAAATTGTGAACCTAACATTTCAAGTTTAAAATTGAGATATGATTGTAATAAAAGCGGTTAATTTCAATGGGTTCATCTTTATTTCAAATGACTTTGAGGAGATGCATGAAATTCATATTATCAATATTTTTTGTTTTGTGTGAGATGTCATATGACAAAGCTTAGCATTAAGTCTCTAGTTTATTAAACAAATAGGCAGCTTTTTTATCCATAGAATATAGAAATATTATTTTTTTAGCGAAGCAACTTAATAAACATAAAGTCTGCAAAATAAGGCCTTTTATACTTAAGTATATTTCTAGTTTGAAATGAGTTGCTAGACTTTTTCTCAATATAGTCGCCATAAAATCTTTACTAATAATAGATTTCATTAAATATGACAACTTATAAGAAAAAAGTATTGAAATAAGCAATATCTGGAATTCTAAAGGACTTGCAATCAATTTTAATCAAGATCTTTTATTGACGTAGCAATTTGAGGACTTAGCTTTTACATTAACATTTTGCAGAATCGGTATTACAATCTATTTTTCTTCTGAAATAGTAAAAATGCTACTTCTTTCAGCTTTTTTACTAGTAGATCATTTATTTAGTACATATATTATCATCATATTATTATATTTTGTAACGTAATGATATTGGTTATGGCACTGACATTGTTGTGTAGGGTTCCTTTCACCTTAGTTCAAAAACAAAAGCCTCTCCTTATAATTGGGTAAAAAAATATCTTAACCTTTAAACAGACATAAAAATAAACAATAGGCATTGCAATTTCACATTTGATTAACTTTTTTAACTCCTGACTGTTCCATTGCCGGGCAAGAGTCTCCTTCCAAATGAGAGAGGGTTAGGTTAGGTTGGGCTTTGAGTCCACCACACGGGCCAAGTGAGGTTTGGATAGAAGTGATTCACATGACAAGAAATCTATCAAAACCAAAGTTGCATCTTAATGTATCTCAAGTTCATAACTTTTAATCTTGAAATCGCTGCTTGTTTAAAACTATAGCAAATATCAACGTGAACATAAAGTTCATAATCGTCAATATCACTCACATCAAATGGAAAATAACTCTTCAGTCGTTTATTAATACCAGTAACTATTAAAAAATCAATAAATTCATATCACAATATTTATGCTGCAGACGTGTGTTGTCATTCTGTCCATTGAAAGTTTATATCAACTACGTATCGAACTATCGGGCGTGGAACTCGTGCAAGCGAAGTCGCATCAATTTTATTAATATCCACGATATTGCGTCAGTAAGGCTTCTGCATTGGAAATATGTGTGACAGGATATAGGAACCGTATAAAGTATGATATGGTGTGTTTACTCATAAAGTTTGAGTTCATTTTAAAGCTGCTATTTTTTTCTGAAATATTTTCTGTGATTTTTCTAGCTTCCCGTGCAAATGTTTCCTTATAAAGATTAAATGAATATCTTTATCTGTTTTAATGTCAAGATATAAGGGTGCCTAATAGAAGATTATATTTATTTTACTCAAATTTTCTTGTGCTAATCACACAATCAGTTTATCAAAATATGTACTTGCATATACTTACTTTTAATTTCTTATGAGCTATCGCAAGCTTCTCCTACACAAGCATCATCATCATTTAAAACCGTTACATGAGGCATAAATTACCTTCCACATAATTAAAATCAAAACGCTACTGAAATTACGGAGATCAAAATTTTCTTTCCCAAAAATCCGAGCGTATGAACCAAAATCTGATCTTCATTTCATCATTATATAAGCAACGTAATTAGAAACGTACGAAATGCACACTTTACGAAATGAATACACTTCCTTAATTATAAGACCAGTGAGCATGGAACATTTCACTCTATAATTTCTAAAGAGCAACTCGCGTGCAAAAATATATCAGAACCCCTACCATGGATAAGTACCGACAGTTAACAACCGCTATATGGTCATATTTTATCATACTTGATGGTTGTGTTAATTCAAACAAGAACTGTATTGTCAGTTAACTAATACGTGGAATACCAATGATGTTTTACATGGTTATTATTTATCATAATTTGACAATAAACTGGATGGCAATCTTGAGCAATGACTGCCTTGACCTCATAAAGGTCTAGATGTGATATTAATATAATAATATAATAATCGAACATTTAATTGTCTGATGGAAGTAATCCTAATATTCGTATTTAAATCTGTTTAAAAACTTGAATTCACTTCATTACAAAATTAAGTTCTGCGTTTCTCTCTAATTATACAGTTAGTTTCAAGTCTGGACGAACGTATCAGAATATGGGAGAGGTTCAGTCTCGAGCCTCCCCCGAACGCGTATTGAAAACTACTACGGTTACCTACAGTAAAATCTACTGTTTGTAACATTGACTGCTGTAGTTCAAACGTAACTTCAAAAACCCTTAGTACTGTACCTGTACTTAACCAACCCAAGATTGTAGCGTAACATAATACCGTGGATTCATCCCGCGTTGCCACAACGCTATTGTTAAAACATGAATAAGGGTTACCTCACGAATATATGAATGTTTAATTAGTTAAAAACCCTACATACTGTTCGCGGCTTAAGTTCAAACTATGTACAGGTGGGATTTGTGTATTGTTATGTACGGTGTGATTTCAAGCTTTGAATAGTTGTAGAGATACTTTTCTTGCATCTACAGTAACGATTTTCTAGACGGTACGTTCGAGTATCAGAGTTTGACATTCAAAATTTACTGCCAAAATAGTTCCTACGGCGCCTGCTAGAGGCGTTGATCAGATTTTTATCTATACTAATATTATAAAGCTGAAGAGTTTGTTTGTTTGTTTGTTTGTTTGAACGCGCTAATCTCAGGAACTACTGGTCCGATTTGAAAAATTCTTTCAGTGTTAGATAGCCTATTTATCGAGGAAGGCTATAGGCTATATAACATCACGCTACAGTCATTAGGAGTGGAGTAGCAACGAAAATTGTTACAAAAACGGGGAAAATTTTGACCCATTCTCTTAAGTGACGCAAGCGAAGTTGCGCGGGTCAGCTAGTATACAATAATTTTAATGCAAATATATTATAACCTCTAAGACAAATTGTTAGTAGTTTTACCTATTTTAAAAAAATTTATTCGGAAGTGCCTTTGTCACTATTGCAATTTGTTTATTCGGGGAATTATGGTAAATCTGGATAAAATATCCTATAAATTCTTGTAGCAACATAAGCGGCTTGTAGCCACATTTTGCAATTGAAACATTTATCCGTGGCGCTTTCCGCGACCCATAATGCATGTTCATTAAGGTAATTAGTAGGAACGTAATTAATACGATTATCAATTATCGTCACTGTTATTGATCTAGTAGCAGTAAAAGTATATAAACTACTCTCTAGAGAATTGTACTACTTTAGTATTTGGTGCGATTTTAGGAAACGATATATGCCTATGCTGTAAGTAGCCCTTAAATATAAAAAAAATAGTTTTGTTATATTTTTCTCCATTACAATTCTTTGTATAAAATGATGTATAAAATTCTTTGTAAAAAATATTGAAACTGAGATAATGTTTTTAATTTTTATTAAATTCGTTACTTCACCTTTGATGTTTCCTTAATTTTTATCATAACTATATGCTTCGATAATTTTCACAGAAGTTTACGCTCGAAACTTGTGTACAAAATTCTTTTATGAAAGTTATTTTTCACAAGAAATTACGGAAAATATTTTTTTCATGAAATCGGCCCATGATTTGACAAAGTTATAATAAAGTTAACTTTTCAACAATCAATTTATGAGTATACATAGCATATAAAATGCCTGTATTTTATGTTAAACGTTGTCTGAGATTTAAGAAAATTAAAATTAACCCAAAGTTCATATGTCAAACTTATCCTACCTTCAAAATTACTTATTTGATAATTTATAATAACATAAATAACTTAACGCAGTCTAGTCTCCAGAAAAAATATTGATATCTAAAATTAGAACCAATCACTTCGAGTTATCACAGTACTAGCAAAATTGCATACAACAAAAAGTTTGACATATTTTTTTCAGTACACATTGTTTTATCTGTGACAGCAAAAAACGCAAGGGAACGAAAAAATATTTTTTTCTTTTAATTTTTTTATTCCGTCACAATGCACCACTGCCCGCAATCATATTGATGCAGCAGTTCGTAATTTCACGATACAATTTCCGCAGTTGTAAAATATCTATAGCTTTTTATTTCATATATTTTTAGGGTTCATCTATGGTAATAATAAAATTGTTTGTGATTCGCGTAGACCTTTACTAATAAACAAATAACGGAAAAAAGGGCTACCAAGTCAGATATCGTATATCTTAGTTGGCAACTATTTGATGACTATACTTTACATTGCTGCTTCTCTAAAATAATGGTGATTGTTGTGTTATTTCGAAGCAGTAATATGCAGCTTAGTGGCTCCCAATTTCACGTACATTATTTTGTTGTCAACTGAGATTCACAATAAACAAGCAGAGCCCGAATAACTATTTGTGGATTAGCCAAAGAATTTATCAGATCCACAGCCTCTCAGAAAGAAAAAAAAATGTCACAGGAACCACGTTAGCCACTGCACTATGAACGCCATTACTTTTAAGTCCTAATTAGATTTGATCATGTTAGCTTATATCATCAACCAGCCATAAGGATAAACGAACATCTTACAATACCAATAACAAACCTAAGAAATACATCTTTGCCTTAGTTTATTCAGTTCGTGTTCCTTCAAGTTCTCAACATATAGGGCACGTAATACTAATATGATTGGTTGTACCTTCAGGTAAAAGGTACAAGAAAAATATCATAGATATTTGTATTGAAGACTTTGGGCGTGCTTGATAATTCATAAAGTAATCAATAAGAACAGTAGCTCAATTCTCTACTACTATCGACTACCGACAACCGGCGAATAAACTCGTATCAGCCAGCGCCTCTAACGGGTGTCATAGGAACTATTTTGGCAGATCATTTTAAATGTATAAATTTTGATACTCGACCGGCTGTAGAGAATCGCGCTACAGTAGTTTTAGGTTTTTTGTACAATTAAGGCTGGATTTCATAGCTCATGTAACGTGTCAGGTAAACCATCTGGCAGCTTCAAAACCATTCAATAAGTAAAAGTTAATCTAACTGCTACATAATAATATACTGGCAGTAAATTAATGAAGATAATCGTCAAAATTCTGTCTGATAAGCTATCTAATCCTTATCCAAAAGAGGTAAAACTGAGCCTAATTCTTATTAATTGAGGGTTAGACAACCTTTAGCCCGGCAGAGGACTGATATAAATTTATTCTCAATCATTTTATTGGGATTATCAACTTTGTTACAGTAGTTTGTATCGAACTTTTGACATTTAAACGATAGGCTA
Organism: Anticarsia gemmatalis; assembly: GCF_050436995.1. Lineage (NCBI taxonomy): Eukaryota > Metazoa > Arthropoda > Insecta > Lepidoptera > Erebidae > Anticarsia > Anticarsia gemmatalis. The sequence continues at coordinate 8,200,116 of NC_134760.1, forward strand.
CTGGGTTACGCAGGGTTTGTAATATATTGTTTCAGGGTTTGTCTACCCAATCCATCTATAAATATTTGGTATTAGACTGTCGATAACAGTTAAAACTGTAGAAATAAACAATTGAAATACCCTTTTTACCCGACTTCAAAAAAGGTATGGGTTCTCGATTTGTCTGAATATTTGTTTAGTTGCGCACTAAAACTAAGTTTATTAAAAACTTTAAAACATAACTAAATCGTTAGAAACGTAAAGAGTTCCATCAAATGAGGAAATGAAAACAGTGAACTCGCTAAAGAACTAGCATAAACGTCGAGAGGGCACTTACGTTTCACGTCGTGAAAGAGTTAATTTTCTTATTTTCTTTTATTTGAAGATTATTCTACAATAAGGTGCTATTGAAGATTCAATTATTTGTAAAGCTAGAGAAATAAGACCACGAGTTTGGGCTAATAGCTGCTTTTACAGCCAGCCTATTGTGACCGATACAGATATCGTGTATGTCAACATAGCAGTCGTCTGTATTGCGTGATATTTAGACTGTAAACAGCCAGCTAATGTCGTCTAAGTACCGTACAAGTGAAAGTAGTCCGTACTTTGTGTGCGAAGCGTCAAACTTTTATAAAAGATTCTAGAAAAATCGGAAATATCGAAGTACCGTTAGTTATACTCCATTTCACACTTGACACCGCGTGCGGCAGACGAAAACAGATAAACGAGTATCCATATTTTGACAGCTTTTGCCTGGGTGGCGCAATTCCTATCGAGTTCCGTGCTTTTGACATTTAAAATCACTTGAAAAAATAGTTTTCGCTGAATACGGCGCTGATAAGTAGTGCGATTCTCTGCAGTCGATACTATACTGCACTACCGAGAGTTTGACATTTAAAATATACTTCTTCAAGAGGAGCATGAACATCAGATCAGCGCCTCCAGTGAGCGCCATAGAACTATTTTTTCAGTACATTTTAAACTACAATCTCTCGATAGTCCGTAGTTCTGACTATAGATAATCGCACTACAGTTATATTCCAAATTATTTGCACGCACTCGATAGCAACTTGCAGTGCAGTAAAGTGCAGTGGTATAAATGTGCCCCACATTTTGATACTCAACTTGTCTATTCATATAAATAGTTTTCAACTTTGCCACAAGTTTCATCATTAAACCTAAACTATAAATGGAAACCTATCTACATAATAATCATCCAACCATTTCCTTTCATCATATTCCTAGAACAAAAACCATCCGCCGTTCTCATGTCATGCAAAGGCACATAACATTATTACAATTCCGTTATCCCCGTATAATACTGGAGTAAAACATTAATTCAATACAGGCTGGCTGACGTAACTGTCCAACTTTTAATGATGAGGGTCGAAACGAGAATAATTCTAAGACATGCTTCGATGTTGATTTTGCGAGTGGAACAAGTTATAAACTTTTGTGTGTGAAGTATTGTTCAGTGAGATGTATGTTTTTCTTTGGAAGATAAGACAGTGAAACATAGGTATTTTGCTTTTAAACTTGTGAATTCTTAGATTGGAGAATTCTTGGTTAAACAAATAAAACGTCTTTAACGTGTTCGGTGGCGTAATATTTAGTGGCAACATCGCGGAGCTGCTGCTACTACGCCCTTACGTTCTAGACTTATTCGATTCTACTATAATATGGGCTCTAATATTATTATTTTACAATCAGTGTATATGTTTGATTCTTAGTCTGCGAAGGTTCTTCAAAAGATCACTAGAGAATTCATGTGAAAGATTACAATATACCGGGAATCAATCAAAACAGATGACTCACGTAAAATCAGTTCTTGGTATCCAAAAATTGCTGACATAAGCTCTAGCGAGTAAAAATTAAATTACGTATCGTTCCGTTTGTAAATATTGATTGTTGGATGAGTGCTTCGAGGAAAACTCAAACTGATACGGTGTCCACATCCATACACAGTTTTGTAACAAAAACTTATATCATGCAAGGTTATCAGGTGAGGGTTAACTCAAAATGTTTTTTTTAATTTGTTTACAAAACATTGATTTTCCCTTTTACAGCCTATTTTAGAAATATCATAGTAAACTTGAAAGGTAATTGAAACTTGAAACTGAAAAGTTTAATGAAAAGAGAGAATATTATGACACAAAAAAATGTAGTTAATAACGAGAAAAATACCTCGAATTATTTAAAAGATAATTGTGATTTTATATCGCTCTTCGTATGCGGTTAGACCAAACATTATATTAACAAAATTATGGCGAATATCTAAAACAATTTGTACAGTCACGATTTTGTCTTAACTCTCCTTACATATTCACGCGCCTTCATTTACATTCTAATATATTTATATCACATTGTTACCTGAGATATGATAAAATATATTTTAATATAAGGAAGGCGTATAATGTAATGCTTCTAGGAAATTTTCTTGTTAGAAATTCGTACTGTTTCACCTAAAATTTATTCGAACAATTTGTTACTCTAAACAAGGCTGAATACACTTTAAATAGATAAAAATCCATAGCTGCGCTTAAAAAAAAATTATTTTTTCTATTAACGAAACCATGTATTTTATACCGTATAAACTTTGCTAAAAGTACTGTGAAATGAAAAGAAAATTCTAGATCAAATTTCCATACAAGAAGAATTACAAGATTTCATAGAAGTAGCAAAAGCTACCCACTTTAAGAAGTAATACTAAAGCATTCATTTTACGCTGCTAAATTCCATTCAACAGCTGTTTTACATATTCAAAAATAAAGCGAAACTCGCGCAATTAACGGTTCTTAAACCTTGAAACAAGTCGAAACGGATCCCGCGGTCCCCTACCACGAAATCCTCGCAGACAATTTTTTATCTAATTCTCGCAAAACTTTACCATTGTTCTTCATCCGCGGAATAACAAAGTTCGTGCAAAACTTTTTGAAGTCGATCGTGATAATGCAATATTATTATCTGATACAATTTTTGAAAAGTTTCGTAAGAAAGTTAAAGTTCGGACGTAAGTCATCTCGAAATTGGATGCATGAAACAGGGCTATGGGGAATGATTTTTTGGAGAGTTTTCGAAATTGTTTGCATGGGATTTTAATGAAATTGCTTGGTGACGTAACGTATGATCATGCTTGTAATTTCCCGAAGGATGGTTGCTAGTACTAAATTAAGGATTACATAGACTTCCGTGTTGTGATATTTTTGCTTAAAAACGTGAACGTGGAGCCGTTTTTCTTAATCAATACTACAAAATATAAAATTTATATTAGATAAACAGTGAATACACAATCTATTACATTCCTAATCTCACAAAATTACGTAGTAACTTGTAAAACATTGTACTTGATTCTGGTAAACATGGAAAATTTTCTTCTTCGAACAAGAAACCAGCTCCAAGGCAGAATGTATACAAATGATTACAAGTCAACCTGTCTATTATTAAACCTATTATATTATTTGTAATGAATCGATTATTCCACATACAACTGAGAATTCTGGTTTTATAAACCATCATCACATAAACCAAATAATACAGAATTTAAATAGTTTTTACCGGCGCTTACAGTTACTCTTTTTTCGACAAAAACACTAGCAAAGCCGCACATGACAACGAAATTCTTCATAATATTTATACTTCGCTGAAAAGAAAGCTTTTATGAATATCAATGATCTTAAAACCGAAAAGTGACCGAAAACAAAGATGGAAGGTTACTTCCCGTTAAATCGGTCTGTTTTAATCTAATAATTACTCTTAGTAAGCGGCTTGGCAACTTGTAAAGTAACTCGGATTCCATTCATTTATCATCCTACGCTCTCAAAACGACTTATTTAACTTTTTCTTTGGACGAAAATCCCACGACATTTTCTTTTTCTATTATCTTTACGGGTTTTATTGAAATCTCTGCGATAAGTAAGGAAAGTTGAGATTTTTTTACTTTTACATTTTCGTTTGAAAGTGAAAGTTTGGGTAGTGATTCGGGCTATCGATAGAATAGTATCGATTGACTTTTGTTTAAAATGTCAAAAAAGACATCTAGATACTTTCATATAAAATACAACAATAACTGTAATAATAAGACCATAGCAGATATTTAATATTTCTGTCACATGTATGTTTTTTATTGAAGTGTCAAAGTTGTCTAAACTGCCAGAAACCCTTCAATAGCACTGCAAGACCACTAAGCGGCTACTGATCTATGCAGAATAAATGATGCTTTACCGCTAAACGCAGCTAGCTGAGCGTCTCATGGTTGTTATCAAAGAGACCAATATTCTTTTAGATTTTTACTTTTAAGCGGTGATGAATAACGTATATTTTATACTACTTTCGAAGCAGTTCTATCAATGATTTTCTATATTAATATTATTTACTGAATAGAAATTCTCAAATACCACTTAACAGATTGACCGATTTCAACAGTCTACTCCCAAAATTATCAACAAAAATCTTAAAGCAATCGGCAGTTTGAAACTTTTGAGTGATATTAAATTTCTATCGAAATTGTTCTAGCAATATTATTTTCAGTTAACAATTTCTAACTAAGTTTATTTATCATTTAATATCAAAGTTTAGGATTGAGATATAAATATACTTTATTATTGGCAGGTAAAGTTGTTTATTAATAAGTGTTCAGTTGAGTTCTATGACTTTAGCGACGATTTGTTTAACTTTGACCTTAAGAGAATCATGAATGAATGTCTACCAGTGCTGTGGCTAAGGTTTCTTGTATTGTAAATCCATATTGTGTTGAATATACCTACATGAACGGTCGCTATAATAAATAGGAAGATCACTGGATATTTCTTTCATGACGACGAATACGTTTGCTACTTGTATATATTTATTGATCTAAAATGTGGCAAATACAAATTCAGTAGCGAAGGTTATCTTCAGTAAGTAGACACAGTAGTAGTAACGCCTAGCGAGCGTTTAACGTTTAAAATTATTTTATGAAGGAAATATTTTCGTAGCGCTGATTGAGGTAAAAAATCTACACACCACCTTGGTAACACCTTTTAAAACACGTTTTATTACATACAATTTGTAAGGCACGCTTCTGCACATTAAATATGTATAAAAATATGAAGAACATAATGGTCCAACTATCTTATGATTTTTGTACGCATCAATGTTTTTAGCAGACGTATAATTAAGCTTTATTTAAAGAACATTCATGAAATCTACAAAGCTTTATTCAAAACAAACTCTTACGACAGCATAAGCTCCTGAGCTATCCGCCTATGTGGCGCTCTCCACAAGCTGAGAATGGTCCCACAGCTAGAGCAATTCGATTAATTAATGAGTTTCTGAAATATTGTCCAGATGCTGATATATTTTTTGACTCTCGGAGTGTAATCTTAAAAAATATGTATATATTTCTTAATATAAAAATGTAATTTTATGTAAAAGTTCCTATGTATCAAGATATACATATACAAGATTGTTTTTGTTTACCTATTTCATTGATTTTATTTTAGTCTAAGTTTTTGTTAATATTGTAGTAGTTTATAATTTGTTTTAGTCTAACTAGCATAGATATAAGCGAATTGGTGTATACTGTAAGCTTATGTTTTATGAATAAATGAATTTGAATTTGAATTTGAACTCTTACCCTAAAATCTGAAGACCCAAGGCTCTCACTATAATATGTACAAGGATAAATCTAATTTCCTATGCAACTCAGGTGTTCTGAAATTAACAAAAGCGAAGTCAAACATTTCTCGTCAAATGTTTGTGAATAAGCTCATGGTTAAACATTAGATGAGTAAGTAATATCCATATTAAATCGTGTGTAACGCCTTGGGCGATGTTGTCGAGTTTATGGAAGGGACTGTATTAAATGTGTTGGTGGAATTAGGTGTTTAGTTAGTGAGTGTACTTTGTTAAATTAGTATATTAGGAATACACGGTGAATAAGTTCATATAAATGTTTGACGGATTTAATACGGTATTCTACTACCAGCTAAATCAGCTACTCTTTATTTGTTTCAAATAGAAATGCTGACGTAGAGACGAAACAAGTATAACATTTTTGTTAGGATCAAATGATTGATTAATATGTTGCTACTGTTTTGAGTAATTTAAATTTTTACTACTATATTGAAGGAATTTAACAAATATTTTATTTATCCGATTGTTTTAAGAAAGTAATGCTATCGTATCTATATTTCTATTTATATCTATTTTCTTACAGAAAATTTTCAGTTTCAGATTCCGCGATTAATATTGATTAATGTAGTAATATAATGGTTTAAATAAAAAATTGATGGATGGAAAGATAGTTTTCGTAACCGATATTTAGTCTAGCAGTATATTATAATTATTGATTAATTTAGTACTATTTCAAACACTTTCTCGGATTGTTTGCGATCCGAAATTGCTATTCTAGTCTCAAAGTATTCAGTTCAAATACACCTAATATTATTATCGCAACGCACTGTCCCATATATATAAATATATCTAAATTCTCTTGTATGTGGGTCACACATTGTTTGTTTTTCCTTTCAAGATAAATCCTCGTGGGTATGTCATATGTAAGAACAAAAAGCCCGCATTTTGTTATTGTTGTACTAGTTGCGTGATGCAGTTGCGCCCGCTGGGAGTTCCTTTTGTAAAATTATCGTGGGATTGTTTTTATTTGGAGATATTTGGTTTTACTTTAGTAGTCGATATTGAGTATCCTATCAATGTTGTTGTTTGTCGTATGGTTAGTGGACACCTAGTGTCAAAGTAAGCCTTTGACATGGCTTTCAATATCATAGTAGTATGAGATATAAAAATTGCTAATGTCTATTGTAAATAGCTCATAGCTTGCTAGTTGGCTCTTTCGGTGTACCAAAACGAAAATATGTTGAGGTTTCAAATGTTTAAACAGTATTAGTATTTTTTTTTCATTGAAAGAAAACTCTTAACCTTTGAACGAGTATTTATATTAGAAGGTTTTGCAAAAACAATTATAGTTTAGTCCCAATATTTCCAAAACATGTATGGGTATTGACCACCGATATCACTATTCCACGGAAGTCATAATATTCACCTTGACCTTTGTATAAAAAGACTTTCAAAAAAATCAGTTCCGTGATTCTAAAAGACTCCACTACCATACCTTTTTAAGGGTTCGTAATATTGGATTGTGACCACGTAATCGTTCCGAGCCTATCTATTAGACATCGGTATCTGTGTAAGAAAAATCTTGGGTATGTAGGTCACCCTGTATACGAGGGACGCCTTAGAAACCAAGATAAACCCTCATGAGTATGGTGCCCATGAGTCAACGAAGAAAATCAGGATATATATGATTAAATACACCTGTTTCGTGGAAATATAATAAAATGGTTTTTGAGATATTTTTTTCTTTGAACCTTGAATGCTGAGAAACATTTTATTTTACTTTACAGTACCTAATAATAGGCGATACACGTACCACGAATGCACATAGTATCTAAAAAGTTCTAATACTCTCCGCTAGATGTCACTATATATGTATCTTCGTAGCGTATTTTGGATTTGATAATGTTAAATTAATCTAAGTATTAAATTAAAATTCATAAGAAGTGAAAATTTACGTAATATATTTGAAGCAGTCTAAAATTTCGTAACTAACTACAAAAAATATTTCATATATTCTCAGTATACAGGTCCAACTTTGATGTTACAATATTATGGTCACCCTACTACATAGAGCTTGCAAGGTCGACCTTACGATATCGTATGACAATTCACATCACGTATTTTCTATAGAATATATAAATTGTTTTCCTTTGTAAGGATATGTATACGAAAACTGAAATTTTAGCTGCGATGCTAAGCAAGTTACTTGCTAGCAATCTTAACAATTTATAAGAATGAAAGTAGATATAGATAAATACTACTTTTTGGTCACATTACACATACTTATTTTATTATTATTCTTATATATACGTGCGTTGAAACTTACTTAATTATGTGGTAATAGAATCGTTTACTGCAGAACAACCACTAATCTTCACAATGAAGAGTAATTTAGAGATTTCCGCATAGATGGCGTTAGTTGTATCTTGAGTTTTAACATGTTTATTCATTGTTTCACTTTTTTTCTGAGTTAGTATTATTTATTCTGTATGCCAGTTCATTGTATTTTAATATAATGAAAAATAAACCTAGCCAAAATTACTATATTGTAATGGTGACCATTTTGTAAAACAAAATATTTTACATCGAAAAAAATTCTACGTCTAGTATTTATTGTATTTATATCTATTGCATGATTAAACTGTAGTCTAATTACAATATTTATAACCAAACTATCAGTCTGTCGCTTCAAGGCTTGATCTACTAATCTTTAGGCTCCGTAACTTTATACCGAAGGGGATTAGATCGTGATTATAAACGGTACATGTCAAAACTTCGGCCATTTATCGACTTTACGAGCTAAACTAACAAAAGTGTCATCTAAGCGATCTTAAACGGTTATAGCCATGCTTTATATCAATATGCTGGAAGAAATTAGGAACTTTATGAAGATTTGAAGTAATCGACAATTTGGCTGACTTATGTTTGTAACTTTTTTGCACTAAACTTAGGGCAAGTATTACCAACAGCTCTACATAAGTTGTCTAATTAGTTATCATTTGACGTCATTTTATCTGTGAAACGGCACTTGGGTTATTTGTTAAATAGTTATCGATATCTGTAGAGGAATATGAAAGACGAAATTTCTATAATTTTACTTTATCTATTTTAATCGATCGATCGCCTTACTCAAAAATCAAATCCAAGGTGCGGCATCAAGAAACAAAGTGATTTCCTACTTTAAATAAACAAGAATTAGTTTTTAAAGATACCTAGACACGTTCCTTTTCCTATTCGTCCTAAACATTTACGTCTGTTTTATTAAAAGCAGTTAAAAACCACAGTTTTATTGTTTATATCTAAAATCTAGTTCACTTCAAAGTTGTCTGAAGTCACGTTGTGACCTAATATGATCGAGGATAAGATTTATGTAGGTCCTAAAGTCGCACTTCGTAAGTAGATTGTCAATGTAGATCGAAGGCTTTTGTGAAGGACTTGCTGGGTAATAGAGCCTTGGGCTAATACTAAGGAACAATTCACTAGCTTTTTTATCGGAGGAAAATATTATTATATTTCCTGTCTATTCAACGCCTGCAAGACTTGCAATAGAAAACTGTCTGTTATTTGGTTGATTGTTATTCAGTGGTTACCATAGGGTGTGTTGTTGAAATATTCAAACATCCTCACAACTTATCCAAAACCTTATTAACGATTAGCCCAAGAAAGCTCAGTAAGTATCTTTGTTTTAAGTTTGATCGGTTCTTCATGCATTTGAACTATCACATTAAGGGTACAATAATCTATTTTCCAATAGACTTTATTTAAGTATTAAAACTGATCCTAACATTTGACCTGCACTGTACAACGTTCCTTCTCACTGTCATTTCGACGGTCACTTCAACTCATTAATAAATCATCTAACGTTTTGAACCCCACTAACAAACATTCACAAATTCCGTTTCATTTGGGACCCCGGAAGGGTACCGAAAGAATACAAAAAGGTTAGAAAATTCCATTCTTTCCTTTCCTATTTGCTAAGCGGTGTTATTTCTAAACACATGTTGGTACAGAGGCAAACGTGACCGAAAAGGTCAACGAATAAATTACAAGTTGCCCTTCTTCCTTGTTTTTTCATTCGGCAAGGGAACAAAATAAATTATCTAGAAGTTTCTGTCCTTATCTCATTAAAGGAAAACAAGCGAACTGTATTTATTTGTAAATGTTAATGAGACGACCGTGTTTTTAATGTATTTTGACGAGTATTGAAGTCGGAATTTGTTTAAGATCGTTTGTATGTCGCTTGAGCGTTGGATTTTATTTTTACGTTACTTTTTATGTATCTTTCTTAAAATGTACCTGTGTACAAACATCAAAGATATTCATTTAAAAAGCCAAAACATTCTTGCAATTTTGACCTACTGATATTTAATTAAGCACATAGAGGTTTTACCTATTGAGATAGCTTGCAATTTTCTTATAAAATAAAACGTATTATTCTACATCTACTAGATAACGTATTTTTTTATTATCAACAGGGTAACATTCATTTACCATCGCAAAAATTGTATCTTGTACTAATCTTATAGTTACTGGATTTTTTAAAGCCATTAGAGTTATCTTCTTTCAAAGTATAAAAGTCCCAGTGAAAGGTTCTTAAAGGAACTATTCTAAATAGACATAAGATAACGAAGTGAAATGGTCCCGATGCAGCAAATGAAACGAGGCAGCGAAACGATGTCTTTTGTTGCTTCACAAAGAACACTGACTGTAAGTTGCCTTTACTACATTTTGTTTTGCATTAAGCATTGTAATAAGGCAATGTATGGCGCGCTTAACTTTATTACAGACTGGAAATCTGAGAACATATTTTTATTTGAAAATAACCTTAGTTTGTTTAATGATTCTAAACCATTATCTTAAAAACAAATCTACGACCTTCATCTTAGAAATTAAATATAAACAACAATGACTCGCACTAAATATATCGGAACCTAAAACGGATTTTTCAAAACTGTGAATCAAACTCATAATACCACGATGTTAATGATTACGAGTTTATCGCGAACAAACAGAGAGACATGGATGGGGGACTTTGTTTCATAATATATAATATCAGTAGAGAAATTTTAATATCATCAGAATAATGTCTTGAAGTATCAAGTTCCACGCTGGCTAGTATTTAATGTAACCATTTATCTTCAGATAAGGCGACAACTTACTGTTCCGAGTATTATCTACATACAGTGCTATAATTACTGCCACAGTGTTTACCTGAAACAATAAAAATATAATTATTAGTTACTTTATATCAAGACTGTCGATACGTATTCAAAGCAATGTCTCGTTTGCTTTGCTATGTTTTGCATTTAGGGTTTATGCTATAGTTGCTTCGACATTTTGTGTACAATGTATAGATATTTCTTACTCTTTTTCACAAAATCTTCCGAATCGTTTTTGACCAAATTAGGCACAAAGATAGTTTACGTGGACCAAGTCCCTCGTATAAAGTACAAACATAAATATTGCTATAAAAAACCTTCCAATATTTGAAAAATCTGATGATGCAAGCCCAAATATCCCTCAAAATGTACACTACACTAACAAAGTACACACAATACCATTTCACGCTTCTAAAATTCAATTTCCCGCAAACAAACTTGAATAGCATCAAAAGACGGGTCAAAATGCGAAGTTCCTACGTCACAGGTGACCCGGGCGTGTAAAATCGTTACAGCCGGATATCAGAGGAGTGCTCAAATGGCCAATCCGGCTGCGAATAGATCCTCGAATCCCAACGGGTCCAGAACTCCATTTCCTATTCACTTTGCCGTTATAATTTGTGTTAAAGGGTGCAAATTCGGCTGTTTGATGTTCTGTTTTTTTGACTGTCGACAACATATTTATACTGTTGAAACAGTTTTTTTGGTTCCGACCTGACATGCTTTATTGACTCATTAATATTATGCAATATCTGATTTACAAATCAATAATCTAAATGATCAATATCTAGTTATATTTTTATTGTATGTGGATTGCTCTCTTACCTTATACTTATTATGATTTTTTTGATTAACCTCGTTTACAAACACATAATTAACCGGAAATTCTTGACTTTTGTAACCGAGAGCTATATTCTTGAATTCTAAATAATTCTAATAGCGTCAATAATATGCGTTTAGCATAAAGTTTGTTGTTGGTCTACTATTTGGCTAGCACTCAAACAAAAATAACTTTACAATAATAAAAAAAACGACAAAAACAATTTTACAAACACTGCCTGTTAGAATCGTTCAGCATCTACATTTCCAAACTTCAAGCAATATAAAGCCTTGAACCAGGTGCTTTCTATAACAATTGCACTGCAGTTGGAGTCAACAAGGCAACAAAACTGCCTAAGTTTTCCAACTCAAGTGAACTGTCAATATAGAGAGCGTTCGTGAACGACGAAATTTAAAAATGTTAGCAAATAGCACTATCGTATACAAGTTTACATATGAGATTTACTTGATACTTAGAAAATATGTGTCGTTTCTTAAGATATTCTTTTTTGTCATAACAAGCAAGAACAATACATTTGAAAGAAACCACGTTTGTTTTTTTTTTTTTGTACTGAATAAATTTATGACGTTAACTAAATATAGACGAATTATCTCTTTTTAATTTTACTAATACTTTGTCCGCATATAAGGCTTTACTAAAACAGTAAATAAGTATTATTTATATTCTAGTTTCTATTAATTTTGCTCATCATTTCCGTTCTATTTATTTCAAACCTAAACCATTAATGAGCAGTTAGCGACCAAAATTAATAACATTGATATTAAATTAACCACGTTTTGTGTCATAAATGTATGATTAACTCCCAAATTAAGTTACGATCGCAAATTCAATGCACCTAAACAATTACGGCCACACAATATGAATAAATATTTGAAAATTCACCATTAAATTTCACATAAATTAAGTCAAATATTGTGTCAGGTAGGTACCTACTTCAGCTAGTGAAAAGTCCATACTGATCATTAGTGATAGTTATTATTAGAGTACATGAATAACATTGACATAGGAGCGGGAATAAACGAAGAGAAGCCTATAATCAAAAAGGGAATTTTTTTTTTTGAATGATGGTCATTTCCTAATTTATAGTAAAAATGTGTTTGTTTTTAGTTCATTTAATTCAAAGCGACTTGGGCGATTAGGATTGAAAAAAAAATGTCTTGGCGATACAATAAGCATAAACAGATTACAATAGATAATATTGACACAAAAAACATGGTCAGATTACAATAAGCTATAATATACTAAACGAGCGAAACCACGGGCATTGATTAGTGTACAAATAATTGAAAATTCTCACACACATAATACTAAATAGGATGTCAGTCAAATATTGTGTTCGGTACTTAACTTTTGTTTGTATTTAATGCTATAAAGGTTTTGTTTGCACTTTACTGAGCTTGTTGAAAAGCTTTTTAATGCTTCCATTTTAATGTTACTACATATAATTATTGAATGCTATTATTCCGCTTATTTTAATATTGAATGCTAGTTATTGCATTCGTTTCTGCATCAAAAGTAACAGCCAATGTGTAGTGTGTTGGGTAAAAATAACAGTCGTTTCTTATTAGTTTTATGAAGAAACACATTTGCCTTTACTACACAAATATCAAGTAAAAGCCAATGGCTTTAGAGGTTATTTTAGTTATGTATGAAGAAACTCTGGCCGTTAGTTAGCAGTAAGTATCAAGTTTTAATTAACTGAGGTATTTCTTTAATCTGAAATCAAACAAATTACTATTATACTAAGACTATGACAAAAAAAAGAAAATTGTTACAATTATAAAAAAAGGAAATAATAAAATCAAATAAACCTAGGGCGTCATAGAATTCGTCAGCATCGCTGTCCACCGGAAACGAGCCCAAAAGGCTGAGTATATGTACTTTTGCAGTAATACAATAAAACACACTAAATCCTGCTCCTACAAAATGAATTTTTTTTTTTAATTTTAACTAAATTACTAGCGTACACTAGAGACAATTTTGGAATTATCCATAATAGCTAGTAGTAGGTACTAATAGTAACCGATACTCGAAGTTGGGCTTAAAGAACAAATTCGACTTCACAGTGAACGTCTTAACGCTTTGAATGCAAAGAGAATTCACCTACACGTGGCACTACGTGTTCCACTGTTCCTCAATTTCTATTCTGCATTGGAAATTTTGATCTTTTTACGTAACGGTTCTAGTGTTATGTGACAAAGGATTCGTGCTGAGCAGAGAGTCCGATTATTGAAACAGCTGGCACAGATTTTCGTTAGCATTTGCATTGTAGTTTAAATAAATAGGCAGTCATAATCATCATAGGGAAAAGTGAATTGTGACTTACGTAAAAGTCCCGAGATCAGAGTTGAACCTAGCTTCAATACTGATTTGTCAATGAACCGTGAAAGATGTAGCACGAAGATTAGTTACACGTTTTATTTCAAAAGGAAATAGTTCCGTGCAAATTCTAAATCAGTATATCTTATGCAATTGATTTTGCATATTCTAGCTGTCTTACAGTACATATTCAGTTTCAAAATAGTTCGACAGTGACAAAACACTATAATAATGTCCTTGCCGATGCGGCTACAGCGGTCAGTTTCATTGAAACTGGCCAATGATGCACGACTTTGTTTATAGTGTCCAAGTGTGTGCACAATACACAGGTACACTCTCTATTCCTTTACTCTCATAACTCAGTGGGACGGATAACCGACACGACCAGTGAGAGGTCAGGCGCAGGACCGATGGCTTTACGTGCTTTCCGAGGCACGGAGGTCTACGACCTCAACTTCCTAACTCCGCGCAATTTCTAAGAAATTCTTTACAGAAAATCTCAGAAAAGACTTTTGGCCCGACCCAGAATTCGAACCCGAGACCTCTCGCACGGCGTTCGCATACACTACCGACCGCGCCACAGAGGCAGTATGAACAAAACACTATGTTACTCATCACAGCTTACATGACATTTATTAGTTAGACAGTAAATGTACATGCACAGTTACAATGAACATATTATCCTCGATACGGTAAGGTAAATTCTCCGGAAAGACTTCCGCATTACAATCGAAGCAAGGCCAAGGGGACTTTATCTCACGTCGCTATAAGCTTACTAACACGAAGGCATGATAAGTCAGACATTTGATTGACAAAGACCCTTATACGCTTACAACATCGTGTCAGTAATTGTAGTGATACTGATATGGCAAGTGAAGCTTATGCTCTCTTATCAGATATACAGAAATTGGCTTCTCATTTTAATAGGTTAATCCTTGGTTTTAGATTTTTTTATATAAACCTGCTATTTTATATAATACTGCTACTGTTGCAGACATGTTATCTTCGAAAGTCTACAACTAAACTTAACTTTTAAGGTTTGATATTTTTCTTACTTCATTGTCAGTTTTTCCATGTATAGTTTTGTGTTGTTATCAAGGTCATATTCGAAGAATAGTAATCTTGGCTCTTAATTATACTTCAAAGATACTACGATGTAAGTACCATAATTAGATCTTCATTAACCTTTAATGCTTTGCTCTGGCTTTTTTACACATGCATATTTTTTAATTTGATCGAAAGGGTTAAAACATGATAATCTGCATTTAACCAGTACTACTGTGAGTCATATTAATATCTACGTTGGTAATTACGACAGTTTAAACAATTGAAGGTATAATAACCCTGTCAGTTAACTATGAGTGAAACTACAAAGTTATATAAATTCATATTACGTTACCGATTTAATGGAAAGTTCGGACAAGTGGTAAATATCGGTTATTTCAGTAAATTGATGCTTTATTTGGTTTAACTTGTCGTTAATAACATTTCACTCGTATGTTGGATTCTATTTAATTATTTTAGCAGGTGATCCCAACAATTTGGAAAACATCTGAAATACTTTTAATTGGTATTTGGATAACCAAAAAATTTTGATCTTATTATATCCTCGGATATACAGTGTATCATTTTGCATATCCTGATACGAGAGGTCGCCAGTCAAGTGTAGGAACTGTTAATAAATGTTAACTATAAATGTATCGGCACGATATGTGAAGCTAGAGAGACGTGTGCTTCGCATTTTCGACTTTTATGGTCATCATCATCAACATCATTTATACTCTACTATCGCTAACTATAGCTCGGAGAACTTATCTATACTAATATTATAAAGCTGAAGAGTTTATTTAAACGCGCTAATCTCAGGAACAACTGGTTCGATTTGAAAAATTCTTTCATTGTTAGATAGCCCATTTATCAAGGAAGGCTATAGGCTATATATCATCACGCTACGACCAATAGGAGCAGAGTACCAGTAGAAAATGTTACACAAACGGGGAAAATTATGACCCATTCTCTCTTATGTGACACAAGCGAAGTTGCGCGGGTCAGCTAGTCCTTTATAACTTTTAAACTCTCGCGTTGCATGTTTAATGTCTCTTAAATGCCATGTAATGCAAATCTCTTAAATATTCTTAAATGCCTAACGTGTGCAACCTGCGCCGAAACGTTAGGCATTTTAAGGTAAAATGCGTGTTCGCGTTAATTCCCGTATTCTATTATATGTACATTAACTTATCTTTTAGTTACATCAACAAGCATAAAACATAAACATCTAAACTGCCCATAATCTTCGTTCAACAATAAATAAAGGTCGTTCCATGGCTAAAGGCTCGTTCGCTTCGGAATCCGGTCGTTACCGCATCCGTGGACATCCATGTGCCTGCGGTGAGTGACGCAATGCGTAATTATGTGTTACATATTACAGGTACAACCGATATTATGTGGATTATAAACCGAATTATGTTAGCTTTATGGACTGTAATGCGAAGGTGTGACGAGGGATTATTCTTTGTAACTGTATTAATTATTTCTCATTACCTTGTTTAGATGTAGCATTTATATAAGTTCAATATCAATTTAATTTTAAAAGACTTATTTCATAGATATTATGAAATAAGTCTGAAGAAAAAAATGAAGAACTGTAGTTTAGAGCTGTGTATAATGAAACGTAAAAGACGTATTACACAGATTTATATCGTATACAATACGAAGGTTTATCAGTTATAGACGCAAAGGAAAAAAGTAAGTATCCTACAGCCCCATGGATTTTACTGGTCATGGATTGCTTAGGTTGTATGGTTACACTTATTTTTGTTTATTTTCCACAAAATATACTTAAAACAAAAACTTATGGTATAAAGTTATAGCGTAAATTACTGATATTAAAAAGACAAATTAAAAACAAAACCCTCTCTCTTAAAGGCCTCAACCAAACATATTCGTCACATAAATCAAGTACTCAACTCACAAGAATAATTCAAAGGAAACACTCGCACTTTCTCAAAACAAATAGCAAGCCTAAGTACTGGTTGAAATATACCACAGCTATTTAAATTCCCGGGCTAAAAAGTCACAAGCGCCTACCCCGCTCCGAGATATAACGCGTACTTCTAAGTAATAAATATGCCACAATTAATCCTACTTTTTACAAATAAAGGGAAAGAAAAACTTGGAACAGGAAATATATGGCGGTTTTATTTGGATGTTTTTCTTTGTTAAATTAAAAAATATAGTTTAGTACAGATGATGGATTTGTGCACGGATGGTTAAGCGTTCGATGGACACTTTTTGTGGATTTTAAAACAGGTTACTTATGTGCGATATACAAAATAAATAATAATATATCGATTCTATCTTTCTGAGAATAGTGTTGGCAGTTATGTATAGTACTAAAAGTTATGTTTGTCGTAGAGTGACTAGCACACTGCGGGCTTTATATCGCCTCAAGAACTTTCTGACATCTAGGACCAAAGCCATGCTTGTGCAGACCTTAATATTCCCTCTTATCGACTATGGTGATGTGTGTTACTTTGACCTGAATGCAGATCTCCTCAACAAACTTGACCGCCTTCTTAACAACTGCATTCGATTTATTTTCAACCTACGCAAGTATGATCATGTATCTACTTATCGTTCTCAACTTAGGTGGCTACCAATTCGTGAGCGCCGTAATTTACGAGCTCTCACCACACTCTTCTCTTTTCTTACTTCCCCTACTCCCCCAGCCTACCTAACTCCCTACTTTCAATACTTGTGTGATAACCACAATTGTAATCTCCGCTCTTCAAGCAATCTCATTCTTCTCTGTCCATCCCACACTTCTGGGTTTGTCAATTCTTCGTTCCCAGTCCAAGCAGTCCTGTTATGGAATGCTCTCCCTCTTGAAATCAGGATGTCCACTAACCGTCTTACGTTCAAGAGCAAAGTACGTGATCTTTTATTGAACAAAGTTGCAGAATCGTCACAATTATCTTACTTCTTATATATACCTATTATATATTTATATATTAACTGTATGTTATTTATATTTATGTAGCTAATATGTATGCATATTTGTATTTTTTATTTTGTGTGTATATACTTCACATTATTATTTATTTACTCCTCATATTGCCTACACCTATTATTATTTATTTGTACACCCTTTCTCAACGCACTCTCCTTCCTCTTTTTAACACCTTCATAAAAATCTCTGCATCACCCCAAGGTAGACTGGCAGAAAATGCCCCTGGCATTAAGTCCGCCTTTATACAGCCCTGTATATAAAGTTTGAAATAAATAAATAAATAAAAACTCCGACTTATTGGTTTAAAACAATTGTAACAGACTATATATAATAATATAACGTAGGTATGTACTTACATGTTTATCATAGTTTATTAGAATATTCCTAATGCAAGCCCAGTTTGGTAAAGTGCCCGGTATCCGCTATGGCGGTATATAGCAATAGTTCCGTATACATGAGACCAACAAGATTAAAGGAAAATAAAAGGGAAAATCTGTATTAGGTATAATAGACGAAGCCAAAATCTTGAACCAAAATTGTCTTTCAACTTTTAGTAAATCAAAGAGTGAAATATTCTAGGCATTTTAAAGAGCTATACTAAATGTATAACTACTGGCTACTGAATACCTTCTGGACTAAATTGGTGTTCCGAACTGGAGTAATGTAGTTATAGTTTGTCTATCTCTTTCTGGCATATAGTGGCATCTCGCTCGAGCTTCAGTTCCAAAATACTGTTTCATTAGGTAACTTTCTGTATTTGGTAGACAAATGCGAAGAAGAAGTCTAGCTATTTTATCATGCTGTAGAATGTGTTAATAAAACATTTAGATTAAATCTATATATTTGTTATTTTTCGCTATTTAAAGAAGGTCTTTTTAAACATTGTTATTTTGTTTTTAGAGCTTTTATACAAACTTAAAAAATGTTATTTATTTTTTTCTAATTTTAACTGCAAAATTTACGTATAATGGAATTTTTTTGCAATGAAAAAATAACTTACTTACTTAAGTTTTAAATAGTCTTTAAAGATAATAATTAATACTCGCAAGCTCTGGGAATGCCACCCACGTATTTCATAAAACTTTGAAAAGGTAACATTTTAATTTAAACATTTCCGTGAATTTATTTTTATAAATATAAAATTTACATTTCATCCCGCGCTATGAATAACAGTTAAATTATTATTAATCACCGGCATAGCAGCTTAAGGTCAATACAGCCACAACCTCTCTGCAAATCTGTGGGTGGACGTCTGTGGGTTCGATTTCCGGATGAAATACACATTTTAGCTAGTTAGTGAATAATTTTTTTAGCTCATATTGTACTCTGTGTCCCGTTTCATGCTTGTGAAAGTCCCCGTGATACAATCAAAATAAGTTTTTTTTAACTTGAAATGTATCATATTTATTGCATTTGATACAAAACATAAAAAAGTGTAATACGAACGAACACTGAGAACATTATCGTCCAAATGATCTACGACTGTGATTTATGTTACGTCGGGCTAGTATTATGAACTAAGCTTAGTCATAAAACTAGATTCTTTGTTTTATACGTCGAACCAGTTATAAAAAGCCTAATAAGAATGTTGCACGCGTAGCATATTCGTAGCGTACGTGCGTAGCAATCGTAGCCGTAGCTACGGTGTAGACGTATTACGCAGCTGAGATGAGCGAGCGCAGTGTGCTATCAGCAAAAGGACGAAGTATTTATAACATGTTTTAGGCCTTCTTTGACTGATTTAAAACTTATGGGTATAAATTCAGTTGACATTATTTCTCGTAGATAAATATTTTAAAACAGTTATTTCATAATTAACTGCAGAATTTTGTTTTCATTTTTAGTAATAACAATTAATCTATTTTGTCAGATTTCTTAGTAGTTATATTTGTATCACAATGTTTTAAATTATGCACTGTTTTGTTTGAAATGTAGTACGTATTTAGGCTACTACCAAATCCATTTCATTTCAACCTATTATTGTCTCACACAGCTAGGCAAGTGTTTCTTCTCAAATAAGATTGAGATGAACCTTCACATTAGCAAAAGTGCTAAATACGCATTATCGTTCCCAACAAACGAAGCAAAACACAGCACATCTCACCACTACAATCTCTCCCTAACATCGTAGAGCATTTAACTCGTTCCTAAGCTATTACGGTACTAATGAAACGGGATGACTGGCGTAGATTATGATGTTACGTGGACAATACTGTTACTTTATGAGTGATAGGCCACTATTTTAGTACGTTTTAGCTTGCTTTTGTTCAACAAAGTATGTTTAATAGGTGGAACGAATTTGTGAGGTTATATTTCCTTAGTATTTGTACATGCTTGTGGTAATATAGTTATAAGCTGTGGGTTTGGTTCCGTTTAATCATTTTTATAATCTGATTTTCATTATAGGCACATAGTACCTCTATAAAACCCGTCGTAAATCATAGTAATTTTAAAATTTGTCTAAAGAACAGGAATGAGGTTATTTGAATAAAAACAAACCATTGCGTATTATGATGGCTTAGTTTTTGAAGGTACTATCTCAAATATAAATAATTTTATGTGAAAATTTAAACTTTTTCAGGCAAAGTTTTTATAATCAAAGGCTGCCTTACCTTAAAACTTCAGGGCGATCTTACCTGAACAACTAAGGCGTTTAGTTTTGCTGAAAACTTCGTGTAATATCGTGTGGGAACTTCGATATAACACACAACGAACAAAGCGTTGCGATGTATGTAATATGATAGTTCCGATATTTTCTACTAGATGGCGTTGGTACGCCAAAAATATTTTGATTCATGCATTCCTTGCAAATGGAGATTGGTTAGGGCATTATAGTTAAGTCTTAACGTTCCTCGAAGAGTACGTGATGAGTAAGAGACATATAAAAATTATATTATTACTAGCATGAAAATGAAGATAAAATTCTCTCTCATTTTATATTGGCTTGATTATTACTAAGTATTTATATTCTCAAATCCACCACATTTAGATTATGCATGTAATTAAGTAACTACTAATACCTCTTTACGAGAGTCTATCTGCACTAAGCAATTTTCATTCATCAACAAAAACGTAACTGCCTCTATACGCCCATGCCTACAAAAGCGAAAAGTCAACGACCTCAAACAAAATACCTTAACAATCAGCAATTCCCAACAAACATTTGAGCTATTTTTAACCCGTTATCGTTCAAAATTCCTTTATAACCCGACACGTGCGAACGTGCGATAACCCATGTTTGCGTATAACAATGTTTAACTATCACCCCTGGGTTCTAACCCGGGTTGGATTAAAGGGACCGACAGGTATTTAATTAATTATATTGTTGTATATGTGACATATTTGATGTCTAAAGTGTTGAAATTGAGTGTTAGTGACACCTGATTTCAAACAGTTAACTTATTGATATAATTTACCAATACAGTATATACAATACAGTAATCTATACTAATATAATAAAGCTGAAGAGTTTGTTTGTTTGTTTGTTTGTTTGTTTGTTTCAACGCGCTAATCTCAGGAATTACTGGTCCGATTTGAAAAATTCTTTCAGTGTTAGATAGCCCATTTATCGAGGAAGGCTATAGGCTATATAACATCACGCTACGGTCATTAGGAGCGGAGTAGCAACGAAAAATGTTAAAAAAAACGGGGAAAATTTTGACCCATTCTCTTAGGTGACGCAAGCGAAGTTGCGCGGGTCAGCTAGTATCAAATAAAGATTTATTTATTACTTGCCACTTCTTCACCAAACTCCGGGGCCAATTCAGCTTAAAATATGTACCTTACAATATACGGTACATTTAGTTTTCGTTTCCGAATGTCGTTATTTAATTTCTTTGGAATTATACGGGGTGGCAAAGTGTTCTTTTTGGTCTAAGGATATAAGAGATTCAGAAACACGCTCATCAAAATAGATAATTAAATTACAAATAATACTAAACTCACTGAATACACATCCAAATCAAATCAATGCGGTTCCTAAACTCCAAATCAATGAGACATAGACATTTGGTCAGTTCGAATGTATTAACCTGTCAAAGCTGACCACAATTCCAGTCCATTGATTGTCCATTAGCGGTCTAATTATAGAAAGGTTCTCTGAACATGCCTTGTTACAGATATGTCGTGTAATGAATTCCATGGAACCTCAAATTCTTCTAATCCTACTTATATTATAAAAGCGAAAGTTTGTGAGTATATTTGTTACTCTTTCACGCAAATACTACTAAATCGATAACGATGAAATTTGGTATGTAGGTAGTTGAAGACACAGAATAACACATAGTCTACTTTTTTCCCGGAGTTCCTGAAGGATCAGGATTTACACGGGAAGGGTTTCCACGTGGACGAAGTCGCGGGTGGCCCCTCAGTTATATTTTTTCTAATCAGTTGCACAAAACATGTTTAAATACTCTAATGGTGTTTTTGATAATTTAGCGCGATTTTCTTCTAATCGATAACCGACTAACTAACTTGCATGCAATCTTGATCAGCGCCCGTAGCGGATGAGGCAAGACCTAATATCTAAGTACTTTTTAAATGTCAAATTCTATAAAACTCTCCAAACTCGAAATACACCATAGTAAGTTTGGTTGTGTCTGGCCTATAAATAGTTCGCATTGTTACTTGCATCTATAGCGAGAAGATCCAACTTGGGAATATTCTTTCATTAATATTAATTTAGGTCAATACTTACTTACGTTACCCAAATTTTCATGTTTAAAAAATGTCTAGTAATCTAAATTATTAAGACTATTATAAGCTATGATAACTTACACATAAGTAAAACTCCTAAATATAATATTGGTATCAACATCCACTCAACCACATAGGAATTTTGGGTCTAATTTAAAATGTACTTTTACTAATTGACCCTTTACTTTTAACTTCTATTGTTCGCACATTGTTCGATCAACACCCTTTTACACCCCTATACAATACGTCAATTAAAACTTTTAAATGTCAAACCGTGATGGATTTTCGCATTATATGAGTATTATTATAGATATTTCAAGGATGGTTGCTTATTAATTTCGTATTCTTTGTTGTTTATAAGTGTTTACTTAAATAAAAATGTATTTGCTTTTCTTTTCTGCTTTGTTTTTAAGCGCTACCGAGTAATCATACAAACATATCAAAGAAAAAGAAATAAAAATACAGTTACAGATAAAATACGATAGCTTTTATCTTATTTTACGTTAAAATACGATAGCTTTTATCTTATTTTACGTTAAAATAAGATAGCTTTTATTTTATTTTACGTTAGAGTCTCTTGATTCCATGAAAATTGAGATTTAGAATCTCGATTTTTGGTATCACTAAACATTATAAATATAATCATCATCAGCTTAGCCTTTTTTCAACTATTTGGGAGTCGTTTTACTTAAAAACATTATGTAAAGAAGAGCAAAATCTAATTTCACAAAAACCTTTTGTAAAACACATGACGTGGCACCGAGGTACTCATATCCCAGTTCTCGGGGCATTCGCCAGACAGATCAATGAATGACGTCACCACTTCTGAAGTGAAACGCTGAACATTGGCGTTTCAAGCTCTGCCGTCTGTAGTCTGTGGCTGTGGCTCTCAATCTTTACTGCAAAGACCCCCGTAGGTAAATAATGTGGGATGAGGGTCATGAAGAAAAAGTAAACAAGCATCAATTGATACTATTGATGCATAAAATGGTAATGTATATAATTTTTTTTCAGTATTTGTAATAACCATGTAAAGATTTTTTACCATTTTGCATGCGATGGATTGAATTATCACATTCTGTTATTCATTTGTATGGCAGCGCTTTTGTTTTCGTACAATGATTTTATAAACCGCTATTGTTCATGGTAAAAAGCAAATATTTTTTTTTGTTTACATTATATTTCACATAAGATATATCTAAAGTTATTTATTAAGTTAATTTAGTTTAAGTTAGTCATTTTATATCTAAAGTAAAGTTTACTTTGGATATAAAACTTATGAGTAATGTAGGTATAGGTATATACTAGGTAAATGATGTTCCACTTAAAAATATAAGCAAGTTGCGAATACTGTTTAAAGAGTTAACTGTCATAATTGATCACTAAACAAAAGCAAGCGATAAAACTTGACATAGATTACTAATTTCTTTACCAACTTTAATTTTCTTTTAGTACAAGAACTTACATGTAGCATATAAAACAGAACACCCCCCTCTACGAAGTGCCGAGTATATGCAATAGTTAAATCTCCATTAAGAGAAATCGTGAAACCCTCATTTACTTTTCCCACAGCGGGAGACCGGACCCACACCATGTTGAGAAACGCAATCATGTGGTGCTACACATTTGCTCGAACGTGAGTTTTCGTGGTATATTTTTTGTTGGGTGAATTCATTTTCCGTGTTATTCTGAGAGCTGTGGCACCTAATGAGGTAACGAAGTCGTGTTTGTGTAGCAAATGTGTTCGTATTATACACGAAGGTGTATTTTTCGAGATGTATTATTTTTTTCCACTGGTACGCTTTACTCAGGATAATTACGTTTCATAAATGAAAATTGTACATGAAAATGGCCATTCATTGAATACCGGAATAAAAAGGAATGTAGGAAAATACGAACGAAATCGAGACAACAATAACAGATAATATGAGTAACGTAAATCATAGCAATTAGTTTATAAAAACTGTACAGTGTTTTCAATACTGAAACAAAACCCTGTATGGTTTTTTTTATCGAGAATACTATATACTGTATTATAGTAGAATAATGGACTATTTCAGTTTAATTAAGGATTTGTATTAAATTTTCAAGCCGTATAAAATACTGTTAAACCTATACACAAAACTGTTATTTCTGAAAATTAGTTTGCCACTAGCGCCTAATTTTCGTCCCTCTATTTTGAAATCCACTACAAAATTTAATGCTATTATCTCTTCATTTCAAGAGAGCTAACATAATCCGTTTATACGCACGCACACATACAAGCTAGCTAAATATAGGGACTATTAATTTTAGACTAGACTAGTGTGTAACCGTCGTTTCGTGTGCTTGAGTAATCAACTATGGCTACAGCCTTAACATAACAACTGTGTAGCACTTAGATTAATTTGTGCTGTGATGATATTATTGTTATTAATTGAGGTAATTTGACAGTATTGTTTGTATTAAAATACATATATGTCATAAGTATACAATAATATATTACGCTTACGATTGTTATGATCTTTATCCGAAAATTCGTGAATAATATTTAAAAAGTCGCATCTATAACTTTAATCTTAATGAGTTTCATACATTGATTGAGGGCATGCAAAGTCCCCAACCCGCACTTGGCCAGCGTGGGACATTAATGGGTTAAAGTTCTTACTATTGATTAGTTTATTTTATACTAGGTAAACTAAGTATAATAAACACATTTAATAGTGTAAAATTCATGAAATTCGAGATTAATAAATACAAATTTAATAGAATCACAAAGTTCAAAGCAAATAATTAATTTAGGTCATTTTATTTTTACGTAGGTTGTAATAATTTGACATTAAAAATATTTTATATGTCATTCCACTCCTGCGTAATGTAAACTCAAAAATGTGTTTCAAATTGTTACGCAATAGTCTCATTTCGGTTAATTGTCATTTTCAGGGAGCAAAATAAAGATTGCCCCTTTGATTGCACTGGTATTAAAAAGTTAACGAAATAAATGTTTCTAAGCAATTTGTCCTAATAACCCAAATTTTCTTAACAGCTTTATTACGTACACAGATTACAGTTAAAGTGCTTTTTGTTAAGTCAATAATAATTAACTTAATTAATTACTTGAGCCTTTTTATTTTTAAGACGATTTTGGGAGGGTTAAAGAAATAATCACGTTTTAAAGATTTTTTAAGCCACTTCGCCATTGTGGAATAGGGTATAACCATTCAAAGGCGAGGCGCATTATTTTCTACTCGATTATACAATTACTTAGGCATCTTTGCAATATTTTTATAAAATAAAATCTATATTTAAATGTAATGTCTAAATATCGGCTTCTCTCTAATATGTTTTAAAAACAAAATCTGTGGTAAAAAATTTAAAGTGTATAATTTCATGTTTCATAATTTAGTATTCGTGATATTCGTATTTTTTTAAACTCTCGCAGTCTCGGATTATCACAATTGAGATTAAAACAGAGACGTTACACCATCGGTCGAAAAGTCACATCTACATCCCCAAAAAAATTAAAGTATTTACTCACACTCTAATCGATTAACAAAGCCGAAGCCGGTGATCCATAATTCAGCCTTATAATGCCGGGTTCCAAAAATCTAGGAACCCTTACCCTACTACCTTTATAATACCAGTTCTTTGACCTTTCTTCATTCCTCATCTTACTTGTAACTAACACCAATACAAAAAAAAACCCACAAATAAAACGTAATCGAATCTAAAACGTAGGCTTTTTAACTGAACAGACAACTCAAAAGGTTTTTTCAAGGAAATAAGGGTGCTTTTATTCAAATAAACACATTTTTCATTCAAAGTCGAATTCGTTTCAATTGAATCAAAACTGCAACGTTGAACAGTTCTTTTGTCAAATTGTTAAGTGAATGAACGAGATAGGAAAGAATGAAAGGATGTTTTTCCGCTCCAAAAATTAGCTTTTGTTGAAATTTAACCGAAGTTTATAATAATAGGAATGTTCAGGTGAGTTAAGACTCAGGTTGGTTGGCTTTCGATGTCAATTGACGTAGCAGTTTCCTTCGGTACTTCTTACAAACAATTTGAGGTTGAAATTCTATTTATTTCTAACTCTAAAGCGAATTAGTATTTTATTGTTTAATTGCAAATGTCGTAGGATTTATAATTATTTAGTTCAGGTAAATACGTTTTAGAACTAACTCTCTTTTAATAAAATAATTATTTTTATATGTAAACACTTATTTTCTTTTTTGTCTCCCATTTAATTTGATTTCGTCACGTGCCTTACTCAAGCACAACAGCTAAGAAATCTGATAAACATAATTGTTTGAAAACATCCCTGCATTTTAGTGTTAACAACTTCAGCAAGCAATTTGTATAACTTAACTGAGAATTCACAAGAAGCCCGTCTAATATACATTTTGCAGAACGGCTTGCAAACAAAGCTTGCATACATAAATATTGGCTTGTCAGTTGCAATGTTTGGTGGCGCCATCTATGTGTATATAGGTCAAAGTTTGCGCTCAGTTTTAAAGCAAACTTTTGAGTAAATGGATGAAATATCGATACTTGTCGGTAAATAAGTCTTTAAATGTAGATTTAAGAATGGTCACGACCGATAAAAGAGTGAATGTCCTTGTTAAGTATTTAATACTCAACTACGCAAAGATGAGTTAAAGATTTTGATGACATTTCATAACTTTACCTTAATCCAATTAATATTTTGATCAGAGAATCTAATTAATATTTTTCCACACGTAAGAAAACTCTGACAAAGTAAGTATAATAATTTATTATCAATAGGTTTTACCATTGCATTAATTCCTTCTACATAAATATGTAAAAGGAATGAATGCGAAAAAATCAGATTCACGTATTGAACACTACGCATCGTCTATCAAACACTTAAATAAAAATAAAAAAATCCAATCTAATCCAATACAAAGAATTTTAAATTTTGAACTATTTTGAACACAAACTATACAAAAGAAAACTGTTACTACCCAAATTAGAGAAAATGAAGTTTAATCCTTCAATTTCTATTTCAGCAACTGTCTACATTGTTGCCTAAAGTATTAGCTCAAAACAATAGGCAGTTTTAGTTAGAAACTTCCCACGATAGTCAAGCCTAGGCCGATGTTCTCGACATTGATGTACCGACTACTTTTTGTTTAAAGTCGAAAAGTTTAAATTGATTTTGGAAATTGTTGTGTTGTGCCAAAATTTGAGGATTAAAATTTCACGGTCGAGTTTAATTTGGTGTTGATTTTTAGGAAGATTGATGTGGGTAAATGATGATAAAATGTTTTTTTTATTAAGTACTCCCTTCAGTTGGTAACGTGGTGGACTCAAAATTAAAGACACTTTAAACACACTCTCTACTTTTGTAAGGTGAAAAGTACTCAGAAGTAGGCCTGTCATAGATTTTAACTGTTCGTTTATACTAACTACTAGAAACTACTACTAACTAACAGAAATTCCGCCATCAATGTCAGACAATAAATGTCTGTACTGTTAACTTTATCTACTTTTACACTAGTTATTGTGTCACAATACATTTCACAAATTGAGACACTCGTATACATAAAAAACACTTGGTGGATACAACGCAGTATTGTGTCGTTAGTCTATTAGCACCTTTATACTTTTGTTACCTTTAATACCTCGATGTCATTGATACGAAACATTCTTACAATAAATATTCTCTTCTATCTTTTGCCAGTTATTTTATACAGTCATATAAAAAAATATGTATTCAACTTTAAAATAAAACTATTTGTCCAGTTTGTTTTGATGTTTGACAAACTTTGAACATTATTTGAATACGTCCCGCAATCCCCGGGGGTCCGGTACGTTGAGAACTTTGTAAATAAAATGTCAAGCACGCTACGTAACGTAATACCTAATATTTTACAACTTCAAGTTAATTTGTTCAAAGAGTAAGTTTTTTTAAAGGTCATTTGGTTGAATTTTTTGTGTTTTTGTTTATAAACTAGGTTAATGTTAGTAGATTCAAAGCCACAGAGGAGATGAAGGTCAAAAGACTAATATTGTTTAAGGAAATCGTGGTAGAATGAGAGATAGAATAGTGAATGATTAACGTGGATCCCACGCCGCTTTAACCGTAGTGCCTCGTGTGGTTGGTCCAAATCCTACGCGGGACAAATATTTGTGTGGTACACGAGTATCTTTTCTGAGCCAGGCTTTTAATTTAAATATAAATATGTATTTAGAATTATACAAATATATTTATCAGTAGTTCGATTCTCTACCGCTATCGACAATCAACAACCGGCAAGCTATCGAAAAAAATTGTTGCCTGTTCAGCGCCTCTAGTGGGCGTCGTCGAAACTATTTTTCCAGTACATTCAGAATGTCAAACTTTCGATGCTCGACAGTACAGATTATACAGAATTGCGCCTAGTTATTTGGTTATCCCAGTACAAGCTTCGCTTAGATTGGTATAGAATGAACGTGTGTAAGTTGTCCAATAATAAATCATTCATTTATATTCATAACTTCAATTGATTTCAAATTCATCAAAAACACTCCGTCACGTTCGTCCGTTAGCTTCGCCCAATAGAAAGCACCAAAAAAACCCTTGATAAAACTTACAATATCTTAATTTATAAAATAAAGAAGGTCCTTTTAAAACATTTCTTTGACTCTTCTGATAACTGGAAAGCCTTTTTTCTTTCTCTCAGTTTGTTTACATAAGTAAGTCAGCAAAGTATACAAATGTTTGAAGCACACTTTACTCTCAAGCTTGTCTAGACACTCAGACCTCTATTTGATATCATAAAACAATAAAAAATTAAGTGGACACTTTTTTCATCTCGACTTTTCGCAGCTGAATATATTTTTTAAATGTTGTGGCTTTTCTAGCTTGCCTTTTGAGAAAAAATAAGCTGGTATTTTTAAAGGAAAGCCGTATTCTTTTACGCTGCTGTTTAAAATAAAGGCTAGCTTTTTTACAAAGATTCCCTATTTTTATGGAATAATAAGAAATCCTAAGTTTATTTATTTATAAATAAGTTTATTTAATAATATATAGAGGATAGACTTAAGTATTAACCAAAAAAGCAAATTACATAATAGCCTCATTATAATAATTACTCAATTGTTTATACTTATATAGTTCTAGAAAATAATCTGAAAGACTACAACTTTAATATAGAGAACGCGCACATAAGCAGTTATAAAACAAATTTTAATGGAGTATCCTTCTAAGAAAACTGATAAGATGAATTTAAAATGAATGTAGTTTGTGCACTCAGTAAATAATGCACCACGTACTCGCACGTGTCAGCTTATAAGAGTGAGCTTACTTAAATAATGCAGAGCGTTATTCTTCCCGTATAACGTGTAATATTAAGTATACTGTGATATGTAAGAAGTTTATTCTTGTTTTATCTTTATTATTAGTAGAAAACTTTATAATGTATTTATATTTGTGTACAAGTACTCTGTGTTCGGAAGCTGACAGTACCTGGTAACTATTAGTTTTCAAAAATTGCCATTGTGACCTAACTGCCCTGCCAAACCAAAATACTGTAACTATCAAAAACCAGTTTTGAGATAATTGCCAAAAAATTTTCTTTGTTACCTTATTCTGAACCTAACAGTGTATTCTTTTATTTGCTTTATCTTGTTAAATAAGAGTTAAAATGATAAAAAAGTTGATCACAAGTACTGAACTGACTTAAAGGAATTGATTGAACTCTGTTAAGCAAAAACACTGTATGTCGACTTACAGTTTTTGGATTGGCACGACATAGCACACACGACACAGCTAAGTGTCAAAATTCTAAGCCAACCAAGGTAAAACGCCTGATAGCTAGATGACTATAAATAAAAAAATCTATTTCAAATATCCGCTTCTACCAAATGGCTTTATACCTGAGAAATATAGGTAATAGACATTAAGACCATGACGACATATTATATTGTTATTTCATTGCCAATAGATCACACAACATAAACACATACATCACATCTCATTCTTCAAACATTTTCGCAACATTATTCAAGAAACCATAACAGTAATTCACCTACCGTGGATTATAAAAGACGATAAAAATATGCTTCAGTGTAATTTCAAGTCACGTAGAAGCCTTAAAAGCGCCATTACGGCTCATCTTACTAATGTCATACATTATTCTGCTGCTTTTTACTTTTACTTATGTCTCGTATCTTGTACTCTATGCGTAATGTGGCTTCACGATAAGATTTCTTTGTAAAATTGCGAATATTATTAGAAATTTTAATACGATCCATATCCAATAGTTACTTTTAAAAATGCTTGTAATTCAAAATAAATACGGCACGTAGTAGTTTTAAACCATCATTTTTTACATCCAATACCTTCTTTCTGTCTTGATTGCTCTTGCGTTTTAATCCTGATTAATTAATGATCTATTTACCTACAGAGACAAAATTCAGATATTATTATGTATTATCTAAACTGGGTCATAAAATATAAAAGTGTAGTCGCACTAACAATAGAAGACATGACACGGTAATTAGAGGAGTAGAGGTATCTAAATAGTTATACTGGTACATTATGCATTATAAGTGCAAGCTGTTCTGAAACTCGTACTTAACAAACAGTTCTAATGGCAGAATTGTATATTTGTTTGCAAAATTCGAATAAAATGTTTTTTTAACCTTTTAAATTGCACTCCCTGGGATATCTATCATTCGTTACATAAAGTAGTCTCAAGAAGGTCCTTGGAGGAGGTCAAGAGTGTTCACCCTCAAAATGACCCTGTCTCAGTGTAGATCAATAAAAACAATATTTCTCACGACGACGATTGAAAATCGGTCGACCATTTTTAAAGAATTCTCGAAAAATGGGGGAGATTTTAATGACACTTGAACGAAAGACCGAAGACAAGTACCGTTAAATACTTGAAAAATTTGATGGGGTTAGCTGAAAAGATGTTTGGTAGAATGTGGTGTAGAAGTGTAGCTTTAATTTGATGAACAAACACAGTCAGTACCAGTGTTCTTAATGTATGTAGCATGACATAGCCATTACTGTTATGTACCTACATATTTTTTCTACTGCGACTGTTACGCTTGTTACCGCTGTTTTGTACCATAGTGCTTTTCGTTCCGACAAACTTTATTACGTAATCTCTTTATTTTGATTGTAGGTCTTTCAATTTATATTCGAACATTAGGTGATAAGAAAAGCATAATATATTATATTCGAAGAAAAATTGAAGAATGAGGATAAAACCATACATAGTTTTGTATCTCTAAATGAATAAGTTTTTACAAAATCAGATGGAAACAGTGTAATTTCATATTAAAGTATGTATAATATTACCAATAGTTTTGTTTACTTATTTATATAATTTCAATAGTATTCTCCTTGAAAGGTTAAGCAGCTGCGTGTGAATACATCACATTCCGTTCCCCAACTATGCTCTTATTGCATATTCGGGGGCGAGACTAACTCCGCATTGAGTATGTATAGTAAACGTACCTACTTACATAACTATTGAAATCTGTCTACATATTAATACCGCTATAGAAAATAAATCCTTTGAATTGTTTGAATTGGCTGTACTTTGTGACGGATGATATTATGGGGATGGCTTCAAATAAAAAGATTGATGCTTTTAAAAAATAGTCAAAATATTTGTATGCAAGCCTTTTCTTGTTAGGTGTGAAGCACGTAGAGAAATAAGACAATACTCGGACTTACTCACGCTTAAACTACGTCATAGTTAAAAGTATCATAGGAATGTGATAATGTAATAAATCATTCAGAAGCGTAATGTAAGCAAGAGATAAAAATGACGCATAACGTATTTCGCACGTTTGTATTGGCCCGAGTATAAGTAATTATTATATTCTAGAACAAACTTTGATCATATATTCAAACATTTTTGCTCATTGGTAAGATGTTCAGACCATTCTGAAAAACTCAAGAGTACACTGACTTACTTACTTGACATGAATTATTTAGTTTTTATTTATTCAGCTGACCAAAAAATTTCTGTAACAGGAAAACGTAATCATCCTTTTACCCAACCTTGGGATCAAACTCGGGCCTTGGAGGCGGTGAGGAAATTTATGCGTACACGGTCGGGATTTTCTTACGCAAGGGTCAGTTACCACAGCAATCCCTCTTTTGTATAGAACCTTAATTCAAACCTATTGTTTTACGAAAACCCTTTTCGTTTCGGCTTTTTCTGAGGTTTACGTCGAAAAGATATCAGCCGTCGAGTTAAAAAGATAGGAAAAACTGATTTATATGTTGTCAAGTGTTTGTTATTGTAGCTTTTTACAGAGCTCCTTTTATCTTATGTAATAATGGATATTTTCATACTTTTCATAAATAAATGTAGATGTAAAAGTGACATATGACACTAACTAACGGCTTGTAAGGGATCTTTCTTGCCGGCGGGAGATCCCGACCTACGTTACAGGAAGTTTCTTACTACTACCTACCATTATTATTCAAAAACTCTTAGTTGGATACAGATGTCATATCCAATAAGCGAGGAAGTTAAGAACAAAAAGCTCTGAGGCATGCAAAATTCC
This sequence comes from Anticarsia gemmatalis, assembly GCF_050436995.1. Classification (NCBI taxonomy): domain Eukaryota; kingdom Metazoa; phylum Arthropoda; class Insecta; order Lepidoptera; family Erebidae; genus Anticarsia; species Anticarsia gemmatalis. The sequence continues at coordinate 8,233,249 of NC_134760.1, forward strand.
TTCATTGATACTATACCTACAAAAGTACAAATTTGATTGAATGACAATTACCATTCAACTTTAAATCACCATTATCATACATCACTAACATAAAACGAATTTTGAATCTTATAGCCTCGGTCCCTTTCATTCGGCAGCCGCCTGAAATTGACAGGCGGCAAAGCGACTCTTTGTAATATTTTACGATAAAAACTTTTTTCTTTTATTTATCGCCTGGGCACGAGAATAGAGTATTTGAATATGAAACCATTGGCTGGTAAGGATTTATTATGATTGGGCGGTTAATAAGATTCTGTATTCTTTTTTTAAAGTGATAGCCTTTAAAAATATTGCGTTATTTTTTTGTGTTTAGTCTACAGTTTTCTACATCCAAAAATATTTTAAATCAAGTGTTTTTTTAAAAGAATATCACGAAGTATTATTTTAAAAGTGGAATGGTTCCATATAAGTTTCGTATTTATCACTTTCAAGTTTAGATTCTAACAAAGAATAGTCTTAACTAACCTAATTTGCAGATATAAATGGTCTTTAATACAAAATTATTTAGTCGAAATAAACACCAAAAAGTAATAAAGCTATATATTACACCACAATAAATTCTAAATAACGAATAATGAACTGTACCAAATACTTTGCGTCTGTGGAAATACTTTTCAATGAACTCAATGGGTAGTCAAATAACTAGGTACTGGCGTTTAGAATTTGATTAAAACGAGAACGATTTATACTTTTATTCGGATAATATTTAATTCGTTAGAGCTCATTTTTGCCTACAAATTAACTAACGGAAGAATATAGCCTTCAGTCCCATTCTTCTTTATATTATAAATGAGAAAGTTCTAGAAGTTATATGTTTGTTTTTCTTTCGCGCATAAACTACTGAGACGATTTTGACCAAACTTAGCAGTTCGACCCGATCTTAGACACGGACAATTTATATTCCAAAAGTCTTCTTTTAATGGGTTTAAATATTTGTATGAAAATATGTCTATTGTATTTTATCAGCTTTACTAACAAACTAATTGAGGTTCCATTTTATAAGAAAATGCATTTATGGATAAATCCTCGAAATATGACATTTATTCACCAATTTGCAGCTGTTTATAAACATAAAGTACAAATAGACTTAAAATCCTTTAACTATATAACGAGGACTCAGTGTACTTCGCAGTAAGTATTATGTTTTATGTCTCACTCAAGATCTCAAGTAAATAGCTTTAAAGCTGAAACTTTATATTGTGCAATATAATAATAGGCATCGTAAACAACGTATGAAATTCAACTGTGTTCGTTGAGTGTCTTGAAAATGTTAAAATGAAACTATAAGCTGAATTTTTAATGGTAGGCTTTAAAGAAAAATCAGCGGAAAATACTTCATGCTGTTAAGTTGTTTATAATGTTAATGAGTAATATTAATATATATATTCGCTTAGCCTTTTGTTCCAAACTATGTTGGAGTCGGCTTCCAGTCCCACCGGATGCAGCTGGATACTAGTGTTTTACATGGAGCGACTGCCTATCTGACCTCCACAACCCAGTTACTTGGGTATTAACACGATAACCTTCGGTAAGACTGCATGGTTGTCAGACTTTCAAGCTTCTGACTACTGTTAACGACTGTCAAAGATCTTCGAAAATGACAGCCGGGACCCACAATTTAACGTGCCTTCCGAAACACGGAGGAACTCGATATGTATAAGATGGTCACCCATCCACGGAACGACCTCGGCAAGCGTAGCTTAACCTCAGAGATCGATCCGTGCGGCTGTTGTAAACTAAGTCACGAGCTTAGTTTACAACAGCCGAGTCATTAATATGAAAGGAAATAATAATTCAAAATGCTCACTATTCAGGCAATATCCTTATATATTAGAATATTTCAAGTTTTAATTAATTGTAAGTAATTTAACCAGCTGACCACTATATACATTAATCTAATCTGTCTTTTTTGTTTTGTCAAATATATTTTTCATCTGTCACGTTTTGATATTAAACTAGCAATGCTTAAATTAGTATTATATTATATTCATATAAACAACTTAATTAAGTACATGCAGCAAATTAATGATTATTCCACGCTATCAAAATCCTTATTACACGAACTCCCCAATCTACAAGATAATGTAAAAGCAAATAAAGTAGAGGCTTAATGGTAGAAGATTACGAGGCTCGTAAAAAGCACGTCAAACAATTATATAAGAAATGAACGTAAGGCTATGTAATGGAAACATACGGCCTTATACGTTAGGGATTCCAGTAATCCCTGTATTACGAGTGAAGGCTGAGTGAAACGATGATGGGAATCAAAGGTATAATAAACTTGGTGATCTCTTGTGTTTTAGATAGGCTTGTTTAGTACTTTTATATCGTAAGTATTAACAAACATATCCAATAAATAAAATCGTCGTGAATCGTGAATTATATTTTCGAGATAAAAATATGTTAAATGTAATTTTCTCGAGTATTTAAAAACATTTCTCTTTTGACCTATGACCACAGAATTTAGTGTTTCTGATATAAATGACTGTGAGCCGGATTTTAAATGTACGTTGCTAGTAACTAGGTCATTCTAGTATTGTCTAGTCTTCTGATACAAACTTTCGATAACCGATAATAATTACGTGTTGTAATAAACAACAAAAAACTTTTTGAACAATGACTTCTCGTAAAATATTAATTTTACTTGTATTTACCTTATTACCTAACAAAAAATCTGTAAGCAATTACCTTTCTTCCAATCAAAATATTCTACAACATTATCCCAATATATTCACAAGCGGTTGAACGAAATTTCATTACAAAATTTAATTTTGGTTACGACAAAATCAGTGCTTAAGATTTATTTGGGCCATTCGAATATAATTTAATTTTGCGTAACGAGTAAGTCTTGAGTTACAAAAGGGAAAATAACGAAGTTGCGTGTGTTATTGCGTTTTGTTTTTGCTTATAAGAGCCTGTGACTGAACACAATATCGCAACAATTCAGCTTCGAACATGTAATTATAATATTGCGTTGTGTTATTATACTTGAACAAGATAGCTATGTAATTACCATTAAACTGCGATGTAAATATAACTCGTTTTTATTAGCATTATTACTTAGTTTCTGACCAGTAATAAAGTAGAAATGTATTGAAAACCTTCACTCGAAGTTTTTAGCTTAGGTTAGGTTAGTCTTTCAATATAATGACACTTTAAAATTTAAAACCATTAAAACTTTTTCTTTATTCACTTCTTATATCCGATTTCAAACTACGCTGGAAGCATTTAAAATGTTTTCAACAATTGGCTTATAAACGTTTTTACATCAATTATGTGCTACAATAAGATTGCCTTCTTCAAGCTCACATAGAGAAAATCTCGCTCATATATTTTTCCTTGTAAGCATGTCTTAAAGGCAATGCTCCGTACAAGACGTCGTTATAGTCTGCCAGTTGTAGGTCAACCGGGTAAAGAGATAAAGCAGGTGGATGATCCCATTAACCTAAATTCTTTACACGACCCGCCTACCAGAAGAAATTGAAATGATTCGCGGTTGGTATTCCTTGCCATATCAGCGTATTAATATTCATTTTCTACGAATCTTTAATGCTTAATCCCTTTAGAATAAACTACTAGGGAATTTGAAAACAATAATGTTAAGAATTATATAATAAAACACATATAAAAACACGCATTCTTCCCATAGGAAATAGGACTTAAACTTATTTCGGATTTAAGTTTCACACGTTTAGGCAGCAAAAGGTTATGTACTCCATACGTCTCTATTTTTAACCTTTTTTCTGTCCCTTATATTGCTAGAGATACATTGCTGTTACAAGTTAATTAGATCGTGACTTTTCGAAACTGAAAAAAATAATTCAGACCAAAATATTTGTAAATTAGAAGCAACTAAAAGCATTTATTATCTTAAAAAATAAAACGAAACGAACGTCTCTCAATTATCGAGACAGTTGATAAAAAGCAATTGAAATGTATTTCAGATATTCTTAGCAATATCTTAAAATTCTAGTTATTAGATCGATTGCGACTGTCATTGTGTTGACCCCATAACCTTAGGGTCATTGTAGGTCATTTGAGACATTCCATTTTACGAGCAGATTATACGAGTTCTCAATATTAAGTCGATATAAAAAACTTGTTGATGTCAGACTTAAACGTTTTACTGTACTCAATTTCAAAAGTTTTGGTATATAAAGTTTTAAGTTGATGTATTTGAAGGGAGGGTAATGGTGTACTTATTACACCTGTAAGACAGTAAAATGCTTTTATAATCACTACATAGTATAAAACAAAGTCGCCCATTTTGTCTGTAGTCCCTTCGTATGCATAAAACTTTAAAACTACGCAACGGATTTTGATGCGGTTTTCACTAATAGAAAGAGTATTTTCTCCGACAGGTTTTTATATATAATTGAAATACATTGAAACTATATTAGCTGAGTTATAGCGATTTATGTCCAAGAAGTCAGAAAAAAAATCTAATTGAAGATTGCATTTGTGCGTGCGCCGCTTATACCGTTGGATACAAGTAAGAACAATGTATAGCAAAAACATTGGTCTTTATTAGTTCTACAAAAAAGTCCGCGATGACATATATCCAGCTTTTTTATTTAAGTCACAAAAACTACTTTTCTGTATTAAAAAAACATTTAATTCGTTGGGTGATGTTTAACTGGTGATATAACCAATAATACATATATCCTTATCAAAATAAGTAAGTTCATCATCACGAGCATTTAATTTAGATTATTTTTGCAGTTTACAGTGTGTTATTTAGACATATAGTTTAGGAGATATCACGATATTAGTATTGCGGCACGGTACGGGCCGGCCGCGGGGAAATTTTTTTTCCTTCTTTCTTATGTGACGCAAGCGAAGTTGCGCGGGTCAGCTAGTTAATTAATAAAATTAAATTAATCTTGTACATTGCATGTATAAGTAACTAAGTTAAAAAATGCGTAATTATTTGCAATATAATTATTAGCATCGCTCATCTGAACACGCCTTTTGTAGTAGCCTACACATAGCTTTATTTCGTGTGTCAGAATAGTCATGCCATAATAAAAATATGCCTTATGGTAATGTACTTTGGATTGCTTATACCATGAAGCGAAGATATTTATGACTGCCCTAAACCGTAACATGTAATTGGTAACTTTCGATATGTAGATATTTATGATTTTTTGACAGTTCAGATTAATTTGAGATTTTTAGATGCTAAGATAAAATTGAAACCCTAGCAGTGACATATTATTGAGGACTCTGTTACACAATATATTTATGATGCTGACTGTACATTGTACGTTCTTTACGCCCATATCATTACGTAAATTCTATTCTAATCCATCAATTGGATACAATTCTCTAGAATAGAGTAATATATTTTATTCGCAATCAAAGTAAAACGTAATAAGAATCAGCTGTTGTTCGAGACAACTGGGACAAATGACTTATTGCCGATCGACGGAGGCCTCGGGTTTATGACCTGTAAACTTACGCATGTTACTTATATAAGGTTCTAAGAAGGTTTTTTGGTTTAAGACCATGTGAATCGAACCTAGTATAGACCTTTGTGACGACCAATTGCTACTTAATGTATAATAGAATACGGCCTAATTGCTAATTGCTCCTTGCTATTTTAATGGTTATATTCAAAGAGGCCTTTGCACAGCAGTAGGACAGTCAGGGGTTAAAGTAAACAAGTTAACCCAAAAAGTAACCTATGTTTCATACTGCTGACGAATTAAAGACCTAATTTTATCGATACTAAATTTTATCAGTTAGATCAGCAGTTTAACCGTGATAGTGTAAAAACAGACATACCTATAAATAGATTTCCACATTTATGAATGTATCACTAATATGACTATTTATATAGGATAAATAGATAGTAACAATTTTTATTCTTGCATTTCTTTAAAATTTAAATATTCAAAACCAATAAATTCGCGAAAACTGTCCTCTTCTTTGGCGTCGACCTCCTCTATTTTGCATATAAAATCGAAACTATATAAGTAGTCCACTATGTAGTCTAAGTGCAGGTAGTAGCCACATGTGTAGATTTAAATACACTATAAACAGAAACGGGTTTGTGCACTATGTTCTTTATCATTACAGCTTGTGAAAACAAAAGTACACACTTTGGACTTTCATTCAAAACTTATGACATAATAATGTTACATAGTTTGTTTAATATCTGTGTACAGCTTCTATTAAAGACTTAAAACAATGGTTTCCAAATTAATATTAAACTTACGCATAACGCCTGTTATACCCAAAGGTGTAGGCAAAGGATCCACGTACGTTTTGCCATCAACAATGTCAGTCTATTGCCATATAACGGGTCTATTACCAAACTCCGGGATACTATTAAGGAACATTAAATTAGAAAATACTAATAGTACTTTGCCTGAACCAGGAATCGAATCCGAGACCTCATAATCAGCAGTCAGATACACTATCGACTACGCCACAAAGGTAGTCAACATTGCTGTAAAATTTCCTTTGAAAGACAAAATTTAACTGTTACAACAAACTCAATGAAAGTAAACCGATTCAAGTTGTTTTAAAGCAAAAAAGGTGTCCTATTTTGGTTTCGTAAAAGGTCACTTTATCGAAATTTATCACTGAAATAGTGAATAATACAGTTTCATTGTATTCACATTTTGCTCTAGGGACACTACAAGCAAAGCTTTGACTCTGATTACAACTAGGTTTCAATTCGGCTTCTAAATTGCAAAGGCCAAATTCGATTGGCCAAAAGCCTTTGTTTCGCTTTGTTAGTCATTGTTTAGTTTAGTGTAGACTTTATTTACTTGAAATGGTGAATTAGATAAAAATAGTCTAGTAGAAAAATAGAGGCGTGAAGTGGATAAAGGCGTTTTATTTACGTTGGTGGCCTTGTTTGTCCCTTAAGATAATTTAACTTCTTTCTGTATACAAATTCTTGTGAGTTGAATTGTGGATGTCATGACTTCTTTTCATAGTAACTTAGCCTCAATATTTAGTCTAGTTTTGTACGACAAAACGTCTTAAAACAAGTATGTGTGTATCTCAAAGAATTAATTTCTATGTGTTTGTTAAAAAAATATTTATCTTATTTGTATATTGTAAACTACTATTATTTAATAAACAAAAACATAATGTAATCATGGATTGGTAAAGCTTTTTTGGAAAGTTTTTGTCGCAATGACTAAGTTTTTAAATCATGTATCTCAATTTACTGATAAAACTAACTAAAAAAATATTCAACACTAAATCACTGCTGCAAAACTCCGAACACAACGAAACGTTTACTAAACTTTATGTATTTTCAACGTTCCCGATATATCTAGTTCAGTAATGAGTTAGGGCAGCTCGGGGAAAGCTCGCACTTTACACATTCATAAAGTAAGTATTCGTACGGTAACTAGTTGTCACCACAACTCCCCAGTTGATTCTCACCGGGTTTTATGAGTCGACTGTGCGGGTCTGATAGTTCGGTTTATGGTTCGTTTGCGTATATTTCTTTATATGAATATGATATATAGAGTAAATTAAAAAAAATGATAGAAATATATTGGATTGGTAATATTTACGTATACCTAATGATAGGGACCGTTGGAGAAGTTTGGGGGAGACCTTTGCCCAACCAATGCCCAATAAAAAATATAAAAATAATTTACGATGAAAAAAGACATTATTTTTAAGCTTGGGTACATAGGTCTACTCCCGAAATGGAACAGAAGTTGTCGCAGTCGAAGTGAGACATAAGATATCAAATTAGAACTCTTTATTATGGTAAGAAAACATACGGGCTGTGATCTACCTTAAATAATTTTACAAACCACTGGATTGTGTCAGTCGATTATAAAACATTTTTAAATCTTTGTGTGAACCTGTAGTAGATAATAATTTTACAGACACGAAGCGTACTTTTGCGACAAGCAAAATTTTTGTTTGTGCTTTTTACTCTCGTTTATTTTGCAAGTATTTTGTGACGAAAGTATTATATTTTATCTTTAGTGTGGGTGTAGACTTTAAAAAGCGCAAATAAGCGTGGCCACCATTATTTTCTCATTAAATCACCTACTCTTATACTCACAAATTTACTATGTTTGCGGTTAAATCTAAACCTAAACTAACAAAGCTTTACGTTAGAATAAACTTGAAGATAGAAAATAAATAAGTATAACTTATATTAGCTTGACTTACTTAAGTGGGAGTTTTAAGTAATTATTATTATGCCGCGTGAACGAAGTCTCACTGTACAGAATGAAGTTGTAGAAGTGTGTTGTGTGTGTTGCCACTGATAGCAGTGATAACAGTGATAGCAGTGATAGCGCGTGATAGCAGTGATAACAGTGATAGCAGTGATAACAGTGATAGCACTGATAGCGCGTGATGGATGGCTCATTAGCGTTACATCAGCGGCCAACAACTTGTTCATTTTCCGGCTTTGTGGTGATATCTACTACTAGCTTCGAAATTCCCCGTAACATTAACAACAGATAACTTAAAATTTTATCCGGAAATTAAATCACAATACAGATAAACGGTTTAGCGTTGTTTTTAAATATTTATTTAAACTGTGGCACTGTGGCATGTCGGCACTCGCAGCGCTTAGGAACATATTATAAATGCGAAAGTTTGTTAGAATGTTTGTTACTCATTCACTCAAATACTACTGAACCGATTACGATGAAATTTGGTATATAGCTGAAGACCCAGAATAACACAGGCTTTTTTTTATCCCGGTATTCCCGAGGGATCGGGATTTACACGTGAAGGGTTTCCATGCGGACGAAGTCGCGGGCGGCTTCTCGTGAGACATAAGTACAACAGTCAATCTATACTAATATTATAAAGCTAAAGAGTTTCTTTGCTTATATGTTTGAACGCGCTCTTTGAATCTCAGTAACTACTGGTTCGAATTGAAAAAATCTTTTTGTGTTTCATTAAATAGACCATTTATCGAGAACGATTTATCGATTTGATTAATTATTAGTATGTAATAGTAAGTATCTATATGATATGTATCTGTGTGAGACTTGGGGTTTTTTACAGGATGTTTTGGATGGCATTATGTTATTATGACGCCTTGTTATCAAATCAATCTTTTATCAACAAAGAAAAAAATGATAACTATTATTTTTTAACATTATTCTTATTTGTTTGCAAACGATACCGTCCAAATGACGTAACAGCGCGAGGTGCACAGTAGATCGATTCTTTACTGATATCGACTACCGACAACCGGCTGTCATCGAGAATTTTTTAATGAAAATCTGATCAGCACCTCTGTACCTCGATTATCTACTACAATCGACTACCGACAACCGGCTAGCTATCGAAATTTTGACATTTAGAATGTACTGCCAAAACATTTCCTGCGACACCCGCCAGAGGCGCTGATCAGATTTTCATACAAAATTTCTGGATGGCAGGTCGGTTGTCGGTAGTCTATAGTAATGGAGAATTGAGCTACTGATGGCCGTTTTAGGAACTATTTTGGCAGTACATCCTAAATGTCAAACTTTCGATACTCGACAGTACCGACTGTACAGAATCGCGCTACTGTTTATTCATACGAGTTGTAAACCTACCGTGCATCTAATTTATAATATTCCGCGTGATTTTGTCAAGCACATGTCGCCATATTCAAAACTGGTGTTGAGAAATAAATAATTTGATTGTATGCCATGTCTCTGCGCCATACCTTGTATTATATTAAAAATCATCGTCTGCATTTCTGCAAAATCTTATTGTGTTGGCTTAAGGATCAAATTTCGAGAAGTAATTACAACGACTAGCTAAAGAACACAACAGTGACAATTATTTAACAAATCATGTTCTTTGACGTATTGATTGATTGAACGTTAATTATCTGATTGACAAATAACAAACAATTATCAAAGTTGATTTAATTTGCGAATGTCGCTTAATCCCGGGTGATAAGATAGATGCCGTCTAATATATAAGTTGTAGTAGCAGAGGCCACAAGTACCACAGCACAACTACAAGACAAAGATGAAGACCCTGTTGATCGTGTTCGCACTCGCGGCGCTGGCGCTGGCCTATGAGCCGATAGAGAACAATTACCACGAGAATGTGGGCATCCCGGAGGCGGCACGCATCATGCAAGCGGAGCAGGCGATGGACTTTGACGGCAGCAGGATTGTCGGCGGCTCCGCGGCAAATGCTGGTGCCCACCCTCATCTGGTATGTGAATCTATATCTTATCATCTCACTCACGTGCTTAATATTGCTCACTTTGGATTCATAAAAGTTTTTAAAATGATATCCATTCAGTTATACAAATATACGAGTTTGTCACGTCTTGTGCGTCCACAGGGAGGACTGGTGATCACGTTGACCAGCGGCGCCACCTCTGTGTGCGGCTCCTCTCTGCTGACCAACACACGCTCCGTGACCGCTGCCCACTGCTGGAGGGACCAACGCAACCAGGCGCGTCAATTCGTCGTGGTCCACGGTTCAAACCGTCTGTTCTCCGGCGGAGTGCGCACCACTACCTCCAGCGTCTCCGTACACGGCAGCTATAACGTGGTTAACCTCAACAATGATGTCGCCATCATCAACCACAACTGGGTTGGCTACAACAGTCAGTATCGTAACACTGTATCTCAGATATACTTCTCTCACTACTACTGTCTCACTCTCACTTACTAATGTTTATGGTTCGTTACAGACGTGATCCGTAATATCGCTCTGGCCAGCGGCAGCGCCAACTACGCAGGCACATGGGCGCACGCCGCCGGCTTCGGTAGAACCGGAGATGGTAAGTTATTTACTATTACTCTATCACTTACAATGCGGACTGACTCTTGATGTCTAATGATACAACACCGACCATAAAACATCATTATTATAAGAGCAGTAAACTCGTGTGGCATTTAGCGCGACATTGCTTCTCGATTTTATTATAATAAAAGTGTATACAATCAGGATCTGGGGGTGCAATCACTAACAACCAAGCCAAGAGGCAAGTGAGGCTGCAAGTGATCACCAACGCCGTGTGCCAGCAGACCTACGGCAGCAACAATGTGATCGCGTCCACCCTGTGTACCAGCGGCGCTGGTGGAGTCAGCACCTGCGGCGGAGACTCAGGTGGTCCACTCGCCACCTCTCCCACCGGTGGTATTTTGGTAATGAGACTCATGATTGTTTTTTTTGTTTCGTTATCGTATGGTTAGTGGTCAACCTAGTGTCAAAGTTGTTCAAGCTGCCCGAGAGGCCTTTGACGTGGCTAAACGACTGTTTTCTTAGTAGACAATAGCCGGGACCAACTTTTTACGTGCCCTCCGAAGAACGGAGACGCTCAGCTCAAATACCACTATGCGGTTACCCATCTGTGGAATGACCGCGCCAAGGGTTGCCACAGATCGTTTATCGACCGGTGAGCGCAACTGGCTATGGGCGCCTCCATAGATAGACACATGATACATAAATGTTGGTGTATTAGGGCACATGGTTCCTTACGTTGTATTATAATATGATTGTTTGTACACAGATTGGTATCACGTCTTTCGGCTCGCCGCGCGGGTGCCAGGTCGGTCTGCCGGCAGGGTTCGCTCGAGTGACGTCATTCAACGCCTGGATCCGCGCCAGACTGTAACACTATCTAGGGAACGCAACCAACGACGTCAAACTCACTCTCTCACTGCACTAGCTCTCATCGTCAATATACTCTTTGATAAAATTGATTTTGTTTTATTCAACCACATACTCATACCTCGTCGATATGAGTTCATGGCTTGTAACTATGTTAAGTACCTGCCCTTATGGTTACCACATTTATTGTATGCATGAGGGGCGGTATTCTAAATTTTTTCACATTTATAATAACATTTTCTAGAGTTTAGGACTCGTTTAAAAGGCATGAGCAAGCTTAAACAAGGTATTTTAAAACATAATTTCTAATATAAATAAAATTAAATACCCTCGATAACCAATTTATAATTAACTTTGAGCAATATATCCAAAAATCCTACACACAATTTTAACTAACAACGCAGTATCCCAAACCACAAAATGCGTACTTATAAACATGTAATCATTTTAATTATTAAATACCTTTCAGTTTTCAGTGAACTAACGGTCACACACACTAACAACAAACAGCGGACGTTAGCAAATATTAGTCATTCGACGCAGTCACCAATATTTACTTTGACTAATATTTACTTAATGACCTATGTTTTAATAAAGGTTGTTTAACTACTGTAGAGTTTAATAGCCTGGCTCTATATGTGGTTAGTATGAAAAGTACTTAAATGAATGGGTTTATAGAATGAACTTAAATGAAACTTAAATGAAATGGAATTAAATGGGTACTAATACTTTTTACAAAGAAGTCAATAAAAGCAATGAATGGAATCAACAACAAGTTATCTTTCTACCTGTCATCCGCTTTAAAATAAAAAAGAATGTTGTGTGACTATGTATTCCAGGAATTTCAATTCTGCCGCTCTATCATTATTTTTTTATAGTAACTAACCTATGTTAAAAAAATATCATATTGTAAATATTGTGTCTATTTCTAGAAATCGAAAAATAAGAAGCTTCAAGTGGCCTTAATTTAGGAAACATCTCTATTCAATATATTGTATACAACATAGTTTACTATGTAAACTAATTTTAAGTCTTATTCAAATGTCCAACTAGTAAGGATAATAATGTTTGTTTGTTTGTCGTATGGTTAGTGGTCAACCTAGCGTCAAAGTTGTTCAAGCCGCCCGGGAGGCCTTTGACATGGCTTAACGACTGTTATCTTAATAGACAACAACCGGGACCGACTTTTAACGTGCCCTCCGAAGCACGGAGACGCCCAGTTCAAATACCACTATGCGGTCACCCATCTATGGTATGACCGCGCCAATGGTTGCTTAACCCACAGATCGTTTACCGACCAGTGAGTGCAACTGGCTATGGGCGCCTCTAGGATAATAATAATATAACCTCACAAATGAAACAATATCTAATCAGTTCGAAACATTAAAAAGGTCAATCAAGCGTTAATTTCCTTCAGTAATTGGATAGGTGTCTGCAGTTTCACCTGTACCTATTACGTTCCTTCCCTTGCAAAGGTTAAGCCAACTAATGCTAAATGCTCCAATTTTCTCAGAGCGAGAGATTTGGTCGCGTGGGACGAAATTCACGAAAACTCGATGCTATTTAATGCTGACCGATAAGGTTGAATTTTTTACCTCTAAAAGGTTAATTGATTGTTTAAATGTATAGTCTTTTACACGGAGCTATTTTGCCTAGAGACAATGGTATAAAAATGCTGTAATTAATATAATTATTGGCAAAAAAATAGGCAATGCTTCTGTTTTTCAGTACAACTGAGGGATCTATTTCGGTTTAAATAATTTAAAAAAAGTTATCGATGTCTTTCAATCTATTTTTTTATGTAAGTCGGAAAAAGATAAGTACAACACATTAACACATCTTAAACTAAAATCGATTCTAGACAAAGACATTTTTCACATGATAATTTTCTAATCTGTGCATCTCCCTACTAACTCAATTTAAATTCTCCACTATCCCAGTAACAAGCAAAGCAAATAAACAAAAACTAACTTTGCACCGAAGAACACCAATAAATATCTAAACAGGAAGTAATTCTAAAATCTAATAGAGTTTTGCTGCAGTTGGCGTCGCGACGTGGCCGCGTGGCCCGCAATACGGAGCAGTAAATAGGTCAACTGACGGTCAAAGGACTTCTAACAAGCGATAATGTGATTGCCTCACGCTGAAATAACCAATGCCTTAAGGGAAACTTGACGTGTTGAAAGGTATTTCATGGTTTGTTTTTGTATAAACATGAGGAAAGTTGGGGAAAGTCGAAAGTTTGTTAAAGTTTACGAAGGTTTTGTACCTGCGAGTTTGGTTTCGTTGATCAGTATTTTGATTAAGACAAAACTATGGTTTTGTGGAAAACTTTTGCTGCAGACTTGCTAAGTCCGAAATATACAGCTGGAGTAATTAGGTACTTTTATTTTTTTGCCAAATTATTGAAGACGTAAAAACTAGCGTTACGTATCTTTTGACAATAAGATACTGGTCGTTTCCTTCGCAACATTCAATATTCTAAAAAAACTCGCTTACTCTTCACTGAAATAAATTCCGACGTCCAACAAAATACAACTACTTTACTACATCCCAAATTCAGTCCTTAATTCTGGATCTGGCATAACATTCCAGCAGAATTTAGCCAGTTGGATTGCAGCCCATCTATGCTGTTTGTACACTCACTGAACCTCATTAGTCCGTACACAAATTCCAAACACGGACACGAAACGTACCTGAAACAAAACAAAAAAAATCCCATTAGAATGAAACCACATGTTACAGCTTTAGATTATTTAAATATAAATATAACAAAAGAAGCGAGACTTTTGTTTAAGCTGAGCTCATTTCACGGTTTTTGATATTCCGCCCCCGAAACCTAATTATGCTTGTCCCGAGATGCCCGAACAAGTAGTAACGCCATCTAGTAAAATTCGCTCGAACTATTAAGTCCCAATATGAGGTTCCGTGTCGCGTATAGTTTGTTCAACGAGGTTATTGGGAAAAACTTTTATGATGCTTTTAATGCTTCCTTTATGCATTATTTGTGTATGAAATCAGTGGTATCATGTTCGTATACAATTTAAAAGGTTTTTATGCCAATGAAAACCGTTCGACCATATATATTTTTTTGCTATCTTGCGTCGACATGTGCATTTTAACTTTGTATAATTATTATTTCTTATCTGAATTTCCCGTAACTTGATAAATATTGCCAAGTTATTTTTAAAACTCTACATATTTCAATATTAATTTAGGGGATATTTGTATAATTATGCAAGCTGGATATGACATAAAAATATGTAGTCCTAGACTTATTTATTTTTACAAATTCACCTCAATTATCCTTTGTTTTATTTATTTATTTATTTTAAACTTCATATACATGTGTATATAGGCGGACTTAATGCCAAAGGCATTATCTACCAGTCTACCTTAGGGTGATGCAGAGATTGAAAGAAGTAGGTGTTTAAAAAAATTAAAATAAAGGACGTTAAGAACCAGGTTTACCAATAAATAAAAATAAGGTCATGTATGTACGTGTACTTAAATATAAATAGGTTTATACATACATAATGATTAACAAATAAGAAATATTAAATACATATACCCATATACATAAATAAATAATAAAATATACTATATACTGAATTATACAATATATATTATGAATAATAAATATATATAAATAAAAACTAAGACGAGTGTGACGATTCTGCTACTTGTTTTAACAAGAGATTCCGCACTTTGCTCTTAAACGTATGACGGTTAGTGGTTAGTATTTACTGTATACTTCCATACTATCCTCCAACAACAGCTTATACAAACTTACAAAAAACGTAAAGCAAACCGAGGTACACGTTAAAGGCGTGAATTCCCTTAAACCATACATTACTATATTCAAATAAAAATGCCTACACGATATCCCTTATTGGTTTTACAAGCGTAACTCCTTACACAATAAAAGTTAGAATTATTCAAAGCAATCTCAGATTTTATCGCTCGACACGTGAAACTTTCGCGGAAGAACAAGTAATAAACAAAAACAGAATCCGAGAGATGGCCACAAAGTTACGCAGTTAGCCATTCCGGCTATAAACCGTATAAAGTTGATATAGCTGTTGCGTTAGGTATCTTGCAGTTTGGATGTTTTTTTTAAATGAACTAGGAACTAGTTAACGCTATCAATCATTTGTATGGGAGAAAAATGTAACGGTTAACTTCTCAAGCATGTGGTACAATCTACATTTTTTGTATAACTATGGATACATGATATGGCAATAATAGTAAGAGATTCTTTAATAAGACAATTCAATAAGAATTCAGAGCTATCATCAATGCGACACCTATCCGTAATATAGAATTGCTTAGTCAAAAATCTTAACATAGAACATCTGATTGAAATCTTTTTCTAAACATGCAAAAATCTAAATTTAATTTAGCTTCTTTCTATTGTTTGTTAAAATCGCCATAAACCTATGTAAATAAAAATTATCGTACACATGCTTTATAACACGAAACAATAGCAGCTGTAAAGCCAACTTAGCATAGCTTTCATCTGACGTTGCCTAACAAACTGTCCGCTCTAACGCCTTCGATATGAACACTTTCATGAAAAAACCACGCGCTATGAAGTGAGTAAACCAACGAGTGCCGGTCAACGTTTTGAAAAAGAAAATATGAAACAACATTTGGAGAGTTATTTTTAATATGTTGTAATAGTAGATTTTTTACTATTTATAGCTTAGAACGATTTTTTTGTATTTACAGCTCCGAAGATGAGGAAGTCTGTTTAATGGACTATTTCTAATACCTAGAGTTAAAAAATATCCCTCATCCAGACTAAAATCCTTGTTTGGAATTCAAACTTGCAATTTTGATTGAAAACAAAAATATAATAATTACACATTATATTATCTTATCTTCTGTTAAATATGTGGATATCTTTGTTTACGGCACATACTTTGCGCCGATCTCGTACATGCACCGTACACGGGCGTTTTAATAAAAATAAAAATCTGCACTGTAATCGACTAATTTTATTGTACAGTGTGTTCAAATCTTTTCAAACAAAACAATATTTTCGTTTTCAAAGTTTTCCTCTTCAACTAGTTTAGTTTTACCTTCAAAAGGCTTTACAGGAACAATCCTAGTGGTACAGCACTTCTGAATCAATACCCAGGGAGCGATAGCCTGCTTACGTCACAGCGCTCTCTCTTTGTACGGAATCGTACGAAATAACAACGCTTCCAAAATGTTTGTAGTAAAAGTATTTTTGTTTTTAAAACGAACAATAGTTTCTACTGTTTTAACTTTTAAAGTCATACGTAAGAGTGAGTAGGTTTTTCAAAATATGCCAACAATAGGCTAAAAAATTATGTATATACTTCTTTATATAAGTTTGTACATCAGTTGTTTTGGTTACCATAGTACAAGCTCTGCTTAGTTTGGAATCAAAATGTCCATGTGAGTTGTCCAATGATATTTAATATTAAAAAGTATTTATAGTTCTTACTAAAGTTAGTAGTGTAAGTTCTAGTTAATGATTTATTGATTAGGTACGGTGCAAACGTGCTTGTGTGAAATTAGCATGTTAATTTATTGACGTTTATACTAACGAACATGCAATAACGTTAGGTAATAATGCTAATGAAGATACGCGTAATGAACGTAGCTTAAAATATGTATACATAGATATATAGCATTTTTATATCTCAGGTGGTAACCAAGAAACTGCAAGAAAAGAGGATGAGATGGTATGGACATGTTAAAAGGAGACCACCTGATTACGTTGGCAACCGGGTACAGGAGCTGTCCGTCCCCGTAAAAAGACCAAGAGGGAGACCCAAGACCATATGTGCAGAAGTGTTGCGGCGAGATATGTGAAGTTGAGGAAGACGACGAAAAGGATAGGGCGAAGTTAATTTAATTTATTCAATTTAATTTAATGTATTTATTTGAACACAAAAGATTTGGTACAAAATAGTTATGTGCACGGTAATGACTGCATTAGTTTAAAACTGTGTCGCAGTCATTAACGCCCACCTCCGTGAGTTTTAAACATAAGTTTTCAGCATACACAAATATATACTGTTAAACAAAAAAGAAAAACGAGATATAATATAACAAAAAAAAAACATATTATTTAAAAAACAAAAATAAAAGAAAATACAATTAAAGATTGTTGACTTCCAAAACATTGGAGGAAGAAGGATAAGGAGGAAGTGGAGAAAAGGTGTAAGGAAAGCTGACCCCACAACCATATGGGGCGAATAGCCATGCAGAAAGAGAAAAGTTGTTACCAGGGAGGCTACAAAATGCTACTACATACAAAATACTAGTACATAGTTAACTTTAAAGTAAGTATACTATTCGAGTATTCAAAGTCTAGTCTACTTTAGAATTTGGTATGCTTTTTTAGCTAAGAAACAGTCTTAAAGAAGGAAAATTTGTACAAACTGTTCCGTTTCTCTCTCAACGCCTATATTTTCTTCCGCCAATAAAAGTTACAACTCCGAGTTAATCCCTTTCAATTTGTAAACACGACAAATTGTACAGCCCACCGTTTTGTTTCGCGTCCCTACAGCCTTGCGGAGACTATTAAATTGAGGCCTTAGTACTAGCGGGTGAGGGTAGCAGAGCGAGTAGCGAACAGTGAAAAAGAAAGTTGGCCCAATTGATAAGCGTTAAATGATAACAGGACACAAATATCACGAGACCTTATACTTTTTATGGTTACTTCGAATTATAATAAAAATGAAAAAAAATGACTATAAAAAGGCCTCAATTACTATTTATACACAAAAAACCAACTATTCTCCAATTAGAAAGATTTTATCGGATCGTCATCCTAAAATTTATCAAATTTCCAAAATTCTTTGAGGTATTGTTGACATGCATTAGCTTTTATAACAGATCAACTGGTCCGGTTTCACTTCTAAATTACCCTTACTATAAGACCACATTTGATTTTTCGCAAATGTCACCTACTTCCCGAACGTACAAGAGGTTAGGCCTTTAGTCCACCACGCGGTCTATAAATATATAATACGGCTATTAAAGTCAATTTACCGCCAACGCCGCGACTTCCTGCAACTTGGAACCTCCATTCTCCGCTGGCACCTGGGCCCCGCATTTTACAATCCCTATCTTTTTCCTTGTACAGAATTATCGCGGCGGAAACTTGTGCAGAAAGTTTTATAGTGAACGTAAAATTTATGGCCTTCCAGTGCGAACGTAGTCACGTTTTGAATTTATTTTTATAGAAAAGTGATCATGGGAATGTGCTTGTTATATTTGATTCTTTCAAATACGTATTTTATTTCGATGGGGTTATATTTTACCCTAGATATGGTGCAAGTGGATCAAACCAATCTCTATAACAACTGTAGTGATTTTTGTTTCATACTATTTCTGCCACGGAAAAGGATTTTGTTTAAACAAAAATCAGATTTAAAAATTTGTCACGGCAATTAAAATGGCTCCCAGAATACTTTTTTTCATTTTGTATTAATTACACAAAAAACGCATAGCAACACCCAAAAAGAATCTGTGTGGAAAACATATTAAAACGCCGATTTTTTTTATTTTATTCGCATATTTTCCATAAAAAACCCAATTTGAAATGCAAAAACGACCACAGACTCAGCTCACCCCATTCCGAATCAACAAAAACCAGAACACTGTGCGAAGCGTAAAACAAATTACGTCCTTAAAATTGTAATAACTTTTTTTATACGTTTTACACTCGTACACGGGCAAAAAGGGCCGAATTGTTTGTGAGCTGACCCTTTGCCCGTTATCCAAATAATCCGGATAAATAGGAAAAAAATAACGGGCGAATATCGTTTGAAATCCGGTTGGAGGTTACCGGGATCGAACAAAAGCGCTTGTATGGAATAACATATAAAGTCGAAAGCCTTCAAACGGTATTAATGATACAGATACAAGATTTATTTATTCGAAATACGAATAAACAGGCTTTGTGTCGATAACAAGCGAGGCTTTGTGTGTAGCCTTTTTGATGGTCTTGATTTCTTTTTAAATATGTTACATACTGTGTGCTTTTTGCTATTCATAACTTAATGTACTATAATATCATGTCAGTAGATTATACACAGTATTTCTCTTTAAACTCTTTTTCCTAAAATCTATTTGTAATTTTAACGCTTTTGTCGTCAGAAACAAGGCATCTAAAATTTGCATATACGTTCGTACTACACACAACATACATAACAGTATACCTAAGAACAAATAAAAATAGATTTACTCTTAAAATTTCTCATCTCTTTTCTCAAATACCACATTACAGATGTGCAAAAGAGATAAAACAAATTTACGCCTACAAAAGGTTTCAGTTCACCACTTTAAGTACCCAAATCCTATCTGATAGTTACATAGGCCATCTGCGGCGAACCGTTTTCTTTGCGAGATGCGAATTGTGATATCTTAAATCCTTTATATACGAGATATTGAGAATATATCTTCGACAGTAAATTATACGGAATCGAAAATATTGGAAGTGTTAAAGGTCTCGCGTTGGAGGTGGGGTCATATCAAGGTCATGTTTCTTTGAATGTTAGAAAAAAGGTGGAGTATTGAAGCTAAAATATGAAAGGAAGATTAAGTTCCACATCATTGACAAAACCATATATAAAAAAATTTGAAACATAATTAGCCTTGCCCTAAAACATGATGTGAAGAACAACCACGCTCAAAAAATCTTTAACAAAAAGGAGCTCATTGCCATTTAGCGTCACTGGTTCTTGTTTCAAGACCCTTTTTATAAGTGAGTTTAAATAATGCTCAGCCGTTATTTATAATTAATATCCTTAGAAATTCACAAATACCAATTTTCAATACAGTCCTTCATTTATGTAGAACATCGTAAGCCTTCACAATTAACCCAGCTTACAGCGCCCAACCGCAATTTGTACGCGAAACCATCTGCTGGCGAAGCGACAGACATTTATTTGTATTGTTACAAATATTCCACAAAATCATTAGGAACTTCAGATGAGGCGATACGGCTGCGATACGATACACTTCGATTTTAAGGCCTCAAGACTATGAGAGAGCCGAACGTTGTTTGATGAACTTACGTTTTATTGAACAGTACCAAGAGCAAAACATATTTGTTAAAAAAAAGTAGGATTTCAATGCGCTTTGATGATTAAAATTAACAGTTATAACTTTTGTTAATAGGTCTGAACAGTTATTTGGTTAAAACGTACATTAAATAGTTTTATATTGATTTAGAAATTTGACTTTATAATAGAGTATTTTATTTGTAATCAAATATATGAGAACTTGTTTCAAAATTAAAAGGTTTTAAAACAGCTAAAACATTTAGGGTAAACGTTTCATCGTGTATCCTTACGATCTTTTGTCTTTTTGTTATCTATCATATCGTGTAACATAAAAAGGCCGTCACCTAAACAAATACAACATAAATTCTAGGTATTGGCATTTAATCTAGGTCAAACCGATATTTGGGTATTTGCAGTCGGGTTGATATTTGGGCCGTTTCTGGTTCACAAATTGGAGGCTTATTTGTTTATTCGAACGTTCCCTCTCAAATTTTATGTGCGTTCGAGTGTCGTAAAGTAGGCTTGAATTTTTAATTTTTTGTTCACAATTTATCGACGCGTTTGTATTTACGTGGAATTGAGCAGCTGATACTGTATCATGGAGTGTTTTGATGGGATATTTATGATCATGCATTATTGAGTATGGTTGAAATGGCGTGATTGTGGAATGGAGTCGAATGATATAGATTTTGTTTATTTTGAATGTGAAGCTTTGAAACCTTTTACGCGTTCAATTTATAAATGTAGCGGATTAAATTCAATACTCAATAACTACGCGCTGTGCACAATAATGCGAGAAATGGGTATTACAAAGGAAAGTTTATAATTAAACTATGTACACAAAACCCACGGTTACTTTTCCCGTACAATATGATCTTATTAGTACAATATTTGAGTTTACCATCAACTCTACGTCTATATACCTAAATATATTAACAGTCTCACAAGATCATTCAGTGTTAATGCAACCATTACCCGGTTGAAACCAGTACCCAGAATATAGCTCGGTTCACACCGGTTACAAGTGGATCCAACGGGCACTCGTCTCTAACGATTGACAGTGACACAGACATGGCTGGGAAATGCCTTATTCTGCTTTTTACTTTATGGAGTCAATACGGGTTTTATCACTAGGTGTCATTGCAAGGTTCCGCTTTTTACAAGATTTTTGTCTTTAGAATAAGTACCTTAATAATCTTATTTGTAGACAGCTTCTAGCCGGAGTTTTAACCGCGGTAGATGATCTCTTGAAGTAAAAAGTATACTAAGTATGTTTTAATCTAGGTTGCAACTACCTGTACATACAATTTTAACATTATTGTAATTTAAATCAAATTACTGAAAAAAAATGATTTTTCCAATAAATTGAGCAAAAACTACATAGTATTTACTGACCTTACGTATATTGTTAACAACATTGTTTAATTCATATCTAACACAAGACCTATATTGTAAGGTATATATTGTTTACAAAATTGTAAAAGTTACCTGCCAAGATGTTGCGTGTTTTGAATCGCAGGCCGTCAAAGTGCCTCAGTGTGTCATACGCTTGACACCTTTTCCGACATAAAAAGGGCAAAATTAGGGAGAGATTTACGCAAAGACTTCTTTTTGCAAGACGATTCTAAAGAACTGCTTGAAGCTCAAACGATCTGTTTTATTTTTGGCTCTATTGACTTCGTATGAATTGAAATACTTCGATTTGAAGGATTTATGACGCGTGCTTGGTAAAAGAAATTTACCTGTAAACGTGTAGAAAGTAACGCTTTTTACCTAGTGAATTATCGATTTTGTAAATGTAGCACTAAACTAACAATAGAACATTACGATACACTCTGATGTATGTATGTATGTATGTACGAGTATAAGAAAGATAAAATCTTTGATTGAGCACATTCCGTTTTGAAATGTATTTAGTTAAAAAACAAACAGATCTTTTTTCACGAGGCCTATAAATATTTTAATTTATCAGTTATTGTTTATATTTATTTTACAGTCACATTCAACAGATAGTCAGTATTTTAATTTACCAGTATAATTTATGAGTAAAAAAACTAGCTTTGCATAACGTAACAAGAATTTTAATTCCAGCCTTATATCTTGAACGAACTACCCACATAAATATACCCCACATAATTTATCTATCTATTTTCTATTTTTACACGTATTTAGCTAAAAGCAATTTTATCGCAGCCTCTCCCTATTGGCTATAAATAGTTAGCCTACTTTTATGACTGGTTCCGTCAGTGTGACGTTGGACCTAGTTAGATCGATGTGAGATTGATTGCGATGCTTTGGTATAAATGTTGTCAGATTTTATTCTTAGAAACTGGTACAATATGACATATGAAAAAATAAAACTACGCGGGAAAATTTTAGTGGTTGGAACAGTCGAGGACTAGAGCCAGATAAGTTTTGGATGTTCGTAACCAAGATTTCATTTATTTCAAGCTATGTTAAATTAATCTAGTTTGAAATATAAGTTTTCTTAGCCTGCAATGATGCACAAGAGTACGAAACCACAAGTAGAATACGACAGATATCGAACAACAATATTATAACAAAACTATGAATAAAAGAATCATATTAGGCTCAGAGGCATTATAAAATTTCACAGAGGAGGTTTATGACCAGCAGTAGATATTTATTGGCTAACATGATGTTAAAATCACAATTACTACAACACTATCAACAATTGAACACTGTCTACTTTTGCATCAATTCGAGGTAAAGTAACCTCATATTGCAAAGTAAGAAAACCATTTTTGCGACTGCGACTTCTGTACGTTTTCTAAGGATATCAACAAAAAATACGTCGATAAATGTTTTAAGAACGTTTTATAGATGTTCTAACAATAATTTTTGTACTCCAACAGCCACTTAAACATAGCTGTCATGTTTCGTAACTGAAAAACTTTATGAAAAATGAGTTTACTGACTTTGAGGATCTTTACTCTGAATTTCGTCGATAAAGAAGCGAATTTTGTAAAATATTTGGTAACAGTATGTTTTTACTCAAAATATAATATGTCTGTAATCGGATGTATGAATTGATATGGGTTTCGCTTAAAAAAACGTAGACATCAAAGTACTAGTAATAATAAAGAAATAGACACAGGAATAATAACAATGTTAACTCAGTTATTTAATCATATCAATTTAAAGTAAACGTAACTCGTCTGAAAATACACCAACAAAAAATTGCATACGACAATTATTGCAAACAAAACATATTTCGAAACAAGAAAACTCACCACTCAATTTACATTCGAAATTAAAATTCCGTGTCTAGAAAAATTTGATCTCGGAAATTACTCGAAAGAAAAAAATATAATAGGCAATGGAGGGCCACTTACATACAAAAGAAAAGAACGGCTATCCCTCCAAATTGCGTTGGCACAATGTTTCAGTTTTCCTTTTATTATTCGTCAACAAGAACGTAATTATTTTTCATGTTGTTGAAAACTCGTAGTGCACGAATGAAAAGAAAATAAGGCACGGAATAGAACGGTGGCGGCGAAATTTGACGGGTTGTTTTAGGTAAATTGAATGGTTTAACAAATTACCGGTTGTGAATGAATGGAAATTTCGTTTGAATTTATTTGGAAGCATTTGTCGTTTTTCGACAATCGTATTTCCGTGGTGGATGAATAAAATGTAACACATTTTGATGACAAAAATGTCAAAGTGCCTATATGTTATGTATATGTAAATACTAAAATCATTGTCGAAATGACTTTTTCATTGGCAATATTATTTGTTATAGAGTATTAACTGTATTGTTACTATTAAGAGTTAACACACTCATTTTACTTACTACAACTTTTTCCTACTCCTATTGTAAACAACAATAAATTTTCTTCATATTTTTTTACCTCTTACCTCTTATATATCTCTACAGACAATATCACTTTGCTTAATTTTATTGTCACCAGAATACTTCATCAATAGATTGTATCTAAATATAAACCATGTTAAACAAACACCACAATATTTCAACATCACATTAATATTAACTACAGTCCACTCGATCATGCGCACATCAATTGTACCAAATCGCTATAATATTCTGCAGTAATTTTACTGCCATAATTATATTTTGAGATTAGAATTCTGATATTTGCTTTTGTTAAATATATTTATATTAATCTAGAGAACCTAGTTATTATTAATTTGCTCACCATGGAAATTATTTTTCTCTCTGTACGTCTAAAGCAAAAATTATACAAATTTACACTTAACATAAAGTAAATCACAGAAAAGTCCAAAGTAAAAAATATTGTTCAACAAGTGAAATATCGTAATTAAAGAAATAAGAAAGTAATTACCAAAGCAATATTCCGTACCACATATTCTCCAGCTAATTACCTCCAATTGATCACATTTCAAACAAAACGAGTTACAATTCAAACATCGAGCGTCACAAATGGCGGGGCGTCCAGACGGTTGGCGTAGCATGTTATTAATTACGCCTGATCAGTGAACCGTAGCACTGCTACACGGCGTAGCGTGCTACGCGCTACGTAATGAATGCAGGTGAAATTGTACACATCTGACGCTTTGTGAATTTATTGTACGTGTATTTTTATGAATATTTTTTTAGAGCTCGTTGTTTTAACTTGTTGTAACTTGAGTTAAATGAAATTGAATATTTATATCAATTTACGAATAACAGGGATGTGACTTTCAGAAATTATTATCACGGTATTGGTTACTTCATTAACAATCTTTATGTTTAAAATCCTCTGTTGATTAGTGACTGACTGACAGACGACGCCCAACCGAAACTACTAATAGCAATGGATGCATCGGCATGTACTTTGGAGGGTGTAGGTGAGCACGAAGGAGCCTTGGAAATTCCGGCCCGAATAGTGTGAAATCATACGCAGGCAAAGCTGCGGGCGAAAACGGGCTAATCAGCATGAATGATTTTACTCTATCTATTTATGAAAAGAGTCACAATTAAATTAAATTCAACAGATGGCCTTCTTTTTAAGTCAAAAATACTTTACAATATCTTTTCTTACCACCCAGTTTTACAAACTACATACAGTAATTCTCGCTCGCAATACTCACTCACAACTATAAATAGTTTTCATATCGGTACTATTCATATTTAATTTTTATGGGCTGCCGAATTCCTGTAAACAAGCCCTGTGTCTTCCCACAGTAAAGTGATATGGAGATATGCGAAGAAATACATATTCGTTAGTCGTTTCCAATCAACAGTTTCTGAGAATCACGTTACAGATAGACCTTTTGTATGTAAGGATATGAGACATATCTATTTCGATAACTGTCTTGTGATAATTGACGATGTGACGGATGTGGTGTTGTGGTTGTAATCAATTAAGTTGGTATTGCCACGTGTAAGGTTCTACGATAATTTGTCGAATCAAGACTGAATATACATATTTATAACAATAAATAATACATTTGTAGTTAAGCTTAGTTATAAGCATGTTTCATTATATGAGATGAGTAAACTGTCGCCAAAACAATATTTAACAATCAATAATGCTAGAAGTGGCTAATTTGCGATGTGTGGCATAGACATGAATTTGAACACAAATGTTCAAATTCGATCGAAACAAAAAATACGAAGTTTCCAATTTTTAACATATTTTAGAATTTGAGATAAATCTTTTCAAACTTTAAAATGATTTATTAACTGCAAGAATAAAAAAGGCGTATACGTAAAACGAAGGTTCCAATTTTTAACATATTTTGGAATTGTAGATAAATCTTTTCAAACTTTAAAATGATTAATTAACTGCAAGAATAAAATAGGCGTTGGTATAAAAATAATCATTATGTATTTGAAAACTACACTCAACTTGTAATCACCGTACCTAAATCATTAATAACGCATTTAATTAATAGTTCAGTCAATACTGTTTATTGGTGACGTCAAATCTGTATAACATTAATTTATTTAATTCCGACAGTATCGAATTATGTAACCGCACGTGTTTCACCGATTGCCGCATTTGAAATAACATTTATGAAATAATTATATAACATTGCTAAAATATAAATACATTTGAGCTTATGCAGAGCAATCTAATATATAATTCTAAATTAATTCTGTTCCTAAATTAAGCAGAATTAAGGCTTTTATAAAACAGATAAAAATAATGCCTATAGTATGGTGTGATATAATACATATATTATATCGAAAAACAGCCTAATGATTTCAACAGGTTCAAAAGTAAACATTTCGAGTAGTCACTAAGTAGGTTTTCTTTGTGTACCTATTTAGTATTTGTTATTCATCACACGAATAATAATATAATTAAATAGGTATTGATTAGGAAAGTCTTAAACCCACAGCATGCGGTATGCGGCAAACTCCAGTAGCGGTGGCGAGCTTACAGCCACAACAATCACTCTTCTCATTCTATCGTCTGAATTAGATCAACAAACTACGTAATATATCGCGTTAGAGGAAATTAGACCATCCAAATAACATCAGGATATTCCACATTTATATCGTGCTTTATATAGACCAGTGATAAGTTTAACCATTAACAAATAAATACGAAAATGTCCATTGGAAGCGAAAGCATGCCTTCGGTTTGAATCAAAATGCGGTCAGTACGATCCGATGCAAGCTAACGCTAGGTTCTTGCCCTCTTTCTGCCGGGAAACTAGACGCAAATAACCTCCTTTATGCGTACGGCTGAGTAGGGCTCAACATGGCTCCAACCTATATAAAAATGTAACTATAAATAAAACAGGACATATTTATACCATGTAATAGGTGCACGGTACACTGGAGTGTGAACCTTTATGGATAAGGTTGTCGCACCGTTACGTTGAGGAAGTCATGCGCTTATTTCTGCACGCCAATTAATACTAGTGTGATATATGGAGAAGGTGTTTTGTCGCTAGTTATGTTGTTCAGGAGATTTCTTAAGCAAAATAAGAAGTAACTTGAGAACTTGTTATTGAGACTATTTTCTCTTATTAAGAAAGGTAAAAAGACATGAGTATCTCTTTACACTTATTTAACTTTATCAAATTATGTTGTCTGACTCTTGATAAAAGATGGTTATAAGGTTATGACTACTAATCTGCCTTTAAAAGCTCTGAATTAAGGACACAGAATCCCATCAAGAAAAGATGACAACGAAAAAAAGAGAAATTACATTCAGCAAATATTTTACATTAATTTAAAATACAAAAGAAATCACAAAGAAACAAAAGACAGTGAGCCTTTGTCCTCATAAAAAATACATCATTTTGTTCCCGGACACTGCAAGAAAGAAAAATCTAGATTTTTATACCCGTATCTTCAAAGGGTAGTAAAAAATTGGACCAGAGTACCCTTCGGCATGCTAATAATTTGTATGGAGGCTTCAACGGAATTAACAGGTTGTTTTATTTGAAATATTCGTCGCAGAAAGACAGCTCAAATGGCAACTGTTTTAGTACGATGTAGGCTTTATTTTGAGTAGAATGAGTTTGTTTAGCTTTATTACTTTCTTGACATCAACCCGTAAATGTTGACTTGATCTTGATAATACGGGGACGAATTACTTGGAATCTTTCCGACAATACGGAACTGTGACCTGGCCTCGTGATAGAGCTAATATAAAAATGAATACCAAGCCAATTAAATGTAACAAAAAAGCTATTCATATTTCGAATAGTCACCAACTAGTTATTCTTTGTGTACCTAATTAGTATGTACATTGAGTACACGCACAAAATAAATCTGTTTACAACTATAAGAATAAATAAATTCGCCTTTTTCCAATGGGAATAGGCATTAACTAAAGAACTAAAATAGTTTGTAAAAATAAAAAATACAAATTTTCAAATTAATCTATTCGTAGAAATTTACCAAACACTCACACAAGCTATAATATTCAAACAATCAAGAACAATCTCAACAATCCAACAGAACAAAATTATAATATTTTTGTCCAAAAGTTTGTAATATGAGAGCACATTGTACTGTTAAAAATATGCAAATGACATTTTCCTTATCAGCCACAAGGCAACCGTTTCTGAGGTTTTAATCCCGGAGTATCTGCGGTTAATTCTGGTTAGCTGAGTATGTACCTACTTTTAGCAGAATATGAAAATTGCAAGTTGTATAATATATTTCAAATTGTAGTAAAATAGTAAAGTATTTGTTTACAAAACTGTTAAACGAGTTTAAAGGTAATAGAATGTCTAAAGAAAAAGACATACGACTAAATGAAGTAATCGGTTTCAAGTTTAAGCAACAAATTAGTATCATGATGTTTTTGTCAATTTTACTTGTACTGTGACGACAGTAGGTATAGGCGTAGATAATCGATGTTGGAATAAGCACAGTAATAATGTCATTATAATACAATACGATTGCTGATTCATTTTTATTTGGATCGTGAACTTATGAGTTGAATATAACGAACAAAATTCTATCCCAAGGAATACATAAGAATGATTTAAACTCAAAATTATCAAAAGCAATTATAACCTTATCATATACCCAACTAAATATTCAATTACTTATCACTAACATAAACTCGCACTCACATCTAGTTAACCCTCTTAAGCTTCGAGTAATTCCATCAGTATTTCACACAAACCGACCACATAATTTCACGAATAACCCCGCATCATGTCCAATACCACAAGGGTTAATGAAGTTATTCGAAACACCCATAAAATTGGTCCGCCCTAATAACATGCCGAACACGCACGAAAAAAACCGAACTTATACGAAGCTTGTAATAAAGGAAACCGCATTTTACATAACCCCTTAACTTTGAATCTTGTCCTTTTTTGCATATTTTTAACCGTCATGCACGTGGGTACTTGGGTATTAAATTGAATAGACGACTGGGTATTTATAAGGAACTAGGTAAAAGTCGTGGTCAAGCTTGCGTTTTTTTAAATAATAGCCTATATCTTTAATTATTAATACGTCATCGGCTGTATAATGAGAGTTATAGATATATACTACTAGATACTATACCGATGTAGTATATCCTTTTCCAGGATATGAATCTACATCAAAGAAATACTAGAGTAGATTTATTACTTTATGAAATAAATATGAAAAGCGCTCTTGCCCAAACCATATTCACCGCTAAGCTAACCATAATATATTCCCCTGAATACCACCGTAATCCATTAAAGCCTACTTCAATAGAATACTGAACGACCGGCTAACACATAGGTACACCATGCTTTGTTTTCGAAAAAATACAGATTATACAGAAGCAGGGGGTGTGAAATTAATGACGTCATAATTTCCGGTCGGCCGACCACCCCGCCGGCAGCGCGTGAATGATCGTCGGTCCATTCCAACCTGTGACGTCAGACGCCTTTTAAAAAACTTGACGCTTTGTTCCCCATTGACTTTAATGGGATTAGAGAAGAGTTTTAATTGAGGACGCTAGTTTGCATAACGCCGTAGCTATACGTAGATGTGCTACGTAGGAAGCTACGAGCTCACGAAGCTTTACTACGCGTTTTGACTTTTAATAATCTAAATAGGTGCTCGTAGCTTTGGATGGTTCACATATTGCAAACTAGACACAACCCGTACCAGATGGCAGAATGAAATTTACGACCTCCAGTCCATGAAGAACTATTTCACAAGAACAGAAATCAAGCCCCTGATATCTACGACGCGATCTTTTTGCTGATAAAATAAGCAAATTCATTAGTCTGACATGAGAATAGTCAATCTTAGACAAGCCTTAGTAAAATACAAAATTATTTGCTGCTACAAAATTGTTCTAAGATCTTCGCAAAGGTTTTTGTTAACAAATAAATCAAGTCTATCACGGAACGTATTCGTATCGCTTCCATTCTTCATAATGTTACTCTTAGGCTCTACTTTATTTATGTATTCATCTAAGCCTTCGCGTAACTTATCTCGAAGTCTTACAGTCTGCGTTCAACAATAAAATAAACATATCGACGTTTCTCCTTTCAATAAAATAATTAAGATGTTTCCGTATTAAAGTCAATATACCCCATTTTTTATATTTTACCACAAACGTTCGTATTTATGAATGTTGATAAGCAAATTTATTTGAAATCTGGTTATTTTCTGAACATTAGTAATATGAATATTTCTAAAATGACTTAAGACTAAGGTTTAAAATATGTATGGGTGTGAACAAGGCAAGGGAAGTTTGTAAGAATCACGCCGTCTTTGGTATCTACTCAAAAAAGGAAATGTCGTAATTTTATGTACATACATAATGTAGGGAAGTAAAATTGTTTAAAAACGAGAACAAAACACAAATATTGCGAAATTTACACATAACCAAATAGAAGATCGACATTCCCACTGTTGGCTTGCTAGTTATTTGGTTTGCCTGACGTATTCTCTGTTTTACAAATTAGGATAATCATAAAATAAAGTTCTCCTTTTAATTATTTTAATCCAGAGTCAAATTAATAAAGTAGAGTTTCTATCACAACAGTTAAATAAATGTAACCATTTATTTAACGAGTCAACATTCCATTAATATATTTTACATATTTAGAGTATTTCAACCAAAAACTCGAGTGAGCACAAACATAAATGTATTTAAGGTACTTACTTCATACACTCCGCAGTTGAGTATCACAACTGATCTCATTATGTACGGAGCTTTGAGTTATTTTGACATTTTCAACGAATATTAACAATATGGGTAATGCGAATTTGTTACAATTTTCCTTTACGTTTTGGATTTCAGTTGTGTTTACGGGCGGTGAGTCCTTTAAAGAAAATCTGACTGCTATCGTATGTATAGCTGCAAAGGTATGATGATACCGATAATAGCCTATGCTTAAGGTAAAATAATAATGTACTGTCAAAAAAAATTTGGGTGACCAAGGACTTTAAGAAAAATTTCTTTATTAGTACCGAGTTTAAGAAACACATTTAGGTTTAAGTTCAATAGCCCAATAAATCTTAAAGGCAAATTATTTTCTTTACTATCTTTTAATCCTCAAACCTAGCCTTTGAAGCCGCCTTCATCGTTCTATCCAGGTCATTGACCTAACAAAAAAGACCTAAGTTTTTCTCCCGACCTACTTATGAAGTAATAATTCATTTAAACTACTACCGGGACGGAAAGGACAAAAAGGCCGTGACAAGAATCCGCCGGAAAAAATTCAATGGGCTCATAATTTTTTGTCTCCCTCTAACACCTATAAAATATAATATTAAATCACTCGTGTATTTTGTTCAAGGGTTAAGCAGGGTGTTTTACACTCGTTAAAGAAGAGATTTAGGTATGAGTTTTCCATTTTATGGAGGTGGTTAGGATCTTTAAATAGGCAGGTTCTTTGTTTGAGATATGTTGTGTTATTTGAATGTTGAAATAAATTATACTTTTATTTCAGGCTTACGTTTTGTTAAAAAATAAACAACATGTTTTACTGATTATTAAATTCTATTGCAAAAAACTGATAACTATTTACACCTGTGACAACATACAAATATAATACGCTCTTTACAATTCGTTTGCACACAACATTGTTTTTAAAACTAAAAATGTGAATATTCCCACATTCTATTGCTATAACAACAGCACAAAAACTTCCTAAAAATTGTCGCCATCATTTACTTTCGCACATAAAATAAGGCAATAAAAACAAACCGTCTGACCTCGGCTTAGTTTAATTCCGCAAAGAGGACGTTACATTCCGCATGTGCTGCGTTTATCTGTTACCGATTTTTTTTTCGCATAGATATTGCTTGATTTCCAATATATTGTTTTCCTGCTATCTTACTGTTGACGATCGTATTCTAATCTCGAAAACGACTCGATCGAACCAATTCGAATTCGATCGATTCAGTTTCGAGATCATGTCAAATTTTACGCTTAAATCCAAGTTACTGCACTATCAAACGCTGTTTTTTAAGTGAAACAAATAAGATTGTTTAATTCAGATTATTTTATATATAAAATTGCCATGCCACAATGTTAGATACCTTCCTCCTCCGAAACGGCTTGACCGATTGTCATAAGATTTTGTGAGCATATTGAGTAGGTCTTAGAATCGGCCAAAATGTATTGTTCATACCTAAGCGACTCTATTTTTTTTTTAATTTATATGGCAAAACAACGTTTGTCGGGTCAGCTAGTTTTCAGTGTAAATCAGGGTTTGATCATCCGCTAGTTTGGATTCAAACAACGATTATGACTTTAACTCGCATCCAACTCGATAGAAGACGAATTCGATTGTCGGTATTAGGCCAGTGGTTACACATTACGTTCCTTCAAATAAAAAGCTATGCACGAGTGTAAATGGTCCATTTATTTTTTCATCTCCTTTTGTGGTTTTGTTAAGAACTGAAGATTTATGTGGACAGTTGAGATTTTTGTAACAGAACATTTTACTTAGAAAGTGACGGAGACAAATCAAGACGTTTTGGGGACGATTCATTTGTGTTGTGTTGATGCATTCGTGAAGGAAAATGTTTTGGGGTCTTTTAAAAGATGTGGGCGTATTTATCAGCCAATTTTGCAAACAAGGCGTTGCATTTATTATTAAGTAATGGTGAAAGAATGCCGTTTGCTGGCTTTTTATACGATCATTTACATCACTTAATCGGCGTCGTTGTTTCAACGGAATAATATAAATCTTTGAGAGTAAAACACATCCTAACATTTAGATCAAAATCCGATTATTGTAGAAAATATTCATAAGTCTTATCAACTACTGTAAAGAATCCGTTCACAGTTGCGGGCACAAAACTTGCTAGTAATGAACAACATTACTCTATTACAAAGTAGTCTAATAAAAAGAATCAAACATTAAAAATAATTTCCAGGTACCTCTTCCTATCAGCTTTGTCAATAACAAAACATGCACAATGAAACAACAGCCAGTTACATAGTTTGAAAGTTAGCTCGCGGTCTAGTTGGTCAGTCGACACTCGTTAGAGCACGCTTGACTTTCCTCGTTAGAATGGGAAATCAACTCACAATGAACCAGTGGCAAACTTATGTTGATTTGTTGAAATAGAACGTGGTTCTATCTAACTCAATAGTTGTCGAAGTGGAAAGCGCGAAAACTCTGTTCTTTGTTTTGTTTTATTCTTCTTTCAGCACTAAAGTAATTTATTAATTGGCGTTGAAACCATATGTGCCGAATATAATAGTCTTAAAAGAGGAATACAATTAAAGATTTCTAGATTTGAAATTGTTATTTTTTTTAAATCATACATATTCATTTTCTCTGCAAATGCATATGGCATATACTGGCTTAAGTAAATTAGGGGTGGAGAATTGGGTATTTATATTTATATGGACGCGTAAATAAAATTCATCATCTAACTAGTCAAGTAATAGGCGGATAACTATTTGTAAGCTTTTAGCATAAAACCAACGCTCATTATCGGCAAAGGCATAGTTAAAGTAAACAATCTTTATATTGCTCTGAATTGCATATTATACGAACAATCATCTATTTCTAAAGAGAACTTCACAAAGCTAAACAAGCAACTCGTTTCTCAATACATTAAACTGACAGGTTTCATTTAAAAGGATTTTAAATGCAATATTTAGATACGCTAGCGACGTTTTATTGATAGTAAAACTTTACTGCAGTCGTTTCCGTACATCAGTTTTCAATGGATCTGCGCAATAAAATATTTATTTTTCCCTTTAATTTAACGTACTCTCAAGCTTTTATCTTAACAACATCATTCAAACTTGTAATTTTACTAAAGGTTTTTTACTGAAAGATTTATTTGCATCAAGAACCTAATCCTATATTCAATTCTCGTATGGACGAAATGTCTGTGTAAGTTCCTAATATTTACGAGTTCGTTTGTATTTTCTTTCCCGTGACACAAGTACCGTAAAAAAGTCGTCTTATAACAACCTGGTATATGATATCTGATGAAGTTTCTTTAATGAGCAATAATTATGAGATAATAGAGAACAAAATAAAATGCATTTCAAAGCAGAAGCAAACAATTGAGTTCAAAAGACACAATTAATAAAAATTACAAATAAACTGTTATTTAAATAATCTTACAAAATTCTGTCCTCAGGTATATTATATGTATAGGTATCACCAAAATTTAAACACGGTACAAAACTTATAAAAGCCGAATACCGGGAACCTTCGGCATATTTATTTTTATTTTCCTTTTATCCTTCCCTTTGTTTGTATTTCATTGGTCGATTGTACGAGATTGCCTGAAGGTAGGTAAAAGCGATTGGAAATATCAAAGACGATGCATGGAGTTACGGTGTGATTTGTTTTATTTATCAAGTTGAACTCTCTCTGAAGTTTTTGACAGTCGTTGATTCACGCATATTGATTTACAGTTCCGGGAAAATATATCAGTTTTTATTCAAGAACCGAAGCGAAATCCATTGAGTTATCCAAGTTGTAAAGAAGAAAACGAATAGTAATAGTGTTCAAGCAGAATACTTTTTTATGAGTTGATTCATGTTTATGTTAAAACCAGCGGGCTTATCACGTTTCTCAGTTGACAGTTAGTTTACGTCAAATTGATGATTACTATTCAGTACATTGCTGCCTTGACGTAACGTGTTTACCACTATTATCTAAGGGAGAAAGCAATGTACAGCATAGTGGCTTTCATTCAGTTGTCAACTGAGATACGTGATAGGCCTTCAGGTCTTATAAACTTCGATACAGTTCTTCCACACTTCTATAAAATAATAAAGGCTCGAAGGCTTAGAGTTCAAACATCATTGAAGTCACTAAATTGACCAATATTTTTTCATCATTACAATTCAGAAAGTGCAAATTTCGTTCAGTATCTGGTGTTGTACAAAATAATATTACTAGAGCAGTTGTCTGTCTATCAATGCTTCCAATGGTCTCAAGAAATAAATTTCAAAATCTTGTTTATTGAACTGTGTGCTGTGCCAAATGTTATCAGCGTTCAGGTGAATGGTCATTGATGTAAGAGACAACTCGATGAGAATGGCAAGGTGCCAACTGAACAGCCGAATACAACGGAGTTCTAATACTTAGGTACCTTGAGTATCGTAAACTACGTTCAGTGTTGACAGGCATTGAGGTTATAAGTTTCTATAGTAGGACTTACTACACTTGTTCTTTTCTACAGATATGCATAATTTATCTCAAAACTAGTAGACGAATACCATCATCATGATAAAGTTTTCTTAATTAAACTGTATCTGAAACGCAAAAAGAAACAAAGTTTGGAATGAAATTATAAGTAAAATAACAGCTTATAATAATCTTGCTTCTATCAGCAAAATACGTTTTATTTCAGCCAATGAAAATCTTATGTTTGAACATTGTGCAATAAGCGTCTTTACCAATTATTAAACAATATTCGCCAAATAGTATACGCAGACGCAAAATCGATGAATAAAAAAGGGTATTTTCATTCAGTCGTATCGTAGTCTAACAAAAGCCTATAGACTGTATTTATGTGATTCACAATGCAACAATGAAACATTGGTTTCAAAGCGTCAAGAAATAACAAATCAAATCAAAACATGACGGAAGCGTACAACGGAACGTTTACAAAGCGTCACAAATAATTTCCTGCTGTGATTGAGCGACGATTTACGTTCCTATTAACGCAGAAATTTCGACAATTGCGAGCCTCTTCATGCATTCTAATCAGAAATGGTTTAATGTAATGTCTGGTGCTGTCATCACTTAAAACGATATACAAACTATTATAGTGAAATTTCCGCGTGTCACACCGAAGTGCGCTTTATTGTTCAAATGACAAGACTATTTTAGACGAAGTATTTCAGAGGGGTTTACTGGCTAAATAATATTTTTTATTGTCTTTCCTCTTTGTTCCCTTTCTCAGTCAAATAAAACAGATACTGGAAATGTTGAATTGCCTTTCAACTTTCTGAATTACACTTTAAAGTTATTTGGCACTCGTATTCGTTTGATAATTGAATGCGGCCAAGGCCTTTATATGGAGGTATTACCACAATTCTAAGCCTTGTGAAATTCTAAGCAAAATAATTTTATAGAAATACTCAACAGTAAATCTCAAAGTTCATTAAATTAGGACGAAGCTTTGTCTATTGTTACTTATATTTTAGTTGAAATTTGTTTGAAATACTTCAAAAGCAGTCGGTTGATTTACTTAAGCTCTATTCAATGTAATATTAAATATTTTAGCAGCTTCAAGTAGCAATAAACTTGAAATTAGTTTGATATTCTTACAAACACGGGCTTAATCGTCGAAATTTCTAAGTAAACAATAATATATTATTACAAAGAAAACTCAAGCAATGTCTAACTTTACGTTTCAAATTACTGTGTGAGATTGAAACGCAGAAGTTCAAAGAATAATCAGGGTAAAAAAATAGACATTTGTTTCGAACAAGCAGCACTTAAATGTGAATAAGTTAAAGATCAGCTTATTTCTTACTTTTATTTGTTTGGTGTCAAGGCTTTTTTATCAAAGGTATCAATTTCAAATTAACTCAGTTCTCGAGCAAAACACAAATTTGCTTTGAAATAATGCATAAATATCAAATGTTTTCTAAAAGTTAAGTTAATTTCCAGGCTGTGTAACTTAGCGTAAAGTCACAACAAAATCAGTATTAAAGTTGTCACACAGCGGACTAAAATAAAGCGTCTAGACACCAAAGTACATAGACCTTAACACAACAGAAAGGTCGGAGTACATTTCAACAGATTAAAAAAGTAAAACTCAGAATATTAATGCGGTACTCACTCTTGTTTCAAAGTTAATTACAAAACAAAGTTACATTACGGTGTGACAGGCAGCCGGCGGGGCCTCTATAATCAAATTACAAGTCTCGCGTCATCACGCTATCGTAGGCGACAAATTAGTTCCCGAGTATAATGTTTGCAAACTTGGCCGTGCTCCTAATTAGTGGGGGCCGTGAATTATGTTAAAATTGACAATTTACCGAACCGTTTTCGCCGAGATGAAACCGTATAGATTCAGTTCCGCCAATATTCGGAGTTCGCATGCAGTTCAATGTTGCGAACTACGAAATTAAATGGTGTTCTCCACGAATAATTACATCGTTCGGTGTGAATGGTGCCCTAGATTCTTAATTAATGTGAGGAATACGTTGGGGTAGTTGTTACGAATGTTAAACATCGTTAAACTGTGTTTGGCACATCTATACGAATAGTGTAATGAGTTAAAGGCAGTTTTGTTTGGGGATCTACGAAAGTAGGTGAACTGTTTGCTTGTAATCATCACGTATTTGCACGGCACCTTAAGTGGGATAATATTATACTGTGTTTACTATCTACAATTATAGCATTAATACTGTTGACATAAGATAATTTATGTTTAGACGATCTAAATTGTAGTTTCTAGTACATCATGGCATTTGAACAGAGAAACAACAAGCGTTCTTGAAGTTCGCAAAACGGCTAAAACCCAAAAATAACACTTTTTCAAGTTGAATTAATTCCCAGAAAATTAAGTCGCGGCTAAACGAAATCCTCGAAAACTTTACCGTAAATAATATTAACGGCTGTCACCGTAATGCTCAATTGACTTCGGTAAAACAGATTGAAGTTAAATTAACGGAAACGAAGTTGTTTTGGACGGTTTGGTCTCGTTATATTCGTATTTGGCGCCTTTTGGACTGCGTGTTAATTCAAATGCCCATCAGTATTTTTTTCTGTTTATTTATTTTGGTGTTTCAAGAGCCATGCTTGCGAACGTCATAGTTTAAGCGCTAGGAAAAGAAAAGTCGGGGCTGAACATTGAAATAGTTCAAAGCTATATACTCGTAGCAGTGCCGTAACATACGGCTTTAAATGTATGTTGTTATTTTATCGTCAAATTATTTTAAACAAAAATAGCTTAACTTTTTTGAGTCCCTTGAGCCAGACAAACGACCTCTATAATTATAAATAGTACACGCTCTAGCAAAATCTGTTAATTTCTTTTCTACCCAATAATTTCGTTTCAATTAACCCTAAATCGACGATTTAGATTTTACCACTTTCTTGGAACAAAAGGCGACTTTTTGATTTGCTCCACTTAGGCACTACAATAAAAAACTTTTGTTCATAACTTGAATTTCGGGCCTCTCAAAAGGTATTAGCGAAGGTTGACCCAGCGTTGAGAGCTCACGTTTCAAAAAGCCTTTCTCACAAAATTCAAACAATAGAGGCGAAAAAAATCCTTTAAATACACGTCCATTTTCCACCCACTTCTAGAAAGATCTCAAGCCATACACTTTGAACGAACAACCTTATTTCTAGAGAGATATTTCGTCTCACAATTTCACGGCTACAGCGCTGCAAAGATCGTAGAAATGCTAAATTTGGCTGTCTGAAACAAAACAAGAAACAGCTGGAACTGTCTGAATAAGTTAATTAATCAAGCGGAACGCTTGTTGGAATCGTAGAAACTGTTTTCAGGCACGTTTTTGGAATGTTAAAACACGAAGACTACTATATACACATACATATTTCTCGTATATTTATGCAGCAAAACCATTGTAAGAAACTTCTAAATTTATTATAAACGCACAGTATAATAGCATAACTTATCATATAATTTGTACAACCATATTTTTCTTCAATTTTAGACTTGTTTTCTCTTGTATATTAAAAGTAAACATTATTAGTAGTTTCATTTACCAGAATCGTGAATTACAAGTTTGCATATTTACCAATAAGTTACTTTTAATTATGTACCTAAGCATTTTAAGGTAGTAGTTTATTATTACCCTGTAGCCCAACAATACAACAAAGATTCGGAAAACCAGACAACATTCACAACTTATACATACAAGTAAAGAATACATAGCAGGTCCGACTGTTCTAAAAATAGCGAACCTTTTTAAATCGCGCGCATATAAGAGCCGTCAAAAGGTTGTGGTCATGGCATAAGCTCCCCACTAAGAATAGAGAGAGCCATCTTTTAACGTGTGGGTGTTATTTATTCCAAGAAGGCTTATATACAACACACAAT
Source organism: Anticarsia gemmatalis (assembly GCF_050436995.1). Lineage (NCBI taxonomy): Eukaryota > Metazoa > Arthropoda > Insecta > Lepidoptera > Erebidae > Anticarsia > Anticarsia gemmatalis. Next base: position 8,272,822 of record NC_134760.1, read on the forward strand.
AGCTATAATGATGTGTGTTAGAAAGAGAAACCACTATTAATTCAGTTATTTCGAAGACTGATTTAAGTCAATCACAGTTTTTTGATGACAAATCTAGCACAGATTTGTATGTAATGTATGTCATTGTTTTATCTCTAGTCGAACTTTGTAGTTTAGATATGCTCCATGAAAATGACTTCCATTCAAATTCTAAACAACACTCATTAAATTTTTTCCCAATCTTCGAAAAAACAACAGCACACGCAACAAAACAGTATTACAAAAACAGTAAGTAGGTACTACATTATCTTCAGACTTGTGAAAATAAACCAAAGATTATAAGAAATATTCTCCTATATCTGCCATAAAAACTATGGCACGCAATATAAAAGTTAACGACTTGAAGTTATATCGTATTATGGAGGCAGTAGAAATAAAATCAAGTAGCCGAGAAGGTCACTCGGACCCCTCATTATTATGGGACCACTGAGGAAAGTTTACAAAACGTGACTCTCAAATACAATTGGGATATAAACTATTTTTAGAGGGCTGAGAAACTTTAATATTGAATAGATTTTCCATCTGCGATTTTTGGCTATTCTTAGGGTTGTGTAAGAAAGGATAGTTTTTTAGTTTAATACGTACATAATATCTATAATATGTATAATGTGTGTAGAATACATACATGTTTGCCATCAATTGGTTATGGTGAACTGTTATTTCCATAAAATTGGAGACAAGCCTATTGCTATTTACTGTGCATTTTATTAAACTTCGAGCTACTATTGAAAATAATCAATATGATTTAGAAAAGATCAATTGCGTTTATACACTAACCACGGTGGCAGTTTAGAAAATTGTGTTACTAAAATATAGGTTCAATATGTAGTATATGCCCACGCCACACAATAGAAAATGTTTAAAAAATACAGACGAGCCTTAATTAAATTTATATTCGTGTGAAACTCCACCAATATATTTTCTAGTCTAGTTGATTTTTCCCCAAAAATCAACACGGTTTATAGTTAGCGGGGTAAAAAATACTTTTTGTGGGAAATATTTCCCTACATTGTGACAATACCCCTTGACCGAAAAGTGTTGACTTTTGAGTACCATGTTGACTTTATTCCGCGGTTCAATCAAACCCAATAAAGCTGATTGTAAGCCGCCCATTGTCCACGATATCAAAGGAAATTAAATCAATAGTGTCGTATTAATTAAGTGTCCACTATGTATAACGGGGCTTCAGTTTGATATTGTGGTAAAGTATTTAGTTTCAGAGTAGATACTATATCAGTTAAGGGTGCTCTTAAATATTGTAAAAAATAAAGATCATTTAAAGTTCTTTTACGACGACGGCGATAATTCAATTTCAATTCAACGCGTAAAGGATTCGAAGAGAGGATATTTTTGTACCAAAATTCTAGGAAGTTTCGCAATGAATAGAATGGTAGTCCATAACATACAATATTTTGTCGAATATATCGCTCCTTCAATGCAAAAGGGCCACAACTCAAAAAAAAATGAAAATCGTTTTATTGCAAAAATGACACCTGAACCGACTATATTTTATAGTAAAAAAAAACCCCCATCATTTTTGCTTATCTTATGGCTGCACTGACTTACTGTCCTTTTTGCATTAGCTCACTTTGACAGGTAATGTCAGTGCAAAACAGCCACTTTGTGAGTTGCGCCCGGAGATTCAACGCAAATGATCGTCAGTTGCGTGAAAAAGTGCCACAATCCAAAATACGTCTGTGTTGGGTGCAAAATTTCAAGTAAATGTGATTATATTTTACAATACAAAACTGCCATATTTTGGAAAACGTCCTTTTTGCATTCTAACTATAGTATTTGTTACCATATTTTGTAATACAAAAGTGCCATATTTCTGAAAACGACCGTTTTGCATTCAAACACTAGTATTTGTTATTATATTTTGTAATATAACAGTAGCATATTTTGAAATACGTCCCTTTTGCATTAAATTATTGTGGAATAAATAATTATTTTTAACATGCTAGAATGGGAAGGCCATAAATATGGCCGTTTGGCATGATAATAATTTTAGTTTTCGTTAAAATTTTCGAAATAAAATTTAACATTTTGATGCAGGGAAAGGCAAGGGGGGACCCTTCCCTTTCAAATCGCCCTTTTAGCGGCAAGATCCGACTAGTCCTTTTCAAATGCGTCTAGGTCATTCCGCTATCTCCGTTTAGGTCTCCTGCGTCTGCGATGACCATCCTCTGGCATCCAGTTGGTAGATATGCGGGCCCACCTTTCCCGATGCATGCGGATAATGTGGCCGGCCCAGTTCCATTTCAACCTGGCGGTCTTCTTCCCTAAATCGGCTATGCGAGTTTGGGAGCGCAGTATAGAATTGTGTACTGTTCTTCTTACATCTGATATACTACGCTCCATTTCTCTCTGGAAAACCTTCGGTTGCTACTTTTGGTTTTCCGTAAGGGACCATGTTTGGGCCGCGTAGGTTAGGACGGGTAGTATAAACATTTCGACGAGCTTCCGCTTTAGTGACAGTGGAAGGTTACCTTTCATCAGCTCTTTCATGGACCAGGAGCTCTTCCAGGCACTTGTGACACGTTTGTCCAACTCTTTGTCCCGTCGGTTGTTAAAAGAGGTTATCTGGCTCAAGTAAGTGTACAAGTCGACATAGTGTATGACGTGCCCGCCTACCTCGAGCCTACGTTTCGTGTTGTTGGTCATAACCTGGGTTTTTGTACGGTTCTTACTTAGTCCAATCTGAAGGCTTGCCGTGCTCAGATCTTTGAGCATTGATTCGAGTTCCAATGCAAAGGAAGAGAAGAGGACAATGACGTCTGCAAAACGAAGGTTTGTTAACTGTTTGCCACTAACAACAATGCCTTTTGATTGCCGCCAGGCTCCTGAAAATTTTTTCGAGGGTGCTGGTAAGCAATTTGGGAGATATCGGGTCTTCCTGTTTCACGCTTCTTTAGATTTTGAGAGATTGTTGTATATTGCTTTGATGAGTTTGATGTATGTAGCTTCGATTCTACATAGTATCTTTAAGAAGGTCTTGGTTATGGAGTGATGATTCTATCGCGGAATGACTGATGCTGCCAAAAGCTTTGGAATAATCCACGAATGCTAAATATAAAGGTTTATTAAACTCATAAAACTTTTCTATTATCTTATTTTTTTAATACTCCTGCTGCACTCATTCTACCCATTGATTGATGATGATGATTGATGTTTAATTTTACTGAATAATGAAAGTTACGCACAAAGTTGATCTTTATTATATTACTTACTTAATAATAAGTAAAGATTTTTTAATTTAGATTGTTTAATACAATGTTTTCCTGGTGTCTATTCACTTATGGTTTTATTTACTAATAAGATTTAACTTTTTGATACGGTTTTTTACCAAAAAATTTACAATAAACCGTTTTTATTTGCAAAAGTGTGTTTAATTTTTGACATATTTTTCATGATATTGGTTCAAATTTTGAATGCAAAACGGACTTATATGCTTTTTTTTCTTAATAGGTAACAGCTATTACGAAGTTTATATTGTAGACAGATAGAGCTAAAAAATACGCATCTAATGATATATTAACATCTTATATTTAATTAATAAATATATAAAATATTGTAAAAAAACAGTTTCAAAAATTTGTTTTGGCTCTCCTGTAAAATTTATAGTTTTCGATTTGTGTCCCTTTTGTATTCAAGGAGCGATATGTTCTTCTTGAACCCCTGTTTCCCACTAAAATATATTTAAATCTACCACACGAGTACAGCAAACATCTCAAGAACTCTTCATTTCGTGATTGTCTAGTGTCGCCTTGACATCGCCGTCGAGTTGGCGCCAAGTGGTCAATGAAACGAGTTGCTATCTAACTATCTACATGTATTGCAGTACATAGTGCAGAAGACTTTATTGTTTTCCAACTACTACAATTTACTTTGGATTAAATGTTGTTTTGTTGTGGTTTTCTTAAGATCATATTGTACGGTGCTTTTATGTCGAGCTTTGTGTGACAAACCATAGAAGTGTGAGGCACGTCAGGCAGCCCCAAACAAATGCACTAGATCCAGAAATATTCCTGTTTATGAAATTGCAAATCTATAGGTAACAAAGCGTCACAATTCGTTAAGCACAGTGTATACAATTTGTAATTTAATGAAAATATGTTGGAAAGTTAACGCGTAACTGAAATGTTTCAGCATTCATTTGTTTACAGGCTCCTATAATTTTTCTATCGCTTGAATAAACATAAAACTGTTTTCTTATTTTTAAATCAATTTAAAGTAAAACTTTAAATTGATTTATTTAGTATACCTTAGATAATGTTTATAAATCAATTTCGTTTTCTGCCAAGAATTCTTAGATATAGTCCAGAGCAAGAAAGTTAATGTCGTACAACTTATAGAAGTGTGATTTACTACTTAAAATAAAAATTCTTATGTAACTTAGAACAACCTTCCATCAGCTATAACTGACTGACGCGCACGACTCTAATCACGCGAAATTTGAATAAAATAACAAGAGTTGATTACTATATGTTTCAAAAACTTTGCATTTATATTATAAAGTAGGTAAAGTATACCATACGTACAAGCCTATAGTATAAAATCTATACTTACACAGAGTGTATTACGGGCACTATCTCATGACATTGAGCGGCACATTTCGTCCCGACATAACACGTGGCCATTTTGCGTTCGGCTCAAATGCGTTACGTGAAACGACGCGTGACAGATACGTCACAATATTTTTTGCGGCAAAAATGTTGAAGGAAATTTAGTAAGACATGCTTTCTTGGTAAAAGTGTTCGCTGCTTTAGAACAAGTACGATGAGAATCTCTTAAAGTGGTAGACATAGAAATTATCTTCATATTGTAACTTAGTTCAATAGAAGAACAGCTTTCAGGGAAGGTTCATATCTGACGGAACATGCATCGCGTATTATTGGTCGCGTAACGCCAGAAAAGACAAATATATAGATAAACACTTGACCGTTCACACGCAACCGATGATGTGTCGTTGCAAATCCCATACTATTTAGGCTACGCCCGACGCATCTTCCGTCAGATGTGAACCGTCTCTAAATGTAAAATTATTCACCTTATTTAGGACGACTTTTATTAAAACTAGTAACTTAAACAGGGTGTCTTTGTTCAAGTAATAATTTTAAAGATTATGACAGATTATTCATTCCATCCTAGGAGTTTTATACGCCAATATTGTCTTAACCTCTTACCAAAGCATTTAGCATTCACCTACACTTTATATTTGTATACAGCCCTCGATCTTTGAGACAAGTATTCGACTTTTATTCGTAACTGATAAGGGCGTGCGTCAATATCGGTTCACCAGTAAATTGACAGGCGTATAGGCGTTTAGTACCTTATATTGTATGTCTACGTCACAGCTTAACATTCGAATACAAATTTCTTTTCTACATTATTTTTGAGAATTGAATGTAACTTAACGTAACCTTTGGTTATAAATAAATGTTTACGTACTGATAATAAGTGTCAAACCTCTAACTGCCTGTTGCAAGTTTACACCGCAACTATTTCCTCGATTTCGATGAAATTTTGCACAGTTATAGTTAATGACCCATGGAAATATATGCTTCTTGTTCTCACGTTAGTGGAGCCGGTCATCGATTGTTACAAAGTTGGCTAGCTAATAAAATTTAAGTATTTATGTGAAAAGCATGTTTTTTGTTGCCACAAATCTAAATTGCAATGTACATATATGTAATAATAACATTAAAATACCGAAAGAAATGTTAAGATCGTATGCAGTAGTTTTCTGTAGTTTCTACTCCCTCCCACGAGACAAAAATTACCCTATGTACTATATACATAATACACACGTTTGTATGTCACTGCAAAGTTAGATTTAGTAAAAGCCTCTCAATCAACTTTGATGATATTTACTTCCAAAGGGATATCCTTGGTTCTTTTCAGATATTCATATGAAGTCTATTTTGTATATCTAAGACTCAAAGACGAGGTCGCTCACTGAACAAAAATAACGACCGAAATTTCATTCACGACATTGAACGAACTTGAAAAGGTTTTATTCGTTTTGTCATCTCTCACACGTAGAGATTTCGGTTCTTTATGCGTCACACCTTTTTACATTGAAGACATGTGAGACCTTTACTTAGTAAGAGCTTAGTGCTGCAGTCCTAAAAGACTTTCTTTAGAAATTATGTTACTAGTATTCTTACAAATATACATACAATATATGTATATAATGGTTATGTGACGTCCAAAGGAATTTCACAGTATTTGATAAATTTGTGACGATAGTTTTTATTACTTGATGAAAGACATCCTAATAAAGTAAACGTTTATACATAAACTATTTTGTAACATATAAAAAAAATCTAGTCTTATCAGAAACGCGTCATAAAACTGGAAATAAGGCTTGAAATTACGTCTCTCAGAATTCCGTACCATACGTCCCTTATCCTTCAATTACTCAGTTGAATCCACGTCAATCGTGCGAACCATGCATGTCATGTCCATACGTCCGGAGTTACCGAAAGTGTCCGAATACGTCCGGAAACGTCCGAAGTCCGGATATCTAACGTATTTTATTGAGACCTGTCAATCCCCCAGTCCCTTTTAATTTTCCCCAATCTTGAAGCTATCGACGAAAATGTTTTTTTTACGTCCATTTTTTATGTTAAGGAAAATGCGACGGCCAGGTACAGTTTAACGCGTCGGTGGTAATGTAAAAGATTGAAAGGACTTAAGTTGTATGGGGTAAGAGGTGACAAAACATGGGACAAGGAAGAGAGGGTTGAATTTTATTTATTTTATGGCCCCGAAAAAGTGAGAATTTTTCATGGGCTTTTAACAATGTTGTGCTATTTTAAAAGAAGGTAAGAATAAAACCGCTTATATTTTTACGTTAAATACTATCATATTTACTTTTTCACTCTTTTAAAATTGAAGTGCTCTTTTGAAATTTCTTCATATTTTGTGCGACTCTACTGGCAAATGTTATAGAAGCTGACAGCTTCTGAGTAGTAAATAGATTACGGTTTCCTTCCGGGAAATAATAAAATTAAGGCTCCAAAAATACAACCCACACTTGATTGATAGATCCTTCCGAAAAAATATTATATAAGCCCGTCAGCCTTTTATTTAACATATTGTTGTTGACAATATGCCTGATTAACATAAATTATGGCTGTGCATAGTAGCCATACATTCATACTTAATATGGCGCCTGTTATCCACGACGGTAGCGGCAGATGCGTATTACACTCATGATTCGCCATTAATAATGTTATTCGGGAGGCAAGCACATTGCGACGTTATTATACTTCGGGGCTCATTAAGAAATATTCTAACATAATTTGAATAGTACCTTGCTCAACTTGCGAATCGAACCGGAGAACTCATGATTACCAGTCGGAATCACTACCGTCCGTGCCATAGAGGTTCTCCATATCCAAGACAATCGAATTAACCAGTGTAGACGTATTTATTTATAATACAAGTAAAGAATTTTCTTTATGTATTTTGCTGAATGTATTCATCAAAGTACTTAAAGAAAATTCCGAAACCATCTGTAAAACGTCAACAAAATCTAAACCATAAAAGTCACATGTTACGTATTTAAAATGTATTCAGGTTGGCATTTTCGCAAAACAAAACCTCATTATGTGGCGTCGACCTCGCCACGAAATGCGGGGGCACGCTCATTATATGGATATGCATAATTATAATAGGGTTTGTGATTGTACGACGACATAGTAAAGAAAAACAGAGACGGCGACGGGATAAGTCTCGAGAGAATTCAATAGAAATTTTGTGTGGAGTTCGTTTCGAGTTCACAATTTAGGTTGATGGTTTCTGGGTCACCTATCCAAAAGCAACCGATGCAGTGAGATTTAGGTTAGAATTTGTTTGCCCGACAGTGCATTCGTAATAAAATTAAAAGGAAAACTCTTTTGGCTACATTTAATATACTTACATAACTACGAAATCTATCTGAAACTATGAAACCCAGCATAAAAATTAACGATGTCAATGAAATCTAAAGACCAGTAATCACCTAGACCTATAAATCAATGCATGGAGTGTTTTAAAACACCCGTATCAAATTAAGTCAAACAGAGCTGTGTTACTGTATCCTTTTAACTACAACCATTATTCATTGGCATGTAAGAAGCTCACTTTTAGTACAGCCTACGTCCCGCTAACGCCATGCGGATGTGTGTGTAAGAAATAGTCGAGTTCTAGTTCAAGGTCGCAATTAGCCTGGCCAAGGCCACAACGATAATACCAAAGGACATTAAACGATCCCATGAAAGCCACTGCAATGATAATTAATTATACAATACGATTACCGCCTTTTGTAGAAGAAAATGTATCTAGTAAATAAATCAAGGACATAGTCAAAGGAACATTTACCCTTGTAAAGGTCCACTTTGGACGACTACTGAACACTTTTCATTTTGCTTTTCGTTATCTCACGTAACGTGTGATCGGCATAACATGTTTTCCCTCAAAACCATAATGCTTTACAATTGGTCGCCTGACTAACATTAAACCACCTTAGCAACAACTACTCCTAACTAACTACTGGACTCTTACGTCCCTAAAAATCACTAAACCAGAAATAACTATAACATTTTCCACTGACTAAACCCAAACTAGCGCTCAAAGCACTTTCAACGTAAGGCCTAATGCAAGTCAAGTGAGTTCATTTACACGGAAAAATCCTTAATCATGGTTGTACCGTACTCTAATAAATGGTTAGAGGTTAGAGCTGAACACACAGAGAACGGGAGCGTGTTGGGACGTTTTCTACGCGTGGGCCGCGCGGTTCATTGTCGTCGAACACATCGGACGTGGCGTACTCTGCCATTTCAGTAGTAGCTACATATGCAAAAACCGTTTCCTTTTACATACACACTCTTACATTGCATAGTTGGCTATCAGTCAAATCAGCTACTTTTTATGATATGTCAAAAACATTTTTTTGTATAGAAATACGGTGTAGTGACGTCACAGTGTCGTATTTTCGTTGGTATGAAATGAGTGCCTAATAAAATGTTTCAATTTGTAATTATTACGATTTCAACATTATTTAAGAAAAAAACTACATAGCCTGAGAATTTTGGATGAACCTTTAACGCGTACAAGTTTAATAACTTTTCGTTAACCCAGTCAACTACCCAAGTAGATCCGCAGTACTCTCGCTCCGAACCGCGGCCGTGTCGCAACCGCGCTGTATGTGTCTTGTTCTTAATGGTGTTCGAACATTGACATGACGTGGCAAGATTCACAGATGGTGAAATACGAAGACTGCTTGTTTATTTTATACACGACAGTTTCAGCTTTTAGAGGAAAGGTTTTGAGATTAATGGGAACATTTTTTCTTTTACTTAAAGTGTTTTAGAAAGTAGTCGTTTTGAGAGGGATGTTATGAGATAGATTTCTATGAGTGTTCCATCATCTAAACTTGAGGTCATTTCCAAATAAAATGTATCTCAGGGGATATTTTACTTTACTCCTACTACAACTCTTCTACTAGGACTCCAACGAGTGAAATACAAAAGCCACTCGCACAAACAAATCAATGTGTATTTAACACGAGTAAATAAATGCATTTACCAGGCGTAATAATAATATTTTATCGTATCGATATAATTTTCATATTACCACTTAAACTGCGAGCAAGAAAAACATTAAAAGCGACCCCACATATGCCTTCAATGCTAAAATACGGATCAAACCATCTTCTCTCCCTCACTTAACATAAAGAACTTCTTTCAAACATTTATATGGTAAAGTTTACGAAACATACTTACTTTAACCCTCTATCAGCTCATATCTATTCAATACGTACATATTATCCGCTAAATGGGAGAAAAGGTTCCGAATAAACTCACGATTAACATAATCCAATTTTGGTTTCAGTCAGCATCATATGCTATACCACAAGTCTATGTACAAAGACATTACTGAAAGAAAAATTCTGGCATTTTCTACCGTGATCTTTGAAATAAGTGAAAATGAAAGTTTGTGGTTATGTATGTGACTGTTGATCGTAAGGTCTCGATTTCGATTAATTAGTCAGTTAAAGTGTTATTTGTATTATATAGTATTCTCAGTAGACGCCCGTGGTTTGGTAGCATGCCCTGTACGTGAGTTATGAGTTAGGTCAGGTGCCTACGTCTCCTGACATCGTTTTAAAATTGTAAATGTTGAAAAATGGGAGTATTTTTTCCATCTCCGATTATACTTTTAGTATAACCGGTGTCAAGATGTGTATGTAGGACAGCATCACATGACACGCAAGTTTAATCTACACCACAAGTATAGGTAAGTATGTACAAAGGAATTACAGTGAGAAAAATTCTAGATTTTTCCACCGTGAAAGTTGAATTAAGTAAAAATGAGAGCTGTGAAACGGGTCAAAGGTTAGAGTCCTTATGTTCAATTATTTTGAGAGAACTACTCGAGCTTTGCCAGTAAACGAGTGTTGGTCAGAACTGAAATCCTATTACGGTTGGGCAGGTTTTTTGCAAAATAAAATACCTATTCCCTAAAATTCCTTGTCCATTGAAATCGAAGCAAATATAATATTTTATTCTGATTGATATTCACAACTTACTGTCTAAAGTTCTACTAAACTTTTTTCTATTTTATATTATAAAATTGATGTTCAATGTTGTATACAGGCTGACTTAATGACAAAGGTATTTCTAACCACCTTTTATCGTTACTTCACTGATGTTTTCACTTAGTTTACTGAATTAGGAACCCAGCTGGCCAAAGGTGAGGACCGCCAGATATCAAGGTAAAATAGGTTTAAAATGGAGAAATAAGGATTCAATAAAAACATGAAAACAACACATTTGATCATTCCCAGTTTTCTCATGTCCCGTTAAAAGTAGAACACGTCTGTCTGTCTGTCACAGTTAGTTTCTGAAATGAACTGACATAAAAATGTGGGCAGTGGAGCTGAGAATGCATTCCGATAACTGGTATGCAATGTAAGATTTTTATTCAAGTATATTGACTATGGTGAAATAATTTTAGTATTCGCAACTCGTATGAATAGAAGAGTTAGTGTAGGTAAGCAACAGTCACTGACTAGATTAACCTTAATTTACAAACAACGGACAAAAAGCATAACCAGACCCGAAAAAATAGTTTGTGGATCGCACAAATATTTGTTGTTCCACGTGGGAATGGGACCCACGATTTTCAGACCGGGTGATAATAGCCTGACAAACACCTTAACTACTGGGCCACGAAGGTTTTAATTTCAAAATAATACACTAACATTTTCTAAGCTCCTAAAACATACGTTTAAGTTTCAACTTACAGTGCCTAACGTTACTAAGTAAATTCTAGAGAAAAGAAAAGGCTGTAAACATAATTAATTGGGTTAACTTTAAGCCAGGCTTGTTTTAAATAGAGGGTGACTCGAGAGTAATAAAAACGAGTTAGGAGTAAATCTTTTCAAGTTGGAAAATATAATCTTATTAAAAAGGCATGAAAGCTGCTTTAATAAGAAAAATAGACGACATTATATTTCTGTAAAGAAAGCTAGGGGGCTCGAGTTATTGAATGTGGAAACGGAGAAATGTTGCTAAATAAGTTTAACTTAAAAGTATTACTTTTACCTACAAGAAAAAATATTTTTTGACGGCTTACGGCCAAACCTTTTCAAGATTTTTACCAAAACGATATCGAAATCTGGAATTTTGTGTTATATTAAATTTACTACTTTAACAAAAAAAGACTACAGAGTGAAGCGACCTTCGAGACCCTAGAAATCAACGGACCACAGTCATTGCCAAATTTTCTTTGATAAAAATATAATCCATATTATTATCTTATTCCATTTGTTAGGCCTATTTATAACAATTTTCAATTATTTTATAAACCACGTGTGCTAGATACATTTCTTCAACTTTAATATTTTACGCAGAAATTAAATCCAAAATCGATACGAACGTCCTTCGAAGCTGTTTTAAATCTTAAAGGTCGTAGGACCCTCGTACAAGGATTATTCATATATCATTTATATTACTTACAAACCTCCAATTTACAAAATGTAGCCAAAAAGCACTTAAATAGCAATTTAAATACAGTCAATTTATCAAATTTACGTTTCATTTGCGATCCAATTTACGAGCAATAGTATTTTCATTTAAATTAATGTTAATCTATACGTATGGTTAATGAATCTGTAAATTTATTGAAGATTATTCAGCCTTCATATAAGTATTATAATATATATTATGAAGACTCTTATCAATAAAGACTGACCGTAACCAAAGTCGTTTAAGCATTCGTCTCACATGTGGTCAAGCGTTAAATTCTTATGTAACCCGCTAACAACTTTCTAAGTAAGAGTTAATATAAAAGTTTGTATTTAAAAATATATCACGTCTATCATAGTCCATGAAAATGATGGAAAACTACTTTGTGAGTCACAATTCACAATTTAAAAAAATGGAAGGGCCCCAACTCGGTCCTGTGGTATCTCTCTCTCTTCCTGACTCTCATGAAATAAGGCCCCGCGTCGCCTGTTGTTAAAATAAATGGATTTAATATCATTAAATTGCAAAGGTTACAAAACCATATTTCAGTCACGAATACAAAGTGCACATAAAGTCGAAATACCAACATTTACATACGAATACAACGAATACTTTGTGTGACAATGAAATCTACGACAGCCGGCGCAGTTACCATTATTTGCACCAGACGCAACAACAAATAAATATTCACAGTCATTGTAGAGCTCCAGTAGCCAACAAGAGAACAATAATCAGGTTTTAATTTAATCTGTAAAATGCGACAAAAATTTAACCTAATTAAGTTTAAATTGATTTTGAGAACGATTTTGAACACGTGTAACGCTTTGTAATCGTATTTGAAACCGGATAAAAATGAATAACCGGATAAAAGATGGGCACTCTTGTGCCTCTATTTTAAATGTGATAATATCAAATGACAGTGATAATATCTAGGAAAAGAAGAGTACTGCAGAGCAATTCTGTACAGTCGGTACTGTGTAGTACTGTGAGTTTGACATTTAAAATGTACTGTCATAATATAGTTTCTACGATGCCTGCTAGAGGCGCTGATCAGATATTGTCTAGCCGGTTGTCGGTAGTTGATAGTTGGAGACAATCGAGAATTGATCGCATGCTATTATCGAGCCAGTTATCGAGTCTCGTCTCGAACACTGATCTTCATGGATGGACATGATTGTACAAAAATACTTAATCACGCTTAGTAAGTAATCTCCTAAAATAAAGGGACTGTAATCCGCACTTTCCTTTACAACTTGTGTAGGAAGAAATAACACTACCCATAAAACAATTCAAAGAAATTAACGAAGTCTTTCAGGTAAGTTAAGTAGGTAAGGTCAAGGAAAGTAGATCCCATCCTCGTGCAAACGACGTTAATAAATAGTAAGAAGAGGAACAAAACGAAACTGCCCAACACCTCGTTAATCTACTGAGGGCTTGAGCCTCTCATTTCGATACAAAAAGAGTTTTTCTTGTCGGATTTTTTGTAAGGACTATTGGGCTTTGATCGGTGGACTTCTAGTACTACTCAATTTGCTAAGCAAAGTTGTAATTAATGCTATTATGTACGCTGTATGACTATGAAAATCTATGTGAATATGTTTGTGTATAGATTGTGATTACGTTGTTATACAACTTAAAACGGAAATGAAAATATAGGCAACGTTAAGTAAAACTAGAAACCATTTCTATTGTTTATTTTTGTTCTATGACTGTCTCAGACTTAGTGGTACGAGTTGTAATGTCAGCAACTGCCGATTTCGAAGGATGATTCCTAATTTCGACTGAACGAATTCTCTCAGAAACAATTAAATAGGACCCCTTGGTTTCTTTATTTGCGACGTTTACGTGCCATAATGTGCCGCCTAAAAGTAGGGTATCCTAAAATATGTTATCGTAGTCTATAAACTTGTTTAGTACCTAACTAGCTAGGTTGATCACGCACTTTTGCTAGTTCATACTCTACTACAAAGAACGTAGTGTTCATTGTAGTAGAGTATGAACTAGTAATTTCTATTTTCTATTCTAGGTAAGTATGAATAATTTCATATTTAATTGTTAATTAAAGATTTTATTTATTACTTCCACGTAATAATCATCAAAAGTCATACAATACAACTGGTATAATTTGATAAAACGCGTGCAGTATTAAAGTCAGCCTAGAACAGATATAACTTAGCTGTCACATACATGATTTTGGAGAGATGCCAAGTGGGCGATTACTTGTATGTGCTTCAAGTATTTGGTTAGTATTGAGTTTAAGACCCCGTTTGGTTTGGAACCTTTTGAGTGCTTACTGTCCTTTGTGTGGACAATTGTAGTACAAGATATATGCTATGTAGTATGTTATAATATGTGTTGGTAAATATTGATTCGCTAGAGTAGTACTAGGACTAGTTCAATGTGTTATAAATGGCGTGTAGCTATGGTTTTGAACCAACATTGATGCCTTTCAGAAGTTGTATATATGTCAATGGCTCAAATCATGGCTCACAGTCGTGTTTTAGACACATTTGAACTAAGGTGAATTCGGAAGTAAACTATAAACAAATTCCTTATATTGCAATTATTGTACTTAGAATGACGAAAAAAATATTTATTCCTCAAATCTATATTTTGCTTCCTCATTAAAACGATAAATGTTGCTGCAGTGTCAGAAGGCGTGATTGGGCGCTCAAAGCCTAGATAACTATGGTTATACAAGCAAGCAGCGGCGTAATCAATAAACTATTAAAATTTACTGCCATTTCAGTAACACTAAATAATAAAATACAATATACATACGTCATTCTAGTTCTAAACATAAACCATCAAAACAGCCTATAAATCGTCTGAACTGTTTCAAACGTAAGCAACTTTAAACTCTATTTCTAAAGTAATAAAGTTAAAACTTCAAAGAACATAAAACGGGAATTGCATTTTTATCCTAAATTGTACTTCGCCTCGGTTTAGAAACGGCCGATAAATTGCAATAGAATGGCTATGTATCGATTATGGACCTAATACGGTCTTTGCTTGAAGATTTACGATTTTTAGCTGTAGTATTGGAAAGTCTTTTGAGAATTGAATTTTATGAAAGGCCAGTATTCTCTTGGACAGCTTTCTTTGTTGTTTTGGTCCCTTTTGTTCTTTAATATTATTTACTTATTTCAATAATCAAATTAACCTCAAATTTTCCTAAAGTAGCCCGTTCTACGGTAATTAAGTTTTTTAACATGCCTCTCGTAGCAACGAATTATTAATTTAATGTCGGGTTTTGCACAAATAATGGCGATATCCGTAAAAACTATTTGTTCTAATCATTTTTTTCTGGATGGACGCATTCATCATCCCTGACCTCAGTAACAGTGGAATAGTGGTTTCCCTTATTACAACTCCAAAAACCGTTGTATTCATATAATCAACATGCCATATTACATTTCATTGCTAATTTTCCACGGCAAACATAAAGGTATGCAGTCTTTTGTGTCTAAATTACAATAAAACCTACCAAAATAGAATTCCTCGTTCTAAAATGGCTTTACACACTTGGTAACTGTTCTCTTATTCATTTAAGAACAAACTGGCTCCTGTATACCTTTGTAACTCAAACATTCAACGTTGAAGTATTCTTTAGACCTTTTCAGGATGAATAGTATGTATACAGTTGCAGTATGTGAGCCTTGCATACAACGTAGAGGTAAGTACTGTGTTTGTAATGTAGAATTTTAGCTGGTGCCTTTTGAAAAATACTACATAAAGTGCAAAAGGACTAGAGGGTCATTTTCTATTTTCTATGGTAAGCTATCCAGTTTACGCAAATTTGTATGGATTGATTTTTCTGCAGTCTATATTGTCGACAAGAGAGCGTTTGACATATCCGATTACTTTAGAAAAATAGTTCTAGTGAGACACGATAGGGGAGCCATTTTTTTTTATACAACTGGTGCCTTGACGGTTTTGGTTAGCACCGACTGTAAACGCGCTGCCTAGCCCCTGGCGTATTCCAAGGGTTTTTAAGTTTTATAATTCAAGTTTTATGTCTTTATTTTAAATCACAGTCTCTTAATTCAATAGACAATATTTACATGTCATATAACCAGTTTTAGTTCATAAAAAGATCGGCCTTTTAAAATAGAAAAATACCAAACAAAACTGAGATTGTTCGTTGTAGTTCAGTACAAACATACTATCAACCAAAATGTTTCTCTACAAAGAGGCTTTCAAATATGAATTCAAACTGTTACGCCGTTGTGTAAACGCAATCGCGAAATTGTTTTCTTGACTGCATTCAAAACATAATTTAGACAATGGTTTATTTACCGTGTGGTAACATTGTGGTTTGTGCTATTTAATTAATTTAGTTTCAGAAATATGTGGTGTAGTAAATTAGTTTTCATTACTCTGATTGTAATAGTTTGTTATATCGTAGGTGTTTTTAATAGTGTCTGTTTATTTTAAAACTGTTTTTGCAAACATTTACCTAAAGAGGGTCGTTTAAAACTGAAATTATGATACATGCTTCGCTCTCATTTCAAAAGGAGAAAAATGCAATGAGACAGTAATTAGTTACTTTTGTGACAATATGCTGAGCTCTATAAATCAAATTTTAACGATATTTTTCTTCAATCAAAAGGCAACCGGCTTTCTCACTTATTTTGAGACATAAAGCATAGACTTTTCACCAATGCATGGTCACTTTACTGTTCTCTATTATACTCTACAACTATACACTATACTACTTTCATTAGTATATACCGTACACTGCCGTTCAGAACCTCAAATATACCGTCAAAGTACAAACAATTAGTAAGTCAATACACCCACACACAAAAACCGTGACTTTTAGACACATTATTCCGTGCCATCTATCTCGTATGCTCAGGGTATTTACCATACAAAGATTGATTGACCTAGATAGTTAATCCCACCGTAAGGCTTTCCCGACCGATGGTAATGGTTTACATATTCATGCCTTACTTTACTAACCTATTTGTTCTGCGGAACTGACTTTGCTAAAAATAACGTGACTTTTGACTAGATTTTGTGAACTTTACGAGAGTATTGCACATTGGATTTAGTTAATTCTTTATTATTGTAAAGTTTACCTACAATGGTGCATTAAATATCCTACGGTACTTTTCTGAATTTGCTTAGTTATTGAAGAGACTTGCTTACTTACAATAAATTTAGTTACCTATTTTAGGATGTCCAAACCATTTACATTTAAAACGGAATAGCACTTTAGACTTAAAAGCGTAGCAAACAAACCATTGAACAGAACAGTTTCTTTCTCATGACAAAAATATTACATTAACTTCCCGGACATTAAAAAACCAATATCAAAATAAATGAAAATCAAACCATTAAAACAAGATAAAGAACAACTAAAGCCTCATTTTGAACTGTAAAAGGTTTCCATAAGTTTACAAAAGGCTGTATAACGAGACAAACCTTTGTCCCGTGTCTTCAACAAAGGAATAATACCTAGTACTGAAATATCATTTCAGTAGAGAATTGATACTGGCAATTTTTTCTTAGAAATTCTTTGTGATATACGTACTTTATGTTTTTGTTGAGGAATGTGAAAATCTCTGAGAAATAGGTTGCCTAAGTCAGCAGTAGTGACTAGCTGTCTACCATAGTAACTCTCTTCGCTTAGAATTCGAGATAATATGAATTAAGTTGGCCGTACATACAATTCACACTCTTACTGTTTTTTTCGTCAATACAATCAGATAATAACGATTTGGACTTAAACTTGGACTAAATTCGGACTAAAATATAATGTATCGGAGTTTTTGCAACGTAATTCAAATAAAATCTTTAGTAGTATTAATATTCCAACAATAAGGCGGAGGCTATCGCACTAAATCTTTTAGTTATGGGTCATTAATTCGCGACAAAATGTGTAGACAAACAAATTCCGATCAATATTTAACGTGCCATGTTATTCAACATAAAATTGTTTATCTAATTTTCTTTGACCAAATTAAATTAGTATTTTATTTCATAAAAACCAGTAAGTCTCTCCCATCAAATATAACTTAGATAGACTTTCAATACATCGATAAGTCCATACACGTTTTCCAATTTATAATAAGCTTATTCAAAATCCCTAATTACGTATACAAAAGGCAGTAAGTAACCTTTTAATAATTCTAAGTAAGAACCTTCTTAGGTCTAGATGTATTGCTTGGAATATACATCTCAATATATTTAAGCTGGTGTGGGAGTAACAAGGCACTGCGGCCCACGCTAGTTTCCTAGATATACGGCTTCGTGCTTATGTAATAGCCAGCGTAAAGAAAAATAGATTTTTGAAAACATTGATGGGTAAATAGATGTAAAAACGTAACGTTATTTTAATGAGCATCAACAATGTACAAGAAATTTGGCCAAGGTGATAGTCATAGCGTGATAAGCCCAAAAAGTTGAGAATTTAATAAAGATGATGATTGCACCAATACTCTTTAAGTCTATATTATCTTTGCATTCAAAAAGATAGTAGAGTTGTAAAGTTGATTTAGACAAGACCACAAGATTGACTAAAATGACTATCAAAATGACTTTTATTTTTATTTTTGCCTACGGAATGGGGAAACTTTCGATCCTTTAAGTAAAACTTTCGATCCTCTTCATTTACTCTTAGCTCTGATTGCATAAAGAAAATGCGATTAGTAATCAAAATACGCTTTTAAAATTTAGATACTGTTATGATAATACTAATTCCTATACGTTACCATGGTTTGATATCCTCTGATTTTGATGTTACTTTAGTAAATTGCAAATAAAACTACATAATAAAATGTCAACCGTGAAAGTTATCAATCAAAGTATATTTAGTTTCAATTTACAATGTACGCAAAGTACGGTCTGATTGGAAAATGAAAGGAAAACAAAGCGAACAATCGACTAGCGCTCATTTCGTCGAGAATTTACAACTACAGCTGATGTTTTAACGTTTCTTCATTATTTAATAGTTTTGTATTATTTTAGTTGATGAAATTTAAAGCTGTATTATTACAGCGCAGATATAAGCAAACCATTCGTCTCTCACGTATGTCGTTGAAGCTCCGAGCCCATTATTCTAGAACATTGATTACTCAGTAATAGAGTTTACTAGCCCATGGCGAAACACCACCGAATTTCCGATGCTTTGTGTGCATTAAAAATAATTGTTATTCGTTTTAATAGTGATTAAAAACACCGGCAGAAAATTTCGCATGCGTCAACCGCACTTGGTGAGCGTGGTTAACATGGACTCAAGACCTAATGCGTTTTCAATCCTGGGAGGGGACCCTTGCCCAGCAATAACACAATACTTTATAATTAATGTTGGCTATACAGGATTTACCGACTTGATATTTAGAAGTATAGTATAGTTTAATACCAACGAGTTCAAGAGCCTTATTTACTAGCCTTTTAAATATTCATAGCAAAGCAAGCCGTCTTCAGGTAAACGTTAACTTATAAAAGCACACTAAAAGCCATTTTAGACTACCAACTACCTCTCTATTTATTAGAAACTTAACTTCAGTAAATTGGTGCAACTAATGTAAGTTCTTGTTAGGTATTCCTCAACTCTCTAAAGTTCCTAACTCACTTTATTCTAGACAGCCAGTGGACCAATTGATAGTTTCGTCTTAAAAACTTCTTTGGACATCACAGAGAATTT
Source organism: Anticarsia gemmatalis (assembly GCF_050436995.1). Classification (NCBI taxonomy): domain Eukaryota; kingdom Metazoa; phylum Arthropoda; class Insecta; order Lepidoptera; family Erebidae; genus Anticarsia; species Anticarsia gemmatalis. The sequence continues at coordinate 8,292,535 of NC_134760.1, forward strand.
TCCGAACCCATTATTTGAACTCAGAACTGTCAGTCTTTCGTTTTCTTTTTATTAGCGACCAGCATTGAATGAACTTTTCTTTTTTTTTTTGTTCTATTATTATTGGAATTTCGAAAAGCTTGTCAGAATGTGTTACAGGTGTCCAGACATAGTTCGATGCATATTTGAAATTCGAAGTGAAACCATTTTCAAATATTTCTCTTTTTTTAGACTGTCCACCAACACCTTCTGTTTATTTTATTTTTTTATATTAGGTACGTTTGTTTTAAAATTATTTGAACACATCTCTACTATCATTATATCGCGATTGTTCATGAAATTTGCTTATATCTGCTAGAGGACTTTATCCTGAAAAATAACCTATCGTTTACCCAACATTAGACTTCATTGGTTCAGCCGTGTCGCAAACGGACAAATATTATAATATTAGTATTGATTTTCACAAGATATTACATAACAGACATAAAACGGGCAATTTCGTCTAACATGACTTCGTAACATCAAATGCACCTGCCGAGACACCACTTTCAAGGACGTGACTGATTCTACAGAAATAACCCTTCTAAATTTAGTAGGTCACGTACACAACGAACACGTCTCTCATGAGTAGACCAAGTGAAATTTGCCGCGTAATCTTTCCAACGGACCTCAACTGACTGAAAAATCCATTAGTAGCACATGAGTCGCAGTAATTTTTGCTCCGCACTTGTTTTATTTTAAAACTGGGAAATTGTTTTGTCCTGTTTCTAGGTAATTTGGAATTGTGTATTGTTTTAAGTGCCGGTGGATATTTTCACGAATATTATTTTATTATTTTTATTTAATGCTGCAAAAAAATTGTTCGTTCGTTCAAACCTGACCAAGACGGCTCCACCTGAATAATCCACAGGCTTGGCTTTTGATTGGTATCTTCTATTATGCTGCTAAATCATATCTATATCAGTTCAGTCACTTGCACACAAACAAACATAATTTGAGATTTGTAATATATACTATATTACATTTATAGACAATTTCCTTGGACAGTAGCAGCATAAACTTTGTAATGAACAAAGCAAAACCTTTACACTTCAATAAAATCCTACTAACAAAAACACCAACCTGTACTCAAAATAAAATTTGCACGAAAATTGACCCTATCTTCCAATGTCCTCATATCCTTACAATAAGTAACTCAATCAGCCTTCAGTATTAGCCGAATCAGTATTCACTACGGAGCGGTATAAAATACGTAAAAAGACTGTAAATAAAACCTTCTTTAGATGAGAGAAAGAAATAACAATTCCGCCTTAGGCTTGCTACACACATGTTCGGTTCGGCACTTTTGGTTCGGTATTATTTATCGAACAACAAAACTGACTCGGCGTAAATGCACATTTTTAGCTTGTGCCGATCGAGTAGTTCCTCGTCGATCTTCACTATTTGGTTTAAACATTCACCCACGGCGATGTCGAGGGCATTTTTCCCGAACATTCATCTACACATAACAGTAACCGCCCGGCAATGCCGTTTAATGCCGGCCCGAATATGTATGTACCGAGCCTAAAACCCGAGTCTACACACGTACAAAACCCTGCCTCTCTTAGGTATAAAGTATTTGACTACTTCTTTATTCTATTGTGTAAGAATAGACCGCAGAAAACACTTCTATTAGCCATCAAGATTCCAACTAACCTACTGAGGACTGATTTATTATTAAGAGTTACTGTGTCTGCTGTTTTCACAGCCATGTAGTAAGTATATAAGGGTATTTTAAAGAAATATAGCTGCGAGGTACTACATATTATGTATTTCTTGCTATTATTTGCGAACCTTGCATGCTAGGCTACTAAGTTGTTGGGGTATAGTTTTGACATAAATCTAAACCTTGTATCTACCTACATCTATGTATAATAGTTCAAGACCCTATGTGATAGTTTTATACAATTACTAATCTATCATCTGTCTATCATCATCAAAAATAAAAACATGGGCTGAAAACAAACTAAATTAAACATTGAATGCTATAAATCGTTGAAAAAACAGAACAGAGAATCCATCTACTTCCTTATGTATGTCATCATACGACGGCAAGGTATCGTTTGAAACGGATTGAACGGAAATATCTAGTTCCTACGCAAATAGATATACTAGAGAACATAGCTCATTCACGTAATATCGACTTAGAAAGCGAGTGTCGTATTTCCTGGAGTTCTTGTTGCTAATAGGAATCATAGATGAATGAGTTATGTTTGAAAATATCCTGTTGAAATTACTGGAAATAAAGGATTAACATTATGTTATTATTTATTTAAACTAATATTCAACAATGTTTAAAAGCAGACATGAAACCAGGGGCATTTTAATCCCGTTTTTAACAATCCCAAGGTTGTCTGTTGGCTTAAATGTTGTCAATAGTTTTTATCAGATAGGTTATCCGACACTTAAACAGGAGCGAAAGCAACACTGGGACGTAAAATAATATCTTAACTATTGTACTGTATGAAAAATATCTGATAATAATATAAGAATATAATTTACCTAACAGACATGAAAAACCCGTTAAAAAACCGTTGAAGGTCAGAACCTGGTCAAAGACGATTGTCCGAACTTTATAAGATTACCACTAATCGTTTCGAAGCTTATAACAAAATGCTGACATATCGACGCACAGCTTAGACTAATCCTGTTGAGGCCTAGAAACTCAAACCCGTATAGCGTCAGCATTCTATTGCCTACTAAATCACCAATTCTATAGAAAAAACGTATTGAAATCTGTTCAATATTTTTACGTTGCTATACTAATGATATTTATAGTTTTTCAGGAATGGCAGATTCAGAGAAACAAATTACAAATGGCTGGACTGTCGGAAAATAGGAATTGTTAATTTTCGAAGCCGAAAGTTTTTATCAAATGAACAGAGTACTAGTTAAGTAGGCTTAGGTATCAAGTTAAAGATGTATTTTTTTATCTATTTCTAATATAAAAGACTACCACTGCCTCAGTGACATTCGAAGTCGACAATAATTCATCCATTCAAAGATTACATTTCCTATCACAACGAACTATGGACAGTATAAAATTTCATCAGCTATTTTTCGTAATGTCAATCGCTTGCTACTCGATACTACCGAGTGTAGAAATCGCTGTACAGACAGAATACCTCTCGTCCAAACGTAAAATTCTTTATAAAAGTGCACGAGAAAGTCCTTGCATTTACTCTTAATGTTTTCTCTCAAGTTATTAAAGTAAGTCAAGGTAAATGGAGCGTAGCGTCCGTGGACGATAATGTTTAGTGTTACAACAACGCGCGCTGAATTTATCGAACATTCTCTACGACATGTTTAGTAGCGAAATAACTGCAAACATTGTGGTAGTATCGAGAGAAGCTACATACATTGTTTTGTTCTATTCTAGATTTTGCGGAAGCTTTAACAGACAAAAAACGCGTATAACAGATAGTGCCTTATCACATAAGGTTATAAAGAATTGAGACTCGGTTATGACTTTCAAATTATATTTTGTCAGCTTTTACTGTCTTTTTATCAACCTTTAATATTTAACCTTTATTGATGAATTATAAAACTTAATGGCTTACATACTCCTAACAGACAAAATCTAATTTTAAACCAATCGCGTAAGATTATCAACTCACATCAACCGTACTCTTTAATTCCAAATTAACGCATAATCGAACAGCTTGATTATTATCAAGCTGATCCATTATGCGTAAATAAATAATCTATCTAATAGAATTTTTGATATTATTTATCCTCTAATACAAAAATCAATCAAGCTGAACCCACCACCATATAACGAGATAATACAAGCAAGACAGAATGGAAGATCTTGCTAATGGCTCAGGATATCCGTATTCACTTAACAATACAACTGCAAAAGCGAAGCTCGATTCAGTCGACTGACCTACGCAACAATGTGTAATGTTGCTATACTAATATTGTGCACTACATTGTACAAGAGTAACTGGCTGACAATGTTGCTGTATACACGTATGTTTATAGGTGTTAGCTAGAATTCTGTACAATGATATGTAGTGAATATAATTCTATATGCACGCCACAAAGACGTAACAATTAAACGAAGTAGAATCTAGTTCCCAGTAGCAGAACCCGGGTAACTGGGTTGTGGAGGTCAGATAGGCAGTCCCTCCATGTAAAATACTGATATTCAGCTGCAACCGGTGAGACTGGAAGCCCACTCCAACATAGTTTGGAAGAAAGGTTAGGCTTATAGAATCTAGTTCTATTATGTAAACTTTGACATCTAAGTTGATAGCATCTTTTTTTTATCCAATTATTTTAATAATTCAAGCAAAGGCGTATATGAACACAATATATTTTACCAGTTTTAAAGAATCTTAAATTTTATACGCAGATTTTTTGGAGCTTCTAATGGCAGCACTATTCTCTGATATTTTGAAGTTGCAAAAAAATAAGAGCGTTCTATAATTTTCCTTTTAAAAATTCAAATATATTTCCGTAGCCTTTCTGGTACGTAACGTATTAACTAGTACATATTTAGGTAATTAACGGTAGCCGTAATATTATCCAAATATTTACAATATTCAGAACTCTTATACCTAGATTGAAGTAGACGTGTTACTTAATTAGTCGCGTTCCAAATCATATCCATGCGATAATACAGCTACAAGTAAACGCAAACCTAATTAACTCTGTACAACGTGTTATTTGTGTCTTATTACAACTAGAGAATACCGTGACTAAATTATGTGTCAATATTGTGATGAGTGTAATTTAAAAGGGAATTTAATGTTAGACGGTACTTCAATAAAGTTTAAGATAGTGTTTTTAGAAAGTCGCTTTTAAGAATGAATGTCGTGTCGCGATAAATGATATTAACGTATATACAAAGTACAAGTAACTATTTGCAGATTGCACTAATTTGTGCTGTGAAAAAATCGGTCCAACAATCCAGAGTAAGAGGGCAGCAGGTGTATCAACCTCCTAGGCTATATTGTGCCACGTCATCAATGCGTTATATTGCACACCAAAAAGAAAATATATAAATAAGAACAAAATTTATCCACCCACTGCTGGACCAATCAGAAAGGATGACTGAATCTGAAAGAAATTCTGATTCGATAAGTTATGCGACGAAACTCAGCAATGCAAGCTAGAAATATACATTTGGTGCATACAAACTGGTCGATTTAACGAACTAGAGATAAAATAGCTACCATTTACTGGGTTCCAACCAACCATATAATCCTGAAAGATATTTGCATATTATTCGATTGGATGCAGTTAAAAGCCGTTCTCGAAATCCAATTGGTAGTTAAAACTTCACTGCGTTCGTCTCCATTTCTGTTGAAAAGCAAACTCTATGCAAAATTCTGTTCGATGCGGAGTCGCATCAACAAAATTTTGGGGACCTACTTGAGTAACTTTTACTGCGTACATGAGGCGCCCATAGCCAGTTGTGCTCACCGGTCGGTCAACGATTTGTGGGTTAAGCAACCGTTAGCGCGGTCATTCCATAGATGGGTGACCGCATAGTGGTATTTGAGCGGGGCGTCTCCGTGCTTCGGAGGGCACGTAAAAAGTCGGTCCCGGCTGTTATCTACTAAAGGTAACAGTCGTTAAGCCATGTCAAAGGCCTTCGGGCGGCTTGAACAACTTTGACACTAGGTTGATCACTGACCATACGATAAGATGAAGAAGACTGCGTACATATCAGTCGTATTTTCTGCACATAAAAGCTCGTTTGCTTACGTTTGTATGTTTTTGTACTTTCGTATCGGGAATGTGCAGACAGCTGTAAAGTCTTAATTTCTTTTAACTTGACCCTTATTCCAATGGTTAACCATGTAAGTAATTTTTTGAAGCCTGTATGTTGTTAAATGAAACTATAAAACGTACGGTTATATTCCATTAAACACACAGTCTTTGACTGAAGATTAGAAATTCAATTATGTTTCTCTATAATCACAAAAGCATTTTTATAAAAGACAACATGTAATTCTTTTAAATTGTTACTAAGATAATATTTTAAATCGTAAAGTTAACTTAATTTTTCTCTAAAATTAGCTTCGAAATATGTTGAATAAAATTAAATTCTAGTATCTATTTCATTTTCAAATAAAAAAAATATGTTAAGAGATGACGTTAAACAGTTTATGTGTGAGTAAAATAATACTGGCTTACTATAAAATTGAGATGACAAGGATCAGACGCGCATAAAAGAACAATAGAACCACAATATCGCTTTGAATATGCTCCGATTTAATGAATTTATAAAATCCTTTTTTTTTTAAATACCAATCAGCATAAAATTGTAAAATATGGCGCATAACTATTGTCACATAATTTACACTGGTTATGACAACACAGAATTAAAAACGTATTTCATTTTACAATATGATACTGATAGATGTTTTCTTTGAACATTTTCTCTTAAAGTAACAAATGACCTAAGATAAACTAAATATAAACTGCCTAACAGTCTCGTAGATAAAATACGTCTAGTAAATCGTTTTTCATATTGAGTATAAACATGAATTACGAGTACTTATCTTAGAATATCATCGTAAGTTCTTTTTCCAATATTCTGTTCAGGCTTTTATCAAGCCCTGCATTAAACTATCTTGGAAATATCTTTCTAATATGCCATTACTTTTCGTCAATAGAGAGGGCCTCCAATAGATCACTACCTAAAGGTCCCATTTCGAAGAGATTTGATAAAATATCGAATCTTCCAATTTATTTTTCCCATCTATAGCGAAAACGTGGTGTACCCTAGCGTGCTTCGTTTGGTGTGACGACAAGAATGTTATGGCCCGCCGGCATTTTTTGCTTTCGAATTTTGACGCAGCGGTTTTTTAGGAATCCGTTTTATTTGTTTATTACAAGCTCTCTGTTCGCTCTAGTTAGTCTCTTTTGGCTATACATTTCCACCGTATGTGTAACATAATAATATGTTTAGTGTTAGCAATAACATTCGTAAATTTTCAATGTCGCATATCTGCTATTGTACTGTATCCGGTCGAATTGTATCGGTTGCCAATGCAATAATTTATGTACAAAACAAAACTGCCCCTATATTTTATTAGTCGACCGTAAACAAGATTCGAGAACTAGTACCAATTACTATAATATCTACCTAATTACCATTTAGTGAACACTATTCTAAAGTCTCATGTAGAAAAGACTATTTTGCCTCATAACCATAATTTTCAATTATAAAGGCCCTCAAAGGCACTATAATCGAAAGCGAAGCGAAACTAAATGGTTATAATGAAAGTATGTGCACCGGCATTCAGTTATTAAAACTACGATCGCAATTTCCCTTTGCCTCCACGCCAGGATATTTCTAGAGTACTGTATTATAAAATGTCCGCTTCAGATATTACCATTAGGAAGGTTTTTTAAATAGCTTCAATATGGTACGCCCATTTAATTTAACTATATTCTACATTTGTATGTATTCTAGATTGTTATTATTTAAATGAAACAAACATTAATAGCTATAGCTCTAAGTAAAGGTATAAACTTCTTTATCGTCCTCGTGACAGCTTTATAGTCATAGAAATATGTTTGTTCTGAATAGCTTTATTGTGTGATTTATCGTTTGTTTGCGAGCTTTTGCAATAAACTCATAAAATACTTCCAGAAACAATGACAAAAGTTTTCTTTTTCCTGCAAGCATCCGAGCTGTGATGCACAACCTTAAAACGACTCCCATAACAAATAGGCTTCTAGCGTGGCCTTGAAGAATTTCCATATTATTGCCAAAACAATAACATTTATTTTCTCCGCCAGTGCAAAAATGTGTACAGCTGTGACGTCACTGTTACGTAACCAGCTCTTGGGTACCATGTTGGAATAATTCTGACGTATGGCTTGGAAACACCCATTATAACTGTGATACATATCTCGACGTATTCCGTCGCGAAAGCCTAATATACCGCTTTTTAGAAGACATTTGCAAGGCATCTTTTACACAGAAACGTAATAGAGAATTATGAATATGCATGGAGGATAATTTATGGAACTGCTTCGTTGGTTTAATGGTTCCAACACCCCTGCTGATTTTTGAGTTTGTTTCTTGAAGCGGTAAAATTTTCGTTCCGATTTTCTACTTGAGAAATTTCTGCATCCTCCTTGTACACGAAATCTGAACTAAAATGTAAGAAAAAGTGGATGATATAAGACAGTGAGACACTTACGCCTACCGAAGCAGAAGGTCATCCAATTGTATTGTCCCATTTCCTGAAGTTTAGCCTCTTTGGGAAATGGTTGGTACTTACTGGAAGAATCCTAAGCCACGGTGCTGCAGAGCTACTATTTAGAAACTTTATTACGCTCTTGCGGGAACTACAATCAAGCTTGATAAAGCTAAGTGTGTTAGTCAATTAGCAGTATCTTGATTGGAGACTGAAGCTCTCAGATTGTAATTGTCTTCAGGATTAGAGGCTCATCTCAATACTGAGGCATTATGTGGGCTATGTACAACATTGGCTTAGAAACGTTATGAATACAGAATTCACCATTAAATTACCATTGGCGTCGACAATGTTTGTCAAAATCTTATTTGGTTTGGGCCTATAATTTGGTAAAGAGATTCTTTAACTAGAAGTCTAACTTCTTTTACGGTTGCGTTGAGAAAACATGCGCTAAACTTAAAAAAAACTGTATTTAAGACTATTCCATAGCTCCTTACCTATGGGCTAGAGCAGTTGATTTATTTCGCGAACTAAAACTTTCAAACAAATTACGACACGGTGTAACTCCATCCATAAAAGAGCAACGCTTAAAGAAATAAATTACAAGGTAAAATGAGCACATGGCAATATTTCACACCAATAAATACCGAGCTCCGAGTCTCAATGGCAGGGGAGTGATTTTTGTTCAGAACTTTCCTGGCCGCCTACCAGCACCTCTTTGTGAATTATTTGTTTAATTGCTGCAAAAAACCTCGTTATGACTTCGCCAAGTTTGAAAAGTTAAAACGGTGGAGATGATCGAAGTATTGCTTTGTGGAAATTTATTTAAATTCTAGATAACTGCTAACTGATTTTAAGAAGTCTTCAATTGATTGAATTTTAAGTAATTTTCTTCTTATCGTATGGTTAGTGGTCAACCTAGTGTCAAAGTTGTCCAAGCCGCCCGAAGGCCTTTGGCGTGGCTTAACGACTGTTATCTTAAACTAGCTGACCCGCGCAACTTCGCTTGCGTCACTTAAGAGACTAAGTCAAAAATGTTCCCCGTTTTTGTAACATTTTTCGTTGCTACTCCGCTCCTAATGACTGTAGCGTGATGTTATATAGCCTATAGCCTTCCTCGATAAATGGACTATCTAACACTGAAAGAATTTTTTAAATCGGACCAGTAGTTCCTGAGATTAGCGCGTTCAAACAAGCAAACAAACAAACAAACTCTTCAGCTTTATAATATTAGTATAGATGACAAAAACCGGGACCGACCTTTTACGTGCACTGCGAAGCACGGAAACGCTTAGTTCAAATACCACTATGCGGTCACTCATCTACCAAATGACCGTGCCAAGGTTTACTCAACCCACAGATTGTTCACCGACCCGTGAGCACAACTGGTTATGGGCACCTCCACTTTAATAAATAAGTGATGATGGGTGGTGATCTACAATAAAAGTTTTACCAACGATGACGCCAAACCCTGAGTATGGTTCCAAAAAAGTAATATAAAGCAAAAGTGATATTCAAATTCTCAGAAGCAGTACAAAGTTTGATAATGTACTCTGCTAAAGGTAACGGTGATGCAGCTCTTCTAGGTACTGACAATTAGTCGTTTAAAAATAACGTTTGCCAGTTAAAATTTTCGCTTTCTTCGTCAGAGTAAGGTTTCATGAGTTATTTACGCACCTGCGTTCGCTGCACAAATAATTTTCCATGATTTTATTTAAAAGTCACTACAAGTCACTGAGGGAAAAATAATGAGATGATTTCAAGAATAGGAGCTTCATTATAGAAATGGAATAACCCCATTATAATCTCAAGCACATATCCCCATAAGTATAATGCCCATGATCCAAGTGAAAGCGAATTGTTGATGAGAGTACAAGCCTATAAAGGGTCCAAACATAAACCCTGCTACAATATGCATGGGGTTTTACATCTATTCTGTTTATTTAGAACCTATAATTTAGTTATTGCTCGTAACATTGGTGTGGAACAGTTGGCCATTTCCATTTATGTGATATTGGTGTAATATTAAAACGATATGGCGACAGGTGTAGTTTTGTATAACGGACATGGGGTAAGCTTATGAGATAGACAATTTGTTATCATCAATCTTACGCACATTAGGCGACCGGTTAAAAAGATTTTGTGGAGAAAAAAAAACAATGTAGATCAGAACAAACGCGAAAAACGACAAAAGTGTTAACACTAGCTAGATGTGGTAATGGGTCTATTCCACTAGTCCCATTGAATTATCCCTTAATGTGATAACTGACACAACTTTTTACCAGTTGTCTCGTGTCAAAACAACTGCTTTCATCGTAGTCATCCGCACAAAATTGACAGTATACATAAAAAATATATAAAAGGAAATTTAAAGAAAATATCCTCCTCAATACATTTACAGCACTCTAAGCATATTGAAACGTAAAGAGAATCGAAGGCGGCAAAAAACATAACACGTGGAGACTGTCATAAGAAGATTGATCCATTCGATCTTCTCTATAACAACTTATCTTTTTATAACATCCACTTTTTCTTATCTTGTTTTATATATTTACGAATATCTGTAGCGCGATCCTAAACAACTATCGACAACCGGCAAGATATCTAGGAATTTCATGTGAAAACCTGATCAGCGCTCTAGCGGAAGCCATAGGAACCAATTGCTCACATTTAAAATATAAAATTCTAGATACTCAAAAGAACCAACTTTAAAGAAAAGCGCAATTGTTCTATGAGTGCCTCTATGACGCAGTTGGTGGTGTATCCGACTACTGACCATGAGGTCATGGGTTGGATTCCCGGGTCGAACAGAGTACTGTTAGTGTTTTCTAATTTATATTAGAATATTACTCAATAGTAGCCCGGAGTTTAGTAACGTGCGCGGTAAATGGCAATGGGCTCGCCCCCTATTACGTTAGATTGACATTGTAAATGGCGAAACGTGGGTGTATTTCACACACTCTGCCTACATATTCGGGTGTAATAGGCGTGATATTATGTATATAATAATATCTGTACTCACTATACAAAATATTGTTTCGATTTTGACAAATGTGTTTTATGGTTTGCCGTAAATAGATATTCGCTCTCCCGAGGGTGTCGTGAGCGGCGATTAGGGAGGTTCGGTGTTCGGATGCGGTTATTTATGAAAGGATATTATGTACTGTTTGGCCTTTGTTTATGAGTTAGGTGCAATCGAGTGGATAGCGTGATGGTGGAGCATTTCAGATACAGTTGAAATATAGTAAGGATTTGTAGGTTGTTAATCTTATGTATAAATTTCTTTTGAGAGGTTAGTAACCACCACTGTTAAATACTAAAGCATTCTATATTATTTCAAAAACATCATTTTTTTATATTAATGACAAAAAAACTCCTTAAAAAAACTTTGAAATAGAAGCTCACTTTCTGCAGTCTTCTCAAAGGTCTTAGAAGCAAAGATCGTGTGTGAAAAAGCATGTGAAGATCACGTTCGAGTTCGATCACTCCGAACAACCACCTGCAGAATTCTAGAGACTGCTATAAGACCGTGCGATAAATTTAACGTATCAATAGAGCTTTTCTTTTCTCATATCGTACCTGCAACATCCTTTCCTATACTAAAACAGTTCAACTACAGAAACTAGTACCAATACCTCGCTGATTCCTCTCATCACAGAAGTTGGAAACTCCGTCATCAAAGATTCATCAGCTCACTTGATACATACACTCAACATGTGAAACTTTATCTCATATCATATGCACGACAGAGCAAGTACGAACTGTCTGTATAATGGCAATTTCTCGTTGCTGGAAACTTCTGCAATGAAACTATTACGAATGAAGGGTTGCAGCAAATGATCGAGTGTAAAACAATTTATAGAATCGCTTAGTTCAAGAAAGGCATAAAATAAATTGAACATCAAGTCACTTATGCTATTTTAAGCCCTCTCTATAGAACACCCTCGGTAAGAAGACATGTTCCTTCTATAATAAAAGAGTATACGAACCTTAGCAAAACTATGAGTTAAACTCCAAGGACAAAAAATAAGATAGTTACTCTTCGAAAATACCGCTTGCTAACGCGTGGCCATTTTCGACAAATAGGGAGGTAATCTACGCCCCTGCAATATTGTATCAAAATTTGAGGAGTTGTTTAGCGGTTAAAGAGTAACAATCAATCAGAATTACTTTCAGAATCATTTATGTAAAGTTTAAACGAGAATTAATAATGACTTACATCGAGTTCATTGACCCACTGTCGTTCTTCAAGTGCAAACCTATTACAATTTAAACTGCAACCTTGGCCTTTCCAAGTCTATAGCAATGAACGAAACGTCTGAAATACGTAGAATTTGCTCCATTCCAGACGTCTACGAATAATTTTCCTAGAAATAGCGCACGGTGCTTAAGTTTCCAAGCACTTTTAGTCTTTTCTCTATATTTTCTAGCAATTCTGGAATAGTTTGAGGCGAAGGAAAAATATAGATGTACTTATATTAACTGTTTCGTTGCATTGGTTATCCATATTTATGGCCGAAGCAAAACTTTGCGAGACTCATGTTCGTAGGTACCAAATGTAATTTTTCATCAAACTTATTTTAAAAGTGCTACTAACGGATACGAGTCTAGACTATATCTTTTAGTTATTTATTGAAAAAAAAGTCGCAAGAGATTTTTTGTTCTATAATCTTCTATGAAGTTTGTATCGAATGCTCTGCAATATCAGCTTATTGTTCATCTATTGGTACATTATAATCGGATTTGCATACATACGTATAATCAAATATTGGACTACTACAATCTGTTGAATACTCCGATCACCCCGAAACTGGTGGTGGTGGTGGGTACCTATTATATTACCGATAAAGTTTGAATTCATTTTTTTTTAAAGTAAGGCATTAAAAGAAGAAAGTCTAATAATAGTGTCAAAAGACTAGAATTCAGAATAAAGAATTCAGGTAACGATTCACCAACATCTCAAATTCGAATCCTAATAACGAATACCACTTCAGTAAACAACCCACATAACAAGTCTACGTGCAAACGATCCCAACCAAAATACAGCCTACGATTTGACAAAATACCTGCTGGACCTTAAGAGCCTGTCATAAAGCTCTGCCGAATATAAAAGAGACGTGGGGTGGCTCCCGGAACCCAGAAATCCCTTGAGACACTCCTAAAAAAGTCTCGCATTGAAGTCAAGGCTGCAATTCAGCAGAACATTACATAACTTTACGTAGTTTAATAATGTATTGAAAATGTGAATGCTGAGGAAATTTTGTGATAACCATATTTTTATTCAAGATTATCTAGGTGCCTTTCAACCATCGTGAAAGATCGCAAGACTAGATGAGAGGAGAAGACCTTGTAGCATCTCAATACTGCAGCTCTTTGCCCAGCAGTGCACAATACTAACTATTTACTTAACAATATTTTTTCTTATTCTCTATTTAAGCTTTTTGACCGAACCTTAACCAAGAATATCCTCTCATTACGTTGTTAAAGTCGCCTAAAATTTTGCTAACTAAAATTAAATTTACCCCTATGCTATAAAAAGTGTCGGTAAGAATAACCAATTTGTGTCTGCAAAACTGCAGACGGTTGCAGACTCAGAGGTATATAATAGGAATATTTAAGTTAAAATAGCAGTTCTAAAACGGTACATTCTAAACAAAAACGCTGTAGGATCTATGTATCATTATATTTTATAGATCTGTACTACATATGAACAGTTCTGTTTTAAACAGCTAACTATAGCCCTTTGTCTGACAGAGTAGGTAGGTACCTATAACTTCTTGAAGTAAAAAGCAGTTAGACTAAATTCTAATATTAAAGAATTTCAAAACTATGTCCTTCACAAAGGTCAGATGTCATAGAATCAGCTGACTCTTGGCTAAAACATACAATTTCTTAGCACTATGTAATGTCATTATTTTCTTTTTAAGGCTACAATGTGGCTCTTAGTGTTGTTCTATAATATATAAAATTACATTTGTATCCAACCAGTATTTTATCCCAACTCCTACTATAAGTTACTAAACAAACCTATATAGTGTGGAAAATGACTTTTATTCGGTAACATTAGAAACATAAATGGCTTTTGTTCTCGCCCCGTTTGTCCTAGAATAAACAATTTATAATGGCTGGAAAGCAAATAGTTGAATAGGGATTACCGTCGTTAAAGTTATTTGCTTGTCAAATACTGGAATTAATTACGGATTTAAACGTCTATTTGGTTATTAGGTATGAAGTCACAACATTTATAACAGTACTGACATTTGCTGCAAAGACCATTTTTACGCGTAGGTGGTCCTAGACTTACGCCAAAAAATAAAACTAATATATTCAGTCACACAAATATATAAAATGCGAAATGCGGTAGCTGCACAAAATTTATGCACCAACTACCTACGGTCTACTCTAAGTGGAATTAAGTTTTAACACCAAATTCTAACATTTCGTAAATCTATCATGCATTCAACGCTGCAAAACCTGTTCATAAACTTAATTAAATAAAGTGAAAGCACTCTCTCACGAACTACGTAACATTGACATTCAATCCTTGTGTAAATACATTACTGAAAACGTAAAGAGCGGCTGAAAACATTAACACGTGCATGCCAAACATCAAAAACGTCAGTCACCGAACGTCCCTTGCGCTCGAAAATTCCTGAAAAGCTTACCTGATCTCAATTCGAAAGGCATGATCAAGCGTGAAAACCGCCCCTCCCGTGCAGTTGCCCCGGTCACAGACACCCACCACCCCGCGACATTGCACGCAAACTAATGCATCGCACACACACTCACACAGCACACACGTGGAACCACTAGTTACGATGTAAAGGCTGCACGGCGACGTAGTTAGTCGACAATGGTGTATACCATCACGTACGGTGTATTCCCGTTTCGTGAAATATGGTTTGGGACGGCAGACGCGACGCGGCGAGCGCGGCGATGGCGAGGTCACTTCTGCCGCTCTGCCGCGGCGCGCGCCGCCAGCGCCCCCCGTTGTCATGACTACGGTCCCGGGCGATATCTGCCCCGGTCCTCTTTCTCACAAAAACAAAAATAGCAAATTAATTGCGTAATCGTGTGCCGTGAACATTTTTGCTAAGGTTAATTAGTACATCAAAGGGGTGCGTAAGTTAAAAATGGACGTCGATCGCCTGTGACGAGGTAAGCTCTACGTTTTTGTTTCGCTTAACCTTTAGAAGGGTATTGGGTGCACAAAAATGAACTCTGGCTTTCGAAAACATATTATAAATAAACATTTATTTACACCATATTTTCTGTACACTCGATGTGGTATAAATAAAATATTGTGGCGTATTAATTTCGTTACGCTTTTGAAGAAATAAAGGATTTTACTATAAGTGATAAAATCAAATGACGCAATGCAAAAAATTATGTAATTGGAACTTGGAGAGAACAAAGTAGGTTAAGCATGCCGCGTTCGTTCCAAAATGAGTTGCGCTTAAATATTGCATTATAATTGAATTAAAGATTTAATTATTCCTCGCGGGGAATAAATTTTCGAAAAGATTCTTCCAAATGAATTCATTCCAATTTCAGTACTTCTGAGATTGGAAATGTTATTAAGTATTATGAAGTCTGATAGGATTGCCTTTTTTATAAATGAGCAATAATAATGATGAAATCTTCGGTATAAAAAATTGCGAGGGTATCTGTTTTCTTGACAAAATATTAGGTATAGATCTGTAGAACTGTAACAGTAGAATAAAAGGAAATGCAATGGAAACCTGAAGACTTCGACATAGGAATAGTAATTACAGTTCATAAGTTTTACTCGAAGAAGATTTGCCTGCAAGCGAAAGTAACAGTATGACTTTACACTACTGCTACTACTATACAGCTGGTATATAGTAGCTGGTTTAGTACATTTATTCACAACCACATAAAAGGTAGGTATATAAGCGTTTTTTTCTCTCAACAAGACCTGAAAAACAATTACAATATAACTATAACATGCCAAAGAGCCGAAACTTGCGCCCGAACATTCACGTATTACAGCTGTCAATCCAAATAACACCCAAGTAATCCCTTTTAACAAAATGACAGATGAAATGGGTCATTCCCATTCTAAACTATGACAATAAAACATATTTCCGTGAGATATTCTCATCAAAATAGATCTATTAGATTCCGAGCTATCCAGGCTTTTGAAAAATGAACCCTAAAGTACAATAGACTGCAGAGCTATCGAGACGTGACCCTAAATATCTCATGCCCATTTCGTCCTTAATAGACCTTCAGAATACCTACTGAAGCCTGTAGTTATAGATTGTACGGGTGTATTTGTAAGCTTCTTTAATTTATAGGTGAGGTTCGTCTTTAGGACAAGCGAAAACAAAGTTATTTTATTGGCAGTATTTTTAATATATTTGATTTTGAGTCCCCAACCCGCACTTAGCCAGCGTGGTCGACTCAAAGCCTAACCCCTCCCTCATTACGGGAGGAGACACTTGCCCAACAATCAGACAGTAATGTGTAAAATTTATTCATTTTGAAGTCAATTTCAGGTTAATACCAGATTCCAGCGATAACACACGTGACACAGTTATTACAATATTTTTTATTAAATATTTTCGTTTCGCATTAATTTGAATACTGAGCATGATGGTACAAAATTTCAATTAGGCAGTTTCAGCTCACGATTTAAATAAATAACATTTTAATAGCATAAACTAAATTCAGTTGTATTTTCAATTATAAACTTTAAATTTGTAAATGTGAATCCTTTTCTAATTTCTAGACATGTCTGTCAGACAGAAGTTATGAGCATAAGGGTTAATGAATAACAATCGGGATCGATTTTAACTTGCATTTGAAGAATCAGAGACAAATGGTTCAAACACCTCTCAACACATGCTCTTGTTTGGTGTTTGAAAAGCTCGCATGATTGCTTTAATTAAGTACGGTTCATTGAATACAATCAGTAAAAACAGCTCAACAATATATTGTTGATATAAAATATCTATACTAGTATTACAAAAGTGATTATGGTTGCTTGCTACATTTAAAAGCTACACGGCTGGCCCGATAAATATAACGTTTTGACAGAAAAATTAATTAATCAAAGAAATTACAGCGCATTTTATACAAAAGTTAGTAATTAAATATGTTGTACCATTACTTTTTATGCCTACACATGATACCTAGAACATAAAACAGGTAAAAATGATCAACATTTTACGAGTTGCATTTATCTACAACAGTCGAAAACCGTGTAGGTATTTCAACTAATAGCAAAACAACAGTAATTCTAGACCATATAAAAAAAATCCTTACCTTTTTATCCCAAATCTAGATAGTAAACATAGATACCGATCTCCACACAAGTGCTGTCAACCTATTTCACCTTTTGTAAGGTGTAATGAAGGTGACATTTGCGTACTATTGTCAGCTCTTTGTGGCTGTTAACTGTGATCAGTCGCTAGATAGGCGCATGTTATGTAATAGGACAATAGGTGGGATTATGTAAAGCGTAGGTGCGAAGGAGTATGTTCTAAGATTAAGTGAGACTTGCTTAGAATTTTTGAAGAAATCAAGGAATATTCCGTCGTAGACTTAGAAACATGTTTTTACGAAGTAGTTTTATCATTTGTATGAAAATAATCTGAAAAAAATACTGTTCAGTTACCTGTTTCCAGCTGTAGACCAATACGCAAATGTTCCGTTCAGCACTGAACCAGATTTCTAGCAAATAAGATATTGTTGCGTGAATGACATCACTTTAAACGTATAAATCAGTCGCCAAATGTGAAACAATTTTGCTCATTATTTTTGGCATATTTTCTAAAGGGCAAGTAAAACATATATAAGGTTTTTACGGAGAAAAAGAAAAAAAAGCAAAGGTAAAACACAAAACAACATTAATTTACACAGGATCGGAACTGTGCCGATTGTATTACACAAAACAGCAACAACCATACATTTAAAACAGCTTTAATATAATTTTAACAAGAAAACTACCACCATTAGTTATTAACTCTCAAAGTATCTAGTACTAATCTCAAACGATATTGCCACTTGACATTAGCAAGATGATGATACGAGCGATAATATACCTACTAGTGAAAGTTACCTAAGAACTTGTTAGCTATAATAGGTGAAGCGAAATACTGAAATAGTTTAGTGACGTAACAAAACTGGCAGAACGCCAGACCTTTGAAGGTTCGAGGTATTAATTGGGAAGGCTTTCACTTTAAAAATGTAGGGAAAAAGTACCTAGTGAAAGTGGATGTTACAAAAGAATAATAAAATTAGGCTGTCGCTTTTATTTTCGCCTTTTTACGAGAATTTGTATTACCTAAGACAAAAAAGAAGTATTCAAGAGATTGGGTCAGCTTGGTCCATAACTGATGTGTACATTGTACCGTGTACCTTTCCATGTAATGTGACAGTATTTGTTTGTTTGTTCTTCTTGCACTTGAAAATGACTGAACTGATTTGAAAAGTAAAGTGCATAATGGTAGATAATGTTATGGCAAAGAACGTAGGGTATTTCATAAGCTAGTTAGAAAATAATTGGCAAGCGAAAGTTTAAAAAATAAGAAACCTACAAAGATCTCTATGGCCTCCTTCCGATTTAAAGTAATTTTAAAATAAAAGACGCTATAATCTTGTTCACATTGAACTTGAAAACAAGAAAGCCCCCCAACCGAAAATTTACGACTACGAAGTAACACTAGCAACAGTAACATACAAGCTTATCTTTACAAGTTACGTTCAGCAAAAAAAAAGTATTTTTCGTATAAAGCTAGGGATACGGCCTTGGCACGGTCGATGTATTAGGCCAGTAGGCTTTGGCCTTAATCTGGTAATATGCTAACATCAATCACGCCTGGAGCAGCGGCGGAATCTTGATATGTAAACAACCGTCGACAATCTAGCTGTATGTAAGTGTAGGTAGTTTGAAAACGTTGTTATATTATGTTCTTTAGACGTGACTTATGACCTTTTGATTACGGACTTAAAAAATCCTATGTATGTTAGTGTAGGTAGGTATAGTTAGTTTGAAAACGTTGTTATATTATGTCTTTTGATAGTGACTAATGACCTTTTGACTAATGAAAAAGATTTAGGGATACAAAAGCACATGAAATATCTCCTTTTTGAATTTAATGACACTCAGTTTAGTAGTTTATTTGTGAAAGCATAACCAGCAGGCACCCAGATGAACAGACTTTTGCATGTATATAAGTATCAATGTACGTATTGAACCACGTTGTAATCAGGGAGTATAAATCGATACCAGATTTTCCACAAGCACCAAAAGCCTGTACACACAAAACGTTCTAGTACTTTATTTTTAATCTCCAAAACCCTTCGGAATCCCAACAATCAGTAACGCAAATACATTTCAATCCTATCGCAAACTCGGTGAACCAATTCCATTTCTATTCGTTTTAACAATGCACCGAATCACTTTATTCTCATCACAATCAAATTTAATATTAATATAGAAAACGTTTGTTGTGTAAACAAGCTCTAGAACTTTCCACGAGAACCCAAAGTCACTTTGTGCAGAACTTCAAAATTACTTGGAAACTTTTCAACATTATTAATTAGACACTTCATACTTGTGGTTTTGTATTGCGGAGGTAATGTGTCGGGTCGCAAATGTAATTATGTTGTACGATATAAAAGATAATTCGTGAATTTTAATTAGTTTTCCTTGCTTGTGTAGAGATTTTGGATTGTCAAAGTTGTGTTTGCTAATGCTTAAATGTATGCTTTGAGTATTCTATACTTCAAGCTATACTACGAACCACGAATTTTCTCATACCATTGGCAAAATTTTGTCCTAAACGGTTGTAATGGCCGCTTAACATAAGCTTTAGTCACGATAATAATTTCGAGTCTGATTGAAATCCAATGAATTCTAATTGATGTTTACTAATTAGCTAAAGATTATTAAAAGTTTGGAAAATACGAAGTGCCTCGTAAAATCTGATTTCTCAGTATTTCTTAACATGCGTAGTGCCTACTTACTTAAAACGTAATAAGTTGACATATTATAACTCAACTGGAGTTCCAAATAAATTAATTCGACGAATTTATTTTAATATTTCGTTCTTATGACCTTTGTAAAATAAACAGTTAATAGTAACATTTTATTTTAAAAATTCGTGATATTAATTTAGTATATATGCCAAACATCTGACTACGGGCAAACTGCACCGAAAAGTGACGAAAATACTGCAGCGTACTGCAGTTCCCGACTAACTTTAGAACAAATAAACTATGTTCACGTGTCACTAATAAAATTGCATTACAATTCAGGCCCACGATAAGCGCACGCGGAATTATATCTTAGGAATAAGAGACACTACGTAGGTACTTATTTTAACTTTTAACATATTATTTGACTTATTTACTTCACCAACGAAAAAACGCAATATCGTTTGAATAGTTTTGATACTATACTTATGTGCTGCCGTATTATAGTACTTAAGAACTAATTACTAAATTGAATAGCTATTTGAATTGCTATTCTGAATACAGTTTTGAAAAGGTCTTCCTGTCCTAGCCATATACAATCTGAATTTCATTCCATCTGCAAATGAAAAAAAAACAATTTAGTTTTGACACTACACCGTAATTTATCACACGTTGATGTATTAAACCTCGGACCAATTACACAGATTCGAACACCTAATTCAATTACTTCTATACCGTCGTAACAGGATTAAAACTTTGCTTCGTTACCAGATGGCAGAAGTTTCATATCAGTCTTGATGCAATTTATCATAATAATATTTCAAACACTAATGAGTGAGGACTTTGACATTATTCGTTTTAGGAACCGAGATCTTAAAGTCGTGACTTTAACTTCAGCGTTCAAAGAATCGTTAACCTAAATCGGAGAGGATAAAATGGTATATTCTAAAACTAGGAGTCATCAACATTTTTGCGTATCGTGTCGAAGGAAAGTATTTCACAAGCGCAGGAAACACACGTATTTAGAAAAGGCCATTAGAAAAATTTGCATATTGTGTCGAATCAATACATTTCACAAGTTCTAAAAACTCAAAGATCAAAAAACGATCATTAGTAAAATTTGTTACATGCTAGATGATTCAAAACAGTAAAAATCTAAAGTATCGCCTTTTGTGTCTTAAATCGAAGTGTTCGACGTACAACCAAGCGAAATAAATTGAAGTGGCCAGCATTCTGGTCGGTAGTGTAAAACTCTACCAGAAAAACTCCCATGAAGCTCACCAAATCGTTGGTTTTCTATTTCGGTAAAATTCCCGTAACGACTAAGCAGAAAGGGTTCAAAGGTTCATTATAATTAATGTGCTACTAACTTTGAGACGTGGTTGCGCGTACGTTGACTTAATTAGCGTAGACATAGCTCGGCGGTGTAGTCGTGCGTTGTACTAATAAAAGTTTATAATAAGTTTGTGTACTTTGATGTGTTGGTAATTCGTGTCAGTGGGGCGAAGTCGGTGTTAATAAGTGCTGTTGCAGTGCTTGTTATGCGCCTTCCGTGTCGCCTCTTTTGCTTATGATTATAAAATTTTGCTTAACTAAAGTAAAGGTGTGCCCTCAATAAGACGTAAAGTTTTCATGATAATAAATCTAATTGAAAGATCACTAAATTTATTTCGAAGGGAAGGCACGTACTAATTCGTTCATTATCACCGTACCTGCTAGCCGGAGTAGATCTTATCAGTTATTGATGGTCCATTTTTAATCATAGGTAAGCTTTCCATGAAAATTAATAAATATCTTCCTGCACTTGTATTATCTATAGGTATTTTTAAGGTTACAAAGTGCCTACTTAGGGAAATGCTAAAATTTAATTTATTATGTTTACTCCCTAAAATACGACCAAAAATCTAAATTACCTTCCCGAATAGCTTTTAGTACAGACACAATTTAATCCTATCTACATAAAGGGAATAGGGTGAACGACCCATTTACTCCATTTTAGAGTAATAGATAGTGATTAAACACTAAAAGTACTATTCTAGCTCCAGAATGGTCGTTTAAAGGATTAATCTTTTGACAGACAATTACAAGAGAATGGGAGTATATTGGTGAAAACTTTAAAACTCAATCAACTTCAACTCAAACGCCTGACGGATTTGTAATAGCAATAATATGTTAGAAGTTAATTGATATATTTCGAACAGGCGTTCACTGCCTTCTGTGTTTGTGTTTCGATAGTTTAAATCCTTAATTCGACTTACTGTGAAAAACATTTACTTTTACAGCCTATACCTATACCTAATACTAGAAAGACTAGACAACGAAAACACAAAATAGATTATGAATACAAACCAAATTCGCGACCGAAAAAAACCCATGCGCCAAGGACGTCGCCTAATAAAGGTGATTTCATCTAAAAATATATTTAAGAGCTCTCAAGAAAATATATTCCTTTCGCAGACTCGTAAGTTCTCTTTCAAACTAAAGCCTCCAATGTACTACATAAACTGAGACACGAGTCATCGAGAGTGCTATCGATTTCCCCTTGTGGCTTGTCTAGGGTCGTTGGTATTCAAAAAACGTTCTCAACGAAACCGCGTGATCAGATCCAAGTAGAAAGCTTCACATTCGTCAGACCGCTGACTTAATTAAGTTTATCGGCTGTGGAAAATAGGCGCAGATTTATTTGTACTTGTACCCATATATTTTTGTGAATATATTTTTAAATGTCAGGTTACTATTGTAAGTAGAAATATTTCAGGTAATAAATGTTTCGTTAAGCTCTTTTCTTTCGACTTTCATTCCAATGAACAATAATAAAATTCTATTGGTATTTTACGATCAAAGCCTAAAAAATCTTTAGTATTATTAAATTGAAATACTAAAGGTAAAGTTAGAATAAAAGACCAAGTGATTTGTAGTTAGAAAGTTTCGCTTCGGTTATGGCGCCTTTAATTTACGAATGAGCAAGAAAATATAGTATGCATTACGTTTGCTCTAACAATTTTGGTAGGCGCTGGATTTTTATTTCAATTTACCTTTTCATAATAGAACCGAACTAAATTGAGTACTCTGTAGAATACTATTGGAAAACAATGCGGATTGTAATAACATAAATAATAAATGGTTTCACTAATAGACAGAGCAGTAATCGATACTAGAATAATTTATCCGTGCGGCCAGGCGATCTACATTTATCTAGCTAAATGTTAAGATTGGCATTTTATTTTTATGCTTTAGAAATACTTGTTACAGCATAATTTATGGCATAAACATGCAGCATAAAAAATATGTGGTCCTGGTTTAGAAAAAAGACATTAAATTTCAAGGAGGCAGTAATCGATCGAAGCCATACGAAATTGCTAAAAAGATCAACGAACTCAAAACATCGCATGATACTTATATCCTGCTTAAATTTCATCTTATTAACACCCAAATAATCACCAAAAAACCAACCCGTACAAAGTCTCATATCCTGCCGAATTGAAGAAAAAAAACTTCGGCAAAAAACTAATGCGGAGCGCTTTTTCAAAGAACACTTGTCATTCAACCAGAATACCTTCGGAACTTCCCTACGGGGTACCGGATATCTTTGTGTATTGTCCGTATGTACAAAGACACTCATTATGTGTATTATAGTACACAAGTACTGTATACAGTGTACTTTGTACAGTCAGCGTCAGAAATGTGTATGTATGTATAGGTTACCGAAAATGTATGAACTTTAGGAACTGTATTCAACTCCTAGGCATTACATACAATTCGTAGGAACTTTATATAATGACGGATTACATACATCTCCATTAACTTATACACTGGTCACATTTTCGAAACCATTTTTACGAACGGGAAAATAGTGATTCTTTCTCTTTTTTTTTCGTAATTTTATAACTACACTAGCTGACCCGCGCAACTTCGCTTGCGTCACATAAGAGAGAATAAGTCAAATTTTTACCCGATTTTGTAACATTTTTTATTGCTACTCTGCTCCTATTGGTCGTAGCGTGATGATATATAGTCTAAAGCCTTCCTCGATAAATAGACTATCTAACACTGAAAGAATTTTTCAAATCGGATCAGTAGTTCCTGAGATTAGCGCGTTCAAACAAACAAACATACAAACAAACAAACAAACTCTTCAGCTTTATAATATTAGTATAGATTCCATTGTTACTCGACCTCAAGCATTAACTAAAGATATTATTTCACATCAATAAGTGATAAAGTCCGAAAAGAACTAAGTAGAGAGCCTTGCCAAGCATTATTTATCTAGATTGTAGATAAGAAATCTCAGTATTTCTAAAATAAAATAGATATGTCAAATCAGCCACCGGCAGCTGCAAAAGCTTACGGGTCACTGATGTTCTAAATCCTGAATTTTGTATACCTCTGCCAGCCGCGAACCGCACACACAAGGCTCTCTTTAAAGTTCTGATTTATATTAAAATTGTGACAATGTACACATGTTTCTGACGCTGCCTGTACCTACTTCGAAATCTGAAATATTGTTAGATATAGATGTACTAAGTTCAGTAAGCACTTAATTCCTTTGACCTTTGAGCTATATACTCGTACATTGTTTGAACATTGATAATAAGTTATTGGTTAACCACGCTTAGAGGGCAACGATTTCATCTAAAATGAATCTTGGAAGCGATTCATATGTAGAGTTTAATGACCTTACGAACTGTCTGAAACGAGTCGAGGAATGACAGACATGATTAACTATGTGTATTTTATTCAACAAACGACTATTACACCCTTTCTATTACTCAGAAGAGATGGTACAAGAACAGGTTTATTCAATACTTTATACTAGCTATTCACCCTATTTGTCTGCAGTAATAGACTAGACATTTCGGACGTTAGTGCACAAAATGACTCTATTATACTTATATTATTTAAAAAAATGAATCTGATCATTGGTGCCAATGTCAATACTGTTTATCTGTTTTCCTAACCATCTAAATTATCCTAAATCTGGTCTAGTAGCAGAACTTCCAAACAGTAGCAAGCCATGCAAAAGAACAAGGAATTTTGTGTCTTACTAAATAATGGTTGTTAGTTGTATTTACGGCTTAGTGATTAACATACCGAGTTTTGTATCTTATTCATCAAAACACCGACTAGTTAGTAAGCGTTAGGTATTCTCACGATGAATCATTTCTAGTCGCCACTTGTTAAATTGCAATGAGTCATGAAACTGCGGGTTAAACGATAATGTGTGCAAATTGTGTTTGTAATTGTCACTTTGTTATCAGACTGTCCCTTTATGGGCCCCACACATTACGCATTTAAATAATTAACGACAATATTGCCTTGATGAAGGAATATTTTCTAAATTAATTGAATTGTAACGCGAATCCGTAGATAAAAGAACATAATACGCGGAATAGGAAGATTGAATGGGTTCTGAATGAATAAATCAAGTAAAAATTCCAATAGTTCAAAAGATTAGATTAGTATAGTCCAAAAGTTAAAACGGGTATAATTATGTACTTACCTAAATGTGCCAATAAAAGCCTGAGCCAAAACTACTAATGACTAACAAAAAACTTAAATTGACTAGAAACACTTACTTTCTTGAATGGATACTTGATGGCAATGGTGTAATCATACTTGCACTGATTTTAAATCATATAGGTAACTACTACTAAATTTATTTTTTATTTTTTACCATCTTAACAAAATAATATTTCAAAAATCGTTCCACTTTACTAGAGAACCACTCACCACAGTAAGAAAACGTCAAAGATAGTTCCACTACAGTGAAGTTGTCAGTTCACTGTGAGGAATTTTCCAATTTAGACTGAAGCAGTCTCCAGCCAATTTGCTGAGGTTGTAGGCATACAATAGTTTTAGATCGCTTGTGAGAAAATGTCAACTTGATAAAATGTATGTTGTATCTCACAGGCGATAAAGAAATTGGATTTTTTAAGAGAACCTTTGAGATTGGTACTGAACTTATTGAAAGTTGCGGTGAGAATGTATGGAGTGTTGCTTAGATGTTATTTCGGAAGGTTTAGTCCCAGACATGACACTGCTCTTTGAGATTACAGACGGTTACAACGAGGGATCTGTAGCGCAATTCTCTACAGTGGGCACTATAGAGTATCGAGAGTTTGACATTTAAAATGTAGTGCAATAATGTTTCCTAAAGTGACCGCTAGGGGCGCTGATACATTTTTCGGATTGCCGGTTGAGGTTAGTCGATAGTGGTACAAAATAAAATTAAATGTTATATACTATTTACCTATTTATTATTTTGTTTACTGCACGTTTAGCACAGTGGTTAACGTGAGCGCCTTGCAACAATATATAGCCACCGCGCGCAGTATTGCTAACAATAAGACAAATAAGTTTAACAAATTCATCGACTTATTGTTTTAGCTATCGCGTTTCTGTTGTTCCTGTCATAATGTACTTTACGAGAAGTCATTTGTTGGGTCTCTAGAATCGCTTGGGAGATCTCACAAGACATACAACACAATTAGACATGTCATCCGGGTATCTTCATAACTAATAACGATTATGACTTCTGTTGCTGTTTGTAGGAATTTCATAAGATGGTGACTGTTGGATAGAAACCTAATCTGTTTTGTGGGTATCTAAGAAAGAGTATAATTAATATTTTTTATTGGTTCTAATTTAAGAACTAAACTCAGATTTATTTCAAGAGATAGAAGTAATTGACATTTTTGTTAAGCCATGACTATTCCACTACTGGGCATGGGTCTCCGAACGAGGTTCCTATGTGTTTAAAATCTTATAGGCGTAAAAAGTTACATAAAAAAATGTTACGGAAAAAAACGCAGTTACTTTACTTAAACGACAAAACAAACCAGAAAGTCCAGGCAGAATGCATCCAACATAAATCATTATCAAAATCAGTTCACAACTAAAACAAACGGAAGTATTCCAGCGGAAGTGCAGAAGGCTAATCTCAAAACAAAAACATTAAAGTACCACTTATAAAACAAAACAAACTTTCACAAAGACATCGAGAGGCCATAAATAACTATTTAGCGTTTTGTCGTAACAATGGAACCTAATACTTGAATTGCTTTGTTAATGTAACACTTTTGTTAGACGGGTGTATGAAATAGTTTGTTTTGTTCTTTTGTGTAGTAGTTAGTTTACCGTGCTTTTGGTGTTCGGTCGTGGTTTTTGATGCAAATTCTACAAGTTATAGTAATTGTTGGCGAAGTCGTAACAGCCAGTTTTGAATGTACTCCAACCTCCATTCATTAACTTACTTTCCTTTATTAATATTTTTTTTGTTTTAGGTACAACTTCTATTCTGAAAAATATTGATAATAGAAAAAAAACACGAATACAATATAATGTTAAATTTAATTAAAACAACTTACCTACTAAATTCTTTCAAGGCTTAGTGATACTGTAATTGACGTGTAAACTTGGACAATAAAAATAGCCTAAAACTGTCGAGATAAAGCTGTACCTACTCAGTATTTAATTAATAACTAACAAAAAATATCTAATTATAAAAATATTTAAAGAAATACAAATAAATAAATATTAACCAAAAAATAAGCGTAACATAAAATAGTTTCGCAGAATAATAAATTATTTTTAAAACTAGTTAGTGTTTGAGGTTTTGTAATTAACATGTATAAAGTTGAAAATGTTGCGTAAACCCGTAGGTGAATAAATTAGGTCGCGTACAGGGTTACCAGACGTCCTGAATTTTGAGGAATATCCTGAATTTTTATATCATGAAAGAATGACCCGTGTAGAAACATTTATGTCCAATTATTTAGGTATCAGATCCGTTCTTGATTGTTTTCTAAAAGCACACTTGGTCGAAATATTTTTGTTTAAATCATAGTGTGTTGAGGAGCTCGTGGCTTAGTTAACGACAGCCGCGCGAATCGATCTCAGAGGTTAAGCCACGCTTGCCGAGGTTGTTCTGTGGATGGGTGACCATCTAACACATATCGAGTTCCTCCGTGTTTCGGAAGGCACGTTAAATTGTGGGTCCCGGCTGTCATTTTCAAGATCTTTGACAGTCGTTAACAGTAGTCAGAAGTTTGAAAGTCTGACAACCAGTCTTACCGAAGGGTATCGTGTTAAAGGCAGTCGCTCCATGTAAAACACTGGTATTCAGCTGCATCCGGTAAGACTGGAAGCCGACTCCAACATAGTTTGGAAAAAGGCTAAGCTGATATAATAGTCGTCATAAATCGAAAATATAGACATAGGTAATTAACTTTATTCAGACAATATTGTCCTAGTTTTTTAAGGAAGGATCCTGCTTTTTGAGTCGCTTTTTGCACAAAAATGACAATATTCCCGATTTGTCCGAAAATCTAGCAACGTGTGAGTGAATAAATTAGGTCTCTCGGTATATTTTGTTGAGCGTTGTTCAGTATAACGCGTGAAATCCCGTCGGGAGTTTTCAAACTTTCAATCAAGAGAATTTGGCTTTTCGGCCCGGGTATGATTATTCGGGAAATTTGGTGACATATTTGCATTGTAGCCTTAACTTTGGGTATTGAGTCTTTAATAAAATACCTGTAAACTTAAATAGTGCTAAAGTAATATAGAATTGTAATTAAAGTTGTACCTAAGTATTTAATTACACATTACGAAACTGAATAAGACTATAAAATAAATACAGCTAACTGAAAATCCTTTACTCACATGAGAATTACTTAATGAAAACTCGAGAATAATTTGTCCGTAACCATGATTCGAACCCTAGACCTGCGCGGCAATCGCATACACGATCGCTCGCACCGCAGAGGTAGTTAAAAAAGTTAAGAGTAGGTTTACTTAAATATACAAAATAGCTGGTTATTTCTAAACCGAGTCATATTTCTAAAAGTAACATTTATTGACCTTTAGTATACTCAAGTTTGTCCCTGAACGTAAAAACATAATCTTAAATCTTCAGCGCTATCTTTGCTCGCGTCCCCGGGGCACAGCTCGTTCTAGCTTTTCAGCTAGATATATTATGTGCCCTAGTAAAATGATATGTTTCGAACATAAATATTGAGATTATTTTACCTTTATTTATCTCGTGTCTGTGTTTTCCAAAGAAATATGTATAGATACATTATATGGGTACATTCATTTACATTTTGTTAACTAAGTAGGGTATTCAGGTGTAATTCACTAGGATTATTCTTTCGTGTATTTTTGAGCATTTCCTATCAAAGCTTTTCCGTAAGTAACTGAGTAACTGACTGACCGATGGACGACGCCGAAACTATTGAGTGTACATAGTTGAAATTTGGTAAAAACAGTTCTCAGGAAGTGTAGAGAAGCACTAAGAGAGGATTTTTGAAAATGTCCCTCCGAAAGGGGTGATATTCCACGCCGCATAACGTGCGGGAATCTAGTTTTATTATATAATATAGAGTTATATAACTCTACGAAGCTCGTTTCTGCTCAATCCAGAAAAGTACCTAACACTCTTGATACAAGATTCACTTACAGAAAGGCCATCGGTTTAATATAGGATATTCCTCACAAGTTTACAACAAAACTTTTATGGAAATTAACATATAAGTAGGTACCCAAAACATACCAACATAAGCATTATAATTCTATATTCATCACAAAATCTAGAGTACATTTTGCCTTATTAGAGCACTTAATTCTCATATATCTTATGAGTATTTTCCAAAACAGCGTAAAGCCTATACATCTGACTTTATCTGTGCTGTCACAAAATGCGAACGAATAAATTAAACAGTTTGTGAATAGTTTAGGTGGAGCTTAAAGCACTTTGCGAATCTAATGGTTATGTACTGTACTCTGTAAATCTCGTATAGTGGCTAAGAAATTAGCGGCGAATGGTTTTGATTGCCTACCCTTCCTATAAAGAAAATTTCTTGTTTCTATTTACTTAACTATAAATTTGTATTAGTTAATAAGGTTTAACGTCAAAGATCACAACTGTCTGTAATTTATTTTTATTTTTTCACGATGGACCATAATCGCAAATTTTTGAGGGTTTTTTTGTAGATCAGATACTACTTCGCAAACGTTAGTTTTGCAAAAAATGATGAAAATAAGTTAATTAAAATACCAATAAGTTTCGCCAAACTTTGTTTTAGAAAGCTGAACGTAGACCCAGTGCTCCTACAAACCACTAGACCGTCCTGAAAGCAATATTCATCTGAAAATATTGAATAACAATATTATTAAGATAAAAGTAAATAAAGGTAAAGGTATATTTCTATAGGAAATACCTACTCAATCTGCCTCAATGTTTTTATAGGTCTCGCGTGTGATGAATGGCGAGAACCTTTTACTAAGGTACCTAACTAAAATACCTTTCGCCCCTTTTACGGAGATTATTCAACATTGTCTTGATTTATAGGTAGAATATTATTATGTGTTAGAAAAACATTAAAAATAGTTTCAGAACTATACTGCTAACTAACTTTAAAGCTAATAGGTCCTAAATGCAGACTAACCAATTTATTGAAAACTAAAGTTTTATTTTTAGATTTTTGAATTACACGTCGCGACAAAGTAAAAGGCATTGCACTTTTAAAAAATCTATTTATTTTTGAAACTCAAAAGATGAGTTTTTTTAGTTTATTAGTAGCATTATTGCTCCAATTTAGAAAAAATAATAATGTTTTTTCTTTTTTTTATATTTACACGAGAAATCGAGTTGAATTATTAAATAATTATTATTTAAAAGACGACGAAACTACGATTAGGTTATTACCTACAAACGTAACATTAATCATAACATGGACACGTCACATAAACATCAATGAGTTTACTATTTTAACCGCAATAATAAAACCGTGCATAAAATTATATTACGTGTGCGGAAAACCACTAAATATTTAATACTAAATTAATAACAGTCACACTACTCATAGTACTAACTAGAAAAATACAATATTTCTCTGAAACAAAGGAATTGCGAAAAAGATACTAGTGACGTCACGTAAACGGTTAGAGTTGCAGCTGCCGGTGGCTGCTATAAATCTTCTACAGTTAGAACGCCAACAAAGAAATGTATTATAAGTTATCACTACCCTGTAAGTTACTTCTTTTTCCTATTTTATTATAACGTTGGAATTGAATTTAAAGGCTATTTACCAAAATTATATTATAGTCAATTATTGTGTTACTGGAATCGCAAGTCTAATGGATGTCATCAATTATAAACTTCTATTTATTGCATAACATAATTTTATAACTGTTGTTTGTATAACCAACCAAGTTACTTTCCTGAACTTACTTTTAAGATCCTAATAAAAATAAAATAATGTAGGAATATTTTGGCGCCTAGTAAAAAGCTATCGCGGTACAAATAAAAGCGTAAACAATGACTCATTACAGTCATTAGTCAGTGTTATAGTCACGTATACTCGACGTATCTTACCAGTCGATCCGTACTCTACATACTGACACGAACTGTGACGTCATAATAATGGTGTACAGTGACGTTAAACATCACGTTGTCGCATATTTCATGGCCCTAAACAGTTTACGATACAAATCTCTTTGGGAGTTTGTGTTAATTTTAGTTGCCTTAACAACAGTAAGTACGAATTGTGTACGCACTGATAGGTTTAAGTGACAATTTCGATGTTGAATTAATGAGTTAAACAGTAAAATTGTCTTTTTGAAAATGCTTTGTTTATTTACAAACAAATATTGTTGAGAGAGTGAGAGTTGTTATTATGGGTATTTATTAATTACTTTATAAGTCTTTAATTTTTGAATTGTATTGCCAAACTTATTTAAATTAGATTTTTGACTACACAACTATAATAAACTCTTGACTTTACACTCAAGGATCACACATTCTTGTCTAAAGGATTTACCGTATGTACCTCGCAATTTACCTACCTACATTGAATTACTTTTCGCCAACAATTTCTACGAAAATATCCAAGCATAGTCGGCATGATAGATTGTGCCATTACATGCTAGGTACCAACAATGTCGATCTACACTATAATATGGGTAGCGTAACTTCCAAGAAATTCTCACCTGACCTCCCGTGAAGGAATTTGTGAATGAAGAGTGCGAAACCAAGATGGCGCAGGTCCAGGTAAATACTTCTACAATAGTACGAATACCATCGCGCAATGAGGTTTTTTTTATATCTTTGTTACCCAGTGATCCGGATATTTCTTCGGCGAGGATAGAAAAGATCTTTAGATGTTCTTATTTTTTAATAAAGAACAAGACTTTTCGGTGTGACGATGCTTTTGGGATAAAATAGATATCACATTCCTTATAGGATTGGCAACGAAGGCTATTTTATTCATCATACTAATCCAGATTGGAACGTGGATGTGCAGTATTAGAACAGTTTATTACAATTTTCTTATTTTTTTACCAAGGAAAATTTCTCGTTAATTACAGTTCTAGGAGTAAACCCTTTTCCTGATAGTGTTGAACGGTATACGATAATATCACGTCTTATTTTCATAATACAGAGTCTATCTACGACAATGATAAACGAAACACTCCGTTATAATAATATTCGTCTCACTGATTGTTGAGATTCGCAAAAACATTAGCAGATACTGAGTTCAAACAGAGTTAAATAATTCCCTTTGGTATTTAGTACAAAGTCTTAGATTATATATGAATAATATCCTTGGGGTGAATTGTATCACTTAATATATGATTTATTCGTATCGTAATATTCATCATACCAATACTTTTTGTCAAATTATGTTTATCAAATAAGTCGAGCCCTGTTCGGAGTTTAATTACCGTGTTATCGATTATGGATATTATCTATTATACAGGGTGTCCCAAAACTCAACGATAATCCGAGACAGGATGAAAGGCCAAGTCATACCGGTTCTAGGAAAAATAAAAAAAAAATTGCATGTCACTTAGTTTAGCAATAATAGACATTTTTCAAAAAAGTTAAAATTCCACACCCTTGCTCGCATTTTCGAGTCCTGTGATCACCAATATCACAATTTCGCTGTGTTTTTTTGAATTTCGTGATCTTCACTAAATATGCTATTAATCGTAAAACAAATTTATGCACAAAACATTGTTAATTTCATAAAAAAAGTTAAGTTTTAGTGAGTCATGATTCACAAAAATATCGTTAGTTGACTTTGACGCTTCATATTGAAAAAAAATGTACTACACTACCCTTGGCAAGTTATTTCAAAAGTTGGCGCATTTAATCAAGATTTCAAAATGGTGCAACACTTGCCACTTTTCTTTCCATTAAAAATGTTATTTTTATTTGAACGAAGAGTATCCTCGCAAATGGATCGGACGCAGTGATTCAATTTTATGACCTCCTCGTTCCCCCGATCAAAATCCAGTAGATATTTTTGACTGGGAATGCATAAAAGAAAAAGTCTATTCGAAATCAATACAAAATCTATCAGAACTTCGCCAGAAAATTGACACAGCGTCAGAGGAAGAAATAAATGCAAGGAATTTTGCTTGACTGGTGCAAAGGTCTTTTGTAAGGCGTTGCAGAGCCTGTATTCGTGCCAGAGAAAAAAAAATAATAAAATAATTAAATAGTTAAATAATTATTTTGGTATATACCAAAATAATTATTTAACTAGAAAGTGTTGATACAATCTAAGCATGCTAGAAATTCAGTTCTTTAAAAGAATTAAGCATAGTACGAAGTAAATTATTGTTATCTTAATTAACATATTATTATAACAAGCATGTAGTTAATTTTTGTTACCACGCTATAACTGTGTGCGTACTCAAACACAATTAAAATGTTCATTTTAATATTCGTTAGAGTAGTCTAGTAGTCGTTACAAGTGTAAAATGCCATTCACCCGTAAGCCTAATTGTCTATTTCAATTTACATAATTCGCGACCACAAAGCGGTACAATAATCCGGCTAGCCTTGACAAGTTCATTTACTAGCTCCATGGGTCGAGCGATGACGGTGGTAATGAGATAATGTAACCATTTGTCTCCATAAGGGGTGAACTTTTATACCAGTACCCATAAAATGGGAAACTTCAACGATTATTTTGATTAAATGCCAAATTTCCCCAATTTCTCGACACGTTTCTCCAGTTAAAATGAAGTAAAAATTAAGTATTAAGAGTGGTGTAAAAGTTCTAAAGGTAAGAACAAATTTTGAAACACCCATATAAAAAGCTTTACATTAATTGCCAAGTTATGTTAATTTTATTGATAATTTAGATGTAGCCTAGCTGGATTGTTTTTAAAATATTATACCTACCTAGTTAATTATTAAAATTTGTCTATTGTGTATTTTTTTCAAATATGTTGTTTAAAAATGCCTTGCCTTAATTGCGTTGTCCTTGGCTACATATCAAAGAGCTGCTGATCCTATGTCAAAAGAAATAAGAAAATAATTTAGACACACACAAAACTAGGTATTTTGAAATCTAAAAATATTTAATGAATATGTACGTAGCTACATTGTTTTTTTATTTGGCTGTTTATGAACTAACTAGTTAATTAAAAAAGGCGAAACCATATAATATATGACAGAAACTACTGCATGGGAACAAACATAAGCGTTACATCAATTTCTAGTATTTTATTACACTTTGTGCAAACTTTCACTTTCACACACAATATTGGATTTTTTATGTTCTACGATTCATAATAATTCTAGTGCAATTCAGCAACCATCTCAGTTTTCTCGTTATTTATTACCTCTTTGTTAAGATTACGTTATTTACCCAAGAAATTAATTAATTCTAACATTTCTACTCCAATTAAAGAAATTATACTTTTTATTTTTTTCTATAATTCAGTAGCCATCCCGTGCTATACAAATACCCATAAATCCCATTAGGGAACCAATAATTGCGTTTCAAGTAGACGGACCTAAGGGTAGCCTTTTTTGTGAAACTTTTCGAGTGGGTGTAGAAACTCTTTGTTTACACACTCAACAGATAAGTGCCATTTTCTTACAGAGACGATTCGTTTGCGATTGGAGAGGATCTTTGTGTTGATTTGTCACTTGCAAACACTTTCACATTGTTTTTAAAGGCTTTAGAAAACCTTAATGGGTATTGTTTTAATGAGGCTCATAATTGAAATATACTTACAGTGCTTATTGTTTATTAAAAGTACTTAGACTTAAGTTGATTGCCATTTATACAATACGCTTCACCAAATTTAAGTACCTGTGTGGGACTAATTTATAGAACATGTCATTAGAGTAACAAACAAAGTCTTCTTTAGTATTCAGCTGCAGACAATGAAAAGATGAGCTGTGTAAGAGAGATTTCCGCAAATGAACAATGCCCGACCACTTGCACAAGAACATTCACAAAAAGCTACTGAAGTTCAAAAACTCCGCTCAATTCACAGAGGTTCTATGCATCATACACACAGCTGTTTTTGTGTTTCAACCCCACTTGTCTGGGTACACGTGCTACTGGCGTTTTTTATAGAGCCGTCACTCCTTAATGAACCGTATGCTCGGAAACGGCCGCCAGGACGCCCTAGCCAGGATATCCTGTTTAAAAAATAAAAGAGCTACCCTCACACCTTTGCCATAACACATGAGACACAAACAGAAAACGACTTTGACAATTACTAACGAGACAGTAAGGTCGAAAATTCTATTAAGCTCTGTAAAGGGTACGAGTGCTAAGCTTAATGGCTGTGTGTGTGAGACCAGCCGCTCCCAAATTGCCATCGCTTTGTGCTAACTATGCGTTTTGAAGTTATATTTAGAGTTTTATTTTTCATTCGGTTGCGAAACGCTATCATTTTTAATGAGAAGTAATTTCCTTCCGAGCGCTTATATTCTTGGAATTTTCATTTTGTATTAAACGCTTTTAAAGCTGTTAACGCGTTTTAGATAGTGGTATTAGATTTTAAGTATTCAATGTAAATGCTAATTTGAAATACCAATTTTGACTTGAATGAATCTCACGGCGTAACTTTTTTTAATCAGCCCTAAAATGGCTGTAGTCACAGCCATTCACAGTCGTAGCCATA
This sequence comes from Anticarsia gemmatalis, assembly GCF_050436995.1. NCBI lineage: Eukaryota > Metazoa > Arthropoda > Insecta > Lepidoptera > Erebidae > Anticarsia > Anticarsia gemmatalis. The sequence goes on from NC_134760.1 coordinate 8,328,600, forward strand.
TCACCGAATAAATCGCACGTCATAAAATGATTATATTATTTATTTAAGTATTTAAGTATTATGTGATTAACAATCACATGATATCTTCTTTAAAGAAAATTAGTTAAGCAAAATTGATGAACCGGTACGATTATGTACTAAGTATAAAAACCATGCTTAAGGTAGGTAGTTACAACAAGAATGAATTTTGTAAGATTCCATTGACAAAGACTGTTATTTGAACTTTGGCACACGATAAAACGATTGATTTTTCGTACAACCGGAACAACCCCGACGTAATGTTCTCAAATCTAATCAAATACATCTCTCGAGACAATCTTTCCAAACACCCCACCTTATCCGTAATATTCTTTCGTCGGCTAGTTACTAACGCTTTCTCGCTCGCGCATTCATTCATTTCTTATACCTCTCTCTCTGTCTTGTCGACTCGAAAACGTTCGTTATTCGCTCGGGCAGTCAGTTCGCGCCGGCAGCCGAAGGTGGGAGTGTCGCTCTGCGCATGCGTAACCTCGACGATTGTCAAATTCGAACGAACGTAAATAAACAAGTGAAATTTAATTTGTGCCAAACTCGTACATAATTTGTATGATATTTTTTATAGATAAAATATTAAGTGACTTTTTACTGTGTGTTATATTATCGTGCAACGAATTTGCGAGTAAGTATTCTTTTTTTTTTTTTTCGCATGCCCGTTCGGTGCCGGCAACCGGCACTGATTTTATCCAGTGGGAATTGTATAAATTCTTACCGTTGATAATGATCTTTCGAGTATTTATAAGCGATGGTAATTCACATTGTTTTTGTGCTTGCTAAAGACCTGGGTCGAACATGTTCTGAGTAGGTACTTACGTTATCTGATTTAGGTTAACAATTTTGCTACTGTGAGTAGCTTTCCGCTTTTTGAGATCGTAGTGATCTTATTTAGTCACGTCAATGACCAAAATTGTATCTTATTTATGTAGTTTGCTAGTAACTAGTAAGTGATAATATAACCTAAAATCTAGAAGAATCGGATTGATTACTTTGTCTCCCAGTACGACAATGCACCACAATGCATCTAATTTATCAGATTATTAGGCAGGTACCTAGGTAGTTACCTAAATAACGATGGAAAGAAAGAGCTGATGAGTTTTCTTTGCTTTCATTTATCCATTCCATGTTCTGAAACCTAAAGCTTTGATGGACAATTTACCCAGTAAATAGGTACCTACCCTGTAAATACCACTATACCTACTTATTCTTACGTTACTAAGTCGATACGGATAATAAATTCTCATAGTGAACGGCTATACGCAAATTAAGTCTTGTATTTCCGTCTAGACATTCAAAATGTGTTTGTTTTACAAATGACAGTAATTAATATGACATGATGAATTACTTACTCGCTTGAATAGCATACAAATTAGCGGATTTCATTACTCGATTGACGGTTTGATTCTCAATCGGTTCACACGATCGAGCAATTGATGCAGTTGACATTGCTTTTGTTATTAAACTTGACAGTCAATCTATCAATTAAAGATTGTTCTGATATTGTCATTATCAATTGGTTAGTTGGTTATTAGAGGCTATTAGTTATTGACTCAGTAACCTGAAGATACGACAGTTTTGAAGTAGGTAGGTAGGTAGGTAAGTACTTACGGTAGGTTAGGTAAATTTACTTTACCGAGTCACATAGAATAATTTAATTAGTCATTCGAATAGGGTTTACCCAGTTCTAGGGTCCGATCTCTGGCTCACAGTCTATTTTACTAACTATAGGTAGGTAGGTACCTACTTATTACTTAACGTTATTTTTACCACTAACATGGGGCTGCTATCCGAACTTGTTGGGGCTTCGAGGGTCCGAAGTACTCCAGCGAAGTCAACAATAACAAGAAAAAAGCGTGCCCGGACTTATGCTTTAGTTCACATTCGAGGCTACGGAAACGCGAGGTTTAGTTTCTCTAATTTTATGTAGGTACCTAGGTACCAACCTACCTACTGCAAAGCGGACTCACCTATATTAGTGTCTTACTAACTGCCAACAATCTGTTTGCCAAACGCATGATACGCCCATAAAAATACTTCCGACATTAGGTACACGAATGACTTAACTTTCCTGTTAAATTCATAAATAAACAACGCAATATAACATCAGCTAGGTACTAAAGTGTGCTTGACGAGTTTTGGAGTCATACCGATACTAATTAAATGATTCACCTGACCAATCATGCTGCGTTGATTCAATCGCGTGTGTGTACGCTATGAAACTCTCGACATGCATATTCACGATTATCACGTTTTAAACTCGAAAAAAATGTACGCCAGGGTCAAGAATTCATTGTACAAGAAGATACAAGAACAACGAAATAATTCAATTCGTTGTTCTTTTATCGATCAAGTTGCATTTTTGCTGCCAAGATTGTAAAATTATGGTGTAGGAATGCTGACTGTCTATCAAAGCAACATAAATACAATAGTAAGTCTAGACACTAAACTCGCAATTCCAAGACAAAGTTACCGACTTACCTTAGCTAATGACAAAAGTAAAATCGACCTATTCTCATAGAACTCCTTTGAGCTTAGGGAACAGTCTTGTATCGTAAGGGCAATGCGAGTTCAACGCTCACAGATCGACACACTTGGCACAATATTACTTTTATGGCAATAACTTGAGACAAAATTCTGGCAACTAACAAACCGCGAACTTTATTATATTTTTCACATAATTCTACTTTCATTCACTGGTATTCTGCTATGAGATTCCAACGCTGTCACTAACCCTTCCTAGTTCATCGCGTCACGCTTTCATTACCGGCGCTCGTTAGCAACATTACATGAAGGTACTTATATACATGGTACTGCGAATACTTAGTGCTTACGGATCATTTAGCCATTATCGAGATGAACGGCATCTTTAAACACTTTCCGAGAAGTGATTGCAACTTTATATTTACTAAACCCCTTTAATACATTTTGTTCTATAAATATCTGAACAAAATTCGGTAGAATTTGACATTTCAATCCAAGTGAAGTAGGTACTTTTTCAATGCAATAATGTGCATGCTTCAGAATACAGAGTTCCAAAGTTTAGCGACTTGATGCTAACTATACCTATGGCATGGGGTGATCTAATTGGGACTGATTTTTAAATGCCTTAGGCAACTAAGTGTATCCTACAAAGACTAGACTACCTTTTCAAGATTGTGAAATATACATTTTGTAAATGTGCTTTATATATTTACATACATTACAATCAGCATATAAATTCGCTACTTAGAATAAATAAATTAACTTAGTACTGTTGAAGTTTCAGACATAGTCCTTATTTCATGACGCTCTTATTAGGCGTAAGCACATAGCAAGGTAACCACCTCATTATAATTGAACTACAATTATTCGTAAGTCTTCCAACAGCACCTACCTAAATTAGTCGAAAATTGATGAAAAGATCAAATCGGTAAAAATATTTTTATAATTAGTCTAATAATATGACATTCTTCTTCTTGATTTGGCATTTATATTTCTTATTTCCGGTAATAAAATGTTATCGTCGTAAAGTTCAGCTGTCTCATTTATTACTGCGAACCAAAGTTGGTAGAACCTTTAAAAAGGTGCAACATTTGACGGCTAAAATCAGAAGTTAAAAAAACTCTCGAAAGAGTTTCTCAGATGCTGATTATCTAGGCGACCGTTGAAAAAAACCGTCCAAGTACGAGAACGGCTAGCGCATGAAGGGTCCCGTACTATGTATGGTATAAATAAAAAAAAACGGAAGAAACACGTTTATTAAGTGCCCGCCTTAATATATTTTTTATTATTTTTAGTATTTGTTGTTATAACGGCAACGAAATACATAATAATATGTAAAAATGTCAGCTTCTTAGCTATTACGGTTTATGAGATACAGTCTTGTGACAGATGGACAGACAGCTGAGGCTTATTAATAGGGTACCGTTTTTACCTTTTAAGTACGGAACCCTAAAAAGGCCAGCTTCATCAGTTAGTAACGCCAGCCCTAATTCTAGCTAAGTATTTGTTCTGTCTGGGCCTCATTACTGAAATCGCATTGGTTTATTGAACCGGTGCCAAAGATAGAACACCAGCTGATCCGTTGACTATTTATTTGTGTAATGTAGGCAGAGCATACTTAAAGGAAGGTAATTTACGTACTGAGGTGGAAATAGTACTGTGATGAGTCTGTTGAACTTTGTAAAGTACTGGTTAGTAATTAGTTAAGGTAAACTAGTTTTAAAAGGTTTCCAGCCGTTTGCTATTTGAGCTTGCGACCACGCCTTTTGATCCAGTGCCGAAACGTCAAGATTGTTTAACGTATGTTATATTAGATGTTACGTTTTTAAAACTAAACAAATTATTTTTTTTAAATGGGTACTATAGTGCTGTCAAATAGTCAAACAAGTTTACGTATGTTTTCTTTTCAGTCATTGTTCATTTTTGTCATTTTCACATCACAGTTATTCCTCAAAGAAAATTAGCTGAATATGAAAAAATCGGCTCTAAACTAAAATACAAAAACGTTTTCCTATTTTGCCTCAATTCATTACCATATTCAATTAATCATACTCAGTATTCTTACATAATTTGTTGAACAAGTTCATAACCTTCAACCCGCAAAGTTCACAAATTGTCACCATTTATGAAAATTAAAGTATAGTGACCAGAAAATACCATAATTAAAGCTTTGACTAACCAGGTAAACGGGGCTCGGATACTCGACGTACCATCCAGATAAGCTAAACAGTGACTTCCTGTACACTAGGGCGACCATACCCGCTAATTATACGGGAGTGTTCTTCTCATTGTGCCCGTTAAAAAATACTGCCTTTCTTGTCGTTGTGAAGATGATTTTTTAATGCTGTTTAGCAAAGTCCATTGTGTGGTTTTATTGGTTATATCTTTTTTATTGAGTAAAGAATTTAAAGTGTTTAATCTTTTTAGTAGTAACCAATGTATTGAAAGCGTTTTATTGTACTAATACATACGACAATGACTTTGAAATTATATTTCCTTACGTAAATACGTTTTAAACGCTTATGTAGAATAATGGGCAATCAATGTTGTGTGTAATATTATTATTATACCTTGGCTTAGCTTAGCCCTGTGATAACACTACAAATGACTGACCGTACCGACTATCCTAAAAGTAGGTATATTCAGATTTTCCTTATAAATTTTGCTGAAAATAGAAGCACAAAATGTCCTTGTTTGACATTCGACGCCGTACCGCCTGTAAACGTTCCTATCCCCTATGGAAATATACATCAATGTTTGTCATGTCTTCGCCTCCGAATTTGTCGATTCACCTCACGCGAACGTTTTATAGCTTATAAAGTCAGCACCGACATGTGTGTGTATCAGCATGTCTAGCCAAATTAGTTTGAAGAGGTTAGGATTTATTTTGGACTTTGAATAAATTTATTTTATGAGGATTGTCGTGTGAGCGTGTGAATTTCAACGGATTTGTTAACGCAGGGGCCGAAACAGGTCAGTAAAGTCAGTAAAAGTCAGTATTTTTGGACCTGGTCAGTAAAAGTCAGTATTTTCGAAAATCGGTCAGTATTGTCAGTATTTTTCCAAATTCAATAATTTTTTTTGGTTTTCCTCTGCTGTTGGCCAATCTTACATTCTCGATTTTTCCAGTGATGATATCAGAGGGCTGCTTTGGATGCTCGATATTATGTAGATGATCTACGTATATATTGAAGCATCAAATGACTTCAAAAGAATAGCAGATTAAAATTTACTATTTTTTGAAATCAGTATTTTTGAAGTAAAAATTCTTTAGCGCCGCGGCGCACTTTTTCTGGAATGGGTAAAAACTTCTAAACTCGCGTCAAGACACGTTACCTGATCGAAAATTCGTAAGACCTGATTGAAAATTCGTAAGACGGGATGTTTATTAGTTTTTGGTGTTCATTAGAGTTTATTGAAGTTTATTAGCATTTCTAGAGTATATTGGAGTATGTCAATTTTGCATGAATGGCGCATACTTGCAATATAATCTATCTATCGAATGGTTAGTTCTCAACCTAGTGTCAAAGTTGTCCAAGCCGACTGAAAGGCCTTTGACATGGCTTAACGACTCTTATCTAAATCGACAACATCCGGGACCGACTTTATCCGTGCCCTCCGAAGCACGGGGACGCTCAGCTCAAATACCACTATGCGGTCACCCATCTTGCTTAACCCAGAGATCGTTTACCGACCGGTAAGCACAAATGGCTATGAGCGCATCATAATCATAATACAATTACAATTATTTAAAATAGAAAAAGCTTTTTAACACTAAAAAGGCGATGCTGGTTGACTATTGGGATTGTGGAGACCAGTAACCGAAAATAGGCTTTTTAACTGACTTCAAAAAAGAATTTTGATTTCTCAATTCGACTATATATTTTTTTTTATTTCACCCGAAAAACGGTTTAGAAATGGTCAGTATTTGGTCAGTATTTTTGAATTTTTGGTCAGTAAAATCAGTATTTTCGACCTTAGAATTTGTTTCGGCCCCTGTTAACGTAAAATGTTCACGTATATGTTATATTTGGTTATCGTTCTGTATGTGTATTTTGAAGTTTTGACCGTTTTGAAGTTCTGCATTTTATTGTTTTACGAGATAAGTATAATAAATATATTGTTATTCCTTTGGAGCTTTGAATTTGAATTTAGACCAAGTTATGATCAAGTATCAGAAATTGCACTGTTTATTAAAATTATAATAATTATGCCTTATTTGTTTCTTCTCTTGCTCGTGGGATTTTCCCGTCAAATCTACATAAACAGGCATTTGACTATCGACCTATAAGATAAGTAATAAATCAAAACAAAAAATACCCTTATCTGTTATTTCAAGTAAAAACGATGGCCTTTGACCTGCTTCACCTTAACGTGTCTTGATAAATACTTTATTTTTAGTCCTGATTTCACTTACTACGTTTCACGATAATTGCCCCATGATTACATTGTTTATGAGTCATTATGACGATTCATAATTAGGTCATGACCTTATTATATCTTTACTACCGGCAATCCGGGGTGTATTGCCAAAATCTTCGGCTCGAGCGTCCACGTCTTATGAGGAAAATAATCTGAAATTGATGTTAAAAGTAAATAATTGCTATTGAATGAATACTTCCTTCCTTAGACTGTTTATCTTAATGAGGTTTCATGTAACTTTGACTTTTCCTGGTAGTGTGTTTCCATAATTAATGCTTATTCGTTAAAATCTTGTTTTCGACGAGCCTAAAACAAAATTAATTGTGACGACTGTGAATCTGGGCTGTTCGTATAGAAAAAATGGAAAAACAAATAACTTCAACGTTACTTTGCCCATTTCACCATCATGCTATCTTTAAAATCATCTTAAACTTAGTTATTAAAGCACTCTGTAAACAATACTGTTGCTTTAGCTAAAACATAAAAGCTCTTTGCTAGAAAACGTACTTATTACACTATTTCTACATTTGTACAATACACGTACAATACATTATATACACATACTTGACAATGATAATAAACCAGGACTAGTCTCACAATAAACCGTGTTGTTGGTGCTAATAGCTGCGTGGCGTTGACTCCGACTCTCGACCTCGACCCTGCGAGACTCAATAACGCCGTATTTTTAGTTTCCATTGCATACCTAACTAGCTAGTCAGGAAGCTGTTATTAATACGCGGATCGCGGTATTTAATTGTTTTGAGGGCTTGGTGGAAATTTTAGAGGTTTTTGTGAAGTGTTTATCAGGGAATGTGAAGTTGACTTCTGCTTCTTATAAGTTGTAAGCATGTGTATGTGCTATTTTAACCCGCTTTTTTAACTAGAATTTTATCCTACCTTGTAACCCTACGAGGGCTTAAACTACGGAATGATACCTCCGTATCACCAGCTATGGACACTTTTTATATGGAAGATCGCTTCATAGCTTAAAAAGAAATGTTATTTTGTTTTAAATTGTGAAATATGCGATACAAAAGCGATGCGATGGCAGTGTTGAATCAACTGGAGCATGTGTGTTCCTAGTAAAGAATTACACTATAAAAACATACCTACCTATTTATCAGTTAACAAAGTAATCAATAATAACTGCTTAAGATTTAGTGCTAATTGTCAAATAAACAGACAAAACCATAACAAAAATACAAAGAGAGTCTTTAAACACCCGTTAGCAGAACATACTTTACATTTCAACAAACTCATACAATATAACATTTGAACGCAAAACCGTTTCCTGGCGCGACGGATCAAAGGACTTTGGCAAACAGAAAACATTCGTGTATCGTTTGTGAGTTGTATTTATACCGTCCTTAGTGATGCGGGCTTGTTAGGTCTTGTGCTAACATACGATTTTAAGTCGGGGAAAATCTGCTTTAGATTTGCTTGGCCCAGTTTAACGACAGCTGGACGTATTTTGCTGGAGGTAGGGCTAAATTCGACGTGCCTAAGCGAAATGTAATGATATTGTTGCTGTAAAATATCCTAAATACTTAATGACATAATCATTGATAGTGTACATAGTTAATATTATGTTCAATTTCAGTTAAAAATCTGGTTACGTGGTGCGATTTATTGTACAAACTCAACGATACATAGATAAATGGTGGTGACACAGAATGCCACTAAACTTTGACGATTATTTATTTAATGTTTAAGCTAAAATCGTAAGTGTGAAGTAAGCTTTATCGTGTTTGTTGCCATATACAAATTGACGGCAATCAGCGAAGTTCTGTTTTTATTTTATTTTTTGTGGTTCAACATATTGTAGGTAGCTAATTTTGTTCTCATTTGATACAATTTTGGCATGACTTAATTATATACATAAATAGTAAAAAGAACAACTAATGAAAGTCATTTCAAGAACGCGCTAATTGCCTCGCATTTAATTTTATTGTATAAGCTACCATTGAAAATTACGGAAATTTTATCAACACCTGAAGTGACTTAGAATAACCTAATTTTTAGCAAGAAGAGTCTTAAGTTAGAATGCCAAATTCTGAAATCGTCGTTTAGAAGACGATGCGAGAGTACTAAACATCATCTTGCTACAGTTGTTGTCAATCAAAACAATCGTTAAGACAAATCAAAGGCCTTTTATGATTTCCATTGTGAGTTTATTTCTCACATTGCTTCTTGAGATCATAGTTGATAGACATAGGTGTGCTTGAATGTCTGTTATCATTCATCTATGAATCACTTAAGCGTAGATCCTGTTTGAAACGCATACATAGGTATTACTAGGAAATATGATCAGTTATTGTACTATAATATACTTAGAACGGTTATAGTTTTTGATTATTTGTGATAGAAATATTGAAAGTGAAACTATTTGGCCAGAAGTTTCTTGCCAGCTCTTCTCATCGGCCCTAACTTCTGAATTGCCGGTAAATTCAATCACTGTATCATTGACTATCATAAGTGTCAGCATTTGTCCTAAATGAATTAATGATTGGACTTTATATTTTTATTAGAGTCAGTTTCTAGTTTTGAAGTTATCTTAGGTTTTAATCTAACATCAAAAAGGAGCAGCAAAGTTCATTGACTTCATAAAACAATAGCCACAAAACGTAATAATCGCACGAACATAAAATAATATCCATTTAGTAAAATTAGTTCCGAAATTAAATGTTGTGCTCATCAAAATAAAGCAAAACACTGGCCAGTGCATAAACTTCTTTATCCGAAACTTTTTTAATAAAAAAGTGAACCAACTCGAGTCACTAAATACGAGTAAAAAACAGGTTTATTTTTAATTTAACCCTACACAGCGGTCAGCTGCGCGAGCGCAAGGGTTGCCTTCCGAACGAGCGTTTCCGCTGTTAAAACTAACTAAATTGTAATTTAAAAAGTTCTTAAAATACTACAAAACCTACAGACCAAAATGAACCTTGATGCTTAAAAAATACGATAGATATTTCAGTAGTGCGCCTACTCTACTAGTATTTAGCAAGTAGGTCGGTCGGAAACATTAATTTTATTAGCTTGAGTCATCATATCAATCAAAATTAAGTGGTTTTTGTATTGAAACCAAACATATTCATACAGTTTTTTATATTTGTTAAGTGTTTTCACGGTTATTAAGTGTACTTTTCGTTCCGTTGTTTGCTCGTTCAATTGGAATCTGAGGATGGTTATGAAATTAAACCTTTACATTATAGTAATAAATAAAATTTATTCAATTTTATAACTAAATGCGTATTTTCCTTTTAAATAATAAATAACGTGTAAAATCCTGTACAAAACATGGCCTTATAATAGATGAAACTGTCCTTAAAAAAATAAATTGTAAGACATTGAACTAATTCGAAATAAAAGATTCCATTGCTCTTTCGCCCTACAGATTATGGAAATTAAAATAAATATTGAAAAAGCCTAATTAAATACCTTTTTTCCCGTCTTTTATATCGAATTGACAATTTAAATACATTGGGGACGATTGGTATTATGTAGGAAAATTATTTGGTATTATGATTTATGTAGGAAAATTGTATAATACAAGATTCGTATTATTTTATTTTAGTAAGAAATACTACAAATGTAGGGCTAATAGATACTTAAAGCCTCAAAACCGTATTCCCAATTGTAAAACATGATTTCCAAAAATAAATCGCAATAAAACTACATTGGCGTTAACATCGGTATTCTCAATGGATTCCAATATTTACGTTAATGTGACCTATATACTATGTATTATATGCCCAGAATAAATATACTGATAATAGAGGCCAGCTTTTAGTGTGAACTATATAAAACTGAAACTCATTTGAATAACGTTTCGTCGTGAAAAAGTTTGCAAGAATAGTTAGTTTTTGAAAATATGGTAGAAAAAATGCATTAAGCGTAATACAGACTTTTAACTACATAAACGCGCGAAGCACATGGGTTAAGAAAAGTTATAACCATCTAAATGTCAATACACAAAACTTTTATTAAGACCCATCCAATTTTTTACCTCATTAACATAGCTTAACTTCGCCACTCGATCTAAATAGGACCACCATATAGGCAGTGTTAGAATTCTTCCAAAACGGTTCTAAAAAGTCGATTATAAAATCGTTGAAGCAGGATCTCAAACAAAATATTTCCCATACCGTATTTGGTAACGTGGGAGTGTCGAGGTGTTAATGATAACAAGGATGGGACTGACCCTTTACTACGTACAAGTTATGAATGGACCAGTTTCTCAACTCATTCAAACTTATTTTCGAGGTCAAGGGATACGAAGTGCGAGTAAACTTTCTGGTATAATTTCGGCCAGAGTTATTTACGAAATACATCTCTAATGCCTTTGCAAGATTTAGTTTTGATGTAAAAATCTTCGAAAATCTAACTATTCTCATAGTAGTTTTAGATCTATGCAATTTAAAGTATTTTAATGAAAAAGTTGGCATCTATAATAAAAGGCGCACGTGCCAGTCGCTCGTATAATTGCGTGGTTAAGGATTTTAATCTATAATTAAAAATATATAAATAGAATTTTATGCACTCGCTGAAGCATTTAAAAATAAACCTTAAGTGCATTACTGTAGAGTTTCAATCTCAAAGTAGTCTAAATAAGAGGTAGAATGCGGCACTTGCAGCAGCTTAGACCATGAAATTCTCTATTAAGTATTACGATCAGTTAAAACTATATTACTTTAAAATTGAAATATCCTATAAATTCTTGCACCTCAACCAGATTGAGTACTTGCATTTAAAAAAGATTGCCGATTAGAGTCGCGAATTTACTACCGCTGCTTATAAGACCCACCGGCAAATTAGCTTAAACGTATGCGGACTTTAAGTAATCGAAATAAATATATAGTTTTGGTGTAAACTGGAAGAATTTTAGTTTTATTTGAGACCATTTCGAAGACGAAACTATAAAACATGACAATGAAACTACTCAAGACGTAGGTAACGTTTTATGCCTCGTAAACTTAAAGCTATTGTTTTAGCAACTAGCGAGAATGTTGCTTTAAGACGAAATAAAGTTTAGGTATGCTATCTCGGATGTCGGTGCTACAATCAAAATGCTTAATGTACAATGATGACTATAAACATTGTTGGCTATTTCATGGAACAAATTGTTGGGGCTTAGACTAAATATATGACAAGCAAAAAGAACGACGAAAAATTGCATTCTGTGTTAGGTGTCTCTTATCTATTTCTTTCATTTCTTATCTCTTTTACAATTATTAGGTACAAGAAATATCGAGGCTTTTCATTGCGATGTTAAACATTCGACACAGAACATGTTACGCCAGATTTTCCCTTCCCTTACACAACAAACTCGTCACAAAATAGGGTCCGTAAAAGTTTTGAAACTTTCCTGTATTTACACGGCTATGAAGTATTCATACATTTTGTCCGCTATACATCACATGCTTGAAATTACTTTCGGCAATTCCCGAGCGAGCACAGGCTCTGTATACATACGGCTATAGATTACAAAGTTAATAGTGTGCCAAGAGAGGTCAGAAATGCGAAATTGAGGTCCCTCCGTTAACCGTGGCTTCCTAAATTGAAAGCTTAGAAAAAGCCAGACGTTAATGTCTGAAATGAGAGGGCCAGTCCCTTCGGTTACATTGGGGTACTTATTTTAGTAAACGCTGACGCCTGCCTCAATATTACGCACGTGTTTCTAAAGGTATTTTGGAACATGCGATGCTCCATAATTGGGTTTTGGAAATAAAGGACTTTAATAGTTTCTCCGCTTATAATGAGTTTGAAGTCGTTTTTGTTCCAAGTTTTAATGTGCTGCTGATGGCTTTTTAACTTCGTAGTTTCAAAATTGAATTTTTAACTCACTATTTTGCAGCACTTTATAACTCAGCCGCAAGGATCAGTAACCTGGCTTCGGTCTGCATTAACGTCGTCTCTTTGATGTCTGAAGAAATATAATATTATTTCACATACTGTCTGTAAACACGAAGAGATGGATCGAGCTTCTTTTAGCATATTCAATGACTCTTACGGTAAACTTTTTAAATTAGGTTCTGCAGTAACTTCTACATAAAACTACTTCAGTGCCAACTTTAAGGATATTAAATTGCGATCTTTATTCTTTCATTCCGGTAGATCATTTAAGATCGGCCCGAACAAGGATAATTTTAATAAGCTGCCATCAGATTTATTATATTGCAAAGTGCTGCTGGCTGTATCTGGCCAATTTTTATTATAAAAAAATCTTGTCTCTCCCTAGAGACTTCGAAAGCTTTATTAATACAAAATGAAATTGTCTTCCCGAGTACTCCGTTACTTAATCCTTAGATTTCGTAATGGTAATTATCTTTCCAGTGATATTTATAAAATTCAACCCCTTAAGGTTGAAATTAAAGTAAGAGGAGAGGCTCTAATTGCCAACTTTAGAAGATAAATCTCTTGAAATAAGATTTAGGAAGATTTATTCTGAACAAAATTTAATTCTTCATTCATTATGATTATAATACTTTCAGGTTTTATTTTAATTAGAAAGCTGTTCATTTTTGCAACAAAATTGCGAAAAATTGTTTTCGGAAATCGCAAGTCCATTTTCGTTCAGGCTTACCTACATCGAATTTGATATGTTTTCTAAAGTTCGGATGTGGCAAAGAGCAATGTGACTGCTAAAATAATTAATGCTTCATCAAAGATCGTTGTCTCCATTCTGTATTTTGATTATGCTTTCAAGTTTAATATAAGAATGTTTATTACAAAGCTTTTAAAAAACTCAATTGAGGAAACTAGTTATTACACCTACCTGGGCTAATAACCTGACTACTTATGCAGTGTTGAGATATTTAATTGGGACTGGTTTTATTTTTTTGGGCTATCCGCTGCCATTGACGTTGATATCGTTTGGAACTGGACTATTTGAGAGGAAGTCATTTTAATTACACAACAGGATTTGGAGGTGTTTGTTATCTTTGAGAAAAAAATGCGGGCCTTTTGTCAGATTATTTTTTAAGTTGGGAAGTAATCAAAATTAAATATTGCATTTAGTACTAATAACCGAAACATGTTAAAACTTTATGGCAAACTGTAGGTTAATTTCATTCTAATTTTTCAACGTCATATCGCCCATATTTCAATCGTTCTAATTTCCCAAGTCTCTCATCACGCCTATTTATCATCTAGCCTCTCTAAAAGCAAAAAGACAACGATCCCTTCATATCTCTTTAGCACTTAAGTCGTTATTCTTTTGCACAATATCCGTGTGAACTAACAAACCGTGTGCTGTTTCAGCATCTGAAGTACTACGTTCACACCGAACGCAATTCATAAATTGTAATGAACGTTACTGACTAATACACATGTTTATTTCATAACATCTTGTTCTGACATGTCGTGACCTGTTCATTCATGTTTGAACTTGACTTTGTCCCAAGATTGTATGCAAGATTATAATTACTCTAATTAATCCTTGGCTAAAGTGTGAAGTGATATTAATGATGTTTGATGAAAAAGCGTGTGAATGTCTGTTTGGATAGTTTTAAGATGGCCGTAATTAATTTACATAATTAAAAATAATCAACTATTAGTAGGCAGTTTCGTGAAATATTTGTTTTTATAATTTGACAGGTGCACGGCTAGTTCCTACATCTTTCTCATTAAATACAAAATGGAAAAGTTAATGTATCAAGTTAAAATTTGACAGTCAAAAAATATACATTTCTGTCCATTTATAAAAAAAAAAACTCATCAAGTTACCGGTGCGCCGAAATGGCAATGTTTTTAGAATTTTTCTAAAGAGGTAAAGTAAAAAGTCGTATTTGAGTAAGAATAAAAACACTTATAAAAAGTAGGTCTCACCCAGGCTCCTTAAATACTTGGAGACCTAGCGGCAAAGAACGATAAAAAGCTAAGTAAACACCTAGAATAAGTAGTTTTTGCAAAGCTTTTATTTCTTTTTTATATTTCTTTTGCGATCTTAAAATAAAGCAAGCGCTCTGTTTCCAAAAACTTATTAAAACTAGAAATTTATATTGCCGTAACTAAAATACAATTAAACTTAAAGCAAAACTTACACGAATAATGTCCGATTAACTTAGTTTAAGTTAGTGTTCACTCTAAACTTTGACAAGCGGCTATTAAAATGACAAATTCCCATGTCCACTAACAACTCACGACACCTTACATTCTTCACAATTTCCCATAAAACCATAGAAATATTACTACATTGATTTAAAACTTAAAGTCGTTGACAGCAAAGAATCTCGTTCCTTAATGTTACCAGTTTCGGATATATTCGAACCAATTACTTGTTTTGTACGTGTTTAATCTTTTACCGAGGAAGTCAATGATTAACAGGTTTCGTTATCTTTACGAGTCCGATTCATTTTACCGACTCGAGTCGGACTAATTTGAGCTGTTTGTTTTGGGATTAGTGTTCGTGGCTACTAGACAGGTGGTCAAAACTTGTTCAGTACTTGACAAGTTTAATGAGTCGGTTCGCGTCTTTCTATTACACCTGTAGCACTGATAGTTATCAGACTCACTGCTCACTGACAGTCAATATCAACGTATGATAAGGTATCTATGTATTCAAAGTGATAATTAGGTAGAGTTTTATTATGCTTCTGGGAAAGTCGAGTCATATCAAGCATACGTATAGTAACTTTCTTCAAGATTCCTGGAACTCATGTAACGGTAATTTATTCACACAGCATCTTCTAATTTGCCTTATTTCATTCTCCAGACTGTATTGTGAAAGGTTATTTGGGAAAAAAACAAAATTAATAAATAAAACTTTCGCCATAACAATAGGCCTTGAATTTGTTTGCGACACAAATCGTGAAATGGTTCGGAAAATTATTCTGTTATTGGATAACTTATTTTCCTTGATAAATCGATCATAACAGGGGAAATTTACGGTAATATATTTTGTTGTTGACGCACTTAATATTGTTGTAGTGGAAATATTACATGGATACGATATAAGAAGTCAATATTGTCGTATCAGGGAAAATAAAATGGATCAGTATATGGAAATAAGATTTCGGAGCCTAGACAATTTCATACTCTAAGACAAGAGCAAACATTTCAAGGAAACAAACTTATTGAATAACGAAACTTACATTTTATGGAGCAGATTATATTCTTACTAAAATCCCGCTTGCAATTAACAGGTGCAAAACGAAAAGATAATAGGAAAATCCCACAAAACTATGCAAAAAAGTTCACAAACGATTATAAATAGCGAAACTTACAGGTATAAAGCGTGCCTGTCATGTACCTCATAGAAACCCACGTATGTATAAAGAAAAACCAAATGGGGTCGCAATAAAACACACAACTATGTGATGGTCATAAATTCTTGCAAACATAATTTATAACAACATCGTTTTAACCAACGTTCATTTGCTAGAGACAAATTGGCAATATAAGCGATACACTGATGTATTCTCAAAGCACTGAAGATACCTAGTAACTCAGGTTCACACAAATGCTCAGGCATTTACCAACGCCTTTTCAAACGTATGTGCATAATTTACATTAGATTTATCACCTGCTTGTAGGGCTTCCATTCTATTACGTCTTCCTTTTTCCTGTACTTTATTCAAAAGAATAGTAATACTCTAAAATGTAATATAAAATGTAAAGGTTGTAGTAGAAGTAAGAATTGTCTTTATTTTGGCAGCCTCGTAAGCACGTTAATAGCAGATTAATTTAGTAGTTATAGAAAGACAATTCCGTTCCATTAAGGTTCTATTGCCCGTAGCACGATATCGTATATACCAGTAAATATTTAATTAATAGTTTAGTTAACCTTTATGCTAATGTATATGTTGTAGAAAATGTCTTATTTAACAGTAATTGAGAATTAGCAATATGGCCCGGAATTTACCCAATATTCTCAGGTTTCTTCGTTGATAACTTACAATATAATTAACAATGATTTTCTAAAAGATTACTTCGGTTAGACAGTGCTATCAATACGGTTAACCTTTTAAAATAGCTCAAAAGGCACATTGGTTGGTAACCCTGAAGGGAAGCGAATCGTGAAGAAGCCCACACGTTAATAATATATTCTAAACGGAATGCCCTGAGAACTGGAACACCATCTGCCATGTTTGGCATACATTATAGGCAACACCAATCGACATGATGATTGACATCCACTTTACCACGTGCGTGTGACGTAATCCGCTTTAGATTAGTTGCGGTAACTGTTCTATTGAAAACGGTTTGAGTAGCGGATATATCTAATGGAGGGTTGTCATGGTGGATTTTTATGGGACTCTTGAGAGTATGATGTATCTTTATGGGCTTTGTCAAACTTTATGATTTTATATTGCGAGTTAGATATACAGTCAAGTTCTTCACTTGTAGTTAGCTAGAAATAAAGCTGTTAAAAATCGTTGTCTATTTATCTGTTAATAGCTCTCAAATGTTGTACAAAACAATATACATGTACCCAACAGCAGCAGAGACAGGCGTAATAACGATCAAAGATCCTATACATAAGTTTCAAATCGAGCAAATACTTCGACTATTAGACTCGCTCAATGGATAATACAAGCCTCTCTAAAGTTTCGCCACACATTAAAGCCGCACCAATATAAATATTAGTACAAACCACCAGAATAATCTACTGAAGTCCAAATTGGTTCCAACTAACTTTGTATTTGGTATTTACCTTCCTCGCATTTGGTTTGGCTTTGCAATTAACTCTCAGTTTCACCAAGGACTCGAATTGTTCGTTAAATAGCGATAGGGCTCCCTTTCACATCGTTGCTTAATACCGTCATCGGGTGTAGGTGTTCTATAGATACATCTTCGTATATTCCTCGAGATCCTTTTAGCGGATTACACTGTCTGAGAAATATGCACTCGATACGAAGACGCGGACGGAGACAAGGTCAGGTACAGACATACTTTTGACCTTTGTATCTTCATCTGAACGTAAAAAACGCAGACATCGAGTGCTATAATTTTATTTAAACGGCTAAAGCAATTACTGATACAGTTAGAACACTTAAAAACTTTACGATGTCGTCAATTATCTATTAGTTCGACTTCAGCTTCCGTCTTGCTAAATATAATACGCGCGATAGTACTGTAATTTCCTTTATCCTCACATCCTCGCGTTTCGAAACCCGATAATTTAACGGCCAAGTAAACAGTTTTATGTTCATAAAGCGATGGGGCAAAAAATATGGATTGCTTACGCTTAATGACCCCTTACGGACTCAACGGATATCCTCCGTACGTACATATGTTTTATAGCTCTCTTATATTTTAGAGGAAACAAAAACCATTCATGTTCTGACAGCGGCTACCGTTTACCCGTTTTGATCTTTTTTTCTGCCAAAGGCGTTGCGTGCCGAAAATTATTTGCGGAAATATTAAGAGTACAATTTTCATAATAACGAGGCGATTTGTTATGTAAATGATCTAGGCTCGTTTACATTCAAATAGTGGATGAAAGGAATTATTTTAATGATCAATGGTTATGAAGGGATCGTAGACCGGTCGGAAGTAAACGATAATGGCAAGAGAAATGTCGACGGACAAAGGTACAAACGGACCTATGTCAGGCGACCCGAGTCGTGATTGTGCCAACGCTACCGAATCACTCGAGCGTCAAAATCTTATATTTCATAATCATAACAGTTCGTTACTTGTATTAAATTGTATTTTCTAAGATAAAATACCGAGAAAAACATTGAACATCTCATAACTTAAACAAAACATTCCGAACAAAATCAATATTCAAACAAAACTCCGTTGTTATTACAGGCAAGAATTTGAAGGCTTTTTTTCTCTCAATGACTACCTTGGAAGCTGCCTTCTGGCGGGTTAACCGCTGGTCAAATCACCGTTGATGATGAATGATTACTGAGATTTCATTTAATGATGGACTCGGACACCGGCTCCCAACTGACAAGATAAAAAGGCTGGCTCAAATCGCTCCAACAGTTTTTTTTATACAGTTTGTAATGAGTAATGAAATGTGTAATATTTCTCTGTGAAGTAATGATGGATAGACCCATTACGATATATTGAAGTAACGCTTAAGTTTTGATCGGTTTAATTTAGTAAATAAAGGCTACTAGGTGATTGATTTTCGAAACTTGTTTAGTGGACGGGTAGCGTGGGCGAACAAACTTTGTATTTGGGCTGCCTTTATTTTATGTTCATCACGAACAACGATTAAAAATAAGGCTATGCTCTATTTTAGATTTTATATCGGCCTAGTCAAAAGATAAATATCGTGATAGTCTTAAATCCTATTTTATTTCATACCAGTATTTCGACATAAAATAACGAATCAAAAATTAAGGTGCTCTCGATAGAAAAACAAGCTCTCACTATTATTTTCATACAAAGAGTAAAACAATTATTCCGGTAAAGTCTGCTAAAATATCTTTAAACAATTCAATTTCAAAACAATTTCGGAAGACATTTTCATCCAACACCAAAACCACTTCGTTCCAAATTCTATAGCAAGTGCCTTAGCAACTCAAGCTCTAGGTAACACCGCAGGTTGATTACATAAAATTCATATTCCAGTGAGCACATAGGTAATCCAAAACTCGTAACAGGCCAAAAACTGATTACCGATTCCTTCCTTCACCAAAGTAAGCCTTATGCTAATATAGAGGGTGTATAAAATACGCTAGTCTTTAGGTACGATCAATTTTTGTTCAGCAATCTCGTCAGGTATCCAGTTTTGAGAACTTAAAAGGTGATTTGGATTCTCTTAGCGATTCAATGTTAGTTACACGTGTGTGGTGTAAAATTCAAGGCCTGCTTTGAACCTGTCAATTGAATTGGAAGGATTCATTAGGACTCGCATTATATGAATAAGATATATGTACATGTAGAGATTTAAGACGGCGAATCAAAAGAATGATGTGGAATTGAGTAAAATTATGTTATGAGTACTACTTAAGACTTATGTATGATTTGGTTCAGTTACGGTAATCGGAAGACTACTTACATACCTACATAAAATATGGTAAATGTTGATGTTTATTCTGTTGGCATGCCTTATAAATAAATAAATAAATAATATTACATTGTTTTTCTATAGGGGTAGGTAGAGACCAAAGGACGCCACTAATTTGAAAAATAAGTAACTTACTTATATGATTCCTTTAACATCTTAACTATTGATAAAATAGGTCTCTAGTACTTCGATGCTGTTATTTTGTGCCAATAAATGACAAAACATAAAAATTTGTCTGTTTTACTTTTTGACATTTCATTCATTCCATACATAAATGTTTACTGAAATAAATATATAATGTATTACATTGCGAAATTTTAACCCTTTTTTATTTATTTTTAAACTAAAAATATATCGTTGATTTTATATCTACATTAGCACGACCGCAATATGTAAATACAATGTGTATTTATGATAATGTGCTTGTTCTCGAATCATTAAGGTGTATCCTGACATATGTATGTGATTAGGACGTTCATTGTTCAATACTGCATTGTTCTTCATATTTTGATTATGCATGACTGATGAAAAAACAATGGGATTCGTCTCTTAGTTTTGTTGGTAGTGTCGAAATTATTTGATGCATTGTAATCTTGATTACTGGGTCAGGTTTGGTTGCTTTCTGATAATATCGACCTTTTATTCATGATTATTGATTATTCAAATACATATTGTTAAATCTTTGATAAACACCCATAGTTCAAAAATCAACGAGCTATCAAACTGCATTGTGCCTGTAAACAGTTGGAAGGAAATCTCATAATTCTATGGTAACTTCGTCAGACAATATATTATGACCTCGGAAAAGACGTTATAGCTTATATTTGTTATACAATCAGACACGTGAATCTCCTATTTCATAGAATAATAGAACTCCAATAAAAATCTTACATAGGTATCTACATTTTAATCACCAACAAAGTCTAACTAAGTATTTCCTAGTCATCTACCAAACGATTCGTCCATCCATATAAGACTATCCAGTTCAATATCTTCAAAGCTGAATCACCTATCATATTACAGACCTATAAGTAGAGTAAAAGCTATAAAGTAGTATACCAATCGCATAGCAACATCACAATAACTTGAAACGTAAAGGAACGCGGTCGTGGGCGAATGAATGGTGCGCAGGAGTTCAGAGTTTGTTGACTGATCTGTCAGTGGACGAGTTATGATGTAACTTTGTCACGAGGTACTAGTTATAGTGGAGTAGAAGTTTATCTGCTATATTATGATCTGTTTCTTACGTTTACGTGAAAATGTACGAAGCTTGTGATGTTATAATCTGTTAGTATTCTGTGGTATAGGATTTTATCTTAGAAATGAGGTAAATATTATGTTGTACCGACACACTATATTTTAAGGTTCGGTTAATTCGATTAAGTAACTTTATTTTATTGTTTGTGCCTTCAATGGGGTAGAGCGCTTTATTTGAATAGCTGAGTTTAGATACCGAATTGCAATTCTTGAAAGAAATAAACGGAAATTATCATAATATTTGACATTACTAGCGGCAATATTCCTGCTGCGATGTGTCTAGTTTATTAAATATCTCCTTAAGATGATGCAAGAGCTTCGTTTAAATTAATAACCCATTTATCGTAAGATGTATGATTTCAAATTCTCAGAACGCACTACGGTTATGCAAGTATGCAGTTGATTTGCGACAGGTTCCCAACCTTTCTAGGAATTGCAAATACTAAGTGGATAATTGTACGCTTATGATTTATCTAAGTGCTTCGAACTATTACGTGTGTGGTAATCCTGGTAATAAGCTGTATGGAAATAATGAGCTGTAAATGAAGGGATTAAAGGTAAATAAGCCTTTGCAAGATGTACTAGTATTCGACCAATAGTCAAACATACAAAAGCAGAAAATATTATTAAAAATGTACATACTTGTCTTTTATCTGTAGAAGGTTTGACATTTGCAGGGTGTACTTAAAATGAACAAGACGTTTCGTTGTGATTTTGGAGTTAAAACTATTATCTTCATACTTAAGATTGCCTGAATCAATAGGCTACATAAGAGTTTAGAAATCTATTGCACGAAAAGATACAAGCTGAATCAAATAATTTTAAAACAATGTATTTACCGAACACACACAACGAGCAACACAGTTGGCTTTAGTCGTTTAACCCTTCAACGAAGACGAGAAAATTGCAGACTGGTCGTTAGGACCAAACCGCTATTGTCAAAATTATACGCGTCTCCTTCAATGATACTCAAAAAAGTTGTCCAGATTCAAAATTCGTATCCATTGTATGGCCGCCATTCACTGGTGCTCATCAAAAACTGGCAACACCACAGACAGGTGTGTTCCCGTCGTGCCCCTTTTTTTTTCAACGTCCGTTCCCGTACGAAATTCTATAAACAAAGACTTAAGTACCGCGAAATCCGTTTGAGCGTTTTGGATCTTATTGTCCACCAATTAAGGTTGAGTATTGTCCGAATACGGCGTAGAAGCTGTACAAGAGTTACAATGAATGGATCGTTTCCCTTACAATGTGCTGCAACGGTTAAATCTTCTTGCCACAGTAAAATAAAATTTAAGTACACGATATAGGCCTCATATTCGTTTGAGCTTTACAAGAGTATCATGTATCCTTTATAATTGTGTTAAGTTATTTTTAATTTATTTTGGGTTTCAAAAAAATCTGAGTTGTTATTTCGCTATTGTTATTTTGTGGCGTTAATCAAATCTGATAAACATGTTTTATTATGGCACTCGAATTAAAATAATACGTCTGTAAATTTTAAAATAGCGGCTTCAAAGGCTACTAACCTCTATTAAAATGAAAGATAACGCAAAAAATGTAACCGAAGATTCATTATGGAGTCCTCTGAGCAAAAAATATACCGACAATAACAAAGATGAAAATATGACTGCTATTAATGTCTTTGAAACTAAGAATATGGAGTACATCACCAAAGAAAGCGTGTCATCTCATACTGTCGTGGAATAATGTGAATATTAATACACAGTAACAAAAGAACAGAGATTATCGACACTCCAACGATCTCAAGATTTCTATCGATTGACGTTTTTCATGGCGAAATCCGTTAACGATATCATTTTCTATGCTTCACACACTTAATTAATTGCTATCTTCCGCGTGATTGGAAAATTCTCACGTTTTCAACGTCAAAGCTTCTATGTTCATATCCGGCACTTATCTTGATGCAGTATAGAACAAATACTAATTATACGCTGGTGAATAAATGTTGTACGTTAAGAAGATACGACGGCCGAATAAACAACCGAAAATGATAAATTCTCGACATCACATCTTAGATTAGATGACTCCCTTAACGAAGCTGTGAACGTGAAAGTTAATTAGACTCATATCATAAGAAAATTACCAATTAAGAACACTCGAGGAAATCACCTGTCGGCTGCTACGAAATTGTCAGAGACGTTCGTAATATAAACACCGGTTCCTCATTATCTACTGGTCGAACTGATACAAAAATTAAAAAGCCGGTCCAAATCACGCCGACCATTTTAGCGTTTCAATTTTATACTCCAACTTAGCCTCAAATAAAAATTACTAAGAGCATGGAATTATGAAACTATCATTAACGTGGGATGAGCAGTCGGCATTTGCATTAGTTATGCGCACAAAAAAGAAAGGATGTGAAACCTCGTGCCTGGTAAGATAAATCTCGCATGACTCAAATAAAAACCAGTCATCGATTCATAAAAATAAAAACTAACTGCTTAAGATAATAAAAATAACTGATGTTATAACACCCACTTTGACTATGTAGATGGATAAGTTTTCTGCACTTCCTAAAACAATATCTATAAAAAGTCTAGCCAGTAATCCGATTTTTACAGTCTTGCCAAAAGATTGACGATTGCCCAGATACAGCATCTAAGGCGTTGGTACCTAGCTAGACAGATAATTAGTTATCTTTCGTCTCGGATATGTAGAAGCTTGGAACAAAAACTTGTGTATTTTTTGTATCCTGACTGTTTAAAATTAAGTGTAGTTTTGCACAAGATAGACGAGCAATTACTTGTCTTTTGCAAATAGGATTTAATTGGAAATACACTGTTAAGCTTTGGCAGACTCATTATCCCGAGTCTCAAGAGACAGACCAGAAATGGGAAAGCCTGAGTAAGAATTTTAGATTAAGCAAATAAGTGTGAGCCGTACATTTTGTACAATCACAATTTGGGTCGTTTTCAGTAAATTCCCTTTGGGCCTTGGAGCAAATATCGTGCCGTTATAAATTATATCTTTTGTATGTACCCGGTTGCTTTTGATGAGACTACTTCCGCCGTGATTACACTTGAAAGGGATGAGTTTATTTCTCGTTTATGTATTAGCGACTTTGTCTTCGCAAGTAATTTATGATTTGACTTTGGACCTTCTCTCCCTACAGATCGGAACAATTCTTACCAATTAAACGTTAAAGCTGCTCATGAAATATACGTAAAGAAGAGTTCATTAGCATTTGATACCTCTAGCTGTAAGAGCCTGGTAGTAAGATTGATCGTGCCAAGTAAACAAACAGTTCAATTAAATTGGAAACCCAGAAACATTTGAAGAACCTGTACAACATTCAGTCTCACCTGTCCATTAACCCTTAGAATAATTTCTGTGATGCGATAAACGATTTACGATAGCGTAGCAAGCCGAATTGAAAACAAGGCCGTCTTGGAAGAGTGGCGTGCTCCGAATAGTATTAATTACGGAATCATTGTGGGCATTTTGCTACGGAACCTCCGTGTCGGCCGTTAACGGTGCCAGCGTGAACGAAGAGAGGGATTAGAAGCATGCGCCCGCGCAGCTGCCGCACGCACGGACTACTTAGTTCGTAAAATCGATCAATAAAACTCTTTTTACAAGTGTCATCGGCTTTGGAACATGACAATGTACTCGTGACCGCAGCCTGCTAAATTAATCTTTTTCGCATTCGGAAGTCGGCATCGACTGTACTAAAAATATTTTTTTGATAACAACACTTACTTGCATATTATAGTTCTTAAGAATTGATATTTGAAAATTCATTTTAGTTATTATGTGGACTAGTTTTTGTTGTTGCCTCCTGAGGAGTATTGGTTATTGGCGTAATGATAGTTGAACAGAACTTTTTCTGCTGTTGCATTCGTATTATGAGTGATAGATGAAAATCGTGCAAGTGCTTAATGTATTCGATTGTGACAAGAAATATGAATCATTTTGATGTGATTATATAATCAGCTGCTCTTTGGTCGAATGATCCAGTATAAAGCTATAGAATAGTTGTTCGTAATGCGACTTTTTTTAAAAACATATAATAGCATGTTTTTACAAGTCTTTCTCTGTAATCCCTCATGTTTTAAATTCCTATTACTCAGATAAAAGTATGGCGTTGATGTTTTTGTCTGTTCCAGTTCGCTCATGCTCAGTGGCCGGTGGAATGTTCACGGTCCGTGGCTTCTTTCGAAACAGTCTTGGGCGTGCTAGTGCAAATGTTTTTATATGGATATGGTTTAATGGATTTGTGCCGGCAACGACGTGTTTGATCACCTGAATTCGCTCCATTTTGCTTTTTCGCACTTTTACCGGCAAATTGTTTGTGTGGTCAGAAAGTGGATCATCCGTTGTTTGTATGTTTTTCGTATTGATGTGAATTGAGAGTGAAAGTGTGAAATGAGTTGACTGTGATTAGCACGTGTTTACAATAAATGAGTCATGATGAGTTTGGATTTAGAAGTTTACGTGTATAAATGACGGAATTGTGATGTTTACTTTTTTGTCATGTGCAAATGTTTCCTCTTGTAAAAACTGGTTGCGATTCTAAAGTTCGTCTGTTTATGTTGTCTGGAATGTCAGGTCGTGATGGCGCAGGTGTTGGGGCGTTGCTCCCTTAATTGCTCGTGTCGGCGTCGCGTCGGGATTTCGGCTGTACCCGTAACACTCGAATTGAGAATCATAGTTATTATTTCACGATACGCCGAGAAAGTATTTTTATGAATGGAACTTAAAAATTGTGTCAGATTTTACAAAAAATCTATTCAAATTAAGTGTTCTGGCACATTTAATCGTCTGCAGTAATTTTGGTACAAAAACCTTTCAGTGTTATTAAAGTAGCACAAAATTATTTTAGCTATTAGGTAACTACAAGTTTCTCGTTCAGCTTGGTATAATATTATCCGTTAATTATATATGAAATGCCAGAATTTAGGAGTCACCTTGCGCTCAACAGTTTAATTGAAAATGTAGTGAGAATTCATGATCAAAGTTCAAAACCCGACATAATGGTTTTGAAGGCTAATCTATTGCAATTTCTATTGTTCGACGTTTTCTCACAGTCTCAATTATTCTCGTGTATAATTACAGTTCTTGTGTTAGTTGAGCTTTTAAGCGAATTCTCATTATACAAAGTTCGTTGGCGGCGACAGGTTGGTTTTAGTGACGTCACACAACAGACCGCCCAGGGCTGCCTCTATAACTACTTCTAACATTGACTACTAACTGTACCGTGAAAATGGACTGAGCCCATTTGTTTAAAATATTGCTTTAGGTTATAGGTTTGTTTTTCGCCGAGACATTTTCATCGCATTCTTTGCTCTGGTATGTAGCACTCCCTAATACATTTGAACGGAGTGTGAAGTAAAATATAAATAATCAGCCCACCTATACTACTGAGGGATTGGGTTCGGTTAAGAATAGATGAGAGTGTTGGATGAAGACACATCGATATTATTGTACTCTTTGAAGATGAGGAGAGATCAGTGTTCATATGAATTCATTAAAGTTGCAATCTGGTCTTAAGTGATGATGTCAGATTCTGTTTCTTGTGCATAAATTAGACTGATTCCTGACAGGAGTAATATATTATGGTCAATTTTGCTTTTCGTGTTCAAAACCTTCATATGTTAAGTAACAGCTTGGGCTGTAGTTCCATTTATTTTAAAGAAATACAATATTCATTTATTCTTTTGCACAAATATTTTTCTTCAGAACAAAGACAATAAAATTAAAATTGAGTTTCTAATCCACAATCAAATAAATGACTTTTGTATCAACGCTATGAATCTTATTTTATTGAGAACAATTTAATTCAATTAGTATTGTATGAGTAACTCCATTCTAGATTCAAGTTAAATCTGTTATCTAATTCTCAGATTGAAACAATAAAACTAGTTTGAAGATTAAATAGTAATTTAGGATTAAGATTCACAAACTTAAACGAGTATTATTTAGAGTACAGAAATAAATACTAAGCAGAATCCTTTACATTAAGTAATGTTTTGTTATTAACAGTAGACATTTGGTAGATTTCTTATAACGAATACTGGGAGACTTCAAACTTACTTCGGTACCTTGCAGTACTGAATACTAGTATCGTACTTTAGTCTTGCTTGGACTATTTAAGTATCTATGGAAAGTTTCTCATTGTTATGGAAATCTTCTTCTCCTTATTAAAGACCATTGTTAACTCTACGTTCAAAATCAATTTTCAGATTCTTAACTTGCTGATAGATTTTATCGTACTTAAATTCTTATTCATTTCGCAATACTAACACTAAGTTCATTATACAATCCAGACATCTGGAGAGTTTCGATACAGTCAGCAGTTCGTAGAAATAGTGAAGTTTCCGTATGCACACAAGCCTCTCAATTACCTGCTACCGTCTACTCTAATACCTTATCTTTATGCAGCTCAGCTCTTTAAGCCCCAAGTTTATGCTAGATCGGTCCTGTGCCTTTGTGAGAGAATGTTCGCAAAGTTGAAATGCAAAACGTTGCATCTCATATATTTTATAAACGTTTTCTTCGAGCTCACGTTTTAGAAATTTTGTTTCAGAAAATTAGTGTTGAAGTGTGAACGAGATGGGATTCTCGAATGTTCGCAGTGCACGATATTATTTGCTTCCTGCTAATGAGTTCGTTCAAAATATTTACCTTACCTAGTTAGTTACTCGCGATCTTTTCCGTGTCTTAGTTCTCATGAAATTAAATTTTTGCTTGATATAACCTAGAGTCTTTAATGCTCTATCTTTTTGCAGTGCAAGTAAAAAATAAAGAAATTCCGGACTTAAAAAAAAGATATTGAGAACCAGACAAAATATTTTGTTGAGACATAACATGCAAAACAAACAGTTAAAGTATTCTCCAGGACACAAAAATAAAAGCTTCCAAATACTTTCATGATTAGAATGACCTTCATTAATAGCGTCGGCCCCATCCTTTGCCTCTGAATGTTTATTCTGATCGTCGTAAAGGCAAACAATCCACCAAAACATCACACAGTCCTATCAAATAGAAGTTTACGAGTTAAAACATAACCGTAACAAATTTACAATCGTTTGTGACTATTAAATAAATCTGCAGCTCAAATTAAAAATTAGCTCCGTTTAACATGTCCGTGAGAGCGTATTTTTTGTCTATTTCGTTATTGATATTGATTGTATTGAAAACTAACGGTGTGACTGTTTTTCTGTTTTCTCTCACGCCTTCATCGATTTTGTACAAAATTGCTTATTTATCTGCTAATCGCTTCATCACGTCTGACTCAAATATTATAACTGTGCTGCTACCAATTTAGTTTCCTTTTACAATGTTGCTGCTTGAATTGGTGTTGTATCAAATCGGACTATGTGCAACGGTTTAAGCGAGACCTACTTTAGAGTACATTATAGCTAAAAGTTTCAGCAAAAAAACTTAATCAATCAATACGTACGGAATTTTAATTGGTAATTAACTGTAAAAAAATGTATTGTGATAGATTGCATATTAGCAGAGTTCATGTACCTTGTAGCGTTGTATGATAAATGACTACGATTAAGCACTTCTTAATAGAAATGCATGTGTAAATATTAATATCTTAATAACCTTCAGTCTGGGGAGCAGTACACGAAATTACTTAGTACTTCAATGCGTCTGGGAACCGAGTGTACCCATTTAAAGGCCCCACAACATTCATCTAGATGGCTTTAACTCCTCCCGTGGGATCTAGTGTTATGAGCGCAAATTGATTGGATATTCATTTGAGAGCGTATCTCGCAAACGTCAGTAATCCTGGGATCAAATATTACTCCACTGTATATCATGTTTCATATCGCAAAGTTGAGAAAAGCTCCAGCTTATTGCTGGATTTATATTTGCAATAGTATGCAAAAATGTTCCAATGGTGAAGGAAAACATCTAATAATAATGTTCTTCAGAACAGTTCTTGAAGGTATGCAAAGTCCCCAACCCGCAATTGAACATCGTGGTGGACTCAAGGCCTAACCCCTCCCTCATCACGGGAGGAGACCCTTGCCCAGCAGTGGAACATTAATGGGTTAAATTATTTATTTATTTATGCAATCATACCAAGCATTCATTTTGTTCTGAATTATTTCTAAAAAAATATGATTAATTTGGCTAATTCGTGTCGAAGTGTTTGTTACGATTGACGTCAATAGCGGTTGTAACATCTGTTAGCGAAGCCTTAGGCACACAATTATTGATTTGAAAACACGATGAATCTGCACTAATCAAAACTTTTTGCTCGATACAGTTACATCTCAATAAATAATTAGGTGCTTTACACATTGAAATTAAATGATATGCATCTGATCCGAGCTTGGTTGCAAATTTATTTATGTATGTATATATTAAGAAGTAAATAAGTTTGTCAGTTGTCTGGTTACTATAGTACGATTTCTGCGTTGTTCAGATTCGGAAGACCGTGTTTGTTGATTAATAAATATTTGTTACATATTATTATTAACACTTGGCCAACGTAGTGGACTCAAGTCCAGAGGAGACCCTTGCCAGGCAGAGGGAGACAGTAGTATGTTAAAAAAACTATTAAATAACAAATTGTTACATCGCCTTAACCATAATACCTTTCTGATCTAATTTCTCACCTCAATCTAAAATTAACTGCAAACGACTTTATGGAAGCCCATTTACTGTAGCAATTTCCTCGGGATTGCAACTATTAATGTCGATACAGAGCTCTCCATCATCTCTAATGTTCATTGTTTATCGATTATCTATATGTGTTCGTTCTGACGGGTTAATGGTCTCTTATCCTGCCCTTCCATTCTTTACGGACCTACCGAAGCCATTTTCGGATTCAGAATCTTTTGTTCTGGGCCCAATGTGCCGAAATTTGCCTGATAGCGTTCACCTTCTTAGTAAGTTTATTACTCTATATATGTTTTATTTGCCAGAGAATTTTGGCTAGAAACATTTTTGCGTAGGCAATTTTATTCGTACGCAATTACATTGATGGATTAGATTTTAACGTCAAGAAAACTAGTATTTTTTGTACCTTTCCTTTAACTGTATTTTTTGCAGCTAGTTGGCTATAAATATTTTTGTACGATAAATTAAATAGTCGTTAAAATCCTCTCATAATGCTGTTCTTATAAAAACAATCATTCAAAGATCCATTGTGTGTTAAACAATACATCTCTTCCAAAAATATTATCTTCATCAACACGATACCGTCTTTTACCGCATCGCTTATAGACTGATAAAACAAAACGTAATTAATACTCGCCTCTATCGATTTCACATTATCTTCCTAAAGCTTCGGTGGAAGACAGATCCCGCAATATCTAATATCAAGCCTCTTTATGCGTTGGGCCAACATCCCCAAAGCCACAGAGTGTTGAAAATATTTTTCCAAGCATTGATCTACTGGTACTTTGCGCTAGTTATAAGCTGAAGAGTGACAATACTGTGGCAAGGTTGGCTTTAATGGACCAACATGTCCAATGTTTGTAGACGGCATCACAGGACCTTTATCTTACAAAAACATCGATGTGTTTTGATAAGGCTCCGTTTGTTTTCTTTATATTACGACCGTAAATATTTTCTGTGCTAGGAACTTGTTCTATATTTTATTTATTAATATTAGCTGGTCGTGTTTATGTTTCCACAATTGCTTTTTGTTTGTTGTTTCCTTTAGTTTTTACATTATTCGGTTGTTTTGGTGCCTTGATTAGGTTCTTTATAGTCGGAACAAAAAACATTTTTTCCCTTCACTATTTGTCGCACTACAAATGAAAATTTTTCGACAACTCCGTTACACAACTCGCTAAAATTTTACTTGCAATTTTCTATTGCATCATCATACAGGCATTGCGTGATTAAGTTCACACTTGATTATCGTAACCCAAAATTATTGTGTTATTTGTCAGCAATATAATAACAACAACCTGTATACGTGAAGTAATTTCATTCAAACCAAAATTCAAAGCTCATTGAGTAAAAATGTCCCCATAATCTCTTGCATTTGAATACATTGTCCAAGAAGTATTCAACAATACAAACGAAGTGACGCAACACATGTAACAACGATTATCAGCATACACTATACAGCCTGTGAACTTCAAGTTAATTATTCATTGAAACGTGTATAACCCGTTAGGTTGGCAATTAAGTTACCAACATTACGACAACAATGCTTTTGCATCGAAATGCAGGCAATGACTTTGATACTTGAGAAAAATGTTTATTTTATGATCGAGTTTAAAGGAAGCAGTTTGACTTTATTTTTGTATTTTGTAAGTAATATTGTACGTAAGATAAAAATGAGTAATGAGTTTCGTAATACAGTGTTTTATTTCCGTTAATCAATTTAATTCTTCTTATACATTTCTGTTTGCCAATAACTATCAAGATTAGGTACATGTCTATTTTAATGAAAACAGTTATTACAAATTACTAGTTAGAGTTTTTGTCAGTCCAAAAGTCAAAACTGTTTATTATTCTATGCATAATTAGTTTTCATTTTATTATTCGGACTTCCCCTTATAAGGCATGCATTACATTTTATTTTCTAAGCTCAGTCGCAAAAAAGCTAACGTCTGTTGAAAACATCGGCAAAAACTTTACCGCTAGTATTAATCACCTCAACCGTTTACTGTTTGCATAGAAATCGCAAGATACGCACGGTTAAACATAACGTAATATGTTTTGTTGGGAGTAAAAGCATACAATCTTGTTTTCCTCAGCTTATCTTCAGTAAAAAAATAAATAAAACTACCTAAAGATTGAAAATTCGGCCCTGTTAAAGATCCGCCATCTTTGACAGAGACGCATTCTACAAAAATGCCGTTAAGATTAAAATTAGAATTGTGTTTTTGCTCTCGATGTGTCTATTTCTTGTTATTGTTGGAAATTAATAGGATGGATGAATCAGATGTTAAACGTTATTTCCAATTGGTTTAATATGTGTAGTGCAATTTGTGTCGCATTTTTAAGCCGTAAAAATGTCATTCTTTCTGAATTCTTTTAAGCTTTATTTAAAATGTAAACATAGAGTATTAGATTATATTTTTAGATTAGAGAATGCCAACACCATATTCCCTTAAGACTGAAAGAAATAGAATCAAAATATTACGCTTTAAGGGCTTTCTTCATCACCAGCCAATTTTTAGAAAATTTTCTTTTGTGTTACGTAGGCATGAGGTATAAACGCGAACAACTATACCATTAGTACTAATTTTATATCAAAGTTCAACTATAATCTTACTTCCAATCATCTAGTGAACGAAGCCAATAACCAGTTAATCATCGAAAGGGGATCCGTTTAACCTTTGCTGGTAATTAATATTAGGTCTATAAATACATAAATGCCATCATTGTTATAATTAAAATAACCTTATAGAGGTCCCATGAAGAATGGCTTCTTTGAAATCGATAAGATTATAAATAGAATTACACTTGACACTAGACTATTGTACTTTTAGAATGATCTAGAAGTATGGAACAACATTCGCAGATCTTTTATGTAGAATATACACGGTATAATATATATGTATATTAATTATACGAAAGTTATATTTACATAAGATGACTTAGTTCGAGTTGTCCTGGATTTTTTATTTATTAAAAAAAGCGAAAATATTCTAGAAAAGTTCATACCATTATTATCTTAACTCTAGCAATCAAGTCAAGGATAATCAATTCAAATCTGTTGTGTATATTGCATCATAACTTCGATGGAAAAACACCTACTATTATTGTCATGTTTGATTCATCTGTTCAAACGGTTACTTCCGAAAGACTAAATGACACCAAATATTTATTGCTGACGCGAAGACTATCTATAAGATAAATTGGGTCTAAATTTGTAAAAAATAATATTCCCTACGTTAAAGAATTTACTTCCTACGTTTTTTTAGGGACCGTGATTTGTGATTGTCCCACTGTTGGGCAAAGGATCCGCTCCCAATAGAAGAATGGATTAGGCCTTAGTCCACCGCGCTGGCTAAGTCAGTACTTGGCCAGCGCGGTGGACAGTCCACAGCGTGAATCATCTCAGGAAAAGCGCTCTGAACCTATTTCCTACTAGAATAATAAGGCACTAGAACGTTAAAAACCTTAGCTTCTACATAAAGTTATTTATCATAACGACTTCATTAACATTCCCTAAAAGCTGACCAGATCGGAATTATTTGTTGTCCGCATAACTAAGCTGCACCAAACTGCATTCGATTCATGCTGCGCAATCTGTTTGCCATTTACATTCTCCAATATTGATTAAACCCGGTGGAATACTCGACGATTTGGTGCTCTGTTGTTTGTTACTTAACTACGAAGATAAACTTCACATACAATTTTAGCTTCATAGCTTTCAAATTGATGATTAAAAGATCAGTTGCGATTACTAAGCTCCTTGTTGCACTAGAGCAAGTTTGGTTTATACCATACCGATATTAGGAATAAAAAATTCTATCCGTCTGTGTGTTACACCTTTACGGCTAAATAGGTGAACCGATTTTTCTAGTTCTTACTTTTTGATATTGGGGATATAACGTTGAACGCGTGTATAATCGGGTCAGCAGTTATTGATATTAACGCATCGGTTATCATACTCAGTGCACGTAACCTAAAATATATTTATTTATGATAGTTTCAGTAAACAACATTGTTGTAACAAACTAGCCGAAACTTACACCGCGTTCGTGAAATAGCCGTCTCAAAAACTTTTAAAAGTGTAATCCATTTTCTATAAGTTTTCATCTTCGAAACAGCTCGCAACTTTGAAGGATATTTTCAAAATAGAACGTACAGTCACGAGCAAGAATATGTGTAAACTTTCAGATTTTCGACCTTTTTTTTGGTATAAAACTATCAATTTTAATTGTTGTTATTAGTCAACAATAAATGTACACTCATTGTTTAAGTTATTTAACTGTACTAATTTTACTACTTTCATTGCTTAAAATGCTGTTAAAAATGGTATCGTGCATACAAATTTTTACTTTTCTTTAAGGTACAGTCAAAGTCAAATATATGTATACAAAGCAGTAGCGTTATACTTCTGCAGCAATTATGCTTCAATTAAATATTACAGAGGGGTCTTACAGTTAACTATTGCAATATATGACGTCACCGATCCAAATAGCCGTTAAGCTAACGTGATGAATAGTTGAGATAAAGAGCTAATTATACGGATGCAAATTATTATAGCAATTAACTGCACGCATCATTGATTCGATATAAGTGGGCTAATGTGCAACTTTGTATTGGTTTTTTGTTTGTTTAGATGTTTTATCTTAGTAGTTCCTTTTTATAGCTATTCTTTAATTCATATGTCGAACTTTTGTAGAGCAGAGAATCTGTGTATAGGTAGTAATCTCAGTAACTATGGAAACTGAATACCGTTATCAAACTAGGTTGATTTAGATTTTAAGTTCCATAAAATACGTAAATATTGTGATTATAATAAAGTACAAATCGTAAAGCGAATTTTGTACGTACAACATTCTAAAGAGACACCTAGTTCTACAGTCTGTTTCTACATTACAAACTTTATAAATGCTCTCTAAAGCCAGGGAAAATGTTTACATATTTAGATCTGATATTTTCTAAACCTTTTTCTAGATCACTTACAGATCTAGTATCAATGAATTTTTTACCAAGTTTGTCACTAGTCGTAGTAATGGACCGGATACTCTTGATACTCGAGACTCCAGCAAAAACCTAGTGGTATAATTTTCTAATCAGCATCTTCATTTCATTGACGATCTCATAACAAGTCTAGCCATGAATGACCCTACAGGTTTTGAAAAACTTGTTCGACTAGGTTTCTTATCACTGTCGTTAATAGCCGAGGAAGTTGATATAGTGAATGAAAGTCCGTGATCTAGAATAAGAGGTTTGCATATTGCTTGAATCTTGTTTGAATCTTTAAGTATCCTAATTCCTATGGTATAAAGTAGCGGTAGTTTTGATACTGACACTCATTGATAAGCACAGCATAGATTACAATACAAATAAAAGCAAGTTTTAAGGGCCTTTACAACTGATTGGCCTCATAGCAACTCAACTTACAAATGATGTATCTGTACATCACACAACGGATAAACAGATTTGAAGCACTTCATTTTCACCGAATAATCAATCAAATTGTAAATGAACTATCAACTTCTCTATTATAATAGACTATTGTATTCTTCATACATGAGCGCCCTTTTATTATAATTTATGTAGATTGTGTTCTTTGAAATACAAATCACCCTACTGAATTAATGAAACGCGTTGATCCAAATCCACTAGATACGAGTAGATACATTATCCAGTCAATTGATGTAGATTTTTTATCATTGCGAATAAAATTTCACAGCGGATCGTTTCCACATAAATCATGGAAATACTCCAGAGAGCATCGTAATGTACGCGTCGTTTCGAATATTTATTACGTGTCAATATTTATTATAAAACCCCTACAGAAAAAAACATTTTATTTTTAGGAACAACCATGTTATCTGCGATTTACTATTCAGCCTCTGTTCCTGATAATCATTTCTTTTGTTCGAATTAATTCAGCATACAATTTATGCGGGAGCAATTGCTCACAAAAAACGTCATCTAAAGTCAGCCGTCTCATTACATTCCTGACGAAATTGTCAACCCTTAATCATGCAAAAGTACAATATACCTTCATATTTCACAAAACGTACTACGGAACAATGTTGATATTAAAAATACTTCACATTTCATCACATAATGTCCTCCCTCGGCTTTTATGTCTATACTTAGGTATATAGGTAGGAAACTCAAAACAATAAATTCTTGGTCCCATGTGGAAGTGCAACAAAGTGGCCTCGCTAGTGCTCTCGCCACACGCTACACCAACTTCGCTCGTTATAAAACTACAGACCTTTTGATACGTTATAAAGAAACTTTTTCTATCATCTCGATTATGTGAACCGTCTAGTTTCTCAGGATTAACTCTGGTTTTATTCTATTCTCGTTGTCTGTATAGGATAAGATTTTTTGCCATTTTGAGATCGCATTTCGAAGCAGTCATCTGTAAATTCTGATGGATAAAGTTGAAGGAGTACCTGATGTTTGAAGGTAACAGCGCCACACCGTTCGTTAAACACGTTTTTTTATTACGCTCTTTTCCGTGTGATTAAACATTTTAGTTTTAAAAGTTAAAACGAGTCTGCAATCTCGTAACTTTTTCTTTACGTTATTGTTATGGATTCAGTTCCACATTAAATTTTTGACAGACAAAAACGCATTCGTATTGCGATCAAAACCGGTTGCACAATAAAGATTCCGGTGCTATATTGGTATGCGTTAATAACTGAGGTTGCCCTCGCAGGATATGCAATATAAAACCAGAATTCTCAAGTCATAAAAGCATTTGTCGGATACTTAAAGTGAAACATTTCCTGCACTGCAGAATTAGATCAAAGCCTAGAGCTTTACTTATTATAGTTATTACCTAAATGAACCATCCTAAATGAACTTGCTTTCATACACGCACTTAAAGCTTACATATAAGTGCAAGTCACTAATAAAAATAACTGTATCATACATAGAGAAAGAATGAAAGGTACTTACCCATAGCTCGTATAAAAAAAATAATCTGTGGGTATTTTAAATAAGATTCATCTAGACCAGTAGCTGGAAAAAAGAATTAGCTTATCTGAGTCAGACCGAAGCAATTGGATGATAGGCAGCAATTCAGACATACAACAGGATGTGAGTTCAATAGTAAGATTATTCAAATCAAAAGTATCAACTCCTTGCTCACTGCGGTTTCTTGTTTATTACCAACGAAAATATCGCTCCATTTGTTTATAACGACTATGGACAAAGCGGTTTCGACTTCCCCCCAATAAGTGGATAATGATCTGTTATCTCGTTTTGCTTCAACACCGCAATTGGAAGTTTTTGTAGCTGTCTTTCCGTTCTGTTTCTTAGTTGAAGAAAAATAGAAAATTAGATTTTTATAACCAGTATTCTAGTTGTGGTCGTATCGCTTTCAGCGGTTGAAACGATTTGGATACGAAAGAAAACTGGTGAAAGGTATTCTCGTTTTATAGCTTTAGAGCCGCAAATGAGTTGTACAATCGTTATTACTTATTACTTCCTTTGGTTAATGAATCTCATTGTATTCGTTTAATAAAAATGTTATCATAACAAGATATATTTTATTAGACTACATCTATCATATAATATTTATAACAATTATTCTTTTCCAATAGATCGAATTACGATAATATCTTGAATAGCCTCGAGATTTGGTTCATCGACCGCGGATTGAATATTTCAAAACCGTTCAATGTCGTCGCATAATAGGAAAGAAAAATTTGCAAGCGTCTTATTTTATCGATTTGTTCAGAAAAATACTGTAGCACTATTCGAATTGGAACATTGGCTATAATATTCTCCTCATAAGTACTTGGCTCGTTCAAATATTTGCTTAGGTGGAGGGCACTTATTGACTACGCCATAATTCGTTTTACCTTTTCAACCCGCCCAGAAATTACTCAACTCACCCCGACGAGATAATATTTTTTTATTAGTCTATTTTTCACTGTCCATCTTTTAGTACGTAACTACCTACATGTCTGTATTTTTAAACCCAATTTCTAAGTCAAAAGTGGCCTAACAACCAGACCCCTTCAAGTATTTAAAGGCTGTTCAAAATAATTTTAGGGTCAAACATAATTCGGTCTTTGTTGTGACTTTGAACCCTCTAAGTCCTCAACTATTTTGTCTCGAGGAACGGTGGCTCCCTAAACAATTTCGACCTTGTCCGTGGTTTTTATTATCGGACCCTTAATCTGGGAGATGTAGGGCATAACGTGACAAGGTTAAGGGAAGTTTATTGTGAATTAAGAGTTCCTTAGGACAGTCACGTTTAGCAATTACCGCTTGGGGTTGGTGGAAAGCATAAATCTGCAATTAAATGTGTCCATGCGGCAACATACGCATAAATTACTAAGTTATGACGTTGAATGTGATTGCGTTGATAAGTTCTAAGTGCTAACGACGCCTAAGGGTAAGTATTATAGACTTTTAACGAAGGGTATTGTTTAATTATAATATTAATTTATTATCTATAAACAACACGCCTGTCAGTTATATTTAAATTGGCATTAAATGTATAATGGCGAAACAGATGTAAAAATTATGATTTTCATTAAAATTTAAGGGTAAAGGATAGTTATTGATAGGCCATGAAGCCATTAAATAAGTAATCATACTCAATTTTTCGTTTCATCGATTTGCCTTTACTGTTTATGTCGAAAGCTTAACCTTCAAGGGTTTCAATACGAGTAATATCCGACTGAGACCAGTCTTTCGAAAATTAATTCTTAATATATTATGTAAAAGATAGCTTATCAGATCTAATTTTATTAGCTGTTTTCATACAATTGCCGTCACTGTATTTATCAAACAGGTTATGTGACACTAATTCATGAACTGTGAAACCCTAAAGCGTCTACTTCTATTTTGATATAAATGTTATTTAACTA
The DNA here is from genome assembly GCF_050436995.1 of Anticarsia gemmatalis. Classification (NCBI taxonomy): domain Eukaryota; kingdom Metazoa; phylum Arthropoda; class Insecta; order Lepidoptera; family Erebidae; genus Anticarsia; species Anticarsia gemmatalis. Next base: position 8,367,240 of record NC_134760.1, read on the forward strand.
CCCAGTGAAAAATAATATCAAGATCTTGACTATCTGTTTCGCGAAACATGTTCACATTATTTATTCAGTGATTTGCTTATAAGCGACCCGACACCTCGCTTAACAGATGTCACATCCGAGTTTTTGTCCGCAGGGAACTTCTCACGATTGTTTTTTCAACATCTTTTTTTCTTCGAGGAAGTGTTCTAATTTATTGGACTATTAATTCGCGGGAGTAATAAAAATATAGATTTCGTTAGTTATTTGGTTCCTCCGTGTATCGCAAGGCACGTTAAATTGTATTTTATTTTGCCGATCTTTGACAGTCGATCGTTACCAGCAGTCAGAAGCTTGAGAGTTTGACAACCAGTCTGACCGAGGAGTACCGTGTCATAAACCTGGTTTGGCTCTGGAGGTCTAATAGGTAGAACTCCATGTAAAATACTAGAATTGACCTGTATCCAGGTAGACTGAAAGCCGACTCCAACATAGAAAAAAAGCTAGGCTGATGATGAGGAATAAAAATATAGATATGCTATTGAAATCTTAAAAGGAGTCTTAAAAAGATGTTGCAGTAGTTTTGAATACAAGTATAATCGCTGTAGGTAAACAATTTTGTGGTAAATCAGATAATCGGAATTTATCTGAATGGGCGCCGTGAAACTATTTTAACCAAATAACCGCAGATGGACATTGTAAGAGACTCTTCGAAACAAACTTGTGAAGGAAGACAGTAGTTAGTAGTTACATTGCATTGCATCAGTCACACGGTTTAAGTTCTCCATGTATTTTCTTGGGAACATCTCGAGGAAAGTCGTAGACTGTCTTACGCATTGTAAGGAATTCGCTGCAGATAGTTCGAAATTAATTTAGGTTAAAATAATACAAAGTTTAGGTACGACAATAGAAGGGAACACATATTTTGTGGTTTAGGTATTTTGTTTCCATTTGTAACCAACCATCTCATAGCTCATAATAAATGACCGATACAAGTGGGCGATTCTCTACAGTCGGTACTGTCGAGTATCGAACGTTTGTCATTTAAAATGTACTGCCAAAATAGTTACTACGACGCCCGTCAGAGGCGCTGTTCGAATTTTCATACAAAATTTCTCGATAGCTGGCCAGTTGTTGAAAGTTGGTAGTGGGTAGAGAATCGAGCTATCGATATATGAATTTACTTCTACTTTTAAATAGATTAGTTACTATTATTTTGTTACCAAGTATCAATGTTTAAAATTGCAGTCCATTTGACCTTGACCCTCAAGCTCGTGCGGACTAAAATCGATTATTCTGCCGCCAATACTCAATATTTTAATTAATCGGCTTATTACCATATAAATAGTCTTAGATCTTTGTTTTTTATTTATATTACGTACCCAAGTTTTTCTATAAATAACTTTCTTTAATATCAGATCAAATTCAGATTAAAATAAATTAGCGATTCGCAACTCGGCTCCAAATAAGGTGTTGCTTAAAATGTGGGTTCGCTAATGCCCCAATAATATGGTAATTTGTTATAAAAACAAATAACGTTTCATCGGTTTTTTGTCGCGAATTTATTAGCGTTGAATTTGCCATTTTCAAATCACGTGCAGTAGGAATAAAGTGGCTTTACGTCAGTGCAAGATTTTATTCAAATGGACCATTAGTTATGTAATTCTAGTCTCTGAAATTTTAAGTAACCTCCTTTCTGTCTCCTTTCTGCTGTGGAAAGGAAATTCACCTAAAATAAATAGTCGCTCCTTCTGTAACTTCCATTGTCTTAAGAATAATGCTCACAGTATTTCAATACTAAAATAATATAAGCACAGCGGAACGTTCTTTGTAAACGAATGGAGTTACGTCCTTCCAGACCTGAAGCATTCACTTAATTGCATTTCTCCAGCGATGCCAAAGTGAGCACAATTCTACCGTAGCCTTTACGTTTCTATTTCGAATTTTATAAAAGAACCCTCTCTCGTAGATAAATTATTTGCTTTTAGATCGAGATGCATTCGATCGACTTAGATCTGGACGTACAAACGTGATCAATTGCCATGCATCGCTTTCGACGGCTCAGACTTCAAATACTTTTGATGATAGAAAGATATAAAAGAGATTACAACTACTATGATGTTATTTGCAGGCAGACTAAAGATAAGCCGAATATTATACACTCCCTAGTCATATTGGTATTCATTTAACTACTTAGAAGGGTGTAGACATGTCTATTATTTCTATTATTCCCATTCTTTGATTATCTTACATTTACGTTTCTGCTTTTTTGTAACGGTCGTTGCTTTAGTTACTATTCTTTGAAGAGTCTTTTGATTTACGTAGGGCAGTTTTATGCTCAGATCAGACCAACCGTATCTTCCAGACAATCTTTTCATTTTGCTCTTAAACTGCATCAAATGAAAAGGTCCCAAAATGTCACGACTCAAACCAGTGCGACAGGTAATTCAAAACATTCACACATTGGACCATGAACCCAATCTAGTCCACGTATCCCTTTATTTGCATTGTATGACATCCGTGGGAAGATACCAGCCTGTTGTTGCATTGGGAAAGTGGACGTCAATTATAACAGAGGTTATAGAAATATTGACTGTAGTCTCGTGTGTTCTTAATATAACTGTTCCTGGATTAAGTATAAACAAATGGAAAGCTATCGTGTATAAGTTGAAAATAATTTGATAGTCACTTTTCTGCACTATTGCTTCATTCTAAAATGATGGTAATTTAACATGTTACGTGAAAGCAGGAATGTATTGCATAGTGGTTATCGACGTACACTACTTGTCAATAATCATGCTGATCTTAATAAGGAATGTTACATTGTGTTTGTGAGTCCTCTCTGTGTTCTGGACTTTAAATTTCAATTATAATCGATTGCTGATTAGATTACGGGATAATTTCATAAGCAGGTTGTCAAATAACAGTGCTTCTTTACATAATTTTCATTGAACTATGACGTGAAAAGCCAGAAGCCTTTTGAATATTTGTTACTACTTTCCTGTTTAGTACGAATCGCCCAAATATTAGACTCAAAGATCAGCCAGTAGCGACAGGAAATTACCCAATAATCCACTGCTATTCATAATTAGCACCTAAAGAAATGTGGACTTTAACACTTTCATTTTGAGGTCAAAGTTCAATGCAAACAAAATTCTTACCCAACATCCAGTTTTATTCCTTTTATCCTTAATTATCGAGTAAATGCAACACTGACTTCGTAACGAATTAAGGCTTATTAACACAATGAGTGGCTGCATTACTAATTCGTGGTCGTGCAACCAAATCATTTTAATCCGGAAAATTGATTTCATACAAAACCTTGTTACTAGGCATTATGATCTAGATCGACAGATGCAAGGTATAAAAACTGCAGGTGGGTTTAGATTCATATTGTGAAATATCATCATGGAACATCCATTTGCAATAGTCGTAATCAGGAGTGTTACCTTTATTGAATGAAACTAAAGTAAAAAGACAAACTCATTTGTGTATCTATTCGATTGACCTTAGTGAATGCAGTAAATAGTCAATAACAAACAGGACGATTTCAAGCTTAATAGACCAAAATCTTTAAAAAAAAGATATTAAGTAGATATTAGTCCTTTAAGCGATTTATTTTGTTCTTGTATGTGCGTTACGTAACTCAAAAAACAATTTTTCTAGGTGTTTGTTAACACCTAATAGGGCAATTTATTAATAACCAAATTTTATGCGAGCATTGACTCATTCTGGCGCCAAACAGTGACTAGTATGTTAATAGGGTTACTACCATTTGTTTGCGTTCTGCGGTCTCCAAAACCGGAACGAGTTAAATCCACCTCGTTATCTTCACGGCGTGTTTTTGTTACGTCATCGGCAGAACACCGGAAACCTTACCTGTTTGTACCCGCATCCTTGTTACGACATCTTTTTTGAATCGGTATACATTATGTTTTGTTTGCTTTTTTAATTGATTAAGGTTTTGTAACTAATTTTGGGAAAGGACAGGTTTATTTTTGTACCATTAGGTTTATGCTAATGTTATGAGGAAATAAAGTTTGCAACGATTTGTATGTTAACAGGGCTAATGTTTTTTCACAATCGCAACTTTTAGATGGAATATCTTAGTGATATGTTTTTTAACAGCCAGCTGTCATTTGATATCTGCATAACAAAATGCATTTTGAATTTATAATTAACGTATTTTCCTTTTTGTTTCAGATATTTTAAAAGTGATGCAATAACGAAATAAAACAAAAATGCATCTACAAGTAGTCTTAGCTTTAAGCGCAATCTTGCTCTGCGATGCCAAGCTCCCGAGGTACAAGCCCAGCGGACAAAATGATTTACCGCCAAACCCAGCACAGAATGGCCAAGCAATGGCCCTTTTACAAGCACAAAAGAAAACCGAAAAGACAAGTAAAATAATCGATCAATACAAAGTGCGACATCGGAGAGAAGTGTTCGACTCGAAGTCGTACGAATCGAGTTTAACATGGGCGCATTCTGAGAGATTGGATGACAATGGAGACGTTATACTGCGGTGGGTGAATACAGATTCGAGTATAACGTTTAGACTTGAGGCGAAAACTCGTGGTTACGTCGGTTTGGGTTTCAATTCAGTGAAGAATATGAGAGGTGCAGATTTGGTAGTCGCTTGGGTTGACGACAGGAATGGCAACGCGCAAGTTTTGGTGAGTTTATCAAGATTATAAACAGCTGTTCCTTTTTCTCACAGTATGGGGTGGTCGGGTTTTACGTTAACAAATGTTTTATCATCCATTTTTGTTAAGAATTTGATAATGGTTAAAGATAGGGAATCGTAATTAAAATGTTAATAAAACATTAAGATTTTGGGTAACACTATCTCTGATCCCGACCTAAATCAAGATATTTCGAAGGATGGGGTCAAGATACGATATTTATTATTCAAAGTATGTTACTATTGTCATGAGTAATGTGATTTTTTATGTTATCCAGTGAGATTAATTGTGATAATATATCTACTCAACAATACAAAACACCAAATCTTTCGTATTAAGGAAGTAAACACATTATACCGAAACTTCTTATACATACTTTTGTTAGAATCATAAAACTGTACCGTACAAAAGTCTTGTCGGTTGTGACAAGACAGTTTTCTTGTCAACCGTAGTAAGGGATTCGATACTGACCTTGTTGAAGGACTTTTATAAGCACCATGTTTGCTCTAAGGCGTCTCGTCGGCATTCCTTTACGTAGTGATATAAAAACAACTAAATCCAATAGCAATAAAATAATATCACTAAAGTTTTTTTTATAGACCATGAGCCCGTTAGTAATGGACTATTAAGTTGTGTTTTGATAAACTTTCCAACTGAATAAAACCTTTTATATTATTTCATTAATGAAAATGTCTCACGGTTCTTTTAATTACACTATCTCAGTATAAAACAATTTTGTAACATAATCTTTACTACTAATTAAATTAATACAGTTAGGACCCTTTCACACTTGAGTGAGGCTAAAGACTGGTAGCGGTTTTGTTTGGCAGCGAACATAATAAATGATAGTTTTGATGATTAATAAGTATTATTAGTCTAAAAGATAAATGAGCTTGGGTTTTGTGTTAAATGATGTCATTTCAAATACAAGTAAAGTATTTTTTAGCTTATGTTACTACATACAGCTCTTGAACTAAACCGAGTATAACGTTGGTCTTGCAAGAAAACTGTCAGAATAATGTATTAATAATGTATTGAACATGCATTGAACACATATACACAAAAACACCTAACACGACTTCAAAGGAATCTTAACCGCCTATTACAATGGGTCACGAGAATTACGACTAAAATCTATGTCTCAAATTCAAATAGAATCATGTTTTTCATACATAATTTAAAGCGTCATATCTATCACGAACTTATCTCATCAATCAACTAACAATTTCCAACTTTAGTTCGCTACCTAACCTATCGACTGCTACCGATTAGTACGTACGTACGTAACTAACTAGTGTATTCGGACCGATTAGTCATAACCAAGTAGTGTGCACGTTCCCTTATTTAATTGCCTACCGACTCACGCATATAATGTTCAAGTAGAACATTTTCTTATAAATATTATTTTATACGATCTTAATAGAATAACATTATTTCACTAAACTATTTAGTTTTACTACAAATTTAATGTATAATTTTAAGAATTTCATTATAATTTAGTGTTAAGTAAATTGAGACATGTTTCAGCAATTTCGCTCATTATTTTCTAAGTTCAAAGTACAAGTAACTTTATAATTTATGCGTCTGCAAAGTTTGCAAATTTGAAATGGCTGTAAGTCATTTTTTTTAAGATATCTTTCACGTCAACCTTTAACATCTGCGAATATTATTGAAATTAATGTTGTACGCATTTATTTAAACGTATAGAAGCAATGATTGCTCGGATAGGTTATTTCTATTCTCTAAGAATTAATGTCTCGGGTTCAAAACTATTCTTATGATCGCAACAATCTCTTTTTTATACATGCAACAAGATTTGTTCATGTTATCCCCAAAGCTCGCTTTTACCTTCACATTACCGAAAAGCTTTGCATGACGTTTCAATCCAAGCCTATAGGTTCATTGATGGGAAATTCAAACAAATCGTGAAGAGAATGAGAAATAGATATGACGACATAAATTCCTGTATATTAATGGAAAAAAGCTACATTTTAACACTACCTACATTACAATCTTTGCTCTATAAACGTATCGATCAACATTCCCATTTATTTCTTCAGCAGACAGCTCTTGCGTAATACACTCCACAGAATAAATATAAAAGATCCACAATTTATGAATGAAGCAGCTACTGTTGACGGTGTTCTCTCGTATCCCGCATACCCTAAGGCCACCAGCTGCTTTATACCAACTACTATATTTTGTACAATACTTAACATCATTATCTTACTTCTTTTCTACCGACCGAAAAATGTTTTTTGTGTGAGCAAGAGGTGTCTTTTTAAATAGTCCATGTGCCCTATTAAATTGCGTATTTACGATTGCGGACAATTTATGAATGTTGCCTTAAATACTATTTTTCGTGTTCATAAGGTTTCGTTAGCGGTGTTAGTGGCCATACCTGTCATAATAAGAACGTTGAAATTCCGTTACTTATTTTTTTTAATATAGTAACCGGTAGTAGACCGGTGAGAGCTAATTAATAATTATCGGGACTCATTGAATGTCTTCCTTAAGATTCTCAGCAGTACAATACCACGAAGCCACTATTGATCTATGCAATCGCTAGGTTACCGGTTGCTTCACTAGCCCCCGGTTTACGCTTTTGAATAGATAAACTACCGCTAAATTTACCTCAGAAACCGGGGGTTATTCGTCTTGCCCTCTAGTCTCTTTATTATTGAAAAATCAGTCATCTTCGGTCTTTCACCTACGTCATAAACTACAAGTTGTATGAATGAAACAGAACGGCTACTGTATTGCTGACGTAAACTGACATACCCCGAGGCAGTCAGCTGGTTCAAGAATCTTTCGCTCAACTCGATATACATGTCTCTATGTAATACAAATAGTACTACACGACGTTGAACAATGAAAGCTTTGTATATTGCATTATATTTTTTATCGTATGCAAACTAAGTGCATTGACTTTTATCAAAGGCAACAAAATAGAAGTCTGATTTGATATTTATTGGAGTCTTCGTTGGAAATAAATTTAATCTAAAAACGACCTCCGAAAAAGTTAATTTAAATGTATTGATGCTGAAAGTTTCAGACTCCCCAGGTACCCATTTACCAAAGCGTATTTTTTCAGTTTTTGTATACCGATCTAAATTTGAGCTTTATATTGTTAGTATTTTCTTTTTAGTCATAAAAATGTCTAACTAGATTGGTGTTTGCATAAAGAAACTACGTAAACGGGTATACGACGCGTGTTCAAAAGGCAAAATAGCCACGTTTTTCTAGAGAGACAATGGTTTGCGGTTTTCGATAGACGTGTCAACGTCCTGGACACCGAACCGTGACAGTTGCCACCAACTGCTCACCAACGTGAGATGATTTGCTGATCCAACGGATTAATTTGAAACTCTACTATTTTGAGGAGTGCTTTTCAAAAAATCTTCTATCAAAATAGGCCGAAAATAAGTTGAAATAGAAGACTTATGAACAATTAAAAAACAGTATAACAAATTTAGTCCAGTGGTACACTGAAACTGGGTTAAATTAATCAAATTAAACTACAGTTGTATGACAAAAATGCGTGACGTATTCCACGCTCTGGCGAGATCTTAAAATTTTAATGTGTGCTTCATGTTAGAGAATGAAACACGTATGCATTGTTTACAAACTTGGTAAATATAACTGTTAAAATACAATTTCAATAGCATTGAGGACCATTATCTTTAAACTAAATAATTGAATAAAAAACCATGCTTAAAAAATATTAAAAATATTTTTTTCGATTTCATTTCAAGCATATGTTTTTCTCAGCGTGACTGTACTGTCTGTTAATCTACGTTAAAAACTATTTTATATTTTGTGCGAAAGAGTAACAATAATACATACGAACTTTTGCATTGAAAGCTCATTGGCTGATTACCACAGCTCTGCAGTTATAGCAAAATTTTCATCCATTAATTTACCCGCTAAGAAGGTGACTTCTAAAAAAATCTGGTAAATGAAAATCGGTCCAGTGATTTGGCCGTGAAAAGTAGACAAACAGACTTGTACGTTTATAATATGTATTAGTACGGGAGTATATTCAAAATACAACATTTTGACGGAGGCTTTTAAGCCCCCTCGTAATATCACTTAACCTGATTAGCCTTGGAGTAAGATTTGCGGTCGGATTGTGAATAATTAATTCGATACTGATATAGAAATTGAGATTGATGATGGAATGGAGTATCGGTATTCGGTATCCGGTGAAATGTTGATCTGTTTATTTGACTGTGAATTTCATAGTAAGTGCTTTAGAAGTGGCTTTCCACGTAACATGATTAAGTACATAACAATATATTATAATGTATGTACATACATAAAATCATGCCTTCTTCACATACGGATAGGCAGAGACCAGAGAACGCCATTTGGTACGATCCTTATAAACTTCCTTTGCTTCATTCGCATCCATACATCTTGTCGTACAGACTTTGTATATATTATGTTCAAATTATATCATATACCTACTTAATGCGCTTTGTTTAACCGCCATCGTCTGCATAGAGAATTTTGCCTTAGGACTATGGCATTATTTTTTGTCAAAAGTGTACTCACATTATGTTCAGTGGTTTCGGAGATAAGTAACCCTCCCCAAACCAAAATGTAAATGATACAGATTAGATATTATTTAAGCCACGTATATCAATACATCAACTGCTTGCGTGCAAGCTATCTGCAAGATTAATACATTTACTTACTGGAAAAATGTAATTGGAAACTACTCGTTCTCTTTCTTAGTTATTAGCACTAGTTTTATAATTAGTTAATGAAACAAATAGCTAACAGAATCTCTGCGAATTCTACCGATAAATTTACTTTTTGAGCATTAGGCGTAAGGCGTAATAATATTTTTTTTATGGAAAATTGACAGAGGAAGCCAATGTGATAGATATATATTGTATTATCTATACTTTTAGTCTACTCAATAATATGTTTCTCAGTAATAGTCCAGACTTCGGTAACGTGCCCTGTATATGGCAAAAGACTGGCCTCTACAACGTGGGACTAATAATGAAAGTTGCAAAACGTGAATGCATTTTATACTTCTCTGTCTAAAACTTCGGGTATAACAGGTTTATGTATGTAAGTATATTAGCAGTTTATATTTATATTAATCCTAAACATATTACTAAGAACATTACATAATACTTTCTCACACAAGTGCACTAATACGTCGAATGAATTTTTCATAAGAGTGCAACCAAGTTTGCTGCATTGAATACTGTTACCATAGAATATTTTGTTACGGCTCAGTTCTAAACCGCAGCATAGATTTGCATTTAGATGCACTATTTCAATAATATGTGTATCTAGTGGCCAGATGTTTACTATTTTTTTGTATAAGCCATTTTACGAAATCAATTTTAAAATGTGGGTGAATTCTACGACAGCCAGTAACTGTAGTTTTATTATGCTTATAGTACTTATGTATTAATAAGTATAGATGTTAATAACATAGTTTTGTATATCTGATTAGACATCTAATAATACTAATAGTAAAATACATACTTACAAAACAATTAAGTGGAATCTAAGTTTTTTTTGGGCATCCTTAGTTTTGGTGTTTTAGTGGAACGAACTAAATTTCTATATAAAATGCTCTGCATGGAAGAATACATTACATTATAATAATATTTAATTCTTAAAATTATGTAACATGAAGTAATCTTTCCAAAAACAATGACTTAATATAAAGTAAACAAACAGTCTCTTTTCCAACTTATCTCAATTTGGCAAGTGACAATAGTCTTTAGACAATTGAACATCTCGCACATGCCTATAAACGATAATAATTCCACACATGTGCGAATAAGGTCTATTGTTCGAGCCCTCTTTGCTTTTGTTTCGAAATAACACAACATTTATATGGTATATCTGTATTAATTACATAAATGTAGCGCATTGTTGTCTTTCCTATTGTATGTGCGTGATATGTGACGTCACTTTACATCACGATGTGTTTTTGTTTTAAGGAACTTGGCTGTGAATTTTTCGAACACCAAACTCATTTTTTTTATTTAAACAGGCGAACTGGCCTACGCGTCTGGGTAAAGCACAATTTTATTCTATTGATTCCATACCCGTGGCAATTTTGCTCACATCAATCCCATACAAACCTTGCCCCGACAGTCATAAAAATATTAAAAAAGATCTAGGTCAAAGGTCTTTCGGGCGGCGTGAACAAACTTTGACACTAGCTTGAACACTAACAGTACGATAAAAAATAAATCAACAGTATGAGTGGCCAAATATCGTTTTCTTTATTTAATAAAGCAGTAGTAACTATTTTGTTATCTTTCTTTAGGGGTGAAAGCCATATAACTTTTCCCTTGAAGGTAATCTGACAAATGGTTAACCACTGTCAAGTTGAAACCCCTGTTCACTCGCTTTGGTACAATCTATAACAAAAGTAAAACGTTCAAATACTTTTAAAACTTATCTTAAGTATAGCACCAAAGCGGCAAAATTTTAAGTAAAATAAAATTAATTGTTTCGTAAAAACGTCATAAATCTTAGTTCCGTGAAATTAACTCTATTAAAGCTTTAAACGACTAACATTCTAAAGAATCCAGTCACCACAATACTACGATCAACATTGCATATTCAACAAGTATTTCAACACCTACAAACAATCTAAAATATTCCCCATCGAACTTGATTTAAATTCAAAAAGAATTCAAATCACTGGCAACCATTTAACATCTGTCATCAATGTCACCAATAAAAAAAACATAAAAAATTAGTATTCCATTAAACGAATCTCAGTTATCGTAATTTCGGGAATCCCATACTAAATCGATTCCGTGCGCGAATGTACATAAGGATACTGTCACACGCATCACAGATTACCTGTTATAAACGAAGTACAGTCACGTACAGTGAGTCATTCGGTTCATATGAGTGTAAGCCTTTGTTTCCTGAAATGGCAGATAACGATCAAAGGCATTAAGTGCAGTTGTGTTGTTATTGTGAGCTGCCAGTGCTAGGCGTTTGAAAATAGAATCATTTAAAAGGAAATGTATTTATTTAGACGTCTTAGGGTTGCGACACTCGGCTCTTTTGGAAAATAAAATAACGACTAAAGAACATTTAAATTAGTGAATAACATTTGGTTCAATCAGTGTATATTTTATTTGTTATTTACTGAATTAACGAGCCGTGCGTTTTTGTTATGCTTATAATTTGATGACTATACCTCTACATAGATGGGTAAAAAGTCGTTTTAGCTTATAAAGTATTTACCCGTAATCTTATAATATTATACCTAATATAAAAATACCCATCCATCTTGTAATACAAGTGCGTCTTCTACTTAAATCAATTTGAATTCAATAACAATCCATACAATTGACTCCTTGGCAATGCACCAAGTACAATTTAAATCCAATCCATCCTACACTTAATGCAGTTCAAAGTCACCCAAACGTCTTATTTAATCAGTTTCAATGAAACTTGAACCCACTCGCACCCGAAAAAATGTTAAACGTCAATTTGGGGACTAAAACGGTGCCTAATTAAATCAAACACTGTTTTGTAATTGGCGAATCAGTTTATTTTGCAAAATTAACTCTTCGTGTGAAGTTTAAGTGGTACAAAGTGGAGGCTCATTTGACTCCTTTAAAGGATTTGTCATTTAGTCCAATCTTATTAAACGCGGCGTTTTAAAGAGCTTAATGTACAGTTAAAGTGATACATGAACGTTATAAATCTAACCTTTTAATGTCTCACTGCCAAGCAAGGGTTTCTTCTTGTAATGAGAGAGGGGTTAGGCGTTAAGTCCACCACGCTGGCCAATTGCGGGTTGGGGACTTTGCATACCTTCAAGAACTGTTCTAAAGAACTCTCAGGCATGCAAGGTTGCATCACGATGTTTTCCTTCAACGTTGAAACAAAACGCGAACGTTACCGATTATAATATTCGTGGGAAGAAATGTGAAACTTGCATTGCTATAAAGTATTTGCCACTTAGTACAAACAAACTTGAGACACTTAGAACTCGAGACACAGTTTCGAATTACACAACTAAGTCTTAATCCAATACCAAATACGTGATAGTGTTCAATTGTAACCACATTACTAATAAATTCCGAGCAGCCATTATCCGAATTTGAACCAAACGTGATATAATCGCACCACCCCTTTTGTATTCAAATTACACACAAGAAGGAAGTGTAACTAATCTTTAATGAGACAACCCTACAGGTGATTATGTCAGTCGATCGATTTAATTCCTTAAAACCCTCGGGGTGTAATCATTGCCCATCACTAGCCGATATAATGGCTTACCGAAATTCTTTTAATGCCATTCGTCATAGAAATGAAATTTATTGCTGGCTGGTTTAATATAAGCCTTTGTTTAACCTCGCAGGGTTGTTCGGATTTTAAATTGATTAATGTGTTTTAAATTATACGAATCAGAATGTTTAATTATTTTCGGTTCATTCGTAATTTGGTATGCGTTGAATGTATTATACAAATATCTGGTATAGGTACATAGAAAATGTAATAAAATCTTTATTTTTACTACCATCTAAAGCGATACAAATTCCCAGAAGCTAACATCCGCTTCAATATGAATGCAAATATCAATTTTAAACGACATTTTGTAGCAAATACACATTAGGGTGGAGCGTCAAAAAAAATTTTTGATTTCCACATTTGAATAGTATCAGTTTGTTGTATTGTACTCCCAACTGTACGAGAAAAATAATAAAAAAAATATTGGAACCCACTTTTAGCCCTCTACTGCCGCTTGAAGTTTATAAAAAATCTTGAAATTGACCCATAATATAGAACTTCTTATACAAAGAAATAAACAATTATTTTATTATTATTGTGAATTATAATATCCTCTATATCATAAATTTCATAATAAGTGGTCCATATAATGGTCAATAAATTGCTAACGTGTGATAATACTACGCCAAATTTATCAAAATAAAGGTACTTTAGGGTACTTTTGTAAGTTGAGTTGTTTAGTTTAAATGTTTTGATGATGATGTTATTTACATTTCTACCGTCATGTTAATGTTAGTCCAGTGCTATTTATCGCTTGAAAATTTTAAAATTAATAAAATACCCATGTTATAATGCCGAAGAGAATTTTGCGAATCGCTAGATTGCCCAATTTTTGGACCACATTGTTTGAAATCAAAATCAAATCATTTATTCATTTAGGTCAAATATTGACACTTTTGGTAGCCGATACAATTACTGAATCTACCACTAGCTCGGAAAGGGGGTAGAACCTGATGAGAAGAGCCAGCGAGAATCTCACGGCCACTCTAGAAACTTAATTAATTTTAGATTAATAAATCTGTGCTTCCAACTGTAGCAGATACCTTAAAGCATATTATTTTTGTTAGAAACGGAGAAATAGAGAAAATTAATGGAAAACAGCCTCCTATTTCTAGTGTTTTCAATACAGTTTCAAGGGATATTATTGAAGTGTCCACACTTCAATAATATCTCTTGAAACTGTAGTCCACTACGGCATCATTACCAACTGTTACCATACAACGCGTAAACCAAAGGGTGAAAAGCAATTATGATACAATAAAGCAATATTTACATTTTTTACGCTGTCCAAAATCCAAACAAACTGAAAACTTAATCGTGAAGTTACGTTAAGAGCGGCCACATATAAAATAATTGGCAATAAGATGAAAAATTGCAGCCAGAAAAGGTCAACAATCTGGGATAAGAAAATATTAAAATTTCAGAAGTTAAACTACCACGCGAAAGACTATACTGATATGATTGCAAGGAGTGAATCACAAGTAACGTTTACTCCAATATTAAGGGATATCAGTGACATAGAATTGGAAAATCTACTTGCATCTGACTTGCCAATTATGGTGGAATTGCCGGATTATCCTTGTCACACACCAGTGGTAGAACGATGTATAAAAATGGTCACTGAAGCATCAACTAGTGTCTGGGGAAAAACCCAGAGATAGGTTAATTCGTTTTAAAATAAAATCACGATCAATAATGCCATATTTTGAGACGAAAAGAAATTTTGTAGTACCCAAAAAAATTCGGATTTTTTCTCGATTTTACCACTTTTTGCATTTCGATTTCTTATTATTATTTTATTTTATTTTTCGCAATAAAGATGTTTATATAAAATTCGGTTATTTTTTTTATAATATGAATGCTAAATTTATACTGAAAATTTGATTTATGTACCCTTATCTTTGTGTTCAAAAATATACCTTCTTTGATTTTTTTTTGTAACTTTAAGCTTAGGTAGAGGGCTAAAAAATATGTCAAAAAAAATAAAAAAATATATAATTACATATGATTTAGCCAAATGCAACTTTTTGCAAGTATTCAAACACGATTCAGTTACTTTTTTTTTTCTCCATACATTGACGCTCCACCCTAATACACATAGTTCGACGACTTAGTAGATATGCCTTTGCATGCATTGTTAATCTAAAATATTATTAATAAGAAAGTGTATTTCCAAAATAAAATTACTGTATAAAAACAGTCAGCTTGCATAAGCTTGCAGGTCACTGGAGATCTAAATTTCAGATTTTGTATACCTCTGTTAGCCGCAAACCTTGCATACAGGGCTCTATACTAAGTTGTTGGACTGTATTAATATTAGTTGGCTTCATGGTCTATCTATGAAGTGATTCTCAAAGTACTATTAAATTGTCTTCACCCATTTATGAACTAATATTATCAGCCCCTCTAAAGAGTCTTCATTTAGACTGATTGGAAAACTTTAGGTTTCTTAGGCAAATACATTTGGGAAATCAGTACTTGAGAACGTAAAAAATTCAAAGATAAACCTTTTTTAGGCGTTCTTAATAATAAATGTTCTACACGAAAGTAGCTGTACGGTTATTTTTTAGGCCCCGTTTTTCATGTTGGATACTAATCTTCGGGTGAAAAGGCTTTGTTGATAAAAGATGTATGTATTAAATGCGTATTTACTGTATCTGCGATTTATGTATTTTTGAAAGGTTTACATGTTATGTGAGCTTTTGAGCTTAGATATGAGAAATTCATAATCAACGTCGTATATTTCGAAACATTTGTGTTTCAATACCATTTTGTCGAATATCTGAGCACATATGTATGTCTTTATCGAGGAATAAAAATCTATCTAGCGTTCTCTGGCTTTTCGTATACTTACTTATTTCTTTTGAGATTTAAATACAAATTCTAAAGCATATAAATATAATGGCTAGATATACTAAACGTCACAAAGTCAAGATGAAAAGCTTTTGCTACGGCAATCAGAAAAAATATGTGTGCATGTTGTGTTCTTTGCTTTTAATCCGATTTGATAGATTTACAACTTTCTTGAAAGAACAGTAGTTAGTACTAATTAAAACCAGTTTTAAAAACGTCTGTCGGTAGATATACTTACCGATTCTATTTCTACTATACTATCTGTTAAACATACCTTACTTCGAAGAACATAATCTATAGTTCTACCCAATCACATAAAACCTTATCTGATCTGAACAGAGACATATAGCTTCAGTCTGTAGTTTCCTGATGGCCTGATATACATAGCTTAGCGTTCGATCTACGCGATACTTGAATACTAAGTAACCTATAAAAATAACTTCACTTATAAAGTATCAATGTTATTTAGTCGCTCTATATATTCTTTCGGCTAATATGAAAAAATCAGGCTTTTATATTAGGATGTGATCTGTTTAGCAAAGATTATACAGCGGTTAGAATATTTTGATACTCCGAGTGATATATTTGCACTGAATTAATTACAAAGTTTATAAGTTTAAGTCTTTTTACACGCGAAGGTTTAGGATATACGAAATACATTTAATAGGAGCTGAGCTTATTGCCATTTACCTGACACGTTACCAAATTTCGAGCTACTATTGAGAAACATTCTAAGAAAGACCAATAGCACTTTACCCGAACCGGGAACCTCATGATTA
The DNA here is from genome assembly GCF_050436995.1 of Anticarsia gemmatalis. Lineage (NCBI taxonomy): Eukaryota > Metazoa > Arthropoda > Insecta > Lepidoptera > Erebidae > Anticarsia > Anticarsia gemmatalis. The sequence continues at coordinate 8,383,834 of NC_134760.1, forward strand.
GCTGTACACTACCGCGCCACATTGGCAGTTAAACAATTAGTGTCTTTAACATTTCAGTCACACACGACATATGTATGCCTGACATCTATATTCAAATTGTCGTAAGGTGTAACAGGCTTCATTTAGAATGCTGTATCAGTGAGAGAATTTTAACTAAGTCGGGCGGAGCGTACGTCACGTGTGTTGTATGACCAATGACGGGTCACCTTTGAGCCTTGGCTTATGTTATGCTTTAAGTGGTAAATCGTGGGTAAAGAAGGGTTTTATGTTTATAGTCAAATTAATACAGGTGTTTTTAATCTGGCTGCTTTATTTCGTGACTGGTGTGACATGTGGTTAATATTTAAAGATGTACCATCTTATTCATAAAAATATATGAAGTTATTAAAGGCTTATAAAAAGTTTTGTTTCTTTCACTCCTTAGCGAAATGAAAAAGAGAAAACATATTATAGTAGTTGTTTAACTAAAATAGGTTTATAGTGTGTTTATGAATAAGAGGGTTACTATACAGTGTTTGATAACCGATGTATATTTTATTCGATGGATTTTGTGAGCAAAGTTCGAGGTTGTCATTGTCGAGATATTGTAACTCTTAAATTAGGTTTTGTCTAACAAAACGTAAAATAAAACTGTTTGTTGAACTTTAAAGAACTACTCTTCAAACTTCAACAAAAGGTTTCATTTTTCATACAAATATTCATTTGTGATAGAGTAAATTTCACATTTACCTCTGCTTTTGTATCTTAGCATTTTTGTATTAGTCTCATACATAATAAGTTCACATCAAGTTGTAGTTAACTTTATCCGAATGTGTCTCATAATCGTCGCAATATTAGCTCTAATCTTCCTGCGACTAGTCGTTACATATCATATTATCCTCTCGTATTCCATTTTATTCGTACATGTTTTCCTCTTTTCTATTTATTTATGCATTAATCTGTATTTATGTCTTGCACAGAAACCTATCCAGTTAAAAAAAACACTTTATTTACTTAAATTATACTTACTTTTTCTCATGGGTAAAAAAGCATTTATTTCGATAGAGTATTATTAAGCTTGAAGTGTTTGCGATGGGTAATTAAATTAATAAAGAATTTCGATAAAACTTTAAAGCAAATTCCCAAGGAATTGTACTTAAAATTAAAAGTAAGCAAATTTTTGGATCACTAATGAAATCTTTCTTTCGCTGTACGGAGTTTCATAAAAGTATGTCAGAGCCAGTAGACAGATCAAATTGAAATACCAATTGTACATTAAACTACTTTATTTGCCGTAATTAACAATTACATATCCGTTACAATTCCATGGATTTGGGAACAGTAGTTCCGGAGAAATGTTTTAAGTACTGTTGTAAATTACACCTCACTTCCTTTGCTTACTAACAAATACATACAACTTAACCCATTACTGTACCACTGATGACCAAGGGTCTTTTCAACAGTAAAAGCTTACCACACTGACCAAGCATGGGTTAGGAATTCCTTCTAATGTGTTGATAGAACTATCATTCATACATATTTCCATGACGATGTTTTTCTTCACCGTTATTCATGTGACAACAAGGCCTAACCCCTCCCTCATTACGGGAGGAGACCCTTGCCCAGCAGTGGGACAGTAATGGGTTAAATTTATTTAATTTATATATTCATGTGACAATTATTCCTGACACACATTGAACATTGGTATATGTTCCCAAGCTTCAAGCCTTCGGCCATTTGCTCGAGATGCTCAGTGTACTGGTCTTCTAAGTACAGAATGATCTCCACAAAAGCTTGAAAGCATTTACCAGTCCGCATGGTTTCAAGTTCTTAAACCCCTTGTCAGAACTACAGTAATTTAACAGAGTGTTGTGTGAATGTATTCAAAACATTCAAGACAAGCATTTAGTACGTCGTCCGTCTTATGTATCCAACTGTCACGAAACTTCCGCTGTATAATGCATTTTGGTAAGTTAGTCTGTCAAGAGAAGATAGACTTGAAATATATTGCTATTTTTAAAATGAATTTCTCTTTTGTATTTTGTTCTACAATATATAAATTTACAGTATTATGACATGAAAATGCAAAAGAGTAGATGAAATACTCTTTATGAATTCAGTGTCCAAAAATTTGGATAGATTAAAATATGTTCCTTACAATTGGTGAATGATATCCTAGGATTAGTAAATGTTTAATCCATAGTTTGGATAAATAATCTTGCACTTTTCAAAGTGTTAGAAAGCATGTGAGGTAAAGTTAAAAGGAAGTCAAGCCAAAACATATAAGTATAGGAGATTATAAAAGTTCAAAATTAAACAAGCCTTAAGTGAATATCTAAAAACGAAAGTGGAAATAAAAGCATTTTAAACGAAGCAAGCATACATTTGGAGAAATAAAATTAACCTATAATTTGTATTTCGTTTACCACTGAAAGCTCGATAAAACTTTACTTCACATTCAAACCGCAATTACGGAACCAAGAATCAGCTCAAACTAATTTAATTAATGTAAACTGTCCAACACTTATGAAACGAAAAGTTTTTATAATTATCGACTTCAAATCAAAACAAACTAAGATAAGGAATAATCGACTCAAAACATAGAAATAGTCTACTAATCTATTCACAATGATCAGTTTTTTTTAGTTAATCACTGTTTAATCTTCACTCGACTACGAAGCGAAGTTGAAGCGAGTGAAATTGTCGATAAAAGTATCAAGAATTTTACGTTTGATGGTCTTTTAGTAAACAAACATAGGCTTCACACTTTCTAAGTAATTAATTAGTTAAAATTGATCTGTGAAGTGTTTGATTACGGCATAATGTATTCGGACCGACTATTATTGATCCGTTGACACTCCGATGAGTAGAAAAACGTTTTTAATTTGAGACTTTTTGATAGAAGTCAATACGTTTTATCTATTTTCCTATAAGCATATTTAAATGCATTCGTACACAAAAAAGTAGCAGCTTCTTTGATAAAAGTGAAATTGTAGATAATATAATGACTAGAAGTATCTCGGAATGTACTTATACGTAAAAGGTATGCCATATTTGAAAAGTAGAACGTTTGGAGTAATTTTTATTCTCCTCGTTGAATATAAAAGGAATGTGAATTCATGAATAAGGACTTACATTTTATTCTGCGTGAGTACTTGGGTATTCATACTTCCTAATATTTTGAATAAGAAAGTTAAAAGTGTTATGTTATTATCAGAACATTTATTGTTGTCAAAGTTAGCTAAGAATTTAAAGCTGTGCTTTTTTATCGCTTACATAAAGCTTTTATACTGTCCATATTAATAATGTGATTTTTAAGTAACCTTTAAAACACATTTTTTCCTTTTTCATACTTACCTTATCTTAGGTCTAACACTAATCTACTTACCCCCGGTTTCTGAGGTACATTTAGCGGTAGTTTATCTATTCAATAGCGTGATAACCCATTTAAAAAAAACGCTATTGAATAGATAAACTACCGCTAAATGTACTCGGAAACCAGGGGTTAGTGATATGTATCCTTGAATTGTCTGAACAAAGTCAACGAAAAAGTGAAATTATAATAATAACAATTTAAGATCAAACATCTACTCTCAATAGATAAGTATTTTTCTTTATTTCGGCCTTCACCCTCGCCAACTCGATTTTAGTTTTTAATCCATTTTGTTTTAAAATAATTTATACGGTTGAAGTATCAATCAAACTTTTGTTATCAGAACACAAACTTTCTCTAAAGAAAGTTTAAAATAATACAATTATTATTATAACTCGTTTATGAACACTAACTGAAACGGACTTTCGCGTTTTTATTCAGACAAGAAAGAAATACAATATTTTTCTGTAAGGTAAAATACAAAGCATTGGAATATGCTTTGCAATTGGTAATATTATCGAACCGAATTATTTTTTAGACTAGTTTTAGTCTAAAATTATACAAAAATACTTTATTAAGGCCTAATTTCACCACTTAATAGCTTATCAGACGGAATTTCGACAGTTGTTTTTATACATACTGCTGTCAATTTATCTAGCAAATAGGTTCTCCAACACATATTCATAAACTGTGAGACTTGCCTTAAATAAATCTACAATATTATTTACAATAAAAACAACATGATCCTTAGAATAATCTCCAGCGCGTATTGGTAATACATTTTATTGGCGTAAAGGCAGCTTTTCGCTACACAAGGTGCGTTAACTAATGAACCTCGCTATATCTCGAGTTACGTTTATCGTATACTCGTATATTGATAGATAGATATTAAGATAGGCTTACAAGGAGGTTAGCACTTTTTAGTAGTGTTTTAAAGTGTTGAGAAGTTATTGAAGTGCTAGGTAGAGTTAGTAGCTGATAATTTGTGTGGAGTTTAAAGATTGTGCTGTAATTATTAGTATGTAAAGTCTCTCTTTAAGGCTAACAAATTGGTAAAATAATGCTTTTCTTAATCAGTGTGAGCGACTCTTTGCTGGACATAGATAGCTGTAATATGACGAAACTTTATTTCTTAAAAAAATATATATTTGACATAACCTGTATCTGTATGTAAGTTTGTTATCAGTTAACGTATAATTTTAATAATTAATTTTATCTTCCCTAAAAAGTCTTTACAAAAATAATATTTTGTTAACGAAATAGGTATTCTTAACAAACATACAAATAACTCACCCAAAACACCTATCGATCATACAAATATTAGTCCCGTGTGGGAATCGAACCCACGACATCCGGTACAACGGTAGTTGTAGAGTCTAACTTTAACTAACGCGCTGTACGTCAAACACATTTTACATTAACGTCAAAGGCACTAATTGGACAGCTTCAAATGCCTATTTAGGGTCTAAGTGAAAAAGTGTTATTGGGCCTTAATTACAAAAAAGCATTACAGAAAAGGTCACACTAACTAATTAGTTTAGAACACAAATAGCTTTTAAGTAGCTCCTTGCATTTGACGACGCCTATGGCAATGTTAAAGGTCGAGAAACTTACTACAACTGCACGCGAGGGTCGTGGGTTTGATTCCCATATGAAACGAACATTATAATTTGCAAGTGTGATCCGCAAATAGGTTGCACTAACTAATTAGTTTAGAACACAAATAGCTTTTCATCAGCTCCCTACATTTGACGACGCCCGTGGTAGTGTTATAGGTCGAAAAGCTTAGACTTTGTGACGTTGTGGGTTTGATCTCCACACGAAACAAACAATATCATTTGTAATTGTGATACACAAATACCTAGTATTTGCGAGTCTGGTTATTTTTGCATCTCTTAGCTAAAGTCAAGACGTAAGACTTAAGTAAAACAAAGTTTAAATAGAGCCTAAGTAAAATACGTTTTTTAAAAATTACATACAAATATACATACATACATGAAATCACGCTTTCTTCCTATAGGGGTAGTCAGAGACCAGAGAAGTTCAAAACTAACATTTCAGCACTAACTAATACAGGTACTTAAGTCTGTATTCCATTTAGTCTCGGCACTTCATCTGCCTTTTACGACGCAAGCAATTACATTCAAAACATAAGATATACGACATACTTGCACTCGCCATCGCAAGGTGCAAGCACACCTGCAGAGCACGAGGGAATAAGGACATAATACTACTGGGCTAATTGTTTGTACATACTTTACGTTTAAGACATTCTTTTAGTCTGGGGGTGGTCTTCGTATATTTATCGTGAGATCAGCTGTTACAGTGCACAGCTGATCAGTGGCTATCAACGGAGCTTTCGAGAAAATTTGTGTTAAAAGTAACGCCCCTAAAGTATTTTGCAAGGACTATATCCATCAAATATTTTGTCAATGGCACCGTCTGTAGAAATCTCGCTATCGCTATACTGCTGAAACGGTTTTCAATTATTGCTACAGGTTCCATTTTTTGTGAAGACTATTAGAAGAATAGAATGTGGATTGTTGTGAATGATCACTTTTCAAAATTTGGACCCTGGCCTTTCTCGAATTATTTTTTATTAAAAGCAGATGCGACTTAACTTGGAACGGTTGAAAATTTAAAGGTTTATCGGATTATTTTTAATATTCATAAAATTGATTCCCGACAGCTGTTCATCGCATCGCAGCCAACTCGAACAGCCCGTTAGTTTGAAACAGTTTGTTATAAATAGTCCGTCTAATACAAACGTACCCTTACTCTTAAGGATAAATGACGCTTTTAGGAATACTAAGTTGCAAAACAATAATAGCGCTAAGTGAACTTAGGACTTTAATATTTTATGTTAAACTATACCTGTTACGGTTATAATTATAAACTAGTCTTGCCCACGAATCCACCTGCGAAGGTAGGTATTTTTTGTTCAATAATCTAATTCGACGAAATATAATCTTAACACTCTGGAAGACGTCGACTAGCTATAGAATCAGCCGGTAAGTCTTAAAACCGAATAAATAGATGGATAAATTTATTGGACTTATTGAGTGACTGACTTAAGAATTGACCAATCAAAAATTGAATCCTTTCAATCCATTTTATCAGAGCCCTGTAGCAAAAACGTCTACAAATATTATAAATTTTGTTACCAGTAAGTTATGATAGGACTAACATGATCTTGTTGCGGTTAACTGTAAATTTAAATAAATAATTACCCTTTTTATTAATAAAATTTTAAAAAGTATACATAGGAATGGATATGTTTTTGCAAGATGAGCCTTTTGAATTGCTTCGTTAAAATTCACCACATATAGTGGCAATTCGGTTTGCGTGAGAATGTATCGTCAGTCATTGTTTATTGATTAATACGTTGCCATAAGTATAAGAAGCGAGAAATATTGCCGGTATAGGTGTTGTGTTTATAACCATCTTTAATTAAAATATTTATGTGGAAATAAAAATACTTATGATGTTTTAAAGACCCGTGGATAGTAGAACATGTTTATCTCTTTTCGTCGTTTTCTCCTTCTATTGGACTATTATTGCATTCCAAAACTTTTTCTTTAACAAGAGATTTAGGAAGCAAATCTAATCGTGGGATTAGACCTTTACGATCTGTATTTCTCACAAACAATATTTTGACTATACAAAGCGGTATAAATCAAAACATTTACCTGTAACTGCAAGCGAATTCCCACAAAGATTCTAATCGAAACTCATACACAGATGCAATTCTATCGCATTGCGCAAAACGACGCCGAAATCGCATTCCAACCAACCAGGTAGTAATTTATTGATATCTTATTTGATCCTTATTGCTAATTACAGTGAGGCGATAATCGCGTGTTGAATAACACTGTACAATGAGATTTGCGAATCGATGCCGGCATTTGTTTAAGGTTGTCATTTTGTGTACCTTAAAGGAACATTGTGTGCTTCTGAACTTTGCCAACATGGCAAGATGTGTCTTCATTGTTTGTGATGCAAGTTTTGTTTGTTTGCGAAGTTGCAGACTTGCTACAAGCTAAGCTAACGGGCTGACTTTGATCCAAGACAAGCTATTGTATTTTTCTTGCAACAAGTTTCTTGTACTGGATGTAATGAGATGCGTAATACGAAAATATTAGCCCCCCTTTGTAGTATTTGCAAGGGGTGCAGTGTGCTATTCTTTGAAAGCTTGTAATGACTCAATTTATTGAAGCAACATTGATGCGAATTTGGGAGAAAGAATTCGTTTCTCAGAACCAGTTTTATTACATCCACCATTCAAGTACTCTATTTGATAGAAAGCCGAAAAGGTCTGTCATTTAACTCACGACAGCTGTCCCTTAGTGAATGATTACCAGTTACACTTAGATAGTTGGCAGCCCTGCGATGCTCCTATTGTGTTTCGATTCTCATGCCAACATCAGGTCGATTCTCAAAACTTTATTCTTTTGTGTGAACGTAGAAAGAATTTTAATGCTTCCGTTTGAACTTTGTATAAAAATTTACAATAGAATGCCGCTTTATTGCGTAACGTCGACTTATTTGATAGTCGGCTATCATTTTCCTGGCTCATTTAATTTTCTGCACATACTTCGTCGTGGCTTATTTGCATACACTGGTCGTGTTGTACGCGTGATCTAGGTTTGATAACGTTTCGTCGAATTAGAAATACACCCTATTTCATCAAACTAGCTGTATTTTGTGAGTTATTAACGTATCAATTGCTTGTAACATGGCCGGCTCATGACTCACCTTTGGGGACGCAGTAACTCAATGTACACGTCGACTATTAACAATCTATCATTGCTTTTATCTCGGACCGCCGGTTTATAGTACGTATTAAGTACTTTCAATCTTTAGTATCTCAGTACGTTTATTTCAAGTGCATTTGATGACGGCTGTATATTTTCTGCTAAGAATTCTCTACAACATTGTTTGCGATGTTTTCAATAGTATTTATGTTTGGTGAGCAAAAATACGAATGTGTATTTATCTAACTATTCAAAGGTTTGCTTCACAAACTTGTTTTGTTTGTGTTAAGTAAATAGTGAGTCATGTTTGCTATTTCTTAGCCGCTTCGCTTGACCAGTGAGGATTATGAAATAAGAATGTCTTATAATTAATTATAGTATCATCGTATAAGACGATGCAAATATTTTCTGTCTAAATGGTATGACATTAATTAAGTTTCAAAAGAGCGTTTCTATACGAAGACCCTTCACTTATCTGTCGTTTGTCAGAATAGTGAGATTCCTAGCTTTATTTATTGTCAGTCTATAAAAGATTCATTCAATCATAGTATATAGTAACACATGTATAAAATAATATGTGTTACTTACTTTTAAAGTAGCTCAAGAAATAGAAGCTCAGATTGCAAGCACACATAACAACCAATCAGGTGTCTTTATATCCAACTTCCCGGAATTAACCTACAAAGTAAGATCACGATGACAAAGCGGTGCAATAAAAAAAATCTGCACAATTAAAGCTATACGTATGTTTTAGCCGACCGTGGGAATGTACCAGCTGACTCGAATCGTCGAATCCATGCAAAATCCTGTTTGAACATTCACTACCTGTTGTAAAATAGGATAGAGAGCCACTTTACGCGAATACTAGGCATTATGTTTTTATGTACTTTGGTTACTATGTAACCTTTGAAGTATACTATAAACATAGTATTTATGTATGCATTTAATTTTAACTCAAGTGTCACGAATCGTGGGAGGAACTGCGCTTATGTCAAAGTTGCCGACTTGCTAGTGATTTATACAGATTTTAAGCAAAGTGTTTATTCATTTTTAATTATATTATTGGTTTGATTGGAAAGAAAATATTATTTAAAGACGGTTAGTATTTTATTAGGAAACATTTTTTGTGACAGCGTTGTGTTTGTTGTTCAAAATAAATACTACTTTCTTTTATTTTTCTCATTTTGGAATGCAAGGTTTTTATACTACTGGCTATTTCAAGCTTTTTGGTAGTTTAAAAATAGAATATGTAGTTCTAATTCTGAAGTGGAAGGCTCTTTTGTCGCGATGGCGCCATTACTAAATATGGTATGTTGTTCGGAATTTGACCTGTTGAACAAATATGGTAATGTCAGTTTATAGGTATTCAGTAGGGAGTTTGTAACAATGTCTAGTGGTATTTCGTTAAAATGCCACTTGCAATACAATGATGCGCATTGAGCTTTGAATGTATAATTTTAGAAGCTAGCCGCATACTAAAAACATGAACGAACATCTACCAAAAAATCTTATTGAATATTCTAACTACTAATGCCCAACCTATATTACCCCTAAGCTGAAATTCCGATGACAAGGTCTATAAGCTTTGTTGTTAAATTTTGACGTGTTACTCTTTTACAAAACAGGTAGATAGTATAATTAAACCCTTAGCCTAATTATTCTATCATCGTATGGTTTAGTTCATTTGGTTAGTGTAAAAGTTTATTCCAAGACTACTATCAGACTTACTACGTAACTTCTGAAGTCGGAGACACTCAGTTTAAACACCACTCTGCTACCCATCTATATAGTGTCCACGCTATGGTCGCTTTACGAATATAGTGAACGCTACTAGTTATGAGCGCCCTAAGAAACATACGAGAATATATAACACTAAGTTTCGTATATTAAACCTAGTTTATAAGTTCTATTTAGTTCTAGTCGTAGTTACTTGTGAGTTTACGACTTCCCCCGAAACGCTCAGGGTTGGTAATCCGCCATTTGCATTCGTGACGTCACTGGCTTGGATTTATCATAATTATTCGTCTTCTCTAGGAGTTAGGTATTTAGATAGGCATTAGTTTGATTGCTTTCGTATCTGATGGTGCATTAACAAAATATAAATAATTATTAATAATCAATAAATACATTGTATTTTACTACTCCGAAGTATGCTATCAAGTACGTAACCTTTTAATTAATAGGTTCGCCCTTTATTTCATACTACATGTGTATTACATATATCTCTAGATACACCTACGGGTCTAACAGGTCTGTCATTATGTAAGTATTTAACCTTTTAATAAAATAAAATACGATCTTTTAACAATAATGGCATTCCAATATTAACTCAGAAAATTGCGCAAAGCCCTTATACTTTGCAATCTATACTATATAATATTATAAAGCTGAAGAGTTTGTTTGTTTGTTTGTTTGTTTGTTTGAACGCGCTAATCTCGGGAACTACTGGTCCGATTTGAAAAAATATTTCAGTGTTAGATAGCCCATTTATCGAGGAAGGCTATAGGCTATATATCATCACGCTACGACCAATAGGAGCTGAGTACCAGTGAAAAATGTTACAAAAACGGGGAAAATTATGATTCTCTTATGTGACGCAAGCGAAGTTGCGCGGGTCAGCTAGTAACTTAATAAGCACCAAAACTAACGACGCAACTCCACTATCATCTTGCCCAAACCACATACCTTCAAACACCGAAAGGTCAATAAAAAAACATGGATATGACATTTGGCATGTCAGAACATCCCCCTATCATTACAAACGAAGCCAGGTGCGCGAACATAAGGCAAGGCACGTGCACACAACATCTGCCTGAAGAAAAAAACATAATACTATACTTTTGTATTTACCTCATACAGCTGGTAGCACAAAGGATGTGTCTAAGATTTTGTATCTATGGTTTATTGCTGGCCGGTTGATAAATTGACGCCGTATTTGGCGCGAGAAGACAGTTCTTTTTTTTAATATTTGGAAAGTTTAAATGTGCGAGAACATTCTGGATTTTGCGGGAAGAGATAGGTTTAGTTTTTTTACGGTTTTTAAAAACAGAAAAATTGCATTTATGTAATTTCTTGCTACTTTTTTAATGAGACACAGTTTGAATTGTACCGTTATATGGATAAAAATATATATTGATATCATCATATACTTTGACAGATATTATTTTATTATGATAATATACAAGGTGTTATCTTTCTCGTGACTCAAAAGGCCACATAACATTTAACCAGCTGCTATCACTAACAGTTATTTCCTAACAAATAAAATTTTACTGCAATGCATTCGCGAACATCTTTGCCCTTAAAAATGTGTGAAATTGGAAATAAGACATGTTCTAAATATAACTTTTTATGACTTTCCTCCCTTCAGGGTATGCGCAGATGTTAGCCAAAAGAGGTTTATAAAAAAGCCCTTCGGATTCTGGCGTGCCTCCAAAATATTAATAGACTGACATAATTTTATAAATTGCCGCTTCCGTGCTTTGCCAAAATGAGATAGTATTATTAGAATTATATGGTAGGGCTGTAAATTGTTAGGCCAACTATTCTGGATTAAAATATTATTACTTTCGTATAAAATTTCTGAAGTTACTACTGCATTAGATTGGATAGTTAATTGTGTAGACGACTGTTTACAAACAGAAATATTTATATGGAAGAAAGACTAGGCTTATTATAATAAACAAAAGTAACATGTATCCCAAAATCTACAAAAATAAATAGTACAAATACGTACTTATAATAAAACAGCGAACATTTTGGCAAAATAATTAGTCCACTTTGTCAATATAATTTGTCTGTAGATACCAACTACCAAAACACCCGAAACAGTAGTCACTATAAATAATTGTTTCTAACCGGATGCTACCAAAAGAGGAGCTTTATTTATTTAATTATATAACATCTAATAAGGCAATAAAAACTAAATACGTGTACGAAACTCCTTATATGTTTTAATTGCTCACTATAAAGTTAAAGATCTCAGATAAATTGCTTCTTAAGTAAAGTTTTAGTAAGAAGGAAAAACTGGATAGTTATAGTTCGTGTTACGGAGGCATTGTGAAGAAAAAGGACATTCTGAGTGATTGATTTGTGGGGGCAAGTAATTAGGCGAATATACGATAGCAAAGATCAAAGACCTCTTGTAAAATAAATAAGACAGTAGCGAAACTGTTTGTGGAAACATACTGGACAACAAAACATAAGCAAAAAATATTTCTTTGTCAATAAAAAGGGTATTTTCGATAATATAGGCTCTTGGTATTATAGTCGCTATTCTCCTGAGAAAAAATAGTAGTGTTATTAAGTATTTTTTCTTTAATCAAAGACATTTTTCGGAGATCGTAGAATACCATATTGAGGGCTAGGCTTGAGCAATTGAAACAGGTTGTCGAAAAAGTTTCAGCTGCTGTCTTAGCCATAAAGAGACCTTTTTTACAGCCAAAGTTTTGGCAAACTTTATTAATTTCTTTTTTCATTGTTGCAGGACTGCCATGGACCGGAGTTTGAGGACAAGGCTGAGGCAGACGAGGTTCAGAATTATGAGCTCATCTCAGGATACCAGAACGACACTCACACGACCGTGGAGTTTAGGAGACAGCTTGACACTTGTGACAAACAGGACTTTGTTATTGGAGTAAGTAGATTGTTCCCTTTAAAAGTATGAACTACTTATGCTTAATTTTTTTATTACGGTCTTGCCCGCGTGGATTTTTACCTCTATCGGGGTGGGATTACCAAAAATCCTCTAGTGGTGTTCCTTTACACAGTTGAAGGAACATCCATGTCAAATTTCAGCTTTTTGTGTTCAGTACTTTCGGCTGTATGTACATTGTCTGTCAATCAGTCAGTTACTCAGTAATAGAAGAGTTTGTTAGATTATACGAGACTGCTTGTCTATGCCTTTCTGGGTTACAGTAAGTTATGTTAAACTGGTACAAATCGTTACGTATATCGATTTCACTAAGCTCGGTAAAGATTTAACTTAGCTCGAGTCGCATTGCAGTTTATGAACCGCATCGACCTCTCATACAGACAGTGCCTAATCTAATCATGTCATAAATATTTTCGTGCTCTCTAAAATGCACAAAAAACACTTTATATAAATTGAAAGTCATCGCTTGGCAACTGAACCATAACTATATGGATTAGTCTTGCCAATTTCAAAATTTTGCGTGGTTGCACTGCAGGTTGCTATTAATCAGACAAACGCTTAGCTTAGAAATAGACTAAAAGTATTCGAAACTAATGATTTTCTTATAGAAAAGTCCATGCAACATCTTAACTGGTTTGAAGGCTTAATAAAAGCTCTCGAATAGCCAGTTGAATAATTAATGATAACAAATAATTCGTAGACGATTTGATACGAGAAAAATCCAAATGGCTATGATCACAAGAATAAGCTCCCGTCTAACGTATTAACCACCAACCAATTACCATCATCATTATTCTTTCAAAACTTATCAAAATCTCCATCTTTCAGGATGACACGACCCAGATCCTCTGGGCGTTAGGACCTGAAGGTTCTGATGGACAGTTGCCGAAACACGTGAAGAGTGGAGCGAGGCCACTGCGACTGTTGCAGCCGGTGTCCAAGCCTGACTCCATACCACTACTACATTGGGATGTTAGGCTAACTAATGTGAGTATTGAACTTGTGACGTATTCTTAGGCAACCATTTTAGTGTAATTATTGTTCAAAAACCTATCATCAAAATTATCTGGGATCCTCCTGAGTGGACTGTATTGAAAATCAAAAGACACTCACTACAATTTTCCTTGAGATATAACTTGAGTATTTATTAAATCAGTTCGCCTTTTTGCTACCAGAAAGTTAATTTTAGTTTTACAATAGTATTCATTATTAATATGCAAAGATAGACGAATGTGATGGACCGACAAATAACTTTACCTTCTCTTCTTCCAGCTCACAATCCCTCAAGTAATGGCAACATTATTCTGGTGCAAAGTTTTCAAAGTACCCGACCTGCCTAAAAAGCATCACATCATAGGCTACGAGCCATTAATTGACAGCCGTCCTTTAAGAAACAATATACCAGTGCAAGTTCCTAACAGTGAATCTCCAGTACATCATATGGTGCTGTACGAATGTGCTTCTGATGATGACAAGCATTTGTGGGACAGCTGGACTGAGGGCGACGGCTATTTTGGACCCAATCGACCGAGTGACTGGGCTACTTGTGCTACTCCTATTGCGGCGTGGGCTGTTGGCTCTCAAGGTGAGTTATAAGCTATACTAAGTTTTTTTCTAGGACCTTTGTAAAGTCTTAGATCTGGCAGAGGTTAGGTGGCGTTTGCATCTTGAAGGCAGTGTTTGCGTTCAGTCTTTATTTTAAAGACTTATGTTGTGACTGTTATTGAGAGTTAAAAACACTTTCTTAGTCAGTTAGCTACAGCTAGATATCTAAGTGACTGTGGATAATGAGGTCCTAGGCTTTAATTCCTAAGCGAAAAAATAGCAGTTTGGAATTAAAATGTAGATCATAGTCGACCATTTTCCCATGGCTGCAAGGTTAAAACAGTTTCTTAAATAAAAAACTTCAACAATTCCAACGGGAGCAAGGAAACAAACTTCCTTACAAGAACTTCAAACAATTTAACCCTTTATAAACTAATTGTCAGTTAATTAACTGTGTAAATATATTTCAGGTGAATTTCTGCCGGAGAACGTGGGCATACCTCTGGGCGAGAGGGGAGGCGTTTCGTACTACATGCTTGAAGTTCATTACGATAATCAGGCACTGCATAATGGTAAGATTAATATAGTGACATTTAAGCGAGATTATTTTAGCAGAAGTCTATTAAGAGCTTCTATAGCAGGCGCCAAATAACTTTGTGTGTATGATTAAAGATGCAAGCCGTTCTGGAAGTAGAATAATACAAATCTGAAGTTTATGAAACTAGTGCGGGTGATTGAGACACACATAAGTTAATTTAAGAAAGTCGTACATATGATACAAAGTTATTTGGCGTACCTATGGCACAGGTATCTATACCTTCTATTCGTGATAGTAAATAGTCCGTAGAACTTGCGGCTTTTTATATTCATTACAAGTTTCTGATTGCTTATGTTCACCCGACACCATTCAAGAAAAATATCCCCTTTAGGTTGGCTTTTCGAACATAATAAATTTTGTGACAATCCACCTGGCTAAAGTAAATGGAAATATATTTTGAAATCGGCTTGATAGTTCTGTTTATAGATGCTTATAAATAAGCAAAGGTTTTCATCTTTATACATATATTATAATTCGTATAAATGACTAAAACATTGACCATGATTAATGATTTAAAACGAACGAAGATAAACCAATCATTAATCATTGCCAAAAATGTATATCAAAATTAAACTGCTAAATAATTCAGCTATGATCACTTAGAAAGGGTTTGGAATGCAAGAATAACATTCTGTTACAATTTAATTAATTTTGAAAAGGCTATCATTTGACTACAAGTAATATCCACAATAAACATGAGAGCAATATCCACAATTTAACAATATTTTACTTGTGTATTTGTCTCTGTACAAACTGCACAAAACTTTATAAGTCAGAAAAAATATTTGAAAATAAAAAGAAACTAAGAGAATTCGTTCAAAACGTTTCGATTCCTAAGTGAGTAGGTAGTTTTGACTACTGTTAGCATGAAATAGTCTACTATATCTGACCATTAAAAATCAGTTCATCACCATCACCATCATCACCTAAAAAACAATTGTGTGTTTTTCTTCCTCAGTGCTAGACAACTCGGGCATCCGTATCCACTACACGCCGTCCCTTCGCAAGCACGATGCAGCTCTGCTGGGCGCCGGTATTGGAGTATCAGCCTTACATGTTATACCGCCTAAACAGAAGCAGTACAGAACTGTCGGGATTTGCAGCACTGAGTGTACTCAAGAGGTAAGCGACTAATAAATACAACTAAAGAATTTCAGTCTTGCATGATTTCATGGTTCACATAAATAAGCATTTTTCATAATTGATGTTAAATATTTTTGTTTAGTGCGCTTAAGACCTTTCGACCTGGTCTTCTGCGTAGAATTTTACTTAAATAAAGCAAATAAAAATGAATGTAACAAAGTGTTTTCATTTGTGCTTACAGACTCTACCAGAAGACGGAGTGAATATTGTATCAGTACTTCTTCACGCTCACGGAACTGCGAGAAAGATTTCATTGAAGCACGTCAGAGGAACGCAAGAACTTCCCAGGATATCTGAGGTAAGAATCTCCCTAAAATATTACTTTCAAAATTGTTTGTAACGCCATCTAACGCGTTTTCTTTGTATTAAATTTATTTGAAGCGACATCTAGTGTCTGTAAATAAAATTTAACCAAATTCCGTAAACAGTAGATGGCGTTTGCATACCTAAGGTAGTATCATACATAGCAGTTCGACGTAATAACAACAGATGTCGCTAAATCTAATATTCTATTTGTTGTTATATTTTCAGGAAAATTTCTACGATTCACATTATCAACAGTCCCGTATTGTTCCTCGTGGTAGGAAATTTATGAGAGGAGACACATTGATCACAGAATGCACATATGACAGTACTTCTAGAGACAAACCGATCTTGGGAGGATATTCTGCCAAACAGGTAAACACACAAAGTTCTTAAACTTAAAGTAGGTAACATCATTTTAATGGTAAAGAAGCCAAAAATATATCTGGTAGTCTTTGGTTTAGCTAGAAAGTTTTTGGTTAATTTTATCCTAATTTAACGATACCCAGGAAAATAGCTCTTTATATTGAACAAACATTGAACTTGATAGTTTTTTTCTCTAAATATTTTTATTTTTCATTCCAGGAAATGTGTCTATCATTCATCTTATACTACCCGAGAACGGAGCTTGCTGGTTGCTATTCCATGACGCCCGTCAAGGAGTTCTTCGAAACATTCGGAGTTAAAGAGTTCTACGGTCTGAACTTCATGCAAGTTGAGAATATCTTCTTGTCTTCTGGGTAAGTTCACTTCAGGTCCTAATGTAATTCGCATAGCTCAACTGTGATATATTGAAGCTAATACATAGTGGTTTAGTAACGAGAAATAACATGTTCTCTGTTGTGTCCATTACATAAACATTCAAAAGAGCTTATTCTTAAATTTTGTCAATTTTAGCAAATAAATATTAAACCATCTGACGGTTATCTATTATGAATAATTCATCGTGATATAATAAACAATTTAATTCTCCACGATGCACTCCATACGAGGTTGAGTTCTTCAACTTTTATCGAGCTTTTAATAATTTTCTGTTTCAACTCCGTAAAGTAGCAAGCTATTTAATTATCGTTATTACCTACTGCCGCATTGTCCATACATTCAGGGATTGTAACATCTAACTTATTACTTTACAGGAGCTTCGAGAACCTTCCCCCGCAGCCAGCACTGGAACACCTCGGAGAACATACGATGAGCGATTCTGGTGAACAAGGCATGCAAGGAGACGATCAAGGCGTCGGACTTATGAGTAAGTACTTTATATTATCCATATTTGTTTAGGAAAAGAAGTCTTGTTTAAGAAGTATAGTGTGCCTGAAATTATCCTTTACTAAGGATAATTTCAGGCACACTATACTAAGACTTCTATTACTTAAGTTTCTCATGACTAGCACAAAGATGGCTATAAAATAGTATATGGTTCGAAACAATATTTTGCGATGACAAACACTTTGTTTCATATCGTGATTTAAACATACAATGAGTTTTCTTGATGTTTCCAAGATACGTGCGTATACCAAGACGTACCTTCACAGAATACCAAAACTACACTTATAAGACAACATAGTAATAACCCTTTTCGTCATAAGCAAACCTAATATAAATACCTACAAAGCCAGCCATTTACTATTTTTTTTTGTAGTTCATACCGAAATTGAAACATTCCACATCTAACGACTCTCATTTTCGCGTTTCAGAGGAGCTAGTAATCTGGGAGCCTCCGGAGTTCCGCAACAAGTCGTTCATGGCTCACTTGAACGAAATGCCTTGGGCCGAGCCGCTACTGACCGAACAGATTGAGAAGACGCTGTACAAGGGCATGCACATGACTTTCTGCAAGAAACGAGACGACACGTGGGGTGTGGTACGTATTTATTTGTATTTTATTTAAATAATAATAAATCATTTATTACCAGTATCTCAAATTTTTACTTGTGAATTGATAAGCGATTTTACCGTTAACGAAAACTTTAGATTTTAACGGTTGCCAATAGTAATATTAATAGTAATATCAACCTAGTCATGTGGATTTGATTTTTCACTGAAATCTTTTTATGGTTCTGATCTTTGTAAACATACTTTCCATGATGTGTTACAACCCTCCATATACAAATATACTCCTTCTTGCTGTTTGTCTTAATATCTGAATAAAAGTGCATCTTTCAAGAGCAAATTGTCCGTTTACGAGCTAAGATTCTAAATACATAGTTACGCTGCTAACTCACAGGGTAGAATAGAATCAACCATGCAGAAATTAAATTTAAATTCACCATTGTAGAAGCAATGATAAATATTTACAATTAAAGAACCTTTTCTCACAAAACCTTCATGATATCCAAAAACCTACATCAAAAGATGAACGATTAAACATTGATTACGCCAAACCGGTCAGCTTCATTATCATTTTTATTTTCAAAATTCGAAAAATCCCGCATAACTGGTTTGATGTCACTATTCTAAGACGACCTTGAGCAGGAAAAAGATTTTTATTTTTGTTACAAACGTAATATCATGTATGTTGTTCTCAAAGGAGTAAATACTCCCTCATTTTGCTATTGTAATGTTAGTCACATACAATAGAGAGCGAGCCTATTGCCATATACTGGGCACGTTACCAAACTCAGAGCTACTATTGACAATAGTTATATATAAAAAATACCAAATATCACTTTGCATTATCCGGGAATTATCAACAGTCGTATTTACTACAGTGGCAGTTAAATATTAATCGTAATATTTTTGTTACAGCCAATACAAATTCAAAGCTACCCGAATTACAACGAGATAATGAATAACGAAACCGCGGAGAAGTCCTGCCATCATAAAAGTATAAGGTTGCCGTCGGTAACCAAGACTTCTTCGGCGACAACCAGCGTGGTTAGTTGGACGGTATTATGGTTATGCGCAACCTTGGTTATCGCACGGTAATAATCAACATTATTTACTTAAGGTGAGTGTAGATATGTGGAGTTAAACAGCATTTTAAGCGGCAGCTTTTTAAGCGAAGTCTTCGTACATACTTTATTATCTAGTTTTTTAAAACTATAATCATCTTTTATACAATTTCTTGAGATCTTTGCTGTTTCAAATGTATTAGGCTGGACCTTTACTGTAGTGCATTTTTTACTGCACATTTTCTTTTGAAATATATCAACGATTTTAAATTATCTTTATAATTTCTTAGCTTTAGTGTAAAAGGCGATAATGTAAGTGCCTTACGTTTTAACGTGCCTTGTCTGTATTTTGGACAATGAAAAACATAGGTAAAGGAATTATTACTTACCTACTTGTATAATTTGATGAAATTTCGCTTTACATTTAAGCAATAAAAATTTTGTTACAAACTTTCACTTTTAAGCATTTTAAATAGATATTCCACGTGTCTACACTCACCTTAGTATCAGAGCCAATGATTTCGTTGTTTTTTTATTATTATTATGTATTTACTATTGAAGTTTTGGACGAACAAATTAATAGTATTATTCAGCCAAATTATGTATCATAATTTGCGAATATAATAATATGTACAGTTATTTTTTTGTAACATTTTTAAGGCTGCCCCTAGACTGTCAATAATATTGTACAAGAAGATTGCAATCAGAGAACGTCACTTTGTATAGAAAACTCTATAGAAATGTATAACTTTTCTTCAACTGAAGTCAGCTTACCACCCAATGCAGCTAAAAACCAGTATTTTTCATGGAACGACTGTCACTGCATAATGGACCTCCACAACCCAAAGACGGATTGTCAGACTTTCAAGCTTACTACGACACATTATATAGACCATTGTGCAATATTATGGATTGTCTAGCAGCGGCTAAGTGTTAAACCAAAGCTGTGTAACGGTTTTTTAACACTTTGTATGGAGTTAGTGTGTTTGTGATTATTTTTGTACTTATGAGTGTTGCTCATTAAGGCATTGTGTACCAAATGGTATATTTTTTACAATATTTTTCTGTCTGATTGTATTATCCTTTAGGAATTTCCACCAAGGGTCTTGATCCACTTGGTTCTTGAAGTATGTTAATGTTGCCACGTAAAAAACCGAAAATAATATAAATTAAAATGTCTAAGCCAGAATCGAATCGAATTATTCCGATTCTGATATGAAGGTTTTTTTAAAAATTAAATGTGTATCTATTTTCTACGATAGACTTAACACAAGTATTGTATTTAAATGAAATAATTGTTAAATTGTTGTGTAATGTGGCAACATTGTTATAAAAAAAATCATAATTTTCGATTTTTGGACTTTTGCATCTAGTCCATATTTACTGGATATAAACTTTTGAGTCTTATGTACTCTTTATTACATAATACTATGTATATTCCTATATAACTGTAGTGATTTTGATATGTAAGTATGCAATGCAATAATTTGAAGTCTGAAATTCTTACGGCCGGTTTGATCACTTTTGGATAAATAACCGTTAACTTATAAGAGAAAATTAAAAAATTGGAATTGTCTTTTTAAATTTCGCTGTCCCTTTATCTTTTGGTTAGGTTATCTGATACTTATTCATGAGTCGTAAAACTGGCCCTTAGAGTGTAATGTCTTAAGAAAAAGGTGATGGAATTTTTTGTCGAACAAGAATCTCTGATTCCAATGCAGTTAGTAATATGTTGCTGTAATTAGCTTCTGTATTTTAAAAACGATTATTTTTGTAGTTCTATGTGTTGTGGATGAGTTTTGATCGATATTCCGTACCAAAAATGAGAACATTCTGTCAGGTGAAATCTCTATAAATGTCGCTAAGTTATGCATTTAAAACTATCAAAATCTTGTTCAAAGTAATATTGATATCTTGGGGAAAAAAAAAAAAAACTTATTTAAATTGTAGCAATGATCATTATGACTAGTGTCATAAGTCTACGAGTATATTCCTATATTAAAAATGGCGTTGCAGTCAAAGTTAATTCAATGACAATAATACTTTCTGAGGGTTCTAAAAATACAAAATTTGTGGCTACGATTCTTACTAGGTATTTAGTATATAAAACGATTTCAACTACTTAATTTTTTTATCAAATTTGGAACGTCAAAACGCTTGACCTCCCAAAACATAAATTAAATAATGAGAACTTAGCTTAGATTTAAGGCAAAAGTGAACCCAAAATTTTATATAAACACAAACATAGTCGGTCAATAACTCGTTTTTCGATCAAAACTCAATTATACGCAATTGTTTTTAAACATGTATATTTCTTGAATTGATGTCACCATACAAATCGATGTTTTATGTTAAATTGTCGGCATTCGAAAAGGCTTTTGCAAATTAGTTAACTGGGCTGTGCTTACTCTGTAGTGCCTTAATGTCTGTACAATCAAGTGAAATATACATGGACGCATGACAATCATTCGATGCTATCGAATTCCTATCGAACATACGTCAAAAATGTCGATAGCATTTGACATTTGATCGTTGAACATAAATAGTTACTTACTTAATATAACAGACTGATAACTATTTGATGTTAATTTAGTATGGTTTTTATTTACCTTTACTGTATTCTTATAAATTAAAATAATCAAATATGTTCCTCTGCACATTCGTTGTGCGTCCATGTATAATTTCATTAGTAGAAAGCCAGAAACAAAGTGTCGTCAAAATACCTCAGTAATGACGAATCGTTGTAACATTAGGCTTGAACATAACCTAAAATGTCTCGTGTAATTATGATATTTTTGTACAATATACTGTATTTTTTTATAAAAATATAATTTTGGAAACAATTTCGAGTCAAATAATGAACACAATTAATTGCATTTTACTATTTTTTATTTATCGCTCGTATGAGGTTTTAGTTTTAAGATTACGCTTAGTAATTAAGTTTTTATTTATTTAAAAAGTCAATAAAATGTTTTATTAAATTAAATACATAGTTTTATTGTTACTTATTCTAATATTTGTCTTGTCGAGTATTATTCGGGATATTGAAAGTGGTGTTGTAATGATGACTGAAGTAGGAGGCATGATGGTATGAATTACTCCAATTATAATTGCCATTCGAATTAGTTGTAGTAGGAACTTCTGCAAATCTGTTACTAATTGCACTCGAAGTAGAGAAGGCAGAACTCGAAAAGTTCGAATTGACTGAAGGCTTCGAGTTTTGTGTTCCAGAAATGGGATAAGACAAAGAAGCAGCTTGAAGATTTGCATTATTTGGGTTCGAGAAACCAGAATTACTGGTTGACAATCCCTGATTTGTGTTTAAGAAACCGGAATTGTTGACTGTTTCTTGGTTTTGGTTGTTAAAGCCATTGGAGTTAGAAAATCCTTGATTAGAGTTAGGAACTTGATTGGAGTTTGAAAAGCCTCTATTGGGGTTTGATCCTTGATTGTTCGAAAATGCTTGGTTATTTGACGAACCTTGGTTATTGTTTGAAAACCCTTGATTGGAGTTAGGTAATCCTTGGTTAGAGTTAGAAAATCCTTGGTGATTATTATTTGAAAATCCTTGATTGGAGTTAGAGAATCCTTGATTAGGATTTGAGAACCCTTGATTATTATTTGAAAATCCTTGATTGGAGTTTGAGAAGCCTTGATTAGAATTAGAAAATCCGGGGTTGCTATTCGAGAATCCTTGATTATTCGAAGAACCTTGATTAGGGTTTGAAAATCCTTGATTATTCGAAAAACCTTGATTATTTGACACTCCTGGACTACTATTCGAAAACCCTTGAGTATTCGAGAATCCTTGAGTACTTCCTGGATTATTATGCGATAAACTATCAACGAACGTGCTCGGTCTCTGTGGGTATGTTTGTGGTTTCTTCCTGTGTTCTTCCAAGGCTTGCCAGTTGATGAGCCAGAAGGGTTGCTGGTCGATAGGCAGCTTGCTTAACCTGTCGACGAGGTCTCTGTCTCCGTTAGCTTCAATTGGAAGTCTTTCTGTGGTCACTTCGCCGAAGCTGCAAAGAAATGATCAATGTTTGTGATCGTGAAAATCAAGCGTTAAATTATTAAAAAAGATAAGTCTAATGTTACTTAAATGATAACTATTCTACCAACGCTGCAACGCTTCTGTTGTATTTCCAAATAATTCTAATTAAGGCACATGTGCTATTGTATATCTACCTACCTAATAAACTTTTTGCAACAAGATTTCAGTTATAGGTTTAAGTCGCAAATATTATAGGACAGGCCACACTTATTTATTAATTCTGGGTGAGTGATCAGTCTGCTACTGAGAATATTCCAATATAAATAAAAAAAAATATCAATGACTGTCCGGTCTGTGAATGGAACAGGTGATGTATTGGCAGAATTTTTACGTTATATTTATTTCTATTCGTGTTTTTCTTGTCTGATTATAAAATAAACTGGAAGGGAAACACATACGTAGTAAATAGTAGTAACATTAATATTAATGTGGGATCGTTTGTTTTGTTTCTTTTAATGGCGGTTTAGTCAGAGGTCAACGCCCAACATTTGAACAAGCTGATATAGGTATGTGACATGTCAAAAATGATGGATCGATTTAAATTAATTTTATAGATTGCTTCGATTTTATTTGCCTAGACATGGGCAGGAACTTGTACTTGATAATAATGCTAAGAAATAAGTTTAGAAAAGGAATTACCGTTTGCGGACCACTTAATAATAAAAAGCTCGGTCTTATGCCAAAAATATTTGTTGAAATGTTTAAGTAAAAGTTAAGTTAAAAGTTGTCCTTTTAAATATAGTTTTTATATAAACTTGTACTAACACATATAGAAAACGTATTACTTACATATTTTATTATTCTATAGTAGTTCACTACTTATAATGATGCAATGATGAAACAACATTTTTACAACCTACAACTAATACTTATAACAACAATACTCTGAATCGATTCATGAAGTAATTTGCTATGATTCATAATCTACGTAAATGCATGACAAGTTCAATTAAACAGGCAATAAAAACTTGAACTTTACTATAGTCTAGATAACTTTAGGTACTTACCTGTGGCCTACAAATCACGGTAGCCGGTAGTGGTTTTCCCCTAGTAATTAGGATTAGACTAATGCACTACTAAAGCTTAGTTTAGTCATAAATTCTTAGAATTAGTTAGTAAATAAGAGCTCAATGGTCCTTTTTTCATTGGAACTGCAGCAGTTGAAGTTTTACAATGCAATGATATTTTTGTCCAATTAAGTCATTATGATGTTATTATCATAAGTATTTGAAATCAGGTGGAATTCTTATAATATGTTTGTATTTCATTATACCTACCTATTTACTTAATAACTGAGCTTTTTGATAAAATGTTTTATCTTTGATTATTACTTTGTGAAGATGAATAAAGCACCAAGCGCCGTTAAATCATCCACGAGTCAGACATTAATTAATAAAAATGTTGATTATGAATGAACTAAACTAAGCTAAACTTTAAAAAGTTCAAATAAGTAATTCTTCTGATATAATCATGAATTATACAAGATAACTTACCGGTCTCCAAGACTATCAGGGGTTGTGGTGGTCCTGTTCGGAGTATCAGGAAAGCCAATGGGCCGGGAGCCCGCGAAAAAAGGTCGTTGACCCGCCACCATCACTGACGTCATCGCCAACAGTGTTGACAATGTTTTCTGGTGAAACAAGTATTTATCAAAGATTGTTTATTAAAAAACAAAGCGGTGATAATGATTAGGTAAGTATTTGGTGACAATATTCTTTGTTTTTTTTTATACATGGAAGAGAGATCTTTAAAGGGTATCCTAATAAACTTGATAAAAACATAATAAACATATTTTTTTCGTATTGTCATAATACTTACCTAATTCTTAACAAAAAAAACTTTATTTAAGATAAAAAAAAATGGATATTTCATTACTATTTTCATCACCACGAACATTAAGCTTATGAGACTGATTATGTATATCTAGTTATTCGAAACAAAAACTATTTTATTGCCACAAAAAAAAAACAATTAAACGAACCATGGGAGTTATCTAATACCTCCATATTTTAATAAAATTATGATCATAACATTTTGACCTTTGTAATTGCTGTTTCCTCGACATCTAATACTCTTAAATCATAAATTTATGAGATTTTATGATATGGATGAAGGACTTTATGCAATTTCCGCATTTACATAAAAGCCGAGGATGAAATTATTATAAATGGCTACCTTCATACAATGTTATCATACATCTATTGTATGAAATTGCTAATAACTTTACTACTCATATTAAAATGACTGTATATTGACATAAAGCATAAAAACACGCAAAAAAAAACAATTGAATGCTAACTTTATAAAGAAAATACAGCCTAAGTTTTAGAACACTAATAGTTATTTCAAAAATAATACTTACCAACATATTTCACGATGTAAACAACAAATAATAACTTAAAATACGACCACACTGCGTAAAGCTACAAATCCAACTGGTTTACCGCCATTTGCAAACAAAAAAAAAACAAAAAACCAAAGAGGAAAACTTAGTTCTTTATTATTAAGCACCTGCGTCAGGTATAATTCCTAACACCGGTTTCTTACTCTACAAATTATTTAATTATATTTAAGTTTATTGATTTTTAAATGCATAAGTACCGCTTTAAAACGCAAACTAAGTTTTTGTTAAACTTTGATAACTGTGTAATAAGTAAGGTACCTACCTAGTGCAGCAAAAATATTTCGCGCGCTTTTTTATCTATTGAGCCAGTAGTGTTTACAGTTACCATAGGTAAAATTAAAAAAAAAGCGTCATATTTTTTGATACAGTATTTGGATAATGTAATGAGAGGAATGAAATTTTCGTTTAATATATTTTTTTGTTTATTTCGTTCGGTCGCTTCGACTTCAAATACAATGAATATGATGATTCTTTTAAGATAATGTTAAGGTAAAGCGTGACATGGCAAAGGATACCAGTTTTCTAGGCGGAAGATGTTCAAATAAGAAAACATGTTCAATTTATTCGGCATTATAGGTACCTATATATTTATTTTTTGTATAATTTACCGACTACCCTAATTTTAATTTATTTGTTTTTTGAAATAAAGTTTGTGTTATTTCTAGACAATTAAGCAATAAACGTTCATCATAAGATTGTTCCTTGTATACTCGTATTATAGTAATGGGCATGCAATTTAGTTTTGCAACGTTTTTTTTGTATCGTTGAATTATTGTCCAATTCGTTCAAACCCTAAGCCTAAACCTATTTATACTAAAATAATTTTAATACGATATCCCGAAAAACAAGCAATCGGCCAACTAACGAATAACAAACGGCCACCCATCTTTGGGCTGACCGTACCAAAGTTTATTCACCTCACAGTTAATTTTCCGACTTATCAATGCAACTAGTTATTAGTAGCTATATCTATTGTACGTTGATGAAAAATACTTCACAATAATATAAATAATATACCGCACAATAAGCAGTATTACAATCCTAAGTATGTATTATGACAAAGGTGACTCGGTAAACCCCATTAGTACAAGTAACTGTAGACTATGAGACTATAAATGCTCATATTATGCATGAAGTTTATTTCACATCTAAGATCATGTTGCAATGATTTAACTTGGTATTTTCCTTAAGACTGACATGTAAATATTTTTATGTAAGTACGTCACAATGATATTTTATAATTCTTCAAATGCATCAGTAAATTGTTTGCGCGCCGTTAAAGCTGCACCGGGTAGCACTAGATCGATGCCTGAATAGGTAAATATTTGTGCAACCCACAACAGGCTATCCCGGGTTCATTATCAGTATCCACATTTTGCTTCAGAATTGTCCGTTTGATAAGCTCACACAAAATTCGATAGTTGGGTTCGGAAATATTTATCGAAAAACAAAACCAACTTGACTCATTTGTTCGGCTCGTGCTACTGCACGAGCCGAACAGAATCGAGCTACTGCTCGATTCTCCGCTACCATCGACTACCGACAAACGGCTTGTCATCGAGAAATTTGTATGAAAATCTCGTATCGATCAGCGCCTCGTACCTGCCGCGTCGTAGTAATTATTTTTGCAGTACATTCCAAATGTCAAAATTTCGATGTTCGATGGTACTTACCGACTGCACAGAATCGCGCTACAGATCGGGTCATTTGCACATTTTTCGTTTTTCCGCCCGGCTAGACTGATTAATACCTAACCGAATATGTCTGCAGCAAGCCTAAGAATAATAAGGTAACGTTTGCCTGCCAAACATTTGACACAAACTCGACAATATCGTATCGAAGCACATCACATCACTATGAGCATACGCTAATAAGTCTTGGACTTCATTCAACTGATGTAATTATTGATAAATCTGCAAGCAATTTCACAAACTGATGCCACAAGAGAGAATCTTTAACTGCATACAAATTGTACAATTTCCATGTTAAGTAGAATCTGTGCAAATATTTATATTACACGGGAATTTCCTTTAAATGAAATGTTAGTGGAAAATCCTGATATTCTCTTCAGGGAAAACTTAGTGTGCAAGGAACATACTAAGAAATAGGGAATAACTTATTTAATGCTTGGTAAGTCGACCTCACACACAGGTAGTGTTTGGAAATAAGGAGTATCTTCTACGGCCTTTTACGCATGTTCAATTCCCATTTTTCTAATTTTTCTTGGATTTCTCAACGTTTCGGCGCAGGTAAAAAATTAACAGCAGTCGTTAGCACTAATGCTTGGGTTACAGCATTACTCTTTTTAATCTTCGGTATCAGATACCCCAATGTAAAACCTCTCGTTTTGCTTATCTCATATGTGAACTAAAACCTTGACTTTCAATACATTCACTTTATAAAGTTTTCTGCAATTGAATAAGTTAACTTAAAGTTAGATACGTCATTCTCTATGTACTATGTGTAAAGAAACTGTACATGAATTAAATCCCTCGAGATTTGATGGTGGTTCTTTTAAGGTGCAACTAATGCAGCTCCTACGCGGTAACTTTAGCAAAAGTTCAAATACCATTGGAAAAATGTATTATATTAGGCGTTAGTGATTGGCATAGAAATCAATTCAAAATCAAAACACACATTTAACTATACAGAATAAGGTTTCTGACGAAAAATGACGAGAAGTTTTCAGATGATACCTTTCAACTCCTTTACCGTGAACTTTGCCTTGTACTTTGGTGGTTCGTCAATTATGTCAGAACCGAAATAACAACTAAGGACTTAGGTACAATAATATGTATATTACTAACTTTCCCTCATATACCTTACGTAGCTCCGTGTGGTTTAAATAACTGTGTAATGTACAGGCTCCCCGCAGGATCTTTCAGACGGAAACATTATAACAAGAAATCGTTAAGATTCCTAGTTCATAAAGTATCCTCAACCCAATTTCCTTTACATTGTTGCGAGTTACCATGCGCTGCACAAAGAACTGCATAAAACGAACAATTTCAAATGTTGTCCCACATTACTAGACTTATAGAGTGCAGAAATATTTGCCAAACGTTGTTTCACTCTTTATCGCAACGGTTGACGTTTGAACGTTCGTAAGTTTTGTGAATAATGGCCTCTAGGCACGAAAACGATGGCTTAGAAAATAGGTTATGTTAACGTAACTACAATTTATTTTTCCAATAAAATTTAACTTCGCTTTGCCGTTTGCTAGTAAATTAGTTTGAGCTTTGCGCCTTCTATATTGAAATTTAGAACTCCTATTTCTGTGTCAAAAATAAATAGCAATTTCAGTAAATTACGGCGTAAAATGAAATCAACATATTCCATATTTTACTGCTAGTGTACTCATATCCAAAGTGCAAAAGAGATGCCATAAAATCAGAAAAGGTCTTTAAAGAAAGCCGTATGTTCCCGAACTTATTTTTTCATACGATGGAATTGAATATATTTAATATTTATCAGTAGATTGATCTTCCATGTTTATAGGTATTTCAGAACTCGACGATATCACATTTGACGGTAAAGTTGGATAAGTACGGCGCGTGTTACCGCGACCTTTAGCTTTTTACGACCACAATTTGGTAATTTCATAAACATTGACCTCAGAACATGACCTCCAGTAAGACTTTTGGCTTCAAATAAAAACATCAACACATTTTGAAGAGTTTTATTTGCACGAATATTTCTTTGGAAGGTAAATATTTCATTTGGTACTGAAGAAATATTGATTTACTTAAAATACATTTCTCAATAGACTATACAAAAATAACCGTGGATTTACAACTGTTCTTGCCATCGTTATGAAAGTAGAATTAAAATAGAATATAAAATCACTAGACTGTGTATAATCCTAGTTGTGACAATGGAATTCGCTCCGGAATCATCCGCAATTTCTTTGCAGCACTTCGTTCCAATTTCGACAACTTTAGGGTAAAAGTCCGACCAAAACTCGAAAGCTTTGTAATTAACTGTCGCCGGATTGCTCATAGTAAAATTCTGCCTGTCAATTATCAAATACCCGGGTCTTTCGATTTCAAAAGGTTGCCAATCTATAATCAGCCCTGAGTTTGTTGGGTGGGAATACCAGGCGAAATTCGACCACATCCTCATCACTATTTCGGAAATACTCTTGTCTCTGTAGTCCCATTTACTTAAATCCTCGGGTAGTGCTAAATAAGGCATGCCGAACGTGAATATTAAATCGAAGTTGTGTGGAACACCTATCCATTCCGGGAGACCTTCATTAGCTATATCTGAAAAGGGTTTCAGATCGAATCTATAGAGGTAAACTGGGGCGTGCGCACTTACGTACTTAGCTAACTGATAGGTGGTAGCTCCGTGCACTTTATCAGTGTAAAAATCTACGAACAGTTTCCTTAGTACAGTCTCGTTAGTAGTCGGAGGTATAGGCTTGTAGAAAAATGCTACAGCATCTTGTATATGGTGCTGATTTGTAAAACATGAACTGTTATCTACAGTGATATCGGAAAGGATGATTTCTTCCCTCATGGAGTCAAATTCTCTTTGACTGATACCCGTGTCTCCGTTGTCATCTTTTTCTAGTAACAGTCCATCTTCCATATTGGTGTACCCTGCTAGAAGTGGTACTGGTGAGAATATATCATCACTGAACAGTTTACTTGGGAGTTCTGGTAGAAACGGGCTGGTAATGTTACTAAAACCTCCATCAACGATTGGTTTCCATTCTGCTAAAGGTTCAGCGATATCTAGCAGCGCTTGTTCTGGTACTCTCCGAAGACAGTCAAGGAGCTGAAAAGTGGGTTTTCGGAAGCAACTGAAAGCGACTGCCACTTTATCAACAGTTACTATTTCTTTCCTTGCTATGTTGACTGTTTCTGGAGAAAGGCCATTGCCGCTCATTGCAATAGCTTTTGCGAAAAGACCTGATGAGTAAGAAGATATAAGATGTAATGTGACACTGACGGCTCCAGCGTCATGGCCAAAAATGCAAACGTTGTCAGGGTCCCCTCCAAAGCTTTCGATGTTGTTCTTCACCCAGTTTAAAGCAGCTACCTGGTCTAATAGACCAAAGTTGCCAGATGCTTCGTTGTCTAGTGTTGAGAAGAATCCGAATATGTTGAGCCGGTATGCGACCGATACGAAAATTACCTGAAATAAAAATGTTATGATTAATATACTACATACTTATAGGCTTGAAGACGTGAACAGACAGACAGAGAGAGAGACATTTATCTTTATATCTTTTCAAAGTTAAATGGACTTTGTATAGTTCCCAAGTTAACTGAAGCTACGTATAATTCATATTTTATTACAGGAAGTAGATATAATATGTGTTTGATGACGAACATAGATTTCTGAATCTGTGACCTCATTGACATTATAGTAGATTACGAACATGAAATTGATATCAGATGTCCCAATATTTTTTACGAACAAATCAAACTTTTCCAATTTTAGACAAGCACTATAAAATTGGGGCACAGCCCTTAAAATAAGACCCAATTAATATAAAATTGGACCCTTTAGGCTTTCCAAAGCTCATTTAGAAATTGCTTTTCAAATCAAATAAAACTTTGACCACTAGGTGATGGGAAAGTTATAATGAAATCAATTTAATATGTAGGAGCCAATTTTGACACCAGTTTTACGAACTTTTTGCAATTAATCTTTAAAATTAAAAACGTGATTTCGTTTGCATATTATTTTTAGGATGCCATCTCTAGATATCTAGATAAATACAATATTTTAGTATAAGTATATTTATCAATTGTATAGTATTACCATGGTACAAAAAAGGGCTTTCGTCAGTTTGTAATCAGATAACCGTGTGTGAGATGTTTAAGATATTTGTATTATTATTTGTGCAAATAAAATGGAACGTGATGGAATTTCATTTGGGTTATCTAGATTCCAGATGATTTTTCGTCAAATAATGGGGTTCCGTATGATAAATGTAAGCAACAAAAGTAATATGTACCCTTTGTTTAAGCACCAGTTGGAATGGATTGACACTGTTGGCGCTGCCTCTCACGAAGTCACCTCCGTGGAACCACACGAGGACCGGATATCCTTCCACCCTGAAGTCTGTGGACAATTGATATAACAAATATAAAGTCTACTAGCTTTTGCCCGGGACTTCGTCTCGATCTCCATACTAAATTTCATGCAAATTGGTTCAGTAATTTAGGCGTGATTGAGTAACAGACAGACAGATAGACAGACAGAGTTACTTTCACATTTATAATATTATTAGTATGGATTGTCATATTGCTTGAAGCTAATTACAATACATATTTCAGTTTTAATATTGTAAAATTAATTTAACAAGTTTCGCAAAGACCAATGAAATTCACGAAATATAAAAAATGCTATTTAATTAGTCAAGCATACTTTACGGTACTAAGAGCCTGGTAAAGACCTTGGTTAAAACCCCTGTCAGCTAATTACCTAATGTGAATAATTTCGTAGCTTTAAAAATTATTTTATTTGTTTGTGCTTTGTCAAATGCGAAAATCTAGAAGCGTTTCGCTACAACTCTTAAATAAATACCGATACAATATCGTTCCTTTAAAAAATAACAGCTTTATACTTAACAATGTCGTGAAAATACTAAACTTAAAGCGTCAGATTGTCAAAGGCACTTGAGCATTTGAGCACAAAACTTTTACAACAAGCCTAATTGTTTTGTCCCTTCCTAGCTGTTTTGAGCTCTTAATGACCGATTAATTTTAAGTTTACTGTTGTTGGGCTGCCTCTGTTGCACGGTGGAAGAGGTGTGGTATTCGGATCCCGGATCTTGAGCCTGGACTTATATCAAGAGATTTTTCAGTAGTTACCCGGAGTAAAGGAGTGTATCGGTCATAGACCCTTATATTTCTGAGTGGGACTACATAAAGCTATTAGTCTGAATCCCCTTGATTCGGTCGGGTAGAAGGTAAGGCTTGTAGGTTCCCCGCTTGACTTTATAATACTCGTCCATGTTACCATCCTACCGGATGATGACTAACCCTCTTATTCATAAAAAAATATGTTATCTTTATATATATAATTCTTCTGTAAGTGTGTATGTCACTGAAATTCTCTTAAACGACTGGACCGATTTTGATGATTTTTTTTGTGTGTGTTCAAGGGGATCTGAGAATGGTTTAGATTCACAAATTTGTCCGCTGGACAATGTTTTTTTATTTAATTTTTATGATAAAACAACGTTTGCCGGGTCAGCTAGTAAGTTATAAAGTGTTTTGTTTCTTTCACTCCTTAGCGAAATGAAAAAGAGAAAACATATTATAGTAGCTTTTTGACTAAAATAGGTTTATAGTGTGTTTATGAATGAGAGCGTAAGAATATAAAGAACGTTATTATTGTGTATTGTTCATGCATTTGGATATATTTTCCTCAAAGAAACTGCATGACGTAGTCAACCATTTACTAGTAACACATTTAAAGCGTTCAGAAACTAATTTACGTACGATTCGTACTTTTCGATTGAGGTCAACTAATAAATTAAGGTTAGGTCAAAAGGGGTGCTTATGACCGTATTGGCACGGAAAACTTGCATTAAGCGCCTACTTAGATGTGGTAATGACTGTACGTATTTATTTCCTTGTTGATAGGTGTTGGAACTAAATTATGAGTATAATAACATATATTTTGACGCCCTAAATTGGTGAGAAATAGGAAGTAATTACAAGATATTTAGATTTCTGAAATAATGTTCTGGATCGGTCTTTGGATAATTTATTATGTTTCATGTTCAATGTAGTTTTGGCTAAATAAATCAATGTCCTTCTAAGTTTCATCTAAATAATTTTAGTTGTTTAAAGGTTACGATTTGCCTGAGCTTTTATAATATGAATTAGGATTTATATTCACTTTCTAAATCTGTTTTTATAACACTGCTATTCTAAAAAAAACTATTAAAGGATTCACAATTCGAAGTATCAAAAGATTTTAGAATATGATTTAATATAAAAAAAATATATATATAAAAAAACTGCATTTCACATTTGACGCCCCATACGTTGCATGATTATGACTAATATGTGCCACAAATACACCAACAAACCAACCTTGGCGCCAATAAAGTACCACTATTGCTATGATTCATAGCAAATTACCAGCCCTCTGACTCACTTGAGTTGTAATGTAATAAATAGGTCAACCGTAAACAATAAATTTATTTGCAAAGAAAAAACTAATTGACCTTTGATAAGAAATAACATGGAACCATACTTACATGCAAAGTTATGATTTATGCTATTTTAGAAATGCAGTAGGAAAAAAATATGAGTCAGTAGAAATTATTTCTTTTATGCGTTATTATAGTAAGCACGCTTGGTATAGGAGCTTTATTTTTTTACTTATTTATTTTAATATAATATATAAGTTACGTAGTAGCGAAGCAACTACATTTCGTCACTAATATTTCTGGTCCTATGTAGGGTGTGTACTAAAGTGTGTGTACCAAATTCCAAATTAAGCATATTTTAATATAAATAAAGTAAAAATATATTGAATTAATTTGAACTGCATGATCAGTATCGCATGTGCTACCGACCAGACTAGTAGATAGTAGTAAGATTTTGAGTAAGTAGATTATTTTGTTATAGGAGAAAAAATTGTGTCAAAAGGAATTATTATTTTCTTTGTTGTGCTATTTGGCACGCTTTGTATGAAAACTTTATTACACGAGTAAAAGTCTTAACTGTGGCAATAAAGATGTTACATTGTTTGTAATAAGGTTTCAAAAAAACTGTTAATATAGTACTGCAGTACTATGAAAAACGCTGCAGGTTTTTCTAGAAAGATAAAAATAAAATGTGACCAAGAACATAATTTAATGTATGTGGAAACTAGACATATTTATCAAAAAAAACCTAATTAAACTTTAGTTTGAAAATTTGGCTATATTTACATTTTTGTAACTAAGTCGAAATCAGTTTTTGACAAAATTTCCTTTAATAACTAGTGTCGGTACTTTTCTAAACTAATGTTAAAATGTTTGCCAGTTTTTTCTAAACTGTGGCTCGATATGCTACCACGTGTAAGTATATAAGTGATAAGCATTATATATTTCCGTGTATATCTATTTAGATACCTATATTTTCTACAAATTTTCCTATCGCGAATCATAACTTCGAGCAACGCTCAAACAAAAGAAGTGTAAGAAAATATTAAAGTTACGAATTCGGCTAATTTCAATTGTATGTAGAATTTTAATGTTGTTAATTCTTGTTGAATTTTCTTAAGCAAGTTGTTCCCGAAACATTTTCAAATACTTTCTAGAATAAAAGTCAGCCGTATTTATAGAAACGTGGGCGGTGACCCAATCAAAAGATTTTATGTCGAAAATTAGGTACCTCTACAAGTATTCAGAATGAAAATTTTCCATTACATGTTAGGTAATAGGTAGTTGTATAAACGATCATATTTATTTGAATATTTTACTGACTTCAAAGAGGAGAAGGTAGTATGTACCAATGATTATAATTATTTTTAAGATTCTTATCGATTATATCAATTACTAGCTGACCCACGCAACTTCGCTTGCGTCATATCAGAGTCATAATTTTCCCCGTTTTTGTATCATTTTTACAGGTACTCTGCTCCTATTGGTCGTAGCATGATGATATATAGCCTATAGCCTTCCTCAATAAATGGGCTGTCTAACACTGAAAGAATCTTTCAAATCAGACAAACAAACAAACAATCATCTTCAGCTTTATAATATTAGTATAGATTTGTTTAAATATTTATTTATTTTTAGCCAAAATAGTAATGTTACGACGGACATACGAGTACACACAGACACAGCACGACGGACAGGCGCTACCATTTTCCCCAGCGATATATTTTCACCAAGCTAGTACTTCATCATTATAATGTCGTATAATACTGCTTAAAATAGAACATCAGAATCATTATAACTTGCATTGTTTAAATATGAAAAGGAAATTCTCATAATATCTAGGATTACATCGGAAAGACCCATTATGAATTGATAACTGAGTACCGTTCCCGATTCCTTGAAACACTTTCCTTTTAATTTCTTAGAACGGCTCGTGGATTCATATCGATGAAAGCGTTTGTAGGAGTATTTAAAATTACAAAATCTTTTATTCAAATGTTATGAAATGTGTAATATGTACACAGATTAATTTAAACCATTGCATTTCTGCATTAAATGTTGTCCCAACAAAATTCAAACAAAAATTTAAATCGAAAACAATATTTAGGTTTCGTAGCTAAATACATGAGTTTTTATAAAATATTTTCCTTTACACTGTCAATAAAAATACCTTCAAAAATACTTAATTACCTTCCAAACTGTATAAATTTTCTTTTAATCTATATTTTTATTAAAGAAAATGTTTACTTCACTTCAAAACCAATCATAAACGAAATTGACCATTACAAATGTAATTATAGAAAAAAAACAAATTAAATATAAAAGTACAGAAGTGGGCATAATCAATTTTCCAAGTGGTACAGTCAAAGGAAATTAATTGAAGACTGAGAGACCCGTGTAAAAATCTGCAGAGCAATTAATGCCTTCGAATCGAAATACTAATGACTGAGTTATTCTTAGGAATGGAGGAAATTGAAATTGTAATTAAAGGCAATAGGAGAGTAAATTCGAAGAATGTTTTACATTAACTTATAATATAATGGCGTATACCAGATTTAGGGCAATGTAGATTTAATATAAAGCCAACTTTTCTTTTAAAAATACCTCGAAATATTTTTCGGTGTTCAGACAATTTTAGCGATAAAAATAAGCGCTCCGATATAGTCCTATAGTATAACCAAAAAAATCTATAGCAATCACTCGAAATATTACATTGCTACTAGGCAGTACTAGGAAGACAAGGGCCAATCTAAAAAATACTGCAGAATGTATGGAAACTATAGTCGGAGAGACTTGTATTTCACATAAGCGTTTCTTTGCTTGCATTTGTAGTAGGCGTTTAGTGAATTCTACACTTTAAAGCTTGGTTAATATAATCGATACTTTAGTTAACAAAAGTTTGACCGACGATTTCTAATTGTTGCGTAGAGGTAAGTACGTATAGAAAAAAGTAGAATTGGTAAAATACACGAATATATTCGTGAATACATGAATATCGATGAAAGAGGCACTTTCAAAGTCTCATTAAGCTTTGTGAAGAAAAATTAGTGTCAAATCACATTATCATAGAACCTACTTCCGTAAACATTCTCAAAGGTTAACATGACAGGGATTCAGATTCATTGAACTTGAGAATCTTAAGATTTTAATGAACCTCGTGTAAAAGTAATTAATTTAGATAATTAATTGTCGCTAGGAAGCTAAGAAGTAGAACACATCTATACTTCTCTACTAATATTATAAATGCGAAAGCCTACCAGAGAGGCTTTTATATTTTCATGTAAAAATGCTCAATAAATTTTTATGAAAAGTAACAGAGCAAAAGTTGAAGAGTCTACCTATTTATTAATAAGTAGTTTTTTTTTTTCCAGAAACATCTATGTGCCTGAAACATAGGATGCAAGCAGAGCCACGTGAGTTTACTACATCTTACCCGTAATAGTATTGAGAGATTTCGTAGAATTGCTTCAGGTATATGAAGCTTTTGTTCTAAAGTAAATTGCTTCCATTTTGTCTAGGTATTACATTAGTAAAAATCTCGATAAGTAGTGCGTGGGAGTTCCCTGGCGAGTGTTTAAAAATAGGCTCTAATGCTCCAGTTTGATAAATAAAAAAAGTTCTTGTACAAATATTTCGATCAAGGAAAGAATCTAATTTAACATGAGCAATTTCAATAACTTATAACTTTGTATAGAAATTGGTTTACGATATCTTACTAGGCAATATCATGTTTCAGATGAATCAATAACAACTCCGGGATATAAAGACTAATCTAGAAAACCTATGTATTATTCTGGGTCTTCAACTACCTATAAACCAAATTTCATCCTTATTAGCTCTATAGTATTTGCGTGAAAGTGTAACAAACATCCATACATTTCTCATCTTATAATTTTATACACTTTTTATTCAACTACTGTCTTTTTATAAAGTCATTTCAGCTCTGATTAGCTATACAGTGTGTAGTAATTTTTACTCATAAACAGTTACAACTAATCAGGGCTTACACGAAATTTATTACTAAGACAATTAGTAGTAGAATAAAAAGTCTAGGAATCCCAATCTTGATGAAGGTATTAAAATTAACTTGTTGTTTGTTTACTATTTGCAATTTAACTTTGTTAAAATCTAATCTTAGAGCTGTCTAAATTTAGATTACAATTAGCATAAGCACGCGAGAATAGTTTTCGAGTATTATGCTGACGAAAACTTAATGCTAAGTTAAAATAGACCTTTGTTGTGTTGTCTTTGTAATATTTTAACTTATTGATACTTTTAACTTTTTAAAATTTACCTAATCTTTACTAATACATCATTTTAAATCACAGGAGTAAAGTCTGAGTATTGATGTGATCAAGGTTAGATTTATAGCGTTGTGTATGAAACAAAATAAAGTTATTGGTTTTTGTTTGGATCTCTATTTTCGATCCCTAGACTTATCTATTTGTGATACTTCGGGGAAAAACGATAATTTTAGACAATGACTTTTTAAATGTGCTGCTTTTAAATTGTCAGCCGCTAAAGAGAAGATAGAAACAATAGCGCTTAACTCCGGCCTTTTACTAACTCCATGGTTTAAATTCATCGAAATCATACAGATAGGCTTTCAAATTCTAGATTAAAGTAATTAATATGAATATTAATACTTCGGATAATCATAAGACGGGAAATCTTCAAAGAGAAAATCATATTAATTCATACATCACAAGCACTTATTAAAACATGTTGAACGTGGGAATATTTATAAATAAGCTTTCTTCGGAATCAAGAACGATTTTATTCTTTTCTTGAAGTATATTTCTTTGCAGAATACGACAGGCAGCTGATTAATAATTACGGCGCAGCAAAGACTAATGGCCGTTCCATTTGCAGTATTTATTATGCAAATAAGAACTTGTAGACATTAAAATTATTCTGTTTGCATCTATAATTACATAAAGGTTTTAAGCTTTGAGAATATTATAGGTTTTTTTTCAAGAGATTCTTTTGATTTAGTTGCAACTGTTTTAATAGTAAAAATGTATTAAACGGTAATAATATTCTATTTATACGCTCCTTAATAAGGAGCAAATATTTCATTTAATCTTATATCAATTTGTTGCTAAAGTGAAATTCAATGTCATTTTATTTCTGTTAAAAAGTTCTAACTACAATACCAATCCAAAACACATTTAGTAATAATAAATACAAAAACAAAGATTTCAACTACTTTTTAACCGTTACTAAATATATTTGTTGTTTTATTATTATGAAGGAAACCAATAACTATAAGCATAACCTTCATGGAAATAAATTGAATAACATTGGAGAAAACATCAGGGTCGGCAAGGAAATTCCAAAACAACCGCCACTGCCCTTGACTGATGACCCCACGGTAAATAAAAAATGAATGCTCCCAAAAGTATTTGTTAATGAAATATTTTCTTTATCTTACACGGTACCAAAATAGCATCAATTTTGCCCTCAATTCCATCCAACTTATTAAAAAATTCTCTGACCGCTGACAAGAATTTGCCGCCCGTAGAAATTATTTGAAAGAATAGCTGTTACAGCTTTTAGTATGAATGTTGAGTCGTTTGAAGAATGCTCGTCCGCATTGAGAGTTTGTGGTCGCCAAAACGTTCAATCACTCTTTTTCGTGTTGCGTTGGTTGTCAAGTGTGTAGAAGTGTTCTCTTAGTTTTTTTGTTTAGATTCTCGGCGAGCCCGGCTTTATGCATATTTCCGTCAATAATGCAGTGATAAAATATATAAAAATATATGTACTTTAAAGTCGTATTATTCGACTGCTAAGCATCCATATTGAAAGTCCTCTTCTCTCATTTAATGATATATTTGTACATTTAATGTCAATATCCAGACATTTATTCAAAGTTGAGTGAGATTCTGAACTAAACTTGACTAGAACTAGTGTTTAGTACTTAAAACTGAAGCCAGTTTCTTTTTTTACTGTTCAGCCGAAATTCCGTTGATGGCCAACGACATTTCAAAACGAACTGAAAATACTATGATCCAAACATTCATAAATTGTTTCATTCCATTTAACTTACT
Organism: Anticarsia gemmatalis; assembly: GCF_050436995.1. Lineage (NCBI taxonomy): Eukaryota > Metazoa > Arthropoda > Insecta > Lepidoptera > Erebidae > Anticarsia > Anticarsia gemmatalis. The sequence continues at coordinate 8,423,707 of NC_134760.1, forward strand.
TAACTCTGTGCTTATTCTTATACAAACATGACTCATATAATATTATTTTCAGCTCTCGTCAATATTCAAAATTAATATTTTTCAATATAAAATATAGCAATACCATAATTACAACACGTAACTGAAACCAGTTAATAAACAGGTAACAAATTGTCACTCGTTTGCACAATGCGGGTAGTTTTTCACAGGCGACGCGACGACTTTTCATTTAGTTTACACCGTTCATTTGTAGCGCTATATTGTGATTTATTTCAAAACATTACACAGCTTTATTATTAACTTTTCGGATTAGTAAAAGAGAAGATAGATGTGAAGATAGACGTACAAGGTGCGTAGAAGGGCAATAACCTTATCATTGGAAAATTTATGTTTTCCGTTACTGCTGTGGTTCGCTATAAAACCCAAGAGAAAAGCGTTCCAAATCCTCTATTTGCGACCAAAATACAACCGCAACAAGAGTCACCTATTGAAACGTTTTAAAGCCCTGCTTTCCATCTATGTGCTTTTAATTGCAATAAATAAAAAAAAGATGACACATTATTCTAAGATTGCATATACGAGTATATCTGGTGTCCAGTATGATAGATTTATCTCCAGTAAATCAATAAGGATTCAGATATTTCAGCTGTCCAAAAATATTGAATTTCATTGTCAAATATATGAGGCCTAAAATAACTCAAATGTTCACTTAAGGAAGATTAAACGAGAACACTAAAATAAATGAAGCCTAATACGTCTTAGAAATGTTCAAGACATCTGATATTATTAGTCAGAACAAAATATGATCTAATTAATATTTTATTTTATGAGCTATGTTACAATAAGATAATTAGATAAAATTATAGATAAATTTTCGTTAACAAATTATTTTTGTTTCATAATTTGATTTTGTTTCCATTGCATTATGTTCGCCAATTAGAATGATACAGGTAAAAATAAAATTATAGTTCAGAAATCGGAGAATAGATATATATTACTTGGTTAAGAAGTTTTCAAACAGTTGTGTGAATTTCTTTCGGTACCTTTCATGGCGCTGTTCAGTGGTTGCTTTTATTGCAACATGAAATACAGCCTGTCAGTGGTCCGGAGTTTCGTTTGACATCATACTAATTAATATTCCAGATTGCGTTACGAAAGTATATTTCTCTGTTAATCTTTCACTGCTAAGCTCTTGAACCGCCTATGATTAATTGTTATGAAGAGAATAGAGGATCCAGAATCAAAAGTACGAACGCTACGTCTTTTCACTTTCGTGTGATCCAAACTATCTGCGAGTGGCAAAGCGGGGGTCGCGAAACGTATTTTATGCGCGATTTTTCCCTGAAACACACATGATTACTAAAGACTCGTGTGATCAATATTATCATAAATAACACAAGAGCTTTCTCCATAATACTACTCATATTGCCACGATCCATTTGACGAATATCGCTGAGATGCGACGCTTTGAGAACAGAGAGGAAACATTTCTCAATGCTTCGAATAAACTTTTATTATCAAAAAAAGTATTATAGATAGAGGCTTTCTGGACGATAGCCTTTTATTATTCCTATTTTATTGCTAAGGTGAGTGTTTTATATGAAATGGGGATATTTCTTGAAGTGTTTCAAGTGCGGTACTGTAATACGATTACGAACTATCGATGTTATAGGGACGCTTTCGTATTGGCTGCTTAGTTCATGAGACAAATTGTAGGTAATAACTTGACTCGTGCACTCAATAATGTTAAAAAAATGGTATTTATGTTTAGTGAAGATATTTAAATGGATCAACTGTAGAAAGTCATAATACGAGTTGACTTTTGAAACATGAAAATCAATTTAAATTCGTCATTTACTCTACAGTGATGAATTGTTCAGTGACTTTAACATTGCATACATATGGTGTCGAGTTTGATTTTGTTTCTAACATAATTCTTTTTCGATTTGGTGGTATACGCAGACGTGAAAGGCATGTACACAGTTGACAATTTTAATACTTTTCATAAGAGCATTATTACAAAATATCAACATATAACTATAAAAAAGGGTGTACTTAATGTATTATAAAAACAGTGTTTTCCAACGCATTTTTCCAGGAACAGAAAAAAATTGTGAAGAGAACTTTCAGTAAACCAATCAAAGAACAAACTACCGATCAAAGTTGTTGACTTATAAATAACCCTCAAGCGGCAAGAAAAATTAGTTTTCAACAACTTGCACTAGTTTACAAGTCTATTAATAAAATGTATCGATCGTTTGAATGTAAAGCGTTATTGACATGAGCACGTGGCTCTTCTCACGATGTTTGCTTTGAAGGAAGTAATTAAAGGGAACGTTTATGATGGGTTTAAGAATGTTTATAGTTGAAAATATGTTTTGTTTGCTTGTAAGAATGGTAGTTTGTGTGTGTTTGTGTGTGTTATGCTTGCAGTTGGACGTTAATGATTGATTTTGTTGATGACTATTTTTCTCAAAAATCGCGTCTTAACTTTTATTTGACTAATTGATTTTTAATATAGAGCTGAGCTAGTAAATAGATTGCGTAGCTTCTCTATATTGCATAATATAGTGAACAATATAACTAGTTATTAATGCTTACATATAACCAGAAAACCCGAGTGCGTTCAAATTACAATTGTAATAAACGAATTGTTACGTTTCCTAGTCGTTACGACGTCGTTATTTATGTGGACGTTGAAGAATGCAACGGTATAGTCCAATTTCACCTCTTCACATAAATTAGACCCATAATATTTCATTGTGTCAACCATTTTACAAAACAAAAACAATACTTTTGATTTAAAATGTAAATAAATACAAACCATAAATAAAAAATATAAGCTTTCTAAGTCACGTAACTAACATAGCTGAGTTCAAATACTGAATAAGTACAATAATTTAAAAGCGAGCTTTCCATTGCATGCAACAACGTCCAGTATAATTTGACCCGTGATGCATGTTGAAGGGTTAAATTTGTTGAGCAATTGTGTTGATGGTAGGTGTCAAGTGATAATGGTCGTATGTTGACGAAATGTAAGGCACGGTGGCATTTTCGTTTCTCGAAAATTATGAACGGGTAAAAGGAAGGTAATTTTCTTTTTACACGCGTAGCGAAATGGTTTTGATTTAGTTTTGATGATGAGTAATAGTTGCTTGGGTTAATTGCATTCTTAAGTTAATTTAGTGTTTGGTCTAGTTAATCAAATTTAATAAACTACTATAATCAACTGAAGGTTTAACCAACCATGTAAGTATTATTATGTGACCGAAATGAATATAGAGTTTTTTTATATATAAATTTGGTATCCAATACAAAATCTGGATATATGGGAAAAACAAAATATGGATATACCTGAAAAAGTATATCCAGATTGCAAAAAAGTGCATTTTACTTTCTTGAATTTTTTACAGTTACTGTTAGTTATTACATGTAGTTAAGAAAAAAAATTAGTAAAATGTGCCTTTTATGCGATAGTAGGTACATCCGCAATTTTTTATAAATACATAGAGCCACATAATAATTCGTTAGAATATAATCGTGTTCGTATTTTGATCATCAGTAGAATCATACACTTCCAGTTTCTGAGTTCGAAAATATATTCCATATTGCTATGATTTATTTATCTTGTTTTCTTTTCCAATATTTTCCACAGAACTCAGTTATACTGATTCTATATCGCTATCATCCTGTTCCCAGAAAATTGAGATTCACATTTTGAAGCGCTTACAAAAAAATATGTTTTTTCCTTTTCGAGTAATAGAAATCCCGTAATTTATTTTTCCAGCATCCCCGACATTTGATATAGAAATGAGATCGACCTTTTTTAACACAATATACTAGACTAAATGAAAAAGGCTTTGGACCATTATAATAATTTGGGGCCTTATATTGAAGTCGTAAATGATTCGGTGTCATGTTAAAGAGAAAACGTATTTTGTAATTTGTTAAATATATTTTAAAATAATATTATATGCTGTGGATATGATTTTATCACAAATTTATCCGAAAATTCAATTAAATAATATTTCCATTAAATAGTGGAAGTAATTATATTAAATAATATTTCAGCCTAAATAATCATACAACTTTACTGTTCTTAATGTTGTAATACTTAGTTACCCCTGCTGATAAAATGTTGTGTATGGATTTTTTTAATAAGTATATCAAAATTTTGGCGTGTACTAGTGTGAATGAAAGTATTTTAGAATGAACAAGGTAACAAAACTGATTTATCAAACTAAAGTGACCATTTACTTTTCTTGAAATCGATACGAACCTTTTTAGCGGGCAATGACTTGCTGTTATTTTTCACAAAATATTCACGTATTTGCATCTACTAACGAAAACGAAATTACTGTTCTAATCTAAAAACGTTGGAATAAATTAAAATGAAAAACGAAACACCGTGATGGTGCTGTCAAATCTACATTAGATATATGAATAATACACGAATAAATTAGTTTTGATACGAATCAGTGAAATATGATTACTGGAATTTTATTTTTCGGTAATGAAACCGAAAATTAAGAATGTTTTTGAATAAATAAATTGAGCTAGAATTTTTCAAATCTTGTATTTCTAGATGGAAACTAAGAATTAAAACCCATTATTGTCCCACTGTTGGGCAAGGTTTTTCTTTCAGAATGAGGGAGGTTTAAGGTTTGATTCCACTACGCTGGCCAAGTGCTGATCGGTGACTAGTGAGAACTACAAAATAGAAAATACTAACTAGAACTAGAAACATACATATTGTAAATTAATTATTCAGATATATATTTTAGGCCCTTTATTTTAATTCATCGTTGATATTACTTTTAATAAACAACTAAAAACAACGCATAGAATATTTGATGAAATTAAAAATGTCTAATTCCATCTTGCCAATATTTGATTTTTAATGAAATATTTGTTCAATGTCTTATTAAAAATATTGGATCAAAGAATCATACGATTCTTTAGTATTTAAACCTAAGATTTTCTTATAATTTACCAATTAGTTACTATGGTTTTAAACAAACACGTTTGTTGAGCCTACTCGTCCTTTATATCCTTATTTTTCTAAATATGATTAGTCTTAGCGTGGATTGTGATTTTGGCATAATTAAGCCAAGTCATATCTGTTGTTTTCTCTCAATCTGGATTAAGAAAAAAAGTATTACCGCACGAACTTTTACAAAAACAAACTCTCAAGTTTAGACACGAAAACACTATCTGACTACTACTACTAACATCTGAGTTACATACAGCATTGTAATTGAATTAATGATAGTAATATTCTCTAGCAGGTCTATAAACTCTTTTTTATCTACTAAACTTAAAAAATCTTTAGTTTTAACGGAAAACTTGAAGTAGGTCGAAGATCAAAGTATACAAGATACACCAACAAACTTTGCAAAGAAAAGTTAGGATAAATCTAGTGAAAAACTACTTGAGTCTTTTAGATTCACTGATACCAAATATCTTGGAAGCCTTAAAGTTAGTTTTGGTTTATCTAGCGATGTATATCTGACGTTTGGGCTACATTCTGAAGTAGGGTCGTAGGTTACCAAGATTAAACATGGACCTGACTAATTGCTTCTGCTAGTGTGATAAATTGATAGGCCTTTTAGAACCTTTTTAAATATCAGATATAGTCATCAATATCTTAGCCAGAGAGATTCGAAAAACATTTGTATTTTCAAGTATTATTTTGAGACATTGAAAGAAGTTCAAATAAAATAACAGTTCAACTTGATCTGGGGTTGGGTAAAATTTTTACTTTATTTCAAGAAATTGTCAATGTTTGCGTAGAGTATGGATGTTGGGATAGACTTCTGGATATCCGGATAAACAAAACAATTATCCATACCCATAAAATGGAAATACTTATTATATGAAGATTTACAAGATAAAATCTATACTAATATTATAAAGCTGAAGAGTTTATTTGAACGCGCTAATCTTAGGAATAACAGGTGCGAATTGAAAAATTATTTTACTCTTGGAAAGCCTATTTATTGAGAAAGGCCATAGGCTATATAAAATACGCTACGACCACCAGGAGCAGAGCACCAGTAAAAAAAATTACAAAAACGGGGATAATATTACCCATTCTCTATTATGTGACGCAAGCGAAGTAGCGCGGGTCAGCTAGTAATCTAATATATAAAATTCTCGCGTCACAGTTTTCGTTGCCATACTCCTCCGAAACGGCTTGACCGATTCTCATGAAATTTGGTGAGCATATTGAGTAGGCCTGAGAATCGGCCAACATCTATTTTTTCACACCCCTAAGTGATACTATTTTTTTTTAATTTATATGGCAAAACAACGTTTGCCACGTCAGCTAGTAACTTATAACAATTACTCTACACAGTCAACGTGATAAACCTGAACTAAGAGTACACTGTGCCGTCGACTCTGTTAAGCTAGGCTTAGTCAAATTCGTGCCGTATATGAATGTGGACTCCAATAGATTCAAAGATATTATCTGTAACTGAATGGAAGTAGTACGAAGTTTATTTATGGTTACAAATGTTCTGATTACGTGAATAACTGTTTTATGTAACTGCTGGTCGTTGGGGGGTCAACAAAAGGTCTTTGACGTCATTTGGTCACATGTAGCTAAACGGCAAGAAAGGAATGTCCAAAAAATGCAGACTAGGATTTGAGTAGGAAAAGTTTAAGCTAACACACGACTTTTTTTTAAAGCAATGATTCTTTAATATTAAAATAGATCAAAACGACCTTAAAATAACTTTCTGTCTTCGAATATGAACGCAAGCTCCTGCGAGAAAGTATAATAAGTAATAGAAACAAGAAATAATTATGATGGAGATAAAAACAACGACAGTGTCAATCCATTCTATCTCATACACTCAGTCAGACACTTTTTCGGCGAGCGTCATAAGAAAGTCACAAAATGTAGACTAGAAATTGAATTTGACAAAAATTTACGCCCATACAACATAAAAAATTAAAGTAAAATGTACTCAAGCTAGTATTTGCTTTTACTCGTTTTAAAGATAATTCCATATGTGTTGGCAGAGTACTGAAAAACTCCCGACGTTATAATATATGGTAAAAGGCTATAAAAGGATTACGTTGGGTGCTCTAAAAGTGTTTTTATTGTCGTCCATAAAACGTAGCGTTTCCATTCATGTTATAAAACGCAAATATTGATTTCGAGAGCTCGGAATGGTAATTTCAAGACTTGTAGAAGCTTCCAGAACAAGTTAGTCCAATAATAATATGTGAGTTTCGGTTGAAAATTTGGAGTTTCGGAAATAAATGTTTGTTTTCAAATGTATGAAGAACATACATTTTCACGCAGTTTATCTTTATGAGTATTTTATGTTAAGATGTAGCACGCGAGTTATTTGTGAGATCTAAAAGCAATTTGATGGATTTGATTTATGTTGTGTTGCGTAGTTCTTTGTTGAGTGAAAATAACTACAATTTCACCTTTATTTATGAGGTAGGTATGAGGTGTGTACGCTGGTGCTAATGTTTAATTATAAGTTTGTCATGAATTGTAAAAGGCAATGAAACATGAACGAAATCTATGTAGTTACAAGTGTATGTAAAAAGAGAATTTGTATTACTTTAAAATACAATAATACGCTTCATGTTTTGTTAACACTGTATTCGCAGCATTGTTTCAACATTTAAACTTCGTGTTATTTTAACAAATGGACAAATATTGTGTTCCTGAATTAAACCTCAAAGCAGAATACCACTTTTAAATCAAAACGCTTTTTATTTTCAACGAAGCCAAAGCGCTTTAAAACAACAGACGGCTATCTGAGTAATGGGTATCGATAAATTCGAATTGACTTAGACAAAACACAGCACTAGGTCAGTCCCTGGATTTACGGCAGCTAATTAGTAGATTCAGGCTTTTAGTTGCAAACTAGAGAGGAGAAAAGAGTCTATTATGTGAAGGCAGAAAACTGGTCCTTACAAACTTACAAGAATTTAATTAGCTCGTGAAAAGAAACGCGACTTTCTGGACTTTATCAATTGTAAGCACTTGTGTAGCAGCTGTTTGTTCTATATTGTTTTTAGTACGTTTCTTTTTAATTTACCTGTCTTTATTGGGTAAAGTGAAATGCTTTTTACATTATTAAAAGACTTGTACGGAATATTAATGCGTTAGATAACCGATACACCCTTGAAAGTTACGGCTAAACTTCTTTCTTGCTCTTACAAAGCTTTATATTAGTTAGTAATATTAATAACCTTGAAATGGTTTGATCATCTATAATAAATTATTCATTGACCTACTTTTATTGGACCTGGAAGAAATATATCACCTGGAAATATTAATGAAAGGCACTCCTTTCATTGATATGAATTTTCATTAAAATGGTGGTTATAAATACACTTATTTATAACCAACACTTTATAGAAACTTAAATCGCTATCAATAAAGAATAGAATAAGTAATTCCGCTATAAACTTTAAAAATATTTTCGACAATCATTGAACTGTTAATAAGCCTAACTAAAATATCCCGAACCTTTTCGTAAAGGAATCGTTCAAAAGAAAATGTCCGCAAATTAAATGAAAAAGCTTAAGAAAAGTTTTCACCAAAATAAATTCGGAACGATTTGTGTAATTGTTTAACCGATCATTAGTTGAAGAAAAAAAACTTTTATTCCAATTGAGCAATGCCTTTGAGTAGATAAATGTTTTGAAAATAAAATTTGTTCTGATGGATTGAAAAAATATTTTTTTATTGAATTCTGTAAAGATTAATTCGTAAGAACTGTAAATTCAAATGTCAGTTTGAATTTTATGGATTCGAATAAGTTAAATTTTGATTATTTATGGTTTCTTATCAATCATGCAAAAAAACATATTTTTGAGAAAACTTTTTAAGTAATTTCAATTCTCTATCACTAATAATGCACTTTGTATGAAATATGATTGATGTTTCTTTTTCTTTTAACACATTATTTTTATAAGTATTAACTTATTCATTTTGAAAGTTTTCCTTGCCTGGCTATTTTTATTCTTTAATGTAAATCGTTAATACATAGATTTGCTTATATTTAGCAAACTGCTGTTAAATTGCTAAGCATAGGTCTCCTCTTGACTGGGCTAAGATTTAATTGCACCACAGTAAAGTAAATATTGAGGGCTCAATAGCACAATATTGCTTATAGAAATTACTACATTGTCCGGCCTAAAATGAAAATACAAATTTATTCCTATACCTCTATTCTCTACTACTATCGACTACCGATAACCGAACTGTCATCGAGAAATTTTGTATGAAAATCTGATAAGCGCCTCTGACGGGTGTCGTAGGAAATATTTTGGCAGTACATTCTAAATGTCAACATTTCGATAGCTAGCCGGTTGTCGGTAGTCGACAGTGGTAGAGAATCGAGGTACTGTACTGCACATTTAAGTAGGTTTCAGAATACAGTAGTTTTCAGTTAATAAGCCTAGTGGCATGTTGGCGTTCTAGGAATTAAAATAGGTTCAATTTGCGTGCAAATACCATGTTTGAACGTAGCTTTTCATGTTTCATGCATAAACGTAAATACGAGCTAATCATTTTTAAAGGTATTCCGGATTATATAAAACTGCATTGTTTTATATGCACTTTATTGTTAGTACAATAATGAGTACCTACACTGGCTAACAATTTCACAGCATTACATACTCATAAAAAACTATCAAAGAGTTTAAACCAATCATAATAGGAAGCAGAAAATAATGCTTAAGGCGGTGATGAATTATTTTTTCAATATCTAGTCTTTTTAGTTGCTTGCTATTTCGAACTATTTGTCTATCGAAGCTTTAAATAGTAATTTCCATTTACTCTTCTTACATCCTACGACAAAATAAACTCACGCTTACGTTGTGTTGAAAAGCTTTTCAATAATAGTACAAGTGTCTAAATATAATTTATACAATTAGGCTTCACAAACTTGACTTTGAGGTTATCTGTCCCTTATCTGCCGTGGTCTGAGGTTGAAATTATCACTGAAGACACGCGATAATGTGTTTAACCACTGCTTTATAACATCACACCTATTATACCCACGAGTGGGGACAGAGGAGTAGATACACAAAAAGCTTACTTTTCGCCATTAATATCGCGAATTCGAAAATACAAATAGCACTACAGTGTACAAGGGAATCGACCACAAATTATAATATATACTACTGCTTTGAACACAGAGACAGCCAAACCATTGTTTATTTGTGAAATACGACTTCTGCCATTAATAAACAACTTCCACACAAGCAAATAACATACCATAACAGTTGGAAAGAAAGCCGTCTAAGCCAATCGGCGCCACGTGACTTGAAACCAATTCCTTATCAGATGGTAGGGGAGTGGAAACGAACTGGGTTAATGAAGGACTTTTTTATGCTTTTTTTTCACAAATTCCGTGGTATTTAGATGTAAGCAGGTCATACGCTAACGTTTTATTGGAGCGACGTATATTTTCTATGTGAGATGAATATGTAATTTTTACTGGATATTTTTGTCCATAGGACCCTTTCCGGATATGGTTTTGTTCCGTATATCATTTATGCTGCCTTAAGTTTCCGTAATAAGGGGGTTTTATTATGATCTATGGTGACAATTGAAAACCCTTTACGGTTGAAAAAAATTACACCGAATTTCTGTTCGCAAGGCGTGCAGCCCCCGTGACATGAGTTATGGTGTTTTATACATTGCTTATGAAGATATGCAAGACGCGTTAGGCAACTCTATAAGTACTTTTATGTTATTCATATATTATTTGTGTTTGGTAACTCTAATTTGCTATGATATACTCGTAGGTTCTTAAAAACTTAATAAATTAAACTTTGTCGTAATACGTTTCCTTATAAAATTCTTACGAAGAAGCAATAACTGGTTCAAATGAAAAGAGTGATTAGAACTGAGCGTAAACTCCGGTAAAGACCGAGATTAATAACGTCATATAAAATAGACCAAGAAAGACCTCTTAGAACATTAAAATGATCGATGTTGCTAATGGGAAAAAATAATTCACCGCTTTCTAAACGCCTTTTGTCTTTGCACCTATTTGCAAATGAGGGTTTAGATCGCCACGTTTAATTTTTATGATGGCAACACAAATTTTGAAATTAGAACGAATTTGTTTTGTTTTTATAACTGCTATATTGCGACACTGTTACGGATTCATTGTTATATTTTAAAAACAAATATTCTATTATTACTTAGAGTACTTTTATAATTATTATCTAAAAAGAAAATTCAAAAAGTTGCTATTTATTGCAAAGTTGTTTACGAATAAGTGCTTAAACAAGGTTATATAAAGTGCTTGGAGCAAACACTTGTAAATCATATTTATTATTTTATTGGTGTTATGGTTATATTATCTTGCAAACTTTATTTTGCTACGGTGTATGGAGTTCGCTATTTTGTTTCATAAGTGGTACATTATTCAAGTGAAGGTCAAACACAAAATATTAAGTATCATTAAAGTAAGCTTTATATCATACGGCTTTAAGTTATTTCGTTATAAATTCCACGAATTAAAATGTCCAATTATGTAAATTTAAGTTTTCCATATTTCACATGGTACCGTAATTCTGGCTTTTATTTATCAGACAGTAAAATTATTTAAAATACAACAGCTGTAAATTATCACTTACCGTCAGGCACATACACGTTCAAATAAAGGCAATCCTCTGAATATTCTTTCTTCCTTTTATCCTCCATTTGAGATTCAAGAAGTTTCATAAACAAGTCGTCGTGTTTTTTGACCGGGTTCTGTACATCCTCTTTCTTTGGGTCACTTTGCATACAGTCCGGGGCGTATATCGTCGCATTCCTAACACCTTCCCACACCGGCAAGTCCGTATGTTCAGGAGGCATAAACCTCCTGAAGTCAATTGGTGGCTGAGCGTAAGGAATTCCAACGTAAGCAGCTATCCTTTTCGTCCGGAATCTCGTAATATACATTCCAGCTATCGTCCCCTGATTTGCTAAAGTTATTTGGCGCGGTTCCCTTGCACTTAAAACTATATTCCATTGCAGCAACAACACTATAAAACGGATCATTTTATTTTATTAATTTAGGCAATTTATTTTATTGGAACTGGCAACACATTTTTTTGAATTTTATTCTCATTTTGAAATGGATTCTGGAACGGTTATTTGGAATTGTTTTTTAGTCACGTTCGGTTTTATGCAGTAAATTTTGTTAATATATTTGAATTTTATTATGGTTTAGTTATAGTTGTTGGTTGTAAAATCCGGAACGTATCGTAGGGTGTTCGTGTTCGAACGAAGGTGGTGCGTTACTGTTTCTCGTGCAGACTTCGACTCGTAAACAGTGGGGTTGTCCGTCGTTATAGCGACCAAGGAATTGCTATTGTGTACCTTGTTTGTTTTAGAAGCGCCTTTGAGAATATTTACTTAAGAATAGTGAAGCAGTATAAAATTTCTTTTTAGAAATTAGTTTTGATTCCTAGGCTTCTTCATAACTGTCGCTCAAATTATTAAAAGGTATAGCAGGTGAAAAAAAGTACGACCAATGGGTCCTGTCACGGGAAATTCGTTAGTAGTTTATTGTATTTGCAACCAGCTCATAAACATTTTTCCATTTGGACATCAAGTCTATTACAATTTAATAGCGTCTATCGCCACGTTATTGTGTGTGGCTAGTGAGTGGTCTACTTTTATGAGAAAATATTGAAAAGAAAAACAAGCATTTTCAATGAAAATTCTATGCAATTTTATATGGACGAAGACTATATTATTATGTTCTCAGAAAAATGTATACTGTTATTCAAATTGTTATTCTCGAAACGTTTTAGAATAAAGCAATTTTCTCCCAGTTTAAAAAACACAAGGAAATATGAGATGTACGCCGATATTTTTTTACCGAGAACGTAAATTCGTCGTTTTATTCTACGAAATCTTTGTATGGTTTCAATGTTATCGATACTCTTATTTTTCTTTTTCCTTTGTCTTATATTCTGAGACATGGGTTTTGCTATGTTGGTTGTATGCTGCGTGAATATTAACTAGCTCATTAGTAAACTGTCGAGCTTTCGATGTGTTTTGTGACAAATTTTCTTTGAAAAGAAACATGCTAGCGCTTTCGGATTTAAAACTGCCGTTTTGTATACTACAAAAAAAATGCTTTACTCCGTTTTTCTTACCTAAAGCTTGGTTTATTAAGTTTAAGAATAGTTCTAGTTTTTCAACCGTCAGAAGCAGCAACTGTCTTTCGTCTATGATGATCGACAATATTTAATTTTGTGTATGGTAACCCGGGTTATTATAAAACGCTAACTTTTATTTAAAAAAATACTAACATAACCATACCTATTGAAAATTTTAAACAAAATTCCTGACTATTTATATTATTTGACCAGTCTAAACACAAGTGGTCTACACAAATAGCTGGTGGTAAGCTTACGACGGCGGCTCGCGTGACACCGATGCCTGAAGTCATTGCATTCGGCTGCCGCGCTCGATGCCTCATCTCTCCAACTGGGTCATTGCGAGTTGCGACTGCTATATCGATCCGTGTTATTGTTTTATGGCCGCTTTTCGCTTTTTTATTGTGGTGGTTTTAAAGTTTTTAATTTTGGTTTATGTTTCCGCTGCGAAAGTCCGGCTGGCGTTGCTAGTAAGCCGTTGCTACTCGGCCGTTATGTCAAGCAAACGAACTAAATAGTGTACGGTTGTTTTAATCATCTTGTAATATTTACTAACTAGGGAAAAAACTATTGATTTATCGTATTTATGTGCCATGTCAGTAACTTATATGATTTGTTGAATTTGTCCAGATCATGCATTCCTTAATCTTACGTTGTATTCTATCATGAAGTTGAAGTATGTGTGATTAAATTAATCTCATAGTAAATTATTTACGAGGCAAACTTCAAATTTTATATAATTCTATAAAAATAAAATCTATCTGTATAAAAAAAAAATCAATCTAAAACAACAGTTTGTATTTCAGATTTCACCGTCACAGCAAAGGTTATATTAGTCACGAATGGCTGCAAATCCAAAAGAAAAGCTTTCAACTTTCACTGTGACTCATCCAAATATCTAGATATCTTATATAAATACAAGCCTGTAAGCCATGACAGTTCTAAGAACTAAAGTTAGATCAATAACTTAGGCTTTCACAAAGGTTATGTCAATAATTCTATTTGTACTTTGTCAATCGCATGTTGAAGTCGGATTTAAGTTTTGAATTCGTGATTTAATTTTGCATCAAATTAAACAAATTTTCGGTAAGATCGTTAAAAGAACTGGGTAAGTTTTTCTTCACTAAGACTCTTTTTTACATATATTTTTGACGTTTTAATAGATAAGTTAAGTATAATAAACTTGTTAAAACGTTGCCCTAAAAAGGTATCTGGAATGTATAAATAACAAATTCTACGAAAATAAATATCAACTCTAACAAATGCAAGTTAATCTGTTCATCTAAATGTTGCACTCGTAACGTAAAACACAATTAAAACGTAGTACAAACGTAAACATGACCTGGAAAAGAGCCCTTGATTCAGATAAAATTAACCCTGAATTAGTACTATCGGATAGATCACTATAAATAGAACAAAACATACAAACAAACATAGGTACAATTTTACGTGTAGATTTGCATCCAAACTAGAATTTGCATAGATCACAATCGGGTCCCACATGAGGTTAGGGTTGCCAACTGTGCCGGATAGATCGGACATTCCATTACCGATAACCCTGTTTAATACAATAACAACGACCGTTTTCGGTACATAGGTTTAAATTTGGCACAGTACCGAATTATTTGGAGTAACCTTGCCGAATGTAGGTCTTGTATTTGAAATAGATTTATTTACATACACACATACATTAACATAGAGAATAACGTAGGCCCAGAGAATGCTACTTGGTACGATCCTTGCAAACTTCCCTTGCTTCATAGCAGAAGCTATCATATCATTGTTCTATGGAAAAAAAACTGAATGGTTGGTTCATCTTTGAAAAAAATATCTTCATCAGAAAATTCCTAAAACAAAACTCCTCAACCAAATACAATTAATAATGTTTCGAAATGAAAGCGTAAAAGCAACGCTGCTAATTAGCAGAGCAACTCGCATTCATTTCCTTATTCCTTGTCAAAAGGAAGGCTCTGATACATGGTAACACTTTGTGAACATTTCTCACACGCTTGAAGAACTCTAACAACTTTTGCTGAGGCAAAAATGTACACAAATAAATCAAGAAACCATTTACTTTTCCATCATGTTATTTATCGTTGATGGTAAAATCTGTAGCGCTATTCTCCTAAACTCGTTAGTATCGAGTTTCGAGGATTTAAATGTATGTTACTTCGAAACCCGCTAGGAGTGTCATATTGATATTATTAAGACAACATTGTAAAGAACTTATTTATGACAAGATGTATGGATATGACCACCTGGAATTAGTATTGGATTAATTGTTGTTGAGATATTGGGTCATTCTTTCGCCAAAATATGTAAGCTTAATTTTATTATTCACGCGGCGCTTGAAGTGCGGCTACGGGGTGCCATTCGCAAGACCGAGATACGTTTGTGACTTACATACTATTAAACTACTTATTATAAGACAGGAGTTTATTTTCCCGAATGTTTATTTATTGAACGATTTGAGAGTTTAAGCAATAAGTAGCCCTTTCATTACAAGTTCTTTTATAATTAAAAACCGTCGCAAAACTGTCGTCATGGTGAACCTAGCGGAACGCACACGGTACATAGAAGGGCGTGCTTTCAATATCGTTCAATTTTACTGCGACTGGTCACGTGAGCCGCGCCGTGTATTGCACGGGAACATAGGTTCGCGACATCGTACCACTATATTAGTACATAACACTAAATATTTGTGGAGGTGGACTTTGTTGTTGAATGTGTACTTGGTATAGTCCAACAAATTTGTAGAGAGCCTCGGAAGTATACTAAGTAGTATTAAGAACATCAGTGATCCGAAACCTTATATAGCTGACGGCAGCCTTTTTGACACAGGTACTTTATTATGGAAATACACAGAATCATTTTCAATTATTCATTATAATCTAGACTCATCGCTCTCGCCAAGGCTCTCTACTAAGTTCTCGAACTACAGTTCATAGCACTAAATATTTGTGGGTCTGGACTTTGGTGTTGAAAGTTAGCTTATCGGTAGAGACGAGAAAAGTTTGTATGAGATGGTTTAAATAGAGGTATAAAAGAATCATATTGCACTGAATACTGCAGTTTCGAATTCAGTACGGACAATGTTTGAACACCTTGAACCAATGTTGAAAACATCAAAGATAATTTACTATTTAAGTATTCTTGCACTTATAATTCCTGTTGCGGAAATTGATTTATAATCATAAAATATGGCGCTAAGTTTTGAAATTTGTGTCAAAAGTTATCCTATCGATATCTTTTAGAAACTTCTCTAAGATTATTTTCATTTAGTAGATGAAAATATGTATAATATATAGTTGAAGAAAAATAAAGGTCACATTTTAGTTAGTTAAGTCGCTGGGGAAATTTACAGGAGCAGTAACTTATTTTGGAACTTGCTATTGAAGCACAGATTATAACGAATTGGGTATCGTGATATTTTGCAAGCCATTAATTCAATGCAGTCGAGGCATCTAATAAACCATTATTTAAAACCTACCCTAAGAACGGGAGAGCTATAATTATGCGGCAATATTAGTTCGTGTTCTTGAAAACTTAAAACATAAACGAGATTTATTTCTAAATAATTTCGCTTGGAAATTTTCCAATAACGATGTAATTTTACCGCCATTTCTCTTCACAATCACGCTTTACAATGGCTGTTATTATCACCGCTTACTTCGCTATTTTAATACTAAAATACCGGGTTATGGTCTCTAAGACCTTGGGATCCGACAGCTTGATTAGTATATAAGTATTGATTATAACTCACGTATTAAGCAGTGAGAATTTCACGCGAAGGCAAAACTGTGAGTTGAAAATAATAGGTTTTGCCGCGATAAGGGTTTAAGGGGAAAAGACCCTGCGGCCTTGAGTTTTATGTAAGTGAAAAGCTGCATTTATATTAAAACAATAATGCTTACTCAGACGTATTTGGTAATAAGGAATTTCTATGAACAATCGTGACAACACAGTGCTTCTGGGGGCACGGAAGTGCCCCCGCAAGTCGAGCAAAAAAAAAAGCGGCACGGCCGTAACATCCTTTTCTCGAAGCAATTCGGGCTATTTTTGACACCCCTATAATTTCGTTGTGGATAAAACAACAAGCCTGGATTTTCAGCAACTAATCAGTCATTGTATAGGCACGGTATATTTAAAATTTCAGTCAATTTGAACCAGTAGTTAAAGAATGACAACTTGTTAAAATTTTGAATTTTGTCACTCACTGATTCACTGACTCACTGACTCACCGATCATCAAAAGTCTAAGGTACTTCTAGCAGACTTAGAAACTTAAAATTTAGAATACAAATAGGGTTTAGTGTCTTAATCATGGGAAAAATTTAATATTTTCTAATTTCGGTCCAGTTCTCTAAATACACCAACTGCAACAATAACTTTGTAATCCCATATAAATGTATAAGATTACAAGGTTACATTTGCAGTTAATGAATTATTATTACTGTAGAAAATAAAATAAATAGGTGTAAATAGGTACCTACTATATAAGGCATAACGGGAGGGGGTAAAGGGTGGGTAAGGGTTTTTAGCCCCTGAAACTGAACAACATTCCGATAAGAAAATATGTTGAATTATGAAAAAAAAACGTCTTTCCATACAAATTGGACTTATGTTCGCTCTACAAAAAGAAGTGAGATGCCATCAAAAACATTCTGTAAAAACCTCAAGTCTCGCCGTAAAAAGTTGTGAGATGTATATAATACCAAGTCGATTAATCTATTTAGTCTCTACTTAAAGGACCTTCTGTCTTAAGTTATTACGTATGTTATTATCATGCCAATTTAAAAAAAATACCTTTAAAACAAATAGATCGACTTGGTCATCGCAAGAAAACACAAATTCGCCATTATTAACATTTCAGGAGCATTAACTTCTTGTCGTGCTGTGTAGTGTGATACATACTAATAATCAAATCATGCGATGGCCAGGTCGGTCTATTTGTTTTAAAGGTATTTTTTTTAAATTGGCATGATAATAACATACGTAATAACTTAAGACAGAAGGTCCTTTAAGTAGAGACTAAATAGATTAATCGACTTGGTATTATATACATCTCACAACTTTTTACGGCGAGACTTGAGGTTTTTACAGAATTAATTTTTAGGTAACGAAATGGTTCTCACTTTTTTCCGTATTTTACTCACTTAAGACTGACCGACGCGGCTCTGCTCGCATATTAACTTTCATCTCCTATAATGATATCGAAATCGGTAAACCGCTAAGTTTACCCGTAAAAACGTAGCCAGACAGACCAACAGATTAATAATATTCGTCGTTCTTTGGCTTCAAATTTTTTTCTGGGACTGAAATAGTAGTACCTTTGTGTCCCTTGCGGTGTAAGAACAAAAGAAGGATGTGAATCAACGACCCCTGCGGTTAGTTAGTTCACCACACTACCCTTAGCACTGCGATAAAATGTGGTCTTGCCCTTCATTCTTGAGTGGCTCTTAACTTTGTTAATTAGTTAAATTGTATAGGGACTTTCAATGGGATGTGCCTATCGTATGTGTCTATCGATATCGTGGCGACATATATACATGTTTGAAATTGCTAGGGTGAATAGGATTATACATTTAAAATATCGCACATGACCACATACTAGAAGAATTCTTAGTTATCTAACTTTTTCTAGCTAGTCCAGCTGGATTCCTACATTGGCCTGATTTTATGTATGTATAGTATAAAAATTTATTGATTGATTAAATGAATTTATTGTGCCTCCAGAATTTCTGCAGAAAAATTATGTGACAATTGCATCTAACAATCACATCAAAAAAGTAAAGAAATATCGGTCTACGATATTTCTTTACTAAGTAACAAAGGAGATCGGCAGATTTCGTACAGCTTAAAGTTTGTGTTGTTTCGTAACAGAATTTGTACCACTTATTAAGGGGACTAAGTCACTTATTTTTATATGGGAGTATTATTTTTAGAAGTCCGGATTAATTAGAAAGTATTTGTTTATTTAAATAATAATTTTTGGTCTATGGCTTATATTTGTTGACAAATAAAGAAAAAGAAAATCTCATGAGACGTCACTGTTACTCTGACGTCTACGCATCCGCTAATTTGCTGTTGCTTTGGATTGTGGTTTTGACAGCATCTGAGCAATTTAGCGAACTATCGGGGCTTCTTAAAATGGACATAACTTTTACCTCCCAACTTTTAAAAATATAATAATTTTAAAATAAGCTTGTCTATCATATTAGCTACCAATTTAAACAAAAAGTAAACCTAAACATGACATTTTATAAGCTGTACGAATTCTTCATACAAACCTGCCGTTCGCCTTTAAAAAATGTTTCCACCTAATCGTTTTAAATTGGATAACAGAAATAAATTCCCTTCACCGTATCCCCTGATTCATCTATACAGTTTTACCGTACGTAAATCATGGCAAATCTAACCTTCGTTTTAGGGTACCAAGTGACCGGTAGCCGGCCAACTAAACAATCGGTTCAAGGACACATTTTGTTATTCATGAACCCCAATACCAGTTTATCTGGTTCACTGTAACGTATAGTTTAAGTCGTTATTCGTTCTAATGGTTTTTTTATGCATGTAAAGTATTAGTTGCGAAATTCTTGTAAGAGCTTTGGGAAAGTTGATTTTTTTGGAATGACCAGCGAAAACGAAATACGATATTAGATAATAGGTAAGGATTACATTTTTAACCGTGGCAATTTAGCAGTCGAAAAATTAAGAATTTCAAAGTTCATTTTCGATTCCATTAGTGAATTTTTGAGACAAGAGTTTCATTGGCTACTGCAGCATATATTGTATTTTTGTAGTAATAATATCTTAGAGTTTTTTAGACAGCTCTTGAAATCACGCAAACTCTTACGGTTAGCTACTATGGTGGTCCCTTTTTTCCCAGTAGTGGGACATCGTTGAGTAGAATTTATTCTGCATGTTGATGTTCTGGATTATAAAACAACGAAGGTTAGGGTACGATGTATAAAAAAGTTACGTACTTAATCGCAATCTCGCCTTGTATATTTACAAATATTAATAGCAAAAACACTTCCTGTTAGCTAAGACGAATGTCGGCTTATCAAAAATTTTAGGGGTCGTCCTGAAAATACGTTTGGGGTATTTTCGAGGTTTTGTTAAAAGCACAATGCCATAAAAAAGATTATCTGCGATCACGCAATGCGAACACGCGCTATGGATATACAGGGTGAATTTTGTATGAAGTCAGGGCCGTAAGACGGTAAATGTATGAGTTTGCGGCCGGCAATAATTTTGATTTACTATTGCTTGGGTATAATAATCATTTGAAAAGAAGCGTGAAAGGTTTGGGATCAGGTGACGTTGCGGGTCCTTACATCGACGCGGTTTAACAATATACCGCCTTTAGATTCTTATTTCGGTTTGCGTTGATGCGTTGCCATAGCGACAAAGAACACAGTAGCGCAATTCGAGAATCGAGAGTGTGACATTTAAAATGTACTGCAAAAATAGTTTCTACGACGCCCGCTAGAAGTGCTGTCATACATTTTTTTTTTCGATATAGATCTAGCCCGTTGTCGGTTGTCGATAGAGGTAGAGAATCGCTATACTGATCAACTTTTTAATAAGCAGCATTGGCAACAATACGTCTTAAAAAATACTTACAAATTGATATACCATTACAAAGACTAAAGTTCTTAAAGAAAAATAGGCGAAACGAGTCTGATGTCTTGTAGGTGAATGTCACTTCTCCCGAACCAAGTAGACAATAAAATAGTAGCGTTTTAAAAATTCCAAAACCTTTAATTAAAACTTCAACCTGTTAATAAAAATGCTAATTGGAATACTTAGTACATAGGGTAATGAACTCCTAACCTTTATTTGTTTGGCTTGACCAAATAAATCATGTTTATGAAATCTTTCCTACGTAGTATAAAAGTATTTAGTAACGTTTACGCTAATCCTACGTTCAAAGGGTACATTGATTAAGTTAATTAAATACTTAGGAAGTTCTTTGAATATGGATATTATTTTTTTTATATTATTATACAAAATAATGTTATAAAGATTTTTCATGTTGTTTTTAATGGGTGTCATAAAAGGTGTCGCTTTAGAGTAGAACAAATTCACATTAATATTTCCATATCTATTTCGTTTTGCTACAGTTAATGTTACTTCATAGCAACCTATTGCTGGAAATAGGCTGTTTTTCTAGTCCTAGAAATATGGCCAAACAGTCTGGCAGTACTATCATTATTATAAGTCGCTTTCAGAAACCAAAGCATATTAAGTTCCGTGATTTAAACCATTGCTAGGTCAGCTCCTCAAACTGTACCAATCAGTATTTTTTTTTTCTAATATCAATAAAATTATTTTACAGTAATTTAGAAAATACCTCGGATAAAACAGTTTATGAAGGTCACTTCGTAATATCAGTAAAGACATAATTTTCATTAAGAACATGTTACTACAAATAGCCAATTTCCTAGAAGATAGTTCTAAGCTTACGAGGCACTAAATCATGGAGCCATTACTTACAGGCGACGAAGTCTCACCGGCCAATTATGCAAGTTTCACGATACTTCGCCAACTTCACTACTTCCAAACTTATGGCTGACTCGGACAGGAAACTATTTCTATCAATTTACTATTATAATTAAGAGAATCTTGGTAGTTAGTACTAAAACAAGTGATTATAGTGAAAATGCTAGGTTCATTTACCGCTGATTTGGGCGATTGATGCTTTTAAGTAAACTAAAACTTGTAAAGTATACAAAAATATATAAGTACTGCCAGAATACTAATTGTAAAATATATAGCTGAATCAATCGGCAATTCTTATATTCTGCTATCATATACTAATATTAATGTAACCGGAAAAAATCAAACAAGGCTCTTGTTGGAATCTTCAATTTGGTTTTCTTCAAATTGGTTATCAAGATGAGGAAAATGGGCAAAAGGGTCAAATTAGAATGTTTTAAGTAAAAAGTTTAAAGGATACTTTGTTCAAGGTCAAAGATTTACTGCTCCATAAAAGATAATTTGTTTGACCTTGCTCCATATTTGAAGGTCTTAATTGATTTACAATTCTGACGACAAGTCGTATTGGTTAAGATGGTCACCATCTTATACCCACTCAGAATAAATATTATTTTGTGTTATCCAAATGTTAACTTAATTTTTTCAAAGAGTTTTATATAGGAAATTAGTGTCAATGACAAGATGTAGTGTTTTTTCAGCTATGGAAACTTCTATTTTGTTACAAACAAATTGCTATCTTTTGGCTGGTTATGTCAATGGAATTTTCCCGATCATGATTTTGATCTTCCCTGATCTTTCCGATGATGAAATTTTGTTTCTAGACTCCCTAAATAAAAAAATGTTCCTCCTTACAATGTACCTAAGTATATGGCTTTCTCATTACTCTCTTTTACGTCGTGCAGTCGGGACAAATAAAGCCTTATTGTGGCAGTGAGCAATTGTTATTTCTGATGGCTTACATTTTATTACGATCAAAATATAACAAATGAGGTTCACAAACGCAATTTAAAAGCAACTTTACGGAACATTATTTTCAATTTAGCCCTTTATTATTTGTATTTCGAGGTTATTTATCCGTACAAAGTTGATTGTAAGAGGAAATTCACATTGACGGATTACCTGGTTAAAAAAAATGCTTAAAAAATTCGGTAAGAGAGATTTTGGTAAACTTAATGAAATAATATTGGTAAACTGGTAAAGTTAGCGAACGAGTTTATAAAATCATTCTAAAAATTTCATAACTGTCGCGTTATAGTAATACTATGATAAACTATATCTGCCTACTTAATCAACTTTGATAAATTTAAATAAAAACAGAAAAGCGAATATATACTTGGTATAGGTATTTCAATCTCAGACCTTTAAGTATTTAATAAAACATTTTATGTAACACGTATTTTAGAGAGGTTTAAAACTTACACACAATTATTGTATCAACCACATTGTAAAACTTTTGGCGATTGAAAAGAGTGGCCGTGAGTTTCTTGCTAGCTCTTCTCATAAGGCTCTTCCCCATTTCCGAGCTAGTGGTAGATTCAGTAATTGTAACGACTATCATAAGTGTCAATATTTGACCTAAATGAATAAATGATTTGATTTTGATTACATAAAATATATTTTTTTAAACCTATTATCTATTCTCTGAATCCATTAACCTCGTCTGTGAATCAACCTTAGCAACGATATTGCTTCCTGCCAGTTCCACTAACCATAGCTGAATGATTTAAATAAATTGAATTTAGAACAGCAGCCATCTTGTTTTCAGAACAAAAGGTATTGTTATAAATGGTCGGACAGATTTTATTAGGATCCAGTTATTTCATTCTTTTTTAGTAAAAATATTTGATAATGGACTATTTTATTAAGGTTGTGTAGGTCTGACAGGTTAGATCGACCTAATTTTTAATAATGGAGTAATAGAATTTGTTGAAAACTTAAATGAAAAGTTTGCTTTAAATATAGCCAAATACTTTTATATTATGTTTTTAGTTTAATCACCTATTACTTTATCATAACAGTGAATTTTTTTTATGTATTGAGTAGATCTCACGATTTTTAGCCCAATCATGAGAAACCTCTGATTTGCAGAAAGTCAAAAGTTATTGTTGCTTACTTCATGAAATTTACAGAAGATACAATGTGGCCCGTGTTTTTAAGAAAAAATGCATTACTTTAATTGTATCATACCTTTAGTCTCTATAATATAGCTATCTAATTAATATGTAGGTATACACAAAAAATATTTTTCAGGATAACTTCATTTTAGATGTCTACCTCTGTGATTATTTTTTCTTTATTAAGATATTTGAATCGATCTAGTTGCAATTTTTTTCTTGTTTTTAAGTTACAAGCTTCTAAAACCATATTAATGTTAAAAATGTCACAAGTCCTAAGGGAAAGTTACAGAAGTAGACAACTTAATTATGATATTGGCTATATCCAATACAGCGTATACGTCTAGACACCTAACAAACTGTTATTTTTAGATATAAAGTCGCACGGGAGAGTCCATTTCACTGAACAAATTGCTAATACAGTTAGTTCGGAAAAAGTCGTTATAAAAATAAAATTCAGTCGAATGTGATAGTATTTGTTTTAGGTGACAAAAGTGGTTTTGTTTGTTGTCGTTGAGAGCGCTGTTTTTGTTTGAGGACACAAAAACAAATATTGATTTTGATAACGATTCATATTTGAAACAATATAATGGTAGTGTTCTTTCTTCAGAAATTCGTAAACTAGTAGTTACTTATATAGTTTAACGAATGTAAAATGTTCGGTTTCCATAGTAAGGTGTAATAAGTATCTCTATGTGGAAGCCAATTAAGATTTCACTTCCATAAATCTCGGTAGAAGTACCATCTTTAAGATAATACAAATAATTGTTTTCGCAAGAATCAAGCAACTTGAGAAAAAGCTTTCTTAGTGCATTTTTCCCTGAATAAATTGCGAGTTTACTTAGGGTTACTTACGATAAAAATGTTATTAAGTATTATTTACATTATATTGTTTTTTTAAATCTATTCAGTAAACCAAAGAACATAATTTATCATTATGCTTCATTTAAATCAGATTATTAATGGGATTTGGTTAACAAAATTAATATTGTAAAGGAAACTTACGTAGATACATTAAAAAAATATTTTGTAATAAGTATAATTAGCGGTTGACTTCCTCTACGTTGAACTTCAATACCAATGGGCTACGAAAGTTGACAAATAGTCATGAATTATTCTTTCAACGATTTTAGCGTTAAGATAAATACACGTGTTCTTTCAAAAAAAATTGCGTTCAAATGATAATAATATATTGAATTCTTAAAACACGTTCCATCAATGGTAAACGTCATTCAGCTGTCAATTTGCGTGTAATGTGTGTTTATTATTGGTAAAATGATATAAGGAAGATAATATCGGGTTCCCCACATATGCCTATCAAAATATGAAAGGAGGTAGCACTTTACCAGGTGTTACGTGACTAAACTAACTCAGGATAGTGCCTAATAAATATTTACTACTGTACTTGATATTTTTCACATGTAAAAAGGTTTCAAGGTGTGGTGGATTCAAGGCCTAATCCTTACCTAACTCCAGAAAATACACCTGTGTGGTGACGAAAAGTACGCTTAATTTTGATAATTGTTTTAGTAATATTGTTTTGCCATGTCAATATCCAATCAAACTTTTCAGCATGGATTGTTGAGTTTTTTATATTTTTATCTTTTGAATTGAATTGAAGATTAAGTGTACTTCCTGGTTCAAAATTTGAAATTATAAAAATAATGCTACATGTATTTACTGACTGTTATGATAACTATCACGTGTTCTAAATTAATATTTTTTGTACTTGAGCAGTTTGGTAGTTTTACTTGCAGTGACATCTAGTTGTACATACTCAACACTACAAGCAATAGTGATATGAATTGTGATAGATGGCGGTAGAATACCGTAAAACTGAATAACTATAATAAAATATTGCATTGAAACTGTTCCTATTTTAAAGTTTTAAACAAACTCAAGAAAGTGAGGAGTGTTCTCAGTCTCAAGTAAAAAACTTTAGTTAAGACACTGGCTATAAAAAATATTACACTGCGTATAATTTTTCATCGCTGTCTCAGGCAATAGTGAAAGCGGAAAACGCACAAGAAACGAAAACTATTTTTCATTGTAGTATTTCTGTTGAAAAAATAAGGAAATGAAAAGTAAATGTAATTCATAGGAAAAGATAAAACATGCAACAATTATTTTCATCGAACCCATACGATATCTTTGTTTTGATTCTTTCTCTTCCGAAATGGGTCACAATTTTTTTTGCACATAATAATATTGAAACAAAATTTGTGCTTGCTTCATCCGCTGTATTCTTACCGTATAACCTCATCCCAAACATCTTCGGACTAGTTTCAAGCGGGTTTAAAACAAATAGGAAAGAAGTAACATTTTACTCCTTTTACGTTAACAAGTAAACTGAGACGGCGTTGAATTATAAACTTGGAGGAAAGATTTTTATTAGTTGAATCTTTTTAATTTATAATACAAAAAAGACAGTCGAACTAAAATTAAAGTAAAAAAGATCTATTCAAAACTCAGAAAGCTGGCAATTGTTTAAAAATATGTCATATAATTAACTATTACAATTTTGTAATATTATTAAATTGACAAATTGGATAAGTCTTAAACTCCTAAGTGGTTAGCTTAAAATTACGTTGATTTTTTTGGCTCAATGAAATCTTTGGACTGAAAACGCCGGGAATTATGAAAAGATTGCGAGTGGCCAAAATCAACACTTATTGTAAAAATACGTTTGATAAGTATTAAGAAAGACTTGATACAGACTTAAAAATAATGTTTTTCTGGAAAATAACTCCAAACTGTGTTCCGTATATTCACAAAATATTATAATAAAGTTTATAATAAAAATAATAACTATACTTTTCACCCTTAAACAACTCACGCTGAGTTTCGTTTCTAAGTATAACTCATTAATTAATATTGTTTGAAATCCCGTATTTGTGTTACGTGTTCAAATATATATTATACCCGTACATTTGAATATTCAAGAATAATGAAACAAGCTCTTGTTTGAAATATGAGAACGGTATACTGATTTAGAATTCAAAGAGGATTTTTAAAGTTAAGAGAATATTATATTTTTGATATGATATTGTCTACTTTTAATGGCGAATTACATTTCATAATATAGTAGTACGAGCATAAAGTATAGTAGGGTTTGGAACATGACTGCAAATATTAAGATCGTATTTTTTTTCCAGGTAGGGTAATAAGTATTTGCGTCTCAGTTAAAATATATTCAGTTGCGCTTATGAGCCTGGTATAAGACTATGATTTCTCCCTATAACGTTAGCCATAAGCTAAAACAGTGAATTGTTCTTTGCCATTAAGAAAAATAGATGTTGTATTAAAATCTGAAGTACCAACCACTTCAAATTAATTACTTATAATAGTGAACTAAAGATTAGGTATGTTTTACCTCTAAAGTAGTCTAAGGTACGTAAGTAAAGTTTTGACTGTTACATTATCAAATTAGTTATTAGTTTATCCGTCTAAAAGATTGAAATACAAAGGGAAAGCCGAAAGTATTGAGGGAAAGTTTTTCCGAATGGTCTTTGGTTGGAAGTTTTCAAAGGTTTCGTAAGTTTTTGCGAATGTAAGTAGACTTAGGTAAGATTTCTTGTAGTGTTGTGTTTTACTGTATAGATATTCTAAATAGGTTTGGCTTTGTAGTTAATTATAAATGTGCAGAGAGGATACGTATATATTTGTTGGTATGTCCATATTTCTTATTTTATTCCCAGAATTCAATAATATGGATTAGTTTTTCGTAGTAAAAGTATACATGGATGATGAATTCAAGGACCACTCATGCAAATACATACATATATTTGTGCCGACACATGCCAAGAGTTTTTTATAAGGTATTTCGAAGAGTATATATTTTTTCTTTTGGTAAAATTATATTCAAAATGCGCACCAGCCATTGACCAATTTTATTGTTAATTAAAACTGGTTACAAGAAACGTACACCAATAGAAATACTTACATTCATACTCTGTCTTTACTATCTGTAATTTATATTTAGCTAGCGAAATCCAATAACCAAAGATTCAATTCCAAACTCGATCGGTACCCAAAGGGCATTGACTCCTAAATAATAAACACAAAACTTCCACTGCAAATGTATTTACTTTGAAACTTTTATTTATAAGTGGATGAAATTAAATGTTTCACTCCCGATGAATAATACAATTTCATCTTAATCTTTGAGCAAAGTTTCATCTCGTTTAGTTTATTGAATCTGTTTATGTGAATAAACTTTAACTATATCGAGAGATAAAAAGGATTAAAGTTAACTTTGTACGCTCGTGGCTCCCTCTCGCGAAAATTCAATGTTGATAAAATACTTTATCTAATTTTAAATAAGATTTTTATGCTTTTAAAAAGGTGCACGTTTTAAGTCAGAAATTGTTGTAACTTAAATAAATGTGAATATTGTAGTATTTGCTTTTAGTGCATAAATCGAAATATTCATTTGCTTAGTTATTTTATAAAATTATAAATTGTTTTGATAGACTTTCATATGAATTACGAGATGACATAAACCACCCCTTACAGGACTAAAATAAAATAGGGGATGACAGTATGTAAGTGAGTGGAGCCGCGCAGGCAGTTTACTATAAATCTTGCAATAGGTGTCATCTTTTTCATTATAACGACTAATTTGCATGGAAATGACTATTTTGAATAGTATTTAAACATTAGTAAAAGCACCTTAACTAAATATTTTCACAATTTATTCTTCACAAAATCTTAGTCACAATAATTCAACTTTGTACTGAACTGGGAATGAGACAGCCTTTTTACAAGCTTTTTTATTATGACAAAGTTTATGAACAATAAAGTATTTTTCTAAATCGCACTTCAACGTGTCACATAAAGTTTTAAGCCTCAGTCATAATTTTTCTTCATATTTTTATTTTCGTACGAGACGAGTCTAGTCACGATTAAATTCAATCCTTTTTAATACTTTGAGAGTTAATGTGAAAGTAAGTAGATTTATTGCAAGTGCACGAGTTGAGAACTAAATAACGAAAGAATGTACAGTGTACACCTTTATATAATAGCAAAAGATTATAATTTAAATATTTTTAAGCTGTGACATTTAGCATTGCAGCAATTGTAGCGGTCATGACGTACCGAAAATTATTAGCTTAACCTGAAAGCAGTCTTTATCTGTAGCGCAATTTTGTATAATCTAATGAGTTTGACATTTGGAATGTACTGCCAAAATAATTCCTACAATGTCCGATAGAGGCGCTGATCAGATTTTCATATAAAATTTCTCGATGATAATCCGGTTGTCGGTAGTCGATACTAGTAGAGAATCGAGCTACCGCTATGTTAGTTATATACTGTTAACAGCGCATTAACTTAATGAATCCAACAACAAGATACAACGTGACAATGCTGTCAGCTTTCCGGGAATGTTCCCGGCGGATAGCGATGCGAAGGAGTACTACAACTCATAGCGCAGTTCCCTTTTCTCATTTTTTATTATTTATATACCCATTGTGTATATTTTTGTACAGTTTAAAGATGTTGAAATAGTTTTCCATCGATATGAATTGCAAATATTCTACTAAAGAAATTATAAATTCTTATAACATGCTCTGCTTGTCAAAATGTCTATACACAGTATTACTACTACATATATTATATTGTTAGACAATTAACTGGCAACAAAATTATGACTCACCGATTTACTATAAAAATGGATGCGCAGGCGGAGCGCGCTCACTTTTGATCGAGAGTTTGTGCGGAGCGGACGTCTTATTTGAATACTTTTGTTTTATGATTATTTTTGAGTTTGTGATTAATAAATGTTTTAGGATTAGTAACGGCTATTTTTTTAAAAACTTAATCCACTTTTGATTTCTAATATCAGAAGTGGGATTCGAACACTGCTCACTGTATCTATCTCCGTTAGAGATTTAAATTAAAATCATTTTTCTTGTGTACATTTATAAACGTAACTAAATTATTTTTCTTGACCGTTAAGATTTCAAATTTACAAAACCGTTAAGCGTCCGTGAAGTACAAACATCGTTCAATTTTTGCGTTCAGGTATTGATTTACTTCGTGGATGCAAGTGTTGGGAGTGGAACTTCATCATATTACTCCGGAAATGCATCACTCTAACGGACAAGTGGAGCGTTACATACGCACTGTGCTGAACATGCTTCGCATCGCGACCAACCACCGCAAGAGTGAATGGGCTGACGAGTTATGGCAGCTTCAGCTCATATTGAACCTGACGAAACAGAAGACTACTCAGACTTCTGCACTTAATCTTTTGGTTGGTCATGAGAGCGCTACGCCTGCAATTCGAACTTTGGTGCGAGATGTTGCTATGAACCCTCCGGTTAATCGAGAGTCAAGACTGGAAAAGCGTGGACAAAGGACGGCCGAGCGGCTGGCTGGCAATCAGTTGCAGCAAGACGCTATTGTTAACGAGGGTCGCAGCCCTCCTCGTGTGTTTCACGAAAATGACCTGGTGTTTGTCATCAAGTATGCACAATCACAGGGCAAACTGGACTCTGGGATGAGAGTGCCTTATCGACTCATGAAAGCTCTTCGTAACCACCGTTACGAATTAAAGCTCCTTGCTGGTGCATATGGGAAGAAAACCTATGCTGCTGCTCAGTTTACGGTCCCTTGGAAAGGCGAGTGGACACCTAAGACGTGTGGAGCGTTCTTTGATGGTGCGTGTGTCACCCTTTTTATGTGCCTGATGGTTTTAAGACCATGGAGGTACCTTGTTAAAGCTTTTCGCGAAAAGTCGTTGGGGGGGTACAACCTCTTTTCCCCCCAGCGTGAAAGCTTCTTGCTTGTCAAGGAGTCATCGGGGGGGTACAACCTCTTTTCCCCCCGGTGGAAAGCTTTTCGGTATAGGCCTTACCGAAGAGTATCTGAGCTTTCTGTAAGTGCTCAGGTCATATTTTCTTTGTTTGACTTTGCATGTTTTGTCAGGGTTTTTAATTTGTAATCAGTATCGGGTTGCAAGTTAAAAGCCTTGAAGGTCTTTTATTCTTATGGTTTTGGTAATTTAACAAGATAACACAAACTAACACTTTCTAACGCAAATTCCGTTCTTAAGGCAAATGTGAGACATATGTTTGTTCAATTGCAGACGACACTGATGACGACACACACTTGGGCTCGGACGTTATTACAGACGAGGCAGGGCCCTCTTCCACGCCTAGTAGAGGGACACGACCGTCGAGATCTACGTCCGGAGTTCATCATAATACCTCGGAAGGTGAAAGGCCTGACGAGGACGCCAGGGTGTCAGGAGAGGCCGTGTAAAGCTCCGTACTCACACAGGGTATTACTCGATAGTATTACTCGAATTCAAGTAAAAATCAATGTGTAGACCGCAAAACTCACAGCTCGAAGGCTCGCATTGAGCCGGCTCGATGGAATTAAATAAAACTAATTTCCTTCGCACTTACTCGAAGCGAGCCGTCGAGCTTGACTCAAGCGTGTGTACGTAAAGCTCCGTACTCACACAGGGTTTTACTCGATCGAGCTAAACTGTCGAGTAAAACCCATGGCATGGGCTTTCGTCCACACATTCAGCATTTATCTATCGAGTGAGGCGCACCGTTCAGTATTCACCGGTCCGTTCGAGCCAAAGGATGTCTGTGCTACAAAGGAAACGGTGGCTGTATTTAGCAAGTCTCGCAGTTCTTAATTATAAAAGAATTAAAGAAAATGAAAGGAAGAAGAAAAAACACATAAGGAGGTACTGGGTTAAGGATTGGTTAGATCGCCACTCTGATCACGACGATCATCAATGGCGGACTGACGCTCGAATCGCGCCACTCGCGGTTATGTACACACGCTTGAGTCAAGCTCGACGGCTCGCTTCGAGTAAGTGCGAAGGAAATTAGTTTTATTTAATTCCATCGAGCCGGCTCGATGCGAGCCTTCGAGCTGTGAGTTTTGCGGTCCACACATTGATTTTTACTTGAATTCGAGTAATACTATCGAGTAATACCGTGTGTGAGTACCCAGCTTAACCGCGAGTGGCGCGATTCGAGCGTCAGTCCGCCATTGATGATCGTCGTGAAAACACGTGTAGAATAAAAAAATGGATTTACGAGTTTATTCCAAAGGTGTTTCTTTCATTTTCTTTAATTCTTTTATAATTAAGAACTGCGAGACTTGCTAAATACAGCCACCGTTTCCTTTGTAGCACAGACATCCTTTGGCTCGAACGGACCGGTGAATACTGAACGGTGCGCCTCACTCGATAGATAAATGCTGAATGTGTGGACGAAAGCCCATGCCATGGGTTTTACTCGACAGTTTAGCTCGATCGAGTAAAACCCTGTGTGAGTACGGAGCTTTAGACAATTAACTGGCAACAAAATTATGACTCACCGATTTACTATAAAAATGGATGCGCAGGCGGAGCGCGCTCACTTTTGATCGAGAGTTTGTGCGGAGCGGACGTCTTATTTGAATACTTTTGTTTTATGATTATTTTTGAGTTTGTGATTAATAAATGTTTTAGGATTAGTAACGGCTATTTTTTTAAAAACTTAATCCACTTTTGATTTCTAATAATATTTTATTCGAATTGTCAGATTTCAGACTATTATACCCAAAAATGGTACAGAATACTCATAATAAAATCATATGAAGGAAACAAGGGAAATCCCGCCAATTACTTTACAAACAACAATTGCATGAATGTTTTGAATAAAATTCAAAGTTTGCTTTGTAGAACAGTTTAATAATACGTCCCGTAGGTACAAGTGCAGACGGATTAAATTGTTTCGTACGTCTCTGCGGAAATTCAGGTCTGCCTTTGAACATTTCAGGTAGATTTGTTCGGCGAAATGGAATGCAGATTTTTGTATAAGAATTATTTATTTCAGCAATATTGTTTAAGAATAAGGATACAATAAAATATTTACAAGGATAAAATAAAATAAGTGATTTTATGTATGTATATGTATACATAAAATCACGCCTTTTTCTTTCCAGGGATCAGCAGGGACCAAAGAACGCCACTTAGTACGATCCTTACAAACTTACTTTGCTTCATTCACATTTAATACATCTAGTCATACAGAATAAAATATTTATTATTGGATAAAGATATTGAACTTCGGTTTAAAATAAAAATAACTGCAATGATATTGCGATAAATCGTCAATCAAAGTTTTTAACTCGCTCTGAGACTGATCGGTCAGAATATTGCACACAATGCTCCTTTTATCCCAGGAGATATTTGACCAGTAGTAAAATAGTAATTTAAAAGCAAATCCACTCCATCATCAAAATTCTGCCTTCATAGAAGTTGTTAAAAGTAAATGTCTTCAAATATTATTTTAATATAAAACTGTTGAAAAAGATAGACTTGTAATATTCAGACTCGACACGTGACAAGCTTAGTCCTAAGCCAGCAATCATAAAATAAAACTTTCTACCATCTTCGCAATCTCAACATTTCATCTCCAAATAAAAAATAATACCTTCAAACAAACAATTGTAAGAAAC
The DNA here is from genome assembly GCF_050436995.1 of Anticarsia gemmatalis. Lineage (NCBI taxonomy): Eukaryota > Metazoa > Arthropoda > Insecta > Lepidoptera > Erebidae > Anticarsia > Anticarsia gemmatalis. Next base: position 8,456,924 of record NC_134760.1, read on the forward strand.
TAACGCAAAGAGAAAAAGTATTTTGTTTTTATATTCGGTAGTAAAACAGAATTCTTCACGTGCTGCCAAAAGGCTAGATAATTTTTATGACGTCATAATTTGTTGGGTACTTGAAAGACAAAGAACAAAACGATTTTTCTTCCCTTATTGCTTATTCTTTTGTGAAACGAGAAGCAAGGACTTAAGAGCAATCGCTGTGGGACAATAACTTTGTTTCCCCGTTTGTCTTAAAGCTTTTCGATTTTGTAGGTTTAATATGAGTGTTTTTGAGCAACCAGTAAAATATTTGTGTTTTATTTTTTGTCCTATGGGACAAGTGATTCGTATGTAGTACGTACATCCAGAATAGTTAAATAAAGTATCTTGGAAACACAAAAATATACATTTTGTTTGCAATATTGGACCACCTCTTATTTCTACAAATATTGATTTGACTTCATAATAACATGCTCTTTGGATATGCACATATCTTATGGGTCCAAAGATGTGACATGAATGTTTAAACACTCATAAGGATCTTAATAGTGATTAAAATTCATCACGTCAGCCGTTATCCATTTTCCCATGATCCTCTTTATCAGTTCCACTATGGAATTTCCATATTAGTCCATAATAGTTCTCCGATAATGTTTTCCCATAATTTTACCATTGGGTAAGACTATGGGAAAAACATTCAACAAGCCTTAATGGTATAGCTTTCAATATACGTACATAGTTTTCATAAAAGTGGATCGAGATATTTTTTCACTTTCAACTATTATTTCTTTGCTCCTCTGCATTTAAAGGGCCATGTAGGCCCAGTTTGTTCCGACCATGATACATATGTGATTGTTTAATAGCCAAAAGAACTTTCCGATCAGATGTTTTAAGTGATAAGGTATTATGGTACTTTGATGTATATTTTTATTTAATAGCCTAAAATGGTTATTTTTCAATACAAACCGACATGACCAAAATACAAAGTCACAGCTTATACATGATTCTTAAAAATCTCTAGCAAAAAATTATGAACAAAAAGGTACATTTACGACCTACAAATTCACAAAATCGATACCCAACTCGTTATCCATCCCATCCATGAACACACAAACTATCATAATTGTTTGAACGGGGATGCATAGTAACTTACCAACTCCAAGCAAAGTACAGGTAAGTGAGGTGCAATTACATATGCATTAGACTCTGCGTGTAACTTGGCCAAAGTTTTATTACTTTCCCTCATGCAGCTCCTAGATACCTAATTTGAATTTTTGATAGCTTTAAAATAAACACTGGAGTTTAACTAGGTTTCTTTTGGAAAGTGTTTATTGTTGGGATAAATTACTTTTAAAAACTAAATAACCTTTTCAATTTTATATGCCGGCTAATAATTTTAAAATATTTCGTTGATAGATAGAGATATAGAGCTTACGTGCTTTACAATCCAGTTATAATTAAAGCGACCGCGACAAAAGGGTAATGATATAAATATGGAAGAATGAGTGATTAGGCATTGTGATTTCAGATATCACAATGTCTCATCCCTTATTCTTCCATTTTTATACACTTAAAAGCACTCAATAATTCAGATTATTGAGTGCTTTTAAGGAGTTTTATTTGACAAACTTACAAAACAAATGCCTTTTTCTAACCTAAAAAGCTGCTGTGGCGCCCTTTCATTTAATTTTTACGAAATATTTATTAGGAGAAGGTAGGTAAAGAAGGACAAAGGCACGTGATGACATACATGTTTGAGTACGGCGACAAACCGCAGATAGCAATATATTTTAGGGATATTATTTCACTTTGACTTTCGTCAGAAAATCGCGTCATTGTCTTTGTAGTCAGCACTACATGTTTCATTGTGATTGATGACCCTGACTTGCATTATGATGATCGTGGAGAGAATTTATATTACTTCGTATTATTTCAAATTAGATGGAAATGTATTAGTCAGTTGATTTTCGATTACATTTTAGAAGTAAATATGAGGAACTTGCAGTTAAGCTAAGACATTAATTAAGACAAGAGGCGCAACCTAAACCACTCGGCAATCACTGTCAAATATATTCGGAAATGATAAATATTTTTCTGCGTAATCCTCTATCGACTTAACTTCTATGCTGTTTTTCTTCTTTTTACATAAATACCAAGTAAACTTACGTAATAAGTGTGTCAACATTTTTCTGTTCGACCCTAAGGAAAGATACAAGGCTGTTATTTAGTATTTGTAAACAAAAACAACGTCTTTTCAACGCAATAATGACAAGACTACGAGCGGAATGTGAAAAACTCTCATTTCGCTAATATCGTTATGTCTACTGACCCTACATATAAAACGTGAGCCTTAAATTATTATTAAAATATTTGCCCGCCCCTAAAGGTAGAATAAACCTTACATATTGTAGGAAAAAATATGTCGTAATTTTTAAGGAATTTTCGTATTAAGTTCGGTGATGTAATAAGATTTTATAATTATGTCTTCAATTTCTATTTTGGACGAACTAAAAATAGATTTTGGAATTAATGAAGAAGTCTTAAGTTTGACCATTAAAAGCAATTTATCTCAAAATCGTCTTTTTCAGATTTCATAGGGATTTACGGTCCATTGTCAAAGCGTAAAGGGCGGAAACTGAAAAAACTATTTTTTTGGATTATTCAAAAGTCTAATTAAATACCATTTCTTCCACTTTTACGAATAGTGTTTTTTTTTCAAAGCTTTAGCCCAGTGCTACGTCAAATTCATCAATTTAGCGTAAAGCTTTTCACAGTCAAATCTACAAACACATTTATTTGTAAATTATTTTAGACGCCAATATGATTAAGTTCTTATTTGACGGTTAGTAACCAACATTTTACTTCTTTTCCGTAGATCTGGGGGCACGGTAGTGCCCCCGCCAAGACGAGCCAAGCGAAGCGCAAGCGCAAGGGCACTACCTACCTTTTCTCGAAGCGCTTCGTCGTATTTTTGAACCTTCATAACTTGAGTTTGGGTTATACCAGATAAACAAAATTTTCAGGATATAATGTCAGTGGTAGACTTAATAAACCTCTAAAGTTTCAATTGCATAGCTCTTATACTTTAGATTTTATTGATATCTAAAATACCCCGATTTCGTCACTCACTCACTGATGATCAACAAAATTCTTAAGGTACTTCCTGAAGTCCTAGAAAACTGAAATTTGGTATGTAAGCTAGTATTAGTACCCAAACAACAAAAAAATCCTAAAACTTGGAACTTTTACCCCCCAACCCCTTAAACTAAGGGGTGAAAGTTTGTTCGAGACTTCCGCAACTTTTGACGCTAGAGGTCTGAATGCGGCCGCGGAGGGGTAAAAATCTGAAATAGGGAAACTTAATTCCCTATTTCCTGCTTGAGATCTGAAAATTATACACAAGTACATAGAACACAAACTTTTCATCAAATCAAAACATTATCCTACCCATAAGTACTTAGATATGAATAATATTACTACACTTCACTTCGGTAAGTGTTTATTATTAATCAACCTATACTTTTGAACATAAGCATCGTAAGTATAGTATGCGCCAACGCCCGCCGCCTGCCCCCTCGTCCCCGCGCAGTAGCTAAAAATAATCGGCCCGTCAGCGAGCGCGGCACCCGAACGCGGGCAGACGCGCGAGGGCAGACGTCGTTGACGGTTGTCTCGTTGAATGAAAAATTTTCGGAATATTTCGGTGATTTAAAAGTTTGCTATCGCGGAGAAAAAAACCATTTGCCTAATATTTAATTGTTAGTAGTTTAGTAGGTAAAGGTTTAGATACTAGTGTTTTAATTTTCATTGATAAAAAGTATTAGCATTACGTTTGCAATTTTCTCACAAATTTAATGAAGAAATTCAAAGATTGAATAAGTAGGTATTTGCAATTAAGTAGTATAGGTTAGTAGGTATAATATGTTTATAGTTGTTTATGTAGGTACGACTTAGTGAGACTGACAGAGTTATCATAAGCAACCTACAAAAAGAAATGAAATCCCACAAAAACATTTCATGTTAAATGTTGCCAAGACGAGACCATATAGCTCGCACTGTCAAAAAGTAATCAGATCCCGTGTAGAGCCAAGTTTCTAACCCTACATGCCCAGACCTAAATCGATAAGCCCTAATTTCACACTCAAGTTACGGGGAAATTCTACAGCCATAGCTCGTACTGCGTTGTTCGTAGCGCGTAGCAGAGTTTTTACGCTATAATCTCGTAGGCGTGCAAACCTTGGACGTAACTGGCGAGTCGGCCGCACGGACTTTTTGCTATTCGTCATATGGGCTTGAGCTTAAAAATCTATTCAATCTTCTAAACTCTTTCCGTGCGGCCATCTCGCCAGTTACGTCCAAGGTTTGCACGCCTACGAGATTATAGCGTAAAAACTCTGCTACGCGCTACGAACAACGCAGTACGAGCTATGGCTGTAGAATTTCCCCGTAACTTGAGTGTGAAATTAGGGCTTATCGATTTAGGTCTGGGCATGTAGGGTTAGAAACTTGGCTCTACACGGGATCTGATTACTTTTTGACAGTGCGAGCTATATGGTCTCGTCTTGGCAACATTTAACATGAAATGTTTTTGTGGGATATTTATTACAAGAAAAACCTTTTGGTACTATTCCAGATGTCTCAACTGTGGGTTCCTAAACACGACCTTGGGTACCCAGGGACACGGTAGTATTGTGGTATGCATTCCAAGTCACGTTTCGCCTTCGATCGCATCAGTATTCGACCTTGTTGTGTTTGAATAAAATTGGCATTTTATTGCTTACCCAAATACCTGTGGTGTATTACAGATAAATATATTGTTGAAGAAAAACTATTGTTGTTTCTTGAAGTGACGCATGTTTTGGGTTTAGCACTTATTTTTCATATTATATGCAGGCGTACTTGCTAAAGGTAATGTTGAGAGCAGCGTTGAGATTCGTGCCTTATCCTTGGACCACTGAATCATTCCTGTATGAAACCAATATGTGTATGATTAAGGTAACAGTTCAGAATTTCAGGCGGTGTTTATACTCGCGCAACAAACTCTACGTTTTTTTTTTAGTAATGTGTTGTATCATATCACAATGCATCGCATACGAAAGAATCATGCTGTTTCATACAACTCACGTAAATAGCAAACTTCCCAAATAAAAAAATATTACGACGTCTAAAAATAATTTTATCCAATAATTGATGATGTATACCTTCACTGACGTCATTATCGTGTTTCCCAGTACTCGGGAATAAATAACATTTTGGTTATTTGTATATTAATTCTGCGAAATTTGTTTAAGCATGCACGTGTATCTTGTTTGTTCCACGCATTACACTAAGGGCCTCCTAAGCTGGCTATATAGGAGATAAGTATTTGTAATTAGACTTGTTATAAGTCGTGTAACAGCTATTACATACTTACAAATACATATCGGAAAACTACAATGGACGTCTACTTATAATATAATCGAGCTAAGATAATATTAGGAAGAATAATTAATTTGTAAACAATAGATTTCGAAAGAGAAGGTTTGAATTCACCTTTATTTTCTTTAACATACATTTTAATTTAAATCTTATAGATTTTGTCTAATATAGACCGTAGTATCTTTTATATATTTTATCAGTGTATTCATTTGAGTAGAGATGTATAACAGACAAGAGAAAACCCCACGCGTGGTTGAAATGCGAGCTAAGGGACTGGGTGAATGATATCAATCTTATGTGATATGACGCCAAGATATAAACCAAACAAACTTTGTCAAGGATTATATAAATTTAAATTCAGAGCGCGTCAATGTATGAATGTTTATTACTCTTTCTGGCAAAAATTACTGATTACACACATACATGATACCTACGTGCATAATATCACGTCTTTTCTCACAAGGGAAGGCAGAGACCTAAGCATGCCACTTGGTCGCCACGTTCCTCACAAACTTCTTAATACTGATTATATTTTAACAAATAATCTACCTTAATTTTTACATAAGGTTTTTTAACCTAAGAAATTTTCAAACTTAGTTGTGGACAAAAGATAAATTTAAATAAAAAGACGTGTATTTTGTCGAGGACTGTTACAAAATGTGCTTGCCTAACAAATAATTCACATATCAACCGTACCAATAACAAAAATGAGCATCAATGTCACAGAAGTAAAATTTAAAGATACAAAGCTGTCCCGACAACCAGACATAATCACCTCCAATTGGTTTTTCATTACACGTATTTCACGTGGCAAAAAATACCTTATTATTCTGCATGACAAATATTATATCCCCTCATTAGAAGTGAACGCCATCCATCATTTGCTTAAATATGACGCTGCATGGTTTCGCATAATTTATACGAGATCGGAAGTAGAAACAGACGCGGGATACGCATTAATTTTACCCCACACTTTCTCGCATAATTTATATTTAGAATTAATTTGTCACAATGTGCTGTTTCTGCTAAACGTTCTTCTGCTTTGACAATTTTCTACGTATATTATGTTAAATACAGCTGAAATATGCTTACTTTTTGCGTTTTTTTTAATTACTAAAACAAAAGACATTTACGATGGAAGCATTTTTGTTCTACCTAAATAACAGCAGCCATCAATGACACTGTCTTTTTCAATTTTACTAACAAAAATTCAATCTATACTATCTATACTAATATTATAAAGCTGAAGAGTTTGTTTGTTTGTTTGTTTGAACGCGCTAATCTCGGGAACTACTGGTCCGATTTGAAAAATTCTTTCAGTGTTAGATAGCCCATTTATTAAGGAAGGCTATAGGCTATATATCATTACGCTACGACCAATAGGAGCAGAGTACCAGGAAAAAAATGTTACAAAAACGGGGAAAATTATGATTCTCTTATGTGACGCAAGCGAAGTTGCGCGGGTCAGCTAGTTGAAAATAAAACTACAGTAACTTCCACAAATTAGAAAAATACTGTTTCGCTTTCCACTTACTTTATAATTATGGCTATTTACATTAGTTTCTAACAGTTAAAGAATTCTAACTCAAAAACAAGTTTAGCACTGAAGAAGATTATTTGTCATAAACGTTTCTCTCAAAATAAATATTTCTTGCCAAAAATTGTGTACGTTTCAGGTCAAGTCGTTTAAGCTGCGAAAATTTAATTAATTATTTCGTCCACTTAATATGTGCTCAGAGATGAGAGTTACTTTTTATTTTGCTCTGCGTTTATTTTGAAGAATGGTTCCCGGGGTGTTTGCTATTCATTTTGTTTCGTTATTGTAAATTAGCTTTGGTCGTGACCTTAGCGGAGTAAGCATAAGGTTTACGAAAAAAGAAACAAATAATTATTTCGAAACATTTTCAGTCAATTTTTTTTCTTAAAATTTTCTTATTGTTTGCGGAAAAAAAAAAATTAAATTAAACAAAGTTTAAGTGTCAATTTTGAAATTGAATACTCAATACAATGGCGACACCATACATCCTAAATTGACCGCAGATACTACTAAGCTACTGTTGCGAAAACTTTGGTAAACTATCCCGCTTAATTCTTTAATTATGAAGGGGTCTCCATTGACAAATCGTGGATCTTCAATCTATAACAACAATAAAACAAAGAAAAGAAAATATATAGAAAGGCTTATAAATTTACTCGCTTTTGTAAGTATGTGGAAACAGGTCTATGGAGTCTAAGAAAATACAAAAATGATTTAGTAATGTCAGAAGACAGTGCTTACTCGTACTTATTGGATTCCGATTGCCTGAAGCCCAATACACGCTATGCAACAAATGAGGCGCAACATGTTACACTCAACAAACATGTTCAGTATTACAATGTTTTGTATTCAGGACTATGGAATTCGACATTTACAATAGTAGTAGGAAGGAAAATCTATACTAATATTATAAAGCTGAAGAGTTAGTTTGTTTGATTGTTTGTTTGTTTGTATGTTTGTTTGTTTGTTTGTTTGTTTGTTTGTTTGTTTGTTTGTTTGTTTGTTTGTTTGTTTGTTTGTTTGTTTGTATGTTTGTTTGTTTGTTTGTTTGTTTGTTTGTTTGTTTGAACGCGCTAATCTCAGGAACTACTGGTCCGATTTGAAAATTCTTTCAGTGTTAGATAGCTCATTTATCGAGGAAGGCTATAGGCTATATATCATCACGCTACGACCAATAGGAGCAGAGTACCAGTAAAAAATGTTACAAAAACGGGGAAAATTATGATTCTCTTATGTGACGCAAGCGAAGTTGCGCGGGTCAGCTAGTCGTACAATATTTGTCGATAGCTTTTCGGTTGTCCAAAGTGGTAAGCAAAATGGGTATCTTAGCGGTGCTCAAGTCGATGTTACCGGATGGTGCGCAAAATGATGGGCGCCTTATATCCAATGCAGCAGGCAGTTTACTATCAAATAGTGCCTAGATGTAACGTGTAGAAAATGTTTAATAAGCATTGTCAATAAAGTATGGTTAGTGGTCAACCTAGTGTCAAAGTTGTTCAAGCAGCGTTCTTTTTACGTGCCCTCCGAAGCACGGAGACGCCCAGCTCAAATACCACTATGCGGTCACCCATCTATAGAATGACCGCGCCAACGGTTGCTTCACCCACAGATCTATGTCAGACCGGTGAGCGCAACTGGCTACGGGCGCCTCAACGTTGCTGAACAAATGTGCCATGCCAACCATAAACATGTCGAGCAACACGTTGCACGGTAAATGTTGCCTAGTGCGTACAAGGCTTTGAATTAACAGATCAAATGGATAAAATGAGACCCTCAAAAGGTCAGATTAATACGTAACATCGGATTAATTTCGATAATTGAAGACGAGATTGATTTATGTTAAAGAGATTATGTAAATGTAAGAGGTATTAAAATTTTCGGACCTTCTTTTTAAGTAATATTATTATAATTTGAGATTTTACTTCAAGGGAGCACGGTATCGTGATTACGAACTTGAGTAGTGCCAAATTCTTGCATCGAATAAAAGTAATCAATAAACATACTTATAGAATTGTTATCACACTGTTTAATTGTTGTAATTTGAGCTTTAGCACAGGAAGTCTTAATGCAAAAGTAATTTCACAATTAATTAAAAAATTACTAAGAATACCCTGAAAAAGTACTATCACAAATAAGCTACAATGATACATCATACAAATAACGTAACCCATAATTACGACAGGTGAGAAATCTCTGGCAATATCTGGCATTACTTCCTAAAATAAATTTATTTACCCACATACTGTCCCATTGCTGGCTAAAAACCTCTTAGCTCAAATCTCCCAAAGTCAGTTAGCCATTCAAGCTTTTGTAACCTCATTGTTATTAATGACTCGTACAATAACCTACTAAAACCCTATTCATCCACAAATGGGCTGCAAACATCGATATTAAGGCAATTTCCCAAGCTAGCACACAGACGCCTACGAGCCGACATTTGGCATCAATTGTTCCGCCTTCTGATCATCTGTGGGTGTTATTATGACAATGAATACATTCTGCGAAGTGAATCGCGTTGGCGTTGAATTATGAAAGAATTGAAAGAATAATCTTGAAGCAGTAGTTGATGTAATTTGATGAGTATTGTTAACTTGATTTTACACCTGGTTCCGCCAAGGGATGATATCTCTATAGCGTATATCCTTTCTTGGAATATACATGAGCAGAAGAGCAGTTCTTTAATAAAGCCTATCCTTTTTTGGGATTGACTTGTAAACGTTGTAGTAACGGAGCTGTGAAAACGTAAAAAAGGAACTAAATTAATTTTACCTTTATGTATTAGCTTAGTAAAAAACAGAAATGATGATGCATAACTTTATTTACAACGAGAAGTAAATATTTGGCTTTTTATAATCCTTGGGATGTGTTCGTATTTCATAATCTTTTAAGGTTTGTAGAATTTTCCATTGCACAAGATCAGTAATGTCAGTCGCCGTAATAAAAGTACGAATAATGTCTACAATAAAATAATAACAAGCAGGTTCTTACCGCAGGTCAGTGATAATCGTTATTGTCCTAGATCACGAGTACAATCTTAATAGAGGTTTAAAAGACAATAAAAATCTTCCGCCGTAATAAATTAGATCGAAATGACGCAGGTTGATAATAATTGATTCCAATAAGAAGCCACACCTGCAGGCTAGGGATAAAATCTTCATTAAAATGTATGAATCAACGGAATTATTTACATAATTGAATAAATCTATTTGCTTATATTTTAATAATTGGTTTAAGGGCTTAGTGATAAAAGGTCGTGACATGTACGTTATTTTCTTGGTACAGGATACACATAATATACATCGCAATTATACGAATGCGTTAGTATGTCTATAAACCTTGCACTTTTAGACCGCCAAACTGATTTTAATTAAATATAGCGTGGACATAGCACTAGTTAATTATTCAAATATATCCCTATACACCTTCACCATACCTTTTACACTTTCTACCTCAAAATTCAGAATTTAGAACGTGGTATCTAGCAGTTTTCAGCAGTTGAGCCTATTACTAAGACAACATTAATATTTTAGTAACTGTAGTGCATATATTATGCATAATATATAGCAAAACTTTAAAAACATTATTAATAATTGTTCCTTAGAACAATCAATCGTATAATCTAGGTATAAATGAATATGCATGACAAGCCGTTTACCAGTTTCTAAATAAAACAATAGCTTTATCAACTGTACCACAATCAGTAAACACAATCTCACGATTTCACTTTACATAAAACATAACCCGCATTTTATCGACACATAACCAATTGATGGGAAAAATTAAAATGACTAATACGAAAAATACTTAAAGATTAGGCCCCTATTGTCCAAATACTGTTATGATATTTGTGACACATTTCAAAAAGGTTTACCGGTGCTTGATGTATGCATGACCTTAAGTCCTTCGAAATAGAGCTTAATGTTGCTAGCGATACAATGGTTAGAGGCAAATATTAATGAAATGCAACGGAACTAGGTTGATGATTAGTAATATTTTAGTTGAAACTGTTTCAGTATGTCACAGTTATAGATGACTCTATAATTAGTTTAGCTTGCTTTAATGCAGGTGTTTGTATGCATTAGTTTTACATATTACAAGTATCTGACTTTTCAATTTTGATAATACGTACCTACGTCATTCAGATTTTCAAACATTTAAATTAAGGTGCTCTCTACCTTAGCTTCCTGAAGACGATAAACTGAGAACTACGTTTAATAGTTACTATTTTTACAATTTGGTAAATTTGGTTACAATTTGGTAAATATATTTTGTATTTTACATCCAGATTCCGCATTATGAATACCAAAATTACTTGTTATGAGTACTATACAAAACTCATTTTATTAGAATTATAAAAACATTCTGTCTTAAAGTTACTACTGTAACTGCATAATAATGTCTTTTGAACTTTCAGTTGAACTCAATAAACAAAGATTTTATTCCGTGCAAAAGTCCGCTTAGCAACCACGAAAGTTACGTAAGCCACATAAAAAAATAAACGCAATAATCTCATATAAACTTTACAGATTTTTAAAGAAAAATCTCGCTTTTCCCGAGCGAAGTCACCGCCACAAAATCCCCTATTATTTATTTTAAATCCTTTGACTTTTGTCCAGCTTAGACTGAAAGCTAAGATTATCTTTTTTAAACAGAGTTTGTTTTCGTAATCCAGTGACTGTCGGATATCATTACTAGTATCGAAAAGAAATATACCTTTTACAGGGAATATTTTGTACAAAATCTTAATGTGATTGTTTGTAAGTCCGTATTCTTTACATTTGTCTCAATAGCTTGTCAAGTTTGATTTTACTTAAGAGAGATAATGGTTGGATCAATTTGAAGACAGGGTAGTTACAGGGATATAATCCAAAAAGTTAGTAAATTTTCTTAGCACATTTTAAACTTAATATTGCTTTAGTTCAGCTCATCGGTAGAATCGGATGTTGTTAAAATTCTCAATTTATTTATAATGGTTCTCGAGATGGACCAATCAATCAGTCGCTTAGTGATTTAACATTCAGAACTTTCTTAAAAATTATTTCACAAAATACGTAAAAGGTACTAATCAATATTCAAGATATTAAGATGGTGGAAAATGCCTAACCTCGTTTCGAAGTCTGCTATAAGATTTAAAGCCAAAACTTTGCTTTTAGCGAAAGAAAAAAACTCACATTTCATATTTTCTTACACGTATCTCAAAAAACTTCGATACATCTATACTAATATAATAAAGCTGAAGAGTTTGTTTGTTTGTTTGAACGCGCTAATCTCAGGAACTACTAGTCCGATTTGAAAAATTCTTTCAATGATAGATAGCCTATTTATCGAGGAAGGCTATAGGCTATATAACATCACGCTACGGTCATTAGGAGCGGAGTAGCAATGAAAAATGTTACAAAGACGGGGAAAATTTTGACCCATTCTCTTAGGTGACGCAAGCGAAGTTGCGCGGGTCAGCTAGTCTTCGATAAACTTGTAAAAAGATTAACAGTTGGTGAGTAAACGATAAATCTTATTCACAAGACTTACTTGTTTGTGTCGAAACAAAATTTATGGGCGTACATTAAAATGTATTACCGCGGTCCAAAGCTTTGAGGCTATCCCTCATCGTTTTAATAGAGCCTCGGGAGTTGTGATGAATTGAGTTGAATGAGCCGTTTAACACAACACTTATCTTTATTGACGGACCTTTATATTGTGGTGTTAATGTGTTAAATTCTTTTGAAATATAAATTTAACTACTATTCTGGCTATGCTTTTTAGTATCGTGTCATATACAACATTACATTTAAAACAATATAAGCCTAACCGCGAGTCGGGAACGCAGGAGTTGTTTTTCCTAATTTTGACGATGCGCTTTGAGTCATGAACATTTATGCGCGCACTATTTAATTTTGTGTAAAAAAATCAAACAAATTATGAAAACTTTTAGAACAAATTTTGTTGCTTATGATGTTACCTATCTGTATCTAGTGCTGTAAGGTTTTTGGACATTTAAATTTAACCTTGCATAAGGGGAAGAACTATGAATGGCGATCGATCCCTTGAAGGATTTTTCTTTAATTTTATTCAGTGCAGTGTTATATATGCGCTATCTTAAAATAGTTCCTCTTAGTTTTGCTATTCAAAGTTTGATCTGACAAAGCTTTGTTCTCTACTTCTCTCAATTAGGTTCATGTTTGCAGATTCACTTAACAGAGCTCGCTGTGTCGAAGATATGCTGGATACACGGAACAAACATTTGTCTCTTCAATATACCATTTTGCTACATAAGTTTTGATCTAATATACTATTTGCGTATCTCTTGTTTTACTTCATATTTAATTATTGAGATTGGCAGGTAAAAAGAAACTGTTACAGTGTTCTTACCTCTTTTATAAAAAAGAAAAACGCATCAGAAATTACACCGACCGAATAATGGCATCTTAAAATTGATGCCTTATTTATTTTGATAGTGGAAAAATATATCCTCTCTTTACTACTAAAATTATGCACCAGAAAACTTGTCATTGTCTTCTACGACACCAAGTTTAATTTTGGCGGCAATTTGCTGAAAAACGAAAACACCAAGCAAATCACTAAGAAATTTTCACAGCAGAAAACAAGGTATACTTTTTCGCCTGCCCTCAATGCGGAAAAGATCGTTCAGCGTTCGTTGATCAAAGAATGCTTAGGAAGGTAATTACAAAAGTTATGTGCGTGGCACGTCGTGTGTGGTACGTTACATTGTGTACGAGTGAAGTTCGGAAACTTTCGGTTGACTGGTGGTGTTGCTGCCATTATCTTATTCTGATGGTAAATGTGTATTGTTATTGATACTTTTTTTCTACAGACCAGTAAAAGAAGTAGAATGATTGCAGTGATAGAACTAAGAATCGTACACTTAAAATATAAAGTACATTTTATAACAATGTTAATCAATGTGGTAACCTCGATAACTAAAATCTGAAATTTTATTTCAAAACTCAGTAGTACAAGGTTTTGTTAAAGCCTTAAATTGGCCTGAAACTAAAACCCAAGTTTTGACCATACAAATAAGATTAAACTATGAGAGAGTAAATAAAAGAAAAATCTACCTTTTAAAATAACACACAAATTTGTTCAGAATTCTAACCAATCGTTTACGTAAAATGCTATGATCAACTATGATGAGTAGGAATTCATAAGTCAAGCTATCTTAATAAAGATTATTTATAAGGTGTTTCTCAGCTATTACAACATAAAGCTCAGCAAACAGCGCCCCTAGGGTCCATCATTCATGATTATGACGCGTTTTATATGAGCACCCTTTTACGAAATTCTAGCTCCATCAGCCCTTCCTAAGACTTATTTCCTCGACGTAATAAGATCACTTTAGGTCATAACACTTCTTATTTAGGCGTTCTTCATAAATCTTGGGTTAGTGAAATAATATTCTTAAATTCAGGGTTGTATGAATCGTTCGCGTAACGCTACAACAGACAATTGAATAGAAAAACACTGTTCACGTTTAATTAAGCTACGTCCGACGCATGTTCTATCAGATATGAACCGATCCTAAAACACTGCTCTGAACAAAGCTCTGAACTTTGAATTACTTATTCTTTTTTTTTCTTTTCATAACTTTTTTTTTTTTTTTTTTTTTTTTTTTTTAAAAAAGACAACTCCCGCACTAAGAATTGCTCTTGTGTCGCGGGGACTTTTACAAACATACAAACAACGGACACAAAGCACAACCAGACCCGAAACAATTATTTGTGGGTCGCACAAATAATTGTCCCGTGTGGGAATCGAACCCACGACCTCCCGTTGCCGTGGTGTCGGCGTGGCGACCTAAACCACTGCGCCACGGAGGCAGTCCAACTATTTGTGGATCGCACAAATAAATTGTTCCGTGCGGGAATCGAACCCACAACCCCATGCAATGGTAGCGGCGTGGCGACCTAAACCACTGCGCCACAAAGGCAGTCATGTAATTATAATTTTATCAACATTACGTAATTGATTTCAAAAACATGAATACTAAAGTTCCATACATTAGTAATGGGATTTCTATTGTTCTATTATTCCCGGAGAGAAAAATCAGGCAGTGGAAAAACCTGACAAGAATTTCAAAAACCTGCATAGAAGTCACCATGGGGCAAAGGTACATAGGACTTTTGTGCATTACTATTTTGTGTTTTCCTTCTATGACTGTTTCGACTGCTATAAAAGCAGGGTTTTGACGTTATACGAGTACGTCATGACGGCAAGTGCGTTTAATGCGTAAACTGTTACATCATGAAACTATTTTCCTGCTTATGGGGATTCTGTCTGTTAAGAGAAATTGAGGCTATAAATAGTACTGACTGAACGTGGGTTAATGAATGTATTTATTGGTCATCTTATAGAGCAGGTAATTTTAATACTTTGTATCATATGACTTAAATTTATAAATAATTTCATTTTGATTTGATGTGAAATATTGGACAGTATGCTATGCTAACGTACTTATTAATTCTATGACAGTTAAGGTTTTCAGCTGTGAATTCTTTATAGAAAGATGTAATATAAGAATCTGACTTACCCACAAAAGCGTCTTATAGTTTCCAACTTCTAATTTTATCTCATCCACCTGTCTTACCGAAGTAATAATAATATCAATAATATATATGAAAATCAAATAAAACTAAAACAAATCGTTTACCTTTTAAAACTTCGTATAAAAAGTTTACTAAATTTGTTGTAAAATTTTCATTTAACAATTAAATTGGAGAGTCTTCAATTACTTTTTGCTTCGTATCTGAATATCTTAAGATAAAGTTTCATAGCCCGACTATAAGATGTTGGCAACAGTTTAATTGAAAAATGAGAGAGGACTTTTATGGACTTGGTACGTAACAAAGTGCCGATAACTTATATAATTAGGAAAGCGATAGGAATTTGCTGCAAGTGGGACAAAAGTTTCGCTGCAATGTTGAAGTTTAAAGTGATTTTTACGGTTGGTTCCCTATTTATTACTGTAGCATGTTACATTTTAAGTCAGTTTATTTTTACCTTGGTTATATTAAAGCTATTTTTCATAGATTTTAGTCTACATTGTAGATTACTACTGACATCTGACATTATTCGGAAGGCCAATAATGAGCCGCATTTGGTTTAAATACTTCAATTATCTTGCAGGTATTGGAATGCAAGCTACTTAGTTGTACTGCTAATAAATATTCAAAAATTATATTAACATCACGTATCTTCTAAATTCATGATTTAAATTAAAAAAACCCTACATAAAAGTATAATAGGGTCCTAATAAGTTTTCGATTAGCATTTGCCAAATACAAATCAGATATCGGAAATTGCTATTGACATTAATATTTCAATACGTAAAATGAAAGTTGAAAAAGAGCGGAACCTTTTTGGAAATTACACTGGAGTTTTCAGAAATGTTTTTTAAAAGGGAACCTTTGGGGATACTCCGGTTTCGCGATCTCGAAATAAGTTTTCATGTTTGATATGAAAAAAATATTCTTTATTTTTAGTTTTTAAAGGCAGTTTACATTCAAGAATATATAAAGCTTATATGAAAAATGCGCTTATGACGACTAATAGGGGTGATCATGAACCAAATTCTCAATTTGACTTGACGAAAAGTCGAAAGTGAATCCGGAAATTTTCGAAAGGGCCATGGTGTTGGTTCCTTAGTATACCTCCAATTTCCCCTAACGCCATAGAATTGAATGAGTCCTTGATAATAAGGTCCCCTTGATATTTATGACTTTTGTTAGATACGACAAATCAGGGAGCCAAAGTTCAATCACTCGAAAAGTTTTTCATATTGCAAAGATGGAAAAGTTTAAATTCGATTATGTTTAACGATTGATTTTATTAAATTTTTTCGAAGAACTTCGGGAGGTAATTATTGAAATTTGAAGTAAGATAATAATCCCCTTCCTTTTTCTTTATATCGGTATTTTTTATATTTGATGAAAGGTGGCCCCCGTCGTGTAATTTAAATTTGACCCAGATTTGACCCTTAAAAACGATGATTGTCTTATTAGTATTGGTAGCTACAAAAGTTGTATTTTAATCTGAAATCGGTTTTTCTGAACAAATATTCAATAGCTACTAGCCTGTCCATGGCCAAAAGCGGTTCGTAATTCGCTGTTCTAGTTAAATGGTATTACTAGCGTCACAAATCCATCTTCAGTTTTATATTAAGTATATCTTATCTAAAGGAAAACCACATACAATAAAAGTACTTCGCGTCATGTTTACCGCCATTTAGACAAAAGGCGAATAGGCAATACGTGAACGGTACAATACATGTTTTCGGAACAATAAAATACAATGTCAAATACCTGTCTTAAATAAATTTGTTACGCATTATTCTATGAAATGCTTCTCGTTTAAGTTTGTTTTAATTTCTATAGATTTGTGACATTCCTTACAATAATTAGTCAGTTCTGTTTATGTTTACATAATATTGGTTACGTAAATATTTTGTTTTGTAAAGTAAATTCTCATAAGTTTCGCAGAATGCAAGCCTTTGGGATTTTAAACCGCTTGCAGCTTTTGTGTGTCATTAAATAACTTTTTTCCTCGTATCTTAATCCGGACGGTATGTGACGTCTTTAAAAATATTTCTTTTTCACATAATCGTATTAAAATTTCGACATTCTGTTGTTCCTTTAAAAAATCAAAACTTATAATATTTTTTGTAACGTATAACTTGTTATTGTTAATTTACTTGAGTTTAATAAGTATGCAGTGAAGATTTTTATTAAAAAATCAAAAGTTCAAAGGAAACATAATATTATTACCTATTTATGTATGAAGCATTCAACGTTTTAATGCCTAAACGCACAATGACGTGGTTGCCCGCACATAAAATAGGAAGAAGAAAAAACCCCCGAAATTATCGAAACAAATTACTATGCAGTACGCGTATGACTTTGCCTTTAATCCAAATAAACGTTTGAATATTAGTATTGTATTTGCACGTAATTGTTAGAACGAGTTCGACGTCAACATTTAGTAGTAATATTTATGACATCAGTAGTACGTCATTGATGAGGTTTCTTCGTGATACGGAACAGAGATCATGATGAGGATAAATATACGAGGTATCTATGACGCTTTTATAATGCACGACATGATCTTGAAGTTTAGTATAATTAATTTGATCTGGTTTATTATTAAACGGTTACCCTAAGTTGGTTTTCCGTTTAGAATTTATATGTTTATCTATATTAATTGAGAAAGTGTGTTTAGTTGCCCTTTCTTCACCTAAAATCAGGTGACTGATTCGAGATCAGAAGGCCCTTAGATTAGGCATATCCTAAAGTAGGACATTCTAAATTTAATAGTATGATTATTTAAAAGTGGTCAAAATTATATCATCATCATCATCATCATCTCAGCCGGGAATCGTCCACTGCTGGACAAAGGCCTCCCCCATCGAGCGCCAATAGGACCGGTCCTGGGCAGCCCTCATCCATCGGACTCCGGCAACCCTTACCAGGTCGTCGGTCCATCTTGTGGGGGGCCTGCCAACACTACGTTAAAATTATATATTGTATTGTATTTATTTCAACCAATACCGATTGAAATTCCTCGAATGCTGCAGTTTATACAAAAACATCTCCCTAAGGCATTTTGCGGTTTTTCTCCGAGTGTGGTACATAATGAGTTACTACATCCTTCACGGTGTGAGAACTCATAAAGGGATTACCTTCCTCCATCTGTGAAGGTTTCACGAGAATCAGATAAGCATTTTTGTGTCAATGCCATGATGACAAACAAACAAATATTTTCCTGTAATTATGTTTTTGTTGTTATTACATAATTTATTTTGTATGTTTCTTATCGCAGTCCGTTACAAGATTTTTGTAAGAGGTTTTTCTTTTGATAGTTGGGTACATGTTTTTTTTACCGATTCATGTATATATCTTACAACGGTTTCTGTGGTCCGAAGTGCATGCGACTACTTACCATTCGTTTTCTGGGTCAATTGCAGATGGGAGATGAAAAGATGTTTTGTATAGTAATACGATACTTATCTTAGTTTGTGAATTAAATTATAACAAAAGGCTTATTTTAGTGTAGTACCTTTTAGCGTAGTTACTTTAATATCCCTTAAACGTATATGACACCTCGTTCAATTCCTAGGATTGGCTTTGGTTGTTCGGTAGGCATCACTGACAGGCAAGAACTATATCATTTACCTGCAAATAACCCGGTAAACAGTAATTAGGTCTTGCTACAATGTGCAACAGGAAACTTCGGACTCTAATATACAACAATTAATAATTTTTAGAGTGAATGAATCACCGATTACCGATTTCATACGTCGTTGAAACGTGCGTTGGGTTTTACCAATTGCTATTGGAATGTTCTTAGCAGTAGTTTTAGATTCTGATAACAGCTGTATTGCTATTGATCAGTGTTCTAAATATATTATACTTATAATACTCAAAGGTGACTGACTGATAAAGTGATCTATCAACGCATGGCATGCAGGTAGATGTTATGATCTAGGCAGCCGCTAAGAGAGTACTCCCCCAGAGATAAATTGTAGATGAAAGTTTGAATGAAAATTCTTTCCTACGTCACAAACCATGCGGCCCAAGTCGCGGGCAAAAGTTAGTAATATGAATTTCCGAAAATAAAAAAAATACCAAACCCAAATTATTTAAACCCTATGCCATGATTATTGCTAGTACTTTAGACTTCAATTATTTTTTTACGCTACCTTTTACCCTAAACAAATCTGCTTAAAGTAGCACTTTCATATACTGATTGCAGATTGGCACAGAGAAAAAAAAATTTTAGAAGATCGTCACTACATTTAAGTTACTTGTATTTTTCCCCACAGCATTGGTAAAAAGCCCACCGACCTGTGATATTAGTTACTGATATGTTTTGACATAAGAAAGGTCAACAAACTTTGTTAACAAACTGTCAACACATGATACCGTGTTGAGAAAACTAGTATATAATTGGACATTGGGAAAATGAGGATAAAAAGTAGATATAACATCTCTGACGGGATAACTCGTACTGTGATTGGTTGTCGGCAGTCCCGTATCCGTCACTAATGTCAGTTTAGTGTGTGTTTAGTCTTAAAGCCTGGGGATGCGAGAAAATATAAGTGAAAATATAAGTTGTTTTACAGTTTAAGTGTTGTTCTGATATCTACTAGTCTTCTATCTAACGATGGGGTTAGATTTTCTTTATATATCATAAATAAAGTCTATTAGCGCGTTAGTTTTTTTATGATGGATTTAAAAACATCTGTATGAATAATCTTGCTCTCGTAAAGTCAAAAATAGAAAGTTCATAATAATGAAACTGAGTTCAGAAAAGTTTCATAACAGAATGCTAATTTTAAGCAGTCACAGTTTAGAAGATAGTCTATGATTTCCTGACCATTGAATAAGAACACATTATATATACTACTTTATCCTAATGATTGACTAAGGCAACTTTTAGACTTTGTAAGCTACTAAACTGTAGGAAGCCAATTGCTTCATCATGACTAACCCAATGAAAATATTGGACTGTATAAAAAAGATTTTTCCCTACAGTCTTTGATTCGATCATACTTAAAGGTTTTATAAGTCATTGTAAAAAGTACAAATTAATATGAAATCCTGTATGAGTCAGGACTTATGTAAATTAATCGAAGATGGTCGCGGTTGCAAGTGATGCACTCAAAATCGTGAGTTGGGGCTTTATGTTGAGTGAAGAATGTTTAGACCGGGCTAGTACAACTCGCTTTTGTACGCGGCTCCATTCGCTTATAAGAATATAAATATTGTTTTCGCACATAATAATATTCTGATGGATAACGTTATGAGTAACAATCGATTACTATGTTGCATTGAGATTTTTCTATGTCTATTTTCACGTCTGAAATGCACAGAAGTACTGAGTTTTTACAGGATAGACATTAGACAAGTTTTTTTTACAGAATATACTTATTTTTATGTCTCTAATTTAAAGTGCAACACTTCTTCTAGTCGCTTCACCTTGCAAATAACAACTCCCGAACAATCTCAAGTCAGATAAGTGCTAGAAAACAGCGCTGCCAAGGATTTTAACTTTACAGTATCACTCTAAATAGTTGCTAGTTATACCTATGTACACATACGGTCATTGACTTGGTTCAAAAATAAAAGAAAATGTAAATTGCTCGCACCTGATTTATTAAAACTAGTGCAGTTGATATTTTGCTATAAATAGTGCCCCTATTTATAGTAAAATATCAATTGTACCAGTTTTAAGTCTCAAGTTTATACCTATTTTTAAAGTCGTATTGTAATTTTAAGTTATGTGTCAGAAATTACGTGTTAAAAGTTTTAACAAACCATTTTTTTAGACCAGTGATAGCTAAAAATGCTCCTCCCACGGAAGTGCGATTACGACTTGTCCCAAGGGCAAAGTGAAACATCCTGATGGAACCTTGCATGTCTGAGATTTCCTTTCTTTCAATTCCTTAACTAGCACTTGGCGAGCGGGGTGGACTCCTTATATACATATAATTACTTGTTTAAAATATTTACTGTTCATAAGATGTTCTTATTAAAACCTGCTATCTTGCACTTTATTCATTACTATTTGCGAATGCAAGGGACTCGGAAGTTTTACCAGTTGGAGTTCAAAAAGTGAATAATTAAGGATTTGTTTTACTCTTATATTGATTCTGGAATATGTACAATTATTTATGCACAAGTATAAATTGTAGGATGTTTTCGTCTGTGGACATTAAACTTACAGTAATTGTAGCAAACACTCGTATTTTGTACTTAAAATTGTTCCGTATTGTTGGATGATTTGAAATTATTAGGTGAGCACCAATTGTAATTTGTTAACCTATAACAATTTACAGGTAAAGGTAAGTTTATCAATATGGTTAAGATCTTTGGTTAAATGCATGCTCGATAGGTCTTAGTGTGCGACCATACTTCGGAATCATATGTTTTACATAAGTATTTTCTGAATACGCGGTTGCATATCAGCCAAGTTCAGGGTTTTGTTTTTAAATTTCTCGAACATTGCGTGCTAATCGTAATGCTAAACGCTCGATAAATAAAAACATCTCTCTTTCAGATTACCATGTCTCCATTCCTACTCCTCATCATGTCCATCGTGCCATGCTTTTGCCAGCGGCCATCTTACGCCGGTCTCCATGCCATCGGCTACCCAGACATTCAGTTTCAACACCAAGACCAGTTCCAAAAGCAGCCTGTACCAACTCGGCTGAACGGAGACCGCTTGTTTACCAGCCAGTTGACCAAGATGCGACAGCAAGATCAATCTTTTTACCTCATAAATAAGGAACATATTGACAATCACATGCAGTTCCCTCATACTTATCAGCATAGGCCTAGTGCGTTCAACGAGTACAGAAAATTTTAGTTTATAGTATCTAAAATTGTAGTTTATGTTTTTGTACGGTATTAAAGATGAAAAAATTTAGTACTTTTTATCTTTTCATTGCTCAATGCAGAAATTAAAGAAGCTTGGAATCCTTCTTGTTTTTAAAAAGCTAAAGTGTTGCATGTTTTGTATTTACCATCTAAGAAGTCAAACATCAAAATAAATATTTTCCATCAGCACTCATACAATTCTGTACCTATAAGTTAATTGCATCTTTCCTGAAATTTAACCATGGCCAGATCGTAGCATTACTACCCGTATTGAGGTCTGTGGAGAACCCAGTAGGTGCAAAATTTACCCGATGGCATAAACTAAACCGCTATATATTGTAGGATGTGTTACTTTGCAGACATTCTACTTGTGATAACTGCACCGCTCACTCGTTGACACTTGCTAGTTTATAAATATCGCAGTGCATTTCGCGATCGCAGTTTAAAACGTTAGAATATTGTTGTGTCCTGTTAAAAGTAAGTAGTGGACTGGTGTTTTCGAACTAGTGATTATATTATTCAATTCGAAATCAGTGACGTTCTAGTCTGTGCGGTGGCTATAAGATAAATTTTATTGTATTGTCGTTGTGAATGAACCGCTGGTGCCAGGTTCGATTCTCGGTTAATAAGTAATTTGCGCAGTCTTTAAATGGGTTTTCGCATTTTCCTAAGTGTTTTTAATTTATTATGTAGCAGTGCAAAAGAAATTATTTTGGCAACAAAGTCATATATATTTTAAAATATTGTGTTTGGTGAATGTTCTCGTCTTTCCCCTATTACATGGGACTTTGGCATCTCGTCTTTTCTGTGACCGTTCACCTCTATCGTCAATTATTTTTCTACTATTGGTGCCAAACTTAAGGTCATTAAAATAAAACGAAATGAAATTAAAACCTTAACAAGTCGAGTAAAAAAATCAGTAGCAAAATAGGAACAGTGTTTCTTATTGTCAACTACGATTTGACATACTAACTCCATACATACTATGTAAATGATTGCATATTATTTCGCATACGATAAGAAAAACAAAGCATTATATGTGCTGTAATTCACAAATTCAATTTTCTACCAACAATAATTTGTTTTATAGCTTGTGTACTTAGGTTGCGTTTGTTTTCATTTGTAAGGGTAATTGCTGGTGTAGAATAATATGTATGCACCATAAATACTCTAAATATGGGTCAAGTTTATGCAAGCGTGTGTTGACTCGATTATGTTACATAGAACAAAAGGCATTTTATTTTATTTACAAAAGGCGATCTTGGTTTCTGAGGTGTAATCTGCCAGTCTACTTATATCTTACTGAAATTATTAATGCCAAATTATAAATTGTATAATTATTCTGTAATACATTTCATTATATTTTTTAGATTCAGAATAATTCTAAATTCAGGATTTTCATCTATTCTAATATTATAAAGCTGAAGAGTTTGTTTGTTTGATTGTTTGTTTGTTTGTTTGAACGCGCTAATCTCAGGAACTACTGGTCCGATTTGAAAAATTCTTTCAGTGTTAGATAGTCCATTTATCGAGGAAGGTTATAAGCTACATATCATCACGCTACGACTAATAGAAGCAGAGTAGTAATAAAAAATGTTACAAAAACGGGGAAAATTTTGACCCATTCTCTCTAATGTGACGCAAGCGAAGTTGCGCGGGTCAGCTAGTCCTGTATAAAAACATTGACTGCTTTGACGTCGTTTGTGACTTGTATCTCTTAGGCTCAAATTCTGAGTTCGTTCATAAATCCGATCTTTTGTCTAATATCTTTTTCGTCTTACTCACACAGGCCTATGAAAGTTATACAATTTGGACTGCAGCTGTTTACGGAAAATATATACAAAGCCCGTGCAGTTGTCTAATTTAATGAAACTGACCTGAAAACCACTAATTTCGTAAATTGCCATTTACCAACCAACCCGCTACTGAGAATCGTTAACAGGACGCCAATTAACAATGTCCACTGTTCAGAGAATCTGGCACAGATTTGGTCTCTAACATTCGTCAGTCAACAGGGATTACGACAGGGTAATAGAAAATAGTAATATTATGGCGAGCACACGTAATTTTTCTTTTATAAATACCCGTTTCCTGTTGACAATTATTGAGTTGCAGTACTATAACAAAAAGCGCATTTACAAACCCATTTGATTTAGGTTTAATTTAAATGTTGTTTAGTAAGATCAATATTATATCTAAAATATCAAGTCATAATTATTTCATGTACCAAATTAATACTTAATAATTCTGTTGAAAAAATTTAATGCTTATCAATGTTTCAATGTTTTCGTCACATTAAATTTGGTATTAAAACAAAATACTACACTGTAGCACTTGGATTTTCTACTGATTGTATCTTCATATCAGCATTCCCTATTCCTATTGTTAAATATGTTTTTCTTACTTGCAGGTGAAAATGTCTCCACTAATCCTGCTCATCTTAGCTGCCGTTCCCTGCTTCTGCCAGCGTCCATTCTACGCCGGTCAGCGACCAATCGGATTCCCGGCTGTAGCTGATCCCTTAGAAGACCGTTTCGGAGACCAGCCTATACCAGCCTCGCTGAACGGTGACAGAGTATACGCAAATAAACTGTCAAACATGCCAGTTGATCAACAACCTTACTTCTTCGTAAATAGAGACCAAATTGCTGAGCATTTAAAGAACCCGCAGACTTACCCCCAAAGGCCGAGTGTGTTCAATGAAAATAGGGTTTAAGTTACTTTTTTGTATTATTAGTATTGTTATGAGCAAAGATATAAATTAATGTAAGTTATTTTAAAATAAACAACACTATTTAAAACTATATATTTTTTTATTTTGAGTTTATTATAGAATGGTTAGAGGTCAACCTATTGCTAAAGTTGGTCAAGCCGTCCATAAGGCCTTTAAATGGCTTAACGACTCTTACCTTGCTGGACAACAACCGGCATCGACTTTATACGAATGCTCGAAGCACGGAGATGTTCAGATGCCACTAAGCGGTCACCTATCTATAGAACGACTGCAACAGCGCTTGCTTAATCATTCATCGTTTACCGACCGGTGAGCGCAACTGGCTATGGGCGCCACATCAATATTGAAGAAAACACGTCGAAACATAAAATCACATTGTCAAGTTCAAGATTACGATTAGAATGCCAATGCTAAGTTTTTTCAAACCAAACATGTAAATCGATATTGGTTTTCTTACAAAATGTAATAGTTTATTTAATGGTTATGCATTCAAAAACAAATTGGGTTCTATAAACATGCATCGGTGTTCAGTCGACCAAATAATAACGCATGCTGCAAAATAAATATATAAAGGATTAAATCGTACACTACTGAGTTATTCACATTATTATGGATAGATGAATTAGTAATCTCTGCGATAAAAAAAAAACTTTTTGATAAACGCTGGACTTTAAAGGAGTAATTTTTCATTTGAGGACTGGTCAGTGGAAACCGCATCGCTTGGTGGAAAGTGAAATTTGTAAGTTGTATTTAATTTCATATTATCATATTTTAGTACTCAACAAAATAGATTTTGGATCCATTAAATTTATGTCTATTTAGAAAAGAAAACTCCCGCATTAAGAAACTCTCTTGTGTCTCGGGGACTTTACGAACAACGGAAACAAAGGTATGACTAGAACCGAAACAACTATTTGTAGACCGCAAAAATACTTAATTGTTCCGTATGGAGATCAAACCCACAACCTCCCGTCACAATGGAAGCTTTTTGCAATGGAATTTAAATTGTGCCACGGATGCAGTCAAGTCATAGGATTTTAATAATAGAAGCAGTACCAAAAAGATGCATTTTTTACTTTCAGGTCACCATGTCCCCAAGCATATTCGTGATCTTCGCGCTATTTGCTTCCGTACATATGTATGTATGCCATGACAGAGACTACGAAGTCCAAGTGCTTCGTAACAGACTATTACAAAACATGTACAACAAGAAAGTAGCACAGAGAGCGATAGGAGAAACTGATTATGATGTTATCAAGATTGATTCCATACCGTTATGGCATGCGCAGTTTTATCAAATATTTTAGTGTTAGATTTGTTATTTGATCTCTGCCTAACGTGATAGACATGATTTTATGTATGTATAGGGATTTAAAAATATGCTTGTAAATTTTTCTCTTAAGATGAGTGTCTGCTAGGAGATCCGAGCAGGAGCAATGTGTGAGCCGAAGAAAATAGTCTTGTTTTGAAAGTAAATCGCTTGAGTCTTGTAAGTCAGTCCTCACTATATGGATACATACTTAGCCCGTACTCCGTTCGTGCTCAGCTTCTCTAGCGTAGACCTTTAGTCTTAAACATAATTAAGCGTATAAGAGTAATTTAGTAAAAATAATATTATTGTATAAAAAAAAATTAGTTGAATGTATTTTTTTTAATTAAAAAATAAAATTACTTTTCTGTCCGGTTACGTTGAGTGGGCAAAAGAACACCTCCTTCCCATCATTCTGGTTTTTCATTTGTGCCCAGCAATGTGACAGCAAAGGTTTATTAAAAGTGTTTAATAAGAAAAATAAATGTTTTAGTAGCATATAAGAGCAACAGTTGTGAAAATAAAGTAACACAAAATACGGAAGCTCGAAGTGAAGGGCTGGTCTGGTTTATTAGTTAAATACCGACTACAAACATGTAACTTATAAACAAAGTCATTGTACTACATAATTACATATGTAAGACTTCCTATGTGTTACTTACAATGAATGTAAATACTTATGCAGATACTAGAAAAGCCATAAAAATTACGATAGTTATTAAAACGCCTGTCAGTTACACACACACGTTGAATGTAAAACACCCATTGAATCATGAGAAAGCCCATGGCAGTTCAGAATATACTCATATAAATAAAAAAGGCCTAATGGCACTTTGCCCGATCCGGGAATCAATGTCTCTATTCTATCACCTCGGGATCATCAGTCATAGCATTAAAGTGTGTGTATATTTTGGCATATTAACCTATTTATTCAGGCTCAAAAAGACCCATGAAAGCTAAATAAATGAATTTATATAAATAAAAGAGTGACAGAACAAAACAATAACAACGGTAACTATTTTGAATCCAATTAGCTACCTTATTTTGTCAACAGTTCGTTACAGAACAATAAACAACAAACCTACTCTATTATTTTAACGGCTCGTGCTATTTCATACAATTGAAACGTTCAATATTTATATTGTAGTTTTGAATTGAACATTCAGCCGGTCGACAAATCTCTGGTGCGGTCATTCTATGGATGGGTGGCCGCTTAGCCTATTTGAACTGAGCGTCTCCATGCTTTGGAGAGCACGTAAACATATCGATCTCGCTTGTTGCCTGCTAAGTCAACAGTGGAAAAACTATCAAAGGTTTCGGGCGATTTGAACAACTTTGACTCTAAGTTGACTACTAAGTTTATGAAAAAATTACAAATAATGAAAATAAAAAATAATTTGTGCATTTAATTGAATTGCATCGTTCAATATTTAGATTGTTATTTTATATTGAGTATTGATAGTTCGTTGTAACGATAATGTAAAAGTCAAAGGCTTTTTACGGTGTTTTGCATGTGCGTAGTTTTAGGAACTACCACTAGATGGAGTTAGTATACTTTTATACGAGCCTTGTTAAGTATTATCGTCAATTCCACCAGCTTTTAATAAATATTGGCCATTAGGTGGAACTTGTGCGGGACGGTTGTTTTGGTTTTTTGACATTTCCTTTTAGTTAATCTGCCGGATAGGTTATGCGGTACTTAGCAATAAGCCTCGAAACTGGCTGTTATAATATACTAGCTGACCCGCGCAACTTCGCTTGCGTCAAATAAGAGAGAATAGGTCATAATTTTCCCCGTTTCTGTAATATTTTTTATTACTACTCTGCTAATATTGGTCGTAGCGTGATGATATATAGCCTATAGCCTTCCTCGATAACTGGACTATCAAACACTGAAATAATTTTTCAAATCGAACCAGTAGTTCCTGAGATTAACGTGTTCAAACAAACAAACAAACTCTTCAGCTTTATAATATTAGTATAGATTCTACAATAACATTGAACACAACAACTTGCTGAGTTAAAACTGGATAGCAAAACAAAGCTTTAATGAAAAAGCGTTATTCGAAAGTCGAGCCGAGTGTACGAAGTGTCATAATTTAGTAATTATGATTCATCGATATCTCGTTATTGAAACAGTTATGACAACAGTTGGCTGATCTCTATCGAAGCAGAGAAAACAAATTCATTATTAATATTATTTGTTTTGGCTTTTGGTAATTTATTAATTAGGGTTTAAATTAACATAAATTAATTGTATTGCTGTGTTTTAATAAAGATTGAATAAATATTTGATACATTACCATTCATATCGTATATTTTATGTAGTTTTGAATTTACAAATAATTATTGCCTTTGCCTATTGGCATTAACTGTTGTAGATATGACTATACAATCTGTTATCATGTGGTTTTCAGGTTTGACATCCCAAAAATAGTTATCGTAAACAATATATTATTTCCTTTTATATTGGAGCTTAATAATTCTCTCCTGCTCTCTCTCTCTCTCTCTCTCTCTCTCTCTTCTGCTTGAAAAAATCATGTAAGAACATACTCAAGGCCTAACCCATCCCTCGAATTCGGAAGGAGACCCTTGCACAGCAGCGAGACAGCAGTGTATTTAAAGAAAAATAATATAGTTGAATCAGGACATAAAATTTTAGACTACCGTTCTATTTCCGTTTAGTTATTACCCGTCCTAATTATCTAATTAAAACCAACATTCAAAAAACCTCCAATACATTTCAATAAAGTCCATAATGCAATATTTTCATTCGTTGCAATAAACTACCCGAACGTTATATTATTATGTCACTTACCTATATTTTTATGGGAGACGTCGCCATTCCTCGTCCCGTTTTCCCATATAAATGTCAATTTGTGAAATTTGCCCTTAAAGGAATGACGCACATATTTTTTTTGTAAATTGACACGCGTATTTATAGGCTAGAGTGTAATAGATATTGATGTGAATTGCTCGATTATACGAGATGTTTTTTTGGTTTTACTGTTCGGAATATTGACTTCATTTTAGAGAGGTGATTTCTTACCACTATTTTATAGTTATCGATATTTTTTATAAAAAAATATTATGTTACTATTACTTATTATACATAGGAATAACAATACTTGTGACAAATTTAATTCGTGAAGATCTTTAACCGGCAGTAAGAAGCGGCTGAGTGAAAGCTTCCTCTCAGAATAAGTTAAAACTCTCAAAATGGAGGAAAGGTTAAGGCTTAAGTCCGCGATGTACAGGTTACAGATTTGGTTACGGTTGGACCTACGACAACAGTTAAAAAGATTGTCAAAATATTATCAATTTTTCTTATTTTTTTATTCAATTTGTCTTCAATGTAAAATGTAGTTTTAAATAAAAATTCAGCAAGTAATAAGTGAAGGAATAAAATAGAGAGGGATAACAACTTTCTTGACCGTATAATGGCAAACTCTAAGAAAACATTGAAACGATCTTCAAGAGAGAATTTAAAATTTTCATTCATATTATAATGGGCTTCATTTCTTACTTCAACTGCACTTACTATCTGTTCTTCGCAGACCGTTGGGTTACATTTAAATGTTAAGTATGGATTTTAACTACGAATATTACCCACTACTATTTTAATATTGAAAGTTTGTTAGACTTCTTTTCCTCTCGAATGCACCAATTATATAATGACATAAATTCATTTTAAATAGTTATTTACATTTGTGCCACGCATATTGTTAAAGTGGTTTACAGTAGCGCAGTTTTATTCAATCGATACGATCGAATACCATATATCGAGTATCGACCATTAGACAGTTAAAATGTACTTTAAATTAACCCCGAAGATATACGCTAGGGGCGCTGATTTGAATTTTATACATTTGTTAATAGCTAGCCAGTTATCGGTCTTTGATAGTGATAGAAAATCGCGATAGCCGTTACATTTAGTCAACTTCATTGCTCTTGTACAAAAACAAATTTAAATAGTTTTATGAATAACTGCGAAAGTTTATCATAAACATCAGTGAGTTAGCTAATAACGAAACTTTGAGCGTTAAAACTGAGACTGAATTCATTAAAACAATTAATTGCATTAATTACTTCAGAATAATTTTGTTTTGTCAAACAATTTAAAGCAATTTAGGAAATATTACTTAAAACAAATTTGTGAACGGCCATTAAGCGAATAAAGGTGTAATTTATGAAATCATTAGCACCATCTAAACAGGAAGGTTTGTAATAAAATTAATTGAACTTAATTATATTGTCATTAGTGGTGGCCGAGTGAGAGGCCTTCCATTTGGTGAGAAAATATACGAAATTGATGAATAAATCCAATTTTTATTTTTTCCGACGTGACCAGGGATATAATAATAATTTTAACTATCAACTATTGGAAATGAAGCATAAAGCACATTTCGTGCGAAATGCCGTGAACAGTAGACATAGCGTATTTTGTAGGAACTTTTTCTTCAGATAGTAGTTTTTTATTGTTGAACACTCTCTATTTGTAATTCGTTGATCGCGCATGTTGAAAATCGCGTTGCAATGTGTCAATCAAAACAACATTTGATTTGTTAATGCAAGGGTAGTGAAAATACTAAATTAAAAAACAAAGTATTTTATTTTTGCACCATTTGTTAAGTACATTATTTTGTAAAATAAATCAAAAACATGTTTGTAAATGGCAGTCAAGTATGAAAATTTCTGATCATTAATCAAAATCATGAATGAAAATCAGTCACTTTTCTTCTTATTCATATAGTTTAATAATTAATTTTGTGACTTCGCATGTAGTATGATAACTTGTGACCTTGTTCACTTAATTACAATTTTCATATTATTTTAAAATGCTTTGGCACCACACTTAATCTTATATTATTTTAATATTAGGTATATGATGATTAACATGACCCCCCAATAATAACTATGGCTCTATATTTTAGAAAAGGCTACCAACAGATTTATTCTAGATCAAAGTAACAAATGTTGCCTGTGCTTGGTATAGGCCGACAACTTAGTATAGAACCTTGAATGCGAGGTGGTGGAGGATAAATCGTGCATTCCAAGGGTCCATTTAGTCCCTGTCTGCATTGACATTACTATTGAGTGCTCACGTTAACCTGCATATAATATTAGAAATCAACAATTACATTTAGGAACTAATTAATAATATTTAAACAAACACAGCATTAGCATTGCTATCAACGAAGCTGTTCCCTCTTTGCGGGAAGTTTTGTGGTCTGTTCCTGTTTTCTTCAAGGGCTTTCCAGTTCAGCAACCAGAAGGGTTGCTGGTCGATCGGTAGAGCGCTAAGTCTTTTGACTAATTCAGCGTCACCGTAAGCTTCTATTGGCAGTCTCATTGTGGTTGTGGTACCGCCTTCGCCGAATCTGGAATAGAAAATCGATCAAGTTAATAATACCGTTTATTATTTTGTGTTTGATTCTAACTTCATTTGTCGTAAATTCAAAAAGAAACTAATTGCAAAAGTTTACTATTATACTTTGAACACGTTCAAGTGTTCGACCGTATTTTTTTAGGCTGAAGGAAATTGGTGAAGGAAGATGCTGCCCTGGACTGTGACAAGGTTGCAATATGGGAGTTTATCGCCTTTTTAATAGTAAGATATGTGGTGTGCGAGTGTGATTTTAAGAGCTAAAAGTGGAACGATATGTTCTAGAATTTGCACAATCGCAATTACAGGTTAATCTGCGTACTTATTTCAAACAAATTTGAAAGATGACCTTGCAGAATGAATAAAATTAAAGCATGACATCAAGTCCCAACATAGAGTAAATAAAAGTCTAAAACTATTAAAAACCTGTCTCTGAACGTCAATAGACGCATCATTCGACGTCACAATTATAAAAGTCGTTAAAAACAACTTAATTCACGATTAGTGAAGAATTTTAATAACTTTTGATAAATTCTCTAGACCTAGAAACTTGAATTTAGGTTGTAATAGTTTATTAATAGAAAGCGCTTAAAATTTTACGAGGTAGTTTTCAATATACATAATACTTCTAGGTTCTCATAGTTATTTTATGGTTCTACCGCTGCAGTTTGCAACAGTTTCGATGAGCAACCACTTAAATGTTTTGTAACTACACGTCAAAGTCCCTCAGTCGCTAATGTCAAATAAAACATCTCTAGAATCTTAGCAAACTAGATTTTTGATTGCTGTAGGCACAAAATGTAGTGACTTTATAAACCTTACTATTTTTCTTTTAGAGATTACATTCGCTTTAACAATCACGGTGAATTCTATAGCATCAAAATAAACCTAGATAACGCAAAAAACTATTAATATCAATTAACTATCTAACAGATTAA
The DNA here is from genome assembly GCF_050436995.1 of Anticarsia gemmatalis. NCBI lineage: Eukaryota > Metazoa > Arthropoda > Insecta > Lepidoptera > Erebidae > Anticarsia > Anticarsia gemmatalis. Next base: position 8,489,611 of record NC_134760.1, read on the forward strand.
TAGCAGCTCTAATACTATCCTTGATTAGGAAAGTAAGTGGAATAGTTACCTGTCAGAAAGGGCACTCGGAGCTTCAGTGCTTGGAGGCACGTATGGGAAGCCGATGGGCAGCCTGCCGGCGTACGGTGATCGCTGAGCGAGGCAGCTGACGACGACTGCTGACAATACTATGAGGAACTTCATTGTGGATTACTGGAATGGAAAAGAAAACATTGTAAAAAATAATCTTTTAAAAGAAAAGTAGGCTCTAATTAGTAATAAGCAGTATTTGGTTTTTATGACCAGTATGTTATTTTTAGACTATTGTGTCTACTATTAAATTTATATGATGTGTCTATGTGTTCACTGGTACAAAAAACATCCCATAACATAATTGGAAGATAGTTTGGTACTACGATTTTCCGAATGAAAATTCAAATTACTGTTTTAATCTAAATAAAATTGGTTAAACGTAGCACAAAGTCTATAAATAACTATCAAACGACGTTATCTAAAAATCTATTAAGTAGTTTAAAATCAGTTTGTAACCAACAATGTAACTTAATTGCCTGCATGACAATTAGTAATAATGCAAGTCATTTCCTGTATTAAAGCCATTTGTGGCTTGTAGAGAAGTAAATAAATAGAAATAAACAAATATGACACATAAGTTCAACTTCCTCTTGCATTTAATTAATTAACATAGTTTATTAAACAGGTATTTTGCATGCTGCAATTAAAGCAAAGGAAGTTTACTGAGGAGAATCATAACTCGTGATATTCCACGCAGAAACTTAATAGCAAAATTTCAGTTTTTTTTAAGTTCTCCGAAAGACATTCTAGTCTATCTTTACTTCATACCAGTAAGTATTACTGATGCAAATTTTGTCTTTCTGTCTTTCGTAACTATTTTAGAAATAGTTCAAAGTCAAGTTTTAAGTTTAGACCAGGAACAACGAACATAAGCACAAGATATTTTAAAATGTTACCGCGGAAATAGGGGAAATGTTAAGCTTTAAGGTTGCGGACTAGCTAGACGTATCGTTTTAATTGTAAAGGGAAAATACCAGGAAGTAAAAGGTGTCAAGTTTCAAACAAATTAGGACTGAGGTAGGACTAGCGTTTAACCCATATCGTACTGTATGTGACCCATGTCCAGCAATGGGACAGTAATGGGTTTGCTATAATAGCAGTAGTATACGTGTTTCTTATCACAAGCGTTACTAACCGCAATAAAACCACAAAGCTGATAGCTGACCTCTGTCGTGATTATATTGATAATAAAATGTGTTAGTTATTACAGACGTAAACATCAACTGTATGAATATGGGAGCTGGCTTTTTGAAAAATATACTATAAAATATCTATAAAAGTAGCTCCTCAAAACCATTCGTTTCTGTACTAAGATGAGTTTATTTCACGGATCTTTTACAAACATACGAATGACGAAAGCACCACGCGAGCCGTCAGGCGCCGAAGAAAAATGAGTCTAAGGTATATGCGTACGTATGAGTATCCAGTTCTGACTAGATACACATACTACTACAAAATATTTAGTATGCGTTCTACCTATAGTATACAAGTACTAAATAAATCCCTATTTCCTTTGTAATAGATCCTAGGTTCAAAGAGATATTATTATCAGTACCGCAGAAGAACGTTGGTTGAGGATAACAAAGCGTCTTAAACTAGGCACCCACTATAAAAACATATTAGCCTTTTTTGTTGTTTGCCAAGTAAAACGCCGAATACTCAACTTTTCTTTTTCCTTGTTTAATGGCTTGTTTTTAGGTAAAGATGGCCAGTTTGATGTACCGTTCAGAATAAATAAAAAACTTATTGGTGACTTGTCTATGATAGACAACAGGTCATTGATCGGAAGAAGTACTTTTTAAGGAAACAGCGAAATGAAAATATGCTGTATTTTAAATGATAAAACAATTGATGAAACGGAAATAAAGCTTAAAAATAGCATATTCTTAACTGTGCTATGAAATCCTTTTATTCGTTACAAAAATGAATTTTAATTAATTATATATTTTCCCAGACGACTAAATTAATGCAAAAAGAATATACTTACGAATTTATTTCTCACTAAACAAGATCACAGACACAATAGAACGAATTCTAATAATAGTATAATATTTTAATTTTATTATAAGATGTTCACTTTACAGACGTAAACAAACTAATGAATACAAACGCGCCTCACATTTTATATATAAACAAAATAAAAGACCCAATCGCGTGGGAAGGAGATAGCTAGTTGTAAAACCAGTGCGTGTAAGAGAGACGGGGTTATCTTGACCGGTGAGGTGTGACGCATAATGCATCGTAGGTTTTACTTTAAACGGATTTCCCCACACTTGAGGTTTTACGAATTCATTTTGAAGTGGAATCTTATGACGTTTATCAATATTTTAGTTCTAGAAATTAAAAGTACTATTTATTTTGTTACGTCACTCTTTACAACTAACTCTAAAACTCTTAAGAGTGGTTTTTCTAAGTGATTTTATTAACACTTTTGAGTTAAAATATCGAATGTAAGCTCTCTGTATTAAACTTTAATTAAAGCGTTAAGTTCATCGTTTAACATAAAAATTCAAGAAAATATAAGTATTCAAGATCTGAATTATATTATTACACTTTTTCAAGATTACGTTTCGTAGGCCCGTAGATTCGTTTATTGCTAACTTGTTAAAAATTTCAGACACCTTTACAAACGTTAAGGTGCTTTAAAATCTTCTTATTCTTAGGCAATCGATAGACCACCATTTTTTTTTAAATGTGCATCAAATTGAGTTCCTATAAATAGAGAAATTTGTCATAATTATGTTTGAATCTCTTTCAAGCTTTATACTTCCTTCACTTCAAACTTATACGGAAAATCCCTATTAGGAAAAACCCTACACTGTACTATATATAATATGTATTTTATTAATAAGAGCAGTTTTATGAGTCAACCTTCAAGCATTGTTTAATTTTGTGTACTGTAGTACTAGTATTAGGGCCATGGTTAGTTTTACGAGCCCTGCAGAGATAACTTCGTTTGTTCAGTATTGTTGTGTACTAAGAGCAAATAGAACCTAGTTAATTTTGATTCCAAATTCCATTTCTCATGTCACATTTATTGTGAAATCGAATAAATTATCCATCGTAGAAAACACATATATATGTGTGTTATTTTTTCAGTTTCCACTGACAACTGACAAGTGATATTGTAAAAACAAATACATAAAATCACGCCTGCTACCAATAAGGGTAGACGGCGTGATTTAGACCAGAGAACATATAAGATTTTGTATGATGAAAGGAAGATAAGAGAAGAATAAAACTTCTTAAAACATACTTCGCTTATTTTACAGTAAGGTACCTACAGGAATTAGAATAATTGAACAGATTACATAAATTGCGCAAAATCTCGTAACCGAATTTAAGATTCATATCAAAAATACGTTCTTATATTAATCGACTGAGACAGGTTATCTAAGACATAACTAGAATAGAATATGGAAATATGTTATTTATTTCCATTAATTCCTACGACCTACCTCAACCACTCATAAAAAATGATAAATTTTACAATAATATATGATTAGGAAAAACCCACATCCATAAAACAGCATATATATGACTAAGTGATTGCCTTTTCTATGTATTATGTTGATTGATTTACGTAGGCATTGATGAGAAATACATTACTACATGTCAATGACGAAGATTTAAACATAAGTCATCATAATAAACTTCTGATGTTATAGTAGTCCTTAATTGTTATTAGATGCACTTTGGGGATAATGCAGGAAGAAATTAGTTGTTTCTTTAAATAGGTAATTTTAAGAATTTAAGAATAAGTCCATTTAAGAATAAGCCATTCCGTGAATAGGTTAAAAACCTACTTAACCATAGTAAACCATAGCGGATAGTCTTTATCATGGTGTAAGAAGGAAAGATAGCCATGTTAAAAGACGAGCGATGACTATGAATGTGGACGGACATGTGAGAAAGATCGATTAATTGTTGATGCAGTTTGTATACAAAGACAACTGACTATTTGTAAATGGCAAAACGCGTGTGTACATATTTGATACACCCTTACCTATACAGCTGCGGGTATAACGGGCGTCATATTATGTATGATAGTATGTATAAATGTACTTATTTATGTACGTATTGGTACTTAAAAATTGCATGCTCATCACACATTTTGTTTTCCACAAGATTAATAAGTGTGTAACGTTGAGGCCTCCTCATTTCTCACGTCCTAATTGGCTTGTTACTTGCGTGGAAGGCATGGAAGCGGCTAAAGTGACAAATCCTCCGCTTTGATAGACGTTAATCTCGCGAGACGTATACTTCTCATAATTCAGACAAATGGATTTTGGGAACACGCTCTACTTGCAGGAAAATTTCTTTACAGCTATTTTTAAATTGTTTGCTGGTATTTTTATATTTTTTGGATATCACGCCGTGGAGGTCCGTAAGCGGTCACTCCATGTAAAATACCTGTATTTAGCTGTATCCATTGAGACTGGAAGCCGACTCCAAAATAGTTGGAAGAAAGGCTAGCTTAATGATGACGGACATCATGTCTATTAGGAGTGTTATGTCGATGTATAGGATGTAGGCGGAGATGTACAAAAGAGTATCACGTTTCGCCATTTATAATATCGGTTTCATGTATGTAGACTGCCTCCGTGGCGCCATGCCGCTACTGCTTCGGGAGGTTGTCGGGTTCGATTCCCAAACTGAACAATTATTTGTGCGATTCTCAAATAATTGTATCGAGTCTGGTTGTAATTTGTGTCCGTTATTTGTATGTTTGTTAATGTCTCTGCGACACAAGAGCATTGCTTAGTGCGGGAGTTGTCTTGAAAAAAAGAAGTACATATACATATTATATTATGGCATAGCTGACGTGTGTATAGTTAGCAAATCTATTGCCATTTACTGGGCACGTAACCAAACTCAGTGCTTTCATTGAGATAGTTTTAGTCTAGGCTACCGTTGGTAGAATAAACAAATGAGATCGATTGTAACTGCCAGCTCTTCTCATTGGCCCTACCTTCCGAACTGGCGGTAAATTCACTCTCTGTATCATTGACTATCGTAAGTGTCAGCACTTGACCTAAATGAATAAATGATTTGATTTTGATTTTCACTGGCTGTAACTGTGGGGTTAAGATATTTAAAGACACAAAAAGACATAAATACAATAAATAATAATTAACACGGTATCTATGTACCTTTTCCTGTTTGTTTAATTAATTCTAATGATTGCGACAAAGGAACTGCAGGTGTTCTTAATTAGATTGATTCTAATAATAATAATTAATACTACATAAAATAGATAAAAATAATAAACAACATATTAACTTTATACTTCCTTGAAAACAATAGATAAGAAACTCATGCAACATGCAAAAAATTGTTAAGAACGTTATACGGCATACTTAAGCTATAATTAAGCATAGCTAAGAACTTTATACCTATATAAATAAATAAAATAAATCGGTTATTATGTATAATATTTCTTGCAAAAACCATAAAATATAGATTTTTCTATATTAAATCAGACGACACTTATCATTGTCAATACATTACGCGTTGGGTACTGGGAATCACCGAGGCAGTGTTTCCTTGAAACCTCATCGCTGCGTTTAACTAAATACAGAGAAGTGACCAAATATATGCGTCCAAATTATTAATATTTATATCCTTACGCAGTGTTTGCCTTGAAGACGTAGGGAAACACTGGCCAGTACTTATTGGTATGTTATTGAGACTCAGGTAATATCTGTCTTCTTCTGGCTGTGCGTTGCATACATCTTCATGTTATTAAAAATTATTTCTTTAAACGTCTAATGTTTGAACTTCATCAATTTAGTTATCCAAAATTAATGATAATTTGTGATTCTTTCCGCATATAGTTTCCATGTAGCAAAGCTCTAATTTAGTTCTGTAACCCGCGTAAGAAAAAAATACGTTAACCTCTCTACCTGATATGAGTATCGAAACAAGGACTTTGATGTTAGAAATCTAAGTATCCCTGAACACTTACCTTCTTATTCATAAACACACTATAAACCTATTTTAGTTAAAACACTACTAAAATATGTTTTCTCTTTTTAATTTCGCTAAAGAGCGAAAGAAACAAAACTCTTTATAAGCGTTTCATAACTTCATATATTTTTATGAATAAGAGGGTTAGATTCCTTTTTTATTATTTTAAATAAATAATTTGGTTTTTAATTAAAATGTTTCTTCAAGGCTATAAAAATTGCATGGCATTTTTTGTGCGTTTACCCATTTATATCCCTATATATTAAAAGGGGACAAGCACAACATTGCCCTCTATTATTATATCCACGAGTCCTATCATTATTTTAATTGGACACAAGCAGTTTATTTTTCAATGGTATTTCCTTAAGTTTTATGATCATTTATATAGTTAACATCTTTCCTGGCACTTTAATATCTCTGGGATAGACTATAATATTATTGTTTTGTCAAAAAATATATCGTATATATGTAGGTACTAAAAAATTGAATTTCGTTAATAATATGTTTTTCGAAACCGAAAAGAAAACGAAAAAAGCCGTAGGAAGATGTTAATTACTACTATAAAATGATAAAAAATATGTAAATACACATAACCCAATTCTTCTCATAAATAATTAAGTAATAATTATATCGAGTCATCAAATACTAATATATGTACTGAACTACTAAAAAAAAATATTACTACTCTGATCAAATATATCTAAACGTAATTAGTATTGGCTGTCTCTTTAGATGTGTACTCGTGCTAATTAAATTCTTCTCATTACTCCAGACTACATACGTAGATAAAGTACTAGATACTACACAGTAATAGATGTACTATGTGTTTGGTGATATATTATTTTTAGGTTTAAAAATGTAATTTGCTAGCTGTATATAAAATAATTCGTAAAATGTCTCAAACAACGCTTGTTCTGTTAGAAATGGTTACGATTGAAAGGAATTCCATGCATGCATAATCCATACTAATATTATAAATGCGAAAGTAACTCTGTCTGTCTGTCTGTCTGTGTGTCTGCTACTCAATCACGTCTAAACTACTGAACCAATTTGCATGAAATTTGGTATGGAGATATTTTTATACCCGAGAAAGGACATAGGCTACTTTTTACCCCGGGAAAATGACGCATTTTCCGGGAAAATTCAGAAGATTCAACGAAGTCGCCATTGAATCAACAAAATTCCGTTGCCATGGCAACTGTTTTAATGGCGGATATGCCTTAGCGCGACTTCGTTATACTAAGAGATATAAATAATTTTGAGAATATTTTTAGTGAAAAAAAAGCATATTTTATATCATCATGCTACGACCACTAGGAGCAGAGTACCTAACAGTAAAAAGCGTTACAAAAACATGGAAAATTCTGACCCATTCTCTTTTATGTGACGCAAGCGAAGTTGCGCGGGTCAGCTAGTATTTTATATTTTTAATAGTAATTTCATTTGTAATTTATTAAGCCTAACGTATTATTATTTATTAAAAAAAACACATTATATCTAATCAATCATTTAAATAACAAAATTAAACCACGTTTTAAAATTCTATAATAATATTATTATTCAAATGACATTTTATTAACCTACCAACACCACAAAATCACAAAAACAAACGTCTTTTTTAAACAAATCTAGAAAAGTAAAAAATACGAATTCCTATCTCTGTCTCTTTACAAGGTAGAGGATCTATTTAATAGTTCCATCGGAGGTTCCTATTAGCAGTGCCCTTTTGTCAAGAGTCTATGTCCACTCTAAAGCCTAACTCAATTATTGAGCTTCTCTCAAAAGACGTGAGTAAAATTTTAGTGCTTTGTTAACGTAAGTAGTTGTACTGAAAAGAGAATTTTGTGCGCAGGAATTAGGAATAAACTTCGAAATTGATAATGTGAATGGGTAATTAGTTTTTAGTAAGTATATCAACTAAATATCTGAGTAAAATTAACAATCATCTTCGAATAATCATAAAATTAATGTCGTGAAACTAAATTAGTAATCTATTTGTAATACAAAACAAACATAATATGTACTTACTCTCATGTACAATTGCTAATAGTCGTTTTAAGATTTAGTTTGATTATGATTTAATTGATAGTAACGTTTATTATTTAAGTTAGTTCATAAATGAACAATTGTAAACCATTGAATGGAAGAATTATATCTCCTATGCGTAAAACTAGAAAAAGATTACGTCTTTATCAATAAGGCGAATTGAAAAAAGAGCCTCTGGGTATTAGTAATTTATTTTTCCCCCAAGTTTTTCCGATTTTATTTATATTCATGTCTTCTTGTCCAAATATCCACTTCCTTTGAACTAGCTAAATACTTCCGAATTCTTGAACATTTGTCCCCACTTTATAACTCAGATATTAAGCCCAATAAAACCCAATCCGCTGTCATGTATAATCTTTAACATGAAAGGGCTACCTAAAACCAATTCAGAAGACTATTCTGACCTCTGTAAACCTTACCAACTGCTTAAATCAAAGACCAAGTTATACTGGTCACTTTAATATAATTATTAAAAGGAAAAATGTATGAAAGGTTTTCGGGATTTTTATTTGGATTAAGAATAAAAGGCTTTAGCGTTATTATAAAGGCCTTTGTTTGCCGGCCTCGGTATGTGGAAGAAAAGGCTAGGTAAATATGTGCCTAATACAAACTCATATTATATGTACGATGATTTATGACCTATTTTAGACTAAAAATAGGTGTTCTTCGTTTTTCTATATATTATATGTATTTCAACTGAGTCAATATATCTAGTTTGAATTCATATTTTTAAGTCATGTGTGTCCGATCTTGACACTGCAAAAAGGAAACACCGTATTACGTCTAAATCAGGGGCTCCCAACCTTTTTTTAGTCCGGGACCGCTTTTATATTATTCTTGTTAGCAGGGACCACTATGTAAGCATATATTGAAAATAAAGTGTAATCATGGTGAAAATTTAAATTTTTAAATCTTTCGCGGACCATATTTTAACTTTATTTTAATTTAGACCATTGGCTGGGAACCACTAGTCTAAATAAACAAAGTGTACACTGTAGAGTTATACGTCGATACGTATTTTCAAATTAGAAAAAATGAAGGCAAATTATTCTTAACACATAATTTATGATAGTCAATTTAAACAGCATATTGTTTTCTTTTAATAAACAGTGTAAATGATTTCTAACTAGTGTCAACATAAGCACTAACTGTATGTTTTTCAATGTAACCTATAATTAAGCTTAAATGCGAGAAATTGCAATTTATTTCCATTTCGTAGAACCGGTTAACGGGTGCACTCAATTTACAGTTTCGTAGAACCTTTAAACCAAAACAAAGTAGTTAATTTAATTTAACTATGTAGTTAAATTCCACAAAATATATGTTTGGAAGCAAAAGATATTTAAGGTATTTATCGAGTATATTGTAGTGCTTCAAGTCCAATTCGTTTTTTAATTCTGTGAAAGTGGTACAATACAGTCTGTCTAACTAGACCCAAAAGATATAGAGCAGAAAAATAATACTTACATATTTTTATAAAAGGTTATAAGTTTTAAAAAGGCTTGTATATCACTAAGCACCATAAATCTCTTTCATACTTTTCGATAGTAATCAGTTATTAGCCACGCTTTTCAGTTTTCTTCTGAATTTACTTATAGTGAAATAATGCAATATTGCAAAGCGGGTAGTTTTTTATCCCAACTTTAATTACTTATTACATGTAGGAATCGTATTTACGACCTCCTGGCACCATTGTTGCGGTGTTGTGACCATTTAACCGTTAAATGATAAAGCCATGTTCATATGAATTCGTTTTAAATTGCAGTCCTAACACATTTTAAGTGTATCGTAATTTTCGCCTGCTCCCATAGGAAAAACACGTAATTTTACGCTTATACACAAAATACAGGCACGATTCGAATAAAACGTTGATCCATTAAGTGCTCTTGTTCGCGGTTCCTTCGAGGGTTTTAATGTCACGCGATACAGTTGCGCGTCACTATTGAATTAAGATCTTTTTCCCATTTTAGAGATATTTTTTTCGTTAAATTTATAGAGTTGAATTAATGCTTAATTTGGTGTGCCAGTTAATTTCTTATTTTTCCGCGAAATTATTTTCCAGTAATACAAAAAGTTGAAAGCTCTTTGCACAGTTCAAGTTATACTTGAGCGTAGAAAAGTGTTTACAGAATGTACATAAAGATTTAAAAAACTGAAACGAATTTAGTACACATTGTGTATTAATTTCGTTTAAAGGATATCCTTTTATTTTTAAAATTAATGAATGTCCCAAAATCTTAAAAAGTATGATATAAGAAATATATTAATGCCATCAAAAACATTCTGTAAAAACCTCAAGTCTCGCCGTAAAAAGTTGTGAGATCTATGTATATAATACCAAGTCGATTAATCTATTTAGTCTCTACTTAAAGGACCTTCTGTCTTAAGTTATTACGTATGTTATTATCATGCCAATTTAAAAAAAAATGCCTTTAAAACAAATAGACCGACCTGGCCATCGCATGCTTTGATTATTAGTATGTATCACACTACACAACACGACGAGAAGTTAATGCTCCTGAAATGTTAATGGCGAATTTGTGTTTTCTTGCGATGACCAAGTCGATCTATTTGTTTTAAAGGTATTTTTTTTAAATTGGCATGATAATAACATACGTAATAACTTAAGACAGAAGGTCCTTTAAGTAGAGACTAAATAGATTAATCGACTTGGTATTATATACATAGATCTCACAACTTTTTACGGCGAGACTTGAGGTTTTTACAGAATGTTTTTGATGGCATCTCACTTCTTTTTGTAGAGCGAACATAAGTCCAATTCGTATGGAAAGACGTTTTTTTTTCATAATTCAACATATTTTCCTATGGGAATGTTGTTCAGTTTCATGGGCTAAACACCCTTACCCACCCTATACCCCCTCCCGTTATGCCTCATATAGTAGGTACCTATTTACACCTATTTATTTTATTTTCTACAGTAATAATAATTCATTAACTGCAAATGTAACCTTGTAATCTTATACATTTATATGGGATTACAAAGTTATTGTTGCAGTTGGTGTATTCAGAAAACTGGACCGAAATTAGAAAGTATTGAATTTTTCCCATGATTAAGACACTAAGCCCTATTTGTATTCTAAATTTTAAGCTTCTAAGTCTGCTAGAAGTACCTTAGACTTTTGATGATCGGTGAGTCAGTGAGTCAGTGAATCAGTGAGTGACAAAATTCAAAATTTTAACAAGTTGTCATTCTTAAACTACTGGTTCAAATTGACTGAAATTTTAAATATACCGTGTTTTTACAATGACTGATTAGTTGCTGAAAATCCAGGCTTCTTGTTTTATCCACAACGAAATTATAGGGGTGTCAAAAATAGCCCGAATTGCTTCGAGAAAAGGATGTTACGGCCGTGCCGCTTTTTTTTGCTCGACTTGCGGGGGCACTTCCGTGCCCCCAGAAAATTGTATTACGATCCCACTTTCTCTAGACTAAAAACACTTCTAAAATATATCAATATTTAATAATCTTTTATCCAACACCACATAGAACTACTAGCATAAATATACGTATATTAATACCCGCAAGTCAATAGATACTCAAACAGCGAACATTGACGTCACATTATTTCAGCCAAGCACATATTGACAGAGTGCTTCAGCCCCTTATTTTCCATACACTAGATGTTTCCCGTTAGGAATAATGATGTGCATATAAGTACGGATTATGTTTGCAAAGTGGTGGTTTGAGTACTAATAGGAGTAATGGTATTCAAAGAAAATATGTAACTTCGAATCTCTAGTCAGGACAAGTAAGTACTTTTAGGCCTAGATTTTACCTTATTAACCTAGCAACCTAGGTTAATAAAGTTAGTAGTAGAAAGTATATAGTTCTGTTATACTTTTAAATTTGAGTGTTGTTGACGACGAAATAGAAAATCTGGTTTTAAGTGTTTTTGAAGCTACTTTGGAGACGATCATAGTTAGGTATCTATTTTTATACATTTTGAAGCTTCTCGCAGCCGTATAACGTTTTAATTGTACATCATAAATATAAAATGATGTGAAAATGTTGTGTTAAAACTCACCTTTTTATTTGTTCCACTGTAAATATTCTTTAAAACTACTTCAATGTTATTTTGCTTTTTATAAGTAGATTTAACCTTTAGACTCCGACTACGCATCTCAAACATCATGTTATTTTCCCCGGCTGTTTTTGTTTGAGTCTGACAAACAAAACTGATTGCTTTCCCTCTGGATCATGTCCAGGAACGGAAGCAGATTCTAATTATCTCTTGCATCTGTTTGCAAATGTACTTTATTTTGATACCTACTATATCATAGTTGATCGTGGGCGTTTCTATTTTGGTAGCTTTTTTATCAAGTTAGGTTTAGGAAGAAAGGCAAGACTGAACACAAGGTCTTGGAAACGAATTTTCGAACTATGGTATTGACGTCTCGGACTATCTCAATGGAAATAAAGTGTGACTTTATGTATGGATCGCAATGAAGTGGAGCTCTTTAATTCAGAGTGTATTTTTTAGAAATATGGTGTTTCCATGTTTCACACACTTTCTCTAAACGAAGTTGCAGCCTGAGATTAATTAAAAGTACCCTTTAGAAACTCATTTTGTTGTTTATTCCTAAGGAGCATAGGACAAGCTTTATGCTTTTTTATTGCCTAGCATCAGAGTCGAAACCTCAGCGTCAGTCTGTAGATGCATATCTTACTTTACAACATGAACTAGAGTGGAGAATATTACCTTCTAATATAATACGAATTTCTAGTTTAAAGAATGTGTAGTGTAGATTTTAATTAATCATTTGAGTATTGAAAGTTATGCTCTATTAAATTTATTTGGTGCAGCTCATTCAATAAACCATTCACACATTGAGTGCGGTCGCTTTGTCCAGTGCTTGTTCGTGACGTAATCATTTTAACCTGCTTTTATATAATAAAAAGTAGTAATTTTTGTTGAACTATGTTCTGAATGAAAGGTTAAAATATTTAATTAATATCCTTTACAAAATAAAGTCGGTTTTATATTATGTGGTGGTTAGGATTGTCATCAAACCAAAATCACTAAAGACGGGTTGCGGGTTCGATTATTACATGAAACAAAATGTTTGTGAGTGAGTCAAGATTAGATCTTAGTACACGACTTTAACTATTCAGATTAGTGCAAAACATATATTTTTGTAAGTATATTCCAATTATTTAATTCGGTCACGAATAAGATTTCTAGTTTTCCACAACTTCAGTCCTTTCAAACTCAAGATTATCAAAACTGAAACGAATTTAATGTAGCGAGACGCAGCCTGGCCGAGAAACTCGTTCCTTGAATTATTCCTTTCGGGTTCACTGTAGCTCAAACGAGGCAATTTACTTCCAAAATAGGGATGTTGCTAATACAATAAAGACAAAACAGATTTTCGTTATAAATAATTCGTTGGAGAAGGTTTGGTGACAAATAATAGGCGCTTTGACGACTGGAGCGCTTGTTAGTTGACAACTACTCACACTATGTAATGCAGAGAAATAGACAACCTTAAACCCGGTCTGTGATAAATAAAACATAAATCTTCCTTTAAATTGCTTTTGAGTTTCTTTTGGTGGACTTACCTCGTCTGTATGTTTTTAAAACAATCATCTGGGGGCACGGAAGTGCCCCCGCAAGTCGAGCAAAAAAAAGCGGCACGGCCGTACCATCCTTTTCTCGAAGCAATTCGGGCTATTTTCTACCCCCCTATAATGTCGTTGTGGATAAAACAAGAAGCCTGAATTTTCAGCTACTAATTATTCATTGTATAAACACGGTATATTTAAAATTTCAGTCAATTTGAACCAGTAGTTTAAAAATTACAACTTGTTAAAATTTTGAATTTTGTCACTCACTGATTCACTGACTCACTGACTCACCGATCATCAAAAGTATAAGGTACTTCTAGCAGACTTAGAAGCTTAAAATTTAGAATACAAATAGGGTTTAGTGTCTTAATCATGGGAAAAATTCAATATTTTCTAATTTCGGTCCAGTTTTCTAAATACACTAACTGCAACATTAACTTTGTAATCCCATATAAATGTATAAGATTACAAGATTACATTTGCAGTTAAGAATCATTATTACTGTAGAAAATAATAAATAATAGGTGTAGATAGGTACATACTATATGAGGCATAACGGGAGGGGATATAAGGTGGGTAAGGGTGCTTAGCCCATGAAACTGAAAAACATTCCCATAGGAAAATATGTTGAATTATAAGAAAAAACGTCTTTCCATACAAATTGGACTTATGTTCGTTCTACAAAAAGAAGTGAGATGCCACCAAAAACATTCTGTAAAACCTCAAGTCTCGCAGCTCAGTCTTTCTGGCGTAAAAAGTGGTGAGATCTATATAATACCAAGTCGATTAATCTATTTCGTCTCTACTTAAAGGACCTTCTGTCTTAAGTTATTACATAAGTTATTATCATGCCAATATTAAAAATATTTTACGTTTAAAACAAAAAGATCGACTTGGTCATCGCATGAAAACACAAATTCGCCATTAAAATTTCAGGAGCATTAACTTCTCGTCGTGCTGTGTAGTGTAATACATACAAATCATGCGATGGCCAGGTCGGTCTATTTGTTTTAAACGTAAAATATTTTTAATATTGGCATGATAATAACTTATGTAATAACTTAAGACAGAAGGTCCTTTAAGTAGAGACGAAATAGATTAATCGACTTGGTATTATATAGATCTCACCACTTTTTACGCCAGAAAGACTGAGCTGCGAGACTTGAGGTTTTACAGAATGTTTTTGGTGGCATAACTTTTTACTTGATCGACCGATTTTGATAATTCTTTTCTTGTTTGAAAACTAGTCCTTTCGGTCCTTTTATAATCTAACTAGTAGTTTTTGCTTTATCCTTAAATATGCGTAGCCAAATTGTTAAACTTACATACCCTATGCAAGTAGACAAAAACCTGACCGTAACAAATTTTCCTACATTAAAGGGTGAAGGAAACTTCAATTAAGAAATACACATAGAACATTTAATCTAATAGTCATGATAGTCTTTGTAGTCATGGAAACCGGAGAATACGACAGTTTCCTTGAATATGTTCTTCATAGCATGACGTTGACAGAACTCCAGTCCTACTTCAACGTACCCTGAAATAGCAAAATGATTATTTGATGACATAAATGCTTATTGCAAAATGATTATTATGAGTCAGCTCGTAACCACTTTCGACTCGATCGAAACGTCGGGTAGCAAATTATGTATCGTCAACCTTAAAATTGTCGTCACTTTTAAGACCCGTTAGCAATACAATATTATGAGTTTTTACACATTTCACGCGATAGTTTAAAAATTTTAATGATTATTTGAGAAACTGAATGCTCACTTATGATCAATGACTATACTCAGAAACCGTATGTATCCTTAAATCAAGCTTGTATTTTAATGCCAATCAATTATAATTATTAGAAAGGATGAAGTATTTAATCAATACTAATTTAATAAATATAAAGTTACAGGTGTCTGTATAACTGAGAAGAGGAAACATTATTTATTTTATCTAAATATTAGTTGGCAAGGCATTACAATCATGTTGCACCACATCGTCAAAATACGGGCATAACTTAATACAAAATAAAACAACTATAAAATACTACCATTATCTTCGTCACCCCTACAATTGAGCATGTCCAAATAGCAGCCGTTGTTGAAGGTCCTGTATTTATAGAACCTTAGCTTAGAGGCCCCACACACCGGCCTGTAGTGGTTCGGACAGAACACAGGGCACGAGTCGCCGTAGAACCTTCTCAAGTTATTCAGTTGACTTTTTATACAGAAGTCGATGTCTTGTTCGAAGAAACCTGAAAACATAATCATGGCTGTGTATACCTACATACAGAGACATAAAATTGCGCCTTGTATCTTCATGGGTGGTTAGAGACAAGAGAACGCCATTTGGTACTTGGTATAGTAAAGGGTATTTGTCATTGAAAATATTTTTTTTAGAGTCGCAGTCGAAAATGTTTAGAAATTATTGTTAGGTACATGAAGAGACGTATATTGCAATAGTTATATTTTTTCTTAATTCTAAACTTACAACAAAATGGTCAGACTGAAGTAAAATGTCATAGACATCATATTATAAATACAAAACTTGGCATGAATCTTCTTTAAAATGATTCGGCACACGCTATAAAAAAAATGTACCTATTACAAAACATGGATCAATTAATTTATTTCTCTTGAAAGTAAACAAACTAAGTATTAATACCAGTTTCTATTAAACTTAAACTAAAGTTGCAGTCTTAAACTTCATTTAAAGCAAGTAAACACACGTCAAAACAGCAGTTTAATTCCCAACATCGTGATAGCGCATTAATGCGCGACGAGGCCTAGTTCTCAACTCTATCTAGAACAACAACCTGTAGCGTGGCGCGAACAATACATGCATTTCTCTTGTGAATAACTACTGGACAATTATGAGAGTTTCGTGTTGCAGATTTACTTGAATGTTGTATACATAGGGTGTTGTTTTTGGTTAGTCTTTGTTTATTTAGATTTAGAGAAAATAAAAGCAAAATGAGTAACTAAAATGTAGTATAATTGGTGCTAAAAATAGAGTTCATAATTACAGTATTTATAAAAATGCAGAAAACACAGTAGAATATATAAATAAGCTATTGAAATATTTTTCAAAACAGAATTTCTAACATAGCAATAAATCTATCGTATTGAGATATTAAGTAGAAACAATTACTACTATTCCGAGTTGCAAGAGATATAATTTCATCACTGTCCCATTCTAATGGGTCTCGTCTCGAAATGAGAGAGGATTTAAACAAGCAAAGAAAATAGTAAATACATGTCCTTCAGCATGCGAACACAATAGCAATTTCTATTTTAGTACTTCTACTAAACAAAGAGCCGCACCAATTACTGTTTTCACCTTTAAGTAAAGTTGTAGGTGTTATAAATGTAACCTAAATTAGACCTAACTCACGCTATAATCCTAATACTAAACAACATTTAGTAAAACATATAGAGGTACAGAAACCAATGAACTTCATTCGTTACAATTATGTGGGTACAATATATTAGTTAATTTGCTAATAGGAATGAAAGCAATAAAAGCCAAGTGGTGTAAGTATCTCACGTAAAGAATTCGGTGGTTCAAAACATAGGCAAGACTAACGATATTTCAAAGTTGTTTAACTTTTTTTTTTAAGGCAACTACCGCACTAAAAGTTGCTCTTGTGTCGCGGGGACTTTTACAAACACACAAACAACGGACACAAAGCACAACCAGACCCGAAACAATGATTTGTGGATCGCACAAATAATTACTCCGTGTGGGAATCGAACCCACAACCTCCCGTTTCAGTGGTATCGGCGTGGCGACCTAAACCACTGCGCCACGGAGGCAGTAAGAAGAGCATCGTGATAAAAACTTGTGTGGCTTAAAGTTCTAATAAATAGTTTTTGAACAATTTTGCAAGGTTTGCTTGGTATCTGGTCATTTTAATTTTAGCTTAAACTTTTTCTCATTGTGGGAGTAGATTTGTACCTTGCAGTAGTACAGTAATGCGTTACGTTTTCACTTTACTTATAGGATTAATAGAGTGTAAAGTCTTAATATGCATTTACTTGAGAAACGAATATTATTTAGTTATTGGATTAGTGATAAGCTTTCGTAAATAAATTAATGTCAACTTTACAGTATTAATTTCAGTACTAAGTAACTTATATTAGAATTTTTATTAAATTATCAGAGTGAATTGAATATGATTTCAGATATGTTACTTTAAAGTGTCTGCATAATTAAATTAATTCTTCTTAGAAGATAATGCTATTATGTAATGAAAGTAATTTAATATTAACAAGATTTTGAGTGCACTCTGATATTTAAAAAAAGCTTATTGGAATTTCCAAAACCGAGTCTGTTTCGATTTCCATTTTGATTTCGCTTCATTTATAGTATGAAAGTTGTCTTTTATAAAATAAATTTATTACAAAACGCTTCTATTTGCATTATACACGTGATTTAGGCTGTTATTTTCCATCATTTATTTACTTTATTTATTGACTTATTTCCTTATTGCATATAACACAAAGTGCATTTAATGATGTCGTATAGAAACATACACATACATAACGGTGGTAAAACACACGCACATCATAAATGCTATAGCTCGAGATGAAAGGATTATTAGCACATGACTGAGCTTTGAACGAGAGTATTAGCTAGTTTTAGTGATAGCTTTTTGTTACAGAATTATGAACACTGATACTCTCTTTGCAAATTGCAACTACATACATGAGTAAAATTGAGTTTTAGAATACCCACTGCTGAGCAAGGCTCTCCTTCAAACAAGAGACGGGTTTATGCCTTGAGTCCTCCACGCTAGGCAAGATTTTTATATAATAGTTATAGAAAGATTGTTAATAAATACATTCACGCAATGGTTTTCATCGTATTTGATATCTAGATTTTAAAACCTTTTTGTCTAAGTGATAGTGATCCTCGGCGGTCAGAATGAAAAATTGATGATTAGCATTTAAAAAAAAATACATAACTTAAAAAGATGATAAAAAGAGAATATCGTCAAACAAAAACAAACCATAAAATAAAAGCAATACGTACCAATATTATGGCACTCTCCATACGCAATCATGGCACATTTACTTGAGAACATTTTATATGTTTTGTTCTCGGCGTCAAAAGCACACGCCATTTTGTCTCCCTGCGGACATTGTATGTTGCAGACATCGCACATTGCTACAGTTACCGCTAGAAAAAATAGACGTTGTTCTATTAAATGAGGTGCCTGAATTATTTAAAACTTCATTTTGTTGAGTATGTTAGGTTTTATGGACAGTAATAAAAAGGGTTGTGTATACTCTTTAGGTTATTTTAGTAAGTAGTATTTTTTCTGCACTTTACATACTTATTACACGACCTAGATAAGTACTAAAGTATTATTTATTCTTTGTATTTTTTTTTCTAGTCAATGCAAATTTATGAGTCATTTTCAAAGTTAAACATTGTGTTATGGGTCAATCAGATACAAATACAAATAAATATGTTTACGTATGATTTCCAGCGTTCTATGAAATTGACTGAAGATGGACATACTTAAATCATATTTTATTCAACATCTAAAACCAACTAGGTAAAATATATCTTATCAACAACTATAAAAACACTAGCAATTTATACCAAGAAAACACCCGAGATAGTTGCTAAAGACAATTTAGTTTTAAATGAGAAACCCAGGGATTGATCGTTCGGCATTATTTACTTCAGGCGTGCCGTTGTGTAGGCGACAATGCATAATGTAGCCACGTAAAAGGACAATGGAACAGGCTTTTAAGCTTGCATTGTCTTGATTTAGTACCCCGCGGTTGGTTGTTAGGTTGATAACGCGTTTCAAACTATGCGGTGAGCAGAACAAATTCTCTTAGTTTCTAGGGAATTTTGCTGCACTAGATTTTAAATCGGAGCTGGTGAGAATTGTTCTAAGTAACTGCTTTTACTAAGAACGTTTATTTACAAAAACGGCACTTTTTCAAGATAGTTTGTTGTTTACGTGTTTAATGTTGTTGTGTATGCATGTTTGTTACACTTTCACGCAAAAACTACTTAACGGATTTCGTTGAAATTTCGTACACTATAACATATCCTGTACATATCCTGGATTGATACATAATATCGATTTTTACTCCGAGAAATCTTCACAGACGGGCAAAGTTCCAAACTAAATTTGTATTAAATAAAAATAAGAACTCACTATATAAAACAACACAACACAGCAACAAGTTTGACATGTTCTTACAAAAAATAATTGCACAAGAAATTAATTATGAACTTGTTCAACGCAATCATACTGTTACGTATTTATGATAGAATTTCAATTAAGATAAAACATTCGCGTCCGACATTTAGAGACAAGGTATAACTGTATTGAAATTTATTTGTTCGTGTTCTGAGAAGAACAAAAATCGAAAGAACTTAAAGATCAGCTTTTCTTGTAAAGGATTTTCTGGTAATTGTAGGTAATTAATATTCAGAGATGCGCCCAATTTTTTTTGCAACATTATTCTGTTTTTTTTTTGTGCAATATTTTATTAACAATTTAAGAAAAACGCCCAAACTAAATCATGTTAGGTTAGAAATATGTGTTGTCGAAATATTGTCTGTCCACCAGAACTCTATAACAGTTAGGTAGTAGTGAAAAAGAAAAATATTTAATTCAGAGTCCTGAATGATAATGTACAATAAAATTTGACAAAGACTAGAAATGGGTGGTACCATCCTCGCACAATAAATACAAATCTACGTAGTGTACCCCTTCAGTATTATGTAAATAAACACAACTAATTAATCTCCAAACCTAACAAGTTGATCACCCAAAATTAGTTTGAATCAAACTTACTGATTAGCAACAAACTCTCAAAAGATCCCGAGTTTAAACTCAAAGTCCAGAGATAAGACCGTGACGCGAAGATTGAAGCGACAATTTGCAACTGAACAAACTTGCAACAAACTTTGTTCAAAACTACACGATGTTTTAAGAGGAATTCCTTGTTATGGGGCTTTCGAAGGACCATAATGACTGTCAATATTAAACTATATTGGAGGCTTACGGTATTTGATTACAATTGATAGTTTTAGTTCCTGTAGGGAATATGTCAATGTGGATCAGTGATACGTAATATGTTTGACTTGTAATTTATTATAGTAACAAAAACTGGGTTTAACAGATTACCATATGGATCTCGTGTATTGCTGTTTAAGTAGATACCGTTCAAAGTCATGACTCTGGGGGTCACAGAAAATTGATTTGAAAGAAAAAAAGGCCTGACGCTTAGTAAATAAATCAAGCGTAGTTTCATCCCAATGCCCACTGCTATCAATTGAAAGAGATGTGTAAAGTAAAACGCAGATGGCGTTGGCGATGGCTTTTATCCCATGGTGGTTGACTTTACTTATCTGTAATTTACGCTTAGCCACGTTTCCCTTGCATACAAACTACTGACAGCTTTTATTCTAACAAATAGATTTACTTGTGTGTCATACTGAACAGAAACTGGTTGCCGGAACTTACGATTGTTTATTTTGTTTTGTAGTACTTTTAAAAGTAAACACCAATTTTTATCACAGATGACTTTATAATCGTAAACGATTCAATTACTACCTACTAAAGTGCAAAATCGCACTTATTTTCACAACGAAATCAAACTAATAAAACGTGCACTTACTAAGAACTCGGAATTAAAGCGTACTCTATACCTAAGAGGTGGAGGCAGGGGGTACGATTTGTAAACAGCAGTTAGTCGTAAAGTGACCACAATCGATTAACTAAATCGTAGCGATTTGCAGTAAAAATGCGAGCCGTGTGTTCGGAATTGCCATTACTGTTGTTTATACACGTGTTTATGTTCCGGGTTGAATGTTTTAGATTGTTTGTTGTTGAGATTTGTTTGTAAAAATAAGATTTATGGATAGATAGTATTAGATAAAAAATTGCGCGCCTGAAATCAATTTGACGGCATAATTTCCTTAACAACGTTTTTCGCAGTATACATTTGAGGAGTGTATACACTTTCTTTTGATTTCTGCCTACCCCTATGAGAAAAAGGCGTGAATTTATGTGCTTATATTATATACAACGTGTCCCAAAACTCAACGTCAAAACGAAAACCTGAGCTAGGCCGAGTTGTGTTGGCTCTCAAAAAATAATTTAAAAAAATCTATCTCGTGTAGTTTAAAAATGACAACCATTTTTGTAAAATTGCCACCCTCTGATGAGTTTAGTCTACTGTGTCAACAAATGACTTCTTTTCTAGTTCTTTTTTTATGTGGAGTATTCTTAAGTAACGCTCCCACAATATTCAATTCATTATTTGCACACAACTTCATTGGAATATCAGAAAATATCCCTTTTATGGCGAATTATGCCGTGAAAATAATTTCATCACTCAACTTTGACAGTCTGTCCTGAAAAATAATTGTACTACGCTTTTTCGGCATGTACCTTCAAAAATTGGCGCATTTAATGAGCTTTCGAAAATGGTATAACACTTACTAAATTATATCATAGACGATGAGAAAATAAAAAAAATCTTAAGATAGTCGATATTTAACGTATTATTATTTCGTCATAAAACTTTCTCAAAATTATTCTTTCGTCATCTAGGCGTTCTGTGAGGTGTACTTAAAGAGAAGTAATGTTTAATTATTGACGATTAAGAAAAGGTTCATTATAATCATCAGATTTTAATAATAATTGATCTTTATTTAAACAATTCCAAATACAATAAATGTTACTAACACCATGAATGTAGCGTCACTATCCGTCCCACTCTTAAATTTCTTCGTCGCTTTATGCGACTGCCGCCCAAGAGGTCTCGGGTTCGAATCCTGGGTCGAGCCAAAAAGTAATTTTAGAGATTTTCTGTTAAAAAAATTCTCAGAGATTGCCCGCAGGTAGAAAGTGTATAATATGTATTTACATTTTAGCTTGATTTTATTTTTGCACAATTATACCAACATTTTCCTTGAAATTAATGAAATATAATAATACCTAATTGAACTAATACTCAAAAATAAATAGTAGTGAGTTCCTTTTAAAAGGACAGAGAACCAACGTTTTTTCTACAAAAATATATATCATGAAAGTTGCAGAAAGTGTGGCTATAAATTTTCACGTATCGGCCATTTTATGGACAGGTTTGATTCAGTACACCTTTTTATTGTGAGACCTATAGAATGGGGCCGACGTCTAACGTTCACATTTCTACTAACAGTTTCATATCAGTAATATGATATGATTTTCTTCCGTTTACTGTAGTTTTGCTACGTAATTTGTTTTTAGGGTTGGGTTGTTTGGTACAAAGATGATGTAAAAGACTAATATTGTGATATAAGTTATGACTGTTTTCCCAAAGAAATGAAGTGTAATAGCTTATCTACCAATGGTTTTTAGTGAACGAGTATACGAGGGCGCTTTTGAATTTATTTTTTTCATTTAGATATGGCTCATTTCGAAAACAAAACAAACAAAAATTTTTAATGCTATTTGTTTGGCTTATAAAGATTACCAGTTATTTATCAGTTAGTTATCCTTCGCCTTCATTGTACTGTGTAGAAGTACTTTATAATAACATTGTTTAATGATATCTATAAAGCTTAATAAGCTTTAAATTTAAATGCTTTAGCTTTAATATAATCTTATAAGCATTACTTCCCAGTTATTGGTTCTTAGTGCGTATAACCGCTAAACGATTCTGGTAAAGTGTCTTTCAACCTGAGTAAGACACAGGGGTGGCGTAGCTTTTCACGATAAAAAGATAATTTTTTACCTACTATAAATTTATAAACTTTAGCTTGATTTACATTTCGACGGAAAAATAATTAATTTATAATCGTGTTGAGAAACCTTAGATGCAGACATTCTTAAAATGGGCTACCCAATGGCTCAATAGTAGTTTAATAATAAAACGTGTCTGCGCTTCCGCGGACTTGAAAACTAGCACACTAGTTTGACCACTGAACACACAAAAGTTTGGAAAGGGAGTATTATTATCAAAATACTTTCAAAAAGCTTCCGTAGTGTTGCCATCCCTACAATAAAAGATTAAAGGTTAATTGTCTAAGTGTAATTTTATCCCGTTTTCCAATTACAGCGGACAATAATAGTATCAATTAGAGTTAAAGCGAAACATCTTTGCAATTAGCAATCTTGCGGTACAATAAAAATAATTAGAAACGTACTAACTATATCCTGTGATAATGGCTTTTGGCGGGCCACGTTATGGTTACAATCAGCTTACCTTAATGTAATTTTAGAAAATATATTTTTGTATACGTAAAATTAAATTTGAACAAACTAGGGCACTAGTTTTACCGCCAATAATATTTTCTGCGATTACCTACAGGTAGTACCATTGGTTAGAAAATGTTATAATATATTAGCCCTTTGACCGCCACGGTCGGCTTTACTTGACAAATCAGAAAGTGTAGACGCTTTCGACGGCAAATGTGGACAAAAATATAACGTCGTGAGCATGTTTAGATTTGTCGAGTACCTATAGCCGACCGTGGTGGTCAAAAGGTTAATATATATCTACAATACTATTATAACTACATACTTAAAAAATAACAAATCTTCCGGATACCTTAGACGTGCTAAAATTTCATATCACATTTCCTTAATGGCTATTCGATAGTCTATAGTGGCTGGAAGTAGGAAGCCGCCTTTCTGTATGCATGAAGCCGTTTCATGTCCGCTACAAACTTGTGTATGGGCAATGTAATTGGAGATGTGGTGTGAATTTAGTTTCATATATTAATATTACACTTGATATAAGTCAATTTCAAAGATAATAATTTTCACTAAATTATTACAAGATCAAGTAGACTCATATCCGTCAAGGAAACTTTTTTTCAGCGCAACTATAACTGAAGCGAGTATTTATAACACCCCTCTTTTTCCGGTCGGGGGGGAAAAAATATTTTTAAAGACCAGAGTGTGAACCATATTTCAGCACAATTTTCCAATCCTAAAATAAAAAGTACTTCGAAGCACAAGTTCCTATTCTCACTCAAATACACACTAGCTTCATTTACTGCAAAGTTAATAAAATCAACTTTCTATAAGACTTCATTCGCGTTTTCTTCACTGAGTCGTACAAAAGACGTATTATCATCACTCGTTTGATTGATGGTGTCGAAACGATCGGCCATACAATATCAAAATATTTGAACATCATTAATTTATTAAGCGACAGGCCGGAAAATAACTTGTATTTTTCCCGAATAAATTAAGTACGTATTTTCATTTCGAAATTAATGCATGTATTGTGTTTCGCTATTAATTTCTAGTCTTTTGGCAACTGATTTCGCTTGTTTGTAGAACAAAGTAAAACTGACTAAATTCTGAGGAAATTTTTTCAGAGTCTTACACTTTAGTAGGTAACAAGTTAAGAGTTTGAAACATACTGCAAAAATATTTCCAACGGCGTTCGCTAGAGGCGCTGATCCGATTTTTTCTTTTTTATCCATAGCTATCTAGTTACTTGCTTCTCGCCAAAAGTGGTGGCTATTGCCGAGAGAACAGAATGGCGCTTTAGGTTTCAATTATCTAATACTCATATCGAACTTAAAAAAAAAACATTACGCATTTATTAACTCAATTGCATTGTTTCAGAAACACAATGGCAAAGTGTACTAAAAACAGTTTCATCAAACAATTTTACTCAATCATCGGAGTAAGTACCAAAGTGAAGACGTCTAATGTATCCAAGGTTCATTGAACAATATTCTATCGACATTGTTATTGTCTGTAATAAAAAGAAAACGAAATAATGGCTTTTGAAAGAATGCGTTAAACAACCTTCCCAGAAAATACGATTTGATCAAAATTGATGGGATTTTAAGTAATTACATTCAAATATATTATGATTTTGTTTTGATTGATGATTGGTGCTTCTTTTGTGTTCGATTTGATTGTGTTGTAATCGAAATTTTATGTAAAAAAAGTTAAAGTGTTAGCTAATGTATCAAAATATGCATTTTGTTAAAAGCTTTACACTATGTAGATCCATACTTATTGTCAGGTGATAAAACCAGCCATTAGAAATTTTATATATTGTTGAGATTCAAAATTTTAGTTTAAAAAACTTTAGTTTCTGAAATAAGTACTTTTATTTATACGTATTTCATCTTATTTTCATTTATTTTTATTTTGAGTGTCTATCACACAACTAAATTCTTTTATTTTATTGTGATTTAATTTTACTTGTAAAAATGTACGAGATTCTTATGTATATAGTTTCAAATGGAAGATGTAAGAACAAAGTCCACAGTAATATTCCTTGAAAGTTGTACATTTGTTTCTTACAAGAACAATATAAATTGTAATATTCAATCTCGCTTCGGTTTCCTACTCCAATACGTTACTCCAAAGAATGAACAAGAAAATTGATGGTTTTTACGCTAAGAAAAAATGTAAGAAAAGCGAGTGAAAATTGCTTTTGACGTTGCCCATAGTACATTGTACTAATGATATAGAGAAAAGATTTGTGTGAACAAACATAGTTGGCTGAGTTCTCTTCTGAAATTGGATTACGTTTCTTTTGTCTTGAAATAGTTCGTGGAAACTGGTGTAGTTTCATTGAAAATATATGTGGGGATAATTTAATAACAGTTAATAAAAGTACTGTGTTGGCAATCTATGAATAATGTCTTCAAAATTCATATAATACAGTATTTATGTAATAAGATAAATTATAAAAAGAAATACAGTCGAATTGAGAACCTCCTCATTTTTTTGAAGACGGTTAAATTAAATACATATACAGTAAATTAATCACACCTAAAAGAAGACAAATTTTAAGGTTTCAACAGTTATCTTGTTAATTGGACAAAATGCATAATTTGTACAAACACGATTGTGTTCGAGCTTTAGGGACAGCCAATAATTTATATAGATAATGGAACAAAGAATACAATTTATTGCTACTGCAATTTTAAAACATGCCTTTGGAATACTGCCACGATACAATTTTAACATTTGTTTTGACAAAACAAACTACGAAGTTTTCGTTCTGTCAGTGATCAACTTAGTGCCTGACTTGTTAAAGATGCCCGATGGTTTTTGTCATTATTTAACGATGAATTAATATTATTAGCATACCATACGCTTACGAAGAAACTCACCTGAAGAAAATTTATTTGGCTTTATTAAATAAATGAAATATATCTTGAGGCGTAACTCGTCAACGAAGTCCCAGGCACAGTTCTTTAACTCCCACATCGTTATAAGTCTGGCAAACGTAACTAGCTATCTACACCTCTAGTGGTTTCTAAGGTACATTTGGCGGTAGTTTATCTATTTAAACTGTCCTGTATATATTATATGAGCTTAAACACTACTGAATAGATAAGCTACCGCAGAAACCGGGGTTAGATTATGCTGTGATCCGATGACAATATGATCTCATTGAGACGATCTAATGATGAGATTGGAGGGTGGGTAATGGAGCCATGATAGTGCTACTAGGAGCCATCCTACCTTATTACGAAAGACATCATAGACGGTAAGTCATTGACTTATGTTAAAGCCTCATACAACTTTGTATGAAACTTAAAGTCAAATGGAAAAAAAACGTTAAATATTAAATGTTGATCAAAAGCATTTCTATCGCTTGTGATACTTAAGAATTGCCTAAAATTAAGGGACTACTATTACTATTTTTGTATTTACTATTCTTTATTTGGCCGTAAGAATGATCAATCAATTGGCTGTATATTGAAAAAAAAAATTAGGCTACTATTTTTAATTGTAAATAGATTGATGTAATATCTGTAGACTAGTTAATTAACATTTTAGAACGCACTAATAAATATTTTGTTGACAATAGACTACTATCAGTTTGTTGCCGGCAATTCATTGAATGTGTTTTGTGTTTGAGCGATATCCATGATTTGTTTTGAATATAATTGAAAATTATGGACTTTGATGATAGGCAAAACAATACTGGCAAAATGAATAGAAGTATATTATTTTATTTAGTAGTATTTTGGCAAGAGAAATCAGTTTAAACTAGATGTGTTTTGAAGCAAAGTTTTGTATTGTTGTTCACCGTTTTGAGCCAGAAGTCTGAGTTAGTTTAAGTTGTTGTCAGGTGTCTACTTTGAATACAAAGCGTTGTGGTGGCGAGGCGTGAAAGTATTGAAAAATATTGAGTGCAATTGAATATTGCATATTTCATACAGATGCTGAGAAAAACCCAAATCGAGATAAACGTAAGTTTTTAATTGATCTCAGGAACTATTACGTTTATATGACATTTTTGACTGTATTTGGTTATTGATATACCTATTTATCGAAAATTAGACTACTAACCGTAATATATAGATGTATATTACGATTAAGACATAATATATGTACAAGTCGAACAGACAATGAGAAAGACACGGTAGATTGTTTAAAGCCTCGTTGACAGTGGAGTCCTTAAAAACTTTACCTTTACTACGGATTCAATCCATTTAGTAATAGTCTTTTTATAAAATGTCTATAGACATCTGAAAATAACTAGAAAATTGCTATTTTGATTACATAATACGCACATTATTATTCTAGTTCAGTGTTCTATCGAAATAATAATGGAGTCTCAAATCATTGAGACACACGATTCCATTAAAACCTTCTTTACCTCGAGATAAGAAAACCATTTCCAAATAAGGTTTGAATCCAAATAATACTTTTAAAACTTTCTTATGTTTGAAGTACTGAGGTAAGGATGTGTATACATTAGTATTCATAGATAGCGCACAAAATACAAAATAGCAACATATTTTGTATTTTACGTAAATAATTGTAAAGAAAGGGTGGACTAATCCAACGCCAAAAAATAATTAATTAGACCATATAAGGTTGAAAATCTAAGTTATTTAATTTTAATAGACAAAGCAATAAATAATGTGTAAACATTTAAAACTGCGTGAAATGTTTCGATGTACAATGCGTTGAAAGTAACGACGCAAACAGTTCATAAATGAGACCATTGCAGTAGAAAATTGAATAAATATATTAATATAGTTAAATGATGCCTAATGTTTCAAGCAAAAGTTTCATTGAATACACACCTTAACACACGTGAAAATAAAAGTTTACTTCAAACCTATTTTTATTCTATGTATTTTATAAATATTTGAAAAAGTTTACAATAAGTTTCGAGTATGTTTATTGAGTGCTTGTTAGTTAAATAATTCTTTCAAATACTTTTTCTGAACTCTACTACTAGTAGTAGTTACTGCAGTTAGTAAATAGAAGCTAAAAAGTTGAATTATCTATTTCACACTTGAGTGAGAAGAAAAATCGATATCAATATAATGAGCATTACTTTTTGAAAGGTTTTTACCCTGAGTGTCAATAGAAACTTATTGTACAAGCAAAAGGACTCTGTTTCGTAAAATTCAAGTCAAACTTATCACAAATCTCTTGAAAGAAGTAATGCTATAATTTGAGCTATGGACGATTTTTTGATAGAACGACTCTCGCATTACGACTTAGAAACTCTTGTGGTACACAAGCTTAATAACTACTGACGCAATAATTTGCAGCCAGACCTGAATCTAATATTTATGGATCACACAGTCATTATTTGTTTAACAATCGAATATGAAATACCCATACAGTATCGACATGATGCCAAAACAAGCCACTGTGAATTTTTTACCTTTCCTTGCAAAAAAAGTCCTTTCACCTCCAAAACCACGTCTAATATTAGTGAACAATATTCCTAGAGCCTACGAAGCATTGTTTATGTAATACTTCGATATCTAGACGCTTCCCAGTAAGCTCTGAACAAAGCCAGCCAATTTACTCGAGGACATAGTCATTTGGCTTTAACACGTTGTGAACACGAATTGAGATTAATTTAGTAAAGGGTTTTCGAGACGAGGTTAATCGTAGCCAATCTGTTCTGTGTAGTTTACATCAATGATACTTATGTCTTAATTTGTTCTAGAAACTTTAGTAGGCTTTCATCGAGAAAAACTAGACTGATAACTTAGCAATTGAAAAGTTTCTGGAAGAATCAGTTACTTATTGTTATTCGTTCTCTAAGACAATAAGTTCATCTTATTTGTATTGAAACAAAGAAAACAAATATAATAATTATCGTCAACTAATAAATATCAATAAACAGATGTTTAAATCAACCTGGAACAAGTAAACTCTGCGCATGCTGATGAATCTTGTAACTTATGATCAATGCCAAAAAAAAACGACAAAAATATGATTAAGGAAACACGAGAAAAACTAATTTTGTCGCTATCACTGTGTGGTATAAGAATATTCAGTAATTCAGCGTGATATTTAGAACAACAATGAAATTTAATAACACTGTACACATGAGCTTATACATACGTTTTAAAGTTATAAAAATAATTTAACCTTTAAAATAAATGTCCGTAAGTTCGCCTCAACATTTTTGTTAATTAAAAACGTATGCCTCACAACACTTTGCAACTACTAACAAGGAGCTTAGTAACAAAAAGTGCTTGGAGTTTTCATTTTATGATATTTTAAACGTTAAAGCTCTTCAAACTTAGTGTCTACGAAAATCTGTCTGACATGCTTGAAACAACTGACTATTTTGTTGAGTTTTAAAATTGTGTTGAAGATATAAAAACTGTTGGTTTTCATTCTACTAAGGATTAGGTCCAGCGTTTTTTAAATGAGTTCATTTATATTCGACTCTTAGTGTTTGGGAAGGCTGTTGCTAGATAACAATATGCCTTCAGATTAGAAACTTCACTGAATGAGAACTATATTCGAGTAACTCAACAGCATCATCCCACACAACGTAATACATAAATCGACTCACGAATCACGAAGTATTGAATGACCCTACTTAGCCAGTTTTGGTGGACTCAAGGGCTATCCCCTCTCTCATTGCGAGAGTAGACTGGTGCCCAGGTACATTTATAACTAGACATAAAAATTACGAAGGCAATAAAACTCAACATTGTTTCCACCAATTCATGTCGAATAGCTGGATAGATGATAGAATTGAGGACAAACTTAAATGATTATAAAAAAGAAGAAAAACATTTTCCATACAAAACCTCTGCTATGACATTGTCTTTGTCGCGTGATCCTAAACTTCGTTTCTTTATCTTTGACCCAAAGCACAATCAAGTAATGCATTATACATATTTATTCGTAAACCTTAGGAGATGTGTTTCGTTTTTCATACGGTCTTGAGGGAGTAAATTAGTGGTATTATGGCTCAAGACAATTTAAATATGTTAATATAAAAGAATATATTTGGAGGTTGTTATATTATACTGTTGAGTAATGACGTGTGTAATTCTGCTCCATTTTTCTTAAAGTTGTGAAAGGTTAAGATCAGTTTTAATATATGAAAATTAAAAAATGATTTCATAAGTATTTTTTATTGTTAGCGATCTTTTGTTGAAGTTCATTCATAGCATTCATACGTAGTGTTTGTTTTTAAATATATTGGTTTCCTTGTTAAAGAACGAGTTATAACCAAGCCGTAAAACAAAATAGAGATCTTATAAAAAAATGCGTAGATTAAAATAATTTAGAACGTTGCTATAACAGCTTAACAAAATGTTCCGTAAGACAGCTTTATTTCACGTATATAAACCATTTTCAATAGTACCCCAATGAATCTACAGAGCGACCGCAGAACGTAAAAGCCTTCTGATTTCATTACTCGCCGTGTGAACTAGTTAGACTACATAAATGCACTACCATTATACCAATGTCGTTCATTAGCTACCTTTGAATTGAACTAGCATTCAACCAATAATTCAAATCGAATAATGGTTGAAATTGCGTAGAAATCACACGAATATGAGGTTAAAATTATATCAAACGCATACCTACTTTAACCCCTGAGGCCTGACGGGTCATATCTGGTACTTCTAAAGAAATACGTTTCGTGCTTGCTTAAATAAAAATAACCGTACGGGAAACGAAATGTTACGTCATTGTCAACATAATGAAAATAAGAATTGGCATTTGATGTCATTCGGCGTTTGTCAAAATGGCGGACAAAAACAGACCTGCGCGGACGCCGGGTAGCCCTCTTATGACTCGTCCCCAGGAGGTTAAGCCAACCTGCACTTGGTCAGTGTAGTGGACTCATTGCCTAACCCCTAGACCAGCATTGGGACCGTAATGGTTTCAAAAAACTTTGAAAAACGTACTTTAGATGATTTTCTCACGAGACATGGATGAGGTTTTAGCTGAAATAGTGTCATATATTATTATTATCTTTTAAAGCACAAAATACTATTGAATAGGATAGGAAAAATGTATCGATCACAAAGTTTAGTCTAGACTATAATTAAGATTATAATTTTCTAGAAACAATCCAGTTTATAGATAAGAGTTTCAAGCTTAACATGACGACTTCTCTATACCACTGATACTAGGGAAGATTCCTTATAAAATATTCAGTAGGTAACATTTATTGAGAATAAACAATAAAACGTAATACCTACTTAATAAAAGGTCAAAGATACACTTCTTTGCGAATTTAAATGATTTATAATGTTATAAGATCCTACCGTAAGCGGAAAATGTAGGAAAAACAAAATGGAAATATAGAGGAGCGTTGTTGGCGTATTTGTGGTTTCAGCCACAAATCATGTTTGTTTTCGAGAGACAAGAGAATAACAGTTACTTTACCGTATTAGATATTATCGAAACGCTTACACAGTATAATATTATCGTGTCTATAAAATATTGTGTGTGGTGAGGAATGTTCTTCAAAATTATGCATGGTTTTCTCTGAATGTTTTTCTTTAACAGTAGAAGCAAGTGAAAGAGAGCGTGATCATTATTAGGCGAACTACTGTTGTTCTAAACTGTCATATAGTACTATATAGGTATTTCTCTTTCTTCCATTCGTTTAGTTTATTGTCTACCTACAGTCAAAGGCGTTTAAGCTTTCAAAGTGATTTGGAAAGATTTTTAAATGACTAGAAGCGAGTAAAAGGTGCAGCGCAGACGGCACACTTTTTGTGCGATCGAGTCTGTGTACTAATGTGGTAAAGTCTATTAAAAACTTAAACTTACCGTATTTTGTTTTTTCTTTAGACTCATACATGTCCAAACAGGAGCGGAATAAACAATACAGCACACTTCATCCCACATTTTTCTTTTTAAATGTCTATCATGATATTCTGCAGACTCGATCGCACACAAAAAGTGTGCCGTCTGCGCTGCACCAAAACGTAATCTAGAAACAATTGGCTCATAAGTCTAACCGATGACCCATACACTAAAGGTTACATAAGCAAACGTTAGTTTTAAGCGTTCCGTGCAATTAGCTCTACATGTATGTATGTTCAGTTATATAAAGTTACTAAACGCTTTTATTACATAACAGTCCTAAATGCTAACATAATAATATTGTCATTCCATACAGCCTAAACGGGAGCGAATAAATCACTCAAACATTTCAGTTTCCAATCCGCTCTCAGACACTCGCCTGTCGAAACCTCATTGACACCTGGACTTAATCTCATGCAATATTCATGCACCACACTCGGGCCGGCGTATAAAACGACATTTTGTTTACAAATAGGCACTCAGTAGCAGATGCGAGTGACTCCCGAGGGACCTTAGCGCAGTTAAGGATCCTTTTCGAGGGTCTAAATGTGTAAAGGCTCGTTTTTAGAGCGACTAGCAGATTCACAGTTGCTTTGAGTGAAAGCGTTCGAGCGTAGCGGTTATTTGGTGTATTGCATCGCACATAGACTCGTCACGTTTTTTAGGAACTCTTTATATACGTATGGAATAAAAGTGATACATTTAGATTTACTTCCTTGCTCTGATGAAAATTTGTTGTCTTAACAATAAACTTCTAAAACATTTCTTCATACATTTTTAAAAATAATGAAAAATATGGAATTCAAGAAACACCAAGTCAATTCAATTTCTATTAGAAGTTAGGAAAACTATTTCTTTTTGCGGAGACTAATCTAAAAATACTGTAAACTAACAAGAAAAGCCATTACAAGGCTAATATTCCTTTTCAATATAAATGTGTCGATGTAATTACAGATACACTATTTTTAACTCTTCAGACTCGACTACTGGGTCATGACGGAAAACCACATCATTGTTGAAAATATAGACATTTTTCTAAAGGAAACCATATGAGAACCTATAGTAATTAAGCTACATAAAAAATGCGTCCAACATTTTATTGAATCAACTGCAGCTGTTTTCATTGGCTACTGAGGTAAACAGTTGACCAAAAGCCCATTCTCCACCATTCAAATCTTTCATTTGCAGTCACCCATGTCACGTTATTTAGTTATTCGATATTTTAACATTCCATTGTTCGTAAAATTTTATTACTCCTTTAAATAAAACTAAAACACATTTTCGTTTGATTAGACATTGAAGTGAAAACCTATCAAGATTTTTATAGCAAATAAACGTAAGATTGTAACTTGAAAACGTGAAAATATATATTTGTTTTGAGTATATTCTTATTAGAGTTTTTACAACGTGTAATCGCAGGAGAGTTATCCAAATATTCGAAAAACAAAATCCATAAAAGTTTATATATTATTTTCAGAAATATTTTCTGTTTTTCTGAAATATATTTTGTTTAGAAACAACAGTTTTCAGCGTCATAATATTAAATTAATCCGTCTAGACAAAGTAGAGTTTGGCTAAAAGGCTCTAGGAATGCATGCCCAATGTTTCGTGAAATATCGGGCTGGGGTATTAAGACAAATATTTGTAGTAAACGTACCGTTCTACGAATGGATGTATTGATGAGTATGACTTGAAAGACAAGGGTCTAACTGAAAGTTTCATTCAACTTATTGAAATGTTTCGTTGTAGCGTTGCGATGAATTTAAATACTGTTTTCAGAAATTTCGCCTCTAAATTGTATTTTGGATTCAACTCAAAGCATGTTCTCACGTTTTAATATCATAGATATAGGTATATCGTTTCTGGCTTAATGGTAATAACCAAAAGAGAAAAGGCTGTATAGCCAATTAAAAATTATTATCATCGGACTTTAGTTTGGCAGTTTTCAATACAATAACTTCTCTTTATTCAATATTGGCAGTAATTTTATCTAGCGCTCCTTATTATTTCTGAAACATGATAGTCACGAAAGTGGACTGCATTTTCACCCCTTACTTATTATATGAAAATACAGGAGATTTGTTTAATTTTGAGAAGTTTTGTGTCTCAAGAGTATCCTAATAGCAATGATTTATTAGAACAAAATCTTAATTTGCAATGGCAATTACGCGTCAGATAATATTGCGTATATTTCTCTTCTAGGAGCATCATTCACACTTGAAGTCTAGACTCGCTCATAAATCTCTAGTATTACTAATGTCGGGGCAGTGTTCGCTTTGTAAATTAGACATAAATAAGGCTCTGTATAATATCAGCCTCTTAGACTAGAGATATTAGTAGAGAGAGGACTGTGGACATTAAAACTTTAAAGTGTTTATATGATCAAGTAAAATATAAAAATAAATTGTTTATAGTTTAAGTAGAAAATAAACGAGATATGGATATTTCTAGAATGTTTATATCCAAAATGTTTAAGGGGTTCCTAGCGGTTCTCTTGACAAGTAAATTTTGAAATTAGACAGGTGAAGTTAATCCTTTGCATTTGTCTAAATTACTGTCCCATTGTTAAACTAGTATAGTTTGAAAAATAGTCTCAATTTTGGTTATTGATAAGACAATATTGAGTGTATGAAACCTAATCAAAGTAAATTATAATACTTTCCACATCAAATAAATAATAATACTTTCCACGGTTTGCTTACATTTATTTTTAATTTATTCAAACAGAAGGTGTCTAATCACACATACAAAACAGTTCCCAAAATTCCCTGTTAATTACTATTGTTACTTCACAATTTATAGGTGTGAAGTTTCACAGAATTAACCCTTGGAACTATGTACAATAACTTAGCGTAGCTTAAAGTGATTTAAGTTATGTTAGATATCGCAAACATGTTGTTTAACTTAGTGTGGAACTTAATCTGTTATGTGAAAAGTTATTATCTATGAGACTACGGCTGGGAATAGGTAGGTATTGATATTCAATTCTCGTAAAGGAATTGTTGATTACTTGTTTTCTAGTGATTTGATGACCAGTAATGATCACATCGTTCTATACATTTTTTTTATTTACATAAAACTGAAGCATCGGTTTTTTTTTTTCACACAGTACACCTATTTTATTTACTTGAAAGTATAGGCATTTAGAAAATTTTAAAGTATTTAAAACAGACTAAAGGAGTTTTGTAAAATTATAATAACAATAAAATTTGGTTTTCGGGTCGTAAAGTGTTATTGGGACAAACGAAAATATGCAGTACCTCTTTAATTCTTTTTACATAAATACATACAAAAAATCACGCCTTAGTCTTCACAAATTTCCCTTCCCTTATTCACATCCATACATTCTGTTGTAAAGGACAATGTCAGTTCCCAGTACAGTGTAACAATACCTGTAATTCTCTTGCCATTAACTAATACATACGGTCCGCTAATTCCACGAAATCGGACTAATCAGATATAGGCACTAGTTGTGATTTATTGATCAAATACGACTGAGTGTACACACGACCCGTAAGCTCCCCTAAATAGAATTATCCCTAGAGGGATGTTTACGTAAATAACTCTTAATAGGATATTGAACGACGATATTTGTGTGAAAAGGGATTAACTCTTTAGGTATTTGTTCAAGGAGAAGATTTCCGCCTTTGAAACGACGTATAGATTTATTTGAAAGTCTTTGTTGCTGTCTTAGGCTTACTACACACATATTGGTTCGGCAAAGTCGAATATGTGTAGATGAATGCTCGGGAAAAATTGCCCGAATGTTGAAACCAAATTGTAACTATCAGACAGACGAAAGAACTACCCGATCGGCACAAGCTGAACGGGTGCAGTAATTGCTTCGAGTCGATTTTTACGTAATCGAATATGTGTGTAGCAGCAACAGGTAAAAATGTTAATAAAAATACGCATAAACAAATTCAAATTCAACTTATTTAAAATTAACATGATTACAATAAAAATATCGCTCTAGAATTACTAATTAAGATTCAATTCATTACTATTAACATAATTTCCTTTGTCGTCTCGACAGTTGCAACAACCATGATCATTAAACACGATACCTACCAACATGATACCTCTCTTCAATACAAAGAGGTCTCAGCTAATGGAGTGATTAAAACATTTATATGGCTAAAGGAAGGGATTGACGAATTGATTGCGGGCCACAGCTACATAAAAACCTCATTATGAGGGTGCGGAAAAGGTTAAGGGAAGCTTATGGCGGTTAAGATAAGGATGCCCATAATCAACGATATTTCCTAATCAGGATACCTTTTTGCTGTAGTAAGTGATTTTGCGATGTAGAGGTTATTGTATACTGTTATATTTCATATATTTGACAACTTATTTAAAATAATGTAGAGGTACAATACTATATTATGTAGAGGATAATATTGCTTAAATTTACGGTAATACCTCTAGAATATGAGTAAGGTTTGTTTGTTCTTAAATTCACAGTTTTTTTTTTTTACATTTATCTTTTGTTAAGGTGATATTGGTTTAAACAGTGAGTGTGTTAAATGTTAAAGTAAAGTTCGAAGAAGGTTTTTCTGGCAGCAACGAATGCTGAATGCAAATCAATTCGCAAAACCACGTCGTTAAAACTTTTAAAATATTCTAGATCCACGAACTATCTTGATGCTTTTGGAATATTGAAATTTTGTCGTTGTTTATTGTTTTTATTAGAGAGAAAACGAAAGGTGGTTTTTGCTAAAAGTTATGTAAGTATGAACTTTGATTTCAGTTAAGTTTATCTTCTCATTATTTAATACACGAAATGTCTTGTAAAAGGTCAGGTGCCTGGTACTCATAACTGGCGGTTCTATATGATAAGATTTAATATTATGGATGATGACGAGGCAAGGAAAGTTTGTAAGGATCGCACCAAGTCGCGATCTTTGGTCTCTGTCGTTTCTTTCCCATAGATGTGCCTATATGGGAAAAAAACTTATTTTTTTGTATTAATTGTAATTTTATTATAATAATTGTATTTTATAATTATGTAACGTAACTTAAATATAACATAACTTTTATATTATTATGTAACACATGCAAAATTTTAAAATTATTCATTATCATAAGAAAAGCTTTAAAAGAAAATACAATGAAAATGTGTTATCAAATATCCGGGCATGAATTATCAAATTGACTTGACGTGACGTTGACGGTGTGTTTTGTTTGAGCCTTTGATACACAAACAAAGTAGAATAAAGCTTTTTCGTATTTGTATTTACTAAAATGGCATTGTTAAAATTCACTTTTCCGACAAAAATTGATTTTGTATTTGTTTTAATGGAGATTAGATTTCAATCAGCTTATGACGTCAATATGATAAAAAATTACTTTACTGATATAATTTTACGCTTGTTAATCCTGAAGGTATCCATAATGTCGGGCCCCGTGTATCAGGCGTGCTTATTGCTATATACCGGTTACGTTATCAGATTCCAGGCTATAGTTGAGAAATATTCTAATATAAAGTAAGAAAGTCCAACAGTACTTTGACCGATCGGAAACGAACCCAAGACCGCATGAACAGCAGTGGGATACACTGCCGACGGCGCCAAAGGGGCAGTAAAATTTTTATAATGTCTTTAATTTTTACTTTAGTTTAGCTTTATTCATTATTATATGGCATTCAACAGTTTGTTATCTTTCATTCGACACACGAACACACCACACATATAATTTATTTTAATATATTATACAAAATATACCTCGTCACTCGTGTATTGCGAGTGACAATGTAAGCCAAATTAGGTCAATGATACCGTGGTCCCATTATGATAAAGGGCTTAACTTAACAATGCCGAAAACGTGATGTCGCAGAATTAATTTATATGATGACGTCACATAATCTGTATGATATAAATCCGGTGGAGGAAATCTTTCCACAATCAGTAGTGATTGATTACTTGCGATGTATGAATAAATAACGGCTTTCAATACTTTTTTATTCGTGTTAACACGTATTTTCTCTTTTTATTACACTAGAACAATCTTATATGAATAAAATATCTAATATCAAGGGTAAAAGTAACACAATAAAATAAATTGGGACCACAAAATTCTTTGGGCTTTTAAATCATGAAAATATACTCCAGTCTTTTGAATAAAAATATGGGAAAATTGTTAAAAATCTCTTCACGGTTTGCAGAGAGACTGCGAAACAAACATGCAAACAAATAGTTGACCTGTAGCGTGATTCTGTACAGTCAGTACTGTCAAGTATCGAAAGTTTGACATTCAGAATGTACTGCCAAAATTGTTCCTACGACGCCCGTCAGAGGCGATGATCCGATTTTCATGCAAAATTTCTCGATGACAAGCCGGTTGTCGGTAGTCGATAGTAGTTGAGAAACAAGCTACTGATAACCTCCTTCTTTTTCAATACAGTTAAAAATACGTTATACGAAATACGTGCGTTCAGTAATAAGATTTACAGCTCCCAGTAGTGGAGCATCCATTTAAATTTAATATTGGCCTGAACGAAGTATTCTCAAGACACTATATTGTACAGAGATCCGTTACCACTATTTTAAGCTTGTGGTCTTGTGGGTTGAGACAGCTAAAAGCTGGTATTTGGGAAGAATTTATTAGTACTAAGGTATTTGAAACGAGGCTTTTTTTGTACTTTGGCTTCTTGTTTTCAACGGTAATTGAACAAGATCTGGTAATTGCTAGTCATTATAAAATGCTGGAAAAGATTTGAATTCGTCTGAACTTATGGAGTACGCACATTTTTTTAGGAGGCTCCATCTTTTTCTATATCTGTACTTAATTATCTATAAAATAATATTCTATCTAGTATGATTTTAAGGCCAAATGATTAAACCGAGCTTTAGGAAATTTAGAGAGATAGAACCCTAGCTGATATAGAAACTATATGAATACATGAACCTATGTCGTTCAGGTAATCTCTATTTTGTAGATGACACTTACTCTGAGAGATCTACAATTAGTGCTCTGGTATATGCAAGTTTATTCAAGCCATGTGGAACAGGGATTCTCTCAGACTCTAATTCAAACCCATTTGATGTAAGGTCAAAGGTCAGCTTCAAGCTCATAAAGTTCTTCACATCAGAAACAATTATTCTGCAAACGATGCTCTAAATCAACAACTTAGTAGAGAGTCTTGTATGCAGGGTCCGTGGCTGTTGGAGGTATACAAACCACTAAAATATCTGTGACCGGTAGGATGCAGTTAACGGTGGAGTATTTGATATAGCTACTTCATTTTAGAAAAAAAAATCAAGATTTTTCAATCGTCTCGTTGCAAGTTCACTGACTTAAGTCAGCCTGTGACAACAGCCAGTGTAACCTGTGTCCAAAACGTCAGGCAATCTAAGATAAAATGCATCTTCGAGTTGATCCCGTCTTCCATTATATCGGGGGTTCCCAATTATATTATTTTATATTATTCTTGTTATCAGGGACATCTATGTTAGTATATTAAAGATAAAGTGAATAAAAGATCATGAAAAGTTTTAATTTTAAAGTCATTCGCGGACCATATTTGACTTCCGCGGACCACCGGTTAGGAACCACAGCATTATATCATAAACAAAGAATGATTATTGATAACCTAGAAAAGTCATGCAGACCAAGGCTCTTTACTAAGTAGTCAGAATATACAAACGAGTGTTTCAGAACGTAGCGATTAAATTGGCCTAAACGACTGAACGAACATGAATCTGCCTAATCATGTTCAGTTGTAAACCGCTACATCTGACAATCTCATTATCTGTCTGCTGTGCGTTTGGTTTTGCCGGCTAATCCGGTCCGAGCTCGCTTTGCAATATTCCACTTGTTAATCTTTTGACTGAATTATTTACGTAACTATTATTCAAATTATAAGTAGCTTAAATCTATTTGCCAGATGAGAGCATAGATGAGTAGTGTCAGGCTTGAACAGGTAGGTACGTAATTAAATGCTTAGGCCAAAATCTCGTTATCAGATTTAGCATTCAAAATTGCTATCAGCCAAATCCCGTGAATCAGTGATCAGCAAACTCTCTTTTAGATTTCCAGTTCTTTCGTCTCTTCCTTGGACTTCCAATATGATTGTTTACTGGGTCTTGAAGTTACAGTAGACAAAAATAAAATGTACACCGTAAGACACCCTAAGTGTATCTTTAAAACCTGAGATATTATTTCGCAAAACATGAACTCATAAGACGTCACATTTCACGTCACTCCTAAACCTGCCTGTTCAAACCGCATGTTCCCAAATTCTCGGTTAAATTTTCACTGCGTTCATCTCGTCTGAAAGCGTATTCAATGTAACACCACATCATGTATGTAGCAAGTTTACTGCAGTTGTAATTAGCACGTGAATTATTCTCTTCATAGCACATTATTGTCTTGGGGAAGAACTTTCTGAAACTCGGGAGACTGTCATAACTTTGAAATTGTACCGAAAGTGGGTCGTGGGTGTTTGATTCTGAACTGAACTCATTGGTTTATCACGAACTAAATTTAAAGTTTTATATTGCATCTTCGTGCAGGTATTGATATTTTTATCTAGTGTATTTGAATTTTTCTTGCACCCTCTACATGTTATAATGCCACCAAATACCGAATCCTTGCTTATTTTCAGTATGATATTAAAACATTACTCTAACGGCTAGTTCCACAGTTAAAAACTTAATGTCTGATAGTCTATCCGTTAGATAAAACTGTTTTTCTCAACTGTCAAATTCAAAGCTATAAGCTATCTGAGACTTATCAGAAGTTATGAAATCTAAACGAAGTTACGTTTCGGTTCTTAGCTATATGACAAAAAATATTATAAACTAAGAATAAAAGACAGGAAGTAATGTCAGAATCTTCAGTCAGATCAGAATTATTTAATTGACTATGACGTATAACACAATCATTTGCTTTTTTCCCGTATAGTCTTATATTATACATTTCTATTTTATTACTTTTCCCGTGTTTACATGTTACCAGTATTAAAGTAACAATGTATGTCAGGATGATCCCTCCCTTAATGAAATGTTGCCGGCTTCGTAAATATTATGTTGCATACCTGGTGCGTTTATGAAATTAATATTACTGCCACTTCCTTCCTCAATAAAGCCTTGGAGTTGCATCAAATTATAAACGAGATTTTGTAATTTTATTATGTTTACTTAGATGCTTGAGGGAAAAATATGAATCCAGCAATATTACTTTATCAGACCCCACAATTTATGGATGTATGGGTTTAAAACATTTTATATTCTTCTTCTTGGTCGCTACACTCTTGACAGAGTGGTCGTGGTCGTCAGTCGTAGTCATCGGGGTCATCGGTCATACCTTAATAATAATATCACCTTAGACCATAACGTTGCTCTCCATCTGATGCGTGGCAGTCAAACGCAAACCAATCAATATAAAAAAAAAGAATATTTTGAGAAATTTTAGTTATTTTCTTTCCTCTACATGAAAATAGGTACCATAAGTCTTGAATAGCCTTCCACTGTTTTTGCTTTGAGGTATCTTCATCTCTCGTGTACAAAATAGAGAGCCACAACACAATATCTCTTTTAAAATACATAGCTGCATAACTTTAAAAAAGTCGTATAATAAATGTTCAAAATGTGCTTTAAAATTGATTTCACATCATAAATTCGTTGCTACCAGAAATGTGGCGTTTTAAATCGTTTTAGTATCCAGTCCAATATCCGATATATTTCCTAGTTCACAATGAGGTTGCATGTAGGACTTTCACGTAGAAGTAGTTCATTCACATTAGGAAACCGTTTTGAGAGAAATCTACTGCATTTCTTACGATTACACCGAGATATGTCGGATTTTGAAAATAACCATACGATATTGTAATTGCAGATTCATTTTCGTCTTTGTTCATAGATAAAATTCGGTACTATCGACTATATATATTATATGAAGAAAATACTAAGTTCCAGGGGCGCTTATCAGTTTTTCATGGAAAGTTTGTGGAAAACTTCTCGATTTTCTATAGTCGATAGAGAAAGATCATTTTATTTTGTACTAAAAAAGAATCTTGGTAGCAAGTGTATAATTAGAGTAATGTTATTTACGATATGTGTGGTCGCAAAAACCCTTCAGGCCGTAAAACATACAAGTATTTCTAGACCCCAATTCATATTGTTTCTATGTTAACAAGACGAACAAATATCTAGTGTATCCAATATCATATTTCAAGAAAAAATCCTCGACATGCCTTTCGAATATGATCTTACAAAACATTCCGTAACCTTTTTCAAAGAGAAAAATATATTTCTTGTTACTGTTTTTTAAGCAAATATTATCACTTTCATCCGTTTGTTAGAACTTCAACGATATGTACGTTTGCGTATTTCTACAAAAGTTTCGAGTACGTACATATTTGACTAAGGATCTGTTCAAAGGAATGAAAATATACATAAAGTGTTACGTACGTGTTATGTAGAAATCTTTTTTGCTTTGTGCATTTTATAATACAGCAATTGTGTTCGTGGATGTG
The DNA here is from genome assembly GCF_050436995.1 of Anticarsia gemmatalis. Taxonomy (NCBI): domain Eukaryota; kingdom Metazoa; phylum Arthropoda; class Insecta; order Lepidoptera; family Erebidae; genus Anticarsia; species Anticarsia gemmatalis. The sequence continues at coordinate 8,532,811 of NC_134760.1, forward strand.
TACGTAAGTGCTTGGAATAACTGTCTTTGTGTCATGACAGATAAAAAAGTCGAAAGGAGACCGTTTATGAGCTCAATGATACCGTTTTAAGGACATGACTCATTTGCAACCCTAAGTAAGAAACAAATCTTCAAATGTGGAAGAGGTTTGGCTTAAAGTCGATCAGACTGGCCATATAAGCTGGTTTCTGGGTGTTATACTTCATCAATAAAAAGTGATAATTATTTCTAATACACCACGCAATGGACCATTGCTTTGTTTTGAACTGCAAGCACAAAACCGACGACACCGTTTTGCCAGTAAGTTAATATATTTTCAAACTATTTTTTGAAAAAGTTAAAGTATGTGAAGAACACAATTCGTTATCTGGTACTTGTGTGTCTGATTATGTGATATTAAACATACAAATATTACGATTTTTTCTGTGATTATGACGTGTGATGTGTTTGATTACCACACAATTGCGTACAGAATGTACACATAAAACATGTATACGGTTGTAATTAAACATCATATGTGAATTTTGTCAGTAATCACAACTTCCAAATCGGTCAAATCCAAACACAACTAGCCTTATATATGTTACTGTAAAAGCCCGAACTGTGGTAAATCCTAAGATTTTCCGGTAAAACCTAAGATTTACCAACTCTCAATGGTAAAAGTCCGAACAAGCCAGAGTTTAAAAACTATGTTACGATATATAAAAAAATCCTCCTTCATAACTATGTTTATAACTATTTCACGGTATAATTATATACTGTGACATAGTTATAAAGAAGGAATTTTGGGCAAAACGACATGGGTAGGTTAGGTTAGTTATTTTTTTTTAACCACCCAGAAGGAGGAGCCCCGCGAAGCGGGGCTCCGGCGACATCTCGACATCATCAAGTGAATATAGGTAAAAGATCGAAATAAAAGAATTGTTCGGACTTTTACCATTGCGAGTTGGTAAATCTTAGGTTATACCGGAAAATCTTAGGATTTACCACCGTTCGGGCTTTTACAGTAACATATACATACTTAAAATTACCCTATTTCCCCATACGGACAAAAAACATAAAAAAACCTTTGCTTCGTTCGCATTATACACGACGACCACTAGTTACAAGTATGTCTTTCTAAGGTCAATTGTTAAGGTAGATTGGTATTAAATTGAATGCACGATTTTTGAGCCTGTTTTAGAAAATGTTTTTTTTTAATGTCTAGCATAGTCTATAACAATCATCAAACAATCTATAATACGGACCTCAATCTAGTCATTTATTTAAGCCCATAAGAAGGATATATAAATATCCCTTAGTATAATAACAATCGTGACAAGCCATACGTCGCAATGATAAGTGTTGATCTCTTACTCTAAGAAGGCTGCCAAGAAAAACTATATTAATGGTATGATACAATAATTTAGTGTTGGAAATGGCAAATGCCCAAACGATGCTGCCAAAAATTCATTAAGCGAATAAAATTATTAAGGTTCAGAACTAAAATGCAAAAACTAAAACTTGTTTGTTTGTTTCAGAAATTATGAACATTTTTTTGTGTACATCGCTTTGAATTACATCTAAATGTGCTATTTTAATTGTAGTACAAGTAATAAAATACTCTTGACTGAAGATTTTTTTGAAGCTAAACTAGTATTAATTTGTATTAAAGATGTATTTTTTTTATATATTTTTTTATTTTTAATCTTAATACAGAGAAATTACGAATGTTTATTTATCTATACCATTTTAATTTTCTTATTTATTTCTAAGGGACTTAGGACTTCGGTTTCTGCCTACCCCCTGGGATAGGTGTAATTTTATTCATACACAAAATCATGCATTTTTCCCATAGCAGTAGGCAGAGACCAAAAAACGCCACTGAGTATATAGTCCTGTAGATCCTTACAAACTTCCCCTGTCTAATTCACATCCATTCATTCATAATAGACATGATATAATGAAACGCAATAGCTTTAAAGTTATGCTCCCTACGATGTATGAAAATAACATAACATCAATATTTGCTTCATTATATTTAAATACTTTGCTCATTACGACAGCGCCTAAGGGATCGTTCGAACTAAATTACCGTCATCTAACTTAGATAATGATGGAAGAAACCTTTGATCATATCGACGAGTTCTTATATGAGGAGCTTATTTGATAAGTATCGACTAATGATAAGCTGTAGACAATGTGATACTCGTATCCTTGTTATTGAAAGCAATACAAAGAATTCTTGGAAGTTTGTGAATAATAATATTAAAAATACGAAAGTATGATATTATGTTACGATTTTACGGTTCAACCGATTTTGATGAAATTTCCGATTGTATGATGACGAAAACATAGAAAAATATTTTTTTTATAAAATATTTTTTTTCAAGGATTTCGTCATCAAACAATTGGTACGTTTAAAAAAATATTAATTGATACATTGTACTTTAGTAAAACCGTGCGACTAATTTGATTTCTGGTTGTATGTATGTACTTAATTAACCAAGAAATCTTAAAATCTAGATAACATCTGAGCTCAAAATCAGCACTTTTCTACGTTTCTTAAAGGAACCCTTCTTCTTCTTCTTATCGTATGGTTAGTGGTCAACCTAGTATCAAAGTTGTTCAAGCCGCCCGAAGGCCTTTGACGTGGCTTAACGACTGTTATCATAGTAGACAACAACCGGGACCGTCTTTTAACATGCCCTCCGAAGCACAGAGGCGCCCAGTTCAAATACCACTATGCGGTCACCCATCTATGGAATGACCGCGCCAATGGTTGCTTAACCCACAGATCGTTTACCGACCGGTGAGCGCAACTGGCTATGGGCGCGGGCGCCTCAAAAGGAACCCTGAAAATACATAACAGGAAACTAAACTGGGAAAACCCAAAATTAAACGTAATGTGGTCAACAATATAATAAACTGGTCTCACAAACGTCTCAAATGAACTTTGGACTGATCCAAAATAACTTTTGAGTCGGCATTTTGACTTTATAAATAGGTTATTTTATCTTTGAATTTAATGTTGGGTAATCCCTAATTGACGTGTTATTTGATTGCATGGGTACCTACTTACAGACTGCACATTTGGGCTTTGCGCAATGGTTAATGTAAATTGTGGTCTCGAATTTAATCTCAGGCAAATATTTGTTCTTTAGGTACAAGTATCTGCCCTGATTTTGGATATGAACGTCACAACATGTTATTACAATCTAACTTGTGGGCAAAAGCTAGTGCTAATCTTATAAACGCAATACTAATAATAAGATTGTGAGGTTGAATGCATGTTTGTTAACTACTTGTTCACGTAAAAGCTATTGAAAGTATTTCGACTAAATTTGGCTCACAGGTAATTTATAGCTTTGATTACAACATAGAATAACATTTAGTTTAAACCTGAAAAGTGTGCCCACTCGCAAACAAAAGGTAGTTGCATATTTTCGAAGCTTTTTTAAACTTAAAACTTTAATTGTAGGGTGGGAGTTCAATGTACTCCTACTTTATTCTCGCGTCACGTTACACCCAAATTACATCACAAAAACGTCCCATGTGTTACATCTCCACATTGTGACGTACTCCACGTCATGAATAAAAACCGTCTAAACACTTTTAAATGAAGTGGGTGACGCACATCGCGGCACAACCCTACTAACGACCCTACAGATGTAATTACTCGTTGTAAATTTTATGTGATGCGTAAATTTGTCATGTAGGGCTGTCACATTTGATATTGCATTGGGAATTATGTACTAGAAACTTGACGAGTCGTTGTTAGTCATTTATTTAATGCATACTAGTTTTGTATACATTTTCACCCCCTTTTAGTTTCATAGGGGTCGTTTTTTCGAAAAATAAGGGGTTTTTAACTTTGATCAAAATTGTTTCAGTAGTTAAGCTTAAGCCTAACCGACGATAAACAGCCTTTCTATAGTATAACAATGTATTGTGCCTTTTCCTCTGTAAACTGTTATTCAGAGAGTTGGGGCATAAATAAAAGCTTGTAAATTCGATTCGATAAATGCAGAGCAAATAAAGCAATTTGCCTTCAAAAGGTACGATTATTATAATAATAAATTTTAACCTGACATCCCTATGTATTCATTTGTTGGATTTAATTACAACGTAATTCGTGTTTCTGATTGCCATTACGTCTTGTTTTGTTTTAAGATCAATTTTCGACGATGTTAATTCATTTGAACAGATGTTTTCTATAATAAAACAAACTGGGAATATTTATTGAAATGGTAGTATTATGTTTTCGTTTGATTTTGGTTTTTAATTACTTGTTTTTGCGGTTTTGATTATACTTTTTAGGTTTGGAATATTCAAGTTCAAAGACAAAAAAAATGTAAACCGATTTTGATGGTTTCTTGGAAAGAAACTTGGTCTACATTCATGATATTGTCAATGGTCATATTTGATTATTAGGCTTTGGCGCAAAGAGAAACTATGTAATGATTTTCAGATTTATTAAAAATCAAATAGCCCGAGTTGCTTGACTAACACATACTTCTTAACAATAACATATTATAATAAAGAGCCAATTAAATTACAAAGCTAATATATATATCCTCTTGTCAAATAATGATATATGTATCCAAATTATCCTTTAAGAGCTTTTACATAATAGTATTATGATCATCTGATAATAAGTTAATCAATTTATAAGCAGAGCAAAAAGCAAGTCATGTTTCTAAAGCGATATTATCAAATAATTGATGGGAAAACTTAACCACTAAGTGGTGTTTGTGGTTTTAAAGCAGACTTGTTTATGCCTACAATAAATAATACCTATATTTCTGATAGGTATCTAAGAGAAGATTGCTTGATACTTTTTTGTTTGAACAATTGTAATTGATTATATTCTTAATAAAATATAGTTACTATTATATTAATTACTTACTAGCGGTCGTCCTACAACTTTATCCACATGGAATTTAATTTCAGCTTCACTCTTATTAGCTATAGCTTAATGTTATATACCAGAACCAGCGACACACTGTATATATAGATATGAGAGAATTATACCTATGATTTTGGTAAAGAGTAACGAAATCCACTTTGATGTGAACAGTAGTAATATTATTATCGTGCAAAGCCTCGTGCTTTGATCACAGCGCGGCAGCGATGATAGTGGAAAAGACTTGTGTCTTCTATACAGGGCTTGAGTCGGCCTTAATAATATATCGACGCCCCCAAGGAATAAACCGGTATTATACTATTACCGACTTTTTATTGTTATTACATTTTCGGTATCTATGGGTGTGAATACACCTATACAATTTTTTTCAGATTTTTTCTCCCAAAATTTTCAATGATTTCCGTTATGACATGTTTGTTCCATGGATTCTTTTTTATTTTTATTTACGTGAAAAATACCGCTCTACCTTATTACAAATTAAATTATATGCCCAAATTTCGGTAAAGAAATATTACTGTAAAATATTCCCTAAAATCTTCTGGCTAACGCGATTACGGGTTTATTCTCGTAAATTTTTAGGCCGACATTTTCGGTAATACTCTATTACAGTAATCATTTGAGACCTTAAGATATGTATTGGCGTTAACTGGCCCGCGCTCGACGAATCAAGAACATGTCGCTACATGTAATGCACATTACTCACACCGAGACAAATACAGGGCGTACGCGATAACTGTTACAATTATTTACACTTCTATGGTTATTAATTTTTCACCGTAATAAGTCGGTAACTGAATATTACAATCACCCTCTGTAATGTAAAAACACGTTCGATAATTCAGTAAACTTATATTATGTCTATGATTTTTAAGAAATTCACAAGAATAACTCGGTAAGTAAACATTGCTGGAATAATATTAATAAGTGAAGATCCTAATATATCATTACCTTTAAAAGTGTTTGAAACCATTTTCGGTATTATGTATTTTGGCGATTTACTAATCCTGTGTATATACAATAATTTCACAGGTTATGTTTAACTATTAGAAAAAAAATTAGCTTTCCCTCCATATGACAATGTTGTCATAATTACCTTTTATAGAAAAGTTATACCTGAAAAACACTAAAACATTTCTCCTGTAAAATTAGATTTTTGCGATTACCGGTTTATTCCTTGGGGGCGTCGATATTTTTCTTACATTCCTTCCATAATACTTCGCATCTTGAGACGCAGTAAGGTTACATTCTGTGCCTTACATACAATCTATACTTGTATCTAATAATTAATTGCCAGTACGTGACTCGCAAAATAATAGGTTTCATACAATAATATTAATTTATGACTTTCCTTGTTTTTATTTACGAATAAAAAGATATTAAAATAGCTTTTAAAATCTTGCAGGCTTTAATAAGTTCTAAAGAAATATTGGATACATTTTTAGTCTACATGTTATTATGCTTCATTCAAAGGTTGACTGGTAGATAATACTTTGTGTAGTTTTGTATAATAGTCCATTCTCATACATACAGTTTTACTCGATCAAGAGTTTTGTTTGAAGTGATGGGTTAAACGAATAAAAATCATTATGTTATTACACATTCATTTCCTAGTGTTAAAGTACATTTGTCCTAGCGGACCGTGTGTATCTGCACGACAAATAAATATACCAAAGTTCATTATTTATTGTTTGATAATATATTATGTACAAAACATACCTGTAAATAAACCGAAAAACATAATTACTGTTGTAATCAGTTAAGTAAACAACGGTAATTGACCGCAACTCAGTTAAGTTAACCACTGACAAATGATTTGCAAACGATGTACAATAAAATGATTCTACGTATTTGTATAATTATTTAATAACATAACCTTTTGAGGTTATACTTGATATACATACATACATTAATACTCATTTAAATTAATAAGAAATGACAGATTGAATTGTGTAATTAATATTAATAGTTAGTTAGAAATGAAATACGAATAGAGTACATTTTTGAGATTTAATTAAATTATCTTGTTATCGCAGACGCGGGAGACCTAAAAGGAGATGGCGGGATGACCTGGACGCTTTTGAAAAGAACTGGTCGGATCTTGCCGCCGATAGGGTGATTTGGAAGGGAAGAGGGGAGGCCTTTGTCCAGCAGTGGGACATTCAAATAGGCTAAGGAAAAAAAAATAAAAAATCTTGTTATTGAACAAAGAATACCATTCTTTAGTACATTAGTATGACTGTCACCATATTATATTGAGTAGGTATGTAGTCCGTAAAACCCCATCACTGCATTGTACCTACGTACACTGTAATACACATTCCCAAAAAATATGTAAAATGTCATCAAAAACAACATTGTTCTGACCTCCCATTATATTTAACGGAGCGTACGTTGAACCTATTTGCTCTTGCACAAACCACACAGTTAAAAAACCGCAAACCCATGACAATAAAAAGACGAAATTATGTACAACATTAACACAATAATATACATATGTGAATCGGCTGTATACATACAATGAGAACCGCAAATGCATGTTTGGTTTTATGATAAGGTTGTCGTACAAAAGTTTTATCTTTTATTAGCAGACATTCAAAGTATAAAAGAGAAATAGACGTCTTTTTTGTAGCGGGAGATCTAGCAGTCAAAGTTTCAATCTCTAAGTTTTGTGTTCACTGTGGTGCATTCGGTGTTTTAGAACTTTGTCGTAGTTAGAACATACATAAAAGCAGTCAGACCGCAGCAGTGTATGGGGAAGCAGTTGAACGCTGTTATTAAGACATCCGCAGGACTGCAGAACGCAGACCGCCATTCCAGGGAGATAAGTAATGTAGCCTAAAATAATGTAGATTTCAAGGACTTCAACGATCTCGTTCTTAAAATTGTTTATACCTAAATATTTAAGGCATGCAGATTTTCTTAACTGTTTCCTTTACAGTTAGAATCAGTAATAATTGATTTGGAATACACTTTACAACTTCAGAAACTTAGAGGTGAATGTCCAGTGTTTGAACCCAAACTTTCTGCGTAGGAAGTACAATAAGGTTAACTTAATATTTGCTCATAAAATACGACGTTTTGAGGAAATTACATACAAATACGTTTGTATATAAGTTCTTCTAATTTGACAGTAGCTAGCACTGACAAAATTTCTTGAGTATCAAGTACAAGGCTGGTATGAAAAAATGCCGTGTTTTAAAATAACCAGTTTATTAAAACTCCATACGAAGACCAAATACATTTTTTAAACGCCTAATTGTAAGGATTAAGTTATACCCAATCTGAATTAAACTAAGAAAGTTATGTAGGTTGCCAATCTGGATAAATTTTGTTTTTGTTGTTGCTGGGCAGCAAATGATCGTTAGTGACTGACTTGACAATAAAGTTTAGGGTCTGTTAGTTTTCAACTTCAAAATTGGTGGTCAAACAAGCCTACCACAACAATTAGATAAGTCAAATGGCACACCCAACTAGCACACAAGCGCTATAACAAGCTGTACAATGGCCGGTTAAAGGATTTTTATAACGCCTTAGGCTCCTTAGTAAGAAGTATAGTGGTTCTATAAGCGGCTACAGATCTCTTGTAGCGTCAAATAGGCCCATACTGTCCAGCTTATAGCTCGACATTGGATCTACAGTGGTCGTAAATAGTAATTATAATAGTACGTAGTATAGTAGTAATACAGGAGCGCTAAAATAAGATGAAGGTGGTATAATCGCGCTACAAGAGCTTTTTCGCAGCTTCGTGGCGCTTACCAGCTGTTGTACAGAGGTGGTTAGCGCCACGAGCGTTCGAAAAAGCTCTTGCAGCGCGATTATACCACCTTTACCTTATTTTAGCGCTACTGTGTAACGGTTATAAATGCTAACGCTCTAAATTAGTAATATAGTCGGTTTATTATGGTGTAAACTAAATATATTTTTTTAAAATGAATCATCAGTGACAAATGAGGAGACATTTTATTTTTACGGATTGGATTATTAAAATAACAAGTAGTCTATCGCTTTTATTTCTTTGTGTACGTGATATGAAAGTGCGAGTTCAAGTTTGCTGTCAATATATATGTATATTATCGTCAATATTTTCATGCGCCCTCAAAATATTCAGTTTTAAGTGCAAAAATTATATAGATATGTGGATTTGGAAATTGTATTTTGAACATAAATAAGACTTTGAGGGTTACAGATAATTTAATTAGGGTTATAGGTAATAAAAAATGATTTTAATTATGTTAACGTTACCAGGCTATAGATTTATATGATCTTCAAAAGATCGTAATAACCTCAAAAAATATGTTTACCAAATGCTATAATGGCGTCTCGATCAAGCACCTCTCAGAGTTGGTTACATCTGCTCTAGCGCCTTAAGCTGTACAAAGGGTGTTTGCTGTTGTAGACCTCAAGGTTTTGCAGTTGTGGCATAGGAGTGCTTCAATATAACTGTTTTGGTCGCACACCAGCATTTTACTCGTACTTTTAGGGGTCAGTCGTTGAATATTAAAATAGTTTGAAAATCTTTTTTATTTTATTTTATTTTATTTTATTTTATTTTATTTTATTTTATTTTATTTTATTTTATTTTATTTTATTTTATTTTATTTTATTTTATTTTATTTTATTTTATTTTATTTTATTTTATTTTATTTTATTTTATTTTATTTTATTTTATTTTATTTTATTTTATTTTATTTTATTTTATTTTATTTTATTTTATTTTATTTTATTTTATTTTATTTTATTTTATTTTATTTTATTTTATTTTATTTTATTTTATTTTATTTTATTTTATTTTATTTTATTTTATTTTATTTTATTTTATTTTATTTTATTTTATTTTATTTTATTTTATTTTATTTTATTTTATTTTATTTTATTTTATTTTATTTTATTTTATTTATTTTCTAAAAACAGTTGACAGACTGAACCACCACTGCACCTATGTAAATATATTATGATAATAATTTTAAGCTTTAGTATAAAGGTATATTACTCGGTTATAGCGCTTTAGGTGCTTAACATAATTCTGTAATCCCCATGGCTGTAAAAATGTTTCGAATGATACCTTATACATCTATTTGCCGTACAGAAGCCATATAAATATCTGATATAACGCTCAAGGCGCTATTAAAGACCTACGCAACTCTTTTATAGATGAGTAATACACTAGCCCTAAAAAAATCTGTTATAGAACCTAAGGCATTACAAAAAGCTTATTTACGCTCTTGAGCGCTATAAGCGCAACGCATAACTCCGTTTAAACTCCTTTATCTCCTAAAGTCCCCTTATACAGTTAACGGTGTTATAGAAGATTCCATTAACTCAGTTATACTTCCCTAGGCTGTCTAGCGATGCAATTACATGCTCATATATCACTATAAGTCATTAGTTTCCTACTAAACGGCTACTGTCCCGCCTAGCTGTTAAAGGGTTTTTTAAATAGCTAGTATACAACTTATAGAGAATTGTACAGCATTTGAACGACTCTTATGCAACTATCAGGCTGTATAACGACTGTATAAGCAGCTTGTGTGCTAGTTGGGCAGTTATGTAGATGTTCTTAAGTTGTTCAGAAGTTCAAAACGTTGTAGTTAAAATATGTTCCTAGATTTATATCGTAAAATCGTATGTAACGATATCGTACACTCAAAGGTAAAAAATCAAAAGAGTGTACTTATACTAGACTAACAAAAGCTAATATGCAAATATTGAGCAGTCAAATACAAAAATATGAATAGAATATTACATTTTCGAGGGCAATTTTATCAGAGAAAACAAACAAACTACTACTTTTTATTTGTTTCACGGTAATTTTACAATCGCTGTGTTTTTCATGCTCACCAATTAAAAATTCAATTTTTATTTTCATACAAAAAATACTATTTAAAATGGGACAGCTTATATTTATTTTTGCTCGTAACTGTAACATCGGTAAAGTTTGAAATATATTTCAATTCCTCAAAAACTTTTACGCCCTCTCACGTACGAGCTATGCTTCAAATATTCAGAATTTTAAACGTCTCGGAAATACGAGTTCCGTTCTTGGCTACTACGCCTATCCTTCCCGAAATGCTTCTTACGATACATTTGACTTTAGTACAAAATACACGACATTTTGGGTTTAATTCTCCTATTTTTAAAGATCTCTTAATTTTAATTTTGGGTTAGTAAAATTGCTACATTTATTTCTAACAGTACGTCTATTAATTCCGACGTTGAAGGCCGACTTGTATGAAATTTAGTTCACGTATTCGACCTACGACGCATATTTTAATTTCACTCGTAAATACAATTATTTTATGTACAATAAAATAATAAGTAATCAGAATCATTTGTTTATTAAACATAGGTAAAAATTTGAAGTGTTACATTGGTTTTGAGTACACTGTGTTTTGTTTTCAGGACAAATAAATATTTGATGCCATCAAAAACATTCTGTAAAAACCTCAAGTCTCGCCGTAAAAAGTTGTGAGATCTATATAATAACAAGTCGATTAATCTATTTAGTCTCTACTTAAAGGACCTTCTGTCTTAAGTTATTACGTATGTTATTATCATGCCAATTTAAAAAAAATACCTTTTAAACAAATAGACCGACCTGGCCATCGCATGATTTGATTATTAGTATGTATCACACTACACAGCACGACGAGAAGTTAATGCTCCTGAAATGTTCATGGCGAATTTGTGTTTTCTTGCGATGACCAAGTCGATCTATTTGTTTAAAAGGTATTTTTTTTAAATTGGCATGATTATAACATACGTAATAACTTAAGACAGAAGGTCCTTTAAGTAGAGACTAAATAGATTAATCGACTTGTTATTATATAGATCTCACAACTTTTTACGGCGAGACTTGAGGTTTTTACAGAATGTTTTTGATGGCATCTCACTTCTTTTTGTAGAGCAAACATGAGTCCAATTTGTATGGTAAGACGTTTTTTTTCATAATTCAACATATTTTCCTATGGGAATGTTGTTCAGTTTCATGGGCTAAACACCCTTACCCACCCTATACCCCCTCCCGTTATGCCTCATATAGTAGGTACCTATTTACACCTATTTATTTTATTTTCTACAGTAATAATAATTCATTAACTGCAAATGTAACCTTGTAATCTTATACATTTACATGGGATTACAAAGTTATTATTGCAGTTGGTGTATTTAGAAAACTGGACCGAAATTAGAAAATATTAAATTTTTCCCATGATAAAGACACTAAACCCTATTTGTATTCTAAATTTTAAGCTTCTAAGTCTTCTAGAAGTACCTTAGACTTTTGATGATCGGTGAGTCAGTGAGTCAGTGAATCAGTGAATCAGTGAGTGACAAAATTCAAAATTTTAACAAGTTGTCATTCTTAAACTACTGGTTCAAATTGACTGAAATTTTAAATATACCGTGTTTATACAATGACTAATTAGTTGCTGAAAATCCAGGCTTCTTGTTTTATCCACAACGAAATTATAGGGGTGTCAAAAATAGCCCGAATTGCTTCGAGAAAAGGATGTTACGGCCGTGCCGCTTTTTTTTTTGCTCGACTTGCGGGGGCACTTCCGTGCCCCCAGATAAATCATATGTCATCATTCTTGACTCATCTTAGTAAGTTGCAAACATATTTACATCGGCGTAATCTGTAACGGGAAATAAGAAACATTATATTAAATTATTAATATGGATATAACGTAATTATGCTTCTAGGTTTAATACCTAATATCCAATTAGACGAACTAAGTTATAAGAGAATGACGTTAGTTACATATCAATACTACGTATAAAGCGGAAGATTTTTTGTTTGTTTGTGCAAAACTCTGAAAATATAGTACGTGATTTTTACTTTAGGTTCTACTGAGTACAGAGCGTATAACAATATGACATTTCAAAAGGAAAAAATGTCACGAAATATGCTAGAGGTGCTTATTTTGGAACCAAGTAGCGTTTGTCGATAGTCGAGTGGTAGGAAATCGCCCTACTACGTATAGTAAAATAAACTATAATTTTGAGGGAGGGGTTTGGCCATTTGTCCATCCCGCTGGCCGAGCGCGGGTTGGGAACTTTGCATTCCTTCAAGAACTGTGCTAAAAACTCTCAAGCATGTAAGGTAGCATCATCAAGCAAAACTGCGGGACATGTACAGTATACATAACTTATTAAGACTTATCATCGTTCTTAGAATATAATATAGGTCTTATAGGACATAAATGTCAATTGTGGTTTTCCCCATGGGATTTTCCTACAAAAATATAATATAGATACATATAATTAATCTTGTTATAATATAAGTATAATAAAACGTATGCATCATACGTGCAGTTTTATTCCATGACAGTATTAACAAGATATGAACAGAAAAAATTATAACATTGAATAACAAGTCTATTTTATGAGTTTAGCAATTGTGTGTAGCTGTGATTATATACCTTCATGCCTGCTGTACTGCTTTATATAAAGAAACGTATCATTAAAGAAAAATCTCTCACAAAATGCAGGCTTACATCATGATATTATTATGTTGCTTTGATTGAGCTTTTGCCGGTCCTCGATGGTTTGCATGGGAGCCCAATGCTTGCACCACTCGGCTATCACAGCTCTGTCTATTCAATTAAAAATTCAAAAAAATCAAAATCCAATTAAATTGCGTTTGAATAAAACGTTTGAAGATGCGTATTTACATTTTAAGCCTCGCTCTCATTTTGTGGATGATTTCCGATTGGAGTTGGGATTTACCAAGCAATTTATTATTTGGGAACATCACTGTTCAATTGTACTTGTCTTTGAGTGGATTGATATTATAAAGAGGACGCTTTTATTAGGGAGCCGGCGGAATTGTTTACCCGATTGAAATTACATTTTATTGTTTATGATTCGAGGAATAAAAGCTTAGCAAACTGGGTCGGTTTAACAACTTTACAGCTGTTCCCAATAATTAATCTAAGGATAAAGATAGATTTACATAATTTGGTTACTATCCTAGATCTGAAGGAGCGTTTTATTTGTTAACGTTAGTGACTATCGACAATAGAGTAGCTATCGAAAAACCGACAATTGTCAATTTTCATGTAAATAATTTCCCGCAATCAGCGCCCCTTCCCTATTTCACATGACCTATTCAAGTTATTTTAAACTTTAAACGTTCGGTAGGTGATAGTAGCTAGCATTTAAAATCACATTAGTCCGATCTCGATAGGCGTATCAAACTACAGATAAAAACAAATAATCGGCCAAATAAAGCGAAAACAGTCGGTTTTATTAGGCTCATAATCGCACTTATCAATTGGTAAACGGCCAACAAAATACTGCCTCTAATCTTTATTGCAATCTATAGATCACAGTATAAAGTTAAAGGCTCAGCATGCCCGTTTACAATGGTACTCGGTTTGTGACAAGTGGCTTTAAATCAGACACACTGTAGCAATTTCCTGCACTGTGGTATTATATTGCTTTTGGATAGAGACTTTGTTGTTTGTTTTTAGTCCATGTTTTTCTTCTCGTTAGTTGTTAATTCCTTTCGCTAATGAAGTTTATAAACCAATATAAAGATAGGTGACATATTTCGTATACCAACTTTCATAGTTGTACCTATATAATATAAACTTATAAACTTTTGTAGGTCTAGAAATATAAGGTGCATAGCATGTCTGAAACCAAACGAGGTTCTTAATAAAAATATGATAATAATCAAACGATAAAAAGGCGCATGATAGGTAATGTTCTTCTCAAAGGTCAAGAGCGTGGTACCTACATATAACTAGCGAGCATGTACACTACATGTAGACTAAATGTGGATATAGCAATAGAAGTTCTTTGGCCGTATCTTAGGCTAGTATCGCGCTTTAGCTCTGTGCCTACAATGAGAACAAAGCGCAGTTTTATGGATCCATCACTCGTGTTATACCCAATGGTGTTAGCAGAGGAGTTTTAATACTCACATTTCGACCATTTACAGTGTTAGTGACACCCAAGACGGGGCGAGCGAATGTTACATACCGGCAAAAAACAAATTTCGAGCTACTTTTAAAAATATTATTTTATAAATTTTACGAAACAACTATAATATTTTGACCAGCCCGACAATCAAACTTGGGACTTTAAATTCAGTATACGCCAATGCCCTAACCACTAAGGCAAATTTGCAGCATGGTTTTGTGTTTGTAGAAAAAGCTTACAAAATCGACAGAGTAAGTAGAGCCAATATTTATTTTCTTTTTTCACAAGCATATCTAAGTGTATCCATCCGGTGTTAATCTTGATAAAGTAAGCTCCGATACACTAAGCTTATGTGCAGATCGGAGACAAATCCTTTATAGAAACATAATATAAACACTCTTTGATATTCAAGAACACGTATCTCGTAAGATGTAGGATAAAATACTCGTTGTTACATGTTTTTTTCTATTATTAGGTTGAGAAGCAAGTTTGTTTGTTGAAAGGTCAATAATCTGGGTTTGTATACAAATGTGGATGCTTCCATGTTCTAAAGTACCTATAGAGTAGAGCGACATCCAGTACTTATAGTAATATCTTTGAGTTGTATTTCGTTTATTGTATTATCTATGGCCTTCAGCTGCCTGAAATAAATATATAAATAAAATAAATATTATTACACACATACAAAAATCGCGCCAAGAATTGCCTCTTGGTATGATCTTTACAAACCTCCTTTGCTTCATAATGATAGATAATCGGTATTAACACAAAAGTTGTTTTTTCTTACAGTTTGTCTGTATGTCAGTTCTGTTTTGCTTTCACGGCTAAACCGGTGCAGCATGGACATAGTGGAAGATCAAAAAAGCAATTTTCAAAATGTGCCCCTTTAACGACTCAAACAGGGAATGTTTGAGTCGTTAAAGGGTGTGTCGCTCCAGTAACTTCGAAATAAAAGCATTTTAATACTTCAAACACCTGTTAAATTAAGCAATTAATTAGTTTAATGAAATAATAAATTTAAAAAAAATCCTTTTGAAATTAATTTAAGTCAAGTAGACTTGAATTAATTGGTAAAGATATCAAATTAGGAGTTAAGCACTCAACAAACAAGACTCTTTCAATTAACAAGATTCTGCTTGAAGTACGAAATGTTTCAGTCAAGTTTATTATTGCACGTTTGAGTTGAACTAATGTATGTAACTGTTCAAACTTAAATTGCAAACGTTTAGGGCAACCTTTATAAATTCACTAGCTGACTCGCGCAACTTCGCTTGCGTCACATGAGAGAGAATGGGTCATAATTTTCCCCATTTTTGTAATTTTTTTTACTGGTACTCTGTTCCTTTTGGTCGTTGCGTGATGATATATAGTCTATTGGTTTCATCGATAAATGGGCCGTCTAACATTTGAAGACTGAAATAATTTTTCAAATCGGACCAGGTTCTTGAGATTAGTGCGTTCAAACAATCAAACAAACAAACTCTTCAGCTTTATAATATTAGTATAGATAGAGCTGTAAGCAGGTAGTCAAGGGCAGTTATGACGGTAAACCGATTTGAGATTTAAGCTAACGTAAGATTTTCTCAATTTTTCTTATTCATTTCCTTGAACGCTGAATATTTTGATTGATTTTAATTACAAAAATTGGCCATCATCTCAACCGTAAGTACCTGTACGTACTTGTCGATTTAATTGAATAGATTATTAAATAAACTTCCGACTAATGAATTTGCAAAAAACTTATTACCTACCTACTTTATAATAAAGCCTTAAATCTAGAAAGCATTGTTGCATTAACTCTTACTTTCCAGTGCAGTTACGTGTATGACTGATGTAATTGGGTTCGATGAGGAGAAAGTACATCATTATCACTGGATTTACCCACAGAATGAGCTTTCGTAAATCATTTTGGAGTGGCAAATACTGAGTCATAATATGTACAAGGAAATGGCCCAAGATCGCGACAGATTGAGGAGGAGCTCAACTATAAGGACAGTATACGTTTGGAAAATATGTCTTCATTCCTCTAAAAAAAGTAAGTACAAAAACTATTCGGTTAACTTGAAGTTACATGAGAAAGAAAGACCTTGAAAAATCACAAAAAAATAACAATCATAAAAAAGGTAACACATAAATAATACTGCGCTTCTGTTTTAAAGTCACTTTTAATTCTGATAAAAGAACTCTATTATGAAGTTGAATGTCTTTTAGACATGTCATTCGGTTTTAGATATAGATTCCAAGTACTATTTACTGTCAAAGTTAGTACAATAACTTGATGAGCAGCCTAGTTGGTGCAGTAAAAACTATTTTTTTGAAATATTTTAGTTGTCAAGCTCTCAATACCTTACTTTAGAAAGTCACCCTACAGCACGGAGTATAATATCTTGTATAGGGGTGCTATACATAACACAATGACATTGGGTATAGTTCGGCTAGCTATCGACAAATGTTGCATGATAATCTGATTATTGCCCCTACCAGATGCCGCAAGAACAATTTTTTAGGTATAATTTAGATGTCAAGCTGTCAATACCTTACCTAAGAAAGTCCCACTGCACTACGGAGTAAAATATCTTGTATTGGTGCCATAGGGGTGCTATACATAACAAAGAGGGACAGTCAGTACGATTCCCAGTACAATTTATTGAATCGGGCATACCTTGGGGACATGTTATGTAGAAATCTGGACGTCACTGAAGTATTTCGATGAATCCTGGGTGCAAATAGGAAGATACGTGGAACTTGTCAGTTCTATGTAGAACTATGCATTATTTGGTAATGTGAAAAGTCGAAGGGTAACACGTTTACAATTAATGATCAGGGAGCTCTTGGCCGAGTCATAACAGTATAGAACGATCTATCAGGTCAATTGCGCTTGCCGAAGTTGGTCTAAGTGTGGGTGACCGTATTATACGTATCGAGTTCCTCCGTGTTTCGGAAGGCACATTAGATTGTGGGTCACGGCTGTCACTTTCCAAGATATTTGACAGTGTTACCAGTAGTCGGAAGTTTGAAAATCTGACTGCGTATCGTACAAAGGGGTATGTGTGATTAATCCAGGTAAATTTATTGTGGAGGTTCGATAGGCAGCTACTCTATGTAAAATACTGGTATTCAGCTACATTTGGTAAGACTGGAAGCCGACTCCAACATAGTTGGGAGAAAGGCTAGGCTAAATAAGGATTAAAAATCAAGTTATCCAATTGGTGTTAATAAGACGCATACTTAATTAAGAGCGTAGATTCGCAAAAATTCGCAAATTTAACCTTAAGCTTTTTCTAGAATCCCACTAATGAATACGACAATTAACGACAAAATCATTAGGTCATTGACCTACATTTAATATGGTCAAATTATTATTTATAGAACAACACTAATTAATCTAGATTTAAAGTTATAATGTCCTTGAATTATAATGACCCATCATTAAATAAGTCATTAAAATACCGCAAGTAAATTAATTACACCTAATTGTAGTTTGTTTGTTCTTACGCAACTTAGACAAAAAGTTCTTTAACAAAAAACTTGATTTTAATTTATTTAATTGCTGTCTCAATTATCAGATAAGTGTTGTATTTGTTGAGTAAATAATGTGTTTAGAATTTTGTTATTTGAGGCTATTTATTAAAAAAAAATATGAAACATTTTCTGCAATAATTATTTTTAAAGGGATCATATTTTATTACTTTTTATTTAAAAATTACTTTACTTTTATTAATCTTAAGAAAACTTTTGATTGAACGTGTGCCAGCAATTTTCTCAATACTTAAAAAACGCACATTACATTACACTCCTTGAAACTTTTATAAAAAAACCTAATAAATGAAAACAATTCCAAAGAAAGTAATTCCTAAATCATATTTGTTTATTTTTAAAAACATTGAAATGTTTGTTTCCTCCTACTTCATGAAAGTTTCAATTAACGGTTTCAAGAGTTGTCTCATCTCATAACTCAATTCTCGTGTTCTTGTTTCAAATTAAAACTTTTACTTCTCTAAAGTTGTAATTTGCACTAATTTGAAAAGGATTTCGTTGTTCTTTTCCACTTCTGAATTCAAAGTTTGAAATTCACGTTCTAACAATAGAATACTCGAATTGTTTCTTAATTTTAATTCAAATTAAGACCTACTTGAACAATGATACATACTTACTAGTATTTTTTTCTTTTTTGTGTGTTTTCATAATTGCATTTTTAACCGGATCTGTTTTTTGTATGAACATTAAATTGGTTAAGATAATCTTATGCCAATTATGATTTCTTAGGTACACCTGTGACTTGTAATTTGTGGACTTTGCTTTATTTTGTAAAAATGTTTCTTGATTTTCTTTTATTTAATTCCAATAATTGCACAAAATTTTACATTCTCTATATACTGATATTTTAAATGTAAAAGCAATTGATTGTGCTTTGAGACAGCTTTATCTTATACCCGAAGGATTAGGTGTAGGTACGAAATACACCGGTATTTTGCCATTAAAAATATTAATCAAATGTAAGGGAGGGTAAATAGCAATAGACTCGCTATTGCTATTTCCCGGGCAAGTTGCCAATGTGCGCTAGCCATGTATATAAGTTGGAAATAATAAAAGGCAATTACAAAATAGGTAGGCAGTTTACACAATACAGTACCTACAATAATATAACATTTTATCGATGTTCTTAGAATAATCCAATATAATCTGCGTGGGAATAAACATAAATCAGTTGCGTCATGACATCATTGATGTAAACAAAAAGATTATTCCGTCCTTGTTATTTTTTATTGACTAGAAAAAGTAGGATTACGTGAATCCTATTGTCATTTTATTGTAATTGTATTAACCTTTATAGGCTATTGTATATAACTTTATGTATGTCTATGTAGGAAATGGAATTTATTCTCATATTTGAACCAAACCGATTGAATATTTTAAATGGTCGCGACTTGTACACATATTATGCAAAGAACCTTAAACACGTTTGAAAATCTAAAGTTCTGACACCATATTTGTTTTCCCGACTTTCGATCGATTTCAATCGACTGTGGTCACTGACTGAATTCAAGATTGGTTAAATAGAGATTAAGGATTTAAAAGAAGAGATCATTTAAATTGCGGCTCCGTACTTCAAAGGGCACATAAAAATAGTCTTAGGTTTCGTTATTTACGACAGCACCCGTTAAGACAAATATTTTCGCCTTGAACCGTATTTTACAAAGACTTTGAAATATGAAATAAAGAAGCTTTTAGGCAAAATATAAATTTATTAAACAAAATATAAAATTTACATTTTTAATCTCCTACGTCTATTTACAAAAGCAAATTATTAAAAACACAGCTTTTGATAAATTACCCTGTCAGATGCGACTCATGAGGTCTTAACAATTCAGAGTCTTTCCAATTTTACAATAAATTTTCATAAGTACAACATTTTTAATCTAAGAAAATACTTATAAATGCACAGCAATGGCTTGCTTTCAGAGTATAGTAACTTTAAAATTATATAACTAATTTAATAAGAATCTCTTACAATAATATTATCTAATACAAATAACACAGTCACACGATATATTTTTAACGCGCAATAAACGTTAAAAATAATACTGCTTCAATTTAGAATCACAGGTGGGATCACCAAAAACAAAACTGGTTTACGAAAATTCCAAATTCAAATCAGTCTACACCGCCAATATCAAAATTAGCACACGAATACGCTTTTCAAACTTCAGTTTTTTTTTCTTTTTACTTGGAGCCAATGAAAGGGTTAGGTCTTTGCGGCCAGTTGACAGGATTGCGCCTCAAATCTTCATACTGCCTCCAGTTGAGATACCAAAAAGGTCTGCTATCAACTGGCAGCTCATTAATTCTGTTTATAAGATTCGCGTCGCCTCTAGCTTCGATGGGTAAATCTTCATCTTCGCCGAATCTGTTTGATAGAAGATCGGTTTCAACGGCTGGAACTCCGATTGGTCTTAGACCGGCGTAGAATGGCCTTTGAGCCTTTACTACAGCAATTAGGACTGTGAGCGCTAGAATGTACTTGAAGACGGCCATTGTCTGTAAAACGAAGAAAAAAATAGGATTCAATAAAATGCATGTAAGTACATTGTATAGATGTATGTATAGTGTATCTGTAGTCTTGATCTTGGTATTAGAACCGGTTGTTATTGTCTAGTTATCTCGATGTTTACGATCGCAGAAAATTATAGTTGTTTTTGCGCATTTGTTTATAAAAAAAATGTGTATTTATGTATCATATATTCGATTATAATTATCTTTAGAGCTTTTTATTTTCAAATAAATCACTGAATAGTTACCATTTAAAAACGTAATTTTCATTTACAGCTTCCAAAAAATAATCAAAATATTTTGAAACGGACAAGTGACCATAGGAATTTAAAAAAACAGAATCACTGTTCGAGCTCTAAAAAGTTTTCAAATATCAAATCCGAAAAGCACAATAATTATAAACACAAGTTTAAATAAAGTAAAATAAATTCAAACTTCGAATGAACACAAAATATTTACCTTAGTAAAGTACCTAGTTGTAGTAATTCACAAAAAAATTAATAAACAGAATGAATCAATATTGATCGCGGTGTTTGTCAGTTCAATGCTGGTTGTACACTGTGACTTGATACAAACGAACACTGTATTTAAATATGGGATCCCTCGCCGACGCATCATGATATCGGCACAACATAGAGTTCATAAACTTTTAGATGTTACATATTAGTTGCTAGAATTACATACCTAATGCATTTTTTTTTATTAAACCAATATTTTGAAACAACATCTGTTCATTTTCAAAATATTAGAATATAACTTATCGTTTCTTACTTTCCTTGTTTATACATACATCATTCTTGTGATAAAATATTTAGCAATAAATAATATCATAGCCCGACTTCATTTAATTCCAAACTAAGCAGAGTTTGTACTATGGTAACCAAATAACTGTTAAACATACTATATACTATATACTTCTAAATACATAGTTATATTATAGATACATTAACAACCATTAATCCGCTTTCAAAATATAACCAAACTATTTTATCCGTTTTATGTTATGGCTCCGCTTCGTTTTAAGCTGTATTGATTTTCGAAAGTCTAAATTCCACTTTCATTTTTATAGCTCACGTCAATTTGTATAACCATAAAAAATACTCTAATATTTTCAAACAGGATACTGCTTCTAGATATATTTATTAGTCTGTTGTATCAACATCCTTTATAATACGATAAGTGTTACACTTTTCATGGACAAACATGACCAATATCACTGATAACGTTTATTTCCAACAATCACATCGAGTGAATAAATAAATATTTACTTTCAGGCACTTCTAACACATTCTTAAGTCAGCGTAAAAACCCCATTCAGTCCGTCACGCGGGAATACTCGTCTCTCTGAAGAATGACGTCACGAATCAAGTTCGTGCAGTCAGACAGTAACCAAATTAGGTAGAGCTGTGATGATGCGTACAAATGCCTTTTTGCAATCGTTTTTTGAAGGTGGTAGAGGGGAGTGGGAGGTCTTGTTATTTTAGTGGGTTATTGTTATGACGTGTCGAGAAGTATAGCAAGTCACTATGTAACACACCCTCAGTAGGTGTAATAGTACAAAAATAGTTTTGCGTAATATTGTTGATAATAATATGGGTTTTTCTTGTTTATATTTGTAAGTTAACTGTATTTTAATCTTTTTTTAGTGTGAAACTAGTTTAATGTGGTAATATCTCGAAATGTCTTTATTATGCGTATCTAAATTAGATTCGAGGTCAATGTCAAGTGCATAACTAAAGGATATTATTGTAATCAATCATTATTATCGTATAGTAGGTACTTATTTTATTGTGTAGCTTTATGACCTTAAGCTTTTGTATTCCAAGTGTAATATTATTAATATCATAGCAACTTTTATTTGCACTTTCTTTGATATACAGGCAGAATTATTATTTTAGTGAGCGACGAAGATACCAAAAAATCCGTAATAGCCGGGTATTATAAACATTCGAAATCCACGCAGGTTAGTCCAGGATAAGAACTCGAGGTGATATTACTTTTCGAAGTTGTGTGTATTAGAAATAAATATATTTTTTTTACGACGAAGAAACACATCGTCCTTGTATGCCTGGGAGTTTTTAAAGGTGTATAAGATCCCAAGCAAGCATTTTTCCAGCATCTCTCCTTATTCTGGGAGACTCTCGTCCCGCAAAAAGTAGTAACAACAATTAATTAGTAGGGCCATATTTAGTTGATGTAAGAAAAACTAATAACTTGTATCGTATAAAGATTCAAAGAATTAGGCATTATTTTTTTACAAAATGATGCGGACACACGTTATGTTATTCCTCCCGGTGCAGAGGTCCAGGTCACCACGCCGCTACTATTGCGTTCGGAGGTCGTGAGTACGATTCCCACACGGAACAATTATTGTTATTTGTAAATTTCTTCGAATAAACAAAACTTTTCATGTTCATAATATTGTGTGCCATCGGTCTCTGTTGTAGGTACCGTATAGTATATATTCTATGCTAATGCATAAATAATTGAAAAGTCATTTCTATTGCTGTGGAAAAAGTCTTAAACATAAGATATCCGCTATAGAGACATACCGGATTAATGATTAAGTTTCATGATTATAGTGAAACAGTGTTGCGGTGCAGGCAACCTGAATCCGTGTCAAAAGTGGAAGTACCGCGTAAACATGCGGTATGTTGTTATATCTAACTATGAATTCAGCTACAATATCTTTTTTATTAATGCGTAGGTCTGTGACGAAGGCAGTGATTTTGAAATTATTTCAATTAAAAGCTAAGTACTAAATAGATTTTGTTGAAATGCGACTTTAGATAATTTATTATTACCAGTCGCCGAGATTATTGTATATTTGTTCTTTTTGTTCACGAAAATCTTTTGACGTGGAAGTCGATACCTTGTCTTGACACTATGAGGATTTCAAATACTTGTGAAAAGTTTATGAAATAAATCATATTTATATATTTTATATAAAAAAATATGGGTTACTTAAATCATCGAGAAAGAATATACTACTCCGGAAATTATAATAATGGGTAGGAGTATAATTATGTGTTACTGTAAAAGCCCGAACTGTGGTGAATCCTAAGATTTTCCGGCAAAACCTAAGATTTACCAACTCTCAATGGTAAAAGTCCGAATAATTATTTTATTTCGAATTAAAAATTTTACCTCTATTCACTTGATGATGTCGAGATGTCGCCGGAGCCCCGCTTCGCGGGGCTCCTCCTTCTGGGTGGTTTAAAAAAAAATAACCACGAAGGCTAAGGTGCACCTTAGCCTTCTAACCTAACCTACCCATGTCGCTTTGCCCAAAACTCCTCTTTATAATTATGTTACGGTGTATAATTATACGGTAACATAGGTATGAAAAAGGAGTTTTTTATACAGGTACCGTAAGAACATAACATAGTTTTTAAACTCCGGCTTGTTCGGACTTTTACCATTGAGAGTTGGTAAATCTTAGGTTTTACCGGAAAACACATACAGTAACATATGCATTATATCAGTTTCTTATGATTTTGTGATGTTGTTCTTTAATTATTGTGGTTCTTTTTATAAAATTTTTAAAAACTATAACGAGACAAATAAAAGTGTAGGCTTTTAAGTAAAAAATATATTTATTCAATAAAAAATATATTAAACATCTTTCAACTTAAGTACAGGTTTTGACAAGTTACCCTGTAAGATACGACTCATAAGATTTTGACACTTATAAGCCCTCTCAATTTTATCATTATAATACAAATTTATAAAACCAACAGTTACATATATTATGGCATTGGCTTGCTTTAAACCTAACACAGTATATATTAACTAAATATACTTATATTATATTAATAAATTATACAACACGATAGTTTAAAAACAATACTGCTTCAATTTAGAATCACAGGTGGGATCACCAAAAACAAAACTGGTTTACGAAAATTCCAAATTCAAATCAGTCTATGTCGACTTCGTCCATCCGAAAAACAACTGTAGAGTCAAACTCTCAGTTTCAAATTTCAAATTCGTTTAGCATTCTTTTCTATGCAATTTCTTCTTTTTCTAGAATCCGATGAAAGGGTTAGGTCTTTGCGGCCAGGTGACAGGATTGCGTCTCAAATCTTCGTACTGCCTCCAGTTGAGATACCAAAAAGGTCTGCTATCGACCGGCAGCTGATTAATTCTATTTATAAGATTACCGTCGCCTCTAGCTTCGATAGGAAAGTCCTCAGTTTCACCAAATCTGTTGGATAGAAGATCGGCTTCAACAGCTGGAAATCCGATTGGTCTTAGTCCGGCGTAGAACGGCCTTTGAGCGTTTGCGACGACAGCTAAGATTGTGAACGCTAAGATGATCTTGTAGACGGCCATTGTCTGTAAAGAAAGAAAAAAATAAAAAAAACGTAAGTATTTCACTAAAGTGTCGTTTCCTTATAAATAGCACTGCAGTTTTCTTTTACGCGGTACTAATTCAAAAAGCTCCCAGAGGATAAGCAGATGGCAAAATTTATAAATATATTTTTTTTTGTATGTACTTAAATGTAGTTCTTAATTTGTCATGTTAACTGGGCTTAAAACTACTTATATTCATTAAGTTTAAAAAAAAAGCCTGTACAATACAGTACGAAATGAAAATAAAACATAAAAAAATCCATGTCCGAGTTTCAAATCCCAAAACAGCGTTCACATAGAACGAGCTCAAAATTAAACTAACTCAAACTTCTACTACCGTAAAACGGGGTGAATAGAAACAATTTTCAACTTTGTCCTAAAAAATTGTTGCGAATAACTTGTTATTTTTATTGTCGGGTTATTCTATATCATGTCCGGCGCCATGAAGAAAGAGCTAAAACCATATTTGTCGAAAAATATGCATAATTTTACGATATTTCCTTAAAAAAATGGTCAATTTCTATTCACCCAGCGATAGGGGTAAATCGAAACTACCAAAGGGGTGAATGGAAAAACTGTTAGGGCTGCCAAAGACGACTTATCCAACATGCTGAAAAGGGAGGTTGTGTGTTTAAAAATTGAAATAACCGTTGATAATTACACAAGCTAACCCGCGCAACTTCGCTTGCGTCACATAAGAGAGAATGGGTCAAAATTGTCTCCATTTTTGTAACATTTTTCACCCGTACTCTGCTCCTATTGGTAGTAGCGTGATGATTTATAGCCTATAACCTTCCTCGATAAATGGACTATCTAACACTGAACGAATTTTTCAAATCGGACCAGTAGTTCCTGAGATTAGCGCGTTCAAACAAACAAACAAACAAACTCTTCAGCTTTATAACCTAACTAACTTTCATACTATATGCAGTAGTTTGCCGTTATAACTTTGATACAATGATAATTGTGAATTTTAGAACATTAATAACTATTTATTTTTCATTGTTTATGTTAATTTTGTTTACAGTTTTTGACAACCCTATTTATTAATCTCTATTGACCCCTCACTCGTTTCTATTCACCCCTTACGCGTTTCTATTGAACCCTGCTATGTTTCCATTTACCCCATACTGTAGTTCTATTCACCCTTCAAACGATTCTATTCACCCCGTTTACACAAAAAAAATGACTATTTCTGTGATTTAAACATATTTTTTAGGTTTAAAAACGTTTTTTCAATTATCAATATTGTATCTTTATAGATTAATATACACCTAAAGAGATAAACACTTCAAACAACTCATTAGAAAAGAAATCCCACTTTAAATCCAAAGTTTTGGAGGTCGATATTAAGGCATTCGAGGACGGTTGTCTTTGAAGCATTTTTTTGGGTATAAATATCATTTTAAACATTTAAACAATTATGACACCGCAGATAAGTAATATCGACGTGTAATCATTTCAAATTTGAACTAAATTCTTCAACGAGGAGTACTCAAATATTGGCCTTGAAAACTTTCCTGATTTTTTTTCTATTCACCCCGCGAATTCTATTCACCCCGTTTTACGGTACTAATACTATAACTAATATTTACCTTATAGCAAAGTAGTAATTCACGAGCAAAATAATAAGGTGAATGAACCAATGTCAATTTGTTATGAGCACGGTGTTTGTCAGTTCAATGCTGGTTGTACACTGTGACTTGATACAAACGAACACTGTATTTAAATGGCATCCCTCGGCGACGCATCATCGTATCGGTATAACATAGAGTTTATAAACTTTTAGATGTTACAGCGCCCGCTAATGCGAATAATATGACTGATTATTACCTAATTCGTAGTAAAAATTCGTTTGTGGTTTTATTTTCAGTAAGTATTCATTTTTACATTTCTGTCATGAAAAGTTAAATTCATTAATTTGTGATTCCAAATCTTTAATTTATTCTCGAAAGTCGAAATTCTACTTTCGTTTTTATAGAGCAAGTTTGTTATGTACTTCAATAAAACAAACACCAATGTTTCTAATAGCATATTATTTCTAGTTGTTTATGTTATTTTTTGTTAGATCATCCTTATAATATGATAATTCTTGGTCACTTACAAAGTTTATTTCCAATAATCACAATTAAATAAGTATGAAATATTCGCTTTCAGCATTTTCGAACACTTCTAACACATTCTTAAGTTAGCGTAAAAACCCGACACGCGGGAACTCTCGTCTCTCTGAAGAATGACGTCACGAATCAAGTTCGTACACTCAGACAGTAACCAAATTAGGTAGAGCTGTGATGATGCATACAAATGCCTCTTTTGCGTTCGATTTTTAAAGGTGGTAGAGGGGATTGGGAGGTCTTGTTATTTCGGTGGGTTCTTGTTATGACGTGTCGAGAAGTTATAGCAAGTCACTATGTAACACACCCTCAGTAGACGGTGTAATAGTGGGTTTTTTGCCAGTGAAACTGCTGTTGCGTAATATTGGTAGTGATTAGGTCAGTGACCTTATAAAAGTGGGTTTTTTCTTGTTTACTTTTTTTTGTTGTAACTGTATTTTAACCCATATTTAGTTTAAGACTAGGTTATTGAGTCAAAGAACTCTGCAGAATTAGTTCTTTACATATTGCAACTTGATAAACAAATATGATCAGACTAAACTACCAAGAGACTTTAGTAAATTTTCCTCTTAATGGGATTTTCGCAATTCATTGATATAATTCCTCTTATCCAAAAGTGTTAAGAAGAGCAAACTAAGTTCATATTTCAAAGTCCATGTCAAAACAAAAATAAAAAGCGTATTCGTGATTTTTCGAGTCTCGATTCTAAATGTGCGTTTCGATCAAAACAATGACGTCATAATGTTTTGTTCAAAAACCAATTATGTTCATATTTCATGGGGTTTTTGAAGGTCACTGGGCAACGATACAATAGAAAACAGTTGATAAAAAATACTGCATCCGATGTATTGTGTTCCGAATGCCATTCTTTTTTCCTGTATCAATGGAAGCACGCAGTTATGAATCAGCCAAGTTAGCCATTTTATAAACCTGTTTTTACTTTTGGAAAAGTATCGGGTATTCCTATATCCTATAGTATTGTCATGGTAATTTTGTCTGAAAATTCCTATGACACTGCTACACACATTTTGAGAGAAAATATTATTGTTCGTCAAATAGTGTAAAAAAAGGGTCGAAGGCTCTATTTTCATATGAAAATATGATTACCTATATCTTAGTGCATAAGTTTTAATACTTAAGTACAAAAAATATGAGAGTTCAAAACTGGAGTACGCAAAATTACGATAAAACCAGAAAAGACAATTATTGTAAACTGAAACTGGATAGATTTAGAGTTTAAATAAATGTCGAGATTATAGTTCGGAGTACGAAAAATCTAGCGACTATTTAAAAGTTTTAACGCCAAGTGATAATATTCCCAGCCACGCCAAAGTTCTGTATAGTTATCCAGGTCAGGCGTAACCACTGGATATAATTCTATCTTTACGAAGTTGCAGTTCGAGGTTAGTTTTTTACATTTCAATGTGATTCTTTTTGTACTAAAGTTTAAGTAGAAACTGTGATACCATTTTAATATTTCTGTAGATTTTTGTGAATTTGTGCATGTCTATGAAAAGTCTTTGTTATGGAAAAAATGGCTATTCAATGTACTTTGCTTTATGTCTAAAATATATATTGTAGTTTAGACATTTTATTATTATTATTAGAATTATTGTGATCATGTTTTTTTTACTTTTGTTTGCTCGACATTGCGGCCCAGATTACATTGCATATGGTCTTCAGCTACCGTTTCCCATCCTAACACCTGCAAATTAAGTCTAACTACCAAGAATTTCGGAACTTGGCTTATTTCACATTATGATACTAATTATTATAATTTGTATATTCCTATAACTTCCTTACGATAATCTTCTTTAAATGGGATGATAAATAAATTGCAAACATCGTCTGGTGATTATTTAATTATCGTATCATTTCCTGTGGAAGCAATTACTTATAATTTATACAAGAGATTACACTTAGATAAATATTTATTAAGCGTCTATTTATCGACTGGTCGTAGCCCGCGCCGTTAATTAGCGTGTCTGTGTGAAATTATCAGGAAAAATATTAATTTGTAGGTATCACTGAGTAAACAACCAATTCTGCAAAATTATCTAAATAACCAAAAAAATACTGGTTTAAAAGGTTACTCTCTAATAGAAAAAACGATCACGAATAAATTGTTGTTGTATGTTTAAATTACAACCAAAAGGTGTTGCCTTTTGAATGCATATTCAAGAAAAATTTAAATATACTGATGATCGCTGATCAGTGATCAGCTTTTGGAAATCAGTTTTTAGAATAGCCGATTTAAAGTATTTGCTGTTTTTTTTAGAAGCATTTTGAGGTAAATCATAAACATCACATCTTAGTTCGATATTAATAATATCTTATATAATAAAATTAACAATAATATAACAACGCATATGTAATTCATCATTCGGTTACATTAACAAGATGTTCGTGTCCCATTTACCTACCTGTAATAAACTTATAACCTATTTTTCAAACAAGAAACATCCTCCTCAACGATATTAATCATTCAATTAAACCGCAACATCACGATTAAAGAATAAAGGTCAGTTCTTATCTCTAATTTGTATCAGAACAAAGGTTTAATTATTTTCCGATAATAACATTATTTTTAAATTACATTAGTCATACATTAATGACTTGGGAAAACCCAGAATGGATGCTGACATTTTTAATACCTGATTGACTTGATATAAAATGGACTTTGCTTTTATGCTAAAGTCCAATAGTGCATACGAGCAAAAAATACAGAGTTTTTATAATTGAATAATATGAATATTATATTTTTTAAATGTCACTATATGTAAAACACTGGTATTCAGTTGCATCATGTGAGACTGGAAGCCGACTCCATCATAGTTAGAAGAAAGGCTAGACTGATGATGGAGATGATTTTTTTCGATCCTTGCCTTGGTTTAAGTACATGATTCTTGTTCTATTTTTCTATGTATCATCCGTCCTCCTCTATGTAAACGTTGTATGCGATAACTCACGTTTGTGCGCAAGTATATCTTACAGACTCGATTTTTGTCCCGGGTTAAAAAGTGGTACCTATGCTTTATATTTCAAGATATTTTCACAACAGCTTTAAATGTAACTTACAGGTTAATTTTACTTTGACGTATAAGTGTTTATTATATATTATCATTTATATAGTTAAGTACAAAAAATACATTTATTATCCAGTTACTCATTTAATTTTTCCAGTACAATACGCAATGCAGTAATTGTGAAATAAAAATTTGTTGCTTAGCGCATTACAAAAAGGAGAAAAGGGAATATTTTGGCAAGTCTTAAGATACTAAAAGTTTTTAGGACATTATAAATCTACAACTTACTTGGGTCTATGCTAGTAATATATATTATTTAAGATGTGTGGTAGAACAATAAATTATGTATGTATGTATGTATGTTATGTATTTTTGATAAACTTAGGGCTCTTTCAATTTAGACGTTTCGTGTCGTACGGCTGCCGCACGTTAACCGTGCCGCTGGTTATAGCCCGCTGCCGTACCGCTGCGGTACGTTAGCCGTCCGACACCAAACGCCTAAATTGAAAGCGTATCTGACTGCCGTGCGTTTGTATGTTAGTGTTGTTTTAAATTCATGTGACAGCAGTGTAGCCATGGACTCTGACGAAGAAACATTACTGTTAGTGCTCCTGTTAAAAAATATCAAACAGAAACAAAAACGCCGCGCCCGTAAAAGAACACTACCGATGTTTTCATTAACATGTAATTTTGGTGATTTCCATTTTCTTTATCCTAGGTTAAAACAAGACCCAAGCAAATTTTTTAATTACTTAAGAATGTCAAGAGAATGTTTCTACGAATTACTCAATAATTCAATTTCATTTATAAATTCTTCCACGTCTATATCATCCATTTTAAGCAAATAATAAACATGAAAATTCAATGAAATTAGCTGTCACGTTTAGTCACCGCACTATTCAACAGCGAAATGAACACGTGGAGCTTGCGACGTTACCGTCCTGTCGTCGTGCGTTCTCGGTACCGACACCGCACTGTTGCCGCACCGTGCGATTTGTATGAAAACAAATGACCGTCCGTGCACCGTACGACAAACGCACCGTTTCGGCACTGCTGCGGTCCGACACGATACGGCTAAATTGAAAGAGCCCTTATGGAGTATTTTCTCTATAAGTAGTCAAAGTAAATTATAATGAAAAAGTTAATTTCCAAATGGAAATGGCGATATGTTTATAATTATTTTATAGTAACTTTACAAAAATATAAAATGGATAACTGAATTTTACAAGAATACAAAAGGTATCCATGACAAATTACGAGATTTGACACCTTTTTGACAAACAGATACAGAAAAAAAAATTAAGACATATGTATTTCTTCAGTGATTTCATTCGTATTTTTTTTTACAATAATTTGTCAGTACATTTTTTTTTGTATTGAACGTCATTAGTTTACTATACTTTACTATCCTCCACACCTAATAGATCCACGATCAAATTACTAGACACCCAACAGTTCCTTGTACAAAATACTAAGAAATACTATTCTTGGATCCTCATAAGTAA
Organism: Anticarsia gemmatalis; assembly: GCF_050436995.1. Lineage (NCBI taxonomy): Eukaryota > Metazoa > Arthropoda > Insecta > Lepidoptera > Erebidae > Anticarsia > Anticarsia gemmatalis. The sequence goes on from NC_134760.1 coordinate 8,564,695, forward strand.
ACACTCAACACTGAAATGTGCAAAGCTTTTTCCCTGTAGACAAAATCAACAGTCGCAGAAGAAAACTGGCAATAAGGCTCGTAGCTGAAGGGTTAGTGAATTGTTTTACCCCTTTTACGCCTTTACTCCTTTACCCTCTAAATAAAAAGAGTGTGATGTTGGGGACGTTATTGTGTGACCTGATTGTCTTGATGCAACAACCCTGTTTTAAGAATACGTGGGGTTTGTAAAGTGATTTGGTATAAGGGAAAAGGTGCTCTGAGATAAATTTAAGGCTGCTAAATCGGATATGGATAGAGACTGGTGAAACTTCACATCACGTATCAATAAATTTAAAAAAGTGTTAATGTTAATGTAGGAAAATAAAGTGTCGAACAGATATTGTTTATTACTAATGCGATGAATTCGTCGTTTATTAATGCGAGTTTATTATTGTACTATCACTAGCTCGATTCTCTATCACTAAAGACAAACGACAATCGGCGACTTATCGAGTTTGTATGATAGGTGCCTCTAGCGGGCGCCGTAGGAACAATTTTTGCAGTACTATTTAAATGTCAAACTCTCGATACTCAATAATACCCATTGTAGAGTTTAACGTTACTGTTTTGTCTTGCCACAAGTATTAAACACTTTCTATAACGAATCGTCAGTTGAGAAAAAATATTGCACCATACTGACATTCTTTCTGGCAAAATTTACTAAATTGCGAAATGTGGCGACTGAAATTCTATACGAATGACTGTATTAACTTAGGTATGGGGATTTCCAAGTTTGTTAAATAGGTATGTTTTATTGAAGGATCGCACATAAATTATTAATAATTGTTGAAGGCAAGGAAATTATTTATTTATAATCGAACTTCTGATTCATCTCCATCATTTATACATTATGTGGTTAGTGATGCAAAGAGCAATGGCAAACAATGCACTGCAATACATTTGTACTTTAACTTCTTTTTATTAAAATAGTAAAATTTCTGCTGATTATAAACTTCAAAGTAATTTTACAATCTCTCTATTTACTATTGACTTACAGAAACCATTACATTGAAAGAAGAAGATTTATAAATTTAACAGTGTAAACTTATTTTAGCTCGCGACTGTACAATACTGGCAAAGAATATTTCTGGCAGCATTTTCTAAGAAATTGATAAAAAGTGTTTACTAGCTGACCCGCGCAACTTCGCTTGCGTCACATAAGAGAGAATGGGTCAAAATTTTCCCCGTTTCCGAAACATTTTTTACTGGTACTCTGTTCCTATTGGTAGTAGCGTGATGATATATAGCCTATAACCTTCCTCGATAAATGGGCTATCTAACACTGAAAGAATTTTTCAAATCGGAGCAGTAGTTCCTGAGATTAGCGCGTTCAAACAAACAAACAAACAAACTCTTCAGCTTTATAATATTAGTATAGATAAAATATGATAGTTTATTAAACTTTTATAATATTCGGTACATTAGCAAAACATATAGCCTGTCAGAATGCATCCAACTTTTAAAATTAATAGTTTTATTTGAGAGATCACTCACTCAGGCTCACGCTACTGAGTAAAGTACTTTGAAAGTCTAATTTGGATAGAGTTATTGACTTTTTCACGCTTATGATGTATCATAAGCTGTGAAAAGTTTTGAGTACTTGATCGATCATTAATTTTCAAAAAATATTTTTTGTGTATAATTCTGGAAACATATTTCATATTTTTTCGTATAAGCTATAGTTATAAAAAGTACCATTGGCTTAAACGAATAAAGGAGTTATTGGTACAGTCAGCAATTTCACAATTATATGTCTTACGAAACAAGCAAACAAAGACAATGTTTAAATGCACAACAATGTTTTCTGAGAAAGCTTGATAATGCGATTCTAACTACTTGCAGAATCAGCATGAAGACTCGATTGTCATCAAAAGAGAATAAAACCACGGTTTACATATTATGATCTTACTTTAATATACATACATTTCAGAAGTAGATGCAAGGGAAGTTTGTAAGGATTGTCAAGTGCGGCCTATCTCTGCCTACCCCTACAAGAAAAAAATATTTTATTTTCTGTTAGTATCTAGGTCCTTTTATTATATAAATAGCTAGATAAAATAACTCTGCTATGTACCTGCGTTCCAGATGCATAAGATAATGCGTAATAAAGAAATTTGAGCATTCAAAATGTATTACTTAATGCTTTGCCAAATTTCACTAAATCCGTATTGTTGTTCATAATTGTAAGATAACCCTTACCTAAAGAATCTATGAGTAATTGATGCGTTATTGTTATTGATGCGTTAGGCTTATCAGATGTCATTAAAATCGTGCTCAAAAAAGAATAATAGATCATAATTATTACCTATCGACTCAAAACGGGAAAACCCAACATATTACCTACTCAAAATCTGTTTTTTTGTTTAATGACGTCGTACTGACGTATGCCGTATGGTAGCATCGACTTTAATCCCAATTTGTATTACTATCTCGAATGCGGGAACCCCTATCTTTTCCTTGGGAAATAACGATGCAGTTTTAGTGCAAAAATACATCATTTGTTTATCCCAATACGTGTTAAGGTTGCACATTATGACGCGTTGTTATGAATGCGCTTCTATTGGAAATGTCAGAACAGAACTATAAGCAAAATAATGTTCTTTATCAGTAATGGTAGCATATCAAATACTTGTAAAAAAATATAACAAAAAAAAAAAGATATGATTGTAGAATTTGGGAATCTGCAAATAGGTCTATGTTCCACAATCATTACTATAAAATCTATTTTTTATTTTTACTTGATATACCACCAAAGTGATAAAGAACATCTCTTTAAAGATCTGCACTGTGACTATTCTTAAATTTCTCGTCACCCCGAAAAACAAATGACTGTTTTTCTGTTTTCCATGTTAATAGTGAAAAAGAAACGTTAGATAACATTTTCGTGAAATTTAGGGTATCAAAAGATGAACAACGAAATTACATTATTTTCATATTCTAGAATAACTGTTTGACTCAGCTACTAAGCTTAACCGTAAATATACCCATATAGTATTACAAGAATCAATGACATGATTTCATAAGGAAAATTAGTCACGAAATAAAATACAAGTCATGTTATTCTTATCGCGGAACTTAAATATGAGACGCACGGTTGCATCAACGGTATTTCCTTCAATTTGACCTAATTTGGGTTAGAGGTATTGTATCCTACAGATGGTTTCAGGAATTTTATTTTTATTGAAGGTGTTGAACGCTTAATTTTTTTGAGCTGACTTTATAAGGTTGTTAATAAATGTATGTTACGCGTTTTCCACAAGATGAAAACGGTTTTTATATTATTATTTGAGAATTGTAAGTTAGTGTAAATTGACTTATACAGGTTTTTTATGTAGTTATATTTAGTAACGGTTTAAAACTGGGTTCATTTGTGCACAGATGTAAATAACAATTACTAGTAAAACTTATTTATAATCTTCCACGACCTACGCATTAACTTTATCTGTCCATCCTTCCGACACCGTGACGTTATCATAAACGGATTTGATTGATTAAACAAGAAAAATGCAGCGTTATTATTTTATGCACTTCATCAATTTATAATAATCAAAACAAAACCTAAGCTTATCTTATATCTTAAATGCATAGCATATACGAAAAGGTTAAGGAAAAATACCTTTGCACTTTTGAAGATCTTTTGCAGTATTGAAACTTTTAGCGATATATCTTATTTTTCATAGTGAACTATCAAATCTACTAATTACTTTAAGTACTGATTTCCCTGACAGTAATAATTCTCGTTATTCTTTATTATCGATCAATCCCACATCCCACACTTAAGGCAATAAAACTTAAGTGCTTTTATAAAGATTAAAGTCCAGTTAAAATACCTTTCTACTTAAACTAGTATCGAAATGGACAAAAAAACATCGCTACATTATATTAAGACGCCATCCAAACTCAATAATGATGCATCCATAAAGTCCAAGTTAGATTAACGTCTTCTATTCACGGTCAAGGGCAATTTAGTAGTTATCTCGTAAAACGTGTTGCAGTATTCCTATCGTGTATCTTATAGTTTGGCTTCAGAGTTAGCGGGAAGTATTTGCAGGATTTCGAAGAATATGTACCTACTTGAGACATAAAATTGAAACCTTCAGTTGATTTTAAATCTAATGCAAAGAGCCTTGACTTACACATAAACGTCATTCAAAACATCAATAAAGTATCCTGTATTTTCATTAAAAATATGATAAGAATTCTAATTATGGGAAAATCATCTTTCATCTTGAGGACACCTACAGTTACTGTGAATTAGTCGAACTTCAAAAATTCCGGAGATAATGTTTACATTTTTGGCACACAGGTTTAACCTAAAAGCAAATTAGTCATCGCGCATTACCTAAAATGATTTTCCTTAAGGCAAAGATAGGGTTATTAGATAAAGACTTATCGATGCATTAGTACCCTTTATATCGCATTTATTTATATTTCACCTCATCACCCGCCAGCTTAAAAGCCGCAATGTGACAGTCACCAGCGCCACGATATTAAGCGGATATTGCATGCGGTTTCTACATTCGAATCGAACCACAAAACGTGACTTATTGCTTTGTACCACTTCGTACGCTGGCTATTGCATACCAGCTTATTTGCGGTGTCCAGCAAACTCCGCAATGGACAGCAAATATCACGGTACTGACGCATTTCAGGCCAATAATTGAGTTTAGTTTCAGCATGTTTATCGTTTGTCAGTTTATGGATTTATCCCGATATTCTTGATGTTACCTTTCAATTCGAATATCGTAAAATTAGTCTAGTAAATGTTGTTTATTATTATAGTTGTAAATTCATCATCAAACGGTTTTATTGGACGTGATTTGGATATCAAAGGATTCAAGGAACGTATTATTTTGATGAAGCGGCTGCGAACTTTGCTGACGCATTTAGGAAATTATAGTTGGTTTACAGACCGGTTAATTTTGCCCTTACAAATATTATTCTACTCGCTCTTGTCGAAACTTTAATTTGCTGAATAGGGTTTTCTTACTTATTTAGTACCGAAATATTGTAACTATACTTAATAAGCTAAGATATTGTGATGTAGACAGAGATCACGATTATACAATTACTAACATTAATAATTAAATGATTTAGAATTTATTATTCTTCTAATTTATTTTCTGTCTTACATTTCTTCGCAAAGAGGTTTTTATTAACTTATTATTCATATACTAATTTAACCAATATAACTTAAATCATTAAGTTACAGATATCTAGCTAAGTCTAAGTAGACAAGTAACAAAGGAATTTTCATGAATTTCAGTCATAATACATCAAGTTTAATTACATTAATTACGATGCGGTCTACGTTAAGAGACATTAATTACTTTCGGGCCTCGTAGGCTTGGGTTTGAATCCCTGTGACGTACACATTAAAATTCACACAACACGCACGCAGATTTTACTGAAAATAAAATTCTACGAAAACAATTTTCGTATTTGCACCCTCATTTTTTCAAAAGTGACTTACGTCGTTTTAATTTAAGGATTAAACCACGATCATAAATTTAGAGTAGAACAACCCTTGTGTTTGTTGTATGATTTATTAATCATATTTTTTCAAAGAAAAATTGAAAACAAAAAGCATTGATTTAATTTCACCATATACTAATTTGGATCACGATGTCTGTCATTGTTGTAATTAACAGAGAAGAGCCGTAGTCATAAGCTAGTTAATTTTTGATTGAAAATTAATTAATTTCCCTACTTAATTTTGCTAATAGATTCCCAAGTGGTTTATTTAACCCAACTCCAAACGACAAAGGCTCCACTTGTCTACGGGAAGAATATGAGGAGTTATTTTCAGCTATCATTTTTGTTTTATTATCGCATGAAAAGGTCACTTACTCTTTCTTACCTCTCTGTTGTAATGTAATCTGCTGGTTTGCTTCCACAGCCAAAATTTGTTAAATATATTTTGATATTATTATGAATATTTTGTTTTCAATCTAGACGGATTCAAGTTTATATCTAATCGTGCTTTTTAATTCCAAACTAGCGTATGAGCTAGAAGATTCAAAACCGCATTTAAATCGGTTTACTCGATAGGCGCTACGGTGCCACAGACAGGCATACACACAAACAGACAGACTCACTCACAGACAAACTGACACACACACTTATATAATAATATATAGGGTCAAACGTATAACTCGTCTCTTTCGTCAAGTGTTTATAATCTAAATTATCCAAATGAAACAAACTAATTAAGATTCACCTAATTTTCAGCATTTGATCTAGTCATAGAAATATGGCATTTCTAAATGATAATTCATTTTGACTCCGGAAATCTAAGTTAAACCTAAGCTTTGATATTACGGTCGAGTTGTCAGTTCAATTCGAATGTTAGAAGCGAAACTTAAACCATTTCGGTTTGCAGCTGTCTGCGCTAGCTTATTAGATTTGTCTTATAGTTCCGTTCGATATGATTAAATTGAACCAGTGAAGGAGTGGTTGTATAACATTTGAAAAGTAAAGAACTAATAAGGAACTTGATTTGAAAGACATTGCAAGCGGCAAAAAGAGTTTGTGACTTTGTATACACTTTTGAGTAGAGCAAACGTGATTTGGGAAAATAAATAAGAATACACCTTTTGTTTCTGCGGGGGGAAAAATCCCTTCGGATACCCAATTTTCCTGGGGAAGAAATCTTGGGTTATGTGGTGATACCACAAAAAAACCGCCCCGGTAGCCGAAAAACTTCAACTGGGCCCTAAAAAACTTCACCAGTGATACATGACGTGCCTGCTTCTACGGTCTTAGCAGTAGTCTATATGCCCGCTGATCTCGGGATCTCAGTTGTCATTCCTGGGTCAAGCAAACTGTTGCTTCCTGTCAATATTTTTTTAGAGTAAGTTTAAGTAGTAGACCTGAGATTGGGAACACGTCCGGTAATGGCAATAGGCTCAACCGGACGAATGAGATCGACTACGTGAGACTAACATTGTATATGGTTAAACGTGGGTATATATTACCTCTATGCCGATACCTTCGGTTTTTTCAGCCGTGATGATTTGTATGTTTGAAGAACAAATACAATTTGTAGCCACGAAATTTTGATGCTAACATGTGAAGCGGGAACAATTTTTCCTGTGTAGATTCGACAGCGCCTCAATAATATTTTCCGTAGTGTTTCGTGTTACCATTGTTTCCCGACAGACTGAGTAGCAGACAATGCAGCTTAAATCCTACGTCATAACACACGAGCAAAATGTATATCATAGCGGGTGAGGTTGTAGATTTTTTATTTCTATAGCGTTAGTGGTCACCTTTTTTCAAGTTGTTTTAAGCCTTTGACATGGCTGAACGACTGGGACGAGCGACGTTTTTACGTGCTCTTCGAAGCACGGTGATGCCCAATTTTATTATTAATAGGCGGCCATTGACATGATGTTCTATAATATTGAAATATTTTAACTCCGAGCAATAAAATAGAATTTCTTGTCTTTGTTTGTTTGAGATTCAGAAACCTAAAAATGCTTGGTCCGACTATCAATAATTTTGCGGTTACCTGTCAACAAAGTTTTTTTAGGATAAGTCAAAACTATTAATCTAGTCACAGATTTTTTTTTGTTGATTATATGGCCGATGTTTATTGTTCCAAATAAAATGTTTTAAGAGGTAACCGTTTTCAGTAACGGTGTAAATAACAGTTTGATAACAGTTATTTTACCGTCGGCCTGTGAATGTCGCATTGTACACAATGAATCACAATAAAAAGTAAATAGTAACTGTTTTGGGAAACAGTCTAAATATAAATATTTCACAATGGTAGGTTTGACGTGTAAACGTTTTTGTTGCGCTTAATAAGGTTTTTATGGTTCCTAAAAAAATATTTTAGTTTTTCAGTAAAAAGTTTCAGGTCGTTCTGTTTCTTTATACAGGGTGTAAAAGACAGTCTACCGAAAACGAAAAAAAAAAGATTCTAGACACGATTTTGGTGCTTATGGCGCTGAAAATTTTCATCGCTTTTTTCTTGATCTTTCCGAATTTTTATGCGTTTTTTTTTAATTTTTTTGGTATTATTTCGTTAATACTACACAATGCAACATGAATATGAAAAAAAATCCGCCATATTACTGTTTTTCACAAAAAACAGCAATGGATTAAAACAACGTATAAATTTGCTATCAGCTGTTCGGCCAACGACACCGCGCCGGCGGCGGTCGCGACGGTCGACGTCACGCCGCGTACCTACGCGCGCCACACAGATACGATTACACACACAGCCGTCAGCCTCACACTCACTAGTATGCAGCGTTACTTAGTATTTGTTCTATGTTAAAAATGAAAATGACATAATTATCCCGCTCTCCGATAAAAAATACATTCATAAGATTTAAAATGTGTGATATCTTATTATTACACGTACAAATACATACAGAACGACAAAAAATCCTATTGATATTCTTTAGCGCTATAAAAATCTCTAATAAACAATTTAACATGTATTGTCGCTTTGTTCCATTTGTTCTTGCAAAATTTTATTCGATATTTACACGCTCATTCATACTTCATACAAGCGCGGTGCGACTCGAAAAGTAGATGGCCGTACTGACGCGTGACGCCGCGACCGCGCGTGGATGTTACATAGATGGGATACGGCAAAATGGATGCTAAGTAATTCTCCGGGGATTATGAATTATGATAAGTTAGTTTCTCTGATAAGAATATTAATGGATATTGATTGTTATCATTGTTATGTACCTACATTTTTATGGTTTAATTAAATAAACGTTTCGTGTTTATTTTATTTACTTTAATCTGATTTTATGTTATAAATATCAAAGTATTTTAAACTTACATCAATAATGTTTGTAATGTTATTTGGTATTTCAATAAAACTACAATGCAACGAGTAACAACTGTGACAAGTAAAAATAGTAATGCCACAACAATATTTTATTGAATCTAATCTCTCGCTGGGATCCTAACTCGTCGCTCGTCACCAAATCGGCGGCGCTCGCGCGGACGGCGCGGAGGGAGCGGGTGGCGCGGGTGAGGGGCGGCGCGAGTGAGCGGAGAGGCGCCCGCGCCGGCGGCTCTCTTTGAATGATAGTTCGAGCAATTCGCTCGCGGAAGACGGAAGCTCTTCACCGGTGTCATTCGTTATGTCCTATTCGTCGTGTCATGTCATCATGTGTGAACTGTTGTTTATTATTACTTGTTATTGTTCCGGTTTTGAGTTGTTAGTGTTTTTATTGTTATTATTTTTGTTGTTATTGTTTTCGAAGTGCAGTTGTGTTCGTAAATAGGAAGAAATGTTGATGTGTTATGTATGGTGAACCACGTGGAAGTGCACGGCGTAATCTGCACCTGTATGTCCGGATCCAAAGGTACTCAAACTCTCGCCATACACCAAGTAATTGCGTGTTGATAGACATTGATAACAATTTGTTTTAGCACTTTCTTATTATTAGTTACATTTTGCTATTATTGTTTGATTTCACGTAAGCCAAGTAGGTACCTAACCTACCTACTTACAATTTTACTATGAGCTATTGTAACATACGGCCCTACTTACGATACCATAAACGATACATAAGATTGTTGTATAATGATAGCGTTGCATACTAGTGAGCGCATAGACGTGGTGGTACGCGTACGTACCTACGACGCGTCGCGACATGTCGTCGCTCAGCGCGCCGCCGCCGCCAGAAATCTCGTAGGCATGCGCGGAGATACATCGCGTTGTTCACTATACATTGAACGCTCAAAAATGACTAACTCGGGAACCAATCATTTCCGAGAAATACCGTTGGAGTAAATTTCGCGCATACAGTGTCACAAACTTACCAGTAAAGTTTTCGGTTAGCTGTCATTTACACCCTGTATAATATAAAATAGTGATCTTTATTGTTGGTTAATTAACACATTTTTGTCCTTCATGAAACGTAAATACAGAGCTTATTCAAATTCAAATTCAAAATATCCTTAAAAATTTAAAGATGCTGATCATTTATCTTTATATATAATTCTTCTGGAAGTGTGTATGTCACTGAACTTCTCTTAAACGACTGGACCGATTTTGATGAAATTTTTTGTGTATGTTCAAAGGGATCTGAGAATAAATAAATAAATATCATTGGACAACTCATACACGGTCATTTGATTTCAAACTAAGCAGAGCTTGTACTATGGTAACCAAATAACTGATAAACATACTTATATATTTTTAAATACATAAGATAATAATAATACAATACATTTTTTTTAATATATAGATAAATTGACATCCAGGCTGTTGAATGGTTTAGATTCACAATTTTGTCCAATGACAATGTTTTTTTATTGAATTTTTACGGCCAACAACGTTTGCCGGGTCAGCTAGTTTATTTATATAAATCTTACGATAGCTATTCCAAAGCATACTCGCTTGCAATGTGGAATTGACTCTGAGCTCGACGACCTTTAGCACAAGCCTTCTTTACTGTAACAAAATTATCGTATCTAGTAGAGTCTATAGCTACATTCACAGTCTACCCGCAAAATCGATACCACCAAACCAAAATGTATGAAAGCTCTAAGCATTAATTAAAATTTTCTGGAAGCGGCAAGGAGCAGGTGTTACTAAATTTTAATGATGATAAACAGAATATGGCGTATGTTATTCAGATCAAAATTGCTTTCAATATGAAAGGATTTCATGTATACCAACTGATACTGTTGAATTTAACTTGATATTAATTACTGACGAAATGTTGTAGTTATTATTGAATTTGGTCTGAAATGTTACGAGAACTCTATTAATTTTATTATGATATAAACTACTTTCTATTAAGTTTTTCTCATAATTGGTGGAAAGGTGAAAATTTCACGCATTCTCTCTTACTAGACGCAAACGAAGTTGCGCGGGTCAGCTAGTCCAGTATAAATATAGTCAGAAATGTTCAACTAGAAGTTTTTGTAATTATAATACTTCAGAATTTCAGGCCCTAGAGAGTTCGTATCGTAATTTTATAAATAGAATAAATCGATCCGTTTGCAAATGTAACGGGTTCTAAATTAAAAAACTACTTAGAAATTAAAATTAATTAATAAATCAAGTTGAACTTATCTCAATTTTGTTTATGCTTATCTTAATGAGATTTGTTTAGAATTACTTTGTTAAGTATTGTTATTTAATTTGTGTGTATTAATATTTTGTTTTCGATTTGCATGACCATTTGCATTTTTTAAATATAGATTCTTTAGATAACTTTTGAAAAATGTATGAACAAATAAGATAAAGGGTGAATAAAATGTAAAAAATCATATATTACGTGAATCTATCAAATATTGGGCTTAGGTACAAACTTGCTATAAACTTACGGTGCAACAGTATGACTCCACTCTTGTTGTTTTAAGGTTTGCTTTAAAAAAAAGGCTCTATGCATGCTGACGTCTATTTATTTCACAAAAAATATTACATTGTTTGAATACTATATTCTTAAACATCATTATCCTTACTCTTAAAATTGGTACAAATCTTTGGAATATATCGTATCGTATATCTATTTCCACTTAGTATATAAAGCTTCTATATTTACATATATATTACAGCAAATTTTCTTACAATAATAGTCTAATTTTTGGTCTTTTAAACCTGATAATTTACAATACATTATTTTACATTGAAACACTACGTTTATAGTTATTTAATTATGACTAGAAGTTACACATTCGCTGCCAATTTTTATGTTAAAAGAAATTATATTCAAAGTTTGTGTAAATCTTTTTATCGAAAGGTCTTTACTTTATTGGTAAGCAATTATTTATTATTTAGTCAAAAAAGTTCTAAGTAGTTTCACTTATTTTTTCTTTCCCTTGAAATGCCAAAGTTATTATTGTATCAATAGCTTGGGAAATAAATATCGTGTTTAAATATTTACATTTTAAATGCAGTCAATTAATGCCTTTTAAAAATATTAATTTAATAATTACACTGTAATAGTTAATTACAATATTTCATATCCGTAGTAAATAGTAACATAGATTTTTATTTCATTTTATATTTAGTCTTAGAATAAATTTACAATAATCTTAATTCGATACAAAAATATAACGATATTAATTAACATTATGCCAAATGCGTACATCACATAGAACATCTTTTACTAATTTATTTAATTAATTTAATAACGACACTGACAGAATCTGTAAAATAATGTCTGTTCTTCCCAAATAATTTTCACTTGCACATTACTGATACAAACATTATTTATTATTCGTAATTTTCGAACTATATTTTTTGTATTACATTACTTTTTATAAGTTTTTAAAAGTCAATGAAGTTATTTGCGTGTTAAAAATAATGATCACGTGTTCTTACGCTGAAGGAAAACATTCTGATAAAACCTTGCATACCTTATAGTTCTGGAAGAAATGCAAGTCCCCAACCTGCACTTGGCTTACGTAGAAGGCAAGGGTTTTGCCTCGTAATAAACAAGTGATTAAGAAAAAGCACTGTTGCTTATAGTTATTGTATATAGATAGTATATATGGTATATAGTTTGATCATCTTTACATTTACATTTTATTCGCAGTATAACTGTTACTACCATAGGCATTTTCAACAGAAAAATCCATCAACTATCCCCAGTGTTACAGATAAAGCAACGTTTAAAATTCTGTTCTCGACATTTTGGACACTTTTCACGATTTGTTATGACAGAATGATTCCTAACGTTTGTATGTATTCAACTGTATTTATCACACTTTATCAGTAAAATGTCTCTTTTGCAATAATATAATTTACATTCAGATTTGCAGTGAAAGTACTTATTACTTACACTCATCGGCATTGCTAAATATTTGTTTCTCAGAGCAATAATCACAGCAACTGTTTCAAAAGAAAGTTGGATGATTGCTGACATTTATCCATCAGGTAGTTTAGCAGACACTTATCCACGACTCGTTACACTAGCCCAAGTTTTCTTTAATCTTTTACAAATTCTATCAGCATCATCACATATAACACAATCACTTATACGTTACACGTCTTTCAAAACGTAAAGTCAATAGTCTCACTGATATAAAACACTCATTTTCGGTTCTGGAACCGAATTATTACCTATCTATTGATGCATTTGTCATCGATGTCGCCAGTCAGGAAGTCATTTGTGTCCCGAATAGTCATGATGGTGACACCGTCGGTACTGTTTCTTGATATTATGTTGCTCTTCTTCTTAGTACTTCCGTAATCGTAGTTCGATATTACTACGCTCTCTGTCGGGTTCCTGGAAAAGTTGATAAATCATCACCGTTGAAGTAGGAAATGTATTTGTGGAAGGATTTAGCAAAGATAACATATGATTGCTAATCCTTCGACAAATGCAAAGTTTTTTTTCTATTAAGTTGGGCAGAAAAAACGGAGGATCAGAAAGTGTTCAATGCTACATAGGCACATTTTACAACCCCAGATTTAAACACAAGCATTTAATATAAATTTGTTGATCTGATTCGAGCGGTATAAAATTATCAATTAATGCACGTATTACTTCCCTAGAATTAATCCTGCCATCTGATCCTATTTAATTGAATGATTAATTAGGTTTTAGAATTGTCTCCGTTGCATATGTTACGACTATGCTTGTAATTAGACGCCTTAATAAATTAACTAAAAGCTTAACATATTATACAATTTTTGAAACACAAGTTTACTAAAACAAAATTTAACCTTAAGATAGTAACTAAATAACAAGTAGAAAGTTGAAAAGATACAGTTAAATAAATCGTTCTCAGTCGAGTAGCCTGTTGTTTTCCAAGAAAGTGTACATGTTTGAAAAAGGTTTATACCAAGAAGTTTCACCTAATCTTGTTACACATTTTTCGGAATGGATAGTAAGAAAACGTTTTCTACGAACTCGTAAAAAGTATTATTTTCTCATTTAAGTTTCAAGGTATTATATAAAAAAATTGGAAGATTGTAAAGGATTTTTTATGACGAACATTGGACATTAGTCTAAAAGCTAAAAAGAAGTAGCTTTATGTATACATTTAAGTGAATATTTACAATTAACGCTTTAAAAGATCACGGACATCAAATATTCATAAAACCATTACACTGGTCTTTCTTTAAACGAAATATGTTGGAGTCACTGTCCAATCTAACCGGATGCAGGTATCTAAATACTGTACTAGTACTTTACATGAAACGATTGCCTGTCGGACCTTCACAATCCAGTTACCTAGATTATAACACGATAGCCCTCGGTAAGACTGGTAATCAGACTTACAAACATCTTAGTACATGGAACCGTAACACCAATCTACATGACTGTACTACAAAAGCGATAATAATATTACTAAATTCAAGACAGATATTCAGCAAACGATCAGTATTGATTATAACCGTCTATATCGCGAATATTAACCGCTTGATACCGACATAAGTGGTATCTACCACAAGTTAATTACAATACCAATATAACTAAGACTGCGTTAAGACGTCGAATCATGAGCTGCGTGAATAGATTGCATTGTAGTATGTTATACGATCTAATTATATGCTTGAAGTAGGATCGTTTCGCTTTAATATGTATTAGTTCAGAATGAAATTATTATACTGACAAAATGTTATCACTACATAATATATTATCAAATGAAATTCCCTGGCCGGGTCTGTCTGAACTGATTTTTATGCAGTGCTCTCCGATATATTTATCGACCACCAATCTATGGAAGACTATGCGAAGGTTGCTTATCCCACGTCGTATACCAACTAGTAAAACAGTTCCTAGCTATTAGCGATTAGCTCAATAAATTAAAGATGATGTGGCATTTTTATCCGTTACGTACAAAGTTAATAGCAAAGGAAACTTCACGACTTAATACTGTAACTCAATAACTTAGTAGAAAGCCTTGCATGTAAGGTTTGCGGTTGACTGAGATACGCTACATTCAGAATTTAGAACATAAGAGACCTACGGACTTATGCAGCTAACGGTGGTCTGCTTGATACAGCTACTTTTTTTTTTTGAAATACACAGGATTATGAATTATAATCTTGATAATCGTGCATCCCAAGGGTCTACTGAGTAGTTAGACTATAAGACCTCACATTGTTCTATATGCTATAGAAGGATATATCTAAACTATTCAGACAATAACTTACATTTATAGCAGCAGCATGCATTGTATGGCGATGATTTATGTACCACAATACAGCGTTTGACCGCACACTTGTTTAACAATTTGCATATTAGTCGAATAACGTGAGGTAAGGCTGAATACTAGTTCACCAGAGTATGTTGAAAATTACTCTTACTAAAATACACTGTGTTGTATTTTCTTGTCGTGTACTGGTAAGATAAGGTAGAGGTTAAGAAATATTTGTTTGAATTAGAGGCCGTGACGTCTTTTTTGTTCTTATTAGTTATTTTCTCCAATTACATATATTATTATGTTATGTAAACATTAGGGAGAATCTTTTATTCCTAAGCAAAAAGGTTACTTCAGGATTAAATATTTAAGAAATACTTACTTTTTCGTTATGTTGGGACTTGTTAGATTAACTGAAATTTGATGAAGACAAGAACATTTTGCAATCTTTCTAGTTATTAATTTGACCACAAACATTATAGAGGTGAGTCCCGAAAATATTTTTTACTTAATATAAATCTAAATGAATCTCTGTTACTTGAATGAAATCAATATGACAACGTTCAGCAAAATGGTACGATCACTACTCTATTGAAAATTAAACCGTTATTCCGTCAACTAGTTAATCCTCCAAACTGTTTGATTTAAGGCTTTGAAGCGATGCGAGATAACTAGTTACATGTTGATATTGCTTAAACTTCAGTTTACACTATTCGCTAACGAACGACAGCTGTTACTTTGATAAAGGTATCGTTTTCTGTGTATAAAACAAGCGTTACCATTTAGCAGTTTAATAACAATTTGGTAGGTAATTTTTATGCTTTTGTGATTGTAATGAGAGATATTCCCTTTTTAAATATAACAAAATTGTTTATTGCGAGTTCGGGATTGGATCATAAAATGGTACCAGCGCATACGAAAATCTCAAATATACTTGTGAGCTGTAAATAAGGTAAATGCCACCTAAAATACATGTTAGAAATAATCTTAAAAAAATGCAAACTAAATTAAATATTTTCGAATAAAACGCCAATGATTGACGTTGTTTGATTGTCAATTGTTTTGCAATTAGCTTTAAATTACACTGTACGAAAATAAATACTTTCGTCAAAATTTACAATTTCACTCAGTAATTTGTAATTTAACATTTTCATTATTTGCAGTTTTACTTCGCAAACTAATTTTATTGTGCAATTAACCGAAGCCCTTTCATTTGCAATAATGAAAACGTTGACACTACACAGTAAGTGATTGAACGAATTGAATGCTCTCGACTGTCAGCCTTTTATTTCGTCGATACAGAGTATCGGTCCGGCTTTAGGTTCACTTTGATCTGGACAATTAGTGGGACCAATTCATTTAAAGATAACTTTAGAAACATTTTTTGTGTCATAGAAGAATCATGGCAAAATTCACGGATATAATTAAATTTCTTATAGTTCAATGGGAATCACAAAAAGGTTCATGGCTTAGAATTGAAAGTGATATAGGTAGATAGTATGTTAATATATTAAGTGAGAATGAACACAATATTGCAAATTGCAACACGAAAACTAACCGTAAACATAACCAGATTCTAAAAAACTAAATTTTTGAAGGTATTTGTTTGATATTGTTGCATTTGAAATCTCGATATAAACTCATTAATTTGTAGAATGCTATCGTCCAAAGGAGTGTCACCTGAAGTGGCCAATTTCACTCAGAGAAACATTGTACTTAACTAGATTTCATGGTCAATTCCGTTTAACGACAATCAGTTTAGCTATTTTCCAAAATGAAACCGGCAACAAAATCGCAGGTCCTCGGATGAAACTGAGTGTTAATAGCAATAGACGGTCTTTAATTAAGGACCCTGCTATTACAAGTGAAGCTATAGGTATTAGTGACCTTTATATCCCATAGGGAATCCGAAGTGCGCCATTTTATTTGAAGAGGATATTAAAAACATGCTGGGTAGGGAAGAAATATAAGGATCTCTTTTTGTAAAGGTGTAGGTAATGACAATTTTCGAACATGTATTGTTATGTCTTATTCGGGAAGTAGAATGTGTAGTTATAGTAAATAGGTATTCGTTAAACCTTATAGTAAGAGACATTTGTTTTGATTTTAAAAATGCATTTTGATTTACAGTTGGTTTATTTATTACACTAAATAAATGGTTAGTCTTTTTGTAAGATTAAATTAGTAATGTAATATTGTATTGGCCGTTTGGTGATATAATGAGTGAGCAGGAGTTCCTTGCCAGCTCCTTTTATTGGCTCTACCAAAATTCAATCTTAAATAAGAGATTTTTCACACAAAAACATTGAAAACACCGCCTTTCTTAGTCATATTTTCACTTTAAAAATCTTTCAACAATTTATATTTAAGAAAGTATAAAAGCAGTGTTTCAATAAAGCTTCGCTTTTTATTCTAAAAGTATTGTACTGAAAAGAGCAACAGAAAGAATCAATCACTTTAACGCAAACGCTTTCATTGTCAATTTTTCAAATGATTTAACAATAAAGCATGATTTTGTTTCTTTTGAGTGAAAAGCTTTTTTTAATAACTAATGTTTTTTCAGGTCTCCCGTCAATAGTATTTGAAATATGTCACAGCAAACATTTGTAGCAGACGCAAACAGGCTTTGAATTTTACAATAACATTTTTACTTGAAATAATTTTGAATAAAACAAATTATTGAAAAACTTCAAAAACCCTCACACCTTAATATTTTTTCTAACAGTTTTCAAATCTTTTGAAGGCAGGCTTCCTTAGAGTACGACTAAGGCTTAGACGCGACTTCACGAACAATGTTCGAGCAGCTTTCATAAATACAACCTTTAGGATATGGTTGATAATAATATAATTAGCCATAATTATTAAAAGTTATCTGAAACAAAATTCCCTGTAAATCTATACGGGTGGTTTTATCACAAACAGTACTAGACCCAAACTAAAAGGTCGTTGTGATCAAAACTAGTTGAACTACCCTCAAATAATTATCTTAATTACTGTTCGCTAATGTGTGGAACAATTCGAATGAAAGCTGTTTCTAAAACCACGATGAGATAAATTTGTAAAAACATATTATTGAATTTAGTTCATGTTTGCTTATTATTTATTTTCCTGGTTTCTTCAAAAACACAATATTATGTACTTGATGATTGATTATGGTTGAAAATTACTCCATATTATGTAATTGTATTGAATCTAATAATCTTATAACAGAATACTCAGCTTGATATTTTTATTTCCTTATCTAATTATCCACTAAAACCTCTCTTTTATTCCACTTAATCAACAAATTAACATTCGCATTACTCCCACTAACTTCCAGTCCCAAATTAGCGAAAGCACCCATTCCTTTAGAACACGCAGTAAACAACAGACAATGGCTAAATTGTTATACAGAGAGTCATTAACTCAGGCTTATCTTATAACAATTTGCTTGTAGTACGCTATTCGAATACATTAAGACCTGTGTGAGAAAGGTGGGCGAAAAGATTAAGCCTAACACAGACACAACGCGATTGCGGTATGGGTGCGGGCTCGCGCGGTTGTAGTTTGAAGTAGTCTTTTGGACGTCTACATATTATATAAACAAAAGAAATCACACAAAGTAAAAGGTGCAGGGCAGGTGCAGCACTAGGGAGGTTATAATTCCACGTAGCTGTATGGGTGACCACAAACACAAAGCTGGCGCATGACAGGCGTTGGTCGAATGACGCGTTGGAACCGCAATTCTTTAAGCAGTTTAGGTAACTACTGCAGCTAATATAGTACACTAGAGCTGTGTATGAAAACAACAAACCGCGCAGCTAACGCTTTGTAAACGCACCAAGTCGCTCCCGTTATCTATGTTTCACACCTTAGGTCTGTGTGAGAAAGGTGAACGAAAAGATTACTCAAGTAATCTTTTGTGCCGTTTTTCTTTGGAGTTTGTTTAGGTAATGAACGTGGCTTGGAAAGAATTCGCACGAAGTAATATATTTGACGTTTGCCTTGTTTGGTTTTCGTAAGACTTTTTGCTATTTCCTTTATCATCATTGTTATTTTAACAATTTTTCCTGCCAAATTAGATTGGTACAATATAAAACACGATGTTATTGCAATTTACTTTCAAAATCATTCCTGATTCTAAGACGAACATTTCGCTCCTTCAATGCAAAAGGGCCACAACTCAAAAAAAAATGAAAATCGTTTTATTGCAAAAATGACACCTGAACCGACTATATTTTATAGTAAAAAAAAACCCCCATCATTTTTGCTTATATTATGGCTGCACTGACTTACTGCCCTTTTTGCATTAGCTCACTTTGACAGGTAATGTCAGTACAAAACAGCCACTTTGCGAGTTGCGCCCGGAGATTCAACGCAAATGCTCGTCAGTTGCATGAAAAAGTGCCACAATCCAAAATATGTCTGTGTTGGGTGCAAAATTTCAAGTTAATGTGATTATATTTTACAATACAGAACTGCCATATTTTGGAAAACGTCCTTTTTGCATTCTAACTATAGTATTTGTTACCATATTTTGTAATACAAAAGTGCCATATTTCTGAAAACGACCGTTTTGCATTCAAACACTAGTATTTGCTATTATATTTTGTAATATAACAGTAGCATATTTTGAAATACGTCCCTTTTGCATTAAATTATTGTGGAATAAATAATCATTTTTAGCGTGCTAGAATGGGAGGCCAGAAATATGACCGTTTGGTATGATAATAATTTTAGTTTTCGTTACAATTTTAAAAATAAAATAATACATTTTGATGCAGGCAAAGTAAAGAGGCACCCTTTCCTTTCAAATTCCTCTTTCAGGGGCAAGATCCGACCAGTCCTTTTCAAATGCGTCTAGGTCATCCCGTCATCTCCATTTAAGTCTCCCGCGTCTGCTATGACCATCTTCTGGCATCCAGTTGGTAGATATGCGGATCCACCCTTCCGAATGCATATGGATAACTAGCTGACCCGCGCAACTTCGCTTACGTCACGTAAGAGTCATATTTTCCCCGTTCTTGTAACATTTTTTACTGGTACTCTGCTCCTATTGGTCGTAGCGTGATGATATATAGCCTATAGCCTTCCTCGATAAATGGGCTATCTAACACTGAAAGAATTTCAAATCGGACCAGTAGTTTCTGAGATTAGCGCGTTCAAACAAACAAACTCTTCAGCTTTATAATATTAGTATGGATGTGGCCGGCTCAGTTCCATTTCAGCCAGGCGGTCTTCTTCCTTACATCGGCTATGCGAGTTTGGGAGCGCAGTATAGAATTTCGGACGTGATCTGTTCTTTTGATGCATAATATACTATGCTCCATCGCTCTCTGGCTCTTTCTGGTTTTCCGTAAGGGACCATGTTTGGGCAGTATAGGTAAGGACGGGTAGTAGGTATAAACATGTCGACGAGCTTTCGCTTCAGTGACAGTGGAAGGTTACCCTTCATTAGCTCTTTCCTGGACCAGGATCTCTTTCAGGCACTTGTGACACGTTTGTCCAACTCTTTGTCCCGTCGGTTGTTAAAAGAGGTTATCTGGCCCTAGCAAGTGACATAGTCATAGTCTATGACGTGCCCGTCTACCTCGACCCTACGTTTTGTGTTGGTCATAACCTGGGTTTTTGTACGGTTCTTACTCAGACCAATCTGAAGGTTTGCCGTGCTCAGATCTTTGAGCATTGATTCGAGTTCCGATGCCGAAAAAGAGAAGAGGACTATGTCATCTACAAAACAATGGTTTGTTAACTGTTTACCACTTACAACTATGCTTTTGATTGCCATAACACCGCCAGGCTCCTGAAAATTTCTCTGAGGGTGCTGGTAAATAATTTGGGAGATAGCGGGTCTCCCTGTTTCACGCTTGGAATGATATTGTTGTCTATTGCTTTGATGAGTTTGATGTATGAAGGTTTGATTCTACATAGTATCTTTAAGTAGGACTTGGATGGAGTGATGATTCCATGGCGGAATGAGTAATGCTGCCAAAGCTTTGGAATAATCCACGAATGCTAAATATAAAGGCTTATAAAACTCAAAAACCTTTTCTATTATCTTATTTCTTTAATACTCCTGCTGCACTTAGTCTACTGGTCACGTTACCCATTGATTGATGATGATGATTGATGTTTAATTTTACTAAATAATGAAAGTTACGCACAAAGTTGATCTCAATAATTTTACTTACTTAATAAAAAGTTAAGATTTTTTCATTTAGATTGTTTAATACAATGTTTTCCTGGTCTATTCAGTTATGGTTTTACTTAGTAATTATTATTACACTTTTTGATACGGTTTTTTTACCAAAAAAAGTACAATTAACCATTTTTATTTGTAAATCTGTGTTTAATTTTTGACATATTTCACATAATATTGGTTCAAATTTTGAATGCAAAAGGGACTTATATGCTTTTTTCTCTTAATAGGTAACAGCTATTACGAAGTTTATTTTGTAGAAAGATAGAGCTAAAAAATACGCATCTAATGATATATTAACATCTTATATTTAATAAATAAATATATGAAATGTTATAAAAAAACAGTTTCAAAAATTTGTTTTGGCTCTCCTGTAAAATTTATAGTTTTCTATTTGTGGCCCTTTTGTATTCAAGGAGCGATTTGAGCATTCTGCATTACAAGAAGGCTCAGTCAGAAATCAGAATAGCTTTCATAAGAAAAACGGATAGGTATATAATATAACAATATATATATTGGTATATATATTGTTGTAGATATCTTTTCAACTTTCAACATCAACAAAAAACAAAAAAAAAATAACTTACGAACATGAAAGAAGACACTAAAAATATTACTCAAAAAATTATCTTACTATATACTAAAATCCTGTTTAACCCAACCTGTTACATCGATGTCGGTGGGTGCTTCTGAAGGAGGTCTCGCAGACGGCGGTCCTGGACAGTCTGGAGCTGCAGGTGGGGTGCAATGACCCTCGCCGGCAGCAGAGGTAGCGGTTGAAGTGCTGCCTGAAGACGCCGCTCACGCAGTACAGGGCTACTGGGTTCACGCACGAGTTGAGGAAGCTAGGAAGAAAAAAATTGGCAGACTTTATTAATGTGAATTGATTTAACATTAAAATACATAAGACACTATGGAACAGCTGCTAAACAGGTTGTGTATGAACTACATAATTTAATATTTGTATTTTATGTTTTCTGTTCTGACGACGGCCTTACAAATACTTAAATTGAGAAATTTGGCTTTGAATGTATACGTGATTTCAATGTGTTCATATATTATTATTAATGTCTGAGCTATTCGTTTTTCTTTGACGATTCCAGTCACTATTTTAAGTTACCTTTCTTTATAAATTTCGAGAGTATAGAGTGGAATGCAAAATAAATTTACAAAGAAAACCTAAAGGCAAAATAAAGTGCTCATTTCATCACCTGAAACCGTAAAGTCTACTATTTGTGTAAAATGAAAGGGATAATACAATTCGTCTTAAATTTTCATCACGACCTTTCTAAGAACAAGTTAAATTTTCTCATGTATCAAAATCTTAAAGGTCACCGATTTTGACGTCAGCACGTTAAAGGGTATCATTCAAATAATTTGACTTGGCACTTGAATAAAGCTAGGCATTTTGTAAAAAACGAGGCCTACGTAATATTCGAGGTGGAAAGACATTGTCAAGTGGGTCGCAGGAAGCTTTTGTCTAGTCAACTGTATGCGAAGAGGACTTCAGTAAACATCCAGTTTGCGGCCCTTTGTTGACCTGTCTCTCTTTAGAACTGCCTCCAACTTTTTCAAATGTCACATTCTTATTGTTTTCTACGTCATTTAATTTGTAGCCCTGTCCTTTATCAACGTTAATTTGTTTCCCGAAAATTTTGTCAACTTCATTAATTGTCAATTTTCAACTCGCACCCTCGAATAATTAAACTGATTAACTAATTTGAACCGTTTTAATGAAAACTGCAGAAGTTCAAAACAAAATGAAATTGTAATAATGAAGTTTGACATTTAATTTAGAAAATATTTCATTGCTTTCAGTAAACACGTTTGGAATGAGAATTTTTAAATTTAATATCGACACGACTTTTTCTGTCACGTATTAGACGCGTGGCTTGAAAGTTAAGCATGGAGCCTGGAGGCGTATAAAAAAGAAACTTAAATTATACATCACTGGCTTTCAGGTAATGCTTATAGCACGCGTGAATAAAAATCAGAATTATAGATAATAATGAACATTCCACTTGTTGCAGTTTCAGAATGGAACCTGTCATATTTTTATTTTAGACTTTCAGCAATAAAGTTGTGAAAACTGCATATAAAGTGAGGTCGCTTTCAAAGAATTGTGAGGAGATTCAGACAAGACACTAGACAAAAATAAATAAAACTAAAAGGTCTCCTTTGTTACTAAAAAAATAATTCAGCTATGTTTCTTTTTACCACTTTTAAGTACCTATAAGTATAAGGCTAAATTTAAAAAAAAAGTTAATTCAGTAGCTGTCACTTTATCTATTGGTTAAGTTATCCATAACATGTGAATCTGGCCCTTAGTATTTTCTGTTTCTGCTAACTAATAGAACTCTTAAACTAGTAGAACGTTTGCAACTACACAAATTACATTATATAGATAATAGTTTTTCTCAGTCAATAATCTCAATCACAGTAGTGAATAAGAATAGTATTAGAATACATACCTAAGGCAGAATCCCATTATTCTCAAGGCGTGAGTCCAATCATTGTAGTCGGATTGCGCGGTCGGCGAGAGATGAAACCACATCTCGAACGCGTGGTACGGCAAGAAACAAATGAAGAACACTGGAAATAATGTAACTTCGTTAATAAAAGAAAAGTCGATTGTTCGGTGAAAAAATATGAGCAAGTTAGTTAAGACCCCTAATAATTTCAGTTATTAATTTATTTTAACGATATCATAACACTCTACTTAACCTAGGTATTTTATTATCTGGACTATACATAACATTTTTACCTCATTACATTTTAAGGTAACGGATTGGGTAGCGACCAAAATGTAGTAATTTTTTAAATAAAACAGACGTGTATGTGGTAGAAAAGAAACTCCTAAGATGATGATGTAGCTTTGAGATAAATTTATCAAAAATTCACCAACTCAAGATCAACAAAACGTTATTGTCTTAGCAGTCAGTATAATATCAAATAATGAAAAGTCCAAAGTCCTATAATTAATAAATTAAAACGTGTTAAATTAAGCCTCAATTATACTTCAATTCATGTTTTTTGTGAACTAATAACTGACTTAAAACTTAAAGCAATTAGACGAAGAAAAAGTTTTGTAATTGACTTGGCGTCAGATTGGGGTAATCCCACTCATTAAAATGTTTTGCCTTTCAACTGTTTCTACGAGAATTTAGTCTTTAGTTTGTTTATGGCTATGTTGTTTACTATCTTATTTGTATTAAAAAAACAACGTCAACAATTTAAATGCTTGGCTTCGACAACATTATACTGATTATCACATGGTAGAATGTTGACAGGGTATTCTGGAGACGTTCGCTAAGGTATTGAACCTTCAACATTGCAGTGCATACCATATCTAGCCATAATGTACATATAACGTGTATTAGAATCAGAGCTTAAGTAGGTACTTAATCATATGAATGGTTTTCAGCATTTGGAGAATATTAACATAAATCAACCAATATCGATTTAATCATGATTGAACTAAGGAGACCGATCAAAAGGAACTAAGAAGAAGCTACGAACGACCTCTGATAATATCCATACTTAGTGTGAAAATTACCTGGATCAAGTCTGGATAATTTAAACGCAAAACCGCTTAAACTTAGTACCGAGTCTTAGCTCAGTAACTATGTAAATAAAATTTTGAGCAACCAACCACCTAAGTTTTCACCGTAAATAGAAAATTTATGTATCAACGTACAGTTTTAAATGAATAAAAGTTTCGAGGTATCGTTTTGGTTCTGAGATTGATGGTAAACTTTCTGATGGGTTACAGTTAAATAAAAAAATTACCTCCAATTCTAAATTAGGGAAGAGAGTATATTGCAAGAGTCAAGACTACAAATCTTTAAATTCCTTTGTTTAAAGATTTGCATCAAGAATGATACAACAAAAAAGAAATAGAAGTAATAATAATACTTAATGAATTCGAATTAATTTCGAGCATACTTGTATAATTTTATTATTTTTTCCAATGGCGAATAGAGCTAAAATATGGTCTAAGACTGACTAAGACACTCCCAGAGAAAACTAGATTTGCTTTAAACTCGACGAACTTAATCAGAACTAAATTGAAGGACTTGCAAAAGCAACATTTCAAAACTAAACTGAACGAAGTCGCGGTCGAGAGTTAGTTTTACATAAACCCGATTGCTCATTATCTTGAAATGAGAGATTCCTAGAAGCGCAATTATGATACTTTAATCCAAGCTTAGCATTAAGTTCAGAAAGACTACAATGGATGTGAAATATTGCTGGCTCTTAGACTATAGTAATAACTGAATCTTTTGCGCTCATTGGGGCCAATTATTTGTTGGATTGAAGCTGTGTTTTGTTTTCTTTTCTTTTGTACTCGAATGTAACATGGAAAAATATTAGTGCTTCCTGTATAGCGGAAGAAGAGTTAGTTATACTAGCGGCGAAATGATTAGGTATCAGTCATGAAGATGACCTTAACAAAGAATGAATTTAATGAGTTCCAAATACATATAAGCTTTTTTCTACTTTGTGAGATTTAATGATCTTTCCTTAAAAGATGAAAATCACGTGAAGTAACTCTTGAAAGCGTTTACGTGTTTAGTTTTTTTTCGCAGCAATAGATCTTTTGCCTACAAAATATAAAAGTGAGTGACGTATTGGCAACTTAAGATTATTTTTTGTAATAACTAAGACTGGTTCTGGTAATATAGAAGGGATATTGGTTACAGAAGTATTTCTGCTTAAATAAATGGGATGTCAACATCGGACCAATAAATTCTTGTTTCTTGATAATATTGGCTTATTGCCAGGTGGTACTTACGGAATAAGCTACCAATGTTATATGTGCACTCAGAGATACAATTTTATGGATATTTGGATCTTCGAGTGTGGGATAATAGTTTAAGTTCAAGTTATTCTAGTAGGCAGTAGTTACGGTAAGTAGTAAAGATTTTAGAAACGGTTCACGATGAGGTAAACGGTTTATACATTTTAAGGCTTTACATTTGTTATGTAAATCGGATTGATCGATCGATTGATTGTAAATCGGATAGTCTAGATGAACGACTTAACCTAATAAATTATTTTGGAAATAATAATTATATTCAGTTAATGTTTTATACTATCATCTTTTAAACAGTCTAGCGATTACCCGGAATGAAAATTGCTAAACTTAATAATTATTAAACGAATAGAAAGCACAATTACCATTCAAAATAAGGTTCAATTTTGTAATGTTTTAATGACACTAGTTAAAGTAAACGATTCTCAACAATTTGATCCTCTACATAGTTGGAATATTGTTCAAAGCCCAAGAATTATAGAAGTATTTACTAGTTAAACGTACTAAGAAATTGACAATTGAATTCTGTGAATACTTTGAGAGTAATTGAGCGGGGCTTAAGAGGTTTCTACGAGTCATTAATATTAAGCTTTAACGGTATTGAGATGATAAAATTGATTATTGAGGTATTTGATAAATTAAGAACCTTATATAAGTATAGAAATCCACTTCATGTTGGCCTAAATTTAGAAATTCTTGGTTGTATTATGGTTTGGTAGATTTCCGTACTTGTGGAAGGAAAGACCAATACAGACTTTCGTATATATTTATTTAAAGAACGAATAACCGCTGAATTTCTGATCTGCAAAAGTATTTCTGATAAAAACACGCAAAAGTGACGAAGACATAATGTTGATCAAGAGTTGCTCAAAGTTGAGTCGAAGGAAATTTCTGCATTTTGGAAAATTAATGGAATTTCTCTATCATAAAACTTCGAAAATCCTTTGGTTTAAGAAAATGTGCACTTTGACAAAAATACTAAATTATTCATGAATGACGACTTCAATTAATACGTAAAGACCGAACACACATAAATAGTGCGTATTCATATAATTGAAATGTTAAAGAAGACATTTGCCATAGATATTTAGAAGTAGTACTTTATACAATCTAGAATGAGGTCACCCCTCAAATAAACTACTAGAAATAACATGTTAGTAGAAGAACGGCGTCACACAGGGCTGTATAATTACACCCTTTGTAGTTAAATTATAGGTTTAATTTATAGTGTGCTGTGAATGTCAACATACTGTATGAATAGGTGACCTTATTACGTCTTAAATTATAAGTTTTCTTTGTTTTATAGAACGTTTCTTTTAAAATGACTTTTATAAGAGGTGTACAATGCAAAGGTTTTTTTTACTACAGCGAAATATTATTTTATACTGAAGAATATTGTATTGTGGTTGTACTTTGTATATTAAATAGAAGCTTAAGTTTATGTATGATTTTAACAAACTTAACTCTTTTTAAATGAGCGCGTAACTAACTAAACTTATACTATGTCAAAATAATTTTGTGGATAGATTCTGTCATTAATGTCTAGTTTCAAAATGTTTATTGTGTACTTTAGTCCGTGAATTGTATGTTATTATTTAAATTCCTACAGACAGTTTAAAATTGTCTTTAACATATATATTTAAAACAGAAAGACTTCATTCTAAACTGTTACCGTGGCGCAGTGGTTCGATCGTCAGGAGGCCGTGAGTTCGATTTCCACAAGGAACAATTATTTGTGCAATACACAAATTGGTGTTTCGTGTCCGGTTGTACTGTGTGTCTGTTATAACTATGTTTGTAAAAGTCCTCGCGACACAAAAGCACTTCTTAGTACGAGAGTTGTCTTTCAAAAAATGGAAGAAAAAAACAAAATAAATATACCAAAGGTTTTCACATTACTACATATATTTCCACGTACCTATCACGAACACCAGTACCATACAAGCAACAGACTTCCTAGCCTGCGCCTGGGCTTCTCCTTGTCCGCCGTGCAACGCTCCCGGCATCTCTCTAGTACTGGCTAGCAATCGCTGCGCCATTAGCGAGTAAAAAAAAGCTATCACCAGCAATGGAAGTCCGTAGTACACTAGCGCTTTGGCTAGCGTCATCCATCTGAAAGGGAAATTCGAATTAGGAATTGGTTTGAATATGAAATTACTAGGACACTCGGAGTATGTATAGGTCAAGAGCTAGTAACCTGCAATCTCCTTATTAATCTTGATGTTTCGGATTAAATGTTGATGTTTTGGAATTAAGTAATTTACCCTCGGTTTCTGATTTAATTAAGCGGTAGTTAAATGTACTCAGAATCCGGGCATTAGTTATATTTTACTGACAAAGAATCTGAGTTTAACTAAAGTAAGGAAGATATCAACCTTAACAGTAAAAAACATGCCTTTGTTGTAACAAAATAAAAACACATTTTACAAAATATGATTGATCGTTGGCTTAACAAATTCTATTGTTTTTACTCATAGATCACATCGTATGAATGTCACATCGATACAAATTGCACTGCAGTAAATTCTTCCTTAATCCGTGATAAATCTATGCAAATTGCCACGTAGATATTGAAGTAAATCTGTTTACCTCAGTTTATTTGGCGATCTATGTCCCGAAGTGCAAATAGAGGGCTAACACAACATTGTAGAGTTGAATTTACATCCACTATGTGCATAATGCGTTGACAGATGAGGCTGAATAAATTATGCCATACCATTGCTTTCAACGTTTGAAATTTCAATGCAGTACGTTTATCGAGTTAGTTCTTAAAAAGTAAAGTGTAATTTGCTTGTTGAAGTTTGAATGACTTTCAGGCGAAACGTTTTTTATTTTTATAAAAGTGAGTCACTTTGCCTCTGTGGCGCAATGCCAAAGCGACTGCCGTACAAAACGTCTCGGGT
Source organism: Anticarsia gemmatalis (assembly GCF_050436995.1). Taxonomy (NCBI): domain Eukaryota; kingdom Metazoa; phylum Arthropoda; class Insecta; order Lepidoptera; family Erebidae; genus Anticarsia; species Anticarsia gemmatalis. Next base: position 8,593,717 of record NC_134760.1, read on the forward strand.
TCGATTTCTATCGGGCAAAGTGCTATTACTTTTGAGTATATCAGGTGTGATGTTATGTATGTATGTAGAGTGAACAACAACAAAAAAAGGAGGTTTTTAAGTTAGAATTAAAACAACAAAAATTTATACACCTATTTTTCTTACATTCAGTGTAAAAGCATTCGATAGAAAGTTGAAAGCTAAAATTAAACAGAGCCCCAAAAAGTAAAAATAAAATCGTAAAAATAAGATTTCGGGTTCATAAAGAAAAGCACTGTTGAATTTTAATAAGCGGCGCTTGATAATTATTTCTATACTGACATAAAGCCTGTTAATACCTTTTGGAACTACGTCTACCTGACAATCCCTTAACCCTTTATAAGCCTCTAAATCTGCTGAAAATACGCAATTTTATTACATAACAACCTTTTGATACACCCACTAGCTACGAATATTATTTTTTGTAAGCATTTTGTAGGCGTTGAAATTTTGGGTCTAATGTGAAATGGATATGGCAGGTATTACGTCTATGAAACGCTAAATCTACGGGTATTTTGTACATGACTAAAGTACTTTATAGACTAGATTTTTCGATACTCTAAAATTCGGTATTTTAAAATATATGTTCTCTTACATTAGGCAAATTTTTGACCCTTATGCAGGCTTTAGTATATTTATGATTCAAGATTCTATACGAAAGATCAGACGTTTAGATTGTTGGCTAGTCAAAAAAAGTCGATCAAAATTATTTTGTAATATTATTTGTCTCACTATTGTTTGTACAACGAAATGTATTGTTTTCTTCATTTCATTTTGCAAACGAGTGAAAGAAATAAGTCCTGAAACATACTTATTTATAACGAGTATATTATAAGAATATATAAACATATATTATTATAATATACTCGTTATAAATAAGGAAGTAAATATGTACTAAAATCGAATTTACAAATCTTCCATCTCTATAAGAGTATCATGCGGTTTCATCAAGCTTCCTACCACAAATTCAACCAAAATATCAAATAATTAATGAATTTCACAGCTAAATTATTTAGTACGTATCCTGCGGTTACGTGTTCATGTAATTAAGTACAAATTCTCATATACTTATGCTACATCTGTTATGAACGATCAGTCAATACGTACATCAATCAAACCTGTCAAGTTTGCTTGAACATTATTTTTGGTCAATATTTTTCTAGTAGTTAGGTATTGGAATTGAGTTTGGTGTTAGTGATTAATCAAGACTAGTTGTGTTGGTATTTCGTTTGTTAGGAATACGATTTGGTGTATTTCGGTAATTGTGTTATGATGAACTTAGCGAGACGAAAATAGAATGTTGACTCTTGGAATTCATAAATAGGTACAAAGTAATAGTACTTTCTATAGTAATTGTACGGGTTGATGACCGTACATACGCTGACTCAGCTCATACGCCGACCCAGCTCATACGCCTACTCAGCATTTACGCCAGACGCAGTAACAACCTGCGTCACTTAATATTGTGCAATACCGTCTATATTAATGAGAAATTATGTAATAATTAGCGAGTACCTCTTAACTTTACGCAGTGAAAACTATCAAGGGAAGACTAGCTACCGTTATTTATTGTAACTTTACTCTTTAACTTTAACTTAATATACAGTTTTTAACTTTGTGGCTATCTTTCTATTAGTGCTCCTAAACTTAACTTAACTCTACTTTACTTTACTATTAGTGCAAGTGTGTGAAGCTAACTGGCCCACACAGTAATAATAAGAAACTTCTTCGTTATGTTTTTCCATTGATTTTGTCAATCAATCAATTTTATCCTAAAATGTAATATGACCAAATACTATTTCAGAATTTCTGACTTAACTATTTGATGATGACATGCTACATGCTTCAAAACATCTCTACCTTTTCTCTACTCAATCGTAATACCTCTTTTTACAAACCACAATTGTACCGATTCAGTAAACATTAATTTCACGTGTCAATAAGCAGCTCATCAGCGTAGACACAAAGCACATACTGATAGCAATCTCTAAACAAAGTTGACCCGAACCCCTAATCGTATTAGCACATTCATACGAGGCGCATAAAATTGCTCAAATATCTTTATCAGGCGCTCGCGTTGTCGGTCAAAACCAATCATGTGCATCACACGCGAAAATCAACCTTAAAAATACACGTTACGCTTCAAATTTGTTTGCCTTTATGTAAAGTTTACACCACCCGGTTTTTGTTTCATTAACAATGTGCTACAAAGCAAAATTAACTGTGTTTTACTAAAAATAGAGTGGAAAATTACTTGGGATAGTTTTCCCAGCCTGTTGGGTAAGGAGTGCAGTATACTATGGTGACGTTGGGCCTTATTGTCAGTGTCACGGTGTTGGAGAATACTGCCGCCGGAGCCGCGAAGATAAGCGCCGCTGCCCATATGAATGTAGCGCAGACTAGCGGCAACTTGCGGAGCTGTAACAAAGTTTCAAGTTAGAACAGAATATTATACTTAGTACTATTACTTAGAGAAGTTATCCGTCTTACAAAAGATATCACTTGCCTTAGCGGTAAACAAAATATGTGGAATTCTCCTATATGAAGAATGCCTAGTATTTATTTCAACAGTTCTTATAGAAATGCAAAGACTCCAACGCGCACTTGATAATCATGGTGGATTCAAACTCAACCTCTTTCTCATTTTGGAAGCAGAAATTTGCCCAGAGATGTGATTTTCTACAACTATCGACTATGGACAACCAATTAGCTACCGAAAAAGTATGTATGAAAATTAATTATGACCTCTAGCTGACGCATCTTACCCTAGGCACTCGATAGTATAGACTGAAGAGAATTACGCTACTGTAAGAGATAGTAATGGGTTTAAATTATCCATATGGTAGTATCAATCTAAATCGCAATCACTGCAAGTCCGAAGTGTGTCAGTTGTCTGACATGAGATCCAAGTTCTACCGACAGAAAGAGATAAACTACAACTTTGTATGGCGCTATCTCATTCTAACAGTAGAACTTCGATTGCTTTAGCATGTATGTTGGCAGTTGCTCATAATAGTTGGAGGACTGTTGAACTGTGAACTAGTTAGTAGGTGTTTGTTTGCTGATGTTAAGGTGTTCTAACGACTGTTTGCTTTGTGGTCTCTGGGAACTAATGCAGTTTGTTTTGTAGCCTTGTCTGGTTTTTATTGAAGTTGATGTTAATGTTAGCAAAGACTAGTTTTTGTGCTGTTAATTTACCAGGTTTTTTTTGTAGAAAAAAAGCGTAGTGGATGCAGTTAATTACTTTTTGTAACAGGAGTTCTTGGATAAAATAAATTATAATTTATATAGACCATAATTTTAAGGACATACGTAGATTCTTCTACATCAGAAGAAAACATTAATGGTAGTCAAATTCTTATATCGCGGGCATTAAAGTAATTTTTCGTTGTAGTGGAAGTAGAGAAATCGGGAAACATAATCTTTGTGAAAATCCAATAAGTACTATTTTTATTTAGCTCTCAAATTGAATGTTATAAATAGAAAAATAAATAAACGTCTATCTCCGAGCCTGTGTAGGTAAGTGTAATTCAATCGGTTTTCACCGGCCGGATCGGGTGACACAAATGAATACCCTGAGACGACACGTTTCAGTAGAAATATAGAAGCAGTGATTCACAGCCTATGGTCTGTACAACTAAGCTTAACTAAGCTTCTGGTAGCTCGTTTCAACACTATCGACTACCGACAACCGGTTTGTCATCGAGAAATGTTGTATGAAAATCTAATCAGTGCTTCTAACGGACGTGGTAAGAACTATTTTGGCAGAACATTCTAAATGTCAAACTGACAAATTGGATACTTGACGGTACCTACCGTACAGAATCGCGCTACTGTACCGCAAATCTGTATAGTCTGTATGGTCGAGTACCGAGAGTTTGACATTTTAAATGTACCTACTTACTGCCAAATTAGTTCTAACTCTCGATTTTTGTGTAATAATGTAAAATATAATAAGTATTAATAGATAGCCGGTGGTCGGTAGTCGATAGGAGTGGAGAATCCAGCTACTGATACTTAATCATAAGCCATAAAACTGGTTTAATCTCTAAAATAGTGAAAAGTTGAACAGTCTCGAGGTAACAACACCGATATAATATTCATAGAACGAGGTATAGTGCGTGTTTTAATCAACAAGATCCTTGTTAATAGTTGATAGTACTCTCACGTTTGTGGTTTATTATAATAAATATTATACCTAGTTGTATGAATTTTAGACTTTAACAAATGATACCTAGTTAGATTTCACGATATCTGCTAGTAGTTACTAAGGCAAACAATAAAAGTGTATTTGATGTAGACTACCGTATTTTAATGAACCCATTAACGTCCAATTGCTGGGATTTGAGTCCACCACTAGTCAAGGGCGGGGATGCATATCCTCGAGAACTGTTTTTTTTTCTGTTACTTCTGTTTGTTCTTTCATCTCTTTTATATATGGAAATTCCCAACTTTCACACAAACTTACCATAGACTTGGTTATAATGTGTATTTACCATAATAATATCTTTCGAGTATTTACAGTCCATCAACTTTCTTGTTAAATATCCTTACATTAAAGTTTAAAACTATTTAACTTGAAACATATTTCACAAAATCCCGACAAAGTGATATTTCAAACACGCTATCCATTGCTCGTTGTACAACGCAATCTATCACTTACGAAGCACGTACATCGGACACCGATAATAAAATACGTATTTCCTCACCTGTAGCCTTCTAAAAGGGTTTACGATGGCACAGTATCGTTCAGCTGAGAGAGCAGTGAGAGTGAATACGGATACTCCTATGGACACGTCCTTCCCTGCTTCCGATATTCTGCAGATCAGTTCACCCCAAGGCCATGATTCGAGTGTGTAGATGATTGATACGAATGGCACGCATATCAGGATGACCAGAAGATCTGCTAATGCTAGGGAAAAGATGTACCTGTGGAAAATAAATGTGTGTTAATCTGAGGTTTATAGAAATTTATAAGTTTCATTGTTTGAAGCGTGAATGGTTTGTTAATATACTACGATGTTTTGAAAGAATACAGCAAATACATTGCTGATTTGAGAATCGCTTTCCAGAAAAGCAAACAAAATTCCGTTTCTGTCGTTTCTTTTTAATTTCTTGAACAGAGTATAGGCTTAAAAATATTTATTTACTTTATGTGTATTTTTTTTTAACAAGGTATAAAAATAAACTGTAGCTTTATAAAAAAACAATGTTTTACCCTTTATCTATACCAAGTACATATTTGACCTGAATATTTAAAACGAAATTGTAGGTAAAGATCGTTAGATTGCCTCAGGCATAAAAGAAACAAGCATTTGGCAATCTACAAAATTTAAAAAGGTTTAAATTAATCAGCTATATTTATGAATAGTATAATAGCGAATGATTCTATTTCTGTGTGAATGTAGCTCAATTAGGCCGAAACTGCTGAATGGATTTTGATGAAATTTAGAACGCAGTTTATAAATTGATATTGATTGTACCTAAACTAGTTATATAGTTTGGTGTAAATTAACCTAGATGTAAGACACATTGTACAATTGTTTGTTTTCCCTAATATAGTAAAATAAAATAAAAAATAATGAATTGGCTTAGAACATATTTTAACGCCGGGTTTTTTTTTTCACGCGAACGAATTGGCGGGTAAAAGATACTTGAATTATAATTAGTTTTTAAGATTATTAAATTAAAGGTCATAAATCTCTCAAAACAAGGGCAACTATCTAGAACATTCCCAAAGTTTTCAAGCCGTCGAGTTTCAACTGTTAGAAGTATGCTAATTTTGGAATCTGTGATAAAATATTCTAGGGTCTAGCCTCTGTGATTGTGGGACGCTTTTATTAATATTTCAGTACGGTACCTATAGTCCTACGACTTTCTACTCTCGGTATGTTCAATTTATCAACATACATCGTTATTATTTTATCTGTATATTACCAAAACAAAGTGCATCAAAAAGGTCATCTCTAAAAGCCCGCGAGTCAATGATGTTATAAATTCTGAGTTGTACTTAACTCCGCCAGGTGCAAATTTCACAAACAATACTCTATCTACTAAATCGTTGGATTACATTATTTGTCTAGGCTACGAATTAAAATTAGGTACTAAAAATCGTTCAGTCAATATTACTATCTAGTACGATATCAATCAAGTCTTAAAGCCGTTGGTAAAACGAGATTTAACGGCTTATCGCTATTACAAACCAATCGTCTGAACTTGATTGTAGAATTTGATTTGAGGCCCGATTTCAAGAAATTTGTATTTTTATCACCTTGTCACCTAAAAGCCTGTCTCTTTTGAGAACACAGATAAGTATTACTTTTACTTTTTAACAGAATCTTACTCTGACAGTTTCAGATTGCAAATTGGTAACGTATAGAGTACCTATTATATGTCTATAGGCTCTCTTTGTATTGCGTGGGACTTGTAATTGGCGAAACGTGGTTTGGCATACACTTTTACTTAGGCCTACTGTTATAACAGGAGTATTGATATGTAAGTGCATATGCCACGATGATTAAGCGGAATGCCGCAGGTACATCTGGCCTGGACCCACAAATGGTGGGTCCATTGTTAGGAGTTAAGGTGCAGGACACACAAATTTGAAAAGAAAGAGGGGAGGCCTCTGCACACACACATAAAGTGCTTCAAAAAAGGCATCTTTAACGCAAAGAGGAGCTTCCACATGTATGATATTTGTTTAATATAACCACAGATTGTTGTAAATGTCACAAAAAGGAAATTCTTCAAACATTCTCGTGGGACAACCAAACTAAAATACACGTCGTAAAGAATGCCTTTGGCTAAGAGAAAATTACAGACAAAAAGTATAGTGGGAATGCAAAAACATAGGAAACGTGTTTCGGGGGAAATATGGCTTCTGGCAAAGACATCTTACGACAGCAATTGACTTGTTTCCGAAGCGGATTTATCGCAATATTCTCCTTGTATTTTACTAGAGAGAATATAAAATAATAGAAAAATTGTTTACAGCTACTGCTGTTGAGGGACGAAAAGATTTTTCTTTTTATAAAAGGCAATTGATACAGGGATAGCCAAATGGTTTATTTAAACTTAAGTCACCTACACAAGCGACTTTTGAAGCTATGTGTGTATTATTTTCATTGGCCGTCTATAGGTGACAGTGAAGACTATTTATAAAAGTTGTTACACTGTACTGCCGACCTCAGTTGGACAACACGAATTCGAAATAATTATCACTTGCTTCATAGTGAAAGAAATCATTAGAAAGAAACCTTACTAAACTGAGACCTACATCAGAATGGAAAACTAGTAAAATGTGAGAGGTAAAATATGTAATGTATGGGATGTTTCATCATACAATGCATCATGTTTTAACAGAGTTAGGAGCATAAAGCACATACTGTGTACCAGGATTACAGTTTTGAAAACACGTTCTATGTTTACTAGTTGTTCAGCTTTGAGCGATGACTGAAGTTAACATTTATTATCATGTTGCATTAAGCTATGATACTGATGAACCATATTTATGTTACTTTAAGGAAATGTTCATATTGAATATCTTATTCAAATTTTGAAGCTTCTAATGCTTTGTTTTGATAATAATGTATGCTCATCGTGTAGTACACGTTTGAATTTTCATGGAAATCATCAAATATAACCTAGGGCGCTTATACATTTTGCTTGTTAAATATTCTCGATAGGAACCTGATAGTTGTTGGTGAAAGCATAAAATTGGCATTTCCGAGTTATTTACGAGTATTCTGTTTACGTTGTGATTAATTAAATAAATAAATATCTCTGGAAAACTGACACACTGCAATTTAATTCCCAACTAAAAATATTTATTCCACAGACTTTTTGCAAATTAGTTAGTCGACAATTATTACGATTGTTGCTCTAACAAGTATGTAAAGCTTTAAATCATTTCCATAACCAATTTGAGTACCGCTTAGAACCTTAGTTAAAGAATAACAAAACAAAATAAGTCTACTTACGTATTAGGTGCATTCCTCATGCCCCTATGCCGTACATACACGATGACCAGTGTTCCATTCCCCAGTACCCCTACTATAAAGATAATAGCAAACAACACTGGCACGAGGTACGTTTCTAAGCGCTCCTCGTACGGTGTGTAGTCGTCTGTGGAGTTGTCATCGGTGAAGGAAGCTAGGGTCGAGTTCTGTGGTGATGAATACATGGTGATCTGTGGACAAAGAAAAATGTGTTTAAGCATAGAATTGTATAATTGTGTTTAGGATTTAAAGTGGTAGTAGCCCAAAGGCAATAGCTTCCTTTACATACACACTCTATCGCACATTCTTAGGAGCATACAGGATTACGCGTGGGAAAGCAACGCGGTCGCCGCTCGCGATTTTCTTCGCGGTCTTGACAGATGAGCGCGGTGCGTAGTCTTTTCTTTCCCTTTACTCGCGCGCTCTTTCACCCGCGATTGTTGTTTTATGCGCGATAGAGTGTGTGTGTGTAAAGGGAGCTAATGAGCTAAAGTCTGAGACCAATGAAAACTACAGCAAAATTTTCTACGTTCGGTACTATCGTAGCTTTCGAAAATCTTAGTAACTGGGAAAAATATAGTTCTTGCGTAATACAAGAGACTCTATTATGAATATAGCCGTTTTATATAAAGTTTAGGTAATCTTAGGTCATGTCGTGTGACTTGATATATTTAGGAGGTCGTCAGTTCGAAACCTATCCCCATAAACCCACCCCTGCTCTATACTGAAAGAACAAGCTTATCTTTCAAAAGTGTGCATTTTAATTAATAATAAGTTATCGCAGTTAAAACGGATTTTTAGAGAATAAATTCCTGCCATTTTAATGATATATACTTTTCAAGTTATAATATCAGAGGGAATGTACAGTGATTTCAAAAAGTAATACACGAACATTCTGTAATATAGCCGAATGTTGAGCGGTAAATTAAAAAACTTATTACAGGAAAATATCATATTTTGCTCCTTTCTAACTTAAATGAGATTCTGATATAAATGAAATGTAAGTAATAAACCAAATTATACGTATCATATTTGGCAATAAGTGGATTCAAGTTCAAAAATATATGTTCGGTTACATTCTAACGATTATACGACGATTGATACTTTCATATACTATATACATATAAGAAAGTGTCAAAACAACGACCATTATAATGCTTTCTTATACTATATACATACATATAAGAAAGTATCGAAACAACGACCATATCATGCAAAATGCAGGTAAATTAATTTTTATGACATCATCGTACTGCTTACACAACCAATTTCTAAAAATTACTTCACATAAAATACCTCTTAATATGCGATATAAAGTGCAGATTAATTTTCCAATAAAGATTCATATTCGCCAGTTTGCTAGTGCCGGAAAAGCGTGCTTTTGTAACTTAATTTAATAAGACTTTTACTACCTACATAATTAACCTGGTAGATAAGACCACAGCCTCTCCTGAATAAGAGCACTGTTAGCCGAATGGTTTAAGTTACACCTCCCACGCAAGTGGTTATAGAGGGTTCGTACCCGAGGCAATACACCAATGACTTTTCAGAATTATGTTCGTATTAAAAATAATGATCACTTGTTCCAACGGTGAAGAAAAACATCGTGATGCAATTATGCATGCCTGAGAGTTCTTCAGAACAGTTCATGAAGGTACGCAAAGTCCCCAACCCGCACTTTGCCAGTGTGGTGGACTTAAACCTTACACAACAGCTTGGCTTAATCCTTTCCATAGTACGGGAGGAGACCTTTGCCCAGCAGTGGGACATTAATGGGCTAAATTTATTTATATTTACGTTATTTATCTTCTGATTAATACAAACTCACATAAAACGTCCTGTTTCCAATGTAATTCAGTGTTAACTGAGAAACTTCTAACTTTGCTCAGAGGAAGCACTTACATCCTAACTAAAATAGCTCTTCCGCTGTCAGGATAATATAATACATGCTTTTAGCATTGTTCGGTGAACTAATATGATTGTATGCGTGTATAAGCAATCTTCTAGAAATCAAGATGCTTGCAAATAATTACAACAAAATTATATAAAACTAGCTGATCCGCGCAACTTCGCTTGCGTCACATAAGAGAGAAAAGATCAAAATTTTCCCCGTTTTTGTAACATTTTTTACTTGTACTCCGCTCCTATTGGTCGTAGCGTGATGATATTTAGCCTATAGCCTTCCTCGATAAATGGGCTATCTAACACTGAAATAATTTTTCAAATTGAACTCTTCAGCTTTATAATATTAGTAAGTATAGATAATAAGGGAAAGCAAACTTAGTGACTAACGAATCATTTAAAAATAACTCCTATTTTATAATCCCTTGACAAAACAAACAAAAAATTGAATAACACGGACTAAATTGCACGAGCGTCAACTCGTATTCAAAATGAATATGCGCATTCAGACCGCAGTAATCTTCACGGGGCGTGCAAACCAAAACTTTAATTAAACTAAAAATATTATAGTCTGACAATTTAGTAGAGAACTTTGGCAGCATTTATCTATATTAACATGATAAGTTCTGTGTATTTTCAGAATCTTCTTCCAGTCTAATGGTTAGTGGTCAACCTAGTGTCAAAGTTGTTTAAGCTGCCCGGAGGCCTTTGACGTCGCTTTTCGATTATTATCTTTATTGACAACAACCGGGACCAACATTTTCGTGCTCGAAGCACGGAGAAGCCCAGTTCAAATACCACTATGCGGTCACCCATCTATGGAATAACCGCGCAAAGGTTTGCTTGACACACAGACCGTTTACTGACCGGTGAGTGCTACTGGGTATTGAATAAAGTCGCTATATCAAACCGACCACGATCAGCTGCAAGCCTTTGTATTATTGATGTCCTTCAGCTTTTTGTGTACCTCCCTCAGCGGCAAACGCTGCATACAAGGCTTTCTACTGAGTTGTTGGACTATAGTGAAACAAAACATCAAAAGTCTAGACAAAATTTTCATCGTGCATTTAAAATGAGTTGAGCTTGTTATGCGATGGCACATAGAGACACTAGGGACAGTGGTAGTAGCATTTGGACTGAGGTACTATTGTTTACGTAAATCAGTTGAACAAAATTTTGTAGACTCATTATGTGAACCACTACTAATTGTTTTGGTGAGTTTTTCGAAAGCAACACGAATTTTTGTCGTGACATTTTATTTTAATTAATATGGAATCTTTTGTCTTGTTATTTTTATTACAAAAACTGTTATGTTTTTGTCCGTTTGCAAATAAAATTTTACAAAAAATACAATATACTGACTATTTCAAATACTTTGTAAAAAATTTTTGAAATAAAGGATATTTTGAATTTGAATTGAAATGTGAAACAAACATTTCCTTACAAAATTATTTTTGCAATAGATTTCCTAGACCTAGTTATAAATATGGATTCGTGAACTGATTTCAAAATTATTAACCCATACATTTATCCTTGCAGATATGGGAATATTATTCATGACGGTATGGTCCCAAAACCCCACACTTATGTAAAACGCTCGACAAAGGTCAAGTGCAAATACTTGGATACCATAGCATATAAAAGGTTCTCAAATAGGACTCGATCATACCGCAGTTTGTAAATTAAATGTGTAGGAAAATTATAACCTGAAAAAGATTACGTCTTTCAAAAAAATATAAAAAATCATAATTTATACTATCGGCAACCGAATAACTGTCGTGAAATATGTGAAACCATGATCACCGTTTTCCGCAAGAACTATTTTTATCAAGTTTAAATGACGTATTCTCTCATCTCAATAGAATTGAATGTGGGATTTCGCGCTTCAAACCATAACTTGAATTCGAAATTGTATCATTTGCATAAAATTCGTATTATATCCCGTACTGCAATACAATTTTACACACAACACGTATAACAACGTTTAATATCAATATGTATCTCAAAGATTTAATTGTAGCTAGTGGTGACTAGCTACAATTATTTTCATTTCTTAGATTAGGGAGCTGGTTTCCTATTATTATCCACAATTGACAATTGGCTAGTTAAGAATTTTGTTTGTAAATTTGAGTAGCATCTCTAGCGAGTTTCATAGAAACTGATTTTGCAGTACATTTTAAATATCAAACTCTCGATACTCGTAAAGTGTAAGGTAGAAAATTGCGCGATTGATGATGAAAAATAAATGCTGCAAATAAAACGCCACTCTGGATCGACCTTAACACGCATTGAATACCCAGTACTCAAGCGATGGAAACGCACAAATACATATAATACCATCAAACATCTCATGTCATTCCACGCGAGTCAATACGACGCCCACTCCAGGATCTATGGCGTAGAGCTCTGAACGTGGGAGAATCGATTAGTACGTATGACAAAATAGATGTGCAGTGTTAAGGGAATGTGGAAATAAGTGGGTGGTAGGAAAATGCTAATAATAAATTGAATGTGGAAAAGGCAGGATTTTTCTCGATAGATAGAAGGCCGACTGAAATGTGAAAGCAGTGGGAAAAGATTTCCATCTGTAGAATTTATTAGCACAGTGTACATAATAGTATATTTTTTGCTTGTTTTAAAATAGTGATAAAAATCAAAAGAAAAACATTTACTTACTAATTTAGGTCAAATGTGTGTAATGTAACACTTAAGATAGTCGTTACAATTACTGAATCTTCAATTAGCTCGGAGGTAGAGCCTTATGAGAATTGTATTATGATATTGGTAGTATCTATGTAAATTCAGGTGTCAACCTTGTAAAATCATGGTTCTACCGTCATACATAATATTGCGGTACAAATATTCTAAGTGTCTGTATTTTGAGTAGTCAGTAAATAGGGTTTTCATTGGTAAAAATGAACCGAGTCAATCGAGATCGAGAACGAGACCTTCAAATACATCAAGTATGTAACCCTAAGTACCTAATATACTGCGTTTCATAAAAGTCAACTCAATGAAAAAAGTAATTCGACGTTATGAGTTTTTGCGCCCTCTAGCTATTTTCGAAAGAATTATAAGTGACAACCACTTAGTCATCATAAAAATTTACTTTGCGAGGCAACATTCCCTAAGGTCTGAAATTATGTGGTAATACACCAAGCATTTTTACTTAATAAAACTCTTGCATAAGAGTCATAACTTGTTAAAATGTTCATTACTAGCTGGTATATTTAAAATTTTGCGTTATTGTTGTTACATGATTAGTCGGTTAAGCAAGGTAAGTAACCTTAAAGCGGACTATCCATAGATGGGTGGCCGCATGGAAGTATTCGAGCTGAGTATTTCTATGTACTGATCTGGTACCATTTAAAATTACAGTCGTAATCCACGTCTAGTCAATGATTTTTACAGTAATAAAGACTTTATGGACATAAATACTGTAATTACGGTTTGGTATAAAAATGTTTTGGTAGGAAAAAAAAGGTATAATTTAGGAGGATAATTTAAACCATATAATTTAGACATGTAAACGAAAAATACGGCTATAAAACGGGAAATAAACGCTGAATAAGTTATACGAAAGCAGATTACAATATTACTCGATATAATAAAATTATTACCAGCAAAAAAAAGACAGTAATGGTTCGATATCATACATAATAGAACATCCAAAAACCAATTTACATAACTTTAAAGTTTTTATTTCTTGTTTTAAATGAAACACTGTTTTGGATTCAATTTCACAAAAAAGAGCGATGTATGAAACGCGAGCCTTATTTGCATGTGCAGCCAGTTTTCAGCTGACCAAAGTTGACATCATTTCATAGTACGCTTGCATAAAAATAAATAAAACGTTGCGTGAATTTAAAGTGCTGTATGCATAAACTTTTGATAATGTCTGTCTATATTTTTGAGAGCATAGCATTTTCTGATTGCTCTGTTCGGACACAGAAAATTCTTATAATTTATTGTTACCTGATGTTCGGAGCAAATAAATAAGAAGAATCATTGTCTTTAATCTCTACTCATGGAACGAGGCAGAGATTAAAAAGGTATATAATTTTGATTAGTTATACTTATACTAGCATTACAAGTAGTAATGTAGGTATCATAAAATAAAATCAATGCCAAACTAAATCAGATAACTGACTAGGGAATTGCAACAATAACAAATACACAGGAAAAAACAAGTCAAACAGACTTCAGTCGATAAAAAAGCAATACTTTTGTTACGACTGGACGTAAATCAAACAAAGCCCTTGTACTCTCTCATACCTATATTAAACTCGAAAGATCGACTTTCCATAGTAGGGGTAAGATATGATTAATCACACTCGGTGTCACGTAACATGTTTGGTAAAACAATGAAATTGTACCTTTAATTCTCGAAGCACGATAACAAACAAATTAGTTAACTCGGTATAATTAAATGAGTTCTCATTTTAGATAAAATTACTAAAACAATGGATAGATCTTGTTTTACAATTAAAACTATTCGCTTAATTTGAATTGTTTTACTACTCTTTTGTGTTGAATATTAGTTTATTTGAGTAGACATTTTATCATTTGTAATTATGTTGCCCTATATTCGACAGTGTTACGAACAATTATATATTTTAGTGACTAATGATCATGAGTGTTTAGAATCTACAACTCACATGCATAGATAATATCACGCCTGTTATATGCGAAGGTGCAGGTAGAGGTGAATAGTCCACAAACTCGATATTCTTATTAACTCAAATCAGCGATATCCTCGATATGGTATCATATTATGTGAATGATGCGGAAATTTGTAGAGATCTTAGCAAGGCGTAATCTTTGTGTCTCTGCTTACCGGACTCCTAGGTGAAAAACGGTTTAATGTGTGTATTATAATAATTAGTAGGAATCTGCTGTACATTTAATGCATGCACAATTGATTTTATTGCCGTACTTCATTATTGAAAAAGTATAATAAATATTGTCTGTCATATACTGTATTCCTTTGATTGAATATCCGAACCTGTTCTGGCTTTGTTTACTAACAGCAACAGTTTGCGATCCTAACAGTATCTCTATCTGAATTTATTCAGCGCATCAAAAATATTTTTTATAGATTTTGAAGTGAATGGTTTTGATCCGTTTCGATTTTGTTTTGTTTGAACAGACAGTGAACTGAATGTTATGTGTCGACAACCTGTTAGGGAGATATGGATATCTGAATATTGTTTCAGAAAATACTACGTGAGGTATTATTATTAAACATTTACCGAATGCTTTTCAAGATAGCCTAAATGTTAGTAGAAAAAGAATAACATATTAACTTACAAAAAATACAGCGAAACATATAACAATAGAAAAACTATGTATACAACCAAAAATAATCGTTAACATCATAGTCTTAGAATAGTACTTTTTTTCAAGTTACCAGATTGTTTTATAAAGTTTTCTGGCGGTAAATTTGCAGCCGCTACGGCAGTTCAATGTTACGGCTCCGTAAATGACAATAGGGTGTCGAAGTTTATAGGTATTATGTTATAAAATTAAAACATATTGGCATTAAGCCAAACGCTTTTTAACGTAACTACTAACGTACTACTTAATTGGGCATGCTCAGACCTAATGATGTTACATCACACTTTCAGTAGAAATCTATACTTCTATACTAATATTATAAAGCTGAAGAGTTTGTTTGTTTGTTTGTTTGAACGCGCTAATCTCAGGAACTACTGGTCCGATTTGAAAAAAGCCTGTTTCAGTGTTAGATAGCCCATTTATCGAGGAAGGCTATAGGCTACATATCATCACGCTACGACTAATAGGAGCTGAGTACCAGTAAAAAATGTTTCGAAAACGGGGAAAAAATTCACCCATTCTCTCTAATGTGACGCAAGCGAAGCTGCGCGGGTCAGCTAGTACAGAATTAAACGTACGGTATGAAAAATACTTGCGTCTTTTTGCAACTTTAACAAAGTACTCAACTGCATCACAAGACGTAAGTGGAAACAACCAAACATCAAAAGCAAAAGATCATAACTCTATAAAATATCGGTACAAAAGAAACGATAACCTTTCCGAAAGTGGAAATTTCCGTGAGTCTTATTATCTTCCAATGAATAAAATATCTATAATAGGGTATATTAATAATGGCAGTTTGGTTCGCTTTTGATAAGAATTCTTTAGACGATGCTAAGAAACGTCTGAAAATAGAACAGGCTTACTACCGACACTCGAATTCGAATTCAATCATATCGGATTCGAGCTAGTAATTTCAATTGATGAAACGCAGATGTAAAAAAATACATTCAAATCTAGTACCTCCTTCGTTTTGATGTCGGTATAATTTGAATGATACAATCTAATATAACAATACAATCTAATATAATAATACAATCTTATAATCTAAACTATGTTTGATCATCGGTTAGTTTGGAGTTGCAGATTATGAATCGTTTCGAATTCGAGAGCCGAGAGTAAGTCACTAGCCAGCAGGAAGGCTTTTCTTAAAACTGGTACAATTACAAGATTGCTTGAACTAATATTGTTACCGTTTCAATATTTAGATTTGCTTTAATTGTTACGTCTCGCTTTATCTTTTTGAAATGTTTGAGTCTGACAACTTATTTTGTCGTAGTCTGTATTTTAGAATTGTTGAGTGCTTTTCTTTTACTGAAAAGGTCAGATTTAGTGAATATCATCGAGTATGTTCGTCTGTCAAAGGATCGAGTATACAGAAACGGTTTTTATTCCTATCGAGATGTAGAAGATTGATGTAGCCAACACTGCTACAGGTTTGTGATTTAAGATAATTTGCATAAAAACTTTTAGCCCCTATTTTACCCCCTTGGGGGTAGAATTGATCAAAATCCCTTCCTAGCGGATGCGTACGTCATAACATGTACATATGGATTGGCCTGTGCGTTAATAGATCACTGTGTCAGTCAGTCAGTTTTGACCACCTTTAAGTTATACTAAGATATCATATTAAGATATCATGAAAATATATAAATATTTTTTTATAACCGCAATACATTTAGGCGCTCTTTTGCGCTACGTCAATTTCTCATTGCATCAATTGGTATAGCCCACGTCAATCAACCAAATGACTGTCATAACCTAAAAGGAAATTACTAGTTATGTCGTCACATAGCAACTATTTCATGATTCACTAAGGATGATCGCCTAATTACCACATCATTATGACATCATTTTAATTAAATTTTCCCCTAAATGTACTGCTGTTTAAGTTGAAACTAAATTCTGGTTTACGCTACGTAGAAAAGGCAACAATGATGACGGGTAAAATCTATTACTGATTTTTATATAGGTAGCTATAATTTCCAAGAAAATATCAAATCATTGTTGATAAGATGAAAAGTGTTAAGATGAAAAATATCGCAATTTTTGCGATATTTTTATTCAACGCACATAAAATTGGGCTTAGGGATATTCAGAGACTAGAGAGGGAGAACTGTATATTTGAGTGTGGTATATAACGAGTAGAGAAAATACACAATAATATTATTTTTAAGTAAACAAGATCATCTTTTATTCCCTTTGACTATTGATAACCATAATACCTTTTTTTAAATTGTCATTTCAACGACAGAAACTCGATAGTATCGTATCGATCATCTGTCATTGCATACTCTATAACTAACCCAGTACAGAAACCAATTTTACTCTTAATAATATACCATTTAGTTGGAAAGCTAATCAGACACCCCGTCACTTACAAAACGGGAGCAATGACGTTGCGACTCAAACACTCGAATTATAATAAGCTTTGAAACCCAAATATTCTCGTTCACACGTCCTTATTCAGGCATTATGTTCAAGAGCCGAGTCAATTACTGTCTATGACTCGTACCCGTTGACATGACAGCCGCTATTTTTGCCTGTTTAATACGATTTTGTACTGAAAGGGGAATTTTCCTTATTTTGCGCCGTTAAAAGCGTTCAGCCGAGACTTTTTTGTTGTTAGTCTTGTTTTATTGTGTTGATCTTGTTTGGAATAATTAATTGTATTTATATTATACTCAGGATTTAGTCGTTAACAAAAGCTATATTGTTTGATTTTTCATGGTGATTTGTGTAAATCGAACGTAATGTTGTAAGTTATTATTGCGCATCACAAGAAATATACAAATATGCAGTAATCAACGTTACACAACAAACTTAGTAATATGTCTGTTTAGTGTGTACTTTGATTTTAAAAGCTTTGAAATTAGAATTCTTTTTTTTTAAATGGCTACCGTAGTCGTGTTTCCACTAAAATAATAATAATATGCAAATAGAAAATCTAGAGCATAACGGAAAAACACTCAAGTTTTTGATCATCTGTAATTGAAAACAAATACAAATAACGACCAAATCAATTTTCACGCGTAACTGAGCCGTTACGTCATCGAATTAAAACCTCCCGTCTCGTAGAAAAAAAACATTTATGTAACAATTTTAACCTGACAACGGCGTGCCTCCCACAATGCCTATTCATTTCCATAACAGATTTATTCACTTATATAAATGTCAAAAACACTGTATTGTTGTGTGGCGTAGATACGACGGGTTATGGACGAGTGGACATATCCGAAACTGTCCGACGCAGATATAAGGCTTGTGGACTTACTTTGATACGCGATACATTCGTCATTATTATGTCAATTGCTGGTGACTGTGACGCGATTTACTCTATAGTATTTGCTTTAGGGTATCACGAAATTCAGTTTAAATACTGTTATGAGGGATCGTTGTGGCTTAAAAGTTGTCGTGGTTCGATTGTTCTCTTTTAGATGGTTTGGTCGGGTAGAGAGATTAAGTGAATATACAGTAAGTAATATAATCTGCCGTGAAAACGTAAATAGTCTTAGAAAGGGATACAGTTATACACAGATGATATCGATGTTGTCTTGCAATAAAGTTAGATGTGTAATAATTGTAACTAGTGGCCCTGTATAACAAGATGTATGGATGTATGTGAATGATGCAAGGGAAGTTTGTATGGATCGTAGCAAGTGACGATATTTGGTCTCTACGTACGTGCAAAAGACGTCATTTTTCTATTCTTTGCGTAAATTAAAGACGGCGATTTTCAGTTATAATATTCGTTATTTCATACGTTTTCATACACAAAAGGAGAATGTTAGAGGAAAATGTATGAAAATGCTGAAAACGCAATAATGTGACCGTAACTATTAATGCTAGTGTGCGTACATGTTAGTGCGTGTGTGGATTATTGCTGAGATTTAAGGGTGAATTGATTGGAATGGGAGTATGACGTCATATAAATCAGTGCCTAATACTTATAGTATATTGAAGGTCTCCATAGTGCAATGGTTAATGTGAAGGTCGAGGATTCGATTCGAGACACAACACGTCACACAACTGTTTGGAACTTGCGCTCGGTCGTGTTGGTCTACCGTCCCAACGGATTACGTTTGTAAAGAGTACCTATGTTCTAGGCAAACATTTGGCCACTGTAAACAAACTGCCGTTCCATCCTAGAGAGACTTTGGTTAGTTTCATTGCTGGCCGTGTATCAGTGAAGGAATTTCCTTATTAAATAAATTGTCGAAAAACAATATTTAAAAATAACTGTTAGTTTTATTTTTACAGTCGGACTTTAGACTAGGGAGAGCTTGACATTTAAATTGGCATGTGAAGAAAATACTTCAAAAGCACAATAACGCTTTTTTATGGTCGGCACTATTAAGAAAGCACTATTAAAAATGTCAAACATTTAAAAAAAAAGGAGGAAGGAAAGCCAAAACCAAAGGAGCTAATCACAATCGTATAACTAATTAACAAATAAAAGGTAATCACAATTTCATACCAAATTTTTTATAACTGTCTGGTTGTCGATTATCGGCAGTGGTAGACAATAACGCTACTGATCAGGTTTTCATACAAACTTTGTCTATAGTACTGCCTGTTGACAATCCTACTACTGTATGTATAACACGAATAAAAAATCCCCATAAGGTTGAACACTGAACATCGGTGTAGAGTACCAAAATAAATATTGTGACATCCATCACGCGGCTTGATATCAAGTACAATATCAAGTTGCTCACGTCAATTTACCGCACAGGAAAAATGCTTGTCGTGTCCTATTATACTTTTATCCTTTTTTACCCGTTTCCCTGTTAAAATTGGATGTTTTGAATAATGCTTTATTGAATAATGTAAAATTAAAATCGGTGCTATATCTACGGAAAATTTACTTTGTTTGTTATGTTTTCATAGCTAAACGGATGAATTAATTTTGGAATGAAATTGGGAATGATTATCTACTAAACAAAATACAGTCTTGAGAAAAGGCCACTTACAAAAGTTGTTTAGGAAAATATATTTGAAATACGTAAAAAATATCATCAATATAACATTTACACATGTCGGAAAAAAATTAACTATGGAGGGAAACCGCTTGAAATATTGAGGATAGCTTATTTAACTGATAGGAAACACGCTTCACCTACTAAAAATTATTTCAGTGAATTAAGATAATATGTTCAACATTTAAAGTAGGTATCTTCCTTCCATGGCCAATATTTTTTTACACTGTTTGCATACAATTATAATTGTATGTCTATTGTCTATTTATAATTTAGACAATAACAAACAAAGACTCACAAGGTACATCAAATGTTGAACATTCTAATTTGACGGCAACATCTCAAATTACTTGGTAGACAAATGTTTTAATTACTCGACGCAAGTGTATGTACTTTAATTGTTCATTTGAGAATACATTCTCTAAAGTAATTACCTTTGTAATTATAACTTGTAATATGTAGAGGTTCTTTAATTGAACAAGCTTGAACAACTTCAAAGTCTTTAGTGCATTCTGGACCTGTGAAAGTCTGGGGACTGTCTTCTATGTTCAAAGTGCACTGTGTTAAAATTTGGATCTAAAAATTTATGCTAAGGAGTATATGTTTCTTTGTTCTGGAAAGAAAATCTCAGTAAATGTTGAAAGTTATTTTTTATTTGTTTAACCTACACTTAAATAGACAATGAAATAACAGTAAGTTTTATACATTTTTTTTCCTGACGATATTAAGTTATGAGAATTTTATAAGACGATATCCACATCTATATATTTTATAAAATGCTTCTTATATTTCCGCCAAAAAAGAAACGAAGGCCCTTTGTAATAAAAAATAAGCTCGATATAATTCTGTCCCGTCATGACTTTTAAATTATTTCAAACTGAAACTATATAACCATTTATTTGCTCAAAATATGGGTAGATAAAGGTGCCTGGTTACCGAAAACTCTTTCTCTGATGATAACCATCATACATGCCACGAAAACACTCAAACTCGAAACCGTTAACCATGCAAAGTTATTTTACAGGAATTTTCCCACCACATGTAGGTATTTGTTTCCAAAGCATTATAAGAAAACATTTACCTCTAGCTAATATAAACATCGCCATAAAGCAATAAACCACAAGTCAAACCGCTTGCGAACAAAACATGTAAACTTTCTCAAGTTATCATTAAACTCAGCCGCGAACCTCAAATTCCTTTACAAAACTTATTAAAATTAGCAGCGGAGTTTCACAGGTGCTAATTTCGTTATATTGCCTTACTTTGTTTTAAAATTAATATAAAGTTTACAGGCGTATAAAGATCAAAGGATCGTGAAGAAACAAAACATTTATACTGCACGGGCGCAGTGGTTAACTTGGTTAACCGTAGCGCAGTGTGTTGTGGGTTCGAATTTCACCAAGGACAAAAATATCTGGGTGTCCTATGTGATGAGCACGAGTATCTCTTCTGGGCATTAAATTAATCTGTAGATGTAAATATGTATTTAGGTATATAATACATTTCTATTTAGCGCGACAAAAGTTTACTTTATGGATCGCAGGTTATATTGTTTTATCCGCCAAATGTGCAGTCAATGCACTAAATACACATTTAATTTTGATCATTATAAAGAAACTCCTTTCAAGAACAATGGCCTGTTTCAATGGAACTGGCTATCACAGCCTAGAATTGGTATACGATCCGCAATATCACCTAACTTTCGTGTTTTAAAATTAATATAAAGTTTACAAGCGCATAAAGATCAAAGGATCGCAAAGAAGGCAGCTTTATTGGTGCTATAAAACGTTGATACAGACCATTCGTTCTGACATATTAGGATTTTATATTTTTTACGCTGTTTTGCTACTTTGTGTAAACGATATTGTTGATGATCGAGTAAACAAGTATTAGGAAGATAACATTATGTTTTAATATATAGATATTTTTAGCAGAAGTTTATGTCATCGTGAACTGGCATCAGCTTTGATAATACTGATATTGCATTGATTGGAATAAAATCTAGTAACCTAGTAACTAAATAATAATTGACAAATTGTAAAACTCAGCTGTGTATCACGTATTGTTTTTGTTGTTTGTGCAAATTAGTCTACGGTTATATTTTTAAACCAAATTGTGCCTAATTCTGAAAAAAATGGCATAACATGAAAACACTATTTCCTATCCGCAACAAATCAATAAAACAATACCCTATACTGATAAATACCGGCCTTTAATAATAAATTAAAAACCGTACCGACCTGATGAAAACGTAGCAATATTTCTAACACATAATTGCTTCCCAATTCGTATCTACGTTCCATTATTCTTGTTGTTGAATACTGGCCTAAAACACCTCATAAATATAAATTAAAAAGAAACAAAGTTCTCAACTGTAATTGGCAATATTTTTTCCTTTTTAGGACACGACTGGAATTTAAATTGAGAGACGACTACAGGTGATTCATTAGGTGTTAGTTTTCAGAATATTAATAAAAACTTATCGGTGGATTCGTTATACTATGACTAAGTAATAAACCAAATTTTTTATTAGGCTGTTGACAATAGTTGACATGCCATGTTATGTTGTCCGATAGTCTTTTTTAGTATAATATGTTACTGAGATCGGCACTAAATCTATTCGAGAAAAAAATCTTAGCCGTTTAAAACCACTAGGATCTTTAATTGCTGAGACATAATCAAGTTTATCCGACTTTAACTAACGTTCCGTCAAACCAATGATTACAATGGCGTGGTTAAGGCATTTTCTACACATGTACTAAGCCCATTTTCCCAACATTTTAATTTAAATACAAGCACATTTAAAACCCAAATCCCTTTTTAAAACAGCTTCATTTGCAACAAACACAAAATTACTGGCATTGAAACAAATGCGGTTCACACAGTGCTAAAAGTGCTTGTGAGAGCGACAACTCCGAATGCAGCGTAATGAAGTGTCACTACGGATTCTTTGCTCCAATGCCGCACATGTTTTTGGGAAATGTACCAACTGATTTTAGCGAGATTTCACTTTGGCTTGTTTAGTTAAAATGTGTATTCATGCATTTCATTATTCTGTTTCATTTTCTTAGGTCTAAATTGTTATTTTAGACGAAAAAAACTTTATCACATGCATACATAACACCACGGCTCTATCTCCGTATATAAAAGAACAGCCTTCAGTGTTTATGTGCACTAAAAGTTTTTTTAACGTAGCTATCAACTACTACACCCTATTACCTTATTATTAAAGGTCTTGTAAGCTCTAAATAGCTATACTTTGTCACTCATACCTTAAAAATTGTGAAAAAAACTTTATAACCACACAACTTTATAATCAGTAGGAGCTTACACAACGTTTATAATAAGACAATATAAACATATACATAGCTCGACTAAGTATGTTATTTATAGATCTAAGTGTAGTTATATTGGAAATATAGCTTCCTAAATCTACAACTTACTAACGTCCTAATATATTCAATACTACATTTCACGGAATAATGTTGCCGAATTACGTAGATATTTCAGAACATTTTCCAATTTAGAGAAATGTCGGTGTTCGATATTCTAATACTTCCTCGGCATAATATTTTCATAAAATATCGGTAAGGAATATTGAATGGTTAGCGATATGCTTATTTTGAGTCAAGTGGGTTCGGCATTATGATGATTTAGCTTTTGAGACTCGAGAGAACTTGAGATATTCAGGTACCATCATAATTTTGAAGTATTCAAATAGACGGTCGTTTTACTTGAGGTAGATTAAATGAGATGAGAAATAGGTACCCTTTTCATGAGCGTCTTCGTCATAGCTGTAGTAGGCAGATTATAATGCGTTGTTTTACATCGTTCATGTGTGGAGATATGATAAAAATGCTTATTTTTCAATGCTATGACTTCGAATTAATCCTTAACTGGTATCGGGGTATCAAAACGGCACGTCCCCTAACACCGAATGGGAATTAAGATACAAACATAATTAAATGAGGTAAATTTTAATTCTCTATACTTGTATGTATGTTATGTAGCTCTAATTACACCCCATAAATGAAATAATAATGATAATCTTCAATTAAACTCATCTACTTGTTTCTTTTGTCTTACAAATTTATAATTGCAATAACTCCAATGGTCTGTATTACCTACTCTGAAGTTCAAAGATAATGTGTCATTTGTTGTATACAATTGTTCATTTATACTCTTATAAATATCCCTATTATTTCCTGCTAGATAAATAAAATAATACAATGAGTTTACTCATTTTCCTTTCAAACACTGAACAGTGAGCCATTGGATGGTGCAACATTGTAATTGCAATATAGACATTGCAAGGTAAAATAAGTTAATTAACGCATTTTTAATTCCCGTATTCTATTATATAATATGCATTGTAATTACTTGTAGGCGTGGTCATATGTCAAATTGAAAACAAACGAAGAGGCAATAATAAAACTAGGTTTAGCAAGCGGCCTCATCTGTGGCTTTTTTTTGAGTAATATAGTCTTTCTTGGGATATGGGGCGGGAATTGGTCAAAAACTACCTGTTCGCGGTCCACACTGGGCAATGGCTCTAGCTGGCAAAACGTTCCCGACAATCATGGTGCGCTGAACTGTTCCTCGTAAATCTCCCAGCGAAATTTCCTGTGATAAAACCACTATGCTATATATTTGAACTGCTCATCATATTACCTAGGCAAATTTTTATTTCAGTCTAGTTGTTTACTTTCGTTTTAACAATACATTCGCAAATAGCGACGATGAGTACCGCTCAATCGAAAATATCTTCAACTTCGATATTGCAAAAAAAGTTAAATTCATCAATATATACATTTTCTAAGCTTCTTGTTCTATTTAATACCAAGGATTCAAATCACAAAAGTAAAATAGAACCAGATAGAAACTGGCGACAGTAATATAGAATTAGCGATTTAACAATCAATTCGCCACTTGGTTCAACGATCACTTTTTTAAATAAAACTAGAGTAACGTAATCAATTTAGCAAATACTAGAATTCTATCTCCGTCTTTCGAACTGCATTTAAATGTCAAATGTCAAGAGCTGCAATTTTCTACGAATATAAATTCTTCGATTTGAAGAAGACTCATTCCGTGTGTCGTGGCTTTATTGAATCCACGTCAAGTAAAGGATGTGGAAGGAAATTGTTACATGGCATCCGAGTAATAGGATTTTAGAGCAATTCTCTTAACACGGTTTGCGGATATTTTAAATTAAATGCCTGTCAAGGGACTATTGTCGATCCGTAGTAATAAAATTTTGTATGGTGTAGGAGAAGTAATTTGAACTGAGAAAGTTTTGAATTTTTTTTGGTAGAGAGTCGGTGAGAAACTTCGATACTTGATAAAACATTTTAAAAAATCGGTTGTATGCCATCATTCCCCTTTTTAGGATCAGTTGAAATCTATATTACGAATGGCAAAACAATATCCAAATCATGCAAAAAAAGACTATGTATAAATACATAAATACCTATTATAATATGTCGTGTTTCATACACGATAGTGTAATAAACATTAGTCAATAACATTTGAAATCTGAAAGAACGTGTTTTAAATATCACTGAAATCCAGGTCATTGAATATACCTATCATACAAAAAAATAACTTTGAAATTGCTGCCAAAAGAAAATGTCAAGTGTCGTTAAAAAGTTCCGAGTAATTTGCAAGACGAATCGTTTAAGAAATATCTACAAGATATTTTAGTACATTCATGATTTTCTAAATATTTTTGTTGTTGTTTTATTTTAGTACCTAGTTTTTGCGACTTAGTCTTTCTAAAAATAGCTCCAAACAAGTATTTTACGAGTTACTTTGTGTTATAAACTATAATTAGTGTGCCCATAAAAAGAAGCAAATACATATAATAATATACAAAGAATAATAATAAAAATAAACAATTATCTACACTTTTAGATAATATACCAGCCTAATTCAGTTTTCACAGAACATTGATTAATATAAACCTACATTTTAACCTTCTGAAAACGGCATCAAGATGCTCGGTACAGTCGCTCTTGTGTATATCACGAATAGACAGACGGATCTTACCAACTCGACCAACCGATCTTAACAAACGCAGTAAAAGACTTTGTTACATCATATAATACCTATTATACCTACTGTACATAAAGGTTTACTGATTCTTTTGAAAACATAATATGTTTGTCACGATATATTATATATTATTATGTTTATATGCACAGTTCCTGTTTATTAAGGAAATTCATCCTTCATTACCCTAGTTTTATTATGTATGTTTTAATGATGGAATCAATCAATATAATATCTGTACTTCTAAACTAATATTATAAAGCTGAAGAGTTTGTTTGTTTGTTTGTTTGAACGCGCTAATCTCAGAAACTGCCCGATTTGAAAAACTATTTCAGTGTTAGATAATCCATTTATTGAGGAAGGCTATAACTATAGGCTCACGCTATAACGCTATATCATCACGCTACGACCAATAGGAGCAGAGTAGCAATAAGAAATGTTACAAAAACGGGGAAAATTTTGGCTCTCTTATGAGACGCAAGCGAAGTTGCGCGGGTCAGCTAGTATTAGATAAAACTCTTCCCTTAGTGAGTGACTCAATGACCGATGGACAATGCACAGCCGAAACTGCTGAGCTTAGAAAATTGAAATTTAGTTTGAACATGCCTGAGAAAGTGTAGAGGGGACTAAGAGAAAATTTTCGAAAATTAGCCCCCTTAGGGAGTTAATTTCCACCCCGGAAAAGCCGCGGGTGGAAAACTAGTGTGCTATAAAATTCACTTACTACTAGTAACTTTTATTTGGCCAGCATTATTCAGTTTTATCTTTTATGGTGTTTTAGAAAACACGTAAATAGTTAAATCGGGTTTTACTTATTCAAGTAGACGTAAAGAGAGTTGTAGGTTTTCGGTATGCTATACATTATTTTGCCAGTTTTACCACAAAACACTAAAATTGGGGAGTTTCTTTGTAGATAATAAATTATGGAATGAGTATATGTACATGTTATGCGTAAGAATGAGCGATGCTGATGTTTTTAACACTTAAGACTCCAGTTTAAGACTTACAAAAAAGGAAGAGATCCTTAATTCGTGGGAATTATTTTTTTGTGTTTACAGTATTATCATTTAAATGTCTGAAAGATCCAGATTTCTTGTGTTATTGACTAAGTTTTTCCAACGTAATGTAAAGTGTCTTAAGTCGTTTGAACACTCGTTTACTACGGTCATTATTATCATGATACATCTACTAAGTCTCTTTAACAAAACTTGAGCATATATTCTGTTATTTAATTATCAATTTAAAATTATTATTACGCATACTCATATTTTCAAAGCGATATGTTTTGTTCCCTATTTTCCTCCCTTTGAAATCCATAAATGAATTTTACCTACCATACTGTCGGTATAATAACAAACAATAATATTTAAACCAAACTTTTATTAGTCCATAACAAAATATCATAATAGGCATTCACATCCATTTATGTACAATATAAAATTAATAATTATGGATATTTTTCCTGTCTATAAATAATGGGATTTACGCAATTGCAAATAAATATTTACAAGTTATACTTATATTGATTATTATTGTAAAATAACCTACGAAACTTATAAACTATTTTAAATTATCGCGACTTGTACACAGGCTGGCCAACTGCGATTTGGGGATTTGCTTTCGGGGAATGTGTAGAAATATATTATAACAGAATGTAAAAAAAAATAGATAATCAAAACTTTGAAAGCTTTTTATTATAAACTATTATGTACATACGCTGGACACAGTGACAACATCTTGAATCATTGCCAAAATACTACATGTTCTCTGTCATCAAAACAAAGGCAATAAATTATTATTATTAGGTTCAATATTTTTATAATAATACTGGTAAATTAATTAAAAGCTATAGTACTATTATTCTTTTGTACTCTTGCTAACCGAATTACTTTATAAATTATGCAAAATATACACACTAAAAATTCATTTTAAGCACAACTGTCCACACAATGTATTCAATACTCTAACGCTACCGGTATTAAAATCTAAAATCCTACAAAAACATATACACTAACCTTAAAACAATCTTTGGTCTATTTACTAACATAAAATTTAAGAAATACTTTTTAGAAACGCTAAAGTTTAATTACAATATGTTAAGCTAGATTAAAATTGGCTACAAATAAAAAAGGAGTGAAACCTGACACACATTTTAACACGAATAAAATATATTATTACCCTTACAGTCATCATTGGCCTGTATTCATCTATTGCAGATGATTCACCCCTACACTACACTATGTAAACAATACCACCCATGTTACACCTATAAGTGTCCATGTGAAAGGAGTTATGTATAGCGCCATTTTCCACAGTTCTATTTTAAATATTTTGCATTAACATAACTCGTTTTATCATCACCATCATCCTTTGTAAGTGGCAATAAATAGTAAGTGTCGGTGTCTTTTGAAATTACATTCCTTTTCTCTGTACTGACCTCCAAACTTCTTGAAGGAGGTAAGTCGTACACCGGCATGTTTTCAATCAATTCTTCAATATCAGGGTCCAATACCCCACATCTCACTGGTGTTGGCAAAGTATCATAAACTTCTTGCTCATCATCATCGTTTTGAACCGGGATTTTAATATCTAAATTCTTTTTTCCGTCAACCAAATCTTTATTCCTTTCAAGTGTTCTAAACACAACTGGTTCGCTTTTAACATCATCAACTTTGATTTTAACGTCTGGCTTGACTTCACTTTTCAGATTTAATTCACTTGAATTTTGGTACAAACTCTCATTGCTACTTTTATGATCCTCTGACTTTTTGCTAGTCACATCTGATTTGAGTTCATTTCTAAAATCTAATTCAGTTGCATTTTGATATGTATTGTCATCGCTGTCTTCATGAGCGTTAAGCTCTTTCAAACTAGGTGACTTACTTTCCTTTGTTGAATCACTGACTTGTAACTTTTCACTTTTTGGTTTTGATATTGCGTCTAGTTCCCTGAAGGTTGCTGAATCGCTCTTTTGTTTTCTCTTAAGAACTGCTTCAATGATCTTGTCCATTTGTTCCTTCTGCATGGTATTTTGCGGTACAGCTCTTAATGCTCTCTTGGGGGCTATCATTGGAGGGTCATCTGAGCGAAGAGTCGCTCTGTCACGAGGTACGACATGTTTGTCATCGTACTTACTTGTCGGCGTTTCTGGTTCATTTAACCCCCCTATTTCAACGATACCACTATTCACTGTTAGCGTACTTCCATCTTTGCAACGTTGACATATAAAGTTACTGGAACTAGGTACGGTGCACAGAGTGACGCCTTGATTAGATTCTTGTCTGACAAAAGAGTTTCGCTGGATACTTTTTCCAAAGAATGATTTATTGTGCATCACCATGTATAATGCAACTGCTAAGATTGTTATTACGACGGCCATGATAAATATCGTGAATCCAATGAGATAAATACCGTAAACTTTTATCGTCACTTCGCCTTTAGGCAGGTAACCTGTAAAGAGTGCATACACTTGTCATCAATGAATTACAAAAATATTGGGACGGTATACATAAGAACTATTCATTTTTATTTCAAAAACAGAGTCAAATCATTTACTATTTAATTGGTGAAACACAGGCACTTATGAGTTACGAAAATATATTGCTGTACAATCTAATTGATGAGGATAGCACTAACGATTACTAGTTAATAAAAAAACTTTTCCAAAAGTACACAAGCTAGTTAATAACTAATTTGCATTAGGATTATTCACAATCTAGACTTAAAATACCAGGAATACTTACAAGGTTTTCCATCATAATAACACAACACACTCGAAAAGGCTCCAAAGAATACAATCAAATGAAACAGTTGCATTGTGTATTAGTTATTCTACGGCTAATTGCAAAACACTGCTCTTCTCATACCGCAATCGGTTCAAATGAGGAAAAATTCTCTGGGTTAAAAGTGACTCTGGAAACAAACAATTGTACGGTTAATAGAAGGAATAAAGGTCAATAAAATATATACATATGTTAATGTATATTAAAAAGCAGTGATAGCCGAGTGGTTTAAGTTGGCACCTCCCACGCAAGTGGTCGCAGGTTCGAATCCGAGGCAACACACCAATGACTTTTCGAAGTTATGTGTGTATTAGAAATAATTATCACTTGCTCTAACGGTGAAGGAAAACATCGTGAGGAAACCTTGCATGCCTAAAATTTGTTTAATACATTTATTGAGGGCATGCAAAGTCCCCAACCCGCACTTGGCCAGCGTGGTGGACTCGAGGCCTAACCCCTCCCCCTCGTTTGGGAGGAGACCCTTGCCCTGCAGTGGGACAGATATGGGTTATTAAAAAAAAAAAAAAAAAAAAAAATGTATATAATAATGTAAATGCAAAAAGCTGTCCATAGTTTGTTGCGTTCATAGTTAACCTGATTTTACTGTTCTTTAGCATGGAGTGAGTTGAAGAAGGTCAAATATCGCTTACATTTTTTTTAGACCAGAAACTTTGACGACGTGAGCCGCACGTATTAGCCAGTAAATAAGATATATTACTAGATTCTGCTCTGGAATTCGTTGGTGTAGAAAGGTTAACCGGGGTTAAAAAATAATCCTTAGTTATAATCAAACCGTAAACTTTTACTATTTTTTTTATTTAAGCTATTACTGCGTATGTGTATTGTGTCTACATTTAATCAAAATTCATTGAGTATTTTTAATGTGACAGAGTAATAAACATACGTTAAGTGAGATATTGTGAGGAAATAAGTTAAGGCTCTCAAGCAACGAGTTCAATTTTATTTGAACTTTAAAATTATATTATGTTTTGATTAAACCAAAACGATGGGCAATTATGAGTTAGCCGATAGAATCCCTTCAGGGACTGTTTATGAAACTTTATACAGTTTGTAAACGCTGCGAAGGATCAAATTGAGCAAAGGGGTCAAGGAACTCAATAAAACAAATTATTTACAGCGTAACATTTGATGCAAGAGTCTAAAAAAGATATTGAGAGAAAAGAGTTTTGATTTACTCTAGAGACTGATTACTTCTAGCTTTTAATCAAATTAGTAGGTATATCAATAAACGGTAATTTGAAGTATATTTATAAATACTATAGAAGCAATTAGCTAAACAGTAAAGTATTCTAATACCAATAAAGATATAAATATACTTACGTTTTCACATCACAGTATTTCAACTTTCAAATATCAAAATGAAGACAGCATTTTACAATAATATCACTTTTAATTTCCACTTTTCTTCATTACTTGTACAATAACACTCAACACCACAAACTCACTTCAACTGAACTGTATGACTGAAAACCACAGTAAAAACTGGTATTCCCTTATTATTATTGTTTAAATCAATGCAATACGCTAATAGACTACTATGACGCAACTATTAATTTTATTGTTTTTCCTCAAAAGTATTCCTCGTTGTTATTATTTAACTGCTATATTGCATACATTTAATTTACAGTTAATTGCTTTTTACTATAGCCCAACAACCCTAAAGGCCCTTGAATGCAAGTTTTTTAGCTCAAAGAGATATACAAAATTCAGAATTTAGATCATCAGTGACATGTTTGATACAGATACTTTATTTTGGAAATATTCAAAATTAATAAATTAAATCCGGATAAATCGCTCGTGCCAAGACTCTATACTAAGTTGTCGGTCTAAAAGCATAAAATGTAATTGCAGTAAAATGTTTACCCTAGAAAACCGACTAAGCGTGAGTTGAACTCGCGCACGAGTTCGTACCATTGCCATATCGGCAAGGCAAGAAATGACGTTTGTTGTAAAGAAGCCATTAATATTTATTTTATTTCATATTTAGCTTTTGTTCAGCAGCAAAGAAGTACATTTTGTGAAAATTTCAGTATTTCTATAATTATACATTTAGTATGTATATAGACTTAGCTAAAACTTTACATAAGAGCTCATAATTGGTACTTGATTTGGTAGGAAATTACTCAATTATCTTGGGTTGGGCCAGCGTGAATATGATTTGGCACCCTTCATTTCCTTTGATCAAAGTTATAGGCCTGTCGTATACATGACGTTTGGGAAACACATATGTATAGACTACACAGTAAGACATGAACTTTGTGGTTGTGGAAGTAAATATGAATTGGGAGGCAATCAGATTGAGACACGAACGAGTTTCTTGTTTCGTTTTTAATCAAGAAAATTGGCACTGAGAATCAATTTTATCGCAGGCACTTGAAGCATACAATCAACGGATACGAAGTGCAACTAAAAGCATTTGTGAATCACATAAATGTTCGTTCCGAGTGGGAATCATACACTCGCGACCGCTGGGCGCAGTGTAAGCGGCGTTTACATACTTTAATTATAGTGTCAGAGGTTACGGTGATCAGTTAAATTTCAGCTGTTTTTTAAATCTACACCTTTGCTTCATATTACAAAATAATGTGGAATTATATCCGTGTGTAACGAATACATGTCTAAACTAATGAATTAACATAATAATAAGTCAAAATTGAACATACTATATTTTGTTTAAATACTAACGATGAAAAAGCAAGTTTGTTCGCGAGCGGAAACCGCGGGACATCTATCTTTATAATAAAAGAAACAACCAGTAACACAGTTATTACTAAAACCTAGATAACTGTTTGGCAACGCTATGAGATACGGGCAAAGTTCCAATGCGATATTGTTGTTGAAAATTGGTCAAATAAAAGATACCAGTTTTCCAAGTCATTACAGAAAGAGTTGAACTTGTTTCATGTTCCATTTAAAATTGGTTTTAGTGTGCTGGCTTCTATACTACTATAATAAATGTCAGAGTTATTTAATGCTTAGTAATCATTTTGAAGTTTTCCGGGACAACATTTTGAGAAGAGCAAACCTTAAGTGAAGATAAAGTTATGGAGCTGTTTACTTTTCTCTGTTAAAATAATCAATAATTTTCGGCTGACAATATCGACTCAGGCACCTTAATATGTAATAAATAGTTCTTTTTAACCCGTTACCGTTACCTACTGATCCGTAATCCTGTTCGTAATCAAAAAAATATAAAAATAACGTCACTGTAGTAAAAAATAATAAAATCAAAAGTCGTCAGTAATTTTCAAAGGTAATGAAAGTATTTGCCAGTTCAACAATCTTAACATCCCAGAATATCTTTACCTAAAATATAAGTACCGTCACATAATTTGTGAGACGGATACCTAATGGAGTGTTAATAATGAGGTTCTTGCCACTCAATGTAATACAGGATAAGCTATCTATTCTCATTAATTATACCATCAGTTGGCCAGTTATTTTCGGTAAGGAATAGGATAGGAAAGCGCTTGGCTAGAGATAGAGATGTTTCCTGCTGAGAATTGATTTAAGACAATATTTAGTAACTAGGTGATATTATTATATACGGGTTATTTCGTGGACGATAGGGGCTGATTTGTAAAAGTTATTGCAAAATTGATTAATCCTGGGGCTACAATAATCTTCTTGTTTTTTTTTACTTTAAATAGTTCAGCTATTGAGTTGGGTTAGTTTTTTTATTTATTTTGTACAAACAAACATTACAGTTAGTGTTCGTTGTTAGTAAACTCGCCAAACTTTGACGTTTGATGACGAAAAGCGCATTTTTACTAAAAATAATAACATTATTTTTTTGTATGTCTGTCTGTCTGTCTGTGAAACCTTCGCGTTTGTGTTATCAAAATTTCCACCTTTTATTTTATTCCAAACGTAAGTATCAAAGTAAAAACGAACCAACTACGTTATTTCAAGTTTTTATGTCAAGTTATTTCGGAGAAAATTGGCCGTGAAATCAGACGGACGGTCAAAGTGGTTCTGTGTTTTCATATTCCTTTTGACCACTTGTAGTTTGAAACAAAAAACTGCGTTGTTTCAAAAAACATGCTCAATATTATTACTTAGCTTTTGTTTACGACTTCGTCTGCGTGAAAGGAGTTTAAAAGTATGATTTCAAATTGGACGATAAATATCGGAGATATGCGGTAACACATATAAAAGACGTTCAAATTGAGAACCTCCTCATTTGAAGTCAGTAAAAAATCTGTGTGACAAATTTTATCATCACACGTAATTTTTTCTAAACAAAAATACTGGCTGCTGAAAAAAAATTCGATGCTTTGATGCATCTTTAGCCATCAAAGGCAAAAGGTTGATTAGAAACCAAACAAAATAAAAAGAAAAACAACTTGAAAATATCTCAAGTATATCTAGATTTTTTCTCAGAGAGAGGACCTAATTAGACCGAAGTGGGCGATGGCTTTAAAGTACCGTGTGCGTATTAATTAAAAACGTAGGCGTCCCTCAGTACGTTGAGTATCAATTTATAGCAGCCTGGGAGCATTTCTTTTAAATCGACGTCATTTGATGTTACAGAATAATACCTTTATGTAAAAAGTGATAATTTCAGCAGTAGTTGATTGAATGGTGCACCAATATAATACCCGACACAAGAATTGTATTTTGACATATCATCAGAAAATTTGTTTTTGCCATCGTAGGTGCCATTAACACATGGAATATTTATTAGATTTTTATATCATTCGTTACAATATTTTTTAACAATATCAAGGCGATAGATTAGGTTTATACTTTGTTGCCGTCATTAAAGAACGTAAACAAATTCAGTGCTAGCCAAGTAACCTAGTTTCCAGGTATTGTACGTTTTTGTGACAACACGTGAAATTACTTTTGTTTTAGGATATTGTGTTCCGAAACTGTGATGTTTTCATACTATGTAACGTTACAAAGCAAATCGGACTATTTCTATTGCCAACTTTTATTTACAAAGCTAGTATTATTTTATATTTGGAGCCTAAAGTATATCATTGAATTGTAGAAACTCCCTTGTCCTAGCCTTTCATTTCGTATAGACTGAAAATATAGGTTGTCTACACTTTCGAGTATATTAGGTGTGATTTTATGTATATGTTACTGTAAAAGCCCGAACTGTGGCAAATCCTAAGATTTTCCGGTAAAACCTAAGATTTACCAACTCTCAATGGTAAAAGTCCGAACAAGCCGAAGTTTAAAAACTATGTTACGGTATATAAAAAAATCCTCGTTCATAACTATGTTTATAACTATTTCACGGTATAATTATATAATGTGACATAGTTATAAAGAAGGTGTTTTGGGCACAGCGACATGGGTAGGTTAGGTTAGAAGGCTTAGGTGGGAGCGAGCGAAGCGAAGCTCCCACCTTAGCCTTCGTGGTTATTTTTTTTAACCACCCAGCAGGAGGAGCCCCGCGAAGCGGGGCTCCGGCGACATCTCGACATCATCAAGTGAATATAGGTAAAAGTTCGAAATAAAAGAATTGTTCGGACTTTTACCATTGCGAGTTGGTAAATCTTAGGTTATACCGGAAAATCTTAGGATTTACCACCGTTCGGGCTTTTACAGTAACATATACATACATACATATGTATGTGGCTAAGCTGAAATATAGACTACAAATATGGGCCCGAAATTAAAGAAAATCTCACAATATAATTAATTATCATCTTTTCAAAAAAATATTATTCGTTACAGGTATTTTAACCTTAAACCAAAACAAACCAACACTCTTTCACATTCATAATATAGCAAGATTTCGCTTAAATTCTTACTTCTATTATATACGCAGTAAAATATAGTCTTCGCCACGAAGTTAAAACCGGAAGACGTCCTCGCTCCACTCAAGTGACCGTGAAGTCTGTAAATAAAGACAGATTGCCGTACCTTCGTTGAAAAGTTCTATCAATCACCACCCCGGCCATATGTGACCGACCTTATTAAATTATTTCTGACGAGTGAAGAAAAATGTATGACGGTTTATTACTGAATGAAATTGACAGCTTGTGACGTAATTGATGGAAGTTTTACTTTGTCCATTTTATGGGTTTTATGCTTACTTTATGTCAAATGTTGAGGGTAATAATAATATTTAAACAGCTCCATACACGATTGCATGAATGATTTGATTAAATATGAAGCGTGACTATTTTGCTGCGTAAAGTCCAAAAAAATGGAAAGAAAATCGAAGCCAAATCTCAGTAATGAGAGGGGCAATTTTCTACCACTCTCAAATATCCACTACCTAGTAGCTTTCTATACATTTTATTTAAAAGTGACCCCTAGCGTATAAAGCAAGAACCGTCTTTCATACAATAGTAACAAGTCTAGAAAATAGCGCTAAATCTAGCAAAATGGAGCAAAACAATATACTAATATGTAGTCGCAAACACCACCGACTAGTAGCGATCTACTAGTTCAGACCCCAAAAGTTATCAGTAAGTATAAAATACCCGCATAGATTGAAATCAGTACGACTGCAACTATTGCACCATCAAAGATGTAATGTAGATAAGTTAATGACTGAAATGCGCTCAGATCTTATCGTGTTAAAAGCTTGGCAATAAAACCGGGGTAAAAGTCATGCCCTGAAAGTTATCTTTGCTTTAAACTACCCCTGTATTATGATTTGTATTTAATGTAAAATGACATAACGCTGTAACTAAGAAAGTAAAATAGCTCCGCTATTCGGTGGATAGTAAATAAGCAGTCCTTTTTAAATTGTCTTGGCTCAATCTCAGAACTTTAATATTTTTGACAGTGTTTTCTTAAAGGAGACAGCTTAAATGAAAAATAAAATCGATTTTCATTTAACCTCCTGCCTACATCTGTACTACAAACAGGACATAAGACCGGATAAATTTCAAAAAAATATTTTGCCGCTTCTTAAACTGGTAGTCCCAAAAGATTTAGATGGTGACATCTATCGAATATC
This sequence comes from Anticarsia gemmatalis, assembly GCF_050436995.1. NCBI lineage: Eukaryota > Metazoa > Arthropoda > Insecta > Lepidoptera > Erebidae > Anticarsia > Anticarsia gemmatalis. Next base: position 8,630,732 of record NC_134760.1, read on the forward strand.
TAGGTTACTAAATATAGGTAAAAGTCAATTGCCGTGTGGTTCCCTTTTTACGTAATGGAGACGGAAGATGGACGTGTGTCGGTGCGTACCCACAGCGGTACGTTAATCGATTTGAATCTTATTGAAATGTTGGTTCTTAATGGATATTATGCGGTAATTAATTAATTAAGACTATAAAATGATGATGTGCACTGGTAGTTTGATATAATTTTATAAAATATTCAATACACCATGATTTTTTGTTTTATGTCCTTTGCAGAGGACAAATGTAGACAGTAAAAGTTTTAGTACTTAGACTTCTGATGTACTTTATAAAGTACATAAGTACATATTTCAACATATTTGTGGCTATATCCGACAATGCCATAGCTTTTTGACCTTGCCGTGGTTAATGCTTGGCTGCATTATCGCATTGTTCAGGTTGAAAAGGGTGCCCATAAGAGAAATGTCATGCAGCTGAGCAAATATAAGTTGGATTTAGCTTATTTCGGATAATGAAGGAAGAGATGACGACTATGAGGATGACGATGAGTACGAGGTAATGGAGTCTAAACACAAGAGGGAGAGAGAAAGCCATGCAAACGCTGCTGCATATTTTTTTCATGGAGCAAAACAGTCGCGATGTAGAAAGAGTGGATGTCATAAAAAAAACACTATTTTGCAAAAAAATGTGCGGATATTTTTGTTTAACGCCAAACAAGAATAGTTTTTTCGATTTCCACCAAAACATAGAGTCGTATATTGGTAAAGGTATTCATGAAACTTGATTGATCCGTTAATTATGTTCCTAATTAACGATTAATAAGTTATTAAGAATTGTTGAAGATGAGGAAAGTTTAATTCTGATAGTTTTGCTTGAAATAAGTTTTCCTTTTGTTTTATTTTCAACTTTGTGAGACGGACATACAATTCCGACAATTAAAAACATGTTTAATTTGTATTATATTCCTATCCAAAACCCATTGTTTACCTTAAAACTAGTCTATGTCCTTCATAAATCACATAGTAATATAGTCACTTTGTCCTACATAAAGGACATAGGGAAAAACCGATTTTCCCCATGAAGGATTTTTTTAACTATTTTTCCTGTATATCATATCCTATTGTCAACGTTATACTAAAATTTCAACAGCATACTCCAAAAAAAGTTACCCTGGTAGGCAGGAGGTTAAATAAACTAACTATAAAGATAAGGATTATTTTTTGATATATGTAGGTAAAATCGTCTTTTTTAGGTTAAAGTATGTAACTTCGTATTTACTTTAACTTATCAAAATTTACACGCATTGTATAAAAACAATTTAGTATCCGATGTAAAAATGTCAACCGTACTTACGTAAACCGTATGAGTGTATGTAAAGTTCACTAGGACTTGTCTTCTTTACAATCATTAAAGCTTTGTAATAAATCTGTGGTAATTCAAGAACAAAGAAATTTCTTAAAACTTTTTATAGGTAAAAAATATTTAATCATAAAAATATTTCAAACTTTTAATAACCAGTCCGTAGAATTTTATAAGAAAACCTCTTAAAAACTATACCTGGGAATTCCGTTACCTCAGAAATTTTAATACTGGCTTAAAGGAAATGCATTGAAACCTTAAGTAAGAACCTCTTTAATAAAATTTCTCCGGAGCAAAACGAGAATTAAAGCAGAAAATCAAAGGAAATGGTGCAATGAGTAGATCGTATAACTGGGGATATAGAGTACAGTCACAAGCCAAAATAGGTATACAGTGTACATGAATCATGTGATGTTGTCTGCCACATTATCAAATATCAGCCTAGCTTTTCTTCCAACTATGTTGGAGTTGCTTCCAGTGACACCAGATGCAAATAAATACCAGTTTAACATAGAGCGACTACCTATCTGACCTCCTCAAAACAGTTATCTGAGTTATAACATGATACCCCTTTGGGAAAACTAAATACTATCAGTCAACAAAAATACCCTGTGATTGTAACTTACTTTGAAACAAAAAAATATAAATAGAAAAATGCTTTTGGAAATGTGACAGTGTATACATTTTACTGCTTTCAACTGTACTCTCAAATCTTGCAGAGGAAGTTTGACTAATATAGTTAACTTGGATGTATAAATGGTTGCATTTAGCTAAGCTTTGCTACTTTAGTGAGACTAGTGTACAAATTAGTAATACGTGAGGCTAGTTTAAGATTAAACTCTCGAGAGTATTCCGTGTCTATTTAAATAATTGTCAAACAATTGTAGCACGATTCTCTACAATTGGGACCATCGAGTATCGAGAGTTTGACATTTAAAATGTTCGACCAGAATCGTTTCTACGATGCCCGCTAGAGACGCTAAACCGATTGTCATACAACATTTTTCGATAGCTAGCCGGTTGTCAGTAGTCAATAGTGGCAAAGAATTGCGGTACTGTAGCTACTAAGATAAGTATGTCATCATTTTTTTTATGCTATAAATGAAAATTAGTAAAATAAGCCTTAATTACTTAAATTGTCATTTATTCTAGAATACTTTTATCGTTCCATCATCATGTTTTATCAGGAACTTTGTAAAATAAACTGTGCTTATGAAATAATTTGGTAGAAGCATGTAGTGTAAAATTTTAAATAAGGACAATAAATAAAATGCCGTAAACAGGAATGCTTTTATATGGCACAAGAACGTAAAGCGACACTAGCAGTCAATATTAACATAAAAATTTCAAAATGACCTTATTCCTGAACAGTATTCAATATTTTTAAAGATTCTTAAAATTTTCCGCTTTCCAGTTTATTATAGAGCAGTAAAAAACAATGATAAAATCTCACATCAGCAGCCAGTTGTAAGGTTACCTTTCAACCATGAAATTTAAACTTGGGCTATTAATATAAAGTGGCTATCGATTACATGTAAACGACAAAGACCAAGTACAACCAGACCCAAACAAATGATACAAATAGAATAATACATATAATTGTTCCATTTGGGAATCGAACCCACATGCTCCCGACGAGCTGGTAGTGGCGCGGTGACCACTTTATTAACCAGTGCGCTAGGGAGTTCGTAGTCTACTGATAGTCAAATCAAATGACAAAAGAACATAGGGCGACATTTGTAGTCAACATAAGCATTAAAATATCAAAATTACCTTACTCTTCAATTAAATAGTATTCATAAAATTCACTGCTATCCAGTTTATTATAGAGCAGTAAAAAACAATGATAAAATCTCACATCAGCAGCCAGTTGTAAGGCTTCCTTTCAATCATTAAATTTATACTTGGGCTATTAATACAAAGTGGCTATCGATTTTATACAGCTTCGCTTCAAGAATTTAATGATGAGAGATGACGTAGGTTGGACTTTCTATAAAGTTGTAAAGTACTTACAGTTCAGTCTTTCGAAGAAACAATTATTAAGTAGTTTAAATTTTGATTGGAACAGACTTTTAAGATTTGAATAAGTCTCCGAAACTACTATTACGATGTCGAATAATTTTTGTTCAACTTTTTACAAGAGCGGAGTAGTGTTGGTGATCTCATTTTACCTTTACAAATAAACAATTCATGTATAAACCACATGCATTATCATTAATGTTATAATAAATTAGTCATGTCATTGTGATAACAAATAATTTGGTAAAGCCTTATGTAACTGGACCTATGAATCCATTAGTATACATTTCATTAAAAGTAGTAACAGTTTTGTTGTAGTTAATATTTTGTGGTGTTATTTCATGAAAATAAAAATCTCGGGCATCAACGTTAATCTGGAAGTGGCTGCTGATACTGAAATCTGTCGAAGAGGTTGATCATCATTCCAAGCCATCGCGTTGGTACTGTCATTGATTAACCAGTTGAATGGTCAATCAAGTCAGTCAAAAATTCAGAATATCGACCACAGAAACGTAAGTGCGTACAAAAATGTTTTACGTCAATCGACTAGGCACTTGAAACAGCTGGTGTCCGAATAAAATATTGAATACGTATTTGTTTTATTGACGCAAGGATAAGTTTCTGATTCGTTTTTGATGGCCATTATATCAATACAGACGTCGGCGTCACCAAGTAATTGTTTTCAATTATTTTCAATAGACGTTTTGTAATTGTAAATAATTTTACGAAGATATTCTTCGTTTTGCTACGGATAGAAATAATAATGTTGCTTGTTTTTTCTTTTAGTTCATAATGGTTGAATCAATGTCAACAACATTTTACAGTGAATTCATACAGTATGTGAATTCGCAGACATATACTAGTTACTATAAAAAGTGAAGGATGAGAGATTTAAAACGACGAATAGAAACATACACGTAATAGTAGTAATAGTTCCTTACGATTTCATGTCAGAAGAAATGATTGAGATCCAGAAAATACCGCTGTATAAATGATCAAAAATGCTGTTGAACTTTCCTCAAAACCAAAAAAAACTCTCACAATTCTACAAATGGTTTTCTTAAAATAACCCTTGCGTATTTGTACAGCACTTTTATAAACAAACCTCGAAGTCAAATAGCGTAACTCAGCGATGTTTACTATTAAATAGTGACAACATTATTACCTCTCATCTATTACCTGTTAACAATGATAAATAGATTTCCAAGTAAAATCGTTATTTATTGCTGAAAAGATACATATCTGGGCGAAAATGTTGTTGAAAATTTACTACTTACGAAAAATTTTGGCTAGTGAAAACCGCTGTTAAAAATAAACAATAAAAAATGTATTACGGTAATATTTCGTAAAAGAAAGTAATTATTATATTTAAGGTACTACATATTATGTTTAAAGTACGTTCAAAATTGTTAACAGTACCTATGTTCTAAAAAAATGGTGGAAGTACACTTACATTGTTTCTTGTTTATTATTACGATTTACGTTAACATGAAACTAATGAATTGAATGATCTAAAGTATTAACGTACAAATTCTATCAGCTAAATTCATCAAAGAAGTGCACTGAACGAAAAAATAAATACCTTTTCTCAGATGGTAACGTTAAGTATTTAAGTCTGTAATACAATAGAATAAATATATCTAGAATAAAAGAGCTCGTATTTTCGAAACATAGTTAATTTCGCCAGCCATACAAAATTCTGTTGGCAACTGCTCACAGTTCAAAAGAAACTACCTCTATCTTTTGAGGTGACAACACCAGACGTCTGACATTTCGGAAACGGAACAAAAAGATGGCCCGACCTGGCCTTTGAGAAACCTTCATGAAATAAAACCTCTTCCGTTAATAGAAGGCTGTAATAAGATCTATAATAACGCCGAGAACAAAGGAAGTAATATTACGGTTCTTGGTGAAGCTTATAAATAAGTTATTGAAAATATTGATAGCGTGAAATAAAAGGCTTAGAACAAAAAGGGATATTCTTATTAAAGCTATAGAATATTGATGGATCTTTGTTAGTTGCTATAGAGAAATAGATACTAGACGACAAAGTTTCGTATCCTGTTTATGAAGCGTTACATTGCGCTTAATTTTTGAAAAAACTTCCATTATATCCATGAATAGAAAGCCATTCAACGTTTAACCGTAAAAGCGTTGCAAGTATGCAGACCAAAAGACATTGGCATTTTTAACATTAGTGAGGACAAGTTATAAGTGAAGATTTAGTTTCTTAATAATAGAATTTTGATAAATTAATGTTTTGTCTTATGTCTTCGCGTTGTGATATACAACCTTTTTAAAATTAAGTTATCAATTATATGGTAAATGTATCCTTTACTTCTGGATTTCTCCTACAAATAGTCATAAAGCAAACAAACATCAGAGATTATGGCCTAAAACTAAGAAGGCCCTATAAAAACAATACGTGATATTTATATTCCTTCTCTCTCACACTTGAAATAACGGAGCACTCGTTAAAAGCTTTCTTTGACATACATTTCCTGTTGATCAAACGTCTAATTGGTCCATATTCGTAGGAACTTGCCTCTAATGGTTTTGGAGAAATCGCCTTGAGCTACGGAAAGGGTGAAGGGTAAAGTAATTGCATACATATATGGATGTGAATTTTGATATTGTGATGTAAGATTATTCTATTGACTTTATTGTTTATTATCGACCGCTTATTACCTGCTAGATTGATGTCTTAAAGTAAATTATTATTATTTGTCCATAATTCTTCGTATAAGTAACTTACAAGAAATATATTATTATGCAGTACTTGGTAACGCCGGGAGGGGACGCTCTAGAAAAACATACACGGATCATATCGGTGATATCCTTCAAAAAGTTTAGCATTTGGAACCGGCGGTCCTGTATGATAAGGTGTATGGATGTGAATGAAGCAAAGGAAAGTTGGTAAGGATCGTACCAAGTGGCGATCTTAGGTCTCTGCCTACTCTTTTGAGAACAAGGCGTGATTTTACGCAGATATTTATGCATCCAGTATGGTGTGTACTAAAACCCATGGCTTTCTCAGTTTCACCTCAAGCACTTAAGCCATTTGTATGTAAGTACACGATATAACACAATTAAAATTTGTCTTACTACACACATAAGTGTTTTTCGATGATAACTTATTTCTTTTTGCCGTCGTGAATCAATTCCGCTAGATTCCTAGTTTTTCAGCTGCTCAGTAGCATGACCGTAATAAGTTTATAATGATAGAAAAACCATTTCATTTTTTACCTAGTAAATAACAAGGTCAAAGCCCACAGCAAAAATATATCCAAAACCTGGCAAAAAGCCATATGAAACAGTACTGAATTGTAAAACGATTTTATTCTTAATGGTATTGTATTTGCTTCCCTATCCGATAACATAAATCAATCGTTGGTTCTGTTTGAAACGTTTTATGATATCTACTCGTATCAAAGTAATACTGATAGTTATCTTATAAATAGTAGCTTTATATAATTTTATTGTGGACGATAAATATCTTCTATTTTGTTCTGTATCTTCTTGAAAGGGTCGAGGTTTTGGGATGGAGTAGCTGTAGTAAGAATACATTCAGTCCACTTACATACGGTATTACGGTATTTGTATTGTGACAACGAAACAATTGATAAACGAACATTATTTTGTGTTCCAGGAGCGCAATTCTCTAAGGTCGGTACTGTCGAGTATCGATAGTTTAACATTTAAAATGTACTGCCAAAATAGTTCTTACGGGGCCCGCTAGAGACGCTGTTCATTTGAATTTCTCCATAGATATCCGATTGCTGGTAGTCTCGTTATTCGACAGTGCCGACTGTAGAAAATTACGCTATTGAGGTACAGTAGGAAAACGTCAGGATCGGACCAAATACCTATTCACCATTTACTTTCGTTAGCTATTGTTTCATACGACTACCATTTGATTGTTAACAGTTTTGTATACAACATATAAAGAAAATCTATACATTATATATATCTTGTGTTTATGCTTCATACATATAATCTGTCTTTCTGAGCAAGTACAAGCGAATAGAATTTGCAGCCTTCCCTTGCCTTAACTGTAAATAAAGACATCACCATCATTCCCGACTGACACTTTATTACAGCCATCCACATAAAAATGCTTGATGTCATGTCCAAACAATACAAACTCACATTAAAGCATCATAAGCGAATAATAAAATTAAATTTTATTGGCAATAAATTAAAATTCTACATTATGTAGATACGGAGCGTCTGTGCCGTGTCTGGCCTTAGGCACATTAAATGTTCCTTAATCGTTTTAATGTTCTCACAAATATCTGTTCTGCATACTTAATTGAAAACTATTGTAATTTTGCAAACGTAGTTTTGTGAATTACTGATATTAAGAACGTGAATAAAGTTTGGAATCAATTTTCGATTATAAGTTCTATACTTCTGATTGTAAGTAAGCTAAACTTATATGGACTGGATAATTAAAATATGTATCATAGACGTAAATTACTAACTAAAAAAATGCGAACCTATAAACTAAACCGATTTCCATACATTTTTGCATAAAGAAATTTGCCTGGAGTCAAACATAGACTACAATATTTTTTTTAAAACTATGGGCACATTTATTTTGTGCAACCGGTAGAAACAACTAAAATTATAAACTAATCTTATTGCGTTTTCTCATGGCTTAAGAAAATCGGGGAAAGAAAAGTTTATTTATTTCATAAAATAGAAACTGAGCCCAAATAACCCTTTCATCTTACCAAAAACTATTTATATTCAAACCGTCACTTCATTGAACATGATTTGCAAGATGGCCACTACTTTACCCGCAACCGATACGTCATATCCCTTCGAAATTTGAATTTGTCGATATACGATCTATTTTCAGACTTGATAGATTACGGGGCAACACTCAACGAATGACATACGATCAGCTGTTTGTGACGTCATTGAAGTATTCTTTTTTTAAATGTTAGGGCGTCGACCTTTGTGATTTTATTTTTTGTGTAGTATTTATTTGTGCGTAGGTACTTTCGATTATGCCAATGTGTAATATAGTTATTATTGTAATAAGGTCAATTTAATTACTAATATTAACATGAATAATAATGTCGACTTTCCCCATTGACGAAATAAGTGTTTAAAATGGTATCATAATGTCACGGACTAATAATAACATTTTACTCTATTACACACAAACTTGTAGCAATTTGTAGATGTGAATTTCTTTAGTAAAAATTGAGGTTTGACAAAACAATTTTTATGAAATAAATGCAGATTTAATTTCCATGTCGGAATACTTAGCCATTTTGATTAAGGCAGGTTTACTAGTCATCAAAGGAACTGTTTGTTATATTGCATAATATTAAGTAATTGACCAATAGCTAGAGGCCCAAAGATTTGCTTTACGACCAATACATTCAATACATGCGTGGCGTTCAATGTTTACGCGATAAATCGCAGTTTACGAGTCACGTCAAATCCATAAGGCGCAACATACATACATCGATGACTAGCAAAATACATTCCTACAAATTACAGTATCCCCTTTCGTACTATGTGTTCTTTGTTATATTTTTATACCGAACCGTTAATTGATAAGGATAAAAGATAAATTTGTCATTTTAAAGGTTATATTTCAAACAGTTCAGTCAGAAAAATATATTTGGAATCATCTATTTGAGGTAATTATTGAAGAGACGACCAGGTTTATGCCTGGTCAGAAAACTTTACTTACAATTTGACGCTTTTGACAGATAATCTGAACTAGGACCCGGCAATCAAGAAAATTTACTACTTACTTTATTTAAATTGATTGAGGAAATAAGTAAGTTGCTTTTAAGTAACAATTTCTCATTGTATCTGTACTTTCTGTAGCGCGATTTAGTTCAGTTGGTATTATCAACTACCGAAAGTTTGGCATTAAAATTGTACCTAAAAATTAGTTCCTGTGGCGTCCGTTAGTGGCGCTGTTCAAATTTTCATACAAAATCTGTCAATAGCTTTTCGGTTATAGTCGATATTGTTACAAAATCGCTCTACTGACATGTACTCCACTTTAGTCTATAACTCATCCCTGGTTTAGCTGCCAGTACTGAAACTGTGACGTATTGCGTCTATATGTCAGTGAATTCAACGGATTATTTAACCTAGCCACCCCGGTGTAGATATAAGCTTTATTGGTTGCAGAGATCTTTAGATTGAAAGGATTTGGTCTTATTCACCTCTTGCGCAGTAAGGTATTAGTTAAGATCGCAATATTAAAGGAGACATTTTGCGATCTGCTTGTTTTGAAGCTGAATGTAAATGAATGTGTCAATAGAACTTGTAATACCATGATTTGTATAGCATCGACAAATATCTTAAAGTAATAGAATCCGAAAGATTTCCGAAAATTCCGGTAAAAAAACATGGCTTCTAATTTTTGTATAAACAAAAAATAACAGCCTTTACTTGACTGACCTTTCAATTAAAACAGAAAAACATCTACAATTCAACTAACGTTTTCTCACAAAAAAAAAACATCTCGAAAAAGGTTTTGTTCACTTTTATTTGTACTAATTTCTGCCACTTACATTAACATTTTGATAGTCATACGTCAGTTCATTTGACTTGGACAAAACTGTCTCACACAACGTTGAACGCGATGTCATTTCCACCGGGACAGAAGCAGATAGACATTGAGTGGCAAGCCCCTAATTAAAACTCCAGCCCCTTTGTGTTTGCATGCTTCATACATTTTGAAGCGCATAGCTCATAGCATTGTAATGTCCACTGCAATACTAGACTGTTTCGGTTTGAATGGCGAATATCTGACGTTTATACATGCATCAAACGTACAGTACCTCCATTCTCTACCAATATCGAAATTTTGACATTTAGAATGTACTGCCATAATATTTCCTACGACACCCGTCAGAGGCGCTGACCAGATTTTCATACCAACTCGATGACAGGTCGGTCGTCGGTAGTCGATAGTAGTAGAGAATCGAACTACAGACAACTTGATATAATGATATGACAGTATATTGTGATTAATAGTAATTTTGATATTAAAATATAATTGTATGAAAAATTTTAACAGCTACTAGATCATTAGCTGTTATAAAATGTAATATAATTAAACAAGCAATACCAGATTATCGATGAATTACTTTGAATTTAACATTTAATAGTACAATACTATTTTAATACAAGAAAGTACGGTTAGAAATTGAGACAGTGTATACAATTTTTTGAAACTAGTGTACATAAACTACATATTTATACACAGGTCTATGGACGTAAAAGTGCTGTAAGGCTCTCTGGTACAACGGATACAATCTCAATCTATTACCACATGTCAATAGCATCGGCCATCTAAATCAAGCCGTGCATAGATTGGTTTACCAGTCAATAGATCATAGCAATAGGAAGAAACCAAGGTACGCCACTTGGTACAATCCTTAGAAACTTCTGTTGCATCATTCACATACATCTTGTTGTACAAGCCCACCGGTTACGAGTACTACGCACTTGACTTGTTTGTAAGATATTGCCGTTTAAATAGACCATATTACATTATAATCAGAAAAATCCAGGGAAGCTTTTTTTGCGAGAGACCTCCACTGCCCTGCCTAACATAAAAAAAAACATTTGTAAAACTACCAATATTTGTTCCGTTTTAACCCTAAATTCCTAAACGTAAAAACTCAAGTCCCTTAGTAAGTAATTACCGTAATCTAACCGAATCTAAATTATTCATACCTTTAGTACCCTAATAGATTTGAAACGATTGACTAATGACTAATCACAATTCCACGAAAGTGAAAATTAAACTGAAAGAAAAGGTAAAATGCTTAGTAATTTATATTTTATTTCAAGTGATTTTACATAAAGAAACGATTAGTATAGTATTTTACTAATGTAAATCTTGCGTGTTAGAACATTTCGACACGAAATCACAATTTTAGATAAGTAAATCGATGGTAATGTTCACATTACTTTGACATCATTCAAAATACATAATGGATATATTAGTCTGTAAAGTATAATTTATGCAGAGTCGATTTTTTTGCAGAAGTTCAAGAACCGAATGGTACCTATACTTTAGCCCTATGTCAATAGTAAGAAATTATAATAAACGATTGCTGTGTAATAGGAAAAGAAATAGATTTTGAAGGAAGCTGTATACAGCTATAGATATAAGCTGTTTTGATATATCAACAACAGATTATATAAAATAATGTACACGGTATCTGATCTTATCTGACTGATTTTAGCTGAAGGCTGCACCTTTCAAGTTCCACACTTCTATGTATAATAGAATACGGGAATTAACGCGAACACGCATTTTACCTTAAAATGCCTAACGTAGACTCTGCCTGGGACCACGGCGAGTGCAACCTGCGCCGAAACGTTAGGCATTTTAAGGTAAAATGCGTGTTCGCGTTAATTCCCGTATTCTATTATACATTAAACATGCAACGCGAGAGTTTAAAAGTTATGGTCCACACTTCTAGAAAAAAGCTCAAAAAATAGCACGTAATAGTTTCGCCATTCACATCTTTCCTACCTGTTACTTTTCTCGTATACTTGAAAGCAGCTTACCCTGAAACAAAAAAAATGCGACGTTAGCCGTACTTCTTATGCCACTCGCAGTCCAGTTGGAGATAAAGAAAAACAGGTCAATGGGGACGATTTAACCCTCAGTGTACTAGTCGGATCCGAGGCACAGAACATTACAATCTAGGGACTTTTGTTAGAAGTATGTAAGTGTTTAGAATTTAACATAAAATTTTCCGTGAACAATTTATTGCAGATATTTTTTATACGAACAGTGAAAGTCGAGTCGTATACACCAATGGCTCGTCAAAGTTATATGTGTATTAGAAATTATCATCACTTGTTCTATCCGCGAAGTAAAGCATCGTGTTGAAACCTTGCATGCCTAAAAAGTGTTAAAAGATTCAGGAGTTAAAGTTTTGAAGCCAAATCTTCAACCCAAATTTGCCCAGTAGTGAGACAGTAAGTATTTCAAACATACTGTTTGTCACAAAGGTTTCTACGTTATTTTTGACTACCATAGGAGACAGAAGTAGTCTTCAATTATTTATTTGTACTAAACATCAAATTACGTCTTGTTCTAGTAGAAAAAAACCAAGCAGCTGTACAAAAGTACATCGCAACGCAAAATCCTATTGCTTAAGTCAGTTGCCTGCCTGATTAAATGAGAAACGAACTCAAAGAAACGTCGCGAGCTAGCGAAGTCAAAAAGTAAATAAAATCTAAAGAGGATCTTGTAGATTTGTATTGCTAGTTAAGAAAAAGGTTAAAGCTATTTTTATCATTTAATATGTTTTGCTGTAATAGCTATAATTATATTTATAAACAGCTGTACCTGCGTGTCTCTGCGTCTCTCTGTTCGTGATAAACTCAAAATCTAATGCACGAATTTTCATGTGGTTTTCACCAAAAGATTGAATGATTCTCAGGGAAGGTTTTTGTGTATCATTTGTTAAATATAACAAAGTGTAATTTGGACGAAGCAAGAGCGAGTCGCTAGTATTAAATTGTTATTCAAATTCTTTAAAATATTCTGTTAGGTTTTATACAATTTCCAGATATTATTGTACCTACTGAAACAAATAGCAAAACTTTCTTTATTATTATTTTTCTTTATCTTTAATCTCTTCTTTTCTATGAATTGAATGAAGGATTACGTGTTACTAAAATCAGTGTTAATCTTTATACCATCTTCCTTCCAAAACAAAAATCATCCGAGCCGTCCGCTAACGCGCCAATAAATGGCCATTACTAAATGACAGTATTTAACCGGTCACGTATGTTATTGGCAGGGTTCGTAAACGTGATACGACTACGCAATTCAACGCTTATCGTTCCGGCCGGATAATTGATCTATCATATCAGTAGGTATAGTTTGAAAATCTGCTTTTTTGGTATATACTCGTACAAACGTAACACGCTTATTGTATACAAAATTGGAGTACTGTATGAACCCACAATTCGCGATTTTCAATATTAGTCACTTGTAATTAAGGGCGAAAATTACGCCACGTTCCAGCACGTTACCAAGCTTTGGGCTATTGAGAAAATTCAGTTTAAAAAAACAAAATACAGACGAACCTTCTCCTTTCTTGAAGTCGGTTAAATAAATCAGAAAAGACTAAAAGCACTCTGCCTGACTCGAGAAGCGAATCCAAGACTTCGTGATCTGCAGGCAGATACACTACGAACTTCGCCACAGAGGCAGACAAAAATTGATTTATCAATATTCTTGCTGAAAATCTGTTTTATTTTTTTGGGAATATAAAAGCTTTTGTTATCATAAGGTGGAATAATGTATTGGATTGATTTGTGGTTGCTATGCGAAAACGTTTTTTAAAACTGCGTGCTCATTGTTTATTTGGATTCATTAGGTTGATTTAGCATTATTGCCACAAACCAATGTAAATTGTTTTTTTTTTACTATTAAATGTATATTATATAGGTAGGTACTCCATTAAAGTCTTTAATTTTGCTTTTTGTCACATTAATAAAAGTTGTAAATTCAAAAGGCAATTAATATTCCTATTGAGACAACTAATTACACTTAAATCAATATATGAGAGACATATATCTATTAGGTAAAATATTGAACTGAAATATCGCAATCTTGTAAAATTGTCTATTGAAACTGAAATATAAAGCTCAAACACAATTAAGAACTAACATTAAATATTTTCTTCTGTAAATAAATTAGTTTACATCGTATAAAAAGCAACACTGGCCAAGTACAAGTTGAAGACTTTGCATTCCTTCGAGTATGCATGGTTTCATCACGAATTCAATTACACAGTACATAGCTGAATGACTAGTCGAAACTAGGTTTAATATCTATTTGATCTAAAAATATTACGATAGCAGTAACTGTAAATATTATACATTTTCATTGATATTAATGAGGTAATATAATGTAGCTGACATTCGCCAATTTGTTTGGGTGTTTTGAGAGACCGGTTACATACCCACTTTGGACCTATTTGAGCCCGTTTAATGAATAAATTAAAACGACTGTGCGCAGTGTCGTTGTCACGTATGTATTGGCAAGCAGCATGATAATATAAATATTATTCTACTACAAATTATGAACCTGAGAATGTAGAGAATGCTTGTAACCTTTGCAAATAAAAAAAATAGATTATGATGAAAATTGGCAAACAAAAAGTTAGTACCTGGCCTCATATCATTCCAAAAAAAAATCCATTTAAACGAATTTATGCTATGAGAATCGGAAAACTTTTATTTCTCATAATTGAAATAAGAAATAAAGTGATTATACTTAGAAAAGTATTAATGTACTTGTGGTTAATACTCGGAAAATAATTTAACTTTTTACGATTAAACAATGAAGTATTGTTGTAACTTAATAAGGTCGATAACATTTACAAATTATAATCTGAAACATAAAAATAACCCTTATCATTCTAATCTTAACATACTTTTACTCAAAACCACTTTGAACCAAGTCACGCGAGTTTCAATATAAAACGATGACGTCATCCAACGCACAAGATTTCGCGCTAACTCCATTAGCCTGTAATTAAAAAGCTATAAAACTTAAAATAGCATACATCGCTTTTTATACAACGGATATGATAGAGGAAAAGAAAATTTAAACACTACAGTTTTGCACACTTTTTATAGTATTTTTCTATGAATTGAATGAAGGATTACGTGTTATGAAAATACAAAAATAACAGGTTTATTTATTACAACTGTTGTTCCTGAAAGATTGGACAGCTGTGTTTATTCCGCCATATTTCATCGGCTAAGGTTTAGGTCCGATTTTACATACGTATAATACAAGGTTGGTTGTAACAGTTTCATTTATTCACTGTTTTGAAAATGTTTTCGAATTATGAGAATACTACACATGGGATGTAGGTACATGTGCGTACTCTGAAGACTAACCAGTGGGATGTTTGAAATTTTCATAACAGTTAGTCTGATGCACTGAACTAGGAACTTTGAAGTCTATCTACCAGTTTTGAATTTCGGTCAAACTAAAACACAACTTCGTTTTTTTCTCTACTTATTACTCGAACACTATAAACAGAGCTGAAGACTTATGTGACTGTTTAAAAAAATAATTTTGTGGACCACATTTATATACTAGAGAAGCTGTATGTTTTCTAATTCCACGCTTCAATCATGCGAGTAACAGCTAGTAACCAAATAAATTAATTAGAGTAATACATGAAGCGGAAGGCAAACTGACACATTTCCGAATTCCAAACATTCTAATACAAATAAAACTTCAGTAGTAATATTCACTATAGTAACTATTTCATTCACAAAGTTTATAAGAGATCTAGTATGCGTTTACATTATGAAGCACCATGAACCTAATAGCACTGCTAATAGGGAGTAGGCTAATTGCCTTCCTAGCGGAGTGTGTCACCACATCAGCGCTAAATATGTATCCCACATACGTAACATTAATCTTATATTGTCGCAAGGTTGAGCAGATATCTATTTGTAGTATATGCTTTCATTATGTCTGGCATCTAAGGTATGTGGTACCCGAAAAGTCGAATGCTAAACCCATTATTCACCCACGGTACGGAACTACAAAACTTGTGTCATTTTCTAAAACAAATTCTATATTATACTCAAAATATTGGTGAGTCTTTTTAACTAAGACTTCATAAGTCGCCCACATGACATTACAAAAAATATTTTTTGAGCAGTAGCGTACACTATGTTCGACTATCATGCCATAACTTTTAATTTTTGGTAAACTGTGGTATTTTTATCTACAGATATTTTTTGTCTTTTCAGCTATTCTTATTTTTGTCATTAAGGTATTATCAAACTTTCCGTGACATACTATTACTTTTTTGTGCAACAAGTATCTCAAAACATACTATCACTACGATAAAACATAGCTTTCAATTACATTGTACTTTAACCAGTGTACTCCTATATCATTATCAGATTTCAATCCACTCTTATCTAAACCCACGTCCGGTCTACGTTTAATCGCATCAAATCCTGTCTGTATAGGCTTCAGCCTCATCGGTTCACGCACGGAGTCATTTTGTGTGTTCGTTCGTGCGGCACGTTTAGTAGTTCAGAGGAACATTGGACTGATATGCTTGGTCAATGTAGCTTGTTGAAATGCGTTCTGTGTGTATTGTGCGAGCGTTTTCTGGCTTAGAATACAAATGCACTATCTATATCTCTATTCAGTCCACTTCTATACGTCTGTTGAGTATTGAATGTATTTTCCCCCCTAAATACGACAATTTTTACGAACCTGTATTGCCTCTTGCAGTCCTATACATTTCATGTTGTCGTTCGATCATATTCTGCTTGTACAAATAAATGTCTGTACAAATGTACATTAAAAATGTATAATTTTGATCAAAGGTTTTTAAAATAGGCAGAAAGAAAATAAATAAGACTTCCAAAGCTGACGTTCTAGAATTTTTTGTTAGCTAGGCCTTCACAATGTATTATTGAATGTATTAGTATGTATGAACTTGTAATACAATCTCTTTTGCTTCAAGAATCACAAACGAGTACACAGTTCATTAGGTTTCTTTCAGTGAGCTCGTGAGGTACCCAAATATCGAGCTTTTTTGTGCAGAGAAAAGATTTTATTACAAGTCATTTTTTTTATTACATACCATACTATAATGCGAAAAGACTTTTTCCCCGACCTAATATTTCATGATGTCGTTCGATCATCTGCTTGTACAAATGTACACTAAAAATGTATAATTCAATCTGAGGCTTTTAAAATAGGCAGAAAGAAAATAAGTAAGACTTATAAAGCTGACGTTCTAGAAATTTTACTTAGCTATGTTTTCATAATGTACAGTTATATTTAAGTAAATTTAATATAATATAATATCATAGTTAGTTAAAATTTAAGACTGTAATCAATAATTTTTATTTGAATTAACCCTTAAGCATAAATATTTTATTGCATGTGCATTTCAAGATATTTATAAATAATTTATTACACATAGTTAGCTCTTAATGTCCAATCAAATAAACATAAAATAATGATTCATTATCCCAATAGCAGTCAACCGCTAAAATAATTTATTATTAAATTGCTTTATAATGTGATTTATTAAAACTTTATTTTATCCATTGGTATGCAAAAAAAAATACGCTGCTTTAAATAAGTATGGGTCAAAAACTCATATGTAATCACGCTAAACACAACAGTTAAAAATAACATTGGCATTATTTAAGACTTGGCTATGATTTAAAATAATTAATGAATATATGAGTGAATTTCTGTCATTAAAATGATAAGGCAAAGGTGCCCATCGCGTCCGCCTGTTCGTGATAAACTCAAAATATACTGGTTTTCACCAATAAATAGATCGCTCTTGGAGGAAGACATATTTATTTTGTAAAGGTTAACCACAATATTTGTAGCGTACAAATGATTGTAAGGTTTTTGAAATTGCATTTCTAGGTAGAAAAAATACCGCTTATCTAAAACAGCTGTAAACAGCTGTAAAGCTATTTAGTTTGAGCGTGACCATCATCTCTTGGAGTAGAACATATCTTAAATAAATAATGACCGTTTGATTGATGGTTAAACGTACACCGATAACATCGTAAACAACAACATATCAAAGAAACGTATTTACGAGACCTTTTTGTAACGACGTGATAAAATATTACAAGCAATAAAGTAATTGAACATCGTAATAAAAAATATGTCGGTCATGTCAATACGAATGTTGTAAATGAATTTGATGGTATGAATTTGGTGGATCAAGTTTCAGTATTTGTGTATTAATGAAAAAATGTAGGCCGTTGTAGGCACTTCAGTGTCAGTTGATTCTAATTGAATAAACTGAAAAATGTACTCATATTTATTTTCATCAACATTCTCAGCTTCTCTAAACCCACTGCAGGGCAGATGCTTAAGCTTGTTTACCTTAATTATCACTGCCTTCTGCTAGTATTGATCAGAATCTCCAGTACTCCCCGACAAACTTTATTAAAATATTAAAGTCTTGCCACAGGTCTTTCGACGCAGCCTGATACCAATACTTCATCAAGTAGGTATAGCCGATATAATTATTTTTCAGTCTAATTTTATATGCGGTCATTCTATTTATAGCTACTATTTATTTACCTAATTCAGAGGAATCCCCTTAACCAATTCAAAAGTCTGGTACTCGGGGATATACAATACTATTAACCTACTATTACGTAGGGACAGAAAGAAACTAATTTATTTTTGTTTCTTTTTATTTTTTCTTATACACATACCTTACCTATTGTTTACACTGAAAGCATTTCAAGTCCTTCATTCGATTCCAAATTTGCCTAAACTAGCAGCAAATATTATGCTAAAGTAGATACTTTAAACTTTTAATCTAAATAAACTGGTTTCAAATCCACTCCTACTAAAATATTTACTCTATACCCACAGAGGTCAATGCCCTTCAAAAGTAAATACGATGCAAAGGTTGCAGCAGTTTGCATTACCCTATAATACGAGTCTTGGTGTATTGAGAGCAAGTCAAGATTAACTCGGAGAAAATATGTTTACCTAGCTCTCGGTAAAGTGCAGCCTTAGGTCGATGAGTAACCTCGCTTTTTTCTTGAAGAGGCTTGGATATAATTTAGTTTTAAACTTTTTTAACATAGTATTTATTTATTGGCTAGTTTGCGCCACATTTTCCCCAAGACGATTTTTGCTGACATATTTGATTCCGTCTTCTGTAATACGTAGGTAAATCACGCAAAATTTCAAAATCGGTTCCCCGGTTTAGTCATAAAAGCGTAATAGACAGAAAAATAGAGTTTCAGTTTCGTTATTATTGTACAGTTTGATATGTTTTGAAAGAAAAGTCTATCAAAAAGAGTAAAATTAGAGTGACGCTTATTTATTTATTTTTCATAGTGCAGAAATAAGAAATCGCTTAGATCTGTTATTTTCATATAAAATCATAATATCTGTCGACATTCGTATTAAATAGTATTGAGTGTGAACTAAATAGTTGATCGAAGTGATTTACATACAAATAAAACGGTTTTATCTGATTGACAAATAGGTGCTGTCAGACTTATGACCTAGACGTAGCACGAACACTTTATAAAATTTGATTTCTAATCGCAACTGTGTTACGCTTGTAATGATTCAAAATGACCTGCCTTATTATATATTTAGAATGCTAGATAAATGTTACGTGGAGAATTTTTGTAATGAATCACATATCGTTGTTTACATGTGGTTCCAATTCTACATTTAAGACACTATTAAGATTTTGCTTATACGAGGATTTAAGACATTTTTGCCATGGTACGGATCACCGTACTAAGTCAAAAATGTCTCTCAATGTCTTGCTACACTAATCTATACTAATATTATAAAGCTGAAGAGTGTGTTCGTTTGTTTGTTTGAACGCGTTAATCTCAGAAACTACTGGTGCGAATTGAAAAAATCTTTTAGTGTTAGATAGCCCATTTATTGAGGAAGGCTATATTACATCACGCTACGACCAATAGGAGCAGAGTACCAGTAAAATATGTTACAAAAACGGGGAAAATTTTGACCCATTGCATTCTCTCTTATGTGACGCAAGCGAAGTTGCGCAAGTCAGCTAGTGTGAACATATAGTGCGTTTTCTGAGGCAGCCAGGAAAGCACATGCGACGGATCAGTGTTCAAAGCGCTTACTGCGGAACTTATTCGGAAATCATTTTTACACACACACACAATCTCAGATTAGATAAAATTATTGTTCAAAATAAGGTTTAAATAGTCATTCAGTCAGGGTTTATAAACTAACCGTGTACCTAACAAATTCGATAAAAATCCGTAATCAAAAAAAGGGTTGGTAACTTTGGCGTGACAAACATCCATTAAAACATTCAAAATATCGCATTAAATATATTAGTAAGATTATAAGTATAGATAGTACAACATGATTAGTATTTCGTACTGTAAACTTGCTACTGATTAAAATATTAAAATAGACACAAGCGTGTCTATTTACCTACGGGACAGGCAGAAGCAGATATTATAAGAATAACTACATAATGTAGTAAATAAACATTGACCTTATGCATGCCATTATGACAAGACACACACTACTTATTTACTTTGTATATGGTTTGTAAATATGGAACTTGTATAACCTTGTTGCACCACCGACATCGTTAGGTTAAAACAAAAAAGTCTATAAACATATATTTTTAGATAAGGTTATACGTAAAACGTTTAAAGAATCGTTACTTTATAAAAAAAGACATTAATCAGACACTAGATTTCAGTTCGAGGAAACAAAATTATTTTTGGGCAGATTACTAATCATAATATTATGAGAAAGGATTGTTAGCCTACAACCAAAGTTAAGACCCTAACGTAGCACAACTAATTCAATCTAACAGCTGTTGTGAATATTTCCAGACACATTTTACATACTTAAAACATCGATTCTGTCAGATGTTACTATGCAATTATAATTTCGATTACCTTCTTAAATTACTCACTTTGCTTTATAAATTGCTTCCAAAGAACAGATGTGCCCTAGCAATCAAACAATCCCTATCCCATTAAGCCCAACCGTTAATTGACAACAACCGTAACTGATCTTTATTTATATAAATATTTAAAATAGCAGTTCCAAAGATATACTGCAGCAAACTTCATGAACATCTTTATTCAACTGACCTCCTTCGAACTTACAATTTATTAGCTCAATCGCTATTTCCTTCATCTGAATAGACTGCAAAAGAAAAAATGTAAAAGTAGGGATGTTCCGACTAGGTGACGACAAATCGGTGAAATTGACGTAATAAATTACGTTAATAACACGTGTATTTGCGTAATTGTAATTGTGAACTAACTTTTCTTAAATACTGCAGTAGGTATTTTTCTTCTCAATTAACAATTGTCATCCTTATGACAGTAAATCTTCTGAGTTGTTAATAAATAAACATTACATTTTATTATTTAATTTAAAGGGAATTATGATACCTACTCTGGTTTAACGTAAATCCTTAAAAAGAAAAATCACCTGAAATTTCGTAACTATCTATTTTACAGTTTGACTGACTAATTGGTCGACCTGTCGAGCGTCAAAACCGATTGATCGGTGAGTCGCCGTAGTCATAGTTCACATCACTATAAAAAAGTTACACAGCCTCTGTATAAAAACTATTTGCAACTGACGTCAGCTAGCATTGATCGGGCAATTAGACAAATGGGACGCCTTGATTGCTGGCTTACTATGAGAATGGTACTAACCTATTTTCTTCACCCCAGCTAGTAACATTCTTATGTTTCTATCGTTTGCGAAAACCTAACTAATATTTTTGACTAAGTATATAGACCTATTAACATATAGGTTACATTATTTGTGATATGGTAATTTCAAACTCGGATCCGTCAAGAGAAAATTTATTTTGATCTACAAAAAAATACTGTTTCAAATCAGTTTGTGCATTTTATGCGTCCAAGGACAACACCTGTTTTCTAAAAGCCAATGTATGTAAAGTTAATTCATAAAATTAAATGTCTCTTGTGTTGCTAATTAACCACTTCGGCGTTGCAAAAACTTTAAAAAATATTATAAAATTGTTCAACTATATATTTATACAAAATAACAACGCATTTTAATATATATTAATAATCCCAAAATGAATCACAGTCCATCAGGATCAAATGCGGTTATGTTGACTAAAAGTGTATAATTCATAACAACTGTAAATAAATCAAGGGAATACCAATTAATCATAACATTGAATATTGTATATTATTATGTTTTCAAGCTATCAGTACTAAAATAACAGTCATAGTAAGTACATATCTTGTATTTCACATCGTTTCCACGAAGTCGCTTGATATGACAAGTTAATTAATCGCGAAAATCGTTCAACGAATTTGTTTGCGAATCGCCATGTGAATTATGCAATTATGCGTATATAATGTCGTAGTTTCTTGGCAAGAGTTACGTATTAAATTAGTTATAACATTCATTTAACATGGATGCAAAGATCTAATAGTCGATAATCATCAAAAATGTGTAAAATTATGTTCCATATTTTCCAATATATTTCCGTTTTCAATAACATAACTATACCAGCCAGCATCCTGAAGTGAAACTTGTTGAATGATTATTTCTTCTATTTTGACTACCACAACATAGCTATTACTCAAAGACAACAGAGAGATACTCATCTATCAGTATTATCTATGAGTTAATAGTCTAATCTTAAAAATCTTAGTCACTCGAAATATAATGTGTCGTGTCAAATGATCTTGAAAAACAAATTTTCACTTACCGGAAACAATTCTAGTAAATTACAGCGACAAAAAACGAAAACAGCTGCTTCAATATCAAATCATAAGATATTTTGTCATATTGACTCTCTTATTTCATATTTTCATCGTGTCTCTGTTTAAAATGTTAATGATACAATTATCCAAGACTCGTTTCAATCTAGCTCATAAAATGTAGCGCGATTCTCTACAGCCTGCTGTCGCGTAACGAAAGTTTGACATTTGAAATGTGCTGCAAAAATTGTTCCTACGATGTCCGCTTAAAGGCGCTAATCAGTTTTTTTTACAAAAAAAATCCATAGCTAGCCGGTTGTCAATAGTGGTAGGGCATCGAGCTATTCCTCATTTCGTCGACAAACAAAATAAATTTAACCCATTGATGTCCCACTGCTGGGCAAGGGTCTCCTCCTGTAATGAGGGAGGGGTTAGGCCTTGAGTCCACCACGCTGGCCAAGTGCGGGTTGGGGACTTTGCATGCCCTCAATAAATGTTTTAAACAAATTTTTAGGCATGTAAGGTTTCCTCACGATGTTTTCCTTCACCGTTGGTGCATGTGATAATTATTTCTAATACACACATAACTTCGAAAAGTCATTGGTGTGTTGAACCTGCGACCACTAGCGTGGGAGGTGTCAACTTATACCACTCGGCTATCCCTGCTCAAACAAACTCTTATAAAATTACAATGGAGTCGATAAGTTTCATTATACTGCGCTCATAGCAACAAATCTTGCAAAAAATCCCTTTGGTTGATCAAACACAATGGGCAACATGATTCGGTTGATTAAAGAACAACAATATGTAGTTAATTGACATTGTTCTACGAGCATGTGATTAATATAAGCATAAACCTTAAAGATGCTTCCCGGATTTCATGAGTCGTCAAAATTTTACTGAACGGTTTTTACTTTACTAGAATATAATATATCTTTATGACATCGAGAATTTTTTTTTGCGGCCAGCGGGCTTATCACGTATCTCAGTTGACAGCTAGTGTACGTCAAATTGATGGTCATTATTCAGAACATTGCTGCTTTGACGTAACGTGCTAACCATAGTATTCTAAGGGAGAAAACAATGTACAGGGTAAGTAGTGTCTTTCAAATATTTGACAACTGAGATACGTGATAGCCCCCCAGGGGGGCTATCCAGTATCTCAGTTGACAGCCATTTGAAAGCCACTATGCTGTCCATTGTTTTCTTTCTTAGATGATAGTGATTAATACGTTACGTCAAAGTAGCAATGTACTGAATAGTGACCATAGATTTGACGTATACTAGCTGTCAACTGAGATACGTGATAAGCCCGCTGGTCATCACTTCATGTAAGAAAAGTTTTTCTAATTATATAGACTATAGAAAGTTTGTATAATTTTTGCTACTCGATCACGCCAAAACCACAGAACAGATTTAAATGAAATTTATTATGCAGATAGTTCATAACTTTTATGAACGCAGTTTTTCGCAAGACAAAATAAAATAATTGAAATCCCAGATAATATTTGCACGCGGGCTAAGTCATGGCAAGAACGTAGTACTAACTTAAGTTACATTGCCCGCATAAGTCTAACTTCCCAGACTTGCTCTCCACAAATCAATCAATATTTACATGTAAAGAGATTGGACTGTTTAAACAAAGCTTTACCCACAACATGTTTACTTTCAAACGGATATCAAACTAACACGTGCTAACGAAACTTTTACGAGGCCTTATTCTCAAAGGTCTAACCTCCTCGATATTCAAAATACATAAAGGGTTGTTGACCTGATTTCAGAAATGTATATGAATATCAAATATGTAACAATGTTTTGCCTCTTTCCTTGCGGTTGGGTAATAGCACCGTATGTTGTGATTAGTAAAGCCTTTTGCCGCAATCGGTGTTACTGTATAGACTACGTGTTTAATAATGGTATTATTTTTTTCTGCTGACCAATTTTTTTTAAATAAAATTTCTGAATAATGGACTCCATGGCGGCAACATGTAGCTTATACGAAGACTAGAAATCATTGTTATAAAAACAATAAACAAGTTTAACTCGTAAATTTTTTGTACCTGACTATTTCATGATAAGATCCAATGTGCCTCCTACTTCTTATTTAGTCTCAGAATAAAAGCACTAGTATACTTTACGTGTATATAAATAGGCAAGGAACTAGTTTAATACAAGTAATCTCTGGTAGAACATCAGACCAGAGGAAGTAACAAAAGGCACCACGTATATTATCCAATGCATAAGATATCAACCTTGCCTTAGTCATGCGTGTTCTAATAATAAAACACGTAATATTTTCTCTAATACGTTCGTGCAAAGTTGAATAACGCTAATATTTTTGCAAACAGAAGTTTAATAGGATCTCAATTTTCCTCGTAAATAAGGTAATATATTTTTATGGCAATTTCTTCGAATTCGTACATCGTTATAGACAGTTTTCGGAGAAAGCTACTTATTTTTTCACGCTTGAAATCAACAGTGGGTGTATATGTCGTTTTCTAGATAGTTATTATTTTAATTAATGTGTTAAAAAAGTTAGCTACTCATTTTGAAAATATATAAAAGTATCATTAGCTATTTTTTAAGGCAATGCTAGATAATTCTGATTCTGCCTGTACTGTGTTTGATTGCTCATCACAAAGATCAATTCACAGATTCTTATACGATATTTTGTGGACTGCAACAAATGACCAAGCATTCGTATGGCACTGGATGTAAATCAGTGTTTGGAGAGTGGACTTTATTTCACGTAGTTCAGCTACCAGGACGTTCATAAACAAGGAATCTTATCTCTTGCATTTCGAATGCTTATCATCTTGATAACTAATTCGCACATTTAACTTTTCCCTTTGATCCATTGCAGTATTTGCAAGACATTCGTCAGATAACACCTTTGAAAGATTTGAAAAGAGTTGAACGCTTATAGAATAAAAATCACGCAGCGATTCTATGGTCGGCCTTGAAGCCAAAACACTATAATTTCACAAAGATGAGTCAACAGTCCTATTTCCAGGATGGTGATAGTTATTTTATTTAAAGGTATAATTACGCGGTAATAAAAAAGCAATGAATACTTTTATTGCGCCAGGAACTGATTTAGATGTTTGCACGTAAATATCCATTACAAACGTACTGAATTACTGGAAACTACGATTATTTTATCACAGTAAAAAATGGAGACTGAGATTTGTATGTCTTTTGCGCGTATATGGATAATCAGACCGTAACAATCGTAACCACCGTTTGCGTGTTAAAAAAATATTGGCCTATGGTCAATCCTTGGTCTTCAACTATCATCATACTGACTGTTTTCAATATCGGCTAAGCGTGGGACCCGTGAAAGCGTTATAAACAGACTGTGTTGTTTAAGCAGAGATATGATAAAAACCGTAATTTTAACTCGAAATTGTATTAAGTGACGTCAAAACGACGCACTTGTATTGTCATTTTATTTATCCCCGAAAGTTTAGTGAAAGAAGTTTTGACTTTCCTAAGTTTAGTAAGTTAGGTGCTCTTGATTCTATACTAATTACAATTTGTATTTAATAATACTTTTATTTTACAACTATTCAGTATATAAAAGTTGACGGCTCAATAGCATTCGCGCTACTCATCGTGTTCTCAATCCCGGAGTAGAAACCGGGATGATTACCTTTTTTAATATCGTTCTCTACAAACTGTTATAATGGAAAAAAATACTATCTAACTTACGTTTTACACAGTCTGTAAAGAAAATTTATTAGTTAGTTTAAGGTCACCACTAGACATACAATTATATTAAGCAATAAGTTTGCATGATACTTACATTTACCCAACGTTGTCAACCGTATGTCACTTTGCATCTACCCAAAGTATTAAAAAATTCAATATTGGCCACATTAATTAAAAAAAACATCATATCACGCCTCTTATACCAAACGATGCAGACAGTAAATAAAACACATGTATTTCGCTATCAATAACAAGCAGCGAGTATATTGTCACAGTCAAAAATATGCGTAGTCCGTCACTTTTTTAATTTTATTGTCATCTAGGGGTGGACTAACAACTTCGATTGTTCCTCGTGAATGTACCTACTATCTTTATAGTACTTACGCCGTAAATAAAAACTTTTTATCCATTAGCTTTTACGGTTGCCAACATAAAAGAGTTATCTGATACTGATACGTAATTCAGATAGCCTAGTGTCCAGATTGTCGTAAAACTAATCGAATTCATCGCAATAAAGTTAAGAATGGTTTATATTTTTTTATATTACAATATTACCCTCTACTGCTGCAAAGATTTGTTATATTTGTTAAACTTTTTCTGCCACACATATTTTATACCATAAACTTTTTGTCATATATGACGTCTCTTTTCTTGGACACTTCTACTCTTGATGTTAGCTGTTTGCGGTTGAACGTGACTCGCAAAGCGAAGAACCCCCACAAAGTCAATGAGATCATGTTACATTCTGTCACTATGATGAAAATGTGAATTAAATGCTTCATTGCAATTCACCCCTTTACTTTGTTTTAAATTTACAAGCATAAGAACCAAATTACATCATGAAGAAGTTTCAGGTATAAACTCTACCACAAAATCAAATATTGATCCAAATGACACTCACGAATTCCCAAACAAACAAGCCATCTTCAATCTCAAACCGCACCCAATAAATTATACCAACAAAAGCACCACGAAAACAAAAGGTGCATGAAACAATACAGATGCTCAAATAAATGCAACCAATAAAAACAAGTACCCTCAAATGTAATTGAAGATTGTGGAAACATTATTCAAGTCTTCGATAGAACTGATTCTTTAAGCACTCTACCGTATTTCTGACTTCCTGGTATTTAAACCAGTTCCGGCTTTGAACCTATTTATTTGTTACATAGTATTCTTTTATTTACTTGTATAAAACTTAAAAAAAAATCTGGAGAACTAAAATAATAATTGACATGTGGTAGCCAAAGTTCTAAAATGCATTTTTTTTCAATTCTATGTTGTTCAAAAGATCCTTTTTGGGTTTGTTTCAGTTCAAAATAGATATGCAATGGAAGTATAGTCACTATTTAGTTGATGAAAACAAAGTTCTGTAGACATACAAATTTTCTGCACTAAACAAAGGCAATAGCAGTCTAAATTGGCTTATAATCTACCGCAAACTTCATGTTGATCATACTACTAGCCTGAGGCATAAAACACCTACACAAGCAACGACTGCGCCGTAACCAAAAACGTTGGCACGTGTCGAACATCTATTATGAAGTCGATAAATTTAATTAAATGCTCCCATCAATTTGTAACGACATCGTGGCTATTGTAATCTTATTGAACACGTATAAGGTGTTGCTATGTCATGCTATGCTTATTCACTGACTATATATTGCAAGGTTTTTAATTAACTGTTACAAGACGCAGTATCTGCAATTACTTTTGAAGCATGATCAGTAGCGCGATTCTCGTCAATCGGTATTTTCTAGTATTAACAGTTAGACATTTAAAATGTACTGCGTCCACCCGCTAGAGGCGCTTATTAAAATTTTCATACAAACATTGTCGACAGCCAGCTGATTGTCGGTAGTCGTTATCAATATAAAATCGTCCTTTAGTGCCCCTAGTGTATTGCGCAAGAACGGGTTCTTTTGTCAACTATTTTACACGTAAATGTCAAACGCTCGCTAGTCAATAGTACCTTATGTAGGTAATTGCTATGATAAGATTAAAGCTTCTTCGAACGCGTCTCATACAACTTGCGTTCTTATTTCAGTACTATAGCGCGCTGTTGGCACTCTACAACTCAGTCTTCAAGCAATTGAAACAGTACGTGACATGCCTAGTTGACTGAAGAATATATTTAAAAGCTAGAGAGTGGAGACTGACAGTAGTCGTATGTATGTAAATATTTCCTAGTTACGTATCACGGTTATCAATTTGTAATCTCAGTCTTAAAGTTCGGTAAGATATAAATATTATTAGATGTTTTTGGTGCAAATCATGTTATCATCACTTACTACGGCAAGCGGTCAACCGTTAGCGTGACGTAAACTTAGCGACGACTACCGCTGTAGTTGAGTTAACTTGCCAAAGCAATAGATCTACTTTTATACATAGTTTACACACTTATTACACCTAATTAACAACGACCATTAATGCTTTTGTCGAAATCTTCTAAATTAAAAAGCAACTAGTCTACAAAATGGCCAATAAATAAAACAATACCCAAAGCTTTTTTCTATTAATTCCACCACGTTCTTCTACCAAATTGCTTCGGTTGTTTCCACATCAAGAGCATCCGAATTCCCCAAATCAATATACGGAACACAAAGCGAGAAAAGCAAAACGAAAACTATGCCAATTTCCTCACCCCTGTATCAAAAAGGCTGCTATTTTAGTCAAATCGACAGTTTCCTGACTAGTCATTTGAGCTTTTTATCAAGCGGCAAATCCGTTAAAACACTTTGTCGAATAGCGTATTTTAGATTTTTGTACTTAGTATTTTAAAGACAGAGAAGATTCACATATAATTTTGCATAAATAAATGACGAAGTAAAAGTATGAAATATAAGGACGTACGCGAAAACAAATTCAGTAGCTCGTCATGATTAATTAATATTAGTTTGAAAAGCATTGATGCTGATGCGTGCGAATGTAGATAGAAGTTGGTTGATTAACAGAGTTTCAATGAGCGAATATACTCATGTATATTATATGCGAATATACTTACGTACATAAAATCATGCGTTTTTTTCACATGGGTAAACGACCAAAGAACTAACTTACTAAGAAGAATTTGTGACATACTAACTAATATATACTTACTTATATTCGTAACTTAATCTATACTAATATTATAAAGCTGAAGAGTTTGTTTGTTTGTTTGAAGGCGCTAATCTCAGGAACTACTGGTCCGATTTGAGAAACACTGTCAGATAGCCCATTTATCGAGGAAGGCTATAGGGTACATATCATCACGATACTACCAATAGGAGCAGAGTACCAGTAAAAAATGTTACAAAAACGGGGAAAAATTTCGCCCATTCGCTAATGTGCGCAAGCGAAGTTGCGCGGGTCAGCTAGTGTACCATATATGTTGACTCATTAAAAAAAGTGTGCACATAAACGACAAAGGCATCTTAAACACATCAAAAACGTGCTTAGTGTTTAAACTTCCCGTTTTCCCACGTGAAACGTGGCGGCATTTTCAATTTTTCTCTTCCAACTTTTAATAGAAAAGGTTAGAGGTATTTGATTGCGGTAGGTCATTCTTTGGTCGAGCATTCCTTTTCCAGCGTTCATTTAATTCAACATTGTTCACAGCATTCCGTCCATTTATCGGTCCATTGGACAGACGGATGGTACCTAATGCTTCGTGTATGGTACACATGTTTTTCTCTGCGGCTATTGTAGAACAATGCTGGCTGTTTGTTTTAGAACCGCTATTTCCTTTTTAATCGTGTGGAAGTGATTTGTTTTGAATTTGGTTCCGACTCCAATTTAGGAGCGGAAAGTTGCGTACTTTTGCAAATTGCCCATGTCGTTTGGTTACGAGCCATTATACAAAATATTTTGATATCATGGTTACTATACATGTTTCTATGACACTCAATAAGAAAATCTAGTAAGAAAATTAAAAACGAACCAATAATACCATCGTCTTGGGGTGAAACTGTTTTGAGCAGATACCACCAAATCCACTTTATTCCACTGTATCCCAAACTCAAAGACACGGGATTGTCTTAAAAAGAGAAATTAAAAAATATATTTGTTTAAAACACCTACACTTCTAATTGACGTGGAATGTACCACCCATTAGTGTTTTGGTTGACCACAATCATTATCAATGCAATTTTAATACATTAGTTAACACCGTTCGCTAATTGGTTCACATTTGATACATCGGAATATCTCAAACATGACAACATAATTCGCTTTCCTATAGTCCATATTCATCAGCTAAATAAATACAAGGCAACTGTACCGTGCAACTCGCTCTAGTTTTACTTTAATACAAGCACACGTTACTCCGATAAATCATGTTCGTGTCAATCAATCGCCCCGGGGTTATCAAGCCGCGTATCAATCCATCAATCGAACTATATCAATCGGCCGTAGTTAATAGAGTCTATTATGTAACACCGTACTTGTTACAGCAAAAGGTATACAGAGGTCACTATTTTTTTTACTATGTTAGAGGGTTAGATTAAGACTTAGTCTAATGTGATATATTGAATACTTTAAAAATATAATACTATTACATACATATAGGTTTTCAACGGAAATGGAAAAAATCCAATAGCATGTTACCAGTCTCCAGAATTGAAATCGTAACTTCTTGTGCAGTAGAATTTCTCGTTTGGTAGGGTATCGAAGAGCCAGCGTTAAACATGAAAAATTACTAGAAAAATAGTTCTTGTAGAATACACTAGAGGGTGCTATTTTTGATACAAATTTTCGGTAACTAGTTGTCGATAGTTAACTGCGATCGCCTCTTTTCAGTAGTACTATCATTTGTGCTGCATAGGCTATTTTCAGTTAGGCATTGATATTTGAACAGAGTTAATCAGCGGATTAATTAAATATGTTAGAATGAAGCTACGTAACGTATTTGTGTGTTTGTTCATTATTTTATAATGAGAGATGAGCCGTAAATACAGTTACTAAAATAGAACAGTAATAAATGAATGAAGTATTTTTAGGTATTGCGTCGTTTTATTAAATGTGTATGTGTCGTTTTATGTGTAACTGAAAATATGCAGCGTATATGTATTATTTTTGTGTCTTCAACACACACTATGCACGGCTTATACTTTTTGCATTAGAAGATATTTTATTGTTGCTCCTGTAATACATTTGCAGTCACAAGCAAAATTATATAACCACTGTCACGTTTTCAAACGTTATCAGATCGAAACCCTAAAAAAATAAATATTATTTAATATTAATTAGTCGTTTAGTATTCAAGCAAAATAATAAATATCACGAAAATTCTTATAGCAAATCTATTTGTCAATAAGATGGTCACACAAATACCATTCTGAAATCAATCTTATGAACAGATTCTTAAGAAATATTTAATTAAAAATTGTAGATACGCTTGCTTATATCACTTAGACATTCCTTGAAAACCTTCGAGCATTTGTAGACATGCGAGGATTTCAGAAATTGTAGGAACAAATTAAAAAAGATTAATGAAGATCTATTCAGTTAAATTCTAAGCATTTTCGAGTATAGTCTTTTGTCACTGCTAGATTAGGTATAAACTTATGAGCTATCGCATCTTTTTTCGACGTTCGAGTTTGACCATGCATTACCTGGTGGCCAGTCATTTCTGCTTTGGTCTACGACATTTTACATCTAACACCTTGGTACTTGTCGGTAATGTGATCGATCACAATATTCAAAGCAATTATAGAAATTAACATAAATGATGCGAAGCTTTTAAATAATTTTTACCTAGTAATGAGATTAAACGATTTAGATACAAGAAAAGCAAGCCTCAACATTTTGGTCACAAATTAATTACATAATCAAAAAACTTGAAAGTAAATATTGCCTCTCACTAAAGTTACCATTAAAAAGAAAAGTCACACATCTATCACGTTTCTTATCTTTATCTGATTGGTTGAATCCTTACAAATGCAAGCTTCGTAAAACTATCCGTTGTAATAAATTTCACAATACATACGAGCCTGTTGCTATTAACTGGTGACATAGCCAAACTCTTATTTATAAAGAAATTTTATAATATAAATTAGGTAAGTTTAGTAGTACTTTGCCCGATCCGACTTATCAGATTTCATAAAATTGAATGCATCTAAAAGCAAACTTGGAAAATAACTTAATGTTAAGGGAGAAAAGCTGAATGAAAATCCATTAATACTATTTCCGACCTTATAATGAAATGGGATTTCCAATAGCGGTGAAACTAACTGACTATGACGCTTCTTGCTCATCTATCCATTATTTCTTATCCGTAGGTGTTTTATATCGAGTCAAACTGTGATGTACCTAATTCTACCTGTCTACATGACGTTAAGATGATATTAGATGTGATGTCGAAAAATTTACTACAATTGTTACTAATTCTTTCATATGATTGTATTATGCGTATTTAGCAAGAATGCCGTATTGTAATGCATCAAGACCTGCCGGTTTAAAACAAAGACCAAGACGTTACAAGATGTTTTCAAGAGTCACAAATAATTAGGGATGACCAATGATGTAAAAAGTGACAGCAAATGTATGTTTTAGCCAAGTTCCGTGATTGCCATAAAAACGAAAATTAAGCCGTAAGCGCCGTAATATTTCTACACAATTTGTTACAGAAAGTCCTTTTGAAATTAAAACAAAAATCCTTGCAAGAAAAACGGAGAAATATTTTCGTAGTTTTAAAAAGAAGGTTTCTGATTAAATTAGCTCTGTGGTAAAGCAAAGAACTGGAAAATTACGAACACAAGTGATTTTATTTTTCTTACTTAAGACACGACAGCTCTGACGCTATAAATAGTCTAGAGAAGCTTATTACACATGATGTTGTCATAAAAACTAGCTGCAAAAATGTGCTGCGGTGCACATTTTTGCAGCTAGTTTTGCCTCTATTCACTTGATGATGTCTAGATGTCTTCGCGGGGCTCCTCTTACTGGGTGGTTTAAAAAAAATAACTACGTGATGTGTGATTATGTAAATCCTAAGATCTATCAAGTGAATAGTGGTAAAAATTCGAAATAAAAGAATTGTTCGGACATTTACCTTTGAGAGTTGGTAAATCTTAGGTTTTACCGGAAAATCTTAGGATTTACCACAGTTCGGGCTTTTACAGTAACATATATATAGGTAATATTTATTTTTTATTCTTTTAACACTCTTCATCTTTTCCGTATAACAAGATGTCTGTGCATCTGTGTCTGAAGCATGATAAGTATGTAAGAGACATATGTAGCTAGAGACGTTCTTTGGTCTGCCTACCCCTATGGGAGAAAGCAAGATTTTATATACATACATAGGTACTCGTATGTTTCTTTCAACACGTCTTGTTTAATACTCAATATTATTCCATAAACCTTTATTGGAAGCCTATACCAAACATATTGAACGTTACAACAAAATATCGCCCCGGAACGAGCTACTGAATATTTTTCAAAGAGAATACCTTCATTCTCAAAACTGACGAAGAATAATAGTTTGTTTTAGAAATGTAACGGAATATATTGGAATATTTATGTCAAATGCAAACTGCATAATTTATTTCCATTCGTGAAATAGAAACTGAATATTCTTCAATCGGACTTGTACGGTACCTTTTATGAGATTGTTTTATATGTTCTATTTTATAAAACAGACGTATTTCGGAAAATTCGTCGTGCAGTAGAGTAATTTAATTTAGTTTTCGCTATAGTATTGGTCTTAGTTCCCTGAATTTGTTACTACAAACCTAATATAAGTTTAATTATTTATTTTAAGGTACCATTTCTATACTTATTTAGATTCATATTTTATGGGTTAAGCTATTTATTGTGACGTAACTTAGTACCATCTACATTCTACATGTATACATTAATGTTTAGATTTTTGGGACTATAATTATAAAAATGCATTATATTCTATAGGTTACTCAATAATTGTAATCAGATCAGAGGATTGGCTTTATTCGTAAGCACTTAATTCATACAATTCAATAAAATATAGTAACGTTAC
Source organism: Anticarsia gemmatalis (assembly GCF_050436995.1). Taxonomy (NCBI): domain Eukaryota; kingdom Metazoa; phylum Arthropoda; class Insecta; order Lepidoptera; family Erebidae; genus Anticarsia; species Anticarsia gemmatalis. The sequence goes on from NC_134760.1 coordinate 8,665,057, forward strand.
AATATACTCCGTGACAATAATCAAATAAATACCTAACATCATATTTCAATATTTACAGGCACACTAATTGTTAGGCAATCCACGGACTACTCTATGATGACGTCACGAGGGAAATCAAGGTAGTTCTACTTTTTCCATGCCGTTTGATTCAAAGGCAGTTTCATTTGAAGGTAATACTGCTTTTCAGAGGAGGACAGCACTAGATTTGATGACGTCATATTGTAATGATAGTACTAAAAATACTGATAGATTAAATTGCCACTGTAGAGCGGTCGGTAGTGTAGCCAAATGCTGTACCGCGATTCTCTACCACTATCGACTACCGACAACCGGCCAGCTATCGGCATTTTGACATTTAGAATGTACTGCCAAAAAAGTTTCTCCGACGCCCGTCAGAGGCGCTGATCAGATTTTCATACAAAATTTCTTGATGACAGGTCGGTTGTCGGTAGTCGATAGTTGGAGAGAATTGACTTCGAAGTTTCAATTCCCAGCTCGAACAAAGTGCTATTGGTCTTTTACTAATTAACATTAGATTATTCTCAATCGTAGTCCGGAGTTTGGTAACGTGTGCGGTCTATGGTAATAGGCTCGCACCTTATTACATGGGACTGACATTGTTTATGGCGAAAGATCTCTGTTTACACTTTTGAGTAGGTATATCGGGCTTGAAAATTTGTATGTATGTAAATTATAATGGAACTTCAAGAAATATGGAAGTCTCTTTCGTGTTCCTGTAACAAAATAAGTAATAGGATTACCACCGACTGAAAATGTTGGTTTTTTAATGGGATTATTTTTTTTTTCCAAACTTCTTTAGCCAATTAAAGGTTATGTAAAGGGACGAAGAACGACGTTCTCGATTTTCAAGCTTTGTTCATAATGAAATAAAAATGAATCATAGAAATGTATGCCCATATATGCCTGAATAAGTATACAGGCATTATACATTTAACGGCTCATGGCTCTGCCTATCCCTATGGGAAAAAGGCGTTGTTTTATTTACTTCTATGAATGTACGTATGGACCTAATAATATTATAATCATGCTTTTAATAACTTTAGGACAACTGGACCAAATTGGATGGAGGACCATGTAATAAAAAAAACGTACTATATCTGGCTAAAGTCGGGTGGTGTCGTTAGTTAATCAATAATTTAATTCCTTTGTGTGCTGCGTTTTTCTGTATTAATTCATTTTTCATCTATTTGCGTGCTTGTTGGTAATAAATTGTTATTTTGATTAGCGTTGAAATATAAAGGTAGTACGTTGACTCCTTAATTGAGGGGAAAGTAATATTTAAGTAATAACATTTTGATAAAAGCTGAGTAATTTTACGATTATTGAATGAAAGCCTGTCTTTATGACCTCTGGAAAAATATAATCATACAATTACATTTTCAACAATTACTTTTCACTTGCTCCGTGATAATTTTATCGCAATCGGTTTAGTGTTTTAGCGATGAAAGTGTAACAGATGAACAAACAGATTATACATTTAGATTTTCCATTTAACTATGAATTCGAGTAATTCCAAAAGATGTTAAAAATTTACTTGATTTTTGCGTTTACGGTTTTCAATTGTAACCATATTATTTTTCCATCATACCTAAAATGAAAAAGCCATTATGAAGAATTTAAAGAAAACATTGCATACGTGTATCAATTTCGTATTAACTTTACACTTTTAAGTTCAATAGATTTGAATAGAATTGTGAAATGTGATTCAAAGTTACTTTCTTATTCTTAATAATGGTTATTAGTATGAATGAATTGCATTTTCAATTGTTTTTGATTGTTTCAGCTGAAACAACGTCTTTTTATATAAGTTGCACGACTGTGCCACGTGTAAACCAATTTTACATACATACGTACATAATATAACGCTTATTATACTCTAGGTTTAAACCGACTCCAACATAGTTGGAAAAAAGGCTAGGCTGATGATCTTCTTCTTTTTATTGTATGGTTAGTGGTCAACCTAGTGTCAAAGTTGTTCAAGCCGCCCGAAGGCCTTTGACGAGGCTTAACGACTGTTATCTTAGTAGACAACAACCGGTACCGACTTTTACGTGCCCTCCGAAACACGGAGACGCCCTGTTCAAATACCACTATGCGGTCACCCATCTATGGAATGACCGCGCCAAGGTTTTCTTAACCCACAGATCGTTTACCGAACGGTGTGCGCAAGTGGCTACGAGCGCCTCAGGCTGATGATGATAACGGTACCCTTAGGTGTAGGCTAAAGTATATGAAATACACCCGTGTTTCGCCATTAACGGTGTTAGTCTATGAATGGCAAATAACAAAACCCATAATTTTTTACTTTTTTAAACTCTTGCGACTTGTACACGTTATATTATAATACAACGAGCCTTAGTATTTTTTATCAAAATATGTTTAGCTTTTCAGTCCTGAGAATGTTAGAGACAGACTTACGCAATTATAATATTAGTTTGGATTTAATGTCATCGTATTTGTACATTATATAATTATTACCTTACATTTACATTGGTACTTTTACTGAGAATTTGATAACAAAGGCTATTTAACATCAGTTTCAAATTGAAAACCCTAAATAACATGTATTTTATAAATTAAGTTTTGTTATATCATGTTGTTACAAAACATATTAATAACTAGTGAAACCTTCAACTAGTTTATAGTTATAACAATAATGAATCACTTTGAGCTACTGTTTTTATTCAGAAATTCATTTGAGTCTGAAATATAATATCATATTTTCTGTCTCAGTTATTTAATAAAATAACTTGAGATTTTATATTAATAGGAAACACTTCATCAACTATAGTTTTAGATTTGATATCATTTATTAGATTAGATCTGAGTACAATCTTTACTAATATTATAAAGCTGAAGAGTTTGTTTGTTTGATTGTTTATTTGTTTGAACGCGCTAATCTCAGTAACCACTGGTCCGATTTGAAAAATTCTTCCAGTGTTAAATAGCCCATTTATCATCACGCTACGACCAATAGGAGCAGAGCACCAGTGAAAAATGTTACAAAAACGGGAAAAATCATGGCTCTCTTATGTGATGCAAGCGAAGTTGCACGGGTCAGCTAGTAGTACATAATATCATTAAAGTCGTATGCGTAGTTATCGTAACCGGCGGTCCTGTATGACAAGATGTATGGATGTGAATAAAGCAAGGTAAGTTTTTAAGGATCGTAGCATCGCGTTCTTTCGTCTCAGCCTACCTGTTTGGGAAAAGGCGTGATTTTATGTATGTATGGACATATTATAATTATGCCTTTAATATAAGGGCAGGTAAATGAGTAGAAACCATTTTCCGAAACGCCCACTTACTCATACTTTTTGGCATAAATGTTACCTACTTTATTGTTCAGTAAAATATTAACCACATGAATTTATATGGTCAAATGTAACAAACAATTGAAGACGGTAATGGAACTCATTTGTGACGCTATTATATTTTTCACCTCACACGATTCAACTTTTTATCGAAGTAGCTACCTATTAACCAATCAATACGTTTCACTGAAGATAACTTTTTTATATCTCGTGACTATTTTCACCATTACGGCAAACGTTTTGTATTGTTTCCAAAAGTATAAATGCTTTAATTCTCGTTCTATAGCGAAAAATATGTTACTCTCATGTACGCATTACCGTTACACGTTGCAAATGCGAGATTTTCCCGTAAATAGGCCAAGTGCAAGGCGAATGTCGGACGTTGAGAAAAAAGTATTTTTATGCAGCACCGTAATATAGCCGTCGCGTTTTGTTTCCTGTACCTATTTTTACACGGGTCATAAAAAAGACAGCTCTTTTAAATTCGTACATAGAAAACTATTCATAATTTCGAATGTTTTATTCCTCTTGTTCGAGATATGAATCTTTTATCCGTGTGTTGTACGTTGTTTATTAATGTAAACGTCCAAATATGAATGTCAAAGGTGCTTATCAATAATTCAAATGTCGCTTTGTATCAATTGTAGAGACTAAATCTTTAATAATAGTTTGTACAGAGCTATTTCTTGACTAACTCTAATTAAATTTGTCATTGAGAACCATTTAGTTCGTAAACGACGTTGTAACTAAATTGTCGGACAATCTTAGGAATTCCTTTCAAATTATGTCAATTCGAACAATTCAGCATCCTTCTCCAATTAAAACAATAAATTTTAAGTCGTTTCCAGCTTTGTTACTTACCGAAAGACACGTCAATTACGAAGCATTAAAATTTTCCGAACCGCCAACTCTGCGGTGTCGTCCGCATCATAAATCATCTAAAGCTAACAAACTTTCCGCACTCCAACCAAAATAGCATTTAAAGTACCTGCTTTCGACAAATATTAATTTACGAGATCAAAGACTTAAAACAATTTAGTACTATCATTGAATTTTTATAAGAAAAACTATTTCGTAAAAGTTTTATTCTTAGTTTTTAACTTCACTCACTCAACACACACGCACGCACTTTTCTTTTAATTTAAAATTAAAACTGCTTATTAATTTTAATATTGGAATACATCGAATTCGATACTGGAAATAATCGATGTTGAAATTCGGTAAAGTAGCGAAGACACGCTGCGTTCAAAGTTGCGAACATTCTGACGCGTCAGTAAAGAGGCGACCACGCGGGGGAGTCTCACTGAATGGACTGGAGTTAGCAACTCGTACTCGCACGAAATAGGAGTAATGCGCATGGTTCGGGACCAAGATAATCCGGCCTAAAAGGCGGAGATGAGTGCAGAAGGCTTTTAGAATGCATCTTTTCAACACCGACTGCAGAAACTCGGTGGCTGATTAGCTATGTGCCATCGCCGCTAGCTCACAGCTGGTTCGACGTAAAAAATGTTTTACGAGATATTTCCTTCGGGTGTCGTAAATTATGTTCGTCATAGATAAACATTAGAATTTCGAGCGTTGACTGAGACTGGCCATTAATTACAGAAAAATGTATTTCGAGTTTTAATGACATGTTGTACATATTGTTGTCATAATAAAATATTATTTAAAAGTTGTGAAGTAAAAGAATTGTTGGTTTTAAAAACTAGTTACAAAGTTTGAAAATGCTGCGCTTTGTGAATTGTAATAAATACGAGTGAGTAAACTTTTCGCGGTAAAATATGTGTTTCGGAAAAGTTTTGTTACTCGAATGCACACTGAACTTGAGCCCTATTGAAAGTACGGGGAAATTGAATAGGAAATATTTTATACGGACGATAAAATAAATGTATTGTTGAACAATACGAATGGAGTTTTAACTTTCTCTACTTTGGGGTGACGTGAGACTTATACGAGTACAATGGCTTTCTTTCAAATATTTTTGTGCACAACTAACAATGGCTTCAGATTTTAATACTTTTTCTAAGAATTTAAGGCGTTTTTAAGTTGTTATGTTAATGTGTCATCTAAATGTAAGGGTGCGATTTGGAATCTGAAAATAATATCTTTCTCGGTTATCTGAAGGATGGTTATTTACCACTATCAATTGTTGCCAATCGAATTACTACTGAGATTTTTTTATGGAATAATTTGTATGAAGCCCTAATCAGCGCCCCTAGCGTATTCCGCAGGAACTATTTCTAAGTAATAAATGTCAAATGTGTGTGAAGGAAAACATGCTATAGAATACCCTAGACTATCAAATAAGAAATACGACTTAATATAATACCAAACAGACTTCATAAATCTCAATATGGTTTGAATTACAATGATTGTTTGTACATTACTTCAACATAGTTGAGTATAATCTATGTTAGTGCTAAACTCTGACAAAGTATCTAATGAACATTTTTCTTCATTATTACGATATTTGTAAGGAAATATGTAGGCGGTTTTATAACATAGCTTAGTTTATGATCCGACTTAAAGTAAACGACAGAACCAGTGGCGCAATAGTTATTATGATCGCCAGTCGTCTTAACCTACGTTTACTGTGATGTGTTCGATTTTCATTTGGAGCAGATAATAAAATGAGTATTGTTTGCAATAACTACTGTTGTACGCACAAGTATATTAACAGCGTCATATTAACCAACGAATTTATGAAAACACCGTAATCTAAAATTATTATTTTGACGCCGCTTTTGTAACTAAAATTTGATGAAAGAAAACCTATTCTGGTACACTGTTTACTGCGCCTACATAATTTAACCTTATTTAGTTACTTATAATGATTCATGATTTTACTATTCTCAAATGATATAATTCATAATCCAATTAGTTCCAAATTATTACTGACATCTAGTATTAATTGTTAGTTAACTAGCTTATAAATTATTTACCTTTAGATGCTGACCGCTTAGTCCAAGTTGAGGGAACTAGTCCCAAGAGGACTTAAGTCTTCTTAGTTCGCCTTGTTAGTTCCTGTTTAGTAACTGAGTAATTGATTTGACTTCACGGCAAATTATTTACTCGTACAATCTCATATTAAGTTTAATTTTATGTCGAGGATTCAAATAAGATTTAAATAATTTAAATGTTATTTTTTATTGACATACAATAATATTGAAACTCAAACATAAAATAATATATAAAATGTATAAAAAATGTTAACAACTGACAATATACTTTGAAGTAATAATAACAATAACATAAAATTGAAAGCCGAGACCTTAGTTGTAAAATACTATAAAATTTTGTTAGCCTCAATATGACGGTACTCAGGCGCTAAAATGGCAGCTTGTTGCTATATTCAGGCACATAGAATTAAACGGTGCGTGCGTTCCCAGAGACGTAATAAAATTGCCTGCTGCTATCTTCAGGCATACAAATCTAAATGATGCGTACTATTCTATTTTCATCTTGATAACCAGTATAGAGAGAATTGGTTAGAGCTCTCAACGATCGCCTTAGGCAACCGAAGAGATATTTTATGAAACTATTGAAATGCAAATGACGACCTGAATATGCTTTAGTTGGGAACTATGATAAAATTCCTTGTGACCCGAATAGTTCAAAGGGGTTTTCAATGAGGAAAATGAAATATTAAATGCAGATTTTCTTTTCAAATTCAATGAAGTGTACGATGAGTTTTTGTCTTAATCGATGAAGTTCGAAAAAGGTTGATTTTTTATTAAAGCTAGAGTAAAAAACGTAATCAAAGAAAAAAATAAATAACGAAGATTTCTAAACTTTTCTAGTAAAATTCAAACAACAGTCGACGTATTTATGTGTAGTGTCCTTGCAACTATTCGTTTTTTTATTTGTAAAGTTGTTCATTTCTCCAGTTACTTGGACTAAAGAAAACGACATAATAACGCTAGGACTATCAGTAAAAAAATTTTCGAATAGCCAGCGCGTTATTTCGAACGAGGCCCTCAACTATTCAATTTTCTTCTATATTTTTTATTAAGCCTACTTCTGCCGACTGCGGAGCGTGGACCACCCTTTCATTGCTTTTTACATTCCAGTACGCTTCTCTGTACGGCGGTATCCATCAAATGCAACCACACACCGTGATTTATTAAAGAAAAAATATGTTATAGTATGCATCGATACATGTATGTTTGGCACCAATTAGGTAATTAACACGCGAATGTTTTCCTCTATGACCTGGCTGCAACAAACTAACGAGGCATTGCAAATTTACATAATTTGATACCTTGTTTCTGAATAATTATGTGCTATGTTTTTGAAACTATTGAGCTGTCAGTTATACGTCAATTTTATTTAACTGGAAGGTGTAAGGGCAAAGGTCACACTTACGAAACGTCAGCAAAAGGAAAATTTTGCGCATATAATGTTTCAGAGGGACAATTGCGAGCAGCTGACGGGTCAAATCTCTAACGATTGAGTTGCTATCGAGATTTTTTGTATAGAAGACTGATCAGCATTTCTATTATATTTTGCTTTTTATCTAATTTAGCGTAAATTGGTCACCACGATAAAGACTCTAGAGTAAATTCATTATCCATACTTCGAAAAAAATAATGCAAAAATGGAAATTTGCATATAAAATGAGTCACGTGGGTGAACTAGTTTCAAAATACAGCAGCATTGACAGGGACTAATTTTTCTTTTGCAGTTATTGTTTAAAGTATAATGTACGCACATTACCGTCCATCATGACTATTGTTCCCATTCTGTTAAAATATGTAAAGATACTATTCTCGTGCGTGAGCACTGCGAATGTATGAATTTTTCAATACTTTCACTAGGTACTTATGAATCTACTGTAGCTGAAGGAGAATCAATAATGTAACATTTTCTTTACGAATCAAAGGCACATTGTAATTTACTGTGTTTTTCTTCTCGCTTGATACCATTATAACTTGATTTTGAAAATATGTCGATAGCACATTAAACTAAAGTAATCTAGTTTCTCATAAAAATATTGTTGGATCGTTGTATGCCTAACTGGACGTTTTTAAAGCATTTGTAATGAAAATATCTAATGTAATAATTACATTGACTGTTGGAATATGTCTACCGCCTGCATTGTTGTAAGTAGGCAACCTTATAATATTCTTTGTAAAAAAATATTACATATATAATGCATGTAAATTTAGGAATCAAAGCTTACATGATAAATGTCCTGCCCTTTTCTTAAATGTAGGTAAAACAGAATTTTGTTAGGTCATTTAAATTCTCCCACGTCCATACATCTCGATATTCGTGTAGTACTACGCATCTGACCTTTACTTTATAGTTCAGTTTATATCGTAGACTAGGTATTTCCGAAGCTTGTTAATGTAATCAAATGTGCGTGCACGTGAAAAACTTGGCCAAGTTGTTACATAATAAGTTAATTAATACTAATAAATATATGCTTATACTTAAATACCTTGGGGTTAGAAACTTTCTTTTAAAATCTAAATATCACCCACAAACACATAAAAATGGTATACTGAGTAAAAAATACGCCTGCATAATTAGTTTCTTGCTATTTGGCCATCATTTACAGCCGTTAAAAAAAAACTTCCAATAATTATCTTACATTTTTCTATTACCTACGGTCATCCGTATGTATAAATATACGTAGAATTTATGTATAAAAAGAAGATAAGTATGCAATAATACCAAAAAAAAAAAAAATTATAATTCAAAAGAATTCTAACGCGTAGTTTCAATTTAACTTGGCGCTCGAACATCGTGTGCCTAAATTTCATTTCTATGAATACCCGGAGAGTTTATATTAGACTATGAGAGGTACTAAAGAAACATATTTACGAGTACGTCCAGTTTATTTTACATATTAGATAGTAATAACATTATTGTAAGCGATTATTTGTGGTTCAATTTATTACTGAAACTATTATAGTAACGAAACGTTGACCGCTAAACGGTTTAATGAACACACGAAATAATATTATTCTGTATATTTTAATCAGATTATGGAGTAAAAATATACGAAACCTGATAAAGTAAATGCATATTTTTGTTGACAAACGGGTTGTTTATAACTTTTTTTTTTAATTTTGGCTAGCCTTCCGTAACCAAAGGGTAAAAACGGGATTCCTACTGAGACTTCACTGTTCTTCTGTTTGTCTGTCTATCTGTCTGTCCGTCACCAGGCTGTTTTTTTTCCTGCTAGACCCAGACACTAAAAACCGAATATGATAAATATTCGAGGGGCTTTCATACAAAAAGCATGATTTTATTGCAGTTTTTTTATAAAGCGCACGAAACGAATTATGGCACAATACTGTTCGCAATAATAATAATATGTAAACGGGCTAAATTGATAAAAAAGAGAAAAACAGCTTATAGATGTGAATCCAGAAGTGGGGAAAATAATAACATAATGTACTGTATAAAAAACAAAGTCCTTTTAAAATGGAGCTGTCAAACAATGACAATTTAAAACAAAAGCCCTCCAATTGACAGTTTAACACAAAGCTTATCACGAGCATGCATTGATGCACGTGACGAACATTAAATGTTCCAGTACATTGTGTAAACGACACTGACACACATTTAGATACGAGAGGTGTGTGTGCGTGTGGGGCTTGTTACGTGTCGGGATGGGAATAGGAAATTTGGGATAGATATTTTTTAAACAGAAAAAGGCATTTCAGAGGCACGTGTGTAGATGGGAATAGGAAGTTTTGGGATGGAGATTTTGTTCGAGATATGAAAAGACACTTCATAGACGGTAATAACAATTTTATTTATGTAGGCTAGTGAACAAAATCTAGACTCTTAAATGGTTTCAAATCTTATATACTCCTTTTTTGCTAATTTCGCTCCTCTTCGTTTTTAATTTCTTCTCCTCTCTTCTTCACTCATTCCCATTTCATACTGATGGATTAAGTAACAGACAACCATTTTTTATGTGATAATTAGATTTGACTTCCCAGCTTCACTCATAAAAAAGGTATGACCAATTTCACCAAATGTCATCTAATTATCGGCTGTTATTTATTGTCAAAAAAGAAAACTGAAACCACAAACACACTATAGCTGTCACTCTTATGTTAAAAATACCTAGCCTCGTTAAGAGCACTTTTCGAAAGCCTTTCATAGAGATGAAGTAAACTTAGCAGACAGACTTAATTTGTCGGGCTTCGTAAGTTATTATAAATAATAGCAAAACAACATTGTTTCTCCAATATAACGTGTAATAATCATAACTGAAAGTTTTAAAGCTTGAAACTTATAAATAATAGCCCTATTAAAAGCACTATAAAACAATAAACGTTGTAAATTGGACGTAACGGTCATTGACCTTGAGAAATAGTTCGTGTATTAAATATTTGTAATAAAACACCATGTAATAACCTAAATCCTAATTACGTGCTGTAATTAGTAGCTATCAAACAAACTAAATTTTTAATAAGTAAATTGACTAACTGCGTAGTATGTCAATAATTAAGCACATCCGTTTTTATCGCATCAATGTAAAGCATGCTAAATTTAATGGTTATTTTATTGAAGAAGTATTTTGTTACGGAAATATGTCAAATTAGTCGCTATATTAAATTCTGTACTGTAGCTCGATTCTCTACTACCTACTATCGACTACCGACCTATCATCGAGAAATTTTGTATGAAAATCTGATCAGCGCCTCTGACGGGTGTCGTAGGAAATATTTTAGCAGTACATTCTAAATGTCAAAATTTCGATACTCGGCAGTACCGACTGTTGAAATGTTTGTTTTCGATATTTAAAGAAAAATGTTTTCCTGAGTTAGTGGAGGCCCTGATTAGGTTTTTATATAATCAGTCGATTGCAAGACGATTATCCGTCGTTAATAGGAGATACCGAGATCTCTCAAAATATACGATTTTTACGTACCTGAGTCTATCACCGTGCACATTAAAGGAAATTATTCAGTTACAGTTTGGCCTTAAATTTCCTGAAAAATTATTATAACGCTATAACAGACTAGTATGTACCTACAATAATAACTATAAAATAAATGAAAGCATAATTATAATAACTTAGACACAAAATAATGTCGGCTGTTGTAACGGCTTAGTTACTCACATTTTTGAATGGGAATTGCGATCTAAATATAGATTTTCCTTAATAATTTGGTTTTCTGTTAAAGTTTAATAGTCAGTGCCTATTCTTTTGTCACGACCTTATTTCTAATGCTATTACTCGAGTTCAATGATGACAAATGTTCTAGACGATTGGTTCTCAAATTTCTGTTTTAAGGCCCCTTTGACCCACAAAATATCCTGTGTTAATCTGGGCTATAAACTATCTGTATAACAAAATTCGCCTAAATTCTTTCAGCAGTTTGGGCATCCAAACTTTGGAATTTATAAAAATACTAACTAGCTTTCCACCTGCAGCTTGGCCTTTGCGTAATTTCAGCCCCTTCGGTGAAAACCTTTTATTGCTCTTCTACACTTCCTAAGGAATCTTCATACCGAATTTCAACTTTCAGTAGTTACGGCTATGCGTTGTCCAGCAGTCAGTCAGTCACTCAGTAACGCAAGTGTTTTATATATATTGATGATTAAGATTGGAAAAACCTGTGTATATGGGTGCTTTTTTCTCATCATGATGGATACATAAATAGAAGAACGCCACTGGCTATGATCCGCACATACTTGACTTTTGATTTCTCATTGATGTCCTTAGATTTCTTGGAATTCATACATCTTGTCATACATGCCCGCCAGTTACAAGTACTACGAACGCGACCTTTTGAAGAAACATCTCTGATGTGATCTGTATACAACTATGTCTGGAGGAAAAATATTGTAACTACCTATTATTTTATATATATTCTTATCTTTTGTTAATATAACTAATTTTATGAACCAACCAGTAACATCTGGGTGGAGACCTAAATGATGGAGACCCTTGTCCAGCTGTGGGATAGTAAAAGATTCAATTAAAATATTATTTATTTATTTTATTGGTTCACCGACAATTGCTAAACTAGCGTTTGATTTTAAATATATTGTACAATATTAAGAGATAAACACAGCATGTGAGAATATTATCTACTAGCTGACCCGCGCAACTTCGCTTGCGTCACCTAAGAGAATGGGTCAACATTTTCCCCGTTTTTGTAACATTTTTCGTTGCTACTCCGCTCCTAATGCCCATGGCGTGATGGTATATAGCCTTCCTCGATAAATGGGCTTTCTAACACTGAAATATTTTTTTAAATCGGACCAGCAGATAATGAGATAAGCGCGTTCAAACAAACAAACAATCAAACAAACTCTTCAGCTTTATAATATTAGTATCGATTATTTATAGTATAACAAGAGGTAAAGAAGTTGGTAAGGAGCGTACCAAGTACAAGTACAAGGTATTCTCTGGTCTCTTCCTATCCCTGTGCGAAATAGGCGTAGTTTGATGTTTGTGTGTTATTTATGCTATTTATTTACTGTAAAATACTAGAATCAATGCAAAGAAATCAAACAAATTGACCCCTCTTAGTGAAAAGGTTAAGAACCCTTGTTTTATACCCTCTCGAGCGCCCCAACGTCAAAATTCAAATATACCGTTAAGCGTCCAGGCCAAAAATGGCGCGCGAAATTGAATTGGCGGTTGGCGTTTAAGCGCCGATTCCGTCATATTTTAATACTAACACCCTAGTCATACCTTATATATTTGAAATCTACATAAAATTTGCTATAGATTAAAAAAATAAACCACAAATAATATTTGATAGTGGTAGTACAATAGTCGGTTTAATCTGAATATTTTGTGCTTTAGGCATGTGTTTGAAGAAAGTCTAAAAAATATTTTTAGGCAAAAAAAATAATATGACGAAAGGTCTTATCGTGTAGTTAATGAATAATGACATTAAAATCCAACTGTAAAATATACTCAAATCTTTAAAATTAGTTAAAAAAAGGATTTACAATATTGGTCATAAAGGAACATGTCGTTGGGTCAGATGTTGTTTAAGGTGCTCTCTGGCCTATATCAACCACTTATTCAAGTGTGTGCATTAGATCGTCGTTTCGTTTCATCAGCTTCAATTTCAAATATGTTTGAAAGGGATAAACATAGTTTTAGCATTTCGTTTCTACGTTTTTTAAATGTAAGATCGTTTTGCCGTACCACGGTGGCGGGGCGCTTGACGGGGGTAGAACATTCAACCGTGACACGGTGGCCGGGCGCTTGAGAGGGTATCTGTTATTTATTTCAAAACTGTTCAATATACATAGTTTAGATTTGTTGTATTTGCTGTAATAATTGTATTTGTCACGAACATACTTGTAAAGTTTCAACTCATTGTCCACTTCAATTTAGTTCAAATCTTTAGAAATTTGAATTTCAATAACTAAAATTATTCCTACTTATAGTATTTATAAAAGCGTAAAAAATTGTTTCTTTTTGCATCCTATCCTATTGATTTTACAAATGCAAAAGTTTGTGAGGATGACTGTATACGTACATAATATGTATGGTAGTGTTTGTTTTTACTCGACCACGCAAAAAATGCTGAACGGATTTTGGTAGACCCTGAATACTTACAAACATAGTTTATAGCCTAGATTAACAGGTACGTGTACATGCAGTGTTTAGATATAAAAACAGATTACTCTTGAAATAATCTGTTTTTTTAATACTCGCAGAACCTAAGCTCTTGACAGAATTGCGCCGGCAAAGGATAGGAAGGAAGACTTTTACTAATCTGTGGGCAACCTTGAGGCTATAAATAAATAATCGATATTCACTGTCAATCTTACTTTGAGACGAGATTTTTATTGAATTAAACGGTTTATAACAGTATAAACAATTCCACGGATTCATGTTTATCTACGTGTCTTTAAATAAAATTAATGATTATTTACAAATTTGTTACTGGTATTCCTTATAAATCATGCTAAATTTGTGTCTTTTTCTATTTTTTTTTAATATTGCTAGTAATACTCCTACCTTGTTAAATTAATTTAATGGAAAAAATATCGTTACTTACATATATTTCGTGTTGGCAGGATTTTTTTTAAAATCCTGGCAACACAAAATGTATGTATATTTTGTGTTGGCAGGATTTTTTTTATTAATTTCGTACCAACATAAATACAAAAATACGAACATGTATAATTTTTTTTACACAGGTGTAGGCAAAGACTTAGATGAACAGATCTAAACAAAACTACTAATACCTACTACCTAAACAGAAAAATAAAAATTCAGAATCACGACCACAAAGTTCGTAAAGAAAGATTAAAAACAAAGTTTGTTAAATGTCAAATATTAATTCATTGATATTCCGACCTCATCTCGAGTCTTGAGGTGAAACAACAAAATTTAAGTGAGCACGCCTGTTTCTGCCCAGAGATTAACAACATGCCAATATTTATTTTATTATAATTTGACTTTTGTACTTTCGACACTCTTAACGAAATGATTATATTTTATGAAAATCTTACTACGAAATAACATATTTTTGAAACTGGTGAAAGATATTTCGATCTCAGAATTATCTCTTATCTGCCCGAAACGTCCCGCTACCGGCAGCGGTAACGAATTAGCGCTCGGGCCTGATTGGGCCTTTACATGAGTCCTATTACCAGTTTAGGAACAAAAGTTTGTCTGTGATGTCGATACGTTACAATTTAAAAAAAAACTTGTTCTTAAACTCAATTACTTCTTTCGGCATTTGTCTCGCTAAATATTACATAAAGCATGACACAAACAAAGTTAAACTAGTTTGTCAAAACCAAAACGAAATGTGAACTTGAACGGTGTAAAATTCAAAATATCTTTCAGACCTCCTGTACTCCTGTACTGTCCTCCACCTGTACGATTCTCTTCAAATATTGGGTACAGTACAGCGTTCCCAATGTCTATTGCCATGACACGTAACAGTCCTAATGATTATGGCACATATCGAGCCGCTACCGATGCGCTTATCGACCGTCACCGTAATGAATGTACGAGTGCCTACTTCAACCGGTGAAAATGGATTTATATGAAGTCACCGTTCTAAGTACACTCAACTTTATAATCTAAATTGGTGATTTTGAAACTGATTTTTTCGTGGAATGGCTTTATTTTAATTTTATTCTTGTATAATGCGAAATACTTAATATCTATGAACAAATACAGAGTTATGATATTCCGTTCAGATTGACCGATGATTTATTATTCTATTTTACACATTATCTAGAATAGGATGCCAATAATATTTTTAAATGGGGATACAAATATTAATGCGGTCAAAACATGATATAATATCGGAATCACAAGTATTAAATTTTTGCCACGTGTGAGCTCATCAAAGCATCATCAATTCATCATATAAATACATATGAGACAAACTCACAAATCACATTTATTCCAGTTGACATAAGCTGAATGACTAAATTAGTACCTTCCTCTTCAAATTCTCTTGATTTTTAACTCGATAACAGTCGAGTGATTGGTGATTTCTCTGTTCTGTGAGACACGTGTAGCTTCGCAACATATCGAGCCTGTTATGGAAGATCATCGTAAGTGACATACAAGACATTTTACAAAAGACGTTTTATTGATTTATGTTTTATAGATATGTTCAAAATGGACATTGAATTTTGGATAATATATAATACTAAACACACCACAGCCTACATCACGTGAAATGCTTTTTTGAAAAGCACGATGACGCGGTTTCGATCAATTTTGTTGATCTTTAATTTAAAACTTTTACTTTGTTGTTTTTTTATTTTTTTACACCCTATATAATACAGCCAGTTATTTAAGTATGGATCTTGTTGCCTTCGCATTAGGTTATATATAATTCAAGCTATAAATATCGATATAAACGTGAAATAATACCTATTTTCTGTCGCTTACGATGTTCTTCCATTGGCTCGAATGTAGTTATGAATATTCAATATCAGTATATCTTAACTTGAATGATACATATTATGTCAAAGGCTTGCTTAATGATACACGTTACTGAATTACAGCTACATAAATCTTGTTATCAACGACATTTAGGTTAGGTTTAATTACATGTTCGTTCCATAATGTATTATTTATTAATTATTGAGTTACTATTCTGTATTTAGTTCATTAATAAGATTAGAACATGAGTAAAGGCTTAACAATTCGAACATGATACAGATCCAGTTTTACACATACTTATGTGTTGACACTTTTATATTATTTGTTTGTTACCAACATTGTTTCGTTACATTATACCTGCCCTTCACAATATACCATTGCTTTGTAACATAAGTACAAAGCCAAATTTTTCAAAGCTATAAATATACACATTCTTATAGATATAGAGATATACAGAATCACAGTGCGTTTTCACCAATGGAAAAATAAAGCTTATAACGACATCTATTTGATCCCAGGTATAAAAAACTTTTCCTTAATTTGAATGTTACAAACAAACTTGATAGAATGCAAGACAGAAAGTATGACAAAAAAACTTCAATTTTAGCTTTAACATTTTATTCTTTAAAACAAACAATCTTGAATTCTCCTCCCTTATTCTAAAGTATGACAAAGGTATCAAACCAAGCGGAGTACGCTAATTAAGAATGGCAAGTACTTGGAAGCACGCGTTAAGACCGCGATAACGCAAATATTGAAGAAACGATAACGTCTTGCAATATGATTTTAATGTTATACGGTACTTCTGATGCGTAGCTTGTAAGTTTTTATGTGTTTAAGGTAGAAGACAAACAAATGCGAAAAATATCTTAATTCTAAAATACTATTTGCAAACACCGTAGTAAGTAATGTACATTTTATATTAAAGCTTTGCATGATTACTATGATAAGCGTCGACTGCTGTCTGGGAAAACCCAATCTCAACCTGTAGATCTATTTTTTACTAGCGGTGGCCGTAAGAACCAATTATACATTAAATTTTAAATGTCAAACTTTAGATACTCGATAGTGCCAACCCAGAACAATCTCTAATCCTATAGTTAGCTTAAAATTACTTCATATCAGTGACACTAAATACATTACCACTAGCAACTAAAAATGAATAGCCTTTTATCAAAACAAGCAGGTAAACTTGGTCTAGAAAAGCTGTGCTTTAAAAAATATTTTGTAACTAATTCATTACAGTAAAATTCATTCCAAAGCTTTATTATTCCTGTATAAATTAAAGGGACAATATAACTGTTCAACACAACAATAACAAAAGTTTGACCATGAACCGGGTTAGTACCTCAGGTAGGAAGCTGTCATAACATATTCATTCAGTTTACGCCAACAAAGCCTGTAAAGTTCATTGAACCTTTAAATCTGCGTCACGTGCGGAAATGAGATGAAAGGGACAAAGATGAACGAAATACGAACCCCTATTTAACTCGGTGTGATTGTATTACAGTAAGATTGACTGCTAAAACTTTTGTTCTCTTCACAAACAGTTTCGAAAAAACAACTTCCATTATTTTTCTTTTCGTGTTTTTGCATATTTTTTGTCATTTTGACATTGTTTTGCTTCAGAATTATTAAGCGTGGGAAGACAACTGATGAGAAGATGTATTCGAGGTTAGTAAAGTTCGTCGGCATGAGATAATTCTCAGACACAAGAGACAGAAGAGGATAGTGAAAGATTCGTCCAATTTATAGCAATGAAAATTTAATAGACTATGAAATCTGCTACTATTTGTACATTTGTGTAAATGCTCTACCTGAAAAAGTTTCAATTAACATTTTATTAATGAGCAAAAGCAAAAGACATTTTGCCTGTCATGATTGAGGCTAAGAACCTATTTAGATTAAACTTAGCAATTAATAGATTATCATCCCGGGAACGTATGTATTTCCACACTGGTTGTCGTTCAAAAGCTAGTCTCATACATTTACCCAATCCAAAAACACATGGATCGCTTATCGTCTTATCGCCAACTAAATTGCGGAGAATCACCTGAGTTGTGTAAGCGAAGTCAATTAATGAAGTGAATGAAAGTCTGTTCTCTAAACGATATCAAAGGAACTAGTTCTAAGAAGAGCTTAGACTTTACATTAGTGTAAGTTTAAGAGCTATCTTTCGGTCTTTTGTTTACTTTGATGATGTTATTTGTATGTGTAACACAACATACGGCTACATAACAAATGAAAATAATTATAAGCCACCAAAGCCTTGAGTTAACCTGAAGCCAGATTTTTTTGAAAGAACGTTAGAATAGTTATGATTGACAGATTCAAACACTCAGATCAGAGAGTTGTGATATATACGAAAATAGTAAAAAAGCTAACTGACGCCAAAAAGACGCATAAAATGTTTTCTCATTCTACAATAATCGGTAATTTTATCTAAACAAATAAATGATTTAATTTGAACATAATTTCTACACACCTTTGATAGGAGGCATTTATTTATTTATACAGAGTGTACTGAAATGTTTAGAAAGGTCGTAGAAAGGAAATACAACAATATTCCAGATTAACGCTTCATAAAGCCTTAGTTTGTGAAACTCTTCAGTCCTTTAGAGCACATCAAACAAAGCAAATCATAAACCCACTTAATTTAAGGACCCTGTTTAATTCCCTTCATTCAGATGTGAGTTAATTACATTATGACGTCACAATAGGAACTGGTACTATTCTCAGTGTTTGTAGTTTGTTATAAAATGCAATATAACCTGTTAATTTTTCTACATTTATGTCGATAAGGGGTGCAAATATAATTTAAAAAAAAACGTGTTTTCTGTTTCTAAATATTTTCAGTGCAAAGTTTCTATAATAATATACATATTCTGTGTAAATCCCGTTATAAAAAGAATGTTGCAATCCAGAGCTTGCTAACTTAAATAATGCAATTGAGCATTTTATATCTTCTTAGTCATGCTTACTGTCAAACAATCAACCGATTCTGTATCGTAATTTCATAGAAAAGCCAAGCACTGCCTTGTAGTAAAATTCGCATGTACAATAAAGTAAAGTAGTACCATAAACCTTATTTAAGGACCATGTTTACTCCTTTTAATAGCGTCTGAAGGCTAGTTTCACTACATGATAGTACTTCACGGTCACTCCAGTTTATCGCGGCGATAATTTTAGCATTTACAACACACAGGCGTGTGACTAGTGGCCGTAAAGCCTTTTATTAGACGTCACACCTTGAGGACTGAGGGTAGTCATAAATTATTACTTCATTGATTAGAGAAGGAAAATATTGTGACAAAAAACAAAATAAACAACACGACCAAAATCTAATACTTGTTCTACTTGGTATCTGAACCTACGAGGAAATGGTTGCGGTGTAGTGCCCATCTTCCTCACTTAGCCAAGGAAGTATGATATATGCGGCAATTAATTTAAGGGATATAAATACTAGAGCACGCTTAAACAATTGCATAATAAATGAAATCTTACTTAACGTGTTCCATTTTTTTCTAAATTTACATGGCGGATTTAAATTCATTTCTTGCAGTTTAGGAAACGTAGGAAACCTAAAACATTCCTCAACGTCTCGGCGGTCAAGCTTTCAGTTTAAATTTAAACTGCTACCTAAAAAAAGGTATCTCTTTAAAATTGAAATACCAAGAGAATCTCAATGCAGATTGCATTCAAACGACATTTCTTGAATTTAATCGTATTTTATTTGCAAAGGACATTTTTGGTGCATTAATCTTTGCACAAACAGTAGAGAATTCAACTTAAATACGACAAAAAATGGTACTTCTTTCTTGAAGAAAGTTGGTAAAAGAAACCAATTTGAAGAAACTGTAAAGTTTTCTGCAAAAGAACAAAAAGTAATTCAAATAGTTTGCAGCAGTAACTGTTAGTTTTTAAATCAACTAGTACTGGGAACGAAATGTTCTCGAGTGGGGTCCAGCGACCGGAAAACGCAGCGTAGGACGGCCACTTACGACATACTGACTGACTCCAGCAGTTCGTGTATTACATTTTTACTGTATTTTGTGGTTTTGTAACATATTCGACTTGCTACAAATTTTGCTATATTTGAGTTAGTGTTATAATAGCGAAGAGTTTTTTTTTCTAGTAGGTAATCGTTAATTTTTATGTCTAATTTATATGCTTTATCTATGTAGCGTTTTATTATGTACTATGGAACAGACAAATGTGTAAAAATTGCATCCACGGAAAAATGCATGCTATTTTTTTTATGTAACAATTAAAAAAACACAAACATTTGCCTGTCTTATAAAATCTATAAATTCCTCAATTCACTTTCGACAAAAAAAAACTTTCACTCTAAAAATGATCACCCATCTGAATCTCACCCGCAGCAACGTAACTTAACCCAGTCAAAACACATTAGTAATAGTCAAACAATTCACCTGCATCACGCAAACCTATTAATCAACTAATAGCTGTAAATATTTAACCCTTCATGGTAAAATTGATGATCATTTAACAGAATTTGTTTGAAAGTACATCGCATCTGTAATTAGTAGTTTAAATTAAGATTAATAGTGGAGCGAACTGAGCAGACAGTATTTGTGTTTGCGGTGTACCGACGATGTTGAGGGGTGGTTTCTGATTGTGATGTTGTTTGTTAAGCTTTGTCTTGTGAAGTTCTGCTTCATGTAGTTTCTACAGGTCTGTGATAACGCTAATTTTGAAATGGATTTTATTGTTATGACAATGGTGACTTGTCTTAAACAACCGTAAAACAAGTTTTTTTTTATATTAGAAGAGTGTAAATGTGTTCATTGAGTACAAGTTTTAATCTTACATATATTCGTTTTTTGATAATTCAAAGCCTATTATTTAAATTCATGTCATGTCCTTTCTTTTACAAATCGGTCCTTCGTAAAACAAATACAAGTATATTTGTTTTACTCCAGGAAAAGATAACAAATTATGTTTTATGAATAGTCTTTTGTACTATCACACTTAATAAACTAAATTATCTGAGCCACTGGTTTGTTTGTTTATCATCTTTCATTTACACGACGAAGTACAACGTAAAGGAATATGAATGTAATCAATTAGGCAAGCCATGTGTTGCGGGCAAAATGACTGGTGTTTACAAAGAAAAAACATATTTGTAATAATATTATGTTATTTATATATGGCTTGTTTCAACGCTTCCGAATTAGGTAGTATTAGCAAGTTTATTTGATGTTTGACAGTTGTTTATTCATCGGATGGTTTATCCGACACTTACCCATACAACTGGCCCATTGACACTAAATAAATAAAATAAATAAATTTAACCCATTAATGTCCCTCTGCTGGGCAAGGGTCTCGCCCGTAATGTGGGAGGGGTTAGGCCTTGAGTCCACCACGCTGGCCAAGTGCGGGTTTGCATGCCCTCAATAAACGTATCAAACAAATTTTAGGCATGCAAGGTTTCCTTACGATGTTTTCCTTCACCGTTGGAGCATGTGATAATTATTTCTAATACACACATAACTTCGCAAAATCATTGGTGTGTGGCCTCGGGTTCGAACCTGCGACCACTTGCGTGGGAGGTGTCAACTTATACCACTCGGCTATCACTGCTATTCATTGACACTAAGACACACATATTTTAAAAATGATAATAACTTTCATAGCCACCGTAGAATCTAATTTAAACTTATTTATATCCTCAAATGTTGATGTTAAACGTTTAGTGTTAAATAAATAGTTAAACATTAAAGGAATTCATTTAATTATTTATTTATTAAAATTAACTTATTTACATTGGCGTTTAAATTTTAAGGGCTGAAAAAACAGCTACTGATTTAAGTGTACAGGGCCGCATTGAAAAGGACCGAATTATGTTTTTGTGCGTGATAAATACATACATTTCGTAAGTATCGCTAGAAATTCAATATTTTTCAAACACACATGATATACCTGAAATGTACAACGTTTCGTAAAATGTATTATTAACACAACAAGGTTAAAAAACTCTTGTGCAACATCGAATTAATAAACTCATCTACTTCATTACCCTTACATCAAAATGAAAAATCGCTTTTCCCCAAACAGTTCACTGAAATATTTTCCTCAATTTATGGTGATATAAAATACAAGTATAATAAGTATAAACATTCTTTGTTTACTAATCCAGTGCAGTATTTTATCACTGTCCCGCTCTTAGAAGGAGAGACAGTGACAAATGTCTGGCTGGATTACGCTAAGAAATTATGTTGTACATCTGATGAAAAGAAACAGCGGTTAATTGAAAGCCCACAGCAATATGCCGTATAACTTCTCTGTTGGATTTATTTTTATTGCAACGACTGAGCTTCATTGTGTCCAGTATCCAGACTTTAGCATCTTTAATTTTTTTTCTATCAAAGAACTTAATTTTGTATTTTATTCAAACAGGACAGCAGTAAAACTTAGGTTGGTATGTGGCGTATCCTATTGGCGTCACATTATCGAAAAAAAAAATCAATAAAACGACCCGTAAGTAATACAAGTCTTATAGGTGCCTCAAATCATATGAAAAGATTGACTAATAACAGTGAGTCTTACATACCACAAGGTTGAATAAAATGAAGTTGTGTGATTTTGGCCACAGAATAAGAGGTCAAAAAGCTCTAGAAGAATGTAAATGATATTTTAATACATTTTTTTTTTCATTGCCGTTGTACATTACCAGTTGGCGTTTATTCCAAACACAAGATATAACTATGTGTGTATTAAACGTATGTTTTGGCTTAACAACCGGCAATTCCAAAGTGCATGCCATAAAATTATTTTGAGCGAAACATAACAAATATAATAACATTATCTGAGCACAGTTCGCTAGTTGTAAAAGTGGATGGAATGCGAGTCATAAAATCAGATCGAGGAATTCCTATTGCGGTTTCGTTTGTTCAGTTTTGGCTTGAAATCAAGTCTTTTATTGGATGATTTACTTAGGAACATAAAAACTAAGATTTAACTATTGCATTTCCTAAATATCTGCATCGTCATGTACGGCGAAATTTTACAAGCTTAGACAAACATATTAGTGGTAAAGTTTTCATTGTGTATGTATATCAGTATAGTGCTGCGGCACTACGCAGTGCATTTGAAATTTAATAATTAAATCGTTACACTCTGGAACATACATACATCCATAAAATCACGCCTTTTTCTCATATGAGTAGATAGAGACTAGAAAACGCCAAGCACTGTGCACGATCTTTAAAATCGTCCCTTGCTTCATTCACATCCATAATTTTGACATACACGACCGCCGAACTCAGCAAAGCAATTAGTATAATAATATTTCAATTTTGTTTAAGTCCGGTCCTGTAAATTCATTTAAAATTCACGCTGTAACTTGTATTACTGAACAGTTCAAGTGGCCAATCCCTCGGCCCGAACTAAATTTATTTAGGGTCTGCAACCCGTCAGAGTAAACTTCTTTGACATTCCAAGGTATGTCAAAAGGGACTAAGTATTGAAGGAAAATAAGGTGATTTCGTTGAATCGAATTTAATTTGCATTACAAAGGTTGACTGTGCAACGGGTCGTTTGGTTGTGGAGACTTAAAATATGTACGCTTAGATTTGTTTATGTAAAAAAAGATTTTAGGACTTCATAGTGTAGCTAGATATTGTAACTTGGATTTTAAGATATTATATTTCTTGGTACTTAAGTGAAAATCTCGTCATAATCCGATTATTTTTATAAAAAATCTGATTTGCTGGCCATAGAATATGTTAAGCAAGGAATCAATTGAGAGGCTCGGGGTTAAGTATAGGCTTCTTCAAAAACAAAACCATATTGTTGTTATTAAAAAAAAAAACATACAATATTACAGATTTGACAAGCATTCATGTCAATTTCTCGTATATAAATGTAGTTCTATTTACATTAATTTTACTTCCTCTCGTATTTTGACATATACTCGGTACGACAGTAATCTTTCACTCGTATTAATATGTTTGATCTATTCTTGGCGGTATATAAAACTCTTTAAATAGAATATAATTGGTATATCTATTTTGGTACATCAATAAAGGGGGTTTTATCGTGTACTTTTAGACACGTTAATAATTTAAGCTTTGATCTTACAGACTATTATTAAGTATAATGATATAATAATATCTCTAATAGGAGAAAAAAATGCTAGTGGAGAGATTTTTAAGATTTTTCGTACTAAAATAATTTTATCGACAATCAACACTCAGTATTTACATAGTTTTTCATACTCACCTACTCGTACTTATTAAAGTATTTTTAGTCTCGGTTGTAACACTTATTAAACTAGTACCGAGTAGCTTATAAAGTGGATTTTTGACAGTTGTTTTCCTACGTTTGCTGTCACTCTATGATGCTGGAAAGGTTATCTGATGCATATCAATATGAACTGTACCACCTCTTAAGCTAAGTGTTCACAGGTAGGAATAGCATTCATGCACTGTAGTTTTTCAGGTCCCAGAGCCTATCTATTCACCAACGTCAGCTACCGGGGTTATTTTTTTTATTGGAAAGACACCACATCGCCCAACATTTCTTCGATAGGAAAGTTAGTCACCCGAAGGGATTTCTTCCCCCGAAAAAAGGTATCGCATGCATCGGATGCAGCATGAAAAAAATAATGCGTTTAATGCAATGCGTTCAATGCGTACCAAAAACCGACCTGTGGACGCTTAGCGTTAGAGTAAAATTAAAATCTAACGACATTTTATTGCTCAATCGGTTTACATTCTGTTTAACCTAAACAACTTTGCAAATAAGCAAAGAAAATATTTGCGAAAAACCCACGTTTATGGGCGAAGAAATTGACCATTTACGAGAAACAGTACGAAGCCGGCAGTTTTAGCTCGTAAAATAAAAATAACATTGCAAATAATCACAAAAGTGCGTGACAACCTGTTGTACGCTTCGAATCGTTGGCCCAAATTCTTCGAAACCAAGATCCTTGACACCAAACAAAATTGAAGATAAGGCGGGTCATCTTATACTGGTCGTGTTAAATTAGCTATCAAATTTATGGTACGCCTGTAGAAGTTAAACTGAAGATAACGACTAAACGTGTATTGAATGGATGGATTTTCTAAATCCTGAAATGTTATGGCATGTTTACATGTTATGGACAAATGTGACTGAGTATTAGGATATCTTATTTAGTTATTAACAAACAACCAGTCGTACAATAAAAACTATACTGTTATCTTCTTAAACTTACGTATTTAATATTCTTTAAAAGTATTCTTTAAAAAATCTTTATTATTATCCAATACGTCTGGAAGTACCTTACACAATTTTTATAGCAAAATTACTTGCACAACATAGACTAACATATTTTTTTATCGGATTTCTGGCTTTTCCTTGGCTTACTTTTTAACCATGACGTAATAAATTTTCATAAACAACTCTCTATTCATAGATGCTATGTTCTACAGTCTCGAGAACAGTTCATACCCACAAATCTTGACGAGGATTAGCTGCTGCAACGAATCTTTGACAAGAAACATAATAGAATTACCCCAAAACTTTCACCATTATTTTCAATCGACTTCCCTGCTTAAACGTATTCATTAGTCTATTTTGATATTACCTATCCAAAAGAAATAATTCGTACATACATATTATAAAAAACTACTTTTTTCATGAGAGTAGGCAGAGACCAACGATGGCGACTGTGATACGATCTGTACAAATTCGCTCGTTTAATCCACATCTTGCCATATAGGAAAGTTGGTTAGGAGTTCGCTATACTTTGCCTTCTTTCATCTTCTTTATTTACCACTCTCCTCCTTAAATCCTTTGTTCCTCAATTTACGTTATCCAAGTATACACAGAACCGCTTTTTGCATCACCCCATTTCATAAACTATAGACTATCACCCCAAAGGGTATCACGTGTCGTAAGTCGATGCACCCTCTTATGGTAAATAATGGGGATATAGTCATAACCATAATACCACGGCCATTTATTTATGAGAGCATCGTATTACGTTATCATTGAGTGGAGACAGGCAATGTGGCTGCATTCTACTTGATATTACGTTGATGAAGAGATGAATACTAATGGCTCTTAATAAACGGTTCTATGTAATTTATATTACTGATGTGACCTATATTTCTTTAGTTTGAAGTAAGGATGTAATATGAAACTAAACCGCTTGAATAAAATTTCCTGTTTTGTGTAGACATGTGTAAGAGGGTCTCGTAGCTTTGTGATAGTCTAAACAGACACACATTTGGATAAAGCCTAAAGTTGACTTAATTCGGAGATAAGCATTTCCTAAAATAAATATTCTTTTAACTGAAATTTACTGTATCATACCTCTAGAGGTACAAAAACAATTACACATTTGACATCCGAAATGTTCCTAATTCCTACAGCGCCCGCTAGAGGCGCTGATCAGATTATCATACAACATTTATCGATAGCTGTCGATATTCATTAATGGCAGAGAATGGCGCAACTGTTTAAAAACTTTATGAAACTTTGCCTTTCAATACTTTTACTTAATAAATAACATATTTTAATGGTGCTCCATGGTACTGGAGCATCCACTATATTACTAACAGACTCCACTAGCTATATAAGTCCCATAAAACAAACTTCAACTATTTTTTGTCATTATTCAAGTAAACTCGGGTGGGTTCAGTCATGGCATTTTTATTGCTCGCATCGTTCTGTTTTTCCGTTGTACTGTTGTATCCAGCATGTTCTGCGCCCATTGAAAGTATTGAAGGTTGGTTCATTGTTTCATTACCTTTGTTATTTGGTATTTCATGCATTATCTGGAATTTTAATTAAGTCAAGGATGCGTTTTGAATCAATGCAGGATTTTTCAAAGGAAACCTTTTTTTTATAAGCCTGAAAGGGTTTTTATTTGTGTGTATGTTATGATGTGTAGTTAAATAAGCCAAGCATTTTTAAATAACGAAATATGCAAGTGTTATTTAAAAATTTGACGTATTTTTCTTTATTTTCAGGAATAGTTAACGATTGGGGACATGGATTTCACACTCCAGATTCAGGTATCGAATTTTAATTTTGTGTAGTCTCTGTTTTATCAATATTATTCATCATGTTAACACATTTCTTTGGCTTAATTTTTTTTTTAAAGAAATATCATATACATTTTATAAAGTAGTCAACAAAAATCCTCTCAAAATAAAACAATCTAATTATATTGACTGTTTTCGATAATATAAAATTACTTTGTAGTAGTCTCATACATTTTTTTTCATTAAAAATATTAAAGTAAAAATCAACTTTCAGGTTCACGAGGTCGAGGCATTATATTAGGAAATTACGCCGAGATTTGCAGACAGTTTTACCAAAGTCGCATTAATCAGAAAGTAAGTTTTGACTGTTACTACCGTCATAAAACACTTAAGTCTGTTTTAAGTTAACAAACATTTTAAATCATACCAACTTTTAGATGTTAACTTGATTTGAGAAGAAACAAGCGTAGCCCAAACGAACATAGCTTAAAATTTAAAAAATACTTATTTAAGTACGTAATATTGGCCACGCACCAACAAATATTAAAGATTACCAAATGATAATCTCTTTTTTCCTATTTATCAGTAAAATTTGATACATTTAAATGTAAAAATATAGCAAACTTTGCGATATAAAAATAGGCCAATGTAATATTTCTGAATGGCTTCATCGTCCTTCACGGGGGATGATTAATTAATTAGCCAAAAATCAATGTCCAATTGGTCGTTTAGCTACAAACGGAAGACGCAATATTAACACGAAGACAATAATTTATTGGTAAAATGTTCTTGTTTATTTATCACTTAAACCTCCAAGGGAAATTGTAAAACTTTTTTGTCTATTTTAGAATCTCTTGACTAATTTAGACATGTAGTATAAAATAATGAAACAAAATTAATATTTTCAGTTCATATGCCTCTTCTGCAGAGGCTTCGACTGGTCTTGCTTCGTGACTCCGCTGCCAACGACCACGACCACAGCGGCTCCTGATACTACAACCACCGTTGCTACAACAACAGCTAGCGAGGCCACTACGTCCTTTGCAAGTGCTGGCACTACTGCTGGCACTACGGCGGCGGCTGCCGATGAGGAATAAATTATGACACAGATTTTTGTAATACGTTTTGAATGTGAATTAGGTTATTGTTATATTGTTTACTAGCGGCCTGTCCTGGCTTTGCCGGGGTTATGCCTTTACAAACTATGGACTAAAGCAGGTTAGAAACATTTTATTATTATTGTTCAAAATAACATGAAAATTCAGTTGATAGACTAAGTTTTTCGAGAACAGACTGATGCGGCGCGGCACGGCGATGGTATTTTATTTTATAATCTATTATATCGTAATATTCGTTATATTGCCTTTGTTGGCTAGGACATGTGCATTGGATGGACATTCTCGTTTGCCTAGAAAAACATCGTCCGGCTGTCCCATATTACGTTTTAAGGACAGCACCAAGCGCGATATGACAGACATCATTTGGTATTGATCACTCGACCTGGGAGAGCCAAGCTGAGGAATGTAATGCATGGAAAAAGACACTAGCTGACGGCGTCACTGCACTCACTGCTCACGGCAGCGCCTGGCTCAACAAGTTAACACATAAACGGACACTACGACATTTACGTGCCTCCAACCCACCATCGACCTCGGGCTCTTTTATCTGCCAACAATCCGGTCGTGGTTGTCACGCACGTGACGCCATCTGAATCATCTGCAATAGATGGACACAGGCCAATAATGATATTGTAGTACTAGGATGTTCTGTTATATCTAATAAATATGTGGAGTGATGTATACGAAAGGCTAAACTAAAAATATAAAATGTAATATAATTTAAAAGGTACATTAAAAATATATTAGATTTACTGTTATTTTCTTAGAACCTTGAATATTTTAAGTGGGATGAAATGACCAAAGCCTCGAATATAATCCAGACAAACTTTCTTCGCTTCAATAATGGTCTTCGGAAATGAGAAACTATTTTACACGATCTTAGCGTCTGCACTTATTCTCTACTAGCTTATGCCCGCGAGTTTGCCCGTGTTAAGTCCTGGGTAAAACAGAATATAAACTATCTGTGCGCCAAATTTCATCAAAATCTGTTCAGTAGTTTTGGCGTGATTAAGTAACAAACATCTTAATCTGAATCTGATCGTATCTGAAAGTCGGTTTGAGAATCGGTTCAAATCGACTATGTAGTGCGATGTACGATTGGAACCGATTCCCAAACCTAACCAAGATACGCAAAAACAAAATTATTATTGTCACATCAAATAATATTTCACCTGAATTTAATCACTCGATTTGAATCAATATTATCGATAAAACCTCAAAAACATGTTACTAAAATTATACGCAACAACAAGTCAATTATCACCACATTACCGTCATGCTCGCACATCGATGTGCCTGACAGTCGAGCATGATCACGATCATTTTATTGACATCATGCTTGGTTTCGCTCAAACGCGAAATTCCTTTGACAACTCGTTTAATATGCATTACATTTTGTAGGTATAGTAGGCGTATTATTTAAGGACGGAAGGTGTTTCTACTGTGAAACCGTTTCAGTTTAGTTGTGAGACTACAAATATTAATTTGTCTTTTGATATACGAAAATAAAAAAAGGAACTTTACCTTCGTTAACTACTGGGTAGATAGAATTTGAGATGTATATATTTTTAACATACTACTGTCCCACTGCTGGACATGGGTTCCCATCTAAATGAGAAGGTGTTAGGTCTTGAGTCCACTACGCAAGCAAAGTGCGGGATTATTTCTACCATTAAGATGAATTGAATATCTACGAATACGTATTACTGTATTTTTCATTAGTAATTGTATTATCTATACTAATATAATAATCTATACTAATATAATAAAGCTGAAGAGTTTGTTTGTTTGTTTGATTGTTTGTTTGTTTGTTTGTTTGTTTGAACGCGCTAATCTCAGGAACTACTGTTCCGATTTGAAAAATTCTTTCAGTGTTAGATAGCCCATTTATCGAGGAAGGCTATAGGCTATATAACATCACGCTACGGTCATTGGGAGCGGAGTAGCAACGAAAAATGTTGAGCAAGCGAAGTTGCGCGGGTCAGCTAGTCATAGATATTGTTATGATTACTTAGAGAATTGTATTTGTACGATAATGAGTATAATATGAATTTAATAGCATATACATGGCCGGTTTTCAATAATCTTATGTTTATCTGCAGTACAATATTTAAATTACACACATACGTAAAGAGTAGAGTAATAAAATACAATAAGAGACCAAAGAATGCCACTTGGTACGATCCTCACAAACTTAAAAACATTCACACCTCACAAATGTATAGGTATTTATTTTATTATTTGTATTGATTTTGCTTTTCATTAAAACATATGTACATTTTTTAAAAGGTTTAAGACAAAGTAATATGAACGTACTTTAAGGAAAAGTCAGTTTATTTTCTTTAAAAAATGAAGAAATCAGAATAAAATTAACACTTTTTTAAAGGATATACTAACGAGGTTTTAAAAAAACAGCATAAAATTAGAATCCCACTACAATCGAGCATGAAAGCAAGATTAAAAATGAGCTCTTTGCAGTTTTCAGCGTGATTGAACGACACGCCTATTGTGCCAGATCGCATGAAGTCTAATCTACTATGAGTACTATCTTCGCGATATCTCTTCGAAGGAATGTCACACAATCTCGTCCAAAAGAATTTAACAAGGTATTAATACCAAGCTATTGTTGAGATATTGTTTGTTAATATCAGAAGATTTATTTTTATTATAGCTTATAAACTTTTGTGTATATGTAGCTATTATTTAGTATTGCTGCATATTTTAGTACGGATGTATTGTACATAAAATAAGTAAACTAACTGGATCTAAGAAGAGGGCTTGAAAATATGCATTTATTTCATATATATGCAGAAAACAAACGTCATAGATTGACTACAGGTGTACTCTCGCATTTCCTATAAAAGAACGGGTCCCTAAATCTATTTCAATCTTTATTTGAATTCGTCAGAAACGCCAAGAACCAATTCATTCGTTCAAAAACATGGAGCTCAGAAATATTTTACTTTGTTACACAAAATCTGTTTGGTTTGAGCTCGAGGCATTTTTATTGAAGTAAAACCGAACTGCACACCGCCATACTTTTTATTTAATTTTCTCTGTTGCCACGGTTTACGCGCCCAGAGTGTTTGCACTAAAAGTTGTTTTAAATATGTTTTTTGTTCCCATTTCCGTTACTGCTGATGGTTTTCCGACTTTCACTCTCGTTTAGAACGCTCTTGTTTTGATGGCGGAATATTAAGTCAAGGCAAGCATTTTTTGGTTTACAGGATTTGTTTAAACTTTCAAGGTCTTTCTCGAAAACAAAACGTATACTTCATTTATTTACCTATTACTTAAAATTACGATATTATTCGTTAATAACCTTACTTATTTCACACTGAATTAGTAGTATCTTACGAGCATAGCTCATATTCGACTATCTATGGTAATTGAAACAAAATTTCGTATTGAAAAGAATTTTGAAAAAAACCATACATCGCTAAACATCGAGGAATTAAAAAAGATTTTTTTTTGCAAGAGATATTGTTAACTATTCAATATAAATTAAATAAGTCATTATAATGTCGATAAGATTTCATCCATTTCAAAACAGTTGCTCTTAGACAGGATTTGATAGATTTCAAAGCAGCTTTTCCAAACACATTTTTTTCAAACCACAGTATGTTTGCAGTACTTTTGTACCTTCCGTAATAGTGTGTTAAGTACACTCTTACTACAAGTAGGATCACATTATTTTATAATGCATGCTCTTAATCAGGATTTCAATTAGTTCAGGCCCTTCAAACGTAATGCATCGGCTCAATGGCCAGTAATGACGCACTAGTGAATAGTTGACGCACATTCCATTGAATAGATGGATACGTACAGAATACTCAGGTTTCGATCTGTATCTAGATTAGTGGCTCGATTTCCGACTATTATTGAGTATGGACAACCGGCTAGCTGTCGAATAATCTAATCAGCACCTCTAGCGAACGTCGTAGAAAATATATTTGCAGTACATTTCAAATGTCAAACTCTCGATACTCGGTGTTTCAGGTTGTAGAGAATCGCTTTGTAGTTGAAGTGTATCAAAAACGATCTTATGTCGGTCGTCTCCGAGGCACGGAGGTCTTCGACCACAACTTCCCAACTCCGGGCAATCTCTAAGAAATTCTTAACAGAAAATCTCAGAAGACTTTTTGGCCCGACCCAGAATTCGAACCCGAGACCCCTCGCACGGCAGCCGCATATACTACCGACTGCGCCACAGAGGCAGTAATAATATAATAATAATTAAAAGAATTATTATTATTTAAATATCAATACGAATAGAAACGACAATATACTATAGATTTTAATACATTTAACCCATTGATATCCCAATGCTGGGCAAGGGTCTCCTCCTACTAACCTAATTTAGAAATTGGTGCTACAGTCACAACAAGCGAGTCAGTTGTTTACATTTTGGTTATAAATATGCAAATACAAACTGCGCCGTCCAGCCTACATTGAGAATCCTAGTAAAAAAGCAAAACGCGAATAAAGTAATAAAAATGTAATTACAGCTTTTACGAGCTATAAAATTAAGGCAAGGCTTAGAATCATTTGCAACCTGAAGACGTTATTTCGGGGAGTTAATAACTTAAGCCTTTGTGACCTAGCTCATAATGTATTTCGTATTTTAAATACCTTAGGCTTTAACGAAGTAATTCTTCAGTCATTTAAGTATCTGAATATAAAAAGGTTGGTATAATGCGTTATGTGTTAATGTTTTGCATGAATATGACGATGCTTAATAATGACTAATAATTCGATGGAATTATTAGTCATAATTAATCTAACAGTAAAAAATATTTCCAAATCTGATGAGAATAGCATTATTATATATTTAGACCATGAATCTTTAAAAATAAAACTACGCAATTGGGCTCGCGGAAAAAAGAAAAACTATGTAAAAACCTACTTCACATATAAATTTGCATTTAAAAAATTCTTTCAACACCATTATTAATGTCTTACATTCAAACCTTAACGTAGAATAATCGTTCAGTGTAAGTTACATGTAAAAAGCTTTCTTCAAATCTCTAGAGAGCCGTATAATGGTACGGAAGATTTTTCAACAGGCGTTCACATGTGCACTTTTTGTCGACCTCAATTTCTCCTGACAAACTAGTGTGTGCCCCAGGGAGCTCCCGTCGCTTCTCGGTGGCCTGTGACAGGCTTCACAATGGATTCTTCGAATTCTATTTCAGTTGTTTGTTAAACACGCAGGAGTACTAAAATATACGTAATGTTATTTTTTTAAAGTGATACGAGCAATTTTATTAAAGTACAGGTCAGTTTGTGTTTTTAATAAAATACAATGACAGGAATCATTGTTTAGCATTGCATGTTACCTAGTTCGAATAATGATATACATTTTTAAATAATAAAAATATCCAAAACGTGTGCCATAATAATTTGATAGGCACGAGTCTTCTCGCGGCGACAGAGAGACCTTAACTAAAACTCAAAGCAGCAAATGGCTCAGCTCAAAAACAATTTATTTCTAAGCGCATTAAAACCCTAAAACTCTTTAATTAAACCAGTACCTTCAATAACATGGAAAATTTCGTCGACACTTTCACTTAAAGGCCTTTCCGAGGGATTACTTGTTCCAAAAATCGTTTTATGTTTACATTACCTTTTTCCACAAAGTTTTCCCGTTAAAAACGTCTATATGTATCTACATTGTAACGTTTCCAACTTTTTTCCGACAATTTCAAGTTGTGACAGAACATGGCAGGCCTTTAGAAGTATCTTTATAAGTATTTCTGGGAAATTTAGAAGTTTTTATAAGTGTTTAGTACAAATTATAAGTACTTACTGCTTTTGTGGAGTATTATTGGTAATTGTGATTGTCACACTGGGTCTTCGGGCTTAAATCTCAGATTAAGACAGTAGTGATTCCTGAATAGCCGGCGAGGCAATATCTAGGTCTCGTTTTTTTCAGATCGAAATAAGCGGGACCGAGATATTGCCTCGCGAGGCTGTTCGCTCAGTCAGGACCCGGCTAATTATTATATCAATAGAAATTTTATTTTTAATTATAGTCAAGTGTTAGAAGGTTGAAGTTGCATACCTCTGTGCCTTGGAAGGACCTCGATCTAGGTAAAGTGCCCATTTTATGGGACCAAGATGCCGCCAATCAAAATTTACTTATTTTGATTCAATAATTAGTAGTAGTTAAGTTATATAGAATTTGGTATCCTTTTAATGTATTACTTAATCGTCTGTGACCAAATTACGTCATCGTCCTGGGAGTTTGTTGTATTGCAAATTAAATTATGTATTCAAAGTGCAGCTTCTTGTTTGCCAGTTCAAATAATTTGACTGTAGTTTATTAAGTTTAAACTAAATGTTCAAATAATATTTTACTTATTTTTTTTCGTGTCAGTCATATCCTGCCTTGATGCCTTTTGCAAGTTTGATGACTAAGACCTTTAGAATGTACTGCCAAAATAGTTACTACGACGCCCGTCAGAGGCGCTGATCAGATATTTATTTAAAATTTCTTGATGATAAGCAGGTTGTCGATAGTCGATAGTATTTAAGAATTGAGCAGCTGATACCTTTCACACTTGTGAAAAAAAATAGTAAGGTTAAACTATGTACTTACCTATACTCAAGTAGGGAGAAAGATATTCTAGGGAAAATAAAACCAATATAAAATCTCGTGTGATATGATTATACTAGGCACTGTGTATTTATCTCAAACCATTATAATTATTATACAATTTACCCGATGTCCGTTACATATTACAGAGATTATGTTGCTTTGTTAATGTGAGTGGGACTTGTGTTTGGACTTGCCGTGGTGTCTTGTTGGGGCAGGTTCAGGCTGAAAAAAGAATAATTCTCTTAATTTAGAGTGAATAAGAACTTACTGCAATTCTTTTTATTTTTACATACTAAGCAAAGAATTCATCTGTATTACGGAGACTTTAACAAACATACAAAAGAATGGTGTCATAGGACAACATAACCCAAAATAATATTTTAGGTCGCGGAAAGTCTTTTCGCATTGTAGTATGTATGAACTTGTAATAAAATCTTTTTTCTACACAAAAAAAGCTCGATATTTGGGTACCTCACCATCTCACTGAAGAAATCTAATGAACCGTGTACTCATTTGTGTTTCTTGAACCCAAAGAGATTTTATTACAAGTTCATACATACTATAATGCGAAAAGACTTTTTCCCCGACCTAATTTTTTTTGATCATACAAATATTTGTTGCATGTGTGAATCAAACGCACTCTCTCTGCAAGTATAAAATTGGAATTGAACCCATGTCACCAATTGCAGTCATACCAAAGCAACCACTATCGGCACTGCTTGAACCAGATACTTGTAAAGTTCTTACCAAGAGTTTGAACAATACCAACCTCCTCATGACCTCCAGTAAAGAAATCGGGTACTCCAAAATTTTCAATACGTGATGGTTGAGGCCACTCTACTTCTCCACCGCCAGTTCCATCATCATCCTCGTTATGTGGACCGTCTACAGGCTCGGGGTGGCTGTCTGCTTTGTGCTTTCTGTGGTGGGAAGCTGAAAGACAAATGAATTTGTTATGATCTTGTATACACCACTAGTAATGCACAGCGCTGCTTTATTAAGATATGTAGTAGCAACCTTAGGTTTCTGAACCGCGATTTGCTACTACTATCAACTTCGGACGATTGGCCAGCTAACGGCAAATTTTGAATAAAAATTTGATCAGCGCCTCTAACGGGTGCTTTATGAGCTAATTTCGAAGTACATTTTTAACGCCAAACTCTAAAAGCTAGATGGTATGGACTGTAGAAAATCGCGCTACTGATCCTGAGGTTTACTAAATAACGGCTTCGTTCAACGATTGATAGTGTTGTGTAGTTGAATGCAGCCATAGAGTAGCGAAAGTTTAATATCTATAATGTTATGTAACTAATATAATAAAATAACGTTTGCAAATTCATTATTTTGCCTAATCAAGCGTAAATAGAAAATTTATAAGACTTTAACTGGTAAAGT
Source organism: Anticarsia gemmatalis (assembly GCF_050436995.1). Classification (NCBI taxonomy): domain Eukaryota; kingdom Metazoa; phylum Arthropoda; class Insecta; order Lepidoptera; family Erebidae; genus Anticarsia; species Anticarsia gemmatalis. The sequence goes on from NC_134760.1 coordinate 8,701,359, forward strand.
AATAAAATAAACATAACATTTATTTGCTATCTAAAACGATACAATAATAGTTTACTAAGTAAATACGAATAACGTTAACGAGAATACACGCCGCCATTAGAGTAATTGTTGTTGTGTAATTAATAACACAAAGCGTCTGTTATTAAGTGTAGTGGAGGGATCATATTTCAGGATTTCTGTACAACTTTTGGGTAGCTTGCTTCTAAGTACGGGTCGGTATGCTTAAGAATAAGGAGTATTTACGGTTTTTAAAGTGCTGCCTATCGTAATATGCAATAAAATATAAGTATCTCATGAAGGCCATTATAATTTCCCCCCTGCCGATATTACCAATTGGCCACGATGATCAGTTTCATTGTAGCTAGGCTACAGAGTGCGATATAGTGAGCCTAGAGCCCTTCTTATGAATGAATTATACGACCATTATAACTCAGCTATGGTTATACAAATGGCTTTCACGCAAAAATACGGAGTAAATTATAATAATTTTGGCGTCCAAATAGTTATTAACCTTAAATAACGCATAGGACTCTTTAACTACTATACGAGGACGATACCCATAGACGAGGTCACATGCAAAAGCTTATTATACATAATGTTTCTATATAGTAAATAATCACAGAAACAAGTGAGTACTATCAAACAAAAAGAAATACAAGTTACATTTCTCAAGTAATTGTAGTACTATTAACCTAAATGTGAAATACGTCATGAAAACTGGTCAACGGAATGTTTAACTAAATCTTAATTACTGTCACGTGTAAACAGTAAGTACAAAACGTTTGCGGTTTGTTTCGTGTTAAACCAACATAAATAGGCTAGACCAAACACGGCCTACAATTAGGGGAATACTGATTAGAGTCTCCTATTGTATTAAGTTGATGAAGCGAACACTGAACATATTTTTTTTTATATTTAAAGTTATATTGAGCAATATAAGGTTAGTAAATTAGATTAGTTTGCCCTCGTATGTGTATAGATACTCTTAACTGTATGATTACTAAGTATATAGTAAGTTAGAGTTCGCATTTATATAGCGACATCGAGTCACAATCAACGACACTAAGTAGTAACTATGATCAAATTAATTCGTTATCAAACTTATAACCTACTCTATAACAGCAATTGATAAAATTTAAAAATAACTTTATAGCTGTTTTCACATTTATTTACAAGGGAGCATTGACGTGAGAATTCGGGAAGTAAAGAATTAACCAGTAAGTAAATGCTATTATGTGTATGCCCCATCGCTTTTGGTAGTAAAATAGAACTAACATAAAAATAATTAGGTTGGTTGACTTTAAACGTAAACTTTTAGGTCGTGTTTGTTTTACTGTTTAGCTATTACCTTTAGTTGCCTTACACAGCTTTTTGTGTTTGGATTACATGAATGTTTTACATTATACATATGTACATAAAATGCTATTTTTGCACATAGGGGTACACAGACAATATTCTCATCCATTTAATATATCTTATCAGGCATAAGACTTTTATTGTCTTTATTTCACATAATCGCATGCATTTGATTGTTTCATAACTCATATACTAAGTAATTTTATTCTTCGGTCTTAACAAAATACCCCGTAGTGCAATTTTCTTAAACTTTTTATACATAATAAGTCAAACTAGCTACTTTAGATGATAGTAAAGAGTGTTTTGTAAAGTTATATTTTTCTATGCATTCCTCATAGTACAAAAAAGCCGAAAAAATATCATCTGAGCTCCCAGCGAAAGCGGAAATCCCTACGTATTACTGAACAATCTTGATACACAGTCGACAGTTTAAGCCGTGTTAAAGCTATGAAACATGTTCTCTTAGTTGTTGAATATTCAATACATCTCGTCCTTGCTTTCAAGGTGCGACAAATTATATGTCAAGATTATTCGTCAGCGTGTGTTATTGTGATCTAGTTCAAAATTTTGGTATATTTGACTCTAATGAAACAGTTTTTAGAAGTGATTTAATGCAGCTGGTTAAGGCGAACACGAGTATTCTTTGTGAAATAAAAAAAACTATCTTATTTTTGACCTTATCCTTGTAGATAAAGGTTGGTTTGAAAATTTAAGGAAATGATTTAAGGAGACTTCTTCTGTTCAACGAAGGATTCATATTTTCTATACATTTTTGTCAAAAAGCAAGTAAATTATTCCTCAAATAACGTAACCTGATGAATCAAAATTCAGTTCTTAGTAATATTAACTATATTAAAAAGAACTAGGAGCAATTGAAGGCTTAAAGTTAAGGTAAAACGCCAAGTTTGGAAAAAAACATTTAAAACCTACGAACTGCATAATTTGCCCTTTTAAAATTAAACTAATATTATTTTAGCACGAGAAGCAAAAATCAAAAACCTTCTCTTACTTCTTTTAATGTTAATTCGTCCTTTATCATCAGTTAAATATTCGAAAAAAGTTTTTAAGTCAACGCCAACGACCTTTGAAAAGATCGAAGTAATGTTTTCAGTACTTAATGTTTTAAACACACCTACCCTCTAACTGAAATTATCTTGTCAGCTTTGGCTGAATAATTCATGCCTCAACATTTTCGAATTTAAAAATGTTTCCACTATTTGCTACGAATGTACATAATTAAAAGTTTGTTTTGAAAGTTGTTTTGTAAAGAATTTGTTTTGGTTAAATATTAGTATAAGTGTATGGATATTTTCTTGCTCTATTACATATTTTAAAGTTTTAAGTGTTTGAAAACTTACTAAACATATTAACACTGTATGTATGTTATAAAAAGACAATTGTAAAAAGAGGTTCTAGAAGAAAATTCTTACGGCAAAAGTGTCTATCCAATTTGACCACCGTTTTCCATCCACCGTGTTATCCAAACACGTTTCCCTTGCATAGTACAGATTTGTATAAAATTATGTTCCCCGAATCAATTAAAACTTTTTAGCACAAATTCAACCGCAAAGTATCAAAATACTACAATTAAAATTCATATTTTAACATGTAGTACTAATTACTGAAGGAACTTCACCGGTATAGTTTTAATTGGCATGTAATAAAATGCGAATACGTGTTGCGATCGTTGAAATTCTGAGTAGTAGTTAGTCTCGATGACATTTACGCCTTCTGGCGGAATTATCGCACGATACGTACCTTCAGCTGCCATATTGAAAATGTATTTTTAAATATTATGTTAGTGGGTTTTATGCTATGTTTGTATGCTACATTTTTATTTGTTTTGGGAGGCAATTTTCTTTTTTCTAGTATTGTTTGTATGATTTTGGCTTTAAAGAGTTTAACATATTAAAAGTGTTTTTACAAAATACCACTTAAAAACACAAAACTTTGGCCAAAATCTCTATTTACTTCATTGTAAAGTTGATAAAGTTAGATATTACGATGAAGCAATTTCATTTTCCTTCTAATACCGTTGAACTTAGACAATGCATAAAACAATTGTTCAGATAACAGCTATTTTTACACTCTATTAAAAGCACGTAAGAAAATATTTGATAAGGTACTTCTCGTAAATAACAAACTCATATGTCCATAGCTACTACGCAGTTCGTCTTTCAGTAAGAAACGATCACCGAAAAATTCAATTAAAATTCCTTGGTACAAAACACGTGAACGAAAAGCCTTACGACATATTGAGCGTCATTTATTTTATTTGTTGATAAATCGAGACACCTTTTTTTTATCCGTGTCGTTGTTCTAAACACGAAAGGTTGGGGATCCTAACTAAAGCCACTAATTAAAACGATACGCCTCACAAGTCCACGTAACCACCAATCACGAATCATGTCGAAGAAATCAGGTCATACGAGTATCAAATTTGGAACGTAGATGAGATTTTTATTGGAACTTTGTTGTCTTAAAAAAAGTGACTTTAAACTATAACTTGCTGCTGATTGAGCTCCTTTGTACGATGTAATTGTATGTCATAAGTAAATATATTTTAAACTTCGATGCAAAGATATCTTTAACTGATACCGATCGCCAATTACTGATTAGTCGACTTATGCAACTCCTATTTCATTACTCAAGTAAAACGATTTTTACCGACTGATTAGTGCATTTTACTAGTACCTTAAGTTAGGTATATATAAAATAGAACTTTACACGTGCCGTAAAAAGTATTAGCCTATAGAAAGTCAGCAGACCTTTCAAATGCGGGTGAGAAGGCTTTGAAGTGGGGTCACAATTACAATTATCCACATATTAAATGCTATCTCATAAGCTTGACAGAGCGTATTATACTGGACAAGATATTTTCTAATACTTAGCCACGTCTGCCTAAAGGCAGACATTTATTTTAAAGACGAGCACTTGTAGTGATAAGCAATAAATTCAGGTTTTCCGAATTACTTTAATGCACGTGACTTACATTTCTAGGCTTCACGGTACCAAATTAAGAATATGGTCATTCCTACAAAATATGTTAAGTAAAACTCAAACTTAACTCAACATCATTTCTTTTTACTATCCAAAAACTTACATAGAAATAATAAGAACTTAAATAAAAAACTTAAATAAATAGTCTTCCACCGATACTTTTCATTTTTACTGTTAATTTATTGGTCGTGTTACGTAATATGGTAATGTACACAATACACAAGATCTGTTTAAAATGTGGGCCAATTTTCATTGTTTTGTATTTTCCCTATAGAATCCTAAGTTAATACTTGGACAGTAAATCAAAAAGTTTAGTTACAAACTCAGTGAAAAGTGTCAAAGAGATCACAGAGCGTTACTTTATTTTTATTTTTGAGATGTTGTCAAGGACTTTCGTTTGTTTTCGTCACAATTGTTTGTTTTCCTCATCAAGGACAGTAAACTTCTATTTTAATTAGTACTGTTCTTATTTTATTTTTACGGACATTTTATAAATAAAGTATTCCTTTTACATCATCAAGTTATTGAGCACCAAGTTTGCAAATAATTTACATTTTTCAATGGAAGACACCTACCATATTTCATTTAAAACCGTTTAACCACGTATGCATAAAGACAATAGGCAGATAGAGGAACTTTTGTTTCACTAATCATACAATAACATAACAAATAATCAACATAATTCAACATTAAATGTAAACCTTCAAGGGATTACTGAAAATTTCTAAAAAGAAAACGTACTTTTCATAAAAAGGCGTGATTTTATATAACCTATTTTTGTATGTAGACCGATCAAAGCACTTATTTCTCATCATGAGATCATCTTGTGTTAAAACTACTGTTTTTCCTTTCAAACCTGACGTGACCCAGTAAGGACAAAGAAACCTACAGTCCCATAGTGACTTACATATAAAAAGCATTACACTCACTGTCTCCTCCCACACGACACTATTGTGCAGTGATACAATAAGAAGCTATTAGGAAAACAGACACCTCCCTGCACTTTCCTGCTCTGTCAATACTGTAACGTAAACAAACACAAGGGTGTGTTTTAACTAACGCATAGTGTATGTTTCTTTAATCTTTTATTTTGGTAACCTGTTAAGAAATATTACTTTGATCCTTGAATTAGTTACAAGAATAATTTAATTATTTTTAATACAAATAACTATTAGACTCAGACTATGAAAAAAAAAGAAAATATTTACAAATATAAAAAAAAAACGAAAAAATATTTCAAAACCTGTTAAGAATTTTTAAGGCCAAAGGTTTAACCCATCTATACTTAGGTAAGTATTAATAGACTGGTAACAACTTGGAAGAACAATTTTAACAACCTTTTATTATTTTCTTGTTCCTTATTAATACATAGTGTATCAAAAATCGATAAATAAATAATTCTATGACCTTCCTATTCCTTGTACAAAAAATCTTATTTTTTTTTCTGGCGAAAGAAAAACGGCTTAATCCATTTCCATATTAATCTGGCTTAATCCGCCATTCAAAAATGTTCACAGAAACTTCATGCTGGCCGTGCTATGCAAAAATCCACAAGATAAATAAATTGTGGATAACGTACGTCCCCGTTTTCTGAGGTACATTTAGCAGTAGTTTATCTATTCAATTGCGTTTACGCTCATATAAACATGACAAATTTTATACATAAACTACCGCCAAATGTGCCTCGATAACCGTAGTGTTACTGTTTTATAATTAGTGTGTAATTGTTAGTTTTCCCAAATAAATAAAAATAAGATCCTAAACGCACCCTAAACAAAAGATCTATTCTTACTACCCACACATACGACAAACAATATTATGGGTTCGCTATTGTTATAGAAATAAACCGATTATACCCTGTTCATGTGATGAGGATATATATCTAATACGCTTAGCTCACATGGTCAGATGGAGAGAATGCTTGCGTTATCTGAAATTCATTGGAACTATAATGCTAAAGAAATGGAAAAAAATAAGCTTACTAGCTTAACCTCGCGACTTTGCTGTTTTACAAATTTTCATCAACTATTTCAACCACTAAGGGTTAGCTATTGTAAATCACACATTACCATCTTATGCGTCGCGCAATCGAGTCAAAAAGTTTATTTTGATCCAGGTTTTGTTCAAATATAACCATAATAATTTAAATTAAACTTAGTTCAGTCGTTTAGTTGTGGAAGCATGACCGGCAGGCAATAAAATTGTACTTTCATTTTAGTAATATTAAAGTTTAATTATGGATAGAAAGGATCAAGGAAAGAGATATTTAAACAAAAAATACTGACTTAAAAATACTACAAAGCTTAAGTGTACCTACTTGTTATATTTTCTGGTAATAAATTATAAATAAATCTAAACAATCTTTAAAAATAATGGTTATAAGTCTATAAAATACCAAAAAACACAGTCTACGAACTTGACAACAGTTCACCAAATCTTCAACACAATATCGTGTCGTGTCAAGTTGGAAACCGTAACGATGACGTCACAACGGATTTATTAGTTCTGTTGTTGGCAGAACTAAACAAATAGCGATGGGTTTTATTGATGTTGGGACCATGATGGACCATTTTGTTCCTGAGACACGTACTTCGGTATAAACGTACGTATCTATACGCACCCTTTATTGTTTGTTGAAAGATTATGTAGAATATTGATGTTCCTATTGTTTTATTTATAATGTTAGGAATTTGAAAGTCTGATTTTTAAGCGTTTGCAGCTGAAACAATTTTTAAGATTTCACGTAGTATATTGAGCAGTGATAGCCGAGTGGTATAAGTTGACACCTCCCACTCAAGTGGTCGCAGGTTCGAACCCGAGGCAACACACCAATGACTTTTCGAAGTTATGTGTGTATTAGAAATTAATTATCACATGCTCCAACGGTGAAGGAAAACATTGTGAGGAAACCTTGCATGCCTAAAATTTGTTTAATACATTTATTGAGGGCATGCAAAGTCCCCAACCCGCACTTGGCCAGCGTGGTGGACTCAAGGCCTAACCCCTCCCTCATTAGGGGAGGAGACCCTTGCCCAGCAGTGGGACATTAATGGGTTAAATTCAAAATTCACGTAGTATGAACCATTTAAACCATTTATTTTTGTTACACATAAAAAAACATCACAAATACAGAACTTAATAACTAGTCGTCAGTACATTTATGTGCAACAAAGGGCTGCAGCTCAGTATACGCTGTGCTAGGCACAGCACTGATTTTCAGCTGCTGCAAGATAGTTCAAGGCCTGGAGTCAAACCCATTATTATCCCGATACAGAAATATTTTTTTACCCTAATGGCGTTGCGCGGGTCAGCTCGTAATTTCATAATGACTTAATATAAAGCTTTTGGATCAATTATATAAATAGTACGCCAAGCGCTCCTATTTTTAACTACGGAAATACTTTTCAACTAAAAAAATTGTCCTACAGCTGCTCCAGTCCTATATCTGAAAACTACGGTATTTGATAACACCAGATGTATAGTACAAAGCCTTCATCGGAAGGGATCATAATTCTTAATTGCTCAATCAATATAGGAAGTTAATCAACGTGCAGTGGGTAGAGAACTATCACAAGAATATTCAACATATTTGGCTGCTTCGACCTTTTACATAAAGAAGTTATGAGCTCTACTCATACTGATTTAAAAGCTAAAGTAACTACATATTTGTTGTAAATTATTTGGCTATTTTTATACATAACATTTATAAGGTTTTCACAGCTTTACTACCAAACTATGAAACTAAAACTACACATGATTTTAGATATAGATCTCGGAGAATTACTTCGACTATTTTTGTCCAAAAATATAATATGTAGATACTCGTAGACATAGTACAATAAAACTTATTACTATTTACGTACCAGATTCCACAGATAAGGCGAGAAACACTACCAACGAAACAAGTACAACAGGCTTCATCTTGTCTTTCAGAATAACTACAGCAAGAAACTCGTTACTATATATACTTTAACTTATCTGGCTAAAGGAAATTCTGATACCGATAAATGGCCAGCAATTTTCTTAGTAGTGATAAAAAAGTATTTAAAATCAGTTTTTCACTATTTTCAAATGATGAAAATTGCTGCAATTAAGAAAAAAAAGTCACGAATATAACTTATATTTTTTGAATGAAGGATAATACATACTATTACGTTATACAAAGATACCGTTTTTAGCCAAAAGTGTATTGCAGTAGGCATTATTTTTGTGCATAGATTTTCATTCACAACCAATTTTATTATTTTTTTTTTCAATATTATCATCAGCTTATTATTTTCTAGAACTTGAGCAAGTGTAAACAATTTGACTCGTGGTCCTAAACTATTCAATTTCATTATAATTGGTTCACGATTATTTTCCAACAAAAAAGCTCCTAGAGGTTTCTCCATAATCCTATCGTAAGTACTAACATTTATTCCATGATTCAAGGAAGGTCTAAGCACTCAAAACCCTAATACTCAGAAAACCTACGAATACTACGAATGTTCATAGTTCAAATACTATTATTTGTTACCGACCACTCTGTTTGTGGATCATTAGTTTGGGCCTAACGTGACTGACATGTAATACACTGCCTCGAGCATAACACAAACATCATTGACCGTAAACGGGCCCTACAAATTGGCAACACTGTAATTTTCCTACAAGCTATGATAAATTGACATTCACTGTAGTAGGTAAATAGGAACTTTGCATACAATTACTTATAGATTTATACGTACATTGCTATTGTATAATATTACCAGGCTGAATTACCACGGAAGTTTATAAACCTCAGACCTCAGTTTAATTTATCGTAAAAACATATCAAGTAGATTTTTTGTAGATAAGATTAGATCATTAGACGATTCGAGACTACTACCCTACTACGGTAAAAAGGCGTTTTGTGCTATAGGCCTTAGGCCTAAGTCAATTGTATAGAAGAAAGTTAAAATAGAATTCCTATTAAGTAAGTCATCTATTTTAGAAAGAAATGAACAAGAATGGTATAAAACACAAATCAATTGAGGGACACACAATATAGGTATTATCATCATTAACCTGCACAGAGTAGCAAAAGGTTAATGATGATAATACATTTATTATAAAAAAAGTTAAACAATAATGTTAATCGACACCATTTCCAAATTAATCCTCACACATTCATTACCGAAAAATCTTAGCCAACATTTTTATCTTTCTTCGTCCTGTAGGCGTCTAATGAAATCACGACATTGTCGCCACGGTACTAAAACCTCCACGAGCCATAAATTACTACGCGAATGTGATTCAAGGATTACTGCCACATATACGAGGGATTCGAGTAAATCCTACAAAAATGGCCGTTTTATAAATGGATCGGCCAATCCATTACCATTTTTATTAATATATTTTTTTTATGGAAAGGCTGCATCTGGTATCTGAGCGGTAGTGTATGCGAGCTGATTGCAAGGTTTTCCTCTAATTTTGTTCTAAATATTCTTAGAAATAAACTAGAATACAATAACGTAATCGTAACGAATATGGCAAGAGGGTCGCTTCCTACATAAGACCAACATTATAAAAGCAAAGTCCCGGGTGTGTTCTCATACCGCTCTCCCATCACCTCCGTGAATATAAGCCGCAATGACGACATAAATAAAAAAATATCCTGTTACAGTTCTACAACTATACAAAAATTTCCTCTCGGAAAGAAAAACACATTTGGTCTTGAGTCCGTCAGTCAGTGAGGTACTGGACAAATGCGTATCAGGGTCCTTGTTTTTTAACTCCCAATTCTAATATATAGTAACTTTTTTCAGTCTACCCAAATAGGAATTTGTTTCCAAAATTACCTCTATAATAGGAGGATTTCCGTTCCCATAACAGAAAACCTTCGTCTGAGACTATAAGCTTATTATAAAAGTATAATGAGCTTACAATAGCCCTTACGAGCGTATCGAGGTTTCCTCCGGGACTAAAATGGTTTTCAAAATATATGGGTTTTGGTGAAAATATAAGGAGTTTGGAGTTTGGCATGATTCCATAGGGCGTTGTTTTATGATTGCTATCTTGTTATATCAGTAAGACAAAGCAAAGAATTGCGACCTATTTCTCTATTTCGCATCTTTCTTTTACATATATAAACATGGGGTTAAAAAATAGTATTCACTGTATTCATTCGACAATTTGAAATAACCAAGTACAAATTGGATTTTAGGTTTATTTATTTCTTTAAAAGCTAACAACTACCATTACAGTTGGTATACGGCCAGGTACAAGTGAGTAAGACATTTTTGTTTCGGAAATTTTAACTACTACTTAGCGATATTCGAATCGATGCTGCGTTCTATGTAGGACACAGTGAAATAGTTTCCAATGTTGTTAATAGATATAATGTTGTTAATAGATTCCTTTAAAAAGACAACTCCCGCACTAAGAATTGCTCTTGTGTCGCGGGGACTTTTACAAACATACAAACAACGGACACAAAGCACAACCAGACCCGAAACAATTATTTGTGGATCGCACAAATAATTGCTCCGTGTGGGAATCGAACCCACGACCTCCCGATGCAGTGGTATCGGCGTGGTGACCTAAACCACTGCGCCACGGAGGCAGTCAAGTCAAGATAAGATAATAGTCGTTAAGTCATGCCAAACGTCTTATAAGGAAGACCTTGATCGAGTATGACTTTATTATATAAAGCATTACACAATCCACTTCTACGTCAGTTTTCGTTACATGACGCGTTGTCCTTCAGTCACTGAGGATGACTTCATTGACATAATGTTATCGTCACACAAATAAAAACGTCACTTCAAGCCTCTAGTTTCTTAAAATAGAAATAGAAATATAGACCTTTCTTTTTTTAGACCGAAAGCCGATTTCGTTTTTATAAAAAGCCTGTTGTTTTAACTTAGGAGAGATAGGACATTGACTTTGATATTTTGAACTATGTAGTTTCTAATGGTCACTTTATTATTAAGGTTCGTAATAGAAACAATTATAACTGGAGGTATAGGTATTTGACATTTTGGGTTCGATTCCCAAATGAAACAAATATTTGTGCGATTCACACAATATGTGGTAGTGTATTTATTTTTGTTATGATTCTACTTTGTGACCATTTTTCCTAAAATTAACTGCACCGTTAAAACAATCCTTATTACTGGAAAAGTAATTAAAAGAAAAAATGTCGTGTGGCCTTTATAAAAAAAATATTTTCATACTCACAAGCTATATTAGGAATAAATATTCTAGATAAAGTACTGTTAAAGCTATATTGTGCACCATCGTACTCATTATTTACTGAAAATATTTCTCGTCGTCATTTACTTGCCAATTTTCTAAAACTATTAACTTGAAATTTATTATGACAAGAAATTGAGTAGCCGGGTGACCCAATAACCCTTCGCTCGGTATTAATAGAGAAACCTAACCCTTACAGCTAGTAGTTGTAACAAACATTCAAACCGGTCTCAAGTATAGTTATAATGATCATACCTTTTCTTTTATATGTTACTTGTACCCGCGCAACTTCGCTTGCGTCACATAAGAGAGAATGGATGAATTTTTTCCCCGTTTTTGTAACATTTTTTACTGGTGCTCTGCTCCTATTGGTCGTAGCGTGATGATATATAGCCTATAGCCTTCCTCAATAAATGGGCTATCTAACACAGATTTTTTCTAATCGGACCTGTAGTTCCTGAGATTAGCGCGTTCAAACAAACAAACAAACAAACAAACAAACTCTTCAGCTTTATAATATTAGTATAGATGGAATCCAGAGAAAACTACTTAACGTGATACGTAAAAGTAAACCTAACTTTCTCTGTTTTTTGTAAATGAAACTTAAAGAGATGATTCGAAAACTAGGATTGTTTTTTAAGATTTCTGACATTAACAACCTCGACAATTTTGCCACAACATATGCATAAATTAAAGTATCTTTTTTTCTATTATTTTTTATATTCTTCCGAATTCAAAGAGCACACCCTTGCACAATAATGATATACTTTATCATTCACACAGCACACCCTTGCACAATAATGATATAAATAAAAAAAAAAATTTAACCCATTAATGTCCCACTGCTGGGCAAGGGTCTCCTCCCGTAATGAGGGAGGGGTTAGGCCTTGAGTCCACCACGCTGGCCAAGTGCGGGTTGGGGACTTTGCATGCCCTCAATAATGTTTTAAACAAATTTTTAGGCGTGCAAGGTTTCCTCACGATGTTTTCCTTCACCGTTGGAGCATGTGATAATTATTTCTAATACACACATAACTTCGAAAAGTCATTGGTGTGTTGCCTCGGGTTCGAACCTGCGACCACTTGCTTGGGAGGTGTCAACTTAAACCACTCGGCTATCACTGCTCTAGATATACTTTATTTATTCATTATTTTTTTTTACAACTCCGTATACCTCATTCTTAGAATTGGAACAACTGTGTATTGTCATACGCTTACTTACCCGCTACACATTTCAAAAATTTCATCGTTACCATACACATAGCTATAAATATCTAGTAATACCAATTTTTTCCTTGAATTTTGTAATCTTACAGATTCACGTCACGAATTTCGCGTCAACGCGCAATGACGTGTAAGCTACTCGTAAGGGAGGGATCACGGCGGATTTGTGGTTACCGTCACTCTATGGACCGTGACACGATCAGTGATTTTTCCACGTAAACACCTCATTTATCTCGTCGTATTGCTTTTACTACGCTCGATTTGTAAACACGCCGTTGGATATTTAAAATATTGACTTAATAAATAATTTCATATGGTTGAGTATAACTTTTATAGGTTTACTATCCATATTTTATATATCATTAAATTAATTCACGAAAAATAAAAAAATATGGATTAATTTTGTTACAAAGGTTTCGCAACATAAATTCTCTTGTTTACTCTATTTTGCGATAGATGGCGTTGTGTAACCAATAAATATAATGTAAATTTATTCGCTATTCTTAACTGCTTAGTTATCCTTTATTCAAATTCTCAGATGCCAGAAAATATATTGTTTGGTTCAAATCAGATTTTTATTAATTTATAGTATCAATGTTTATCAAAGTCAACGCAACACAAAAAATACAAGATAGGTTTCTAAAGCGAGATTTCCTAAAAAAAAACCAATACGGCTCTCACATTACAACTGGTTATACAAAAAGACAAACTAATTAAGATAAAATCAGATAAAGTTTTATACGAAGCAAAAGTTAATTGAATAAGCTCGTAACAAGATGCTAAAGAACTTTAATTCAAAGAAACATTTTTCGCTCTGAAACTTGTACACGGAAACAGACTGTTCTTTAAGAAAAACTTTGAATAACGGCCAAGAGTAGGTTTAATAAAAGCAAATAACGTTCCGTTGTACGTATTATTCGTATTATATTCTTCTTGTTGCGTTTCTTTATGATATTATGACGTCAATTGGAATAAGGCGGTATTGGTGTGTCACAATTGATTAATAAAAGTATGAATGATATTAAATAATTTTATGTGCCGGTGAGAATATTTTAATGTAACTATACTTCAGAACTGCGCAGTACATTTTCTTACTCGGTAATTGAGCATACAACCACGTAGTCAGCAGTCATAATCACTGCATAAATATATTTAAGATTAATAAAGTGGTGTTGAAATTATATATAAATATCCGTTAAAAATAATCTTACGAACATAAATACTACTTACCACTCCCTCCTCTCTTTCTGACAACCTTAAAGTCAGTGTCTTTTAAAAATACTCAACTTTTCTATCAATTTTGCTTTGGAAACTTGCTCAAATAGTTTCAAAGAACGCTTTTCTTGAGATAAAGACAGCAAAGTGATTTCGTATGTCCCGTTTTATCAATTCAGACGCTGAACACTGAAATATTTTCCTTCAGGCGTATCAGAATGTTACTTGTTTTCTTATAACAACTTTATATTTCTTTTCTACTAATATTGTTTAAAAGTTCGAGAGTTCTTCACAGTTCGTAGTTGGCTCAATAGTGATACTTATTACTCGTGATATGGAGGTTGTTATTTAATCTAAAAATAATATAAATACTGTATTACAATTATATATACTGCAAGGTGCATTGAATTTGTGTGGATTTTTAAAAAGTTAAGCAGCTTTTTTATGCTATCATGCATACATACATACATACGTACATACAACCACGACTTCTTCCCATGGGAGTAGGCAGATACCATAAAACGCCACTTGGTACTATCCTTACTAAATTCCTTAGCATCAATCGCATCCATACATCTTGTCATATACGATGCTATCATCTAAGTAGGTTTCGCGGTATCATTATGAAACAATGTATAAGAAGCAGAAATTTTACTTAGTTTAGATTTTGCCATCATTTGTCATTCTCACAAGGCACCCTTAAGTTCTCTGGGCATCGCAACAAGTCCACCGCAGACATAACAATAAATAAACCGGTGTATGACTGTAAAGCTATTCCTTTACAAAAGATGTGCGAGGTAGTTAAGTAGTATGATAATAAAAGTGTGACAATGTAGGACCAAATATGAATTACAAACATACCAAATGGGCTAAATTACATATCACGTCTTTTCTCCCGAAGGTGTAGGCAGAGGTAAAACGTTTAGCCCTTACAAAGTGAGTCTTATGTTATACGGGGCGAGTCTATTGCTATTGGGACAAACTGAAAAGAGAAAAGTGACACAATAACTTAAAATACAGTCATCTATTAATGGATGTCGCCACCAACAACTGGAGTTGTGTTATTGCATTTAACCTGTTCATGCATTTATTTATCCTCCATCATCTTATCTGTGGTCCTTCCCCTGAGCCTTCTTTATTATCCTAGCGCCTCTGTGGCGCGGTCGGTAGTATATGCGACTGCGGTGCGAGAGGTCTCGGGTTCGAATCCTGGGTCGGGCCAAAAAGTCTTTTCTGAGATTTTCTCTTAAGAATTTCTTAGAGATTGCCCGGAGTTAGGAAGATGAGGTCGAAGACCTCCGTACCTCGGAGAGCACGTAAAGCCGTCGGTCCTGCGCCTGACCTCTCACTGGTCGTGCACACACTTGGACACTATAAACAAAGTCCTGCACAGATGGCCAGTTTCAATGAAACTGACCGCCGTAGCCGTATATCGGCTAGGAGGACATTATTATTATCCTAGCGCGGAAAAAAACGCACCTGCTTATAAAGAAAGAAAGCTTAGTAGTAGCTACTCTTATTAACACCTACTCGAGTAAGTTGTTGGACTATAGTGATTTTACCTCGCACCGCTTAGTTCTACCGCACATCTTTCATATAACATCAGCCTTAAGCAATAGAATACATAAACATCGTACTGAAGCACTCTTGAAACCTCGTAGTGACAATAAAAGTCACCACTACCTGCTTATATGTGAACTGACTGTGCACATAAAACCTTTACGTAATATTGTTTATTGTTACCTAAAGTGAAGACACTCACATATCATGATTGTAGGAAATGCCACTTTTACCTGACTTAGAAGGAGAGGTTATGTTTTTTATTGTAATTGTGTTATCCGTGTGTGTACGTACTGTTTTATATTTGAAGACCACGAAGAATAAACGGCGACTTTTTTAAAATATTGATATTAATTATGACGATAGATAGATAGAATTATGATCTACTACAAATGATCCGAGGTTATTTGTGGTTAATTATATAAATAAATGAGCAACAAAACCTTTTAAAAATATGACCCCATGGCCTTTATTCTGCAATTAACGACGAAGTACATATTGCACTTGCTATGTACCCTAGTAGTGATTAATTATGTTAAGATCCGTGACCTTAACGAAATTATTCACTACTGCAGTTTAGTAGTCTGGCAAAACCATTTTCTTACATCTAATGTAAATCGGTTAGCAATGACCTAATTTGTTCACTCAAAGACGTCCGTATATCCTCGAGTTCCTTCGCCTTTAGTAAACAAAACACACGGAAGAGCGACTAAGAACTATTGGCATTTGTCAAAAGGTTCCTTAACCCTTTCCAAAAGTTCCGAGCGACTATTTTGTATCGGGAACTTAGAACCCGAGTTAATTCTGTATCAAATGTTTACTGTTAGAGGTCATTTGGACCTTTTTGGAGTTTGAAGGAATGATTGAAGATAACATGATAATTTGCCGTACTTTTTCTAGTCGTAGAGATTAGCACTAAAAACAATATTTTGAGTACCGCCCTTATTTTTGGAAATGGATTAAAATTTTTTACTTTTGCGTTTTCTATTTTAGCTTTAGGTTCTGCAACTATGTTAATAATTTTCAAGCTGGTTAGAGATTTGTTCTTAAAAATATATGTAATTTTAGCCTAGGTCGTCATAATTTTATTAAAACGTTTCAACGTTCAAAAAGTAAAAGCGTAATAGATAGACAGACTTCCGATGTATATTAATTAATGTGATTAAGTTTTAACACCCCTTAATATAGTATTCATAACAATTAACATTTCAAGTAAATACAGCATTGTACCTTATAAATGTGGAAACAAAATTGTGGTCCGAAGTCATTAACTGAAGGGCATCCGATGAAAGCTGAAATTGTGTTGGCCGTCAATTTATCCCAACGAAAAATCGTGGCACGATCTCGCCTTAAGGGAATAGGGTCGGAATTGAGCTTCCATATAAAATGAAGTTTTGTTTTTAAATCAAAATGAGAAGTACTTGCGGGATGGTAATGAAGATGAAATTGAGCTTGATATTCTATTATTTATTTTCATAACGGTAGGTTTTAACGAGAGATTTTTTATTATTTCTTGTCTCGTGGGAACTTTATCCAATACTAGCTGACCCGCGCAACTTCGCTTGCGTCACATAAGAGAGAATGGGTCAAAATTTTCCCTGTTTTTGTAACATTTTTTACTGGTACTCTGCTCCTATTGGTCGTAGCGTGATGATATATAGCCTATAACCTTCCTCGATAAATGGGCTATCTAACACTGAAAGAATTTTTCAAATCGGACCAGTAGTTCCTAAGATTAGCGCGTTCAAACAAACAAACAAACTCTTCAACTTTATAATATTAGTATAGATACAAAAGCAAACTGGCGTATTGCTGGTTGGAGACTGCATGATAACTGTTCAAATAATTTTCAAGCCTGCATGTCTAAAAATAAGATATATTAAGACACGAGATATTTTTTTTGCGTCAGCAAAATACATTATTGAATGACCTGTGCCCAAGGAGATGTGCAGATGTATGTCTATCTCTTCCGCCGGCTTGACGTTCTGGCATCTGGAATACCGACTAAAAACCTGATAGTGCTCCTTGCACAGTCACCATAAGGTAGCTCGGGTGCGTTACCTCCGATTGGATACTCCGCGTCCCGGCTGAAGTCTCCACTGAACACAACTCAATTTTACGTAAAGTGTAACAACATAATAGGTATCATGAGTAGTCTAGGCAATGGCCTCTTCTTTAAAGACAAAAAAACGAACTGCCGCATATTTTTACTCTCTTTTATATTATTATGTGAAATACCAACTTCACTCCTTTAAGCGCTGTTACGTCCTCCAAGAAACTCAACAACCGTTACTTCTTAATGCAAAATATCCTGTAAGTAGTAAAAATAACAGCCCCGTTAATACGCAATAACAGTTACGTCAGAACCAGTTATAAGGAATCTTAAATGATATCTAGAAATACTAGAAGTTGCAAAAATAATGTTAAATACCTGTTTCTTATCGAACTTGTGACACTGGTTTCAGAGAGAGTGAGTTTTACATGTTTATGTAATCGGTGCGGATTTAAATAGACTGTCACATTACTATAGTCTAACAGCTTGGTAAAGAATCTTGTACACAAGGTTGGCAACTGCCGTAGGTACATATATCAAATTCACAATTTAGAATTAGGTTTCTCTAGCAATAATAATACATTACTTTATTTTGATAATATACTGCACTATTTACCATCTAGATAAATCTTCTATGCTACTGCTCTCTACTGATTTGTTGAACTATTTGATAACGACTTACAGTGTATATTATTATCTAGTATTGACAATTCAAATGCTGCGTAGTGTGATTTTCTGCATTCAGTACTATCAAGTGTCAAGAGTTTGACATTTAAGATGTACTTCGAAATTAGTTCCTACGGCTCCAGTCAAGAGGCGCTCAACTAGTTTTCAAGCAAAGTTTCATTGCTATTACGTTATCCACACTCGTCCACCTACGGGAAGTAACGGTGCGGCCAATTTTTCAAGAATGATTTAATCAATGTAATACTCAAGTCAATTAAGAGGTGTTCTCCTTCTTTGTTTACTTCACACATAAACTCTTGACATTTGTTTTTTTAACCTATTTCTATACCACTGCAAGGCAACGGTCTCCTCCAAACGGGGGAAAGGGATTAGGCCTCGAGTCCACCACGCTGGCCAAGTGCGAGTTGGGGACTTTGCATGCCCTCAATAAATACATTTTACTCATATGTATATTTTATTTTTATCTAAAGGTAGTAGAACCCTAAGTGTAAGAGGTAGAGTAGAGGATCCATTATCTTGTGGTTAGGCTGCCTATAAACAAACCGATGTCAGTGTGAATAATGTCACATTGTTCTGTACGGAAGCAAAAACAAAAGACAGACGTTACATAAAAATTACGCAAATAATAAATATTGTTGGACTTTCTCCTCACTAGATTGTCGAATGTATTTAAATACATGTTGTCAAACTCTGGCGCCCAAATAATAATAACAGGCCTACAATAAAAAGGTAAAGAAAACTCTGAATGACGTCAAAATGCATACAAGCCCTTAATTTTTGCTTTCGTTTAAAGCAAAATTTTGTAAATGACTAGCTTTCTCAACTTCGCCCGCGTCAAAAGGTTTCTCAAAAGTTTCCTATGTGTTAATCTAGATTATAAACTATTTGTGTAACGAATTTAATTAAAATCCGTCCAGTTGTTTTTCTGTAAAAGAGTAACAGACAAACATTCATACATACATATGAGTAGGATTAGTCGCAAATAGGATTTATAGGTACTTTCCTCACAATATTTATTGTGTTTCCTTTCTAAACCTATCGACAAAACGTCTAACTGCTAGCCAGTTAGAACGTTTTCAATTTAACTTAGTGGTGCCTTTGTTGAAAACTCACGACAACTACTTTTCTGGCTTCAGAATATAAAGCTCTTAAAATAAATACATTTCCTCGTGTGTTTGGCATGGACTCTTAAAAAAAGCAAAATGTTAAATTTCATCACTTTAATTAACTAATAAATCTATCTTAAAAAGACTTATCTTTTCCAAAATATAATTTAAAGAAGAAAATGACATGGTTTACATACATACATAATATCACGCCTTTTTCCTATAGAGCTAGGCAGAGATTAAAAAACGAAACTTGGTACGATCCTTACAAACTTCCCTTGCCTAATTCACATCCATACATCTTGTCATCCATATGCGTCGGTTATGACATGGCTTATTCTCATTGATATTTTAAATTGTAATTTCAACATTCCTAAGCACAAAATTTCAACAAAATTAATTTAGTACTAGGGTCAATACTTGAGACTAAACTCGACAGACTATCAATTAAAATTTACTTCTACAAGTGTCTGCGCAAACTGTTTTCAATAACTCATTCAATTCATCTATTTCATCGTATTCAAATTTTAGTAATTACTGTTGGAAAACTAATTTCCTCTTAAACAGGATTCACTTACTTAGATAAATACAAATATTTAGGCTTCAATACTACCAACGGAAAAATAAACCTATTAAGAACTTCCCGTAGATTTACTATAAACAATAATTTTGACATGAATTTCTTACAATTTACGTAAAAGCTGAAATCTGAATTGCGCAATGCGCACAAAAAACTTTAATTACTGTAATTTTCTGCTTATAACCCCTACTTTTGGAAAATAAATACTGATCTCTACAATCAATACTTATAATATAATTTTCCTAACTTATTATGTTCGATTGTCCAATTACTTTACTGACGGAGAACAACTGTAATCTACAATTCTGAGTTAAAGAAAGTGATCGAGTAGTTATTCGTACAATATTATAATATCAATCAAACACACAAAAACACAAAACTCTTTACTAATTGTCAACAATCTATCTCTTACCGCGGTACCCACATTTTTTCTCACAAACTACACAGATGTAGGTCGGTTCTTCAGTAGTGGTTGGAGCCATAGTGGTGGTCGTCGTCGTCGTAGGTACCGGTTTCTTTGTCGTCGGATGTACCCAGTGGCCGAAGTAGTATGGAGGTGGGTGATCGGGATAGTCTTCCACCCAGAATTCAGGCTCAAATTTGGGAGGCTCGCGGTCTATGTAGATAAGTGAGGATTTATCTGGAAAAAGATAATTATATGAATAAAATACAATGCTAAAGTTTGTATGTAAATGAGATGGACCATCGCAAGGGCTCTACACTTGGGCCCAGCTAAAGCTTGCTGGATTTTTCCAGTGTCGAACTATATTTTCAATATTATCCTTGCCGTTGATAATAAACTTGCTTTTGATGTGTTTTAAATACCCGTTCAGCAGTTTTAATACGATAAATAAATATCCATAAATAAAGACCCTAAGCTCAGAAACAACGTTTTTATCAGCCTGTAAGGTTAGCGTACTAACGTAATTTTTGTATATTCAATCTATCAATAAACTCTTCCGTTACTGAGTGTCTGACTGAATCATGGACAACGCACAGCTGAAACTACTGAGTACAGAAAGTAGAAATTTGGTATGAAGATTGCTTAGGAAGTATAAAGTAGCACTAAGAGAGGAATTTTGGAAATTGCTCCTCAAAGGAGGTAAAATCCCACGCGGGCAAAGCTGCGGGCGAAAAGCTAGTGACATATACTACACCTGTGCTCTCATCTTTTTTCGCTTGTAATTACATCAAATACTGTGTGACAAACACGCACACACACTTCCTTACCTTCGCTTCATTGAATTAAAGGTAATACAAATTCAATGGGACGTCCACATTATGTTCTAACAAATACAATCTTACCCTCATCAAGTCGTCGTTTGGAGTTCTTCGCACAATATAGGGGGCATACTTTGAAACAGAGGAATATCGGCTTTTCTGAAAGCAAAAATGAACTTTAATGACACTTTCATGTCTTGGTTCATTTGAGTTTATATTACAAGTCATGTCGGTAAGGTAGTTAAGGGTGAAAATCGCTTGCGATGATATTAGCACTTTTTTACAATCTATCTTATTAGGTTACTAGCTGACCCGCGCAACTTCGCTTGCGTCACTTAAGAGAATAAGTCAAAAATTTTCCCCGTTTTTGTAACATTTTTCGTTGCTACTCCGCTCCTAATGACTGTAGCGTGATGTTATATAGCCTATAGCCTTCCTCGATAAATGGGCTATCTAACACTGAAAGAATTTTTCAAACCGGACCAGTAGTTCCTGAGATTAGCGCGTTCAAACAAACAAACAAACAAACAAACAAACAAACTCTTCAGCTTTATAATAGTAGTATAGATCTGTCAATATTGAAGCTTTACTTATCCGAAACTCATTATTCAATGTCCGAAAATTTAAAATCTTCAAAATGTTTCTACGTTTCATCTGTCAAATAAGTGTTCCACTAAAGTTTCGCATTCAAGTGAATAAATGATTTTGATACTTTCAAAAGTTTAAACTGTCGTTGTTTTAACTTAGATTTGAAGCCTAAGCCTTATAATTTACTCAAGGCATTAACATTTACTTTAAAATTGGGCTAAATGGTAGTTATGGAAAATGCTCGTGTCGAACCTTGGCAGGCTTGACGATGATGATTTATTTTCATATTAATCAACATTCGTTTTGTGATCACTTCTATTTCTTGTATTAGTAAAATGTACTTAAACTACGTCAAAATAAGGATCAGATTACTTGAAAGTTCAAAATACAATTATTACCTTTCCAAAAGAACAAAGCCTCGCAAACCGCAGCGTTGAAGACAACGGCGAACATCAAATAGTACAAGAACATTTTATTACACGAACACACTCAATACAACCACCTTTCACTGCGAAGTAAACACAAGTTTTCAAGAAAACTCACGGTTCTTTATATTAACTTAGTAAGACCGGTCGATTACGCATTTTGAAGGAAACCGATGTTTACGGGGATGTAAAATTTTCCTAGGAAATATTTAGATATTGCAATTAGTTTCGAGCTAAAAATAAATTTATGACGCATGGGCAAATGCAGGACGTTAGATTATATTATCAAACTCAATAACTACGTTACATGTCACTTTTCTCCGATTCGAAGATCTACCGAGGATGCTAAAAAGAGTTAAAATTAAATGCTTATTTCTAACCTGTCAACTCATTGTAGCGCTAGAATTTAAAATCTTTGCACTCCTTAAGTGAATTCTTAAGTAGTACTTTGTTAATATGTGAATTTCTGAGGCTTCCAATGTTAACCATTTTTTTTATTTGTTACCGCATCGTCTGTATCGCTGGTCTAGCTGTAATTTGGTAGCGAGTAATATTTTGTATTAGAATCCTGTTTTGGTTATAATATTAAAATATTGTTTTAGCAATAACTTTCTATTTTTTCATGCTTTACCTTTCAAAGCGTAAAGGCGTCAATGTTTGTGAACTCAATCCAACTACCTATCTTCCAATCGTAATTTGGGTGTTTGAGATCCGATTGCGCTCAAACCAATTTTGTTGATCGGTTTAAGGCTTTGATGGGACACGTAAACTATGAAAAGCCTCTCGTTGACATTAGATTTTGGTGCTTGATGTATTTGTTGTCTTATTACTTACTAGTCGTCTGGGCCGACTTCGTCTCGCTATGGTACTGGCCGACTTTTTATTCCTTTGGATATTTGGATTCAATCGATCCCATACAAATTTTGTCCCAAAGTTACACATATATTAAAAAGTATAGCTGTTTAATAGTATAAATCATAAGTATCAGAACTAATAAAATTGACTGTATTTAATTAACCATCTCGCATTTGGTTAGCCCTGTGGACTCATGGCCTAACCCCTCCCTCGTTCCGGGAGGAGACCCTTTACCAGCACTCACTGCTGGTCAAGGGTCTCTAATAAAAATATATATACTAAAAAAAATAGATAGACATTTATTATGAAGAAATGAATAAGGTCTTGTGTATATTGGATCAGTGATATTTAATTCATTTATTCTTGACAATATTTGTCTTTTGTGTGATAAATGAGTATACATTTAGAAATATTTTTTCCTGTGTCAGGTTCAATGTTTCTCTTGAGTCTCATTTGTTTTGTTTTATAATGATACATTTCTCGCGTCTCGTATTTTAAATGTTAGATATAATAATAGGTTTACGTTATCAGACACGTTTTATGGATCTTCATCAAACATTACATCTTTACAAAATACTTTGTCAAATAAATATATAAAATTTACTCAATAAATACTTAACGCTATAAATAAATTAAACATTTAGTCTTACATATGCTGATACATTTTATAGCCCTTAAAAAGCAATATCACATTTAGCAATTTACTTATAAGTTTCTAATCTAGCTCTTTAAAAGTTTTTTTAATTGCTTGCTGTTTCGTCATCTATCACATTGCTTGTTACAAGCACTACAGATCCAGTGTTCATCATTCTTTTCTGTTGTTGGCTTAGGAGTTGTTGTTGTTGGTCTAGCTGTTGTTGGCGGCGGAGTGACTAGTATAACAACAATCTGAGAATTACCATGTTCCATGCTTATAGGCGAAGGTTGAGGCGTAGTGGTCGTTGTGGTCGTAGTCGTAGTTGTTGTTATCATATGCATTGGCGCATGCGCATTCACTACAATGTAGTAAACTGGTTGTTCCTCCTTTTTCGTTGTTGGTTCTTCTGTTGTTGTTGTTGTAGTTGGTTTTTTCTTTTTGAATAGCCATCGTCCGTCGTCTGGTACAGAATTTGGCGGGTAAGCAGCTTTTGGACTTATTGAATAAATATTTTTGAGATGATTCAGTGATGATGCATCTGAAAACAAAATGATTGAAATTGTATGTGACAATAGTTGCAATATGTACAGAATCAGATACATGCGATGTAAACATGAGTAAGGTATTTTTTTCTGGATTATGATTTGTGATGTCCATCAATCATTATATTGATGGACATTACAGTTCAGAGTTCACAATCTGAACTTAAAACCATTTTTAGGCAGACTTGATACATTATCCAAAATTATTTGAAGACCATGCATAATTTATGCATCGTAAATAATTAAATGATAAACATAGAATTGCAGAAGAAGAAAAAAACAAGAAGTCGATCATTCTCTAATGAAAAATACTACATTCTTACCATCTTTTAGACCACGTTCCCAACAGTACCAAGAGCAGATGGGTCCACAGAGAAATCCTGGTTTATCTGAAACATAAAAGAAATATTAATTCAAGAAAGTCATAAATCTATATACATAAAGATAATCCCTATTTCACTCAGTCACGTCATCGCGCGTCAGCGGCTGGACCGATTTTGCTATTTTGTTTTTTATAATACTCCTTGACGTAAGGAGACGGTTCTCAAAGGGAGAAAAAAGACTTAAAAATTAAAAATAAATTAAATTTAATGTCCCACTGCTGGGCAAGGGTCGCCTCCCGTAATGAGGGAGGGGTTAGGCCTTGAGTCCACCACGCTGGCCAATTGCGGGTTGGGGACTTTGCATATCTCCATGGATCAGCTAGTTAAAGTTAAAAATGGCAATGTAGTACTAACCTATCCGAACAGTTTTACTTTCAATACTCAGGAATAGTGAAACCAAAAAATATAAGTACATCTCTATTATTGACACGGTATGACATTTGTCTACAGTCACCTTTCACTTCAGTGCAAAAATAATGTAATAAAAAAGCTTGGCGTTCTTTATATGATCACCGAAAGACCGGTTATTATTTATAATAGCATTCCAAGACATGTTACTATTTCAAACCTCTGTCTAAAGTCTTTAAGTTTCAAAAAAGTTGCATCTATTTTATTTATTCGGGTTATTCACCAACTCGCCACATGAGACTGGACACACGTGTGTCCAGTTGGTGAAATTCGAAATTAGTACTACTAATTATTTCGTCATTTGGACCCGCCATGAATTTTACGCGTGTTTACATAGTGAAACTTAAATTAAATCACTTTTACGTTTTCGTCAACTGGACACACGGCCGTATTTTACCCGAATTCTTGACAAAGTACAGCCATATTATTAAACTTACAAACTATTACGAAATGTACACTATATCTTACCTCATCTCATTGGAAATAGCTCTCACTGTTGATATTATGATGGTAAAACATGTCATTGTGTCATCATTTTGCGTGGTTTACGTTTGAAAGTTAGTGGTAAAATGATAATATTAGTGGTCATTTTCTTTGATTTAGACTAAACTTTCACAGTTTGAACTCAACTAGATGGTGAAAGAGCTGTAAAGTCTTAAGTTGATGGTATGTAAGGTTTTGGCATGGACTATCCTAAACCGCGTTTAGATATTGAAATCTAACTAACTATCAACAGAATACAAAAATCTTTATATATATAATTCTTCTGTAAGTGTGTATGTCACTGAACTTCTTTTAAACGACTGGACCGATTTTGATGAAATTTTTTGTGTGTGTTCAAGGGGATCTGAGAATGGTTTCGATTCACAATTTTGTCCGCTGGACAATGTTTTTTTAATTAATTTTTAATTTATTAGACAGGACAACGTCTTTCGGGTCCGCTAGTTTTATATAAAATTATGACCTAACTCGATTAGCAGTTACTTCTTAAAAAATCTTAATATGTGATGTTATAAGAAATACCTGCTCGTGAAATCTAAAATAATAGTGAAGCACTGCATTCAAAAGAAAGTGAAAGTTACGTAATAAATGTGGTCATAGTAATTTCACTTTTAATATTATGCTTCAAAGTGTAAATTATTTTTGAGGATGTTTTTATTTTGTTAAGTATTTGTATCGTTATCAACTAATTAGTGGACATGTTTTAGTTTTTCAAATTTCAATCATAGATAATTCCACTAACGTGAATCGCTTAACCTCAAGTATTCCTAAAGACATTTCTTTTTACTGAATCTTGTATCGCTTTAAAAAAATATACCAAGTCAGCTGCTTTCGGAAGTCGTAAAAATTTACCGAGGGACGGATACTAAGGCACAGAGGTCACAAAGTAGTGCTTTGAGCAAAATACACTACATTATAGAGATAACTAGTTTTTCCTAGATCCCGTGTAATAGAAAACACGATGTAATCTTCAATATTTCGGTACTTTGGAAAGTTATTGAAAAACGTTGACATGCTTGCTAACGTGTTTTTGCTTTTATTCTATACAAACACACCTTGTTTTCAGAAGAAATATACGTCTTTTTTTACGTTCCCTTAAATCATACTTTTGCTAACAATGACTTCGGCCCTTGGAGCTCGTTACCTCAAGACTACGATATGGAGAAATTACGGCTGCGTTTCCTTTCCGATATTCTTCTGTTAACTGTTATAATTTGAAATTCTTTACCAACTTAAAAGAATAAGTTCTTATTATCTACATTCTCAGCTAAATGCGTGATGAGACCATGCCATATGTACCTTTCATTCAGGTCTAGTTTGTTTTTAAAAAACAAAATAAAAACAAAAATTATTAAGAATTTAGGCGTTATTTAAGAAAAATAAAATACTGTTTAAATTAGTTAAAAGCGAGGTCTCTACGCTAAATGTTTTCATCGGTACCGCGGTTTAGCCTGGAATCGTATCTCAAGCTTTCGTATTTATATTTGTTGTTTTGTTTCATGTTATAACTATTGAATTTGTTTGGTTTTTAGTCTAGTCTAATCTTAAATCCCGATATATATTTTTTTCTCTACCTTTTATTGCCAAAACATTTGATTTTCAAACGTTCCTAAATCGGAATAATATCTAGACTGACTGATAGATACACGTCAAAGGCAGACGAATGAAATATTGAGATTTTTATCTCGAAGACGTCGTGTCGATTCCTATAGATAGACAATTCGTCAAGAACTTTCTTGTTTTCGTGTTGGAGTACCTTGAGTCTCGGGGAGGAGTTAGTTTGTATATTACCTACAGCTTTGTTTTATTTTAGTAACGGTTTTTACATAATGTAGAAAAGTGTATGTGTGATTTGAATACTTTGGTTTGTGCTGCGTTTCGTGGAGTTAAATCTCACTCAATACAATAGAAATTGTATGAAAACATAATAAGATAAAAATAACATAATATGACAATAGCTTTCTTTCTGAGCCGAAAAAAAATTGTATACTATCTATATACTAATATTATAAAGCTGAAGAGTTTGTTTGTTTGTTTGTTTGAACGCACTAATCTCAGGAACTACTGGTCCGATTTAAAAAATTCTTTCAGCGTTAGATAGCCCATTTATCGAGGAAGGCTATAGGCTATATATCATCACGCTGCGACCAATAGGAGTAGAGTACCAATTAAATATGTTACAAAAACGGGGAAAATTCTCTTATGCGACGCAAGCGAAGTTGCACGAGTCAGCTAGTCTTTAATATTTATATTTAAATAGGGTATGAATAGTTCACAAATTCGTTTATTTGTGTAACCTGGTTAACTAATACAATATAAACTCTGTTTTGTTTGGAATCAGATATCCGTGTGTGAATTGTCCGAAAAATATTTATTTATTTACTCACAAAATAATACTCTACTTGTCTACAAATCACCTCGTCTAGATAAACATCTCCATTCCATTCAATTAACCAAATAATTGCCGCTTTTCTGACAAGCATGGCAGAGTTCCAAAATCATTAGCACTTGGAAAACCAGACAGAATTATGTGCGATTAGATATTCTATTACAGAAGCCAAAATCCAAGGCGGGGAAAGTAATTAGCAGATATTCAGACATGTGACGGAACTTCTTAGTTGTTTTTGCTATTGCAGATATTATGTCAATGAACTTTTTTCTCGTGGATCTTTTGGGACTTAGTGAAATAGAAGGTATCTGTGTACTACTATAGAATGTTCTTGTAGTTATGTTAGATTTGTTTCCCTCTCGAAACAAGTTTTTGTGTTCCACAAAAAAAAAATGGAACTAAATAACCAGATTCATGGCTATTTTATATATTTGTATTATAATTGTTTATATTAAGTAATGGGTATCTGGTTATAATTTGTGTCTTCTTTGTACAGTCGAAAAAGTCTTTCCACAACAAGACTAGTTTTTCCTTTCTTGGGTTTTTTATTACTCATTTATCCTATTCATACAATTTCTTTGCAACAAGTGTCTATAGGTTTTGTTTGTGCGGTGATGTATAGCCCAAACCATCAATCAATGGGTCAGTCAGCTTTCTCAAAAGGTCAATAAATCATTATTTTAATAAACTTCTAGTCTTGTGAAAACGCCAGAAAGGCATTCAAACGTCTACGTAATATATTACGTATATTACATGAACCTTCATTAATTATTTTTTTAACTCTGTTGTAGACTTATATTCAAACTAGGTAATACCCGCGCATTCTATAATTTAAAAGTATCATTTCTTATTTCAGCTAACGTATGTATTGAATTTTAAGTAAAAAAGTACATTTCTTAATTTAGGTTTGTGAGTTGTGTAAATTACCTAACGATACGCAAGTTTAGGTTGTCGTTTTACTGTCTTCATTTAAAATTGTATTTCTTTCGAAATTTAGCCATAAATGCGTAAAGACGGACTTTTAGCACTCGTAATATTATGAATAAAATATATGTCATGTGACTCAAAACGCCTAGTAAGTTTTTGTTATTCGGCTCTCACACAAACTGCTTTGACATTTCAAAAGGAGTTCTATTGATTCCTCGTCATGTCTTCGCTCGATGTTTAGTTGTAATTTCCGTCTGTCCATCATATTTGAACACTTATGGACGTCTTTCCTGTGAACTAAATATATGAAATTCCTTTGTGATTCCTTCAGACATAATCTCTTCTTTGCTGTTAGAACTATCTTTTTAGGTAAGTCATAACTTTTTCTAATAGACATGTCACTTGTAAAGTCATTTTGTGATACTTAGATATAATTTTTTAGATCACATAATATTTATTTATTATACACTTATAAATAGAGTTTTTCCAGGTACGAATGCTGCTACACATAAGTCACCCACCATTTTACAAGATGGAGTTTAAAAATATCAACTATTTTGAATTTTTGAGGCCAATAGCGAATGTATGACCGTGTTTTCGTGAAAATATACCTCCTTTGTCGTGATAAAAGAGAAATATTTTTTGCCGTGGTGTTGTTCGAGATTTTTCAGAGATTCTTTTCAATTATTTTGTAAAAAAAACAGTTCAAAAAGCATCACACGAAATAAGTTATTTGTATGCAAACAAAAGTCCCTGACTTAAATTCTGATTGGTTTTCCTTGCTTCCCGATTTTTTAAGGAAGGGAACGGTTTTCCGTTCGATGTGCTGGACGTTGCAAAACGTTTCGATTTTCATTGCATTTTTTCAGAAAATTCTATACTAAGAACATATTTTAAGTAATTTTTTTATGATATCAATTAAATAGATTAACACACCCAGCTTCAAAACAGCCTTTTGAAGCTTTTAAAAGTTTTTTTTTTTTCGTCTAGATTTTGTAGCGCGAGTTTGACAATTCAAAATATACTGCAAAAATAGTTCGTTCGGCGCTCGCGTGAAGCACTGGTCAGGTTTTACTACAAAAATTGTCCGTTGTCGGTAGTCGATAGTATTAGGGAAATCGCCCTTTGTACACTTCACACGTGTCATATTGTAATTGTTTCAATACTTTGCAATGTTCTATCTTTTAGAATCACGAACCACCGCCGTTTATTACGATCTTTTTGACGAATAAATAAATTAATTATTGCTTAAATTCTACAGTAAATTGTTTCTACAAATAATTGTCTTTAAACGAATAAACTCCATGTAAGTAATGTACCTAATTACGTATTCTAACTTTATTTAACAGCTGTTGTTAATTGGTGTTTTAACTTTCAAGTAGCGAAGTAATTAGGTGTTTCTGTAAATTACTGTTTCGTTAGATGTACTAAGAAATTACTGAGAAAGTTGCTTGAATTCAAAGAACAAATTAGAAACGCTGAATAAAGCTGAGAATTAAAAATAAGTCTAAGGGCCAGTTTCAGAGCCTATGTATAAGGGACAGATAACTTATCTGTGAATTTTTGTATCATTACATAGTATACAGTAAAGTCGCTTTTCGCGTCTGTCCTATGTCTGTATGTATGTATGTATGCATGCTTAAATCTTTAAACTAGGTAACGGATTTTTTTACTAGACAGGGTGATTCAAGAGAGAGTTTTATGCGTTAAAGTTGCAAAGGTTTTTTGTAAAATTACTGTTTAAATCGAGTGAAGCTGGGGCAGGCTGATAGTTCTATTATATAATACAGACCTACATAATCTGCTTGATATAGTGAGAGCAAATGTTTCATAGCATCTATAGAAATTCAACCTGATGAGCTAATGGACACTTAAGAGGTGAAACAGGACCTAAACCTTCTCTTTTAAAGATAAGGACCGTTTATTTTTGCATTACCGCTGCATTGCTTTTTGCTTCACAGGAAAATTCTAGATGATAGTGTGATATTTGTCGAACTTTTTTCATCATATTGATAGTGCACGTGGCGGCTATTGTATGTACAATAACAACAAACATTTTGTTCCCGGACATTACCTTCAAAAGATACACACAGTGCTGGTGGCATGGCAGCCTAGCACTAGGGATCTAGTGCTAGGCTGCCATCCCTCACTGGTGAAGTTTTTAAGGCCCAGGGCTGAAAAGCCCGGTAGGCGGGCGGTTTTTTAGTGGTATCACCACATAACCCAAGATTTCCCCCCCAGTAAATTTGGGTATACGAAGGGATTTTTCCCCCCACAAAAAAAGGCTGTGCTGTGCAGCTGGGCGGTGTGTGCAATATACATTCCATCTGTGGGATTGGTTGTGTTCAATGACAGCTCAACACTTGGGAATTGGACTCACAAATACAAAACATAAAAAAGCAGAAATTCTTTTACACATCTTAATTCTACAGATACTCTATTAAGTCTCACAATTAGTCACATAGCAGATAAAAAAAAAATAAAAGAATATGGTGAAACAGAATTCAAGATTGCAGAAATCTACGACTAACGAGCGAGCCATTAATTTTTAAGACTTTAAATTACTAATTCCCATAATCGGCTGCCTAAGAATAAAGCGACAAAACCATTATCTTACAAAATACAAACGAACAAAAGATCTCTTAGTATTTTAGTAGCAAGCGAGCTAAAATCTCTAAACCTCTTTATCGCAGGAAGGCCGAAAGATTATACCTCTTTTCAAAGAGGTATGTATCTGGAACGTAAAACAGTAATTTTCTTCACCATTACACTTGGCTGGATAATCGGCTATTGTGGGTCAGAATGGTTGTCGAAGTAGGTATAGATAACATTGGACCTTTTGAAATGCGTGTTCAGAAAGAGTTGTAATGTTAGGGTGTTGAAAGGTTCCGAAGATTACGATGTTTATTGTCGGTTTTCGTGTCAAGAGAAGTATTGTGAGTTTATTTTTGAATGCTGGAATTTTGAATAGATTTTTCTTGAGTACGATGTGAGATTGTGAATATAAAAGCTTCGTTTCGCCTGGTATGTTCGTAATATTGAGTTTTATGTCTCGTATACCGTATCTTTTAGTACATGAGTAACGCCCTTGCGACTTTAAGCGCACGACTTAAAAAGAGTCCTTTGAATTTATAACAGTCAAAAATAGTCGTATAGTATCACACTTTTATAATGCGCAGGAAAAAAACTATAGTTCAAACTTACACTAAACCCAGGAAATTCAGAATCAACACCTAAAATCCCTAGCCTGATCTGATAAACGTTTTTCAAAAATTGCTTGCATTTAATAATTGATTCATTCGACGGGTGGAATAAGAAACTTTTTTCTTTTAGAGTCAGAAAAAACAGCGTCACTAAATTTGTAAAGCAAGGGTGTCGGAAAATCCATACAAACCTGAATAAATGCCTAGCCAACGCCTCATTATTTTCAAAATAGAGCCTCTTTTCTCAAGTACAGGAAGGATGTACCGTGCGATTACACGTCACCTTACACCCTACTTATCTCGTACGAGCCTATCTGTATCAGATGATGCCTCGCTGACTTTCAAACAAACAGTACGTAAATACATTGAACCTGCGATCTGAGTATTATGGAACAAACACGAAATTTTAACATTTAGAATGTACTGCCTAAATATTTCCTACGACGCCCGGCAGAGGCGCTCATCAGATTTTCATACAAAATTTCACAATGACAGGTCGGTTGTCGGTAGTCGATAGTAGTAGAGAATCGAGCTACTGATAGGATTTTCATACATTATATTATGTCAAAACACTTTTTTATGTAGTATACTTTTTTACTATAGTACTTGATTGAATTGATTGTTTATATTATACCAGGTACTTTATAAAAAATAAGCTAAGCAATAAACTATTGTAATTCAGAAATCATAAATATAACAATGCAAACTAAGCTTATTTTAATGATGTGCTTATCAAAATTTTTAATTATAACAGTCCCACGACATTAGCGAATTTAAATAAAGAACGTCCTTTCCAACCCTAATTTTCCACTTCCGTGATTTTTGCCCCTTAGTTACATTCATCGACAAAATGAGTTTCAGTAAAAAACAAGACATTTTAAAGCTTATTTTTATTACGTTTACACTGGTTACACTACCTAGGTACCCGAAAAAAATGTACAAATCAGTTCATTCGTTTAAGTGTGACATTATTACAGACAGACATACGGACAGTCACCACTGACAGACATGACTATACATTTTCTAACACCTATCTTTCTTTCGTCAGAATTAACAGTTACTCACATCAATTACTCTTATGAAATGTTACAAAACACCTTTTATAGGTCGACGACTTAGTAAAGAGTCTTGGCATGGCCATTTCAAAAATAGTAACTTTATCAGACAAGCCACCATTTGATCCATAGGCGAGGATGTCACTGATGTTCTAAAATTTTATGGTGTATACTCATAAGGCTCTCTATTAATTTGTTGGACTATATTATAGATATACAATACGGACACTATCTCTCTACAAGGGATCTTCATTACAAGAAAGAATAGTATTCATATTGGGATCAAATGAGCGACTAATATGTTATTACTGTTTGTATTAATTTCAGGTTACACGTAACTAACCTACAGTTACACATAATGTGTACACTGTACTTATAAGAGTATGTTAATACGAATATATTTGAGTACGCAGGGGGGTGGCAACCGGAAAGTCGGTAGACATCAGGCGCGCGACAACCTGGCACCACTTTCTGCCTTATCTTGACATACTTAAACAAGTTACATACATATGCGTATATAACATACATTTACTTGATTCAAAATTATTTAAGCTATATCTATACTAATATAAATATATATTATTTAAAACTATTCGAGTGATATATACAAAAACAAAAACAGTATATAAAAGGGCTATCACAACTTGTTTCGAAAACCAGCAGAATTTAGACAAAACTACTGCCATTTAAAAGTAGTTAGATACCTTACTATTAAGCTTTAAAACCGTATTATTGCAACTTTATTAACATACAAACCTACATTCAACAGAACAATATCCTAAAGAACTTATGAATATCATACAAATACAAACACAACAATCTTTTAGAGAACTCTTTAAAGGTAATATTATACTCGTGATAAAAATGTAAACAGCAGTTTTATCTAGTGCAGTATAAAATCTATTATTATTAAAATCTGCTTGGAAAACAACTTAGGAAAACTTGTGAAACGACGCATAAAAATATTGCTACTAAATAACATGAAACGTGTTCATCGTCTCGTGAAAATTGTTTGAAAATATACAGGTAAAGATTGGGTATGGTATCAGCTATAGATACAATACATAGCTCTTTGGAAAACAAATCACGTTGCATTTATGACACTTTAAAACTTCAAAACGGGACCATTACTAATACTTCGCTGTCTGTGTGTTAGACTGTCACCAGGCTGCATCTCATAAACCATGATAGTTCGACCATTGAAATTTTTACAAATGAGGTATTTCGCTATTTCTTTAAAAAAATTATATAATCATTTATTTAAGGAAGCTCCTATACCACAAACGTGATTTTTTGCCTTGACTGCACTTGACTGGTTCTTAAGTTTAAATCTCTAAATATTTGGAAGGCTGATAGATCATATCTCGGAGAATAAAATATGGTACTAAAACATACCACTTTTTATGAACAATATTATTTTAATCATTGAAAGTTCATCTGTAAATGTTGCTTTTGTTTCAGAAAAGTTCGGAGACGAATATGTCAAAGTTGAAAATTCTATGTTTATGTAGATGTAAATTGCCAGACTGGTATTTACTTTATGTGTCTTCGTTTCAAAGTTATTTTACGAAGTCAGGAAGAGTTTTTCTCAACGATATGTTAATATTAATTCATATTTTTAGTATTTTATCTTGAATTAGATATGATGAGAACGTCGTGATTTTAAAGTGTTAAGAGAATTAATTTCTTGTAGCAATTTTTTCTGCTTATGTCTTCTTCGTTTTATTCAAATCATTCCTAGGGATATCTCAGTTTAGTTTTTGAAAACCAATGTCCTAAGCATTGTTTTCTTGATTATAGTGAAAAACATGTTAAGTCAAAGCAGCAATGTACTAAAAGTGGCTTACAATTCGGCGTAAATGAGATACACAATACGATAAACTGGTCTGCACTTTTGATATTCAATTGTTTTTCTAACAAACCTTCTTTATCACGGACTTTTTTTGGTACTAGTTTTCCTACGTTTTTATTCTTACTCTCTGACACCAGAGTAAAATATGTTTTATCAACACTTAAGGAAACGCCGAAATATCGCATATCTTTAAAAGGACAACGAACCGATATTAAAAGCACTGAAGTCTTGGCAACAACAAGCAATAAAATTAAAAGCAAATAAGTAACATAACATTTAGGCTCGTAGCACACATAATATTATAACATATATTCATTAACGTTTCAAAATGTGTCAAGAAAATTACTTCAGTTCATATTTTTCTTAACTATCTTCTATCGAAATTATTCAATACTAAAGAATAATATTTGCTTATTAAAACCTGCTATATCAACTTATCTATAGTTTTATTAAAAGTATTAGGGGGTCATAAACAGAGGATGCCAAAAAACTGTGCTTTTACTAAATAACTATTAATGAATGTGAGATTTGCCAGTCTTTGTGACATGTGATATGCACGCACACACACACACACGCACACACACACACACACACACACACACACACAATAATACACACACACACTAACACAAACACATACACACAAACACTAACGCACACACACACACAAACATTAACACACTTAGATATAATTAGAATAAGAAATGCAAAAGATTGTATATCGTATAATAATAAAACTGATCTCACTTAATTTTAAAATATTATTATAATTGTAATGGTCTAGGAGTGAGAGAGCCTGGAGAACTGTAACACAGGGCTACCCTAGTACAGGCTCCAAGTCTCTCAAAGGTTTATTTTCTATTGTATATATTCATTGTAACACTGAAAAATTGTACTTACCTTTGAAGAGAAATATTTTTTTTTTTATTATTATTATTTTTTAATTAAAAAAAATATCATTGGACTACTTTACACGAACGAAATTTTATAACAACGAATTGAAACATTTTCACGTTAATCAACCAGTCAGAAACGGCTTTGATATGTGTGCTACAATCACTAAAAGTAAGACCTAGTTAAAGTAGAGTATTATCGAGTGGACAAACTTGAAATGCTGGCTGTGCACTTAAATGGGTGCGACGGTAATAACTAGGGATGTTAGACGAGAAAAGATTGTTCCGCAGTTTGAATTCACAATTTAACTTTCTAGAACCGTTTCATTCCTTGTTTTCTGGGGATTCACAACCGGGCTGTGAATCCTCAGAAAACAAGAAATGAACTTTTTGAAGATCAAAGTTTTTAGTGCAAATGGACATCAAACGAAATGCTATGCTATAAATGAGTAGTATAATAGTACCTAATATCTAGGGTCATTGTATAAAACGTGCTTCAACTTCGAACTTTTGTTGAGAACGATTCTGAGAGCTCCTGCGTGCCGGCGGCATGGACATTGTTTGTACCGACGGGTTATGCGGCATGCCGGCGTCATTTGTGTTTAGCATACGAGCGGTAATTCTAGGTATTGACAGCGGTGGTGTGCATGGCATGTGTATAGCAGCCATAATATAGGTAAATCAGAAAAGACCGATGAGCAAGACCCGATCCGGGAATCGAAGCCGAGACCTCTAACGTTCGGGAAGCGGATACACAACCGACTGCACCACATAGACACTTACACAGATGAAATCGCAGTCAAAAGCTATTTATGTTTCACGTCACTATATTTGGAACCCAGCTTTTATATCTGACCTCATTAGTCAGAGCTCAGGCATTATGTTTGCAATTTGACCTAAGATGTGCCTTAATTAAAGCCAAAGCGACTTTTCAGGCACTTCGAGGCTCGAGCTATTTCACAGTCGTTTACAGTCTAATTAACATTTGTACTAAATATTTTACAAGTTGAAAATTTAAAAAAAAAATCGTATTAGTGTACAGAGCGATCCTTCATTACAAATGGATCTGAATTCTAATTCGTACATACATAATATATCTTACAGGGATATTTGGTGACAATAGAACGGGTCCACAAGCTCTGAATATACTGTTCGAAATTATTCCTTAGCCAGAAGTAACGTACCTACCTTTTTTGGAGTACTAATGCCCAACTCCCACTTGGACTTATAGCCTAGCCTCGTTCTCGTTCGGGAGGAGACTCGTCACCAGCTGTAGAGCAATAACCGAATTAAAAAATCCATCCCATCCAAAAATTCTGTCAAACAATTTTTTTCATACAAAAACTCTTTCATTTTTCTTTACTCTTTTTAGACCATTTGCCATTCTTTCATAGTACGTGTAAAAAGGTGATTAAACGTCAACCCGACTCCGTTCTTCGCCCTTTCAATACATCCAAAAATGCACCGTGACTATAACATTTTTAACATATTTTTATACCGAAAAATAACCCGAACTTAATAAAAGATCGTAACAAAAATAAACTCGGGCAGGCTGAAGCAAACACCATTCACAAAACATGTTATTATTCACATATTACATAAAGGCTTTGAAAATACATGTCGACATACAGAAGGGCCTATTGAGCCTCTGAAAAAGCTTAGTCATTCAAACGTCCTCTTAATTATGTTCGGGTGTTACACAAAAATTTGTTCCTTATTATGTGCTGACGGCGAATTTTCTATAGAAAACGCTCTTTTGTTTCCTAAGAGAAAAAGGAGCGTCGAGTGTTCAACCGATTAGTAAAACGTCTCACAGTATATACAGCTGTATGTATATTGTTATAAGACCTAGAATAGTTTGCAGAATGCTTCTTAATTTGTTGAAGCTTTGTCACAAACTGTTCGTGGTTTGAAGACAGGCGCTAAACGGGATGTTATTGAGGCATTTTAAGTCTTAAAAGTATTAAGATGTTGAAGATAAGAGGCCGCGGTGAGAGCCTTCTTTGTTTCAAAAGAGTAACTTAATTACTTATTTGTTTAAACATTATCAAATTACTTTATTCCAGTTTAGGCGTTAGTTTCTGTTTCATTTTATTTTTTATTTATTTATTCATTTATTTCAGGCAACTGAGGCCCATAGAAAATACAATAAACAAATTACAAATTAAAAATATAAATATACTAATACATACATAATTAATATAACTTATAATTATACACGATTACTACTATTGTGCAGCGTCGGCGTCGTGTATCGCGCAGTATCGGGTATCCGGCCACGGAATCGCCGGAAAACAACACCTTTCGGCCAAAATTCTGGCTCCATGAACTTTGTGAGATGCTCAGTTGGCACTCTCACCACGAAGGCATTAAAACCCACATTGTGACGTGATTCCAACCTCTGAACTCTCAAAGTCCACTTCGTTTTCGTCTGTATGTACTCTACAATCTCTTCAACCTTTGTAGAGTAACGCAGT
Organism: Anticarsia gemmatalis; assembly: GCF_050436995.1. Taxonomy (NCBI): domain Eukaryota; kingdom Metazoa; phylum Arthropoda; class Insecta; order Lepidoptera; family Erebidae; genus Anticarsia; species Anticarsia gemmatalis. The sequence continues at coordinate 8,739,708 of NC_134760.1, forward strand.
CTGGACACGTACAGCGGCGTCACTGGTACAGCGGGACGCAGCAAGAAATTCGGTCCGGTCGGTCCAGTGCCGCACTTGTTTTGGTTCAGCTTCTTTTTCTTCTTCTGTACCATGATGAAGCCATCCTTGTCGGCCTGTTCCTTCGGTTGCTCTGTGTTGTCCTTCTGGGTGGATAGGCAGCTCTTCTGTTTAACCCCTTTTATAATTTGTCGCTTTGTCTGCGCTGCAGGTGTTTTCTTAGCGACTATATCGGCGTAGGCACGTGCAGGGGTCGTTGTACCTACGCGTGATGTCACAGTGGCCGGTGTAGAGGCGCATGCGACGACGGCGGCGAGCAAAGCTTCGTCAGCGATATCGGCAGCTGGTGACGCACTTGAGTTCGCCGATGCAAAACTGCTTATGGAGGCAGTCTGCGGTCCGCGGCGAGTGTTCACCTTTGAGGCCTCTGATTGTTTAGGGATAGAGAACAATCTTTAATTCCAATTTATAAACTGTTCTTAGCTTGCTAGGCGATCATTTCCGACATGATAAGATAAGGGGTAAGTATTTTTTTCTCTTCTGGCAAACTTTATTTGTTAGCATATTCCGTCCCACGACTGGACTTTAGGCTCACTTATAATTAGAATTTTACTCATAAAATTAACGGGCTATCATTTAACGTATTCACTTTCAAACTACACAAAGTTTGATATTCACGATAAGTTGCTGTTGAAATAAATATGTTTGAACGAAGCTCTAAAAGGACAATATTTTTCTATGGAAAGGGAAAGGTAATCCTTGATTAATAGTAGCCATGGGTAGAATATATGCGGCAACAGAGAGTGTCAAAGTGTTCAGATCGATTCCCAATGGTTCCCATCAATCAATGTTCGGAAAGATTCGAGTACGAGTCTCAAGGGATGTATTATGGTAAAGTGATGGAGGCAGAGGCGTAATAATCTTACGATTTCTTGATCCTATTACGAAAAGATATAGATTTATAATCTTTGTCACGATATCGAATTAGTATAGGTGTATGTGTAGAGTATGAGTGTATTACAATTTTTAATGACAGACATTCCTATAAATCGCGTAGTTGAATTGCTAGCTTGTACGTTTTTTTTTTGGGGTAGGTACCCAATATGTGTTGGTTTTTGCCAACCCCTGCGGTAAAAAATCGTAATTTTATGTCTGTTTAATCTACCCAAGTTATAATCTATCACCCCGGGTAATTTAATTTAAATAAGTTCAGACATACTTAAGCTTTTATTGTAGGATATTATTTGTTAAGCTTATAGAATGAAAAAGCTACAAAACCCTCAGTATGTTACAAAACTTATTTACTAAATTCAGTTGCAAATACATGAACAGTTTATTATTTTACAATGATAAACGATGACAGCGCATGCAAAACTTGATGCGAAATTAATTTGAAACGTCAATAAAATTATACGTCACCATAAAATACTAGCTGATATTATTGATAGAATATTTGCTTGCTATATTTGCCGGTATTTTAGGTAATAACGAAATTTCATCGATCGAACAGCAATGTTTCAATTATTGCTATTTCAATTGTATTTTCTCTGAAAACCGTATGCAGTCAGTGAATTGATTGATTGTGTAGTATGTACCATCTTCTCGCAAAATGAGGAAGGGGCTAGCACCTTAATTCTGTGAGGAGATCTTTGCCTAGTAGTGGGACAGTCATGTGTATAATTATAAAAATAACTTGTAGGCTGTACGTATTCTAATTTAATAAAAATATAACTACAACATTAACTCACTTAGATCGACTTAAAAATAACTGTTTTATCACAAGCGACTCTCATCTCTACGTAAACTGTAACACGTTATAACTACCCTACTTTTGGAACACAAAAAAAATCGACGCGACCCCCATTATACCCAAAAGTCACAATTTTACCGTGTCATCTAAACCGGGTAATACCCGGGTTTGATTAATACCCGGGTTGTAGACCCCGATTTTGTTATATAACAATATTGACCAAGATCAGCTAGTCCCTTTGCACCCCTACTACCGTTATTTATCTCTGTCGGGATGACGGTGACGATGCTAGTTAAAGCAATTTGTGTTTTTGTAAGTCTCTGATTTGTGAAGCAGAGATTTGTGGTTTGAAAGCGCTGCAAGAATTTGAAGGGTCGAGCAAAACGTCAGCATTGTTTGGAAACCGCTGACAGCTGACATAAGTCAACATAACTGAACGGTAGACAGACTGAACAACTAAAATCTGAAAATGAGAGAATTGATTTTGACTAAATTGCCTGATTACTGACAAAACTACAAACTAATATTATTGAAAATTAGTATAGCCTAACAACCCTCCATTATAACCATCTTCAAAAAAGAGACGATTTTTTATGTGAGCTCTAAACACCGGGACGGATTTGAAAAAAGATATATGTAACTCAATTATAATAATAATATTACTTTTTTAATATATTTTTTTTTACGAAAAGCTCTGAAAGAAGAAGGAGCAACATTTCACAATAATATTTTCTTTTCCATCGATCTGCCAAAGCTTTAGCAACACAAAATTCATGGCAATTCGCAGATCCAAAAAACCCTATTCCGTGGAATTCCTCTTAGAAATCATTACAATAGGAAAGCAATTCCGTGTCGAGTTTGTATTTACTGCTCAACGGGCCCGCTGATAGGATGTGCAGTTGCCATGATAATCGGTTCAGTAATTCCGCTTCCTTCGCTTCTTATTACGACAGCTTTTGACTGAGGATCGATGGTGTCAATTATAATAGAGATAGTTTAGTGAATTGATATAGTGGTGTATAGAACTCAATCTATACTAATCAATACTAATATTATAAAGCTGAAGAGTTTGTTTGTTTGATTGTTTGTTTGTTTGTTTGAACGCGCTAATCTCAGGAACTTCTGCTCCGATTTGAAAAATTATTTCAGTGTTAGATAGTCCATTTATTGAGGAAGGCTATTGGCTATATATCATCACGCTACGATCAATAGGAGCAGAGTAGCAATTAAAAAATGTTACGAAAACGGGAAAAAATTTGACCCATTCTATCTTATGTGACGCAAGCGAAGTTGCGCGGGTCAGCTAGTTAAGAAATAAAATGAGGCAAATAATTCGTGAAAGTTAATAAAAACAAGTGACGGCCACACGTGTATATTTCCTACCCACGTTGGCGAGAGTCGAGGCTTCATAACCAATTATTAAAAAAAACTTTTGGAAGTCTGAGTAGTAATGATTGTTATTTAATTTATTGCCGGAGTATTCTTTAAGCTGATTTTGACGGATGTACATAGTCAAAGCCGCACTTGCAAAGATTGGATGTCTTTTAGTAACTATTGGAGTAGGTACCTACTACAGCCACAATCACAAACAGCCCAATAAATAAAGAAAACAAACAAAGAATCTTCGTAAATTGTCAAATACAAAACCCGAGGTTATTTTAATGAGTCCCTAGCTTTCATTTTCATCTGTGATTGAAGTGAGATTTGATAAAAACGGGCTCATTACAAAATTATTACGGCGTTTTTTCGGTTCCTTCGAAGATTAAAAGGACGGGTAAACTTTGTTCCTTCATCCGTACCCGTAAGGTAAATTGGGATAAACTTTTAATTAAGATTAAGGAAAAATTATTTATTATTTAAAATTAAATACGTGTTCAGAATTAAGTCGAAAGAGGAAATGATTTTAATCGACATTTAGAATAATATTATAATAACAATATAAATATGCGCTTTTGGTGTTTTTTACATCAATAGAACCCAGACTTGATATTACGCGGGTGACAAAAAATATTATTAAATATTATACCTGGTAAAAAAGAGTTTATCGATTGATGAGAGTTCCTTTAGGCTCCTAACTTGGGCATAACACAAATAATATTTTGAATATACATATTTTTTTACTTAATACATCAAGCCTTAAAATCATTTACTACGACATAAGTATTTAATTCCCACCATTATTTAATGTTAAGCAACTTGGGATTTGTAAATGTATTGCGTTATGTCATTTAAGTCATCATCATTCATAAATGATTGCTCGGACAATATGGGCAAACATGCTGAGCCAATCGAAAAATATTTCGGCAAAAACAATCAGTAGTGCAACTTATTTTGATACTACCTTTTGGCCATTGCTCCAATTGTGTGTACTATTAGTCTATTACTTTAAATAAGTAGCTATAGTAGTAATGACGCAGGTAGAATTTTCTGTAACTTGTATTCTATATTATGTATTTACGGGTAAGCCGCTTTGCCCTTTTTATGTACTATAAATACGGTAAAAAACCTAGCGTAATATAGGCTAATACGTATTTTTACAATTTACCTGTAAACGGATAAATAAGGCAAAATAACTACATGGGAAATCTTTAATTGTCTTTAGCATTTATTAAATTAGTATCAGAATCTTGCACGAAACTTTCTTAAAAGGACTATTCCACACTGCTACACCTAAATTCCTGAGTACAATCCGTATCTTTCAAGTACACAGAGGCATTAAACAAAGGTTCTTTCATTCCATGACCTCTCAGGCTAATACATATTGATGACGAAACAAATGTTTGCCTCAAGGACGACAAAGTACTACAGCCTTAATTTTGGTCTCAAAAATCCTACTACCATCGCAAACGTGAAAGGTGGTTTGAATTATCATACTTATATGTAGTTGTGTACTTATATATAACTGCCTCTGTGGCGCGGTCGGTAGTGTATGCGACCGCCGTGCAAGAGGTCTCGGGTTCGAATCCTAAGTCGGGCCAAAAAGTCTTTGACTGACCTCTCTCTGGTCTTGTCGGTTATCCGTCCCACTGGGTTATGAGAGTGAAGGAATAGAGAGTGTACTTGTGTATTGTCCACACACTCGGACACTATAAACAAAGTCCTGCATCATTGGCCGGTTTCAATGAAACTGACTGCCGTAGCCGGATCGTCAAGGACATTATTATTATGTAGTTGTATAAATAAGATCTACAGTAGCGCAATTCTCTACTGTCGGTACTGTCGAGACTCGAGAGTTTGACATTAAAAATGTTCTGCCAAAATAGTTCTTACGGAGCCCGGTAGGGGCGCAAAATTTCTTGATAGCCAGCCGGTTCTCGGTAGTCGATAGTAGTAGAGAATCAAGTTACTGAATGGATCTACTTAGTTTATTTTTCTGTCATTAATTAGTTATTATTTGATGCCTTCAAACAAAACTACATGTTAATCAAATAAAACTTATTATATTTTGACATCTTAGCAGAGAGCCTTGTATGAAAGATTTGTGGCTAGCGGAGGTATACAAATTTTAGAATTTAGAACTTGAGACCTGAAAGCTCAGGAAACTGACTATCCAAACTAAGATATTTTGGGACTACACAGAATTATTCATTAAGTATAATCTATGTAAATTCTGCAAGCCAAGGCTACTTTCTCGGATTCTCTCGACTTTCGAACTCTTGCTCGCTACTAAGTTATTATACTTACCCGCGCGAGTCGAACTCACGACACATGCAGTTTTTGGCAACAGTAAAGTAATCCAATGTATCATGTATAACTTCACAATGTATAACTTCATACACTTTTTCAAATGCGAATAACTTACCACTGCCAAATCTCTGTTCTAATATAACGAAACAAAATCGAAATGTATTCACACGATTTGCAAACCAAAGTTATAATCCTTTGCAAATTGCGTATTGCCGTTTACTCGGCGGTGGGAATATTGAGGCAGATAATTGTACCGCTCACCCTAGCATGTCTAGCAGTAATTAATTGATAGCCGCATATTCATGACCGTCTTTTGATGGTCCCGATGCGTAATCACCAACCAGATTGTGGTAAATCGCTTTGTTTTGAGCCGAGAAACTTGAATTTCATTTGCTCTTTTTGTTCGTTCGGAGTGGAATTATATGTGATTAGATAATCTGTTTATTTTTTGATAATTAAATTTTAATGTTCATCTCATTCAAAACTATTAAGAACGTGTGATTTTTGTCGTGTGTTTAAACGTACGAATGTCCCATGATTTTCTGAACGTCTCATAATACCTACGTTTACTACATTTTATTCCGTGGATGGGTGACCAAACTGTTCATACCGAGTTTCTCTGTGTTTCGGAAGGCACGTTAAATTGGGTGACGGAAGTCATTTTCAAAGATCTTTGACGGTAGTTACCAGTAATCAAAAGCTTGAAATTCTGGCAATCTGTCTTACCAAAGGGGTAGGTATCGTGTTACCTAGGTAATTGGATTGTGGATTCCCGATAGGCAGTTGGTCCATGTAAAATACTGCTACTCAGCTGTGTGAGACTGGAAGCCAACACCAATTTTCCTAAAATCAGAATCAAAACCGAAATAAGACTACTCTTAAGTTCTATGGCGCAAAATAAACTTTTTATCGATTCAGGAAAGACGTTTTACGCCTTATGTCACTCGGCTTAGTAAATGTCAAAGATAAAGCCTTCCTAGAATAGCCTAAACTGCGGTGTCGTGCCTACAACTAGTTACAGACCGCTCAAGGATATCGCCATTCTCATTTGTCACTTCATTTGGTTAGATAGTGGTGTGGCTGATTCAAATCTTGAAGCCTTATTGACTGAGACAGATATTTTTTTGTTTGCTACTTGGTTTTATACCTGATACACTCGAATATCAAGCCAGGGGTGACACGCCTAGGAAGCGAACACACTGCAGAGGCAGACTGCATATTTGTTATTATTTGTTCGATGGTCCTAAGACTCGGCAATCGAACCCAAGATGTAGTAATTAAAAACCTTCCCTTCTTGGCACGTTCACGCTGTGCAGTGTCCCATAGAACATTACATATGTATTTAGAACATCTATATCTCAGTAATTACAGATTCGAATAGGAAAAGTCATTTATTTTATAATAGCACATTTATTGAGGAAGAGAATAAGCTATACAACATCACGTTCTAACAGTAATGGAGCAGCAAAAAAAGGTTGTAGAAACCTGAAAACTATAGTCCAAACGAACGAAGTCGTTTTCTACCGCTAGGTACATAGGAAAGTCTTCCGCGTACATTAGCGTCACTGTGCAATATTTTAAAGAACATCGTGTTTTACACAATTGACCGATATCCGCGGCGCAAAGCAAGATTAACACAAAAATACAGCATTTGACAAGGCATACTAAGTACTTAATTACGCCGAATGGAGTAAGGGACCGTTTGGATAAAACAAACAAGCAAACAGTCCAATCATTGCGCAAGGGTTCAATTCGACCGAACTATTTATTCAGTGTCAATGAACTTAATTAGTGTATGTCATACGTATAGAGTGTTGTGGGTCGACTCAACGCAGATTTCGGTGATTGGCCTAGAATTCTAAGAATAAAGCATGATACGCTGTGGTTCTTTGGAAACCTCTGTGCCGAAACGTTAGGCATTTTAAGGTAAAATGCCTGTTCGCGTTAATTCCCGTATTCTATTATACATTAAATCAATATTGTCTTAAAACGTTGAGCTTTGGGCCATTTTTTCGGGTTCCATACCCAAAAGGTAAAAGGGGCCCCTATTGCTAAGGCTCCGATGTCTGTCTGTTTGGCTCCAGGCTGTATCTCATAAACCGTGATAGCTAGAAAGTGAAGTTGCTGAAAATGCTGAAATTTTCACAAATGATGGATTTCCGTTGCCACTGTAATTTATTATCCTAGTTGATCCGTGCACCTCAGCTCGCGTGAATGTCGTCATATTGTATTTGTGATTCGATACTCTCATATTTCTACATACGTCTTCAACTCTTCAAGCGGGTTAATTTTAGACTAGATTTAGTCCAACAAATAAACAGTTTTAATACCCATGAGGTACAGACTCATCAAATATATGTAGTATAGAGTCGTAAGTATAGAGGAAATTGTAGTGGGTCGACTTAACTTTGATGTAGGTAATTGGCCAAAAAGACAATTCTCAGGATAATACTAAATCAACACTGTTTTAAAATTTTCAATTGTGTGTTATTGGTTTTATTATAATATTGCAATACGAATTTTTACATATTACTATAATAATATACTTCCTTATTATGTAAATTGTTTCGAACGATTCGATCGATTCAACGTGTGCAAACGACGCAATTGTACAAATATGATTTAACAATCAGATTCAGTTCACGTAATCTCAAACAAGGAAATCAGATAGAAAAAGAAAATTTGTTAAGACATCGTTACCCGCGGCATCACTTGTTTAGTAAAATAGCCCCTTTCTCAAAACGAAAATTCGCGTCAAAAATTTATTCAGTTTTAATCTGAGGACAGACGGATAAAAACACATTCAGATTTATATATTTTTCATGTCAAAATTTAACCCCAATTGATTCAGCCGTTTTGACCTGAATGAAGGACAAACAAACGGACACACATATTTATTCACATTTAATTATGGATTCTGTATATAACAAGAGACAACTTCGTTACTTAGTTAAACATACGCTACAGCAATTTTACATTGATTATAATTACCAGAAGGCTAAATTCCCGTAATTCTTGTTTTTCTTGATCTGAGTTTTTCTTTTCAATAAAAGCTTAGTGATTTTAAACTCTCGCGACTTGTACACATAATATTATATATATTACATTATTATGTAACGGGTCTTAAACGCGATTGAAAATTAAAGGTTAGTTTCGAAAACTAGATCAGCATCAGATAAAAGAAAACACAATAAACACAACAAAACAAACTTTATTTTAATGTTCCCCCACACAATTGTTGTTGCCGTCGCGCACCGTACCCATCGGACATCCCGTATTTAATGCATTCCCTGGTGCATTTTCATGATCACTTAAAGATATTAACATTAAATCATCATAATCGTCACTATCAAAATTTTGCTCTTCACTATTGTTTTTCAAATTGTGCACAGCATCCGGGAGCCAATCCAGCCAACCGTGATTGAAAAACGTGTCAAACAATTCACAAGAACAATCATCACTAATTTGATTTCCCGGTAAAAGGTTCCTTTTTTTAATTTTCTTGACAACTCTCATACTATTGACGTGATAAACTACGATCAATATAAATATTAGCAGAGAGATCTTCATCTTGAATCGCGGCGCGCAAACGAATGCTGGTGCTGACATTATAAAACATTGTACAATTCGTCCGGTGGTAATGTCAAGGTTTTGTATAAAGAAGGCCAGAGATGTGCATATTTTTATAGATTTTATTGCAATCTCGAGGAGCTCGTGGCTTAGTTTAAAACAGCTTCGCGGATCGATCTCTGGGGTTAAGCCATGCTTGCAGAGGTTGTTCTGTGGATGGGTGACCATCTTACACATATCGAGTTCCTCCGTGTTTCGGAAGGCACGTTAAATTGTTGGTCCCGGCTGTCATTTTCGAAGATTCTTGACAGTCGTAAACAGTAGTCAGAAGCTTGAATGTCTGAAAACCAGTCTTACCGAAGGGTATGGTGTTATATCCCAGATAACTGGGTTGTGCAGGTCAGATAGGTAGTCGCTCCATGTAAAACACTGGTATTCAGCTGCATCCAGTGAGACTGGAAGCCGACTCCAACACAGTTTGAAAAAAAGGTTAAGCTGATATGATGTTCTATTCAATCTTGCGATGAGAGTTGAGACTGCATTCGACGCAATAGCTGCTGCTAACATAGTCACTCGCCCTTATGTAGAACAAGTATTTGTGGGATAACGACTTGTTCTGTATCAACAGAAATAACTGATAAATGCATAAATTCATGTACGTACATATTATTATGTGTCTTTTGTACATACATAGTTTTAGAAGATAGGTAAATTTTAGTGAAAACAATGATGATGTACCGTAAGCCCTTTTGACCTTTACTTGGCCATTGCGGCCAAACTCGCCGACTGCGCAGCAGTTTTTTTTATGCAATACACTAGAACACTCTTTATTACTTAATTTAAAACTCAGTGTGACTGCATCGACAGTACAAGCGAGACGTCAAGAACAATAAAAGCAAACTTCGTAAAACACAGGAATCCTACTATTATAAATGCGACAGTTTGTGAGTATTAGGGTGTTTCACTTACTAAGGCAAAAAATTAAATGTATTATTTTTCTAGACTTTGCTCGCCTTTCAGATCTCAGTCATGTAAAAGGTATGTATACCAAATTTCAAGCCGTTTGGATAATATTTAGGGGTTGCACACTTTGGTCACTTTTGAAAATGTATGAAGAAATACTCAACTATCAATATTCATCACATTTATTAAAAAAACTAGAAATCAAAACTCTAAATAATAATATTTTTTGAATACTAAAATTAATATACATTGTGACTGACGATAAACGATACCCATTTAACCATTTTTCGAAGATGGTAGCTCAGCTTTAGTTCACTTAGTGAACAGCTTTTCCGTGATTTTTGACTACCATCAACAAAAATTGTTATGTTGCTCGTTTTTCACCGTTTCATTAAACTTTTCTTATATTAGAACTATTCCTCGTTATGCAGTATTAATTTCCTTCAGAGCATTTACTTAGATCCGTAGTAAATCGTGGATTCCAAACTACTCGAAAAAACTATGGTTTTATTTGGTTACAAAATCGCTTACGATAGTTTCTTTAAAGTCCAATCCTTTACCTTCCAACCACTTCAATTCTTTTCGTTCTGCGGGTACCATTTCCAAATTTTGAAGCAACTTTTCCTTCACTTCTTCACGTAAACATTCATCAAAAGAAGACAGTCACACGTTTGTTTCTGATAGATGTCAGACGTCTTTTGGCCGCTGAAATAGCAGTTTTGTCTTCGTCTGGCTAAGAATTTAATAAATGTGGTAAGTCAAAGCATTGGAGCCCATGGGCTTACAGGTGCTTCGTGCCACAAACGGACGTATATGAGACTGACGAAATCATCTACACTCTTCATTCTTTTCGAATCGCGTTAAAGTATGTTCAATTGTGAAGAGAAAAGAACAATTTTAAGTGCATAATAATATATTATGCTTTTGTCATCTATCTTGCCTAATGGAATTCTGAAACTGAAGTTGATTTTAGCTCAACCTTTTAAATAAAGGGAGTGAGAGTTGTAACAACTCTTTGTAGTTCTCTCTTGGATGGTTTTGTCCCTTAGAATACCTCGAATGTAAGTAACCATTATCACCCGTTGTTTTTCTAATAATCCTTGAATAGGAGAGTCTTTGTCTAAAATTGTTATGTATGAATTCTTTACAAGGGTACTATTGGCTTTCGTCTACACATCTTGGAATTTAGCACTAGTAAATTTAGCGGCATTTGAGTGTTTCATTTCCTTACGGTGATAATTTAACACTAAAATACTTGCTCTTTTGAAAGAAGTCTATAGCTCTTAAAAATTCATTGTTAGGTACTTTTTCTAATAACCAATTACCTCTTTTAGTCCCTATGTTTAAAATAGATTACTAACCTGCGATAAATATAATCCTACGTAAGAATTATAGAATAAAAACCCACACTAGCACAATATGGTACAAAATTCGAAATTATGCTATATCAAGATAAAAGTCACCTATGTGTGCAACCTTTAAATATTGTCCAATCACAATGAAATTTGACTGAAATGTCGTTTGTACCATTGAGACTCAGGGGCCGTGCAAAGTCACATTAAAATCACAACTTCAGAAAAATGAAACACCCTAGTGAGTATGTATATGTTTGTCACTCTTTCACGCAAATACTAATGAACCGATTACAATGAAATTGGTATGCAGGTAGCTGAAGACCCAGGATAACATATAGGATGATTTTTATCCCGGAGTTCCCCAGGGATCAGGATTCACACGGGAATGGTTTCCACGCGGACGAAGTCACGGGCGGCTTCTTTTCAATAATAATATAACTATCTAACCCACGTGCATCTCCTATTACAATCCTTTACGGTTTTATAAAAATTAGCAGCCCATGTTTGAACTTGTGTCTTTAACTAACTGCATATTAAAATTCATCAGATTTGGTTCCGATGTTGACAGAAACCAATATACGCATCAATAATATAGTAGCATGGAAATATGAATTATAGTTTTTATAAGGTCCCTGACGCAATTACAAAGTTAAATAGGTGCCTTCTTAAGAAATGCAAACAGATTAGGCAATATGTTTGAAAGTGTCATTATAAAATCATATGATGATTGCTTGAACCAAACTGACCTTTAACAGCTGGTAAACTTAAGGTAGGTACTTATGTAATGTAATTTTTGACTATTGCAACTAATAAAGAACATCTGTGGGCTTATCTCGTATCTCAGTTGACAGGTGGAAATGATGATCACTATAGAATACATTGCTGCTTTGACGTAACGTGTTAATTACTATAATCTAAGGTAGAAAGCAATGTACAGCATGGTGGCTTTCAAATAGCTGTCAACTGAGATACGTGATAAGCCCACAGATGTTCTGTTGTGACAACTAGGACAATAAATATAAATAAGATGTCTTGGAAGTTCAAGCGATTAGTAATAAAACAAATCTACATGACATTATACCTTATGCTTAAGAGTATGCTGCGAATACTAAACTGGTCGAATAAGAAATATCTATAGAAATTATATTATTGTTAAAAGGTGCAACATATTCATATTAAATGAATGGCGTATAAAACCGGCCAATTACGAGTCGGTCTCGCGCACGAAGCGTTCCGTACTAAAAAAATACGAAAAAACACGTTTATTGTATGGGGACCCCCGTTAATAGTTTTAGTTTTTGTTGTTATAGCGGCAACGGAAATACATCATTTGTAAAATTTTCTAACTTTCTAGCCATCACGGCTTACGAGATACAGCCTGGAGACAGACAGACAGACAGCGGAGGCTTAGTAATAGGGTCCCGTTTTACCCTTTAGATATGGAACCCTAAATAACGTATAAAGCCTCCCGTTACGATAAAGCTTGTGTTTGTATATAATGCCATCTTTCGTTTAAATAGCGAACTAAATGGTGCAAATGTAGTTTTACATAGATGACGCTACTTGTTACTAATAACTTTGATAAAATACAAATTTCTGTGTAGAGAAGATGGACTTAGAAGAAGTTACGAAATAAAAATTACTACATCAATTACAAACCTATTATACCACTACTACTATGATTAACTCTAGATACTTTCAGATTCTTCTATTTGTTAGTTATTTGTTTGCTGAGCTATTCAATAGATGGCACTACCAGTCTTATTTTATACGAATTCTGTTTTTAATCTGGGGGCACGGAAGTGCCCCCGCAAGTCGAGCAAAAAAAAAGCGGCACGGCCGTAACATCCTTTTCTCGAAGCAATTCGGGCTATTTTTGACACCCCTGTAATTTCGTAGTGGATAAAACAAGAAGCCTGGATTTTCAGCAACTAATCAGTCATTGTATAAACACGGTATATTTAAAATTTCAGTCAATTTGAACCAGTAGTTTAAGAATGACAACTTGTTAAAATTTTGAATTTTGTCACTCACTGATTCACTGACTCACTGTCTCACCGATCATCAAAAGTCTAAGGTACTTCTAGCAGACTTAGAAGCTTAAAATTTAGAATACAAATAGGGTTTAGTGTCTTAATCATGGGAAAAATTCAATATTTTCTAATTTCGGTCAAGTTTTCTAAATACACTAACTGCAACAATAACTTTGTAATCCCATATAAATGTATAAGATTACAAGGTTACATTTGCAGTTAATGAATTAAATTATTATTTCTGTAGAAAATAAAATAAATAGGTGTAAATATGTATCTACTATATGAGACATAACGGGAGGGGTATAGGGTGGGTAAGGGTGTTTAGCCCATGAAACTGAACAACATTCCCATAGGAAAATATGTTGAATTATGAAAAAAATACGGCTTTCCATACAAATTGGACTTATGTTTGCTCTATTCGCTCTACAAAAAGAAGTGAGATGCCATCAAAAACATTCTGTAAAAACCTCAAGTCTCGCCGTAAAAAGTTGTGAGATCTATATAATACCAAGTCGATTAATCTATTTAGTCTCTACTTAAAGGACCTTCTGTCTTAAGTTATTACGTATGTTATTATCATGCCAATTTAAAAAAAAAATACCTTTAAAACAAATAGATCGACTTGGTCATCGCAAGAAAACACAAATTCGCCATTAACATTTCAGAAGCATTAACTTCTCGTCGTGCTGTGTAGTGTAATACATACTAATAATCAAATCATGCGATGGCCAGGTCGGTCTAGTTGTTTTAGAGGTATTTTTTTTAAATTGGCGTGATAATAACATACGTAATAACTTAAGACAGAAGGTCCTTTAAGTAGAGACTAAATAGATTAATCGACTTGGTATTATATAGATCTCACAACTTTTTACGGCGAGACTTGAGGTTTTTACAGAATGTTTTTGATGGCATACGATTTAAAACTTAACCATTGCTTATTAAGAACAACACATTTTTGGGTTGCTCAGCACCCCAAAAACTAAGCATAAAGCTTTTTTCTTGCAAAAACAGCATCACTGACATACAATAATCAAACCTGATTGAAGAAAGGCTTGTCAACAAGTTGTGATGCATTCCTTGCAAGAAAAACCCTCGTCTCGACGCGACTTGAGGATTTTTTTTTGCAAGCAAACTGGCGCAGTCTCGCTTGCGATTCTTTGAAAAGATAATATGAAAAATTTGCCCAATTTCGTAGGTACATTTAGCGGTAGTTTATCTATTCAATAGCGTTTAAGCTCATTTAAACATGACCGTTTGAATAGATAAACTACGCTAAATGTACCTCAGAAACCGGGCATACCTGGTTTTGTCGTAGAAGCGAAAAAGGCAGACTTTTTCATTTATAACACAGGTATTATAATTTACAGGTATTAGTTGGTATCAGCGAAAGCTGTGATGGGCTTATAGCCAGATGCACTCACTGGTCGTTAAATGATCAGTGGGTTAAGCAACACCTAGCGCGGGCACTCCATAGATGGGCGGGCACTTATTAATATTTGTATTGTTAATATTTGTATTGACTTCCGAAGCACGGAGGTGCCGTGCTTCGGAAGTCACTTTAAAAGCCGACTCAAATCCTAAAGCCATATAAGAATTCTTTCTGGGTTTGAACAATTTTGACGCTAGGTTGATCACTAACCATAAGATAAATAAGCTAAAGTTATTCACGAAATTTGCAGCGCATTCTCGATAGACGGCAGCACTGCGACGTAGGACACGAAACAGCGGGAATGAAGGATCATCGCCGTCACGTACGCAATCTTAGCAAGATTGATGCATCGTCTGCGTTGCGATTATGTCAGGAATGCCTTGTGATCTGTATGTCCTCACTACGGTGAATATAAGATACGAAACATTACACGGACATAGAGGTTATAAGTAACCCAAAATTTGCGATAGGTGGCCGAAATTCAATCAATACAGGATCTTTTTTGAAAAACCTTTTTGCTGAGATCTGTATTACAAGGTATGTTACCAAACTCCAGGCTACTTATTAAGGAATACTCAAATATGATTTAGATTTTAGAAAAAGATTGATCGTACTTTGACTGACCTGATGAAACACGAGATGTCACGATCAACAGTCGGATACACTATCGACCGCGCTACAGAGGTTTTTGGTTGTTATTATAATTTTATTATTAGTAAACCTGACATATACAAATTGGTAGATATACACAGAATTCGTCTCTATTCATATTTAATTTACCACATAACAATATTACTCATGAAAGAGAGGCTTAAACACATTGTAGCCTCATTTTAACATCATATTTAAGCTCAATCAGTACAAAATACACAGCTATTTTCATAACAACGAATTCAAACAACAAACACTTGTGTTCCTAGAAATAATTAAAATACACGTAAAATCCGAATAATTGGTGTATCGAATGAATAAATTCTCGTTTTCAACTATCAAAATAAGAGGAAACCAATTAACGAATGTTGTTCAGTGCTTAACTCTTATTGTTACCTAACTAGGGTTCGAGTAATTCCTAGAAAATTTGCTGCGTTGGAAACCCTATTCTCCGAGACTCGACTTCTATTCAGTGCCTCAACAAGTAATTTTATACTTTATAACAAATGTATTAAGGTTGCAAATTCCATGTGATCAGAATTCTTGTACGTAGCCAAGATTACATTCTAAGGTTTTCCCGTAATGAAATTCTTTAAGTTCATTTCACAGAAGATATTTTGAGACTTATGAAATTCCAAGATAAATAAAACCAATTAATTTAATATGATATTGATGAGACTTTAATATCGTACTTGTGTTTGAATATTCGATGGAAATATTAGCTAAATTTTCTTTTCTTAGAAATACATAAGAAGGTATTATGAGAAGATAACATCTTGTTTTGTTTTTGTTGCGTGGGCTGTATTTCGTACTGGTAATTATTATTTTTATTTTACTATATTTTAGGTCTTCTTTGTGAGATGCTTTGAGATGTTGCTGAAGGTGTTTTTATAGTTTCTATTTAACTTAATTAATAGAAACGCAGAGTCGCTATTGGAGTAAGTAATTGTTAGTTCAAAACTACTATACAGATTTTTCATCATGATTTCTGAATAAGTAGTTTAAAGTCTCAGAATTCTCTATCGATTTTTTTTTAATTTCTTCGTTCCCTTGAAAGGTAGTCTCAAAAGGATTTCTCACCGATCTATTTCGTACTAATCTTAGAAAATATTGTCGGCCGCCCAATTTAACCCACGTGGAGTTTAGTTATCAGCTACTCTCATATCAGGTTTTCAATAAATGGACTATTCAACACAAGAATATTTTTTCGATTCGAACCAGTAGTTACTGAGATTAGAGTAATCAAATAAATTAACCCTTCAGCTTGAATATAAATTTATTCGTTAATATGTATTCGTACCTACTATGTAGTGATTATCCTAAATATCGATGTCACCATTTAATTGTTCCCCATAACCAAATTACAGTGTCAGTCTTTGTCTATACAGTCTTCAGACAAAGTAACGTTAGCATAACATACAAAGGTGAGGATCGTGCAGAGAGGCGAGAGGACAAACTGCCACGATTCCTTGCTGGACAAATATTTGCATGCCCTGCAGATATTCGCTGCTGACTGTATCTCGGTGTGTGATTTACGCCTTGCACGACACAGGTATTGGTTGTTAGGTTGCCTATGCGATGCTCTAGAGTAGACGTTTATTTGTAGGAAGACTGGCACCGATATTTAGGCGACTTACCCCCGGTTTCTGAGGTTCATTTAGCGGTAGTTTATCTTTTCAATAGCGTTATAACTCATACAAAAAAAACGCTATTGTAAGTAATTTCCTGTCTTCTTATAGCCTTCCACAATCTTCTCAAAAAAAATCTCTAAAGAAAACACTCATTCACATTTTTAAAAGTAAACAATTTTACAATATTTTGGAATCTTTACTATGTAAATTTTTCAAACACCGGTGTTCTTGCCAAGGTTGTTACGTGCATCTTGAAAACTTTGCAGGAATGAATGTTGAGATTGCGATAAAACATTCGGAAAAAATCACGTAGTCCTGAGAAGTTCCTAAAATGCACATATCAAATTCGACAAACGCACCAAAAATCATGTTCAACCGTGAATATTATTTTGAAGGAGGGAATTCTAGGAAGGGATAGTCGTCCCTACTGAAGACAGCAACATTTGAGATACTCTACTGGACAAACATATTTGGGAACTTGCCTATATCATGATACATACGTCTCCAATTACGTCTAGGCAGTGGACCAATGTGAAATGACGACATACGATGCCTCAGGAACTGTGTAAAGCGATGCGGAGTCCCTTGCAATTGCATTTCATAGAAGCGGAAATTCTGTGTATTTGGTGTGTAGCTAAATTACTAGCTTCCTGGAATCACTGCACACGTCTGCAAGTGCCTCAAGAATAGCTTTATAGCCAATTAGACCGTAAATATCCAATTATCTATTTCAAGTTTATGAGCTCTGCTAAATACTAATAATATCACTCTTTAAGACTCTTAAGGTACATTATGTTGGTTTCGAAAGGATAGAAATACTTTAGAGTGCCAATTAAAATACGGGATTTCTATTCCCAGACATATTTTTTAAGAAAAGATCCAAAAATTAAGGTTGATATTTTCACATAAAAACAAAAAAAGTTTTTTTTTCTAATTCAACCTTATATCCTAATGTGGTGGACTCAAGGCGTAACCTCTCCCTCGTTTGGGAGGAGACCCTTGCCCAGCAGTGGAACACTAATGGGTTATGTAAAAAAACAACACCTATGTACCTCATCTGTTAAAAATATATCGAAGTAATAGGTTATGTCAAAGAGCAACAACGTGTTTCAAATATATCGAACTAAATATAAAATGATCTATTCCCTTTCTCAACTTTACCAACAGATATAGGATCCATCAAAGTTCCAGGCGAGTTGCTCTCGTTCTAATTAAGTTGCAAGGATAGAAGGCAGTTACCCGGTTTAAATACCCTTAATAGCCATCAGATTAGACTTAAAGCCGACTCCAATTCACTTAGAAACGGCTACGGTAATAACGATAGGAATAGAATGTCTGTCTCTATTATTGGATTTTGTATTGCTATTATATTGTTCTGTTTCTTTTGAACTGTTATGCAGTAGGTTAATACGTGCTAAATTTAGTTAAGGAGTGTGTATTTCGTACATCACTACCTACACCTTCAGGTACAACGTGATGTTATGTTACGTAAATCTTCTAGATGTAATCTATATCTATACTTTACTAATATTATAAAGCTGAAGAGTTTGTTTGTTTGTTTGTTTGAACGCGCTAATCTCGGGAACTACTGGTCCGATTTGAAAAAATCTTTCAGTGTTAGATAGCCCATTTATCGAGGAAGGCTATAGGCTATATATCATTACGCTACGACCAATAGGAGCAGAGTACCAGTGAAAAATGTTACAAAAACGGGGTAAATTATGATTCTCTTATGTGACGCAAGCGAAGTCGCGCGGGTCAGCTAGTGAAATAAAAAAATATAAATCAAATACTTGATCAGTGATGGCCGAGTGGTATAAATTGACACCTCCCAGGCCAGTGGTCGCAGGTTCGAATCCGAGGCAACACACCAATGACTTTTCGAAGTTATGTGTGTATTAGAAATAATTATCACTTGCTCCAACGGTGAAGGAAAACATCGTGAGGAAACCTTGCATGCCTAAAATTTGTTTAATACATTTATTGAGGGCATGCAAAGTCCCCAACCCGCACTTGGCCAGCGTGGTGGACTTAAGGCCTAACCCCTCCCTCATTACGGGAGGAGACCCTTGCCCAGCAGTGGGACAGTAATGGGTTAAATTTATTTTATTTTTTATTTAAATCAAATACTTAGTAGCCTTTACCCTACTTACCCTTTAGTTTGTAAAAAAAACGACTATATGGGCACTAGAATTATTCGAAAAATAAGTATTACAGATTAGAAATTACTTTTCTTTATATATTCACCATTTTAAATACATAACTCTACATAGTATATTCTACGGTGATTAATCTAAAATTTCAAATTCTAATATTATAGTCAAAGGATTAATATTCTTAATAAATAGAATAGAATTGGTATACGAATATGATCAAAAATAAATCAGCAAAAGCTAATAGTAGTTCAGAGACAAAAATGATTTTCATATAGATGTAACGCAAAAATGTAACCGGTATTTATTTCTAAAAGGTTTGCGATGAAAACTGACGAGTGACACGTATATTCTGTTCACTTTTGCATGTATTTATATTCGAATATGGCTTAACGAATTTAAAATGTTTTTAGAAGATAAAAATATATCAGGCTAGCTTTGCTTTGTTTGTGTGGATGTTGGAAAACGAAGTAGCCTGTTTGATGCTACTTCACGCTAGATTTACACAAAACAGACAGACTTCCGTATTTATAATATTGGTATAAGTTTAAAATTAATTCCTACTTGGTAATACGATTGTAGATTTACATTTAATAAACACACTTTAAAGTTTGTCATCATCGTGGAATTTTCGTATACTATTAACAATCTAATTTTCTAGAAAGATTCGGTCTTCCAACTTACAAAATAATGCTGGTACGTTTTTCACGACTAAATAAGCAAATCGATATTGTCTTGCTCTTATTTTCACAAAATAAGGAAAAACCTCAGAAAATTAAATTATAAATAAGAATCGTTCCTTAGAGATAGCATTAGAAACGTGAGCATAAGACGTGAAATGTAGCGATATATTCCGTATAACTTTTAATTGGCATTCCCTGTAAACATGGTAGACGGTATTGTCGAGTTTCAGCTACTTAAAGGTAATTGAATACTTAGATACACGATGTATATGTATGTAGTAGATGTAATATGTACGATCTTTAAGGAAGATTTGAAAACAATCGTGTTTATTGCTTGAACCAAATATTCATGGTACTAGATAAAATAATTATAATCATTATTAAAACTAGATAGTTAAATATTTACAAAAAAATTATACCTCTTTTAAATTACTGTGTATCTAAAGAGATTTTTTATTTATAAATTTTAATCACTATAACTCAGTTTTATACAATAACTTCCAGATTTAAAATTCAAAAACCACTTCACTTTTTCGAAAAAGTTTTTTACTATAGGCCAGTGCGAATAAGTTTTGAGAATAAAAAAAAATGCAACAGGATGAAACCTTTTGGAAAAGAAAGAAAATATCGCAACTTATTTTCACCGTTTTTAAATGCACCGGTCTACTAGTCATCATTTTTCAATTACATTATGTTAAGAGACCGTCTGTGGGTTTTTCACCATCACTTCTAACAACAAAAAACACTGACAATACAATTTTATCATAACCTCTAACAACAAAAACTCGCAATAAAAATACACAGCCTCAACAAAAAAATACCACAACCTTTTACATCCAGGAATAGCCCACGCATTAACCCTGTCAATACGTCAGGAACAGCAATTTTGTCCATTGACGCCTCTCACAAACAGGCCAGCCTGTTATGTGATACGCTGTCAGGTTCCCGCTTAGAATAAACCACGATATTCCTATCTCGCAAGTTGAGGTCATTAAGGTCATAACAGGTATTACAATGGACTTAACTTGTTCTGTTTGGAACTGTGGCTTTAGAAAGGCGTTGTTTTTGCAACGTTTGAGTTTTATACTATATACTATATATTTTTTATTTGTTATTAGCTTTTCAAAGATTTGATTCTTACTTAGATAGTTATTTACGAAACAAAACGTGACCTCTTTTTTTGTGTCCATATATATTATATGCCAAAAATACACCAAATCAAGTTGATATTTCCATTAAATGACCATTAAAACCTTACAAATAGAATTGAAATTATTAAAAACGTAACGTAGGAAAAGATTGGGGATATTCGTGGAAAGAAATCTTCACTGAACAATTATTCCTTGAATACTAAAAATAAAAATAACCACGGCTTACAATTAAATCTATTTAAAAGTACTTCCTACGCAAATTAAGACAATTCTTGTGAAAAGATTGATATTTATTTAGGATCATTTTTCTTCGAGTGCTTTTGTTGCTAATTTCGGCGCTTATTTTTATAAGCTTCTTGAAGAGGTGGCCTCATTTGAAGAGATTAAAATAAAACCTGCTAGTAATAAGTATTTTTTAGGTACACAATAGAATTGGTACATATATGAGAAAACAAAAAATTACTTTAAACGCAATTTTTTATTTTAAAACGGCGCATAAATATCTTTTTTATCCCAATACATACATGTGTCGTTTTCACATAGCGATTGGTAAAGAATAGAAAACGGCCCTTGCTACATCCTTTCGAACTTCCCTATCTTCATTCGCATAGATACATGTAGACCGTTTGTTACGAGTACTACGCACCTGACTTTTTTGAAACGCATAATTGATCATATGATGTGTATGTCTTTCTAGGGCGTCCCCTCCCCGCGCTATAAATAAATTAGTCTAAATTTTGTTACGAAAATAATTTCAAGTGAATAAAATTTAAGTAAATAACAAATTATTTACGATTCTACATAATATTTGACAACTATCCAATGAATTATCTTGATAATTTCGCACCCTCAATCGTGAAATTCATATACCTAACCTGTATTGCTAATCGAAGCGTCCAAAACAAACAAACGATCGAACGCAATTACCTCAATCGCAATTATGTACATATGTACATATTGACACAGGCCATTGTCTTAAAGGCTTAGCGCATACATAGCCCGTTCATCGTAGTACATGGCTATATATCACTGTGTGTCGAAGGGCTAACCCGCTTGATGCTAATAGGGTGACGCGTTAATACCCGGACCCATTATATGAACCAGTATGCGTATTGTATATCGCAGTTGACAGCTATAGTCTGTCAACTTAGAAGAAAGCCTTGGTGTTCGCGATTAATCTTGATTATAATTAACAATTTCATGTATTTAAAAAATAAAGTAGCAGAATCAAAAAGGCCATGGTTAGCTGCCCAAGCCTGCGGATCACTGATGTTCAAAATTTTGCATACAAGCGCTCTCCACTAAGTTGTTGAACTATAGCTGTCAACTGCGATACACAATACGCATACTGCTACTGGGTCATATTCTAATATGCCCCAGTGCAGTACATTACAGCTTTTACATAACATAACATTCATCATCATTTTAGAAAACAAGCATTGAACAAAAAAGTTCCTATCGAACAGTTGTCGACTGAGATACAGTATAGCCCTCAGAATTGTACAGTTACACTAACCTGAAAAGTCCTAGACAGATGCAATTATTCAATTCTTGATGCAATTTTTCGTTCTCACGTGATTTATGTAGCAGAGTACCGGGTTTCGAAGTCTATTTTCATTCGGATTAGAGTGTTAGGCTTAGTCCGAAACCTAATGCATCCTGTAGTTTAGGCTCGTTTTACCCCCTTTCCGAGCTAGTGGTAGATTCAGTAATTGACTATCATAAGTGTGAACATTAGACCTATATGAATGATTCGATTTTGATTTCGCTACTTCTATTTCAGACTTTTAAGCTTTTTATTTAAGGTGGTTAAATTCTTTCGTGGTTATTGTCTATTGTATAAGACTTGAAATGAAAAAGAAAGTAGACAAAACAATAAAACTTTAGATCTATGACAATGTTACGGAGGTAATGAATATGTTAGATGGAATCACATTGCGTCACAAAAAAACATCATAATTTGAAAGCTTATTTCTTCTGTTTTGCTTCATTTGCCTTTATTAAACCTGCCGCAGACGTTTTCCGCCCACTCTTGTTTTATTTAAAAACGCTCTAAATTAATGCTTGTTAAAGTACTTACAATTACGGAATTGAATATGTATAAGCTTAAACTGTAAGTAATCTAATTTCAGTTTTTTTTAATAAAAAATTATACCTATACAAATAGACGTTTTTATTATCAAATATAAAATATTACATATTGGGTCGGAGAAAAAGTCTTTTCGCATTATAGTATGTATGAACTTGTAATAAAATATCTTTGGCTTCAAGAATCACAAATGAGTACACGGTTCATTAGGTTTCTTTCAGTGAGCTCGTGAGGTACCCAAATATCGAGCTTTTTTGTGTAGAGAAAAGATTTTATTACAAGTTCATACATACTATAATGCGAAAAGACTTTTTCCCCGACTTAATATTAATGCATTTAAACAAGCAAGCAGTATTATACTCGATCATTTATTATGCCTGTCCCTATTTTCCCGTACAATTGCTCACTACATTATTATGCTTGTACTTTTTACACCGCGACAGATAATCTCAAGTCGGGGCGACACAAAGGCCTTGTCTGACCCCCACTCGGCCTGTACAATGTACCTTACAAACCCAATACATTCAATTTTTTCAAATCTTTAGGGTCGTTTCTTGGTCAAATCACCCTGAATATTTGCCGTCTCACTTCAAAGTTTAACTGACAACTGTCTTAAAGCACCCGATTTTCTTTACAATTACTTTTAGACTAATTTCCTAGTTCAGTTTTTTCCAGTATCTAACGCTCGAATCGTTTAAATTTTAACCTGAGATAGCAAAATACTATGTGATTATGCTGACTGCAAGCGAATTCGTCCGCGTGGAGCTATCCCGAGTTAAAAATGTCATCTAACAACTCAAATTACAAATCTATCATCACAAACTTTATAATTTACAATGTCAACATATACAGCAAATATAATTTGACATTAGTTTCCATACCTTTAAAGAAAGCAACTTTATCTAGCAGATACGTTATCTGGTACTTATCCATAACCTGCGAACTTGGTCCTAAGTAGGAAGGATTGATATATAATTAAAAATCGTAATAAACTACAGTCGCAATAACAAAGAAAATGAGCCATTGCCGTGCATTTTTATATAAAACAGCTGGCTTTTGTTCAGCGTATACTTACTAGTCCTTCCATCGATAATCCTTAACGTTCCTATAAGTCTCATATTGCTATAAACTCTTTGTACGGTATCAAACAAAGAAAGATTTTCATTTGTAATAGTAATACGTTGTTATCGCTTTATTTTAGCTTGGCATTCTCCTATACGGAATCTTTGTACAGATTAATGGGCCATTTTGTGGTAGTGATTTTAATTTCTAATTGTAACTTTGATTCAGAAGCGGTACTAGACCAGCTAAAGCGTCCTCAATCGAAAGGTCGTGGGTTCGTAATCCATCCATTTTACTAGCTACATGAAGCCGTTTTTAACAGGAGCCTTTTATTTTATATGGGAGAGTTAACATTATTAGGTGATAAATAAATGGTCGGAAGAAAACATTTTTTAGTAATGTGACCTGTTTTTTTCTTTCAGATAAATATTTGCATGTAATACGTTTAACAACAAGACTCTAACAAAAAAAAAACATAGAACATAACGAACCTGTTTCCCGCTTTTCACTCCGGTATTTCATTATAAAAAGACTTCCAGACATGCAACAAGTCATCCGTTTTCTTTGACAAAAAGAATGCACCTTCAGAAATAATCCTTTGTTGAACCTGCAAGTATTTTAGTCTGAAAAGCCGGTGTGTACGGGCTCAACAAATCGTTAGCATAGTTTGGAAGCGACACCCGGCGATGCGAGCAAGCGAGCTATGTGCAAGTGTACACGGTTGGCATCCACTCAAGTTTCCATTGTGTAAGTTGCCTGTGCATCTTGCAACTTGCATGCACACACAATGGAAACTCGCCTTTATTTTGAGACGACGGAGCAGGCAGCGACTTTGAAGCGGATTATCGGGAATCTCATACGCCGACGGTACCTGCTATGTACGTTCATACGTTCACAACTACATACTCTCTGTACCACACATCTGTTATATAGAACGTGGCCGACAGCTCGTTTCCCGGTAGTACATAAACCTGAGTATTGATTTTTACATTTTACATAGATACCTATATATTTACAATCGTATGAACTGTCCGTAAAACGATGAGCTTCGAAACTGTTTCATTTTTCAGTTCCATTTACGTCACGTCTATATTTCAATGTTTTTGCGAGGATAAAAGCCACTTATTATATCACTCGCCGGCTTTAGCTCGTAAATACAGATACAGTGCTCGGCTATACTTTTTACTTTGTGATACATTCTATTTGAAGTGTTTTGATTCAAATGTTATTTTTCTTTTGTTAACACCTAATTACATTCTTAGAGAGAACGTACATTGAAGCTCCTTGCGTTACCTAAGACGTTTATGTAAACAAGTTATGTACTGGAATAATTACCGATCCGAAACTAACTAACACGAACATCAAACAATAGAGGCTCGGAGGACATTGATTACGCCTGTTAGACCGTTAGACGTATCTATTGTTTTGTTTACGTTCGAGGCGATCTGGAGCTTAATTACACGTCGTCGGCACCTTGAGACGAGGCACGTAGTAGTGGCTCAGGTGAACGCGGCAGATGCGTCGCAGCTGCCGGCCGGGCTGGTCCACTCGCCCCCGCGCGCCACCCTCACCCCCGCGGCCCGCGCAATCGCGGCTAACAGTTTTATTTCCCCGAATAAACTTTATCAAACAAAGCGTGCGTGCCCCGCGCGCCCTGCATCTGCTCGCCCAGCTGTTCCCGCTGCAGCTGGCGTCGCCGTCCCGCTCGCACGCGCGCGCATCCCTCTCGCGTGACAAGGATAGAGTCGCCGGTGTAATCGCGGAGCCCTTCAATTCCCTGTGCATAGCCCATTCGCAGTTTGCATCCCGATGCCGGCGGGTAAACTGATAATGACTTCCAAGCGCAAGCGTGACGACAACGCTGACCGACGCGTGAAGCGTCAACGCATTCGCAAGCGTTCGAGGAGCGAGCCGCTAATGAATGATTCGGAGAATTCTGAGAAGAGGCAGGCGCTGAAACGTCTTTTCGGCCGCATTTGTTCCGTGGAGTTTGAAAACACTCTGCCGTTCAGTGTCAACCAGACTCCGGACGACGACAACGAGTACTTCCGCTACAGGAACGAGGACGACGAGAACGACGACCCTCTGCTGGATTCAGTGCCGGTGGACATGGACCCGGAGCAGCTCGGCTTCCTGGTGTGCGCTCAGGAGACTCTTCGCTTCCTGCACATGCGTGGGATCCCGGTGCAGCACCCGGTGTTCGCTCGTCTGCGCTCGCGCCTGCTGCAGGGGATCGGGGAGCTGGCGACCGCCTGAGTGTTGCTGGGCCCGGAGCCCCCAAGAACAAGAAACTAAACCCTCACTCTGTCCCTGCTCTTCGTTTCGGACACCTTCACCCAGTGTTAGTTTGAACCTGTGCATTCGCGAAGTTTTCTATTCGGTGTTGTTTCTATCTTTCTGTACCGGGCTCTGGTGTGTGTAAGGCTAAAGACACTTAATACATTCTACGTTTTAAAGCAACAGGTGGCCCGTCAGGGAGTCTAGTCATAATTTCTAGTCAAAGTTTACGGATTATATTTGTTAAGCAAATTATTCTATCGATGTATGTAACGATTAAATAAAATCGTCCAATTATCAATGTGTTGTGCTTTATTTGTGGCCCCTTTTTGTTTTCTTTTGTTGAATATTTAAAGATATTATTTCTAAAAAATTCAAGTAAGTATTTTAATAGATTCGATTCTAATAAGATCTTTTCTAGTTTTTGTAACGCTAAAGTATACTAGTTTACAATTTCTACAATTAAATAATTCATAAACATTGGCTGTAATTTCTTAAAAGCAGTTTCTGATACAAATAAAATAAAACACTTAATAGAACATTAAAATAATTGGCTTGCGATTGATTCCCTCAGGAAAAGCTTAAGTTGACGTGGACCCGTTAACTAAGCTTCCCCTTTTGCTTCTTTCATTGCAATCTAACGCAAGAGCGAGCTCATATATTGAAACTAAAGGCACGAATAAGTAGATATTGAAAGTTTACTGTAAATTGCAATGCATATACTCTTATCACTTGAATAAAATGAGAATACAGCTTTAGTTAAATATTAGACGGATATATAAAGTTTAAGGACTTATATTGGTTAGTATATGCAAATAACAATAGTAAGGAGTTAGGCAGTAGGCAGTTAGGTAAGGTGACACTTTAGATAGAGAAATAAAACAAAGAAATCAGAATTATTCTACTACAGATATTCGACATACAGTCTTTGGTCTTTGTATTTAACAAAAGCAAAGGAGGAAAATTTTCGTTAACAAACCATACAATAAAACGATATTATGTTTCCATCACAATTATTAAATTAAAGTAAGTATAAAGAAAACTTAAGTAGAGTGTAATAGAGTCCAATCAGATACTTTATCAATCCTGAAATCCAGTTTTAACAGATTCTCTTATTATCAAAGTACGGTACAAGTATTAGCAATATTTGATTTGATAAAACACAATATCAAATATAAGTTCTGGATTCATAGTTATATAGACGTCATCTTTGGTTGCAAAATACTTCTTATTATTGAGAATTACTCTTTTATAAATAAAAAATAGTTATTTATGTCAAAACAAATAAAATGTCAGTTTCATTTCATAGGAAGTACTCGTAAGATCTTATCATATTTTAAAGTACCAGTCTTTGTTAAATCTAAATATTTATAACTCATAAATGACTGACTCACTGGCCGGATCGTACTGAAATTCGGCAAGCAGGTAGATATTATGACGTAGGCATACGTTAAAGAAAGGATTTTGATCAATTCTACCCTTTAAGGGATAAAATGGGTGATGAAAGTCTATAAAAATTCTGGACTAAGTCAGAAAACACGCCGAAATCGCGGGCATAAGCTTATACACCTATAATATCAATCAAAAAGGAATATTTCCTGGTTCTAGTTACAGTAGCAAGTACTAAGAACTAATCATACTCGTAACAGAGTTCTCATTACTCAAAGTTCGTAGCTTTGAGAGGCAACGGTGTATTAAGTGTTCTTACTTGTTAGTCGGGCTCTCAAACTTTGTCAATACTTCCTTGCAAGCTGTACTTATGCAACTCAAGTTTTATAAAAGGTTATATTTAGATTCAAAATTATACATTTTAGAAGGAAATATATACATTTACCAATAGTGGTTTAGGGATAAAGTTATTTCATGTGCCTCAGTATTTCTTTAAATTTCATAGATTTTCATGGATTTGTAGTTTTTTCATTCAGTCATTTAAAGTTTCAAGTCTTGTAAATTTAAGTAATTTTGAATTCATACTCATATTCAAAATATCTTTTATTTCGTAACTTCATACAAAATATTTGTAATAGATTTTTTTTGTGTCCATCGATAATAATAATGTCATTATCAGTTAGGTCTCTCTTCGGAATGAAATTTGAGAAACATTATTGTTCGTTGACTCTATCATTTACTTAGTTTTAGACATACAGAGGGCATGCAGTATCGTCACAGCTCGGAAGAAATTTCTGTTTGAATAAGACAGGGTAAGAAATACATGAAATAGCTAATATTTTTTTGCGTTGAACTGAAACTGACCAATCTTACTTGTTTGTTAGTGCAATCTATGTTGTATTGTAGTTTTAAAATGTGTTAGTAACATTTAAAGAACGAAAGAATTAATTGAGTAGGTATCTACACCTTATATTTATGATCAGAAATGGTTTGGATAGATACATCTGACAACTTATTCTCACATCTTATATTTTAAAGTAAACCCTTATGTTGCAATTCTGTTATACCTATGAGTTATAGAGTTGGGACGCCGTCGGCGTTCACGGGAAATATGATATGCAACCTTATTAGTAAGGGCGACCCCGATATAGGTACTTAAATAAATTGATAGATGACTCTAATGCTTGACCTTTCGTGATCACTCTATATTATCAAACAAACGTGTCGCCTTTTATAATCGAAGGTGTATGCAGAGGTGTATCAAGTACACCCACGTTTATCCATTAACAATATCAGTTCCATGGAAAAGACTCAATTTGTGCAGTGGTCTAGTAAATAATGTCAAGCGAAAGCGCGAAAAAGACGTAACATTATTACGTATCGTTAATTTACTAATCATTCTACAGATTTAAAAAATAATAATAACACTGCACTTTCCTCCAGCTTTGTTTAAAAATTATAAAACGTATTGTACTATGTTTGGAGAAAATGTTAATAAAACTATTGTCTTACGTTATATTTCATTAACATGTGAAATTGTACATACACGCGAACATTCACGTGCCAGACATAAGTGTGAAAAATTAAGTAATTCTAAATATAACCGGAAAATCGTAATTCACGTCGCCAACGTTTCATACATGAAAATAGTATCTCCGAAACATTCCGCTCATTAGAAACCTTCAAATAAATTTTATTACAAAACATACATTTGTATAAAGCCGGCTATTCACTTAATGAATAGTTGGGAAACAGCTGAGCGAACGTAATGAATACCTCATATACCTATATATTTTCCTTCAGTGTACATCCCCCTTATTCAAATCTCCGCTACTAATTAAAGCACGTGTTTCTTTAAGACAAGTTTTTCTTAGAATAATTTGCAAGTTTATATGAATATGGAAGAATCTAAAGGACCTTGTTGAGGACCGTAATACAGGTATATTTCTACAGGACTTTGACATGAGCATATTTTAATAGAATAAAGTTAGTTTGGAAATGAAAAAAGAATGACATTTTAACAAAGTTCTTATCGATAATGTCCTTAAATAATATAGGTGTTTGGTAACAGTAGCTAGGTGGAATTAAGAAGCAAAAGAAGGTTTCAGAAATCATAGGGACTGGCGTTAACTCTGCATAAAATGAGTAACAAACAAGATTATTTTTGAAAGAAAAACTAAATAATAAATACTACTGTTTTCCGCAGGAATAGATTACAAACGCTTACTATTCTATAGTAACGTATGAAATCGCGCTACTAATCTTAGATTGGGGTTAAATAAAGGCGAGTCCAGTCCGCTTTAATACCAACTAAGAACACAATCCACCTTCACGAAATATTCAGACTAACAACGAAAGTGTATTAACAAAATAATCCTAGCATTACATTCAGAACAGTTTCTACCTAAAATGGAAGATTTCCTGAGCTTTAATTCCCTCTAACCTGATTCGTACGATGGCTAATAGACAAAACAAATAACATTCGAGAGAGGTAACTAAAGCCAGACATAACATTTCAGTTGGACCGAATAAGCCTTAAATTAGACAATACGTGTGCTTTATGTCTATATTTTCGGCCTGTAATTTCTAGTTTTATAAAGGTGTTGTTTTACGAATGATGTGAAAACTTAGTAGTTTTAGCAACGGTTTTTCTGCGGCTTTTCTGGTGAAATTATACGAGTAACAGTTGTTTTCAAATGTCTTGCTGACACTTTATCTATCGGATAGTTTATCCGACACTTATCCATTACTCGTGAAAGAGGCTCTTACAGATCTCTTCATTCATTAATTACTCAGAAAATAAATGTTTCAAATTGTTGTGTGTACGGTAACTTAAAACTTTGAAACCCGTGAAAACTATTGGAAAATTCGTCAAAATAGGCAGTGTTTTAGACTTCTGTAGGCTTAAATCCAGTCCGTCTGTCCGTCTCTTGTTACACTTTTACAGCTCATCTACGGAAACCAAAATAAGTTAAAGGCCCAGGGCCGAACACAGGTCACTTTCTTTCTCAATTAACACGCGAGTGCAGCCGTGTGGCTTAACTCGTTCAATATTATTATTCTAGCAAAGATGAAAACACTCAAATATCATTACCTTACCTGCTCGTTACACAATAATCTCTATGGTGCACAAAGCCGGTGTCCTATCCGAGCTCGTTCGTTTTTCCCGTCATTCCGAATCCCATGGGATTTTTGAAAATCTCTCTGTATTCCAACCAGTTTTATGATTCCGTACTAATTATGTTGAGTAGTTGCCGTGCATTGACCGCAGGGTAAAACTGTGTTTTGTGATAACGATGGTTTTATGCAATACTAGCTGACCTGGCAAACGATGTTTTGCCATGTAAGGTTTTTTTCAAATGTTTACGGTGGACAACTCGTATCACCAAGGGGTATGAAACATAGATGTTGGCCGATTCTCAGACCTACGCACCTAAGATTTGAAAACCCACTTGTTTTTAAGGCGTAGTAGTGAGGACATTTCAAATAGATACTTATTAGGTCGGGGAAAAAGTCTTTTCGAATTATAGTATGTATGAACTTGTAATAAAATCTCTTTGGCTTCAAGAATCACAAATGAGTACACGGTTCATTAGGTTTTTCAGTGAGCTCGAGAGGTACCCAAATATCGAGCTTTGTTTATAGAGAAAAGATTTTATACATACTATAATGAGAAAAGACTTTTTCCCCGACCTAATACTTGTAAAAAGCTAATTCTGAATTTGGTCATATAACCTAAACATTTCTTTCTAAGCATATTATCTCGATATGTAAGGGTATTTCCTACAAGCAGCAGTGAATCTAATTTAAATCGCATTTATCCCAGCGGATATAAAATCTCGCTGCATCTGCTGTAGGTATAAGATCTAGTAGATGTTTATCAAAAGCACGGTCGGGAGAGCTCGAGCGTCGTCGGTAGTTCCGGGGAAATTTTCCCGATAACCGGGGCGAAACCTGACCAGTTTACTTAGAGATTGAAGATTAAACTTCGAGTTGATGCAGAAGTACGGTTCTGAGTAAAACGTGGTATTAGAATAATCTTTATTGCTGTTGGTTCTTGCTTCTTCTTTTGTTTAGAAATGGATTTGAGATTAAGACTTCTTTGAAAATAGAAAACTTTTCCTTTCTTTTTGAAACCATCTCATCCGACTTGAGTTCATTCATTTGACGCATGCAATGTAAGTTGCCGAAACTAAAATAACGCAAAGTAGGACACCAACCCTTAATTATTATAAGAATGATGCTGTTAAAGAGAAACAAAATAAACGACAGGTATGATGTACATATGCTTAGTCTCTGCTTAGTCTGCTTAGTCTCTGTTTAGCTTAGTTTAGTTTCTTTAGCCAAGTAAGTAGCTAAAAAAATAAAAAAAACAGACTCGATAATCTCTGAGGTATTCTAAGCAATAAAAACCTCTTCACATACGCTCAAACGCTTCCATAATAATACACAACAAGGCAGTAACGCAAGAAAATATGATTGAGTACACGTCTCAACAGTATTAAGTCTAAGTGCATCTATTTTACTCGAGCCAGCGGCAAAATGTTGGCGGGAATATTTCGCTCGAAGAAGCGGAGTAAGGCGTGCGAATTGTACCCAAGTAGGAAGAGATAGATAGAAATATTTGATTAATTAGAGTAGCCGCTGTGTTACAAGATTTGTATTATATTATTATGTAAGCGAAAGTATGTTTATTTGTAATTGTATGTTTGTCACTCCGTTACGCGAAAACTACTAAACGGATTTTCGTGAAATTTGCTACACGTATACTTTTTAACTTAGAAACTTCTTACCTTGGAAAATCTATTTAAGCGGAAGAAGTCGTGGACCGGACGTGGGTCGACATTAATGAAGTTATCTAAAGATGATAACTTTGACCAGCGTGATTCTATGTATTACTAAGAGAATACTGAATATACTTTAAATTTTACTCTCTTATAACTCTTTATGATTTCTAATTGCCAATTTTATTTAAATATCTCTCTTCGTTCCATCTTTATGAATTCTTTTCCTTATTGTGTGTACTTTCGATTTATCTCCATAGCAACTAAGTCTCGTCTTTGTACCATCACTTCTTTATTAGCATGTATTTGTATGAATATTTTCTATAAGTACTTATTATATCTAATAACGAAAGCGTCAATTCCTAATTTAATCGTTCCGTCGTAATTCTATGAAGTTCTTTGTGAGAGCTGTCTCAACTGATTTCTAAGAAACTTACCTGTGAGGCTTCGAATCGATTTCCCAGCGTCTAGCATTTTTAGATACTCGCACTTAAATGTCAAGAGGTTTCCTTGACAACGTCTTTACTTGTTGGATGCTGAGGGTATTGATAGAACGTGGTATTGTACGATTTATTACTTTGTTGCTATCGCTACTTTAATATGTCTTTCTTACTTTTAAAAGCTTTGAAAGGCTTTTGCTAGGATTTAATAATTAAATTATTAAGTCCGTTTTGGCCGAAATGTTTGTAGGAAGTTTAAATAAGGGAGGATAAGATTATTAATGCTAATCAATAAAATATAGTTTTTTTTTTTATTTGAACCAAAATCTGAATTTGTTGGCAATGAGGTTGCATAAATATGTTTTAAATAATTCATTTCAATCTCAACACACACAGGTACCATACATACCTGTGTCTTGCTTGCAGTACGAAATTGTCGGCTAAGTTCATTGAACTTATAAAATATAATCTCAATAGGTCTTTTCCCCGGTATTTATATTTATAGTACTAAGTTATTTAATACCAAAACACAACAGACAAAATTAAACCCGCACTGAAGTACATCTGAAACTAATTTCAGCATATTTAGCGAGCGTTCAGCATCCTGCAATTTAGAATATGAGCTGTTTTCCTGGAACTCTCCAGAATTTTCCGATAGCTGCGGCTCACGGTTGCCTAGCAACGGTTTAGCTCACTTCTGTAAAACACCGATGATGATATTTTTAGCCTGCCGTATCTAGTGGTAAAGCAACATTCTAATAAATTTTACGTTCAGATAAATTTTTCGACTATTTGAGATTCTTATAGCACACGAAACATACTTGCGAAAATACATAACATTCCAGACTTCTTCACTGTCAACGACTTTATAACTTACTTCATGAAAGGTTCTAAGTTTTACTATACAGTAATACAATTTTACGTGTTCGCCGATTTTCTTCCCCGTGTACCGATATTCCTATTTTTTATACTCTTAGTTGGCATCAAACCATCATCCCTTGGTACTGTGTACTGTGAATTAGTATTTAGACCTATTTACTAGCTACGGTAACCTTAGTGTAGTACCACATATCAATGACATTGATTTTGAAATTACTACCACACTTTAAATTACCTAAGCTTAGTCACATACTTAAGTCTACAAAGTCTTAAGTTATCTCAATGATTTGTTAAAAGATTAAATTTTCACGTTTTTAACTTTAACTATTACACTCCTCTTTGTTCTAATTCAGTATACACATAAATATAAACGTCCAAACGAGAATCACCCGCGGACAAAACCCGTGGTACAAATAAAACATGAAATGCGGCAATCAATGCTGATTTTAATTACAGTGTATATCAAATTTAATTACTGTTGTTACAATTTATTTCATTGTTAATGGATGTGTTGTTTAGTTATCAATGTGCCGATTGATTTATACTGATCGTAGTTTGATGTTGAGATAGATATTTATTGCCGTAGTATTGTCATATTGGTTTTATAGCGTATTTATAAAATAATGAATTGATGTAATAATAGTATATGAAAGTTTAAATACCTAAAAGTATTAAAATACTTTTTAACTGCATACCAACTTATATACTACACATTATTATGAGCTCATCCGTAAATCATATCACAACATTGTGGTCATTGATTGATGAACGCGATTTTATTACAATTTGCATTTAAGTATGTGAGTTAAAACCCTTTCAAACAAATCCCACAGATCTTATTTCATGGTCACGGGTGGTGAATTAATTTAGATGCAAAGAGGAGTAAGTCCGTTCTGTACCAACTAAAATAGAATGCGTTATGTTTACAATTTTTATTTAGTCCCGCTGACCCTCAACAGAAGCCCGATTTTCTACTACGATAGAATATCGACCACCGGCTAACTATCGAAAAATGTTGTATGAAAATCTGATCAGCGCCTCTAGAGGAAGTCCTAGAAACTATTTTTGTAGTACATTTTAAATATCAAACTCGGTACTCAATAGTTCTGATTATTAACATCAATGAATTAAGGATTTGTTCCATATTGGATATTTAAAAAAATAAACTTGTGCTTATTTCATTTATTGATGAATGAAAAATTAATTCTTATTAAAGGTGTTGAGTATTTTATAAGACTTATAAAATTAAAGGGTAGGTAAATAGCTTACAAAATAAATACATCTATATTAATCTCAAGATATTTGGTTCAGTTACAGATCTGCTAATTGCACTTGTAATAAAATAATATTAAACATCTATAAAATTTCTTATTTGCTAGATTTTTGGTTACAATGTTTGACTAAAATAAATTTATATTATGCAAAGAATTAAAACTACATCTGATTTAAGACATCATTCACAACATTATGAATCTCCTCA
This sequence comes from Anticarsia gemmatalis, assembly GCF_050436995.1. Taxonomy (NCBI): domain Eukaryota; kingdom Metazoa; phylum Arthropoda; class Insecta; order Lepidoptera; family Erebidae; genus Anticarsia; species Anticarsia gemmatalis. The sequence goes on from NC_134760.1 coordinate 8,775,185, forward strand.
AAGTAACTGGAACTTTCCAAATGAAGACTGCAAACTGCAACCGCAAACTACAAACTGCACAATTTTATATGAAGGTTAATAAGTAAACGTGATCAATTACAATCACATAATTCAATACTGTTGCTTGCATAAACAATACTATTACGCTTGCGGTTTGCAGTTAGCAGTTCGCAGTCCGTAGATATTTAAGTTACATAGACATTTATTTTTTTAATTGAAATATATGTGGCTTTGTTTATCTATCATGTACTTAATCAAACTTCACAAAGTAAATATAAAAAACCAATAACACTTTACCTGACCTGGAAGCCAAAACCGATAATACGCAATCTATATTCGAGCTTCAATCAAATACAACTCAAGTTAAATTACATTACTGTAGCCGTCAGTTCACATTCATACAACTGGGAACAACGGTTTTTTTCCATACTTTTTAATCTCATTCCGATAACTACTTTTGAAATTAACTTTTCTTTAATGTATTGCTTTAGAATAGTGACCTTCTAATTGTTGACGAATTAGTTTTAATCGTTTAAACGATTTGAGGAGAAAAATGTCTATTATATACCTTTTCATCTGCAACATGTTACAATTTTCAAATTATAACATTTTCAATTACTTACATATTAATTGTACATTTGAATTATAATAAAAAGAACATGTTGTCTAATTTGTCACTCTTGAGTTTTGTGTTTGGTTTAAAAAATGCGGTCTAATTTCGTTACATTGTAACGATTACTCTTTACGATAATATTTATGCTATTAAAGAGACTACAGTACAAGTGTACCGGTGAAATTATAAACAATTGCCCAATTAGAAGGTCCACGTGTAGAATTCTGTCAACAATTAGGTAAACAGTACAGTAATAAATATTAGGTCGGGGGGAAAATCTTTTCGCATTATAGTATGTATGAACTTAAAATCTCTTTGGCTTCAAGAATCACAAATGAGTACACAGCTCATTAGGTTTCTTTCAGTGAGCTCGTGAGGTACCCAAATATCAAGCTTTTTTGTGTAGAAAAAAGATTTTATTACAAGTTCATACATAATTGCGAAATGACTTTTTCCTCGACCTAATATTATCATTATAATTGACCCGATACAATTTATTTTGTAGACAAGATTTGTCATACAATTTGAAGTTATTAAGTTACTTCACGAAGATTTATGGCAACATCTGCACATCATAAACTACAATATACTATTCCGTCGTAGATCTATATCTTATATCAGAGCCTCTATAAGCGTATTCCTTAAGCATTCTGATTTGTTCTTCCGTGAATGCTTCAGTCAGGCTTCCTTTATGCAGTAGCAAGCTCAGTAAGGCTTTGTGGTATTCATGGGCTGAGATCTTCGCTGGTTTCAAGACGTGCCCTTTGACAGCAACGTTGTCCGTATCGGGTATCATTCTGCAATCAATAACGGGCACTGTGTTTGGTAAACGTAGGTGGAAGGAAGATAATAAATTAATATGTACGATGCTAGCTTGCTTCGGGTCACTAACTAAGATGGAAAAGTTTGCTGATTGTATGTTCGTTGCAGGAGACTTTAAGTAGCGTTTCGGGTAGGGCTGTTAATTGATTACTGAAAGTGTCTTTTTTTTTAATTGTCATCCGATGGAGTCCAATATTGTATTAAAACTGTAGTGTTAATTGTATTTTTATTGTCATTGGAATACTTTAGTATGTAACACCCTAAGTTTTTAATATTTTTTTATTATAGTCAAGTAATATGCGGGCGCATACAAAAAGCATTTACAATTACACCAATCTAAATATTAATAAAGCTAACGGTAGAGATATACTTTATAAAAAGGTAGCTTACATTTTAAGGAATCTTTAAAATATTTTATTATGATAGAAGGTATCTAAACACTTTTAAAAATCATCGATTTCGTACTACACAATATACATTTAGGTAGAAACTATATTGGCTAAGGACAAATAGTACTTCGGTTAACTATAGCACCCGAGGGAAATCTATGTCTTAGCAAGGTGAGACTTCCCTGCGTGCTAGGTGTAGCTTAATCGGATTTCAGCCATGCATTCATATTGCTGAAGATATAGCTGTACTGTGTACAGAGAGGCTGTGATTGAGAGATTAAAACCGTTTGCTTTTAACACCATGAGTGTATCTTTATTAAGCTTTGCTTTTTGTTTTCAAGACCTTGTAATTATTTATATTCTATGTAAGGATTTGTTGTAGATACATATATTTACTTTATTACTTTATAGTTGTATTGTGTTATGTTAAAGTCGGTACACTGTTACCATAGTTATGTATTTTTACTCGTCAAAATCGTTTGTTTGCTGGTTACTTGTTTATTTATCAAGCATTAGTTTTATTATAGACAAAACTTTAAGTCCTGAATAGAAATGTATTTTTAAAATTCCATAATTTATTAATTACAACTAATTACTATTTACAAATTCATAACAATCCTTGTCTGCAAGGATTTTCTAAGAACAAAATAAAAAGCAAATCCTTAAACCTAACACAATACAAAAGTAAATATTTAATGAAAAAGAATCTGCTAATAGAACTTGTTCAGGGAGATTTACAAAGCATTTTCCACTATCCTTTGTTTCCAGTGCAACTACAACAGAAATAATTACTTCGGGATATTCCCCGTTGGTTAAATCAAGTTAAATAAAGCTCTAGCATCGTTCAAAGCTTCGCCCGTTCGTTCGGTAAGTAGTTTTATGTGTAAGAGATAATTTTTCGTTCACAACCCGCCGGATGTTGCCGGTTTTAAAGGGAAGTTCGAAATTTCATGTTTGTACTTTCATAATACTAGCGTCCGACGCGAATTTCAACTTTAAAACTATCACTATAAAGTTCGCTTTTGCATAATAGTATTAGTCAACTGAAATCAATAGTCATATGACATAATAAAGGAGCACTCGAAACTAAAATTCCAATAACTCAATGGAAACGAAAACAACGCTGATTTGAAACTGGATTGTATGGACAGCGGACGTGTTTCCTCAACGAAATATCAGCTGTTGATCGAACCACCACATGTCACTAACACACAATGACTCACTTGTTATAGGACTCCGAAGAAAAAACAAGCACCTTGCTGCACCGGCGCCCCTCGGCGATGTCTTGCGCAAACCTTACGATTACACCTTTGAAATTACGGAAAAAAACACACACACACTACACGGAGCTTTCAATCGCACACGAACTGTCGACAAAATGCCGGGGAAAGACCGCCAGAGTCATTCAAGACCACCTTTTTTTTCGAACCATCGAATATCGACTTTTCGTTCGAAATCCGGCTTTTGTGTACGGATTTATGGTTCATTTTAGCTCGGCGGGGTGTATTTAGGGGTGCATCTGCTAGCCGGCTGGCCCCATTTGTGTGATTTACCCCGACATGTGGCGAGCCGGCCCGATCCGCTCTAAACTGGTATGAAACGTACTCCGGTTTAAAAAATGAATGATAACGCAACGAATTTCACAACAGGGTTTACGGTAGCATTTTTGAAGTTCATTCTTTGCGGATTTGTGATAGATTCGTAAATTGCTTTCATTTCTTTTGTCGTTTTACTATAGGAATTGTAGTTTTGCGATTTTAGATCAATGTCGGTAATAGTTTGTGTTCAATTACAATACCGCCTGTCTTTTATTTTTGAATTCCTGCATCTATTTTCTTTGTTTTTGTGTTGGATGGTAAGTCCGCTTTTATCAGTCTTGTAGTTCATCCATGAAAACGAACATTCCCTCTGTGGCAGTCTTTGAATGCAAAACGGATACTGGCTGCATTCAGTTTGACTGGAAACCGACACCAATTTGTATGAGCTTTACTACTCCAGAGGGAATGGAAGATAAAGATGTAGTTTTGTCTCTTTTATCCTCTAGTGTTTAATCGTGTTGTCTCTTTCCAATACATTTTACTTAAATTTGACATTCTGATGACATTGTACAATTTTATTGCCGCAAACAGAGCATTTCAAAGAAGTTTGCCGGTGTCTCTGTCATTATTGCGTTAGAAACGTTCTTATTTGTTAGTACTTAAGGTTATATTATATTTAATAGTATTGTATAGTATTAATAGTAATTGAGAGGTAAATACTTCTGAAACGCGTAATTTGTGCATTGACGTTGACTGTTATATTTGCAATTAGATAGTGACTAATTTTATCTTTTCGAGTTAACAGAAGAATTCTGTGAATACCGAAATAAAGTTAGCGTGACTATTTCAAACACAAATATTTTTCTTGACAGTATAATATTATTATGCTTAAAATTGAGTAATGCTCCTTTTAGTTATTTATAGTTTTGTTTTTTTAAATTGAATACGTACAGGGCAAAGGTTTCTTAGAATTTAAGACAGAGAAAGAAATATTTATTTTTAGAATTCATCATGCATCAACTTTTGCAGCCGTAATTATTTGAGTTTAAATAATTAACAAGAGTTAATCCTTCCTTAGAAAACCTATAAAACCATTATGAGCATACAGTGTGACCACAGACCATATACAAAAGGTATCATCATAAATCACAAAAAAAGTTCTGTTGATAAACGCATCTAGTGCATATGAAAAGGACTGACGTATTTATATAGTATCGTTTTTTTTATTTAAAACTTACAAAATTTTGACATTTGTGCGATACGACTTCGATACTATCGAACATAAAATTTAAAAACATTGGCACGTGGTCAATTCTCGTAGCAAGCGATTATTTCGTCAGTGAATGATTTATTTCCACCCTTTCATTGTCAGGGTCACCCCAACCCTTTCTCTACACAGATGAGGGTGACTCATCGTCCAGTTTGTTTGAATCGATTCTACGTATGAATGGGAACTTTCGACTCGTAATTTTGTTTGAAAGATGATTTATTATTATTGTAGTTGTTTATTTTTCTTTGTAATAACACGCGTCTTATATTTTATGTACAGTGTCACTAGTCAGTAGTACGTTCTAGTTTTCTTTGTTGTAAGGTTGGTTCCATGTAGTAGGTCATAGTAGTAGTGACTAACCGCGTATTTTAATACTAGTATGCTGTTTAAAGCGTTTCAATACAAATTAAAGTAATCGGAGAGAAATCAGATTCAGGAATCAAACCGGACATGTCGTAATCAATAGTGATATACACTATCCGCAGAGGCATATTATGCAAATATGTATTACGTGTGTAAAGAAAATCTACTACGTATTTTGCATTGTACCTCCCACTCAAGTGGTCGCAGGTTTGAACCCGAGGCAACACACCAATGACGTTTCAAAGTTATGTGTGTATTAGAAATAATTATCACATGCTCAACGGTGACGGAAAACGTCGCGAGGAAACCTAGGCTTGCATGCCTAAAATTTGTTTAATACATTTATTGAGGGCACGCAAAGTCCTCAACCCGCACTTGGCCAGCGTGATGGGCCCAAGGCCTAACCCCTCCCTAACTACAGGGGGAGACCCTTGCCCAGCAAGTGGGACATTAATAGGTTTTTATTTTTTATCAAAGCGGCTTCTTAACCACTGCGCTTATAAACAAACGAATCTTTCATTCAATTATGAAATGTATTGTAATAAAAATATACTTTAGTCTTGTCATCAAATTACGTTATCTAACTAATCGTAAGGGCTAATCACTTGCTCTATCTATGTATTGCTTCATATTGTCTGTTTATCTGTTACCTTTGTCTTTAGGGAGCGGTCTCTAAGTGTGGCCTTGGTCATGGATGGACTAAAGACCCACGGACAAGGTTGGTGTTTAATAATAGGATCTGGAAACTATCGCGAACACGCATTTTACTTTGAAATACCTGACGTTTCGGCGCAGGTTACACGGGGCGTTCTTGTAGCACAAATGAGAATATCTGCTTGTCTGACAGGTTCTCACGACTAAACCTTTCAACTGATTTAAATGAATTCAAGGATGGCATGTTTGTTTTTCAAAATTCCACAGTTAAGCGTGATGAAGGGATGAAGATATGAATGGGTGTCGAGTCGCATAAGTAATTATATTATTAGTTGAAAGATATTGTGTTAGTATAAAACTATAATGGCGAAACGCGAGTTGGGTATAACAGGCAAGATGTAGTGTATCTATGTGTGTTGAAAACTAGATACCTATTAGATCTTAGTATTTAACTAATACCAAATAGTAGTCAACTAATTGGTCAGTTATTAAGCGAGCTAGCAGATTATAACTTGGAACTATTAAAACTAAGGTGATTAACTTATTAGCTTCATTCGGTCTAAAACTAGAAGTCTCGAAGTTTCGATGCCGGGGAATAAGACGAAGTCCAATTAGATGGCCTTTAGTTTCAGCAGTTCGTAACGTGAATTTGAACCTTGTATTTCCAATTGAAGTTTTACTCGTCTGAACTTTATGATAGTTATTGGCTAGCTGATAGCTCAAAAATTGATCGCGATTTTATTCTTGTTTTAATTCAGGTATTAGGTATGTGCCTGTGTATGTTAGTACGTGGAGAATGAGTCTAATAACAGCAATTGCAACTGCTGCTGCAATCTTATTGGAAAATTCTTCTTCGACTAATGCCTCGCACCATATTCTCGTACTTGGTTAACGTGGACTAAACTTGTTTTGGGTTGAAACATTAATAACTCTTCTTCAAGAAATTAGTACGGTAAAACATAGGATGAAATTGCCGCTTGCGGTCGTAAGAAACGCCAAAACCATGTAAGAGCTTCGGGTGGCTTGAACGATTTTGACATGAGGTTGCCTAAAACGCGTATGGTACGAGTTTAAAGTACGAAAACTATACGTAATGAACGTCCATGAACGAAACAGTCCCGACCTTAAAGACTACACTAAATCTACGAAGAGACCTATGCTTTAAACTTAGGATAGAAACGGGCTTTAGTTTATATCCAAGCAACGCTAACAAGAAACGTACAAGTCCATCAGCCCCATATTCAATGTTCTTATATTTACTTAGTGAAAGTAAATCATGTGATTATATTTGGACCCACATGTGACCACCTTGAGGTACAGCGAGCATGTGACCAAAGTCTTGTGACTTGCGTCGTCATGTGATCTTACTGCCAGGTTTTTTTATTGTTATTTGATCTATGCGCTTCAGTTATTACGACTAAATACTATTGTACTATTTCAAAAAAGGAGACTTCCGTAATTTTATTTCTGTATTGGGAATTATATTTGTTACCTTTTACTTGACTTGGCAAAAACATAGGCAAAAACAAAATGCAATATTGTCTGCCTGTTTATCACAAAAGTGTTTATATCGTACGAGATTCAAATCTCAATTAACTATACAAGGACCGCTCTAACCATCCATGGAAGCTGTCACGAAGAGACTAGCAATAGAAGTACCAAGTCTTTAAACATTTTCGTATGAGGCAAAAAATAATAGTCCCTAAATAAAATAGATTTTGATTCAGCTAATCAAAGTGTATACCTAAATATAAGAATCGAGTCTCGGAGATCAAGCGAAGGTATTTTTAGTACGTATTTTTGTACCTACACTTAGTTATAAATAGATTTTATATTTAGCTAAAAGACAAGGAGGTTCATCGACCTATCACGACTCATAACAAAACTTTGTTTTTTTTCGACCCGAGTATCGCACTTTAGTTACAGTTGTAAAGAAGCCAGTCAAATGAAAGCAACACTTAGTTGACAGATTTTATTTAAACATATATCGCAATTTTAACAATTATTCTAAGCTATAACTAGACTTAAACCATAGAAATAAACGCATTTAACTTCATACGAACAGTATTGAGTCTAAATAATTTATTTTGTCGCGCAACAATCTCTGTGGTCTTCTAGCAGAATAAAGGAAGGTCTAATCCCCTGAGCCACCACTCCACCCAAAGGCGTGTTGGAAATTAAAATATCGTTTCTAAAATATAAAATAATGTCTATACGTGTCATCGTTAGGCAAGCTTTTCTCGGTACGTATTAGATGGTCTCCCATCCACAGAACAACCTCGGCAAGCGTAGCTTAACCTCAGAGATCCATCCGCGGCTGTTGGCAACTAAGCCACGAGCGTTGTCGTTTGTCGTCTATAAGTGTACCTACTCAAAAATCTGCATAATTAGATGTAGATAATTAACTAATTAAAATTTATTCTCGACATGTCTCATAGCCAAAATAAATAGGAAAACCCACATAGTTATTAAAACTAATGTTTTAATTAAAATCTGTTTACACTGTCTGTTTATGTTCTTAGTGTCCTCCACTTGTAGTGAGTCAGTCGGTCACTATTCTGCGTCGAGGTGACTCATATCACTAACTTGTAAACGGTAATACGTACAGGTACTAGCAAAAAAGTATTTAAACTGCCATATTGCTAAATCCAATATTACGTACTTACCTGATCGCCCGCGTGCATACTGTATACTATTTAAACACATGGGGATCCGTCTCTATAAATCCCATGTTTGATCCCGGATATTTAAGTATCAACAATTCTCCATGCTGCACTATTCGATTGGTTTAGCTATAAAAGCGCAACAGTCAAACAGACAGACTTTCGTATCAAATAATATTACTTCTACAGCATACTGAGATAAAAAATGTACTCCTTCATTTAACCATACCACAACTTTTGAAAAAACATATTGAAGCCATTATACCTAGCAAAATATAAACCAAATTGATTCTTCTATTTTACTAATAATAATAAATATCAAAATGTAACATTGGATGTATATTTTGACCCGTGACTGTACTACGACGGTAACACACTACTTGTTTACTAAACTTTGATCTTTTCTGTTTATAACTGGCAGAATGTTAGAACGCGAGACGCGGTGTGTTTTTTAAACCGGATGGGAAACCGGATTTAATAGGCTATAGTTAAAAATAGTTTATCACAAGTCTTGAGGGCATACAAAGTCCCCAACCCGCACTTGACCAGCGTTGTGGTCTCAAGGTCTCACCAATTGCAGTTACAAGCTTGGTTATGGCCGATAACAAAATTCGATCCTGATATCGCGTCTGACAGACTTAGCAGTCCAAAAATCTGCAACGAGTCTCGTGATATTCTAAAATATTATTTTCTTCAAAAAATTCAACAAAAAAAGCAGTAGTAAAAGCAAGAAAAAATACTCGTCAATATTTTTCCCCGATAGATCCACGACACAGCCGTAAAAAAACAAACGGAGGAAAACATGAAAAACACGAAACATTCAAAAACATTTTTCTTTTACATAACATGTATTCAATGTCATTGAAGTAACATCTAAACAGATAACAATTGTAATAATAACTTTTATTTGTTAAAGACTACAATTATCTTCGCTGTATTTGTTCAATCTAATCTTGCAGCAATTTATTACAATAAAACAATTAAAACATTACTTTATCACGTTATAAAGTATTATACTATAATAAATAATGATGATAAAAGCGTTAACTTCTTCGTAAGACTAATTCGTAATATTATAAGCAAACACATAATTATTACATAGGCTAAAAATACTTTATTTATCTCTCTGGCTTAGGTGTATAGGTATACCGGGCCGATTTCCAACCACTATCGACAGTCGAAAATCGGCTGTCCAAATCTTGTAAGAAAAACTGATCAGCGCTTACGTTAGTTGCAGCAACTTTTTTCTTTAACCCTTGGTTTCTGAGGTACATTTAGCGATAGTTTATCTATTCTATAGCGTTTTTTTATATGAGTTTAAACGCAGTTGAAGAGGTAAACTGCCACTGAATGTACTCAGAAACTGGGCATAAGTGTATTTAAATGGTTAAGCGCTCGCTAGTACCAACTGTTGATAATCGCTACTGAGTGCTAGTTTTCGTAATTAAATATAATCAAAATATAATACCGGTCTTTTACCGAAAATCGTCGCATACGCATCTATCTCATGTTGGTTACCTGTCATTATAAGGCTACTGCCCTCTAGTAGTACAATACCATACTTATCAAATACCAAAGAGTTTTTAAGTAAATTCGTCCCTCAGGATTGAACCCTGTTTACATAAACCCAAAAAATTCTGGCCGTCAAAATTATAATTAAAAAGTTAGCATAAATAAAGCCTTAAAAGTGACTTTTACTATCAAGATACAAGGAAATAAAATAATTGTTTACACCATTTAAGGCTGTATAACCTTGAATTTAAGACCGATATTGGCGTAAGATGTTATTGATAAGGTGGAGAATGACTCGGCCGCGACGACAATGGTCGCGTTGGTAAGGCATACGTTTACAAACTGAGTCGGACGACAGACGCGTACGCGCAAGCATAACAAACTCGGAAAAACTCGCGGTAAAAGAAAACTGTGGAAATAACTGTGAAATACAATGTGATAGCAATTGTTTCAAAGAACTATCGTGAAGGGAATTAGTGCAGTGTTTTGGATGACATAAATGTAAGAATTTTGTTTTTTTTTATGCGCTTGCGATTGTTTTAAGTAAATATTATGACAGGTACCAGTTTTGCGCTATGGTAGAAATTTTGTTTTGGTAAGCTAGTTTAGTCCGATGGATGAGGGCGGCCCAGGACCGGTCCTATTGGCGCTCGATGGGGGAGGCCTTTATCCAGCAGTGGACGATTCCCGGCTGAGATGATGATGATGATGATGATGAAGCTAGTTTATATTTTGCCAGTCATCTTAGCGTTTAATCCAATTAAATCAATTTTGTGTGACGAATTAATAAAAAAAAACTAAACGTATTATATTTAAAAAATACCGTAACTATACAAAACAAAATAACATTTTAAATAACTGTTGATATTACATATACATATACAATATTTTCCATCCATTTTCACTCGCAATAACCTACAAATACATCGTAACGTATAATAATCAATGAACACAATTTAACATTTTCAATTTTCAATTACTGATAATTCCACAAATACTCCGTATATTTTACACATCCCAGGAATCGAACCTCGACATCATCTGCACTAAATACACTGCCACAATTACTTCGAATTCGTTCACAATAATATCCAACAGCTATTACGTCCGTTAAACTACAATTTTACATTGAACAATTGTTTGAAATGTAATTGAATTCACGTCACACACAGCGATTGTCTACCATAAGTCCATATTGTAATGTTTGTTTCGCGATTCGCGAGGTGACGTGATGTTACACTTGTGAACTAACCAGCTGGGTTACACTAAAATGATTGCAATAATAAATTGTTCTTTCTTTCATATTTACTTATGTCTATATGCAAAATAAACACATAAAGTATCTATTTATTACACCTAAATTAGAGCACGATGCTCTTTAATACGGGAAATCTTTTAACGAGGGTACATTTGTGGATAGAAATTCCGTTCGTTTAGTGGTTTAGACAAAAACTGTTATAATCTTCTACAATAATACAACATTTCGCGTAAATACATGTCGGTGTGTTCCTTTTAATACTTTTTATTAATCCATGACCTACTGATAGGCAAGGGTCTCTTTCCGAACGAGGAAATGGTTAGGCTACTAGTCCGCCACGCTGCCGCGCTGGCCGAGTGTATGCAAGGGACTAATACTTACGTTTCACGTTGAATCATCTTCCAACAAATGCAAATAGTTGCGATCATTATCTGAAAAAGAATATAAAGACATAATTAAAATGATCGTCGCTCCACAGAAACTAAGAGTCTTAGAAATCGCGGAACAAAGATCAGGTCTGATAATTTAAGTATTTGTTTACATAAAAATATTAGTTTTGTTTCAACAGACAACAAAAAAATGGTTGTCTTCTAAGGACTTAGACGCCCGTCCCTCCCTTTTAAAGACCTTCCAGTAAATAAGTTCATTGAACTCGTCTGTCTGCCGAAGGGTCTGGTTTGGTTCGGTAGATAATTAATCGATCATTTTATCTTAGGTACCAGTTCGAAACGTTGCAAAGTGCTTGCGCTTTGACATGTGGTTGCCATGGCAACGGATAACGTTTACGAATGACTGCTACATAGCAGTACATTCTCAAAATCTTATTTTTATCTTCATATGCAAAAAAGTTTCTGAATCTAGGTTCAGTATTATTAGTGATTAAACAAAATATTGTAATTTTCCAGTTTCTTAAATGTAAACAAAGTTGTTTACATGTTTACAAACATCAACATTCAAACATATTTAAATTGACACGTCTAACAAAAAAAACTGTTCTATTTTGTAGTAAATATCATGTCCATTGCGAAAACTACGTCGAAACAATTTAAAATCGTATTGAAAATCAGACAGAGGCTTGAATGTGAAATGCCCAACCCTCTTTTGACCAGTTAAGCGGACCGCCAGCCGAACCCTTTTCTCGTTTCATTAGGACACCCTTGCCCAATAAAATCGTAGGTACAGGTAACATTATTTTATTCATCTGTTTTGATTTCTCGAATGTATCGTCTAAATGTCAAACGCTCGATAGAATCTTAAATACAATATTTCTTGTAAATGCAAACATTTTTCCAGAACCAAATCTCACTACAATCGAGATTACAAATGGAAGTGTATTTGTGGGTGGGTATGTTGCTCTTTCCCGCAAAAATCATCAGGATGAACCGTATGTTAATGCAGTTTTTATAACATAGGATATTTTAAATTCCGAGAAATCTTTTCACGCGAATAAAGACGCGTGCAGAAACAAATATTACATAAAAGATATTGAAGCAAGTTAACACAACTTTAGTAAACTAAACAAAATAAGATGTCATTAGTACAATTAATGTTAAAAGCTAATTATACACAGTGACTAAAACTGACCTTCATTATAATCAGTTAAGTCATTAGTAAATTAGTGTAACGACAATATAATAAACGAGAAGTAGGTATTGCATAACTAGACTGACGTTACGATATAGTTTTTATTTTGAATACTAAAATCACGCTTTGTTCCCGTGGACCAGAGACTAAACGAGCCTGCAATAACAGCAAGCTTCTTTTGCTTCATTCTTTGTGCTTTTTTCTTTCATTATATAATACAAATTCAAAATATGTAAATTTTAATTTGGGTTTACTGCGAATTTTGTCTTAATAGTAAATGTCAACCTACTTATTTCAAAGGCAAAAAATCATTCAGCTTCAGAACGTAACACGGCATGTATCCTGTCACATTTCGTCACAATTTGTTCAGTTACCCTTTATTCCCGAAAGAAACAAAACAAACCCTATGCACAAATACATAATACAAACATGCATGGGAATTTTCATGATAAACACAGAATTTTTATTAATCCAACTGGGCAACAACACTTCATAGATGTATTAGAAGATCTCCTAAATAGATTATTTTCTTAAACAAAATATCAAACATCTCTTGTACTACCAAATTGCTATAGACATTTAGTAAAGTGTAGTATAATATACATTTTATCTTTATTATACTTCATAGCCACTACAGCAAAGTGCATCAACCACTCTACGCAATACGCCACTGGGCCAGCCCGCCATAATCCCTGTACTAGTGTAAACTTTGAAGGCAAGCTTATACAAACAAGCTTTGCTAAAACGCATCTTAATTAAAAAGCGTCCAAAAATATTACGAGTAAACCGTTATTTCTTACATGCCTGAATTGAAAAACAATTTTTATATTGTACATACATACATGACATCTCGTTTTCTTCCTATAGGGATAAGCTGATCTATACTAATATTATAAAGCTGAAGAGTTTGTTTGTTTGATTGTTTGTTTGTTTGTTTGTACGCGCTAATCTCAGGAACTACTGGTCCGATTTGAAAAATTATTTCGGTGTTAGATAGCCTATTTATCGAGGAAGGTTATAGGCTATATATCATCACGCTACAGCCAATAGGAGCAGAGCAGCAGTAAAAAATGTTACAAAAACGGGGAACATTTCGACCCATTCTCTCTTATGTGACGCAAGCGAAGTTGCGCGGGTCAGCTAGTGTCAGATATTTTGAAGTAAAGTATATTGTCACTAAATATCAGGGAAGACACAAAACAAAAAGAGTGTATTTGTTGTAAAACTAATTGCTATTATCTATTAATTTATGTTCCAATAAGAGAAAAATTGTTACCTTGTCTTTAAACAGCATTTTAAACTAGTGTGAGTAAGTATTAGTTAGTGCGAAGCGTTACTTTAAAGCTATTATATATCTATTTAAAACCTTCACGAGAGACAATGATTAATGATTTTTATTTTACGTTGTGAATTCTTTGCGTAAACACCCAAACGGGAGAAAACTTGTAAAGTTCAACGACCGACCTCAGCAAACAAACTCAAAAACCGTCGATAGTCTTTCAATGATAAAGAATCAATTGAACCGCGACGATATCTCAGTTATCTTTTTTTCATCTGTTAGTTACTCTCAAACACTTATCGGCCCGTGAGCGAACTGATTATTATCAATGACCTTAATATGAAAAAATATTGTCCAATAAAAACTGTGAAGGTTTAACCATTTATTTTTTTATAGTTATTATTGACGACAATTCTGTTTAGCATGACTAATGCCCTACAGTGTACTTATAATATAAACAATTTTTTTTAATTTTACAAGGTTTCGTCGAAATATTTTCGAAAATTTTGATTCTCGACATTGTCGACTGGAGAGAATCGACTACTGTTCTAAATAATAATGCCGAACTACATAGTAAAACGTAACAAACAACAATTTTACAGTCCAACAATCTGTTCATCAATCATCATGTAAACCCATTATTTCGCGCACGTGCAAATGACAACGTACTTAAAATTCGCACAAAACACGAAACAAACAATAAACTCGGTTGCAACGACGTATTATGTGCGGACCGAAATCATACAATAACCGTGTCATTACTGAATAATCAATAGCCGGACATGTAGGTGACATTCATACAATATCATTTTCATTGCGGTTTTAATACAAAAACGTTGGTAGAGTTACATTAAAAGCCTATGTACCTACAGCCTAGGCGACTAAGACCGAACGTGTATTTTGTCTAAACGTAATAATCTACACAAGCCAGACACTGACGGTTTTAATTGTATGAAAATCCGATCAAAAAGTAACCTAGGGACCATAAGGAAAAAATAATTTCAAATTACTCAGATCATTTCACATACGTATTAGACGCCGAAACTGTCTTACATTTAGATGCTTTTAGATTTCAAAGGAATATTTGTGGCTACTTTGTAACTTGATCTTAGTGATCAAGTTACAATGTAGCCATAAATATTCCTTATTTAGATACATTTTAAAGAATTATTAATGGTTTACAGGTAACGGGTACTAAATATTAGGTATGCACAAAATTGGTCCAAAATTGATTATTGTCATTAAACTATAGATAGGTGGTTAGAAGATTGTGTAGATTGAATACTACTCATATTTTACTACTCAATACCTTTAATACAATATGTTGTTAATAGCACTCGTCAAATAAGTGAACTTTATCCTTTACACAAATATACTAAAATATGTTTTCTTTCACAGGTTACCAAAGCGAAGAAATGTGGACGTATTCCAGTGTGGACATTACAGGGAATCGCATCAGCCGTACAGATAGAATAAAGATATACCTCTCAGAATGCGTTGTGTGTTTCTGCATAGTGTTCTTTATACTCTGTGTCGGGTTGCTCCTGTATCTGTTCTTCCACTTGTATAGTACAGTGACGACAGCTGGAAAACTCGCTGGAACACTCGCCGAAAGTTGATGGACGCAGTGTATTAAATAGGATTATAAGCAGTATGGAAACTTTGAACAACATTATCACAGGAACATCACACTTATACACATAATTTTCTTTTCTTTTTTCTTTTTTTTTTCTAAAAGACAACTCCCGCACTAAGAATTGCTCTTGTGTCGCGGGGACTTTTACAAACATACAAACAACGGACACAAAGCACAACCAGACCCGAAACAATTATTTGTGGATCGCACAAATAATTGTCCCGTATGGGAATCGAACCCACGACCTCCCGTTACCGTGGTATCGGCGTGGCGACCTAAACCACTGCGCCACGGAGGCAGTCGATTTTCGATTAAGCAACTAGTTATTAGATATATCACAGTGTAGCTCGAAGAACTACAGATGTAATCCTGTCACCCGCTTCAAGCTCTTATGCAGCAAAGTTTTATGATGTGTGTATTGGCATTTGTATAGGACTTTTCGCAGTTATGGTTTCCATACTGCTTGTAAATATACAATACTGTGACACATAGTCAGTATTATGTTATGTAATTATAGGTTAAGTAAGTACGAATGTTGAATGTGATATAGTTTTAAGAAGAGCTTATTAAACGGAGAAATGGATGGCACTTGCGTCGTTTTAGCATTCGTTATTATGAACTTAATGCTAATTGGATAAGTAAAGAGACATTGGTTTTTCCAAGCAACAGTTGCTGAGGAAATATTGAGATTCAATTGAAATTACTTTTATGATACAATAGGGATAAACATAGTAATGCATTGTCAGTTTTAACATCGTGATAGAAATAATATTAAATAGTATTTCTACCTACTTCCTTCTCTGGGCTAAAGTTACTATAATAATATACACGAACGTTGCCTTCAGTAATGCACTTTCAATGACAGAAGGACTTAAGTCACGGATACGACATTACATTAAGCCAACA
Organism: Anticarsia gemmatalis; assembly: GCF_050436995.1. Taxonomy (NCBI): domain Eukaryota; kingdom Metazoa; phylum Arthropoda; class Insecta; order Lepidoptera; family Erebidae; genus Anticarsia; species Anticarsia gemmatalis. The sequence goes on from NC_134760.1 coordinate 8,791,672, forward strand.
AGTCATTTTTGAATTGCCTTTACTGTTTATAGCATCTCATGCTCAGTAATAGAAGGACCTAAAAAACGATGGAGTTTTTTTTCCACTAAAGTTTGTTTAGTAAAAGAAGGACTTAAGCGTCTAATCAAGAGTTCTATTTAACGTCCTTTTTCTCCTAAAACAAAAATCGTTCGATACAAATTCTACAGGGATGTAGTTTCATTTGAAACTGTGGTCGGTATCAATGCGACCACAACATAAACCACAGTTTGTGGTCCATTTTGTCTGACCACAAAGCGCCCGTTTTTCCCTTTAATCCGCTTTTTCGGTGCTTAGTTGTATAGAAGAGAATGTTGTTTGTAATTTTATACGAATGTTTGTTGCATTTAAATTGGCCTGTAGTGTAAATAAGAATATTTTTTATATTATTACTAAAAGATTCAAATGTATTATACATGTGTACTGTCTAACGCCTTATCACAAAACTCGGTACCAATAATATTACTTAGGCCTGATTTACGGCTTTTGTTTAGTATAAAGTGTGGGATAGCTTAACCGATAGATTAAGCGACAGCAAATGATTAAAAAAATCTGTCAATATAAGCTATCCAATAGTTATTCAGAACAAGTTAAACCGGCTATTAGTTACATTTAAGTTTCTATAAAATATGTTTTGTAATAAGCGCGTTAGAGTTTATTTCAGTATCTCCTTACTTATGTTGGAAATTAAAGCGTTTTATGTATTTATCAAAAATATTAGTTATTGTATAAACCTGTTTTTGTATGCGCAAATATTTTTATGCACTCGACAAGGTCGAGATGTCACCAGAATTTTAAAATTATATTTTATTAACAATTGAATCACGTTTGTTGCTGAGTCTTGGTAATTAGCGTTTTTACCCTTTGAGTACATACAGATCCCTAGAAACTTCTAGACTATATAGAAATGCCCTAAAATATATAAGAGAAAAGAAAGTTATAAGAAAACTTGAGTCATTTATGATGTAGATATAAATAATTTATTTGTTCAATGATTGAGCAAATATAAAAAAATAACATAATCCAATCATGATAATTATTATCGTGAGAGACTTATTTTTAGTGAATTTTGATAATATTAAGAAAAACCATTGTAACTATTGCCAAAGTTATTTGGCTGTTATTTGTGAATCTTGAATTTAATATATTGTTTTGTTACATACTTGTAGTTCAATTATTTTTAACCCGTTTTAACCGAAAAAAGAAATAACTTACGGACAAACAAACATACATACATGCATGAAATCACAACTTTTTCTCATAGGGGTATGCAGAGACTAAAGAACGCCACTTAGTACGATCCTTACAGACTTCCCTTGCCTCATTCACATCCATACATCTTGTCATACAGAAGACAATCTTAATTTTGGTACAGTATTTTGCTAACTTAATTCTGCAAATCTACATTTAGAAACAACTTCACTACATCCTAAATCGCAACAGCACTAAATACGAAAACTGTCAAAACTTTATTTGGTGTCTCTCTTCGAATTTGAAATATCAATAAAATTCCTTAAAATACCACAGAGTGATGAAACTTTTAGAGCGCTACGTCTATAATTGTGCCGATATTTCCTAGTTGAGTGGCAAGCGGCCGTGTTTCAACTTTGTCATGGGCTAATAAAGCCAGTGACAGACGGACGGCTAGTGTTTCTATAAATGATACGTTTTATCAACTGTGTAGACGGCTCTCAATATAACGGTTATTTTAGAATAGAGTACCGATTTATTTCAAACATTTTCAATACTAAATTTAAGATAATGTTGTTGCAGTAATCCAAGAATAATAAAACTTTCTCGAAAGAATATTGTACCGGATTTTGATTATTTGAAAAGATACAGTAATTATTATTCTCATATGGACAGATAATCAGACCCAATACATGTTAACATTTATGAATCACATACTATTATTTTGAATCGAACCCAAGCCCCATGCACAGTTCAACAGTAATGACCACGGACGTAAAACCTTTGGCCCTGCCAAGAAGAAAGCCTTGGATGCAATTCCCGGATGCAACTTGTACGTCAATCAATAATTTTATGGTCGCTTAAACTCACTTGCAATAATGAAACTTGTTGTAATTAATTTCTCACTTTATATGTTGAATATTCAAATGGTTATGCAGCAGTTTACCTCAAACGTGTCCCTTCTAATCTTGGAATATCAGTTTGGGCTTAATATTAAGATTACAGTTTATTGAGCTATTTAAAGATATAAATAAATATGCCCGATGCTTGCAGGTAGATAATATGATTGTATTAGAGAGTCTTCGCAAATACTACTGCATGTGTTATTTTCGCACACAGGCCAGGTAGTCATCATTCATAAATGGTTAAAACAAATTTGATTGTAGGTACTTCATGACCGTTATTTATAAGAAAGTATAAAACAAAAGAATATTCTTTATTTTACAAATGTTTTACTGATGAAGGCAGGGAGACCCCTAGTTTTGATACTACAACGCGGTCACCCATCAATGGAATGACCGCGCCTTAACCCGCAGATCGCATATCGACCGGGGTAGATAGTTTATGCTTCGCATCGAGGATTACATAACGTCTCGTGAAAACAATTGCTTGCATATTATTGAAACAAATTGCTAATAAGTCGCTCTAAACAGTCACACTTTGTATGACCATGAAACCAAGTCATTGACTTATAATGTGACAATACTATTGCATATGAACCACCCGTATAGTGTAGATAACTCTTTTGTTTACTGTTTACAAGTTTAGTAAAAAAAAGTTATTTTTAGAACCTTTTAAACGTCCTTTAAGACAAGGTTTTTGGTCGAAAACGGCATGTGTGGGTTTCTTTCCTTATAGTAACAATGATCGGAAATAAAAATTTACGAAATCGAAGTTAAGATCAATAAAACTTAAAAATTGGGAGTGAAATGTATTATTCTATTATATGGTTTAATTTTGTAAGACCAGTATTGAATTAGGTTTAGAATTTTCTCTTTCTATTCTTGAAGGAGGCTCTTGCACAGCAGTGCCCAGTCAGAGATTGATAATATAAAAAGAAAACGTTAATTATAAAGCAAAATAAATTAATTCTTAGGCATAAAATATTTTCATTTCTTCCTACAAGTCCAGGTATTAAAAAACTGTTCCGCATTCTCTTAACAACATTACGACTTCAGAGTTTTATCCAAATAGCTCAACAAACAAACCTTTGTTATTCTTAATCGAAAAATATCCTATTTTCCTGTACACAAAAGGTAATCCAATAGATCTAAACCTTGTTGCAATATTGGCCAAGGTACAGGAAAACACTAAACTATCAATACTTCTGCGAAGGTCGAGTCACTGCCACGAATAGCTAAATCCTTAGAACAAAAGGATAATCATTATAATAATATATTATTATGTGACTATTCAATATAATGTACAGGATATAGTTTTGCATGATAATCGAGTGTTAAATAGTCATCGAATCAGCAGACGAGCTATCTCAATAGCTAATTATTGCGAGTAGTCTAATAAAAAATACGCGTTTCAATTATAATGTAACAAAAACTACACGATTTATCGATCCAAACATTTGAACAATAAATACTGCTCACTTTCCATAATATTGTAAATCCTTTGGTAAACGAAAAAAAAAAGCAAAAAAATATTCTTTAATGTTAGCAAGGCACCTTGTTAATACATCGACATTATATTTCCTTATCACATGCCAGTAAATACCCTGTGGGCGTCAGCAACGTCATGAAGCCTCCAACACTGTTCTATTTTTACCTAGTACCTACCTACCTACAGCAGCAGCTAGACTAGATAATTCCTTTACCATAAGAATTTCCAGGGAGTATCGTTTAAGTGAATTATTCCCGCATTTTCCTAGTACCCTGGCGGTCACCCGTGAAAGGGTAGCACGTTGGCATTTTTAAACGTATTAGTGAGAAGATTTTGCGGCGTGTATTTTGTAAACTTTTTAAGTAAATTTTTCAAACTAATTTATTGGTTTGTTTATTCTTGATGTACCTATACCTACATAATATCATAAAAGAGATGAGAGACTAATGACTATTTTATTGATGCAATAAATATGTTGTAGATATTCAAGTCTAGGGACGTTTTTTCAGGATTTGTATATGCTTATTTAATCGAATTCTAATGCTGTTTGTATAATGTTTCTTGTTGGACTGCAAAAGATTTTTCTGTTAGTTATAAAAAACTAAACCCTACTTTGACACATTCGGAACAATTTCAAAGATATTTAACAAAATACTAATCTTAATAAGCTTTTACAAACGGTAATCTGTTTCCATAAAGACACATGCAAACCTCCGTTCCTTTATCAGGACAAGATATAACACAAACAAGGTATTAATAATATTAACAAAGAGAGTATCACATGTATATTCCAATTAAAATTCAGTAAAAATCGATATTGCGCACACAACTGGTTTTCATTAAACATTTGACCGATAAACCACTTGTATACATTGTTGTATGCAAATTAACTCTAAGGCAACATATTTACATTTATACCTGTGAGACACCTGTCCTATAAACTGAACAACTTTTAGAAAACGTAGACATATGTTGCAATCATTAGATATGGGTAAAGCTAAAGATAGAACAAAGAATAGTTTTATCAAGTTACTGCATATAATAGGCATAAAAGAAAGGGGTCACGATGACACGTTACATTAAATTTACTTTATAATCATCGAAAACAAATGTTCGTTGTAATTTCGTTAACTTTTTATCTCAATTATATCCATATAAAATGTTGGTCGCACTATCATAATACGCTATAAAGCATGCTTATCCGATATTGACTACTCCGTGTCGAAATAATATAGAGAAGGTCATAAACAAACATCTTCAATATTTACGAAACTTTACGAACCATAGTAAAGCCAAAGCGCTCTCATTGAAAATCGCAAGAACTCTATATTTCTCAAGGAGTTTTAAATGTCAAAATCTATTTATGGAATGCTTAGTATCGACTGTAAAATACTGCTCAAAAGGCTGCTTATTCCGGTGTCACACTTCGGTTTCCAGACAACCTTCCACATCATATCATAAACCATAACTTTTAAACTCTCGCAGGTTGCACTCGCCGTCGTCGCAGGCTGACAGGCAGGAGTCGGCCTGCAACCACGGCGAGTGCAACCTGCGAAACGTTAGGCATATTAGGGTAAAATGCGTGTTCGCGTTAATACCCGTATCCTATTAGATATTAAATCATATCTATACTTCTATACTAATATAATAAAGCTGAAGAGTTTGTTTGTTTGTTTGTTTGTTTGAACGCGCTAATCTCGGGAACTACTGGTCCGATTTGAAAAATTCTTTCAGTGTTAGATAGCCCATTTATCGAGGAAGGCTATAGGCTATATATCATCACGCTACGACTAATCGGAGCAGAGTACCAGTGAAAAATGTTACAAAAACGGGGAAAATTATGATTCTCTTATGTGACGCAAGCGAAGTTGCGCGGGTCAGCTAGTCATATCATAAACACATTACACTATTTCCTCACTCTCTCAGTATATTTGATAGACAGTTGTCAACCTAATCTCAGTGCCACAGATAACAATACAAACATTAGTTCACTCTTCGTTATCAAATGACGCGCTTCCATTGTTGGAACTAAAAATCCTTTGTTTGAGCTCTCTTCAACTCTTGGCTTCTTGTCAATCACTAGTTGAGGGTTGTTAAATATACATTAACGTGGATTGTTGTTTCTTAATGTTTTTGTATCGTGAGTAGAGTGTATTTACGCAATGTTTGTAAACTTCGTAATACATAAGCGTATCTGAAAAACAAGCATCTGTCTGTTTTCAGTTAATTTTAGCCCAAGTAGTTTCAACAACCATAGACTTTAGATGAATTTTCTCACGGTAGTTTTAGGCTGCGATGGATCCATCCATTGCAGCTTGAAACCATTATCATAATTCTGTTCGTAAACTCAATGAACACATTTTCTATCGAACTATTAGTTTATAGGAGGGTCAACAGATTATTATTATTATTATATTGAACTTCTACCTATTTAAAACGATATGAGAGTAAAATCTTATAGATAGAGCTTCAGTCGTGACTGTTCAGTGTTCAGACCGAGTCTTATTAATAAGAATTGTATAAAATTAAGGAACAATCTATTCTAGAGAGTACATCGCTGATAAAGGATGTAGAATTCGTTACAACTCCTAGATAACTAATTATGAAGTGCTATGAATAGATTGCATGCGACATGCAACAATATAGCTAACTTCATTTCAGTGTAATGCACATCTAGGACGCGTAGTTTTGCATTACCTTACCAAGAACTGAAGTCTATCTGATCATTCATAATATTCAGACACAAAAGAACACTTTTTGCCTTCTACAAAAAACAAATTGGTTGAAAATTGTTTCAACCTTTTAATGACAGTATTTGTATTTCAAATCGGCCACAAACACCAATAAAATACTTAATATTAAAAATGATAATTTTATATTTAGCCAAATAAACGAATTCCATTGACATTAGCTCAATAGTCGAAAGTAGCAAAGTTTACTATATCCAGAGATTACTATAAATTAAATTGTACGTTAAAATGACATATTGACTACTTCGATGCAGTCGAAGCAGTATCACAGATAGAGATGTGCAGTAATCCTAAAAGTAGTTGTTCTCTTACTAAAAACTCAAAAATATTTAAGTGTATGTAACAGTACAGTATTGCAGTTTGTAACCTTGACCTACCGAATTTACGTTAAGTATTTGAAAAGAGAGTATTATTTAGGTTCATTAACATAATGTATTCGTTGCTTCTAATTTTCTTAAACTATGACAATGCAAATAGTTTTGTTGAGACATCATGTGACGTTTTTTGAAATATAATGAAGAGTATTTTTTCTTCCAAGTTTGTAATTTATACTAACAATGTTATCTTTTACTTTAGTACCAATATGTATCCCGAAAATGCAGTTATGCAGAAGAGGCACCTTTAACCTTAATAAATTAATCTAGATCTAGATATCTAGATCAACAAAATAGAATTTGTCTTGTAAAGTTGTTCTTTGCACGATATCACAGAATATACTTCTATAAGATTATTATATCATAATTCATACCTTACTCAAAGATGTATGTATCTAATTTTATTAATTTCTTACAAGCCACTCTAAAGAACAACTCAAGCACAACCGAATCATAGTTAATTTTATGACTTCCATTCAATTTACCTGCAAAATATAGTCAACTTCTTTAAAGTAATCTTTACACAAACAAACAAACAGTTTTTATTTCGTAATAGTGTACTCAGTAATGGGTGAAAAAGGCTAGAAGGTCAGCAGTTTTCAGAAGGCGGACAAAAAGTGTTGACAAAAACGGTTGAGTCATTAGGGAATTACAGCGTAAGAAATATCTTGCAGATGAGGAAAGTTTTATACTTTTATCTACAACAGATCTTGTAGAATTAAAGTGATAAGTTGTTATGTAAAAATACATACATTAACCTATTTGAACATAATATATTACCTCTACAATATGAATATGATGATATCAAATCAAAATCAAAAATGTTCATTCAGATTAATATTGTGGCTAATTCTAATGACGAATTTTTAAACCTCCATATCCTAAAAAGGTTGGCATTCGCAGGTTTCAACTAAAATCCATACCATCTATGCTTAACTCTTAACTTAATGGTGGAAGCATGGAAATAAATAACACTGTGTTACCCAATTCCCAGGCTAGCGTGGATAATGGAGTGAGTGACGAAACTATTAAAACGGTGTAGTAATAAAATACATTAAAATTATTAGATACAGGTTATTTGTACTTTATGATGATCCGTTACTCGAACGCTATAACAAAACCCTATTGGCAATACTTGGATTTTCATTGAGGTCCAAGAGATTTATGTAAACTTTAACAGCAAGGCTACTAAATACAGCTGTTATTTACATTGTTATCTATCAAAGCAAAGACGTTGCATGAAGGTTTTCAAACATACAAATAATGCATGATACGACTGTGCACTGAAATAACAATAAGAACTAAAAGTCAAGTCAATTCAATATTATAATAGTATAAAATATTGTCTGTTATGTGTATATACCCGAAGATGTTAGTCCCATATATTAAAAAAGCCCATGGTTATATACCAGATAAGTTATACTCCGAATTACTATAAAGAAACAGTCTTCCGCCTAGACCTATAGTCTTTTAAATTTCTGTTAAATTAAAGTAACTGAAATTTTAAAAACCAAATAGATCCTTTGCTGGTCTAAGATTCGGAGCACTACTGCTCCGAAACGAAGACACACACATACAGAAGCATTGCATATTATTATTCCATTTGACAAAACAAAAGGTCATATACAAAACTGGGTATTCAACAAGAAATTTCTAGAATATACAACGAGAGATATGACATTGAGTCATTTTGGAAAAATAATATTATTAATTAGTTATATTCCGAACAACGAATATTTAAAGCGTGTTTTGATCGAAGGATAACTCTAGTACGATCACAAACACAATCTTCTTTGAAATATTTCTATGATTTGATTTGACCAAACTAGCTATAGACCATAGCTTTTGTTTAGTGTTTTCTAATAGTAGCCCACAAATGAAAATATATGTGGGTGTAACCTTTTCAGTACATCTCTAACCTTTAGGAGAAAATAGAATGCTTATATTTTGTACGGAGAAAACTTTTACGACTACGTGCTTCAATTTCTAATATTCTAGTAAAAGGCTTATGCTATAAAGCAATTAAATAACTTGTGCCTGCTATTTGACCGTTTTGTATGCAAGCTTTTGTGGTTCCTAACATGTGACTTTTCACCCAGTAAAATTGTATCGAGACATGACATTACTTACATTCGGTAATACCGTGTATCACGAGTTTGACATTTGAAAATGTACGTAATACTTAGTTACTACTGTGCTCGCTAGGGGCGTTGATACAATTTTCATACAAGAATTGTCAATAGCTTGTTGCCGATAGTAGTAACTGTAGAAAATCCCGCTATCGATTCAATAGTTTAGCTGTGAGAGTGTTATAAACAGACTACAGTTAATTTTACATTTTACGTATACAGTAAATTACAATATAATAAGAACTTGCTTGTTATTTCTGTCAAACCAATCAATAACTTATTTTGATTATAATCTAGTATCTCTTATCTGTTTTCGGACAATTAAGATTATTTATAGATTTGTTTGATGTTATCAAGATAGATTTTTAATAATATTCTTGCATAATAATTATCACAGTTATTTAATATTTTGCAATCGTAATCACTGAAATATCTATCTGTTATCTATCTGTCTCTAACTAATAAAGTGTAATAGTTATAATCATAACATTTTGATCTGTATTACTCATAATTAATTTAGTTCCTTGTGAGCCCTGCTATCTTTGTACTTTTTCAAAGAATGTATTTAAAGCAAAATTTAAGCATAGTTAAGTTTACCATTGAGAAATTGTCTTCAAGATACCGAATGAAATGACAATCTAGCCTTACAAACAGATCAGTTAGTGTCTACTGTCTATTTACTTTCCTCAACTAGATAATAGAGAACCCTACTAAAAGATTATTCCACATTATAACTATATTTTACTAGTTTAATACAGTTATTTTAGGTCTCCCTAGTAAACCTAAGTTCTAAACTTTATCCTTATCCGAGTTGGCCCAAACCCGGTATTAATACGACAAACCATAAAAAACAGTAAGTAGTCTAGAAAAGTTTGTGCAATCCCACCAAAGTTGCCAAGTTTACGCAAGGACTGTCCCGAGTTGGCAACAAGTCCTTTCCAACTTTGGGTAACAGCTATATTGGGCTGATATTTTATGTAGTTAGAAGAGCTTTGAATGTCCTTATTAAATCGTGTACAGACTCATCGCCTGTCGGTTCAGATTTATTGTGGAATAAGCGCGGGCTTATCACAATAATACTCTTACAATTGTTAAATGAACAGTCGTATCCTACGCAAGAGGTTAAAGGTATAACCCCAAGAGCTTTTGAAGTCATTATTGGTATCAAAAATAACTGTTAGTTGCTTTAACGGTAAAGAAAACAATAATAAATAAACAATGAAATCTAGCATGTCTAAAAGATCTTTAAACCCATTTATTGAAGCAACGCAAAGCCCTACAGTTAACCACTGGTGGACTTAAAGCCCAGTCTCTATTAAATTCCGTACGAAGATTCTTGCACAACAGTAGTACAGTACTTATATAATTACCTACTGAGTAAAGATAAATTTATCAGGTTTTAACTGCAGACAATAACGCCAACTTTTTTATTATTACTTTTAGCAATAATTGCGACTGTAAAAACGTGACAAATCTTAAGTCCAGTCATAGCAATATAATTGCAGGAAGTATTAAAACAAATAACCAAGTAAAAGACCTTCAAATTCGTGTATAATTATTCGTGTAAAATCATAAAATTTGCACTAACACAGTGCTAAAGTGGTCACTATCCAATGTCCACGACACACAAGTTAGAAGTTCTCCTGAATTGGCGGTAAGTTTCATTGAAAGTAGTCAACGCATGAGATACATACATTAGCCAAGCGCATGCACTGGTACACTCTTTATTCTCTTTCGTTACCTGATGGGACGACCTTTCGACCAGATAAAGGTCGCAAGGCTCTGCGTGTTCCCTAGTGCACGAAAATTTACAATCTCAATATCTCTTCCTCTATCAAACACTGAGAATTTCTGTAGAAAAATCTCAAAAATCCATTTTGTTGAGACCATCCGGGATTTGATCCCGTGACCTCTAACCGTCAGTCACATACACGCAAAGGAAACAGGCAATAACTCAAATATAAGGGCTAATTCCATCTAAATCAATATAACTAGAAGAAAACGCATCTCATCATGTAAATGTATTAACCGCAAAGCAATCTGGCCTGCGGTTTGCGGTCTGTCGAGATAATTAACACCGTATTAGTGACATAGTGACGATGAGAAACATTGATATGTAGCTGTATATGGTTAATAAAGATGTATAAGTTACGATGTGAATGTAAAGATCTATTTGATTTAGTGAAAATGACCTTATAGCCGCGGTTGACATTTCCGCAGAAGCGTTTGAAAGTGCGCTAATTGTCTACCATACTTAATCATCTGCAATAGATGAATGACTGATTCGTGTGATTTACACTTTTGCTTCTTTCTTCTGCTTATATTATTGGGCAAATTTGTTCCCTAAATCAGAAATCTTGATCTCCACAAAAAACAAAATCTTTATTAAAAACTAATTTCGATTGGACGCAAACAGTTTCTATTCCGTTAGTAGTTCAGTCTTCAGTGTTTATAGAATACTGTGCGACATATATTGATTTCAAAACGAGATTTGATTTAAAAAAAAGTATATAAAGAGCTCTGTCATTTGTCAACTTCTACTTTCAGCCTGACCTATTTTTTCTACTATATATCTACATTATTTCAAGTACCTTGTAAATGTGTATCTTGCGTCTGAGATAAAGAAAGAAGGGCACATACATTAAGGACAGGTATATGATAAAACTATGTAAGTACTTTATTTATTTTCTTGTTTACTTCTATTATAATGCTTGTACTACACAATAAAAGTGTTGTTTTTTGTACAGTACGTTAAGGTGCGAGGTCAAGCCACCTATTGTAGTGGTCCTAAATGACCTGAATTTCACAATTTTAAGTTATTAAATAATATATTTTGTATACATTGGTCTCTACTATTTTGCGTACGAAACAGTTAAAGATTGATTGTATAGATAAATGTCATGGTCAACTTTCACAGACATTTAAATTACTGGTTTCCATTCAAGTGTATTATAATTATTTATTTTTTCACAAAACATCTTTTTTTCATTTTAATAGTCTATAAAAGTGTGCAGCATATGCACAACATAGCAGTATGGTTCTAATAAACACAGTATCTAGATTTGTGTTATATTTTACTACAGTAAACTAGAGCCGAGGCTTTTGTTTTATCAATCTCGTTTCGGAAAAAGTAAAACTTCAAAAAATACCCGTGAATTAAATCCCTGTAAAGCAAAAAACAAAAAAGAAATTCCACTTTGTTTCCATCAGTACGATATTTTTATTGGCCAGAAGTACGAGCGATCGGCGGTCATCGACCCGACCTAGAGAGATGATAACGTCAGCTTGCTGATTAATCGCGAATAAAGTCGCGTGACCGCACAATATTTTACTACAAGAATTTATCAGTCAAGACCCCCAAAAGATCTTTTATCTCGTATATTTCCGTAAACATTGTCTCTTTATCCTAAAAAATCTTGTATCGCAAAAAACATGATCTATTGATAGACATCGAAAGGAATTTTCCGTCATAATATTTTTGTTTTAGATAAACGTTTTATAGACTCTAATCAAATGTAAAAATAACTGCTTAGAAGCCGGAATCACTAATTTTAAACCAGAGGAAGAATGACGAATGAATTTACGTATGGAAGTCCAAATATACATTATCATCTATTTGTTTGGAAAGTTCTCGAACATGATACAGTTTTCCTTAAACGATTTTAATTAATCTATGAGGTTTTTCAATGAGAGTCCCCTAAAAACGAATTCGTGTTCACTTAAAAAGTGAACAAAAAATACGGAATTAATGCTTCGATAGTTTCTAACAAGTCCACCTTCCGATACATAGATAAAAAGAAAAACAATGATGATATGTACTGAATGTAGAGTAGGTAAACCCTTATTTCCGAAATCGTATAAAAAGTTACTCAATTCCTTTTCCACCGATCTCGATACTGCTTAGGAACATAGTGATTCATACATATATATGTATGAATCACTATGCGTATTGAGTGGTATAAGTTGGCACCTCCTATGGATCAAAACACGGATAATTTGTTGAGTTTTACAACGTTTCGGCGCAGGTTGCACTAGGCATTTCTAGGTAAAATGAGTGTTAGCATTAATTCCCGTATTCTATTATATATTAAACACGCAACGTGAAAGTTTAAACGTTGTGATATCTAAAAGTTGTTCATCACATTTCTTGAAGGAAAGCAAACGCAATCCGGGTTGTAAAAAAATATCATCATCATCATCCTCTGTCAAACATATAATCATTAAAGATATCATTCGATATAATATAGAAAAGCAAATGGCTCGCGATCACTTCTTTGTTCCAGCGAAAGAATGCGATTGACAAAGTACGATAGAGACCTGTATCATTTGTATCGTTGAATTTGAATAAAATACTCGTTAACAGTACAAACGCGACAACATTGATACAACCGGCTTGTATCAGAATGGATGAACTAATAATTCGTATTTATTGGTATTATACAATGTAAAACACTAGTCATCCTAGAACCAGTTTGCTATTTATTTATTTAATCGAATGGTAACTGGTCAATTCAGTGTCGAAAGTTGTTCGGAGAAGAAATTTTGACAAGGCATAACGATTGTTACTTTAGTTGGACGGTTATAAGCAATAATGTGTTAACACACAAAAAGTTACCCTCAGATATTCTGATTTATTTCGACGAATCTTACATAATTAACATTTAGCAAAAAGTTCGTAAAATAGTCTGAAAAAGTCCGTAAAATATAAAAGAATGTAATTTCTGTGTTGGTTGAAATAATATTGCTTATCAGCGTCCAATTGACAAACACCGGAGCCAACATTTTTCATACCCTCCGTGTCCTCAGTTCAAATATTGCTAAACGGCCACGCATCCTAAGAATGACCGTGCCATGAGTTTGTTTGTGTTTTTAAAAGAAAACTCATAGCCGGTTGGCTGTGAGCATATTTCTGGATGGTGACTTTGCATTCCATCAAAGAATGTTTAGAGAACTCTCAGGCCTGCCAGGTTTACCTGAAATGTTTCCTTTACCGCAACGTCATTGATGTATTGCCTTAGATTTTGAAGCTTCAATGACTTGCGTGGGACGCGTCTGTTTGCATCACCCATCTATTGCTGATATCAAGATCAATTTGTTAATAGGCTCCTACAGGAGACGTATGAAAAGCGTAATGGGAAAGTGACAAAGAAGATATTTATCGATCCAGAACAAAACTGGCTATTGAATTACTGTTACAGTGCTTGCTAGAATGCAATATTCTTTTTGTATTCGAAAATTAAGAAAATCGGTTTATTAAAAGAAGAAGCTTACATACAGGCCAGTATCATAGCATAACATTTAAGAGACCTAAGATCATACTTATATGACACGACTTATGTTCCTTTAGAAATGGTAAGTAAAAGAAAGAATCAAGAGCGAGTTTATAAATAGTAGCCAACGACCAATAATAATGACATCATCAAACAAATTAAATTCAAATCAAACAACTGGTTATTAGTTTGTACATTGTATCTTAACGTTCAATATTGTACATCAATATTTACTTAGCGTTTCTAATTAATTAAACTGGAATTCCAATAATCGATGAGTACACAAACTGCTTCAAATATTATTACGAATCTTATTCAAGTTTCGGATAAACAATGTCTTAGTAGTTAGTTTTAGGATTTCTAACAATTTACGTACTCTCGCACATCGCTATTTCTAAGAACTGTTTGTGATTTACTTTCGTTTATTGTTATTATTTCGTTGTAACAGCTCTATTAGGGTTGTAGCATACTCTGGTCTCTGCCTACCCCAGTGGGAAAAATGGCATGATTGTATGTATTCTTATACACAGCGTTGTAGTGTGATATAGCCTTGTAAAGAGCCCTACAGTTACTGTGACTATGATAAATGATCGTAAATATCCGCGGACGTACATAAAAAACATTATTTTGTTTTAATTTACTCATTAAAATATAAAAATAATATCACGCCTTTTTTACCTTAAGATGCATTCAGTTATTTATAAAAATAGTTAAAATAGTGTCAAAATCAACTTAACTCCTTAAATCACCATAATATAAATACATAAAGAGCACGTCTAGTAAATAGGTAAAAGACAAAGGATTTATTCGATAAGTGATATTAAAAAGTTCATTATATTATGTTAATTTAGACTAAGTTACATTATGAATATGCCACACTGTCGCATTGGGTACAAACCTGTAAAGATAGTTGTAAGGAAGATAAATAAATAAATAAATAAATAAATAAATAAAACCCGACATTTCCCTCCAAAGAGACGCTCAACTCTAACACCAGTAAACGTCATACCGACTAGTGAGTGCAACATTGTCTACAAATCTATGTAAATATATACAGCCTTCTTGCCATATATTAATATGTTTACTGCAAAGCCTATTATCATATTACTAGCTGACCCGCGCAACTTCGCTTGCGTCAAATAAGAGAGAATAGTTAAAATTTTCCCCGTTTTTGTAACATTATTTACTGGTACTCTGCACCTATTGGTCGTAGCGTGATGATATATAGCCTATAGCCTTCCTCGATAAATGGGCTATCTAACACTGAAAGATTTTTACAAATCGGACCAGTAATTTCCGACATTAGCGCCTTCAAACAAACAAACAATCAAACAAACAAACAAACTCTTCAGCTTTATAATATTAGTATAGATTAATAACATGATTTATATTTAGCTTACTCATCGTACGTTGCATTCTTCCCCATTCTTAGGACTTATTTACAAAGACTAGATCTAAATGACGTCATTTTAAAAGGTCGTTAGGAAAATTAATAGTGCTTCTGTAGACTGGTTTAACGTGGGTGATAAACAATGATTGAGCGTTATAATTTTTGAACGTTCGATAATAATAAATGTTAGTGCGTCACGCTGTGTAGAAGTAGTATTTTTATATGTATGCATGTTTAAAAATCATAAATAAATAATAGTTCCATATTAGCAGGCTTATGACGCTCCGCTCCCAAAGAAATTCATATCACAAATTTTAAGTCCATCAAAAAGATAATTCAGGTACTGTATAAAAAATAAAAAATACTAAATTTATTTATATTTATATTTAAGAAATACTTAGCTTTGAATAACATAAATTTAAAAAAACCTTGCGGCTTTTTAACATGGGAAAAACATCTAATTCGGTTTAGCGGTTGAACAGTAAAAAGAGAGCACACAGGCTTTTGCAATTAAAATATTAGTAATTACTTAAGTATTTGTAATTTGTAGGTTTAAAAGGTTCCACCAGTCTCTAAACATAATAATATCCCGATTCAAGCGTAGGCGGAACGAACAATAACAGCGTAAGCCGATATCGTACAAAAATAGTTACATTGTTTTCTGCAAAAAGATAAGCTCATCTTTGTTTAGATCACAAAGAATCTATATTTATGAAAGAAAAAACAATACTTCGTAGTAAAAGTTACCTTAATCAACCATCTTCACTGATGAGACTCTAAGAGAAATAAGAAAATAACGGGAACAAAAACAATTTCTTTTTAAATGTCATAGGACAACTCACACGTCATCCTTTCATTCCAAACTAAGGAGAGCTTGTACAATGGTAACCAAACAACTAATAATTTATAAATAACATAAATATTTTGTTTATGGCAACCCCTTTAAAATTCTGTCGAGCCCATGTAAACCTACGTCCTAACAACAATAATAAACCAAACTTAACTACTGCGCCAAACGTGCACTACCAAAAAAAACCGCTATTTTAAGGCTAAAACCGATACAGACTTAATATATTCAATTCGTGAGTATACATATGCAAATTTTGATTCGCTAATCCGTGTTAAAAGTGGTAGACGTAATCACGCGTTAAAAAAATATTTGAATTCCTTACAGCATAACATGACTCAGCATAAAATTTTTGGGCCCCGTTTCGAAATAGATTTTAGATCTCAAATAACAGAGCAATTAAGCAACGCCCCCGCAATATGCTAGCGCAAGGGTCAAAGGTTCAAACTAGGTGGAGTCTACACAGCGAAACCGTCGACCAGCCTATAGACATGTCGAAGAGTTTATTACTGATGTCTTTACATTTTAATTATAAAGCTGACGACAGCAAGGCGTCGATATTCCTACGTATTGATGATTTTACTTGAAACGCCGCCTAGAAGTCGCCATCCTTTAAGTGAATAAAGTCGACGACATCAAGTCGTCAACATGTAACTGTTCTGCGGGTCGGAGCATTTGATGGGCAGACTTCATAAAGCAACACACACTAAGTGTTAAAAATAAGGGTACTTTCGCCGTAAACTGTAACGAAAAACTTGACTGGGGAAACAGTATGCTTCTTCATTAAGCCCTTCTTCGTAGAAGTTTGTGTAAGTATAAAAAGTGTAAAATAAATAAATAAAAAACAGAGACATGCCTGAGAGTTCTTTATGTACAGTTCTTGAACGCAAGGGTGGTAAACTCCACCCCTCTCGTATTCCGGGAGGAAACTTCAGGAGACGCGTACCTGGGAGCAGTTTTGGAGTTCCATATCCAATGCTAAAAACGGTACCCTGTTACTAAAAGTCTGTCCATCTGTTACCAGGCCTAGTTTTATGAACTGTGATAGATAGACAGTTGAAATTCACAGATGTATTTCTGTTACCTTTTATAGCAGCAAATACCAGAAGCAAAATAAAGAAATGAGAGAGCATAAGAAAATGTATTTAGGCTCTAAACAGTAAAAGTTACTTTATTGCCGTTTTTTATAAATTTTAATATAAACGGAACCCATTCTTGCGCGAGTTCGACTCGCACTTAGCCGTTTTAACTTCGAAGTAACAGACACGCCTCCAAATTCCAAAGCGTCGAATGAATTTAGTGACTGTGAATTACTTGATCGGGATAAAAAGGAGATTAGATTATACAAGCGCAGAGTTGCTCCGGGCGCAAATTAGAGACGCCGTGGTGGAAGGTTTTTTATTCCTTAGCGTTCGCTTTGCTTGAATCAATCGTGTGGCTCGTGTAAGCTTATGACCGGCCGATAGCATGTACTGAGGGACTTTTTCACCACTAACGACTATCAAACAGCGTGCTAGCTATTGAGAAATGTTGAATAAAATACTGATCAACGCTCCTAGCGTGTTTTGTAGGAACTAATTTGTCAAGCAGATTTAAAATGTCAAACTCTGTTTACTCGACAGTATAACACGTCTTCTAACCATTATATAACCGTAACAGTAAATGTGTAAAAATACCCAAAATCCATTAGACCAAAATTTCATATTTAATGTAACCAAAAATATAGCATATAGACATAAGATACAGGGAACATAATACTAAATTTAGTCAAAAATGTACTTAAAAAAACAATAAGATTGTTAATACCATTCAATATGAACTAAACCACAGCTAAGCAACAAGCAATTAAAGCAACATAAATATTTATTGCACAATCATAAGTTATTAACCAATCACATTAAATATGATATTTATTCAAGCCTAGATGTCACATTAAAGTGTACACTGTACATATACCGTGATACTATGTGATACAAACAAAGATCTATTGCCACTATTTGTTTTCTACTGCGCAGTTCGAAATCATGTATCTAATAACTAAGACGGAATATTAAAAGAACTTATAAGTCAATTTGTTTTGATATTTATATTGAGTATAAAAGATGATATACTTATAGAAATATATTAAACACTAGCTGACTCGCGCAACTTCGCTTGCGTCACACAAGAGATAATGGGTAAAAATTTTCCCTGTTCTTGTAACATTTTTTAATGGCACTCTGGTCCTATTTGTCGTAGCATGATGATATATAGCCTATAGCCTTCCTCGATAAATGGGCTATCTAACACTGAAATTTTTTTTCAAATCGGACCAGTAGTTCCTGAGATTAGCGCGTTCAAACAAACAAACAAACAAACTCTTCAGCTTTATAATATTAGTATAGATAATATTTTATTCTGTTTGTGTTGCGGTCAGGTAGTGTCTGTTGATTATGTGCTATATATAGTTTTTAATTTTTATCAAAATATTTTTCGATAGTAGCCCGGAGTTTTATAATGTACCTGCTAAATCTCAATAGACTCGTTCTCTATTAAATGGGACTATGTAAATGGCAAAAAGTAGGTATATAACAACTCTATGTCAACCATCAGTCATGATATTATGTACATAAACAAAAGTTTGTAATACGTTAGTACATTAAAGTTAAAAGTTGAATCAAAAACTCGTTATTATTTCTTATTGTGTGCTAGGAGGTATAAAATTATGGCATTATTCTCCTATGACATAACATGTCCTAAAACTTTTAAACAATAGTTTTATGTAAAGAATCAGATTCAATCATCTCCATAATATATATTATAAAAAAAAATTTTAAGTGGTAGAATGACTTGTGGTCAAATTATTTTTCTTAAAATTATTTATCTCATAGAAAGCCAGGTTATTCTTGGTTGTCAAAGAATATATATTAAAAAAAAAACGTAGAATAAGCATTGAAAATCTCATCGTGCGGAAGTAACTCATAAAAGTAAGTTTATATAGAGGCAGAGTCACGAGTGCAATTATATGAAATCATCACTTCAAACTCGTGACAGTGATTGGGAAAACTGAACAATACGCAGCGTAATTACACTATTTACTTAAATAATGATATATATTTTACCCACTTCTTGTACAATAACTGTTCAGCACGCGTCTCCTCTTGTCATACTTTTCATTAAATCGTAGTTTAAATACTTATATTTAACGGAAGTAATTCAGACAAAGGTAATACTAAAATAATTTACCGGAAATAAAAGAATGTAGAGATTGTAGCTCAGCTTCCTTATATTTAAGACCGTATACAGTGTGATAATGAAATGATAAGATTGCTAATTGGAGTTACATTCTGGACTAGTTAGGCCTTAGCTTTGTTTTACAAATGATTAGTAATTGTCGCGATGGAAGAAGTGTTGTTGGTTTTCATCTACTAATTACTGAAAGCATTTACATCCTAAGATGAAGATAAGTACTAATAGTTTTTGTAGCCACTGTGATATGCAATGACATTTTCACACAACTCCATACTTTTTACCAGTGAAAAAGACAATCAAGTTCCGCCTTTTCTTAGTTCACTCGAAGAATGCCAGTATCAAGAAAGAACCATCAAGGCTCGCATTAGTGCAGCATCTACACCATCGTACCGCGACAAGAACATAGTTATATCGGCCAACAATAAACGTTGACGGTTTGTTAATTACAAACACACACGTGCCAAACCTAACGTTAGAGCTTCGAGCACAACAACACAGTGCTACAAAAATTCACCTGAAATTTCTAACAGAGAGGAACTTTCGAAAAACGCAAACTATATCTGAAAGTTTCGGATTGACGGTCGTATGACGTTACCTTTTAACCAGCGACTGAAAGTTTGCCAGAATGCAGTTGAATATCTGCTGCGAACTGACGCGCTCGGAGCGGAAACTACTGCCGTAATGTAACATAGTTTTGCTGTTGTGTATAGAATATTATATGTTTTAAACACGTATTTTGTTATACGAATACCTTTCTCATTTCACAGACTATTTTTTATTTTTTTATTTATTTTTCTAACCATTACTCAATTCAATCCACTTCTCGTTTGATTAAGTCTGTATTTTTTTAGCACTTTGAAATTTTTAATGAGGAACCATGACCTTATAAGTCATTAAATGCCATCATCTAAGGCCTAGAACGGATGCCTACTTACGGATGAAAGTGAATTAGATTAATCTGAACAAGCGCTCTACACAATAAACTCTTTGCAGGTAAATATATCACCGGTAATTTTAAAACGTCATTCTAAAAGCAGTTGGCTGTAAACTTCAACGAATTTAATCAAAAGAAACACAGGAAGCAAAGGAAATAAAGCTTAGGTCTTGTTTTGTGGGGACAGTAAAAAAGATAAGTCTCGCTAGAGAGAAACGTTGGAGTACAGCTAAATATACTCTACAAGTAAATTACCGACCGCTATTTGCTTTTATTTTACCGCCATATACTTAAAAGGTTCTTTTATGTTCGTTTCATAAAATAAATTGCGTTTCATAGAAGGCTGGAGTTGAGCTTTTACTTCAACTAATATTTACTTTATTTTAATGGTTTTATCATTTTCGAAATCCTAATATCTTTATTGAACTAACATTTGATTTTAAGCGCCTGATAAAATGCTAGCTCACAACTTTAGTTCGTCAATATTTGCTATTCAATTATATCAGGCGCTTGTATATTATCTGCGGTTTGGGTCGATAGTGTTGATCGCTGGGAAAGCGGATCTGTCTCTGCAAACTGTACTAATTAACGGTATTTTGATTGCTAATCAATACTCCTTACCGCATTCGGCTACTTAAGTAGATGTAGTAAGTACGACGGCATAACGCGTGTACATACATGATTGCCGTTGAGGTCGTCACGTGCAAGATAATTTATTGAGGTAAATCTGAGCTAAGGGTTTCTACTTCATCGTACAGGTATAGAAGTCGTTGTTCAAATTGAATTTAAGTAAATAAGTAGCTTTATATTGCGTAAATGTGTACGGTAAATTAAATTAAACTTTATCGAAAGATAATGTGGCCAGCAAACTTTGTAAAACTACTAAGTTCAAGGTAAAAATTAAATATTTTCTCAACATTCGCTTTTGTCAAAGCTTCATTAACGTAGTCTCTAATGAGTAATTACCTCCACAAAGAAAAGATAACGTATTTTAGTTCATTTAGCGTTTTAGTTTATTGTGGAGTAGAAATTAAATATAAATGACTACGAACTATTTTCCGTCGTCGTAGAATTTAATATACCTACCTTGAATTAAATTCTATTTGAAGTGAGAGACTATAAGCGTTTTGGAGAGGCCAAGAAAATTGCCTTAAGAGCAAGATCTTTATTATTAGTATTTCTATTACTCATTGATGATTTTTGGGAATTGCCGTTTGCGCTTTTAACAGAGTCTGTAATTTTTTTTTCCATCTCTGTTTGCCTTGCTGCTTTGCTTGCCTATTTAAAGAACTGAGGAATCCGAAAAAAAAAAAAAAAACGAGGTTACTTGTTCTATTGAACAACACAATAATATGCGTTAAATACACACTTACCGATATAAATACATACATAGAATCACGCCTTTTCCAAATAGGTAGACAAAGACCAGAAAACGTAGTATAAATAATATTTCTATGACCAATGAATGAGGTTACATAAAGCTAACCGTGAAGAACTGTAGATAGTATTCGTTTTCGCGACGTGTCCGATCGTTCACCCGTCCGTTTGAAGATTGACACGACTGAAATAGTTCACTCAAAGTGGACGAGACAATGTGACATAAATATCTGTCGAATGTACACCTGTAAATAGGGAAGCGGAGTTACTTGTTCTTTTAAAGAAAATTATAAACGTAATCACGTTATATTGAAATAACGTTCAACAGTAATGTGCAACAATGAACGTTTACTAATCTACTCGAATACGAAATGTTTTATTTCAAAAATCTTTGGAGACTTTTTTTATTGTGGTGTATAATAAAAAGAAGCACATTCTAAAGTGAATTAAATGTGTCGCTCTTATACCATGGAGGTGACTGACAATTTGCCAAACATACATCAGTATTTTCATAGATTTTGACTTTAATGTTTCAGCGTCCATTATTTTATTTATATTTAAACTTA
This sequence comes from Anticarsia gemmatalis, assembly GCF_050436995.1. Taxonomy (NCBI): domain Eukaryota; kingdom Metazoa; phylum Arthropoda; class Insecta; order Lepidoptera; family Erebidae; genus Anticarsia; species Anticarsia gemmatalis. Next base: position 8,814,140 of record NC_134760.1, read on the forward strand.
TTAACCTAATCGATTAAAATCGTGCTTGCTGAGCGATGTATTTTCTATCATCAATCAATAAGCCAACAACAAAACTATCAACCCCGTAGAAAGGAATAAAACGCTCAATTAATTTAAACACAATGCGTCATTTACCGCCCACTGAAAGAGTACCCTCATTATGACATGATTCTGAATGAGACAGTAAATAAATTGGATTTTCCCCCATTTTCCGCTATCATACAAAGTGTAAATGACCAATGGTTTCCACTTGTCCACACATCGCACGACCCACTCTCGTATGTCGAGCCTGTCGCTTACATTTCAAACTACTAACTCATATCAAAGGAGAATAACATGCCAAAAGCGCCGCACGAGATGTATCAAATAAACCAATAGACATATTTGAAGCGGAATAATGTTTTCCTAATACAGTGTGTGTTAACGTACTAATTCTAATTGTATTAAGACCCGAATATGGTAGCAGAATTGTCATGCAGTGTATAAAATATAGGTTTTAGAGAGCAACGGACTACCTTGAAGAATAATGAATGATTATGTTTAACATTAATTCTGGAAAAGATAATAAGAGAATCATATTTTAAATCTTAAGTTTTCTCATTCGGTGTGTTTTGTGCGAATTTGGATGAAACAAAAATAAATTTGATAAGATCGTAGCAAGTAGCGTTCTATGATCGACAATGTCATGTTATAAATATACTGTAACTATGTAAAATGAGATATTTATATTCATAAATCGTCCGGATTTTTAATTTTGAAGTCATAAAATTATGATGTTGGCGTAATGACAATCTTATAACATCACTTTCATAGTTCTGCCAACAGGAAAAGATTAAAAATGCTATTTTTAAGAAATCATTAAAGTTTTGAATGATCACATGACATGTGCGTATATAATAATTATTTTAAAGATCAGGCGGTAAATATATTGTTCTACGATGGATACAACATCGAGTTTCGAAAGTTTGACATTTAAAATGCGTATAACAAAAAAAGTTTCTACGACAAAATTTGTCGATAGCTTGCTGTCGATACTCGATAGTCGTAGAAAATTGCAAGGCAAGTCATAATCACAAAGTAATGAGCCCAAAAGTGACATCCAAACAATTCAATCGCGGGAATTTGAGCCTACAACAGGCCGCTTTCGAAATGAAGTCAATTATAGGTTTGAACTAAAAATCGCGAACTGGATAGCAATGCCTTGATTAAGTGGCTATCTGCCGAGCACTGAACTACTGAGTATCATCGATCAATTTGTACCAGGACACTATGAAATGCGTGGAGCTTGTAAAATCGTAACGGAATGATTTGATTACTTCATCAGTTGTTGATTATGATCGACTAGTTTACTGTACTGCTGTAAAATTCAGATACAGAGCTAAGTCCTTTAAAACTGCGATTGTCTAATAGTATTTGGTATTAAAAGTCTGCTAAAGATTTAAAAAATAAAGTGTGATTTAGCCAGCGTGATAGACTCTAAGATAGATCTTAAAGACCTCTCACTTATTCCATAAGGATTTTTACCTAAAGGTGGGCTAAAATATAAAGAATCTGTAAAATGTATTTACTCAAAAGAAATAGCAAAATATAAAAGTTGCAAGTCCTGCTTCTTTTCAATTAAATACGAAATCCAGGTTCTTTTTGCAAGCGTCTGTTACATTTCCAATACAGAGTGACTTAAAATTGATATTTCAATGGTTATTTCCAATACAAGACACATCTATCAATTTGCTAGTACCAGGAAACTACGAAATGCGAGGAGGTTGTAAAACCCGCAACGGAATCTGATTTGATTAAAGTCATCAGTTGTCAATGATGATTGATAAGGGAATATCGGTTTACACTTTCCTCGAACTGGAAAGCTGAAATGACGTGCATTCCATTTACCTTCGATGGGCTTTATACGGACTAAGGATGAAAGCATTAACTGAAACTCGGGTGTGTTTGTTAGGCACGTGCTATTTAGTGCATTTCCTTACATTTTGATGGGTATTGAAATTATAATATTTTTTTAAAGACATGTTTTAATTGTGGTGTTTGTAAAGCAATTAACTCGAGAGTGTGGTCTTTTTAAATAAGTTTCTTTTATCATTTTACATGGCAGAGTCGGTCAGCTAGTTAAACATTGAAGTTTAGCTTATAGAATTTCCTACAACTAACAAAATTGAGTGCCCCTAGTGTGCTCAAGGAACTATATTTTCTGATACATTAAAAATAACAAATTCTCAATACTTTATGGCATCGTTAGCGGTCAGACTAGTGTCAAAGTTGTCCAAGCTGCCTAAAGGACTTTGACGTGGCTTAACGACTTTTATCGTAATAGATAACAATCAGTGCCTCGATTTTCTACTACTATCGACTACCGACAACCGAACTGTCATCGAGAAATTTTGTATGAAAATCTGATCAGCGCCTCTGACGGGTGTCGTAGGAAACATTTTGGCAGTACATTCTAAATGTCAAAATTTCGATAGCTAGCCGGTTGTCGGTAGTCGATAGTGGTAGAAAATCGAGGTACAGGACCGACGTTTTACGTGCCCTTCGAAGCACGGAGACGCCTAGTTAAAGTACCACTATGCGGTAACCCACAGAGGCCACAGATCGTTTATCGACCGGTGAGCACAACTAGGCTTTGGGCCCACGTTCTATCTGTAAAAAAAAGCAAGTAAGAATGATTTTTTCTTTATTTGTAAATGTCAGTAACCTGCATAATTTGGCAGTGTTAATTTTCATGGAGATAGAATGTGTCAAGCAGAAGTATAATGACCTTAACATTTTCTATTCTAATTGTGTGCTAGCATCATTACGATCAGGGTTGCCAGACTAATTGTCTGAGATTACTAATCTAGAATTAAATTTGAATGAACTGAGCTAAAAACTAAAAACTTTTATCAAGATTTTTATTATAACTCGCAGTCACGATGGCGAATTTAAGAAAAAATATGACCACCACTCAATTTTAATTTATGTTCTTTGAACATGCTTTGGTACGGATATATTTAAGTACTCATAGATTACTCACTTTAGGGTAACTTACTTCACTTAATTCACTGTATGCATATTTAAAACTATGATTATTTGTGATTGACAAAGCTAACTAGCTCAATCTATACTAATCTATACTAATATTATAAAGCTGAAGAGTTTGTTTGTTTGTTTGATTGTTTGTTTGCTTGAACGCGCTAATCTCGGGAACTACTGGTCCGATTTAAAATATTCTTTCAGTGTTAGATAGCCTATTTATCGAGGAAGGCTATAGGCTATATAACATCACGCTACGGTCGTAAGGAGCGGAGTAGCAACGAAAAATGTTACAAAAACGGGGAAAATTTTGACTCATTCTTCTAGGTGACGCAAGCGAAGTTGCGCGGGTCAGCTAGTGGATTAATAAAGTGAAATTAATTAATTAGTCCCGTGTCATATAGTTCTAAAAACAACCAAAATTAAAAATAAAAGTCCATATTGCACAACAGACATAAAAATTACACCACAATTACTACCAGCCCTATTCTAAGTTTAGATTCATGACAGTTGTCGTATGCGCACCGTCTTCCTCTTCAGACAACGTGGCTTCGTACGAGTAATACTCGTTATTATCGAGTAACAGTTGCGAAGTCATGAACGTACCCGTTACTTTGAATACTCGATACCTTGATACTTTGATACTTCGATGTTAGGGGGTCTACTCTTATTCAAAGAAAAAAATTTAGCGTAACTTTGAGGAATCGGAATGAAACACAGGAATTCAGTTTATATAGAAACTACTTGACCCGCGTGGTTCTACTGGAGGTAAAGAATTCATCCCTTCTTAAATCGGCTTTTTTTTGGAAACACGTGACCTATGCCTGATTTCGAGTCTTCAATATAATTTTTGTGGTTTAATGCGTTGTAAATTGTAAGATTGTATGACAGACAAACTGCATATGGCAATATGGTTATTTCTACGTTCACTACACGAGCCAGCTTAATGAGCCGTACTATCACGTGTCTGCACTATTAGCAGGTGTAAAATTGAGCGGTATCAGCAGCTCCCTACGTAAATATATTACAGAAATTTCTTTTTTATTATTACAATTTCATTCATGCTACGCCCGAAATGTGACTTATTACAAAAATATAGGCCGTTCTTATGAACGTCCGTGCTGCTGCAAAAACAATTGAAGTAAAATCATAAAATAACAATTTTGTTGGTTTTCTACATTTCGTGTTGTAGAACGTGAGTAGACCCCTCTGGGGCCATCCCAAAACTATTTGTGGGATTCAAAACTAACCAATTTAGTTGTTTCGTGTTTTGGTCAAAGTTGTCTTCGTTTCGTATCGGAAATATAATTAGTTTGGATAGTGTTGTGGACGTGCATTTACAATAAATAAACTATGAAAGAGATGTTATGACGTAATATTTTATATAATATAAATTCCGGATTTCCCATCAGTACTCAGATAAAATTTGTTCATTGATCTGATAGTTTATAAGTTGTACAAATCTACAGATCATTTATATGACAAATAAATATAACACCTTATATAAGCATATATGTATTATAAAGAGATGATTTAAAAAAAATAACCATTTATACTTAATTACTTTCTTTGAACTATTTCTGTACTCTATAGTTGCCGCAATTACCCATAAACAAAACATGAGCACATACACTTAAATCACAAATACATGCTCAATTCAACACTATCGAAACTCTCTCAACAACATAATACTGTATTAAGGTAATACGAGAATAATAATCTACTATATTATTATAAAAGTTATCCAAACAATCTCATAAGCCGGTGGTAATCTCCGCAATATGTAGCCGACTCGTCGACAGATAAGGAATACGTAACGTTACAAATACGAAGCTCTTTAATCTCTGCTAAGCCGAGAATGGCTGAGACCGACTTACATACAAGAATATGTACAAATATTAACATCTTTTATACATGTAAATAAGATTACTATGTCTGTCTGTAATTTAAAAATGATCGTTGTAATTCAGACCCATCTACTAAAACACAAGTTACTAATTTTAATATTTTTGTTCGTCTGTCTGCTTTTCTGTTTGTTTGGGTTTATCTCCGGAATGGCTAAATCTATTTTAATAAGATTTCCACCATAAGGTAGAGGATGTTATAGAGTGACATATGATTTAATTTTGAATCCTGTTGCGGGTTAATCAGAAAAAACCTTGATTGCAAAGTCTTGCCATATAAATATATGGCAAGACTATATTTATTTATTATTATTTAAAAAAAATAAAGTCTACACGAACGAAATCGAGAGCATTAGCTTGTATACAAATATGTTTGCAACCACACATTACACATATTTACAACTGTACACAGGTGAAATATTACCTAACTCTAGCTAGTCCGGCTTTTATCCCCGTTGACGCTAAGCTCTTCGAATTAATGCACTGATTTCAATCACGGTTTTGAAAGGCAGATTCACGTATATAGGTACAGTCATAGAATTTAGAATTTTGTACAGCTATTGTTTTAGTCTAGTTGTAAAGTAAGATCATTCCCCAACTAGCACACAAGCTGCTTATACAGTCGTTATACAGCCTGATAGTTGCATAAGAGTCGTTCAAATGCTGTACAATTCTCTATAAGTTGTATACTAGCTATTTAAAAAACCCTTTAACAGCTAGGCGGGACAGTAGCCGTTTAGTAGGAAACTAATGACTTATAGTGATATATGAGCATGTAATTGCATCGCTAGACAGCCTAGGGAAGTATAACTGAGTTAATGGAATCTTCTATAACACCGTTAACTGTATAAGGGGACTTTAGGAGATAAAGGAGTTTGTACGGAGTTATGCGTTGCGCTTATAGCGCTCAAGAGCGTAAATAAGCTTTTTGTAATGCCTTAGGTTCTATAACAGATTTTTTTAGGGCTAGTGTATTACTCATCTATAAAAGAGTTGCGTAGGTCTTTAATAGCGCCTTGAGCGTTATATCAGATATTTATATGGCTTCTGTACGGCAAATAGATGTATAAGGTATCATTCGAAACATTTTTACAGCCATGGGGATTACAGAATTATGTTTAGCACCTAAAGCGCTATAACCGAGTAATATACCTTTATACTAAAGCTTAAAATTATTATCATAATATATTTACATAGGTGCAGTGGTGGTTCAGTCTGTCAACTGTTTTTAAAGAAAAAATAAAATAAAATAAAATAAAATAAAATAAAATAAAATAAAATAAAATAAAATAAAATAAAATAAAATAAAATAAAATAAAATAAAATAAAATAAAATAAAATAAAATAAAATAAAATAAAATAAAATAAAATAAAATAAAATAAAATAAAATAAAATAAAATAAAATAAAATAAAATAAAATAAAATAAAATAAAATAAAATAAAATAAAATAAAATAAAATAAAATAAAATAAAATAAAATAAAATAAAATAAAATAAAATAAAATAAAATAAAATAAAATAAAATAAAATAAAATAAAATAAAATAAAATAAAATAAAATAAAATAAAATAAAATAAAATAAAATAAAATAAAATAAAATAAAATAAAATAAAATAAAATAAAATAAAATAAAATAAAATAAAATAAAATAAAATAAAATAAAATAAAATAAAATAAAATAAAATAAAATAAAATAAAATAAAATAAAATAAAATAAAATAAAATAAAATAAAATAAAATAAAATAAAATAAAAAAGATTTTCAAACTATTTTAATATTCAACGACTGACCCCTAAAAGTACGAGTAAAATGCTGGTGTGCGACCAAAACAGTTATATTGAAGCACTCCTATGCCACAACTGCAAAACCTTGAGGTCTACAACAGCAAACACTAGAGCCTTTGTACAGCTTAAGGCGCTAGAGCAGATGTAACCAACTCTGAGAGCTGCTTGATCGAGACGCCATTATAGCATTTGGTAAACATATTTTTTGAGGTTATTACGATCTTTTGAAGATCATATAAATCTATAGCCTGGTAACGTTAACATAATTAAAATCATTTTTTATTACCTATAACCCTAATTAAATTATCTGTAACCCTCAAAGTCTTATTTATGTTCAAAATACAATTTCCAAATCCACATATCTATATAATTTTTGCACTTAAAACTGAATATTTTGAGGGCGCATGAAAATATAGACGATAATATACATATATATTGACAGCAAACTTGAACTCGCACTTTCATATCACGTACACAAAGAAATAAAAGCGATAGACTACTTGTTATTTTAATAATCCAATCCGTAAAAATAAAATGTCTCCTCATTTGTCACTGATGATTCATTTTAAAAAAATATATTTAGTTTACACCATAATAAACCGACTATATTACTAATTTAGAGCGTTAGCATTTATAACCGTTACACAGTAGCGCTAAAATAAGGTAAAGGTGGTATAATCGCGCTGCAAGAGCTTTTTCGAACGCTCGTGGCGCTAACCACCTCTGTACAACAGCTGGTAAGCGCCACGAAGCTGCGAAAAAGCTCTTGTAGCGCGATTATACCACCTTCATCTTATTTTAGCGCTCCTGTATTACTACTATACTACGTACTATTATAATTACTATTTACGACCACTGTAGATCCAATGTCGAGCTATAAGCTGGACAGTATGGGCCTATTTGACGCTACAAGAGATCTGTAGCCGCTTATAGAACCACTATACTTCTTACTAAGGAGCCTAAGGCGTTATAAAAATCCTTTAACCGGCCATTGTACAGCTTGTTATAGCGCTTGTGTGCTAGTTGGGTCGATACTTAACATAGGTAGTTTTCTATTATATTGTAAGTCACTGAAACGAAGATGCTATTGTCATTTTGTTACTTTACAAGTAATTACTCTAGCTACTGCCCACGACTTCCTTCACGTGAAGAGATATCCTGGCTTAGAGTGCCTTGTTGTCCAGATTATAAAACATCTGCTAAACATTATTAAAATCCATTTGCTTAGTAGTTTTGCTGCAACTGTGTAATAAACATCCATCCTAAAATCCAAACATCCACATTCACATTTATAATAGTAAGATTTCATATAACACAATACTATTTGTCAAAATCTCAATAGTAACTATCTTTTTACTCATACAGAGATGTTCTTCAATACCTGTATTAAAGAGCGTTTACAGTTTCGCTTGCAATAAGGTCATATTCATTGATACTAAGGTTATCGTCCGGTTGCACTCGAGATCGTCGCCTACGACCAATCAGTGGGCAATCTTCCTCAATTATTGTTTTTACTATCTAGATAAGAGTGGTCATTTTATTTTGGTATATCTCTTAGAGTCTTTTATCCTTGACTTAAGAAAAACATGGAGATAACATATTGTTTAACTAACAGTTCTTTAAATATTTTTCTTCTTCTTTAAAGTTCTTAAAGGAATGGGAAGTTCCGCACTTACTCAGTATGGTGGACCAAAGGACTAGTCTCTCCTCATTCCGGGAGGAGACTCTTGCAACGCAGTGATGTAATATTTTAAATTTAATATCTTCTAATAGTTGTATTTAATCGTATACTGCTAGTTGCGTCTGTTGCTTTCAGTGTGCAAGTAGCGTATGTCACTGATCATCTCGAGGTCTTGAGTTTATCTAATTCCCTGGTTGAACGTTATGCAGTTAGGATAGGTTAGTATTGATAGAGACCATTCTAGTCATTAATAATGATAAATATGTCGTATGTTTGTTACTCTTTCAAACTACAGCATAGATTTTAATTCAAAATTATATCAATTAGAGGAGAATCTTACGTTATTACCATGCACAGGATAGTACCACGATACGACCTCCCGAGCCCGACGCAATTGTATCGGCGTGACGACCTACACCACTGCGCCACGGAGGCAGTCTTTGTATGTTTGTTACTCTTCCAGACTAATATTTGATCTAAGATTTGAATTTTGAAGAATTTATTTAGAAGACAGGCCCGGAATGCCCCTAATTTCCATTATTACCATGCAGAGGTTTGTTTATAAACCAAAGAATAGTTCTAAGCGGTTTATTCTAGAATATACTGAAGAGCTTAATTTTGTCTGACTAGTTTGAAACTGAAGATAGAAACCAGGCCATTTGCCAGCTATTCGCAAGTTTTCTCAACCTTGACATATCGGATAAATGGCAGCCAAAATTAGTCAACTATATGAAGATATTTAGGTTAATATGGATATTCTAGGAAAAGTGATAGATTTATAGGCAGTCTAAATTATTTAGCTTCAAATAAATGTTTGGTTTAGGGACCTACTACACTACCGATATATCAATATAATCTATATTGATTCACTTCGATTAATCTGTTAATCAATTCTCGTAGAATTATTAATTACCAACTGACATTGACTAAAAACTTATTGTACCATCGATGTACCTAATCATGAAGCATCACCCTAAACTTAACTGCAGTCCTGTCCTAACATGCTAAATATGTAAAAACTAGCTATCGCGTTTATGAGATACGGCCTGGAGACAGACAGACAGACAGCGGAGGCTTAGCAATAAGGTCCCGTTTTACCCTTTGGGTACGGAACCCTAAAAAAGTAGGTAGTTCTTTTTTTATTATGTAGACGTTAAATTCCTGTACTTACTACCTAGTTTAATTACATCAATTCCACATTTACATTTACCACAAACAGTTCACATTAAAGTTGATTTGCTCTTCTATCGCGTTAAATGACTGAACTAATTTGATTAAATTTAGGAGAGTAATTGATTTCGTGTCGGAAAGGACATAAGCGAACATTTTAGCAAAAAGATTTGACATGGTTGGAGCTGCGGTTTTAAGCTTGTAGCAGAACAGTCATAAAAATGTTAACAACTAAAGTGTTAATATCTGTAAATAATTACTCAAGCAGTTTGTCACGTTTTACTGTTTTTTATGTTAAGAAGTAATTACAACAGTACAGAGAGTTTACTATGTAAATACACTTTTACAATGTGATTATCTTACTTTGTGTTTGCAGAGAGAGTCACTTTTTTACGTCCAAGTGAGTTATCCATACTAATATTATAAATGCGAAAGTAGCTCTGTCTGTCTGTCTGTCTGTCTGCTACTCAATCACGCCTAAACTACTGATCCTATTTGCATGAAATTTGGTATGGAGATATTTTGATACCCGAGAAAGGACATAGGCTACTTTTTACCCCGGGAAAATGACGCATTTCCCGGGAAAATTCAGTCAATATAATAATATAATATTCAATCAATATTATAATGACATTGAATTAAACAACACTCCGTTGTCATGGCAACTGTTTAAATGGCGGATATGCGTTAGCGCGATTTCGTTATATTATGAGATATAAATAATTGTGAGAATATTTTTCGTGAAAAAAAGCATATTTTATATCATCACGCTACGACCAATAGGAGCAGAGTAACAGTAAAAGTGTTACAAAAACGTGGAAAATTGTGACCCATTCTCTCTTATGTGACGCAAGCGAAGTTGCGCGGGTCAGCTAGTATTCCATATACAGACGATTTAAAGATGTAGACTTACTATCCAATATTTTCTTCCCCGGAACGTATCTTAATATCGAACTAAATCTTCAAACAATTAATTCCATTTACTTCCAAAAAATCGTAAGTTCGCGATCGAGCCTCACTTCTTTGAACTCGTCCAAAAAAATAAAGACGGAGGTTTGAAGAAACTATTAAAATAGTTTAGAACAAATTCCAAACAGCCAAAAGATTTGGCGGCGCCTATTTGCACAAAGACATACCTGTTTATTACCACCCACTGAATAAAATCTTTTTATTCTACCGCTTCTTTTAACTGCCCCATAAAGCACTTGCAGTAGAAGAACGTCATAAGTGATGTCACAATAATTTCAAGAAATGCCCTTCTTTAAATAAAGGTGTATTCCACGAAAGGTCCAAACGTCACCTGCTGTGAACGCCTCTTTATATTTATGAATGGGAGTTATGAATGAATCAATATTTCAATGACCATGTCACCTGTCGATTTCACGGCATCCTTTTACCTACTTTTTGCTATTTCGAGAACGTTCTATTAATAAAAAATATTATCACAGAACGAAGAAATGTCAATGTCAATACATATATTTTGTTATCAAAGCTTCCGTAAATGCACGTGATATCGAATATATTTTAAATATGTAATGGGGAGCTAATCAATCAAAATCGTCATATTTTAATGATTAATTAACACGTTCAACAACATGCCATAGAGGTCAATGACACACAGGTAAATCAATAAAGAAACCGGAACAAATTGACACAGTTTAATATATAACTGCATTACCCATAAGTAATCGTATTCAAATTAATTCAGTTCTCAAGGCAGCGGAGATTACGCGACCGTTATCATATCATAATCATTATCAATGAAACTGCGCGGGCGCATGTATTTCGTCCGTAAAGTGCACGTTCTCTCGTAGTTGCGCTTGAACCGCCGCGCAACGCGCACGTCTCTCGTGCGCTCCGTGAATTACTTATAAACGTGATACGACCGCGAGTTAATAATTATGGTGAGTGTGTGTCCATCGTGTTTTGTTCCCATAATACGTGACTTATCAGTTCCGCTACTGAAAACCTTGATATTTGTATAGATTTTTTTTTATTTCTTTTTTTTCACAAAATCCACGTGTCGAACACAATTTTCTCGGAAAATTATGCATTTTACAGTGATTATTCTGGGCGATTTTTATTCGTATTTATTTCTGTTCTGAAGTATTTCTATGCTTATGTTAATTCACGTTTTTGCACACCTATTGTTTTACTTTTTGCTGAACGCACGTAAGTAGAGTTTGAAATTGAGTTCGGCGATAACGCCATTTGTCTTCAAGTATGAAACAATATTGCTGTGTTATCATATAATTTGGCATACATTTCTATTGTAAAGTAAACGGCATTGAATCACCAAGCTTATTTGCAAGAATATGTGATAATATTCAAAATACGACTCAAGGCCTGAAGTGATGTGTTTGAGGTCAATACATAATATTGTTTTTTGCATATTCAGATGAATCTGCAAACAAAAATTCTGTCTTTAAATGCGTTCGTCCGTCCTTTTGATAATTGTAAGGCTAGACCTTGATTAAGATTAAGTAATTAAGCTTAACAATAAGGCTTTATTATAAGCACGTGATTTTTCATATTATTATGTTGCATTAATTTCACTGACTATGTCACTTTAACATAGCCGGGATGCCTCACTACGTATCTAATAAATATTTTTGGAAATCCCAAAACGAGGAGATTCAGATCTGGATCACATGTTTATGTGCCACATGGTAAAAACAAATAAATAATTTAAAACCTCACCCGTTTTTGAAGTCGGTCAAAAGTTTTTTTTTACAGTTCATTGGAAACTACAAATAGATCCATAAGCATCATCATGATTTGTCTTACCATTACTAATCAGGAATCATGCGATTGATCAATCATTTACGCTCAAACCACTATCTAGGCATCATTTAAATAATCTATAACATCAAAGTCCAGATAAAGCTATTTCCTATAATTCTTTATCGCGAATTAAAGTTTCAACTAGCATTGTGGGGATCATTATACTAGGATTTGTGAAAAAAACTGCTTTATTGATTGCTTGTTTGAAATTAAAGATATTTGCATACACAATCGACTGCAAGCTCACCACCTCTATACCCGAATACCGTCGCTAATATTTTAATCAAATATAATTTACAAAACTACATTCTGGTCATGATTTATACTCATACAAAAGGATGTAATCTCTTGATTGTTACCTATAGTTTGTAATCATATCATACGCCTCACGCCCCTAAAATTATCAATTATTGTATTAAAAAATAATCTCCGGTCTCACCACTTCCGTATAAGTATCAGTTAATTTATCAGGTAGAATTTTTACAGTTGTTTAAGGCCCTGTTTTTTTACATTTGCTAAATTTCGACAGTTGTTTTCATTCATTTGTTGTCACTTTACCTAGTGAATAGGTTATCTGATACTCATCCACAGACTTTTCAGGTCCTTATTCTGCTTCTTTATATATCGAATAGTTAACCAATGCTTACTTATAAACCGTAAAACTGACCCTAAATATTCTAAAATTAAGTAATAGTCTTAATTCATAAACCAAATCATTTTAGCCTTGACAATGTCCAGTGTAACAAGATACGACTGGTCTCCAATTTTTTCTCAAGGGGACAGCCGGCAAGCTTCTCAAATGTTTTTTGTATCGTCAGGTCAACGTTCATAAAGATTGATTGGTCTTACGAACTCGATTCTATGGCCATTATGTCACGAACTTTTAGCCGTTTTTCTACATAGTTGTTAGAAAAAATTGATTAGCAGAGTAAAGCTTTTTGGTACTTTGAACGTCTTAAAGCTGTCATTTTATGTGCCTCTAACGTTTATAAACTATCATGTAAGTTTAGTCCATGTATCAAACACTCTACACTAGACTAAAAGATTTGCAATAGAGATTTTATCTCATTCACACGATAATGGCTACATTTTACGTAAATTACATGATAGAGTAAATGTGGTGTCATTTGTGAAATAAAGGCTTTGAGAATCTACAAATGAACTCAGCTGCAATGTCCATCATTCTCTTTCAACAGACTATACTTTAGTTTCTAGATTTTCAAATTCCTCTTGACGTGGACCAATCACGATCTCAGTAGAAACTAATTAACTGCAATGATTGCTTACGTCATACACCTTTGACCACACACAGCCTACGTTTACATAGAACATCAATTTTCTTCCTAAATTACAACGCAAGATCGAGTCCCGTAATTACCAGTTCTAGGTATAGGTATAGTCTCGCACAATCAATGAGACGTTTGTCGTCAATAGCTAGACATTTGCCAGCAATTACTACTGTAGCGCGATTCTCTACAGTCAGTACTATGGAGTATCGAGAGTTTGACATTTGAAATGGTCTGCTAAAATAGTTCCTACGGAGCCCGCTAGAGGCGCTAATCGGATTTTATACAAAATTTAAGGAATTTTGTATACAGCTAACTAATTGTCAATAATCGGTAGTGGTAGAGAATGGCGTTACTTATCTAATTATACACAATTTTCTGCCCGCGACTTTGTCCACATTGAATTCTTCAGATAAATGAACCGCAAAGCGACGATTTAGTATTGTTATTTATATATTAAATAGAATAATTTGATTATATTATATGTAGTAGTTAGTAATAGAATATTTTTCAACAGTATTTTTAAACGTGCCCGATAAACGGCAATATTATAGGCTAGCCCCTTATTACCTACATGGGACAAACATCATAAATGGCGAATCGCGGGTGTGTGTAGGCCTTCCGATGCAAAACGCGTGTTGTTTGTTATGTTACTACCTATGCATGTATGACGTATGTATTAATAATATACTTAATGCCTACAAAAACAAAATTATAAATTCAATCATACGCAATTTCGATGGACATTGTAACGAATTTAATGAATGAACATTTCATCAGTGCCTCATTAACGAGTGCAGTAATTACTAAACATGTTTGTATCCGGACCGGTTTTCTATACCGACACCTACATGGACTAAAGTTTCATCCATGGAGGTATAAATAAGTATTCAGTGACCGTCAAACGATGCAGTATTTACTTACTGAAAATTTATTGTTAATGAAAGTTTAAAAAAAACATGATTTTCAATTTCCACGGTAAGGTTGCGGTCCTTTATACACACTCCAAACTATGGTACTTTACTTTTCTCCCCTGAAAATCATTTCACGTGCATGCATTCGCAGGCAGAACATAGTTTTATGATGAAAAATATTCTCTTTTCTTACAGCGAAGTTGCGCGGGTCCGCTAGTTATACATTTAAGTATATTACTCGTAGAATGCCTGCATCATTTTTGGTAATAATTTTACTGTGAGTTGATAAAGGATATTCCTGGGTATTACCCAGTTGCAAAAATATTTATTGTCTGGGATTATCCTTGTACACCGAATGAAACATTCCTGATAGGACTGTTTATTGCAGGGAGATGCATCAATGCATTAATAAATAGTAGGAATCATTAAAGATTTTTTTGCCCTCGAATAGTATAGATATTTGCATATTTCTTCACTGTTTACTGTGCTAAATACTAGATTTATTGATACAGTAAAAAATAGGACTATCTACGATTTGATGTGTCAATACATAATGGCTATACCTGTACCTCGATTCTCTACCACTATCGACTACCGACCACCGGCTAGCTATCGAGAAATTTTGTATGAAAATCTAATCAAAACTTGAAACTGAAAACTTTCGATACTCGACAGTACCGACTGAATAGAATAGTGCTACTGCCTAGAGCCTAGCCTGGTGTAAGGCTCTAGGTAGCTAAAGCCTCGCTTTAAAATCATTATGAATAACAACACACAAAAAATATCATCTAGTCTTGCATAAAACAAGCGTTTATTACGTGTACTTAATTAATTACCAATAGCTTATTTGTTATTGATATATTAAAATGATACCGTTAATTCTCGATGTTGATATAAAATATAATAAGCCATATCTATGCATACTGTCAACGATATCGTAAATTTTGATAATTATTTAGTTAAGTTTTATAATCTGATATGATATTATAATACTGAAGTTTGATACAAAATACGTAGGTACCAAGGTATATTGCATTTGAAAAGAATGTGTATTACTAAAAATGGTCATTATTAAAAGTAAGTTTTTGCGTTTTCTTTGTAGAATTAAGAATAAAGTTAAACCACCAAAATTAAACTTATTTGTGTAAATGAAGTTACTCAAATATTTAAATATCTTCGCACGTGCAAATAATTTATGAACGTAACCAAGTGGTAAAATGTATTTAGTTTTTTTTCTATTTTTACCAGTGTAACTTGATTTCTTCTAAACACTACATACCTAGATGTCAAAAAATACCGCTCTAACAATAATTGAACAGTCAGACAACAAATACAATCAGCACCAAAAACATGAAACAAAATACACACGAGTTTAGTTTCAAAGCCTCGGCTTAAAAGTGCTGTACAAAATAGCCGATAAGCCGCACTCTCCACAACAAAACACAACGAGTTGCAACATCCAATTACGAAACAAATTTGATGGATTATAAAATGTGACATCGCATTAATGTATCAGAACAGATTGATAGATTAAACTGAATTCATTTTGTATTCCACCGTATTATTTTAGTAATTAATATGGTGATTTATTAATTATGGACTGCAGAATATTGTGGTCACCTTATCATTAAGCGCAGCGCGTAAACTATCAGCAGCGCATTTAAAAACATTCGATATCTTACTGATATATGATATTCCAAATTGTTTATACATATTATATGCATGTATTAATTACCCTTTCGTGCAAAAAGAACTGTTACGAACTTTATTAAAATGAAATTTGGTAAATTCTGTACTTTTTTATCGCGCAAAATCTTTCCCCGTGAAATATAAGTCGCTGGCAGAAGCTTATTGTCGTATTTTATATGTCGTATTGTGTGTTTCTTAACGCATTTTTGATATTTACATTTACTTACTCACTTACACAATCTGTAAACTTGCATCGGAAAGGCTTGATACGAGTTATAACATTTTACAATCTTGATTATAATTGTAGAGCATTAATACAGTAAAAAAACTTAAGTGTTTTATATCATAAGAATACTAAACACCTTATTATTGAAGAAATTCTTACAAAAATATTAATGCTTTTTAAAACAGTATAAATAATTTAATAATGATAGAAGTTTACATCCAGACGGCTTTTTCACTACTTGAGTAGTACTAAAGATAAAGGCTATTAATAATATTATGTTAACGTGCCTTATTATCCTTTTTAATTTATATTTTTAAGAATATGTATTTTTTTATTTCGACGCCCCCAAGGAATAAACCGGTAATCGCAAAAATCTTATTTTACAGGAGAAATGTTTTAGTGTTTTTCAGGTATAACTTTTCTATAAAAGGTAATTATGACAACATTGTCATATGGAGGGAAAGCTAATTTTTTTTCTAATAGTTAAACATAACCTGTGAAATTATTGTATATACACAGGATTAGTAAATCGCCAAAATACATAATACCGAAAATGGTTTCAAACACTTTTGAAGGTAATGATATATTAGGATCTTCACTTATTAATATTATTCCAGCAATGTTTACTTACCGAGTTATTCTTGTGAATTTCTTAAAAATCATAGACATAATATAAGTTTACTGAATTATCGAACGTGTTTTTACATTACAGAGGGTGATTGTAATATTCAGTTACCGACTTATTACGGTGAAAAATTAATAACCATAGAAGTGTAAATAATTGTAACAGTTATATTGTAGGAAATTTCTGGGAGTCATATTGATTGTAATAGTTGGAAACCGATTATGTATTATAAATATTTTATCAGTATAGTAAAGGGAATAATTAATGAAACAAAAAAAAATATTTGAAATTATTGTTTTTATTAGGAACAAAGTCATTAAAGAGATCACAGATAATTATAATAAGGCACTATACGAAAAATATAGCCTAATAAAAATAATAAAAACAGGAATTAATCTGTATTATCATTGGTATCATCGTTAATCTGTATTATCATTGGTATCATCGTCATCTTCTTGTTCAATATTTTCTACAGAAATTAGGGATTCATAAAATGTGTGGTAATATCGTGGAATTGCTCCACTGCCGCATAAAGACAGTAAATCAGAATGTAACACCTTGCTTATAGGAAGAGGTTGATGATAAGCACGTTCCAATAAAATTTCAGCCTCAACCAACGCATCTGTCTTGGGTTTTCGCCCACGCCTTTTCATTTGGAATGAATTCACTATATCCAATTCTGAATATGCCTCATCAAAATCATATTTAAAAAAAACTTTGTCTTTTTGAGATGATGATACATGTACTTCCATTACGTCCGACCAACGTATCGTATTCCCATCTTTATCGCGACGCCAATTTGAAGGATTTACTAATTTTTTTATGTCTAAAATATCTGCTTGCTCCATTTCTTTTATAGAATACTTTTCTCCAGAGACTTTAGAATTTTGAATTATGTTATATATTTGGTCAGGTGTGTAAATAAACTTATTTTTCATGTTTCTTTCAATGCAGGCATGCATAGAGTCTCCCTCATTCTGGCTATGACCAGTCTCAAAAAATCTGTGAGTTATAGATACGTTTAAACATTTTGCTGCATACGCATACAAGGCGAAAATGTATCTGTTTTTATTTTGGCCATAGCAACCATCTGAATAAAGGTATATTTTGCTAATACCACGTTCCTGTTCATTCTTAAAGAATTGCAACAAACAACTGCCAATTTCTATGCAGCCTCGTTTGGCAATTTGGTAATGCCACACATAACAATAGCCTTTTCTACGCAGAGCATCAAAAATGGTAAAATTGTAAACAGGGTACTTGCGTTTATAATGAAAAATTCCCACAGTAGATTGGGGAATACTTAGCACCTTTTGTAGGTCAAAGATAGCAATTGTGCTATCATTTTTGTCAATTGTAATTTTTTCCTCATTTTTAATCTGCCGAATTGTCTCTTTTCTATGCAAATGCCGTCTATAGCTTTCTTCAAGAGCTTGTTTCTCTGATGGACTGGACTGCTCATATACAAAACATGTGGAACAATAATCTTTTTTTGGCTTAAAAAAGGAGTAGTTGTATTTCGTATTAAATGT
The DNA here is from genome assembly GCF_050436995.1 of Anticarsia gemmatalis. Classification (NCBI taxonomy): domain Eukaryota; kingdom Metazoa; phylum Arthropoda; class Insecta; order Lepidoptera; family Erebidae; genus Anticarsia; species Anticarsia gemmatalis. Next base: position 8,832,757 of record NC_134760.1, read on the forward strand.
GGTTTCATATTGACGTTTAGTCGCCATCTTAGCATCAACAAAATTTTGCTGTGGAAACCAACCTGTGTACAACCGATACATTTTCGATATATTGAGGTCCTGTGATAAATATTCTCGAGTTGAGCTTTTTCTTGTATAATGAGACTCTACTTTAGGAAATAATGAAATGTGCTTTTCAATACTAGATTCAGTGACGGAGCTCATTTTTCGTGGTCTATTATTGTGCTTACCTCTGAAATCTGTAATACTTTCCTCTGTTTTAAATTTTTCTAATGCTGTATATACCATTTGTTCATGAATGCTTAAAGTGTTTAGAAAAAATATCTTACAAACAAAGACCTGTACCTGATTTAAAGAAAAAAAATATTTAATAGTCTGAGTGCGATTATTTTTCCTTTCCAGAGTCATTCTTTTGATATTTTCTGTTGTAGTATGCTTAATAATATACATCCATTGATGTTCTCGATCAGATAGTTTATAAAATTTATCAAATAAATCTTGCCTTTCGGAGGAGGTAAATTTGCTGCCACAGTTCATTTTACACGTACATACGGGACCCATAGTCTTTTTTGGATACCTTTTTTTAGTATGACAACCTTCGTAAGCCTGACCAGAATTTTTAAGTAATTTATTTTTTTTGCTACACCATTGATCTTCATTAACTTTACGTTTTCTAGAATAAGTTTTTTCATTTTGTGAAGTGGAAGGCTCTTCCAAATTACTTGGTTCGAAATCTATTGAATGCTGTGTTAATTCAGTTCTGATACCGGGTTGTTCATTTTGACAAATATCGGTCAGTGTGATATCACTTTCATTAATTTCAGATACACTTTCCGGTTGCAATGTTTCCTCGAAATCACTACTTGGCAAATTATCAGTTAAGGCATAACTAGGCACTAAGCTTAAATTTATGAAATTCGTATCATGAAATTCCTTTTCGTCGTTATACTGGACACCATCAATTATTGTAGAATTGTGTTGATTTTTATATATGGTGTTAGAGGATGCGATAAAATCGCTGTTTCCTAAGAATAATGATAAATTAGAAATAGTAGAGGGAGTATCAATAACCTTTGATGTGTTCAAAATGTTATCTATGCATTGGGAATCTCCACTATGACCAGAAAACGTACTTGATGGCCTTGAACGATTGGCTGCAATCCTTTCTGGACTTGGAAGATATTCTGAACAATCCGGAGAAAAATCAGCATCACTCACTTCTTTAACATTATCAGCGTAATTTGGCTTTGGTCGATCTGAAAGCAAAATAATATTTTTTTTATTTAATAAATATGTAAAATTTTAACATTAAATATATTAATTTAAATACTTATATTTTATAAAATTTAAAATTTAGTTATATACATTATAAATCTCTGAAATAATCTATATAAAATATTTAAGTACATGAATAAATAAATGTATGCATAAATAAAATAAAATATGTATTAAGTATTACTACAACAATAGACAAAGTATTTTAGATACGTTTAGATATTAGTACATACCTCGTAAATTATAATTAGTTATTCCTTTGATGCACAGTGATTCTACAACTTTACTTTCTTGTACGATATTAGCACAGCTCCTTTTTGAAGAAGCTCCAGAACCTGTAAACACATTATGAGTTCTTAGATTGAAAGTTCACGGAGTAATTGTTAAAATATTTTATAAACATGGTCCTTCTCAAAATGCGATTACACCTAACGCCAAAGTAAAAACTACGTCCGCATCACGATATTCAAGACGTACTGTATATAAACAGATAAGATCGTTTTACCCGACCCGATAATAGAACCCGAGACCTCTAACGCATAGAATTTAACATTGCTAGCTACACGCATCACTCCACTATGCTAAAATGATTATATTCATAAAAATATAGTGTGTATTGGCTGTTAGATCTAACGAATTTACATTATTGTTTTGCAATGTGAGATAATAGATTGTATATAAATAAATCACTTATATTTATCTTGATACTTACTTGTTGCAACATGATCGTCAGTATTATCAACCATCAACAACATTCTTCTTACTCGAGGGTTTTTCAAAGGGTGAACTTGTTTCGATGACATACTTATCACTTAAATAAATATTGAATACTTGACTAACTTATTAAAATAATCAACACCGTGTAAAATACTAAACATTACAATTAAAAATAACACATAATAGCTTTTACATTGATTGACGTGATGTCACTTTAAAGCAACAAATACAACTAACTTTCGTGATTTATGTAAACAAACAATCGGCACGTGCGCAATCACCTGTCTCTGTTATTTTTCGTGTTTAGAAAGAGATGCACTGAGCATCGCGTACGCCCTGTATTTGTCTCGGTGTGAGTAATGTGCATTACATGTAGCGACATGTTCTTGATTCGTCGAGCGCGGGCCAGTTAACGCCAATACATATCTTAAGGTCTCAAATGATTACTGTAATAGAGTATTACCGAAAATGTCGGCCTAAAAATTTACGAGAATAAACCCGTAATCGCGTTAGCCAGAAGATTTTAGGGAATATTTTACAGTAATATTTCTTTACCGAAATTTGGGCATATAATTTAATTTGTAATAAGGTATAGCGGTATTTTTCACGTAAATAAAAATAAAAAAGAATCCATGGAACAAACATGTCATAACGGAAATCATTGAAAATTTTGGGAGAAAAAATCTGAAAAAAATTGTATAGGTGTATTCACACCCATAGATACCGAAAATGTAATAACAATAAAAAGTCGGTAATAGTATAATACCGGTTTATTCCTTGGGGGCGTCGATTTAAACATTATATCAATTTTTTTTTTATTCTTTTTTAACGTGACTACTCAAAGCACAGTCGACTTTCTTGCCGACCACTTTTAAACCTATTCTTGTTAGCAGGGACCACTATGTTAGTATATTAAAGATAACGTGTATTAACTTTTTAAATTTTATTGTCATTCGCTGACCACATTTTGACTTTCGGTTGACTTCGGACCACCGGTTGGGAACCACTGTTCTATACAAAAAACAGACAGTAAAAATACTTTGTGCATTAATTACTACATTTTATAGAACACTTTAATGATTTCAACTGTACCCTGGAACTGCGTTTATTAATTAAGTAGCAATTGTAACCCGAATACATCGAATAATAAATTTATCGAACGTAAATTTAATACGATTTAATTTCAATTACTATAGAATTCCAATTAGTTATAAGAGCAATTTTATTCAATTACTACAACGTTTCGAAATTAACGAGAATTATTTTATTGATAAATACATTTTCATGGCAACTATAAGATAATTACTGAATAATTATCCAAACGAATTCAAAAAGTATGTGTAATACTATTAACTTAAACGGAAATGTTGCTGAAAAACTTAAAATCATTTTTAAGCCCTATTTCTGTTCCACTGCTTGGTGACGGTCTCTTTCCTTGTGGAGGGAGGGGTTAGACCTGTAATTATTATTTATGATTACATATTAAAATTGTCAATAACATAGAAAAGGCATCTTTTAATATTATTCTATTAACGAGATAGCACTACGAATTCTAAATTACCTACTTCATTTAGAACTTTGAAATATTCTATAAATAAAAAAAAGCAATCGCTGCAATTTTCAAATACACGTGTCTCGTATACATGACAGTCTTTAGTCACTTTACTAAGTACAGTCGGCATCAAAAATACGTATACACTGACACGTTTTCAAAGGCATATTTATTTATCAATGAAAACTGTAAAATTACGAAAGTACAATTATATTAACTTCAAAGTAATATTATAATCACTCAAAGGTCAAAAGACCAATAGTAAAAATAAAATTACTATTGTAATACGACGAATATCGATTGATTGACAATAATTTAAATGGATATATATCGCATCCCCGGTGCAATACTGTCACTTATGCAAAAATGTAGTTTTTCAGGAGAAGCATTTAAAACGTTGACACTTCACACAACAATGACTTTATAACATATCTATAGATTTGTTTTTTTTTACAAAAGTGACAGTGTTGCACCGGGAGTGCGATATATGTTCAAAGGATATAGATTGAAAATGTGACAGTGCATGAATATTTATGACGTTGACTGTACAAAACCACAATCGTTTAGCGATCATCATATTTTGTTACGTAAGACTGTTGCACTGTAATTCTAGCTGCGATTGACACCTCGGTCAATTTTACGATTCGTTGCCGATGTTTCCGCCAAGGACTTGCTGAGATAACAGCTCGTTAAATATAAACTAAGTAGACGTCTTGAAATGTAGTCATGAATTTAGTTTTTTTATTATTTAGTAAGAACGTGAGAACGTGGATACAAATCTCACTAATTGTAGTACTAACGTAAAATCGTTTGTAACATAGTCTTAGAACATACTAGAACCTATAAGAAAATATAAGCCGAAATTTTAAGGGAAACTAAGGTAAAAACAATATTGCTTGATATTTTGCCTTATCTTATATCTTGGTCGAGATCGACATCGAGACTTTCTTGTACACTTTAAGTTTACGATGCAAACGATTTCTTCCAAAAACATAATAATATAATATAATAAAGCAATGCCCTAAATTGTGTATGTCTAATTCAAATATATCGAAGTACTTTATTGATTTAACTAGCTTATATGTGTATCCTGTTTCTACATACTATACTATTAGTAGTAATACAATATCTTGTATTTAGAAGGCAGTATATTGCAAAGCGAAGTGGTATTGGAAATATGTATTATGAAATTCTCAGTAACAGCTCGGAGTAAACTGATAGAGCTATTAGGGATTATATAGCTTTAGTTCAGCAATAGTACTTTAGCACAGTAAAGCCGGACTTTGTTCTTCTATACCGCTGATGTCCTAGGCAATTACAATTTTATTAAAAACTAGCTGACCCGCGCAACTTCGCTTGCGTCACATAAGAGAGAATGGGTAAAAATTTTCCCCGTTTCCGTAACATTTTTACTGGTACTCTGCTCCTATTGGTCGTAGCGTGATGATATAAATAATACAAAAAAGATAAATGGACTATCTAACACTGAAATATTTTTTCAAATCGCTTCAGTAGTTACTGAGATTAGCGCGTTCAATTAAACAAACAAACAAACTCTTTAGCTTTATAACATTATTTATATTATGAATGAAAATCTTAGTTGTAAGGCTAAAAATGCGATGAAAGTTTGTACGTGAGCAGTGAGTTAACGTATAAAATTTTCTTTCATTATTCAAGGGTTTTAACAGAACTAACCATTTGTTCATGACGTCAAAAATCGTCAGTTCAAAAATCATTCAAAGTCAGACTAGTGAATCGATGACGCGTAACGCACGAACATTCATCATACTGCAAACGCAATCCGTACAAAAGAGACAAAAGGCTTGATCATTATTAACAGGCCAATGAACAAAGAGATTTCAGTTTTTAATTTATAGTTCGAAATATACGCTATGAAATTATTAATATGGAAATATAAGTAGGATATTTCCACGTAAATGTTTACGGAATACGGAATAAATTCTCAGTTTTTTTTTATTTATAATGTACATTTTTGTAAGATGATCTGAGATAAATCTTTCTTCTCTTTTTATTTGTTCGTGAGTTAAGTGCTCAAAAGGAATCAAAGGCTTAAAGACAAAATAGACTATTTTATGAGAATTAAGAAATACGTCAGTGTTTTGTAAATAATACTGTATTATGACTTTATGACGGTATTTTGTTCAGAATATCGACAAAAATGTAATGCTATAATCAACCTCCGAGTTTAAACAAGGACAATTTCTGCCGGGCTTACTGGTATTTTATATGAATCAAACTAAAGCACTTAGTACATCAGCAATAATCAGGCAACTATTTGCGTTAACAGAAGCCACGCGTCCACACTAGAATGCTTTGACATTAAATAGCTGAAGCATTCAAAAGTGTACGCGAACGTTCTACAATGATAGTATGCGCCAAAGGAATAACTACCACCAAATGACAAACAGTAGTGTGATATTATACAGTTAGTACTATCGAATATCGAGAGTTTGACATTTGAAATGTACTGGAAAATAGTTCCTACGGCGTCCGCTAGAGGCACTGTTCAGATTTTCATAAAAAAAATCTCGATAAGTAGCCGGTTGTCGGTAGTCGATGGTAGTAGGTAAACGTAGCGCGAACTCTGCAGCCTCTGGACATTTTGTAATACTATAAAACCGAGAATTAAGAGTTTGAATTAGTTCATACTGTACCCGCTAGGGGCGCTGATAAATTTTATATACAAAAATTGAATAGCGAATAGTCGATAGTCTTGAAGATCGCGCTACAGTCTAGCACTTAGAATATTGGGATTCGATGCAATTTTGTTCATCGAAAGGTCATTGCTTTCAACTTATGAGAATAGTATTTGTAAAACATTTTCCGAAGAAACTTTTCTTTATAGAATACTAAGATTTTTTTCTTTATTCTTCTGAACTTAAAGTACTTCAAAGGCGATTGTGTAAAGGTGTATTCTTTTGCAAATAAAGGGCGGACTGTGTTGTAGACTAAGTCCCTAAAGAATAGATTGTAAAGATGTTTCTATTGTGTCCTACGAACCGAACTGTTTCTGAAATGTTTTATTCTTTGAAAAACTTCAAATGTATTGGACTGATTTGAGGAAACTGCGCTGTGGTGATAATTAAAATTATTTATTTTATTGTGGTAAAAGAAAATTGTAGCATATAGCTTAACGACTGTTGTCACCATACGATCACCCATCTATAAAATTTCCGCGCCAAGGCTTCTTTATTAACTTAAGTTATGTTTCGTCTGTTATGTATATATTTTTAGGTAGAATGATAACTTTTGGGTACAAAAATGTCGAGTGCAGAATACATTAAAACAACTGCTGCAATAAAGATAACGAAAAAAAAAACTTAAATATAAAGAAAAATATACCTAAATTATCATCTTAAAGGATCTATTTGTATTTCATATTTAATTCATGCGCATGGCTAATTGCGCTCACTGGCTACTCTGACTAGTTAATGATCTGTAGAAACCCTTGAGAACGATTTCAGGACTTCATTGATGTGTGGCCTTTTAGTGGTTTTTGAGTTTATCGTCTCGGTGCTTCGGAGGACATGTTAAACATCGGTCCCAGTTATTATCGATTAAGATAAAATTCGTTAGGCTCTATATATCAACTTTAATACTGAGTGACCACTAATCATACAATAAAAAAAAACTCTACGCTACTAATACAATATTAGAAAAACCACTGAGGCAACGGATATATAAAAATTCTAAAGGAACTTAAACATCCTTCGAATTTGCTGCGTATATTTTTTTAAAGCCAACAACTGACTGTAAACTTAGTAAAATGCATTCAATATATTAAAATTTTGATTTAAGCTGACATCGGATATAAAAATCATAACTGCATATGAGTTTGAAATATCCTGTCTATTTGCGGAATGTGAAATTGGTTTATTCAATATCCTACGTTCGATATTCGCTTCGTAAGAGCAGAAAAGTGTTCAATATTAGGCACAAGTATTTCGGAAATGTATATTAAAATTTAGTTTTGTAATACTAGCTTCAGACTATGACTTCTTCCACGTAAAAAGATTTTCTTAGGTAAAAAGTATATACTATCTGAATATTTTTCTTTTTGCAGTTTTGGAATAAAAAACATCTAACAAACATTCTGACTTTCGCATTTTTATTGCTGTATACTATAAATTATCGATATTAAAAAGACGATGTATGACTAACTAAAAACGGATTGAAGTCTTACCCTCTTATTCATAAAAATATATGAAGTTATGAAAGGTTTATAAAGTGTTTTGCTTCTTTCACGCCTTAGCGAAATGAAAAAGAGAAAACATGTTTTAGTAGTTTTTTAACTAAAATAGGTTTATAAAGTGTTTATGAATAAGAGTGTTATACTATTGCTCAGTGATAGCTCTACATTTAATGTAACACTAATAAAAACATAGTCTCGAATTAGCTATGTATACGATATACTTCATGAATATTGATTACTATATTAATTAACATGCTAATTATTTTTAATACAGGTTATCTTTATTTATTGAGTTAAAAGACATTACCTGCGATCAGTTCATTAAAGCGGCCTAACTATGAAATAGTTCATTGTACTTTCTAATTTCTATTATTTTCTACATGCCTTTACAAATTTGCAGAGTATTAAATTGCAAGGATAATATTAACAATATATTCATAGTTATTAAATATGAAATACCAATTTAACAATGGTATTCCTTATATATTTTAGTATTTTCCTTCAGATACTAATTTACAAGCGTTATTTTCAATATTTAATTGCCTACACCACCGTGAATAACAGGTGTGATATTATATACGTAAGTTAAATACAATTGCTATAATTTTATACATATAAAATGGGCTTCGATTTTAAATTTAAAATAACTGCATCTATAAATTTCATATGAAAAACTAATTGGCAGAATACAAGGAATTCCAAACACAGATCATATTTCTACAATGCGTAATATTCGTAATATAAAATTGTTGTACTTTAGACTCAGTGCAATTACTGAAGCAATCTTAATACTGGGAACAATGCGGAATCATTTATTTCTATAATAATGGGAAAATATATAAATAGAATATTTACCAGATTTATAGAAAAATAAAAACGAAACTTAAGTGGTCTTTAATAATCCCAAAACTTAAAAGGGCGAGCCAATAATTTGCGGACTATTATTTCAAATATTTTTTGTGATCAAAAATGTATGATGGTGATCGAGTTCACAATGATACCAATGCTTACTGCTGGCCACAGACGAGTACGAATAGTATATTCGAAATAAAAGACATCATAAAAAGTTCTTAAGCTTATTAAAATGTATTTTGTTTCAAAAAGTTAATTTTAAAATAGTTAGTGGCCAGTATACATCAAGTAGCGGAAGTCTTTTATCCCATTCTAATTCCTAAACAATAGAAAGAGACAACATTACCATGAAGTCATAATCTACTTTTGCTTAATCCTTTAACAAACACCTATATCTCTCAATTACTTGTGTATAACCTACATAAATTTACCTTCCCTCGGCATCAACTCACGTCGTAAGCCTAGAAGTAGGGAGGACCTGTCCCCTCCCCCTCACTCCTCCTACCTCCTTCCTCTGAGCTCCCGGTGACGTCACGACGTAGGTAACCTAGCAACCAGATAAAGGATGTCAAAGCCAGCTCGGTAAGGAGTCGGACATACGCTTCGCTGTAGCTAAGATTATTTTGCCAGTTCCCTTTGTTTCGGATATACGAGATACCTACAAATGTATTAATTGGTAGATATCAAGGAAATCATTCCGATATGTTTGTTAGATATCTACTAGTTCTTTAGCGAGTTTTGTTTATCGTTAGATAATAAAAATGTAGTACTGAATTGTAAAAGAGATAAGTGTATTTCATTCTTCAGATAATTGTCTGTCTTGCAATTTTTTCTTTAGCTACGTTTTTGGACCCATAAGATGATTTTAATATTTTAACCGACAGCATTATGGTCGCCATAGTATTGCCAGCACTTTTGATCTAGATATCCTAGGTTCTAATCCTGTCGCAACGTGGATCCTTACTTAGTGGACAAAACAAAGAGAAAAGCTAATAAAATGCTCAACTGACTTAATAAGGCTTATTTGTTTAGCCTTCAAAGGTACAGTCAACCTGGGTAACTTTGAATCATTTGAAACCAACACAATTGATAAAGTTTGCAAAACTAAAATAAACCTTTATCAATTGTGTTGGTTTCATTTGAAAAAATAATCGAAACTAGTCCAAATTCCCACGTTCAATGTTACCCAAATTATTCAAAGTTACCCAAATTGACCTCACCATAAATGCCATCAACAATAATGATTTCAATCATATTCCTAACAAACAACAATTAATCTAGCACCACAACACCTTACCTAATTACTCCTATATACCATTTCCCTTTATCTTAAGACAAACAGTGCACAAATCGGTACATAACGTGGTATATAGTACATAAGCTGTCAGTTGCACACGACAAGACATCGACGTTTCCAATACAGCCTTCATAGCTTCCCGGAATCGCCGGCTTTGTAACGTTCTGTACAACATCTTATAGGAATATAGTGCATCCTGAGACTGTTCTCTTGATTTTAGATTCTCATTTCCATTTGCTTGTTGATTGCCGAATCTGAATGGATTGTTTTGTTGGTTTCTTGGTGTTCTCCTCAATTTTCTTTTTTAAAAGGTGTAGTACTGAACTAATAACATTTTTTCATTAATTCTTATAACTAACTTTTTAAAAAATACATAATAAAATTATTTATAAAAATTTCCTGCACTGCGATTTTCAGAACTTAATATAGCAAATTTTCGTAGCTTGTTTCGAGCAATTAGTTCCTGGGTTAAAATTGATAAATTGCGTGGTAATCGTTTATCGTATTGCATAGCTATTGAAAACTGGAATTGTGTCTTTGAACAAAAACTTTACTCGTTTGAACATGTATCTGAAATATTGTGATAAGTATGTTGATGAGAAGTATTGTTAGAGGACCTAAGAGACTCTTGGCCAGCAGTGGGACAGTAACGGGATACAAAAAGAATGATGATTAAAAAAACAATTGAAAGAATTGACGTTAAATTACTTAATTACGTACGTACTAGTTGAAACAGCATTAAGTATATTTTCCTCTATCTTCACCTGCACTTAATTCACTTAATATCTCTGTATAACACCTAGACATTTTCCCTAAGACTTGCCCACAGTCGTGTTCGTTGTTTTAGCTCGCCACTGATCCAGGCTCACAGGAGTCAGCCGGCTGTGTGAGTAGGATTAGTTCCTTAAAAACGGCCCCACGTGTAATATGAAACAAACGTGACAATTATTTTGCACTGTAATGTAATGTTGCTTTGAATTTCAGATATTATGCAGGTGATGATAGTAAAGACATACTTTATGCATAATAGATGTATATTTATATGTTAATATGGACGTTTAGATAAGGTTTCTTTTTAATAATTGATGAAAATTTATCTAACTGTTCAGGCGCACAATTGTCCCGCTATATCTGTTTATCGGTATATGGTAATAAAAGCGTATCAGATAAATATGAAACTAAGTAAGACCACTTTTGAGACAGACCATGATACTTAAGGTCTTTTAACAGTGTCTAATCAGTGTCAGCTTTCTGAGACCAATTCTCTACACTGAATTGAAGATGCAAATTCCAAAAGAGCACATATCACATCACAGAGACATAAAACATGCGTCTCTTTAGAATTGCAGAAGCTACTATTCAGTTTCAAGGAATCTGTTTTAAAACGAGTTACACGTTAACATTTAAGAATGTCAGTGTGTTGGTAGATCGATGCATCTTACCGGGGCTCACCGGGTGACCCAGTTACTGCACTATACTTGTCACCCCACATTTCCTGAGACTCCTCTAATACTACAAGTTGAAATCGATTTTAAATTAAAACGGACGCAATTTAAGCGTATTACGATTCCTGCAGTCGTTATTCTGTTGTGGATTGTTTTGTTCAAATAATTTTTACTGTGCGGACTTCTTCGCTTGCCAATTGAAGTATTTATCTTATTCTTTTGCTAATAGGCTTGATATAACAGTCGAATTGAGAACCTCCTTATTTTTTTGAAGTCGGTTTAAAAAAGTGTTATCATGATGTATTTAAGAGTCGACCCTAGACAATGACTAAAAATGAGTTATTAGTAGTTATTTTGAACAGAAAATAATGTTATAGTTTAAGCTTCTGGGATATTCTGGTAAATAGTGCTGACCAAAAAACCACAGGTACCACAATAAAGCTTAATTAAATACGTGAATCAGTACATAAATTTCATTCACCAAATAGAATGTCCTTCGGAATTCCATCCGGAACACAAAGAGAAATATTTCCAAACAACACGGCAGAAATAATTAAAAATCCACGCAACCAAATAGTAAAGTCGATTGCACAATAATGAACTTAACAACGGATAATTGAACTACGGTTTTAATTATAAAATGGACTCTGATATTCTAGGTACGTAAAAGGCTTCAGGGCGAAATGGATTTTTAAAAATCGACGGATATTCCGATAATACACAATACACAGCAATCTCCTGATTTACGGGGAATTCATGCAACAGCATGATGTCAGAGGCTTCCGTGAAATGCAAAATTGATTTTAAAATTAGTTTTACTGTTTTCCATTGAAGTTGGGGAAATAGAGGGATAATGTTCTTGTTTATTTTTCTGTTGATAAATAGCGCTCGAAGGTACTTAGAGCTGTTAATCTTGTTTCATAATAGGCTTTATATAAAAACACGGAAACAATACCTCTTCTATAATCCTCTCTGAAAGATTACAAGGGAACATCAATTTACAAATGATATCCTTATTTATTGTTAGAAAAAGAGAGTACCTATTAATACTGCATGTTATAAAATAGGTATTTAATCTTAGTCGTCTTTTGTACCTATTATTTTTACGCATAAATCATTGATCAATGAAAAGTCAAGTTATATAATCTTTCTTTCGAGAGCTAAAAATAGATATATAGTTTACTTTGAATAATTTGACCTCATGTAAACACTTCTATTTCATTGATTTTGCCGATCTTGTCGACATGTAGAGCAATATAATGTAATGTATTGCAATTTTGATGTCAACGACTTTTGTTCACGTTTTGTTGACGCGCTTACAGGTGCATATTAAATGTTAAGACATTTGATAAACATAAAACGTGCTCGGTAATCTCGTGTAAGTGAGTACAGTGGTAATCGATTGTTAGGTCTTTGTAAATAATAATAACGCATTTTATGTATATGTAAAGAAACGTTTAAAAGTTAAAAACTTATTCCTGACGGAAATGTCTTCTAGTGTCTTAATCTTTTATAAGTTACTATCAACTTTAATTTTTGTATCAAATAACACAGCGTGCCTAAATAAATACATACCTTCGGTTTTTTTTTATATCTTTAAACTATACATACAACTATATACTTCTAAAGGTATAGTACTTGCTATTTAGTTTATCGCGCCTCTCCGCATGATTATTTTCACCAAAGAAAAACGTTTAGCAACTATTTTAAGCTCATTAACAGTCTTTATAAAATTGGACATTTTCAAGCCTTATTTCACGGAATAATTGTGTGATAATAAAATGTTATGTGTGACATTAAATATACCGACACACACAAATACCTATACATATGAGAGTGGTTATATATTACATATATACGTACATACACACACATACCAATACCCACATATATAAATAGATGTATGTGTGCGTGTGTTATTGTATCGTGCTCATTCATTGTAAAATAGTAGTGAATTATTTAACCTATTGTAAACTTATTGCAATTTTATGTTTGACGTCGTAACTACTTTTTTTTAAATCGCTGCAGGTATTCTTTATCATCCGTGCCTAATTGAAACATATCTTTGGGAAGAAAAACACTTTAATTGCTGCTTTTTTGTAATTAAATAATACGGTGTTTGGAAATAAACTCGAAATAGCTTTTAAGGCAAAAACTTAAAATACTGATAGATTTATAGCAAGCGTATAAGTAATATAAATCCATTATACCAGAATTTTTAAGGATTTTTAAAATTTCGACTTCGAGTCTATAAATTCTTACAATTTGGTACAGTTTGATATTAGAATTATTGTTTTTCGGGTAAGATGAGATAACTGAATAAATTTGTGCTACCAACATAATAAGCAAATTTCATTGCCCCACATTGTTACTTTGTGACTGTGTCTGTATTGGTTGATCAATATTCGTTTTCGCGGAATCTGTATCGATATTCCATGTTTGATGAGGTAGCTACTTAATTCTAGTTTGTATGCCATATTTGTGAAAATAAAAAACAGGAATTTTTATTTTCCTTTAAATTAATCTTGTGTCGCAAAGACATTCACAAAGTGCTACTCAAACTCAGACTATCGTATCATGTCAAATGTTGGATTTGAATAGAGATAGCATGAACAATAAAAAGGAAATTAGATTTAGATAATATAGGTTAACATAAATTCATAACGTTTCCTAGATTTGGAGGCACACAGACGGTTTGACACCATAATTTACACCCCAGACTTACATAAAAACATAAGAAACTATAACTAAGGACAAAGCTATTATTCCCTTCAATGAATATTATTATTAATGATTCAGTACTTATAATCTTAGAAACAATCTCCAAGACACTGTAATTAATGAAAATGATAAAACCAAAACTTCCTTATAGCTAAAGCTGAAGACTTTAACAAATCTGATCAATAAAATCAAATGAATATTGCCTTTGTTTAATGAATTGTGAAACGTATATTCTTGTAGTAATATAATTACTGCGGCGAATCGATAATGGGCCTTTAACACTGACGTAAATTGGCAATTACTGATATTACGTCATTATCACCTATATAGTTAGCTACTAATATGTAGGTAAGTGTCAGGGACGTTTAGACGAATTGCTAAATACTATGTATCTTTGCGCATTGAAATTGATACAAAGATAGAGATAGATGTTAAATGTCGATATTTCAAAAATGGCGATTCACTGTTCGTTTATGTCCCCAAAAACTCGAGAACGACTGGACATATTTTGGATTCAGATTAAACTTAAACTCTAAATCATACATACATACATACATAATATCACGCCTTTCTCCTATAGAGGTAGGCAGAGACGAAATGACTGAATGATGGCCACTTAGTACAATCTTTGCAAACTCTAAATCACAATATATTTATTTTAGTATGTTTGTAAAAAAACAACAAATTAACTAAATATTTAAGTCTCGTGAGTAAAACCAGCTGATTACTAAACTCAGTGTCCTAGACATAAGTAAGCCATACGATTTAGTTCAAATAGACAGGAACATACATTAAATAACTTCCTGTCAATAATAACATTAGTACATCCAAAAAAAACGCAAATTTCACTCCTAGCACTATACAAATTAAGTCCACAATCCTATCCTACTCGTGGACAAATGCATTCATACCTACTGTCACTAGTATCATCACGCTAACAGCTGTCAATCAAGTACCAATAAAGGGCCACATACCATGTTTAGCGGGAATTATCGCTGCTAAGGATATGCTTAGCATTCTGAGGAGCCATTTCCTACTATTGACTACCCACAAGCGAGTAGCTATCAAGTAGTTTTGTATTATAATCTGACCACAGAGGTATTGACTAAAATTTTCACCTTTGAACAATCACGTAGCTATCGATACAATTATTGTATGAAATGAAACTGATCAGCGCCTCTAGCGTGATCCGTTGGAACTAATCTTTCAAGTATATTTCACACGTCAAAAGCGTTATCGCGATACTGTTTTTAATAAAATGATTAACTTTCACGGGATTATATGATTAATAGGTAACTTTCGCATTGAATGATAAATATCTATAATTTTATACGGAGATTAATGCAATTATGCATTATTTATCTTTCATTGCTTGTCGTTTTCCCAGAAGGTAGTAGATAGCAAATAATGACCGATTTTAACTATAATTGCGTCTTAGGATGAGGCACATTTATTAAGTTTTTTCTGTCACTACCTGTCTATGTAAAGATTGAAAAACATCGTAAATGTTAATAACTGTGATTACTCTTGGAAATACAGTATATATCTAAAACCTATTACCTTTACTTGTTACGAGCAATAATGTGAAAAAAACATTACACAGTAACAAAAAATAATGTATAAATAAATAAATAAACTTTTTTTATTATCTACACTTAGAATAGTATATAACTAACATAGTTACATATTATTTTTTCCTTTTTAACCCAAAACTGCTCAATGGATTTTCATGAGATTTCGTACACACAATATTTAGTAACCTAAATTAAACAATAGGATACTTTTTCCTGGGGAAATGCATTTATCCGGACGAAGTCGCGGGCTGAAGCAAATGATTGTTATAAAAATAAAAACATATATTTTTCATTGAGAAACCAATGCATATAAATGTAAATAGAAAATGGACGACCCACATCGTTCTCTTAATATCACACTACATTTTTAGTTGCGACCTAAAAATCAAAACTGGTGTGAAACTATTATTGTCCTCGGACCACTATCCAACCGCGAACAAACTTTTAACTGTATAGGGAATTTTTAGACCGGCCAACGATAGGTAGCCTGTATATCGAAGTTAAGAACTAAATTATTGGAACTAGGTCAGTTGCATTTGTGACTACATTGTAGTTCAGCAACTTAGTTGAGGAGCTCGTGGATAAGTAACAACAGCCGCACAGATCGATCTCTGAGGTTAAGCTACTTTTGCCGAGGGTGTTTTTAGGTTGGGTGACCATCTTATATTTGTCGAGTTTGTGGGTCCCGGCTGTCATTGTCGAAGATCTTTGACAGTCGTTACCAGTAGTCAGAAGCTTGATAGTCTGACAACCAGTTTTGATGGGTATCGTGATATGACCGAGATGTTTCAGATTAGTCTGAAGCACGATTTCTAACATGTTTGAGCAGAAAGAATTTGGCTTAGTTAACAGCTATCTTTTGACTAAGCCAAATTCTATTTTTTTTTTGTTATATTCAATCCATAAATTAAAAAAATAAATATAACTCGTAATAACAAAAGTTAAAATTGAGTCCCAAGCCGGGAACTAAATACAAATAAACCTATTTTTATTTATACTACAGAAGACCTTCAGATTTCCCCGGTCGTGTATCTCATTATGCGAATATAATCCCTTTATCAGTTGATATAAGATAACGTTATCAATGTGGGCAGAACGTACAGCATACGAAATTATCAAAAACAATTAACAGTCCGTAATGACATTTGTTTAACATACAACTGTTATACTGAAATAGATTTTCATTACAAAAGCTTTTATAATAGAAGAAGGGCACAAGATTACTTATAATATTATTATGCAAATTGCGGCCATTTCACGAAAATTGATTGATTTAAGTAAAGGAAGAATCATCTTAAATGTAAAACGGCGTATAATAAAACAAATATGACGTTACTTATGCCTTTCTTGCACCCAAAGTGCGATATGTGTAGGCATTTTGGCCTTAATTGTTTCATCATTTATGGCTGTGACATAATTTATGTCATTTTTTGTCGACCTCGTCGACACAAAAAGTATAGGAGTTATACCAAATGAGTTTAGTTGTTCTCAATAGAATATCCAAATATCTTCGGGTAGCTTAAACAACTTTGACCCTTAGTTAACTTTTATGAGAAAAAAATTGTGCCTTACCGATTGTGAACTGCATCAATCAAATGTTACCCGCGACGCATTGCGTCGCGTCAATACGCATCGCCCGAGGCGACAGCGCGGTAAAGGGCAACATAGCATGAGATATTTTGTTAGTACGCGTTACTATGTAATAGTGTCGAAGTACATAACGATATCGGCGCTATATCATTTTTACTTTTAACTCTTAAATGCTTCTTTGACTTATTCAGGCCAGTCAAAAAACCATATAAGGATTTTTAACTTACTTGATAAATCTGTGGCCGTTAAGAGACATTAGAGTAACAAAACCTTGACAGTTTCTTCAGAAATAATCCCCAAAAAAATCCTGGGTCTCCTCCACGGACACTGGTACCGATTTTTTTATCGATAAATATCATCGAAAGATCTTATGAGATATCTAACCAACAGACTAGCGACTAGCTAATAAAAAAAACAATAGATTCAACGGTCAAAGAATTTTCCAAATCACAAACTAAACGTTGCAATCATAAAAATATTCCAAACAATTCAATAAGGCTATCGGAAGGAATATCAATATCGTTGGTCTCACTATCAGAAGATCTAACCAGGTATTTGATTGTTCAACTTCATTATAATTCAGTAAACGTTATAGGAATATTGTCAAAGTCAATATAGCCTTTATCAAGATTATGATAAAATAGGTTGTAAAACCTAGGTATGCATATAATTTGTATGAAGACAATGTATCATTTTATAGATGTGGAAAAACGTATTTATTTTCGACTGTTCAAGGTCTATATGTGGAAGCAACAGATAATTATTTCGACAATGGAAACATTGTATCTGTACCTCAATCAAACAGAAGCGAATTTGACTACACTCGGTACTATCGAGTATCGACACTTAGACGTATAAGATGTGCCTACTAACTAATCAAGTATTCAAACAAAATTACCGAAAGCAAGACCAAGAACATTCAAAAATTATCTTTTCCTATCGTTGAGATTTAAAGCAGTTTGTTGCAATTTGTTTTTCTTAAAGATCTTCTGAAAAAGGTGGTCTTATCAATTATATTATTATAAATGCTTACCAGCCAACACTCTGGCAAAATTATATAAAAAACTGGTGTCGAGTCTAAAATACAAACATTTCAACGCAATTAAATGTAACCATCGCAATTTTCACGTCAAAAAACAAGTTGACATTTCCGCATACACAGAACATTAGAAGAGAATTAGTAGCTGAAAATAGATCGGCTTGTGGTTTACCTAATGACATCTATACATAAATGCCAAAATAACTTTGGCTATCTATTAGGTACTGTGTTTTCAGTAGTAGCGCGTTTTTGCTGTACAACGGTCATTTTTGTCAGTCTATACCACCAGTCAGAGGCTTGAAAGTCTAACAACCAGTCTTATCGAAGTTATCGGGTATCGGGTTATAATCCAGGTAAATGGTGTGCGGGGGTCCGATAGGCAGTCCCTCCATCTAATATACTGGTATACAGCGGCATCCGATGAGACTGGAAGCCGATGCCAACTAGATAATGAGTATCGAGAGTTTTACTTTTAAAATATGCTAAAAATAATATTTCCTTCGGGCCCTTCAGATTCTCATACATAATTTGTCAATAGCTAACTGGTAGTCGATATCGATAACAGTAGGAAACCGGGCTCTAGTATTTGAGAAGAATAATTTTGATTAAAAATAGAAAATTTAGTATCTGAATCAGTAAATAAATATATAATGATGTAAATATTATGAAATGAGCAAAATATTACTCCTGATAGTATAAAAAAGTGTGCATGATTATCACACATGACGTGCTCAATGATTAGGATAACACGACTAATTGCTCATACAGAGGCAGGTTCTATGTTCTTGCCACACGCTGATCATGCTGACCAATAATGAAATCTAAGAGCGATTTCAGACTGGCGTTTTAAACGCGCGTATGAACTCGAAACTAGCGACCGCCTGCATCTTCACCCGCGTGGAGTAGATTTCCCGTTGTTACAAATTTTTTTGTTGCTGATCTTTCATATTAAAGTTTTTCCCCCTCTTAACCCCCTTTGGGAAAGAATTTCCACAAATCCTCTCTTAATGCTCTACACTTTCTAAAAAATCTTCATACAAAGTTTGCTTTCTACGCTCGGTAGTTGCGACTGTGCGTTGTCCATCAGTCAATCAGTCAGTCTCTCAGTAACGGAAGAGATATATATTTAATTGATGATAAATAAATATATCATTAGACAACTCACACTCGGTAATTCCATTCCAAACTAAGCAGAGTTTGCACAATGGTAACTAAATAACAGCCTAGACTGATAAACATTTCGTTGACGCGCTTCTAAGCTTTGTACAGGCGCATTTCCACAGTAAAGTGCATGCTTTTTGAAACGCAAATTGCAGTTCGTATAAGCGCGTCTTATAAAACGACCGATACACGCGCTGAAAAACAGGTGAGTCTGAAACCACCCTTATAAGCAAAACATCGACTTTATCAAGTAATTAAACAATTAATCAACATAGAACAAGCTTTCTGACAAGATAACATATTTAATATACAAATGTACGTAATTAATACTACCTGTTTCAAATGATAATTGTGTCGAAATCAATCAAAGAATTTGCATAATCCAAATTTATTAAAATTTGTGCAATTTAGATTGCATTGAATAGATAACGAATACGATAATGATAATAGCTGTATGAAAATAAAATACATCCTTTTGAAGCTAAAATTATACCTACACTGTAAGGAATATCACGACTTTCAAATAATTCCCTTCAGGGAAGTCAATCATTGAATTATTTATTTGCCAAATACATATGATTAAGAAACCAATCAAAATTATTTTTAACGCTGCCCCAACATTATAAACCCCTACACACTCTTTCCTGTACTTCGAAGTTCTATATACACATAAATACAGTCGAATTTGTAATTAATTATTTACATATAAATTGTATGTGCCAGGAAGGCTAAGCTTTAGTTAATGAGATTTTCAATGATTAGGTAACACTATTTCATACAGGATTAATCTGTAATTGTGAAGTGAACGCTACTTTCACGACGTTTAATTGACCATTTATCTGGGTTTAATATTTCTCTGATAACGTATTTTTTATTGGAATTGTTGCAAATCTCAAATACTGCTACCATTAATAATAATAGCCATCTAACACGTGCCTCGGCGCTTGCGCAAGATGATTAACCGATACAATAAATATTTACCTAATCACTTGATATTGAATGTTAAAACTAAAGCGAACGAGATTATTTTATCTATATTATTCTTTTAATCGAAAATGCTTATCGCTGACCACACGACTGTTGTAATCTTCATTTAGATTTAGATAATTTTGTAGTTTTAACGCTTAATCTTTTGAATTTATTACTTTGATTATGAAAGGCATGTCACGGGCATAAAATATATGTAAAAGTGCTATTGGTTGTTGCTATTCGATACAAGGATATGCAAATAAGCTTATTCTCGTCAATCATCGCTAAAAACTGCTTTGAAAAACATTGCGAATGGAATGAAGTCAGTCTGATTTGATCAAAATGTATAATTCAGCAGTAGCTTACCGAAGACTTCCAAAAGTTGTAAATCTATTGTCTATTGTAATTTTTTTAAATTCTTACTTAGCATAAAACATATATATTTTAGGATAGATTCATTTAAAACGCACAAAATTAGCTCAACGGTTTCGACTCATATTTCACACGCAGGTAATTAAAAGCATGGATAATGACAAAGTACTTATTCTATCAAATCTTTTAATTCAAGACTCAGTACAACACAAACTAGAAAGAATATATAATAATCCGTACATGAAAGTCCACTCAGTAGCTCTATCCGAAATAATCAGCTTAAATCGAATTAAAACCAATGAAAGGATTACACATAATATGAACTACAGCTTCATTTTAAAAGCATGTACAACGCAAACAGAATTATTGATATAAAACTCTGAATCAATGTTGGGGACAAAAAGTAAAACTGAATAGGTTTTAATGAGGGCCAGTTGTACAATGCTTTTCAAATATTCCTTTAATTCGCCGACAACTGCAGTGTGTAAGGAAAAAGTCCGTTCTGTCATCGGGTTTGAAATCTCTTTTGTTGTCTTAGGATATTATTTACTTTGTACCTTTTATTGTACATGCCATAGACCATGTTTTGTAATCATGATTCCCATCTCTTTAATCAATAATTTTGAGTTTGATGAATTAGAAAAAAGGCGTAACGAGATCAGGCACAAATAACAGAATAAAGGTACTTT
Organism: Anticarsia gemmatalis; assembly: GCF_050436995.1. Taxonomy (NCBI): domain Eukaryota; kingdom Metazoa; phylum Arthropoda; class Insecta; order Lepidoptera; family Erebidae; genus Anticarsia; species Anticarsia gemmatalis. Next base: position 8,854,223 of record NC_134760.1, read on the forward strand.
CGTCACAGTTTATTAATGGAATAAGATTCAACTGCCTTTGAAATGCGTCCTCAGTAATATCATATTGCCTCGGTTTATTTCGTTATTTCACCCACTAACGTATTATAATCTATCAGATGATTAGAGATCATGTTCAACAGTTAAAACTGGCCACTAGTACCACGATTCCCCTCAATTGTAACCATTGAGTATCGAAAATTAGACATTTAAAATGTACTGCCAAATTTGTTTCTACAATCTGCTGAATAGTCATACAAAATTTTTCGGCAGCTAGCCGGTTGTCCAATCTCGACAGTAGAATACAACAATTACTTTATTTTTAATTACAATTACACTTACACACAGAATATAACAATGACTTGTTAGTATATTACGTATGATTTATGCACAAACACAATTGACGCGGACAGATTACGACGTCACAAAGGATGTAGCCACCTATTTAACTGAAATAGGTGTTCAGACTACTATTACGTCACTGGCTAGAACATTCTTGAGTTTACACTGAGACTTACGCCTCTGCAGTGAACTACATACACTTCTAGCACAATCTAAGAATCTCACAATCAGCAACGGTCCTAAACACAGTCACATAGTTGATAACATAACTATATTTACGGCAATCTTAAACCAAAGGGCCGACAAAGCCAGAAACGAAATCTCTCCCTGTAGTTTTTACCTCCATATGAATGACAGAAATTACTAGCTGACTGCATAATAACACCTGTATGAAAAACGCTCATGTTTCGCCATTAACAATGTCAGTCCCATGTCCGAAGGCACGCTACCAAACTCCGGGCTACTATTGAGAAACATTCTAATATAAATTAGAAAAGACCAATAGTACTTTGTCCGAACCGAGACTCGAACCCGAGACCTCATGATCAGCAATGAGATACACTACCGACTTAGCCTCGGACCTGCTACCTAACTTACCCCTAAATACAACAAGCGGTTTTAAAACTTAATCGTAATTAAAATTAACATAACAAGATAATAAAACACTCAACAATTTATAATAACCAGTAAATTAAACACGAAATTATATCACTCATTCGTTAAAATATCATTCACGTACAAACCATAAGTGCATTTAAAATATTTTAATTGGATACGTCATCATTTCCCGCCGACCACTGCGCTGGACTCTTCGTTCTCATTAATTATTATTGAATGATATTGATCTGTTGCTACAGATAATTTACGTATGTGCTAGCTGTTTTTCTGTTAAAATTGATATAGTTAAAAAGACAATATTGAAGTCGATAGCAGAATAATAGCTTAAATGTAAGTTTAGCTTAGTCCGATTAGTGAAAGATCGCGAGTTAAAATACTTAAACCGCAAGCTCTGTTAAACATACTCCAACTGTGTTCACTTGAAGTAAAACTAGAGCTACTTAGCAATTATGTTTTGGAATAGGTAACAAATAATTTCGTACAATTCTGAAAACGTAATCTTCACTTGCGGAGACTCTAATATAATTTTACATAGAACACGACACTGGACGGCGTTGATAGTAAATTATATTAATAACACGCTTTTATTTTTCATTTCTAATACGATATAATTAATTTATATATCATACACACATATCTAAATTATCTCTTTTTCGCATGTTTGACTAAATGTATTTAAAAAATGTCTATGCTAAAATATAATCACTTTTCAGCAGCTAATTTCCTATGACGTAAAACTGTGTACCGTAAAACGACCTATGTGACACAAATAGCTGCGTGACGTCCATTCGGCTCATATAGACAAGATAATTACTACCAAATACACGGGGTTTATCACGCATGGTACGTGAACGAGGCGGCATGTTTAAAAGGGATTTTTAGAGGTTTGCGAACGATGTTACTATTATCATTTCAATTGTTTGCCTGTAATGTTTTCATAGATTTTGAACACATTATATTTCTTAAATTTTAATAAAATCATCTCATGACGGAAAGACTTGCATCTTGTTTTATCACCTATGAGTTATTTCGAGAGGTCCTTAAGGCTTTGTAATAATTAACTATTGTGTTTGCAAAATTTTTGAAGCCAACTTTCTGATCAATAACTTTTTAGCGTGAAACTGATACCAACCCAATTATATTATTATGTATGCAGAATAGTCAAACTACAAACCGCAAATGTTAACTATAGGTAAAGATTTTTCACAAAAACATTGACTTTAATTGTTCGTCGCGTCGAAGCGTGGCGTTCCATAATATTTTTTGTTTAGAAAATATGAACGGTGTGGATATTGGGAGTGGTTGTAATATAATAAATACCATAGCGGAATGATAATGTAACAACATAATACTGCTACTAAGTACACAAGATAGACTTCACATGTTCGAAACAAGTTTTGTTTTTGGATAGACATGCAAATTGGAAATAAGAAATTGAAGAGACGGAAAAAGGGGTTCGTATTTGTTACCCTATTAGAACAATTTACGAACAGACATTCCTAAATAAAAACTTGCCTAGAAAAAGAACCTATAAAATAACGTCAGTAAATAAAATCTCAATAAACCAGTTTAAATTTTAATTTGCTTTTGATAACGTTAAACCAGTACCAAATAAGTGTTAACATCTCATTAAACGACAACACTTTCGAGAGCCATTTAAACTTTTTTCTGAATAATGTTCCCAAAAGCCCAGGTAGAGGCATGGAGGCATCCTTTACAATTAACTACTGGCTATCGATGTACGAGAGGTCAATGAACGCGAGGCCACTTTTTGTGTAAAATGTCTGGTCCGGTCGACTCGCATAATTTCATGTGAACTGTAATTTTAAGATACTTTTTTTAGGGAACTCGATGTTTTATTTTTAATATTATGCAATGGTTACAACACGTGGATTGTATTTTACGTGTAGAAATTTACTATATTCAATAAATAAAACGTTACATACTAGCTACTGCCTGCCCAATAGAAATGAGTCTTTATAGGAGAAACATCGAATTAAGTTTATGCTTGTTTGGAGATTTGTTTGCACGATAAATTATAATTAAACCTTCACTTTATTCACAAATTATAATCACGGTTTTCACAGTTTTTTTTTTTAATGTTGTACATTTCATTTAATCAATTTATACAAGTTTAATGATAATATAATACGCCGCCGAGGAGCTTTTATTAAGTTATTCGAAATTCTACTGAGTCAAAAATCTTTGAACAACTCACACGCGTTCATGATTACGCTTAAACATACCTATATCATATGTATGTACATGCTTTTACGTATCTCATAATTAGTTAGAATAACGTATAATATAAGAGAGGCCAGACGGCCGACTCCAAGCTGTCTGTATGTTTTTTTTTATTCTTCTTTACCAATTTGCTCTTCCCACAGCTTTTTAAAAAAAATCCTCATTACTACGTAACCTTCCAATAAAGACTATTCGTCTGAAAAACTTCAAAACAATTAACGTTTTAGTATTTAGGTTTTAATGGTTATTTTATTGCGACTAATCGGCACTGCGTGTCAATAATAATTACCGATTCTATCAAGATGTTTAATTAAAACCGTTTTGCGACTTCAAGCGACTTCAGTTTTGGCAATTACTTCTTTACGACTTTTATTAGGAAGTGTACCTTTTTTATATGGTTTAATTTTCTTTCGTTTTGTTTTGTTTAAGTGTTTTTGTTTGAAATCTGAATATTCTATGTTTTTACTAGTGCCAAAAGAGTCTGCTATAATTATATATTTATTAACTTCTGTTAAGACTTACTAAATGATAAATATAAATTTTGGTCGTATTTTTTTACTGTTACTTTAGCAGATAATTTCGAGAAATGACTTTTAAAACTAGTTGAGTTAGCGGAAAAAGATACTATTTTCCAATTCATTATTAACCACGTCTCTATTTCGTTCACAATCAATAAGGCATACCATCCTCCTTTCCTCATAACATTTTCGTGTGCTAGTTCAGCGCTCGAGTACTTTATAAACGCATCTATGAACTTATAATATCATTGAGCTAACTTGTCAACTGATGGGTAGCCTGTCCCAATTTGCGCCGCAGCATCCGTTTCCCTCAACTCTCGTAGTTTGTCCCCGATATTACAATCTAGACTTGTTTATTCAAGCTGAAATGTTTTTTAACACAACATTTTGAAAAAGGGATAGGTACTGGGGAAATGTAAGAAATATCTACGGTCAGTTATACGAAACTATAAGAATATGATTACAAACCATATGAAATTATCACCCGTCATAGAAGATATGTGAAAATAAATCGAGATCAATCCAGTTTATAAAAGTACGAATTGAATCTGAAACAAAAAATCTTTCAATGAGTATTTCAATTGGAGCATTAGAGAGGAAAAAAAATACAATAGGTATGTGTTTACATACCTATAATTCGGGAAATAAAAAAATTACAATAGGTATGTGTTTACATACCTATTGTAATTTTTTTATTTCCCGAAATCCTTATCCACAAAACTATGAAGTATCTTACAATTCTTATCGTATATTTGTAATTCTAAAATTACTACCAACTTCTTATACAAAAGTTGTTTTTCATAATAAGTGCACAAAAATCACTCGCTAAGCTTAAGCTAAATCAATATTGAAATACACTGTATGATACTAACAGTCAATTGAAATCGCAAACAAACAACAGCCTGGATTTAACTCCATACGATAGACAGAGATAGAAAATACAAATCCCTATAAAATAAACGAGAGAAAAACTACAGATACATTTTGCATTTCACATTTACAATACAGATTTACCTTTGCGTATGGAATTTATTTTTCATTCGCAGTACACAGATATTTAATTTGGCTATCAAACGCATACCGGTAACAGTCAGTTTCAAATTGAAATCCCGTCAGATAGCTTTATTTATGTGTCGGTTGTTTGTGGATGTTTTGTATTGAGTACTTTTCACAAAGGATACCGTACTGTTGCGAGAGCCTAATTATTCGAAAATGTACTCATGATTGTAAAAACTCTAAAGGAAACGTTTTGCTAGAATCCAAATGCGCAACTCATCTCGTTGTATTTCTTTCTTCATAGCATATTCAGTTGAACTTATTGTGACTCTATGGCCGAAGTTATTAAAGGCATCCTAAGATCTTTAACACAGCTTATTGATAGTTGTCTTTTAATATGTCCTCCGAAGCACAGAAGCACTTAGCTCATATTCCGTTAAGCTCACCAATTCAATTGGCTCGCCAGTCGCCACCTACATGAGGCTAACATTGTTAATGGCAAAACATGGGTGTCTTTAATACGCCTCTGCCTAACATTATCGGGTATAACAGACGTGATATTATAAGTATACTAGCGGACCCGACAGACGTTGTCCTGTCTAATAAATTAAAAAAACATTGTCCACTGGACAAAATTGTGAATCTAAACCATTCTCAGATCCCCTAAAACACACACAAAAAATTTCATCAAAATCGGTCCAGTCGTTTAGAGAAGTTCAGTGACATACACACTTACAGAAGAATTATATATATAAAGATGTATGGCCACGATCTAAAGAATGTCCTTGCAAAGATTGCTTAGCCCATTACTGTAATTACCAAAATACAATCGTAATAGGTCTATAAATACATGTTATAATTTTTGCTCCACCGCATAATTGTTAAGTAAATAATTATAGAATACGAGAAAATACGTGACACTGCATAATGTTGGCTGCGTGTGTTTTTATGAGGGAAATTTAATTAGCTTTGACTACCAACTACCGACCAACATAGTTGGTATTTGTCTAGAGTTCACAAACGCAGAGCACTCGGTATGTGTTTATTAAAACTTCTTGTAATATATTTTAGCTTAGCTATATTTTATTTCGTCGCTTGACTTTTAAATGAGTAGATACAGCAAGGACCTGTATTACATTCAGAGTCAATGTGATATTGGCATATTATCTATTGGTATATTCGTCTCCTGAATTAGTTTTCTATAAAAATACATCAACGTAGTAACTACAGTAGTTGTCTTTGATTATTGCCGTAAGGTAAGTTCGCTTTTCTGTTTCTCAGAACAGTTTAAGTTCGGCATTACCTTACGACATTATCGTGAAAATGTTTGCATAGCTTGGTTAAAATAATGTCATAGGAATAGAGTTCACTACGCGTATATTTTTCAAATAAATCCAGTTACGGTTAACAAATATTAGTAAAAACGCCTATTCTGGAAGTAGGAGATAAAGCTCAAACTAGTGTAATATCGATTGACACAAAGTGCAGTTACTAAGAGGTCGTATCGTAACCAGTGACCTCTTAAAGCAATTTCCATTGTCTATGAATACTAAAATGATCTGCTTCCTTCAATTAACTCTCGCTCGCGGCTACTCAAGTCATCGCCTTTTACATCTAGTGGTTTGTACTGCATCTTGATTTAGATAAAAAAATCCTTAAAAAAAATTAAGCATTTAAACTTTATTGAAGCGGTTTTTACTCACTTATTTATTAATTTGACAAATAAGTCGGCTTGATGCAAATCTATTAAAAACTGATATTGAAGCGTTTTACTTGCATGGTTAGTGTTTTTAGTGATTGGTATACTTCCCAACTGATTAGTTAGCCATACTTAAGATATATAGAATGACAGCATGGCAATCCTTAAAACCAGAGAAGCAATCACTTACTACTTCGGACTCTCTTGTTAAATATTCGTCATAAATGTTTGTACCGATGTAAAATCACGAAGATTTTTGTTTTGTTACGACAAGCAATTTGGTTTGAACTTACAAATAAATGTTGAAAATAAATTGATGCAAACTCAGGAGCATATTTGCTATTTTATTACAAGCAATTCGCAATGGATTTAATATAAAACATCTCACAAATGTCTGATATCTAAACGAGAAGAACTCGATACTATTCCAAAGTACTCATAGTAAGGGAAGTAACCCAAGATTTTCCATCCAATACTCGGAAGAAATCTCATTCCAACTTTAATCTTTCAAGGGAGCAAGAAAATACGCTCCACAGTATTTCTATTCCCACGCCCCGGATCTATTGGTAAAGTACTATAAAGCAAGTAGCCCAGTGAATGGTGACCGCGATCTCTATCGTCTAATTGACGGGTTTATCTCGATGCTTCTCAATTGAAACGTTCACATGTCGATAATATGTACATTGTCTTGCTCGACGAAGTGTAGGGAAAACTGGTTCGAGGGAAGAAAATTAGTAATGTTTGTTTCTATTGGTGACTAAATGCTGCCTTTCAAATGAATGTAAACTAAAGGAAAGCATATGTTTACTACTAATTACTTACTGATATGAATAATACGTATAAAGGAATTTGATATCATTTTAAAAATAAGTGATCTAACTAGTCTACTAGTGCTATCAAGCGTTTTGACATTTAAAACTGCCCACCAGGTGCGATCCTAAAGCGTCCATTAGATAAGTGAAAATACCCCTTTAGCAAATATGTTAAAAAAAATCTTTTCACGTGCGATAAGACTACCATATTTTTCCTGGTCGTAGAAAAAAAAATTGAAGCTTGGCTACTAAGAACTTGCATACTAAGTAGTAAAATCAATGTCCCAACTTTATTCCACGATATTTCAATACAGAGAATGATTCCACATGACATAATTAACAACTATATTAAAAGGAATTTGTTGTTTCCAACGAAATTGGAAGCTTGTTGATTTAAACATTCATTTGTAAACAATACATGTGTATTGTTATCTGATGCATTTCATAAAATATCGTTTCTGCGAATACAACTTAACGAAATGTGCGTACTTGTTTTATATTTTCGTTGGATATCGAAATGGATACGGAACACTGGGAAAAGGGTAAAATGTATTAATTAATTAAAGTTGCAAAAAATCTGTACTCTCTTTTCTCTTTTTTAATATTTATTGTGATCTCTTATTACGATTTTTGCACATTGCCTTGGACGTTCGCTTTTATTTGTAGTTGATAAAATAAAAAATAGGATATGATCTTTTGGAGTTCTAAATGGTCTTCAAATAAATAGTTTAGCCGGCTAGGTGGGCTAGGCACAACACTTTTTACCAACAAGTATGTGTGATAAGGTATAAAGATAAAGGAAAATCAGTTTTTGAAGGGAGCCGTTCTCTTCTGATCAGTTTAGTTCTTAGAAGACCAAAGTATGATTTCATATATGAATCTATGTTAGTACCTACATATGTATGCGATTATCATCCTATAGTTAGTCTAGTACATTTACAATAAACAGTTTTGCACATTTATATGTAGAACGTATTCACTGCGCGCCATGTACTCGTTTTATTGTGTACGTGACAGAAGCCGGCAATGTATGCGACACATAGTTATAATGTAGCGTGACGCAACGGAAAATGCTTGCACTGTCGTCATTAATGAGTTTAAATATAGAAAAGAAATGCATCGAACGTATACTAGACAGTATTCATTGATTATATAGATTTGTATTCTTGTATACTACATAGAATTTTCATATATTATCTAATCTATAATATAAAACTGAATCGCTAAATGTGTTGTTAAGTGCAATTCTCGAGAGCAGCTGCACCGATTTCGCAAATTCTTTTCTTTACTATAGCCCTCGAAGTACGAGGATGGTTCTTACTTATGGAGAGAAAAAAATATATATAAGTACAAAATTATAAGAATTAAGAATCGACTGTGGTACCTATGTAGCATGCGGTACGAAGTTCGCCGGGTCAGCTAGTTAATCATACAGATTTTGGCATACAATCTAATGTGATAGCATTAAAGAAAGTAAGAACGTAACACACCGTAATTTTTTGGCGCAGATATCCGAACGTAAATGAAGTAGAAGAAGATTATAGGGACTGTAGTAGCGTTCTTTGGTCACTGTATATGGGAACAATAACATTGCTTGATCCTGATTAAATTAAGTAGAGACTAAGGCTACCCTTTCTGCAAAGCTCGGTCTAGCACATCGTCGGTTGCGTATATAGAAAAAATCATAAGCCATTATCGTATGCTCGACCGTCACCGCATCGAAGGAAAGGAAGCCTGAGTACTACTTATTTTAAATTACCGCACAGTTTCGTACTAAGGCATCATAACTCAATTATTCCTTTCGTGTTTCAGAAGCTCCTCCTCACGACAGTCCTGGCGGTGGCAGCACTATCATCATGCAGCATAGTGAAGCCTTCGGGAGACAACTTCGAGCTGCTGATCCTTCACAACAATGACATGCACGCGAGGTTTGAACAGACGTCGCAGCGAAGCGGAGCTTGTACCACGGCTGATAGAGAGGCCGGGAAGTGCTATGGAGGATTCCCTAGAGTCGCTCATGTGTAAGTTGCTATAGCTACTAGCTTATTTAAAAATTACGGCTTAAAACCTCTTCTTAATCCGGTTGGAAACCCGTTAATACATTGATTCGAAACTGGTTGGAAACTTAATGGTAGATGTTTTTTTTACCATATAGTAGTACTTAAGACTTACCTAATTGATATTATTCTAACGACGAGTGCCAGATATTTAAAAATAAAAAGTCAATAAAATCATTTTACTTAATGTGATATATGTTTCATATGCATCGCTTTGTTCTATAATATACCTAGTGTTATTTTCATAAGTAATGGTTGTAGGCACTACGATCGTGCTCAGGTTTTTAACAGGGGGTATTTACCGGTGACATTTTAACTACATATACTATCATTATTTATCAATAAATTGCAACAGGAAAACGATATAGTGCCAAGAATCGTAGGTAATATCTTCCTTATCACATGACTCTGACCGAACTCGGGGGCTCAATATCATTAATGAAACAAAATCCATAATAAAAAAAACCTTTGCAGACCCTATAACCCATGCTAGTTAAGGGTATTTTCACGCAGCAAGAGCCCAGTTCCCTTCCAGATTCCTTCATTTTTACAAACTATGATGTTTGTATGTACATGATTTTGAAATGTCATTGCGGTGATGCCTAGATTTTTGTACCCACAACCACATCCTTGGATCATTCATCAGTCACAGACGATCTATACTGATCAACAAATCCTAACAATTTCAGAGTGAAAGAAGCGCGTAGAGCAGCCCAGACCGGAGAAGGACCTCCAGTCTTGTACCTCAACGCCGGAGACACGTACACGGGAACAGCGTGGTTCACCATTTATAAATGGAAGATAGCCGCGGAATTCGTCAACGCTCTCCAACCCGATGCCGTCGTAAGTTAACAAAAAACTTTTTGTCAAACGTTCGTTTTTCACGCGTTTTTTGTCCGACCATCCGTGTTTTGTACCGGCTTTTCTGTGTTCCATCCACACTATTTATGGCATCGGAAGCGTAACAGAAAAAAGTATTCAAGGTTGGCGTATTACGTAACAAAATGGTGATCTTGTGAGTTTACAACTAACAAGCTTGTTAGTGCCTTGAGTCTTCGATTTGCTCGAAATTGAATAGAACTACAAGTATAAGTTACTGTTGTAGTTGGAAACTAGTATGTTCTCTGTATTCGGAATACGTGTACATGTCTCCAACTTACAACAAACTTATTATGATCTCCGGTTTATCGAATTTCGAGTTTGTGTTACATGATTTTCATATAGGAACAACTGAAGTTCTTACATACATATTTAAATGATTAGCTTGTATAATAAAATGTATCGGCTTGTAACTAGAAAATTCACTCAATGTAAAAAAACAGTGCTTCTAAAAAGTTTCGTAAAACACCAGCTGTTAATAATACAATTTTACGGCTTATTCAAACAGTTAAATATTTTTTTCTTTTATTAAAAATTAACCTTTTTACATCTTCATCGTCACTCTTTGTTCTTTGTTAATGGTGTCAATATTTTCCCACTGTCAGTTTTGTATCTATCTTATTGTATGATTAGCCATTTGCTAGCATATCATAGCATTTTGAGATATTTTTAATTATCTTAAAATGTATATAAAACCATAGTTTTATGTGATAAAAATTAACTAGAAAATTCGATCTAGAGTTTAAAGTAATTCCTAGTCTTTTATAGATAAAATAATACATTTCAATATTTAAATGGCCACTATTATCTGTCAGAATTAAAAAAACACTTCATTATCTTACTGGCTGCTAAGAACGTAAAATGACGTTTTCTTTTTTTAAAACTCGCGAGTAACCATCGAATGACAAGCTAATTACATTGCCAACGATTATTTCTACGGTTGAGAAAATCCGCCATGTTTTTCTCATTTTCTCGCTGCTTCACGTGTTCTTTACAATTAAAAAAGGTACCTATCAATGTTGAATATTATCAATTATCTAAGTATCTGTATATTTTAAACATATTTTGCGTTCATGACAGCCAATAATAACAATTTTAAAGGCTATATAGGCTATCTCACACTATGCTTTAAACTACAGGAATTAAGTAATCACCATGAATAAATAATGTATTGATAAAGATGTTTCTTAAAAATCAAGTATTGTTTACGCAGTTTCCTTATTTATTTATTTATTTAAAAACTTCTTATACAAAATTTGTACAAAGGCGGACTTAATGCCAAAGGCATTTTCTGCCAGTCTTTTATCAAGTACTAAATATAAATTATCCGAAACGGAAAATAGTAAGTATTTATTTTAAAACAAGAAGTAAAGCAGCGGTCACCTTGTAACAATCATAACATTTACTAATTGTTATCAATGTACACGATTTTTGTTTAATTACTAAATATCTTTAAATGATATCATACTTCTAGAAAAATCTCGATGAAAACCTCCGCAAATGTATTACACAAACATAGCGGTATTTGTCTTAAAAGTCATACAAGAGGATAATTTTATACTTTTAACTAGCAGACTGGTTAGACTTCGTCCGGGTATGGTGCAATATTATCCCGCTGATCCATTCCCGTGGGAATTTGACCTCATAGATCCCATACAAATCTTATTCCGACAGTTATATATATTAAAAGTAGATATATCCCATTTAGTTCAGTTGTTCAAAAGTTATGCGTACACATACATTTCGATGACAAATTTATAAATGAAATCTGTTGTTTTTCCAGAAATATCAGTCACGTGCATAAATAATAACTCAAAGTAACTTCCGAAATAAAGCGTATATTTAAAAACGAGGACAAATAAAATAATACTGCAGAATAACCTTTGTCATGTTACTTGAATTATTTTTAGTAACCGTTACATTTACGCGTAACATAATACTGTGATATGTTCTTGAAATAAATATTACTTTCTAGAGAGTAATAATATAGAGTCTATGAGATATGAAACAAGTAATCTGGGGGCACGGAAGTGCCCCCGCAAGTCGAGCAAAAAAAAGCGGCACGGCCGTAACATCCTTTTCTCGAAGCAATTCGGGCTATTTTTGACACCCCTATAATTTCGTTGTGGATAAAACAAGAAGCCTGGATTTTCAGCAACTAATCAGTCATTGTATAAACACGGTATATTTAAAATTTCAGTCAATTTGAACCAGTAGTTTAAGAATGACAACTTGTTAAAATTTTGAATTTTGTCACTCACTGATTCACTGACTCACTGACTCACTGACTCACTGACTCACCGATCATCAAAAGTCTAAGGTACTTCTAGCAGACTTAGAAGCTTAAAATTTAGAATACAAATAGGATTTAGTGTCTTAATCATGGGAAAAATTTAATATTTTCTAATTTCGGTCCAGTTTTCTAAATACACCAACTGCAACAATAACTTTGTAATCCCATATAAATGTATAAGATTACAAGGTTACATTTACAGTTAATGAATTATTATTACTGTAGAAAATAAAATAAATAGGTGTAAATAGGTACCTACTATATGAGGCATAACGGGAGGGGGTAAAGGGTGGGTAAGGGTGTTTAGCCCATGAAACTGAACAACATTCCCATAAGAAAATATGTTGAATTATGAAAAAAAAAGTCTTTCCATACAAATTGGACTTATGTTCGCTCTACAAAAAGAAGTGAGATGCCATCAAAAACATTCTGTAAAAACCTCAAGTCTCGCCGTAAAAAGTTGTGAGATCTATATAATACCAAGTCGATTAATCTATTTAGTCTCTACTTAAAGGACCTTCTGTCTTAAGTTATTACGTATGTTATTATCATGCCAATTTTAAAAAAATACCTTTAAAACAAATAGATCGACTTGGTCATCGCAAGAAAACACAAATTCGCCATTATTAACATTTCAGGAGCATTAACTTCTAGTCGTGCTGTGTAGTGTGATACATACTAATAATCAAATCATGCGATGGCCAGGTCGGTCTATTTGTTTTAAAGGTATTTCTTTAAAATTGGCATGATAATAACATACGTAATAACTTAAGACAGAAGGTCCTTTAAGTAGAGACTAAATAGATTAATCGACTTGGTATTATATAGATCTCACAACTTTTTACGGCGAGACTTGAGGTTTTTACAGAATGTTTTTGATGGCATCCTTTTTTATTTCACAGTGAAAATGAAAACATTTTTCAGTAAATAAGGCTCCCCCCTAAATGTGGGTGTTTCATACACATCTAGCTACAATTTCGGGTAAAATAGGCGTAATGTTATGTATGTACTAGCTGACTCGCGCAACTTTGCTTGCGTCACCTAAGAGAATGGATCAAAATTTTCCCCGTTTTTGTAACATTTTTCGTTGCTTCTTCGCTCCTAATGAGTCATTAGGAGCGGTTACGGTCATTAGTAATGACCGTAGCGTGATATTATATAGCCTATAGCCTTCCTCGATAAATGGGCTATCTAACACTGAAAGAATTTTTCAAATTGGACCAGTAGTTTCTGAGATTAGCGCGTTCAAACAAACTAACAATCAAACAAACAAACTCTTCAGCTTTATAATATTAGTATAGATGTACTGAAAATTAGACCAACTGTAAATAAAAATGACGGAACAAGCTCGGAACATTTTCCCACAGTGCTTAACTGTGAGGCTTCTTCGCCCACACTTGACCAACTTAATGAGCTACTCTTAAACTTCCCCGTTCTAAAATAAACCCAGCGCTTAGAACAAGAAACTATTTAACTATATAACTGCACGTTTGGTGCAGAAGTTTAAGTGGTCACCTCACCGCAATAAGCGCTGCGTGTGGTGGGTTCGAATCCCACCATTCCACTCCTATTACTTAAATATTGATGTTACCTTGCATGTAACCTCTCTCAATAAACAGGCTATTCAGCACAAAACTATTTGTTCGATTTAAACCAATATTTCTTGAGATAAGCGCATACGTACAAACATACAAAATATTCAGTTTTATATAATTAAGTATATAAAATCGATAGCATCTCTGAAATTATTAATTACTTAGTAATGAACCTTATTCTTCTAATTTCGGAAGCAGACTTGTGCTCTGTAGCGAGACAGCCATTAGTTAAATTGAATGACATTTTTTTTACTTTACTGATTCATTCAGAATTCCTTTAATAACGTAATGGTAATAATTGATATTATTTATTTCATACATTCGTTTTTCAATGCTTGCGTGGTTAAATACAGTTGGGTAAATCAAATATAGGTACACTGATATATTTGCACTGAAACTTGATAGTGATACTTTCAAGGAACTTATTTCGCTTTACAAACCGCGGTGTATAAATATGAGTTTTTAAATTAATATATATTTTTTTTAACTTGATTCGTTTTTCTTCGACGAGCACTTGGGAATAAAAATCACGTAACGATGTGTACCTTTAACTTAAGAACAGTGATATTTATAAGATTGCAGAATTTATTTCACAGAAAAATTAAAAATACAATTTCTCTTTCTTTCCTTAGATAAACAGAACCAAGCAGATTTTCAAATAATTTTCACAAATTAATTGATGAGTACTGTGCATGAGAAAAATTAAGGTAAAATAATTCAAGTTTAAGTTAACTACAAACATACATAATATTACGCCTTTTCCTCACAGGGGTAGGCAGAGACCAAAGACCGTCACAAACCTATCTGCAATTGTACTTTAATTTAATTTACAAGAATGTCGGCCAGTTTTGCTGTACCAGTAAACAAAGTTACTTTATCTGAGAAGCAGCCACCATTTTCTGAATAAATTGTATTTTCTGGTTACTGGTATTTAATCTATTCAAATTAGTCACGGCACCGCCATTTCGAATCAACTTCTAAGGACGAAACTATTAAAACCTTCTTGAATTATATTCGTGACTCTTCGTCACGTTTATTTTACAATGTACTGGATAAAAAAACTATGTAATGTATAACACGAATAATATTATAATATTGGAATCTCTAAACCTTATTTCCTTGTAATTATCCTTGAATTTCAAGCTATAATTATAGATTTACATAATTATTACATATATCAATTTCATATATGCTGCTGTCTGGATAATACCAAAAAGCAAATTTAATATAATGTATTGAATTCCTTTATTAGAACACAGGCAGATTGGGTCTAAATCGTAATCTCTCCATCGGTATTGTTTGCTTCTAGAAATAGTTTTCTTACACGGGAACTATTACAAAAAAAAACAAATAACGAACAACTAGTCCTGAATGCTTTATTTTTGTGGAACACATCGCGCAATGGTAACCGTACGGTGATGACTTTAATCACTAGCCTATGGATATCGTCAAACACTCTCTATTTTAGATTATAATATAATGAAATTAAAATGCAATGTCGCCTTACAAAGGTCTGCATAAATTCGTTTATTCGTTAACTAAACCTAGCAATTAACACTCACTTGAGAGTTGTGAAATGTTGGAGTAATTTCAACAAAGTCTGGTCATGATTAAGAGCTTCGGTTCAGTTCGTAACAAGTCGACCAACACCGTACTCAAGTAATACTGGCCGTTTAAAAGCCGTTAATTGGAACAAAGAAACTATTTCGTTTAAAAATGAATGTACAATGTAAGTATTTGAATTTCGGAATATTATTAAGACAGTTTCTAATCGTACTAATCGTAATTTAAGAATTAATTCTAACTAAAAATAATCACTAACATTTGCTTGTTTATGTTTTGTGTATGTGTTGTGTGTGTACTGTGGTAAGGGTGTGGTATGGGGTTAGGGTAATTTAGTTAAAATAAAAAATATAATGATACCGTAGATAATAACGTACTAATAAATTATATACTAATCTTGATTGAATTTCAACATTACGTCCACTTGTTTTCCTGTATAATTTTTTTTGTTCAAAAGTACTACTAATACCAAATAATTCTTGTAAACTAACGTAGTATAAAGCAGTACTAACCCTATTCGTAAAAAAATATTATTAATATGTATTTAACAAATATTACCATTCTATTTTCAGTCCCTTGGCAACAACGAAGTTGAACAAGACAGCAGTGTCTCACCTTTACTTAAGAATATTAACACTCAGATTCTTGCCAGCAACGTTATTTTAAAGGCTACAGAAGAGATGAAGAACGTTCAAAAATCTATTGTATTTGACCTTCAAGGCGTCAAAGTCGGTGTTATAGGCTACCTTACACCAGAAGCTGGAATTTTAGACAGCTCCGGCAATGTTGAATACATTGATGAAATACTGGCTCTTACGGAAGAGGTAGCTAAGCTTCAAACACAAAGTGTCAATATCATTATAGCTCTAGGTCATTCCACTGTAGCCAAGGACATGGAAATAGCTAAGGAAGTCGTAGGTCTTGACATGATCATCGCAGGTAACAAAAATACGTTCTACTGGGACGGTAGAACTGTCAGTAATGATGAAGAACATATCATTGTTACACAGGAATCTGGAAAGAAAGTACCAATCATTCTGTCCACAGCGTACGACAAATATCTTGGTAGCGTAAAGGTTAAATTCGATGCTGATGGAGAAATTGTTGAGTATAACGACAGTCCTATCCTTCTCGACTCAACTGTTACACAAGACTTACCATCTTTGGATTTGATCAAAAAATATAATTCAGAATTTGCGACAAGGTCTGAGGTACTCGGTAATACCGCTGTGGTTCTTGACGCAGAATCTTGTTCACTGCAAGAGTGCAATTTCGGTAACTTTGTGACTGATGCCATTATGTATTACTACGCTACCAGGCATGCGGGTGACAACTGGACCGACGCACCTATTGCTATCATCCACAGTGGTGCCATCGGTGCTTCTATTGCACCAACTAACCGTCCTGCTGCAGTAACAACTGCTGACGTACTATCTGCCTTGCCGATTGAAAGCAATTTAGTAGCTGTCACTATGAACGGAAGAATCCTCACTCAGGTTTTGGAACATTCCGTCTCCGATTACAACCAAAATCAGCCGACTGGACAGTTCCTCCAGTTTTCTGGTATCCGTGCTGAGTTTGATTTAGAGAAAGAGCCTGGTTCTAGGTTGGTGAACGCTGTTGTGCGTTGCTGGGAATGCTTCGTGCCAGAATTTTACACGATTGATGAATGGAGAAACTACAAAGTCTTGATGCCTGCAGCGTTGGCCAATGGGCAGTTTGGATATAGTATGCTTGTAGGACTTACTAGGGAAGTGCTTGTATACGATGAAGTGACATGTACTTCTGAATTCATCACTTTGAGGACTCCGGTTTACCCTGAAGTGGCAGGTCGTATCGTCTTACGAAATGTGCCTGATGCCCCCGGCTCTGCGACAGCAATCACCTCTTCCTTCCTTGTCGTCATTTTAGCAACTATCGCTCTGAATTTATACCAATAAATATTTTAATTTTACTATAGAAAATAAGTAAAACGCAAGTGTCATTGCTATGTGTAAATAAATATATGCTTCTATTTATTATAAACTGCTGTTGCTATATTTTTTGTAAATATTTATCTTATTTATTAAATAAGTATTTTTATAACGCTTTGTGTATTTATTAACCTGTTTTGCTGTTACTCGACATTTACAAGACTCCTCAAACCGACCTAACTATATGATTATTATTATCAAGGTTATGAAGGTATCTATTAGTTTTACATTTTCCTGTACTCTGGTACATAAATGAAAAACAAAAGAAATAAATGAGAAGACGTCAAGATTGTAAGTATTTAAAGAAGCATAACTAATTGAATGTATTGACACACGACTGTATGTAGTTTGGCTTGCCTGGTAATGTAGACTCCAGTTATATGGATGGAAGTAGTGGCGTAACTACAGGGAGGCTAAAGAGCCAAATGCCCTGCACCGGACCCAGCGATTTTGCTACGGAGATCCGGGATTGTTAGTATTGTTACGCCACTAATGTAAAAGCTTAAATTTGCACTTGCCAGCTTGCTTTATGTCAATAACTGCATGTAAAAGGCATGAATGTAGACAAAAATAGTAATTGTATATGAAACCGATGTAAAATTTCAGTTTAAATACCTTTCTATCAACTAAATATTATGCGTAGTCTGGCAACACTTAGGGGAGAAATATTATTAGGGATGAATATCTGTTTAAACCTTTATTGTGCTGTCTTAAGTTCAGCAATTATACTTTTTATTAAAACGCGACTTTCCCTCTTAGAATTCCCCTCTTTTATTTATATATAATATCAAACTACACATAGGTAATAAAAAGTACACATACCAATTTATTCAATTGATAGGTTAAATAGGTAAGTGACATTTTCACCGAGACACAGAGAAACCCCTAGTATTTGATACTGACTTTGAACACTAATCGAGAAAAGACTAAGATCGAAGATCAAATATAAATATTTCAAAGCCATTTGTGAGCTTTTTAGTATCCAAGTCCCAATTTTTTGTTTCAGTCCCTGGGAAACCACGAATTCGATCAAGACGTGTCTGGACTAATACCGTTTATAAACAACCTAACGTGCCCAGTTTTAGCTGCTAATCTAAACCTAACCAAAGTGCCAGAACTAAGAGTACCTAATTTAATGGACTCATACATATTCGACATAAACGGTATTAAGATTGGTGTGATCGGTTATCTTACACCTGAAACTAAAATAGCAGCTAAAAGGAACGACGTCGAATATGTAGAAGAAATTACAATATTAAAAGCTGAAGTAGAAAAACTTAAATCGCAAGGTATCAAAATCATAATAGCTCTTGGTCATTCTGGCATTACTAAGGATTTAGAAATTGCCAGGAAAGTAGAAGATATCGACCTCGTCGTGGGTGGGCATTCACATACGTTACTGTGGAACGGTGACAGCCCTGAGCCCATACCTGCTGGACCATACCCAACTTGGGTTAAACAAGAGTCTGGTAGATTAGTACCCACAGTTCAAGCTTATTGCAATACAAAATATATAGGAAAAATACTCATGGAATTTGACGCTGACGGAGAAATCGTCAAAGCTGAGGGAAATCCTATTCTTTTAGATAATTCAATACCACAGGATCCTAAAATATTAGAACTGCACGATTCTTACAGAGAGAATATTCAGGATCTAATGGATAATATTATTGGCAGTACATCCGTGAATTTAGAGCACACGTCATGTCGTTTAAGGGAGTGCAATATGGGTAATTTTGTATCAGATTCATATGTACATAAATATGCTTCAGAATTACCAGGATTTAATTGTTCTGATGCTGTGATAGCTTTGGTCAATGGCGGAGGAATAAGATCTTCTATATTGAGTAGTCATTTTCCAACGAATGTTACATACGAAGATCTTTTACGAGTGTTGCCTTTTGAAGGAGTTATAGTAAAAGTTAGCGTCAACGGAAGCCTTATACTGAACATGTTGGAACATTCCGTACAGAATTATAGTTTGTCTGAACCTCGTGGAGAATTCCTTCAAGTGTCTGGAATGAAAGTTGTATACGACTTTGAAAAACCTGCGGGGAACAGAGTGGAAGAAGTGTATTTAAGAAATAATGGATGCGACAGTGAATATTATGAACTAGATATATCTAAAACATATGAATTGTTAACTACACCATTTGTAGCAATGGGAGGTGACGCTTTTCCTGATTTGACTGTTTTACCTATAACTTATCAAAGCTTTACTGAATTAGATTCAGCTCTTAAATATATAGACGACTTCAGTCCAGTTAATCCTGTCGTTGAAGATAGAATCATTGTCAAGAACCTTGACAAAATTAATGGGGCAGCATAAATATTAGTAAAATTACATGAACTTTCAAAGTTATTAGACATTATGATTAGTCGAGCAATATGTGACAAGGACAAATCTAGCTAATTTCTTAAAGATGTGCTTAGATTTGAAAAAACAAAGAATATTTGTAATTCATCTTACAGAACATTAACCTCACTTTAACGAACATTTTATTGAAATTGTGACATTCTGGACACCATCAGCTAAGCAAAGTTTCGAAGAGATGTTGATAAGTTTATAAGAGCAAAGCTTTAACTTATTAACTACGTAATAACAACGACTTTCAGATCTATAAAAGCTCACTTTTAAAACCACATTACCTCATTATTACCCTTTACCATTTTGGGATGCATTTATTTTTATTTTATAGACCTTTGTTTATAATGGAATAATATTTTACATCTAGAGACTTTAGATTTCTCTATTTTTTATATTTTTATCAAATATACATATTTTAAACAATATTCTAAGTATTTTTATTCACTGAATAGTAAAAAATACTCAATGCTTACATACAAACTCTTACACAATGAAAATGGGTGAAGAATATTGGGTTCCAGCATCTTATTTTAAAAGTTTACAACTACGAGGGATAATACAAATAATTAGTCATTTTAAAAAATTATGTATGTATACTCTTAGAATTGAAATGTATCCCATCAAAATAAAGATAAGGGCTTATAGGCACGAAAAACGTTACCTTGACATGATTTTGTAAGTATTGAAAATGCATGACAGACTATCGATGACTTTGGTGAAATAGTACTGTTCTTATAGTTTATAGGTTTAAAGGGGTTATTCTATTTAATACTCGTACCATTATCTATTTTTTAATCGGAATTTGCGAATAGAGCGCTATTTAAATCTAATTTTATCAAATCATTATTTTGTTTACTAACACACGCATGTGGTTTGTCATGTTTTACTAACAAATACATTCTATGTATCAACTAACTATTTTAATTGTAGAGAATTAGTAGATTTTGCACTGAATTAGTTACATTTTTGCATGATTGCATGGTTATTGTACTTAAAACAGTTTTTTACATTGACTTATTATTTGTTTCAGTCCCTGGGAAACCATGAACTTGATAATGGCGTATCTGGACTTACTCCATTTATTGAAGCACTTACTTGCCCAGTTTTAGCCGCCAACCTCAACCTTGCGAGAGTCCCCGAATTACTAGTCGAACGTAATTTAATGGATTCCATTGTATTTGATATAAACGGTACTAGGATCGGTGTCATTGGATATTTAACACCTGACACCCAATTCTTAGCCATCAGAAATGATATCAAATACATCGAAGAGGTGACCGCGATAAAGAAAGAAGCAGCTAAATTGAAAAATCGAGGAGTGAATATCCTTATAGCTCTTGGTCATTCTGGTTTCACGAAAGATTTGGAAATTGCTGAAAAGGTGGAAGATATAGATCTAGTCATTGGTGGCCATACTAATACATTTTTGTGGAATGGAACCAGCCCTGATATAGAGACACCAGAAGGCCCTTACCCAACTTTGGTAAAGCAAAAATCTGGTCGATTCGTACCTGCGGTTCAGGCTTACGCATACACAAAGTACCTGGGAAAATTACACATTATATTTGATTCACAGGGTGAAATTGTGAGCTTTAATGGAAACCCTATTCTTCTAGATAAATCAATACCACAAGATCCTTCTGTATTAGAAATTGTGAATCGTTACCGCGCAGATATAAGGCTTATAACAGAACAAGTTGTTGGCACTACTCCAGTGGTTCTAGACGGAGATACTTGTCGCCTTAGAGAGTGTAATATGGGAAACTTGATAACCGACGCGATGGTTGAAAGATACGCCGCAGATTATAATGGAACCGGTTGGACCGATGCCCCAATTGCGATCATGCAAGGTGGTGGAATAAGATCTTCCATAGCTCATATAATCCTACCGGCAAATATAACTAAAGGAGATTTATTGAGAGTGATGCCTTTTGACGGGAACCTCGTAAAGCTAACACTAAATGGTCGGGCTGTTAGAAAGATGTTAGAACATTCAGTAGCAAAGTATTATCCAGCTCGGCCGCCTGGACCGTTCCTACAAATGTCGGGAATTAAAGTGGAATATGATTTCCGCAACTACCCGGGGCTACGAGTTGTCGATGTTCACATGCGGTGTGGTAATTGCCTCAACCCTGAATACAGTGTTCTGAATTATACTGCGGAATACAACATTTTGATGCCGGCGTTTTTGGCGATGGGCGGCGATGGGTACTCCGTGTTCGAAGATTTGCCTTCCACGGCTTTAGCTTACGATGAACTGGAATGTACAGTCGAGTATATAAAGAACCGACGTCACGTGTACCCCTCGGTGGAAGGACGCATTATCATTAACCATCTCGACAAATTAAGAGTCAATTCAGCATCATATTCCAAATTATCATATTCTGTAGTACTCTTACTTATTTTCCCGTTGTTATTATAAAATTCATTTTATTTTATGAAGTACCAGTGATTGGATTTAAATTCACGTTTCACTGAATTTTAAAGCAACAAAATTCTGTGAAATACAAAATTCATTTCATAATGTAGCCTGAACTGAATTAAAACGTTGCGTGGAAAGCTTTATATATATAAGTATACCATAAAGTATTAACTGGAACTCATTTTCTGTAAAAGCTAGGGTAATTGCATTTTCTGTGTAATATGTCATATGATAAAATTAGATTTTAAAGTCACAAATATTTGCTTAGTACATAGAATCGGTTGTGATGTTAGTATTATATTTGTAGAGTATCATAAAGTGCAATATTAGTTTGTAATTTTTATTCATGTTATTGTAAAAATGATATAAAACTGAATGTTGTGTTTATTTCATGAAGTCTGTTCGTATGTTCATGTCCATCCTTCCGTTAACGTTCTAATCTGGCGGGTCCATTATTCTTGTGACGTCACTGTCTGGTTAACACCGGACAACGGTCGCCATTGTCTAAGAGCAACGCAGCCGGTTGACATTCCTTTGTAAATCATCTGATTATCAAGATTAGCTTTTACCAGGTAACAAAGTCAGAAATCTCCACCCATTTTACTTTGCGCTATATAATTTTGTGAATCACGTAATTAACATAAAATCTTTGTACTCACTCTACAAAACTACAAATAACTAACTAACTAACTTTCTTCGTAAAATTTATTGTCATAAACCGATCTCTATCTCCATAAAATCATCAGGTGTGCGGGATAGCCTTTATATATTACCAAAGACTAACGTTTTTTTTTTTTAATTTAAGACACTAGGTACACGTCTCCATTACATACCGTGTCTGAACTTCAGAGACGCAGTAAGTGCAAATGGAAAACTTATACACAAGTCTTAGTTTGTGACTAGGTACCTACATATACGTAACAAGTACAGACGTAGACAACAGCCGGTAACTCTGTAAGTAAAACTAATTCCGTTAAGAATTAGTTGCAAAGTAGGTCGCTCCTCTTCCGATAATCTCTTCACTTCTCTACTTGCCGACGTAGACAGTAACGAATATCAGATTTGTCTTCTTACTTATTCATGTTTTTTCGTAAATGAAAACGTATTTTATCGAAAACCCAGCCAGATTATAGTGAGGCTGAAATGAACAACGCAATCTGAAACATTTATGAACTCGCCGGTCACCGGTGGCCTAACAAAAATCGTTAACAGACAACACATAAACCGACCTACCCTCACCACCGACATGTACACACGTAGCACATTAATGCACGCGCCAATCAATAAAACTGCAATTGAGCGCCATACAAAATATGTCCGAACAAAGTAATCACGATGATTGAATGACGCGGCTCTACATATATGTGCTGTACACATGGAACATAACTAACAACCTCGCGTTCCAAACTTTCATGCATTCACGTGTGGTAAATTCTCCCTTTGAGGCTCGAATTTCGGTGTACCTACACGTAGACCTACCTATATCCGCAAAATTTTGACTTTGACGCGCATTCAAACAAAGAGTGACGGGAAAAACAGGCGTGGGCCTGCCACGCACGCGTACACCGGCCGACCTTTTACATTTTGCGGAACAATATGAACCGATAAAATGCATCACATGAATACTTACTACATTACATTCTTTTGTTTCAGTCGCTTGGAAATCATGAGTTCGACAATGGCGTTAGCGGGCTGACTCCATTCATAGAAAACTTGACATGTCCAGTATTAACTGCCAATCTTGTCCTTACCAAAGTGCCCGAGTTGGCCAAAGAAACGAATCTCAAGAAATCCATTGTACTTGAAGTTGCCGGACACAAAATTGGAATAGTCGGGTACTTGACACCAGACACTAAAGTGTTAGCTGTTCCAAACGACGTCGAGTACAGCGATGAAATAGAAGCAATTAAGAAAGAAGTAAAGAAATTACAAGAAGACGGAATTAGTATTATTATTGGTTTAGGACACTCCGGGTTCTTAAAGGACTTGGAAATAGCCAAAGAAGTAGATGGTATAGACTTAGTTATAGGTGGTCATACAAATACTTTCCTGTGGAATGGCACTAGCCCCGATTCAGAAGAAGCGCAAGGACCTTATCCAACCTACGTTACGCAAGCATCTGGTAGAAGGGTGCCAGTAGTACAAGCTTACGCTTACACCAAATACTTGGGAAAATTACACATCATATTTGATGCTAATGGTGAAATAATTAGCATTGATGGAATACCGATTTTGTTGGACAATTCGATCCCTCAAGATCCCGATGTAGTGCGAATTATCAACAAATATAGAGACGGCGTACTTAATATAACGGAAGATGTTCTCGGGTACACGTCTGTTATTCTGGACGGTAGTAGCTGTCATATTAGAGAATGTAATCTTGGAAACCTGATCACTGACGCAATGGTGTTTAGATACGCTGTGGACTACACAGGCGAACATTGGACAGATGCACCAATAGCTCTAATACAGGGAGGTGGAATTAGATCATCTGTAGCACACGCAAAAATGCCAGCAAATATAACGAAAGGTGATTTACTAACTGTCATGCCATTTGATGGGCAAGCAGTTGCCGTGACCATGAACGGAAGTATTCTTCTACAAATGATTGAACACTCTGTAGCTAATTATGATCTCTTAGACGTTCCTGGTCAGTTTCTGCAGTATTCTGGAGTTAGAGTAGTATACGATCTCAGCAAACCACCAGGCTCAAGATTGGTGAGAGCTGAAGCCAGATGCTGGGCGTGTGATATACCTAGTTACTCCAAAGTATCCGAGAAAGAAATTTACAAAGTAATAATGCCAAGTTTTGTCGCTATAGGAGGTGATGGTTATTGGATGCTTCAAGGGCTCCCGACGAAAGCCTTAAATTATAACGAATTGACAAGTACACAGTTTTATGTTGCCCGACATAGCCCAATTTATCCTCAAGTTGAAGGAAGAATCAAGATATTAAGAGAAAATGATATTAATAACAATGAAAATAGTTCCTCGTCTATCATAAGCCTATCATTAATGCCAATTATATTAGCTTTGATTAATTTAGTTAATAGTTTATACAAAATGTACAGTTTGTAGTTAAATAACATAGGTAATAATTGCATAATGACTGAACTCTATGTTTGTGAATGTAAAAAGGTATTATTTTGATTCCTAAATAATAAATGACTGACTACTTTACATATTCCTATGTTCTTGTGATTAAAATGTTTTGTATATTATTTTGTGTTTCATTCACTCTGTACCATGTATTTATAACCAGTATCAACTTTATAGTAAACCATTATAAAAAATACCATACATAATAAAAAAATAATGACTAAGTAGCTGACACAGTAATTTCAGTATAAATGCATAACACGTTTAGAGGAAACCTCTTGTTGACTACTAGGTGTCTCCCAAGAAATGGTATGCTAACACAACAATAAATTTTATTTTTAGTTATACTCCTATATGATAATTATAAAACAACACAAGCTTTTTCTTTCAGTGTCTTGGAAACCATGAATTCGACGAAGCTGTGGATGGAGTTATACCATTCATTAGAAACCTGAGTGCACCGGTCTTAGCAGCTAACCTCATACTAGACAAAGTACCTGCTCTACGGAATGAGCCAAACCTTTATAACTCTATAGTAATAACAAAGAATCGAGTCAAAATAGGCATTATTGGATATTTAACACCAGAAACTAAATATCTTGCACCAAGAAACGATGTTGAGTATGAAGATGAAATCCCGGCTTTGAGGAGAGAGGTCAAAAAGTTAAAGGAACAGGATGTCAACATTCTAATAGCTCTTGGACACTCTGGATTTGTCAAAGACTTAAAGATTGCGCAAGAAGTTGAAGACCTAGATCTAGTCATTGGAGGACATTCAAACACTTTCCTTTTGAACAACATCACAACTACAGAGATGCCTGAAGAAAGACAAGGTCCCTACCCCGTAGAAGTAACTCAGGCTGACGGTAGAATAGTTAGAGTAGTACAAGCATATGCCTACACAAAATACATGGGTAAATTGCATTTAATTTTTGATTCCCAAGGAGAGATAATAGAATGTGACGGAGATCCGATTCTATTGAATCAAGACATACCGAGAGACCCTGAACTTTTGGTAACGATCAACAAATATAGGGAAGACATGGACCGCATTAGTAATGAAGTAGTCGGACAATCTTACGTTTTCCTGGAAGGAGATTGCCGATTAAGGGAATGTAATTTGGGAGACTTGATAGCTGATGCTATGTTGAACTACACGAGGGAGAAATATCAAGATCAGTATCCTGATGTAAATATCGCGTTAGTTCAAGGTGGAAGGATACGTTCATCTATCGACCACAGCGCTAGCGGAACACCGTTTTCGTTGACTAGAGGCGACTGGATCACAGTACTGCCGTTTTCTGACACACTAGCGATAGTCACAATGAACGGTACTGTATTGAAACAAAGTTTAGAACACTCGGTATCAACCTGGCGAGTTGTTGACAGTACGGGTCAGTTCCAACAGTTTTCAGGGATGCAAGTGGCGTATGATTTAGCCAAGCCTGTAGGCTCTCGAGTTGTAAAAGCTAAAGCGGTTTGTTCCAACTGTGGAGACTATACATTGCAAGATATACAAGACGATTATGAATATAAAATGATGATGCCGTCTTTCTTAGCTAATGGTGGAGATGGATATACAATGTTTACTGAACTTTTTAAAGAAACACTAGTTTATAATGAACTGAATTGTGTTTTGCATTATATTGGGAAGTATAGCCCTATAAATCAGCAATTGGATGGCCGGATTAAAATACTAAATGAAGATAAAGTTCAAGCGAGTGAAATTACTTCGGAAAATCAAGGTAGAGGCTTTCCTTCAAGTGGTGTAGTTATTCAGAATAGTCTGAAATGGTATTACGTACTTATTATTGTATTAGTTTCTTACAAGTATTCATTTGTATTGTTGTAAAGTAAAACAGTTAAGTAGAAAAAATTAGGGCTTTTGGCGATGACACTTTTAAAATAGTTCAACTATTTCTTAGATAAATATATCAGGATAGGTTTAGTAGTTATTTTTATGTAAAAGAACGTTAATAAGTATGGATGAAGTTATTTTAGAGCAAATTTATTAACGTTAGTCAGAGTATGGTGCCATTATAAAGTTTAGATTAATTAAAAAAATGGTATCTGGCACCCATTACAATTTACTTTTATGTTTAATAGAATAATTGTTATTAGAAAGGACTCAATATAACTCAAAGTACAAATCTCCGTACTTAATTTACAAGTTTATATTTAGCAATAGACTAAAAGATTTTTATCTTTATTTTCTTCAAGGATTCAAATAATAGCAAATTCCATAGAAATACGTAATCTCATTGCGTTAAACCCAAGTTAGCAATGTACTCTACAATCGTTGTACATGTAGCTCCATCTATTGGTCCAACTAGATAACTTAGTGTAAATTGTAGAAAATGTTTTCGCCTGAAAAACGAACTCAACTTACTTCAAAATGCTGCTGTTTCAAAATAAGATCTAAAAAAAGGCTTAAGCTGACGGAAGCGGGTTTTCTCTACAAAATGCTTGAGGTATGTCGAATATTACCTTTTAAATAAAATAAACCTGCATCAATTCGAATAGCGTAGTACAAGTATTCTCTCTCGTTAATAGTTTACTTTATTCGCCGTGATTAACAACTGGTATTACAAATAGCTTGTATTAAGAGGCACGTATTAGAAGGACGTATCATGACACTAGAGTTTAGAATTTACTTGAGAACGGTAGAGGTAAAAAAACGATCTTGTACGGAGATCTGTTGAATAAGTCTCTCTGTCGTTAACATAAATGAAAAACCTTCTGCAATGGCGCTAAGGTAGTAAAGAATGTAGTATTACACTAGTAGTCATTCATTATAAAATTCCAGTGCTAGCACTACAACCATCGTCATTTAGGGGTTTTAGACAGACACTCTTGGATAAAGAAATAGTTTTCCTTACCTCTACCCTCTACAACTCTAGTAAAAAGTATTCAAACTATGCATTTTCGATGCATTTGTTTTTTAAAATAGATAAATGAGGACCTCTCCTTTTTGTTTTTTTTTATATTCACAATATTTAATCAATTATTTATTTTAGTACATCGCATTTTTTATTCAGTTAAAACTGAAATTAGTATTGTTTATATTTATTTTGATTTATAATTTATTATTGTTGTATCCCGTTGTTAGAAGTATAGACAGACACATTCCTAGTAATAAATCGAATCTCTGAGATTAAATAAATGTTGTTTAATTGCATCAATCTTTTTATTTTAAAACAAGAATACATAGTTACTGGACTTTTATTTTTCTCACCAGTGCATATGCCCCAACCCCCATCCCGGTTATCCCCTTTCCTATTATAGAAAACTGAGAGACAAAAACGTCGTCTCACCTAAAAAAATCGAATTGGCTAGTCTATCCTATGAAAATCCAACTTGCTAGCTGCATGCTAGTGTTACCGATTTGTGAGTTTCCATGAAAAGATCGCGTCGAAAAAACCACTTTAGGGGAAAAAAGCTACTTTTATGAAAGCATTTTAGCGTAGGTATCAGGTGCTAATAAGGTGAAGAAATAATGACGTAATATATTAATAACCAGGTATTACTTTCAAACCCAGGAGTAGTCATACAACGAGTCATGCTGCAGGCTACACCGCCCACTACAGCGCATTTACATGAAACCAACGCCATCTATGTAAACTTTTCAGTACTATTTATTTGCGTAGTAATTGCAATACAGCTGCTGTTTCAATCGCAGAAATAAAACACAACATGTATTATTCCGACACACATTTTTATTAGTAGGTAAGTATAAAATTGTCATACATACATAACACACATTTTAATGGTAAATAAATCAATATCAAAACAAAGTTACATTCGTTTTAAACACTAAACAAAAACTCTTCGTGCCTCCAGCCACTGAATTGCAATTGAATTGCAAAATCGACATTAAAACAATATGTAAGTATTTAAAATACTCAAACAAGGAAGACTTAGCGGGATTTTTAAACCAAGAATCAAAAAGGTAATCATTCAAGAAAATCTTAACCTTAAATTGTCTAAACTATTTTTAAAACGACATAGTAAATAGGTCTTCTCTTCGTGTTAGTTTCAAAATCGCCATTACCTTTTAGTTACCAATAGCATAGGCCTATCTTAAGTTTTACATATAAGTCATATTACTGAGTAATTGAGTACAGAGTATATTATATACTTATAACTAGACAAACAGCTGCTAATTACATATCAGGTGAGTAGAACTATTACCAAATGATCTAAATTCAGACACTTAGGCTAAAATTTGTTTTGAATTATTTATAATTAACTAGCTTTACCCAGATTACAAGTTATTAAGTAACAAATACAAAAGCCTTTCTGAGGAATCGCTCTATCAGTAGTTAAAATTCCCATGAAAATCGGAACAGTAGATTATGATTATTTCGAGAACAGACAGTGTAGTGATAAATTTTTGGCACAATTTCTATCACTATAATCTAAAATCACTTTTTTTTTTAAATGTGATGCGTATTTCTTACAAAAAAGACCTAAGTGGTTCATGTATTGGTCCACTTCTACACTAAAGTCAAATTAATATTTAAATCAATTCTATTGATCACCATCTAAGATGTTATAGTGATTCTATAACAGTTTAATGTCTATTACATAATCATTTACAACTACTACACTTGTCAGTAGACTTGTAAGACAATAATTAGTCGTTTTTAAAGATTATTTATACAGAACCAAAGTCCTTTGCAATGAATTTCTAATCTTAAGTTGTATTTACAATAATCTTGACTTATATATTTAATACAATATACAATATATATTATGTTTAATATTTATTATTATAAACTCACACACAAATATAAATGTTCAAAACGTTTTACTTATATCGAAAAATTAAGGTCACTTCAAACTTAACATTCTACAATACTCCAAACGACTAGACTGATCTTATAAAATATTAAAATCAATATGAAATTAACGATATATTTTTTCTCAAAGAAAGATGAATAAATCTGACTATCTTAAGTAACATTAACAAAAATAAATCCGCGAAAACGGTGGTATACCTTTTTTTTTAACCCATGGCTGTCCCTCTGCTGGGCAAGAGGCTCCTCCCGAATGAGGGAGGATAGACTTGCGTCCACCACGCTACCCAGTTGCGGTTTAGGGGTCATATAACTATATAAAATTTTAATCAAACCTCACAACATAATATATCTTTCCAAAGACTTACACATATCTATTCTATAGTGACTTATTCTACAACACATGTAATGAGTTACATTTCTATGAATATACGTACCAATTATTTTAAAGTAGGACGCAAAATAACAAATGTCTAAGAGACACATGCTCCGGAAGGCTTACTTCCGTTCCGACAGAAGAATTCGATATCGATCGAATATAATTCGAGATAATGTAAAAACATACTAGGTATTAAGTATTAAACTTTGGCGTTTAACTAGCGCATGACCATCATTAAAATTCGCTGCCATTATACAATGGTCACAAACATTAGTTCGAATCCAACTCTATCATATTCAATTATCACTGTCTCTCAAAGCACAAACATTTATAATTTCGAGCCTGATATGGATCAACCAATCAGATCATCAGATCAGTCAATAGCTTAACACTGTGGAATCGCTTCCCAATCCAGTATCTCGCTACAACTATACGGTATAGTACCATGGAATATAGCCAGGCACTGTTTCATAGCCTCCTGACATTCAGCCAGCTCCCTACAAGGAGCAAACGCATCAAGGACTCCAATCAACTCACACAAAGGCTTGAAGTACTTCACAGCAGTTTCTTTGTCACCTGTCATCAGTTTAGCAATTACTTCTTTGTCCAAACATACTTCGGTCTTCTGTAGAATGTCAGCCGGTAAGTCTTTTGCTGATGTTGCTTTTTCGTGGGTTGGCCAATCGTCGACGCAGGCTTTGCAGTTGCAGT
The DNA here is from genome assembly GCF_050436995.1 of Anticarsia gemmatalis. Lineage (NCBI taxonomy): Eukaryota > Metazoa > Arthropoda > Insecta > Lepidoptera > Erebidae > Anticarsia > Anticarsia gemmatalis. The sequence goes on from NC_134760.1 coordinate 8,885,587, forward strand.
CGAATTTGTATTGGAACTTAAGGTTTGCTCTCCGAGTATCCCGATTTTGCAATGCGTGGTGGTATCTGTGGAAAGGTAATCATTTTATATGAATCTTCTGCGGTATTTTTGTAATGCACGCAAGGATCGCAATGCTTAACTACAGTAGTATTCTTAGTGCGGGAGTAGTCGTAAAAAAAAAACGAAACCAAAACAGTATAACGACAAATAATATCCCTTTTACCTTCTATATGCTGACAGAAAAGGGTTGCAGTTAGAGAACTTAATACCTATTACATTTTACTTTTGTAAATGCGAAGGTTTGTGATGATGTATATTTGTTTCTCTTCCACAAATTGGTTTTTTTTTTACAGACAAGTACTTTATAAGCTAGACTAACCTCACAGATGATTGACGCCGGGAAAATCTTTCTACGCGGAAAAATGTCGAGCGTATCGTCGTATGTAATATGATAGGTAGGCATTATTCAAGTAATTGTGTCTGAACTAATACAAGTCTACAGGAATATTGAAATATACTAAAGAATATTTATCAATCATTTGCTTTTCAGACGAATTGCTCTAAATATAATCATAAATGTTATTGAATATCTACACAATATATTAAATAAGAAGGGCACATCTACATTACAAAGACATAAGACATACGCCCTTTTAGAAATCAATTCAATTTCACACTATATACCTAATTACAACCTATCAGCTAATTTCCTTTGAACATGACGGCTGCGCAAAGCGGCCGCGACGGATCAATAAAATGCACCTACTGGTAACTACTTATGTAATAAATGTATCTATGCCTGCAAATATATAACCTTTTCTTTAAAAGCTTAAATTTTTATTCTCGTATAAAAATATCGCCTAAAGGGCAATTGGCCAACGTGGTGGACTCAAGCCCTTCCCTTATTCCGGGAGACCCTTGGCCAGCAGTTTAAGGGGCTAAATAAATTTTTATTTATTATTAATAAAGATATGTGGCCCTCGACTTCGTTAAAAAGAGCCTAATGCAACGAAACATTTTATTTTAATAATCATCGTCGTATGAAAAATTATCTTGTGTCGTCTTTAAAGCGCATTCAAACAACATAACTAAAACCGAAATAGCTATCTATTTGGGGGTTACACCAATATTTTTTCCGTATGAGAATCAAACCCTGACGTGCAGTGAAGCGTCGTGGTTTGGCGACCACCTTAGCCACTGAATACAGGACATTTTTATTTAACTACCTCTATCTAGTTCCTTTCTTTATCGAATGAATACAATTCGATTAACATTTTAGTCGGTACGTTTTGTATGATCCGATCCGCGAACTGCGTTATACGCAAAAAATCTGTACTTACTCCTATTCTGATTAAATATACCTACCTAATTTTAATTTTTATCCCGACAGGTCGCGGTACAACATAGAACATACTGCTTTTTAAAGTCGGTAATAATTTAAAACAAATGCAATCGCTTAATAATTAAACAAACTCGCCATTCAAATATTGATTCGCTTTAATCGCATTTAGTCATCATCAGTTCACATCTTAATACAAAAACATAGTACAATACTAGCAAGATTTATTAGTAAATAACACTACTAAAAAATGTGAAATATTAACTAATCACATACTTGATCACACAGCACATTTAACTTCAATTAATATATAGAAGTCTTGCTTGTATTGTAACATACAAATATAATTCAACAATAGCCAGAGCATACAAAAATATATAGAACTTACCCATAGTTATCAAAGATCTGCATCCCCTTCTTGATAGGTCTGATCGCAAGCAAAGTCATCTGTCCAGTGCCCAACTTACTGTACCTCACAACATTTGGTGAACAGGAGTGGTTCAACAAACTGAGAAATGCATAAGCACCACTTGCTATGTTACATTCATCTAAAAATTTCCCTTCAGAGTTCTCAATATTGGAACTTATACCATGCATGTTGGTAGGACTGGTCATAATGTGACGTAACAGATTATCAGCCACGTATTTAATACAATGGTCTGTCAGAAGCTCCTGACCTTCACATCTTATATATTTCGATAGAGCCAATAAGTGTAAGAGCACAGCTGCAGTAAGACTTTTCCGGAATATATCTGATATAGATCTTATGTCAACATTGGTGGCTAGTGTGTGAATAGAGGTGTAATTTTTTGACTCATAAACCCATTTATCAGCAACTTTAACACAACCCCAGTTACGAGTATTAACATTAGCATCTGCATCTATAGAGACTTCGAAAACATCAAACCAATCATCATATTCACATCTTGATTTTAATGAAGTTCTTAGTGCCAGCCAATCCATTTTCGTAAAGTTGTATGATACCATGGATGCCATTACGGGGCATTCTAATGCATGGTACTTTTTATAGGCCTCTTCTCTACATTCTTCTGAGCAATATAAAGCATAGGTGCAACCCATACAAGGATACAGATTCAATTTTCTAGAGAGACAATGAGCACATGTAAACAGGAATTGAGATTTAAGCAGGACTGTTAAATAAGGTTCCTCCTGAACCAATACTTCTCCAACTTCTATATCTTCATTGGCAATTACATGTCGGCCCATCTCTCTTGAATAAACCACCTTCAACTTTGAGCTTGAACTCAAATATTTCTCATCTTTTGGACTTTTCATTGTTAATATGTCAGCAATTATAGCCTCATTTTTATCAGTTGCTATCTCTTCTGCTAATTCAGCCTCACATAACTGTTTTCTTTTTAAAAGTTTGTCTTTTAAGGCTTCGGGAAATTCTGTATTAAATACAAATTTTATATCTTCCAGGCATTCTTCATACTTCTTCATTTCATGAAATACAGCTGATCTATTAGAAACAGCATAAATAAAATCCTCAGAGACATCACAACAATAGAGTAAAGACAAGTTGTAGTATTGCCATGCTTCACAATTTTTCTTTTGAGCAAAACATTGGTTACCAAGACAACGGTAGTGTTTTGCTACCTTGTTGTCTTTAGGGTTTGACTTGAGAATTGGAAGATACCCTAGCTCCTCAAGGAGATTATAAATATACAAAACTCTGGAATCATTAGAGTCTTTTGTCATCAGGTCAGTAGATACTTCTTTAACTTTTCCTAGAGCAGTCAATTTACTAATGACTAAATTGTAGCATTCATCTATAGTTTTGTAAGGTGCATTGCTTGTTACATCCATTTTCAGGTATTGATTTTTCTAGAACAGTGAACTAAGCAATAGTCAAGATGTCTCACTTTGCGACACCATTTATTGTGGTCAATTTGGGCTGTGAGATGATTTTCGTGATTGAGCAGAGGTTGAAAGCTCAAAGTATTTCAGTGGACAAATCTGAAAGAGGTTAGATTTTTAGTATTACTGATAAATATTTACCTACATTAAATCGAGATTTGTTGAATAAACTTATTATTGTTTTTTATAGTACTTACCGATGTTGTGACTGTACTCCTTCATCCAAAGCTCCTGGAGGAACTATTTACTCCACAACCGGTGGCTACACACACTGTTATAAAGCAGTTACTTCAAGACATATCCGCGACATCCATAATGAAACTTGATGACTACTCCATGAGCAAGTTATGGGACCTCATGACAATGATTTTCAAGTGGCAACTATCCGTAGCTACAAATCAAAACATATTTGATATCAGTCGCCGACACCTGAGAAGTGTTGCCATGTTAATGCCGCAATTTTTCCCTAAATGTATGATTGAGCAAGCAATGAGAAGATTCGAAAATCTAGCTCGTCGATTCACTGATGATGATTATAAATGTCTCAGCAACACGCTTATACTTTGGTTCTCAGAATATCATACGAAAATTTCAGTACTGATGAGGCTAGGTCTCCAGAAGAAAGATGGAAGTTTCAATTTGCCTTCTACTATCAGTACAAATGTCTTAAATAATGTTGGTGAAAACATTTATAAATACGACAATAAAAAGAATCCAATTGAAGAATATGAGAGTCGTTGTGCCGACACTAGTGAAATAAACTGTCTTTTGGCATCAATTGAAAAAGCTCATTCTAATAACAAAGTGGAACTCCAGTTACCAATTGAATTTGGAGATCAGGCTTCAAAGAAAAAGGTTCTTGAAATAGCAAGAGACATACATTATGAATCAATCGACACTAGTGTTAAAGTTAAAAACACTGATCTTACTTTCGTTCCTGATATTCCTAAATCACCACAAGAGGATTTATTGGCCATGCTAGGTGAAGAAACTGAACTGTGATATAAATACCAAAAGAAAAAATATATTGACAAAATATTGTAGATTCACACGTAATTTTCCCACGAATTTAAACTAGCCTTTATTTGCTGGCAACACTTGTTCTAAAAAAACAGATGTTTGGAATAGCCAACCAAATGACAAAGCTGCGCTGCTGGTATCAACCAATCATCAGCTGTTGCATCTCAAGTCTGGGAAAATCAAAAATGAACGAAATCTTGATTTCATTAATTTTAACTGACTGTATTACGGAAACTTTCCATTAACAATATGTTCACTTCATAATTAACTAGTAATTTAATTTGTATACTTATCAGTCTGACATTGGTGTGATATCCTCTGAGGGTGACATAAATATATTATTTAAAAAAGGGTAATTAAAAATAAAATACAGATATCAATTAAAAAAATACTTTACTTCACACATCACAACTTATTTCCCTATACCCAGTACAGGCGTACAAACACATTTTATATTACAACAATATCAAACATTGGATTCTAAAACAATGACTTAGTGTAAAATGTGTTTGTATTCAAAATACGTCACAATTTGTATCGAAATGAGAATACAATTATAAAAAACAACTAACTAGTTTCTTTGAGATCTTATTTACAAAATTGTATTTACATTTCTAGGCATTCATTTCATTACAACTATTTTTCGTCACTCACAGAGAAACTGACTTCATGATTTGAGTACATTGGCATTTTAAACATTAGGTATTAGGTACCAAACAGAACATTAAAAAGAAAATTAAATCTACGTCGCTGTGAATGACAAAATCAGTTGTTTATCTCGAGACAAGAAATGCCGTTTTATAGCTTATATTTATATGAAAACATGTAATAGAAGCAGTAATAAGCAACGAAAAAGCTACTGCAAATACTGTAAATTTGCTTAAACAAAAGAACATGATATAATTCTCAAAATATATTTTTTTGTGAAGTCAGAATTAGTTCAGGTTTAGCTAAATAATTTAAGCTATACAGCAATGAATACCATAACCCTACGATTCAATGATAAAGCGAATTCAATATTGATAAAAGAAAACTTATAATTATTACACAACAAGATTCTTATTTAAACCCATACTCGCTTACCTATTCCAAATGAATTTGAAGGAAACATTGCCAATCTGATGTTAAAAATTAAAATATGAGGTTTGTTTTTCATTAAATAACAAATAATTCACGTAGTCAACAAGAGGAATATTAAAAATCAAACACATATACTGAATTAGTACGCCATTTTGAAAAAAAAATATAATGAGAGATGCAATTTTATATGCTTACATTTGGAATAGATTTCACAATATTATTCAGAGGTTTCTTCTACCAGTTATTAAACTAGTCCATCCATACTTGATCCATATTAAAAAGAAAATTTGGCATCGAAATACTCCTAACCATAAAGAAGAATCTTAATTTCTCACTCGACTTCAATTGGTTCGAAATCTTTATAAATAGATTTTATGGGCACATATTCAACCCTTTTGATAAAAATCGTTTCAATATTTTGTAGATGATAGAAACGAAGGGGGTGTATATAACTGGTTTTTTATTACAATCTGAGGGGTGCAGCTGTCAGTGTCCACTATTTACCTATATTTTTCAGTTGGTAAAGTTTTCGATTGACGATATAAAAAACTTTAATTTCATCCTTTCACACAGTTTCACTATTACTTATTATGAATTGAATATGTCCTATTGATTTAATACTAACTATGGAATATTGTAAGCGCGAACAGTAAATGAATGTTTCAAAAGACCCATTATGGCCACTGCTGAATAAAATGTACCGGTTCATTGCGTTTACAAATGAATAATACATTGATACAATTTCGTTCCTATTTGGAAACAAAATGTCTGGCTATAAATAAAATAAAAGCCGATAACGATACTCTAATAGCGATCCGTACATCCAAATGAATATACGTTGCCGGAAGCAATCTTTTATACTTAGGTTGAAAGGGAGCATAGGATAAACAAAAAAAAAATATTTTTAATGCTGTAGACTAGTCACTTGAGCTCCGGAATTAAACAAAATATCATATCACAACTAAAAGAACTTGCACAACCTTAAGCCGCGTACTGACTGAGCGAGTAGCCTCGCGAGACAATATCTAGGTCTCTTTTCTTTCAGATCGAAATGAGCGGGACCGAGATACTGCCTCGCGAGGCTGCTCGCTCAGTCAGTACGCGGCTTTATGCTTTGCTACACACATATTGGATTTGACATGTTCAGTTCGACAATATTTATCGAACAACAAAGTCGACTCCACTCATCTGTTCGGCTTGTACTGATCGGGTTATCTACACATATTCGGTTTTACCGGCCAGCAATTCGGTTTTACCGGTCAGCAAGAACCGAATATGTGTACACACAAGTTTTATAGATATTAAAACAAATTTTCAGTTTTAATTAATCCTCTTTGCAACGAAAGTAATATTATATGAGGGTGTATATGAATGGACGGCTATTTACATCAACCTTTTGTACAAGATATATGGTTAACTACAAATATACAGAACTTAAATCTTGACGTCAAAGTAAATTATGTATTAGTTAATTATGTAAGTACATTCTAGAATGTTGTAATATCATAAGACTTGATTATGCGTTATAGTGTCAAATATATTTCACTGTAATGTCAATTATTGAAATGAAAGTAGTTAACATTTATGAACACAATGACATGCAAATAATATTAGTGTATGTTCAGTGGATGTAAGTTTTTTTCTAAGTCTATGCCAATGCTCTTCAAGATATTTGTGAAGCCTGCACGTACACGGACGTATACGTTCTTTTCTTATACGTACTGGATTTTCACACTTAGCAGAGTTTTATTGTATTAATATAGATTTTTTTACGTTTTCTTTATCAAAAGTCCTGCTATTATTGTTATATTATGGAAGTATTTTGTATGTTACACAGCCTAAAATAGCATTATCGAGTGTAGGTCTCGTGTCTATCCACTTAAATAGTAATTGTCCTACTTATAGTCAAAGTTATTTAATATTGGTCTTATTACCAAATTCAATTAGTTCGAGATTTCATCAGAATTTAGCAGAAAAATCTATAGTTTGTCATACAAATGTCTCATAGTATGAGTTGAAAGGCTAATATAGTCAAATAGCTAGTTATTTTTATACAAAAGATTACTATCCAATTTGCTTTTTTAAATAAAATGTTAACAGAACTAAAAAAGCCTAATTTGAAAGCAAAATGTCAATGTCTGATTTATTTAGAAAAATCATACAAATTGATGTCAATGAACTTTCATCTTTACGTCCATGTCAAATCATATAACTATTTAACAAATCACCGATACGGCGAAACAGTTAAACCGAACTACTGTTTAATAACAAAAAATATACGAGAAATACTCATCAATTCCTTTATAAATTTTGTTAATAAACATGCAAAGTTACGAACTACTGCTATAGGAACATAGAACTCCTTGTCGCGTTTGGTGAAAAGCTCTGATCAGGTAGCATGCTAGCGTCGCCGTATACCGGCGCGGTCGGACCGCTAGACGCGTAAGGACTTCTAGACCATGTTCGTGAACGGTTCAGTGGAGGCGGCGAGTCTGAAGGCAGGACTGTGTGGACCGGCTCTGTTGGCATCCGTAGCGGCGCTTTATGCTGCATCCTTGATTGTACTGTAAAGGAAATTTTGGCTGTATTTTTTGTTGGTAAAATAAAATACTTTTATGCTATTTTTTATTATGATCCTATTTTAATACGCGGTGTTGTCTTCGATTTAAAAGACAGAAATAGAGATCAAATAAACTACGACAACAAATTTTTGATAAAAGTTTTGGGTCAATAATTGGAAGACGCCGCAAAGCTGGGACGAAGCTAATGCAAAAAAAATTACTTTTTTTTACACTTGTGGATCAAAGGCAACTTTTGACACTGTCTTTAAGACATGCTGTATCAAAAATTAGTTATCGTAGTTTATTTGATCTCTATTTCTGTTATTTTAACCGGGCTATTACGAAAGTAATAACATATACTTACTATACATATACGCCAGGGCTACTCCAGCAGCAGTGGCTATAGTGGACACATAAGGTCGCAGTAACGAGAACAGCGCTCCCAGCAACGTGCCGCACGCCACGTCACACTCGCGCTGCACCTCCACGCGGACCTCCTGCGACGTCAGCTTGGACTTCACCGTCACCCAGCCGTGACCGCACGTCTGAGCTTCGTTTGTTACTATTTAACCCAGCTAGTATGACGGTAATATAATATACTTACTGTACATATACGCCAGGGCCACTCCAGCAGCAGTGGCTATAGTGGACACATAAGGCCGCAGTAACGAGAACAGCGCTCCCAGCAACGTGCCGCACGCCACGTCACACTCGCGCTGCACCTCCACGCGGACCTCCTGCGACGTCAGCTTGGACTTCACCGTCACCCAGCCGTGACCGCACGTCTGAGCTTCGTTTGTTACTATTTAACCCAGCTAGTATGACGGTAATATAATATACTTACTGTACATATACGCCAGGGCCACTCCAGCAGCAGTGGCTATAGTGGACACATAAGGCCGCAGTAACGAGAACAGCGCTCCCAGCAACGTGCCGCACGCCACGTCACACTCGCGCTGCACCTCCACGCGGACCTCCTGCGACGTCAGCTTGGACTTCACCGTCACCCAGCCGTGACCGCACGTCTGAGCTTCGTTTGTTACTATTTAACCCAGCTAGTATGACGGTAATATAATATACTTACTGTACATATACGCCAGGGCCACTCCAGCAGCAGTGGCTATAGTGGACACATAAGGCCGCAGTAACGAGAACAGCGCTCCCAGCAACGTGCCGCACGCCACGTCACACTCGCGCTGCACCTCCACGCGGACCTCCTGCGACGTCAGCTTGGACTTCACCGTCACCCAGCCGTGACCGCACGTCTGAGCTTCGTTTGTTACTATTTAACCCAGCTAGTATGACGGTAATATAATATACTTACTGTACATATACGCCAGGGCCACTCCAGCAGCAGTGGCTATAGTGGACACATAAGGCCGCAGTAACGAGAACAGCGCTCCCAGCAACGTGCCGCACGCCACGTCACACTCGCGCTGCACCTCCACGCGGACCTCCTGCGACGTCAGCTTGGACTTCACCGTCACCCAGCCGTGACCACATGTTTGAGCCTCGTTTGTTACTATTACTGTCATTTCACCTGAAAGGAGATTGGTTATATAAGTGTGTTGTTCTTGCCTTGACAAAACTGCAAGAACTAAGGTAGGTTGCCTTAGTTCTTTCTTACTGAGTTAAGGCGTCACACCACGGACATGGCAATAATATGAGTAACAAAGAGACTTTCATCTATTTCATTAAACCGACTGTGAGATTAAATACGCACGCTTAGTCGGATGGCTCTTGTCATACTGTTTGCAACTACAGTAATGCTTAAGACTGCTGATCTACAGATAAATTATCATCTAAGTAAGAAACACATTTATTGTATTACTCACAAATGCACAAAAAATGTTTCATTCACGATTCAAGACATACAGACAGACAGCTAAGTCTTAGTAATAGATATCCCGATATCCCGATCCCGTTTTACCTTTTGGAATCTTAAAATTCAACTCTTAATGAACTTACCGCTATCAACACTAGTTTCCAACTTCAGCCCGGGCGAAGGGCTCAACCTCACAAGTTTCAATGCATGCGGGTGTCCCGACACGGTGAAAGCGGCAGGCGGGTTCAGCAGCGACACTTTAGTCGCCGACACTCGAATCTGAGGCAACAGCAATACCTTCGTACACGCTCGGTATACCGTCCATTCGGCACAAAGTTCCACTTCCGCTGATTCCGTTATTGAAATGGCTGGGATTATTTTGCAGCCGATTTGACCTGAAATTTATTATTTGATTAATATTTTACAGCTCATTATGATTCATACGAAGAGTCCATATTAGTATCGTTTACATTATCAATATCTTATACGTACATGGAACTTCATTGATGAGATGTGTGTGATGACAGGGATATGTTTAGCGACAGTGTGGATGAGAAGTGTAAAGGTTCTTTGCATGCAAGCCATATTTCGATAAGATGCAGATGTGTTGATATAGTGTCTTACAAAAGCAAACGTGTACGTGCGGTCTAACGAGTATTTGAAAACACACTCAGTAGATAAACTATTTATTTGGAGACTATTCTTAACTGTCAATAATACTTATGTATAATAATGTCTAAATACAAACTTACCATTAATAATATCCAGTACAGGTTCAGCAATATGTGGCGCTTTGGTCCTGCAGACGAATGGCAAGTTGATGACAGCGCCTTCGAGCGCATAACGTTGTTCGTCGCTACATATGAAGGGGCCCGATGTTAGGCCGCCAGCTGTGAATGACAGGGGAACTAGCGTTGATGGCCAGTCGCCGGGCAAGAATTCCATCTGCAATAACAATTATATCGGAAGATATTTTTTTATATAAGTAACATCAAGTGGATAACGTTGTAAACTACACATTTGCATAAAAATGGTTAATAATGTTTATTATTAAGAAAAGTGTGTAACTATTTGTTTTATCTAAATAAATAATTAAATCATGCTTGTTGTACTTGTAGTCGATTGTGTATGAAATACACCCGCGTATCGTCATTAACAATGTTAGTCCCACGTAATGGGAGGCGAGCCAATTGCTATACACCGAGCACAATAGCAGTATCCTTATAACTTAGAATAGACCAATGGAACTTTGCCCGACCCGGGAATCGAACTCGAGGCCTCGACATCAACAGTCGTATTAACTACAAGCCAGACCACAGAGGCAGTTATATTTGCTAGTGGTGGAATTTATTTACTAAACTGGTGTTTTACCTTATCCAGAGGTATTTGATGCAACGTATACACATTATGTTGTCTGTCTAATCTGAGCACGTGTGTGGCGGGCGCGTCCTTGGTCAGTAGTGCGAGAGAGACGCCGCTACCGCTGAACACGGACACGCCGCTCGGTGACCGCCAGCCCACACCTTCGAGGCATACACCCCAACCACCAGTCACTAAGAATAATAACAGGTTTTATTAATATTGAGAAAACTTTGAAACAGTTGAACTCTAAAACAAAGGCGTTAAAGATAAGGTAATTACTTGCCGGGTAAATTTGTTTACGCGATTTAGATTCTGTACTGTCATTGACAATTTTCTTATCACGATGTTGGCAATTGACAGTCATGTTTCTAGTAGTCTAGGCATTGCACACATATTATGTAAAATATTAAATTTTATAATATCTCCACCGACACTATGTCAAGACAATCAGTACGTATATGAGACAACAGAGTACTTAAAATCACAAATCATGGGCAACGACTACAGGCAAAAGAAGTATATTATAAGTAGTTACGCAGGCCTACCCACACTGACCGTCCTAAACTAACGTGTGACACTAAAATCAGCCTAAGAACTATGGTATTCAAGTGTACTCACCAACAACTCTATCAGAGCGTAGATCAGACCCGGTGACCCATACTTCGTCCTTGACTGTGACCCCGCTCACCGCACCTTGGAAGGTCATGAACGTGCCTACTGCGTCTATTCCTGATATTAACAGCTCTGTTCCTAGGGCACTGTAAAATGAAAAGTAAATTATTATTGGGCATTACTTCTAAACATAAAATGTTTTCTCTAAAAAGTTTTTTACGGATCACAACGGCCTTAACTGGTTACTATATAAGATTAAATATTTATTCACCCATACCTACCTATGTTACCCATGTCTACCTTTACCTAATGTTATTATTGGTTATTAAAAGAAGAACTTGTAGGCCTTTTTTGTACTACACTTGTCGCCAACCCGCCGAAATGCTGATTACGGTGACTTTAGTCCAAAGGCAATCTACAGGTTACCGGCGTGATTAATATATCGAGTCGTTTACGTGTGCTTACTACTTGAGATAATCAATTGTGAAAATGATGTAGTAGATGCTCGTTACCTATCAGCCGGTTTCCTGGGTATAGCGGAGAGCGGTCCCAGCGCAGTGACGTTGGCGTGCGGCGCCAGCAGCGCGCGGCCCACAGCGCTGCGCATGACGAGGCGGACCGCTGACTCGTGCGCCTCGCCCGCTGCCTCCGCTGTACAGTAGGCTGGCACCGCGATCTCTACGTGGATAGCCTGCATTATAAAAGTTAATGGACATTAAAATACTGCATTAAATGAGACAATATGTTAAGCCATCTAAGGTATTCGAAATGCGAAAGCATTCGCAAATGGTGATGAAGCGTTGCATGCCTAAAAATTCGTTGCGGACATGCAGAGTCCCCAACCCGCACTTGGCCGGCGTGGTGGACACATGGCCAACCCCTCCCTCGTTTGAGAGGAAACCCTTGCCCAGCAATGAGACATTAAAGGGTAATAAAAAACTGGATACCAACAAGTAAAAGTTGAAAACCAACCATACACAGAACAACTCTCTAATCAAAGACTGACTTAGCGTCTTTCATTGAATTAAATTTAAAAGTAAAGTACAAAACCCATTATACTCACACTTTCTCTATAAATATTATTCCTCTCATCTCTATGTTGCGCAACAACTATTCCATATCCCGGCCTAATGGCCGTCACTTCACCCGCGGGACTGACAGAAAACGCCCCGTCTTCATAACCCTTCCACGTTCCCCGAGGTAAAGACTTGAGTCTAATGACTGAGCTCACGGCGATGGCCAGACGGTCGCCTGATGACAGCTCTTTAGGCAGACCTTCGACTGATGTACGTATGTCCGATATACCGAGGATTTCGATTGTACTGTCCCAGGAACGGGTTTCGGATACCTGTGAAAAAACGCTCACGATGAAATAAATTTTAAAATTGAATGTTACAGAAGAATATGTTTATGATACCATGTAATCAGAGATTCATTACCAGTTCGATAACCATTTTTTGTATTTTAAACCGACGTTCCAAAATATACAAAATGATTGGCAAGCAGGCAAAGTTGCACAACTGCAAAAAAGGATTTTTTAGTTACCTGTCCCATATTTCTCACTCTCACGTCGATTGTAATAACTCCAGCCTTCAGAGGAACCACTCGCACCGATAATCCTTCTGCCACTGATCTTTCCAGCATATCTGTACAACAAACCATAAACTTATAAAAATATGCTACTTATATGTGAATCAACTAAAGAAGTGTCCCTTGTTATTCTGTATAATAGTAAATTAAAGACTTAGCTACGGTCAATTTAAAACTTCCAAACCGAAGTTGTTAAAATCTGTACATTTTATTGGTGGTAATCTCCAAAACTAATGATCCGATGTAATTATATCCTTATTTCACAAACAGAAAGCAACGTTTACGTATAAGAAACTTTTAGGATGATCATAATCACGAAAAATCATCACGGGAACAAGATTATAGGCAAACACAAGAATGCTAATGACAGAGTTGCTAATGAACATTTCCTCACCATCAGCATGTGTAGTATACAATCTCCCGGCGGCCGGGTCTCTCACAGTCCAAGTGACCCTCGGCGACGGCTGCAGAGCTGCCAGCGCGGCGGCACTGAGCCCACCCGCTTCTATCCACACGGGACCTGGAGATCCTACCAGTAAGCTTTGTGTAGCCGCACGGACACGCACCCCAGTTATTGGTATCACCTGAAGAATTTTAATGTTAATTATTTTATGGCGAAATAAAGTCACATTGTCGTTCATTTCTATAGTATCACCTGTCAATGGATTACAGAAAAAGGTGATGAAAACTGGGTTAAACTTCGTCACCCTGGATAGAAAAGTTGCAATAATAAAACTTATTAATTACTGATAATAATTTTCAAGTAGTGATAAAAATGCTGTGTTAATGTTCTTTTTCTTATTATTAATAATAATATGTTATGTACAAATAGTTACCTCAACTTCAGATTCAGCGCTCGCCATTTCAACATTACCGATGTCCGTAGCAACTAATTTGATACGTGATGTGCCCGTTGACAAACCGTGTACGGAACCTAGTGTTGAAACCTACAAATACAAGGATTTTTTAGTACATTAGTTTATTATCTATCATTTATCTGTTGGGACAGATATAAAACTTCAAAAAATTGCGTTACTAATTTCGCGACACCTTTAATCAGTCTGAATAAGGTTTTGGAACAAAACCATTAAAATTTCGGAAATTGTATTTCAATCAGATTTATGAGCCAGTACAACAATTTATAAGGGTGTTGTTACTAGCCTAATGGTAATTAAAATAAGTTACCTCAACATGTGACAATCCGCTGATAGCTTTGTACTGCAACGTAGCGAGGTGTGAGGGAGGACCGCCACGGTGACGTAGCTGTAGACGAGCGCCCGGTGGCACACGTCCTGTACTTGGTACTATTTCCAGAGGTGGGAATACTAGAACCTAAAAACACATATAAAACATAAACGATCTTATCTCGCTCGCAGTTGAGTACAATATTACCCGTTGGCGGGATACCAAGACCTTTTCAACTAAATTGCTACCAATTACGAACATGATATTTTGAAGTTTATTACTTTTTGACGGCCAGTGTTAATTTTTCGCCGCGCTTATGCCTTGGAAATAAGACTTAAGTTATTCGTCATTCGATCGTTTTTGAGTCTTAATTCGCATATCGGAAATAAAAGCGAACGCTACAGTCTGAAACAATCAACACGTAGAAGAACTCTAGTACAGCCTTGCATCGTCTAATACATTTACAACTAGAACTTTCACTTACCTCAACTTCCGGACTCCAAACGCCACCAAAGCTAGCGCGAACCTTCCCCGTGCCTTCTTTAACACCACACAACATAGTATCTTTGACACTAATATATCCTGTAGTCCTATAGTCAGGAGCTCGGCCGGTAGACAGGTAGCGGTGAGACACGCCCTGTACGAGCACGGAGACTGGCACGCAAGCGCCCACGCCCACAGCGCGGGATGTTGACACTTCCACGCTTAGAACCTCTTCTATGTTCACCTAGAATAAAGGAAATAATGTTTATGATATGTTTCTTAAATATAATGACCATATAATAATGTGATGTAATGTAAACGGGACTGGAGATTTACATTTGAATAAAGCTTTTGGTGTTAATTCGTATGGTTTTTTCGTGTAAGATGGTATTAGTTAGACGATGCCAGGAGCGTGCGTATACGTGCGGTTTAGCCGTACATGATACCACTAGACAGGTAGGTTAACAGGTCAACATATTTCCGCAGGTTTAAAATGCTCAAATTAGGATGTTCAATGTTAATCTAATCTCTCTAATTCAAGTTTAGTCAATTAATTACTAACAAAAGCAAACATCTATTACAAATAGGACTTACAGATATTTTCATAGTTTTAAATATATAAGTCTCACCTCTATAATCTGCTTCTCTCCTTGCACACAAAGATCAGTAACAATGAGATCGTAAGAGCCCGGTCCGGGTACAGTTGCCGCGAGTATTCCATCCTCCACTAACGCGGACACTCCCTTGGGCGACTCCACGGTGTAACGCCCACTACCGCCCGATACTGTTGCTATGTTGTTCACTGTTTCACCTTCCCATGCTATGTTCACCTTGAATGGTAATACAATAATAAATTGGAGAAAAAGATAAAGAAAAATAGTACCACCTTTATTAATTACGCTGAAACCTAACATTTGAAAATATGCGCTAATATCGCACAGCTGGTTAAAATGAAAATAGTTTTTTTTAATCCGAACCAAATATAGCTCCACATTTTGCCAAGCTACTTACATACACAAAATGTAGCATATCTGGGTTAAAAATCACCATTGTAATAGCAATCAATTCCAGAGAAATTAATAATATTATTCTGTGGAGAAAGAAGTATTCTATTAATTACCTTAACGGGGTCACATTTAAGCGGCGCGACAACCCTCGCTTGTATAGACGCAGTAGCATCAGGAATACTCGCTTTCAGTACACCGTTCCATCCGATGGCTAGATCATCAGCTGACACTATCTGTAAACAAAAAATAACGGTGATAGTAAAAGTGACTTTTCTATTTGCGACGTGACGCGCGTTTGCCGCACGGAGTGAATTCAAAGTGGACCCGCTTATTAGCCATCCAAGGTAAAATGATACCTAATTGATAGTCGCGTTATTTCCTGTATAATTTCAAAATTAGCTCTGAACTTATATTTTAACTTTGAATCGAACTCGATCAATTTAGAATTCGGTTTTATCGGTATTAAGCCAGCTAAGACAATACTTTCAATCCCACTTACTTGATAATATCTATAAGGCACAGGTACTGGCGTGTAATCCGGGTGATGTTCAACAAACAGTCTGCTAGTAGCCTTGTACTCTAAACCTGGGTGATTGGGTTCAATATCCCATGACATCTTCGGGCCTTGTTCGTCGAGTAACTCACGACCGATCGCGTCCATGAGCGTTACTTTTACTGTCACCTCTTGACCGGGACGGAGCCATACTCTGTGAATAAAATGTTTTAATTAACGACTAGTCTTAATAACATTTGCTAGGCAACATCTGTATCTCTATAGTCTAGATAGATATAGAAGCGCTTGTTTTAGTTATATCCTCGTTATGTTTATAATTTAAGGGCCCATTCACAGTGGAGTTTGGAGTGCAGACAATGTAACATGTGCTATCTGCCACTCAGTTCATTATCTGAACGTTGAAGTTGCTGTTCAAGCATCGCGGCGGTTTGACTGCTCATACATTAATCCAACACCTAAGTTGGTGCAAAAGGGTTCTTTTACATACTGGTAGTTAAGACAAATGTATCTAAATGTCGTGAAATGAATATCACACATAAAGCGAACTCAACTAATTAGTTATAATACATACTTAGGTCCCCCGGAGCAGTTGCCGGGTGTCTCAGAAGGTTCAAGTCGTATGCGCGACACATGCGGTGCACACGACACTTCCAGCGCTACAGACTCGCGCTCTTCGTCTGTTTGTGACGTCACTTCTTGACGAGACTCGCCTTTCTGCACAAGGACAACATTATAGTTAATTTAAACGTTAAAGTAATAGGATATCTAAAACTCAAAGAAACCTGCGACTACGACAAATACATTTTTGAGCCACTAGAATGAGAATTTCTAGGGTTAAGACAAGTGTTCATAAATATTAAATTGGTCAAAGAGATCCACCGTATCATCATGAATGTTATAAACAGAGACTTAAAAAAATATTAGATAATACAAACAATAAATATAAAGTAAATCCATACATACTCTACGACATTTGAGCGTGAACAGTTGCACGTCGGGATAGCGATGCGGAGGTGAACCGTCGCGATGAGATAGTTCGGCAACTCGGGATTCACTCGGTACTGGGACTAGAGCTTCACCTTCTGTCAACACCTGAAAATTTATAAATATTAAAGTATTGATCTGAAATGCTAGAGTCCAATTAGACACGCTGTATAGTAAAATAATAATAACTATATAAGCCATCATACAAATATACCACCTACGCGGCATTTTGGTAATTTTAATAAGATCGGATTCATTGAATATTTATAAGTAGGTACATTTATGCGCGTGATATCAAAATGTCCCGTGGTCCAAAAAGTCCCATAATATGATTTAAATGATATTTCGGTAACTTTATTTAATCTTGACTACTGGTTTATTAATAATACTTACAGGTAAAGTAGCGGAGGGTAACGCAGCAACGTTTTGCGGCCACAGTATATTAGGTGCGGCGCGTACAGCCACTCGCGTAGTGTCGCCCGTGCGACCACGTGACACGCGCAGTGTTGATACACCGCGGGTACTCCACACACATTCTAACACGCAACACGCTCCATCTGACAAACAACAGTACAATATTAATACAAAGAATAGTTAGACAAGTAGCTACCTTGGTTAGTATAATTACTTATATACTTACTCTTTTAAAATGTCTATGTTAACACTAACTCTACGTGCTATACAATTTTTTATATAATTTAGAAGGACAGAGTAAAATGGTTGGAAAGTTTATAAAGTTACCACAAAAAGAGTTTGTACTAACCAATAGGCTGTACCCATTTAGCTGCTGTTACATTATGTGGTTCCGGTCCTTCCAGCAATGAGACAGCAAAAGATGCGCAGTTGCAACTGTGAAATAACGAGATTATTACTATGCATATGACTAAAATATGAGTACTTATAATCATTTAGCGAGAATTCAAGTATACAACTGAATCAATGTGTGCTACAAAAGGATAAAAACATTTTCTGTTAGTATATAGACAATATAAATGAACTCAGTCAAAGTTACCTCTTTCAATCTCAGAAAAGACTAATGTCGAACAATAGGACAATATGTTATATTAATTTCATAATACTTACACATGGAAATTATATAGATCGCCGGTGTCAGGACGCGTGGCAGTCAGCGCTACGTGCAAGTAATGCGGCTTGCCAACACGAGCATGTCCTGAACTTGATACTTGCAGGAATTCCGCCGGAGCTGACCATACTCTGAAAATTGATTACAATAGTAGTCATAGATATATAAAGTACTTTTAGTTACATACATTCATACATAATACCACGCCTTTTTTACTTTTGGTTGAGAAAGTGTAATTATATACTGCTATTATTGTGATTAAACTTATTCGCCTATTACAAGCGTCAGCGGGCTATAATCACACTCTTAACATAATGAAAACTTTTCTCCCACGATTAATAGTCTGCGTGAAAAATTAATCATGATCTTTGTAATTTCATTCAAATAACTGTCATTGTATTTGACCCATTAAAGTATAGTCATATGGAATTTTACCTTCCCGTAGCTTTAACATGGGGGTACTTCTTCAGCTGCACTCTAACACCAACTTCTCCAATGCCTCTAATAGTGAGCACGCCGGCTGGCGTCAGAGAGAGAGGTCCTGCTGCCGTCTCGCTCTCAACATCCGACCACACGACAGCCTCGTCACCACCGCCGCGATGTACTAGTTGAATTTCTCTGAAAAATGAGATATTTCAACCATCAAACATTTTTCACAATAGTTATCTCTCCCATATGCTGTACTCTTTTCTGTTTTCATACGTGTAACGTGCACGTATACGGCTACGTGCACGTATACGGCTACGTGCACGTGCATACTTCCGACTAACCAATAAATAACACCTTTAGCAACGCAAAGAAGCAAAAAATATTAATGGGTAATAGATTACTAAGACCATGACAAATAACTAAGTCAATTTAGAACTTACTGCATAGTGTCTGTCCACGCGACGTAGCGTTCAGGCGGCACAACTTCTAACGGTTCTATTACCACTGCTGATACATGACCTTCCACCTACAAAAAAAAAACAATTATTTAATCACCTCAAAAGTAAAAACCTATGTTAGCAGTATAAATAATCAAGTATTTGTTGACTGCTCACCTTTCGCGACCAAGTCTTTCCAGCAATAGAATGCAATCTAGCAGTAACGGTAAACGTTCCAGAATTCTGTGCGACCGCATCAGTCAATGTTCCATTCTCCGTCGATCTCAAAAGATCGACATTAGCCTCTCCTTCAACCGTCAATCTAATAAGAATTTGGTCACCAGCGAACAACGCATGGCCGTCTTTGTCTAGTAAAATACTATGAATGATGAAAGGTTCTTCTCTGATTAGTAGATTTGATGGTCGTAATGTAACTCGAATGCTATACGGTTCAACAACCGTAAGACTGGCAGATGCTACTTCGGTTGCTCCAGAGTACAGATATATGGGTGTTTGGCCTATTTCCGTGCCTCGAACTAAACTGACTGTGTCTTCTAATAGAGCTATATTAGAGTCTGGTACTTTCATGTAGTAGAGGGTTTCGGATATGTCCTCGATTGTTAGACGGCCGGCTCGTGCTCTTACAACTCTGAAATGAAGTAAGAAAAGGATATTAACGATCTTTTGTACACAGAATTGATAATTCCAGTGTAAATAATCTTAATTAATGTAATGAAACATGTAAATAACATTCATTAAAATAGAACTAACATTTTGAACGATGAAAGGGAGAGAACTTTGCTGCATCTGTGCATACTAGGACATAAACTGTTTATTAGTTCATGTAAAGTTCTGCTCACACTGCCTTTGTAAGCGATACGAAGATTTTTTTAGATTCATGGTAATTTAGCAGTGGCAGCCTCTTCCTAGCCATTGAAACAGGGTCAATCCAGGTTGGATAATGAGTTAACAATTGAAATGACAAGGCAGTGATTTGTTTACTTACCTATACCGCATAGTATCTCCCGGCGCAATCAACGCAACAGCGGGAGTGAGCACCACACTGGCGACGACTTGCAAGTCGAAATCAGTGCAGATATGATCAAGGCACACGGTGACACGAGATTCACCGATAGCCTGGCCGTAGAGAAGTACCGAGTGGGACCGTTTTCCGAGAGCCTCGAGTTCAGTGACGCCGCGCGGCGCTTCGTAGTCTGTGTCGCACCATCTCACTAATCTGGGAAGATGCAAGATTATTTAAAGCTATCCAGTTACAAAATTAATTACATGACTAGTCAGCCATTAATGGACTGAGAATATCAATACTTGCACAGGATGCATGATAGGAAGATAGAATAATTGTTAAAAACATCAAATGACAATAATGTATTTTCTTAGTAAGGTATTATATTAGCTATAAATATTGGTTACTAGGCCTGGTGGCCAGTGGCTGTTCTATTTGGATGTTTTGAAACAAAGACTGTTTATGATCAAGTTGCTAGTTTTCTAATTATACTTACTTTACTAGTGGATCTTCACCAACATTACTGCCAAGATTCTCTATGCTCCATGTGAAGCTCACACTTTCTAGTGTTGAGAATTTATTGCCTGAAAAATAATCACAAAACACATTTAAAATATATCTTTATCTGAATTTGTAAATTCTAGTAAGATTTGTTCATTCACAGTCAAAACAGGAAAATAAGGCATAAAATGCCTTAAGCCAAAGATAAGAAATTAACCACACCTAAAAACAATCTTTAGTCGCAACAGCCAACAACAACTAAAAAAAATTAGGAAGAATATAATTGGTGCAATAAAACAGAGTAGGTACATTGATTTATGGGTGCCTTGATATCATGAATTCTAATGATTCTAGCTGTTGTACTAGAATACTAATACACTCAATTTATTACATTTTCATTTTACCAACTTACCCTGGTCATCATAGGCAACAACTTCAAAAGCCTCAGGTGCTTCCTCCAGGTAAAGTTTCCATGTTGTACTCATCACCTTCAGAGAGCTTATCTTGTCTATGTCTACATCTCCACGGAGTATCTAAAATTAGAACCATAATTATTATATTTTTTTTTTTCATTACAATGTGGAATATAGTAAATATTTATTGAGTTATCATAATAAAGATATTATCTTAACTTAATAAATATTTACTATGAAGGATTTGGCACACTGGATAAACATCCGGGCAAACCCCCTGCCTCCATCACTGAGCAGTTTCCCCGCCTGGAACCCTGACTGGAGCGCTAACCTATGACCCTTACTGACAATGTTGTTCATACATATGGCAGGCAGCATTTACTATGACTGGACCGCAGACCACATCCAGTGTGCCAAATCCATAAAAGCCATACTTTTTAAAAATTCTCCTTCATTTTCTCTTAATTCGTTAACCAAGTTTGTTTCTAGGATGGCTTTCAAAGAAGAAAAAAAATATCTATAATTTGTGCCAGTCACTATGATAATTCATTTGATTGTTTACTGATACATAAAGTATGATGAAGTTTGTTTGTAAAACCTTGAACCTAAGTTCAGTAGTCTATAATAGACAAACACAATAATGGTAGAAACATAGAAAGTTAAATTATAATACTTTGGCTTCTTAGTCTCATTGTATAACAATTCCATAACCATGATGTAACATTCTATTTTTGAAATTGTGTAATATGTGTTGGCACTGAAATATGACCAAAGAGTGCTAACAAAGTAATATATTACTACAATAAACATGAAGACTGTAAACATAAATTATGTCAATTACTCTGTATGCATATAATATTTGCAATGTAGAAATAGCTACTTGGTATCACTATGTATTACCTATTTCTCAAATGATCTTTCCGTACAATTTAGAGACAAAAACACCCACAAATTAATTTATATCTCTATAACTTTATACCAATGGAAACGATTGTACAATACAAATAGTTACAATCAATATGCTATCTATTGTGTATTTTTTGTCATCATGACTGTGAAGGAACCTGTTAGTTTCCCGCCATTTCATAAACAAAGTTCATACCTCGCCACTGCTGGCTTCTTCGGCGAGAATGATCACGGAACCAGGTGGTACACATGTCTTGGAAACAGAGACGCGCGCCGCGCGGGAACAGTGACCCCACGAATCATCGTACAACGGCTCCAAATCTATAATGTCATCGCGAGACAAACTCCTACAAAAACCAACATTGTGTTATTGCAAACCACTTCTAACATATCTATCTAATTAGGTATCTAGTACTTACCAAGTATAACAACCTCCCTCAAAGATTTCAAAGGTAAAATTTACATTCAGATCCTCAAACCAAGGCAACTGTACCCTTGGAGTGTTTATTTTACCACAGCCACAAGAGTACACAAATAAACTCAGTAATGTTAAAATTACTGTTGCCGTCGGGGTTTCCATGTTATTATATTCGTAATAACATCAATAAAAACAAAAATATCAACTCTATTTTGAAAATCTAACCTATATCGGCAAATCGCGCATTTCAAACTTTTGACATTTGTCTATGATTCGCGCTTCGGCAACAGATTATGAACAAATAAAGTAAAAAAGCTATGATACTATTGTCTATAGGCAATATTTACCATGAAAAAGAAATAATGGAATATAGTATTCCATAAACTTTTTCTTCATATTTTATATTGTATAAACAAATATGTCTAATAATAGATGTACATATTAATAATCAGTAATTTTGTAACAACCATGGTGGAATATTGCGAAATAAATTAATGACAGATTTAATGAGGACAATACTTTTTAAAAAAACATTCAAATGTCAAAATGTTAAATATGGCTGCAGTGTATTCGTCATGTTTTGTGTCGTATTTTACTTGAAACTTATAAATAAAAAGCAAAATGAGTTCCGCTAGTAATTAATGTGAGACAATATCAGCGCTATAAAACAATAGAAAACTGTTTGCGTAGCGTGTAAGTGCCCGAAAACACCATGTCTACAGACAAGGCTACTGAAATAAAAGGCAACGAGATCGATAAAAGCAAACGTCGTCATAAAACTGACGACACTGTTATTGCGACAGCGGCAACAAACATTGTTGAAGATAAATTGCAATTCGCGAAGATGGAGAACGCGGACGAAAGCGCGGGCAAACCTACGGATTTGTGTCTTCAAGGCAACACTCACCTGATTTCTAGTACAACGAGTAGTTTGGCCGATACGCCCGGTGATTCTGGTGTTTTGTGTTTAGACAGTGAGGCCTCGGAGGCCACGAGCCAAGCGCTCATGTCGCACAGTCTCATAGGTGCCGAGGAACTAGCTTGTGACAGTGTGTATGACGCACCTCCGTCGTGCTCCCAAGACATGATCAAGAGCACCACCAGTAGCTTAATGACTCGCAGTGATATAGATAATCAAAACATTGGCGCCCCTGATGACATTGTCCCTGAGCTTCTCATTGAAACACACAAAAAACCAAATGCCTATGAAAACTTGCCAGATTTAGTTTTAAAAGCTTTAGAAAGTGAAAAAGATACAGAGGAAAAGAGAAAGCCTGCATTGAGAAGTGAACCTAAGAAATCATTATCTGAGGACATTGTGTACAGGAGGAGGTGTAGGAAAAAGTCCCAGAGTGGGCCCAGTTCTCAAAAGAAAAGAGTTTCTTTCCATGAAGATATATTGAATAATACTAAAACAGATAATATTCATATAGAGAGAGGTTTTGTATCATATGGTCCGGATAGTTCATATTGTGATAGGTTTAGGCAAAAGAATAATATTGTGACTGATAGGTTTTCATGGTGTGCTTCTGGTGATAGAACACCCAAGTACGCAGCTGATGTCGTCCAACAGACTATGTCTGACATTCTCACTTATGGTGATTCTAAGAATGACAGGAGTGGTATATTTGAATACTGTCAAGACTATGAACAAGAAAATCGTGACAATAATAATGACAAAGACAACAATAATGAGCCCAGACCTAATGGCAAATTGTATGGATGTGATTCTAACAGTTCAGACTCTAATTTCAGTTGTGACTCTGAAACTTCATCCAGTGACTCATCATCCTCTCATTCAAACAAAACTGAAACCTCACTCTTACAGAGAAAGTGTGATAAAGCACAAAAGTCATATTCCTGTGATGCATTTGAAAACAATGGTCATGTAGCATTTATGAGGAAAACTTACTTCTCTGAAGCAGATATTGACCAGTCAACTGACAGAATGAAGAAGCCTCTGGAAGTCACTCAGAGTCCAAACACTGTTAAGTCTGTTCTAAAGAAGAAGAGGTATATCACTACTAACATTGTTGAAGAAAGGAAACAACACAGCAAAGTGTTAAATCTTCTTGATGCCAACAACATCATAGATTCCTTGAAGAACTTTTACAAAAATTTCAACTTCAACTTTGCACCAGAGAAAGGTTTGCCAGAAAACAGTCTGGAGTTGAACAATGTTGTTGAAGCTTTACCATGTGATGTGAATCAGAACAAAAAACTATCTAAAAGTTTAGACTCAGGGTTCCAAGCTGAAGATGAGGATGATTTTGTTGAAATCAACCTGAATGGCCAGCCATTGGATACTGAGAAGCCTAAAGAACTGGCAGCAACATCTAAGACCAATGTTGCTGGAGACAGAACACCAAATGAAGGGTCTCCAAGGCATAAACTCACCTTGAACATGAAAGCCCAACTTGACAAGAAATCCAACAAAGGTGACCTACCACCTCTTAGCAAATATGTTGTGAACTGTGAGAGCACTGTCTATGAACACAAAGGAGTGTCATACAGTTATGTCCATGATACATTCCAAACTGCTTTTGATGCACCCAAAGAGACTTTCGTTCCCATTCCTGAGACTACACCAGTGCAAGAGCTAGTCACGAGCACAAGTAAAGTAGACCTTAACAAGACTACTGATACTGACTCC
This sequence comes from Anticarsia gemmatalis, assembly GCF_050436995.1. Classification (NCBI taxonomy): domain Eukaryota; kingdom Metazoa; phylum Arthropoda; class Insecta; order Lepidoptera; family Erebidae; genus Anticarsia; species Anticarsia gemmatalis. The sequence continues at coordinate 8,910,895 of NC_134760.1, forward strand.
TCTAGTAAAACCTCTACACCCAAGAGACAATTCAATAAAAATGTCCAAGATGAGACTGAACACAAAAATGGCATTCCTAAGCATTTGTCTTCACCTAAAAAACAGAATGTAAACAGATACAGTCGCAAATCGGCGTCCACAGTGCAGAAATTGAATGAAGAACCGACTCAAGCAAACAGCGACAATTGCTCAAACACAGATAACTCGACCTTGAAAGGGGCCGAAGATTTCAATGACGAATTTTTCGATAGTCCGGCGAACCAGAAGTTACAATCGAATAAATCTGCATTATTGAACAGATACCTGAAGAATGTGTGCCAGAGGAAAGACCTTGAACTCAAAATAAAGAATAATAAGTTCTTTCAATTCAAGCTTAGAATGGAGAAACATTTCCCGAGTATTATATTTCCATTCAAAGACGTATCGGATTCGTTCCTCGTGTCGGCGCAGCGCATGTCCCGGCTCATTGACAAAGAGGTGATAGAGAACAAAAGGTTGTCAGTGAGGCTGCTCACGGCCGACGAGCCGTCCTACTTTGACAGCTTCGAAGATAATGTAGCGATCGAATGTAATGAAAAGCTTCGGCTACAGATATTTTCGTACCCCAACGAAACTTTGAATAGGGTAATTATGTTTGATTACTAGCCGCGCGGTAGTTTATTTCGCCGTAACATGACCCTGATTACTTGTTGCGTAGTCAAGATACTATATAGCAAAAAACTTTCTAATAACAATAGATGACCCTAGAGTGAATTTTGTTGAAATATGAGCTTCCAAGGACGAAGAGTAAACGAGTCTTCTTTGACTTTGAATTTGTTTTTTAGATGATGAAAGTGAAGTCTCCGTACAACATGGATGATGGTTCATGGACGCCGTTGTTGGTGTTCATCACGGACTATGCGCTGTATGTAGCAAGCGTGAAGCCTGGCGGTACTGAGTACGACATTCTGTGTCGGTTGCCTCACAATGAACTTGATGCTATAGTGGTAAGTCATCGCGTGCAGTAACATACACATTATGTCTCCATTTTCAGTTGTTTATCCACTGGTAAGAACCATAACCCCGTTACTTACTCATACCACGGATCACCGCGCAATAAGGTCTCCTATATTTTGGCTAGAAATAATCTTGTTTCTTAGGTATCAATTTCCGAGCCTGAACTTTAACTATAAAATTAAACGACCTTTCATGACAATTCAACATTAAAGACTCGTTTAAAATTGAAGCATTTAATCAAAAGCAAGCTATGTGAAAATTACTTTTTTGAACAAAGGCGAACGGCAGGTTTGTATGAAGAATTCGTACAGTTTATAAAATGTCATGTTTAGGTTTACTTTTTGTTTTAATTGGTAGCTAATATGATAGACAAGCTTATTTTAAAATTCTTATATTTTTAAAAGTTGGGAGGTAAAAGTTATGTCCATTTTTAGAAGCCCCGATAGTTCGCTAAATTGCTCAGATGCTGTCAAAACCACAATTCAAAACAACAGCAAATTGGCGGATGCGTAGACGTCAGACGAAAAGTGACGTCTCATGAGATTTTCTTTTTCTTTAGTTGTCAACAAATATAAGCCATGGACCAAAAATTATTATTTAAATAAACAAATACTTTCTAATTAATCCGGACTTCTAAAAATAATACTCCCAAATAAAAATAAGTGACTTAGTCCCCTTAATAAGTGGTACAAATTCTGTTACGAAACAACACAAACTTTAAGCTGTACGAAATCTGCCGATCTCCTTTCGGTGCTGCAGATTAGTAACGTTTGATTTACGGTATACTTTTTAATTTGTCAATCTAAGTCAAGAAATAAAGGCATGAGTGTTCCTTTAACAGTCTTTAAAGGGGCACAAAATCTAACATATTTAATGATCTTTATCATTCCAACCGTAGACTGGGAGAGGTACTGTAAAAGGTCATTAAAATGTATACTATCTAGTTAACTAACAAACGACATATCTTATACCTATGCTATAAGTACAATGAGCTGTATGAATCGCCTTTGTAACAATAAAAAGGGTAATATTCCAGACGCTATTAGCTCATTCTCGATAACATGTATTTATTGACCTGTGACACGCGTTGTTTAAATACCAATGCCCCGCATTATCAAGCCATCTAAGCGTATTAATTGTAATAAGTCGCCTGTATAATACCTATACAGTTTATAATAAATTACGTGAATCATAATAATATTAAATGTCACTATTGGTCAAGCGGATTTGATTGCAGATGAAAATGTCTTTGCTTTAATGCCTACATAGGGAAAAGTTGTGGTGGGCTTTTTTGAAATTGGGCAATACATCATGAGATTTTAGAGCCTCTTTCTTTCTATGCCAGTGATCCCTTCCCTACAAATTGCACTCGACCCATTTTGCTATAGGTTTTTGGCGTTCCGTTTATACCCAATGGCAGCCCGAAATTTTGATTGATGTATTGACGTTCGGTATTTTTTCATTAACACTGAATTCTCGGAAAACAGTTAATTTAGTCGAAATCACGATCAAAATCTACTTTAATTATTTCGGACAATCTTATCTTGCCATATCTCTGATATTGCTGCAAACATCTGTCTGCTACTTTCTACTTTATCACCATCGTTTCCGAGAAAATATTCCCAAATATAAACGTATTATGTAATTTGTTTTCATACATTTATCACGCAATAACTACTAACATATTTATTTATGACAAATTGTATAATTAACTGTGTTAATTTAGTATTAACCTATTGGTTTTAAAATAGACTATAGAACAAAGGCGAATCATATTTTTTTAACTTCGCCTATAAAAGGGGAGACCATTCCATTTTCCGGGCAATCCCAAGTGACTCATAGACTCGATTCATTGAGGGACATAAAGGGGAAAAGGCTCCATAAATAAAATTGAAGTTATTTATTTGCATAAAAATACGTTAGTCATTCGACTAAATTATCATATTAAGTACGCTAGCTTTAGTTCTTAGTCTAGCGGCATTCTAGCCTAATACGTATTCATTTATGAAGATGTGGAGCCTAAAAGTTGATACATTTGATTGCATATCAGAAATGTATCTTCATTAAGAAAGTGTGCCGCGCAGTTTCCATAAAAACTATTGATATTTTATTCGTATGTTGTCCTACTTGTTAATTTCTCACGAGATAAATCAATATCCATATTTTCGTTAGCTTAGTTCTTAATTTTATGAACCTCAGGTGAAACAACTCTTTGGCTTACGTATGTAGAGTTCTGTTAGCAAGATTCTCTTAACAAAAACGATCTTATAGATATATCCGATTGGGAAACATTCCGAGCTCGGAGCCCTGACAACTCACTTGACCATTAATTACAAATTGTACTATCGTAAAGGAAACCAAAATGACCAAGATTTCGTTAACTTTCTGACTTATTTTAGAGATTTTTTAATGATGTATTAAAAACTTGACATTACAGCTATATTTCATACATACATACATACATAATATCACGCCTTTTACCATAGAAGTAGGCAGATACCAAAGAACGCCACTTGGTACGATCTTAACTAACCTCCCTTGCCGCATTCATATCCATACATTGTGTCATACAGGACCACCGGTTACAAGTACTACGCACGTGAACCAACTGAACTACATTTAACTCCAATCTAATACTAAAATTAATTCTTTCGCAGGTGGGTCCAGAAGCTCAATACATCCAAGTGCTAGACATAGCGGGCAACATCGCTTGTTCAGTGGTCACTGGTGAAGCAAGCCTAGGCGCTAGACTTGCATCGTCTCTGGAATGGAGTGCAAGGACTTCGCCGCTGCGGATCGCACGCCCGCCTGCAATGATACCGTTGAGCTGTAGGGAGGTAGCTGCTGCTGTTGCTAGGAAGAGGCATGAGAGTAGGGTAAGTAGCTTGGCTTTTGTACTGATTTTGTTAAGGTCTAAAGTCTGCCTCTGTTTTTGCATAATTCGCCTGTTGGATGGCAAAATTTGACCGGTATCTTGAGATAGGCCGATGAACTCGAGTGTTAAAATCGCTTAAACATGATATCGTCCTTTAAATAGTTTTGAAGGACGATAGAATGTAGGCTGGTTACGGATGGTTTAGGAACGAGTGTTCTTACGGTTGCGCTGTTCCAAACATAAAAAAGACATTGCAGTGTATTCTAGTGGGTATTAGAAATTTCTAAGTCTTAAATTTCTCTAATTACCATAATTTAGATCGTTTACGTCGCGAACAATTTGTGAGTGAATATTAAAGGAAAGAAAATAATACTTTTTGGTAACAAAAGCAGAGAAAAATCTATTTAAACCTCAACGAAAATTGAAAAACAGCAGTCGATTAATTATTCATAACACTATGCAGTACCTACCTATTCATGTAGGAACGTTTATAAGCTCATCAATATTCCGCCACGATTCTGCCCTACTACAGGGTCACGTGACCTTGAACGATCAAGTGCGACAGTTTCACGGTCAAGGACAAACCTACAACTTACTTACAACTTTTTATAGCGTATTTTGAACAATTCGCGTGCAAATATTTAAGGAAGGAAACCGAAAACAATTTGATTTATTATCTCAAGTTATTTTGACAGTAATATAGGTAGGTACTTGTTTATTCAATCAACAAAATCGTAAACGCCTTTCCATTAGTTTCCGATTTCTGCTTTATTTGACATGGCTGAGTATTTTATCATGGCTTATAACGCGACTTAGCTTTCAAGCAATTACATATGAACACTTTTATGTGAGCTTATTCTCACAGGTATCTAAAATTAACTTTAAAAAGAGGTATCTATGTAAGATTCACTGTAAAGCTTGTACAAGTTACCAAATATACAGTTATAAACATTTTTTTATTATGTTTCTGGCTGCAAGTGTTTAATGTCTAGGCAGGTCCCTAACTCATTTTTGTTTAAGTGAACGTGCACGTGTACCTCAATAGATACCGTACACGCACGTATATGCTTCAAAGTGAAAAATGTGAATTTTAGAATAAACTCGAGTCTGTAAACGTTCATAAGCCTGAACCACAGCATTCGTTATATAATAGGTATTCTATTTGTTTACGTTTTCCACTATGATAATGTACTTAGCTAATTATAATTAATAATGAGTCGCATCTAATCACTTATTATGCAGAAGTTTTAAAGCTATAGGGTCCTATTTACACACAATAATCTGAGTATGAATAAATATAAATATATAATCCTCATTACGATTTTCTTTGTTATTACATAATAATATGTTCTGTATAATCACATTGATGGGTATTTAATGCCTAGAAATGTCTAATCACCGCATTCTATCTATACATTCGTCATTTAGCCCCCTTCTACCCGTTGTTCTGGACATGACTGCCTCTGTGGCGCAGTGGTTTAGGTCGCCACGCCGATACCACTGCAACGCGAGGTCGTGGGTTCGATTCCCACACGGAGCAATTATTTGTGCGATCCGCAAATAATTGTTTCGGGTCTGGTTGTGCTTTGTGTCCGTTGTTTGTATGTCTGTAAAAGTCCCCGCGACACAAGAGCAATTCTTAGTGCGGGAGTTGTCTTTCTAATACATAATACCATGCCATTTTTTACGATTCTGCGTTTGTCTCATCCAGTCCTACACATTTCACGATGTCGTCCGACCATCTAGTTGAAGGCCTTCCTTGCGATCTTCGCCCGTTCTATGGCCGCCAGTCCGTTACCGCTTTGGCCCACCTTCCGTCTTTACGTCTAGTCAAGTTTTCGTACTGAAGAAAATAAAATCCCTAACTTGTTTTGGCAACAGTAACAGTATTTAGTTCATTGTTTTTAATTCACATCTGACTTTCGATTGCCTTTAGGTAGTCGACCTGTTAGTAATTATTATGACCTAAGACAACGTGAGACTAATAATAACGATAATATTTGCTATCTCAGTTCATTGTATAGAGAAAATTTTAACAAACAACGCAAGGTCTGATTGATATGAGAACATCGTCATATGGTTATCTATATTCAAGGATAGTAAGATATGATTATATGATTTATTTATACAATAATGTTAGAGATAAGCTTTTCATTAGTAGGGGGTAATCTCCGAATCTAATAGATACTTTACTTCATTTATTATTGCCGTTTGTGGATCTGTACCCAAGAGGTTAATACAAGACCTTATAAGGGAGAATTCGCTGTCTGTCTGTCACCAGGCTGTGTATCATTATCCGTGATACGCAGTTCACAGATGATGTATTTTTGTTGCCGTTATAACAACAATTAATAAAAAACGGAATAATACTAATATTGGATGTTTCCATATACCAGACGTATTTTTGCCGTTTATATGCATAATGGTACGGAGTCTTCGTGTGCCAGTCCAACTAGCACTTAGACGGTTTTTCATTTAATAAAGTGTCATTTCTTTTTTTTAGTAACGTAAGATTGCAATTTAAATTAATTACTGGACGACATTAATAAATAGCCGGTCTAATGAACGCGCAACAATGTATTATTGTCACTTAGTTTTTAAAGCTGTTCAAACATCTGCGTGTACATTTCAATGCCAACATTACTTGCATTTTATCTGTCTTGCATTTCTTTTATAAGATACGTAAACCACGTAACAGGAATTAAAATACAATATGTCTGTATTTAATGGACTTTATTTCTTAAAAAAATATTAATTTATTTTTCCGGCACAAAAAACAATTAAACTAAAAAAATATTAGTCAATCAACATTACCTACATATCTACAATAATTTTAGTCACGTTTCTTTCTAAAGAAATATCTTACAAATAATTATCATTTCTACATTGATATATCTGTCCTAATTTCTATTTGTATGTGTAAAAATCTACATCATTTCACTATGAGACCATTTACGAGAGGAAGACGATCTGCGGATAGGACAAAGCGAGTATAACACTAATTAATGTGTTACCTATTTATTATATTCTAGATACCACAAATCCTGTTCTACGGTCGAGTGTGTTCCGGCGACGCGGGTGACCGGCTTATTGAAGCGCCGGGAGCGTTTGCACCACCGCTCGAGGGATACCTCATGTGCAGGACCGATAGGAGTCGGAGATTTGAACCCAGCTACTTCTTACTGAGGTGAATATAACTAGTCATTCTAGTCTATCATTGTAAGAAAAGTAAAACTACAGAAGCGCGATTCTCTACAGTCAGTACTGTCGAGTATCGAAAGCTTGAAATTTTAAAGGTACTGCCGAAATAGTTCCTACGACGCCCGTTAGAGGCGTTGATCAGATTTTCATACAAAATATCGAGATAGCTAGCCGGTTGTCGGTTAACGGTAGAGAATCGAGCTACAGTAACAGTTCATATGTATTTAATAATAGTAAATGTCACTAATAGCCTACTATCCTTCCAGACTAAAGATAATCTTGCATGGACGCCTCATTCGCAGGTGTTGGTGGCGTCTAGCACTTAGCTTGTACTGTGAACATACGAAATGATTTCTTCGTTTCGGCGTTCCTGCTCATAATTTTTAATGTCATCGCATGCAAGTTATTTTAGTTTTCAGTAACCACAAAATTTCCAAATGTAACATTAGCTTTAATACTATATTTTCTCTTCTTCAGGGCTGGTGTCCTCCACTGGGGCCCGCACTCACCAGACGGTACATCTCCCCTCCCGCACAACATCGCGTTACGCTCCGTGGTAGGAGTACGGAGGCACCTGGACTCGTCGCGACGGCCGCACTGCTTCGAGATAGCGCTGGGAGACAACAGCCGGCTGTTGTTGGCAGCTCCTGATGATGCCACCGCTTCCTCGTGGCTACAGTCGCTGTTGTTACATGCTGCGCAGGTAAAATATCGTATATAATATATAAAGTCAAATTACCTACTAATTTAAAAATCTCAATCTTATGCAATATATGAAGCCAATTGCACTTTTGGTAGACAATAACATAGGATTTTTTCAGGATAAAAAATAGTAATTCTAACAAGTCCGTCAGCCCAATAAGATATACCAAATATATATAACTAGCTGACCCGCGCAACTTCGCTTGCGTCACTTTTTACTGTTACTCTGCTCCTATTAGTCGTAGCGTGATGATACAAATTATGCTTTTTTTTCACGAAAAATATTCTCAAAATTATTTATATCTCTTAAATGTAACGAAGTTGCGCTAAGGCATATCCGTCATTAAAACAGTTGCCATGACAACGGAATTTTGTTAATTCAATGTCATTATAATATTGATTATTCGGGACCTCGTTCGCCACTAATTATTAATATTTAATACTAATTACTAATACAAAGCTTAATTATTCCTAAACAACAAAATATGCTTTTTTTCACGAAAAATATTCTCAAAATTATTTATATCTCATATAACTCGCGCTAAAGCATATCCGCCATTAAAACTGTTGCCATGACAACGGAATTTTGTTAATTCAATGTCATTATGATCTTGATTATTCGCGACTTCGGTGGCGAAACTTGAATTTTCCCGGGAAATGCGTCATTTTCCCGGGATAAAAAGTAGCCTATGTCCTTTCTCGAGTATCAAAATATCTCCATACCAAATTTCATGCAAATTGGTTCAGTAGTTTAGGCGTGATTGAGTAGCAGACAGACAGACAGACAGACAGACAGACAGACAGACAGACAGACAGAGTTACTTTCGCATTTATAATATTAGTATGGATTGCGTTTAAAAAAAATACTTATGTAAAAAAAGTTAGAGACGGAAGGTTCATTTCGCTGTACCTTTCTATACAATGTAAAGAGCTGTGACGTCGTGTGACTTTCAACTGTATTGAGTGTAAATTATTCGGTTATAAAATGCATTGTGTATTATTTTCTTTAAACATATAAATCAATGAAGGCTGTCTATATTCTTCATGTAATGCACCTTATTCTCTAGGCGCTGGAAGAGAAGGACGGCGCGAGTGCGAGCGAGTCCCGCGCGGGTCCGCCGGGCGCGTGCACGGTGCTGGTCACGCCCGCAGAGGTCATCAGCGTGCGGGACACGCTCGACCACGCCTTTGTCGCCGGCGCCGCCGCCTATCTGAAAGACAGGGGCTCTGAGGCACTGCTCAAAGGTAACTTTTATTTACATAGTAAGAACATAATTGGGATCCGCGAAAAATTCTGATACACTGTTAGAATCCGCAATTTTCCAAGAAACGTCTCACAAGGTGCTACTGAACTTGGTGTATGGGGACACAGTGGTGCTATGACACATGTATATTATATATACTAATGATTTTAATATGACTGAATATGAATATTGGTTTGTTTTGTTACAGAATACATAGAGGAGATGCGGACAGATGTGGAAATTTTGGCGTGCGGGTCCATCAAGAATTTGACCGCGTTCAAAATTCCCGACACCGATGAAAATTGGTGCTGTCTGGTATGTATTTTGTCGCATATTATTTCAAAACATATCATTTTACGTGTTGTTTGGGAAGCGTAATGCAAAAAAATGCGTTTCCTAATTTGATAAGTCGATTCGAATCGAAAAAAGCGTTTTATGAACGATTTATTACTTACTGTAAACTTAGCTTTGTACTCTCCATTCAAATTAATTATCAGTTTTACTAACAATAATATTCTTATGTGCAGGAGTGGAGTGTGTGCGAGGCGCGGGAACGCGGTGCGGGGCTGGCGCTAGTGATGACGAGCGGAGCAGAGCTGGAACGGTTCATTGCGGCCGTGGAGCAGGCATTCTGCGCGCTCACTGTAAGTATCACCTACTTGTTGATTCATATGTTAGCTCTAGAAAAACAATTCAAACATTAAATTGTGAAATATCTTAACTTTATGTTAACAATACCTGTTGATCAGTATTTTTAGCTATTAGGGGCATTTAAAAGTTAAAACGAGACTTAAATCCTAGAATTTTGTTAAATTCTTCTCGGTCAGTGAAATTTCTAGTTTAAGAGTCGATGTTCCATCGTTTTTAAATTTTCATTTTTGAGTAAGTTAAAATGGTTTTTTATATCCTCTGTGAATATAGATGACAAAGTTATTCATTAAATAAAGTATACAACCAATAAAAAAATCGGCTCTAATATTTAAACAATTGAAGCTTACTGGATTACTAAATAATAAAATAGACTTTAAATATAAGTATTAACTCATTTTCACAACATCCACAATCTATAAAAAAAATATTAATATTAATTCTTCCCTGCACAAGACATCTCGTAGATATAATTATTTCAACACGCACATTCGTTTACTACCACACGCAATGCAAACATAGAATCTCGCTAATCATAAAATGATTACACAATTCACTGCTTCAAAGTAACGTTTTTTCTAGAATATTAATATTTAACATTTGTTTGTATATATTACGAGTTGGTTATTACGTGACTGTTACGTGCGATTACCGGAATTAAGTCCACTACTGGATGTTATAACCTAGTTATTCATTGGAAAATTGCTCGTCTAACAAGCAATTTGTATTTGAAATAATTTGTTTAATTTATTTGTTAAATGTACAGTAGATCTGATAATATGGACATGTTGCTCGCTACTAGCTTTCGCCTGCGGTTCCGTCCGCAAATATTTCAAAAGTATGTAATAATCTCTTGACGGGACATAATCTATCGTCCTGCATTTTGTTAAAAAAAAAATCTAGAGATAGCAAAACAGACATTTGATTTTGCGCACCGCTTATCATTGATAAGGGACAAAATAATGTTTAAGTGTTATATACCTAGTACTCTGTACATGGGATAAGGACAAGACAGAGACTTTGTTCCCTCGATCTGCATTTATTTTCCATCACAATTTTATACCAATATTTTTTTAGTTATTTTCTTAGTAAATATTTTTAAAGTACTCTGAGATTATACTAATTTGTTTTCCTTAGCCTGTTTGAGTGTCCCACTGCTGGACAAAGGCCTGTCCCTCCCCTTCCAAATCTCCGATTATAGTAATAATAATATTTTTTTTATTCCACAGTGCGAGCCTTTCCCCCTAAGCGTGGTGGAGGCGACCAAGTCAGCGTGCAGTTCAGCGCACGCTAAGTACGAGGCCGCCTGGTCTCACATGTTACCGCAGCAGTAGGACGGCAAGACTACTACATTGAACATACCAGAAACACGGTACTTGACTAGTATTATAACATAAAAGTCCTTGAAAAATATCGTCAAAGTTGTGTCACACTGGGCGTTTTTTTCTACGTATACGCTCAAGTATACGTACGTTTCTATGACAAGAGTGTATGAATAGAAATGCGTCCCGTGTGTATAACTGTATGCGCCTTTAGCGTTCTTTCTTGTTAGATAAAAACTGCAGTTTTGTGAAGCAATATTTCATGTTAGTTGACAATAGTAATTTAAGCTGTAGTTTTTTGAAAATCGTCTCAGGTTTGCAGCACATACGATACTTTTGTCATTTGTGATTTTGGGAATAAATCGTTGTTGGGTTTTTGATGACATTCATGATTTGAATCAGTCTCACATTTTAATGACTTCATCTGAAGTTCCAAAAGGAACTATCAATGAAATTCAAATTGTATGTATAAAGATATGTCTGTGAAAAGTTTTCAACGCAGTATTAAGCATCTTCAAAGATTACAGTATCTTTCTGATTAGTTCCCTATGTCACAGATGCTAATAGCATCATATGAGCGCAAATCTCTTTTAAATAATCACTTCTAAATCATTCACATTATTCACAAATAGTGTCCTAATATCAATCATTTAGTACGAAAGACTGCAAAACCAGTGGAAGTATATCTTTGTAATGTTAAGTAAACGTTTTTGGTATTTCAATGTAAATATTCCGAGGGGAAAGTTGGACTTAAATATAATAGGAAATGTGAATTTTTAGTTTTAATAGTTAAGCTTTTCGCCTTCTCAATAATAGAGGATAGTTTAGTGGGCTTATAGTTTCAATGCATAATTGTGTATCACAGTTAATAATACTCAGTTTTAGGTTAATATAAGCTCATAATCGAACTACCTGTAGAACAAGAATAATAGTAAGTGTCTTAGTTTTGAAAAGATGTAAAGATTTTTGTCTTCCATAGTCGTTTCAAAATGTGCATTTAGAAAAATAGTTTTTAGTGTTTAACTCGACACTGATTTGTCTCTTTTCTTCGGAGGCTGGTATCGGTAGCGTACGAATACATGATATTCTGTGTGATACTGCACGGCGAAGATGTCGTGGGCGACAGATTGTTCTATGTAATACGCAACGGACGTTTGACTAACGTATTATATGTGACCATTCCAACGCAGGTTTTGAACGCCATACCAATTAAAAGCAGGTTTAAGAAAGACAAAACAGAGATTGGGTTACTAAATACTATTTTCAAAAGCATGTAGCGTATGAATATAGAAGTTTTATATCTGTTCTAAACTAAGATAATGTATGAGTCCTTGTTCTAAAGATAGCTCGGTTTCCTCTTTGAGTGAAAGGCGTACTCGAGCACAATTTAGTTAAATTGTATGATAATTGCTTCCATGTTAATGTTTCTCTCTTATGTATAATCAACGGAGTCTTGAAATTAGTGACAAAGAACTTTTAAAAACTGTTTGTGAAACTTTTGTCAAACTTATCACATATTTTTTAAAAATATGATATTTTTATTTGGTGTATATTTATATGCCTTATGTTTTTCATAAATTAAGGCACTTTTTGGAATAACTGTAAAAAACTGTTAATATGCTAATATATTTGAATGCTTTATACATTCCAATTGAGACTACCCGATTACTAGCGACATCTATATCATTTCTTCAAAAAGTTTTTTTGTTCAGTCTCCTATTACAAGACTCAGTTGTACATAGATATTATTTACAAATAAATTGTTTAATCAATTTGTATAATAAATATCTATTACATTTGTAAACTGCTATTACGTAGTTACATATTCTCACGTTTCATAGTGTTAGGTCACAATACTCCACTGAGATATTAGCTGACGTGTTTATGTCAATGCTTAAGCGAAAAATGTGCGGGAAATAAACATCTTGTTCTATAATTCATAGCAAAGTCGTGAAATAAGGAATGTTCGTAGTACTTATACTAGCAAACAGCTGCATACATTTGAGCCAACTCGAGTCGTGAGACTTTTCATTCTAAACTGTATAGGCTTGTCTTCTGCTTAAGAAAAAAATCCTTATATAACGGTTCTTTAAGCAGAGTGGAACCTTTTTGCTAAGTTGGTACCATTGCGATGTATATGAAGTAAGCATTGATATAAACATTACAGTGTACTTAATATAATAAATAGTAATATGTTAAAATGTATATTTAAATACATATTTAGCTGTTAATGAATTAATGATATTATTATTATTATATTTAAATTGCCCAGAGTTGATCGTTAAGGCGCTGATACTTTGAAAAATTGTAAAAAAATATATTAATTTTACTTTATTTATTCTGGTCACATTTCCCAAAACAATTATATAATTATATTTTGTATATCTTCTTGTATGTTGAGAGGAAATGCTGAAATTATTGAGATGTTAGTATTTGCTCTGGATAATACGGTCTTACTAGTATTATAAAGGGGAACAGTAGTGGGGAAGCGAGCTATGGCTGAGTGTACTGTGAAATCGCGCTATTCTGGAACTTGATTACGAACAATATATCCTCACAAAACTCGATTATCGACATCAAGCATAATCGCTGAAGGATATCTAAATACAAGTTTACAGAATAAGTATGCTTCGTGTGACGGCTTAGTAGATTTTGTATGTGGAAAAAAATATAGTTTTTTTACAACAAACCTTTAGTAGCTTTATTTTTTTTAAAGCTAATTTTAATGGTTTTGTTTTAAATACTGTTCATTGTTTTAAAATGGAACGTTCCCGTTGGATGGGGGGTTTTGAGATGTTTTACAAGCTTTAAATATTTGTTCGACTTCTGGTCTCAAAAGTTATTTATGTTAGAACAATTAATAGCGCTGTTCGTTACCAAATATATCAATCGTATATCATTTCGTATGTGTATTAGGCCGCTGTATGGCCGTGTGATATTAATGTATATTTAGGGTAGGTATTAGCGCATCGTGGACTGTGAGATGCGTAATATGTATCTGTATTTAATGTATTGCAATATACATAACATTTTTCTCTTAAAAAAAAACATAAGCGTATTAATTCAATCATTTTTTTTATGAATCTAAGACGTGTGTTATTTTATTTACAATTTTTTTTTCTAAAACAACATTTAATATTTTAATGCTGTTTACTAGTCGTTTTTTTTTGGGAGTCCGATTGCAATACACTTTGTACAGATAAGAAATATGTGACTGCACATTCAAATATTTTCCATAATCTGTGCAGTTTCATGGTTACGCGTCCGAATTAAAGAATAATAATTATAAATATTGTACTCTACAGATATTATTATCGGCACCTATTGTATTTTCGTTCATGTATACTGAATTTGAATAAATATTAATTTATTATTATTTTATTATATTGCTTCTATAATTATTATAATCTCGAATGTATAATACTATTTTCTGATGATTCCTTGTGTATGTGATTGCGCTTTTACGAACGGTTATTTTTACATAAAAATGTTTTTTCTTAATAAATATTATTTTTACGTGAAAATATCCATTTTTACTGCTAACTGTGATTTGTGTTGTTTACCATTAAGTTTTGTTATGCATAATGTTAGATAAATGTTTTTAGCTTTTAGTCTTTAGATAATTTCGATATTAAAGTTGAACAAGAATTAATCAATAGAAAATAATATTTCGACACTTCAGTGAAATGTATAAAGAAAGTTTAATACTCTATACATTAAAAATAAACTTTAAAAAAGTAGATGCAGATGTGTAAAACTGATGCATTTTGAAAAAGTAATGTCATATTCTTATTGATTTGTAAAAAAAAAGATGACAATAATGATATAGGCAGAAAATAAATCAGGCTAATTTATACAGCGTCTACTTTTTTAAATGCATCCAATTTCTATTACCTTTGTCAAGAATGGAATAAAAAAGCAATAGTGAACTTGTTTGACTAATCGTATATTGGCTATGAAATGTTACTGGCTGTTTATTTTGTTAAATTATTTTTATATTCAAATAGTATCACAAATTCTTCCTTTCTATCGTCTAAATATGTTATGACTCGTTGAAATGTGTTTACCATGCTAATTAAGTTAAATTCCCAACACCATATTTTCGTAAAAATCAGTCTTACATAAATTTTAGTTTTGTAATCTGACAACCATAGGAAATGTAGCGTACGATTATGATATTCATTTACGGATTCTATGAACATGAAAAAAACTGTAGAAAATATACCTTGCATGATTATGTACCAAAAATAATTTTGAGAACTTGCATAATTTCAACGAGTCGTACCATTATAGTCCCTTCTGGTAGCCACACTAAGTATTAATAAGAACAATAATAATATTAACGCTGTATTGTAGAAGCTATTTGAACTATCGACTAACGTAATTTGTATTACCTACCATTTTATTGTAATAGACGAGTGTCTCTTCAAACGAAAAAGTTTTGCCTTGTCTTGCCAGTTACCAAAATTTCGGAGGTAGTGTTGCCATTATTGGGTTTAATTTTAGGATGTTTCAATTTCTTTGCTGAAAATGTACTTAAAATATTTTTTTATAGATTTTTTCAGATTATTTTTTGACTAAATTTCTGCTTTTAGTTCTTTATTCTTCTTAATAGAAATAGTACTTTTTTCTCTCAACAAAAACTACAATTAGAAACTAGTAGGTGTAAAAGAAGAACTAAATTACACATTAATTTAATATCAGAGCTTATAATTTAAAAGTTTCTGATATTTGTTGATCTCAAAATGGTCGTTTTGAAAAGACACTCGTATCATAACCATTGTAGTATAACAGCGTTGTAATGTCCCTGAATAATAATTGAATAAAAATAGGCAATTCGAATTTAATATCGCTTGACATTATTGTTCATATAAACAATATAATAAATATTTGCGAAAGTATTTCGTTTTTTATTTACCCTGAATACCTTAACATGTGTCAGTTGTAACACATTATAACATTAAGTTCATCAAAAATTACATGCAGTGGGACGTAGGGAGTGTATATAGCATGTTCGCACGCACTTAATATGATGGTTAATATCCAATCAATTCCAATCTGTGCAATCCTTATAACAACCCTTTTTGCGTGGGGGGTTAAAAACCAATCAAAATTAATACAATTCTTATAGAAGAAACCCACTTCAAAGTAAAACGCAAACATTACTACGCCGTAAATGATCAAACGTCCACCCAGTAACAAGTTATGAGATAACAAATATAGAAGAAATACAGATTACTTGGGAACCTCCTACTTTTTTCGAAGTCGGTTAAATAGCGGCGGTTGTGGCGCGGTCTTGTGATCATATTTATAGAATAATTTTCTTATTACACCACGTTGAGTAACAGTAAGTATTGGATGTTTTTCTCGATAGAACGGGATTGACAAGTGTTCGCAAGACGGAATTAAACCAGTCGGCGTATTATCATACCGGTCCGTTCAGTGATCAGTAGCTACACACCCACTCGATGGGGTGACCGTATATTATTAACGATTTACACATATGTATATATTATCACGTCTTATATACCCAAAGATTTAATATACTCACGTTTCGCTATTAACAAAGTCAGTCCCATGTAATAGGGGGCGAGCTAATTGCCATTTACCGAGAACATTCTAACATGAATTGTATTAGAAATTACCATTGGCCCAACCTGGGAATCGAATCTGAGACCATGTCTAATCGTGAGTCTAATCATGTTCAGCAGTCGGTTACATTACCTAGCGCGCCGAATTGAAATAACTCGAAGCTGATTACAGCCTTCGAATATTTTGGTTATCAAAGGCCAGTTTTTATTTTTGAGTTTATGAATTAGTGTCAAATAACCTATTATCTGCTTGATAAAGACTTTTGTGTCAACAAATGTATGAATACAACTGTCAAAATTCACTTGATAAGCTATCTGATACTCCTTTAGAAATGGTAACCGACCCTATATTGACCCTTATGGTATTATATCTGAAGGTACAGACAGAGGTTTATTAGATACAGCCTCGTTACGCTGCCTATTTAACACGCTAGGTAAGTAGGTAGGTAGGACTTTCGGTAGTTATTTTTAAAATAACAGGAAATAAACATAATTGTATACTCTAGTAGGTAATATATTGTTATACAGGAATACACATAGGAATCTTAGCAGGAGTTATTAATTAGCAACACTTGGTATTAAGTAGGTATTATAATGTACAGACCTACATATATAACTAAAAGGAAAATTTAATGTTTACAAGTGGTCAGGTATATGTATGTACATAGAATATGGGTCTATAGGCATATGGGTACTGGTATGGATATAGGTACGGGGAAATTTATGTGGTATTTATTTAGCCGATATTATTTTAATCAGGAAAACAAACAATGTCGTACTGGGCTCGAATAATAACAAAATTATTAATTTCGCAACGGGAAATTTTTATCTATAAAATTATTACCTACCGCAAAAAGCACTAACATCGGTTTGATTTTCACAGAACAATTAATTTGTTTCGTAAAGTTTTGTTGAAATGCATTGTTTATTCTAGAGCTTTTCAAATAAGTAGGTAAGTAAGTCTAAGTAGCATGATCGAGTTATCGTAATACAAAATTGCAAAGGTTGTATGAGATTAATAAATTAATATTTATTTCCTTGTTTTCTTGCGTTTCTTATTTTTATGTTGCGTAGTACATTGCGTCAACAACACATACCTCAGTCATGTCCTATATGTATACCTAGGTAGGCACCTAGTTAGATTGTGACGTCAGAGTGGCCACACAACCTTTAACCACTATCTATATCCACTATATCCGAAAACAACAAGCAGGAAAAAAACTAATTATCTACTGATAATGCCTTCTACATGAACTCTGCAATTAGGCATTTGAATTTTTCTAAAAGATGCGTTAGAAAAACGACGATATTTTACTAAATAATATACTTATATTGTTCTTACTTATTTTTAGTCATCATCTGGGATCTGGGGATAATTCAAAATTAATACACTTATACCTATCCTCCCTCTATCCAATCATCAGATATGGAAAGTATCGTGATAGAACCTTGCATGCCTAAAAAGTACCTACATTAAAACATGTCTTGGCATGGATACTCCCCTATACTTGGCCAGCGTGGTGGACTCGAGGCCTAACCCCTCCCTTGTCTGAGAGGAGACCGTTGTCCAGCAGCGAGACAGTCATGAGTTAAAAGAAAATTCATTTAATTTCTATGGCGGTACCGTATGAGTAGGTTGGAGGACAGAGAGAACATTTTTACAATAAAAATGCTATTTGTCTGTGTACCAAATAAACTGAGATTACTCATTATCACATAATATTTACTAAGTTATCTGTATCGCAGCATACATAAATACATTTATCGCTAGTATATAAACCGGCCACATTTGCATAGCATTCTTGAAGCAAGTTGTAGTAAACAGCTCGTCAGAACGACCACCGTCGTACACCTAGTCGGATCTTACTATCGATAGATAGATACCTGTGATTGAAAGATGGAGGACCTTAAGGTAAGAAAGCTTTAAATTACAGTAACTTACATTAACGATAATGTAAATAGCCATTTTATTAACTGGTAGTTAAGAATATTGCAAGTGAAAGTGCTACGGTTAATGTTCAATTTATTACAAACCTGAAACCTGTTTGTTATTTTTAAAATCTGCGTCGATCAAACCAGTAAACTAGTATCTGCTACTTAACTGTTATCTGACTTGATCAATGGAAAAATATACATTTCAAGTATAGTTTCCATTTTTTTAAATTTCGATTAAAATTGCTGCACAATACTTATTTAACGGTGTATTTTTTAATAATAGCGTGTTCTCTGTAGTAACTTATAGACTCTAGAAATTACGTTATTTCAAATGAATATGGAACTTGATATTATTATTGAATGCGGAGATTATATTTCAGCATGACTTGCTATTATGAAATTCTAGAACATTTCGACTTTTACGAAAAACGGCTCTTCCTGCCATATTAATGAATATTGATAGTCTTATGAATATTATTTTACATAGTACCTCTGTGGATTCGGCTCTGAATTCACATCGGAGGATCCTCGTAGGCCGGGATCTCTCCCAGAGGGGCAGAACAACCCTCAGCGTTGCCCTTACGGGTTGTACGCTGAACAACTCTCTGGAACCGCGTTCACTGCTCCTAGACATGACAACAAAAGGTCTTGGTTATACAGGTAAGAGTGCAATAAAAAGCACAAAAAAGTATATTAAAGTTTTCAGTCATGATTAATTTGATGAGGCAAAACATTATGGACGTTTAAACGTTGAAGCAGCTGGCTTGAGGGCTCGTTGAAGCAGCTCGGTTGCGAGGTTAATAATAAAGAATTCGAGCTCACCTATCTTACAAATTGGTAGTATAAAAGCTAAAGACCCCTTTCGTGGACCCAATTCAATCACAATCAATTAAGAAATACTGCCTGTTTAGTTCATAATTGGTATATTTTAGGATCCGTCCCTCGGTGGTCCACAAGCCGTTCCAAAAGTTGAACGTGGCCAAACACCTCACTCACAGATGGGATGAACAGGAACCTGATCCTAACCAGGTAAGACCCTATACATGTCAATTACTTTTGTAAGTTTGATTAGATATTATTATAACTTTGCGAGTACAGAAGGTATGAAAACACATTAACGCAGAAGTACCTACCTCCTTTTTTTGGCTAAAGAACTATGTAGATAGGTAGTTTTATTACATTATAAGTACGAAATGTAGGTAGGTAAAACTACCTACATAGTTTTTTACTTTTAATAAACCATTTATGATTTCATCAATTTCGTAAGTACTTAAAGTCTTCCTAAAGATCCCTTAGGTTTCTCGAACGTTCAGAGTTAATTAATTTCTTCGTTCTACTTTTAGTCCCGCTGGCTTCCATTCGACATTCCTCCGTCAAGCCAGTCGGTAGACTTCGTAGCTGGTCTGCACACCGTATGCGGAGCTGGTGACCCTCGCTCCCGTCATGGCCTCGCTATACATGTCTACCTTTGTAACGCTTCTATGGACAAAAGCGCGTTTTATAGCAGCGACGGAGACTTCCTAATTGGTAAGGAGACAATCTACATTTTACATAGAATAATTTAGCAGGTATTTCACAAGATTTCAGATTAGATCAACTGAATTACATAAAATGTGGACTTATAAATAAAACGAGTTAGGTAACTGTTTGACATTTGAACTTATAAATAGTAGATACCTACCTATTTAGCTATCTATTAAGTTACTCTGAAAATAAAACGGTGTTACATATAACTACTTAATTATTAATGCGACCATGGACGGCCACTTCTGTTAGATTATGTTGCACTAAATCGTGGGTTCGATTTTAGTGCCGTTATTACCTACCTATAGTTTAATTTAGTGTTTGTAAAGACACCAACTTAGTGGTAACAATGAGTCACACCAATGATTTTTGTTATGAGCATATTTAAAAACTAGGTACTTCAAGGATAAAAAATCTGTTTTTATTTTTTTCGTATCTTCAAAAATGACCGAGATATTAAATGTCAAAGTATGGCCTTCGCGCCAAACTCCGGCGAAGCGGCCGCACGGACGTGTGACGTCATCTCGTGACACTGCTATTTCGTCAGTACTTGCCGATACCTACATAGGCTCGTTGCGCTCTCGCGGTTTCGCTTTAAATAATTTGTTTTGCTTATAGTGGACAAACAAAATGGTTAGAAAATATTGTATTGTTCCTATGTGTACTAACTCCAGTGAAAAAACACCCCAAAAATTGTATTTTCTGTACCATGTAAACTGTTTTATATTTTTGCAAAAGACACCTAATCTAAAACTTAAAGCCCGGTTCTGATACTGTCAAGCGCAAATGTTAAATAGAAGTTTATTGCCTTTTGAACACTTCCTCAAGATCAAGATGCCATATCATGTTCATACATACCTAGCAATGAACTTCTACCTAACAGTTGATACTATTTAATAAGCAGTTCAATGACCTCACAGGCGGCGGCGAGCCGAGCGCGGCGGTTGAGTTGGCGTTGTTTTGTTTTGAAAAAAGAACCCATGTTTATTAAATCTAATAATATCAAAATTAAAATGTTAGTTTAAAAGTTCTCATTACACACCCAATCATATAAGACTACCTACCTACAGAGTAGATTCATGCGTTCATATGATAGCCATCAACCTGACTGAAGTCAGAGGCAGGGGTGACAACTTTTTTTTTTATAATATTATTTTAAAACTATAATACTATTAACACAAAAATATTATTTGTATACGAGTTCAACCTTTACCTGGGTCTAGTTGATGATTGTGTGCGTGGCGATCGAGATCGAGGATATCTTATTTTACAAAAAACACGATGATTAAATTTATAACACATACACATACTCAGACTCTTTAAATATTAAATGCAAATCACTTTTCAAATCAAAACTCCGCATCACCCGCAGTCGAACAAGCGTGTCTGTTGCGTCGTGACGTCAGCGCATAGCGCGCGAAGCAACGCAAATTTAAAAAAGCAGTGAAACTTTATAACGCTGTAACTTCGGTAATTTTGATCCGATTTTGATAAAACAAAAACTATTATTATCAGCATAAGTACACAAATTAAATGCAGTGTGTTTAATAGTCATATTTTGATGTGCTGGTGTGACTCATTGCGATGACTCTCATTTCATTCCTATGTCTCTCTATTTAGTTCCTCAGCAAGGAACACTTACAATAACCACGGAGTTTGGCATCATGAAGGTGGCACCCAACGAGATTGGGGTCATTCAGCTCGGCATGAGATTCGCCGTCGCCGTTGAGGGACCTACTCGGTAAGATTTATTAGTTTTCTTCTTACAAAGCAATAATGGGAATAGATACCTAATAGATATCAGACTTGTATCAATGGAGGAAAAACGGCAGTGCAAGCAATCAATATGTTTTTTATCTTATCTATTTCCATAGAATAGTGGGATATCCTTATGTGAGTGAGTGAGTAGCCAACGTATGCCAATGTATTTGTACGGAAATATAACCTAATAACTTTGGATTCCGATGCTTTCTAGTGGTTACATACTAGAAGTGTTCGATGGACACTTCAAGCTGCCAGATCTTGGGCCTATCGGAGCCAACGGTCTAGCCAACCCTAGAGACTTCCTAACTCCAGTCGCACATTACATAGACGAGGAGATTCCTGGTGAGTACAGAAATACTAGAAATATAGCCCTGTAAGAGCCTTGCTCGAATAAAATTAATCAGTAAAAAAAACCAATAGAAGTCAATTGCTTTTGGGTTCCTAATTAGCGAACGTCGACGAATTTTAATGTCATGAATGTCCCAGAGCTCTATCGTTGATAACAGACTAAAGCCTTTGAAATTTACGATATTTTTACTAACCGCACATCTTTTCCTGTTACCTACTTCAAAAAAGAAGTTATACTTTCTTCACATATTTTTTTTTTTTTTTTTTAATCTTTATTCAAAGGGAGATGGTTCAAATTTGAACATGTAACCCCCATAGTTCCAACAAAAGTAACAAAAACATTAACAACAAAAAAATAACAATTAAATTGCCCTATTTTTGACCCCAATTTGGGTCAATTTACAAAGTAATTTGGCCCCCTTGGAGAGGGGAAAAGCTAAAATAGTATTACACCAGCCAACGTTAAGGTGTTCTATGTTTTCAGAAGCCACAACATGTCTTCTGAAGACCTCGTTCCGCACACATTCCACCAATATATGGTGTACGTCCTCAACTCTGTCACATTCACTACAATTAGTGGATCTTTCTCTGCCCATCATGTATCCGAACTTATTTAGTGGAATGTGCCCGGCTCGTAGTCGAAAGCTGGTTACAATGTGATACCTTCCCAAACCGCTCCCATGGAACCAAAGGTCGTGAGGCAGCGATGGCTGTATAGTTTTGTACCATATGCCCTTATAACGTGATCTTTCGTCAAAGTACTCGGACCACAATTTGGTACAGTATAATTTCAGATGACGCAACAGGCTTGTGTAGTATGGCACACAGTTGAAAACCACACCCTCAGTCAAAGCCTCCCCTGCAAGTTTGTCTACTGCCTCATTTCCTAGTAAGCCAATGTGGGAAGGTATCCACTGAAGAATTACTATTGTATTATCTGAATTTAATTTATGTAAACTATTAAGAACATCATATGCCAATGGAATGCCTCGTTTTGTGGACGTACACAGTTCTAAATGTTGGAGAGCACTTTTAGAGTCAGTGAATATCACAAACTTATAATGATTTGCTACTGATCTAATATAAGATAATGCTTCAGCAATCGCGATGAGCTCAGCATGCATAATAGAAATACTGGATTCCTTTATAGACAATTTCAGCGAATCATTTGTCTGTATATCTAAGAAGGCAGCCCCTGCACCTTGACTATCTTTGGATCCATCCGTGTAGATTTTATAAAATTCAGCATACTCCTCATGTATATATTTGTTGCAAATTAACAGTAAATTTTGAGTGCTACACTTACGTTTGGGTGTGTTTAAATTCTTAACATTCGGGTTTATAAAACTTTTAGTGTTAATATTACTGATCCAGGTATCCAAACCAAACATCTCGAGTTGCTCACTAGAATCCACCGATATATTCCTAAATCTGTCAAATGTAGTGACCAGTAATGGTTGTTTCCTGCGTCTCCAATATAAACCCTGACACAAACTTGACAGTTCCTCTAATATTGAACACAAATCATTATCTCTTAGGGATCTAGTCTTAAGGATAAATTTGCCAGCTAAGTATGTTCTTCTTACAACCAATGGTTGAAGTAGCAGTTCCGATTCCATAACATGGATAGGGGTGCTTTTTATAAATCCTCCTATCGCACGCATATACTGGTTCTGCACTCTGTCTAGCTTAACACAGTGAGTTGCACAACTAGAGTCATATAAAAAACTGGCATAATCTAAACGACTACGAACTACAGATATATAGAGGGTCCTCAGGTGACTAGGGTGTATTCCCCATCCGGGACCGGTAAGGACTTTGAATATATTCATAAATTTTAAGGCTCTCTCTCTGACCTCGTTTATATGTTTTGCCCATCTCAAGTTTCGATCTAACCACACTCCTAAATATTTGACAAAAGGTACACATTCTAAGGACAGACCATCGATACATAAATTTACAGTTTGTCTTCTATAACCATTCTGAAAAATGCATACTTGACTCTTACTTGCAGATATATTCAGACCTAACTTTAATAGCAGTTCATGAAGAATATTTAAGTTATATTGTAGTTTAGATACACACTGAGTGATAGAAGAACCGGTATAATATAATACGAAATCATCCGCATATTGAGAAATAAATATATCGGTTTCTATAGTTCTACATATCTCAATGGTGGCCACATTAAATAACAAGGGACTTAACGGGTCTCCCTGCGCTAAACCTCGCCCTGATGTTCTACATATATAACCATCTTCAGTACGTATTTTAAGTTGTCTTTCTGTTAAAAAATTCCATAAGTATTGACAAATTTTGACCCCCACTCCAAAGTTATGTAAGATAGTAATTAACATTTGGATATCGACATTATTATAAGCACTGTCTATATCAACAAAACAAGCAATGGTGGAGTGCCTTACCGAAAACCCTTTTTGTATTCGTGCTACTAAACAACTTAGACTGTCCAAACAACCTCTAGTTTTTCTGAAACCAACCGTATTGACAGAGAATAGGTTGTTTTTTTCAAAATACCATTCTAATCTCCTATTGATTATTACATGGAAAATTTTGCAGAGACAGCACATCAAGGATATAGGCCTAATTGACGTCACTAAGTTAGGGTCTCTTCCCGGTTTAGGGATTGGTATTAAATTAATATTACGCCATTGGGTGGGTACAAAGCTATGAGATAAAAATAAATTATATAAGTGAAGTAAAAAAAGTTTCCCATTCCTCGGCAAGTACTTGATCATTGAGTACGATATATCATCGCATCCAGGAGATGTATCCTTACATTTAATACATTTATCAAGCTCCTGTATGGAGATACTCCTCTCGAGATCTACATTGTGATTCGATAACATAGGCATCTTAGGTGATACATAATCTGGAGTGAGGGACAAAAGTAGGTTATTAGCTGCAGTACTGTCTACGACTAATCTAGGTGACCTGTGACCCTTTATCCATCGCATTTGCCGCCACATATGGGATGCCGAAGTTTGTTCATCAATTGATGAACAAAACTCGATCCAAGACTGATGTTTAGCTTGCCGAATCAGTTTCTGCGCTATTCTAATTTTATCATTTAAGAGATCCAGGTTAAGTGGTGTCGGATTTTTCCGGAAATTTGATAAGGCCAACCGTCGAACGGCTACGGCCTTAGATAAGGACGGATTCCAGTATGATTTTGGGGTAAACTTTGTGTCTGGATTTTGTGAAATTTTAATAAGGGGTATGTGAATATCTGCGGCTAAATAAATAACGTCAACAAATTTGTCATACGCCAGTTGGGGGTCTTCAGGAAGAATTAAGCATGAAAAGAGTTTCTCTAGACAGGTTTCATAACCGACCCAGTCGGCTTTTTTAAAATTTCTTTTGATTTCCAAATGGTTATTCATGTTACATTCAGAGGAAATGTGTATTATCAAATGATCACTTCCTAAAGTTTCTTTTGATACAGACCAATTGAATCTCATAGCGATGTCCAACGTAGCAAGTGTAATGTCAGGGGCTGACTTTTGCAAATGACCACTAACTAACTTAATACGCGTATCACTGCAGTCATTCAATATAGCATAACTATTATCGATCATGGCATCTAATATTTGTATCCCTCTGGAATCTGTTTTAATTGACCAATTAGTGTGATGTGCGTTAAAGTCACCAAGTATAATAGTTTTTCTATTAAAGCTAGACAATATATCATACCAGTCTGAATAATTAGTTCGTACCGACGAAGGACAATATATTGCAATTATATTTTCTATAAAGGAACAATTAAATATTTTAACTTGAAGACATTCTATACCCCTATTCGTAATTTGGTAGTTAGTAAGTTGAGCTCTAATTGATTTGTGTGTGAGAATGGCCACTCCTCCGTATGAGTCAGCTCTATCGCGCCGAAATGTATTAAAATCCCTGACTCTTAATGCACTATCGGGCTCCAGCCATGTTTCAGAAATTACTGCTATATGAATATTACTTGTAAATAATAGATGTGTAAATGATGTTAACTTAGGCTTGAGACTTTGTGCATTCCATTGCATAATGTTCAGTTTAATACGTTTACTATTACTATCCATTAAAAACACTTAATGCTAACTGTAACAAAGGACTATCTGACACGTTATTTACCACCACCGATAATACCCACTCAATAAATAATTTAAAAATACTTTTGATTTTCGCCATCAACGAAAGTCTTTTAAGGAAAATAATTTCCTTCACCCGCACTAATAAGTCCATAAACTGATGCGACTGATCATCGGTATTTTCCTCTGCGTGTGTTTGTGGCGTGTTCTCCTCCGCTGGGTGCTCCGACTCATCCTTGAACAGGTCGCTCCATGTCTTGTATTGTGTCTTATTTCTTTTCTTGCCGTTTCTGGTTTTCTTATGTGTTGTCCCAGTTTCCGCTGAATCTTCTTGTCTTTCTTCTGTACTCAAAGTTATGGGTGGGTGGTCCTCTGTTACATCCAAAGACTTACTGTCCTTAGATGTGGTGTTAACAATCACTCTGTTTTGTCTGGGGGGTTCGGTTGCCACAGCCGCCGCGTGCAAGTTTAACGCTCTCTTGTAGGTGCAGTTTTGATCAGCCATTATGTCACGAATTTTTTTCTCTCTAATAAATGACGGACATGTCCTTGATAGTGCCATATGACGACCTGAACAGTTTGCACATTTATAACTTTTCGTCTCACAGTTGGCGTGCGGCCCGCTGCACTTAGGACATACAATTCTGGCAGACGGGCACATTTTATTTGTATGTCCTAGTCTCCAGCACCGCGAGCATTGAGAGACGGGAAAGATATAGGGTTCCACTCTGATTCTCAGTCCGTCGGCATGTACATACTCCGGTAGACAATCCCCCTTAAAACATAGCCTTACAACTTCGCTAGGTGTCCAACCGCCATTCTCCTTATCTCGTCGGTTCAGCCTTCTCACCGATATCAATTCTAGGTTTTCTGGACAAGTTATGCTTTGTTGGACGGTTGTATCCTCTAGTTCCAGGTCCACGTCTTTGATCACACCGTATGAGTAGCCCACTTCTAGGTCTTTGCTAAAGCGCCAACCTTTTGCCACGAGTGATTCACACGAACAAAGTTTGTTCATATCGGTGACCTCTCTGAATTGGATACGAACGCGATATGCGTTTACATACTTCACCCTAAGTATGTTATTTATTGACAGAGCTTTCAACATCTTAGCCAATGCGAACGACTTAGGTAACTTATCTTTACAAGATATAGTTACTTCCCACTTCGGTGGCTCGTGTTCAGATTCCTGCTTTCGCTTTCTCTTTTCGGTTCCTACAACTGTCCACTCTTCATCCGATTCCCTAGCTTCCCGATTCCTTTTCCTTGTCCCATCCCGTCCCTCTTCCTCTTGCACCAAGATGTAATACTGGTTGCCCACCATAGCATCCACCTCCACATCTACATCCTCATTTGAAGATTGTGAACATTCCATAATTCGTTCGTAATAATGTTATAAACAATATCACGAAGTAAGTGCCTGCGCACTGGCTCAGGTAGCCGGCCGCCCGGCGCGGCCACTTGGCAACCGTGAGAACAAAAGAATTGCGATAAGAGCTAACGAGTTCTGCGAAACGACTCGACCGTACGCGTGCCGATACGAGACTGTTCTTCACATATTTATGTACCCAACGCTCTAATTCCCCCAGGCTTCAAGATAATAAGCAAGTACCAGGGTGCGCTGTTCCAAGCTCAACAGAACCACTCTCCCTTCGACGTGGTCGCGTGGCACGGCAACTATGTGCCGTACAAATACGACCTGAGCAAGTTCATGGTTATCAATGCTGTGCTGTATGATCATTGTGTAAGTATTGTCTTACATTTTTTACTCACTTGATAAAGGTACCGTAACTTTCCCGATGACACTCTGTACTCCTTGTTTATGAACATCTGCCTGTGTAACCCCCGGTTTCTGAGTACATATAGCGGTAGTTTATCTGTTCAATAGCGTTTTTTATGTGTTTTGACACTAAATAGCGTGTCTCACAATCCTCTATGCTCCTGTCTCGACGTCGAAGTTCCATATGAGGTCGTGAACTTAAACTCAATTTTAAAGGGATACATTTTATTATTCGACTATTACTATGTCCCACTGCTGAGCAAAGGCCTCTTCCGTGAGTTTCCAGTCGCCTCGGACGATTGTTGCGTCCG
Organism: Anticarsia gemmatalis; assembly: GCF_050436995.1. Lineage (NCBI taxonomy): Eukaryota > Metazoa > Arthropoda > Insecta > Lepidoptera > Erebidae > Anticarsia > Anticarsia gemmatalis. Next base: position 8,939,230 of record NC_134760.1, read on the forward strand.
GCCATCCACCTAGGAAAATAAAATTCTCACCTTTAACTCTCTATTTTATGTAGGACAACTAAAAAGAGATCTATTTAATAGTCCATTCACAATGTCAATTGGACAGAACGCTATTAGGTAGGTACATACACCTCGTCATTGAATTGATTAACTGTATTGAACGCAAAACACATTGATAATAGAACTTGCTTACAATTATTTGCAATCTCGATTTTGATATGATAAATGCGTTCGTCATTCAGAAACTATATCTACGCTACATAATATCTTCAAGAAATCGTCACATTCGCTGTGTTGCATATCCATGTATATTTCCTCTTCTTTTGTTAAGTCATATGTTCACTCGTTACTATAGGTTATAGAGATTAGGAAAAGCAAATTGTTCAACACTTACCCACATCTCTTTATATTGCAGGACCCATCCATCTTCACAGTGCTGACATGTCCGTCGACGAAGCCCGGCGTTGCTATAGCCGACTTCGTGATCTTCCCTCCGAGGTGGTCCGTACAGGAGCACACGTTTAGACCTCCTTACTACCATCGTAAGTATGCCCCTATTGATTTGATTAAATTATGTAAAAACATTGCAGTCAACAGGCAGGAGACGCTGGTTCTCGTTATGCTAATATTATCCACTTAGTTAAAAATAAATAATTACTTATATAGTCAGTTAACATGTAACACATAGGAATCCTATAACACAGTCAAATACTTACTTCTATTTATTTTCAAAAAGTAATTCTAGTAATTTCGCTGAGGACAGGATTCGAACCTGCGCGGGTATAACCCATTGGATTTCAAGTCCAACTCCTTAACCACTCGGACACCTCAGCTATGAATACTTAATCCAAATCACCTATTTTATAATACCGAGAATCGTTACTATTTACACAAGTGCACACGTTTCTATTTCAAATGGTTTGATAGTAAAGTTATCCATGTGTCAAAAGTATTATAATAATTCGCTGACAGGATTCGAACCTATGCAGGTAGTACCCATTGGATTTCGAGTCCAACTTCTTAACCACTCGGCCACCCCAGCTCGCCAAACACAAAAGATGTAGCGGTTCGTAAGTTTCAGAGAATACTAAAAAACATAGGTTAAAAACTTTAGGAAATCAGTCGTAAATTTTACTAGACCGATTAACTTTAGCCTAATTTAGGTGACTGACTGACCTACGAAAAGTAAATCTGTTCAAACAATACCCCGAAATAAAAGGTCAGCGGCCGAGCGACACTCATCAAAATAGAAACCTCAACGTCCCTACGTCAATGGCAGGCACACAAACAATAATTACCTTCGCGTAAAAATAGAACTGGGTCGTGTTGCCCGCCCTCTTGTAACTCAAACCTTACTTGTAGGGTTGACAAATAGACGGGAAATCCCTCATAATGTGCCTTATCCTGTGTTCAGAAATAAGATACCCATATCCTGGATTCCGAACAAAAATTTACTGCTAATTTGTGCCTCTACTGTGAACCCTCAGACTAGAATGGCTTAGAATTGTCTTGGAAAAACAAGGCTGTATCAGGCAACCCTATTTATAGCCAAATAAAGAAAAGCATATGCTATAGTCGTCTCATGTTTTAATGACGTCATTATATAGACATTATGAATGTTACTACAACAATAAATTGAACGAAATTGTTGTAGCTGAGGTGTCCGAGTGGTTAAGGAGTTGGACTTGAAATCCAATGGGTTTTACCCGCGCAGGTTCGAATCCTGTCCTCAGCGAACTTTATTTTTAAATCTTGGATAATTATTACAATGTTATTTGAACTTGCTAGTTAAACTACAGTAAATATAGAATAAAATAAATAAAAATATTGAATTTCTTCCTATTCAGGTGATATTGATTTACCTGTTTTTTTTAAATAGTTCAAAAAATATGATAAGTATATAATTTTTAAGCACCCAGAGAAAATAATTAGGTTACTAGCTGCATGCATATAACTTTCCGTAGAATTATACCTGAGATCACAGTAGACGATAATAAAAACGAATGCTGTTATCTAGGTTATTAAAATGATTAGGTCGTGCTAGGTATATCGTATCGTAGCATGCCCTATTCGTACTAGTGATAATTAAACAAGCTGTCACGTAAATACCTAGGGTATTGTACTTAGAAACTTTAGATACACATCGCTAAAACTGGCTAAAAGTATGTCAGTATAAGTATAGCTTATTCGTTTCCCACAAAATAATCTTAATTATAAAAGCTACTTTAATTCTGCGTTATAATACGCTTTTTCCTTATAAATTACTAATTAAAAAAGTATTTAGAATAATAATATACAATTTTACTTACTTGCATAATACATAAAATCACGCCCTTTTCCCATAGTGGTAGATAGAGATCAAAGGACGCCACTTGTACGATTCTTACTAACTTCCCATAACTCATTCAAATTCATACATCTTGTCATATGTACAAGACCGCCGGTCACGAGTACTACGCAATTACAATTACTATTCTGCTTAGATACATCTGCCAAAAACGCCTAATATGAAGTCAATGAAATTAAGTTGTAATCATAATAAAAATGAATGTAGGATTGCATCTGTGTAAATAAAAAGTCTGTTTTCAAATCGACAAATTCAAACAAAACGTTCATAGCTGAGGTGTCCGAGTGGTTAAGGAGTTGGACTTGAAATCCAATGGGTTATACCCGCGCAGGTTCGAATCCTGTCCTCAGCGATGTCAATACTTTTTACAATGTTTTTTCATTTTGTAAAGACCGCCCTTTTTGGAAAATGCTGTTGTATTATAATTTTGTATTTTTTATATTTCGTTAGTGTAAGCAGATATTAATAAAGCTTTCGAAATTCATAACTTGCGCCCTCTTTAGCCCAAAATGTACAAGTTGGGCTGTCCTTTTTAAAATGTTATGTATACCTGTGGACTTTACCTAAAGCGACTGCGTCATCAGAAAGTCTGACGTTCAAATTAGCTGCCTACTTTGTCCATTAGATACAAACAACATTGGAATGCCTACATTTACCAAAATAGGCCGAACCTTTTCGAGTAATCATGGTAAAACACATAGCAAACATTATTTTACTTTCGTTCTAGGCTAAACTAATTACAGCTACTTCATATTGATTTGTTGAAAACACGCAAATATCATTACTACTTTACATTGAAAACATTATCTAATTAAATTCCTAACACATGTTATCATTAAATTAACGACCAACGTTCATAGCTGAGGTGTCCGAGTGGTTAAGGAGTTGGACTTGAAATCCAATGGGTTCTACCCGCGCAGGTTCGAATCCTGTCCTCAGCGAATGTTCTTTTTAAACATTATTAAACACAAATCAAAAATTATGTCAATAAGAATTATATTAAATGTTCACAAATCATAATAATTGACAAATGAGTTGCAATATGTTGTAATTTTTTTCTCAGGGAATTGTATGAGTGAGTTCATGGGCCTTATTTTGGGTGCGTATGAAGCGAAAGAGGGTGGGTTCCTGCCAGGAGGAGCTTCACTGCATTCTATTATGACACCACATGGACCTGATGACAAGTGCTTCAACGGTGCTTCTTCCGGTGAACTCGTACCACAGAAGATCGCTGTTAACACTCAGGTATGAATTGTTTACTATAACCTTTTGCTGAAAGGGTGCGAGTAACAATTTATATTTATGTATTATGTTCCATCATAAGCAACCTAATCGGTGTATAAACGTGCGTGGGTAATTTATACAAGCTCTGCCGGTCAAGCTTTTAAAAAGTCATCACCATTAATGAGTTACTCCAATTTAGTGAGTAGTTTGGGTCGTGGTATGTGCGAATTTTTGATGTCAAGATATTTAATATGATAGGAATACTAGATGCTCGGTGTCGACCAAACTATTAGCTCAATTAACCTCGAATCATGATACTATCTCTATTAGTGTAGATGACAGACTAAGATACAACTTAGCATGAATAGATATGATAGATGTTTATGATAGTACGAAAGTGTATAATACTATGATTATAATTCCTCGTATGTTTGTCAAGTTAGGCATTTTTGTTTCAGGCGTTTATGTTCGAGTCTTCCTTGAGTTTGGCGATAACGAAGTGGGGCGCAGAGACCTGTCAGAAACTTGATGCCAAATACTACGAGTGCTGGCAAAACTTACCCAAACTTTTCTCTGAAAATATCAATGTTTAACGGCGTACGGAATAATGTTAGAGAAATATTAATATTTGCAACAGGTTTTTAAGTCGTATTTCCATTATTAGATGATAATTTATATATTCGTTTTTTTGGTAATGTTTATCATGTCTGTTTATAAATACAAAATTATTAAAATAAGCGTTTTATTTATAGTTGTTTTTCATTCGTACAAAAGTAAGAATTTTAAAAGTTATAATAATTACCCACAGTAAAAAAATAAGTTTTAAAAGAAATAATACGTTAACAACAAATATATGACAAAGTTAACTAAGATTGTCATCATAGGCAACACACGTAACGGAGCACTAGAACGTAAGGAACGCTGAGCGTACTCTTGCAGCAGTGCACAATCCACATTTTTTTTCAACACAGACGTATCTCTTGATATCCTAATCATAGAACAAGTCATGCCGGGAGTCACGGCAATAGATGGTCCTTTTACCTGCAGAGCATCCGTGATCGTCTCATTCTTTACCGTCACTGTTGTTCCAGTCCCATTAGTGAATGTAGTAGTAACGGTGTTGGACGACACAACTTGATGTTGCTGACCCTGTGCGTGCGGTGAGTTGACCTCCCAAATAAAGCTCGACATTAATCGACAATCAATGCGCGTCTCCTCGTACTCGCCGGTCTGTTTACTTATATGCAGTTTGCATATTTCGCCTGGAGTGCCACGGTACTCCCGTTGAGGATCATAGTTATTATTGTAGTGATGACTGTTGGCTGACATACGGCCTAGATTATACAGAGCTAAGCCGGTCAGCAATGTATCAAATCTACTTCCTGAATTTCTGTATTCGTAAACGTAAACTGGGGGAGTCCCATGATAAACAGGATGATAGGTATGGCCGTAACTGATTTGCTGAGGAGGACTATAATGGTAGTGATGGTGGACTTCAGTCTTAGAGTTATAATTATATCTTGCTGAATTTTGTTGGTTGTAGGTGTTGCGATGGTTGTAGTTGTTGTTTCCTGAATAGCCTGTTGAATGTGGATAATTGTGCGATCCACCGGTGCCTGTTCCAGAATACCCCGTGGAGTGAGGGTACGAGTGAGAGCCCGAGCCGCCGCGATATCCTCCGCCGCCACGGTAGCCGCCGCCGCCGCCCCGCCGACCGGTGACCGTAGACGATATAAGAAGTAACGTTAATAAACAAAGTCGCATGTTGTCGACACGAACGATCGTACAGCACTAAATGAGTGTCACGCGGCGGTCACTCCCCGACACCAAACAATCGCATTAGACGTGACGCACCGGGGCGCGGCGCCTGTAAACACCGCCCGACACGAGGGTCGCGCGTCGCCCGCCACAACCCGTGGGACGTATAAACATACCTACCCATTACGCGAATTCTATTTATAAACACGCAATACGCCCACATCGCTTATCAGGCTAATATTGGTTGATAACAGGGAAACGCAAGTGAATATTACGATACTTTTAATCATAATAGGTAATTAGCAGAGCTTAAAATTATTCCATTACTGCATTAACATTATAAAATACCCTCGGTCAGTCGCGTCACCAGTGTAAGAGCGTCTTTCACTTTGTGCTATTATAATATAGACATTGAAGGTGCATCACATCGATACTACAGTTCGATAGCTCAGCGTATCAACATTATATCAAAGTATCAAAACGTTACGTATTGCGTACAAATCACGACAGCTAAGCTATCAAATTCTACACACTACAGTTTCAAAAATGTTATATTATTCCTAATTATAAAAAGACCTGTAAATATTGAGTTGGCTGTGAAAGAGGCTCTTTTTAACTTAGTAATGACAGTTACAACAGAAACACATCCTTGTGACTTATCGGATAAGAAATAATAAATTAAAATGGAATCAACATCTCACGGCTAGCGAAGTTCTCCTATAGTGAATTGAACATTTGACTGTGTTATTGTTAAGATTCTAATGGCGTAAATCTCACCAGTTTTCGGATTTGTGGTTCGTACGCACGATTGAAACAATAAAAATAATGTAACTATTAAAATATCCATAGTTCAATGAACCGCAAATGCTTTGTGTGAGATTCCTATGCGTAAAACCACTTTTTGGACCCTTTCCAATGGGATCAGTCCATGAAAAGGAACATTTTATACTATACAACTTACTTAGCTTATCCTAATCAACCCCTTACTATCTGATACCGATCACTATTTGATCACAGTGGCATCTTTGATTCCAATGTGATCTAAATTGAAATACTTTTGTTTTATTGGATACTCATTGGCTATTTATTTTGAGTTATTTTATCTACTCTAGCGTTAGTAATTTGAGATCTTTTATACTTTATAGAAAATACTACAGATATAAGGGTTTCACATCAACTTTTATTTATCTCACTAAACGTTCCTATCCACGGACTATCTAATGCACATGAGCAACTAAACTGTATATAAAGTACAAAACATGGACACAAAAATAATTTCCACATTATGCAAAAATATTGAATTTTCTTTATATCAATCATTAACAAAGTGACCGCAGTATTGTTGCAGTACCTTCTTCCTCTTAATTCTAATATCGTACAAATTATGTACTTGTTGACCGTACCAATAATTGTTTACATCTATTTATTACGACATACGATTTAAATTACATGTATTTGGAGCTCTCCCACTTTCTTTATGACAAGTAGTTACATACATTTTCAATACAAGGTATGAAGGAATCGAGCGAGACACAAATACCATCTCGTCTACGTCTTCCGCGTACATTCACCACAATTCTAAATTCATTGTAAATGTTCACATAATTATATTATTTGATAACTTATTACTAAATTCTAACTATTTTTATTACTTATACTTAGTGCCAACTTCACGCCACGTGATTTTAGTAAAAACAAAGAAATCGATGGACTAAAAAAGTACACAGATACTAAAAACTACTACAGCTATTTCACACAGGGCATGTTTTCAGAGCGTCTTCTTACTTTTTTATGTATCTATTGGGACACTAGTCAACTGTTTTAGAAAAGGGGGAAGGATAGTACATACGTGCTGAAAACGCGCCCAGTGAGAAAAATGGAAACATGAGAGAGCTCCACACAAACAATAGAAACCTGAAGTTGAAGAAAGTTGAAAGCTGTAACGTCCGATCGTTATGGTACACGCACATACAGAGTTCAGTTGGTGGTGCCGTGCGTGGCGGGCGGCGGGTCGGGCGTGGCGGCGCGGCGCGGCGGCGGCTAGCCGTGGTTCACGTTGACGCCCGACTCCAGCTCGGACGCGGGCGTCTCCGGCTCCTCGTCGTTGTAGATGTTCTCCGCCATTTGCCACACCTACTCGACAAATTACATTTATCAGTTTTTAACACTTGTTTGACAAACTAAGAATGGAAAGCAATATTAAGTCCTTTTGTATGAAATAAAGGATACTGAAATAGTACAGCTCGGTCTGCTTCTATTTTACATTGAATGAAAATATATTAAGCCCAGGCCTCCACCTAAGTTGGTCTTTTCACTAGGAAGTAGTCTCTCATATTAAGTACTGAGTAGCTACAAAGTGGCTACAGAGTAGCAGCTGGCAGTAGAAAGTTTAATGAATGAAACCCACCTGCATAATATTATCTTCGGAGACGGAACAGATGACCCAAGGTTCGTTGGGGTTCCAGGAGAAGTCGGAGATCTTGGCGGTATGTCCGCCGTGGATGAACAACAGTTCCGGAGGGCCATCCTCGGCGTCCTCCGCTGTCTGCTCCTCGCCGATCTTTGACAGGTCCCATACGTGCAACCTGAATCATAACATAATACATAACACTATTGTTGAAAATTCCTTCAAACTAAAAACATTTTAATTAATATAAAATCCTGCTTTTTACACTGACATAAAATTCTATCTTGAAGAGTATAATATTATATTTTCCGGAGATATTTAAGCACAAAATCGCTGTAAAAGGTATATGTTTTGCGCAGTTTAATTAAGGGGGTTTATATACTCTTTAACTATTTTTATTAGGGAAGGACGTAAATGTTACCTTCTGTCGGTGCCACTGCTGGCCAGAATGGTTTCGTTATGAGGCGACCACTGTACTTGGAAGATTTCGTCTTTGTGCGACTCGAACGAGTGCAACTTCAGTTTGAGATTGCGGAGGTCCCATAACGCTACCTGCAAGAAACACACAAAGTTATTACAATCATCATAATAATACAAAATCAATTGGAAAAACAATTATGCGGGAGGAAAAAGGAATTTCGGTTATTTATTCTAAAATCAAAGCCACTTATTCACCTTTGACACCACGTCAAAGGTGAATAAGTATCTCGTAGTATCTAATTCTCGAATGAACATCAAGGCTTGGTCAATAGATTAAAACTATGCATACTATGTAAATAATAAATATAATAGGACAATTAACACACACTCATCTGATAACTAAGCAGAGCTTGTACTATGGTAAACAGACAACTTACTAACATACTTATATAGATCAATTTACGACCGCATACTTATGTTCATCACACAGATATTTATAACGGGTGGGATTCGAACCCACCACACGCGGCGAGGTGACCACTACCCCAAGCATACAGATGAATATATGTATAAGTGTGCATTACGATATAGTAATACGATTATTATCGTCACAAAAATGTAAGTATTACCGTCTTGTCAGCACTGCCGGTTGCCAGTATGAACTCAGAGTAAGGGTTGAAGCTGAGGCAGTTGACTTCAGCCGTGTGCGCGTCCACCGTGTGCGACGGCTTCGATGTGTTGTTGCATCTGATTGTTACATATATTATGACATTAGATATCATTTATATAAACTAACTGCTAAATAAAAAAACCTCCAGACACAATAAACAGAAATAAGTAAGTTTAGAAGTCATTTCATTACAAGGGACCTAAAGATGCAGCATTTTTGGACTGTAAGGTTTGCTACAAACATATTCGGTTATGCATGCATAGCAAGCCTTAAACACATTATTGTTCTTAGTGCTTGAGATTTTCCCTTATTTGCAACTGGTACTGCGTATTTTTTAATTCATTTTTTTATTAATATTCTAGATTTCAAGTACTGTACAAGTTAATATTAGAAAAAATAGTAAATAAGACAACGTATTTCAGATATTTTCAATTGTAATCATTTACCTGGTATCCCAAATCATAAGTTTTTGATCATCGGCGACGGATCCGAAAAGGGATTCATGTAGTAGATGCCACGCGACATCCTCCACGACGGCGGTGTGTCCCGTGAACACGGACTTGGCCTCGATCACGCGCCCCTCCTTGGGGGTCGCGTTTATGTCCCACAGACATATTGTGTGGTCGTCACTGCACAACAAAAACACGTGACTTAGTTCTGCTGTACAGTGGAGCTGTTTATATGTAGAAAGTAATAGTGGAAGTACAGAATGAAAAATGTTAGACGATATTTAATTTCACAATAAAATCTATGCTTTCATACTAATACGCTTGTTTATCCTTCTCTTAAATAAAAACGGCGGAACAATATAACAACAACAGAGCTAATGGCATAAGCTAGTATTATTTATAATTATAATATCTTAATACCGAGTTATTAACGGCGATTAATGCGCTTGACATATATCATAAACTAGAAAACAATATGTCTGAAACTAAATGCTTATCACAATATTTTTCATGCAAATTTATCATGGTTCTTTAAGTAATAAGCAAACATACCTAGCAGACAGCAGATAGCCATTGAGGTTGGGGTTCCAGGATAGACCATAGCCTTCTTTTTGGTGACCACGTAATCTGTAAACAAGAAGATTATATACTACAATAACTAGCTTAACAAAATAGTTTTACTAACAAATGCTTAGATAAAGCTGTGAACTATGAGATATCGAGTAAGAATACAATGATATCCCTTAGAACAGGAACATTAAACATTTCTATAATATTGCAAATCACCATGTAGCAAAGATGTAAAAGGTGATGTTTAGCAGTAGGCTACATTACGAAAATAAGTGGATTACATGTTTATTGCAGATAAAACTACTCTACTAAGAGATACAGAATCATCATCTTACCTAAGGTCAGGGTGACATTCTCCAGATGGTTCAGGCTTTGACGGATGCTTGGTATAGTCAAACACCAAGACGTCGGAGGAAGGAGTCTTGGTAGCAATGACGCAAGGGTTCTGTGGCATGTACCGCGCCCTGTTCACCTCTCCTTCATGATTGATCTTGATCTCAATGTCAATCTTGCCAGACACTGAACCGAAGCCACCAAATTCTGAAACAAGATAATAAAAGTTGACTTTTTTTCTTTGTTTATTAAAAAAGACAACTCCCGCATTCAAAATTGCTCTTGTGTCGCGTGGACTTTTACAAAGGACACAGAGCACAACCAGGCCCGAAACAATTATTTATGGATCACACAAATAATTGCTCCTTTGGTGGAATCGAGACCACGACCTCCCGACACAGCGGTATCGGCGTGGCGACCTAAAAACCACTGCGCCACGGAAGCAGTCAAAACTTGACTTAGAGAAATTTAATGTCTTTTTATATTAGTTATAATTACTTAGAACAAATTGTAACTAGTTGTGTACTATATTCCAGGTATTATATTCGTAACTTAAATAAAATTATTTGACATGGATGTTAAAAACATATTTACTAATACAATTTATTGTACCCAACAATACACTTTAATCTACCCTCATATGGAAAAACAGTTTTAAAGTCATAATCGTGTAGTGAAATAACTTAAGATTACTGCTAGAAGCCATTTCTAGGCAATGATATTGAACTGTTTTAAAAGATACCAAGCTGAATAATAATTTATCAGCTTTGGTTCTTAAAAAGCTGTTAAATTAGCAAAGCATAATGAATTGCCTTAATTTTGCAGTTGTCAGACAGGTCAATGAACTTTACATATCTAAACAATGATGTCTTTTCTTTTATGTTATAATATACTAGCAGACCCGCGCAACTTCGCTTGCGTCACATAAGAGAATCATAATTTTCCCCGTTTTTGTAACATTTTTCAGTGGTACTCTGCTCCTATAGGTCGTAGCGTGATGATATATAGCCTATAGCCTTCCTCGATAAATGTGCTATCTAACACTGAAAGAATTTTAAAAATCGGACCAGTAGTTCCCGATATTAGCGCGTTCAAACAAACAAACAAACAAACAAACTCTTCAGCTTTATAATATTAGTATAGATTAGTAAAAATATTCTAAGCAGACCAAAGGCCTTTGACCTGACTTATATAATGCAATATACACAGATAAAACAAGTTATTAAATAGTTATTATAAAATTTAAAAGTAAAGTAGTAAGATTTTAAAAAAAGTATACAAACCTCCTTTGTCATTGTCATAGTGGCTGGCATCAAATTGTGCGTCTTCATTGGGCAGTTGAACACTGGCAATCAATAGATGATTCTGCTCGTCTGATGTGTGTGTACCCAAGATCAATCTAAACAAAAGAAACAAAAACAATTACCATTTCATACTTCTGTAGTGTTAAGTGCCAAGATTGTTACAATAATAACTAGTGGTAACTTTAACAATATATTCAGGTGTATTGTGTGTAAATAACAGGAAAGGAAAGTTTCTTGTATATAGTAATAACATTAGTTCATTATAACTTTGTTCATGTCTTGTCTTGTATTCTACAATTGCTAAGGCATCTCATGGGACTTTTTAATAAGCACTAGAACTGGATGAATGCAATCCAGTACTGTGGACAGAGATGATAAGAGATTCAAGCTTGAGTTTCCTCAAAATGTGTGACAACTATTGTCATCACTCATGATTGTTTTTGTGACTAAGACCGCGAAAACTTTGCTCTTATAATCATCTCATAATCATACCTGTGGACAGAGTAGTCCTTGCCTTCAGGCCTGGTCACGTCTGGGAGCCACTGTGCAGTTAACGAGGGCCACTCCAGAGCGTGTGTCATCACCAAATCATACAAAAATGGTGTATTCTTCTTCCATATCTTGTATTCTTCATTGATCACCCTCTCCTCAACCGCATCATCAAAGGTTTCTACAAATTACAAAAAGACGATTTCATACGAAATCATTTTTGATAACCAAAAAATCACTGGCTGTCAAGCGTCAGCAAATAACAGTTGTATCACAATAGAATACACTGATTCCAAGTATATTTACCTCCGTCACCTTTGTCACCCATTATATTTTACAGAAATTAGTGTTTGTTTGAAAGAAAGTGACAAAATTATCAGTAAAACCGACCGGCCCCGTAAAGGCGCCAAACAAAAGTCCTTGGCGTTACTGTAACAGACAATACACAAACTTCCGGTTGCCAAATAGTAAAGTTGTGGTCAAAATTTGATTTTATCTAAATAATTATCTGATTTCCAAAGTGCAGAGAAATGCAATTAATATTAAGGTACTTATTAAGAACGGTTAGTACTGGTTTTACAATATGAACACATTTATTATGAAAAAATATCCCCAATACATAAAACGGATGACCATTTTTTTTTAACTACCCATTGATACTCTCGATATCATCGTTGGTAAATTTAGGGGGCAGTGACCTCTCGTAGAACTTGACAATAAAACGAAATAATCAAGATTTTCGTTCAAATTTACTTTGGTTGAAATAATTTGCTTGAAATAAAGCTTTCGTTTCTTTTATAATGTTTTGTAATTTTGTGTTTGTATTATTTCTTTGACATTTATTTTTTCGGGGCTTCTTAAGAATATGTATAGTTTACCTACTGCCAGCTAAGTAAATAATAGATTTCAGCAGTAATTTACTATAATTTACGCAGTAGGTGGGTCTACTTAATTTGATGAATCAATATAATCGTCATAAAATAAATGAATTTTAACGCATGACTGGCCCATTCTAATTTACATATTTATTTTAAAATTTATATTCTGGCAATCGCCGCGTGTGAATTGTCACTTGATTAATGTCAACATGGCTGATGCTATAGCAGCTCGTCGCGAAGCTCGTAGAAGAAGAATTTTAGAGAATTCTCACAATAGACTTCAACTAATATCGGGGAAATGTGGCGACGACTGTCCTAGAGGTACCAACTTATGTGTTTTTGTAAGTATCTTTAATGTATTTTGTATTTTTGTTTTGCTTATGATAGTATGTATTTCTTTTGCAGAATCTCCGGTCAGAACTATAAGTCCTGAACATATTCATGAGATATCGGTACCCTCGGACAATATCAGCAGTTGTAGCAAGACTTCTCTCAACAATGGTGTGATCGTGACAGAAACAGACTCGTTTGACTTGTTATCACTCAATCATGACATTGCGAATCATGACATCGCGGCAGGCGATGGAGAGGTACCAGGTGATTTGGCACCTTTCGCATCACCGACTCAAGAGACGCAGACATCGTCTCCATCATCATCACCTTGGGAGAAGCTCACTAATTACAGATATGACATAGTTTTGTTATCCATCCTAATTCAATTACTGTACAGTTTGTCATTGGTCACATTTGAAGGTACTTACTTTTTCCTGCCAGTACTAATTTATGTCATAACTAAATTGATATGGTTTCCGTCACAAAGTAATTCTAAATTCTCTAATGCATTAATGCTGCTACAGGGGTTGTCTTCATATAGAGTTCAGAAAGTTATATACATAACACAGTGTTTAGGGGTGATTTCACGCGACATTTGCGTGTTTCTGTTTACCACGATTTGCATACAATCATTACTAATCACCTTGAAGAATGGATTAATTACATAGTAGTTAATACTTATATAGCCAAATTAAAGGCATTAATTGACTGAGCAGTATCTAACAATAGCTGGCTAGAATAATATAGAGTATAGTTAAAATTCAACTATAGATATTGTAGTTAAAAGTGTGAGACAAGACAGTTATTGTGTCCTCTAGAGTTGAATTTTAAAAGTGCTCCACAATGTTCCATAGTTTTGATTGCTTGTGCCTTTATACATAAGTGAGAAGTTGTGACATGTGTGCGTTTTAGTCACATATTGCCATTTTTTAGTTTATAAATTAGTATCAATTTTGTATATAGCAATGGTTAAAAATTTTAGTTATGGTCATCATAATATTTATTTTTGCTCAATGTACTTGATCATGTTTACTGTAGTTTCAATAATTATATATTTTACTACTACTCTTCTGCATTTAAATTGTATTTATTTATGTAATACTTTAGACTATCAGACATTGCAATGAATATTCAGTAGTTTGCCAAATTAGCCAACTATTTTCATGCTTTTATTGAGTATAGAGTATTTTGATAAAAGAGTAAGGTCTTTATGAAGTAAAATTGCCTGTGTAATCAACAGCATGGCCTCTATTTATGAAGATATTTTGTAATCTTGATCTTCAGATGTTATTATCCTATGAACTTATATACTTATCATAGCATGCTTGTTATGGCAGTCTGTGACTTTTAACCCTGTTTTGTTAGAATGTTTTTTTGTTATGTATTTGTTAATCATTTTAATTAACCTTTTTCAATTCTAACACTGCCTTAATCTTTAATCTTGTTAGTTGATAATGTATCAATTTACCAAATACAGATTAGTAAGGTTCATTACAGCTGTTTTTAAATGCCTAGTATGTATGTTAATATATCATACTAATTGTTTGTGTGTATCATAAAAGCAATATTGTTGTACCTTGAATGTCCCAATCATTAACTAATATTAATCCCTAGTACTTACTGGATATTTTTGTATCATCTCTATGGTAATGGAGTAGTCATATACTGCAATAGAGTTAAGCTGGTATTGTTGTACCAAAGATTAGGTCACATTACTCTACTTTATTTTTTAAAAACTCCCTAATTGTCTTTGCTCAGTTTTAATTCTGTAATTTCTGTTATATTCATGGCCAGTTTCACAATAATTATTGCAAAATATATACATTCAGAATACGACAATCAGGCAGAAAATTAGGTATAAATATTTTCTGAATGTATATTTTTGTATAGCAAATGTTGAACAGGTCTGTGGCAAATTATCCAATCACTATTTAAAATAACACACAATTTGTTATGAAATGATGTTATGCATACATAGAGATTTTAATAGACTAGAGAATATAAAATGTTGTTATATGTATATTATATTGTAATATATTAATAGAAAAATTCACAAAAAGGCCGCTTATAAATGATTGTGAATAGTTTAATATATCAGCTTAATTCATATTGTAAATAGGGGTCAAACAACTATGAATAAAATGAAGAGGATTTATTTTAATTATATTTTGTAACATCTTTGAAATAAAAAATGGTTATGAATGGTATCTGTTGTCATTTGTTCCCTCAGCTGTTATAAATGTGCGCCAGTATAAGGTGCAGGTAAACTGAAATAAAATTTTTTCGATTAGTATTCAGTCATGAATATGTGCCTTATCAGTACACAATCATTGTCACGTAATTTTCCTGACAAATTGCTTGACATATAATTATTGTGTTTTTGAGCAATTCTCAATTTTTTTGACCACATCACTATCACAATGTCCCATGTTTTTGTTTTTGATTATTTTTTTAATATGATATTACAACTAATATATTCGATTGTCATTACTTCATCAATATTATTAAATTATCAGACAAAATATCAAAATAGCGTACAAATTGATTAGTTAATTTTAAAATGTAATAATCTAAAATATCAAAATTCTCGTAGTATGGAAAACAGTTTGTCCCATGGTGACCGCAGTGATTTCGAATTCATATAATTTCATAAAATTCTAAGAACCTAGATATATATTTTAATCCCAAAACACTGATTAATGTATTAAAATTCATGTAATATTGAGTTTATTGTAAAACATGCTATACTTGTTTATTTTATTTCAAAACTAATATTGTCCCATAAAAAGTTCCGGAACAAAATTCAGATTTTGTTACCGATTATCGTATCGATTTTTTTCAAAAGGTGTTAAATTATTTAGTGTTTTTACTCGTGGCAGCACTTTAGATGATATTTAACTTCGCGATATTGTTGAAATTACATTTTGGAGTCAACAACAACCGCGACCAGACACTTTACACTGCACTGCCACAAATTCTTTCCAGGATTTGTTACGTTGTGTCAAGGTAAGTTCATAGTGATTTAATATTGTGTTAAAATTGGTTAAAAGTTAGTTTAATGCACTACATTTTGATGCAAAATACTTGTTTCAACTGTTAGAATTTAACGGAAATTTTATTTTTTGAATATCTAAAACCTTCATTTCGTTACTTCTGTTTTTGTTACTTTCGCGTGGTAACGTATAATCGGAACGCGGGGTAACAAAAAAGGATTTTATAAAGCCAAGTACACATCTCATAAAAATTTTGTTGTAGGTTTATTTTTAACTCCTATAGCATAATATTGCTTTCTCTTTCTAAAGTTACGTTGATATTGCTTAATTTGAAAATTGTTACATAGGATCTAACATGAATCATTTTCAAACGAGCACCAAACTTGATAATACCGATTACATACTACTACAATAAATGTATTGTACTAATATGTAATATATATATCTATATAAATATTACAAAATAAAAACGGTTGCTGGGTAGAATCGGCTGACCGCACTAAAGTACCTACTTTATTTTTCGAATGGATTTTTAATTGATTGTAATGTATTGTTAAAAATAAGGTGATAAATAAGTAGGCACAAGTTTTTATTTGTTTCCTTTAGTTCATTTGATGAACCTTTTATTTTTGGAATGTTTAAAACATTCGTAATTTTTTTTAAAATTTTGTATTGATTTTTACTACTTTTTATTTCCATTTTATGATAATGTCAAGTATGTGTATGCTAAGCCTAACATTTCCAATTTTGTTACCGAAGCTTCTATTTTTGTTACTGTCCCTAAATAAAGCTGATAATTATGTTAAATATTGTTATTATTTTAAATTTAAAGACAATAAGTAATGGTTTAAAATTAACTTTATGACAGATATTTTATAATAAATAAGAAATATAGCATTCTTCCTTTTCTGTTTAATAGAAAAACAAAACTTTGTGAGTAGAAAGTGTTAATGGTAACAAAAAAGCAGATGTAGTGCCAATAAAAAATATTGTATTACATTATTCACAATTTTTCTTTTCTCAACATGTTATAATGTTATAATATTCATAGAAAAATATAAAAACATAAAACAATTTGAGTGAGTTTTTATGATTCTACACTGATTTCCAAGTAACAAAAAAGGAACTTTTATTTTACCCTTAACTAATATTTTACAGTTTTTTTATATAAAACATCTCTAAAACAGAAAATCAATCACAAATTCAGAATTTGAATAGTTTAAGCTACCTATATTTAGCGTAATATGTCCAATATATATGAATTTTATTTTTAGACTATTTTTGAGAGTATGGTCAAATATTTTGAGAAATGCTCTTTTATAGAATTTACCAAAATGAATCTGTCTTCTTTCTTTCAATCAGATTCTACTTATTTTGATGACTTGCAAGTCGCAACATGGCGTGAACTCCGAAGTTGCATCTGCGCTAGATGGCGCTCGACGACGACAAAACAAAAATGTGAGGCTGATAACAACATACGCGTGCTAGGCTTATATTTTTGTAGAATTCTCTGATTCTCATTATTATTGCGCTTTTACTCATAAAAAGGTTTAGAAGATTCACTATTACTCGACTACTTAGGTACTCACCAATATAGTGCAATTCACAGGAGCAGTGGGCAGGGTGACATAAAAAATGATAACTTACAGAAATGACCAAAACCTTGACACTGCAAAGGAAAATAAGGATGTGATATAAAAAAAAACAACAAAAATAGTCATGGAACTATATTCTATTATGAAACTATAATACAACTGAAAGAAAACAAAAGTAAAACATGAAAATGCATGATGGTGATCAACACTATACTTAACGCCTAAAGAAGTTTTTAAAACTACTAAAGATATTCTTACTCTCTTGAGTTTGGTCTTTTGGTACCGACGCTGGTGTCGGCTGGACCTTTTTATCGTCCATTTTGTTTTGACTTGCGTCAATGTCACCCGTGCT
The DNA here is from genome assembly GCF_050436995.1 of Anticarsia gemmatalis. Lineage (NCBI taxonomy): Eukaryota > Metazoa > Arthropoda > Insecta > Lepidoptera > Erebidae > Anticarsia > Anticarsia gemmatalis. The sequence continues at coordinate 8,957,352 of NC_134760.1, forward strand.
CCGACGACTCGACTCTTGTGAAACTGTAATACTTTCAGGAACTATTTTATCTGTTTGCAATATCTCTGGACTAGTGGGGTTCTTATCATTACTTTGTACATCATTCTCCTTATTTCTAGAATTGGCAGAGTCAGTTTCGTCGGAGCACCCGAGTTCCTATTGTTTTTTCTCGCTGGCTTTTGGCTTTTTCTCCCGTGAGGGCTTGGAGCGAACAAGATCGTCGCGACCCATCGTGATCATTTTAAGTTCCCATGCTTCTAGGTCTTTTCTGGAATAGATACAAAAAAGATATTTTTATTTTACATTAGGTATATATAGGCAGATGATAAAATCGTGTGGAAGCTAGAAAGAGCCAAGAAAAGCTTTTGACATTTTGATTGTGTAAATATTAGCAACTTGCAGTATTATAAAAAATTTAATTATTATTATTTTATTAAAAACACATTCTTGCAATATCTTACTTATACTGTATCATTAACAAAAAAAAGCTCAGACTTTTAACATTACTTCAATATTTAATTAATTAGAAGTGCCGATTTAAATAATCTGAGAGAGTGACTACAACATACTTATATTTGCTCATGAGGTCCTGTGCTTGCTTCTCAAACTTTGCTTTCTCATTACCAGAGAGTTTGACCCAGTCTGCCTTGGCTTGCATTTGATACTCCTTCAAGTCAACACCTTTGATGGAATCCTTTCTTGACTGTATATATAGAAAGTAGGAAGACATTGGCTTTTTCGGACGACCAAGCTCTTTGAATTCCTGGAAAGACAATTAATATGCTTATAATAACTGATAAACTAGTGGAAATAAGAGCTGAAATTAATTACCTTTTTGTTTCTTTTAAGGACAACAGAATAGTTAATAGTTCAAGAAATTGCAAAACATTTACTTTGAAAATCCTATACCTGATTGTAAATAGTAATGTTGAAAAACCTTTTCACTACTAAGGGCAAGGATCTCCTCCGGATCCCGAGAGGAGTTAGGTCTTGGGTCCTCCACAGCCAAGTGTGGTTTGGAGATTTTGCTCAAGAAATGTGTTAAACAATTATATAATCATAAAAATATAATTTCATCCATTCCACATCCTTGCTTAACAGCCTAAACCTAAATCTTCCTGCATTACACCATCTTGTATAGATAAAATAAGTAAAACTGTACATCATTAAAACTCACAGCTTTTAATTTTCTTTTTTCTCTGGCTGCAGCCATTTCTTCCTTCAATCTCTTAATGTCCTCTTTCTGTTGGTCTGTGAGACTTGATTCATACATTGCCTTTATTTTCTTGTAATCTTCTATGTCTTTCTCATATTCCTTGGCCATTTGAGATTTAGTCTGCAAACAAATGTGAGTTAAGATTATAGATAATACCTAGTGCTTAAATTAGATACTAGAAAAACCTTTTTCTAGAGTGTAGATAGATACTTTTATTTTGCAGTTAGTTTTTGTATCAGGTGGCTAAGGTGTTGTATATTTTATTTTGGGAGACATGTTTGTTTTTAATAATAAAAGTATATTGAATGTTTATTACCATAGAGATATATTTGTTTCTGTTACTTTTTAAGTAAAAGTAAATAAAATAAAAATATTCAGTAATTATGTACCTGTAAGTCTAATTCCTGCCAGTGCTTGGATGTCCATGCTATTGCTTCTTTGGAAGATATACCAGGGTTTTTGGCCAAGAGAGCTGGCCTCATTTGTGACATAAACTTGAAGAACGGTGTCAGCGGCCGCTTCGGCTTCTCCAGCCCGAGCTTCGCCTCCGCTGACTTTCTTGTATAACTACATACTTGAGTTTGAGTGAACCAGTTCGCTCTAAAACATATTTTTAATTAATGAACAGTGGTGTGTATTGTGTACCATTCCGTAAATGTTTTGTACGCATTTCAAATACTGTTACGTGAATTATGAATTTAATATTATTATATATATAGCATGTTACGATAATCTAGACAAGATTTTAAAAATAGATATTAGAATAGCTATCTAAAATAAACAATAGCATTAGCGTCATAACCTCAATCTTACCTCCCATTGAGAACAGTCTTGTAGCTCCCTACAAAGTAGTTACTCAAGCGATTGAGCTGAGCAAACGAGGACATTTTGAAAATGTTCGTTTATCAAATTTAACATAGAAATAGGGACTCAAACCGGTTCCCCAAAATTTAGAAAGCTAACAAAACGCTCTTTTCTATAGCAGCAAACCAAACCAAAAACCAAGGATTTATCAATCAAACTTGACAATTTGACATTACGATATTTTTTATGTCATAAATGTCTCACGTTTAGCATAGAAAGAGAGGTCGCTATACAATTTGTGGTTAGCGTAAAAGGATAAAAAGCCCAGACAGTTTAAGCTCCAAACCCTATCGCCATTGGTAATGGAACGTCGCTATGCGTGTCTTGTCAAAATTAGGGATGCCGTACTAAAAAAATATTTTAATGTCGGACTTTCTACTATATGTACGGTTTTTTAAATATTTTGATTTAATTATATTGTATAATTTACATCCAACGACGTCTATTTACGCGTATAATATTTTCTATATTGAAATAGGAACACTACATAACTGGCAAGATTGAGTAGTTAATAATATCTAAGTAGGCAGGTAAGGTCAGTAAAAAATAGATTAATTGTGACCGGTCTTGATCCTTCTTAGATTATAACACTTTAGTGCTTCATTATGCAATTATTTGCAACAAATCACACTGGATCCTGCCTCATTGTGTGTTTGATTGAAAAAATATAGCTAAGCATGACACATTAGAACGTTCTAAGCAAGTTCAACAGATTCCGTGATTTCGGAAACCATTCCTATTGGAATTAGAGGTCTTAGATTTGCGACTGCTTATAGATCAGGGGCTCCCAACCTTTTCTTAGTCCCGGACCACTTTTATATTATTCTTGTTAGCAGGGACCACTATGTAAGTATATTAAAAATAAAGTGCAGTAATCATTCTGAAACAACCGGTGGTCCACGGACCACTGGTGGTCCGTGGACCACCGGTTGGGAACCACTGTTCTAGATAGTCTAGAATAGCCAGCTTCGAAATTAGTAGCCGTAGTATTAGTAGCAGTAGACTGGCAAACCTACTTAATGTTAGGTAGGTAGGTACCTACTAGGTAGGCATTCACTTACCTATTACTCGGCAAGGATATAAAAAAAAACTGTTTTCGTTTTAATCTTTTATTTATACGCATTTAGCCACTAGAACTATAATAATTTTAAACATAATCTTAATTAATATTCACAAAATATTTTCAGTCATTATTTACATTACACGTAATTATTTTGGCAATGAGGAGGTGGGTTTTCTCGCTACTAGTTAAATCGAAAAACTATATATTTAGAAACCAATTTAGTATATTTAACGAGAAATAAGAAATACAGTACAGGGCGGGAAGGCTAGTCATTTTAAACAAGTATTACAATTAATAAAATTGAATAATAATTAAGTATGTAACAACAATTTTATTGAAATATGCAAAAAAGAGTATAGGTAATAACTGTAACCTACATGCAGTCAGACCTTTTCTATTACATTTTTGATATCGTTTTACCTGATTGTAGGGTTAGTTTGGTATTTAACAAACACACTATAGTTACACAATCTGTTTCAAACTTTCATATTTACAGCACAAACAAAAACCATTAAATTAATCAAATAATTTGTATTTACAAGAAAAGTAACTATGTACAATTTCAATAACCCTATTTAGTTTCTATTAGTTATTATAAGGCAATTCACGGACACGATACTATTTTCCTTTAAAAATCAAAGGATCACAACTCGATCTACGTTTACACTTACAATATTTTATCTGAGCACATCGTGAGTGATGTAAGTATTTATAAAAATTAGGTTTCGGAAGTTAACAAGCTATTCCTCTTCAAGGATTAACTTTAACAATCCATTACTAGTCAATCAGGTCGTTTTAGACTCACACATAATTTGTATAATTATGTTTATAAATAACTACATAATTCGGCCATAACATAACGACCTTATCAAATATATTTATTACAAAACTAATGGCACTTGAATATTTAGTTTATACACACGCTGTATACAAATCTTAAATGCGTCGACAGAGGAACTTTTCCTCTAAAATTGTCTTTGAACAATAAAGTGAACTCCAACTTAAAGCTAGTTATGCTCGTCAGAGAATAGTTTCGCCGGCTGAGTAGTGGTAATGCCTGGGCTTTCTATACGAGTGCTGTTGTGGCGGCCTGTATGTCGCGTACTTGTGTGGATGTCTCGTCAACGTATGCGGGTGTGTTGCATAACAGTGCAACGTTAACGGAGTCGGCGGTGGACCCGACGGGCACTTCGCTAGTGGCGGCTTCCTCGGTCCTGCGATCCGTCTCCACAACGCCTTTAGCCGTGGTGTGGCGATCCATACGGCCACCATTACGCCTAAAATTTGCGTTGCGAATATTCGGAACAGGAACACCCAAAATGGCGGCTCTGGATGTGTTGTAGGTTCCAGGGATGGAACTGGTGCAGCAAGCCACTCATCTCTCCACGCGTACTCGTACACCCACGTAGCGAGTATACACGCTGACGGCACGGCGTACAGCGCGGCGAACGCTCCCAGCCTCAGCATACTTTGATCAGTGTGGGGCTGAGGTGGCGAGTTCAGGAGCACAGCGGGCGCTGGGACTGGAGTAGGACGTCGAAGAACAGCGCGGAAACCAGACGACAGGAACACGCAGCCGAGAAGTAAGCAGATGGCTTCGGGAACTATCACCAAAGCCAGTAACGACTTACTGGACTGGTTACCTACGAAGCATGTTCCTGAAAAAGGAAATAATAATTTGAATAAACGACATCACACTGGTATAAATGTAGAGGGTTAGCGGATACCGAATTCTTTCTTTCGAGTACTCTTTATAGAAGTGAATAACATTCCAATTTCCACTAAAGCTGCTCTCAAAGCGAACACCTACACAAACATACGGCGAGAAAAAAGGATTGCATTAATAAGGCGGTTAAAAGGGCCGATTTAAAATTGAAATACGAGCGTGCGAGGAGGAAAGGTGTCGTATTTAACGGCTCAAATAATGGTCGAGCATTTCTTTTGGCCGCCATAATGGAAGTGGAATGGAAATAATAAAAATAAAGCACAATACTCGTGGCATGATTGAACTGCAATATGCTGAGCGGCTGAGAAACGGGCCGCGTGGCACTTCGCTCGCACTTCACATAATGGCGATAAAAATAAAACGTAAGAGGACTTTAAAATATATCCTCCAAGCGAGATAAACAGATATGGAACAAATATAGGAAACCATACATCAGATAGATTCCCTCGCGGCTAACTTAAAGACGAATAAATTGTTTGTACAAATTAGAATCGTTCGAACGAAATAACTGATGGGTGAGATAAGTTTGCAGCCAAATAGAGATTGAAAAGTCGATAAAGCTTGTAAGGCTAAATGACGAGACCAAATACGGAATACTGGGAGCGCTATAAAAACATTTTCATACGGTGAAAACTTATTAAAATAAATATTCAATATGTTCGTGTCCATGTGTGTACGAGACGACACTGTTATTTGCATGATATAATAAACCTTCCAGTTTTTACTGATCTCGAATTTATAGCTCCCGACAAGTCGGACGGGGACAGGAGATTTATGTCCAAAAGTTTATTTATACAGAGGCAGTAAATATTTTTATATATCCCCATAATTCAGAGTGATAAGTGATGATTGGAACATGGTTCGTTTCAACCGTACAAACCGTAAAATAGTCACTTATAAAATACAGCTAACATGTTTTTGAAAATATATTCTGTTTAAATTGTTAGTAACCTATAGTTCAGTAACAACACCGCGAAGCAGTTTCTGCGGTGTTGAACCTGAACATGAGAAAGATATTCTAATTCATGTAAGACTGAACCACTTGAAGTTATAGATAAGTTTTTATTTACAGGCGCCTCTGAGAGCTACCGATTAGGATACGGCGACGGTTCACAAACGAAACAGAAGAAATCTCTAAGCTATCTCGCCGCTTTCAGGGCCCTTTGTCGGCACGGATCGTTGTCTCCGCAAAAACCGCAGGCTAAGACACTTTACACAAAGTGCCTTAAAGTACGAGCCTCGAAGTACCATAATACATTTTTTTTCTTTACGTTATCATCGCGGTGTTTTTGAAATACGGGCTGTCCGTTAAATTAATCGTCCTAGCTTAAGTGATAAGGGGATTGTGATAATGTATCATAGTCGGTGTGTTGTGTAAAGTAAGCTACTGTTTCTGTAATTATTTGTTTCAGTGTTTTAAGTCACCGCTCTGTTTAGGTTACCCGAATCATGGTTTTGGACTTTATAAAAAGGACGTGCACGTGCACGTGAGCCTCACAATCTTGAAAAAGATGAAAGGTAAATGGCGGTTGGACCAAAGCTTAACCTATTATTTAAGACTTTTCGAAGACATTACATAACAGGAACTCGAAATTACTGCGTTTACGACTCCTACGTGCCGAAAGATTAATCTAGAAATGCAACATTATTACACGATGTTGTGAGTTAACGTGCAATATATTGTCACACAGTAATCTTCGCATTTCCTCTAATGGCACAAACGGAGTCAGATTCTCGTTTAGCAAACCGCCAACTTTACAATAAGCCGGTACTTCCATACAAACCACTCAATACTATTACGGCATGAATACGTGCTCCCTCGCACTCATACCAGATTTAATCGCTTTGAAAAATGCCGCCGATCAAACAAGAAAGGACTATTAAAACACGAACGTTTCTTGCATTTGTATGACGTTGTTTCGACACGGACGTGCATTAGGACTTATTGATTGATTCTGAAACAAAGGGCTCTCGGTTTCTTTTAGATGCCAACTTCTGAATGAATGTACGCAAGGTACCTGTAGGAAGTAGGTACTATACCTATAGTTTGTGGTATTTTAATAACTTTTGTATTTAATCACGTTAGTTCCTTTCGTACAATGTAGAAGATAATAGCTTTTGATTTTGATACCGTCAACGCCCGTTTAGTTTTGCCCTCAGGCAACACAGTAATAACTTTCTTTTAACGTAGCAGTAACCTTTAATAGTGCAGCTCAGGCTTCACAGAAAGCATTGAACTTGTCACATGACCATTTAAAGATTGCTGATTGAGGGAACAACGTGCTTTGATTAACTGAGCTTTCTACTTTATTCTAGGCTTATTTTTTGCCGCCAGTTATATTCGAGGAATAATCATTTTGACAGATAATTTAAAAAAGGTTTGACAAAAACGTTAAAATTATTGTTTAGAAAAAGTTGTCGAATGATGGAAAAGTCAGTTGTTAATAGAAATGAAACAAATATGCGTACAAAAAATATCCGTCAAAGGACTCCATGCATTATTCTTGGAAGAAAAATATTGTATATTTTGTCGCGAGCGCTACGCAGCTAGTTGATATTTGAACGAGTACACTTGCTAACTACCGAACCGGTCTGCAACCATACTAGGCAGCCCAGTTACTAAGAACAAGGTGCCATAAAAACATGATGGATAACACTCATCATGGTGTAAACCTACCAATATCGGCGTTCAATCATAAATTGTGTATCAACTAACTTGTCCAAGCCCTAATTAAACTTTAAATTAGATCCACGTCCAAATATGGCGATTTAAATTAATGGTTGACACCTTTTTAGTAAGACTTGATGAAGACTTATCAATATTGTATTTTTATTGTAATAATTTGGTTCAGAAAAAGTTATAATCAGTCGTTATGCCTTTTACGTCAACGCCGAGTCGGCGACTGGTGACCAATTTAAGATAAACAATGCATTTCATTTAAAATGGCGCCATAAAAATAGGTGGGATAGTGGAAATTAATATTAATAGGAGGATCGATAAACCAAGAGACTGTTAATAATTTATCTGTCCTGTTTTCTTCTTGTAAAAACGAATTTGTTACATAATTTAGTTACTATAGTGAAAGATAAAGTTAGACCAGCCCTCTATTCCGCTGCGATCATAACTTTTTAGGATCCTTACAATACTCGAGTACATACATTCACTATTCCAATATTTACCAAGGTGGACTAATGCCAGTTGTTCTAAGGCCTTACCCCTATAACAAAAAAATGCTAAAACATCTTTCAACTATGTCTAATATAGTTTCTACGTACCAGTTAGTTCATCAGCATCAACATCTCTAGTGACGAGGACAGCGGCTGCGAGAGCTGCCGGCACTCCCCAGGCAGCCAGCTGCAGGAGTGAGGAGTGACGGTCGTTTCTAGCGCCACCTGCCGGCGTCGGAGGTCTGAGGACACTTGCGCGCCACGCTCCGGCTACTACCACCCACCTGTAAGACACAGAAGTAAGGTTTAGTCTTTGATATTAAACATGGTAACACTAAAATGCCGGTGAAATGTCATTAGGTAAAGAGTGTCTTGCTTGCTTTTTATAGGGATGGGTTGGTTTAAAGGAGAATTATGGTGAAGATACGTTCGTCCTATTTAAAAGAATATATCGTGTAGTTTTGGGTATAATAGTAAAGGGTGTAAAACGAAGTTTGAGGAGAAGGGAGCTAGAATTTTTAGTTTTTCTGTTCTATTTCCTGTAACGATAACTTTCTTGGCGTATGATTCTATTTAGCTTAGCTTTATAAGAGTAAGTTTTCTCTTAAACCTTGCAGTTTATCGTAAGGTCAAAGTACACTTAGCAACCCGAGAGTCAGTTACACAGGTATCCATTACGTAACATTATAACTTATAACATGAGGAGATAAATAAAAACTAACGATGTACCACAATATGAGACGCCATGATAAAGAACTATGAGATCTCTTGACAAGTTGCGTTGAAGGATAAGGAAGTGGTTACAGAAGAAGACCAATAGCGATTTGTAATGTAGCTATTTTATCGAAAGAAAGCAAAATTTACTGTAGCTATCAACTTGTTTTGCTAATGATGGGACTTTAATTCTACAAGTCAAAGGAAAAGAGCAACATTTAAACTAACGAAATGTAGCTGATGTAACGTAAAACTTTTATTCCAGATTAGTCTGGATATTCGCTAGGCAATATGGTTTCTAGGCGGTTACCTGGAAGTATATAATCGGCTAACAACGATTCGATATCTAAGAGTAACGATTATTTCATCCTTGGATACACGAGCCTATTTTGTATCATTATCGATCATCTCCTTACTTGCCCCAAAATAGCAAAAGCCCAGAGACTCTCTGGTCGCCTGTTTAGGAGGTTATAATCGACCCAAAACGATTGAATTTCCCAAACAACCGATTCTTTCCTGCTTGAAATATACTAACCTATTCAGTATCACAATTGATATCTTCTTACTGTTACCTAGTGACTAATCAACAGCTATTAAATAGGCAACTAGTCCTCTAATCGCTTCTAAGGACAAATCTGATGGTAAAATGAATCTGCTGTGGCTTTTATCGCTGTTTTAAACGCTACCACAATATAAACACAGCCTCAATGATATCTAGATCGCGTATACGTGCCAATGTCCCAGCAGCTACTTGCAGACAGGTTTCAACTTTATATGTCACCACACGATACGTGTGCCTTAGGTCCTTCACATAACTGTAAGTAAGTATGACAAATTGTACTCTATTTATTATCTATCGGTTGGTTTTTAAACGGATCTTTAGGTAACATAACAAATTATATATTGTTCTTTACACTGATCTAAGGTTATTTTTTCTAAAAGAAAATAGCTTTAGGATGATAAAATGGAACTGCAATTAGTTATTTTAATTTAATTAATAATTGCTGATGTGTTTTAAAGAATACTTATTCTACCTTACATATTATACTGAAGTTACAGCAAAATCAACATCAATAGGAACAAATACGTAAGTGGGACATTATACTTTAATGTTTTTAGATTCGAACTGTTACGCTTTCATAGCAAAATAGCTGAACCAATTTTGATAAAATTTTGCAGACAGATATATCACAGGGAAGAACACGTTCTACTTTTGTTATTTAAAATTCTAAGAGGAGTTGCAGACAAATAAAATATAGACTATAAGATAAAGAAGTTTCTCGAATTCAATAAAGAAAGTATTAAAACCCTATGTGGATCAGCGATGGCTAGTAATTAAAGTAATTAAACACTCAATGGACATTGGCTGGTAAACGGAGAAACAGCTGTTCAGTGCAGGTGTATTTCGCATAAGATAACGGAATCATTATCAAGATTATTTTTAGTTCGATGACGACAATTTGTTCGCGATCGTCACTGGATTATATATCGACTAGCTGACCCGCGCAACTTCGCTTGCGTCACAAGAGAGAATGCGCGAATTTTTCCCCGGTTTTGTAACATTTTTTACTGGTACTCTGCCCTTATTGGTCGTAGCGTGATGATATATAGCCGATAGCTTTCCTCGATAAATGTGCTATCAAACACTGAAAGATTTTTTTAAATCGGACCAGTAAGTTCCTCAGATTAGCGCATTCAAACAAGCAAACAAACCAACTCTTCAGCTTTTGAATATTATAGATTCGAAGACGACAATTTGTTTGCGATCGTCACTGGATTATATATCGATACGTGAAGATACGACTGACCTATTTGAGAAGATTACTACTGGTATAATGTTAGGTGTTGTCCAACCTCCTTTGACAGGGATTAGTTTTATCATATTTTGATGTCATCGAGGAATGGTTGGTACGGTTTCATGTTCGTAAGGCTATATATTGTGGCCGAAATCTATTTATATTAAACGTATGTATTGCTACATCGACAACCAGTCTAACCGAAGGGTATCGGGTTATAACCCAGGTAACTGGGTTGTGGAGGTCAGATAGGCAGTCGCTCCATGTATAACACTGGTATTCAGCTGCATCCGGTGAGACTGGAAGCTGACTCTTACATAGTTTGGAAGAAAGGCTAGGCTGATGATTTGTTCCTACATCTTTAACGTTTTTTTAAACGTGGCTGTCCCACTGCTGTGCACGGGTATCCCGAACGAGGGAGGAATGAGGCCTCGAGTCCACCACGCTGTCTATGTGCAGGTTGTGGACTACTTTGCATGCGTTCAAGGAATGTGTTAAGTGTGTCTATTAGTAATAATATATGTTTTTATATTCAATAGAGGGTTACGGGTTCAAATGTATAACATTATAAGCGACATTATATATTTACTAGATGACCCGGCAAACGTTGTTTTGCCATATAAATTTAAAAAACAATAGTGTCACTCAGGGATATGAAAAATAGATGTTGGCCGATTCTCATAAAATTTCATGAGAATCGGTCAAGCTGTTTCGGAGGAGTACATTGTAACATGGAAATTTTATATGTAAGATATAATAATACATATTACCGATGTAATAGCAAGTAGTTACATGCCACCTAGTTTACAATAATATTATCAAAGTAGCCTTCTAGTTATCAGATTAATAGTTAAGATCTAGTGTTTGACAAACACCGATAATGTTTAACAAATGAATGATTGGTAACTGGCGTCGCATGTGATTTTGATAATAATCAAATTAGAACAAAACATGTTTATAACAAATAATACATAGTTCATTACAAAAAGCACTTTACCTTGTGATAAAATATATATTTAATCGACTTATTAATCAGTAATTTATTAATTAAAAGTTAATAACCAACTAGGCAATGGAATGCGCTAGAATAATGTATTTCTCAATGAAAGACAATTTTTGATGTCGCTTGCTGATTTGTTATTGCTCAGCATTTAAATCGTATGTAATCTATTTATTAGGTAGTTACCTACTTATTTTCAACTTTCTAATTGTGCTAATAAAAAGGTAATCTGATCTATAATCAACAATGTAATTTTACACCAGACTTGTTGGGCCAGTGTTGAACAAAAAGTTGTTGTAATCAAGATGACAGTGTAATTCGATGCCGCTTTGACTGGTTACACCATCGCGTGGAAAAAACAACTCTTTGTTTTTATCTTCTTAACTTTAAATTAAAGTTTTATAACGTGTAGTCGGCCAACAACCAATAAAATATCCATTTATATCACCCCAACCCTAATTGCCAGACTTGTTCCTAGCTTTTTAGACCTGTTTCAACAGCTTGCGATCCCTCGTAAAGCACTTGTTGAACTACGCCTCGAGTAAATTATAGCCTTTGTCAACCCTTACTTAGCTCGTTAAAACATCTGACAGGTAAATCCATTCCACTATAGCCGAGAAAGGTGTCGCCTTGTTTTGAACCGCCGCCACCGTAACTTGATCCGCTTCGTCCTTCTTCGCGTACAAAAAGATAAACGAGAAAAGTGGAAATCAAAGGGTTCTTAGAGGTTTTGTTAAGTTGGTTTAGCTCTCCGCAGTGGCGTGTCACTGGCACTTGAACAAACAACGGTCCCTATTTGTACAGAACCGAAAGTGGCGATAGTCCAAACACTGGTGTTTGTTCGCTTGCTCGTATGTTTGATCCGGCCTCCGCCGCCGGCACATGTTGGCTAACATTTTACTAATGTTTGTACGATTTGCATTGTGATAATTAGGCTCATTTCTTTGAAGTACTTTCAAACGCAGTCGTTTTAAAACACGTGAACAGTTAAACATCAACATCGGGAAGTGAGAAATGGTCACCATCGAGCCACATTTAAAGTGCGTTGGCGTTATAAACATGAGTAATTCATAGCTACTGAGGATTTTGGTCATCTTCGACGGAATTGTTGTTAATATGTTTTCCTCCTATCTAAAGTCATCACGCATCTATGGGGTAACGGGATCGAGTAAAACTCGCAAACATTATGACCTAGATAAACAAACTCTCGCCGAATTTTAATAGATTTAGAGTAATCCAATTTGTAAATGTTATGACAGTCAATCAGTATCGCTATAAAACAAAAACCTTTTAGCATATTAGTACAAAGTACTTGAGCGCGATTTATGAGTCAATAAAGCTTCGGATCTATGGAGAGTGTGCGAGGAAAGCGACGCGACGACGATGTGCGCCCGCGCCGCACAAATGCAAGGAAATGCAAATGTTATTACATCGAGGCGCGAACGGGCGGACGCTTTTAAGAACATTTTTTATTTCTTTTTCTGTTTATGTGGCGTCGTGTCGTGGCTCAAGTGGCCATTAAACGATAACGCTATCTCACCAACGATTGGTTTCACGCCGTAAAGTAATATATTTATTTGACAACAACGAGATGCGGTGCAATATTTTTAATGTTATGATGTTCATGAATATGTATTACGTCGGAGCGATGAGATGCACTATATTGTGTGCATGGTGCGTGAGACGTTGAGTCAACATATTAACACGCATTAAATTAACGGTGTAACTGTACGTTATGTAAATATCAATAAATAATGTGCTGTGTTTATGGCTAATTGGCTGTAAGAAAACATAAGGATGTGCCAGTACGCCTGATGCTATTTACATAGTTGTTTAAATAGCTTGAAGAGCGATGGTCGCTACTTTAAAGCGTCCGCTAAAATTCCTGAAAGATACTCAGTGCTAAGCTCGTGCTCTACACGTATTTGGTGCTACAAAAATGTGAAAGAAATTAATTGTTCCTGTTTTTGACTGTGATATTTGTTTTGTTCAAATTCACGATCAATTAAGTTTAAGCTCAATTTAAAAGTAATGAATTCGTCTCGTTTATAAATTTTCAACGCCATTTAAATATTTGCGTGAGTGATAAAATTCACAAGCCTGTACCATACGGCATACTCGTGTACGTTTCAAGACTCTAGCAGGTTAAAGCTCTATAATTTACAGATTATTTTCCCACAACGTTTTAAGGTGTTCACGTACAATGTTGTAAGATAATTTAAAATACCACACAATTAACCGGCAAAAATGGCAGTTCCAGTTGTCATCTGTGTAATATGACACATAATATATACGATAATAATCTTCTGTGGCAACACTGGCAAGTTTATGAGCCCACACATGTGGCCAATACATTCGTATTCTTATTTCAAATGTCGGGTGTCGTAAAAGTCGACATGACATACGTTGGTGTTGTCCCGGTGCCGCTTGCCGTCAAGCACGCCCAAACACTTCGCCTCTACCTCGCTCAGCTTGAACTAAATACCTACGAATATCTATCTACTTCGGTTATGATTGACGGCCTGTCTAAAGATATGTATTACACGGAATAAAATTGAAAATAGCAGGCAGATGATGGACGTTTTACAACCATTTAAAATGTCAAAGTTAAAACGAAAATTGTTGGACCTCCAACTGTTTACGGTCAAGTTTTAATAAACGTAGTTTTTGTTTGTTATTCGTAGAGATTTGCCTACGCTTTTATTTTAATATCTTTAAGACTCATTTGATTTCAGTTTCAATACCCAATAAGTAATTAAGCTACCGCGACGAAATCTTAAAATTTTCTATCATCCGCATCATAAAAAGTTGATGCGTTATGGAAGCAATGTGGTTATATAACAATTCAAAACAGACTATTTTGATGAAGCGGAACAGAATACGAGAAAGTGATTCATATGGAATCGTTTACGCGTTTCTGTTTGAGATAGAGGCACGGAGCCATGGGGCATGGATGCAGGGCCGTCGAGCTCGTTAACTTGCTCGTAACAATAAAACAACACGGGCTACACCCACAGCACTATTTGGGTGAACGGACCCATTTATTGCCTTAGACGGGACGTTATTCTGCTACAATACCGTATTCTATAATTTGAAATATCGTACCGTTTCCCTATTCGTGTTTAAATTGAGTCTGTTAATGTCACCGCCCACCATTTCAACTCCGTTTATGTTACAGCTTTGACGATAAAGTTCGAGAATAATGTTATTTGAATCTTGATTTAAGATTTAGTTAACTATTATTAGGAAATCGTTGTTTAAGTTTGGTTTTATTATTTGTACAGAGATTTGCTTTTAGTTTTTGTGAGAATCAGTGCTCGCTTCCTTGAAAACACATGCAGTAATGTTTCTTGGTGTAAAAAAGGACAAGTTGGGTGCAGAATGTGACCGTCGATGATGCATGTTGTGCCGAAGGGACTCGGTTTATTTCGGGAGCTCGTAAAATCGATTATCCGTCCGATCTGTGCGCTCGACACTCGGGCGCGGCGGCGCGGGCGCATGGCTGCGTCTGCACAGAAACAGGATGCACTATTTCTGCTTCTGACAGAGATATGTGTACGATATTAATTCGATTTGAATGTATTATGAGCCTATTTGTTAGGATAAGTAGCCGTGGTTTTAAACAAGGGCTATATTTAGCTAGATAAATGCGTGGTGCCGTTATTGAATGGTGCGCTGTAAGAAAATAGATAGTAGAGTTAGCTATGGTACTGTAATTATTTTAATTAAATGTTAGAATATTTGGTTGAATGCATCTATCCGAGATGATGGACTATTTCTAATAGTTAGATTGTTAGAAGAATGAACTGTTTAGACTCTAGCATGAGATTAGAATGCAGGTATGTTAATCGCACATATCTCAGTGTTTTTATATTTTTACTTAACTTAACTTGCTTATTTTGTAAGAACTCTACTTTAGAACGCCATTTTTGGTACTAAAAATATCAGACAAGTTTTAAAACTGTAAAGATACTAATTAATCTACCTCGCTAGCTAAATGCGGTTTAACACAGCACCCAAATCATCAGAAACAGATTGCAAGTTGGCAAGTTGCACCCTATTTTTGGTCCTAGCAGTTTTTAGAAAAGGTGGCCTTAAATCCCGTTATAACATTTAGGAATTTAGTGTACGTTACTAAGCTGTAAGCAAACAAGTGAACCTTTGAACTTACCTAACTGCCCAAAATGGCGAACGAGCTCGCAGCAGGTGGCTAAATATGGACTCAAGAGTTGAACGCTCCACCCTAACCGTCTAATTTACCAAGACCTACCTCCGAGCACACCCGGGTGTCAGTGCTCTGAGATTAATGACCTCCCGCAGGTCTAATTACACTGGTCGTGTTATGACGTAGAATGGATATTCGATCAGCGTTGAGATCACATATGATTGATGTATTTCGAAAGTAAAATAAATGATGGTACACTTAGCGCAACTTGATGGGAATTCAAATAAGGGAATTATGTGCATAAGCCTTTCTTTAAATGACTTTAAACCTTAAGTTTTAGGTGTTAAGGTACAATTTTGGTTGTGTGAAAATGAGCAGACATATTGTTAACGTTGCCAAATGAATTAAATGCACAATTTATTCCCCTGTCAGGTAGATATTGGTAAGGTTGTAACGCTTGTTATTTAAGGTAATTAGCTCAATTAATAAGGTGTAGTTTATTTCACGCGTTTATATTGTAATGAGCTTTTGGTCGTAAAGATTCTTGCTTACATTCGATTTGAATGATAAATGGTTGGCAAATTATACAATTTCTTGGAGTGACAAATACTCTTCTTTAGGGAACATTCACGCGAATGAAACTACTAGAAATGCTAGTATAGTACACTAATGAAAAATATAAGAAGCTATTGTCAATGCTTGTTAAAAAGATAATTGTGGATGTACTTCCTCGTATTATTAACTTTCCTAAAATAGAAGTGATAAAGTTAAATTAACATGCAAACGACTTAAAACAAGTAACAGCTGTTATAACTCATTTCCTTTCAAGCAATCGTTGATCTTATAAATATTGATTGATTGGTCGCCAGCAAACATGGCGTCAAACCAGTCAAGACTCTTGTTGCAGACATGTCTTTTATGGCTATTGAATAATTAAGTTTGTTTTACGATGGCAAATTACAGGCACGCCCCATACAACGGGAGCTTAATTTGTAATTTCTTGTTAACACATAATGAGAGGTCTTGTTCTAGTACCTATGGCGAAATGATCTTTTTTTTTTAATGGCAGATGAAACGCCCGTTGCTTCAAATTATTGGTGGCCACTCTTAAGGGCCGTTAATGTTCAGTGCTGCAAATGTTTCTTCCTGATTTTTGCAGTTGATTTAATTTTTGTATTTATGCGTTTAAGTATTTTTTTGTCTTTCATTGATAGGGAAATTTCATTTCTTTTTTTCTTTTTGGTTTTAAGTAATACCTAATGTCAACCCAACAATACGATTTTTACAGTTTTAAGTCAAATGTTTCCTGGTATTCTCTATGAATATTTATTGAGTACCTACTCAAATAATTATTAAGAAATACCACATATGAAGATCTTATGTTAGATGCTCAGATGGCATTAGGTTAATTTAGTATGTAGAGACGTGCGAAAATCTTTCAAAAGCTATCTTCTTAAGCAAAAACGTCGGATGCCAGCATTCCACGTGGTAGAGCTCCAATTACGGTATTTTCTCACAAAAGCTGCTACATATTATTAGTTTCCCAGTCTCTGACAGCGTAGTATTTACATAATGGTGCGCTGGGCGGTTAACGAAACGTTCCCTACGCATACAAACAGCTTGTATTTACATTTTCTTTGGTTTACCGAACGAAGGTGATTGGCGACAGCGCTGGAAAGAATAATAAGTGTGCTCATTACTCGTACCGTTTTTTAACCTTTGCCTTTAAGGGAACAACCAAAAATGTTGATGTGGAACTGCTAATTGCCTGACAACTCAGCAGAGATTCTTGGCATACAGGTTTATCTATATTGTGTCTAGGTTCCTCTAGATTGTACCTTATAGGAAAACACTCTGATAACCTAACCTAGATAAATCGTTCATGACAAGGCTTTGAAATAGCTATAAAGTAGCTTTTCCAAAATAAAGTAGCTATTTCAGACAGGCCAATGTTACCTTTACAAGCCTACATTTCAAAATTCAAGCTTCTAAATTCTGAATTTTGTTTACCTCTGCTAATCGCTAATCTTGCATACAAGCCTCTCTTCTAAGTTGTTGAACTACAGTATCTGAATAAGAATATATGGCACATATTTACAGACAAACGTTGACCATTTTTCAAGATAGTCAGTAGTGTTAATAGTAGAGATACCTTATTTAGGTACCATTATTTGTAGGTAGACGTAAAAAATCCCATTTAGATAGAAGATTTTTTTTTATTAAAAAGTAATTTCTAAGGAAGGTATTGAGTATAAAGTTGTCATTAAGTCAATCTACTTTCCCTTCCTAGCCCGTAATTTACAACAGGTCATTAAAATTTATATCAGGCTGCAAGTCAGCTACTTGTCCAGTGTATTTCATTAACCAGCCTTCAGGCTTATAATTAAACTGGAGATTGATAGTGCGTTGACTCAATCTTGTCTAGAAGTCAGTTTGCTAAAGAGGTTAAGCTTTATTTTAAAATATATTTACTAAGAGCTACAGTTTTTGAGCTGTAATCCATAAGACGGGCAGAGGGTGAGGTAATGCTAGAATCGAATAAAAACTTATACGTACCGTAAAACGGGGTGAATAGAAACAATTTTCAACTTTGTCCTAAAAATTTGTAGCGAATAACTTGTTATTTTTATTGTCAGGTTGTTTTATATCATGTCCGGCGCCGCGGCGCCATGAAGAAAGAGTTAAAACCATATTTGTCCAAAAATATGCATAGTTTTACGATATTTCATTAAAAAAATGGTCAATTTCTATTCACCCAGCGATAGGGGTGAATCGAAACGACCAAAGGGGTGAATGGAAAAATTGTGTTTTAAAACGTTTTTTCAGTTAACAATATTGTATCTTTATAGATAAATATACACCTAAAGAGATAAACACTCCAAACAACTCATTAGAAAAGAAATTCCATTTTAAATCCAAAATTTTGAAAAAAATGTATGGACCATTAAGGCATTCGAGGACGGTTGACTTTGAAGCAATTTTTTGGGTATAAATATCAATTTAAACATTTAAACAATTATGACACCGCAGAGAAGTAATATCGACGTGTAATCATTTCAAATTTGAACAAAATTCTTAAACGAGGAGTACTCAAACATTGGGCTTGAAAACTTTCCTGATTTTTTTTCTATTCACCCCGCGAATTCTATTCACCCCGTTTTACGGTACTTATACATCGTCAATATCAATTTGGCAGAAAGAAGGAAATTATGAAAAGTTTTATAGGACTTATGTTTGGGTGTGCTTTCCAGCAATATACGAATGTTTGATCGTATATATACGATTATTCATTTATGAATTACCCCGGCAAAGT
Organism: Anticarsia gemmatalis; assembly: GCF_050436995.1. Lineage (NCBI taxonomy): Eukaryota > Metazoa > Arthropoda > Insecta > Lepidoptera > Erebidae > Anticarsia > Anticarsia gemmatalis. The sequence continues at coordinate 8,976,377 of NC_134760.1, forward strand.
GAGAAAAGATTGTCTATCAAGTAGGTACGGTTGCTACAAATAAATTGGAGTCACAAAAACACATCAAAAAGTGATTTCACCATCATCCAAAGCGTAATCGCATCAATGCTTCATAACTGTCAAACATCCAGAAAATTATAGATCAAATAAATACGTTCGCGGCGTAATTTTCCAAAATAGAAATCCATAAAAATCTGGGTGATCTTAACATGTTTTAAAACTTTCTGTTGTAAATATTGCTTTCAAATGTCAACTAATTCAAGTTGCGACGTTATTTTGATAACTAATTAATTACTTTTAGTTCAAACGAGTCGCCAAAACGTTGACAAATTAAGTCGTTGACAGCAGGATATCCGCTGTTAATCAACCATCAAGGAAACTGTATTTATTAACGAATGACTGAATTAGACAAAACATTAGATTTAAATTAATTGGAGATAAAACAGATAAGATAAATGTAAGTGATAATATTGATTTAAGACACTCTTAAAATTCTGGAAGGTTTCGAGTCCAGAGCAATTATTATTGAGTTTCTTTTTCCGGAATAAAAAAAAATATTCGTGCGTAAAGGCGACGTCAGTGCAATATGAAAATGGCTATCGGCATATTCTACACGGAAATATAAAGTTAAATAGGAAGGCCCAGTTTTCATTTTTAACAAGTGACATGTACCTTAGAGATACTGATCTTGGAGCACAATGTAAAATAAAAGTACAACAATCATAACAAATCTATCTATAAATCAAAACACTTAACATATCTAACCGCCAAACACTAATTCCCGAAATAACATTTGAAAAGCAATTTGGTTTCCAATCAACGACGGTCACAGCACTCCGTCTGTTCGTAAATTCGTCTATAATAACATGATTTAAGCTTTTAACGTCCCGAATTGAATGACAGACGTTTCTGTACATGACTTGGCTAGTTTTATTGTGGACTGACGGAGATGTTCAAAGAGATTTTTAATGGTGCATACGCGTCTCGTTGGTATTACAGCATAGTAAAGCCGATTACGAGTGGGCAGTTAGTACTCTATAACGTGTAGTGATGTGAAAAAGGTAAACGGGTAAGTTTCCTTCTTAGTGTTTACTACAGACGACGTATTGCAACTAGATTAATGCCTGCTGTTACCATTTAAGGGTAGATAAAAACTTAAGAGGTAAATGGCAAAGTAGTAATTAAGCGTTGACTGTCAAAACACACTTTCCACAGACTTTATATAGTTATTTTACTATCTTAGAGGCTGCAAGACAGATTCCATATAGTCTTTCTCAATATAAAATTACAGCACTACTTTTAAAACATGCTTTCTATTTTTTATTCGGATTGTTCTTTCAAATGCATTGAAATTCGTATGTTAAAGTTTGTTTAGCGCTAACATTAGCATTTGTTTTATTACTGTCCTTATATAATAATAAATGTCATATAACATTAATTTATGATGCGCCAACGTCACCTAGTAATACATCACGTATGATACTATAATTCATCACAGTAATCGGGCATCGTTAATAACTTGGCAAGAGCCGCCTCATTTCAGACGCTCTAGTTATTTTGTACATCATGATCGATTAGGAGCATGATGCTGATGAAACTGGGCTACTAAGATATTATTAGTATCCTTTGCTAAGACAGGAATATAGACTGCAATGTGGGAGCTTGTACAGCTACAGATGAAAATATGTTGCTTATTACATGCAAAAAGTATCGGAGAGTTTCTTAGCAGAGTTTCTTGCTACGAAAGAACACTTTATGAAAATACTGAGTATTCATACTGAGTATTTTTAAAACTTGTGGTATATTCAATAATTGGAATTCAGATTGTCTTATCACTATAGTTAGATCAAAACAAATATCGAATGAGATTCTTAGACTATTTAATTTTCTAGAAAATTCGGTCCCAAGTAATACAATTTGGAAACCAGAATCCCTAATCGAATACAGATTGAGATTTTTTTCCGTATCAACGTTACAACATCATACATTTCTCATGTTTATCTTGCTTTAAAAATATCCCTAAATTATCCCTTCTTTAGTAAGTATTACTAAACACCTATATTATCGTATGTCACTCAACTCCTACATTAATATTCGATCAGGCGCAGGCGTAGCTTCCACGCGGCTTCGACGTCCGACCGAATTGTTTTTCGCCACGGTGATTAATTCAAGTGATCGGTCTGTCGACACGATGTAATCTACTAAATTGTTATAATAGCTCTTGTATCTAACAGTTTGACTGTACCGTGTACTGATTGTGTTCTGTTGAATGTTTTGAACTTGTTTTGGTTATCTATTTGTATCTAATTAGAGGTCTTTAACGGATGTTTTGTGTATGTAAAAAAGGAATGTTATAAATAAAATAGTTAGTTGTTACGGTATTGAATTGGAGGTTCAGTGATAGGGAGAATCACAACTTTCTTTTGGGGACATTTTAACATTCTTAACAAATACATTGTAGCATGTTAAATGCTATAAAGTAGTCTGCTTGCTGCTTCGAATATTCATTTAAAAATTTAACCATAAGCGCTTTTAAAGAATGGGTTCTAATTTGTGCAAGAGAAGGCCATGTGGAGCTTTAGCTCGTTTTTAAGGCTCAAATTTGATGTAGTAACTAATAAAACTGAATTTTTGGCTTCTCCTTTTCCAATTATTTCAGAAATAATCCTCAAAACGAACGTAGTTTCGCGTTAAACTCAACACAAGTATTCGAGTTATAAAATCGGCCATAATACTTATGTGAAATCGATACAGATGCACTCGCACCAAGCTGCGTAGGTATCGATTGAAGGCACAACGAGGCAATCGTTCGAGTCGTTTTCCACTGAAATACCACATGTTTTTTTCTCTTATTTTTGTCCGGCACCGGCGCAGGAGCGTTGCCTCCGCTATAATAAACAAGTACGGTAATATAACCATGGGTTATGTTTGTTTTTCAGGATATTTGAATTGTTTAGTTAAGATCTTGTTATAGAATTTCGTATTGAACTTAACACAAACTTTGGGTTTACTAAAATGGGGTAGGTATTCTAATTTTGTTAGGATTTTTTAATGGAATACAAGCCATATGTTCAAAGCAATTAACAATAATAAACAGCTAAAATTTCGAAAATTACTGGTGAAATATTACGAAATAACATCCTTATTCTCAATAAACCTCGTGACGCACTGCAATACCTTTTTAATAAACAATTCATTTAAACTACAGCCGTAAACCAAACCATATATAACACAAAATCACACGTGAAGCATACGATAAAGTCAGCTGACTTTACGTACGAAACAAATTAAACTAAAGAATTTAAATGGATTGCAACCGTCCGGAACTCAGATAAACGTGTAAGGTGTTTTCTTCACTCGATTATCCTGAATACCGTGACGGGATGGAGACAGTACGCGAGCGAGAGCACCGTGCGAAAGAGACAGATATACACGCAGGTTGCAGGTGTGAACGGGACACGCGCGGAACATGCCTCGCAAGCCTCCAGCGCTGGCTGTCAAAGTTTCATGTTTTGATGCCAAACTGTCAATGTTTGTGAATTGAATTTCGGGTTTTGTAATCGTTGTAAATTATACTTGAATGAAGTGTGTAGTTGGAATGCTTTATCATTAACTTCAGTAAATTTTTTTATAAACGAAAGTAGCTAAATGTATTCCTTAGCATCATAATACCAAGAATATCTAGGATTTGTCAAAAGACAATTTCGAGGTGAGAATTTTTTGATACAAACATAATTATAAATAAACAAAAACTTTGACAACCATAGAGAGGCTCGTGCTTTTCCATCGCTTCTCGTTAAGAGCTTTTAACGAGCCGACCTTGCCGTAACGATTAGAGCGAGAGAGCAATACCCACGCGAACCCAACCACGTGTGCTAGACAAGGACGGAAGTCCGGACCGGTAACAATAAGCTTACTAACAAGCCGGAGCCACTCACTGAAAAATGTCGTAACCACCATAATTACACATTGAATTATGCAACCTATTTTTATTTAGTTAAGGTGTGATTTTAAATAAACAAACATTGGTAGTTGTTAGATAGTTACCGAGGCGGCTCGTCTGACTAACGAGAATGACTCAGGCGCAGGTTTTTTGTCGTTTTTCCGATATAAGCCTTTCAGTCAAACAGGAGAGTTTAAATTAGATTGGTGCGGTGCCTCGGTATGGGGTTTTCTTATAAATGCCTTTTTGAAATTTATTTAAATTGGTTTTTCGTTGCGCTGAGCTAATCGTAGCTATAAAGTATAACGTGTTTTTATGAGATGCTATCGTTTCATAATAATTATTAGCTACGTAGTGGACATGTTGTTATACACATAATACTAATCATGGTTTTTTGTGGTTCTACATTAGACAGACTTAGAGAATACCGAACTCATTAAATTTTGACCGTGGGACGAGGATTATTATATGAAGCAAAGATACTGCTTTGTATAACTAAGTTTGACAGGTTCAACACAAATTTGATAAAAACGTAATTTAATAAAATGATTGCCTACAAATTAGTATCAAAGTAGTTTGCACAACAAAGTTACAGACGAAAATATTTCAACTTCACGCAAAAAAAAATTCTCCGTACAAAAGACATCAACGCACTTAAGGTTGAATCGTATTCGCAACCTTCACGGAAGGTAGTTCGTCAAACACATAAAACGAATCAAATTAAAATTCATGACCATAAATTAACACGGTAAACAGTTTTATGTTTTAAGGAACCATAAAGAACCTTTAATTAGTCTTAAAAATGTCTAGCAAAAACTAGCAGCGTTTTGAATAACTTAAAAATCGTGCATTTAAATCACTTGTTACTGGCATAAATTAAGGTTTTAAGCCGCTGTGTGTTATACAGCCGTTTCTAAAGAAATCCCTTTATCAGATTATTTATCAAAGTGATTAAGTCCGCGGCCATGTTGGGAACAACTTACAACAAGCCGTCACTCAAAATATGAAATAGGAACATTTAACGGTGCACTTGAAAGGGTGCCTTGTTTCGGGTTAAGCACTTGAAAGATAAAACAAATAATATTTTAAGTAATTATGATAAGTTATTTTTGTTTTGAGAGCTAAAGATACGCTTTTAAAGATCACTTGAAGAATGTAGAGGCTATCAAACTTGTAACAACGACAACTATTATATTATACTACTTTACGTTTCCCGCTTTATTTCTCTCACATTCTTAAGTACGCCTGTTATGCCAGAAGGTGTAGGCAGAGTTGTACGAAATACACCCACGTTTCGCCATTAACAATGATAGTCCCACGTAGTGGGCTGCCTAATCCCAAACATCGGGTACGTTACTTCGAGCTACTATTGCAAATTATTTTAATATAAATTAGAAAATACCTTTCCCTACCCAACACACCAATGAGGTTCTGAAGTTATGTGTGTTTTAGGAATAGTTAAGTATCACTTGTTTCAATGGTGAAGAAAAACATCGTGATGCAACCTTACTCCTTCCCCATTTCTGAAAGGAGACCAAAGACTAGCAGTGGAACAATAATGGGTTTAATATATATTAAACCTTATATTATTGAGATAATAATCTTCTATTATTATTACTACATCGACAGATGCTTTGACAAGGAGCCGACATTTGCACATACTTGTCTCCAACGCCCGAGGGCTTCATTTTTATTAATATAAAAATAATTATATAATAATAACCTGCCATATTTATATTATAAAAGTATAAGTGTACAGCAAAGGAATATTTATCACGCAATCGCCAATAAATGCACTATAATATTGGTTATCTATTTTTGTAATTATAAGTTAAAGTGGGGTTATAATGGTGTTTAATAAACTGGAAAATTACTTATAAAACATGTAGCCTAGCCAACGACGTAAGACATGTTCAGTAAATAGAATCTTGCTTTATTTATAAACGTTTTTGAATTTGGAGACATCATTCATCTGCAAGCCTATGTAGCTAACGTTACCTATTTACTACAGTTCCTTACTTTGGATTTACATTTAATAATTAATTAACTAAGTTGTTGAGCTAGTTACATCGAAATTACTTTACATACTGCTTTATGAACACAATTTTCGGGTGACAGAAGCACGATTACAAAATTTTTGTTACAAGAGAGAGACTAAAAGCAGCTACACTGGTTCATATTCCTAAGTAAGACCGAGACAAAAATCTTGAATGATCGTAAGGATGCTGAATGGTAGAACGTAAGCGCTGTTTTAACATTCAGGTAGTCGGTCGGGTCTTAAATTGCTAAAAGTTTGCACACACCGCTGTCAAAAATTGAAATCATCGATCAATCATCTGTCTTATTAACGAAAGAAAAACATAAAATGAGTTTCTTATTATATATTTATTAAAATTTATTCTCTATATTAAAAAGTCCTTTTAAGTGCCTGTGTCTTAAGCTTTGTTTTAAAAGTTGTTATTCTAGAAACTTCTTTGACGGTTATCGCAGGTTGCTTTATTGAAATCGAAATATTCAAATCACGCGTGGCATATCTATGCAGAGTGACTTTCTCAACGCATTAAACGTAAAAGAAACAGTTAACATTAAAATAATCTGATAAATATCCCAATTAAAGATAAAAATCTTGGTCATAAATCTAGAAAATAGGGTCCACAAAATGTCGAACTAAAATCGATGTTTTACATCTTTCTAGTACTTAATATAAATAAATACTAGCGAATACTAAGTTGTTTATATGGATGTTTGTTACTCAATCAAGCTAATACGAATTTTGTCAAAATTTGGAACATAGTTGCTTTATAACTTTTGGCTCCTCGAAATATCTGGAAGCTGATAAAGTTTCAAGCAGAGCTACTTAAAAAATAAGTGTCACTTATCTTATACAATAAAAAAATAGGATCTCAAATGTTAAAAAAATGGCCATAACTGTGTACGTATCATGTGATTAATTAAATACGATATAAAAATATAAGTGTTGTATATAAATATTGTAGGTGTACAGTCTCGGGCGCATCGCGTCGTCGATCATGTCCAACTTTATTACAACACGCCTCATTGGCACATACACGAATAACACGGTAAAAAATATAGCCTATAATATGCCGCCTTACGAACCACAGATAATAATTACCTTTATAAATAACGTTTCAGTTATGGGATCATATATTTCTGGGTAATTGTGTGTGTTTTATACCAGTAACTTTAAGATTAAGGGAGTGGAAATATTTTTAACCTGACTCTCCTTGAGATTTCGTTCGCGTGGTTAGATTTTCCGGAGTAAAATATACTGTGTGTTAGTGTAGTTAAAAACTACCCGTGTGCTAATACTTATTAAAATCTATTCAACGGTTTTTGCGTGGCAGTCAGTCTAAACATTCACATTAATTATATTAAGAGGTTAAGAAAAATCATGATTTCTATCCAACGAGGAAGCGATTGATACATTATTTTTATAGTGCAACTTAATTTGATTTTGATCTTGATTACAAATCAAATATTAAACTTAGACGCAATAGATCAAAAAGATTCGACAATATCGACCTTCAAAACCCAATACAACAAGACACACGAAACAAATCTTTGTATTTTTTTTCATTTTGAAATCTAATTATCGGCTTCAAAGGTAGTACAATAGTATCTAGTTAAGAGCGTCAACTAGCAACATTTTAGCGGCCCACACAATGCGTGGATAGTTACCTCTCGGAGTATCGGAGGGCTATGATTAGTACTTTGATGTTGCCGGCGCGGAGATGCAAAATAGAGTTCAAACCAGCCGCCTCTGTTGATTGTTATCGACATATTTTATCACTTGGAAAGTAGGAGGTACTGTGATTATCGACTCCGAGTTTTGGAGGTGTGCTTTTACGTCACACATGCTAAGTGGAGTTTGAGAACTCGTTACGATGTAATGAGCAGTGTGAAAAAAATAATAGATGAAAACTTCGTTGTTGAATAATGAGGTGTTTGGTTGATTTGCTAGGAACGTTACGATGGGTTTCAATCTCTAATTAATGATCAAGGATATCTTTAAACTTCTCCTTGCCAGATTTAGTTCAATAACTTCTGTGTGGAGCTTCTTGTATGAAAGGTTCGGAGGGCGGTGGCGGAGGCGGAAGTATACTAATTTTGGATTTCATAACATTAATGACAAACGTTTGCAACAGAAATAGCGAAATTAATGATTATTATTTAATAAATCGTGCATGCAAAAGCTCTGTACTAAGTTACACGATATTTCCATTTTACTTGATAATAAATAGCCAATGTCGGTCTCCTTTTTCTTACACAATAAAATAAAGGTAACTATAATATACTGGTATATTGCTCTGACTTCTTTCTTAACATGGAGTTGAATAAATAAATAACTTTTACAGCCTTACATTTGATCACAATCACTTGAAATATTCGTAATAAAAGTCACAGTTTCAATTACAATCTTTTAAGTTAGCGCCTCGACATAAATAAAAATATTAATTAACTATACAAGCAATAGTGTGGATAAGACAGTAGTAAAGTTTCGAACCAATAAAATTGTATAATTGCATTCAACGAAGTACTTGGAAGAGGCGTGGGTGGAATAAACTAGTTTACAGGATTAAAAATTTATATAGCCCGACAACTAATTGGAGATGGCATGCATTATTTATTAATTGTTTTACATTACCAATACATTTAGATTATAATGTTATCTATACTAATATTATAAAGCTGAAGAGTTTATTAATTAACAAACTCATAGTGTAGACTTCATCTAATCTACAGTCTTACGACTGGTATAATAGCAGAAATCTTAGACAATTTGTTTATATTCAAAAGAAACATAAAATGTTTATGCGAAAGTTTCTGCCAAGTGCCTGTAGTACTGCAATATTTACACTTTAAATACAAATAATAATATTACAGTAAAGAGAAAAACTACTTGGGTAATTAGAAATCTCTTTTTATGCTTAAGGCTCGTAATAGCTGATTAAAACGGGACCTTTACATGTTTTAAACTGTCTACGTAAATATATTTCTGGAATAAGTGACTTGTTAATGAAAAATTTATGATTGTAAGAAATATAATAGGTACCTTTGGTTTAATCTATAAATCAGGGTGTCGTTATTACAAACAAATCTTCCGAAGTTGAAATTGTTTTGTCTAGTTTTAGGTGATCTCAAAAGGTAAATTCTTGGTATTTTTAAATATATTCAACTATTCAAATTGATACATTTCTGGTTACAAATGTAAAGAACAGTCACTCAAAACTTTTCATCAGCCCGGTTGTATACAATAAACCTGCACAAATACACATAAATAAAGTTTGATTCACGAAAATGTGTCTCAACTGGCAGCCTTACGCATGAACTACGCGAGGCGTTTAAAATTAATAAATCTGACTCGTAAACGGGCAGGCTTCGCATCTACATTCGTCATGCACATCGAGTTTCACGCTCACACGATTTCAGTTTCACACACCATTGTAATAGAACCTCCGCAAGTGAATAGTATTGTCTGAAGGCGAACCCTCCAGCAATGAACACGGATACGGAATAAAATCGTTTCCCTAGATGGAAAGGCAGAAAATTGAATGTTTCAATGCACTTTCAGGCTTGAAAATATATAGCACTAGAGGCCGCCAGCGACTTTGTCCGCGTGGAAAGCCTTCCCGTGTAAATCCAGATCCCTCGGGAACTGGGAGATAAAAAGTAACGGTGTGCGGTAGTGTGTTATTCTGGGTCTTCAGCTACCTATATACCAAATTTCATCGTAATCGGTTCAGTAGTATTTGCGTGAAAGAGTAACAAACATCCATACATATGTGCAAACATACATTCTCACAAACTTTCGCATTTATAATATTAGTAAGATTAATGACTATTCAATAAATAACATCGTATTGAAATAAATGCGTTTGTATCAGAGGTGTTACATCCAAGCAATTTTTATTGTTCCGAATCTACGTACATTTAAAACGGTAAAGGTTATTAAAACCAAAAACACCGAGCTAATCTCGCAGCGCGTTAAGTAAAACGTGTCGATATTTAAAAGTGTAAAATTAAGAGCCCAGATAAAATCCGTTCATTCGATTTGGGCAACTGTATAAAGAGTATAAACCGTGGTGGCGCGGCGTGCGCGGCCGAATCTCGTTATTACAAAGTTTATGGCCCGTTTACGGGTGGTTGCTTTACATACAATCGAGCCTTTTCTTATACTTGCGATGTTAATAAACTGGTTATTGTATCCTTTGTAACAGATGCGTGATGCTGACTATCATTTGATTATGCTTGTAGCCTTATTTGAAATTTAAATACGACCAAACTGAAATGCTAATTTTACAAAAAGTAAAAACAGTTTTTATGTTAGCCAATTAACTGAGTAAAACGAAATATTCTTAAGAAAATAATAATATTTTAAACTGTTAGCGGTAAATAAAACGTGTTTTTAAACACAATGGGCAATTTTGTCTATTATTTTATACCAGGTTTCGCCGCAACAAACAAAGTTTAAGAGAATAGGCAAATTTTGAATTCGTTCCACCAAATTAAAATTACACAGATTTATGACGCTTTTGCGTTTATCCAAAGAAATAACTATTGCTATAAAAACGGCTGTAACTCCGAAAAGTAATATCGTAAGTTACAGTAATAATATTATTTGTGAAGCTTTTACATTTATCTCTTTCTATGTAATGGTGTAGTTTGATGAGTGAGTGGGACGGAGATGGTAGTAAAAGGATAGATAGTGGGTGGACGCAGGTATCCCGTCGAGTAGGCATGTGCATCTGCTTAGCGGGAACAACGAGAACATATCATGGAGTCGCTTTCAGGATAAAAATATTAGACGGAACTTTTCTAAGACTTACTTTCTCCATAACTGTTGTATGTACTACACATATTTATAGTTTTATCTATCAATAAAAGTAATGGAAAAGCATATATGATAAGTATAAAAAAGTCCAAAAGTCGGAATTAATAAAATTGTAGCTGAATAAAGTTTACTCTATGAACTTTCTAAAAATCAAAGCGTTTAATGTTTTAAATGTAAAAGTTAACGCAAAAAGTCGAAATTATGCGCAATTTACGAAACACAAACGTGAGATATTCCACTCTTCGAAACAATAATTGACTTATTAAACTTTTGCACACCATTAAAATTCTACAAACATGGAAACCTGAACAATCAAACACAATTTGTTCCGTCTGTTGATAGATCGCATCAAAATATTAAAACACACACGTATCGTGTAAATATAGCACGTTGGTATTTTTATTTTATCATAAACACGTCTAAATATTCCCCTGTCCGGCCAAACATTCGGCCGCTTTTTGGACGCTCGTTTAAATTACGGCCGGCGGGATTTCTCCTTACGATCAATAAATCAATAAATATATACGGCTAAGCCTGTCCGTCTGTCCGACATTAATGGAAACTGTTGTTTGTTTAGGACGCGCGATCCTTGCTCCAACAGTTTGTTATTAAACGGAAGCTGGAGCTGTATCGACGACTTCCTGCGCGTTCGCTATTTCAGATGTTATGATTTACTAGTTACGACAATGTTAATGTCTTTCTAAATGTAAATCTGTACAATTTGCCGCTGTAAAGCGGAATTTTAATGGCGGACGATGAACTAACGTTTAAACAGTTTCATACGTTCCATGGAATCTTCGACACTCGCAACAACATTTTGTTTTCAACTGAGAGGTCGTAAATGCATTGTAAGATCGTTGGTTTAAGCTCCAGATTTAGCTGTTCAATCAGTCGTATTCCTTCCTTTACAGTTTACATGTTGGGCATGTAACATTCATACGTGTCGGTTCGGAACGTACAATAGCTTTCTTTGACAGCTTCTTGTCAACAGACTGCTAACAAGCACCTGTTATTTTAACAACATTTGTTATCCGGTGTCTGCCAAAAGCTGGTTAACTGAATTTGCAAATAAAGCGTGTTTTTGTTGACTTTTTACAATAACTGTCCAGCGAGGAACAACTACTGTTCAAAAACAGCCGGCAACAATAAATTATGTATTTTTTTCGCCGCCAGTACCGCGGTGCGGACGGAAAAAAAGTCTACCTGCTCTCCCGAACCCACACAATGGGTCCACCATTTATTTGGGCGAACGTCGTAACATTTCACGTTTTCGTATTCGGAAAAAACGAGGACTTGCACACAAAGAAATCCCTGCATTTTCTGAGAACAAACTAAGTTTAGTTTAGAAATATAAATCAGTTAACGAGACAATCGAAGGTTGCAGAAATAAAAGGAGACATAAAACTTTATAGTGAGGCTTTGTCTAACGGAAAGTAGGAACTGTAAAGTATCGAGTTGGTGATAATGTTTGTGTCGGAGGTATCTAAAAGAGTAATTAACATTGATGGAGTAAGTCGGTGTCGAGGCGTAAGTTTCGGGTGTTGTGTTCACAAGTAGAATGAGCCGTGAAAGCTTTTAAGACGTACAAGACAACGTGAGCGCGGCCGGTCTTGTTTGGGAGAGCAGGCGCTAAACAGCGCGTACGCATCCGCTGCTGTCACCACAGTTTATGGACAATTGAGGAATTGTGGGTAAAACAGACCACAATATTGATATTCTCTAGAAACACAAATACTTATTATATAAGTAGAAACAATTAAAAAAAAACATGACCATACTGAATCTAGAAAAAGAAGCTGTTGTGAATAGATTCACTGTAACCATAATATTGATGTGACCAATTTGAATGACTAATCTCTACGAATCAACTAAATCAGAAGTTGTAACCTCTGACCAAACGAATTTGCTTTTCTCACAACATAAACGTTTTTAATTGTAAAAATAATTATCAACAAAACCGTGGACAATAAAGTACGTAAACTTTCTATTAACTCTTGCAAGCGAAAATAGAAAACAAGAAAGCACTTCAAATACAGAGAAATAATACATTGTTTTAAAACAAACTTAGTTACTTGCATTACGAGTAATACGAGGAAAGCTTTGGTCACACTACAACGTCATCACATTTCCGCTGCGCAAGCACTGATGTTGTTCATGTTAAGAGCTGTGTTGAGTCAGCGACCACCACGTCGCAGCTCCCGTGACCAGATAATGCACAAACAATAGCTAAGACATTATGTAAATAATACACGAACAGAACCAAGTGCATCAACTTACAATCTCTCCTCAGGCATAATGCATAGTACATTCAGTTGCTATCGATAATAAGCTTATTACCATAACCGACTATATGAATTATCAGCAATTTTAAAATTCCACTCGAGTGGCCAGTTTCCTCGAGGCGGACAGGTAGACAGATAATCGGCCTTAATTACACGGCAATCCATCATCGAAAACCAACAAACAAGGTAGGCTACAGCAACGACGGCCCACCCACTGCACCTCACCCGAGTGACCTTTACTGTACAACAGTCCTTAAAAACATAAGCGTGTGCTTGGGAACGCGTCCTAACCATCCCGTACTTACTCGGTTACTGAACGCTCGGCCTCTTGGCGAGTTTCGCAGGGTATTTTTAAAAGAAAAATATAATTTAACCAAGATCAACCAGCTAATAAAGCTCAAATGATTCAGACCTATTTAACGTTCCTTGAAGTTTGAACATAAAACAACAAAGTAGTCATTCACAGAAGCAAGTTCTTAATGAAACCGATCTCGAAGTGTGCCGATTTCGTCACAATTTTCATGAATTCTGAAATAGCAGCTTTATATTTAGTTCTCCAGTAACACCCACATACGTATAAAGTGATGTAAAAATAGAGAGTGACAGTCATTCATGTTCGTGTTCGTAAGTGAGGGTGAACAATGGGCGACGATATGATCATGGTGTCGTGCCTCGGACTTAAGACCAGTTCCCCTCATATCTAAGCCGTGAATCGCAGCTAACAAGCTCGCTTGGTGCACTCGCCCAGATAACAAAATATTCTTGTAAAATAACTTATGCCTTACGAGACTGTCTGTACAAACATTCTGCTGAAGATAAAAAATACCCAACATCAACATAAGTAATTTGTCTAATCTCACATGTAGTTAAGATACGCAGAAATCGTACATTTGCGTAATGCTTTTAGGAATCTTGAAATATCACTCGCACGGGCCATTTAACCTCAACGCTCAACAGCTCCGATCATCAATCGTTTCTAAAAGCTATCATCCACCTCATACAATAAACATGAGATTATCGATGCATGAGGCAATAAAGAAGATAATTGGAGTAATAAGAATTATCGTTAGAAAGAAATTGGTCTACGTAACCAATATACTTTTTAGTTTTTTGATCGACGTAGCTCTTCTCACAATTCCGGGTATACTATTTGTATCCAACAAAGCGTGTTCCAATAATGAGGATCGCTCGATACGATCTCGGCTGGGCTGCGCCCGCGCCGATTACCGCGCCAGATATGCAGAATCCTCGTTGCTCGGCTCCTTTGTAATCTCGCCAGGGTAAACACCGCATTGTGCTCCAACGAGCCATCTCGCCGCTCGCTTATTGTTTTTCTAGTAACCGATCCACTTCACCAAGAAATAATACAAATTTCCCGAACGAACGTCTTAATAAACCATTTCGCATTGGAATTCGGAACCATCAAAGAGACTATAATAGAATTTATAGCCCGCCTATAAAAAGACAAGCGACTTCTCAAAAATGCTTTTTACTACCACACTTTTTAATGGTTTTATTGCTCGAACGGTCCTAGTTAGGCTTTGATTATATCACTGCTTCTCGTATTAATTCCTGCTTCAATCTGCAAATTACAGCAAATTGTTACTTTTAAAACAAAAACAACTGTCGGATCCATCTCGTCATTCCATAATGTTGCTGTGCCAGGTTGGTAGGTTGTTAAAAATGAAAATTATTCTGCCAGCGCAAACTACGGTGATTACATATCAGGCGGGCCGAAGCCCGAGGGAAGCGCGTCTCTCTCGCTTATTGCCAGATGATTGAAGACCCCGCCGCCTACGACGCAGTCCTTTCTGGAGCGTGAGCGAGACGGCACGCTATCCTGCCGTGAGCGGGAACAGGATGGCGACAGCTCAGCATCTGATTAGCATCCCAATTACGGTGCGGGCGCGCAGTGGGATCGAATCTTCGTCCGTAGTGTTGTGCTACAACACTTTTCTTTACAATATTTATCGAAGTCTTATTGACTTTTTTAAAATTACAAATTGGTATTGAGGCACGTTGATTAACTGAAATGATTGGATTGATAGTTTTCGATGTAACTTATTACTCACATGTTATGTCTAACCACAAATACTATTAATAATAGACTTAATACATAACAATATTTACAATACATTGTTACCTAGCCGCGCTGTCGAATGTCAATGTTATCTCTAACAACAATCACGGCTGGGTTATTGATCGATAATAAACGTAATAACGAGTGGCAACCCTATTAACGAGAATGGCGGCTGAGAGCGGGCGGGGCGCGCTCGTGTTGAGATTACATCGCCGAGCCAAGGAAATTTTAAATAAACAAGAAATTATGAACCGACCCCAAGATTATACACCTCCGTATTGAACAGACTGTAACTAGAGAAAATTACGACAGCACCAATTATTTGTGACTGAGCACTCGAACAAGTATACTTTAAGAAATTGCGGATATTCGCCTAATTGTTGAAAATCGCGCGGTTAATTTCCATCGAGAGCTTTGACTTTCTATTCCGCCACAAACATTACCTATTAAGGGGCAGCGGTATGTAATTAGGCAGTGCAATTGCAGCGATACAATGGTTGGAAAGCGACACGGACCGACAATGTAAAACCTAATATCAATTCAGTTATGACTTGTGAAACAACAGTTGGAACGCGTCTAATGTTTATAGTCATGTCCGCAGTATTTCGCGTTTAAATGAAAA
The DNA here is from genome assembly GCF_050436995.1 of Anticarsia gemmatalis. NCBI lineage: Eukaryota > Metazoa > Arthropoda > Insecta > Lepidoptera > Erebidae > Anticarsia > Anticarsia gemmatalis. The sequence goes on from NC_134760.1 coordinate 8,992,157, forward strand.
TGAAATTACTGTTATTTAAAGAACAGAAATTCTACAAGAGCTTAAAGCACTAAACAAAAGCTTTTATGTTTAAAGCCGTGTCCACAAAGCAAGCGCACTCATGAATACTTTGGACTCGGTTGCTTGTGAAGGGCCTGAGGAAATGACTACAGTTTGCAAGTAATTACGAGTACAATGTTGAGAAACATGGATATAAGTTAAACAACAATACCAAACATAAAGTTACTAATAAAATTTCACGGGAGAGAAATACGTAAAGTCGAAAATGTTAAATCAACTGTAAACGGTTGGACATAGAGACACTTGTACGGCGGGAGAAGATTTCAAGTAGGCGAGTGGATGTGAACAAATCATAACGGAGCGTCGCAACACGTCCGTAAGCATTCACTGGTCTCTTGGCGCATGAATACAAAACCAATTTGACGTTTCTCATTACGCTGCGACCACAATATGCGTTGGACTAACTAGTTCCGCGCTGAGCGATCTGTTATTATGTTAATGGGGCTAGTTTAGAGGCTGTGAGGCTCGATGCCAGTGCCTCCGCACACGTACGCTGTAAACAATTAAACCGGCTCCTTTCATGTGTCAATAAAACGCGATAACTGCTTGTAATTGATGGTATAACCAGCATTGTGACTGGTTACGCACATTGTTACTGCTCAACAGTCATCGACTCGATTGCGCGTCGGTAATTACGACTAGGTCGCATTTGCATTGTGATACTAGGTCATTGAGTTTGTACTGCGAAGGGTGGTTCATTGCTCGAGCTCAGTTTAGTATAATAAAGGAAGCGAAAGTTACTCAAGTCAATGGCGTCAATTCCGTAATACTAAAGACTGAGTGTAATGTCTCCCATTTACATAAACCATCTTTTCCATTTGAATCAGATAAAAACAATATTCATGTAGACCGTAAGCATCCATACAATAAAGCGATTTCACAACTTTTCATAATTTTCGGTTTTTATTATAAGATTTTATGAAATTCCCAATTAATTATCTGTGTATTTTAATCTCAACCATAAATTAATTATTTTGGATTAACATTTAAATAAGTATACTTAGACTTTAATCCTTGCAAAAATGATTATCAACTGTCAAAATTTATCAAATATTTTCCAAATACAACTTAAGCATAATTTATTGAAGTTTCAATGCCGCGAGTCATAACGAATGGATCTATAATTTTCGCATTAACGATATTAATAACACATATTATAAGTTTAAATGATTGATTGTAATTTCCATGGTAATTAACGATGATATTTTTACAACTTCAATATCTTTGTATCTTATCGAATGATGTTATTTATCTCTGCTAGAGCTGGGCTACTTGTTTTTATCCAGTCACAGTATTTAACAAGAATTATGCGCATCCGGGAAAAGACTGATAATTCTTACTAAAACGTAGTAAAGAATCCTTGCCATCTAGTGTTATTTTAAACAAAAGAAGAATTTGTCATTGTTATCGTGTGGTGCTTAAGCCGAGATTTAGATATATTTAAGCCTAGTTTATGAAATCTTTTTGGTGGACCGTTCACGCGACAGTTTCTTAAACATTTTATAACATGACTCAGCCAGCTATTGTAATAAAATATTCTAAAAAGACTTTATTCGACCTGCAATGTATCTAATTAACCCGGAACCTTAGATCTGTCGCGTCGGCGACTGTACCAAGTATCAATATTTTCTAACAAAAATATGTCCAGGATTTACATAAAACAGATTCAAAGAACACCGCCGTCGTATAAATCAACGGGGAATTATCATAACGAGTCAGTTTTGTAACGAAACTCTGGCTTTCTAAGAAATTAATAATGTGTGCCATAAAGTGTGATTTACAACTTTACGGCCCCATGTCCTCCTTGTATCTGTGTATGACGACATCTCGCATATTGATAAACCTCCTTAAGTAACGTTTCTTGTAGTAGTCTAATCTAACGGAATCAGGAATAATTTTGCATGATAGATTATTGTAATGAGGTCAATTTAATATCGTGTTTTAGTACCCAGTCTGGGTATTAAAGTAGCCCCCGAGATTATGTTTAATAGAGGGTTTATGGAATAATGGTTTAGGGACTGGAAGAAATAGTTTAGTTTTAAGGCATCGTCGTAAGTTCAAAAAAATACGATTTTATCTACGAAGTCGTTAATCTTGCACGTGTAATTTTAAAAAAATACGTCTATAGTTCACACTTTCGCCTGCTTTTCTGGACTCATATATGAACATATGTGCATTAGACTTTGCTGTGGAGTGTAGGCCAATGCACGTTATGACAGTCGGTACTTGTCAATGAATGAGGCATCAACCTTTCCGGGACTTATATGTCCGTAACTTGAGCGATTCAAAGTTTAATCACCCCTATAAACATGTTGCAATTCCACTACGTATAAATTACCTTTTAATAATGCAATTAATTGCTGAATTTAAATGTTGATGAATAGGCTGTATATTTTAATGCCTAAGCTGCATGATTCTGTAAAATACTTTATCTGCTGAAACGGTAAAATTAATTATTTCATTCACAATATTTTTGTTAAGTTGTAATAAGTTGCTGTTACAATGCATTTTTGAGACCTTCCACAATCCTCATGATAATGCAATGTATGAATAAGCACAATTATCATGTTTGTAGTTTAGTAATAGCCTTCATGTAGAAAACGGTTTACAATCAAATTACCAGTGATATGCTGTTTTAGTTTGGTAGTCCGCGCATGTCATTTACCTCATTAAATTCTAATATTTTCATCGTATTTCGCAAAACACAGCATTAAGATTTATTTATTTAAAGTATTGAAGATTTTAAATCACGGTCTCAGTGCAATGAACTCTGAAAGAAATACATTCAAAAGCTAACACATTTCAAGAGCAGAAGAATTACGTGCTTTTATGGCCATGTCTCCTTTTTACATTTCTAAACTTTAACTCCGTTACGCCACCATTATGAAAAAGTTAATTACCGTCGTGTTTGGATGCATATCCTGGAAGGCGTCAATCTAATCAGGAGTTCGGTCCAATATAAAGTTTCTTTCCAATCAAATAGTTCTGCTAGTCGATCAGAAACATGTTTAGCCCCCCGGCAATATGTTCAAGCACGCACTTAATAACCCTTCACTGACTATTATAGGAATCAAAGCCCACATGGTCAACGGTACTTGAATGTCAACTCTTTTAAATGTCAAACAGTCTCTTAATTAAATTAAGACCATTGGTATTTTAATCATCTACAAATTGTGTATACTCGTAATTGGAAAACATTAAAAACTTTGAAATAAAAACGGTATCCATAATTCATTTTAATTTCCTCGTTTGTCTATAATGTCAAGTTACACCATCGTAAGCGACAGGAATTGTAGCAATTAAAAACCGAAGATCGATAAAACAAGATGCCTATTTAAATGTTCAGTACAAGTACGGAACATTACACACAATTTAAATAATAAAATATCTGACGTTCATATTACCAATTAGAGAACTATTCAGAGAATCAGGTTTTACTTTCTTAAACGTGTTATGATTTCGAAAAATGTCTTCATTAGCGCATTGGTTTCGCGAGCAAGAACAAAACGCATTTCTGGAATGGCGGGAATATGTTCGCCAGTCGGTATTTCTTTTTTAATTGTTAAATCTAAAGTGGGAAGCTTTTTTTCTTTCTTAACAAATCTAAGGCGAAATATTTGTAAGTGCTTAGTATTTCAAGTGTCCGTAGCTTTTAGTTTTTTACTGTAAATGGTCAGAGGATGGTTGTTAGCAAGTTGCGAGCAAAAAGCTAGCTGCAAATAATGCTGAGCGCAAGAAGCAGTATCGCCAATATTTCTCAGATACCAATGATTGGATCGCGGCTCTGTATGGGTAGTTAAACCAATATTTATGTAGAAATGCAAGTCGGCAAGTTTTTGCCGCACAACCATGTCGCTTCAGATTTACAAGATTTTTCTTCCCGGCGTATTGGGACGTAGTGTTTGGAAATAAAGAACATTTTTCAAAATCAATAGAACGTTTGACTTGTTCTCTGAACAGGGCTAGTTTTTCTGTATCCTCGTCACAAAGTGTATTTTGTTACAACCACGTGAAGTTTTACAGCTGCGTCTTATTATTTTTTGTGGAAGGCGACCATAACTCATTTCCTATGCAGTAAAAATGTCACTTATACGGCAAAATTAATGGCTAAGTTATTCTTAGAACTAATTGCCTGATAAAGACAGCATTCGTTTTTTACATGTCTATTTTAGTTAGTACTTATTCTGTCTTTAAATGTCGTATTATAATAAAGTCTGTAAACTTTTGACCGTACGATGATAAATGTATAATTCGCCCGCTACAAACTGTGTTGTATAAACGAAGGTGCGTTCCGAAGCACGCAATGCCCGAGCCATGTTTCGTCGCTTCCAAGCGGCACCGTCTTCGCCTACCCGTGATTTATTGGTCCTCGTTTATTTTATTTCCCAATTCGTTTTAGTTTACAGCCTCGATGTTCCTCTAACGTTCTTTTAGAAAATAGTCTTACAAGGAACGACGGTGATATATTCAGTTAATGTTACGAGCGATCGAAAAAGGCTATATTGTATCATGAATTTGACAGATTATGTATGTAGCTTTTGGACATAACTTTTCCATTTATCCAATTAAATAAAGGAAAAGAAATGGGAGCAGTCTTTGACGTTAAAAATGTTAAGATAATAGTTTTCTCAAACATTGTCCTGAGGTGATTTCGTAACGGCAGCATCTATTAGCTGAACGAGACAAAGAGCAAGTTCCATTTGTTTCAAACCGTTTCAAAGCGTGACTTATTACTGAGAAAACAATAAGTATTGCCGTCTAGTAGTTGCCTAGAGGAATTTGAACTCTGTTAACTCTATTCAAGTTTAAATAGCTTTGTGTAAGCTCCCCGGCTCCGACTACAAACAATGATAATAATTTCTGATTTTGTATTACAATACGTGTTCTTTGAAAGAGTGAGCTCGTTCCCTTGCTAGCGTTGACAATAACCGTAAAGTCGATTTGTGTACATTTCTACCTGAAAGATTTTTTTTATTTAAGACCAGCATTGTTGCTTTCGCAGTCAATGCCCAAGGCCAGCAGATTAGGGGACATTATAACGCGACAAGTGAGAAAACGTAATTGATTGGGGACAACGCTCGGGACGAGTCTCCACAATGGGGACAGGTATTTGTTCAGATTGTAGTACAAGAAACCTATTGTCCAATTTGATCGGAGGCGTCAATTGTTGCATTTCTTTAGTAAATCGATTGTTTTGTTTGTTTAGAGCAGGTAAAAAGAAGGATCTATTTGCAGAAATCAAGCTCAAGTAAATATGTAAGTATAGTAAAAACTTACCAAACTGATGCAGCCAGGCCGAAGTAATACAGCAGAAGGAAGACGACAGCGCAATTTGGGTTTGCCAATCCATCGTGCGCTAGTAGCATACGTGTAGGAGAGGTTGAGTCCTTAGCACATCCAGCAGCAGCTCTGCCGGCGGCAGCACGGACGCCCCAACCGGCAGCGGCGGCGCACCGGCACAGAGCCACCAGCACCAGCGCGCGCTCGCCGGCTCCTCCGCGGTCTCCACACGCCAACTGTGCTCCCACAGCTGCCAGAGTACACGCAAAGCTAAGAGCTGCCCACGTCGTTAACCATACTTCTGCAGCTTTCCTCTGTCCAGACTCCCACAACACTTCCGCGTCACAGAACTGCGCACACCGCGCTGATCCTCTCACCCACACCCAACTGTTAGGCTTAACCAACCTCTGACAAGCACCTCTGCCACCCGTGTTGGCCACATTCAGTGGCACTGTACCACCCATAGGTGGAGCGCGTTCCCCGGGCCCCTCCATGCACATGTGTTCATGGTTATTCTCAGCTGGGAATAGGGAACAATCCAACTCTGGTGGCCAGAGGAAACCGAATTTGTAGAGGACTGGGTAACATTTGGCGTAGACACTCTCACACAAGCCCCTGCAGGGTCCGATAGGAAGCGCCACTTTGTCAGTACACATCGGCACGTAGACGGAGCACAGGAACAGATGCAACTGTGAGGAGCAGCCGTACTGGACGAGAGGGCTGAAGGTCTGCAGAGTCACGTCGGCGTCCGCTTGCAGGGTATGCCGCGCCAAGTTGGGCATTCCAGTCTGATTGTATCCAATGTTCTTGCACATCGCCACTTTGATAGGTTCACATGTCCGCACGGTGGCCTCGGCGGCGACTCCGGTCACTAAGGTCACAGTTAAAACGAGAGCGTTGATGCACTGCATGTTCGGAGACGATATATCCGGCGAGTCACATCAAAGATCTCATTGTAGTCGTGAATGTTTACGCGCGAGCGCCGCGGTAGCGCGAGGAACGTACGTGCGCCTCGAGTCGCGTCTCAAGACGGTTTATGTGCGGCGACGGGCCGCGACCGGCGGGGGGAGCACCATCAACAAAAAAAGGTACGCAGGTATGCGCTACAGTGTAGTGTTGCGGCGGGAAAGGGAGAGAAATGGGCTCGCACGGCTCGTGTCGGTGTCCGGCCGCCGCCGCCGGCGCTCGTCGCGCTTGCAACTGTCCACGCCGCACTCTTATCAATCGCACCTTATCACTGAGGGTGGATTCCGGCCCACTGATGCGGTCTCGATACTATATCGATTTTTCGATAAGTCCCCGATATCGGGCGGTACATATCAACTAGATTAAATGAGATAGGTACTATATTTAGACCGTCATTTGGAAATTACCGAATTGTTCACACGTAACTGTATCTAAAGACAATAAATTTGTGGCGTTGCAGTTATATAGGTACCTAGATGCAATAAAATGTTACGGTAGTTTTTGTTTACGTTGCGGACTTTAAGATAGTACCTAGCTATTTTATTGCCTAGAATACGTTTGACTGATCGAAATGTAGTATTGTTATTTTTTAAGGCAAAATTTGAGTTGTTTTTTCTGACCACTGTGCACCCCTTTGAAATACAAATACTAATAAAATTTTGAAATAAATTTATTGTACATAATTTACTACATTGTATTTAAGCATTACTGTATAAATTTTTATGAAACATAAATAGGTAAATAGGTATAATGGTGAACATTATTAGTAGTACAAAAATTGGACCAAAATGTATATCAGTGGGGTTATAAAGCGTTCGACAGATTCTCGCGAGAGAAATCAAAAATATTTACACTGCGATGAGGCTGCGATCTATCTGAGGACCATATACTTAAAGTTAAGACTAAAATGAAAGATAAATACTTTTACAATAATCTTATTATAATACAAGTTTTATTTTAACACATATTCAGTAGCTAATATTGTAATTTGATAGTTTATAACATGTGGCCGCGCGTCGCGGTGTCGCGGAGTCGCAGCGGCCACCGCGCTCGCCTACCTACTTACAAATAACAATCTTATGTACTCTTCATACTTCACAAGTCTTGTACAACGCCTCATCCCGATAGCTCTTACAACTTGACATTTTTACATCCGCTAAGCTAATGTATAATACAACATTCACAAAATTTTAACAAATACACCCTCCGTCTGATGGAATTTTACACTTAAAACGATGACAAAGCAAATTATAATAAGGAATGCTAAACAAGCGATACTAGCGCCACCCTTCAGTTACATTCATGAGTTACAACTAACTGCTAATATTGTACAAACGTATTATGAATCTTATAAATGCCACGGGTACGAGTATAACGAAAAAGGAATTTAGAAAAACTACGAATCTTTTAGATTCACAAGAATTTGGCCACTAATTTATGATTGTTTTTTTTTTTACAATTTATAAAATCTTCGACGGATGCATTTTGGTTTGTTTATGGCCGATTGTGATATTCTAAATTTATTATGTTCTCAAAAAGAACTTTTATATTGCCACTAGATGGCGAACCTGTATATAACTCTGCATTTATACTGAGAAAACAAGTATTCATTTTGATATTGGTATAAAATTTATGGAAGTACTGAATAAATTAGTAAGCAAGCACAACCACGGGATAATACAATATATTTTTATCAATCTTATACAAATTACGACACAAATTAGCGACATTTTTTAAACGATTGTAATCATAGTGACAATTTAAAATAATCATAAGTATGTCATGATAAACGTAAACATTCTTGATACTCGCAAGAAAGTCAAGGATTCAATCCAGATACAAAAATGTTATCAATTATTATATTTTGCGCTTTAGCAGAGACAAAAGCATAAAATTGCGTTTTGAAAAATCTTTTTATTTTCTTAATTTATAGTCCTTTACATTATTTTCTTCATATCTATAAGCCAAATAATGCTCGCCTTAAATTTTCACTAACACTAATAAGTCTTCAAGACTAAAAACTCTGGAAATGTACTGGAGTGACGTCATTTACACATTTTATATACAATATATAATATAAAATAAACTACATGAATATAAAATAATATATTGTGACCAAATATTAAATGCTACTACCGAAATCAACGATGAAGTTAAATACTGTGACTTTGTGTAAATAATATAACAGTTATATTTATAAAATAGCCTCTAAATAATAATATACAAGTTTTTAATAAATAAACGCATTCGTGTTCAATAAAAACGCTAAATAACATATCCATAAAAACAATTAAAAACCTTTATTTCAACTGGAATTTTGAATAATTTGTTTTATTTATTAAGAACTTGTAAATCGACCCCTAAATGAAAAATATTAAAAAGATACAAAAATATACGGCACAACGCGGTAGACAACGTCAGTAGGATTATACGAGTGACATGCCACAAGCCGAAGTGTGCGAGTGAGTCCAGACCGAAACGGCGGGGACCGGCGAGGGGCGAACGAACAAATACACCGGACAAACGTGTCTCGGCGAGACTATAACAATACTACGCGAGCGATTCACATCTCATGAGATTACACAAATCAAATAACATTCACTATGATCTATTCGCGTTAACAAAACGGTGACAGGTTAGACGAATCGACAATTTGAAACTCCTCTCGATAACGGGTCGGTCGAATGAATCGATCGCATATAAATCGCGCGACTATCTATAAGTCGAGTGAAGCGGTGAGGCGGGGCGGCGGTGACTAGAGGTGCGGGTCGAGGCGCAGGCGCAGCTGCTCGCGGTCGCGCGTGACGTCGGCCAGCTCGGCCTGCAGCGCGCGGCACACGCGGTGCAGCACGGCGTTCTGCTCGTGCAGCGCCTTGACGTCGGGCTCGGGCGACGCGGCGCCGCGCGGCTTGCGGTACACCTCGAAGGCGCCGTGCATCTTGGGCGCGTCCTCGCGGTTGTAGCCGAAGCCGTCCGCGTCGTAGTCGCGCGCGCTGAAGGCGTCCGCCGCGAACGTGCCCTCCCCCTCGCTGCGCTGGTTCACCAGGCGCCGCGGCGGCGAGCCGGGCGGCGAGGCGCGGGGCGGCGGCTGCGGCGGGGCCGTCGGCGCGCCCTTCAGCCGGTTCAGGTCCAGCGACGACGAGCGCGCGTGGTTGCGCAGCGGGCGCGGCGGCGGCGGCGGTGGGGGCTCCTGGGAAATGATTTTTGGTTATAAATCAACTCTTTAAGAAAATTATGTCAACGTTTAGTCGGAAGTAACAATTCTTATATATCTTACTTTTTTAGGCGCGTACTGCAAAGACTGCGGGCCGTCGTCCGCGTGCACGGAGGACTCCCTCGCGGGTGGTGGCGGCAGCACTCCCCCCGGCTTGACGGGCTTTCGCGGCTGAGGTCGTTGTATGGACTTGATCTCCGGGTTGGCGCCGTTCGGCGGCGGCTCCGGGGGCTGGGAGTTCAGTCTCTTAGGGCTCGCGAGCTCGAAGGCGTGCGCGAAATCGTCTCTTCTCGGTGATGTACTCGAGCGCATGTCGCCTTCACCGTGTGCCGGCAGAGTGTTCGCGTCTGGGGTGACGCGCACCGCCACCGGGTGGAATATCTTGGGGTCGCGTTCGACGGCCGATTTGTGGAAGTCGAAGTTCACCGGCTTGGGTCCGGGGCTCGAGACGCTCGAGGTCGGCGAGTCGACGAACTTCGTCCACTCTTTGTTGTTGACTTGCGTTTCGGCTTTCGGCGGGGTGAGGGAGGGGGGCCGGTCCTCGGGTTTCTTCGTCACTTTGCTTTCGTAGGGATCGTGGGTTTCGGTTTTAGGTGCGAAGTTGAAGTCGGCGGAGGTGCCGGAGCTGAACATGTCGGAGCCGAGGTCGACGAGGTCGGTGGTGACGGCTTGTTTCGAGAAGCGAGAGTCCACCTTCGGCACGAGGCAGGCGGGCAGCGCGTCCGGCACGGGGATGTTGTTCCGCCTCAGCACGATCAGATGCATCGCTATACTGAATTCCTCGAGGGTCAACATTCCATCTTTATTGATATCGGAGAGCTGCCAAATTTTCCGTAGGTCCGGTACCGGCAAATGAGATTTTTCGAAAAATAACCTGTGGAAGAATAGAGGCCATTTTATCAAACGTGCAATTTTGTAACGATTGAACAGCTGTTAAAAATAGGAGCGTCGTAATTGTAATTTTGCTAGATAATATTTCAGATAAAAGCAAACGTTTTTATTATCGCATTGTTTGTGTGATAAGCCAACATGATATTTACTTCCTCAAAGTTTTCCTTAATCATTAGCATATCTCGCAGTATTCAATCGTGACTAAGATCTTGTTTTACAAATAATGTTGTAATTTGTGGTCGATATTATGTACATATTGTTTTCACGCATACGTGATCGTTCCACCGTACGTATTACATAGCATCATGCATCCGGCAATGCAGTCTTACGTGTAATCGTTTATGAGCAACAATGCGACCAGCACAATAAAATCGAATAAACTTTTTAAAAAACTTGTACCTTACAACGTATTATTAATATTGCATCACCTCACATAAAACCACATTACATTGTGTTCCTCAATCAAAAAAGACTACAAATAACAGCTCGTCAATAGTACCAAACCATTATCATCATCATATCAGCCTGTAGACGTAGGCCTTCTCCAAAGATGCCCACACAACCAAAGCTTTAACGCCTGATTAAAATAATGAAGTTAATTTTACCTAGCAGTTTGTCCGGAGAGCATGCCCCGGTCGGGTCTGAGCTGCGCGAACTGTCCGGCGTAGTGTCGCGCCTGCACGTCGCTGATGGCCCAGATGTCGTCGCCCGCCTCGCCCTCGCCCTCCTCCTCCGACGAGTGGCGGTCTGATGATTCTTCTTCAGTACCTATAAGTTAAAATATTAGTTCCATCATTGTGATGTGTAAAAGCAATTTGGCTATCTTTGGTCGCCTAGAAAACCCAAAAAGTCTCGTGTGTGACGACATCGTCGATACTTTGTCGTCATCGTCGAAGTCGACAACGGGGTTCTGAGGACTGACGGCTGTGTCATTTCAACGAGTGACACGACTTAAGAACTGCTATGTAAAAGGCAATTGAGAAAACCACCATATTTAAATCCATGATAATGGAACAATAGTGTGAATAAAGCTTAATCAACAAGAAAAAGGAATTCATATCATTTTAAGGATTCAAAAATCTGATTAAAATAAGTAAGTACATTACACATGAATACTACAATAATAATTTTCGATGGCACACAGTTCCAAATTTACAATATTTTAACCCCGCAGACAAACGTCTCAAGGACGAACGTTTGTAGTATGTTACTTAATAATTTTAATGGAATCGATGCGTATTTAAAAGCGTATAAAGTAATATGAGTCATGTAGCGTCAAATAATTGCGCAACTCCACCACTGCCAAATACTGATAATAAGTAATTAAGGCCAATTTTGTCATAACAATATTATAAAGAGACACTGTTTCTATCTTGATGATGAAAAATGAAGCTTTTATCGTCTCTACGATTTTTTAATGGCTTATTATGCCTTCGGCCTTTTGAAATACAGCAATCTTAAAACCATTGGGTGCATTTTATTGGTGCCAGTAGGCCACTGAGATTTAAACAACTCGTCTTAATTTTTAAAGGTCTAAATCTAGTTCGACTTCAAACTTATCCAAAAAGACACCTATACATGACCACAATACTTCTATTGGCTACTAGTTTCTACTACAATTTAATTTGTTATGTAAATCACTTTTGCTTGTCTCGTTTCAAGCGTGGGCATAAAAGCTTATTGGGATTAAGAGGTCCAAGTGTTTGGGAACCACTGAGGCCCATTAAGATTTGAGATAATAACTGATTTTAGGACGCAAGTAACAAATCTTATCGACTTTTTTCAATAACTCTCGATATCGCAGACTAATTGCCTACGATTTCTAGTTTGTAAAACCTTTTTATTGTAACAAGGTGTTATAGCGGTCGGTTTGCGGTTACACTACGGATCTAGTTCATATTGTAGGTGTAAAACTGTAGAGGAAATACCTAACGACCTACGCGATAAATACTAGAGATATATAGTTATATTTATAAGATAGACATTATACAGTTTTATTTTTATTAGCGGAAAATGGTAGGCCAAATTCCGTTAATAAAATTAAACTTTTGGTCGGAAGTTTGGAACATTATAAGTTTTAATGAATAATAAGGAAAGGTTAGGGAAAATTATAAAAATAATAATGTATTCTCAAGACCTTTAGCTTCTGATAGAATTAAATGTTTGGATAGCCTTTTAATAGTTACAAAGCAATAATAAAGTCGTATCCAATGTCCATGCCTACTAATAAAAGAAACTATGTAACTAACGTAACGGAATGAACAAAAATCGTTCAATTTGAAGCAACTCATTAGTACTGTCTTCGTCTGTTTGACGTAGGTAGGTACATCGAAACGGCAAATGATGCATCCTACTGAGCAACACATAAAAGTTAATTATGTTTCTGTAGTTGGTAGCCGATTGCCAATACGAAATTGGTACTAAAAATTAAATTTATCCTTTCGAAAGTAAATAAATGGTTGTTACCAAGTAGTCTTGTATGTTCCTCTCCAGTGTTAGCGGGCCACACGCCGCGGCCGGTGGCGCTGTGCTCCCACACGGGGTGCACGCGCTCCGCCACGCTATTCGTGGGGGTAGGGCTCTCGCTCGCCGTGCTCCAAGGCGACCCGGTCTTGCCTCTCCGCTGAAGAACATTGTACAACAAAGTTAATATCATGTAATTTAAAGATGTTTATACTATGGGTTAGTTTAGAATAGATGACTTCTCAGTGAAAGATTACAAGTATGAATGACTTCTGTAGTTTATATTGACGTACAAAAGCGTATACGCATAAGTGCGTATACGTGCACGTGCATAATGTATGTCGAAGGTACGCAGTGTGGAGATGTCATAAGATAAGTTCAGATTCGTTTTTGTATTGCTCCTTAAAATATTATGTTGCTTAAACTCTGGGATGTTCTTAAAATGTATCTTTTATATAAAATGCTTTTATACTAGGTACTATATCAAAGATATCAGAACCAGACAGAGGTAAATTCTTCTCTACCGATATTAAGTAATACACTTTAATTTATTGGTGTTTTGTAAATATTGATAATGTGACCTTAAAAGATTGTCTAACTGATCAAAATGTTTTTATACCGTAGTATAGTATTATACATATTTACATGTATTCAATTATGTTCAACAGAATGTCGTGTATGAATTCGGTATGTAAGCAACACAAGAACAAAAAAGTGTTAATGTATAAACAGCACACCTTCAAGGTCGAAAGCTCACTAAAACTCAAACGACATGTGTGCCGTTTGTAAACACGACAAACAATTAACGTAAGCATTACAGATTATTATTAATGTACATGCTAATGAGTTTGGATGAAACACTCTCCTTTTAACAAGACTATTTGCAGTTGATGCTGAGCCAAATTTTGTATGATTTTTGATCCTCAACTCGGTTCTATACATATAATATCACGCCTGTTTTACTAAAAGAAGTATGCAGACGTGTCAGAAACACCATTCATAATATTAGTCCCATGTAGGTACCTAAGGTGACAAGCCTTTTGCCGTTTACCGGGCACGATACCAAACTACGGTCTACAATTGAGTAGTGCTAATATAAATTAGAAAAGGCCAATATTACTTTGCTCAGCCCAGAAATGGAACTCGAGACCTCATGATTAGCTGTTGGATACACTACCGATCGTGATATAGAGGCAGGCGGTTTTATTATTAACGAAATTATAGAGCCTTAACTCCAGTAGCTTATTATCTTAAATTTCTCTTTGAATCACACAAAATCTTGAGCCATTATTAAAAAATACAGCCCGTATTTTTTTTATTACACTGCTTAAAGGAAAATATTATACAATCTACAATAAAGGAAAAAACAACAGAATTAATTATCAATAATAACTTTTCCTCACTCAATAAAAATTATTGGTTCATAATATTTTAAAACTGAGGCCAACATTGCCTAACACAATAAAGGCCAAAAACTGGCCTTATAAATAAACTAACTGCTAAAGAAATTAACAGCAAATGTGTAAAACATCTGAAGAAATTATATCTGATAACCTGATCTAACCTAACTAATAGATATCTAGAAGTAGTGAATCTGGGCCTATTTACAATAAAATGAATTCTTGGCATTTTGTTCTAATCCTTGGCAACAATTGGAATAAAATAAAAAGCAACTAGTTCAGTGCAATTTTATGAGTTATAAATCATACAAAAAAAGGTCAAATTGAAAAAATCCTCCATTGAAGTTGGTTAAAAAAACATTAAATATTACCAATACTGATCAGTGTTACTTCCATTAAAGAAAAGAACAGAGCATTCTTATCCGAACTAAGCATTAAGATAAATCATAAAACAGCCTCTATATAAAATGTCTCAATCCAACATTTTGTATACTTGAGTGTAAGTATACAAACATAGCACTGTTATCTACTACTATTAGCTGGCCATTAACCTGACTGATAAAATGTCACTACAAAAATGTTAACCACTATCTTGTTGTTAAGTCTTAGAGAAATGGCATTCTTTCATACATGTATTTTTTCAGCCTGGTTGAGTGTCTCTCTGGCAGGCAAAGGCTCCCTTTTCCTTTAAAATCACCCTGTCAGTGATATGTTGTGACCAGTCCTTCTCAAATGCATGTACTTATATTAAATTATTACTATGATTTAATTAGTTTCTGCCTACCCCTATGACAAGAGGCAAGATTTTGTGTATATTTATATTAAACTAACTTCTGCTTTGGACACATGAAAATAATTCCCATAGTAAATTATATCCTGAGTCAATTCAAGCTGCAGTATTTGTGTGAAACTGTTACAAACATACATTCTTACATCAAAAATATGACACCATTAAAGTATGTGAGATACTTTTGCTGTTACAATATTGGTATCATGACATTCTATCTTTTTCTCGTAATAAAGACAGAATTTACATTTGAAGATCAATCTTCCCTAATTGATAAGATTTATAATCTAAATGCATTAGAACATGTATGCAATGTGGGCCAATCAAATCAATATAGAATTCTGAGTATGGTGTCCATGTCTTTATAGAAGAATAAAACAAAAGCAGGGATAAAACATGATTTCATGCAATATCAATGCAAAAGTTGTTAAAGATGATTCCCCAGAGGGAAGAAGATAACATTATAAATAAATAAATGCATTTTTTTAATATGTAATAAGGAAGAAAACAATATAAATCAATATCAAACCTATTTTGCATTGCTAACAATGGTTCAAATACTTTCATCTCTGCCTACCCCTATAGGTACAAGAGATGATTTTATGTTTGTATGTATGTATGCTATTATAATTTCTAGCTGCCTTCACAGAACTGAGTAAAATGTTGATAAAAATTGAGATATTCTCATGGAGAGATTAACTTCATTTAATCTCAATAATAAATAATCTAAAACATACCACACTACTCATTTCCAACCTATTTTGTTCTGTATTCTATAAATAAGGTATGAGCAAAATACTATATCATTATGAACACTATTTTTCTCTTATCATGCAAGTTATAATTAGAATGAGAAAAGTGGGTTAATTGTACACATGGGTAATGAACTGGCTACTTGTTATTTACAACATTGTTTACACTCAAGTTTGTCTTTTAATGAGTTTAAAACATCATCCATGCTATCAAAAACTTAACTTACAGTCTCTATCATTAACACAGAAGGTATCTGTTGGATAAAATACTCTTATTAGATTACCTAGCATCTATCACACTATGTTTACATTAGTTCTTTGAACTGCTCTATATTTCATCTATGGCTGGCAAAGGACTATAAATATACTGGCTTTTGGCAACATTCAGTCAAATGAGATACTAAGTATGTTGACTTACCCCGTGAGAGCCAGATCGCTGTGACATTGTCTCAGACTCAATTTCAGAGTCTGTACTAATTCCTTCAGTCGTGTCGTGAGACAGTGCTTGTGGTACATCACTATCTGACAGGTTTGATGACAGTCTTATCGGCTCATATGCACCAAGGTTCCCAAAAGTTCTTTCTCTTTTAGGTAGGTGCTGTTCATTTGGCGAATTCGACAACTGTATCAGGTCCGCACTCGCTTCAGAATTCAAAGCCCATGTAAACCTCGGCAGAGGCAAGTCCACAGGAGTAGAAAGTAGTTCAGGTTTTAATGCCATATTTGATTGATGTGCTGCTATTAGTTTCAGTGCCGAATAAAACTGTTTCCTATTCATGTGACTCAGTGACGCACAGTTATTAGGAGCAACACTTATATCCATGATCTGTAACATAATTAGTGCTCATAATCATTCATTCACAAATGTGTTATCATACGTATAACCTATACGATTTTTTACCTGTTTTAGGACATCATTGTGTACGTTTGAAGATCTAAACAATTCTGTTGCTTTTAATATAGGTATTTTCCCATTAGATTCTTCGTCACAACATAAAAACAAATCACCGAAATATCTCATTTCGGTTTCTGTCAAATTGAGATCCTCCATTATAGCAATAAAATGACAATATTACGGGTTTCTACACAGTGTCTTTAATTTATAATTACATAGGCAACATAAATAACCATTATCTATTAATGTACACCATATTCATTGATAAATAGACGGATTCGAAACTTGTACATCACAAAATTTACACGAAGCAAACCAAATGTCACTGACAGACAGCTGCCTGATGCGGCCATTAAAATAATTAGAGCTACGCACACGTTCAGAAACCGATTTTAGAGTTGTGTTGATTTAGTAAAGTATCGGTTTTTGAAAAAGGTTTAAAAAAACTATTGTGTTTATACATCAACCTATTATATTAAAATGAACTACTTTTTAAACTTTCTATTTAACAGTTTTATTTTGTAGGGTTTGTGTTAGCATTTCTTTACATAAAAAAACCAAACGTATCTAAAACCACATTATATTCTGATGCAATATCCAATAGGACCTATGAAACGGAGTGACGACGACTGACGGACAAGATATCCATGAAATTTCCGCATAAAAAAAATATTAAATTCGTAATATGTCGCAGGTACACAACTCGGACATGAAATTTAACTAGGAGCTGAGAAATATCTCATACGTCCGACTCCACTTTCCTCCTTATAGTACATTCATTATTGTATTTCTATTCTTAATTATTTCAATCCCATATAATTACACAGGGATAACTTTACATTTTAATAAGTACTTTACGTAGAGATTTATTGCTAATTTCATTCTGCACCTTAGATTTTATAATTTGTAACTAATCGAAGTTAGTACTTTGTGAAAAGGCGATGACTGATTACCAGTTTAGGATCTAAGAATTGAAAAAAATCCACTATAAATGTTCTTACTGCTGCGGTTTCACTTACAAAAAAGGAAAATAAAAGTAGGAACAGATATTTTGTTAATTATTTATTTGAGTTCTTACATGATTTTTGCAATACTGCATAAAACATTGTGTGATTATTAATTTATACATATATCAATACTACTGTCAAAGTAGCTGAATAATTTAGATTGATCGCTAAACTTAAGCTTAAATTATAAAACTCGACAAATCATATTCATAACATTCATAACATTAATCTCTATTTTACATACAAGTATTTAATCCTTGGTCTGGATGTACTTGATGAGATCGATCACGCGGTTGGAGTATCCGTACTCGTTGTCGTACCAGCTGATAAGCTTGACGAAGTTGTCGTTTAGAGAGATACCAGCGGCGGCATCAAAGATGGAGGAGTGCGCATCACCGATGAAGTCGGATGATACAACTTGTTCCTCGGTGTAGTCGAGGATACCCTTAAGAGGGCCCTGGGCAGCCTCCTTAACCTTCTGCTTGATGGCATCGTAGGAAGCGGGCTTGCCAAGACGGACAGTGAGGTCGACAACGGATACGTTAGCGACCGGGACACGGAAGGCCATACCGGTCAGCTTTCCATTCAGAGCAGGAATGACTTTGCCGACAGCCTTAGCGGCTCCAGTGGAAGCGGGAATGATATTCTGTTGAGCACCACGGCCATCACGCCACAGTTTGCCGGAGGGTCCATCAACAGTCTTCTGGGTGGCGGTGGTGGCATGCACAGTGGTCATCAGACCCTCAATAATCTCGAAGTTGTCATGAATGACCTTGGCGAGGGGAGCAAGGCAGTTGGTGGTGCAGGAAGCGTTGGAGATGACCTTGAAAGAGGGGTCGTAGGCGTCAAGGTTGACACCGACGACGAACATGGGTGCGTCTGCGCTGGGAGCGGAGATGATGACCTTCTTGGCACCACCTTCCAAATGGGCCGAAGCCTTGTCTGTGGTGGTGAACACACCAGTGGATTCTACAACGTATTCAGCTCCAGCCTTGCCCCATGGGATAGCCTTGGGGTCCCTCTCGCAGAAGACAGAGATCTTGTTTCCGTTGACTACGAGGAAGCCATCCTTAACTTCGACGGTGCCCTTGAAACGACCGTGAGTGGAGTCGTATTTGAACAGGTACACCATGTAGTCAAGACCGATGAAGGGGTCGTTGATGGCGACTACTTGAGCGCCTTTTTCAACAGCCGCGCGCAAGACCAGACGGCCAATGCGGCCAAATCCGTTGATACCGATCTTCGACATGTCTGGAAAAATCGAAAAGCACAAATTATTTGACGGCCGATACTAGAAATTATTGTAATATATTTAGTACTTTTTAACTACGGTTTGATTACGACGAAATTAATGTCTGTTTTAGTTCTACATTCAACTAACTACAGTATGGTCAACTAAGTTTCATGATATCATAGGTTAAATAATCAGTTAACTGATTTCATCATCATCATCATCACTGATAAATAGCAAAAATACAATGCTTATTCAAGTGCAGATACCTACGTTATCATAAAAAAGGTACTTTAACATGATTGTCTTTGAGGGATTATACATGATTGCATTGATTTACGTATAGTGTGATTCATAGAAAAAACATACATTAACACTTATTTTATTGACACATTCAGAAAACCGAAAAGTATTCTTCAACTGCATTTTTTTAATGCTAGGTGAAATGAAAAATTCACAAAATCACAATACTAATTAAGCGTGTAAAACTTTCGACAGTATGTACCTACTACTTTTCATTAACTAATAAATTAAGAATGCAATGAATTGTAAACGAAAACGTACGCAAAGGTATTTAACACGATTTTATGAATTAAATGGTGATTTCATGAATTGAAGTATCACGCAGACAAGTAATGATATTAGCACCCGATTAGCTGATAAGAGTACGTTTGCCTTTTACCGATATTGAAATTAAATACAGACTAGCATATGATTTTTTATCACCGACAATATACCTACCTACCAACTGTAAACTAGACAGTAACTAGACTAATATTTTGCTTGATCATCTTTACTATAAAATAATTCTGAAGAGTAGGAATTTCTTACACTTTGACTTGTAACTAGGAATTACCTAAGCGCATAATACATTTCCTTAAATGATAGAATTACTATTATCCTGTTGTTACCGTTAACAGCCCTACATTTCCTTCCTATTTTCCCATAAATCATCGCTAACTACCTTCAATGTACTGCATATAATTCGTCCTAGCGTTTGTCGACCCCTAGTTACGATTCAAGGTCAAACAAAAGACAAGCAGGTTATATCTCTGTGCTCTGAATTAGCAATTTAAAAAACTGGATAAAAGCCGGTAATATTATAATAAAACGTATTATCTGTATGAGACGATGACCATTAATACATATTAGATTGTATTTTAAAAACGAATATAATTAGAACGAGAATTTAAACGAGTAAAAAGGTTATTACAGTTTGCAGTGCCCATGGAATGCACTTCTAAATACCAATAAGACTATTAGCGCCATGACTGTTTGCACGTAGGTCAGTTCCCGAAGTATAAATAGCAAATTCAGGAAGCCAGTGACATAATCACGCGCCGGCTTCGTGTTTGCACTAAATACATAATAAAAATTGTTTGCGATTGTAAAAAACTAAACACCATGCAATAAGATAATCGTATGATGAATGACGAAGCCGGCCGGTATGGAGGTCGCATAGAGGTCACACATAAAAACAGTAAAAACATGGATATTTTGAACCTATAATATTAACAAATAATCAAATAAAATAACTAATGCATATTTGCATAGCAGTGAATGTTCATGGATTACACAAATTATTATAAAAGTTACAACAGATCGTAAGTTCTTAACACTGCTACGTGGTTAATAAAATACGGCCGGCAAATTGTATTAAACGTTTCGATCAAGTTTAGTTATGGTCTTCTTGAAACAATCGAGTAATAATGTTATTAACATACAATTGTTTTTATGTACTTACCGGAATAAATTTATCAGGAAACAAGTAAATCTGTAACACCACGTACGCTCTCCCCGAGATGGAGTTTTAAAATGTCAGCTGAAGGACAAGGCAGCGCGGAGTCGGGCATGTAATAATAGACAATTTCCAGAAGATCAATGAACCAAAGAACAAAATATTTAACAGACCGGGTAGACACCTACCAACCTATAATAAACGTATTTTAAATCTACGAATAGTGATTGAATCAATGTTATTTTTAACGTAAAAGATACTAAAAAAATAATGTCAGAACGTACTTTAGCGTTTAAGTTCAAATATACCATATCTGCACATATTTGGGGAAATTGTATTGCGATTATAAATATTTTATGCTTGTTATCCAGTTCTGGTACTAAAACGTTTCTTTCTACTACTAAAAAACCAATATCTAAAACATTTAAGAAAAGAAAATCAGAGACGACTTTGAAATTTTATTTTATACCTAATGTCGGTTCTTATAATGTTTTAATCTGTAGAATATATTTTCATAGTCTATGCTTTCTAGTGAAGCTTTGAGATAAAATCTAGTTTGCCGATTAGTAGCGGTTTTTTTTGTTTGCGAATTGATTTATTTTATATTCATGGACTTGGCCGGCTATTAGAATTGCTTTTAAAAGAGAATCTGTTTTAATCGATACAAATAATAGAAAACCACAACCCAATCTACCAGTTCAACTTCAATAAAAAAATATAATAAATGGAGTTTACCATAAACCGTAATTGAATGTCTGACTTAAACGACACATTCAACGTTTGCAAAAATTTAGCTTCTGATTGGCGCTAGCATGGCCGATTTTTTTGTGGGGCCATGGGCGCGCGTAATTTAAAATGTCATATTATTTATACTAATTTATAAGATTGTATTTACATTTAAAAATCCTTATCAAATGTATAGTTAACAACAAAAACTAAATATCAAAATCGTATAATCGAAAGTGCTTTTCAGTTATGGTTATAAAAGTCGGAATCAATGGTTTTGGCCGAATTGGCAGAATAATATTCCGAACTTGTTGTCAAAATCCAGAAATAGAGGTAAAAGTGATAAATTGCCAATCATAATGTCCATTAACGTTGAGTTCCGAAGGCCTGAGATCGGAACTTTTCTTACGAGGAAAGTTATAAGGTTGTTGAGACGAATATCAGATTCTCTTTCCTCCCTTAAGGATTTATTTTTTACTTTCCTCGCACGCTATAATCAGACACAAAGTTATTTGGCACGTAGAAGCTACTAGATATGCCCTTCATTTGACTTGTAAAACCATAATGATATTCCATTATCTACAGGTATCTGCTATCAACGACCCGGCTATCGACGTCGAGTATATTTGCTACTTGATCAAGTTCGATTCCACCCATGGAATATTTAGAGGGAACGTTTCATATACCGACGATGAAATCACCGTCAATGGTAAGAGAAAACCGTATATTTTATGTATAATTACATCTGAGTACTGTAGCATTGTAGACACAGCCAAATCACTAGTGGTTTGAGCTTGGTATTTGGCCAAAAACATCTGAGTTAATATATTTTATGCTGCAACTCTTGTGAAGCCCAAAATATTCAGAGAGTTTAGAAGTTTAGGCCAGTTGATGATATAGGTATTTACCTACGATTCGGATATTTTCTAAAAGGTTTCTTATGGTCATAGCTCATATTTTTTGATTTCAATGATAAGATACGTCTATTGAAGTACGAAATTGAATCCAGACATTTAAAACGCCTTTCTAAATTAGATCAAGCCCGAAGCAAATAATAGCAATTGAAAGATCTAGTCTTTACAATGTATTTCAATATGTCTAAGTACTCAATCACCTTGAATCTGTTTATGAGTTCAAACAGAATCAGTCGCAAACTGATTGTGCAATGTAAGAGCTCACATTGCGTAACGGTTGTTTTTTATTGTAATCGTTTTGTTTAATGTTTATAAGAAAACGCCCTCTTTTTATCCCTCTTGTCGTCAATAAGGTCACGAGATAAGATAGCTGTGTATAAAATGTGGGATTGGTCCAAGATGCTTACCTATTTTCGTACTTTTAGGTAGTTAAAAATCGCGAGTGTCCAAACAGCTGTCTTTAGTCAACCAAACATTTTGATTAGATTACAAAAGTAGGAGACAACTACTTTATTTTCTTGAAGAGTTCTGTGCTTTGGGTATCTTACACCGTTTCTTGCCATGGTCGTGTCAGACACGGAAGCAAACATAGCATGGGATTCTTACTACTACCAATAATATAACAAAGGTTTTATTGGGTCTTTAATTCCTGCTTAAACTTATTCCCATCGCCTGGTTGGACAGACAACAAAAGTAATGTTTTACCTAAGAGCCATTTGAGCAAACAGTCATGGAAGTTCTATTACCAGGGCAGTTACAAGTAGATTTCAAAAGGTATATACTTACTGGCTTTATACAAACCCTCTTATCTTTTCTACAATATATAGATCATCAAATAAAAGTATTCCGAGTCCAAGTTCCGTCTCAAGTGCCATGGCAGCTGGCGGGTGTCCAGTATGTAGTCGAAGCTTCTGGAATGTTCACTTGCATGGACAAAGCCTCGGTGCGTTATACTTACTTTACCTAAATATTAATAAGATTTCAGAACATTAAGGGACCTTATAATATGTAGACTGCAGTAGATATCTCAAGGGAATTCCCATAGTCGGTACCAGACAAGTCCATAAAATATATTAGTCAGCACAATACTACCGCAAAGGTCACGTGAGTTTGATTTTGATTCCCCCCTAGACGTAATAGTTATACCTGCAATTTTTAGTTATTTTTCATTTGTATTTGAACTCCCTACCACCCCTACAAAAAGCTCCAGAGGCAGTATCCCCCATTAGGAACTTATACTCTAGCTATTTGAACTATGGCATTATAAATCAGTTGTGATAAACAACAAGATTTCTTTATTTCTATTTCCAATCGAGTATCTCTATGAAGGAAGTACTTATCTGTCTTATATCATTGAAACTAGAAAACCTACGTCACAATTTCCTTCACCTCAATGAACTATCGTCCTATGGGGGTCAATGATGTAGGTAAGAAACTAATTAATCCCGATACATATCAAAAGGGCATCAGTGTACATTCTAGACTAGATTACCTCTTTATAATTCTATATTCGTCCTTTTTCCTCTCGTATAATATACCTAAGATAGAAAGAGATAAAGTTATGTTTGTGTTTAGGGTCACCTAGCAAGCATTGGAGTGAAACGTGTGATAGTCACGTCACCAAGTGTAGATGTTCCTATGATCATACTGGGAGTCAATGATAATAAACTCAGTACAGGTAAATCAAAACAAGCATATAAATATGTACTTTAAAGCCAGTATATCTTGTTCCGCCCTTTTAATATTGTTAAAATAAGCGACGCATATGGTAGGCGAACTCTTGTGCAGCAAGGCACCTGGTGGATGATCGTTTAGTATTTCTAAATGCCTTCGCTTTTAGACTGGTTGTTCAGTCTAGAAAACTGTCAAGAAAATTGAATAAATGTGAAGTAAGCGATTTTAACAACGTATATTTAAAAAAAAACAATATTTGCCCCAAACATTTGCCAAACTTAAAACAGATGAGCAACTTTTATCCGAAGTGATAATGCACTTAACTGATTATGTTACTCCGATTACGGGAAATGATTTTGGAAACATTTTATCAAGTTTCCTTCCGTTATAGTAATGAGCTTTGATTGATCACTTATTTATTCATTAGTCATCAATACATTACTGATGCGGGTAATTGTATCGATTAACGCGATAATGCAATGAATACGTTGAATGACAATCAAGTATTTGCATTTGGGTACTATGTTGAAATTTTAACGATCAACTTTGACTTAATTAAACAAAGTGGGTAACACCTTCCTGTGGTTAATTTTGTATGTGTTAAAACTGAACAAAAAATTTCCAATTATTTTAATTCTTTATGAATTTTAGTAATGGCTTAGTTAGGTAGGGTTTTCCCAACGAATCATGTCTTCCATTGAATGTTAGAGCGAATTTTAATATAAATGTATGGATTGCTTGGAACACTGGGTCTTCAAGGAGCAGTTCGGACCCTGCAATGCGCTCATTAAGTAGTAATTAATTTAGAAATAAAATTAAATGTCTGACACACTGAGTGAGCGAACAAGTAGTTTATACTTGGTAACCTAAAACCACGACTAGTTGCAACATTAGGAGAGCATCAAATATATAAAATAAACTTTTCCAGATCAAAAAGTGCTATCATGTGCATCTAGCACGTTGTATTGCTTGGCGCCGATGATCAAAGTGCTGGGTGACCACTTCGGAGTGGCGGAGGGGTTTATAACCAGTATAC
Source organism: Anticarsia gemmatalis (assembly GCF_050436995.1). Lineage (NCBI taxonomy): Eukaryota > Metazoa > Arthropoda > Insecta > Lepidoptera > Erebidae > Anticarsia > Anticarsia gemmatalis. The sequence continues at coordinate 9,017,191 of NC_134760.1, forward strand.
ATGCTATGACACCGTCGCTCAAGCCTTTAGATGGACTCTGTTTGAGGGGAAAGGTAAAATAACGTCTGCCTTTATAGTAATTACTACTTTAGATAACAATTTTATTTAGAAATTAAATATCAAAGTTTGATTAATGAAATTTTTGTTCAGTAGTTTAGTAGTTGAAGTAGACAGGCACTAGTACCTTGATCTCACATTTATAATATGAGTACGGATTTAGATGTGGAAAGCTAAGAGGAAAGCTCCTGTAAAGCAGGGGATAAAGAAGTGAATCCATACTAATATTATAAATGCGAAAGTAACTCTGTCTGTCTGTCTGTCTGTCTGTCTGTCTGCTACTCAATCACGCCTAAACCACTGAACCAATTTGCGTGAAATTTGGTATGGAGATACTTTGATATCCGAGAAAGGACATAGGCTACTTTTTACTCCGGGAAAATATCTCATTCCCACGGAAAACAGCGACAATCGGAAGAAACCGCTCCACCGCTTTGCGGTTGCACTGGCGCTTTCACTAGATGGCGCTACTGGCAATATTAAATCGCACTATCATTACGTTTTATGTCTTAGCTGGGTAAGCCTACGCTTTGGAGATTTTTAACCGAAATTTGATTATTATGCTACTTACGTTATTCTAATCAGTTGAGGCGCTTTCGAATTGATATTAGTTTAAAATAGTTTCCACTAAATATTTCGTGTTAGTTATAATACATTTGTTTGTATGTTCTTTTAAGTAGTTTAATTACATTATTTTCGTATTTAATGTTAATATTATACCCATTTAGTGGTATTTGGTAGAATTTCGTGTTAGTTTAATTGTATATTCTTTTAAGTAGTTATGAGTATTATATTATAGTATATGGTCACCCATCCACGGAACAACCTCGGCAAGCGTAGCTTAACCTTAGAGATGGATGCACGCAGTTGTTACTTAGCTACGAGGTTCTCTTATCTATACAAATATTATAAAGCTGAGTTTGTTTGAACGCGCTAATCTCAGGAACTACTGGCTCGAATTGAAAAAATATGTTTGTGTTGACCATTTACCGAGGAAGGCTATAAGCTATATAACATCACGCTTCGGCCAATAGGAGCGGATTAGCAACGAAAATTGTTATGACCCATTCTCTCTCATGTGACGCAAGCGAAGTTGCGCGGGTCAGCTAGTTGAATAATAATATTAATCGTGCAATTTGGTAGGCAGATAAAATAGTTTACAAAAATGTTTTTATATAAACGCAGACAATGAAGGCCTTTGACATTTTGATATACTTACTTACAAGTACTTACAACTAAAGATAAAACGAAAGCTTTGAAGAATTTACTCTAATATAAGGTATAAAAAATAGGTATTAAGTGTAAGGTTCATATAATGTATTTAGATAAGGTCATATGTATTATTATAAGTCTTGATAATCGCGCGGGTCATGATCAAGCGACTGTCAACAAGTCATCATAAAATACACCCTAGTACAAAAATGTCATAAAATCTACCATTAATTTGTTCACCAAAATGTGGCTTCTTTTCTGTGCTTCTAATATTGTAGTATTAAGTCCTCCTTCAGAATATCCTAATAGTATTATAAATGAACTTGAAATGAACTCAGATATTGATTGTTTTGATATAGTCGCGTATTACAATTATGTTATCCTTGCTATCTGCTTTCTACTTATTTGTCATAAAATCGTTGAAATAAATTCGAGAGGTATCTGTACCATACTTTTATTCAAGCCTATACTATGCCTTTAGATTTCGTAGAATTTGTTTTTGCTTTTGCATATAAATTTTATTGGTAATACTTATGCCCGGTTTCTGAGTACATTCAATAGCGTCTTTTTTAGGTATATGATATTAATTAAACGCTATTGATTAGATAAACTACCGCTAAATGTACCTTCGAAACCGGGAGTTATACGTTTTTAATTATTTTTATAGCTAGAACTATTATTATTACACAAAAGAATTCTGCTTTAGATACTTAAATTAGTTGCTATGACATAGGTCCATACGTATATGCAAATATTGCACGTATATTATTTGTCTCCCACAGTTCTCCAAGAGCCAATTTAATCCATAACTGTCTTACTGCTAAATAAACTATCCTCAGAATGAAAGACAGGTGCAAGATGAAGTCTTTGCAATCATTCAAGAACTGGTTAAAGAACTCTCGGGCATACAAAATTGTTAAAGCAAGTGAAAGCTAACCTTTTCCAAAAATGATTTAAATTTCATTTGATATTTGCTCTGAAGCCCAATCACGGCAATTACACTAACGTTTGTCCAGTGTAGGCGATTAATGAAAGTATGCGACTAGGGTTTGCTTGGATTTATTTCAAGAAATATTCAAATATTTGCAAGCCCATCGCACAATATCGTTGGACGCCCGTACTGCGCAAACGCAGCATTTAACGAACGCCATGCACGTATTATTGCGTTCTGACGTCTGCGTCTGTTCCTACATTTGTCGAACGCCTACGCTGGCCAAACGCAAGAATGAAACGGCTCTTAAAATGTATTACTTCATATTTGTAGCACTGGCGAGATCATAGAAGCATCCATCAGAACATAATACCGGCCAGTACGGGCGCGTGCAAAGCTCTCGGCAAGATCATCCCGGACGTGAAGGATAAACTCACTGGGCTTGCCTTCAGAGTGCCTATTGTCAATGTCTCCGTGTTGGATATTACTATAAGGTAATACATTCTATAGATCAGTTTCACTCTATATAGTCCATTCAGAAGTTACATTTAGGACGCAATATTTTTAAATTTTATATATTTACAACAAACATACTTCCATCCTAATGTGTTATTATCCCCATTAGAAGCTTAAATTTAGGGTTGTGGGATCGCCACCCTTGTCCCCGGCCACTTCTTTCCAAGATGACCAGGGTAGCAATCCACACAAACTTGATTTTAAACTCTACTGTCCCACTATACATAAAAAAATAGAATTGCGTTCTCTGAAATACACAAGTTAAAGGCCTACAAATGTAACATTTTAATGGACTAATAACTTATAAATAAATGTCAAATATAATCTCTTATAAATAAAGTGACAGCAAATACACGAAAACAACTGTCAACATTTCATCTGATACGCTACTAGATAGATATATAGAAATGATGAAACCGGGCCCTAGAATACTACACATAATACACATTTCAATTCGTCATCGGTAACATTAGATTTTATTGTTATCGAATAATCCCTTATCACTGACATATCTGCTCTTTTAACAGTCATCATTAGAAGAACAAAATCTCGTTGACAATCTATTTTCAATGATTTATTTAAGATAAACTAGAATCTCATAATCCATTTCTTTTCCTACAGATTAGATGCAAATACATCACTGCAAGATATAATAAAAACAGTAGAAAAAGCCAGCAAGGCACAGTTTCAAAATATTATAAAAATATCAAGTGACCACGCGGTATCATCAGATTTCATTGGTGATAGTCATTCGTGTATATTAGACGCAGATTCTAGTCTACAACTAAAACCAAACTTTTTCAAAATCGTCTGTTGGTATGAAAACGAGTACTCCTACGCCTGTAGAGTGCTAGACTCTATATTTTTCTCAGAAAGACAGTTCGCTCAACCGAGACCACTAGAATCTAAAATAACATACGTCCGATCAAAGTTTTCGAGGAAATTAGACATACCCCGCAGGAACGCGGTTTCTCTGGAGTGGAGAGATGAGAAATTCAATACAGTTAGCATAACTTCTAATAACGAAAAACTTCCAGTTCCTCCGAAAAAACAATTGTCTCTAGAAAACCCTAAGATTACGACCTCCGTACATTCTGAGGGTAATAATATTCAAAAGAAAAACGAACTGTTCAAAATATGGAATGAAGATTGCGCACCAGCCAAAGTATCGGTGAGACAGAATAGAAACGCTTTCTTTCACAGTTGTATCGGCTTCGAGCCAAAGAACGTTGATAAATCTGATTGTATTAAAGCTCAACAGCGTTTAGAAAACGTTAAGAAAGAATTTACCAAAATGGTGAACATCACTGAAGATTTACTCAGAAAGTCTTATAGCAGTAAGACAGTAGTACAACCTGTACCACAAGGTAACAGCTCCAAAGATATTGATGTCTCTGCCGATCCTAATCTAAAAGTAGGTTCGATACAAGAAGTCAACGATAACAATAAATCTAAAGACATGAAACAGCAAACAAGTATACCAGTTTTCCAAGAATGTGGTGATTATAAAAATAAAGCTATAAGTGATGAAAATGACGCGATTAAGAAGGAAAGTGAATCGTATACAATATGTGCAGGGAAGAGAAATACTATAAGTAAATTGACACCAGACTTGAAACACCACGCTTTCAAAACCGTGTTGAACGAAATGCAAAAAGAAAAAATACCTACAGATATGACTTTAGTAGGTTATAACAATGAACCCCACATTTTGAAAACATCCACGAATTTTATCAAAGATGATAGCGCAGAACTCCGCGAGGCTGATTTTAGCGCAATTGTATCAAAAACTCTTGATACTTTGATTGACGGTTTATCGAACAAACTTGTTGAGAATATCTTCAGCGACACTAACGAAATCGCCTTTACTGATAGTAAAATGAAACATCTTGAGGAAGATGTAGAGCAAATAATAAGGATAGTTGAACCAGATGTGTCTTGTGAGACAAATGTATGTCAGATACAATCTTCCCATCACAACAAACCTGTGATGGACAAACTGGAAAAGTTCAACCTCAACGAATTTACAAAATACATGAAAAGCAAGAATTATAATATGCAGATAATTGATGAGGAGCTAAGAAAGCGAAATATTATACTGGTTAGTTCCGACACTGACGCACGATTGAATGTGGCGAATTTCGAAAGTGACATAACAGTCAACTTAGCAGATCGCAGTGATAACAAGCTTGGACAATCGTTATCATGTATCTCTGGTGCAGTTCACACAATGCCAGAAAGTCTTTCAAGAAGTACCGCAGAAGGCACGGTGACCACCATCAGTAATGGAGAGAGGAAACCATACAAACAAGATATTTATGACAAATTAGATAGTGCCAGCGGATCAGATTCTAACAACTCATTCGAAATCAATGAAAGAAAATCACAAGTCATTCACATCACAGATTTAACGAATTCTCTAGAGGACTTGGCTCGTTTAGACAAAATATGTAGAATTATAGAAATTTCCGACGAGCTTTCTGATAAATTATTCTCGAAATTGGATCATACTTATAAAAATGGCCGTGATAACAAATGGTCTTTCAAAGATCTGTGTGAAAGAATACAGTTAGATGATTTCTGTAACAAAATGTTCGGTAAAACCAGTGCTTAGTTTACATGTTTTTCGTAAACAGTCATGTAATGTGGGTACTCAAACCATGTTTTAAAAATAAAAGTATTTTATTCAGGCACTTATATGGTATGTATCAATTACAGTTGACAACAGAACAGACAGTCTGTATTACAGAGTACAAAATACGATTTTATATCACAGTTAAAACCTACTTTTGTAAACAAATAAAAAATGCTCAGGTACATTCGTGATGCTGATATAGGCCGTAAAAACCAAAAAATAGCTTGTATTAAAATGCTGCTTATATTCTTACCCGTGGTGTACGATATCTGTGTTTCTCAATAGTTTCATGTTGAGGTCTATGATAGTTTTGGGGAATATGGCGTCGTTCATGTCGACAAAGTCTCCTATGACAACGTTGACCGGTGAGCGGATACCGACGGATGAGTTGCCAGGCAGTGGCGGGCCCGGACTGTACTCTGTTAGTACTGGTAACACATCCCTTGTGACCGGTACCGCGCATTTCTCACGTAGACTTGATATCCATCTGAAATGTTACGATGTTTTATGCTTATTGAAGCTTCAACCAGTAGAGAATTGAATTTCTTGTATCTAATACTTTGTGGTAAGTAGATCCCCACATTTAGTATACACTTCGACCACGTTAACGCCATGATGTAATTAATGGTTATCTATTACCCGGTCTTCTGGGCTAGGGCATTTATGTCTTAGATCGGTCCTTTATTCATGAGGGTTGTGTTTACATAACGAAGGTGTTGTAATTGTATGTAAGTAAACTTAAATGGAGAGTATAACCCGCTGTTGTACCTGATAATTATAAAACTAGCGGTGGGTGTAAGCACGGCTTGGTGCACGAAGCCAGTGCTGGGGTGTCTCCTCACGTTTTCGAAGAACCGCAGTAGACCGGTCACGGTGTCTTGCCGAGGCCACGGCGACGGTAACATTTGTGGCTGCCAGAACTCGCTTGTTGCGTACACCGACTCGTTGCGGTAAACGATGATCACCTGGAAACGTGCATTTCATAGTAATTAGAATCTGTACATAAACATTTTTATTAAACATGAGAGACTTAAGAAATAATTGTAGCTTTTGGGTTTAACACAAGAAGAATAGAATCGTTTCCGGTTCGCCTGAAAGAAAATACATCGCAATGTTATTGTAAGCAGTGATATTAGTAGTTTTTAGAGGGCACGTGTTTATGTTTCAATCAACTACCTATCTATCAATTAACTTTTTTATGAACATGAAAATCTATGAACAGTCAACTTTTAATATAAAAATCTCACAAAAAATTGTGTTGTGGCAATATCTAAAACACCTGATTCTGAGTAACAGATGACAAGGTGATTGCGCCAAAGGATCACAAATTATCATAATTTCAGCTCCAGCGAAAAATGTAATAATGGTCAATTTTCGGATAGCGTATATACGTATAAGCATTTCTCTTTTCTTCTCATACCTGCATTTTTAATCTGTGTAGTGAGTTGAGTGTAATAGCTTTGAGATCAACTTGCCGCGGCACTAATCTTGGGCCGTAGAGATTCAGTAAGTACCGCATCAGTTTTTGATGATGTTGGGGAGTAAATCCATAGAAATGCTGGCAATCCAAAATGACCACCTGAAAAAGTGGAAACATGTATCTTTAATAACCATTCTATGTGTGACTCTAATAGTAGGTAATCAGCATTCAAATTTAACAAACTACATGCTTATCTAGCTTAATTTAATATTAATGGGACATGATATTAGCTATTTGAGTAATTGATAACCAAAAAGGGTCAAAGACAAATATTTTTTGGCCAGCATTATTTATTACCTCTCCAGGGTGTGTATCAACAAAATCCTTGACTTGAGTCAATGCTTTTGATATTTCTTCTCCATATAAACCATGGGTGAAATAGAAGTTCTCCTCATTTGGCATAGTAGCCAATCTTAAGTCAAGGTACCTGAAAAATTATAAATAACATTTATTTAGCAATGGTTATAAAATGTCTTTACAGGCTTTTGTATGCAGTTATTTTTCATTTGATTTAAACACAACATTTAATAAAATTATAAAAATACTGCTTTTAAGAAGATAAAACAATTGTCAGCTATCAACAATTCTTATCTGGAACTTTTAGTTATTCTTAACATTGTTCATACTTACTTGTCTTGATTTAGTTTATGTAAAATATTATAGAAGACTACTTACATGTAAATAACAACATAAGTAAAAAGTGTATACATACATTGTGCTACAGTGTTACATGAGCAATTAATATAAAAGCATATAACTAGTGATATAGTAGTGCATAATGTGCTAATGTTACTTCAAAGATACCTAATGCCAATGAGTAGTTGGTGCCAAGTGTCACTGGCCTGCGTAATGGTCCACCGTAAGATCGTACCTCGGAATAATGGGTACAGTCGATGTAGTATCGGTTCTGCGTCAGGAGCTACTTTACTAGACCGTGTTATGCCATATGTCATTGAGTCATGGCTGCCTGAAATATGATAGTGTTAGGATAATGTAATTTTTAAAGCTGGTTATTAAAATATAAAGGGTATATGAAAGGCCTATGCGAGGTTAGATATCACAATGCATGAACAAAACATTTGCAGTTTAACACCTTTAGAAATAATAAGAACATTTTAGGTTTGTCTAGTAACATATTAGGTTTAATAGTAAAAAAATATATTATTATTACACTGCTGGGTAGGCTGCACTGCAATAAAGCATTTATCTGCATAATCAGCTCTAAGGTTGAACAAGTTTAATTTCCGTTAAGTGGTTTATTTTTTTGTGTTTATTATTAGTTAGTAAGCTCCATGTCATTGTTTTGTGTAATCTAGGAACATTTAAACATAACATTACAGTGAGGACCTGTTTGAACAGGCATCAAACAGGGATTTATTAATCAAAAAGTGAATGGCACAAAAAAGTACTGAATTCAAACTTTTGTGATATTTACAGTTGAAAAACATACATATAATCACTAATATAAGTACAGTATACCTGGAATAGCAAGATAAATTAAAGGCACTTCTTTTAACTGTGGCGGTAGATCGTTCATCCACGATTCTAAGGCAAGATCCTGAGCGGAAATATCTTCACCCATTATAACGACTGGAAGGAAACAAATAAATTCTGTATTACTTTCAATAAAACATGAATGAGATAAGCGTAATCGTCGACTAATTATACCACTAATGCGTAAAGAACCAGACAAAGGTTTAGTTATCTACCTTGACCAAGCAACAGAGTTCACTTCGTTATAATTAAATACAAAGGAATCACGTCATTCTTGCGAAATGCTTATACACATGCCATAAATACTAGTAATTATAGAAGGCTCATGGTTACTAGTTACAAGTTCTTATAATTCTAGACTAATGAGCATTTTCAGTTACAAAATTGTGAAATTTAAATTTTATAGATGGATCAATTTATTTCAGTCATTTTCATACAACATTACATTAATCGTCTTTTTAAAAATGTATAAAGGATTTAAGGATAATATCATCGTTACTTTATTTTTAATTTAGTAGAATAATATGTCAAATTGTCTGAAACTGTCAATGTCAAACGCCAATTGCGTTTAGATTTTACTACATTACAGTATGTTTTTGATGTTTTGCTATGATGCGTTATGTTACAAGTTCGGAGAATGCAAGTGTCCTTTAAAGATCATCTAATTTTAGTATAGTTAGGATTTTATTGAACGTGTTTTGAATGTTACGAGGCTTATTATATTTTTTTTGTTGCTTAAGCATTTAAAATACCGTCCGATATACCATAATTTGGATGACAAAAATATAGGATTATGATTCTTTGTTCGATATTTTAAGTAGGTAACTTTAAGTATTGCTCGGAAAACTTGTTCGTTGATTATAGGAATGAATATTACTATAAATTATTGTATAAGTGGAACCTTGGCTCTTAAGAAACTTTAGGTACCGCAGGCTCCAAGTTTTAGTAATAAAAAAGATAAGTAACATTGGTGGCAAGGAATAAGCCCATATTTTTGCTGTAATATTTAATAAATATGTATTTTTGTAGCACAAAGAAAAATAACGAGTACATACCCAGGACAATGCATAAACTGTATCCAAAATTCATGATATTAGCGTTAAACAAAACGGTAGCAGCACGTGGGTGGTCACCGGCCAAATCACCGGTGTATCTACTTATTATGATGATGACAAAAAATGACCGCACTTAATACCGAATCAGAACCGTTATTACGTTTAAATATTTTTTTGCACGTGTGTTTCGCTTTGGACATGTAAATGTACTCCGGTCCGATATTAAACTAAGCTGAACTTATCATGGCATGCACTTCAATGTAAAATACACACGTTATTAATGCAAAAAGTAGGTAATACCGCTGTTGTTATTAAGAGCAACGCTCAGATTGCTTTGTCCACTCTTAACTAGATGTCCACTCGTTAGATTGGGTGAAAGGAGTTTCTTGTTTTTTACCTGTAATGCTCTAATTTAAGCATTAACCTTGATTTCCTGGGTTTGCCATGGCGTGGCCGATTAAAGGGAAATGGCAAAAAAATGTGTTTACAAATAACGATGGTAAGTTGGGCTGATAACATTGTTTCTACCGAGTTACATTTTGCGTAATTGGTGCCTAGTTCAGGTTTGCACCTATTTAGGAGCACCTAAGTAAGATTTATTGGTGCTTAGCTTAGCATTGTTACTCATTCATACTTTAGTTATCCTTTTGTTAAAGATATTAAGCTGAGGTTCAAATTTTGATCGGTAGAGACCTTGTTAGGAGTACAGTAAGTTGGTTTATGGTACCTACTTACCGAATGTGTAATTGACTCTTGTTATAAAAAAAGAACATGTTTTTGTGACCTACACTCCAGAGCAGAATCACGGGTGTAAGTGTTACAACAAGTTTTTAAGTTTAAACAACAATCAACAACGGTAAATACTACACATGCGAGTACACTAGCCGTGAGTTTGATTCCCGTCTGATGAAATTGTGAAGCAAGTGGACTTTCAAAATCAGTTTCAAATACGTATAGTTTTTGTGGAAGAGAATTTCAGCACAAAGGAGTTACCGGAATAGCAATAAATATATGTATTAGTAATCAGTGCTAGTAGCTCAGGGATAAAACTAAATGAATATAAAAACTGTTATTAAACGTTAAATTAAATTGTTTTTTCTCAAGCAACACAGTTCGAAGGAAGTAATAAATTCGTACGTCATTGCTGCTTCCTTTTAAACGGCGTTGTTATTACATGTACTTGTAACTTTTAATTGTTGTGGCGGTGGACCATAAGGTAACTGATTGACTTCTTCGAATATGTTAAAGGAAAAATATGATAAAATGTTGTTTTTTCTGAGAATACTTTGACGTTTATTGGCTGTGGGAACCGACCGTAATTATGTGATCGATTTCTTAGTCCGTCACCCGAACAACTTTAACAGTCTTTGGCTGAAAGGTTGTAGCTTATACAGTTTTTCGTAAGGCTGATAATATTCCTTTCATCAGAAAACATTCGTTTTTAAATGACTCCTTCTTCTATTAGGACTAATGAACTAGGTAGAAATCAAAATCTTTATTTGCGGATTTATTTTACCTTTTTGACAGATTTGCCGAAAACTATCTGCGAAACTGTCAAAGTTATTTCTTGATTCAAGTTTTCTGAAAATCAACTCCGTAACTCATATCTACACCCCGAGCATACCTACAACAGACTGATAATAAAACATGGTTAAAGCAAATTTTCTGTATTTCCTATAGAGCATTGTTTCTAGGTTTTAATTTAAAAACTACACGCACATTATTTATTGCAGCCGTGATACAGACCATCCTTCAGAATTCTCTATTTCTACCTGACCCGCTTTTGTTTCCTACTATTTTGCTCGTAATGCAGTTGAACTGTTATTATAGTCAGTAGATCATTGAGTTACCTAATTTCTCAAAACGCATCCAGAATATTGTCAAGGATTCAATAATTCGAAAAAGAGATGAGAACCTCATATCGTAATAACATAAAACAAAAATTCGTAGGTGTGCACATTAATTTGTGTGTCACATTAATTTGCCGCATTCATTTAATGCACTTCGAAGGACTTCAACTATTTTAAAAACTCCTGAACACGAAATATTGTTCTTTGGACATAAGGTTCTTAGTTATTTTGTCCATTGATAATACCTATATCATGATCTAGAGTAGGTAGTAGGTACTTAATTACCCAACGCACGATTTAGCTATAATGCAGTGGTTAAAATTCTCATAAACAGGGAAAAGCGCTATGAATACATTGAATACACATATCAAACACTTTCATAAAACTGGTGGCTTTTGGCAAGATAAGAAGAATTATAGAATCAGTTGCTAGTATAAAAGGTAGGTTTAAGAAAAAACCTGATAACTGATTCAGTGAAAATCCCAAGTTTCAAACAAATCGCACAGCACAGGTTTCGTACCTATTCTCATTCTCAATTTAGCCCCACAAAGAATTTCACACAATTTAATACAAAGACAAACTCAAATCATATCCAATTGGACTCGTACGTATCATTTTATTCACCGCTCGTCTCAAACCAGTGTAGCGAGTACATTGATCGGTTTCGTGTAAAGGTTACCGACATTCGACCTGCACAACACTGTTCCAAGGACTTATCGATTTATTTACATATACCCATATACTTTGCTACTTTGTATATATACCTACCTAGTTACTGGCACAAGAAATAGGACTAAAAGCAGAAATACAAACTTGTTAAAATATTCACACTAAGCTACCATTAAAAAAACCAGTTGCAGACGGTTGAAAACAAAATTTCCGACTTTCATAACTTTGCAATGGATAAACATCTGCAATATTCATTGCCTATTTATAATTCAGCAAAGTAGAGCTGAAACGGAAGGTGCCTCTATTATTCAGATTCTCCTCCGACCCTTTCAGAATAGTCTTACATAGACCCGAGTAAAGTACAATGCCTATCTACTTTTTTTAATCTGCACATATATACATACAACATACCCACCTAACTTAGGCTTTTGTATCATATTGCAGTCTGTCGTCAGCAAATTGTTGGTAGTCTTTCGATCGCAATGCTTTATAAATTGCTTAGATTTGACCCACAAAGAGTTCTAGAAAGATCTACATACGTGACCTGAAAACATTGAATCACAAATGAGTGCAAAAAACCTTGGTGAATCTGCTTAGCATAAACATAATTTATATAAATGTATAGTGTGTCAAGAAAAACAATAATGTACTTATACAATATATGTTTATTTACAAACAATACCTACATAAGGAATTATTACAACATAGTTTCCATTGTATTTACTAATACGTGTTATGTTTATTGCTGGTCATTCACCTTGTTGAGTAACGACGTAATTAAAACAATTTAATTAAGTCACGCAACATTTATTAAATAAAAGAGAATTAAAGCCCATAATCACGACATACAATGTCAAAGTATATTAAACAATGTCAAAATATATTATACAAATATACTTGTCAATAAGCATTACCGCTTCTTACTTTAACTAATTATTCAACTACCCTACAATTGAAAAATAATGATGTAACTGTCAAATTCTGTTTTTAATTGAAATTATATACTTGCTGTCTAAATGTTATTTTTCCAGTGAAATAAAAAACGTTAATAATTCGATATGAATTTTTGAACTATATATGCTAATATCAGTTTTCCGACGTTCCGTATTATAACGTAGTAAATCAATGAAGTTTAAAAAGCAAACGTGTTAATCTCCAAAGATGCGTCTCATTGTGGTGGCTCACCGTAAAAGGTACGTCCAAATAAGATGCTTGTTATTTTTGATTACATAGACAGTTGGAGACACTGCTGGATGATTGCTACCAAAATAGCGGCATCCTCTTTATTTTGACGGTTACGGCTCGTTGACACAGCTAAATTATGTGAATGATAACGGACAAATTGTATGCAAATTACTCTTTAATAGTTTTTGGATGTTCGTATCATTTCTTTTTGTTCAACGCATATTTGACGTACTCAAAAATGATTGCTTGACCTTTAGGTTAAGTACGAACACAGTGGACATGTCTATCCAATGGATAAATTGGCTAAAGACATCAGTTTTCAGATTTCTTTTTGTTAATTCTTCTTCACTTTTGGGCAAAGATTACGCAACCAAATATTTCAGACGTTTCAGAGAGGTCTTAGCTGCTGACGAATATCCCACATACGTTATAAATCAACAGAACCACTAATTTATGTGCCTATTAAATGAAGTAGGAAATAAACTAGCCATTGATTATTTTATGTTGTTATGATTCATAGAACTAGTTGCTGCAATTGCGAATAATACTGACAAACATCAATAACAAATTACATAACGGTAATTGGCTATTCCATACATGATCAAGTTTACTGTCATCTCTGCAGCCGGCTTTATCTTCGATATGCATGACAGCTAGACTTGCCGATGTAATGCAACCAGTACATATAAATGACATGTAAACATGTCCAGTAAAATTGACACTGTCCGGTTTCCAACACAATGTTTGCTGCACCATGGTCGCTGAAAACTTGATGACCAGGCATTAGAAAAGCGTAAAATAAGTAGAACGAGTAGATAAACTAAATTTTAGCTTTCTTCAGTAGGTACACGACGAGGGATGGGGTATGAAGTATGTTGTTTGTTTTCTGATAGTACATAGTATGTACTACCAGAAATCCATCTGTCCAATAAAAATGACGGCATATGACTATCAGTTTATGTACATACGTAACAAGCAGACTGCAGTTAACTTGAAAGTGTATGGCTACCAGTATGTATGACAATATTTTCAGTAAATTTGACATTCAACATACACCAGTACTTATGCGTTGTTTCATGTCTGCGGCTGCAAATTCGACAATAAATTGATCGCAAATGGCTATCGTTATGTGACAACGAATATCTTATATTAAACTTGTGACGTATTTAAATAGATCTGTTGTTATTAGTTATCTTACGATTTATTATGAGTTGTGATGTCACTGGAAATAATTTCCATTAGATCATCTTTATCGTCATAAAATATTGTTTAAACAAACGATAGTTGCCATTGTTTTGGAATTTAATAATAACATTGAGATAAATGATAATGTTTTACTACACGCCTTTATTAAAATATATATTTTTAGTACAAATAAATTAAATAATAAAACAAAAATGGATTTCTACATGTAAGATTTTTCCCATGATTCCCGATGTACTTACTACCTACATATATTACATTATGTTTATTATACTACATACTGATTCAGAAATATACTTATTTAATTTACTTATATTGCTTACTTATACAGAAATTGAGTAGGTACTTGATTTGATGAATATCTGATACTGAAATGGCTTATGACAGTTATAACAGTAAAGCGCAGCGCTGTAACATAAAATAATCAGTGGTTATTCATTCTTGGATACGGAATTTTGATACAAACTTGATCTATCATTTATTTGTATGTTTTTTTTATATTTCGATCAAAAAATCCTTCGGATTCCTGCAACTACCTTCTTTTAATTCCAGCTTGAAATGTCTAAAATGGTTTAATTTGTTTGATTTTATTAAGATAATAAGGTATTTCAGCGATGAGTAGAAACATAATTTTTACATTATATTTTAGACAATTTTTAATTGTTTAGGGAAAACATTACAACCATATTAAATTACTATAACGCAGGTACCTACTTTCCTTCACCAGAAATGAATAACGCAAACATGTCATATTTTTGTTGAATGGAATTACCTATGAGAACATAATACCTAAATCATTGTTTTCATCTTAGGTACGTAAATGTTGTTCAGTGACTATAATTTTGAAAATTTATGCTTCTCGTTAATGACATTTCTCACGTAGAACAAGTAAAGACCATTAGTAACAATAACAAATAATATTTTTAGGTAACCGAATAGATAGGAGCTTATTTATTTTAAGAAGTCTATTTGCCTCTACTATAATAGTCGTAGTACGATTTTTGTTACTTGTTTTTGTTTTTTGTTCATTCAAGTCTTTTTATTTTCAAGACAAATTGCACTAAGTTATCTACAATGGGTCTACATTCCTGGAATAGTTTTGATAAAAAGCAAACTTTTTGAACCCACAATGTTATAGTTTCTCGGAAGAATCTGGTAAGTTTTTATAGGTACCTGCATTATTACTGAAAATATGTTAATATATATCTACAATAATGCTACATTTTTAGATGAAGAAGACGAGATCTGTCTTGCTGTAATATCATTCGTGCGCCTTGAAATATTCCGTGTGTTATTTTTTTCATGTATTTCGTCACTCACCGATAACTTTAGTAGATAGTGTTGTGCAACTATTTTCTTGCACATTTGTGTAACATTTTTATGTTTGAGTTGGAAGTTGTCTTCTTTTGAATGCTTGTAAATAATACAATAATGACGATCAAATTAAACTAATGGAGTGCAAATGATTAGGTTAAGGTACTAATTCAATTATTTTTATAAAAAAAAATATTAAACGATTTTGTTGGTACAGTTAAGTAAGTTTTTACCTATCTTTATTGATAAGGGATGTCCAGTTAAACTTTGGAATATACCGTAGTGATAAGAGTGTGTGGTATAGTGAGTGAAGAATGCCCTGAACTCCAAGATAATACGGATGCTGGAGTGATTCCCGTGATCTTTGTATTTTAGTGATAGCTTCTAGAAAGGTTAATTAATGTAAAACTCGCACTGTCATAGATTGTACGAGAACATTCTCGTATTTTTCCGCTGAACGCTGCACTTTCGTGATGACTGTACTTCGTAATGCAAATTGATAATTAAATCTTTGTTGTACTCGTTATCATGTGCAGTGTGCATGATTAACGATAAAACTTAATTCTAAGATGCATATTCTACTGTTCTGAATTTAGTTTTCTGTAGTCATTATGAATGTGTGATGTATCCTGCTATCCATGCATATTCCTAGTACTCAGTGAGGATAGCCAGAAAAGTACAGACAGCATGCCAAATCACTCCCACCACGCGCCGCCGCCGCCGCCCGACGCTGGCCGAACGAGAATCGATGTCACACGAAGTCAGTTGTACTCCGGCTGACGGCTCCCTTCCATTATCGTATCGAGTTGTGGCTCGCTTTCGCCACGCTGCGACCCAACGCCAGTCAACATACTAAACACTCCACGTTATCACACGGTGCGGTACAAAAACACTCGTATTGTCGTTCTTGCATTCAGAAAACCGTCAAAAACTTACCTGTTCGCGACCGCATATTTGTTACAATGAGTAAAATAAGATCGGGCGTAAAATAGAGACGGGTCGAGGCAACGCAGTCGACATTTCGTTGTGGAACGCAGAACTAAAGATACGAAGCTGTATAATTACTGTGCTACGTTTCCTGTGCGATGTTGGGGGAGAGTTTTGGTTAAAAAGTTGACACTAGACGTATATTGGGACTTATTGCGAATGTGTATTGAAACGTTCATCGCTATTCACGGGCGCACTGCTATGCGCCACGACTTGGTGCATTTTATAAGACATACATCCTCTGACCACTATTGCGAAGGAAGAATTTAGTTACTGAAGCAGGTGAGTAAATGTATTTTAAATCAGGTATTTTGCAATAACCTCGTCGTTCATTCTAGAAGCTATCGATGTGTTGTGTTGTTTTATATTAGCATAATGTATTGACAAAACTCTGTATAAAAATGGGCATCGAGTATCGACTAAACATAGTATTGCAACGTAGCAAATTCATCGATTAGTCACATGAAATTCCACATGCGTTATGAAGCCCGCATGCACTTAAGTGCACTTGTAAACATGTCAGGCAGGTACCTCCATTAGGGAAAATAACAATTAGAAGACAATAATTTGCATTTTGTAGTATCTGGATACTGCAAGGCATTAAAATAGAATTGAGAGCAACGAGTGTTTAATCACTTCGGTCGTGAGCCGCTAACGACATGATTACGTTGATATAAACAAACAAACAGGCTGTTATAATGCGAGCACAAGCCTTTGTTTGTATGCATATTAATATTCAAGTGGTCAGCCTTGTCCACGGTCTGCTTCACCTCAATGCGAAGAAATATAAAGCGAACTAAGAAAATAAAAGGTCTTAAATAAAAGGTCGGCATAGTAATACACGATGTTGCTAGATTAGAAACTTGATTGAAGCCTTTTCTAGCCTGTTAATAACTTAAAAACTGGCAACATAATAATATATGTAAAGAGGAATAACAGCAGTTTTCAAAATCTTGAATTTACAAAGAAACAAACACATCCTTTCTATTTTGTTCCACTTTGTTGTTGTTCTAATAAATCAATTAAAACCAAATAAAATATTTGATACACCGAACACCTGATCTGAAATTAGGATTGAACAAACGTTAAGGATTCGTAAAAGAAAAAAAATGGTGATAACACATTGGTGAACCCTTCGGTCAGAAGAAAATAAATCACACAATTGGCATTCAATAGTTTCGAAATAAAAAAAATATTTGTCGATGGAGCTACCGCTACAGATTATGAAATCATGGACTGGAGATTGTCTATTGCAAAATTGATCAGTGTGGACTTGTAAATGGGTTCTTTAGTCTAGATTACAAAAGAAATAGTAATGAAAGATGACCCACAATAGAACAAAACAAGATGACATACCCACCGAGTCACTTCTCTGGAATAGTAACGTTATAAATATAGTCCTAGTTGTATTCAACAACAGTGGCCCCATTTTACTTTTGTAGTGGCAGAACTGGACAAATGAAATTCGAATACAAACGCTTACATCCTCAAGGCCTAAGACCTTCAGGTCAACCTAGATACCAGAGCAGTTGTCAAGAAATTATAAAGCTATTTAGACATTAGAATTTAGACCATGTTGAGTGAAATATAAAGCTTAAATCAGCATGTATGATGTTATCTTAAACAACAACTGCTGTAGCCCTCGGTTTCAGTTACAGAAACGCATTATATTTAACACCTGGACCGATAAAGAGTGTCCATAACAATGGTAACTAAAATTTTACGGCTTTCAATACAACGAAACCGTAAACTAGGCACTTAAATAAACATGAAACAAATTATTAATCGCTCGTTTCGTTGCCGTTCACTTATCTCGTTTTGTGCTGCAAATATAAGAATATATTCGAAATAATAAGCTCGGAGAACTAATAAGGTAATGCTTGAAATATCCAGTTATTCTACGGTAATATGAAAAAGAGGTTGTTGTTGTTGTGCATCTCCATATTGTATCCCCTCTCTTCCTCGCTCAGAATAAAAAGGCCGGTTGTTCGGTTATTTTTTAAATTCCAGCATCGCCACAGATAAACAAGGCAATAAAATAGTCTGTCTATGGTCGGCCGCAGTTCCCGCCTTCACTGTATCGGCTGTCATTTTTTTCCTGCATCAACTGTTTCGAGTTACGGCATAAAATATTGTAAACATGTCTTTAAAAGTTGCCCTGCATCCAGTTATGTTCGGTTTCAACCGGTTGCCTAATTTCTGACAGGCATTTAGAGAGTCGTTTGGCTTCTATTTAAATATTGAGCGTCACCAGATGTTAGTTGAGGAGAGATAAGCCGACATTTTGAGTCTATCTCCAGACAGTCGAACGGTTAATATTGTGCAATAAGCTGATATCTTAGCTATGAGATAGATTATGAAAGCGATTAAAATTAATCAGGTTATTGAAGCAATAAAATGTGTATTTTAGGCCTTCTGGGCAGCTATAGAGCGATGTAGGAAGATATAAGTTCTCTCGTTCCCTTTTAGTTTAATCAGACAAGCATAATGTATGCTTGCGACTTCGTTAAAGGATCTTCCGAAGTAAAAAGAATCATATCAACGTTAATTCAGGCTATAAATATTTATGCTAAATATTAAATCTATTTGGTAGTTATTGCGTGAACGAGTTACAAACATCAATGCCTACATCCACGCTAACTTTCCCGTTATTGAATAGAGCAGAAGTTACATAAATCTTCCTATTCTTTTAATTATCCTAAGTGTATAATCTGCACTAAAGTCACGTTGCAGCGTAATGAGGACAAGTAGAAATAATTCACAATATTTATGGTAATCTGCCAAACGGTCAACGACATCGTTAAAAGGATTAACTTTTAAGCTAATTAGTTTCGTTAATTAGTAGAAATAATCATGGCTTAATAATCCTTGCCCACTAATTTGCATTTAAACATTTTAAGTACATATTAATTACTTCTAATTGTAATGCTTATAGAAGTTTCGGTTTATTCACCTGTATTTTAAGATCAGCTTATTGTGTTAAAATATGACGTTTAAGGAAATCGCGTATTTTAATTTTCGAAAATATAAGCTCTACTAATAGTAGGAAATGAAATAGATTATGTTAATGCGTCAGTAGTAATGCCTACATATAAAAGAACTTTACTGTATCCAAAATACAGTAGAAACAAAATCTAAACCTCGTAGAGTCGCGCTTACTTTTCATAGTCATATTTTTTTAGATTTTATTATTTTCATTACACCAATCTCTGACTTAGCTTGACATAACACTACCGCGAGTTTCCATACTCAATACTAAATACCAAGAATGTTTCCAAGCTTTATTTATTTGTATGTATAAGTAAATAAACAATGTTAATACACTTTAGTTAATTTAATGACAACATTGACATGTAATTATTGCCCTATGTCGTCATCGTGCATAAGACGGAGGTAAATTATGCATGAGCAAATTACAGTGAAAACTAATTTCCTATTGACGTATGTCGGAAGGAAGTTGGTACAAAATGTGAAGGCTCTATCGTAGCACAATCAAAGTGAATCAAAGTAAAGTATGTGGTATGAAAAGGCAGGGGTACCGATTTTCTAGTATCAAGAAATATTGTACGAAAATCTGATAAGCGCCTCTAGCGGGCGTTACTGAAACTATTTATATTCGCATTACATCTTAAATGTCAAACTCTCGATAGCATTGACTGTAGGAAATCGCGCTTCAGAGTATTCGGGTATGAGAATAGGGAATGAGTGACAAAAGAATAGAAACGGAAAACTAGTAGCGAATTTTTAGCAAAAAGAAATTTAAGTCTAAAATCTAAAGCCTGGATTTCTATTCCACATGGATGTAAATAGATCTAATGATACTACTGTTATTTAATGTCTCATATAACGGTGTTGTATTTCAAATGTAATGCAACCTCTTGTGTAACTTAGGCTCTCTCGTTGCCAATTGTTCAAAGGTGCATGTTACTTTGTATTGCCAGGGATAGTAGGCATTCTTGTGTGTGCATTTACATAAAGATTCCCAGTGTCAATATTGACATAGGTCCAGAGAATCCAGCCATAGCTGCTTGTCATTGAGATGAAGGTGTATAAGAACTGAATATTTCATTTCAATAGATTATTCTTTTGGTATACTGAAACTCTGATTAATACATAATATGTTTTCTATGATTTTGATATGCTAGCATTCAATGTGTAAAAAAAATCAGCATGTTTTCCACAGTAATAAATTCGGTAGCGACTTTGGGTTCATTAAAGTTTAAGAGTCCTTTCCAAGTATCGCGATGAATTAACAAATGAGTATTAATGAGTTCATCCAAGATCCTAATTTAGTTCTCGAGGAAAAGGATGAGGTAAAACATCGAATGATCAAGAATAAGTTTAAAATTACATCCAACTGTACCAAATTTGACAACAGAGTGTATTGACCCCGCCGCATTCGTATTCGCAAAATCTGAACTTACAAAACAAACAAGCAAGCTCATTTACCCCCGGGTTCTGAGGTACATTTAGCGGTAGTTTATCTATTCAATAGCGTTTTTTTATATGAGTCTAGACACTATTGAATAGATAAACTACCGCTAAATGTATCTAAGAAACCGGGGGTTAAAGTTTTAAAGAAAAGGGCCTGTTATATGATAATGAGCTTAAAGGCATTAAAGCACGTTTAAATTGCTCATTAAAAAGAATGGCTTGATTGGCTTAACGATAGTGAAATCTTTCACCAAACATTTGCATACGTCAAATGTAAACACAATGAAACTTGTTTGAATACTGATTACAGTAAACATTTAAAACTTAAACTCACCAATGGACGTCAATAGACTTGAAACGAAAACACATGAATTATGGATTTATTTTCGTCCATCAGCGAAGTGCGCAAAGAATACATTTACTATGTTTTGCAATCTGCGTTTAATTTCGAGCAATTGGCTGTTATTTACTTCTTAATAATAATTAAGAAGTCTTTGTATGTAGTTCAATGTAACATGTTCATTTAAAAACAATTTTAATTAAGCTCTTGAGATTAAATCTAGTCAGTTATTGCGAATATGACAAAACTGCGAAGAAAAATCAACTCTATTTATCTAAGGATAAAATAATTATTTTTGTTTGTGAGCTGTTTCTTATTAAAAAAAATACTGAAGTATAAAACTGAAATTTTCGTGGCTTGGGTGAATAGTTATATATTTTGCTTGTAACTCTGTAAATGAATTGTTTTTCGTTTTAATTACGTAAGCGTTATGTACCACCAACAACGGCTAGTTTTCAATTCCTTTGGTTACATACATGTAACATTTCACTGCGTTTCACCTTATCAGCCGGAAAAGTGGTTACAAAACAAAACAGAAATAGGCTTTAGCGAAGTTTTAAATCGAAATATCTATTTACAGAAAGAAACTATGCAAACCCACTTTTTAAAGTAACAAAAATTTAACGCCGCCGCGCCGTAATATTTTTTTTCCAATTTATCCGACTATTGATTTAATTTGGAAAAATGGTTTAAACTTTGGAAACAACAAATATTTTTTTAAACATGACGTGTCAATTTGACAGGTAATAAATTAAAAAAATAAACATTCAAATAGACGAAATTATAAAACGCTGTGTTTACATATTTTGTTTTTATTTACATAGTCATATTATGATGCAATTCTAATAATAGTGAGGTTATAATCTTATTAATAATATGGGGTGAGGAATCTGTAAACACGGATATATGAACGGAAAATATTGAAGCGAAAGTAAATAACAAGATAACGATAATTAATGCTAATTTAATTAGATAATTAGTTGAAGGGAAAGGGCTTTAATTTCGACATCTTGATGTCAGTTTAAAGATACAGAACTTGTTTTTGTTTTGGTCACCGGACTCCGTTTTTCGGATGTACCAAAATTGACTAATGAGTAGGAGTAGATTCTTTAAATACGAAAGTTTGTTTAAATGATAACCTGTTTATTTTATCCCTCTTTCAATATCAAATATTTCGGTTCAGTACCTGGGAATACCCTGATTAACATAGATTCAGTTGCCGAAACCATTGTTACTGAAAGAGGAATACTCCTACTGTATTACCCGAGAAATCTGACCAAATGGACAAAATCGCGGCCACAAGTTAGTTACAATCTAATTCTCTCGAAAGCTTCGTATTTTGTATATATTTCTATTATATTTTAGTTATTATTTTTAGTATTATGCTTGCCTATATCTTTGGTTTGTTTGTTATCTTCTTGACCCAATAAATTATTATTTGGCAAAGAATCTAAATCTATGTTGTCGTTACAAACCCAAATCTGAGCCTAATTCTATTTAAAGAAACTCATTTTGGCAAGAACTTTTTAGCCGGCTCTATCAAAACAAATGCCTAATATTATCATTTTAAAACGTAGAAGAGAAATGGCACTAATTACTTTTTATATTTAATTACAGCGTAATATAAAATAATGTTTATCTTATTATTTTTAATTAAAAATAATGACCATTATTAATAGGATAATAATAACGCATTCCTATAATTAATTAGACACTAATTGAGGTGGAAGAATTCCTACAGTGCAAATTAAATTATGTAGGTACCTACCCAAAATATCAATATAAAATGTCACCCGAAAAATGTGTTACGTATTGCATAATATTTTTTCAACACACACAAATGACATGGCGCCAACTAAAATTTTAACGTGTGCGTTTTTTTGTTTCAGGTCGCTATTGATGGCGTTACTCAGCATCCAGGGCGGTTGGTATTTGTATTTTTGGCTAATATACTGCAAAATCTATTCAGCTATTATATGGGTGTTCGGCAATCACTGCCGCGGTTCTGATAAGGCTCGCTCGGTGATAACCACTGGAGTTAGCGGACAGTCGCCTGGAGGCCTTCAGAGAGTGCGCACGCGTCGCCGAAGAGCGCAACAGAATCGAGTCAAACACATTGTGGCTTTAGCGAGAAGACCCTCTTTGAGAAGAATCGTGATGGCACCAGGAGCGAGCACCGCCCACACAATGATGGAGGACAAAGAGAAAGCGCTTCACGGAGCTTTGGCAACCGGTGAGTTCCTTGTTTCGAACTTGTAATTTCGGAAACGTGTTCAACATTGTGACGTGTAAACTCTTTTGTTTTATAATCACGATCATTTCACGTTATTTTAATGAAAAGACGCTTGAAAATACATTGTTAAGTCACGATTTTGTTGAGTTTTCTACAGTCGGGGACACACCTCCGGCGAGAGTTATGACTGAAGCGTGTTATTGACATACATTTGAATAATTTACTGGACGTGTTACCGAAATACACAGTCGCCGGTTTGCATGTATTGTTTGTTATTTTTAATGTTGAACAGGTGCACAAATATTAAGTTTAACAATGAAACGTTCAGTACAATTTTATTGCATTTAATGCTACATTGCAGAGTTATCGAAGTGAACATAAATAAACTGGAAAATGTAAAAATAGCACTTGTATTGATTGCAATATGAATGGATTGAACAATATAGTCCGATGAACATTCTCTAAGGAATTGCTTCCTAGTTTATTAACTTTGCTAAGGTCAATATAAAAAAGTACCACAAAAACTATGAATAAATTGATTTCGCACAAACAAAAATACAGTTTTATAGAAGGTAGGCCTCGTTGTATTTTATTCGCCTAAAAAGTTATAAAACAGGTAGTCTTCCGCCTTTAAATATGCTACTTTAAATATGTATTTATTCCGTGTTAAGTTCTTTATGTCTTGTTTACACATACTTTGTTTACATACAGTTGTCCAAATGCAACGTTGAAATCTTTCAGTGGAAAATCAGAGTGTAAATAGATCATTCCGACTAAGGGCTTGGCATCTTATCAAATGAAATTATGACTTAAGAATTTCGCAACGGAAAATATGAGGAAGATGAAAGAATAGTAGACATTTTCCTTCAGTAGAAAAATAAATAGTAAATTGTAGGTGTTAATTCAATGGCATTGTTTTGTGTAATCAGTCAGTATAGTAAGACCTTAGCTCTTGGCAGATGAGTAAGGTTCAACTCGCGTGCCACTGGGTGAGACGGTAATTAGGTAGAACTTGCAGATTGTCATGGCAAGCCGCCAGTCCCGTACAGTCTGAGAAATTGTTCACACAAGTATCCTGCTATATTTAGTACTTTTCATGAGCAGACTGCGTGAAATTCAGCTTAGAAACACCATAGAACGCCATAGATAGTCTATCTGATATGAATTAGTCGTTAGTGGTCGTGATGTACAGCCTTTCATTATGCAGATTAGAAGTGAAATTGAAATATTATCTATATCAGCTTTGTGATATATGATTCATAGTCCAAAAGTCTACTGAAACTGCTGCTTAGATAACATTATTTGGCTAATATTTAGGTGCAAAAGTTTTTCAGTTCTCACCGACTATTCTTTGTCCGATTCAGACATAATAAAGGCTAAAACAATAGCACAATAGTATTCACGACTTAGTTTCGGTCTAGTTGAAATAGCATACAAATCTGTGTAGGTATTTAGTATTTCTATGAATACAGAATGACTGGCTTGGCGCTAACACAAATCTTCAAGCCAAAACTATGATTTACTAGAAAAATAGTACTAATGGTTGTAAAATTTTCCTTCAAATAAATTTGTACATGTTCTTAGAATTTGCTAAATGTGTGTCGAGTATAAAAAGGCCACGATATGTTTAATGTGGGCCGATGAGAACTCCTTACGGTCAATTGCCTCGGCCATCAGTCGTTGCCAGATATAGAGCAATAAGAAAACTTTGCGAACTTTGTACTGTACTGAAATAGCCGCAGTTATTACATACAATCTGCAGTGTGCATCTAAAATGGCGGTTAGAACAGCAATACTGGCTTTATAGCCCAATATTTCGATATATTTATATGAACTTTGATGCCAATGATGCTAAAAGATTTTATGTCAATATTTTTTAAAAATTTTAAGGCTTTTTCAACGTTTCGAACGCGGGCATTGCTTCTTTTACGTTACTGAGGGCATTGTGATTTAACACAAGCACTCGCGAGCCACGACTCGAGTGGTAGAGTCCACTTACAGACACGTGTAGGTATAATGATGGCCGCTGCGAAAGATCGATACTCGTTTTACTTATTCATACCTTTATCAACCGTACACGAGATATAAAAAAACATTATTACACGAGACTCCGACCTCTGAAATGGCCTTAACACATGACTCTACCCAGTTAAAAGTAGTTAAAGTTTATTGTTAATCTAAAATTTTAAAAACTATTTTCTGTATTTCGAAATGTAAAAAAGATGAACCTTTTCTTTCAACAACGACATTGGAATTCAAAACCGCGTCATGGTAGAGGACGCTTAAAAAAAACTAATCGTGCGATGTGTGACGTCACAGCCACGCCTCCATTTAGGAACGAGAAAGATAAAACATACAGCCAATAACACCGAATGTTTTACACAAACAATTTAAAAAGTCTTTATCAATTTAAAACAATATATTTTTTTATACAATTCTTATTTCAAAACACTTTCGAGCATAACTTCTAGAATTTAATGACAAAGTTTATTGAGCCTTAACAATACTGGCAATCATTTTAAAAACAATACAATCTTTAATGCATAATAATAATAACATTTTAAGAAACAATTGTAATCAAAAAAGATAAGGACAGATAGCGTCTCGGTAAAAAATAAAAGCCTCAATAATTATGAAGTTTAAATATAATTGATAACATTACAATTTTAGATGTTAGCGATTAGGTGTGTTTTTCAATGTTATCTATGCCCCCTACTAATTTATCAGTGGGTGTGTTGCTATGTTAATTATCGAACAATTTCTCAACAAATATTTACATATAAGTACAAAGACATTTACGAAATTATACCGTATGACATAATCGAGATAAAGTTGTTTTTCATACGAACGAACGACGCTTAAATCATCATGATATGGCAATACTGGCTGCATAAATGGCAATTTTTCTAGCGATATAAATTATAAAGAAAATTAATAAGCGATTGCAATCTTCCTGTAGTAAAGTAAGGTATATTGTCGTAACATCAAATTGTAAATTTTACGACTGTAAGCAATTTGATTTGGCCGATATAACTTGCTTACCTATGAGTTAAAAGAATATTGTTTGCGCAATTATGTTTTGAGTGGCAATGCTCGCTAAAATATGTGTATTTGTGTGTAATCGTACTGTTGTAATCAAACCAGACGAAACTATCTGAATGGTGGGCGTGGGTTCGCGTTCTGGATAGTAACTACCATTTAATGACGACATTGCCCACGCCCGCCCGCGACCATTTTTTATGATGTTCGGGTTATTTTTATCTTTACAACGTTAGTCAATGAAGTAATGACTTTATTGACTTCTCGTATCAATATTTATACAATGATAATGATTTTGGATAACGATATTGCAATTTCATAATAGGAAGACCATTATTATGGTTGATAATAAACCTTAACTTTTTAACAAAAGAATTGCTCAAGTAAAGCTCTTGTATAAAGTATTTGTAGAGGCATCCTGTTGGAGATGGAGATTAGAATCTTTATCGTTTCTGCATTACGCGTGTTCCCACGTTTTGATAATTCATTGACTCATAGAAAGTCAGTAACAAGTTGTTTTGACATGAAATAACTAGATAAATTTTCTAAGAAACACCGCTTGTTATTTTCTATTTCTAATCTACGCGTTCAAAGGGGTCAATCCTAGGAAAACACGTATTTTGACCTATGATTGGTGATAGCAGATCAATAATATTTTATTGATTCACGTACCGAGTGCATGGCATCCCACGTCATACCATTCAACGTGCACTGTGACATTAATTGCGTTGCATCTGGCATGTCACAATAAAACGTAACAGACTTAAAATAAAAAAAAAGAATTGACACATTTGACAGCATCGTTAATTTAAATGATGTTTCGACATTAGAGTGCTATTTTAGCAGTTGCTAGGAAGCCTAGCAATCGGAAAAAGCCGTTCTCAATGACAATTACTGATCTATAAAGGTTCCACATTGTTCCGAATTGTAGAGGCAGATTTATTGTCTAATTTATTTCAGTCTTTGAAGTAGTAACGAAGCGGTAATGTTGAAAAGCGTGAAAAATAGCTTAATTCAGCTGTAAAGTGTATTAAATAAGTCCTCCACTGAATACACAGTATTTGAAGCTTAAATAGGTTTATAAAAATACAAAGTTACTTTATAAAACTTTAAAAGAATATTTGAATGACATTTTGAGTACATATTTTATATCAACCTCGAACTATCTATCGGTCTACGACACCGACATTTATCTATGGAACTCGTTCCCGTTTTAAAAAGCATGCGATGCAACGTGACTCGATGGCACGGAAAACTACACTCTATGCACATGTTTCATACCTTTGCCGGCAATTAATAATTTGTTTTTTTATTGATTTCTTTTTCAAATATTTTCTTAATCAAAGAACAAAAGAAATTAATCTCAATAAAGAAGATATAGATGGCTTCTGTGTTTTTTAATTTTCTTGCAAGATTTGTTTAAGTAAATTACCACATTAATACTTTTATGTCGTTTTTCATACTGCGGTCGTTTGAAAGTGACCGTTTCGCGTTTATGATTGCTCCGTTTCTGAGATCACGCCACCAAAAATAAACACGTTTTTCTGGACTGGAGCCGATAAAACATTTTTTACATAGACGCCACTGTATCAATTGGCTTGAGAAACTTCAACACGTGTTATGACGTATTTAAAGCAATTGACTTGATGAGGTCAGACCACCCGACTATCATTGGAAAATCGAGATAATTCCCACTTTCCGTCATTAATCAAAGCGAAACTGTTTGAAATCACAACTCTGCGTTTGCTTTCGTTATATCAGAAGTTTAATTAACGATAGTAATTAATAGAAATAGAAGCACGTGATTTTCATTTAACAAATATAGCTAAATTAATGAACACTATTGTTCTGCCGCTCTGTAATTAACTCGTTGAACCAGCAAGTGTAAAGCGTCGGCTGCGAGCTTAATAAACAGCATTGAGTTAATTTAAACATGTGCTATATAAAGCCCAGCTTTCAGAATAAGTACAAAGGCAGACTCGAAAACACATATTTTAAAGATGCAAGTGAAATTAATGGCCGCGTCAAAACAGAGGCCAGGGAAAGGTGATTTTCCTTTTTCGTCGTTTCCGGATAACTGTCAGATGTTACCAGTGAAAAAAACTCGTTAAAATATATAATAGGTGCTTTTTTTATAATAAGATGTCAAAATCTGCCGTTTTTATTGCCTATGTTGAAAGAAAAGTAACATATTACGCATCGTATTTGTAGCTAAAAGTTTCGCAATTTCAAATGTTTTTTTACGATAGTTCTAAATTAGTCTCGCGTAAAGATAAAAACGTATTGCTTAGACATTTTGGCTTCACAACAAGTCATAAAGGACTGTAAGAATTAAAACAGTTAATAGATGGGACACACCTCCAGCGCTAATCTAAATATAACAAGCGACTAGTTGGTAGATCGATCGTTTCCTTGGCGGTACAAAGTCCACAGAACGAAGTAGGACTCCCAGTTTTAATGTATATTATGGTGATATAATACGCTGTTAAAGAACTAAACAAGTTTTGAGTCGAAGTTTCGGAATCATTTCTTGAGATTCGATAATTATTACCTTACTGCTTAGTAACAATTTTAGCTGCGATCAAATGTAGAGCGGCCTATTTGTAAAGCAAAATATAGCTACAGTTTACTTATTAACATAATTTAAAGGCTAAAAAATGTAGCGATGATACTAATTCACATTTTTCTAACTGAATTATATGATAAAATGAGCTCAAATATCCACATTATCTTCAAATAATACGTATAAATGTCAACCCTACCCGGTGCACACGCGTCGTCGAGTACCGCATGCCGGCGCCCGCGCCGGCGCAAGGGCCTTGATGGCTGTTGTGAAACGAAAGTCACCGATCTAAATATGACACTTTAGCTGTGTTGTGGCCACATACATAAAATACACGCTTCAGTACATCTTATGAAGCAAATCAAGTTATAAATTGTGTAGATAGTCCAATGAAAAGTTACATTTAGTTCGGTTATAAGAGGACGAAGAGACAGGCCGGCTGCCGAGCCCTTTATCCAAGATGGCGGTTGAGGGACAAGGGTGGTGACCCCAAACCTTAAATTTAGGCTTCTACAGACCTCCTCCCCCACACCTTAAAGAATAAAATTGAGTCCTCTGAAAAGCGCAAGCTTAATTGGCTTAAAATGTTAACATTTTAATTTACTAAGAGTAATATAGAGCCTCCAATATCTGACAATAACGGCACATGATGTTCTCAAACAGCCATTTTATACCGTGTACTTGTCAGTAATCCATTAATCATTTCGACAGACAAGTACAAAAAACTTGTATAAAACAGCATCTGCTACGAATGATGTCATTGTTTGGTTAGAAACTACACAAAAGCGAGTTTCGAAGGCGTGCCTTGCGTCCGACGTTTTTATTGGTCGGTACAAGCGTATCAACAATTTTAAATGCCACTTGTTCAAACAACTCAGGTGTATTGACTTGTTCCAACGATACGATAATCCGCGGTACTTGAGAAATTACATGTTCTTTATTCTTTATCTAATCTATTAAGGAAGGTCTCTTCTGCCGGGTTTTATGTTGCGTTCAAATTCACCTTGATCTATTCAACTCGATCTAATGACTTTTTTTGTTTTATCAAATTGTGTCAACGTTTAAATATTGGAGGAACAGATTAATCATAATTCCAAGAATGATAATTTGATTGATGATGACACGTGCTCTTCAATAAACAATTAAAACTGTTTACAGAATACAATTTCTCTAAATTGTTGATGAAACTGGTACTTACTCTAGGATATCTAAAGAGTAAATAATAATTATCATTTGACCCGGACTCGACAACGCCTAAGGTTAATAATGATAATAATATGCTTACAAATGTCTGAGGCGAGCTAATAAATATTCCAGACTAATCTTGGAACACATGTGGCTATTATTGAAGCCCGCATTGTAAATTGGACACACCCACGGCATACTATTTCTTGATAATGTCACCCAACTTCAACAGAACCAACAGTAATTCACTGTGTGACGTCAATGAACTATACAACTGGATATAAAGAATGTCTGGATACACTAGGTATAGAAAAGAAAATCAACTTATTTGTACATACTTTTTTATGTATTGTTTTACAAACTATGTAGTTTATTTGCTGGTAATAAATTCATTCAACCTTTTTTTAATCAATAATGGTATTATTATATTGGCCATAAAAAGTCTGCTTCAAATAAAATAAAGAATAAAATTTACACTACGGCAACATAGAACTTATAATTTATTCTTCAATTCAACTTTCATTTTTCGGAGTTCTAAATATTGACAGTATGTTTTGTTTGTCTACAGTTCGGTCTAGCCGTATCAGCCAGTTCGCGCCTCTGCTGATCGCGCTGGTCGGTCTACCGGCGCGAGGCAAGAGTCAGCTGGCACACAGGCTGTCCAGGCATCTCAACTGGAACGGAGAGAGCACTAAAGGTAAGAGAATATGGAGACATCAGTACCGCAATTCTTTGCATTATCGGCTACCGACAACCGGTTAGATATCGAAAAAAATTATATGACATTCGGTTCAGCGCCTCTAGCGGGCGTCGCAGAAACTATTTTAGCTGTACATTTTAAATGTCAATCTCTCGATATTCGATATCGTGCTAAAATTAGGGATTATTTTAAATTTTTGGTCAAGTTTCTTGCGACCACTCTTTTGATAATTAAGTTCAATGTACGTAGTAATGATATGCATAAATTGTTTATTACATGAAGTAAAACAATAAAAAGACTTCTTCTGTAGACTTGTCTGTAAAAGTTATACATAATCACTGCGATAAGAAGAATATAAAAGAAACTATGAAAGATTAGCTACGCTTGTATAATATTTTAGACCTTGGTACTAGTTGTGTAAGACTTTTCTTCCTATGCTAGCTATTTTGTGAGCAAACTTTATTATTAGAATTTAAAAAAGTGGGATGTTCTGAAGTTTTTACGTTTGTTCCTTCATTACTTTTAACTTGTGGCTCGTTTTTATTTGTACTTTATTTGTTTGAAAGCTTTGAAATGCTTTGCATGTGGTCCTCTTTAACTCAATTAGTAACTTTAAATAAATAGGTACTTTGACGATATTTTCATGTCCTGCATTTAAGTTTTTGTTAGGTATGATTTTCGTATATTTTTCACCAATAGGTACCTACTTGTAAATTCGCCACGTGTTGATTGATTAGATATGACTAGGATGTTTGTCAAAGAACTAGTCATTGAATATAATAATACGTAATATCTGATGACTGGCTTTTTAAAATAGGCTTTCAATATAAGTAGTATAATCGCGATATCAGGAGATTTAGATGTTGTAAATGATTCAAAAACTGATGCAATCGTTTCAGTGAAATTGTAATAAATATTAATAGTATTATAAACATCATACAGAATACACGGAAATTAATACCCCAGCAGGCTCTGCGACATTTGCCATTAAACCTCCAATTTTATTTTAAAAATGTAGTGTCTTGCAGAAATAAACATTTTAACATTTCACAATCAAATGAAAACAAAATCAAAAACCTTCTAAGAAGAGACTGAAAGTCAGATAAACTCAGCAAAATATGACCCAGAATTATTTTTATCCCTTTTTCAACGGTTACTTGCTAAGAGCCTAAAACGGCCCAAATCTTTACCCAAACCATTTAACATGACTCTACTAACAATTTAAACATATAACAATATATATCTATAAAAAGACATACATATATTTACTCGAACTAATAAATCACATAAGCCTCAAGCCCTGACCCAGATGAGGCGTCTCGAGCTCGTCTCGGTATCGTAACTGATTAGATACTAAATGGGCTTCATCTTGATAACTGAGCGAAATATAGGCGTGTGTATATAGTATTGTTTTGATGATGTTGATGTGAGTTTTGTGGGTGTGACCGCGTCGCCTAGTTAAAAATTAAGAAAGGATGAGTCTTACTGTCGTAATGAATTCTTAGATATAAGCTTTTTTTATGATGTGTGAGCATTCAAACCTTTAGTCTCCTTGGGGAATAGTGTGTTCAATTTTGTTTTATTTGAATTGGTTTTAGTACCATAAACGAAATATTCATATTAATGGCAGATTTACTAGTGCTTCTTTCGAAAATCAAAGGATTGGTACAATATTGAATTAGCATTCAGTTTTTAAAGTACTTAATACAGCAAGGAAACTATATTGTCGTAGAATAAAAGGTTTTTAATTGCAACCGCATAGCAAACCATGGAAAGAATAGTGTTCTGTCGTGGAAATGTGCGATTTACTTGATTATTATTTATAGTTCTTTAAATAGAAAATAATTTATCTTCATCAAACCGTATTGGAAACGAGAGGTCGATCACATATGAAATACCTTTGGACAAAAAACTTATGTGGCTGCAAATTTTTCGTCTGCAAAAACTTTAATATTTCTATTTGCGTTCTCTAATGACGAATTCACGAATTTTTTCCTTAACCGCTTTGCGAATTATCACTTTTTACAATCCTCATTACATAAGCGGTAATAACCAAACATTATTTGAAGTTTTTATTCGCTTATTAGCGCGAAAACGTTAGATTTTTCCACTCGAACGAAAATTGGACTTTATTATTCTAGTTTTAGAGATTTTAGTACAAGATTCATTAGCCTAAATCGAGGTGGCCTATTAATACAGTTACCTGATAGGTCGATGACCTTTTATAAAGTTGTGGGGCGTTTGACACTTTGCCAGTTCATTCGCCCTTCAGTCTCGTCGAAAGCTTTGTGCATAACTTTTACGGCTTTAAGGATAGGAGCTTTGAAATAAACTTGAAAATTGGACTTTATTACATTTAAAGTTCATATTCGTATTTTAGTTTTCTTTTCGTGATATAAGCTTATACAAAAGTACAAAGTGAGTACAGTTTGCTCATTATCAAAAATAAAATACTAAAAAAAAGATATTATCCGCCCTTTTCCCTCTTTGTTTTTTAAATATTTATTAGTTGGTACGCTATGTTTGGTAGTTATTTTTTAAATTGGAAATGTCGATTCAAAAAGAGTTTTACTGCTCAAAATTTACCTATTTCTAGAACTACTTTTAATGTGTATTTTGTCCACAGTGTTCGACTGCAGTGAGTACAGGCGTCGTCACATGGCGTTGTACGGCAGTCACGACATATTCCGCGCTGACAACGCGCAGGGCTCCGCCATCCGCCGGCAGAGCGCCCGCGAGGCCGTGCAGGATGCTGTGCTCTGGCTTAAGGACGGGAATAGTGTCGCTGTAAGTAGACTTTATAACTTTTCAAATGTTAATTTAAGAGCTAAAGCTAAGATATGATTTCACGGCAACTACGTCTTAAATTTGAAGCTTGACTGACTATCAGCCAGTATGAAACAGATTTAAACTAATATTTAAAACTGACTTATAAGTTCCTAAATTAAAAAGAAAGACTAAGATGGTCACTTGTCTACAGATGAACTTAGTTACGGAGATGAAACTGAATGGTCTAGTTTTCCCTTGCCTGCTTTAACGAAACAAAAAATCAAATAAAGAAAGGCCTTTTCAGATCTTAATCACCTTTATACTGTCATATGATAAGTTTATCACCTTAATATACCTACCTAACATACCTCGTCATGAAACCGTAAAAGATTCACATTATTATGTTATCGATGAGTTAGTCAAGGATTTCACAAGGTTGGCTAGTGACGTCAGAACATAATGAATAAAGTTCTAGAAGTCTATAGAAGATTGTAGATTTAGAAGGCAAGTGGTAGTGGACGCATTTCGATTGATAACACAATCTAACAACACAATGAACGGGACTTTGAGCTTATTGAAACACTTTAGGAAGATGGGTAAAGTGGATAAACTACTGTTATGAGTTAAAAGTATCTATCACTACTACTAAAGCAAAGTCGCAACCCGCATCTGTCCCCATGTCTGTATGTATGTTTTAATCTTTAAAACTACGCAACGGATTTTGATGCGGTCTTTTCAATGAATAGGGTGATTCAAGAGGAAGGTTTACGTGTAAAGATTTTTGTTGCAAAATATTTGTTTAAACCGGGCGAAGCCGGGGCGGGTCGCTAGTTTGATTAGTTTCACAATATTTAAAATCTTTCAGACTAGTTTAATAAGGTGATAATTTGTTAAGTATTGCTTTCAAGAACACAATGCGGTTAATTAACACAATCTTTACTTTGTTACCGAACTATCAATCGCCATATTTATAAAAATAAAGTATCCGATTTTTTGTGCTTATGAACAAAAACTGTATGCAGCAATTTTACAAAGTGCTCAAGTGTTGCAAAAAGTTTGCTTTGATTGATTTAATCAATCGTCTTCACTTGTTTTTGTTCAAGTTTTTATACCACTCAATAAAATTAGCATTGAATGACGTCAAAATCGTTGTATTCTAATAATAGTCTTAAAATAAGAAAATAAATATTTTGACGCTCATTTTCTTGTGATTTTATCTTTAATAATATGCTATAATATTATAATTTATCTATAATTATATCATAATACATAATAGAATTCTCGTAATCTCTAAAAACGCGGAAATATCAACAATATAACAATATTGAGCCACCCGGAAACTTTGTCTTTGTAAAGTCTTTATAAAAGGACAAATCGCAGTTCAATGAATATAATCTAATTATCACAAGCCAAATTATCTTATAATCATAATTGCTTATTGACTGATAACGAAGTACAGTTTGTAAATGATTTGCAATAATTAGCTATACGTAATTGTTCGATACAATCACAATAACATTGCACTTAATTAGTTAATTGATTTAGGAAAGACTCTTGAAAATTGAGAAAACACTTTAGCTTGTTTGTTTCTTTAGCAACTATGATTTTCAATTTCTGAAGAGCTGTAACTACTAAAACATATAATTTCAATATTATAGTCATTACATAGTATAAAGCAAAATCTAAAGTCTAAGTCCCATGTTTGTATGTATGTATGTATGCTTGGGTAAGTTTTTTATGTAAAATAACTGTTTAAATGGGGCGGGCTGCTAGTATCCAATAATACTAAATTGCTAAAAAGCAATGGAAATGTTAAAGGTAACTATATCTTATTTGTAACTTTATTTCTTTTCTTATCCACGTTGTACCTACGTTTAAAGATAGATTCAATCGTAATACCAATTAGGTATTAAGATGTTTTAAGTCGCAATACAATTGCGATCAATCTGTCCACTTGAAATAGAAAAGACATTACGATAAGATTTCATCTTTTGCTCGTCACTGCTTTCGTGTGAAAAGTTTTTTGTATCGTTTTAAAATAGTAATGAGTATAGGTAGTCTTTTGTTTTATTATGGAAAACTTTTGAAACACACTTTAAGATTTATAATTAGAAGTAGTGAACTATTGATAAGATATCTTGAACCATACCGTATGATGAAATATAAACGGCGATTGCTTTCAGACATTGAAACAAACTTGATACATTTTTGTTGTAAAGTAGTTTTCTCAAGATTTTCGCTCAGTTTATCAATGAGGAATTAATTAGTCGACTTAAATGA
Source organism: Anticarsia gemmatalis (assembly GCF_050436995.1). Lineage (NCBI taxonomy): Eukaryota > Metazoa > Arthropoda > Insecta > Lepidoptera > Erebidae > Anticarsia > Anticarsia gemmatalis. The sequence goes on from NC_134760.1 coordinate 9,053,322, forward strand.
TTATCGGTTTAACCCCTAGTTAATCATAATATTGTGAAATCCCTAGTTAATGACTGTTGACGAACAAATCGCGTGATAACTGATAAGGAAATTCTTATTGGGCAAGACATTCGACCCTTTGAAACTTCCTAGAGCTGAACTAAGCTATTTATTCAGTGGTTTTTGTTAAAATATACTGAACTACTTCCACCAGCTACTTGTTCACCGCTTTTTTGTTAAAATGTAGATTTTTCTTTCCAGATCTTTGACGGTACTAATATAACAAGGGAGCAGCGTCGCGAACTAAGCGAATATTGCATCTCGGACATGGGATTCAGGATCCTATTCATCGAATGCGTCTGCGAAGACCAGGAGCTTCTCGAGAGGAACATCATCGAGATCCTTCGTTACTCAGCCGACTACAAGTCCATGAGTGAGGAGGAAGCGGTCGATGACCTCAGGAAGAAGTTAGAACATTACATGAGGCAGTACGAGCCTATCGATGAGAATCTGGAGACAATCAGCTTTGTCCGAGTTGAGAATTTTGGCGATACCGTGACTGCTCACCGCGTGGCTGGACAGAAGGAGTCTGGGATCCTCGGATATCTGTCCGGCATGAGAGCTCTTCCTCAAACACTTTATTTCACGAGGGTAAGTGTCTTTTAACACATTTCGAAAAGGACTTATCTCACATTACAGAGACATGCGACATGTGCCCTTTTCAAATATTCCTTCAATAAGTTGAGTAGTAAGTGTAGCTGTTGTGACTTAACAAACGTTACAGATTATTTGTAGTCATAGGAACAATATTTTTCTTTCTCATTTCCTTCTAAACATACAATTCAGTAATATGACTTCATGCATACAAATACATTTTCTCTATAAATAAAGCCAAGGATGCGTTTCTAGTAATCGTGACTTCTAGATGAGATTATGGCTAAGACAAACATGTTTTGCTAAGTAGTCTGTAGCCGTTGTTTACAGGTCTTATAGTAAACAGAGCAAGTCTCATGCTTCTGTATGCAAAACACGGGTTAAGACAGCTGTGTAAACAGTAGCTTATGAGCTGAAGTTAAAAAAACAACTTTATAGTCTTGTTTGATTTTAGTTACTAAACAGGAATGGTTTGCTGACTAAACTGTACTTTTGTGGACCAAAATGTTTTTTGTAAAATAACGACTCGGTGACTACTGAAATTCGTGCATATATAGCTTGGTAGGTTTATGCTGATTGTGAGGACGAAAGATCAAGTAATGAGTTTTTACTGGATGTGTTTGCTTGATCGAGTAAATCCGTATGAGTACGGAGCATTAGCACTCGATGACATAAAAAGGAAATAATTTCTGTAATGTAAATTGTCGTATGATTTACTTCTAATACTTTAGACTGCTACGTCACTGATCATAAGTCCAGACATTTATTTAGCTTCTACGAAACTCTTATGGTTGCCAAATGCGTCAGTCGCCAATATATTATCGTGTATTATTAATGCAACATTAAATTCATTTTCATGAACACCGTGAAGTAAGGAATTAATGGTGGCAACATTTTCATTGAAATTAGAAACTTGAATAACTGTTTTGAAATTTATGGTAGACTAGAACTACATTTCGTAATACCTTTGCAAGGTTTTCAAGCTAGGAAATTACTAATTGTAGTCCGAAAATTATCAGTATTTCCTTTTAGGTAATATGCTTTTCAACCAAACAACGTAATTACACTAGTATTTTTGTACAAATTGGCAAAACGTCCTCATAATTTGAACTTCAATCTTTCATCCTCTAAAGAAAATATATAAATACCTTTACTAACTACTTTTCTGCGTATAATAAAGCTGTCCTTAGTTCCACAGCTCATATTTTCAAGAAAATTGTGCATTTGGATATCCACGCTGGACAATAACACAGCTTAGGGAAAATTCAAGCTATGAATACATTTTAAACGTGTATAGCGTACATCTAAATGCAAGCTGCATAAAATTCATAAAGTCTTCATCATGCTTCTTCGTCCTAAGGTAGCAATTCTAAAGTCACCTTCCTTCTACAGCACGGCGAGAGTGAGTACAACGTGCTCGGTCGGATCGGCGGCGACGCGTCGCTATCCGCCCGCGGCCAGCTGTACGCACAAGCGCTGGCCGACCACATCAACGCGCTGGGCGGCCGCGACCACGTCACGGTCTGGACCTCGGAGCGACGCCGCACCAAGCAGACCGCGGCTGATATAAGAGCGCCGAAGCGAGTCGTGAGGGCGTTGAATGAGTTGGATGCTGTAAGTACCTCTTTAAAATATTAGTTTTTTTGAAGACGGTGGCCATATACCTAAGATGAAATAAAGAATGGTTAATACACACACACGGTCAGCGCCACTCCGTAACATGTCTTTGTGTTTAACAAAAGGACGAATAGGTTAAGTAACAGAATGACAAAATATATGTAAAATAAAACCGGTCTCAGCGCGAATATTGTATGTTTGGGCATTCTTCCTAATCTGTAACATTTGCAGCTATATTTTGTGTACCTAGTTAGTTTACTCATAATTAGAATAGTACGCTACTATGCTAACAAAGATACTAAAGTTGTAATTTTATCTCAAATACCGCATTGAACTAATCCATTCAAATCCCTCAAACTGGTGATGTCTGGGTTTGCATAAATTATCAGATGTCATAAAGAAATAAAGATAACTAAATCTAAAATCAACATGTAAAACTCAAACAAGACATCTCTTGACACGAAATTTGAAACATGATTTATTGAGATGATGAAATAATGCCAACAAAATGAACTTATAACGCATGTTCATGATGATTTGTAGTAAAAAAATCTGTCGTTATTTCCTTATCAGACCCCCTGAACATTAGGTATTTTTACACGAGATTAGAAACTACTCCATCAAAAAAAACAATGACCGTCTTAAAACAGTCTTAAAATAATCTGCGTATTTGACAATCATAATTTACAATCTATACAGTCATAAATCACAATGTTTCAGAATCTATACTAATTATATAAAACTGAAAAGTTTGTTCGTTTCTTTGAACACGCTAGTCTCAAAAACGACTATTTCGGTTTCGATAAAACTTTTATGTTGAATAGTCCAATTATTGAGGAAGGCTACAGGCTATATAACATCACGCTATGACTAATAGGAGTGGAGCAGTAATAAAAAATGTTGTGAAAACGGGAAAACTAATTTTTGCGGTCGAAGTCGCGAGCGCTCAATAGTCAAAGATAAATTATTTAGACAAACAAGATAACAGGTATTTCTAGATAACTATCTGCCGTTAATTACTTGAAAGCTTTCGAATTAATGACGTCAGAGGATAGGATAATTTGTTTTTCAAAACAACAAAGTCAAAAGTACATTGGTTTCAATTAAAAATGATTTTAAGTGCCTATATATTTACCAAGTGTTTAGGACATGGTAATGTAACAGATACTTTGATAATATTTATATTGTGCATTACTTATTATAATATTTGCTCGTAGGAGAAACCTACTTCAACTTGTACTTGTAGAAGAACTGATTCATAGTTTATAGTTCTAACATAACTACTTTAATCTGATTATCTAAAGATTTCCATAGATACATTCAATATATCTAGATGGATATAAGTGCGTTAAAGTTAAGTTATATTTATAGTCTATTTTTACACGATCTCTTTCAGAATTTGAGCAAAACTAATTACTTATATGTAGAGCGTTTTTTTTTTATTATTTAGTTGTAGTATTCTACTAGTAACTGGTTCAGCCTCATAACATAAAATCCTTTAAAGTATTTTTCCAGAGCCTTCATTCCTTTATCACGTTTGTTTACCCCTGACATTACCTACAATATATACACAGTATACTACATATAACAATCTATAATTACACAGAATACACAGATATAATCAGAGTTATTGATTGGCTTTCCAAGTGGTCTGATGCTCAAAGTGTCATACAACAACATGTATGTTTACACTTTAAAGATAAACTTATGCAAATAACACGTCAGTTACTATTTTGATTAGTTTCTTGATTATGAGACTAGTTCAGTCTAAAATTGTAATCATTACATTATATGAAAGTCGTTTCCGCTGACTGTCCATATGTACATATGCATACATCTTTTAAACTACGCAATGGATGTTGATGTAGTTTCTTTAATAGAAAGAACGATTTAAGAGTATAGTTTATGTGTACAAATTGTAAAAATCTTTTTTAAATATATTTTAATACTATCATCTACTTGGCATTCAAAAACCGCATTTGAATGCCCACTATTCCAGCATCCAAGAAGCGGCTTAACATTTTAATCAATTTAAGCAACATTTCATACAGCGCAAGTGCTGTATGAAATGTTGCATGCATTTCTACAACAGTATTAAAATAAAAAGTCAGCAACAAAATAACAACTTTGGATATCCTTGGTTATCAATTTCGGAACAATACGATACTTTGCGATACTTTTAGATACTTTGAGATCGGGAACTACTCTGGCCACAGGGAATCCTGTAATAACGCCACTGCATTTCATAGATTCTTTTCACGTGTTAAAACAAGAGTTGAACTCAAGAACACAGGTCAGCGATCTGACGAAACAGCTATCTATCTCTACAATTATTATCAGAAGTCAAAATAAACACATCAATCTACGCTTAATCTTATGATGTCACTTTTCTTTCTTTGTCATAAGGCAATCATTATCAGTATTAAGCGATGATAACAAAGTGGTATGCTGGCAACTCCCAAAATTGGTGGATGACGGTTCGAACTAGAGTCACACAGCAATGACTTTTCAAAGTTATGTGTATATTAAAAATAACTATCACTTGAATTCACTTACTATAAGAGTGAAGGAAAAGATCGTGATAAACCTTGTATGCCTCAAAAAATTTAACACATTTCTTGAGGGTATGCAATAAAGGCCACAACCTGCACTTAGCCAGCGTGGTGGACTCAAGGCCTAACTCATCCGTCGTTTTGGAAACCCTGTGGGACAGTTACTGGTTAAAAAATAACACTTAATATTAAAGCTTATGAACCAAGACATGTTTGATTTATGTCTAGTCCTTAACGCAAGACATTTGCGACATAATTCACCTTTATTACAGTGAACAGCTGTCAATTTGCTGTTATTACTTCGCATTACTACATATAGTCAACTAGTCGTATAAACTTGGCTTCACGTGGTTGATTTACGACTGTTTGTCGGCATTCGACCTACATCACTGCGACAACATCACCATGTAAATAAATTTATATTAAGACTATTCTACATTAACGCTAGCCGTTAGCTAACGTAAAAATGTTCAATTTAGAATAATTTTTTTGAGCATGCGCCATGACTCCGAACCGCATGCGTTTAACTTATGGCATAAAAAAGTCAAACTTAATTTTATCTGTTACGATTAAAGTCTAAACAAAAATCATTCCTATAAAATAATACAATATATAATAATCATAAATAAATTAACAAAAGTAAAGTTGGAAAACGCGTTCAATTATATCGGAACTTTTTGTTGTTTACTCATACATTTGGAAAAGTACTCCCTTATCGATAAATTCGCAGATATCTTTGATTCTATTTATTATTTAACTTCTGAGTCACTTTGTCATTGACATTGAAATGTATAAATAGGCGAAAATACGTTCACTCACATTGAGCAATGAGCCACACCAATGATTTTTGTTATGAGTATATTTAAAAACTAGGTACTTCAAGGATAAAAAATCTGTTTTTATTTTTTTCGTATCTTCAAAAATGACCGAGATATTAAACGTCAAAGTATGGCCTTCGCGCCAAACTCCGGCGAAGCGGCCGCACGGACGTGTGACGTCATCTCACGACACTGCTATTTCGTCAGTACTTGCCGATACCTACATAGGCTCGTTGTGCTCTCGCGGTTTTGCTTTAAATAATTTGTTTTGCTTATAGGGGACAAACAAAATGGTTAGAAAATATTGTATTGTTCCTATGTGTACTAACTCCAGTGAAAAAACACCCTAAAAATTGTTTTTTTCTGTACCATGTAAACTGTTTTATATTTTTGCAAAAGACACCTAATCTAAAACTTAAAGCCCGGTTCTGATACTGTCAAGCGCAAATGTTAAATAGAAGTTTATTGCCTTTTGAACACTTCCTCAAGATGAAGATGCCATATCATGTTCATACATACCTAGCAATGAACTTCTACCTAACAGTTGATACTATTTAATAAGCAGTTCAATGACCTCATAGGCGGCGGCGAGCCGAGCGCGGCGGTTGAGTTGGCGTTGGTTTTTTGTTTTGAAAAAAGAACCCATGTTTATTAAATCTAATAATATCAAAATTAAAATGTTAGTTTAAAAGTTCTCATTACACACCCAATCATATAAGACTACCTACCTACAGAGTAGATTCATGCGTTCATATGATAGCCATCAACCTGACTAAAGTCAGAGGCAGGGGTGACAACTTTTTTTTTATAATATTATTTTAAAACTATGTTTTCCAAATTTACACTTGGTAGGTACGTAACACTCATTATTTGTAATGCCAGTTCTAACAAACTTTCAATTTTATTGTTAACTACACACAAAAATATTATTACTAGTATACGAGTTCAACTTTCTTTACCTGGGTCTAGTTGATGATTGTGTGCGTGGCGATCGAGATCGAGGATATCTTATTTTACAAAAAACACGATGATTAAATTTATAACACATACACATACTCAGACTCTTTAAATATTAAATGCAAATCACTTTTCAAATCAAAACTCCGCATCACCCGCAGTCGAACAAGCGTGTCTGTAGCGTCGTGACGTCAGCGCATAGCGCGCGAAGCAACGCAAATTTAAAAAAGCAGTGAAACTTTATAACGCTGTAACTTCGGTAATTTTGATCCGATTTTGATAAAACAAAAACTATTATTATCAGCATAAGTACACAAATTAAATGCAGTATGTTTAATAGTCATATTTTGATGTGCTGGTGTGACTCATTGTTCGTAACACAACGTAATGTAGGAATATTCTTGTTAAATCTGGATGTAGTATTAATAGAGTCAGGTCACAGACATTTGCTTGCATTTTTGATTTAGTAGCATCATAATAATATGTTAACTGCTAACAGTTTCTTTATACCCACCTTTTGGTATCAGTTGCCAAATGGTGTTATTTAACTGTAATAACATTTGTCAAAATGTTAATCATCTTTCAAATTAAAGTATTACAATTATAAGTTTTGCACAACTATTAATTGCCGTCGTGAATCTTTTAAGATAATTGATCGAAGTTTTGGCAAAATGAAGTCACGTTTGTTCTCACAATTCGAAATATTTTCGTACACGTTTGAATAATAATGGCACGAGTCATTATAAAAATGGCATTAGCATGAAATATTCATACAAATCTACGTACACGGGCGGCGGTGTGACTATATCGTGCCAAGCATGCAACTATGGGCAATTAATTAGGTTTCATTGAATATGCACGTGTGTTTCAACGAGACGAAAGCACATGCTTCTGATTATGCTCCACGATACACGCATGCAGAAGAATGTTTTAAAAATAAAACTCATGTTTTCATTTCTTTACTTTCCACTGTCACACAATGGAAGTTAATTGTGACTAGGAATTTTCCGGCGTTGAATGGAATCTAGTCGATTGTAATGTGAGATGACAATCCTGCGGTACATTTCCATAGTTATTTTTAAATAGAGATTGATATCCGCGGTCTATTTATACTTGTAAATGCATAAACAAACGGACCTATGTTATGGTATGATTTAGTTACGAACGCTACGCTGTATGTCACCAAATAGAACGAAAAAGAAAAAGTTTCAGGGCTCAATTAAATTTCAGACACTGATTCTTATTCCATACCTATCTATTTTACTTAAAATATTAAATTCGTATTTAGGTTTCTGTTGTTGCGAAAGCAGCAATTAGATTGAAGAACCTCTACAAATATTTACACATTACTAAATCCAATCTTTCTTCATCTCCAGGGTATCTGCGAGGGTCTTACCTACGAGGAAATGCAAGAACGTTTCCCTCAAGAGTTCGCGTGGCGTGATCAAGACAAGCTCCGGTACAGATACCCGTGGGGCGAGTCGTACATCGACATCATGACGCGGCTCCGGCCCGCGCTGTCAGCTCTGGAAGACGAACACAACGTTGTCGTTGTCGGCCACCAGGCGGTGCTGAGGTGCATGCTTGGGTACTTCTTGGATTCTAAACTTGGTAAGTACTTTTATACTGACTTAAATGCAATATAATTTAGTGATGCCACAGCCTGTATCCATCTATTGCAGAAAATTTACGTAAAATTAAATTTTCAATTTCTACCTTTTCTGCCTTTCCACTTAACTAATAATAATTTGTGGTTCAGATAGCCTTTGCATAAAACTACGTTATTTTCTATCGTACTTTGATCTTGAGGAAATATCTAGTAAAATAGACAGAACTGACGTAAAACTTTATTTTTGTTTCACCACTTATCAAGTAAGTAGTTTTAAAGTGGTACTTCATCAGTGATTGTTGTAGCAAAAGTCCCATTTTCAAGATGCACTTCAGATTGTTCGATATTTTCCTTAAATAATACCAATTTGTAACATCATGAAGAACGAGTTACTTTATGAGTATTGTTAGAGATTCAACAACACTAACAACCTTACGATTCGTGATTTTTGACGTCAAGTGAATACGTCGTACGATAATATAATCGAAGTACGTCACTTGGTCCGTAACACTTATCTCTCTGATTGCTGATGACTGAAGCTGTAAAATTTGATGTAGAGGTGATTTGACATCATCGATTTGCTCCATTCTTTTGAAAGAATACTTTTTTTAACACTCTCAGCGCCATGCGTGTGTAAGTATTTTCTATTATGTGGGCGGCCGGCGGACCACATAGCGCTAAACATAGACTTAGCTTAACAAGATGAAAGGGTATTTTATTGTAGGTTGCTCTTTAATACTAAGTGTAATGTTTTTTCTTGTTATTTCCAGACGAGTTGCCGTACATGAACGTGCCGCTGCACACGATCGTGAAGCTCACGTCGTACGGCTACAAGTACAAGGTGGAGATGATCAAGCTGCCTATTGAGTGCGTCGATACACACCGCAAACAGCCTAAGGTAACATACTTCTTTAAGTTTTATTAGTTCATCTTTTGTTGACAAAATTGCTGCTTTATCGTGTCGAAAGTGTAAAAAGCGTAGTAAGTCATTTCGAATTGGTCATTACGTTTAAAGAAAAAGCATTTTTAGGAAATGTAACGTAGTAGCCCGATTTATTAGGTCCGGAGAAAATAAAAATCTTGATTTTGAAAAATAACCCTTTTTTATAATGTTCTTTCTATAGTCTACAGTTTGGTTCAAACCAGCCAGCTACAAGGGAGATTTTTATAGTCGTCAATATTGTACATTATATTACTCTATTAACACTTTCATAACCCGTTGATATTCGAAAAGTGAAGACTTTATTCCATATTGCCAAAGTTTGACCTTACACACTTACATTACTTAGTAGTAACATCCCCAGCATAGAAACCAAAGTAACTGTCTTATCACACGCGACAAGACTCTATCTACATCCTGTCATTAGGAAGCTGCTCTATCACACCAAATCTGTCATAAGCCCTTTTATATGCAAAGGAAGCGGTACCATAAATAGTTAGATAAATAAGTCTATAACAGGAAACACGGAATGCAATGTGTTACTAACACATAAGTGCCACTAAAGTAAATATTTATACGTTACATAATGGCGGCACGAGTAACTGTTTGTTTAAGATAATAGCATTGAACGTAAACATTGAGAAATACGTGTAACAATTTGCACTTAGCTGATGTAACAATAACTGTGATGCAGTACAGAAATTGTCCATCACTATCGACTACCGACAAACAGCTAGCTATCGAATTATTTTATATGAAAATCTGATCAGCGCCTCTAGCGAGTGTCACAGGAAACATTTTTGGAGTACCTACATTATAAATGTCAAACTCGGGGACTCGATATTACCGATTACTGTACAATATAGGTAGTCTGTATGTTTTTACAATTTTAGGGTTACCAAACTAAATATTAAAGTAAACTTAAGTATGTTTATAATTTAATGCCTATATTTAAATCATATAACACAAAATGCCATATTATCTTTAGCACGTGTAACGAAAAATTCGTAGAATCTCAACTTATCTTGACTTTTAAAATGTGTCAACAAAAATTTTACTGTATACCTTATACTGTTCTTAGCCTTATTAACATCATTGATGGCAAAATTACGTCATTTCTACTACAGCCAAATCTAATATTTTCTCCTTGATCTAATAACAATGTAATCTTATATAAAAATAGTCGTTGGCAACAGTTGAAGTCACGTTTTACAAGCCACAAGTCCACACGTGACAACAATTTAGACAATTCTAATACATAAATATGTATGGCTTTTGTATGATATTTTAAATTTATTTTACCTTGAACTTCGACCATGTTTTTGGTTGTATTCCCGTGACACTGTTTCCGGGTGTTGGGTTATGTATAGTAGTTTATGTTTAGCTTCTAGTATATAGTAATAGTATGTAATATCTCACTGATATTATAAATACGAAAGTGGATGAAGATATATGTATTTTATTCATTCACGCAATAACTACTGACCGGATTTAGATGAAACTAGCTTCTGACCCCGACTTCTTCTGCATGAAAAGATTTCCCGATGTAAAAAGTATTATAAGAAATAATTCAGGTTAATAAGCAAACATCAATCCAAACTTTCGTTTGCGTTTATAATATTAGTCTAGATTTGAGATAGCGTAGATAAGGTAGATGCTTTTTTGTTTGGGTGCCAACAGACAAAGATTAGATAAAAATAGAAATTAATTACCTACATAAGCGATAATTCAGGCTTTTAGCAACGTTTGTTACTAAGTACTATTACGTAGACTAATCGATTGAATTACGACACAATCGAATGACATTACCTTTCTCTAGATTAGATCTTTTCCTTGCGTATTACGGCATAATTCGGTTGTTGTCAGGGATCTTATACTAAGTATCAAGAGTTTTTCTAAGAGCATAACTTTATATTTTATTAGAAAAGTATTCACACATCTCCTAAACCTTAGCTTAAAGCTCGAAATCCTAACTTTTTTGTACAATTGCTTTAATTATATTTTTCTTTGTTACAGAACTGCTCAATAAACAGGACAACGGATGACGCGCTGGTCACAGTTCCATCCCACTACGACACCCTACCGTCGAACCTGTGGCAGAACCCCACCGAGGCGCAACTTTAGACTCCACGCGTGGGCTTGCGAGTCCTCGCCGCCCAACATACCGTAGCAGCATTACAAGGGCAATAAGCCCACTGGCCCACGGCCCCATGTCCACGGCTTTGAAAAACCATGGACCGAAATACGCCACGCCACGACGTTTCGGGAGTCATCTTAGCGATCTCTGTCACGAAAGACTGGTGTGTGTGCCCCCTTATAGATTGGATGTATGCATCTATGCCTAGCCTTAAAAAAAATATTTTTAAATCTAGACTAATTTACTTTTTATTTTTAAACAGTGTCGCTGGCACTTTAATTGATCCGCTGAGCTCAATTGAATTCGTACAAAATAAATTTTTAAATGCTAAAAATGATGAAACACATTGTGTGAATCTTCCAACATTTTACTAATAAGACTGAACGAGTGGAATTCGAAATCAAATTCATGTTTTTTTTACGTAATTATTATTGTGTTCTTATTTAAAAGTAGGTATGAAATAGCTCCCTTTTAGTTTAAAGCTTAGAGTATGTGAAACAGGAATACATAATATTGTCTGTGTTAATTTTAAGATTTCATTTATTAGAATAAAGTTACTCGTACATTATTTTTTTGTCATTTCTTACATTAAAACTATATTCCTTATTTTATAGTTAATATTAAGAGTTCTATGTGGAATCATTTGTTACGTTTAGTTACTCTAAGCCACTGTATGATTGTATGCAACTTATCTTACTGTACACGTAAGCCGGGATCCGTTTCGCAATCTTACGTTTTATAGAGGTTTTTATGCTATCTTGCTTACTTAAGTTTATAACAATGGTGACAGTAAATAAGTACCTACTTTTAGTATGTTATTTAGAGCAGGAAAGTACTTAGGACTAGTTTGTATCGTTACGTAGGTCCGTGTGGACATATCGATAGCACATAGTTAGTCTTACGGTAAGTCAATTAACTTAGACTGACCTTGCAAGTCTATTAGTAAATCTGACACATGAATCACAAAGAAATTTCGATTTCATTTGCATGTATTTTTATAATAAATAGAATTATTGATTAAATAAGTGTTTTATTATTTCCTTAATCCCATAATGCATAACCATGGACACTTATTAAGTTAAAGCCAAAAAGGCTCTCAATAATCTTCAGCGAAATAAAAAAACAAATTATGATAAGACAAGACAAGTATTATAATATATATAAATAAAGGATATACATAAATGCATCTTGGAAACATAAAAGTCCAGATTGAATAATATCTCGTCTAAGATGCGAAATACATATGTATATAAACAAGAGGACACTAAACCACAGAATAATAAGTACTATAGTAACTAAACCGTCATATTTAATTCAAAGAGCGTAGGCTCAATTAATTGTATGACACCGAATGATCGAACAAACAATGACGTCCTGACTGACCCGACTTCTATTCGTTCTCGATTCTTCTAACAACAATGTCTTGACAAACTTGTACCAAATTATTTGAAATAACATATTTTTTTAAATCCGTTTTTAAAAACTGATACCTCTGTTGTAGCCCTAGCGGCCACTTAACAAGCATATGAATTCAAATGGACGGAATCGTGCTTGTATATACTATAGTAGCGGACCCGACAGACGTCGTCCTGTCTAATAAATTAAAAATTAATTAAAAAAACATTGTCCAGCGGACAAAATTGTGAATCTAAACCATTCTCAGATCCCCTTGAACACACACAAAAAAATTCATCAAAATCGGTCCAGTCGTTTAAGAGAAGTTCAGTGACATACACACTTACAGAAGAATTATATATATATATAATATATAAAGATAATGATTACAGAACTTGAAGTTATCTGACTCCTCTACGTTAGACAATATAGGAGTATTTCGTTTATGCCCGGGTTCTGAGTACATTTAGCGGTAGTTTATCTTAAAGTTTAAATTTATATATAAAAAAGCGCTATTGAATAGATAAACTACCGCTTAATGTACTCAGAAACCGGGGGCTATTGATGTACTCATCACCCTACTCATCTGTCTCTTAACCGTTTCTCATCCTCTGGCAACATCATGAACCATCCTTGTTTCAATAATTGTGTTTCTTATAAAGTCTTTTGGTATTGGTAACTAGTTAATTACAAATCTGTATAAGTAACTAATCAAAGTAGAAATAAAACAAGATTTATTACTAGTTAGTACTTTTCCGTTATTAATTCCTTGATATTTAAAAACAACTTTTTAAAACGATTCATGTTACACTCATAAATAATTTTGCTCTTTATTAGGAGGCAGGAGGCGAAATTAGCAATTTTATTATAATTCTTAGTCATTTTATTTACTGTTGATTGAAATCTAGACTAGCATAAAGTCGCATCTATTAAATTAGTACCTATGCGCTATGTTGAGACGATATTTTTTACTTGGCAATCATACTAGGGGAATGACGAAAACTTTCAGAACAAGGTAGGTATATTGGATTTTGTGACCCAAGAAAAGAAAACGATATTCATTTAAAATTTTAAGTAAAAAACGTAAGTAACGTTAATCCTCTTGCCTTGTTTTCACTATAAGGTTTATAAATCCCGTAAAAGGGTCTTCAGCTACTTATATGCTAACTTAAATCAATGCTTTTCATGGAACTCATTGACAGAGACTTTCGTATAAGTACAAAGTAAGTACATAAGTAGTATAAGTGTGTTTTGGCTGTTATATGGGTCTGTATAGCCTATCCCTATTGGAAAAGGCGTGATATTATGTATGTATAACAATATGTATAAAGCTCTTAACATATAAAGCGTGATAGTTATATTACAGTCCCCATTAGAAAGTGTGGCGAGCAGCTGCGAGACAGGTCATAACAGCTAGAAGGCCGGGTCGTGTATGTAGATTAGTATCTATTGAGCAACAATTACTGCTGACACGTTACACGATTACAGGTTTAGTCGACCGTATTAAATGTCATTAGGGGTTATAAAAGATAATTGATTTTGTATTGCTTTGATGAAGTAAGGCCATCTTGCGGACAAGAAGATGAAAAATAATGAAATGTTCGGTGACTGAAAGAATAGATCGTGAGAGAGCCCGTGAACACGATCGATGTAATTCGATCGAAACGTCGGGCACATAAATAAGGTATCCTAACCTTTAATTTTCAATCGCGTTTAAGACCCGTTGCATTATAATATTAATAGGTCGTTATGTTCAAATTGCTTGGACCTGAAAAGTATCGGAGTGGAATCCAGATGCTTCTGGGGGAGAGTTGTAAGGAGTACCCGCTAGCTGGAGATTAGGGCTAAAAGCTAGATGTACCTACTAGTAAATGTTAGAAACGTTTTCCTGGACTTTCCTGAATATAATTTTGCTGTTAATTTCGTTCATTTGTAAGCATTTTACGTTTGTCCATATTGCTTTGAGCCTGAAACTTACGCGGCTTACAATGTGTCTGACTCTAAAACTACCAAATATTGTAGCCTGTGGAATTCATCAAGTTATTTAAAATTGAACCTTCGCCTTAATCCGCATGAAGCTATCATGCATTTTGAAGGATAAAAACTGAGATGATTTCGTAATCTTATATAATATCTATTTAATGGTTCAACATTTAATAGACCTTGGACATGACTTTGATAAAGTATTCATATTATTATAATGACGAAATTACTGCAAACTCGTCAAAACGTTGGAAAAACAAGTTTTTTCTTGCAATTCAGTCACGGATTGGGTATAATTATGTGGAAATACCAAAATATCTCAATTATATTAGTAAAAATAAACAAGAGTAAAATGCAGATAATTGCTCAAATATTTTTTACTTAAAGAATATTGGGAAGAAAAACAAGAAAGAATTACAAATGTCTGTTTTGGTGATAAGTGGTTAAGTTACAGGTTCAAATTCGATTTTTGGTTCTTGTCCGACCTGATTTTTAAGGCGAACAGTTAAATAAATGGTTTATGCAAATCAAAATCAGTCATTTAAAATAAATTTACTTAATCAAAAAATAAATTTTAAGATAAAATATTGTATGCCTTAAACAGGCTGATTGATACAAGAACGTATTATGTATTATAACACCTGTACCTATACTCAGTCAATACAATAAAGATTTACTTTACTTTACTTTACTTTACTTTAATCATTTTCCCTAACAAAGAGGGGGAAAAATAATAACGAATCTATCTATGGCATTTAATCGAATCAACTACCATTTAGTTACACAAAGTTGTTACCGGTTTCATTGCAACATTATCACGTAACTTATTGCAACGTTAATAGATAACATGATTGATAGTTTTCCTCACTCCATTCATGTCTCGATAATGCATTATCTGTTCCCATTGATCAAAGCGATCTGAAGCAAGTGAGAGGCTTTATACGACCGTGGCTTATTTCATTGACAGATGTTGTGCCCGCAATGGCGACCCCCGAGCGAAAAATATCGCGACGTATTGTCATACTAATGGTTTAGACGCGCAAAGACGTACACGCAGTCAGCCTACTCAGTGCTCTATTTAAAAAAAAATATTCTCGTATAGAACGACGAAGTGGATTATGTGTTTATCTGTGGTTTTATAAATAAAATAAGTGCATTCGAGTGATTTTGATTAATGTTCATTGTTTGTTGTGATTTGTTTTACGAAGGTAGGTAAATTTAAAATTTATTACTGTTTTTTTTAAGGTTTTGTGTAGTTTTCTTAGTAAAAAGTTAATATTTAAGTTTGGAGATGGTTTAGATAACTGGTCTCCTTTACGAATCGAAGTGTTCCATTTACGAAATCTGGAAATCAAAGCTACAATGTTTTTTTTTTCCAGGTACAAGTTAGACGTTCAATTAAACTATCTTTTTAACTATTTTTTTGATATAATACTCGATTAAAGATCAAGAAAAACACTTTATATTGTATGATTAGATAAAGTTTTGAGTTATCCGCTAATTGTGTCCATATCCAGTTTGAGATCGAGTTTAATAACTTGAATAATAAGTTAGTTATCGAGATACCTGTCATATACAACTGTTGGTACATTTATTTACTCGGCACACACCTTGTTCTTAAATACAGTTTTATTATGAGTTTGTAACGGTCATGTGGGTTTTTAAGTCGTTTTCTTCGCTTTAGGCTTATTATAATGGGATTTGCATTTCATGTATAAAAAGATACGATGTTTAATGAAATAAAATTGGCGAGACGTAGACGCAAAGATAAAAGGACAAACAAAATTATACCAGAAAAATATTGGCAAATATTTTCACACAGTTTTTATATTTTTTATGATCTTGGTCACTGGCAACGATATTCAATACAGACATCAAAATATACTTATTTTAAAGTAAAAGATAGACCCACGGGTTTTATTTTCTTAATAAACACGCATTGTCAACTTCGAAGCGATAACATCACAATTCTCATATTGATTACCTCATTAAAAACTACTTATATCCGCGATCACCATAGATGTTTTTAATAATTATAATAACAAAGAAAAATCTTATCCACGCAAAGTTAAACAATCATGTAATACATAATGTATAAGGCTGTATTTACTTAAGATGATTTCATCAACGTAAGTGTGGGTAAACAATGCGAAAAGCCAATGAATGGCCGGTCGTAAAGTGTGAAAACGTCTTAGTATAGTGATTGGGTAGTGTTAGTAATAAATGCTTACTCACGACTAACGTACTTTTGTCAATAAATCTACTTACAACTGACTATATTAGGGGGATAAGTAAGTACAATAAGCGCAGCTATTTTTTCTGCTCGCTGTCTAACTGTAAATTAAATAGGCAGTCCAAATATAATCCAGAGTGTAAAAGTTTAAAAAAAAAAACTCCGATGGTTAGGCTCCTGCTTTTAATTTATTTAAGGGAGGGTAGCTGAGAAATCTTTATCCATACTAATATTATAAATGCGAAAGTAACTCTGTCTGTCTGTCTGCTACTCAATCACGCCTAAACTACTGAACCAATTTGCATGAAATTCGGTATGGAGATATTTTGATACCCGAGAAAGGACATAGGCTATATATCATCACGCTACAACCAAAAGTAGCAGAGTACCAGTAAAAAATGTTACAAAAACGGGGAAAAATTTCACCCATTCTCTGTTATTGGACGCAAGCGAAGTTGCGCGGGTCAGCTAGTGGTTATATATGCCCGAAAACTTAATCTCTCTGCAGACATGTGTACGAGAGACATCAACTACCGAACATCAGTTTACGTTGACAATTTTCCACTTAGACATAGATTTATTGATAAATTACTATGGCCCCAACCCGCACTTGGCCAGCGTGGTGGACTCAAGGCCTTACCCCTCTCCGTATGGGAGGAGACCCTTGCCCCGCAGTTATGAGTTGAAAGAATAAAAAACTATGGCATATTAAAAGATTCAGTCAAAACATCAAACTTTTCCATTCAAGATAAACTGTTGTTGGAAAAATCAAGCCTAGATAATAATATAGTGTGTACAATAATCGATGTATTATGCTCAAACATCGTATAATCGCTATGATCCATAAACTCACATGACACGATCGTAACTCGTAATTGTCACGACACGAGCACGACACGCTCACCTTGGCCCGCAACAGGATCCCAATACTGACTGCCTCGAATTCGGCTGTAACTTCGATTATCTTACTCACTGTGCTGTGCTAATTTGATAAACGAATAGACAGTCTTATGACTTTAAAGTAAGGACTGGTACTACTGGTAGTTTCAAACCATTTATTTTTAATAATTTTAAAGTTGCGTCATACTAACTTGAAACACTAGATATACCACTCTATAGTTCAACAATTCAGTAGAAAGCCTTGTATAAGACAGGACTTTCTTTCTTTCTTTTAAAAAGACAACTCCCGCAATAAGAATTGCTCTTGTGTCGCGGGAACACAAGAGCTGAGAGTGACAGTCGGCTTTTAAACAAAACTCAGTACAAAACTAAAAATTTAAGACATTAGTGACCCGCAGGCTTATTATGCGGCTAACGTGGACTGGTATATACATTGTCAATTATAATCTTGATTAATCGTGTATGCCAACGCTACTTAGTTGTCGGACTATAGTGTTAGGGTTAAAACAACCAATCCCTCTTTAGTTGTTGTCAAAATTACTACGACAATAATTTTGTCTAATAAAAATTTTAACGTCATTTTTTGCGAGACACTTCTTCATGAAATAAGCCTCTCGGCACCCAGTTTTTGTGGCTAAGCGAAATCTATTTACAGTAAGAAATACATATATAGGGCCCTTTTATTCACAGAATTACTTCATCGTTGGATAGATTTGGAAAGTGTAACCATCCCTTTAAAACAAACTCATTACAACTTGTTATGAAGCATCAGTCTGTCTCTACGTTCCATAAAAGGACGATCGGCTTCTATAAAGAACTCGTAAAAGGCACGACTACATGAGCGTTCTCATGTCACTCAAGTTTTTGTACCATAATAGTAAACGACCATTAACATAAATAACCACCTGTTCTTTCAAAATGCTGTTAATATGATGCGACTACAACATTTTTATAACTCTGCGTAACTACCTGTTCAGCAAAAGCCTTACCTTTCTCCGGCACGAAAATATTATTTTCATTTATATTAACATAGCATATGCCAGTCCACTCTCCTTCTTCGTGATATAGGTAATCTACGGCCTAGCGAAAATTCACCAAAATCTGTTTGGCCGTTTTTTGTCAAAGAAAGACAGACAAATACATAAACTTTTACTTATAAAATATTATTAAGGAAAATGCTGGATAGTTTTCCATCAAATATCTCATGCCCTCCATCTCTGAAAGTGTCAAAAATATTCATATTTTTCGATTATCCACTTCATTCTTAACTCACCTTTAAGTTAATCTATCTAAGGTTCAAATTCTAATGGCAAGTCAACTTGTTCCAGTTTTAACTTTCAGTGCAATGACGTAGGTCAGGCTCTCCATTCATCGGCTTTCTAAGTTATACAATACGTATTGTGAAGATATCCGATATGGATCAATGACTGTTACGTACACTATTGTGCAAATATCTGGATTTTTCCTCATTTATTTTTGTTGTATTTGATATTTTCTACTTTAGAAAAAAAAACTAAAGGAGACCAAAGACTTATTTTGCAGCGCTTAGGCCATCAAGATTTCCTAATCCGGCAATGACTAGGATTCAACAGAAAAAATCATGATTTGAAATGCAAAATATATCATCAAACTGACCAACTAATCCGGACTTAAGACAACCGATAATAATCGTTCCCAATACTTAATACTAAGTTTAAAATCCAAGAGATACTGACAAATTGACAACCACCTCTTCTTGCCAGTAAAATATTACAAAAATTTCACTGACTTATGCATGTAATAGTAACATCCCTTAAAATATGTATTGTATTAGCTTTTTTAAGCGCTTTACGGCAAACGATTAAGCAAATCGTTGGTATAGCCGTATATAAATCAAGCAGTGAAAGCCTGCGTCATAGGAAAGGTCAACAAAGGCTTAGTACTTGTGGAATACTGCCAAGAACATAAAGTGTACTAGAAAATACGGCATATACCTATTCAGTTTTTTGCTTGTTTGATAACTATGGTATTCAAGTATATAAATATAAGTAAATAATTTTTTCTCCTATAATCAGGTAGTACAAAACTTCACCATTTAACTTAGTATTTTATTATTTGGCATGCGATGGGATAGAAAATAATCTTGTAGGTTCAGTCTTCTTTGGCAAGGTCAAAAATATTTCAAAATTGGATAATATTACGTAAATTTCAAAATGCTACAAAAACGTGGGATCCTTTGTTTGGTTATAATATTCGCGCAAGTATGACGTCAATCGAATAAAAAAGGCCTAATGATAATATAATATAATAATCCTATGACTTTGTTTTGGACAGATTGCCGAATAATATAAATCCGAACAATGGATCAGATTTTAGTTAAATATTCATATTCCATGGGTTAAAACAGGGCTGTTAAATACTTACCTCCTAACTCCTATACACTTTGGCAACTGTACAATGTCTATTCATGTTATTTATCTTATTCTCCAGTGAATAAAAGATTGGCACCTATTTATTGAATATCCAATCTCGGAAAGAAAGGGCGCGCTATAGTTGCATGAAGTAAATAATGTAATATTTGTTCGGGTTATTTTCATTACGTTTATTATGTTCTGGATAGTACAGTACATAATATATTAAAACACTGACGAAATAAAGCAGCTTAATCTATAGTGCGACAACTTTGACTCATTCATAAACAACGTGTCTATCTATGGCATAATATAACACAAACCCACCAGTTATCTGTTTAACAGTAAAGCCGTAAAAGCCTAGAATATTGCACATTCGTACTTTGCTTTGATGTGGTCATAACGCCTAAGTAATCCCACTCCCGTCCATGTGAGCAGTCATATTGATTTGTAGACCGTCTTAACTCTTGTTGTATAGCTTTGCGTGTCAGTAGTGTTCTTCTTCTTATCGTATGGTCAGTGGTCAACCTAGTGTCAAAGTTGTTCAAGCCGCCCGAAGGCCTTTGACATGGCTTAACGACTGTTACCTTAGTAGATAACAGCCGGGACCGACTTTTTACGTGCCCTCCGAAGCACGGAGACGCCCAGTTCAAATACCACTATGCGGTCACCCATCTATGGAATGACCGCGCCAACGGTTGCTTAACCCACAGATCGTTTACCGACCGATGAGCACAACTGGCTATGGGCGCCTCACTCGAGTAGTGTTGACAACTCGCAGTATAATTTAATTAGGACCTCTGTTATGGTTCCAATTAGAAGTTACATTTACAGATACTTAGTTACATTTTTAAGTTTGTAATAGGCCTGTGTAGGTAAGAATGACGGGCGATAAAGATATTTAAAAATGTCACGTTTACTTACATGCTCAGCACAGTTTCTTATTTGAATCATTTTTGAATTTAAACAAAAATGGGGCTTATGTCAAAGAATGTTACAAACACTAAAAATGCGGATAAATCTATTCTTTTTTTTCAGAATGAACGAGCAAGATTTAGCCGTGGCGCGGGCGTTGGCGGCCGAGTCCAAGGAGAGTTCACCGGGAGGATCGCCGGGTCCTTTACGGAAGACTGTCCTCACAAACCTTGCCGACAAACTTAACACTTTTAGGTAAGTGTTTATACAATTAGTAATTGTTCAAATCATTATAATGAACATAGTCCAACTAGTAGATATTTCCTGTTGGTGTTCAAGTGATTCAAGTGTTAAGTAAACATGACTGTTTACATGTTTGCTTACTTTAACAAAATAAAAAAAAATACCTTAGTTGGAAAATATACATATATTTTTTAATATTTAGGTATACCTGAGATATTTTGCCTTTCCGTCCCATCGTCTTCCATGATAAAGTTAGGATATTCTGTTTGATGTGTTTCTTTGAAACTAGATGGCGTTAAAGACAGCACCACAAAGCTAATCAATAATCTTTGCTACTCAGATGAATTTCTATTTTATTTATTGACATTAGGTGTTCTTAGGTGTTTCTTAGTTTGGTAGATATTTACCTAAATCAATTTCTTAACTCTCTAAAGTCTCAACTGTGCTTGCCATTACAATAAATTGTTTTTGCTAATGACGTTTCGCGTCTGTCAAATCTGTCAAACAAACGTAAAATGTCATCATAACAATATTCTACGGGTGGAACATAACCTGCAAAATAATCGTTCTAAATACAAATACTTGTATTATTTGTTGTTGTTGAGTGGTAAAATGACTTAAAATAATAATTATTGTTGTAAAACTATCGAATGTGGTTGCGTGCTATGAACAACGGTGACAGTACTTGTGACGAACGTAAGGAGAGTGTTATGAAAATGGATAAAGATAAACCCTGGCCGAAATTGAAGTCTCGTCCTACTACAAGTGTTAAGTCGGAAGCTGAAGCCGCCGAGGAGGAAGAAAGGTTCGTACAGAACAGATAAAACATTCACTTGTTGTAATATTTGCGTTATTCCACTTCAAAATGCAACCAGTATACGCGTCTCAATTCCGACATTATTTGGTATCAATGCATTTATTAGGCACCTAATCCAGGTTTTATGCATTTATTATAGCTAAATTCATTTATTACGTGTCTTAAATCTGCATAGATGTGTAAAAAAGTGCTAAGTAATTCTACAGTAATCGCCAACAACATACCTAGTAAAAAGCAATATTTTGTCTCTGCTGCTCATTGTATTGTAATGCAAATGCACTAGATGCTATTATTTACAAAGTACCGTGACTGATAGGTTAGAGGTGATTTGTGACTAAATTTCACTGTTGCATCAAACAATACGCGCGACTTTTCTTTTTGCGTTCATCGATTGCTATACAAATACGTAAGTACTTTAGTATCTATCTACAAAACTTGAAACTTTCCTATCGAAATAGGGAAGTATTTTTACTATACTGTGGAATCCACGATCTTCGTAACATACCTACCTACCCATTTATGCGCGAATGTGAACGCGGGTCTCCTCCCGAAACGAGAGATAAGCTTCTTGAGTCATTCGTAATATAGAAATCCTACGGAATCATAGTGTATTCAGCCTTTTACCACTTTCGTAAAGCTTACATTACACCATACTAATGTCTAATTTGCTATTATTGACATCGTATAACCCGGCCTATGTGTCCAATTAATGGATGGATGGACGGACGACCCTTCTGCCGACGATTCGGTTTCTACAAGTCCAACATGATTATTTTGAAAAAACAATTGCCGACTACAAGTCATCAACAAGACGTGATAACGGGTCAGCGACTTTCTTATGTAGACATTAACCTTCCGTTTATAATAATAAATGAAGAAATATAGAATAAATAATAAGCTCTGTTCTATACCCCTTCGATTGTAACTCCCATAAAACGGGTCATCGGAATCCCTGGCGCGGCGTCCATTCATGCGAAACTGGGGTGGACGTCTATCGACGATGCATTTGCATTGAGCATGCACCGCAGTATATAACACCATGACTCGAACACCTGTTTTAGTAATTAAAACATAGTATTGTTGCTATGACGATTACTTAAAACCCCGATTGGATCGATAAAAGGCTTTAAAAATCGTCAATCTCTGACTTAAACAGTAGCTGATATCTTTACAAATAAGGTTTCTTCCTATAGGAAAAACCATCTGTAAAACTACGACCTAATAATTGTCTCTTTTTTGGAATGAAACTAACTTCATCCTTATAATATTTCGTATCAATTTCCAAGAAAATATTGACGCCTATTATAATCCTTATCATCAAATATTACAACAACACAACATTCGCATTTAGCTACAAGAATTTTATCAGGCGTTAACACATACTGTATCGTATCGCCATTACACATTATGAATTCGACGTGTTCATCCAAACAAAGTGGTTGACCATTGTTGTATTGAAGTTGTGAATACCTACTGAGTCACTCCACAGAAGGATTTCTGATTCAAATTACCGCTAAACCAAGTTGGAACCGATTCAACGTCGCACGTGCGAATTTAAAATGTTTAATGACTCAATGCAATATATGTTATAACAGCTCGTATTAATTATTGTACTGAGTACTTATAAGAACAAACCTTTTATTTATCCTTCGTTTCTTTGTAAAAAAAAGGACCAAAACAGAAGGAAATCCAAATTAATCCTCTTACAAGATGTTTCGTACAAAAAATCTTTTAAGTCTGTAGGTACTTTTTAAGAAAGAAATTTTTCATTACTACATTTACAATACATTTTGTACTTACCTCTTGATAAATAACTGCAAGTTGCAACAAGCAAAACAGTTGCAGCTCGGTAATCTCACGAATTTATTCAGTTGATAACTTAATATGAATATAGTATTGTAGTAGTATAATATTGGAGGAGCACTAAGAGAGTATTCTTGAGAATTCCCCCCGAAAGGGTTGAAATTTCACGCGGGCAAAGCCGCTACCCGAAAACAAGTAACTTATAAGCCAGTAGTAAAACAAACCCCGTGACATAAAAACATAAAAATTCTCCACACGATCGTATCGCAGACATGACATATAATTCGCACGAAATTGATTGGTATCACGGAGTCCACTGGCCCACAATAAAACGCCCACTGGGTCCTATGACATGGTTTCGGTTACAAGCTAGTGTTTCAAGTTTCCAAGCCTGACTCACGTCTGGAATGTCACGGTTTTGGGACAATGACTCTCTGACCTACTGTCAAATTAGCCTCATAAGTTATGCTGTATATAAGGTAGGTACAATTTGGAATTTTTCGCCGCGCCTTAATGGAATCGCCGGGTGTAATGGATAATTTTATAGCGTGCTACATTTCAGTTGTGATTAATTGGTCGGCTTCGAGAGTGTTGTTAGGTTTTCTCTAACTAGAACTGCTTGATATCAATTGACTTGCTCCTATTATCTAGGCATCTAGATTACCTAGTTATAAGAGGTTTATGTCTCTGGTTTCTGCTGTACTAGTTAAACATAAGATCGTCATATACTCAACAAGCGATCGGCCCCTGTTTAGGTCAGGTTGCACCGGATTAACACTAAGAAGTAATACACTAAAACCGTCAATATCTGTTCAATACATTTAGAGTATATCGCGAACAGACTGATACACAGATACAGCGAGGGGACAACATTTTATAATATATTGTGATAATGATTAAACGACTATATCAATCACAATTTATTTCTTTATTAATGGGACTACTTTAGGTTCTAAATGTCACACTTCTCTAAAGACTCACTTTGTGACTGAATAAATTCAATATTTTTTAAATGAAGACATAATTTTGTACATCTGGCATTGAACTTCTGCATTTTACAATTTAAGCGCCACTTAATAATTCCAATCGATGCAAATTATATGAATTTTCATTAGATTTTTTAAACTTGCGAAATATTGATTTTTAAAGTAAGCAATTTAAATTACAAATATTTAATACATTTTTCATAAGTACGAATAAATTTATTCTCAGGAAGGTTACACGCGTTGAATAAATAAATATTTCCTTTTTTATTGAACATTTGAAGTAATAAATCGTTCGTTGATTATTTGGTCACCGACAGTCCAACATGACTGCTTTGCACCTATCAGTATTTTTAACAACCCCCCTAATCTTCGACTATTACATGGTCAACAGATCCAGAGTCAATACCCTTCAAATAATTGGTTCAATGGTAAATTTTGACCCCAATTTCCTTACTTTGTCACTTAAAATTGCCATAAACTTATTTGCCAATTCACGATAGATATTTTGCCACAATTGCCTACCTACATAGTATTCTCGTCGCGTCCTGCCTCTGATAACTGGCGATAGACCGTCCTCAATAACAAAATTAGATTCTAGTGTCGTATCGCCGATGATTTGATGACCCGTAATTGATGTACAGCTCTATTTGTGGACCCGACATTTTGTTACATCCTCTTTCTATTTATCTTGGTAACTCTTGTACATTCATTTATAAACAAAAAACTTTTGTCACTGTCGAAAAAGATATGTTCTTTTGTAAACATCTTATATCACTTATGTAGAAAACGACCAATAAGGAGATCCCTGGTACCTCTTTCAGAGGAAGTGTTTTTGGGCCTTTAGCAGAAAAAATCTTATAAAAACTTGGAGTTTGCTTCGCAGCTATACGACTTCAAGACTTGATTGAAATTCAAAAGGATAGTGAAAAAAATATGGGCCATCTGCTTATCCCCTCGTATTTAGTAAAACTAAAATACTGACTTCTGTTTGAATAAAGCCAGCATAGGTACATTCGTTGTGTCACGTAAGACAGTAGGTATTTTGGCGTTATCTACAATTATTTATGTTTTGGTCACCAAGATAACGGTGCGACAATGATATTCATTTTTTTTAAGATAACTGACACTTAAAATAGAATACACATCACCTTCTAGTACTCACGAAGATACGATGAACTTTAAGCTATAATTAGTAGTTGCGTTTGGGGCGAGACCCCGAGAAAATACTGACTTAAATCCATACATACATAATATCACGCCTTTTCCCATAGTGGTAGATAGAGACTAAAGAACGCAACTTGGTACGATCCTCACAAACTTCCCTTGCCTCATTCACATACATTTTTTTTCTTGACTTAAATCCGGTACCCGAGATTTAGCGAAATTCTTTATTATTTTATACTCATAGCTAAGTACTACTTGACAGTTATTTAAATATGTCATGATTGGTTGTCTAACCTGTTACGTGAACAATTAATTAATAAACATATCATACTCCTAAAACATGTTTGTAATAACAATAATACAGACAGACAAAAAAGGCATGATTAGAATCACAAAAAACCAAGATCTCCAAAACACAATGCAAATGCACTTTAAAATGCAGACTTATTTTATCTTTGAACTCTTAAGAGACAACGGTATCGGTAAATCAGGAACATGTTAAAGGAACAAAGAAGAAATTACAATGAAAAAGTTCGAAACCCCAAAATGGCAGCGGCCATACATGAGTAAGTTTGCCGTCAAGTCTGCATCGAATTTTAGGCAGCTTACAATAAATTTAGTTTCATATGGCTTCCAGTGATATGACAAGCAGGCTTGTCCAGTAAAATTGCCAGTATATGACTACTAGTAAACACGAGGGGCTGGATTGTCCAGTAATTATTAACTTCGTATAGCTGTTAGCCAGTACCAAGTACATTTGTCCATTAAACTTGACGGTAAACGGCTTCCAGTATGCATGACAGATAGAGTTGTTCAGTATTCGCGATGTGTCCTCTACGCCCGACACTGTTTCAGGTCTTCTGTCAACTTGACAATCAAAATTAATCGTGTGTTGCCAGCGTAACAAACAGAAAATATTCTCACCGGTAAACTCGTTTGTCGTTTGCCAGCGTTAAAAAATGCATAATAAGCATAAAATATTTACATAGTTAAATGACATGTCCAATGATATTCAGTCTGTTCATATGCAATTGTATTGTGAACACATTTATTATATTTAATGAAATGTAAAAGCATTATTCATGTTCGTTATTATGTGAGTAAAGAAATATGACATGTCTGACTTTTTTGTATCGCGTGGTATTGAGAAAATATTAACCTTTGTTATGAAAACTTTCTGAAGAATATTTGCGTAACTTGTGATATTTTTTTTCTGTTACTTATTATTTATATTTTAAATTCCTTTTGAGTGATGTCGCAAAATTAAGCTTTGACATACCATCATTGCAATTTCGGCGAAAATGAATTGAGAAGTTTTCAATTAGTGTTCAGAGAACGTTGCGTGCAAAACTCTTATTAAGTAATTAATTAGCAGACACTTTCATTAAGTACATATTTAGCAAGATAGCATGATAAACGGACATCTGTTATAGGACTTTATATTTGCCATCTATATTATGATTGAACATGCTTTATTCCCGAGAGTGTTAAAACGCAAACCTTAATTATTTATTAGTTTATGTTTGTTTTCTTTCACGTAGTTCAAAAACACTCCTACTTATGCTATATTGATGAAACCAATTTCTTGCCTCAATCATTTTGTAGCCTTATTTGCGCGATTTTATTAAAGAAAATATAAAAACTACCATTATTTTATTACCGCCCATAACATTTTCAAACAGAAAAGGCGAGAAAACCTAACTCTTCATTACCTAAAGCGAATAAAGAAAATTCTTACAAAAGTACGCAATGAAATGTGAAATTATGCTTTGTACTTCGTTTGTCAACAAAAACACACAACGTTTGGATGAGAAGTGATCAAGTGCACGCAATGCGACGCGGCCACTGTGACGCGACAAATGGACGACAGTTCCGCTACCAGGGATAGTTCCTTTGTAGTTCGTACACATGTAATAAGATACTAAAGAAACAAACAATGAATGAACAAACAAGCCGTAATTGTGGGAAAACAAATTGGATATTCAAAGGGGATGAATATTTTCTGCACGCTATCTCATTATCTTTACTGCGTGTCTTAGTTTCTTTTCGTCGGCTCCTTTAATCTTTATTTCTGAAAGTGTGTCACGTAACTTTCTTGGTACAAGTGCTTTTACTACCTAATTTCCTTAATGGAGACTCTCAATGCTATATTTTAACCTAAAGAAAGAAACTTGACATATTTTCGAGAATCTAGGACAGTAGAACATTTGCCAGGTTCGTATTTCGAATCCTACACAAACTCTTAAGGACATCACGAGCACTGTGTATGAGTACACATGTGTTATCTTCAGTGTGGAATTGCTAAAATAAACAAACTCAAAAATGTAGATTAATGGATCATCTGTTATTTTCTTCATGAATGTTACAACAAGTCGTGTCGTGATGCCCTCCTTGGACCCGTCAGTGTCAATCTTTACGATAACGGAGTCCAGACACCTTTTGTTTGCAATTTTGAACATTCGACGTTGTCGTGGTGTTGGCGATCGTTGGCGGGAGGGTTCGCAGCCCAACAGTCCGTCAGTCGGCCACTCCACGCCGCCTCGCCGCCACGCGCGCTCTCAACCACACCCGACATTCGCTCGCGCCTCACAGACGTGCGAACCGCGCAGCGCGATTACAACCGCGCTACATTTCCGTATACTTACTTCAATAATTCATAATTAGCGACTCTCCGGTAGCCTTGCATTATTCAACGATCCAGTTCAACAGGCTTCACGTGTCCGAAATTTTGCAATACGATTTCGCGCGCCGATTCACCACAGAAGAAGGTTACCGCACCAAAACATCATCGATTGCAACATTTTGCACAACTTTTGGAAATTAAGTTATAAATTGCAACAAATTTTGAGTGGCATTCCGGTAACTTACGTACTCACGTTAGCCGGATTGATCGTCGTAAATTGCGGTTGCAACAGTGCAGACTCCAAGGTTGCTTGTGAGAAAACTTTTGAACAGTATTATTTGTTTAGTGATGTGTTAAACCTAACGTGGAACAATGCTGTCAATGGAATCGTTGTGGTGCAGCTCTGAGAGCGAGCTGACGACGCTGAAGTGCAAAAGTGCTCCGGATAGACCGGAGTACCGGCTGACGAGACGCAAGCCTTCGAAGAGCTTGATACCGCAGGCGCTGCTGCACGCACCCGAGCCGCAGCCCCGCTCGCACAGGCGACGAAGGTCTGGTACTTGGCCGTAAGTGTATGCTTCACAAACACCGGCATTTTCTATTACCACTGTTTTGCTTCTAGCACCTTATTTTTAGCCTTAATCAGTTGTTTGTCAAACAATTTATCATTGTTTTATGTGTTGATATTGACCCCAAAAGTATGTTTAATATTTATGATTATAATATTCACATGGACAAAGTTGATTGCATCTTATATAATTGTCGATCACACTGGTTGTTGGGCTCCAGTAGTCGGTAACCTGAAGCAAGTAAATGACCCAATTAGCTCAGGTGTCGTGTCACATGTAATAGGCGGTGTGATTGAAATGATTCACTGTTTTATGGCGAAACCGTGTACACGACAATTTTATGCTTATTCCTTTATTACTACAGTCACGTGTTCATATAATTACTATATTGTTTTTATTGCCCTTATTTCGTCACATTTGCATTGCGCTTTGTTGCACAATAAATAGTGCTATCCTACAATTTTATTTATATAGAAAAACATCTCTAGCAATTTCTTTGATAGATAAATCGCTCTCAGAAAACAGCATTCATTGTTTATGTTTACTTTGCCAGAAAACGGCAAATTAAACGGTTAGCAAACTAGTGGAGAGATAACATTTAGAGAAACATAAACAAAGACTGAGATAGCATCCAAAACATCGTTGCTTATTCAGTCGTGTGTATAATTTCTTAGCAATTATAATAGTACCGAATGCCGTTAGCGTTCTAGACTGAGCCATGATTGGACCAACCCAGATATACCTGTTTAACATGTCTTTCAAATAGCATGTGCAACCTTAATGTCATACGTACTAACAAAGATATTAACCAATTCTGGATTTTAAAGACCTTTCTCTTTGTATATCAAGTTTCCATAGATCGGCTGCGTTTGTAGTTCTATGGTTTCACTCGGTACCTTATGACTTTACATCCGTGCCGACCCAGATATCTGTTGATGCGTCGCGGCTTCAACCTTCGGTAACTTGGTCACTATATTCCGTGCACTGTTTTAGAACTATTATTTGCAAATGAAAAGGTACTAAACATAGACATTATTATTCGTTGTTTTATGCTCTGTCTGCAATTGGAATACCTATGTTAAACATTAATGGTAATGCTAGACTTTGCTGGGAATGTTTAGTGCGATTGTTTAGAAAAAACCTGGCCTTTCTAAGCTCATCAAACCGAGACGCAGTGTTGACTGGCTGTTCTAACATGCATTTAAAGGGGAAGCTCCGAACAATAGCCGTGAGTAATTGCATAGCTAAAGAAACAAGGCGCGCGCTTCTGTTCCGAATGCTAATCTACATTTTTTATACACGGTGTATTATGACGTCACTGTTTATAAAAAAGGGATTTTATCATTTATCTCAATTTCCTATGAAGGTTGAATTTACTATGAATAAGGTTATAGATTGGTAGAAAGTCGATCCTGTTTGAAACAAGCTTTTCCGTTCAGTTATTCAATGGGACAAGTACATTAGTCTAACCATTTCTATAGTATTCCCATTAGAAATACACAGTTATGCGATGTGTCATAATCATTAGCGACTCAAAGAATTTTAATGGTATTTTGCGAATAACATTACTTCGTTGAATCAAGTTTTCATTTGCATAATTAAGATGGTCGATATGCGTTTCGCTTCATCGCTTTTGTGTATCTTCGAATCGAATGGAATAGAATTGTTTCAAGCACTTTCGCTGCATGTTTTATGCGCCCATTCGAAACTGTGAATGCATTCCGAACCAAACCGCAGCAGCGTATACATTTATCTAGTAAAGCATCTAAATTGGTTGTACGATTTTCCGGTTCAAAGGAAAAGGAACTTTCTATCATTAAAAAAAAAATTGTTGTACTAAAATTCAGGAAATCCTACTAATTTGCGAAGTATAGAGCGTCTCTTGAGCAATACTTGCTTTCCTGTGGCATGCCTAGTATTCATGCCATGCACTACTCATCCACTGTGCAACAAGACTCTCGTAATCGCAATTTAACCCACTATTATTGTATTACGTAAGTTCGTATATTCTATAACTTATATGAGCGATATACATAATATGTGCAGAATGGCAGGAAATGAGACCTGTTATGGTGTTCGTAAAAGATCGCTATCAGACAACTCGTGTCAGTCTATAAATGCTAATGAAGATGCTCTTGAGTCTTGACATGCGGTAGCTTAATGAACTCTATCTTAAACTAACAGCTGCCCGCGACTTCGCCTGCGTGGACTTGCCTTCCCGTTCTCACAACATTTTTTAATGCTGCTCCATTCCCATTAGTCAAAGCGTAATGTTATATAGCCTATAATTGGCTATAACTTCTCTCCTATCTCTCAATAATTATTCAACTCAAAAAGATATCTGGATTCGAACTAGTGGTTCTTGAGATTGGCGCGTTTCAACAAACAGACTCTTACTATACGAATCATTACTTCGCAAGATATGATATCTTCGGATACCTGTTCCTATTCCTGTTATTAATATTAACTGCAAAGAAAAAATACTGATTTCATGTTCAGATGTATATTGTCGATTCGAAGGCGGAACAAATATTTGTGCGATCTCCAAACTCGATGCGGGATTCTAAAAACAAGGTCCAATATTAGTTCTTTTTTTTTTTAAATCCCTCTGCATGTCCTACTGCTGAGCAAAGGCTTCTCTTTCCTTCCAAATCAGTTTGCCCTACGCCATACCTCGTCAATGATTACCATAAATCTATATTATGGTCTTCAAATATAAATACGAAGATTAAAACTTTAGAATGTTACTGTAAAGTATATATTTTTGTCATGTTCTATCGAGTGTGATTCTTCATCTCAAAGTCTGAATCATCCATCACTGTCCAAGCATCCATATGTTTTTATAAGTTTTACATCCAGGCACCTGCGTCAAAATGCTGTATCAAGGACACTGTTTATCATCTTTTTACACCGTGCCTACTTATCTTTGAATACAGACATCTGTTCTAGAAACTGTTGTTTTTATTTACTTTTATCACTCGGTGCATGTGTGATCTGTAATCAGCATCATGAAGCCTTAATCTATCTCTTTATCACTTTTATACGAGTTGCATGTATATTATACGGGACTCAACGCGAATTTACCTTTTCTGTAATGATTTTGAGTTTCAAGTTTGATACGTTGGCAGTTGGCACTCCAACATGTTTGAGAATGCACGTTAGGTTAGGTTAAAAAACTGCATTTATACGCCTTTTGTTGATAGAAGGATCCGCTTCTAGACAGCTACAACCCTTAGTTAACACTTTCAGAAAAAAATCTAGAGTTTTCCAAGTCTCCCCTTTTAGATCTAAACATTGATTCGTTCCCATCAGATTAATGTTGTACTAACTAATCTTAATATATTTCCACGTACTGCCAACATGCAGTTATTCAACTACATTTGTTCCGATCAGTCTCGTAACTCGTGCAAACCGCAAGCACCCACAAGCCTACATGCACGCCCAATATTATCTCTCTCGGATCAGCTTACGAAATACACATACTTTCTAAATGTAGCCTGGATATACGGCTATAGCTAGTTCAGTGTTGCGGATTAAAGGTTTTCATATAATGAGAATTGAATACTAAAGGTACCTACTCAATTTAAGAGATAAAATATATGGCTAAATCCCTTTTTTATTTCGTATGTCGTCCAATTGGAAACCTTATCCTTTTTTTAATACGGTTAAAAATGGGTACCTTTATTGAGAGATAAAGTATGTGGCTAAAGCTCTTTTTATTTAATTCAAATGTCGTCAAATTGGGAACCTCCTCCTTTTTTTAAGTCGATTAATTTATTAGTAGTCGATTACTATATTATATATTATATTGTCGTGCTCAACAATTATCCATTTTCTTGCTAAACATTTAAAAAATATACCCATTATCATTACTTTGAAATTAAAAGCAATTTCTAATTGGCACAAAACTAAATGTTACTAAAAATACGCTGCAATAATTTGACATTTTAATTGTCATTGCAGGGCTAGGGTGACTAAAGTCAACGACTTCAATTCTTATCCATTATATTACGTTCTTTCTTTCAATTCTTTATATGCAAATACGATAGCTTTTTGCCATTTATACTTAATATTGTAAGCAGTGGTAATGAACCTTTTATAAATTCCATTAACAAATTGCTTTTTAAAAGACCTTAATTACAATAAAAAGTCCATATATCTGCAGTACTTCGACTTTTTTCAAATTATGTACCGACTAGCTGACCCGCGCAACTTCGCTTGCGTCCGATAAGAGAGAATGGGTCAAAAATTTCCCCGTTTTTGTAACATTTTTCATTGCTACTCTGCTCCTATTGGTAGTAGCGTGATGATATATAGCCTAAAGCTTTCCTCGATAAATGGTCTATTCAACACAAGTAGTTCTTGAGATTAGCCCGTTAAAACAAACTTCAGTTTTATAATATTAGTATAGATGAGTCAGTCAGGGCTTATGTTCTTAAGCATATGCCTTCCCTTTAAACACGTTACATGCAAATACGATTTCATAATGTATTGTTTATGTAAGTTACATAGCTACTAGACATGCTTACATTATTTATTAGACAGGCCATGTGGAATTACAATAGGTTTAGGCTTGACCACCTTGTGTTGATAGATATGTATATCGTTAGGTATGTGTGTACGTTCAATACGAGTATAGACGTATATCTAGGCTTAGTAATTGATTTCATGATATTGTATTTAATTGTCTCCGGTATTTAATAGAAAAAATAATTGTTGAGTCGAAGATATTTCTACTGCTTTCTTAAAAAATATTGGACATTCTGTGTAAGCTTGCTGTACTGTGGTTGATTGAAGTTTGAAGGCAAATTCATGAAGACCGAAATACTCCAAAGATCCCCATATTAACTTACCTAATAACGTAAACCTTCTACATACCAATGACATATAAGAAACTAGTTACTACTATAGCTACTGTAGCTACTATAGTTACAAACGTTTCCCTCAGATTTTCTATCCATTTGCAAACATTTACCCACTTACTCCGATTTTCACAGTAATTCCAATATTTATGTAAAAGAAAAGTCTAGGTATAGTGGTTTCTAAGAAACTGTTTAACCTACACTCGCCAGGCTGTCTGCGAAGCCGGTCGTGTTCCGTTTCAATGCGCCTAATCGATTGTACTTAAGGACCGGACGACATCAATTGAGATTATAATCGAGTCGCTATAAATCCGATTTGATTACGAATATTATCATGTCTGTTTAATTACTTTTGAGAAATGTGTTGCTCTAGTTATAGGAGTAGATCCGTGTCATTATTAATTTTATAAATAATTTAATTACTTTAAATTTGTTATGTATAAATTATGGTATTAACGTTGATTTTACGTGCTAATCTTTCGCAATTCATAAATGTATAGTAAACCTGAATTCATTTCGGTACGCACTTTGGCAATAATTAGGTAACTCGTTTTAAACTTTAAACCAACAAATAATACCTTATACATTTTCTACTACAGAACATTTCCTATTACTTTTATGACTACAGAAGCACTATAATAGTTCTTTAGGATCTCTTTAACTGAATTTGTAAGAGAAATGATGACTACGCCCTTAGACCGAAGGACGACAACCTAGACCGTGTTCAAATTATAACAATGACCAAAACTTCAAATGTTCCATGATATTATTATGTGTTCGCGATAAAATATTCGCTAGACGTATGTGACGATCGCTCGGCTTTGTTTTATAACTTAAGCGAAAACAAATATCAAAAACTTATGAGATGTTTCTATATTTGAGCACGTGCTTCACATGTGTTTTCAACCAATTATGCCACAAACATACGCTTTTCAACTCATTGTGGGCATACGCGTAATGAAACGTAATGAGCCTGAACAAATTGTAGCCATAGAAAATAATTAGCTGAGAAAATATTGCGTGAAATTCAATACTTGACGCACAATGTTGTTTATTGTATTGAATTGAGATTAATGAACTCTGAAAACGTAAAATGGCAGTGAATGACGTATTTCTATGTGACGTTGATTGTAAGAAACATCGTCTGGAGTCTAGTTGAGCCGTTTGTTTTAGAATAGTAAGTCTGTATACTCGAATTTTAAAAGAAAATGGCTGAAAAATAATGTGACAAAATCCTCCAAAGTTATCACTATAATGTGTCCTAACTCTATGCAGACTCTACCTTTGTGCAGAACTATTTTCGGGTTCAGAACTTAAATGTCAGTCTATTGCAGGGTTGGATACTTCGTGCCTCCGTTCTCCTAACGAAAATTATTTTCTTCATAAAATGCTGCAATAAATTATTCTATTACTCACTCATAAATAGCGAAGCTAAAATGCTCCTAATTAACAAACTATAAGCCGTTCAGTAAGAGTGGTATAAAAGAAAATCCACGTGACTTTTTAATGAACAATAAATTATTCTTTATCTAGTCCATGTTCTACGGAGCGTGGCACCTGAACGTTATTTGTGTATTAGCAAACTCTTTGTTTCAGTCTACAAGTTTTACTTTCACAAAAAAACATAATTAACTAGTGTATCTAGCCTTTCTCATCCATTCACTTGCATTGTCTTAATATCCTGCTTTCAGTCATAAAACTAAATTCCCCTTCAATTTTACGTTTACTTCTGAAAAAATCAAGGTCTCGCTTAATGTCGCGTAAAACGAATTGCCTTAAAATTCGATCAGTTCAGATTACGACGCTAATAGGCTTTACGATAGAATCCATTAGACGTAGCCTCGGGTTAAGCGCTCCCTTCAAAGCTTAAAGTGACAATTATCGAAGAAGCCTGAAATATTCCGGATACATTCTTAGATCAGGTAATTAAATATACTTATACAGCGTTAGTTTCCTGTTTTGTACACAATATCTAGAATATGTAATATATGTATGTCCTCAAAATTTCCCTTTATTAACATTTTACGTTCCGTCATCTGGCGTATTCTTCACTGCGATATACTTCCTTCAACTTTCATCTGTTTAATTTCAGTTTCAAATTATTGAAAAACTCATATAGGTACATACAATTTTCATCTAAATTAAAATTCCAATATGGTTGAAAAACCATATTGGAGTACGAAACTGTACAGTTGGAAAACCATATTGGAGTATGAATTGGAGAAAACACCATACCTACATACCTTGTTCTTCCTCTTCCACTTCGTCTAGTTATATGTGCGTCATTTTCCTGTCACATACCTACATTTGTGATGTGCTATGTACATGTGTATTGTCCAACTGCCCGTATTCGATGGCGTGCCGTAACGCGTGGGTTTTCCGATGCAGTCGCCATTGTGTCGACACTACTTGCCGTGAATTTAATTCTGCAAGTTACGTCACTAGGTTGTTCTTTATATCGATTTTATTTAACTTGACATTTAAAATTAATGGATGTTAAATACCTGGATATTCAAGATTCTGACGCACGATGTTCTGCTCCCATTGGCAACTGCCCTAGAAATAAATATATTTGTGCAAGCAGTCCCTAATGATAACCAAGTATCAAGGAATGTTAAACTATTGCACAAGTACCGGCTTTATTTATTAACATTTTACTCCCATAGTAATTTTTATTCTGCTGTATCAAAAATGTCCCCGACTTGCAAAAGAATTTGACATTGCATTCAAAACTCGTTTTATTTTCAACACTCGTTTAAAAACTGCATCAAAATATGCACAAGAAGAACGAGTTTTTTGAGGTCAAGCAATTTGACACTAATAAATCATAGCTTCATTTGTATATTTTCTTTCATAGAACGTTAACAAATATAGCTTTTTTATGTTGTCGTAGAGTCCGCGGGGAAAGATAGTAACTCCCTAGTACGTTCTTTAAAGTTACGACCTTTTTCGATAAAGATGTCGATGTAATATTGTCCAAGGGATACATCTATTGGTAAAGGTATACATAGTATTTATTGCCTCACTGTATTTTATTTTTTCCCTGTACTGGGTAAAAGGTAACGTGTCATTTTTCACTATGCACTTGGACATTACAAAAGTTGCCTTAATACTTTACAGAATATTGTCGTTTTCAATAACATTTGTGGTCAGTGTTACCACAAATGTTATTGAAAAGGACAATATTGTCCTTAATTGGATCCTGTAGCGTTTCTGGTGGATATTTTATAGTCTCTTTTATACATTTGCAATCTTTTTATCTATCAGATAGGTTATCCTACACTTATCTATAACCCGTGAAACTGAACCCTCTGTCGTGAAAATAAAATTACTACATTTTAAAGTCCCACAGTTGCCGACCAGCGCTAATATTTACTTAGAAGTCGCAGAAACAACATGAACTTTATAAATAATACAAAGTAAATAACTGAACGAAACCTATTTGTTTTATAAAGGTTGTGTTTACGTTTCGGTCTCCATAGTGAACTCACGTGTTAAGTATTCTAAGGGTCAATG
This sequence comes from Anticarsia gemmatalis, assembly GCF_050436995.1. Taxonomy (NCBI): domain Eukaryota; kingdom Metazoa; phylum Arthropoda; class Insecta; order Lepidoptera; family Erebidae; genus Anticarsia; species Anticarsia gemmatalis. Next base: position 9,090,984 of record NC_134760.1, read on the forward strand.
TAGAAATAAATGTTTTTATTACCCGCTTTGCACGGAACGAAATAAATAAGTTAATAAAAAGCTGCTCACACGTGTTTTCAAGGACTTTTTAACTGCTGAATAGAATTCCATGTATGTGGTCATTCCTATCTTTAAATGTTAGTCCAACAGCTTACTAGAGAGCCTTGTTTGCAAGAATTGCAGCTGGTATATAAAATTCAGCAAGCTTATGTAGTCGATGGTGGCTTGACTGATATAGCTATAGACGGCGCCAAACAACTTGAACATAATTTGCTGTATTAGAATTAAACAGAATGTAGACCCAGTGCAGAGGACACTTGGTTGGCTGTTATACCAGTCGGGTGGTCGAAGCTGAAATGCCCTCGCCTTTGCGCAAAACTGTTATTCCTAAACTGACCTAAAAATCGTTCACTAAGATGTAGCGAAATTGTTCAAGTTGTTTGGCGGCACCTATACCTTATGTTGGAAATACACAGAATTATAATCATGCATGCCAAGGCAAATTTGTCTGACTGTAATGTAAGTATTACTTGACGCTGTACTCATTGAGAACAGTCGTATTTTAGATATATTCTCTAAATAACGAAGGAAGACTGTCTGCTAATATACGTAGATTCTTAAAGTACTACCATACAATTTTGCCCATCAACAGCTTCTAGGTTAAGAATCACGCATTGTTCCTGTTATGTGGGCTCCAAAAGACTTTAATAAAATATTTATCATACAGAAGATATAGCCTAGCGACCATAAAACAACTTTGTCTACCTAAAAATGTGATTTCTCAAACAAAATTGCCATCTACTAGAAAGTGGTCGCCAATCCGTCTGCCTAGCTGGTTATGGCAACATCCCGGAACCTCCCTATAAGAAAAATTCTCACGTTCAGAACCATCGTTTATGGCTTGATTTAGTCGTTAGTAGCACGTAATTAAACGCAGCAAAAAGCTGAAACATGTGACTGGATATTGAAAGGTTGTTAGAGGCCCTTAAAAGATGCGGAGTGATGTAGACTTTGCTGTTTAGTAACCGCAACTGCATTGACGCATAGAAATGTAATTTTCAAAAACTAAAATATCCTGATTCAGTACACAATAATTATATCTTTCGCATTGATTTAATTTTATATCTCCATGATTGCTCCATGATGTCTGCCGAGGTTACTCAGTGGATGGGTGATCATATCAAACAACCGATTTCTTCCGTGTTTTGGAAGGCACGGTAAATTAGAAGCCGATTTCAAAATATTTGCAAAAATACTAAGCTGACATAATTTTCAATGTCTTAGTTCAGTTAGTAATAGTTCGTTTCCTATAGTTTTTTCATAGTTCTCGGTTTAATTTCTTACCGTACATATTATATGATGAATGTAAAGCTAGTACTATCATTTGTTTACCTCATGCTTGTGTGCATATATTGTAAACAGTGATAACACGTAATAATGAGTTTCATCTCCAACGTTCTAGTTATATCTCTTTAAAAATAATGGACATGTGTTGATAAAACAAGCTTATACCGGTATCTATATGTATTTGTTTTCTTACTTTGTATTTAAATGTATGATCTTTGCGTCTTCGCGCCTATGAAAATCTGATAAAAATCACCTTTAGCACTTGAAAAAGGTAGCTTTATATTAGTGAAAGAATTTCTCAAATCGAGCAAGTAGTTCTTGAGATTGGCCCGTTCAAACAAACAACAATGTTTTCAGTTATAATTGGTATAATTTAATTGTGATTTGTTATTGTAGTTATTAAGATGTTATGTTCCTAACCGGAAAAAGAACGAAAATAGGACAAAGATTAAAAAACAAATGTTAAAAAATTATATCTTATCACCCACAGATAACATTGTCTGCGATTTCGTAGCACGGTCGTTGTTTTTATAACAGATCTTAAATGAAACAACAGGAACTTCTTAACAGATTAGTTTAATTGAGGGTATAAAATAATAGAATAATTAAATTATTATCTAAAAGTTAGTGTTTCATAAAAAATGTAAAGATTTAAAAAAATCTTATAAATAAATTAGATGAATGTCTGAATGAATCTAAGGTTATCTTTGCCTTCTTGGAAATAACTTCCTAACTAACTAAAACTAAAGTAAATAGCAGCTCGTGAGACTATAAACACGTATGCCATAATCCATTTAGTAGCAGCGTACACTTTCGTAATTAAGTGATTATACTACATCTAATACTATAGATATTTATGTACAACTTAATTTGCATACAAGATAAAAGGCCTTCATATCCCCATAGGAATTACACATAACTTCCTCCATCGACTTCCCTTTGGAAATCGTTGCATTATTTTATAAGAGTCGCTCCAATTGACGTATTCGCTTCATAAAAGTGAAAGTATATAATGTGTAATGACTTTAAATGTTCTCGTTATACTTTGTTTCTAATTAAGTAATTAACTAGAGTCCTTATGGTTGCACCTACCTTATATAAAAACTAGCTGTCCCGCGCAACTTCGCTTGCGTCCAATAAGAGAGAATGGGTGAAATTTTTCCCCGTTTTTGTAACATTAATTACTGGTACTCTGCTCCTTTTGGTCGTAGCGAGATGATATATAGCCTATGTCCTTTCTCGGGAATCAAAATATCTCCATACCAAATTTCATGCAAATTGGTTCAGTAGTTTAGGCGCGATTGAGTACAAGACAGACAGACAGACAGAGTTACTTTCGCATTTATAATATTAGTATGGATATGATATAACTTTACATCTGTAAACAATTAAAACTTAAACTGGGAATTTCAATGTTGCACTCTTGTTATTCGCCAAGTTGGTTTCTGGAATATGTATTTGGGGATTTTCAATGAGGTTTCTCAAAACAATTACATAAGGGAACATACCTGAAAAATCCCAATATAACTATGCTGTAAAATACCCAGGGTTGCTCCATAAGTCGATAATGTGCGCAATCATTTAACACGCAAACAAAACCCATAAGAACTCACTAATTTCGGGAAGGATACCCAGCCCAGCAGAGACAGAAATGCGTAATTTTTTGTATATTTTTATTTAAACAACAACAAAATAAGTACAAAGGTATAAGTTTGTTCGATTCCGACTTACCTTCACAGACAAAAAGCAACAAATACAAAATATTTTTAGTAACTAACTCTTATACAATTTAAACAAAATAAACCAATCCGCCGGTTCAATGTAGTTCGTTATCGTTACACCACAAGCTGACCTCATGTTCCTCCGACCTCGGAGTCATCGTGGTTCACACCTGATAACCGTGCGCCATGGATACATCGACACTGGTTGGTTAGAACAATATAATTTGTATATCACGCATTATTGTAAACGGATATATTATGAAAATATTTATTTTTGTCTTGAAAAATAAAAGGCCAAGACTCTCAAGCAAATGTACGAGACTGTCGATGGTCAATTATTGAGTAGTCTTATTTTATGCGACAATCACAATTCTCAAAGTAACAATAAATTAATGTGTCTATTTACTCACTCCGTAAAAGGTAGAGTTGATACTAATATTCCAACTTTATGACAAGCTCTATTTCAGCAATCCTGAACAGTACATAACTACATACGTTTATTTTATTGTTGTTTGTCTAATGTATATTGTAAAATCTACGAGTATAACCTGCATTCTTCCAGATATGTTTGTTCATATGAATATCCCAAGCAACTTAAATAAGATACCCAAGTTTATTGACTTGGCCTTCCAATTTCCAAGCTTTGATTTGGAACTGACTTTATCTATGAATAAAATATTTAGGCCGGACCCACAAACAGGAATAATCTCGACGAAATATTTTGTTTTGTCTCTTTTCCCATTTAAAAAAATACAAGGATTTTTCAAGGTGACTTTGAATTTGGCAACTTAATTCTATGCAGGTTTCGTTTAAAACATAAGCATCATGTGATTGAGTAAAACAAAATATATGTAAAAAATAGCTTTTTAATATTCTTAATAGGTATTGTTGAGCTGTATGTAGTTGTATGTTAAATGTTATTATACCTACTAATACTTAGAGAATTAAGTGTTTTACAATTAAGTATATTATTTTAGGTCGGGTGTAAAAAATATACGGGCATACATAATTTTGCTACTGGTTGTTTACCTACCTGTAGATTATAATCGGCTTTTGACGTTTATTATTTATTTTTATCACAAATATAAAGTTATTTTGGGCTAAAGTCCTTGCGCCCTTTAGTTTCATTTAGTGTCTCTGACCGTACTTATATTTATTTGAGATATGTACGTGACTTTGTTTACACCTAAATTCAAACTCGATACGATATGATAATCAAATCAAAATTGTCACAATATTCTAGAAAAAGTTCAAGGCTCTTTATTTTTTCTTGTTTTGGATATATTTTAGTATCAATTGCGAGATATTTTGCATATTCTGTTTCTGCACACACGGTAGTGTGTAGGCTAAGTTATATTTATTTATTCATATTTAGCGATGTTATAAAAACTATTTGATCTTATGATAACAATTGCTTGAGTAGAGTTTTTTAGCTTTGTTTGTAAACTAAGTAACAAGGATATTTGTAATAATTTAACTCTTAAAAATATCCTTGTTACTTAGTTTGTACTAAGCTTATTATCATTGAGTTATAATATTGAGTTTATTTCGTACAAATAACGTAACCATTCAAAATAAATTGAACGTAGTTAAGCAGAAAGGACTCAATCCACACTTTGACCCCAATGCAGTTAAGTATGCAATTATTCTCCTGAGGGTCAAATCTATGATGTAGTGAAGTCCCTTTTTTTGAAATGTACATGGAAACTACTTTTCGTGCTACCTCGACTTAACCCTCAGTATGAAGAGCAGACAAAATTTACCCTCAGGAGAGTCCAAAGAAAAGATCCAATAAAAAGTCAAAGTGTGGATTGAGTGCTTTCTGCTTAACTACGAACAATTAACACCTTAATCTTATTTTATCTCGGTAACTGTGAATGTAGGTATCTTAAATTTTAATTGTGACAAAAGAAATAGTTTTAAACGCCACCTAAAAAAGATATTTGTTTATTCGGTCGTACAATTATATAACAATTCTCTTATCTGGAAAATCGAACTTGGCCCTCTTTTCACATTTATGTTTAACTTTGAGAAAGTTGACGAGCGTGTTGTAAAGATCCTAATGTTTGTTGTATTCCGGTCAAGGCTTATAATGTAGTTATGTTCGGATGCATGCTTATCAGCTAATTAATTTCCGTTCGTTATGGTTAAGAAATATTTCAAGATTCGTTTGATGGTTTTCTGTGTTGTTCTCATGTTTCGGCTAAAAATAGAGATTAAATGTTATTTTTTTAGTTTATGCGTTTTAGTTGCTTATTTTTTTCTTAACGAAGCAGGTTTTTTAAGTTGTTAAGTTGGCACTCAGTACCTTTACTCTAATTATCTTCGTTTAAGGTTAAAAAAACATTGTGCAATGGCAATCTATAACATTTGATATTTCTATAGAAAGGGATCAAGGTTAGTAACAAAATTCTTCCCCGACCTTTTCACTTCCCTTTGCAAATTGAATTTATTACGATGTCATATTCAGAGCTCTCCCAATTCAATTCTATTGAATCGATAAACTTGAAATTGGGTAGAGATTTTGCTTATAACATCATGCCTATTTTCGAAAGATAAGCTGATTAGAAGAGAGATTCATGTTTAGTTGACCCCGGGTTCTGAATACATTTAACGGTAGTTTATCTATTCAATAGCGTTTTTTAAAATGTGCCTCAGAAACCGGGTGAGTATTTTTTAAGTATCGTCTACTATAAACCCTTTCTAAGAACAATCTTTTATCGTGACAAATTTTGTCTTAGATATTAACCAGCTTATAACACACTTTAGCCTCAATATGTGATAATATGAAAGTAAGGACAGATCAGTAAGGAAGTGTGCCTATATGCTTACTGATGGAATCTAAAAATGCAACCTGCAGAATGTACCTACCATATATGCGAATGCTTTGTGTTATAATCTTTTACAAGCCATCAACCCATACATTGTTGTCATAGCAAGACTCAGGTGCGGGTCATCGATGTTGAAACTTGTATGTAACGCGCGATGGGCACTCTATGTCGGTCAATGTTGCGTGTTGACACCTCGTAACCCGCTCATAACGCAGCCTTGCCGTTATTGCTCAGGAAAATTATTTCCATAACCCACTTGGACAGACCAGAATGTTCACTACTACTTTCATAACCCACTTGTATGATCCAGAATAATGTGTCCTAAGTCATATAAAATTCTGGACGACGTTGCAGGTTCTATAGTGACGTAACTTGGCTGTATTTTACATGTGTGCCCTATTTTCGTTTGACTGACGTCAGTAAATAACTGACCGTCTCTGCTACCCTATTCCTAAAGCAAACATCCCAAAGGAATTTTCTTCACAAATATTTATACGGGATCAATGTTTGTCTGAATTTCGAAGTTTTCGTTATGTACTTGTATGAATAACATTTTTTTTATTGAAAGAATAACACAATTATACTCTGTTTACTTGATGCTTGGAATAGTTTCGTCCACATTTACCTCTAAAACGAAATTGAAGACCACAACCTGCTGTAAGACCTTCAATCTTCATATTAGCAACGTTATACTGATGCTCGAAGTTTCCTAAAACAAAATGGACCGTAAAATGCAGTGATCGTCAAAGTTCTACGAAACAGGGTCGAGAGGTGCGCTGTTAGAGGAACAACACTCCCTCGTAACGATGAAAGGAGTTTGTTTGAAGGGCACTTTTCATCTCAGCATGGTCACGTAACATGCGGGTAAAACTACAGGTTTTCTATACTATACTATCTACGTACTAGTATTCATTCAACCCGTTTTTCTGTATATTATTCTGTCTATGTAATCGTATTTATTCAACCCACTTTTAGCTCAGAGTATAGTAGAAACCTCTGCAAGGAATGTGAGTGACAGAACGGAAGGACGATAAAGTTCTTTACCATCTTTGTCATCTGCACTTCTTGCCCACGTCTCTTGCATGTTGCCATCTGCAGCGCGATTCTGTTATAATCTGTACTGTCGAGTATCGAGAGTTTGACATTTAAAATGTACTCCCAAAATAGTTCCTACGGAGCCCGCTAGAGGCGCTGAACCGTTTGTCATACAACATTTATCGATAGCTACCCGGTTGTCGGACGTCGATAGTAGTAGAGTATTGAGTTACTGGTCAGCGGCTTAGTGTACAACACGATAAGTTAAATGACGCATACAATATAAACCTACTCAATCAATATTCCACCTCATGCGGGCCTGTGTTAGTTTAAAGAACCTTCTCTATACATTAATTGTTATTTTCAGTGGATTTCCCCAAGTAATTTTAACTTTTTACAACCAGTTCATGCCCAAGAAAATTAGTACGCATAAAAAAATAATGAACTTTGCCTTCGTTTGGTTGTTTAGTTATATTTCAATTAAAACAGATCACGTTTGGACTTTGCTAGTGTAGTTAAGGTGTTCAGTCATATAGATAACTGGCTAATTTACATCATGTATGTAGTTAGTGATCGTGCTCTGACATAACTTATTAAAGGCGAAATTAATACATTAGTTTGTCAGGCCTCTGTATCCTGTGTGACAAGATGAACGAAGAGAAGTGTGTAAGGATCGTACCAAGTGGCGTTCTCTGGACTCTGTTTACCCCTTTGAGAAAAAGCCGCGGTTTTATGTATGTATGTACATATGTACATAAGATTTTTACTTAGAACGGTATCATGTAGAGAAGCTATCGTTTCTTCAAAAAAACATCCACCAAAAAAGAAGTTCGCAATATTACCGAAATTACAATAGCTTTTTCGTTACATTGAGCACTGAATGAAATGTATTTTTTTCTCGGTGCAGGTGAAGTAAATGTCGGTCACTCGATGCACCAACGTCCAGCCGTATATCGGTCATTGTCGAAGCACCTCGACACAGATACACAATGCTGAATCATGCCTTTTACTAAAAACAACAATTTAGCCACAGCGCAAACTTTTGGCAAGTTCAGACCATAACTTTTAAACTCTCGCGTTGCGTGTTTAATATATAATAGGATACGAATTAACGCGAACACGCAATTTACCTTAAAATGCAGGCTGAGAGCCAGCCTGCGACCACGGCTATGCACTAGCACTAGCACTGCAACCTGCACCGAAACCTTAGGCATTTTAAGGTAAAATGCGTGTTCGCGCATATTATATAGGTATATTAAGATATTTATCCGCCGGTTTCTGAGGTCCATTTAGCGGTAGTTTACCTATTCAACAGCGTTTAAGCGCATATAAACATGACAGTTTGAATAGATAAACTACCGCTAAACGTGCCTCAGAAACCGGGCATAAGACATATCATCATCTCAGCCGGGAATCGTCCACTGCTGGACAAAGGCCTCCCCCATCGAGCGCCAATAGGACCGGTCCTGGGCCGCCCTCATCCATCGGACTCCGGCAACCCTTACCAGGTCGGCGGTCCATAAGACATATATTTTTTGTTATTAAAACTCGGTACCAACCAACATAGTAGGTATATTGTAATGTTGCAAGTTGCAACATATTTCGCAATGTTCTTCAATGCTCATAGTTACAAGTTATCTTACGGCCTACAGATAATATCTTTGTCTGTCATCATATATCTGGCACTTGATGATTTTAGATAAACGTAAATTCTAAGATAAAATACAATGTGTTTGTTTATTATGAATTCGCAAGTCACAGTTATTTAGAAAGCTAAAGGTAGCACTGAAAACTGAATATCATTGATTAAACCATGGGTTCCCAACCTTTTCTTTGTCCGGGACCACTTTTATAATATTCTTGTTAAAAGGGACCACTATGTGAGTATATTAAAAGAAGTGTAATAATCATCCCGAAAATTTTTAATTTTAACTTCTTTCGCGGACCATATTTTGACTTCCACGGACCACTGATTGGGAACTACTGGATTAAACAAATAATATGCATGTTTATAACATGGAATGCAGATAGCAAAGCGTGCTCTTCGTTATCACATAGTTGTATGAATAGATCTTGTTATCAGACCTGAAATGAAACCGTTGCAGGTCACTAACGGATCAACTAACACGCGACTTATCATAAAACACGTAACCTCATCTCAATCCGCGTCACATTGCATCTGTCACATCACACATAGGTCAATTAAGACGCAAAAGTATCAAAATCAAAGCATTTATGCCCGGTTTCTGAGTACATTTAGCGGTAGTTTATCTATTCAATAACGTTTTTTAGATGAGTTTAAACGCTATTGAATAGATAAACTATCGCTAAGTTTACCTCCGAAACCGGGGGTTATTCATGCCAAATGATAGTCATGTCACTTATGATAGTCGTTACAATTACTGAATCTACCACTATCTCGGAAAGGGAGTCTTATGAGAAGAGCTAGCAAGAAACTCACGGCCATTCTTTTCAATCGCCAAAAGATTTACAGTTCGGTTTATGCAATAATTGATCATGCGAGGAGCTGCCATCAATCAGCGATATAGATAATTGACGTTGAGTCAATTATGTATAAGGAAAACGAATATAGCTAAGTTATTTATTAGACTGATCAGTGATCATACCGTATCGTGGAACTTAAGTCATTATAACTCTAAACAGACTACCACTTCCGAATGATAGCATCAGATTCGTCGAGTGGTTCGTGAAGCCGCTCACGATAATCGCACGAGCACGCCAAGGTCAGAACTGTCACTCGGGACGATGAGAGCCTGCGCTTGGACTCCTGCGCAACGTCCGCGGCCAGTCGGCCTGCGCACGCGCGCCTCAACGCGCCCGCGTGCCCCCACCACGCGCTCAAACACAACACAAGTTTACACACCTTCAACCACTTATGGAGACTTTTAACGTCTCTTAATTAACACTTACCTCTTCCCTACTATATATTATGTTATCTATCATGTGTTTATTGATACACAATACACAGTTGACAATGTAGTGAAGTGGTTTTTTTACGTGTGAAGTTTTTTGTTTCGGAATTATGTTGCGGCGGCAGTTCTCTCACGAGTCGGGAAAAGCAGAGCTCTTTAGAGCTAGGGAGGCATACTTGGATCGAAGGTATGTCAGTATGTTATGTACGATTAATTCAAATTACCAATAATGCAAGCCGCATTAAATAATTCTTCAAATAACGGTGTAATTAGTACAACGCGTACGATTATAGCAGTGATTACGTATTGTTCGTAATTATATATGAATGCAAGTCAATTAAGGAAGCAGACGTAATTATTGTAGTAGAAAAACTCGCGGTTTGAAACGTGGAATATAATATTATGAGCGGTGAATAAATAAAAACAAAACGTGTCATTTACAACTGTTATCGTAGTTAGGAAGCACTATTCATGTTATCTTTATCGCGATGATAAACTGCAATGTTGAATTGAAAATGCCGACTAAGGTAGCACAGCGATATTTTTTACTGTAACGTGCAAAACAAAACTTTGTATTCGGATTACCATATTTTAAAATACATTTGTGAATTAACGAACATTATGCGCATCTGATAAAATCTAGTTGAAAATGTTAAGCAAAAACGTATCACAAAAACATAATTACAATAATTTGCCGTCGTTACCGCCAGAAGAATAAACTTGAATTGGTAAGAATATTATCAACTCGTCATTGCCCGCCACTTCGGCCGTAATTCCTGTAACCTAAGAGAAAAGTAATCCAAAGTATTTCTAAAAGAACTGCTTATCTAGGAAAAGTTGAATATCAAAGTTGTAGTAGCAGATTCAGGGATAACCTCATATTTGATTCATCAGATTATGATGAGGTTGATCAGATTGTAAAAAATGCTGTAATCATGATCTAACCGTTTAGTATCATATTGTGTTCAAAAGTCCACTCCTATGCCTACTTCTAAGGTTCATATCTACTATCTTTCATTTACAAAACACTTGTAGATTTCCAGTTTCAATAACATTACTATCGTTCTTAACGTGTTTGTTTGTGCACAGTCATCTCTTAAACTACTGAACTGTTTGATATTCTCTCCACACTTTTTGCTTATAGACAGGTATTTGCGCATTATCCTGCTCCCTTTATCTTCTCATCCCGGGAAATAGACGCAAGGTCACAGGAAGTTTTAATGCGCATGCGAAGTTGTAATAGGGAAAAGCGGGTCTATACTATACATAGTATATGTCCATGCTAATATTGTAAATGCGAAAGTAACTATATCTGGCAATCTGGTACTTTATATTCAGCTTGTAATAACACAGTATTTAATAAAACAATTAAAAAATAGTTTAAGGTCGCATTTAAACTACTACGTAACCATGTTGAAACCCATTGATATTGTTACTTGCTACGGTTTTACAAGAAAATTAATTTCTATGATATTTGAAAGTTGACGTATCCGAAATCGAGTTGCCAGATTCAGAATTATAATTTCCGGGACAATCCTTGTAAAATGAAATCAAGACTCAAATTAAAATTATGATTAGAGGTACAATCAAAGGGTAAGTTATTTAAACTATCCTTAGCGTTAGGTCTCTATAATTCCAAGGAAATCTCTAAGTTATTTTGTATATAGGTATTTGTTCTAAAAACTTGTTTAACGGCATTTATTAATAAACCAGTTTGTTTTTATCTAACAAAATATTCTAAATATGTCTATAAACATTTATTTTTATTCATTTCGTTACAACATTTTTGTTTTTGTGGTCATAATCATAATATTAGATATTTTTTACATGTTATTTGACCGCAAGATCATTAAATCTTAATTTATTCATGCTACATCAATTAGATGTGGTCTGCATGTTAATGAATATGCATAATTTATAATCTACGAACAATAATGAAGATGATTATTTTTAAATAACCTTGTTATTACATTACAAAATGAAGGCTGTACGATTGTCTTCAATATTTAAACAAACCTATAAAACGTTTACATACTTATACTACTTTTTTATATCTTTTTGGCCAGCGTGGTGAAGCCAAGGCTTAACCTCTCCCTCGTTTGGGAGGAGACTCTTGCCCATCAGAGAGACAGTAATAGGTTAAAAACAAAAATAAAGAAAAATATTTTTGCCACAATTTCTGCGTCACATATAGGTGACACAGCAATTTGTGGGACGAAGAACGTCACAAACTTAGAGCTAAGCTTAATGTCATTAGTTAGGCATCGAATAGCTAACCACTAAGCCCATACTTAAATTTTTCAAAAACCATCAATATGACAACTGACAGCTACTAATTATGACAAGGGGTCCGTTTAACTTAGTGGAGGATATGCTATAGGTGTTAAAAACATAATATATGTTAAAACAATCCGGCAAGGTATTACACATAACGCGACGCAATGACTACTGCCCTGCTTGTTGACATAATCGGCGTATTTATACCTTCCGATGCTCTTTTAACCTATCGTTCTTTATATAAAGAATGTGTTTTATTATGTAAAGTTACATGTAAGTGTTCTAAAACAATGCAATTTGAAACAAACACGTGAACTTTGCTCTACCGATAGTGCATTCAACTGTTTTACTTAAGTATCTATACTAATATTATAAAGCTGAAGAGTTTGTTTGTTTGTTTGAACGCGCTAATCTCAGGAACTACTGGTCCGATTTGAAAAATTCTTTCAGTGTAAGATAGCCCATTCATCGAGGAAGGCTATAGGCTATATAACATCACGCTACGGTCATTAGGAGCGGAGAAGCAACGAAAAATGTTACAAAAACGGGGAAAATTTTGACCCATTCTCTCTTAGGCGACGCAAGCGAAGCTGGGCGGGTCAGCTAGTCGTTTATAATTATTGTCCAGAGACTGTGTCTTAAAGCGGGGTATTCACTAGACGGCAAGTCGGCCCTCGCAACTATAGACTTGTGCAATGCTTGCTAGTGTAGGGTGTGTGCCAGACTGTCTGCGACATTTTTATACTAGCCTGTCTGTCCAGTGAATTCCCAGCTTTACTAATAAACGGCTTGTAAGCTTTGATTAGTTATACGGTGTACCTTTTTCACTTTACTCACTTTTATAGTTTTAAAATTGATTGAAATTGTCAAAACACTGTATGTATAACTATTCAGAGATCACACGCCGTTTTTAGTAAGACAGCATTTGTATATCTATCTATTTATAAGTACTATTTGAAGCCTGTACAACTACTGATGTCATCTACAAATAAAAATGTGTAAGTCTTCCTCGGCCTGAATTTTTTGTTCGTAAAATCTTCCGTAGTCTTTAAAGAAGCTTTTTCATAAAAACATAATCCATGGCCATGGCCAAATCTGAATATGTTGACGACCTAATAAATAAGTTTTAATTCTTCTTATTAAAACAATAAACAATTGTTTTTGTCAGTTTGTCATGAATGACGTACTTTTTATACATAATAATTATAAAGGACTTTGGGCTGGTCTTACGGCTTATGGATAAGTGCTGACTAATCTATCCGGTAGATAAAGAAACAGTAAATTAATAGAAGTAACTGTCGAAATTCGCCTTGAGTCCACCGCGTTGGCCAAGTACGGGTTGGAGACCTTACATGCCCTGATGAAATGCGGCAAACAATTTTTAAGCATGCAAGCTTCATCACGATGTTTATAGCATTTATAGTTAGGTATAAACCACATATTTCCTCACTATAATAGAGTGGACCACACGTCTATCACGTGTGATTAACTACGTATACAAATAACTAAATAATGAATATGCAACAGTAAACTACGTCGATTTTATTCAAGGACTGATTAACTGAAAATACGAAAAATCGCACGATGGACACATAAATACATAATTTATTCTATTTTTATTGACGTAGCAAAAGTACACAACACAACATTTTCTTACCATATCACTATTTACTCTTTGTATTTTTTTTAACTTGTTTTCAAAATGTTTTGAACGAAAACCAGTATATTTATTGGGATTAGGTGTAACTTTTCCTGGACAAATATCGGTTAGCTGAGCATAACTTAAGCTAAGCTTTAACACTTGGAATTAAATAGTTTTTCATAGGTACTTTTTCTCCATATCTATCGAATACGCTAAGCGCAACTGACAAATCTAGAAATGCAAATTCTATACACAAATTACACATGCTACATGATGTATACCCCGCCACTGCCACTACCCCGACTTCGGATTGCAGTCACTTACGACATGAAAATGTATAGAATAAAATTATCACTCCACCACCGTCAAACACCCTTCTAGAACATCCGTTCCCCGACATATTATCATGTTCCAAGATTTCGACAATAACATACAATACATCCAACCTTTGATGTTTTGTCTTTAGATTATTTCACTCACAATTACATAAACATTATTCCTTTATTATAAATGTAAGTAAGAACTCAACGAGCCATATATTACAGTGTTTTTGTTTTAATTTTTTTTATATATATCGTGCTGACTGTCATGTTTTGCTCATTACCAATGTCAGTGAGGTTAACTGGAGTTCCTGCGCATAATGTGCCGACTCCATTTTAAATTTCATATAGTGTGTTGTTTAAAACTGTTTTTGTTGATTTTTGACACATTTTTGTAGTAGCCGTTCTGAAATCTTGGGTTTTACTATAAAATCTTCGAATTTATTAGTAGTTAGAGCATCTACAGTAACATCTGTTATTAGTCTTCTTAACTCCTAAAAGGGCAATTTTCTATGCATCTAATGTTGTAAAAGTATCATCTAATGTGAAGGAATATCAAGAACTATGATACACAAAACCTGACTTATTGTGTGTTCTGCAATAAAAATAACACTAGATTTTGATAAAGAATGCACTCTGCGAAAGTTAAGTATGTCTTTCATACAACTCTCAGACGAACCAAGCATCGGATATGTCAAAGTATCGCCTTGTTTGTACCCAATAATACGAGAGTAATATCTTACTCAGGTAAATAGTAATACATATTCGAAAGGCTACCTATTGTTGGCAACCATTCCGACTTTCTCCCCTTTCATGAATACTTGAAATTTTATACGCCCATATACAATTTCTCGCTAACGACGTAAAATATTTGCTTGTCAGAATTCGCTTAAGTAAATAAAGTTTCAAGTACCTTTGTATTTACTATTTTCTATATCATAAGTACCTGTTTCATTTCTTTTCGTTAATACTTATGTAATATCTGTTTTAAATACAACTTGTATGTGAAATAATATTTTTAGAGTACTTGAAATGTGTGTCGCAAATGGTATGTTATTGCAGATTACATGTTTCGAGAAGAGCTACTTACAAAAAAAGGTTTTAGTCGACTGTAACCATCACCAATTGACACTTCTACTTTCAGGATTCTTGATTTGATAAACTGGTATTTTTTATTTTTTATTCATCTATAATTTCATCTATCTACAGATTACAGTTTTCAGATTATCTTTCTCAGTTTTGTAAAAGGGTTGTCCATTTATGAGGTTTACCATCAATGCTTTAGTAAACCGAAATACTGTAAAATTACAATATCTTACAATTACTAACATGTGACTATAATTTGTGTTACTATAGTTTCCCACTTAATTAGCACTGCAATTAATTGCAATTATGCATTGTCAAGTATAATTTAATTTTATGACAAGTATATAATTTATTTCGCGAACGTTTTATTTACTGGTGAAATCGATGATTCACGATGAATTGCATTTTCAACCCCTCGTTCGATTCATACATGAATTCACATAAGTCATTAAAACATACACACATTTATTTGCTAATGTAATTGAACTCTATAAAAATTATTTCAAACCTTTTATGCATATTATGTTATTTCACAAACCTCTGCCTATATCTTAGGGTATAACAGGCGTGATTTTATGGATCTATTATATTAGGTCTGGGAAAAAGTCTTTTCGCATTATAGTATGTATGAACTTGTAATAAAATCTTTTCTCTACACAAAAAATGACGATATTTGGGTACCTCACGAGCTCACTGAAAGAAACCTATTGAACCGTGTACTTACTCATATTTTGTGATTCTTGAAGCCAAAGAGATTTTATTACAAGTTCATACATACTATAATGCGAAAAGACTTTTTCCCCGACCTAATATTATAGTTTAATAAAAAATAATGTTTTAGAAAATTCATTTAGTGGTTTTATAATATCTTGCTCTTGCAAACATAATTACCAAAACACATTCGACCTCCGTATTAAAAAATAAACAATAATTTTACTCATATTCACGAATAATATACTTAACAAGTTTTATACAAAAACAAAACAGCCTGTATATGAATAAAATGTATTAACATTACACTACATACAAAGATTATGACGTATGTGTGTGTGTATACCTGTGTTACAACAAACGTGGATTTAGTTCGTGATTTTGACTCCACAGTGACATACGTCTATACTCTATGGCAGCTTTTCTATACTCTATGGCGGCTTTATAGCAATAACGTTCAGGTATTTATAGTTACATGAGATTATTGTGTGAAATAAGTCCTCGGATATATCCCCGGAAGTATCCTCTTGTATATTTTTTGGTTGGTTTATTGAACTTAGTATTGCGTCAGTGATTTATGACTTAGCTAGTTTTTGTTAATTACTTGTGTTTTTGAATTAAACTACTTTAAACGATGTTACTAGAATAAATTTTGATGTCGTATTCTGCAAAATGGTAGGGAAATTTTAAACGAAATCTTCTGATGAAATTGAGTGGCTTTTTGTAGTAGTAAAAGAGTCTGAAAATAATAATGAGACAAGGATTTCAGAATCAAACTTAAAGGTTTATTATTTAGTAAGTTATGCACATATTTCCTATATCTGAGCAAACAATAAATCTTTTTATTATTTTTTTCTAGTTATAAGTCTTCCGGGTTTTTCCAAGTTTATATAAACATAAAATCTTTTACCTGTGTCTTTATTAACAAGTCTTATCAACTGATATTGATTTCATCATTAGGCTAAGTAAGTAAAATTGTGTCTCTTAGTCGCCAAAAACTGTTTAATAAATCACATTTATCGTGTAGGAAAATAATGTGAAGAAATCCTAAAACTGCTTAATTTTAAAGAACATAACATGGCTTAAGCCTCTCTTCTACTGAAACTGCAAATCATCTTCAGTTAAAAATAATGTCGCAATTTCAGAAGCAAAATGTCATAAGAGCAATAACAATCTAGATCTACTATTAGCTCTTTTATAAACATCTATATTTAATACATGTACATTATTAGTACATGTATTAGTAATTAACAATTTAAAACTTAAGTAATTATACTTAAGTTTTAAATTGTTAATGACTATTATAAGGAAGATCCGGCTTTATGAAAATCGTCTATGTATTATTCGGTCACTCACTCAACTGTAATTACTTGGGTGACCTTAAAGTTATAAAAGACGATTATAGTACTTATAAGAAGGATAAGCAATTTTTAATTTTAGTTTACAATTTAAAAATATACGTAAATTAGTAGTACTTTTTATTATGTGTTATTTTTCAAAAATCACGCGCCTATTTCTTTATGTGGCTTGCACGGTATGACGTAGGTTGTACGCTGCGTATACGTATGATACGTCGAATAATTTTAATATGAATGTTTTTTTTTAATTAGTAAATAAGTAAATATAAACATTAAACAATATTAACCCTCAATATAAATCTATACATATAAAAATGAAACCCGTTTTCCTTTGTCACGGCATCACGCGTGAATGGCTGGACCGATTTTACTAATTCTTTTTGTGTTGTATTTGTTATTATTAGGAGAAGGTTCTTACGGAAAAAAATCTCTTAGAAATATTGAAAAATAGACATTTAATTTTGCATTTTTTAGGCGGTACGAAGTTCGCCGGGTCAGCTATAAGTAAATAAATGACCACCACAGATACGCTGCTTGAATGTCGAAACATACAAAATATAAAGTTATATTCGTATGTACCAAAAATATTTCCAAAATTGCTCAGCGTCAAATTTTACGATAATTTACCAAACATAACTGTTAATTTAGCATAATTTAAACGAGTCCAGAGACTTCCAGTTTTCTTTTACGTAATTGAATAATTTAGAATGCATTGTAATGTTATTCTCGATGTTACATGTGTATTAACATATTATTGTTTATTTAAAGACGTATTGCCTCTGTGGTCTGTGGAGGTGTATACGACTGCTGATCACTGAAGTCTTGGGTTTGATCCCCTTGTCGTGTAAAGTGCTACTATCAGGCTTTCTTAATAAGTCCTGGAATATTCACCACGGCAGCGCAGAGTTTGGTAAAGTGACCTGTATATGGCAATGTGTCCTGCATATGGCAATAGGCTCCTCCTCTTTGTACATAGGACTGACATGTTAAAATCTGTATATTACGTACACCTGCCTATATCTCTGGTATAGCAAGATTGATATTATGTATGTATATTGTAATTAATAGAAGTTTTGTTTTGTTACAGACGGACCAGATCCCTGAACGCACCGTCACCCATACAGCAGTTTGGACCATGCGGCAGAATAATGAAAAACTCGGCTATGGTTATGTGAGTAAAACATTCTTATAATATTTTAAATTTAAAATATTTCCATGAATGTATTCCCGGCGTGTATTTAACTATCGTTTTATATCAGGGGTAAGGATGTAAAGTGATACTTCTTACTTACCTAAAACCTGAAATAAATTGTAAAACAAAAAATATGGACCTGGCAAATATTGTTTTTTCAATGAAAATAGATCCGATTCCTTTGCTCATATTTCACAGTCCATCATATAAAAAATAATATACTAATTTTCACGTCGTCTTCCTGAACTTTCTTCCTCTTAAAAATAAAGATGTCCTATGTAAATTGTATGAATAGTTAATTTTGTTTTTCTAGACATTGCTTCTACAGAAATAATTTTCGCATCTTAAAATTATTATATACAGTTTTATTTGCCTCTTCTTACAAAGACGACGACCTTAACACTTATTATATTGGCCTAGTGTTTAATCGTTACCTTCACGAATTGAGACGAGGCACCGCGGCACCGAACTAAAGTCATTCAAGGTACATGATTTAAACAGCAATTTTCACAATCGACGAACTAAATAATTTTCTGAGAAAAACCTTTTATGTTTAAGTTTAAGGTAAATATTTTATATAAACTTGACATGTGCTGTATAATTTGCTGGATGAAATAAGATCACATCATAATTGAAAGGTTATATAAATATTTTATATACGAGTTTCAGAATCAAACTCCCACATGATTTCCTAAAATAGATTGGCTTTTATTCAGGGATATTTCACTTTCTGATGAATAATATAATTATTATTAATTTCAACATTTCTAACTAATGTATTTTCAAAATTGTCGATTGTTTGTACCATGTACCATCGCCAATACTTGTCGTATGATTACATACTATTCTACTTATACTATACGCCTATTAGTACCTAACTAGAATCTTAAATCCATATTTTTTTCATTGCATTTTTGTCAAAATCTGTGCACTCTTTGAAAATTCCGCGAAATCTGTTTCAATTTCTTCATTTTAACTGCTATTTAATATGCAACCTGCAACTTTCCATGTTCTGCTTCAGACACAAACCTCTTGTAAACTGGTATGGTTACTACATTTTCTCTTTTCGAAGTAAAAACATGAATATTATCTACAATAATTATAATTATTGTTACTCTCTACTCTCATATTTCACTTTCCGTTTGAAAACACTTGCTTAAAACTTTATCGTAGAGAGAAATATCACCTTGTTTTTTGGTTACCACTATTACTGGCACAGGTTAAAGTCCATTTACATAAACAATCAGAGTTTAAAGGCAAAAATCAACTTGCATTGACACATTTGTACGATCTAAGGGTAGCATGTTGTGCGTAGTCTGGCAACAAGTTTAGTAAAAACCGGCAATAATATCACTACATCACTCGACGCCGCAAGCCACAATTCATCATGAGACATTTGCCTCTTTGTGTATCCATAGCTTTGAAAGTGATAAGAATTACTATTAATCTCTTAATATATAATAGAATACGGGAATTAACGCGAACACGCATTTTAACTTTTGGCCTTTTGGAACAGGCATTTTAAGGTAAAATGCGTGTTCGCGTTAATTCCCGTATTCTATTATACATTAAACATGCAACGCGAGAGTTTAAAAGTTATTAATCTCTTGTATATGATATTGCAGGCAAATCCAAGACCCCGCGTCGCAGCGGCTAACTTGGTACAAGCCGCCGCTGACAGTGCTGGTCATCAAGAAGGTCCACGACGCCACCATCCTCGCGCCCTTCGTACAACTCGTACACTGGCTGGTTCATGTAAGTCTACCGTTTACTCAGATACTTGCCGTAGCCATACTCTTACCTTATTTACCAGCATTTTGGGTCACTGACATGACTCCCTGTAACGCAAGAGCAATTCTTAGTGCGGGAGTTGTTTTTTAAAAAGACTCTTGACTTCTTCAGTTTTTAATATTATTTGCTTTTTTAACGTACGATTTGAGCCAGCAATTTAACACAAGTATTTTTTAGTTCTACGTTAAATAGCTTATCTTTGAGATCGTGGGTTAAATTGTTTGAAGGCTCCAGGGACACGTCACACGAGAGATAGCTCTGATTATTTCTGAAAAAAAAATAGTTTCACAAGTTTCAAATTAGGTGTATTTTTTTTACTAAACTACAACTACTACTTTACTAGATAATCAGTACGTTTTTCCTGCTACCTAACACAATTTTGTCCCCACTCCAAGGTAATATCATACAACGACATATTGAAATTCGCATACCAAAAATATCAGCGATATTCTCAAAGCGATTGGTTTGTACATCGTGTAGCGAAATAAACGGGAGATGAAAGGTGATTCAACTCCGCCCTAATTATAGTGTTGGAGCAAAAGTTGTTCAACATCAGAATGTTTGTTGAATGGAATTCGCCATGCGTGTGGTGAGCAATCGATTACACACATGTGCGATTTGTACAATTAACCAATGTTTTGGTGCAAGGCATTACCCTCGTTAAAATGTTTTTTTCGGTATCAAAATTTTATGAATTGATGAATAAACATTCATATAACCGTGACGTGACCAAAGAACGCTACTTGCTACGATCTCTACAAACTTCTTTTGCTGTCTTGTATTTACACCCCTACAAGTTGTCATACAGAACAAATGAATAAATATGTTTAATGTTTTTTACTAAAGTCTGTTCAGTTATTTAAGAGATTGTTGTGTAGGGAACAAATTAAATGTACTTGCCTCTATTAGTGTATATTTCAATAAACACAATAAAAGGTCGGCCATGCCAATGCTATTGTTCTTACGCGGAAAGACTTCTTTGGAATTGTAAAGTAACAGCTACCCCGGCGTACATACACAGTTATATCATTAGTAGCTTATTTAAATACCTTCTGTTACGTCTATATGAGTTTACTAGCTGACCCGCGCAACTTCGCTTGCGTCACATAAGAGAGAATGGGTCAATTTTTCCCCGTTTTTGTAACATTTTTTACTGGTACTCTCCTCCTACTGGTCGTAGCGTGATGATATATAGCCTATAACCTTCCTCGATAAATGGGCTATCTAATACTGAAAGAATTTTTCAAATCGGACCAGTAGTTTCTGAGATTAGCGCGTTCAAACAAACAAACAAACTCTTCAGCTTTATAATATTAGTATAGATAAGATAGCTTTTGATCAGATATTTACACACATTCAGACAAAAGAAACAAGCAAAGATACATTTATAGCTTAAATTGAGACGCTAAATTACCCCTGAATTCATACATATTTAATATCACGCCCCTTGCATCTTAAGGTTTAAGCTGTAGTGTATAAAAGACCCACGCGTTTCGTCATTAACAATGTTTGTCAGGACCCAACTACTGATTGAAAGGCGTCCCTACAAATCATTGAAGAAAATATCAATATAATGAATTCACTGAAAAACTAGCTAGTAGGTCGATATGCCAACCTTTGTACAGTCCAATGAAGTAAAACAAAAGTGTTTTAAAGTAGTGACGTCATACGGTCACAGAATGACCGAGTGTGGCGTATATCGATCGTTCTCATGCAAAATGAATGAGAACCACACGATGATTCTAGGGAACGTTCGTAGCATGACCGCGTTGAATGATATATTTGTATGGAATATCCACGCTAGTGCGCTCTCTTGTCTGTCACGCTCGGAGTTCAAAAACACCATCTCTGTATTTTATAACCGTTTGATACAAATTCTGAAGATTCACGTTTGAGACAGGCAAGAACGTCTTATTTCAGAAAGCTCACCAATCGCTAAGGCCTATTTCATGTTCTACAATTTTATTTTATGCGATGATTTTAAAATAGTTAACAAAAACAAAAACTAGCATGCGGCGTATTGCAATTAATCATTGTTTTCATTTATATCTCACACTAGGTGACTCGCGCAACTTCGCTTGCGTCACATGGAATGGGTCAAAATTTTCCCCGATTTTGTAACATTTTTTACTGGTACTCTGCTCATATCGGTTGTAGCATGATGATATATAGCCTATAGCCTTTCTCGATAAATGGGCTACCTAACACTGAAAGAATTTTTCAAACAAACTCTTCAGCTTCATAATATTATATCTCACATGAAGTAGAGTCAGTACAGCATGTTTTTCTTCTCCATTCTTCTTTATCGCCATCAACTCTACCCTAACCCCTTACTGTGGAGGAACGAGGTGATCGTGTTCCTCCAACCAAAGGGAGGATCTTCCGACCAGGCGAGGTGATCGTGCCTGGTGGGCCTAGGCTGCCCGACTGTCGTAGTCGGGAACTTGTATATATAGTCAGTTGCAATGCAAACTTCGCTAGCGCGATCTAGGACTTGTGACGTTAGTCACACTGCGCGTGGTGGTTGGTTGCGCGCTGGTCCCAGTAGATGTCGCTGTATGTAGCGAGCCGCTACATCACTCCCCCTCAGACCGTAGGTCGATCTTCTCTTCATGTCAGTCAGTTTCTCCAGTGCCATGCATTGATGAGTTCCAATGAGTCGGAACTCGAATTCCGCTAGTCCCAGTGAGTCGGAACTGTATGCCGCTAGTCCCAGTGAGTCGGAACTGTATGCCGCTAGTCCCAGTGAGTCGGAACTGTATGCCGCTAACTCCAGTGAGTCGGAGAGGTGCGGTGTGCGGTGTGCGGTGAAGTGTCCCCAGTGAGTCGGGGCGAGGTGCTTGTTGTCTGCGGTGAGTCGAGACGAAGCGTTGCGGTGCCCTGGGTGCGTCAGAGTAGCGTGACGATGATGCCCAGGTTGGATGCCGCTGAGGCCGTAGGGTATGCCAGTCATGTGCGTGAGCGACATGTTCGTGGAGTGCCCTGGTGTGGCCGAAGATGCTGGCTGGAGTTGTACGACTGCTGCTGTAGGAGTGAGAAGTGATGAGGGTGCGAAGGTTTGCTGCTGCTGGTCTGATCTTCGTGAAGGCTGCTTCCAATCACGTCGGGGTCACCACTGTGGAGGAACGAGGTGATCGTGTTCCTCCAACCAAAGGGAGGATCCTCCGACCAGGCGAGGTGATCGTGCCTGGTGGGCCTAGGCTGCCCGACTGTCGTAGTCGGGAACTTGTATATATATATAACATATACTTGTATATATATATAGAACTTGTATATACTTGTAGTTGCAATGCAAACTTCGATAGCGCGATCTAGGACTTGTGACGTCAGTCACACTGCGCGTGGTGGTTGGTTGCGCGCTGGTCCCAGTAGATGTCGCTGTATGTAGCGAGCCGCTACATACAGCGACGCTACATACAGATATTTACGAATACTAACCAAATATGAATGACGGGAGATAGAATATTGAGAGGAAAAGTGATTATAAAAGCATACTAGCGTGGACATGTCGTTATTTTACACGCATTCATGGACGACCCGTGTGTGATACTTTGTAAAATAATTATAGACTTGTCAGCACTTTGTGTTTGTTTAATATAGGGTTTTACTCTTTGACATTGTAACGAAGGTTTTACAGAATACAGTGTAATTAGTTTAAGTACACACGAAGTTAAGATGACTTGTGTGGCTATGAGCCATGACTGAGCTATGCTATAGATCGTTTTTTTTTACCCATGACTGTCTCACTGCTGGGTAATGGTCTCCTCCCGAACGATGTAGGGGTAAGCCCTTAGACCTTAGGCCTAGGTTAAGCTGACCAAGTTCGTGTTGGGGGCTTTGCATAATCTCAAGAAATGTGTGAAACAATTTTCAAGTCAGGAAGCTTACGTTGCGATGTTTTCCATTACTGTTAAATGGAATGGTTATTATTTCTTATACAGACTTCGAAAAGTGTTTTGCTTTAGGCATATGAAACAAATAAATACAACATTCCTATTGTTTAGTTTACCTCAGTAATGCGTACAACGATATCTGTTTAGTATTAATGACAAGAATTATGCATTCGTCTGTGTTTGGTAGAATTTGGCCGCTAGCCAACGTACCGTCTTAAATATTCATATATCTTGGTTATAACGTTAAACGAGAAATTATTATGTATTTTGTAAACAAATACGTTTCACGCAAGTGTCTGTTTATTGTTTGATAGGTATAAGATATAATAAGATTATGATTATGGATAATGAGATAGTAATTAATATTGTTAATAACTATTTACTTAAATGACTGTTGCAAACACGTGTGCATGATAATGAGTCAGCTGTAATAATTATATAGACAAAGATTCTGCATGATACGTTTCAGGTCTCAGAATACAAAGATCCCATATCTTTTTCTTCCACTTGGTTTTCTCGTTGTTGAAGATTGTATTTGCCTTAGAATGGAAACTGTCGTGTGTTTATATTGTCAATTTTCCAAAGCAGTATAATTTAACAGTAGGTTCCGCCCGCGACTTCACTCGTGGTAAAATGTGCTACGCCCGGTTTAAACTATCTGTATGCCAAATTTCATAAAAATCCAATTATTTTTTAACCTTAATTAATAAGAAATAACACTGCTCTGTCCCCATAACAAATGCTCTTCCAAATATGAATGGGTTAAAATATACTAATCGTATGGTTAGTGGTTAATCTAATGTAAAACTGCTTCCACCCGACTTTTGATTAGGCTTAACGTACGTATTAAGGCTATTATGATTCCATTTAATTCCAGGACAAAAGCATGGTAGTGTTCGTGGAAGCGGCCGTGTTGGACGACACGCTGCTAGCCGAGTACGGAGACTTCACCTCGGTGAAGGAGAGGCTGATGACCTTCAGGGCCGGCAAGGACGACCTCACCGATAAGATAGACTTCATCATCTGTTTGGGAGGCGATGGCACGCTGTTGCACGCTAGTTCGCTGTTTCAGGTGAATAACTGCAGATTCTTATTGACCATTCATTCTGCGTGTTTGGCGCAGTGGTTAACGTGGTTCACTGCCACATTAACAATAGTGCCGCGTGTGGTGGGGTCGAAACCCACCCGGGACAAATTTTTGCGTGATGAGCATGAGTTGTCAATTTGTCTTTATAGGTATGTATTTAGAAGTATATAAGTATGTTATTCAGTTATTTGGTAACCATAATACAAGCTCTGCTTAGTTTGGAATCAAATTACCGTTTGTGAGTTGTCCAATGATATTTTAAAGATACGTGTGTCAACCTATTGTCAAAGATGTTCACGCCGCTCAATGCCCTTTGACAAGACTTAGGTCTATCGCAGTGACTAAGTAGAAGTGGCAAACTTTGCGTTTTATACGCTTTAGTTTAGTCCCTCGCGACAGGGAACCTGAAATATAGGAATTTATTTTACTGAAATAACCATTAATTTAGAAAACAGTATATTACACTCAATTAACATAATCTTTCTGTTATTTATTGTCTTTATGTATTTCCACAAAATTACTTAGTAAAACTAAGTACAATTAAATACTAATTTAAAGAAAAACTAGCGTAGTTCACTTTACTTTTTAATCAAATTTCTGTACTTTAATTTCGAGAACAATGGTTGGGTATAATGTTTAATATATTATTTTTGTATGTTTCCAGCAATCGGTACCTCCCGTGATGGCATTCCACTTAGGTTCGTTAGGATTCCTCACGCCGTTTGAGTTCAATAATTTCCAGGATCAAGTTATGAATGTATTAGAAGGTGAGTTGTACTTTTCAAATTCCTTTTTACTAGTCGACTGCCATATATAAAACATTGTAAAATTATATTTAAAACTGATATTATAAATGCGAAAGTTTGTGAGAATGTATGCATGTATGGATGTCTGTTGCTCTTTCACGCAAATACTACTGAACAGAATACGATGAAATTTGGTATATAGGTAGCTGATGACCCAGAATAACACATAGGCTTTTTATCCCGGAGTTCCCGAGGGGTCGAGATTTACACGGGAAGGGTTTCCACGCGGACAAAGTCGCGGGCGGCCTCTAGTTTAAAATAATTTTTTGACATAGTTGTGCAGATTAAGCCTTGGTGCTGTGTTATAATATATTATGTGTTCACATTATTAATATTGAATGGGTGGCGTAGGCGTAGTTCACACACTAATCCACTAGACGTTGCCTCGAATCTAATTACTTTGTTAAATATTAATTTGCAGGCCTCTGAATAGGAATCAAGATTTTTAGTCCCTACTCCTACCACTGCTCCTAGCGCTACCATTTCATCGAGACGGTTCAACTCCCACGCATAAAAGCAACTCCCGCACTAAGAATTGCTCTTGTATCGCGAGGTCTTGGAGTTTGACTTGGGGACCAGTTTGACTTTGTTCAACAAAAATTGTTTCGAATTAGGTTGTACTTTGTGTCCGTTCTTTATGTTTGTAAAAGTCACCGCGACACAAGAGCGATACTAAGACCGGGAGTTGTGTTTAAAAAAATGTGGTCTCGTGTATATTTCTTCACCAAATTTTTTCTTCTAATATTCCAGGTCACGCAGCTTTAACTCTACGCTCGCGGCTCCAGTGCGTGGTACTACGCAAGAGCCGCGATGACAAGGACGGGAAAGACAAGAAGAAGCCCACCACGATACTGGTGCTGAACGAGGTGGTGGTAGACCGGGGACCCTCGCCCTACCTGTCCAATATCGACCTGTTCCTTGATGGGAAACATATTACCTCCGTGCAGGGAGACGGTGAGAATCTTACTAGATTTTTTGCGAATATATTTTTATCAATTGTATTTTTTTAATTTTGCGTAGCGTGTCATATAATTAAATATGGAAATTAACGTGAACACCCATTTTACCTTAGAATGTCTGACATTCCGATGCAGGTAGTACTGGCCAATGGCCATGGTCGTTTTTGTATCAATTTTTCGTACAAATATCTGCCCCACTGCTGTAGTTGGGTCTCGTATTGTAAGATTAGTTTAATTTAAGCGACATAAGGTCTACCGAACTGGTCAAGTAAAAAAATACTCACAGGAAATCTTATCATATTATAGATCCCATGCAATAGGCAGTGCCTATTTTCATGTACCGAACAAGTTAATAAACTGCGTTTTTAATCATTCAGAAATGCCCTATAGATGCTCGCCTGACTTGGGAATCAAACCCGAGACCAGCATCGCGAACAGCAATAGTCTACACTATTATAAAGGCAGTCTATCTTTACTTTTTTATTCTTAATTCCCTCAGGTCTAATAGTATCAACACCTACGGGCAGTACGGCGTACGCAGTAGCGGCGGGCGCGAGCATGATCCACCCGTCCGTGCCCGCCATCATGGTCACGCCCATCTGTCCGCACTCGCTCTCCTTCCGACCCATCGTCGTGCCCGCCGGAGTTGAGCTCAAGGTAGATACCAGCTTATAATATATACGGCTAAATACTGAAACGATACTCAATTTTAAGTTATACCTACATAAGTTTAGCTACAACAGTATCTGTGATAATATGAGATTTATGTGTAACTAGTATATATGTATAGTCCAACAATTTAATCCTCTTAAACTAGCGGTTAACCGCGGTAGCCAATAGCCACGGTTTACGTGCAACCGCCACTTATCCGCCATTATTTCTAGTGTCAGTAAGGTGCCTTAGTAGAGCGCCTTGACACGCAAGGTTTGCCTATATTTAACTGGATAATACTGTGTTTTTCCAAAAAAAAACTGCATTAAAGAAACTACTATCAGCTGCATAAGACTGCGTGTCACTGATGTTCTAAATTTAGAATTTTCTTTATGTCCCGCAAACCTTGTTTTAAAAGTCTGTCTACTAACTTGATGCACTATATTTTTAAGATTTAAACAAACAGTTAATTTGTATAGATTTAAAATTGGGTGTCGTTTAAGTATTCGGTACATATAAGCTTTATATTAGAGACTTTTCGGTTTGTATTTTATCACAATGAGGTCTTTTTTCACAGAAGAACTTAATATTACATAAGTTATAGTTAATTTTAGTATGTTTGTGTTTATTTTTCACAGGTATAAATTGCACTTGTTTAGTAAGATTACGTCTCCTTAAAATATATATTTACTTTTCGTTCCCACTTGTAGCGTTTGCACATTATTCAAAATGAAAAAATACTTTTCTTTATTCGTCAAAAAGACGAATTTTTTCCAATTAATTGTAAAATTATAGATTTCTAATAATCTTCCCCAAAGTTGCTTTTATTGTAAACAGTCAAATTATTTTTTAATCTGGCAACAATATCTACAAATATTAAAATCGCCTGTTTAAGTATTGCTATCTGTTAAAACTTAAATCTTATTTCGCTAAATAGTTCCGCCAATTATTTTCTTTAGGATTTTTTATTTTGGTACTTTTGTTGTACATTTCGACTCACAGCAGTATATACAGTGATCACGCAGAGTTTAATATGAAGATATTTCTAGATCGCACTCTCGCCGGAGGCCCGTAACGCCATGTGGGTTTCCTTCGACGGACGGAACCGACAAGCGTTGCACCACGGAGATAGGTACATAACACCCCCTACTTGGGGGGGCTTAGTACCTAGAATGGGGGTTAAATACCCCATGCATATGCTATGCACGCTCGCTGTAATATGCTTACGCATGTACTTGATAATTATTTATTTATGTAGATCGTTGTTTTCTTTTAGTTTTGTAGATGTTTTGATGTAACTGTAGATAACTTTAATATTAGCTTGAAGCGACCGATGATGAACTTTAAAGCAATATTACTACCGTATTCCCAATATGTAGGCAATGTTATGTGCTTTTGTTATAGGACAAGTTACGCATGTCATCGACTAACCAAACAAGACATAATTTTTGGACTTTAGTCTTAGCCAAAAAATACCAAATGGGCCTACGTAACAATAATGTTCCATAGTACTTGTTTGTTGTCCCGTATAAAAAACAATATTTTTTACTTTTCCAACTATGAGAAATGGTACAAAATATATTGTTCTATACAAGAATGTTAGTTACCTTTAAATCTTTCGTTTATATAAAACAAAAGATTATTACCCGCTGGTCCTAAAAACAATATGAAAAGATTTTTTAATGGCTAAATTTCTAGCCTAAACACATATAAATGAAGGGTGTTTTTCGCCCTTTAATAGTAGAGCGATTTGTTGAGCGTGTAAGGGTTGTTTCAGATAATGCCCACGCTCGAGGCGCGAAGTGCGGCGAGCGTCTCGTTCGACGGCCGCTCGCAGTTCACGCTCAGGCCCGGCGATAGGTAACGCCTGTACACAACACATATAGCATTTGTAAATGCTGGTTAACTTGACTTTTAAAGTAAAGTTTTACTATATTAAGAAGTAGCCAAAGAATTGAGAATCTTACTTCTCTATTGAAGGCAGTTAGAGAGTGTTACTTTTTTTGAAAAGATACTTTCCCAACCCTTTGACTGCCACGGTCGGCTATACTCGACAAATTAGAACGTGGTCACGACTCTTTTGTTGCCAAATGTCGCCAAAAATATAGCGTCGTGAGCATTTTCTGATTTGTCGAAAATAACCGACCGTAGCGGTCAAAGGTCAAAGCGTTAAAGATCCACTTTAATCTTTTATTTAACTAAGTAGGTGTCAAAAAGCTCTCACGATTCATCAAAGTAGAGTGGCAGTTATTAGTATATTTGATACTTTGTTATAAAGTAATCATTGGCTTCAAAATGAATAATATTTTCACACAGTTTATTTAGAGAAAACAGCAAGTAAAATATTGTATGTTTCCTTTATCAAAAAAATCTAAAAGAAGAGTAAATCAAAATATCGTTAACCAGCATTTATAGATCGGGTTATAAGTCACAATTGTCGAGATTTTGAGTGAACAATTCAGGGCTATTGTTTTCATATAATATTCATCGGTGATGGGATCAAATGAAATAGGATGAATGATGTAGATTCTTTATTGTTTGTTTGTAGTTAGCTATTGTGTATTTATTTTATAGCAGTTTGCGCTTCTGCTTTGCATGCTCACTAATAACATAGTTTTAAGGAATAGCACGTAACTCCATTTGTTGTCGAAATAATTTAAACTTGGTGTATGCATGATCATTGACTTCATTTCATCATTTGAGCTCTTGATACTTTAAAAAATCCTTTTCCTTTTACTCTATCTGTGATGTGTGTATCTGTGTTGTTTTACAAACATTTATTTCTCTCACTTTCACTTTTACTTTACCAGACTAGTCTAATATTCTCATATAAGCACAAGTGCACCATTTTAAGAGCACATTAAAAATGTGAAGTTAAGCTAAATAACTCAATTATTTGACCATAACAGTAAAGTTTAAGGTTTTAAAATATCAACTTATTTAGTTACTTTTACTACTGACAAAATATCGGATGACAAAAGATACAGACTTATTCAATTAACAATATCTTTTTTATTCCACAGCTTATACGTGACTACCTCCGTATACCCCGTGCCATCGATATGTGCACAAGACCAGATCTCCGACTGGTTCGACTCCCTGGCTGAATGCCTGCACTGGAACGTGCGCAAGAAACAGAAAGCCATGGATGAACTCAGCGACATGACGCATTCTTCAAGCGACACCCTTGAAGAGCTGGAGAACAACCACCATGACGACAGACCGGCTGACACATGACCTACGAAAGTGTAGGCTGTTCAGGGTATAAAGACTTTTTCGTGGATGGTGAATGTTATTTACTGTGGCAACATTGGTTTGACACTTATGACAGCTGTCAGATTTTCTTTTTTTGGTGTTAATGGTTTTTAAATAAAATACCTAACCACTGCTGTATGTTTTAATATGTTAGAATATTTTCTATAATGATAAAATAAAATTGTGTACAGGCTCAAATTGAAACTGTTGAATTTTATAACAGAAAATAAGTCTCACGACTGTAAAAAATACAATTTGTAAGAATAATGATATTCTACTTTTAACCTGTCATAAGTGCTTACTTTGTGCTATTTAGTTTAAGTGAAATGAATGCCAATGTTCGTAATGTATTTCTATACGCTTGTGAAAATTACTTATAAAGTATTTGGGAGTGGTTGTTTTAATATTAATATTATAATGGCCTTGATATCGCCCGTGGTGCTCAATACATTGCCCTAAAGACACCACAAATTATTCGAATTGTATAATAAAAACTATCTTTATTGATGAAGTTTTGTGTACTGATTGAAAGATTTCGGGTCTATTCCTGGACTCCTCAATTTTCTAAAGTTTTCTGTAGAGACCATGCAGAAACATCTAGAAAAATGCAAGTGTAACGACACACTTTTGCCTCTTTGAGTAAATATAGTATAGTATTTTATTCACTGCTGCAATGAACTGTCCTAACCTTAAGACATATATGTTCTTTGCTAGAATTATTGGGAGTGAAATAAAAATTATGAAATGTTTTCTAGACTTAAAACTAATAAGACCACTTATGGTCTTGAGTTGCCGTTCAGATTCAAATCCCGAGTCGAGAATACTCTCTATCAAAATATAGTAACTACAAAGTTGAAAGTTCTGCTCAATAGATGGCAGTAAACTCAATAAAACTTAATACCGAAGAAAATACAGGCATAATATTGTGTGCGAAACTGCGATTGTGATTGAAAGTTTTTATTTCGTCAGCTAATATTGTGATACTGATCTTGATTAATGCTATTATTTAACATTCCCTTGGACAATAAAAATGTAGTGTTGTTATGTCTTTCTCGGGTATGTTCGGTTTTATCTTTGTAACTTGACTTTCTTGCGCAAGCACTTTGTCAATTTATAAACTTAATAAATGATGTCTAAAAAGAACTAAAGAGAAATTTAACGCGTCTAGTTATATTCAAAGTTTTGTTCTATTGATTTTCTGTGCTAAATACTAAAAGTAATAAATAAGACGTAAGATCGCGTCATAATTTATTTTTATCGTTTCGTATGATATCTTAAAGCTGTCTCATATTAAATATATATTGTGCATTTTTGTCTTAAAGGTTAAACATTAACGTAATAAGAAATTATTGTTTTACTGCGAAGATGCGGTGCTAACTGAAAAAATCAGTGCCAATGTTTTAAAAAATAGAGCGAATCGAGACATTTTGCTATATCCCTTTTTTATTTCGAAGTATAACGGTTAAAAATGATGACGTATTCGCTCTATTAACCGTTAGTGTTCATTGTAGAGCACAAAATGTAGATAGTTTTAGATTTTTTACTTTCAGTTTGGAAATATAAAAATAATGGATTTGAAATTTGTACAAAAATTATCGCAATTTAATAAAATATGTTTATTGATTAAAATATACATAGTAAATAAAGTTCCTTTGGTTATTTGTAAATACTGCCAGTATAAAGAAAATACATATTGTCACTTGTAAAATGTTTTTTTATTCTTTGTAATAAATTGATAGTTAATATTAATCCAATTATAATAATGTGGTATTAAGATTTTAATCACACTGGGGTCAATACAAACTTGTTGTTTTTATTTCTCTTGAACGGACCTTTTTTGGTGTCCCATGAGTATAATATAAAGATGTATATAGGTTTACTATATAAATTATATGAATGCGAATTTATTTTTTGTTTTATTTATAACGGAAGTCTCATTAACGCATATCAGAGAATCATAGTATATTTGAGGCGCCCAGAGCCAGTTTTGCTCACCATTCGGTTAAACAGCTGTGGGTTAAGCAATCCTTGACGCGGTCATTCCATTAATGGGTGAGTGCTTAGTGGTGTCTGAGCTATAATGCTTCTCCGTGCTTCGGAAAGCACCTAAAAAGAAGTTCCCGGTTGCTGTCTAGTAAGCTTTCTGATGGCTTGAAAAACTTTGACGTTAGATTGAACAAAAAGTTATAAAAGTCAGCAAAAAATAACTGCGCGTTTGATCAAAGTACTCAATGTATTCATACTAAATGAGATAGACCTAAGCCGTGCCTAAGACACTGCACGAACAATTAAAAACCGATGTTTTGTTCATAAGTACGGTTATTGTATTCACCAATAACTCTAGATTTGTCAATGGATTATTTAGCTGTCAATGTCACAATTTTTGACATTAACACATAACCTAAAATTTCTTAATTTATTTGGAAAAATACAATTTCTTCACAAAAATGTCTAAAATAACTAACCTAATAAACTACATATCAACAAGGAGCATATCTTTGTCAGCTCCTCGAGAAGGAAAGAGGAATTTCAGGAAATTCGTCATTGCGAACAAGAGAGGCTCTCAAATTCACAAACAACAACAAATGTCTGCAAGTAGGGAACTGGAGATTGACAAGCGAGGAGTTCGTGACACAGGATACTATCAAAACGGCCGTTTCGTCACTGTACCTGAGATGATACCAGAATTAATAGTTCCTGATCTAAAAGACTTTGATTTGAAGCCTTATGTTTCGTACAGGGCCGACGACGTGATTCAGAGTGAATTCACAGCTCAGCAACTATTTGATGCAGTATATAGTAAAAAGATCGTGAATGATTACAAACAAGGGAAGTTAGACGCGGAAGGCAACCCTCTGGAACCTTCTGAAGACGAGAAACTGCAGCCAGAAGAAGCAGTGAACAGAGCTAAGCGAACCGGCTCTGACATATTCTAGTATTGTTGTACTTTTGTAGTTTAGCTTTAGATAGATAAGATTATTAAAATAAAGTGTTATGTTGCCTACTTGATGTGTATTAAGTTTTATTCCATGTTGGTAGTCATAATTAGTAACTTATGATTTAAAAATATTTATGCATTGCATGTTATAGTCTTGTTTTCTTTACCCTCAGGTTGGTTGTTAAATAATTGTCTTATATGTAGTTGAGAGGGTAAACAAATTGTAAGTCTATGTATCTATACAGGGAACAGTTCGAAACTTCCTATAATATTGAAAGTGAACCCATTGCTTTCAAATGCAAAACCAGTAGGCTGTCAATGTTGTTATCATGTATACAGAGCAATCATGGCTCACATATTTTATGTTTTGTTACACCCAAGGGTAAAGATATAGGTGTCTGAAATAGAGACACATTCAACTGTTAACAAGTTCAGCCTCTCACAATTCAAGATGCAAAAGATTTTAAAATTAATTTGCATTATAAATACACAAATACAGTTCCATAATAAACAGCTGCTCCATAACTTTTTACTGATTGCAGTATTAACAAATATATACTAGTACTACACAAAATATTCATAGAAACTTATGTCAGACAATAAAACAAAGACCAATTATTTACTGTACACTGTACAGAATACCTTGCAACAATCAATGTAATCAGCAGTGGTCATCCCACTGACT
The DNA here is from genome assembly GCF_050436995.1 of Anticarsia gemmatalis. NCBI lineage: Eukaryota > Metazoa > Arthropoda > Insecta > Lepidoptera > Erebidae > Anticarsia > Anticarsia gemmatalis. The sequence goes on from NC_134760.1 coordinate 9,125,502, forward strand.
ACCTACAACAAGATCAGACTTAATTAATCAATAAATACCTACTACTAGCTCTCTATCTGTTCTCCACTCAGATAACATAGAAACAAACAACTTAGGATCAAACCGGTTTATCTATCTAGTTATGTAAAGATATTTACTATGTTTTATAATAATACCTACATGATTCCTAGACAATAAATTAAAATATGTAGCTGTATGTTAAAAAACTAAGTATGCACAATGCATGGTAGAATATGCAGCTTGTTAGGTACTCTCTCTTATCGAAACTAGTGCTATTCTATCACTAACAACCCACGATCTTTACAATGCATAATAAAAATAGATGTAACAGAAAAAATGCGATAACAACTCGCATTATCACGGACACGCTGAATGCTTGTGACTGAATTATTAATACAAATGTTTTTTAAATACTCCTGACTGCTCCGTGGTCACATAAAAGTAAATAAATGTAACACGGGTAGTCGTGCCACGGATGACCCGAGTTTTATCTAAATTGTACCCGTCTGCAGTTCATAACATAATCAAATAGCTTTTATCATTTAAACTAGTGATATCATTTCGCGCGGTTGTGAGCGCGTGCGCACTTCGTACCGGTTTGACAAATCAACGGCTATATAGATATAATGGGAGGTAACTATTCCGCTATGGACCCGATGGAGGTTCCCGTGCCCGACATAGCGAATTTATTCGAAAGAGATGGTTATTTGAAGCCGTACGAACGCGAAATACGTCGCAGGTGAGTCCTAAGTGGTTTCTTTATTGTTTCCATTAAAGTTTCAGTGAAATTACAGACCAAAACAGTGTTTTTAAGTGTTATTTTGTTTCGATAGGTTAGTTCAGTCGTGTTTACGAATTGTTGTCAATCAAGCGAGGCAGCGCTTTGATGAAGTGCTTACAGCGTCTACTAGTATTTAAACGTGTCTGGATGTTTTAAGATGTTATTAAAAGGCAAAATAATGCCCCAATACATAGAATAATAACATTACAATAGAGTAGAAATCATGAAATTATGTATGTACAGAAATCGATATCTTTTGTAATTCAGCGCTGCATGCGCTAGAAATGTTCTGTGACGTTTCCAATGTCAAATCTAAGGTCAATCGAATTGATATCGGACTGAAGACGAACTTCAGAACAACTATTGTAACTGCATATTTATGTATGTACCTACTTAGTAATTATAAACATTAGTACGATTTATAGATAAACGCTTAGTATTACTGATATGTCATGTCTATAGTAAAAATACCTACATCGTTTAGCATTGATTAAGTCCCCTCTCACACGAACCACTTATATAGCCACTTACCCCACGCGAGCCACAGCTGATCGCGCTATTCTGGTTGTGCACGAGCTAAGATCGTGCTATAAAATTTTTCTATCGGATTTTAAAAGCTAAATTAATCCGGATTTCTTATCGGTTATCGCTCAGTAACCGTAGTTTTTTAAAAGTAGCACGTGTGTGGAAGGTTTTATAAGTTTTGTAAACATAAATGTAGGTAGTTAAAGAAACTAATAAATACCTATAATATGCTAAAGGCGTAAACAAGTAGGTACTATGAAGATGCAAATTGCCTAGAAATAGTACGTTTATTATGTAAAGAGCAAACTACTGCGCACATAATATGATAATATTATTACTATGTTGGCTCCCGTCTGTAGGTATTTGTTTCTTACACGTGAGCTATCGATAAACTAAATATTTATCTAAATTACTTAACCAGTATCTCATTATTTGGTTTTCAAACACAAATATTGCTAGGTTTAGTTTATTTTAAAGACGAAAAGATATAAAGCTATTTTTTGAAATACCTACTTAGGTAATTGGGTGAACTTTAGATGGGAACCAATATTTTTTAAATATTTTTATACGATATGGCTTTCGATTTTACCATAAATGAATCTGAAATTCGATCAAAAAAGTTAACTTAGTACATAGAATCGCGTATTTTTCCCATAGCGGTAGGCAGAGACCAAATAACTGTTACTAAACCTGCTAGGTACGATCCCTGCAAACTTCTTCTGCTTCAAACCAACTATATTTTTATCAAGAATTGTCTTATTTCAGATATGGCTGCTTCAAAGACCTCTGGGACAGGATTGAGTCGTGGGAGGGAGGGCTGGATGGGTTCACAAAGGGCTACAAATACTTCGGTCCTCAATACAACTCGGATGGATCCGTGATCTGGCGGGAATGGGCGCCCGGAGCTCATTCCCTACACTTACAGGGAGAATTTAGTAAGTGGAAATAGTCTAAAACGCTAAATTGTAAATTAGTGCCTTTCGCGAATAAAGTATGTTCGGAAGGACCGGGAATTTATAAGTTAAACTTACTGGCCCTTTATAACTGTAGTAAGTAAGTAGTATACCTAAAGTATGAAAACCAAAATATTTAAGAAAGGCTATAAGTATTTTATATTTACATTTCTAAAAATGAATAAGAGGAAAAATACACAGGCGCCCCCTATCTTTAGAAAACTAAGAATTATATTTATTTAACAAACAACTAAGAAGCTAATATTAAAATAATATATTTTTCATTACAGATGGCTGGAACTCAAAAAGTCATCCATTCAAGAAGATAGAATACGGTAAATGGGAGCTCACGATACCAGCGAACCCTGACGGCTCGTGCCCTCTGAAGCACCAGAGCAGAGTGCAGCTTATAGTCAACGACCACCTGTACAGAATATCACCCTGGGCTAGTTACGTCAAACCACACGAAGGATTCACTTACCAACACTTTATTTACAAACCTGATCAAGTAAGTTGGTTTATTTTGGCGTTATTTATATGGTTTTTATTGTGTCTCACTACTAGCCATTCAAACGAAGTATTAAGTTTTCCTTTTCTTCATACTCGCCTCTTAAGCCGCTTAAAATAATCTTTTAAAACATAATATAAAATAAAAACTTTATATGTCTTATCAATAGAGGGCACCACATTCACGTGGTCTCTTTCTTTTGACACTGTATATCTTTACTTCTGTTAAACTTAATATTAAATTCTAATGCTAAACTACATTCTTATAACTAACTATTTATGTTGTTGTAATTTAACTTAATGGTAAAGATATCTGAACAGCTTGAATATCTGGGTTAAACTGTTTTTTTTTCTCTTTTCAGCCTTATCAATTTAAGCAGAACAAAGTAGCCAGACCGAAGTCTCTGAGGATATATGAATGCCACGTCGGCATCGCCACCCCGGAAGGCAAGGTCGGCACTTACAACGAATTTAAGGACAATGTGCTACCTAGAATTAAGAACCAAGGTACGTGGAAATAAACATACTCTATTACTTTTAAAAATAGGCCGTTCTTTCTTGGTATCTTGGCTTTATCACCTTTGGCATCTTCAACTTAACAAAACATGGTACCTGAACCTTTGGAAGTACCTATTTCCAAAGGTTAAAGTTCAGGTTCAATGTACCTACATTTAAAATTTAATTCGATAATTTTATTAGTAACCTGTGATCCTTATATGGTGGGCCTCATAGTAATATTGTTTTTTTTTTCAGGTTACAACGCTATTCAACTTATGGCTATAATGGAACACGCATACTACGCATCATTTGGATACCAAGTCACAAGTTTCTTTGCAGCTAGCAGGTTAGTATCTATCTTCGCCCTGTCGAGAACAGTCGCTAAAATATTACTCTAGATAAAATTTGGCTTTCCCACTTCTGGATAAATATCACTTATTTTAATATCAGTTTCACATATTTACTTGAGCTACCAACAGTTGTGAAACGAGCCCTTATAGTGAGGCACAAAAATGAAAAAACCGGAAAATTTTCTCCAGAATGCATTTATTTCCACACAACTATAACCTAAAAAAATAGATACATATGGGCTCAAATGATTTTTACAGATGTTGTACATGTAATAAATTTATTCCTACAAATCTCTTTAACCACGTTTCTGTTTGCAACAGTCGCTACGGCACGCCATGCGAGCTGAAGCAGTTGATCGATCGCGCGCACGAACTCGGTCTATACGTGCTACTAGACGTGGTTCACTCGCACGCGTCCAAGAACACACTGGACGGACTGAACGAGTTCGACGGCACCAACTCCTGCTACTTCCACGACGGAGCGAGAGGCACGCACTCGCTGTGGGACAGTAGGCTGTTTAATTATTCAGAGTAAGTTGATTATTGTTTATTATTTAAAAAAAAACATCTTTGTTAAACGGTTACAGAAAATTTAAATGTTTACTGCATTTCTCCACTTCGTTTAGTATTTTGTAATTTTATTTTGTGGTTTGGGTATTTATGTGCCTGAATGTGCCGTTTCGATAACTTTGCGCGGCTGATTTTTCTTTTTGTTGAAATATGCATTCATTGTTTATCTGTGTTTTTTCAGGACAGAAGTTTTAAGGTTCCTGCTTTCAAATCTTAGATGGTATCAAGAAGAATATCGGTTCGATGGATTCAGGTAAGGATATCGCCAAAACTGATTTGTTTGTATGAACAAACACATAAACACCTACTTGATTCCAGAAAGGATCTCCAAAATCCCAGCCCAAAGTTTATAAAATAACGCTGCTTACGATTACGATTATTCTTATTACTTACACTCTTTATTATTCTAATTTGTCAATAAAAATAATATTCTCGCCAAAATCTATCTCACTTTCATGTACATATTTCACTTTTTAATTATTTCTTTTTGTCCTCCCCTAGGTTCGACGGCGTGACCTCAATGCTTTACCACAGTCACGGCATGGGCGAGGGTTTCTCCGGCCACTACGACGAGTACTACGGCCTGAACGTCGACACGGAAGCTCTGGTGTACCTCATGTTAGCTAACGAGATGACACACAAGATTGATAGCAGGGCTATCACTATTGCTGAGGTTTGTGTTTTAGTGCTTTTGTGAAGGTAAATGGCGACCACTAGTTGCGCCATTATAAATAGAAAATGCTATTAAATCGTCATAAAATGTCAGGCGCCTCCTGGTAGTTAGTTAATAACTTGAAAATTTTCAACGTAGGTTAAACTAAAACTAAAAGTACAAATACTATATTATATTTGATTTGATTCTTTATTTTAATCATACATTTCTATTATTTAAGATAACCAGCATTATAATTTGTTAACCATCAATTTCTACCTTTTAGGACGTATCCGGCATGCCCGCGTCCTGTCGTCCAATCCACGAGGGAGGTACCGGGTTCGACTACCGGCTAGGTATGGCGATCCCAGACATGTGGATCAAGCTGCTGAAGGAGGAACGAGATGAAGACTGGAAGATGGGTCACATTGTGCACACACTCACTAATAGAAGATGGATGGAGGGTACTGTCGCTTATGCTGAGAGTCACGACCAGGTAAGAAATCAAAGATGCTTTTGATAATTTCGTTTATTGACATCTTAAATTGTGATTACTGTTGGCGTAGGCAAGATTCACCGAGTTATATTGAGTTCATACTGTATGACAAGGCTTAGCCATATTTAAGAATAAAGATTACTTTTGAGAAAAGTCCATAAAAATTATTATGTTAAATATTTTTATTAGTGGTATTAAGTACCTGTATGTGGGTTTTAAAAGTTTGCTTACAGCCCTTACAGGCTACCATAACCACTTAACAAATGAATGCACATTATGTTTACTTTAACAAATTCAAAGTTTGCATTCCATACTCATATTTTTTATGGTCACTATATATTTACCTAAGTACATAAAGTCCATCCAAAACAAAACGGCATTTTCCATTCTGATGTCATACAAAATTTCTATAAAGACCAACAAAGCCTTAGTTTCGTACGCTTCTAATCTTTGCCATGTTTCCTAGGCGCTAGTGGGCGACAAAACCATAGCGTTCTGGCTGATGGACGCGGCGATGTACACGCACATGTCCACGCTGAGCGAGCCCAGCGCCGTGGTGGAGCGCGGCATGGCGCTGCACTGTATGATACGACTCATCACACACGCACTCGGCGGAGAGGCCTATCTTAACTTTATTGGTATGTATTTTTTTTAATCACAAATATGACATTTTTATGGAATCAGGCTGTATTGTTATAATACCTCAGCTTTGTCCCTTTCCTAATGCAAGAAATAAAACTGCTTTGAAGTGTAATCGTCATGCCAGCAATGGTTAATAGGTATGTGGCGGTATATATCTATGTATATCAAATACAATTGAAACATAATTACGCCCATATTTTGAGCTAATAAATTATTTAAATGGCCCACAACATAATTTTACTGGTTGAATTACTTGATTTTTTAGCATCATCATTATTCGTATTTTTGCATCTGCAGTGGTTCAGGTTTCATCTAAACAAAAGTATGTGTTGCACTTAGCTAGATGCAGTTATGAAAAAAATTTGCCATAGATCTATCAAGCATTATGTAATCTAATACTTATTTTCATACTGTAATTGCAGTACGGGCTCGCAAACATTTGTAAAACCAGCCTTATCACTCATGAACTCTTCATTCCCTAGGTAACGAGTTCGGTCACCCAGAATGGCTAGACTTCCCTCGCGCCGGCAACAACTCGTCGTACCACTACGCGCGGCGACAGTTCAACCTCGTTGATGATGATCTGCTCAAGTACAAATTCCTCAACCTCTTCGACAAAGATATGAACGATTTGGAGAGCAAATACGGATGGCTTAGTGCTAACCCGGTATGTTATTTTTTACGCTTTAATTGTTTAATTTTGAGGGTGCTGATTTTTATCGTCAACATTATTATTCGAATAATAACTGAGGTTTTAAGGATTCTCTAATATGCTAAATTAATTATTTGTCAGTACTGCTAAATTATCCGTCGAATAAATTTATAAAAAAAATTAAGCTGCAAAAATCCATGGATGGCGTAAGTGAGGCAAAAGGTTTTGTCACTGTCGTACTTACATATTGGAGCATTTTATCTAATTTCGTTAGATCCTTACTTTTAATTTCATAAACTAAAATGTTATGTGTACTATGTGCCAATAACTAGTGTATATTTCCAGGCGTACGTGTCATGTAAGCACGAAGGCGACAAGTTGATCGCGTTCGAGCGCGCCGGTCTTCTGTTCGTGTTCAACTTCCACCCGTACCAGAGTTTCACAGACTACAGGATTGGCGTAGACGTCGCTGGCAACTATAAAGTAAATATATCTTTCTGTACCCATAATACAAGAGACTTAACACACTTATTTATTGACAAATTACTACATTTTTTCAACAGAATAATTTTAAGGTAAAAATGTCTGACGGGGTGATGGTACATCGTATATTACCTGCATAAAACCTGCTGTAAATAATACCAAATAATAATGTCTTAATTTCTTCCCAGGCAATAATGTGTTCAGATAGCAAGAGGTATGGCGGGCACGGTCGAGTGGAACCCAATGGCGAGTTCCACGTCACGCAGGGTGTACCATGGGGAAATAGAAATGATTCTATTCAGGTAAATATATCAATTAAAAAAAATACCAGTCTTACGACCGAATAACATTAAATTTTAGTGTTGTTCAAAAGTATTTCTGTCTCTATGATACAGGTGACAAAGATAATATGATACTTATGAGTTGCCTAGAATCGAGGGATGATTTTACTTTCGGTTGTTATTCATATAGTGTTGAAACTTACAGTATTTTGCTCTGTTTTCAGGTGTACATCCCTTGCCGTACTGCCATTGTGTATGCTCGAATGAATTAGAATTAAGGAAGAGTAAAATTTTGATACTTTTACTTGCTAAAAGTATTACAAATAGTGCCAATGATATTGCTTTAACATTAGTTGAAGATTGTTCAACTAGTCTGAGCTGTGTGTTACGATAAAATTAAAAGATTATATTTTTGGGATGGTTAAAAAAATAAGTTATTGTAATAGTACAAATTCTATATTTTTTAAATTTGTTAGTATAATAAATGATCTGTTAAGAAATTTTGTTTTTATGTTGGTACCCCTACTAGTAAGTTATTTTTTGGTGTGCAAGTGAGAGGTTTTAGCCTGGAGAGAGTAACTTTGTAGCCGAATTCTTCTGCTAATCGAGCCCTGTCTGAATCAATGACAGCCATGCATCTTGCGCCTCGGACAGCTAATGGATGTTCCTCATGAGTTTGATCAGCTGCATGTCCAATACACAAATACTGTTCTATAGGTACACTGCCAAATCTATTACTTCTTGGGTAGACCAGTCTATCAGTGGCATGTAGAGACCCATAGCAGCAGGGGCACAACACAAACTTTGCATTAGCCCTCAAGCATTGTTCTAAGACCAGATCACTAGCTATGCCACAGGCATGAAGTGCAACACCCACATCAAACTTTCCTACATAGAAGTCCAGATTACATTGGAAGAAATAAACATTTTTCAAGCCCATTTCATGTACTCTCAACCTAGCTCTGTGTAGTGATTGTTCTTTGTTTTCTAGCAATATTACAGTGCATTTTGGAAGTAAGTGGGCTAGTAGAATCCCCAAATGACCACTGCCACTGCAGAAATCTACTATTAAGTCTCCCTCTTTAGCTATTTCCATGACAGCTAAAGCTAAGTTCTCTAACTGTTGAGATTTCCTCATCACTCTTTCATCAGGTAGATGTCCTGCAGTTGGATTAGCCCCATCAGGAATATCATTCCAGTTAAATGCTGATTCAAACTCATTTTTATCAACATTGAGTTCCATTTGTTCAGTTATAGAGCTTAGAGCATTTTCTATATCATCCTCTTTAGTAAATAACCTCTTTTTAGGATTATGCCTTTTTGGATCACATTTGTAGAGGCTCACATCTTCAGTTGCAGGAACTATGACATTGTCTGTGGTCAATATTTTAACATCCAGTTTGTTCAAAGACTCTATTAATATTTGTACTTCAGCTATTGATATGATGTTTTTATACCATTTATAAGTCAATGGTAATAATGATTCAAATTTAGTTTCTCCAAATGATTGAATTATTATGTGGTATGATGGTAACAGGACAAGATCAGCCAATGTTAAGAATGGGCCCTCAGCAAACTGGTGATTGATGTTCAAATCTTCTATTTTAGTTGAACTATCAATTTCCAATTCTTTATTTTTATTTGACTTCCATTTTCTTGTCTTTGGCACTCTTGAGTTACTGTCATGCTTTTGTCTTTTATGTTCAGAAGAATCAACATTATCTTCATTCTTTGTTTCAGATTTAACACTTTCCTTTTTAATCTCTCTGGCAATTTTGTACACATTATGAACTCTCACTGGCTTTTTCAAATGATTTTCGAATCGCACCAAATTCTTAGGCACTTCCTTCAAATCAGTACTCTCTAGAATCGCTTTCACAGTTTTTATTATGTCAACTTCACAGAATTTTGTCCATATTGATACCTCATTAGGAGCCTGAAGGCAGCTTTTACGGAAACCAAGTAACCCTTCTTCGTGTTCATGTGAATTTGGCGCCGCAGCTTTATATTTACAGATATGTCTGGCCACTGCACAGAGTCCGGTTATAATCGTATCTTCAAACATTACGACTGGGTAAATACATGATGCCACTTGCCATGGCACCTCTTCAGCATTCAGAAATTGCAGATTTTCATTATTTAAGTTCACTACTGTTGATTCTTTGTCATCGTATAACTTAGAAGTTACTAGCTTCAAACTTACAAGTTCTGGCGTACAGTATTTGTATATACAGTAAGTTATAAGAGATTCCAGCGGAATTTTCACTTCGTTCCCCTGTTGATACTGATCATAGCCTGAATAAGCTTCCAGAAACACAACGTTAACCATTTTTATTAGATATTCTAAAACAATAACTAACCCTAATCTTTAATATATCAACATGTGTTTTGATGGTTTATTTTCCCGTGTTTACAGATAACAGCTGTGACAAACTGACAGTTAACAACCAAAAGTACTGTATACACGCTACAGCTCTATGGCACATAAAACACTATTTCTTTTTTATATTTTCGAGACTATTGATTCATCAAGTGTTTCCCGGCAACTACCCTTTATTCCTTAATTTTATATAAAAATAACTATTAACTTGAGGTTTAGATTCGGCCTGTAAATCTTAATATCTAGATTTCCTATCCTACGTATAGGTACTCACATAGCTTGCATGTGTCAACGTCATTTGTTGTCACCTAGATGTCATCGTGATTGTTACGGGAAAATAAAATATTGTTTACAAAAGTGTATTTTAATTAATTCTAGGCTCCAGATAAATATTAATTTGTGTTAATTACAACTGGAATAGACAACTGTGTGTGTTTCTTTATAAATTGTGTTTTATGTTAATTACCGACCACTTAGAATTATTATCGGTGAACAATGTTAGAGGTTATAAATGGATTTCTTTTGGTTTATTTCATTATTCTATGTTCACTTAGTGCACTAGTTCCGTATTTGGTAAAACCAGTAAGTATACAACAAACAGAATAGTTTTCTCCATCAGTTATAGTGTATCTTGTCTTTATATATCTTGTTTTTGTCTTAGATCGCAGCATGTTTTGCCAGGCCATCCAACGAAGAACGCTCAGTATGGGCCGAAATTATGAAATTGAAGGCTGAACAGAAATCAATATCGATGAAGGATGAGTTTGCCGCGTACTCGAAACTTCAGCGAAAGATAAACAAACTGGAGAATCAGTTGAAAGATGGTTCGCAGTCTAGAATTAGCAAGAGTCTAGCTGTGAAAAGTACCATCCAAATTGTTCTGCAAGCCGTTGTTGCGTTTATGACTGTTATCTCTGTTATATGGTTTAGGCGGGAACCAATAGTGGCTTTGAAAGGAGATCTGTTTCCTCTTGCAACAATGCTTAGGTACCCAAGTGATATGCCAAATGCAATTTCTACACACGTTTGGGTTGTGATATCAAATATTTCAATTAGAACTCTTTTGAAACCTATTACCTCATAATGTAATGATAAATTAATTTATTTATGATGTATTTATTTATTTGGCTTTATAATGTTGGAATAAAGGAATTTTTCATTGTTTGGAAATTGTGTTGTTATTGACTTACAAAAACATTATATTCAAATAGGTACCTTTTATTGGTTAAAGTTGTTTCTCAACTTATATCCTTGAATGTATAATTGTAATTTTCATTCTGTAGGTATTTGAATAAAAATGGGTAGGTCACCTATTGTTTTCATTTATTATTTTACAAAACATTCTCATTGTTTTTTTATATTCAACCAAAAATCTGCCTTATTTACATCATTGTAGAGATAATTTACTTTGTCTACTATAGTAGATTCAGCTTTATTCAAATTTCTATCAAATTCAGGTGTTAGTAAAAATTCTGTCAAGTTTTGTTAATAAATCAGGGTTTAAACACAATGAAATAAAACAAGTAATTATTTAAATATTTTATTCATTAAACAAATAATAGTACTTTATACTCAGTCCGACAAAAGTCCAAAGTGTCCTCTAAATTAACATTTAACCATCAAAGATCTACTTGTCTGGAAACCTTATTATGCTTAATTTATAAATCACTTTCCTTAACTTCGATATAATAAGAATATTTAACAAATATATTGACAATCATAAATATACGATTGGCTATCAATCCAAAAATTTGTTTCCAGACTGAATAAAAATCTATATAAAAATTAACACAATTTTGAACGAGTGGCCCATTCTTAAAATATATTGGTAAATGGTGGAACAACAGTTATAAAGATTTTATATCAAGAATAAGAGAAAAATAATTTTATCAATACACAAACATTAATTACAAATTATAATTGAGTAATTTACAGAGTGTGGAAAACAAGAAATGAGGTCATTTGAGATTGCCCCCAAGACAGCAGTATTGTGTGTATAAGGATAACTGATACAAATGGACCACTTTATACAATCCAATACCATGGAAGTCGGAAATAATGTGCGCCACAGCATAACTTTAATTTCTAATATTTACAAGCTCTATATCACAGCTTACGTTTTACTATTTTGTGTGCTGAGACTACGGAATATTAATATTTAAGAATAAAAATAAATTCTCGTGCGTAACCTTTGTGGTGGCAATATTTAATACAATATCTATAAAGGACGTAATATTCAGGAAACCAATTTTGGACATGACTGACTAGTCCATAATAAACAGTAGGAGCTATACAAACTACTTGCTATTGTAAAAAGCCTGTTTTTGACACATCGACTTACACAGATACAAAAATATATCGAAAAAGCAATAGTTCTAACCATAGTTCCCGAAACAACATACTTTAACATGTGGCACAAATTAGCAAGTTATTTCACTCATGACCAGCAAAACTTATTATAAAATAATTAATCTGATGCTAATGAAACGATTAACGAAAACATGTGGTTCAAACACTTAATGAGACTAGAAACTAATGACTAAATGAATTCAGACAGTTGGTAGGCGGATTACTTGGAGAGAGCACTATCGCTTCCCTCCAAAATAATCTTTATTCAATTGTTATTTTCGACGTTCAATGATTGTGTCAACATAATTCTGATAAGTTTCAAAACATCGTGAAAATCATCATTTTTGTTCGTGATATGAACACAATTACTCATAAATGGCTGGCATTTTTACGATCTAAATAATCTCAGATTAGCTCAGAACTACACACGCACATTTCAATTAACTTCGCCAATCAATGAGAATATTGTCAGTCGTACGAAAGCTAAATATACTACGTAACAATTACATAGTGTTCAAAAACAGGAAAATTGCACCATCAATTACATTAATAACTAGCACTGTTGATTACCTACACGATTAGTTTGTTGACACACACTGTGTGCAAACAGGACCCAATATTAATAACAACATGGAACAAAATGTGAGAAAATATATAATTTCGAATGAACAATCGTGATTTCGATCTTATCTGCACAAGTATTGTCATCGTAAGTACATTTCAAATCCTTTAAAAAAGTTTAATTTCTAAAAAGCTGACCAATCAATGGTTAGATAGCTATTTGATCTCGACTCTATGAGATCTGCTTTCTACAACAGTAATATTAAAATCAACCAATTTATTTAATACTGGCAACGTGTTCATGTCAGTATTGATAACAAAATGGCGTCTTCTTACAAGATGGATGACTGGTACTGACAGGTTTCGTATACTTTCAGCCACATATCAACGTTTCTTGAGAACGTTATTTGAATGTTGGCGTACGAAACAACTGTTCCACTTACGACGCGGCTCGGACACTGCTAACGCCAGTTGTGCGAGATTGCTAGGTATTCTCATAGAAGGAATTATTAAAATGTGTTGTGAGCAGATACACTACCGCTTCATATGTTGACATCATGATCGCTGTGTTTGGTATCTGTCGTACTAGTTGTGTGCCTAAGCCCCTGTAAAGAGATATTATTTTATTATATAACATTTGTATGAGATAAAATGAACTTATTGTTCAAGTGGAATATCATTGAAAGGATGGCCTTGTCCTAGATGGGTGTTTATTTATAATACTCAGATTCATTATACTTCGAGAATAACATACCTACTGACATGTTAAGTTGACATTTATTAGTAAAATTTACATAACATATGCAATACTCTGCTCTCACAACAGAGTAGGAGAAGAATTATGTACCCGTGCTCTCACTCAAAAATAAAGTATAATGAAGAAAAACAGTAAAGGCTTAAAATAAGTGGGGGGTCTTACCTATAGACTCCCCGGTATCCCTCCTCCTTCCAGACAGTGTGTAACGTCTGCCAGAACTTGCGGTACTTGTCGCCTTCCTCTCTCAGTCGTGTTCTTGCCACCTCTGAAACATAGACATACAATGGTTAACAATCTAGTCAGCATCATTATCCCATCAGATTAAACCGAAAAAAATCATTGTCTAACGAGAATCTGTTAGGAATCTTCAAAGTTCACTTGAGTCTTCATGATTAAAAATTCAAAAAGAGATAATTATGTCCCTATAAAATGTAGCGCTAAAAACCCCTTTGGCTTTGCTCGCTTGAAATTCTCTCTACACTTAGGATTACGTGACCATTAGCGAAGAAATCAACATAGTATGTACCTATTGTGATTTCTGATGTAATGGTACATAAATTTGTACTATAGTATGTAAGAAACTATAGGATTCAAAGTTTTCTTACAAAGAAACGCTCCAATAGGCATTAAATACTTTGAATTCAGTCTACATCTAGATTTTTATCACACATGCTCTTCGTGCTTTCCGCAAACATCCGTTACAATTTAATCACTGCTAATTAATTCTTCAATATTTGATCAACATAGGATCCTCAACAACGTGATAGTTCAATTATCGTGATAATAGTGTAATAGCGAATATTATAGTGCTATTGGTCACGGTATGAAGCGCTTCTAACCAGTTTAACCACAGACCTGTGGTTTGCTAATTTGAGTAGTTTATGGAGGAGTATGATTAGTAGGGGAACTTATTTTACATACACAGAAACATAATATAACGTCTTATCCCGAAGGGTTAGGCATAAGCCAAAGAACACCATTTGATACGATCCTTACAAACTTTAACTTATTTTTGTAGATAATTTAGTTAATTTATGGGGGTAAGTTTTGTGACAGTGCTATTGATCTAATGCTTTGGAACCGAATAAAAATGTGTTTTAAATGTTTCTGAATTAAAGTTCCTGTTATTAGGGTACCGTCAAAATCAACTAAGTATCTTTGAGATTGGTCATTGCTTGGATCCTGATTATTTTGGGAGGAGACTCTTGTGACAATAAGATGTTTATCTAACGAAATCTGATTTGACACCAACATCGCAGATCCCTGTTGGGTGCCAAATATTTAACCGGGTTACAAGTTTGATTACTAATAAGTAAACATACGAACGAGCCAAGTGCTTTCGTCCTTTGGAGGCCAAGGGAAATCTCAGTAATGTCATTCATTGTTTGATTTCAACAAAGGTAACCAATAACCACAGATATATGAAAAAAGAAAAATGCTGATTAATAATATAATAAACAGTTTTTTCAATACTGTTACTCCTTTTCTCATGTATCCACATAAAAATAGAAGCAACAATCTTACTTCTTCCAAGCGGACAGACCCTTATCAAATTCCATGGCAACGACGACAAAACCAAAGTACAATCAAAACTGATTGAAAACTCGATCAATCAAAACGATCATTTGCAATGTCGTCGATCTTAAAATGATTACGTATTTTCATGAAACAATACTGCATAATATTGCGTACTTCAAAAGTTTCCTCCTAAAATGCAAGGTCATGTAAATGGTACCGGTATCAACCAGACGGAAAAATCTAAGATAAGGTGACACACATCAGTCTACGTATAATGCTATGTTAATGACCCTATGTTGTCATAATCTGGCCAATTTACCGTTGTCACTAAGGACTGCGACTTTTATTTTCTGTTGCCCCCAATTTAGTTGCCAAGCTTCTTTTTGTTGCTATATCGGATTATCCTTTTTTGAATGACATTTTGAAGTATGTAGTGTAGTGTAGAGAGTTAAAAATACACTCTACCTGAGCTTTTTATTACGGTTAACAGATTCTGATTTGTATTCTGATAAGAATATCAAATGATTTTAGTTTAATTGCAAGAATCTTCTTGAAACAAGTTTCGCGGCTTATGAATAAGTGTCGGATAAACTAACCGATAGTTACTCAAAAGTTGTGAAACCGAGGCTTGGTGTTTTAATGTTATTTAATAGGACGCATAATTAAATTAGAATTTGTTGAAAGACAGGTATATAAATAAACTCGTTCTTACCATGTGGATACGCAATGCAAGAAGCAACAGTCTTCGAGAAAGCTCCAGCTGCCATGAACTCTAGGAAGTCTCTGGGAGAGCGCTGATCACTCGGGATCCCGTCCACGCTCCTGGCTGCCATCAGTCTAGCCTTCACACCCTCATACAACACGAAATGGACCACAGTCTCACTGATGCCCATATACGAAGCTGTTATACCTTTGTAGAACCCTCTTATACCCTGCAAAGAATACATCAATCAATAATAAAAAAATCTCAATGTTATTCTATGTCGACTCGTCAGATGGACTTAGCTACTCTATCTAAAACAAATAAGTACCGTCTTAGCATATATCCTCTTAATACACTGCAACGCTGTCACATTCTGTCCATCCAACTGCAATCTCGTCTTAACGAACCAAATCGGATTGGTCATTGTACAAGATACAAATCCTGAAACATTTCATAACTTGTAACTACTGCGAACGTAATACTTATAATAATATGTATGTATGAATAGGGATATGAGAGAAAGACGATGAGATAATATAATGTTTATTGTAATGTACATTTCCATGTCTCATAAATATGCACTATGTATAAATGAATGGCATTAACTTGTATAATATCATTGATGGACGGCACAAAACATGTTTTACCTGCAGCACTGGCTGCGGATAGGTGCACGATCGGAGTGTCCGGTGATATGTTTTGATTCAGTATCGCCTTCGCTTGCGAATACGTGCAGAAGTATATCGCCCTAGACGGTGCTACGCCAACTATGTTGGGTCCTAGACCTTTGAACAACGCTCTAGGGCCCTCAGTCTGTACAATGTGTCTGAAAAAAATAAGCTGTTGTCAGTAAATCACCTTTGCACCTCCCAACGGCGATAATGATCCGGGCGGCTCATGACGTAAATGGATATCTCCTCCATTGAGATAAAACTTTAATGTCAACATACAGGCTATTAATACCGACTTTTGTTGAGGTCGAGTCACAACCTCGAGAAAGTTTAACTTCAAATTAATCTGTTTATACTGCGGAGAAGGCAACAGATCCTACATCCGAGATAACACGCTAATATGAAAGGCAAACCGATAAGCGATCAGCCAGTATTGGCAAGCGGCGGCTAATCTGCAAACACAGTGCGCACCAATGGGGTCGCGATCGCGAATCCGTACCACGTTCAGCTCTCGTGACACTTGGGCATCATAGCTCTTATCTATTTACATACGCTTGATAACCGGGCCACTTGGGACCGATACCGACTTCTTCTGTTTGCCGTGCTTGCTTCATTATTTAACTATACGGCGAATGTAATTTTGTATCTTCGAGATAATGTTTTTTCCGTAGCTAGCTCAGCGTGTTACACCGTTACATCACTTGGATGCTTCGAGCTCATGTAAATAAATATAGGTAAACATTGAAAATAAAGGTCAGCGAGACCGGGCTACACTTAGCATCGCAGTAGCCTCACACACACAGTGGCTGTACGCCAAAACGACAATGCACACAAAACAACACGGACGGCGAACACTTCACACACAACTGTAGCGTACTTATGTCGGAAATAAAATGTATCAGACTAAAAATAGGCATCACGCTAACGCAAATGTGGGAAGAAAATTGCGAAACGTGAGGGAACTGTTGATAAAGAAGCGCAAG
The DNA here is from genome assembly GCF_050436995.1 of Anticarsia gemmatalis. Classification (NCBI taxonomy): domain Eukaryota; kingdom Metazoa; phylum Arthropoda; class Insecta; order Lepidoptera; family Erebidae; genus Anticarsia; species Anticarsia gemmatalis. The sequence continues at coordinate 9,142,814 of NC_134760.1, forward strand.
GTGTTCAATTAACGCGACAACACGCACGACGAGCACATTGCACATACCACTAACGAACAAAAGTAACTGTTGGTCTCACCTGATGCACTGTATGAGGCTCATCCTGGACGGTGTCCTGGCGTGTCCGGCGCGCGCGCACTGCTGTACCTGACAATTGTACGACATCAGCATGCGATCTGCTTGCTTGCTGTATGCGAACATCGCGCCCATCGTACGTCTGTAGCCCCATTTGGCCTCCTGCATTATATTACGGCCACATTACGATAACCATCGCTTGTGTCAAGCTTACATGCGGTCAGGGATAAGGGTTCAGTTATTCAGTGTTCGGTAAAGCGAATGGATTGTGAACAATTTTGTTAAACACAGACTTACATCTGAATCTATTTAACTAAAAGCTGACATCGAATGTGTATGACCTTCCATTAGCGCAACATTGTATTCGTGAATAGATAATAACATAAAATGTAAGTATAACACTGCTAACTAGTCTACATAAACATAGTAAAAAGCAAATAAGTAGGTGCGCTTTACACAAGTGATGGAAACAATGGGACCTATGCAAATGTTAGGGCCAAATGTTTCCATACTGCCAGCTCCAAAGTTAAAATATTTGCGATTGTATGTATCAAACATCAAACGCATGAAGTCCATCAGATAAATACATAAATACAATAATCAAGAAGCCTAAAATAATTCAAATATAAAGCAGAACATTTTCTTTAACCTAACAAGTTCTTTCCGTATAATGTCAAATGGCAAATTAAAATCGCAAATTATGCAAAACTGAAACAGTAGAACGTAGATATTTATAAATGGCAAAGTAAACACAGGAAGTGTCCTTCGTTAAAACATATTTCGCAATAGTAAATCGATAACATGCTACTATGTCTCAAGTAAATATTGGCGGAGTTCAAAGCTGCAACTTATTTATAGTTCAATTGCTAGACATAACTGTAACAGCGATACATCACGAAAGAAACCTGTTAAGATATACTCTACGTGTGGACACTGAGATAAATGATTATACAGTAGACGCTAACAATGTCTGAGTATACACGTAGATCGATCAAACTGAGGAAAATAACCCAGCAATCATGGCAGAAGCCTTGTAAGGTGATTAATTTTGCACGACTAGACAGCTTCAGAAAAATTCTTGTCCCCTTTTTGTTATCAACTATTGAAGATGCATTGTTGTATTAAGTAAACAATTCTGAGATAATAGCTTTGTGTTGTTATACAGGCAATTCTAAAACTTGCCTGTATAACGTTTATTGGGATTCAATGGGAAGCATCGCAAAAATAGTATTTCTTGGTGCGCTGCGATAGCATCGTTGGGTTCAATAAAAAGGCATAGCGAAAGTACACCAGTATCTTAACTATGCACGCCGTAGCCAATGAATGTATATTGCAATTCAACTTGCTATGCATATTTCTACTTTTAGAACAGCCTTGAGCGTCGTTAGCTTCAATATGTCTAATGACATTGTACAAGGTCATTATTAATCTACGGACTACGCAGCAAGTTAAATCATAGCAATCTAACGCGAACTGTGTAATGGTTTGTTGAGTGCACATACTATCGTCAACTATCGTGTACTACAGCCAATTAATGAACCATTACACGCCCATCTTTCAATTGTACTGAAAGACGGCAAGCAGGAACACTTGTAACGTCATGCTTGGCCTACTTTTGAATAGCTATTTTCGAATATCTCAAAACCTGGGAAGCTCTGAAAACAATAAGAATATTTTCACGAGGCTAAGAATTTTAAAATGTAACGATTCCAAACATTTATCTTCAATAATATTGTTAAGTCATTGCACTTGGACATATACGAACATCCTTGAAATATTTGCGTAAACGAGATCTGTGGTAAATCAATTTAAACAGTTCGGAAGGCGTTTTACGAGAATCGATTTAAACGCGAGCTGTTTTAGAATCACAAAAATAACTATTCGTCATTAAATAGCCATAGTTCATGTAACGTTGGGGATTTCTGTGGAAGGTACGGAATTTTTAAAGCGCTATTTCGCAGTGAACATAACCGCTGATTGGGCATACAGCATGAAACATGCATAACAATTGTTTGGACTCCTGCCAGTGGTAGGTCACTAGCTCAATAATTTCTCTTTGATTTGTAGTTATAAATACGGGTAAATAATATGCATGTTTGTTTCGTAAAACGTAATATTTGTGATGAAGTATGATGTGTTTTGATGTTTTGGCGAGAAGGTGCGTCAGAGGAGATATCATATTTGATTACGATTCACGGTAGGGCGACGCGCACGCAGCAGCAATCAACAAATAAATAGCCAGTAATAGTTGAAATGGGCCTATCATAGGGAGTATATATTGAACAAGATTGATATAGTTATGCTTAATCACGACGCTTGGCACGCGATGGGAACAGATTTTTGTAAACATCTAGTATGAGTATGATGCGGTTGCCTATTTTGATATGAATGTCTCCCACGCCACTCAAGGCATTCTCGAGCCGTAGTGGATAAATCAATAAATTATGTTTTATACTACTAGAACGAACCGGTTCGTAATCATTTATTATCATTGTATATTTTGTTATTTTCTAAGCGTTATCTGTTGTCAGTCTACATAGTGAAACGAATATGATTAACACGAATAGGTATAACGTACCGGTTTACATTATTGTTATGTGAGCAAAAAATTTGACACGCTCGTATTTTAGCGCGCAATTTGTTTTGTTTAGAAACGGAATGTACTTTGTACATTATTGCATACATAAACAAGTTACAGTAGTAATTTGAAATAGTACTCGGGTATGGACAAGGTGTCATGTTCCCGTGTAAATGGCATAAAGGTAGCAAACAACCGAAAAGTTTGGAAAAACATAGAATAAATTCTTTGCGTAGCTTCAGTGTCCCATTAAAAAAGGCAAATAAATAAATAATTTGGCAAAGGTTTTTAAAAGATCTGTTTCGTTTTCAATTTCATGGCGCTAACAATTTGGTGTGTTTTATTTCTTAGTAGCACGTTTTCTGCTAAGAATTGGAACGGTGCCCAATTAATAGCGATAGATTGGTCGGCTGTCGGTTTACTAAGGTATCATTGAACTGTGGGTTTCTTCTTGACTGCCTTACTTGTGAAAAACAACGAGATATTCTAGTAAGAACTGTCCGATTTGTTATAGGAAGATAGTAAGACAAGCTGAATTTAAAGCTTCCTATTTTTTTCCTACCACTCCATCAATGTCTGGGATAAAAATGTGTCGGTACTAGTAGGAGACAGCTGATAGCGATCTGTGAAACAGTCTTTTAACTACAGAAAAAAAATGCCAATGTAATAACATAGAAAATGCTGGATGGTTGAAATATTCTCCCAATGAGCTGGTAATTCGTAGTAACTAGAATACTCTGTTAAAGACCATTCATTGAGCTCCTCTGACATTCCAAAGGCTCGTAAAGGTTGTATACTCTTTGATTCTGAATAACATAATGACACATAATTTGAATGTGTGAATGAATGTTATCAAGTTCCAAGTAAATCTAGAAAGATGTCGAGTGGAAGAAACCTATCAAGCCCAGTGCCAATTATCTCAAAGACTACGAAAAAGGAAACATCAAATTATTGACATTCTTATGACCAAAAGAGTACCGATATCGGTTCGTGTGCCAAAAATACTAAAAGAAGTGGAATTACAAAATTGAGATACTGGATATAGGGCAGAGGTTATGTCATCATAAACGACCCAAGTCTCGACTATGATAAGACGTGAGGAAATAAAAAAGTAAATGATAATACACGAACAGATTCTCGTTTCTATCCGGAATTAGGAACCGTTATGTCCCAACATTTATATACCTCCTTATCATATAACTTAGTATAAACTTGATGAACAGAAACCTTGTTTAGAAATTGCCAGCACAATGTATTAATAGACTTAGTTAGCGTGTTTGCATAATAATTTCCTGCAATTATACCGCAGATAGCATTATCATATCACAACTGTAATGGTTGTAATAACGTTAACATCAATATTTTCTCTTAAACAAACTCTATATACAGAAGTGCAGTAATCTAAACATGTAAAGGTGCATAATAAAATAATTATGGTTGGCTGTTTGTATATATGTATGTGTAGATCCTTGATATGTGCGCAGGCGCATAAGAAGACCGAGGGCAAGTTGGGTCGATGACATTACAAAGTTTGTCATAAAGACTTGGAAGCGAAGTGTGCGAATTAGCCCCAAGGTTTTGTTGACGAGTTGGCTATGATATGACTATGTTAAAATTAACGCGTTCTGTTACACTCATTGTTTTGTAATTTCTGTACAGAGCACTTTGAAGACTTTTAGCACAGATTGTTGGACATTTTACTATTGATTTGATGCGGTCTAGCGTTTTGAAGACATACTGCAATTGCATTCAAAAATTGTAAGTATTTTGATGATTAGATGTGGCAGGACAATTTTTGTCGCCGTAAATTAAGCTAAACTCTGTCTACTGCATCGCATGTATTAATGCCTCATAAACAGCACGTGTTTCAGAAATTATACCTAATTGAAAATGTACGTAGCCTGTCAAAATTGTAAATGCACAAACGTTTGTTCGGCACACCGCACTTGTGCCAACATACGCGTAATTTTACGCAAGTGACAAACACCAGGTTGTTACTGACATGTCACGTTTGTGGCAATGGCAAGATTGGCTGAAAACATTCATCTGCTGAGCAGTGATATAGTTCTAAAAGTTTTTGGGGTTGAATGTAAGAGGATGCTGATTAATCTCCAGAATTAAGAAAGCTCCATCTTTTTTGTTACATAATTATGGAGTAACTAGAGTCATCTTAGGACTTTCTTTCTCGTGAATCTCGTGAATATTTCCATCAGAATCTAAAAAGCCTGTTTATTGTCAGGTCCTCAACTCCTCACCCTGTAGTTTCAGGGTGAGGAGTTGGGGACCTCATATGTTCAGAAGATCATTAGCTAAGGAAGTGCGATACGGGCCATTTAGTTGCTGAGCGATTGTGGCTTTGGTGATAGAAAATAAATTACAATAGGATCTTAGTTTGAGTAACATTTTAGTTTAAGAATTGCATAACTGTGTTTTTGTTTAAAGAATGAAGATTAAATAAACTATCAACTTTAAAACGCAATTATTGAAGAAATAAATATTACAATGGATGTTCAGTAATTTAATGCCCTTCAATAACACTTACGCAAACCGATTTATTTCCTTGCACGTTTTAATCATTTATAATGCAAAAGACAGTTTTACTGTTATAATGACTCATTACGTATTAATTAATCTATTACACTAATAGCTTATAGACGTATACGACACGCTTTTGTTTTATTTCGAGGCCTTTTCGTTACTGCCCTATATTTTGTTACTGGTGACTTTGTCACGATATGAAATTCTCGCGACTTGTACACATAATATTATACATAATGCAATTCGATCGAAACGTCGGGTAAACAAAAAAGGTATCGTAACCTTTAATTTTCTATCGCGTTTAACCCTTTGCTGCTACTCACGACGCTATATTTTTGTCGACATTTGCCGACGAAAGCGTAGTGAGCACGTTCTGATTTGTCGAGTATAGCCGACCGTGGCGGTCAAAGGGTTAAGACCTGCTGCATTTTAATATTGGTGTACATTTTTTGCGTAATGCTGGAAAATTTAGGTTTTATTCGTTCCAACAAGTGGAAGACTAGTTGCTTTTGTGAATAAGTTTATGTGTTGATGATTCATTGAGGAAAGGGCCTGGCGTTGAATAAATTATAGGCCAAGACGGCAAAATGAGTGGAATGCTTATTATTGTCCGTAATATCGAATTATAATTGCAAGGAGTTAGTTGCAATGTAACATCTTCGAAATGTAACGTACCTACCTACCTAAAAAAGTTTTCAACAAAATATAGACTATTTCAACAGAGGGAAATTTGGAAAGGTCACGGAAAGCCATTCCACGTGGGCAGATGCTAATTATAACAGAAAAAAACGTGATTATACACGTGCATTGATGAAGGAAGCGACACGGTGTAAACGAAGGCGGAATGAATATAAATAGAAATATTACGACATTTAATGAACAGATCCGACTTATTTATATTCAATATGCAAGATCAACGAGTGAGAAATAAAAATAACAATAAGATTTTCCCTACGTCCGGTCCTTTACCTCTGAGTTTCGAAATACTTTACTTCTAAAATAAAGGACTAGCTAGCACGCGACTTTGTCCACGTGGATAAATTTCCCTTGGTAAAAAGTATCCTGTGTTAATCTGGGTTATAAACTATCCATGTATCAAATTTCATTAAAATCAGTTCAGTAGTTTTCTCATGAAAGAGTACAAACATTCATACATACGTACATCGATCCTCACAATCTTTCGCATTTGTTATATTATAAGGAGTAATAAGGACTATCTTATATTTGCGACTAAACTCGTGTTTTTGTTTGTTTTTTTCAATAGTAGCCTAGGTATATTCTTCTACAGGATATGAATCTATAACCTAACTTTATCTCAATCGCATCAGTCGTTTAGCATAAAAGAAGTAGAAACAAAAACATATTTACATTTACGTTGTTATGTATCGATTTCATCATTTCAAGTTAGCGATTGCACAATTTTAGCGCTCTGTGTCTAATGGGCTGCTAGAAGCAGTATAATAAATGATGCAATGGGAGGGCAATGAGAACTAGACTACATATATGGGCTGTAGGGTTGAACTTTAGCTGTATGGGCGGTCGATGACATGGCACAACAAGCCTTGAAGAAACATTTGTTATGCACATTGTAAGTTAAGTTAGACCTATGTGTGAAGATACTGGGCCATTTTACTAGTTCTTTGTGTAGCATTGAGGAAATAATATCTAATGCTCTATATTTAATAAAAAAATATATAAAACTTTGGCGTGACGATTTAGACACCTGCATGATGGAAACCGATGATGAGTATGAGATGAGAGACAATTGCCCAACAATAAGACAGCCTAGGTTAAGAAGAAAAAAATATTAATCCCCGGTTTCTGAGTACATTTAGCGACAAAACTCATACAAAAAAAAAACGCAATTGAATCGATAAACTACCGTTAAATGTTCCTCAGAAACCGGGGGTTAGTCTGCCTAAACTCTACCTACAGAAGCTAGCTCAGATTACTTCACAACATCGTTTTGAAGAACATTCGTTATCTTCACGCCTCCCGTCTACAACATTTTAATTATAACGTTAATTACCTTAACTAATGAATTACGATAATTAACAGATAATACGAGATTATAATAATACAGTTTCAATATTATTACATCCGATAGGTTATCGGAAATATTCGCAATCTTAGGTAACAGATACGGTATCATATTAGCAATGTGAGAATCTATGGCGCATTTGTATTTTTTATCTTCATTACCTGCCAGTGTGGTGATAATGTTCGATTAGCTAATAAATAGTGCAAAGGCACGTTTTGTAATCGATTACTCTTAATGCATTTGCTTGTCGTAAAAATAGAGCCAAACAATCACTAGAAAAATATTCTTAAGTCTGTTTACAACTACGTCTACGGTACCGATACTAAAACTTTTTGGGTAGCACAAAGAGATTCTTTTATGTCTTTCTTCGAAATCTATACAGCAAAACATAGCCTACATCCACATAATATAATAGTTTCGTTACACAGTAAGAATTCTTGGAATGGTTCCAGTAGTTTTCTAGATAACTTCATAAAGACTCACTCAGAAAGTTGTGGAGCGAACATTCTGACCATATTTTGGCCTAAGCGTAAATCACGAGACGAACTATAGACCCAACGAACATGCCAAAACTTTCCTTTTGATGATAAAAATACACATAAAATGATATTACATAATTTACTGATAACATTGTAGTTTTAGATAAGGCGCTGATATTTGTAATACTTGAAGCCTAACGTTAATTTACACGCTAATTTTAGATTTTTTGCAAAAAACATACAAATACTGGGATCAATAGCGTCGGTATGACGCATTGCTGCTTTTTTGTTGACATATTTGTGTTTATTTAAAGCTTATTTTTGTGTAACTGAACATAATATTATGGCGAAAGCTGATTAAGATAGCCAATACTCACAATATTGCATGTAGAGAGATCGAAAATGATGGAAAAGTATGAAACCTTAACTGAAGTACTGTACTTCGAAGTATACTATGAAGGGGTACACAGATCAGAAGAGTGGTTTTATGACTAGTTAGATGGAAATCTGGAGCTGTTTATTAGGCTTTATAATGCGCTGTCGAAATCATACTGTTTCCCAGCAATGACGAGTCAACATCAGTATCTCATACTATTGATATGAGTGTTGTAGGCAGCAATAAGTAATAACAATGTAATCAGCCAAACATGTAAGACTGCGTGGTCTCTCCCTAATCTTCTGATCTCCTTGATTGTTTTATTTGCACAACATGTAGGTACACGACACTACCGAATGATCGCGTTCGCGAGTACGACTGTACGAAAATACAAATATTAGGAATCTCTGATTACAATTTTTCAAGTTTAAGTAAAAATAGTAACTGTTCTCTTACGATAAAATGCTAAAGATGATGCATACGGGAATTTTTATTTCATGCGCGCTCCAAGTGATTAATTTTATCGTTTCTTGGTCAGTTCCCATCTGTCATATGATTTGTATTGATAGTATTATTTTATTTTTAGGTCGCAAGAGTATTATTGAGACAAGATAACAAATCAATATCCGACAATTTGATTTCGATCAATCTTATTTATCTAAAAATACCTATAGAAGAAAGGGGTGTGCCCTTTTATTAAATCGAGGTTACCAGCGCATAAAAATAGCTGTGACATTTCGTCCCAAAACGAGAATTAGATTTAACCTTAAGATGTTGTGATGATAACATGCATTTTGGAGTAAACAATGTTTTGAAAACATCGTCTAGTCGTTCGGTAAACAACATTAATGTTGATTGAGAGCACTTGACATTATGCGATAGTTGTTATTTATGGTGCATAATCAAACAATTGATCTCTTATCGATCGCCATGCAATTGACACCGACAACAACGAATGATGAATAAGGTCGACGATCTAAAAAACAATTTTTAGCTATTTTGACGAAGGACCTCTCGATTCTGGCTAGGACAAAGTACCTCGCTAAATATCGGGATATGTTTTGGACAAACTTTTTTGTACTGTGTTTGCTTCCAGTGTATATTTTTAAGAGTTTTTTTTTTAAGGAAGTGTTGCCTAACAAAAAAAAGGTAATTTATTTATTCTTAAGGTTTGCTACTTTGAAAAAAATATATTTAATTTCTTTTATGTACCTACTACTATGAATAATTGAATACACAGGATTGTTTCTCTTTTTTCCTTCTGACTATAAATAAATTATCTATTGTGTTACAGGTGCCTATTATAATGAAACAAAAAAATAACTGGGCTTATAATTATTTAAATTAAGTTATTGTCTTTGTTCATCTGCATTTATAAACACCATACCCACTTATTAGCCATCATTCATAATTATCATAAAAGAAGATGCAATTTTAATTACGCATTTGACATTGATTAATCATAATTAATATACATTTTAATGTCTAAGCTAGTTAAGCCATGTCAAAGGCCTTTGGGTGGCCTGAACAGCTTTGACACTTGCTCGACCACTAACCATAGGATAAGAACAAGATTTCTATACTACAAAAAATTTAGATATTTATAAAAATCAAATAATATACCTAACCAAACTACTGAGTTAAAAATTCAAACATTATTTAATCTCAAAATTTTTGGATCATTTAAATATTATTATATAAAAATACAGTTATATAAACATACCTGATGTTTAGGAATCTTAGAGCAGACTTTCCTAGCATTGGCTGTGTTGTCTGAAGGTGGTGGCTGTGACGGAGGTGAGACACCCACACCCTTTGATGATTGAAGACGAGTTTTCACAACCTCTAGTGGACATGTTACTACTGCACCTGCTGTGCCGGCCACTCTGTATAACAAATTTTGGTTTTTAGTATCACTAGCCAGGAGCCACAAATAAAACATTTTTTTGTATTGAAAGAAAGGAATATTTATATTTAAAGATTTTTTCTTTTTAATAGATATTGTTCTTTCTTATTTATGGTATTGAATAAAGATTTATTTTAATCCTTGTATCTCATCCATCTATCCTAAATAATTAGTGATATTATAATGAAGTGTAACATAGTTTTTGTAACAGCACTAATTTATGACTATAAAAAGAAAATGTTTGTGAGAGTTATATTGTGACTTGGCTCCAAAGTTAAGAAGAAAATATGAATATCTTGTCAAGAAACAAATATAATAATATGTACTAGGTACTGAAAATTTGTCCCAGCTAGTAGTTTATTATAAATTAAAGCTTGCTTTTAAATACTAAATAAAGTTTTTATTTGTCATATAATCTAGTTTCTGAGAAAGCAGAAGAAAATTTATTGTTTTCATTATTATCAACATAAGAAACACTTCAATTTCTGTACCTATAGTGTTGTGAGTATTTACAACTTGTGTTAAACTGTTTTAAATATAGAAAATAACTCTATTATCATCTTTATTCACAATCTGGATTACCTACTGATTGTGCGGTACAGATGGACCTTGATTGAAACTATAAATATCTAGATTACATATTTTTTAGGAGATAAAATTATTATTTCTGTCCTTGAAAATGTGAACTGATCAAATTAGTAACAAAAGTACAAATGCTGGAACCCAGGAAATGCTTGTGAAAACTTAGTAAAGTTATTGTTTTTGAAAGTCCTTGGAAAGTTGGTTAATGGTCATATTGATGATAAACTTGATTATCAACATTTATATGATCAAATTTCTTCAAAAAGATGTACGTTTATAAGCATGCCACGCGTAGGCACAGTGAAACCGCTGGCGTAAACATCGTCTTGGCCACATGTGCCAATACTCCTGTAGCCATCGAGAATTTGATAAAGATATAATATATGTCACGATAACAATTTAACAAGTGCTTTTATCAAGAACCCCCACGGCTCACAATACATACCCTCCGGCAACCAAATGTATCGCTGTATCCCTCTGAGACATTTTAGCGCCACTGGAATAATTACATGACTGCAAATTGCGACTGTCTATAAATAAACAAATGCACCGCTTATTATAGCTATGTCCACACTATACTGAAAACACTCGGACAGTAACGATTTATTTATCTACACAACTGATTATATAAGTTTTGTTTTGATTTTGATGTAAAATATCGCTGCTATTCATGTAATCACAATTTTTAAATCGGCGAAAACTTCACCACACTACACTGTCGTACGTTCGTCGTCTCGTAACAATATGCACACGAAGATATCGAGACTCACGTGCACACAAATTTTACTACGCACACTAATGAAAAGGCCGACGACTACGTGACGTCTCGTCTGTCGGCATCGGCAACTCCGCAAGTACTTGGCCGGTATTGGCTGTTAGAAGGCCGGCTTGTTTATCGTTGCTGATTGCCGAACCGTGGTGTTTGAAAGAGATGGAAATAGAAAGTAAGCTACGGAATAAAAAAATATACAAAGAAAAAGAAATATTCAATGAGTAAGAATAATATCGGAATTGATAATTTTTATTTTATACAGCAGTAAATATTTATTACTAAATTACTATTTAGTATTATTGTAGAAAATGAAATCCGTCATGGACCTTGAAGAGGCGGGAACACCGATTTAAAAAAATATTACAGTACCTATGGAATGTATGGATAAATAAATGTCAGATAACCTAACCAACGGATAAAATGACAGATAATGTACTAAGACTACTGTCAAAGTACCAACTGATACTAATATAATGACGACTGCTGATAAAATGATACTAATTTCAGAATGGTGAAACTTAATCCAACAAAATAATTTGAAATTATTTCTTTTGTAAAGCATTTTATCTGCTGTACCCCTAAATATGTAATATGTAATAAGATATAAATATAAGATAAAATCTACTTAAAACGGTTAACAACGCGTGGATAAACTAATAGTATTTACTTAGGATTTGTTATATCATTTACTAAAAAAAATAAATGACTAAATCTAATCTAGATATCTGGCCCACGTCTATATTTCAAGATTTATAAGTGTAAATTTTTAAAAATATTTTCTAAGGGTTATACTAAACTTTACTTATCATACACAAAATTATTCGGACACAAAAATCGATAAAAACGAGAATACGAGTGCGAGAATAGACGTCAAAACCACGTTCCAGATTGCACATTTGCAATGTTGTCTATAGTTGTTTTGAACGAAACAAATATATACGAATGCTTGAAGTGTGAGTAAGACATCCCAAGATTTATGGCAAATCTTAAGAAAATTAATTTACTTGTATGTGATTGTGACATCTGTCAACTGTACTAGAAGTGCAATCGTTGCATAATTATTTGATAAAAATCTACGGGCAGTCAGCCGGCATTTATATTCCAGTAAATTGTATTTGTGCAATAAATTTGTTTGCAAAATGTTTGCTACGCGCAGATTTGGTACGATGGTGTAAGTATAAATAAATCTAATTGAAATTTCTCCACAATAATACCCCCGTTCTCACGTGATTTTAATATTTCGTTGACGATTATTACTCAATTAAGATCAATAAAGAGGCATCTGTAATCTAAGTCTTATAACATTACGCTTTTACACGAAAAGCACGAGTTTTGTTTACGTAATTTATTGAACTTTGAAGTCGCCGGTAGCATGACTGCCATTTAAAAAAATATGTAAATTTATTGCAGTGTCGGCGCTGCCCGTCAGAAGCACACCCTGCCGGACCTGCCTTACGAGTACAGCGCTCTGGAGCCGGTGATCAGCCGCGAGATCATGAGCCTGCACCACAGCAAGCATCATGCCACTTATGTTAACAACTTAAATGTGGCTGAGGAGAAACTGAAGCAAGCACAGGCTCAAGGTAGTTAAGTTATAGGTATTTTACATTAATTCAACACCTAGGTGATAAAATAATGAGGGAAATTAGTGAAAAAGAACTACAATAAGAGCTGTTGTTTGTCAAGGGGAAATTTTTGTTTTGGAAAATCAGCAGTAGGTACTCTACCGTGGGAAGGTATTTGATAAATTGAAGTGTAAAATATTCTACTAAGATTCTCATTATGTAAAAGACCATTTTTGAGGAGTCATTTTATTTTTGACAACTCAGAATTTTTTATTCATTATCTGTCAAAAATTACAAATTATTCCACCAATTAACTTATCTAATTAAGGAACAGTCCACTCTTAGTACATATTAAAGCTAACAATTACAAACTCAGAATAACAGCAACTTCCCAGATTTGTAGATCTTAAGTTCACTACTTCATAATTTACATATTGTGTTTCTCACCCAAACTAAGTATTTCCACACACTTTAGCTCTTTTATAACAGCATATATATTTTATAATTACATTGGCAGCAGCAGACACGAACATAATACTAAGTTTGCTGAGTACAATTAAGTTCAATGGTGGTGGTCATATCAACCATGCTATCTTCTGGAGAAACCTGAGTCCAAACAAATCAGAAGCCTCCTGTGAATTCCAATGTGCTGTTGAAAAGTAAAATCCTTATTTTGTATAACTTTGTTCAAGTACTGGCCAGTGGTGTGCCTTTTTTAAAAAAGAAAATCTTTATGACATAGTAAGTCTGGTTTCCCTGGCTGGTAAGAAACTTTACCGGCTAAATATTGAAATAGAATTATAATGAAAGTACAAAATTAAATCTTACTTAAATTAGGTATGACAAATTTAAAGAAAAAGAGTCTATATAGGTTTGTCCTTCAGGCACACCACTGTTACTTAATTTTGTTGAAGAAAAAATAAAATAAATAATCATTAAGCAGGTATTTTGAGTAATCTATATAATTTGCAAGTCATTAAATACTTGTGTTCACAGTATATTGGACTTAAACATTCTGTATTTACAGTTCAAAATTCCACATTTAGTCTAGATTGCAATATTATTGTGTTTGTTATGTAATCTTATCATGGAAGTAATATTATATCTATGACATCTTGTATTATATTCTCACTGCTTATAGTAGCATCTGATTTTACATTATTTTGGTCTAGTTAGGAGTCAGTATTAAGGCATTTTAAAAATGATCAATGCCTTATGTCCCCCCTCATTCTGGAAGTAGACCTTTGCTAAGTAGTGGGAAACATGTTTATAAAATAAACAATTGTATAATGTTCTTTATTCAGCTCAGCTGTTATTTTGATTCATCAACTAGGATTTATTCCTGCTATCTGTCTAAAACAACCATTCCTAAGTATGTTTTGAAGTATAAACTCTGCAGTTGTAAGGTATAAAGTTATCAACTATCTCCATAAAGATAATTGCACTGATTACCTATTAATAAATTAATTGCAGTGGTAGCTTATCAATATGTGTATATGCTTTATATGTACACATTTATGGAGTTAAGATAACAACAATAACATGCAAGTATTATACTTGCTTATTAATTTCTTTATTTACTCTGTATTGTAGAAGATTTACTATGTATATCTTCTGACTATCAGTGGTCCTGTGTCTAGATATTTTGAATTATTGATATTAAAATGATGTTGCTTTTGTAATAACAGATTATAGGCTTAAAGTTTTCCACTTTCAAGAAAATTATAGCTGCAATATAATATTGCGTCGTAGGTAAGCCCTTCCAAAAACTAAAACTGGTGATAGTGTAAAGGATTTTGAAAACAATGCATTTAAGAACGCAACGAAAAACGCAAGCAGTTTTTCGTAGTAGAAAGATAGACACGGATAAGTTTTTCATTAAAAGAAATGCTATGCTGCAGAAAAAAAAAATCTCGGCTTTCGTTTTCGTGTCCTTTATTATTGTTTTTATGTATTATGTTTTTGTCTCACTGTGTGTTGACATTTGTCTTCAGGTGACGTCAGTACGATCATCAACCTGGCGCCGGCCCTCAAGTTTAACGGCGGTGGTCACATCAACCACGCCATTTTCTGGCAGAATCTCTCGCCCAACGGTGGCAAACCTTCAGACGCGCTCACCAAAGCCATTGAGACGTAATACGAATTGTCAATTTGCTTGCATGTGAAAGCTTTTATGCCTTTTCCCTAGTTTTGTTGCATGCCTTTTTTGTTTTAGGGTGTTGGGCTATTTGTCGATTGTTATTATTGCTTTTTGTTAAGATATTTTTCGATATTATTTTAATTTCCATGTGGCATGTTATAGCCCAAATGATAATTTTATTTCGTTATCTAAATAGTTATAGGTGGCGCCACCTCGTGTTCTAATACAGTCCATTTGCCGTGTCTAAATTACCCCTAACGTGCCGACACCACTCCTTACTTGTCGATAATCTGTTACATGAATGTTTGCTAGACATATTTCTGAATACACTCAACATGTATTGTGTACATGCTAGTAAAGAATTATCATATTCTGTGTTAGTAATAATCGTCATGTAAGTTCTGATTAGTATATTGCCACTTCATTCTATTTAGAAACTGCGTGTGAGTGAAAAATACAAAATACTAGTACTATCAGAGCTTGCACGAGGTTTATTCGTAAGACATACTCAACAGTACAATTTCACTGTCACTATGTTAAATTCGTGAGATTTTGTCCGTAATTTTAATATACTCCCTCTTATCATCACTATGTTTTTATACTCGAATATTTTGATTATACTAATTATGCATTGTTTACTTATTGGCAATGGAAATTAACGATTTACGTCAATGAGATAACCTGTAGGCGAAGAAACCAGTTAGTAGCATTAACCTGTAACATTTTGATAACTTTTTGGGGCTATCTGGAGTTGTATGCTATGATCAAGTCGTGATTGAATTATCGACAGTCTGTCATGAGTTTGATGCTGATTTTTGAACTATTTTTAGCAGATTCATGTGATTTTTATCATCTGTGATTTAGCATTTTAGTCATCCATTATGTTGGTGCACTAGATTGAACTCATTTATTTTCTAGCATACCTTATCATTTTTTGTTTGTATTATTTCAATGCCCGGTTTAAATATTTGATATATCTGAATTTGGATTTACACTACACTAACGCCATCTGCATCGAACATGCTATAATCAATTCTAAAAGTCTATTCTCAATTACAGAGACTTTGGTTCATGGGAGAACATGAAGAACCAGCTTGCGGCCGCGTCCGTCGGCGTGCAGGGCTCCGGCTGGGGCTGGCTCGGATACAACAAACAGATGAAGAAGCTGCAGATTGCCACATGCCAGAATCAGGATCCTCTGCAAGCTACAACCGGTAATAAGACCTTAGTTTCTGGAGTAGGGATTACACGATAGTAGTACTTGCTTAATTTAATTTATGACAAGCCTTCTTGTCTTTACCACTTTTTGAGTTCTCTACCAAAACAAGCGAAAAAAAAACGTAAACCAGAAACAATTATTGGCTTAAAAATACCCATCTTTTATTTAATATTGGTACCAAAGCAAAATATTGTTTAAACTGTTAAATAATAGAACTGTCCATAACCAGAAAGTATAAAAAAACTGTTTTTTCTTTTCAGGTCTCGTGCCACTGTTCGGCATTGACGTCTGGGAACACGCCTACTACCTCCAGTACAAAAACGTGCGCGCCGATTACGTGAAAGCCATCTTCGATGTTGCCAACTGGAAGGACGTCTCGGCTCGATATGAGCAGGCCCAGGCCTAAACGCAATAGAAACAATCCCAAAACATCTTGCTTTTTGGTTAAAACCATTTAGATGTAAAAGCTTTAAGTTATGTTACTCACATGGTGAATCCCGTATGTGCATTAGATTTATGTGATGCTAAAATAAGTTTTAAAAATTTACACTTCGATTTTGTGTTTTATTCACTTACCTAAAATGCTCCTGGTTTCTATAGACAATTATGTACATTATCTGAATGATAGTGAATAAAGTATGAACAAGCAGATAGACAAAAAATAGTTTTTTTTAAGTGATCAAAAATTATTGAAACCGTAGAATATGCTTGCATTTAAATCTTCCGATACAACAGCTTCGGTTTGGATTTCAACATCATTATTTTAAGATGAGCATCGATTAATAGTAATTTCCACCGATTTTATTAGTTATACTTCTAAGAATCTTTCAGTTTCTAGTCTTCATTTTCGGGATAGGCTATTTGAAAGTAGCTATATACATGCTGGTTAAATAACAAATAATCAATAAAATCTACATGAAAGAAGGCACTGCCCGAGTCTAGTTACGATAGTTTACACTATAATAACTGTTCTACACGAAATCAAAAGGGTGTGAACAATTTTAATACTTTTTATTAAAATGGTTCTCTGACCAAGAATAAATGGTTTAAAATAAAATGATATAATATTATGCTATAGTAAATTAAAGATTACTACGTGTAATGGGACACGGGTGAAAGAACCGTACTTTCGTATAACGGGACGTAAATGTCAAAGTGCTGTCAAATCAGATGATTGTCACTGTGCTTTGTTAAAACTTAGTAGTGATAAAATAAATAAATAAAAATACTTTCCTGAATTATCAGCAGTTATTGATTCGACTCACGTGTACTTGAAGACCTTCTCTGTCATCTTGTGAAGAGGTAAGTTAGATAAACGTTCTTAAACGCGTAAATTTTACGAAATAAATAGACGTGTAAGCTTGTGGCAGTGTTATTGATTTTTCAGGCTGTAGACGTTACCTACTTAGTTGATGTCTTGAGGCTCTAACTGTATTGAGGAGGTGTTCAGTTTATTATTTCTATGTGTACGCACTTTACAACAGCGCGACAGGTACGCTTTTAATATGTAGTTTAGTTTTTATATTACGGAATTTTGTCCGAAGGTCGCAATTTCAGTGTTTTGAAATCGACGAGCAGTTATGCTTAATGCATATCTAGGTTTTACAATTATTCGCAGCATCTAAGCGTGCACTCAACGTACTCTCTCTCAGTTTAAATTGATTTATTAAATGGTTTAGTTGTAATAACATTTTAAATATAATTTCTGCTTAGAATAAAATTCTTGTTTTAAATTTACATTTATTAGATCTCATGTATATTGAAATTATTTCTTAAAATATACAAAATTATCTGTGTCACTAATAATTTTATATTAAACAATTAGAAATTAATCAACATTAAATTTAAATTCAAATTAAGGAATTCAATAAATATTAAATTATTTTCAATAAAACATGAAATTATTTTTTTTACTTACATAGATTGCAGTGGTAATAAGCTGTGAAAGCTAAAATACTAACAAAGCTAAAAATTATAAATTATATTTGTAGGACATATTTCTTTAAAATTTATTACTAACTCAATTCAGCAATTATTATTTTTCTAGAATACGTATTCAGGCACTGCAAGTATTTGAAAAAGACAAGTGTGCCTAATGAATGAGTCATTGCATTTTATTCTGAAAACCAACATAGCTAAAGTATATAAGACTGATAACAAGCAGAAGAAAACAAAACAAGCAATCTATACCTACCACAATACTGTTAGTATTAACCCTATTATATGAATATTAAATATCTTAACTGTTTAGCCAATTACAATAAAATTAAGCATAAAAATATTTGATAACTTAGAATCAAGCACAAACTAAGATTTTCAAAAATGAACCCTTTAGGGTAGAAATAGATGATGAACATTTGTTTATCAGTAGTCCCAAAAAGCACACTCAGTTTTCATAATGTATCATTTTAGTATTAACCTCTATTAAAACAATATAATTATTAAACAAAGATAAGTAGTGATAGCCAAGTGGTTGATGGTTTGAACTCGAGACAATAAACAAATTCTTGAAGTTATCTGTTCCAACCCGCAACATGGTTAGCGTTATAGACTCAAGGCCTAATCCCTCTTTTGTTTGGCAGTAGCAGTGGGACAGTAACATACCACAAACAGGTTTAAAAAAAGAAAGAGCATAGCAAAAAATAATTGAATTACATAAATGCTCATTACCACATTGCTGCATTACTACAAACTATTTCAATGTCACAGTATGTTTGTAACACTTGTCAACATCTGGTCATGTGTCATTGACTCAGAATGGATTTAATTGAACAAGTACTTCTCACGGTGAATCATACTGACACATCCTGTATACAAATATGTGTGTGAGAATTTTATGAGTGTGGAAATGTCTTGTAATTGATTTCTTTATTGTTTTTTTTATACTTGGTGTTTTAATACATGTTATTTAGTTACATGTAATACTAGCTGACCCGCGCAACTTCGCTTGCGTCACATAAGGGAATCATAATTTTCCCCGTTTTTGTAACATTTTTCACTGGTACTCTGCTCCTATTGGTCGTAGCGTGATGATATATAGCCTATAGCCTTCCTCGATGAATGGGCTATCTAACACTGAAAGAATTTTTCAAATCGGACCAGTAGTTCCCGAGATTAGCGCGTTCAAACAAACAAACAAACAAACAAACAAACTCTTCAGCTTTATAATATTAGTATAGATGAAAGACTTAATTCTGACACCTAATTATACTTTAAAAGTAAGAAATCAGATGGTACCTACTTAATGCAGTGAGAATATAATACAAGATAGTATAGATAATATTAGTATAGATTTTATCATCTAGGTATTCTGTTCTGTTAAAAATGTCCTATAAAAATGTACTTATAACAGATTATTTTTACTAATAAGGCTGTTCTCAGTGCTTTTTAATGCCTTATTTTCTAATATTTTTTTAAACAGCAGTTCTATGTCGTCAAATAAACTACACAAGTGTAATAGGAATGTTCAATAAAAAAAAATACCCTTTGACTACATAGGTACCTTCTTGATAACATTTTGACCCTTCTGTTACTAAAAACACAAACTAGCAACTAAATATAATTTTCAAACTTTCGCGTGGCATGTTTATTTTATTATTGGAATACGGGAATTAAGGTGAACACGCATTTCACCTTAGAATGCCTGACGTTTCGGCGTAAGACGCAATCGCCGATGTCGCAGGCTGAATGACTAAAATATCTTAGTTCAGGTTTGATTCCGTGTTATCAAATATTTTATGCTAGTTTAAATAAAATCGGTTCAGCGGCGTGACTCTTAATATTACCTAAGGCATAGGCATTTAAGTTAAAATGCGTATTCGCGTTTATTCCCGTATTTTAATAAATAGCGTGTAATAGCCAACAAAAAACATGTAAATTGCAGAATTGGTTAAAGATATACATAAGTGGTACAATGTCCTGGCTGAATATGTAATGAGGCATGAATAATTACATGACAGGAAGAGAGGGGCAGTTATTGCAAGAAATGTGCTACAAATAGAGATAGGTCATGTTTTGTCATAGGGTGACCATCTTTTTTATTGATTTTTAGTTTTTAAAGGATACTAGCTGACCCGCGCAACTGCACTTACGTCACATAAGAGAGAATGGGTCATAATTTTCCCCGTTTTTGTAACATTTTTCACTGATACTCTGCTCCTATTAGTCGTATCGTGATGATATATAGCCTATAGCCTTCCTCGAAAAATGGGCTATCTAACACTGAAAGAATTTTTCAAATCGGATCAGTAGTTCCTGAGATTAGCGCGTTCAAACAAACAAACAAACAAACAAACAAACTCTTCAGCTTTATAATATTAGTATAGATAATAATACTTGCTGTTACAAGAAATTAGCAGGTTTTTGTTAGTAAATGTATTTATAGAATTTTACCATCATACTGTGTCTATAAATGAAAAGTAAGATTACCTATTAAATTGACCAAGTCCTCACTCGCGATTTCGTAAATGAAAATGCGACTTCGATATAAAGGATTAATTTCCACATAGCTATGAATGTATTTTTGAAATACACGCTTCCGAAATTCCGATTTTCGTAAATACAAGTACACAATTTGTACAATTCAAAATTGTCGGTTCGGCCTTAAATGCATGTTATGGCAGCTGTTTTGATGTTGATAAACAGGACTCCCCGAGAAACAGAACTGATGTACGAACAGTCAATTACATAATTAATTCAGAGCCAAAATATAACTTAAAACGTGGTATCTATGAAAGCATAACATTATGGTGCGCCTACCGCAGTGATGGTTTATCGGGTCCGGCGCCGCACGCGATCCGGCCGACGGTGAATGCACTCTATTGCAGAGGGTTATCCATAATTGAGGCACAAGGCTTTTTGTCTCATACGCCTTTGTGTAATCCTTGGTTATATTGTGCACTAGGATTATAATAAGTTACGAATTCGTAATCCTACTTCCTAGTAATACTATAAATGCGAAAGTTTGTGAGTTATGTATGGATGTTTGTTTTTGTGTTTGTCTTTCACGCAATATCGAATCGGTTACGATGAAATTTGGTACAGTTGCCGCCGGCGCCAAATAACTTGAACAATTTCGCTATATCATAGGGAACGATTTCTAGGTCCGCTTTGAAAGAATAGCAGAGCGCGACGGCTAGGGCTATAGCGCTTCGATCGCTTGTTTGGTAGAACAGTCAACCGAGAGTCCTCTGCACTGGGTCTACGTTTAGTTTGCTTTCTAAAATAACTTCTTGTGTTCAAGTTGTTTGGCGTCACCTATATGTAGGTAGCTGAAGACCCAGAATAACACATAGGTTACTTTTTATCCCGGAGTTCCCGAGGGGTCGTGATTTACACGGGACGAAGTCGTGGGCGGCCTCTAGTGGAAAATATTATTGATTTTAATTGCAAGCTTGTATTAACGATTTCTTCATAGGTTTAGATATTAAACTATCGCAACTTGTACACGTCATATTATAATGTTTTGAGGTTTCCCTTGTTCCGATGTTTGCCTGTAAAATCTTGTAAGTTAAATATGATACAAGTCCTGATAAATGACAATTCGTTTTAACTAAAGTTTTCAGTCGATGAAAAAGTAACAAGAGATGCAGTCTTGAATTAGTCTACACAGTTCCTCTACTATTTTGCTTGAATTTAGGACTAACCCATTCGTTGATACTTACTATAGTTAGTATGAATAATTGTATACTGTAAATTAAATTGATTAATTTTGCGGTCAAACTTATTCAACCTGCTTTCATCATAGGTATTGTAATGGTAGGTTGTATAATTTGGTTCAATGAAGCTAATTAGTTAACATAAACGATTAACGTCAAATCATTCATAAATGGCTAAATGGTGATAATTTAATTAAATTATAATATTTTTCCTTTGTTTATTATTGTGCATTATTAAAGTTACCTACATTAGAATATTTATTATTATCCTTCCTGTTTGAGTAACAGGCTATTTTTAGGAAAAATATTAATTTATTGATGGCAACACTGGGGAATCCTTTTGCTGGCTATTGACGTCATTAACGTAAAAGGCAGTTGGACTTTAACCTACTATGTGTGTTATATCATTGTTTGTAACAGTTCAGTTCCAAATATTAATGGTCAAGTGCGAGACGGACTCGTGCACGACGGTTTTGTACCATTATCTATAAAATACATATAGCGACATGTAAGGGCAATATATTACGGCAACGCGACGGTGAAAATTCCAACAGTCCAGCTATCGGTTCAGTTTTAGTACCTATCTAGATCTCGTTTTTAGTCTTTGGGTACGGATGTCTAAAAATGTTAGAAATATTGTAACGCGGTGTTAATAAGTTCCGGGGATATTTTCCTTTGTCTATTCTTTTAAGGAAAACCGACAAGACGATAAGTTTTTATCATATAATATGAATAAATACGTTGGTTGTATTCAATAATATTTATTATTACAACTTAATAATTTATTTTGTGGTTATGAAACGTTATAACCATCGGGTTTCTCTGGCCACTGGTTGCCATGTTGTTGTGGCTTTATGTTTTCAAGTGCTGCCATCGAAAGTCCATTTTTGATTTTGTTACCAAAATACTGTGTATATAGATCTATTATATTTTCATTACTAAAACATTCGAGCCGTCATCCTCCTCGAGTCCTGTTTCTCATTACTGAGGGTTATCAGTTTCTGCTCTCGGTATCGTGCGCAGAATCGTAAAAATTGTCGGATTCGAAAGTGCTATGGACTGCAGCCACACGGTCTCTCAACTTCGAAGTTTCCCTGCACTATCAGTTTCTAACGATCGTCTTCCTTCTTTGCGATGTGGTCGAAATATTCAAGAATCACCTATCCCCTGGAAACAAATGGTGGAGTCTGGTCTTTATACCTAGTTGTTTTGAAATCGATACATTCATCTTTTACGCTGTTCAGCCATTACAGCAGTCTAGCAGTTCTAGCAGCAGTTTTTTCAAAAATCAATTGGAATCTCACTAATTCATTAGAGAAAGCTGATAAAGGGATTAAAGTCTGTTCATTCTACTATAATTATAAATCATCAATATCGTTATATTTTCAAGATCTTTGATCCCAAGAATATGAGTACTTCCAGAGATTATTTGTGTAAAGGTTAATGAACCAACCGTCTATGATCAAGCTAGAAATAACTTCGGAAATTATATTTCGTCTATCGGCAGCCATTTTGTTGGTTGATTGACGTTTTAATTTTAGCTACTCTCCAAAATGGCCTTTTCTTTTATTTAGTTATTTTCGAGATGAAAAGTGTTCTTTTAGTAGTTTTTTATTAGATAGTAATATATAAAGCTAAGACAACTAGATGCGTGAATAGTATTTAAGAAATACGTATTGAAATAAAGTTATTAGAAAACTATTCATAAATAAACTTTAAGTATATTGGTACAATTATATTGCGTGTTTAATATTCTAACAAGCTTTTCAATTGTTAAGTTTCATAGCGATATTAATACTTAGGGGGCCGTTTCCACCAAATATTTGAACACAAATGACACAAGTTTTCACATTATGCGTTAGAAAATAACTTTAGCCGATAAAACGGCTTAGACACTCACGCATTAAGCCGATCAGAACTTCGGCTTGTATTTAATTTGTGTTTATTTTACAAGTTTTAGCTGTATTCTGTAACTAGGCTTGAATTACAAGACTGTAAAATAGAAGGAAAAGCCTTGTTTTGATTGTTATCAAGAATGTAAATTATAAACTAGGTTAACTTACTTATTGTTAGATTTCATAGACTGTTTAGTAGAGCATACGTCTTCTTCATAAGGCTTAAGAAGTAAATTAAATCTGTCGCCAAAAAAATGAACAAAATGGGTGAAAGGAAATTGATCATAGACCGGTAGACCCAGTGCACAGGACTCTTTGGTGACTGTTTATTCAATCGAGCGATCGAAGCGCAATAACTTCGTAACTGCACTAGGATTAGAGCGACGAAGTCCCTTTGATAGGATCAGTCACATTAAGTGGTCTACCCAATCGTAACCTGAAAACGTTTTAGAAACAATTTTCCATGCTTTTTAACTATGCTTATGTATGAAAAGTTACAATTCAAAACAAGTGCGGCCTGTAGATTTTAGCAGTAAATTATTTCATTTATCTTTGTCTTTAGTCTTATGAAGAGTCAAATAAACATACAAATGGAAGCGAACCTACGTAATTCCACCGGCTACATAAAAATAGTATCGAATGGCACGTGTACGGCCGTTTGCGTAATCTAACGTTATTTATTAAGACTCTGATTATTCCCTACAGTATTCTCTACCGTTTATAGATTGTAGGTGTAATCATTCTTCTTGCGTTGTTGATTGCTTTGACTGCAGGAACACTTATATCACGTTTATAGTATGTTTATATACGTCAGTTATAACCGAAAGTGTAGGTAGAGAGATATGAGATACACTTATGTTTCGGCACTTGCAATGTTAACTTCATGCAATAGGGGCCAAGCCTATTGTCATATATCGGGCACGTTACTAAAATCCTGGCTAGAAAATATTTTTCTTATATTGCTTCCGAAAAGTGACTAAAACGCGGATCGCCGTTGCTAAAAGTAGCTAGTGTGCGGTTTCCCATATAAATTAAAAAACACCAATAGTACGACGCCTAACCTCAAATCGGGGTCAGATACCCAACGCGCCACAAAGGCAGTCAGATATCCTTCTATTAAATAAATCAGGTCCTAATTAATGCTTTCGAACAACTGTACGATTGTTGTACTCTTTGACATAAAGATCTTCTCATCCATACTAATATTATAAATGCGAAAGTAACTCTGTCTGTCTGTCTGTCTGTCTGTCTGTCTGTCTGTCTGCTACTCCATCACGCCTAAACTACTGAACCAATTTACATGAAATTTGGTATGAAGATACTTTGATACCCGAGAAAGGACATAGGCTACTTTTCCCCCGGGAAAATTACGCATTTCCCGGGAAAATTCAAGTCGCGAACGAAGTCGCGAATAATCAACGGATATGCCTTAGCGCAAATTTTGAGAATATTTTTCGTGAAAAAAAAGTATATTTTATATCATCACGCTACGACCAATAGGAGCAGAGTAACAGTAAAAAGTGTTACAAACGTGGAAAATTCTGACCCATTCTCTCTTATGTGACGCAAGCGAAGTTGCGCGGGTCAGCTAGTATTCGATATAAAGCATTAACGCTGGCTATACACAATCAAGTATACAATAGCAGCATATGCCATTATTTACTTTACTTAACAGAAAAACATTCTAACAAGTTCTAAATAAATGTTCATCATAATACGTGTAGAACGTTCCGCTACACTCCAGGCTTCATTGTCAGTTGTTCAGTGGAAAATAAATGAGTTTCCTCTCACATCGTATTATGTGACGGTGTTCGCGTGACAATGCTTTCGCGGATAGTGTACGAATATTTTTACGGCCACATTAATTACTCGGTCTTGCTTTTATGACTGTCTGTGTTTTTCATGTCGTCTGGTGCTATAAAAGGTTTTATGGAATCAATGTCCGTTGTTATTATTTTTGTCCAATTTGGTGTATGGTGTTGATGAAACGCTTTAAAAGCTACTAAATAAAGCTAATTCAAATGTGTCCTGCTGATAGCTGCTTGATAGCTCTTTGGCACATTATTTTGCCAGTGATATGTCTTGTTTTAATCCAGGTGCTTTGCAATTATGTTAAACTGGCTTTGTTTGAGTTTTTAATTTAAAACCACTCATTAGCTTTCTGGTCTTAAATTCGGATACGCGATTCAAAACTGTCATGGCGTCATCATTTAATTTTGGTCTACGATACTAGATGGCGTTGTTCTACATTTCTGTAACCGTCTACACTATGTATTCGTATTGTATATGTAGTATGTAGGATGTATTGTGAAGAGATGTCGCATGCGATAGTATTTCGTGGTGCTATTGTTCTGAATAGAATAGGAAGAGAATAGGCTTTCGTCGGCTTGTTCTTTGTATCTCGCTGCTCGTCAGTGAATGGACTTTATTGGATAACATTGGACGTAAAACCTTATGTAAGAACGAAACTGTATGGTCTTCAAGCAGGATTGACTTAATTTTTAATAAATGATATTGGTTTTTAGTGGGTATGATCGTTTACATTGTACTAACGCGACAGATTTAAGACAGACCAAATCAAACTTTGACTAGTATGGGCTATCGAAGCCTGATGATCGGTGAAAATTAGACAGTTGAGTACAATTACAACACAATTGAATAAAATGGGCTTCTAAAATGGCGGCTTTCAGCTACCGTTGTATAAGGTTTTACACGAGTTCGAAGCTTGTTTTTTAGGTCAGAGATGTATAGATTTTCCGTCTTCTCCTTCTAGGAATTCGTTAATGCTTTTCTGTTGTATAGTTATGTTTTTATAAGATTTTGTAACTTTAGGCGAATAAATAATCGACAAAATGAAATGTAGGCGTAATTATAATTCAGCCTACTCTTTAACCAAATATGAATAAAATACTTTTGCGAAACAAATAAATTGTATTTCTCCGAACCTTTGTTTACCTTTTCATTTATTATCCAACACAATTCATAAAGGGAAAAGCCATCAAATGAACAATATTATTTTAATGGAAAATTCATATAAAACCTCTTTGGTATATCCTTTGTATTCGATATTAATTGAATCCCGTCAAGCGGGAGCGCAATAAAACATACAGCATTTTCTGTTTGTACGTAGTGCATAGGGTTGCCAGTTACTAAAAGCCAGACGGGTATCAATTTAGCTGGACATTTAGCCCTGAAAGTTTGACAGTTAATTCTGAAACGACGTCAGCTTTTAGATTTTTGAAATCAGTATCATTAGCTTCCCTGTAATAATACAGGACTGTGTACAAAGTTTAGTATAACTGCGCTAAAAGTAGCTTATGTGGTTTGTTACTTTATCATTTACATAAGGTTCAGTGCAACTGACGACTTTTACAGGGTTACTGGTTGAACCGACCTATTCGTCCGTGTAAAAGCGTTTACATCATTTCTGACAGATTTGTCTTGAAACACTTCATCCTAAACCTAACCATTTTATAATAACCGTATAATAATGAAAAGTGATGATAAAAATGCCAACTTCTGCAATATTTACTAAAGTACCCCTTGTGTGGTTTTGAGTTCAAACGTGGATTTGGTCCAGAAAAGAAGATTAAAAGCGGTAGTTGTCGGTCAACCCTAGCGTTGCATCGTAAAGTGTTTGAAAGAGTGCACCCGGTGTATAAACGAAGGCTCGCGTCTACACACTCCGTTCTACTTGAATTATTCCCTCTGCTGATGTACGAACTATAGCACGACAACTTTGTACAGAGTATAAGACTCTACAAAGTTGTCGGGCTTAGTACGGTAAGGTATGCTGGTAACATAGAGATACAACATTTTGAATTTATTACGTCATTCACACACAGTGACACACACGTCATTTCGCAACTAACGATTGCCAAGTTGCTTTACTACCTTTTTTTTTATACATATACATTTGAATATACTTTGAAATACGTCTAAACTCTAGATGAATGGTGCATTTCAAGGCTCTCTACAAAGTTGTTAGACTATAGAAACTGAAATATTTGGCACAGCTATATGTTACGATAAAACGAATTGGTGAACGTTTTCAAACGGCTTTCGAATGGTTCTTTGTACGTTCGATGCATTCAACGGTATTCGATCGTTAGAACACGTGTCCGAGTGGTTTATTTGAAATGTTTTGTAAGAGGTATTGCGTTTTTTGTGTTCAATATCCTTGTTATATTCAGAAAATGTTCGGTCCTGTATGGAAGCAGTTAGTTAAAAAGAAAAAAAGAGGAAGAGAAGAATTAATTGCTGTAACCCTACCAAATATGAAGTAATTATATTTGGCAGGGTTACAGCCATTAATTCTCAAAATAGACTATTATTTTAAATGAAATGTTTAAAATTTTATTTAATTCAACGTAAGGTGAAGTTTTGATTTCAATGTAAAAGCTAAAAGTTTTTGACCCATTGGAATTAAAGCCTGTACCTGTACCTCACGAAATTAAAAAGTAACTTACTGCTTTTTCCATCTAAAAAACTTAAGTAAAATTATAATACTACGTAATAAAACAAATTAACTTTACAAAGTTCAAATAAAATTTTAAATAAATAATAATGTTCAAAGTGAATTTATAATAAGATAAAGTAATCCATAATCTGGGTAATGTTTGTACAACGTTGAATATTTAGTAATCTGTAGCCGCCGGTCGACATCTTTGTTTCGTTTATAATCCTCTTGTTACGCTCAACGGTCGAATTTAATAAAAAAATAATGTTATCTTTGTATTAAATAATGTTCTTTAAGTTTTATTTAATTTATAGAAGCTTTTTTGTGGATAATGGTTTTTAAATCAGATTTATTTACAGAACATTGAATTAGCAAAAGGTGAACTTATAAACATAAATATTAACTCATTGCTGTCCTAGTGCTGGGCAGGTGTCTCCTCCCGGAATGTGGTTAGGCCTAGAGTTCTTCAAAGTGGCCAAGTCTTCTTCTTCGTGTCAATGGTTTTTTTTTTGTCGTACTTAATTACGTCCAGTTTCTACTTAGTAATAGATAAATACGTATATGTATATATATTAAAATAACTATATATGTTTTGCCCAAAAATTGGCTACGGCCACGGCATCACGGCTTGCATCCGATAACTCTTTGGCCAAGTGAGGACTAGGGAATATTCATACAATATATCATACATTATAGGTACAAAGATATGGCAAAAAAAAGAAATTCTTGCGTTGCTAAACTCACAGCTACAAATGTTCCTAACACCAATTAGAGCTGCAGCAATCTTATATCATTGTCTACCTTAAAGTAAATTGACTTGTATTAATCACGAAAGACCTGTTATACAAGCTTTAATAAATTAACTTGCAGACTACAGATACTTCATAACTTTCATATAAACTATCCAACACTATTCCTAATACATCAGAGTCCCGTTTACCATATAGATTGCATAATAAATAACCGTCAGCTTAAGCTATTTATATTGTCGGAAACGTCCGTCATTACGCGGTACGTTGGCACATATTACATTGTGCACTTGTCTGGGTAAGTAGGACAACGGCTTACACTGTTTAGGATATAGGGCTTATAGGCTATTTCACGATAAGCCTTAGAATTTGGATATTAATAAGCAAGTACTAAATACTCGATGGTTTTTGAGGTATTTGTATTCGTTTTTTAATCTTTTCTTTAATTGACGTATTCATTACAGCCGTTTCGTTTTTTTGGTTCTTAAAAGTACAGAAAAACGGAGTTGCCTCGAACACTAAATAATTATCAAAAATAGATTCAGGTTCACATACATTTCTTAAGTAAAAAAAATACTGGAGTACCCATGTTTATTCTAGTACCAGTGCCAAAATTTGTTAAAAAAACCTGTATGTATTTCCTTCCGTTTCCTTTCCGATACCGAATAACTAATTGATGGACAAGGCACAACCAAAATGACCGAGTTGAAGTTTGGTATAAAGATTTCTGAGAAAGTGTAGTGGAGAAATAAGATTTTCGGAAATTCCAACCCCCAAGAAATGAAATCAATGCGGGCAAAACCGCGGGCGGAAAGCTATTTTGTTATAAAAATCTAAGCTACTAATAAAATATATAGTACGTATAAGTAATCCTTACACATTAGTATTATTTATTCGACATCTATCAGTCGAGACGTGTATCCATTAATCATTGTAAAAGAGAGTGTACTTAGTGTCCTTTCATTATCTTCACCATTAGACACCATTGAGGAGGTGTCGCCCCGTCGTCGGCACTTGATGCAAATTTAATTACTCCGACGACGGCTTAATTGACTGTGTTCGCACAAACATCTTGTATACAAAATGTTATGAAATTTGGAGCAAAATACCTGACGTTACTTGTGAAACAGGTACGTTTAAACGCCTAGTAAGATCATTAGTGTGTTGACAATTTTGCTAGGTAACTAAGCGTTATTTTGATGAACATTCGCTAATACACTTCTGAATATTTAGAATGTTGTTAAGCAATTCTGGCGTTATGTGAAAGTGGGGGTTGCGTACAAACTGTTCTTGAAAGTTTTAGAAAGCATTTAGTCTGGCTAGCCTTAGTAGCCTTATCCACAATAACTTAGACATGATATTTTTTATAGTTAGAGCTAAAACAAAACACAATCAAGACCGTGTGTTTCTTGCCGTTTCTTCTCACGAGCAACAGCTTTTTCGAAACGTTCGTAGATCAAAAAAAATATGATGATTACAAATACTTGTAAAAAGATATTTGATTTGAGCGAGCACTCAATTACACAAGTCGACAAAAATTTTTTTTTTTTATGAGCCTGTGGTTTAGTGAATATTTTCTGATAATATATATCAAAAGGAAAACAGGTACAACATTAATAATAAATTAAGTTTGCTTTTGTACTATATATAACGAAACCTAAATATATGGGGTTATGGCAGATCTTTTGAAAAGCCGTTGCATTTATGATGCAAAACCAGGGGTGAGGGGGTTGGGGGTGTGAAGTGAGTGGTAGCAGAGTATCATGGCAGTATGCGCGTGCGCGTTCTTAAGGAATAACGTATTTTTTTGCGTCACGGGGTCTAAAAATGGCATCGAAAAAGTGTAAAAACGACGTGGACTCTTTTTGCTACATTTGTGATGAATTTATTAAAGTGAAAACCAAAAAAATTTGTTTATCATCAAATAAGGCATTTTGTGAAGCGTATGAAGCTTACTTTAACATGTCAGTACGAAATCAGGATAAAATATGGGCACCTCACTTCTTGTGTAATAACTGCAGAAACACTTTAGAAGGTAAGAAAATACTCCTTATATTTAATGAACATTTATATGCCTATATACATATTTTTTAAATATACATTACATGTGTACCTTGTTAATTAATGTTATTAATATTTTCTTCAGCCTGGTACTGAGGAGAGAAAAAAAAGATGAAGTTTGGAGTACCACGAATATGGAGAGAGCCTACTGACACATCAAGTTCCTATTTTCACACAAGAAAAACCAAAAGGATTCATTTCTAAAAAAAAAATTTATATCCTTCTTGTATTTTGTGTTTCTTTATGCCTTATTTCATCATTTAAATTAATAAAAATATATAAATCATAACTTTTTTACTCTTATATATTTATAATTGAATGTAAAAAAAGAGCTTTTCCATTAAAATTTAAAATTCGTTCTAAAAGCTACAAAAGCAAACTTTATTAGATAAAAATATTATTTCTATATTTAGTTAGGTATACGTAATCAAAATCAGAGGTACAGAACTCAGACTCAAAATTCGTGTTGACCAATGTTATATAACCTGAAATCTTCCTTCAAAGTTAGGTCTAACCTTACTTGCTTCTTTCAATTTAATCTGTAATGAAAAACAAAGTATTCTAGCTATTCTTTCCCCTGCCATTATTGTAAGTTATGGCTACAGTGAGTAGGATATTAAAGCTAAGCGGATTGCTGAGAGATTATGAGATTAATTAATTAGTTCCCGCCCTTTCAAGGTCTTGGATAGGAGCGGTCGGTGCGAAGGTGAATTTCAGCTAGAGTTCTGATATTTGCGCCTGTTCTAGTTTATTGCAAGGTTTTATGAACAAGCTGTGTTGTTGCCTTTTTTATACGACTTTTTTAGTTAGTACATATATTGTACCTTTTCCTACTATTAGCCTATGTCTAGGATAGATGTTTACCTGTAGAGAAAGTACTGTTCTTGTGTTGATATCGAGCAGCATTTTTCCTTATATCTTTAATCTTTCGCGTTGCCTATTTATTATAGCTATTAAATAAAAATACGGAAATTAACGCTAACACGCATTTTACCTTAGAATTCCTGACGTTCCGGCGCAGGTTGCACTCGCGAGTCATGCGTATTCGCTTTAATTCCCGTATTCTCATATTTTATTTCTTTGTAAGTAAAGTCTTTGAATTGAATGTTCTGTGAATTGAATACGAACTAATATTAAATATATTAGTTCGTATTCAATTAATTATTCAGACGTTACCAAAACCTGCACAAACCATCAAGAGTTTCAAGTACAAAATTTCTATATTCATTAAAAGGAACAAGTTACCAAAACTCCGTAAATGGGGTGCTTTCTTTACTTCACGAATAAAGCTGACGGGGAGCGTTTAGCGCTAATCAAATTATTTATATTCACGACGAACACCGTCTAGGCAGTCGGCGGTACGCTTGTAATGCCTCTAGACACGTGTTATCAAATTTCCATTACTTGTACCTCACCTAATATTCCACCTACGTCGTCTTCTCTTAAAAACTTTACCGGACGTGCGGTTCTCTTTTCGTATTTATTACTGAGTAGGACAATTTTCAATGTAATACAAACTCTATGTACTTCAAAATACGGTTGGTTTTTCTTTGGATCGTGAACCAAGAAGGTCTGAGGTGTCGTTTTGGGAGCTTACTCGGGTCGCGTTATTAGAGCCTTGTCCTTCTTTATTGGAATATACGAGGGGCTCCAAGTTCCCCCCTCTTTCCTCCCCTCCATTGAAGACAGCCGGCTGATAAGGCCGGCTCCTGACTGCCAGCATCTGGAATGCGCTTTTGAACATTTGAAATCGATTATCATTGGCCTTGGAATTATGAGTGGGAAGTAAAATTTTATGGTGTTGTGTTTGGTGACAATTTTGTAGGAATTGGGTTATTTTTCTTCCAAATATAAAGTATGATAAGTAAGTAATATTTCAGTGTACCTACTTTGGAGTGTTATGCGTTATTTAAAGAACGTATACTTTAATATCACCCTAAGTTTGTGCTTATAATAAAAGTAAAAAGCTAAATAGGAATATTTTTTTATAGTGATAAAGTTTTTATACCTGATTATAATTTTCTTATAATAATAAATGATGACTTCAACAATAAGGTCGTATTGCTATTCTTAGATATCAATTTCCGATAGGTTCTTAGTGTCGTATACGAATATTTTTATTAGTCACATATTCTGAGAACAGGACGTAAAAGTTTTATGTGTTTGTGGCGTATACGATAAATTGTTTTATCAAAATCACTCGCTATTCTTCGTTATGGGGTATAAAATGAAATTTAAGTTCGCCATTGTTATTTTATACTTATTATTATAGCAGGAAGATTTTTAATGTACCTTTTGTTGGAAATAAGATTATTTATGAATGTGCTAAATGAAATGTAAAAGTTAATATTTCAATCAAACTTACTATATTTTTCTTGCAACTCTTGGAAGTATATAAAACTGCCTCCTAGAACAGTATTTGTCGAACAGAGAGGAGATAAGTAGATAAACGTTACTTTTTATAATGATTCTTTAAGTTTTTGGCCAGTACAGAAATAAAAATACGATGACAAGATACTCGTTAATATATTTTTGTATTTAAAATCGATAAATTTAAATACCTTTAGTAATTTAAAATGATGTCTGTCCGTCATTCCATCTTAATGGTGAAATAGTATTAAAGTTAGTCTTGAATGTCACAAGCGGCCATTTTAGATTGAGCTGTAAATAATGGACGATTTATACAAAGGCGAAGTAAAATTGCATTGCAGTGAAAATGAATGATGGAACTTTACAGCGCACCTCCAATTTACAGTTCCCCGAACGGAAGCCAGATGTTTTCCAACAGATTTCGTTCCGCGTATCTTAGTCTAAATAACATTTTTATCTCATGTCTATTGCAATGATAAGATCCTAGCATCAAATTGGTTTTTCTACTTCATTAACATTCATACTAGTTTACTTGAAGTAATTTCACTAATTACATGCAAAAAGCCTGTCATGCAAAACAGTCTAGTCCTATTAACATACGCTAGGCTTCCTACTTTATCATTTTAAAGCAGCGAGAGCCAACACAGCCTATTATTCCAACCACGTAGCTGTTAAAATTTAACATGAAAAGTCGTAGCATCTCGTAGCCTATTTGCGTAGCTGTGCTACGAAGCGGCTACGCCCTTGACGCCCTGCTTTGTTCCTCGCGTAGCAAATATGTCACGAGATTAAATTATATTTTTCTTTGTATGAAGGAAGGGGAGTGTACGTAATATGTGTTTATATTATGTTATAGCTCTATTACGAGCGAGTATAGGGAAATGTGGAGCTTTTCTTTGTGCTTACATCATTCAAATATCGTTAGGCTGTACAATGCTCACGTTATAGTTATTTGAATAAAAAGAAAGAAAATCTTATTATAGAATTTTAATAGAAAAATTGTTATCTAATGTTTGTAAACTAAATAAAATACAAACATTATTTTTATATTAATGTTTGTAAACTAAATAAAACCAGCACCCATTCATTTCTTTACCCTTTCAGTCACGTTTCAGGCTTTAACTAAACTATAACTTTACACGTTGTAACAACCTTCCAACGTGTTACAGTGTTGCACTCACAACGACTGCGGCGAGCGTTTGATTGCGTTTTATGAGCATTTCTACTGCGTGACAGAAATACGGCTTTAAATTACATTTCTAGAAAAGTTTGCGGCCTTTTTATGTTCGTTGGGATCGTATGTGGGTGTATATTTTATGAAGTGCAACACTCATTTAAACTGGAGTTATTTTTCGTTGAGAATCTTTTGAGATTAGGCTAGGTTAAGGTTTTTTGGTGTGGTGACGACATATAAAATCGCTTTCATATGATTGTATTTAAAAGTATTTAAGAATGTTTATCAGTTATCATGTTACCATAGTACGAGCTCTGCTAAGTTTGGAATCAGATGACCGTGTGTGGGTTGTCCAATTATGTGTTTGTATTTTTTTAATTGCATACGTTCATACATAATATCATACCCATTATACCTTAAGGTGTAAGCAGAAGTATTCGCCATTAACTATATTAGACCCAAGTTATAGGGAGCGACTATTGCCATATATCGAGCATGTTGTTTATATTTAGTTTATAAATTACCCACCGAAGCGTTCCTAGAACCTGTTAGTTGGATATATCAACAAATCCGTTAGTTAGTAGGTTCTTTACCTGAAAATATTCTGCATCTTCGTTTCGATAGTGAAGATTTCAATTTCCGTCTGCAACAGCAGGTAGCTATCTTCTCTCGGTATTCAAATACAAACTCAATTGAAAACGTCTCGGTTTTCATAGCTTCCTTCAAGTAACTGGTTCGTATTGCTTGAATATAACGTAAACTGTATGTAAAGTTACTATTTTACATCAATTAAAACGTATGTTATAATTTAAAATTGTTTATTACCAAAAATAATATACTGTAAAATATAAAAAAAAATGTAGGTGCGTATTTTTTAGTCTATCAGGCAAGATAGGCAAATAAAGTATGGCGTTGTTAAAAGATGAATTAAATCATAGTTAAAGTTATGTTGTAACTTTTGTGAATTTTTATTATTAGTTCATAATTCAGTGAACAACATTTCCTAGAAAGGTAGCAAAGGAGTTGTTCATAAAATTATGTGAAGAATTCCAGGAGACTCCCTCATTATTTGAATTTGCTTTTACAAACTAGGAGAAGCTTTAAGACAATTATTTTCTTCGAAGTAATATTGAGTAATCATCTTAGAATAGCGATACTAGATCGCTTTCTACCTACACTTCTTCAGAATATAACATGAACTTTAGTGTAATTATAAATCTCTTCAAAATAAGACATTCATTTCAATCGATATAGTTCTATGAAATGTATATTTTTGTACCGGTAAAAAATAAGTTTCTAAATTATTTATTGAGAACTTAATATCAAAAACTTCTTTTCAATAAGGTGTAAGCGGCATTGCTTATAAACTTTATTATTTCCTTTACAAAAAATAACCATTTATGTCCCATACTGGGCAAGGACCTCCTTCCGAAATAAGGGAGGGGTCAGGCCTTGAGTCCACCGCGCTGGCCAAGTGTGGGTTAGGGACTTAGCATCCCTTCTTACGATCCTTCGATACTTCTAAATAAGTATCTTATTATATCTATTTCTACGAACCAAAATATGAACATTACGTAATCATCTATTTATTCATTTAAAATTCAAAGTACTTAAAACCTGTTAATTTATTTACAGATGACAGCAGCTTAATCTACCGGACTTACATTAAGGTAAGTGAACCACAACAATATCCCAAACAGATTAAAAAGGTTTCCACTCCGCGCATATCGTGATAGGCTTTACTTCAAAGAGCTCTAAAGCCTAAGGCAGCGTTTCTATCAGAAATGTGCGAGGTAGCGAAGCGAAGCTTTACAATAAAAAAACGAAAGCCTTTCATATTATGAATCGATTAAACGTGTTATTATACAAACTGACATTTTTATATTAGCTTAAACGCTACTTAATAGATAAACTACCGTTAAATGTACGTTAGAAACCAATCGTTAATTGTTTTCTTTCTAAACGTTTATTTGTCAAATTCAGTGAATTAAACAACCTACTGTTACCGTGGTAATGTTTTATAAATAGTTGTTCAAACTTAATAGTCAAGTAATTGTGGGTATCTCTGGTTCATGATTTCTAATTTTGTCTTGATAAAACATCAACCAACTTAAAAACAGCGATAGTATTTTAATACTTATTACCTCGCTTAGCTTAACTTATAAGCAGATTTTTTTATCGCTAACTCACACATCTTTGTTAGCAAGTCAGTTTAAATCCTCTTAGGACACAACCTTTATTGTTCGTATTTAAGGTCTATTAAGTTGATGAATGTTTCATTATTTTGAGTGAAGCCTCCATGGTAATTTTATGAAGGTTTTTACTCCGTGGCTACGGTGTTAGGTGGTTTTATGAGATCTTATGTGAGGTAACGGTGTGTTGTGTTTATGTGCTAGTGCTGTTTAGCGTTATTACTTGTAACATGAGTTAGTTGCTTTGATATTACAGTAAACCTATTTCCAAGTACAATACATAACTTTACGTCTATTAGACTCGAAGTTGTAGGCAGAGGTGCTCGAAATACATCCACGTTTCGTCATTAACAATGTTAGACCCATGTAATATCGGACACTTATATACTTATCCTTCCGAATATCAAATTTAAAAAATAAACTTACACGATACTAATTTTAATTCATGATTTGGGATTGAAATAAGGTATGCCTAGATCCAAATAGCATTTGGAAACGCTTGTATAGTAACTAATCAATGATGCATTTGAAGCATTGATAATTTAGAATAAGAAAAATCTACAATTATGTGTTGTACGCTACCAATATGACCTACCCTCAAACAATTATAAACGTACAAACGGTCTGTAATTAAGTCAGTACCAGCTCTTAATCAAAGCCAGGTCTGAGGGCGACATTGTTCGCGACAATCCTCGCTATTGTCATAGTTACAAACACTCGTTATTGGATTATCACAATTGTTTCAGCAAGTGATGAGCTGAATTGATTTGATAATTTCGTTTTGTATGTGGGAGGGTTAAGTAAGTCTTATAGATATTGGGTGAATTTTGTGTCATGCCATTTTTTTTTGCATTGATGTCTAGAATAATTAATTAGTTCTTCGTCGTCTTGTTAATGCTAAATTTATGTTAAATCACTGACTTGCCTATTTAGATGATTCATTTCTATTTACATAGATTAACGTGTAATATACAATCGTGTTGATGGTAAATTTTTATTAGTTTGTGTGACAATGTAACTACGAATTCAATACATATAATTACCTAGCTGTGTTGTTGAAATTAATTAAGACACTGTTTTGAAATCCGTCGCGCCTCCATCTTCTAAACTAATTGGGCGGACGAAGACAAAATATATTCGTTTGTATAACATTAATATTTATTCAAGGGTATCTACATCAAAGTTACTACAATATTACACAATGAAAACATCTCACAATTATACAGTAACAGAACAAAATAATTAAACTGATATAACAGTAAGATGATTTTAAGTTCTTTGTTATGTCTTCGAAGACTATGCGTAGGCTATCTACCCTTCAAATAAATTATATAAGTTTAATAGTAATGTTAAATTAAATTTCTTTGACATTTTGAAATAGTGCGCTATTCATTATGGGCATATGGTTTGCAAAAATAATGTAGGTGTAATTCGTTTCTTTTGATTTCGAGGATTAATGACAAAATAAGGTCTTGATTTATGCAATACCCTAGACTAGCTGACCCGCGCAACTTTGCTTGAGTCACATAAGAGAGAATGGGTCAAAATTTTCCCCGTTTTTATAACATTTTTAACAGGTACTCTGCGCCTATTAGTCGTAGCGTGATAATATATAGCCTTCCTCGATATATGAGCTATCTAACACTGAAATAATGTTTTAAATAGGACCAGTAGTTCCTGAGATTAGCGCGTTCGAACAAACAAACTCTTCAGCTTTATAATATTAGTATAGATTGATACTCTGTGAGTCCTATATCAGAAAAAAGTCATGGAAAAGTTTAAGAATATGGACGGAGTGACATTTGAGTAGCGCATAGAACCTAGTAATTAATATAATTAATTAATTACATCTCGCAACCAAGTAATCATGTTGTCCAAACGTTTACTAACAATGTGTTTTGATAAACTGTTGATACAAATTATAGTTGTTTACAATCAACAATTCAATTAGTACTTGTTTATTGAGAAAACTTTATATATACAACGTTTCAGGTCGGAGGGTAGTCTAAACTTTCGTTTAGTAATTATCTTAGTTCTGAAAACGGTGGACTGGTATCTGATAGGTCTGTTACAAGGGATCTTGTTTGGACATAGTTTTTGAATTTATGTGATCGAAACTAAACTAGTTGTGACCGTGTGTCTAATGAGTAATGAACAAGTAGTTAACTTGCTGTCTGCAATGGACTTATTGCTGTGTTCGGTGATAAGTAGACTTGTGCAGTTTATTTGAACATAATATTATAATATAACGGGTCTTAATCGCAATGGAATTATCTTAGTCAGCCCGTGACCACGGTCAAGGCCTTTTAATCAAAACGTCGGGTGAACAAATAAGGTGTATTTTTATTTTTTGTAGTTAAAATGCGTGGCTGACGAATGCGCCGACCGAGCAAATTGATTTAGTAAACTTTGGCATATTTTTTATAGAATAGACTAAAAGTCTGAATAAAAGAAAATAAAAGGAAACATTTAGAGCCATAGACTAGTAAAAAAATTAAACATAATATTGTAAAGACGTAACCGTGTAAGTTCACGGTTAAATTTTCATAAGATTTACATCAGCAATAATAATAACTACATGCTACATAAGAAAATAGTAAGGTCAAGAAAAACATTTCAACTTGAAATAAGCCACGTTGTTATAAAACCGGCTTTAAAATGTATTAGAGCACATTTCCGTATCCGCGTGTCCTTGCGCTATCGACTTCGCATCAGGACCTCGGAACAACTAGGTCAAGGCATTTGTATGCGCGTCCTGCGGTTTCTTGTACAATGCTGGCTATTGCATTTGTGTTACACATTCTCTTGTGTTGGACAGGTATTGGATACTGCATATGATACTTTGACCGTATTCTGACTATGCTGTATAGTGGGGGATGTGGCGTTGTATGAATTCTTGTGGTTTTATTCGCCGTATACATTGTGTTGTACATCTTTAATAATAAGGAACCGTACCACCTAGCATCTAGCATCTTTAAACATAAAATGGACTTACTTATGCAAACAAGAAACAACTCACATTAGGTTAGTTTCGAGAAAACAAGACTTACTGACTAAAATGCGGTGATTTCGTTAATGTACAATCTGTGTTAATCAGTAGATAAACCATTTTCTTTTATAAGCAGATAGAATGTATAATTTAAACGTCATATATTTAAAAACTTAATGACTTCAAATTTGCATAAGTTGATCCAGAGGATTTAAATTCTTTCAATATGTTTAGTTTTCTTAGCTAATAAATACAATATTAAACAACGAATTTAATTCTAAACGAGAAATTTACGTCTAATTTAAAGACACAAATCCTAACCCTAACAGGTTGTCAGAAAACAAATAACATCTTTGTATAGGTACTTAAATTCTCAAAGGCTGACTTGACCCTAATCTCCAAAGATAAATGAACATTGTGACATATTAATTAGTATTTGCGTAGACGGTAATTGGCTTCGTATTACCTGACTTGCCGTGAGATGGCACTAGTCACCTGCGCGTGTAAGCCTTTGTTTGTTTTACAATATAATTAAATGATAAGTCTTTTTAGAATTAGAAAATGGCATTTACACAGCTAAATAGATATTGGTAGAATGATAAGTATTTTGATTTATTTATTGTGATAAATTTCGTATTCAAAAAATACCTCAGTGGCGCAGTGGTTAAGGTTGCCAAACACCATTTCCACACTAAACAATTATTTGTGCGATGCACAAATAGTTGTTTCGGGACTGGTTGTACTTTGTATCCGTTGTTTGTAGGTTTGTGAAAGTTCCCGAGACACAAGAGCTAATCTTAGTGCGGGAGTTGTCTAAAGAATTCTCGTATGTCGTACCATCTACCTACTTTAAAACTATGGTGTATAGAATATGCGATCAGCACATAGATAGGCCGCCATTAAGCGTCGTTTTAGCGACTCCGAAGATCTAGAGGCACGTAAAACTCAGAAACAGTGTTATAAATTAAATGCGCAGTTGCCATAAACAACTTTGATTTACGGCTAGCCATGTTATACAAAATAAGACATAGTTCTTCAAAACAACGTTATACTACTTTAGTATATATACTAAAGATTCTAGAAACATCTCGAAACATCCATATAGAAATATTCACTTATCTTTTCCGAAAATCCATTTCCCGTTTCCCTATCTCCATAGTTTATCCACCCACATATTAATTACCTATCAGGCTGTACGTTATCGCATAAGGTTTCGTGTTATTAATTGTATTTACCTTCGTCCGGTAGGTTTATGAGTAGCGCCCGCTCTCTCGGGAGCAAACTTACGACCTTCCAGAACGTTCCTTCGAAAGGTTTGCTTGTTCAGACGCAAGTTAATAGTTTATTTATGTTGTTAATTCCATATTAACAACATGTTTTCTGTTAAAGTTAATAATAATATGATAAACATAGCAAAACACGTTATTTTTTGTCTGCTTTTGTCTTAATTCTATTCGTTTTAATTGATCTGTGTTTAAAAATATTTCCTATTGTCGTTAACTATGGTTGTTAACTTATTTTCTGATGACTCCAATTTTAAGACGACTGGCTCCGAAAGGCGCGAAAAATGTGATTTTACTGCTCATAGAATGTCTTCAGAGGAAAGAAACAAAGAAATTATTTATCACTTTCTTACTAAAGAAATAAGTCAGGAAAAACTCAGCAAAAAACTCATAATTACTTAAAAAACCTGTTTAGATCCGTAGTTTTTGAAAAAGATGCTACTAAAAGCATGGTGGCAGGTTCTTTTAAGATTTTACACAAAACGTCTTGATTACGATGCCGTTATTAAATTAGGTGGTAGTTTTATTTCGTCTAGACTACTTTGAGACTACCCGCCGAGTAACCCGGCGGTGAACCTCTTAGCTTTTAAATATATTTCGCTAGTAGAATAAAATTATACTGCTCCATTATAGAATTGGCCATTTTCTTAAGAGACTGGTTAGTTTTTGAGACAACTAAAATTTCATGTCAGCTTATTGGTTCTAGCGATTTTTGCCAAACTTTTTTTTGTTTTTACTCGATAATCACAATATTTAAGCATCACTTTGGAACTAGTGTAAACTTCAAACTTTTTTTATTTTTTTAAAGACAACTCCCGTACTAAGCATTGCTCTTGTGTTGCGGGGACTTTTACAATCATACAAACAACGGACACAAAGTACAACCAGACCTGAATCAATTATTTGTAGATCGCACAAATAATTATCCCGTGGGAATCGAACCCACGCCTTCCCGACGCAATGGTAGCAGCATGGTGACCTAAACCACTGTGCCTCAAATAGTATAATTATATTTTTTATAATTTGTATGCTCCTATTATAGATCCATAAGTACAGATTTTTAACATTTGAAATACGCCATGAGATGCATCCTCCATGTAGAGAACAGTTATATTAAGTAACTTTCATGTCTAAAGGCTTTCCACCCATCTCTTGAAGCCAAGGGTCATTGTCCCCCACACGGGAGTTATAAAAATAAACAACAAAAGCACCTGTGCCCACCTATATCTAGTTACCTACGTCTAAAGGCTAAAATAGGCCAAACTATGCCACTAATTGAGCGCTTTCTTTATTTAGTCTAGGCTTAATTTAATCGAGGCCATTGTAGGTGTTTGTGACCTTTGACCCTGTTGTAAGGTCATTTAAGAACCTTTGAGTAAACGGATTTGTGACCAAAGTAGTATATTAATAAGGTGACCCATTAAGTGTTTTTATTTGAAAATGCATTGACGTTATTTGTGTAGTAACTCTATTTTTTTCTGTTCATTTTATTACATGTCTGTGTGACATTAATACTTATAATAATGTTCATTCAATAATATTTACTTCACAAATCCCAATCCAACTGTCCTCGTGTTTAAAAAGTAAATAGAGGGGACTGTTACAGTTAACAGGCTTATGAGAATAGCCAAACAATTATGTTAGTGTTTAAGTAACGTAAAAACTTAATGTAACCGTGACATTTTATATTGTAATCGACAGTCAGTAGTTTAGTTAAAGCAAAAGGCAAACTGAACAGGAAAGAATGCATTAAAATGAGTTTTCTCGTGGTTCTCCACCATCAGACTAGAGAGGAAAGACCCACTTAAAAT
Source organism: Anticarsia gemmatalis (assembly GCF_050436995.1). Lineage (NCBI taxonomy): Eukaryota > Metazoa > Arthropoda > Insecta > Lepidoptera > Erebidae > Anticarsia > Anticarsia gemmatalis. The sequence continues at coordinate 9,185,725 of NC_134760.1, forward strand.
GGCGAATGTAGAAATGTCAATGACCCTTTGATAAAAAACATAACCGTCTGTTAAGTTCGGATATTGCGAATTATGTAGTACGTAGATTTACAAACTCAATTTCCCAGGCAGACGAATCGATTGATAGAATCAGGAAGCATTGCCCTCAAGTTAACGGTAACTAGACACTACTGGTTCCTGTTTTTTCTTTTATCTTTAGGTAGATTTGTTTGGGTTCTCTTTTAAGAAATCTAATGATGTTAGAGTTTCTCGTGTTGTGATTTATAGTAATTCTGTGGTCCAGTAAAGTCTAGTTCTTAAATCCTACAAGTTTTTCTAAAAAGGTTCTAAAACCATATTGTGTTGCAAAACAAAATTGAACTCAGCGTGTAAAGAGCGCTGTGATTCACACCATTTGTAGACTGTAGAAATTCGAAGAACAGTAAAGTTTAAACTTATCAATAATTATATTCTGTGATTTCTTAAAATCCTTTACGCATTTAAATGACTGACAAAATATCAATAATTATAAAAGTGCAGTATTTCTGCACAAATGACAATTTTAAAGAACTAATAACACAATTATATGCTAAACTACGTTCGCAATAACATTAATCCAGCGCGAGGTTTCCGCGAAACGAATTAAATTTTCCCCGGTACCAAGAATTCATTTGTGCATTTCATCAAAGTTGAGCGTATGCGCTTAACTTGTATGAAATCTATTAACTATCTGAAACTTTCAGACGTAATATGCCATGAAGCTTGCACTGTATGAGGGTAGTTCCTTCTTGTTGAACCCGTATTGAAGCACCTTGTCGTGAATGTTTTGAAATGATATGGGAAATGTTAGGTTTATCATATTTGTACTGGTAAATTTCTTTATAAAAACACAATTTCTCTTGTTATTTTTGGAAGTTACTAGAATAACCAGAATCATCATTAATCACTGTAATATTGGCGATGATGAATCGATTAATTTAAGGTACTTCTCAGGTCCTTTTCACGTGCCTGACAGTCTTTTATCATCCAAAACTATACAATTTCCTTATCAAAGCTATCGTGGGAAGAAAACTCTTATATTCTAGCAATTGGCAATATCCTCATTGCGCGTTTTGCCCTTGATAACAATTGCAACATTCTATGCTCTCGGCGTATTGCAATTACTAGTAAATAACTTCTCAATATATATAGTCTTAAAGAATTTTGACACTACACTTGTCTCTATATCACTGTTGGGATACACTGTCCTCGAAATCGATTGTATTTACAAAAATAAATGCTGGAAACAACAAAAGCACCCTTGAACACACCGATTAAATCATTTTCCTCAATCACTCAATATTGTCACAAAATTGTTCCGGATGTTCTTTGTGAACCCCAAAGCTACCCTCTAGGTGGTATTACACACTCGTAATATTCCATAGAAAAATACCCTATTTTCCTTTCAAGCTAGTTACTTATTCAACAAGATTATATCAAAAAGTTTTCTTTGCGAAGAATATAATTCATGTTTGCAAAACAAAGGAGAGTTCGCGAAACTCTTGTTAAATTATATTATCTTCGGAATAATGGATGTATCTTTATCTAGAAAGGTTTGGAAACTTTCCACAACTGAAAATAATATTACAGTATATAATTGTATTGATTTTGGTTTTAAAGGCTTTTATATTGTGTATTGTTAAGGGGCTTTATTGCTATGTGTGTGTTTGATGAATGTCATTCGAATAGTACATAATCTTATTTCGTTGTAAGATGTAATTTTCTTTTTTGAATAAGATCTATAGATTGATTAAGTTGCGTTTAATCTAAACTATATTTTATTGAATGCCGATTCTTAAGTCCCTTTTGGTGGACATTGGTTTCTACATAATGAGTAGATTTTGTAATTTCTTAGAAATTAATTTTCCCAGTATATTTTGAATTCGTAGATGAAATTTCTCTATTCTCATACAAATATACTATGTTTAGTTTTGTGTGCTTTATCAAATAAACAAATATTTGATAAAGCTAAACATAATTTTACAACACAACTGAATGACCAAGAAAGCGCACGTCGAGCATTTTTCAAAAAGTATTTACTCTTCAATCATCAAGATCTATTCGCATCTTCATGATTCAGCTTTGATCATCCATCTACGTCACGGTATGACGTCACCGGTTCACCGCGAAAGGGGCAGACGTTTTGGAAAGTCACCTCGAGTGTAAATAAACACAACGTGGGCTCGTAGACGTTGGCTTATCCTTATAATCTGCGGGCGGTGCGTCACGGGCGCGTCGGATGGGCGCCGGGTAGCTGAACTAGGGCTGACGATAGCTTAAAGTATAAGTAAATATTGAAAGAAATATAATATAGGGTGACATTTCTTGATATTAAACTAGCTTTTACCCGCGACTTCGTTCGCCATCTGAATTATCCCATGGGAATGCGTCATTTTCTCGGGTATCAAAATATATCCATACCAAATTTCATGCAGATTGATTCAGTAGTTTAGGCGTGATTGAGTAACAAACAGACAGACAGAGTTATTTTCGCATTTATAATATAAGTATAAGTATGGATTAACTTGATTGGCCCGACTTCGTCTGGGTATAGTTGAATTTTATCCCGTAGATTCCATTTCCGTGGGAATTTTGATCCCATCTATTTGAGATAGACAAACCTTGTCCCGATAATTACAAAGATATTAAGTTATTAATAATTATCCAATTAACTTTAGTTATTCATAAGTTATGCGCGTATGTACATAAGTTTTGGTGATTTATTTTTATTTATATACGTAAGTACAATGCGTTGGTTGTAAATAACATAACTTATTAGTAAAAAAATGTCTTTCGTAAAATTACCCAAGTTGTAGTTCCAAAATTGCTAGTCCACCTCCAGCTGTCACACCTGACACTTAACACTTATCATCAAATGCTAATTTTACTTCTATGCAAAAGTAAATAGTAACAACTATGGTATTTCTCGACAGCCCTACATTTCCCATATAAAGTTGTCCAAGTGTACGAGTGGGTTTGCATGCTCCATTAAATATTATAATTAATCGTGACCTTGTTATGACATTTACGTACGCTTGTTAGAGATTTTATTGAATACTTTAATTAAGGCACTGATGGTACAGTTGCTTATTAAAACAACTTATTTGTAGAATGACAAATTACAAGCGAAAAAATACCATTCATAAGTGTTTTTGTTCCTGCTGAAATTTATTGAGTGATTGCTTTTGTGTTACTTAGACGGCATGTGAAGGCCACTTCTCGTAATTTAAAAAAATCTGAATGCATATGATCTTTAAAACTATTTTGCCATCAAAATAGTAATAGTTGTTCAAAATGTTGCGCTCGCAGCTATGTCATTACTACTCATTACGGGTATCTGCCATTTTCAGTGAAAAACATGTGGAATACTCCCTGTTTGAACAATAGTTTGACCCTAAAATAGTCGTATTATTAATGAACATTATGAAGGTATAATGCAGAATGCTTAAAAAAGACATGCATACCGTTTGTAAACTAACCGACATACTTCGTCATTCTTTACTCCATATATCACAGAAAGCTCTAGTGTATTATTAAATAATTACATGAAGAAATGGTCCAAGGTCGAGTCGGCGAGATTTTATTGAGTTTACAGCCCGCCCCCGGCGCAGCTGTTTGCACTTACTTGCTTTTAATTCCCTTTGGAAGATTGATTCGCCGCCGTCTGCGGTGCAATGGAAAAGAAAATCACGTTTTATATGTTTTGGTTTAACCTGGGGCTATTTTATTGGTTATTTTTATTTGATATTGCTTTACGTACGTAAGTTTAATGTTAAAATGTGAGAAATAATTAGTTATCTTTTTAGATTTTATGAGATGCATAAGCAGCATGCTAAAAGATGTTCGTTAGTTGTAACAGTTAAATTAAGGAATCAAAGTAGGTTCCTTATGTGTTTAACCGTTTCAAAGGGACTTGATTGTCACGCCTGCATTTTATATGCGCACAGATTAGCGCGGTTTAATGTGGCATCGATTTCCCGAAACTGTCCGACGCTACAAGATTTTTTTATAACCAAATACTTTACATTCTAGTTAATTAAGTAATGTTCTATTCAATTCCCATTAAAATACGTGAAATGGAATTTACAATGGCATGTTAATAGAACAGAAAAACCCCACTGTAAATATAACTCTATCCTGAAAGTCGGGCTTGTTTTACAAGCTTTAATTACAAGTTAATTTATAGTGGCGTATCACGATTTTCCTCTATCAACTTTATAACGTAATTAAATACTGTAATATTACCTACGTAGGTTACGTAACGGCCTTTTAAAATATAGAGGAATTCAAAAAGGGACTGTTAAACATTCTTAGAATTACAAAGTATGTAAAAATATTACGGTGATACAATTACTTTATTTAATACAGATTATGATTAGAATTTTAGGAAGTTTAGAAACGATTATTTTATGTTTTCTAGTTTGCTTTCCAATTATTTTAGGAATTTTGAAATACTTAAAATTATAATTATTATTTAAGGGAATTCAATTAACTACATAAAAGCCACGAAAGAAACTACATAATAATAATATATGGATGACAAAAAGTCGGTTTTTATGGCAAAATAATTACGTAAACATCATTAACATGGCAACATTCCCCTGCGTCTGGGGACATTGTACAATTGCATGATAACTTTATTCACGAAGAATACAATTTTATACTTATAGTATAAAGTATAATGATGGCAAAGGTATGGCTAGTGTTTAAGTAGACTGGACACAGGTGGCAATTCTAAAGTAGGACATCTATTCTGAAAATTTCTTCTTTCGCTTTTAGGTTAAGTACGATTTTTTTATATGAACTCGAAAGTAGGTAGATTTTCCTGCAACTCTTTATGTAGATAATACGTTTAAATATGGTTAACTATTTAGTAGAGCCTTCTATGCAAGATTAGCGGTTGAATTGAAGAAGATATTCTTAATTCAGAATTTATATGGTTACCCGTTAACTTATGCAAATGACTGTGTTTTTGATAAAGCTACTTTAGTATGGAAATACTTAGAATCAATAATTAAAATGGACTTGCCAAAAAGCATACTTTTGCCGTATATAACCTTAATTCTACGTGAGTAGCGAGTAGCGACCGAAACCCGAAACATACTGTGATTATAACTTATAACCAACCACAACTTTTTTAGAATATTCGTAAAGAAATTGGAAAACCCAATTAAGCTGTGTTTTAAATAGCATACTCTACATCTCGGACTATAGAAGCAGCAGTTATTTAGATATATTATGTATGTAAGTATGTACTTCAAATTGGTTGTATGTTGAATTGTAAGTGCAACAAAACACCTCTGCGTAACCCAAGGGGAAATACAAGCGTGATATTATATGACTAGTGTAATAGTGCATACTGCAATGAAGGTTTTCTTTGAAACGGCGTTGCGTGCCGACGGGGGTTGGCAATTGGCAGTTGATTGGCAGCCGCTGGCGTCGGGCTGGCGCCTTCTGCCATATCACCTAGAACATTCTACAAGTATGACTCCGTTTTAAAGCTGGTTTGACTGCCAGTGATAGGGAGTACGGGATGAGGTTTTGTTTGAAAAGGGTATTGTTGGGAAGGTTGATGTGTAAATAAATGGAGGATTAGTGAGTGAATATAAGATTTTGGTAATGATGTTACGAAATGGTGAAACTGCCTCTTTCGGGCGATTGGAAGTATGACCGACTGCTGCTTATTAGGTTTTGGGTTCGATTACTTGGACAAAGTAAGGTCTAAATTGTTTTTTTCTAATTTATGTTAGAATGTTTTTCAATAGTAACTGGGCTCATGGCTCGCCCCCTATTACGTGGAACTTACTTTGTTAACGGCGAAACGTGGGTGTATTTCATACACCTCTGCATAACCATCGGATATGACAAGCGTGATATTTCGGTCGCCAATTGTCTATAGGTCTATGGAGTCTTGCGATTTTGCGCACTCTTGGCAAAAATGTGTCTCGTTTTTGAACGCATGCTATGAATATTATTAGGTTCTGGAAACGAGTAATTTGTGACCGTAATCTTTCATAATCGCTTTAATACCCGTATAACATTGTGTAATTTAAACTAACTGTAGATTTCCACGTTTTGAACTAGTCATTAGCATTTCTTATTTATTCGTTGTACGTCATTCGCGCCGCCCACCTATTCATAACTTCTACTGCGCATTTACTTAGTATTTTCACGAAACATCAGTATTCAGGGAGCACACGACCTATTTTTGAGACCTCAGGAGCGAGGAGTAAAGTCTGCAGTAAATACTAAAGTTTTCAAAGTTACTTATCATTTGTGAAGTTCGACGTCTCAGCGTTGTGTAAGATGTTCTTTATTTATAATATCATGTCTGGTTTGTCCTGAAAACTGCTTACTTGACAGCTTATGGTAGAGTAATAAAAAATTGTTTTAATCAATGCAGTAATTTTTACCCCACTAAAATATAAATGTTTGTATGTAAAATATAAATGCTTGGCTGTGCGTTTCGTCGCAAAAAATGAAGATCTAAATGAGTGCCAAGTTCTGTGAAAAATCCAAATTTATAGGAACAAAATAACATTATGAACAAGTATGAAACTCATTTTTTCTTGTTTTATTGGATACCTATAACCGTTGCTGTTATTTAAAATGTGACATATTAAAGTAGGTTAGATGTGACCTATGACACATTAATTATTTGACATACTCCATAATTGATTCGTATTAAAATCCTATCATCTAAATCAGAGTCACATCAAATATTACAATAACTCAAAGATACAAAATGTTCAAGAACGGGATATTATTTAGCCTCGGTCGAAATGTTTTCCTTCCTTAAGGCGAGGGCGGGAAACTCGTTAAAATAATTGTCACATTACTCTCGACACTTTACGATTTGTTTTTACAAGAAACGGCAGCTCTGACGATTGTAAAATGTTACTCATCTTGTGAAGAGTTAAAATAACTTTGTGTGGAAAAAGAAACAAAACAGAAGTCTATTATAAAGAGGGTAGAGCGAAGATAGAAAAAAATGCAATCGAAAATTTACTTAGCTTTGAAAAAGAATCAGATTGTAGTAGTTATCTATACTAATATTATAAAGCTGAAGAGTTTGTTTGTTTGTTTAATTGTTTGTTTGTTTGTTTGTTTGAACGCGCTAATCTCAGGAACTACTGGTCCGATTTGAAAAATTCTTTCACTGTTAGATAGCCCATTTATCGAGGAAGGCTATAGGCTATATATCATCACGCTACGACCAATAGGAGCAGAGTACCAGTAAAAAATGTTGCAAATACGTTGAAAAATTTCGTCCATTCACTAATGTGACGCAAGCGAAGTTGCGCGGGTCAGCTAGTTTTTCATATGACAGCGGATAAATGAGTGCTGTTTTCTCAGAAATGTAAAGAAGATTCGATCTAGTCTAGACTTTCGACGAAAATTAGACTTTCATAATATAAAACACATATTTTAAATCGGATAACAAAATATGTAATACATTGTTTTATTTATTGACTCTATATTTCAGACAGTGTTAAAACATGAAAAAAATTTCATTTTTGCTGTAGAAGAATTATATTTCTTATGACAGAATATTTTTTATTTAATACATAAAGTAACATAACGTTCTTTACAAGTTTGCGTTTTATTCATATTTGTTCTCGGTTATCGAATTCGGAATAATATTACTTTTATTCATACTTTAGCTTTAGGCACCAAAACCTAATTTCATATAAAAACTTGTGTAGGAGTTAAACGGCGAATGTTTCCACTTTTTCATTTATCCAGACTTTGGTAACATTGTTGAATTTCTCAACGTCCTGAATAATTTATTATTGATCCATCTAGTTTCTGTTAGTAATGAAATATGAAGGACTCGTGTTTAAAAATGGCAAAAAAACAAATACTCAAATTCCATTTTTGTATCCTATCTTTTTAATAAACCATTAAAAAATAAAACACTATTCAAATTGCCAGCATCACATTACCTTCGCCGTTTAAAAAGAAAAGAAAAACAAACAAAAAGCAGTGTTGCCAGCAGTCCCTTCCCTATTTTCCCGATGAATACTGCAACAGTTCATATCCAATAAGAAATGCAAGCGGAGATGTTCCCGCTGATTGCGCAGAGACCTCGTGCTTTATTTATACCACAGTTCTGGGAATAACACTCACCTGCCTTTCATGATAACACAATACACATAGATAGATGTGTTCTATGTTTCTTTCACTTATATTGTGATGCATTTTATGAAATACGCTCTGTAAACTTCTTGGTAAGCAAGATCTAGCCTTATTTACAAATTCACTATATTCTCTCTCGAGTAAAAGAAATGAATACTTTGCAAAGCTCTATTGATATCACTCATTTATACGAATAAGGCGATTATTTTGCCTGTCAGTAATTGAACTACGTAAGACCATTTTCAGTTACCCAACTTGTGTAAGGAACATTACTTCAACGCTTAAAATAAGAATCACTACAATACTCTAATAGCAGTATTCATCCCCGATGATCTACATAAGTGTTACAACATATTTTTATATTAAATCGGCACTTATTTGGACTACTAGAACTTACAGTCGCTGTCAGCCTTTGTCTTACCACTAGCTGACAGTGTGTTATAGCTTTAATAGCTCGAAATCCAGCTTAGTAAGAGTATGTCCCGGAAAATAACCAATTCTAGGTAGCAGCCCGGTTAAGCTTATATACGAAGGCTCCAACGTCACTTTTGAATTTAAATCCTGGTTCATATTTCACAGAAATATCTGTGTTGTATTCGTTACCCCTTTTAAAGTCTGTTTTGTATTACATAAAAGGTCTTCAAACGATTGGTTAATCAAATAGCAAAGTTTCCCAGAAGGTAAACCTTTTCTGAGGGTTTCTTTGAAATTGTAGCAAAGTTTGAATTAGTTTTCCACAGTGGTTGGGTTTCATGTTAATGTTGAATTATTGTGTTTTAAATTGTTGAAAATAATACTATTTGCTCAATTAAAATGGACATAGTTGAAGTGGTCGTCACACCGCAATAACTGCTTTGGGAGGTTGTAGATTCGATACCCTAATTGTGCTTTGCGTGATACATATAATTGTTTCTTCTCTGATCTTACTTTGTATATCTTGTTTGTATGTTTGTAAAAGTCACTGCGACACAATAACATACGAATTCTTATTAGGAGTTGGAGTTTTCAAAATAACCTCCTTAAAACGGTATTATTTAAAAAACTATTTCTGTTTTATGACTCTTAATACGATTGTACACATTTATGTAAAACTTTAAGAGAACTTTTACAATTCTATCCAGATTGAAGTCTAAGCCCTCAATTTGAACAAAAACACAGACATAATAATTGTGAATACAAATACAAAAGAAACGGTCTCAAAACAATACAATACAAGAGTATGTCTGGCACTTGTAATAGTTTGTAGAACAAAGAGTTATTGTGTAAATCAGACTGTACACCCACCCCTGTAAACAGCTGTAATTCAGAGACATTCGGTTTAAAATAATAGTCTTGTAGAATGTAAAAGTGTAGTTTTTGAATAAAACTATGTGGATAGTATTGTTCGAAGTCTTGTATGCTAACGTTTGATATCAAAGTTCTTGTAAGTTTGGAAGAATACACTTTAGTACCTCCACAATACACAATTTTTATATTGTTGAAGTTGTATTCAGTATATGTTATTGTTAAACTACAAGAAATGAGGAGCGATTTGCTCCGGATTTTACAAAGTACCATGCACAGCGTTAACATAAGATTGGGAGATATTGAATAAAGTCGTGAGTGTTGTTGTAGAACTATACGATATTACCCAATTAATGGCAATAGGATCGTCCCCTTTTACATGGGACTAACATTGTAAATAGCAAACATGGGTACATTTCATAGACCTCAGCATATACTATAATCATTAATAATCGATCATCATATCCCAAGATCATTGATACTATTCCCCATTAACATGTATCTACATATCGACGTTAAATAATGCTTCTCACACAAAAAATACCGTCAGAAATTTAGAGTAATTCAGTGTGCGTGCCCCGAATACTTGCGGGATGTGAGTTCCTCTCGATTTATGGCTGTTACCCGCGAATTTGTACCTCCGAGGGTCCCATCCAGAGACTTGTTTATACTGTACCGATGTCCTGAGGGATCGACCATAGTAAAATGTGTATTGAACAAGCGGCAAGCTATTTATTGCATGTGCTGTGTGGATTTTCAAGTGTTGAATGCGCGTGAGTTCGTTGTTTTTCAAATTGGATTGCATCGATTGGAATTACGATAATAATTGTCACAACATGTCATTCCTTTCCCTAGTAGGATAGATAGAAGAAGCAACAATTCATGATGTTGTTTGGTGAAACGGAAACCATTTAGTCATTTCATTTCTTCATTAACAATATACATTCATTAAAACATAACATTAACATAAAAAATTAATTCATAGTGCTTATCAAACGAACATTGTCATGAACTGACTATAAAAATACTACATTTTTGATAAATACACATGCAGCTTACGAAGTCAATTTTAAAAACCAATAACAATCAATTAATAACAGCTGTTCAAGTATGTTATAAGTTGAAAGTTTACGTTTATATTGTACTACTCATCAAAACGAGATAATCTATCATCACCCACACGTGTTGCCAGTTTCAAAAAATATTCTCCTTTACCCCTTTTGCGGGTATTTTATTAAATCGTAATATGATTGAAGAGTACAAAATAAACCGCAAAAAAGGCTTGAGCAAAAGAAAATTACTTTACTTTAAAGATATTTTTAATTTTTTTGTTGAACTTTGAACTAATGTTAATTTGGAAGAACATCAGAAATATTGTAACTTTTGAAGTTATTCAAATTGGTTCATAACCTTTGTTCAGATTCTTTTACAAGCCCACGTAGTTGTTGTTGTTCAGAAACACTAATTTTGCGTCTTATTTTTTACTATGTACCTATAATTCCTGGGGAAAAATTTCTCACGGAATATTCCACGAAAAACATAAAGCCCTTAATAGATTACCATCGGCCGTCGAAATAATCCTGTAATTAAAATTCCGAAAGATCAGACGGTAATCGAGAATTGGATCGATGCGGGCCTCAATTTACATTTCAGACCCATCCAGTTGATCTACTCCCTTGAATACCGTTAATACAATTTTGGGCATCCATTGTTCAACCTACGTAAATTGTACTTACCGCCTTTTGTCCCATGACCGTTATTAAGGCGGGATTTGCGAATGACGTTTCGTATTTCGAATGATACAATTCGGGATTATGATAATCGTCTGAGTATGTAGTTATGCGTAAATGGGAACGTTTTGAACAAAACGGAACGTAATCGTCGTTATGTAGATTTTTGATTATTTTAGTAGAAGTGTAAAGTACTGATGAGTACCAATAGTGTGAAAATTTCTGCAGTTTTCTTAAGGTCCACGTTTTAAAACTGTAAATGTGTTCGAAATGGTCAAGTCACTTAAGGGACTTTTCTAGCTTTGCATTCTATTAATGGCGCTGAAGTCTTCTTGTAACTGCTGAAGGCCTGTACTTTGCTTCTTTACCATTGTTATCATCAGGGTCAATGCAGTTTAAAATACCAACCATTCAGTACTTCGGACAATCTTGAGAAGATTCTTTCACCCGTCCCCTATTCACATTAGAATTAAATAAATAGCTTCTACTTAAAAATTCCTTCCAGACCTTTCTATCAACATATTTAATATGGGCAATCAAATATTAGCACGTCTGTCTTAGGTGTTATTCGTCTGACGGCCTGTCTGCCACTAGGCTTGCCCTTGAGGATCAGACGAATCGATCAGCCGTATCGCTTGCATGCCAATTCGTACCATATCAAATGTTTCATTATTTAAGTTGGGTTTGTGACGTCATATGTTCTTATGACATTTATAGCCTACGACTTCAGTGAAGGAGTATGCATTTCAATCTATGAGGTCGAAAGTGGCGGAAACATTGATCAGTTTGATAATAGTGTGTCTCTATTGTGCTCTTTGAGTGCCACTCAAAAAGCTAATGAAGGCTTTCAACTGGTACCTGAATTGCTATTGCTATTGCTAGTGTTGGTTTAATACGGTCTAATCTACTTTCTACTCAGTCTTTGCTACGACAATTGTCGAAAATACAAAACGAAAAGCTCCAATTAAAATCCCCGTCCGCCATAACTCAAAACGACACCTTCTAAAACATATTTGAATTGAATTCTTTTAATTCATTACGTTCGTCATTCGACAACAGAACGGCGGGCCAATCGCGTGCGAGTTCTATACTTGACGCATGCGCGTCCGTAGGCGTTGGGTCGATACGGCGCGTGACGTCACGAGGGCTGACCAATGGCGCCGAACCGTCGCACATCAATCGATGTGAACGATTCCGTTCTTTCTTCGCCTCCTTTTTGTTCTGACGCCATTGTGGGTGCTGAAATGCGTCTTTGTTTTGTGCTTTCACGGTCAATGGAGGCTGTTGATTTGTACACAATGCTTTTCACATTAGATTTCTTCTGAAACAAACTTTTTATCTACATTTTCCTATTGTTAGGGTATCTCGTATATTCGTTGTAAAAGACCTGTGCCCTTCATTAGGGAGGTTTGCTATAGGTACTCTTCTAGTAGAATCCAAACTATTAGGAAAATATTCTGTTCCCTGGTGGTTTGGATTATTAACTCTATATATGTGCTGATTTTTGTTTTTTATCATTACAGGTAAGATAGCAGGGCATGATAAAGCTGTTATACGTTACACGGTTTGTACAATAACAATAAATAATTTAGAAAAATACTCACTTCTGTTAAGAGCCATTTTTACAAATTCTGTAGTTATACAAAATATATGTTGCTTTTTAAATATTCAAATAGTTTTGAATGTATTTCACTAGAAACAAATTGTTGGTGTGTAAATAAATAATCAGAAAGCTATTTCGATGATGTCGTTCTATCTATTTAAAGTAAAACTGTTTTAAATGCGCGCTAACATCGCAGCATCGGTAATTGCATCTCCTTTTAATAAATAGTGTTGAAGAAGGACGGGGAATAAAGTGCAGGTAAAGATGGCGACCGTCGACGGTTCTGGAAATAAGTAGATTATTTTAAAAGATTTCTTCCGTTTTCTTTTAAGACGTTATTTAAAAGAAGTAGATATCTTTTTTAAGGATTGAACGATAAAAGATTTAAGAGGAGGAATGAATATCGAAGATGTTTTTGTTGAATCGTAGTATTGGAATATTTATACACCTCTTAGATTGCGTGGCCTTTGACCTTATCATACAAATTGCACCCAAAAACTGTAATTTCACTTCAAACTTCATATTAAAATAAAACAGTTTTAAAATACAAACAGCCGACGAAAAGGCACTCGGGAATATTATGAAATGTTCGCAAACAGCGCAGACGTATGTTTTTATCTCATGAATTGTAATGTCGTGTATAATAACGCCTGAGTCGAGGGCGCCCAAGCTCTTTGAAGCCTTCGGGCCAGATATTGTCCTGAAAAACCCTTTTACTGACGGAAACATTAAATAAAATCACTATACAGATAGATAACGTTGTACGTATTGGGTAAAAATGGTTTGGATAACAAGGGTAATGGCCGCCAAAGGGTATTGTATCGCCTATTCCTTCAAAGGGTTGGCGTGAGAAGTTTCTATTCACAAAATCCGTTATTCAGCTAGTTTTCGCAGTGTTATAGTAGTTTAGTATAACAGAAATTTTTCCTTTAAAATTTTCCTGGTTGAAGACAATCTGCAATGTGCATTTCTGCAAATGGCGTGACCTTTGACCTTTCGAAGTTATGTGCGTCTTGAATTATCCCTTTCTAGCTTCGACGTCGTTCTCGGAAAGAATTTTCGTGATCTTTCAACAATTTCCCGTTATGTACAGTATTCTATGGTTGTAATTTATATTGCGTAGTTTCTGATTGTTGAATAAAGATGCTTTATATTAAGTTTGATAGTTTCGAGAAAAGGTGCATCACACATACTTCTAATAATATACATAATAAACACGTCATATGCATGTACCATAATATATAGTCACGCATTTTTCATATAGAGAGCAGAAAACTTTATCTGTCACTTCTAATATTACGTGTAATAATATAATCAAATCATAGTATTTCCATTATCGGTATTTTGTAAGGTCAAAATAATTGTAAAATTCCTTCAACGTACGTGAAATCTGGCATTCAGCTTACAAATAGCGTGGTCAATTGTGGTTTAACCCCTCACATTCTGTGAGGGATCCGGTGTCCGTTCATGAAATGTTAAAGGGGTGGTCATACATACCTTTGGTTTATTAAGCTGCCGTTTCAACCAGGATTCCGCTTGATATTGCTCAGGCCTTTCAGTTATCTCTTATTGATAACCTTTGTAAGGTCAAGATCACTTGCGTGTGACGTATGTTTAAGGTTAAATGTAGTATATGTATGTTTTTAAAGTGTGACGCAATAACGGTTGGTTGTAATAGATTATCTTAAAGTTGTTTTTAAGTAAACAGTTTGACCTATTGATTTTATTATCAAGAATCAGCGCTAGAATTCACGTTCTAAATCGGAAACAACGGTAGTTTTTATAACATTCGGATAGGAAGATGTTATATTAGTTTGTAGAATAATAACATCGGCGTTGCTTAAAATATATATTGTTATTATTATTATATCAGGGATTACATTTCAATACGGAAAATCTTTTCAGGGGAATTGGGTTGCAATACAATTTTAGATATTTACAAGTTTCTCTCTTACACGTAAAATAAATGTATTTATTCAATTTTAAACGGGTACAATTTCTCAAAATGCAGCAACAGCATTGCAGTTAAGAATTTCAAATGGAACTGAACTCAGCAAATCGTGAATTTCAGATTGAAAACGGCGGACGAGTGAGTTTCCTAGATAAATAACATTTCGTTTATTTTGAGAGTTTCTACGTCAATTATAAAAGCAGCATTTATTTAAATAGTCCTCGGAACAGTTTAATAAATTATAACGTAACGTATTATTTCTAAAATAACCATATTATTATAATTATCTGTTCTGCCTTTTGTGTGTCTGTCCGTTTGTCGTTCTGTCTGTTTCCTTGCTTGATTGCTTGTCTGACAGCTGTTAGAAGTGCATTGAAATGTTGTGCACATTGTTAAGGTCGAATTGTAGATTAAATGTTCATATTTCATGGTTTTTTCTATGTGTAACTCGATAAAATGGGTTCAACGAACTTTCGTGTACCAAGAATGATTGATGTTACCTGCTTTATGAATAACATATGCTATCAATAACCCATTTCGTTATTCAACAAGTTTTTCTCCAAAGAAAGCAGTAGCAAAGAGCATATATTATTATAATACAAGAACTCTATATGTGTGTTCGTATGTCTTAAAAATATTGTTCTGATTTTGAGTAAAAATTTACCTAAAAATCCTGCTTTGTAGGTATATATAAAACACTTTAGAAAATTATACCAAAATAAACCTAATATTTCCTTAACAAAAATAACTCGTATTATGTAAGTTCCTAAACTTTTATACCTGTCAATATTGGTATTAAACTTAATATTCTATTGTAAACAATGGTGAAACGAGCAACGCTGTACATTACAAAGTTTCACCCGACGGTATTGATTTTCGATACGTTGCAAGCTCTCGATGTGCTGAAAATTCTACAAGTGCTTTTGTTCAGTTTTATGCTTTATCTAACTGAAATATGCATGTTTGTGAACTGAAATATGCATGTTTGTGAATTATTTGAAGCCCGTATTGATATTGTGCGTGTATAAAAAAAGGATTGGAATATTTTTTATTATTTACAAATGAATGTGTCAACAAGCAATCTTAGAGCAGTGGAAATTATATTGCTGCTACGACCTTCAGAAAAGGGGTTAGGTTTTATCACAATAAGCTAATAGGTATTTACCCAATTTCGTTGTTGCTTCGACAACAAGAGTTGGAGGGCAAGTTTATGTGTCTCAGAATTAAGAAGTCATTAAGTACTTAGCCTACTGTTACTGTAGAAATAACGACAGTTAGTTAAGATTTTGTATACAAGACGAGCTTCAGATTTACATATTTATGTGTCTGCTACTGAAATAATATCAGCAGAAGTAGTAAATAACTTCTTTTTGATATTATTTACGCCTTAGTTCTGCACAATATTTCAACCTAGACTTAGTTCTAACGGTCCTAATTTCGTAACCAAATCGTCAGTTTCAACTATGTCAAAACTATTATTGTTCACAAAACACAGTGTCTAAATTGCCATCTGACCCCAGAGTACAATATGCTTAATGGACTTTCATCGAGGTGTTATCTCGATTACACAACTAAATTGAAATTGTGCCGCAGATGACTATTACATGTAAAATATTGGTCTCTCCAGAGTATTAGTAAAACCAAGTGGATGATAGTGACCGAAGAGGGCATTTGAATACAGAGATTTATACAACATGATATAATGCCTGTTATATTCGAAGGTGTAAGTACACGTGTATGAAATATACAGTGACTATTGCAATTAATAAAGTTTGTTCTATGTAATAGGAGGCAATACTTGTTATTATATACCGGACATGTTAAAAAACTCCGGGTTACTATTGAGAATATTAAAATAGAAGTCAGAAAAACATACTACTACTACCGCTAAGTCTAGAGGCAGTCTTTTTTAAAAATGTATTATTCGAAAACGAACTAATTTAAGTTGAATCTTATATCAGTTAATAAACTTGAATAGAAATCCATATAATTATTTAGTTTGAAGTGATTTCGATGACAGCAAAGCAGGGAACGACGTCTATGATTTAAGTTTCTGTCGCTCTCTACGCCGCCAACGCTCTCATTCAGTTTAAAGCCTTACAAATAAAACATTAGTCTCCCAAGAGCATCAATAAGGCGATCAGGTTAACCGCAATTCCAAGAGAATTTCTAATTAAACTTTGACTAATTACCACTGCTAATTGGAAAATTCTAATGTGTTGCGATGCTATTTATAATTTGGTGAACGAGTTCGGGTTTGTTTTCGTGCTATATTTAAATGATGTGACCAAAATTCTGCCGAACAAAATTTTAGTAGAGAAGACAATTTATGAAAGTGGTTATTTAACCAAATACACATTGTAATAATTTTTTACATATCTTAGTTTTGTTTTATTCTTTCTTTTTGTCCTATTATTGGTATAGTGTTATCTTTTTAAATGCAATATTGGATGAAGCATTTGTATGAATAGAGAATCATTTTATCAGAAGAATCGAATAAAAAAAATAACATACTATATTTAGCAATAGAAGTGTAAAAGAAATAAAACACTTTTAATTCAAGAGTAACTGCATCAAAAACACATAACACGTTTGTCAAAGTCGTCGCACCGTACAAAATGTTTGACAATGAAATATGGTTCGATAAGCCACCTCGATGGCGGTCGTTTGTCACCTGTCCCTATGAAATCGGCTTAATATCTCCCTTTAGTTTCGCCTTGAAACACTTTTGTATCAGATATGGCATGAATGTGAATAGTTTTGAACAAATATTGTTGTATTGTGCCAGAAAATTGTGCGTTTTAAAAATTAATAGTTATGCTGACCTTCAGTTTGAGAGATTGCTATTTATTGCACAATATTTCTTCTGTATTTTAGTGCAGACTGTTATTTATGATTTCCACCTAAACCATAATTATTCACGAATTATTTTATGGTAAACTTTTAGATAAAGTTTTACCCATATAACACACTCTATATGCACATTTTCGTCAAAGTACCTACTTCCTAGCTGCAATGGCAACGTTGGTAAAGTAATTTTAAAAAAGCTCATCATTATCTTAATTATCATCTTTGAAGGGTATGAGCCTGTTTATTCCACTCGTCCCTGTTCAGTGCAACTAGTGTTCAAGCATTGTCAACATTTGTTACACGACAGTGTATTTTATTTTTCGCAAGAAATACAAGCTTAGCGACTTTCTTATTGCTATCTACTCTTTCATACTTTATCGTAAACGGAGTGCATAAACCTGAATTAAGGACACCACGGCTATAAATATAATTAAACGCTGCGCTGAAGAATGTTGTCCTTCGAGTGTTTCCTTGGCCGTAATAGTTTAACACAGACACTTGCAATTTGTATGCAAATAGCTCTGAGATTTACGAAGATCGCTGTATTTGTGGCTTTTGTATTACACGATGCAGATTTAAGCGGTTTTACACTTTCATAGTATAGTTAAGTCTATTGTTAGTTAGGAGACTATAGTCCAAAAGGCATTCTCTTTAAAGGGACGCAGTTTTAAGCCCTTGGGGTACATTGGGTACATACTCGTACATAAACTTTTTCACATAGGCGTAGGTAGAGACCAAATAGTGCCACTTTGTACGATCCTTATAAACTTACTCTGCCTCATACACATCCGTAAATCTGGTCATGCATATATAGTTTTCAGTCAAATAGTTTGACGATAAGAAATCATAATAACACGGAGTGTTGTTGGTTAGGCTTCGACATATGTATAAACCAAACTTTTAGTAATTATGACTTTGATGCGTCTTATATTCAGAATAAAAAGCCCTGTTACAATAATAATTCCTATCATAATTAGTCTCTAAGAACATCTCTCTGCACCACATAGTGTTTAAGACAGATCTAGACCGTTCCACTGACGTTCCCTAGATCGATAGTTTGTGTGGGCGTCTGTAGCCCGCGGTCTTGGCGCCCGCTATCCCGATGACCTCTTTAAATATCTTCTATCCAACGGATAGTAGTTGTATTGTTTTGTTCAACAAGCATTAAGTTCTACAATAAAATAGATAATTGCTCGATTCCTCTAAGTGGTATTTTTATTTGTCTTTTACTTATAAACATACAACAGTTAATGGTAACGTTTAAACTTTGGAATATGTTGCCTTTTCTACTAGAAATTACTTTTTGCGAGAGCTATTAACACAATGAAGAGAAGTTTATACTTACATACATCTCATACTCGTAATACGCCAGTTATACTGAAAGGTGTAGGCAGAGATGTATAAATATACCTAAGTTTGCCATTAACAATGTTAATCCCATGTAATAGGGGGCAAGCCTATTGCTAGTTACCGGGTACGTTACAAACTCCGGGCTTCTATTGAGTAGTTTATTGGTCAAATGAATACAAGAAAAAGTTAACAAATTAAGAATGTTTTTTTTTGTATCAAATGATGTGAAAAAGAAAATTCACGATGCAGTAACTTTTTGTTTCTAACTGTTAGTAGAACATTATGTAGCAACAAGTGTTTGTGTAGCAACCAATGTTATACGGCATGCACAAAAAAAAAAAACCTACACACTGTACCATATCAAATAGATGTGGAATTTTGACCATTATTTCATATGTTATTATAATTATTTTTAACTTCTTATATCGTCTTTCGACCTTTTATGATATTGTAAGACTGTAGGTCAAAGAAGCTTAACAGGCTGAGCCTTAGCTTACAAATGGATTACGATGATCCACTCGCTTTCAGCATACTTGATAAATGACTATACGTCACTTGTCAGCAAGATCTTAACTCATCACTTGGTATTAGTTAGTTTATTGTATTCTCTAGCTGCCATTATAGCTTAGATGGTAGTGTATACGACTATTGACCACGAGGCCTCGGTTTCTAAACCCGTGTTGGGTAAACTACTATTTGACCTTTTCTAACTTATATATATATATATATACATATATTCGCTTAGCCTTTGTTCCAAGCTATGTTGGAGTCGGCTTCCAGTCTCACCGGATGCAACTGGATACCAGTGTTTTACATGGAGCGACTGCCTATCTGACCTCCACAACCCAGTTACTTAGGTACTAACACGATACACTTCGGTAAGACTGGTTGTCAGACTTTCAAGCTTCTGACTACTGTTAACGACTGTCAAATATCTTCAAAAATGACAGCCGGGACCCACAATTTAACGTGCCTTCCGAAACACATTTGTTAAATGTCTATAGTAGCCCGAAGTTTGATAACATCCTTGTTATATGACAATAGACAATTTACCCTCATTATACATACACAATATCACGCCTTTCTTCCATATGGGTGGGCAGAGACCTAAGAACGCCACTTGGTAAGATCCGTACAAACTTCCCTTGCCTCATTCACATCCATACATCGTATCATACACCCCCATTATATGGGTTCATAATTGTTACAGGCGATACGTGGGTGTATTTCATACACCTCTGCATACACCTTCAGATATAGCAGGTGTAATGTTATGTATCTTGCATTATCTAGTAGAGTCCTGACCTTTGTTGCTAACCTCACAGTGCGTTGTAGAGGTCTACGTGTAGCTATTGAACTTGCGGAGGTCAGGTTTTATCGATTTTCAGATTATCATCACTGGGGATTAATGGTAAGGTTATAAACGATCCTTGAATTGTGTTTTAAATACTGTTTAAAAGTACCTGTTACTATAAGAGGAGAATTTAAAACAGTCTCAAATTTAAAGACGTTAATTACTTTAGAAACTAAATATTTGCATCACTTCCATGATGGCAGCGAAACAACGAAACCATACATTTTTACTGATATGTAAAATTTGTGAAGTTAGATCTAGGCCGTATAGATTCAGAAGCTTGCCTCTATATGAGATCTTGATATCTTTTTCTCAGGGCAAACCTTATGTGGTCGTCTTGGCAACATTTTACATGAAATGTTTTGGTGGGATAAGGATTTTTATTTAATTTGTCTTCCGATATTCAGCGTCTAATACTATGTCTATAGGTACCGTCTAGAAACCTCGTCTGAGAACATTAAAAGCTTAACATCTATACCTACATATTTATTAAAATCTGTCTGCTCTTACGTCTCAACTCTAAGCTCCGACGGCAACGGCTAGACGTATCGAGCAAATTCGAATCTGTTGTATCTATGTATATTATTATTAAGAAACTTACTTATGCACGTGGTTTCTCTCGAGTTGCTTGTTTGGTACAAAAATGTCCTATGTCATGTCCTACGTACAGTCTGATAAACAGCCAAATTGCATTAAAATATTACATTGAGGGTAAAAAAATGTGGCGTCCTCTGAAAAACGCAAGCTATGTCCTAGAGAAAATCTTTTTAAATATTGATAAATTATATTAGGGTGACGTCGTATGGTTGCGAAAACCTTAAGCTAAAGTCTAAAAAATGTAGATAACATTTCAATGGGCTAAATAGGTTTTGCTGTTTGGTCGAAAAAGCGTAACCGATAAATAGAGGTACTTTTGAACTAATAAAATTAGTACAGATTTTTTTATTCTTTATCCTAGTACTACTTCATAATAATTGATTTTAAACTACAAAACCTATTAAAATAACTCATTTAAACTAACAAAGTATTAAAACAGCTATATTTATTTTACATATGTTGCTATTTAATATCTTTGCAGTGTTGTCGAGAACGTTCGTCCCGACTGATTGATCGAGTGTTCGCGATTATACGATGCCGATGTAAGATCGATCGGTATTAAACTGGTGGTCTATTAGTGAGTTGATTGTATTAATAAACTGTGCTATCTAAATATATAAGTTATAACGTAGGCATCCGCTAAGTTAGGATTTTTATCAATTCTGCCCCCTAGGGGATAAAATAGAGAGTGAAGTTTGTATGACAATTCTGTCCTAAGTCACCAATTGCGCGGACAAGTCGCGGGCAAAGGCTAGTAAAGTATACAGTTGGTTCACTTATAAATGGGACAATATATCAAATGTATGAAAAGATTTGTCAATATTCTACTTTTTAAGATAATGTTCCTTACTATCTAAATACTTGTCCCGAAGACAGAATTTGTTTAGCAGTAAGTGTACTTATTAAAGGCGATAAATACGGGTATTTTATTGCTTCTTACCGACTGCATATTAATAATCTGTGGTCTTTGTGTAGTATGAAGACATTCGCATTAATATAACTAGTTTTATTTTTACTTCAATGAGTTAATTAGTTAATAAATAGTTGTGAAACTTTAAAAAGTTTTAATTACAGAACTTAACAAAACTTCGTGCAAATGACTTCTTAAATTAAATACAGAGTTCCACTTGTTAGGTTTTAATTCGTACTTTTTAATTATATTACCCTTTGTATTTATACAAGCTTGCTTGTGGATTGCACAAGCCTCTACTCTAATCATACTAATATTATAAATGCAAAAGTTTGTAAGTATAGATGGATGTATGTTTGGCTTTCACAAAAAAAAGGATTTTAGTGAAATTTCGTATATTGTTAGCTTATAACCTGGTTTGACACATAGGATACTCTCAACCCTGGGAATTATTTTCGCGCAAACGAAGTCATGGGCAAAACCAAATAATTAATAAATAGAATGGAGTATTCACAATATAATCTACAAATGTTTAATACATCAAATTCGTAATTTTCGATTTGAATTTATTACACTGAATATTCCTTATCAAATTCTCGATAAAAAGTTCAGATTTTAAAATGCCGCCCATGAATAAAGTAATAGAAAGTCCTTTCAAGAATCTTACCAACGTTTAATATTCTCTCCAAATATATTTTTTGGTGTGAAGTCTTCCCATTATAATTCACTAGAGGCCGCCCGTGACTTCGTCCGCGTGGAAACCCTTCCCGTGTAAATCCCGATCCCTCGAGAACTCCGGATTAAAAAGTAGCCTATGTGTTATTTTGGGTCTTCAGCTATCTACATACCAAATTTCATCGTAATTGGTTTAGTAGTATTTGCGTGAAAGAGTAACAAACATCCATACATACATACATACAAAAATTATCACAAATTTTCGCATTTATAATATTAGTAGTATAGTAGGATAGAGCAGAGGTCACATTGCCCTTCAAACAAGTTCAGACGTTTATTCCTTCACTTAGTTCTGGAACTGACTCATATCTATTACGTATCCCGCAGTTGGCACGTACTAATGAAGAAGTTTTTTCTATAGTTTGTGAGGAGTTTGCCAAATATACAGTGAGTTTATGTATTTAATTAATGTGTTTACATTAGCTAGCAATCTTCATAAATAGTTACAGTTAATATGATGATGATGATGTTAATATGCAATTTCGAAATGATATTGTAAAATATTAAGCGCTTCAATTTATGTAGTAAACATTTTTTTCAATACCTCTTTACATTACTATAATTTTAATTGTTTACCTGACGGTTTAGGGTTTCAGCACACAAATGGGATCGGAAAGGGATCGTAACCGTAACGCCTTTCGCCTCGCTGTCAACCAGGCGTCAACCTACCGTATGCACGTAACGAAAGCGTATCGGCAGCGCCTGTACGTCAACTCGGCTACGGCTAGGCGACACCGCGCTTACGCCTCGCTTATGGATATTTTCTCACTTCTCCAACAAGTTTCTCCCTTTGCATCGTTATTTTGTGTTTGAATCGAACTTAAAATTTTAAATAAAACATACGCGCAACACGAATGAAATACTCCTTGCGAATGGCGGCGTCTTTAGCAGGCAAGTCGCGGGAGGGGAAAGGGGAAAGGGTGGACGAAGAGATGTGAGCTCGGGTACGGAGAGACGTAAGCGCGGGGACGGAGAAACGTAAGCGCGGGGACGATGAGCCGTAAGCGCGGGAATTCAAGTTCGGAGCCTGTTCCGAGGCGAGGCGATTACGTTATTATTCCGATTAGTGTGCGTTGCAGTAGGGAGTTTAATACAAACCATTCTGAACGGCTCGAGGCGATACGGTGACGATCCCTTTCCGATCCCATATGTGTGCTGAGACCCTTAATAGGCATGCTTCATAACATTGTACAATTTTTGTAGCTGACTTTTAACTATACATTCTATAGTCACTTTTTTACAAGGACTTTTACTTTTTATAGCTTTTTTAAGGATTTAACACGTTTGCTTGGTTCATAAAAAAATAGGTGTCTGACTATAACTAATTAGTAATAATAACAGTGGCTGCCTATCCTTTCAAGTTATTAGCTTGAGCGTGACGTCATGACAACAATAAATCA
Organism: Anticarsia gemmatalis; assembly: GCF_050436995.1. NCBI lineage: Eukaryota > Metazoa > Arthropoda > Insecta > Lepidoptera > Erebidae > Anticarsia > Anticarsia gemmatalis. Next base: position 9,209,646 of record NC_134760.1, read on the forward strand.
GAATTAATCACAGAATGACGTCAAGAAAATTCAAATGAAAAGAAAAATCCAAGCTCTTTACGAAAATCATGACACATCATTAATATTAATACACAGTGTGTGACAGCATTGTATAGATACGGCCATATTTGATGTGGTTATATGCCAATAAGCGACGGCATGACGGAGTGAGCCGCGAGGTTTTATAGCGTCCCAAATACGATACAAATACGGGCCAAATACGACCCAAACATGGCCCAAATTCGATAGAATTCAAGTCTCGTAATGTGACAAATGCATTACTCTTAATCTGCTAGACTTGGCCCCTTTTGTGGTCCTGTTTTTCTGCTATACTTCGCCCTAATTCGTGAAGAGTTGACCTCTCGTAAACCTAGTTTTGTGATAAGTGCACTGTAGTTTAGCTATGAAAGTATTATTGAAGCTTAAGTGAATAACCTAGAGCAATGTTAGACATACATAAATATTTATTGGTAGTACACTGTAGATCGTAATCCATGTTTGATGGGGTGAGAGCAAATATTTTTTATATTTTTTTTAAGGCGTTTTTTGACAGTTGATTTCACCTTATGATTGAAAAAAAAAACTTTAATCTTACTCTTAAGGAAAAAGCGTGATATATTTTTTACATTTACAGATATCACCAGCCACCGATCTTTAAGAAAGGGAGTTATTCTTTAAATAAAAACCTAATTTTACCAATTCTTCTATAAATAAGTCTCATTTTTTCGCAGACATTGAGTTAGTCACGTAGTACCTAAACAAAAGTATCTAAAAATAGCACTAGTCTTAGTAATACAAACCGAATGACATTGTGTACCCTACAAATAGATACTGTTGTTGTGCTTAGTTATGTCTCTATGAAAGCGTGTTGAAAGCACAAATGGACTGTCTGCATCAGGAATAATACATCAAAAGCCACGCTTTAGAAGTGTTAGAGGCGACTAATGACTAGTTACGGACTGTAGAAATGTCATTGATTATTGTTTGTTCGGCTTAGGAGCGATTTGAGACCTTTCAAAGATATTTTTGGTTACCATAACAATTTTCAAGTATAAATAGGAGCTTCAATAAGTGATTTAGTTTTTAATATTAATGAGTTACTGCTCAATTAACATAATGGGCTTGTGTAACAAGTACCTAATACATTTACCAAAATTAGTAAAACATGTATTAATCTGGCATTTTGATATAAAATTAATCATAACTTTTAAACTCTCGCGTTGCATGTTTAATGTATAATAGAATAGAATACGGGATTAACGCGAACACGCATTTTACCTTAAAATCGCCGTGGTCGCAGGCTGACTCCTTATCAGGCTGCGACCACGGCGAGTGCAACCTGCGCCGAAATGTTAGGCATATATAACCTAATTAAATCGATTAAGAATGTTTGAACATGTAAAAACTGGTAGGAGAAATTCGATGGATCCAACTGACGCAAGACCGTACGTAGTGAGGCGTATTGAGGGGGAAGTCTATGCTCAATAGTGGGCAGAAGTGGGCTTTATAAATTGAAGTATACCAATAATTAATACTTCATAGCCCGTGGCAGATATGTCAAGAATTGCCAGCCCACGGGTAAAACCTGTCAAGTCGTTTTACAGTAAAAAGCATTGACACTGGCTGAATCTGGCCGCTTCTGACGCCATTTTATAATTATTCCCTAGAGACGAAGTTAATTGTTTTCCTTTAAACGAACTCCCACGCACTGTGTGGGTGTAACTAAGAGATTAAAAGACGGTTTAGCGAAATGTGAAAAGTTTTTTATTGGACGGCAGATGAAGTAAATTTTGTGATGGATATTGGATTAACTTAAGAAATATATTTTGTCAGTCTATTACTATTATTTGGTTATATATAAACGCTTGTTTTAGTACAAGAAGATTGTAGCGTTAGTTTCATTGCAGACTTTAAATTAATAGTAACATTATTGGATGCGTAGTTAACATGGCCTTTGCAACGGTACCAAAACGTTAAGCATAGCATAAGTTTCCACTGTTATAAAAGACAGCCGTATGCGAAGTAAATGCTTGGAAATTATGGATATACCGAATATAAACCTAAAGAACTCTGATTTGCTTAGAATATAACAAATGACGAAAGTTTTAGTTTCGAGAGTTTGACATACAATTTAAATAACACGTAAATAATAAACAAACGTTATATCAATGCATACACGTGTAATAATAAATAATTTAACTATACAAACACATATTCAGTAAACTAACACAGATTAGCAATAGACGTAGTTTGTGGACACAATATTGTGTAGGAGTCGCGAGTGAACTCCCACACAAGTTCGACGTAGTTGCGTATAGTTGCTGTATCAAATGTCAGTATATTAGACGCTTTATTTGAAACCTTATTAGATGTATTGTTGTTTATTAGTTAGTAAATAAACAGTGTGTTATTTGGCTTATAAACAACGTGATAAACTTGATGTAGACGGTATTTATACGATACACAATCGCCGTAGAAAACCAAATAGATATTCCTTGTAGTATGATGTCTTATGACGAATATTTGTTGTGGATAATTGCTAATATAATTTTTTTATAAATTTTACTGTATTAAAGTTATTATTTTTTGTATAATCCTGAGAAAAATGTCGGTGTCTACGAAATATGGGTTGCGATAATAACAACATTTTTATAAAGTATACTTGTGTGCAACGATGTTTGTGTATAATAAATTATCCGCTGTATAACACTAAACACTTCAAAAACGTAAAAATTATCATTATTAAAAGTTTATATAGAAACAGCCCTTAAAGCGGCAATCGTCCCTCAACTGACTGTTCAATACTTAGTTCAGAACTCAAAGAGGTTCTCAATATACTTGGAGTACAAGTTCATTCCGATATCGCCGTCGTTACAGCAGGCCTTGTCGCTAGAACTAGAGCAGAAGAATTGTTAGGCTTGCTCCACACATATTCGGGTCGGCATTAAGTTGCGCTTCCACTACGATAGAAGATAGAAGGCGCCCATAGCCAGTTGCGCTCACCGGTTGGTAAACGATCTGTGGGTTAAGCAACCCCTGGCGCGGTCATTCCATAGATGCGTGACCGCATTGTGGTATTTGAGCTGGGCGTCTCTGTGCTTCGGAGGGCACGTAAAAAGTCGGTCCCGGCTGTTGTCACTAAGATAACAGTCGAAGTCTCGTCAAAAGCCTCTCGGGCGGCTTGAACAACTTTGACACTAGCTTGACCACTAACCATATTACGAACGAACGAACTACGATAGAATCGATGCATACGGATCATACGGACCATAAGCATCTATCACTTTGTATATATTTTGAGGTTCCAAAATGCTCATTCCGTGGACGCAGTACCATAGAAATTAATACAAAACCACAAATCCTTGCGGTCCGTAGACTTAACTTAGATGAATATTCGGAAAAAATGCCGCTCGACATCGTCGCGGCTGCATAAAAACCGAATTGTGACGACCCGAAGTAACTGCCTGATCGGCGTAAGCTGAACAAGGGCAGTAATTTTTTTGAGTCTATTTTGTTGTTCGATAAATACTGCCGAACCGATTGTGCCGGTCCGAATATGTGTGTATCAAGCCTTAGTTTTGTTCAATGAAATTTCAAATAGCTGGTGAAAATTCCGGCTCTTTATTTCAACTCGTGGTTATGTAATAAATCCGATTTCGGTCTGGATTCAACTTTCAATAAAGTTTTCTCTTCTTGTAATGTAATAATATCCACCTTTTATGATTGAAATTCTATTTTCCAGTTTCTACACTTACATATAAATTATCCTAGAGATAAATTGATGGCAAATGTATGAATAAAGGCCCATCAAGTATCGATTAGGTTTTCAGGTGATAGATTAAAAGTAGAACTGTGCTGTCACACTAATTATCCAGGTTATTCCAGGAAGTTGGGCCTAGATCTTAAATAATATAAGACTAACCAATACTCATTCATGACGCAACCGAAGTGTTCCAAATATACACTTGCGAAGGTGCTTTTTGACATACAATATCCATTCATAATAATAATTTATTATAAGGAGAAAAGCAGAGATAACAAAACTGCAACAAATGGTAACTACAAACTTAAAATAAACAACTTATACCACTATTTAAACTCCTATAATCGCGAAAGTAGCCCACATCTAAACTCGAAAGCCTATTGGAAAACCCATTACAAACGTACTTGGCCAACAAGAACACTATTGACTGTTGAAACAGCGGGTAAACCTCAGCTTTGCTGAACATCACGTAGCGCCCGCTCACTGCACACTGCACATATACGTGCTTCGAGAATTACTGAACTTGTTAACACAGTAAGGCTTTAGGTGAAACTGGTTATCTGTAACCAGCTGTATTTTGTGACATCTCAGTTGACCACAATTTGATATTAAATATGCAGTTGTTTTCTTCTTGAAATTATGGTGATTGATAATGTTTATCAAATTGACGTACACTGCTTGACAACTGAGATGCACAATATACATACAGGTTTTGAAATAATATAAAGGCTATGTGTATTATTGTATTGAGGTTTAATTGACTTGGTGATTATTCTGCTTTTGTGAGTAGCCTATTTGTAATTAGCCTATCTACAGAGAACCTTATTAAATTAGTATAGAGGAGTGTAAAGATGAGATAAAGAGCCTAGAAGTGAAGCAAAAATAAATGTTAGAAAGAACCTAGCGTAACAAGGCGTAATTTTATATACGTAAATGTTCATAATACATACTAAATCACTCATCCAATTTTAAGTCTAAAGTATTTTTCAGCGCCCAATAAATTATTCATAGAGCGTAGTACCACACGTCAATGGCGTTGCGTATAAAAATTATACCTTATACGTACGTATTACGTACATATACGTATTACGTATACGTAGGTATACGTACATCTCGGTGTGTGGGCGTCTGACGTCGGTTTGTAACTATACGGACAGATTTTGTATAGGGATTTAGGCCTTTGTGGCTGAGGAAATTGTTATTGCGTTACTATAAATGGAATACAACGTGAGTGATTTGTTAAGTGTTTCGAGGGTCTAGAATTTGAACTAGTAGGTATTGGTTAATCTGTTTTTTTTGTGGTGGATGTGTTTACAAAGGTGAAATGGTGGTGGTTTTATTTGTGTTAGAAGATTTTTCACAGTTTCTTTATTTTTTTTTGAGGAAAGAGTCCTCTCTTTTTCTCTTTTTCCTCTTTTGATCGATATCCCCTTAAAACTCGAAAGATGTGGAATACAAAAGAGTACATGATAATTTATCTGTACCTAAAATCAAGATGAGTTTCAGTATTTGCCCGAAACTGTAATAATCAGAAGTAAAATGCCTTTCCATCCATAATGGTATTTAAAATCGGTTTGATAGTTCTTTAGACTATCCATATAAGCAAAGCTCACTTCACAAGAGTGAAAGACCGAGAATATAGACTACTATCTAATCCTTTAGGGGACTACACTTGACTACAGCTTGAACATTATGTAAACTCACTTATTACACACTCAATATGTGTATAGAAGTTTTCCGTCCCGCACCGTTCACGTTGCGTCCCATGTGACTGACGGTAGATTAACTTTTAAATGGATTTCGTTTACCTTACGCAATAGACCAGTTTACTTCAATCGAGGTGTCTCTGTGCCCTCATTCATGTGGCCGGTGTAGTGTAAAGGACTTTCAATGTTAAATAGTTTTTTGGTATAGGATATGCTTTTGTCGGTTAGAAAATATTTGTCTTTGAGTATAGTCAATCAATCAGCCTAGCCTTTCCTTCAATTATGTTAAAATCCTGAAGTATTCAATAACTCCCGCACTAAGAATTGCTTTAGTGTCACAGGGACTTTTATAATCATACAAACAACGGACACAAAATACAACTAAAACCAAAACAATTGTTTGTGGAACGCACAAATAATTGTTCCGTGTGGGAATCGAACCCACGACCTCTCGACGCAATGGCAGTAGCGTGGCGATCTAAACCACTGCGCCACGGAGGCAGTCAAAACTATAGTCGTTGGAAAAAATGTAGTGTTACTTCTCAATGTTATAAAGATTTGGTAAAGTGATGATACTTTTTGTTGCGTGGAGGATGAAGTATGTTAGTATGATGACGTCAGAATTAGATTCGAAAGGTTGATCCCCGGAGGTTTCTTCTAGAGTTTAATACACGCACATTCTTCTGGTCTACATATTACTAAGATATGTGTTAAAGGCAGCAAAGAAGTTTGATACTGTACCTAATATCTACAAGTACAATAATTATATTGTAGTCGCTCATTTTTTAGTTTAAATTTTTTTTTTCATTTTATTGTCTTTTTCTGGGTAGGTTTTTACCTTACCCATTTCCTTGGGTAGGTTACCTTTCAATATGAAAAAGGTTGGGTATAGTCCACTAATCTGGTCAAGTGCGGCTCACGTGCATCCACAAAGTAGTATAACAAACCATGTCGACAGAAAACATTTCTTAATTCATTCTTAGTAGTCATAATTTCACGGTATTACACGAACACAACACGCGATCGTTGCAGTTTTACTAAGAAATTCACAGCAAACGCTTTGCAAGTAATGAAGAGCATGTCAGCTGCTTCTAATTACTTCGCTCGGGTCAGGGTTAATGTTGTAGAGAGGGACAATTACTCTGTCATAGCTTTGTCAAGCTGTTTGTGATTAAATCGTGATTTGCTACACGTGCACGTGCTACAAACTGACTTTGTGCTGCAATAACACATGCATTCAGTTTCATAGGTGCTAGTGTCTATAGTCTACAAAAGATTATTCGAAACTTAGGCGAATAAGAGTTAATAATGATCGCTTTAAGCCCTATATAATATTGTAATAGTAGGCATACGTTTAATATATAATAGGATACAGGAATGAGTGCGGACACGCATTTTACCTTGCAACCTGCGCCGAAACGTTAGGTATAATGTGTGTTCTATTTAATTCCCATGTACTATTATATAAAAACATGCAACGCGAGAGTTTAAAAGATAAGGTTTATTTTTTATAGTCAGATCATATAGTATGCTGCAAAATCATATGCTACGCTTCTCTTGCTGCAAATAGACTAATATTCGTAGCAAATGTACAGGCACCTTCGAAATATAAATTCCCAGACAGGGAAACTATTTTCATGCGCTGTGATATTTGCAACAATGTTATGTTGCATGGAGCACGTGGCAGCGTAATATAGAGACGTCGCTTTCGTCATTTCAGCTTGTGACATACTGCTATGTAACACATAACTATAGTCTGACAACTTTAGTAGAGAGCCGTGGCAAGAATGGTTTATCTACATTATAAACGTTAATTCTGTGTATCTCTAAATAGATCTACTATAGCTGTATGAAAGAGGCTACTGACAGCTGTGGTTCCTTGCGGTTCTATTTTAATTAATTTAGAATATTTTCTGTGAAACTTGCGTAAGGGGCTCTCTATTAACTTGTAGGACTATAGAAACACTTTATCATTCGTTTTGCTAAACCTTTCTACATAGAATTTTTCTTTTCAATTTATGTTCTCGCACTAAAAATAGGATTTCCTTTGACGAACAACATCGTTTCCAAATTGCCAAACCCTGTTCCGTACTCTCCATCAAATAGTATTGGAAATACTTTCAAATGACGCGAACTGAAAACCCGTTTAGTTAAGAAACTTTATTCATTTTCAGTTGTTCATTCTTTTGAACAATTCATTTAGTTTTGAAGATTTTAAGGTATTGTAACTTTGCTAAGAATCAGGGATTTGTAGATTTCACATTCAAATGATAAAATCATTATTCTTAAACATTTTATTTGGAAATTTATAGGGGCTAGTGTTGCTTGATATTTGTTTACCCCCATGGGAAAAAGGCGTTTTAAAATACAGTGAAAAAGTAAGTTTAAATTTTACTAGCTGACCCGCGCAACTTCGCTTGCGTCACAAAAGGTCATAAATTTGCCCGTTTTTGTAACATTTTCAGTTGTTACTCTGCTCCTAATGGCCGTAGCGTGATGTTATATAGCCTATAGCCTTCCTCGATAAATGGACTATCTAATACTGAAATAATTTTTCAAATCAGACCAGTAGTTCCTGAGGTTAGCGCGTTCAAACAAACAAACAAACAAACTCTTCAGCTTTATAATATTAAGTATAGATGTATGTACAAAAGCTAGTCTCTCACACTGTTCATTTTGTTAACATCTTTAATATTCCTTACACAGTGGTCATTAACTTCTTGATTTTTACTAATATTCTGAAATGATAAACAACAAAAAAAAGTTCTATGTATTTGTCAGGCCTCTGTTTATCGCTATTGTCCTTAAAGCAAATGAACCTTCATTAACTTGTACTAAACAAATTGAAAAACATCGGTACGAGATAACTTTCAATTTTGTTTTGTTTCTGATTGTTTTATTCATTCGTACAATAGAATTGTTACACTGTTGACTTTAACAATACGTTTTTGAACTGAACAAAATCCCAGACGAACAATTAGTTGGAAACAACAAACACAATTTTAACAAACATTTTTACATACGTTTGTATATCTCCTGGAAGTTAAGAGTGCTGTGTATTGTTGGTAGACGGGTTTCAAATTCTGATGGGACTTCTCGATAAAAAAAATCTATATTTGACGAATAGAATTACATGTTAGGTGGGTTTAAGGGTTATTAAAAAATACGGACAAATTGAGTACCTCCTCCTTTTTCGAAGTCGTTTACTAATTGATGCATATTATTGCTAACGTCTTAGATATAGGTGATATTATGTATCTAAGACGTTCCTATGCGTATAGTAGGCCGCTCAGGAAAACCTCTGCAAATTGCTTTTATAACATTAGTTAGTTTTGTTCTTTATTAATGATTTAATGTAATAATAATATTTATCCTCCGAATCGGTACAAAATTTCATATAAAACACTAAAACCATAGCTTGAATAAACTGGTGTAAAAATCAAGCAATGTAAAGTTACACACCCTCGGATGACCTTGAAAATGCCCGTTTGTATACATAATTTATACTTTGTTACTCACTTTAAATATATTCCCACAAGTGACGGACAGGAATCATAACAAAACGCGTCTGTCAAAACTTTGCCCGCATCCCTTTATGAAATATTAACACGCTATTTGTATGTTCTGAGTTGTCAGTCCCCTGTCGGCGATTCGCTTTGTCATTCCCCTGGTGTCGGATGTTCAAATCTGTGAAATACCAGGGTTCATTCTCTGTCAATGAACGCGTGTAACGATGTTATTTGAACCTGTAATGTACTTATTAATGGAGAGCGTCAAATCAATAAATAACCTTTAATAGATGTTTAATTTTGGTGTTGGTTTCATATTCAAGCTTTATTTATAGGAATTCGTTGAATTTTGTTTCCGTAATGTAATTTCAATCTGTTATATAGTAGGGATATTTTTAAGTCTTCTATATTTTGTTATTCCCGCGGTTCCGCCTGCGTTTCTTGTCTATGTATTTTCTGTATATTATTTAACAACCTGCTTTTATTCGAATTAGATCGGCTATTGTTCTTTATTTATAATTAATTTTAGCAATTTTAATTTTGAGTAGGCGCTTACTAACTTAAAATTATTGTTTTGAAATAAACAGCATACTTCCAATTTACTACATTTCAACTTTATTAATCTTCACATTTGCTAAGTAATAACTATTGTAACTTGGCAGTCTTGGCACGACTGCTGCAATCAGTCAAGCTAAAGTTGCACAGAGACGTTAGACTCAGTATACGTCACGACGAGGGGCACATATGCAAACTAACACAAACAATAACACTACAGGGAACTGAGGTTACGTCTCGGAAACATGCGAGACTGTGATTGATTCAAACCAGACTCCGTTTTGAGATGAAAACCTTTTAGAGATTTGAGACGCGTAGCTTATGTATTCTTATTAATTTTATTAATGTGATTGTGTTTTTGTCTCTTTGTCCCTAATTTTCTATAATGATAAATTGCAAAAAACAAAGCAAACTTCCTCTTTAACTACAAATTTTTGCAACATTATCTTCATATTTAGTTCAATAACTATTATAACTTGGTCCAACTGGCGCAATCGGTCAAGCTCAACTAAAGTTCTGCTACAGAGACGTTAGATTCAGTATACGTCACGTGGGGCACATATGCAAACTAACACAAACAATAACACTACAGGGAACTGAGGTTACGGCTCGGAAACAAATACGAGACTGTGATTGATTCAAAACAGACTCCGCTCCGAGATGAAAAGCTTTCACAGACTTGAGACGCGTTGCTTATCTATACGAATATAAGAAAGTTTCAGAATTTTGTTTGTGAGATTGCTAGACGGATTGGAAAAAGTCTCAGTTTTTTGTTTGTCTGAGCGTGCATTCATAGTTTAATATCGAATTAAGTGCTTAAGGGCTGATTTTATTTAACAAATCTCTATGTTTGATACTGTCCGTAAGCTTAATTTCAGCTAAATCAGTGCACTGTTTAGGGTGTAAAAGCGTATCACACAGTAATTGGTTTTTATAAGAGGAGGAGAATAGATTGTATACAGAAAAGAACAGCGTGGGATAACTAGTTTGTTATATAACGCAATGGATATAAAACATCCAAGAAATATATCTGTTTCTGTAAATAATAGGAACTTAATGAAGTCGTTCGTATTTTTCCACGCTCGCCTCGAATTTAATGTTGTGTGGAAAGTTCTAGTCTTACCTAACGCGTGCCGGGATAACGTCACTGTAAAATGGTTAGAGTGGGTAGTTTCCTTTACTTGTACTGTAAGGTATTACATATTCTCATGCGATTGAGAAACCCACTAAGAAAACAACAACAGCTTTTCTATGAGATAGAAGGGTGTATTAAAGGATCTGACGGGATCAGTAAAACAGTCCGACAACGGAGTACAGAGCCTTAGCATTGTATAAGAATAAAGTGAAAGCGGTGTCGGAAAGACCACAGTCAGCTGCATAAGCCTGCCGGTCATTGATGTTCTTAATTCTGAATTATGCATACCTCTGCCAGCCACAAACCTTGGCCAGAACAACCTTGAACCAGACAAGACCACCGTTTCCGTAATATTAAGTCAAATTCTGCCGTATTATAGTGAACTATGTTATTATGTAGTATACCTACCTTCTTCTGTAGTTTAGCACAAACGTATTGGCACCAAATAAAGTGGTACAGATTCAACAGGTAAGATAAAAATATATGTTTCGCAAAATAAGTACGGATCTTTAAATAAATGGGCAGAATCAGTCTTTTCACTAAATTTTCTATATATTATCATTTTATATTAAAATTTTCCATTACGTATTCAAACAAAGCTGTCTACATCTTAATTAAACATCACAATTATTTGTCGTAAGCGAACAATACATCACCAACTTTAATTTCGTACGAGACACTTTGCTTATAAATACTAATAAAATTCTACCCGTAATGTTATGGAACGGCACTTAATAACTTTTAATGGTCTTGAAAATGGCCTAGTCTGGAATATTCTAGACCTTTCAAGACATGTACCGAACGTCTTAGGCGGTTAGGGGACGCCCACTAGCTTTTAGCACTCGTTGAGTTTTATTTCAAAGCTTAATAATGCGATGGAGGTGGAATAAATACTGATGACGCACGTAGGACCGCGCCCGTGCCGCTGTCGTAGCACCGGCTACGAATGTTGTAGCATGTCTACGCAATCCGTAGATAGAGCTACGTAACGTTTCGGAATAATGCAACCAGAAAGAGCTTTCGGCTTTCTATCAAATGTTATGTAGGTTTATTTTGATTAAAAAGTAATCATGGTAAATACTTTTAGTTTTCTAAAGTAGAATTGAAATACATTGTTAGTTAAGTAGCAAATAAACGGTGTTTACCCTCAATTTCGCAAGCTTTTTTTAAATGTCATGTCATTAGGGGCGAGTCTATTGTGATTACCGCCCACATTTTCATATTTCAGGTTCCAGGCTTTTTATCCAGAGATTTACCATTACAAAAAACGTTTGTGTCGTTAAACTGATAGGTTTATTGACCTTACATTACAATCACTGTTATAAATATCCGATATTTTCAGTGGTGTAACATCTACCCGCTATATAATGCTAGTTATGTGATTCTAGTAATATCATAGTACATATTCTTGTTACATATTCATACTAGTACGCCTTTCACGGATTAATTGCAGCTGACGTCACACCTAGGTATCATATAGATAGTTTTTTAATTGAAAGTCGGCTCATATGAATTGCTCTGAAATGGCAAGTAAACCAATGAAATGCCCATGTTTACTGTTGTTTAAAATTAGTTATTGTTCTCTGAACGATAAAAAATATTATAAGAGGTCTGTTATTTAAATGGCGTCACGAATCCTAATTATACAATAGGATATCTAGTTGACTGGGTTAATTAATAAAATATTGAACTCGTACTCATAAAGGTTTCAATAAAATATGCTCATGCTATGTCATGTTTTTTGTAAATGATGTCGAAATTAAAATTATTAAAGACAGAAACATAATTTTAGGCAATCATTTGATCGCAGCGAAAATACTAGATCGTCACTATGTCGTATATTAAAATCTGTTTTTGTTATTTTATAAAGAGTGGCTGATTTTACAGGTAGTCTATATAACTATATATTATCTTAATAAGATGACACTCTGCTCTGTATACGCATTGGAAACTCGTTCCCGTTGTGTAGAAATGATTTCATCTCGTCGGAGATGCCGTATCGATTGGCGCTTTGACCTTTGCAACGCGCCCGCCACTCTTGTTGTGTAACCCACTTACGTTACACCAGCGTTATACGAGAAAATTTAAAGTAAACGAATTAAAATTGTGTTTGTATAATGTTAGTTTTATAACTGCTTAGCTTTCAGCTTTAAAGGTTAGGTTTTGCGGCGCATTTTGTGTATTAAAGATTAGCCGATCCTATGTTTTCTGACAACATCTTCGATCGATATTTTTAGTATTTTAGTAACAATCAATCCAATAACAATCAGCACTGTAATTCAGTAAATTTACGCAAAACTTCGATTAATTATCCACAAAATCCTTCCTCGTGAATAACTCGATCTATTTGTAAAAGCCGTATGATAATTTGTTCTGTAGATTTTGAGTTGATTGCAAATAGACAGATGAACAGACGCGGTGGGAGAGTTTGTTTTATAATAATTATGTAGTGATGAAGAACATATAGTTAATGTAGCAATGCTGATGTATTAACGAGTAAAACATTTCGCGTATTCGTTTATTAAACGTGAACGTTCGTGTATTATTCGAGCTGCAGTTTTTGAGCTAAGAATTTAGATTGAAAACCATATTGCTATAGTTCTCTATTCAGTGAATGTGGGTGGAATGCCTTTTACTTCGCTCTTAAAGGTGAAATTTGCAATTTAGATCTGCGAAAAGGTTGAAATTTTTAAAAAGATTTTTAAGATCGCATTTTGCAGCAAATTGCGCATAGGTTGCGTTTATCCACACATTTAAGGGCATTTGAACGTTAATTCGAATAAAACACTTTTTATATATTGTATAACATTATCTTAAAGAAAAGTTTTTTTATACTGGTAATTTGTCTGAAGAAAAACATCTGAGATACAGCAATAAAGATTAGAATTGACCTCGTTAACATCGTGAAGCAAACCCCACTAATGTTCCTGAAGCAGATGCTCTAATTTTAAGACGACCTTAATTTTCTTTAAGAAAGCGCTCTAATTAACGTAAATGTATTTAAATCAATTCCTGAAACTCTTAGTCCGATGTGAGATTTCTTTAGGTATTTTTTAGGCCAAATATAGCCCTCAATTTGATCTTTTTCGTAGATTTTTTTAATTTTACTCCTATGTTTAATGGCTTCTTTTATAAGATCTCTGTATCTACATAAAATATATTCTCCTATCATTAAGTATTTGTTAAGTTTCCCAAAAATCTTCAAATGGTCTGAAACTATGGAACTTGTTTGGCTCCATTTATCGCTGTTGTCAAATTACTGTTCTTCACTATAACACTGCCTATTACAGTTTCACTTATGTACAACAAAAATATTTATATAAATACGAAATTTCGGAACACATCTACGCAACCTCACGCGTGAAAGTAACCGCAAACGAATCGTTGGTAAGTTATACCTCACAACGATCGTAAACCGTACAACCGTCTGTGGTCAATGCCCCGAACATCCCCAAACAAAAGGGGAGTGACTGACACCTAAGAGAGGGACATACATTTTTGATGTACGTTTTATTGCCGGGAATAGAATCTAGTACGGTTACGTCGATTTTATCGGTATTTTAAGTGATAGTATACGATCTATGCCGTCTGTCTAGCGCTTGACGTTGGCAACAAAAAACTAGCAAAAAAATAGGGTAAGAAACGGGAATATATTACTAAGATGCTCTCTGTCTGTCATCGAACGGTGTATCATTAACTGTGATAGCTAGTTGAAAATATCGGAGTTTATGCTTTCTTACAGAGGATGTATATACAAAAAAAAAACATTTATTTTCCGTTTTTTTTATAGATGACGAAAGGTACAGTATTTTCCTTTAAGGATATTGACACGTTCTCTTCAGCTGACTTATTTTTCTAATCTATAGAGTTTCTGGGTAGATACATTTTTGAACTATTGGCAACAGTACGCTTAGCAACATAAAGCCTTAAAACCTCTAACACTAAAACCTAAAGATATTTTCAGCTTATTGCATTGGAAATTCTCATTGACTCTTCTTCCTCAGACGCCTACCCTTCCAGACATTTTTAAATTAGCGTCTGTATCTGTCGACATAACTTTCTTAACTGAATCGGAAGGCTTATTTGATTTATCACAGGCTGAGAATCTTGAGGTAAAAATAAATTTTACCTTCTCGTACAAAATGTATGAGAAACCTAATTGATTGTATTACTTTAAAATGTGTGAAGTTGATAGATCTGATTGACATCTGTATTGGGGGACAATTGTCTATTTTTGTTGACAACCATTTGATAGCCTCTATTGTTCATTGTGTCTTTCCCAAAATGGTGGTGATAAATACGTTACACCAAAGCAGCAATGTACTTCATTGTTTTATTGTGGCTAACAAATCTACGGGCACTAGCTGTGAGAGACACTATACGCATGCTTTTTTCTCAAAACACTCCAATAATCTATAAGTTGTTCTATATCTCTTTGACAAACTGTAGTTCCTTTAGCAATGGTAAACAGGATGTTTGCACTAGTAACTTTTGTATAAGCTCTGATATATTCGTATAAATGCTTTTTATATAATGCTATACTGAACATGATTCAGAAGAGTAGGGTAATGACAGTAAATGACATGATCGCAATAAATACAAAATAAAACGTAGAAGAAACTAAAGGCACTAAATGATACAAGCGCAATAAATATAAAATAATACATTGTAAGTACATATACTAGTATGTAAACCCATGGGAATGTAGATATTAAGGCACATTTCGTTTAGCTAACCCCTTAAGGGAACAGGCCGTCAACGAACTATTTCATATCTTCGAGGTCGTTGTCATCTGAAAAATTTCGGCACACCCTTTCTACGATATCTCTGTCAGTTTAATATCCCACAATGAAACGCCCTGTCATATGTAGGAGTTTCCAGCCATTCGTATATCCACATTTGAGTTCAAGGAACCAGGGTGATTCTTTACGATTAGCAAGCATTTTGCTCTAATATCCATTGAATTTGAACTGTCATGTTGCAGAATTATTTGAACTCGTGGAGGTTATTGACCTGGGAGTTCTAGTAACGCGTTTAATGTTTTCTGCGAAGTGTTGGCTGTTATTGATTTCATCTGTTATCTCTTTCATTTGGTATTCTATCTAAATGAAAGGCTTTGTTGATGAAGTTATAGATTAATTACAAAGAAATTGGGATTGTTGAGTTAGCATCTTTAGATAATTTATGTTTGGTCCCTGTCTATCATTATTATATTTATCGCACGAAATTATGTGCGAGTGAAAAAGACCGTGATGCAAAGAGGTTAGAAGCGTGGTACTTGTAAACAAACGGTCTTGTATTACAAGATGTATAGATGTGGATGAAGCAAAGGAAGTTTGTAAGGATCGTACCAAGTGGCGGTCTCTGGTCTCTGCCTACCCCTATGCGAAAAAGGCGTGATTTTATGTATGTGTGTAAAAGACGAAACAACCTTTAACTCACTAATCTCAGCTTATACGCCATTCAAAGCTATTACGATTGAAAAAAAATCAGACGTATTATAAACCGTGGTTTAGACACTATAAACTAAAGAAACCAACAAGACATGTAAAGATTCATCCAGCTAGCGTTGCCAGAAACTTGTTCTCTATTTTCTTTGCACAATAGTACTGAATTCGAAAGGTCAGTGCGCATCTTTGTATGGGGTTGAGAAACGCTACCGTTCTGATTGGCTGGTCGTTGTTTACACATGAATGCTCTGACTTCTCGAGGGTCAATGCACATCTCTATGGCTGCATTGAGTTTGTCTTTCTTAGGGCGCGTTCCCACTATGTCGTGACGACGGATAATCGAGTAGTTTTAAGTGTCGTGGCTTATATGTTTAAATGGAGGTGTTCACATATAGAACGACACGACTTACTGTCTATGACATTTTTTGCAGTGACGACAGATTATCGTGACAGTGGGAGCAGCTAGATACGACAGTCACTAAACAATAAAAAATGTTGACGACAAACAATCGTTATAATGGGAACAGCCAGATACGACAGTCGTCAAACGATAAATTAATCGTTACCACATTGTGGGAACGCGCCCTCACTGTATCGTGAGACGTGTCTGTGGTTTGTATCTGTCAAGTGTAGCTGTAAGTTAGTTGAATTCTAAGGGATTAGTTTTGTTAAGATAAGTTACTGTGTTCTTACGTGTAGAAGAAACAAAAATAATAGTTTTATTATTGCGATTGTAACAAAAAGAAAATAGTAAAAGTTTTATTGAAAATAATACTTAAGTCTTCAGATATAAGCCCCTCTCAGTCGAGTACCGGCTTAGAATAAAATTCAGAGTCCATATGTAGAGATGACGATAAATGGTGTCAATATGGAAAAAAAGGTGCTGTAAAAAACTTCTGCAAGCCCATTAGATTATTCCCTACAAACAGTGTTTACATTTTTATAAAGTAGTGTTACTATAGAAAATAAATGTAGGTACCTATGTCAACAACCTATGTCGTAAGCTTTTTAGTTCAATAGAACAGTTAAGCGCAAAAAGTTTGAACTCGTTGTATCGATCACGTAGAGGCAGTTGGTTCGGTTTTTGTCGTTCAAATAATCTAAACATGATTCAGCGCATTCTGTTTAATGGTGTACGACTTTTTGCCGACAGATGGCGTATCGATCTCGTGTGTTTGGTGTTGAGGTTACAACTTTCTACTGTTTGAACGCGAAACTATGCACTATCAACTTCATAGTATAATGTGGGTGATAGATATTCTCGATTTGTGATATGTAAAAGTGACACCGTCAAATAAAGCAGAATAATTAAGTACTATAAAATTAAAAAAATAATAAGATACTAATTTTAGTTATGATGAGTTTATGATGTCTGCTCATGTGTGTGATCAGTTTCCAACTTCGGTTAGACCATTGTTTGATGGATCAACTGCATAATTATAATGTGTCCTGAAAACCTTCCAAAATTATGCTAGTTAATTTCTCTCTAATGATTTCGCAGTGAACTTAGTAAAATGTTCATAAACAAAAGTGTAACTCTTCCTCCGACATCGTAACCTGTCCTTCATCAACATAAACTTAACGTAAATAAAAGTCGCAAACGCGTTCCCTATTTAATTAATATAAGTCGCAAGTGCGTTTCCTACCTACAAGCAATGCTCATTTAGATCGCACGATAATTTCTACTCTACAAAACAGAACATTATACTTTATTCCGTGACATTAAGGGCAAAGGGTTAACTCATTTACATACGTAATTTTTCGCCTAATTTGTTACGTTCGTGTTCATGTTTGTCAGAAATTCCTACTGTTAGAAGTATTTACAAGGTTTCAGTACTAAAATACCTTATTTGTATTACGTTACATTGCTATATGCTTAAAACCAGGGACTGCCAACGTTTCTTTGGATTGTGGATCTTTGCGGTGTCGACAAATATGAATTACTGATTTTAGTTTGATAAAGCCGCTGCTTTAGTAGTAGGTTGTTTGTGGATATTTTTGAATAGGTTGGGCACTTCTGCTTATAACACAATTAAGTGCCAATGGAAAACTAAATAAATTGATTAAATTGCTTGTATGGTGAACGTTGGGAATATTCCCCAAGTAATTAGGAGTTAGGAAATCGGATGAACGTATTATAAGAATGAGAAATTTGTTTGTTATCTTTCATTTTTTGAGTGGAAACAAATGTACTAGGTCAATTCGTATGCTTTTACAATATGAAAATGTCCGACCTTTGTGCACATGTAAAGAGACGCTAATATTTGTGATATGCAGTCCCACGCAAAACACAAATATCTACTATATGAAACAAAATATGTTAATAAAAAAAATATATTTGACTATCTGTTCCGATATCGCACGAGATCAATCAAGTAAGGATCGCTGACGTCACTGGGCATATTTCTTTGATGTGTAGTGTGGCACAAACACACTACAGCGCCGAGTGGTCCCGAGTAGTCCCGAGTAGAGCCGAGTAGTCCCGACACCCTTTGACAAGAGCACCGGGCGTTAAATATTAATATATTCATGAGGACTCGAGACGTCCGCGGCGAGACAAGACGTTTGATACTAAAATATGTCTCTTTATTGAAGCGGCCAAGAAAATGTATTTACTTATAGCCAAATTTGAAATTTTGTTCTTGTAAAAGATATTTGTATAAGAACATTATTTTAGATCGATTTCCATGTCCTGTATTATATTTTCGAAGAATTAACTATGGTCCTAAAATTGCCGCAGTATCCATAAAAAAATACATACTGCTATAGTCAGAAAACGATTTTAGCGACGTACAGTCATGACTAAAAGCTCTGCAAACATTGGAATACCCATACTAGATCATACAAAAAATAATATTGTTATTTTTTGTATGATCATTTGTTTTTTAAACCTGAAGTGTAAATCAACATTATAAATGAAAAAACTCGTGAGAAAAGATGAGACGTGTGATCCATACAAATGAATATAATTTTCTTACTAGCTGTCTCTATTTCCATTTGTGTATGTACTATCGAACAAACTGAATCATGACCCACCATGTGCTCATTTTCTAAAACACGTCTATATACGCGTAGGTCGAAATTGGCTTGCACCTACGTTTCCTTGGTAATGAATTTGTTATCTGTCATTATTGCGACAAATATTTGTACGTCAATACAATAATGCTTTGCTACCGTTTTCAACAGGCTCCGTGGCGTAGTGGGTTGATGATACGACTGCGACGCGTCAGGAGTGGGTTCGATACCCACTCGGGACATGTTTTATTCGGCCCTTATAGGAAATAATGTTACTATAAAAATTAAAATAATATAGGGTAACCAGCATAGTTATTACCCGGTTAAGGAATTGATACACAATTTTGGTCAATAGTATCTTTATTTAGTAAAACATTGACTTAAACTCTATTATATTTTATCGCAACTTAAATATTCTTTCTAAAAGAACATCAGTCGTTTATTTCAATAACTTTATACTAATTCAATATAAAACACTTAAAAACAAGAAATACTAGCGAACACTGTTAATTCAAATGTGTTATCCTTAACAAATATTGCAACAAACCTACTTTTTATTTTCGAACTACACACCTGTCGCACAAACGTCGGACATGAGTTCTATAAATTAAAATGTTACAAATATTCTGAAAGTGACATATATCGCAATTAATTTAAACTGGTTACTTTAGAAATTAAAATAAACGTATTATTTCTTAACATTGGCAATCACTGTATGATGGGCAATGACTATAGTGGTTACCCTAATCGTTTCAGAGATTTCTAAATGACGTGCTATTTGATATTTGACACAAATAGGTTTTTTTCACAGTGAAAAGAGTTTAGACTATTTACATTCTAGATTCAAATTAAGAGTGATTTATCGAAAATGTATCTACGTACTGTAATAACAAAGGTCAAAGTTGTCTGTAGTCGTAATACATCATAACACAGTCGTATGCATGTTTAAAATGTCCTAAGTGCAACTTTGACGATAGAGACGAAATTCTTACTGTTTTGACGGTGTCAAACGAATTATCGGCAAAATGGGTCATGATTCAGTTGGTTCGATAGTACATAAATAAATATAAGGTGTCGTCTGGCGTGTTAGTCCTTGAATAGTCGTCTACTAGAAAGAAGGGCCAATAAATTGGGTGAAAACATTTGTTGCCTGTTGTCCTGACATCTGCTCTCTAGCCTCGAGTAACGTTATCGCGAAAATCTACCCATTTTTCATTTGTAAGCACACCTTTCAAAGAGTCTTTTCTTTTTAGTTTTGTATACAGTTTTATAGAATTGTATACAGTTTCTTGTTCAGATTACATCTCTTTTTATTCGTTACGATGATGCTATCGCTCTGTACCGAACATCTTAAGAAAAGTGAAACTAAATGAAAATGAAAGCTAAATTAAAAAAAAAGATCATGGCCTAAATTATAAGAAAAATCAAAGTGATAGTGCTTTACCTGATCCAAAAAAATCAGACGCTTTACCGTCATTCTACCTGACCCGTCAAGGGTAAATAAGTTTAATTCAATGAAAAAGTAATTAATTCTATGAAGTAGTTCGCGTCTGCGGCAAAGTGCAGCCTCGTTTTCAATCACTCTCTACCTCTTCCAGACTTCAAGTTTAATAAAGTCAACCTTTACCTTCGGCCCGCAAATTTAATTTCCCGCATAATTCCCTTTGTGAGCTGCCATGTCAGCACTCTACAAGATGAAATTATTATTTTAATAACAATACGCAGTTATATTTACAGGTCGGTACAAAACTGAGTTGAAATTAATTTTGGTCCTTGATTCTCTAGGGATGTTAAGCCTTATAAAGCAATGTTCGAGGTAGTAAACGTTTTCTCGGTTAAGAAGATCCTTTGCTACATAACTATAGGAGTAAAATAGCGGTCGACTGCGAGGAAACAACAAAATTAGTCGTATAATTGAGTCGGTTGTCGTTCGTATCTAATTAAGACGGTATTTGCAAATTGAGTCGACTCCGCCACCTATATTATTCCGGAATCTTGAATTTGTTTTCCCTCGTAAGGTCTCGCTATTTGTCTTTGTCAAACTTGCAAAAATGTAACAAGAAAATGTATCGATCTATGAAATATTTTCTTGAGAGCTCTGATCCTGAATTTCGTGTGGAATATTTAAGCAAGGTATACGATGTTGGTGAGGGGTGTATTTTATCTCGCCGAGGGGTTTAAACCTAAGAGGTGGGTGAAGACTTTAGGGTTGTATCTAGGGGTTTGTCTGCGGTGCTTCCGTTCAGTAACAAACTTGTTAAGACCTCGCAAATACGGTGAAGTTTTGAGTAAACAAGTAAATTACTAGAAAACACCTAGTGTTCCCTTTTGCACGGAAAGTTTTGCTGCAGACGTGGTTGCAACCGTTTTATTTGTGTAGTTGAATGCAGGGAAGAAAATCTTTGAAACGAGTAAAAATAAATGAAAAAGGTTTGCTTCAGCACTACCGGTTTCTAGCTCTCCGCGGTTTTCATTTATAGTTCTTGTTCGTGTTTTTGATTAGTAAATATAAACACTTACAGAAGAAGCAGTTTAGTGTATAAATATCAAGCAATTTAACTTATTAGTGGTCGAAATTCTGAGCTTGGAGTATTTAAACAGTTTTTAACGACTGTATCATAACATCAGTCACACATAAACCTTTATATTAAAACGACACAGAACCGTTTTAATCTAGAGTATTTCAAGCAATATGTTTGTATAGTACATTTGAAATTACTTTTCATCTTCGAGGGAGGAAAATATTGCGAGGCAGAGGTAAATATTAGATGCGAGCGTGGGCGTCGGAACACCAGTAGGTCATGCTAGATGTCACTTTACCCTGCACTTTGCACTACGTGGACGTATGGAGTTGAGGAAGTTGTGCTATATTTAAAAGTATGTACTTATGTATCTTTTAAATTGTGATGTTCTATTGCTGGGTCCATTAGAATCAAATCAAATCAAATCAACGTTTATTTGCGAATTTAGGTTACAGAGATGTCACAGAAATATTAGGCGCTAGAATGTATGCATGTTTTGCTCTCGTAGATGTGATTTTGTTAAATAAATGAATGGCAATATGTATTTATATCTACATATCTTTTTGATTAGAACTGGCTCGAGCGGCTTCATTCGCTTATAAAGTTTCTAGTAAGGTGCTGATTTTAAAAAGAAAAACAATTTTAAGTTTGGTAACAGGATTTCAACTATCTTCAAGCTAAATTTAACCTTAATCAGTTCATCCCTTTAGCCGCAAAAGTGTAGCAAACGAACAAACAGGCATACAGATTTTCGCATGTATATAACTTCGGATTGATTCTATACTTGTTAGTTTTATGAAGAAGATTATGTACAAATTTACCAATACATGCCAGTAGTCTCAAAGTTACGCAACATCTCTTAATTAAGGTCTAGTTTAGTTTACCTTTGCGTTTAAGTAAAAGATGTTCGCAATTACTTGGGACGGGCGTTTTAATTGCTTTGTTTGCGTAATGGACGCACAACATGCGAACCGTGACTACTATGGTTTAGTTATAAGTTAACGCTGTTATGTTATTGGTTTTTAATAAAGTTTTATATAGTGATGTATTTGAATACACGTACTTTACTATACATGAATAGATTTTAGTATTTAAAGCTATAGAATATGAGTATAGGTGCAACGATAATATAGGTGCATCATCATTGTCACTAGATGCAGGATGTACTTTAAAATATAAAGTTGTATCAAAAAACCGTTGCCTAAAGGGGGTTCAATAGTATAGGAATCAATAATTGTAATAAGTATAGTATATCATACATGGTCGACAACAGAAAAATGTAGCGTGTTTTATAATCCAAAGGAGCGTTATGTGGTAATACTGCCACAGATATGACATGTATTTGTTTTAATAACATAATGATTTTAAGTGGTCTTCATATTTAACTTCCAACCCTACGGTACATTTCCAATAACGATAGTATTCTTAACAACCTCCAAAACAGCATATTTATAAAAAAAACATCTTCAGTTTTCACGTTTTCGTAAATCCAAACTCAATTTAAACAGTTATTTCCAATACAAAACCGTAGGTTGACAAATTCATCTGTCTGCAGGTGAACATCGATGGGTATTCCACAGGGTACCGAGAGTTGAGGGCTGAGGGCTGAGGTCGTGTCATGGTTCAATATCGCTTCAATATTTGTAATACAAGCCCGCGGGGCGCGCCAGACGCAATCACACGTTGGAAATCTGATCTTGTAATGTATTGACGGGACTTCTATTGACTTATGTGCCTATATAGGTACTTTAGGTAGGTACCAATTTATACTGTAGGAAGCTAAAACGTATACTTTACCTAATTATAGCTTTGCTGAAGTCATAAAGTTCAAGAGTTTTTTGTTGCTTTAAATACTATAATTATTGTACCTATCCGAAAAAGATACAAAATTATTATGATGTACTTCAACGCAACTTTTATCAGCAGCCAATCGTCAAATTATTTCGTGTGCGGAGGGTTTAATTTACTATTAACCAATTTTGATACGTTTTCTTTGGTTAGCCATGTAACTCTTGAATAACTGATTTTTGTATTTATAGAACAGAAAGTCAATCAAAAGTCCACACGGAAGAAGTCGCAGGACGAAACAGACAAATAAGTCCAATCTAACCTTCCACCTTGAAATAAAATATTCAATAACATCTAAAAAAACTTGAAAAAAATAAAACTACGTACGTGTAGGGCCACGTAGGGCACGAAAAGGGTCAAATATCGTAAAATTGAGGATTGGTGGGCGTCGGGCGGATGCGTGTTTCGGCAACGTTCAACTATTATTTTATTAGACAGACACAACGATACAAATGAGATATAATTTACTAACAATTGCGATATGATAGTACTTTCGTCTGCGAAAATAGAGGTAGTACGTTTCGTGTAAGTACTGTTACGAAAATAGATTACATTTTTTATTAACAACGAATTGGCGTGTTTGTAACTGTACTGTATGCCCTTATGTATTGGGATAGAATTGATATATGTAGAAATGAACAAAGATAGATATGTAAATATATGTATGGGTTATTCGTAATTGCTGAAAAATAAATAAATTTAACCCATTAATGTCCCACCGCTGGGCAAGGGTCTCCTCCCGTAATGAGGGAGGGGTTAGGCCTTGAGTCCAAGCATAATATATGCGATATTTGTGGGTAAAGCAACGCTGTTACTACTGCCCAAACAGAAAGAATTTGGTATGATTCTTAGAGTCCTGTATCAGGTTGTACTTCCTATCCGTTCATTGTGTTTAAGTTTCCTGCAACCGAGACTTAATTTTTTTTTGCTTTACATAATACATACACAAACTATCACGCCTTCTTCCCACAGGGATAGGCAGAGAATAAGGACGCCACTTGGTACAATCCTTGCAATCTTTCTTGCCTCATTCGTTTTTAACTATAATTATATTATTATTTATGTGCACTCGCTCTTATTTGTAGAATTATTTCCATCAGAATAATTCGAAATGGCACATGCAGATCCAAATATAGTTCCTATTGAAGCTTTAGAGAAACCTACACGAGCGTTGCATCAGACTCGTGACAGTGGCTTCCGATGTATCTTGATAACAATATTCAAACATAACCCAGTCGCTTTGAATATCACTTGCTGCGTTACTGATGCTCCCGATTTGGAAATGAATAGGTTTAGAGATAGATAGTTGTAGATTGGTAAAAGGTTCTTAAATGTTACATATTCAAATTACTTAAAACGATTTTTAATATACAAGTAAAATATTCTTGCAATGATTAATATACTTGCCTCTATGTCGCATTTACGTTATGCCAGATATCCTATACGGATATTCTTTAGAGTAGAGCTGTTTTTTGCTGTGTGACTTCACTTATAGCATTTTTTTTTCTTCTGTTGAACCAAGTTCGTCTTATCACGTAGCTCCAGCATTTGATGTACCAAATTCTTTTCAAGTATATTTCGTAGATCAATGTATGTAAGGTCCAAGTCTCGCGTGCTCCAACAGCTTAGCTAACGACGGATTAAGATTGAAGACTCCCGTTAACCTCATTCAGGCCACACGTCTTAGCGGTCGTTTCAACCTTTTCTTAACCTATATCTAATCAATTTACTTGCTTTTTTGGGTTTATTACACACGTTAATTGGGTTAGCTTCTATTGTAAGATGTTCATATTGTTTTTATTCTTGTTCGTGTATTATTTTCTTATGAATCGTATGTTTTGACCTAGTTCAGTTGAGCTTCTCTTTTGTAGATGTTATTTTTCACTGAAGGAGTAATAGAAAATTTATTTACGTTAAAATTAAATTTGTTGATGAATCAAGATTGAAAATCAGACCTTGTAATTTTTCTCCTATTGACTAAATTCTGGGAATATGTTCGACCTTCTGACATCTGAAGACAGACGTTTCTCATCAAATATACCATAAAAAGATTTAATAAAGATAAAAAAAATACCAAGAATCCGGAGAGATGAAGGCAAGAAAATTGGTGAAATCATTGAAATGCCACTACAATAATGAAGGTTTCTGTTGAATACCAGCTAACTAACCCTTTAGTCGATTAGAGGGAGAATAAAACCACTCTTTTCCTTATATCGTTGACATTGAAAACAGTCTGAGGGGATTTGAAGGCCTTGTTTGATGTACTCATAAAATGATCACGCTTTGTCGACTCGATGCTGATTTCACCGAGCCTTGAGGAAAGGTGGTTACCAAATTGTGCGCAAAACCAACGTTTTACTACTATTTGCAGTAGAAATATAAGCCGTTTATGTATTAGGGCATTCAAAATTAAAATTTGGATATTTTTACACGTTGTTCGCACATTTTTCTTGTCCAATTACATTTTTATGTTTCTCCAGACGCGTTTAATAGGTATCTATTTTTTGAAGAACATTTTTTATGGCGTCCAATTAACCGCAAAACGAGGCAACTCGATTTTATTAGAAGTACAAACAATATAGATATGGCACATAAAATTTCGTGTCTGTCTTGATTTGTTTACACAATTCAGTGGGACTTCTAGATTGGTCTGGTCGTTGTAACTTGTATACATAGGGAACTTTATTTGAGGCTAGCCATTTTAGTCTCATTTTGTGACCATTTTCCAGGATGTCAACACTCGAGAGTTGAAATCAATCGAATAAATAAAATATGAAGTCAAAAATCGATTCAATTTTTGTTATGTTAATAACTTAAGTTTGATAGAATATACATTATACATACATAACTATATAATTAATTGATAACCTCATAAATAAATTCAATTAAATCTAAAAAATCCTTCGCCTTACGTTTGTTGTAGCAATCTTAGCCAGCCGAATAGCCTGACAATCTGATTTAAAATCGTTACATTACAAAATGCCTAAATATCAAGTTCGTTCATAGCACAAATTGTCATCTATAATATTAGTAGAATTAAGTAATCCACAAGTATATTGCATAGAACCAATATCATGAGAAATATAAAAAGGTCCTATAAGGGTGACCCGCGGTTCGAGGTCCCTTCATAAACATCTTTTATTGATGCGTTATGTTGTAATGCGTGCCCAAAAGGCATTCTCTCTAATATGGAAGCAGTATCGTCAATCGATGCGCTATTTATTTAATTGTATTGAATAGAATACCTTTTGTTATGTGGCCGTTTCACGTTATATTCATCGGTACGAAAACACCTGCGAATGTAGTCCATATTCAGAAAAAATATGATAGGACTATTGTTATTCTTCATGGTGAATCATCTTTGAAGTAAAGTAACTTTTAGTAAGAATATTCATACAAACCACGCAGTACATTTCGGAACTCCAATACGAATCTTGCGACTCATACAAGGATGTGTCATCTCTTTAGTAGAACGATTATCTACATTTGGAACCATCGAGTATCGAGAGTTTGACATTTAAAATGTACTGCCAAAATAGTGTCTATGGCGCCCGCTAGAGGCGCTGAACCAATTGTCATACAACATTTTTCGATAGATGGCCCGTTGTCGGTAGTCCATAATAGTAGAGAATCGCGGCACAGAACGTTCCTAGACTCCATTTATTGTCAACTGTTCTTTCTTCTACTGTTTCATATCTCTACGATTGTTTCATCTAATTCGCAATCACACTGTACAACCCTTACATGTACAATCCCAGCGATTCAGTTCCAATATCGGCGTATGTCCCAATCGATACAGAGCAATTGCGTCACCAGCTCTAAGTGCGTAGTATGTCTAGTCCTTTGACCCAAGATTCGGTAACACCATGATTTATGCCGTCTACTGCTTCACCAGACTTGTTCTTACAAGCACCGCCTTCCAGTTTGTCAATTATTGTATTATGTTTCCATCATCTCAGTCCTTCGACCACCAATTGTAAAGAGTCCCGTTTTATTGTTGTTGTTTGTTAAACAGTTTTTAAGTAATTTATATTGACCTTCATTCCTTTTACAACTTTATACATTACAGTTTAATGGAGACCTTGCTGTTCTATACAAAATATGTAACTCAAAACTTTGTTTAAAAAAATACACGACGTATATCCAAGCATACAGCTATGACGTCAAGCACGCTCCCTTCGTTTGTTTCTCTCAGTTATGTAATATCAAACCATTGATGTTAATTACTTATATCAAAATTCAAAACAGGTCATCGATCAACTTGATCAGGAGTGCTGGAATCAAAGCGCACGTGCCCAGAATGATCGTTGACGTTCATTCCAGATTCGAGCTGCCCTTTCCTCTTGTTTGCATTTTCAATTAGATACCTGCTAACCCTTAATATACTCAACCAATATGAAATGTTTATTTAGAATGTACACGACGATGTCATAATTCATCACGCCCTAAGCGTTCGAGCAAATAACTTCATGTGTGGGAGCGTAGGGGAGAAGACTGCGTCGAACCTGCTTTCTAATACGATTGCGCTCAAGGACCGACCCCACGCTAATGATGACTTGCGGCATAAGGGAGGATGTGTGACGTAATTTGAAATATAGTTCAAATAACAATTAGAGTGAATTCGAACGATGTCGGGGTAGTTATCGGGCAGTCGGAGCGGTCAGGTTGGTGAACATTGTGTTATTTGCGGTGTGGGGTGCGCGCGGCGGCGTCGCGCAGCGAGCGTTAGATCGAAGGCGCGGGGGCGCAGCGCGCATGCCCGGCGCGGGCTGTCCGCCGCCTCGGCTGCCGGGCCGCAGTCGCACCGCGGTAACGCACGCGACGCGCCATGTCGGCCGGCGCTGCTACCTGACCGAGCAACCAGCTCTTGGGAAAACAAACGTTGTGAAAACGCGATTCAGATCGTCGCCATCGATCGCAACCGCACGGGGATTCGGGTAAGTCCGTAGCGGATCCGTTCACGCCTCAGCCAGCCGCCGCGGCGAGTGCAGTGTCCAAGGTTAAAGGCTTCCGATGTGCTTTTCCCGGATACCGATCTGCGATCTCGGAGGGGTGTAGGTGGCGCTAGTGTGCGCGGTGAGTCATCTCTGCGACACGTTTTTTCATGGCCGCCCCTTCGATCTCGCGTACGATCGCAGGCTAGCCGGAGGTTCTGGGAAGATGGTTGCAGTGGATGTTACGTAAGTGCGTTGGTAGTGCAGCGGCCGTGGTGGCCGACGCTTTCGATACGCTCGCTGCGCACTCGAGCGCGGCCAATTACCGCACGCGAGGATCGTTTTCAGGAAAACATTCACCATTTTGTAGTCGGTGGTCGCGGGAGCAACTGTGAATATTGTGATCGAAGTCATGACTCCGCACGTTACTGTGATTGCTAGTAACGTTACCGCCGGGACGTTTGTGTGATATCGTTCATTGTGCAAGTGAATCTCTAATTGGCTCGGTTTTGCAATTGTTTGTGCTACGTTTTAATTACATAATACGGAGACACCAGAAGAGTAGGTATCGGTATTATTTACTAATATTTTACAATTGGCTTTGGAATCAGTGTGAAAATAAGTGATTGCACAATATTTTTGTAGTTGACTTAATGGAAATATTTTGGGAAAAGTGGAAAGTGTTAGTTGTAAGCGAATAGAATTTTAGACTCTTTCATATTCTGTCTCTATCACGTTAACTAGCATATAGTGAGTTTACATCACAACTGCATTCCTAATAGAAAAAATCAATACAACTGGATCTTTCACTAACAATATGCATTGTGCATTATTTGCTACGCATTATGCGTTATGGTGTTACGCGTATTACGCACTACGCAATTACGCGTCTCTACATTAGTAATACATACTTATGGCATAAAACCACTACTGTATTGAACACAAAGAGAATGAAACTTAAGATTAGTAACATTAACACAATTCCCTACTTTATGAAGCGCAGTAGGGCAAAAAACGTATCAGCTGAGATCGCAGGCGCACGCTCAATGCGCATGCGCCAACGGTTACGTTCGTTAATTAAACAGTTTGAATTTTAGAACGTCTTCTTGCAAAAACCGTTATAATGATAGGCTTGAAGAGTCATTGTTGTTCTTTATTCGAAATATAACGTTATTTACAGTAGTTTTGTAACGAATTGATAGAAAACGAATAAGTTTTTTGAAATCGTTTGTGTATTCGTGTTTTCAAAATAAAGACTGATGTTTAATTAGATTGTTTTAGAAAATGCGCTGTTATGATTCAGTCAGCATGATTATAATTCATTTTCATAAATCATATTTGAAATTTCATAATTTGCAACGATGTAGAGCAGATGCATTGTTTGATTAGTTATGCTTCATTAGTTCATTATTGCAATTAAAAACAAAAGAGAAACAAATACAATAAATTAAATGTAAGATAACAGAATACATTTTAGAACGATTGCGAATATCTCCAGTCATTACAATTCAAATCAATAGCAACTCTAGAAAGCTCTCAATGACGTCACGGGAACATTTCCAGTAATTTCACAACGTCGGATAATAGTTATAGCTTTGAACAACCGTAGGAGTTAGCGTTTGCAGTGTGACTCACCCACGCGACGACCTCATTACCACACGACTTTTATACCAACAATCGCTTTAAGGAAACCCTCTACTATTTCTCCCTTTATTTAATTGACTTGTACTGAATTCTGAAGGAATCAAAAGCGTAGTTCGCAGTCTTGCGGCTCGTAAGTACTCAATGCTTGGTTTGTTTTCCTTTCATTACTTCTTATAAGATTTTCGTAATTAAATTCTTTGTTTTTGAAATCGGGACTTGTTTATACCTATCCTTTAACCATATTTACTTTAGATTTTTTATTTGTCATGTAGTTCTTTCTTGTTAAAGAAGTGTTTGGTCAAATTTTTCGAGTCTTTTTTTAGTGTGTTGCTTAATGTTTCTTATTTAGATGTAAGTGCTATTCTTAGACGCAGTAAAAGTATCACAATGCATTTTAAGCAATGCATCAAATTAATTTCTCTTTCCGCTAGTTTCAAGTTTCTAAACAATTATTTAAAGCACGACACTACAGTTAGTCCGTTCTAGATTTTAGCAGCAGATAAGATATGGTGCATTTTAAAATTTGTGTTAGACATTTTGATAAATTTAGGCAATAGTTCTACAAAAATATAGGCCGTTAGCCTCGCTTTAGTTCGCGTGATCGACTACGAAGCTATTCACTTCAAATATTTCACTAAGTTCATCAGATAACCTGGATTTTTCATATTTATTTCCAAGATTTGCTTCTAAGATTACTTGTGTAGTATTGATTTTATTTTCATACTGCAGATGCCTTCGTCGGCTCACGGGTCGGTGACTTGTAATTTGTTCGTAGGGCGGGGTAGGTCATTTCGTAAATACTTCGCCGTTATATAAAGTTTCAATACTGCTAATGTTTTTTTGCTTTAGAAAAGTAAATGACTGTGAATGTGGGTATAATGGCCTTGTATGCTAATGAATGGGTTTTGTGTCTAGGGTACTTTAGATGTGTGTGATCGTGTTAATGGGTTATTTTGAATACTCTTATGCCCGGTTTCTGGGTACATTTAATGGTAGTTTATCTATTCAATAGCGTTTTTTATATATGAGTTTAAACGCTACAGAATAGATAAACGTAAATGTACTCAGAAACCGGGGCTTAATCCTTTAGATAACGGTGTTAGAATAAGATGGTTAGTTCAAAAATAGTTTTAATCATTATGGATAGTTGCTAATGAGTGGATTTTTGCAACCTCAAAAATCGTTTTAGATTTCCAAAGCTATACTGTATGACATTAATACCGTCTTAAAGTAACAGTTATTTGATATACTTTGTTGTACCAAAATATAAATAGATCGAACCTTGAGTTACTACGCAATAAAGTAATTCGGCTACCTTTCTATATTCTTTTCATTCAGTTTGTTCAGTCGCGTACTGTCATGATATTCTATTTTTTTCTAGGTAGTGTATACGGTATACGGTATTGTCTCCTTCGGGCATCTGTGTATATATTTTAATATGACATATAAATAATATAAATCGTATATAAAAATCTTAACAATCTAGTTTTGTATATTAAAACCTGAAATTCTTCACGGCTATACGGGCGTTGAACGGTT
Source organism: Anticarsia gemmatalis (assembly GCF_050436995.1). Taxonomy (NCBI): domain Eukaryota; kingdom Metazoa; phylum Arthropoda; class Insecta; order Lepidoptera; family Erebidae; genus Anticarsia; species Anticarsia gemmatalis. The sequence continues at coordinate 9,241,266 of NC_134760.1, forward strand.
CGAACGGTGTCTATAACATATACTTAGTTTATTTTCCTATTTATTGATTATTTTTTATGTTTTAACATATTTTGTATTGTTACAGTTGTAAATCCGGCCCCGTACCGATGCTCTAGTGGTTGTGTGCACTAAGAAACACAGCCATGTCGTCGGTAAAGGTGGCCGTCCGGGTGCGGCCGTTCAACTCGAGGGAGATCGCCAGGGACTGCAAATGTATCATAGAGATGTCTGGCAATACTACAGGTAAGAGACTATAATTATATGAATAACATAATAAAAGAATAGTTGAGTGTATCGTCCGGTTACAAGAGGTATGGGACTTGTAATGGCGTTCAAATAACCTTTGATAAAAACTATTTTGATTTTTAGTCTTTGTTTTTAGACTCGTTTTAGGTTAATGCTTAAGATATCTATTTCGATGGAAACCTTGTGAAAGCTTAAAAGAAAATCAAAACTAAAAATAACATTATTGATTACGCTTTGCATCGTATCAATCCTGTCGTATTCTGAAAATAATTCTGGAAGTTATCGAACATCGAATAAACATATTACTTTATAGTAGCCCTTTTTTCGAATCGATAGCAATCATGTGTCTGAAATAATAACGTGATTAAAAGATACTGGAGTGACTTTGATTACAGATGGTTTTAAGAAACGATGATATCTAAAATATCATCAACAATTGTTTGTTTAGATAATACACAACAAAACAAATTCTTTCAAACAATACTGTATACAATCATTGTTTGGAATATCTAATAGAAAACATTGCCACTCCACATTATTGATTTTAGACTCTAAATACTTAAGTGTTAAGTACAATATCGCCTGACGTGCCTCGTGTAATAACTGTAGGTATTAAGCCTTAAATCTGTTAATGTGTTTTAGATAACACCCTGTATAGGAATTATAACACGTGTGAACTCAATTTGTATATAGTATGGTGTTTTTTAACCGTAATTAATCAATGTGGTAACATAGAGGTAGTTTTGCTAATATATTATTTTTGAAGGGATCTGTAACGCGACTAAAATAAGGTATCGTAACCTTTAATTTTGAATCGCGTTTAAGGCGATAGTTTTAAAAAAACTTAGAAAGCTATTAGAATCCCAACATTTTAATGTCTCGCAATTAACCATCGTACAAAAAAAATATTATCATTGAATCAATGTTGCCTAGGCCCTAAATATTGTCAAAGTACTACTCCTCTTCTTCTACTTCAAAGTTAAGAATGAAGAATCATTCATTTCCTAATGTCTTTCGAAAAACCAAAACCGTTAGTTACGAAACAGATACTCAACAACTTCAACTATACCAGCCAGCGTAGTTTTTTTTACGTTTTTTTTCAAGTTACCTTGAAAACCTTTCCAAATTGCCCGCCGGCTAGATAACGAAGATTGACTTTTACACAGCAATAAACCGCGCCCTTCGCCCCCACTTACCAATAAACTGGTAAAACGTTGGTAAATAAAAACCCTTGGAGCAACGGTTAATGAAAATTGATATGCGTTGAAGAGGGTACAACACTCTTTGAAAACTCCCGAAGATATTGTTGAAATTAATGGTCACCTAAGCTGTCGGCTTGATTGATGATTTCAACGTTTATTTTTGGGACGTGGGAAAAATGCTGTCTGTTATTTTTGTACAGAAAATAAAGCAATTGAAATGAAATTAGAACACGCAGATGCGTGACAAAAATGGCCGACGTCAAATTATTTAAAAAGTGAAACTTGATTGTATTAGTGGCAGTCTAGCCACATCAAAGAAGATACAAAACAACTACTATCCAAATATTTATTTGTGTAAGATAATTTAAGAAGAACTACGTTAGTCTGCAGCAAATATAAATAATATAAAATAAAGTTTCTCACCTTTCAAATGAATTAAATTATTCCCAAGAGTCATTAAAGAATTAAAATCTCTAGCAATATATCTTCATACAAACTTAGAATGCACTGAATCTTTAATAAATTCAGTTAAAGTAAACGAAAAAGAAGCCTTTATAAATCTCAATAAAATTCAACGCTTTTTGTGCAACTTGAATAGCGAAAGTTGGTACAAATGTGTTTTTCTTTTTTTTCTTTTTCCATTTGTAAAGTATATCTTAACAAAAACGCTTGGAAAGAATTTGGTGTTTGTATTGCGCAGTAGATGCGTGCACGAAGTACCGATGGAAGGTCGCGAACGAAACCTTACAAGTAGACAATGTCAGCAGAAATCAATCGAAGCTGTTTACTAATAGCTATGTTAACTGCTATAGAAGGCGGGGCGGAAATACTTACTGTTTTCAACCTCTTCTTTATACTAGACCAACATTCTTCTTGAGCATGGAATTTCTAATATTTACAGTACTCCGAAAGTTAGTATTATAGTAATTTAGTAATAGGCGGTCAAAGCCTTTCCACAAAATTGGGCACAAGATTTTCTACTCCCTAAATATTTAAACGGCTGAATGTTGCGGCTACCCACGCTGTAGGTCTAATTTAGTTAGTATAACAAGTTCTTTTGTGAGTGAAAAATAACGTATAATTTTCGAGGGTACTCTAAAAAGGTCTGGAGGGAAGCCACGAGCGACATGTGAAGAGGCCGTACTTGAACTGTAGCAAGTTTAAATTTATTACTCTCTACACAATTTAATATGTTGCTGGCTCATTCGATATACAACTTTGTCTTTTACACAACAAAGGTCATATTAGTTTGACCGGCCTCGAGAAGTTCTGGCTAGTTATAATTTATTTAGTGGATGCTGTTGGTCTTGCGAGGAAAGTTCTCTGAACAAACAATTGTTGCTGGAATTTAAGCTTTTACTTCAATATTTACTTGTTTGACTTAACAATGGAAACAATACGGGTGCCTATTAGAATTTAGTAAAGGGGATCTTGATACCTTGTTACTTTCGTTTTGTATTCATTAATAATACTTTAGTCTTCACAGAAGTACTTAGCCTCTAAGATGTCTCATTCCAATAGTATAAGACCCCCCCAAGGTCTACCCTTAGATAGACTGGCAGAAATTGCTTTTGGCATTAAGTCTGCCTACATACGCCTTTGTATAATAATGGAATCACTATATTGGTAGATAATATATTCTAACAAAAGTCGTATTTATTTTAACATTGATCTCAAATACTTGGCTTTAGATTTTTCTTTTATTTGGTTTCACATTATTTGATGAAGTTTTAAGCCTCTGTCCGATAAAAGTTCGGGAGCAATGCACGATTCGGTATTCTTCAAAGTCATTCGATTGCCAGTTGTCAAATCAAAGTTACAGAGTGCATTGACCCTAACTTTCTTTCTAATAATGTTGAGTTATATTCAATTCAAGTTTTAGCAATACTATATTAGCAGAATTAGTTAGATTTTCAAGACTAATTGTAGTTAGTCAAGTTTTACTTAAGGGAATAAACTAGTCTAATTAGAAATTTATGCAATAGTTTGGTTTAAGATACTGTATAATTTAGGTGCTTTCAAGAGCATGGACCTAAATTAATTAAATATTCGTGATATATTGTAGAGCTTTCTTGAGCAAGATTTATGAGTGTTACTATGATAGTTAGTAAAATATATATTCCTCATGGGGTTTAAAGAACACGCGTGATTTCTTAGTATCGTTTCGGTTAAGTTCTTCTCTATAATTTGGCCGTCAGTCATTGTGATTAAAAATACTAATGTATGTGTTTATTTTATTTTAAATTATTGTCTTATATTCTCAATTCTTCGAAGTTGATTAATTTAGTAACCATATTTTTGTCCGTTTTCAAGTCTTGTCATGCTTTAAAATTTCACTGTACAGTTTCTGACTACAAAATAAACAGTTTCCATAAACCCACATATTCATTTTGAAGAATAAACGTTTCCAACAGTTTTGAAACCAAACCTTATTCCATAAGTCCTAACTCGTGGCCTCCAATTAAGGCTATTAACAGCTCGGCGAGCCTGAATTCAGTCGTCACAGTCCAAGTGAGTCCTATTGCTGTATTCGTTGGTAACGAGGCTTGCCTCGTTAGTGCAGGAATACTTCGTTATGTACAGCTGTCGGCTAAACGACGAGAATCAACTATGCGATTTAGTTGATAGTTTCAGTATTACATTTTATGATATTTTGATTGAAGTGAGTATTATTTAAGTATTTGTGTTAGATTAGAACTGAAAATAGTCAGATGTTTTGAAATAAGGGTTACTAAGTCAGTTAAGTAAAATTCATTTACTACACTATTAACCTTATGACCTACACTATTAACCTTACTATTAACCTTATTGAAATCATAAATTACTTTTATGTATAGCATACTTTAATCTCGTATTCCTCAACATTTATAAGGATTCTTATAAATATAAGGATTCTAAAAATAGACATATTATTATTTACTTTTCTGTTCTGATGAAAAGAAGAAGATCTTAGCTTCTGATATGTTAGTTTGCTAATATTTTCTATCTTGCCACATTCTACCATTTAATCTTTTTAACTTTCCAATCTTGCTGTATCAATATAATAACAATTTTATCTATCATAATCTAACATCCGTCATTTCAAGTTCATTGTCACGTCATCGCGGGGTGTGAAAGCTTTCGCTCGTAAAGGGCGAGTCGTGACGTCATCCGTGCGTCATACCCCAGTACTAAACTGTGATAACATTAATATGCATTAACTTGGACATTGTACTAGCAGAACGACATTTATGTGCTTGAATATAAAATTTATTAAATTATTTGCTATTTTAACTTTCTGAAACTCTTTTCTTCTAAATATCGAGGTGATCATAGCCAATTGCGCTCGGCGGTCGGTAAACGATCTGTGGGTTAAGCAAACGTTGGCGCGGTCATTCTATAGACGGGTGACCGAATTTAGGCATTTGAACTGTGTTCCCGGGCTTCGTAGGGCACTTAAAAAGTCGGCCGCGGATGTTATCTACTAAGAAAATAGTCGCTAAGCCATGTCAACTCCGATACTAATGTAACCACTAACCAGACGATTAAAAAATCGTTAGGGAATTATTCCCAAGGGAAAAGTGATATTTATTTTAGTTATACAAAATGCTCTAAATGGTCAAAGTTCTAAAAGCAATTGCACTATTCTGGACTGTGTGCCGTCCATCCGCAAATATCTGAACTGTTTAAGATGCAAAGTTTTAGAGAGTTCAATTTGAACAAGCCTGGGCCGAAAATAATATACGCGTATAGCTGACTGAATAATATCCTCTGCCATACCAAAATGATTCAACGAAACCTTACAATACCAAAACATAATCAGACACACATGTGACTCACTTCAATTCTGTCAGTACCCCAATAAAGAATAGCTTGAGTCATTACCCACCTTCAATTTGGCGGTCAGGTGTTCCAAATCTCGGAATCATTCCACATCGGGGGGTTTTACCCTCCTGCAGTGGGTTCCAATGGCCCATAAACCCCATAAACCTTGTCCATGGCCCGCTTCATACCTCTCGTAAATTCGATTCGCTTCCTGCTTTTAAATGATTCGCGTGGTTTTGTTTCATTCACTTCTTGATTGGATGAATATTTTCTTTGATGCTTTGTTTTGGTTTGATTCTCGGCTTTAATGGGTGGGAGAAAAGTCTTGGGTAGTATATTGTGTGAATTGTTCTTAATTAAGTATGTAGCATTACTTAACAACTATTTGTTATTTAAAAGAACTGAAGGTTCATCTATTAGAACATCCAATACAGAAATATATGTTATAGGGATTAATGTAAAATACTCGTTCTTCGAAAAAAATCTGTTAGTATAGGTCTTTTGGGGAGGATAATAATGGTCAAACGATAATAATGGTCAAATAAATATTAAGCGCGTGGCTGACCCTTTCAAAATATAACAGCCAAAGTTACTTTATTGGAATTCAAGATACGAGACCTCTATCATGTTGCATACTTATTCGAATAAAAGAAACCATCTTCACAATTTTCTAAAACTTTTACATTAAATAGAAATGAATGTCTGACCGAATATATTTTCATTCTTTCTATATATTAGTATTATCGAATACGTGCTTCGTATTTCATTACATATACAGTAATAATGTGACATAGTAAAGTTTTATTAAGTTTGCGTTTTCTAAGTTACGCCCGAAACGTGTCGGCCTCGGCTCGTTAAAATTGTTCAAAATATCGCCTGTTCTACCATATTGGATTGTAAATTAAGGAGGGTTTATTTATTTAGGTCTTAGGTTATATTTGATAAGTACTTTTATTATAATATATTGCTTATTTGTTTACAAATTTGTAGAATCTGCTAATTTAATAAAAATACTGTTAAATTGATGACTAAAGTTCTTTATATCTCTAAGTACCTACGTAGCACAGATTATTTTTTTCGGCTTATTAATTACAAGCTTTTGTCAATGGCTACGTCCGTGTAAGGTTTAAGACATATCCTTCTCGGAAGAAAATCTGGTACTCTTCATCACCTTGCCTTTGAACCAAGTCAGCTCTTAAATTATTACAGACATAATAACAAAATAAAAGTAATTTTTAAAGAATACTTAGTTACATAAAACAACAATCAACGTAACATTAATGCAAATTCAAAATATCGTTTATTTCGTAAATTTAATACAAAGTATTTAAAATAGTCCTGTATTAGAAAATCTTCTTTTAATATAAGTCACTTTACAAAGGACCCCTAAAATCAAAGCCAAGTTCCACAGACGTGTTATGTTAAACATGCAGCACCGCGCACGCGACTCGGCCTGTTCTTTCAGAGTGTATGCTGAGGTGAGCATTTAGGTTGAATATTGATCAAGGTCTCATGTTCAGTATCATGAACATTTAATGTATATTACACTCATTATATTGCTGTAAATCGTTTGAATGTTATGTATTTTTACTGAAAAATTTTGTTCAGATAAATAAATGTTGTTGGGTACTTGGCTGTGTTAGAGCCAAGTGCATTTTTCGTAGGCGTATTGTTTTTTATAATACGCGTGTTGGAGTGATTTTAATTGAAATGTTAAAGCCAATATCTAGCCTGCAAATTTCTTGTACGATACAAAATAAATGTTATTTCTAAAATAATTTACTTATAAATAAATATATTCTAAGTCTAATTTTGAGTGCCTGAGAAAGCGAATATTTCAATATCATAGCTTGTTTAACGTCTCAGATGACCAATTTACTACGAAAATTGCTACTTGAATAGTAATTCAATTTCAGTTTGTGTTATAAATTATGAAAGATAAGACTAAAGCTCAGTTAGTTAAAATGTTAAATGTTTATTTAATTTTAATTTTCTTCAAAGCAAAAAGTTATTTTATAACTTAGAGCTTAAATAGTAATTGTTTATTCACAAACTAAATGAAGATCTAACAATTACTTTTACTATTTCAGTCTAATAGAATTTAAACAGTAAATAATGTTTTTTTAAAGATTTAAAAGAAAACTTGGCAATTTTTTTCTGTAAATTCACAAAGCGCTCCCGGGCTCTTAGGCGTCAAAGCAATTAGTCGCCGTTAATTACGTTTCGTCTCAATTTGTGAAAATGGACGATCATTTGCGAAATATATTTTTTATTGTGAGAACAAAGACGAGTACTTGGCTGCAATAGATCGTCAGACTGGAAAAAAATATGGCCTCCAAATGATTTGCTTGATTTTACTTAAGATGATTTATGTTCGTAGTAACTGTGTTATTTGGGATTTTAGTTTGTAATTTCAATATACTATACTGTGTATTACTGTGTTTTTAATTAAATACCTACTCGCTAACCGTAAAAGTGTATAAATGAGTAAAGTCTCTTATTTAGGCTTTTAGCCGTAACATTAAATGTAGCAACATAATAGTAAATTTAGATTCGTTTATATACATATAATCGGACTGACATGTACAGGTTTTGTATAAAAGTCCTTAAATAAAGATAAGAAAGGTATTATTGATCAAAAAATACAAACAAACAATGCAAACCTGAATCCAGGTGGTCTTAGAGCACTTAGAGTTAATTTCCGTAAGCTTAGATTATTACGTCAAAGATTCGTCGTTTTGAATGCCGCTGCCTCATGGTATAGCTAGACTATTGATCACTGGTCCAGACGTCCAACCTGAATGGAATTTTTAACACCGTAAATCTGCGTATGCATAATTTCAAGAAAAAATTACACAGAATAATTTCGCTGAAATTATATCTAAGCTACTGTACAATCTAATAAAATGTTAATGTAAAGTGCTATATTCTTTCTATTTAGGATGCGTCATGCTTTCTCATGCATACAAATGGCTCCAATGTTTGTATGCACAATGCAGTATTGTATATTTCAAACATTTCTTTTGTTATAACTGTGATTGCTAGCTGAAATTGTGTAGTCATTGATTTCCAAAGAGATGTTAGCAAAATAAGTTGTTTCATTCAATCTTGAATGACTAATTATATTATCTTTCAAATATAATTGAGTTTTTATATGCATATGCATTAATTCTCTTTGTTATAATCATAAAAAGGCAGCTAGTGAATTCTAATACTTGATTAAAGCTTGATTTAACTCATTGAAACGAATTAAATACGTGATTTCTGATAAAAAAATGGCCTATTTTTTAGTCTTCGCAGAGATTCTAAATTCATAGGATATATTTCACGAACTTAGTGGGGCTTTTCTTCAAGCCGGTCAAGATGGATTCCGCTACTGTATTAAAAAAATATAATGCTTTGAATTAGTCATAGGTAAAACTTTCATGAAACACAACATTATATCGATAACATAACATTATCGACTACTTGTCATAACACAGATACTTATTAGACATCTGTCGGCTTAACCTTTACATTGAAGAGTTATATCGATTGCTGAGTGACTGACCTCGCACGCAAATCGATACTGAACTCGAAACCTCTTCAACAACGACTAACTTAATACTCTGTGGTTAACCTTATGTCAGAGCGAAACCGCATGAAGCCTTTTTGACTTAGATTTTTAAACAACTCTTTTACCGTATCGCATGTATACTTACGTGATGTACTTTTTGAAGCATAGAGTGGTTCAATGTGAAGCGATATATCTATCTCTAAATTGTATAAATACTTCTATGATATATGACACTAATCGTTGACCAAGCGGTGATTGCACCTAGCAATTAGCACTTTATTACAATGACATGTGTAAATGTTTGCAGTAATATAAAATTTTACTTTTAGGACAAATATTTAGTCGTAGTCAAAACAAAATATTTTCAAGTTGGCAGAAAAGAGTATCAATACTTTGCTTTTGCTACAGTGTGATTGCTGCTATACAACCCACAATTGCATTGATATTCTCTATATTCGTGAAATATTTTCTCCAATCAGTTTCACAAGTGCCAGTTGACCCCTACCTCTGTTTTTCGCAAGTCCCTCGTCAAATTTTCCGCTTCATCACTCGACAACACCCTCACGTTCGAATTCACGTGCTTTAACCTGCATTGTTTCACGGGTCATTCACTTTTACAACCATTTTTCACCGGCTAATATAAAAAAGTGATTTTTGGTAGTCGTAAAATTTAATGGAACATAGTACTGTGAACTTGATGACTGTTATATTTTGTTGGTTCAACGCCTTTATTTTGTTCACGGATGAATGGTTTCAAGTTGAGTAATAGTGCTCTATTTCTGTCACGTCTACGGCCTTAATACAACCTTTATTTTAAGTGTTTTGGTACGAGTTCTTTGTCTGATTGCAATTGTGAGATAATGTTGATTTGATGACAATGCAATTATTTGGTCACCTTGGTACAATTCTGAGCAGGGCTAATAGTTTTTGCTGCATAATAAACACAAACTTTGATTCTGCTGTCGGGTTGGTTTAAACATTTTCTATGCTGCATAAGGTGCATCTTAAACACAAGGTATTTGTGCTATGTTTAGATGTTTGTCACTCTATCACGCCAAAACCACTGATCAGATTTTGATAAAAGTTGGTATACAGATAGATTATAACTTGGGTTAACACATACGATACTTTTTATCCAGGGAAATCTTTTCACGCAGACAAAATTGTGAGCATAAGCTGAAACGTTGAAAAGGAACTTTAACTCATTTTGATGATCCGACCTGCTACTACCAATGTTCAACTGGCAACGCCCTAAAATATGTAGTTAAGAAGGGTCTTAAAAACAAGTTGGTTGAGATACTTATATTATTAAATAACAAAGAAAGCTGTATAAATACCTACATTATCAACTAGTCAATACAAAACATAAACAGCCTGAAGGCTTTCATCGAGTGTCACATAACAATAGTTAGTCGTAGCGACCTTGAAACGGAACGTCGAACAAGACCGAACACTTCCGACCACTTCCGATCACTTCCGACTGAAGCCGAGTTCCTGCAAGATGGCTGACTAGCGATGTTTGTTCTCAACTTTGATAGAAATACGATATTGATTTTACTTCAAACTATATTTTATGGACGTGGAGTAGTTTTAAATAGCGATTCTGAAAACATGTAGTAGTGGTAGCCGTAGTTTGTTTGTTTTAAGGTAGCTGTTTTTGATAATAGAGCTAGGTTTTGTCGAATTTAGGCTGGAAAATTAAGATATTAACAAGTCCCGTTTGTACAATAATTAGGCTAACTCTTGTGGCGTCGATCTGTCCTTACGTCATTTGAAAGCACTACTTCAGACTTTCAGTTCTGCAAATTCATTATCCACAATTCGGTACAATACCAAAATCATCTAAGATACTAAAATTGCGGTGTGGTCTGGAGACTTTTTCTAATCATATAATTACTGTAAAAAAGATACGGAAATTATAAATTGCGCTCGAACTCGTTGTTTACACATATAAAGCTATAGCCATGTATGTCGTGTCCCTGTATGCGATAGGACAACACAGAAATAAATGTATTACGTGTCAACTGGATCCCAAGGGGTAAAAAACGTAAAGTTATTCAGTAATTAAATAAAACACGATTATTAAGGTCAAAGCTTAGTCTAATTGATTTTCTTAATTGACCCAGCCTTGATTCAATGGCCATGTTATTGTGAAAAAGTTACAAAAACAAACTAGAATAGTAATACTAGTTTGGTAAGTTCTAGTTACATCGAAAAATGCTCTTACTTTTGAACGAACGCGATTTCGAATGGCCACGTTCGTCGCTAGAATATTATAGAAAAATACTAGCTTTAAGTCCAGAGTATACTCACAGGGCCAAAGAATTAACTATCCGCTACCTGTAAAATACCCAAGGAGGGTTAAAAGCTTGCTTACGTCCACTTTCCTACTTTTTTACTCCCTCCTTACCGAAAAATATCATTCCTGTTTTGAGGTAAAAGAAAAACCAAGAAACAAACACACATTTTATCATCAAACTAGCTGACCCGCGAACTTCGTACCGCCTAAAAATGTGCAAAATTTCATCACTATTTTTCAATATTTCTGAGAGACTTTCTTAATATTTTTTCCCGTAAGAACCTTCTCCTAATAATAACAAATACAACACAAAAAGAATTAGTAAAATCGGTCCAGCCATTCACGCGTGATGCCGTGACTAAGGAAAACAGGTTTCATCCATACTTTTATTTAATATTATAAATGCGAAAGTAACTCTGTCTGTCTGCTACTCAATCACGCCTAAACTACTGAACCAAATTGCATGAAATTTGGTATGGAGATATTTTGATACTCGAGAAATGACATAGGCTATATATCATCACGCTACAACCAAAAGGAGCAGAGTACCAGTAATTAATGTTACAAAAACGGGGAAGAATTTCACCCATTCTCTCTTAATGGACGCAAGCGAAGTTGCGCGGGACAGCTAGTTTTTATATATATATAGATACGTATTCAATACATCATACGTGTTTCCAATAACCTCATATTTATTGCATCCAATATTTCCAAACCAAACAAAGACTGCAATACTGCACTTAAGAGATATCTGTTTTATTTCTTACCCTGAACGTTTCCTAGCTTGTATAAAGTACTCCTCAGAACAAAGGCGAGTAATAACAGGGCTCTCTATTTGATTGCTCGAGGTAGAATTGAAACTGTTTGTCTTGAAGGTATACACTGCCGGTCAAAAGTTTGAGACCACTTGTAAGAATCTTCGTCACCAACAAATTATTTCAAAAGTACATATGGTAAAGACCTAATTTGAACATCTGTGTATTCTATTGTTATTAGAGAATTTCTAAGAAACTTTTCTTTATATATTTTTATCTTATCGTCCTAGAAAGGTCTATTGTTTCAAAACATCAATGAACGCCGCGCAACGACCAAATGGTAAATCAATGTAATATTTTTATGAGCCGACCAAAACATTGAATATTTTGCTTTTGTTTCTTGTTAACTGGAATTTAGGATTATTTAAACGTTATAAAACATATTTATTACCTGAGTTTTCATGAAGTTAATCTTTTTTTATCTCGTTTAGTCTGAGCTCATCCTTGTGACAGTGAAGACATCTTAAAATGGGAAAAGTGCGCGAAATTAGCAGTGTAACTCGTGCTGTCATAGTTGTTTTACACAACGAAGGCAAATCTGAACGTGAGATTGCCTCTCAACTTAAGTTGTCGAAGACTTGTGTTCATAACGCAATAACCCGATACAAGGAGACTGGCACTAATCAAGATCGTCAGCGGTCAGGAAGGCCGAGAGCTACTACTTCTAGCGAGGATAATTTTATCGTCGTTACCAGCAAGCGGAATAGACGCCTAACAGCACCAGAAATCTGCGCTGAAGTGAATAAAACCCGATCCGAACCTGTGTCAGTGACTACAGTAAAAAGACGATTGAGAGATGCCAAGTTGTTTGGTCGCGTCGCTGTACGAAAACCACTACTAAGGCCACAAAACAAACGGAAACGGATGCAGTGGGCCCTTACCCATCGAGACTGGTCTGAAGAAGACTTTAAAAAAGTTCTTTGGACAGATGAATCCAAATTTGAAATATTTGGATCAAAACGACAAGTTTTTGTTCGACGTAGCGCCGAGGAAAAGATGATGCCAGACTGTGTGGTGCCAACAGTCAAGCATGGAGGTGGTTCCATTATGGTCTGGGGATGTTTCTTGAGCCACGGAACCGGAGATTTGGTACGAGTCGACGGAATTATGAAAAAGGAGCAATATAAAGAAATACTAGAGCAAAATGCCGTTCCGTCTGGTTTGCGATTAATCGGCGATGGATTTATTTTCCAGCAGGATAACGATCCAAAGCACAGTTCAAAATTATGCAGGGGCTTTTTGGAACAAAAAGAGACAGAAGGGGTGTTAAAAAACATGGTGTGGCCTCCTCAGAGCCCGGATTTCAATCCAATTGAGCTTTTATGGGAAGAGCTGGACAGAAATGTCCACAATTGCTGTCCCTCCTCCAAAGAAGACATGTGGAAGGTGTTACAGGAGAGCTGGAATAATATTTCACCAGAGACAATAAATAAATTAATTGCTCGTATGCCGAGACTAGTGAAAAAAGTAATAAAGTGTAAAGGTGGATTTTTTGACGAAAAATCAGTTTAAGATATGAAGGGCATTTTTGATGTATACCATTGTAATTTCTCTACTGTTTTGTTTTATTTTAGAAGTATATATATTAGTAAATAAGTATTTTAAATAATAATTAAATATTTTGTTTTATATTTTGAGTTTTATTCCATTTTCCTTCTTTTATGTAGGTGGTCTCAAACTTTTGACCGGCAGTGTATGTATGCAGACTATGCAGTTATTGGTTTATGTATAAAAAGTACTATTGGTCTTTTTCTAATTTATACTAGTCTATTCTCAGTAGTCTCCTGGAGCTCGGTAACGTGCCCGGTATATGGCAATAGGTTTGTCAGGCAATAGGCTATTCATGTAATAGGGATCGAACCTATTACGACTAATATTTTTAATGGCGAAATGTGTATGAGTTGTTTTTGCTTATTATTTTTCTTTTTACTACAGGTACTTTAGCTACTTATTACGAATTGTTCATAGTTAGTAAAAGCTTTATTTAATCAAAATAATAATGAGAGATTTTCCAATTCGATCATTGGAAGAAATGCTCTCTATATCCAGTATTTGACTAAAACATTGTGTACATTTTTAAGAGTTTATCCATTAACTGATAGAAGCCATAAAGTCCTCCAATAAATTGCCATTTTAAACTTGCAATGCTCAAGAGATGGCTATAAATATAAGATCGTTTCTTCTCCTATAAAATAGATCTTAAAATACTCAGTTATTACTCAGTTCGATTGCTCAAGTAGAATGTCTGGAACACGTGTTAGACGACACTGTAGGCATGAGTCAACTTGGAACGAGACGTAGCTTGAGTCAGCAGTTCTGATCTCATTAGCATCCCTGTCGCACCTATTACAAATGTGCTTGGTGAGAATGAGTCAGGTATATTTCGGAAGCTCTTTTTTCATATTTGTAGACAGGAATGACGAATAGGTTTGGATTTATTTGGAGTGTCTAATAATGAAGATTTTAGTGTATGTATAAGAGTTTTAATTGACAGTTACTAGAACTGACTTTTTAGTGACTGACTGTCAAAGATAAATACATAATTTCAATAAGTATATTTAGACAGGTCACACACGGACATCCTCTTGCAAACCAAACAAAGCTTGTACAATGGTTACCAGAAAATTGATAAATATACTTTTATACTTCTAAATACGTAACAGATTAATAAAATACCCCTAGAGTACCTTTAACGAATTAATTTGAAACCGATACTCGCAATTTACTTTTAAAATGAAACCTTAAAAGTAACCATAAACTTTTTAATACTAGATCTGATCTGCAACAACTCCGGGGAATCCCCCGCCATAACTTTTGGTCTTAAACTTTATGTTTACTGCATAGTTTGAGTGCTCAGACATGTCCAGACGTGTGTGGCTCCTTGCATGAGTCATTGCGGGAGTGCAAGCGCTTTATGGCTTGACTCATCCTACTGTCTGGTTTATGATTCAAGTTTATGTTGGGGAGTAAGACTAAGTATTGGATACACAGGTGTCTGGGCGATAGTTTTGTGGGAAAATTGGCGAGTATAGGTATTATGTAGGAGTTTACATTTAAGCTGGGCTGGTTGTGAAGTTTAGTAAAAATTAATGTTTAATTAATCTTATTAATATTATAGACGGGAAACGTTGGACGTTATAGCAGATGTCTGTTACTCATTTGCAGTAAGAATGTTGAACGGTTTTTGACGAAATTTTCTACACTGATAGCTTATATCCGGATTAAAGCAAAGATACTTCTGACAACATTATTTAAAATGTCCTTTTCGTGTTCATTAATGTTTGTTATTTCAAGCATTTATAATTTCACGACGATTATATAAAGATTTTGTTACAATATTATTTATACATTTCTATTCGTTGGCACGCGTGGATTCTAGCTTCATGATTAATAATTTAAGTAGTATTAACTAATTCTGTAATACGGTATTAAGTAGGTATTTAACTAAATATACTTGAACTAAATTCACTTTCAAAACGGAAGCCATTATAATTTATCTCTTAACCGATCTCACGCAAATCGCCTCTCGATCCAAACTTGCCGAACTTAAATCGTCTAAGTTTGAGTCTTTTAGAATACCAGTATCAAAACTTTGAGTAGCGCTTTAGAGTTTAAATTTAGTCCCTGAAGTCCTACAGGCTTTGTGTAAGTTCGTGGATAAGCGAAGTTCATGAAACCATTTTCAATTTCAAAGACCTTTTCAGTAGAATTGCTTTGGAAAAATTATATGATATTTAATCCTAAAAGTTTGCAGAAGTTTAAATGGGCACTGTTTATTTTAAATACTTAACAATAATAATATTATAATTTGAAAGTTCCCTAAGGTTAACATAATAATAATATAACTTAATTTCAAGGTTATTTTGTTGCTCTTTACAAATTATGTTTTCATTGTCGGACTAATAAACTGAGTTTTAAGAACTTGATCGTCGTAGTTTAAACCAACCTTTTGTTAGAATAATTTCTTCAAAGTATAATACTTATGGCAAGCTTTCCTTGATACCTTAAAATCAACCGTAGAAATACATTTATTTTATCTTTCTCTCTTCATTCTATTTCTTCCTATTGGAAACGTTCTATCTCAATTCGAAAAATATAATCTGATCAAAGAAGAAAAAGCGCTTATCTTCTTTCAAAAACTAGATGTTTTTTCCTTTTTCAACAAATCGGAACAAAAACAAGCACCTCTATCTAAAGGATCTCCAATCCTTCATTAATTGTTTCTCTAGCACCTGTCTGTATTCAAAGCGTTAGTTAGTAGCACCGGTTGTGACAAAGTAACGGCGTCGCGGCGCGGTCGATACGTCGCGACGCCACGTCTCTACACGCTCCCTGACGTCTGAGCACTCCTGGTTAAGTTACGTTTTCATTAAACATGAGCGAAGTAGCGAAGCGGTGCGAGGAGAACACTTCCTTGGTTAGTTGTGTAGTAGCGCCATAGAAAATACGATTGGTACTACCGACTAGCGCTTGACTTTTAAAGTGACTAAAGAGGATAGTGTTAGCGAAATAAGTATGTTTATCTCGATTTTCTACAGTCGATAGCATTTAGAGTCGACATCAAAAAAGGAGAAAGTTCTCAATTCGTCAGAATCTTTATTTGTTACATACAAATAAAGATTCTGATTCTGTTGCTCCATCATTTATGGGTCGATTTTTAAAAATTATTACTTTAAAGTTACTTAGTTGCCGATTCTGGAGCTTATTTACATAGGAATAAATTTTATAACAGAATTGTACGTAACCGTGTGCTATTGCAAGTTTCATTGGTAGAATATCTCCTCGCTACTTCGCTCATCTTTGTTAGAAATGCAGCCTTATACCGTACTCTCGGTACGAAGTGGATTGTCTGCGATCCAGACAGGATTGGATAATGAGACCTCTCGAGTGGCTTTAGCATGTTTTTCTAGGATTTTGAGATGTGACTCTTTGATATTGTACGTGCAATTTTTCGCTCCAAAGATGAAAAGTTTTGATTGACGTCTTTTGTGTATAGTCAAGTGTTCATGCGATTGAGACTATGATTTTTCTGTTGAAGTAAATAAGGTATATTGTTGAAAATACAATGGCTACAGTTTGTGTGCAGTGCGGGCTGAATGAATAAAGAGAATGATAACTTAGAAATAAATCGTATTGGAAATTATTGGCGTTGTTGAGCCGTTGTTTTGAAATAAAGGTTTCATAAGGAAATAATAAGGATCTATATTATGTTATCAACATTACCAAAATGGTTCCTTTAGGTAATTATGTTAACAATACCTATTGAATGTGTATTAATGTAAATATGTTTGTTACAGTGATAGTAAACCCGAAGGCTCCACCGGGCAGCAAAGATGGCGCAAAAAGCTTCAACTTTGATTTCTCTTACTGGTCACACAATGTAAGTATAAATAGTAATAAATACCTAAAACCCTTAGTTATAATAAAGATAACATGGTTACTGCATTTTCTGCAAATAGGAGGTGTATAAATAAATGTCAGGATAAACTGTCCATGCCTATTTAAACAATAAAACAGTTTAAGTAAATTCTTACGGTTTTGGATAAGTCTTAGTTAGCTTAACAAGTAGCTAATGGACAAATATTTTCATATTGTGGTCACTTTATCTAACACATACGCTACCTAAGACTTAACCATAAGTCTTGACACAGGCCTTTAATCTTTTACTAAATACAAAATGAACCGTCTGAAAAGTTCTAATGTTATACACCCTGTATCACCCTATACAGGGGTGCTATTGTTAGCTGCGTGTTGTATTAATCAATAGTAATTAACTTAATCCGAGCCTATAACAGCGTAGTCACTAGCCGCGGGACGGCAGTGCGTATATTAAACTGTAGTTGCTCTATTTATTTATGTGATAGATAGATTATTGATAATCTACAGATTTCTTTAGATGAACTTATGTGACGATTTTGTCGTAAAAGTATAAATTACCTTAGTGGGTATAATGATTTTTATTAGATTTAAAGAAGTGACTTACAGGCAACATTCTAAGTTGAAGACAATTAATAAATAGTCACAAAAGTAATTGTAAATTTAATTCCAAGATTGATTGAAAAACTGTCGAACATCATTTTTGTCTACAAGTCAATTACTTTCAAAACAAATAAACCATGTATCTACATATTAACGACTAGCTGACCCGCGCAACTTCGCTTGCGTCACTTAAGATAGTCATAATTTTCCCCGTTTTTGTAACATTTTTCACTGTTACTCTGCTCCTATTGGTCGTAGCGTGATGATATATAGCCTATAGCCTTCCTCGATAAATGGGCTATCTAACACTGAAAGAATTTTTCAAATCGAACCAGTAGTTCCCGAGATTAGCGCGTTCAAACAAACAAACAAACAAACAAACAAACTCTTCAGCTTTATAATATTAGTATAGATATCGAAAAAGAGGTATTTATCTTATACTGTAAAAGATTTTCTTGAACATACAAAACATAATAGACTTATAGAAACGTGGAAGTATATAATATAAGCTACTCATAAGGAAATACTTGTAACATTACATAAGTATAAATAAACAGTTACATACAGTTATGTAGAGAGCGATCTTATCGGGGAAAGCGAAATATTTACGCGAAACTAAGCCGCCGTTATAGAACAGATGAAATTTACAGATAGCTTATTGTATAATGTTTTATACACTTACTTAACTGTTGATACTTAATACCTCACATTCGCCGGCTGTGTGTTTATGATTAAAGGCCCATTAAAGGCCAAAGTTTCTTCATTAAAACTAAGAGATAAAGTTTAGGTGGTAAAGTAAAAGTGATAGATATGTAATTAGAAGTTTTATGATGAAAATTTGCCTTTACTAAACAATTATCAAGTAAACGGTAAACTTAAGATATGTATGAAGAAACTGGCCGTCATTCACTATTTTAATAAAGTTGCTTAGTCTTATTCTAAATACAAGCGTTTTAGGTCAAGTGTAATTTCAAGAAAAATAACTGTATTTTTGCCTACGGAAATGCCTACGTAAAAAAAAATTGTTATTTCGCGCTGGATAATTAGCATCTAATATTTGACAAAGATAATCTACTTTTCCTTAATTCGCCTTATAGACAGCCATGTTTATAAAAGATCAAGTAAGATTTACCACAACGATGTCCATCCAATTATGTTGAGTCAAAAGCAACATTAAAACGGATTGCCACCCCATGACTCAGGTTTCTTTGCCAGATTCCTCTTGATAACTCCTGTCTGTCACAACAACCATACAAATTTAGACTCTATTGGTGCAAGTTTAAGGTTTACATCCCTTTGGAAAGTACCGAGTGCTATGTTTGCTACCCCTAATGAAAGTTTTATATTGGTTTTGCATCAGTTCGTGGTATAATCGATAATGTACGGTGTAGGTGGTGTGACCTGATTGATTTAAACTCTGCAGTTAACTGTATGAACCTAAACGTAGAGTAAACATGTGGTTAAAAACCCTAGCAAGATTTTTATATGCAAATACGTTATATGTATTTGATTTAAACCAGTATTTCGAAGATAACTGCCTGCCGTTATGAACCAATTGTGTATGTGACTGTCATATCACAAGTTGCGACTCTGCGAGCTGGTCGTAAAATGTTTAGTTGATTTTTTTGTAAAATAATAGTCACAAATATGTGATCAATTTTAATCAATCAAAAGTAAAGTTTTTAACTAGTAAAATAACACAAAAAATTAGATTTTCCAAAAATATTATATTATAAAGAGTTGTTGTTTTTATTTTAACAACGTGACAAGTGTTTATGAAACAAACTTTACAACCCCTGCACTATAACTAATACAGATTACAAATCCGAACTTCAAAAACATAGATTTGTTATCTTTACAGGTCACTCACACGATTATCGTGCCATATAACGTGATTATATAGATTATAGTGATATATCGTATATCATAGTGTTACAGCCTCGCCTATATGATCGATTGTAGTCGATAACGAGATTGTGCGGTTTTGGACCCACGCCATATTGGATAGACGATATTAAATTGAGCTTTTGTTTTTTAGGAAGTCTGTTCACTTTATTTTGCTATGAATTTTATGAAAAGAAATGAAGATAGATAGATATTTTGTAACTACGCCGTACGATACGATGGCTTTAGTCTCAGCATTATATCGTTGGTGTAAGTTCAGACTAATATTGTAAAAATAAAGTCCGTCTATTCCACTTTGACGACTGATACATTTTGATGACAAGTGGAACTCCATGTTTCATCAAAATCAGTAAACAGAAAATGATCCCATAATCAAGTTATATTTTTTTCAAAATTCCGCCCCTGAGTTGGTGAAATTTGGTAACCTATGCGAGCACGCGGGTTAGCTAATGAAGAATATTCCTATCTTCTTGAAATTGTTTTACCCTCTTATTCATAAAAATATATACAGTTATGAAAGGCTTATAAAGTGTTTTGATTCTTTCACTCCTTAGCGAAATGAAAAAGAGAAAACATATTATAGTATTTTTTAACTAAAATAGGTTTATAGTGTGTTTATGTATTAGAGGGTTAATGTTTAGATTTAGTTTTTTGTGACAAATGGTTGGCTTTACAGAAAGCTTACCCTGTATTTGACTCTGTAGTGCGTACAATTTAACAGTGTAGGAAGTCATGTGCTCTTATATAATTAGTTATATAACATCGCAAATCCTCGAAATTTTCAACACGTGCCGCGTTTATTCAGGCGATATTTTCAACCCCTAGCCGCGTAGGGTAGGATATTTTTAGTCCGCCTTTCACAACCTACACATTCAAATGAGGGATGTTTGTTTAAACAAGCTGTAGATATGGAAATAATTTCTTAAATAAATATACTTACTGAAAGCTGTATTGTTAAATAGTTAAACAATTAAGTTGGTAGACTAACTAGTGAAAATATAATCCCAAAATACGAACTTTTACATTCAAATATTTATCCCCCGTTTTAAACCTCTAAAGGGTTGTTTTTTTAAATGTGAACTTGATATCTACTTCAACTATCTTCATGGTTAATTACATCAACATCAGATCAGCGGTTAACACAAAAAAGCGCTAAAGACAGACCGTCGCATTTAAAGTATTAGTTGCTTTTTAGTTGACACAAACTTTTTAGTTTGATCTATTTAATTGACACAAACACCAAATTTTTGCCTTTTTTAAATCCCCCTTTAAACAAATACTGTGTAATTCCACATCAATCCACTCGGATGGTGCTCAAATGACGTGCAGCCACAAACCCGGCCAATTTCCAATCACTGTTCAATGATTCATTTGGACCGCTCGAGGACAATTCGGTTTGTGGCTTACGTTTCATGGCTCGGTACAAGCACATGAAGCTTGCCGATCTGATTATAACGGTGACATTTCGAGCTGCAAATGGCTGGTATATTCTTGTTTTGATTTTGTAAAATACCTTATGTTATCTTTACAAATTGATACTGTCTGGGCAGTAGTGCATATTGCTGTTAATCTTGGTTTACATAAAATGAGTATGAGGCTAATAAAATAATATTTTGATGCGATAGCTAGTCATGAGGTTTAGGGACGGTAGTGAGGTTAGAAATAATTCAAGTACCAAAACATTATTAATTGTGTTATTTTTACAAGAATAGTTAAATTGATGATTGTTGTTAAGAGGTTGCTAATTTCGATCTATAGGTATAACTTAGGAAAGCTGGATCAACCAGCAAGTGGAAAGAAATCTAAAAATGTTGAGACTAAAACTACACCTTTTTGTTGCTTTTATCACCAAAATACAAAACGGCAAGAGCATCTACTTCATTTACATTTGTACTAGAGAGTTTTGGGATAAGCGTTCAGTAATTTGTGTAATTCATACAAATATATGCGCGCCATAGCACCGGCCGCCATTACTCGTCGACGCTTATATTATTATCATAATCTACTTTTAGTTTCGCCAGTTCTAATTTGCAATCTGTATAATTTTCGAGATATTTATGGGATTATTTTAATTGTGTCATATTTAGTTCATGAATAATTGTTAAAGAATTTCCAAAGATCTTTGACCCTTGTTACTAGAAGCTAGAAGCTTAAAAGTCTAACAACCCAGTCTTACCGAGTCTTACAGAGCATCGTGTTATAAGATTATATCCCAGGCAACTGGTTTGTGGAGGTCCAATAGGCAGTCGCTCCATGTAAAATACTCGTATCCAGCTACATCTGGTAAGACTAGAATAGTTCATGAACTAAGTACGAATTTAGGAATGTAATATTGCAGCAAAGTTTTAGGTAAACACGATGTAATTCGCTTGCGTCAAACGCGTGCGTTGGGTTTACGCAAATCTGGTCTTATGCAAGCAAAATAACATTTGTATCACTGCTTTTAAATAAAAAAGGATATCAACGACCTCAATGACGTCAAAAAGTTATAAATAAATGGCGTTTTATTCAGAAATATTGGAAATTTGATTTGCAAATCCCTCAGAGTTAACGTAGGTAAATTGCTTTCTATTTTGGGAACAGACTGGCTTTCATAATTAAGTCTTTGTGTCCGACAAGTGACGTTTTAGGACGAAATTTAATATGCTTTCCCATATATTATTTAGATGTATAAATAGCTTAGCCACCAGAGTTGTAGGATTAGCATAAATTATATTACTATATTACCCGTTAGGTGAAGGCAATAAATGTTGTAAGGTCTATTGCGACTTTACTTAAAATTCTCAACTTTTTCCTATGACATCAAAAACGTAAATGTAATGTTCTTAATACTTTTTTATGATTATATTTATCTAATGTGTAGACAGTTCAAGATTACAAGCATCGTAACTTGATAAGTATTAGCAATTCTGGTAAATCCTTCAGCGCAAAGAACAACAAGTAACTCTCTTGTGTTATTAGTGGAATAGTCCTATGAACATAATGCTTAGTAACGTAACCGAATGTGACTTTCGTAGGGTCTACACCTGTAGATGCGAGTCAGTTGCACAATAATTTGAATAAATACAGAAATACATCCAAAAAAAGTTAACTACTGCTTAAAGTAATATTGTTTTGTTTGTCAACAGCCGAGCGATCCAGACTTCTCGTCGCAAGTGATGGTGTACAAAGACATCGGCGAGGAGATGTTACAACATGCCTTCGACGGTAATCACCCACACTCACCACTTTCACTCACTCGCCACTACGCTCCGTATAATTGAGCTTTCTATTTGCTATCTGTTCTTAACATCGCACTGAGGTATGGGTTTTGATATGCGTTTCGTATTTTTAGTTAAACTGCATTTTACTCGATTGCAATAAAGAGTGTACAGTTAAGTAATTGCTTGAGATCTATGAAAGTGTTATTTAATCTGAAATCATTAAAAAATGCGTGAAAAATTGTTTGAGATCATATCAAAGATTATCAAAAACACGATGAAATGACACGTCTTCTCGGTCAGAGTTATGACATAGGACAGTCATCTTAATTATTGTAAATTGTTGGAGCCTTTTCTTAAAACGTTAGTTTTCGATGATTCCAAAACATGTCTACCTTTACTTCACATTTTTACTTCCAAACGTAATTTACAAGCTTAGCGGTCCATAGTAACAAAACATTAAGGCATACGCAGTCCATTAGCGGTTTAAAAATAAACGACAATAGTTACGGTGACTGACAAAAAACAAAATGGCGTAACTTGAGGTTAGCAGTCCCGTTATTCGGAAGGTCAGATGACTGTTGCCATATAAGTATAGTAATCAGTAGTTTAAGATTGGACGGTGATAAAATACCTTGGATAATGGCTAACATACGGATAGGAACTAACGGTTAAAACATATTTGAGAGTGATTTAAAAATGTATATGCGTAATTTGGAGGTAGGTTGAATAAGGCAAAACCGTTTGTTATATTATTTCATTATTGTTGATATTGTCTAATAGATAACTGATTGGTTTTGAAATATTCGGGCATGATTACTGTTTATAGTAAATTAAAAGGTTATTCTCATTAAAACTGATTAAACTCGAGATAAGCTCAATTGCCGACTTAATTAGCAGAGTATAACTGTAATTTAACTTATTAATAGTAGTATATTATGGTACTTACAAATACTTATTTTTTTAACTTATTCTTATTAATTAATAACTGTTCGGACTATATGGCAACGCCGAAAGGGAACGCTCTGAAAAGACATAATGAGAACATACAAGGTCATGTCTTGAAAAAAATATGTCAAGATCATGTCGAGATGTTTGGATATCATTGAAGAAAAGGAAATTTGTAGGCATCGTAGCAAGTCACCACTTACTCTCCCCCTTAGGGGTTATCAGGGCTTGCTGTATCGTGAGACAAAGGCCTTCTAGCATGTGACCATTCTAATAAGTGTTTTGTTTTGGTACAGGCTACAACATATGCATATTCGCGTACGGTCAGACGGGCGCGGGCAAGTCGTACACAATGATGGGCCGCGGCGAGGACGGCCAGGAGGGCATCATCCCACAGATCTGCAAGGATCTGTTCAGGCGCATCAAGTCTACCACCTCGGACGACTTGAAATATTCAGTAAGTATTGAAAATAACGTGTTAAAATGACATTTATTAATGATGGTGCTTCAAATTACCTGCAATTTCGGCATACATTTTTAATTACGTAATAGTTCTGCAATCGGTCCTCATATTCAAAGATGTATAGTCACTTCTAATGTTCGTTTGGAATATAAGGGGGCGTTAAATTTGCCAATTCCGGGCACTGGGAATATTCCAGTAGAGTTGCAAAAATAACAGTAAGTACTTTGTCTAACATTAATCCCGAGATTTTGTGAGCGTTTCCGAGAACTATAGAGGCAGTCTTTCATTAATATTGTTATAATATACAGTTACATAAGTATGTTATGTGCAGGTGGAAGTATCATACATGGAGATTTACTGCGAGAGGGTGCGTGATCTGCTGAACCCTAAGAACAAAGGCAACCTCCGCGTACGTGAGCACCCAGCTCTGGGCCCGTACGTCGAGGACCTCAGCAAACTAGCCGTGACGTCATACCAGGATATTTACGACCTCATCGATGAGGGTAACAAAGCCAGGTGAGAGAAACTGCAACATTTAGTCTTACGATACATTATGGAGTAGAAAAAAACAAAATTGTGCCCATTTCTGTCCCTAAATTGAAGGAAATAGTCATTGTGTGCAGCCTAGAGTTTACCATGCTAACCACAATATCTATTTAGACTTATGCGTACTTTCAATCATTCTTAGATATGCAAAATTTCCTCACTATGTTTTCCACCACACTAATACTGGTGACGATTTTGTTTGACACGAAGAGTCCTTTGTATGATTCTTTACATTAATAATGTTTTATTATTTGCGTGTTTTAATGGTATACTTTCTCCACCAGGACTGTGGCAGCTACAAACATGAACGAAACATCGTCACGTTCTCACGCTGTCTTCACCATATTCTTCACACAGCAGAGACATGACCAGACTACCAATCTTATGTCTGAGAAGGTAACACACTTTTATCTACTAACAATGAGTACAAAACTGTTAGGAGTAAAGTCAACTCTTATTTTCAATGAGGCAATTATAACTGAAATATGCTCGAGGTCGTGGATGAAATACAAGGCTCTAATTGCTTCTAAAATTCCTAAGCTTAAGTTAATTGTATACAGCTTAAGGCACACTGTCCTCACAGAGAAAATATTAAGTGTTGACGTGATATTGTACAACTATCATAGATCCAAGAATTAGCTGTTATCGAGGGAACACAATATCGAGAAGACACAACTTTTCTCATTTTTAGATTCTCGACATTATTTCTTTTGCCTATTAACTTCGTAACTTACTTGATTCCTTATTGTCTTGTCATAGGTATCAAAGATATCTCTAGTGGACTTGGCGGGCTCGGAGCGAGCTGACTCCACCGGTGCTAAGGGCACGCGGCTGAAGGAAGGTGCTAACATCAACAAGTCGCTCACGACACTCGGCAAAGTCATCTCAGCCCTCGCTGAAATTGTAAGTACAATACTATAAAGCCTTCTTAGCACGGCTACCAAAAAAAATATTGTGTTTTTTTCATGATGGCAACCCTATTTGACGTTCTTGTTTGTAGTAAATGTCAGTCTGGTGTTGCCGTGCTAAGAGGGCTGAAAGCTAGTTGTGTAGGTACAAGATTTAGATTGAGAGTGCTTAAGAGAAAAGACGTGTGAAAGTTGAATGTACAATGTTAAATTGTAGTTTATAGTGATTGCTTGGTTGTTGTTTTAGAATTAATACTTACAGAGCTAAAATAAATATCAGATTGTTAAAAGATTTTATGTTTTGGACTGGAAAGGCGCGATATGAAGAATAATAACTTTTGAAGAGTAAGAAGAAAGATGGGGAGGGATTGGTTTATTTTTCTGTTACTTACAAACATTATAAATTATTTTAAATATTTTTCAAAAGTAAAAGTTCCTGGACCCTTCTCCATAATTTTGTTAAAAATGTCTACTGGTATATCTTCAAATAGAATGACATTATTGTGTGCTATAAGTAACTAAAGTAGTTCTGCTACTAATGTGCCGTAGACATAAGCTATGTACTAACATTCACCACGTTTTGTTTGTGCGCCTGTCACATTCGGATATCGTAGTCGGTAAGTGTGTGTCTAATGTATGCGTGCTTTTACAATATTGCACCGAGTCAACCGTTGCGTTGATGTAATGTGCCTTCACTCACTTGTTTGAGCTTTGTCAAAGCTTATGTCGAGATAAGTCATGGGTTTTATAGTTAGTCCTTTAAAGAATTGATAATATATATTAATTATTACGATAATTATTGATTATACTATGTTCAAACTTGTGCAATACTAGCGTCAAATCATAGTCTCATATCGCTAAAATGTCAAAATTTGACATTAACTCGATAGTGCTCGATACTATGAAATGAATGAAAACAAAAATTAATTATATTTTCTTTTTCATCAATAATTTTGCCATGATTAATCAATTCTTTATTGGACAAACTATTAACAACTAGCTATAAGCAAAAACACAGAACTAGCTTCAACAAAAATCCACTCAATATTTTTGTTCGCGAGCTTTACTTTCCTACCTTACCCACAAAATGTTCTACAACGGTGTTCCCCTACAGGCTTCGAAGAGTAAGAAGTCGAAGAAGGCTGACTTCATTCCGTACCGTGACTCGGTGCTGACGTGGCTGCTGAGGGAGAACCTCGGAGGCAACTCCAAGACCGCCATGATAGCGGCCATCTCGCCCGCTGATATTAACTTTGATGAGACGCTGAGTACACTCAGGTAAATATACCCAGTAGTTGTGAGGAGAAACTTTAGGTGCGTGGTAATCGTAACCGGCGTGATTTTATTTATGTATGAATGTTGTGAAGAGAATATAGAACTATTATACTGTCTGCGCCATACTCTAAGAATCACAAGGGTCATAAAATAGTCATAAAACATAAGGCTGTCTCATATACCAGAGTAAATTAGCCATGACTATTAAGAAAGAAATGACAGCGAAGAAAAAATAATAAGTATTAAATTCTTACTACAGTCAGTAGACAGGACCGACTGTATTTATGTAGTTCATAAAATGGCGTCTTTTCATATTGTGCATTGTTTGATAACACAAATACTGAAATCAGCAATTAGCTACTCTGTCCTGCTATTATAAGAAACAGCTTCTACCCAACCAAACATAAACAAAATACATTTTCCCTCTACTTTAACATTTCACTATATTTTCTCCCTCCATCGAACAGGTACGCCGACCGCGCCAAACAGATCGTCTGCAAGGCAGTCGTCAACGAGGATGCCAACGCCAAACTCATCCGCGAACTCAAGGAAGAGATACTCAAACTGCGAGAGCTGCTCAAGGCTGAGGGCATCGAGGTTGAAGAAGGTAGGTCCCATAGAGACACGAGCTATGGCCTAGCAATAACTTTGTTTGAAATCGGTGGATTAATTTACAAAGGATGTATAAGGTGTATATAAAATACCAAAATATCTCGATTCAAAATGTAATAGCTCGAACGTTATGATGTTCAAAAAAGTGTAAAGAATTTCAAAACACTTGTTTACGAAGTAAATAGTAGGACTGTCAAAATTATGTTGCCATAAGGTTTTCCGAGACAATATGTAGTGAAATTTTCATTAGTAAAGTTAATACCTATTTATATTTTGCAATATTTACGGCGTTGCAAAAATGTTTAAGAGTAACTCGTTAATGTTATATGTAAATTCATCCACCGATTAAGATGAAAGCTTATCTAGGCGTTATCATTAAGTTAGGCTGTCTAGTCGTCATGTGATCGGATAGACGTATTGTGTGATTGTTTCATAGTGAACTAACCACGCAACGCCACAAACGATTACTATTGAAATACGTAATCAGTTAACATTAGTATTCTTGATACTAAAACTTGATTCTGTTTCAAATAACAACGAACGAACTAGGACCAGATGGTAGAGTCGTTTATGAAAAGAAAGAACAGCCTACCAGTAAGTAAATATAACGATAAACGAGGCTTTGCATTGCATCTGTACACCCCACCTTGTACGCTTGGCCTCCATCTTGGATCTGGGTTGCCAGACACGAAATATATAAAGAATTAAATTGGTTCCAATTTCAAAATTATCTCTGGCAGCCTGACACATATGTATCGAAAAAAAAAAGCAATTTATTTTGCACCCTTGTCCAGAGCTTGTGGCGTTATAGGCATACATAAATATTAGTATATCACTTCACTGATACAAATATTATATGAAATATGGTGTGGGTCATGCCATAAATATATATAATATTATAATATAAATATATAGATATATAATTGCGCTTTCTATCACTATATATTGGTGTTGGTTCTGGTACACTATTATTATGATACGATGGTTAGAAGATAGTGTATTTATGTAGCAAATACTTGTTCTTGGTGTGCTGTTATGTATTTTATTACTGAGCATTTTGATCTTATATTCAATGTTTTATAACGTTATTCTGAAATGCTCGGTTCTGCATAAGTTCAATCGAACTTGAAATGACAAATACAAGTATTATTTTTTTATTAAACTATGTTATTTTAACTAAGTAGGTAATAAAGGAAAAGAAAAAACAAGATAAACCTAAAATAATTTCAAATTCGATTGTTCTAAACGGATAAAAATGTCCGTTGGCGGCCATATTGAAAATAATTGGCGATGGAAATGTCAAAATTAAATATGGAACGTTGGTCGCAAGCGGTTGTTATGACGATGCGTTGCTACAAATATAAGCTTCTAGCTTCAGAGGCCTTGCATGTTTTACAATCTTTGTGTATCGATATAGACTACTTTTGATGTAATAAATATATTTATTTTGTGCGTAGAGTAACTATAATCACAATAAAATATATATTTAATTATATAACAATGTCCACTTGTTCATAAAATGTACAATGTGGATGGTCCCTAATGTCTTCCGTGCACACACGAAAGTGTATTTGCACTGAATGTTTTAGTGCAAATTTTAATATTTTGATACACTTTTTTATACATTTATATACAAATTTACTAACTAAATAATAAAAAATAATCCTTAAAACGAATTTACAATTGAATATAATTAAAAAATAATCAATAAAAGGTTGAAAATGAAAAAGATGATGAAAAAAATATATTAATCGTTTCCATCTTCGGTCTTTATGTTCATTCATAAGTCTTATAGTGTATTGTGACGTAGCAGGTGAAGAGAATGCTTCGCCGCAGCGCAAGAAGAGCGAGGCAGAAGTGCTGTCGCCGAAGCTGTCCCGAGCAGCCACGACTATTGCCGAAGAGGCCGTCGACCAGTTGCAGGCTTCTGAGAAACTTATTGCTGGTAAGTAAATCATTAAACGTACAAGTACAGATCTTAGAATAGATTTCAACAGGATCTTAGAGGACCATTGGACTATTTTGAAGACGAAGATGTTATAGAATATGTGTATTTTTTTTCATCAGTATCATCAGATTAAATTATTTCGTTATTATTAAGTCCGCATTTATTACATTACATTACATTAGCAAATTTCCACTTATCATTACTAAATTAGATAGACTTTGCTGTTAAAACTAAACACCCAGATGACTTCAAGTATCCCAATGTGATCAAGTCGAAGCAGGTCCTTCATCAGTTCTATTTCACGATTTTAATTGAGGCGCTCATAGCCAGTTGCGCTCACTGATCGGTAAACGACCTGTGGGTTAAGCAACCCTTGGCGCAGTCTTTCCATAGATGGATGACCGCAAAGTGGTATTTGAACAGGGCGTCTCCGTCCCTTGGACGTAAAACGACGGTGCTGGCTGTTGTCTACTAGAATAACAGTCGTTAAGCCATGTCAAAGGTCTCTCGGCGGCTTAAACAACTTTGACACTTAGGTTGACCACTGACCATAATACGACAAACAAACAAAGTTCAATTTCTTTATCAATAACTTTTCTCTAGAACTAAACGAGACATGGGAGGAGAAGCTGAAGCGTACAGAGCAGATCCGCGTGCAGCGCGAGGCTGTGTTCGCGGAGATGGGCCTGGCCGTCAAGGAGGGCATCACCGTCGGCATCTACTCGCCCAAGAAGACCCCGCATCTCGTCAACCTGAACGAGGACCCCAATCTGTCCGAGTGTCTCATTTATTATATCAAGGATGGTGAGTAAACACTCGATAACACTTTTTTGATAAACCTTTATAAACTATGCTTAATTAAGGCCAAAAGTTTATGTTGGACCATATCAAATAGCCTGCCATCGCCACGATAGCAATCCAGAGTATTGGAACCGCCTAAGTTGTTACACTTTTACACGGTACCCGAGTGAAGCCCACTTCATTCCCCAGGACCAAAACTGTACTGTAACCGTCATTGATTCAAATGAATAACCTATTACATGCTTGGTACAAAAATATAAACATAATAAGTTACTTCTGTCAACTGAAATGAATTAGACTTATGGGTCAATTTTAAGAACTTATCGTTGATCTAAGAAAGGAATCAGTATCGTTGATCTAAGAAAGCAATCAGTATCGTTGATCTAAGAAAGGAATCAGCTACCGTAATAATATTTTCTGATTTTCAAACACATTTTGTGTTAAAAACCTATCTATACTAACTACATGGCCCTTGCTTTACTACGACCAAAAAAATAAATTCAGCAGACTTTGTTAAATTGTGTACTTATTTCTAAAATGTCATTGTATTACAGGTGTAACTCGCGTGGGTACATCAGAAGCGAACGTGCCGCAAGACATCCAGCTCTCGGGCTCGCACATTCTGAGCGAGCACTGCATCTTCGAGAACACTGACGGAGTCATACTCCTCATTCCACATCATAAGGCGCTTATTTACGTCAATGGACGAGAGGTAAGATATGCTTGATCAAAATGTTTAAATTTTCTACCAATATTGTTCAGTTATTTAGGAGTAGGAAAAGGGTGTGGTCAGACTTATTTACTCGAGTATTTTAAAGCAAGAATATTATGTTCAGTGACATTTCTCGAATAAGAAGAATAATAATCCACCTTGCCAAGATTGACATCTGTTTTGACCATCAATATGTTTGAAAAAAACCGGTCAAGTGCGAGACGGACACGCACTCGATGTGTTCCGTAATACGGTCTCGTTTTAACTCTTTGGGTACGAAACTCTAAACATCAAAAATTTAAATGGGAAATAGACCTTTTACAAAGATTTTAAAAGCAGTTTTTTTCAGCATTGAAACCTTAAACCATAGTTCGCACAAACTGATGCTAAAACTGTCCCTTCTCCCAGGTGCAAGAGCCGATAATCCTGAAGAGCGGTTCCCGCGTGATCCTGGGCAAGAACCACGTGTTCCGCTTCACTCACCCCGGCCAGCCGCGCGAGGAGCCTGTCCATAACAAGGAGACACCAGGCACTGAGACCGCTGGAGACGCTGAAGCTGATGGTAAGCAACGTTAGCTGCGGTGTAGAATAGGTTGGGTTGACAATGTTTATGGCGTGAATTGTGACGGGGTTTTTTCTTTGACTAGTTTATTATTGTGACTGGATAGACAGGTAAAAAGGCCTATTTTATTAATAGTCAACCTCACCAAAATAAGTTCAGTGATGGATTACTTTAGAAACAGTTAACAGCCAACAGTCTGAATGAAAGAAAATTTACTTATACTTACCGCTGTTAAATCACAGCACAAAAATTACAACACGCCGCAACTGTCATTATAGCTTTATGCCAAATTGCAATTTTAAAATAAATAAGTTAAGGTTCAAATTACTCCAAACGATCTGCTCAGTTCCTGCTTTTGTCGGTACAGCAAGCAGCGATAGCGATGGCGACGCCGGCGCTGGTGGTGAGAACGTGGACTGGGACTTCGCCCAGTGCGAGCTGCTGGAGAAGCAGGGCATTGACCTCAAGGCCGAGATGCAGAAGCGACTCCTCGCCCTGGAGGAGCAGTTCCGCAGGGAGAAGGAACATGCTGACCAGCAGTTTGAAGAACAACGCAAGGTATGGGGCTGTCATTTGTATTTTATTTTCGACTATTTTTTGTGTAGCAGTAAGTGGGCTCATAATTGCTGGTCGTATTATACGATATACGATGTAAGGAAGCAAAGATTGCAATAATCAAGTGACCTTAACTGCACGTTTGGCGCAGTGGTTTAAGCGGTCACCTCGCCGCAACAACCGTAGCGCCGCGTGTGGTGGGTTCGAATCCTACCCGGGACAAATCTTTGTGTGATGAGCACGAGTATTTGTTCTGAGCCTGGTTGTCAATTTATCTATATAAGTATATATTTAGAAGTATATAAGTATGTTTATCAGTTATTTGGTTACCATAGTACAAGCTCTGCTTAGTTTGGAATCAAATGACCGTGTGTGAGTTGTCCAATAATATTTATTTATTTATTTATATTTACCTTAAAGTTATTTATGTGATTTTGTCATACAGAGAAACGTAAAGGCGAAAAAAAAGACTTTATTTTCTATACTACTTACTTCACTCCCAAAACTTCTACAAGATAAAACGAAAAAGCAATCGTATCAAGTACATTTAATATCTTAAGGCATATCTAACGATCTTCCTACATTGGTATAGAACTACGAGGCTCGTATCGACGCGCTGCAGCGGCAGGTGGAGGAGCAGAGCGTCACCATGTCCATGTACAGCTCCTACACGCCCGAGGACTTCCATAATGATGAGGATATCTTTGGTAAGACTATCAATACTAACAACTGATAAATTATAACTTTATCTTACGGCAGAAAGAGTAAAATTGTGTTTTATAGAATATACGCACACACATATTTATTGGAAAGAACACTTCTTTAGTTTAGTTTTTGGATCACCCTGACGTTTTTTTACATGTAAGAATCATACCAGTGATTTTGACCACCAGGGTGCAATAATTTTTTGGAAATTGACTTACAATTTAAAGCGTTACCAAGTGAAATCAAAGAGATTTCCATTGCCGCCATGAAACATTGAAGACAGTATATTCTATGAATCCATAACCAATTAGTATCCCAACTTCTTACGATGATGCTAAAGTAACATATTTCTCCACAGTGAATCCACTGTTCGAGACAGAATGCTGGTCAGCCCGCGAGGTCGGCCTGGCCGCGTGGGCCTTCCGCAAGTGGAAGTACCACCAGTTCACCTCGCTCCGAGACGACCTGTGGGGCAACGCTATATTCCTCAAGGTATGTCCCTGACTACAATTATTTCTTGATTTTACGTCTATATTATAAGATCTTATAGGATTGGTTGATAAAACATTTAGTTACACAAACATAATAATAGGCTTTGTGAACTAAGATCAATGAGGCAAAGAAAAAATACAAAGGATAAAGAAGGAATTTATGTATGCAGTTGTGACTAGAACAATCGCTATTCCAAACAGTCTTTAAAACAGAAATATAATTTTTCAGACTTCGGGACAACTTCCTCAACTTTAACGGTAGCTTGACTGACACGCCCAATAATTACATAGAAAAGAGAAAATGAAGCACTTATCTTACAATATTCTTCTCTTTTCAACAGGAAGCCAACGCGATTTCAGTGGAACTTCGCAAGAAAGTCCAGTTTCAATTTACTCTTTTGACCGACACGCCGTACTCGCCCCTCCCGGCCGAGTTGGCGCCTCGTGATGATGCAGATGATGAGTACAGGCCCAGTGCTCCTACCGTCGTCGCCGTGGAGGTCACTGACACTAAGAACGGAGCTACCCATTATTGGACGCTTGAGAAGTTACGGTAAGTGCTAAGGGAATTTAGATTCAGAAAATTGTGATTGGAAATTTGGTTACGATTTGAAACGTGGGTTTTGGTTTGTGAAGTACGGATTCTTTGGGGTAAGGAATGCTCTGGGTAGCAATATAGGGTTTGGGAAAAATGCTCAGGGTGTGTTTGAAAGCATTTCTTATGAAAGAGTGCGTATATACATAATAATATATCAATAACACGGGTGGAAAGAGAGAGATATTGGGTAAATAATGATCGTTTTTTGATGGTGTTTTTTTGTCTAAGTGGTATTTGATGAGCGTGGTTAAGTAATGACAGAATTATGTAATTACTATGTCATTGATACCATTGAATATAATTTCTAACAAATCATGTTGATTTAGGAGGTTTACGAATATTTCGTACCGAAATATTTTTATTTAAACATTGACATATTATTTTGATATAACGTGTACAAGTTTATAATTTCGCAAACTTTATATTTCTTCTACTTACACTACCAGTGAATTAAATATTTTATTTATTTATATTTATTTACCGTTACATTTGTAATCAAGAACGTACTGATATTACAGTATGACGTCACTCATTATATTAATTTTGTTGCATTTTGTTTCGTTCTCTTTTGTACCGTCTTTTTGTTTTTAATCTTTGAGAGACTACCCTCATTTTGCTGGTGCCGTGTCGAGTATACTATTATATGATATATAGACGAGAAATATATAATAATAGGGATATATATTTGTACAATAGTCTTGTATATACGTTATTATTATATAAAAAGGTGAGTACATTTTTCCTTTTAGGTCTATCTGTATAGTTGCGATGTATATCCATTTCTAATAGCGCTTGTTTTATTTGCCGCTTTTTTATTTTTATTTTTTACATTATTAACGTGCTATTTATATTATTATATATTTAAGGATAGATTCCCTCATTACGAATTTTACAGCAAATGAGAAGAAAGCATTTTTCATAGATGAGCTTAGACAAATGTGTGGATACATTATTTAAATCATTTTTGTCATGGCAACATTAGTGGTGATGAAGTAAGTTCCGATCATTTGCTCGATTGAAATGGGAGGGCATGCCTCAGTGTTATAAAATCGACATAAGGGCAACATATGTATGCGGTCTTCATACAAACACATTTTTTTGTTTGACGAATACACTCCACTTAACTGTTACGTACACCAAAAACGTATACGTGTACACATTGAATAGGAATTCCGAAAAAAAAATACCAACCAATTTTCACAGTGCAACATTAAAGTCTGCAGAAATAAATAAGTCCCATAGTTACTCGCGGACAGTTTACTGTTTATGATGATGATGCTCTCCGACTGATTTCGGCCATGCCGCTTCAACTGTTTAAATCGTGGTGGTAGAGGCATATCCTCTCAGAGCTAGGTAGATCCGCGTGACGTAATGGGGTAGCGGGGTACAGAGCGGTGTGTGTTATAGCCATCGGCTGGAGCTGATGCGCCAGATTTACAACATGAACGAGGGCGCGTGCGGCGAGGAGGACGAGCCGGCGCCGCTGCAGTTGGCCCCGCCGCCCGCCGCCGCCGCCCCCGCGCCCCCCGCAGACATACTGCACTGTATCTCCGCGTGCGCGCAACAGACCCGGCTCTCGCTAGCCAACCTGCTGCCCTCCAGGTTTGTCTACACGCCGCTTATGATACGGATATTTGACTGTGAGGAACTTTGTATACAAATTAAAGATTTATATCATGCATCACATATTTTTCTTTAAAAAAATGAGAAGACGTTCTACATTGAAATATTTCAGCTTTTCTCAACCAGTTTTAGTAAACGGACCTCAGATAATAATGCTGACACTCTAAAACAGGATTTAACTAGAATTACTTGGGGTCACTAGTATACGTTTAAACGATGATAAAAATTACATGTTTGAATGCAGGCATTTTATATAAAATAGAATGTAATATTTACATTTTTTTTAAAGTAGTTCTCTCTAAACTTACTAAGTTAAACAAATTAAAGTCAGCTTACAAAGTTCAGGTACAAAACAATTAGTACCACAGTCAAATACCTGTCAAACAGCGGACATTCGACATCTGGGGAGTCCGTCACGTGCTTAGGGCGCTACCGCTAGGGCTGGCACGATTGCTCCTCCACCTATAAATAGCTGCCCACCAACCCTGTATCGAGCTGCAACTAGCCTGACGCACTGTTAGCTTGCAATTTGTACTATATAAACTGAGTAATAAGGTTCAATTTGTAATGAAAAAGAGCAATTTGTATTGCAGGGTTTATGCTTTCGTCGTTGTTTTTACAGCTTCGGGTTAATCCACGCTTTGACAGTTTTAGTTAAAATCAAAATACCTTTTATAGTATTCCATGTATTTATAGTATAAGTAAACGCATAAACGAATACAGAACACTCTAGCATACATACAACTAATAAACCATTTATTAGTTGTATGTATGCTAGAGTTTAATATTTTTGAATTGTAAGTAATTGTTTTTGCGTATACTTGTTGTAATCTTGAGTTAACTTCACCGAAAAGCATATTGTCACATTGTGTTATTATGTAAGTATATGTACGTGTATGAACCTAATGTATGAAACATTTAAATAAAAATCATGTATAATTTGTAAACTCACTGCAAAGAATCCTCGTAAGCCACGCTGTGTAGCCTATACCTTTCAAAGTTTCTGTGTTTCTAACTGTAAGACATATTGTAGTTTTATGTATATATCAAATTGTTTAGTAATGTTCTCCTAATTATTGTGAGTTCTTATGATTTCAGCTTGTACAGCGCTAATGCCTTTGTATAACCTTGTATTGTAAAATGTATTGCATGTCTAACTTTATGAACCATTCCATAGACGGTATCCAATTTTCTCGTCCCATGAATTTAAACCACATATTCTTATATGTATAAAAATATTCTATGCCTATTTTTAATAATGCCTAATGTCAATTTGTAACCACAATATCTAATTTTTGACTTCTATCTCAGCACTAATAAAGGAAAAAATCTTATGAAGTCACGGAAGTTAGAGAACATAGGATACTTTTAAAAATACCTTCCACTGTATTCCTTAGCATTGTTAAACCACAAGCTTTAAATCCAAACGATCACAAGCACCGAAATCCCCCCAAACGAAATTACACTCTATCACTAACACCATAAGGTTTAAACTAATATTTGGTCAACAGACAACGTTTGGAGCTGATGCGTGAGATGTACCACAACGAGGCTGAGCTGTCGCCGACCTCGCCCGATCATAATATCGAGTCCGTCACTGGCGGAGACCCCTTCTATGACAGATTCCCGTGGTTCCGTCTAGTTGGACGGTTTGTATACAAACCCTCTTATTCATAAACACACTATAAACCTAGTTTAGTTAAAAAACTACTACAATATGTTTTCTCTTTTTCATTTCGCTATGGAGTGAAAGAAACAAAACTCTTTATAAGCCTTTCATAACTTCATATATTTTTTTGAATAAGAGGAAAAGTGTTTATTATTTTTAGGCTAGATTAAGTGTTCAGGGTCCAGCTCTGCTATAATGTCATGGCCATTTTTGCCGATTTTTCATATTTCTACAAACTTCTTGATCGTTCGTAGATATATTGACTATTTGGAACGGCCTCCAGAAGTTCTTTGATAAAAAAGTAACAAATTCAGTAGTGGTCTATAAGAACAGATATTATTTTAAATATAAGAGTAGGATATATTAAAATATTGTGGTAATGATAATAATCGAGTCGATTTTTGTGTAGTATCTTAAAATTATATATCGTTATTTTAGAGTACAAGTAACATAATTATCATTTTTCTTGAAGTCTGGAAAACCGATACTAATAAACGTGTTGTTTGTCAACAGGAGCTTCGTATACCTTTCGAACCTGTTATACCCCGTTCCTCTCATTCACAAAGTGGCCATCGTGAACGAGAAGGGAGACGTGAAAGGCTACCTACGTGTAGCCGTGCAGGCTGTCATCGATGCTGAGAAAAGTAAGACCTTTCATAGTGTAGTCATTGTTTTATTTCATCTATGAGCACAAATATCTACATGTTTAAAATTATCTATTTATGTTAAAAGACGCTAGTTCGTTCTTTGAGCGAAATAAAGAATGTGTAATAATAAAGAATGTAGGGTTCTTTTTATACTAATTGTCGCACATGGGGATTATGACATGTTTTTTCCTCATGAATCGTTTTCCATTCAAAAACTAATATTTATTATCAAAACCTATATTATATTATTTGCTATTTATTTAATTCCAAATACTAAATATTAAAATAGTAGATATTTGAACGCTCGGGTTGTCAAATTTCTAAAACGTCTTAAATTTTGGTGGTAAAAGCGTCACACCGTATTAGTTTTTTAATATTGTTGGATCTAAACTATCGTTGTAATAAAATATTCTAAAGCTTACTGTAGTGCAATTCTCTACAGTTGGTACTGTCGAGTTTCGAGAGTCTGACATTTAAAACATACTGCTAAAATAGTTCCTAC
Source organism: Anticarsia gemmatalis (assembly GCF_050436995.1). Lineage (NCBI taxonomy): Eukaryota > Metazoa > Arthropoda > Insecta > Lepidoptera > Erebidae > Anticarsia > Anticarsia gemmatalis. The sequence continues at coordinate 9,279,837 of NC_134760.1, forward strand.
GGAGCCCGCTAGAGGCGCTGATCAGAATTTCGAGTAAATTTTCTCGATAACCAATCGGTAGTAGATAGTGGTAGAGAATCGAGCTACTGTTATCATTGCTAAACTCCCTTTAAACTACATATGCATGTACCTTTCTAATATAATCTTATGAATGTTTCTTTAAATGTTTCTGTAGCAATAGAAATGTAGCATATCCCATAATGTATTTGTAGACAATGCAGAATTCGCAGCGGGTGTGAAGCAGTCAGCCAAGATATCGTTCGACGACGACATCGCCCCCGCGCGCCGCGTCAAGGCCATCACTAGCGTCAACAACATCAACAACATCAACAACATGAACAACAACGCCAACAACATTGATAAGAACAACGCTATCAACTTGGAGGAGCGCATCAATGATGTGCCCGATTCTAATATCAAAATTGAAGGTACCTTACCTTATAATTAAATATTTTTTGTATTTCCTTGCCTGTACCCATTTAACGTTAACTATTTTGTATGTAGATTTGACCTATTGTTAGTCAATAGGTCAAATCTACATACAAAATAGTTAGATGATACATACAAAATAAATTTTCCGTATAAATAGTTAGATGTAAAAAATCCTCTTATTTTATTGTACCAGCAACACTATTGAATATGTTTTTACTTGATAACAATTCATATAATAGTTCACCCATCATTTTGAATCGTAACCATACATTAAAACTACCAGTAACTTCAAAATCACATTTAAAAAATATCTGAAAAGATTAGCACAATAAAATAAAAAGCGGCACATAATTCACCGCAGAACTGGCAATGGGTGAATGTGATGCAGACAGTGGGCGCGGCGACAGCTCCCTGGCGTCCGAGCTGAAGGAGGAGGACCTGCCCGACCACCTCACCCTCGGCAAGGAGTTCACCTTCCGCGTGACCGTGCTGCAGGCGCACAGCGTGTCTACTGACTATGCTGATGTCTTCTGCCAGTTCAAGTGAGTCCTATTACTAGTGTACTAAGGTTGAATTTTGATGGAAAGAAAATTATGAGTTGCCAGATACATGGTTGCCAAGGTCCTCGGTTTATAAGTTAAGTTTTGCAGTGAGCAAAGACAATATGACGACGGCGAATAATTTCTTTAAAAAAAAGTAGGTATCATACTAAAGGCTATGAAGCATCTTTGCTGAAATAGTAGGTGAACTATGGTAAACAATCAATTTTCTACCATAGTAAAAGGTAAATGTAATTGAAAAACACTATAGAAATTGATTGTTCAAAGACTGTACTTAAAATTCTGCTCAATATCTCGTGGAACGGACTATTAACGACGCTTAGCTAGTGTTCACTATCTAGTAGTTTTACAAAGTATCAACACGATTCATATTCTTTGTTCTAGTTTCTTACACCGCAATGAGGACGCATTCTCAACAGAGCCAGTCAAGAACACCGGCAAGAACACACCACTCGGATTCTACCACGTGCAAAACGTGAGAAAACATAACAAATAAACCACACAATAGGTACTAATACATATTAGTATAATGTATGGAGAGGTAACTAATGTGATGTTCTGTTGACAGATAACTGTGCCCGTGACGAAATCGTTCGTGGAATATATCAAGACACAGCCGATCGTGTTCGAAGTGTTCGGACATTACCAACAACATCCTCTGCACAAGGTAACTTTACCTTAAATAAGTATGCTACGGTAATAAAAAGTTATGATAAACAACTGTGTGTGTATCGTAAATTACTTAGGGTAATTCTGCTAATTACAATTCAATACTAATAATATTTTTGTTGGAAATCATTGTCCTAGTTACTGCTCTTTAACCTAAACTAAATTACAATATATTGTTAATTATCCTAAAACAAAAATATTTCCGTGTTTGTAGTTTTCACTTCTAATTTTCCGGAAATGTCTCACTTATCCATCGTTATATTTAGATGAGAAAACAATCGTAGTTAAAAAATCTCTTATTTCCCTTCTAACTGTCTGTACAAGAACAACATTTGAAATAATAATTTATTTTCACAGGATGCCAAACAAGACGGGCCAGTAGCGGGTCGCACGCCCCCCCGCCGCATGCTGCCCCCCTCCATCCCGATCTCGGCGCCGGTGCGCAGCCCCAAGTGGGGCGCGGCGGCCGTGGCTGCTCCGTGCTGCAGCTCGCACCTGCACTCCAAGCACGACCTGCTCGTCTGGTTCGAGATCTGCGAGCTCGCGCCCAGCGGGGACTATGTGCCGGCTGTTAGTATTACAACATTTTTATTTGTATAACTCGGTAATATTGTCCTAATTGTATCGATTTAGGGTAGAAAGTGAGATAGGGTTTAGAGTTCGATTTTTAGGTTGTTACTGAATATTTACCAAGAAATGAAAAGTTGGTGTCATAGGTTCCCATCTTACACTGTTCATAACAGTCCGGAAGGAGAGCGTGTTAAAATATCGATCCAGCAGCTCTATTCTTTGAGCTGTAAGAATATGGGCATAGAAACTAGTATACCTGTATTATGAGTATACGTGTACAGTTGGGTACTATTCAAAACTCCGAACAGCTAGTTTGAATGAAACTGGCTCTTATTGATTCTAAAATGTACACCCATGATCTAAAATGAGTCTTTTACCAAGCTACGCTATAAATTACACAACTAATTGCAATCTATGGCAAACCGGTGGCAAAAAACCATACAATATAATTAAAAGTTTAAGTAACCTCTAATATACATGATGTATTCACCGCGTGCGTGCGTTGTGCGTGTGTCAAGCAGGTGGTGGAGCACAGCGACGAGCTGCCGTGCCGCGGCCTGTACCTGCTGCACCAGGGCATCCAGCGCCGCATCCGCATCACCATCCTGCACGAGCCCTCGCAGGACCTGCAGTGGACCGATGTCCGCGAACTTGTTGTTGGTAAGACTACCTACATTATGAAATATTCTCATGTTATTACTTTCAAAAACCGTTTGTGTTGTATGTTTAAATCATGTGAAAATTCTGTTACCATTTTTGAGTTTATTTTGATTAGAAAATTACTAAAACTGCCTGATAAGATTTCCTAATTAAAATAAATAGTCTTTGAATCAAATAGGAAACGTATTTGATTCCGACAGACAAAGTGTTTGATTTAAAATAGGCACTGTATTTCTGACAAAATAGTAAAGTCTTTTTAGGGTCCGTTTTAAAACTCAAACCCAGAGCGGTTAAGTAAAAAATAATTACACAAGTTTGAGTTAGGTATATTTCACGGGACATATAAATATTTCGATGAAAATTAAAAATATATAAATAATTTAAAAAAATCCTCAGTTTCTTTTTTCACGTTTTATTTTTTAGTACATTTTTTTTTCTTTTAAATATCTTAAAGAAAAGTAATTATTTACATGTTAGTTTAACGATAACTTAATAGCAAAACTCCTCATCCAGGTCGTATCCGCAACTCACCGGAAGCCAACGAAGACACGACAGACGGCGACGAGGACGGTGCTCTGTCGCTCGGGCTGTTCCCCGGCGAGCGGCCGACGTTGGACGACCGCGCCGTGTTCAGGTTCGAGGCCGCGTGGGACAGCAGCCTGCACGGCTCGCCGCTGCTCAACAGGGTCAGCGCTAACGGCGAAGTCGTGTATATCACGCTCAGCGCTTATCTTGAGGTGAGATTATTACACGAACTGTTATAACTATTGAATTTAAATTTAAAGTATCCTTTAATTAATGAGTTCAAAAGTGTTAAAAATTGTCTTATTACTTAAGTGCAAAAACTTGTAGTGAGCCCAGTATGCAAGGTTCGTAATTGAGGAGGTATACAACATTCAGAATGAAGAATATCAGTGACATGCAGGCTTATGTAGCTAACGGTGGTCTGTTTGCTAGTTTATTTTGGAATGCCATGGCTCACTACTAGTTGACGGACCTTAATAATGAGACAATTTGAAATGTTTCGCAGGTACCATGTATAATTTATTTCTGTTCTTACTAATTTCGTTGTATTTATAATGTAAGGTGGAGAACTGCAGCCGGCCGGCCATCATCACGAAGGACCTGTCGCTGGTGGTGGTGGGGCGCGAGGCGCGCACGGGCCGCTCGCTGCGGCGCGCGCTGTTCGGCTCGCGCGCGGCGCGGGCGGACCACATCTCGGGCGTGTACGAGCTCAGCCTGCACCGCGCGCTGGAGCCGGGCGTGCAGCGCCGCCAGCGCCGCGTGCTGGACACCAGCGCCACGTACGTGCGCGGCGAGGAGAACCTGCACGGCTGGCGCCCGCGCGGGGACTCGCTCATCTTTGACCACCAGGTATGTACTGGACCTTTAGTGGGTATGCCCGCCCTTCTGGCTGAAGAGTCCCACTTGACCCTGCGCTCCACCCAAGGCGCAGAGTATACGCAGGGTAGCGCATTTACCCACGAAAAAATATGTATATACTTGACTACGTATTATATTTCTTTAGCGTCAAATCACTTAAAAGTCGCCCGAGTTGAAAATTGATTTCCAAAGGATTTTAATTTTTGTTTTTAAGCTATGTAATATTTTACAACTCATCACCTTTTCGATGTTTAACTATTATAAAACTGTACTTAAGTTTCCTCTGACGCACAGATACAATCAAAATCAACAACTTTCACCACATTTCACAATGTCCTCTCACAATATCTAAAGTAATTAATCAACATATTCGTGTACAGTGGGAGCTGGAGAAGATGACACGTCTGGAGCAAGTGGGTCGCACGCGCCACCTGCTGGCGCTGCGCGAGAGACTGCGCCACGGACACGAGAACACTGTCGCACCCAACGACTTTACTAAGACAGAGAAGGTTTGTAACATATATTACTTGAATTAAATCACAACTACTACTACTACGCTTTTGAAAACGCGTTTTTGATAGCTTTATGTAAACTGTTAATTGAATCAATCAGAAACATTATTTGCGTGTGTAATCTCTGTAAAACGTTTTCGTCTTATTGTATTATATGCTTAAAAATTAAGAACACTCTGTGGTTTGGATAAAAGTAAATACCATTAAACAGCTTAAGCGAAATGCCGCTAAAATATTCCTAAATGAAAGAATACTTAAAAAACATCTTTTTTTATATTTTATTTTAAGCGAGTGTGTTGTGTTATACAGGAGGTGTGCAACATGGCGGCCAAGGCGGCGGCGGAGTGCGGGCGCGACGAGTCCGTGTACGAGCCGTGGGACATGTCGCCGCGGGAGCGCGACCTCGCCACCAAGTACATCAAACTTATACAGGGTACGTCACATACCAATATACAAGTATACACACTTTCTAATTAAAATTTTTCTTAATATTTCTTTGTAAAATAACAATAATTTATACATTATTTTCTATCTGAATTAACAATACCCCGTTCCCCGTCTCGCTGCCTTTTGTTTGTTTTACCATACCAAAAGGAGAAGGATAAAAATCCCTGCTTTTTTCTTTGTATCGTGTCTCTATTTTGAAATAAAAGAAGAAGAAAAGGAAGATCTCTCATTCTTTTCTGGAACTCGTGCTCAAAAGATTTCCTAAAGAGTTTAACATTACAATAAAACAAAGTTTATAAGGAAGTGTTCTGTAATTGCCGGGTTTACTTATAAAATTGTTTTACGTTGGCAGGAAGGATAGGCTCGTCTGGCAAGGAGGTGGAGGCGGCGGCGTCTCCCGCCACGCCGGTGGACGAGGGAGTGTCGGCAGACATCTCCACACCGAGTCTGTTGTCATCCATACACAGCGCTAGCAGCTTCGAGTAAGTATTACATACCATACATTTAGTATTAAAACGGTTTAAAAGTAGTTGTATATTTTGTGGTATGAGTTGATAATACATTTTGTAAATTGATAATGATTATGAATTTTTTATAATCAGTTCAAACTGTCAATAAAATTCCCACGATTAAAACCCACCTTTCTTGAGCAGTATTATTATTGGCTATCGTAGTCTTTGTCCACCTTTCAGTTAATAGTAAAAATCTCCTTCTGGAGGCTCTAGCTCCCTTACTATAATTACCTTTTTTTTTATAATTTTCACTTTTTGAGCTCAAATTTCAACTAGGAAAGAAAAGTTGCTATTTTTTCGTAGTTAAAATTTGTCAACCAATCGTCTAAATAATACTTGTTTCTAGACTGTGCTCCCCGGAGCGCGGTCTGCTGGAGAAGTCAATGTCGGGGTGGGCGGGCACGCACGGCGCGGCGCTGGCGGCGGCGGCGCTGGGCCACGCGGGCGCCGCGCTCTACGTGCCCGACTGCGAGGAGGTGCGCGTGTCGGCCGCCGTGGCGCGCCGCGGACACCTCAACGTGCTGCAGCACGGCACGCATGGATGGAAGAAACGCTGGCTGGTACGTGTTGTGTAGCTTTCTGATAGTTACACATGTGATAATATTGTTTTGATAAACGGTCAAGTTTTACAGTTCTTTTGTGTGTAGATTTGTATTTTGTAAAAAATATATCGGTAAGGAGGTACCCCCTAAAAACTTATATTTATTAAAGACTCAATCTTCAATTGTAAGCAAATCTAAAGCTTCAACTGACTTCATTTAAATGCAATAAACAGAAATACTAACCATTCAAATTAAAAAATAAGTTTAGTAAAAATGACTATAAAGAAGATGCCCAAGCCTACTGGATATTACTGTAACAATCATGTGGAAATTATAAATATTAACGTATACGTGTGTGTACGCAGGTGGTGAGACGGCCGTACGTGTTCATCTACCGCGACGAGCGCGACCCCATCGAGCGCGCACTCATCAACCTGGCCAATGCACATGTGGAGTACTCCGAGGACCAGGAGCAGATGGTCCGCATGCCCAATACCTTCAGGTAAGCATCCACTACATACAAGACCTACTTCTATTATAGAAATTATTTATAGTAAAAAGTATTTTAGTATGACACTTATTTGCTCCAGAAAGTAACAGTACAGATTTTGAATTTAGTTAAAAAATAAGAATCAAATTCATGGCCATGAATTTGATTCTTATTTTTTGACAAGTCTAAGTTATTATGGATATCAACATTTTATCATAGGATAGAGAAAGTAAAAAATAAGCAATAATCGATCAACTATTAATGTTTGAATATAGCTTTTAGAAGGTTGCCATCGTTTAATTAACTGATTAAAACCTTTCAAAACATAACCTAGCAAATTATCAAGCCACTTAAGGTCTTTACAAACTGGGTTGCATTTGCATTCACTTCAAAGTAGAATACCAATGCAACTTACTTTCATTTTCCCGTCCGCTGTAAGCCATTTCCTTACAAAACAATACGTTATACATTCGTTTGTTCGTTACAGCGTGGTGAGCAAGGAGCGCGGCTACTTGCTCCAGACACTTGGTGACAAGGAGGTGCACGACTGGCTGTACGCCATCAACCCGCTACTCGCCGGACAGATCAGGTGAGATCTCGCACAGTACTATAGCTATCTATTATACACGCATATCAACATGTGAAAGATAGCTAGAAGCACAAAAATATTAAAAAAAAAAGTGCCAAATGTTGCCAAGATTAAAATACATTAAAGTTTAAATAGCTAAGTTTTTTAAGAAAGTAGTCACTCTGCCAGAATGAAAATACATCGAAGCTTAAATTGCTAAGTTTGAAAAAAGCAGTCGTTCTGCTTTTAATTTACCTACTGTGTGGTGTTATAGAACAAAATATCGAAATTCAGTAAAAAAAAAATATTTTGGATTATTATAGAAGCTTACTACTAAAATGGCTTATTAAGGCTTGTAGTGTTTGCTAATTTTAATTAAATTTTACTATACTGAGTTAACGTTCAGTTAGTAAACGAAGTACCGCCAATATGCAGTACAACGTTTTCTAACTGACTCTTATTTCCTAACACCAAAATTGATATCAAATTAATATCTTTAATTATTAAGGACCGATTTTTACATCGTCTTTTAATTCTCTGGAAAAATATATTTTCAAAAACCTTCTTCATTTATTTTTCAAAATGATTTCTCTAAGAAAGTTATCCGACTATGAAAACATCGGGCCTTACTCGATCACCAAAAGCCCCATAATAATCCCCACTGGTGATCGTATTTCCCTCTTATAATTCTGACCATGACAAGTAGTGACTAAGTGTGCAATTGTCTGGTTTGGCTCCGTCAATATACACGCTTGAAGGTGTGGGTTCCCAGGTCGCGCTCGGCACGTCGCGGCGCGGGGGGGCCGGGCGGGGCGGGGGGCGCGGGGGGCGCGGCGCCATGAGACAGCCTCACAATGGAGTCTATCCTCGTTTTTTAAGTGCGTCTCCGACAACGCGCTAGCGCATCATAAACGCGCCTTGAGGTATTGAAACGGCTCAAATTATACACCACTGGAATCACTATTATACAAGACGAAAAGTTGTTAAAAGAAGGATATTTTACAGTTTTATTCATAAACGATTAAAATACGATATCTATTCGCATCTAATAACCAAATTCACCAACTTGTATAGCAGCTTTTTGCCTGTCAAAACTTTTGTCTCTCTCCATCTAGGTATCTTCAAAACTATGATAGAAGGGGACAAAACATTTGCAAGTTAAACTCCTGCTACGTTTATGAATGAGATGGTAAGATAGTTAGATCGACAGTTCTGACCTCTAGTGACTAAACGAAGTAACGAACGGCAGCTATTGTGATATAACCAGAGTCAGAACGAGAGTGGTATTCTATCGGATAGAAAAATTCAGACTGACTACACTAGCGTCATGTTAGTTTAGTAAAAAAGTATTCACTTTTAGTCTGTGTAACGTGTACGTACGTGCACGCAATGTGGCAACTAAAATGTATAGAAGTGAAAGATGGTGCAAACAAACTTGTGTGGTTGATTGTATAATGTTGATTCCAATAGTCAAGTGCTGGTTTGTTGAGAGTATCTGTGACTGGTTTGGTGGGGCATAGACTTACTGAACGCTCAATGGAGCTTTTATTTACTGTGGTCCATCGTTCTAATGTAAAACATTCATCCATTTCGTATTTAAAATTGCCAATGTGAAACACGACTGATCAAATTCACTAATTTACAGGAAAAAGTGACTATAAAAATGTATTGCTAATTGTAATTTTCAATACGAAATAGATAATGTAATCTATGTATATTTTGTTTGTTATAAGTTTTACAACTTGGGACCACAATATAATACGAGATTTAACGCAAATGAATCAATTATTTTAGCATATCCATGTTTAATTAGCAGTATTATTGTAAAGCAGCTGCATTTAATGCGATATACGATATATACGTAAATAGATATATATGTATATTTTATTTATATTTGCTACACGAATTCAATGACCAGTCGGTGCCAAACAAAGACCTCGAAATATTTTTGAGTAAAAATTTAAAATCTCTTTTTACATATTGGACCAAGATCCCAGAGCTGCCAGACCTACGTCATTTTAGCAAAGCTGAAACTTTGAGGATTGTTAGTATAAAGGGTCTGTTAAGAGGTATGCACATCCACTACCTTGAAAGCGGGGCCGTTTCTGAGGTAGCGCGGAGTGAAGGTGCGTAAAAAACGACCCAACCCACGTTATAGTAGCAAAGTTGGTTTTCAGATATGTTATTAATGATATTATGTAGAATTAAAATTGACTATTGCCAGACCGTTTCCCGGGGCCATTACTTCTGCCAGACGCCTTAAATGTTATAAAAAAATGAGGTCAACTACGTCATAGTAGCAAGCCTAAATTTTATATATGTTATTAAAGGTACAATTTTAAGACCCCCTGTATGCGGACAGACCATTCCGCGGGGCCCTTCGTCCCCTAGACGCCATTAAACTTTCCCTATGAGTGCGAGAGTAAGAGCATTATTCATACACATAAATGAAAAACAATTGAATTAAAAAATAAAAATTGAAAAATTATTGAATACTAACTGACCCGCGCATCTTTGCTTGCGTCACTTAAGAGAGATAGGTCAAAATGTTACATAAACGGGTTATGTAACATTTTTCACTGGTGCTCTGCTCCTATTGGTCGTAGCGTGATGATATATAGCTTATAGCTTTTCTCAATAAATAGGCTATCCAACAGTAAAATATTTTTTTATTCGCACCAGTAGTTCCTGAGATTAGCGCGTTCACACAAACAAACAAACTTCTCAGCTTTATAAAATTAGTATAGATTAAAAGTACTTGGAATGTTTAGGAAGATACCTAAACATTCCAAGTAGTTTTAATCCGGGAACATTATATAACTCGCAGATAAATTTTTGAATTACATCAAATATATTTTGTTCCTTCGCTTTATCAATAGATAATTCAACTTCTCCGAATTGAACAAAAGCTTCTTGATATTCTGGCGATTTCTTTAAAATTTTAAATGGTCTGAGCTGAATTGATGTAGATGCTGCACGGCTACAACTTTTCATTAACACGTATACAGTCGGCGATGTGAATGAGAAATTCCACCGGCAAAATGTTAAAAAATTCGACGCAAGTAATTTACCTCCTTGTAAATCTGAATTGCTTCAACAATTTCGACGATCAAATTATATTGCGGGTGTCTGGAGTAATGCTCATATAAAGCGTCCTAGCATTTTAAGCCCAGCAAATAAAGGGTGGGTTCTAAAGGATAACCATTATCATTTTAAGTGGTTTGGTGGTGACCAATTGCCAAGTTTCGTAAGCGAATCACTTGAAAACGAATTAGGTATTTTATTTTAACTATAAATTATTTCAATATACCTACTTGTAACTGTTTTCAACATCATTACCTACATTTTTTTTAACAGAGAATTCAAGTAACAATGAAGACGATGGTGGAGATGATTTAAATATTCAATTTGATGAGGGAAGTAAGAGCTCAGATAATGATGATGATGATGAATGACTACAATTTTTTTTTCATAATTTTTGTGAATAGTGTAAACCATATCTATTTTTAAAATAATTCCCAAAATAATGTTACTTATCTTCCTAAACATTCCAAGTACTTTTAATCTATACTAATTTTATAAAGCTGAGAAGTTTGTTTGTTTGTGTGAACGCGCTAATCTCAGGAACTACTGGTGCGAATAAAAAAATATTTTACTGTTGGATAGCCTATTTATTGAGAAAAGCTATAAGCTATATATCATCACGCTACGACCAATAGGAGCAGAGTACCAGTGAAAAATGTTACATAACCCGTTTATGTAACATTTTGACCTATCTCTCTTAAGTGACGCAAGCAAAGATGCGCGGGTCAGTTAGTATTCAATAATTTTTCAATTTTTATTTTTTAATTCAATTGTTTTTCATTTATGTGTATGAATAATGCTCTTACTCTCGCACTCATAGGGAAAGTTTAATGGCGTCTAGGGGACGAAGGGCCCCGCGGAATGGTCTGTCCGCATACAGGGGGTCTTAAAATTGTACCTTTAATAACATATATAAAATTTAGGCTTGCTACTATGACGTAGTTGACCTCATTTTTTTATAACATTTAAGGCGTCTGGCAGAAGTAATGGCCCCGGGAAACGGTCTGGCAATAGTCAATTTTAATTCTACATAATATCATTAATAACATATCTGAAAACCAACTTTGCTACTATAACGTGGGTTGGGTCGTTTTTTACGCACCTTCACTCCGCGCTACCTCAGAAACGGCCCCGCTTTCAAGGTAGTGGATGTGCATACCTCTTAACAGATCCTTTATACTAACAATCCTCAAAGTTTCAGCTTTGCTAAAATGACGTAGGTCTGGCAGCTCTGGGATCTTACTCTATATACTATATTGGTGTAGCTTAATTCTTAAGTATATTACAAAGTAATATCATACTCTCAAAAAGAGGTTTTATTTTTTATAAAAAATATATTGTGGTCGCGGGCATGATTGGTTGTTACGTTGTAATGTTTAGAAGGAAAGGGTCGAATGAGACGGGACCAAACCGGTGCACTGATTGAACACGACGGGGTAACGATAATATTTATTACATTGTAATTGTTCGTATTCGTCATAAATTCCTACTATGAATCTAGTCGCGAGCTGTTTCAATATCTTATAGGAACGCATATAATGTTCTTTTGTGTATGTTAAATGGCGTCTTTGGACCACGATATGCGTAGCTCCATATATAACGCATAGTCAACGATACTTAACCATCATTAAGAATATCAGCATTTATGTTATCCGAACGTATCGTGGTCCATCGACTGTATAAACTATGTAGAGAGTGCCGAACTGTACTTTGTCTTTGTACAACTCTGTGCAATAATCAAAACAATAATATGTATTGCGCACAAATATAATCGGCGATGTGTGATAGGCTCCATTTTGTAACATGATGTATAACTAAGAATTTAATGAAAATATAACTGTATTTGTGAAAAGACAAATTACTGAATCTATATAAATTTTCTTCTAACGTTGGATACATAATTACCTAATGTAATTTACCTTGTATATACGTATGACCCGAACGGTAGTATAAAATATATTTTGAGGCTCAAAAGGCCGAGGTGGCGGTAGTCAGTATCGTATGTCGGCATACGTAATCCTCTCACATTTTAGTATTGATTGTAAATACATTAATATATTTGTAGTTAAATGTAGACTATGCATTATGAATCATTTTACGCTACTTCGTGTAGTTCGTGATTTTATTTAACATATTATTGTTTTGTGTAACGATGTTTTTTCTTTTTAAATTCTTTATATGGAATGTATAAAGTAGGTTAAATGTGATGTTACTCAAGTAAAATATCTCGAATGATTTCAAATCAGATTATTCCGTTCGGAGCATTCCGTACGTTCTAGTCATACCGTGTAGGTACATTGTACGTGATGCCGCAGCACATCCCTGCAGCGATGTTGCGCTGCGAACATTCACTCACTTAGTAGTTGTGGTACGTGTCTCTCAGTTATACTCCCCCCTACCCCCTACCCCCTACTCCCCAGTCCTAAGTGTTGTCTCATCGGTCCATAGTTCTACATATATTTATACAGATACGACATTTATATCATCGTAGTTAGATAATGAATGTGACTGTAGTTTTATATGGATGATTCTTTATTACTTTTATGTCGACACTCTGTTGTAAGTCCGAGCAATTGTTTACTCTCGTTACCGCTTCGATAAATGTTGAATAATATTATAATAATTGTCACTACACTATCGCTTCTAGGTGACTATACTTTCCATTCGAGGTCGAGCATACATAGATGTATTTATAACAACATTGTAAGCTTAAGACTTTATAGTCGTTGTAAATATTTTAATTCGTTTGGTACTTACATGGGTTACAGAAAATTAAAAAAAAATAGCTTTCTCCTGTTAAAAGTCCAGTCACACCGGCTTACACACTCAACCGTAGACATTAAATATTCGGCTAACACTAGTGAATATCCTGATAATAATTTAGCGTATAATAAACGTAGCTGTAAGAACAAAAAGTATTATCCAAAATTTAGACATGCTGTGTGTTATAGGTAATATTTCTTAAAATTGAAATTACATTGTCGTCGAGATTATTAAATTATTATGTAACTAACGTCTCGCTGCGTACATGCGTGTACATACGTGTACGTGTGTGTACGTGTGAGTGCGGCGCATCGTCAAATATTACTAAATTATTTTTCCTTGTACCGGTTCAGTTTGACGATATGCTCCACTCGCTCTCGAGACGCTCTTAAAAATATAAGAATCTTTAACAGATTACTATGTCCAAGTACTTCTTCACCAAAATTAATATTTGTGTAACTCCTTCAATAGGTGTGTTTATTGTAAACGTATGAAAGAGATCTCGTGCTGAATGACATGTTCGTTGATACGTTTCTTTTCTAGTCATTTTTTTTGTATTTACATTCCAAAGTTTTGTACATTGTTTCCTTTTGTTTGAAATAAATAGGGTAATGTATTTTGCATAGCAAAATGGTGTTTAGTAGATGAATAGTGAACAGGAATAAACCACGGGGTGTCGTGCGGCGGCTGTAAACTTATATTTTATGGCTTGTTTTATTTCCTTCGACTCGTTTCGTCCTTCGTTCGCTGGTTTATGTTTAGTTGTATTATTGTAATCGTATGGAAACTGAACATTTTAAATTAGAGATGCAGCTGATGCTGGATTATATTTTTTTATAGAGTATACTGTTTAAGCTATACTGCTATTTTTATAGGACTAGCTGTTGTTTTGGGATTATGTTTGTTTGTTTTCAAGTAATTTATTTTGTACGTATCGTTGTTCTGTGGTGTTGGTGCGTGAGTTAGTTCGACGCTTTGTGTGCGTGGCGTGTGATGGCGTGTGGTGGCGTGAGGTGGCGTGTGGTGGCGCGAGGTGGCGTGTGGCGCGTGGCGTGTGACGCGTGGGCCACGTGGCGCGGGCTCGCGGAGGGAAGCGCGGTCTTGTGATTACAATAGTGATTGTTGATTGTTGGGTGAGAATGATATTGAGAACAAATTATATATTCTATATATAATTTATGAATTTCATTCAATTTATGAAAATAAGAACAATGTAATGATTGGTAATATTACTCATTGCTCTAAATGTACTATCAAAATATATTATACACAGTGTTAAAGGTCATAAATAAAATGCTTTGAAAATTTCCACAACGTTGTTTGTTTTTAACCTACACACCTCGTCTTAACTATCAAAAACTACAATTAGTTCATCAAACCTAAAACTGAAGGAAATATGTTTTCCACTATAATCATCGACTACATGCTTGTTGGGAATCAATGAAGAAAGAAAAGCGGACGTTAGGCTGATATTCTTCGATATTTACCTAGAAAACGCAACATAACAATCTGAATATCTCATTATAATAAACATAAATATCAGTTGACAAGTACTTCTCTTAAAGACAAGTATCAGTAAAAGATTTATGTCAAAAATAGCTTAATAATACTTTTTTTCAATGCAGTTATTAAAAACAGTGTAACCGTTTTTCGATGTTAGAATTGGATATTACTATTACTGCTATAAAAACTCAAAAAATATTATTTTTCTAACATATCACTTAATTTACAGCCTGTAAATTTGGAAATAAAACAAGTAATTACAACTTAATAATATCTTTATTATCACATAATATACAAAAATGATTACATCTTAAGAACCAATATATTAAAATTCCAATATGTTCTCAATGTCTTAAATATTGGCATTTAATTCAACTAGGAATGTTTAATATAACATTAATACAATTCCGAATACACATTTTGAGAATCTCTGCGCAACTATGATAGTTTTCAATCATTTATTATTGTGGTCGTATTCGCTAATTAGATGAAAACTAATGCGGAATTGCGTGACCGTTTTACTAGAATTGTAGTAAATAATATTAAGTGTACAATAAACTACACAATCGTGCCTATTTGCTCATTGTGAAGAATATAACTCGAAAGCAAGATTATATGACATAATGATTAGGTCGTTTACAAATCCCGCACTAAAAATTGATCTTGTGTCGCGGGTACTTTTACAAACGGACACAAAGTGCAACCAGATCCGAAACAATCATTTGTGGATCGCACAAATAATTGTTCTGTATGGGAAACGAACCCACGACCTCCCGACGCAATGATAGCGGCTAGGCGACCTAAACCACTGCGCCACAGAGGCAGTTACATTAAAATCGTAACGTGGTTTTGTATGAATTATTTGCCATTACTTTTTCCATATTTTTTTTAACAATCTACGGCAGTAGTTAACAGTAGTCAGAAGCTTGAAAGTCTGACAACCAGTCTCACCGAAGGATATCGTGTTATAACCCAGTTATTGGGTTGTGGAGGTCAGATAGGCAGTCGCTCTATGTAAAACAATGGCATCCAGCTGTAACCGGTGAGACTGGAAGCCGTCTCCAACATAGTTTGGAACAAAGGCTCAGCCAATATATATTCAGTTTATTGAAGCCTTAATGTCTGTGATAATAATTGAAAACTATGAATATTATTGGTATACAAAAGCGATATATTAACATTTCTTTTACCTACACTGACTAGGCTTACCTTCAGATTCTTACAAAATTTGATAACGATGACTTTTTAAAATAAAATAATTCCTCACTAAATATATTATGAAGTTAAATACGTAAAAATAATTTCATTAAAGAAGGACTAAGTAACACTGCATCGTCTGGGTATTGAAGCTGAGACTGCGTGATAAAAGACACATCAGTCGTGTAAGTATAGTATAAGCCAGATAACTTTATGTGCCTGAATATAAAATCCATCCATTGAAGTGAAACAATAATTATTTGAAAATGTCTGACGCATGATATTTTTTACTTATACAAAGCCTTAAAAACGAATAAATACTTATATTACATTGCAGTCTCTCTTGCATGATTAAAACAGACACAAGAAAGAAATTTAAATTTCATTTAAATACGCAGTTTTAAAAAGACACATGTTTTGACTTTCTAATGTGACATAAGCCCTTTTAGAAATTGCACGTTCATTTAAATTAAGGAGAAAACACAATATTTTAGATTTTCAGTACTGAATACACATATTATATATTATATAATTTTCTATATGTGTAGGAAGAGACCAAAGAACGCTTCATAGTACGATTACACACTCCCCTTGCTTCATTCACATAAAGATACAATTTAAACTAAAATAAACATTGAGAATATTTTATCTAACAAATACTTATAAAATTTCATATAGTAAGCATGGCGAAACGTATACTTTTAAAAGCCTTATATACACTAATTATGAGAGCTGGCATTATGGTGTTTGTCGTTATATTATTATAGTTCCCGATGCATAATGTTGCCTAAATTGCAGGAATATGTGGTCTTACTAAGATATAATAACAAAAAGCATTTATCTGTCTGTATATAGGCACCACATAACGGTTACAGATAGTCTATCTGACCGTTAAAGAAACAGATAACGTGTGAATATATTTGTCAAACAATTTGCTAACTCTTTGAAACCAGCCTTCAGAGATTTAAACATTAAACTTCAATATAACATAACTTCTACTCACTTCACGAAAATGGATTATAATTTTTATCATAATCATCATCATCATTAAAAGGATTGGTAGGATCTGTGGCTTCATCCGCAAAAGGGTTTTTCGCTTCATCGTACGTGTCTTCTTCAAACGGATTCTTACTAGCCCTATTAGTAATAGCCGCAGAAATATTAGGGGAAACCCCTGTACTCCTAGGTTTGTCTTCAAAACGTTTCTTGGCTGTGATAGGGGAGGAGTAAGGGGACGGTCTATGGACTGGTTCTAGTTTGTTCAAGTTAGCTTCAAGGCTGGAACTGTATCGTTGCTGTTCGAGGAGACGCATCTTGCCTTCCGCCATTGGGACGACTGTAGTGCCTTTTGGTGCAACTTGCTTTGTTGCGTTTGCGACGAATACTGTAATTAAGAAAATGTTGACATTAAGCTACTACTGTCTAAAATGATGAAAAATGTAAGAGTATAAATTTAATAATATCTTGCACAAAATTAAATATAATCTCTAACTACATGATTTTACTAAGAAATATAGGTATACATAACTCACGTATAGAGTCCTGTCATTACTGTTTACGGCAACAAAATATTGTAAAACATATGGTTTGAGTAATGTTAGGCAATATTCTGAAATATTTAATTAACCTTGTAAGTATCCGGTTTATGTATAAGTCTTCATCAATTACTTTACAGTTTAAATAAAAAAAAAACTGCTACAGAGTCTTTTATCATAGGCCTTCAAACGGCTAGAACAACTTAACACTAGGTTTACTAATATACGATAAACAAATGACAAATAGTGCGTTCGCAATAATAAAATAGTTTTAAATGTGGATTATACTTGACGAACTGAAGTTATTTGTTACAAGACAGGTAGATTACTCAAAAGCAAGTGGAATCAATATGATGGCAAAATTAATTATGTATATAAATTCACTTCCTTGAGACAAACTACAATAAAAACATTTGATACAGGAATGCTAATTAATTTAGTTTTTATATTTAGAATAATTTGGTTATAAAACAACTGGTTTTGTTTTTTATCTGGAACAATAATCTCTCGTTGATAATAATATAGGCGAGTGGGAAATGTCACAGTTTTTATACATATTTATTTATGAATGTTTAGATGTCTGTTGATTATGTCAGGAAGATATATGTAAAGCGAATAATATTTTTTAAAATAATATTTACGATGATTTAAATATATTTAAAAACAAAGTAAAACGGTCCGGAGAAATCGCAACAGACTCATCTCCTGTTACAAAACGTTTGTGTATCTCATCCATCTCTGTCTACACCTGCGAGTTTAACAGGCGTGATGTTTTTTTAGTATATTCAGTTTCGCTAGAACTTTGAGAACTTTTCGACATTTTCAATAATTTCTACTTCTAAACCATCATCGAGAAGCGCCCTACGTATTGGTAAAAACCGCATGGAAATCTGTTCAGTAGATTTTGTGTTTATCGCGAACAAACAGATAGACAGACGAGGCACTGTGACTTTATTTATCAGGATAATATGCAGTTATTTTGAAAGATTGTACAAGCTACTACATAGTTATTATATCAAATAACTACAAAATGAGGTTAGATACATTGCCAATGTATTTAACAGGTAATAACATCGCTTTATTTTCCTTTTCATTAATTACTGACCCATAAATACCACAACACTTAATTAATTATTAATATATTACCATGACATATTTCAAAATCAATGTAATATTAACGATACATAATTATTTCGTTTCGTACGTGATATCATTCTTCTTCTTCAAACACAATAGATGTAAGAATATCTTCCCTTTCTATATCTTTAGACAACTTACATCTCTATCTTTAGAAATCCTTCCCGTGTAAACCCTGATCCCTCGGGAACTCCGGGATAAAAAGTATTTAAAAGTAAAGTTTGTCAAGCCTATGTGTTATTCTGAATCTTCAGCTACCTATATACCAAATTTTATCTTAATCGGTTCAGTAGTATTTGCGTGAAAGATTAACGAACATTCATACATACTCACAAACTTTCGGATTTATAATATTAGTAGGATTTACGTCCAAGCTTCGAAAAAAATCTGTGTTCTTAGCACAGTAATATTTGTCCTATGTCCTGGGTAAGATTTTAAACTTGTGGTTATTGTAAAAAGGTAACTATGTTAACCAATATGCTAAACTTGCAGCAAAATAAAGATACTTAAGTCCAACTTACTTTGTTTACTCTGTCCCTCTTGCAGCCTGAGCTTGGCTTCAGCGCCAGGCCCGTAGGTGGGTTGTGCGGGCGCAGGGGGCGTGGCCACGGGTGCGGGTGCTACGGGCATGGGCACGGGGGCGGGCGGCTCTGTGGCCCCACCCTCTGTTACTACGGTCAGCTTGTTGAAGAGACCGCGGCCGTAGTACTCTGATACCACTGCGTAGCTGGAATTAAAAAAGGATATGTGAATTTTATGTAAGGCTGGCTGTATTGGTCATGCACGTGGGATTGTATGGGTTACATGATTACGAAGAGCATAAAGTATAGAGATAGAGAGTAAATTTCCTGTTAACGAATAAATATAGATTCAATAGTCAACGTTTACTAAAGATGCGTTTGTAAAGTCGGGAATTCGGAGTTTTTAAGGGCAAATGTACTCTATTTTTTGGCAATTATATTTTATCTAGTCATACTATGCTGTAATAAAAATAACCAAATGTGAAAAATATTCACAATAATATCACAATGTACGTATTAACAATAAATATAAAAATATGTCAAATAAAACATTAGACAAGTGGTCACATTTGGTTTTTGCCTACCTTTATGGAAAAAGGCGTAATTTTAAGTTTGTATGTTCGTATGTATAAAGCAGAGAATCAAGAGTTCCTATATCCACATACAGTCACATGAGAACAATGTTATTAAAAATAAATCGACCATCTTGTTACCGTTTAAAAATGTCGATAACACGGTTTAATAACAAAAAATATTGAAAGCTTTGCAAGTATGTCGATGCATCGTGTTATGAAAACATAATTCCCAATAGCGTTTATAACAAGTCATGTGTAGACAATCGCGAACGACGCTTGTAAACATTGTATGTATCGTTTTTATTCACACCGAGTTATATGTATTTAAATGATGAATTTTGCCCGCGGCTTCGTTTGCGTTGAAATATACATACATGAAATCACGTCTTTTTCCCATAGGGGTAATGAGAGATTAAAGAAAGAGGATTTTATGGGGTAAAAGGTATCCTGTGTTTATTTTAGTTACATACTATCTGTGTGCCAAATTAATTCAAAATCTAATTAATAGTTTTTGCGTGAAACGAGCAACAAACGTCCCAATATCCATCTATACAGTCATTAATATAAAATTTTATCATGTCACTAACTTCTCTTGACCGACAGTGAAGATTTCCCGAGATAAAAAGTATCATATCTATTATTCCATGTTACAAACAGAGTAACAAACATCAATACATCCATCTTCCTATATACAAACAAATTTTTCGCATTCATAGTTAGCAGTATATTGGATTTGACGACAAAATTGATAAAAATCATAAATCAGCAGATAACTTATCGTTTCTGTTATTAATGGTTTAAAATTCGTCAATTAAATCTCGATAGCTTGGCATAATATATTATTGTTTGAAAACATTTTTAATACAATTTGAATATCCTTTATTTCATAAACTTTTTACAAGTATGTATTGAAAATTGTTAATGTCTGGTCCCTGCCTACCCATATGGGAAGAAGGCGTCATTTCATATATGTGTGTATCGACCTTTCACTGTTTCAGAAAAGCTGGTTGCTCGTGAGAAGAAACGGCAAGAAACTTACAACTTGCTATTTTAATTTCCAATATATTTGTGTAACAATGTTATATTAATGATTTACTGTGAATTTTACTACCTAAGCTAATTGATACTTATCTAAAGGTGATGATGAAATAAGCCGTAAAATTGTACACTGGAACTGTTTTCAAAACATACCAAAAATATTTCAACTGTCTAACTATCACGGTTCATGAGATACAGCCTGGTGAAAGACAGACAGGCAGACCGACGAATTTTCAGTAATATGATTCCGTTTCCCCGGTTAAGCCTTCGTACCTGCAGGGTACGGTACACTAACTTCATATAAAAAATTATATTTTTTTATTCCATGCATAAAATTTAACATTGGCTTTTCATTGCCATATAAAGCCAAGGTATCACCTAATTCAAGGCTATAAACAAAAGAACAAAAACACTATAACTCCATAAAAAACCCTCAGAAACCGTTACTCTACTTCAAAACATTAAAAAATTCACATACAATTTTCTTCGAACACATGTTTTGAGTTAAAATACCACTAGTTTACAAAACACTGATAATTCACTGCAACAACATCACGTAGAAATATCACACTTATTCACTAACACATAAGGCACACTATTCTAGCCTTTGGAACTCACCCATACCTTTCTTCATTGGTCGCATAACACCATGAAAATGGTGATTCCATTAAAGACTTTATTATAGATAAATACATTGTTATTATTTATCGGTACGATTGGCAGCACGTCATGTCTGCGCAAGCGCAACGTCGCGACTGACCACTCACAGGTAGACTGAAGGCCGATCGGTTTAGTTTTTTTCATTCTGAAGTATTTTCGCGGAGAAAGTGTTTTAGTGTTAGTTTAGTGATATTTGTTGATTTTTAGTAATAGTTTGGACTATTTTCTTTTATGTTTTTATGAGTTCTACATAGTATTAATATTTAATTAAATTAATTTGCAGTTCGTTACAAGGTCATTGCTTGATAAGGAATTTTGTGTTTTGTTAGCGTTCAAAGTTTTTTGTTTAAGTTATACGGAATATTGTTACGGTTTTACTTTGCGTATTTTTTTATATTTTCAGTCTTCAGTGACTAACACCAGCTTGAATTTGTTAATTCTAAAACTCAACTAAGATTCGCTACACTTTCTTAAAAATGTACAATCTTTTTTGCTGATTTTAAATTTCCTTTAACTTTTTAACGCCTACGGTTAGAACTCAAAGTTTTTAACTCAAATATCAGTTTAAAAAAATGCATAACATCACGCCTGTTATACCCGAAAGCGTTGGCAGAGGTGTCTTATATCAATAGTACATTGTACGACCCAGGAATCAAACCTGCGATCTCTGCGTGGCAGTTGCAAAAAAAATATCATAAAAGAAAACCACCGTATACTTTGAGTTTTAAAACAAACACAATTAGAATTTCTATACACATATTACTATGTATCTGTATGTTGAGTGACGTAGGTAAAGACAATAGTACACTTATTGTTTAAATACTGTATTGTGTACGTATTCTGTTGCCGGTAGAAGCGTGTCATGTTTGTATTGACTTTAACCCGTGCTGCCGGACTTGTTTCTAAATACAGTGATTTTTCATACATGCGAACATAATATAGTGGCGAAAGTGGCGAGATGAATGAAAAATACCTACGTTTCACCATTAACAATGTTAGTCCCATGTGATAAAGGGCGAGCATATTGCCATTTAAGGCACGTTACCATACTACTTACGTGACTTCTGATAAATGTTGAAATATAAATTAGAAAAGACTAACGGTACTTTCCTTAACCCTGGAATCGAACCAGAGAATTCGTGCTTAGCGGTAACAGTTGTATGCACCACAAACCGCGAAGCAGAGACAGTGATCTTTTCCTTTAAAGCCATATATTAACCCCAATTGAATAGGAAGACTGTTTTCAATTTTAGGTAGAGGCTTAGGTAGAGCATTCAGCACGTTATCTAAAGCTAAAATATTGAGAATATGAATACAAATTATGAAAATATTAAAACAGCAATTTGCCTGAACCTGCCACCCGTTATTGGTAGTTACACTGAATTATTTTTTCATCGCTGCAATTATTATTCGAGTCTGATCGAACATCTCGCGTTAAGAAAATATTTTTCTTTTATTTCATCAAAATCTTTCAAAAAACTGTAACCACACAAGTTTTCTCAAGATTAACGAAATGTTAACTCCTAAATCACATAAGTGGGTCCTCGACCAGATCTGATTAGCTGGCAGGAAGTGTGTCGTTAGTGTCCGAGAAACATGACAACTAGTTCACTTAAAATTGTATGTTTACTACAAAATTCTAAATTATTCTTACTTTCCTTACTATTCTATTTTTTTTTCTTGTCAATTATTTACCTAAATATACGGGAAGGTTATTTATTATTTTAACGTATACGTAAAGCGATCGAAAAACTCTATATTTCACGTACAAATACGTCGTTTAAAGGTTATACGACGGACGGAATGGTACGATATTTTAGTCAAAAAAATATTTTACACACAAAATTTATTTTGTCAGGCGCTCTGCTAGCGTGTAACTGGAGTAAAATATTTTTTTCAGAGAAAAGACAACTGCCACACTAAGAATTACTCTTATGTCGCGGAGACGTTAACAAACAGACAAAGTACAACCAGTCCTGAATTACTGCCCGTGAGGGAATCAAACCCATGACCACCTGACACAATGGTGGTGGTGTGGCGATCTTAACCACTGCGCCACGGAGGCATTCGTAATATTAGTTTGTATTTCGTCAGACTATTAATTACTATAGATTAAGGGACAGTTCATATCTGACGGAAGATGTGACGGGCATAGCCTAAATAGTATGAGATTCGCAACAACGCATCGCGGTTGAGTGTGAACGGCCAATGGTTTTTCTATACATTTGTCTGTTCTGGCGTTACTCGACCGATAATACGCGGCGCGTTCCGTCAGATATGAACCCTTCCTAAGTCCTAGTAGTAAGTACTCACGGGTCATGTTCCTTGTGCAGGCGCGAGTGCAGCGCCTCGGCGGCGTGTGAGGGGGGGTCGGGGCGGCGCCGCGCAGACACACACGCCGGACAGTCCGTCTCTGACTCGCTGTACGACTGGAAACAACTGTATGGGGACAAAAATACATGTTAATTATATTGTGTACACAATTTCACTTTAGTAAGCCTTTATATTGCCTCTATATAGGAAGAAAACGGTGTGTCGCTTATACCAAAGCGGTTTTTCTAAACAATACTATTAACCTGTGCGGCATTGCGGACCACAATACCACTATCCCCTCAAGTTAAGATGGGTCCCAATAAAGCAGTCAGTGTCTATCTACATTATAGACATTTTTGGGTGTCTTCAGATGTATTGATAGAAGTAAAACGAGAATCTTTATGGCGAATTACGAAGAATGAAGAAAACAATCTTTTTTTATAACCTTTCGTGCACGATTAGATCTTTCACAATTCTTTGGCTACGCCTTGAAAAATAATCTAGGATACCTATTTATATCAGGGTTATTTAACAGCTAATTTTTAAATATATGTAGTTCCATAAAATTTTTCATATAAAATTTAATTAAATTTATGACTTACTCTTGATGGTAAGAATGCTGACAGAAGAAGTGTCTGCTAGGCAGTTCGAGGGTCTTATTGCAGGCGGCACAGCGCGACGACTGGAACACGACGGCCGCGTTCTGTATCGACGCCGTCTGCTCCTTCATGCGCTCGCTCTCGTCGCGGTACTTCGACGATAACTGCTGTTCACGGTTTATTACCTCTGTCTCAGATTTGAGTACGTCTGTTAAGTACCTGTGAAAGGAAAAGAAAAGTCAAATGCCATTTTGAAGTGTTGTTGAAATATTATCTGTAAGGGCGCGTTCCCACAATGTCGTGACGACAGATAATCGTGTAGTTTTAAGTGTCGTGGCTTATATGTTTAAATGGAGGTGTTCACATATAGAACGACACGACTTACTGTCGTCTACGACATTTTTTGCAGTGACGACAGATTATCGTGACAGTAGGGACGGCTAGATACGACAGTCACTAAGCGATAATTTTTTTTGACGACAAGCAATCGTTATAATGGGAACAGCTAGAGACGACAGTCGTCCAACGATAAATTAATCGTTACGACATTGTGGGAACGCACCCTAAATTGAACGGGAAATGTAGAAAACTGTATCATCAAACTATAAACGACCGATGGTTGTACACCAATACAAAATTGCTAAACGGGTCTTTAAGCGATGAAAATTTTTCGTCGGCCGGTGACCATGACTAGTGTAATTCGATTGAAACGTAGTGCAATAAATAAGGTAAATGTAATGTATTATAATGTAATTGGACAACTCACACACGGTCATTTGATTCCAAACTAAGCAGAGCTCGTACTATGGTAACCAAGAAACTGATTAACATACTTATAAAATTAACATACTTCTAAATATTTAATTATATAGATAAATTTACAACCAGGCTCTGAGCCTGGTTGTAAATTTATCTATATAAAATAAAATAAATATAAAATAAATACTCGTGTTAATCACACAAAGAATTATCCCGGGTGGGATTCGAACCCACCACGCGCGACGCTACGGTTTTTGCGGCGAGGTGACCGCTTAAACCACTGCGCCAAACGTGCAGTTAGTACCCGTAACCTTCAAATATCTCGTGTTTATGACCCGTTTAGCACAGATGACCTCTCTCGATGATTATCTTGTCCAAAAAGCGTAAGTTTAGAGGCTAGTAAATTCTTTGCTGTAGGAAATATATGCGTATACGTATACTTCGTACAAGTAGCCGTAAAAGTGAGGGTTTGAGTGATACTTACTTGCGAACGTCACCAAGAGTGTATGTGGCAGTGCTCGCGAGGCAGTCGATGACGAGAATAGGCGATAGTAGCTTTTCATTGGCTGACAACAAAACAAGGATACAATAAGATATTTTTTTTCTTCTATTCGGTGTAAATAGCACTCATTTGTCAGTAGCGTAACAATAATGATCAAACTATTAGAGGGTCCGGATTTTAATCGAAGGTCGACATAAAATCTTTTTGAAATTTTTATCCAGAAATTCTGTGTCTGCGTAATTCAGTGCTTGTAGTGTAAGAACTGAAGCTAAGGAACGGAAGAATATGCATACATGTACAGACTCAATTATTTACTATCAAAACGACAAAACGTCAGGCATGCGAAGGTAAGATGCGTGTTCGCGTTTTTCCCGTTTTCTGTTACGGAAACTACAGTTACCGATAACATTGAGCAGTTCGGGCAGGTATCGCGGCGGCGGCGGGCACCACAGCACGTCCAGCCACAGGCGCGGGCTGGCCGGCACACGCCTAGTGCTGATACTACAGTACAGTTACCGATAACATTGAGCAGTTCGGGCAGGTATCGCGGCGGCGGCGGGCACCACAGCACGTCCAGCCACAGGCGCGGGCTGGCCGGCACACGCCTAGTGCTGATACTACAGTACAGTTACCGATAACATTGAGCAGTTCGGGCAGGTATCGCGGCGGCGGCGGGCACCACAGCACGTCCAGCCACAGGCGCGGGCTGGCCGGCACACGCCTAGTGCTGATACTACAGTACAGTTACCGATAACATTGAGCAGTTCGGGCAGGTATCGCGGCGGCGGCGGGCACCACAGCACGTCCAGCCACAGGCGCGGGCTGGCCGGCACACGCCTAGTGCTGATACTACAGTACAGTTACCGATAACATTGAGCAGTTCGGGCAGGTATCGCGGCGGCGGCGGGCACCACAGCACGTCCAGCCACAGGCGCGGGCTGGCCGGCACACGCCTAGTGCTGATACTACAGTACAGTTACCGATAACATTGAGCAGTTCGGGCAGGTATCGCGGCGGCGGCGGGCACCACAGCACGTCCAGCCACAGGCGCGGGCTGGCCGGCACACGCCTAGTGCTGATACTACAGTACAGTTACCGATAACATTGAGCAGTTCGGGCAGGTATCGCGGCGGCGGCGGGCACCACAGCACGTCCAGCCACAGGCGCGGGCTGGCCGGCACACGCCTAGTGCTGATACTACAGTACAGTTACCGATAACATTGAGCAGTTCGGGCAGGTATCGCGGCGGCGGCGGGCACCACAGCACGTCCAGCCACAGGCGCGGGCTGGCCGGCACACGCCTAGTGCTGATACTACAGTACAGTTACCGATAACATTGAGCAGTTCGGGCAGGTATCGCGGCGGCGGCGGGCACCACAGCACGTCCAGCCACAGGCGCGGGCTGGCCGGCACACGCCTAGTGCTGATACTACAGTACAGTTACCGATAACATTGAGCAGTTCGGGCAGGTATCGCGGCGGCGGCGGGCACCACAGCACGTCCAGCCACAGGCGCGGGCTGGCCGGCACACGCCTAGTGCTGATACTACAGTACAGTTACCGATAACATTGAGCAGTTCGGGCAGGTATCGCGGCGGCGGCGGGCACCACAGCACGTCCAGCCACAGGCGCGGGCTGGCCGGCACACGCCTAGTGCTGATACTACAGTACAGTTACCGATAACATTGAGCAGTTCGGGCAGGTATCGCGGCGGCGGCGGGCACCACAGCACGTCCAGCCACAGGCGCGGGCTGGCCGGCACACGCCTAGTGCTGATACTACAGTACAGTTACCGATAACATTGAGCAGTTCGGGCAGGTATCGCGGCGGCGGCGGGCACCACAGCACGTCCAGCCACAGGCGCGGGCTGGCCGGCACACGCCTAGTGCTGATACTACAGTACAGTTACCGATAACATTGAGCAGTTCGGGCAGGTATCGCGGCGGCGGCGGGCACCACAGCACGTCCAGCCACAGGCGCGGGCTGGCCGGCACACGCCTAGTGCTGATACTACAGTACAGTTACCGATAACATTGAGCAGTTCGGGCAGGTATCGCGGCGGCGGCGGGCACCACAGCACGTCCAGCCACAGGCGCGGGCACAGCGCGCCGCGCCGCCGGCACACGCCCAGTGCGGCCTCGAAGTCGCCGCTGCGGAGGTGCACGGCCACTTGCGACCGCCAGCTAACACACACATGTTGTACTTTAGAACAACTATATAGATTAAGTTAGACGCTTTTGTCCCTAGGTAACCGATGCATCAAAAGCTGAAGGAACACAGGACTAGTTTAACATAAAAGCACATCAACTGACTCAGAGCCTATGCAGTCCGGGACAGCATGGCAAGGGATTTGGTAGTCAATTTGCGCACACTAGCCGCTTAGATTCCGTGGCATTCCAGCGCCATACCACGGTAAGACGCGGCACGACAAATCACGCCTGGGCACCTCCTGGGACACTTTTATTCTTTAGTTGTGTTGGATCGAATGTTGATGTGCCTCAATTTTAAAATGGTATATTAGGAATTGGTGTTCATATCGCTTATTACAGAAGAAGGCCCAGGGGCGCTGCAGTTGACAATAGTCTAGAGAATATTACTTTAACACAGACACGTGTGATCCTACATTTGACTCACAATGATCAAACGTTAGCGCTGCGCGGGCATTTCGTTCACTAATCTAGCGCAATCTATAAAATGTGGCACTACGTACATCTGCACTATTAACGGTTGAAACCAACCAATAAATAAGAGAGAAAATAGAGCTACAACAATATCATTAACATTTCTAACGGTTTCTGAGTACATCTAGCGGTAGTTTATCCATTCAATAGCGTTTATTTTATATGAAGAGTTTGTTTGTTTGAACGCGCTAATCTCAAGAACTACTGGTCCGATTTGAAAAATACTTTCAGTGTTAGATAGCACATTTATTGAGGTAGGTTAAAAAATGTTATAAAAACGGGGAAAGTTTTGACCCATTCTCTCTTAATTGACGCAAGCAAAATTGCGCGGGTCAGCTAGTGAATAGATAAACTGCCGCTAAATGTCTCAGAAACCGGGGGTAAGACATACAACGTTTTGAACAATTCTACTCACAGTTTATTTTCCTCATAAAGAAACAGCACGCCGGTCTGGAAGCCCAACATCTGACAGATGATCAGCATGTGATCTTTGTCGTAATTCGCTTCAGGATCACGCAACACACGTAGTACCTTCTCTTCGTACTCTTTCTTCTCGTTTTCAGGAGATTTCGCCCTAAGTGACAATAATGACAAAAACCTTTTATAAATGCGAAAGTTTATATGTTGGAATGGATGTCGCCGAAAACTACTGAACAGATTTTGTAAAACCTTAGCAGTGTTATAACTTACGTACCAAAATAACACCTAGGCTATAGAAACGCGGACGAAACCACGGGCAAAAACGAGCAGGGGATATCAAAGTTTTACTGTGTACAAAAAGTAAGGGCAAATGCACGCGCGTAGACGTCAATCGACGTGCAAGTGTTGTCAGGTGTATTGCGTCTTGTTTATGAAGAACAATAATATACAAAATACTGTAAAAATTTATAGATCATTTTCAGATTGTGTTGTTTTGCTTTCTGTGCAGCTGTTTACCGCAAATGTACCGGTCTTACTGTAAAAACTGCAGTAATAGGGGTACTATTCGATGACAAAGTGGTTTTTGCAGACCTTATTTATCGCCTCTTGCACATCGTCATATTACCTTTTGAAACACACAACTTCTTCTGTTAGAATAGTAATTAAATACCCAGTATTACTCACCACACATGTATATAATGTTCAATAAGCGCATCGTACACAAGCTTAGAACAGTCTTTGTCGTTCTTGGTCATGTGTTCTAGGAACTCAATGAGTCGTTCCGAGTTGCTCAGGAACATGTGTATGTAGTCGTCCGGTTGCGCTCGCTCCGGGAGCTTCACGCCGCCTGAGAGGGAGGTCTCGTCGACGAGAGGCTTGCTGCGGGGTTTGTAGTCCGTGCATAACACTGTGGAGGAAAAAATGGCTTGAATATTTTTTAGGGCTGGTAATAAACAATACGATGTGAGATTTCTATGTACCTACCATATTTTGCTTATTTGTGAGGAGCAAAAGATATAAACATTAATTTAACCCATGAATGTCCCACTGCTGGGCAAGGGTCTCTTCCTGTAATGAAGGAGGGATTAGGCCATGAGACCACACCGCTGGCCAAGTGCGGGTTGGGCACCTTGCATACCTTTAATAACTGTTCTAATGAACTCTCAGGCGTACATTTGCGGCATATTATATGTGATATTAAACTAAGTGAAAACAACTTGCGGCTATTGAATTTAACTATCTATTTAGTCCAGTCATTATAGTAAGTTCACCTCGGAATTCGAGATACCCAGCTGTAAGTCTGTAAATACTTGTATATTGACACCCTAAAAGTTGTCTCAAATCCTACATATGGTAGGGTGTACGCAACTATAAAATTTCAAGGTCCAAAGTCCCAAAAACCGGTTTTTTGAGCTTTTTTTGTAAATATCTCATTTCCTATGGAATTTTTGCATTCGTATTCATTACCAATATTGTACAGTATAAAATTCTCTACAAATTTTGTTTGAATTTTTTTTTTTACGGTGAACCGTTTTCGAGATAGAGGGCGGAGAGCGCGCGGTCACAGGATCATTTCAAGTCCACCGGTGCCTCCGGTCGAAGATGCGCCATATATAGTTGATGAACTATCGATAAATCAATGATTATAATAATAAATAAATTTAACCCATTACTGTCCCACTGCTGAGCAAGGGTCTTCTCCCGTAATGAGGGAGGGGTTAGGCCTTGAGTCCACCACGCTGGCCAAGTGCGGGTTGGGGACTTTGCATGCCCTCAATAAATGTATTTAACAAATTTTATTCATGCAAGGTTTCCTCACGATGTTTTCCTTCACCGTTGGAGCATGTGACAATTATTTCTAATACACACATAACTTCGAAAAGTCATTGGTGTCATCATTTTCTTCATAATTATATTAAATCTATATCTTTTCAATAATACTGATTTATTTGTTTTTCTTTCATCATGTAAGAAGTTATTAATAATAATTAGGTTAAAATTCAAATATAGTGCCTATATTTTCATGAAAAATTCTGCAATTACATGGGCAGGTAAGTGTTGATAAGTTAATTAATACTGAATAAAAAGTGGATAGGTTATGGAAAAAAATGATAAAAAATAATGTAATAGTTAATAGAGATTGACAAATATTTATTAATCATTGATTTATCGATAGTTCATCAACTATAATATATATGGCGCATCTTCGACCGGAGGCACCGGTTGACTTGAAATGATCCTGTGACCGCGCGCTCTCCCCCCTCTATCTCGAAAACGGTTCACCGTAAAAAAAAAAATCAAACAAAATTTGTAGAGAATTTTATACTGTACAATATTGGTAATGAATACGAATGCAAAAATTCCATAGGAAATGAGATATTTACAAAAAAAGCTCAAAAAACCGATTTTTGGGACTTTGGACCTTGAAATTTTATAGTTGCGTACACCCTACCATATGTAGGTTTTGAGACAACTTTTAGGGTGTCAATATACAAGTATTTACAGACTTACAGCTGGGTATCTCGAATTCCGAGATTCTTACCTAATTTAAGCTTAATTGACTGCACTAATTCCTTAACAATAACGTAAAAATGAATTAAAAACTTAGCTCCACCTCCAGAACTAGGATTTTCATCCACTATTTTCAACTACTTTTCTAGGTCAAACATCTTCATCAAAATCAAACTACTACTTAAAAAACTCACATTTCAAAAACTTAGTACTCTCCTCAGGTTCATGCTGCATCAACCTATGTCCGTACTTCTTCATATAATAGTCAGCGTCATCAAACTCGAGCTCTACGATATAGTCGAGCGCTTGCTTGAAGTCCTTCTTGTCTTCAATCATCATCTTGAGGTACCAGTCGTGACGTTTGTGGTTCGCTGCTAGGGAGAGCGCGTCGTCTACGCTCACTTGGCGAACCACCTGAGGAATAGATTCTTATTAGGAAAGAGTACTGTACCGCGATTCTCTACAGCCAGTGCCCAGTCAGTACTGTTGAGTATCGAAAGTTTGACATTTAAAATGTACTGTCAAAATAGTTCCTATGACGTCTGTTAGGAGCTGATTAAATTTTCGACAGCTAGTCGGTAGAGAGAATCGAGCTATTGGTTTTGTTGTTAAATTGTAGAATGGGCTTGAAATAGAATCGCGGTAGGTGGTGTATCCGACTGCTGATCATGATGTCCGAATGATCCCGGTACCGGCAAATTGCTATTAGTCTTTATTTTACATTGGATTATTCTTAATAGAAGCCCAGTGTGTGTAGACTTGATAGGAGACGAAACAGTCACGATGACGATAGTCTAAATAATCTCTAGAAAGGCTGAACCGATCTTGCTAGGGTTCCCATTAGAGTATAGAAGAAGTTGTGAAGCAAGATTCAATCTACTTTTTCGATCGGGATCGAGATTTTACGCAGAAGAAGCTCGATTTCATAAATAAAGTCCACGCAAACTAAATTGTGGGCATCAACTAGTATTTAGTAACAAATATATTTTTAAATTTACCTAACAACTAACATAACTGACTCACCTTAATAGCAACTTCCACATCAAAATCAATGGCTTTATCCTTCGAGTTGATGAAATCCTTCAGTTTCCCTTGCTGATCATGTTGGTCTATCTTCACATAGCAGGTCAGTAAGAGCGTGGTATGGTCTTCGGTCGCACATCGCTTCTTGTGCAGTTCTTCTAGGTATTGCACAAGGGACTCCAAGTGACGGGACTCTAGGTACTTGCGAATTACGTAGTAGGTTTCTAGCCAACCGATCGTTTTTACGTATTGGTCTATTGCGCCTTTTAAATCACCCTGCGAAGAAATAATAAGTTATTTTGATTTAAATAGCAATGTTAACTTATATTCCCCTATCCAACGAACTATTTCGGTAAAGATAATTATCTTAACCAATTTTAGAGAGTGACCAGGAAATAGATGGGCATTTGAGATCGAAGGCTACTTTTTTCTAAATAATGATTGTAAGGACAGGCTATTCAGCATTAAGATGTTATTTTAATACTAGCTGACCCGCGCAACTTCGCTTGCGTCACATCAGAGAATCATAATTTTCCCCGTTTTTGTAACATTTTTCACTGGTACTCTGCTCCTATTGGTAGTAGCGTGATGATATATAGCCTATAGCCTTCCTCGATGCATGTACTATCTAACACTGAAAGAATTTTTCAAATCGGACCAGTAGTTCCCGAGATTAGCGCATTCAAACAAACAAACAAGCAAACAAACAAACAAACAAACTCTTCAGCTTTATAATATTAGAATAGATTAGTATAGATATGATTGGTTAACGTGTTTTACAGTTCGCTTGTTTTGCTATTAACTAAGTTAAATTATTATACTTGTAGTAAACGATAATCTTTTTGGCAGAATATTAAAAGAATTGTGATTTTTTTATGATTACTTTTGATAATCGTATTTGCTTTATTTGACTACATAAGAGTTTAAAACATCAACTTATCATGTAAATATTTCAATAAACAATACTTACCTTATTATACAAATGATCACCATACTGCTTATAAATATCAGTCAGTCCCTCCGCATCATAATGCTGGCTGCTCGCTATCCTAATAGCCACATCGTACAAATTCTTCTTAAACAACAACGACAATTTCGACTGCAAATCCTTTTCTTCCAAAAAGAATATCTCTTTCTTCTTAGTGAGTATGTATATAGATCCCCATTCGGTTAAAACTGCGTCTATTTCATCAAAAGTCTTAGAGAATACGATGAATTTGTTCTGAATGTCGAGTATGGTGATGTGATGTGATTTAGGTGCGGGTGCCGTGCTGGTTGAGGCTGCAAGCTTGTTGGGCGTCTGGTTGGTCGTGATGACGAGGTAGGAGCGAAACCAGTCGAGGCGGACTTTCTCGCCTTCTAGCGCGTAGCAAGGGCCACGACCTTCGGTTGTGTAGCAGTATAGAGCCTGTGAGAGTAAAAATGACATAATTATAAAACACTTCACTTTAATTTCATGGGAATTCTAGGACAACAGTAATCAAGTACAATTAAACACAGCCGTTTTGAGTCTTTTAGATTTTCGAGTCAGTCAGTAATTCAAATTTGATCAAATTATGTAACATTGGTTCATTAGACACTGTCGTTAAACTAATATCTCAGAAATTAGAAACACAACATTAGCTATTTTATTTCAGCGTTTAATAAGTGCGTAAAAACTCGGTTTTAAAAGCATTCTTAACGCCACACGTGCATATCGTATGTTCATGAAACGTTGACATATATAGAAACGATCCAAAATTCATGAAAAAAATGTTAGTTTAAAGAATCATCTTACAAAAGTAAATTTTCTAATATTTTGTAAGAAGTTTACGAAATAAATATTAAGCACTAGCTGACCCGCGCAAATCCGCTCACACTTTCTTGTTTTTATTTAATACCGCGCACTTTCAAATTTATTCGACTTTAACACCTTTTCTGGACTTCCACAAAATAATTCAACACCAAAATTAGCCAAATCGGTCCAGCCGTTTACGGTTTTAGCGAGACTAACGAACAGCAATTCATTTTTATATAATATATAGATAGATTTTAATTAAATTTGCTATATATAACTCACGTCGTTGCTGGCGACAGTGAGGCGGTGCTTGTCTGCGAGCACGGAGCAGAGCGGCGCGGCGCCCATCGCGTCCAGCGTCACGCAGCGCTCCGAGCTCAGCCACACCACCGACACGTACGAGCGGGACACCACGAACAACTGGTCTGCACCCCTACAACACACAACAAACATATTTATTTTATACAGCCAAAGCTGTAACCACAATTCAGTTTCGCCATTAACAATGTTAGTCTCATGATCCCAACCCACAAAATTATGTTTGTTGCATAAAATATTTATTTTATTCTGCTTTAAATTCTGTAGCCATCACGGTTTAGGAGATACGGACAGTGGAGTCCTAACAATAGTTTTGTCCTAAGAAGGAGAAAACTAAGACTTTTTTTTCGGAAAAAATTATGGATGTTAAACTTATCAGTAAGTAAAAGTTAAGGTATATAATTATAGATCGTCTACTTACTTGAAAGCTAACCCAGTGATAGGGCTGGTGCCCGAATCAGGTAGCGTCTTCATTTTGCCACTGCGCTGACGAGCGATGTCACCGCGGAACAATGTTACGGAACCATCTTGAAACCCAACTGCTAGCAAGTTCTGAAAAAAATAATCTTATGTAATATAGTAAAATACGGAATTCTCTTAATTAATTATTTTATTTTTTATATATAATAAACATGTAATACGAAAGTTTAAAATATGTAATTTCTTTGGTTCTGAAAAAAAAGGAAAAACTCTTGTACTTTATCATATTTTTTTCCTGTGGTTAATAATACGAAATGAAAAACATGTTAATTAATTTATATTCAGATTATTTTTGATCAGAAATCAAATTAGTTCTTAAAAAAACAATACTATTGAGAGTAATCTAATATAAAGTAGAAAAGCATGATAGTACTTTAATCAGTAAAATGTGTAACCAGTACCTTATTATCATGTACAGCAAGCGCAGTGGCGGGTGTAGGACGCATGTGGTTTGATGGCACCGCGCGTGAGACCCGCGCACACGTGGGGTTGCCGTGCCGGTCGTTGCGAGATAAGTCCCATACTTTGATGAGAGGGTTCACACCTGCTTCATCATCCTGATAAAAAGGAAACATACATAAAGTGACGCCTGAAATCTACAGGGGCAGGCTAAGTAAAAGGACTTCCATAGATACAATCTCGACAAACATCATTTTTAAATGCACATTTAATGCAGCAATTTTCTTGGTGCCCTCACAATAAAATCATAGTGCTGCAGGTAGGTTTAACTCCCACCCAGGACCAATATTGAGCACAAGGATTTTGGAAAAGCATAAGAATCTGTTAAGAATCTGTCACTCGAAAACAAAAAGTGGCCAGATCCCTGTTCAAAAATAGGAAACATTCATGTACTATACTCACTCCAATGGTAACAAGATAAGGATCATGTGGAAGCTGCTGTGCAAGTGTCACAGTCAGCTCGTAAGCCTTGAAGTTGGTGATCTCCCAGTTGCGAGAGATGAGGTGCACCCACCCAGTGACATCGCATAACACCACATGGTTGTTGCCGCTTGTTGCTACAGATATGTCTGTATCCTAAAAAGAAAAAAGGCATTACTTAGAGATCAAGGACGAAATTATTTTTACTAATTTTTAACTATGTAGTACAGTATGGTTCATTGTGTAAGCTAAAACTCTTATTTCTACAATTCTAGATACGGCGGCCAAAAGCACTTAAGTCAATTTTTGGTCAAAATCTTAAAAAGTCACAGCAATCATATTTTCGTATGATTCATCGATGGGAATAAGCACGTAAGTCAACGACGCCTTAATACGGTCGCAACAGTCTACCGTACCATATAACTTATGTTTTATCAACACATTGAGCGGCGGTATTAACCACTTATGTTGACTTAAGTTTTTTTAACCTGCACACCAAATCTAAAACTAACTGACTTAAGTGATTTGGTTACAGTAATTTTTGCTTATATTATTTTCAAGTATCTACCCTCTTTTTTTAAGTGTTTCATAACGTGGGTGTCAAAATCATGGGTGTAAGAAGAAATACGCATTTCTTCATTAGCAGTTCTGTGTGACGGTAGTATTGTGCATTCATTGTGTCGTAATACTCGTAATTCAAAATGGATTCAAGAGGCAGAAAGTTAGTGAACCTCGTCTTAAGTGACGCGAATACAGGTATGTTTCAACGTTTTTCTGTCATTTTAATGCAAAATTGAAGTTTTCGTAGAGGTATAATTACTACCCAATACAATGTCTAACCAACTGTCATTTTTTTTTACAGTCAATGACGACCCATACGCTAATCCACAACCAAGTTCATCTGGAACTCAAAAACAAATTAGTACTGAAGAAACAGTTATTGACTTTTCTAGTGACGATTCTGTTGCTGATCCTACCTACTCTCCAACGAGTCCTAGCTTGCTACAACATGAAGCAATGGACACCACTATCCACGACACATCACTAGATTTACAGATAATACAACAAGATGATATACCTGAAAACATTGAAGATAAATTACCACAGCAAAACAAATCAGTGTCTTGTAGAAAGAGGAAGGAAGATAAGAAAATAAAAAGAAATTTAGGCCAATCCTATGAGACAGCTTCTGGGAAAACAGTTAATGAACGACAAATGAAGGAATTACCTAACTGTCGGAATAAGTGCCGAGAAAAAATAAGTGATGAGCAGCGTGCTGTAATTCACAAAGAAGTTTGGAATCTTGGGTCCTATGATTTAAGGGCCGCATTCATTTCATCTCTGATTACCATCAAAGATAAAAAAACTGAGCGTCGTCGGGTCGAAGATCCTAGTAAACAAAAAAATAGACAGTGCACTTATAAGTATCATTTTAATGTGAATACAGAAAAAATATCTGTGTGTCAAGGTTGCTTTCTAAAAACCCTATCGATAAGTGACAATTTTATAAAGCTAATCGGTTTGAAGAAACGTAGCAGCTCGAGTGGTATAATAAAACCTGATAAACGCGGAAAAAATACACCACCAAACAAACACTCTGAAGAAAAAATTCAAGAGGTGATTAATCATATTAATTCGTTTCCACTATACGAAAGCCATTATACTAGACGCAATAGCACCCGGAAATATTTACCACCTCATTTGACAATATCAAAAATGTATTCTCTTTATAGTACAGCACATATAAATCCAGTAAGTGATAAAATATACCGCAGAGAATTCCACAAATTAAATTTAAGTTTCAAAAAACCGAAAGTGGACACTTGTCATACTTGCGACCTATTCAAAATGAAATTAAACTTAGCTACAGACGAGACCAGTAAATCAGCTCTTCAAAATGATCGAGATTTACATTTGCTAGCAGCTGATATGGCTTATAATGAGAAGAAGTTAGATAAAAATATGGCAGTTATGAATAACAAAATCAAGTGTCTGTCTTTTGATTTGCAACAATGCTTGCCAACCCCAAATTTGCAATCATCTGTAGCCTTTTATAAAAGGCAACTATGGACATTCAACCTGACAATACATGACAACAGAACTGGAATGTCAACACACCACATGTGGCATGAGGGCATTTCGGGTCGAGG
Source organism: Anticarsia gemmatalis (assembly GCF_050436995.1). NCBI lineage: Eukaryota > Metazoa > Arthropoda > Insecta > Lepidoptera > Erebidae > Anticarsia > Anticarsia gemmatalis. The sequence goes on from NC_134760.1 coordinate 9,317,606, forward strand.
TGCTAATCAAATAGCCTCTTGTCTGTTTGTATATTTACAAGAATTGCCTCAAGAAATCTCGGAAGTAATTTTGTATTCTGATACTTGCGGAGGGCAAAACAAGAATACACATGTGGCCGCAATGTTTACATATTTGATGACAATAAAACCATCTCTTAAGATCATTCATCACAAATTCATGGTACCTGGTCATACACATATGGAGGTTGACTTGGACCACGCAATCATTGAAAAAAAAAAGAAAAGAACTGAAATACAAATTTATCACCCACACGACTGGATGCAATTAGTAAGATCGAGCAGCAAAAAATTTACTGTAAGAGAAATGCGGCAAAGTGATTTTTTTGATTTTGCTGCATTACTAAGAGGACCCTTAGTAGCACGAAACAAAGATGACGAAGGACATGTTTTTAAGTGGCATGACGTGAAGTGGCTGTGTTATGAAACTGAGTATGGCGTCTTCAAATACAAAACATCTCGAAATGAAGAATGTAGTCGAAGCTGAAACTGTCAATCAATTCAAAAATAGACTGGACAAATATTTGTTTAATGAATGATTACATCATAGTGAATTACCAGGATACAGGCATTAACCAGTTGTATACAACTGCATGCCTGCTAACAAATAAATAAATAAATAAAATAAATAAATCTCTTTCTAGGGATGAAGCTTTTAAAACCGTTAACTACAAACGGAACACGCGGCGAGAAAAGGAATTTCACTTGATGCAGATAAGAGACAAGCCATTACCAATAAGCGTGGAAAAAAAACGTGATATATTATCACTTTTACCTTTGATACCAGAATGTTTTCATAATTTTTATCAGAATTTAGTAACTGCTGCTGATGCCAGGAATATTGACCCAGATATATCAGATTCTGAAGAAAGTGACGCTTTGTAGTAATATTGTCTCTGTTGTTGAAATTTAATTATAATAATAAATAATAATTCATATTAATTAATTAATTCATTTGTATATCCTAAATGTTAACACTTAAGTCGCGTTGTCAGTGCGTTCTAAAAAACTTAAGTCAGATATTTCAGCGAATAATAAATAAAACTTAAATATTCAAAACCCAATGTAAAACTAGTTCGTTCTTGTGCAATAAAAAACAATAAAATCTTTAACCATAGTACATTTTTTTTACACCAATCGATTATAACGCTCTCCTGTAAAATTTATGCATGCAAGAAAAATTGACTTAAGTGCTTTTGCTTTCCGAGTCTAGAATTTTTCAGTGCAAAACAGGGTCCGTAAACATTTTATGGTCTTAAATTTACTACCAAGCACACTTATAGTAAACTCCCTGTATTGAGTACACAATAAGAAAGGACTTCATCTTATTACTATGGCACCGGTGCACGCTTTGATTGTCAGTGTCAAGTTGTTAATGGACATTTAATCCAATAGCAACAGGAAATAGGTACAGGTTCTCAACATAAAGGTAAATTTGTGGGTACTTAAAGGTAGATTGCTACAAGTTTAGGAAACGTAACAATGATTTTAAGAACTGTATCAGCACTTGATCAATGCACCCAAAAGCAAGATTTTAAATGCTTACAAAGATTACTAACATATTCTAAGTAAATTGAGCTAATCCTCCCACGAAAATAAGGGCAGTGCAATGTACAAGAATTAAAGTGACCTAAAACTTAGATATTAAAATTAAACCAATTGTTAAGACATACACTATCCTGCATCTATTGCAATTCAACGTAATGAATAGTAATCAATCATATCTTACTTGTAAACATTCAGCTATCCTCCCATTGTCAACTCTCTCATGAATGTTGAAAAATACGAATTTTCGCCACTGAAATACAATAAAATATACACGTAATTATGTTTTTCAGAGCAGGAATATTAAATAACGTTTTCCTATGAGCAATAACAGTACATTTTGCAATTATCTACTGTAAAACTACAGCAACAAAAGATAGAAATGTCGAAAAAAAGGATAAATTACTGCAAGTTCATGTTTTTAAAGCTATATTTAAAATACATACCTCTAAAAACGGCATTTTGAACGTATAAATAGTACACTCTAATCTAATATGATCAGCATATTATCGATGAAGTGTATTTTTTCAGTGTTTTCCTTTTGCAATGTAACAATTTCAGACAAATTGTATAGTTATTTTATTTGATTCATTTGATTGACACAGAGTACAGACTGATTATCAGAATCAAATTGTGCCGGCAAGAGCGAAACAAACATACGATTTTCAACAAGTGTAAAAGAGACTACAGATAGCCTGTGTTAGAAATATAAATTACGAAACATAGGGATGAGTGGAGCTGGAACGCTCAGTTATCTGTTATGTCATTACTGTCAACCGTCTACAATGTCAACGTCAAAAATAAGTTGCCAGAAATGAATAAGTATATGGCGCGTCGCTATGTGGTCAAAAACAGAAGCAAACTTAAAAAAAAACAAAAAAAAAAAACTACAGGCAGAAGTAAAACTCATTTTATTTTCAAAACATTTTATTGCTCATGACTTAGTTGCTTTTAATTGTGTAGCGTGAGTGATCGCTGGGTTAAGTAGTTTATCATACAGTTTGAAATTAGCGTCGCTATCATTCGTTTCGTTGATATTCACTTTGATGTATGTGTACATGCGTCGTAATTCAGCAAAGTCAACCTTGTATGATAAAGACGTCAAGCCATCCAATAAGTACAGAGGTGAAACTGTTTCCATGTATTGAGACCTGAAAATATCAAAAAGTAAATAAGTAGCATAATAAACTCGTTACCTAACTAATAATACGGATATCTACCTATTCATTCACAAAATATTACTATGGATCCAGCTGGGACCCAAGAGGGATTCCGGAGGTTCCAAGCCAGAAGGATTGAAAATAATATAGGAGTCCTTTACAAACTAAACTAAAATAGACTTTTTATTATATTTTATTACTTAAGTAGGTCCACGAAATAAATAAAATTACGATTATTAGTAGGTAACTTACTTTATACATTCAGCGCCACTGTACTTTTTCAAAGTTTGATACTTTCCTAAGGCTTGGATATTGTTTTCAATAAAATAATTGGCAAGATTTATTCTGAAAAAACAACGTAGATAAATAAAGATGTTGCCATAAAGTATAATATTTTTTATAGGCCCTATTGTGCATTAAAGTGCCTACCTATTAGATTTTTTATAACCAATTTAAGTAGGTATAGTGTTATTATTACCTATTGAACATATCCTCGAAGTCAGCGTCATTTCCCCAGTAATTGTTTGAAAAGCCATTTACTTTTGAGAAATGCTCTGGCGTGAGTGCAACCGCTCCACCAAACTTAGGCACGTAGGACGGTCTGTCAATACATTAATAAATTGTTTATTATCTACATTTAGTTTTTACACACTAAATATAAGTGTTTTTATTATGCACCATTGCCAGGATGAACATTTTAACAAAAGGGCTAGTGCACATCATCATTATCTCCTAAATCCTAAATCCATCTATTGGGCTCCTATTGGTACACGCTCTGAAATCCAGTAAGCAAACCAAGTAAAGTGAAAAATTGTATTTCGACGAATTGCTCAATAATTAGCCGAAATTTAAAATATTATTGGACAACTTACACAGGGTCATTTGATTCCAAACTAAGCAGAGCTTGTATTATGGTAACCAAATAACTGATAAACATACTTATATACTTCTAAATACATTCTTATATAGATACATTAACATCCAGGCTCAGAACAAATACTCGTGCTCATTACACAAAGATTTGTCCCGGGTGGGATTCGAACCCACCACACGCGGCGCTACGGTTGTTGCGGCGAGGTGACCGCTTAAACCACTGCACGTGCAGTTTTTCCTACAAAATTTTCCTACGAAAGGAGAAGATAGAGAATATTCCTTACTTATTTTCCCTTTCCACGTAAACAGCCAGTTGCCTCGGATACCAACTGCATCGATACAGATTGCGAGAGTCGGTAGGAACGAGGTGAGCTTCGTGAAGGATGAGACAGTCCCAGCCCGTCTTGCGGTACTTCTGCGCCTCCGTGAACCCAATGTTGAGCAGCTTGCCGCGGTTGAAGAGCTGGGAGTTGTTGCCTTGAGGGTACAGGATAGTTAATGGTTTTTATTTATTGTCTACTACATGAACCTATTCATGCAGCAAATTCACTTTTATGATATGTCTTTCTTTGTTTGAATGAAAAGGATATTTTTTCAATTAAAATAATCTTGGATTGCAATTTTTCGGTTGGTATTGGATAGGTATTTGTAGCTTTTGCTGACGGTCATGTCTGTGCCATTACAAAGCGTAGATACCTAAAATAACATTAGTCCGCGCGAATGGTTTGGCGGGTGAGAGCTAAAGGTTAATATATTAATGATTACTTACTTTGTTCAATTACGAATATTTGATAGTCCAGTTGCTGTTTGATTAGAAGCGGGTGAAGCACCATTAGAAACATCGCGAGGTATCGTCGGCAGCCTCTGAATATGATAAATAAACAATGAGTAACTTATTTTTCTCACCAAATACACACAAAGCTAAACTCGCACTTTTATGATGATGAAAATATAAAATTCCTACCGAGATAAATCAGTTTTCATCAGTGGTACATAAAAATTGATTTTTAGTATTTACCTGTAAGCTATAATAATAGCGACACTATGTCGAGGTTTGCAAGCGGACGGCTGATAGATACCGCCGTATCTCACCTCACCATACTTCATCTCGAACTCTTGGATCGTCATTTGAGAGTCGTTGTCTGATATAGGACCTAAGGGATAAGTTGGGATCAAAATCCAATTCAAATTTATTTAAAAGGCTGATTTTTTCTTTTACAATCAGAGCTCATATACATATAAAAAAAAAATAACAAAAATTATAATTGTTTATTTGAACTTGCTAATCAGGAAGGATTGGTTCGAACAGAAAAAGCATTTGGGTAGTCCACCTTTTGAAGGCTTAAGGCAATATAGAGAGTTATGAAAACGGAAAACCTACAGGCCACACGGACGAAGTTGCGGGCTGCTGTTATTGTATCATTGTGATACTTATAAATAATTAAAAGATATCTTTACCTAACCCAGGCGGTAACTGCGGACAATAATTGTCATCATCCGACGCAAGATATTCAGAGGGACTCAGACTAATGTTCTTGATCTCTTGTTCGTTAATCGTTGGAGCTGGGTCGGTGTTGCCACATATAAGACTTTCTGATAATTCTACTGGCAACTCCAAAGAACGGGGGACTTCCATACCACTGCAAAGGATATTTAACAACTTGATATAGCCTAATGAGATCTGATGCAACATGGAAGAAATGAAAAGTGGTATCTATTTTTTCCTGTTTATAGGCATAGTTTTATAGTTTTATTTCTTTGATTTTTCTTACGTTGATGTTTACAAGTCACTAGATACTCCGGAGACGCTAATGTAGACATTTTCTCAATTGAGATAAACAAACTCCTCTGTATTGTATATAAAGACATTACCTTGAAGTTTTCGGATAATAATATTTCTGGATCCTTTGTCCAACAGGGTTATAGTAGAATTTTACGAACATGTAATTGGTACAGTTCAGGACAGCAGCCGCGATGAGGCACATCGTCAACATACGGAGCGAGACAGCCGCCATCGTTTATTTAACACTAAAATTTACTGAAATTTGCTAGTTATTTTGTAAAGAATTCTTTAGAAAATAAAACCTTCAAAAATTCCTCATCAAAAGATGACATGACGTGTAAAAGTGTTATAGAAAAATATTAGCTCAAAGAGTATGCCTCTAATGATACAAGAAAGAAAAAAGCCAGGAAAAAGCATAGTTAGTTCCATACTGGCCTTATTTTATAGGTCTATAATCTAGGAAAAACCAAAAAATCTCTGACGTTGTCATTATTGTAATGACATTTTGGGATCATCGCGTATGTATGTCCGTTTTTTTGCAAAATTTATATTGAAATATGCCGAAATACTATAGGTTTAGAGCGACGACGCCTACTCGGAAACCGAAAAGAAGCAAGGATAAGGAAAAAGAGAGAGAATTGGAAAAGTTAGTAGGTGTTGATATACTTATTTCAACCCCTATTTGATTTAAAATATTGTTTTGTATAGCCTATAGTAGTAGCATAATTATACCTAAGTATACGTTGAAGTGTGTATTTGCTCTAACACGTGGATATCCACAACTTACCAGTGAATTTGTGTTTTTGGATAACACTTCTGCACTGAAACTTATGACCAACCTGTTTTTTCTAATGTACTCCTACTGTCTTACTCTACAAGTAGGTATCATTATTATTTTAAATTCGATTCTGATACAGCAAATATTTTTCAGAGCCAAGTTCGAAGCAGAGAGAAGTTGGCTGGATTTGACACTTGCTTGCACACCAGCGCCATCTTGGTACTTACGGCGCACGTCATGGCGCGAAAGCCCGCCCGTGATGGGGCTCCCGCGGCAGCTGGCGGCCGGCCTCCGAGCATCGCTCCAACTGAGCAACCGACCTATTTTTGTCTTTAAAATCCCAGCAGTACGGTCTCAAGACGTTATGCGACCGTTTTGAAGAGAAACTTGTAAATTTACCCGCGTTTTTGCACAATTATCCCGCGTTTCTGTACAAAGTTTGAAAAACCGTGAACGCATTTTTTGTTTTGTCAAGTATTCGTCCTCAGTTTTGTTTCGTATCTGCAGTGCTTTACCATAATACGTTATGGTTAATAAATGTTTAAAAAGATTGCCTTTTTTTCTCCTTTAAATAAAAACCTCAAATCTCAGACCTTTACCAATTCTTTCCACCTTAATACTGTTTGATTGTGCTATGGGAAAATATCGTCCAGCCTTTAAGTCGGGTGAAAGCCTATCATATCGAATACTATGTAAAAAGTACTTACTCTGTGATCTGTCTACCACTTTCAATGAGGTGTAAGTACGTAGGGTAGTTTTGCATTTTATTATAAAGGATGACGTAAGTTAAAAAATCAAACAACAGATAATATAAAAACAAACAATATTTATTAAAAACAATTTTGACAAATGAAAACTAATATATCACTTTCTTTAAGTAACTCATGGTCTAAACTATAGTAATCTAATGTAGGTAGGTTATAATTATTACGAGTTTTGATGGCTAAGCGGAATTTTTACACTAACACTATGTAGTTGAACCATACATGCGCGCGAGCCGAGATCCGTAAGCAATAATGAATAGGATAATAACATTAGGTAGCAAAATGATGCTATTATATTGTGATGTATTATAGGCCTATTTCTCGCATACATTTTCAGTAAAAGTAGGTATAAAAATTCTACTTCTTATATTAATTAGCACAAGTATTGACTTTGTTTTGCTAATTTTTCACTAAAAGTCTATGGTCGTAGAGGAAATGAAATAGTAAATTATGTACTTAAGAAAGTAGACTGTTTTATTCAATTAAATTTACGAAGAAGAAAATAATGGATAATGCTAAGATATGTTAAAATTTTTCGAAATACAATCATGAGAGAACTAATATACGAGTACGCTCCCTAGCGCCATCTTTTAACTTGATAGACACACTTTGTGTGTGAATTTGTTTCCAAAAAGTAATATATTATTCTACAGAAAATTAGGTACTATTATTTTTAAGGATTATACCAACAAGATAGGCCAGACTGAAGATAAGCCATTGCTCGACCTTCTATCTCTTTTCAAACACACTACTTTACGGATTTGGCTGTTCAGGTAACATAATAAAAGTTATGTAATATAAAAAAGAAAACCGAGCAATGGTTATTATCTTTCACATAGAAACGGATGTATCACATTGTATCCCTTAAAACTAATTGAAAATAATTACAAGAAAGAAATAAGCTATAGGTACAATCTCTGGTTATCACAATAACGTGTGATTTTGTGAATTATTTGTAAGATTATCGAGCATTTTTATGTTTCATCGTTGTATTTGGCATGAATGAAACATCAAGCAATAAATAAAATATATTATATTATACTTAGTCGTAATTGACCAGCGTGGCAGTTTCATATTGAATATACCTCGGCTAAGAAAAAAAAACAAAATTTAAAAACATGTCATAAGTTTTTTTTATTGAAGTATTGCCGAGGCTTATTTTCATATCACTGTTATATCCCATGAATAATGTAAGCGTTGCATCGAAAAGTTTCACTTTACAATAAAAAAATGTGATGTATGAACAAACTATCCAAGTTTTTAAAAGATATTTAAGTATTGCTTTGGCATTTATCTTGCTGATATATAAAAAGAATCAGTGAAACTTTTCCATGTTTGATTTCTATAAATATGTGAACTTACAAATAATGTACATAAGTTATTTAACGAAATAGAACAGCAAGAATATTATTTTAGTTATTCTTAATATATACGTTGTCTACCTATCTAACTACAAAAGCTATTTACAATTTATAATTAGGTAAGTACATGTTACTTTTAGTATAAAACATTTATACACGATTTGGAATATTATTCGGCACATCCGTGCTTTATGCTAGTTCATATTTTACTGAGATTTTGTATAAAATAGTCCTGGAGATTTACGTCCAATATAAACTAAAGCGAGAATTTAAAAAAATAAAAAACACATTGTCTTTATAAATAATTAACCAACAAGATTAAAGAATTCATTTGCTAAGAATAGGTAAATAATTGGAAGGTGTAACCACTGGTATAAGATTTTTTTTATGGAAAAACTTCAGTTCATCGAAAGTTAAAAAAAAAGCTTTTAAACATTCTCGTTAGCCTTATAAAGGCTATATTCGCTGATCAATTGTTTATAAAGTAGGTATTCAATATTAAATAAAAAAGCGACATGATTTTGAAACTTAATAAGTAGGTATATAAATATAAAAAAAAACACCTAATAATAAATTAAACGCATAATCAAGTGATCCATTTGGCATTTTAATCCAAGTGTCTATGACTACATTGAGCAGTTGTGCTTCTAAATGAATATCTATGGTCAAATGCAGAATAAACCAAAATGTATTTTTAGGCCGCAAGTTCTCCGTATAAAATCTATTTAATTTAGTAACCATTCTACCTGTAAATACTGACAAGAATTACATTAATATTCAGTATAATAAACTGTACTTTTAATTATCAACGCTCAAAGCGTATAAACTACAACGAATTGATTTTATGTACTATATTGTCATTCTGTACTTGATATCATATAATAAAATGGCCGTCTGTACATTATCTACACTATCCGTTCCTTTTACATTTTTAACAATTACATTTATTAACTTTTGAATAAAAATGTTATCGTTTTTCATCATTTACAAGATGGTTTTTACATCTATAAAAATAACGGGACGAATTGTAAAATAATAATAATAATAATTCATGATTTTCTTTACTTTAACGCGACTAGCGACGATTTCCATACGATTTACAAAAGAATATATCAACAGCGATATAAAAAATGTTATAATGTAAAGAAATACATATGTTTACAAAAGAAATACTACTTAGGAACTAAAGCGTAGACATAAATGAATACAGACACTAATAGAAGTATGAATTATTGAACAGATAGAGGCCTAATATTTTACATTATAGATTATGCACACTTAAAATTCCTAGTGTTGCCATATTGAAAACTCGAAGCTATTTGATTAGCAGATAGCATGGTAACATTTATGGAATGATTTGGTGATGCTATCTAGTCACGAACATGACTGCAAAGGCTTATAACAATTTAGCAAGAGTTTTCATTTGATCTTGGCACATTTTTATAACCGCATTTTTCCCAGCCCTTTGCACTTTGAGACCGAAATAACGACAAATACATTTTTATATATCTATAGTCCTTTTAAACAGTCAAAAGTATCGCTCGGAGTACAAGGTGAGTACATATTAGAGCACTTACTTGCAATGTAACATTTTAACGAATGCTCGACAATGTGTTCGGTAAAAGTTCACATAACACACATAACAAACATTTACTTGAAACATGAAACATCTTTTTGTGTGTGCTGCCTTCGACATAGCATAACATTTATTCGCTATATACAAAATATCGAACATCACCCAAAACTACCAAAGGGGTATTTGTTGAAAAAACCCCTAACAGTGTGCTTTACCACAAAGTAAATCAAAGGTTTGCATTTAACACTTGTAGTACCACCCCGAAAGACAGTTTCAACACTCCTGTATAACTATCGGTTAACTAATCAAGTTGAAAATTTACGTATATTATCATATATTTGCTGTTAAATATGCTATCAGACTTATATCTTTAAATCACGAGACCAATCGGATAGATAACCTAACAGCAAATATATAAAAACAAAGTTCAAATTCCTCCTGATTGGCTAACCGGCACTTATCCATTAGAAAGTAAACACTCTAACCAACACTAGGAATGTAGAGATCACCACTAGTTAGATCACATGGAAGCGTCCGCGCTGTGTTACCGGTCGTCGCCAAACAATAGCTTGGCGAGGTACGTCCATCAGCTGCGTTCGTCTATGTTCGCGAGGATGTACGTGTACAGGTGGTGCTGGACCACCTGGATCAGCTCGTACTCCAAGGTCGATAGACCGTCCTTCAAGAACACTTTGTTGGTCTGCGATAGCAGGTTGTACCTGGAAATAGATGTATTATGTTATTAAATATTGATGGATATTGTATTACTAACAAATATTTTACATTGGGAATTAAGTATGGCTGATCGTGTCGTAAATGATACTAGTTACAGCTGGTGAGAATTTGTGACAAAGAGGATTCTCATGCACGATGGGAATGCAGAATGCGTTCTCAACAAAATAAGTAAAATCAAATAGAGTCTTGTGCATCTTACCTTTTAGGATTAGGAACGGATTTCTTATGATTTAACATCGCGTATCGCGCTATAGACATCTTGTATCTTGCTATGTGATAATTCATTCTCTTCAACCTGGAAATTCAATCAAATGTATCAATATGTTAAGTCCTTACTCCTTTTATTTACTAAGAAAATAAATATTCTGAGGAATGAAGATTCGGAGAGTCATTTAACTTAGATCAGACCCTGACAAGCAGTCTCTTTGATTAATGTGAATTCAATAGCAATGAACAATAAAATTCAGTAGATAGCTTCAATAAAAAATGGTAAATCCGTACTGTATCGTGCCTATGTTACAACTGATCTTAAAATCTTAAGTAGAAGAGTGTTGTTACCTATAAAACATGTCATCGTCCTCGCCGCCCCAGCCCCAGTACTTGTTGGAGAATCCGTTCACTTTCGTGAACTGCTCCTTAGTCACGGCTGACACTCCGCCGAATATATCCTCGTAGGGTAACCTGGAAATATAATTATTTATAACAACCTATTATGAATATATACTTTTTAATCGGTGTGTGATTTTTATGTGGGTTTGGTGGTCTAGTTTGCAGAAGAAATAAGGATCCAAAAGACACAGAAAACTTCTTTGGTCTAACTATCAGCTACTCCTATATTTGTAGCAGGAAAGACTAAAGAAAACTATCAAACAAAAAATATTTGTAGATAATATCCTCTATTTTAAAATCAGCTTACCTAAATCAAAGTATTTTTTTGTAACAATTTAAATCATGCAAGTGGCGCCGTCTGGAGAATAAGACTCACTCTAATTTAGATCAGCGCCACCTGTTGGTAGTTTTGTGAAACACGTTCATAAACAAATGAAACTTACATGAAATTAAGTTTATCTATAGAAGCGGACATGTGTCGCGGTTGCCGTGGACACGAGTAGAGGTTGCGTGTGTCCAGCGGCAGTAGGTCGATGTCGTGGAAGATGAAGCACTGCCAGCCGCCCGGCTCCATGCGCTCGCTCTCCTTGAAGCCGACGTTCATGAGCTTGGCGCGGTTGAAGTCTTTGTTACCTGGAACATTTGAAGTTGAAAGTTCAGTTTGTGCTTGTGACTTATTTGGACCTACCTATAGTACCTATAAAATATAGCTTTATGCTTTTTAGGAAACAAACACGTTTCCTTTCTAGGAAATAAGTTCTTTTACATATTTTGTCAAAGCAGCTAAAGCTAGCAGCTTTACAGCAGGTAAAAAGCCAGGCCCTCTTAAAGATCTTTATGTTACTTTAAGCCTACCTTATTTTGGTGTAAGTTATTGAAAAATGGAGCCTTTAATTCACATGAAAATATAAGTGGTGGGTTTAGAAAATCTCAATCAAAATGTTGAATTTATTAATGTTTCAAATATATTTAAATTTTAATGTAACTTACCTTCTTGTTCAATGATGAATATTCCATATTCAATTTGTTGCTTCATCAAGAAGGGGTGCATGTGATTCAGAAATATTGCTAAATGCTGTTGGCGATCTCTGAAATATAAAAAGTGACACGTTAGCAAACATAGAACGTTTTGAATGGTGACTACTACGACTTGCACTGGGTTCAAACCCGAGTTCCTCATGGAAGGTTTCAGTCGGTATATACTAATTAGTGTCGATTATTTGATATTTAAAATGAACTGGATAATTAGTTGCTATCGCATCCTGATGGAAGCGCTGATCAGATTTTTATACAAAATGTATCGATACCTAGTCGGTTGTCGATAGTCGACAGTAGTAGGAAATCGTGCTTCTAATTATACATAGTCCCTAGTGATATCACTTCCCTATTCGTGCCACTTTATCCTAGTAAATGAACGATTTTTACCTGTATGGCACAATAATGGCTACTTTATGTCTGGCAGTGCAGTTCGGCGGCTTGTATCGACCGCCGTATTCAATCTCGGGGTATTTTTTCTCGACGAAATCGAGTTCTAACTCCGTTTTATTCACTGGTATAGGACCTGAAAACATTAGATGTTTATGTAAGAAACAATTTTAAGTATAGGACTACGTAAGATATCGTAGGGTGACAAAAATAGACAACAGTCATCAACCATCAATATTCGCCAAGGCGGAATTCTTCGTAAGAGAGACTTCTTGAAAGTTTCTCGTAAATTCTCATAATCAATTGATCTTATTAGCCGCCTTTACACACACGCTCTATCGCACGTTCTTAGGAGCGTACAGGATTACGCGCGGGAAAGCAGCGCGCACTTCGCTCGGATTGTATAAAGGGGGCTATTGTAGCTGTTACGAATAATGAAAACATACGTAACAGCCATACATATGATATATACTTTTATTACTACAACAAAATGTCTCGAACAACACAATAAAAGACGCTTCCGATTCATATGAATCATCGCTTACTAACACTTTACTTCCACAGAAAATGCAAAAAACAATAAAATAAACGAAAGTCTCACCTAAATCCGGAGGCATAGCATCACACAGCGGCAACGGCGAACTGTTCTTCACAACGGCTTCAGTCGTCACCATATTCTTAATCCCTTCCACAATCTTCGTAATCAGCAGCGGAGTAGAAGAACTCACATTCAGATCTTGAACCGTCATATTTATAGCACTAATGTTCTTAGACGTGATATTGTAAGATATCGGTAAAGCAGTACTAGAAGTAAAGTTGAGTGATAATATTTTCTGTTCTGTTTCTTTAATGTCTTTCGGGTCTAAGTTCTGTGGCGCTGGGAAAGCTGTCGACTGTCCTTTGGGCCAACTTGCTAGCTTTTCTGCGTATCTGAAATTGAGAAGGTGGAAAATTAGGTTTAGTTTAAGATTCACTGTTTTATACAAGTATATTGAAATATTGCTACGCTGATAGTGATTGGAGGCTCTCTTAACCCAAATCACTGTTAGTTTAAAAGCAATTTAGGGTAGCCTACAATATTTCTCTTCTCTGTGTACTTATTCTTTGTAAAATTTACAGCAAACGTTATGTTTACTCAGAATAGTCAAAATTACATCAATATTACACATTAGGATAGAAAAATAGAACTCCAAGGTCCTTGGATTGTAAAAAAATGGGTTTAGCTAGGCAAGGATAACAAACTTGAATTATAATCATCGCAAATTTTATATTAAACTTTCGTATTACTTACTTAAGTGTAGGCTGCGTAGCGTTATACAAGGGTGTGTAGAGATAGGTCCTGAGCGGCGAGGCGTCGAGTATGGAGCCGAAGAGGTACTCGACGGCGGCCAGCGCCAGCACGAGCAGCAGTAGCAGGCGCAGGGCGCGCGTCGCCCGCCCGCCGCCCGCAGTCGCGCCGCCGCCCATCAACGCATGAAATGCTCGCGCGCACACGCCGACCCCTGCACCACAAAAACATACAATTTAAACATGATACTGTATTTAACTGGTTATACAACACCATTAAAATTTATTTTTGTTCAAACCGCGCCAGTTTACTCGGTTAAAATTCGTCTCAAGACATTACACCAAGTTCACACAGTAGTACACATCTGCAGGTTGCTTAAAAATGGGACGAAAAAAGATAAAATACAATTTGCGCTTGCGCAGCTTATAAAATGTGATATTTTAAGTATATAGATTTTATTCAAGGTAAGGCCAAAAAAAAGAGACGCAGACTGGCTTGGGACTAATTATTAGATTTTTTAATAATACCTACCGCAACAGTTAAATATCTTTCTTTTGAGACTGCCTCGGTTTGTTACCTCTGGAGCTTCATTGTCATCATGACTTAAAATTAGCGGCTGAACTTCAGCGTTAGTCAAATCGGGATCATTTTGATCTGCCATACTCATAGCGGGAGAGCTTTAATAGATCGAATTGGTAAATAAAAATTGATAAATAATCCTATTGGAAATATGTGTAAAGATTGTTTTTGACCTTCTACAGTAATTTCAGGCCTCATCGCGATATCTGTGGCGGAGTTTTAGTTTAACCAAAACATATTTTAATTTTACAATGACTTTCTTAGAGGTAGTAACAGAAACCTAGTATCAGAAGTTTTATTTATTTCCACTGATCACAGTTCAATTTATCATCACCAAGTTCTTTGAAGAACTTGTTCAGGAAACGACAAGGATTCAAAACATGGACTCCAACTTCACTATAACCCAACTTTATTGCACTTCACTTCACATTACAACTATCACTACTGCACAAGTCAGAATTATAAATGATCAAAGAGTCATACTAGCACTTTTACTAAAACAAAACAAGAACACACTTCTAACTCAATGTAAAATCAATTTCCAGTCCTTTTATTCCCAATAATTATTAATAAACTAATTAAATAGCTATAAAATAGCAGTATTACGAATACGCGACATGTTGTAACGCTGCACAGAACCGAATCGATAGGTCCTTGATTAACAAGTGCTATGTGATAACATATTACTCATATTACGGTTTAATAGCTAAGTATCGCTATCTACTACTATGTACTTATATATTTATATTATATATCTATAGAATCTGTAGAACGAATTTCCGATTAGCTGTTAAAGCGAATGAATTATTTTGAAAACAGTTTGAATCGTGTTAATTTCGTAGTAGCTTTATATGTTAACTAGCTGACCCACGCAACTTTGCTTGCGTTACATAGAGAATGAGTCATAATTTTCTCCCTTTTTGTAACATTTTTTACTGGTACTCTTCCCCTATTGGTCGTAGCGTGAAGATAAGTAGCCTATAACCTTCCTCGACAATGAGATTTTTCAGATTTTTCAATTCGGATTGATATTATTATCGAGAGTTAAATTTGAAGCTATCGAAGCTATTGTAAAATAAACGTTCTTTTAAATCCTACATAACACAGATAACGGAAAATCAAAATGGGCTAAGATTGTTAGATACAGAAGCTTTTCCTTATCTGAACAGCACTTGACACTAGGATACAAAAGAAAAACGGAAAGTTGTTTTTTCAGCCCTTTGTTAGTTGTAAGATTTTTTGTCATTAGACTACATATCTTCAAGACTCTAGATCAGTGGTTTTCAACCTGTGGTCCGCGAATGACTTTCAAATTTATAATTTTCAGGATGATTATTACACTTTATTTTTAATATACTGACATAGTGGTCCCTGCTTACAAGAATAATATAAAAGTGGTCCCGGACTAAGAAAAGGTTGGGAACCCCTGCTCTAGATGATATCTATAATAAATTTTATAATATATCTTGATAGCGCACGTGTTCTTTTTATCTACCGGTATAACTCATATCTACGCGAAAATTACTTTCCGGATTACGTATCTATGAATGGAAATATAACACAAACATGTACTCAAATTTTATGAGTACTTAATAGCATAATTTTTTTTATCGATTTTATAAAAAGATCTAAAGATAATGCGATATCAATATATTTTTACAGATGGCAATATCAGTTTTAATTAGAAACATGTTTAATTTATGTAAGAGTTTAATGCATGTTATCGCTAAAGATAGCGTAAACTCCTGATCAATAGATTATTAATAACTTAAGGAATAAAATGAGATGGTACACATTATTAGGTCATAATTCCTGCTGAATTTTTCTGCGATGTCGTACCTAATAACATAGGAAGAGAGACTTCGCAAATGTTTCAATATGTACACAAAAACGGAACGTTTTATCAAAATCCGGCCTAAAGAATAAGACTCTCAATGAGCCCTTCAGATAAATCCTTCGAAGGGTCGTATATCTAGTTAATTTCCTCGGCGACTGAACATGGCAGGTGACGTGTACATATAGTGACGTCACGGTTTTTTACTCACGTGCACACCCGGGTAAAAGGTCCGGACATTTTTCCCCTGATCCGGATTTATCCGGCCAAATCTGATACGCTTAAAATCGGGGACTCGTGAATGATTGAAGGAATTATTTGTTCCTACCTAGCGGTATAAACATTGGTCTCCTAGAATTTAGATATAAATCTTATACGGATTTTCCTGTTTCCTGATTGGAAATTTAATGATAAACTCGGATTGTGCAGATAAACCTCCTACGCATGACATCATATATAGCTTTTGTTATGCCGAAATATTTCTATATTATATTGAACCACGTGGCACTAAGTATAAGCTCTGATTAAGTTTTTGATAGTATATTTATTATTCATAATATCAAGACGAGCTGACGGTCATTTCTACTTTTAGTTTAAATGTAAGTAAGACATACATACACTGCTCAAGTACTCAAATACCTTTCTATGTCCTGACTAAATATTACAATATTTACCAAGTGAACCTGTAAAGAGAAACCAACATCTATATTTAGACAACATGAGTAAACCCACGCTAGACGAGAGTGTTTAAATAATCAAGTCATATTCGGCCCAGAGGCTCACAGCTCGGAAGTGCTAGCTTCCTGCAAATATAACCTCTTCCGAGAGACTGGATTTCATCCCAGATTGTACTAAATACTTAGTTGAGACCCGATAGTGGAGGCGCCAGGAAGGGCTTAAATTGGGACATCATTGGACCATTTACGAAAACGGATTTTGCGGAAGTATATAGGTACTGTGTATGAAGCTTTATGTGGAGGCAAGATGCTGTTGCCTTTACAATGTAGGAACCGCTAATAGAGATCGCTTATAACTTGATTTGTGGTAAAAAAAAGATGACTAACAAGTAAAAAAAATGTTCTTTCAGAATACGCTATAGGTGCCCATTGATTATTTATTCAAATTCATGAATAGCAACTCTGTTGTCAATAGTCACTAGACTATGTAGTGCTAGTATTTGCTGAAAACATTGTGTAAAACTATTCTGAGTAGAGTCATTCGGGGTAACTGTTCGCAGTGGGTAAGTGAGCGCAGGGCCTATATCTCTGATCGGGGTGAGGGGACGGGTGTGACTGTTTTGGTCAATCGTAGCTGCAAGTGACGTGAACTAGTCGCGACATGTCAGTGCGCCGCACCACTCTTTGTTTTTTATTTATTCGCAAAAAACTGTTTTAGGCCATTTGATTGTGTCTTTCTTATTGTTTGGAAAACATTCTGACACGCAAGATTGTAAAGCAAGACCAGGAAAGTCATGTTTTTTTAATTAAATGGTTATTGTTGTTGAAATTTGTAAGCGTGATATAAAGTTATATTCATTACTTTGGACTCAGCGGTTCTTATATTCAATTTTGGGGCCTGCGGGAAAGTGTGCGCGGGTAAGTGGGCGCACGCGCACACTTGCCCGGATTCTTATAGATAATAATAAATTTATATAATTTTAGTACCAAATAAACTCTTATTTACTTATTTGTTTTAGTGTAGCGCCATGCTTCGAAATTATATTAGAAAAAAACCTGAAATTGCGACTGTTAAAACAAATCGCTAAAGCAAAAGCTCTAATTGAACAGGGTAAAAGTAAAGCAATTGGTATAAGCGAGTTATGTCTTCTCAAAAGACTTAAATTAAACGTAGCTGCATCTTCAATAGGTCGGTTTAAGCCAGAAACAGTACAAATTATTTCATTTGATTATTTATTTTTTTTGGATGTGGATTGGTTTTGTGTTTGGATTTTCTGAGAAGGAGATGTTTGGTTCTGGTTAATTTTCATTAAATTTACTTCAAAGGCTAGATAATCTTGGTGAAATAATTTAATTAATATCATTAATTTCGGTCAGAATTAACCAATGCGTTCACTTGCCCCAAGTGCGTCTATTTACCCCATAGCTGTGCGCACACTTACCCACAACACGGGTCAAGTGATCGCATTCCGACTTTCAGTTGTTTTTGTCTGTTTGAATGAAAACTAATATACTTACGGATTTGGTTTGTCTTCCAAATTGTAGTCTAATAAATGTTTATTTTGATATGTTACTTTTATTTTACTGATTACACTGTTCTAATTCACAATGTGGTCCCAAAGGTGAAAGTGCGCACACTTGACCCGAATGACTAACAATCCGATTCCGTACCTCGACGACATGAGTTCGAGGTGCGGTAGATAAGACACTAATTAGTAATCATGAATAACACAAAGTTTGATTATCGTTAGTGATAGATATTAGTTAATACCTTTTAATAATCACAAAATTATCTAATAAATTAGGTCGGGGAAAAAGTTTTTTCGCATTATAATATGTATGAACTTGTAATAAAATCTCTTTGGCTTCAAGAATCACAAATGAGTACACGGTTCATTAGGTTTCTTTCAGTGAGCTCGTGAGGTACCGAGATATCGAGATTTTTGTGTAGAGAAAAGATTACCTAATATATTTTTACATACATACATAATATCACGCCTGTTATACCCAATAGTGTAGGCTGTGCATGAAATATACCCGCGTTTGGCCATTAATATAAGTATTTATCTACCAAATATTTTTATTGCGAATAAAGTTTAAAAGTCCAAAATAAATAGAGCGCCATAAATAAACATAATTTAAGCTGAGTGCTCAGCCGTTTGGTAACATTTTACTAATTTTTTGCATTTCCCCACAGAGTGCAAATGAATCCGATTTGTAGCGCGACGTCGGTAAAAATGAAAATTTTGGCAACTGTACCTCGCTGAACAAAATTTTGAAATCATGTTTTTAATTTATCCAACGTATGTACGATGTAATGTATATGAATGTAGAAAACAGAGGACGGGAGAATGCTTTTCATGTGACAATTTGTGTTTGGGAAATTAAACCTTGTGTAAAGGTTTATCGTGGTATATTTTTAAGTCTGTTTGAAATATAAGTTGATTATTTTATGCAGTGCACGTGTGGTGCATTAAGAAAGTGGGGGTTTTAAACCAATTTGCTTTACTAACTTACAATACACATACAGAATACAGAATTGTATTCTGTATTCTGTATGTGTATTGTAAGTTAGTAAAGCGAATAGTGTCAAGTTGAGTGTTTCTTTAAATGCCCTAAATTATAGGTACAATTAAATAGAAAATTGTCTATATACCTACCTATATTAAACAAAATGCTCGATACTTAGATAGGAAAACTCTATTTAAATTACTATTTAAGAATTACTTTTACATCGTTTACAGAATATTGTGTTATATCATGAGTTATAAAGCTCTATCAGAATGAATATTTACAAGCTTGACATGCCATTGCTCTCACACATAGTTACGTGCAAGTAATTAGATTCGCACGCAGCGCAGAGCCAGCGATGCGGGGATAATACTGTTAACTTTTCAGTTAAAATTCTATATAAAATGCACATTTTTTATGAAGAATATTATATTAATTCTTCAGTCTCTTGTAAAAGCTGATGGGAGGGAAGACCAACACGACTGGGATAACATCAAGCTGTTATAGTATCATAGGTCATAGGACTGGTGACCTCCGTAGACTGGTAGTCACTCCGGACTCAAGGCTGCTCAAGGCTGCCGGATTACAGCGGTCCAATCAAATATCTACACTAATAAAATTGAGTTGAAAAATTTGTTTCTTCATCTTTGGTAATTTCTTTGGAGATAGCTACATTCATGGCAAGGCAACCAATTCATGGCAAGTCTTTAAATGTACACGATGGTCTAATAGTATTACTCTTTTTTTTATTCTAGTTCTATATTAGTGTAGTAGACTGTACTGACCTCAGTGAAAGTGATGTATAAGGAAGGAGCTCGGTGGAAGTGTCCCATTATCTTCACTGAGCACTGGAGCCTTGATTATCCGACATTATTCCCATCTGTAACAAAATAACAATTACTTATTACACAACTTGCAAAATAATAAAGATACTCGTGCTCGGTAAACGATCAGTCCGTTAAGCAACCTTGGCGCCGAGGGGGTGAGTTAGATGGGTGCATAGTGGTATTTGAACTGAGCGTCTCCGTCCTTCGGAGGGCACATAAAAAGTCGGTCCCGGTTGTTATCAATAAGATAACAGTCGTTAAGCCATGTCAAAAGCCTTCGGGCGGCTTGAACTACTTTGACACTAGGTTGACCACTGACCATACGACGAATTAATGAATAAAGAAACAGCTATTGGTATATCGGCAAGATATTTTTTACAAACAATCTTGTTGACCCTTAGCTTGGAGGTATGAAGGAAAGATTGAATTATGCGATGAAATTCAATCCAGTGACCTCTATCTGTATACATACACATAATATATGTAGTATGTGAAAAGTGAACATTTTTACTGGCCGCTGTGGGGAAGTTGATTTCATTTAAAAGCTGGCTTTAGAGGAAACTAAATTTTGGCCGCAGGTGGTTGTGGTAGCGCAATATAAGTTCTATTAATGCAGTAGTTTAGATTAGATCCGTAACAGAAAAACCAACATTAATACATTTAATACATACTAGATGAAAACCCGGCTTCGCCCAGGTCAAATGTTAATCATAATACATTCATAAATACTCATAATTGATGGGTGTTATAGCAATCGGCCAATCTCAGGTCTAAAGAAAAAAAAACAAGAGAATATCATATAAAGTGGCAAAAACAATATTTTCGCGAAACGTCAACGATTTAAGAACCAATGGCTACTGCGGTTTGTTTGTCAGTGCTATTATTATTGTAATTTTTTTTTTGTAAATATTATTGGACAACTCACACACGGTCATTTGATTCCAAACTAAGCAGAGCTTGTACTATGGTAACCAAATAACTGATAAACATACTTATATACTTCTAAATACATACTTATATAGATACATTAACATCCAGGCTCAGAACAAATACTCGTGCTCATCACATAAAGATTTGTCCCGGGTGGGATTCGAACCCACCACACGCGGCGCTACGGTTGTTGCGGCGAGGTGACCGCTTAAACCACTGCGCCAAACGTGCAGTTAAGTTAATTTAACAAAATTCTCCTTAATCCGTATATCGCGCACATAATGTTGCCGACTCGAAATCAATATTTGTTTATGTTTTGTTATTCATATAACGTTACGATCGAGTCTACCGTACACCTTGATGAAATAATTTATATTATTATAGAATATCACGAGTTCTATACATATACTCTTTCTACTTATTACATAGATACTCGGTGTATATGACAGTTAATATTATCTAAGATAACACAAATAACGTAAGGGCACGCGTCTATGGAGCCATCAAACATCTTTCGCGGGTCTTATCTTTATGAGGGTGCTTAAACGTGAGAGAGGGGATACCCCACTCTTCCTTGTAGAACGTCACTACTGCCATCTATGGGGAATAGACTAAACATGTTTAGTCATAGTCAGCGCTTTTTTTACATGCAACATAAAGTCAAAGTACATTTGTAGTAGTTTTACGTGATTTCTGCTTAACAGCTTTTATCCGTGTGTACAAAACGATATAAAACTAAATATTTTTTGGATTTATGTTTTGACATCTCAAAATTTAATTGGAGAACATTATTTTATTCCAAGGGCCTTATTGCTGTATTTTTTACATGATTCATTAACATTCCCGACAACTTACAACCTCAAAATTTATTCAGTAAATCTATCACTACCCAACTCTTGACAGCTCTGGCCATTTACGCCTCTAGCAACACAACATCAAAACCAATTTTAAATTTATTGCCATTAATAAAAAATAAATTATATTTTTATACGAGCCATCCTTCATACGCTGTTAGTTTTATGGCATTTATTAATATTTATTGTGTCATTAAAGCTTGTAATAGTATTAAACCTGACCAGGCTCATCACATTTATGTGCCATTAATTTTTTATGCTGGCGACCCACTTTGTTTATGTTTTTAATCTTATCACGGTTAGGCGGTTTCCCGTACAAATATTTGCTAAATTAGAAATTATGGTTTCAGGAATTTGTATTGCAGATTGACGTTTCCTGTGATTTGGTCAGATTTCTGAGTTTTAAATGTAGAGTTGACGTGTTTTAGATTTGACTCAGACTGAAATTTGCGTCAGTGTGTTAATATTAATTAACTAGAAAATATTTCTGTCGTACTCAAAAGTTGCGTTTCCTAGTTAAAATCTTTCTGACAGTTTATCAAAAACATATTTTACGGTAAACATATAAATTCCGTTTATAAAAGACGATGAAAACGGCAGCGTGTATATTTCATTCGATCGAAGTTCTCGTAGTAATACACTCACATTTAATTACAATAATTACCGAAGTATATGAATCAGTAATCAACGTTGAAATTCGAAATACGGAAAATATTAATGAAACGCGAAACATAACTCATTCCTTTTGAAATACACATTACACATTCAAAAATATGTAATTGAAAATACTGTTTGTCTGAAAGAAATGAGTCCTATTATTAAAAATGAAAGACCGGTAAGAACAAAGGTACAAATAATTAACGTATTTTAAGCGCCCATTATTTCTGTAAGGGAAAAATGCGAATACGTGCGTGGTTACTTTAATGACGTCATTTGCCATGCCGGTGTATATGTATTCCACTGACGTTTCCAGTTTTAGTGTTGCCCTATCATAATTCGTGATGCGGTCGGCTTGAAAGATAATTATGGTAATTTTTATGTGCCATTCTCATTAGGAAGGAAAACCTTCTGGATGTTAGTATGAATGAGAGGTACTTTGATTCTGATCTAATTATTTGATCTTCGAATTAAGCATGTATTTATAGTCAATAGGTTTACGTTTTTCCAGATAAGTTAAGACTATCAGTCTATCTGCAAAATTATTTGAATACATAGCAGTGATGTATTTGAACTTTTCAATTAAGTTTCGGTTTTTCAAATGTGAAATATTTTAACTTTTTGATGTGGGTACTACTGGGAAATGTCAGATTTACAACATCGAGTTCAAAGTTCGAACCCAAAAGCTACAAAACTCGTTACAAAATGACTGCCACTAACATGAGGTTTAACATAAAATATCAAAATAATACACCGAAAAAGTTAGCAAAATGTCAAAAACAAAAACATTCCGCTTCGCAAACAATTGATTTCCTGTTAGAAAATCCTACGGAACCAAAAATATATTATAACAACCCGGAAGGGTCGAAAAATCGGGTATAAAAGGGTTCAACCCATTTTACCTACGGACGAGGGTTTTGGGTACATTCTAAGCTCATATTTTAGGTAGGGTGCACACGCGCTGATCAATGAGGGTAGATGATCATATTCTATCGATAACATTTTGAATCACGGACTAAATTGTCGTGTGTTCACGGGTCGAATTGGTCATTTTGCCATGTGTGACCTTCCAATGCTATGAAATGAAAAAGAAGTGGGAAATAAGTTCTAAGTAAGTACAGATATACTTAATTTAATACCTACTAATATTTTGCATTTATTTTTACAAAAGTTCTTTAGAGTGGGCATATTATATTATTTTAGGTGAATGAATGGATGAACTGTCTTACTAATGAACGTCGTGTCAGCTTTGATTAATTATACAGTGCTTAGTCTTTTTCACTCTATACAGTTTCAAAACTAATTGAAATTGACAAAACATGGTTTAACCAATCAGCGCATACAAGTGTTTCAGTAAGACAGTCTATAGCTTACCCAAGTTATCAAAAGTGGGATTAACAAAAAGTAAAAATCACAAATTAAATACACAAAACAAAGGATTAAATTAAAAACAGCGCATATGGAAGCACCGGGGCGTAACGCCGCGCCGTGCGCCGTCCGCACTCGGACACGAGACCAAATTAAACCCGAATTCCGAAACATTAAACCGAAATTATTTTTAATATATATTTTAAAACGTGATGAGTTTTTGTAATGAGATATCAGTTACCCTTTGCTGTTACAGCAATTATTATGTAAATCATAGGCCTTTTAATGGTAAACCCTGTTTTTTGTAATTCAGTACTAATGAACGTTTACAAAGGAAAGAAATGCCGTAATTACGAATGTAAATAAGTTTAATTGTAGACGTAATTTTCTTATTATTTAAGAATAATTTTTATTTTTTACTTTTATTTTATTTTACACTTAGACCGAATTGAAACTGGAGTGACGTAATCATATTACAAATTATTATGGTTATTTACACACATATACGTATGTACACAATATTACCCAAAGTTGATTTTCGCCATTAACAATGTTAGTCCCATAAAATTGGGGCCTACGGTCTTAATATGATAAATTGTGACCTTAATATCTGTTTAATAATCGTAATTATACTAATTATGCAACAAACAATATGCATACATTTTATTTGCCAAAACATTTAGTTTACCCTAATTAGATTAACTGTAATATTATTATCAATGTACTAAAATTTCAATTACCACACCCAATTATCAGAAAATTCGCAATTTAATTATCATAATAATGTGTTATTTTAAACATTTTGACAATATTTAGGCCACAAATAATTTAATTGAATTAATTAGATTACTGTTTGTTTTGAGTTATAGCCACATTTTAGGTGTAGCCACATGTTATGTTAAATAAAAAATATATGAAAATCAACGTTATTTTGTAGAAATCTGGACACTAACAAACAAAATTAGGAAACAGAAAGAAAATCCAGAAAAAAATGTACCAATGCAAAAAAAAAGTTTTTGTTGCAGTTGATTGGTGTTCCAAAATTTGAACAACCTATGCACAGATTTATGTCATACTAACATACAGTCATAGCCATATACTATGAAAACGAGACAATAGCTACAACGATAAAAAACCGCAACAAAGCCCAATATTTTGTACTGAAATATTGCTTTATAACCACAAACGACAACTACAAATTGTACAATAACATACGGTGATACAACACAGTCTTTTATAAAATTTACTCAATTCTCTATCCCGGAAGCGTTCAACAGCTCATATCACGAACTTGTTGGTCGAATACAATAGAGATTGTTTATTTGCTTTAAAACTTTTCTCCAAAACTAGAGGTACGATTTGAGAAGTGCTTTAACTAATGGGAAGTTTACGTACAAAGTTAATATTTGATACCTATGTTTCAGGACTGGTTTTAATTTGACCGATGTTTGTATGTTTGTATGCTTGTAAAACTCCCTAGATTTCTAACTAAATTGTCAGACCAAACATTATTCGATTACAAAGTAAGCAAGTCCTAGGGGCGGGGATGTGCATATGCTTTTGCAGTTTGAATAATCACGACATGCTTCTCGCTTGCTTTTCACACGCTTGCCTGCACAGACGCATGGTAGCATAAGTACAAACCCCTCATAGTGCCTCCATCAGAAGCACTGTGAGAGCGAGGTCTTAGGGGAGAGCGCAACAGTCGTGAAGATCCCTAAGGCAAGTCCAGTAGTTATCCTTCCCGTGGTTGCTTGCCCTGTTATTGGTCCAGTTCCCTCAGAAATGGATATAACCGAAACTACTGGGCGCCTATCGCAAGGATGCTGAGGTCACACCTTTGCGAGTTCATCATCTTACAGTCAAGATGGTGGACAGAATTGACCTCCTGCGTGTTTGTGCCGTGCGCGGGAACCCGTAAGGAGTGGATGAAAGAATCCTGGGGGTTGAGCTGAATGTCAGCTGCGGCTGGCAGGAGGCAACACGCCTCTTTGGTCTGGATTTCCTCCGACACGGGCGGTCAAGGGCTAGCCACCTGCGATCAAGCGGCTGAAGCATCCGGTCAGACGGTTGCTGGCGAGTTTCCTGGAGTGATGGAGTCGGCAGACGGCGGAGCAGAACCTCTCGCAGGTTGTGGTAACAGGTGAGTTGTTTTTGCACCGTTTAGTCTCGTCGGCGACGCACTTCGGGGAGCTATATCGGTCCGGTAGCCTTGGTGCTATAAAGCATCCCCACATGAGGGCTCCGAGGAGGGTGAGGAGCCGGACTGACGAATCATAAATCAAACAAAGGTATGGATAATCTAAATAACCAAACCCAATCCAGTGCGAAAGCACCTAATGCGCAAAGCGCAAAGCCAACTGAGGGCGTCAGCGGAGGCGAAAGCGACTCGTGTTGCTGGACCGAGGTGTCTCGCAAGAGAACCTGTGGGCTGCCACGACAAGCTGGAGCCAAAGCCAACCCCAAAGTTGGGTCAAGAGCGGAGGGGAAGCCCGAAAGGCAAACCGAACGGGCCACAACAGGCCCGAACGGTGTCGACAAGGCGACCCAACCTCCGGCGTACGAAAGTGCCCCAGGGAGCAGTGGCGGGAGTTTCCAGAGCGGAAGGACCGGGGTGGCCTCTAGGGGCCCCCGTGGGCCACCGACCTCTGACCCCAATACCAAACCCAGAGGCACGCAGGAGGGTCCTAGCGCTTCAGCACAAAGGCGTAATCGTCGGCTGAGGAAGCTGCAGGCGCTCCAGAGCAGCAGCGATGCACCTACCAAACGTGCAAGAGAGGTAAGCGACGGGTCACTAGAGCAAGCCCGGGAGGCCAAAAAGCCAAAAACCCAGGGCTCCTACCGAGACGTCGTTGCAGCCAGCCTCAGGATGGCGGTCATCCTTGAAGGGTATCCTGAAAGGAAGATGACCATCAAGGAAGGACACAAAGTGCAGGACCTGATGTTCGACCGGCTGATGGCAATGACCGGTCCGCCGCCCCTCGTCAACATGGGCAACATCGTGTCCGGGGCACTGTTCTTCACCTGCGCCGATGAGACCTCAGCGAAATGGTTGAAGGAGCTCACCGGCTCAAAGGTAGGTGAGGACAAAACTATAAGGGTAGTGGCAGCAAAAGACCTACCGAAGCCGGTCAAAATGGCCTGGAAATCGCGCGCCGCGTCCGAAAAGGACAACAGGCGGGTGCTGATGCTGGTGGAGAAGATGAACCCGGGCCTGAAAACACAGGAGTGGCGAGTCATCGACACCCAAAATGACGAGTTCACCGTGCGCAGAATCGTCATGATGGACAAGGACTCGGCCGAGTTCATCAAAGCCCGGGACTACAGGCTACCCACCGGCATCGACTTCAGCATATTCAAGCTGCTGGAAGATGCCTCCCCGGTGGCCAGTACTTCAGGGGAGGAGCAACGAGAGCCGCCTGAGGAAGGAGACCCTCCCGCCTCAACGGCAGTGACGGAGCCTGCGAACCCACCTCAGCGCCCCATGACCCCCGGAGCCCCGCCATCCCCAGTGTCAACCATTGGCACTGAGGACCTTTTTGGGGAAATGCGGAACCTGGCGCTTGAGGAGGACGCACTCCTAGAACCGTCTCCCGACAGCGAGGCGGGCGGCGACGCATAGTTGCCCCCCCCCACCTCCTTCTCCAAAATGAGCCCCCAATCAACCATCAACATGGAGGGTTTAAGGTATGTTCAAATTAACCTACAGCACAACAAGGCGGCTACGGCCCTTCTGGCACGAGCCCTAAAAGGAGGCAAATTCGACATTGCCCTCATACAAGAACCCTACATATATAAAGGGGAAATCAAAGGATTAGACGACACTGGAGGAACAATATGGAACTCCAGAAACTCTAATAACGGTATGAGAACGTGCATATACACCAGAAATGGCGTAAATGCATGGCCTCTGCACGACTTCTGCTACAGGGATCTGACGGCAGTCAAGATCAACACAGGGGGAAAAGATAGCAGCAAGACTATCATCTCTGCCGCTGTCTACCTTCCCTATGAGGAACCTAACCCGATCCCAACACAACTTGAAGGTCTGGTTAACCACAGCATCCAGCACAAGATGGACATCATTATTGGATGCGATGCAAATGCTCACCACGTGATCTGGGGCAGCTCGGACACCAATAGAAGGGGAGAAAAAGTACTGGAATATCTGGTAAGTTCTCCTTTACAATTACTCAACCGAGGAAACAGCCCTACCTTCGTCAATGCGCGGAGAGGTGAGGTAATAGATATAACCCTAGCCACTAACACTGCTAGCAATCATATCGCTAACTGGCATGTATCAAATGAAATCTCGCTTTCAGATCATAGATATATATGCTTCAACTATGGGACGACTCGCGTAGACACAGCTACGATCAGAAGGAATCCCAAACACACGGACTGGGTTAACTATAGCAAAGATCTAAAGATCTTGCTAGGTGACCCGAAGTGCAAGCTCAATTCTACCCTGGATATAGAACTTGAAGCAGACCGGTTATCGAAAACGATCACACAGGCCTGGACGGATAACTGCCCGGCAAAAGAAATTAAACCCAAAAAAGTCCCTTGGTGGAACAAGGAACTAGAGGCTCTAAAACGTGAAACCAGAATCGCCTTTAATAGAGCTAAGGCCCGAAATGACTACAGTGACTATTCAAAAAAGCTAACTGAATATCACAAAGCTGTAAGGAAAAGCAAGCGCAAATCCTGGACCGATCATTGCGGCCTAATAAGCTCGCTTCCAGAAAGCATGAGACTGACCAAAGCACTATCGCTGGCCAAAGAGAGCCCGCTCACCAGTATCAAAAACAAAGACGGGAAACTCACAGAATCTGGGGAAGAAACGCTACGCATTATGGCTACCGAACACTTCCCAGGTTCAACTATCATCAACATAATGACAGATGAAGATATAACGCATAGCGAAATAAATCTCATCAAGACGTCAAGGGCTGAATGGAACACAGCCAGGAAAATAGTAGATGGGAACCTTCTGAAATGGGCAATTGACAGCTTCAAGCCCTACAAATCACCAGGACCAGATGGCATATACCCCATACTCCTACAAAAAGGCAGCAATGTGTTAATACCACACTTGGTGCGTATTTACAGAGCTTGCCTAGCCTATGGCCATATACCAAAACTATGGTCAAAAGTGAAAGTAGTATACCTGCCCAAACCAGGAAAAACAAACTACGAAGATGTTAGGTCATATCGACCCATCAGCCTTACATCGTTTCTACTTAAAACGATCGAAAAGCTGATTGACAAACATATAAGAGACGGACCTTTAAGAAACAATCCACTCCATGTTAGGCAATGTGCTTATCAACAAGGGAAATCGACCGAAACAGCTCTTCATCTAGTGATAGAACGAGCAGAGGCAGCACTGGAAAGCAAAGAAATATGCGTGGCAACCTTTATAGATATAGAAGGGGCCTTCGACAGAACCACCTTCGAAGCTATTCAAGATGCTGCTATAAAACATGGTGTGAACCCAACCATCTGCAGATGGATCGGGAAAATGCTGCAAAACCGAGTTATCAGTTCCACGTTAGCTGGCGATACCATCCACGTCAAAACAACCAGAGGCTGCCCACAGGGAGGGGTGCTGTCACCTCTGCTGTGGAGCCTAGTGGTCGATTCGCTAATGAAAGAACTGAACACAGGGCCATTCTACACGGTAGGTTACGCAGATGACCTAGCCATTATGGTCAACGGAAAAATTCCGACGATCGTCTCGCAGTTGTCACAAGAAGCGATCAAAATAGCAGAAAGATGGAGCAGAGATAACCACCTATCCATCAACCCTAGTAAAACCACCGCGATGTACTTTACTAGGAAAAGAGACCTCAAAAACTTCAAAAGCCTAAAGATGGCCGGAGAAGAACTACAATGGTCGACACAGGTCAAATACTTAGGACTAATACTGGACAAAGATCTGACCTGGAAAAAACACCAGGAGCATATAACCAACAAATCCCTAAGAATTTTTGGCATGCTCAGGAGGGCCTATGGCAAAACATGGGGACTCCAACCAAAGGTACTATACTGGATCTACACAATGATGATCCTACCCATCATCAAGTATGGAAGTGTAGTATGGTGGCCAAGAACCAATAAAGAGACATGCAAGAAAGCGCTCAGCACAATCCAAAGGGTTGCCTGCATGTCTATAACAGGTGCCTTCAGAACAACACCAACGGCAGCAATGGAAACCTTACTTGGAATCACTCCATTGCACCTTACAGTCCAAAGAGAGGCAATCAATGCGTTGAAAAGACTCAAAGATGCAAACCTCGGGACAAGGAAGATGATGACGTGCAACCATACAAACATGGGCATAAAACCTCATCTAAAAGAGATGCTAGATATGAACTCTGACAAAATACAGACAATACTAGTCACTCACAGAAACTTTAAGATGACGATTCCGACGAGAGAAGAATGGAGTCAAGGTCTCTACACACAAACCAAATCGAGACAGATATGGTACACCGATGGCTCCAAAATGCAGAACGGCACAGGAGCAGGCGTCCACTCGGAGGACTGCAGCATAAGTACTAGCCTAGGCAGATATGCTTCAGTCTTCCAAGCAGAAGTACACGCAATCATCGAATGCACCCAAGAGATTATAAAACGAGATACAAAAAATCGCGACATTTATATACTCAGCGACAGTCAAGCAGCTATTAAAGCTCTTTGCTGTTCTAAGGTCAATTCGGGACTTGTACTGAATTGCATAAAGAACCTGAACAAGGTAGGTCGTACAAACAACGTTAGGCTAGTTTGGGTACCAGGCCACGCGGGCATAGATGGGAATGAGAAAGCTGATGAACTTGCACGGAAAGGATCAGAATCACTCCCAATAGGTCCAGAACCAATAATTGGACTACCTGATGCGACAGTCAAACTGGCAATAACCAACTTCACCAGGGACCAGCATCTGAAAGAATGGAAAGCCATATCTGGACTAACCCATTCGAAACTGTTCATAAATAACGTCAACAAAAGCTGGAGTAATAACCTAATAAACCTCAGCAAAGACAGCATCAAGAAAATACTTGGTGCTTTCACAGGACACTACGGCACGAACTACATGTTAAACAAAATAGGAGCCATAGATGACCCCAAATGCAGGCACTGCAATGAAGAAGCAGAAACCATGAAACACATACTGTGCGAGTGTGATGCTTTAGGAAGGAAAAGAATGGATCTTCTAGGATGCGGTTACCCTAAACCAGAAGACTACAGGCTGCTTCCGGTGGGGTGCATAGCAAAACTGATAAGTTTTGCCCTGCCCCCCAACGTCTAGAGTAGCAAAGGAGGGGGTGACACAAAGGATCAGGAATGGTCGAAGTGTCAGCCAGGCATTAACTGGCACCCCCACCCCTAAGATAAGATAAGAAGCAAGTCCTTGATGGTTAGCTAATATAAAATAATATTGATGAATTAATACCAAAGTTGTAACGTTTTTACGGCTCCACGAAAAGATAGTCATAAAATTAAGTTTTAAGATAGTAATAAAAACAAGATGAAATAAACGTTCACTTCCTTTAAAAAATAACCCCCAAACTACTAAAGGGATGAAACTTTACACGTGAGCGGAACCACGAAGGTTAGATAGTTTTTTGTAAGTACTTACATAAGCTTGTAAACTCGTATTAATATATCGGTCGCGTGGTCAAGTGTTCGTGTATAATGTTCAGATTTCAACGTTAAATAATATTTTAATCTTCTTAGTCAGTAGGCTGGCTTGTAATAGGATTATTAAACAAAGGAGGTTCTGTCTATTGACATTTTCATTAAAACCTGAGCTGTTTCTGGGAATAGTGGCCTTCTGCGTTTGAGATTAATTTTCTAGACAAATTTAAAAGAAAATGAGATATGACGCAATATATTTTCAAAATTATATATTTATAGTAATATCCGCCTAAACGTTACAAACTATTATATAAAAAAAAAAAATTAAAGATTTTAGGATTCTGAACCTTCCTCTGTACTTATATTATTATCAATATTAAAAATGCGAGAGTTCATTTATTATAATTTTACGACTATAATTTGCTCAACTGTATATCATAAACTCTAGCGTAGTGATAATTGAAGACCAGGAATCAAAGATGGAAAATTTTTCGTTGATAAAATCTACCCCTTAAGCGGCTGAATCTGGGAATGACAATTTGTACGCAAATATACACACGACACTTAGTTACATGTACTAAAAATATTAGGTAATGTCAAATATAATAGAAAACTTCCTGAATCTTATTATTAAACCACTATCAAATCCGACTGCCTCAGTGGCGCAGTGGTTTAGGTCACCACGCCGATACCACCGCGTCAGGAAGTCGTGAGTTCGATTCCCACACGGAACAATTATTTGTGCGATCCACAAATTATTGTTTCGGGTCTGGTTGTTTGTATGTTTGTAACAGTCCCGCGACACAAGAGCAATTTTTAGTGCGGGAGTTGTCTTATAAAAAAAAAAAACCACCATCAGCGATATTGGGCTCTGAATATTCCCATAAATAAAGTAGGGGTTGAAATCTGAGAGGGGTGGGTGATAAGTCATGTGGGAGCTAGTGATGTCACTTACTGAAAGAAAAGGGTAGAAAAGGGCGCTAAAGTGTTATTGATACTTATTTAATAATAGCAGTTTGTTTGAGAGGTCGGTTTATCAACGCCTGGGAGATGGACTGCGATTTATTTAAAGCTTTAGGTAGAGTAACTAGGTATAATCATCTGCTACTAAGTATTTGTGGTTTAAAGAATAAACTATACGAATCTTGATCATGTTGTTGGATAAATAGAAAACAGGTATTTAAATTGTTGTAGACAAAGTTAAACTTAATTCTAAACATTTGTATGAAAACAATAATTCAAATGATAACAAAGATCAATTTTACGTATTACATGATACGATATGTATATATTACTGTAAAAGCCCGGACTGTGGTAAATCCTAAGATTTTCCGGTAAAACCTAAGATTTACCAACTCTCAATGGTAAAAGTCCGAACAATTCTTTTATTTCGAACTTTTACCTCTATTCACTTGAGGATTTACTACAGTTCGGGGTTTTTACAGTAACATATACATGCAAGTTTAAGAAATTTAATTACTGTATAGAAGGAGAAGAACCTTCATCCTTAGTCAGGAGATCAATTTAACTACCATACTCTGTAAAATCTTTAAATACATATGTCACATGCTATTTCCGTCACAAAAGTACGTTGCAGAATACAACACTAAGTCAAATAAAACATAAATTGAAACAGCGTTTCAACATGTGGTTATTGTTTTCTAATTAGAAATCACTAAACAAACTGAACGTAAACAGGACAGCACCAATATCCTTTGACTACCGTCCCAGTAATAACGGTGGCGCATAACGGCTTATTTTCCAATAACACAATTAATAACGCGACCGTTGTGGCAACTAGTTACAGGTACTGTTGCCTGAAGCGCTGTAGTGTTAACATGTCGAATTGAATGAATTACAAGCCGAAATATTAATTATTTCATGATTTATTTCATTGTTGTGTGAGTTTAGATAGTTAATTTAATGAAATTGTAAGTTTGTTGGCAAAATTTGAAACAA
The DNA here is from genome assembly GCF_050436995.1 of Anticarsia gemmatalis. NCBI lineage: Eukaryota > Metazoa > Arthropoda > Insecta > Lepidoptera > Erebidae > Anticarsia > Anticarsia gemmatalis. Next base: position 9,351,361 of record NC_134760.1, read on the forward strand.
AAGACATGGTACTCTTCCGCTATTTAATTTAACCAGTGTTTCTTATGTTTGTAATAAAAAAGCATGTATACGTTCATAGGTAAAGGCAAGCATACTAACATAATATTATTATAGGGCGGGGGAAACGACAATGCGTTTAAAAAAAAGGATCGAAATACGATACTGAAAAATTTCTTTTGACTAGAACTTTCATAGAACAACTCTCAACTATATTTTCCAATAACGCTTTCTTAACAACGAAACCTAATAACAGCTTCGTGGAAACCATTTAATAGCAGTTTTAATAACTGAATTTTTCCTGCAGCTAGTTAGTTGATCAAAGGAGACGAACACTACAATACTGAGAATGATTCTGCACCTGAAAATGTTGTAGCCTACGTTTGATTCCTTGTCTTTAAACTATCTAATCTATTAAATTGGCACAGTGTTTTAGCTGTTATAAAGCGACAGACAGACATTCGCATTTCTATGTATTCGTCTCACACGAAACAAGTTCGTTTCTCAGAGCTTCTCTAGGGACACCGTGACAGTTGTTTTTTTTGTTCCAACTTAACTTAGTTCGAGAACAAAAGTTATTACCGTTAGTATTCTAGAGGGAGATTGTTCTTGATTAAGAGAATGGCAACATGTAGTGAAGTAATAAAGTTGCTAGTTATAATTAATTTCTGTTACAATAGTTATTGCTATATTTCTCTGTTTGTCTATGAGTGCTGGAAAAGTGTTGATAAGTTGAAACGCCAACCTTAGGTAATAAATAGATTATAAATAAACGTTTTAATTTTTGTATAAAACTGAACGTAATATGAACGTTTTAAATGTTGATATAAAATTAAACTTAAGTTGTTACTTATTGGCAGCATCAGCAGAATTGTCGATCTGGAAGTCGGGCTTGAATATTTTTTGACATCTACAACATTTATCAAAATATGGGGGCCAATTTTCAGATAGTATACGCTAGAATTTGCCTAATCATTTTATTTGTGACATACTAACTTCCGCCCGCGACCCCGTCCGCGCAAAAAGTTTTTACGTAAGATATTTTTACTAAAGATTTGGGTTAAAATATTTTACGTGTTAATTTAGGTTATAAACAACATGTGTATGAAATTTAATTTAAATCCCTTTGATGTTATTTTCTGAAAAAGTAACAAACTTATGTATTTAAAATATTAATAGGACAGTGCCTTCCGCAAATCGATGAACAGAAAAGACAGTTCCCTAATTAAGACATGTAGATAACCTATCTAGTTAATAAAAAACATTAAAGCAAGAAATTTCAGAGACAACTAAACTCCAAAAAGGCTATTTTTTACGACGACAGCTTACATAGAACGGTCATTAATCTACAGGCTGTTTCAATGACGTCATAATTCACCAAGCAAGCGGTGTTTTTTATTTATGTACTACTAAACATTTCCTAGGGCAGTTAATAGTGAACACAAAAGTTTATTGCCGCTCACAGTTATTTCGCGGCTGTGAGATAAAATAAATGTTGGTTTACATTACTATCTAAGAGTTAGCGCGCATTTTACGGTTTTAGTCGCGGTTTAGAACCTTGTTGAAGATATCTTGTTCAAAGTCTTGCTATTTTTTTCAGTAGTTATTAGTTCTATGTATTTATGTTGAAACAGAGTATTTGTGTGTAAACTAGTCTCCTTAGGTTTTTCTGAATTGAACTAAAACCGGGGTGCCTACTATAATTCAACAAAAACGATGCTTCGCTCAATAGGTACTTCAGATGATACTTAGCAAGATATCATTCCTTTTTTAAGATTTGTTTGAAAATGCGAAAGCAAAATTCCATTTAAACACATTTCGTTAATGAAATTAAAAATTATTTTTTTATTAGATAGGTATAATCGTTGAGTCGATACTTTGAAGAAATCTCGAGAAGGCGCATTAACTCGAGTAGCCCGAGCATTTTCTGATACTTAAAATAAAAAATGCCTTAAAAATTATACAACGATTGTAAAAATATTTACACATTGTGTGTCTTTCTAAAAGTTCCATATAATGTGTAAGAACTCTTAAAATAAACGTTTGGCTTAAGGAAAGTGTAGCGCAGTGTCGTTGTTTATCGAAATTTTATTCCGAGTTAAGTTATTTCACCTTTTCTTAAAAGAATGTGATAAGAGTACGACAGTAACCACTTAAGTGATAAACATAATAAGGGTTTGTTAATTGTTATTTGCCCATACGTAAAATATTGTAAGAAAAAAAAAATTTTTGGGAAAGGAAACGGTTTGAAAGTGCCATTAATCATTTTTTGCTGTCAGTAAAAATATCTATCAAGCGGTTGAGATGTTACTTGAAAACTCCAGTTCGTATACCTTCTAATTTTGATGAATAAGTTATCTATAGGAAAAAAATATGTTGGGAAGTACGTATTAGGCAAAAGTCGCGAAGACATGCTAGTAGCATGTTGATTATAAATAAGAAAGTTTGTGACACATGTTTGTTACAAAAACTATAGAATTTTTTTTTATGAACTTTGGTTATGTATAGAATATAATGTACATATAGAAATAATAAAGAAGTGCTCTAAGTAAAGATATTTTATAACCTGAATGATTATAGATTAATATTAAATCAAATAGATTACTTTTAACCACGGGAAATCTACTGAAGTGGACGTAGTCGCTAGCATACGTTACACACTATATTCAAATCTCTCGCTTATCAAACCCGGAATATCACTATCAATAGATAAACACGTTTCCTCTTGACGACTGTATCTATCTATTCACTGAAAATTACGATAACTGTCATAGCAATTTTTATATTAATCAGATAATATCATAATCATTAATCTCCAAGCACAATCACCTTACTTAACAAACATCTATTCCGCACACTATAACCTAACCAATAAAAGAAGTCTTCAAAGTACCAAATAAACGACCCTAAGGAAGTACCTTCTAAACGTATCCGGATTATAGGAACACGCGCCCCTCGCATAATTCCGCAATGAATACAAAAAATACCGGCCAAGTGTGAGTCGGACTCACGCACTAAGGGTTCCATACTACAATACTATTAAAAAGGAAAAAAATAAAGCTTGTTGTATAGGAAACCCACTAAAATATTTGTTTTAATCTGTTTTTATTTATTGTTATAGCGTTAATAGAAATGCATAATTTGTGAAAATTTCAACTTTCTAACTAACACGGTTCATAAATTTCAGCCTGGGGACAGACAGGTGGGTAGTCGGACAGAGAGACAGCGGGGTCTTAGTATAGGGTCCCTAGGTTTTATCTTTTGAGCGTGGAACCCTACAAGCCTCCGCCTACAGATTTAGTCCAACTGAAAGAATTATTTTCAATAAGACCGCAGTAAATGGTAATAAAAACGTCTATAGAATCTCTACGTTTTCCACTCGTAAATTGAAATTTGAAATTTTATAGCAAATAAACTGGGATATTGGAACAACAGTAATGGCGTTATTTTGATTGTAAAGTTAAATTCTTTTAAAGCTTTGGGATAACTATAAAAAATCTACATGCATAACATAACGCCTATTATATCCAGAGGTGTATGTAATACACTTATGTTTCGCCATTTATAATGTTAGTCATATAGATAGAGCATATTGTTATTTACCAGGCTCGTTACCAAACTGCGGGCTACTACTAAGAAAGTACTAGACCAATAGAACGTTGCCAGGCTCGGGAATCAGCTGAACGGAAACCCAGGACCTCATGTATCCACAGCAGTCCGATACCACCACCGACCACGCCACTGAAGCAGTCAATCTTATTATTCAAGTAGAACGGTAATATTAGTGACCCTTACTTTAAGCCGTGTAGAATAAAAAACAAATGAATTTACACGCCATTATGTCCTACAAATAAATCCGAAATCCCTTGTAACAACAGCACCTGACAGTTGCCCAGACTTTTAACAAAACCTCAGGGAAATACGAAACAAAAGCAATATTGAAAAAAACCTTGAACAATTACAATATATTGTAACCTACCGCGGTGGCTGTTGATTAATGTTGTGACGTCACAACCATGGATATAACGATTCATTACCCGGGGGTGAACATCAACAATAACCCATTAAACAATTTGTTAAATATATTTTAATTATAATCTATTGGTTCGGAAAGCCACGAATCATTTGCGGTGATGCCAGTAGGTTGATTGATAATATAAACAGTGCTTCTTTTGTTTATTTAGAAAACCAATAAGAAACTGACATTTCAATTTCTAATATTAGCGACCACCAGCAACTTTGTGCAACACATATCGTTTATTGCTGCTCTACTCCTATTAGCCATATCGTGGTGTCCTTCGTCGACCTAATCAACACATTTTTTTATTCTATATAATAATTTATTATAGCTCTTGAGATTAGCGCGTTCAAACCAACTCTTCAGCTAGGCATTTTTACTGAAGTTTGTCAAAGTCAAAGTTTCTATACTGCTAACTGCATGGTAATTGTGACGTATACACATGAATAGTACGAAAAAACAAAGCTTTTGGTATTAGACAATATTATTTGTGATCTCAACGTTCTGATAAGCTCTCTGCTTGGCTCCAAAATATTCTAAGAGATGTGATACAAAGTATTAATATGGTAAAAAGTATTTTAAAGAGAGTTCCTGTAGTCAAATATTTACCCTGTTCATATAAAGGTCAATGACCGAGATCCCGAGTTGTAAAAGCCTTTATATTTAATATGTCAGTTCTGAGAACGTTTTCGTTATTTGTTTAACCTTTGAGCCATAGCCTCGTTGAAGCTAAAACAAATATTAATCAAGTATATCAAAAATGTTCCTTACAAGTTACTTTTTTAAGAAATCAGGCGAGTTTGTGAAGTTATGTTGATATTACGAATACACACTTGTAGTCTTATGGTACAGAATAACAAAATATAAATCAACGAGACCACGTTTCTTTGAAAGTGGCAGTGTATTCACAAATCACGTTTTACTGTTTTAGAGTTCAACATATTTGAGATTAAACTAGTATGAGTGTCAAGAAATATTTTTCTTTTTTCAATACTTTATAACCCGGATTAACACACAGAATACCCCGGGAAATCTTTTCACGCGAATAAACTCCCGCAGAAGTTTAATATAAACAAACAATGTTCTGCAATATTGCCGTTTCTTTGAAACAGCTACACTATGTGTACAAACCAGTGTTACAGCACTTTTGCACTACAGTTGCATCGACAGTAAAACGGTAATTCAGCTTTATACGTCCACAATCCCACACTATTGTTGAAGGGCTGTGCCAAATTAAACCGATTGCACTGATAGGGTGCACCGTTTGTTTCGGACAAATTTGGTTCAACGATGTTGTATATTCGTGTCGTGTATATCTTTTTAATGGATATTGCGAATAATATTGCTTTGATTGGGTGTTTGTATCTTGGCATTTATTTGAAAAAACTGTAATTGGGCACGGATGGTGACCAATGAATGAGTTTTGAGGAAAGCCCAACAATGGAACGATATTTTCTTTTTACACTACATCTTTTTGTCCCGCTGCTGGGCAAGGGTCTTCTCCCAAATGACAAAGGAACAGTGAAGGTTAAGAAAAACGTAGAAGGTTTACTTTTGTTTTCGTAGTGCACGTCGATTTCATTATATGAGCCGGCGATGACGCATTCACGTATTTTTAAGATTGCGTAATATAAGCTGCTGTGTTTTTCTGTGGTTCAAAACCGCCTTTTACAATTCTAATACGTGTAGAAATATAAAGTATACCACAAGACACATGACACAAACACTAAAACTGAATGATTTTAAACTAATAAAGCACTAAATTAATTGCATTATTTCTCAATATTTCAGTAATCATATTCAAAATAAATAATAAAATTCTCACAAAGCAGCGATAAAGTAATTGTAATATAAAATACAATAAATATTTGTGTTATAATCGGTTAGTATGTTCGTGTTTGTGTCATAATCACGCGACTAACTGTTTGGTTACAATTTTTATTGTATGTACTTTTATTTGTTCACCACATGAAAACGTGGTTAAGTATTCATGTTTGAAGGTTGTTGTAGAAAGCGCAAATATTTAGTTTTTTGATGTTTATACAATAATTTTATTTAGTACTATTTAGTATTTGCATATTAAATCGGATTGTGTGAATAGCCGTTAATGCAAATATGTATAATAAAAAATGGGTTATACTTTGTTATGAATATTACTTTTATTTCTTTAGTTTAATAATATTAACAGCAAAAAAATATTTCGTTTCTAACTACTTGTAATGTTTTTTTAACGTACTTTTAACACTTTTCTTAAGCTGTAGCTTGTGTCAGAAAAAACTAAAGTTCAAAACTAAGAAAAGACAGTCATCCACCATAAATGTTTTGTTTCATGATTCATTTTACAAAACAATAAAAAGAACAGCGCCCTGACTTACTACGCAAATCAAACACACAACTAATAAATTGCGCAATAAACACTTCAAAACGTATAAACAAAATAAAGTGCGCAAGTGGCGTTCAAAGTGAAATATGTAGATTGTAGATGGTGCACAAGCCTGTCAGTGGCTGTATCATGGAAGCCATGTACCTTTTAGCCTTAATTGGATTTTGGAGGACACTCTACGCTGATATTTTCAGCAATGACACTTCTAACATACACGTACGTGCCTCTTAGATATTATAATTACGGGGATTGAATGGAAATATTAAGATTAGGCATTAAATATGAATGACAGTAACTTAGTTGTTCAGTATTTAGATATACTTAAGTTTAATGAAATAATAAGCTTCAAAATATATACGTAAAATTAAGCTATTTTATTTACACTATTATCCATAGTTATCGATAGTGGTTACTATTATATACTGACAAATTGACCTTGACGCGATAGTTATGTATTCAAAACTTACCCCCGGTTTCTGAGTACATTTAGCGGTAGTTTATCTATTCAGTAGAGTTTTTTGTATGAGTTTAAACGCTATCGAATAGATAACCTACCGCTAAATGTACTTCAGAAACCGGGGGACATGATGCAAAACTAAAATAGAAAAAGGGATCATACAACCAACTCAGCCCACTTCATCTATTTATATTTACGTATAAAATGCAAGTACAACACAAAATTTAATCCAAAACAGACACTAAAACCCATCTGCGACGGAACAAGACATTATTTAGCAAAACATCAAACTACTGCAGCGCAACGTTATCGTCCAAATAGCTACGTTATGGCCCCATATAACGTCGTTACGGGTTTACGCAAAACGTTCACGTGGTTCCACAAAACCCCGAGCAAAACTTTACCCGCAAGCCACGATACCTCAAAAACTATGCAGATGTTGCACTGCGCAATCCTTGCGTCCACTTGCGCAAAGCATTCTTGTTTGCGCAGTTTTTTAGTTCGTTAATTAAATTCTTGCGCTTAGAGTGAAAGTTTTGTTACAATTTCAACGCGAAGTTATTAATTTCAATAGTTGAGAAATAATTTTGTTGAATTGTTGAAGTGCTGGAATATTATTTGATGTCACTTTTACCTTCAAGTTGTGCATTGAAGTTGCACTATACTTTGTATTAGTTTTTAAAAGTCCTGCCCGATGTTTAGCTTTTAAAGGTGGCAAGTAGTTTATTTTACTGATAATAAAAATTGATGTAATACAATTTTAGGAGTCGTTATTGTTAGCGAAGATAGCTTTCGTATCAACAACGATTTTCTCGAAATCTCACATAGCAATAATTCTAGAAAAACAAAATATGTAAGAAAAACATTTCTTGTGATAGCTGCCTTCTTAACCATACCTTTATTTCCAAGAATATGGAAACAAAAACAACTTGATTACGAGTGTCAATATCACATAATTGATTATTCCATGAAACTAGACTATTCTCTTTATAACAGTAAATTATGTTTTTATTTGTAAGGTCAATAGGCTTTTGTGGACATTAGTTTGTCGTTCTAAGAATACATAAAATAACTTGTGTACTCGTATTGCTTTTGTTTACATATACTATTTTCAGAAACATATGCCACATACTGATCAAAATGTTATTTTAATAATATTATTATGGTAGTCTCGTAAAGTGTGCCTATTTACAGCTATTTCAGATGATTTAAGTGGCGTCAGTTATGATTTGTACACTCTCTTCTATGACGAAAGTGTAGCCATTTATATGGTACATGCTACAAAAGAGTTGATGACTTGCTATAATCAAACTCAGCTAAAAGATCAAGCTTCGGAAAGTAATAGAGAACAATCCAATAAAAAATGGCAAAAATTCATTAAAAATATAACTATTCGACATGTGGAACACAATCGTGATCGGAGGCCACACAACTAAAGGCATAAAAGCAGTATTATGCAAATAGCAACAAAACCTCCCAACACATTAATGTAAGCCATTACCGAAATAATTTCTAACAACTAATTTGAATAAAACATAAGCGAAAACGCTGTAACTAGAGTTACAATTCCACTTAATACCGAGCGACTTAACGTATAGTCTAACAACTTCGTAGAGAGCCTTGTATTCTTGTATGCAAAGTTTGCGGCTGGCGAAGGTATAGCAAATTCAGAAAACCCAACTTATGCCGCTAGCGGTGGCTTTTTTAGACCACCAGTGACCCGTAGACTAATGCAACTAACGATGGCCCGTTTAATACAGATTGTATATTTTGAAAATAAAAATAATTCACTAATAAAATGTAAATAAATGGTATTTTTTTTTAATACATTTATTGCAGCTGCTACGTCCCCAAATCGCGTTTGGCCAGCGTGGTGGGCTAAAAACATTGCCCAGCAGTGGTACAGTAACGGGTTCAATTGTAATTAAATTGCAGATTGACATTAAAATCAATCGTCGTAAAATGTTGAGTTAATCATTTCCTATTTCGCAATCTTTTATCATATCTCTTGCAAGCGGTGACAACTTCAGCTGTATACTAAGTTGTCTAACTATAATAGCAAGGGACTTAACGTCATAACCACTGAAATTCAAACTCAAAGGCTTGCTTGAAACTTGGTGCATATAAAAGCCGATTCTCGTGCAGTTCTAAACTGAGTTGAAAAGTTACAATGCACTCATAGTTCGTTATTAAATTTTACTGTTTGAGTGATAAAGCTTTTTACCCTGTACTGTGCATTAGATACATTTGTTTGGTGATGAAAAGGGTGTTAAATCGAGAACGAAATAACCAGATGATAATAAACTTTAAAGCATAGTTTACACGGAGCCAAAACTGGCTGCCAATAAGACTGCGTTGCGGACACGTGTAGACGAGTCTCGCCAGTCACTGGCGAACCTTGTCTGGCCAGCCTTTGCCGCGTATTCATATTTTTTTCTAAACGTGTGCACACCCGAAGAAAAAATCCGTGAATGATTGGCCGCGTCTAAACAACAAGGGCCAGGCCAACGCTGGCTTGTCTGTAGACTGGCGCCAGCATTACTGGCTTCGTGTAAACTCTGCTTTATATAAAATTAAATAACGAACCTGGGTCAGATATGGCCAGCCGAAAAATATGCCCCCATACCATTATGTTGCAGACAATTCATATTGATACTAATCCATACTTGCACACTAATAGTGTTCTCGTCTGTTACAATTTCACGACAAATAAAGGATCTTGCATGAACCTATTTAAAGGTATTTATTACGTACACTTTGCTTCAAAAAAATCAACGCGATTTCTTTTCTGATAGAGACTAACTTGCTACGATTCCTATAAACTTCCCTTGCTTCATTGACGTCCATACATTATGTAATACAGGACCGCCGATAACGAGTTTCATTATAATCTAGTGTTTTTATACCTATTTTTCAAGTGTAATGTGGCTTTCCCGAGCAATTACGTAAACATGGGTCCATCCTCATGAAATGTCACGCTTAGTAGTATGGTTGTCCAAAATATTGACAGTACAGTGTACACAAAGCTTACATGACTGTCGGAGATCAGGGCACGTGATTAAACGCTCGCAGGCTAGATCAGTTTGTTCCGCGGTTAAATAACATGCGGCCAGTCGGATGATTCAGCTTTGTTGACTAATCGACACCCCGTGAGGTTGAGCACGATTTGTTGTTGTGAAGTTTGTAAAATGGTTGAAAGTTGGAAATGTATAAGTAGGTGTATATTTTGTGAACATTTCTGAGTATATTTAGCGGTTGTTTATCTATTCAATAGCGTTTTCTTTGTATAAATTTTAACGCTATTGAATATATAAACTGCCGCTAAATGTACCTCAGAAATCGGTGGTAAGTCACATAATCTAATGTTGATATTATTTACACTTTATAATTGCAATTTTTAACATCCATTTCTTTCGTTTTTACGTGCGGGATTTACAAAACTTCACTACACTACAAAAGTCATTGATTTATTACATCTTTTAAAACACTTTAGGAAACAAATTGTTAACTTATGCAATGGATATCATAGTTTTTAATTCGCCTTAGTGGAAACACTAAGCATGTAGCGGTTATAAGAAAAGTTTTAATACAACTATATGGTAGATAATAAGTTTGAAAAAGACCAGACTGTCTGTCTACATTAAAATTAGCAGAGGTCGTTGACCTCTTACAAATACACTTAAGTAAGAAAAAAACATCTAAAGTATATCAACATTATTTTTGTACTGCTTTGTTTAAGTACGGTACTTAAGATTTCACATCGCGAATTTCTTTTGTTTGCGAATAATAAAGTGCTTGAACTGAAATATTATTATAATAGTTAATGCGAGTGTTAAAATTTTATTTTTACTGTTGAGTAAAAGAATAATAAGAATGATATTGTCTTTGCTATAATCTGAGCTTTATACAAACTGCTTAGCTGTCCCCCGGGCCCGATTATGGTAAAATTATGAGTTCTCTTTTAAAATTCTCTTTGCTTTTGAGGCATTTTTAATGGCTACCGGTGCTTTATTTTGTCGTAGTGCTGTGTTATTTTATAGAAGTGTTATTTATAAGACTCATAATATATACGTAGTTAGTTTTTCTTTAGAGTAAACATATTATAACGTGAAAATACTATCACGTCTTAAATCTAGATATTACTTGATCTTTATTATGCGTAATCGTTACGGCGTATCTGCCGCAAAAATACCGTATTCGGGTCGCTACGTTTAAACAAAACTGTTTTTTTTCAAACCGTTTCCCTAATGTTTCCTTAAACACAAATTCAAAGTATAAATGGCTTCTAACCATGGCGATTGTTTACGGCCAGCTATCCGTATATTTTTCGTACCTTTTTCCGCTTATCTTTCAGATTTTTATCTTTATTAAGACGGGTAACAATAAGCGCTGACGAATTTAGCGCCCCAAATGTAACAAAGGCGAATTCAAAGATGCAACGAGAAATGGCGGGAATTACGTTTCGAGTTTCGAATTTCTTTTTCTTTTTCTGGCAGTTTTTCGTAGTGGCCTTTGCCCGTTTAGGCGTTTATTAATTTGGTGTAATAATAGTGAGGCTTAACAATAAGCTTGTATTCAAATAAATATAGTTCTATATTTCTTTATTAAATAGAGACTTTATAAAAAAAAAATTTACTGATTCCTACTTATTAATTGAAATTATTTTAAGCCCTGCATAAATCTTACACGAGTGTGCTATCTGACATTCTTCAATCCCTTTATGTCAACACGTCTCTACAAAAAAAATACCTATGAATTTACGAAACTGTTAAAGCTGCCATCTTGAAAAAAAAAATTTCTATCCAAAGTCTAAACAGCTGAAAGTATTCAATAAAATAGCGGCATTTAAAAAATGGATCGTAATATTCTAACCTGATTTATTGGAAAGAGTTATATCATGAGAATTTAGCAGTAGTGAATGGTTACTTTTTATGATACCCCCGGGTCGAACGACTCATGAAAGAAAAAGGAAAAATGGCTAATATCAATGCAGAAATTATTTTCCCGCCCGTATATTTTAGTCGGGGATTTATTAACCATAAATTTAAAGCCACGTCGTGTTATTTAAAAAGAGTTTTTTATTAGTATGTGGGCGTATGAATAAAGGTATTGTTTGGAATATAGAAAATTGTTTTGGCGCTTTTATTTTAGGTTTGTTGGTTTTATTAAAGGTGTGATTGGACTGGGACTAGGTACATTTACTCATTCGTGCAGTAGTTTCCATATGTATGCTGTCTACGAGATCTCGGTTTCGTTACTTAAGTCGTGCAACATGGCCGGCTTTTTCTATTTCTTTATGGAAATTATCATTAGCCCAAAGTTTGGCTTCGTAAAGCCCCTTTTGCCAAGTACCCGGTGGCAAAAGGAGCTTTTATATTAATATCCTGCATATGAAACACATATACATCCTAATCAAAATTGCAGAATGTAGGGATATGACATTTAGATTGTACCAATATTTTTCGTGTCTAGTCCTAAGACAAGTTAAACTATAATTTGTAATCAATTACTTGTGCGAATCGATCGTATTCTCGTTCGGTACATTTAATTAAGCAAACAATTAGATAATTGAGAGGTCAGCGTGTGATTCGTCCAGTCAATTGCCACTTACCGAGTGATTTAAAAGTGTCGCCCCGTTGTTTATTGTTACGAAACCTTACGCGTTCACACACTTCTGTATGTCATTTCATTTAAATAAGTATGTTTTAGTAGCAGCAAACAAAATTACTATAGAATAATAAAGACTTTAACTTCAAACTTGGCTCTATGTATTTTTAAGTAAGAAATCATATTATTCATGGTGTCATTAATAACGAGGCCTTTAAATATATTTTTGTTCTTTTCGGTACTTATTCATCTAATCTTAAGAGAAGGAAATTTGAAAGTGATTCTGTCTATCTACTGAATTTTTTTCTGTATCGATTTAGATAAAACTGATCAGGGCGATAAATATTTTTGTGATGTGGGTAGAGCTTTAGGAAAGAGCTGCTAATATCATTATGAAGAAAATTCTTCTTCTAATATAATTATTTAAATAAAATTCAAGTCACATAAAAAAATATATGTAAATAATCCTAAACCCATTCTATTAAAGGTGCCTTTATTTAACGGCACCTCATAAAGATGGCCGCCAGATAAATTGAAGGCACGTACCACGAGCCGTACGTGGGTACGAGCCAACAATAGCCCAATAAGCCGTAACATTATGATAGTTTTAGGTTTCCTTACACCTGCGCCCTTGTACGATGGTTTTTTATACATATCATGAATGTTTAAGACTGTAATTGAAAGGTTGTTATGACTTTCTGGACTATTATAGATGTTTGGATCTTCTTGGACTGTCTTTCCACTAGAACGAAGAAATCCGAGCCGTGTCAACAATACTAACATAATTATTATATAAAGAAACGAAGGAGCATAGTTTTAATACGATTTTATTAATAATATTACACCCTAGGTAAGGTTTTCTAAGCTTCATATAGGATTTGAGAAGGAAATCTTTTGGCCGAAAACGTTAGTCAAGCGCCGGACTTGCAAAAGTCAAGCTTAGTACAAACAACATGATAGTGACTAGAATGAATGATTTAATTCAGATTTCAAAGAGTAATAAGGGCGTATAAAACTTTTACCAATTGGAATTTAAGATTATCTTGATTAAATTGCGCGGGAAAAAGCCTGAATAAATAACAAGTCTTGAAGAAATTCCAAAGAAGTACCGAATTTACCTATACCAGCAGCAATCAGACAATCTAAGGGAGGGCAAATAAAACGTAATTCTTTGATTAAATCAGGGCACCTACGTCCAAATCGAATGAGTAACGAACGGTGTAATAAACTCCCCACCTGTACAAGTTTGCCATGTTAATTAATTTACCCCGGTTAACGGCAAATTTACCCCGAAAAATGTATTTACCCACGCGATTTTTATTTATACGAATATTTTTTAGCGAGAAGTCGGAATGGGGGCGCGTTTCGCCCAATATTATGGGGGGAATAACGTTTCTTTGTGAGATTTTATTAACGGTTTCACAGAATCTTTGGGTAAAAATTGTGTATTAAATTTTAAAAAGCTGTTAACAGAACAAATACTTGAGGAATAGAAAAAAATATTTGAAATATTTAAACGTGCAATTTCGAAAAAGGCGCAGCGTATATACCAAAACATAAACCCTTTACCATATTCAATTAACGTACCTATATAAAATGCTAAGGTTAAAACAACGGGAATTCAAAGAAGCCAGCTCGAAATTACGGCCTCTGCAAGCAGTGATGAAATGTCTAACAAACGACAATCAAATTGACGATAACATTAATTCCCAAGTAATAAAAGTAAGAAACTTCATAAGTTTTAAGAATTTCGTGCTACACATGTTTCTTAACATAGTTTCGCGTTCAATTTCCTGTCAATTTGACCCGTAATTGATTTCCGATTGACGTCAAATTAATCGTGTAATGCTTTGATTGTAGTTAGAATGGTTCTGAGGTTCTTGTGTCTTTGTACTTAGAGTAGTGTGATTGACAATATCCTTTGAAATGTGTGCTGTATGTATATGTATATGTCTTCTATGGTACCTAGATAGACACGTTCCACTCTCTATGGTTTTTAGTGTATGTTGTCGTTTTTTAAGAAATTGTGTCGTTTTAAAAGACAATTTTAGCACTGAAATTATTATAAAGCCGCAAGTTCGCCGCACTTCTACGAACAACTTTTTCAAAAAAATCGTTCGTACCTCTTAAACTCAATGTGAAATTTTTGCCTGAAATAAACCACAATAGCACGAACGTCGACGCATAATAAAAAAAAAACAGGTGTCTACGACAAACTTACTTTAAACCTAAAGAAATTGGTGCACGTTACATTGTTTTTATTCTGCCTTGCAGTAATATTATACGCGGCAGTAATATTACATTTAATATCATTACCAAATGCACTCATACTCAAAATTAAAGTACAAAATTACACAATTAGCACTAACACTATAGCCCAATATAACCAAGAATGTCTTCACTTACAGTGGCAATAGCAAAGTTCCTTTCCCGCATTAAATTTTTACTATCTCCTTAGAAAAGCCATTTATACGCTCTCCAGTCTCTCGACTACTCTCGACATTATCTTAATAAACTAACAGTTTAAACTGGTATTGTCTTAATCGTGACTCTGAAATGTAAAGTTAGCTCGACAGTAAACGACTAGAATTGCAGACTGCATTTTGCTATTAAAATCTATTATTTTTGACGAGCTAAACAATTGTCTTGTTTATGGGACAGAAATCTTTTGCTTTTATCATCATTATTGAGTGTTTAATTTATTTTAACAGTGAAGTGTCTTTTGACCAAATTTTCACATTTTATAGTTCAATACCAGTTTGAAGTCTTTTCTTCGTCAATAATATTATCTCTCACGTCTCATGTTTCTAGAATTAATCTTTAAAAAATATAACATAACTCATAACGAATTCATTCCTTCACATTTTCTGTAATATTTCAAATATAAATTCGTAAGCACTTTATTCTTCTTTTTATTTTAATTTAATATGATTAAGCGGCTTTAGGCCTATTCCTTAATTTTTATTTTAAAAACACCCTTAAGCAGCTTCCACAAGTATTACTTTGAAAAACTTTACATTTATTTATTTTTTAAACTCGTTGAAAGTAATAGTTAGATGTCAAATAAAGATATTAGTCACGAGGGACGGAGAGCCATCAGTCTTTCCTAATCTATCCCTTGGGGTCCCGGGGCCCCATGATATCAAAAACCTTAAAATCTCGCCAACAGGAAAATCACCGCTTTTTTATTAAAGTAAGTAGTCTGGTACTGGTCACTGTTTAGGGTTTTTCAGCAGATTTTTAAAACTTTATCGCTATCTTAGTAGGTTACTTATTTGCTGATTAACTTTGCATGAAATTCTACATCTAGATAAATATTATCCCGTAGAATGTGGGGATACAAAAATTTTCTATTATTAAAATAAATTTCTAATTATAGTAGTTCTTGATTGTTTATTCAAACAAAATGAAAATTCTTATACTAATTTTATTCTCATTATATAAGTAAGTAGATTCTATTCATAGCTGCAAAGAGGGCAGAGAGAGAGAGAGAGAGAGAGATTTCAAAATAAAAAGCACTCTTATATTGAGATACTATAAAAAGGAATTCGAACCTAAGTCAATAAATTATATTATAAAGCTTGGTTGCACTCCTCGTTGAACGTAACAAAAATAAATATGAAAGAGTCTCCGTAACGATAAATAAACATTTAAGATATTTGTTTGAAGTTCAATACTAATTTGTTTACGAAAACAAATAAAAAAAGCAATCTAATTGGTTTACAAACAACAAATCATTTGAAGGAATAAAGAAATCGTTTGGTGAAACATTTTCGCTTTTAATTTCCTTATAAAAATGCGGACCACAATTTATTTTTGGACTGGGCCACGGTTATCTTGTAAGAGGGGCTCCTACAACTGGGGCCCCATGCAAACAAGCATCATTTAGTGGTATGCTGATGATTTATTGGTTGATAGCCGTTTAAATTGAGACCATTCATCTTAATAATTTTACTACGCTTCTCTGTTCACACTTGTAATTCTTCTACATTTTCAAATAACTGAATTACTTATTGTAGTAGCTGTAAGTTGTCCTAAAATAACAAAATAAAAAAATAGATGGATAGATTTAAGTGTAATCATTTGATCAAAGCACGTTCAACCCTTGCTAAGTTGCTAGTAATTTACGTCACTGATTAGACACCCTCCTGCCTAACTATTGGTAAAGTATGTAGTGACCACCTTCGTATGACGATACGGTCTAATTACTGCATAGTTGTTAACGGAAAACTGCAGATGGTCAAAATATGGCGCTTGATCTATGTAAATATTATTATTCTGTCATCAGTAAAGGTTAGTCCTACTATACTTGACTTAAAAGATACATTTTTACTTGTATTTAATTGATGATAGTAGTGTGAACAACTCCATGATAAAGTCATTGAAGGTCGATTTTATCGTCCTCGTATACTATTAATTAAGGAAAAATTCATTAGAATAAATAAATGCCTGTCTCTCTGTTACTTAGGCTTATCACCGGCGAATTAGTGAATAGTTAAAAATCCGAGATCAATTTAGATTACTTTTTTTATATTCTACTAGTATAATACTACTAGTGCTATACTTCTATATACTACTAGTAGCTAACGAGATAAATACCTACATACAAATTCGTACATACTTTCCTCCCTATGTTACTTCGCCATCACAGTTTATTCGTTTATTTCCATAATACCATAATAGAGAGCCATAAAATTAATGGAATGAATACTGCTTTAGTTTACGCCTTCATAACTTAGAACAACGTATTATGATAGCTAGTTTATACAAAACTAGATTAACTTAACGTAATTGAGTTATATTTTCTAGTGCTTTTATATCTAGTGCCTAATAGCTGAGGCTATAAACTGACTATATTTTATTATTTGATATATACTTATCCAAGTAATCGTCGTATATTTTCTAATACCAGAATAAAGCAATCTCAAATTTGCGATAGTATCGATCCCGTATTGATCAAAAAACCAATATTTCGATATGTATCCGACCGTTTATTTCTCATTGATCTATCTAACTTCAACGAAAAATGCTCTCAAACCACTAAGAAATTCCTAATTAGTAAAACATAAATGCAAAAGAAGCAAAAGAAGTTTGAGGGCTCGTAGCAAGTGGCGTATTTTTATGTAGGTATATAGGTGTGTATATTGCATAAATGCATGTATCCAATACACTAACTATATTCCATAACACAAAATAAATTAATAAAAAACTTTTCTCTGTATGACTTCGCAGATATATGTGCGCAATGTGAACGCATAAAGTTGTCCACATTTCAGACGGTTTTACTCGTAAATATGGATTGTTTTCAAGTTATTCGCTAAAATATCTTTTCGGTTCCACAGAAGCTGAAATATGAACGCTACTCAGACGACTGCAATATTTATTTGCGCACTTTTCATGAATATTTGCGTTTATTTCATAAAAGTGTGCACGTGTTCTTTCACATACAGTCTTTGTAGCAAATTTAGCGGGTAAAATAATCAGGAAAACTTCCTAGAAAAGCCTTAAAACTAAACTTAAAGCACTATAAAGGGGAAGTTTTCTTTACTTTAACAATTTCCTTTCACAAAATTCCGCTTAGTCCGCAACTAAAATGCAAAGATAATTAAACTATTTTTCTCTGGCGGAGCGCTTTTAACCGATCGTATGTAGAACGCTGCATGCCTCTTTGCATTTCAAAGTGTGCAAATTCCACTGCGGAGAGCGTTTATCCCAGAAACGTAGAAAAAGGTCAATCAAGGTGCAGGATTTTGTCTAATCCTAGCTTGTCTGCAGCGAAAATTTATAGAGGATTAGCCCACACCAACGTACCATTTAGTTATTTAACAAGGACGCAACTTTAATTACTTAAAGAATGATCCTGCTTTAGGAAAATACAAAGCATTTTTTTGCAATATATTATAAAGAATGACATTTCTATTTTCAACAATGACTGGCATTTCCTTACCCGCGACAGTCGCATTAATCTTTCGCGAATCTAAAGCGTTAATTCAAATGTTCTCATCACATGACGAGTACATTTATCAAAGGCGGTAATTATCAGGAATTCACGCCGCAGTGTATTGTGATGCCGGCGAGGGATTAGATTGATCCCTGTTGATTCCTGTTTTGATTTATTTCGGCCTGCCCGGGGTAGTCGACACCTGCTGTCGAAACTCCACAATCCGATCATTTCACGGTTCAATTTCACACTGGGTAATTTTGGTGAACTAGATTCCGTGCCCCTGTTATGTAAAGCATGTATTCGATGACAGGGTATTCAATACCTTTGATAGACAGACAATGGGGAAACAAGATCATTATGATTTAATAAGTAGGTATTTTAGATGAAGCGTGTATAATAGAACTAACATGACTACATAACTAGCTGAAAAAGGCAGCTCCGCTTCCTTGCAAATGTAAATTTTCTTTTTTAGGGACTACTCGGGGTATTTAAAAAATATAATTTGATCCCAGATCTTGAAATCTTCATGCTTAATTAGATACAAATCGGTCTTTTTAGCTGAGATTTATATAAGTTATCGCATTTCTAGTATTAGTATAGATGTTACTTAAACTAGTAAAACAACAATGAAACTACAGACCACATTGAAAGATCCGTGTCTCAACAACAGAAGTAAACTTTCAAACACCCAAACACTTAGCGAAAGTACTCAAAGTCGAACTACAAAACATCTCACATACATCGAGACGGGGCACTTTCACGAAGCGATCGCGACAAACGTCCAAATGCTCTAAATGGTTCCAAATAAGTGTACTATAGTAATAGAAAGGCCGTGTAATCACAAGACAAGGGTATCCTTCGGGCACCGTTGTTGACGTACAATTTATATTACAGCCTACCCCACCTGAATAAAGTGCGAAATTTATTTCGTTCGACGTCGGACACCGTAATCGAATGGACGAGCCTCTAAATTATATTGGGACCGTTTTAACTACCTGTTTTCGATAGAATATGTTGGGTTTGAGACAAGGTGCTGACCACGATTCCGGCCTAGTAAGAACTGAATTTATATTATGTGAGACCAATCTACCAACCGTTAAATAGTTGTTACTGGTTAAAACTTAGCTGTATAATTTTCTGAAACAATAACTTTCAGGGTCCAGTATTTACTTGCCTTTTGAAACATGTAAAGAAAACTAAGTAGTGTCGCGAAACATTATCTGTTTTAAAGCCCATTGCAGTAACTATTTTCGTTGATGAAAGCGTTAGAATACAGATAAGCCACATATCAAATTGCATTTTAGACTACCAATTGAAATTGTAGCGAAGCAGTTTAATCATATTCACTGCAATAATAAACATGCTAAATTAGCTGAATGAAATTTTATCTAATGTTTACTTTGAATTCAAAATAAGCATAAACTAAAACATGTTTGATTACGCGGTATTTGTAAATGAAAATTAGTTTGTAATACATAAACATAGTACTGCAATATATCTTGTGTTAAGCTCGGCATTTACGTCAAACCGCCGTGTTAATTATACAACGGAAATGTCAGTGGAGTAGCAAGTCATTAGCTCAATCGATCAACGGAGGTTTGTCGAGTCAATCTGATTCCATGTCCCTTAGGCTCGGAGTTCGTGACGCATGACGGAATGGATGCGACCGGACACCGTCTAGGTAATTTCCCTTGACAATGGCTTGAGGTTGTCCGGTGTAAATTATAGGCGGGTCAGGTACCACGTTGGGCGCCAATACGCTTACGTAACTATCATTTTCGATATTGGGTCAACATGTTACGTTATACTATCTGTGTAATAGAAACCGCTCCAATATTCGATATATTTTACAAAGGTTGGTAAGAGTCCCACGGTAGGGCGCCAATATCGTAAACAGCAAATATAATGCCATCAAAAACATTCTGTAAAAACCTCAAGTCTCGCCGTAAAAAGTTGTGAGATCTATATAATACCAAGTCGATTAATCTATTTAGTCTCTACTTAAAGGACCTTCTGTCTTAAGTTATTACGTATGTTATTATCATGCCAATTTAAAAAAATACCTTTAAAACAAATAGACCGACCTGGCCATCGCATGATTTGATTATTAGTATGTATCACACTACACAGCACGACAAGAAGTTAATGCTCCTGAAATGTTAATGGCGAATTTGTGTTTTCTTGCGATGACCAAGTCGATCTATTTGTTTTAAAGGTATTTTTTTTTAAATTGGCATGATAATAACATACGTAATAACTTAAGACAGAAGGTCCTTTAAGTAGAGACTAAATAGATTAATCGACTTGGTATTATATAGATCTCACAACTTTTTACGGCGAGACTTGAGGTTTTTACAGAATGTTTTTGATGGCATCTCACTTCTTTTTGTAGAGCGAGCATAAGTCCAATTCGTATGGAAAGACGTTTTTTTTTTCATAATTCAACATATTTTCCTATGGGAATGTTGTTCAGTTTCATGGTCTAAATACCCTTACCCACCCTATACCCCCTCCCGTTATGCTTCATATAGTAGGTACCTATTTAAACCTATTTATTTTATTTTCTACAGTAATAATAATTCATTAACTGCAAATGTAACCTTGTAATCTTATACATTTATATAGGATTACAAAGTTATTGTTGCAGTTGGTGTATTTAGAAAACTGGACCGAAATTAGAAAATATTACATTTTTCCCATAATTAAGACACTAAACCCTATTTGTATTCAAAATTTTAAGCTTCTAAGTCTGCTAGAAGTACCTTAGACTTTTGATGATCGGTGAGTCAGTGAGTCAGTGAGTCAGTGAATCAGTGAGTGACAAAATTCAAAATTCTAACAAGTTGTCATTCGTAAACTACTGGTTCAAATTGACTGAAATTTTAAATATACCGTGTTTATACAATGACTGATTAGTTGCTGAAAATCCAGGCTTCTTGTTTTATCCACAACGAAATTATAGGGGTGTCAAAAATAGCCCGAATTGCTTCGAGAAAAGGATGTTACGGCCGTGCCGCTTTTTTTTTGCTCGACTTGCGGGGGCACTTCCGTGCCCCCAGATAAATCGCGCTCAATCACCGACCTTGTTCAAACATCGGCGAAATGAAACAATTGTTTGCCGTTTCTCGCTTATGACACACGCCACGTGCTCATATGTCAACCATTACAGGGGGGAGGCGTCACGACGTCTTTATTACACGAACACAAACAATCAAGCATCGACACCTACGCGTAAAACCTTTACAAACATATAAAAATAAATGACGCTCGTTCTCTCAGAACGCAGTTTTCCTCGTATTTTCTTAACTTAAAGATTCCCAACATAAGACGCTAATGAAAATGGACCGTGTAGGAGAGACCATGAATATTTAAAAAGGTTAAGTAGGTTTTTACGAAGGTTTTTTATGATAATAAGGTAGGCAGGGTTGATGACGTGTGATAGATTGGTGGCTTTGAATCTGGCGAAGTGTTGATAGATAATTTCATTCGGGAATTGCGAATTTATTGCTTGAAAACAGGGATGTAAATGTTGAAAAGTTTTTAGGGGAGGTGTTAAAAAGTTTTGCGTGTTAACTGATTAGGCAAACGAGGGGTACTCGCGAGATAAAAGCCTACTTATTTAGCTTCTTTACTTAGCTTTAGGCTATGTATTTAGGTATATTTTATGAGGGTAAAAGGTTGTTAGTATCTTAACATATTGAGGCCGTATTCAATGTAATACTAAATAGTACCCGCAGTAATCTGAAAGATCTTACTAAAATCGGATTATCGAATTTGACTGACTCTACTTAAAATAAATGAAATCCACATTCATTCGATTCAATTGTCAGTGAAATTAAATCTTGAGGCAAGACAATAAAAAATAAAGTTAATTCAATTTTTAAAGTACATAGATTGTAAAGGGAGCAAAGTAACTATAGAAAGGGACTAACAGTGATCAAATTAAACTTAGCAAACAAGTGAGTAGGGGCTTACACGTGTAACACTATACAATATTAGTATAACGTATTGTTTACGTGAACTTGTAACAAACAAACAAAACTTTCTTTATCATATTAGTATAACAAATTGCTAACATGTTCGGGAATAGGATTCCTGCAAGGGGAACTTTTATTGCTTAGGTTTTACGTTTTCGCGCAAAAAAGGTTTTATCCTATTGGTAGAAGGCCCGCCATCTTCTTTTTCTTGTTTATCCTGTTATGTAGTAGTCGTATTTTTCTTCTGAAGTATTGATGATGGAAAAAAGTTATATTATCCTTTTATCGATGTCGGTGAAAGGATATGCAAAGTGGGTATTTTTATGGCTTTACTTTGTAAGCTAGTTTTAGTAGAAGACATGTAAAATATTGTTAGAAATAAGTTTATGTTTTTCTAGCTAATATGTTGTAGTTATAACTGGAAATTGTATTTGCGAAAAATATTAAAACACTTCAAGTTTACGAGAATTGAACCGCATTTTATTACTTCTGAAAACAGTCTTTATCTCGATGCTCAAGTGTAAACACGCTACTGAGAAATGATTTAATTAAAATGAAAAACTATTTCCAGAAGTAAGAAAAACAAGCTCTTACTAGAAAAATCTTTGTACTTTTTCATATTATGTTCACCTTTGTAAAAGAGCTTACAAAAACAACACAAAAACTTTAAACCACAAAGGGATATAAAACTTAACTATACATGAGCCATAAAAATGGTTGCTCAAACTTCTCCATCGCGCTATTAATCAGGAAGGCTAAGTAAAACTTCGAGAATGACTATGTAAATATTAAATAAATTGTACTTTCCCAAGTTCTGGAACTAGTTAAATAAATGTAGGCATTCATATTACTTGTATTTAAGGCGCTTATAGCTTTTGAGCTCACTGGTTGTACGGTCTGCAGGTTAAGCAACACTTGGTGCGGTGATTCTGTAGATGGGTGGCCGCTGGTATTTGATCTGAGCGTTTTACTACGTGCTTTGAATGCCACGTATTAAGTCAGACCCGGTAGCGCTCTACCTCTATCGACTAGCATAACCGACTAGTTATCAAAAAAATTGTATGAAAATCTGATCAGCGCCTCTAGAGGAAACCGTAGGAACTATTAATGCAGTACATTTGAAATGTCAAACTGTTGATACTCGATAGTATAGAATCGTGCTACAGGTATAGTCGATTAAGTCACTAGGCCACCTAAACTACATAGTTGGGCACTAGGTTTACAACTATAAGATAAAAAAAAAAACTTAAATAAATGTAAGTCAGAATTAGCTTTCAGGTTAGAACCCCTGAAATGAGGTTCGCAAATGGAAATCAAATAATCGGATCTTGGTTTCCGACGGGTTAGTTTCAGCCGAGGGTTTTAATTCGTTACGTCAACTAGGATTAATAAGATCACGTCTCTAAAAGGGTAGGCAGAGATGTAATCATTCTAGGATTTTCGATGTTTGCTTTTCTAAATAAATAAGTAAAATAGTATTGGAATCGTAGTTGGCGTCAGTTTTGTAAATTGGAAAACGTCTTTTTCGGTTTTTATGATTATCTGATTAATTTTCTTATGCTTATAACATTACGCCCGTGACAGCACATGTGACCACAGAGGCAGTCATCATCATGATCAAGGGTCTATCACGTATCTCAGTTGCCACTATGCTGCTATATCTCACGAAAGTTACTATACTGTACATTGTTTTCTCTCTTAGATTATAATGATTCACACGTTACGTCAAAGCAGCAATGTACTGAATAGTGACCATCAATTTGACGTACACTAGTAGTTAACTGGTTTGTGTCAGAATTCCTTAGTCTTTTTAGTCTGGGTTCGCATTCTACCTTACAAAGAACAGTTTCTTCAATCACTAGTCTTAAAAACAATAAAAATAAGAAAAACATTGTGTTTCCACTGCGGTATTTAGGATAGCTGTTTTAATTGACTTTTTACCCTAAACTGGGGAGGAAAAAGTAAAATAATTGGTAGAGGGGCTTTTTTATTTGGCAACATTCTTTCGAACTCGTTGTTTTATCTTTTAATTTGTAACATTCTTGAAGACAATCGGTTTCCCTTAGTTTTTAGATAAAGGAGAGTGTACATTGCTACTTTTGTTCGTGATACTTTTTGGCAAGTGCTACGAACTGTTCGTGGTAAGTGAAACTTTTACTATTTCTTTATGCTTTGCGTAGTTGCAGTTTGACAATAGCAGGCCGAAGTTTGGTAACATGCCCATGATAATACTATTAGATGGAACCATACCATTTTCACCTTCAGATAGACATACGTGATGTTGTAAAAAAGATAAGTGAAATAATACTTTCTAGAAATCTTCTAGAAATTGCTACGAAACGCAATTTAGAATCAGTAGTTTTTTTTAAGCATACGTTTGCCGTTATTAGGTGTAGATACAGGCTTACGCTCAAAGTTCTGTTACAAATTGATACTCTAATATGTATTCACCGTAATTTAAATCTTCTTTGAATGAAGTTATCGCCAGTAAAAAGTTTAATTGGCCGGTGAGGCCGAGCGCAAGGGTCGGGGGAGCCAGTGAAAAAAATATCTTCAAACTTTAAATGAGCCTTGTCTCCTTCAAGGAGTGAATTTGTAGTGATACTTACAAATTAAACTGTAGGAATCAGTTGGTAAAGATGTGAAAGAAATTCGTTTCTGAAAAGTAAAGAAATGGGGAAGAAAAATTCGGAGATTTTGTCTTTGCTGGTTGTTGATTTTATGATCAAAGAACGCAGAAGATTGTATTATATATGGAAAATAATAAGGAAAAGAAACGTTTATAATTATCGAATACAGATGTGTTTGTTTTCTTTACGGAGAAACATGAAGTGTGTTACATACTTCAGTATTTGCAGTTATTAGCAATAGAAATAATAATAATAGAATAGCAATATTTAATAATTAATTAGCTATAGAAAGTAGTGCCACAATTTGAATATGAAATAAAAAGAAAATGCATTGCATTATAATTATAAGATACGTAGGATTTCTGTATGTTTTAGGAACGGACTTCCGTTCTTAAAAAAGGTAGTAATATTTTTTTTTCCGTTTTTTTTTCTGTATGCCATATACAAAACTACTAATTGTAATATAATATTATTATAAATAATTAATTAAAGCTGCGAATGCTTCAACACAACCCTTCGAAAAAAAGCCTAAAGTTTTTCAGTACCTAGTCTTATTTTCGTCTAGCAGTTTCGACATAGACATAGAGCCTCATCAGTTCAAAGCTCTAGCAATAAAAGTGCTTCAGCTCCGTCCTGAAACATGCAGTTTGTGGTAGAATTACCACAGAAATGTGCTATTTAAGCACACTAGAGGTAAAATAAACGGCCTTTGTAAGACATCTGAATACTATGTACAAAACCACTTATTAAAATTATAAATAATGTATCATCATAAATAATTAAACATCGCTGCGAATGTTTCACCACAACCCTTCGAAAAAAAGCCTAAAGTTTTTCAGAAGCCTTATTTTCGTCTAGCAGTTTCGACATAGACATACAGCCTCATCAGTTCAAAGCTGTAGCAATAAAAGTGCTTCAGCTCCGTCCTGAAACATGCAGTTTGTGGTAGAATTACCACAGAAATGTGCTTTAAGCACACTAGACGTAAAATAAACGGCCTTTGTAAGTTGTAAGAGCTATTTAAATACAGCTGGTGCGAGGAGCTGGATAGGTTTCGGTAGGAGCGTTTTAAAGTTGCTTGCCGGGTTGGTAATGTCTAAGGTGACTGTACACTTTGAGCGGAATCGAGTCGATTTTAGGTTTCAGCAGCGCGATTCTTTACAGTCGGTCCTATCGAGTATCGAGAGGTTGACAATTAAAGTGCAGCAAAAATGGTTCTCTGCAGCGCCCGCTAGAGGCGCTGATCACATTTTTACACAATATTCCTTAACAACTAGCTGGTTTTCGATCGATAGTGGTAGAGAATCATGCTACTGTTCTACTATTCGGTGAGGAAAATGTGCACTGTTTTAGGTACCCCGGAGTAGATGTGAGCTTTGTTTTCAAGAGTGCTGGTAAAGGTCGACAGGTGTTTGAAGCAAGTAAGTTAGAGTACTTAGTTGATGTACGCTCCGCTTCTGTTTTAATGAGTAAATAAATGAAATATTTTTCTTATCAAGTAAATAATGTCCTTAAAGCCTGCATCAGAAACTTAATGCCAACGATGTTGTACTTATACATACTATGACTGAATGGTTCTGTGTAATAGAAGACATGAGAGCTTTAAAAATAATATTTTTGTAGATAACTCACTGTATGGTAATGGATTTCAATAGTCCGTGTATTAAATTATCTGTGAGATAAAATACATTTTTAGAATGGATGACACATGCACATCCGCCAGATTACGCACCGGTATATTAGATCATTTTTATGAATTGTTTATTACGCTCCAGTTTTTATAAAACCTAGTACAGACAATACTTCCTCAACAACTACTTTTTGTTAATTGACGAATAAGAAAAACTTTAAAGCTATCGATCACTTTGACAATAACATAAGGGTCCAAGTCTTTACTAATACTTATTTTATAATAGAATACTATTAACATCGACCGACATGTCTTTTAATGAGATAATGAAATCTATCTATCTGGCTTTTTAACTTCTACATACATGCCTATTTGAGGTAAAAATATCTTAAAAATCCAAATTTTCAGTTAAATAATAAAATGCAAAGAAATTTTTAGAGTTACATTATGATCGTATGATACATATTTTTCAGACCTCATTCACGGGGCAATAGGCTTCCTGCCCATAATACATCAATATATCTTACGAGGTGTCTAAACATCTCTGCTATATTGTCTAGACATAAGTACATTCTGCCAATACAGATCGTTTAGTTAAACCGCAACAGCACACAACCCAATTAAGCCGCTAAGGGCTCTTTCAATTTAGCCGTATCGTGTCGGACCGCAGCAGTGCCGAAACGGTGCGTTTGTCGTACGGTGCACGGACGGTCATTTATTTTCATACAAATCGCACGGTGCGGCAACTGTGCGGTGTCGGTACCGAGAACGCACGACGACAGGACGGCAACGTCGCAAGCTCCACGTGTTCATTTCGCTGTTGAATAGTGCGGTGACTAAACGTGACAGCTAATTTCATTGAATTTTCATGTTTATTATTTGCTTAAAATGGATGATATAGACGTGGAAGAATTTATAAATGAAATTGAATTATTGAGTAATTCGTAGAAACATTCTCTTGACATTCTTAAGTAATTAAAAAATTTGCTTGGGTCTTGTTTTAACCTAGGATAAAGAATATGGAAATCACCAAAATTACATGTTAATGAAAACATCGGTAGTGTTCTTTTACGGGCGCGGCGTTTTTGTTTCTGTTTGATATTTTTTAACAAGAGCACTAACAGTAATGTTTCTTCGTCAGAGTCCATGGCTACACTGCTGTCACATGAATTTAAAACAACACTAACATACAAACGCACGGCAGTCAGATACGCTTTCAATTTAGGCGTTTGGTGTCGGACGGCTAACGTACCGCAGCGTTACGGCAGCGGGCTATAACCAGCGGCACGGTTAACGTGCGGCAGCCGTACGACACGAAACGTCTAAATTGAAAGAGCCCTAAACGTCTGTAACGGTCGCATGTCTGTACCAATCCTAACTGTTCCATGTTGGCAAAACGCCAGTGTTGCCAGATTATCATAAAACTCAATCGATAAACGTGACGAATCTCTCGGTCAAGGTTTTACGATGTTGCCATAAAAATAATTAGGACGCTATTTGAGTTACTAAAGATAGAAAGATCGTGAAAAAGTAAGGTATTTTTTTACAGAGTTAAATATTTTCATTGTTGCCTTTTATACCTAAGAATAAGAATAGGCGCAGTGGTTTAGGTCACCACGCCGCAACCATTGCGTCGGGAGGTCGTGGGTTCGATTCCCACACGGGACAATTATTTGTGCGATCCACAAATAATTGTTTCGGGTCTGGTTGTGCTTTGTGTCCGTTGCTTGTATGTTTGTAAAAGTCCCCGCGACACAAGAGCAATTCTTAGTGCGGGAGTTGTCTCTTTTAAACAAAAAAAAAAAGTAAGTCATTCCCACGATTTAGGTACCGAAGGAGTTTAAAAATGAGTTTGTTTTGGCATATAGAAATCTGTTTTTACCTGTTATGCAATCTGATGGATGCTGGAAACACGTATAGAGATAAAGATTGGCTTACCTAAAAACAAAGAGAAAATTTATTACAACAATATTCAGATGATGACAGAGTGATGAAATGACATGCTTTCGGTGTGAGCATTTTAGACCGTATACAGATACATTTGTGAAATAAAAATGTTACAAATCTAAGATCCATTAGAATAAGTCTAGATCATAGGTAAATAGGGGTAATTAACAATTCAAAATTTCAAACGCCTGCTTAGTCACTGTAATTACTACACTGCGATTTCATTTTTGGGCCAAATTGTCGCGGCTTTATAACATCTGGTTACCGTCAAACGCACATTTATACCTATCTCTGATTGCATGACCGTATTCATCCTAATTCATTGACAAAAAAACTTGATAACAATCATAACTAAAAATACTGATAAGGAAAGTTATCTTATCAAATAGAACTGAATGAATGATATTATTTTAACCTGAGAACAGTTTCGACAGATAACGGACCAAATAGACAGACAACATAATGTTACCCATTTTATAAATATAGCGTTACTAGCGGACCCGACAGACGTTGTCCTGTCTACACGTCAAAAAAACATTGTCCAGCGGACAAAATTGTGAATCTAAACCATTCTCAGATCCCCTTGAACAAAAAATTTCATCAAAATCGGTCCAGTCGTTTAAGAGAAGTTCAGTGACATATACACTTACAGAAGAATTATATATATAAAGATTACTTATCGCATTAATTTGGCTTTACTTTTGCTGATTAGATAGTAAGAATCGATAGGAATATCACAAATACTGATTTCCACAGAAATCGGTATAAGATATTTATGAACTAATGTATTTAATTTCGAAGCTTACATAATAGCCTTTATCAGGTCATGGTAAGATAATAAATAGTGTTTTTCTAATTATTTTATGTTATCTTTAAACTGATTAGGACCGCGAAAAGATAATTTACGAGACGTTGTGACGACTCCAAGTTTCTTCTAAGTTATTTAAAGATATGAACACCACTATAAAGCTCCCAACACCCAGCTAGAAAGAACAGTGACACCTATAACTGAGAACTTAGGAGTCATTAGGAGGAAAACACCTTTCCCTCCTCTAATTTGACTTCCCCCAAAATCATGTCGTACCACGGTCCAAAACGCGTGTATCTACTAGTCAAAAATTAACATAATCTTACAGAATTGAAAAGCAGGGATCAGAGCTTATTGCAGGCGTGGGAGGATTCTCAATTTAGACAGGATATTTAATAATTTGTGTTTCGTTAGAGTGACGCCACATTTGTTTGTTGCGTCGTCGCTGCGTTAACGCTACGTCGTTTCTTATATGTTTTAAATGAAACGTCACATGCGTTGCTACCTTGCATTACCTGCATATAACAACAGATTGATGGACGAGAGGCTGTGAGGTTGATTTCAGTTACGGAGTGACTAAGATAGCATATATAGACAGTAGAAATTGTTCCTCTGCTAGAGAATCAATGCATCATGCTCTAGCGCTACGACATCCTGCGAAGTCGCAACGCATACGAAGCTACAAAACTGCGCGACACTCGCGAAACTCGTGTCGACATTCTACTCAGACGCTTTAACAAATATATGAGATTCGTAGACACATGACGTAGGTAACGTTGTTTCGTAGCAGCAAACATTGTGTTGATCCGTCGCGACGACGCACCGCACTGATGTGGCCTCACCTTAAAGGCTCAGGGTAAAAGAATTCGTGCTCCAACTTCGCAGCGCTCTTACAAGTTTAATGAAGGAGATTTTAATCTTCCAGTAAATTTGGAAATTCGAAACTTTTTGCAGACAATGTAACGGTTTTTATCGGATTTCGATTTTAGCGGATGATTCAGTTCATTTTTAATTTCCGAGACTTTATGTTAGCTGAAAGGTTTTATTAATTTATGGGTTAATCGTGCATTTATAATACTTTTTACATTACTGAGTGTAAAAAGTTCAACCAATGTTGAACCTACTTATTCTGTGTACAAAAAAAAACCTCACTGGTTTTAATTCAGATTACTTTCGATGTAACATCTATGTTATAATAATATATTAATTATAACTCTATAATGTATATATAACTTTTATACCGCATTTCTTCACTAGTCAAGATATTTATAAGCACCGTTTTTATATTCAATTCCAAACACCTTTTCCCACCAGCCGTAAGTAAATAAATCTACTTCGACACTTGAAACACTTACAACTTAGAAACTAACTATACAACCAGTTCAGCACCTGTTGAATCCCAACAACACACTAACTAACTACAAAGTTCAAGTTTTATATTCCATGCAAAAGTTTATATACACTTTCACTATAAAATATTATAGCTAGATTATTCACGCAGTTCCGCCTACTTAGTTTTATAAACTACAGGAATACTAACTAATGTTTACGGCTTCACCCACTGCTCTTTATTTGGTATTGACTTTCTTCTAGACGATTTATCACTATGTCAAATATCCATTATCCATCTATTATAACTTAAAAGAAGAACAAACAAACACAAGTTCTCTCTTTATAAAGTAAGGATTGAGATAAAAAATGATTTAAGGAAGTTTCCCATTATTTACTAATTCGGTCCATTAGCTAGAGAAAAACCCAAACGTAGTGTGTTATCAGTGAAATAATTAAAATTAAGCAGGAAATACCCCACGCGTGAGCAAAGATAACTTTAAAATAAACGTTTTTTATCTGTTTGTCTGCGACACTGAGCGAATTGTTTTCACATTTACTTCACACTATAAAGTGTATATAGTCCGGTAACTATGTAGAAAGCCTTGACATGCACAATTCATGTAGATTATAAATAATAATGATGTGTTTTTCCTACCTAAAGTTCCTGTACCAAACAGGCCACGGTCACGGTAAGTCTACGGCTCTCTGATGTTCGTAACTGTGGATTTTTGATACCTCTATCAACCGCGAACCTAGCATACAAGACTCTCTACTAAGTTGACTGAAGAGTAGACTGTTTTCACTTTTGTAACAAGATAAAACTATTACATTATACATATATTATATGAATTTACAGCAATAGGTGAATGGAATGATCGAACTCAAAAGAGAAGCAGTGACAACATGAGATAATAAAATGCTTATGTTATTTTCATATATTATACTAGTGAATATATAACGCTTAAAAAGAGACCACAATTCGTTACCTTTTGCACTCCAAATAATAAACTTTATTATTCCAAAAACTAACACAAATATACACACAATTATATAAAAAAAAAACAAGTACAATCCTTCATAAAACCACTTATTAATGTCCACAAAACAGTACACTAACATATAAAATGAATCACATTAAATAATCACGTTAGTTCAGACACACTGACGTGTTACTTTCGTCACTGACTGTTACACGTAATGTATCGAGCGGCTAATTCGACAGTTATCAGCAGGAAGAGCGATTGTATTATCATATTGTAGTTTTTGTATTAGAGTGGGGGTGTAGATCAAAAAACTTCCTATAATGACGTGGATAAAACAATGTTAGTATGAATGGAAACCATTGATGAGTAGTACTGGTAATAACTACATTTATAGAGATGTTTCGTAGGTGTTATTACAGTTTATATATTTTTGTCATAATTAGTTATTTATACATAATAGTACGGCTAAAATAAAAATATTTAATAATTTACAAGTTATTCAATGTTGATTATTATTGAACTGCATATATAAATTTCTACGTAATTGCTACTTATTTACGTTAAACGTCACTAAACGGTAGAGTTAAAATTGGCGGAAAGATGTTGTCTTCTAAAAAAGAAATAAGAAATACAATTTAAACGACTATAGAAAAAATAAAAAGCACATTAAGCCTACGGTGTATGCCTCCCATCTCTATTTGTTTTGTTGTCATACTCATCAACGCATAAGAGTCACACTTGCCATAAAATAAATTCGAAACTTTGCTTATGACTTGGAATTCATTTGAAATTGTTTTACTAGTTCAGTAGTACAATACAAATATTATCGCGTTGACACTATCAGTGGTAATTTAAAAATAAGTAACACAATTTAGTGATAAACGATAAGCGTTAAATCACATACGGTTAGAAGTGATAGCGGATAAGAAGCGATAACATCGGGACTTCTGATAACATACCGAGTAAAAGATCGATATCTTTTTAACACAATTTTGTTAAAGCGGCAGTTTTTAGTAAAAAATGATTGTGTTTTTCACTTAAAATATAGCATATTTTGTCCTTTTTTGTACACCGGCCTTAAACTATGTAAAACATACATAAAAAAGTCAATTTTCTACAGACAACACGGTAAATTTCTTTTTAAATATTGAAAAAATGGATGCAACAAGGTGAGCGATGACCACAAAAAATAAATTATAAAACAATATTGGCGTTCGATACACAATACAGTTACTGACGTAAATTTCAAGCGGTGATACACGTAAAATAATAATTAAACCGTCGGTATACAAAGAGGTTTAATTAAATCTAACTATGCATGCAGGTATCCCAGAGATATTTCATAACTGGAACGAAATTTCGCGCCAAAAATGTCACATGTGACAGCCCGCCATATTGAAATCACGGGAATTTTCCAATAGAAATCTGTGTGTTGAATATTGAATAGGCACAGGTTTAATTAAGACTGGTGTAGGTTTATTTATTTTCAAACTGATTGAGCGTTGATCAAATTAGTTTTATAAATGTCAGTTAAGTTAAGTAAGCTGATCAACTATGAAATAATATTTCATTAATATTTCCGTGTAAGTAGATATTGTATCGAGTGACGGGCACATGTTGGTTATTGGAAGATTTATCTACTTATTACGATAAACGAATGCTCTGAAAACCAAAAACCATATCTATAGGAATTATTCTCGTTCGGCAGTTTCTAATATTAATATGCATAAGTTTTACAATTTATAAAGCTCTAATCGTATAACGAATCTACAAAATGAGGTGATAATAAATGCATTTAGTCCTTAAACTTAATTAACAGTAGTATAATTTCAGCATTAAGTTTAAACCTCTTTTTATTTTATCATCCACAGAGGAGGGTTAACACCTCACTTAAATTATGTTAACTATTAAAAATAATGGAAATTTACGAGGATAGCCGTAACCTCATATTTTAAGAGAAATTACAAATTTTATAGTAAAGCGTGGAATAACCCATGTCTGGATAAAAAAATGGCTTTGCAAGTTTATACTATGATTTCTGCCTTATAAAAGCAGAAGCTCGAGAAATCACAGAAACGACAAATCCAGAATATTTAAACATGTCTTTTGCTCCTGTTTTATTCGTACTTTTTGCTGTACTGTTCGCAAGCACGCTTTGCGCCACAGTCCATTACTTTTCGAAGTAAGTAATCAATTTACGTTCAGTTCCACAATAACAATAAAATCAAATAGACAAAATGCAGCGCCATGCAATCCAATTGCAAATATTGTTCACCAAAACAAAATCTGTTCAAATATTTCATCAGCAAATTCGGGGAAACAACAAATAAAGATAATTTCAACGTTTTTTCATAGTCGATTTCATCCCGTTTTTGATGAACGTCTAATGAAGTGAGAGGAACGCAATTGGTACTCCTGGCATTCTCACCATCCCTTTTGTGAGAAGAAATTTGATCGGTAATTTTTGGCCCCATAGAGAATGTCTACACTTTACCTTTGATTGCTTGTCATAAAATAATCAACTTTATTACGTAGCCTTTAATTTTAAAACGGCGTCAATCAAATTTGAAGGCTTCGTCCCGTTGAAATATTCCTAAAGTCGCGGTGGTTTTCGTAACTTCTATACCGAAACTTTTACCGGTTCTTTGGACACCGAATTTCTATATAGAATTAGTTAAATAAATTTAAATTTTGGTTGTACAAAGTAAATTGAGGTTTTGTTGAAGCCGAGGTCTAATATAATACAAATTCAATCAACGTTTGAACTGTTAATATGGAAGTTGATAACAGAAATAGGCTCATTATCAATAGTGAATGTCGCTTATCGCAACTTCCAGTCATTGCGGTCGGAATTTCGTGGTACGTACAGGAAGGCATAACGTGTTAAACTATCATTTTGGTGTTGTTATCGCCGCAATACAAAATTATTTTCGTAACAATTTGAAATTTTAGATATGATCAACAATATTTATGCAGTTATTGTTCACCACATGAAGCACACGTCAAATTGTTTACATCATCTAATTTCAAACGGGTATTACAGCTTACAACCACGGCTAGTTACGGCTATGCCGAAACGTCAATCAATCTAAAGTGAAATATGATGATTACTTTCGCGTTGCATGTTTATTATACAAAAGTACGTGGACATGCATTTTAACATGGATTGCCTTTTGCCAAGTTTACTAGTACTATTTTTAATTGCTTGTTAGGTCATATGCAACATAGTAACATTGCTTAGCATTCAAAATGAGCTGATTGCCTCTGGGGCGTAGTAATTTAGGTCCCCACGCCGCTACCATTGCGTCAGGAGGTCGTGGGTTCGATTCCCACACGGGACAATTATTTATGCGATCCATAAATATTTTTATTTTGGATGAGGTTGTACTTTGTGTTCGTATGTTTGTGAAAGTCCCTACGACACAAGAGCAATTCTTAATGCGGGAGTTGTCTTAAAAGAAAGTTAAACGAAAGTTCCAAAGATAAAAGAAAAAATGCAAAATTTAAATTAACAATTACTACGCTACCTACTTGATTTACTAACCTTTACTTTGATATTATCTTCAAAGCGGCACGTAGGGTACCTATATCTAGATTGTGTCTGCAGTCATAGATTAACTTGTAGAGAGCTAGCGAGAGCCCTAGATTGTAAGTAACGATAGTTTCAAGAGTTAGTGCGTGCCTAGTGCGGCATAAAGCTTATCGTAGGCCAAACTAGCCGGACAATCTTGTTTAGCATGTAAGTTATGGATTTATAGTTGAATAGATTAACATTTCATTATTATGGGTGGTAAATGTATGAAAATATGTTTTAAAATAGTCGTCGAAAAGATGTTTCGAAATAGTCGTAAAAAAGTATTTTTTTCGGCTTTGCTTGCTTCTTATATGAACTTATGTATGTCATGTATGTATGAAAGATTGACTAAAGTAGGACTAAATAAAATAAGCCCCATGTATTATATTTTGATAAAATAAATGCAATAAATTACGCAAGGTTTTCTTTTCTCTTTTTACCTCTATTTATTTTATTTGACAAATAATGGCTTTCGTAAAACTTTTCTAGAAGCTTTTAACATTAAGTTATTATTTTAGTAACAATTTATGCCTCGGAGGACTATTTCCCTGAACTCGCG
This sequence comes from Anticarsia gemmatalis, assembly GCF_050436995.1. NCBI lineage: Eukaryota > Metazoa > Arthropoda > Insecta > Lepidoptera > Erebidae > Anticarsia > Anticarsia gemmatalis. The sequence continues at coordinate 9,387,207 of NC_134760.1, forward strand.
AACACTTTCAAGAACATTTTATATTTTTCCTTTATTAAAATTAAGTAGCATTAAATAATTTGCTAATTAACTTTATTAAATAATTGATGAGATGGTAATATTAATCAGAGGATAAAGATTCACCGTCGTCTGCCTAATTACAGTAGATTACCTACTTAACAAATTATTCCATTAAAATTTGGTTTACCGTTATAAATAATTTAATAAATAAAATTGATTAACACAAGTCATCTTGTTTGTAGAGAAAATGAGACAGCATTTATGTATTAAATTAACTAAATAAAGAACTTAAAGATATTTATAACTGCGACTTTTTGGAGTATTTTTGAAAATTAATACTTTATGTTCCCTTCCGGTTTCAAATTTGTCCCATTGTTACCTATCAACTTGCCTAATTTCATCTAAATCGTTAACCGCCATTTTTAGTAGCATTGGTCTAAAAAATAAGATTTTATTCTCCCGGTCTTAAATCTATCCCAATGTTACCTATCAACTCACCAAAGATCATCTAAATCGGTTCAGCCTTTCCGGCTTCATAACTTCAGTATCCATACATAACACTAAAAACATGTAGATATTTTTAGTAGCACCGTAAGGTCAAAACCAAGGCAACCCCGTGCCCCATAAAATTAAGTTACGTCGAGAATACTAATTACATTTTCAATTGTGATTAATTGGGGTGGAAGCCGGTTATGGTCGTAGGGTTGATGACATTAAAATATTCACATCGTTACATTGGTTGAGCTCGTTACTGCAATATGGCGGACCATGACACTTTATTTATGTTTATTTTCCCACTAACCCTTCCTGCCAAAGACAGTGGGACGTGCCGCTCTGCGCCAAGGTAAGGCAGTCCCTTCTGGACAGCACTTCCACTGCCGCAGAGCGCGCGCGCCTTCTGGCTGTGGGTGAGTGGGAATCGGGTTTATGGCTGCAGGCTCTCCCGTCGTCCAATGTAGGGACTATGTTGGACGACGCCACCTTCCGACTTGCTGCCTGCCTCCGTGTTTGGGCACCTTGTGTATCTCCGCACCGCTGTCATTGCGGTGTACTAGTTGACAACCTCGGACATCACGGCCTCTCCTGTAGTAGGAGCGCCGGCCGCATTTCACGTCATTGCAGCTTAAATGACATAATTCGTCGTGCTCTTGTCACCGCCGGCGTGCCAGCTGTTCTTGAACCTAATGGGCTGGCACGTGACGATGGCAAGAGACCTGATGGTATGTCGTTGCTACCTTGGAAGATGGGTAGGCCTTTGGTATGGGACGCAACTTGCGTCGATACCCTTGCGCCATCACATCTTCCTAGCACGTCGATTTGCTCCGGCGCTGCTGCTGCAGCTGCAGAGTCCCTCAAACGGCGCAAATATGCAAATCTTATTGGTGATTGCATATTTGAGCCGTTCGGAGTTGAGACGATGGGGTCGTGGGGTCCGAGTGCAAAAAAAAATTTCTTTGATATCTCTCGCCGAATAGTCAGCACGACACGTGACCAGAGAAGCTGGCCTTTACTTAGGGCAAAGAATAAGCATTTCCATTCAACGTGGCAATGCTGCCAGCCTTCTGGGCACGTTACCCGGGGACGGCGATGCGGAGATATTTTATGATGCCTTATTTTAGTTTTATTTATGTTTAGTTCCTTTATTATTATTTTTTTTTTCGTTTGTACATATAAAATTATTATTTAATGTATTAATTTAATGTTTAGTTTTAGTTTAATTATAATATTTATTATGAAACTTAGTACTTACAATAAAAAAGACAAGTTATCTTTTTCATGTGATATGTAGTGTAGTGTAATGTAATAGTGAACAATTGTTTAATATAGCATTTATAAGTTTTGAACTCTATTTGAGAATGTTCTGAGGAAAGTTTTAAATGGAAAATAATGACGATACAATTTTTTGTGATTTAGCATTACAATTTAGTGGCATGGGTTGTAGGTGTTGCTTTTTAGATTTAGTTTATATTTTAGATAATGGCTTAATTTAGATAGGTACTATTAAGTGACCAGTAGCGTGTAAATTGCTTGAAAAAATGCTCTTGCAAAATGTGCCAGAGATGCTGTTTTTTAATAGAGCTACTTACTCGATTGTTAATAATGGTACAAAATGCTCACTGCACTTCTTTACTTACATCTCTTAATTTAATGATTCGTTATCTACACAGTGGCTCATTGCTATAACCAGACACATAAACTTAAATAACTCTATACTGTATCGAGCATAGGAAATCGCGCTTCAATTAGTTTAAATACAGTATTTCCTTTCTATAACCATTAAGTAAATATTAAAAGGTCCATACATTAAAGTTTCCATGCAAATATCGCTTACAATCTATTCACGGGGAATACTTGGCGCTTTCAGTCCGCCCACAATACGAAGCCGGGATATGATTGAATCGAGTGCCCTTTCATCGCTAGTTATTACTCCCGCGGCTTTTGTTAAATATACTTTAATATGTTCGAGGTGCGTGGAATTTAAATATGTAAAAATATAAATTTATAATATGAAGATTTGTTATGTTCATTTTGCGGAAGAAGAACTCTACTAAGCATGCCTATAGTATTTCCAATAGCGTAAAATTTAACAGTAAAAGAGAAGTAATACCGAGAATAAATATACTTTTTTAAAAACAGCAATTATCGAAAATTTCATTCTGCATTGCATTATTTATTATGTAATGTGTATAAAAATATTAAAGATAAGCACACGTCTACCTAATTTTCCAGTAAATCTAAGAATCTCGATGGCAAACACATAAAATACATTTTTATTATTGGACTCACTTTGAAGCCTTCAGTCAGATTCAGAAAACACTGTGTGTATGCATGATACCTAGACACACCCAAAAAAAACCTCAATTTTTTTAAAACACACTAATTTCTGTAACAGCATTTGCAGGCCAGAGCAGACTAATCACCATAAAGACGAGAAAGCAACCATTTATAGAATAATTTGAAACAAAACAAAGATTTAGTTACATTAAACGACAGTTATATCTGCTGCAGGATTAGTTTGGCGGCTCATGTGTTAAATTTACAGGCAAGAGTAAAGCAATCATAATAAAGTCGAGAGAACCGTTTATAGAATAACTAGAAACAAAACATAGATTTAGTTACATTAAACGACAGTAATATCTGCACGGCAGGGTTAGTTTGGCGGCTCTCCAGCGACCAGGCGAGGCCAGGTGAGGCCAGGTGTAGTCTGCAATCTGAACATTACATCTACGGAATACGTAATTATACTGAACGTTTCTTCTGTATAGGGATATACGTGCTTTTTGTATGGAATATCGATTTGTTTTTTTCTTTATAATATATATTTATATTCTTTTTATTCCTTTATGTATACAACTTATCTTATGTCGAGACGACTTTATATCTATCTATTGAGCCCAATTCTACCCACTGTTGAATATAGGTCTCCCCATCAGTACGCTATTTTTCGAGATCCTGCGATTAACTCATCATATCATTCATGGATAATTTAAATTGTTGTAAGAATTACCCCCGGTTTCCGAGTACATTTAACGGTAGTTTATCTATTCGATTGCGTTTTTTATATGAGTTTTGACACTATTCAATAGATAAACTACCGCTAAATGTACCTCAGAAACCGCGGGTTAGACTTGTAGAATGCGTTCGATGGTCTTGTAGATTTTAACTGACAGACAAATAAATCACTTAAATACGATTTTTATTCAATACGAGTAATGAATATGTAAATTAGCAATATATACATATGTAGACATACGGACAGCAAAATTACCAAATCTGTTTTTACATCTGAGGTGCCCCAAAAATAAAAGTAATCATAACAGGAAATTCAAAACTTAATAAACCAGATTGTTTCCTTGTATTTATAAAAACAAAATGGCAATATTGAAAATCGCAAAGAATCCGTCTCATATTTCTCATTTTCATAATTTCGTATTGAATAACAACCTTCGTAGGGGTTTGGGGAAACACCCTGGCTGTTTGTGAACAACATTGTGGAAATTATAATATCAATAAGTACTTTAAAAGCCTTTAGTTTAATGCTACTTCAAAAGGTAATTATGTGGGTTTTGAAATTATGGTGGAAAGGGCATTTTAGGGGAGAGCTTACTATTGTTCGTATTCCATACATCGGGAAATAAGTTCACATAAAGTTAAGAAAGCTAAAAGAAATGTTTTATTGAAAAAGAGTCATATAAATCTTTGCTGTGGACTAAATCGTTTCGTCCTATTTGAAATAATGTGCCTCAAAGAGCCCGTATTTGCTTACTAGAGGCTATCTCCTATGATTAATATGAAAATCTGGTAGAAAATATTTCTTTAATACCCATCATGGCTATAAAACACATAGAAATCGATAACAACGAATATTCCACATAAGCATTCCAGTAAACCTTCCAAAACATCGAATTCAGCACGAATTTCGTCATGAACACAGTACAACATTACATGGAATACATACTGCATACATACACATGTACATATATTATATACTTCGCGTACTCGTACCAACATAATATGCACGGAATCGCTGAAATGAGCCCAATCGGCTCATGACGAAGCCTGGTTTATTGCCGAACATGGGCTTTATCAACGAGATTCAATCCCCTATTATAGCCAGTCGTGCTCACCGGTCGGTAAACGATCTGCAGGTTAAGCAAACCTCGGTGCGGCCATTTTATAGATGGGTGACCGTATAGAGGTATTCGAACTAGGCGTCTACGTGCTTCGGTGGCATGTAAAAGTCAGTAGTATCAGTAGTTGTTAATTAAGATAACAGTTGTTAAGGCACGTCAAAAGCCTTCGGGCTGTTTGAACGATTTTGATACTAGGTTGACCACTAATCGTATTGTAAGAAGAATAATCCCCTATTTTGACATTCGATTGTTGTATTTACCACACACAAAATTTATAGGCAACTGATTTCGCTAAGCTTGTAAAATATACGCGCGAAAGCCTGTTAATTTGGTTAAATTATTGCCGAATTAACTGTAATTGTTGTGATTCGTAATTTAACTTGGAAACAAGATGGCGACTGAAATATAGGTTTGTTTAATTGCTAATTAAAGTTTGTACAAAAATGTATTACGTTATTTAAATGTGGGCCTTTGGAATAATGTGAAATTTAATGATGCGAGAAATACTTATTATAACACTTTTGCAGAAATTAAGTCAATATTTGCCTGTAGAGACTTGATATCACAGACTTGTTGACTATCATTATACCAGAAACATTTACATTAGGAACTAGTACATTTAAAGAGTTAAAACGGAGGTATAAGAGAGTCGACTATTACACACCATTTTGTAACTAAAAATATCAAAGTGCAGCACACACTCAGTCTCGGTTATTCATTCATCACTCTTATAGTAACTAAGATCCTTGCAAGAGACCAAGAATCTTTTAAATTCACATCTACATCTACAAAAACCCTCATTATTTCATAAACCTTGCTCCAAAAACAAAACGCCGTCTTCAGTACAAAGCAGTATTGATTCCGTCATGAATTATTAGCGGCTTAAAACTCGTCTTTTGCCGGGCAGCCTGCCAGCCAGTAAGTAGTTCAAGTTGACTGTCTCCGTGGGACTGTTCGAACTCATTAATGCACCACTTTTGTATGTGTTATTAGGTCAGACTTGCTTGTCAGATAGGCTTTTCGGTATAGATGAGCGGTTTGGCGGGTTTCAGCTAGATGTGTTTGTGATAAAACTGATTTTGGTTGAATATAAAATAAATGTTTATTAGAAGGATTAACCAGAAAACTAAAACTCTGCTGTGCTAGGCCCTTGCTTAGCAGTGAGCCATAGAAATTGGTTAATTAAAAACAAAGGAGATTCATAAGTTAACACAAGAACTATATTTTAACACCTAGAAGCTAGCACCAGCAGTGTAGATACGGATTAGAAAAATAACACGGAAATTAAAAATATGACATAATATTGTCTATGAAATTAACTGGTTACTTTGGAACAGATAGCAAAATAGTCAAAAAGTATGTCATTTCAGTTTCACCAACAAGATTTCACGAAAAACTCTTGACTGCAAAATGCAATTACCCACAAGAAATTCAGTAGTTAGGTACTTGTAAAAGCAATATATTTTAGTCAAGAACCGTCGCCGCGGTAAATAGGAGCACGACTTGACCTATGCGTCGACCGTAAATTAGGTGCCCTTCATATTTCTAATATTAAACGAAGTATGTATACTTATTATTCCACTGAAAGCTTCTCAAAATTGTTTGAAAATAATCTGAATTGGAAGCTATTGACCAATTTTGGTAGATAAAGTCTTACAAAGTGCAAAGTCCAGGATCCGCACACAATAAGATTGTAATTATTATTGTAATTAGTATAATTTGTACCTTCTGAGTATTATAAATAGATAGAAAAATACAAGAAAATAAGATTTAAATCTACAAATAGTCAGTCATAGTAAAAATAGGAGAAACCCTTTAACTTTTCAAGTACGCAAGTTACTACAGAATAAAGAATCTGCGTTACATTTACTATCGGCCAGTTTCTTCATACATATCTAAAGTAGCCGCTAAAGCTATTAACTTTTGTTTGACATTAGTGTAATAAGGGCAAATCTATTTCTTCATACAACTATCAGTAAATTTGTGAAGAAACAATATTAACTGACTTTTTTACTTTACCCCAAACTTTGGCTGTTACATTTGATGAATAAACTGACCGTATATCTCTAGTCGATAACCAATTTATAATAATTAGAGAGTGCTGACCTTCAACAACCTACATAAAGCAAAAACTCAGACCAGCAATTCGAGACTTTTCCCATAAGAAACTATTACTCTTTGAATAATGCTATATTCTGCTGACGTACAAAGAATTACATTAATTCTTCAGCCTTTGGCACACTGCCTGAACCGCCCTGAACCGCTGTCCTAATTGGCAACCAGTACATCGTGTGACGTCATCGCTCAGCTCCGGCCACCACAAAACCTTTGATTTTCATAATCCGGTTTAACGGCTCGCGAATATTTCATTTATCAAAAATGTTACGCGAAATTTGAAACAATTGGTTAGAATGAAAAGGTGGGTTTTATACCTTTTGTGTAATACTTGTTATGTAATCAATACGGTGTCTTTTTATATTCTACTAATTATTTATGAAAGTATATTTTGCTATGTTGAAATGGTTGAAACAAATAATATATTTGCTTGATACCAAGATGATGTTACAAAGAATCATTTTATTATCTAGCCTAGCCTTTTTTCAAACTATGTTGAAGTCGGCTTCCAGTTTCACCGGATATAGCTGAATATCAGTGTTTAACATGGAGCGACTGACTACGACGTTATAAAGAATTATAATTATGAATCTTAAATTTCATATTGAATAATGATGAATGATGCAAACCAGATTGATTTTGGTAGCAGTGTTCTGTCTTTACCTACCCAAGTAGAAACAAGGCATGATTTTACGTATGTAAAACATAAAATAACGTTTTCTTCCTTTACACAAAAAATAATTTATAAAGTAAACTGCTATCGTATTTAATGGTTTTATCAAAAGCTCGTTATTAATTTCCTCCACGGGACATCCTTATTTTATCATTATGAGCAATTCTAATTTGAGTTCAAGTGTGCCCTCCGGATTAAGTCGAGTGGGCACAAAATGGCGCCTTGTTCCAGGTGTAATTATATTTTAACTGTGTTGTTAGTCTATCTTAATGTTAGCATTATCTCTTATCTCAAGTTGTTATTGCAAATTTAGGAGGAACAATAGTAAAATAATTGACTTTTATGTCCAAAACGACGACATAAAATATTTTACGGACACTATATTCACCTGAATTTTCGTTTTCTGTTTAACATTTTTTTCCATTGTTGCACACGAATTTCGAATGTTTTTACTCTTGCAAATGATTTTATTCCCGTTATACGCTATTTAACATTGTAAGCGAAATTCGTCGCTTATTTGCTCGCACGGCTGGAAAAACAGATCTGCGCAAATATTTTGCACCAAAGTAACCTGGATTACTATTCAATTTGACGTCAACAGGGACCATTATCGAATAAGGTCCTCTTTATTATGAATACGGATATTTTATCTACAAATTTTCGTAAATTTTCCTTCGATTAAGTCAGTAGGCTGTTTCGTGAGTGTTATCTTTCCTTTCAGGAATGCGGCAGATATTAAGGAAAAATACCTTTTTAACATTCCGTTATGGTAATACGTGGGTATTTTTTATGGGATAGAAAAATATTGAGTGGGGGACTCGTTAAGCAATGAATTTTGAAAAGGTTGATTGAATACGGTGTTATTATGTTCGGCGATCGGAATATTTTCTAATAACACGCATTTTTTTATTTTACTCTCTTTTTCGCAAATACAGATCGAGAACCTGGGTTATCGATACCTACTTATTTTTGTCGCGTCTTGACAATTGACGCATTTAGGACAATACAGCAATGCATGTGTGCCAACCTTATTAATTAAGATTTACAATAAAATTTCTAAACAAATCATTTTTAAGATTCTTAAAATTTAATATTACAATTAAATAAACCATGAACACAGACTTCACAATAATCGTCTTTGTACTACAGAAAACTTTTTAAATTGGCTATCAAAGTCTATAAAAGAAGGTCGTTTCTCCAAGAAAGTGCATAAAGGTGAAATAAGTACTGGTTGAATTTTTATTGGCCGTATATTTGAAATGTCTGGGCTTATTTACATATTGGTTTAAGGAAACGAAATAGGAATACGGTGGCGGAATTTTAAAATGTCAGCGAGTGAAAATAAATACGGAAATATTGAAACTGGATTACAGATTTATTACGTGTTTTCTGTGATTTTGTGTATTTTGGATTTTATGTAACAAGAAGTTATTAGCGTCATGTTCTCGGATATGGGTGCCCTTATGATATGAGGGAGAGTTGAGGCTTAGATCATTCAGATCCTTCAAATTCATGCCAACCAAGGGCCAGGTATTTCAAGTGTGAGCAATAAATTCTAGAGATTCTTTGGTTCTTTAAAATTAAAATAAAAAATATTTTTATTTTAATTTGAAATGGAATGAAAATTTAAACACTTTCTTAAGTTGATTAAGTTAGAGATGCATTTATAAAGTCTTATTTTGTCATATACGATTCGCCGAAACTTGCAAGAGCCGAGAACTTGGAACCGTACGATTAACAGTCGCATACTTTTCTCCTTCGACAAGACAGGTTTTCTGTTTTTAAGCGGTTTTATTTCTTGCCCTTTTTTAGAGATTATAAACATTTAAATTAATTACCAGCATAAGTACCAATATTAGACGCAGTTATCAAACAACTAAACCAAGTCTATAATCTAGTCGTAATCCTTACTTCATGACAATAAATATCGTAGCCGCACTTGGACCGAAGCTTACAGCTGAATTACCTCCATCCTGGTCGTTTATTTGCGAAGGTAATAGTCCCATGTAAATACTTGTTATTACTAGTCCCACGAGGTTGGGACTTCGTGTTTAATATCTTCGAGAGTAAGGTATGAATTCGGCATTAAAATATGATGACTTAGTTCTATTGATATGTGATTAAAGATATTGTATTTTAGGGCCTTTTAAAAGTTTTGTTTGTATATGATACCAAAAGAACCCTCCTGAAGTTATCTTTGCTACCAATGAACTGGTTGAAAACTTAACTTAGTTTTTTCGTCGCATAAAAATAAAAATTAATGTCTCGCAATACTAAAATCTTTTGGGTTAGAATTGGCTCCTTTTTTAGGATACATTGGGAAGATTATTTTTTTATAACATTACTGATACCGTATTGGTAATAATAATTATTTTTATAAATTTTTACTGCTTAATTTCATTTTTCATTTCTATTTCAGCAGTTACTTTGATACTCACTTCCACAAATTTATTATAGCATGAATTTACTACAAGTATAATCTCAAACCCATAACGTGAAGCAATTCAAACAAACCTCGTATAATATTTAGTGGCCCACATTGTGACAAGACGGTTGTAAAGACATTACCTGATATACACCCTTCCCGTCTTATGAACACTCACAACCATAAACCTTTACTGTTTTGTTAAGCTTATAGAACAATGAACAGAAAATAATTTCAACCAAAAAAGATGCATAACACATGTTGCAGATTCTTCTGCATCTTTAAATATATATCTCAGCTGTAATAAAAATGGACACACTAAAATCTTATCAAAAAAATAGTTAAAGATTTATATCTAAACAAAGCATATTACTCTCTTTTGCGTCACGCAGTCGGGTAAATACTTAGACGTCATGACCATTTAGTCACCATTCAGCAATATTTTTTTTAGGCCAGAACTAATACTGAGCTTCACTCACTGCAACCAAATCGGGCCAAGACGTAAAACCTTTAAAGCCTTCTACGACGCGGTAACGTTGCCGCCGAAAACGTCTCCTCTTTAAGAAAATGTATCACTGTGCTAACACATAACTTATCTTCACGACTGTACATATTATTAAGTACCTACCATCAAAAGTCATAGGAGTCCATGTAATGTATGTAATCAGTTAGTACTGAAGGTGGTGTAATGAATGTTGTAAAACGAACGAATAAAGCTCTTCTGTTACTGAGAAATTGTAATTTGTGATATAATGTTAAGATTGAATGGGTTTAATTTTTCTTTGGTTTTTGATACTTTGGTGTATGTAATTTTGTAAAAGACTGTTCTGTGTGTTTAATGGTTGATTTCGAAATAGATAATTGTGTGGGGAATAACTTTGTCGTTTCGATGCATTTTTATATAATAAAATTTAAGTTTGAATAGTTCTACAATAAATGGATCTTTTACGCGATTGATATGTGGGGGTTAACGATACCGTATTTATTGCCCGAAATTTCGGCAGAGTTTAAAATAATACTTAAAAAAAAAGTAAGTCCAGTCGCGATAGTTTAAAATCGTAAAATAAAAGGGTAACTTGGATGTCTATATGTATTAATTAAATTTATGAATACTTATCGAAATGGAAGGATGTAAAGAAAACGGAAATTTGAATTAACTACATTGTCACACAAGCGATAAACTTAGGAATTAAACTAAAAATCTCTAACTAAAACAATCATTGGTAGGTACATAAAAGAACATAAATGAACATTTCTAAAAGCTTAATACAAATAACGAGCTATTCTATAATGATAATTTCCACCAGTTATTTTGTATTTCTACACTAATTATACATGAAATAACACAGTAAACGATTAATTAAATTTATATAGCGTATTTAAAATTCACTGAACCGATATATCCAAGGAACAATTAACTTCAGTACCATATTAATTATGTGATCGGAAATTGTTTTTCAATTAATTACTAGTGATATTGTTTTAATTATAAATTAAAACACTCACTGGTTTCAATTAGTTTATACAGTTATTGATAATCGAAAGCATTGGTCGCTTTTATTATCGCATTGTAATTATGTTTCTGTTTTTAAAGCAAAGTTTTAGGTACAATTTTCCACTTGATTTTATGGAAATTAAAATTATCTGCAGTAAGTAGGTCCCCGGCTTGGTTCATGTCTCTAAATCACTAGGTACCAAATAAATGAATTATTTATTTAATAATTATCATAATCATAATCATCATTCAGGATGCAAATGTGTTCTTATAATTTAATTTAATAATTATAAGAACACATTGACATCCTCAATGAAATAGGTACTTACAGTTACTAATATAATAAATGCGTAAGTTTGTGTATTACGTTTGTTACTCATTCATGCAAAAACTACTGAACGAATTGTGATCCAACTCATGCACACGTTAAAGTTTTATTTATATCTTAAAATACAAACGATATTCTTTATCCCAATAAATCTATTCACCCGGTTTAAGTTGAACAAAAGCTCGTATTGCTATTTTATATATTCTTCTAAACTTCGCTATAGCTACTACTGTTGCAATATACTAACCATAGTATGCAAACACTCTGAACTTAAGCGAACTCGGAGTGACTCGTAACAAGCTATCAAAACTTTCATAAAAATATAATATTGATACCTCTTTCAACCTTCATTCCTTAGACCGCGTTCACTAACACAGCTATTTTTATAACTTTAGTATCTTTGAAAATTGGCCATAGTTAAACGGAAACGATCCAACCCACACAGACGTAGTTTCGAGATATTTAACTTAATATAAGTTCAGATCGTATTCCGTCATTGATTCTCCACTTTAACTTTGGGGACTAACTCAGGACTATAACTTCATGGTGGGTTTGAATTAAAATTTTAACTTCAAGGAGTGTTTTGGTATACATAACTCATTTTACCCATAGTGTGGGTTGGATCCTTTCCGTTTAACTATGGCCAATTGCAAACGAGTATCTTCGAGTAAAAAAGAGATAATAAACTCTTTTAAACACCTCGTGGCAGAAAATTCCCCTGCACCAACTCCGCCTTTATACAGAGTTGTATATAAACAATAAAAAATATAAATAAATAATAATAGGGTACTTTAATTAAATGAGTTAGAGTGTTTTTGAGTTGAGTTAATAAATTAGATTACTTTTGCTATTTTCATTTACGAATAAGTTTAAGCGATTTAAGTAATATTTATATTGATCCAGATGTTTTCCTCCATATGCCACTTTTAAAATTATGAAGCGCAATTCACGCTAGGTATTATTTTCAAGTCAAATCATTTACGCGTCACAAAACTGTACAATAGGTCTTAGTTACAAATAAATTATGGACATTTTTTTCTACCAAAATTCTGACAAGATTACAAGTCTTCTTATTACAGACAAGATTAGTGTCTATATCTTAACCAGTCGCGTTGTAATCCGCACTGCAGGTGACGTCTTTACAAACGCGCCCTTATATTACCTTTTATTCAGTAAATACGGTACACAATTGATAAGAAAGCTGTTACAATAGCTACTAGCTACTAAGGCTTTATTTCTAACTCAATATTGCTGCATAAGCTCTTAAAATGTACAGCAAACACTCGTCTCGGTCAATAAATAACTGAGTTATAAAGAGCATAAACTAGTTAAAGTAAACAGTCAAATATTCTTTATTTAATAAACTTTTACAAGTATTTGAAATTGTCAAATTTATGTTTTATCTACCACCGTTTCGGAAAAGCTGTTGCTCCTGAGAAGAAACGGCAAGAAACTCACAGCTTGCTCTTTTTAAGAGGAAAGCAAGATTTTATTTGCGTTTTTACCAGCAGTATGACATGTGTAGTTGATAAGCAGTGTATGTCAAATTGATAGTCACTATTTAGTACATCGCTGCTTTGACGTAACGTGTTAATCACTACAATCTAAGGGAGCTAATGATGTACAGCATAGTGGTTTGGTGGTTGTCAACTGAGATATATTTACACGATAGCCCCCACAGTTTTAATTCCCGCTTTCGCTAGAATAGTTTAGTAAAATTTTTAGTAAAGAAAGTCTGATTCCCCTTCTGATATCACGCGATCTTGATGCAAGACTTTCAAGAAATGCATTTCTTAGATGCTGGCTTTAGATTTTATAAATAGAATAGATTCTTTCTTACCATGTGGGGCTTGTGATCTAATCTACACGAAGAGTTTTCCACGCGAAAAACAAAGATATTTTTAAACGATCTTATAAAACAAGCACAATTTTTTCTAGTGACATTTTTCCTACATTTTAAAACGATAACATCAAGTATAAACAATTTAGTGATATATGTAAATTGTGCGTAAACACCACCAATGTTAAACAAAGAACGACCGTATACGTAATGACAAGCCTGTTAGCCCTAACCACAGGGTTACCACTCGGAAAAAAGGTAAATTTTATTCTACTAAATCGTTACCATACATCAACTTCAATATAAAAAATGGCCTTTAATACCCAGTCAATAAGAGCTGGAATAAACGTATACGTTTTGTGATCTTTATGCACTGTCTGGGGTTAAAAAGGGTAGCGGGTTTTAGAAGATTTATTAAGTTAGGCGCGATCAAGGCCCGTTGTCTGAGTAATTGCTGCGGACTGCGCGCGGATAGAACACCATTTCGTGCCAACCCTGTTAAAGAATTAGGGGTGACACTTGCGGACGTTTTTAACTGTTGAATTTGTGGAGTGTTTGAAGTGGTTGTTTAAAGGTCTAAATGTAAAATAAGCTTTAAAATTCTTCTGTTTTCTTGATTTTAAAGCCTTAAGTACTAGATTAGAGCTCTTTAATTACAACAAACGGGACGCTTGCGGATAAGCAAGGGATGCGCTTCTTGAAGCAGGGAATAGTTAAACAGTTGCGGCTCTCGGAAGTTACAACAAGTAATGGAAAATTCAATAGTTGGATGTTAGTTACAACTTAATAGAAAGCCTTGTGTGCAAAGATTGTTGTTGGCGAAAATAAAAACAAAATAAAATGAAGAATATTAGTTTCCTGCACTCCCAGACAGCTGAAGGAGGCCTGTTTTATACAACTACTTTATTCTAAAAATACAAATATTAATTTTTGATATTAATTACAGTATAGAATAATCTTGTACGCCAAGGCGCTCTACTAAGTAGTCGGACTATAGTTAGAGCTTATAATAAAATCTTTAACACTTGCAACACATTTATGATTTACCTTTAATTTTACTTGAAAATGTCATAGTTATGCTATACTAGTAATTTTACTTGAAAATTACATAGTTTTGAATCTTTTATCAACAAAAATATATCGTACATATTGTTTACGTTAACAAACATTATCATTAGTACACATATGTGTTCCCTAAAGACGTACCGGATATCTACCTTCCCACATTGGCATACAAATAGGAACCTTCATTGTAATACCACGTTTAATAGAACAAATCTCTGGAGGAATTAGCGTTCACCTTTTAGAATAAAAAGGCAAAACGATTTTATTAAATCGCTGTCTTATCGAATTTGAAAGAAAAAGATCTTTCAATGAAAATGTTACGGAGATATTTTTAACTTTTGAGATTTAATTAAGAAAGGCTCGATAGTATTGATTAAGCCAACGTTTGAGTACCTACCACTGTATAGATATTTGTATATGCGTATGCGGTGGAATTTTGACAGATTTTTACATAGATTTGCTTACTCTCTATTTAAAAGGTAGTCGTACACTTTTCTACAATCCATGTAAAATACCTACCTACGTACGTATATTTATACAAGAGTAAAGTAAAACTTAACGTTCTCTGAGAAATAAACTTGTGAAGGTATTTTGAAAATATATTAATAAATAAATATAAATATTAATGGACAACTCACACACGGTCATTTGATTCCAAACTAAGCAGAGCTTGTACTATGGTAACCAAATAACTGATAAACATACTTATATACTTCTAAATACATACTTATATAGATACATTAACATCCAGGCTCAGAACAAATACTCGTGCTCATCACACAAAGATTTGTCCCGGGTGGGATTCGAACCCACCACACGCGGCGCCACGGTTGTTGCGGCGAGGTGACCGCTTAAACCACTGCGCCAAACGTGCAGTTAAAGCAAACTCACAATAGAAAATAAACAGTGTTCATCAGGCCGGTTGTCACATTTTACGTCGCCATGACAGTTAAACAATGTTGCCACACCAATAAACTGTGACAGTTACCCACAGGGTTGCAAGCAGTGAAATCAAACGCGATTTAGAAGCCAATATGAACATGTTGCGGCTGAATTTGATTAAGGCTACAAGCGCCACTGGGTTTGTTATTCGAATTATACGGTTTATCCACTATCGTTCTACAATCCAATTGTTTCGTTTTGTTGTTCAATTTAATGGTTTTAGTTGGATTCAGTGTTTAATACGATTTGGTTTAAGCTGCTTATTTGCTCGTTTTTAAGTGAATTAGGTTAAGTGCTTATTGATGTTTGGGATAGTTTATAGTTTGCTTTTGTTTTCAATAAGCCACTGCTGTCAGTTGCGGTAATAATAATATGTGACGTACCTATAGCTTATATAAACATGTTACGTATATAACCGTGTTATTGTATGAATAAATGTCAGTATAACCGCAACTCTCGTCTTGATCACTTACATTCCTAAACAACACCTCACATGGCGACCCTGCCGAAAGAGTCGGCCATCCGATCCCCGTCGCGCATTTGACACCGGCTTGCGTTCGTCTGGCGCCATACGTACCATATATGGAGCAAATTTTTTAGAGTATTCGCGTACCAAACCAAGATGCATATTATTATAACGTTGTTGGACTTATTAGCACGTATTTTGGCACAGTCAAGATGGGCAAATCCCAATCTCGAGAGGAGGTAATAATTGCACAAAACGCAGCAGGATCGAATACGGCCACAGTGGATGAATTTCGGTATTACCTCAGTACGACGACAATAATACTGTCGCTTATAGCCTTGGCGATAGGCATCGGGCTGATTTTTGTCGTATTAAGAATGTATAAGAAGTGTCACGGTCGATGGATAAGACAAGAAATATCTCGGCACAATCTACGTAGATCAATTTTTCGGCGTGAGCGTTCGCGAGACCAGAAGGACGACGATATCGAAATATAGCGCTACAAGTAACTTTTCGGCATCACGGAGTCGGCGTTCGTATTATTATTATAGCAAGTAAAGTGTTAAAGTGGCGGTAAAATGAAAGTTTAACAGTGACTGTGCAGTGAAAAAAAAAATATAATTAGGCGCGATTCGTTTAAAAAATGTAAGTTAATGTATTCTGTTTTCGGTTACTCTGGATTACTATCGTTTGCGGCGTACTGTGTGAATCGAACTATATAGTGGACTTTAAGGCTTATAAAGTATATAATGTGACCAACTATTTACAATATTGACTTCTATAGTGGTAAGTTATGACTGAAATTTTAGAAACCTTATGTAAAGAAATAAAAGAAGTTAGAGTATACTTGATTAAAATTGGTGAAGCTCGTAGAAAAAGGAATATTTTGATAAAAAAGTTAAGCGAGGCGAATGATATTTTTTCTAGGTATCAATCCTGTGTAAATCAGGTTAGCAGTGATATTAAGCAAGGTATTATAAAGACTAGTGATACGCCTTTAATTGACAAGTATATAGATTCATTTCAAACTTTATATAGTGAAGTTTTGTCCTTGTGTAAAACTGGTGTACCGGCAGAAATAACCATGTCGACCTTCAACATTAAAGTAGCCTTGAGTTTATTACCACAGATGACAGATGAGGAGGAAAATATACAAAAATTAATTGAGAATATAGAATATTATGCCTCTACCCTTGAGACCGCTGAACATAGTAAGCTCATTGAATTTATATTGAAAAGCAGATTATCGCGATCAGCAAAATTACAGTTGAGTTCTAATTATTCTAAAGCATCTGAGTTAGTTTCTGACATGAAAAACATTTTATTGCCAAAAAAATCTTCAAGTGCTTTGCAAACAAAACTAATTCGTATGAGGCAAAATGAATTAACAGTAAAAGATTTCGGTAAACAAATCTCTGAGTTATTTGTGAACTTAACGATTTCGCAGGCCGATGGTAAATCAAGTAATTATAACTTGTTAAAGCCGATAAATGAACAATTTGCTATAAAGAAATTTGCCGACGGCCTGAGGAATCGACGTTTGAGCACAATAATCGCTTCTCGTAATTTCAGTAGTCTTAAAGACGCGATTCAAGCGGCCCAAGACGAGGAGTTGGAGACAGCTGGAGTGTCAGGAGATATTTTGGGTATGTCAACGTCCAGAGAGCTTAATCATAGATTTTTCAGAAGTAGGGGTCAGAACTTCGCTCATGGTCGCGGAAGATTTAACCAGCGAGCATCGACATGGCATAGAGATACCAGCACGCACCGAGGTGGTGGCAACCAATACCGCGGGAGCTACGTACGACGGGGTCAGCAGCAAGCGTTTACACCCAGACGAAATAATAGAGGTAGGTCTTATTATAATTCTAATTATCAAAGAAAGCAGCACATCAATATGACTACTGAACCAGAACCGACACTGGCATCAAAATCGCCTGAAACTGATTTAAAACATAATAATATGTTTTTTCGAGACTAACGAACAAATTTTATCATGTAGTAGTTCTTATTTTATTCAGCTCACTTCAAACAATTCCGATTACACTTGGTTGCTTGACACCGGCGCTTCAATATCAGCGCTTAAACATAAACATGTCATAGAACACCATATTCCATTTGTTAAACAAAGCTCATACATAAATGGCATTGGCGGCAAAGTAAAAAGTGTAGGATACTGTTACTTGTTTTTATTTGTGGGTGGTCATCGCCTGCGTCATAAATTTTATTTGTTTGACTTCTTACCGATTATGGCGAATGGAATAATTGGAAGCGACTTTTTGACGAAATATAAATCAGTTTTAGATTTTAATAACAACATTTTAACACTTTCGGTAGAAAATGTGCACATCAACATTCCCATATTATTACGTTCTAAAAGTTGGTTAGATATACCACCTAGATGTGAATCAATACACTACATTGAGACTAACTTACAAGGTGAAGGAGTAGTTTGTGCATCTCAAATTGATGACGGAATTTATTTAGCTAGCACCATAGTCAAACCTGTATGCGGTAGAATACCAATAAAAATATTAAATACAACCGAGAATACGTTTAGCTTAAATGAATATAAATTAAATCCCGTTATTCATAACGCTAGTGATTATAACATATGTATTTTTCAGGAAACTAATATAAATGCAGACCGTGTAAAAAGACTATTTTCCCAATTGCAGTTAAATAATTTAAATTTGGAAGAACAAACTTGTATAGAAAACTTATGCGCGAAATATTCTGATATATTTTATTTGGACGGTGATAAATTAACAACGACTAATATTTATGAACACGATATAATATTGAAACAAAACTCGTGTCCTGTGTTTAGTAAGCCCTATAGAATGCCTCATTCTCAGAAAAACGAAATTCAAAGTCAACTTAATAAGATGTTAAAGGACGGTGTTATTGAAAAGTGTAGAAGCGAATGGAGTAGCCCAGTATTACTAGTTCCAAAAAAGGTTAATGCAAATGGATTAAAAAAATGGAGACTAGTGATAGATTATCGGAAATTGAATAACTGCGTAGAAGATGATAAGTTCCCACTCCCTAATATCACTGAAATTCTAGACTCCCTTTCGGGTTGTATTTATTTTAGCCACTTAGATCTCTATCAAGGATTTTACAACGTAAATTTATCGGAAAATAGCAGAAAATATACTGCGTTTCATGCGGGACAATATCAAATGACTAGGATGCCCATGGGGTTAAAAACTAGTCCAGCAGCCTTTTCGCGTATGATGACGATGGCTATGGCTGGCTTAAATTACGAAAAATGTTTAGTTTACCAGGATGACCTTGTAGCATTTGGACGAAATTTAAATGAAACTATGAAAAATTTGCAACTTGTGTTTGAAAGAATTCGACAAGTAAATTTAAAGCTTAATCCCGTAAAATGTGAGTTCCTAAAAAAACAGTTATTATATCTCGGCCATATTGTGTCAGGTGACGGTGTTTTACCCGATCCGGATAAGATATTAGTAGTAAAAAATTACCCATGCCCAAGGTCACTTGATGAAGTAAGACGATTTACAGCGTTTGTTAACTATTATCGTAAATTCATACCAGGCTTTGCGGAGAAAGCATTTCCTTTGTACGAACTATGTAAAAAGAACGTACCCTTTGTTTGGGATGTGCGTTGTCAAAATTCTTTTGAAACTCTAAAACAGTGTATTATTTCTCCACCAGTACTACAATATCCAGACTTTTCGGAAACTAACGAGTTCATTGTACAGACGGACGCGTCTGGCAATGCAATAGGTGCTGTTTTATCTAATAGTAATAAAAAACCCATAGCATACGCCAGCAGAACTTTAAACAACGCTGAAAAACGATATCCGACAATAGAAAAAGAATTATTAGCAGTAGTATGGGCTGTCAAATACTTTCGTCCTTATTTATACGGACGTAAGTTCAAAATTTTAACCGATCATAGACCATTAGTTTATCTTTTTAACATGCGTGACCCATCCAGTCGGCTTATGAAATTTCGACTCACATTAGAAGAATATGATTATACGGTAGAATATGTAAAAGGCGCAGACAACGCAGCTGCAGATGCATTGTCTCGCATATCTTTTACATCTGACGAATTAAAAGAGATGAGTGAACCTTTAGTTAGTGTCATGACGAGAGCTCAAACGAGGAAATTACAGAATCTTTCGGATGATATGATTCCTTTAGACCGACGGCCTGATCAACCAGACGTTTTGGGGACACATATTAAACCGAAAGAAGCTGTCGAATTAAGATTTATTGACAAAATTGACTTAGAATATTTGAGAAAAAACAATAAGATAAATAAAGAAAGAAACGCGTTTTGTTTTGTAGAAGATAGATCGACTATTTATATAAATCCAGACTTCCAATCACAAATGACGCGAGCCGCATTCGTGAGGGAGCTGAATGAGTTTTGTAAGGAAATAAACGTTAGTGAAGTTTGTTTTATAAAGAATAAAGATAATAATATATTTGTTGAAAAATTACTAAGTGAAATAAAGCTTTTGAATGGCGTTCGATTGTTTATTTTAAATGACGTACAAAGAATCGACGATAAAGATGATAGGAAGGTGATTCTTAATGACTTCCATTTCTTGCCCACAAGTGGCCACGCGGGCATGAGAAGGATGTTAAATAATATCAAAAAATATTTTTATTGGCCTGGATTAGATCGCGAAGTTAGAGAATTTGTTAGGAAATGTCATAAATGTCAAAAGCAAAAACATGCTCTTAATATAAAAGAACCTATGCATATTACGTCCACAGCAACATCTGCATTTGAAAAAGTTTATTTAGATTTAGTTGGACCTCTAGACAAAGACTGCTATAATCACTGTTACATCTTAACATTGCAGTGTGAATTGAGTAAGTATGTGGTAACTCATCCTTTACAGTCTAAATCAGCAGCAGAAGTAGCAAATGCATTGGTGAATAGCTTCATCCTTCGCTACGGTATACCACAGGTAATTGCTACAGACAGGGGCACGGAGTTCATGTCGTCAGTTTTCAGCGAGGTATGTAAACTCTTAAAAATTACTCACTTAAGTTCCACAGCTTATCACCACCAAAGCATTGGCGCATTGGAAAACTCGCATAAAAACTTAGGTTCGTATTTACGCATCCAAACAGATAACCATCCTGAAGCTTGGAGCGTATGGTTGCCTTATTGGAGTTTTGCATTTAACACAACAGTGCATTCCGAAACAAAATTCACCCCGTATGAATTAGTTTTTGGCAAAATTTGTAACCTTCCGAGTAACTTTAAAAGTAATATAGTAGACCCCATATACAATCACGATAACTATCCATCTGAATTAAAATATCGCTTACAATTGTCACAAAAAGAGGCTCGACAAAATCTACTTAATGGTAAATTCGCTAGGAAAAACATTTATGACAAATATGTCAACCCTATTGTGTATAAACATAATGATTTAATTCTAATAAAGAATGAGAATGTAAACAAGTTAGACAGTCTTTATTCTGGACCTTATGTTGTTGTTAAGGATATGTCTCCAAATGTACAGATATTAAAAAATGGCAAATTAGATATCGTGCATAAAAATCGAACTAAATTGTATATTCCTGATGATTTTAGCCCATGACTTTGTACAAGATTTTTTATTTTATTGTTACGCTAGTACTCTTAAACTTAAATTTATCTTTGCTAAACTTTTTATTTTATTGTCATTTTATCCATTTTTTTTTATATCTTTTTATTGTCATTTTATTTTGTGTATTGCAAAAAAAAAGTGAAATTGTACTTATCACTTTTTTTTTTCTGTTTATGATGGGCGTGTGACGTACCTATAGCTTATATAAACATGTTACGTATATAACCGTGTTATTGTATGAATAAATGTCAGTATAACCGCAACTCTCGTCTTGATCACTTACATTCCTAAACAACACCTCACAAATATATCAAGTGCGCTACTATTTCAAAGTTTTAGGCAACTGTTTGTGTGTACAAACAGTTGCCTATTCAAACTACAGAGTATTGAATGAAATATAAAAAATAGTATCAAAGATTCTTCCCGCTTCCTATCTTATAGGCTAATCTAGATTTCAAGGATACGTAAATATGTATAACATAACTTCTCATGATATAAAAAAATAGTCATAAGCGATTAACGAAAAGTGAAATTCCGAAAAGGCATTTAAAAGTTACTTAACGAAAGAAAATACGTTTTTATCCTAAATGTCAAATAAAATGAATGTTTTCTCTTAACGTCTACGATAATAGCGTAGTACCCAGTTATAAAACTTAGGACATTGTTATCTCATTGTTCTAGATTGTAATTGACAGTTGTTCAGAGAGAAAATGGCTGGATATCCATTTTCTCCCGCCGGATTAGCCTAGAACCGACCTCGTTACAGACGGGCAGAGTTGAAGAGATTTTTATTATTAGTTATTACTTGAAAATCGTTTTCATCGCGAATTTCTAGGCTAATGCTTTGATGTACCATTACTTGGTGAAATAGTGTAATTTTGTTTTGATAAGTTAGTCCATAGATGTTTATTAACCGACTCCAAAAAGAAGGAGGTTCTCAATTTCTACGATTTTTGTAAGTACAAGTGTCACTTTCTAAATGTTATTTCGACGCATATAAAATATCTTTTATTGCAATATATTTGCCATTACCAACAATTAACGATTGTAATAGTGTGTTGTGGCATTTTTATTCATGTCTACGTATAATTCAAGTACCACAAAATACCACAAACATTTTATAAATATTTAGTGACCACAAACCACCGTACTATCAAACAAATCACGGTAATTTGAAGTGGTCAATATTACGTATTATTATATGAACGTTATTATAATAATTATCACACATTCTGACATGAAACACGCAACGGCTATCGTACGGAATAATTTGACAATTAAATAATAGAGTAGACTTATAAATTATTTAAAACAATAATTGAATTACTTTTTTATGAACACAAGCATACATAAAATTACGGCTTCTTCCCACAGGGGTAGGCAGAGACCAGAGAACGCCACATCACACACCACGATCCCTACGAATTCTTTATTCTAATGAACCTTTTTATTTTGATAATAAATTTTCAATCTACACTTTTTATTGACCTTAGTTTCTTGACTTAACTAGGTAAAGGGCTCTCTCTTGGATTGTCAAACTCTTGGTTATCTTAAATTACATTTTAAAATTGTGTAACAAAAAAGTCCGCATAAGCATTATAATAATGTTAAATATTGTAAAGCAACAAAATTAAACGTTCTCCACATTTTACACTCATTTTACATATGTAAATGGAAGCTTCCTCCTGGAAATAGTAAATCGAGCTTCGCAAGCAACAAACCGGGCAGGCTACTAACTAATAAATGTAGACTACTCTCTACCACTCTACCGATTTCACTTGCAACACGCAGTAGTACATACATACACAATACATTTGCTGATCCTATGGCTGCTGTCTAAAGCCTTAACGGCTCGACAGTTTCAAGACAACCAAATTGCTACCATATGATACGAAATTCACTTGCAATTCTGTCTTCCTATACATTCAAGGCTTCTCGACTTCCGTTACCACTAGTATTCAATAATATGCGACGGTATAATTGTAAACTAAAATATAATGAAGAAAGTTTACTAATGATAGAAATTAAAAGTCTAATTATGATTATTCTCTTTCTTTACAAAGCCAAAACGTCGATCAAACTCGCAGGTAAAAACTCGTTTGTTTTATATCTAATGGATAGATTGGTTAAGTTAAATTTACGCAAAAGAAGATATTTCTAATATGCCACCGAATGTATACAATTAAATAGATTTCATTTACACATTCAAATCAATACATAACCATAAAAGCCCTTTTTAAAGCTGGCAACATTTCATCATTGACAAAGGTCGGGCGGTTAATTTATGTGTCGGTGTTGCCATAAATCGTGTTTTGGTTGCTTTAATTACCACCCTTGTCGCGACCAAATAACGGATATTCGTAGGAAAGTAATTAATTGTGGTATTACGACCCTAAACGCATAATTTTTACCTTTTGTGCAAGGCGCTATTTGCTTTGGAGGATTGGTTAATTAAAGATTTTATTTAGGAACCAATTATAACGTGGCAACATTTTGGGAGTTTAATTTCGTTGGGTGACTTTAGGTTTACAGTTCATTAATTTGGGGCAGGTATATTTTGTTTCAGGTGTTTTCTAACATTTAACACACTAGAATTATTTGTTTATTATGATTATGATGAAAACGCTATAAGGCAATAAATAAGTAAAAAAAGTATTAAAAATATAAGACTGAAATTAACAAAATTTTGAATTTACTCGCTGTTACTCAAAAAAATGATGGCACTGGAAAGCCGAACCATTAAACAACGTCAATTTCTCATTAAAAAAAAACATCGCTAACAAATAACAATGTCAAACAACTGACTCTAATAATTTACCACCAATGTAATAATCGAACGCTTGCTCGACTAATCTATAAGCCTCTGTCGGTCCAGCGCAGCGCTCAATGTACTGCGCGGCAATCGATCACGCCACCGGGTTCCGATCCGAGGTGATCCATTAGCACTCTATACATCGTGTTGATAGAAAAGCCGTGAATGTACGGAAATACTCTTATATGTTATTGTCTAGGATAAAGATTGACTACATTAGATAGATAAACTGTTTGTTTTTCAACGCTTACAAAATAAAGTAACTTAGTTTTGAGGCACTTTTTAAATTTACCATTTAGGTACTAATACGCATTGTTTACTCAACTGTTTAACAGAAAGCCAAGGTCGCATTATCTGAGGTTGATTGCATTAAGCTCAGATTTTTTTTAAGATAATAGACATACAACGTTAAAGTTACAACAATGGGGTCTTCATTAGGAAGAATCAAGCATTTGGTACAAAAACTTACTTAGCTCCATAAAATAGTTGTATAACACAACGTAGCTTTATGATTTTTCTTTCAAAAAGAATAAATAAAAAATAACATAGCTACAAAAAGAAAACTAAATGCACTATTCTGAAAAATAGAGGCACCTATTTTACAAAATTGCGGGTACCTTTATATCTCAAGATAGCTTCCCGCTTCACCCGACAACTTGATCTAAGACGGAGCTTGTCTAGTAAAAGCCTATTCAATTTTCTTTTGTAGTCAGGAACCTATCAACAAAGTTACACTAGCGTAAACCTATCGTAAAGATTACTAAGTTATGTTTTTTTGAGGACAGTTTTTATGTAGTTAATTGAAAACTTAATTGAACGGAAGACAGAAACTTTTATACTTTGGAATGTATAGTTAGACAAAACCAGGTGCGATGTTTTAAATTTGTGTACCCCTTTTTACGACTTTAATACATATAGAATGAAATAAAAAAAACAGCCTTAGATGGTCAAAGACACTAGACACGTAGCAAACGTCTCCAGCCGAAATAGATATTATTATGAAACAAAATTTGAGCAAAAATTTTAATCGAATTCTCCGTAACGTAACTAAGAAAAACCTAAATTATTACCAAACATAAAACTGTCAGAAAAACCTAAAACCACTCTTTTATTACTTCTTCAAGCTGCAAAAAATCCACAGAACTTTATAAGTCACCTTTATAGGCTATAAAGGCTAGACTTTCCAAGTAAATATTTGCGTACCATCTCCCTCTGAGAAAATGGCGGTGGGACGAAACTTCGCCATTAACGGTCGGCAAAATTATTTCTATAGACGATATAACTATTTGAAATGTCCTAAGTTTGGAGACAGATGCTCCGGAGGTGTTGATAAAACTTACTTATTCACTAGATCATAGGGCTATTGATTTATTGGGAAAGTCGGAATATTTGGATACTCGACTAAAGACTGTTTCAGTGTGACTACGTGAAATGAAACTGAATTCAGTATAGGGAAAAAATGGTTGTCAGATGTAGAAATGATCGATAGGTCGATATGGTTAGATTGAAAAGAAAATTCAGTCACAATTTATTCATAGGTTCAGTACATGTAAGTTTTTAACATACGAAGTCATTTTCTAAATTAAAATAATCCTTAAGTAGGTAATATTATTGCATACAGACACATAGCACCATTACCACCGTAAGATCGCATAACTGTAACAACTTCATGACAACTTTCGACAAATTTATAAGCAGCAAAATATGAAGTGGAACTTTCATACATACACTACACTAATTAACATATCTTTACTCACTTCAACAACTGCTTAAGTTTTACGCCGTCAATCTTACTACAGTGAAGTAATTCCCAAGATTAACAATATAAAGCAACCGGTTTCGCAAAGTTGCAATCTTTAATTAAAGTTAAGGTGCAGTGTCGATGCGTCCTAACATCTACGGGGACAGTTTGGAAGGCAAGTTTCGCTGGCACACCGCCAGATCGTGGCTCACAAATAATTATACTTGTTTGAAAGCACTCCGCCGGTACGTTATCGGGATCCGCGATATTCCGCGATAGTTTACGATGTTTAACTTTTGTTGTGTATGTGATCGTCGATAGGTTAATGGAACCGCTCTTAAACTATGCGATTAGTGTTTCTTATGATATGTTTTGTTTTGTTGTACCTACATTTATGCTTCTTTACTACTTGCAATTAGACACTACACATATTTTACGATGGTGTTACAGCCTTGTGATGGATATCTAATAGTCTTTAACGTATGTGTTTGAGATAGAACTACATAACTTTAGCTGAATTTAAGAAAATCGGGGAAAAACTATAGAGAAAGTTCAGACTCTAGGATAGTTAATGCAGCAATACTTTCTGTCGGCTTAACAATCAATAACATTATTGTTTTTTTTGGTGATTCGACCGTATTTTAATCCTTATGTCCATTTATTTATTTGGCCAAACATTTATCAATAATACCATATTTTATTTTAAACTATTTGTCCAGATTTCCGTTCCACACTAGTCGCTCCATGTAAAACACTGGTATCCAGCTGCAGCCGGTGAGACTGGAAGCCGACTCCAACATAGTTTGGAAGAAAGGCAAAGCGAATATATAAAAATATACTATCGCTAGCTAGTAAATCTATGTCATTGCTCGCGGTACAATATTATGTGAGTATTTCAGTTTACGATTGCGTGGTCTAGTTTATATTGAGTGTGTTACATGCTCTTTGATGTGTCATGTTTTAATGAGAATTGTTTATGGTGGAATAAAGTCACCGCATACAGAAATATGAGAGTTCTCAGAGCTACTAAAACTCTACTTCGGTTTCTCTTTGTAAGATTTCCAGAAAAAATATTTGAAATAGTTACCTACCTACTTTGAGGTACTAGATACGCACACCGTTCGATAAACGGTCAGCGGGTTAAGCAACTTTAGTGCGACCAATCCATAGATGGGTAAATGCGTATTTCAACTGAGCGTCTCCAGTTAAGATAACTGGTCGTTAGCCAAACCTTAGGATGACTAACAACACGCAGGTTGAACACTAAGAATACTATGAAAGAACGAGTAAAATAAGATAGTTGCGAAAAGGTTACCTCCCAATTTGATTGTCTATCCCAGGATTCCATCAGCATTTGTCATCACATAGCCCCTGAAGCAGTAGGCAGTTAAAAAACAAACTAACCACGATGTTTTTTAGAATACCCTCAAGACAGGTCATAAATTCATTTTTATTGTCATGTCAAACTGCTTTTTATATGAAACGAGCGTGGGTCGCCGCAAAGGACGGAATATATTCGGGTTTATTTTGCAAAGTCCCCGGGAATAAATAAATGTAATCGTATGAGGCTTTTGTGATGGCAAATTAAAAGTAATTCGCGTGGGCTTGCTTGTTAATCTGATAGGATAGGCTTGAAACTTTATCGGATGCCTGGGGTTTTTTGATATTTTTAGATAAAATACCGTCGGTTCCAATTAATGGATAGGTATGTGAGCCGACAGCGAGTAAATTTTTTGTCTGCTGAATTTTCCATCTCAGGTTTTGTTGTGTGTGTGTGTCATAGAAGATACCTCCATGATAATATTTTTAGATTATTCCTGAGCCGAGATAATGAGTCTATTGCAAAAAAAATGGATGCCACCAAAAACATTCTGTAAAAACCTCAAGTCTCGCAGCTCAGTCTTTCTGGCGTAAAAAGTGGTGAGATCTATATAATACCAAGTCGATTAATCTATTTCGTCTCTACTTAAAGGACCTGCTGTCTTAAGTTATAACATATGTTATTATCACGCCAGTATTAAAAATATTTTACGTTTAAAACAAATAGATCGACCTGGCCATCGCATGATTTGTATGTATTACACTACACAGCACAACGAGAAGTTAAATGCTCCCGAAATTTTAATGGCGAATTTGTGTTTTCATGCGATGACCAAGTCGATCTATTTGTTTTAAACGTAAAATATTTTTAATACTGGCGTGATAATAACATATGTTATAACTTAAGACAGCAGGTCCTTTAAGTAGAGACGAAATAGATTAATCGACTTGGTATTATATAGATCTCACCACTTTTTACGCCAGAAAGACTGAGCTGCGAGACTTGAGGTTTTTACAGAATGTTTTTGGTGGCATCTCACTTCTTTTTGTAGAACGAACATAAGTCCAATTTGTATGGAAATACGTTTTTTCTTATAATTCAACATATTTTCCTATGGGAATGTCGTTTAGTTTCATGGGCTAAACACCCTTAGCCACCCTATATCCCGTCCCGTTATGCCTCATATAGTAGGTACCTATCTACACCTATTATTTATTATTTTCTACAGTAATAATGATTCATTAACTGCAAATGTAACTTTGTATAATCTTATACATTTATAAGAGATTAGAAAGTTATTGTTGCAGTTAGTGTATTTAAAAAACTAAACCGAAAATAGAATCGAATTTTTAATCTCGAGTAAATATTTCAAGCCAGACTCGACAATAGATACTCAATCTTTTTTAAATTAATCAAACTTGTTTTTAAATTAATAAATTTATCTATAAATATATAAAACTCAAAGGTGTTTGACTGACCTAGATTTTAGACCGATCGGGCTGAGACTTTGCATGCAAAGAGTTACAATGACGTTAGTATCCCCTAAGAAAGGATTTTAATAGATTTCATCCCTCAAGGGATAAAATAGGGAATGAAAATTTGTATAGAACTTTGTAAATTTTGAACCGATTGGACTGAGTCTCGCATGCATAAAGCTACTATGACGTAGGTGTCCGCAAAGAAAGGATTTTAACAAATTTCACCTTTAAGGGGATAAAATAGGTGTGAAAGTTGTAGAAATCTTTTAGGATTTTCGACTGATTGAACTGAAATTAATCTAGATCCCCACATAGGATACTTTTAACTACGGCAAAACCTTTTGACTCCGACAAAGTCGCGGGTGGAATATAGTAATATACTTATTATTAGTGTTCTTTCTTTCATCGTGGTATTTTCGACCAATTTGGTATATTTATTTTTTAGATTTTGGTACTTAAAGAGATGTCCAATCATGTGATTTTCGTAATCTTTACATAATACATACAAGGGACACGAGAAGGGTCTGTTCAACCCAGGCAACTGAACAACCTTTCTCTAGGAACATAAGTCCAATTTGTATGGAAACACGTTTTTTTCCATAATTCAACATCTTTTCCTATGAATGTTGTTCAGTTTCATGGGCTAAACACCCTTAAGTTATGCCTCATATAGTAGGTACCCATCTAGACCTATTATTATTATTATTTTCTATTACTACAGTGATAATGATTTACTAACTGCAAATGTAACCTTGTAATCCTATACATTTATATCGGATTACAAAGTTATTTATGCAGTTAATGTATTTAGAAAACTGGACCGAAATTAGAAAATATTTGAATTTTCCCATGATTAAGACACTAAACCCTATTTGTATTCTAAATTTGAAGCTTCTATGTCTGCTAGAAGTACCTTATACTTTTGATGATCGGTGAGTCAGTGAGTCAGTGAGTCAGTGAATCAGTGAGTGACAAAATTCAGAAACTTTAACAAGTTGTTATTCTTAAACTACTGGTTCAAATTGACTGAAATTTTAAATATACCGTGTTTATACAATGACTGATTAGTTGCTGCAAATTCAGGCTTCTTGTTTTATCCACAACGAAATTATAGTGGTGTCAAAAATAGCCCGAATTGCTTCGAGAAAAGGATGGTACGGCCGTGCCGCTTTTTTTTGCTCGACTTGCGGGGGCACTTCCGTGCCCCCAGATAACACGTTTTTCTTGATTCAGGTACAATTTATATTCGGCATTACGACTTTTTAAAGTTTTTAAACACTACATACACGGTACATCGTAGCATCTTTGCCAATCGCGGAAGTCGACTTTTATAGAAAAAGATTCAATTTCATTCTTTAAACAACCAGCAAGAGAGGGACAAAGACAACACATAGCCTTCGCTGACGTCATATCCGTATAAGTTACGGAACTTAAAAATTTGCTTGTATTCCCAATTGGCTAAGTGCCCAACGGTCCGATTTAAAAATGAATTTCTGAAAATGCAGCGAATTTAGTATTTTTACAATCTTATTAAAATGGCTTTTGGTTAAAAAATGTAAAAAGATAAGACAATCATAGAAAAGTTCGAAGGTAGATTTTGTACAGGAGTTAGTAAAACAATTTTTTTTTCAACAACTACCTACTTGCTTTTTTGTACATATTTTATGTTTCATATACAGAATCACTACATTCAAAAGGCGCTTTTACTAGGCATCGCACACTATAAAATGTCCAACTTCTTTTTAAATTTTACTGTTATATCGATATAATGTTTCCGATGTGTGTGTAAGTGAATATAATTATGTTTAATATCGTACGATACTCCATATGCAACCCAAAATTTCCCAGTATATAGATTACGAGGCGCCCATAGCCAGTTGTGCTCACCGGTCGGTAAACGATCTGTGGGTAAAGCAACCGTTGGCGAGGTCATTCCATAGACGGATGACCGCATAGTGGTATTGGAGCTGGGTATCTCCGTGCTTCGGAGGGCACGTAAAAAGTCAGTCCCGGCTGTTATCTACTAAGGTAACAGACGTTAAACCACGTCAAAGGCCTTCGGGCGGCTTGAACAACTTTGATACTAGGTTGACCACTAACCATACGACAAGAAGAAGTACATATATAGATTGCTTCTGAAAACTAAAAAGTACTTTAAACCTACAAAGCTCTTGAACTAGTGTATTCGTCATGATACAAGGTAGTTTTGGCGCATTGGCAGCGCAGTTGGTGACGTCACAAGCCGCATCTACACAGATTTGCTGCGGCTATTATGCACTGAAATGGACTCGGGAAGCTGTTAAAATTAAAAATTTTGTTTGTTCTGCAAGTTTCACTGTCGTTTTTAATGGCGAGTAATTTTATTTTAGTTATTTGGATAGGTTTCAGTAGGTGTGGGTAGAATTTATTGTTGCAATTTGTTTTGTTTTGAAGACATTGCTGTATCATGTATATGCGAGTTATTTTGGTTATAAACTCGGTTAATACTAAGTTAATTGTATAATCAATTGTTATATAAATATATTGTTAGTTTTCATTGACAAGTATGAATTTACTAAAAGCAAAATCTTTTTAAGACAACCAATAAAAATTAGTTATACGTCATTAATAAAAGGTCTTTTAGGTAGTGTGTTAAAGTATATTCAAGCGGAGAAAAATTGCGCGATTTTCTGACTTAAAATGTATTAGTTATACAATTATGTTCCTAACTATCACCTTTGAGCTTTTAAACGGTACAAAATTACTCTTAACTCATCGTAAATATTATCTTCAGAAATAAGGACAATATAAACTAAATCATGTACAATTCTGTCCCAACTGTTACTAGTTGTATAACTTAGTTCAGTAACTAGTGTCAATACTAACTTGTGACTGTTGGATAACCGCTTCCCTTGAACACGGTGCACTAAACATTACAAGTGAACAACTGTCTGAAATTAACATACAATTGTGCTATTTTGTTGTAAAGGTTTGGCAGATTTATAAGACTACATCGTACTTTTAATATAACTAATATAAATGCAAAAGTTTGTGAGCATGAATGTATGTATATTTGTTACTCTTTCAAGAAAACTATTGGACAGATTTGGATGAAATTTTGTATATAGACAGTTCATAACTTGGATTAACACATAGAATACTTTAAATACCCCAGAAAATCATTACACGCGGACAAAGTTTGGATGAATGTTCACACCAAAACTTCTGAATGAATTCTTATACTTAATTTAAAGTAATACTAAATATGGGATCAATAAAACTGAGAGCATAGGAAAACTTATGTAGGTTCCATACATTAATATTGTTAAAAAGACAATTACGATATTAATTTGTAAAAATTTATTAAAAGTACGGCGATTTAACAAAGCATGAAAATCGCCTCAATAAATTCAGACTAAAACAGCTAATCTTTAAACTAACAAACGATAATTCTACATAATAATAGATCCTAGTACACGCTGTCACTTAATATCATAACGTTACAGAATTTTCCTGTTCCAATAAGCTTTCAATAGGCTTATTTCAGTTCCATGAAATAGGAAATCCTATTACCAGTTTCCAGGAACAATCTCCTTTACACACCGTTTCCAACTAATATTTATAATCACAAATTTGTGACAACGATGGTATTTACGAATATTTATTAGATTTTCACGTCAAAGACTAGCTTGCTGGGCAAGGGTTTCACAGAATGAGTTAAGGGTCACGCCTCAAGTCCACTACGCTTGGCTTAGTGCCTGTTTGAAATTTTGCGAATATTTTTAGAACTGTGTTAAAGAACTCAGAGGCATGCAAGGTTGCATTACGTTAGAACTAGCAAACATTATCTCTAATAGACACATAACTTCGAAAAATCATTGACGTGTTGCCTTGGGTTCGAATTCTCAACCACTTGCATGGGAGGTACACAGGCCACCGGCTTATCACTGGTCACCTAACTAACCTAAATAGCCACACAAGAACCTTTTTTTATCCCAGAAAATCTTTTCACGCAGACAAAGTCGCGGCTAGAGGCTAGTGAACTAAATAAAATAGGTCAAAAAGCCTTCCCTAGCCCTGTATAATATTTTATCGCGGCATTTAAGGCGACGATTTTATAGCTAGGCCGAACTGTAGTAAAATCGATCCCAACTTAGTACCATTTTATAGGCACTACGACCTATGTTTGGTACCTTGGATCCTTGAACTATGTATTGTGTAGTGGGATAGTTAGGGAGAGATGACGTAGTAAAAAGTTTGATAGTGTTGATTGATCTTGTTAAGCAATGTTTTCAGTTTTAGAAAAGTATAGACTACACAATTTAATAAGTTGTGATTCTGTCTTCAACGCTTTCACTGCTAATGTTTACTAAGACAAGCCAGGATATTTAAAAACGCAATCGGAACTGAAGTCATCTTAAATGAGCACTTTTAGCGAATTGGCAATCGAACTAGTATCGCGATTCTCTACAGTCGGTATTATTGAGTGTCGACAATTTTACATTTAAAGCATACTGATCAATTAGTTCTTACGGCAACCGCTAGAGGCGCTGATTTAATTATACAAAATTTCTCGATACCTAGTCATTTATCGGTAGTCGATAGTGGTTAAGAATTCCTCAATTCCTTTCACATCACTCGGGCATATTCAGCAAGAATATAGTATGTATTATGTATATATGTATTATTAATATTAAAAAGCTGAAGAGTTTGTTTGTTTGTTTGTTTGAACGCGCTAATCTCAGGAACTACTGGTCCGATTTGAAAAATTCTTTCGGTGTTAGATAGTCCATTTATCGAGGAAGGCTATAGGCTATATATCATCACGCTACAACTAATAGGAGCAGAGTAGCAATAAAAAATGTTACAAAAGCGGGGAAAAATTTGACCCATTCTCTCTTATGTGACGGAAGCGAAGTTGCGCGGGTCAGTTAGTAGTATGTATAAAAAAACATGGTGAAAAAATGTTCTCATAATCACTCATCATAAAGTGTACAAGCTAACTGGTGAGCATTAAACGCTAATAAACGTGTCCCATTGTCTCCGCTACACTAATTAGCTATAGCTTTGTGCTAACAGTGTGTTTCATCTCCATCATGTTATGTAACTCTTTGTACCTTTGCTAAACTCCCGGGAACATGTTAATGTTATATTTTTGTACAGACAGACAACTTTTGTGTAGTGTTAGTTTTTAATTCAATGTAAGGTTTTTCTAATAGATTAGTGTTTGAGGTGAGATAATTGATTTTGAGTCTTTGTGCTTATCAAGTTTTTAGTCGATTCAATTATTATAGTAAATTAACTCCGGCTTACGACTCTACAGCATAGTTCATTGTTATACAGAGCAAGCCTTTTGCTATATATCGAACACATTACCAAACTCCAGCTACTATTGAGAAATTTTCTAATATAAATTAGAAAAGACAAATAGCACTTTGAATTACCCGGAAATTGAACTCAAGTCCCCGTCTGTGCCTATCCCGGGATTCAAAACAAAATATGATTAGCAGTCGAATACACTAACGGTAGCGCCAAAGCGGCTGTATTTTTAGAGTTATATCTGCAATATGATTCTATCTAAAAATGTATTATTTATAAGTGACTAACACGAACTCCTTTTATCAATTTAAAAACCGATCTCATTTTACCCTACTAAAACTTTTCACCATATTGAAATTACTCTCACATACTTGAAAAGTTATTTTAATCTGCTCTTAGAATAAAAGTAATAAAATTTATCACTTGACGTAAGTGTTTATAAGAACACGTAAAAGAGACATTAAAAAGTCCCTCGTGAAGAAAGTTGGAGCCCAGAGGACTGTTCCTCTTTGTACCGACGGATTAATACCGGGGGTATGTAAGTCATAATTTTTAAGTCAGGTTACTTTTTAAATTGTATCTGAGAAGTTATTTTTGGATTTTAATTTGGGTTCTGAATGTTATTTATATGGTTGCTATATTTATTTTGATTCCGAACTCATTTTTGTACGTAATTTATTATTAGCAAGAGTTTAGTTTAGTTTATAAACAATAAAAAAAAAAGATTTTTACAGAATTTTTAAATTTCTGTGAAAATCTTGCCTTTCTGGTTGGCATGAAGTTTCCTATTATGTCTGTTCCGTCGGCCAATAGTAGTAATTTAAATCATTTTAAAAATGTTAACTCGTTTTTAACTATTCGGTTTCGCACCATTAGCAACGTCAAATTTGCTTTAAGATTAACTAATAAATTAATAGCACTAATAAAGCATAATCTATGAAAGCTTGGCGTAACTTCAAAATAAGTCACATCGCAAAAATAGTTGTCGCTATCAAACATCTGGCACGCTTGCGATAATATAATACGAATATTCTAAAAGAAAATGAGACATTTTTTGCACACTGTGAAACGAAAGAGACACTTTATATTTAAAATGTTACTACTGACACTTGAGCATTCTCTCTATTTTATTTAAACTCAAAGAACTTAAAATGGCGTCCTCGGCACTTTGAGAAATGGCGGCACTGTTATTTTTAACAATGATCTGTTGAAAGTTTCATAGTTTCTGCTATATATACCTGCTTATACACTTCGCTTAAGTATTTAAAGAGTATTCTTTACTTTCTTTGTTATTCGGATTTTCTAAATGACTTTTATGATAACGAACTGCTTCTCTGGTCTGTGCAAATGTATGCTACTAATAATTTCATAGTCTCGGTTTTGTTTTGCAGGTGCTATTTATTGACTATTTTTAATGTTAGAATTTTCTACGGCGCTCGCTAGAGGTCCAGACAGATTTTCATACGAAATTTTTCGATAGCTTGCCGGTTGTTGATAGTGGTAGAGAAACGCGTAACAGTTCTCATGGCAGATTCGTGAAGTTATTGGGCGTAATATTATAACCAGGATTACTAACAATTCGTAAATCATTAAGTACAGACTTTAGTGTATGTTTAATGTACTCATATCACCAAACAGAGCGTCACATTGTCACGGCTCTGAATACATCAATGAAGCATGCTTATAATTTGACGCAAGTGGTTACATTCACCGCAGCACATGTAGATCACGGTCCCGCACTTTGAAATTATCGGCTATTTATAGTCATGGATAGATAGATCTGATTATTATTGTTTAAAGGATATTTCAGATAGTCGTAATGATTGTTATCTTGAAAATATACGGTAAGATATATACTTAATATTATTATGAATGTCTAGCTGGTTCGTCGCCGATTGTATTGAAAGAGTGAATCATACACATGGCTTTGAGAGTACGAGAGTGGGACGTCTTGTCACTCATCACTTGTGGGCAACCCTCTTATAAACAATCTCCTCAGTAAATAGCTAGTCTATCTGGATCTAGCCGCTGAAACTACATATTCGCAAGGGAAACATTATTACTCCCTATTAAAACTAAACGTAAGGTAATGTGCTTGCGACAGGTATTCCTTATCCTCTAGTAACAAAACAACACTACATTTAACACGTTTAATAAGCTCAAGTTGATTGCTACTTCGCGAACTTGTTAAATTGTAGCACTCATTTAAATATTCCGCGTTAAATGCAAGTAAAAGTTTAAGTTCACCTCGTTACTTTATTACGACGACTTCCAAACAATTAGTTGAACTTGTCCAACGAAATTTGCTTGTTCAACATTCTGTTGAAATTGCATTGCTCGTGCTTTTCCGGAAATACACGGAGTTTGCCGAAGCGTTAAAAGATCATCCCAGAGACCATCGCTGGTTATTTATGTAGGGCAGTGGTTCCCAACCGCGGTGGTCCGTGATCAAAATGTGATCCGCGAATGACCTTAAAATTTAAAATTTTTAGGATGATTAAAGGATGAAAGTGTATTACTTATACTAACATAGTGGACCCTGCTAACAAGAGTAATATAAAAGTGGTCCCGGATTAGAAAAGGATGGGAGCCCCTGATGTAGAGAGTAGTTTGTGAATGTATTTGGCATAATTTTGTAGCATCATAACCAGAAACGAATCAATTGGTATTACACATAATATGAAATTAAAACTTTACCTTCTTAAATTCCGAACATTAATAAACGGTGATGACAAAGTTCATAATTGGACTTATTTACACAAACACGAACCGACCCACATCAAGTTAGTTTCGGAAAAAACAAGACATTTTGTCTAAAATTGGCTTTTTGCGCAAGAGAAAATTGTATATGTTATCAATCTGTAAATAGAAACCATTCTGTATTTTGAGCAAATAGGATGAATAATTTGAGCACCATATTTAAACTCAATGACGCTAATTAATATTAAATAATTGAACGCAAAAATAAACTTTGTTTACAACATATCTCTTGCCAAATGACATTCTCTATAAACTCACCGAAGGCATGAACTTCGTCGTAACAAAAAGAAAACACCTGTACTGCACTAAGTTATATTAAAAGTCGCAGCTGTCGAGAACTACATGCATTGAAAGAATTCGGCAATTTTCTACGGGTTTTCACTCTGGCTTATTGGGTACATCAAAGCATATAGAAGGGGGACTAACCACGTTTGAGATAGCTATTGATTTGCTATCAACATTGTATAGCGAAAATTTGCTAAGTACCAGGCTCATAGTTTTAATTAGTATTATAATGTAGTGTTACCAATATAGAGAGTTTCTCAGTCTCGGAAAAAAAATCTAAGGATTATGTCTTGCAGTAGTAATTCTTGAAATATTTTTAAACATTTTTATTAACCCTGTACTTTCTCACTACTTGGTCTCCCGAATTTGAGGGAGTAGTTAGGTCTTGAGTCCATCAGTGCAGTTTGGGGACTCTGTGACTTTGACCTCAAGAAAGACGTTAACAAATTTTCAGGCATGTAAGGTTTCATCACGATGTTTTCCTTCACCGTTAGAGCAAGTGAAAATTATTTTAAACATTAGGGTAACTATTATCCTGCCCATGAACTTTCCGAAATTGGCTACATTGCGTCAGAAATTTGTAAGTTAGATAACTTTGTTTCCAAATCAACATAAAATATTCTTCAATGAAACGAATGAACGTATTTTACAGACTTGCCTTCATTTTCATTTGAAATAAACTTCACAAGTAAATGACATTTTGACCGCAGCCGTCCGCGGCCCGGAAACGGACGGGGAGGAACGAAAACTATTTGTTGGACTTTTTATATATTTTTACACACAATGCTAAATGTTAAAACATAACTTTTCTTTAATATAACAATATCTACCACTAATATTCAATTAAGTATTAGCAAAAAAAGGGCTGACGATAAACTTTGTGCTATTAACAGGAAGGAAGTAGAAAAGATTTATATAGACAATTCCCGCACTAAGAATTGCTCTTGTGACGTGGGGACTTTAACAAACATACTGACAATGTACGACTAGACACGAAACCTTTATTTATGGATTTCACAAATATTTGTTCAGTGTGGGAATCGAACCCACGACCTCTCGACATGCTGATGTAGCGTGGTGATCACCTTAACCACTGCGCCATGGACGCCATCCTTGACAGAATCACCCATATATCTATCTGCATAGTAAATAGCTTCTACAACCATACGTTAAAATGAAATACGTAACAATAATTCATAACACAATAAATCAACAATTATCGCAGCACACGCCATAAATCTTGTAACCAAACAAATTAACAGTACGCAAGCAAAGGCATAAGCACATAAATCCTATACCCAATTACTAAGTTAACAACATGGCGGCTACATATAGCTTTAATATTTGTATTAATTATCTGTGACAAAAGTGGCTTGTGGATATTAAGGTTGTTAAGCTGTTTTGGACGTTTGGTGTATTGAAAGCATGCGAAAAGCCTTTAAAAACATTAATTGAACTTAACGAATGTTCCAGCACCATGCGTAATTTTTTTACAGAAGCGTAAATAAAGTTTTATATCGGATTTTTTAACGGAGGCGCATGCGCAGTTTTTTGACATTTTAGTAGACTTAGACGTGATTTTCGAGCGTATTTAAAGATTATGAAGAGCACGATTATCCACAATTGGAACCATCGGGTATCGAGAGCAAAAATAGTTACTACGACGCTCGCTAGAGGCTCTGAACCTACTTTCATTAAAAAAAATTCGCTAGCTAGCCGGTTGTCGCTAGTTAGTTAGTTAGAACATTCCACAGTGACTCGTGATAAGTTTTGCGGACCCTGAAACGAAGTTAACTCGGGGAAAAAGGTCAAAACTCCGTTACAACCTTAGTTGAAATTAAGCATTTGTTACGCCTACACATTTAAAATGCTCCATTTTGTTAATTCTGACGACTTTATGGACTCATAATCGTGATATTATGTATTTAAGTAGATTAGGGACTGTTTGTTCTTTATTTATTACGAATGTGGGTTATTGTAGCATTGTTTGAATTATGTATTAGGATGAAAGATGAAAGGTAAGTTGATACACTTGAGTTCGAAAATGCGATTAGATATTATTTAATGTGTCCTAGATAGAAGAAGTTGGGTTCTTTAAAAAAAATGTACCTATGTATCAGGGAAATAATTGTCTACTTATTTACGTTTAAAATAGTAAACGAATTTGTTATCCAAGAAGGCTTTGAGTATTTCCAAAAATAAACATTCCTTCTTTAAGATACATAATACATACAGCGACTAGCTGTTTTCCATTAATATTCTTATTTTTTAATACTTACTTCACCTTTTTAACATTCAGTTACAGTCTAAAACTTAGTATTCACGTAATATTCCTTCGAAAACAATTTTTCAGCACAATTTGGGTAATTACAATGCTAATGTTTTCATGCCAGGTCTTTTTGTAATTTACAACTAAACTTTTCAACCCGCTTCAGAACGAATGTCTGCGACTTTTTGTTTGTGTAAAAAGTAAATGTTTGAGAATAAAACCTTAGTACAATGACTCCATTCGTTCGGTAAGCCCTTATTTACCTGAAACAAAGGAAATATTTTTATTAGTTATAAAATATTTACATATTACATATAAAAGGTAAATTATTCAATAAAAACTATATTAGCACAGTAAAACAAACACAAATGAAGCAAAGGAAGTTTGTAGGGATCGTACTAAGTGATTTTCTGGTTTCTGCCTACCCTTGTGGAAAGAAAACGTGATTTTATGTATAAAAAACAAACACATATACGAACAAAATCGAACATAAATTAATTTCAAAACAAAAATAAAATGAGAAAAAATAATTCCGGACACGTAAAAGTTTGAGCTGCCATATTGTGTGTGCTTATAAACAAACAAAAAGTAACAAGAATGGCGTATTGAAAAGAAGAAGAAACTCCAATTAGGAAACAAACCCATCATTACACAGATAAAGTATATAAATCTATTTATTTTGTTCAGGTAAAATGGCGTAGGTCACGTTCTACCTACGCATTGGCTGGAGGGCCCGTTCCTTGTCATGTTAAAAAAAAAGTTGAGAAAGGCGCCAAAATAATGAAATTGGAATAAAAAATGTCGTTATGAAAATGCGATGTCACGATTTATCGTTATTAAACTCATTTAGCTTTGTTTTATTGATATTTTTTCATGTGAATAGAGTGTGTGTGGAAGTTTCTAACCTACAAACTTCCGCGTTGTATTCCTATAATTTTTGTCTGCATCACTCCACGGCAAACTGATAAAAAATGCCTTTGGCATTAAGTCTTCTTATTTATAACTTTGTATAGGTTTAAAATAAATAAATATATTCGATAACTTTAATTTTTTGTACGACCATTATCTTTATTAATAAACAGTTAGCTAATATGGCCATAATCATTATCACCATAATCTAAACCGAAACATAAAGCAAGGCTAGTGTTCATTTCCTATGTAATATCACATCACAGTCAGTACGTTTTAATATAGAATTCATAACTTTTCAAAAGAATAAAATCACGCAATATCTAAGTTTTAAACCATCATATAAAGTAATAGAGAACAAATTGTAGAGACAATAAAAGAGCGAGCAGTGTTATGAGATCAGACGCGGCTGGCTGGCGCTGGTGTTACGTGTGGAATAAACCTGTAGTCCGTAAGCCAGGCGCTAATTTTCGTCAGTCATTTCCTCTCAGTCGATAATTCGTAAAATGCCTCAGAGGGTCGCATTATGACGCGTTGTAAACGTCAGCTGCGGCTCCGAGGGTGGGTTGAGCAGTGGCAGCCGCCCAAACACGTAAAAAAAATAAAATTTTTTAGTTATTTCCTCCCGATTAAAAACTTGATCAAGTTAAAGTTAAACCAATATTTCGAAGAAATAAAATCGTCAGCTGGTTATACAGTGGTGGATTATACGTCAGCTGGTCACGCAAAGGTGAAAAAAAAAAAGTTTTGTGATTTCCTCTCAAAAGAAAATTTATCAGATGATAGTTTTTGTATTGTTTTTAATAAATAAATAAGTCAGCTGGCTGTATGTAGGTGGAATGTTTGTCAGCTGATGACCTTAAGGTGTAACGTAGGAGCAAAGTAAATGTATCAGCTGACGTGTTTTCCCCCAACATACTGTCAACAATTAGTACAACTATTTTTTTCGGGAGGAAATGACGTACATAAAGTTATTCAACATTATATTTAATGTGCAAACTAAAATGTAAGATTTTCTGGCAATGTTTCGATTGAATATTAAGTTATTAAGCTGCGTTTAGACGTGTATAGTATATTGTATCTGATATTGTTTTTATTTTCTCTCTCACGTAAGTAAGTGATACTTATCTTAGTCTTACTCATGGCGTAAGCGGAAACTTTAAGTAAATAACACAATCAAACAAATAAGCATTAACAAAAAAAATATTCTAAGATCGTCAGATCATAAAATAATACAGCCACTCACGAAGGACTTTAAAAAAAAAACAAATGTGTTGAACTGTATGTTATATGTGAAGTTATGGATAAATCCTCAAATTTTATTTCGGTAATTCATATTTTTCGTTCTCGCTTTAGCCCATGTTACTCGCATGCAGTGTGGCCAGACCGTGGGATATTTTTCCCTCCACTTTGCCGTTTTTAGTGCACTTAGATGAGAGTGTGTCAAAAAGTGAGGTAAAAATATCCCACAACGTGGCCACACTTCTCTCGTGTCTTTTAGATTTATGTCTGTCCCCAAATATCCCTCCATCGCCCCTTACGGTGGTAACTCGTATATTATTCTAGTTGTACCAGTTCGGGCATATCTATCCTCACCCAAGGCTAGGTATAGTTCTGGGTTTTGAAGTATTATACGTGCTAGTAAATAAAAGAGAGGAAAGTGAGATGAGCAGAAGCGAAAATGAAAAGGATTAAATTACCAAACATAATTAAATAACTTTTTGTATTAAATCTTAAGCATTATTAATTTAAATATTCAAAAATTATAAATTAATTGATTAGCTCAACAAAGTATTTATTTATTTCTATTCTTAAAAATCGTAGTTCTCATAAAAAAAAAAATAATCGAAACATTGCCAGAAAATCTTACATGTTGAATAACTTTAAGTACGTAATTTCTTCCCGAATAAAAATAGTTGTACTAATTGTTGACATGATCCTGTAAGTAATTAAAACAATCAGCTGGCAGTATGTTGGGGGAAAACACGTCAGCTGATACATTTACTTTGCTCCTATGTTACACCATAAGGTCATCAGCTGACAAACATTCCACCTACATACAGCCAGCTGACTTATTTATTTATTAAAAACAATACAAAAACTATCATCTGATAAATTTTCTTTTGAGAGGAAATCACAAAACTTTTTTTTTCACCTTTGCGTGACCAGCTGACGATTTTGTTTCTTCGAAATATTGGTTTAACTTTAATTTGATCAAGTTTT
This sequence comes from Anticarsia gemmatalis, assembly GCF_050436995.1. Classification (NCBI taxonomy): domain Eukaryota; kingdom Metazoa; phylum Arthropoda; class Insecta; order Lepidoptera; family Erebidae; genus Anticarsia; species Anticarsia gemmatalis. The sequence goes on from NC_134760.1 coordinate 9,429,898, forward strand.
TAATCGGGAGGAAATGACTAAAAATATTTTTTTTATTACGTGCGTGGGCGGCTGCCACTGCTCAATCCACACTCGGAGCCGCAGCTGACGTTTACAACGCGTCATAATGCGACTCTCTGGCATTTTACGAATTATCGACTGAGAGGAAATAACTGACGAAAATTAGCGCCTGGCTTACGGACTGTAATGTTGAATAACTTTAAGTACGTCATTTCCTCCCGAAAAAAAATAGTTGTACTAATTGTTGACATGATCCTGTAAGTAATTAAAACAATCAGCTGGCAGTATGTTGGGGGAAAACACGTCAGCTGATACATTTACTTTGCTCCTACGTTACACCTTAAGGTCATCAGCTGACAAACATTCCACCTACATACAGCCAGCTGACTAATTTATTTATTAAAAACAATACATAAACTATCATCTGATCAATTTTCGTTTGAGAGGAAATCACTAAACTTTTTTTTTTTTTACATCTTTGCGTGACCAGCTGACGTATAATCCACCACTGTATAACCAGCTGACGATTTTATTTCTTCGAAATATTGGTTTAGCTTTAATTTGATCAAGATTTTAATCGGGAGGAAATGACTAAAAATTTTTATTTTTTTTACGTGTTTGGGCGGCTGCCACTGCTCAACCCACCCTCGGAGCCGCAGCTGACGTTTACAACGCGTCATAATGCGACCCTCTGAGGCATTTTACGAATTATCGACTGAGAGGAAATTGGTCGTGAAAATCTGTCACTGGCTTACGGACTACTGCATCACTGTTCCCGATGAAGACAATCGACCTCCTTGCAGTAACTGTGCATATCAAACTGCATAAGAATATGCGAATCAAAGATGGCGGACTTGTATATGTCTTTTGTTATGGAATAGAATTAATAAAATAGCAAACTAGTTTTGGTTTTGATATTTGCTGAGAAAAGTTGATAGTTATCCGGAAATTATTCTCGGTTTCGAATCTTATTAATAAGTATCTGATAGTTTATTAAGTAGAATCTTGAAAGCTATTTTCATACATTCGCTGTCACCTTATCTACTGGATAGGTTAACTGACAGTTAACCATAATCTGTGGAAAGGACCTTATCTCTAACAATCTTTTCAAGTCAGATTTTGCGACGAAAAAAAAATGTAATAGGCAAAAATAGGATCAAACACACATTTACACACTCTTTCGCATTAATGATATTAATTAGGAAAGGCATATATTATATAGAAAATATGCTATACTTCAATATCATTATTTCAAACGGAACCCTAAAAAAGAACATTTTAACAAGTGTAGGTTATCAAAAATGTACTTAAAAACTTTTGCTTGTGAATCTGACGTCAAAGTAACGACTTATTTTTTTGTTTGAAATATAACGACGAATAAGTTTTACTTCGTTCTACAGGAAACAAAAGCACACGCTATACAATTATAGGTACGTATTTGTATGAGCTTGACTTACGCAAGTATATTTTATAAAGCAGCCATAAAGGTATTTCTTTCTTACTCTTATCTACTAACTTATAATTTGTTAATTTAGGTTATAAACTAAATAAAAATGTAGTAATTTTGACAAACTATCAAAATAGCAATATATCAATGCTATTATAAAATAAGATGATCATACTTTTTCCATGCTACTAAACTAAGGGATTATTTTTAGAGAATACGGGAATTGACGCAAACACGCATTTTACCTTGAAATCCCTAACGTTTCGGCGTAGGTTGCGCTCGCCGTGGTCACAGGCAAGTTATGATTAACCATGAGATACCATAAATACACCATAAGGTCTAGTTTATTAAACCACGTTACTGGTACGATAAAATATTAATTATAAAGCTTCAATATTGTTTCAAATCAACGGACTTCCAATTTCGTTTTTAATAACTTTGACAATTTGGTAAATTATACAAGTTTTGAAAGTAATTAGTATTTTAGACTCTGTCTCTTGTTTTGACGGGGATTGAAATAAGGAAAGGGTCACTATGACTGTCAATGCCCTTTACTATAAAATTAAATGGCTTCAGAAAGCTACACTATACATCCTATAATACATCTACACAATACTAGACATTCCGCCTTTTTCCCATGGGGACAGCAGAGACGAAACAATACCACTTGTTACAATTCCTACAAATTTCTTTTGCTTCATTCTTATTTAAGAAACCTGCTTCATACCTGAATTATTCTAACACATGGTATCCAAAATTTCATACGAAAATAGAGCATAATTTAACATGGATTGAATTTCAAAGCTCTTTGTTACAAACTCGAATACTCGTAGCTCTATCCTAAAACATCTAAATATAAAACTAATCTCGAGAAAAGCGCTGTCAAATCCAAAGATACACAACAGAAACATCTGAGGTACGTTTCTTTCGTCGCAACGTAAGAATCTCATTAAAACATTGCAAGTACCCATCAATCACTGAACAAAAAAAGATACATGGAATTCGCAGATAAAATGACGAAACGTCGTAAGTACATACCTTAAAAATAGAAACTGGACTTTGTTAAGACGTAATACAGTTCTAATTTGATCGATAGAAAAAACATGTGTGTACTCGTCAATCCTGTATTTCATTAAAAAGTATAGACTTCAAGGTATTTTCTTCGGGCAAAGGATGCATTCTTTCAGCCAATAAAACCTCCCAAAATGCCTATTACTCTTTTAATCATAAAAAGTTTTTTAATCTCAGTGCTGATTTTCTTATTTTCACAGATAATGGAGTTTGAGAGTTGGATTATGACGGGGTGAATATTTTCACAGTAGACTCGAAAATAACTGATTATGAAATGCTTTTAAAGTGAAAATTTTAGGGCTAAAAGTCTATTTAGCGAACATAGAAAATCAGTTACGTCGAAACTTAGTGTGAAACTGAAAAATGTTGGTAAGAGATTGCCAACATTCTAATGATATTAAATTTATCTTGGTTTTATTGTATATACTTTCATGGTTTTCGCTCTTAAATTAGAACGGGAGTTGACTTTAACAAAAAAACATATAGATAATGGTTTGCCTTCTATAAAAAAAGATGACCATATCAACCTGCTACGTGCTGTCTTTTCAGCTAATGCATGGAGTATATTTCCGTATGTTCTTAAACCAATTTGAGAGTTTACTTAACTAAGTTTAACAAACTCGAATTAAACTCGCATGTATCTTAATTAGTTTTAACACCATTAGAGTAAATGTATGCCATTATTATACCCTTCAAAAGTTATGGAAACTCAAGTAATTGTATTATTTCTTAAATATGATGTTATTGAGATTTTTAGTCTGTTGGGATGGATTATTAAATAGAGTTTTTGTAAAAGAAAATGAGATATTATATTATTATCTTTTACTCGTTTATGTAAAAGTATTATTTCTTTGATTTCGTGTTATTAAGATTTCTATTCTTATTTGCGATGAAGATTATTAAATCAAGATTTTGTTTAAGAAGAAAATTAAATAGTCTTTTTTTACTAATACTTTTAAATTGCTGTGTAGAGCTTTTTTCCCATGGGTATTAGTCATTATGAAAAAGTCTGAATAATGAATACATTTTGATGTTCACGACCTTTAAAAAGGGCTTAAATTTTTTTCGTTAATTATTAGAAGTTAAAGTTGAACTAATTCATTTAAATTTATTAGTACAAAAACATTTCCAAAGATTTTACTTCATTATTTTCTGAACTAATGGATTTAATTGTTATGACGATAAAATTATAATACGAAAAAAATAATTCAGAAATGACAGTTACATTATTAAAATAATAAGTATGAGACTTTGTTTTTTTATACTATACAGCAGTAATTTATTTTAGAGTTCCAATATAATATCTTGAACCTGTATATCATAATCTAAGTATCTTAAATCCAACATTATTAATGAATTTACGACATGAAACATCAAACCTTTCCATAAATAATATGTTAAATATGGTCCATCATCATTATATCATACGAAAGTTAAAAACATTTTTTTTGCTCAATTTATTGTAAAATCGGCCTTTAAACGTATGTTTTTTTTAAACCACATGTATATTTATTGACAGCTATTTGAATATCTTTGGTATTAATAGTTCATGTAAAAGGCGTCAGGTGGCGCTTTCGTCGCCATTCCCAGGGCGCTATGCGTTTGAATTCATTATGAACTGGTTCCCACAAACTGTTCACAATTTTCATCTAGGATACGAACTATTATTCCAAAAATCTGAGGGTTTTTTATCCGATTGCGGAAAGGATAATTATGTCTTCATGATCATTCTAATTATCTTAAAATTTGATAATGTCATAGAAAACTATTAGTAGTAGTGTAATTGGTTAAAGATGTTGCATATTTTCTTTCTGGTGAAAGCAACAGGCGCAGCAGCAAAAGAATATTACATCAATTATTTATTACCTTACAATTTAACAGAAAGTGAACAGGATAGATGGGCCATCACGTCAGAGTTCAAAATAGTATAACAAGTTGTCTAAAAATATTATGACAAATATGTATTGATAACGACTTTTATCATTTCAAATAGGTACTTAACGAAAAAATTCCTTCATTTATAAAAATAGGTACAAACAAATTCTTTAAAAACAAAAAGAAACAATTAAAACTTCAACAGTCTAAAAAAACGTAATTCAAAACATGAACACCTAAAAACCATAATATCGTTCTATAAAACTATTCATCTGAGTACAATGAACGTCTGGAGCAGGCACAGTTCACACAATGGCGGAAAATATCGTATTTTCCTTGTTTAAAGCAACACTGCACAAGTTTTCTTTCTTACTCTTTGATTTAGCAGTCTGCTGTTTGTTAGAAAAGTTCGTGTGAAATTATTCTGCTATTGTTATATCGTTTGTGAGTTTTTGTTAGTTTTGCTATGATTTTTTAAAGTTAACATAGGCATTGAAATCATTCCTTTAAATTATATTTTTTACGGATGGATGTTATTATTTTACGCAAAAACTACAGATTGTGTGGAAGAAAAATTGCACACAGATAGCGAACCTGGAATAGCACATAAAAAACTATTACTCCAAGATTTCACGGATGAAGTCATAAGTATAAGAAAGTTTCCTTATTCATTTCGGTATCTTATAGAATTAATTTATATCTAAACTAAAAAAGTACAAATCTAAGAGTATTTACATTGTCCTCGCAAGCTGACGTCAAACTGTAGTCAAGCAAACAATTACAATTTAATTTAAAACTAAACAATAATTGCAATTTATCATTTAATTAAATATTGAAGACTCCTATAAGTAAATATCCCAGATACTGAACACACACCACTCAATTCATCATCGCAACAGCTGTAACCCCAAATAATTCAGTATGTTCAACCTTCAGAATTCCCAGCAGAAGCACATGGTCCTCATATTATTGAGAGTTGAGTACATGCAGGGATTCCTCACGACGGTCACGTAGGAGCAGTCCAGACAATCCTGTTCCTCTCATGTTTTACTACGTGTATGGAATAATCGCTGTACAGTGTACCGTATTGTTTTATTCTCTTTCACAGACTTATTGGAGTGAGTTTCAGCATGGTAATGAGGTTTCTGTGGTTAATGATGTAGGGTTTTGGGACAACTTGTTTAAACGAAAAACAAAGTATTTTTCTAGGAATGATAGACTTTTTTCTATTTATTGCATTTTTATAATCGTTAAGATTTGTGTCGAATAAGTGTCGCGACACCATCATTGTCATTTCGTATCTTTTGCTCTTTTGTTAACTACCTCATCAAAGTCCATTGTTCCTTCCTATTTATTATTTACTAGCTGACCCGCGCAACTTCGCTTGCGTCACATAAGAGAATCATAATCATAATTTTCCCCGTTTTTGTAACATTTTTCACTGGTACTCTGCTCCTATTGGTCGTAGCGTGATGATATATAGCCTATAGCCTTCCTCGATAAATGGGCTATCTAACACTGAAAGAATTTTTCAAATCGGACCAGTAGTTCCCGAGATTAACGCGTTCAAACAAACAAACTCTTCAGCTTTATAATATTAGTATATAGTATAGATAAAATAAAACTTAAAAGAATGATTAAAAACATGCCCAGAATATTTTTCACCCAAAAAAAATCTCATGCATATTTAACACGACTCATTAACGTACCGAAATCCCATAACTTAACCTTAACCTCCCGTTTCGCCAAAGGTTAAAACCGTTAATCCCGTGTTAAATAAAAAATTAACCTTTAACAAGTTTTCGCGTGTAATCTACTTGTACATGGTGCTAGTAAATAATGCATATAGGCCAATTGGATTGTCTGTCCAACTGTCCGGCTTCCTTACTTCACCGTACGTCACGGCTAACATGCAAAGGTTAGCGCTGATAAAGATTTCAAAGGAGTTATTAGTAGGGTATAAGTTTTGAACATGAGTAGAGATGATTTCAGGTATAATCAGTTACAAAAATTTCCTCCTTGTAATATTTTTCACAAAAACTGGACGTTTTTGTATAGCCGCGATAGAATTAATGTGTTTTTTATTTGTTTCAGAGAAATTATTGCCCATGTAATAATAGGAAAATGTAATCATTCAAACATACTCGTAGTAACTCCTCTTTTTGAAGTCCGTAATTAATACAAAAACAATTTAAATGGAAAGGAGATAAAAACACCACCTGGCACCTGAGTTAAAACATAAATCTGAGAAAATCTTGTTTCTTTTCTTGAAACTACATAATATGTTTAGTTAAGGGTAGTACTTAGTGTATTCGTTTTAACTTGACTACTCAGCATGACGTTAGCAAAACTACAGAGAACATTTTACACAAGTGTGTAAGCAGCAATATTTCTTTTAAGTTATAAGTAGCAAGTCTTGTTTTCTAGAACACCCGGTGTGTTTGAGTGTTAGTTATCCTAGGATAGCTAACACTCAAACACGCCGGGTGTTCTTCAATGGTATTTCAATAAGTAGCACCCTAGGGTGCTACTTATTGAAATAAAGAATTTTAACAAAATTTATTACTAAACAGCTTGTTGAACAATTTAATTCGATTAAATAAGTATTTTTTTCTGTGAGGACAGTTTTGGTATAACCGAGGTTTATCTTAAACTATGATATGAAATAGAATATGGAAATTGACGTGAAAACGCATTTTACCCGACGCCCGACGTTTCGGCGCAGGTTTCGCTCGCCGTGTTCGAAGGCTTACTCTGCCTGTATCCTATTATATAATAAAGTTCAAAAGTTATGGAATAAAATATGTTTCGAATGCTTCCATATAAACTACTGAAAGGTTCATGAAACTTTAAAGTAGGTACATACATAAATTGATTGAAAACTGCAGACTAGTTGCAGTGGGAGGTCTTTCAGGAAGATTTGCACTTCAGCAAAATATAACAAGTTGCAAGTTCAGAGCGGACCAAGTTTGCACTTTTGCAGTACTTTGGAAATTGGCTGACAGTATGTCTTGCTGTAAACTTAGTCCCGTTCTTTGATATTTACACGTATTTTCAAGTTTCATAGTTATTGAGGAACTTTGTACAATATTTTTATGGCACCATAAGGTTATTAAAAGTATATACCTTTCAATTCAAACTCAGGACTATTTATATAATAGATTTACTGTAATGTTGATAATAACCATTACCAAAATTGGTGAAACCTATGTCTATATCATTAACAGTCAACTTGAAACAACAGACAGTACAATCAACGCTGAAATGTACATCAAAGGGCGTCGTAGAATATGAATTAATAACAAATTGTCTATGAAATACACTCAGAAAATAAGAGACAAAACAAAAAACTAAACCCGCTTAAAAAAATACTATACCCTACATGAAAAAAGTTCAAACTCACGATTTAAACTCTTTATAACGAAAAAGTACAGCACCATCACTTAAAAGTCCACCATTTCAAATCATTCAACCGCATTAAACCCAAAATATCACCAAACTAATCCGCGCATATCACTTTCAAATTCTAAACGCAAACTTTGCTAGTAGCAATATCGCAGGATAGTGGAGCTTATGTTCAAAGCCTGCGTCGTGGCGCGGGGCCGCAAATGAACTAGCCAGTATTTATCGCCCGGGTACCATTCGCTTGCATCCCCCTGATTCAGCCTAACGAGTTTGTTGAGGCGATATTACTTTTAGTTTCCTTTGTGTATTGTTGAACGGTTTTTGGATTATAAAGATATATTTTTTTGTAATAAGTTGTCGTGCTATGAAGTCGTAAGTGACTGCTCTATGGTCTATGTAAGCTACTCGTCGAGAGGTCATGATCATCGGTTTGGAAAACGGGAAAAGTGCTATTAAATTCACTTAATAAATAGTCCAGGGTTCAGTAACATGAAATGCTCACGGTGCCCGGTATATATACCTCAATATGCTCACCTCTTATTACTAAGACTACATTTTGAAAATGGTGAAACGTGGGTATTTTAATAGTATATAGCGAACTTAGGCATCCTCGATCAGACTCACTCTGACTTTCGGGTGGTGCAAAAACAAAATGTAATAGCGAAGCTATTTTTTCTATCTAGGAAAAAATATAGGTATTTCGTACACCGTATTTTTTCTTATTCAAAAGTACGCCATGAAACGTAGGTACTCATTTTAACGCATATTTATGTTGCTTAAAACCAATAATGTTCATTATAATGTGTGTATTACCAACGCACTTGAGATTTTAAATAACGCAATCCACAAGAATGCAAACGTGATTGAATCTATAACACTGTGTTTGGAACGAGTCCAAATTATTAAAGAATATTCAATACATAAATTATACTCCGGCGATATTTAATAAAAAACCTGAAAGCGCTTGTAGATTGGTGCCGAATATCTGTGCTAATATTATTACGGCGAAAGTCTGCGTCCCTATCTGTCTGTTGTGCTTTATAGGCTAAACCTCTGAACCTATTTGAATGAAATTTAGCTTGATAAAGAATCATTCAAAATATTAATATATATATCATTCAAAATATTAATATAGCTGGAATTATGGTACTTACTTTAAACGAGAATGAAGCCACGTAGGCCATCAAGTCTTACTAATACTGCATAAAATGCGAAAGTTTCCGAAGATGGATGTATGTATGTTACGATTTCACGAAAAAAAACTGAACGTATTTGGATGAAATTCAATACACAAGTAGTTTATAATCTAAATTAATACATAGATTACTTTTTACCCCAGGATTATTTTTGACGCGAACGAACTCGTGGGCAGTAACCAATAAAATATGAATTTACTCTACAAATATAGACAATACTAAATTGTTTTTGCATCAATAATCATGCACTTAAAACTGGATTGTTTGTTAAAACCGAAAACCATTGTCACAAAGCCATTTTATCCTATATTGAAGACTCAGTTAAATGTTAATCACGCACAATTACTGAATAAATAATTCACCTGAAATGGACGAATATCGATATCATTATATCAGTGTTATTGGAAATGTTATTTGTTGAACGTATGATTTAAATGTTATTTAGTTTAGTGATCGTGCTAGTTGCGGGGTTGATTTTAATTATAGTATAGTATAATGATTAGATATTTATTACAACAGAGCTAAATATATTTTAATGTAAGTTTGACGCGGTGGTTAACGTGGTCAATTCGCCGCAATAATCTTTGCCGCGTGTGGTGGTTTCAACTCCCACTCGGGACAAATGATTGTGTGATGAGCACTTGTTTTGAGCCCGCTTGTAGATTTATCCATGTAAATGTGTATTTAAAAGTATGTAATTGAATGATTTCCTACCTAGCTCTGCCTTATTTTGAATCAAATGGTCGTTTGTAAGTGGTCCATAAATACTTACTTATTATTTATTTCTAATCACTATTTCCATTTCGGCAATACACAATTCCGACCCTAAGCAAAGTAAAATAGCAAGCAATTTCAGCACAATACAATTTCACCCTCTCAAACAAGACACGTCTTTTCCATTCATCAATAAGAAATGCTTCTCAATAATTCAGAATATTCTATAAATAGCTGCAAAAATCGAAGACCACGTCAAACACTAACACAAAGAGCACCGAAAGAGGGTTTGACAGTTTCATAATTAACCAGTTGTTTTGCTGTCAATGCCCAGCTTGTCTATGGTGCCTGTCACTTTGACAGCTGCCCATAGATTTGCGAAACTTAATTTGTTTGGTCAAGTAATTTTAGGAATGGATTATGGCCGGGTTGAGCCCTCAGCCATGGTGTTTACAGAGTTAAGTTGGTCTTTGACTTACGATGCTACTTTTGAGGTTAACTCAGTTTCAATGTTCTAATGTTGACACGTTTTAGTTGTTTTGAACTAAGTTTAACCTCAACCCGTTTACTCAGAGGACTGTAGGACACTGTTAATCGGATCTGCGATCGCTATCACAAAGTGGGACGCGACTAACCTATGAAGACGTGATGTTTGAGTTGAAATGTGTGTAAGTTTGTCGGCTAAACGCACAAATTGAATTTAATTTTAAGTCATGCTCTAAAGTTACATTTACTGGTACCAAACACGTCAAATTGCAGTGACAGTAAGCGACTTATATGTATCTCAAAATTGAGTGTCGTTTGAGTAATTAATTAATGATTTTATAACATATGCTGCTATAATAGTATCGGATTTTAGAAATGAACAATTTGTATTTCTTATCAATAAAACCTCCCTCCTTTCGCCACATCTGTGCATAAATTCGCGCGCGAAATTAAATCCCAGCGCCATCTTGGTTTGCAAAATTTACAACGAATGTAATTACAGATTAGGGAATAAGAAGAAAACGAAAACGACGTCCATTTTTACTGTCGCTCCTTTCAAATGTTTGTAATTTGTAATAAAACTTTTGGCGGCGGTCAACGGAAAGTTTGTAGAACTTCGTTATGCAAATTGGTTTTGTTAGATGCTGCGTCGATTTGCGTCGTTATATTTCATTCTTTGGGATTGTTACGATGTGTTTCGTGAATTTGGAATTTGTTAAATTGGATGACAAATTGACGGTGTCGCGGGTTATTAGCACTGCTGATTTTGTGAATAAAAACAATAACACAACTCTCGGACTTAACAAAGTTGTAAATTTGTAAATGTTAATGTGTGGGGTACCTGCATAGCTTTCTTTCAGAGTATTTGCCCTTTTTATTCTTTCTTTTCTATCTTTTTATCTTTATTTGAAATTACAGCACATTATAAAGTTGAGTATACCTTATAATACGCCACCTCGTATCTCAAAGACTGCACCTCTACATTTTTACAATACCTAACCATCTCAGATTGAGACAAACCTTTCAATAACAAATGAAAACATTATAGTAGCTTGTCTGATATAAAAACGCCACAATTTCAAGTCCAGAAAACAATTGAACAAATCCTTTACCCTCGTCTTATAAGAATTCAAAGAAGATATTAGGCTGGCTATATTTAGAACAGTTACTAAACCTGACCATTAACCTTCAAGGCTTTATAAATAGATAGTACAAGAGCTATTTTTGTTTCTTTTGCGTCTATTTTGGTCGAAACGTTGAATAATTTGGACAGCTCATCAGTTATGACGGACGTAATAGGCTGATATTTGTTATTCTTGTTGTGCCTCACGATACATAACTAACAATAACCCTTTGAGTTAAGTGATAGTCAGAGGTTATTGAGGAAAAAGTTGCTTGGAAGGAAGTCCAGGGTTGCATTAGTTTTGGCAAAAGTATTATTGTAAGTACTTGTATGTTTGTTACGCATTAACGTCTAAACCACTGCACCGAATTGATAAAGTTCAGTACAGAGAGATTCGGAGTAAAAAAGTCAACTTTATCAAAAATAAATCCTATTTTTTTAACATTATAAAAATGTCACTGTATTTAAGATTGTGTTAAGTTTTCAATGTTTTAAAATTACTAAGGCAATCAATGTATCAATAGATACAAGTGGAATTGCCGAGTTGCATTTAAAATCTACAACTCGATATATGTAACTAGCAAATGAAAACAGAAATTTCCAAATCTATTGCGCACTAACACTTTAATTTAAGTCTACCATTTAGCAACCATCATCAAATATGTCGAAACCTTCGGTCCACCTATAAAATATATCTATTTAAATATTTCAAAGATTGAGAATATATCTTACATTTCCGCGTCTCGTTTCAACACGAATATTCGTATATACATATTTCAGAGTCCATCTATATTTATGAACTGTGTGGTTTCTTCGCAAATAGTTATTTACAGTTTCAACGGTGAAATTCAGTGGACTGTTCTTGGGTAACGGAGACGGAAAGCCTTGAAGGCATTTTATATCTAAAATGTACTATTTTGAGGTATTTTAAAGGAACTCCATGAAACTAGTTCCTATGGTTTCGGGGTAATGCACATTCAGTTTATGTATTTGAGGTTAGTTCATAACATTTACAGAAGTACTATTGATATATACAATGAAAACGACTTAGGTAAGTCGGTTAGTAATAATTACATTACTTTTATAAGCTTAAATTCTTACTAGCACCACGTGGGAAACTAAACGTTTTTCACTAGAATTACTCTTAAAATTTACTCTACCTTTCAAACTGAGGGTGAATTTTGTGACCATACTTTTGGCAAGCGAAGTAATATTTACCCGAATTTTTTAATAATCTTTTTTTGAAATTTACTGCGCATTCAAATACGTTATTTGTGTTCTTAATGTAACTTACAGAAATCTTTGCCACATTACATACAAAATTTCACTTCATACAACCAAGGTCTCCTACAAGTTATTACTTCACTTACCACTAAACTATCCTAGCCCCAGTGGTAGGAAAATGACCAAACTTCAGTACGTAAGCCTGGTTATATTTAATAACATAATAAACATTCTTTCACCGTTATCGTGTTCATTCAAGCGAGAAACGCTAGTAAAATTTTGTGTCGCCTGAGGCCGTGGAGATCGTAAAAAAACTCATATTCATAGTATCAATATTGAATCACGGGTACTAAGATTGAGTTGTTAGAAACCTTTTGTATATTGTCGATCGATTTTTACAATGTCTTGTAACGGCTAGGAGTTTTTAAGGACTGCTCTTGAAGAATAAGTAAGATTGGTTATAACGCACGCAATTTTGAAGGAGGTTGCACCTACTTCGATTTGTAGACAAAATTGTCTTGTATATTTTCTTTGCAATTAACGTGAGGCGAAACACAAAAGATGCTAGGTTATGGGAAAAATGTCGAGAAAAATTAAAAAGCGAATAAAATGCCTAGAAATTTGTATAAAAATTGGATCAGAACCTCTAGCGGCCGTCGTAGTAACTACCTATATTTTTGCGGTACATTTTAACTGTCTAACTCTGTACTGGATGGTTCCGATTGTAGAGAATTGTGGTACTGTATGTACCTACTTAGCACACTCGAGCTATATAGGAGCTATAGGAGTTTAACCGCAGTTAATCAATCTCACACGCATGTACGTTCAATCAAGATAGCGTTAATTGTAAGCAAGAACATTGACACCTCAATCAACTCCAGATTAAACCCATAGCAACCTGGCTCAAAGGAAACCAAGATGTACAGTCGTGAGCACAAATATGTAGACACGATCACCTTAACAAATGTATGGCTAGAAATTCATATACGAAAATAATTGTTGGAAATTTTATTTGCAGCGCTGCAAAAAGATTATAGCTCCAGTCATAACCAATACATATAAAACTCTTCCGTTATTGAGTGAATGACTATCAGACTGATGGACAACGCACCATGAAATATAATGGCGCATAGAAAGTTGAAATTTGGTATGAATATTCTTTAGCAAGTGTAGAAGAGCACTAAGAGAAGAGTTTTGTAAATTCCCCAGAAATGGGTAAAACTCCACGCGGGCAAAGCCGCGGGCGGAAGGCTAGTATCTTACAAAACATGACGACGCATGTATTTTTAGTCATTTTAGTCATAATTTTACTTCAACTACGAAATTAAGCTTCAAAATAATAATGTACACATATTGTTACTCATAACTGTACATTTGACTTGAAACGGTATCACGAAACGCCTACTTGAGTGCTCTATGATATCAAACACATTTCCAAGTATCCTTCAGTGTTATTCGCCAGGTCTATTACCTTTACTCATATTTCAAGGAATCGTTCTTATTTCCTGAAATTGACTCGGCAATTAGATCTCAATTTATCATATCATTATAAGGTTTATTAAATGGGTTTTCAGCACGTAAAATAAGTAAATATTATTTTTTTTATAATTAATTATTATATTTCAATTTTTGGAACTTAAAAAAACTGATGTTGAATCTCGCAACGTCTTTACGTAAATCATAAACTGAATAGCTAAATAGCTACCATTATCATTATAAAAACCAGTTGTTTAGCATCTAGACTAAACAGCCCCTGTATATTTTTTATTATTATTATGATTAACATAGAAACTATCACCTAACTGAACTCTAAGAACGAATAGCAAACTTTTGAAACCTCACAGGACATCAGCCAATATAATCATGACACTATTTAGGTAAACTTTACAACTAAAACAGGCCATAACTTAGCACATAAATAGGCGTTTTAACCCCTCAGAGAGTAAGTTTCACAATAATAGTAACAGTTATCTATAGCCGAAGTACTACATTCATATTCATCAAATTACGCGAGATCCGGAACATTATTGTAGCTCAACGTCAAACAAGATCATTTCCCACAGGCATTGGCTGAAATTGAGCGAATACAGTTTGGCTAAGGAATAGATATTGTCTTTAATAATTCATACTTGGTACAAACAATGTTTTAGGAACAATCTGTTTGGTAAACTAGCTTCTCCCCGCGACTTCGACCGCATAAGATTATCCGTGGTAAAACGTATCTCAAGCACTCCAGGTTATAAAATATCTGTGTACCAAATTTCTTTAAAAATAATTCTGAAGCTTAGGCGTCTGAGTAAAACATCCATATAAACTACCAAACTTTTGCTTTGGCATGTAAGAAAATATTAAAACGTCACTTATAAATAAGACTTCTTGATACCTTTTAAAACAAAACAAGCACTTTATTTTAAAGAAAACAATAATAAAATCTAAATACTGCTAGGCATGGGTCTTTTCCCGAAACAGAGAAGGTTTGGTTTAGAGTCCACTACGGTAGCTAATTTCGACCACTCGGATTTTGCTGCAAAGATGAAACACATGATTTCTCTAACTGTACGACGAAAGCGCAATAGATAGATAGACGAAAATACTTTCTGAATTATAATATTCTTTTTCTTTTTTATATTGTATTGTAACCATAGTAGGTACAAGGTCTTAGTTCCAAATATGATGACGGTAATCTGATTTCAAAACTATATAAGCAGAGCTTGTACGAGTGCGAATTTTCCAAAGGTATTTCTTTTTAATTAACTCAGATAATAACAAAATGGTATGACAAAAATTTCACACAATACCCTACTCGTTCCTCGAGAGCACTTCTAAATTTTGATTAGAACCTTCCCTTTTGAAGGCTTTAAAGACACATAGCTTTATTTAATAGGGCAGTCAAGTGATGTAACGAAGTCATAAACTTCAATGGTGCTTGTCGCCGTAAGGAATCACATTGATGCCGTAAAGTTATGTCTACACTCGGGAATTTTCACGCTGTTTTCACGTGAGTCAGCTAGTCTACCTTTAGCTTTATATGGTGATTTAATAAAGTTGGTTAAAATTTGTGGTACTAATATTTTTTGTCCATGGAATTTTGCTTCTTGTTTTCACCGTTCTCTTAGAAACTTAGCTTAGATTCTGAACGAAAGCACAGAAGGATAATTTCATACCAATATAGACTATTGAAGAAATATAAACCTTTTGAAGGTTAGATGTCCTTGTGCATTGTACTAATTAATATGTAACAACTTTTGTAATACCATCTCATGTGAATAAATAAAATGACTGACTATCAAGAACAGTGTTGTTGTTGTATATAGCGAGATTCTCAACCACTATCGACTATCGCAAAACAAGCTAACTATCGAGAAATTATTCACAAAAATCTGATCAGCGCCTCTAACGGACACTGTTGGAACTATTTTTGCAGTACATATTAAACGTCAAACTTTAGATACTCAATAGTAACGATACCGACATTCGGAAATTGCGCCATAGAAAGCCTAAAGGTCAAAGATGGTTTTGAAAGACGAGCTCTAATTAACTATCGCTGAAGGAAGTTATTGAAGAGAAAATGCTTGAGTAGATGAATATCTTGTATTTACTTAGAGAGTAATACGGCAAGATGGCGTCTGTTTGAACGGAGAAGGGTAGATACTTATCTCATGTTTGCTTGCGCTTCCTTATTACTATTTTCTTTATATCATACTTATATTGGGAAAGAGTTTTGGTCCTTTGGGGGTGGGGGGGTTTGTTTTTTGCGGAGATTTTTAGAATATTTATGTTTGCGTTGGCAATTTTAACTATGAATGAAAGTCAATAGTTGTGGAGATGTCAATAGTAATGATAAGCTAATCGAATCTGAAAATATTATAATTTAATCTGATTCAAATAAACTACCTTCGAGGACTTAATTGCAAGGTTTGATTAGTCAAACCTTGCAATTAAGTCCTCGAAGGTAGTTTATTTGAATCAGATTAAATTATAATATTTTCAGATTCGATTAGCTTATCATTACTATTGACATCTCCACAACTATTGACTTTCATTCATAGTTAAAATTGCCAACGCAAACATAAATATTCTAAAAATCTCCGCAAAAAACAAACCCCCCCACCCCCAAAGGACCAAAACTCTTTCCCAATATAAGTATGATATAAAGAAAATAGTAATAAGGAAGCGCAAGCAAACATGAGATAAGTATCTACCCTTCTCCGTTCAAACAGACGCCATCTTGCCGTATTACTCTCTAAGTAAATACAAGATATTCATCTACTCAAGCATTTTCTCTTCAATAACTTCCTTCAGCGATAGTTAATTAGAGCTCGTCTTTCAAAACCATCTTTGACCTTTAGGCTTTCTATGGCGCAATTTCCGAATGTCGGTATCGTTACTATTGAGTATCTAAAGTTTGACGTTTAATATGTACTGCAAAAATAGTTCCAACAGTGTCCGTTAGAGGCGCTGATCAGATTTTTGTGAATAATTTCTCGATAGTTAGCTTGTTTTGCGATAGTCGATAGTGGTTGAGAATCTCGCTATATACAACAACAACACTGTTCTTGATAGTCAGTCATTTTATTTATTCACATGAGATGGTATTACAAAAGTTGTTACATATTAATTAGTACAATGCACAAGGACATCTAACCTTCAAAAGGTTTATATTTCTTCAATAGTCTATATTGGTATGAAATTATCCTTCTGTGCTTTCGTTCAGAATCTAAGCTAAGTTTCTAAGAGAACGGTGAAAACAAGAAGCAAAATTCCATGGACAAAAAATATTAGTACCACAAATTTTAACCAACTTTATTAAATCACCATATAAAGCTAAAGGTAGACTAGCTGACTCACGTGAAAACAGCGTGAAAATTCCCGAGTGTAGACATAACTTTACGGCATCAATGTGATTCCTTACGGCGACAAGCACCATTGAAGTTTATGACTTCGTTACATCACTTGACTGCCCTATTAAATAAAGCTATGTGTCTTTAAAGCCTTCAAAAGGGAAGGTTCTAATCAAAATTTAGAAGTGCTCTCGAGGAACGAGTAGGGTATTGTGTGAAATTTTTGTCATACCATTTTGTTATTATCTGAGTTAATTAAAAAGAAATACCTTTGGAAAATTCGCACTCGTACAAGCTCTGCTTATATAGTTTTGAAATCAGATTACCGTCATCATATTTGGAACTAAGACCTTGTACCTACTATGGTTACAATACAATATAAAAAAGAAAAAGAATATTATAATTCAGAAAGTATTTTCGTCTATCTATCTATTGCGCTTTCGTCGTACAGTTAGAGAAATCATGTGTTTCATCTTTGCAGCAAAATCCGAGTGGTCGAAATTAGCTACCGTAGTGGACTCTAAACCAAACCTTCTCTGTTTCGGGAAAAGACCCATGCCTAGCAGTATTTAGATTTTATTATTGTTTTCTTTAAAATAAAGTGCTTGTTTTGTTTTAAAAGGTATCAAGAAGTCTTATTTATAAGTGACGTTTTAATATTTTCTTACATGCCAAAGCAAAAGTTTGGTAGTTTATATGGATGTTTTACTCAGACGCCTAAGCTTCAGAATTATTTTTAAAGAAATTTGGTACACAGATATTTTATAACCTGGAGTGCTTGAGATACGTTTTACCACGGATAATCTTATGCGGTCGAAGTCGCGGGGAGAAGCTAGTTTACCAAACAGATTGTTCCTAAAACATTGTTTGTACCAAGTATGAATTATTAAAGACAATATCTATTCCTTAGCCAAACTGTATTCGCTCAATTTCAGCCAATGCCTGTGGGAAATGATCTTGTTTGACGTTGAGCTACAATAATGTTCCGGATCTCGCGTAATTTGATGAATATGAATGTAGTACTTCGGCTATAGATAACTGTTACTATTATTGTGAAACTTACTCTCTGAGGGGTTAAAACGCCTATTTATGTGCTAAGTTATGGCCTGTTTTAGTTGTAAAGTTTACCTAAATAGTGTCATGATTATATTGGCTGATGTCCTGTGAGGTTTCAAAAGTTTGCTATTCGTTCTTAGAGTTCAGTTAGGTGATAGTTTCTATGTTAATCATAATAATAATAAAAAATATACAGGGGCTGTTTAGTCTAGATGCTAAACAACTGGTTTTTATAATGATAATGGTAGCTATTTAGCTATTCAGTTTATGATTTACGTAAAGACGTTGCGAGATTCAACATCAGTTTTTTTAAGTTCCAAAAATTGAAATATAATAATTAATTATAAAAAAAATAATATTTACTTATTTTACGTGCTGAAAACCCATTTAATAAACCTTATAATGATATGATAAATTGAGATCTAATTGCCGAGTCAATTTCAGGAAATAAGAACGATTCCTTGAAATATGAGTAAAGGTAATAGACCTGGCGAATAACACTGAAGGATACTTGGAAATGTGTTTGATATCATAGAGCACTCAAGTAGGCGTTTCGTGATACCGTTTCAAGTCAAATGTACAGTTATGAGTAACAATATGTGTACATTATTATTTTGAAGCTTAATTTCGTAGTTGAAGTAAAATTATGACTAAAATGACTAAAAATACATGCGTCGTCATGTTTTGTAAGATACTAGCCTTCCGCCCGCGGCTTTGCCCGCGTGGAGTTTTACCCATTTCTGGGGAATTTACAAAACTCTTCTCTTAGTGCTCTTCTACACTTGCTAAAGAATATTCATACCAAATTTCAACTTTCTATGCGCCATTATATTTCATGGTGCGTTGTCCATCAGTCTGATAGTCATTCACTCAATAACGGAAGAGTTTTATATGTATTGGTTATGACTGGAGCTATAATCTTTTTGCAGCGCTGCAAATAAAATTTCCAACAATTATTTTCGTATATGAATTTCTAGCCATACATTTGTTAAGGTGATCGTGTCTACATATTTGTGCTCACGACTGTACATCTTGGTTTCCTTTGAGCCAGGTTGCTATGGGTTTAATCTGGAGTTGATTGAGGTGTCAATGTTCTTGATTTTTAGAATATTTATGTTTGCGTTGGCAATTTTAACTATGAATGAAAGTCAATAGTTGTGGAGATGTCAATAGTAATGATAAGCTAATCGAATCTGAAAATATTATAATTTAATCTGATTCAAATAAACTACCTTCGAGGACTTAATTGCAAGGTTTGACTAATCAAACCTTGCAATTAAGTCCAAAAACCGTAACGACTAATCGTTACGGTTTTTTAAAAATAGTAACAAAAACTGTGAAAGTTACCCAAAAAAATGGCTTAGACTGTAAACAATAATGACAACATTATTAACATAAACGCTGGTAAAGCTTTTAAATATAACTTATATATTATATCAGCGACTATTAACGACCAGCTCGGATAGTGGCTAAAGCCTTATGAAGAAAAGCTAGCAAAAAAGTCACAACCACTCCTTTCAATTGTCAAATTATACTGGCATACATTTTATCTGTACATATAAAATGTTAGCCCCACAACCTGAACAGTGGTCAGGTCGAGGTGGATTTTGTATTCGTGATTTATCTGCTAGTAGTATGTATATTGTATAGTATATACAAAGCAGTGTTCGTGTTCTGTGACATATGACTATGACTTTTTGAACTTTGAAAAAAGATAGGACATAAGATCAGGTGGTCACAGGCATAAATGTACATACGTCCTTAATTACTATTTAGAACTTACATTTAATTTTATGTTATTTCATAAGTATTTTAGTACTACCAAGTTTCTGTCCGTGACGTGCGCACGAAAACATTTACGGTCATAGAAAGTATTGCTGCTCCAATCCTATGAGTTAAAGCGTGAAGTTTAATTACTAGGAAGGCTAAAGGCTATATAGCCTATAGCCTTCCTCAAAAAACTTACTGGCAATCAATGGTATAAATTGTGTACCAAAAATTCTTTAAGTAATTTTTATGAAAGAATTACAAACAACTTGACATTATTTTCGGCTATCTTATTTATAAAAGTTAGAAGGTTCCAGCGTTTCCACAATAATTGAATATTCAGCAGAAACCCAGTAATTTCAATGATAACATAGTGCAAATAGAAATAGGTTTTCTTTTTGTATTCCTTATATTTCTGATTGAATTTGCCGAGGCTTCGAATTTTCTAAGAATATTGTTGAGATTGCCTGATAGAGTTCATAGAAGTGGAAAATAGATCGGTCCCTACTAATATAATAATATTAATAGAAAATGAAATATTTTTTATCGGGTTCGACACAGATAAATCGTATTGAAAAGGTATTTTCATATTCTTTGAATCGTTCAGAAACAAGGCAAAGCCAAAAAAAATGTTAGAAACAAAGGCGAAAAATAAGAAAATATACCTACAATTCGCAATCTGTTTCCAAGTTCAAATTTAAATATAAAATTGAAAGGCGATAAAAAAATACTGTAAGAAAAAGATCCCATAAGTAACGTATTTATGAAATCAAAACTAAAGAAACTTAAGTAGCTTAAAAATATGCACAAGACGTTCGTAGACGTCTTAGTACCGTCACAATGGCGCGCTACGAAGCGTCTCCGAGCTACAGTCTACGTACGTAGCACGGCTACGCGCAGTGACGCGTAGCATCGTGCTACGTGACTGGCCCGCCGTTCATGTTTACGCATCATTTAGTTTATACATGTTGCTTGTATTTTTGTATACAGAGTGATTTTAAAACATAGGCTTGTATTTTTGTCAACAATATCGTGTTGTAGATATTTTCTAAGGCTGATTGCACAAACTAATGGCAATATAAGAGCTATTTTTTATAGAGACCGCCCGCGATTTGCTTCCGCTTAGCCTGTAAATTACCCATTTTCCCATTTTTTTATGACTGCTTCACCCCTATTAGTCATCGCGTGATGGTTTATAAAGAAGCATACAAACCTTTCTTAAGAAATATACTATTCAACAAAACAAAATCAATTTGAACCCGTAGTTCTTGAGATTAGCGTGTACAAACAAACAAGCAGGAAAACTCTTAAGATTAAAATTATGAATACTAATAATATGTGTAGTGTAGAAGTACATATAGATTAATTTCGATACTTAGATGTTATTTAACTCAATGATAGTTCTGGTACAATCGATTCTCTACTTTTTAGCTTATCTCTCAAAATGACGATAGTTAATTGCCACATAACTCGGATTACATGATGTAGAACGTTCGTACATAGATAATTATCAGTTATTTAATTAAATTCTGTCGAGTGTGTGATCGATCCCTTTGAAGTAGTTCACAGTCATGTTTAATTTGTTACTCGTGTTAGTTATTGGATATGGAGATAATTAGAGATTTCGATATTGAGTTATGTAGCATATAAAGACAAATATGATATGTCTTTTGGTATTACAGATGAGTAGATAATGTTTTAGGCAACTTGCTGCGATATTTTTCGATAATCTAAGATCTTATTTAGCCAAGAGTATTTTTTTTAAGATTTGGATCTTTTATGTAAAAAAAATGCTTGAACGCTTGTATACAAGGATTTTTCTATAGTATGTGAAAGGAAATTCGGTTTTCTTTTTCAGAAAAAGATATTTAAATAAGAAATTGACCCAGGACACTTACTGAACCAGACGAACGACACTGAACTTAACTCAAAAAAAGGAGATATCTGTATAATTATTCAAGAAAAACAAGCAAGCGGCGAAATCATCCAAAAGCCCACAATCACTGAACTCAAGAGTCTTAATAACCCATTCCTATCAAAGCACAGCTCAAAATGCAAATACCTCAGTTTCGATTGAAATTGATACACGAACTCGCAAACAGACCGCGATCGATTCATTAGCAAGTCAAACGGACACCTAACTGTAGTATCGAATAATTTGAAGAGAAATTGCCCGCGTTCATAATGTATCGATACACGGGTTAAAGGTCGATAGCACTAGCCAAATTTGATAGGAAAAGCCAGAAAATTGTTTTCGTTTATCGTCGTTTTAAAAGCTTTCAAAATGTATAACCACGTTTTACCGTTGAGGTATGAAGCGTTTTATCTGTTCATAAAAATGTCCTAGGTGGTACTCGGCTTTCATTGAAACCAATCAACTGTGCAGGACTTTGTTTATTATGTCCAATTGTGTAGCAAAATATACTCTCTAATCCATCTATTTCTCACCTATAACTTCTTCTAGTATTTTTACAGGGGCTACATGTCATTGTGATGACAAAACTTATAATTCTTACAAAAGAAAACCACCCTTGAAGCTATTCCTTTCGGCCGAAGTTTCTTGTGGTTTGTTACTTTAACAAACAATCATCAATGTAGACAAAGTTACGTATTCTTAAAACGAAAACTACGCGTCAGATTTATATGTATTAACTAATGGAGTCACATGGGAAGCACTAACTTAAGAAGCCATCAAGAGCGTTCATCCATTAAAAAGTTATGATTAAACAAAATAATTTCTACAGATTTTGATATATTGGTATTTGAAACACCATTACTGATCTCATACGCAGTATTTCGATATTCGTTAGACGTTTGCCAAATTGCGTTTCTGTTGCGTAACAAAGTCTTGGCTGATTGCGACTTGTGTAGCTCCTTCAAAAGAAATCAAATAAATTATAGACACGTATCAATATTGATGATACAAAAGAAATATTTGGAGGGTATTACTTATTCAATCTATTTTGTTAGAAAGTTGTTAAACCTCTTTGTTATAAAAAAAAACTAGTTTTCTTCTCTCCAAGACGAATTTTGAATAGGGGTGATTTGTAAACTGAATACATATTTCGATAAATACTTGAAAAACTAAACAGTGCCGTTAGCGTATTTCGTAACTATATAGTAACTATTTTCACCAAGTATTTTTTTATTTTCTCTTCTTAAAGTCATTTTAAATACCAAACGCTCGCTAGTCTATAGGATCGACTATAGAAAATTGCGCTAGACAAAATAAAACTCTATCGTAATTTGTACAAGAAGTCACATTAACTAATGTACAACAGAGTCATACAATGAGAGTACAAAAAAACTCGAACTGCAAGGGTTCTCTGGAGAAAAGATCAAAGCAAAGCAATACCAATCTAGGAACAAACAAACCGTATGAACACACGATTCATTTGCCGCGAGATAACACAAGTCGAGCGGGGTTGGACAAACATTGGCCACAAAATCTACCAACTGCTTTGCTGGATAAAATGCTTTTAGTCAGACTAAAGAACAATAGTTCAAAGACAAGATAACACACCAATGACTAATGGGGTTATGTGTATAAGAAATAATTATTTGAAGGAAAAATGCATGTTCTTATTACCTAATACTTACTGTAAAAAATTGCAGTTCCAACGGTGAAACATAATATCGTGATGAAACCTTGCCTTTCTGAACGTTCTTTCCACAAATCTTGAAAAGATACAAGTCTCAATCCATCCAAAAATTCATTCATTTTGGGCAGAAACTCTTGCACAGTAGTGGGCAGTAATGGGTTTAAAATTTGCTTTTTTTCCATCTGTCGCGGGTTTTCTAGTTTGACAAACATTGGCCCCAAAGTTCACCAACAAGAACCTTATTAGATAAAACGTTTCTACTTAGACTAGACTGAACGTTTGTCGAATTCGCCGTCGGAGTTCGTCGTCTATTTGAGATTCAAATCAACCATTGTGTGACGAAAGAGTTGGTGAATGTTCCGTCCCAGCTTCGGCCAGTTTGTTTGCAAGTTTCGCTTTTTTCTCGTTTCGTTGAAGGGATGATTTCAGCCTTTTGTGTGAGAATTATGATGAAATAAAAGTTTTGTATGCAATCTGGATGCTTTGAAAGCTTAATTTGGTCAGTTAAAAGTTTTTATGGGTTTAAAATGACTAGATGGCTTATGAATTTTAAAAAGATACTACCTTATTTTTTGAATAGCAGCAGACTTGATTTAGATGTTTACCTGAAATAGAAAAATAATATTAGATTAGATATTGTTTTACAATACGCAATTTCCAAAGTGTGAGGTATTTATCAGCGCGATTCAAAACAAAACTTATTTTATTCCAGAAGTTAACTTATGTTAAATTCTTCACGCGGATTAACACATTCATTCATCCATACACAATTCGCAACACCTTTTAAAGGATTTCGAGCTTCAAATTTTGCCAAACATACAAATATGAAATCCTCGAATCCGTATGAAACAAACTCATTTATTATTTATACTTAACACCCTCTAAGCTGGGGATAGAAGCGAATAAAATAATAAATCGTGGCAGTATACGGACCGCAAACAGAAACAAAACGAAAGCTAACAGCTTGCGCTTAAAACTATCGCGGAATGCGGAACGGGAATCCGCTGCGGAAAGTTGACGGAAATCCTCTAATTTCGAAAAGGAGACATGTGTCGCGTTCCGTAGTTTGTTGTGTTATTATTAAAGTTTTTTATGGATACGTTGTTGTGAACTTCAGTAAAGTGGGATTAAAGTTACAGTTAAGAATGTGTGGATTACTAAGTTACATGTCATATTATTTTAAGTTAAATTGTTCATATTTGTAAAATAAAAATTTATGTTTACACTATTCGAATACTTCCCTAAATTAACCCTTTTTTACGTGGCTAATGCATTGAACATACACCTGCACCCTAGGTGGAGTGCAGTGCAGGGCAAAGTTAAACCTAATTATTTAAGACCAGTACAAGAGTAATTGCAAATTAAAATGAATTACCAGCAGTTTGCAAAAGATTCTCCCTTCATTATAACGGTCATCAACACAATGCAGTCAAACTTTATTTGAAACTCGTAGAGCGTAACGGCATGTAACATCGCTTTACCTAAACTTTTTAACGTCCGCAAAAAATGTTCAAAGCATTTAACATGATTTTTATTTCTATATAAATAATTTTGGACAACTCTCACACAGTCATCTGATTGCAAACTAAGCAGAGCTTGTACTATGATAATCAAGCAATTGATAAACATACTTATATATCCTTTAAAATATATACTTATATAGATAAATTCACATCTAGACTCAGGACAAATAGGTACTCATTGCTCGTGTTTATTCCGGGCGGATTTGAACCTACAACACGCGGCGGTACAGTTATTGCGGCAAGGTGACCACGTTAACCATTCCACCAAACGTGCAGTTTATTGTAAACTTTGCAAGTAAGAAAGCTGATACATTAATGATTTTAATTGGCTTCGAAACTAAAAACAAGTGTTGCAGAAAATAATTAAGCAGCCATTTGCAATCGTATCGGTCGCTATAATTTAAGCAGTCTCTAGACGGTTACTAAACGCAAATAGAAATTATCCTTTAAAGAAATACTTAGTTCTAAAACGTGACTGGTAAATGACAAAAGGATTTTGCTTATTACACTGGAATATTAAAACAAATGGCTCTTGAACATTGACTGTTAAGTCGTGGCTTGAAATAAGCAATTTTAAGTCGAGAATTTTAGCGAAGAATCCACTAAAATTATTATTCATGGATGCAAAAATAGTTTAAGTCTAGATAGTTGTTAGGGTCGTTTGAAAAGTATTTTTAAAGTCATGAAAATTTTTTACACTTTAAGCTTGTTTTAGAGCCAGTTTCTAGACTACAAAGTGGAATATAGAAAAGCATATTGTGCACACTCACACAAAACAAAACCACTTCTTATTTTTTGACAGCTTTGTATGTCCGACTTTTAGGCAAAAGCCTCCCCTTTCAGCTTCGAAACCTTCCTATCCCTTGCTATTTCCCTTCACAGAATAATAACTTTAGCCAGTTTTAGTCATTAGTTTAGCTTTTTAAACCAGACAATAATGTAAACAATAGCTGGTATTATCATCGTTGATTCAGTCAACTTACGATCACGGCGAATGCCAACTGCGTCGGAGCATCAGGCATTTTGAGGTAAAATGCATTAATTCCCGTATTCTAATACGAAATAAACATGCAACGCAAAAGTATAAAAGTTATAAAAGCTAGTAAATTAACAAATAACTAATCCAATAACACGAGAATACCAGATAACATATGTGATGTGTTTATTTCACAGATTACTTAGCTATAACGAGTTTATTCACAACACTATAAGCCTTTGATTCGATTCCGAGCTCTCCATTGTTTTGCTTCCATTTCATACGCGGGCTCAAATAATAACCAATACGTTTGGTTTCTAACTGTATGCTTTTCATTCCGATTTGGATGCACAATTCCCGCGATTTATGACCGGATTTTTTATAGACAGATCTAAAACTGAATGAATAGTATTTATTTTTAGTAATCGAATAAAAAATAACTGCCGAAACGATAGACTTAGTCTGAAATTATAGTAAAGTAACATAAAAACAGTGAATTGCTAACGGAATCAAATGCGAAAAAGCATATCTTATATATGAAATTTCCATGTCACAATGTTAGTTACCGTACTCCTTCGAAACGGCTTGACCGATTCTCATGAAATTTAGTGAGCATATTGACTCAGTCTGAGATTCGCCAACATTTATTTTTCATACACCTAAGTGATAAGGGTTGGCAACCCAATTTTTTTTTAATCTATAGGGCAAAACAACGTTTGCCGGTCAGCTAGTATTATTTAAATTTGTGACATTGTGTCATAAGAAACTACTTAATCTTTGAAATGTCAAGAATCCAGTTGAGAGAATATTATGTCAAAACTAGCAAACTGTGATGAAATATTAAAACGTTTTATGAATAATTAATAATACTGCATAGAGCAGCTCACTTTAATAACGATACGAACTCGCGTTGCTAAAATAACGTTAAAAATAACACTGCTTATTTCATAGAGACTGTCTAGGGGATAAAGTTAAGTGGAAAACTTATAAAGGAGTACCTATCGGTGATACTGCAAAAAAATTGGTCTGTGTTATGACTAACCAAGGCATAAATTGACGGTAAAGTGCATGAGGTAACCTGTCAAAAGTTGTCAAGTAAAACCTAAATGATAATTTTTTAACAAAGTATTATTTTAATGTATTTTATACACCTTCGAGAATGACAAGAAATTATATATGTATGTGTATGTATATATGTAAGCCTGTTATATTCAATGTCTAATGTAAAGTAAATTTGTATATCTAATGTAATGTACTATATTTCTAATGAATAGTTTAGAATAAAATAATAAAATCTTAGTAGAAATATTTAAATTCCAAGACAAACTATACATAAAACTGAACTAAGTCTAACTACATCAAAGGCTACGTTACTCTCAAATTAAGCAACACCTAAAAATAACAGCCCAAAAATAGCACGTGCAAAGCTAAAATTAACGCAGCAATTAGCGTTACAAAATAGCAGGTCGGCAGAAACGTGGCGAAACGCTTCAACCGCATTGTGTAATGTTACATGGAACAAAAAACCGGGAAGCTGGGCCTGAAACCTACGTAACTTGAGATAAAGCCTTCGTGCGGCAGATTACTGACCGAGGAGGGTTTGAACATTGTTTGTTGCGACACGTGAGGTTCAAACGCTAAGGTTGGCTATTTTTGTCTTGATGTTTTATGGCGTTGGTGTTTTCCAATGATAAGGGAAATATACAAGCGCTGTTTCCCAAAATGATAAGGAAAGGCAAGGGTTGATACTTGAAGCGATAATTTATGTGAAAAGCAACTAATTGTAGTGTCAAGCTGAAAAAATATAAAAGTATACTTGTATGTAGTGTCAAAAAGGTCATCTTTAAGTTAACTGTTACTCATATTATTGACTATTATATCCACAGTTTATCACTTTTAAAAGGCAAACAACAACATCACTTTTAAAAGGCTCTACTTCTACATACTATATTTGTTTAATTTTACAGTGAAAAATCACAAGTTGCGAATACATAGAAACACACCAGTGTTTCGTAAAGTATACACCTTGAAACTTATATTTCCACGAACTTAAAAGTACGCAACTTCAACAATTCAGTACGACGCAAGTCAACACTCTATTGTACCTCAGGCTTGCATTATTTACCACCGGTACAGTGGTCAGGTAAACCGACTTAGTCAACTCTGTGGACAAACAAAAACTCTCCCCGTATCTTGTTTACATATTAAATTATTCATCGCTTTTCACTCATTTCGCTTTCGTGGCAATGTGACATTTTTTATGCGAAACATTTTGTACATATTTGCGAGTGTTTTGTGAATGGAGAGATTAGTATGGTGATGTATGTGGTTTATGTGTGTATTTAAAGTATATATCATTCGGGGACGTCATTAAACTTATAATGTACCAAAATTTCAAAGGCTTAAACTATGTTATATTCCATACGGATTCTTTTTCTCCTTAAACGAAGATAAAATTTTAGAACAATAACATTATGACGCTAGTAAAATTAATAATACAATCTTTGTCAGAGTATTTACATTACTTTTTATGATTTTTAAACTAAAATATCAACATTATCTCTAAAATTTCACAGAATATTACCATCGAAGACTACCCAGCATAGTTTCCATCAAAACACAATCTCCTATTTTAATATTGAACAACAAATCAAATAGAAGCATATTTCTAAAACAGTTCAAAAACTTTTAGTTTACAACGCATTCCCAACTCCAAGGGAATTTATCAACTGTACTTGAAAGTACTATACAAACTAGCGCCATCTATGCGAACGTGTGCTAACTATTGAGAGGTTTTTAATTAAACCACTCGCAGTAGACAAGTGCAGTTGCAGTTTGTTTTATTTTAATTAAATAAACCATTTGCCGGAGATAAAATTAAGTACGTGTTTTAAGTTTTAAATTGATTAACACAACGGACTTGTGGGGAACTTAGTTAGGATGCTGTGCAAAGAATTTTAAGTTCAACTAAAGGTGTTCAGGTTTTCTTTCTTTCTAATATTTGTTTCTTTTAAAACATGGTTATGTAATGAAATCTTCCTCGCGATCTTTTCTTCGTGTTATTTATAAATTGAAGACTAGGTATCTCGCTTGTATTTTTTATTACTTACTATGTATCTTTCAGAACTGATATATATTTAGTTCCTTGCGTACCCGTGAAAGACAAAGGAATAAAAATTCTGCAGCTTATCATCACATAACTATCATACATAAATACAAAAATTAACGCCTTTTCTGCTTCTTACAAACTTCCCTTGCCACATTCACATCCATACATCTTGTCAAACAAGACTGCCGGTTACGAGTACCAGTAAAACGAGGCTATTTTTGAATACAGGGGCACTTTAAAATGGAAAGAAATGGACATGTTGAAGGTCAATTACACTATTTGAAATGCTACAATTTTATTCATAATGATATCTAGTATCAAGAACCGGAAAACCGAACTCGCCGCTAGTTTTTTTAACCCCTTTTTACGGTACCTACTACGCACAAATCCTCAAATAAGATCTCAAACAAAACAAACTTACTGATTTTTCCAACATGAAAGCTACTATAATATTAACACCTACTTTTCCAGCCTCAAGAACTGTAAATAAGATTTTCTCCAACACAACAGAATCTTTGTCATATTTGTGCTAACATCGTATCAGGTGACCGCGCGTCGTAACTCATTCGAGTCTCCTGTGCTCCTTAGACATTCATATTCAGAATATTTACATCTTAAATATTTTACTGAGTGTTAATTAAGTGAGGTGATTTATTTTGAGTGTCTTTTTTAAGGTGTTGATTGAAATATGGCTTGTTTTTTTATACTAAAGGATAATTATTTTATTTTTGTGAACAGCGATAACTTTTACATTAATTATGTAATAACGATATGCACATATTATATTATACTAAAAAAATGATTATTTTGCTTTTTTCTTTCTAATCTATGATCATATAATATATAAATTATTCATCAATAGTTATCTAGTATCATTAGATTAATAAACAATTTGACAAAAAAATGCGTTATCGTTTAGCAGAGGTAAAGTGAGGGCGGGGTTATTTGCATAATTTCAGACAAAATTGCAAGTAACACAGTTTCGTGGTCTGATATTTTCCCTTTACTTGCTGACATAGTACCAAAGAAAAACATCAGTAGAGACATCAGTCAGCACGTCAGACGTCTATCACCTTATACAATCTGATGAAAGGTGTCACGTCAAAATCGAGCACTTCCCTACAGTGACTTGATTCTCATGAAAATGACTTTTCTTTTTGGGGACAAACAACATAATATTATACCGATTTGTTAACACAACCGTTTTAACCTGTACCGAATCAAGCAAACAGAAGAAAATAATTCCTGATATCGTCAATGTTTCTGTAACTTTAGATAGACCTTGCCCGAGACTCGATCCGCATGGACTAGACTTAAATTTGTCAATAAACCATGAGCAAAAGCTATTACTTCTATAGTCTAAGTATATTTCCTTACATTAGCAACAATACAACGAATATTCACAAGTTTTATCGAAATCCGTTCAGTATTTTTGGCGTCATTTAGTCACAAATAAAACAAACCAACAAACTTTCGCATTTATAACATAAATAGATTAAACATGAAATTCAAAAACGAAAAGTTATACTACAATATCAATTTCAAGTTCAAAGCGTAGGCTCCAAGAACGATTCATTTACGGTCACGAACAAAGGTCGGAGTACGTTTTTTATTATCATTTCATAAATGCAAGCGTGAATGCACTTGAATGGCGGCGAGAACCCATTCACTCATGATTAATTTCATTCATTATTCATTATCTATTCAATACACTGAGTTTTATAAACATAATTTGCAATAAATCATTGTGGAGTGGTTTAAATAGAAAATGTAGGAGTTGCGATTTATTTTCGCATTTTGATGTTGGGTTCACGTAGCTTGATTTATTGTTAGATTTCAGTTTATGTCAGTAATGTATTCTAAAATACTTTTATAAAGAAAGCGAGGCGTTATGATTGCAGCAGGTTTTGAGGTTATTCAAAACTATAAGTAGAATAAAGTTAGAACTTCTTTGCTATTAGCTTAAACACGTTAGTCAATGAGTTGATGATAGCTACGAACAATATTTACTAAAAAATAATAATCATTGTAATCTGTACCACAATTCTCTACCACTGTGTACCATCGACAATCGGTTAACTATCAAAAAATGTTGCATGACAAACGGTTCAGCGCCTCTAGCGGGCGTCTTAGAAACTATTTTTGCAGTACATTTTAAATGTCAAACTATAGATACTCGATGGTTCCAATTGTAGAGAATTGCGCTACAGTAGGTGTGAAATGATAATACAGATTTAAACACGGACATGTGTCATGACTCTATCATAAGTCTTCAAGTACGCTTAATAGCCCGAGAAGATATTCTAACATACTTGGATCTCGAAGGATCGATTCACAAACGACACAGTTTAATCTTTCAAAACTGCACCATTGAACTTTAACCTACAATTTGAGCCATCGCTAGAACTTTATTACAAAAGCAATAAGGGGACTAGGGGGCGGCCATTAGCGGCAGAAACTCGTAATATATGGAGTTTGCACATCGTTCTACTTACTGCCCTTTGATGTTACATTAGGCCAAGAATTACCACATTTATCACTCATAACAGCTTGCCGAACGATCGATTCTTTCCTTAAGATGTAGATTAAATTGTTATTTATCGGTCTAATATGTTAAGTCGAGAAAATATGTGAATGCTGAATATGTAGTCCTTTTATGTTCGTTGAGCAAAATGTTATTGGAATTTTCCGATGAAAATCTGAGTAGGAAGTCTGGAATTTGCTGTTGGTATGTCCATTTCTATGGTATTTTCTATAATATTATGAGAGTTGCAATAAGCTATTCTATTTACTGTATAAAAAGCTTAAGCAGATTCTAGGAAAAATATTGAAGAAAGAATAGCAATACTACATAACCAGTAGCACTCACCGGTCGGAAAGCTTTGTGGGTTAAGCAAACCTTGGCGCGGTCAGTCCATAGATGAGTGACCGCATACTGGTATTAAAACTGAGTGTCTCCGTGCCTCAGAGGGCACGTAAAAAGTGGGTCCCGGTTGTTGTCATTTAAGATCAGCAGCCGTTAAGCCACATCAAAGTCCGTCGGGCGGCTTGAACAACTTTGACACTAGGATGACCGCTAACCATACGAAAAAAAGAAGACGTACAATACACAGGGTCCTATAATTATCTTTTTTCATTGTGTAAAAATATCTTATTTGCACTTATTCAACAACAAGAATGATCTAAGTAAAAATGTCACAACAGAAGTGCCTCTACTGTCCGGGCATCTGGCAAAGCAGCGGTTCATATTTCGACGGCCAACATTTAAATATTCTAGTACAACAGTGTATGAACCGGAGATTAGAACTGCGAAATTTCCTTCTTTATAAAACACGTATAAAATATTTGAATACTGATTTGTATGTAACATTGTAGTAATACAAGTCTTAAGGTTTTTCTATATTGACTAGGAATATATTGACTTAATTAAAAATATATCAGGATAGAAGACTCTGGGATAAATTGTTCTGAAATAGAGAAAAATTGTGTAAGTACTTTCCTCACTTCTACAATCACGAATACCTGAACTATAAAAATAATTTATTCAATACATAAATATCATTAGACAACTCACACACTTTCAACAGTAATAACATTTCTAGTCCGACGACTTAGTAGAGACTTGGTAGAGAATCTTGGTATTTACGATTTATTGAAATTATTATTATGTAACTGCACCAAACAGCCCATCGTCAGTTACACAAACCAATTTCAATGATCATTTAAATTCTGAATCTTATGTACCTTCGCCGATCGTGAACCTTGCACAAAAGGCTCTCTACTTACTTATTATAATATAACCTACTTTCCCTCTCACTTCCAAGTACAATAACATTTCTATTAACAGTTCGATAGTTAGATTCTCTTGCAGATCGTTTATCACAGAACAGATTGGAACTTTGTTACGAGGTAGCCGTACCGCAATGCGTCGCATCTACTTGAAATTCCCTCTGTATACGAACTTGGCAACACATTAGTACCGAGTATGTTTACACCGGGAAATTACTGATTTAGTTATGTTATTGACGATATTTTATGAATTATTATCAGTTTTCGAACTTCATATTTTTGCGTTGAAAAACAGTCGCCTGTGTTTGATCGCTAATCTTCAGCTACCCGCTTAATGCGTACACAATTTCATGAAAACAGGTTTCAGCTGTAAAAGTGTAACAAGAGGCTTTCGCATTTACAATTCATGGTTTATTTACATTCAATTAAATGCGTTAAAGAATTACTGCATTTCCATCTTTGTTTTGACGTTTCATTACATACTTGCCATCACAGACAGTTTAACTTGCACCGAAGCTTCGAACAATCCGACATTAAAATGATAATTATCATCATTTACAGCTTTCCTGTAGCTATTGCCGCCAATTTTATCATATAATAATTTGATCTACTGTCCGTATAGTCTATACCAAGCTATTCGAAGAAATGACTTTTCTATCAAAAATACTGCTACCAAAATAAACAGAAAAAGAAAATCTCAACAAGGATATCGTTCAAGTACTTTCGTCTGACAAAAACAGTGTTATTTTCTAAGCCTATTTCCTTTGTACTAGGGTTTACTACGGTCCGTGTTTCGTCAGATAAGAGAGTATTGATCACTGATGCTTGTACCAAATGTATCGTTCGCCTTATCTTTCACGAGATTTGGACCAACATGTGCAAGGAATCTGGTTTAGATTTGTTTGAGATTTGTACTAAGAAAAGTGTACGTCTTATGTCTTCTGTTGAGAAATATCCCATAGTTTCTCCTCTCCTGGATTACTATCGGTTAGTTTATCATGTAGTTTTAACATTTGCTGCTAATTCATCTATAGGTTAAGTTATACTACACATAAAAACTGGCCCACAATGTTATCAAATCGCTTGGAACATTAAAGTGATCTATCACAAAATTAGTACTTTAAATATACGCTAGAGGCGCTGACCGATTTTCAACATTTTCTTTAGTTAAATACTCGAAACAAAAAATAGTTCTTTGAAGATCCGCGAGAGGCGCTGATAGATTTTCAATATTTTTCTTATGATAAATATTCAATAACTATAATGATACAAACTGGCTTTATACTACTTTATAGTATTGGGAAACCACTGCTTGCTTGATATTGAGGATATGCATTATTGATTTCCGTAAATCGGATAGAGCGTATCGTCTGCACCTATGTGCTTTGGTTAGTCAGTCAGCTTGCGATGTTGTCAAATTAGATTAATGCGCATGGGGTATGGTTGATAAGCTTTCCTAGAAGGTTAATGCAATATAAACATGAAAGCAGTGTTCTGTAGCCGGGTTCCCTACTAGTATCGAGTATTGTCAATCGGCTAGCTATCGAGAAAATCTGATCAGCGCCTCTAACAGGCGTCGTAGGAATTATTTTGGCAGTGCATTTTAAATGTCAAACTATCGATACTCGATGGTTCCGATTGTAGAGAATCGCGCTTCTGTTTCTTTGTTATTTTCTTGCATGTCTTATACGAGTTAATTAGATGGTTAACTTCAAAGAGTAATCAAATGAACGGTTTAAACTGAGTGATACTGATACTACTGATCATCAGTGCCTCGATTCTCTACCACTATCGACTACCTACAAACGGCTAGCTATCGAATTTTGACATTTAGAATGTACTGCCAAAATGTTTTCACGACACCCGACAGAAGCGCTGATTAGATTTTCATACAAAATTTTTCGATGACAGGCCGGTTGTCGTGTTCGATAGTAGTAGATAATCGAACTACAGTTGTCCTTTTTGGTAGCTAATTTTAAGGACCTTTAAATATAATAACAAAACTGCTGATTCATCACATCATAAAAGGAAGTCAGAAAAAAGCGAAACAAAACGTGTTATTTTTTTCACATAACTCCCGTCATTTCGACAGCAAGCAAAATAACCGTACGTAAAACGATTTTATAACGACATAAAGCGTCCCACTACATTTAGCATTCGGCGCATAAATCGCGCCAATTCTCGACAGAATAAGGGCCAGACAAGAAGAGACGATATTCACATACATCATTGCTATAGGGCTGTCAAGAACTCGTATATATGTAAGACTAGTCGACCC
This sequence comes from Anticarsia gemmatalis, assembly GCF_050436995.1. Taxonomy (NCBI): domain Eukaryota; kingdom Metazoa; phylum Arthropoda; class Insecta; order Lepidoptera; family Erebidae; genus Anticarsia; species Anticarsia gemmatalis. The sequence goes on from NC_134760.1 coordinate 9,465,380, forward strand.
GCGCGGCTTCTTCGTAATAAATATTGATAAATTATTATAGTAAAAAATAAAAGATATTTAACATACCTAAGTTTAGTTTTAAAGACCAGAGAACACCATTAGCTATGATTAACCAGCTTTACGTCGGTACATATCTTTTTTGAAAAGATAAGCCCTTGTTCCATCTCGGATCTATAAGTACTTCTATTTCAAATTCATTTCAATCAGTCAACCAGTTTAGAGTAAAAGACAAGCTTTTTCATTTATAACTATTCGTCTTGCATACATTATTGTTGGCCTTGGATGTCTCCATCGTATAGAATTTTGGTGGATGCTTTTTTTTTTTTTTTGTTAGCCCTTTATGTGTCCCACTGCTGGGCAAAGGCCTCCCCTCTTTCCTTCCAAACCTGTCTATCTTGTGCCATGCTCCACCACGATGGACCCGCAAATGCCGCTAAATCGTCATGCCACCTTCGTCGTGGTCGGCCTCTACAACGATGTCCATCGTGTGGTGTCCAGTCTGTCACCAGCCTCGCCCATCTCTCCGGATGCATCTCTTCAGTTTAGCAGTTTTTCTTCCTACATCCGCCACTTGAGTAATAAAGCGCAAGGTGGTGTTGCTAACGCGATCGTTTCGCCGAATATGAAGCATGCTGCGCTCCATTGCACGCTGGCAGATCGTGATGCTGGACTTCTGCTGTTCGGTGAGTGACCACGTTTGCGCACCGTAGGTTAGGACTGGTGGATGCTAACCTTGACTTTTCAGAGCTAGACTAGATAAATGTTTGTGAGATTAGATTGTAGTCGGTAATGGAAAAGATGGATATCTAATGTACTTAAATATCGTCTAGAAGCTTTTAGCGAAGAAGCTTTCTAAGTAAAATATAAGTATTAAAAATCTCATTAGTTATACTTGTAAGGCACAAAATATTCTACGACAGTGCCAAACGTTTAATAATAAATAAAAGTTTGTAAATATTAAAATTATTACACAAAAATTTAAAACCTTAAGATTGCAAACTTAGTTCATATTTTTTATGTTTATTAAAAGTAGTACGGACAGCATCTAGTTTCTTCGTTAGGTAACAGAGTAATCTGTGTTTAATGTACCAGTATTTTTCCTATATGTTAATAAAAACTAACCATTTTACTGAACTAAGAAAAACATACATAGATAAATTTATATCTTTTTCAGGGTTAGTCAAAGATCAAAGTAAATAAACCACTTGGTACAATCCTTACAAACTTCTCTTGCTTAATTCACGTCCATACACAAATACATTGAAACAGTTTCAGCATTTTAACAGTTTCATAAAAACAATATTCTCTATATGGCAGCCCTATGTGTACCCCATTCCCTCGCTGTCAATAATATATACAGCTTATTCCGACTAAACAGAATTGTGGAAAATAGTCGGTTCCACCCAGATAACATATTTATAAAGAATATTTATGTACGGGATGCGAATCGGAACGTAATTTGGTTAACCTAATCTATGGTTAGCCGTTGACTATTCATGATTTAGACCAAATACTATTATTTATTGCATTTTATGTTGTTTCACACTACTATGTAATTATTTTATGAATTAGCTATAATTATTAAGCTAATATACAAGTAACTATGTAATAAATATTTGCGATATTTGTTAAAATGGCCGCGATCGAAATATCGTATTGGATTTTCACATTGTAATTTTTACGAGAGTCGGTAGGACTTTTCTTTGGTCTCAATTTAGACCTGTAATTATCAATACAGAGTGAACACATCTCATTATCAGCCTGGCCTTTCTTCCAACTATGTTGGAGTCGACTTCCAGTCTCACCGGTACGTCAATACCAGTATTTTATTGAACACGTCTAAAAATCGAAATTACTAGCGTTTACTATCTATATCTATCTATGTATGAAGCATAACAGTACATAGTAATTTATTGATAGAGGAAGCGTAATAGGACATCAGTTGTTCAATATTGGCTTGTTAATTAAGAACCATTGCTCTAATTAATATACATACACCAGTGTCTATTGTACTACGGGATTGTGTCGCATGTGTAGTGGAAGCATATTGACGACTTAAATAAGAAATTATTTTAACTAGTTATAACCCTATGTATAATTAATCAAAACCAATTTTTTGAAATAGCGATTGTTATCTTATTAAAATTGTGTCCGTTATTTAATACTGCTAATCCATGATAAAGTAAAACAGAGAAAAGTCATAAACAAATACCTTCAACATTTTATGGAATTTTCTTTTCAAGAACCATAGGTAGTGTGTGTACCGGAACGGTGAACGAAATATAAAGTTAAAAATATTAGTCATACATCAAAAACTTCCTGAAACTTGGTCACTATAATGCCATCTTGGAGTCATTTAAACATAAATTGATAGAAAAAGAAACTTAATTGAATGTTACCACTTTCGGGAATTGCATGTGAGACATCGCTATCAGCAACACTGCCACTCAAACCAAAAGGTAGACAAAATATTTATAATGTCTCCCATTCGAGATTACTGCTTAAATTCTAAACATCCCCCGTTCAAAATCGGTTAATAAAAAAAACACTAATAAATTCCCCAGAAAGTTCTTATAAACTGAACAATGTATAGGGAATCTTTTATTCGTTGGCAACTTGTACTCTTTCAGTACGAGACAAGAATATATAATGTACAAGCTCTACTGTACCGTGTTATTAGATCTTTGTTTCTTTTATTTCACTTTGTTAATGGACAATTACTGCATTTTGTGTCCCTTGAGACTTGCCGTGGGACGTCACGATTTGCTGCTTTTTTAATTTCGTTTTTGTCGTAATTTGTGTGGGAGATAATTAAATAGGTGAGCTTTAGTGTATTTTCTGATTTCTTATTTAGTAAGAAAACTTAACCATATATATGGATACAAAGCAATCAGTATCGAGTAGTAATCGGTATTAAAAATAGCCACAAATATAAAAATCTCTCGTTTTTCAAAACTATTTATTGTAAAGTCTCCAACCCGCACTTAGCCTATGTGAGGACACAATCAATACCTAATCTCTCTTTTTGTGGAAGCTAACCGATGCCCAGCAGTGGAATAGTAAAGGTGTTCAACACTTTATAAAAATAATATTGGCTTAAACGCTATTATATGGGACTAAATTAATCCGGTTGAAATGTGGGTCCATTTCATACACCTCTTCTACAAAAGCGTGATGATATGTTTGTATTTAACAATTTTATACAATTTCTATGGTCACATCTCTATGCTTACAATCGTTATGGTCGCAACTATATGCTCACAACCTCCTTTTAAACAACCAATCACAATCATATTCAACAAAACGATTCCCAATCTCACCAATGTAAAGACTCCCAATATTCATACATCAATTACAACTCGACAAGTATCCCTGTAAGGGCGGTTATAATCTACAACTAGGGAGATTTACTGTCTTACGAACTAGGGACATCTCGAGTAATAACTATTAATTGTACTATAAATGTTAGTTGTTACTTGTAGATGAATGAAAGGGTTTCAGATGTGTTTTGTATATTAGAAATATAAGCTTAGTTACAGTCGTAGTGATTTGCTTGAGCATTTGATAACAACATTCTATTATTTTGTTATCCTACTAATATTATAAATGCGAAATATTGAGCAAATCTGATCAGCGCCTCTAACGGGCGTCGTAGGAACTATTTTGGCAGTATATTTTAAATGTCAAACTATAGATACTCGGTACACGATATCGATAATCGGTTCCGATTGTAGAGAATTGCACTTCTGTTCCTTTGCTATTTTCTTGTATGACTAATACGATGTGACTAGATGGTTAACTGATAAGAGTTATCAAATTAACGGTTTTAACTGAGAGATACTGATACTGCTGATCCCGAACAATTTTGATTACTATTTTTTTACATTATCTTCTTTCATTGTTACTTAACGGACAACAGACTGAAAGGGATGACAGGCGAAGTATCATCAGTCGTCCTTTTAAGTAGCTAATTTGACCTTCAAATATAATAATAAAACCGCTGATTCATCACATCATAATAGAAAGTCAGAAAAACCGAAACAAAACGTGTTATTTTTTTCACATAAATCCCGTCATTTCGACAGCCAGCAAAATAACCGTACGTAAAACGATTTTATAACGACATAAAGTGTCCCACTACATTTAGCATTCGACGCATAAATCGCGCCAATTCTCGACAGAATAAGGGCCAGACAAGACGAGACGATATTCACATACATCATTCGTATAGGGCTGTCAAGAACTCGTATATATGTAAGACTAGTCGACCCGCGCGGCTGCGTTCGTAAGAAATTTTGATAAATTCTTATAGTACAAATAAAAGATATTTTACATACGTCAGTTTAGTTTTAAGGACCAGAGAACACTATTAGCTACGATTAACCAGCTTTCATCGGTACATATCTTTTTTGAAAGGATAAGCCCTTGTTCCATCTCGGATCTATAAGTACTTCTATTTCAAATTCATTTAAATCAGTCAACCAGTTTAGAGTAAAAGACAAGCTTACTTCATCATTTATAACTATTCGTCTTGCATACATTATTGTTGGCCTTGGATGTCTCCATCGTATAGAATTTTGCGGGATGCTATCCTTGACTTTTCAGAACTAAACTAGATAAATGTTTGTGAGATTAGATTATAGTCGGTAATGGAAAAGATGGATATCTAATGTACTTAAATATCGTCTAGAAGCTTTTAGTGTAGAAGCTTTCTAAGTAAAATATAAGTATTAAAAATCTCGTTAGTTATACTTGTAAGGCACAAAATATTCTACGACAGTGCCAAACGTTTAATAATAAATAAAAATAATAATAATCTGTTAAAACACACAAAAATTTAAAACCTTAAGATCGCAAGGAAACTTAGTTACCTTTTTATGTTTTTGTAAAAGTAGTACGGATCGCATCTAGTTTCTTCGTTAGGTAACAAAGTAACCTGAGTCACATAGACCAGTATTTTTCCCCTATAAAGTAAACAATTTTATGAACTAAGAATACAAACAAACATTAAATCACGCTATTTCTCCATAAGGGTAGGCAGAGAGAACTTCCTTTGGTTAATTCACACATAAATAAATTAAAACATATCTATACTAATATAATAAAGCTGAAGAGTTTGTTTGTTTGTTTGTTTGAACGCGCTAATCTCAGGAACTACTGGTCCGATTTGAAAAATTCTTTCAGTGTTAGATAGCCCATTTATCGAGGAAGGCTATAGGCTATATAACATCACACTACGGTCATTAGGAGCGGAGTAGAAACAAAAAATGTTACAAAAACGGGGAAAATTTTGACCCATTCTCTTGGGTGACGCAAGCGAAGTTGCGCGGGTCAGCTAGTATCTAATATATAAAATTCTCGCGTCACAGTTTTCGTTACCGTACTCCTCCGAAACGGCTTGACCGATTCTCATGAAATTTTGTGAGCATATCGAGAAGGTCTGAGAATCGGCCAACATCTATTTTTCATACACCTAAGTGACACAATTTTTTTTTTATAAGGCAGAGCAACGTTTGCCGGGTCAGCTAGTTGTATCTAAAAACGAGTTCAGCATTTCAACAGTTTCATAAAAATAATTCTCAATATGGCAGCCCTATGTGTACCCCATTCCCTCGCTGTCAATAATATATACAGCTTATTCCGACTAAACAGAATTGTGGAAAATAGTCGGTTCCACAGATAACATATTTATAAAGAATATTTATGTACGGGATGCGAATCGGAACGTAATTTGGTTAACCTAATCTATGGTTAGCTGTTGACTATTCATGATTTAGATAAAATGCAATAATTTATTGCACTTTATTTGGTTTCAGGTTACTATGTAACTTTATTACCCGGGGTTTAATAATTAAGACGGTATTATAAAAAATATGTCAGGGTTCAATAGACATTTTTTTAATCATCTCAGTTTCGGTGAATCTTTTTTTTTAGACCCGTTTTTCTTTTTTTTTATAAACGGTGCGATTATTTGCATAAACCACAACAGGACTTTGATGGAACGTGTTTAGGTTTAATCAAACGATTAAACTACAATAAATAGTAAACAATCTTTACATCAATCTTTTTGAAATTTCATGACATCTCAATCGAATTTTTAGTTCTTCAAAGAAAGTGAACAATTTAAATTACTACTAACAATCGTAATTACTAACGTTTATGATCTACATATTTTTATATCTATCTATGTATAAAGCATAACAGTACATAGTAATTTATTGATAGAGGAAGCGTAATAGGACATCAGTTGTTCAATATTGGCTTGTTAATTAAGAACCATTGCTCTAATTAATATACATACAGCAGTGTCTATTGTACTACGGGATTGTGTCGCATGTGTAGAGGAAGCATATTGACGACGTAAATAAGAAATTATTTGAGCTAGTTATAACTATATAACCAATGAAAACCAAATTTTTGAAATTTCGATTCTTTCTTATTATAATTATATCCGCTTTCCAATACTGCCTACTTCATGAGTAAAAATGAGAAATTTCATAAACAAACACCTTCGATATTTTACGAAATATCTTTTTCAAGAACCATTATGAGGAAAATCAAGGTAAATCTATACTAATATCTATACTAATATTATAAAGCTGAAGAGTTTGTTTGTTTGTTTGTTTATTTGAACGCACTAATCTCAGGAACTACTGGTCCGATTAGAAAAAATCTTTCAGTGTTAGATAGTCCATTTATCGAGGAAGGCTATAGGCTATATATCATGACGCTACGACCAATAGGAGCAGAGTACCAGTAAAAAATGTTACAAAAACGGGAAAAAAAAATAACCATTGTCTCTTATGTGACGCAAGCGAAGTTGCGCGGGTCAGCTAGTTTTAGATATTAGTCATATCACAAAAACTTCCTAAAACTTAGTCACTAAAATGCCATCTTGGAGTCATTTAAACATGAATTGATAGAAAAAGAAACTTAATTGAATGTTACCACTTTCGAGAATTGCAAGTCAAACATCAGCAGACAATACCACTCAAACCATAGACAAAATATTTATAAACTCTCCCATTCGAGATTACTGCCTAAATTCTAAATATCCCCCGTTCAAAATCGGTTTATAAAAAAACGCTAATAAATTCCCCAGAAAGTTCTTATAAACTCAACAATGTAGAGAATCTTTTATTCGTTGGCAACTTGTACTCTTTCAGTACGAGACAAGAATATATAATGTACAAGCTCTACTGTACCGTGTTATTAGATCTTTGTTTCTTTTATTTCACTTTGTTAATAGGCAATTACTGCATTTTGTCTCCCTTCAGACTTGCCGTGGGAGGTCACGATTTGCTGCTTTTTTAATTTAGTTTTTGTCGTAATTTGTGTGGGAGTTAATTAAATAGTGGAAACTGTAGCGTATCTACTGATTTCTAATTTAGTATGAAAACTAAACTATGAATATGATAGTCTTATAATTAAAAGACATTTGGTAACAGTATCGAGAAATCAGTATTGTAAATAGCCACAAATATAAAAATCTGTTTTTTAAAGGTTATTTATTACAAAATCTCCACCTCGCACTTAGCTAACGCAGAAACTTAATACCTTATCTACCTCATGGGGGAAGACCGGCAGTGGAACAGTAATAGGTTAGACACTATAAAAATTGTATAGGGCCGCACCCTATTAAATGATACAAATATTATTCTTCGAGAAACTTGAGTGTATTTCATACATTCCTGCCAACACCTTTGAGTATAGCAGATCACGCCTGTATGTATATAAAAACGGTATTAAGTATCTATGTAAAAATAAAATACTATACTGCCTTTCTCCCGACCATGTCTTTTGTCGACATTTGCCGACGAAAGCGTCGTGAGCACTTTCTGATTTGTCGAGTATAGTCGACCGTGGCGGTCAAAGGGTTAAACCACCAATCACAATTATGCTAAACAAAACGATTCCCCAATATTCATACATCAATTACAACTCGACAAGTATCCCTGTAAGGGCGGTTATATTCTACAACTAGGAAGATTTACTGTCTTACGAACTAGGGACCTCCAGTAATAACTATTAATTGCACTATAAATGTTAGTTGTAACTTGTAGATAAATGAAAGGGTTTCAGATGTGTTTTGTATGTATGTATCTATATCTATACTAATATTATAAAGCTGAAGAGTTTGTTTGTTTGTTTGAACGCGCTAATCTCAAGAGCTACGCGTCCGATTTGAAAAAATATTTCGGTTTTAGGTAGTCCATTTATCGAGGAAGGCTATAGACTTTATATCATCACGCTACGACCGATAGGAGCAGAGTACCAGTAAAAAATGTTACAAAAACGGGGAAAATTTTGACCCATTCTCTCTTATGTGACGAAAGCGAAGTTGCGCGGGTCAGCTAGTTGGTAATATATATTTAAGTTCAAGTGGTAGTAATTTTCTTGAGAATTTAATCAAAATATTCCATCATTTTCTTATCCTAAAAAAGTGTGTACGGAAGTTCTTTCAGTGCAATTAGTCAAAGTTTATATACAAGATAATCATACCAATTATAACACCACTATTCATATCTTTTTTTACTTAGGGCCTAGTTAAAAGCCTGATTAAGGGCATCTCATGACAGGAATATAATATTCTTCTCTATACACAACTTATCGTGAAAATCATTGTGAGTATGTTATCATAAATTTCGCAAACATTTGCAATATTAACCTCAATGCAATTTTGAAATATGAAATGATATATTCATTTACGATTATAGTTGGGATTGCACAAAATAATTTACAGAGTTAATAAATAATATTGCTTTTATATTGTGCAATTCATGTTAATGAAAATTGACGATCGTGAAGTTGTACATGATTGGAAAAATCTATAATTGAAGTGTAATGGAATAACAATAATAAAAAATAACTGAAATACTTTTACCTATGTACATTTTAAAAGTTCCAACCCGGTACAAAATATCTACTGCGAAATCTATTTCGTACGTACGTGTATTGCATCTTTCGGTTTATATGTATTTGCTGAACTGTCAAAGAACAATGGCAAGTTTATACCTAAGTGTTATATGAAGCGTCTACAAATGGGACACGTGCAAAAGTTAGTAATTAATTTAGCCCTTTTTTATGATGAAATTAACTTTTTCGGTAAAAGCCTAGCTTAAATTATTTACAAAATAAACTTTTACTTGAATACGTCCACATCCAGTGGACATAATCTTTTAGTCAGTATTACCACTTACAAAATGTTTCAAAATTATTATTTTGTTTTTAAATATCAAAAAACGATTATTAAGTGAACGTTAAAAACAAATCACATAGGTTTTGCTAAAAAAAATAACAAATATAATTGATAGGTGTTTTAGTTACATATTTTATTATTAATGTTGTGATTAATAGTCAGGTATTATTAGATGAAAGTGTAATGGCAGCACTAAAAAAAATTTTTTTTTTCCTTCCGTTGTTTAGAGTGATGTTGATAATCAATTATTTTCACAATCGATTGATCGATTATGACAAATATATAATATGAAAAGAATAATCCATTTATAATAGCTTATTATTTTAAGCAATTTTATTAGCATATTTGATTTGTTTGCAATAATAATATGTACTTAAATATATAAAATAAAACCTCAAATAGCATTACAGTAATCACTGACGTTATCATTACAGCATCAACAAAAACTTCCTTAATCAAAAATATTTTTAATAGTAAGTCGCAATATAACAGTAGTTTTTTTGGTTTTTAATCTTAATAATATCGTTTAAAAAATAATTAATTCGATTATATTCTATAATCGATTATGACTTCAATTAATTCAATAATCGATTAATTGATGATTGATTATCAGCATCACTAGTTGTTTACTTTGTTGTGAACTTGTTAGTTAGCTTTGCTTGCTACTGGTGTTACGATTGCTTTCTTGGTTTATCTTCAGTTTTGACTTGCATTGTCCCCGGACTCAATTCTCTGCCCCTCACGACTACTTGTGCTTTCTCATGGACTATCGACGTTCTACGCTGTAAACGACCAATAACTTTTTGCTAACCGGACTTTGATTGTGCCTCACTATTTTGAAATTGATATTGTTGTGTGAAGATGGAAAGACGTAATAGGCTTACACGCATCTTGCATTGTCTTTGCTCTCACGTAATCTAAATCTGTTTTTTAGACATAAATAATGTAGAACAGCAATTTACATAAGTTTTTTCATGATATAACCTCAAAATATAAAATTGATCATATTTTTTTCTTGTGGCCCTCTCAAACCAAAAATCTTAATGATTCTGTTTAAGTTAAAGAAACTCTATAGTTTTAACATTTTTTCATTCATAGACGCTCCAAAACGATGTCAGGTAAAACTTTGTATGGAGACTTGCCATTGTTCTTTTAAGAAGCAAAGGTTTAGTTAAGCTTACTCAACTGACATTCACTCAAATTAATGACTTACAAATTGTACATGACTGGAAAAGCTTATAATTGAAGTGGAATTGAAAAAAAAAGCACAGTGATGCATCTACGTAGTCTCGTTCTCTGCTTTCTGCCTATCCTTATTAGAAGAAGGCGGAAGAAGGCGGATTATTTATGAATACGTATGTATACACCCATAATTTTACACACGCAATCTTTTTTTATCATAGTTAACATTACTAACATTGTTAAAGCTAAAATCCTATACAAAATATAACTACGAAATCTATTCCTTCTTTGCTTTATATTTGCTGAAATCGTTCTTAAATTCGATACAAAATATAAACTGCGAAATCTATTTCGTTCGTACGAGTATTCCCTCTTCGGTTTATATTTGCTGAACTGTCAAATTTTAGGAAGCAAAGGTTTAGTTAAGCCGCTTACCGGAGAGCGTTTGAGTTGTGCTTTTAACTATAACTGTCACTCACTCGCTGATCCTAGCGGAAAAGCGGTGAAAAATTCTAAAATTCCACCAGAGAAAATATATGTGTGGAGATTTTTAGACTTCTAAATGCATTGTGGAGAATACAACGTCAAAGTATTTGTAGGTATGTTGATTGTATTGTGTTCCAACTATAACTACTATTACTTGTATTCCTGCCTTCTAGAGGTATATTATTGAAAATAAGTTGTGATTTTACATACTAAAGTACATTTTTTCGGTAAAATTTGTCAAAATAAAAAATTAAGTAATGTTACATTGTTTTCCTTTTCTTTAAAGACAACTCCCGCACTAAGAATTGCTCTTTAACGCGGGGACTTTTACAAACGTACAACAACAGAAACAAAGTACAACCAGACTCGAAACAATTATTTGTTAATCGCACGCATAATTGTTCCGTGTGGGAATAAAACCCACGACCTTCTGACGCAATGGTAGCGGTGTTGCGACCTTAATCACAGCGCCACAGAGGCCGTCATTTATTTTAGAAATCTTCGAAAATATTTTCAAAATAAAGAAACATTTGTCTAATCTTCATTCAACAGCAAAGAAACAAAACTACTCAATCTCAAACCAAAAGTACTCAAGCTCGTAGCTAATAAACAAAATAATTAATCAAATTATCCTTATCTGTTCCACCTGTAATGGGCAAGTAATAGTAGTTATAATACAAAACTACTCAATCTCAAACCAAAAGTACTCAAGCTCGTAGCTAATAAACAAAATAATTAATCAAATTATCCTTATCTGTTCCACCTGTAATGGGCAAGTCGCAACGATATAAGTGAATCAGGAGAAAAAGCTCTTTAACTTGCCCGCCACGAAACATCGCTAAAGTAATTTTAAAGTAGGGAGAAAGTCTACCGTGCGTGTTGTATTAACCTAATGTAGTTGTTCTTTATTTTATTATTGAGTAAATGGATATATAGGCTATCTGAGAGTCGAAGAAAATAGTGCTGTAAGTTGTTGAGAAGTTAATGAAATGAAGACCGAATTCTTGCTAATATAGAAGTGGGGAAGGTAGAGAACGGATTTCTGAATTTCAAATAAAATATAAAAAGTTCTACATTTTTTGCAGCTACCGAACTAATATAGATTTTTGCAATTTTAAACTTAATTCGAATGTTACGAAATTTACTGTAGGTATTTACAATTGAATTGGAATCTAATACAAATAATTGAAAGCAAAGAGGTTTCAAGATAACTCTGTGACAGTTTCAAGATTTCGAAAAATGCGTTATCACAAGAAAAACATACTTAAGCTCGCTATTATATCCTTGTTATCAACAAATACGAAATGCATTTAAAACAGGGATATAAAGAGCAGACAATATAATAGATGATAGGCATGCTACAAACACATTCGGTTCGGCATTAATCAGGTGAACCGGTCGGCCAAACCGAATATGTGTAGATGAACCCGATCGACACAAGCCGAACAAGTGAGTCGAGGCGGATTTTTATTTGATAAATATTGGCGAACCGAACTTGCCTAACCGAATATGGGTGTTGCAAGCCATACACCATATTTGCCTACAATTTACTCATTATTATACACGCTAAAATAATGCTCGTATTATATCAAAGTGTAGTGTTCTAATTTACAGTATAAACCAGATATAATTTCATGAAGGACCGAGCGTTTCTCCAGCGAGCTGCGGTTTCCTTCAGTGTAAAGTTTCACGGATGATTTATGTGAAAACTACTTGAGATTGTAACGTCTTATTTATCAAACCTTGGGCAAATAGTTTTGCAAACAGACGGCGGGAAATATCGCTTATTAATAGCACAGGTCGGATGTTTTAGACAGAGTTAGATAGTTAACTATCAATTCTAAGCCCCTAAGGCTTGAAAATAGAAAGCGACTTTCTGTAAATAATTGAGTCTATCTTTTCATGCAAAAGTAAATACGTTTGACACTATTAATTAAAATATCGGAAATTTGTCACTCGTTCTTGGAAAAGCAAAGGTCTTTAAGGATCTTGTCACTAATTTATTTAAACGAATTATTAATATTATGATTAAAACCAGTAAAATGGCAAAACATTTTGCAAACCAGTTTTGGTAGAAAAAAATGAGATATTTGTCAACAAAATGTATAGAAAACATACTAAAAAATACAGCTAAAAGCAACAAGAGTAACTGAATACTCAAAAACAAAAAGCGCAAAAGCCTTATTTCCACGAAGACAGTAAAACATCATACACCTCAATACTATTTAATTAAACAGCATAGTTCGTGTAACTTTAGCTATCATTCGCTCAGATTCAACTGTGAACATCGTATATTAGTCTATTGAAAATAGCGCGATTTTCTACCACTATCTACAACTGGCTAGCTATCGAAAAATTTAAATTTTATATGAAAAATAGAATGGATATTTCTACTTCTCATTTACTACTACTGATTATTGTCATTTGTCTAGATAAATATTGATTATTGAATATAAATAGAAGAAAATTGAAAAAAATCTATAAAGGTCTGAAGAAACTGTACTTACCTCTAGAGGGAGCCGGAAGAACTAATTTTGGGCATCTTCTTAAACGTCAAACTCTCGATACTCGATAGCATCGACTGTACAAACTATCAGGACAGCGCCCCTACCGTATGTCGTAGGAACTAAATGTTAAGTACATTTAAAATGTGAAACTCTCTCGATAGTACAGACTGTAGAAAATCAAGCTACTGGTTAGTTTCAGTTTACTTTGCTATAAAAAAATTCATTTATTCCGAGTTGAAATAAATGAAACCACTTGAAATGGAGATCCTTGTTTCAATCGGTTTTAATTTATCTTATACATGGCATGAAATTAAAACGGTATTCTTTCTTGGGTGAACTCTCGTTTATTTTATTCAAGCTAGACATCAAGAACTGGTTTTCTTGCAAGATTGTGCATTAAAATTAAATGACTACTTACTAGTTAGAGCATAGTAACCAGAAAATAAAAATGTATCTATATATATACTAGCTGACCCGGCAAACGTTGCTTTGCCATATAAAAAAAAATTGTGTCACTTAGGTGTATGAAAAATAGATGTTGGCCGATTTTCAGAACTACTCAATATGCTCACAAAATTTCATGAGAATCGGACAAGCCGTTTCGGAGGAGTATGGCAACGAAAACTGTGACGCGAGAATTTTATACATATATTAGATATATAAAAATATGATCAAAATAAATGTAGAAACATCGAATGTGTATTTTTAGTACGTTGCATGGCGTTTTCCAATACCATAATAAATGCCCACGAGACCACCCCGTAATAAAATTATTCGTAATACACTTTACAATTACTCATCCAATGCTTTTAATGTTTATTTATAAAACACCTACTTTTTAAAGAGGTTTTAGCGGAATTACATAGGAACTAACACATTCATTTTGTTGTTAAATCGCTCGCAGAGAAGTAAAGGCGTAAGTAAATCAAACTCATATAACAATACAGCCAAAAAACTGTTTAAGCATGTTTTATATGTTTCTGAATTTTTACTTATACTATTCCCCAACCCGCAGTTGGTCAGCGTGGTAGACCCAAGGCCTAAACCCTCCCTCATTACGGGAAGAGACCCTTGCCCAGCAGTGGGACATTAATGGGTTCCATTTATTTATTTACTATTCAAAATTGCAATAAAAAGACGTATTTGTATTTACTTCTTTGTTGATCTGGGAGTGGAAAATAAAGTATAATGTGAGTTCACAAATTTCAATCAGTTTAATATTATGAGGAATCGAACCTCGTATCTCGTGTTCAGTCTTATGACAGTTCAAGACCTTTATCTCATAAGCGAATCTTCAATTTTCTTCTTGTAGAAATAACAACTTTTCTCAGTCGCGTCATACATAATTTATATCTTTAACGTTGCAACATGACTCGCAAAATAAAATGTGACTTATTTTTCTAGTATTTGCTACATATTTCGGGTCACTGTCCTTTTTACATATTCTATACATATTAAGTGGTAAGGTACAAGAGATAAAAAGTATCACTACTCTGGTTTTCTTTCGAACTTCCAATTTTATTAACAAATAGAGATAAAAAAAATGTGTTCGGATTTGCCAATGACAGCCACATTAAACTTTGTCTATCAAGGCTTTCTATATGAGCCTATGTGCAATGCTAACCTTATGCCTCTAGGGTTGTATATTAAATACATTGCCTAAAGTTGGATAAAGCAAGGCAAGTAAACAAGAATCATACCAAGTGGCGTTCTTTGGTCTATGCCTACCCCTAGGAAAATGGCGTGATTTCATGTTTGTATAACTAGAGTTGATTAGTATATTAAAATTTAAATTAAAACAAGATACTTCCCGCTAAAGTATATGTCGGACCTAAGAACGTGAAAGCAAAGAGTTATAAGCAAGAAAGTGGCTCAAATATCAAGATCATTATTTCCTCCAACAAGTTACCGTATATCTAACAAAATGTTTTACCGAAACTGTGACGAACTAACACACAGCGGAAACAATTGCTCAAGTCACAACAGTCGCAACGGTGGCGAAACAAAACGCATCAGTTACATGAAAGAGTGGGAGCACTTTATCAAAGCAACGTAACAGGCCGACTGCAAGCTAACGACTTTACAACACACGACACATTTGTCTTACAATTGAGAATTGTGAAACGATTTTTTGTTTACGGGTTCTATCAGAAACGCGATCCACTACAAACGGTATTTAGTATAAGAAGGCCAGCGTTAGACATTTAAAACAGTTAAGAAATGTTTGTTCTGGAAGATAACGCTAGAGCTACGATCAGATTTTATTCTAGCTAAGATTATATTAACTCAGCATTTGCTCTCATTTGTTAATAAGCGATGTTTTGTAAGATATGGTAAATTGTTGCTGCGATTTTATTAATTGGTATTAAATAACATATCGAGCATTCAAACTAAAATTCTTTTTGAAAAAGATCCCGTGGTTAATAGTGTTTCCCATGTATTCAGGTTATAAACTGATTGTGTACTGAATTTCATACTAACTACTTTTTAATTATTATTAAAGAGGTAGGTAACTTTATTCATACATTTAACTTTCACAATTTTTATTTAGCAGGATTATTTCATAAAAAATACATACAAAAACTTATACCTAAATATTCATCATTTTCAAATAATAACACACATTTAGCTTGAATAATAAACACAGCAATTTTAATAGCATAATAAACAACGCAACATGTTTATAATTATAATGATACTTGTTGCATGACGCGGTGTCGCGTGCGACAAAATATCGGTTACAACGAACAATATTGTTATGTGTCCATAACACACCACTGTCACCTGACCGACTTACTTGACATTATATTACGATAGTAACCTTCGATGGATATACAAACAGTTTTATTATTTGTATTAGTTTTATACTAGCTTTTGCCCGCGACTGCGATCGCGTGGTTTGTGACTTAGGACAGAATTTTTATACAAAAATTTTATCCCTTATTTTATCTCTTTGGGGGTATAATTGATTAAAATCATTTCTTGGTGGATGCCTACGTCATAATATATACCTGCATGCTAAATTTCAGTCACTGTAAAATCGCCCGGAAATGTGTGATTTAGATTTGTTTGTGCTATTTTTTTCTGTTGTTTTCGCCTTTAAGCTTATTGCGGTACACTGTACATTTTGCACGTAAAAAATATTGCATCATTTTCTCTTTTCATATGTACCCCTTTATTGTTAGGAGACGAATAAAAACTGGCATCTGTATTGTGAAAAAAATATATATATTCCGAAAAACTTAAAGTAATTTATCGTTATGTTTATTTCATCGACAAACAATCCAACCCTAGCCGCCCTAAACCTATAAGGCAAGCAATAAAACTTGGTAAAAAGGAACTCCACACAACACAAGTTATTCAAGGAAGTTTCGTCCACAAATCAGTATGCATGTAGGCACGTCGCACATAGGCAGTTTGCTGCGATTTGTGGCTACCTCCGATACACAACGGAAAGTCGTTACATGTGCAGCCCGCCTTACGTAAAGCAAGGCAATAAATCTGGACTGCGTACATACATTTCGGTACACTCGGTAAAACCTTACATTACCATGGAAAGCGGTTAAATCAGGCAGAAAAGGCCAGAGTATGAAATTAGAATATATCCCGGTGTATTTATTTCCATTGTAGAACGGGGAACGGATCAAGATTGTGCTTGCGAAAGGAAATGTTCGCTGGCTCCTTAATTTGTAAGCGTGTTGTAGACGTTTACGCTAGTCAGTTTGTATTAGGCTGATGGTAGGCAATTTTCGGGTAAGCAACTAATTACCCTGGATTTTAAGGCTGTAAGCGAAATTATTAATTCTTATTAAGAATTTAAGTACTAAAGGTTGTATATTTACTAAGTTCATTGATCCTTTTAATAAAGAATTTGCCAAGCAGTAGAACAGTAATGGGTAAAAATAAAAGATTTTGTATTGGATCATATTTATACGAGAAAGTACAGTACTTATGGCATAATTTTGTCGATTCATCTTCAAGGTCTAATTTTTCAAGTCCTTTCCAAGAAAAAATAACTTCTCCAGTTTAGCCTCGGATGTTACGCATTTGGCTAAAAATGTAGGCCATCAAAAACATCAGCAGACGCGCAAGTAACAACTTAGGTCCCAGACTTATTTCTTGAACAAAACTTTTCTGTATAATTCACAGACTGCGTCAAAATTTAATCCTACCTAAAGACATTTAAATAAATTAAAGAAAATTATTTACACTCAAAACTTGGTTTCTTTTTTTGATGACAAAGGTCTTTTGAATAAAGTTAGCCTTATCGTAGTACAACGGATGTTATGGAAGTATTTCACAGTAATTAGTTGGAAGTAATTACTTGTGTTTTGGCTACACTGTTGTCGGTAATACAATAGCCTTTCTGGGGCTGTTGCTAAGTGAGTTTGCCTGCCATGATTTAGAAATTAATGCTTGGATAGTCGAAAAGGTAATTTAGAGGAAACTAGCTATGAAAACTACATTACAATTAATGTTTGAAGAAAATCTGCTGGTGGAATTAGATAAATAAAGAAAGCTTATGGAAGTCTTTGTTAATTTTGATAAATAAGTAATATCATTTATAACTAAATAAAGCCCTATTTACCCAAGGAATTAAATACTTTTACAATATTTTAAATAATTAAAAAAATATAAAGTAGATCAAAGATATTGATCTCGAGTACCTACAGCCAACAAACGAACGACGATCATAAGTTTTAAACTAAATTCCAAACACAAAATAGTAACACAAATTCGGAGTTTAAAAATAAAAATCGCCATTTTTAAAGATGGCGTGCTTCTAGACCGTTACGTTGCATATTTGTGTGCGCTGTAAATAGTGTTAATCTCTTGCAATCTGAAAGACCATCGTCCATGTTTTATAGTGACGTCACAGTAACACGCGAGAACGGTGCATTACCTATATTTTTGAGGCAAAGGTATTATGTTTACTCTGCCTAAACGTTCTTTGTTTTCGCTCAAATTTTGTATCTTTTAATAGTAAATATTACTGGCAATTTCTTCTGATAGAGGCGCCTTTTAAAAAAAATCTTTTGTATTGATATTTTCTTTTTCCTGTTTTATAATTAGTCAAGCAAGTGTAAGATCTCTTAACAAATATTATCGTTATTTTTGGTAAGGCTCATTCCGACATTTAAGAATAAATTGTTATTTTATGTATAGACTTAATTTAGAGAACAACTGATCGTTCTTTCTCTTGTTCGTTTTAATGAAAAACGAGTATTTTAATAAAACTAATTTAAAAAATATTGCTATATTTCCCCCAATATGTCCAAAGTGTCTTAACCAAAGAAAGGACAAATGTTTAGTGTTAATATTGATACTATTACCTACAATTTTATTCATACTTGCTAACATTTTTGCAAAAAAATCGATAAAATAAATCTGCGTGCTCAATTTTCAAGGAGCGAAACATTTTTAGTTACGTTCCGTAAGTCGTTCAGTTCCTTGTTATCGTTCGTCGTTCAAGTGAAGACTGTTCCTCACTGAATTGTTTCCCATTTCTTCTTATTGACATCAAGCTCTTAAGAAGCTCGTTATTTAAAAATAATTGTACGAAAGGCTTTTCTTGAAGGTTTATTTATTTTCTAGTGGATCTTCGACGAATATTTATATGTGAAAATAAGGACTCTATAATTTTATTTTATTTAAAGACAACTCCCGCGCCCTAAATGTTGCTCATATGACACGGGGACTTTTACAAAAATACAAACAACAGACACAAAGTACAATCAGACTAGAAACAACAGAATGTGGATCGCACTAATATTTGTTACGTGCAGGAATCGAACCCTTGACCACGGAAGCGAGGCGACCTTCTTATCCACTGAACCGCAAAGACCGTCAAAGTTAGTAAAAACTGTAATTTCCACGCACAAAACACAATACCATTTACAACTATCTCAAAGCTGAATAATATTATGATGATATTCACAGTTAAAACAAGGAAAAAATATCCCAAATTAAGTTTTTACAGACTTATTGTAATATAACCACAAAACATCCCAAAAGCAACATCTCACAAAGCTTAACTAACCAAAAACTAATCCGCTTACAAGTTTGTGACGTCATCATTAAGAGCGAAACATAATTTAAATATTGTAATTAACTAGCACTTACGGAAGACAGAGGTTTGTTCAACTACGAACAAGTTTCCAGTTTCATTTCAAAACTGAACGTTTATCATAACGGTTTCAGTTTCAAAATTAACGGTTAACTGAAGCGAGAATGTTTTTGAACGTTGGATGTGGTATCAATGTTTGACAGATTCTATGGTCATTAATTTTTATTGGTTAGTTTGCGAACTGTAGCCAATTCTCTACAACTATCGACAATTCGCTAGTTATTGAGAAATTTGGTATGATAATCTGATCAGCGCCTCTATCAGGGCCCGTAGAAATTATTTTGACATTACATTTTAAATGTCAAATTCTCAATACTCGATAGTACCAACTATTTACGCTACGGTTTTCTAAAAGTTTAGTTTTAATTAAAGATGTAAAATTTGCACAATGTATTGTACACAAGTCAGACACCAGGTGTATACACGCGATAAATAATTCCTATCTAGACAAATCATAAATTATTTGCTGTAGGTTGAGGTTTTCAACAACGGCGAGACGTATATTCCAATAAAATGATTAATAGCATAGTTAACTTTGTGTCAAAATTGTTTCAACAGGCCTTCGAAATTAAGAGAAAATTAACAATAACCGGGACCGATGTTTTATATACCCTCCAAAGTACGAAACGCTCATTATAAACACCAGTCTAGTCTAACTTTACTCAATAGTCTAGACCATGGTTGGACCGCGATAAGGTAAACACATCTGGCTATGAGCGCTTCAAACTTCTTCTCAAGAATATTTCTCAAATCACTTCAAGTAAATTCAAGAATGAATGTCACGACTTTTATATTCGTCAATCCTTTCAAACAAGGCAAGCTTAATCTTCACACAGTAACTTCTCTCACTTCGCGTACTAAACTGTATAATTTCATATTCCACGTAGATTACTTCCATGAAGCTCGCGAGTTGTCATATTGCAAGCATTTGTCATAGAAATGGATCTTTCGAAGTTACCCGTTTTGATGCTGAATATTGATTTCGAATTGATGCTGATGTTTTATTACCGGTATAATAATGTTAAATGAAGAATCCTTTGATTTATATTCATCACATAGAAATTGAGGAAGCGAGACATTATCCAAAATCTTGTTCATTTCGACTTATAGCATAATAAAACAATACCTAACAAACATATTTTAATTTCGTTGACAATTTCTTTCTGTGACTCTAATGCATACTGGCATGTTAAATTTTAGCTTAATTTATTAGTGCCACGAAATAGTGTCAAGTAAACTATACGAAGGATTAAAATTTGTGGAACTCAAATATTTTTTTAGGGGCCCAAAAGAAAAGTATCTTATCTGATTAGCAAATATTATCTGATTTTTAAAACATAATCACCTCATCATCAGCAGTGGGACAGTAATGGGTTTAAAAAACGAATCTCGACATCAAACCATCATTTTATCTAGCCAGTAACTTTCGTCGCCTTTTCCGTATGAACAATCCTGGCCATTTCAAAAGAAAAAAGAAGTATATTTAAAAATTACTTCAGAATATTTTAACTGGCAACATTGATGGATAACAACGCGCTCTTATCGATTTGTTTATATTATGCGAATGTTACGTCATGTTAGTGCAATTTTATGGCGCGTTACTTTTTATAGTACAGCTGTTGTACCATGCGGGTTTGTAAACGCACGTATACAAAATATTATGCTTACTAGAGAGATATTTTAATCTGTAGACTCTGTTATACCTTATTTTGTTGGTTTTAATTTGAAAGTTTAGTCAACTCGTATTCATTAATCCTCCGACTTGGTCAATGTTTAAGATGTGTTATTGAAAAACATCCATCGCATTGGTTAGAGATCAGTACGTAAGTAGGTCTTTGTTCTCTTACTTATTTGTTAGTTTCTAATTAAAAAGTTCACAATGTACCTATTATGATTTCAGTCTTAAGTAATACTAAACAGCCTTACCACGGTTTAATTAAAAATTCAATCATTTAAAAGAACGCTAACATAATGAAAACTTGCAGAAAGAAACACAGATAAAGTACAAATTCACCCACAATTTTATTCAAAAATATAATTTATTCTGACACGCAAACGAATGCACACTTAAAATATTCCACAGCTCTTGCATTTTAGTGCAGGCACTTAAGATAACAAAATTAAAACATTCAGGCGTGTCTTAAAATTATAAACTTTTTCGTGCACTCACGAACGTTGAATTTATTCAGTCCTACAGCGAAACATCTTTCACGAGATAATTTAATTCTAAAAAAACGCTTGCACAAAGTCGCCCTGTCGGATAGATTAATTCAGACGTAATCCATTTCTATCTCACGCTTATTTAAATTTCCCGAATAAGGAACAAACTTTGTCATCTATACATTGAAGCGAAAAAGTTTCGTCGACGAAAACCTTTTGTTCTTGAGTTCGAGAAAGTAATGGATAGGAATTATCTGAGATTAAAATCTGTGAGTTGTTTGCTTACGAATATTAATATATATTGGAGTTTTGTTTGATGATGAACTTTGTAATGACAGAGCTCTTTATAAAGACCCCGGGCAGGCTTAGATGTTTAATCATAATCCTATCAGGCCCGATGTTGGAAAGTTCGTAGCGAAATTCAAACAAATCTTTCAGCGGCGGATTATAGGGAGTTTTTTTTAATGACACTCGTCTTTTTCTCAAAGCTACGCGGAACAGGACCAGACTACGTACTTCTATTATTATTCCTATCAAACTGTTATATCAATTATTCAATAAACTATCGCATCAAATCTAATCGGATAAACTGAATAATCAATACTAAAACCACGTAAATCTTCGGTTCAATTAATAATTCCTCGTAATCCCGCCGAGGACCTCACATGATGTTACAGATAAACCCGACTAAGCGTCAACTGTAGCACTGTTTCACTACTCTATATTAATACTAGAGTTACGAAGACAAACCCCAAATCGAGGCAATATTTACAAAGGTACACCATAATGGAACCACACAAGCAATTTGAAAACTTATGTCATTGGAACAAAGCTGATATTATAGTACCCTCATTACGAAACTTATCTCATCTGCGACTCGCCAAGTGTACAGAATAAGCCACAGAGTAATCAACTTTGCCTCCAATGTTATCTTCTGTAAGTTATTGGGAGATTTTCTAAAACATTTATTTGCATGTGAAAAGTTTGGGAGCCAGTAATGAGACGAAGACGGAAGGAACAAAGCGTGGGCGGGATCTGGCGTGTACTTTGGCCTTTGTGAAATATTGTGTTCTATTTTTAGTTAGTTAATACTTTGTAGAGGAAATTGTCATTTTAATTAATGATGAGGAGGTAATGAGATGTAAGACGGTACGGAAGGTACGGTAGTGGTTCAACAGTGATGTTAGCAATTACTACGTGATCTCCGTTTCGATTAGGTTTCTGTTTAGTGTTTGGCTTCTACGAAATACCTATTAGCAATCTGTAGTGTGTCCGGTATGTGTATGCGACGTTATGTTCACATGACCTGAAGCCCTCTCGGACAAACTCTAAACCTTAGCAATACTATAATATAGTTAAGCAATCGAGATAGAGGGAATCTTACATTAGGCAAAAGGAAGATTTTGTAAGGAAAATACATCATATACGTAGCAAACGTACTTTTCCCAAGTTTGATTGTTTTGAATTATATATTTGATATAATTCAAAACAATCAATTATATATTTGAATTTATGAACTGTTGATTACTGGTACTAACCTTTTTGAAAACTGATACTGAAATGTTAATGTATATCTTTCTACAGCGTACAGAAATGTTCATCAAAACTTATTTACATTTAGCCGTATATAGCTTTATTTTATCTGAATGCAATGTTTAATCCGCAAAGACTGAATAGCAGACTGTTAAAATATTCAAATAATTTAGTTGAAAACGTCGAGTGCGTTTAGTAAAGTGACCGCCAAATCTGTTTACAGAATCTGGTTCGTTTCGAAATGTTTTCGGGAGACAAACATTTTCATACTTTTGAAATGTGCACAATTTTAGATGAAACTCTCTGTAATTTGATCTCTTAAGCTAAAAGGTTTGGTACTGGGTCTTTGTCCAGTAATGTATGCTAAGTAGTAAGTAGTATTGAGTTTGTTGATGAAAATAAAGTTGGAGAGAAAAATATCGACTGAGTTATTAACAGAAGTAAAGACTACCATAAGTTATAGCTATTGACTCAAATATTGTCGACAGTAATCTGTTTTAGTAATCTCAGGAAAAATTGGTCGTTTTGGAAGTTATTAAAAAGGTTGGAATTTGAAGTAATTCGATGAACTTTTTGGAAACACCTATCACATTTTTTACGATTATCTTTCAAACTATTGTTTGTTAGGATTGATATGACTTTATAAAGAAAGCTTATTATGGATTTGAATCTATGAACAATAAACCCTCTTACTCACATTCATAATACAATCCCAACAACAAAATAGCCTCAGTCAAGCCACAAACCCCCACAAGATGACTTATAGCCGGCAGCATAGCCGAAGTCAGTTGTACTACAAATTGCCGTTGACGTGCGTCGTGACACATTAATCAAGACCAACTGAAGCGGGTAGTACAAGAAATGGAACAACGCCATCTATACGTGGAAGGAGATAAACTCTAAGTCGTGCGGATTAAGACGATTTACGAGAGGTTGATGATTGGTGTGTAATCGAATTTGTTGAATGATTAAAGTGATCAGACTGTATTTGTTTGTTTTCTTATTCTATTGCAATGGCTGAACTGATTTAGATGCAAATTGTTGGGGTTATAAACATTTTATTAAAGGGCTTACCTTATTATTTACATAAAAAAATACCCTAAAGTTTTAAAATTATAACAATTCTTTATATATTCTTATTCGTTCTTATAATCTAATCAGTACCTATGAGGATATTTTCAATGGTGAGTTTCTAAAACACGTAATTCATTTTCTTTTACCACGTTAAAAGCAGTGAACTTCAAATAATATTGATTCCGTTTATCTTTACTCCAAAACATTTTCTTCGTTTAAAAATATCAGTAAATAATTTCCAAATAACCGTAGCGTATGAAATAAGATGTCGCGACTCGGCGTAACGATCGTGAAAATATCGACACGTTTCAAACGCAGACAGATTAGTTTAGCGTCGGGATCACGTCCCTTGCAATTATTTATTCCTAACGTCAACATTTATACGTATATAGATAAAATTATATATAGAAGTATGTCTGAATGTACTTGGATATATTTGATTGACATAAAGTTATATATTTTGGATGTTATACAGGTACAAAAAATATATTATTCTAGTACGTACAGGTTGTTGTTTTTTTAGTAGGTACACGCTCATTAGCTCGCAAAGTCCCTGAACATATTTCAGCATTTTTTTTGTTAAAAAAAACATTTATCTTTGAATTAGTTTTCACTATGGTTCAGGTACTTAGTAAAATTATGTAATAAAGAGGTTATCAAAATATAAACTTGATAAACAACATTTACGACATACATTTACAAAAAATAATAAATAGATCAACTGCCATTTTGCTTTCCTATCAATAACCTATAGTAAGGTCTCACAGACCGATATAATAATTCTATATGACTTCTGTCACGTTTTCACGTTCAACAAATATATTCTAGCTGCATACTTGTACAACGCTCGGAGTCTTGGCAAAGGAAAATATCTTGAAAAATTTACGAGAAAGACTACTTCAAAAACTTTTGAACTCTTCTGATGTTGGATAAAGGTGTGAACAGACTTGAGTTCCAAAGCGAACGTGCCGTTATAGAATTTTATGAACACCAATATAAGTCAAAGAAACTTATAAACTGCGCCATCTTCTGCTACCATCGACTAGGTATCAAAAACCAGCTAGATATCGACTTCTTTTTTTAGAGCCAGAACAGCGTCCCTAGCGGAAAAGAAAGCGGCGTGTGAACTAATTTTTAAATACAGTTTAAGTGTCAATCAACAGTCAAATTAGTATCACTCTTATTTAAAATACAATTATGTATTAAACGTTTGTTAATGCGCTTTATGAAGTCCTTTTGTATTTTAATATAAATAAACCACGAAATATCAAAAGTTTGTTTTCACGCTGCAATAAATATCAACGTTATTACCCGTCGACAATAGTCTTAATTAATAGTTATACAATTGAAATATATGGCTGAACTAGAGAAAAAAATTCAATTACTTTAGAAAATCACTATTTCTATAATAAAACAATCTGCTGTCAAATCTCCATCCTACTAAACGACCAACCAACACATTTAATATCCAAAAAGAATAATAAATAAGAACAATTGTTACTAGCTAACCCTAATAGAAGGAATCTATCAAAGCTGTCGCCGGTCGAATGGGGTGTTTTCTCCCAAAGGTTGTAATTCCGATAGGCCACTGTGTACCAGAGACCCTTCGACTCAACCTTGAAACACTGCATTAAAGGACTTATACATAAGGCTTTAAAATCGTCGCAATGGAAAATAGCAAAGACTTTTTTACACTTGTGGTAATTTCAGTGAAAGGTTCTGAATATGAGCCTGAAAAATAAATTACGAAACTAAATTTACTAAAATTTCAGGATCAATTAAATCTTATTGAAGTTCCGATCACGGTTAAAAAAGTCCAAAACTAACTTAGTTTTGTGATTAAAAAACGAAACGCAAAATTAGGTAGTTGTATAGGTAATATTTATAGATTCTATTTATTTAGAAGATGAATTTTCTTTTTTTCTAACACCACTGCACTAGACAGAAAGAACAGAAAACATTAAAAACCTAGTTATTCTACACTCGTTTTGAGCGTAGAATATAGATTATTTATGTTTGATTTTTGATACTTTTAATCTTTCCTAAACCGAACTACTTCACTCAAAACATCTTAATACTTTTTACCTCAAACCCAGCGTCATATTTCGCTAACACCCAAGCACCCTAACTAGCCACCCTCGTCGGGTCACGGCTCTATGCTCTCGGTTCACTTACGACCTTATTACTCACACCTCTATGCTTCGCGAGTACCGCTCCAACATGTACCTACAGACTGATTTCTACTCAACTAAACTTTATCTGTAGTTTTCTTGATGCCCGACTGTGTAATGCAAAAGAAGGTTATTGTTTCAAAAGTAGGTATCTACTATCTATATGCTTCGCCAGTTCCTGATACTACCTCCATGTGAATGGATTCTCCAGGATTACAAATGTGCTATGTGTTAAACCGAATATAAACTAGCTGTGTGTGTATGTGAATTTTATCAAATTTCGTTTAGTAGTTTTCGCGTGATTGAGTAACAAACATCCGCCTAATCATCCTAAAATCGAAGTTTATAATTATATAGATTTAAACCACTAATGTCCCACTGCTGGGCAAGGGTCTCCTCCCGTAACGAGGGACAGGTTAGGCCTTGAGTTCACCACGCTCGCCAAATGCGGGTTGGGCTTATAATTATAATATAGTCCTAAGATTAATTTGAGGTGTATCAATAGAACCATATTTTATCATAAAACGGGGCCAGTCTGAAGTCACTGCAGTCACCAAGCTCCTTACTGCGAATTTGCTACAAAAAACACTGCAAAATTCCGAATCCGAAATGAAATAGAAACTGCAAAATTATCACTTTATTTCAATTTCATAAGGTACGGTGTATTTTGCGTAAATGTCGATATTTTTTAAATAACATGATCTTTTAAAATGTGATACGTGTAATTAATAATATTTTATATTTGTTATATCGAGTACTTACAATATTGTGTTATTATATTACTCACTATTTTTGCCTGCAGATAAGCCATACAATGTTTAGTTTATCCTTTACCTGAAACAGAATAACATACCTATTAATACATTTTAGTTAAATGTTGGTCGAACAATGTGTTTTTAAAATGTATAAAATAATATTATATAAATTATTACAAGTATAAATATTTTAAACTCAATCGCACGCACGGCATTTTAAAGCCAATGTATTTATTTGTTCCATATTGTAGTATACAAGTTTTTTTTCTAAATAAGTAAGTTCATCGATCTACAAATATTTTTTTGCACCTCAAATATTTTTTTGCACCTCGATTTTTAATCAGTGTTCTCAAGTATAGAGAATATGAGATTTAAAATGTACTAGAAAATTAGTTCTTACGACCTCCACCGGGGGCGCTAATTAGGTTTTCATACTATAACCGAGAGAATATAACCCTTTGACTTGACTTGCAAGTTGAAGTAAAGAATACTATATAATCCTAAAAAAAACTATAATAATATCCAATGATTTACATCAAGCTAACCTCATACATACACATCACGATAAGCACATAAGCAAGATGGATTCCGAAAAAAAAATTTCACGATTTTTTTACATAAAACCGTTCACATAATCCGTTGGCAATACGAGCTCTATTCTTAAAGGAGGTTGGTATTATTGTATCTATAGAAAAGTTTGTCTATTGTAACGATGGCAGCAAATGGATGCCTTTGCCCACATGTGTTAGGGTTGCCAGCGTCATTAGTTATATTGTTACGGGAAATCCCCGACAATAGTGTTGATGCGAGTTGATTTTGAAATGAGTTTGTAGGTTGAAGTTGTAGTCTTTTTTTGGAATAGGATTGTGATTGATTGAAATAAATAGATTGCTTTTTAGCTAAACTGTTTTTTAGAAACTTAGTATTAATACTTCAGTATAAAAGGTTAATATAGAAGTTTAAAGCGACTTATCGCAACAAAAACTATGTATATATGTTACAAAATGATAGACTTTTTAATTTTTGAACTGAAGACGTGGAATAGATAATTTCTTTCATTCAATCTTTCATAAGGTTTAATGGCAATGTATAAACTAGAAAGTATCCATCATTGTATATAATATAAAAATATAAGGATCCTATATCAATTAAGTCAATTCAATTAAACTCATCTCAAAACATTAGGTCAAGTTTTTGTTATTTTCATTCTATTATACCAGTACGGTACAATTAACAATATGAAATGAAACACTAACTTATTCTATTAACGAAACAAAGACATTATATATAAGTATATCGTATTTTTATAACAGTTATATAATATATCATATCAATTTTCCATAATAATATTAGCGATGAGAAAGTCTGTCTGTTTGTTACGCTTTTTCATCTGAACCGACCGACCGTCATCGATGATATTTGGTATAGATATAGTCTAAAAGCAGTAGTTAAACATAGGTTGCTTAATTTTCCCACACCCTTACGAACAAAGTCACGGCCACAGTTAGTATACCTCACTGTAACACAGGTTGCCAACAGTCAATTTGTACAACCCTACAAGCGTTAATAAGTACGGAATGGAACAAGGAAAACCGCAGTAATAAGTTAGGGGCTAACTAAGTGTTAGTTAAGTAATCCTTAGGCACTATTTATCAAAGAAAAGGCCGACAGTGACGTCACGATCGTCTAGACGAGATACACAAGATTTTTTGGCAAACGTTTTGCTAAGTCTTATGTTTTGAAGGTCTATTGTTATGTAAGGCTGTGGTATATTTATATGTTTATGAGTAAGTAAAAGTTATTACATTTGACTTTTTGGCAACGGGTATAATATGTCTAGAGATTACTAGAGAATTAAATCAAAAGTAGATTGAATAAATCATCAACACACGATAATTTCTTTCCTTTAAAATGAGTAGATCTTATTAAGTGGTGGTACGTAAGCGCCTCTATAACTTTGTCAATATAAAACACTAGCTGACCCGCGCAACTTCGCTTGCGTCACATAAGAGAATCATAATTTTCCCCGTTTTTGTAACATTTTTCACTGGTACTCTGCTCCTATTGGTCGTAGCGTGATGATATATAGCCTATAGCCTTCCTCGATAAGTAGGCTAACACTGAAAGAATTTTTCAAATCGGACAAGTAGTTCCCGAGTTTAGCGCGTTCAAACAAACAAACAAACAAACTCTTCAGCTTTATAATATTAGTATAGATTAGTATAGATTATTAATACCTTGAAATATATAGTCAAAGAGTTTTCAAGGCCCACATCGACACTAGTTAAAGAACTACACCATATATTTTTCTTCTTTACCCATGTCTTCACACCGTATTATGTGAATATTCTTCTCTACGAACTGCCGGAAACAAATCTAGTACACACATGAACCGCCTAGTTTTGTAACGTCATATTACGCAAGACTCCCACGTTTTCAACACAAAACAGTAATGATACATCACTGTGACACCTAGAAATGAGAAGAAGTTTTTGGTTGTTTTGTTATTACCTTAACGTAACATACTCTTGCGTGATATGCCACCTATACTCATTTGGTATTTGAGATGATCTTTAAAACATATATTATTAACTTTAGTATCTAGAAATAATTTGTCTATGCATTAACCATTTTGAAACTGGACTTGTCTCTGTTTAAACGCTCGCTATGATGTCCACTCCGAATTATTTTACTTTTCATTTGTCGTATGGTTAGTGGTCAACCTAGTGTCAAAGTTGTTCAAGCCGCCCAAGAGGCCTTTGACGTGGCTTAACGACTGTTATCTTAGTAGATAACAACAAGGACCGACTTTTACGTGCCCTCCGAAGCACGGAGACGCCCAGTTCAAATACCACTATGCGGTCACCCATCTATGGCTGCCGCGCCAATGGTTGCTTAACCCACAGATCGTTTACCGACCGGTGAGCGCAACTGGCTATGGGCGCCTCAATCTCATCAATTATTTTACTATTAGGAACGTATCTGATATGATTGGAGTTTCAAGGCGGTTTATTCTGTGTTAAGGAACAGGTTAAGTTTTAATATTTAAAAACGATGTAGAAAAAAAATATTCCTATAGTTTATAATGAAGTCTCAAACTGACTTCGTCGAATAATGTTTAAAACTTATCAAAATGAATTTTGAAAAGGGTTGCGTGTTAATTTACAAGAAAATATTTTGAAACACCTCAATTTACTCCGGGAACAATCACATGACTGCCTTGTCTAACTACATTCCTTTGGACCTTTGCGCCAGTTCAATGAAATTAAGTCAAAGTGATACCCCACCATGATTACAGTGATAAAGTAAACAGTTCCCTTTATAGAGGTCTCTTTTATTGTACAGATATTTAGTTAAAAGGGCCCTTAGAGAGGATCACTACAGTCTACGCGCTCGTAACTTACAAATATTTTATTGTGATTACTTCCGCGCGGGCGAAATAATTCGAATGACATTTTGAGTTTTATTTACAAAAGAAAATTTAATTAATACGAAAAGACAACAATCTATAATAAAAACTCTGGAAACAAAAAAGGAGTCTTCATCTATAGGTAAGTACTTTCGTATCGTCTCTTCGTGTCGATCATTTGACTTTACAAATTACCTACCCAATTTTCCAAATAAAATGTTTCAAAAATGATACAAACCAGATGCACAGAGCCTGTGCCAAGATCTGCTTATCAAATTATAGTTAATAAAGGAAGTATTCTGAAACCTAACTTATTCTAAAGTCTGAATTTAAGAGAGCAAGTTAAAATAAAGCGAATGCTTGAAAAACACGTCTTTCTAAACAATAGTCTGAAGTAAAGACAGCATCATATTGGCCCTTGTCTTTAATTTAAACATCTACTCCCTTGAATATTTAACACAAAGCGTACATAGTAGAAGGTTTGAATCTGGTCAGAGGAACTAGTTCGCACTGAGGTCCCAGAGGTCGGGGTATTCCCTCGTGAAGCGTACAGCATTATGTAAGGACTACAGATTGTAGGATGGTCTATGTTTATAAGATAGTGTGTTGGAACTAGATAGAGAGGTTTCTGAATCTCATTTTAGATACATTATTTCTGTACATGACAGGACTCAAAAATAATCATTTCTAGTTTGTGTAGAGTTTTTTTATTATCGAAATTAAAATATAGCCTTTTTTGTGAATTGATGAATAGTCTTTTATAGAAGAGCTAAATTTTTTTCTTAATGTTAATTTTCTTTTACAATGCACCGCTACAGCAATTCAAGTCAGTCAATTCATAATTAATGTAGGGTATCTGGTATATAAATTATTTTTTTGCAATTAAACAACTTTGAAAATGATTTGTTGCTGCAACGCAATTTTAAAATGCCTTTGCATTTTATAATTGTTAAATTGAGACGACTTTAATTTAGAGATTTTCAAAGTAAGACAAATCAAAATATAAATTCGTACCTAACCTCGCAAAAAACTTCTTAAACGTCTAAAAATACTTACGCAACATATTTCAGCACTCAACAGAAGAAACAATAAATAATAAACATTTGAAAGTAAGATTTACGCCGTCATATTTCACTGAGACATGCAGATGGGAGCTAAAGTTGGCTGTGCCTAGGTAATTAATGGATTTAAGATTGTACGCAGCTGCTTCTGACGAATAGACATCAGTCTGTTAATCATATCGAAGAGATCGAAGCTTTTCTTTACTTTAATTAGATCTTGGGAGATCTTTTCAGTTGTGCGATTTTCTTAAGTATTGAGAGTATGGCATTTTTAAGATACCACAAAACCCGTTTGACGTAAAGATTCACAGTTCATCAAAACATTCATAAGAAATCATGGTTTCTAAACAAGATTTACCGGTACTTATTCGGCTGTTGACTGTGTCGATAGTGGTAAAAAATCGCGCTACAGAAGGCATTGAGAAACCTAATTTGCTTTTAGTTTATAAAAATATATACAAATTCCTAAGAAAAGTTTGCTCTACTTGTTGTTAATGTAGCTCTATCAAAGAACCAATTTGATCTGATGTGAAGCTTGTTCCAACGGCCAAAAGACCTCCTATTTACATAACTTTACAACGACCGTTTCAACTAAAACTTAACAGACCCGACATTACCCCCTACAAAGCTCTAAATACAATGTGACGACAATATATTTTCGTATTACTGCATCAATAAAAAACTGCCAAAACTAACCATTTAACTAACTGTTTTGGTAATCGGTCACCCACCTAAATACAAGCCGCGATAAACCATGCTTACTTATCAATCGTAGTCTAAAGCCCTTCATCAATAAGCCTATTAAATCCTAAGAAAACGGTTACCAGTGTAGCTTTATTAATTGTGTTTTGATTATTGTAATTATAGAACGCAGTTGTGGCTCTAATCTGAATTATTAATTGCTGTCTTAATAGGTTAAGCTGTACTAATCCTATCTGGGTAGACCTTTATTTATTACGTTTATATAGCTAGATATATCAATGTAATTTACAAGCAGGATACTGCTGTTTAAAGGTTTTAATCAATTTCCGTTTTTTTATTCTTAGCGTGGCAATTAAAGTCATTAATGTACTAGTACTAGTACCAGTAATTAATACCAGTAAATAATAGCCACTAAAATTCTAGAAAAAAATCACCTAACTGCTAATTTTTAATTATAAGTTACTTTGATCTTGCTATTGTATCGTTCAAATGCAGCAGTAGAACAATCTTCTAACAATATCGACTATCGACAACCAGCTAGCCGCCCCAAGTGAGTGTTTCAGGAACAAATTTTTAAGTTAATTTTATATGTCAAACTCATGATACTCGATATCAACTTAAGAGCCTGTCCAGATGAAGCGTCTTACGCGCGAGTCCACTCGCGCGTAGACACTCGCGCGTTCCTGAGGTACTAGAGCTACATATATCCCGTCCAGAAGACTTTGCGCGTGTCATCACTCGCGCGTAAAACGCGTGCAATAACCGCGACTCTCGACTCGCGCGTCGTACGCGCGAGCGGCGCGCGAGTCGAGATACTCGGGCGCCATTGCTGCGTCCAGTATTACGCGCGAGTGCGTGGCGTATGGACGTATTTAGTTGCGATGATGGAGCGTCCCTCCCAGAGTAGAACGCGCGTAAAACGCGGTATCTGGACGCAGTGTAAAATTGATACGCGCGAGTACACTCGCGCGTAAAACGCTTCATCTGGACAGGCTCTTACTACACCGCGCTATAGTTGTCTTTAAATATTTCACACTAGACTTTACAATTATTAGGTGCAGTACCACTCTATAACCCGAGAAACTTGGTCTAGAAACTAAAAATGCCGACAACATACGGGAACATGAATTTTTATAGGACACCACAGAGAAACGTAATGGAACTAAGACAAAATGTAGCCTACTATTTGTACGAGAAAAATAAAGAATTCGCGCGAAACTAAAAGAGCCCGTATGATCAAAGCGTGGAAAAGCCTCCTAGTTTTTCCTTTACGTTGATGTCTTTACAAAATAGAGGGCTCTAAACGTTTTTTTACAAGCAATAAAGACAGTTGTTTGGGACCAAATGTGAGTGAGAGCGTAGTATGTATCTATGCCGTTTTAGTGCGCCTCTGAGGGTACTTTAAGCTAAACGGTTTCGACCTTAAGTGGTCTCTGAAACACGAAATGTTGGAAGTTTGCAAAGTATACTATAATAGTTCGGAAGTACTTCAGGTTAAGCGACGTTGTTTAGGTCGCGAGTTGGATCAATAAGGTTCGAGAGTTCGCGAGATAGCTATTATGATAATTTGAACCTTATGATTATTTGAACTTGGATATGCAATGGATCTTTGAACAAATGTTACACATTTTAAGATTATGTTAATTTTACCTCCTTTTCGTAAATTTGCAGGACTCTCTATACACAAAAAGAAACAATAAATATGTTATACAATTTACGTGGAACAAAAAACTACGTACGCAAGAAACAGGCAGCCATTATCTCGTAATATTATTACATACTTCTAGAAAAAGCTAGTCCTAGCATTATCCGAATAAAAGTCTAAGTTGTCAACACATACAGACAACAATGTCCTTTATATCAAGAGTAATAAAGGGTAAAATACCGTGCACAGACAGTATAGTTAGTGTAATGATGTTGTAATGATAAAGATCACAATGAAAATGGATCAGCGGTCGCGTCTAATGACTTTATTATAAAAGCGAGCCTTTTTCATAGTTTACGGAACTAATAGAGTGTTATTGTTAGATGGTAATTAATTTCTAGCAGTAATAACGTAAAGATTATGATCAATATATTAATATTAAATTTAAACAATATGGTATTTATGAAACTCCGTAGTACGTTTTAAAGGCCTCGTTAATACCGTAGTGATATAGACAATTGACATTTCTTTAATGAAAAGCTGACCAATTTCTACAAGTATTTTAAAATGTCAAATGGTCGCAAGTCGATAGTATCAACTACAGGAAATCTTACTACAGTAGCGCAATTATGTACAGTCGGTACTGTCGAAAGTTTGACATTAAGAATGTACTGAAAAAATATTTCCTACGACGCCCGTCAGAGGCGCTGATCATATTTTCATACAAAATTTCTCGATGATACGCCAGTTTTTGGTAGTCGATAATTATAGTAGAGAAGCGAGCTACATAATATACAAGTACCGTATCGAGTTGGACCCAGAAACATTTTTAACATTTTGTTTTAAGAAATTCTAGTGAGTAACTTCTAAATATTTGACTTTAAACTAAAATAGCGTTACGTCACAGTACCATCTGTCAGTTGCAATACTCTTTCCAATTCACTTGTCAATGTGCGTGCATTGATTGTGACATTTCAAACGCTTGTCACAAATACTGCTAGTAACTTCATATTATACTTTAGCTTATGTCTACAACTTCATTCGAGATGAAAAAAAGTCCCGGAGTACTTTGTATCCTGTCACACATAAAATTATCCAAGTTGTACTTAAACTATCTGTGTATCTACGAGTATACAAATCCGTTGAGCGGATTTGAGTGAAAGAGTATCGTACATACATCTATCCCTACACACTTTCGTATTTAAAATATTAACTAGAGGCCGCCTGTGACTTCGTCTGCGTGGAAACCCTTCCTGTGTAAATCCCGATCCCTCGGGAACTCCAGAATAAAAAGTAGCCTATGTGTTGTTATGTGTCTTCAGTTACCTAAATAACAAATTTCATCGTAATCGATTCAGTAGTATTTGCGTGAAAGAGTAACAAACATACATACATTATCACAAACTTTCGCATTAATAATATAAGTAGGATATCGCCTTTACTATCTCTTAGATATCGGAACTGCCAGTAACATTAACATGAAACGTTTGAAGCACAAACGTTGGATATAATTTAGCAATCCAATTTAGTAGGACAGTGTAGTTATTAACTATTGTAACTACGGCCCGGTGTGTCTGCATAGTTTACCAGTATTCTGTAGGGAGTTTACAGTGAACACTCTGTATACAAGGTACATTGTCTTTTGCAAAATCTGTTTCGGACTTTAGCTTAGTCTATCCTTGGAGGACAGTTTGAAGGTTCAATTTAGCCGTCAGATGGGTATTAAGTTTGATTTCCGACTCGTAAAATATACTACTAATAATTTTCGTAAGTCGGAAAATCGCATTTTAAACTCGGTGATAAAAAATTGTGGTTTTCACGAATTAATTTTTGATTGGGCTGTGATATTTGTGAGTTTAGACGTTGATATAAAACGTGCAGAGTTAAAACTTTCCGCATGAAAGTAGACAACAGTAATAATATCATACCCAGCTGACCCGCGCAACTTCGCTTGCGTCACATAAGAGAGAATTAGTCCCCGTAAAAATTTCCCCGTTTTTGTAACATTTCTTACTGGTACTCTGCTCCTTTTGGTCGCCGTGTGATGATATAGCAATATATATATATTGTAGCCTTCCTCGATAAATAAGCTATCTAACACTGAAATAATTTTTCAAATCGGACCAGTAGTTCCTGAGATTAGCGCGTTCAAACAAACAAACTCTTTAGCTTTATAATATTAGTATAGATAAGGAGTCGAAGCGAGCAACTCAATTGCATAAAGATTAACTTTGCTGATAATTAACTCCTACCTAAAAATACTACCAATAAATCGATCTCCCATAAGTAGACACTCCCAAAAGATACCTCTCATCAAGCCTTAAGTCTAGAAAAATACCTATCGTCATGTTCTTTGGCTTTGCCGTCGTACTTTTAGTAATTTGATAGACTCTCGTGAACACTTGGCGGTACTTGAATCCTTGAGAGTTCTTTGGAGCTAAGAGTTCTTGCGTGGGTAAACTTATAGGATGCTGTGACCTACATTGTAGGGACGGACGAATAATTATGCGTTTGTTTCATTAATTTTTTGTCGTGATAATGAAAATCTTGGTTATGGTGATTACTTTTTAAGTGTTTATTATTTTAGTGTTTAGTGATTGATGCTGTAATTTGATTGAGTTGTTCTTTCCAGTTGATGATGAAGAAGAAAGTTGTATAAGAACCAAAATATTTACAGTGTTGTTTTTGGAATAAATGGTTATTTAAAAAGTTAAATTAATTATGTGACTCTACATACGCACACACGTATAGTATCTCATATTAGAGGTAATCCTATTGCCAAGTTATTCTTATCACCCGAAAACCCATGATGACGTCACAATGACTACTATATCCATCTATATATCAACGACTATCTGTACTAGCACCGACCGACAGTTGTGCCTCAATAGAAAGGCTATTTGCTACTACAAAATCTCAAGTCTCCACACAAACGGCGGGCCTCAAAAGCAGAGAATCCGCAAACATTTCCATCAGTGGCATCAGGTTGTAAAAAGCCTGTTTTATAGCACACAAAGACTTCTTCAATTTTCAGCCAAAGCCTAGACGTGTGTGCTGAATATTTCAGCTCGAGAATCTTTACAGAGACTAAATAGGGGTGTAAATTTGGTAGAAACAGATGCGCCATGACACATGACTACGTATTACGTGTTTATAGGTCTCTCAGTGAAGACAGCTTTGTTTTCTTGTGGAAGCTAAAAGGTATGTTATTTTGGTTTGAAGATGTTTTGATGACACGTGTAGCTAAGACTTTGTCTAGAAATGAAGATTTTTTTTTAGTTGAACTCGTGTAGGTGATAGATAGTTCGAGTTTTTGTATGAACACGATACTTATTTCTGCTTTTATTGTTGAAGGATGCTTCTGGAAGGTTCTCATAACTTTTACTTGAATGAACACAAACACATTAGTTTATGTCAAAAGTCGTAATTAGTCACTATATATAAATAAATAAAAATAAAATAAATATCATTATATATATTATTCTTTTTTATTATTTACATAATAAAAAATAATTCATTACTGTCCCACTGCTGGGAAAGGGTCACTACCGAACGAGGAAGAAGCTAGGGCTGGAGTCCACCACGCCGGCTAAGTGCGATTTGGGACTTTGCATGCCCTCAATAAATAAATTAAACAAATTTAGGGTACCTATGCAAGGTTTTATCACACAATTCACTATGTAAGTTATCTACCGTCAGCAAAACGGTATATTCCCGTTGTCCACCCCCTGCTTGTCCACCCCGGGTGGACAGTGACACAAATCTTTTAAAAAGTTCTCGGTGTCCACCCCTGGGGGACAGTGAGAATTAATTTTAAATTATTCCCGCTGGCCACCCCGGGTGGACAAAGACACGAGTTTCATATTACTACTCTCGATGTTCACCACCGGTGGACAAAGCCACTGCTTAAATAAACATTGTCAATGTCCACGCTTGATGGAATTGGGTGTAAAAAAATAAGTAGGTCTAAAGTTTAATCATATTATCAACATCTTTTACTTTTGCAATCTACACAAATAATTATCACAATAGGTATTAATCAAAGTCACAGAAAAATCTTTACATCCTCATCCTTTCTAGAAATAAATCAATATTGAAGTCCCCATTGACAAGTCCCATTCGCATGTTGTGAATAAAATGATCACTTTAAATATATTTTTTTACGTTTATTGTTATAACTTATACCTTGGTTTAATAAGTGCCGCAACTTAGCGTCAATCAACATTATATGGGAAAACACACAATAGATAGTGTAACTACTTCTATTTACCCTAAAGATGTTGATAATATGATTAAACTATGTACCTACTTAATTAATTTTGTTATAATTATTTACACCCATTTCTAGCAAGCGTGGACATTGAGAATGTTTATTTAAGCAGTGGCTTTGACCACCTGCGGTGAACATCGAGACTAGTAATATGAAACTCGTGTCTTTGTCCACCCGGGGTGGCCAGTGGGAATAATTTAAAATTAATTCTCACTGTCCCCCAGGGGTGGACACCGAGAACTTTTTAAAAGATTTGTGTCACTGTCCACCCGGGGTGGACAAGCAGGGGGTGGACAACGGGAATATACCAGCAAAACTATCCGTATCCGGCTATCCATAGTTTCTAAAAATATATTTTCTACCTAAAATGTGATATAAAGGCATTAAATATTATAAGAGGACGCTAGCCGTGAATTAACAATCTGACCTAGGGTCAGGGTCAGGTTGGACCTCCGGGTTTTGAATAACTTTCCCTGTTAGGTTATATTACACGACGTTACCTATTAATGGCTGGCCGAAAACCTCGTGGAATTTGATAAGGAACTACCTTACGCCCCCGAGGGAATACATTGCAGTAATTAATGTATGGAAAATGATAGAAAATATTTTGCTATTTGGTGATATTATTTTGTTTAGATTTACTTGTCGATGTGTTCAACAGAAGATTAAAAGGCCAAAGTTCTCAGTTATTTTTATAAGTTTTTAACTGCTAGTCTAAGGACAGCAACTAATCGACGTTTTGAGAAAGAACCAAAAGCAAAGTTTCAGGATATTATTGTACAAATTTTAAATGCCTTTGAGGCACAATACTGCACATATTTTTATGAATTACACATTTTTTGGAAAACATTTTTTGCATTCTTTTTAAGCATATTTTTTGTACCACAGGTAAATATTATTAGAGCAATTTTTTTTCATTTCTTTCTTTTTCATATAGTGTTATTTTAGGTGTACTCTACAGAGGCTTATATTTCAATTTTCGAAAACAATTCTTTTGACATTTCCTAAAGAGTAAAGAACAGACAAATAAATCAGAAATACGTATCACAAACATTCAGCATATTGCAAACAAACAAAACGAACATACAGAGGCAAGCAATCTCTTTTTCAATACATTTGACCACTAGCTCTCGTAACCGAAAGGCTGAACAAAACTGCAGTGCCATTCAAAATGGCCGCCTGCCTTTTGAACTCCGTTAACGGGCAAAAACGATGGCCAGCCATGGCAGAAATACGAGCTCACTCTTTGACTGAACGATAGTTCGAATGCCAATTAACATCGCGGCGGCGCAATGGCTTCCCTCGTAATTTACGTGCAAATGGTTTATTGAGTAATCTGGTGGTAATGCATCATTTGTATACTCATATTACATTATTGGGTAAATGAAATTAGCAGCTTTGTTACCGATACTTCTTCTAGGTTGTTATTGCTATTAAATGCTATTAAGAATCATAGTTGCAATCTCTATCCGAAACATGAACATAGTATATAATCAAAGCTTGATTTCGGACATACATAAATAGGAATTATTTCTTAAGGTCGTAAGCAGTCCCCCAAGGGTAGGCAATGTCATATTTTAAATTCGCACTCGTATAAAACATTTACTAACTAGGTATCGATAAATTGGAAGAACAATATCTTACTGTAATACATTCAATAATATTTCATTCCACAATTCAGCCACTCTGAACTACAATTTCAATCAAAACGTTGCCTACTTAAATAACGGTTCCTGTTTAAACGTAGATTTCATTCACCGCACTCCGATACGAACTAATTCATAATTGAGATGATTGCACAATAGACTAGAGCATTGAGCTCGGGAGCCAATTAATAAGTCATATTTTCAGTTCCAATGGTACATTATTGTTAGAACAGTTTCCGCCAGTGGTTTCCCTCGTATTCATGATAAGTGGTACTGCTACTCGTCTGAAAATTGATAAATGTTATATTCGAATATGGTAGTTTCCATTGATGTCGAATATTGAATTGTGTTGAAATTTTAGAGGATGGATGCTGTTAAAACGCAAGCCCAAGGATTACTTTTGATAATGGCGATAATTAATTTCTGCGATTTTTGTGCATTTAATGATTATATCGTGTTTATTTACGATACAAAGATTATTTATTGTAGATATACATACGAAATAGATCACTAAGATCTACGTTATAATTTGGGGTGAAAATACGTACAGTGTACATAGAATTAGCGCTTTTTCCGTGGATGGAAACCAAAGAACGTCACTTGCTACGATTCCTACAAACTTATTTTACGTCATTTAAATCCATACATCACACACACATAAGGAATATAATATTTTGCTAGGTAAAACTGTTTGTGTGTTAAACCTTGAATTAATATCCCACTGCTGGGCAAGGGTCTCACTCTCGGAGGGAGGGGTTAAGACTTGATTCAACCACACTGGCTAAGTGCTTTTAACCACCTAGATATTAGGAACTGTAAACAGGTATTGAAAATACTATTACAACCAATTTCAAAATAACTTTTTATAATAACAATGCTTAATGACTACGATAATCAAAGTGATATATCGTTTACCGTATTAATCGTCGGTATTACTGGTTGAAGGTAATTATACGATTTACAATGATCGTTCAGTTATCGGCCAAATAAATCTGACCGCGTGTTTAAACAATGCCGTGATGTATTACACTTGATTGGACTTATGTTCACTGCTGCTGAATTATACATGAGTTTTATCGTAATAAATACGTTTTGCGTAAGGGTTTGTTTTTGTTGATGTTATTTTTATTGGGATGTTTTGTATGTGTATGATGTTTTGACGGTTTGTAGAAAATCGATTGTAAGTTTGAGCTGTGGAGTCTCTGCACTTTGTTGTTCATCGACTGCTGTCTTTAACTGCTTCGGCTTTTACGAAGCAAGGGGATTTTCAACTCACTCTTCCGAAAGACGCAGAAAGTAATAATCTATGAGACTCCCAAAGTACCAATAAGTATCATAAACCTATCATACACTCACTAGATCCTGTAAAAGAAGACTGAACTAAGAATCCCGAGTTTTTAAATCCATACTAATATTATAAATGCGAAAGTAACTCTGTCTGTCTGTCTGCTACTCAATCACGCCTAAACTACTGAATCAATTTGCATGAAATTTGGTATGGAGATATTTTGATACCCGAGAAAGGACATAGGCTATATATCATCACGCTACGACCAATAGGAGCAGAGTACCGGTAAAAAATGTTACAAAAACTGGGAAATTTTTGACCCATTCTCTCTTAAGTGACGCAAGCGAAGTTGCGCGGATCAGCTAGTTTTCATATAAATGCACTTGAAATTAAGCGATCAAGCATATAAAGCTTATTTTCTTGACATTTAAGCCTAGGATACAATATCCGCAAGCCGAGGCATAACATATTATGACATAATTATATAACGCAAATAAAAGTTATGAAAGGTTCTACAACAAACATCGTTTACTACTCTCAACTATCTACGTACTCTTGTCATAGAGGCTGTACGTTCTCACGTCAAAGCGAGTGCTCCTAGCAAATACACGCCTCGATCGTCAATTACAATTAGTAGACTTACATACAAAATCAAAGTGAACTGGTGACCGAATACACCTTTATTTGTTTATCGCTGCTAGCTACGATTTCGACCGGCCTTTGAGAGAGTGCTTTTGTAGTTTCTTTAATACGGTTTTTGCTGTCCGATTGGAAGAAAACAAGAAGAGTGAAATGCTTGAATTAAATGTTTCCTAGAGTGCCTTGAAATGGTTAATTACATGGAAAATTTAAAAACATGTTATAAATATCTGTTATAATGAAGAGTCCATAAAGTCAGTGTACAATTCGTTTTCTTTCAAGAGTACTAAAGTCGTACTTAATTTTCGTAAGTAGTAATTGGACGATTGCAAAAAGCATAATCACACGACAGCATAAAATTATTGCTGATGCTCTCAACTTCATCAGAAAATGAAAATTTGCACAGAAAACCGCCGTAAATGCACGACCTCGTTTAAAACATATCAGTAATGAAATATTAAAATGGCCAAACAATATAAGCCGAGCTTTAAAACGTTCGATATCCATTACCGCAAATATGAAGAACAATCGGAATAATTCAATTATTTGCCGTCAGTGGAATAAAATCTTAATGTTGTGCCTTTCAGCTTGCGATATATTTAAATAATGGGAATGGATGGGGGTCATCGTACTGGATATTTTACTAGTGTCGAGTCTGTTGACCGACGAACGTTGCGGACGAATGATAAAGTAATGCAATTTGAGGTTTCAAGTATGTTCGCTTTATTTACATTGGGATTATTTTATTTTGTTACTGCTGAAAACAACTGTAATTTAAAAAATATCTACTTTTGATTTGTTTTCGATACTTGCTTTCCAGTATTTCTTTAATAGCAAATTAAATAGCTAGTACAAGCTTGAAGTTTACCCATGATCTTAAACTAAGCTCCTCAA
Organism: Anticarsia gemmatalis; assembly: GCF_050436995.1. Lineage (NCBI taxonomy): Eukaryota > Metazoa > Arthropoda > Insecta > Lepidoptera > Erebidae > Anticarsia > Anticarsia gemmatalis. The sequence continues at coordinate 9,508,128 of NC_134760.1, forward strand.
AACTGCTTATACAGTTTGTCTCTGAGAACTCTGTTTTGATGCTTGACAGATATTAGTAAAGATAATGACAATGGAGATAGAATGTAACCATATTTCTATATAGTCCCAACTTTCCATGGCAGAGACCAAGAAACGGGTATATTCCCGGTGTCCACCCCCTGCTTGTCCACCCCGGGTGGACAGAGACACAAATCTTTTAAAAAGTTCTCGGTGTCCACCCCTGGGGGACAGTGAGAATTAATTTTAAATTATTCCCGCTGGCCACCCCGGGTGGACAAACACACGAGTTTCATATTACTACTCTCGATGTTCACCGCCGGTGGACAAAGCCACTGCTTATATTTATAAACATTCTTAATGTCCACGCTTGCTGGAATTGGGTGTAAATAATTATAACAAAATTAATTGAGTAGGTATATAGTTTAATCATATTATCAACATCTTTTACTTTTGCAATCTACGCAAATAATTATCACAATACGTCACAATTAATCAAAGTCACAGTAAAATCTTTACATCCTCATCCTTTCTAGAAATAAATCAATATTGAAGTCCCCATTGTCAAGTCCCATTCGCATGTCGTGAATAAAATGATCACTTAAAATATTATTTTTTACGTTTATTGTTATAACTTATACCTTGGTTTAATAAGTGCCGCAAATTAGGGTCATTCAACAATATATGGGAAAACACACAATAGATAGTGTACCTACTTCTATTTACCCTAGAGATGTTGATAATATGATTAAACTATATAATATACCTACTTAATTAATTTTGTTATAATTATTTACACCTAACTCCAGCAAGCGTGGACATTGAGAATGTATATTTAAGCAGTGTCTTTGTCCACCGGCGGTGAACATGGAGAGTAGTAATATGAAACTCGTGTGTTTGTCCACCCGGGGTGGCCAGCGGGAATAATTTAAAATTAATTCTCACTGTTCCCCAGGGGTGGACACTGAGAACTTTTTAAAAGATTTGTGTCTCTGTCCACCCGGGGTGGACAAGCAGGGGGTGGACACCGGGAATATACCAAGAAACGTAACCTTCTTCGCACTCTACAAACTTATTTTGCTCCATTCACATCCAAGAGTCTATTCATACTTTGGTCATACATTTGTGTGTAATAAGGGTCTAATAAACTACCAAACCTACTACATAAAAAAACATAAAACATATTTGAGAATGGAGGCAAAATACTTCACCGTATAACGTGAAATATTTTAACTTTCAAACTATGGAACTTCCAAACTGTCGCACAGTTTCATGAAAAACTATTTTAGTAGAGATACAAAAGTGCCATTATATACAGAATCCCATATCGTTGATGGAGCAAACTTTTATCCGGCGGATATGCTTACCGATTCTGTTGCGGCCATAACGGCCCCATGTCATCCCATGGGCATCGTGCCGGGATACTTATGTATTCTCCAGGGTGCACCAGGAGGCTACTAGTTTATTTTTCTGAAACCGGTAATTCTAGTAACCATTTTTATTTTGTGGTTTGTTTCTTTTGTATAGTTTATGGTTCGTCTGATGATGAACCTTTTTGGTAGCTGCCGTTACAGTAAGCTTAAAGCAAAATAATTCAACCACATTTCAGATTAATAAAGATATCTTATCAGATATTAAAAGTTTTTTTACCCCCTAAGATTTTTCATCTAAAAAGCCCGTTTATTTATGCCAATGTTTTAACATTCCACGTCTTACATTTATTGTGATGCAAAGACAGCTATAGAGTGTGTCCTGGAAATCTCCTAGACTATTTTTTTCAAGTAAATTCTCAAGAACTTAAAATACATTTTCATTCAAGAGCACAAATTAAACGGTGACACCTAGACAGTAGAACAAGAAAGACAGACAAAGACACAATTATATAAGAGTTACAAAAAATAAAGTAATATTTCGCAAACGTTTCCTTTTTCCAGTTCTTATCAAAGCAAAAGCAAGAAATAACTTCTCTCAAGATTTTAACACGTCCTATTTGAGCTGGGACAGTGTCAGCCACAGAATTACGTAAGTTCCAAACTGCTGACTTTTCTGTGAGTTTTCATCTTGTTACTTGATGAAAATAATTTGTCATAGCAAAATATGCTTTGGTGTTATTTTTGAGTGATGTCAGTAGTAGCACCTATGTACATTTTTGAGGTATGGGTATTCTCAAATCTCAGAAACTTTAATTTCTCACATTGTCCGCGTGCACTTTCATTTTCCCATTTTCAAAACCATTTTTTATTGCTGCTCCTGTCCTATTGGTCATAGTGTGATGTTACATAGCCTTATAGCCTTTCTCAATGAATAGACTATTCAACACAAAAATATTTTTCATTTGTAACCTACTTGCAATATAGTAACAAAAAAGTTTGTTTGTCTGTTTGAATGTGCTTAGCAAGCAGACAAACAAACATAAGTAGAGATCAAAAAATTTAAGGTGAGAAGCCTGTAAGTGTATTGTTTTGCTTTAAATTAACACAATAATAAATTAATTAAGTGTTGTATCAGGTCAATCTAACACTTAAATGTAAACAATTCTTAGAAGCAGGGTCTTTTTCCAAACCTTTTGTAGTTAGCCAGGATGGAGGCCTTTGTTTACCGGTGCTTTTATTTACCTGAAACAATAAAACGAAATTTAAGAATACAATAGATTGAGCTATAACTATACGAACTTTAACCTTACTTATATAGAAAATTGAAGTACAACTTTAAAAACAGCGCAATTTTCTATTTACTCCTAGTGACTTTTGATAGCCAGCTAGCTATCACCTAATTTTATATGAAAACCAGATTAGCGCGATTCTTACAACTATCGAGTATCGACAAACGGCTAGCTCTCTAGAAATGTTCTATGAAAATCAGATCAGCGCAATTTAACGGGCAACGTAGGAATTATTTTGGCAGTACATTTTAAATGCCATGTCATGTAACAAAGCAACTACAGTCAAACAACTTGGTAGAGAACCTCTTATGCAAGGATTGCGGCTGCCATACGTATTCAAAATTCAAAATTTAACCACACAAAGATAGAATAGATGACATCTTACTTTTCGTTATCATTTAAGTACGCAGATCGGAGAGTAAAAGGTAGCATCACTACATAGTATAAAACAAAGTCGCCCATTTTGTCTGTAGTCCCTTCGTATGCATAAAACTTTAAAACTACGCAACGGATTTTGATGCGGTTTTCACTAATAGAAATAGTATTTTCTCCGACAGGTTTTTATATATAATTGAAATACATTGAAACTATATTAGCTGAGTTATAGCGATTTATGTCCAAGAAGTCAGAAAAAAAATCTAATTGAAGATTGCATTTGTGCGTGCGCCGCTTATACCGTTGGATACAAGTAAGAACAATGTATAGCAAGAACATTGGTCTTTATTAGTTCTACAAAAAAGTCCGCGATGACATATATCCAGCTTTTTTATTTAAGTCACAAAAACTACTTTTCTGTATTAAAAAAACATTTAATTCGTTGGGTGATGTTTAACTGGTGATATAACCAATAATACATATATCCTTATCAAAATAAGTAAGTTCATCATCACGAGCATTTAATTTAGATTATTTTTGCAGTTTACAGTGTGTTATTTAGACATATAGTTTAGGAGATATCACGATATTAGTATTGCGGCACGGTACGGGCCGGCCGCGGCGGCGGGGGCAGCGTCCCTATAAATAGCGCGTCGTCCTCTTTGAGAAAAATAAAACGTGCTTTTCAGCGCGACAACAATAATTGTATGATAATAGTAGGTATTGTATTCTAAGGTTAGTATTAAATCGCAATTATTAGTAAGATTAGTTTTTTAAAATATAAAACCGTAATTTATGGATTGATATTTTCTATTAAGATTTTGGTTAAAATTTAAAGTTAGGTCAATTTAATATTAGGGAAATAATTAAAAAAAAAATCGTAATTTAAGGTAAGATAAGTTTTTATATTTTAAACGCGGTTAAGGGAAAGATAAGTTATTGTGAATTGAAAATTAGTATCCAATATGTGTTGGTGCGTTGACTGTATTTGTCGAAGTAGCGGGATACACGCAAACGAAGTTGCGCGGGTCAGCTAGTGTTAAATAAAAAACGATGGCGAAATAAACCACGACAAAATATAAACAAAACTAAATGATTAATCGGAATTTAAGTTTAAACATTAAGCAAGTTTCCAACTAGTTTAGATGTTCAGATTGTCAATTGGGAAATGCTTTTAACTAGCCGCCCCAACATCGCTCTGTCAAACTGTCTACTGTCTTTATGCTTTCGAACTCGATATGAATATTTTATTAGCTGTCTAAGTTACAAATATTTTATTATTTCGATAGATTGGAGAATAGTTTGATTTTATTTATATGTTAGTGTCAATAAGAAAGACAGAGTACTGAAACTTTCGTATTTCTGAGATATATTTTTTAGGACATATGTGTTTCGTTTTTGCTCGTGCCGTATCAGGAAGGTAATTAAAAGTATTCAAATGTATAGTGAATGAACATCAAAACTAAGAATCTAATTAAAATTAAATGTAGTTATAAAATGTTGTTTTTTTTATTTGAGAATCAATAAAGACATGATAGATCATTGCCTTAATCTAAGCTTGTCTTAATGCCGCTTATGTGTGACACTGAATTAAAAAAGTCAGTCATAACTTATACAAAAATAACAAAAAAATAAAATTCAACCACCCCCATAGTCTTATATCATGGTATAACTTAACCAAATACTACAAAAACATAAATAAAGCCAGGAAAATGACACGGAAGCTCATTTGAAGCAACACGGCTTTCCATGTACCGACAAAATGGCTCATAACAAATAATAACTGTAATAAAAATGAACAAATCTTGTCACGGTTGAGAATGAATTGAACACACGCTGTATACTGAGCTCTTGAGCCTCAGTTCTGTCAATTGTCATCTTTTACTAAGACCCGGTTTCTGAGCAACATTTAGCGATAGTTTATTTGTTCAATAGTGTTTTTTATACGTGTTTAAACGCTATTAAATAGATAAGCTATTGTTAAATGTACCTCAGAAACCGAAGGTTAGACAATGTAGGTTAAATTAAACGTTTGAGGCCCAATTCGAAAAAAATATATGACACTTTTGTCAGATTCTCTGTGCATTGTGTCTGTCGTTAACGTGAAAATTATTCTTCGAATAATATAAAGATATGTGAAGTTGAAAATAATAATGAACTGAATTTTCAGTTGTTACTGAAATTTTCAGCGATTCGTTTGGGCTTCTTTGTTTTCTTTTACTCTTAATTTATCCATCTGAATATTTGTAGTCTCTGTATGCTGACAGTTGTTTTATAAATATGGCAGGCGTTCGAATATGCAAAAATATAAAAAATTACAAGGGTAGGTAAACAATTAGTACAATTCAACATTGCCATATTCAAAAAAATAACATAAAATAAAACAGAACCGAAATTATAAACTAATTATGAATCCACTAATTTATTATTCTAGTAACTAGTCTCGCCCCCAAAATAAAATTGACATCTTAAACACCGACATTTATTACCCTCCAGTCTGTCCCAAACACTAAATTACTGTTATTTATTAGATAGAACTAGGAATTAGTTAATTAAAAATCAAAGAAAAAGCACGGACTAAAATCTAGGCCAATAATTTAGTGAGGAAAATCCAGCTAACGATTTGAATGAATCAAAACTATTTGGTTAGTAATTTTATTCCAATTAGGAAGCTTTGCGACATTTTCAACGTTTTATAAATTAAGTGTTAACCTGAGACTGCTCATATTCCATTATGGCGCGAATAATGTGTGCTTTGAATTCGGAATGAGAATTCAAATTTTATTACGTTTTTATTCCTTAATAATTTTTTTTTTTAACTTTTATGTCATTTCTAATTATTTGAAATGGATAAATATAAAAAATGCATGTATGAATTATTAGTTTTGACGTAGTTTCAAATTAGTTTCACTATGTTTAGACATAAAAGTTGTGATAAAAACAAACGATAATATTAGTAAAATATAATATCACATGAGACAAAGAGTTATTAAAACTATACTCTCTACTAAGTTGTTAAAACATTGAGTAAAGTTGCCAACTCAAATAACAGTTTCAGTCGCCTTTAGTATGGCAACACTGAATAATTTAGCTCGAAACGTGCACGGGCTGTGTGTAAAGTTAATTCTGTGCGATTCGGTTATTTGTATTATATTTCGAATTGCATAAGAGCTGCAATGCAGTATCATAATAAAGAGAATAATTTTGCAATAATCAAAGTTATTTGAACCCATTACTATCCCATGCTGGGCAACTCCTCTCGCTATGAGGAAGGGGGTAGGCCTAGTTTCCACGAAGATGACCAAGTGCGGGTTTAGGACTTCCTATGCCCTCGAAGAAAGGATTCAAAGAACTTTTAGGCATGCAAGGTTTCGTCATGGTAGGTCTAACTTTGTAAATAGAGACACATGTACATGCACATCAATCTTATATAAAAAAATAACTGAATTTAATAAAAGGAAATAAAATAAAAGAAAAATAATTCCTGTAATGCCATACATACTTACAACAAAGTAAAGTTAAGTTATTCAGGCTGTGCCTAAAATAAAAGCACTAAAATAACAAAAATCTTAAACCTAAGGCTTTTCTCTAACTGATGATGGTCATTATTTTATGTTTTCTTTGCTTACAGACTTGACAATGTTAAATTACTTAGTATGTAGGTCTTCAACCAAATGGTCCGGGAGATTTCAAAAATCCAGCTGTAATATTATAATAATATGAAAGTTTTTCTCGCATCTTTACCAATATTATAAAGCTGAAGAGTTTGTTTGTTTGTTTGAACGCGCTAATCTCAGAAACTCTGATCCGATTCGAAAAATTATTTCAGTGTTAGAAAGCCCATTTATCGAGGACGGCTATAGGCTATACATATATCATCACGCTACGACCAAAGGAGCAGAGTAACAGTCAAAAATTTACAACAACGGCGAAGTTGCGCGGGTCAGGTAGTGAATAAATATAAATAAATTATGACCGGCTTCCCGACTCCTGATCAAGTTTCGGTTAGCTTATCAGGCGGATGTTTAACAGTTGTATCGGATAAGTAATCCTCAAGTCGTATCAATACTCAACTTAATCAATTTATTAAATATTTAAATACCGAAATAGGCATAATTTTAATTTTAATATTCTAAGATGAATTGAAAAGAAAAGAACCAGCCAAAGTACGAGAAAGATAAGGTAGAACCAAATATAAAACCAAAAGGATTTGTATTACTTACCAATTTAAAACCAAAAAGACGGGATTATCTTAAGAAATACTTCCGAGACGCTTGGCGCTTATAACCTTTTTTTTTTGTAAGCAGGTTTTTGAATTACGTTGTGTTATGTAAGATCAGGGTACCTACTGTTTGGATTGCTCAATATAGTTTCTATTTGACATTGTCTCCACCTTTATATTTATGAATAAGTAATAAATAAATATAATTTGTCCGATACAGACAAAACCTAATTACATTTTCATTAAAAGCGTATAAACTAAAAACTCATGCTTATTTTCACACACAATTTTTCATTTTTACCCTGAAAAATAATATCTATGTGAGCTCTTTCGAAACATCACAAAAAATATCAATAAACCTTTTCGAGTTTTTCCGTATATTATATTAAAAACGGCGTATTTCGTATAACCCCAAACTTTTAACAGATTGCAAAATATACGAAGGGGTTCGAACAAGGTTTATTTGCGGGAAAATACCGGTTTCTGATATAATATGTGTGCTTCCATGATGTTCATGTTCGCGCTAAATCCTCAAAGTAATTGGTTATCGAACGAATGCTTGTAGTTTCAGAACGGAACCTATTTCTGTCAAGTATTGGCGCCATAAATTATTTATTGTCTGTGGTGTACGATGCGCTTTTGTTTTGTAGGTACTTACATTTAAATATGGGATCTAGCAAATATAATAATTGTTGATTGTAGTTAAAAAATATAAAGTCGTTGTGTAATAATAATACTTATAAATAATTTTAATGATAATTAATTTACCTTTTTCATGACTTTTTTCCACTTTCTACAATCAATAGTCAAATAAATTCATTTGCAATTACATGAATCATTTCATTTTTATATGAATGTCAAAATAACAGCTGATTTTTGCTTTTCTCTTCTTTTTTCCTTTAAAAGCAAAGAAAATATTAATAAAGAAAATATAAATAATATAAATTTATAAAGCCAGTACAAGGCATCATAAAAGCTGAAGTAAAATTACGGATTTTTTCAAAAACATATATTTTAATAACTTCTTAGTGGCAGCCCTAAGGCGAAACCGCCAGAACGCCGTATATGTATAATATTAATAATAATATGAATCATGAAGAACCAAAGCGAAGCTGACAGAACGCGTTCGGATCCCTCGGCAACGCTCGGGCTTCGTGAGTGCGCCGCCGCGACGTCCCTGTCAACTGCTGACAGCCCGTCATTTTTCTATTGTGTTTTTGTATAATTTGTTGTAAATCTATTGTAAATTTGTATTTCTTTATTGTTGTATGTCTAGTTTTAAGTGTACAAACAATGGCAGCAACTCGGAGGTAAGCACAAGTCAACCTTCCACATCGGATGAAGGTCTAGCCGTTTGCCCTTTCTGCCCCCGAGCTCGCTCCTTTAAGGGTGTGAGGGGTTTGAAGATACATTTGGGTCGAATGCATAAATCCCAAAATGTGTTTTCAAACTCCTCCACTTTGCAGTTAAGACAATCTGATACAGATATTATCCAAATTCCCTTTTGGCAAACATTAACAAAACTAAAAAATTCCGTTCCGGTTTTAAAAAGAATTCCCCGTGGCGCGAGGCCTTCCGTGGCAAAAAATTTGGCACAATGCATTGGCCTCGTCGTTCGGGAGAATTCTGTCACAGCTTGGAAGCAGCTTCTCACTTTCCCTTATAGAATACTACATATTCCCAATTTTCGATCCAACCAAAAATCTTTAACATCCCAAATTAAAGAAAACTGTCTTTTTTCGGCCCCTGATTTTGAACCCAAACTTTCAACCTTCAGCAGTAAATCAATTTTTAGTTATGTGGAATCAAAATTAAGGGAAGGTGATATAAGGGGGGCAGCTAGACTTTTATTTAGCGATGATGTGGTGGCGCCTTGCTCTCCTGAAACACTTGCTGGTTTGGAGAGCAAACACCCGGTGCCAGGGGATGGTCTTTCCTTCCCAGATCCACCAGACACTAATTCTGATTACTTAAGCATTGTAGCCAAGAACGTCATTATGGCTGTTAATTCTTTCAGGAGTGGCTCTGCCGGTGGCCTCGACGGTTTAACGCCGCAGCACTTAAAAGACCTGCTGTGTTCTACCGCCGGGGAGGCTGGCGATTCGCTGTTGAAGGAGTTAACGGCCTTAATTAATTTAATGCTCTCCGGCGGTGTGACTGATGGCATCATTGATATTTTGTATGGGGCCAATCTGTGTGCCCTACGCAAGAGCGATGGTGGCATCCGTCCCATCGCCGTAGGTTGTACATATCGGCGGATGGCAGCCAAAATAGCTTGTTATCATTATCGTGACGCTTTTTCAGATAAACTGCAGCCCCTGCAGCTCGGCTATGGATCCAGAGGGGGCTGTGAGGCTGCCATCCACGCCCTAGCGACGTACCTTGACCGCGAGGAAGGACAGGTCATCCTGAAGGTTGACGTTAAAAACGCCTTCAATTCGGTTAACCGGGACACCTTGTTGACTGAAATTAAAAAGGAAGCTCCCAAAATTTTCAGTTTTCTTTGGCAATGTTACCGACAACCATCAAAATTATTATATAAAGACCACCTTTTAGAATCAGCAGTGGGATGTCAACAAGGTGACCCACTTGGACCAGCCATTTTCAGTTTGGCAATACAACCAATCATTCGGCAGCTAAATTCAAAATTCAACGTTTGGTATTTAGATGACGGAACTCTTGGAGGTGATTTAGAAACAGTTTTAAAGGATTTGGAATTTCTAAAAATCAATTTTTCTAAAATCGGTTTAGAACTTAACACAAGCAAATGCGAAATTTATCTTTCCGACTCAGTTGATAAAGATTTGGCCCTCTCAAAATTTAATATTTTAGCTCCTAATATCAAAATTGTTAAAAAAGATTCTCTTCGCCTCCTTGGGTCTCCCATCTTTGACGATGCTTTTAATTTTTTCATAGACGAAAAAATACAAAATTTTTGTAAAGTTTCGGACCGCCTGGAAAAAATTAACATTCATTCGGCCTTTACAATTATCCGGTACTGTCTTTTTGTCCCTAAATTTACCCACGTAATTAGATCTACACATTTTTGGAAACATTTAACACTTTTAGGAAAAATAGACAAAATTATTGAAAATACAGTCAGCAAAATTTTAAATTTAGCCATGAACGACCGAGTGTGGCTTCAGGTGAGCTTACCCGTTCGCCTGGGCGGCCTCGGCGTTCGCAAAATTTCTGATGTGAGTTTACCAGCTTTTTTGGCCTCAGTCCACAGCACTGAAGTTTTAACCAGGAAGATTCTAGAACCCTTAAAACTGGTTAATTCCGAGGTGCTTTGTAAGACTGACGCCTTAAATGCCTGGAAAATGGCTTGTCCAAATATAGATGCTCCCACTAACCCTTCCTGCCAAAGACAGTGGGACGTGCCGCTCTGCGCCAAGGTAAGGCAGTCCCTTCTGGACAGCACTTCCACTGCCGCAGAGCGCGCGCGCCTTCTGGCTGTGGGTGAGTGGGAATCGGGTTTATAGAATAGAATAGAATATTATTTATTACAAGTAACAATGACTCATTTTTTTTTGTTAGTAAAACTTAATATCTATATTAGTACATACCATAATTAAAGTACATGGCTGGCTCACTGTCGCTTCATTCCATGTGAAATGGCACTACAATGAACCAGGTAAGGACAGTCCATCCTTTTTGCAATCATGCTTCGAAATGAAGCATCCGGCTCTCCCGTCGTCCAATGTAGGAACCATGTTGGACGACGCCACCTTCCGACTTGCTGCCTGCCTCCGTGTAGGGGCACCTTGTGTATCTCCGCACCGCTGTCATTGCGGTGTACTAGTTGACAACCTCGGACATCACGGCCTCTCCTGTAGTAGGAGCGCCGGCCGCATTTCACGTCATTGCAGCTTAAATGACATAATTCGTCGTGCTCTTGTCACCGCCGGCGTGCCAGCTGTTCTTGAACCTAATGGGCTGGCACGTGACGATGGCAAGAGACCTGATGGTATGTCGTTGCTACCTTGGAAGATGGGTAGGCCTTTGGTATGGGACGCAACTTGCGTCGATACCCTTGCGCCATCACATCTTCCTAGCACGTCGATTTGCTCCGGCGCTGCTGCTGCAGCTGCAGAGTCCCTCAAACGGCGCAAATATGCAAATCTTATTGGTGATTGCATATTTGAGCCGTTCGGAGTTGAGACGATGGGGTCGTGGGGTCCGAGTGCAAAAAAAAATTTCTTTGATATCTCTCGCCGAATAGTCAGCACGACACGTGACCAGAGGGCTGGCCTTTACTTAGGGCAAAGAATAAGCATTGCCATTCAACGTGGCAATGCTGCCAGCCTTCTGGGCACGTTACCCGGGGACGGCGATGCGGAGATATTTTATGATGCCTTATTTTAGTTTTATTTATGTTTAGTTCCTTTATTATTATTATTTTATTTTTCGTTTGTACATATAAAATTATTATTTAATGTATTAATTTTAAAAAAAAAAAAAAAAACACATAACATATTTGCAATTATTGTTAACTTTAAATAATGGAACTTGAAAAAGAGCAACGTAGGTCTTAAAAATCCTTTTCCATTCAAATTAAAATAAAATGGCACAAGCTATAAAGGTACAAGCAGAACTTTAATCAATTCACTACGAGTAAAACCTGGAGCGAAACTTTACAACTAACACTAAACTCTTAACTTTAATATTTGCACTTACACGACTCATATTTACAAATCAGTAATGAAATCCTCCATTTTACACCCATGCTCTTTGCTCATTTGTTTTAAAACGGTGAAATGCACTGCAAATAGTGTCAAGCAACATTTTAAATAGACGACACGATATTGTCGCTAATGTGGAGTTTCATAGATCGTAATGGTTAAAGAGACACTTGCTTCTATTGGTCATTCCACGTAAAGTCAACGCAGTTCAAGCTAGCCTAAGGCTATTAAGCTCAAGTTTGAATAGTATCTTATTTTTAGTAAATTCCTTGAAGCCTTGCAATCCATTGAATATCATAATATTAGGTCGGGGAAAAAGTCTTTTCGCATTATAGTATGTATGAACTTGTAATAAAATCTTTTCTCTGCACAAAAAAGCCCGATATTTGGGTACCTCACGAGGTCACTGAAAGAAATCTAATGAACCTTGTACTCATCTGTGATTCTTGAAGCCAAAGAGCTTTTATTACAAGTTCATACATACTTTAATGCGAAAAGACTTTTTCCCCGACCTAATATTATAAACTCTAATTTAGTAACTCACGATCTCTGCGCCGACCACATACAATTTTAATTACCGCCATCAATTATAACTTTTCAACATAATTTTACGTAAATTATGGACTGTTAATTACTACTCCAAAATCTATTTTACTAAGCGATACCTGTCCAAGACTAGCCATCGACTATCAATGACGTCATCCTCGTATCGACCAATAGAAAAATATCTGTTAAAAGCTTTCAACGTACCAACAGTAAGTTTCCTCAAGTTTCTGTTTATTTGGGACATACCCGCCCTCTATTATGTACTTGGACAACTCCAATTCTCAATCCTTTTAGCGAATCGTTTTAATTTTATGATTTAATCGTTCCGAGTTGTTTGTTGAAAAGGCCGTTTCTGAAATGGTAAATAGTGAAAAATGTTCGAAGCAATAGATAAAAAGAATATGGCCGCTTAATGTAACTTTAGTAATCCTTATAGCATTTATAAGACTTTAAATTTGCCATTAGCCACCATAAATGTACTATTTTTTAGCCGAAAACGAAAATATATCGAGAATTTTCTCTTTCATTTAGAGTTCTAGATAAATACAATTAAAAGCGAAGCAATAAATAAGGTCCAGAACTTCTTAAAAGTAAATAAACGACATCCAACTTATTTCTTTTACACGAAGCTGTGGCAAAAGCACGAAGCCATTCAGCCTCGTCTTTAGTTAATCCCTATAGACAGAAAAGAAACTACGTCGCGCACAGATTACACAATTCAAAGCCTCCGAAAAAGTTAATATAAAAGAAATACTTTTGAAAAAAGAGGCTTCAATGCGTAATATAGGAAATGCCAACGGCTTTACATCAGTCACTGAATAAAAGCATAAAAATTACGCCGCGTCTATTGCGATACAGGACGGTGTACAATACACCTAACCATTTTACAAAATGGTGAATGAAAAATTTGAACGCTCACCGTCTTTTTTTTCACATTTTAACCAAGGGATAATACAAGGTTTTATGAAATTCGCACGGAAATGGAACAAAAAAATGTGAAATGAGATTCGCCCGGGATTACTTTTATATGTTTTAATTTAACAGTTGCTGTTTGGAAATAATATTACTGAAGCGTTCGTGATGAAATATGTTGGTATAAAATATATTTAACAAAGGGAATAAGAATTTAAATGAAACCACGGGAGATTACTGTAAAAACGTTTATCTGCGGCGGTAAAATGCATTCATTCGCTTAAATGCGAAGTAGATACAGTCAACTAGCCTCTTTGCAAGTATAATCCGCGCAGGCAGTACTGTAAACTACTTACGTAAGCAGACATCGCATGTTTCACGATAACAAATATACGGGTCTCACGCATCAAAGCAGACGTAAGACGGATTGCACAATTCCTTAAGCCGTAGATACTAATGCACGCTGCAGAACACCCCGAGATAAAACGAGATCACTAAACGAGACGTATCATCGTTTATTCGGTAATAGAAAGTAATAGAATCTTCCAGAACGAATCTAAAACTCGATTCCGATCGCTAATAATCGTTTTTAAAAGTCGAATTCTGTCGCCGCGTCTTTACTTTGGAGAATAATTGCATTCCGAATTTGAAATTGGGTCGGTCATTTTTGACTACAATGGTAGAAAAGTTTTCAGCAAAAATACGTTGGAATGTGAACAAATGGATACTGTGATATTTGCTATAAGAATCTTTGTTTGTTTGACCTAAAACTGCAAGAACAAATTGAAATGTCACAAGCAATTTATAATTTAGAAGATTGATTCAAATTCACAAAGTCGCGAGACAGAATAATGTAAAAGGCAGCAATTTAAGATGGTGGTTCTCAGCTAGAGGATTAGAAGGACGGTTGTTAAGCCAGCCTAAATAAACAGATTATTGTACTTAGAATAATTTACGAATATACTTAACTTCGCCAAGAATATTGTTAACAATCTTATTGCAAAGTTAATTAAACAAGTTTTGGTTTGCGAGGATAGTACGATCTTTGGTTTTAAGATACCCATTGTTGATCAAATAATCCTTGTTTAGAGTAAGTTTAGGGCTGAATATGCGAAGCTTAATCCCTACAGTAACACACACTGTCTAGCAGAGCTAAATGAGGAGGGAACGAAACTGAAAACAAAACTAATTTAGGTTTCGTGCCAATTATAATCTCAACGAGGTAGCGTTAGTTAGGGATTTTATCATAGACAAAGTTCTAACAACGTAACTAGACTTTTCTAAGATTTCATCAGTCAAAATTCCTATATAATTAAGAAAAAAGAAACAAATTAAGACGACACTTTTCTTTCACATTTTTAGCGTTTATTCTTTTTCTCTTACATAATGTCAGTAGGGTACTTCAAGGTGCACCTCACTATTCACATATTACTGAAACTGAAAACTATGGTTCTACAAATAAAAAAAACATTGGCTAACACTAAAACAAACAAACAATACATAAACATTTTAAAATCACTTTCTCCCAAACTACAAACAAACGCATCAACACTAAGTTAAATAGATTTCAGAACGGACTGTCAAATGTCACACTATTCCAATCGAACAACCCTTGAATATTCATCGTCCATTGTTGATTTCAAAGCTACTGATTTGTAAATCGCATTGACACTGTTTCGAACAGTTACAATATGGTTCGGAAACGATCAGTGATAACGTGTGTAGTGTTGATAAGTGCTTGACATACGCCCACTCGTCTCTTGTCGCTCACATCCGTCAAATGATAATGTTCCTTGATTTACGAACGCCATTTTGAGTTTTATTTTACTTGTTTCCTTGTATTTAGTTAATGGTGTATTCTAATTTTTTTATTTATTTACAGATAGCGAACTGGCTATAAGAACTGTGATGTCTATTGATAATATAATTGTTTCGTGACAAACGGGGGCTAAAATATAATTAAACTACTTTTAAAATTTAAACTATTAATTTAAAAGACTACTCACGATATATTTGCATGTGTTATTTAACATTTACTTTAAGTACAATAAACATATAATCATATGTATTTGTTTATATTTATTTACTATTAAACTAAGCACTATTTACAGCTAACTGAACTAGAATACAATCAATAGTGATCCAACAATTCCCTAAGCAAGCATTAGCAACAAAACATTAAACATGACCCCATTCATCCTATATTTATAACATAATAGAATAACAACGCCTACACAATAAATAACATAATTATCACGCCAATTAATTCCTTTGTACATAATCTTAAACAGAAACTAAGCCCTCGGGGAAACACTGTTGCCAACCGAACAATTATAATCACTCCCACAAATTACAGCACTCCCAACATACTAACATAGAATGAAATTAATCGCCTATCAATAATCGGTGAACATCGATTATCGTTTATCGAATAACAAGCTCTACCAAAACCCAACGGTGGCAAAGGTAACTTATTTGAGAGCGAACCTCTAGGGATGCTGTAATTAATCTCCGTCATGAATATCCCTTTAGGATAGTTTTGGGGATTACTAAGTGTTGAATGATATCGTGAGGGCAGTGGGTAAAATGTGAAGCGATAGGGGTACAAAGGTCACATATTTTATGCAAGTTCAACGCCCTACCGCTAAACACGAACTTAATTTTGCAGTTTCTGACATAAATAAATTCTCTCATCTGCTTCTATATACAATGTAATATGTTATATTAACGCTTTTAAACGTTACATTACAGCGTCAAAAATGAGATTAACATAGCCAAGTGCCCAAAAAATAGACATCCACTTTAGTGCTTAAATTTTATGCAAACAAAAACAGCCTCATTCAAGTCTAGTATCATTTGCTAAAAATGCTAACGCTGCCATTAGCCTACAAAGAACAATTCAAAGAGATTTGTTAGTCGGATTTTATTTAATTCCATGAAAAGTAAGTCTTTATGAGTGGCACTCTGTAGACGTCAGTTGAGTCTCTTCAATGAAGACCTCTTTAGCGTGACGAGAATGTCAGGATAACATTGAATCGATTATATCTTGTTTTGACATCTGTCACTTTTAATTATGGCGGGAATTATGACGGGCATTCGTCGGTGAAATAATTAATGAATATTTTCTTGAAGATGTTTCGGATTTTTTCCTGATGATTGTTAAAGTATGTTGATATTCAAAATGTTTAGCCTATAACCTATAAATAAACTGTGAAAATATGTATTTAGTAAAGAGACACCTCTTGATAGGGAAAACTAAAGGGCCTACACCAGTTACATAATCGTTTTTACAGGATCTTAGGTCCTTTATTACAAGAATAGAATACAAGAAACAAGAATAACAGGGAAGGAAAGATCTAATCAATAGTCGACATCCATTGGGAGCTCTTGACGATTAATCTTGTGCTACTTCTAAATTAATAGATATGTAGTCAGTTTTGGGACGGCCATTGTTGGAAATACAAACATAGATCATTTTCGTATTTTATAACTAATATTTAACTATGTATTATTTAATAAAACAGACATATAGCCATGAAGTCTTTTGTTTACAACGAAGCAAAAAACACATTACATAAGTTTCGAAAAAATAATTTAACTTAAGATGCCATTTTTTCGAGATAAATTACTTTTTTAATTAAACTTAATAAGCATCAGCGCAACTTTCTTAATTTATCTGTGTAAACTCGCGAAATAAAGTGAAAACTTTTCTGTAATAACTTCATAATTTAAGTTTTAATTGTGTGTTGGTAGCGCCGATACTGAGACGGTGAATGTTATTAATATGCCATTATTATGGCAACACTGAAGTAGGAGTTCCCTTAAGACTTATTGGAAAGCCGTAATTATGTAAAACAATCGCTGGATGGTGTGACAAGAGGGTATTTGATGAAGTCTGTTTGCCAAATATCTTTTAGCAAGTAATTCGACATTATCACGAAACAAAATTTTATAGGAAGGTTCCAGACTACATTGATACTAACTTTGATTAATGAGTAGGTACTTAAAACCAATAGTCCCGAAAAGCGATTTACCACCGCTATAGACAACTGAGTAACTAATGGGGAATTTTGAATTAAAATCTGAATTTCTACTGAATTATATTGGAACTATTTCTCATGTACCTAACCTAAAGTGGAAACGATCACGATAGTACCTAGTAGGTATTGAAAATCTAGTTACAATAGCGCGATTCTAGAACACTGTATAAACGACAACCGGCTGTCGAGAAAATATTGTATGAAAATCGGATCAGCGCCTCTAGCGGGGGCCATAGGAACTACATCTGCAGTACATTTTAAATACCAAACTCTTTTTACACGATAGTACCGACTGTAGAATCGCGCCAAACATATCAAAAGTACTTGACATTGTAACTTCTAAATGTCGTTCATAATGAATATATTTAAAGGGTAAAAGTAATTGATTAAATGAATAGGTTAGATAGCGTATTACCTCATCGTTGGGTTACATACGTCATACAACCACGTAAGCAATGAAAGTCGTGGGTGGTCGCATGTTCGGTTTCATCGTACCATATTACATTATTGTGTTCAAGTGTACCTACAATACCTGAATTAATATTTATCATCAGCCTAGAGGCAAAAGAATGATTATTGTGCTAATGATTTAAAGGAGTTAATTCTGTGTTTTTTTATTGTGCAAAAATATTATGCTCATTTTTTTTAACTTAACGACTGTTATAAAACTGATAATAAAACATCTGCGAATCGGCAGAAGCTATTTTTAAATTTCAATAATTTAAAAATCGATCGTCCTTAAAAATAAACTACAGTAATTGTATTACTGGCCAGTACTAGCCACGCGTAATTCATAAAACCCCTTTGTACACGAGTACATTGGAAGAAGGTCACGACTTATGGTACGTTTCCACGGGGTGTTAATAAATTAAGGGCAATAAGTGGAAGTGCTTACTGTCGACAATTGATGAAGTAGTCGTTCATTTTTTATTGTCAATATTGGCCGGTCAAGGTCTTAAAGTGAAGATACTTTTGTTAAAGAAGTTTCTATAGTTGCCAAGACGCTGTGTTATATAGGTATTTTGTTTATTAACTGTCTCTAGGCTTGTTAAATAATTGACATTTATTTGTGTTAATGAACACGTGTCTCCTCTTATATAGGAGGAAAACGTACAGGTAAAAAAAAAGTGGGCGTATAAAACAGGAGATAACAACAACTTCAGAAGAAAATAAACCTTCGTAATAATCTAAATTGTTTCAAACAATTAATAAGTAAGTTATTTTCAATAACAGGCGAAATTAAATTAAGTTTAATATACCTAAACGGTCACCCATTCCCTTACCATACCATTACCCAATTACTCATGGTTGACGTTTCCCAATAGATTGACGAACTATCGAATGTCAACATGGCGGTATCGAATGACAGTTTAAAACTACATCAATCGTGTCATTTAACAAGCTCAGCGGGCCTATCACGTATCTCAGTCGACAGTTAGTATACGTCAAATCTATGGTCACTATTCAGTACATTGCTGCTTTGACGTAACGTATTAATCACTATAACCTAAGGAAGAAGACAATGGACAGGATAGTGGCTTTCAAATGGCTGTCAACTGAGATACGTGATAGCCCCCCAGGTATTGCAACAGGCGGTCAGAGTCAATGCACAATGACATTATCCAAACTAACCATGTTGAAAAAAAACATACACGTGTTGTCACAATAAATAATTCATTGCAGACACAAATAGATTATGCTAAAATGAATTTTAAACGTGGAACATGTAAAAAAAAAGACAGAAATAACGCGCTTCATCTGTTTTTTTTTTTTGAAAATTTCAATCTATTATTATCTATTTATTCGAAATAATTAAAATGGGTTTTATCGTATCCTTTTATATAATACAAAGCGACAGTTTAAAAGTTATATTTAACATAAATTAATTTGTCTCCTATTTAACTGCACGTTTGGCGCTGTGGTTAAAATGGTCACCTCACCAAACTGAATTTTAAACGTGGAAAAAGTTTAAAAAAAAACAGAAATAGCGCGCTTCATTTGTTTTTTTTTTTGAAAATTTCAGTTTATTATCATCTATTTATTCGAAATAATTAAAATGGGTTTTATCGTATCCTTTTATATAATACAAAGCGACAGTTTAAAAGTTATATTTAACATAAATTAAGTTGTCTCCTATTTAACTGCACGTTTGGCGCTGTGGTTAAAATGGTCACCTCGCCGCAATAACCATAGAGCCGGGTGTGGTGGGTTCAAATCCCACCCGGGACAAATATTTGTGTGATGAGCATGAGTATTTGTTCTGAGCCTGGTTGTTCTATATAAGTATGTATTTAGAAGTATATTATAAGTCAAATGACCGTGTGTCCAATGATATTATTATTATTTCTTAAAAACCTCTCGTCCCATTTTCATTCTGAATACCCGATACCTTTCACACTTAAGACTATTGTTTCGCGAGTCTTTATAACCATCAAAAATGATTATCACTTTGGCATTTAGGTCGGCTAACTAGAGCGTCTTAATAATACTTGTCAGAGCTAACGACTAAAGTGTTAGTATTGATTTATTAATGGCACCTATTTGTTCCTGTCAAGGACTTCTGCGCCTTGAGGACGCCAATTAACCTCAACTATCGATTAAATACAAAGGCCGAAGAAATTACAAGTGTTTAACCTGTAATTAATTCTAAATTTTAAAAGTTAGTTAAGTCCTACTAGTTGCGTACGTGTAATATTACAGGAAGAGAGACAATCATTTCTGTTACACAAAGTACGATAAGTAATATAACAATTTTATGGTTGCATAATGAATGTAACAAAAACGCATTCAATGCCAAAGTCAAAAACTTACTCAAAAAAACAACGAACAAATTAAAAAGTAACAAATTTTTAAAGTCCTCAAAAATCTAGTTCCATTTTTAAATTCCCAGGTCAATGGACACAAAATTATTATTGCCAGCGAAAAAAATACGGGGTAATTAGAGGGCATGCGTCTGGGAACGGAAACTCATTAGTTAGTCCAAGTAATGTATGGCTAGGTGGGACGTTAGCGGTGAAAAATGTACCAGATCCACTGCAAAATAATACCTGTAAAACTTCACGCTAGACTATCTCTTAGAAACTTTTTTCTTCGTATATTTTTGTGGGAATTGCAATGTTAAAAAAGAATTTCATTTTAACAACGCTCATTTAATATTATCCTGAGGCTACCTCATTTATAAAACTTATTAAATGCGTTCGGTAGAGCAGCGTCGGTAATGGTTTAAAAGAAATGAGGCTTTAATTTGATTCATTTTTTAAATACAATACATATAATGAGGGAGAAAAAAACAGCTAGGGCGATGTGGTCACAGCAGGTGTACTATGTACTCCTGCACTGCATCGGAAACAAACGAAATTTGAGACTACCCGTGACAATATAAATGTGTGACCTAAGTTTTTCGTGAGTACCTTGAACGGAGTAGTAAAGTAATTATTTCCAGTGCGTGTTAGATGTGGTTTGTGATGATAATATAGAATAAAGAATTAAAAAAATACTTTTTTTCCGTAGCATTTCATAAAAATCCGGTATTATTCTTACTATACAGGAAGAAGGATTCCCATCATACATTTTGGTTAGCATCAGTAATAAATTATAAAATGAATCTTAAGCACTTACGATAAATACTGTAATGACGAGAGCGTTCTCGCGACTTAAAACTAATTCCGTCTATTACTATGGCAACTGAGCACTGCTTGTACAGGCACATGATATTGTTTCTAATGAAATATATAATAATACACATATAACATGGCCCCTAATGATAACAGCACACAATGTGTAAAAATTCCCAGGAAAACCACATACTTTATTCCCATGAGTGGTCTATTATTTAAATGACAGCTGGGTTGTTTCTCTAAGCTAAGGTCAGCGTAAAATACTATGACTGTGTCAAAGTCAGTTTAGAGGGACGATTTCCTACAACTATCGACAACGTTATTGCTATGAATTTTGTAGGAAAATCTGATCAGCGCCTCTAGCGGGTGTCACAGGAACTATTCTTTAAGTACATTTTATCTGTCAAACTCTCGATATATCGCGCTTTCGATCAGAAATAATGACAACAATGCACTTTTCATAAGAGGCTGGTAAATGTCAAATCGTTATTTATGATGTTTTCTTTTTGTTATTAAATTTCGTTTATGAGGACCATTCTAACTACATTGTTTAGTAATGAAGTCTTAAAATACCTTCTCACACCACATTGTTTTTTTAAGTCCTTTCTTTCCCATTGCTTCTTGCCTAGTAGTGAAACAGAAAGTTTAGTTTAAGAAGTACCGTGTGGTCCAGACGACATAGGTTCCATTTTCAGTCGATTATTAGGAGGTATTAGGCCTTGAATCCAACAACATAGTAACAAAACGAAAATTCCCATAATCTAGTATGCACACTTTTGTTTTTTTGCATAAATTATGAATACATCCCGTATGTTTAATGCAAAACACAGATTTGTTATCTCTCGGCCTCGCATACAAACATACTATACTGACTAAATATATCATATAATCGCCATTATTTAAATTTAGGTAGTGTGAAGGTTATGTGACTCATGTTATCATATATCAAATACAATGTATGACGAGTGTTATCAGATGGGAGGTTGGGAGGAAAAAGGCTGTCTAGTTTTTGATGAATGAAAAAATGACAACTGGTGTATATAGCGCAATAGTATGTTATTAACAGGTATTATTAGAATTTATTAAAAGACTTTTCACCTTTTTTTTGTTTTTAAAATATCGCGGCTTTTACTCATAATACTAAATAGCTAAAAGGGTCCTACGGCCAGTTTCTTCATCAAAAGTAACATCCAAAGTATATGGGGGTACCTATAGTAAAAATTACAATCTAATTTTTTGGACAAATTTGATTTACTCTCTATAATTTGAACCATCGAATATCGGGGGTTTGACATTTAAAATGCACAGCCAAAATAGTTTCTACGATGCCCGCTAGTGGCGCTGAACCGATTGTCAATTGTCAAAATCTTTCGACAGCTGGTTGTCGATTCTCGATAGTAGTAGAGAATCGAGCTTTTAATATACTGTACATTTAATCTGTGTTAATCTATAAACCCGTAACCGTACAAAATGCATTAATGTTTTGAATTTAATAAACAAAACAGCGTGTATTATAAATGTACGCGAACCATATCAATCGCGGTTTAATTGATTTGCTACTCGTAATCAACACACTACGTACATACTAATTATATTTTGAACATTCATTTTATGCGTAGTGAATTTACATAATAATGTACTATAATTCGCGTATTTAATACATAAACGTACAATTCTACTAATTAGAACTATTTACTTCAAACATTTTATCACGAACTAACATCTATGTAATTAAAAATGAATCACTGTAATGTACGAACAACTAAACTAAATTGGACATTTCATTTCTGCGTGTTTCTAACTACCGGGACAAGGTTTATATAGGATCTATGGGATCAAAATCCCCGTCGGAATGGAATCAACGGGATAATTTCTACTATACCCGTATGAAGTCGGGTCAGACCGCTGATAGATATAACATAAAAATAAATCAAAATTCAAACATTTTATACCAGCCTCTTTCATAAATAATTCTCAGAACAAAATTCCAACACTAAAAAAACCATAAGTAAATATTTTCAATTAACTCAAAAACTAACCCTGTGTACGACTAACGAAGAAATTCGGCCCGCGGTTGCTAAGATCGCCCCGAGAGCTGCAAGTTCTCTGATGAATGAAACCACCCCCTCCCGCCGCCCCTCCGCCCTCTTCAAACCCCCGGGCACTGGAGTCCCTCTTATCTATTGTTTGTGAAGAACTATAAGCCTCTACTATCCGCCTGTGTATGCATTTTGCAGGCTTAGCTGACTTTAAAATTCATACAAGGATTTGAAAAGAATTTGTTTTGTATAGTTAAACTGTGCCTTGTGCGATATTTTTTGTGTATTGTCTGGACCATTCTTCCTGCCTTAAAAATAGTTCTTTGAGACTCGAAAATGTAAGAATTTTCATTTATTATTAAAATGTAAGAATTTTCATTTCCTATTAAAAGAAGTTCACTTACTTTCGAAAAAGGTATAGAATCTATGACCAACGCTAAAATTATACTTTGAATAAAAGTATCTGTCCGCAAACAAATCAGTCTCAAATGACAAGTCTATAAATAGGCAACTAAATAAAGTTTCGTGATAATAATATAACATATTCATGTGTACATACTGCGACATAATTATAACAAAAAAATTATTAAAATACTTCGAAATTAAACCAAACTTGCATGTACTAATGAGTACACAACATTTCCAAACTGAACAATCCATACATACTTATTAAGCAAGCGAACTTGTCAAACGTTAACCGTTTAAACTACACATTACCACAATGTTATTTAGCAATTAGCATTACAAGAAGCATGTAAGCATGAAATTCCATGCGTTACTCTAAACCAGTGGTTCCCAACTAGTGGTCCGCCGACCACCGGTGGTCCGTGGAAGTCAAAATATGGACCGCGAATGATTTTAAAATTTTCAGGTTGAAGACGATGTCCAGGACAGAGCGAAGTGGAGGAGAAAGATCAGGAAGGCTGACCCCACTACCTTAAGGGATTCATAGCATGGAAGAGAGAGAGAGAGAGAGAGGTTGAATATTAGACTTTACTTTTAATATACTTACATAGTGGTCCCTGCTACCAAGAATAATATAAAAATGGTCACGGACTAAGAAAAGGTTGGCAACACCTGCTCTAAACTAAACTAAATATTTAGAACGCAATGTTTTAAATACACCTGTCATGAAACAGTTGGTAAACTTTAAATTACATTACGAACAAACGTTGGGACTAATGCCTTTGTCCTAGTTTAGAAACTCTAGAAGTACAAAATAATTTAAATAACTGCTCAGGTACAATTGTGTGTGTGACTGTTAAGACTACAACCTGGAGCATAATTTTGAATTTTTAACTGTGTTTCCAGTTGAGAGTTTTTGCACGAAGTGAGACATTTCGTACTGTTCCTACATAATATTGAGATCCTGTGTTACCATGTTTCCATCAGATATATTTTTATTTTTGTTACATGGGACTAGTGCAGTATAGTGATTAACTTGCAACTGTGTCGTCAAACCACTATATAACATTTATGTAAAAAAATATAAAGTGTGTCTTACGCCTTCACAGTCAAGTATTTTAGAAAAAATAATGATGATATTCCAGTATAAAAAAGGGGAATTAATACGTCATCAAGAGAGAAAGTTAAAAGTTTATATTACACATGAATAAAACCATGTTATTCTATTAACAACTACACATTTTATTACCTGTAAAACAACACTCGAATCACTACAAGCGTCGCTTTTATT
This sequence comes from Anticarsia gemmatalis, assembly GCF_050436995.1. NCBI lineage: Eukaryota > Metazoa > Arthropoda > Insecta > Lepidoptera > Erebidae > Anticarsia > Anticarsia gemmatalis. The sequence continues at coordinate 9,532,919 of NC_134760.1, forward strand.
CTCGGAAGATTTTATCCGAAGAAACCTCAATGGCGAACAGAAATATATTTTATGTGCACAACGTGGTAAAAGAGGTTTTCTATTTTTAAAATCTGTATGAAGTGGGGCGAGATTTATGCCTCAACGTCTTGGGGGTTAGATTAGCGAAACGAACACATATTTTTAAAGTGTTCAACTGCATATTATAAATTTTCGGAGCATTTTTAGGGCCACTTAAGAAAATAAGGTGAGCACAAGGCTGGTTAAAATGTTATAAATGGTTTAAATTTATTTTCGTGCTATTTTGCTTCTTGCCAAGCTGAATAAGCCTGCCCAGACGTAATAATAATGAAAATTAATTATTGTCAGTGGTTCTGCAATGTTCTTTTTCTTAGAATTAAGTGCCTAAAGCATCACCAAACAACAATTTTTAACATTAATAAGTCCATATCAAGCTATCAAAGTACCCATAAAGGTATAACCACAACAAAAAACATTCACTCCAAATCAAATATCAACATCAAGTACTTAAACTAAAACGTTTTCAACGATTCCCTCGTAAAACACAATTCTATTTGTAAAACGTAAGAACTGTCACAATTCATCCCGGCTAGCGAGCTAATAAACCGTCGACACACGTACAACGCCATGTTTCACTGCATAGAGGTTCAAGTGCCTTGTCTATGGCTCTATGGCTACGTGACAAAGGCGGGAATTGTCTCTGGTGTGCTGTCATCGGTGCATTTTTAAATAAAAATCCGCTAATATGAGTTTTGCGTGCAGTTTTTTTAAGTAGGGTTTTCAATAAATTATTCTGTGGGGACTATTTTAACATGAACATATTAAACGTAAAAAAGTGGAAATTATGTTATAGTAACTTTTTTCATATTTGCTGTAGTTTAGAACATATTTTATATATTTAACTATCTATAATTATAATTGAAGATTATTACAGTTTTGTAAATAAAATTTCGTGATATGTAAAATTTTTCAAAAACTGACGTCGGCAAAATCTACCCATATATAAAAATATTATTATTATATTAATATCTATGCAACATACATACATGACTGAGTATATAATTATATGAAAGTTATATACTCGTAACGGAGAGTCCACTTAATACTTCGCTTCGAGTTAAAATATTTCAACATGAAGCAAAAATGCTTCATAAAAATCTCGCTAATAGAATGTTTCAAGATAAAATACGATGAAATGCCGATCGGTTGTGAAGAATTTTAATTGCTCGTGAAATATTAAAGATCGCACGATATTAGGATATCCGAGGCATAACATTTTATTTAAAAAAAACAACGCGTGCTTTTTAATTTGCCATAACGTTTTTGAATTTGAAAGAGATTTAAAAAACTTGTTGAGATTTTTTTGATATGGCGGCAAAAAACGGCGTAGCGTTTTTCAAAAACTATGAAGATGTTCTGAATTCAGAGGTCAAACACCTGTAACGAGTTTTTAAAAAAACAGAACTGTTTTTTTTTTATTTTGACTATTTTTTTTATTTGTAATGTGTGTTATTGAAGCAAGGCAGTTTTTAAATGAGTGGAATAACTAGCTTCAACAAGTTATCAATATGAAATAAAATAAAATAGCAGCTTTTGGTCCTCTTAGTCTATGACTTACCATAGATTGTTTGTCATTATTGGTTTAGAGTATCTATGCCACCGACGAACGCTGGATACTTAAGGTTACAAAAATTACCTGTAACCAAAAACAAAAATATACATTAGTAAATAGAAATATACAAACATAAAACCACGCCTTTTTCCATAGGGGTGGGTAGAGACCAGAAAACGATCCAAATAAACTTCCCTTATATTATACATCCTGTCACATAGAAATATCTTATAATAAATCATCTTTTGAGTAATTATTTTTTCAGTGGACCTCATTAGCGAGCCTGTTCATTTGTTTCATGTAATTGGACCGTCATTGCTTTTCATTATACGTTTCGCGGTTCTAATCTTAACTTCAAAGAAAAATTGATTTGAATAGAAAAGGTATGGAGACTGGTGTTAAGAATTATAAATCGATAGAAAGTTATAGACTGTTGATATTTTTACTTAAATTTTATTGCACTTAACTAAAGTAAAGGAATAATATATTAACACTCAGATGGCTTATTCGTCTGTGCGGTGCAGTGTGCAATGATCGCGAGGACGAAGTTTCAGAACTGACTCCGAAAACGGGCGTAGGCCTAATAGGTTATAAAACATTTCTACTTTAATATTCTCAAAAGTGGGAGTTTCTCGGAGTTTGGTAATGATAGTATATGGCTCGCCTCGACGGCGAAATTTCATATACTTTCGTTTCTGCCCACAACTAAGGTTAAAAAAGGAGTAAACTATAAGTACCTACACATACAAATTAATATACTGTAAGAAATATTTAATTGATCATACAAAAACAATGAAACACAAAATTAACTTCTAAATAGCCAATGTACCCAAATCATTTACGTAGAAACATTTAGAATGCATGTCACATTTTGACATGTTATTGATAAACCAATTTTGTTAGAGCAAAATCTATTTCAGTAATTGCCTGGTGTATTTGCGGTGCATGCGAACAATTTCCCGCTCAAATCATGATTGACATTGACAAGACGCAATTATATTGTATACTGGCAATATTGGTCGCTTTAAATGCAATGACAACCCCACGGGATCCGAAAGGTTGGAACAAATATGGCGACGGTTATTTTTGTATGGATTTAATTTATGAAATTATTAAGCAATCATCAATTTCCACTTGATGAATTTACATACCCTCCTTTTCATAAAAATATATGAAGTTATAAAAGGCTTATAAAGTGTTTTGTTTCTTTCACTCCTTAGCGAAATGAAAAAGAGAAAACATATTATAGTAGCTTTTTAACTAAAATAGGTTTATAGTGTGTTTATGAATAAGAGGGATAATGTTTAAGTGTAGCGTACGCGACTGGTGATCATGAGGTCTTGAGTTTGGCCCCTGGGACGGTCATTGCTAATGAGTTTTTCTAATCGAATTAACTTATATAAAATTACTTCCAATAGTAACCCCGAAGTTTGATAACCTGTCTGGTGTATGGTTAATGGTAATAGGCTCGTCCCCCAATTAAATGAAATTAACATCGTAATCGGCGAACCGTGGGTGTATTACATACGCATCTGCTTACACGCTCGGGTGTCAAAAGCGTGATATTATTGATATATGCAAGTATATATCAATAACAAACGAAAATGCTTGACCACCAACACGTGAAACTAAAAATAACCGGTATCCTACTTATCATAAATGCGAAAGTTTGTGAGTATGTAATGTATGTTTGTATGTTTTTTACTCTTTCACGCATATACTACTGAACCGATTAAGATAAAATTTGGTATATAGGTAGCTGAAGACCCAGAGTAACACATAGGCTACTTTTTATTGCTTACGCGGAAGTCGGGGGCGGCCTCTAGTATAAACAAATACACAATTACTTCCTCTACCATAAATGGTCACTAAAAATGACGTTTTCAAATAATACACGAACATGACTAATAACGTCCGATTGATTGAGATATAAATACAAATACTATGTGATTATGAGCGAGGCGCCGTTGCGTGTCGATACGTGATCTATGAACAAAGTAATTATTGCTGATGGATTTGTATTGAAAGTATTATTGTGTCCGTTTTGTTATATCAATCATTGATTATATTGTTCTTTTTTTATAAGCTTTTTAAAGTCTGGGTCAGTATGGTTCATGCATAAATTATGTTTTTCAAATGATACACAAGGCTTACAGTGTCTGCCGTAGTCAGTCTCTCAAAAAATATTAACTTTTTTGTTTTTGAGTTTTTAACCGACATCAATAAGAAGGTTTTCTGTATATTTTTTTAGATTATTTGGTCAATACTTTTTACTGGGTTAACTGTTTTTAAGTTTTTTTGTTGTTAAAACGGTCTTAGTAGTATTCAGTATTTTTGAGATATCCTTAAAATGCATTTTTTTCGTATACATATATGATATGACCATGTTTTGTTTTAGGACATTTTGCCTTGAAGTCGTAATTTTTTTATCTTAAATACATCATAACAATAAGTTCAAAAACAAAGATGACTACTTTGCAATGAGTGTCTGGTTGGGATTTACCCACTATCAACACAGATAACCTCGGGGATAAACTTGTTTAACACTTATCAGTCAAAAGCAAAATAACACTGGTGTAAATATTATTGTCAACATGTTATTTTTTTTTCTTAAACAAAAGACGTGGGTTTATTTTAAAGAAAGAAATAGGCACCAAATGCCATTTAAGACTACGTCTTACAGTTACTATTGGGACCTATTTATGCAAGAACCAAACACATTCTAACTCTTTGAGTTACTACATATTATATTTACCTACGTGTAGGTAAATAGAGATTCAACACTGTGATTTGCAAAATTAGCGCATTTTAGTCGAAAAATTCTGGTTTTCTAGAAACTAACCAGATGTGAGTTGGTTCTTGTTTACATAAATAGGTTCAATTTGCATGCCCCCTTCGAAAACAAAAGAAAAAAAATGCCGCCTGTTTATGTTTGCACTTTCCGAATCAGACAAAATATTGTTTTATTCTCTTACACTTTCCACACGGAGTAATAAAATAAAAAATATAACAATATCTACATATATTTTGAACATAAAAATAACGTTCTTCCACAAGCCCTTATTGAGATAACTCCGACAAATGTAATCTCCGACAATATTGTTGTATTTTACGGTGTTTATGCAGTGCCTACTCAATTTTGTCGTGTTATACCGCCTGTTAAAGTAGCTTGTGTGTGGGTACGGGATTTCGCGTCGATGTTAAGAATGTTTAGGGGGTGTAACGCATAGGGTTGTTTACTCTTTTCCTTCCTTTCTACTCGAAACCTTTTTAACTACCGGAATATCAATTTATCGTAAATATGACACAAGAATGATGTTAAATACTTTTTTTTATAGTGTACCTAAGTGTGAAAGCACGTTTTTTTGTTTGTTTTTCTTTCACGTGGAAAACGGTTGACCCGATTTGGATATAATTTTGTACGTTTATAAATTATATCCCAGCGAAAACACAGCGATACAAGAAAGGTAAACTTACAAAAATATTTTAATTTACTAATATAAAATTAGTTAAATAATTTTGTACAAAACAATACAGTAAGTGACCATGTCAACTTACAAACAATCTAGTAAATATTTCACATAACTACTCCATAACGAAAAACGGTCACAAACGCAGTTACTTTTAACAACACATTTTTAAATGAAGTATTAAAGGGGAAGAACATTTCGCTTAATGAAGAGAACGGACAAGAATAACGGTTATGACAACGTTTTAACTCGTGTAAGGGTTACTGACGTATTTGATCCCGAGTTTAAAGTAACAAGTTCACTTACAACGGTTTTGAGAATAATCGATGTTTTCCAATTGGATAATTTAAAAGGTAATTGTGCACATCGAAACGGTGGGTTAAGTAATCTTAGAAGTTAATTTTCTTTTAAATTAATTAATTCTCTTTTCGGTGTCCGCTTAACTATGTTTGTAAAGAGTGTTTCTGTGCTTCAGTTGAAAAAGTTAAAAAGGTACCAATAGCGCAATTCTCTACAGTCGGTACTGTGGAGTATCGAAAGATTGATGTGCTGCCAAAATAGTTCTTACGGAGCCCGGTAGAGGCGCTAAACAGATTTCCGTGTAAAATTCCTGAATAGCTAGCCGGTTGTCGGTAGTTAATAGTTGTAGAGAATTGAGCTACTGTAGTTTTCAATAATTATGACAGTAGTTAAAGCATGGACAACTAAATAAACTTTGACACAAAATTCAGTACTTATTATACAAAAATTCAACACGTAAATTACATTTTCTGATCGTTATTTTGGTTATAGTCAAGGCAACGTGGCGGTTTTTATATGAATTTTCAATTAAATTAAAATTATTTGGTTTATAAAGTCACTGAAAACTTGTATTTATATCCAACCTCAGAAAATACAGTCTTTCTTTTTACTAAAACGCGAAATTCTCCAGAAATATTCCTCAAATGATTAATCTCAATTCAAGGAAACTTCGCTTGAAAAATTGTCGCATTTGTCGATAATAAGTAACGCTTTTCAAGTCCTTTTCAAGTAATTCATAACATTTCAATAAATTCGAATAAGGCCTAACACATACATGATTACAGGACCAAAAAATGGGAAGGCTTTTTGTACGTAAACACTCGGTAAAAGGTCTCGCGTTTTTCTCCAAAGAAACTCATTTTTCATTGAGCTTTTTATTACGCTTCAATACCTTATACAATCGTAAATATTTCTATTTGTTATAAATAAGTAAAAAGTTTTGTAAAACATATTTTCTTAAATCTTGATATGACGTATTTATGATATTGATAGATATCTATACTGTATTATTATACTGGTGGGATATTGTACTAGTGTTCAGGCAGTACTTTAGACTATGCATGTAACTGTTTACGCGAACACGTATATTCGATTTTCAGGTTTAACAATGCCAATCACAGGAAAACATTTTATGCAGCACAACAATGTGCAAGAATATAAATAAACAAAGTTTGCTAATAAACTCATTGGATATCAGTAAACTCGTACCGTATTTTTCTAAATGTCTGAAATATTTCTTAAAATCTAAAACATCTTTGATTAAAATCAGCTAAGTGTATTAATAAAATATTTTTTTGCGGCTATCATAAATAAGTATTAAGTAAAACCTTTATAGAAAGGCACTGTAATGGAAAAAAGTAATACCTAAGCGTCTGGATTATACCGGTTTTTCCCAGTATTGCTAAGAGAATCAAAGAGATAGGATTTTTCATTAGCACTTGGCTTTATCAGCGGAATAACTGTTGTATTTGCATAATAACGCGTTGCCTTGCGCATTCAAGATGGCTGCGGGTGTGAATAACTTACAGTATTGTGCAGATGACATTTTTAGGTTAGTTTTTCTTTTAGTGGCGTTATTTGTATACTTATTTAAATATACGGCGAGTTTCTGCGTAAATTTATATTCGTTTTCGAAGTTTTATGATTTTCTATGCTCTATTTGATATTTAGGCTGTATTTCCACGAGACATGTAAGACTTCTTCTTGCGTAACGTTTCGTCATCTCCCACATTTTAGTTGAAAATGCAGCCTTTACAACAACACTATGAAGCCTTCATTCTTTCCCAACTGCGCAACGCAAAAAAGAGTAATATGTTGGTAAAGATGGTAAAGAGAGTAATAGGTTGCAAAGTTTCAAAGGGGTATATCACAGAAAACTAGCTTCTGTATTGATACCAAAACCATTTTTTTTTCCGAAAATAATTCGAAATAATTTACTACTTACACAATTAAATACATTTTTTACGAACACGACATCATAAACCTTACGTTTAATAAAAGTGACTTCTAAATAAAGTAGAACACAATAGCACTGCTTATTTCAGCTTGACTTCAAGATTAAATTAAACGTAGAAACTCATTCGGACGGAATCACGTAACAAAAAACATTTGCGCTCATATTAAAACGACAATATGTAGATTAGGGAGTATCTCTGTATCGCGAGGGGTTCAAGCCGTTCAAGCCGGTCATGCCGTTCAAGCCGTTCAAGTCAAGTAACGGCATGTAGGGTAATGAGATCTTTAACAAACCTGGTATTCTCAGGTAATACAATTACTGTGATAGCCGAACGGGTAAGTACGCACGCATATTTGTCAATGGCACAAAACTTAAGCCGAAACCGTATCTCTCCTCTTCTAAAATTAAGAAAAAAATCGTGATGTACCTAACTATTAATGCAATTTTTTTAAATAATTAAAATGTATGCTAGTGAACTTGACAGCTATTAGTCCTAACCATTTATCTCTCTTTTTTAGAAGAGCCCTGTGCCCATGAGTAATACTGAATTGAGGGTTTTTTAAGACATTTGTATAGAAATACTGCCCACAAGCCTAACTCATTCCTCGAATGTCACAATAGACTAGATATAGCCAATATCACAGCGAGTTTTTCAACAATGTAACGCCTTCTAAAACTGAACATACTGTATACAATTTCACTGTAACTCGTGCGTAGAAATCGTAAATCGTGACAGTTCTGTTTTGACAGTTGATATCATCATGGCGGACGTTTGAGTTAACCTGAGGCGCATGCGCGTGTTTGATTTCGTAAACTTGGACGTTGCAACGACCATACATAGCCACTTTATGTGTTCATTGAAAGAAAGAAAGATAGTAATTGGTCTAAAGCACAACAAATCGCTGTGGAATGACACATTTTACCAATGTCGGAATGTAAGAAAAAAATGGAAGTTGAATTATTTTTGAAGTCTCAAACTATCTAAAATAAGTGACTAAACAAGGCTTAAACGATAGTTTCTGAAAATTGATATCACAGAAATAATGATATTTAATTAGTTTCATTACAAAGGGTCATTTTAATTTGTGTTAAATTTAATTCGAAAAGGACATTACATACTAATAAAAATTAAGAAAGAAAAGCATTTCTATGTTCACACGTACATAAAATAACAGTAACTTGGAATATTTGACTGAAATTCTGCCCTCACTTGCTCAACGTAGCGAACGCTGTGCGTTTACAAAGCACGCTACATAACACGTAATGTGAACACTCTGTTAAGGCTAATAATAATGTTAATTTCGCGACTTCCTTCGTAAACCCGCACGACATTCGTAATGTATTCTTAGCTAACATTACCGTAAACGATTACAAGCAGGATGTGAGGTGGCACTTACTTTACATGAACTCAAATGCTGAATATTCGCTCTAAACGTCTGTGCGTGAATATGGCATATAAGCGAAGTTATACGTTAAAGTTCTATGCAAAGAGACTTTTACTAGTTATGGAAAGAACACTAATGCAGTAATTTCAATAGTCATTAACAATAACAATAGTAACACAGTGCTGAAGATGAAGGCGACGCAGAACATATTTGTATTAACGCAAAACTGACTATTTTTGCGAATACATAACATAGATAGTAGCACATAAGTAGGTCGATTTTAACATGACTTGTTTCTGTATACATACTAATATGCAATGAAATCGCTCTGTGGCTCGATACACCATAAAACGTATCCATTAGAAAATAATTATATGAATCGTCAAGTAAAGCAACTAAACACACTAAAAGCAAAAGTTAAAATCAGTCAGCTATAACAAAAAAATACTAATATTATGGCGAATAAATAACTAATCTATATATGTTTATAAAAATGAATTGCTGTTCGTTAGCCTCGCTAAAACTCGTGAACGGCTGGACCGATTTGGCTAATTTTGGTCTTGAATTATTTTTGAAGTCCAGAGAAGGTGTAAAAGGTGAATAAATTTGAGAATGCGCGGTATTAGATAAAAACAAGAAAGCGCGAGTCAGCTAGTAGTCTAATAAAAACAGCCTTAACTTGAACCAGAAACATCTTTAAACAACATCAAATTCTCAAGAAACATTTCAAGTCTTTGCACCCCAACAGCTCGTCGGCAACGTAGTACAAAGCCTCATTACAATGTAATTAGACAGCGCAATGAGAGACACCTGCTGTATCGTAATTCGCAAGCAAGTGACAAACACTGCAATACGAATGATCGCGGCACAATTTATCTAGACGGTAATGAATTTGAAGGAACTCTTAGAGTTATATTAGGTGTGAAGGGAGTTTTAAGAGATCTATAAGGTAAGTTCATTTGAAGATACAGAATCGTGACTTTCAAGATGAAGTGTCAAAAGGAGGCCAGTTTTTACTGACTTGATGACACCGGTCTTGTGTCTACGTGATATAGTAGGCACAAGACATTAATAGACATTAATATTAAATAGTTTTTGAAGCAACTATTAGATAATGAGCAATATTTGACTTTTCTTTTGTATTCGATGGTTAGAAAGAGAAGGAAAAAAGGAGAAAAGGATAAAGGAAATTGACGATTGTTAGGCCTTTTTATAAAAACAACAACAAATACACCAAAATGCCCCTGGCATTAAGTCCGCCTTTATACAAAGTTGTATATTAAGTTTCAAATAAATAAATAGTTTGCAGGCATCATTTAATGTATAACCTTTTTTTTTTTGTTCAAAACTAACGTATAAACTTATCTATATCTGTGTGAAAACATAAGCTAAAAGATCGTTACTTGATTTGTAATACGAGGATAACACTACGTTTTCTTAACATGTTATTTTTAGTACAACGTTTAATACAATTCGTTTCCTTACATTTATTTTTTCTGTGGACCGTGAACAAATAGAGACTTCTAAATAACGTTTATTTGGGATGCTGTGAAAGAGATTTTAAGGAACATTTTTTATTTACTTGTGAACATGTTTTATACCTAAATAGTAGACCCCTGCAGTATTTCTCCTATATTTTTTGCGCGTATAGTTTGTAGAATAATGTTCGATTGTAAAGAGAAATCTTTTTCTCTCTCTCTCTTTATTTTCCATGATATGGATCCCATATGGTCCCTCCTCTTTGCTCTATCCTGGACATTGTTTATACCTACGTCAATAGCCTTCCTAACCAATGTGTTTATCACTCTCAAAGGAAAATCAAATCGGATTGTGTGTACCACAAATTAGTGCTTTTAAACATACAAGAAATTCTTCAGCTATATTATTATAAAAATAATTTGACTTCAAAGCCTTTTCCTATAGAACTTGGGTAAAAAGTATGTACTATTGCTCTGAAGATGGGTTTTTATTTTATTGCTGTGTTAAGAGTAATTGTGGTATAACATAATTTTCTTCAAGCCCCATATCTCAAACATTTTTTTCTAAACATTGTGATAAGCAATCACGCACATTTCTAACAGATCACGAACCATATACCCAAAGGAATCCCCCATAATTCTATTATGATACAACAATAGTATGTGGCCCAATTCTCTGTAATAATAAACAGAATATTCGGAACAACTCATTCATATTAATGTTATGTGTATCATTAATGAAATTGAAGAGGAACATGTTCAATATGTTCATCAATCACATTACTACCATATTTTATTCTATTACTATTTATAGACTCCATTCTATTACATAGTATTATAATATAATAGAGTGAATGTATGTTTGTCTGTCTGCTACGGTTTCAGGGAAACTGCTCGAATGATTTTGATGAATTAATGGTATATATTTAGTAATGGTTACAGGTTGTATCCCAGGCAGATGACAGACACGAGAAATAAACTAATCAGGGTAGAGGGCATACCTAAGTTTGCTTATATTATGAAAAATACGAAAGTCTATAATACATGTTTCTCAAACTTGAATCTAAAGTGCTGTGCAAATTGTTACGAAGAATATCTAATAATAAACAATTATATTGCCATTACTTTTATTTGCGTAAATCATGAAGTAGTAAATGTATGGAGTTTCCAAAACTGCTTCTCAAATGAATCGGGATGTTTTCAAATCAGATTTAATACAATTACTCTGAGTGGCCGTTAAAGGAAGTTTGAATTCGCCATTAAGATTTCATCCCAATAAAATATTTGATAATCTAATTACTTTTACGAAAAGGCTTCGAAAACCATTAAATGGGCGATAAACAAATTTGTTTTCACTGACCAGAATTTCTAAATTAACTTTCAGGATTTTATTAAAGACTACAAATCGGTTTCTGTTATGTTATTTGCTATTGTAAAATTCACGTAAAAAATGGATTAATAAATGGGGAAAATATAGATAAGAATTTCAATTAGCTTTATCAAATATCAAGTGGGTGTGCAAAATAATAAATTTTCATTTTGTATTTGTCATTACTAGACACAAAGTTACCCCTGTTTTCTGTTAAATTTTTCTAAACATCTCTGCAATTTGTATTTCTTCTAATACTGAACAAGGGCTTCATATGTCTTCTTTCAAATAGTTCCAAACATACAGACCTACAAGCTGACATCTCATCCATACATATTCATAATATGTAAATCTACAAACCACGGACTTCAAAAGCTTATCACCCCAAATAGAAATTCACTAAGGAAATTAAAGTAATTCTCCTGTAAATGTACTACCGATAATCGGTACAGCTGTTAGCGATAATGTGAGGACAATCGGATTACCATTAGGAAGCCAATTAATCGTTAATGGTAGGTAGACTTGTATGTGGTCGCCCGTTGTGAAACGACCCCGATTTGGAAGGGTGCGATTGAATCTTATGACTGTATGAGAAGGCTGCGTGAATTGGATTATATTTACTATCATTATATATCAGATGGTATGGTTAAGGAGGTATTTTTTAAGTGGTTTAAAAATTACCTTGAAGACTAACAGTTAGAGAGTACGTAAGTACTAAGAAAAAAGGGTGATCAAAGTTGTTTCAATAATCTGAAAAATTTGTTTCTTTTTTAATTATTATTCTTTATATAAATGATTGGATATCATTGAATAAGCTACAAGTTCGAAAAGTTATGCAGTATCTTGAAATACTTCCTTTACATTTGCGAGAAAAACAACTTCTGAATTAATGACAAACCTCATCACCTATTCCTAACTTTAATCTTCTCGGTTCAAAAAAGGCAACTAGCATATTTTCAACAACAGTTTGATTTTCAAATACCTCCAATAAACAAGATACCAGTAGCTCGATACTCTACCACTATCGACTACCGGCAACCGGCTATCTATCGAGAAATATATGAAAATCTGATCAGCGCCTCTAACGGGCGTCGTAGGAACTATTTAGGCAGTACATTTGAAATGTCAAACTCTTGATACAGGAAACTACCGACTGTACGGAATCGCTACAGTTTTCCTGCTTTACTTTTCAATCAAATAATTATCGTCTATCCTCAAACCATTACTAAACGTGCTTCAACATAACATGTCATACAAAATTCATTATCCGACAATCGTCCTCCGAAACAATTCGTTTAATTTCCACTACGCTGACATAAGCCGTCATTCCCAGCACGTTCCGAATGCCACCATGCCGTCCATGATTGTATGAATTGTATTCTCAATAGACATCCCATGCCAAGTACGGCAAATTTGGCACCAAAAATGCCTCGCTTGCCAGCCGCTTATAATAAAAGTGAAATATTTAGGGGAATATGTAAATATTTATGTTGGTATGTCATTAACATAGTTGACAAGGACTAAATAAGAGTTCAGTACACTGTGACCGAATAAGCAAGAAATATTTAGACAACTATCGGTATGGGTTTTTTCTTAATAATTAATATAACTTTTATAGAAAAGTCTTTCACGAAACCAAAAGCAAATGCTTGGTTATTTACTTCTTACATTAAAACCGCTCTAATACCGTTGCAGGGCAGTGATAGCCGAGTGGTCTAGTTAGCCCCTTCTACGCAAGTGGTTGCAGATTCAAACCCGAGGCAACACACCAATGACTTTTCGAAGATATGTGTGTATTAGTAACAATTATCACTTGCTATTTGCAAAATACCCTTTTCTTATTTTTTGAGCCTAACTTTACAGCATACAATCAGCTTACCACCATGGTTATCTACATTTTAGCCGAAACTTCAAGCAAACCAAGATAAATAACGAACGACGTTTCACATGTAATATTAGCTTATGATCTTTCACTTGCTTTAATTCCTGTCATTTTACCAGCAAGTACAGACAGACACGCGAAAATACTCTTCAGGGAACCCACTAAGTGGCGTTACGTATTTTCAACGTACACTCTCGGGAAATATACGTATTTTATCGGTTTTCCACCTAATTAAAGACTGTAACCACTTACTGAAGGAAGCTAGGACGCCCTAGGGAGGTATTAGACGTTCGTTCTCGTATTTGATAGTGGAAAACGCGATGACATCAATGACAGTATCGATATTGTCGGCGCGTAGGTGTATCTGTTCTAAATTGCAAGTTATTTGTCTCCATGAAGGGTAGGGTTGTAGCAGACGGGGTTTAATATACATAGTTTGATGTATTTTTAACATTTAGGGGTTTCACGGGTTATGGCTGAGCGCTGGATAACCATCTGATGGATGGAGTGACAGAACACATAATTATATTATTATGAAAACAACGGTCAAATTTCCTATCAGTAACGTTTTTTTTACTATTCTAGTATAGGCAATCGGCTGCCGAAACTCGGCTATCGAAGAAAATTGTACGAAAAATCAGAACAGCGTCTCAAGCGAGCGCCGTGGAAATTATTTTTGCAGTACACTTTAAATGTTAATTTCTAGATACTTGATAGTACTGACTGCAGATAATAGTGCTACAGAGGTGGCGAAACCGAGGCTAACCTGTAAGCATATCTGAGTAAAAAACTCATCTGCTTTTTAAATTAAGGATTAATTAAGTTGTTAACGGGTGACTTGTTAAAAACACTAGTCTTTTGTTTAATGTCTTGTCTTGCTATTCTGAAAGAGGGCAGCGTTCAGTGGCCTACTCGTGCTCTAAGCAGGACGTTAGACTAGTTGCTTAGTCACTGTTATTTCATTATGAGAAGCCAAGCATCAAATTTGTATGACAATGATAAAATGTTTGATAAAAGCTAGATAAAAGTGTTGGAAACCTATAATATACTAGTACAACGCTATTAGGAAATGGCACTTGGTAAAGCCGAGGCGGCTTTTTTCAGACTTTGTTATTCCACGCTACTATTTGATCTGTGATACTAACGTTACCACACTTTGAAAATTCAGGATTCATTAAAAACTGTTGTAACTAAATTGCCAATAGTCTAATATGCAAAGTCTTGCTCATGCTAATATTTTTGTTTCTCTGAATTGAAAATGCAGCAGCAGTCGTTACTCAGCATAGTTAGTATTGTCAATACAAAATCACGCATTTCACTTGGGATAACTAGACGATTTGAAGTAAGCTACAATATAAACGCGGGTGGATGTCAGCTCAATAATCATTACTTTAAAATATTATACAACGCGAAATTTTAAAATGTGAAATTATTGACTTCATTCACTAGCAACCCTATCCTATGGATATATTAGTGGACATACATCGTCGGTAACAGTCGTGTAGAGCATTTCACAATAGCTCTCGATACCGGCCATCGATCGACCACTATCGCGTTACACGGATATAATCATGCTGAGTGCGTTTACTTAGTAGTAGTCGCTTTATGTATAATATGAGTTTTTATGTAAAACAAAGCTAGCTATTAACTTGAATGCGTTTACGTTTTGAGAGTAAAGCTAATGAAAACTACAATAACAAAAACATATATTTTGTTAATAACGATATGAGAAATCAAGCAATGCCAAAACAAATACATTTTCACGCGAAAGTGCATATACTTTTGTAAAGGATATCCAACCAAAAGTGCAACATATGCGGGATTTCATAATACTATCAACTATAGACAATTGACTATCGAAAAATTCTACAAAATAATTTGACTTGGATCTCTAGCGGGTGCACTTGGAACTATATTTGCAGTACATTTTAAATGTCAAACTCACGATCCTCTATAGTACCTACCGACTGAAGAGAATCACGGACCACGGTACAATTCTAAAAATAACAAAATGGGCCTACAAATAGCGCAATAACTTGTAAGACAGTACCTAAGTAATTAATGAACACTTATCTTCCCTCTAGTGAAAACCTACGCATTACAAGTCCCTACGATGTTATCTCCGCAATCAACTGTTAATTAAAGCGTAGTATTAACGAGAAACCATAAAAATGTGCCACTACACCACAATTACATTCATCAGTTTCTAATGTAATTACAAACATACACACACAAAATAAACACCTACATACTACAGTAGTAATATCTTGTTATAAACTAAAAAATACGTTTTTGTTCGTAAATTCTATTTAATGATAGAATAGTTTTGGTAGGATCTGTATTGTTTAATAGGTTATAGTGTGGTTTATATACTGCAATAAGTTAGATCGCATCATAGACATTACAAAAGACTATCAAGTCTTTTTGATATCATCAATTTTCCGTAGACAATGAAAGCCCTAGTGTTCCATGAACGGCAAAACCTAATTTTGTCAAAAAATATTGAGTGTAAAGCCCTTACAGTACCAATATGTTGTAATTATAGAAAGTTATAAATAAGGTAAATGTTAGATCATAAGTCTAAAAGCGCAAAGGGTGCCGTGAAGAAAGCCGAAAAGTCGTTTTACATTCAAAATGATCGCAAATTACATTGCATTAGGGGAACAAAGACAAACAATCAAAAGGAATTACAGATGATCTTCCCAAAGATAATACTCGTACAAGTATCTGAGTGTTTAATATCTTAAACAATTAACATTGCGACAGGAGTTCGAATTTATAATTTTGTGATTAAGAAAATTGTGATGATATTTTCGGCAAATCAATGTACAGCGCTCGTATAACCGCTGGTCTCAAAAACCGGGGGTAAAAGAGATAAATAAAATATGACGTTAAGATTTTTATTGTCACTTTATTGCGCGTAGAAGAGGTATTTTTCTAGTTATTACAATGAAAAAGATACAAGTCTATCGAAACTTTAGTTTTGCCTCGGGTTCGAACCTGTGGCCACTTGCGTGGGAGGTATCAATTTATACCACTCAGCTATCACTGCAAAGTAAGTTAACAAAGTAACTATTAAAACTTTTTTTTTTAGTTTTTTTACTCGGGACCCCTAGTGTCGAATCTTGTCAACATTTTGTCAGGTGACAAACAACAAGTTATGCAAGTAGTCTTAAAGAAACTAACATCCAATTTAAACAAAACATTTACTTTTAATAAACAATAAGCTTACTAACTATACAAGTAGTACTTACTTGTATACCAAGTGGCCCTCGAAACCCTTCGAACTACCAAACACTCAGCAAGTTGAACCACTTCGAGTGATTTAATTAGTTAAGTGGGCTTGCATTGGCATGCGTAATTGTTTGTTACAGATAGACATTTTACTTGTTAAGTTTTGAGAATATTTATCATATTGGAATATAGGTTGCAAAAGGGGTATTTGACAATATATTCAAAATTGAGTTGAAGTTATTGATTCACGATGATTAAAAAAATATCTGGACTCTGTTCGAGGAAAAAGTAATTTCGAAACCAAAATTATTTCTGGACTTGTGTTTTCATACCCCTAAACAGATTTGTATACTGGTTCAACTATAAGACTGCTATTTTAGATCGAATCAATTAATTACGATTAGAGATTGTTTTGAAGTTATTCTTAGATGAAATTTCGTTTTCGTCGATTTTACTCACGTGTTATTACAATATTTTTCGGATCTGGCTTACCTGGAAACCAAAAACACATTGTATTAGTAAAAACCAAAGGTCACGTACATACTCGTGTTGTTGAATAAATACCTAAGTAAAGTCTCATAATAAAACCGGTAGCATTCAATCTGATTAAAAACGACAGTATCATATATTATGCATAGAATAAAGCTATATGTCAATGTATCTATATAAGTATGTATTTAGAAGTATATAAGTATGTTTATCAGTTATTTGGTTACCATAGTACAAGCTATGCTTAGTTTGGAATCAAATGACCGTGTTTGAGTTGTCGAATGATATTTATTATTTATTTATTTATATAATAGCTATGTATAACACGTAGGTATACTGTTAGCGTGACACAGACTATTAACACCTCAAATTAAGTTTATAAATCTCACATATTGACATCTATGAGTTTTGTAGTTTGTGGTATAGAAGTTAAGGTAGTCGCCACGCTATTACGGCTAGAACAGGATCGTCGGTTTGATAAAAAAATACATAGCATATAGGAGCATACATATCTCAGGACAGGTTGAGCTTTATGTTTAATTGTTTAGTATAATATCAAACTGTAGCTACTTTTTGTAAGAAAACATCCTTATTTTAAGACTAAGAAACATTTACTCATTTAACAAAGCCAAGACACTGAAACTCGGTAGTGAGTGTAATTCTATGTCACCCATCGAAAAACTAACCTCATAAACATTGCTTAACTTTAACACAATTAGCGCCATCACCCAGTTACAACCCCTTGGCAAATAACCACCGTTTTACAAAATGTACTACGTTTAGTATATTTCAGCCCCTAATTGCTCCTAATTGCGATATTTGTGCACCGCGACTCCTGCGAAGCAATTTGTTACCCCTTTTTAGTCAGTTACGGGGTGTTTGGTTGAAAAAATTGCTTTCCACCCCCGGTATCTAGGGGGAATAAAGTTCCGTGAATATTTTTTTATTTGTATTTTTTCCATGATTTTTCCTTTATTTACTTATTAAAAGCGCTCTCTACGGGTTTTAGCAATGAAATTATTTTAGTAAGGATCGAGTTGATTGGTTTTTAATTAATTTACTTTTGGTTTTGGTTTACAGTGCTTTGGAATTTTTCATTAAAAAAATTATCTAATAATGTGTAATTTTTGACACGCTTGAAGTTCGTCGTCTGTGTTCATTAAGATAGTAACGTAAGTAATTCCTATATATAAACTAATATTATGAAAGAAACGATTTGTGCGTAATTATGTTTTTACTCTATCATGCAAAAACTACTCAACGGATTTTCATGAAATTTTGTACACATATAGTTTATAACCTAAAATAACACATAGGATAATTTTTACCCCGGGAAATGTATGCACGCGGACAAATTCGCTGGCAGAAGCTAGTCATATAATAACAATAGCAGAACATATATAATATTAACATTATTTACATAATTCAGAACTAGATAAGTTCTAATTTTGTAGTGTACTCATTTTCCTTATTTATCGTTTCAGTGGCAAAATGCGACTCGAATACTCAACATATTTGCGTTTTATTTAATTAGTAAATGCAAAATTACAGTCAAGATATGTAAATTCTCATTTTACAATAGATAGTACTTTTAGTATTGAAAATGGAAAGTGAATAGAAAATGGTTTAACACCAATATTTATAAATAAAACAAATGCACAACGGTATTATTCAAGTGCTAAAAAATAACCTTATCATTTCAAATTATATTTAGTATAGTATGTTTCAACGGTGAAGGAAAAACATCGTGAGGAAACCTTGCATGCCTAAAAATTTGTTTAAAACATTTATTGAGGGCATGCAAAGTCCCCAACCCGCACTTGGCCAGCGTGGTGGACTCAAGGCCTAACCCCTCCCTCATTACGGGAGGAGACCCTTGCCCAGCAGTGGGACATTAATGGGTTAAATTTATTTATTTATTTTATGTTATTTTTTAAATAATAAATGAATAAATCCATTATTTCGTGCCCTAACTGGTAAAGAGCTGGTTAAATAATAAACCATAATAATGTTATAATCGAACAGGCCATCTAATTCCAATCAACACGGACACCTAATTACGAAGCCCTCACATAATCCTGCAAGATGGATGTACAGGGAGATAACATGAACAGTTCAACACATTACACCAAACAATACACACAATAACGCCTCCGTGGCGCAGTGGTTTAGGTCACCACGCCGTTAACATTGCGTCGGGAGGTCGTGGGTTCCGATTCCCACACGGGACAATTTTTTGTGCGATCTACAAATAATTGTTTCGGGTCTGGTTGTACTTTGTGTCCGTTGTTTGTATGTTTGTAAAAGTCCCCGCGACACAAGAGCAATTCTTAGTGCGATAGTTGTCTTTTAAAAAAAAAGAGAAGAATACAAAGATCTTTACTATACTCACAAGTAAATAGCCTTAAGATAGTAACGAATTAGTATTAGATAGATCGACAATTATTATTTCTTTTACAGATGATGAAGAACTTGCAACTTTGAAAGTGAATTTTGAACTAATGCATTAGAAAGTATGTTTATATGTATATGTCCCTTGGCGACTTTCAGGAAACAGTAGTTAAGATGCATGGGTGTAATCAAAACCATATTAAATAAAAAAAATGTTATTGCGAAGCTGGATGTAGTGTTTTGTTAATTTAATTTGCGAAATTTCGGGCGTTCTCAAAGATGCAATATGTCAATAAAATACTTGCTAGCTGTCTGCCTAGTTTTACCACAATCGTACAAAATATTGCGAAAAATTCTCATTCGCTTGTTCTACCAATAAATATTTTTATTCTACATGTAATTCCACTAGCTATTAACACCCAGTCATGCTGATCAGGCGTTAACAAGCTTTAGACAATCTAACGACTGTAACGCAGACGCGTTTGTTCATTCATCAGTGCAGACAATGAAAATGTACGATGAATTTTAACCAATTAATAACTGAAGCGGATAATTATGGATATAATATTAATATACAAATATTTTCGCAGGGCGTAAACACTAAAACTTTGTTATTTTAAACGTCAGAGGCGAAAGTGAAAAATATATTTTATGGAACCTTTGACGACTAACATTTCGCCTATTTACGTACGTAGGTATGTCTATAAAACAATTAGCTAATTATTAAGAATTTGAATATTTGTATTGCATGGTATTCACCGCAATCCGCACTTGGCAAGTGTGGTAGACACACGGCATCACCCCCCTTTACTCGTTAGAAGCCCAGCAGTGGGCCTGCCGTCAAGGGTTAAGAAAAAAAATATTACTGTATCCTCTAGAGGCTACGAGTTGTTTAAAAAAATCTGCATAGAATAACTTATGCATAAAAAAGTCAATCTACACAAAACTCATAAAACACGGGTCACATGAAAATATTCTTCGAATCAAACAGACATAAACATTTTATGCACATCCGAAAAAAGCAGTTCTTGAATTCTGAATAATATTAGCTTATCAAACAATACACAGAAGCGTGATTCTCTACAGTTGGTACTATTGAGTACAAAATGTCAAATTTGACATTTAAAATGTACCTTCTGCAAAAATAGTTCCTACAATGAGCGCTAGAGGCGCTGATGAGTGGTAGGTATGAAATTTGGTATGGAGATATTTTGATACTCGAGAAAGGACATAGGCTATTTTTTACCCCGGGAAAATGACGCATTCCTATGGGAAAATTCAGGTGGCGGACGAAGTCGCGGGTGAAAGCTAGTCTAATATAAAGTAAGTATAGACCAATAGCACTGTTATCGACCTGGGAATCTAGCCCATAGCAAGAAGCGAGTTTGAAAAATACTGATAATATTAACAAGTTCGTAGTACCATCATAAATGAGAATACAGTGTCTGTTTCTTACATTTTCATGCATAAAACCGAAGTAACCTAGTTCTTTTTATGTACGTAAATAATGCAGTAGTACTACAGTCTTTGAAAAAGAACATGCTAAGTTTTACTACTTTTTGCAGGAAAAATGCAAACGAGCGAAGCAGTGAGTAACGTAGACAGGTAAGTGAAATACTATGAAAAGTTTCTGTGCTCGACACCTAAGAGCCGAAGTAGATAGAGATCACCGGAGACAGTCAAGAGTATGGGGTTAACAGTAAGACGATGTAGACGACATACCAACATAAAATCACGCCTTTTTCCCAAGCATAGTAACAAAATAATAATGACTGCCTCCGTGGCGCAGTGGTTTAGGTTGCCGCTACCTTTGCATCGTATGGTCGTGGATTCGATTCCCACACAGAATAATTATCATTTGTGCGAGCCACAAATAATTGTTTCGGGTCTGGTTGTACTTTTTGTCCGTTGTTTAGTTTAGTCATCTTTAAGTAAAATGTAAGGAAAGCCTTTATACACTAAAATAAGTCAATTTAATATAGTAGCATATTATATGTTAACACACGTGCTATTGTAACAGTGATATGAGATATTAACGTATGTGTGTGTATAGTTATGAGGTTAAGTGCAGTAAGATAACGTGGGACGTCACGGGTGTACAGCCTAACACAGATTTATGCTAGTAGTAACATGTGAGACTGCTCTAATGTAAAAATTAGTACAAATTATGTATGCCTACTTCGAACTATCATAGTGATTTAAGTTATTTCGTTGGATGTACTTTAAATTCTAAGATCCTGTTACCTACCTCTAAATATCTATGAAAGAAATAAATTTCGATAGTAGTTTTCAAACATTAACTGTAACTTTATTTAGCAAAAAACACTTTATTAAATAAGGTATCGTACGATCTCTAAACAATGTACTCTACAAAGTTGTCACAATTCATACGTTATTCCTAACAGGAAACATGCACCAATAATCCTAAAATAGACTAAACAAAATTATAAGAATTAAATAAACCCATAAATAACTTTAACGCCACCATATTTACAAAATTAGTAAACGAATTTAAAAAACAAATATGGCGGGCTGTCAGTCAAACGTCAAAGAACGCGCGCCATTCGAATGTTGCTCTCGAAGGCATTTCGTTCGGAATTCCGTCGATAAATCAATGGCATATCTTCGTATTTGATTGGACAGCAACTGTCGCCTCCGAAGTTCCCAGCAAGAATTCAATGCGAAGTTTCATTAAAAGAATTGATTTCAACTAATTTTAACGTCAAAGGGATAAAGGAAAAGTTATTAAATATTTGTTTTAGACATCACGTTTGTTTAAGTTGATCTCTCGTTCGTAAGTTTATGGACAACGCTTAAAATAATTTTCATAATTCGCCTACACGGGGGGTAATCATAACTTTGTATAGTTTTCTGACAAGCAAATTGATATTTGAACTAGATAATTATCGTTAAAGAAACGTTCCCAAGAAATCAATTTTGAATGTCCACAATGTATACAAAAATAATATTTTTTTGTTAATGATTGGCCCTTGGAAAGCCGCCAGTGAAGATTATTTTATAAAGCCTAATATAAAACATTTAATCAAAATAAACCGTTTGAGACACGAATACACCTCAAAAACAAAATTTCTAAGAACACCAAGGCATCAAAAAGGAATTAAATATCTACCTCCTACCTGTCTATATAGAAGAAAATTTTCAGTCAATATGAACGAAATGAGTCCAATCATTGGCATCCCCGTCTATTGTGCGACAAGGTACGCATTAGTCCCGGGAAATTGGCCTTATAAACGAGATCCAAGGTGAAAAATGTACTTCAAAAGGTACTTATTTACTCCATTCCGTTCTGGACGAATCGGAAACTTCTTTTAAACGTACTGAATCGCTTTAGTTAAGTTTTATGTATTGAAAGAGCTTTAAATCGTAGGGATCTCTATCGCTTTTTCTACTTTAATTTATTCTTAGACTGTTGAACAGTCGCTTAGTTCTTTTGAGACACATTTTATTTTATCGTCACGAAAAATCTATTTCATGCTTTTTCTTTCATAGTTCATGTAAAAATATTTTTTATACTCTAGATTTTAAAGTACTATCTCACACCAGCAGTAGCCATTTTTGGTACTTTATATTCACCTATGAAGAAACAACGAATATGTCGAATAAAGACGATCTTAGTCAGTTGTTTTCATTTTATTAAATTGATATTAAATACACTAGATGGCAGCGACTTAATTTCCGTAGCTGGCGGTGTCGTTCTTTGACATTATTCGTACAATAGCTATAGACATCACAAAAAGTGGAAAATAACAGGACAAAGCAGCAAAACACAATGTCATTAATGAGTCCAATGATCGCGAACAGTTCAAAATGTCATAACTTTTAAACTCTCGCGTTGCATGTTTAATGTATAATAGAACACGGGAATTAACGCGAACACGCATTTTGACTTAAAATGCCTAACGCTTCAGCGCAGGTTGCACTCGCCGTGGTCGCAGGCTGACTGACTGTATTCTATTATACAGTTCAAAATGTTTCCAACAAATATTTATTTTCAAAGATTGTATTGTAACAAAGTCCCCTTTGACAAAATCGCTTGGTTTCCTCGTTTCCTTGGAGTTGCTTCGACTAATACCGTTTCCTTTGTCTAGTGCAAACAAGCTTTGACAGTTGGTTACTTAGAGGATCAGAACTTAGGTTGATTGAACATCTTACGAAACGTCCTTAAATATTTGCTGTACGTGTTTTAAACAGTTTTGTGGAACAAGTTTATTGTTATTATGTTGTTCGGAGATAGGAAATGATTTAGGAAATAATAAATTTCACATCTATTTGCGATAGGAAGGCAAAGACATGAGCTTTTCTAAATGGAGAACACATAAAGACTTCTAAACCGACAGGTATCAATCATTACTCCTTCTTCTGTCGGGTCTATACCAAGTACCTGTTGTCACACAACAACTCGATGGAACCAGTTGTTTTGACCCTTCCGTCTGTCCCATTAGTCCCGTGATTTTTCTGCAACGGGACAACTGGCACCAAAACAGTGTCACTTGTCCCGCCACGGGACAACTGGGACAAAATAGTGCCAGTTGTCCCGTCACGGGACAACTCAACGGGACTAGTGGGATAGACCCCTTCTGTCGTGTCAACGACTCACCATAATGTAACTTATACACCTATACGAAAAGCTAAATACCTCATATCTATATGACTGCACAGAGCAAACATAAATTTTTATACTCATACTAGCCGTAATGGCTGTAATGGCCGTAGCGTGATGTTATATTGCCTATAAATAGGCTATCTAACACTGAAAGAATTTTTCAAATCGGACCAGTAGATCCTGAGATTAGCGCGTTCAAACAAACAAACAAACAAACTCTTCAGCTTTATAATATTAGTATAGATAAGTAACTTAGATACCGACAAATGCTAGGAAATTGTTAAGACGTAGGTTACGGCTTCTCAAATGGTAGTAAGTAGCAAATAGAAGTTACAACACATTTTATTTTACAAAAATCGCATTATTTTAAAGCCAGTGCATAGCCAAAAGTAGAGTCCCTGTACATGTTTTAGAGTTTTCTTTATAAAAGCCTTTGCTTTACGTGTGTAAAACCTCGTTGCAGTACATTCTGTTTTTATCTTACGAGAGTGAGGTGAGAGGAAGATAAAATGAAAGTAAGGTTTCATGAATAGGCAGAAATAGTTTTCGTATGCTGCTACAGTGTAATTCAACGGACAAGTTGTACAGTAAAAATAAAACAACAATTATTACCTACGTTGTTAATTTAATGGTACATGAAAACAAACCTATATATTTTTTTATATATATATTAAAGACTATGCAGCCAGTGTGTTTGACTCAAGACCTGATCTTTCCGTCATTCCGGAAGGAGACCTTTGTCCAGAAGTGGTATAGTAGTTAAATTTAATAATATTCTTGAAACTTTTCAAACAAAGCAGCCTTCTACTTTTGTTAAACAAAATGGACGTTGAAAGATAGGTACGAGAATATCCTGAATGACAAATTGCAATTCCCAAAATAACTTTAACTTGACAACTAAGTACATAGTTAATTTGAACCTGTCAATTAAGCCGGAGCGCGCTACAGAGGCAGGCTTCCATCTACAAAATAAAATGAAAACTCCGTGCTACCAAACTTCACAGAACTGTATCTTTTCCCATCGTTTTGCCACGCGTTAAAAGCTTTAACTCCCTTTAAAACTTTGTTGCACGAATTCAGATTGTAAAATATATTTTAAAATACCCGTTCAGAAAGAACTTTTCGAATTTTGTGTCATAAAGATATCTTTTTATAGATGCATGCAATATGCTTTTGTGTCAACTAGGATAGTAGCTTATTTATTTTGTTTAAACTCGCTTACTGTGCATAAACTCTCACGTTTGCAATAATGCTTAAATAATAGTAATTAACATAGATTAATATATGATCCTAAACTACTGAGGTTGCCAATTAGACATTTTGATTGTATGATAATTAACAACTTTAAATTAAGTAATAGTTTTGATTTAAAGTTCTATTAGTTATTTGTTATAAATACAAACTATGTATAATGTTTTGAAAGTTTCGCGCTCAAAGATATAAAAGGATTGATCGCTATTGGTTCTTTACATGTCAAACATCTAACACCAACGTTTCTTCAAAGAAAGTCTTAAAGTTGAAAGTAAATCTATACTAATATTATAAAGCTGAAGAGTTTGTTTGTTTGTTTGATTGTTTGTTTGTTTGTTTGTTTGTTTGAACGCGCTAATCTCAGGAACTACTGGTCCGATTTGGAAAATTCTTTCAGTGTTAGATAGCTCATTTATCGAGGAAGGTTATAGGCTATATATCATCACGCTACTATCAATAGGAGCAGAGTACCAGTAAAAAATGTTTCGGAAACGGGGAAAATTTTGACCCATTCTCTCTTAAGTGACGCAAGCGAAGTTGCGCGGGTCAGCTATGTTTATATAAAGATAAACAAATCAGACGCTGTCAGTAAACAATTAGTTTAGTGTAAAAGACATATAAATTGTACAATTAATTTTAAATGCCAATTACCGATAGCGCAGTGTCTAATTAAAATAATCTTGAAACACTCCTTGAGTTAAAAACCTCAATAAAAGTGTTACTAAGTAAATAACTAAGTAATTATCAGCAGTCAATAATTTCATAATCATAAGGGCCTTTTCGTTAGCGACACAAATTAGAGATTTTCATCAGATTTTTATAAGACAGAGTTTTTAATTGAGGCCACTCTCAGTGTATTTTTTTGTAGGTAACCCGTTGTAACCTTAAAGCCGGGGTGGGCAGTTAGTATCCTACTAATATTATAAATGCAAAAGTTTGTGAGAATGTATGTATGGATGTTTGTAACTCTTTCACGCAAATACTTCTGAACCGATTACGATGAAATTTTGTATATAGGTAGTTGAATACCCAGAATAGCACATAGACTTATCGTATCGTACTTTTTATCCCAGAGTTCCCAAGGGATCGGGATTTACACGGGAAAGGTTTTCACGCGGACGTTGTCGCGGGCGGCCTCTAGTAAATTATAAAAGACCAACACATTCCATCCAGGAATTAAACCCATGTTCTTAGCAGTCTATTCTACAGTTAGAGACAGTAAACCATTGTGTAGATTCTAAAATAATAAAAATGTATTATGTCATTTCAAAGTTAATATCATATCGCCAGTACTTCATTGCTTGTTATTAGGAGCCTACAGCTATAATAAAGTCTCGTATGTTATGAAAACATTGGTATAGATTTAAACAAACATGAACTATGTTATAATAACCGTTTTCTATTACAATCATAGTCATGTTTTATTTGGACAATGAATTACAATGATATGTCGGACACTGTTTATAATGGTCCAGTATAATAAAACAAGTCTTTTGCCTTCTGATTATCTTCTAAACTCGAAGATACAAGGTTTATTACTATTTACTTTATTTGTACGATGGTCTTTTCTAATTTATATAAGAACTAGCGGCCTCTAGCGGTCCCGATCACGTGTAATTTTGGAAAATGAAGCAGTAATTTCTGAAAGTAGTAGCCTATGTCTCATTCCGGGTCTTCAGCAATCTCATTTCTAGTATGTTTAATATTACCTATAGCTGCGATAGTCTGTTAAACTTTTATGGCGTAACTTTTGAACCCATTTCGATATAATTCTGCATGGAGATATTGAAGATCTGGTCAAAACATTGACTACATTGAAAATCAACCTCTTAGCAACTGAAACTTTCTACGCGAGGGGAAGCCACGCGGGTCGTTGAGACCGATATTATTTCAGTTTTGTAACAGTTCTTAACTAACTTAAATATCTAGTCTAGTTCCATATTCATACATTTATAAGGCTCATTGAGTACCGAGACGTACCCTAGCCGCAGACACCATTGTTCTACATGTAAGACCGTCCTTGACTACCGCCGGCCATTCAGCGAAGCGCTATGTTTGCTTTCACATGTTTTGACTGACTTCAGTCCGACGTGTGTTTGAAATAGATTTATTTTAGGTTTGCTGGTATTTTTCAATAGTAAAACAGATGGTTATTTTGATTGCAGTTTGAGTGGTAACGTCTTGTTGTTTTTTAAAGATTTTTCCTGCACTTGAATTAAACTCGTGTCGTTGGGAGTTCACAGGCGTCTTAAAGAAAGACAGGGCGTACTTTTAGATCTAAAACAACAGATAATAATACGAATTAACACTTATTTTATGGGGCGGTAATATAATCATTACCGCCCCGAGTACTTGCCTTGAGCCTGGATGTAAATATATCTATATAAGTATGTATTTAGAAGTATATACGTATGTTTATCACTTATTTGGTTACGATAGTACAAGCTCCGGTTAGTTTGGAATCAAAATATGACCGTGTGTAAGTTATCCAATAATATTTATTTGTAATATGGTGGCAACATAAAGACATCATCATTGAAAATTTCAACTAACTGTCATGAGGCGCAGCCCGGTGACAGACCGACAAAGAAGGCATAGTAATAAGGTCCTTTTTTTACCCTTTGGGTACGGAACCATAATAAGACGAACAGAATTCAAGTCAGAAACAAGCTTTAGCAGAACTGCATTTGTTAAAATTTGACTGGATGATAGATTAAATAAGTATATTTTTACAACTTTTTCCTCCGGTTAGAACACCAACGAAATAGTTCATAATCAAATACAAAAATAAAACTTGTACCGAAAGGCTAACTTTTAATACTTTTTGCGAGTGAGCTAAGTTGAATGGAAAAAGCGGTCAGGTGTGGAGTACATGTCGTCCACACTTCACTGAGCTTTCTTCAACCCACGACGATGTAACACGGAATATATTTGTGAAAATATACGATAAATAGGACTTGTTTGTTAACTGTAAATAATAGATATTATGTATTTCACAAGTATTTGTAGTAGATTGTAGACGTTTTTGAGTAGTTCTTTGTATTGAAGAGTTCATGAAACTATTTAGGAATGAAAAGTATGCAAATTGATTGTAATAAATTTGATTTTGACTGCCCCCGTGGCGCAGTGGCTTAGGTCGCCACGCCGATACCATTCTATTTGAATACTTTCTATAGTTATTCTATTTGAAGGCCTTTGACAGGGCCTCTATCGATTTAAAAAAACTAAATGAAAATTTTCTTACTATACCCATCGTAAATCAATGTAACAAAAATCATTTACAATAAGATAGCCCACGATCGATAACGATTTGTCAATGAATAAAATAATTGTGCTATCAAATACATACCGTATGTGTTATATTTGCATATAGAGTTACTGGTGTTATACTGTTATCATAAATCGCGGTCAATGTCAAGAGCCCGTTATCAGTGAACAACAACTAAGTAGTTGTAGTACCTTATACATATCTTAGGGACAGATCTTAGTGTTGAACTCCGTGGCGCAGTGATGATCGCCACGCCAATACCGTTGCGTCGGAAGGTCGTGTGTTTGATTCCCTGACGGAACAATTATTTGATTAAAAAAAAAGTTAATATATTGTTATAATTTTTGCTGTACTTGACTTAAAGATGCGATACCTATTACGACTAGCTTTTAAATCACACCCCGAACGAAAAAGAAATGTCGCATAAACAATACATCATGAACCATTTTATTTATTCCGAAATTCATTTTATAGATGATTAACCACCACTAAGCGGTCACCAATCCGTTGAATAACCGCGCTAAGGGTTGCTGAACTCGCACACCGTTTATCGACCGATGTGGGTCATTAGCAATGAGATTAGGCATAAAAATACAATTACAATAAATCTCTTTCAGTGCCAAGTGCCTTATCAGTAAACAACAAGTTTGTAATATTTAAGTGTTTAAGTGATATCGTGACCTTTGCTTTGTTTACTAAGATTACACAGGGAATTTAATTCTTAAATTAGATCTTGAAATATTGAAAACACCCGAACAGGAAGAATGATAATATACATATTTTAAGTACCTACCTATTGTTTTTTGGTGGCTCTACTTGGTATGTTTGGGTTTAATAAAATAAAAATAGGTACCAAGCAAGTGCGATTCAAACTCGCCCACGAAGAATACCTTACCATTTATTCTGTTTTTTTTATCGTTACTGAAACTGTCTAACTATTACGGTTTATGAGAAACGGCCTAATGGCAAACGAACAGACAGCGAAGTTTCAGTAATAGGGTCCCGTTTTTACCTTTTTAGTACAGAGCCCTCAAAAGACTTTAGACTTCAAGAAGTTACGTATTAAAAGGAAAACGTCGCGAAAAATCCTACACGCCTATTGACTCAACGTTGAACGTGAAAAACCAGAATGATAAATCCGTATTCATAAAATATTCATGTTTCCTTAAATTTAAATTTTGTCAGTGTGATTCGCTCGTTCGCTTAAAGAAAAACAGTAGTCTCATTAAAACGTACAACTACCATAGTACCTACCCTACATTTTCTAACACTATCGACTATCGACAACGAGCTAGCTTTTGACAAATTTGGTATGAAAATCTGATCAGCGCATGTAGCGGGCGACGTGGGAACTATTTTGGCAGTAAGTTTTAAATGTCAAACACTCGATACTCAATAGTACAGACTGCAGAGAATCCTGATGCAATTCACCAGATTAGCCATGATACACAGTACAAGCAGTTCCTCCATCTTACTTTTCTATTTTTAAGCTCACCAAAACATTAAATATCGAAATATACGGCAAAAGAACTCGGCAAACATTTCAGCCGTATGTGGCGATACATCAAGAAACTGTACAACTCTAGAACAGTAAGTAAGTAATGTATTTCATATTTTTAACAACGGGTGATAAATTCCCGTCATATGCAGCCTTACGTCACACGAATAGGGTTGCCAACTTCAAGATATTGCCGAGCTTGAGGCAAAAAAAAGAAATATTGAGTGGATTTTTATTTTGTCGATTGTTTCAACTGACTTTTCAAGTAAGTTGTTATTTAAACTCTGAATTGTTGGCTGGTTATTTTATTTTTCCCAAAATCAATAAGCCAACAGGAGCAACCCAACAATTTTTTAAGCGTTTGGCATCCGTCATTCTTACACATTGTCATACGCATGGTATTAAGTACAATGTTCTCGCTTATTTACCGCAAGCACTATATTCTCTATCCATTATAAGTCCAGCTGTTTTTGTAAATTTATTTGACGGTCAAAAACAACAAACATAAATTAATGAATCGTAGCAATAGGCAATTTAAAACTTTGCCCTCGTGGCAACCAAGTTGAACTTTTGTCCAAAGGAAAATTATTTTCACATTAGCTAAATTCAAAAGATGGAGGTCTTAGTAAGCGACAGCCCTACCCTTCAATACAGTGTTTATTACCCGATGCTTCAGTTCAGGGCGGCTCTAGGTGAAAATATTATTTACCGCGGTTTCACTTATATTATATACAGTATGTTTATGTATTTTTATCTCTCACTCATGCTTGAGAGCTCCGGGATCCGGGTAAATAAACATGTGTAAGATTTGTAGCGTGTAATAGGGGTTTTTAGTTCATGTTTGCTAAAGGGAGAAGGAAAATGGAGGATGTTGCAATCTTATATAAGAAAGGGGGTATCAAATAAGGTAAATATATAAGATTTTATCATAAGTCTATCAAAGTCAAAGTTTCGAATAGTTTTAGGTAGGCATTTCAAAGGCAATTATAGAAATAGTTCATAAAAATAATATCATTATCGCTAATTTAGCCGCTTTGTCAAATTTATAGTAAAGAAGGTAACCAAAGAGTATACATTTTTAAATATAAGTCTTTTTTACGAGTTGATCTCAAAATTCTATTTTTATAACAACTTTTTTAAGAGTTGAAGTGAGACATATAATTTACAACTCAACATACTGACACTGACATTGACTGGATATAAATTCTAGACATTTTTATTGTTTTGAATAATTCAGTCTAGACACTCAATTTGATTAGCCTGTATTTATTATAAGTCTATTATAAATTTATTTATGACTGCATCTGTGGCGCGGTCTAGTCTGTCACCGACTCATGATCACAAGGTCCCAAATTCGATTTTCGGGTCGGACAAAGTGCTGTTGCTATTTATCAAATTAACATTGGAATATTTCTCAATAGTAGTCCGGAGTTCAGTAACGTGCCTGGTAAAATGCAATATAATATAATAATATGCTATTAATAGTAATGCTATTACATGGGGCTAATATTGTCAATGGCTTAGCACGGGTGTATCTCATGCACCTCTGTCTAAATCTTTAAGTATAACAATCTTAATAAGTGGTAATTGAAATAATAATAATGTACAGTAATGTTGTATAACTTTTTTAATCAAATTATCCATGGTCACGGTCCTAAAATGCGAGCTAGAGAATCTTGATTTCTTTTTTGTTATATGAATCAGTCATATTTTAAAAGAACTAATGAGGCTAATATACCTACTACGTTTTGCAACATCAAATTGTATAACACAATAATAAAATTTTATGAGTAAACTGGGTTTTGCCCGCAACCTCACTTGCTTCTAATTTCCGTGACGTTTTTACTATGTCCTGATTACACTCAGTAGGTTACACGATAATGATAGATACTAATTAAGTAGGTAGACACGAAATAACAATGTTTTAGAATCATAAAAAATATTATGTGTATCATAAATAAGAAGAAATATAACCATATGTGCCACGTTCCAGTTCGTAAGCCAACACTATGATAAATCAGAGTGAATTTAATTCAGTCCAATGGTGCAGCTATTATCTCTACTATGTGAAATCAAAAAACTAATTTCTTTTTTTCACCAAAGCTCTATTTGACAGTTAAACATTGCCATATAAAAAATTCAAATCACCCAATGACTTACCAAATCGATTTATTTGAACAGGAAACTCCTTACGATGCGGTGCGCGTTTAACTTTTTTAATAAATTCACCACAGAATGAATCATCGGACGAAGGCATGGCATAATAATTGTTCCACGTGTGACCTCATCCAAAGGAAATGGAGCACAATAAGACGATTTAATTTACAAAGCATGTAGCACAGATATCTTGGAATTCCTTTCACAGTTCTCAGAAGATGGAGAAAGAAGAATGTCAATATTTAAAGTTTTCGAAGATTAAGCCTGTTGCATTCATTTGAGTAAAAGTCAGGCTTGCCTTGGCATTGACGGCACGTTTATTTATTTTTTTGTAATTAATATGCATTGATGTGACATAACTGTCATATTAATATGTCAGCGGAGCGATGTTTCAGTCAGTCCAATTCAATTCGTAGCGCAAGAGTCGTATTTTCTTAAAGATAACTTTTATGTACCTAATCCACAATTTATTGTTTTTGGTACTGTTTAATAATAGTTGCACTAAATAAAGTGTGATCCAATGTTGTTAATCTTAGTTCAGCTGATAAAAAACCTGTTGCTGTATTAAATATCACATTGTGGTAACGATGTTTTCAAACAGGTGATCAAAGTGCTGAAACCAAACCAAAAAGAAAACCTTTTTTATTTCCTGAATGTCAGGTTAGGAGAGCACAGCACCATCGATTCAGATCCGCCTTAAGGATTGAACTAGGATTTGTAGTCGCTCTGAAACGCTCCTAACTTTACCGGCTTTTGATAAATCATGGTTCATCGCGTGCGATAATAGATGGCGCTTAATACAATAACCATCACAGAAGTCAAGGATTTCGAATCCCATGTGAAACAAAATAAATATTATATGAACACATATATGATATAATAAGTATGTTCATAGACAAATGTGTATAAAACAAATTATTACATAAATTCTCGGATTATATACAAAAATACAACTACAACATTTTATGGGCAGCAACGAGCAAAGGTTGTTCAGATTAAAATCCAATCTATAGCGCGCCAATGACGCAGAGACATAAATCTTTTAAAACTAGTTTTACAACAAACCTGTCATTTATAACTCACTTGGGACATACACAATAAATACCTATTTTAATCTATGTAAGGAAAACTACACAAACGATTAAATAATTCTTGGTCGATATGGTATTACTGTAAATATTTAGTTTAATCTTAAATCACTGCCACAAAATTAGATAAGCGAATTTAATAATTTAAGTTAAAAAAGATGAGAAGAGAACAATGTTTTACATGTCTGTTGAATTCCTGAAAAATCTTAAGCCGATTTTGATGACATATTTCATTTTTCTGCTTTGTCTTTACTTGCCTTTTTATAGAACTACTCCAGAGAAAATTGTATATTTTTAATAACAATGATAATAATTAATAACAATGATAGGAATATAAAACAAAACAACGTGCCAGTAGTTTTTTTAGTTGTAGTCAAAATTAATATTACTTATTTCAAACAGTCTAGTTATACCTACCCATTCAGGTTAATCCAACAAGTATGAAATTGCATGCGTCCGCTTATGACGGAAAAAGATTAGTACAGCCATAATTCGTTATCAAAGCTATAAAGTACAAATTAATTTACGCGTACTTCCTTAGATAACAAGAATTACAACATACTTACAACTACGTGGATGTATTTTTTAAACCCGTGTTTTTAATACATAAAACCTTTGTACATTACAAATATTTGGTTAAGATTTTTCTATAGTCATTAGTAACTTTATTCAAAAAATAATTTTGACAGATAACGTATGGAGAAGCTGTCAAAAATGGTTATTTTTTACGAACTATATAAATGTCTAATTATGAAGTGTTTTGTTTCACTTTCTCAATATTTGTATTTAAATTAGATAAGTAGCTAAAAGTACTACTTAAATTATTGGTTTCTATGTCATATAAGAATTCCTCCTTTAGTGATTAGGTATGTAAACAGTCTTCTTCATTTAAAACAAGAAATTTCAGTTTAGTATCCATTCCCTAGCTGTTAAAAATCAAACGGTAAATAATCGCGAAATGAGTTTTTATTCGAAACTCTTACAAGAACAGTCAGTGCGCTGATGTAACGCTGGCTAATCCTCATAGTCTGAGTCAATAGACTGTTAGATTACAATGATAATAATAAGCATGTAACTAGTTTACGCCCTTGTACGTGAAGTCGTGAAATGAGACCAAATTTACAACGAAACAATAATGGTCATTTGAAAATAATATTTTAGTACGCAACTGTACTTTAGTTTTATAAAGTTAGGTTATTTGTTATAGCTAACCCGCGCAACTTCGCTTGCGTCACATAAGAGAGAATGGGTCAAAGTGTTACCCGTTTTTCTAACATTTTTTATTGCTACTCTGCTCCTATTGGTTGTAGCGTGATGATATATAGCCTTTAACATTAAAATATTTTTTTCAAATCGGACCAGTAGTTCCTGAGATTAGCGCGTTCAAACAAACAAACTCAGCTTTATAATATTAAGTATAGATTTCTCTTCTTTGTATTTTTAATAAATATAAATCTTTTCTAGTAATTAATTTAAAATTTTACAGAACAATTGATAAACGTGTTTGGCATGCGGCGCCAATTTTGGACAGTTCTATTGACGTGTAACTCAAATGTTACAATATTAAAAAAAAAAAAAAAAAAATATTTCAAGTTTGTTATACGTTTTTTCCTTTAAAATTATTAATAATATTGGATTGAAAAGTGATAGTCATTCACAGTGTCGGCTATAGGATAACTTCTTGGAATTTACTACAATAACTTCATTGTATGTGGCGCCTGAATTATACAATAATTTATATTATTATGAATCGTAAGCTGGCGCATACACATCCGTCAATTCTAAAACAAACCATTAAAGTCTTTGTTCTAAATTATTGAATACTTGGATCTAAACATATTCATTCCTGTATTGTTGTAATATCCAGAAAGCATGATTTAGCGTGCGATCGTAATGTTATATGACTTGAAGTAGCACGCAGTTAGTATTTGCTAATTATAATAATATGTAGTTTTCAGTTGGTTATAATATTTTATAATTCATTAGTTTATTCTTATGAATAAAAGAATTTGGTGATGTTTTTGTTGCGTGCTGGGCCCTTTGTTGCACATCATTGTACTGATGAATAATAAGTTCTGTCTTTTAATTGTATTTTTTTTTAAAGTTTGTCAGAAATAAATCGTTTTAATGAATAAACTAGTAGCGTAATTCTGCACACTCTTTACTGTTGAGTATCGAGAGTTTGACGTTTAAAATAGTTCTTACGGAGCCCGGTAGAGGCGCTTAACAGATTTTAGTGTAAATTTTCTCATATCATGTGATTACTCTGTTTAATTTCACAGATTATACAATTTCTTTGCATAGATTATAGATGTTTGTTAATCGTTTTATTGAGGTTGTCTTATGTGAGTAAACAACACGTGTTAAGTTGAACGCAAGTTACGCCGAGAAGTTATCATTAGCAGCAAATAAGGAAAAATCTGCTTTGAGTAACAATTCACAGTTTATAAAACAGAAATTATACGGAACAAATGCCTTAATATGTTGAGTTTTTTTAAGTTAAGAAATGCCAGTTTTAGGCCATCAATTAATGCTTTATCTTGCATTCTAGGGTTTTTGAGCAAAGACAGTGAAACCGACTAAATTACTAACTAATGGATTAACCCATAGGTAGACATAAGGGAAAGTAATATCAGCCTAAACCACAATAACTTCTTTAAAATTGAAGCTTTTATTGTTCATGAAACAATGCTACCGTTTTGTCAGTTATTTATCGGGAACATTGTGAGGAAACTAGCAACTGACTATTGGCAGTGAACATTTTTATGCCGAATATGTACTTAGGTACAATCAAGAATTAGTCATGAGCCTGACTATTTTGTATTGGTTATTTTAAGTAAAAACTAAATTCGACAACTATAATTTCGAAACATCTATACTTGGTAAAAAATAAGGAAAATAATACAGTTTGGATAAAAAGATATAATAAAATGCGAATTTGTTTTTGTTTTTAAAATGTCGGCCTATTACCTAGAACAGATGGATTTGAACCCGGCACTATAGAACCTGAAAAACTGAGTAAATTCGAAAAACCGTAGCAGCAGAGTCGATAATAACATCAAAAAAAAATTGGAAATACACACATTTTCAACAATTTGACTACTTAATAGTTAAACCGATACGACATGTAGGGCAATGACATTGTAATACAAATACAAAGGGCTAAATACAATAGCCATTTACAATCCATTGATAGCTTTTTTTATGAATGAAACAATTTATAAACGATATTTAATATTCATAAATCACGTTTGTCGTACGATATTTATGGGGAACACGATAATAGATAAAAGTGGACTCCGGTGTATTTATATACACTACTATACTACATTAATATAGAGAAGGTAAAAATACACAGGTCTCTCTGATTGTAAACGATTTTATTATAGGTCATAAGTATGCCATTAATTTAGCAATAAAAACAATTATGGATTCAGTGCACCAAGATAATTAATAAAAAATAGAAAAGACCTGCAAATAAAATTTGCATATGGCAACAATTTATTCAGTTCCGAGGCGCAGTGGTTAAGGTCACCATGCCGCTACCATTGCGTCGGGAGGACGTGGGTTTGATTCCCACACGGAACAATTATTTGTACGATCCATAAATAATTGTTCGTTGCTTGTATGTCATGTAAAAGTTCCCGCGATACAAGTGCAATTGAAAACAAAGAAGCCATAGCCAGAATTGATAAAAGAAATTAAAGATCAATTAGGTTAGAATTTAATCGAATTTTTCAAATCAAGAATGAAATTAAAATCTTACCATAACGCATTAACACGTGATTAAAAACAATGAACATAGTTGTCAGATTGGCTATGGTATGGAACAATAGGTAATTGCGCGACATTGGCGTGTCCTTGACCGGAATTTTGTCGAAATGCCGTAACAATTATGTCTCTAATCAACATGATTAGTATTCGTCATTGTTAGGTTCGGCCCACTTATAAATTCTTCTTTATTGGCGTAGGGCGGGATAGTTTTGAAAGATAACGCCTGTTGAAGAACTCAATAGCTCTACAGACTTCACAATTTTGTGCGCAAAGAATAATCCATGGACATCTATTGCTGTGGACCTCGAACTTATAGTTCGATAACTTAGTAAAAAGCCTTAGCAATTAGCATGCACATTAATCTAGATTATAATTCATCATTCTGAGGATTAAAAAAAAATTTTGAAACAAACAGGCCACCGTCACATTAGACTGATGTTGAGATTGTTAGAAAATACTAATTGCATTTTGCCTCTGGAATTGAATCAGGTAGTCGCACTTACTACCGACTGCGCATCGGAGACAGTTTACAAACATATTTTAGCAGCCTGTACATACAATATTTTTTAAGAGATTTTTAAAACGAAATCTGTAAGATGTAAGATGTGCATTGCGGTGAAGGTTGTGTAACAAGACTATGACGTCACACTCCAGTACATAGCATATCGTGTCGTATTCATTACTATTGTTTACACTCGTACACAAGGTTACATTTTTCTAGACATAACTAGCTGCTAAATGTTTTGTAAACAAACACATTATGTTAGAATTGATCGACTAAATATTGAACTTGTTTGTAAAACAACGACAGTCACTTGTCAATTCAATATCAAGGGGCTTTCTGCCATCAGATTACTTTATTGAAGGGGAATTTAACATAAAGATGCGTCGATTTGGCCATTTTTTCGGAAATCAACTTTGGAAATTTATTTTAGTACGACAACTTAGTAGAGAACCTTGCATACAAGGTTCTTTGCTAAGTTGTCGAACTATAGTACTTCCCCATAGTTCATACTTCATTAAACATAGAGGAAGATCCGGCCGTTAGTCACGAGCAAGATCCGTTGGCCAGCTATAGATTCAAAGTAAGGACCTACGCCTGGATTATTATAAAGATTAATCATATTCGAAGGAGAAAGATCTATTGAATTAGCTTTATTAATAGGTAGCGGCATACCCTGACCTCGCCCGTGTTTAAGTTATTTTACTCAGTCTTAACAATTAATTACACACTTTTAACATTTCTCGGATATCGCTCCATCTATTGATTCAAATTGCATAGTTTAGATTTTGAGTTTATCACGTACAGACAGACAGTGCGAGGGGACTTTATTAAATTTTGTAACATGTTAACATCTAAAATATATCACACATTTTAGCTGTTCCACGAAAAAATGCAAAAGTACTAAAATCTTCTTCGTAATGCAGCCGTTAACTTCACAAAGAACGGCGACGTGTAACTAGTTCTT
This sequence comes from Anticarsia gemmatalis, assembly GCF_050436995.1. Taxonomy (NCBI): domain Eukaryota; kingdom Metazoa; phylum Arthropoda; class Insecta; order Lepidoptera; family Erebidae; genus Anticarsia; species Anticarsia gemmatalis. The sequence continues at coordinate 9,571,615 of NC_134760.1, forward strand.
TATCGAGATACCCTCGGAGATAACAATGGCCGTCTAGAAGGATACAACATCCTTATATTGTTCCACCTGAACTGATCTCTCTAACATATCTTCATGAACAGGTTATAAATAGACTGTAAGAGGTAATATTGTGTTCTGTTATGTAATAAAATTTAATGCATTGATTATTTGTCGATATATGTTTTTTCAAGTCATGCTTAGTACGGAATTAAATGACCGTGTAAGTTACTAGTGTGTATACATAAAACTAAATATAATATTTGCAATTATTTTAATAAAACAAGCCAAAAATGTGATTGCGTCTGTTATCCCCGCTCAGGCTTTTTAAGCCGCAAAGAAAGATCTCCCTTGATACAAATACTCTTCTATCTAACGCTACCTAAATCATCTGCAAAGGCTGAACACAGGTCAATCAGAATTACCCGGTAAGACAATGAACCACGACGAGGGAAAGTGGAATAAATACCTCTAACCATGACGTCACACACGTAATAATGATGACCTTATAATTTTCACTGAAGATACTGGCGACTAACTGGTTTACTTTTAAAACAAGTAATGGAATAATTTGTGCAATAGTCCTAACATAAAGCTTACGCTTCAATATATCCACCTACCCACATGTCAAAGTGCGTAACCATTAAATCACGTCGGATTACCTACGTTATGATTACAGCGCCACCTATCGCCGGATGTGGATAAACACACGGCTCAGGAACTGTTGCTACGCATTAAGCCTCCATTAGCGCTTGTAATGATTTAATTAAACAGCACGGGGCATGTTCAATTAACGCTTGGACAAACTCCTTACATAGAAGCAAAGGTATTACAGAGTTACCTACAATGAAACTATCAGATTTCTTCATTAATTTAATGTCCCTATCCAGATAATACTCTTATACTAATATTATAAATGCTAAAGTTTGGGTGTTAGTTACTTTATCACGGGAAAACTACACAACGGATTTTGATTCAATTTTGTGCTCAAATACTGTCACGCGGACAAAGTCTTAGGCAAAGGCTAGTTTGATATACCTACCTATTTAACATCCATAAACCTACATAAAGAAGGTAATATAAGTTACATATGAAAGTAAAGGCCGCAGTCGTTAGCTAATTTATTTTGATACGACACTGGGTTTTGCTCAGACCATATTTTAAACCTGCCTGTATGCCTACCTACATACAGGAACAAGAACAAAATAATCATCATGCTTCACAGCTTTAAGATAGACAAAGAGAAAATATGCAACTAATGCTAGTATTCATATTCAAATAATAGACATTCCTATACAAAATGCTCTAGAACTACGAATAGTTCATATAGAACCGTTTAACAAACTTTTTTGTTTATTCTAAGAAACTGAACACAAAAGGCTATACGGGTCAACGACCTAACGCATTCATGTCGAATCTGTAACTGGCAGAAAACTAAAGTTATGTTATATTAAGAATTTATTACTATTTATAACACTCTTTCAGCAAAAACAATAACGATAAGTTGATTACTAAATAAATCTATGTAATATGTTCTTTTACTCAGTGGCATTTCACTATTTAGGTACGGTAATGAAAACAGCCAATGTATGAAGAAGCGTGGCTAAATTAGAGCCACTTGCGACTCATAGATATGTGTCGGGTAATCTATCCGATGGATAATGTGCCAGCAAATGTAAAAAATACAATTGAGAAAATTCCACCTGTTAATCTGACCAATATTTACATTCATATTTTAACTGAGACTTAACTACAACTTGTAAAGCTATCTGTATATCTAATTTTAGTCTTATTTAAGTCAATAGATATCTTAAACACACTAATTCTTAAGACGGACGTAAAACAGACATGAACGAATCAATAGTGTTGCCAATACGAAATACATCGATGTCAAGGTTGGACAATGAAGGAGTAGGTAAAACATGCCTGTGCACTAGATCACGCGAGCACTTTCCGTGGAATTACATGCTGTACTGTTAGTTAGAATAAGAAAGTTAGACAATCAAAGATTCTAGATTCCTAAATGAGATGTTTACTAAGTAAATAGAATTAAATGTACGTGACTTTAAGATGCGATTTTTTTGATATTACGCATCTTTTTTTTAAAATCGCGAAACGTAGGTATAATTAGCAACACAAAGAAGATTGTTATTATATATTACGTTCTTAAGGTGTGCGATCCTTGTGAAGTAGAATGATATAACGCATACCTATCATCATATCATATCACGCCTGTTATGCCCGAAGTTGTAGGCAGAGGTGTAGTAAACACACTCATGATTCGCTTATAACAAATGTTACCTACTCTCATGTAAAACTCGAGCCTATTGCTATTGCTACCATTGAGATATATTTTAACACAAATTAGAAAAAACTTTACCCGACCCGGATATCTAACCCAATACCACAGGATCAGCAGTTAGATTCGCTACCGACCGCGCCACAGAGGCAGAGTCAGGCCGTAAAACAAAAGAACTAATAGTATAACTAAACTTACAAGAGGAGTAGCTACGTAATAGTAACTTAACTAATAATTAGTTACTCACTAATAGATTCAAGCAAGCCCTATAACAATCTAAGTTAGCCTTGTACAGTACCGATTAACGCATACAACAGGACGTCCTGTATGCTAATCAAGCAAGAAATCGGCAGGATGGCTCTAGATTGTATTTAAATAAGCTACTAGTTCCCTGAAATTGCAGCCTTCGTAGATTTATGATATTCTAATGAAGATCTATAACTTGACAAAGGTAAATAAGACTTGTGTCTTATTAGTACATATTATTATAATGAATTATTTTCTGGTGATAAATCCACTATGTAAACTTTCATTATCTTATAGAGAAGAATATCAGTAGAAAAGAAAAAATATTTCCTTCGTGCACACTAATCAAATTCAACCTTCATGCAATATTTCAGACTCCTAGGTCCAGCGATTGGAACTGTGTGTTGACATAATTATAATCCATTCAGTTGGATAACAATTAATAGTGTTGAGGGCGTACAATAAGTACATAACGATTGAATGTGGACGAATGAAAAAGTTTGAAAATATCACTGGTGATTCCGTTCTCTCTATCTGTACGACCATAAGAACAAAGCTTAATGTATGTGTTTGCTTACGATTTTATTTTAGATTGCATAATGTACAGTACATAGCAGTATGTATGTATATAGATAAGCCGTAAGTCAGACAACTAAAATGACGTGAATCAAACAGGAAAATTCTGTTCAATATGTACATTGGAATTCCCGTTAGCAGCCGGAGGTGAGGCAAGTAATCTATATTATAGAATTCAGTTTTCGTGTGTTTAATTGCACACAATTATAATGAAAAATATACACAGAAATTACAGCACAATCCCAGGGTTCATTATCAACATTAAAATTACCGAAAAGCGGCCAAAAATGTCGCATTTCGCCGTTAAAACGTGGATTTAACACGTGCGAGTTCAACCGAGCGATTTTGCGGTCTCATTAGGATAAAAATCACGTTTCGGAAACAATGATGCGACGCCATAGAACGAAGGTACATTAGCAACCGCACTGTTACCATTAAGATACGCCATTTCAAGAGACACACGCTGTCCTTTTTACGCATGAATAAAAAATTAAATCGCCCTGTAACGAGGGTTTTCTAACAACAAGACTAGATACTACATTGGAAATGTGGAAGATAGTCATGAATATTCCCAGATTGGTCCACTGTGTTCTAAAAAAAACCCTTAAAACCCTTATTTTGAATACCAATTACTTAAAACTTAACAATAAATCATACGTGACGGAGAGTTAAGAGCTCTAAACCCAGCTTCCCACTTCATACAGAGCGGTGAAGGGAACTAAGCACAAAAAATATTAATCTAATCTTTAAAAAAGTTCGTAAAGGCGCCTAGTAATAGTTGTAATAGTCACAAATAGCGACACATATTGAAAGATAAAATAGCAAAGATGAACAAACTAACTTTTAAATTAGACGGATTGTACAGTTCCAGAGGCAGCCCTACTGTGTGCGATGTTCATTACGATGCATGTATGCCATCGTACAATTCTAATCAACATAGGACAATAGGTGGCATATCAGTCTGTCGTCCATCACCGCACAATTGTTGGAAAGTAACCACTGAATCATGAAAATTCAATCCGTTTTTCATTTCCTACCTGACCTCATCTATTGTTCGCAACCTATGCTGAATAAAAGATCGAGTTAGTATAAAAATAACGTCTTTATTTCATTTTCAATTACACAAACAAAGCATGCATTGATGGAGATGCGGAAATCCGCGCAGAATGCGATGAACGTCAAAATAAATTCCGCAAAACTATCCGTATTCCTCTAAAATCATTTCAACAATTTTTGTAGTAACGTTCGTAAAAAAGATACGCTCTAGTTGCCACTTCGCACAAAAATCCACATCTCCATAAAATCTTAATAGGTGAATATGCTGCCTATTAAAAACTGTTTATTCTTGTTACTCAAACGTTCAAACACATACACATACATGCTGTAAGTTAATAAGCATGCGATTAGTATCGTTAGCAAGGATAGTGCTTTAAGTTTGAAGCCCGCCATGCAAGCCGGGGTGGAGCTAGGTTAGGATCCAAGCAGGTGGGTACTTCTTTCTTGGGAAAGACAATGCACTGGAAAAAAGCATAAATGTTACTACCATATAAATGAAAGTTAGTCACGCAATACTATTTACTTTAAAAAGCAAGTATTATGTGATGTAATTATTATACAACGATCAAATTTTCTTTATAGAAAACTATCTGAGGGACAATTTTGAATTGGTACTCGTCGAATAGTATATGGAATGTCTATCAAGCTATGCCTCAATTTAAGTAATCGGGCGGAAAAAATATTACAACTGAAATTGCAATGAAACCTTACGTCAAAAATACTTTTGTTGGGGGATTAGTTAGATTCAGGTTTGATTACGCTACAATTTACTCTAAATCCCGTATTGATAGAAGATAAATATGCGATAATCGATCGACAAAAGGGAAAAGTCACATTATACAATATTGCGGTCAGAATCAGATTAAGCAGACGGAGATTTGTGGGTAATGACGTCAACATTCAGAAAACTATAACAATAAATAGCAGTAAAGAAAGTAATAAACTAAAGTACGAAATAAATTCTGCGGCTACAGGAAAGTTTATCTACAATCGGTATACGGCTTACGTCTGGAAATAAACTCTATTTAAATATCAACCCTCCCGTTCGTACGAAAAAACTGCGTAAAACGGTAAACGCGATATATTTAGAAGTACGGTAAACTACCAACTTGGCCTTGTGAAAGATCTTACTTACGATATAATCTACATGTAAATAGAAATGACCTTTGATGACGTCACTGTTAAGGTAAGATGGGGTCAAACATACGTCCGTATTTAACTAATGTTAATGTATAACAATAATATGCAAATGAGCAATGAACACGTTTTTAATCGATAATGGTCCTTATTGACGCGCGCTAAGGTTTATTTTCGCGGTTGTGACGGCGGCGACGTACCTAGACTAAACATAAAGGTAGCCGGTGTTATACCACTAGGCTTACACAATTTCAAGTTCAAACAAAATGTTTAATTTTTTATCGTCACAATTAATTACTGGCTGAAGTTGTGTTTTTTTTTCATAGTAAACAGTATTAAACAAGTAAAAGCTAACTGAAATAAAAGTTTTAAAAAAAGTTTCAAATATGAGCTTTAACCTTTTATTGATAGAGAATAGTTTTGATTCAATAGACAATTAATGGCCAGAGTTATTTAAAACTAATTTACTTTTCTATTTAACTATGCATGGGTTGAATGGATGACACTTATCTATGATCTATATGGGGTTAACTACTGTCTAAATGGCTCTGTAATGGAACACAACTTTCAATTTTACTTTATTAACATGTAAGCAATATTATAGCTTATTGATTTTTCATTTTAGAAAAGTTTTTACGATTATTCATAGATGTGATACTGAATCAAATATTTTAGTCACAATAGCTATGATTATATGAAATCTAAAATTGGCATGACCTTGTGCACATTTTTATGCAAATATTTCAATGACTCATATAATATTAAGATAATGTTACATACAGAATTATTTCAGCAATATTATTCTAGTAGGTTTGTTTACAAAAAGATTTAAAAAATAAAAAATAATAAAGATTTAGAAATAGAACAAGGAATTTGTAAAGCATCCTTTTATTGGCTGAATGAGTGGAAAATTAGGATGATTCACCTAGAAGTGTTGCCGTAGGAAATATTTAAATGAAATTATAGTGCAATCACTTCAATGGTTACATCCTCGAGACAACACGACTTGCCTTGTGGAGGTCATATCAATACTGGAGTGCTAAATTAATGTAGTATTAGGTAACAGCGGAACACGTGTGTGCGACATTGTTCCATGTTAAAATTTTGGATGTTTAATGTAGCTCTATATAGAAATTAAATTAAAACTAGTGATTAAAATTGTCTATGATTATTGTTTAAGTTGTTTGATTAATTATTAGTAATTATCACTTTTTATGGACTTTTAAGTATTGTAATTTTTGACCTTATCTCTATGGTTTAAATGATAAAAGATTACTCTGTGAGTATTGTATATATGAAATAAGTTTATATCTTATTTGAGTGGAAGAAATTGAAAAAATATTATAAAAGGTTTTCTAGTGTGTTAGAGCTTTTCTTATTACAGTATTATTTGTAGACCAAAATAAATTATTTTTACTCGGTTAAAGGGAGAATCAATTCAGTTATAGGGCATAATGATGTAATATCACAACTTTAGCTAAAACAGAAGCAATTTAATGAACAAACAACACTACTCACTGAACAATAACATTGAATCACATAACCAAATAACTTTACAACACAAATTAATGAGTGTAAGCGATAATTTATGATTAAATCTCGTAAATTCAAATCGGAAACCGGCAATAAAACGACTTATCAACATACATGCAATTAAAAAAAAACTAGTATCATAAACACTACAGAATGTACCATAATTTGAATTCTAAAACTATTATTTTGATTTCCTCATATTGTATTATTTACTTACACGTAGATCTCAACTACTTAATAATAACAAACATCTGTAAAACAGGTTTCTAAAATTAGAACAACGCTTCGAACTAGCCGCGTTCTCTGATTATAATTTGTAAACAAGAATAAAACATGTCTATGTTATTCTTACCTTATATTCAGTCCAGTTACAATTTTCGAAACAAGTTGCGCCAAAAATCTGATGAATATCACAAAAAAAAACAAGTCTCAGATGAAAAAAACACTGGCTATACGATTTTGTAAATCATTAACACTGGGTTTGTTAAGCAAATGTATGTAATGTAACTCGAACACGAAAATGCTACTTATTACACAATACGGTTATGACAAATAGGTGAAAGTGCGAAAATCTGAATTATTGTGAATGCGGTAATACCACATGAGCCGTCACTGTCTACCGCAAACCGCAATATTCAACTGACATTTTATCGAAAAGTCCTATTCGATATTGCCAGCTCAATTGAATTCTTCTCCCATTTTCCTTATCTCCTTCAGATGTCAAAGTATATTTGAACATATTGCTTAAATTGTGCAACTTTAAATTCTAAATATCAAATAATATATGAAAATAAAAGATATTTTACTTTGTAGTTGTAAGAAACGTACAAGACTAACCATAAAACTAATAGCCCCTGGCTCAAGGTTCCAATAAGTAAAGGTAACCAAAATTACTTGGCAACACTAAACACCCGTTCCGAAGTACGCAAGGAATTTTCACATCGTACGATGAAATGTCTTGTATCCATTTAAATTTTATTTCCAAAATACATATTGTTTTCATTTTTATGTTTATATTTATTATTTAATTTTATAATGGTGTGTTACTTCATCGAAGTAATCTACAAAAGACAACAAAGTAAAGTAGCGACATCTAGTAATATATTTAATAACCTCGTTAATCCTCACGTAGTGTTAAACATTACTCATAGGGTATTGCAGATGAAAAGACGTTTAATATTAAGCAATTCATTACTACATACATTTTTTTTTTCGTCAGGGAAACCAATCGGGGTCGCTAGGTCCCCGTCGCACTGGGACTGCGCAAACGGGGTATGTGGTCCGCCGTAGAGCCCACTAAAAACCTGACGAGTGTCCAACCGCTTCCGCAAAGACGTGCGCCGGGATAACCGCAATAAGCTAGTACCGCAAGACGCACGCCATGCGCGGCTCGCCCCCTGTAGGGGGGCCCTACCTTGGGTGATGCCGCCTGGGTGGATAGCGACGGCATCAAACACCATAGACGATGGACGTGACACCACCCGCCCATCACCTATCTTGGGAACCTCACCTCTCCTGTGGGCGACGGAAGTCCCAATTCCGTTACCCGGAGGTTCATACAATACTTACCCTACAAATAAATAATAATATAAAAGAACTGATAGCTAACAGCCTCGTTCAACGTCTCTAAAGGTTTGCGTTGGGCAACCGGTTCAAGGGCTTGATGCAAAAGCGGTACCTACTTCTCGGTTTCTGGCTCTGGATTCCTGATTTCGGTACTCAAAACCCTGTTCCGATACCAGTGTGCCAGTGGCCATAAATTTAATATATGTAGTAGCTATAATACTGAGACACCCATAGCCAGTTGTGCTCACCGGTCGGTGAACGATCTGTGGGTTAAACAACTCTTGGCGCTATCATGCTATAGATGGGTGACCGCATAGTGGTATTTGAACTGGGCGTCTCCGTGCTTCGGAGGGCACGTAAAACGTCGGTCCCGGTTGTTGTCAATTAAGTCAACAGTCGTTAAGCCATGTCAATGGTCTTAGGGCGCGGGGGGCTTGAACAATTTTGGCACTAGGTTGACCACTAACCCTACAATAAGAAGAAGAATAAGTGTAATATACTTTTTAATTTCCAAAAGAAAATACTGTAACCTATACCGTGTTGTGAAATAAGAAGAAAAAAAAACTACTTGTTTATCATGTGTCATTTATATGACTGTTACAATGAATATCAATAAAATCCTTTGGAGGGTCTTAGAGCCCATGCGTATGTAAACAGTTCACACAATTACCTACTTTTTTAAAAATATTAATAAACCTAAATCGCAATAGTTATCTAAAATATAGGTAGGTAGGTACTTAGCTATGTATTGTTTGAAGAAAGAAAAAAAAACACTGTAGGATTATTTCAACCAGATCGCTGGTTTAATTTTCTCCTAAATTTCCCAAGTGGCTAGGATTCTAGGTCCCCAAATTTAGTTTTTGCAACCTTTAAGAAATTCAGAAGTTATTTTATAGACGTTCGTAAAATCTTTACAGTCAAGATTTTTTTATTTATGCAAATACGCAAGCCTAAGACTTAATATAATTTTGTGAGTTGTAAAAAGTTATTCACGAGTGCCTACAAGAAAGTCAACTTTTACCTAGAGGACAATCGCGCGTAGGTGAAATTCAGGCGCTTAATACTTACGGTAGGGCTCAAAATAGTGAAGCGAAAAATGAAACGAGCAATAATACGAGTTTCTTCAAAAATATTCGCAAATGAAACATGAATAACAAACAATGGGTCACAGAGATTTGGGGCTGGCAACACAAGGTATAATCAACGAGCATACAATGAAGCACAGATTATATTGTATTCAGCCTACGGCCCGAACGCTCAATATTTCAAAGAATATTCCCAGTGAACGCTCGCGCTATAGCGATTCGAATGATATACGACCAAAAGGCTCAACGAACCACCTACATACACACCCATTGTTCTTTTTTTGCTGAAAACGCTGGAAAAACGGCCGTAAAATGAAAAATCCAGCAAATGGCCGAACAAAACTAGTGTGAACACCGAAATATAGGAACCGTTTTGTTTCCTGTTCGAAGGATTAGAGGCTTAAAACGTTTTTGTTCAGAAAACTGTTTTATTGCAGTTGCAATCTAGGTACTTAAGTTGTGCCTGCAAGCATTGTACGCGTACTTGTTACGTTTAAAACCTGGTACAAAATTTACATTTTATACAAATTTTGCGCTTTTTTGGAAATATAAATAACTAGCTGTCTCGCGCAACTTCGCTTGCGTCACATAAGAGAGAATGTGCCAAATTTTCCCCGTTTTTGCAACATTTTTTACTGCTGCTTGACTCCTAGTGGTCGTAGCGTAATGATATATAGCCTATAACTTCCTCGATAAATGGGCTATCTAACACTGAAAGAATTTTTCAAATTGGACCAGTAGTTCCTGAGATTAGCGCGTTCAAACAAACAAACAAACAAACAAACTCTTCAGCTTTATAATATTATAGTATAGTATAGATATTATGGAAAATTGCAAATTCTAAAAATACATGTTTTCATCACTTCTTGATATATAGTGAGCGCGTACTCTCTTCTTATAACTCAATGAGTTAGTCATTCTATCATGAGTATCTACAACAAAACTATCGTCATTTCAGCAGCTAACTGGAGCCTCGTGACTAATCAGAACATACTTGCTATTTAATTAGAGCATACGAATCGTAAAACGAACTAGATTTGAAACCTAGCAATTGGTAAATGAAGTAGGTAGAACGCTCAGGGTGGCTGGGGCGCTAAATCCTCTATTTCCGGTGCACAACTTCGATTCCGTTACGACGGCGCGCTAAATGGCGGGAATTAATCCCGGAAACAATCGGACAGACACAATACTGGGGGCTGCGAGGCTTGATAACTTCCCAACTTTGTAAGACGAAGCAATTTGCGATGTTTGCCCTCCCGCCATTCATATAAATAGACAATATTTGCTTTACTTATAGCCTTTTGTAATAGACGTTATTGTTTAATGGGCCACCCAAAATGGCGGCAATACTGTAACATTAACATTTTGGAGTTTAAACTTAGTAGTGGACATTAAAATAAATTGTTTAAATATGGTTTGGGTTCAAGTTTAAGGTAAATTGAATAAAGTATGCGTATACATCCTATGTTTACAATAAAAATATACGTCTTATGTCATGTAATTGAGTTTTACTTCAGTTACTGTTTGGTTGTGGTGAAAATCGTACGAAAATATTGTTAATTTTCTTTTTGCCGTAGACTAGCGTTTTAATTTTAACAATTTGTAAAGATAATTAAGTGATTTCAAACAGCATTAATTATGATCAATCAATGATTAATCAACGTATATAGTATCCAATGACAGCACTCCCTAAGTGCAGGGTTCTGGAATCTGTTGCACCGAGGATTACTCAATTTGTTGCAAGAATCATCACAGTGAAATTTTCATCTTTTACGGACTACTAAAATGGCGCCTTTTAGATACCCACCATTAGACCGCTGTGGGCCTCAAGAGAACAGAAAAAGATACATTAATTGGATTATCGCAGCAATATTTTTAGTTGTCTTGTATTTCTATCATAAAGAGGAGGCTTTACATCATGGTCAAAATTTTACGGGTAAGACCAATTTTGAAGTGAAAAAGTGTAAAAATAATTTTCTGAATAATACTGTACGGGAATTGACGATCAAGCAGTTTAACTTGGTTTGCTAGTCATTTCTACACTGCCTGAACGTAGTTGCAGGCTAGAATCTGCTTCAATACTCGTCGTGTAAGGTCAAACAATATTTGAGACAATACTTTTAACTAATAACTGTAGCATGCCCCTCAATATGTAAGATGAAAATAAGTAATAAACAATTTTTTTTAAGGGTTTAAAGGTTCTGAAGTAAAACTTTATAACTTTAGTCGTACCTACAATTAATTTGGTACGCACAATATTTTACAACTTACTTTTATAATGTGTGCTTATTTTAAGGTATATACGGCGATAACATACATTCAGACAAATTGTCCAAATGTAAAACTCCTAAACTGACTGGTAAGTGAATTGTAGATACTTTTCTTATAACGTCTCGCTAACCCGAAGATGCTGGCAGAGGTCTATGAATAACACACACGTTCCACCGTCAATATAGTTTATATACAATCATATTTATAAACATTCCTACCTACAATATTTCGGATTTATTCCTAATATTAGTAAAATTAAAGATCACTACATAGTATAAAGAAAAGTCGCATGTATGTACGTTTAGATCTTTCTTAAAACTACATAACGGATTTTGAAGGTTTTTTAATAAACAGTTAGGGTGATTCAAGAGGAAGGTTTATGTGCAAAGATTGTATAGGTTTTTTTAGGAGAATAACTGTTTAAGCCAAGCGAAGCCTTAACGGGCCATTAGTATTAAATATTTTTTGATAGATAGACTAAAGATAGTCGAATAATAATATTAAAATGATTTCAGGTCGTTTCAATGTAACGACGAGAAGTCTTGCAGAAGTGTACTCTGTGTTTGGTGAATTGAATAGGGACTTGCCTTCAGTACAGTGGGGAGGTTACTATTCGCCTGAAAACTGCACGCCAGTTCACAATGTTGCCATCATTGTCCCGTATCGGTATGTAATTTAATAACTTAAAATAGATTAATTATAATACAATGATATCCATATATATATATTTTTTTAAAGACAACTCCCGCACTAAGAATTGCTATTGTGTCGCGGGGACTTTTACAAACATACAAATAACGGACACAATGTACAACCAGACCCGAAACAATTATTTATGGATCGCACAAATAATTGTCCCGTGTGGGAATCGAACCCACGACCTCCCGACGCAATGGTAGCGGCGTGGTGACCTAAACCACTGCGCCACGGAGGCAGTCATTGACCCCTATATAATGTGTTTAGCTTTATGGTGACCCCGACTTCGTACCGAATACTGACATTAATATTATACCTATATTAATAAAAATGTATGCTAAAAAAGGTATTTTTAACTGGCATTTTTATTTTTAACTCCCGTATTGACACCTTAAATTAATTTCAAAATTGGTTTTGACTATTCCGTAATTTAATTATAACAATCGAATGATAAGATTAACCATAAGTATGTTACAGACAAACAGACACAGCTATTTTCGCATTTATCCGAATAGTTAAGCATTTAGCATACCTAGCATATAGTATGCTAGCGTGTGAGATTTATAATATGAATCACTTTTGTTGTATATGAACAGAGATCGCAAGGAGAATTTGGACACGTTCCTGTATAACATTCATTTGTTTCTAATGAAACAACAACTGTTTTATCAAATATTCATCGTTGAACAATACGGTAAGTAAAATTTTGGTGTCTCCTACATAGATAAACTTTAATCGTACTCTGCGTAGCACGCAGAGACGCTCAACTAGAGTAAGCAATACCACTCAGGGGGGACCATCTTTGGAATGACCCATCCAGTCGTTGCTTAACCCACAGATCGTCTACCGACCCGTAATCACAACTATGAAGAGAACTATGAGCGCCTCAGAAAGAAATAATCGTTAAAATATATTAGTAACAATCTGAAACACATCTCACATGAGAAACAATCTCAATCGAAATTTTTGATAGCAGTTCTTGAAGAGATGAAAACTCCGCAACCTATTTATTCTGGAATCTGATGTTATAACTTTCGGTACAGCCTAGCGTCGAACTCCTTTATTGTTAGAGAAGTTGTGCCCATCAATGTAAAGTGGGTGATAGACGTGCGAGTGCGAGACGTGTGCTCGTCACGGCTTGTACGTGTGGCAGCACTGCGAGCCGTGAGTCGCATTTTTTGCCAGCGCTTTACCTACATTTTTTGATAATTCCTAAATAACACGTCTAAGCTTCTTCCTTCGACGACATCGCAATACAGTGTGAGCCATCTTCTCGTGTGTCACCGAAGTCGAGCCGAGTTAGTCCGCGATCTTACAAACCGTTTCCTTGAAGTTCGTACGTCTATCACCCACTTAACAGTCATAGATTACTTTTTATTTTTACAGGAAACGACTCGTTCAACAAAGGTCGTCTCTACAACGCTGGGTTTACAGAAGTGCGCAGGTTGAAGAAGTTCCATTGCGTGGTGTTCCACGACCTGGACTTAATTCCAACTAACTTAGAGATCCTGTACACGTGCCCCACGCTGCCGAGGCACATGAGCGCTGCTATAGACGACCATTACTTTCGTGACAAAAAAACTGGGTAAATTATAAAGTAAATGACGCAGAATATGCTAAAGCCATCTTTTTTGTGATTGCCGTTCTCGCTTTAATCTAAGAGAATATCCTGTGTAGTTCGATTTACTACACTCGGTACTATATCCCGATTCCCTACTGCTATCGAGTATCGACAACCGGATAACTATCGAAAAATTTTGTATAAATATCAGATCAGCGCCTCTAGCGTCGTAGAAACTTTTTTCCAGTACATTTTAAATGTCAAACAATCGTGCTACTATTGTATAGTGTTGGTTGTATAAAATTACTTTTTAAAAATGGTTCTTGTCGATTACGGTAAAGGCGCTGATCAGTTTTTCATACGAAATTGGTCGATTATGGCTGTACTAGGCTAGTAGTACTGAGCTTGCTGTAACGCCTCCAGTTATATGTTATGTTGTTAAAACCTCAAGTATGCCAAGACATAGGTTCCGGCAATACGCGCTTATATTTAAGGATCCTGCTCGTTATCGATGCGGATAATGGACGCCGAAACTAAGTTATAAAATACAGGGCAAATTAGGCTACAGAAAACCAGAATTATATTATACTATAGCTGAACTTTACGTTATAAACTGTTTCGTATTGTTATAAGGATGAACTACCGCTACGAATTCGATTCGCTGTTCGGTGGCGTCGTGTCTATGACTATGGAGATGTTTGAGAAAGCCAACGGTTACTCCAACCTCTACCCTGGATGGGGAGCCGAAGACAATGATATGTTTTGGAGGTACTCTTTAAAAATAACTTATTTATTTGGTAAGGTACACAAAGCAAAACATATTTTACACTGTTTATTTTTTACTAGCTGACCCGCGCAACTTCGCTTGCGTCACATAAGAGAGAATGCGTCATAATTTTCCTCGTTTTTGTAACATTTTTCGTTGCTACTCCGCTTCTATTGGTCGTAGCGTGATTATATATATCCTATGGCCTTCCTCAATAATTAGGCTATCTAGCACTGAAAGATTTTTTCAAATCGGATCAGAAGTTCCTGAGATTAGCGCGTTCAAACAAAGTTCAAACTCTTCAGCTTTATAATATTATATATTAGTATAGATAGTATAGATACACCATTTTCCAGACTTATAAATAAGTAGTAGAAAATGTCTCCTAGTTACAGCAAATGTATGAAAACATCTTCCTCGAAATCACATTTGCACCTGATAAGAAATATACAAAATAATATAATATTTAGTCTTAAAATGCACGTCGCTTTATACCATTCTAGTAAAAAACGTACTGTTTTTTAATAAAGCAAAGTTCTTGTTTTGCTTTTGGTATGTATATTTCGTTTCGTAATTACGTTTTACATACAAGTCCTCTAACTTTAAAATAGTCAATTAGTAATACTGTTTCAGATTGAAAGCGGCGGGATATCCAGTCGTGAGGTACAACAGGAGTATTGGCGTTTACACCATACTGCTACATAAACGAGTACCACGGAATAAGATCAGGTTTAGTATTTCACAGAATTTACTTGTTCGATGGTCAAGCAAAGAATATTGTGGGAATCGAATAAATAAATATATTGATAACAAGAAACCCAATTTATTCGCATTATTCCACCACTTCATCGTTTTCTGTTGTCAGACCTTTTGTCAGAAAGAGAGTAAAATGCACGCAGCGGCGCCATTATTTTTAATTCTAGCTGCTCCGATCCTAAGGTCTTTCGCACTAAAGAAAGTGACGGGATCAAAATTCCACTTGTTAAGGTAACCGATACTTATCCGGCGGTGATCAACCCTGCCTATTATTGTGAAAACTTGCTACTTATGTTCGTATCCCTTTGTTCGGTACTTAAGCCAGTTCATTAGTATAACTAATTCCCTTCGGGCAGAATAATAAAGAACTCCAAAATTAGGCAACCTTATTTATATTAAACAGGATCTAATTAAGTATAACCGGGAGCCGCGCGGTAAGATTGTAATCTTTTACATTTTAATACGTTGCTTAATAACATGTCCTCTAGTAGTTACCCTTGGGAGTCTGCACTGCGTGTAACCTCTTTGTGTCTCACTAAATCACAAGATACTAAGCCTGACAAGCTTTTTATTATTATTTTATAGTATGACTAGACAGTAGTCATCGATTTTTAAATGTCTCCTCCCTCGTTTGGAAGGAGACCCAGATCCTAACAGTGGGCCAGCCACTGGTTAAAAAAAAGATTTACGATACAAATCGTTTCTCAGGTTGGACAAATGTCTGTTGATTATTTCTAATTTGTATTAGAATAATATTCTTTGCTGTAGCCCGGTAGTATTGAAGTATGTAGCTTGGCCCTGAAAAACGTCTCATCGACCACTTTAAAACTATATATGGAGGCATTTCTATGCTGTCTTGTATAGGAAAAATTGTAATGTTATGGACTAATGGTATTTCCTTTTTTCACCACAGGTATCGCCTCCTCGCGCGAGCCATGTACAGATACAAACAAGATGGACTCTCCGACTTGAAGTACAACTTGATCTCTAAGGCCATTCACCGTCTGTTCGCCCACTTCGTGGTGGAAGTCAACCCTCGCAAGGAGAACATCACGGCTACGGCCGTCAGGTGGATTGATGACATATATCTACCTAACGCATGAACAAATACCATGGCGACATGAACAATATCATAGCCATCCAATATGTTTTTCAAAAGGCACGTTAAATTCTAGGTCCCGGCTGTCATTTTCGAAGAGCTTTGACGGTCGTTACCAGCAGTCAGAAGCCTAAAATCTGACAATCAGTCTTACCAATGGGTATCGTATACCCATTGGTCAGACTGGTAAAACTTGGTTGTGGAGGTCCTAGGCTCTCGCTCCATGTACAATACTGGTATTCAGCCGCATCTGGTGAGACTGGAAGCCGACTCCAACTATCCCACTGCAGGGCAAGGGTCTCCTCCTGAGCGAGGAAGTTTTGACCTTAAGTCAGTTAAGTTTTTGGTATTCTCTACCATTAGAACAAGTAACAAAAGTGTCAGATAACGTTTCTGCTAAACATCGTGACTGTCAGAACTGTGAAAATATCTGTCAGATATTTTATAGATCTTATTGTTATTATTTTCTCTTAGTAGAATTTAATTAGTTTTAACAAGATCTTTTCAAGAGTTGTTAATGTTTCTAGATAATCATTAGTTTAGTTATTTATAGACTCTGTTCAAATTCAGGAAGTTTGTATAGTGTGTAAGTGTCTTTGCCTACCCGCCCTACCAACCTTGCTCCTACGGGGAAAATAATTTTATGTATTTATGTATGCCTTTTCAAATGACTATGTTTATCATGTTTATTTAATACGAATATTAAAATGAATAATTATTAAGAATAACAACGTATAATTATATTTTTTTATTGCACATTATAGACAACAATAATGACGCAAACACAACCATGTACAAAAAACAAAAACACATATAAATTAACATTATATAATTAATTAATATTCAACAAGATCAAAATTTCTTTTCAAAAGCACTCCGTTGTCAATAACATGCGAAGTACCTGTTATTCCTTTAGCTTTATCACTGGCTAAGAATACCACCATATCTGCGATCTCTTCCGGTACCGAAATCCTTCCCAAAACACCCCTTTCTTCCCACTTCTTCCAAACTTTGTCAACATCACCTTTACTGATACCTAAATTCTCTATAATATTAGTTCTTACTGGGCCTGGATTCACGGAATTGACTCTAACTCCTTTAGGCCCAAGGTCTAATGCAGCAGACTTCGTGAACTGATCCATAGCCGCTTTAGACATGCAGTTAGCTGATAAACCATCAGCTATAGGATCGGTCGAAGAAATACTGCATATGTTTATAATATTTCCTTTAGTTTTGATCAAATATGGAGAAGCTAAATTGGTCAAATAGACAGCAGGTCTTAGATTTATTGACATAAGTTTATCAAACACTTTCATGGCGTTCTCTTCGTATACTGCTGCAGCTGCAATAGTCCCAGCATTATTGACTAAAATATCAATTCTTCCGAACATATCTACAGCCATTTTAATAACGTTTTCAATATCACTGTCTATCGTTAAATCAGCGACGATGGTTAGAGTTTTCGATCCATGGTTTTGACATTTCTCCGCAACGTAATATAGTCTTTTCTCATTTCTTGCTACTAGTACGATAGTTGCTTTTTCTTCAGCGAATTTTACAGCAATGGCGGCTCCAATACCCGCACTGGCTCCAGTCACGATAACCACTTTGTTATTGAAGATCATGGTAGTAAATTGATGAACTGCAGACAAAAACAGATTAATAAACCTGAGGGCCTACAATGATTTATGAAAAAAAAAATATATATTTATTAGTTCTTAAAGGATTGTACATAATCATAACTTTTAAACTCTCGCGTTGCATGTTTAATGTATAATAGAGTACGGGAATTACCGCGAACACGCATTTTACCTTAAAATGCCTAACGTTTCGGCGCAGGTTGCACTCGCCGTGGTCGCAGCCTGCGACCACGGCGAGTGCGGAAAATGCGTGTTCACGTTAATTCCCGTATTCTATTATAGATTGTACACAATGTTTGTGATTGGAGACGTTAAGCATAAATAGTCTGTATTGGGAGAATTTAATGAAAAGAAATTAATGAAAACGAAATTTTGGTAAATATTGAAGATGTTCGTTTATGACCTACCTCTATTTTATCATGGCACGTAGTAGGCAGTACTAAAAAAGCATGACTTATTTTCTTGTATCATAGTTCGACCAACATGTTGTAACGCTTTTGTTTACAAATTAATGACATTTCAACGAATATTCGTTTTCGCTGATTATAGTAAGGTCTTTGAATCTAATTTAATTGTTTCCTTGGAACACTTATGACGGGAACTACCAATTTCACAAGAGAATATATAATTTAGCCAAATTCTTCATTCACAATCTTAAACCGTATAAATACAAATAAATGTAAAATTATTTATTAATTACCGGAAATATATAAACTCAAGGAATTGTATACAACTCATAGGAAATAAAAAAACTAAATATGAAACTGAAAACCGTGGCTTTGTTCACAGTCTCGTGGAAACAATAGCCGGTATGACTCGGGTGATCATTCGGTCCTCCTTTCAAATATTATCCAAATCGGTTGAGCCGTTTTGACGTGAAAGAATGAGAAATGACTTATGTGGTGAGTGATGATTAATTAAATATGCATATACTTATATACTGTTTTAATAAAATAATAACAGTAAAGATAACTTACAAAGCGAAGCGAACTGAATGAGGCTTGATTTAAAACTAAAGTACAGTAAATAAAGTGAACTAAGCAATTAGTTTTAATTCATACAAAATAATATAACAACAATAAATATTTTCCCAGGGGTTGACGCACAACTAATTAATAATCTAGTAATTAAACGCAACGAGGTTTTTGTTTGAATCTTATTAACTTTTTATAATGTAATAGATTTTTTGAAAAATGTGTTTAAATTCATGCCTTTTATTTTAGGCAGAGACCAAAACTTACATTGCTTCATTTACATTCACATACTTTTAACAATGTTTGTACCATGTAATAGGGGGCGAGCCTATTGCCATCTACCGGGCACGTTACAAACCCTAGCTCGCCTCCTAGCCCTATTGAAAAATATTCTTAATTAAACTAGAAAATATTAGTAACGCTGCCCAACCCGCGAATCCAACCCGAGACCTCATGATCAACGACTGCTGGATGCACTACCAGCCCTGCCACGGAAGTAGTCTAACATGCATAAGTTATATATGTTACTGTAAAAGCCCGAACTGTGGTATATCCTAAGATTTTCCGGTAAAACCTAAGATTTACCAACTCTCAACGGTAAAAGTCCGAACGTTCTTTTATTTCGAACTTTTACCACCATTTAATTGGCAAATCTTAGGATTTACATTACGACACGGTAAAAGTTGATTATCATGTGTTTGAGCCGTAATATAATGATATTGCTAGGGATATAATTATATGCCGTAATATAGTTATAATGAGAGTTTGAAGATGTCGCCGGAGCCCCGCTTCGCGGGGCTCCTCCTTATGGGTGGTTAAAAAAAAAATAACCACGAAGGCTGAGGTGGGAGCTTCGCTTCGCTCGCTCCCACCTCAGCCTTCTAACCTAACCTACCCATGTCGGTTTGCCCAAAACTCCTTCTTTATAACTATAAAATTATTTTATATTAGCTACATTTACCTGCCCCTGAGGTATATCCTAAGATTTACCAAGTGAATAGGGGTAAAAGTTCGAAATAAAAGAATTGTTCGGACTTTTACCATTAAGAGTTGGTAAATCTTAGGATATACCGGAAAATCTTAGGATTTACCACAGTCCGGGCTTTTACAGTAACATATATACATATATGTCATTGTATTATTCATGTATCTACATTCTACATAATTAGTTATTGATGTAAACAAACTCATTAAAAAAACAAAACTGACAAACAGTTTGTATTGATAATATGCTATTGTTATCCGTTACAAATATGTTAACAAAAACAAATTCACACATTAATGAAATTATCTATTTTTTATTATTAAATATTATCTTTTCAAGCCGAACTTGTGCATTATTTGCCTCGAATTGGTATATGTGTGTAGTAAGCTTTGTGAAAGTCAAATTAATGTTAGATTATGTATCCACATAAAATAGAGTTCAAATAAAAAATGATAAAGTATCATGACTTTTATTTCCTTAAATTCAACAACAAAAATTAGTCTGCAGATAATTTAATATTCCTTTTCAACAGAACCCCATTATCGGTAAGATAAGACGATCCAGTGATACTCTTCGCCTTATCACTGGCAAGGAACAACACCAAGTCGCCAATCTCTTCGGGAGCTGACACCCTCCCGAGGGCAGTGTTTGGCTCCCATTGCTTCCAAATTTCATCACGACTAGGTCCTCGGTAGTCGATGATACCTGTATGGACTGGACCAGGATTGACAGTATTCACTCTCACTCCTTTCGGCCCAAGATCCAAAGCTACTGATCTGGTGAAATGATCCATACCTGCTTTGGACGTGCAGTATGCGAAATTACCACTGTTCACGGTGTCAACGGCCGCTATGCTTGAAATGTTGATGATATTACCTCTGGTCTCAATGAGGTGAGGAGCAGCCAGGTTTGTTAAGTACACAGCTGCTCGAAGGTTGGTCGTCATAATACGATCGTATACTTGCATCGCGTTTTCTTCATATATCGCTGCATCAGCTATAATACCTGCATTGTTGACTAAGATATCAATTCTTCCGTACTTAGCTATTGTATTCTGAATCACTTTCTTAGTGTCTGCATCTTTAGATACATCTGCAACAATAATGAAAGGTGTGCAGCCATATTCTTGACACTTTTCAGCGACTTCTTTAAGATTTTTCTGGTTCCTCGCTACGAGAACAACGTTTGCTCTCTGCTCGGCGAATTTGACAGCAATGGCGGCACCGATTCCTGCGCTCGCGCCGGTTATGACGACTACTTTTTCACTGAAGCCCATTGTGGTATCAATACCGCAGAAGAATAATTGACCCTGAGAAACTAATTCATTTATATACTAATACGTTATCGTGGAAATTTATTATAGTGTAGTAAACACTTGTAAGTGCACTCGTAAAATTATGTCTGTTATGTTGTTATGATTTGCCTTGTCATCTAATATACTAGTTTCTTAACAGGCTCTTGTATTAAGTGCTTCAAGATACCGGTTTATTTATGTCCATTTGTTATCTTTCAAATTGAGGAAATTTATTAGTTTCTTCATACTACAGCAATTGAAGAGTTTAAAGTTACTAAATGCATGCGTCTTCGTTTATTTCCCATATTTTTACTGTGCACTTAGTCAAGACAACTACTGTTTGCCATATATTTGCAATATTGCTATTAATTATTATTTGTCTCATGCAAATCACAATATGTACAGTGACGGTCAATTCCCAAGCAAACCTCATGTATGCTTAGGAATGCCGCGCAATAGTACGGTCCCTGGCTTAAACTAAAATAATGATAACCTTGCAAGTTAAGTAGTTTTGAGATATACTGAAACGTCCTATTCCAAGGACGTATGCTGAACTTAATAAAGCAGTCATTGTGCCAAACATATGAAGAGACAGTACTGACCTACCTCGCTGTGCCGATAAATAGGCGCTGGTCCTTACAAAGTAAACTTATCTGCTTTTTACAACCGAAACTAGTAAAAAAACATGGGTCTAAAAATTATACTTTATTAATTTCAAAACGCGTTATCACCAGATGTCCACCTGAGGTTGAGTTCAGTGACGTTTTCCTTCCTTGGGTTGATGTCTACTACTATGTGCGTGTACAGTCGATGTGCCGTCCGTTCCTTCACTTCGAACTCCAAGTTGGAGAGACCTTCTATCTTGTATCGTTCTACTGCTCTCACGAGGAGGTGGAATCTGGGGAAATAGCCAAGAAGACAAAATAAGAAGACTTTTTGTTTTGTTTTTTGAAAGTGGTTTTTAATTGTGAAGAATGAAAGCCGGCCAGCTAGCTGCTCCTATGGCTACATGCTACTGGAAAAATTGCTAAGTCAAAGTTTATAAACATCATAAAATACTCTAGTAAGGTACTTTGGATAACACGATCTTAAACTGTCTGTAGGTATAGAATGACAAAAAAAACAAAGATACTAGGTTCTTAAACTTTTTTTAGGCTGCAAAATTTTCGTTATAGATTAAAACAGGAGTCATGTTTACATATGAATTTTCTAGCAAGTTTTATTTATCACTTCAAGTAAACTGTGTCAATATCCACAATATCTTAACTATATTAATACATATAGCTATAGCACTCGCCCGCACCTCGCCATCGGAATGTACCAGAGATCTGCGGTCCGATAGTGGCCACGTAATTAACTCGAATACTATATTACCTGAGCTTATGTACTAAACCAAAGCTACAGGAACATCGCTTTAAATGGAAAGATAATAATGACGGAGAAATTTGCTTTAGAAAATCGGAAATGAATAACGTTATAGTCCAACAATATAGTAAAAACCCTGGAGATGCATGATGTAGAGGTATAAACGAATTTTTAATTAATCGTGTATGTCCAAGTAACAAACGGACAAACGTCAACTGCATAAGTCAACGGATAGTGACCCTCTAAATCCTACATTTTGTTTACCTTTTCCACCCGCGCACTCTGCATTCGGTATTTTCTACTAACTTGCTGGACTATTGGTTACATTATACAATTATAAGTACCTCACAAAATACAATAATTACCTGAATTCATTGACTGCCGCTCTCGTGTGTGGCAACACAAGAAACACACCAACAGTCTTGTTGTACCTTACCACTGGGAATCCTGCCGCACGCAACCTAAAATCACATATTAACCTGTATTTACTCTCATTACTCAATTGTATCTGAATTTCACTAGATTCTTCTGTCACTAAAACGCAGCAAGTATTAAATTTTGCTTAGTTAGACAATTTTTATCAAAAATTCTTAGCAGTACTTTAATATTTAGTAATTCATGAAAATGGTAAATCAATCGCCTGTAACGCGATTTCCTATAGTCTATAGATATTCAAAAATGAAATAGCTTTTCTTTTGCCGAAGAACCGCAACCCCGTATCAGAATTTTCTACCACCTTCGACTGTTGACTACCGGAAAGCTAACGACAAATTTTGAACTGGGAAATCGCACCACTGAAAGTACCAAGTAAAGAAAACTGTGCCGATATATGATTATGTAAATTTACCTCCAAAACATATCATTGTCCTCGCCTCCCCAGCCGAAGTAAAGATTAGAGTAGCCGTTAGCTCTCTCGAACATTCCTAACGTCATAGACACAACACCTCCGAACAGTGACTTGAATTTGTAGGATTTCCTAAAAAAAGATAATTAAGATCAACAAAAAGATTTATACGAAGAGATGAACATATTAATATATTATCACGCTTGCTATACTCGAATATATACACAGGAGTATGGAATATTATGTACGTATGTACGTTTCGCCAGCTACAATTTATTTAGCCCCATGTAATAGAGGGTAAGCATTTAGCAGGCTCACTACCAAACCCCAAGCTACTATTAAGAAATATTTAAATACTTATTATAATTCCAAAATTACTTTGCCTAATCCGGGAATCGAACCCGTGAACTTATGGTATGTATGGTAGGGTATTATACTGCCCAGACCACAGAATAAGTCAAATTTGTTATCCCTTTATCTATCTATCACGAAAATAAGTAATGAAATTACCCTAATTTCTTGAACTCAGTATCATCAACTACAGAGCACATGTGCCTGGGTAGCGTGGGGCACGTGTACAGGATCTCCCTGTTCCCGGGCAGCAGGTCCAGGTCGTGGAACACCACGCACTGGAACTTGTGCAGACGCTGCACTTCTTTGAAGCCCGCGTTGAACAGACGACCCTTATTGAAGATGTCTGTACCTGGAATTAGTAGACTGTGTTACGAAGAATAAATGTAATAAAAAAATTAACTTATACAAATGTCCCACTGCTGGGCAAGGGTCTACTGCTGTAATAAGAGAGGGGTGAGGCCTTGAGTCCACCACGCTGGCCAATTGCGGGTTAGAAACTTGAAGAATAAATACAATTTCTTTGTTTTTAACCCATGACTGTACCATTACTCTGGGTCTCCTCCCCGAACGAAGGAGTTAGTATAACTATTAATTTATATAAATAGAAAGTAGGATTTGATAGAGTCAAATAAATGAAATAAAAAGATTAGCTTTCTTGAGTTCTGTTGAAAAAAAATCGAGTAGATCTTTCAATCTTCTCTCGCGCTTTTAATTGTTTTTTTCTTTTTTCAGCAATCAAGAAGAAAAATAATGACGATAGTTCAAATTAATGTAATTTTCAAAGATTAATAATGTACCGTATTGTTCTATGACGAATATTTGATACTGCAGTTGCTGCTTCATGAGAAATGGATGTAAATTATACAGAAACACGCCCAAGTTTGCTTCGCGTCCTCTGAAATGAAACAAACGTTTTTATAAATTACTGTTTTTGACGCCGGGAACTGTTTTACATGAAAAAACCTCAAAAACATACCATCCGAAATGCAAGAAGTATTTTAAGCTTAATTTAGTGAAAAATAGCCAATACGCATTGCGTCAAACATAGTCAAAGGACTGGATAAGGTAGGTACATACTGCTATTAATTTCCTACGAAATATGACACGTTCTGATTTCTTTTGTACTAAAGTAGTCTAACCTCATAAGTATCTAATAATCTAGATTGTAAATTATGAAGATGATGTCCAAAGCTAATTAATTATAGCTATATTATAATATGTAAACCACTAATCTATTAATTAACAGCGCTAGTCTAGTTATATACAGTTTAATTAAATTCTATTCGCGGGATCGGCTCGCGACATCGACTAATTCAATGCGGCGTTAATCAGGGCATAACTATTGTCTTACCTATGTGTTACTAAGTATTTTTTTAAAAACGTTATCAGTACAAGCGCCTAGGTATATTTTTTACCATTAGTTTTTCTTTGGGAAAATTATTATTATAAAAAGGGCACCCTTTTCGAAATGCTATTGGGCTTTCATCAATTCAAGTTTGTAAGGTAATCCCGAGCTGCATAAGTAATAAAGAGGAGTACACGACGCTATGCAACCTGATGCGATAGTCAAAGAGCGAAAAAACTTCGCCTTTCTTTTTCTACAGCTACATAGCACGCAAATGTTAGCGCAGATGGTTGTATACAGTAGAGCAAACAATTCTCTAATGGAGCTGTTTTCTTTTTGTAAATCTTTTTGATAAAAAGATAATTTACATACCGGTACGGAACAACGATAGCTACTTTATGCTTCGCCGTACAGTTGGGTGGTTCATAGAATCCTCCCTCCTTGACCAAAGGGAACACATGCTCTAACGCGGACACTTCTACCTTTGTCGTGTTTAGTGGGTATTTACCTGAAAGAGAAATGTATTGACTGTCTGTATAATTTTCTTTTGTGTCAGTAGCCATCTAAATAAGCTGCCACCGCTTAGAGCAAGTAAAAGAAATAACAATTCCCTTAATTTCTTATTTTCCGCAAGTGCTTAACGGTAGAGTATTATTGTTTGATAAACCTAGCCTACAGCATAAGTAATGATGTTAAGGAAATGTATCTATTTTTTGTGATATGTTATGTAATAGACCTGTTTCTATAGGCTTATTATCTATGGGCTCTATCTGTACGCACTTACCACTATAAGTACGTCTTGTACATTTGGGAAGATTTCTCGGACGCGCAGTAACAACTCTGTGCGTTAGATTGACTGAAACAATAAGATTTTTACAAATACAACTAAAACACGATCCTTCTGGATCTCTCTGCTGGACACGATTCCTCTCCTAGAATAAGGAAGGGCTTAGGCCTCGGTTGGTATAGTATACTGGTACACTGGCCTTGGTCTCAGCAAAACAAAAGATTTTATAACTTTCTAAGTTTCAAAGCATTTAACACCCATTTGCATCATAATAAATATAAAAGTGGCGGATTATAAGCATTAATTTTATTTACATTTGTAGCTGCCTATTTTAGTCACATTGTCTGGTTGTTTCGGTTGAGAGTTTGTTTGAGTATTAAGCTTTGTATCCTCGTAATCATTGAGTTCTCTCTTCACTGTCGTTAGGAATTCATCTGTAAAGAAAATCACAATAATCAATCATTTCTTTAAACATAATTTCTGTTATGCGACACTATTTGGAGATAATGAAGGATAATGCGTGTACGCTATGCATATGCCATGCACTGAACGCACTGAAACAGCTGAACATGGTGAACGGTGCATGCCGTTTTCAGGTTATTTACACGATGGGACTCCATTAATGACTCCCCTACATGCGTAAAGACGTTGCAGCATGGACATCGGCCTTAAGTAAAGCAATATTAAAATGTATTGCATTTTCTCACCTTTATTATTAATAATAGCAAAAGTAGTAGTACTACGTGCAGCTTCTAATTCATCCGACATGAGATAATAAGTATACGTGTAATGAAACGCAACGATACACATTATCACTGTTATCCAGTTTTTATAACATCTTCTATGGTCTGTTTTGTTTTCTAAACACTGTTGTAGAGAATTATGGCGTCCTCGACCAGATAATGAGCTGTATTTGAACCGCTTAGACGCCATCTTGTAAATTCCAGTTTAGGTGTTCGTCTTCTTAAGCCAATTGATGACAATAACTCGGAGTAACTGTCGTCTGAACTCTGCAGCGAGGTAGTGCAGATACGGGTACCCTACAGTTAAATAACTCATTTGAATATCTTGAAGAAACTTTTGTGAAATTGCTACTAAACACTTGCAATTGTTTCAGGGTAGAACAATTTTTTTTTTCGACGGTCATCCAGGTCACAGAAGTAAATACATTGAAGTGAAGTAATGAAGCGGCTCTTTGCCTTACACTAGTATGCAAAATACGGGGTTATATTAGTTGCTATCACGAGCGAGATAATTATATTTATTGAGTGTGTAAAAGTTGTGGATTATTAAAAATACAAAATGTATGTGCAACAAATATAAAAAAACATGAATGACAATTGAACCTGACGGATGACTGTCAGAAGACAAAGGGAAATTATCTAAAGAGTACCCAAATGATAACAGAAGACCAGAGACAAAAGAACGCCACTTGGTTCGTACGATCCTCACTAATATCCTTTGCCTCTTTCACATTCATACATACAAATGGTTATAAAGGACGAAGAAAAAAAGACCTTACTTGAATCAAAAATCAAAACCAAAATCAAATCATTTATTCATTTAGGTCAAATATTGACACTTATGATAGTCATTACAGTTACTGAATCTACCACTAGCTCAGCTAAAGGCGGTAGAGCCCTATGAGAAGAGCTGGCAAGAAACCCGCGGCCACTTGAAATTACTTACCTTATTTAAAATAATAGCTCTTTTATAAGCTTCAAAATGTCCAGTTAATTCACTACCTACGCCTAGAATACAACTGCGGCCCGACTACAAGTTGTAACTACAAATGACCAAATTTTGTTTACGATAAACAACAACACGGGATGTGTACACATTCTTATTTTCGTGGAGATATCGAATTCCAATTATCTTGTGATTCCGATATCTGAATGGAAGTCTTTATTTACATTCTCATTCATTAATCATTAAATGAATTACTAGTTAATATTTAAACTTTGACTGAAACGAGAGAAACAAATTACAGTGCAAAGAATCTTTGGTCAGATTTCAGATCTGCAAAAATGTGTGATTTCGTTTCTTTTAACATTATAAGTTATTCCTTTCCTAAATGTTTCTTCTAACACTCCTTAAATATTTTCATAGGATTACAATGGCGATAGGATGCTAAAAAGTCTTTGTACATATACTTTGCTAAGCATATAAGTCAAGAAGGTGAAATCAGTATGGTAAAGGTATAAACAAAAAAATCTATCAATAAAAAATCAGTACCATAGAGTACATGTTTTGAAGTTTTACATATTTTATTTTATTCACAACTTTTATCTATATTTTCATTTTATAAATGTTTTACAAAATTTGTTCGTCTATATTGTAATTGCAAAAGGCAAACAGAATGAAGGAACCTAGGGCATTTGGTTTTAGATGTCGATGTAATTGTTTTTGTCGTAAATGCACGTGCCCATACCCTACCATCCAAAGAACTACCTCGAGTCTTCGACAATGGATCTTCATTATCTCTGTTCTATTTGTATTATCTTTGCATTCATATTTCAACGCATACAATTTATTCGGCCGGTATAACTACGCTACTATTTTCATACCAAATATCACCTTCGGACAATCAAATCGTACAGAGATACCAATAAATTATTACAAATATCCATTGGTTAATTCTACTGAAGTTCTTATGTGTAAGTATTCTTCACATATATAATTATATAGTACCTTAGAAAGTCTGTATTTCTATTCTTTGGTAGGTACTATATAAGTTACTTATATACTAAGGTACTTACATTCGATGTTATATAATAATATAACCCGGCGTCCACTATAGACTTGTAGAGGAAAAAAAATCCGTGGGTATACGCTCCCATAGATGTACACTAACTTGCGTAATAATCTGATTTTGATTTTCAGCTTACGCTAAAGATAATGAGACCTCCTACTCGTGGTTTTTATCAATGAAACATCTTTTTAAAAATATTGGTAAGTACAGAATACATTGGCACCTTCTTTCTCACCTTCCTTTGTTTTTCATGCAATAAATAAATGGAAACTTATTTAATTTTGCAGGAGAAGAAGAACATCCAATATATTCGAAAGACACTCCACAATGTCGAATAAATACAACGAATTGGGGTAAGTTAAAACCGCTCTTCTTACTAAAAGGTTTTTCTAGATCACTCGAGTCTTTTACCATTCGCGTCCATAGTTCCTTGGTGCCTTCTAGACAATTTTCTGCAAGGAGTTATTGAAAACATCTAAGATTTAAACAGTTACTATTACGGGAACATTGTTTCAGGGCCAATAAGAGTAAACAAAAGTAGAATACCCCTGGATTGGGTGGAAGCACAACATCAGGATGTAAAGCCGGGAGGATTCTATGCGCCTGCGCACTGCCGATCACGATACCGAGTAGCTATATTCGTCCCTTATCGGTGAGTATATGTTGTAGGACAGAAATCATTAAAGTAATATACAGATAAATAGGGATTTTTCAATCTTCGTCAATGCTACTCTTTCTAACCTTGTTTTATTCCAAAGCAGTCAATAACTGTACCTATACTGTACTGTAGTAGTCATTTGTATACTGTTTCAGGAATCGAGAAAAGAATTTGATTATATTCTTATATTATATACATCGGTTACTAAAGAAACGTTTGCAGGAGTACAGAATATTTGTTATTGAACAATATGGTAAGAGCCTTAATAGATTTCGATTTATGTCTCTATGTATTATGTCTCGTAATTTTTATGTCTGGAAGTTAATCAATAAAGAAGAAACTAAGCCTTATTGGCTTTATTTGCAGGAACAGAAAAATGGAACAAAGGCACATTATACAATTTGGCATATCTAGAAAGTCAGAGGTTTGGTACCTGGGACTGTCTCATCTTTCACGACGTGGACCTCATCCCGGAGGACGACAGGATCTTCTACAGTTGCTCCAACAACCCGGTTCACCTCTCGTCTGCAGTGGAAAGTCATGGCTATATGTATGCAGTAGTATTATTCTTTCTAACTTTCAGTCTTTGCTTCAGCTGCATGGACAAAATTTCCCTGGGATGTAATCTATTATCCTGCCTTTTTTGGCTCTGCAGCTATTAAAGTGTTTAACGAATTAACTTTCATATTAATATTTTTGTTTATTTTATTTGTAACTTCTTATACAGAATTGTGTCACGGCGGCCCTAATTCCAAAGGCATTGTCTCCCAGTCTATTTTTACAGTCTCTTTTTCTTTTTTCCACAATTTTCTTTTACAATAACAGTCGATACTCACTGCCTTTAAAGCCTTCAATGATCTTTATTAAATGACCAGTTCATATAAATCGACTGGCTTGTGTTCTAGCGACTGAAGAACTAAGCAAACATTAGTTTCAGGGTCCCATATAGAAGGATATTCGGTGGTGTGACAGGTCTCACTCCGGCACAATATTTGACTGTCAACGGTTATTCTAATTTCTACTGGAACTGGGGGGGAGAAGACGATGATATGTTGATCAGGTAACGTACATAAAATTTTAGTACTGCGATCTCAACCACTGAATAAGTAACACGAGAGGAAAGAACCAATGACATATATGCACACTGAAATATGAAAAGGAATGTTTATTCCTAACGATGTCTCAAGCATCAAGATTGATTCGCAGTCCGCTCCCAGCTTCCTTTAGTGGAAGTGCACCCAAAAGTTGATGTAATGTGCGAAGAGCCAATACTATTTTTTTTTTTTTTTATTAACCTATACTGTCCCATTGTTAGGCAAAGGTCTCCCCCAAACTCCTCCACCGGTCTCTATCCTCAGCCATCTCTTGCCACCCTTCCAGATAGGTGTCCAAATCGTCACGCCAACGTTTCCTCGGCCTGCCTCGTGTAAATTGTTTTGCTCTAGAAACTTAGTTTATTTTGATTTCTAGATTGTTGACGGAAAAGTTTTCAATATGGCGGAGCGAAATTTCCATAGGAAGATACGCGGCACTGCCTCACGCTCAGAACGCAATAGGACTTGAAAGGTATATCATATTATATTTAGTGCCATCTTTTTGATGCTGCTGTAGACAGAAAACATCATTAAAATTAATACGACGACACTGAAGCTTAAAATTGCTTGTAGTTTTTTGTCCAATCAACAAAATTTTAATTTTTCTTTACCCGTATTTTAATACGTATTGTCATTTGGTCAAAGACATATCCGTAAAATCAAATATCATTAAAAAATATTCTTGAGTAATAAATAGTATAACCAATACTTCTTGTAAGTATATCATTATTGAGTTATTTGGTGGTTATAACTTAACCGACTTTATTTCTTTCTTTCTTATCTTTACAGGGATCTATTTCGTTCGCTATGCAACAAACGATACCAAGTGGAAGGGCTTAAATCTACGAAATACAGGCTAGTTAGCGTAACTAAAAAAAAGCTGTTCACCCACATATTGGCTGACGTGAACCCGGAGAAAATAAAATTAGACACTAAGAACCTTTTCAAACAGCTCCTTCTATTAAAAGGACATGAGTTGTCTTCAAGAAATTTTACGCTTTTATAAGATGTCTTACATTTTAGTATTGAGTGTGTTTATTGTACTGTTCTGATGAACTAATAACGTTTTTATTAAAGATGATTGAGATTTACATACTTGGTATTTTATTTTCAACGTTTTAAAGCTATGAGAGTTATTGCAAACCCTCCACGTGGCTGTATTCATAGATGTAGGTAAAAACTGCTGAATTAAGACTAGAGCCATAGTAGATCTAAGGTTATTGGAAGAAGAACAAAATGAAAACTATGTTATGAGTAAGTACATACATAAAATCCTACACACATCAACACTGTCTAGGGATATTTTGTATTTACTCAATTATCTCAAAATTTATGAAAGATAACATGCAACATGTATATATTTCTATAAAGCCCATTTATCTGACTATACTTCAAAACAAAAAAAATCTCTAATTATTTTGCGTCAACAATTTTATACTTAAATAAAGAAAAAACTAAAAAAATGGTAAAACTAACAATGAATGTTTTTCTTCAGAAAATGTGAAAAATAAGAAAAAGTTATTGTTTTTAGCAGTTTTGTGAAAAATCTGTAGTCTATAAAGCCATCTGTGACATTTACAGCAGTCCTGCAGCGATTTTTCATAATTTGGATAGAGTTATCCAAGTCTTACTGCGGTATTTTGTCCCAGGTCCGGCTAAGATGCAAAAAAGTGGCTCTTCCGTTGCAATGTTCGCAAGGAAATTCCTCAAATCTCTTCTTTGGGGCATACTCCACGCGTGCTCTATGGGTTTTAGGTCAGGTGATTGAGCGAGCCAGCTTAAGACCGATTTGTCGTGTTCCTGCTACCATCTCGTCACCGCTCTTGCTGTGTGCGGACGGCTGTTATCGTGAATGAGGGTGAATTCTTGGCCCATTTGAAGTTTAAGGGGGTAGTTTATCGGTATTAGCACCTCATTACGGTATTTTTTAGCCGTAATGGTGTTCTGATCCAAACGCCGTCTGTTCGTCCACCGAGAATAATTTCCGCCCAAACCATCATTGTCCCGCCGTGCTATGAATGGACTTCCTGAGGATATTGCAGACGGCTATCACGACCAGAGACTCGCCAAACACGTACTCTACGTGAATCGAAATGAAAACCGAACCGGGACTCATCGGTAAACAGTAATACAGACTACGGGTTATCATCCCAGAGCAAAAGTACAGAAAACCCACTCTAGTCTTCGTCCGCGATTTCCTCAGCAGAGTGCTGGAGTACGAAGCGGTCTGCGAGCGTGAAAGTTATCTTCATGCAGCATTTTCCTCGCAGTTTGGTCACTCACAAGCAACTGGTGCTCTGACTGGAGCCTCCGAACCAACTGCATGGCCGTAACATTTGGTTCTCTTCTCACGGCAATTTGCAAAAATCGGTCTTGTCGATAAGTGGTTATTCGCTTTCCCCCTGGATATCTTTCAACCACTTCACTAGTAGCACGGTAGGATGACTATAACCTAGTAATCACGTTTTGTCTTGTTCCAATCACGTCAGCAATACTCCGTTGAGCAGCCACAGCGTAGAGCACGCCCACTGCCCTTAGCATTGCTTCTCTCGTTATATAGCGCCGCTGCATGATGCACACAATAGATTTAACTCGAAATTAATCGATAACTTGTTATAAAACTTAAATCTGGCACAAAAAAATATCCCGATACTACAGTAGTTAAACAAAACTTGCGGACTTCGCAACCATTATGCCGCGTAATTATTTTATTTTTAATTATTTTTTATAAATTCAAATTTAGAATCATCCAAAAAGGTTTAAAAATTTGTCTTTTATCAAAAGATTTTTAAACTGGTCAGTATTTTTTGAGTTTAAGAACTTTATACAAAATATCCCTAGACGGTGTTGATGTGTGTATTTCCCATAGAGGTAGGCAGAGACCAAAAAACGCCACGTCGCACGATCCTTATAAAATTCCCGTTTCCTTTACATCCACACAGCCTGCAACTCGCTACGGTATGTAACACTATTATAAATTGACTATAATTTTGTAATCGCAAACTTAGTCTTACATCCTCCTTTATCCAAATGTCTGAAAGCATTCTGATAACTATGTTTACCTGCAAAAAACTATATCAATATGTCATCATCGCCCGTCGAATGATGGTTTTATTATTTTCGTTTTTATTTTAACGCGATACCTAAATTAATAGTTTTATCGTCAATGTATTATTTAGGCATCTAAATCTTTCGTGAGATATAAACCTTTAGATTACGACAAAAGTTTTTTTTCTAAATCAAAATGTTGAGTTACAAGGACCCTCATACATGCGGTATTAACTGTGCTTGTGGTTGCTTCTGCCGCAAATCCTTCTGCCCATTTTCTTCATGGAATACTGACTCGAAACTTCGCCAATGGGTCTTAGTGTTAACTTTATTTCTCGTCTTATTATTCCATGTGTTTTACAACGTGAGCATACATTATAACTACCGAAAAAGCATTAGATTCGCTTCTGAAAGTTCCAAATCGAATAGTAGTATCGGTTACATGTATCAGTTGATAAATTTAACGGAAATTCCAATGGGTAAGTATTGTTAAGCAGCAATTTTCTGTATTTATTTTCTTCAAAGACTTATTCTAGGTCTCCAATAAGACCACCAGTACCAGTAATCTTTAATTGTTAGTTGTATTGTCCCCGGCAATAAGTTACATATAATTTTATTTGTATTAGGCAAGTAGTGCTTCCATGAGATGAATAGGATAAACGCTGATAGCAGGATTTTCTTAAGAACTGGTTGGTTTTATATAAGTATTGCGATCTTCAAGGAAACGTTTTAATTTCAGCGTTGGCAAAGTACCCTGAATCTTCATCATACTTATGGTTTGTGAACATGAGACATCTTTTCAAAAACTTGGGTAAGTAGGTAATCTTCTAGATGAAACTTTGTTGATGACGCGGAGAAATATTTTTAAAATCCTTTCCTTTCAGGGGAAGATGAAGATCCTCAGTATTCAGATGAAACACCTTACTGTGATTTAAGTGAAGTTTCTATGGGTAAGTTTCATCGTTTCAGTTTTGGTCAGTCATTTCAGATCTATTATGAACAATTTATACTAATATTATAAAGCTGAAGAGTTCGTTTGTTTGTTTGTATGTTTGAACGCGCTAATCTCAGGAACTACAGGTCCGATTTGAAAAATTATTTCAGTGTTAGATAGTCCATTTATCGAGGAAGGTTATAGGCTATATATCATCACGCTACTACTAATAGGAGCAGAGTAGCAATAAAAAATGTTACAAAAACGAGGAAAATATTGACGTGGCGTTTGCGTCACATAAGAAAGATTGCTTTCTTATGTGACGCAAGCGAAGTTGCGCGGGTAAGCTAGTAAAACTTTATTCTTTAAGAACAGTTTCTGTGGACAATAAAGGTCTTTATGTTTTTCTACCTCTATAGGATAAGGCGTCATTTCCATGATAATAATGTTACGCTCGATACAAGCAGATGTGTATGAATTCACCCAAGTTTTGCGATAAAATATGTGAGCCGCGTCTATATAGGGGGCGAGCCTATCGCTATTTCATATATTTTGCTGCTTACAGGACCAATTCAAGTTGAAAAAACAAGACTGCCGCTAGAGTGGGTGGAATCGCAACATTACGACGTGAAGCCGGGAGGATTCCATGCGCCCGAGCACTGCCGGTCACAGTACCGAGTTGCTATATTAGTCCCTTATCGGTAATTGTCTTGGCAAAAAATATAACGACTGCTTTTTGCCGTGAGCAACTTTAATGCAACTGGTTTTTGTTTACAGAGATCGAGAGAAAAATCTAATAATATTTTTATATTACCTCCATCGTCTACTAAAGAAATTATTACTGGAGTACAGAATATTCGTCTTTGAGCAATATGGTAAGATCAATGTAGATGCTCAACGTAGAGTACACTTAACTATAACTTGAAACGTTTTGCGCCTTAGCTTGGTATCAATGCTAGCCCTATATTTTGGTTGCGAAATCTTTTTGCATATACCGGTCTTATTGCCAAATTCCGGGATACTATTGAGATATATACGTATGTTATAAATACTATGGGGCATTTTATTTTTTTCCTTTATTTAGGTACAGAGAAATGGAACAAAGGCAGGTTATACAACATCGCGTATCTAGAAAGTCAGAGGTTCGGTACCTGGGACTGTCTCATCTTTCACGACGTGGACCTCATCCCAGAGGACGAGAGGATCTTGTACAATTGTTCTAGGAACCCACTGCATATGGCATCGTCGGTGGAAAATTGCAAGTATATGTGAGTATTGTTATCAGAGTTTTCTGCATTAGGCCTGATGCAGTGCTTGTTCAGCCAACCACGCCTAGCGGGCTAATCACTTACGGCTTACCTCAGTTGGCAACTAGTGTTCTTCAAATTGATGGTAACTTTTCAGTATATTGCTGCTTTGACGTAACTTTCTAATCACTATTATCTAAGGGAGAAAACAATGTACAGCAAAGACGCTTTCAAATTGTTGTCAACTGAGATACGTGATGGCCCCCCTGATCGGCGTAGTAGTGTCAGTTGCAGATTATTTTGACTATCAGTTCCATGTAGATAGTACTAGGCAGTAAATCTTTCTTTGTTCTAATGCTTACGTGCGAATATACACATTGTTCTATGTGACACACAGCGCATACAGCGCAACTACACTACCTTATATGCTACAAACGATGTGTTCAACTGTATGGGACCCATACACAAAGGCGGATGGAAACCTAAATGTCTAGTCTGTCTGTCTGTCTATACGCTATCCGCAGGGGTTCGCAAGATAATAAAAATTTATGACATCAATCGTACATTTTAAACTTCTTATGTTTGTTTCTTATTGTATCTTTGATTGCAGTCTTCCATACAGAAGAATATTCGGTGGTGTGACAGCTCTCACTCCGGCGCAATACGAAGTTGTAAACGGTTATTCTAATTTCTACTGGGATTGGGGCGCAGAAGATGATGATATGTTTTCTAGGTATTCTCATATTTCTTCCATCATGTTTATAAACGAAACAACAGTTATTACAAAGGTGAACCTATGTTACATTATCAAATTTTAACTTTCAAAGTCCTATAGAGGTTTCGTGATTCCTTCCCTAGACATAATTGTGATGTGAGGTCCCAAAAACAGTTTGTTTTTCTTATAAGATACTTACAATACGCAATCTAATATTGAAACTCTGTTAGCTCTTTCCTAAACGTATAAGCATCTATAACTAAAATTGGCATTTATTTTGCATTAAAGTTGTCTAATATTTGTAGATTGGCAATGCAAAACTACACAATATGGCGCAGTAACTTTACAATAGGAAGATATTCTTCATTGCCTCACAAACCACAAACACGGGGAAGAGATCGGTAAGCTTATTACTTAATTTGAATGATCTAATGGTGCATCGCACCCGAATTACTTCCTGTCTTTCTTCCAACAATGATCGATGATCAGCGTACACATTTCCACGATGTGCTATAGAACGCTTTACAGTGACGTTGACGTCAAATTGTTCTTTGTAAGGCAGAACAAGTGAGTCGAGTCGGTTTTGTTGTTCGATAAATATTGCCGAAGAAGACACAATATCTTGGCTTGGATATCACTCAACATCAAAGGATATTCCTTTATTTTATTCTTATTGAGACTCATTTAATTGACCCACTGTTATGAATATCCCGTTTATTATTGTTACCCTCTGTTTCTTGTTCTACGATATTCCCTTCAAAGATGTAAATATCATACACATTGACTAATTTTTAAATGCCACTGTAAGATTATTTTGACTTAATCTCATTTATGTTTCAGGAGTTTGCTTGGTCGGTTGTGCAGATGGCGGAATCAAGTAGATGGACTCCACAATATCCGATACAAAATAATTAGCGTTTCTAAAGAGAGATTGTTCACACACATTGTAGCCGATGTGAATCCTGATAATTTGAAACTAGACTCTAGAAACCTAATCAAACAACTTGGCTATTTAAATGCAACTAATATAAATAGGAAAAATTACAACTCTATGTACACAGACAGAATTGAATTCGTTTGACTAAAGTGTTGTTCTAAATTAAATGCATGCACAGTATTTGGATATTTTGTTTTATTTTCCTCTAAAATAAATACATCACAAATAAAAATAGTAGGTAGAAGAGAGCTACGGTATACGGTTTAGGCATAGTTTAGGTAATACCGATTAACTTTATGAATCGAGAAATGAAAGTTAATGGGTATTACCTAAACTATGCTTAAGCGGTTATTAAGGTTCAACATCATCATCACTTATCATCCCAGTCGCCCCAGTATAATAATATGTAGATTATAGTACTCTATGATCATCCCAAACTTTACGGAGTTAGGAGTGGAGGCTGTGTCTGAGATTACATCATCAAGAAGTCTCTAGCAAAAAGAAAACCAAAGAGTATAAAATTCGTTCAAAAATTAAATTGACATTTGAGATTGAGACATGAAATAAATTGGAAAAATTATAAACAATAATTATTTCTTTGATATTTTAGAGAATTACTTTATTTTTACAGTTGAGGGCAAAGTTTGACAATGGATTTTAACAATGAAACTCAGACTGGGGACAGTTGCAGTTGTGTTTATTTCTGTTACCGAAGTGCCTGTTCATCAAGGAGTCGACCTGACCCCATCGAATCACGGCCAGACTCTTCACCACGACACTGGATATTTGTACTCTCTTTAATTCTTGTGCCTGTTCTACATTTGTATTACAATTTCGCCGTCCATTACAACTGTCGCAAAAATATCGATTTTGCGAAAGTTTTCAGCCACTTTTCAAACTCTAGGTATAAATACCAGTTGATAAATTCAACGGAGGTTGCTATGAGTAAGTATAACCAATACTAAGAAGAATGCAAAAGTCCAATGGAATTTTATTTAGACTTTGCTAGCAGGAGTTTGTAAGGACCGTAGCAAGTGGCGTTCTTAGGTCTCTAATTACCCCCTATGCAAAAAGGTGTGATTTTGTGTCTGACTGGGAAAGGCACACAGATAAACATTTATTCTATGTAATAAGTACCCCTCCCCCTCGTTTGGGAGAAGACCCTTGCCCTGCAGTCGGAGAGATATGGGTTATTAAAAAAATAATAATAATAAGTAAAAGATAAACTATTATACCTCTACATGTAGCAATACAAGTTTAACTCTCTTTATTTCTAAAACCGTTAATTTCAGCGTACGGCGAAGAAGAATCCTCATACATGTGGTTTGTATCCATGAAACATCTCTTCAAAAATTTGGGTAAGATTGAACCATAATATTATCATTAGGAAAATTTATTAATGTAGAGAATTTACCAATGTACAGACTTTATTTGTTTTTAAAGGTGAAGACGAATATCCTATGTATCCAAATGGTACACCTAAGTGTCAGATAAACACTACTGATTGGGGTAAGATTTTCTGAAGTACCTTCATCCTACTAATATTACAAACTAAACGAATACGAAACTAACGAAACTTTGTGAGAATGTATGTATAATATGTATGTATGAATGACTGTTTGTTACTCTTTCACATAAATACTACTGAACCGATCATGATGAAATTTGGTATATAGGGAGCTGAAAACCCAAAATAACGCATAGGCTAGGAGGACGAAGTCGCGGGCGGCCTCTTGTATAAGATATATTGGAAAAGTTAATTCAAATCCATTGTGATGATTCTAGGGCCAATACAAGTTAACAAAAGTAGACTGGAACTTGATTGGGTGGAGGCACAGCATCCGGACATAAGGCTCGGAGGGTTTTATGCACCTCCACACTGTCAATCACGTTACAAATTAGCTATTTTAGTCCCTTACCGGTAAGTTTGACTGCTTTTTCTGATCAAATATTCTTTAAGTAAACTAGTGGTTATATAAGTAAGGAAATGGCTATTAATATGTGAATCTTTTTCAGAAATCGTGAGAAAAATCTAATAATATTTTTGTACTACATACATCGCTTATTGAAGAAACAGTTGCTGGAGTACAGAATATTTGTGATTGAACAGTACGGTGAGCTTTATTTTTAAATATGATAGTACTTATTTACTTATTAAATATGTAACAGTCCCGTGGCTATATGACTCTGCTATCTGATTAAGAGTAATTGAACTCAAAGCCTTTTCCTTTTTCGCCGAGAGTTATGCTCTGTGCTGACACACAGTTTAAGTGATGGCTCGAAAGAGTAAAGTTCCTTTTCAAGAGGACCTTCAATATTTGACTACTTCTAGACATGCAATAACTTAGTATGATAACATATGTCTTGAATACCCATCTAGTGGGCAGGAAATGTCAGAATATAGAAATAAATAGAAGAGTTCAGGGTAGACCACCAAGCAACGGAACAGAGTTGGTTACAAAAAAATGCGCTACTTTACCATCTCGTCCCTATTGTTTGAAAGTTAACACTTAATATACTACCTTGAATAACTTGCAGGAACGGAAAAATGGAACAAAGGCACGTTATACAACATCGCATTTCTGGAGACTCAGAGGTTCGGAACCTGGGACTGTCTCATCTTTCACGACGTGGACCTTATCCCGGAGGACGAGAGGATCATGTACAATTGTTCCAAGAATCCACTGCATCTTTCTTCAGCAGTCGAAGGTCATGGCTATGTGTATGTATCATTGCCAGCTCG
The DNA here is from genome assembly GCF_050436995.1 of Anticarsia gemmatalis. NCBI lineage: Eukaryota > Metazoa > Arthropoda > Insecta > Lepidoptera > Erebidae > Anticarsia > Anticarsia gemmatalis. The sequence continues at coordinate 9,611,975 of NC_134760.1, forward strand.
TAGATATGCCATCTTTGCCGAGTGTCGACGCCAGGCCTGAGGCCCAAGCCTGAAAGAAATGATGTAGACCAATCGCGAACACTGATCTGACCTGCCTTAGTTTAGGCTTCAGCTTCCCCACAAACTGGATTAGAAATTGTTGTACGGTTTTGTTTCTTTTGTCTGTATGTATGTTTATGGAGGAAATAATAAGCAAATTTTTATTTTATTTTAATACTGATCATATCTTTTAAAAAGTCACCTCTGCGACTTTGACGTAAAATTTCTTTCTGGCTTGCTCCACAGGTTACTCGGGACCATGGGATTAAAAAAAAATCATCACTAATTTTGTCGATTTAGCTATCTGTTATTCATGTTGTTTTTTACACAGATGTCTGATTATTTTTATGGTGCTTTTGGTACATAATTACGTACTCGTAATTATAATTGGTATATCTTTGGTTCTAGACTTCCTTACAGAAGAATATTTGGTGGTGTAACGGCTCTCACTCCAACGCAATATGAAACTGTCAATGGCTACTCTAATTTCTATTGGAACTGGGGCGGAGAAGACGATGACATGTTTGCAAGGTATGATAATAATATTATGATTGGAACTTCACCCGACGCGGTCTGTCGTACATTTGTTTCCTGGTGTGGTGTATCCCCGGCTAGAAAAATAATATATATGGTGACGTTATTTTCAGATTGATGTTCGAAAACTACACAGTATGGCGGAGTAATCAGTCAATAGGACGATACACTTCATTGCCACATGAACTTAATGAACGAGGAGTAGAGCGGTAATTAAAGTTGTTTTGTTTCTTCAATTTCGATTATATTTTTGACAAGATTACATCTAAGGACCTTTTGCACATTCTATCCACTTTTACCAATAACTGTCCCACTGCCGGGCAAGGGTCTCTTATTTAACGAGGTAGAGGTTTGGCACTGAGTCCACTGCGCTTAGTGCGGGTTAGGGACTTTGTATGCCCTCAAGAAATGTATTAATAACAAAAAAATGTATTAACTGCTTCGAACAATTTACTCAGTACTCAGTTCGGTCTTAACTATACTTTCGGACTTCATGGCTAGTCTTGGTTTTATAACGGTCTTATTTACAGTCGTCCATATTTTTTCACAGAAGTCTATTCCGAGTGCTATGCAACATGCGCTATCGCCTCGAAGGTTTGAAAACTACAAAGTACAGTCTCATCAGCGTGTCAAAGCAGAAACTGTACACACACATATTAGCAGACGTGAACCCTCACAAAATGAAGCTGGACTCCAAGACTCTGTTCAATCACATCATACATTACAATGGCAAAGAACTGCACACGAGACGGGTGGCGAGAAAAACGTTTTTGAAAATAATACAGCTCTGAATTTTGGATTTATTGGTATAAATTATGTTCTGATTAAAATTGTTATTGTAATTGCTGTAAATGTTTCATTTGAATCTATTTTTCGAGATTAAATTAGGTAACTTAGATCTCCTAGTTTACAAACTCTGAAACTGCTACTAGGAATTCTCTCTAAAATACTCAAATCGGATAGGTATCCTCGCAGAAGGGGTAATTCGAAACTGAATAAAACTCAATATCATATTTTTGTATAGATTTATTTATAAACGCGATAGCGCGATATTGATACAGGAAATAATAGTATTATTTAAATATGCAATCTATTCCTGTTAATTACAATAATATATTCGCAGCATAATTTTAATTCACAATTTATCGTAAAAAAATAGAAACAATACATTATGATGTGTGATCCATTAAAACAAATTACAATCTAATCATGTCACACGACTCAAACGAATTAATCAAGACTAGAATAAATGGACAATAAAAATCACAAATAAAAATAAAATTACATAGAAACCTTACGGATTTCGTCTGCAAGGCTCAAAATAGTAAACTTTTTCACCTTGTGCAACATTATGCACATATTCGGGTCACTCACAAACCTGCAAACGTAAATATCACCATTATCCGTGTCCACCTCCAAGCGTTTCAATAGCTCCGCTACCTGATTCTTATATGGAGTCTTCTTCTCCTCAGGGAGCAACACGAAGTACCACGGCAAGCAAATGTTCAGCACATTCCATATCACAGTCTGACTGACAGCATACGCTAAGTTCGGATCCTCTTCTATTTCGCTCTTACGTTCATCTTCCACTTCTTCCTTGATCTCCGGTTTCTCCTCCTTGTCTTCCGCTTCGTCCTGACAAGGACGGCATATAAACGTCGTCTTTACATTTGTTGCAGACTGTGACGTTTTGTTCGATGTCGAAGTACTAATCTTAGATTTTGCCGCGCGTGCGCTTTGCGACATATCAATTTTCTTACTGCTCTGAGATTTAATTCCGGCACGGCTCTTTTTACCCTTTTTGTCTTCAACTGGTGGGATATATTGCAATTCAGTGATGTTGACGCCTTCACAATAGTTCATCACGTTGGTTAAAAGTATATCTATGAATTGGCCGGCGCATTTCAAAGCGCACGCTAAGCACGCATCTCTGTATTTCTTTATTTTAATCAATTTGCAGACTATTTCCTCGCAATTGGCCAAAACGTAACATGTCTTCTTACCGACAGCCATCGATAGAGCTGTGACGAAACCTTCAATAGGATCACTGCTTTTACAAAACGCTAACAAAAACGCTGAATAATTCATAAGATTCTCATCAGCTTCAAAGAGTTCGAATAAGAAATGTTTTATCAAATTCTTTCTCAATTGCGCGTACCTATCTTCAGGATCAAAATCACATTCGTACCAAAGTTCCATATCAATGAAATCATCTCTGCTCAAGAGTTCTGTAGAATCGAGATCTTTACATCGCATCTTTTTACGAAGATCTAGTAATTCTTCTACAGTTGGGAACCTGATGTTGAGACAGTACAGTAGAAAGTCTCGCCAATCTAAGTACACCATGTCTCCAAACAATAGATAGACTAATTTAGATATTTTCTCTGGATCAATGCTTCTCCATGCTTCAGGGAAAAGAGGTCCCTCACACGATTCCTTTCCGAAGAAAACGAAGTCTTGCAGTAAATAAATGAATGCTTTTTGTAGGATAATTCCAGTCGGCGCCACAATTTTAAGCTGAGAGCGTAGTCTAGCTAGTTGACTGATTTTGAAATCCATATCTCCGGTCGCCTCGCTTATTTCGCCTGTATCTACTGAAGGTTCTGGAGGCGCAAACTGCACCAAGTTAGGATCTATCACAAACGTATCATGTTCTAGTATAAGGCTCTCAGGTATACGTCTACCGTTTTCAACCGCCATTTGCAAATACTTGCAAAGTCTATCAACGGCTTTTATCTCATTCAAATAGTAAGTATTTATGTCGTCCTGAATTTCCATAAACGTTTTGTAAATATGATCGTTGAACATTTTCATGTCACGGTAACATTTGTATTGTAATGTGAGCATGCGCAAACTGGCTCTGAACATCTCACCGTTGATGCCCATCGTCCATTCTTCGATACATTTCAAAGCGTTCTGCTTAAAAATTTCTTCAACATTAATAGATTCTTCAGAAGTAATTTCGTCCTTTTTTTTTGTTGGTGGTTGAATTTTAGCAATTTCGCTGTACTCCCTTGCTATCAAAGATCTGTAGGATTCATTCGTTTCTTTAATAATTTTTAATGCTAATTTAACATTGTTCTCTAGCACAAGATTAAACGGATTGTTTGTGTAGTCAATTTGAATATTTTTCAAATGTAAGTCTTGATACGCAGCCTTCAACTGCTTGTATACTTTATCTTCGCTCCCTTTCTTACTTCCAGTGTCTTCAAAGTCTCTATTAATTTTAATTAAATCTTTTGAAGACAATCGATCATTCGGTGGCATTCGTTTTATCATGGCGAAGTAGAAATCATGAAACGTTTGGAATGTCATAATGGATCTGAAAACAATAACAAGATAGATATCGTTCCTAAAATTATGCTTCGTGAAAAAGTATTTAAATACTGCGACTATAAGATTGTTACCTGTTAAGTTCGGTTTGCATGCATGATATGTAAGTGTTAGCCATGCTGGTCAGTTCTTCCATGGTCCAATTATCACATATCAATAACTGTCTTTTCTGTTCTGCATGTAGCTTTCTCTCGTCACAAATATTATACAATCTATTCTGCAACTCCTTAACTCGGCAATGCCATTCGTTCTTCGCTAAATTAATATCACGCCAATCGTTCTCAAAGTCGTTATATTCCTTCTGAAATGCACTCACTAGATCCAGTTTCTTAGATGGTAAAGTAATTATCTGTTCCATTTTATCTTTAATGTATCTCGCGTACGGAATCAAACAATTTATCTGTAATCTTTTAGCGAAAAACAATTGTTCCATGTCGTGAATATAGTTTTTTTCAACCTCTTCCCAACAATTCGCCAAAGCGACGCCAATTAGTTCTGCTATTGGTATTTCACCATAATCCCAGTCTTCTTCTCCTGCCAACATTTTTACTTCCTCTATACTCGGCGGTTTAGACTCTTTATCTTCTACAGATTCTGCTACAACTATCTCAATGTCTTCAGGAAATTGATCAACAGAGGGTTCTTTAAACACTTCTAACTCATTGGACATAGAAGTTTTACTCATTTTTGACGAACCACGAAATTTATTTTGAGATTTAGCATTACTCACTTCTGGTTTTACCATTTTAGACTTAGCTCTTTTGTCGTCAGATGATGGAAATTCCAGAAGACTTAAAACATTCTCTCCAAATAACCCGTCAACTGATTTCATTGGCATCAAAAAGTCTCCAATAATATACCTACATATAAGAGCTAATAGATCCTTATCCATCACCTCGTAGTACAAGCTATAATTAAGTCCCATCACAGCATAAAATCGATCAATTAATTCCGAGTTTTCTTCATCCAAATCCCAAATGAAAACTTCTTGAAGGATGTCTTCTGTATCTTTGAGATGAATATAAGTAGTGAAATAGCTTTCAAAAGGTTTATGAATCCTCTTTTTGTGAGGATCATTAACTAGTCTGGATACTCTTACATCTTTGTACTCATCAATTTCTTTTTTGCGATGTTTTATAATACTCTCCTCCAAATAAATATCATCTCTGTCATCCAACTCTGTCTCATCAGGTGGAGCGATGCCTAAGAAAGTTTCTTCTAATATTTTTACCTCTCTGTATGTATTCGGGTAATTTACAATAACGAAACCTTCAATATCATCTTGATCTTTTAGATATTCAACAATCATTGCAGCTAGAAGGTGGTCTGTCAACGTGTCACCAGCATTTAGTGACTCATAAGCATATCTTCCAAGTTCAGCCGCACATGACAAGGTAATCTCTTCCTCAGGTATGGTTTTCGGTGTTTGCGTCTGTTTTGTATTAGCAGGAATAACACCTAACATAGTGGCTATAGTCATATCACTCATCTTGTATACAGCATCATCATCAGACTTAACTAATTTGATCAATTCTCTGCTTTCTTCTTCCTGAGCCGCTGCACCAAATTTATCAAATGATAATTCAATATCGACGCATCCTATCAATTCAGTTTTAAACTGCCGCAAGCAAAAGTTTATTGCAGTTTCTAAACGAACGACATGAATTTTCTGTGAGCTTAGCAATGTTTGCATGGGCACAGTTACAGCTCTATCAGGCAGTCCACGAAGTAATGCTTTAGCCTTATATGGCGGTAAATCAGCCGGTGGCCGAGGTGGTGGGTATGGGTATTTTATCTCAAGTAAGGTGTAAACCACATGACCTAATATACGCGTCCCTAAATATTCGTATTTTCTTTCATCGGACTCCGGATCATAATTAGGGATTAACGAATCCAAAATCCAAGGATATGAATAGTTATGGTATTCTTTAAATTCACTGTCATCTAAAGTTTCCTGACGATCTAATTCCAGCCGCACAACTTCTTCTACCCTAGAGTCTCTCTCTTGTTCTTCCTCAGACGGTTCTTTCAATATCTCCTCCATTGGGTCAAGAATATCAAATATAGGCTGCTGCTTAAAATATAAGGTTTTCCATTCGTGGATGAAGTGCTCGGGAATGTCGTCTTCGATCAACTTTCTGAAGTAAGCGTATTTAGTCGCGTAGTCCACCATTGATAGCATGGTATCGTAACAAATTTCGTAATAATGCTGACGCTTTCGTCTCATTTTTTCATCATACAATCTTCTATGAAGCCTTTCTTGCCTCTGTTTTTCAAAGTCGGTTTCAACTACCTCCAATTGTATCTGCTCTTTAACATTATCAAGAAACTGGTTGAACTGCTGCTCTCTTTGTTCACTAAATTCTTTTTCAGCTTGCACTCTGTTTTTAAACAGGTTACGGGCTTGTTGCTTCGTCTCCATAATCTGTGTACACATTTGTTTCTCGAATTGTGATAATTTCATAACTTTTTTTGCAAGTTCAGTATCTAGTTTCGTTTCTTCTTCTGCAATAGTCATATTCCACAAAGATCCACTAAGAGCGTTTCTTAACTGGCTTTGAAATTCTTCAGAATCTGCTTTCTTATGCATTCTAGTATGTAAATTATCCATATAGCTTTGCACCCACTCTGAACTAGATATTGAGCTCCTCTGCTCCAAGGCTTTTTGTTCCATTAAGAGAAGCTCCTCATAAGTATGATTTTCGAATTTACAAGGATACTTTAATCCAAACTTTTCCATCTCGATTCTCTCTTTGCTCGTAAGTTTTGGTGATTTAGGTGGTATAAAGTTAATCGGCGTGTTCTTTTCTTCAATTTTATCAACCATCTTGGAGTACTTGTGCCGTACGTAATCATATGTTTCCTTCACTTGCTGAGCTTTCTTTCTTTGCCATTCTATAAAGTGTCTTTCATTCAGCAAAGGTTTGGAAAGATTGTCAACAAATGATTCTTTCTCTTCGGCAATTTTATCCACTTTGAATCTGTGACCCATTTTCTCAACCAAATTCGAGACCATTTTTCTCTCCCGTTTAATAAAATTTGTGCGATCTCTCTTGTCTAAATGAAGAAATAGTTGATAGAAGAGGCGCAATAGAGAAGAACCTCTGCCATCCATTATGCTTTCTAGTTCAATGTCATTTATGTGAACATCCAAGCCATTCAACCAATTAACTAAATACTTCCAGTTATTCTTTATATCTTCATGAGCATTACCAGACCTGATCAAGAAATGTTCTTCCTCGTTTATAACGCGGTAGCTGAGGAGAACCTCCGCGATAACGTGACCATTTTTCATCATATCTCCAAATGCTACCGACTCCCATGTTATAGGCCTTTGTAATCTTTCCGTTAACCACTCTTTTAGTATTTCAGCCATTGTTATGTTTATAATTTATCGATTTCCCCTACAAAAAAAAATGCCACAACCCTGTCAATATTAAATTGACAAGTACGGTAACTAAAATTCAAAAATATATAGAATTTGAGAGTTTAGGTGTTGTGAACTTTTTGTATAAATCCCTTTTATTTTTGTGTCAGCTAAGTATAAAATGATTATGATTGGTAGGGAATTACTCAGCCGCAATAAGCGTTCCCCTATCACGTGAGTTGATGTGAGTGGTCGAAGATTCGAGCGAAATTAACATTAAACACCTGTTTTAATCTAATATAATACCTTATAAACAGATCTCGAAACAATACAATTTTCCCCAAACTACAATAGGCTAAATTTGTAAGGAATTAAGTATTTGTTGAAAATATATCTGAAAACATTTTATGGGTAAATATCTCTTTGATTTAATCATATAGGTTTTATTAAAATATAGTAGCTTTGGATTTTTGCTTTTTAATGATTTGATTCCTTTAATATCTGATCACTGGCAACACACACTTCTGATTGTCATTCCTTATTATGACTTTTTTGTGATGTTTATTTTCACTGTTTTCTATGTATATTTCTTCAATTCTATCTAGATCTAATTCAGGATGAAATGTAACGAATTGGATAAAAGTGTATGTATTTATGCAAGTTTCGTAGTATTAGTTAAATGCGATGATCGCGTTAATTATTTTGATTGCATTGTTCACAGAAATCTCGCCACATGAACCTGGAGAATTTGGATAAAGCCTTGCACGACTTGGGCATGTTGAGTGCAATAACCGAAGCACGCCGCGATTATTTGCGCGAATCTAAATCAAATTACAGCGTAATGAGGCTGAATACGCGCTACGTGTCCAACGTGACCGTGGGATATTGTATGAAACGAACGACAAACAAAAACAGACTCTGCCCGTACGTGTTGCCAATCAGGCACAGAACTAAGAGTGAGAACTCGGATGCGATCGGTAGTGACGTGAGCGACAGCGCGTGCGAGTACAAGAACAGTTTGTTAGAGCCATCCACCAGCGGGTACAACCACGACTGCACGAAGAGCCCCGCCAAGCGGTGCCAGTCGCTGGAGAACCTCAACCTGTCCGTGGAGCCGGCGCCGGGCGCCGAGATATCGCCCGACATGGACTGTGTCTCGACGCGAATCCAAAAGCTACAAGTCGACGAATGACATCCATTCAGATACAAACACCTTGAAATCTAGTGAGATGACCTTCGATGCGTATTTGCTCTAAGTTAAGAGTGAAGAAGGTTAGATTATAGTAGTAGTATTCAAGTGATCCATTGAATGTTGAATAATGTATTTTTCAGTGTATTTGTACTGATGCATGGATAAGTGTAGAAGCTGAATCTAAATGTTCCTAGGTCCTCGGTGTAATTGAGTTAATTTTGCATGTATTATCCACCCCAACGATTATTAATCTGATAGTGCAGCTATTTTCATTAATGTTTAAGCGAATTGCTCAAAAAAATGTTTGGAATTGTACAAATAATAGATACATTTTGTATCTGGATTAGACAATTGTTTGGTGAAGTTGATGCGTTTGTTACTTGTGAGAGTCTAATGAGTTTTATGGTTACCCTAAAGTAAGCACCACAGTGTTTGTTGAGAACAAATTGATTTTGTTTTGTCTAAGTCACAGATGCCACTCATGCCGCCCATGTTCATACATCATTGTTCTAACAGATTATCATCTACTATAAATTTAAACTATACCTCTGTAAATGTTAGTACCAATTATTATTATAAAAATTAATTATTGCAATTAATAAAAGACTGTTTGAAGATCTCATTTCATTAACATATAACTCATGTACTATATTTGAAATTGTCTTTTGAATACACATACATATTATTTATTTGTCATACACAATGCTTTTGTGACTTAGAAATAGATACTTATGTTTGTTAACATATTTTGTTATTTTGTTCATATTAATTTAATAACAAATATTTGAAATAAATATTGCTTTGAATAATTGATTCCTTGTTTCATTACAACTATTAAATAAATGGGCATTATTAGCACATGGGAATAATAATAACCTTATGAGGGTACTTTAACATAAAATAAGATATTGAAAATGAGCAGTGTTAGAGTTGAAAAGTGATAAATCTTGGCTAATTTTGACGTAAAAAAATCGAAGTGCTAATTACGTCAGACAAACAAAGAACACACAATCTATATATTTTCACAGACAAATAAGGATTGTAACATCCCACTCTGAACAATGTGCTAATTAATTAATAAACACATGCAATGTAGCTATGTTCCATTATGATTCTATTATATTAATATCAAAGCCCTGCTCTAGGGCAATGAGCTCATTATATTATTATTAAATACGTAAATTGATAAAATCGTGCCATTTTCCCATAGCAGTAGGCAGAGACTAGAGAACCCCACTTGGTATGATCCTTACAAACTTTATTCCCATCCATGTATCTTGTCACTATATAAGTCATGTAGATTTTTACAATGAGTTTTAATAAGCAACTCTGGGTTGATTTCAGAATCAATGTTTGACTTGTGAGTAGCTAAGTAGATCACCAGCTTGCCCAAGATGTAAGTAATCTTTATAACTACAACTGCACTTACTATAGACTTATTAGCCATACAACACATGCTGTATTCTTTTTTTAAATTTTCTTTATTGCTAATTAATTATTCATAACAACAAAATATTTGCTTTGGTGTTAATCCTTACCCTTATTACCAATGCTAAACCACTAAACCGATTTGGATAAAATTTTGAACAAAGATAGTTTAAGACCCGAGATGGGACATGGAATCGTTTTAATCCTGAAAATCCCATGGGAACGGGAACTGTACCGTTAACTAGCCGTTAAATATTTAGCTCACGTGGACGAACCGCGCACAAGAGCGAACAATCGATTAATTGTCGAATATAATGGTAATACATTAAAATAATGGAACTTAAATAAAAACAAAGTATTAGGTATAACTTAAAATTCATTTATTCGCAGCCATGACTATGTAACACTTATGATAAATAACAAAATTTCACTTGATATAATATTGCATGGGTTTGATTGCTGACTCAGGCAGAATGTTCCAGAAGGGACATCAGAGCGCCTTCACTTTCAACTGCTTCATTTTCGGCGTTTTGCGTTTCTGTTGACGTTTCTGCTCTTTCAACTCCCAACGACGCTGCTTCTCTGGGTCATCCTCCTGTAACAATAGTACGATTATATTAAATAAATTATGGAATTTAACAGTGCAAAAATAAGTATGTGAGATGGTCATAAAAGCTCAAAATTGTCTTTATTTCCTTCAACATAATATCTGTTTAAAAAATGAAGATCCAGGCAATAACACTTATCTTTCGACAAAGCATTTGAAGCAAAAGTAGTGTAAAAATCTTAATATATTGGACAGAAAAATGACACACATGAAAACAAGACATAACTTGATGTATATAAAAAGTAACAATTGTAAAGTATAGTGAGTTTATGTACTGACCGCCAGTATTCTCTCTTTCTCCTGTTTCCGCTTCTCCTCCCGGCGCTGGGCGGCCTGCTCCTGCCTCGCGGCGTGAGCTCCTCGCAGCCACGCCTCCGCCACCTTCTGACGACGCTTCTCACACTTAGCCAACGCCTGTTAACGATAGTTAAGAGATCAGCATTTATCAAAATACCTGCGAGTATTTCTCAAAATTAATTTGAAATAATTTTCAAAATAAAACATCGTCATATTCATTAACTTTTGCAGTTTTATCACCAGGGTAAGTGGTAACCCTTTTCTGTGCTGTGCTTCGAGTCCTTCTCCCTTTTCTGTGCTGTGCTTCGAGTCCTTCTCCCTTCTTTTATAGTTCCCACGTTTCAGTGGCAACAATCACCAATTTCGTTAATTTCCAATAGTACTGCATTCTTAGTTTGGAATCAGATGACCATTGTGTATGAGTTCTCCAAAGATATTTATCACTTGGATAGTGGGCAACGAAATTTGTCTTCACTAGGCAGAGTTACAATCACATAGTTTCAGTATTGAGAGTTACCTCCTTGCTAAGTCGGAGTCTCTTGATCTTGTCCATGAGATAGAACACGAGCTGCAGCAGCGGGCGCACTTCTTCGCCGCCGCCGTCAGGGCCCAGCGCCAGGCTCACCAGCATCACGCGCTCTGTGTCCGGAGGCTTAGTCACTGCTGTCTCTCTGCAAATGTATCATTGAATTAGTTACTGTGAATTTAAATAGTTTGTATGGAGTTCAATTCGAGTGCAAGATAGGAGTAAAAATTGCGGTTCGGACTGTATCCCTGATCTAACAAAGTGCTCTCGGGTTTACTATCTGTGTTGGAATAACCTCAATAGCAGTCTGAAGTTTGATAAACTGCACTGTTGAATGGCAACAGGTTTGCCTGCATCTATCACAATGTGAGTGAGGTTAGCAATATGAATTCTAAAATAAAGGTGTTTCATACACTTTCACACCTTCTAGTATAACAAGCATGCTGTTGTCAAGACATTTTAACTCATTACTGACTCCCTGTCAGGCTGATAGATATGGTTAAACCTTAAGTTAACTATGGAGGTCAAGTATAAGATGGGAAGCTGTTGTATAAATGAATTAAAATGTAATAGTGTGTACTGACTCCATCTGCTTGGGCCCAGAGTATCTGTCGGACACGTGTATGTACTGCACGTGTTGGTGGTACAGCGCCAGCGCGGCCTGCACCCTCGCGTCCAGCAGCGCGGCCGTGGCCTCGGGCGCCTCGGACATGACGGCCAGCGCGCCCGGCAGCCCGTGCTTGTCGCCCGCGCGCCGCTCCGGGCAGAACACGCTCTAGAACGACCACAAACAATCATTCACATAAATAAATAAATATTTTGGACAACTCACACACGGTCATCTGATTCCAAAATAAGCAGCACTTGCACTATGGTAACCAGACAACTGATAAACATACTTATATACTTGTGAATACATACTTATATAGATAAATTAACATCCAGCCTCAGAACAAATGCTCGTGCTCATCACACAATTATTTGTCCCGGATGGGATCGAGCCCGACACACGTGGCGATACGGTTATTGACCTAATTAGTTATTTCATTCGGTATAGATTCTGTCAGAATATAGCCCAAATGACTTCCAAAACTTACTAGAAACAGCTCATGACAGATTTCAACCTAAATTATGTTTATTGTAACTTTACATGAGTGAACAATGTACATACCAGGTCCTGCATTTCCTTGGAGAGTCGCGTGGCGATCTTCTTCTGTGCGACGCAGAGCACGAAGGGGTCGCTGTCGTCTTTACCGAGTTCCACACGCACCAGCAACGTGTCCGGAGTTGGTCTAACTACATTCAGTAGCACGTGCACCAAGTCTTGACGCTGTACAATACAATATATAATTTATTTTTTATTTTTTAATAAATCAGCTTGTTATGTGTGGAAAGGTTACTTATTTGACATAATATAAATTTAATTTATTTTAATGTGTCGTTGAGTCTAGTACAAGGTTAAAATAGCAATAATAAATATTTCTGTCAAATTCACTGAAGGGAATAAACAATCCTTAGATTTTTTAAAAGAATACGAAATTTACCGCTTAAATATGTTTATTTTATCTGAATAGATGCTAAAATAATTTCTTTAAAATAAAGTTTTGCAGGTAAATTTTTTTTCACTCTGATAAGAAAACTGTTCTTGATTTTTCTTTCGTTTGAAACTAATTTTATATTTATTCTGTCCATACACAGTACCGTTTATTCCCATCTGCCACCCCTGAGCTTGGGCACAAGCCTGAGCACGCCACTTATTAGTGCCAACCACCACCCTGGTGGCAAGCTCAGGGGTGGCAGATGGGAATATATATACCCACAGTACTTAGTAATTTATGTGTAATAAAGTAAAGTGAGTGAGTGTTACCTTAATAAGTTTGAGTGTGAGCAGCATACCCTCGCAGCACACTCTGCCGCTGCACCACATCGTGAAGCAGTGCTCCGCCTCGCGGCGCCAACCGCGCTCATCGCTTGCCGCTACTACGTCCAAGCCCGTCTCACCTAGCGACAATAACAGAACAATTAATGTCCATACTCACATTATAAATGTAATTATATAATCTAACAGTTATTGTTTCATGGCTAAACTACAAATCCGAACATAGGTTATTTAAAAAAAAAACAGACGATCGGAACCGCAATGGTCTGCTAGTAATAATATTTTTTTTTAAATTTCGGCATGGCGTCTATAAGTATGGCGATAAATGACTGGATTTCTAAAAGGTACCAACATATTTGAATAGATAGTGATTTTTCAACAAGGACAACTTTTCTTTGTGTAATTAATCCAAGTATCGTTTAAATTGTCTCAAATGTAATGGTCTACGAAAGTCGAAAGTAATAGGATTGAGAGTGTACATTAATATCTTTTTAAAACACTTTTATAGTTCACATTAATTTTCATGCCATATGTAGATGTGTATATCTCTAATAATCTCTTTGTATGTCTTTATGTCACTTCCACGTGTTTCGAATAGCAAGAATACTCAACATCGTACTCCAGTGAAAGCATTCTGGCTACCTGCCCAGTGAATGTTGCATCTCACATGAATACATGTACTTTAAATTGGCAAACTGGAATGATTTGAAATAGTAGTACTATTTTAAGTTTTGCTTAGGACATAGTTTTAATTACAAAGATTATATTAACCTAAATCTTGTGGTACTTAGTAGTCGCATGTCAATAGAGTCTTTTACACCCTGGCCTTTTTAGGTTTGCTTTTACCGTGTTAAAGTCCGACTGTCACTCTTTCGCCATTAAAACACTGAACCAATCCTCATAAAATTTAAGATAACGATGGTTAAAAACCTGTTTTATTTTTGTTTCTCAAATTATTCAAAAGCGATAAGGCACGAGTCAGCTTCTTTTACAAAAGTAATGATTAAATATATCAATGTAGAAAATTAATCTTAAAGTAATGTCATTGTGATGATATTTCCTTACCCACTAACGTGAAGTTATCATCAAGTAAAGGCTTGTGCAGCTTGAGGAAGTTGGTGGCGATGGATGTGTTCTTCGCGCGTCCGACCGCGTAGGCCAGCGCGTAGGCCGCCAGCAAACAGCACAAGATACCTTCCAACCAGTACGCGTCCCATCTCGGCCGGACCATTATAGGAACCTGTGATGATACATTGATGAAGTTAACCTTTATTTCATAAAAAGGATTAGTAAAATAGTGTTCAATATTTTGCTAGTCTTTTTAGTCACCTAAATGATAAATATTATGACTACTGATAAATAAGTCTAGGTTTTCACCAAACTTTGTCTGTTGTCTCAAATTAGGCTTGAAGGATTATATGAGGCGCTTGGCCGAGCAAGTGTAAAAATTAGCCCAGTTAATTTCGCTATTCTTACTATAAGAACACACGACTTTGTCGGTGATATTTCACTATGTTTAAAAACGTTTACTAACTAAAAACTTTGCTTCAATTTACGGTCATAATAAATTACTATTGAGTACATATATTTCGATGCAACGATAAGCCGGCGGGAATTATATTAAACAAATTGATTGAGTGAATGAAGGGGAAAGTTATGGTTTATGAAACTATTCATACAGTACTTTTATCATTTTAAGGTGATCTTAGTCACCAATGGAAATCGATTATCATTACGACTGGTACTCTTAGGTATAAAGCTATTAATTATAGATAGATATATTGTGTTAGTTTTTCCGTGCTTCTTCCACATCCTTCAAGGGTAAAGAAACCAAAATAAAAGTTTTACCTTAGAAATAGTGATCTTTGGTTGTTCAGAGGATTTCGGCACACTGTCCTGGAACCCTTCGAACTCCTCAGGGTCCTGGAAGTGCTCGAACTCATTGTCTTCATCCTGGATAAAATATAAAACAATATTTAAATACATATACTAGCTGACCAGTGTGGCTCCACTTGCATGAATTTCCTGTTGTACTTATTTGTTTGAACATGAGAAGAGCTTAATACTCTTTTATTATTATACCTTTACATAAATATGCTAACACTGTTTTAAGGCCATCCAATGACACACACTTGTTCATAAATATATTTAGATTGTATATGAGATTAGGCAATTGTCTCCCATCTTAAAAACAAGTATGTAATAGTTATGAATTACAGTTACATTTGCTTTTGTTCTTTATTTCAAACCATATACAAGACAAGTAATCTCTAGCAGGTTAGTTAGTTCAACATTTTTGCAGTACTTAACTAAGCTCTTTTCAAGACCATATTCATAAAACTTAATGTTACTACATAATAGCAAACTGTTCATGACTTTACTATGCAAATAAAGAGCCTTAGATCATGACCTTAGGTCACTGGCCTTGTATAGTCTCAACAGAAATAATTGTGACAAAAACTATTAACTGCAACCATTACAATTATTATTAACAGTAATGCTATATAACTCAACAAGATTTTAAAACATCTTTTCAAATTTCAACTTTAAAAAAAACCTATTTAAAAAGAGAATTGCATCATTATATCCATAGTACAGTTAAGTTTTAAATACCAAGCTCATTTAAAATTCAATAAGCATTCTTTAAAGAGTTTATATATTGTTGTCTATGGTAATTAACTTACCTCCACTATCATTTCATCCTCTGTCTCTATGGGGGCTTCAAACTGATCTTTTGGCTTTTGTTTCAATGGAGGTGACTCTTTGATGTCATCTCTGAAATCTAAATACAAAAGAAAAATTATTTAGCATTACTAGGATGATCTTTAATAGAAACATAATAAGAATAAATTATAGACTAGCTTTTGCACATAGACAATGTTGTGGACAATATATAATATAATAAATAGAAGATGATTTTTATTCTGTATTTATTGTTTATTTTTTTTCAAACAAAAAAAGTGTGTCTAGGAGAACATGATGATGCAAAATTTTATTTTGATTACATATTTTTATCTAGATTTGGGCTATATCTAGATGTATTTTTTTTTTATAACGTTTATTCATATAATACATCACATTATAAAATACATACAAAAATCGCCAAACTGTCAACCAGTTTGGTATTATACTACTAAACAGTACTACTACCTATTAATAAGTTTGGGAAGTGTTATCTAATCAATAAAAATTAGTCATTGCTAATTATCTCTATTATTATAGTATAATATGTATAAAAAGTTATTAAGGCTGCCTAGTTGTTGAAGAGAATAATTTTATTTATCTTTCAACTAAAACTTAGGTCACAATAAAACCTTCTTTTAATGCTACCTTAAAATAACTGTATAAATAAGTAAGGTATTAGCTTACCACTGGCTGGTTCATCATCATCATCAACCTCAAACTGTTCAAACTCAGCAAAGTCATCATCTTCCAAGGTTGAGTCCTCATACGCATGAGCCACCATAGAGCCACATAGTAACACCACTACTGATAGTAGTAACACACGCATCTTACACTCTGAAATTAAACCATTAAAAGAATTAAAAACATTTAAAAATATTTTTTTTTTTTCTATCTGTATTTTCTTTTTTGGAGGGAATTGTTACTCCTTATGTATAGGTAAAGGTATGTTGTTATTCTGCCAAACATGTCAATTTACCTTTAATGTATTCAACAGTAAAACTTATAAAATTAATTATTCATTGTATGAGGTTTCTTGAAAGTAGAACACAGTGATTTCATTGAGGAAGTTTTAAATGGAATTAAGTATTGTTTATATTCAGTGAGACAGAGAATACACGTAGTTTTCCTTATGCAAACAAACTAATGAGTGTATAATATTTTAATTCTAAGTGACACAAGGCAAAGGCAATCTTATCTCTCTTCCAAGGCTGTTGTCACTTGAAAGGTTTCAGGTTGTAGTACATGACATTAGGCTCAGAGCGCGCCCTTCTAAATTAACCTATGAATTTAGCATACTTAAACATTATTAAATTAAGGAATTTTATATGGTAAGCATTAAAATCATTGACAAGTATGTCAAAATAAAAAGTAATGCTCCTAAATGAAGGACCAAAGTAAAAGTACCTCCTTATAACAAATTATTATTCTATTACTAATCTAGGTCGTAGAATATATTCGCTTTTGGCACCCAAGGTAAATCTAAATATATATTTTTTATTTTTACTAGACTGAACTGCACGGCTGACTGTGCAATTTTTTTATACCTAAAATGTTAAATAATAACGTAACCTGTAATGTTATGTAGTTACCTGATAACAAATCCTCACTATTTTTATATATTAAACTAGCTCATTAACTTAAATAATTAGATTATTTCACATAAATTCAGTCACATTTCACCTACTTTATTACGGGATTGACACGATATGTTCTTTGATATCAGGACCATCAAACTGATAAAAACCAGGTGTAATCTTATTGGTAGTTCTATAAAACAACTAATTGTAAGCCAATGAAAACACTGAATTGTAACAGAATGTCGACTTGATATTCGTAAATGAGAACACATTTAATAATGTCACGTCACATGGCATTTGGCAGTGCAGAGTTGCTAAATCAAAATTATTATAACTTGAAAAAGACATTGTCACACGCTCCGATTGACGTCTTTAGGTTGGGCTATTTGATACGTAATAATTCCTACTTGCAATAACAGAGGGCGCTCATCCTGAGTTTTCGAGTTGATAATTTTCTGTTAACAAATCAGTTAACGTAGCAAGCCAAAATGTTTAATCAGTGGTAATATAAATAACTGGTTATACTTTTGGAATAAATAGGTATGTAACTTGTTACTTACATTATTGCAAAAGCTACTACATATAGGTAAAAGGATGACTTTATATAAAATTACTAGCTGACCCGGCAAACGATGTCTTGCCATGTAAATTTTGTAAAAAAAATAGTGTTAGTTATGGATATGAAAAATAGATGTTGGCCGATTCTCAGACCTACTCAATATGCTCAGAAAATTTCATCAAAATCGGTCAAGCGGTTTCGGAGGAGTATGGCAACGAAAACTGTGACGCGAGAATTTTATATATATATTAGACAACTTAGAGGCATACGCAAAACACAATTTGTATTTTATAATGGTTTACAAGGATAGTCTTTAATGGTAGTAAGTAGTCTTTTACAATACCTACAATACAAAATTTTATCCAATAAATGATACCTTCGTGCGTAATTCAAAATACAAAAGCAGGGCTGTCGTCATCGACCGAGGATTACGAGGCCAACCACCGCGTAAATCCGCATCCTAACCTTAATGTACACGATACTATCATGATCAAAGTATTAATAATACAATACAATATTTTCTAGAGGACATTGACAGTGCATAATTTGAATTATCATCTTTTTTTGCTGACTGACAAATTGAATTGTGAACATGTAAGCTCGTGATTGAATATAATAATTGTATGCATAATAAATAGGTTCTGGGTAGTAAAAAATTGAAGATCATAAGGTATACAAGAAGGTAGTTCAGAAACGTTTACAGTGCGTCGTGCGGTGGTTAATGTAGTTGCTGCGTTACCATTGCACTGAGCGTTGCAGGTTTAATTCGCACTCAGCAAGATACTAGGAACTATCTACTCAAATATCATAATACATACGAGTATATGAACCACACATCTATCTCGGCAGTTGCTACTTGTACGTTTGAACAGCAACGTCAAAATTAGTATGTTCGCGCAATCGCACTACAGTAACTCCTGACAAAAACTGAAAAACAATTTATATATGACCCGTACTAAGATTTGAACCCGAGACCGGGTAGCAGTATAGCGGTCAAGCTAAAAAACCACAGAGCCTTTAAAAAAGTTTATGTTTTTTGTGGATATGTAGAGCTAGTTGTATTTTTGCAATGTCACACAGTGACGATAAAAAATAATAGTAATTAACGTTATTTATGGAATACAAGGATGTCATAGTAACCACAACTATGTCGTTTGATGCTGCACTTATCATATTTATCAAGAAAACACTGGGTTTCTACTGAACACGTACTTCCCAGAACATCTCGCTACAAATAATAAAATGTTACTTATAATTAAAATAATTACGCTTATTGTTCTTTTTAAAATACTTGTTCTTTAAAATGTAATAAGAATGTGTTTTTTTAATTAAAAAAAATATTAACCTTTGAAAGACATTTATTTCACAATTTATAAAAACCACATTTTATTTAATAAATGCGGCATTAGATGCTTCTCCATACACATAGTTCGAAAATTCTAAGCTTCCGTTTTATTTGCGAGAGTCGAATGGTTGCGTCGCTTATTCGGCAACCACAACTTTTTAAATTTAGCCATAAAGCCGTCCCCGTTCGAATAAAGACTAGCATTATTTGCTACTTTTTAAATTAAGGACACAATCTGTCTGTAAAAATGTTTATTCAGAGCCATAGCAATATCTTCGCAAACGGTGCCGCGGGCCACAACTAATAGAATATGACTTATAACATATGAGGATGTATTAGATAGAGATAAGGTTGTCGAAATCACGACACAATACAATGCACGATGCCATACAATACCTATATCCGACACGATGACGCTGCTCGAAAGTACCTATTTCAATTTACCTATCTTAGATATAAAGAACCTTATTCAATTTACATACCTACCTATGATTATAATCTGTATTGAAAGGGTAGCAAACACTCAGTACCCTTTGTTTAAGGTTCCCACCTTCGAGTTGCTAAATGTCTCCTTGGTGGTGTCTACTGTCTGGTGATGTAAGCCTATAGGAGAAGATATTAGCCTTGTAGATAGTGTACGAGATTCCTATTAAGGTGTAGTCACAATTTTTGACACGAAATGTGCTATTATAATTTAAACGGTGGCGGCCGTTGTGTCGTGGGTTCAATTCCCACACGGAACAATTATTTGTACGATACCTACACTAATAGCTGGTTCGGGTCTGGTTGCGCCCGTTGTTGTATGTTTGTAAGCGTCCCCTCGACACAAGGGTAATCATTAGTGCGGGAGTACCTAGTCTTTAAAAAAAAGTAAGATTGAAGTACCGCCTAAACGCATAGTCAGTAGTCACCTAATCATAAATTCCATTACTGTTTATTTTAAGGCCTTTTGAAATGTGTAAATTTCCCCATACCAACCCATGGAAATACTTTAAAGAAAACAACCAATGCCTTAGGTATCCAATTAACAAACATTTGCGAAGTAGGCTTGAGAAATCTCTTTCAAAAATTAATCAGTAAGTCATTGATCGCGGATGTTCAAACATTTATATCAAAGGTTTAACAAAACCTTCATGTTTTACAGTGTAATAAAAATGTTTTTGAAAACAATCTTAATTGATACATTATATTTTATTTATCGGTTACATTAATATTTGAATGAAGTTTATTGACTGTCGTTGAACTTCGTAAATCAAAAACTTCTGAGTTTATTTAGTAGGTGACACAGATATCTAAATAATAATAATGGATACCCTACATACGCCCTTTATGTAAATTTTATTTTAGAGCCTTCTTTTGTCATTCATTGGGTCTGAACAGGATATACCTACCTACAATTAATCTCCTCATAATAGATATTAAGTTATCGATTTGACACCAACACTTGAGATAGGTATGTTTGGGCGTTTTTCCGGTCATTAATAATGTAAAGAAAACGCCTTTATGATAAAAATTAAACCTTTTGACAGTCACTTGATACATTTTATTTCCCTTTTTCCGAGTTTTTCCTTCCAGATATATAACAGAAAGTGAATGATGATGAATATTCAAATTGTGTAAAAGAAAATGGACGAGAAATGTTTTTCGTTCATTTGTTGTAGTATTCAAATGGCTCAACTGTCTGTATGATTTAACGAGTTAATTCTGCGTGCTAGATATATTACCTGCTGATAATCAATTCTAACAAAGACAGTTTCCGACGAGAGTCTGAGAACGCTTTTTAAAATTCTGGTCAAATTATAATGATAGCGTGATTTCGCCTGATGAATGGAAGATTTAACTAACCTAACACCGTTATCCCAAAGTAGGTTGGCCAGCAACAACCTCAAAATTTAAATTTAGAACCAACTAATTTGCAATTAATCCTCCTTCGATTAAAAAAGTTATAATAGACAAACCTAGTCCGTTAGTTGATCAAATCGCCGGCTGGCTGTCTGGCTGCATACTTTAGTCTTACATTTAAATGTAAATATGATTCCAGTTTTAGCCGTGGAACCAGTTTCAGGACGAGTTAATGTAAAAACTTGAACTTGACAATAATTATCGACAGGCGTTGGTTCGCCTCACGGCCGCCATTTATTTCGGGCTTCTGAGGCTACTTTTCCGAATACGGTGCGATGTTTTTCCCTTCCCTTGTGACTGAAGATGATAACATATAGGTACCTACTTATACACGAAATATTTTATTCTGCAGCTGTAAATTGAGATATAAATAAGCCTACTTTAAGTTAATTTCTCAATCGTCACATAACATTATATTACAAACAGTTTTAGTAAAATTAAATAATGAGTGGAAAACAAACTCAATGAAGATAATATTAATTAATATTTGGAATACTTATACATTTACGTAGTTTTATATCACTTCACAAAATTAATAAACAAAGTTAATTAATATTAATAATAAAGAAGTTTTGATTAAATAGTATCACACCTACAGCATACACTTACATAATTTACAATAAATTTATGAAATCATATGAATTTATTAACATAGTAATCTTCTCTATAAATCAATACATGCCTATTACCTAGGTACCTATATAAATATTCAAACAGGATCTCGGCGACGGCTGAAAAATCCAAGTAAACATTGACAACTGTAATAAACAACTTTACAATAATTCCAGAAAACAAATCTGTAGGTAAGTAGGTATAATAGGTTTTAGAAAAACTTTAATTCGTTTGCATTCAAGTAAACTTAGAATTTCCGCGAAAGTAAAATTAGTTACCACAGTCGCATTGCAAACCGCCTCTGCAAAGGTCGTGATGAAAAAAATCCTACACGGATACAAAATTGACAATCGAATAGCATGCATTGGAATCAAAATTCGATAAATTCATGGAACATGATGAATCAGAGCATCCGACTACGCATATAAGCTGGCATAAGGCCATGTTCAATGCCAGTCGAGAACAGCGTCGCGTGCTAACGCTACGATATTTTAGTTTTATATTATTTTTTTAAGTTCTTTTTTTTAAACCGCCAAAATGGCGTCTGCCGTGATACAGTTAAGTGCCATACTGATGTTCGTCGTTGTGTGCTCCGCCGATGTTTGTTAGTATATAATTTTATTTATTTTGTTATATAAACAAATACCTAACTTTATTAGTAAGAATAGAATCAATGTTTACGGACTCATACCTACTCGCCGGTATTATTAAACGCTATTAAGATAAGTTGGTCCAAATTGGTTTATTAAACATTCCGTAGGGATTTCCCTAATCTATAGATTTCCCAAAAAATCTATAAGTAATTTGATAAACTTAAAACATTTCACATTTAGACAAGTCAAAGTTATCAAAGAATAATGTCAACCTTAATCTTACAAATGTAATAACTTTAGAATAAGTAAGTATTAAATTATTCAATCAAAAGTCTATATTAACGGACAATTTATTACAGGAAAATAAGTATTTTTTGTCGTTTACAGTTAAATAAAGACATCATTATTATTTATTAAATTAACGTATAATATAACAATTCCTTTGAACACGTAGAAATAATGCTTTATTCGTTTGTTGAAATCGTACCGAGAGGCTTACTTTAATTAGCCTTTTTAGATAGACCCTATGAGAAATGGCGTGAATTAAAGTAATTTATTTAACGTAAAATTCGTATACCTCTCTAAGATACTATTATAGCGATAACGAACCAGTCATAGCACAGTTAATGCATTTTCACGATGTTTATGAAATAATTGATTGCTTTACTGTCTTAGATAATGTTTATTACACGTGCGGTTACACAAAAACGCTTCCTACTAGGTAGTGCATAACATCCAATAATTAGATTCTACTTCCGTGTTTCCAAAAATATACACAATACAATGAATTTATTTAAAAACATTATTATACCTAAATAAGTACATTTACTGCACTCATATCGTCAGGATAATGACTATACGCAAGCAAGTGTCTTTACTTTTATAAATGCGTTTAGGTATTAAAAGTATTTGCATAAAAGGAAACCCTAAAAGGATAATTTTGTAAATTGATTTTATGAATAAACCGCAATGGTGCTTAAACCCACAATAATACTGCCTATATTATGGGGTATCATAATCCATAAGAAAGGAAAACTGAAGTTACCTTATATTTTATTTTCCTTTTGAAAGCTAACTTTATACGTATTTTAATTAACTTTTCGATACATGACATATGCCACAGAAATATAAATCACATATATGTAAAAGTTTGTCGGGATGTACAGATGTTTGCTTCTCTTTTGCGCTAAAATACTGTATACTTAGATTGTGATGTAATTTAGAATTGAAGACTGCATGTGCGCTCCAGAATTGCATCGAAAACGCTTTGGTACAAGGTACGGATCCATACAATTATAGATGAATTGATTTTATTTTTCTAAGTTAGCACAGAAATTGTGAAATTATTATGTCAACCATAAAATGAAGTACCGCATTGATTTTATTGGGATTTATTACTTTTTTCTGTTAGATTTTCTTCATGTTTCAAATCTACTTATAATTTGAAAATCTTTTTTTTAAGGATCAAGCATTGCTGCTATCATAAAAGTCTTCAGCGCTATTACAAAAGTGAAAAGATTTTCACTTTCAAAAGATCAGTTTCCATTTCTGTCCACATATTAAGCAACAGTATAGCGTTCTAAATGTACATTCTTCACATAAACACATTTATAATACGTCATTAATCATCTAAAGGCGGGCTTTCCTAGCGTGACCGAATAAAAACTAGATAATTATCTCTCTATGTTAAAAAAGGCGGTCTATCTTACTATCAACTGTCAAACTAAGATATATTTCCACAATAAATAATAAATTTACGTAAATAAATCTTTCTCGCCCATAAATAATAAATATGCATTATTTTGTAATAAACTCGCATTCAAAAGAAAATACAATATGATACATGGAGATGATTAGATTTCTTTAGAAACTAGAGATGGTTCACTTTAGCAAATTGTAAGCAAAATAAATCTTTGTCATTACTTATCGTCAGGTGATATGTGAGACGAATGCCTAATCTAAATTACTAGTCCTGACTGACGGATTGACTGATTGATAATCATCGCACAGCCTAAACTATAAAAGTTGGACACATGAAAATTGCCCAAGGGGTGCCTTATACAATGTAGCCACTCCACCCACTAAGATATAAAATAAATAAAACATAGGTTTCGACCAATGACTCAAATAAATACGTTCCGAAAATGAGCAGCTATGATCATAACATTATGCTCTTGTCATATCTCAGACCTCAGTTCCAAAAATAAGTATCTTCTGACTCTCGTAAAAAATCGCTTTTACTCGTGAAAAATCTGGCTAACCCAGAACATTTACATTGCCTAAGTCTGCCTCTAGTTTTCAATGTGCAATCGTAGGACTTATGCAAATCAGTTATTAATTGAATTGTCAATATTGACAGGTTTACTACACAGTTGAAACAAATAGTGTATTATTCTCCCTTCATACTATTTCTTAATAAAAACTCTTCTCTACAAACAAAGGAAGCAATAAGCAGTGTATTGGAAATTAATTGTATCTTGAATGCCATTGTTAACGATATTGGCAATTAAATGATAATTTTGCCGTAAACAATTAAAATACACTTACGGTCTTATTGATCTAAGAGAGTATCACTTGTTGGTAATGATATTCGCACGAGATAATGAAATAAGGTGAATGAATGGACACCAGTCGTTTATATTCATTTGTTTCTAACTTACGGCTGATTTTTTCATCGTCATGGTGATAGTACGGTTGGTTAATTGTTTATTATTACATTCTCGACATGATGATGATGAGCTGCCCGCCCGATTTCGGCCACGGCGACCATTTGTACTCCTAGATAAGTATATGAATCTAAATAGCGTGGTGACTGCATTCAGTGAGAGTTCTCCATGGGATCATTTTATATCCTGTGATAGAAAAATCGTCAATTTAATCGATTTACTTATTCTGGAAATGAAAAGGGTTTCAAGCTTCGAGGATAATCCGTAGTCATAAATTGTATGTTATTATTTAGTTTGTTACATTTCCGAACAACCTAATAATAATCCACTTGCACCGATATTTCGGATAAACTTTTACACTTGTCAATCCGTAGCTCTCCTCAGATTGACCATTGCTCCAACCACGGTTACCAATTCCACTTATTTTCTAGTCCTCGATGATATTAACCTGAAATTCTCTTTTGTTTATTTAATTTCACAGAGACTTATAGCAACTTTGTCACATCTTCGAGTGCACTTAGACTCTTGGTAAATGCAGTTGGGTACAGCAATTCACACATACCAAAATAGGCATCGGACGCCATATTATTTTCAATTCAAAAATGCGTGATTTCTAAATAGTTTCCTTAAATTTCTTTCGCAATGTGTACGAATATTGCAAGATGAACTATCGACATGATGGTAGGTGTTGGTCACTCTTACGAAAACCTCAATGCCACTAGGGTGCTTGACCAATTGATGACCATATCTTGGTATTGCAACGAATTAACATTAAGTAAAAAGGTGTGAACTAACACTATTGTTTATTTATTTTATTATGTTATTATTTTGACAAACATAATAGTGCTATAAAATGCATGACTGACCGCAAATCGAGACCTATAAAGTTAGTACTTGCGAGAAGTCGTAACAAAGTTAATATTAGCAGACTTAAGACTTATGTTCCTAGCTGTCTACTTTCAGTACCTATACCAATGTAGACTTATGTTCCTCTGAACCTACGACAACTATGAACTAACTAAGTAAGCTTCATAAAACCCTCCCACCAGTGTCTTTTCTAGGCAGACAAAATGGCGTCGTAAGGTAGTAATTAAATCATTTATTCATTCAGGACATATAAAACCTACGTTTGACTAATTCATTACTTATTCATTTGAATCGCTGATTTAGAAACGAAAATCGGCGGAATAGGCTTTTGTTCATTACTTTTAGGCGCTAAAAAGCATTTTACAAATTCAACATACAGACCATAAAGCTGTCTTATACTTTTTAAAGGGCTAGCATACCTAGGCAACATCTGCAGCCTTTAATTTGTATGCAACATCTTAGCTATATGGAAGTATGTCGCCGAACAGGTCGGACAACCGGTTGGCAGCCGGATCGCTTAATGTTAATAGATAAAGAATTGTTTACGCATTACTGCCCACGGATTCCTTTGGTGCCAAGTTCATTATAGATCCGCTTGTGTGATAAAAATACTTAATTTATTTTTGTCCTTACGGCATTTAATAGACCTTGAGATGGTAATGGATTATTAAGATCTTAAGAGATCGTAAGTTAAAATTGTATTACTTTTAAAAGGCTACATTATGGACTTGAGTTTAAGCAACAGTAATGTGTGAAATGCTCTGCCATAATTTGTCTGACAAGATAATTTGAGCCTCCAAAAAGTCCCATAGACAGAAAAAGTTTAATTTCAAAACACTATTTCGTTGCAAAGGTTTAAGTCGTTGCTGATATCACTGTATAGATAATATTGTAATTAAACCACGGTAGAAACTAGCAAGGACTATGAAATAGAAAGTATTTGAGTCTCAAGAAACAAGAAGTAAAATTATTGTAGACAATCTGGTTTCTTTATTAGTAAACAACAAACACAGTGATGTAAACGGTCTGCTTGTAAAGTAATTTGTTTTAAAAACAAACATATTTATAGGAAACGAATCAATGTGCTCACAATTTCAAGGAAACACCAAATCACTGTCAACAAACAATGCTTCCACCAAAATTCCTAAAAAACACGTAACTTTTATAAATAAACAATCTTAATTTATGTATTACAAATAAAAACAGTAAATATTGTCAATGTACAATGACGTCACTTAAATCCGTGTAGCGAATAGCGAATAGCGAGCGGCCATAATAGGTCACCGTGACGTCATCACATTGCAATGATTTGATCATTCAGTTGCTCATTGTTTATGGATTAACCTCAGATCAAGGCTCAAGAACATAATTCGTGGTGGCCACGTCATTATTTAAAAAAAAAACTGCATTTCAATGTCTATTCTGACCACAAATCTTAAAAAGAATAGATTACGTGATATTTTTGGCATTGAAAAATTTCTTAAGTTTTTCCGAGTATTTTTCAAGGGATTAATGATGACGCAATGGCTGTAGGATGTGGATCATCTTATTTTCAAACGATAATGATTGATGTTTCTTTTTGTGACAAAAAGAGTCTCTTATGTTATTGATACAAGAATAATTGT
Organism: Anticarsia gemmatalis; assembly: GCF_050436995.1. Taxonomy (NCBI): domain Eukaryota; kingdom Metazoa; phylum Arthropoda; class Insecta; order Lepidoptera; family Erebidae; genus Anticarsia; species Anticarsia gemmatalis. Next base: position 9,639,608 of record NC_134760.1, read on the forward strand.
ATCAACAAAAATATTTTTGACTGAACCAATCAGTTAAAATATCAGAATTTTCCATAAAGTCTGTCTCAATCAGTTGTTATTTATTTTATCATTTTTTATTGCATTTAACTTTAAAATTTCTCAACGACGAATGACGTAAAGCCCTAGTATATAAAAGTAAATAATGCAAGTAGTTTAGTATTGCAAAAATTGACGCGTTTACATGCTAATTATCACTTTTGTTACCGATCCTTAACAATGATATTCTAAAGACATGCTTCAAGCTACATTATTTATAAACAATATAATCTTATAACCCTATTATCTTAGAAATAGATCTATTAATTATTATTGATGCTGTTTCTTAGAAATTTTACAAGTTACGATAGTCTGACAACTGAGTAAAGACCCCTGGCAGGCATGATTTATTGAGAGTATAATAAATAATTTCGTGTTTCTACAATATAAAGTAGTCGTAACAGATAGCCAATCTTTTGTGTCATCAGTTCGTGAGTGTCTGGTGTCCGTAATTCAAGTTTTTGTGTGTCTCCGCTACCCACGAAACCTTGCACAAGGCTCTATAATAAGTTGTCGGACTATATAATGCGTGGTTATTATTAAATAATGTGATAATTTATAAGTTGTTTAACGATCCTTAAAAAGGAAAATCGGTTTAAGTACTTTAGGCTTGGAGTTATAAAAATGTTTATAATTTATTAAGTATTTGAATAATTAAGTACTTATAAAAAGTATACAAAAAGTCCCACGCTAGTGGTGATTTTTTACAAAATAGAAGCTATATTTTCCTTATTATTGACTGTATAGACTGTAAAGTTAAACAGCTTAATATTTAAAAAATAAATACCATAGACATCACTTAACCATATTATTATGTCCTATCTCTTGGACTTCTTCAGTAAAAATCAACTAAACTTCTGCTAGCTTCTGGCCGAGAGTACGCCCGCTTAAATAAAAATCACGGAGTAAAAATCCTATAAAACTAATCCAGGATATTAACGAAATATTTACCAAATTTCATCAAAATCCGTTTAGCCGTTTTAGCGTGATTGGATAACAAGGATACCATATACATACTGTAGTTTAATATTGCTACGTGTTTGTCCTTAACCAACATTATCGCGGCAAAAATAATAGTCTGTTACGATCATCAATTTATAGTAATTTATACTCGCTAGACCATAATCACTCAATTAGCCATCTTATAAAATATGCTGGGAATTGTCCAACCAAGCATTATAATATCCATTATTTATCACTGTTTGACAAGCGGTTTGCAAATCAGTTCATTTCTTGTTACTGTGTTAATTAACATGGAATAACATGTTATAGAATACAATAATTACTGTTATTAAACAATAATTGTAGTCATTTTGAATTAAACTCTAGACTGTCATTAAATTTACATTGACGTCTCTATGGTTTGTAAACGGATATGCATTTGTAGGTTATTTTCAGTACCCCGTGTGCATATCCATACTTCCATACTAATATTATAAATGCGAAAGTAACTCTGTCTGTCTGTCTGTCTGTCTGTCTGTCTGTCTGTCTGTCTGTCTGTCTGTCTGTCTGTCTGCTACTCAATCACGCCTAAACTACCGAACCAATTTGCATGAGATTTGGTATGGAGATACTTTGATACCCGAGAAAGGACATAGGCTACTTTTTACTCCGGGAAAATCACGCATTTCCCGGGAAAATTCAAGTTTCGCCACCGAAGTCGCGAATAATCAAGATCATAATGACATTGAATTACCAAAATTCCGTTGTCATGGCAACAGTTTTAATGGCGGACATGCTTTATACTAATATTATAAATGCGAAAGTAACTCTGTCTGTCTGTCTGTCTGTCTGTCTGTCTGTCTGCTACTCAATCACGCCTAAACTACCGAACCAATTTGCATGAGATTTGGTATGGAGATACTTTGATACCCGAGAAAGGACATAGGCTACTTTTTACTCCGGGAAAATCACGCATTTCCCGGGAAAATTCAAGTTTCGCCACCGAAGTCGCGAATAATCAAGATCATAATGACATTGAATTAACAAAATTCCGTTGTCATGGCAACAGTTTTAATGGCGGACATGCTTTAGCGCGAGTTATATGAGATATAAATAATTTTGAGAATATTTTTCGTGAAAAAAAGCATATTTTGTTGTTTAGGAATAATTAAGCTTTGTATTAGTCAAAAAAAATCATTCACGCGAGCGGAGCCGCACGGGTCAGCTAGTCCTATATAATTTCTCGAGGAGTGGATGATAAAGGACGATGATACTTTTTTTAAAGATACAACTTTCCAATTGCATAACTAAAAACTACTTTCTGGTTAGTAGACTGCTTTTGGCAAAATAAAGAGGTTGATTTTCAAAAAAGTTTCTTGTAAGCTATTCTGATATCTAAGTGTTTCATCTATCAGTCAGTAGTTTTCGTATGAATACTTCATATGCTTTCACACAAAAACGTACCTATAAACGTATAGAAGCAAGACAGTACTAATCGCGACATACTTTGTTAGAATAACTAACTCCCGGGGGTAAGAGACAAAGAATATGTACCAGCTTAGCCAGATGAAATGTGTTAGTATTATAATATCCGTGGAATAAGGCCGTAACATATCCGTCTCAGCCTTGCAACTTTAACCTATATAGATTATACACTAGTATATACGTATATTTCTAAGTTGGCATCGATTCTTTATGTAAACAAACATACCATACATATGAATATTATTGTGTATTAATAGCACCGAGGAGACCAGTTAATGGTATAATGCAGTAATACATCACCGACAATGACCTATAATAGTTAACGCGGAAGTCTTTACTTGTGAATATATTATGAATAATGTCAGCATTCCGAGTGATGGAGGAAAATGACAAAGGTAGGTATAGAATAGCCCTCTTTGTGGCTCAATTTCAAGTACTGCGTGGTTTTCTTTTTATTTGATTTTATTTGAGTTAAAAGTCCAGATAATTATAAAACTAAACAAAAAATACAGCCCTCTTCGTACAATAAATTCTCTAGGTAAAAAGCTTGCCGATCAGTGTAAAATGCGCTGAACCATCTTACAAGGTATCCGAATGTAGATAGGAAATTATAAATGACAAAAATAGGAATCTACGAGAAAATGTTGTTGGTTTTCAACAACTTTAGCTATGATTAAGTAGCATGATAGTCCCGTCCTAGTACGACCAAAAAATGCCAATTAACTATTTATGAAAACTTTTATACTTACTAACTTTTAACTCATTCTAATGTTATTATAAAAATGCATAAAATGAATAACGCCTGTGTTATTTTTCCTTAATCCGGTACAAGAATACGAAATGACCTTTATTGGCATTTCAACACAAAGGAGATCCGCTAAAATGTATCAGTCAAAACGACAAAATAAAATGCAGTTTTTAATATGAAGTAGCCTTACCTTGCAGTGACAGTTACATCCTACAAACTTGAAACACCGGTACATAACTTTTTGCAAGATATTTAGTGCACTTTTGAAAAGATCAGATACCAAATTATGCATTACAAACAAGTATTATGCGAAAAGCTAATACTGTCAATCAAGACAAAAGTATGTTCGGGCTGAACCTCTGTATTTATTAACCTAACGATCGATATGAGAATTGAACGATGCATTCTGACATTATTATAAATGCGAAAGTTTGTATGTATAGATAGATGAATGGCTACGGATTCATGAATGTATGTTACTCTTTTACGCTAAAACTATTCAATCGATTTGGACGTATTCTGGCAGACATTTAATTCAAACTCAGTTGACCACATAGGTACATAGATTACTATTCTAGATAGGTTAATATTATGTAAGCACGCGGGATCTTAGCTCTTCCCTTACGCCTTTTTGGTCTTAAAAACACCATAAATCGTATCCTACATCCGCATAAACCCATAAAGCACAAACCAGTCAGGTGATATACAACCTCTTTATAACCTTCACCTCAACCTTCACATTTTATTTATAAAGTTAATGGACAAAAAAAATAATTTGCATCTCTCGCTGACTAAGTAGTGACGTAATACCACGTAATAACTTCACACCTGTGTTTCCCCAGTAAGATTCACAGATGTGTATTGTCTAGAGCTAATTTCATCACGTAACTAAATGTAGCTCGTGATAAAGTTGATGTATTTTTGTATTGTTATCAGATTCAGAAACCTTTACTGTTGGCAAATTACATAACGTTTAATTCTATATAAGATATTGAAAACTTGACTATATGTAGTTACTAAATACCTAAAATTTTGTAAAAGATTAAATCATAATTTTTGGATTCCCCTCTTAAGTGTAATTTTATTGAAAGATAGTAGAATGGAAAATAAATCATCGACACTTTTCTTTCCAATGAATTATGTATATAAATATGCTGACTGTCATCTGGTACTGTCCCCAATCCCATTACATAAGATTTGACTGGTCAAATCTACAATCGTAGAATGACGTATTTACTTTTTCATAATAACTTAGTGAACAATCATAGATAAGTAGAGGAAGTTATTATAACAATATAGAAAAAAACATGGCGGTCGGTAAACCCACACGGACGTTGGTTGATGTGTAACTCATTCACAAGTAAAATATGGAAAATACCGTGAAAACTATTTCAAAAATTAATATGATGTGTCTAATTACCTAGATTCTTAGAAAAGTATGTGAGTAACCGAAATAAATGTGTATGTACAATGCATAACAAGTGTGCAGACATCTTTTTTGCGCGCGAAACGTCCTTGGGTTTAGAATATAAATGCTCTGCCAATATTGTTTGTATGCATTTTAATTAACAGATTATATATTACTTATTACTATTAATTTAATTATAAAAGTTTATTTAGCTCTCGGAAATGCGTCCGTCTGGAATACATAAAAAACATGATCATAAAAGAACAAAAAAAAAAGTTTGTAATAATTGTTTAGTTTGTAAATAATGAGTTATACAAAGAAAATGTATAGTAACAGTAGCTGCCGTCAAAGAAGCAATTAAGGAAGCCCCTAGACATTAAGATAGAATGGGAACTAAAGAAATTGTCTTGAATATGAAGAAAACTTGTTAAAGTCTTTGACTCTCTGGCTCTACATATTTTTAAACCACGTATATTTCGACATACATACAAACAAACCGAGTCCTCAAATATCACCACGACAAACTTTGTACAGTACCTACGTGGTAATACAAACAAAATTAAATCATCACAAGGTCCAAGGGGGGGTCAGCAGAGCCTTGACCGCAGGCTTCACTGCCCACATCGCGGTTGTATTAACATAAACACATCGCCACTACGTACTGGCATGCAAGCTTGACTTTTATTTATTTTAACAACGCTATAAAACCTTCATTGATTTATTTTGACAATCTTTATGGTTATTTGTTTGTATTGTTCGCATTTTGAAGGTTTTTTAAGGTCAAGTTTTGAGGAAAAATGTATTTTGGATGATGACGTTTCAGTCACTTGTCCTTAGCCTATAATCCGTGATTTTTAAACGGATCTAATTATTCTTAAACCTAGTCTGCCATGTCTGGTTGGTAGACGTAGGTATATTAAACCCTACGCATTTAATTTGATTCCACGTAATACGAGAGAAGCGTTATGCCTTATACCACGTTTCTACGTCTGTAAACTTCAAACGTACATAGATTATTCCGAAAACATAAAATTTGAAATCCTTTGCTTGACTCAGAAATAAAGCCATAACATATTCTACTGTACGTCAAATTCTTATACACTTCTATTACATAATGTTCCTAACCAAAAACTTTATATTTTCCAGCGCAATTCAGCAACTCGTACGGCCCGCCGCCAGTGACGGAGGTGTGTCTGGGCTGCATCTGCCAGGCCACGTCGGGCTGCAAGCAAGGCCTCACCTGCGAGGGGGACGCGTGCGGCCTCTTCCGCATCACCTGGGCTTACTGGGCTGATGCTGGCAAGCCTACCCTGCCTCAGGATACCCCTGACTCTCCTCAAGGTAAATTGACACTATTTTTTTGGCTACAGGTTTATTTACCACGATTTTAGAAATCTTTATATAAAAATCGTTAAAGACATTTGTTATTTTTAATGAAGTTCAATTTTTTGTAGAACATTTTTGACGTAGAGATGCCAAATATCGTCAAATTAATTATGATTATACATAGCTTTTTCAATCCATTTATAGACATAAACATCAAAGTAAAATATTTTAGGCATAACTTTTATGGTAGTCACTAAATTACTTTTCAAGTTATGCTACATAATCCTTGTTCTATCACGACAAATTAAAATCTATAAAACCAATAGCCATTTAGAACTGCTATGTAAATTATATCGTAAATTTAATCCGTTGATAACTAGTATATTCGCCACCTTTGTCACGCTATCAAAGATCAAACTAAATCATTCAGAAATTTGAAAAATATGTTAATTTTTGTGATAAAAACCGAGTCGCCTTGAATAGTATTACAATAATTTCTATTATGTATGCAAACAGTATATTGTAAAATCATCTATAAAATTAAATACATTGAATTAACAAGTTTATTTATAAGCACGTGTTTTTACATGCTTTTTTAAAACTGTAGCGAAATGGAAAATAAATATATTCACACATGCGTAAATAGAGACACTTTTTCCTCAAAATTTTCAGTTTGTTCTTAAGAACTTTTAATGAGGAAAATTATTGTTATTATCATATTTTTTTGGAACATTTTAAACGTAGTTTACTAATTATTATTTCACGATATTGGTGCTAAGTTATATAGTGTGCGTAGATAAGTGTAACACAAAATATAACCTTATACCTAAAAGTACCTACCATTTATCTTATTTAACTTATGAATGTTATTTTTACAGCGTACCCAAATTGCGCCAACGACCCTTATTGTGCTGCCCAGACTGTACAAGGATACATGAGGAAATTCGCTCAGGTAATACATACAAATTTACCCATAAATAAATTTAACCCATTGATGTCCCACTGCTGGGCAAAGGTCTCCTCCCGTAATGAGGGAGGGGCTAGGCCTTGAGTCCACCACGCTGGCCAAGTGCGGGTTGGGGACTTTGCATACCCTCAACAAATGTATTAAACAAATTTCTGGCATGCAAGGTTTCCTCACGATGTTTTCCTTCACCGTTGGAGAATGTGATTATTATTTCTAATACACACATAACTTCGAAAAGTATTGGTGTGTTGCCTCGGGTTCGAACCTGCGACCACTCGCGTGGGAGGTGTCAACCTATAAAACTCGGCTATCACTGCTATTTTTTCTATTCAAAATTTACCCATACCATATCATAATGTTGTTGGTTGCATTGTACTCAAACATAATGCATTTGATAAGATCTTTCTTGCATCCCTTCCGCAACATTTTTCTTCTCCTTTGACCCGATTTTTCTATTGAAATACAACTTTTGGAGATTGGTCTGCCATGTTTTTCTAACGAGTTACATTCTAAATGTGAAGCAAATAAAATCATATAATGCACACAAAAAAGCTCAATTCTAAAATAAGTGACAAAATTGTCCTTTAAATAATACTCGGTAAAAAATCACTGACATTAGTCTGTGCCTAGATTTTTTACAAGCAATAGAAAATAACCCAGCCAACTTGACACAGTCATCTGAATATAAACAACTATAGTCTAACTACTCTACATTAGTCGCCAAATGTGTTGCTACGAGCATAACACAAGAACGGCTAAACCAATTTGACTTATTGGTTTAGAAAAACTGTCTTTAATAAGACACGGGAATGGTTTTTATCCGGAGAAGAAAGCAAAAAAAACTGCTAAGTTAATTCGGAACTGCGCCGGTCAGCTAGTTATTAATAATTATATGTATTTCGAAAGCAAATTAACTGTATCAAACAGGCCACCGTCAGCTGTATACTACGGTCACTATACGGTCACTAATGTTCTAAAATATGATTTTCTAATCATAATAGAGCGTGAGCGTGGTCCGTTTTTGGCGAAGGTATTAAGAATTATACCTTCGCCAAAAACGGACCACGCTAAGGCTCTTTACTAATGTGTTAGATTATAATTCGATCAACTATTCGTTTTTTGCCGTGTTGTAATTCGTTGAGCAGTGGGTGTTACTTTACATAAATGTACTGACATTTTAAACATTAACATATCGAAACGTACTCTGAGATCATCTTACTACTTATAAAAAACTATAAGTAATTCAGTATTGTCTATTGTTTTGTTTTGCTAATCTGTCAACTTGAATTGACAGGTACATTCAGATAAGCTTAAGTTCTTGCTCTCAGATAATAAAAATAAGTTACTTAGTCGAGCAAATAATTAAAGTAATAAGAATCAGTCTTAAAAGATCACTAGTTTTTATAAGGTGAAGCCATATTCATGGAGTCAGAGACTTAGGTATTACTCTTTTTCTGGGAGAAGATGACTTCCCCCAAACGTAAAGGGAGTCCAGGGATGGGACTGTAATAACTTAATGATTAATAATGACATTAAATAATTTATTGATTTTCCTGTTTATTCGTAAACAATAAACAAAAAAATTACGCACTTGATCTAACAAAAGAGAGTTAATAAACAATGACAGTTCACTTTTTTATTTAATTGTGTCTACATTCCGTGAAATGTTTACTCAAACTATAATTTGTTTGAAAATGCTTTTTCCTTCCACTTTTACGCTACGCTACGGATTCCTTCATGAAACATTTACGATTATCGAAATATTCCACACCGATTTATCAAATACAATTTCACAAAACATTTTTCTAGCGCATTTTACGGGATTTTCAAGCTGATCTTCTATTTTTTCTTTTTCAGGACTGCAACGGTGACGGTCAAATCAACTGCTACGATTACATGGCGATCCACAAGAAGGGAGGATACGGATGCGTAGGAGACCTGCCCTTCCAATACGTCAATGTGTTCAACCAATGCGTAGCCGCCATCGCTGCCCAGCAAGGCTGAAAACATCATTCAAAGGCTCCAGGAATAAAATAAATAAGAACAGAAATGAAATACACTTTTTATCAGCAATTTGTGTCATTTTTTTTCTAATGTGCATCTGTCATTGTCAAAAATTTGGCTTTGACAGATGCACAGTAGATTGATTTCGAAAGTCTATTTTGAAGCTTGGTTGACGGTTTCTGAATAAAGTGTATTTTATTACAATTGTGAAAAAAATTAAGTGTAATTTTCAATAAATGCCAACAAATTAAATCGAGGAGCCTCAATTTAGGTTTAACGTTATAATAATAAATCAATGATGTATTTATATTTTTCTAAAAAGACAATAAAAATGAACTAGTCTTTAGGATTATATTTGTTTATTTTTTTCCCCATACGACGAAGAAGGTTTAACTATAAACATAAGAACGTACAGGCCCAAACTTGCCCAAAAAAATCAGTAACAGCCGTTAGGCAAATAAAAAATAATAATTCAAAAACAAAACTTAATGGCATTGCAATATTTTTTAGCAGCTAAGTGCCAACACTAATCGTTTTCGTTAGAACCAAAAAGGTCAGTTCACTTGAACAACTGATGAGATTTCAAAGAATAAACATAATTCAATATAACTCTTAATTAATTAATGTCCTCCTAGCCGATATACGGCTACGGCGGTCAGTTTCATTGAAACTGGCCATCTGTGCAGGACTTTGTTTATAGTGTACAAGTGTGTGCACAATACACAGGTACGCTCTCTATTCCATCACTCTCATAGTTTGGTGGGACGGATGACCGACACGACCAGTGAGAGTTTAGGCGCAGGACCGACGGCTTTACGTGCTCTCCGAGGCACGGAGGTCTTCGACCTCAACTTCCTAACTCCGGGCAATCTCTAAGAAATTCTTAACAGAAAATCTCAGAAAAGACTTTTTAACCCGACCCAGGATTCGAACCCGAGACCTCTCGCACCGCAGTCGCATATACTACTCTTAATTACATGAATGTTGAATAGTTAAGTACTTATTTTCAACAATAATTACCTAATAATATATACCAAGCAATAAAGTTATCCGAGAAAGGTACCTATAGGCATTTCTATCCTATCCTATGGTCCTTCCCTACTGTTGATATGTCATGAGTCTCGATTTGCCCTTGTCTACTACACCTAAAGAATATATGTACGGAAAATATAAAAAAGGTCTTACTGAATACTGTCAATCATTTGCTCTTTTAATTTTATTAAATACATAACTATAATAATATTTAAAAAAACTATTTTAATAGTTAGTACAATAGTTTCCTTAACCATTGTAAGAGCAAAACAATAATATTTTGAACTATTTTTAGTGACACGTGTTGACAATAAAAGTTCACTACTAATAAACCAATTATGTCCCAAAATAGGTGAGTGGTTAAAAGGTTAATTCGTTCATCCTGTTGTTCAACCGGGAAGTAATTACAGGACGTATATAAGAGACCAACGTGGTTTCTGATCACAGTGTTTCTTTACGAGCCGTTCCCAGTGAGGTAAGAAAAAAGTTCGTTTTTTAATTCTGGCATATTATTGTCGATTTCAGTCGTTATTCCCGCGCTTTGAGAGGTTTGAAGTTGTGATTTAAAAATGGCGGAAGCGATACATGATACATTTTGTGTGCTTTGTTTAATAAATAGAAAATGATCGCGCTTTGTTTTGCCCGAATAAAGTGCACAGTTCGCTAATGATTAAAAATTATAATTTGTAATCAAAGTTAATGATTTTAAACGCCTGTAGAAATGACAATTAATTTGTTGTTTTTGATCCGACGTATATAAAGGGTAATTCTAGTCCATAATCGTAACCCATTAACTGTTCCGATGACTGTTGGCAAATAGAACTCCAAAAACAAAAGAGAGTTCTTTAAATTAATTTCAATTTCAACTATTAGAACTTTTTTATACCGCAAGAAGCTCATCTTAAATTCACAGACCATCCATCTCATTCCATAGCAACCATGAAGTTCTTAGCCCTTCTGCTGGTGGTGTGTGCGTCATGCCTAGCGATGCCAGCCGGCGAGGATCACCATCAAGGCAAGGTGGTGCAGCTGTGCGGCGCCGAGCTCGCCCGCGCCGTCAAGAAGGTCTGTGAAGACGGAGACCTGGACTTCTTTAACCTGCAACATGTTCAACGTAAGTTTATTAGCCCGAACTTCTCGTATAGGACATATTTTAATACTAGCTGACTTGCGCAAGTTCGCTTGCGTCACATAAGAGAGAATCATAATTTTCCCCGTTAATGTAACATTATTCGTTGCTATTCCGCTCCTTATACAAGCCTTCCTCGATAAATGGTCTCTTCAACACAAAAATATTTTTTTCAATTCGAACCAGTAGTTCCTGAGATTAGTGCGTTCAAACAAACAAACTCTTCAGCTTTATAATATTAGTTGTTAGATTTAAGTTAACTAGCGTCTTGTATCTTCGCTGATTTTATCTTCATTCTATAGTAATGAACACTTGCTGTGTAAAAACGTGTAGGCACTTACGTTGTTCCTATCTGTTAAATATACTTACGATATTCTTACGAGTTTACTTAACACAATAGCCGTACAGATAAAAGTTGTTTCAGACGTTAAATAAATACAACATTATATCTCTATGTTTAGTTTTCAGGCTTTAAGGAATTAAGTTGGGCTTATATAGATATAAATTACGTAAAAGTACATGATACTTTGCTACATGGCAAAATATACTGCTTGAACTTTTGAGAAACACGATAAACTAACACATAAAACATTTAAGAGTATCCTTAAAAAAAATATGTATATTTTTTTTTCTCATAAATTTCAAGCTTAAGCAAGGCATGAGATCTGAATAACTAGAGGATGGTGGAGTAAATTCTCACCCACTCTAGAAGAAATACCTCGGAATATCTTCAAATCTCTTTACATTCCAGAGCACCACCAGCACCACGGTCACGACCACCAACACGACCACAACTGGAAGGGTCACGCCATGAAGCGCGCCGCCATCTCCCTCGCCGACGAGTGCTGCGCCAAACCTTGCCATATCAAAGACTTTGTCACTTATTGCCCGTAGACAAGACAAGTTTTTAAAATATTAACTACTATTATACTAGAATTAATGATTAAGCATATTTACCGTGGTTTTCGCTAGACTTTTCATAGGTGGCTGCAACAATATGACAGCACTGAAATTCAAATGTGAAGTAAACAGTTAATATATTTTCAAAGTTGAAAGTTGTTCGTCCTGACCCACGCTAAGTGTGGTCGGTACAGAATGTTTTCTTTTTAAAAAATATACTCTTAAGGAATTTGGCTGATGTTTTACAACCAGCCGACGTCGACTCTCCTTGGAGATATTTCCAGCTATTGCATTGCATAAATATATCGTGATATATTTTTAAGATTGTTAAGAAAAGTATGTAAGTACTAAATATCATTAATGCGGTTTTATATGGTTCCATTAATCCCAGTATAATATTAGATAATAAATATTTTTTAAATGTATTCATTTCCTATCGAGTAATAAAGTTGGCATATTAATTATGTTTGTGTAAAGTGATTCGTTAATTTGGTATTTTTTGTATGTTTCTAAATTATATGAGTTTTAATAAACTCTTTGTTTACAAAATCATAGAGTTTTAATATAACAATTTTCATGAAATCGACAAATCAGAAGTAAATAATTTCCACTGTCGTAGTTCGAAATTTGTACAGCATTTATTTTGCTCCACCTAGAGGTTGGCTATAATATCGATTAAATCATCAATAAATACGCTATTAATGGACACTCAAGCCCAATCACTTACGACGGGTGAAAGGTTAAACAATAGCATTGATGACTCACGACCGAAACGTCCAAAGGACTCATATATGACTAAGGAACGCAAAGGAACCCTGTTTAAGGATATTTAAGGACATATAATACATGTAGTTAAATAGCAGCTTGAACGAACAACGAAGTAATTCTTCGTATATTTTCAGTTCTTATTTGCACAGAAAATCAGGTCATAAGCGCTATAAATGTAAAGTTACGTACCTTTTTCCCATTTCCCGGAACTTTGAAAATAATGCATCGCACCAGCCATTGGGACTGCTGCTCAATTTTCATTGCATTTTCATCACAAGTTAAAGTCTATTTACTATATAAAAAATATTTACAAAGCTACTTTTTAATACTTATTTCAATATGGCGACTGATCATTCATGTCTGGTAGTTAAGTCTTGTTTGTTCTTACTCTCAGCAACGATGACATCACCAAATTTTACCAATTGATTTAATTCATGATTGGACCAAATTGACGTTCAGTCCGAGTCAGAAGTTCGTTCAGTTCAATAGCGTTATTTGTCATAACTTATCTGGTAGATTGCTATTGAACTTATTTAGTTTCAAATTTACCAATCATTAATGCTTAATTTTTCAAAAGGTATTTTTTTTTTATTTCATTTTTTTACAATATAGAGTTGTTATAAGTATAGTGCCAACAACCAGAATTTTAGAACCAGTGTATATTGAATTAGATTAAAACCTATGAAAATATTTTCTGCTGTAGGTTTAAGGAAGTTATTTTTAAAGTCAGCCCCCATTAAAAGTTCGGTGTTTTACCATCCATATTATCCATATGTAGGTTAAATTAGTAAGATATCGTACATGAGTCATGAAATAAAACAACTTATATTACGCTACCACGAAAATAACTCGGAATAACTATTAAAAACAATATTGTCAGTGTTGCTACTGCATAAAAACCAATTGATTCTCTCGAAAGATCTCCTAATTCTTATCTTTCAGTGAAAATAAAAGCGGAATGCAGTAGAAAACCTTATTAGTTACTTCATTCGTGTCTACACTACAAGATCTCTGAAAAGGTAAGAAGCAATATATAACAATACTCTTCTTTATTTATTTAATTAAATATTTAACCAATAGGTACTTATGAACTGTAAAGATATTTTTTAAATTTAACCATTCTTACTAAAGATGTCTTTGACATTATTTTTGCGTATGGAAAAATATCTTTAAAATAACGCAAATGCGCATGTATTTATCAAATTATTTATTTTGAATCAGAATAGATCGACATTTATGAATTTCAATTCAATTTTTTCTAAATATTCTTGTAACAAATTTCTCTATCGCGATTGTCTGTTAAGAGCTTAAAACAAGCATAATTATCAGCTTTTCTCTAACTTAGTGCAGATTTGCTTAGGTTAAAAACATGGTAGCCGTGTCTAAACATAATATTTAACTATTTAATAACTTAATAATTATCTTTATTTCAGATTAATCATGAAGTTAACAACGTTTGTCGTTTTCATGACGCTTATTTTAGCCAATAGCCTTCTCGCATCAGCTGCGAGCATGTCATTCTGTGAGCGGAGCATTTACAATGCTTTGAAAATTTTGTGCCAAGGAACTATTTCCGATCTTGGTAAGATATTTTATCTATTTAGTCTTTTAAAACTTTAGAGCAATAACATTAAGTAGGCAATTTCTTTAACAGATAGACCCCTTATGCAGGGGGAGCGGCTAGCCACGCGGTTACAGTTTAACATGCAACCGCCTAAAATTTAATGGCGGTTTAGTGCGTACAATCACAGCTTATCACATATTCATATTAATCTGTAAAAGCGGTTAAGCTAATTAGTGGACTTTGTCTGCCTATCTTATTCATGAACTTCGTGTAAGGTTTTTTTGGTTATAATGTGTCGGCACATTTAATCAATTTTGAAATTGTATTTGAGTGAAAAAAAAAAACGCGAATCAGAACTTACGTACGTTACGTTTATTGTTGAAATAAAAAATGTCACTGTAATTGAATAAACGTGAGTTACAGACAGCTCTCAACTCTCAGACATCTCAGTTTTCTTTAAAAAATAGTTGTTGTCAGGTACTTAATATCAGTTAAAAACATCTTCCCTAATTCCCCTTTTCAGTGACAGGTAAAGAAAGACAAGAAAATAATATTTTTTTTAGGCGCATAGTCATTATTTACACATTTCACTTGCATTATACAAATATGTTTTATTTTTTACAGATGATACAGTCTTTCAAGAATGCTGCCTGACAGTCTGTGAAGTCAGTGATTTGATGAAGTATTGTTAGCTAGTGATACTAGCTACAAAACGGTCCCGCGAACCAACGATTGACCACGAGAGCTAAAACGAAAACGCTTTTAATACTAAAATATCACATTTTTTAAAGGCGCTTATTTTTTTTACTGCTCATTCACTCATTTATCCATATAAATCTGTGATAGTTACAACACTTACAGATAGTCTATCTGCTTGGTAAAGTGCCGGCAAATGTATAAAAATCTATTCACAATTCACCCTATTTTTGACACTTTTATCTACATAAAAAATTAAAAATGTCTTCAATAAAATCACTACATTAAAGCATAAAAGTTGTTTTATTACTCTACATTTAATCGACTTCAAATAGAGGAGATTCTCAATTAGTATTTTTTATGTTAGTTAACAAAAAAGTTTTTTATTCTGTGGACCGATGGTTCTTTTTTATTTGAAAGGTGTTCTTTCTCATGTGGTCTTATGATCCAGATTTGACTAGAAGTTTATGAGATATATTTCAAAATGCGATTGTTCGAGTTATTCCGGTCTGATCCCCCAAACCGATCCACTACCAATTAATATTATTTTTTAATTCCGGTCTGATCCCCTTTCAACTTTACCATTCCGGTCTGATCCCCTTCCTATATTTAATGGATAAGTACAGTCAATAAAAAACAGATGTTATTCACTACTTTATAAAAAAAAATTGTAAAGAGAAGTTCAAAGGTTTTTGGATATAAACGTTTGTTAGTCGATTATTTTAAGATTGTTATTTGGGTTATTTTAAGAGACGCTGATCAAAATCAGTTTAAAAAAAAAGAGTGACCTGTGCCATTTTTGAGTTTTTGTGAGTCTCATACAAAAAAGTTTTGGTAAAAATATGGTATTTTTATACATTTTTAAGTGTAGGTATTACATTAAATATCTCAAAAAGTTGACGGACTTCAGTATATAACTTAGGGTTTATAATCCTATACACATTAGTTTCATCTATGGGTAAAAAGCCTTATAAAGTATTGAGTCAGTTTTTATTTATAGAAATAAAAACTGATTCGAGTTACAATCATCGCAGATTTATATTATTTGGTCTTTTGAAATAGAAGTACTACCTATATAACATTATAACAGTAATCACATTATCGCACAATGATCTTTTGTTAAAACTAGGATTTGAAAAAAATGATATAATAAAAAAAATGTAAACATAAATCAAATAACAAACATCAAATTTCAATTATTAAATACTGATATAAAATTATCACAGTAATCATATTCAGTGTAGAAATAAGACTAATACAGTCTCATTAATAACCGATTTCTCAGAACGACATCACGAACTTAACTCATCAATGATTGGTTACTTTGGAATCAATAGACAATACATTCACACACCAACAGCCTATTTCGCAGGTAAATATATTACAAAAGCTTCAGACTTTGCCGCAACGATGCCAGAAATAATTATCACTTGCTCTTACGGTGAAGGAAAACATCGTGAGGAAACCTTGCAAGCCTAAAATTTGTTTAATACATTTATTGAGGGCATGCAACGTCCCCTTACCTGTACTCGGCCAGCGTGGTGGACTCAAGACCTAAGCCCTCCCCTCGTTTCGGAGGAGACCCTTGCCCTGCAGCGGGACAGTAATGGGTAAAAAAAATAAAACAAATAAATAAATAGGATTCAACTGTTGAGCTAGCCAAAGAAATGAACAAATCTAAATAGACTGCATGTTCCTGAAATACTAAGAAAGATTTGGAGATTTCTGGGTCAAAATGTATAGAGATGAGATTAATAAAAATATATATATATTAATTCTATAACATAATCTAATAGAACCTGTATACATATTTTGTTATTGACTGTCCTAAAAATGTGATAATAGACAGTCAGGGTATCCGATCGGAATAAAATATTTAAATTTATTATAATGTTTATATACGGGGGATCAGACCGGAATAGAAAATAATTTTAAAATACTAGGGTATCAGTATTGGGGATCCGAACGGAATAACTCGATTGTTCGGTGTGTATCTAATATGATATTTTGCCCTTGTTTTACTTTTTAGAAGAGTGACCTACTATATTCTGTATCGTAAAAAGGAAAATAAGATTGCTACACATAACTACTGTTTTTTATAGAGAGCTCACCCTTTGACCCACGTTAGTTTTGCAAAAACAATTATATGATTCATAATTGGCAAAATAAACATATTGGGAATTCACAGTAGATAACTCTGTGATAGATAAGTATTTCCACGAAAAAACCTCTAGTTTAATCTTGCAATAAAAAGTAGATAGTTTTAGTTCTATTAGATACCTATATACAAATAATAAACATTACGCAGTAGGTCTCGCAGGTACGCATTTATTTTATGTATCGCGATGATATACATATAAATCATATCAAAGAAGCGTACTTTTTTATTATTTAATTAGCTTCCGCCCGCGATTTTCTCCGCGTAGAAAATATTCCACGGGATCCCGTCCCCGGAATAAATAGTATCCTATGTTTTATTCCAGGACATATTAAATTTATTTAAGAAGGTAAGTCAATGACTCGATTACAGACTTTGAAAGAACAAAAAGGTTTCGTGCTTATTAAAAATGCATTTATCTATTATTATATTTGAATAAAACACTCTTGCGTATCAATAAATGGCATAAAAATCAGTAAAATTTACAAACAGGATGACAACTAACGGATGTAATGATCAAAGATCAATATCTAGTAATGAATTCAGTTCGTGACACATGCTAATAGTTCCTTGTGAAATACCCTGACATTATTCACGAATCACGAAGATTTTGTACGTCATATGTACCGGTTAGTTAGAATTTAGATAGTACTAGGTACAATCTCTATGCTTGTATCATGACAGTAACAAATGCTGCGGTCTACTGGAGATGGTGTAAGTAGACCGGAGTGTAGGAGATAAGACCTGTGCAGTTTTCCGAACTACAGAACATGCGGTCAAACATGCGCAGGTAACCGTCTCTCCGGTAGATTGGATCGCCATTTTTTTGGTAAATTTTCTGTTTGCGTGGAAAAATCTCTTGTAGCGAAAAGAAACAAAAAAAGATTTACTAATTTAAATGATTTTACGACCGCGAAAGACGTTTAGCAGAGAATAAAATAGTTTCAATAAAGTTAAAAGTAGATAATGGAAATTATATGTATAAGTATTCAATTTAATTAAGCTAAGCTTTTAGTTAAAGTGACAAATAATGTGCATACGAAATTGTCTAGTTATCTTAAGATGAAGAGGTTATCATTAGGGAATTATATGGTCAAAAACATGTTTACAAAAATCAAAAGTGCTTTAGCGGTTTCAAGGTTCATTACTCAGAGATATGAAGAGGTCAAACCTCGAACCTGAATTTCAGGATAACCAGATAGAAGGCTTTTTTATAGTTTTCTACTCATAGAGAAGGCGTTCTTTACATTACGATAATGCCAACACAAAACTTCTAACATATAAAAACTTAAGGCCAGATTAGTAACAGTTTAAGTAAGAATAATTGGCAGATAACATAACTGCTAGATAAAGTGAACACTGACCAGAGTTTTATATCTAGAAACATTTGGAAAACATGAAAAAAACCTAGACGTTATCTTGGTAACATATAAAAACCTCGTGAATGATAATATATTTCTAAAGTTTTGAACACAGCGAGATGGATTCTAGCTTACAATCCAGACTCAAACATAATCAGTTACCTGTAATTTTATCCAACTTTCCTATTACTGTAAAAAGGTTTGAATTGATCCAAAACAATAACCATTTTGCTCATAAACAATAACGCTTTTTTATGAAACCACGCAATGATCGAACGTGATCTAATCCTATCGAGAAGACCCAGCAATCAGTTTTTTACTTTGCTATTTTTTAGAATCGATTCCATGAATCAGAGTATATTTGTATAGATGCCTTTGTACCTTGGTAAATAGTTGAACGACTAATAGTGATGAAACATCCGTAAAGCACACACATAAATATTGAAACACTTTGTTTTAATCGCAAAAGTTATTTAAGCTTTCGAGTTTGCAAATGGAAAACTAAAAAATATTTTTTATGTTTTGAGTTTTAAAATGAAGTGCCTTGTGTTTGTTTTATTTGGATTATCTAGCCTTACAGTAATTTATGGTAAGTAGCATTTAATTTAATAAAAAAAAAACTGTTTACATTTTATTCCCGCTTTTGCTAATTATTTTTCTAAAACGGTTCAGAAGTCATGATAGCTAATTTCAATAACCACACTGTAGAATACATAGATTGTTGAACAATTGGCTAATAATAATAAAACACTCTAAATTTTGCATTCATAAAATGTATGCACCAACCTTTGATTCGGCATTAATTGAAAACTTAGAAGCGTTAGAAGGCCTTCGTTTAAAAAAAATGTTTTGAATATAAGCTCTTCCTATTGCCACAAAACACATGATAGACCTGCCTCCCATATTAATTAAAAACTTAGCTGAAGCTAGAATTTCAGTTCATCTCTGGCACTTCGGGATAACCGGGCTAAGACAACTAGGCATTTGGATTTTAAAGTCACTGCAATCTTTATTTTGGTTTCAGTATCCCTTTATCTATAAGGTGAAAAAACGTGCAAAAAATTATAATAAAATTCTAATTGTATATATAAAATTCTCGCGTCAGTTTTCGTTGCCATACTCCTCCGAAACGGCTTGACCGATTCTCATGAAATTTTGTGAGCATATTGACTAGGTCTGAGAATCGGCCAACATCTATTTTTCATACACCTAAGTGACATATTTTTTTTATTATATGGCAAAGCAACGTTTGCCGGGTCAGCTAGTATATATATATAAATATAGGAACTTATACTAACGTTGATATACCAAAATCTGCTCAATGTTCAAACGTGATTGACGTCACGCTATAGTTCTCTTTTTTGCAAAGAACTCTGCGTCAATAGTTTATTCGGAGTGCGACAACCTGATTTAACCTCTCTCTGGTCTAAAATGTCTGTACCCGGGTATTATAAGCATTCAATTTTTAACAAATTCCACGAAACTTGTCAGGATTAAAGATATTTTCCCGGGTAGGAATAGCTTGTTTGCAGAATCTAAGGAGTTTTCTTACATTTCAACATCTTAAATTCCTTATGATTTTCTGTTCTTTACATACCGTAAAATTTCAGCACTAGGTATCCACTACGAATGAATTATGATTGCAGTTTGACTATATGTCTATTTTTTCTAGGCCTACTTTTAACATCGAAGCTTTTTTTCTACTTTTTTATGGCTTTTATGTTTATTTATGTACAAAATAGCATGGACGTCACCGCTTCCAGGAGCACGCATCTCCAACCTAAACGACACGTGTATCCGTTGTCTGTGCCACGTGACGGGGTGTGACTTCACCAGGGGCTGCAGCGAGGGCTACTGCGGACCCTTCTTCATCTCCAGGGTGTACTGGGTGGACGCCGACAAGCCTGTACTGCCGGATGACGATCCTGCAAGGAAAGAAGGTAGGGTGCCCGCTCTGTTACAGATTTTCGCCGAAATGAAGCAGCTCTCGCAGTTATATAAATATACAAAAAGACAAAGTATTTCATAAAGGTTTTATATTTGCCCAAAGCTACAACACAAATAATGTTTTAGCTCTTCGCTCGAGCTTTACCAAAGCCCAATAACTTAGTAGAGAGCCTCATATGCAAGGTTCGCGGCTATCGGAGGTTTACACTATTCAGAATTTAGAACATCAGTGGCCCTTAGATTTATGCAGCTGCCGGTGGCTTGTTTGATTTAGCTACTTTATGATAGAAACACACGAAATTCAAGTCTTACGTATAATCAAGGCAACTCGTGCATTAGATAGAGTCCCTACTAATTTGTCGGACTATAGGTGATCCGTCTTATTGTTTAGGAAACAAATGGAGATGCAGTCAGTTTGCATCATTTTCCGCAATCATAATGTAAATACACAAGTTCCTTCATCCTTTAATATGTTTATTAATAAAAGTATTATTAATTAAAGTATGTATATATCTACATATATTATCTATGAATGTACTAAATCCCTACAAAAATTGCTTTAGAATAGCAACATTACTCTATGTAAGTAGTATGTAGTTAATTGCCTGTAACTTAGGAAAACTCTATTTATACTTAGTAAGAAAGAATGTCAATAACAATCGTCAGTTCGAAATCGTATTGTTATAATTACTATTATGTGTATTGACTCACCACATTACGGATGCAATAAAATGCAACAGCAGTTGATAAAAATAACTAATTAAAGTATAATTGTCCCAGTTATTGTTGTGTAAGATAACTTTTATATTGCTATTTTATCACTTATTGCATTAATTTCGACTAATAACGCATTATATTATCACATATATGTTTATTAATATAAACTATTAAAAGTGCAATAATATTGTATTGTTTTATTAACTGTTCGTTATTATGTCTGCAGCTTTCGAGGACTGCGCTAAGGATTACCACTGTTCTATTAAAATCATTCAGAGTTATATGACCAACTTTGGAAAGGTAAGAGCTAAACGATTATTTTTTTAGATAGATACAACAAAAATACACGATTATTATTATTGTTTCAAAGATAAGGGCAACTTTGATGTATCTTCTGTAAAAAAGCTCTCGCTTGGTTTGCCAAAAGCATTGAAATTGCCGTTGCCAAATAATATCGTTAAATAAAAATAAATGTAGAATGTCAATTTTATGAAGGTACTGAAAGAAAGACATTTATAAAACTAATGAGAATCTTATGTCACGTAACTTAAACATATAAGTGGAAATGCAGTTTTTCAGAAATAAGTATCTATAGATTATAGGGGCTGTGAATTTTAGACTTAACGATTTTTCTCTTTTCTTTCTCTCCTTCATATTGACGTGTTCCAATATCTTAAAATGAATACTACAATATGCTATATTGCTGTTAATCTACATAATAATATTATTAATTGGTTTCAGGACTGCAATGGCGACGGTGTGACGGACTGTTTTGACTACATGATGATCAACTATCACGGAGGTCGCGTGTGCTCCACGCCGCTGTTCCTCTCGTCTTCAGGGCTCCGGTGGCTCTCCCGATACCAACAGTGCCGCTTTACTTAAACGAAAAAGATAAGCATACAGAAATATATACGATTATAAAGTGGTTGTGCATTATTTTTTCACTCAGTAAGTGCGTGTTGAAATGATGATCAAGAATTTCAATAAAAAATATTCGTTTCTCAGCTTTGACCCGTGAGTGAACTTTCCTAAGAGAGGAGTTGGACCTCTTAATATGTAATATACTTATTGCAGACGATACATGTGATTTTTTAGCTAACAAACTTGCAATCTATAGAAACAGCTTTCTAGTTCGTGTTGTCTTTTGTTTAATGAAAGGTTTTTAAAACGTCAATTTTCTACAGCGTTTCGGCAGCTTTAGATCAAAACAACAATTAAAATAAATCGACACTCATCATCTTTTCCTTTATTTTCGTACAGTTTTAGTAACGAGATAACCTAAAATAACCTCACACTGATAGCTTTACGAGATGATGTGTCACAGACAGTAATTCCATATTGAATCCAAGACACCTTTGACTCTTGTTTTTTATATGCGTAGCTTTAAATCAATTGTTTTCTCTTTATTACAGTTTACAGGAAAAGTTGTATTCATGATTTAGCAGTTCTTATCTCTGTATAAAATCAACAACGGCAGATCCTAGATCCGAAGGGGTTTGAAATTTTAGCAGGCTTGAAATTTAAAATGCTTTTTTTACCCATATGATATGGAATAAATATTTGCCATAAATTTAATAAGCATTGTTATATTTATTAGTTTGTTAATTTTGATTTCGTATGTTATTATTATTTCTCTGCGACAAATATTTTGTTTATGTGTCTTTAAAAAAAAATTGTTAACAAACGAAAATCCTAATTAGGGACCTAGATTGTAGGTTTTACAGTTTATTTGAGAACAAATCTAAATTTCCCTTTTTTCGTGGAATATCAGATATGAAGGTGTCTAAATAACATATGATATTATTTTATGAGTCAACGTCCCGGTGGCAAACTATGATCGATATTTTTCGCCTCCCGCGCTTTCATAACTACACAGTTTCCTGATAACACCCGCTGTAATTGTTGTTTAGTCTCAAAAGGTCGCACGTTATTGTCAATATTTATAAACAATAAAATATAATCGCATCATTAACCCAGTCGTAACAAGCACGGCTTGGGACCACAGATAATAAGTGATGGGCATACATCATACTATCACAAATACCTAACTTCGGTACTTTTGCGTCAGCTTAATTGATTATTTATTTGTAAATTATATGTGACCCATGGACTTTATGTTGCTTTGTAATACACAAAACAAGTTACTGATGTGTTTATCCTGTAAACTAGATGACCCATCAGGCAGCACTGGTGTTTTGAGATATGTATTACGAATTAAAAGATTTGTCTGACCTGATACGCTTCAACAGCTAAATTAATTCTGATTTAGTATGCTGTATAGTAGGCATTAAACATAGGCTTCTTTTTGCAATCCCTTATTTACGTCGCCGCGACGTGATGAAAATGTATGCGGTAACGGAGCTACTCGAGTCAGTTTCATAACAAATAGGAAAATCGGTGTAGGTATATAGGTCTAGAGAACAAATGAACAAGAAAAAAGAACGTAAAATATTTTTATTTATAAAATACATAACATCAGTCAATACTAAATATGCTTAAAATATACGCAAAATACATTTGCAATTATCTATGAGTATTATTCTCCAACCGATATTTCGTTAACTGAAACTTATTTGACATTTTCTGAGACCAAAAAGAAGAAAGTTTCAATGTTTTTTTTTCAAAATGGTGCAAATATTTTTACACTTGCATAATATTGTGTCTTTTCAAGCAACAATCTCAAATATATTTTTGTAAGTTTCAGCATTGGAAATTCCTTAACCTCTTATAAATACATTTATTAAGATATTTACACTAATTAGCAGATACATCTCTGTTTTAAGTAGATCTTACTTACTTACAAACTAAGTACACTTATAGTTTATATTCTTGTACAAAATCCTTTTTTTAGAAATTCATCCACAAATCAGACATTTCAATCAATAAAAGACGTTTCATCCATAAACTTAACTTATAAACTAATATAAAGCTAAATGTTACCATTTAATATAATTATAATATTATGGCAAGTTTTGAGCAATATGTCAAAATGTAAAGCTGCGATTACATCCGTCTATGATTCAAGAATAAGGGTCAGTAGTTAGCAGCGAATTTATTGATAATGGCGAAACAGGTGCAAATATTTATATTGCTTAACCAAATGAAAGGATTTTATTAGATATTAGCTGACCCGCGCAACTTCGCTTGCGTCAGATAAGAGAGAATGGGTCATAATTTTCCCCGTTTTTATAACATTTTTCGTGGCTACTCCGCTCCTAATGTCCGTAGCGTGATGATATGATGATGATATGCCTATAACCTTCCTTGATAAATGGGCTATCTAACACTGAAAGAATTTTACAAATCGGACCAGTAGTTCCTGAGATTAGCGCGTTCAAACAAACAAACAAACAAACTCTTCAGCTTTATAATATTAGTATAGATTATAGGGTCTTTCAGGGCCCATTCTTCGTGTGAAATGCAAAAGCAGGTTACAGTTTTGGAATAAAATTATAAAATCGCTGACAAAAGAAAATCTTCGAATGGCACTTGTTTTTTCGATAGAAGGATTATTCCTCCAATTGATGGATAAGTACTTTACTTAAACAATACTTAGGACAGTATTTGAACTTTGAACATTCAAGCGAACGAAACTAGTGGGGCAGGAGAATTCCAATCATCTGCGTCGATTTCCTCATCTGATTCCTCTTGGAAGCGCACCTAGAAACAAAACAAGGCATAAATATTTTAAGTCAATACACATACATATTTTATTCACATTTACATAATTTTGTTACGTAGAAGTACTTATATTATTGTGTTTTACTTTACTCACCCACGGTGATAAATGCTTTCCTGCTGATTCCAATGAACTGCTCTGCATCAGATTCGCCTGCCATTCCTGAAAAAGATTGACGAAATACTCAATACTGAATATTGTAAGAAACACAATAACGCACATTTTACTGTTATTTAAACTTGCAGTGACGGGAATTTAATATGGCATTCAACTAATACATTTTTACACAACACCATGCTTCAGTCAATCTTGAAACAGTCACTTTCATGAAAGCGTAGTCGTTTCCGTTCCTCAAAGGACGCATTAAAATATAATACTTTGATATCACATGTCGTCAATGGCTGCAATCATCAAGACAGTAGTCTAGGAGTCAAGGAGTAAGTCGGCAGGATTCAAACTATTCAAACAAGAAAATCCGTAGGTTACCTGATACGCATCGTTGAAGGCGTGTGCGAGTTTGAGCGCGAGCGCGCGCGCATGCTTCCTGCGCGTGCACACGAACACGTGCACGACGTGCGCCTCGCCCGCGCACGACGCCTTGCCCTCCACCACCGCGAACACGCGAGCATTCGCCGCGTCCGCCGAGCAGTACGAAATCCTGGGAATAAACAATAAGTAGGTTTATTCATTGTGTTTAACTTTAGCAGTACATTTTTATTTGCTGAAGAAAAATAAGACGTAGTTTTATAATAAATTGTCTGACTATCTCCTGCAAACAAAAATCGTCTCTTTTTTGTCGCTGAGACTTTAACAAATATACAAACGAACACTAATTCAATTTCTGCCTGAAACGTCTGTGTATAAAACACACAGGCACTTTCTTAGTTTAAAATTTAATTACGGTAAACTTACAACTCAAATACAACTAACAAAACAAATAAATTCGAGCCGCTTAGCCAACTTTAGCTGAAGATTATTATACTGCCACTAACATAACAAAACAAAGTACACAATAAACCTCTTATCTTAATTAATTAATAGGTCACATACAGGGAAATTAAACTAATAAAATATTACAATGAAATTGAGAAGTACCTACATATTATGAGTATGGAATAAGCCAACGACATAATATGATTAATATATTACAATAATACCAAGTTATTAGCTGTGATAACATTTTATGTGCGACAGTGACTTGTTAATTGTTTAATTAGTTTATAACTAAACAAGGGAACTTTATTAGATAGCTTTGGCTGCAGTTAACTTTGTATAATTTGTAGCTGGTGTGTGGTCGCCCTTTTACTTAGAATTATTTAGTGTGTTGTCTTTTTGTTAAGTCGTTATTAATACAGGCTGTGGGCTATGTAGAGAACCCAAATAATAAGCTACTTTTTCATACATTAAGTACTACGGACTTATCCATGCCAAATTATAATTAAAGATTATTACTATGCTTTTTACGAGTTAGAAGTAAATGTAGGTATTTACGAGGTTTTTTATTATGTAAAAAGTCAAAATCATTCTGTGCGAATAATTGCAAACTCGATTAAAATTACCATCCAATAAAGTTAAAATATTTATGTTGTTTTTATCAAAGAAGTAGGCAGCTATGCATATTTTTTTGTATGTCAAATACTATTTACAATCAGTAACAAAAACATAAGTTTGTTTACGGAAACGTTCACCACTTATCACTCCTAGGAACTCCAAGGCGGAAAAGTGCTAAGTTTTAAAACCACATGTACCTACCTACTAAAAGTCTAGGAATTTATGTGTGGAAAAATTGTAGTCTCTGAATATAAAGTGGGATTATTTATTTCTTTAAATTTTGATAACTGGATTCAAAGTACAAACCCATTACATACGAAGTGGTTTTCCCGTCAGGAAATCCTCAGTAACAAATTGGAATTTAGTATGGCATTGTATGGTATATTTAAATGGCAGAAGGTTCTCTCCATGAAAACTAGTAGTTTGTTTTCAGCGCGTCATACCGTACTTACTCCCAAAAATGGCTTTAATTCATAAATACTTGTTCAAGATTTAACTTAAAAGTAAAAGTTTATACCTTCTGTCAATTTCTAATAGTAATGTACCTTGCTCTTGTTATGATAATTTAGCGAATAAAACTTCACAATGCAAGGAATTTAAAAAAAATATTTTACCCAGTTTTGCAGTTTATGATTTCAAAGATTTTCCTTTTCATAACGTATGTATGTATATTGAAAGACGAAAAACCACGTCAGTGTTGTCAATATAGAGCCTTCAGCAGTATAAATAACCATTAAAAGATTCTGGAAGAATGTTTTACCTGTAGATGGAGACGCTGACGACGTTCTCTTGTGTCTCCGTGTCCGTCACTACGATGCCTTTCGCGCTGATGTCCAGGTTCACGCGGTGTAGTTTCTTGTTCATCACTGTGGCAACAATACATTACAAATTAGAGCTCTCCTACTCTTGGTAACTAGTTAGGTGATAGTTTATTTTTGATCAAATATGTAAAGGTTACAGAAACTCGTACTAGACAAGCATTTTTTGGTGATAATTATAGTTCCGATTTGACTGACTGAAAAAATGGTTACGAAGGTAAACTTAGTAAAAAATTGGAGACTTTTTAGTAAAAAAATTGGAGCTGTCGTTAGCAAACTGCTACAAATAAAATACATATATCCAGAGCAATAGCAAGCTAATATTTAAAGTTTCACTTGGCTTTTTTGCCTTTCTTCCCTGAAACATACGAATAGTTCTCAAGTATCGAGACAAAGTTATCACAAGTTATAAATACGTATATAAATCAATACATGACCGTAGGACCCGCTGTGCCCTCTCGTTTCATTCATACGTCGCCGAGCACTGGGGACTATTAATATCTTGTAATGATGAAACTATCTGTTATGTTGCTTTAATTAAACCGAGCCGTGTAATTTACGCGGTGTAAATGTCCTGTGTTAAGTACGACAAAGAACATCGTGATATATGACTCTTGTTCCCAAGTGAAAGTGTGATAAGCTCTTTGAAACTCCTTGCTTCTTTTGTTGTTTCTCACTACAGCATTTTACCAACAAATTTGTTTCAACATATAATTTAAATAGCTTATTTAAAAGCTTTTAAAGAGAAGAGACCTACATGGTAAACGTGAAGCCAATGTCGATTCAAAACCACTTTTTTTCTGAAGAAGGTCCTTTCTCGTTCAACCAAATAGACGATCCTTAGAAATAGCTTTTAATACCTACCTATGTTTAAAACGCAACTTACATTTAACCGAATGTAAAGCAGACCGCACGGCGAGCGCAGTGGCCGGCGCAGACGCAGCTCGCTCCACGGGCGCGGTGCCAGCGTACCTCACGTCCACCTCCCCCGCCGTGGAGTCCCGAGGTTCCCGCCACCAGCCTTCACCCTCACACTCCGCCAGGGCCCATTCTTCACACAGTTCTGGAATAATAAAACAATAGTTTTAAATACGAGCTCAACAAATTGTTTTTTCATTTGTATTGACAAACACAATATGATAAGTCCTCAATGAGTCTTTTTACCACCGCAAAGCCGTCTTTATTAGAAGTTGGTAAATCGTCACAACGTTAGTAGTTCTATAATTATAACTTGACTGATACTATACTACTCCATGCCAGATTAGTTCTTCTTCTTTTTCTATCCTTAATTTTGCCTTGAATACTGTTCAATATTTAACCGTAATGTTATCCCTTATTGGTCCGTTGATCATAATTTTACTAATCTCCGGTAGAACTAACAAAATCACGGTTCTCAAGCGATAATTGCAGATTATAACAGAATCTTATTAAACTTTACCATGTTTAGATATTTTCGACGTCACATTAATATGAAAGTGCGTGTTATAAAGCAAGTTTTAGATGTTATTTCTAGCGCAGACGTCAATAATATTAGATGGAGACTATTATCTATAATCTGTTATTTTCTCACACCTCGGGAAAGTAGTCCAAGTAATCGTCGTAGCAACGCTAACTCCTAATTAATCTCAGGTGTGGAAATAGCCCAACACTTCGTTACAGGTTAATGTAAAGTTATTAATAAAATATATAGAGTTTACTTTATATCTTCGTTATTTATACGAGCTTTTGGCCCGCAGCTTTGCCGGCGTGGAATTTCACCCCCTTTGGGGTGGAATTTCTTAAAATCCTCTCCTAGTAGTCTTCTACACTTCCTAAATAATCTTCGTACGAAATTTCAACTTTCTACGCTCAGTAGTTTCCGCACCCAAAGATGTACGAGTAGAATAAGTTACGGTGGCAATGAGAAAATTTTACAAAAATATTTTTTTACTAAATTAAAGGTGAGTAGTGCTGCGCGGGGTTAGCTCGTCCTTACCTAATATTTAGCAAAAAAAATAAAAAGATTTCTAATTATACACTCGTTACCCTATATTTAGTAACTACTATATCCGATAAAAAAGATCAATTTTCCAATCTCCCAGCTTCTAAAACGGCTGTTGTCGCCAAGTTTCCCAAGTTATAGCCGATAATTTCCTTGGCGTGGCCACTCGCCAGACGCAGCAATTTTACGAGATAGCTTAGATACATTAGTCTATTACAAGCTCAGCAGGTTTCGTAAATGCCAGGATATCGATCAGACAAATTACACCCAATATTGATGAGCTGATCTTAATGTCGCTTTAATGCGTGAATAATCTGTAATTTTATGATACAGATTTTTATCTTTAATTTCCATTTAAGATTCAGACATTACAGGATATTTTTAAGTCTCCTTAGCTACTGTTGGGCGCCAATATTCAATTGAACTAACTAATAAGACATTATTTTGGAACTGAACTTATTTATGCATAAATATTGCTTTTAAAAATTTATATTATGCAGATAATAAAAAACAGTATAATTTTATTATCGAATTATATTATGTAAACAATGAAATTGAAAATTCCAAATTTTAGGAGAGTACCGCAGTTGCTATAGACTTAAGTGAAGGAATCATGGAATATCTTCTATGATCTCGGCTTATTGATGGCTGATTTTATTTATGTATGTATGTATCTCGGAATTTCCATTTTTATAACAACAAATTAAAACACCAAACATGAAACTAAACAAGATTCATGCTAACTTATTCAAAAGATTGGCAGACACGGTGCTCTACATAATGTATTGCATCCATTAAATATAAATAGATCTCATCAACCACTTGTAATTATTATCTAGAACTATCTCGATCTCATAAGAAAGTCTATTAAATCAGCAATCATGTCCGCCGTTTAAACGATTTAAATAAAATCAAAGAAAATTACTGGTCATTTATAAATCCATCATGGTGGCATAAAATAAACTTTTTAAAAAAGGCCGTAGCTGTAGCACTTCCTTTTCCCAAAAAAATACTTTCCGGGCACAAAACGTAATTTTTGTTACCCAACCAAAAATATGAAATAATTTTTCAACTTTTCTTTTGTTTTTACCTCTGAACTAATAGTAATATCTATTGCAGAATCACATCAATTGTAAATCAATATAATATCATATTATTTACGTCTCATAACATATTTTCATAAAAAATAATGTGCGCGTAACCGGCGGGCGGTCCCGTATGACAAAATGTGAGTATAAAATAATGTCAATGAAACAAAGAAAGTTTGTAAGGATTGTCCCTAGTAGCGTTATCTGGTCTCTGTTTAAGTACCTACCCCTATGAGAAGAAGACGCAATTTTATGTATATTATGTCAGTATACTAAACCCGAAGTTAAATTCAGAATCTTAAGTTGACATTGTTGTGTTTACATGTCAATAACGTAGACAAGTGCGTCAACTCATATCCCATCCGCAAAACATATCACATAAACGCAATCGTTTCGTTATTTTCGCCATATCTGTGTCCATCTAGGCCAGACAGGCGTATCGATAGCAAAATAGGCCATAGGTCAGTTATTAGGCGCAATAACTTGAACGAAACTCCGTCGTACGCGCCGCTATTTGATAAACTGATGCGTTTGTACCACCGGTTATAACCGGCCAACACTATGCGTAAAGGAAGTGATACCGCGATCAAATTGCCTATAATTTATAATTAATATTAATATTGTAATAGTAACACGCAGTTGACGTAGTTTTTGAATAGGTACGAGGTATTTAATTAGGATTTTAACAAATGTGAATAGGGAAAACGCAGATTTGCGTCGAAATAATCCGATTGTTTCTATGTAACAATGTAAATTTTAATGGCATTGTTACCAGCCGTTTTTTTTTCCTCAAATACTTCTATATCCCTAACATCTACGGTAACTAATAATACGTCATAGTGAATTATAGCGACACATTTTAAAATAACGTAATTAAATTAAATAATAACGTCCTAGATGGTAGTACCTATCTGTAGCTAAAATAACGTCAATGATCTCTGTATTTTCATAATATTTCTCATATTACTCAATGAATATTGTTATATTGTCATTGATTGTTTTGCTGTATACAATAAATAAATACATAATTATTGTAACCTTTGGTCAAGAAACATAATACGAATACATTATTTTGAAAACAATTAACAACAATATTAAAAAATATATAATGCGTAGACCAGCATCAACAGCTACTTGTAGCTTTATCAAATTATCCAACGGCTCTTCCAAGTTAGCTTTCGTGTTTAGTTTTTGCATTTATAGATTTGGGCTAGATAAATAAATATATACCTCACACAGTCATTTGATTCCAAACTAAGAACAGCTTGTACTATGGTAACGTAAAATGTAAAATGCGACTTTATAACAATAATGCTGACCATTTACCCAGCACAGCCGACCACAGCCTTTCAACCAATTAATAATTTATCAGTTCACAAGAAGTATTGATAACATCACTAAAATTAAACCACAGATAATAAATATAGAGCAAGGTTGTTATGATGCGCAGTATTTGTTTGTAGTTCCGCTAAGTTTATCGGTATTTATTTTGGTAAAAAGCTTTTAAATATGATAAGTAAATACGCAATTTATTGTAATAAACATTTAACACTCGTGGGAACGCCCAGTTCACGTGAAAAGCTCACGTGAAGCTAATTAATTATATCTATTTAATTACTAAGATTACTACTGATCATCGTTACGCATTTGCGTGATTCATTTATAATGAACTTAGTTTTTAAGCAGCTTACTATGTGACTGCAGAAATCCGTATCAAAATCTAAATCTAAAAAAATAATTGCAGAGATTTTAGCAAATGGCGTTCTTTAGACTTTGTCTTCCCCATAGGATTACGGCATGATTTTTATGTATACATGTAACTATACTAGTTATAAGTAGTATGTACCAAAATAAACTTACTTTTTTTCCACAATATCGTAATAATTTCTATGTTAAGTTTAAAACTTTTAAAAAGTATTGTACCGTTGGTAAACTTAACATAAATATTTACCTACGATGTAATTGTATTCTAAATAATAAGAAGTTTTCATTATTATAATCATTATAATTAAATCAATGATTCATAATTAAGTCTACTTCAAAGACTTAAGTTGGTATTAACTTGCATCAGCAGCAAAATGATGCAATTAGGAAAACAGCATGCGTTTCCAATTACTTGCGGTTACAATTACAATTATAACAGTAAACACCTGAAATGCATAATAATCCAATAGTCGTTTCTCGTATACATAATACTTTCAATCAAAATACCCATCTACCAACTTAACAGTGGACTTATATATTATCATGAAATTAAAAAAAAAATCTTTGCAGTTGGACATATTGGACGTGGCGTGATTTAAATTAATTTTGAACTTATTTACAGAATAAATCAAAATATGTTTATTTAGTTAATATATATGAATTAAAATGTATCTCGCAGATCTCTGATCTGTCTATATGTGAAATATCTTATGGCCCTACCCCCGTTCTATAACATTTTCTGTACCAATAAGGCTAGTGATAAAATGATAAAAAGCGATACATCAATAAAGAATACCAACAATACTTTCTACTCAATTCCCGTTACCTTAGGCAAAGAAAACTGCCGCGGAAAGACGCGCCTATAACCAACACTTCAGTTTACATTGCTGCCCATGTATCAAACACCGCTGTACGATAGAATTCACCAAGCAATGTATCACGTATAAAGAAAAGGCAACTTGCTTAGCTAGTTTTTTTCTTACAGATGACCATTTAAGGCCAGCGAGAGCTCCTAATTCCGAAGTAATTAGAGAGAAACTTGCCCCCGGAGGTGTACGCGGCCTTTTGCGATCTATACCGAACTTGGCACCTATAATGAAGACGTAAAAAGGTGGATAGATGATAGAGGGCACCACTGAGCACCAGTAGAATGTAAGTGGACATTTAAAAAAAGGGTACACCTGGTTTGAAAAAGAAAATTTAGTAGATAAACTTAAATGTAGAGACACCGACCTGAAAAGTGTATTACCTAAATACCTATGTTTATAATGGCAACCCCTTATGATAACCGCCCGAATTTTCTATTTCCTCGTAAATCGTGTTCAAAAAATGTGGTTCATAGTACCTATAGGAACTAAGAAGAGTTCACAAATAGGCAGGCTAATTTAATAATTTTCCTATTATTAAAATTTGTCGCAAAAATATGCATGGTAGCTAAAATTTGCCGGAAATATCACAATATTTTTTCTAATATTTACCTAGTATGTAACTAAATTAGTTGACGACAGTAAAATATTAACTTATAGATTTTATAGTTTTTCATAAATAATAATTAAAAAATAATATATAAATTATGATTTTAACTTACTTTTGTGCTTCGAATGAGTTTTCCACATTTTTCTTAGCAGCATAGTCATTTTCCCGGCTACAAAAACGTCAACAATTAAAAATAAAATTTAAATGGTTTTTCGAACGACTTTTCCCGCGCGCGGTCTCAGTTCAACTGCACTGGGAGACTGGAACACATGCAATGACACAGCCACCCTTCGTGATATACGCTCGTAGCAGACGCTTTGTGGCCTTTGTACGATCTAGTGCAGTAATAAAATGTTATCAATACTATAGTTTTGTAGTAGTTAATATTACTAAGTTTGTCTGTCTGAGAAAGCAAAACTAATAAAGGAAAAAAAAACATAAGCTCAAGTTTCACTTCTTTTAAATTAAAGGAAAATCGAGTAGCCCTGGACACTTGAATTAAAATGCTAAAAAGAAACAAATTAACGTATTTATTAACTTTAGTTTGTACTTAAAATTAAAATTAGGAACTTTTCCTATCATATTAATTTAAAAAAAAACAATTATTTGGTCACATTTTGACAATTTTTAATTTATCTGCTGTCACTTTATCTAATTAATAAGCTAACCAACACTTTTTGGTAAGTCATGAAACCAGCCGTTAGCGAAATCTTAAAAACTTAATTATCTTATGTGGAAAAATAGTTTGAATATCACGGAAAGATAATACGAGGAAAGTCATGGTAAGATTTTAGAGAAAATAACCCCGATTGAATATGTCGCGAGATCGATTTGTTATGATAATAATATCCGTATCTGACTGGATGGTTATGATGGAAGTTTGATCCAAATAAATATAATACATGTTATTCGTACTTCTCGACGGTATTATAAATGTAAATTGAATTGAAAAATAGATTTATTTCAAATTCACTACTGATACGCCATAGAAACGAGGAAAAAATACATCTTATTTAACAAGGAGTAGTAAATTTAAATGGTTTTAAGCTAAATCTGTCGGAAATAAATAAATCGTAGAGTCCAGCGGCTAAAAATAGCTGCTACTATTCTCTTGTAATCATTATTATTGTATTGTTTTCTAACAATGGGTTTAAGTACTTTTGTATGGGGAAAAACTTAATGTCTATGTATTTTGACTAATTTAAGAAACATACTGTGTACCAACTCGACTATCTATTATTTATTTTTCCAATATCCTTTTTAGTGACCGAACATAATGAGCAAAAATATTTAGGTGCATCGTACAACCTACGTACTTTTTTCAAATTAGTTGAGAGTTCCGAAAATCATTTGGAACTTTTGAGCTTTACTGACTGGCCAGAAACTTGAAGTCCCATAACAGCAGAAAGGGATAACCAAATACGGCGTGAGAAGAAATATTCTCCGTAAACATAATTGCCTAACTTAGACAAATTACCATCTACCTATATCAAAGATTGGTAAGTTAAGTTCAGTTAAGTAAGGTAAGTTCCTTGCATTACAGTCTGACGCAAGTGTGCACCTCGATTCAATCAGATCCATGCCTGATGCAATCTGGGAGCTTTAGCGCTCACCAACAACCGGTGTAGCGGAGTAATGGTAGCTCATGATCCGAACTGCGCACTTTTTACTGGAATACCATAATCACGTGGTAATTACCTAATTACGCACAGCTCTCGGCTTCAAGGATAACTTTCAAAGTTTAAGAAATGTAGGTACGTAAATATTTTTCCGTAATATAAAGTGTAGGTCTTTCATGAAGATTCGTATTTCATAGGCGCCTGTTGTGTGCTAAAATAAATTAACAATGAAATCATAAATTCTTTATTGTGAGTTAAGAACGTTCTAACGTTGCATTAAATTCTTAATGGCTCGAAATGTCTCCACAACAAGTTGCTCGACCAATAGTAATCAAACCCATTTTTCTCCGCGTAGTCTAAACACCAGTAGCGCTTGCCTACGATCGTTGACAACACAAGAAAATTAATTTCGTTATGCAGGTATACTGTTCTCTTAATCAAAAAACAAACAGAAAATGCACCCATTACCATTATCCTACGGATTCCTACGATAGTTTGCGATAGTTTCTGCAAAGCTGTACTACACATCGTACAATAATACTGCTACACTATATTGAGAGCCACGCCATCTATTGATTCTCGTGTAAACCACTACGCTCGAGAAGTGATAAAACCCCTTTCAACTACACCCACACGGCGCCACTGTTCCAAATGGCAAATAATTTAATAACTTCTGTACAATTTGTGGTAGTATCACAATTAATATGTTTTCTACAGGGAAAATATATCCACGGCGATAAGTATTGTTTATATTAATATATCAGCATGATTAGTGATAAACAAAACCAAGTTTATATTTTATAATATTTATTAAACACAATATAATGGCAATAACAAAACATTAATTCCAGTTGGGCTGTATTAAATTATGAAACAATTTAATACTTATTGATTTAAAAGTAATTAATAAAGTATTATCTAATACTTTTCAAGGTGTGAACAAGAAATCAAAATAATGGAATTAATGAGTTATTTATGAAAAAATGTACACAACATTATGGAATAACATGTCTAAGTCACATTAACACCTGCCTGAGTATGGTGTATTATAATTAAATAAAAAAATATTAATAAGATGGGCAATATTCGCCTTCTATTTCTCAGTATCATGAAAAAGTAATATATAATATATCAATAACTACATTTCATAAAAGGAATACCAACTCTCGGAAGTAATTTGTAACATTTATGATATAAAATTTGCCTATAATATGTTACAATACTAAATATGCTATTATTTGGTGTACTCATTGATTATAATATTTATTGCCTGCTAGTAAAAATAAGTCATTAACTGCAAATATTAGAAATATATCTTATTATTTCAATAAAACAGTCATAGGGCTTCTAACTATTACTATATTGCTTTAGTCTCACTGTACAAACTAACATGCAACATGACAAAATATAAGAAAAAGATTCACAATATTTCATGAGTGAATCACTTCTCAATACATGCCTAGCCTACTAATCCCTTCAACTTATAACGGAGGCTAATAACAAAAATATGACAGTGCCCATTATTTATCAATAATGACTTATAAACATATGTTGGCAGTATCCATACAGGACTTCATTCTCTCAATTTTAATGTCAATAAATAGATGAGCAACTTAAATACATGTTCAATTATCCAACTAAAAAAGAGTAACAGAATGTTTTAGTCATATTTAAGGATTTCGTTACTAAGCAATAGCCACATACAGTATCATTGATTTCACAATATTACACACATTGATTCAAGGAAAGACTGATTAGTTCAGTTCAATACATTTAATTTCATATACTATTTTGGTCTGTAATACAATCCTTAATTTATAACTAAAACATTCTGAAACAAGTTGTATAAGTGGCCACTGCCATAACTCTATAAAATTGATAAATTGGCAAATGTGATGTAATAAAACTATGCTAACAAACCTAGCTAACTATTCCAATGTTGCTACTATGAGAGATCGATCGACCCAACAATAGTAACAAGTATTAAAATTGAATAACAACATCAAAAGTGTATGGTGAAGATTGGGAGTTATCAAGTGACCTTAAAGTTTCTGGTATAAGTTTTGTTCAGCAGCTACCTTGTACACATGATTGATGACTTGATAGTGCTTATGTGGTGTGCCAGCCAAATTTTTATCATATTACTATAAATAGTATTTTTCAGACTAGCAGTGTATAACAATACAATATTATTTCTAGACCTTTGAGTTGTTGGTTTATTTAATATTGACAAGTAATAGAAATGTTTCCTAGGTAAATTACTGGTATTCCACAGCATATAGAGAGACTGAAAAGTGTATCTAACATAGTTGTAATAAAGGCTGGCATGATGAAGTACAATACTGGCAGATAGGTTTGTTTTTGAGAACTACTCACTCAAACTCTGTCCTCCACAATCAACCCAAACATCAATTTCAAAGTCCTAGTTGTCTTAGACCACACACAACACTTTTAGAACATAAATTGTAAGCCTAAGATAAAACTTTACACTACATCAATTAATTTATATAGGACTCATTTCATTATACTAGCTAGCTTTTAGAATAAGGGATTCATATAATTTGTCACACATCTGACTGTTTTACTTAATAGTTTCTTTTAAATGTATCTCAATGATAGACATCATTGTTTATGTATGAAATGACAATAATAGTAGTACATTCAAGTTATTATTAAGCCAGAGGACACAATCCTTTTAGATAAAGTTCAGTCTTACACAAAAAAATACATAAAACATATTATTATATTATGCAATAAATTAACCCAATAACTTACCATTGATATTTAATGAAAAATAAAATAAAAATAATCAGGCCCGAGTAGCCAAAAGGGATTGAATTAGTTAAATAAATGTTAAAAAAATTAATGATGATAGATAATACATGGATTTTTACTTTGAGGTATATCTTTTCTGGCTTAATAATGTACCAGTGTAGACAGCCAATATTTTTTTTCTTAGATACAATATTATATAATCTTTTATTAGTTTTATTTCATACTATTTATACAAATGTTTGGTGTCTATAAAAGCTTTCATACAAATGTTATAAAAATGGAAGTCATATACATAATTATCTGTATTTATAAATCTCATAACTATGTCTAACATACCAAAACACTCCCTATTCTATGACTGCGTCATTATGCCATTTTTAAATAAATGCTAATTAAGGCATATTATAACATTATCATAAGATTATCCTTAATATTAGAAGCTGCTATTATTGTTTCTAGCATTTTATATATTACTTTATTTATCACTAAGTTACAAGTCAGGGCCACCATTTCATAACAATATTATTAGTTAATAATTGATCACTAATATTTGTGCAATTGTACATTTTCTCATTCCTTGTTTTTGTTAACTGTGTCCAAAACATCACATTCAATATTTGCAAAAGAATTTGTTCTCAATGTCATCAATTTATACAAAGCTGTAAAAAGCTGATGAACTTGGAACACAACACATCAATTAATGACTTGAAAATTAATTGAACTCAAACTATTATAGTATTCCTTATAAATAATAACTTTTCAATCTTATTACTTGGAAGTCTCTCAATATGATGTAACAATAAGATTAAAAATATATTTAATATAAGACTTTCACAACTATTGCACATGAATTTCAATAGTTTTAGACATGTCTTTAAAATATAGTCTTATCACATAGCTGTAAAATATATTATCATCACATGAGACATATTGAAAGATATATTATTCATACATTTAACTTATTAATATAATAGGTATTCACTTTAACTCTTTCTTAACAGTCACAGTCTTATCTGCTGGCTTTGCAGGAGGTCTGATTGTGGATCATTTCTTTTTTCTGTCCTGAGTACACTTAGGACAGTACCACTTGCCCTTGGGCTTGATCTTGAGATCTACACATGCAAAGTGGAACCATTCTATAGGACAATCCGGGTTGTCACAGCCTATCATCTCACCATAGGACACTTGGTGGCACAAACAATATGTAGGTTCGTTGGGGTCCACTGGCATGTCGAGCACATCGCTCGGATGTGCCATGCCTGCAACTGAATCCAAGTCACCAGTTTCTTCTTGTTCTTTGACAGCATTGGCTGTCGCAGTTGCGCCTTTGCGTACCGTCTTTTTCTTGGCGGCTGATCGTCCCGACGCGACTGCGTCTTCTTCGCTCGACGCGCCAGCACGCTTCTTCTTACCCGAGGTGGCTGCAGTTTTGTCATTGATTTTGCTCTTCTTTCTGCCTTTTTTGACAGTGGTGGTACTTGCTTCCTGGTCGGCAGCAGCCGCCTGCGCAGCGCGAGCACTATTTACTTTCTCCTGTATCTCAGATTCAAATCGCGCGAGGTCAGAGTCAAGGCGACGTATGTGCTTGTCAACCAACTCATATGTTTGTATGGCGAGTTGCACTTTGTCATCCCCGTATTCTTTGGCCTTATTAAACAGACCTTGTATGGTGTTCACCTTCTCCTTTTTTGTTTCATCGTCCATTTTAGGGATACTGGGTAGCAACTCGTCAGCCATAAGGTCGATTGTCCTCATTAGGCCATGAGCGCGGTCATCTAGATCACGCATCAGCTTAAAATTTCTTTGTAATTCTATCGGCAAATGCTGAAGACTATCTAAATAATGTTCTAAATAAAGTGCTGAAGTCATTTTGCAATATTTTGTAACTGCGTGAAAATGAAAGTGCGAAACACTGTAAATAACACCAAACGATACGATACTAGCCGCGAAACCTATGTACGCTATTCTCATAAATGTCTACACGTACTCGCCTAATTTTACTTATTAATTTCATTAATTTTAACTAATAAAACTAACACAAAACTTGAAATTCGTGATATGCACTTTACACATTTCGTTCACGCTCAAACAAGCGAATGTACAGTGTTGCCAGTGGTGATAGTGATTTGAAATAATTTCAATAATAACGAATGACAGCTGAGAATACAGAGCATTACTACCTATATTTTAGGACTATGATTTGGCCTAATTTGAAATAGTAAAGACTAAAGTTCTTGAATCTGCATGCAAATTCAGATGAGTGTGGGATGTTTATCGATAAAAGTTCAATAGAACATTAATAGCAATAAATTCAACAGGTTTCGTGTTATCATAAAAATATTAACAGTGGCAGCCCAAGAAATTTAAAAGGCGCGAATATAATTTTTCGGTCACCGGGTCACTGACTCAGTGGTCACGGTTCATGATCAGGAAAAAAGATTTTTCATAAAAATAAGTTAATAAATGCGATTTTAACTCATGTGTGGTATATTAGTAGATTGTTTTGAAATCACGAAGGAAGTATATTTAATCATTAATTTACTTATATGATGTTACCTAATCGTGGTTGTTTGATTGTAATTGTCTAAGATATGTACAGCTATTATTATAACAACAGGTATAATTTTATTACTCAAAAATAATAAGGACCTTCTTAGCTCTGTGACTATCTTGCTAGTTTGCAGACACGGCAACGCTAGCAAAACTGTTAAAATACAGCTACCTATCTGTTAAGAAGGACATTGCAAACCGCACTATGGGCGCACTACATCCAATGCCAATTTCAAAGAATTGATGGTTTTCTAAATATTTCAAAATAATAAATCTTATTCTTTTGGATGGTTGGTGTTAAGACAACATTTAAAATAATAACTTATTAAATTATTTTTATCTGGCAACACTTTACGGAACTACAGCCAAAGAGAGACCAGTCTAAAGAACGGAAAAGGAAGTGGCAAAAAAGCGCGCGTTATTCAATTTTTTTACGTGCTTTCCAGTTTTGTAAACGAACACGTACTTGCAGTTATTACAGAGTACTCTGTGCTATTGTATACCTATAGCATTGGTAACTTTAATACTACAGACATTAATTTCGTAGTAGTAAAATACTTATTTGCGTGCTTTATTGTATATTGTTGTGATTTTAGGTTTAAACCAGTGAGATTGATTTAAATAAACACTTTAATATTGTAGTATTATGATAATGATGTGAACCAACATTGATTTTCCGAGACTGAGGCTTAAAACCTGGAGTTCACTTTAATAATTCAACAAGCTGAAAATCATGCTGTTTATGAAAAAAATATAAAAAAAAGGTAAGTGCATAATTATTTGTTTCTTTTTTTCTCCTTATTAAACCTTCACCGTAGCAACACATACTTTACAAATGTACAAGCATATTATTAAATTATTGTGTACGTTACGCCAGCAAGAAAGTGTCACCTAGAGTGATATAAGTAGAACGTATAATTAGTGCGCAATCTGCTGTAAATGTGCGCCGCATAAAAAAATTGTGCATGTTGTAGTTTTGAAAAAAAAACGTAAAAACGATTCCTGCTGGAGTAACGTTGTTCTAGCAAGAAAATTCTAGACGAATTATCGGAGAGATAAAATACATACATGGGCAGAGAGCTTATATTTGTGCAAGTATGTGCGCCATAAATATAATTTGTGCGTCTTCAGGTTTTCGAGATATTGCGTTTCTCGCTGCAGTAACGTTTTGCAAATTCGTGTATCTCCAAGACCATTTTATGTGCGCCTGTAGAATGAACATACACGAATAGCTCTTAATTTGTGCATATTTGTGACATAATTAGATGCCAGATAATATTTATAATTTTCAAGTAATCGCGCTTTATTGAAAACTTAAAAAAATATTGTAGCGCCTAAATGAGAAGACGTATAAGCTCGCTAAAAACTGTATTCGTTCCATCTTTTTGTTTATAATTACCATAAAAAGTTTCAAAACAGAACCTACAAGCGTTAATGAATAATATTACTAAAAGTCGAAACGACGGCATCATAACTTTGACGCCAACAAACAAGAAACTGGCTCAACCTAAGATGTGTAGATGTAAACCAAAAATTAGTGCATTTATCAAATAATATATAGTAAAAATATCCAGCTTCAACTGTTTCGTGTTAAGTAAATATTAATATCAAACCAAAACAGTTATTCAGCGCAGGTTATCCGACCAAATTCGAATGACTACAAAAAAGCGACGGATTCATACGTGTCGATGACCTTCTTAACTTTACTCGCTAACTGGTTGAAACGTATTGTGCCCGAGTACAGTGCAGTAGAAAATAGTTAAAAATAAATAACTTTTGATTAAATTAAACATACCTATTCTTCTATCATTCTATTCTAGCTGTTCCGGTAACTTTGCGCACGATTATGTACATCATTTGTTGGCCGAGATATAATTTAGTTTTGGGTATGATAGTATGATACGCGAACGTAGTATAGACCGGTTAAAATTATTATTCTTTTTTATCCTTTTATTAATTGCCTAATTTGAAAACCCAAACCTAAGCAGCCCGATATGTGAAACTTGAGTTGAAGTTTTCAAATCCGGCTATTCTTTAAAAAACATAAATTGATAACAAAATATAACGCTCTATAGGTTTTTATTACGTTCGCGTACTATATAATCATACCTAACCAAAACATAATTATATCTCGGCCAAAACAACAACTACTTAATATTTAAATTTCACGCCATGATGGTACTGAACTACTTTAAGTGATTTTATTGTTTGTGTACTTAAGTAAATGAAAAACTGATCTGTGATTTTAAATAATACCAAATGACTATACAAGGTACAAATAGTTTAATTGAACAATGTTTGTTCTAATATTTATAGGTAGAAAATTTGATCTGTGATTTGTTGCCATAATTACTTTAAGAATCATGATTATGATAATAAAAATAATATTTTTTTAAACCAACAAGCTCTTTGATTTCATATGATCAGAAAGTACATTTAATACCTAGGTATATTACATATATTATATTTTTATTAGGTCATTGTAATAATAATTCCCAACGAACATTTGAGCGTGACTGTACGAACACAGTTTAGGTGTAATACGTTTAATAAAGGAGGTCATCGATACGTATGAATCCGTCGCTTTTTTGTAGTCATTCGAATTTGGTCGGATAACCTGCGCTGAATAACTGTTTTGGTTTGATATTAATATTTACTTAACACGAAACAGTTGAAGCTGGATATTTTTACTATATATTATTTGATAAATGCACTAATTTTTGGTTTACATCTACACATCTTAGGTTGAGCCAGTTTCTTGTTTGTTGGCGTCAAAGTTATGATGCCGTCGTTTCGACTTTTAGTAATATTATTCATTAACGCTTGTAGGTTCTGTTTTGAAACTTTTTATGGTAATTATAAACAAAAAGATGGAACGAATACAGTTTTTAGCGAGCTTATACGTCTTCTCATTTAGGCGCTACAATATTTTTTTAAGTTTTCAATAAAGCGCGATTACTTGAAAATTATAAATATTATCTGGCATCTAATTATGTCACAAATATGCACAAATTAAGAGCTATTCGTGTATGTTCATTCTACAGGCGCACATAAAATGGTCTTGGAGATACACGAATTTGCAAAACGTTACTGCAGCGAGAAACGCAATATCTCGAAAACCTGAAGACGCACAAATTATATTTATGGCGCACATACTTGCACAAATATAAGCTCTCTGCCCATGTATGTATTTTATCTCTCCGATAATTCGTCTAGAATTTTCTTGCTAGAACAACGTTACTCCAGCAGGAATCGTTTTTACGTTTTTTTTTCAAAACTACAACACGCACAATTTTTTTATGCGGCGCACATTTACAGCAGATTGCGCACTAATTATACGTTCTACTTATATCACTCTAGGTGACACTTTCTTGCTAGCGTAACGTACACTAAATTATTTGCTGCTTTCCGACAGTGCATACTCACCTATCATTAGCGAATTTACCAGGAAAACAAATTGCCACCATAAAATAGTTAAAACTCAATGGTCCGTGATGAAGTAATTTAAATAAAACAACATATTTTAACTTATAATGTATTAGCAAATAAACAATTTATAAAATATAATTCTTATTACACAATGACGTTATAGTCCGGGATACGAAGCACTTAGCTCGATGCAGCCATTGCCCACAATGTGATCTCAACAAGCTCCTTTCTTTTGTCACTAAAAAGGCTTAAAGTCACTCAATATGAGATTTACATTTACATCTCATCGCAATCAATGGCTCAATCGTATTTTAGTGGACTATTCAGCGATTACAACAATTTGCTTTTGATTTTAATATTAAAAATTATAAACATTTAAGAAAAAATGCAAATAAATAATTAGCAATTGCCATTGACGGCAACATAAAGAGGCGTTCGTATTCTACATAATATAAAACATGCTTTATTCATTTCCTTACACCTATAATTACATCTCTTACTACTTAATCGTGACAGTTACGTACATTACACTACTATTCTACATGCTGCTCATACAGATTATTACGCAACCAAAGTAGACGTTCTCAAAGATTCCATATAGCATAGTATAAATTATTTCAGGATTATACAAGATACACCTCATTTATATCATCAATTACTCATTAAGAGATAAGAATTGTTATTTACACAAATGGCGGACTTAATAACTTACAAAAAGTTTAAATTATCAGGTAGAAAAATTGCGTAGTAAATAATCTAGGTTAATTTGTAATTAATCATGAATAGGATATTCTAACGTAGTATCTTTTCAACAAGCGATCGCATATATCTATATTTAAAAACTCATAAGACAAGGTACATACAAGAACTGAATTTGTAAACTTATGCCTAGCTAGG
Organism: Anticarsia gemmatalis; assembly: GCF_050436995.1. Lineage (NCBI taxonomy): Eukaryota > Metazoa > Arthropoda > Insecta > Lepidoptera > Erebidae > Anticarsia > Anticarsia gemmatalis. Next base: position 9,684,387 of record NC_134760.1, read on the forward strand.
TACAACACTACATATTTAGAAAATTTGGTACACATTCGTTGCTCATTTTAACATTAAACATATCAAACACAGTCACGTGGGAACAGTGAGCAACTAAACACCTCGGAATGTATATATTTAGGAAATACAATTAGCTCACACAGAATAATAATATTTCGTATAGAGAGAAAAGTCGAAAGAAAACTTTGAGATTCCTTTCTTACCTACAATTACAATAGAGTACACGAAACACGTCCAGTATATTTTGTTCACTATCTGTTGTTACAAAATGTATAAAATGGAAGTTAATGTCTTTACTTCGATGAAAATATACAATCGATATATCATGTAATTGGCACTACATACGCAGGTCACATATATTATATTATGAAATTACAAAAATCATATTATTTACTATATAATTTATCTGACATCGCAATCTTATATATAAGTATAGGCATTTAATTTACTTTTCCTAACCGACATGATTATTGGAAATAATCGTACATAAGTAATATTATAAGACATAATGTATGTGAATACTAGACAGACATTGTCTGTTTTAATGAACGACGCACCTTACAATGTTTGAATACAAAACTTCGACTAGCAACTTCATAAATCCTGTTCTATTAAAGCATTTTTACTTCATAAATAAAATACACATACCATAATATCAAGAATCTCAAACGTAATTTCACAACCGTTTAAAGAAAACAGTTTCGGGGGCTCTAAACAAATATTTGAATGTATCAACAAGCTAAGCACCATGCATTAAGGTCGTGCTAAGGTGGGCCATCTCAGTCCAAACACTATAGCAGTGAGATTTTAAATGCTTCAATTTAATTAAACTAATGTTCTAAAATGTCAACATAATAAAACTTCAATCTGTCAATTTTAATTTTAGGGAAGAGTAGATATTTAAAAATTTAGTACTACTATCTAACCATTCTCATCTCTAAGTATCGCGTATATATATTTGGTTTTATATATGAAACAAATATTTAACGTCCGTCTCATTCTTTTCTAAGACTAGCCAATAAATCTTCTTTCATAATAAGTATGATTATTAATATTAACATCATTTTATTACGCATCACGAAAACATCGAACGATATCCATGCACCATGTTTCTCTTACAATATCGACCTGTGACCTAACAACCTATACTTTATAATATGTAGGATCAAAAACGGGACAAATATGGATATGACAAATTATCCGTCGATTAACGGCGATCGTTTCATCATCATTCATCTCAACGAGGTCAGAGTCCACTCCACTGTGCTAAGTATCACAATCACCACGCGCGGATCGAGGCGGGCGAGAGGAAGGAGGAAGTCATACGAGCGTTTCGTATTTATCTAGGACGTGAGTCTGGTTGTTTTCGTCCCCGTGGGAGCGGGAACGCGGACGGGCGGCGGGGGTGGCGGGCGCGGGCGGCGCGGGGTCGGCGCCGGCGCTCTTGGCGCGGGTCTTCTTGTCGTGGCCGCACGTGCAGGCCACGGACGACTGGCGCTTGAGCGTGTGCGCGCGCGCGCCGGCCCACTGCGGGTCCAGCGACTCGCTGCGCGCATACATGCCGCGCTTGCTGCGGCCCATGGTGGCGTGCGAGAACGACACGCTCTGCCCGCTGTCGGACGACGGCCGCATGGACTCGCTGCGCATGCAGATGTTGCCCCCCGCGCGCCTGAACGAGTCCAGCACCCTCTCCTCGATCTCCTCGATGTCCTTCTTCTTGACGAGCCATATCTCTTCCGAGCCTCTGGTAAAGTAGCTCGAGCCTTTGCTGACCGAGTACTTTTCCTTGGTTTTAAATTTACAAGTCTTAAAATTATTTTGAGTATTTACATCGTCGTTGAACTTTTGCACCTCCCTTGCGCGGGAAGGATCCGGGGAAGCGACGTTGCGGAATGCAGTGCCGTGTGACGGAAATTGGTCGCCGATTTTGGCCCCCAGACTCGGCGAGCGAATCGTCACGTCGACCGGCGAAGGCATCGGTTTGAACTCCGGCTTTATAATTTTTTGGGGTTCTGGCCGAATTTTTTCTCCGTCCGCAGACGTACTGTCGGTCCGCTGCCACCTTACGGGGGCCGAGGCGACAGACGCGTTTCTAGTCAAGCTCTGTTGTCTTTCTAGCACGGTGGCTGGACGTTCGTTAGATGCAGAGGGTCCTAAGTCGAAATGAACATTGTCCTTGAAGGGCGTGGCGGGCGGTGGCAGATCTTCCCTACTGTTATCGGAGCCGAGTCTTTCGGTGCGGGGCCGCCCGCGGACCGAACCGGGCCGGGACAACCGGCCGACACCGGCGCTGGCGTCCTCGGCCGCTTTTTCGAATTTCTTGATCTTGTCACCGACCCCGTTAGACTCTTCGGGTTTCCCGGATTGCACACTATCACCGTCTGCATTTTCAGGCACCGGTTCGATAGCTTCGGTGTCGTCGATCGGCTTATCGATCTCGTTCGTCGCCAGGGACAACTTTTCGACTCTAACGGGTACTTCTCTAGAAACGGGCGACTCCCGCCACGGAGTCCGCGGTGCACTCGCGCCGTCGTCAATCTTAGAAAGCGGTGCTACAACGGCTCTCGATTCGCTCGGGGGAGAGATCACCTCGCTTCGGGGAGGGGTCGCTCGCCGCGACGGAGGCGAAGCCACGACGCCAATCGGCGGAGTGCGCTCACCGGCCGGCGAGGATCTGATCGGCGGGGACTTGATCGGGGGAGAATCGACCGGGGGCGATTTCGTCGGCGGGGATTTGACGGGCGGAGAAGGCGCGGGCTCGGGCTCGGGCGCGGCGGGGATGGAGGACTTGCGCGGCGGCACGTCGGCGGGGCGGCGCGCGTGCTGCGCCTCGATGTCGCGGCTGAGGAAGGACGAGTTGCGCACGTAGCGCGGGGAGGAGCGCGCGGGCGGCGCGGGCGCGGGCGCGGCGGGCGCGGCCGGCTCCTTGGCGCCGCGCTCGGGCTTGATGGTGATGGCGACGGGCTCCCCGGGCGGCGCCGGCGCCGGGCCCGGCCCGGGCTCCGGCGGCCGGGAGCGCGGCGGCGCGGGCTCGGGGCGGGGCGAGGCGCGACGTCACGCGCGTGACTCGGTCCACTGGTCGGAGTCGTCGGATTCCGACTCGGCGTCGGACTCGGTGTCGCTGAGCTCGACGGCCACGCGCCGCGCCAGGATCGACGCCACGTCCAGGAACACGGGGGCGCCCCGCAGCGTGTCGTACCGACCCGCCGTGTCGTCGCAACGTTTCTCCACCTTGCGCAGTTTTATACCTGAAAAATACGATCGAGTAGAACGTTATTATCGTCCTCTGGACGTAAAAACTAGACTGAGACTAGTAAACTTCGATGCGATGGCGTTATTGTTCATTACGGTTAAAGAGGATATCGCAATATGAACGAATACAAACTAAGATTAGAGTCCTCTCTGCTATGAAATCGATATCGTAAGCAATATTACATGCAACATAATAATTAGAAAGGTCAGAAAAATTTAAACATGCTTCGCTTAACTTAGTTCCGATCATGCGTCGCGGTTAGTCACTCGCACCTCCGAAGAAGTAGCGAACGAGGAAAGCGATTCCAAAAAAACTTTGCTTACATCGAGTCGGAGGATCAATTACAATATTTTTCGTCGGTTGTCTCTATTAACGTACCGTCGCGGATAGCCTTGAGCAGGTCGGAGCGCGGGTCGGGCTGCGGGTCGGCGGGCGGGCGCGGCGGCTTCAGCGCCGAGGCGCCGCGCAGCAGCGCGCCGGGGGAGGGCGGGCGCGGCCGGTCCTCGCCCGGCGCGGCGGGCGGCGGCGGCGGCGGCGGCGACGGCGCCACGGGCGGCAGCGGCGCGGCCGGCGGCGCGGGCACGGCGCCCAGCCCGCCGTCCGCCTCCTCCGACGACATCATACCTGCACACGACACACGGCTCAGTCGAGGAGACGCGATCGCACTTGCCTCTCGACGACCGTTTTAGATCGCGATCGTCGACCGCTTATATCGAGTTTCGGTAGAAACGAGATAAGCGTTCACGACACATAAATAGACAGTGTAAGGTCGCGTGTGCGGGGTACGTTACCGATGACGGCGTGCATGTGGTCGAGGTGCGCGTCGAGCGCGGTGCGGTGCGGCGGCGAGGCGCCGTTGGTGAGCGGCGGCGACGTCGAGCCCTCGGGCGGCGGCGGCGGCGGCGGCAGCGTCGACCTGCACCACACCACACATAATTTTATAAGATAAACTTACTATCGATTAGGTTTTTTCATAAAAATAAAACGCCGTCTTACAGGCAAAAGTCCGATCGATCGTGCGATTACCTGGTGGGCGTGTTGAGCGCGGGCGGCGAGTGCGGCGGGTTGGCGAGCGGCGCGGGCGGCGCGGGCGGCGGGACGGAGGGGCGCGGGCGGCGAGGGGTGCCCGCCATGCTGCCGCCGTAGATCGGCTCGCCGCCCACCGACCCGTACGGGCTCTCCTCCGCCACCACTACTGTCACACAATTTATATACCAATTAAAAGACATCTTAACACGTTAACTGTATCGTCAGCGAAAAATAAAAAAAAAATCGAAGAAATAAAACTGATTATAGTCTGACTGGACACAATTCTTCTCCCGAAAAGAGAATTAGTCTGTAAATTCATTGGACTAGTCAAATGTAGGTGGTTTTGCTTTTCAAGAACCAAAGCAAGGAGTTATTTTTTTTAATACAAATATAATTGTGATATATTATTATGTACCATGTCCATTTCCAGTTATCCTCGGTTGTCTGTTCTGCTGGTTCTCAATCTCGATGGAGTTGGGTCTCGCAGGCTGTGACGACGGCGGCCGGTTCTGTGACGTTCTGTACCCACCGTCTGACACATTCGTCGCTAAAACAACATTTATATTGTTTGTTATATGTATTTGAATTTTCACAGGTATATTCAACATCGCATATTTGAGCATTTGAACTATAAAAAAATGGCATATAGCAGTTTGGCGGACATCGAGCTGAAATCAGGAACCGCAGAGTAGTCATCTCTGAAACTGTCACCGTAACGGTGCACATAAGCATATGCACGTACGTGTTCACGCAACGGGTACATATCTCGGGCGTCCATTTAATGCAGGTTCGGGCCTAAGATGTAATAAATAATAATGTTAACATACTCTGATACACGGGGTCAATCTTATACTGCGGCTCGATGTTGTAGTGTCGCAGCTGATTAGATGACATGATGTGTTCGCCGCGGGTCACGGCGGCCTCCTTCAGGCGGTCACGTGTGGAGTGCGGGGGCCGCACGCGGCGGGCGGGACGACCCTCCGTGCCGCCGCTGCGGGCTGGACGAACCTAAGGACGAACGAGTAAATTAATATTATGATTTGACAATTTAAATTATGAAACTTTAATCATTTTGCTTTTACACTGTCGGCGACCAATCTAAAGTTCAAAATATTTTTTGACATGTAATTTGCCACCAAGCTTTTGACTTGAATGTGAATAACAATGCATAAGAATGGCAAAAAGAGCACTCAATTTGGTTCTAATAATGATCCTACACCAAAATGCTGTATCTATTAAAAGAAAGCCTGTATATCTCACCTTCTTCCCGCGATCATGCTGAATACGCTCAGTATCTTGCAACATTTCCCTCCTCCACAACTCGAAGAAGTAGTCTGGATCTGTGTAGAACTTTCTAGCATCCCGGCCGTCGTCTCTGAATTCGTTGAGCATTTCTAGCGGCGGCGGGCGATCGCAGCGCGCGTACGTCGACAACATGGCCGACGGCATCGAGTTGCGAGAGAACAACTGTTGCTGGAACGTCCGCGACGAACGGAACGCCTTGCGCATCTGTATGTCTTGCAATGAAACTGGAATAAAAGAAAATTTATGATAAGATTTTAATATTGTGCTAGTTTGCTTGGGATGTTGGGAAATTTCTATGACTTAAGAAATTATAGAAAAATGTTTTAGTGCCATCCATAATATAGGACAATAATGTCCTTTTCGAAGTGTGAAATGAACAAGTGATGATAAATCAATAAACGTTGACATTGTAAACATACTATAACTACAGTTATATCTATAAGATCAAGATTGTGTTGAAAGCAGACCGTGAAGATAGTTGAAACGGGAAACCACACCCAAATTAGTCGCCTTGATAAGATCTCATTCCGCAAATCATCATGAGATAATATAACTGCACCTCAAACTACAACAATTTATAGACCTATCATAATTTTATAGGTCTTACCCCCGGTTTCTGAGATACATTTATCGGTAGTTTATCTATTCAATAGTGTTTAAACTTATATAAAAAACGCTATTGAATAGATAAACTACCGATAAATGCACCTCAGAAACCGGGCATTAGTGATGAATCTACATGATAAAATTATGGCTAAATTAGTACCCCTTGCCATCAATCCATGAATTGACTATATTTTTGGCTAATAAATATTTATAATTGTAACAAAGAATAGTGTAGAGACAGATAGTCGTAAACCAAAACCTTTTAGACTTTCGCGTTGCTCACGATGATTATAGTCTTGATTGTTCGAAAAATCAGGAGACTAGTCAGAGGTCAGGGGACATGTCAGAAGAATACAAAAACCATCCCATGTAAAAATATCTGTATGTGTGTAAAAATAGCTGAAAATATATACCTTCTTCAACGCCGGAGTCGAGTTGCGTGACCTTTATAGCGAGCCTGTCTATCCTGGCTTGCAGCACGTTGGTCCGCTCAGCGAGGTTCGTGGCCTCCCGCGTCAGCTCGCCGAACATATCCTCCGCATGTTTGGACAGCGACGACAGCTGCCTGCAATCAATTACAAATAGCTTGAGTATATTGAAGAAATACTGTTGGTAATAAGTGGAAAGGTAAGAGAACCAGTCATGTTTTTTACAAGTCTCTCTATAATATTATGTGAATCATGTCAAGTCGTGGATCCATAATTTTACTTCTGGGAAGAGGTTAGAGGTTTTTAGTGCTTTGGGCTTCACCTAAAAAACTTTTAAAAGTCATGTAAATCAGATCTGTGGGAATGGCGAATATGATCAAGAAGGAGGTCTATCCTTTATTTTATAAAATTAAGATCTGCTTCAAAATATCCTAAAGAACTTACTTTTAGATATTCTGAAACCTATTCTAAAATTGTATAGCCATTTTGAAATAAGTCAAAGAATGTCTTTGTTGTTGAGAATGAGGAAAACATGTGACCTGCGTTATGAACTTTATCTAGGAGCTTAGGTATGCCGTGTGGTTTTGTGTTTAAAATAAACCAGAAAAACATAATGTTGGCTCAAATAACTAAAAGATAACAACTATGTAACATCATATCCTGACTGTATATAACTTTAACAATAATAATATAATTATCATTTCTTGTTTTTGAATATTTATTAATATAAATTCAATGTTATAATATAGTATGCGTCCCGTTATTGGTGATAAAGCCATTTGTAGCATTTTCTCACTCCTTCAAAAGATTACTTAAGTTTACATAACGGAATGATCAAATAAATACTGTCACTTTCTGTATAACTTTCTTTTTAAATACGAAAAACAACGCATCAGCTGTTGATCATCCCACGCGTATAGTGAGAGGCAATTGAGAGGAGTGTATTACCTATTGTGATGTAATTGTAACTGTGTAGCTAACAGCCTACAACTCATAATAATTCTTTATTGTCAATATAATCTAAGTTCTACTTTCACTTACATTTCCTTATGGTGTTCCCCTCCCCATTAAGTTATTTTTTCTTAACTAGTCACGGAGTGGACTTGCATGTTTTTAAGTAGGTATTTATAAGCTAGCCCTATACAGGGTACCCAAAAACGACAATGGAAAAGTATATTTATGTAGTATAAGAATGAAATCTAATGCGTCTCGGTCTATGCTTATCTAACCTTAGGTTGGTATTTTTTATGAAGGAGCCGTCAGCTATACAAGCTAATACCGACAATAAGTAACGAAGGTAATACAAATGTTAATTGGTTTTTCTTCCTGAACCTGTATAACAGAAACGTTCCCGTATTTCATATAAATATAACGTGCATTTCCGCATTTTTCATACATAAAAATCTAATAGTATCATCTATCGGCAAAGATGTCATAGATATTTGAAGGATATTTACCTGACAGTGTTGGCGAGTGTGCCATTAGTGACGGCCTCTAGCTCGGAGGGCACCGCGAGTCGCTCGGGCACGGTCCCGCGCGACACGTGCACTGGCTCCACGCAGCGCTTCGGCAGCGGCATGGCTGCGGCACCGCTCGGCTACCTCATGTACATCACTGGAACAATAACACGATCATTAGGACAGGTAATATCAGTTTAGTAACAAACGGCCATGTTTTCCCCGTTTCGTTGGTATTTCCTTAAAGGATTAATGTGATATAATTTGCGTTTGTAGGTTTATTAATGGTTACACTTCGACCGGCTTTATTCTCCTTACTATAAATTTAATTGAAATATCTATTTTATGTATCGGTCTGAAAAGCGCTGAGAAATAACACATAAACAGTGAATTTGTGATTACATACAGAAAAAAACAAGTTAATGGTATTCTTTTTATTTTCATCGTTATGGATATTTCACGGTCAAACTAAAAAACAACGTTGCCAAAAGGATATGAGCAATAAATTGTACAAGTGATTCAGTTTTGTATACGGCAGGATGTTCTCAATACAACATAAACAGTTGGTAGTAAATATGTATCTAGTTATAAATAAACATTTACCTGCGCAAGCATACCAACTGAAATGTTAATTATTGAATATTATTACCGACAATTTATATTTACTAATAGGTGATAAGATATGGCATTAATTAACAAAATGTAACGACAGGAAAAATAAAGAGTATGTAAAAGTACTGGTTTTATCTTTCTGTAGAAAGCCATTATCATCATCATTAAATCGATCCAAATATTGGAGACATGAAAACCTCCCTCTACTTCGTCACACTTCTGGCCATAATAATTAATTAATACATACGCCTCATATGATTCTGACAAGCATTCACGCAGTTTAATCCTTATCTTCCTTTTACATATAATAAACCGATATTTTTCAAAATGGTCTGGATGAGTTCCTAAGCTGGACCAGTGTGTTATAAAATACTTGTAACATATAAGGATTTGCCGTTGGCATGTTGTTATCTGTGTACGTATGATACACACATGTAAATAAAACGACCCATTTCCTCATTTGGTTCTTACGATCATGTTACAGTCGGCAGGAGTATATTGTTCTTATGTTGCCCACCTAGTATAGAAATAGAACTTTGTCGCGTATAAGACAGTACATCGAGGCATTTGCGAAGTATAAACCTTATTTACTCTCGAAATCGGTATACTTGTATATAGCCTTTGAATGTTGAAAAGATTGTATCATAATACGACATTTGATGATAAGACCAAAAGGGTAACAACCTAACAACTTCACTAATCTAAAGGAAAGTTTCTTCAAATTATAATCGTGCACAGCTGCTGCTACAAGGATATTTATTTTCTTTTACAACTGAATGAAATACCAACACGACTATAACCATTAATATTTATAATAAATAGCGGACATTATTCCGTAAAAACGTAGTGTATCACACATAGGATGTGCGACCATCATGCGATACTTTATTGTACATCGTCCATTCCGGCTTTTCGCCATTTTCCGTCATTTGTTCCTAGTAATTAGCCGTTATTAAGTTATCCGTTGGTTTATATAGCGTGACGGCCGTGCGTGCGGCCACTGGAAGCGGGAATTGGGTTCTTGTTCCGTTATCAAAGGTTTCACTATGCGTACGCATGTTCATTATGTACTTTTTACTTAAATTTTGACGGAACTTGTACAATACTAATTGCACATTTCCAGGATAAAGAATTTGGTCTGAATATAGCATGAACTAGTAACAAAAATACCGCCCTTGTTTAAAATAATCGCAAAATACAAAGTCTATCTTGGAACCCGCTACATTGTTCAGATGACGGTTTGAAAGAAATTGTTTCCGTCCACAACATACGCTATCATAAAAATGACACCTAGAAAATAGGCCATATAAAATGGAGAAGGCACGAAACTGACACAATATGGGTCGTTGACCGCGAAATGGACTTGTATGTAATTTCATTGACTACATCGTTAGTCCGCATAAGAAACTTTGGCAATTGTGATTGAGGAAAAAGCAGGTAACTTTTTACGAGCAAAGAAAGTAATGTATTTACAGGAGTTTGTTGATAGACGGGAAACTTGTTAGTTTATACGATGTTGCAAAATAAACACTTTAGTTAGTCTTATATACAACTCGGGTCTTCTCTCAGAACGAGAGCGCTGAGGCCACAATTGCGGTAATCGATATTAGCATAATGAAGGTCACCGTGGTACGAAGTTAGTAATGAAACCACTAAAACAACAGCCTTTATTAACCACAAGAAGCATGTAACACTGAGTACTTGTACATATACGAAACCAATGGTATCTTTATAAAGTTCACACGATAAATGCTAAATACCAGTTGCCAAATGAGATCAATTCTTCTTCCTACCTTATTACTGTAAGACATGGTCAACGTTAATGCTTTTTTATCGAGAGTTGTCCATCTCAAAATAGTTTTACATCTAAACTCTATGCTACTTAATCTCCCTTCATCTGTTCTCTCCACAGGTATGGCGTAAACACGTGCTAATTAAAAACAATCAGCATCACTATCACGTTACTTTCACACCTGGCGTTACAACTACGAATACCGATGCGCTTACATTTATTCGTAGAACATACTTTTGTCATTTCCTCGCGGTTACGAATAGCATGAGCGTGTGCTATAAACGCACTAATTGTAATTGACAATAAACCCGAAATGGTAAAGGTAAGGTTATTGACCTAATAGCACTTTTCCCTAAGCAATTGGATGGAGTTTAAACATAAAAATTTAAATATTTAGTAACAAAAATGAGAAATTTGATGCTAGTTAAGTAGTACTAATCAAATTCTGCAAGTACAACATAATCACAGAGACACATAGATTTTGATAATTTATGAATTAAAGTTATGGAAACATCTGAACAAGTTTTCTAGAAATCGATTACTTATTTCTGGTACCACCAAATGTCACGATTACTATTTCTGTTCAAACAAAAACTAAAGTCTATTCCAACAATTATACCGGTGCATTCCCAATTAGATACAGACGTAACAAGGCAATATCAAACGAACAATTAGTTGTTACAGCAGCTATACACAAAAGGTTTGCATCTTGCAAGAATACCGGCATCAAATGAATGGCTGGTTACGAAATGTCAGCGGCACTCGAGTGCGGCGTGCCGAATCAAAACAATATCGGACTGAAACGGTATGTGCCAATAGAATGCAGATTTAAATCATAATGCTAACTGTTACTAACTGTAGTTGCAGTACTTTGCACCATGAGTTAAGCTTTTCTTATTGTCAGGCTTTGTTTTAACAGTGAACGTCTTGGTTTGTAAGAGATGCGCATTTTCTTGCTGCTGAATATAATTAAGTCTGGACGAGTAGTACAAAAGCACCTGCACCTATTACGGAAATCTTAGAAGCAGAACATGTATTCATAAACCTGGCCACAGCACAGAAAAATTGGAGGAGGAATGTAAAATTATTACATACCTTGCCAATTTCCGATTGCAGAGACTTTCTCAATCATCAATAGCAGCTGTTGACCTATTTCTCTGAGCTTTCCATAGTCAAATGAAAGAACAATATAAAGGCTAAGACGATTTGCCCTAATCTAGAAAATGTTCTAATACGTTCACAAAAAGTTCTAGTCAAAATTCCCGAAAATATTTTTCTTTATCACAAGACGAATTTTGATCAGTTGACACGCCGTTACCATAGCTACATTCTATCTCTATTATTAAAACTCAAGGTCGAACAATAGTATCTGTCGATTATGTATTGTTGAGTCTTTAATACATATACTATATTATACGTATACTACATCCCACGTACACTATCGTACAATACTAATAATTAGTACGAACATTAACTAATTAGAACCACGAGTGAGCCATTTGAAACGGATTATTTTAACCGTTACTTTAATACGTTGATAAGAGTGTTATCATGACTGAAGTACGGCACGTTTTTTCCGTAAATCTATTTTAAATATTGACATAATTATATATGTTACAGTAAAAGCCCGAACTGTGGTAAATCCTAAGATTTTCCGGTAAAACCTAAGATTTACCAACTCTCAATGGTAAAAGTCCGAACAAGCCAGAGTTTAAGAACTATGTTACGATATATAAAAAAGAACTTCTTCATAACTATTTCATGGTATAACTATACTATACTATATACTGTGACATAGTTATAAAGAAGTAGTTTTGGGCAAAGCGACATGAGTAGGTTAGGTTAGAAGCCTTCGTGGTTCTTTTTTTCTAACCACCCAGAAGGAGGAGCCCCGCGAAGCGGGGCTCCGGCGACATCTCGACATCATCAAGTGAATATAGGTAAAAGTTCGAAATAAAAGAATTGTTCGGACTTTTACCATTGCGAGTTGGTAAATCTTAGGTTATGCCGGAAAATCTTAGGATTTACCACCGTTCGGGCTTTTACAGTAACATATACATACATGGCTACACAACTATCTCGAATCAAACTTATTTTCTTATTGAATTAGAACTGAAAAGAAAAGTATCGGGACGGTTTGTAGGAACAAAAAAAACAATGTAAAGAACATTTCATTTGAAAATACAAAGCAATTAGCGTTTACATCTCTTGGAACACTAATCAATAGTCTTGACATTAATGGATGGAGTAAGTCAGAAGAAGTCTAAACTTCAATTAAGGTTTGTAAACGATTGCAGAAGCGAAACAGACAGCTCTAGGATTGCTTTTGGCTCTAAAGCTTACACGTGGCGCCAATACGTGTGTTGTTCCGAAAACAAGAAGCTTTGAAAATAATAACTGTTATGGTTTCGAACAAAATTTGCTCTAATAAACGTATATTTTTCTTTTTCAAGGTGAATTTGTGTTCCTATGCAACGAGAATAACATGACTCTTATATGGCCCCGTTGTATGTTTTGTACGAATGAAAAACGTGTTCTAAGTATCAATATTACATTGAGAGTGTCATAGCCAATAGCACTTTCTGATCGATAAATAATTAGTAAGCTTTAGCAATTTCCCCTGCGATCAAATCAATTAGCCATTAATCTGAGCCTCTCAATGTTGTAGAGGACACAAAAAATATACCTAGCCGTTGGATCTTTCTCTTCCTTCCTTCGATTAACAATAATTTCAGGTTATAGGTACCTACTTTCATTAGCGATAAATCTTTTCAAATTATTTAATCGACAGTCAACTTAATTGGTTGAAATCAGTAAGTCCTGAATTCGAAAGTTACGATATTTATAATTCTAGTACAAGCTAGTGAAATCTCGATAATAGCGGCTAATCTACGCGCACGCATATTTGTCAATCAAGCAAAAACGTAGAGCGTGATCTATCTGAACGTGATTTTTTCGATAAATCACGTTTCTAAGACATAAATCTTAAAAATGTAAGTCTTCTCTATTGCCGCGTAACTTCAGCTCAAAAGAAGTAAGTAGATGAAAACTTCGATAACTGGGTTTTTTCAGGACTCTATTTCAATAGTGTTAGTTGTTCGTATTTCGTTCAAGAAAAATTTGTTACATACGGAATTGAATCCAGAATACTCCAGAATACTAATAAAATTACGCTTTAATCCCATGGGTAGACCCTGGGCAGACTCTAAAAAACGCCACTTGTTTAATTCACTTACGAAAATACCTACGTGTCTTTGAGCATTTTCTTTTTCTTGGGGCGTTCCGCTGCTAGGTTAAGTGCAGTTTATACATATTTTATTTTGCATTTTATAATGTCCAATGTCCATAACAATATTTGCATGCAAGAGTGCACTCTGTCTATACATATTACGACGTATTGACATCACCAATGACTTCGATACTTACGTCATCGCTTAATGCAATACATTTGCGCATATTACTTCATTATAAACTAACCTTTTAAGCTTATAATGTTCTCACTAGGTTTCCTAGAAATATTTCAGTTTACTGGCAAAAAATAAGGATTTTTGGAACTGTCTAATTAGTTCAGCGGTGATCCGTTTGAGAGTTGTATTGTTAGTCAATAAATCAATCAATCTTGTCCCAATCCTTTTATGCACTCTATGGTCAAAGACCTTTTACATCAACAATCAACCGTCTCGAAATTATTGCGACACTATAATTATAACTTTAAACCTAGACAACATTATGAAATCCAGATGCCTTAGTATGCTAGAGGTCAAAAATTACAACAAAAAAGTCACGTGCTAACTATTCATACATTCTCAAAAACTACTGAATCGAATTTGACAAATACGTAAAATGTTTCATAGAGTGACATGAGTGTTAATTGTGATAAGCGAAACTAATTTTACAATTCATTATTAAGTGACTCATATTAGTTAAATTATTTGTGCTAAAGATCTAAAAGTAGACGACCTATCTGGTATTCGTTGCTTATTTTAGGCAACGGCCTAACTGTTATTAATAAGCGATCAGCATCGATTTAATCTTTCTTTAACTTTTCACCCCGTAACAAGCATTAATTAAAAACTGCAAATGAAGCAATTTAATAGGGAAGCTTGCATCTTACTCGTATCCAAATTAAGTGACATCTAGTTTATTTAAAAATAGACTTACTAAACAAGAAAAAAACCTCTCACCATCTCTCGTGTAATTCTCGTAAAGACACGTACTTATAAAGATATCGTCCGGTGTTATTCGACTGCTAATTGCTAAGTAAACACTGTCTAATTAAAATGCTCACGTTGCGTATAGCTGCTTAAAGTAACGTCTAAACAAATAGTAGTAACACCGGTCTGCGCTAACGGCCTAGATAATTGCTGCCCTTTGAGTGAGCACAGCTTCTGACTAATCGTTTTTCTTATTACAACCGGTAATAGAAGACAACGATTATGTTCCTTAATTACTGTGTCATCTTTTCGTTTTTATTACTGTGATATTGTGAGAAAAGTTAATTGAATTCTGTTGTATTTTTCTCACGCAACAAACGAAATGTTTTGACATCTTTTGTCGTAATTTGAAGGCGGAATAAAGTGGGTAATAAATGTGTAAAATCTGCGCAAGTTAATTTGAATTTTGGAGTCAACTTCATTGATTTTACGTTAACATTATAGGTGCAGATAGAACCGTGTTAATAGCGGCAAGCATGATCCCTTACTACACGAAACATAACGTAACATAATAAGGGTAGAACATTACACCTCGGCCCGACTTGTAATGGAAATACAGACGGATATAACGTTCTTACACAATGTTACTTGCGAAGGCGAACGAGGAAATTCGTGTACAATTTTCCCCTAAACAAAGATTTTTACAACGTCGCTAAGATTTCGTGCATATTGGAGTTTTCTCACAGTGTGTGAATTCCGCGACGAGCCGCGAGGGGAGCTACGTGCACATACTACGTGAGAGGCTTCACAATACGTTTTGTATTATAAAATATGCATATGTTCGTAGCCTTAGCGAAGCACTTGGTGATTGTGGATCACAGTTGAAGGCTGTATATCTCAAAGGTCTGTTACTTGCAAACTTCCGTTTAATTGGAAACTATAAACAGTCTAATAGCATATCTAGTATAATGAGGTCAAGACTTCAGATATCTATAATTGGTAGACTAAAAAGGCAACTAACCAACATTTTCTTGGGTAAATCGGTTCATATAACAACAATGACTAAGAAAACTTTAGTCCATTGAAAGCGGAAACTTGCCCGTCATTCCTTCCGATTGGCCATCAACCCCAAACAGAGGAAAAGGTCATAAAGATTAAGCGATCAAAAGAGTTTACACTTGAATGATCCTTAACCCGAGTTCACCGCGATAAAACGCGTAGTATACAATGAAGACGCAATGCCTTGCTGTGTGAAATGACGTAACCATTTATAATCCTAAGATATATCATGTGTTTGTTAGACGTAAACATACTATAGGTACTACACTGTTTTAATACTGTTTAATTTAAAGCTTAGCAGAATAAGACACGTAAACGCCTGGAATTACGAATTAATTATATTGTAAGAAATTTTCTGCACCCTTACAGGGTTGTTGATACTATTTTACCTATATGTAACA
Source organism: Anticarsia gemmatalis (assembly GCF_050436995.1). Lineage (NCBI taxonomy): Eukaryota > Metazoa > Arthropoda > Insecta > Lepidoptera > Erebidae > Anticarsia > Anticarsia gemmatalis. The sequence continues at coordinate 9,700,483 of NC_134760.1, forward strand.
CCTTTATGATATTGCACATGAGAGCAATTAACAAATTGAGTTTGAATGAAGGCAAAATTGGATTTATTTACCTGGGGGAGTGCATTAGGATATCTATTTCGCGACACGTAATTAAAATGACAAGCATAAAGTTTACTAACCAAAAAGGACAATCCGTCAATCACTTTCCTAATGCGCTAATCGTGCTGTCATTATTCCATAAACGACGCGAATTATTCACGTCTCGTGGCAGGAAGTGGATAATATTATAATCATTACATAACATCGGCATAGCACTGTAAAATTCAATTTTGTTTCATAAATAGATATTCTATTTAAATCTAAAAGATGGAAATATGAATAAACGATTACATATTAGCATATTCTCCAAGGAAAGTTTGATCTTTGACCTTCGCAATGCGTGGGTGTAATTTATTCTAGGTTCAAACTTCAGACGTTTCAAGGAAACAAACAGGTCCTTTGTCATGCTCTTCATTATGGTAAAAAGAAGCTCAAATCTATTATAAAATGGATTTTGATCAGCCATCAGCAGCTGTAGGTAAATAAAGCCAGGATCGAAACAGCCATGAATCAGTTCCGCCAGTTTCATAGCCACGGGATAATCTTATCACAGGACATAGCAGTCACGCACTGAAAATAACCGCTGTCAAATGAACGTTGTATAGTTGTATCCATACAATTTGTATGATTGTATGTAGTAGACATTACCATGGTTACTACGCAACGTCGGGAACAACAGGGTTCAAGGTCATATTCCACTTGATACTGACGTCAGAGCTTATGACCGATTTTACTTTTGAGATTTTCTTTGATGTTTCCAAGTGTTTCGCTCTTTGCAATCATACAGGATCCTTAGAGAAACCTCAATATTAAATGGTATTTTGATATTAGTAATCGATAATTTATAGTACATGTTCATTATTGAATAAACGTAGTTTATACCTAGATCAGGTTTTATTTTATTTGGATATGAGACGTCTTTGAAAAACCAATTTTAATATGAATTTAGTACGTAAGAAGCGAAATGGTCGGAACGGAAAGTGTGTTAGCGACTACGGCACTTAAATCGATTAGAACAAATTAGGTTTCAGCGAGTACACCTGGCATGTCTAGCCAGAACTCGGCTCTCTCATAGGAATGACAGTTATTAAATTTTAAACTAAGGACCTCGACGACTAGGTATGACGTTAATTGGTTACTTATTTATTTATACAGGATTTAGATTGCCCAGTCAAAATCAAGTAATCAGTTTTAAGGTACAAATACATGTCGGTTCTTATGACTGTAAAGATACAGTTTCTGAATTCATCACCAGTTCTGGATGGGGATAGAACCGGAGACAAGAACTAGCTAAAATTCTATGACACAATTTATTAATAATCCTTGATGAAAGAGACAAATATTCTTATGTAGTTGTTCGTTATTTCTTGAGGGCATGCAAAGTCCGAAACCCGCACTTGACCTAACCTCTCCTTCGTTTTGGGAAGAGGATCTCTCCCAGCAGTGGGACAGAAATAAGTTTTTAAAAAAGTTGTATGTAATAAGCTAATTGTGTCACTTACGCTTATTTAGTTCAATACAGAGTATCGAACATGTCATAACACTCACTCGCACATAACCAATAGGTGAGATCATCAAATACTATTAGACTAATTGCAAACAATTGTTCAAGCACAGAGGTCTATAGACGAAAATAAAGTGACGAATTCAACGGGCGACTGTTGAATTTGACGCAATCATATGTGTAGCACATGATACCAATTTCGCCTATTACCCGCTGATATCTAAGGTTTAATACGAATTAAATATCGCAATGGCGGTTTTTACCGAGGCGCCCACGCATACAAATGGTTGTTTTTCAGATTTTTGCAGTTTATATTAATTAATATAAAAACTAAAATGGAAGGTTGCTGATTGCTCGGATTTCCAAGCAATTTTTAAAAAATACCATAAATTACCAATTACCGATATATTAACTTTCTAATAATTATCTTTTTAGCTCTCTGTCGGTTCAAACTTTTATCATAAACAGATAATTAGGTAAATTAGGGACTGGAAAAAAATATGCACCAATAAATTACAGCACAATATATTGGATAATTTTTTCAGTAAACTAGTACAAATACCCTTGATTTCATTAAACACTGTTCACAGACGGCATGGCGACACTTAGCACGAGTGCGGGATCAAATTGACATATCCGCTTTACTAATGCATTCATGAAACATACAGACATACACATTAACAATCATTTATACATTGTTTGTCACGTTCTTCTGATATTTTCGTACCTATAGATTTTACTGTGTAGGCGTCATGCTAATAAATATGCAAGTATGAGTTTTTGTTCGTCTGCGACGGCTGTCTATCAAGTTATTAAAAACAGCCGCTAGCAAATAATTTTGCTGGATAAATCATTCCTCTGGGTGTCTTAAAGATAAAGAGTTAATCAGTTTTTCTAGGCAAGTGTGCACCATGTTAAGCCAGCTTCATCGTTTTACATCAGGCGAGTTCACAAAGATATCTCTTCAACATAATAATATAATGTATTACAAAATAATTATAAAGGTTCTGGAGGCGTTTAGCACGAACACGACAATTACTTAGAATATAATCGATGCCTTGAATTGCGGCGATGTGTCATGATAAATTCATTTTAATAGAAAGCGACGCGCCCCTTATAACACGTGCCACTATTATAATGTAGAAGGCAACGACATTATCAATCTATGGCAATTTTCCATAAAAAAATAGAGGCAATTTTCCGAATTGGGGACAAAGTTACCTACTTCAAAGTTTGATACAGTTCACTGCAGAAATACTAATCTATTTTCCTAAACCCGTCTACTAGTACGTTCGCAAACTTCGTAACATTATTATCGAAAACATGATTAGAATAACAAGTACAAGCGCAGAATCAAACAATTTACTTAATCAAATACAAAGTTTCGGTGAATAACTGGAAAACATGTACCATCGAGCAATTTTGCGCTAATACTGGCAGCGAAACAAAAGGAATGGGTAACGAACTCCAAATTGGTATAAAATACCTTTTTAACATTGTTATTATACTCTTGAGTACACCCTGATTTCCGGGTCGAGTGAGGATATAAGCCTATTGATTTAACAGCACTTGGGATATGGAACCTTATAAATGTTGATTTAGGCTCCGTTCATACTTGTTTCACAAGATCTAGTATAAATACTACTGTTGTAAGAAAATAAAGAAAAAGTATCTTAACATTTGAAGAAAAATTGAGACGTAAGTCATAGCAACAGAAAATTGCCTCAATAATAATTAGTCAAAATTAAGGATAACGGGTCAGCCTCAGCACAGATTATTTTCTTAATGATACGCCAGTCATATTTCTATCAAGGCACTGCAAACATTCCAACGAGTCTTCTTACCTAATTACGCAGATAATTTAACGGTTTACGGATGATAAAGTGCAGGAGTGACCGAGTATCAGATAAGTGAATTACCTAGATAGCCGCATGCCTCCCCATTGGTCAGCGTATACAAACATCATTTAGATTAGTCTCACTCTGCAAAAAATATTTAAACTTGCGATCTTTGCAGGTGAATGACATTTTAATGGAACAATATTAACTGGGAGCATTCAGGAGATATAGATCACCATCTGTTTATTCTGATATGTAGTCTTCAAAGATCTCAAAGTAAGCAACTGCATATTGCATACAGTCTTTAAAGTATCAACGAAGTTTAGCTTAGACTAGACTAAAAACAAACTGTCAGTTAGCAGACTGAAAACGTCCTCCGAGAAAACTCGCGAGACTTTGTCGATAACCTTTAAAAAAATATCGCGTGTAAAGGTCACTGACATGCCATTAAACTAAAACAATAGACCTAAAGTTGATAACAGTAATCTGCATTGGGATCTATGAAATTCTATTGTGAACTACCGTCGTACTGTTCCAAATGACCGTGAAAATACTCCCGTAATAACAGTACAGTAACGAATCATGGCAATGCACCCAAAATACTGAAGGAAAAAAATAAATATTACAGCATTCCCGCTAAGTACGGTAAGGGTTTATTAATAAACTAACAATACACTAATTATGTAACGAATAACTTCTGCTCTCGGAAGTTTACGAGCTATGAGAACAAACATAAACCACACACAACCCGAAACAAATAACAACCGAATTTGTTCCCGGCAAGTAATAAACTTAATAAAGGAAGCAGTCACTTTTCCGATGCACCACAACGTGCAGTCAACTGCCACATCGCCGTGATAACTGCATCTGGCAAGAGGATTGATGTCTGCACTAAATTGAAAAAGTGCACAAATTGGATGAGCTTCCAGCGAGTATAAGACCTTAGACTTATTACCTGTCTCCTACTCTACGGCGATGTGTGTCGACGCGGTCGAGTAGAATATATTATGTGTTTAAGAGAGGAGAACATTGTTCCGCTTTTATGTGAAAGGAACAGACTTGCTATATACGTGTTGCATTGTATATCTAAAAAGGTACTTGAAACAATTGCATCGAGTACTACGCACCTCACCTTTTAGAAGGACGGCATCATATTGGACGTTCTCCTCCGAACGTCTGCCCGTATTTGATATTTCTACTCGCTTTCAATTAGGAACCCTTTTCTTTCGACGACTGATTCATCTTTTCCCAGACAGCGCGTTTTATTACTCTAACTGTATTGTTTCAGTGCCGTTTTATGTGAACTGTAAAATTTTAATGGCTGTAGGAATATATCGATCTGACACGAAATGTCATTTCCGCATTCTAAATATCACTGTAGAATGTGGATTGAGTAAGTTGTACAATGATTCACGCGTGGAAATAGTCACCCCCAAAAGTAGAACTTTATTGTCAAGAGCTGATTGACAGTTTCCTTCCTCAACCTTCGAAGACGACAAAATCTTCCCATGTCAGTGTCGATAGGACTGAGAGATAATATCATGACACAATCGTGTGAACCAACTTTTGATTATATGTTTTGAGAAACTACGAGCTCAGCTGCTGTCATGAACACTGCCACTGAAAACTGAGCTTACTTTTAAAGAAGTAAGACGAAAGTGGCCTGTCATAACTGTCATATTCAATAGAAAATGAACGGTCTTAGTCCATGAACGATCGAGCAGCACGCGATGGAACGTTGGTCAGAATGACGTGCCAATTCATTGAGAATGACTAATTGAAATATCAAATAACTGGACTGGTTTCTCTCTCTACGTGTCTGGCAAAGATGCTGGAAACATTGAAAAATGCCAGTAGACTTCAATGTTGATTGATGTTTGCTTTACAAAAATTAATAGAATTATTTAGTCTGTTGACTATAATGGATTCATGAAATCAGTTTTATACTACGGATAGCTGATAATATTTTTATGAGCTTATCCATGGAATGTGAAAATGGTGATTAGGTGGCCTCTGAGATTTATACAGCTATTGGCTCGTTAGTTCCTCCTTTAACGAGTCACAATTTAAAATTAAAACCTAATGCTAAATCATAATTTAATGCAGAATCATTTTCTTGAACTATAAAACAACATTTGATTGTCATAGTATTATCGTACGGTTCCGTTTCGCGAATCGTTCCCGCGGAAACCCCACCCTTAGCGCCATAGGAAATAAACTGAGCTATACAAGTATATAATGAGGAGGAAAAAAAGTCGTCTATTGCGTGAACAAGTGGTAGATAACATAACCTAGTATGTTATGGCGTGCGTTGATACCGCTCTGATACGTCACCAAGTAGAGCAACCCGTCTCGTATCATTGCACATTTTGATTCCTGAACGGAAGAATGTGGAAAAAAGATAATAATCTACTACCGTAACAAGTAATAAATTGTACAGGCGATTCAGTTGATAGATTGCTGTAAAATCGCAATTCAACAAATATTACATTGCATGGGAATTCCCCTTTAAAGATATGAAGTGTTGGACCACTATACAACAACATTTTATGTGGCAAATATGCATCCAAGCCGTATGTATTGATTAGAAGTTACCAATCGGACTCTGATTAAGAGATCTGTGTGACACCTTGACTAATGTTTCATACATCTTTCTCTGTAGAAGAAAAGTTATAAGCGACACACATGAAGCGAAAAATTAGAACGTAAATAAATTGTTATCTTGAAAGTAAAACCACCAATTACGTGAAAACGTCGACACCGGTATAATGACACCATGGTGTAACAATTTGCATAACACTGAACTAATTGATTCGCATGAACGTGGTTAGAATGTTCCTATAGAAATAGTGATTCGAAATAGTTTGCTAGCTGAGAGTAAAATGTCTTAATTTAGTGGTTGATTCGGAAAGTGAAGATTTAATTAGCAAGTTACTTCCTATGAATCAGTTTCTGGTAACATAGAACACGTCTTATGAGAATATTTAACTACTCATCATAATAATTGTGTTAATCGTATCTATATGAATTCAATCTTTTGCATGATGCTGAGACGATAAACCGTTCCCATGGACTTCATTGTTACTTCGTTTGTATCATATGTTATTCTACTACTTCGAAGATGCCTTTTTATTCACTAGTGGCCAGTTTCCTCATCAAAAGTAATAGCCAAAGTATAGGGGTAAAGTAAAAATGACAGTCAAATTGGTTTCTTTACGAATTTACTGATAGTTTTATGAAGAACCAGATTTGCCTTTACTACACTAATGTCAAGAAAAAGTCAATGTTTTTAACGGTTAATTTAGATATGTATGAAGAAACTGACCGTGTCGTATCGTACCAAGATATTTATGGCTGAGGTTCTCGAGCTATCAAATACAGAGAAAAATTACAGATCTGCCGAAAGTAGTATGGATTTAAAGATCCATTGAACCCACTAATAAATACATATTAAAATTGCCAATAATAAATGATATTTCAAATTGGTAGTTAGGATAGTACATTTTATGATGGTACTCGTTCAGTTACTTAAGGAAAACATTCTTTATCCGTTATTAATTCATAGCATAATAATAACAAGGTTTCCTTCCTCTTGTGTTTCTCTTTCAAACAGCTAGTTTAAAGAAAAATACGTTAATTGATTCATCATTGTAAAAATACCAAACATCTACTTTATATTTTCCCAAACTAGGTGTGACAAAAGTAGGTGCGGATAAATAGCTCGTAAAATGTTGGTGCGATAATGTACCTTGTATTACGCCCAGAACTTACTTAATAAGGTAAGTAAATGAGTGAAAATGTCTATTTGGGTTGCGAAAGTCTTCATTACAAAGCTGTGCTTTAGCCATTAGATATTTAAGTTAACCTGACGAGACTCTCATTACTGTAAGAAAGAGAAGAGAGGAAAAGAACCTTCCGTTAGTAGCCATTAGCTAATAATCCTATAGTCCTAAACATCATATTCCTTACATGGAATTCCACAATCATCCAAACTTTGTATCCATGCCTAATATTAAGTCATTTATCATTAATAAAAAATGAATCATCATAATAGAATGGAAGCTTAGTTAGCGTTATGTATCAACATTTTTCTCAACGGCAGGAAATAACATACATCGCTATGAAATTTAGATCCTCTAAATGCGGGTAAAGCAGCTTACTACGCCTAATTAAAGGTAGAATCCATTAAATTATGATTGGAAGTAATTTGCTCGCATCCAAGCAATTATACACAATGTTTACCTTTATATACTATTCACAAACTTGGTTCACCTCGAGAGAAAATGTTTGAAGACAATGATCATTTATATAACGTAATAGAAAGGTAACAGACAGACAATGGCTGAAATTATCTCATTTAAATTCGGGTCACAGATAGATTAGATGGAGAATGCTCATGTCGAATGTACGAAAAAACAATAGCCCAATTAGATAATTATAAGGTGATATCTTCGTACGTCTGAATATAAAAAGGTCGACGCAAGGAAGTATAGTAGCAACAAAAAGTATGTACAAATAACGGTTATGTTCAATATTTGTGACAATCAATGCGTCCCATACAAGTTTTGGTTACCCCTTTAAAAGTAGTTGCGGAAGTTTATATTACACGATATCATTGCGACAGTTTTGGGCTAGGGTATTCAAATTTATGACTAGGGGAAGTTCTTATTTGTTAGACTAACACTTCTATAAAGCAAGTTGAAATCAAATCATAGAATATCAACAATAAAATGTAATTATAAGAGACAGTTCTATCTTCCATAACCGGCAGTCGGGGAGACTGCGGAATTTCCCCCGAGACACCAGCAGGTCATTTGCATATTTTTTTAACTCGCTGCTATAACTAAATCAGGCCCCTGACTTCGTGGTTAGGTATTGGCCAGGCTTTATGAGTCTTTATTGCTTTGAAGGATTAGGCGGAAGCGTACCGCAGGTTGCTAAAATTGGATTCCGTCCCAAATAATTAAGAGGCCAACCCGATGATATACTTTTCATGTTTATAAAAGATTTTTTCCAGTTTTCTAGAGAAATAAGGAAATAATTTACTAATTAAAACTTAAATAACTTCTTGCCTGACCTTAAGTGTAAGGTGCATTGCATATTCACTCGCAGGGCCAAGACAATATTTTATGACTAAGTCCAATTTACATACAGTAGGTAACATAATCATCAGTCATCACGGGTGATTCAACACAAAAATTCTCAAGCCTACATTGAACGGTCGTGTTACAATTCATTCAGCGCTACGGTAAGATAATCTACGTAAAGTATCGTTTATGATTTCACGGCTCGATAGTGAATTATTTGGCCAACATGGCGTGTTCTTTCCATTACTGTTAGATAGCTGTCGTGGATAATAGAAGCAGTCATGCGCTTGATGATGATATCTCGAGAACTCAGTCACTATAGAACATATTAAAATATGTATTCAGTCAGTGTCTGTAACGGTTTGATCTTGGTAACTTTCTAACAAAGTGCTATAGTGTAGGCGCTGCGGAAATCAATAAATCATTGCGGTTAAGTAATGCAGACTGCAGTCGACGTTCACTTGTCTCGAAATTCTCCTGCTGGATTTGTTTAGACAGAACCCACAAGATTGCAAAATAAAATTAAGTACGTCTTTTCTCGGTGGCAAAAGGTAAAATACAATAAAATTATTTTAGAGTGCTACGCCCCTGACCCTTCTGAAGGACATCACCGATAAGGTCAGTGCATGTCCTTCTAGGGCGTCCCCCTCCCGGCATTCACAATTACATCCGAATGAATGTAAACTCTTTTGTCCTCAAATATTTGGTCATAAACCTAAAGTCAATCACGAAGCGTAAATCTAAATAAGTAGGTCGGAGTGACACAGGGGGATTTTATTAACTGGGAACTGTTTTCCGATGCTATAAATACGATATAACCAAACATATGGTTTAATAAACGGTAAAACTCGAGACAGATTGTGCTACTTCCACATATGGTACTTTTCTAACTTATTAATTTGCAATTTTGTTGATAAACTGGTCGTTAGAGAAAATCAATTATACAGACTATTTTGTAAGTTATCGACGAGCGCAGTTATTTACGCGATTCCGGCGATTTATTGACATCACCAACTTGTTAATTCATTATTTAACTGACGAGAGTATAAAGAAACACTGATAGAGCCGTGAACTTGTCTAAATGTCTAACAAGACCCTACGGTACTCGTCCTTGGCCCATATCTACAATAATTACTACAATAGAGTAGTAGATGCCGCATTGAACCCGTTGTTTCGTACACCGTGGACGTCGCATCTCAGGCCGTCGTCAATGCAACGCTTCCGTTCACGCGTCACGCGGGAGGATGTCGCTCGCGGCACTCGCGCGCATAATGAGGACCGTGTGGACGCGCCGCCCGACGTGTTTACACCGTACATATCTTTGTTATACCTGATGGAATTTATACACAACGTGATACTCATATTTACCAATCTCTATACATCTTTAACTTTAAGAAAAACTCCTCATAGCAGATACAGGAAGTATGAGAAGTATCCCGGTGTCACGGGTAGCTAAGATATTGTTCCGATTGAAGACAACGTGAAACAACCATATCAAAGTGATCAACTAACCAAAATACCTGCTGTCTACTGGTTAGGTAACCACTCGACTGGTTCCTCTGCTAACCAGGTTAATATTATGCTGGAATTTTAGTTAACTCAGATCGCCCTCGAAAGATTTCTCTCAAGACAGACGAACTATGTACCTCTCTGTTCGGCCCTAGTCCCAGGGGATATGTATTATAACTTGGTACGAGGGTTAGTTCGTAAAATCAAGGGTTTCCGAATTTGGGATCATATCTCAAGAAAATGAAGTATGGACGACAAATTCTGGCTGTTATTTTGGAGACCTATGACTACAATCGTCAATCAAAGAAAGGAGATCATCCACGCTCCATACATTTTTGGGCCTTTTTTCAAAGTGCCGGCCAACAAAAAAAAGTGGCATGTATCGATAGAGCTAGCCATTTGAAACAATAGTTAGTATGGCACAAAACCGGTAGGATCGCTTTAAACCGAGTTATACAGGTTTGAAGATTCGTAATATTCAAACATTTATTCATTTCTGAAAGTTCTGTTAAACATAAAATAATGATTGATTTTGCTAGAATTAAGTATCTAAAGCAAACGACCACTCTGAAGTTGATTTAAGGTCATACCCAACTAGCACACAAGCGCTATAACAAGCTGTACAATGGCCGGTTAAAGGATTTTTATAACGCCTTAGGCTCCTTAGTAAGAAGTATAGCGGTTCTATAAGCGGCTACAGATCTCTTGTAGCGTCAAATAGGCCCATACTGTCCAGCTTATAGCTCGACATTGGATCTACAGTGGTCGTAAATAGTAATTATAATAGTACGAAGTATAGTAGTAATACAGGAGCGCTAAAATAAGATGAAGGTGGTATAATCGCGCTACAAGAGCTTTTTCGCAGCTTCGTGGCGCTTACCAGCTGTTGTACAGAGGTGGTTAGCGCCACGAGCGTTCGAAAAAGCTCTTGCAGCGCGATTATACCACCTTTACCTTATTTTAGCGCTACTGTGTAACGGTTATAAATGCTAACGCTCTAAATTAGTAATATAGTCGGTTTATTATGGTGTAAACTAAATATATTTTTTTAAAATGAATCATCAGTGACAAATGAGGAGACATTTTATTTTTACGGATTGGATTATTAAAATAACAAGTAGTCTATCGCTTTTATTTCTTTGTGTACGTGATATGAAAGTGCGAGTTCAAGTTTGCTGTCAATATATATGTATATTATCGTCAATATTTTCATGCGCCCTCAAAATATTCAGTTTTAAGTGCAAAAATTATATAGATATGTGGATTTGGAAATTGTATTTTGAACATAAATAAGACTTTGAGGGTTACAGATAATTTAATTAGGGTTATAGGTAATAAAAAATGATTTTAATTATGTTAACGTTACCAGGCTATAGATTTATATGATCTTCAAAAGATCGTAATAACCTCAAAAAATATGTTTACCAAATGCTATAATGGCGTCTCGATCAAGCAGCTCTCAGAGTTGGTTACATCTGCTCTAGCGCCTTAAGCTGTACAAAGGCTCTAGTGTTTGCTGTTGTAGACCTCAAGGTTTTGCAGTTGTGGCATAGGAGTGCTTCAATATAACTGTTTTGGTCGCACACCAGCATTTTACTCGTACTTTTAGGGGTCAGTCGTTGAATATTAAAATAGTTTGAAAATCTTTTTTATTTTATTTTATTTTATTTTATTTTATTTTATTTTATTTTATTTTATTTTATTTTATTTTATTTTATTTTATTTTATTTTATTTTTTATTTTTTTCTTTAAAAACAGTTGACAGACTGAACCACCACTGCACCTATGTAAATATATTATGATAATAATTTTAAGCTTTACTATAAAGGTACATTACTCGGTTATAGCGCTTTAGGTGCTTAACATAATTCTGTAATCCCCATGGCTGTAAAAATGTTTCGAATGATACCTTATACATCTATTTGCCGTACAGAAGCCATATAAATATCTGATATAACGCTCAAGGCGCTAATAAAGACCTACGCAACTCTTTTATAGATGAGTAATACACTAGCCCTAAAAAAATCTGTTATAGAACCTAAGGCATTACAAAAAGCTTATTTACGCTCTTGAGCGCTATAAGCGCAACGCATAACTCCGTTTAAACTCCTTTATCTCCTAAAGTCCCCTTATACAGTTAACGGTGTTATAGAAGATTCCATTAACTCAGTTATACTTCCCTAGGCTGTCTAGCGATGCAATTACATGCTCATATATCACTATAAGTCATTAGTTTCCTACTAAACGGCTACTGTCCCGCCTAGCTGTTAAAGGGTTTTTTAAATAGCTAGTATACAACTTATAGAGAATTGTACAGCATTTGAACGACTCTTATGCAACTATCAGGCTGTATAACGACTGTATAAGCAGCTTGTGTGCTAGTTGGGTAAGCACACGTATCAACTCGGATACGGGTCGTCACCGTATCAACTCGAGCTCATCAGTATTATTTGTATGTAATTCCCTACTGTACCACACTTATCGGAATCGTTATGTGATCGCCCCGGCTCACGACGATGGGAGTGGTGCGTATGCGCATTATGCAGACACCAGCACCCAGGGCGAAGTGCGGGACTATGTGCAAATTCCGATAGAAGGGCGGGCATACCTTCTAAACCGCAACATGTGTCCTCATAACAAGGGCCCTCATCACAAATGGTGCCCGAAGCACAAAATATTGTCCCACATGCCGATGAGTCGGACATAACAACCCAACGGCAACACTCTAGATGACCTCTTACCTAGACGATGGTTTGTTAGTTGCACACAATCGAGGGTGCGGCCCCTTGGGTTCGCTAAGGGAGGATGCGCTGACCTTGCGCTAGTCGCCAGTGACCAGTCCAGTGACGACGCATTGAGGCGCTGGGGGAATCAAACTCGCACCTAAGGGGCCGCACCCTCGGTTGTGTGCAACTAACAAACCATCGTCTAGGTAAGAGGTCATCTAGAGTGTTGCCGTTGGGTTGTTATGTCCGACTCATCGGTATGTGGAACAATATTTTGTGCTTCGGGCACGATTTGTGATGAGGGCCCTTGTTATGAGGACACATGTTGCGGTTTAGAAGGTATGCCCACAATTCTATCGGAATTTGCACATAGCCCCGCACTCCACCCTGGGTGCTGGTGTATGCATAATGTGCATACGAACCACTCCCATGGTCGTGAGCCGGGGCGATCACATAACGATTCCGATAAGTGTGTTACAGTAGGAAATTACATACAAATAATACTGATGATCTCGAGCTGATACGGTGACGACCCGTTTCCGAGTTGATACGTGGGCTTACGACCTTAAATCAACTTCAGAGTGGTCATTTGCTTTAGATAGTTAATTCTAGCAAAATAAATCATTATTTTATGTTTCACAGCACTTTCAGAAATGAATTAATGTTTAAATATTATGAATCTTCAAACCTGTATAACTCGGTTCAAAGCGATCCTACCGGTTTCGTGCCATACTAACTATTGCTTCAAATGGCTAGCTTTATTGATACATGCCACTTTTTTTTGTTGACCGGCACTTTGAAAAAAGGCCCAAAATGGATGATCTCCTTTTATGTAAAAATTAAGGTAATTCATTTTTATTGAAAAAACATTTGTAGGTTATACACAAGCATAAGTCAATAAATGGAATCATATTGTTTTCAAGATTTTCTAGCAATCTACTACAAGGATGAAGCATAGGTAGAAGGTTGTTATTCCTTTGATTAAAGTAATTAAGCCAGCCCAGCAACAAATATGAATCATTCCAGTGGTTGAAATAGACTTATTTTAACTAATGAGACTAATAGCATTGTTTAAAGTAATTAACAGGCTTGTTGCATGCTTGTGGATAATCAAGTACAACTTGATCGACAGATAACTGAAAATACTTAGTATGGTAAATTAGAAAATTGTAGGTTACGAAACCAAAAACATTATAGGTACTGCTAATAACTAGGTATTAAGTTCATAAACTAAACCTCAATTGATAGACGCATTTTGTATATCTACAGTCAGATTTGAATGAGACATTTCAATAGAGAAATATTGAGTGCAAGGGTATCAGGCACTGGCACTGTAGATGTAAGGACTGGCCTTAATAACATTCAATTATTAAAAAGTTTGTTATTGTGAATATGATGGACATTATACTGTTGGAAAATAATATAATCAGAAAGAGAATCTTTACATTCAAGCTAAGTAATATGCAGAAGCCAGTCTTCTTCTAAATAAATGTTCAAAAAAGTATCTGTTGAAAAAAGTCTCCTTAGTATTCATGTTTTTTTTTACATTTACACCACTGGTATAATTAAAAACCTATCACTAACTACCAAGTAGGTCATACTACATCATAATGGCATTATATTTCCCTAAAGGGATATTTAGAGGTGTATTGGTTATTAATGACTCAATTATAAAGATAAACATGCAATTATTTTGTATAATACTTTACGAAATTATATCATAAATAAACTTTGTTTATTTGTTTTTAGCAATGTTTGTGGATGGGCTAAATATTAAAGCAGAATAAATTGGTGGGCAGACATCTAAAATACTTATCTTTAACATCGCTTACCATCAGGTAAGATGGAAGACAAATGCCTTATCTATTAAAATAAAATAAAGAATTGGCTACCTACAATTTTGATAATTCAACACATTCCTTATTGATGCATAGATGAATTAAACTATTTGGTAACAAAGGTTATCATAACTATATTTTCAACTTTTAATTCCAATACCTAATACATAGCATAGCAGTGCAAAAAGAAAGGGACTTATCCCTTGCAGTACATACAAAAGCAGTACCAAGAATGATAATGCAATGCCTTTAAAATAGCAACAAATGACTGTCTCAATAAAAACAAAAGTTGTATGCTGGCACAAACATAAACATTAAAAATAATTATGTTGACATTATGCAATTTCAGCTGTGTATGTTTAAATATGGAATTTGCTGGCCAACAGGTTATTGACATATTGAAACCATTTGCAGTTTTAAATACCTGTTCAATTTCGATTGCATTTTTTTTTATTGTTGATGTGTGACTACATTATGAATACTGAAAGAATGATATTTGCTTTCTTTTTTTGTTAGCCCTTTATGTACCCCACTACTGAGCAAAATAATTCTGTCATTATAAAGTATACAAATAGTATTAAAAATCCTAAAATAAAGTATAACCTACTTTAAAGGTACATTTTAGATTTCAACCAAAAGGAAACCTAATCATATTTTTTGTCAATAGTCTTCATATACAAAAAAAATGTATCTTACTGCTAAGATTTATTCATAAAGTGACAAACTAGAGTCTAATGGGAGTTTATCAGTGTAAGGTTAAGGCTACTGTCTACAAAACAATAGATAAAACCACTTAACAGAATAAAGGTAAAAAACAATAGGAAACATAGTAATCTATACAGTTATAGCTTCTTATTAGATACCATTCCTATTAACTGGCTGTATTAAATGATTTTTTTACAGTTCTTTACACAGAGTTCAATGATTAGGCTAAATAATTAATACTTTGTACTTGCCAATAGGAAATTAATAAGAAATTGCCAGCTTTAGTTGATTAGTCTATAGTTGCAATATAAGGAGGTGTACAGAGCATAATGCATCTGGTCATTAGCATTAAATAAGTATAAAAAGACACTTAAAACTGTGCTTGCATATTGTTTGCAACAGTATTGATTACAGGAAATAAAAACAAAGTTTGTTATGATGAATCATCAATTGTATGAATAAGTTTTGTCACACAAAATAGTATCAGGTTAATTATCTCACATTTAACACTTAGAGAACTCGTTAGGCTGTAACAACTCTTCTCAGCAAAACCAACTAACATCTATGAACTTTTACACTGACAAAACTTAAAATTGTGTCAAATCACTTCAAGAAACACACATTATGATAACACAAGACTGTACTGACGAATTCAAACTAAGTAAATAATATCATTTACAAGGCGCGGTGACGATATAACTCATGATAAACCTTCACTCATCATCACAACGCCCATTTTAGCGAGTTATACTGCAAATACCACAAATTGACCTAACATAGGAATTATCAAAGCGTAATGAATGTAGATTTTCACAGTTGATATTTAAAGAAAATCTTAAATACGGGGAGAGATTACTAAGCCGTAAAACCCCGAAATATTGATAATAAGTACCTACTCACCCTCTCCACCCAAAGAAGTCAACTGTTATCCGGTGGTAAGAACACTTTATACGCCACTTTCTAGTGTTTTTCCAGTAAAACAACTCACTGCAATATAT
The DNA here is from genome assembly GCF_050436995.1 of Anticarsia gemmatalis. Taxonomy (NCBI): domain Eukaryota; kingdom Metazoa; phylum Arthropoda; class Insecta; order Lepidoptera; family Erebidae; genus Anticarsia; species Anticarsia gemmatalis. Next base: position 9,716,748 of record NC_134760.1, read on the forward strand.
TTTCCACACTTTGTAAATAAATAGATGGTAGATATTTCAGCAAATTCACATTTAGACCGCCGCTTGAACCGTGCCACAAAACGAAAATGGCAGCGTTGAATTGAAATGTGTAGTATAATCGGACCAATTTCACAAGAACTCTACCTCCACACCCTCGTTGTACCGTTCAACATGCAACCGAACTTTTGAAGGGAGCATCTGCATTTAGTCGGTTAATAGTAGTACATGACGATGTCGCCAGGAATATAGTAACATTTGCGTTTTGTAAAATCACTACATATTTTTTGTGTTAAATTCATAATGATCAATCACCACTTAGAAGTGAAATAAAATGTCGTCTGAATTAAACTAAATACAAAAGTATGGTGTAATATAAAAATCTCACTATTTGGTGTGATATCGAAACGTATTTAGAAAGAAGCCCATTGCGTTCGGAAATTTTGATGAGTGTTGATAAAGCTATGAAGTCAATTCACTTATTCTACCGAGTAAATTGAAATAAAAAATAAAACAAAAAACATCTTTAGAACACTAATGATAATGAAATTTAATGATTTTGTTATTTGTAATTAGTAATAGACGATTCAGAATATGTCACTAATGTCACTAACAAGTCTCGCTGTCACTAGTACATTGATAACATCATCTCTCGGTTTCCTAATCCTCAACTCTGTCATTTACAAAATAATCGCGGGAGGGCACAAAAGTTAGTTGCTTATATCTTTTCGAATAAATTGCGAAATATAACTGCTACAATGAGTGATATTGTCACAGTAATAGCACCTGTAAATATCGCGGTCATAAAGTATTGGGGCAAACGCGATGAAGAATTAATATTACCGTTAAATGATTCCGTTAGTGCTACTTTGGACACCAGTGTAATGTGTGCTAAAACCTCGGTCTGCGCCAGATCAAGCTTTGCTGAAGACGAGATATGGCTAAACAAGGAAAAGGTTTCGTTTTCAAAACGTCTTCAAAATTGTTTGAGAGAAATCAAAGCTAGAGCAGCAGCCGAAAAAACTGTTGATGAAGCGTTTTTGGAAAGGAAAATTCATGTTTGTTCTGAAAATAATTTTCCTACTGCAGCAGGTTTAGCATCCTCAGCTGCTGGTTATGCATGTTTCGTGTCAGCCCTTGCAAAGCTTTACAAGGTGAAATCTGATGTCAGTTCTATTGCAAGATTGGGATCAGGCAGTGCTTGTAGAAGTGTTTATGGTGGATTTGTTAGGTGGCACGCAGGTACAAACCCTGACGGCTCTGACTCTGTTGCTACTCAAATAGCAGACTCCAAACATTGGCCTGAGATGAGAGCTTTAATCCTTGTAGTTGGTGATGCTAAAAAGACAACTAGTTCTACTGGTGGTATGTCTATATCTGTCAAAACATCAGAATTAATGAAGCACAGAGTCCAGTATTGTGTTCCACAGAGAACTGAAGCTATAATAGATGCTATAAGAAAGAAAGATTTTCCAAAGTTTGCTGAAATCACTATGAAAGATAGTAATCAATTTCATGCAATATGTCAAGATTCATACCCACCATTTGTATACATGAATGATACATCACACTATATTGTTTCTTTAATTCATAAGTACAATGAGATATCTGGAGAAGTGAAGGTTGCTTACACATTTGATGCTGGATCTAATGCATGTCTTTACCTCTTGGAGAAAGAAGTTCCCAAAATAATTTCTCTGATCAAATATGCATTCCCTTCATCCAACCCTGATAGTTTTCTAACAGGGCTTGCAAGTGAAGAAGAGGTTTTAAGCCCAGAGATTCTAAATATTTGTGAACCACAAACAAAAGATCTGATAAAATATGCTATTTATACTAAAGTTGGAGAAGGACCTAGTGAGGTATCAGATGGATCTCATCTTTTGGATGACAATGGAATGCCTAAGGCTTGATAATATCTTTGGAACATGTAACTACACATAAGATATTTATGTTATTCAAAAGCATTGACAGTAATAAATGTAATCAGTGGATCTTTTGAAGAATAACTTTTGTTATGGTAATTGGTTGTAGAATAGCTGATAAGCACCTTGTATTTGTCTATACTGTTGCATGGGTAGTGGGTGCCAAAATATATGGTTGTTTTTCCAGTACCTAGGTATTGTGTATTGTTTTGTTATGTACTAAGTCCAGATTCACCTATAGGTGAAGGTAATGTTATTTCTTATATTTTTTTCAGTGTTTGTATTTTATATAAGAGGCCAGGTACTACTGTATAATGTATGAATCAATTTATTATAGTGGAGAGTATTTTATACTATAAAAAGTAAGAAAAATTATACTGTATAATAACTGGTTTTATTTACATAAAATATACATACATTAATGTAATGATTGATGATCTTACATGCCTAACTCATGGAAACATGAAACTTAAGTCTAACCTTATAAGGAGATCACAATGAAAATGCTAAAATAAAGTCATACAATTTCATTTATTTTTATCCTTAGTCAGGCAGAATACACAAAGTATGGCAGCACAAAAATAAATGAAACTATGTATTCTAGACACATTATCGTGCAGAGACTGACACCTGCCAGACTCTGATGATGTTGTCGGAGTAGCCAGCGAAGAGGGTCTGACCGTCGGTGGACCACGCCAGGGACAGGCACTGTGGGGGGTCTGACTTAGAGGTCTGGGTCTGGTTGATGATTTCGGGCCTGAGCTCTTCAACCATCTCCTTGCTTTCCAGATCCTGTAGAAAAAACAAAATATTAGTAAATCACACTCTGAATACTGACTTACAGTTTTGTTATTCTATACTGGTTATAGATGAAATGATTGATTTTGCTACATACCCAGATCTTGATGGAAGGTCCGAAGGCAGCACACAGCCAGTATCTGTTGGGTGAGAAGCACAATGATGTGATGATGTCATTGTGGTCCAGGGTGTGGAGGTGCTTGCCATCATTCAGGTCCCAAAGCATAGCCTTCATGTCCTTGCCACCAGAGGCGCACAGGGAGCCATCAGGGGAAACAGTGACTGTGTTCAAGTAGCCGGAGTGACCCAAGTGGTTGATCTTCAGCTTGCAGTTGGTGAGATGCCAGACCTGTAGAGACGAATTGTAACATTAAAATATTGATATAATTCATCAATGAATTTCAGATGGATTCCTTAAAAATATCTAGTTATTAAGTTTCTATTAATAATTCATGAATTTATACAAACCTTGACGGTGCGGTCCCATCCAGCAGACACAATGATGGGGTTGGCATGGTTGGGGGAGAACCTGACGCATGACACCCAGTCAGAGTGGCCATCATCTTGGATGGTGTACTTGCACTCAGCGAGTGTGTTCCACAGCTTGATGGTCTTGTCCCGAGAGCCAGACACAATCTGACGGTTGTCCACTGAGAATGCCACAGACAGGACATCCTGGATAACATAGAAAAATACTATAGCATATGTATTGCATTACCTTGACAGCATGCAAACCTCACATGTAACAAAATAAATTACACATGGTGGGCTGCTACATTAAGTTCAACTAAGCAAAGTTTCAAGTAAATTAAAAATAATAACATAAAAATGTGGCTAAACAAGTTATGTGCATATGCAAAATTTTATTGTGTTAGTTTCTTACTGACTGACTTTGTGACTTGGTACAATCTTACCTCCTAGTGTCCTAGGATCATCATCAACTTCGAGTAGCGACAAGAGCTCTTCTGCCTCGCATAGGCACAAACACACTGGTCTTCTGCCGCGCATCGGCACTTATACTAAAGCCCTAACACATAGTGTAAAGTTCTATCACACCTTAGTATGGTCCTCAAAACGCCTGGTGGTTTTTCCGGCAGCAAGATCCCACAGACGCAGAGTCTTGTCCCAAGAGCCGGACAGAGCGTAGTTTCCGTCACTGGACAGCACTACGTCAGAGATGAAGTGAGAGTGACCGTACAGACGCTTCTGCGGTACACCGTAGTTGGTTTCGTCTCTGGTCAGCTTCCATACGATGAGAGTCTTGTCTGCAATGATAATTACGAACGTTGAAAAACTGGGTGTCTAAGTGAAAACAGCATGTATGATGGCGATGTTATCAGCCCCATATCCGCTTGCCGCTCAGGAGTCGCGTGGCAAAATTGGTTTCATCATAAAAATAATTCAAAATAACGAATGAAAAATTAATATACTGAAGATACTGAATCGAAAAAGTTAGATATTTAGGGAAAGAAATGAGATGGAAATGGATTTCGTCGTAAATTTACAACGCGTGTAACCTCACTTACCTCGAGATGAGGACAAAATCATGTCAGGGTATTTGGGGTTGGTCGCAATTTGCGTAACCCAGCCATTGTGACCACACAGGGTACCCCTAAGCTTCAGTGTTTCAGTCATTTTTAATAAAACTTATTCAGTGGCGAAGCACCGACTCACTGTACCCACTTCGAAAGTAAAAAGACCGGAATTTTGGCAGATACCATAAAGTAGGCTACGGTACAACTAAACTTTTTAACATACGATTTTGAACAAAAGTCTTTTGGCCTTCAAGAACCATAGACTTTTTCTGTTTTTGAACGAAATATGAGAACAAAAATGATTTAAGTTGTACAAAATTTTATTTTCTTGTTCATAAAATATCAAAAATCGCTAATACCACGTCACGTTTGAAGACTTTTAAGACTATAAAAACACCCTGACTGAAGGCCGTTTACTTGATTCCCAATACAAACATAATAATTACGTTTTTATAATATTTAAAAAAATAGAAGCATGTATTCAGTCAAATTATATTACATTTTTACCTTTAGAAGATAGTATTTGTGTGTATGAAAGTTGCTTTTAAAGAAGTAGGTACATAAAATAATGATGAAATTTTTTTATTAATAAGACCGTAAGAACTGTTAACTGTTTAACTAAAGATTTTGGGCACGATACCGAAATCCCAAATGATGCAAAAACAAAAATAAAGCACGGTCATCAATTCGAATGGACTTGAGACCTGATGAGCGTCAAAAGAAAGACAAATTAGCGCACTGAGCAAGTCTAGAAGAATTTCAGAAGTTAACACTTCATATTTTGATCGCCATGTTTTTTTACGATGTTGTTTTTGTTACATTAAGTTTAATATTTAAATCTTAATTTATTACTTCCAACACCACCGAACCTTGAAAAGTTTGAATTGTATGCAAACTTTTTTGCAAGCAAAAGTCGATGTCAAGTTGTCACCAAAATTCAAAATCAATGAAAATTGAGAGTTTGAACAAAATTGATTTGACATTTTATAAACGGAAGAAGAAGTCTGAAAATTTATCAAATTCGTATTTGTAAAATTATTTAATGATCTTAATAAACACAATTTTTTTAAGATCCGTTTTAAATAATTCCAATTGGTACAGTAGGTAACAACTTTCTAAATGGACTTCATCGTGGAAGCACCGCAAGCAATGGCTAAGGCAAAAATAGTTCCATCAGGTTCTTTAAAAGTAAGTAATGCAGTATGAGACATACCTAATAGCGATAATTTGTTAATGTTAAGGGAAAAATGCAAAAAATCTTTATTATGTTATACTAAAAAATATATAAATCATTTGGGTTATTATAGACTTTGAGTACGTTATAAGCAAAATTTATAAAAAAAAACTCTTAATTTATTATATCGATTTAATTAGCTACCTATGTGTATATGGTTATAGGGAACGCTCGCTATGTTTTTTTGTAACGGAAAATATTCAAACTTATTTCGAATTATTTTATTTTTCTGAACGCATCGCTAAGTGGCATCATCATTTAGTTCCCCCATTAGCCGCTTGGAGGATTTCTTTTCTGAAAATTGACGTCACGCAAACGCCATTTTGTAAAGTGTCTGCCGTAGTCAGTTTTCTGGGCACAGTGTAAAATACGTAATTCGCATGGTTTTGTGTACATTTAAAACATAAAGACAATCAAAATCCCAGTTAACGTCTAGCACGTTAATCCCACAGACACAAAGTATGGAGGACAAGGCGTCGTTAAAAGAACTGGATCAATGGATAGAACAACTAAACGAATGCAAGCAATTGACAGAAAATCAAGTAAAAACGTTATGCGACAAGGTAATGTACCTTTGAATTCGTTATTAGATAATGTATTTTCATTACTAGTGTTACATTTCGTACGTTTTGTGTATATTTTCGAGTAGACGGTAGCTATAAGTTGTATGATTCATGTACCTACATAGCGAGTTACAAGAACGCGATTCTACATCGTTATAGGTTGTGGTGGAAGCTGTCCGCCGTTGGTACGCTAATCGTTGTGGGATGTCGGGGGGTCGGCGAGAGTTCTGTAGTCAGACGAGTTCGGATCTCCTTTATATGTTTACCACACCCAGCAATCAATCTTTCCAGCTTGATATTAGCCTAATTGGTTAGAAGATATTTTTAGCCGCGGCGCGGAAATTCTGATTATCAATTAACACTAGGTTCACATCTACAAATCGTAGACTTGTTACTTAGAACATGTTTATCATGGATGTTTTCATTGATTTTTAGTGTGGGGATTGCGTCCCGCGGCGCCGATTGCACATAACTCTTCTTCCGTTCTAATACGTTAAATTCGCACAATATTACTTACATACGATAGTGTATTTTTAATTATCTCACGTATTTTATGCTTTTGTTTACATATTTGCATACAGTACTATAAAACTATAATACATTGATTTATTACAAGTATTTGTTAGTCCTATGATGTCAAAATAAGCATTTTATACATAAAAACTGAGCTTACAAGAGTACTAGAGCTAAGTATGTGTTTATTTTTGTACATTCATATGTTATCAATCATCAGATTGTGATTGAATGTTGGTCCCACAAGATAATCAATAACACTAGGGAACTTATGGAACATCCTCATACTGCAAAGGGTTATTATATATTTATATCTACCTTCATATTACTAATACTTGATGACTATTTTAATGCTAGATATCTTGACTATGACTTGCATAAAGTGAGTCATTAGCAATTATCAGAATTATTGATCTCTTGCTATGTACATAAACAAAAAATAGCAAACCTCATAAGAGGCCTTCATGTTTTTAGTACCTTGTGTTAAAAAAAACATTGTTTGTTTTTAATACATACTATTGTTAAACAAACAATAAGTTATCTGCCAATGACATAGACATTAGACTAGGTTTATGAACTTTTATCATGTAAAAGTACATAAAAATATGAGCACTTATGTTTTTTTTTTTATAGACTGCACTTACTATATCTCAGTTTAACCATTTTGACATTGTGTAAATATGGAAAGCTAATAATGCAATTTTATTTGTTTATAAAAAGAAATGTATTTTTTGTCATATAGTTATGAAAAACAAACAGTTTTTGTGTGTGAAGAGGGTATTGCAACATCCATATGACCCTCTCAAGGTCTTATTTTCTATTTCTTGTGTAAGTTTGTATATACTTGAACACAAGCCTTGATAAGTACTTGAGTTATCAATACAATCAATAATTAAACAGAATCAATGCAATTACTCTAGTGTAATAAATACCTCATCAAGCTTACTCATAGTTACTAATCAATTACTTTATAATTATTAACAAAGCATTTAAAATTATTCATTGTGCCATATTTTATTATGTGATGAGGACATAATTAGGGTTTGCTGTTTCTATAAACAAAAAAGTTGAATGAAATTATTCTGGGTCAGTCTTATTTGATTGCATTGCATAGTAAACAAAACAAAGTATAAATACTGCAAACAAATATGTTTCTTATTTATTTCCTAGTAATACAAATATTTTGAATTTTCTATGTAGGTTCATTATGCAATAATTGCAGAAGAAAATTTAATTGTTTACTTTCTTAAATGAATACATGGACAACATACATACATACATACATACATAAAATCATACTTTTTCTTATAGGGTTAGGCAGAGCAACCAAAGAAAACCATTTGTACATTCTTTAGCAAATTCTGATACAAAGACAAGTTTATATTTTTATAAATGTTTTTTTTTTTATTCATAAACTATTTCATTTTATAGTGTGTTCGAATAATGTCATACATTAGTATCACACTCTGTGGTGATGCAACACAGTAGTGACAATTATCTGAAAGGATGTCACATTACCAAGTGCTAATTAGTGCACACACACACACATACATTGAAGGCAATTTGGGTTAGACATTATACTCTTGCCATTTTATCAATTAAATTATTTAAAAGTGATATTTTGTTCAGCTGATCTTGTCATATTATATTTGTGTTATTATTAACACTTATTTTCATTATTTTTTGAAAGATTTTTGTTAGTATTGTATCAATTTTCATTTCAGTATTAAAATTAGTGTTGCCTTATCATTCTCATTTAGTGTGAGGTACCGATGGGTTAGTAAAACAAATATGAATACACATTTAACACCTAACTACAATTATTACTATCAGCCTTCATAAATGTACCTTATTTGAAATGTTCTTGCATAATATAACTGCAAGTATGTAGTACTTCTAACTCAGTGTTGCAATAAGGCCTTGACTGCCTAATTTTCAAATACAGTAAAAAGCCTTAGAAACACATATTTTTGTTGTTTATTGTACCTAATTTTATATTTAATATGCAATATGTAGTGGGAAGGACATTTCCAATAATAGTTTTCCTTCTCATGATAGTACAAAAATTATAGTTGCTAGGTTTAGTTTGCATCATCATAGAGATGGTTTAATATGTTTTTAAAGTTTTATACATAAAATTGACTGAGCTATATCTCTCAGTATTGCAATCTATGTTAAAATATTATTTGCATGTAAAAGTGCTATTGATAATGTTCTATGAGGATATATGAATAATAAAAAATTATATAATACTCTGTACTTGAACACCCTAAAAACAAAGTAAGAATGAATAATATAAACAAATTAAAAACAAATGCTTATACAGCTTTTATTAGGTTAGTAATGGTTATAATTTGTAAGCATTGTTTCTCTTGATGTTTGTGAGATGCAGTAAAAATATAATTGTAGTGTATTTCACAGAACTTTTCAGTTATTTTTCACTTTAAAAATATCTTATCAATTTGCCTACTGAGAGTTAAGCTCAGTAAATTTTTGATTGCATAAAACCTGTGTGAATCATATGAAAATTTCCTCTTTATTATGTTATTGTAGTTCTAACATACCACTTGTTAATATGAACATGGAATATTTCAAATATACCTTATGACTTTTTTCTATGATGTTCATTACTGTTAATCACAAATAACATAGCATTCTATCATCAGAAATATATTTCCATAAGTTGATTTAGACAATTAATAAGCTACAAAAATCTATAGACTAATATTAGAATTACTATGAAGGCTAATTTGATATAACATTATGGTTATTCATATTAATGAATATTGAAGCACGACCTTCACTAAAATATAACTTTTCTATACAAATCTCTTTACCAAGGTCCATGTGATAGTTGTACACATATAGAATACAAATTGATGCCTTTTCTAAACAAAGCTCAGCTATAGCTAATTAAATGATCTAGAAATATGCATACAATGCTAATGATCTGTTATTGTACAAATGCTAAGTGCACATGTCATATACACAAGTATATTGTACAAATATCTATCGCCCACACACGTGCCACGCAAGTGTATTCTGCACAATTGCTTAGCATTGAGGCTCCCCTAACAGTGTTGGCGAAACGTTTATTTAGACAGCCATTACGTACGTTTCCAAGTAAAAGTTACACTGATTCAATATGTGATTAATAAAATACTCGTGAATCTTTAACAAAATGAATGTGTAATACAAAATAATATCGACTCTAATCAGAAACGCACTTGCAGTGTTTCCTTCTATCTCAATGCCATATAAGGAATAACAAAAAGTATGCACTTTGATAACTAGAGTACAACTTGTTACTAAATATCCACTCAACTTGTTTAGTCATCCATACTAATATTATAAATGCGAAAGTAACTCTGTCTGTCTGTCTGTCTGTCTGTCTGTCTGTCTGTCTGTCTGCTACTCAATCACGCCTAAACTACTGAACCAATTTGCATGAAATTTGGTATGGAGATAGTTTGATACCCGAGAAAGGACATAGGCTACTTTTTATCCCGGGAAAATGACGCATTTCCCGGGAAAACTAAGGTGGCGATCGCAGTCGCGAATAATCAATATTATAATGACATTGAATTAACAATTCCGTTGTCATGGCAACTGTTTTAATGGCGGATATGCCTTAGCGCGACTTCGTTATATTAAGAGATATAAATAATTTTGAGAATTTTTTTCGTGGAAAAAAAAAACATATTTTATATCATCTCGCTACCACCAATAGGAGCAGAGTAACAGTAAAAAGTGTTACAAAAACGTGGAAAATTCTGACCCATTCACTCTTATGTGACGCAAGCGAAGTTGCGCGGGTCAGCTAGTACAAAATACAAACGTCTTTATCAATCGCCTCAAGGTCTAGGAAAGACCATAGCTAAGTATGACCTTTTTCGTAATTTATTATTAAAAACAAAAGGACGCTCGCAAAGTGGTTAAGTGACTTAGAATTAAAACTTTTATTTTGGGTATGACCATGACGTGTCATTTTAATATTAATATTTATTTGTGTACGTGGCTTTAAGTAGTTGCCGCTTAAAGGTCGCGAGGATACGAATATTACATACAAAATTCAACTATCGACCTCGGCGGTTTAGACCTAAACGTCGATAGTTTTATATTTAATAAGAAAAATTGTTAACGCATACATCCAGTATCGTCAGGGACTGGTAATCGAAAGATTCACCCGATTGTTCCCAACAGGATAACACGTTATATGAGGAATGCAGTTACTAAGTCGTTTTATCATTCACCAGTTGAAAATTTCCTCTCTGAATCACGTTAATTGAGCAATTACTGCGATTATAGGTACTTTCTAGAACGTGTGTTATGATTTGTTTTGGACTTGTATAGAAGTTAACAGATTATATACCTATCTTTCCAACATTTATATCAGCTGTAGTCTAGTACACGATATATTGGCCATTGAGAAAGCTTTCCACTTTTACGGAGAACATAGATGATCGTGCTGATAAAGGGAGAGCTGTGGCAATCTTGGCAAATCTTTCAGCCTTCAGGAACATTCATTAATAACATTTTCACCTATAAAGAAAAAAATCTAACTCAGTGGAAAAAGTATAAGCGCTTAAAAAGATTTATTACACAAAATAAACTCGGCTATTCATCAAGATGGGATTTATTTATGGGAGTATAGTTTTGTCATGTCACACGGACTCTGCGATAGCCATTATATTTTTGTGCCGGCGTCGATAAAATTGGTTACATGGCTTGTCTGGTCTTTCACCTTTATATAACACACCGTAAGCGAATAGTGCTCTATATAAAGCACACACGTAACATAGATACAATTATAGAAAGGACTAAGATACTAAAGATAGATGCGAAGCTGTGTTTTTCCTTTTACGTGGACTTTAAAAATGTATACTATCCTTGAAATAACTCATTTTAACCTTTGAATGCGTAATATTCACATTCTCTTATACATTAATCAAAATATCAGGTACTATTTATTTACAATATTTTGATATTTTAGTATTTGCAATTGCTTGAATAGTATACTAATATTTTATAACTTTAACATAGTTATATTTTAAATGATGATGTAGTCTATGCTAATTAGAGTACATATTTGAATTCGGTTGTAAAAGTATAAATCCAGATTCATATTCCATTTACGTTTGTGAATAGAAATCGAGTCTTTACATGGAATCCGATATAGATAGCGTATCGAATATAGGTAGGTATCTATCAGTGCCGATTTGTTTTTGTTTAATTTCTATCCGTTCTAATATTATGATTGGCGCTACTCGATATTACGGTCATAAGTTGACGTTAATTACGTAAACGTGATAAATTAAGCTCATTTATTTCCAGAGGGAACTTTGATCTTAAAATGGTGGCGTATTTTTTAAGATTCTCTGAAATTGTCTAACAACTTTATAGAACAGAAGCCTTTTATTAGAATATCCAGTTTACGACCCGCACTTTATACAAAACTAGCTGACCTGCGAAACTTCGCTTGCGTCACATTAGAGAGAAAGAGTGATATTATCCCCCGTTTTTGTAACATTTTTCACTGGTACTCTGCTCCTATTGGTCGTAGCGTGAAGATATATAGCCTATAGCCTTCCTCGATAAATGGGCTATCTAACACTGAAGGAATTTTTCAAATCGGACCAGTAGTTCCTGAGATTAGCGCGTTCAAACAAACAAACAAACAAACAAACAAACAAACAAACAAACTCTTCAGCTTTATAATATTAGTATAGATTACGTAATAACTTTGCACTTTTTATGTTTCCCTTTATTAGGTATATTATTCAATTTTTATAGCTGGGTGTATTTTGATATGTTCTTCCTGCTTTTCGAATTCCAGCATACATTTTAAATTTTGCTGCGGGCGTTGCCCATCCCCTTATGGTATCCTTCCTCATTTACATCCGATCTTCAGTTATTTATCATCTGGGGAAACACCATTCCCATTGGGTCTTTCCCACAAGAATTCTACGAATCAGAAGAACCCTTATTCTCAAACACCACATAGTTTTAAACCAGTATCCATAATCGTTCCCAGTTATATTTATCTTGGGGCCGATCTATCCTAGTTAGCCCAGTTATTGATTATGCAGCGGGCGAAGCTTCAACCTAGATTCGCTAAGTAATAACTTGAAATCATGAATAGTAACAGTAGCACATGGTAACACGTGGCGTTCAGTGATTACATTATAAAGACTTTCTACTGTGTGTACTTTGGAGGCGGGAACAAAGCCGGTGAAACCGTAACCCATGTCCGAATGTAAGCAACTGGTCCTTTGAATTATGTAATGAGGTCTCTAAGTATTTGTAGTTTTGATATTTTCTAACATATTTTGTGTGATATTTAATTGTATGTGGTAAGAAAGGGTGTTAAAGGGACACCCTAAATTAGGATAGGTAGCTGTTACCATTTAGTATTTTTAAAAATACCGCGAAAGATTAAAGTTAAAAACAAATTATGTTCTATTTCATCACATCAACAGTTTTTTTTATAAAGTTTCTATGATCACGTCATTCGATATTAGGTCTGGTTCTAATATAAAATTAAAAACCAGCTTTAAGTTTATTATCCGATCTGTGTACTATTTCATTCGTGCTCTGTAGAAAATAAAAAATAAACTTTAGATAGGACTGTCCTTTGTACCTTTGGAAAGCTAAATGAACTGTCATTAGCATTCGCTGTGGTTTTCTTTACACTGTGTTGCAGTGGAATTGTGTTTTAAATAGACTACGAATAAATACTCTTTTCCTTGCTTCATTCAATACTTTGCTCAAATTGGCTTCAGATAAAACAATTTGCAGTAAAAAACTCCCAGTTCACATATAAAAGTGCGAAGAATCGTTTCGCGTTGAAATGAATAAACAAGTAATTGGTCCAGACTTTTTCAAATGCTCTTGTGTAAACGAAAGTGAAGTATGAATACACCTCTGGTTAACCTTTGTCGGGTATAAAGCGTGATGTTAGTGTGTAAACAAACGTGTTTTACAATATGAGGATAGTGTTTTCGGCGTCATCGAGTTGGTAAATAGTTTTTTTTGTTCCGTCTCAAGGATAGAGGTTACGAGTTATCATACGGTGATACGACGTAGATCGTGTAGCGGCTGGCTGCGACATTTTACTTGAAAAAAGTAAAATATTCCCCTTATTTTGGGTATATAAAGTTTCAATGACACTCGAATGTTTATGTAACTTTCTATCGTTGCTAAAACTTATAAGGTCGAGAGATTACTCCCTGCGAACAAACTTTACTCGTAATAAAATTTAGCCAGTCTTAATCTGGAGCGTAACTAGGTCTTATTTGTCCAAAGATTTATATCGCATCGTCACTTTACTTATGGGTGTATAACACGATAATGCCCTTTTTTCGTCACGGCACCTAAATATGGTCGAACGGAATGGTATTCTATATGTTTTGTTGGACTTATACAGTAATTTAATGGGCTATTGTTAGAAAGTTATGTTATTGTGGGTCCATGGTATCCATCCTCGTGGTTTATACGCATTTGAAGGACAACACGGCAATGAATCCGTAATGAGCTTAATCATAGTCGTCACGTGTTTTGTCGTGTGTTTGCTTGTTTTATCATCCGTTTATCACTATTATAGGGGATTTTGTGACTCATCGAGTTTGGTATGTCCAAATACGAATCAGTGCATTCTTAGTGCGTGTCTTCTAGCCTTTAATTGGCAATTTTATAGAGCTTTTTTTATTTTAATTGGTCTCATTGACCCACGTGGATCGCCACGGATTTAAGATATTTACCTCTACGAGAATATTAAGACAAAATTGTTTTCGAGACAGAACATAACTTGTATTGTTTGTAGTGTTATTGTATTGTGATTAGTGTTGTCAACTCTATTAGTTGCTGGCGGTTTTCCTATTATGTTGTGCATTTTCCAAGTTACGGTTAGGATTCCCATCGATTGAAATAGCTGTAGTCATAGGTACCTAGTGTAACACCGTTAAAAACTAATGTGTATATTGCGTGAATGTTATTATTAAAACTATATCACTTCTAGGACGTGCGACAAGAGTTTTATACATTAATCAAATTCAACACCGTTTTGGTATTGATATGTGTATTGTTATTGTTACTATCTACGTGTCTATACTACGTGTCAAAGACCCCTTGGCCCCCATATCTAAATGATCCGTTAGTATTTAAATGTGAAACAGAATCATTCATTTTTGTTTTTGCTGCAGGCAAAGGAGATCCTCACGAAGGAGTCTAACGTGCAAGAGGTGAAATGTCCAGTGACCGTGTGCGGAGATGTCCACGGACAGTTCCACGATCTGATGGAGCTGTTCCGTATCGGCGGTCGCTCGCCGGACACCAACTACCTGTTCATGGGGGACTACGTGGACCGCGGCTACTACAGCGTTGAGACCGTCACATTGCTCGTCGCGCTCAAGGTGAGACTCGGACTTGTTTGGCACCTCGTGTAAATAAACATGCGGTGAAGAAGTGCGCTTCGAGTGCGTTACGTGTTACACGATGGCGTAATTTGAATTGCGGTACTGTGAAATACTTTGTGGTAAGATGTGAACGTTTCAGCTGAGGACACTCTGACGCTGTTTTGTTAGTTACGCGCTGGCTTCTTTCGTATGGATTTAGCGTAACATAATCCTTAACAATGACGCAACCGGATGAAATATATCGCGTTCCACGCTGGATTGAAGTCGAGCTTAAGCGTTTTAGTTTTCCTATAAGGATATTGTCTATAGCGGCCCGCGGCTTGGAACTGTGCCCGTTATATCTCAAACAGCCTCACCTAAGCTGACATAACTATAAAAATATAGACGTAATACGCTTTCGCGAAACCCTTCCGCGACATCTGAACAAGATATTATACTATTTTATACACGGGCTTCTTACATATTCAATTGTCTCACAGTTTACCATATTCCATACACCGGATACGTTACTCTATATATAGCTTTTATATTCCTTCGCTTCCGAAACGCGTTGTACAGAACATTATCAGATGTACCGTCTAGCGTGTCGTCTATTGTCATAAAACTCTCCCACAATCAGTCAATGTACTTTCCAAAAATACCTCTTACATAGAGTCATTCGATACCTGAACGCGCTGCCAATAGCCCAGACTTGCTAAAGATTCAACTATTAGTACATACTTTTATTAGATTAAATATCAGACGATATGCTTATTATGTCCAAAGTCACCTTTGAATTGCGTGCACGGTTTCAGTTGTTGAATTACATGATTCGTGTATAGATAGTAAAAGGGTTTTACAACGAGGTAAATGGGATTGACAGGGAACGCCCTAGAATGTCATGTATGGATTAACGGTGTTTTGAAAGGTCAGACATGCACTCAATGACGACGAGCATGTATGACAAGGTGAATTTGGAAAATTGTAATGAGGTTCGGTATTCTGCGTAGTTGGAATCATTAATTAGAGTCACGTATGTGAACATTCTGTTCAGTTGGAAAGTTCACATCGCAGAGCAAATATTGAAATAGTCCTCGCGAGGCTTCGTCTACAATATAAATTGTTCACCTCTACACGTTCAAAGGAAGAATGCTGCTATCTTAAGAACCCGTTTTATTATGTTAATTGTTTAATAACAAGTCCAGTATTATATTCGAAATGTATGAGCCATATCTAGAAATGCAGTCATCTTCGACGTTTTCTATACAGTTAAATTAATTTTATTTCAAAAGAATGTAAATACGAGAGCCGAGGCTCGATAATTTGCTACAAACGCAATAAAAACAACTGTATCCTGTCTGAATGGACGCTGATCTTGAATTGGATCAGAATTGAAATGGCGCATCGACGCTGAATCGATTTAACATAGAATCGTCTTGTATGTGAAATGTTATTATCTTATCATATCCATATGTGTTATATTAGTACCAATAAGTGATTATCAGGTGAATAGACAGGTGTTTATGTCTATTAACTCGCGTTATATTCCCAAGCCTATCGAGATCGGCTTCTAGTATAACCAGATTCGCGAGTACCCGTTTTTTCATGAAGCGGCTAGCAGAGGACTTTTGCAATCTCTCTGGAATTACGACTGTTAGGGTACTGAACCTTGTTTATTGTTCGTGACTAGTATTTACGGAGGAACATTAACGTGCCCTACTGCAATTCGTTGTGATTTATAGATGCCTTTAGTAATAAAAACATTTTTATTCTCAAGTCTTATACCAACGTCAGTAGTTTTTGAGTTGATTGTTTACAACCAAAATGTATAGAAATTCAGTGTTCCCAACTCAGGTATGCGAGAGGAATCGTGTTATCATCGTCCTATCTCAGATAACGTTAGGTCACTGTTTACTTACTCTTATCACCAGTAATAAGGCACAATCAACAAACGTTTCTCTAGTCTAAATATACGGAAAAAGTATTGTAATCAGTACAACGGTTAACGGCTCCAGAACAAACAAATATTGGAATCTCCCTGTTCTGTTAGTGTAGCGGCCTGAAATAATACTGTCGGTAATAGTGTTCACAATACCAGTATAATTATGGCCACTGTCTGAGGCAAGTTAACTGCTAGAATACAGTTATTCATAGCAAATTTTGCAAGAATTTGTAACAAACGTGTTCGTCAACAGCTATTTTAGTCTTTCCGATATACTGGTTTGTTTGTGCCGCTTGTGAACTGTACTAACAAAGCTTAACAAGCCATGAATGACGGCTATTCTCATTGAACGTACCCTCCATAATATATCGTTAAACGTTACGTGCAGTTCCTATATTCTATACTGTAATGCTTGACATGAAAATGACCCTTGTGCTAGGGATCACCGTTAAACACCGTTTCACCGAAACGCTACCGAAATCATGTTTTGCATAAATAAATGTCTATTGAAATTCAAATAATAAATATTTTGTAATGTTTCGCATATAATATTCGTCGTCGACTTTCAACCTGTTTTGCTAGCTGTCTGTCTAGCTTCCAGCTGCGTTGAAAGCAGCAATTCAAACAAACGTTGACATAATGTTTACATTTACAGGTTAGATACCGCGAAAGAATAACAATTCTGCGCGGCAACCACGAGTCCCGTCAAATCACCCAAGTGTACGGCTTCTACGACGAGTGCTTGCGTAAATACGGCAACGCGTCCGTATGGAAGCACTTCACCGACCTGTTCGACTTCCTGCCGCTCACCGCGCTCGTGGACGGTCAGATCTTCTGCCTGCACGGCGGCCTCAGCCCCTCCATCGACACGCTCGACCACATCCGCGCCCTCGACCGCCTGCAGGAGGTGCCGCATGAAGGCCCCATGTGCGATCTGCTCTGGAGTGACCCCGATGACAGGTCAGTATCCTACACTATACATTTACCATAATACAGCGATGAGAGACTACAACTTGGAAAGTATGGACTAATGAGCTCCATTTCAAAGTCGTGCACAGGATAACAGACGTTCCCGAGCGACGGAAATAGTGAAATCTCACGAGAACGCCTCGAGGGACTGTTTTTGTTGTAGACTGCCGACAGTTACATTCTACATCATACGAACACAGCTAATGTAGAATGACAGCTAAACTACATGAAAGTTTTAACGAATACAGTAAAACAGAGTTGCCGTTTTAATGATAGTGGAAATTCCTGTTAATATCACCGTGCAAATAATCGTCGTTATTAAATAAATACGTAGGACTTTCGTAACGAATGTGATGTGAACACAGGCGGTACGTCATTGGAATTCGACGTAAAACCGCAATTAGTTATATCCTTTTTTTGTCTACGACTATCCTTGTAGGTTGCGAAATTATGCTGGAAATAATATAATTGCTCAGAACATTAACATTTTTCTGATCTTTAGGCGAATTCCGAGGGTAATGTTGTTATTGTTCTATAAAATTTTACTTTATCTAGTCTTAAGTTTCAAACACAATTGCAAGCGTTTGATTCTAGTATTCCAAAGAAAGATGTTACAGGGGTATTCTCAAGAGCAATTCAGAGTTAGCATTCCTTTGTATAGGCTCACCCTACTCAATGTGACAATCGGTACGTGTGTGTTAATACATCTGCTACCCCTTCAGGGAAATACGTACATCGCGGAAAGTTCACGAAAGGTCAAATTGCGTTGCGTGGATTATTCATAGATAAAGTGTACCCAGAAGCAAGATACAACAAAAATAAAGAGAATCAACAAACACCTCAAGAGTCAAGGACGTGTCGGCATATCGTCCGCGTACTAATTATAGCGCGGCGCGTTCATATCATGACGACACGCGCACCGTCTAACCGTTATCTTCACTAACTAGCTTATTTTATTGATTCCACCGAACATATACTATCCAAATACTCCCATCGGCCCTTAAACCTTGGGTGATACGTTTTAGTGATAATATACCAAACAGTTTATGTTCATGCGATTGTCTGTCGTGAGGTAACAGAATGACCGGGCGTTCGTGTTCCGGAAAAGCGATAATTTATATTATGTGATAGTGAGTGAGTTATCACGTGACGTTGTTTGAAGAAAAACATTTTGTTATCGGACTAAGTTAGGTCATAGATAGCCAATAATAACTAGAAAATCTGACAAATTTATATTTATATAATTTATAAATGAATACTACTCTTGTTTCCGTGAAATGTTACTGAGATACAAAGGGTGTTTCCCGTGTTAATTGTTTATGTTATTGTTAGTTTCCTTATGACTTGGCGCGTATACTGAATCTTTGGCTGAAATAATCCGTTTGTCCTTCGATGAATGTGATATAGGGCTTCCGATATTAATTATTACAACTTGATCATAAAGTAATATGTCCTTGAGACTTGCGCAGTATTCAAATTACAAATTTCACTAAGCTAGTATTAAAATATCTTAGTTAAACGTACATTATGGAAAATATTATAATCATGTCCGGCTGATCACGTAATTATTGAATAATTACGGCGTATTTCCTCTATCGTGCTATTATATAACACTCGAGTGTCCAGAAAGCACTTGACAATGTTTATTTTGGTTTACAATCAATTATATGCATATATTGTGTACTATATGTGCTTTAGAACAATGGCGTTGATTGTAGGCGCATCGTGCTAGGAATTTACGTTACAATAAGGTAATATTGGCTCGCAGGTACTTGCAAATTATGAAATGGTATGTAATATGGCGTCATATTATTCCGTATTTACCATTTTCGTCAGCAAGTACATGTTTTTTAGTACTTTAATAGCATATTATTGTGATGAATGATTGGTTATTAGCCAACTTATTGTCTTTAATATAAATTATATTATAATAAAACATTAGTCGTCGCTACTAAACAAATACATTAATAACTACAATTTTCCTTCACTCCAACACACGAAAATACTCCACTTTTCCCTCAATTTAATTTCAAAGTACCCTCGAACATAATCTAAAGTGTATTCTTTCACGTTGTACAGAGGCGGATGGGGCATATCTCCCCGTGGCGCGGGCTACACGTTCGGCCAGGACATCTCGGAGACGTTCAACCACAGCAACGGCCTGACCCTGGTGTCCCGGGCCCACCAGCTCGTCATGGAGGGCTACAACTGGTGCCACGATAGAAATGTCGTCACTATATTCTCAGCACCCAATTACTGCTATAGGTGAGTACGATTTAATATATGATTTTTGATAGTATTTTACCGTCTATAAACCCATATAAGGCTCACTATATATTTATACTTTCCGTAATGATACACAAGTAATAAGTAAACGTAATCTATACGTTTAGGCGTTTTTAAAGAAGTTAGCGTTATAAAGGTTTTTATTGTGGCCTGATTTATACATAGATAACTTTATTTCAGGAATAACAGTGATATTTTGACAGATTTTATAGAAATCAAAACACAAAACATTTATGTTATTCCTATACCAGTTCCTTTATCATTGTTATCAAATTACCGACGATTCTTTAGAATTCATTCCGTAACTTCGGAGAATACAAAGCTCTTTGCAATTATACTCATTAATTTAAAGTCTTAAGTGCCTATATTTCGGTTTATTCCTAGTCCTAGCTTATCACGGCTGAATGGATTTCCAAGAAAAGGGTCACTTGACCTACGTAGTTCAAAGGAACTAGAAAGCTCTGTTCAATGGTATTTGTTAAATATCATGGAAGGGACTAATATCATTTATTTTTAGCTTCCATTCGTCTTGAGACACTTAATTCGAATTAAAGGCATTATTATAATAGGATTAATTGTCAATCGTTGTCATAGTAGGTATGCAAACTTGATGTGATGCAATAACGCACGATATGTCAAAATGTAAAGTACTAGCGTTACTATTGGCTATATAGGATAGGATGCAAATATGGCAGTACATTGCTTATTATATGTAGCATTTTACCAGCATGTAAGACTACGGCTAGGCTTTGTTTTAAAGGAAAATAAACTGCCTTCAACAAAAACTGTCCCATGTTGCTATTTTATCGGACGCGACTAACATACGCGGCATATCGAACACACAAACTCCTTAAACTTATAATGTTGAACAATGCTTATTATAACATCTAACTACTGACTAATTTATGTACAGATATGCATTGGTCGGTAGAATATACAGGTGTCTTCAGTTTCAATTCATTGTTCGTAATATAATGAGAAGAGAGAAGGCGATCACAAAAGGTGGTCTATCTTCACTGGCCTAGATACCGGCAACTCGAGCCGTTGTTATATTGACCTATATTCCTTCTAGCCTTATACCGCCCTATAAATGCACTGATACTACTTCAACAATACTCTGATCAAATTTACATAAGCGACTCTCGTACAAGGATAGAACTATTCGGTACTTTGGTATTTAGGATCAATTTTCCTTGTTTTACTGTTTGATAAATGTGATTTAGTATTTAAATGACATTTATTCTGACCTTTCCAAGCTATTTTTATGTAGTACTTAGTGATCGTTATAGAGGTGAACCAATTATTGTGATTGAACGGGTTAGGTTTTAATTATGCATTTGGGTAGTTACCGAGATTAATGTTCGATTTCTGAGTACATTTAGCGGTAGTTTATCTATTCAAAAGAGTTTAGTTTTACATAAGTTTAAACGCTATTGAATAGATAAACTACCGCTAAATGTACCTCAGAAACCGGGGGTAAAACCATTTAGCTGGAATCGGGCTACTATTATGAAGACTTTATGAAGATAGACAAACAGTAATTGTTCTCGTTTCGTGAAAAAATACATACAAATATTTTTTATGAAACAGGAAAAGCGACAAAATATAGCAAACTTGTTGTGATTCGACATCGTGATTATTACAAAGAAAACAATTTAAGTGATAAATACAAATGATTTGTTTGTGAAGAACTTTCTTTTGGAGGGCGAACGTGTTTTAGGTATACTCAGCGTTAGGTATATACGAATAGATTAGATAAACAGATTATTATCACGACTGCTAGCGGAACAAATATTTTTATATCTGCACTAACCCAAATAAGTAGTTATCATATAACGAACCTCCTACTGCCTAAAGAAAGTAATAATCATAATTTTATTGCAAAACAAGTGCTACAATGAAATCTATGAAGATTTGATACGAATCATGTGACGAGCATTCATATTGCAAATATTGGAGCCAATATCCCAACGGTTAACCTTCGTTTAGGTACTGTAGAATGGCAAGCATTTATATAATTCGTCCAACGAGGTCGGGCGAAGCTTAACAATGGACAAAATTGACTGTTTTGCATAAGTCCCCCAGCCGTAATTGTGTGCAATTTATGTATGGATTTTCTCCCAACACTTGTATTTTTGTTTGTATAAATTATTGTTTTTGTACTATTGGTTGATGTAGTATCTGTCAAAGTAAAACGCTATCGTTGATGCATCTGATAATAATATCTCGTCAGATTCGCAAAGTCATTGACATTTGACTTTACAAAACCGCAAGGGAGACAATGAGACGAATGCGTATTGTTCTCTATGAAACGGGTGCAGTATATTGCCATGGAAACTGTATGCACCGTAACACATAATACGGTGAATACTCGCGGTACACAACTATTGAGCAACTCTTGTCTTTACTACAATAACTAGCAGTCCTGTATGACCAAGATGTATGGTTGTAAATAAAATAAAAAATAGGAATCGTAGCCAGTGGTGTTTTGTTGGGCTTTGCCTACTCCTAGGGGAAAACAACCGGGATTTTATTTATGTATGTACTACAATAATTAATTCGTACATATTGGCTTCAAAACTAAATACTAAAATATCAGGCTAATGAATGGTTTTGTGTGTTTAGATAGTTAATAGTTATCGCGTGTATGATGAGATGAGTTTTAATTTGAATAGAGAAAAGCTAATCTATCTGTCAATTGCTAATCACGATTCTAGTGGAGACGAAACACCTGCGATTGGCGAAAGTATTTGTTGGCAGTGTCGAGCATTTTCATTACATACCGTCACATAATTAACTCATTATTGACTCATTTTACTGCACACAGATTTCATCTTAAGATCCTTATATCTACAATGATTTGTAAAATTTATATACATGCGTAAAATCACGCCTTGTTCTCTTAAAAGTAGGTAAAGACCAAAGAATGCCACTTGGTACGATCCTTACAAACTTTCGTTGCTTTATTCCCATGCAAACATCTTGTCACATAAGACTGCCGGTTAAGACTACTACGCACTTATACCAAGGATTTAGGTTTCTTGCCAGCTTTTGAGGAATGGGGGCTTGTGGTAAATTCAGGAACAGTGACTTTAACAATGATAATGATCATTTGTTACCCAAACGAATTAGTGAATTGATATATTAGATCTCTGTATGAGATTATATGCAATCGACCACCTCAAGCTAAGATTGGGAGGGCAGGCTTCGTCTTTATCTTAATTATTTCAATTTAGATAAGATAGCGTCCAAAATATAATAAGTCATGTCATGTTGTATCAAACACTCATCTATGTCAATATGTTTGTTTCAGATGCGGCAACCAGGCTGCCATTATGGAATTGGATGATGCGCTTAAGTACTCATTGTAAGTATCCTTTAATATCTACAGTTAATTAATATGCACTTAATTACATTATGTTTCAAGTTGTATAAAGTACATTAATCCATATTACGTCAGAATTGGATTGTAAAGTTTATAACACGGGTAGGTTTTTGACGAAATCGTTTTTCTGAAGACTTACATTTTCATTGCTAAGGTTTCATTCTTAGGTTTATGCTTTTGTACTAGAATTTTCCTGTCTAACGTGTTACGATAAGCTTACACCCACGATAGCTCGTGTAAACTTATTATCTACATCTTTCATGACCTTATAAGAATAGTTACATGAGATTTTTTGTTCAATAGGTATGTATGTACGATAGGATTAATTTCGGAATGATTATCAGCGCAAAGTGATGACAAAAAATTTGATCATTCAACATCAAATTATCAATCGACAACGTCGATTTCAAACTGTGGATATTGGAAAATATGACCGACTTCTCATAAACTTAAAAATACATTTAGTTCGAAGAGCTCCTTCTAATAAACGTTTGGTCGCGTTTCAGCCTTCAGTTCGACCCGGCCCCGCGACGCGGCGAGCCCCACGTCACGCGACGGACGCCAGATTACTTCATGTAGGCTGCACGTAAGTACATCTCCTTCTTTTTTTTATACAACAAAGTTTCGACACTAATATCGATCGGCTCGAGTCTCGGCTAGCGCGGAAAGTATTTTATCTTACAAAAACCGTACGCTGATATTTTACATCAAGTCGGTTCGATCCGATAGACGGCCTGTTTCGTTTATCTCGCGGGCTTGCAGCCTAAAGCGGAAACGGGAATATTATTAAAGTATCGAAGTATCGTCCGCTTCTCAAGGTCTACAAGAAGTATTAAATGAGACTCTTTTCTCTTTGCAGAGGAGGCGCATATCAAGCAGGAGTCGGGCACGCGGGGCGGGCGGGAAGGGCGGGGGGTGCGTGGCGGGCGCGGGGCGCGTGCGGCGCGGGCGCGGCAGTCGGGCGGCGGCTCGCTGTCGGCGCGGCGCACGCGGCGCGCGCAGCTGGCGAGCCTCGTGCGAGTGGCGCACTGGCTCGCGCACGTGTGACGTCACGCCCGCTCGCGCCGCCCGCGGCTTACACCTCATTAAACTCGTACGTTCCCTGAGCGCGCGTTTTATTTCCGCTGCGTGTCGCGGCCCGCGCTCGCTGTGCGCCTGGCCCCGCGACGGGCCGCATCGTGTCCGCCCCCGGCACCCCCCTCCCCTGGGGGGCGCCGCGCCCGGGCTCGCCGTCGATCGAATCCGTTCCGAGTGCATCCTACGATTTTTATTTTTAGTTGCTTTACGATTGAAATATTAAAATGAATTTTTTACACTCCGATATTTACTTCCGTCATTACTCCGCCTCGAGACCGATCGTCCCGTTTCTCCCGTGAGCGGTAGCGAGCATTTAATTTTGTGACAGAATGTGTTATTTCACTGTAATATCTTTGTTTCGACCGGGAGTCCGCGATATAAGTATTAGAGCCTATCGTTAATGCCCAGTGCGATCGTTCTGTCACGAGACGTGTAGAGAACGCATTTTGATAATTTTATTATTCTAAATTCTCCTTTTCTTGTGCCACAGTACCTGTATGACATGGAATAGTGTTTCACAAGAGTGGAGCTTTAACTTCTTTTATGGTATATTTTTGTTCTATATTTGATTATTATTTTAGGTAATTTTGTACATACCTAAAGATCGAGGCACCCGATAGGTTGTTATTGTTTAAACTAAGCGTCGAATATTTTCCCATTAATGTACTCAATTTCATAAGGAGGTAAGTAACTAAATATATTAATAACAATTTTATATGAGATCATCGCGAGCTGGGAAATTGTTTTATAACATCTTAGGATATAAATTTACAACAGGGGTTATATTGAAAGTGTTGAAAGCATGTTTATTATAATAGTTCACACGTACACTTGTGATCCCTGATTTCCTTAAACGAAGCATTTTTATTTCTATACATAATATATATTTAGTAAAACTGGCAAAAGCAATTTAATTTTCCATGTAGTAGAAGCGTGTACTTATTTAGAATCTGAACAGTGGACATTTTCTTTTGTCAGTGCCATCTTTGGATATAAATAAAAGCAGATTGATAAAATAAAATAATTGTAATCATTTCTAATTGCTAAATGAACGTGCGTACTATTTATACAAAGACCTTACCCACCAATGACACCTGAAGCCACGTTTCGTTGATCTAAGTATTAAGTATGTAAGTTATAGATAAAAATAAAATATAATATCCTTAAAGAAAGAAAAAATAACAAAAAAATGAGAATGTATGTCGAGCCTCGTTCGCGTGAAATAAAAACATAACTTTAGCACAAGTTTGATTTCTTCGCTTTTGGCGTTATTTCACTCAATCGAAGCTCGTGTAAAATTTAAATTAAGGCTTTCCTGGCAAAATGCATAGGCGATCGACATTTAAAGATATTGAGACAAATCTTTTGTATGCATAGTGTGTTGATGTGTAAATGGGACTCGATACTGTTGATATTGCGCCGACAACATGATCGTTGATATACAATATACATACATCCACTGGTATTCGCTACACAATGGCAATAAGTTTAATGTAAACACAGTACGGTTAAATAATTATTCTTGCAACGTGTACTATGCCTGTTGATAGGATTTAGATATAATAAATAAAATTAATTATAAAAATCAAGGATTTTTCTTTCACCACCATAGATGTAGTTATAAATTAAAGTCTAGTTTTATTTGAAAATAATTTATTTAAATAAATACATTCATTTATTTATTTCAGTCCTCTTACACTAATAATAGACTGATTTATTTTAGTTTAGAGTCAGTGTTACAATTTCAAGTTGCTGTTGCCGCAGACCAGAACCACGTCACACTCTGTCTTTATCTTTTTAAAGTAAAAAGAAAAGGTGCCATGAGATATTTATCGCCTGGATAAAGAATACTTTTACCTATTACATGATTACTAAAATTGTCACAAAATCTTTGGTGTCACAATATAACAAGTTATGTTTGTAAACTGTATTAGAACTCAACAACTGTCCAAAATATAAAAATAAATGTATATTGATCAACAGTATAATAATTATTGTAGCAGATACAACCAATGTTTCATAATGAACTTGTGACAAGACAAATAGCAACACAATAATTTCACATTAAATGTGCTAAAATTACAATCGTGTACAACTTAAAAATAGACGAATACAATATTATACAGATTTTGTGGAATGAATATCTAAAATCTTACATCTAGCCTCAGAATTGACACCCTGTAACAACCACCTTAGTTAAAGCTATTTCTTGAGTAGAAGACACCATCATCATAGCTTGTATTTGATAACTAGGGGCTTTAAACCTCCTCTTCTCGACTACACCCGTAGCTGTGCCCTATACGTACATTCACAAGAAATTGTAATAATTTTATTAGGAACACGCGATTGCGTGAAGATTTGAGGGTTGTATTGATCGTGGTGGAATAAGCTGTTATAAAACAGGGTATTCCTCGTTACCGCTCAGTACATGCTGAAAAGAGTTTACACACCGAATGTGCGACTTTAATTTAGATGTTCATAGTTATTTAGCAGCGATGTAAGTTAAGTGGGAACACCATAACAGAGCTTATAAACATTTGTAGCGTATCAATACGCCTGCGACGAGAATTCACTTGGTGTGTAAATTCTAATAACTACTTGAAACTCTCTAATGTTCGCTAATGTTCGAAAATAAAGTATTTTCTACTGAACAACTTAAAATACAGCTGAAGTTATTAACTGTTTCTACTTCGCATAATATGAATCTACACAAACAAGGGTAGTTTAGTAAGGCGTAATAACCCCCGCCCTAATCATTTTAGAGCTCACGCAAACCTTAAATTTTACGAGCATCAGTTTTGTTAATGTTTTGAAAGCAATTTTGTGTGCACGCCATATTCACACAATTTAAAGTTGATCAACGCTGTGCCATGTATACAAATTCCCGAGTTTATGTCTAATTAATAATAATAACAGTGATTTAGATAGAAAGTAGAAAATTAGTTATAGTTTTGTTGTCAAGAATTTAAAGAATTTGTCCGCCGTTATGTTGGGCCGGTGGTGTATCGCGGTCCACGTCTCATAAAATATGCATAATTTTGTAGTTGTGTAGCCGTCTAACCTGTTTGAACGTAGTATACTTGACCTCTACGAAACAGAATATGAGACATTAAGCTAACTAATTAGTTTGTTGAAGAAAAAACTCGAGATAATTCGTAATATTAATTACTTAAAAGTCTTAAAACATAAGAAATAATGTCAAGTTGATGAGATGTTTCTTGCATTTTTTTTTTACAATAGGGTGTCCAATTTTACACTTTAGTGGTCGCTTGACTGAGTTTTTGAAGGACCTGTTTACATGCTTATTGCTATTTTACTTGCTATTTTGAGAGTAATGGCAGAAGGCACAGGGATTACACTTATTATAAATTTTATACAATTTAAATGAGTTATAGTTATAACGTTGACTAATTTAAAAGGCAGAAGCAACTAATCAAGCAGTCATAATAAAATTGTTTTTATACAAACAGATTCAGACGAATTGAAGACCTGCTGCTTTTTTGAAGTCTGTGTAAAAGGTTTAGTATGACTTTCCTAACATTTGTGTTCAGAGAGTATTCTCTAAATAAAATTGTTTCCTAAACTGCATTTATATTACATACAAATGAGCATTATAACATATCAAATACTGATTTAGTAAGTACTTGTTTCGTGTGCGTTTCGTTTAGAACATTTTGAATGAACTAAGTGCATAAGTCATGGTAATATCTTAGCGCGTTAAGCTCAAATTACGTTGAGTAAAAATAAAAAAAGTTATACTAAGAGTACTTTAAATTACATGTTTACTACTTTCTAGGATATCTAAAGCACTGATTTTTAATTCAACTTACTGGGGCTACATTATAATAAAACATCATTCATTAGAAAATTGTAAATAAAATAAAAATATCTGAGTTTCTACAATTTCTACCAACGCTGCTTATCATGGTTTGATTGCTAAGAATAACAGAAGTTGAAGGAAATATGACGTAATAGACTCATTAATTAGCCTATATTCAATTGAAAGTACTAAGATGAAATTATTTAAAGATTAGTTTAAAGACGTAAGATGAACTAATATAAAATAAGATACGTCTTTCTTGCGCTAGATACACAACTGCTTTAGTACTAAACGTCGTGTAAGCTAAGTCACTGTTTTGTCAGTTTCAAACGAAAATTACAAAACAGGTGAATTAATTCTTACTTAAACTACATTTAAAACTAAAGCAATGTGATTATAATTACCGTTCAATAGTGAAATTACATCATCTATCTTCATAGGTAGGTGTTTTAGGAGACTTTCATGCCGGTGTCGAGTTGCAGCAGTTGTTTCATCAGCTCGTACGTGGAGAATGACGTGGCCACCATCGGTATCGCTCTTATATAGTTGATGCTCATCCCCCGGTACAGACCCTTCACTATACCGTTCTCGCGGTATATGAGAGTCAGTGTCTTCACCATGCCGGTACTGTTGGATAAAATGTGGTTTAGTAGAGGAAATTTATTAGTAAGTATTTTCATTGTCTGTGTAAGATTGTGTGATCGTAGTGGTACTTTTTGTTGATCACTAAGTTTAAGATATAGTGTTAGTGATTACTTCTAGAAATTACCAGTTGCAGTTATAGTGGTGCAAGGTTTACTCCTTTCATGAGATTATAAAAACATTAGCAAATTGTGGATATAAAATACTATAAAGAAGAATGTGTTTTAGACACACTTTGAAGACTAGGTCGTACAAACCCAGATTATTTTCCTCTTACTGAGTTTGTTAGACCAGAAAAAAAAATCTTTACTTATATAAAACCGTTGCACGGTAGACCATGTTGAAATGTTATTTAGACAGGCGGTTAGACTTCCCAACAAACCATAGGTAATAATTTGCAGTATGTGCATTTGTGCAATAGCATAAAATAACGTTAAGAAGTAGTGGAAAGGTAAAATTAAAATATACAAACATAAAATTGCCTAACACAACCGATATTCAGTCACATAGTCATAAAAGTTAGTTCATATTATTGAGGTATTTACATAATATCTAAAAAAATATACAAAAAATATAACAACCAACCTCCTGTGTTGCCAACACCGTGTGAAACATCATGCAATCAGAAATGTTGCTGCATTAGTATATGTACAATATAATATTTCTAAATACATAGGAAATAGTGCTGTGGAGTAAATAAGGTTATTGTTACAAGTATATTATTAACAGAGCTTATATTATGAGGGATATAATAAATAATATACTTTGCACTAAACAGTCATCATTACTTTTCTTTTCGGTTACACAATAAAGTCGCATTTTCTAACTATGAGCCACCCAAAAGACTGCTTTTAATCGTAACTTGATAAGGGATTAATACTGTCTCGAGTCCAAGTTTTGTTTTTTTTCATTAATATTTAAATAGAAGAATTTTACCGGTTAATGTGTTGCCCTTCAAAGAAAAGCATTATATCACATAGCTTTTTAGATATGTTCCGAAACAGCAAACCTATGCCAGCAAAGGTGATGACTGTTTTGTGAGTGCAAAATGTTACTACTATAAAGGAGTATTGTTACAATATTATTATATTACAAATAGTCTGGTTTACACATTTATCAAGCTTATAAGCCTCTTACAGGGCCATAGTGACTACGATTTTGATTTGTGCGGGGAAAATACAGGGTGTAAATATTGAAGCTTTCAAGTTTATATATTTTTATATAAACTGGTAAGCTTCAATATTTTTAAGAATTCTATCGGACTTAACCACTGGGTAGAGACGACGGGCACCATACTAACGGCACAGGATTTATGGTAGAATAAGCTCTTGGTCGCAGAAAGAAAGGTCCTTCGAAAGATCTTGGGCCCCGTGCAGAGACTCGATGGGAGCTGGCGGATTCGCAAAAATGCCGAAATCGAGGAACTCGTAGCCAATCCTAACATCATAGGAGAAATAAAAGCTCACAGACTCCGTTGGCTCGGCCACGTTGAGAGAATGCGAGAAGATCGTAGTGTTAAGAGAGCGTACTTAGGTCGACCGACAGGACGACGCCCTGTCGGGCGCCCAAGATACCGCTGGAAGGATGTAGTGGAGGCAGATCTGAGGGAGCTTCAAGCCGGGGATTGGCAAGAAGTGGCCAAAGATCGGGCAAAGTGGCGTTCTCTCGTGTCGGAGGCCAAGACACATTTTGGGTCGTTGAGCCAACGGAGTAAGTAAGTAAGTAAGTACTATCGGACTTACAAAAAATCAAAAAGCATTACATATTTGTAAGGCTTATGTACTCATTAAAATCAAAATCGCCACTGTTTCAAGGGGACTTTTTCATGATCAAGTAAATAGGTACGACAACAACTTTAGTTTTCGTTCATATCTACAGCCATCAGACGTTGTTAATTTGTAACATGGCGGACTAATACCGTGTCCGTTCATTACATATTATAAAGTTTTTTACAGTCATACTTTAAAACTTTTGTGTTGTATGTTTACATTTCACTGGCCGTAGTCACAGACTGATTTAGAGTAACCTGAGCCATTCTGCGACATTCTACGCTAAAATGCGTTTTCGCGATAATAATTATATATATTCCTATATTATGTTATTTAAGTTTTTAACAGTCTGTAGACAATGAACGGAGCATAACACCGATATAACACCTATACATAGTAGATAGTGGTAGTTATGTATTACATACCCGAATTTGGCGGTGTGCGGGTCCATGCAGGCGAGCTGCATGCGGCGGCGCGTGACGTCGAGCGGGTACGACACGGACTGCGCCACGGCGCCCGCCAGGCCGCCGCACACCAGCTTGCCCGGCACCGTCAGTACTAGACCACCTGGAATATAGAATTAACAATATTAAAACGCTAATTGGAACTGTCCCACTTCTAGTATGGCTTACAATTAGAGCGCCTGGGTGGTGTGGTTTTAGTCACCAAGTTGGATAATTAAAGACTTTCTTTAACACGTTGAATGCCGTGGCATTCATATGTTGTATCCCACTATATTATTATGTTCTGTTTGGCAGAATAAAATAAATCAATAAATGGTCAAATTTTGTGAAGAATTTAAATCTGCTTATATTATAAGAACTCTTTAAAGGAGTTTGAAGGTAAACAGCAAGCAAGATCTTAATAACGATATTTTTTTACAAACTGCGGTTGCATACAGTATGTATATTTTCCAATTGATTGTCTTTAATAAGTAGTAAACATACCCACTATACTCATAGTATTAAGTATCGCGTAAAATTAGAATTGTCACACATTAGCAATATTCCCACGCAATGTCAAGTATATCATTTGCATTATAAGCTCAAAAGCATTAAATAGAACTACATTCTTGTACAAGCTCAGACAAAAAAACTCAAACTGCTTTTATACTCGTATATAGGTTTGCAGATATACCAACTCCAGATACTTTTAAATTAACCAGTTCTAGCGACGTTGGTCGACATTTAACAAGCATTGTCCACGACACAGTGCGTCAATATATAACAATGTCAAGTGTAGTGCATTCACGATGCGTGCGATGCGTGAACAGCATGTGCTGTGAATTCAGATCGTTTATAACTGATTGAATGGCAAACGTACGGCTCGATGTTTAATGGTAAGGATTCTTGGGTATTTCTATTTACCTATAAGGCTACTGTAGTTTAAAGTTATATGTATTTACACGGAACCTTAGTTCAGTTCTCCATTAATATCAGTAATTAATTATTAATATTGATTAAATATTTTATCGATTTACGACTTCTTAACTGAAGAAAACCCTTTCGAGTGCCTGAAAAATATTCTGGGGTCATCAAGTAGTTTGGACACTAGTTTAATACGGGATCTCATTAGTTAAGTATTCAGATGCCAGTGATGAAATTAAGAAAATAATGAGACTGTCAATCTGACTATAGTCCGACAACTAAGTAAAAAGCCTTGGGTTGGACGATTTTTCTAGATAGTAGTAGTCCACACTGCTGTGTTTTTCTTAAAGAACACCGTCAGCTGCATAAGTCTGTGAGTCATTGATATTCTAAATTCAGTTTTTTGTATACCTCGGACAGCCACGAATCTTGAGCAGAATGTTTTCTACTAAGTCGTTGGTATACTATACCAACAACTTACTAGAACATACCTATAATACTATAATGTATGACGTATGTACCTGTATTCCTCTCGCACTTCCGGCACAGCGAGGTGGGCATGTACTTCATGCAGAGGAACTTGAGCGACTCGAAGCAGTAGAAGGAGAAGCCGGCGTACGGCACCATCCCGCACAGCGTGGGCACGAACCCGCGGTACAGCGCGCGGATACCGCCCTCCTAGAACATCACACAGGGCAACATTACTATAATTTATTATAGCTATTTTGTTAGAATGCAACAGTATGTGTTTTATCACATTTTAAAGCAACCTGTTAATCAATAATTCTGAAAACGTTTTATCATTATTCTTCTAACAGTATCAAGCATCATCTTCACGTCAAACATTGTTTCTATGGAAATATCTTAAACTTATGGGTGTTTTTAAATCGACTGTTTCATATAAATCTGACGGACCGCCGCTACTGTTGTCCGGATAATTTGACAGTATGTATTCAATATTTCTAGCCTATGATAATCTATGGTAGGTTCGTTTTTTTTAATGTAATAATTATAATAAAGCAATCAATTTAGGCCCGGAGCCGGTTATCGCTTTCACCAAAAAAGCGTTATAGCGTTAGCGTTAGCATGCCAAGGCATACCTATTTTTCGACAGTCTGTTCTTAAATGTTGGAATATCCTGCCGATGCTGTTAATGAGGGCCTTAGTTACAGATAAGTTAATCATTACCGTGCGGAACATAGTGACGGCAGCATGCGCGATGCCGGTGTAGCGATGCTCGCCGGTGATCTGGAAGGCGAGGCGCGCGCGGATGGTGTCGAGCGGGTACGTGAGCGTCACGGCCGTCACGCCCGCCGCCGCGCCCGCCACGAACTTGTCGCCGTGCTGCACCACCGGGATGTGCACGCGGCTTAGGTACTGGAATATACCAATCAAAAGTTTACTTACATACATACAAACACACATACATAATAACACGCTTTTTCCTAGAAGGGTAGGCAAAGACCAAAATCCTTTAGTTATACTTGTATATCGGATACATCTTAGGTTACAGTGCCAGAGGCGGGACGACTTAGAGACTTTGATAATTAATTGAAATTGGGCATGCAAAGCAGATGAGAGAGACAGTTGGAAAGAAAAAGGAAGGTTTTTGCCCAGCAGTGGGACTGTTTCTAGGTTAATAGAAAAATGTCTTTACCGAAACGAAAAATGTCTATACCGAAATTCAAGATAGTGCCGGAAAGACGAGGTGTTTTTTTTTGCGCAAACCTACGTAGGTACTTAGTAAGATGATAAATGGAAATATCACCAAACAATAATTTAACATGATTAATGCATGGTTTTGTCATGAAAAACAACAACATGGTATTTCTGAAACCACAAAATCGTGTGCTACCTCTTATCATAGCAGGTGCTTCATAATATTTGCATTATGTTATTAATTAGATACACAAACCGATAAGTATGTTTGCGTTATAATTTGCAACTTAAATATTGGGAATTTGAGCTTCTATGTTTAACTATGATAATCCGGCTAGCAACTAAAGATTGTTTTGAATAAAACACGCCCAATATCTCTTCGAAATATGTACTACGTGGCTTGCTAACTGACCATTCGATAGACGAATACATACATTTTCTCTAACCTAAAATTAAACCTAAAATTAGCAAGTACGTAGATTTTATTGAAAATCCAGACTACATATGTTTTTGGTATCATTAAGTCGAAGTACTGTATTCGACGAAATACTGTTTACAGAGTGGCCCATCATGTCTACAAATCAACAATAGGCCAGTTGCATAAATAGAGACTGTAAGTCACTTTAATAACATAGGTAGATTCTAGAATACTTAATGTATTTTGAAACATGCCTAGACTCAGAAATACAAATAAACAAACTCAAAAATCAATATAAATTTAATTACCTATCACAAAGGTAATTCAAGTATCCGCAAGTTATTGCGAGGAAGTGATTTACCGCTAGGAGTTCCGGTTCGGTAACATTTCGCACTGGGTCAGAGGCTCAGCGTATACATACGTACTTATATACATACGTAGTCGGTAGTCGTACTAATATGGTACAACCACACTCTCTCTTTCGTAAGGTCAGCGAGGTTTTGTTTGCGGTCAAAACCTGACTTTTTGACGCTTTTGCTTTTATACTTATGGCCGATTTATTCATTTGAAGGAAATTTTGCAATTTCAACATAAATATTTGTCGTATAATACTCCGGTCAATTTAGACATTTGACCCACGACAAATTCAGGGGAAGCTGAAAATTCTTAAAATTGTTTAAATTATTATTATAAACATTGTCTTAAAAGTCCCAACCGATCCCATGTAAGGAAAAAATTTTAGCGGGGTAATAAGGTCCAAAAAATGAGATTTTCGCGATTTTCTTGAAAACGGTAAGTTTTATCGCAAAATTACCCCAGACATAATTTGTAGATCAGGGAATTTCCTATAAAAAAGGTCAATAATTTTTTCCCTAAAAGCCACCGCTTCTGAGATATAACGATGCAAAACCTCTGGAAAAGGATTATGTATTGAGAACCATTCCAAAAGTTTTCGTAAGTCTTTAGCATCTTTTTTTACTCGTGAATCACTTGCATCAACATGCTGCTCGGTCGTATCCATCCTAACATTAGCCAGATCTTCTAATTTTTCACAAACTGTATTCATTGCATGCATACTATAAACCCATTTACTTATGACACTCTGTTTTGTGCTTCTTCCTCGAGCAATACCTCCATCTGTCTTCATAGCTTTCATCATAGACTGCTCAATTACCATGTCCGTTGAAGTGCCACAGCTTAATTTGTCTGAACGTCTCACAGTGAAGAATCCTTCTGAAAATTTTTTATAGACTTCAGGATCTATGAAATTCTCTAATTGTGGCATATCCTGCAAGTATAGGTGTGCAGACTTAGCATACGGAAAATGTCCAGACGCGTGAAAGTAAGGAAGCATTTCTTTGACGCAGTTTAAATGAGCTTTCCAATCCCCCATACGTTCAGCTCTTAAAAACTCTTTAAGAATTGAAACCATATAAAAATATTGAATCCAAAGTTTCGCTGTTGGTCCTCGTTCCTCATAATCCTTAAGTTTTTAATTCAGTTTATTAAGTAAAGCTCCAGATATTTCATCATTTTCAATATCATTGTATGAAAAAATTTTATCTACTATAATTTCGATATTAATTATTAAATCAGCATCCATGATGTCATCGATTTCAACTTCTTTTAATATTATAATTGCTAAAGCAAGTTGAAGTAGTGTATGA
This sequence comes from Anticarsia gemmatalis, assembly GCF_050436995.1. Taxonomy (NCBI): domain Eukaryota; kingdom Metazoa; phylum Arthropoda; class Insecta; order Lepidoptera; family Erebidae; genus Anticarsia; species Anticarsia gemmatalis. The sequence continues at coordinate 9,752,707 of NC_134760.1, forward strand.
GTGTATTATGACGCTCGCAATTTTTTGCATCGTTATATCTCAGAAGCGGTGGCTTTTAGGGAAAAAAATATTGATACCTTTTTTATAGGAAATTCCCTGATCTACAAATTATGTCTGGGGTAATTTTGCGATAAAACTTACCGTTTTCAAGAAAATCGCGAAAAACTCATTTTTTGGACCTTATTACCCCGCTAACATTTTTTCCTTACATGGGATCGGTTGGGACTTTTAAGACAATGTTTATAATTATAATTTAAACAATTTTAAGAATTTTCAGCTTCCCCTGAATTTGTCGTGGGTTTACTGATTTTTTGGTCTAATTTGACCGGACTATAAAGGTTTTCTCGCGGTGCAACAATGGAGGGTCAGTAAGCTATGAGTCTAGTGTTTAACTTTTATAAGGGGATTTGATGGGACACAAAGTAGTTTATAAAACCTATCACGTTGGTGAGGAAGAAGTAGGAAGGTATTGTTCATTCTTTTATTTATAATACAGGAAACAAAGTACCTATATTTTGTAAATAACATAATCTGACATTTTGTTTTTAATTATTGTAAAAGATAAACATGTTTGTCTACTTCCTTATATTGCGAAACTTAAGGAAAGGTGTAAATACATTGGGTGGCATTTTGTATAAAAGTTAAACATAAGTAATTATTGTTTTCTTAAGTATTTTGTAAAAAAGTGTATGCCAACTAAAGTTTATACAATTCGATTGAACTGAGCACTTGACTACATATGGTAATGTACGGATTTTATCGTTTAAACCCGTACACAAAAACGAGTTATAGTACTTAATAATTTAGGAGTTTTTACAGGCAAGTTACTTAACATTTGTGAATGACTTTTGTCTACAATACAAGTTAAGGATTTAAGACAATACATTTTACCAAGAAATAACCCAGACAATAATGTATGAGACTAAGTAAAAACTTCAGTCTCTCGTACCTAGTAAGTAACCGGAAAAAATAACTGGTTTCATCCTCAACAGGAAACTATGTAGTCATATTTGTTCCTTCTCTTATTCTAAGCTTTGGAAAGGGACGGACAAATATTTTAGTACCGTTAGAATACAGCTCATTGCTGTAGTAACTACTGTTTATGTGGTTAAAATCTTTTTTATTTAAGATGACTAAAACTTTCTATAATTTGGCTTTTGTCAACCCAGTGCTGACGTGCTGGGAAAAGGTCTTTTCAAATGATTTAAATTCTTGTTGAAAAATAACTCGACAACTTAAATAAATTATCGTTACTCAAAATATTGCCTACTTACCTGCATAAATTTCTCATACTTATTTTTAGGGACATAATATTGCAAAGATATAGGTCGAAGTGTATTTAATACACTTAGGTTTCGCCAATAACAATCGCAAATCTCAAAAGTTAGTCCTATGTAATATTATAATTATTGCCATAAATTACTTATCTAATATTGTAGAAATAATTTCATTTAACAAATAGTAAGTAGTAAAAACATTTTACGAGCGTTATATTTTATCTCGTACAAGTTATTTAATGGCAAACAATTTGTAAACTTTACAGCGTCTTGAACAAGGAGGTTACTCTTTAACGGTGATGAACAGTTACAGTCAACATCACATTACCAACGAATTACAGAGATAAAGACAGAGAATCTTATGTAGATCTTAATCTAATGGCTTTTATACTTAGAAAACCATTTGAGAATATAATTTTGTGGCTTTTTTGAGGACATTTGTGGACACCATTAATGCCCGGTTTCTGAGGCACATTTTGCGGTAGTTTATCTATTTAAACAGTTTTTTTTATATGAGTTTAAACGCTATTAGATAGATAAACTATAACGCTAAATGAAGGGACCACAGAAACCGGGAATAATGGCGGAATTATATTTTAAATGTTGTCGCATACGTTGATTGTAAGTTTTGCAACATTCAGCGACGTGAAACGTCGCTTTTGCTGCACTATTACGTACGTTTGTGTGTCTATTTGGCTACGATCATCAAGTATCTGTATAGACTCAAACTGATGCTTAAGTAAGTAACAAAAGGTTTATAAAGATCCGTATTCTGTTTTTAGGACCGTATTATAAGACTGGTAAACAACTTACAAGCACAGTTTCAAGAACCTACTTTAGTATAAAGAATTACCTAGTAGTAATTGATGTTTTTTCTATTATTTTGGGAAACATAATCTTACGTCTGCCATTTAAAGCTACGACAACAGTCTTAACGCTTATCTTAAACCTCATTAATGCACATTTAGTCGATAAGAAAAAAACATTTTTTTTCGATAAAGTACGAATCACAAATGGAGAGAAAGTGACATGAAAAAATGATGATTCCATTGTACCAAATTGAAGGTCAGTCAGTCATTCAGTGTTTGTCAGAGCAAGGTGCGTCTGCGCATCGTTGCGTGTGCCACATAACGGTCGCCGGCCCGACGAGTCTCCGCACCGGTTCCAATGAAAGTGAACCTGAGGCCCACTGAATGAGGAACCTACTTTGCAGATGAGAAAACCACAATGTAGTCGCGAATATTTTACGATTGATGTTGTATGACTTTATGCTTTTGGATATTCAACTGATGGTTTTTTTTTAATTGTTTGTTTGGCTGTAGTGTGAGTGAAGTAGTAGAAGTGGGCTGAAAGTAGATGAATTTCGAGTGTATGTTTGTACATATAATATTCTTTGGTTATGGTTTTGAAACCATTTTAATCAGACATATCTTGGACCATAAGAATTAGGCTGAAATACATACAAAAAATCACGCTTTCTTCCCATTGGGGAAGAAATTAGGCTACAATTTCTATAGCAAAACTGCTTTCTCTAATTTAAACTATGGTAGATATAACGGGCGTAATATTAAAACCTCTATTTCGTTCTTTAAACTTTCCTACAAATTCCTTTGCGATGAAGAAATTGGATAAACATAGAATCTCGGCTAAGACTTTGGACCTTGCAAAATATTTTGAACCGGCGCAAACATTTGTTTACAAATACGTGAGACATTCTTTATCTTATCAGTCTAGTCACCGAATATTTGGGAGTTTAAAGTATAAGTTGAACAATGTATAAATGAGACACTTTGTCTGATGATAATGACAATAGCCAATAGAACAGATAAAATCCGTCATATTCTTTGACGTTTAAGGGCAAGGCAAACAGGCATTAAATGCCTAAGGAAACCAGTTTAGAAGAAAAAAGATATAAGATATAAATATAGCTGAAAACATTACCTAGGTCAATAACATAGTTTGAATGTTTAAAATCTGAACACGAGTGCACAAATAGGTATGACTGGTGCAAATGTAAGGAGGTTTATACTTTGCAGTGGATGGAGAGAGATAAAAATGATGGTTGCTATTCAAAGAATATTCTCCTACAAAGTTTTGCAAGATAAACATTTTATGTTGCGGATGTCATTCGTCAATCTTATGAAATCCTAGCGCAGGATGCTGGGTGTATGTGAGGTCTAGACAGTTTTAGACGTAATAGTGTACCCGCCAGTGCCTAGGCCGCCTAGGGCCTACAGTGGCTTCATCGGGAAGCAACGTAATACACAAGCAACTCTATTAGCCAAAGATTTGAAAGCAGTTGTTTATCTAAACTGTTCCCAAAAGAAATAAAAATAGTGAATATTGCGTGGATAAAGTAACCCATAAATAAACCTGTCTCTTTGTCGTTCTCAATAAAATAGACAGACACGCTGTCCTACTTACGATACGAAACTTTTTCGGGAACCGCTTTTTCAAACTTTACTTTTCTCAATATATTTATGTTAAAAAATCTATAAATTATTGGATCCTTGTAGTATGGAATAAGGTAGGTACTAATACTTTGGCCTTGCGTTCTGTTGTCATTTATCGCTTGTCAAAATAAAAAATATAAACGCAAAAAACACCGATTTCTTGGAAAAAGATCAGGTGCTACTAGTAGTACTCGTAACCAGATGTCCTGTATGACAAAGACGTATAATGCGAATGAAGCAAAGGAAGTTTGTAAGGGTCGTATCGAGTGGCGTTCTCTGGTATCTACCTAGTGCCTATGCGAAAAAGGTGTGATTTTATGTATGTACATATGTCATTGTATGTAATACAACAGGTGATATATCTTCCCGACAGAATGAATTATATCTCTGCCGGCCCTGAACTTGAGACCGAGTAGGGTATGCAATATAAATAGATATTGAAGAAATAGATCGTCTGAATTAACTACGTCCTCTTGGCACCACGCGATATAGTGACGAAAGTGTTGTCGTTACGCTTCATTATCATGAAGAAAATCAGAGAAATGGTGGATATTGTGGTAAAATTGTCGACGTTTTTTGGGAGTCATGTCGATTTATGACAGTATTTTTTTGGTATTTCAGAAGAGAAGGGGTCTTGAAAGATTTTTTTGCAGAAATTTTGCATATGTTCAATATTAATTAGCCGTATATTATAAGCAGTTACTAAATAAAACAAGAGACTAAGGGGCCTGGAAATTTACAAGTGAGACACTGCAAACGTCTACCTATCAAATAGAATGAAAAATTGGACATCGTTTCCGATCTGTATGATTTGTTATGTGTGGCATTTGGCAACGGTAGAGGTGAAGGGACTACCTTAATATCAACACTGTATTCTACTCTTCGTTAAGCTTCGTGGACTTATAACACAATTTGATGAAGAGAGCACTTAGCAGGTATCAGGATGTCCATATTTTTTGAAAACAGGTTACCGCTGGACCCGCTCTAAAATGCAACAATCATTTTTGCAACCGTTTCCACGTAACATCAAGAAAACAGTCTTGACTCATGCAAAACAATTTCTATAGCGCCAGACTAAAAACAATAAACCCGGTTGAATACTAGTCATAGAATTGTACATAATTACGTGTATATTTATTCATACTTACTATTTATTTAACACATACCTATTCGGTTTCGAAGCTAGCGTTTTTACGACGTAACTAAATACACTACACACTAAGTTTACGGCTAATCTACGATGTGTGGAGCATATAAATGAGGAAGGTATTTGATTGGCAATCGCACCTATTTGAGCTGGGATTTTTCGTTGGTTAAACTGTGAAATAATGGCAACTATCGGCTGTTATAGAAGTTGTTATAATGCAGGTATTAACTGTTTGGAAGGCGTTGCATTGTGTGAGAAGAAATGTTTCAAGTTTTTTTATTTAGGCGTCGATCAAACCAGTGTTTAAGTGGTGCGGCTCATCATATTCCTCCGAGTCAAAGCATAGACAATTTTTTGACTGGCCCATTTGATGCTATGAAGTGGCACGTTATGTTTCGGCCGACTGCTATTGAAATTAACTTCTGATCTAAGTAAAACTATCAAAAAGCTAAAAGCTTCTCGGAAACGAGATATACTCACAATGACTCACATACTTTCTACCAAATAGTTCTTAGAATGTTTGTTTCAGGTAGCTGTTTGGTCTAGAATTCAACCAATTCAACTTATCTGCAAATTATTTATTTTAAAACCGTAACCCGTACCTATTTTTCGCTTCTGTTTATTCATCGCATCTGGTAAGATTTGAGAAATAAATCACACTGCGGGAATGCAGACGTTATGAACTCGAGAATCTAGATCTAGCAATGGGAATTTTAACCTAGCGATGCAGACTGGCTGTTATTGATTATGATATGACGTAAATAATATTGATTTTTATAATTAGTATTTGAAGCAACGCAGTACCACCTCCAACATTTATAAAACTGGCCCCATACAATAAAGTTACTACCATATGAGAAGTATGGAAACCATGATTACATTTCAAACACACATTCATTTAACTGTTAAACAAGATTTTATGTATAAAAAAACTACATTTCCTAGCCTTAAAGAGGTTTAGGCTAGGAAATGTAGTTCTTTTATACGTAGAAACCTTTGTACTAATATACCTTTCAAACATCAGAATAGTCGTTAAGCCATGTCATGTCTCGGGCGGCTTCAACAACTTTGACACTAGGTTGACCACTAACCTTACGATGGATAGATAGACATCAAAACTCACCTTTTTATAAATTTCGAAACTAGTGAACTGCGTGGCCGCATACGGGAATATCCTGACCATTTGCGCTCCATTCCCCTTGTACAACGCTATGAGTGATTCGTTCTTCACAATGGCTGCCAGTCCCCCGACGACGCCGTGATGTTTGTAATGAGAGGATTGCGCTTGTAGCAGTATTTTCATTCGGTCGAGTGGAGCTACTGTTGTTTTAGCGCACATACCCGCTACACCTGAAAACATTATGTACTGTTATTGCATTTGTTACAATGTTTCCTTGTTGGATAGATATACCAACGCCAAAAGCTGATCTAGAATTTAACTCGGAGGAGGGGGTAGATTGGTATTGGGGCGAAAGGGCTTGAATAATAGCTTCAACCGGTACCAAATTTGAGTGAAAAATCGTAAGCTTGGGAAAGCGGGGTGCAGGATTAAAAATGAATTGTGTAGTTGTCTTTGAGATTAAACACGTAAAAGTACAAGATAAGAAAGTTCTATACTATACTTATGTGATTCACGCTAGTATGTGTTCCGCAAGGTAATCAAACCTGCGATACCCGGTGCAATGATACTGACGCGTCGCTACTTTTGCGACAAACATGCCGTTAAATTATTGATTTGTTATTCTGCTAGATATTGTAAATTATAATATCCAAACTACATAAAATACACTGACATCTATTAATTATGGATTTTCCGAAGTATAATTTTACATGACTCATATGGTATAATAGTTATGGTGGTCGCCACCCCACAGTCATTATCATAGTTTATTATGACTGGATATCTGGTACCTATAACAGACTTTATATAATGAATATTTAATTTGAAACAGTCATTAGAGTTAGGTAAAGACTGACAAATCAATACCTGCCTAAAACTAACATGAGTGTTTTGAAATGAAATGAAAATAAATGAATGAAATGAAATGAAAATAATTTTATTGTTGGCAATAAACAAATACATACAATAAAAAAAAGAGAACAATATGTGCACGTATTGCCAACAATGAGGCCCTTATTCAGCTATATGCTGCAATACCACGAAGATATTGCAGCGCTGGTTTTCAATGAGAGCCTCATTTTGAGCGATACTGTTACTTATCTGGTTACTACAGCAAGTATTAGGTCTTACTTAATATTAATAATAATAAATAATTGAACAATGATAATTAAAACAAAAGTACCAGTTTTCAGGTCATCTTCAGTAAATAAATCAATAAAAAATCAAAAAATAAGTAGACAATGACTAACATTATTAGTAAGGTCTGTTTGAGTTTAGTTATTTCTGTCTCTTATGAATAATATTTAGTTCTAGTGTTCATTTAAATCTAGTAGGTATCTAAAACTTTTAACTCTCAAATTGCTTGTTTTGTTTATAATTTAATATGGGTAATACCCATTGGGTATTAATGGTTACATGCATTTTACCTTATTTTGAAGGTACTTAGGTAAATTTTACTGATTGGTACAGACTTATGCCCTAATTGTTGTACACAGCACAGCACAGCACTGTTTGACAATAAAATACATAATAATATACAGAATGGGTAAAAATATGAGTCATGAAGGAAAACCACTTTAAATACTGAAGATGACTTGATTCACTAGGAAAATACACACTTTTTTCACAAATAAAAATACATAACTCCATCTATGATTTTAGAGCATGACTCACATGGACCGGGAATCTTTGAAAACATATTTATGGATGTGAATGAGGCATGGGAAATTTGTAAGGATCGTACCAAGTGGTGTTCTTTGGTCTCTGTCTACCTCTATGGGGAAAGGGGTCAATATTATGTATGTATGTTTTCTTTTAGTATATAAATATATACCTGTACCTAATATTAGTTTTCATACTGTAGTACTAGAGAGGTTTTATAAAATGAGTTTTATCTTATATGTATAATGTATAATGGTTTAATCAATACAATCTCTTATCTAAAACAACATTAGTTGTTTGATGTGGATTAAGATAGCTGATAAGAAATCTACTGTAAATTTACAATATGGGATGCAATAATAGTTACTATTACTTCCTGAAAAAGAGATGTTAAACAATTAAATGTCTTTTAGATAATATATTTATACAGCATTCTCTGCTCTCTGCCTAACCCTATTAGAAGAAGGTGTGATTTTATGTGTGTATGTAATCAAACAACAAAACTGACACATACTGCTCTAAGGTATTGCAATTAAAATTTTTAAATGCAAATGCTTTATAGTATTTGCATATGATGGGCTAATGAAACCTAGCTTATACTAGGATATAGAATTTTTTGGGGTAGGTAAATACTGTTTTCTCTTATAGAATAATAAATAAAATCTGAATTTTAATACAATTGTATTGATTTTAGTTAATACCAGTTATAATAATATACTTTGTTTTGTATTTAATTCCTTGGTAAATTGATAAAAACAGAGCTGAGCTTAGTTGTGATAATTCATGAGACATCTATTTTGTGAAAAGATAATAATTTATATTTTAAAACTGTTTATCTCAATACCTAAATGTATTTTTATCTATTGTATTTTGACCTTATTCCAAACTTTTATAGATTAAAATAGGTTAGGTAAATAAAAGGTTTGTCAAATAGATAAATATTTTATGTTAAAATTATATAAATAATTTAGGGTTTTTAACTGATGATAGTAATATAATAAAACTTACCTCCAGCCAACAAATTCTTGAGTATAAAATCCATATCGCTCTTTTGTTCCATTTTCAATGCCATTTTCACTCAATTCTAAAATATAAGGATATTATAACAGAAGTGTAATAATTTAATTGTTTCCACTGAACCGTCACATTAGTATGCAATTATTTGATAGAAAACCAACAGTTCACACCATAACACGCTTTCGAATGTCGAACTAATTTATTCAAAGTACAGACGTGCACCACACATATCTTGACGATACTTTACACGACATCTGTTGGTACTTTCACCGTTGCTTATTAGAAAACTTTTATTCAAACAGCCGCCGAGCTAGCGGACGAGGAGCCGAGCGCACGGCTTCACGCGAAGAGCCTCACTCCAATTTGAATGTTCAAAACTCGTATTTATCATCTTGCTTGTGATGTTTAGCAGTCAGCTGTTGTTAATGCCACTTTTAGAACGTATTTCTGATGCTCTTATAGTTTATTATGATTGCCTGAGTGATTTCTTAGGTACTGTGTGTATCGTCTATTACAAAAACATGTAAATATTATTTATATTGCGTAAGAAAACTGCAGCATTTTAGTTTTTCCGAAAATCTAGACTTAATTTTGAAATTTGCTATTTTCCCGATGTGACGTTGTCATAATGACAGTTGATAGCTTGCTGTCAATGTCAAGTAGGTTAGCCTTGTCGATGGTCATAAAAGTACATGTTCCACGGTGCAGCCGTGGTTAAACTATGGTACTAGGTACCTATTTAGAGCAAGGGTCCGCTTTGATTACTTAAAATATTATACAACCATCGTGCGATCCTATAGACCATCTCATATGGAATTATTTTGCAAATACTTATTATTATTATGTATAAACATTTTAGAAAATATCATGGAAGAAAATACGCATAGACAAGTACAATAGACAACATAGCATAGATCTCAGACGATGGGAGGAGGTTGATTGGGGGATTGACCTCCAACGTCTGTCCCTCCTCGGCCGGAGGCAATAGACTGTAGTCGCTGAAACTTTGTATAAAACGAGGAAAATGCAGACTATTACGCTTGTTATACCTGAAGGTTTAGACAGGATGCGTATGAAATACACCTATCGCCTTTCGGGATTTGGGGAACAATGAGCGTATTGTCGTTTACCGGGCACTTTACCAAGCTTCGGGCTACTATTTAGAGCCTTTAGAAATATTAAAGTTATTTGAAATATAAATTAAAACATACCAATAACTCTTTGCTCGACCCGGAAATCGAACCCCAGGCTTCACGATCAGCTGTCGAGGAAATGCATTGTAATTTATCTGAAAATTGTATTATTATCATGATGTGTTCCTATTTTATATTGTTTATAATAGAAATAAATTTTACATAGGTACTGTATACAAACATTCAGAAAATCATGCTGTTGTTCTCACTACTACCGTAGTGAGACAGAGAGACAGAGAGAATAATTTATCTTACCCCGGTTTCTGAGGTACCTACATTCAACGGTAGTTAATCTATTCAATAGCGTTAAAACTCATATAAAAAACGCTATTGAATAGATAAACTACCGTTAAATGTTCTCAGAAACCGGGGGTAAGTTAACTTTATATCATTTACTGCCTTTTGCATAAAAAGTAGTCGATAAATAGAAATAAGACGATGGTATTTATCGAGTACGATTCCCTTGTCGGCCACACTGATAACGTATCATAAGAAATTCTTAGTATTTTACGTAAATCTGGATGGTTAATAGTGGTTAAAGAAAAGCAATACCCATGCTCATTCAAAGTTAAAAGCTATTTCTTTCTTTCAGAACTTCCCGATACCTAAACTTTGTTAAGCTCATTTGGATAATTGGGCTAAACTAAGCCTTATTAATTTACCTAGGCATATTGATTGAAACACTTATTTAATGCTAACAAGATAAATATAATTTAAGTTATCACATAATATTTGTTAACAATTTCCATTTACTCCTACCATTACAAGAGGCCTTTATTTAATGAGATGTTTCAAGCTTAGTAGGAAACTAATTACTTATACTAATAACTACCTACTGATACAGAATTTTAATTAAAAGAACAGTAAAAATATATGGAAAAGTCCCATCACGCAAAAGTTCGGGAGCATAAAATTTCATTGATTTGGACTTGAAGCTTGAAGGTCACCTTGAGCTTTTATTGGCGCGAAAGCTCAAATAAGACGAGAATGACGCTACGTGCTGAAATTCGTTGGGTGCATGGCGCTTAGCACGTTCGTCTCTCCGTCCATATATAAAGTAAATAAAGCAGACGCGCCGGCATTACAGATCATTTCGCCATAATAAAACCACGTTGCGTTGTTCGGCCAGTCAGTACTTGATTTTCCAGACAGACGCGCGCGTAAACATTTTCCCGAGAATAGTGCGATTTTCGAACGAAACATTTTGTGAATGTGAATTAAAAATAATTCCATAGATGTTATAAAAAAATAAACAATACACAATAATGGATGTGCCAGCCAAAGGAAATGTTTTGGGGCGTAAGTGCTTAAGTTATTTATAAGTTAACTACTTTTTTTTTAAATTACTGACATAGCTGTAAATTATTTAATTATATTTAGAATTATGTACCTACCTATAGATAGGTAATAACAAATGGATACTACTTATTTATTTTCACTATTCGCTAAATTTAAGAAAATCAAAGTACTTAACTAAGCTATCTGCGTTTAGGTAACTCTATTTATGTATTTTACCTATCTTAGGACACAGTATCTATAAAATAAGTGTTAGCAAAATACTATTTATGATTAATTTGTAACGAGGTAAGTTTTTATATACCTACTTAGGTACAAGCTATTCTGTCAAATTAACTTAATAACAACTTTATCGCCGCGTATAAACTTTCATGGCACCGGTAAAAATAGGAGTGTCCTGTTTAGTTCTACTTTACCTTACCTTGAACTGAAACGGATGACCTCTAGAAAGCCAAGGACGAAGGAAAACCACAATGACATGACCTTATGAAGGTCACAGGACTTGCGTCCTAGAGTATAGTCATTATTAACCTACACTAATAAACAAGACGTGTATTGTTACTTGAATAATGCTCAATAATAATAACATTTGATAAAATCGCTTCGCGTGGAATCACGGATAATTAGATTGAAAAAAATATGGCACTTGTACTTACATAATATCTGTCTTATATTTAAGTAATTATTAACGTGTGTAATACCTACATAGTTTTCATTCTGCAAAATATTTTGGGAAATTTAACAAGAATTTTCGTAAGAGTGCAAGTACCTACCCAACCCGCACTTGGCCATGGTGGACTATGGCTCAGCTCCTCTTTAATTCTGAGTTAAATCCCTTGCACCGAATGGGACAATAATGAATTTAATTTAAAAAGTGATATATATTGCCTCTTGCAATGGATATCCAACACGTCAATAAATAAGGAAACAATGTCTCTTTACAAGGAACTAATTGTATGCTGTTGTTATTTATGATCCTTTATATTGATTAATTTGTTTAACTCATTAGTAGTTGTACTAATGTTGTTGTAGTACTTGGTCAGCGTGATCGACTCAAGGCCTATGTCCTCCTTTGTTCGGAAGAAGACACTTGCCCAGTAGTGACGCAGTCGGGGGCTAAGAAAAAAAAGCACTATTGATAAAAAAAACTCTATTGAAAAATAGAGAGTACGTAATTTGTATTTTTTTGTAAATAAGTATACAAAATAGCTCGGGGAAGTTTCACGGTGATATCTTACATTGTTATCGCGACTGCGTTTACGATAATACGAGTACAAAACATTAACATGCTCCATTTAAACGACATTAAACTTTTATCACAGTTTGTGTGAGTAGGTAGGAACTCCAAAAATGTCTATGAAAAAAATAAATTATAGGACCTACCCTTGAACCCTGAATATATAAACCTAAAAAAGTTTGTAGCCAAAGGGATCATAGTATGGGAAGAGGCGTGTTTTTATCTATGTATATAGAACCTATATATATGCCTATATAGTTAATCATTTAATATGAAGAGTATTAGCTTAATCGCATAAGGACAATTACTCACGACAGAAATGAGACAGTTAGGAAGAGACAAGCCAGGGAAGTAAGAAAAAAAATTGTGCGTTTCTTCTAGTAGGTACTGGTCATTAGCATATCAACACACAAAGATAATATTCTTAACGTCATTATGTCATTGTCATTAATGAAGAACTTCGTAAATAATAAATAAAATATAAATATTATGGATAAAGCTGGCCCTAGCTCTGGGGTAAACGATATAGAATTCGCAGAAAGCAAAAAAGGTACGCACACCTCACCTTTTATTTCATTCAGCTTTCATTTTTAGTCAATACTTTTGGTCTAGGAAGCTAGATCGATAAATAGTGGTAAAGTGAATTTGATATAAGTAAGTATGTACGTAGCACAAGTATATTTATTATTTAACAGAAGGTCGCTATGTAAGATTTACTGTCAAAGCTGTACAAGATACCGAAATAGACAGTTTTTCTAATGTAAGCACGTAATGTAAGTAAGGCGTAAGTACATACTAAGGTAGAATACATATAAGAACGTTAGGGAATTTGAGAAAACAAATTAATCTTCAGACTAACATTGCTAAACACAAGTTATTACCCATATTATCAAAACCTGGAATATACTGGATATAAATTCCAACCAGTAGGGTATTGTATTGAAGTATTCTCGGAGATGATACGCGCGTAAAATCTCATTGTCACGAAATAAGGATAAAACGGTAAAATTCCCAGTCCCAACACTTTTATAGACATTGACTCATTCATTACACATAACACTTATGATGTACATAATGTATGTACCTGATTATAATTGTATGTAGTTACAGTAGTACTTATTCATAGTAGTAGTGATTGCATGATTTAATTTTGATTGCATCATGAAGTTGTGAACGTCACTAGTATTTAACCGTCTTTAAAAAAAGGAGGTGTGTCTTAATTCGACACGAGTTTTACTATTTTTACATTACGTACTCATGTTGTATCGCTACTAATGCTACTATTTCAAGACACTGATCGTTTTTTTCTCGGGAATTGAACTTTTGGGAATTTACCTGTTTCCAGCTGCTATAGTTATATCATTGAGGCCTTGCAAAGGCATGGGATAGGACCTGACAAAGGAATACATTTTTGAATTGCAAAAAGGATCGGATCTAGGTGCTGAATAGCTGCTCTGTAACCAAAACCAAATGAACACCTAAACCTCAAACAATATACAATGCCGTAAGTGTGATAATAAAATGTCGAGTCGAGATTATATCAATACGAAGGAAAATGATTTGTTCCTCGTAATTTACACATTTTGCACTAAAATTATAATGTTTCGGTTGCCCACCAACTAACAGATTTTATTTAGTATGTAGGTACGTATTAATTATATTATTATTTATTTAATTATATATTCGACGCCTACACAGGCTATGCAGTAACAATTAAGTCTGTGACTCAGGTACTTATGTGTCGATTTCATAGCTATTACGATTGGTTCGGAATGTCAAAAGCTACTTCGAGGCCAAAATGCATACGTGACAAGAAGCGCATCGGTGACTGACCGACCGGCTTCTTTGGACGTCACTGAATACATAAACAGATGAAAATTATAATAGGCACCTATACTATTATGGATGTATGTATGTCTGGACCTCAATAATGTAGGGCCTACTATACTGGTTAGGTAAAATAGGTAATAATTTGAAATAAGGTCAGAAAACTAGAAAACATTTTGTGTTAAAATAAATAAGCATTTGATTTCGATATGGTTTTAACTCATTCCATCCAAATTAAATCCCTATCATATGGATTCGTGGTCCTTAAATATTTGTTTTTCCGATTGGGCCATGTTTATTTTCGTAAGAGGAAAGTTTATCACGCATTCTTGCACTGCGCTATCAGTACGATCATGATTCAATACAGACTACAGTAGATAGAGTGTCACTTTCATACACTAGCACCCACGCGAAGTATTTAATCACTAAATGGTTCCATGTTTACATTGCACTACTGACACTGATGTTATTGATTAAAGTATCTAATTAAATAGATTGAAAATTAAATTAAATGGATATGTTTCTATTTACCGCAGTACTTACATTGTCAAGGTAATTGTTGCTCTAACAACTACTAAAATGAAACATACTACATCACATGAGTAAAAAACAACATAAGACTGACTTATAATTACGAGCTTATCGCAGGTTATGCCGATTAACAAAAAATATAGAATTATAGAACCACTATAACAATGCCAGTATCTGGATTGAAATATTTAGTATCCAACATCACTTGTAAATTCACGAAAGCAATCAAGTTAGGGACATTGAGTCCAATTTTTTCATATTTTTGTAACCTTTTCAATTTACAAAGCACTAGTTAACTTAAGAAAAACAAATCCTAATAAAAAACCATTTGTTTTTTGTCAGGTTTCGTGCCAGCCCGCTACATCCTAGCCATCCTCGGCTCCATAGGCATGGCGATAGTGTACGGGCTGAAGGTGAACCTCTCGGTGGCCATGGTGGGCATGCTGAACCACACGGCTCTTGGCCGGCACCAGGAGAATACCAGCAAGCCGGCGGCACCTGAAGAGTGTATGCCTACTAATGGCAGCGCTGCTGTTGTGAGTATACCATATATAACAGCCTATAGAGTTTTCTACAGCCAGTTGTGCTCATCGATCGGTAAACGATCTGGGTTAAGCGACCCTTGGCGCTGTCATTCCATAGATATGTGACATATGTGGGCGTCTCCGTTTTTTGGAGGGCACGTAAAAGTTAGTCCCGGTCAGTCTTGTTGTCGATTAACATAACAGTCGTTACGCCACATAAAGGGATTTTTAATTCTTTCATCATTCGATAAGAAGAAGTATTTTTCACAATTCAATTATTTAAGTGATCTTGGATGATAGATTTTAGATTTGCAAAGCAGCTGTCTATATTATTATGCACCCCTTAAAAGTGACAGAACCGATTTTGACTTTACACGAAACATGCAGATATTTTAAGGTAGAAATAAACCTCGGGAAACCTGTATGTTAAGATGTATGGATGTGAATGAAGCAAGGAAAGTTCGTAAGGATCGTATCAAGTGGCGTTCGGTCTCTACTCTCTGCCCCTATGGGAAAAAGGCGTCATACTATTTTTGCATGTATTAAACCTCGGTGTATTTAAATAAACACATACATATTTACTCGCCTGCGATTATCTGATGACGATACTAACCCCCCGCGGTTTCTGAGGTACATTTAGAGGTAATTTATCTATTCAATAGCGTTAACTTATATAAAAAACGATATTGAATAGATAAACTACCGCTTAATGTACCTCAGAAACCGGGGGTCAATGTGGTTCAAATCTTAGGATCTGATAGATCTAAATATTTATTATGCGTTAGCTTAAGTTTTCACTTTAGCATCTGGCTGGCCGTGTAGGAGTTCGTTTATTATGTAGGCACGATCCAGAAAATCTGGTTCTCCAACCTTGTTTTCCTTTTGCGAGTTGCATTCGACCCAATTCTTAACAGAAGTGAGTTTGATCGTAAACTTTGATTTAATGAACGTTTTCATTTGTGATGTGAATGTGGTAGTAAATCATTGAGATGATATCGTCTCATTTGACCTTATTGCCGAGTGCTTTCTTGGACTTTATTGTTCCCGTTAATTATGTGGTGCATTGTACGAATTACATTACGGGGAAATGTCATGTTAATAGAGAGTTTGTATGCAAGTTTCACGGCTGGCGAAGGAGTTATTTTAGAACATCACCGACTCGAGGCTTTTGCAGCTTACCATGATCTCTTTGATACAGCTGGTTGAATTGGGGAATAAAATATCATAATAAAGATAAATCTTGCATGCCACTGCCAAGGCTCTATAAAACTTAACTTTACTTAAAGTCAAAGCATTAATGTATTCCAAAAAAGAAGATGAAAATAATTTTATTTAAGAATGGTCTGCTTACATACCTCATGAAACCTCATGAAATACTTCTGAAATTCAACTTTCTAAAATGTTACTCTTATATCTCTGTTTTCTATTTACGCAAAGGTGCATTGTTATGTTGCAAACCAATACATCAACAACAAAACGAGGTTCATATGAAAATAGTCGACCTTGAACGGTCATATCGCCAGATTAAACTCCTGGCTCAGTTCCAAACCGTCTGCATAATCCTGGAGGATTTTATTTATTATGAAATTAAACTTAACTTTAATGTTAGTTGAAGGAGGTGACACAGATATTAGTTCTGTGGAAATGTAAACACACACAGTACATACATATAACACATAATATAATATCACGACTGTTATAGCCAAGGGTGTAGGCAGAGGTGTATGAAATACATCCACGTTTGACCCGTTGACGATATTTAATATCGTCATTACGGATCACGGACTAATTAAGTCCCATGTTATTGGGAGCAAACCTATTACCATTTACCGGACACGCTACCAGACTCCGGGCTATTGCGAAAATATTTAAATATCAATTAGAAAAGGCATTTTTCCCAAAGATTAATCTACTTATATTCGATTTTACCGAACGGTTAGGCCGAATTATGCCGAATCGAATATGTGTGTAGGAGCCCTACTTACGAATTAGGGAGTAGGTGATAGTAGCCGGTCTCGCAATAATTGATCAGTTCAGCGTAGACACATTGATTTTATTTTTACTTTTGTTACAGAGCTTAGATGGTCCGTTCCTCTGGTCTTCGGATGTTCAAGGCATCGTTCTCAGCTGTTATTTCTGGGGATACTTCGTCTCTCAAATACCCGGTGCGTAAACTAAAGTTTTTGTGAGAATATGAATGTTGAAAATACTTACTTATCTAATAGAATCTATCCCAAAAAGCAATTAATATAGAAATAATCGTGGTGTGGTATTTAGATAATGTTTTATCAAAGAGTAAAAGCTTGCTCTTTACCAAAATAGGCATTTTGTAGTAACAGTGATAAGGATGATTGTCATATATTACTCATGTGGATAGATAAAGGACCACTGAGTTCGAATTCACAATACCATAGACCTTTAGTCTAAAGTCACTTCTATATGAATTAGCTTAGTTTAAGTTTTATAATTAATCAAGAAACGAATTTTCTACAGTAAAATAACCAGTTATTTGAAGAATCTACCTGAATTAGATTAATACTATTTATTTATTTACTCCTAATATTTATCTTGTTGCCTTTGCGCCGCTACCATTGCGTCGAGAGGTCATGGGTTCGATTCCCACACGGAACAATCCACATCTAATTGTTTCGGGTGTGATTGTACTATGTGCCGTTGTTTGTACGTTTGTTAAATTTTCCGCGACACAAGCGTAATTCTTAGTGTATTAAAAAAATCTTAACTAAACTAAATCAGAAGAAACTTTGTTTAAAATGTCCTCAATATCCAGGTGGACGTGTAGCCGAGCTGTTCTCAGCGAAATGGGTGATGTTCTTCAGCGTGACTATCAACGTGGTATGCACTCTGTTCACGCCAGTCATGGCAGAGGCACATTACGCAGCCGCCGTGGTGATGCGAGTCGGCGAAGGCATAGGTGGAGTAAGTACTTTTCTTTTTTTTTCGTCAGAATTAATTACTGCATGTCCCGCTCCAGGGAGGAGCGGGGGTCTGTCGGGCTCTCCCGCCGGCTAGAGGTTCCGTTCTTAAAACCTGACGGTGTCCCTTCAACAGTCACCATAAAATGGCCAGGACGCGATACCTCCAGTTTGATACTCCGCGTCCCAGCCGGTGACGGCCCGAGGAGTATGTACTTAAAATCAGCCTAGCCTTTCTTCCAACTATTTTGGAGTAGGCTTCCAGTCTCACCGGATGCAGCTGAGTACCAGTATGTTACATGGAGCGACTGCCTATCGGACCTCCACAATCCAGTTATCTGGTTTATGAACCGAGACCCTGTACGGAGGAGTAAATACATACCTATTTGATAACAAATAACAATTCTGCTTTGTTTTTTCGAACATGATTTGTAGCACATTGTTTTTTTTTAATGTCAGCGTGACGAATGTCGATGGAACGATAAATATTGAGTTAGTAACAGTTTCAAAAAGAAAAGTAAAAGGTCAGGTGATTAGTACTCGTAACCGGTGTTGATTAGTATTCGTAATCGTCCCAAGCTTTGGTCTTTGCCTACCGGCTACCTCTATGGGGAAAGGCGTGACATTATGTCTGACAGTATGTGAATCGAGTTTGGACAAACTACTGTTTTGTATGAAGATGTAGAGAAGTACATACCTATGGCATTTTAGAATACTGCGTAAATTAAATTTCAAGTGCTTATACCGCCGCAGGCACGTTGTCAAACACTTGCTTAAGAAAAACTGTAATCAGTAAACAACAATTGGCCCGTCTGGGGGAATCGAAGCCAACAAATCGAAATTAAGTTGCATTAGACTACTACAGGCGTGAATACTGAATCAAATGTTCTCATAATAATATATAGAGTATAGAGTCAATTTAAATTCATTGTATGGTTTTAAGAAAGTAGGTAATTGTTAATTAGACACACGCAAGTGTCGTATTGGGATCACAATATTGAGCTTCTTATTGACGTCAATTTCTGCAATTGCCTTTGGTGTTCAGTGTGTATACTCGAACGATTTTATTGCGCGGTGTATGCCATGAACTAATAATAATTTTAGACATGAAGCAAACGTTTAAAGTTTTATTGTCTTTTAAAGAACGATGTGGTTATCTATTTCTTTTTTACCCATTAATAGCCCTGCTAGGCAAGGTTCTCGTCTCAAGCGAGGGGAAGATTGGGCCTTGAGTCCACCAGACTGGCCATGTTGGGGACTCTGCATGCCCTTCAATAAAACGAGTTAAAATCTTTTAATCATGCAAGGTTTTCAGTATTATTTATTGTTCTACTGGTGAAGGAAAACGTCAGGTTCATTAGGATGTTTTCCTTCACTGTTAGGAGAATAAATAATTATTATAACTTATATTATTTACTTTTAATAATTTGAATGGATCATAAATCACAAATCAAGAACGGCTGATTAATTGTATGAAGAAAAAAAAAACTATTGTGTTCCTTTCAAGTTTTCATTTCAGTTCAATGTGATAGCCTTCCTAGTTCCTAAAGATACAGTTACTGGGCAGTTTCACCATAGAACTGAACATTTTTCATGGGAAAAGATTAATTAGCTAAAATAAAGAATTAATTGGCTAAAATATTGTGATTTAATTTGTATTGGTTTTTGACATTCCAAAATATTATAATAACAAATGTTGACAAAAGTATTATTTACACAGCTGTGTGATAAAAAAACGATGATGATTTGAAACCAATAAAAGCCAAGCCTATAAAAAGATTTATAAATGCTACTTTAAATAATATTTATAATTGTCTTGTGTTTATCCCACATTCAAAAACACAAGAAAGAGATTTGGCTAATGTTTTACGACCGGCCGCCCGACATCAACTCCTACTGTAAATGCTACTTTCAACAGGAAATTTACTATTAATATTTACATTTGCAGGGAGTGACTTTCCCCGCGATGCACGTGCTGCTGTCGAAATGGGCGCCACCAGCAGAGCGCAGTGTCATGTCTGCGTTGGTGTACGCGGGCACTTCTCTCGGGACCGTCATCTCCATGTTGATGGCTGGAGTACTTACTGCTAATATTGGTAAGAAATATTCACTGAGTATAATATTATGCTTAACATGTATGTGAATGAGGCAGGGGAAGAAATTGTACTTCTGGATCTCGACTATACTATCTACTAATCTCTACTCGATCGGAATCATGGAGGCAATGCAAAAGCATGAAAAGACACGAATTGCTTGACCTACGGATCGTTTACCGACCGGTGAGCGCAACTGGTAAACGCCTTAAACAGACCAAAGACATTATGTTTCATGTATAGGTATTTTAAAGGTTGGGAGAGCGTGTTCTACGTGATGGGTGGACTATCTGCTATCTGGTGTGTGCTGTGGACGGTGCTGATACAGGACTCCCCGCAGCAGCAGCCGTTCATGAGCATAGAAGAGAGGACCATGATCATCACCTCGCTCGGCGGGAAGGCTGGAGACAGTGCTGGACATAAGGTACGCCATGTCATGTAAAAAGGGAAGACACAAAAAGTAAAGACTTTAACATGCATGAATTTCGCATACTACCGCGAACATTTTACAGTTACTTTACTTTTATTTATGCGTCTGTGTTTCAGTTGTAATGAATGTGACTGATTCGCAGAGTTTTAAATCCCGCTCGGGTAAGGCCAAGTCTTTCTTACGCCCGACCATCGCGCATCGGTCTTAAGTTCAAATTCAAAATATCCTTTATTTCGTAAACTTCGTGACATTGAAATAATCATATAATTTTTTGGTCGTTTCGCAAAAGCTTCTGAGAAGAAATGGCAAGAAACATAAAGCTTGCTGGTCCGATCGGGTTATGGGCGTATACCTGTGTGATTCATTTTAAACTGACTAAATTACCAGGGAAGAGCTAAATTTTCCACTGAGTTGAAGAACGTCTTAAGTCAGATAACTCAGATGTCGTTTTCGTTTACAGAAAATGCCAGTACCGTGGGGTGCGGTGCTCAAGTCGCCGGCGTTCCTCGCGATCCTCGTGGCTCACACGTGCAGCAACTGGGGCTGGTATATGCTACTCATAGAACTGCCCTTCTACATGAAGCAGGTCCTCAAGTTCAACATGACTGAGGTCAGTGGGACAAGGTTTTTCATACTAGTGTACATAATAAGTCGATTCACCCTTAAACGAATTTGATATTATGAGTTTATCTTTTACGTATTTTTTCCAATTTCATGGCCATTATTGCAAAATCTGGATCTTTTTTAGGTTTTGTCAAAATAAAATTGTAAGCTAATTGATGAATGTATTGCGGTCATGTATGGATGTGAATGGGGCAAGGGAAAATTGTAACCTAAGGATCGTTATAAATGTCTATCTTTGGTCTCTGCCTATGGCAAAAAGGCGTGATACTCAATAATTACAGCGTAATCAATGATAACTTAAAGCTCTGCTTCCGAACTTTCCCTTCTATTAAATAGATAGTAAAATGTAATATTCTTTCAGAACGCGGTCACGACGGCGTTACCCTTCCTGACGCTGTGGTTCTTCAGCATAGGTCTGAGTAGGACCTTAGACTGGTTGCGCGGGAAGTCTCTCATCACAACCACCCATGCCAGGAAAATTGGCACATTGTTCGGTAAGAAACATGGACTCACATTAATATTGCTGGCAAAATTATTTTCATTAGCCACCTCACGCTGTTAAACATGTCGTATTGCAGTGATATTCTTTAATGTTAAAATACTTTGTATCCATTTTACGCTGAAGAGCTCATAAAAAAATATGTAAGACTATTATTGATAGCTTTCAAAGAGAAAATGGAAACAGTAATACCATTTTGCATACCTAAGCCAAAGTTTCCATTAGTTAATCTAAACTTTGGAGTCAATCTTAGCCTATTCAATTTTTTTTATTCATTGTGTAATTGTAAATATGATTTTTGATTGTTAGTATATAATATGAGGTCTTTTGTATAAATAAATGATCTTCAACCTCATATAAAACCTTCTTCTTTAATCTCATACATTTTTCCCCTCCAGCATCAGTAGTCCCGGCATTGTGTCTCCTATCACTGTGTTACATCGGGTGTAACCGCGCGGCGGCCGTGGCTCTCATGGCGCTCGGCGTCACATGCATCGGCGGCATGTTCTGCGGGTTCCTCTCCAACCATATCGATATCGCTCCTAACTTTGCTGGTGAGTTGTTTACAATATATCTACGGACACTAGGCGTTGCTGTAACAGCACAGACGCGAGGAAATAAGGCATGTCTATTGTCGTGCAAGATGTCAAAATTGGGTGGAAATAAAAATCTTTGACTATCTTGTTGCCACGCATGTCACATGGAGTCACAGAATAACTAACACAAGAGGAAGGGACATGTGGGCGTGGCGCGCGGGCCATAAGTGACTATGATTAGCTAGACCTACCCTAGTACTACCTAAGAAATGACACAAAAAGCACGCAGATGGAATTCCGACATAATGCACAAAGTAAATCATTGACTGAATTGGGCTACAGCGATCTTCAATAAAAAAGCATGACATGCCCTTTCCTCTTGTGTTTGTTCTTCCGCAGAGTCACTTGATACAAAATCGGTCGCATTTTACGACTGCTGATATTTAGTGTGTCCATCTACACTAATATTATAAGGCTGAAGAGTTTATTTGTTGGAACGCGCTAATCTCAGGAACTACTTGTCCGATTTGAAGAAATATTTCAGTATTAGATAGCCCATTTATCGAGGAAGGTTATAGGCTATATAGCATCACGCTACGTCCAATAGGAACAGAGTATCAGAAATTTTTTTCCAAAAACTGGGAAAATTTTGACCCATTCTCTGATGTGACGCAAGCAAAGTAGTAAGAACGCTAGTCTGTTAATATAGGTCATTACAAAGGTCTAGAACTAACCGCATTAGTAACCACAATATAAATACATTATCCTTGTATGTCCTTGCCCTTTAACTATCGTTTTGAATACCTATTTAATTGTTATTATTATTTTTCAGGTACACTCGTAGCTCTAACAAACACAGTGGCTACTATACCAGGCATCGTGGTTCCTATCTTCGTTGGCAAGTTAACACATGACAATGTAAGTAAATAAAAAGTAAAAAGGAAGTCCAAAACTCTTTTGCACAATTTACTAATATTTTTAATAATATTTACAAGTGAGACATCAGGAAATTGGCGCAGCGGTTAACGTGGTCACCCCACCGCAATAACCGTTGAGCCGCGTGTGGTGGCTTCAAATCCCACACGAAAAAAAACCTGACAAATATTTGTGTGATGAGCACGAGTATCTGATTTATATAAGTATGTGTTTAGAAGTTTATATCAGTTATATGGTTACCACAGTACAAGCTCTGGTTAGTTTGGAATCAGGCGACCGCGTGTCCAATGTCCAATGACATTTTTTTTAACTCGCTGCGACATATTTTACTTGCCTTATCAAAAAAGTATCCACTTAAATAATTTGTGATTAAATGTTTTTTAATAAAATCATTTTTATTATTTTTCCAGCAAACAATATCAGCATGGCGTATAATATTCTTCGTGACGATAGGGCTGTACATCGTGGAGATAATCGTGTACACACTGTTCGGTTCCGGCGAGGAGCAACCCTGGAACAGAGTCGCCGATCAAAAGGAAGAGAATGAGGGACAACCCTTGAAAGAGATTGAGAAGACTAACGTTTAAATAATAAGAATAATAATATGTCATCTGTTTTAGGCCTGTTTACCTTACAAAAGATTCTACCGCTAACAAGCGGCCGCGGGGGTTAACAAGCGGCGGAAGTAATTTAATAAATGTCAATTTTTCGTTTGTCTCTACAAATATTTCGCGGGTTACTTATATAAAATATGCGATTACAATTTTTTGTCGTAATCGTGTAAAGCGGTTTTAAGTTCTTGTGAAATCAAGTGAAATAAATCGCTAACCCAGGTTTCTGAGTACTTTTAACGGTAGTTTATCTATTCAATTGTGCTTAAACTTATATAAAAAACGCTATTGAATAGATAAAGTACCGCTAAATGTAGCTCAGAAACTGGGGTGAGAGTGCTTAGCGCTGAGTAAATTTTTTGCTGCCATTGATAGACTGCTATCATGTAAATAGGTAGGCATTTTGTATAGAAAAGGTATTTGACAAAGTTTATAAATGGATTTCAACTTTTTAAATGTGTAGGTAATTATTCAGAATTCTTATTAATTATGCTTTAAATGTCTAAGATTAGTAATTTATTATTGAATAAAATATCGTTGTTTGTTTTAAATCTAACATACATTTGATAAATGTATTAAAGTCATTTGACTGCAAATGTATTTTTATATATAAGTAGACGTATTTATTATTTATTGTATAGTACTTAATATTAAAAATAATATTACCAAAAACTGTTATTGACAATCGAATTTATAATGTAACCAAATTATTTCTCGTCTCTAGAATTTTACAACATTTTTAATACAAATAAAATGTTATAATATAGTCATATTCTCCGATGCTCCAAGTCTTAAACTTCATCATCATTAGCGTAGCCTTTCTTCCAACTATGGCGATGTCTCCACGAGCGAGAGAATCGCGGCGATATAATTCCAGAATTCAACGAGCTAATGCTCTAAGTAAATATCCTATAGACTGAAGGATTAAGAAAATATTTGGTTTTGAATAAATATATCAGAATAGTCGGTTTCGCCAAACTTAATCTAAAAGTGTCGTTTTAATAAGCTTTTCTAATGGTTTAGTTTAATACAAGTGGAGAAATCACAGCCTTACAAGTATATTTTGGCTACGGCCCGTTAAGTATTGGATAGTCTATCCGAAAGGGTGAAACCGGCAGTTAACTAAATATATTAGAAATACTTTAAGCTTTGTATGTCAATTTTACTCTAATAGTAATCAATTTGCTTACCAAAGACAATCTTGTACTTACTGATATTATTACGATATACTTAAATAAATATAATATGAATATTTCTTAAAAGTTTTATTTCAATAATATTTACAATATTTACAAATTCATTTGGTAATAGATTGACCTACATGTCGGCCATTGCAAGTATTCGGGTATTATTTCTTTGTGGCAACACTTTTAACCCGTGACTGTCCCACTACTGGGCAAAGGTCTCCCTTTGAACCAGGAAAGGGTTAGTTCTTGAGTCCACCACGCTGACCAAGTGCGGATGGTGGACGTTGCATGCCCTCAAAAAATGTGTTAATTAACTTTAAGGTATGCAATCCGCGAAATAGCACATACTTCTTCTATCTAACTCGCACAAGTTTGCAAATGTATGAAGGTCCAAAATTGGCGTCGATAGATGGCGTTACTAGTTGTCCGTATTTAGGTGCAGCTGTACCTGTGCCCAGTACAAGTGTACTGCTTAGTCCCGCCATTGATGACGTCATGTCTCTGGAAAATGAATAATTAATGACGATTTTGATATTCGTAAGGCTTGCTTCACACATATTCGATTCGGCAATATTTATCGAACAACCGACTCGAAACTTGTTCGGCTTGTGTCGATTGGGTGCATCTAGATATATTCGGTTTTGCCGCCCGCCTAGGCCGAATAATGCCGAACTGATATACAGTTGTCGATGTGTAGCAAGCCTAACACAGAGGAGGAATGCCCCCAACTAGATCTCCGGGGTGAGATTTGAACCCACTGCACGCAGAGCTACAGTTACTGCGCCGCGTGTGTACGTTAACCACAATTTTTTAAAAAGGGATGCTATAAGTATGAGAAAGCATCTATCTATCTAACTAATTATTAAACTTACTTATCTAAGTATTAAACAGCCCGTTTCCACCCACTGTTGAGTATAGGCCTCCCTTTCAGTACGCAAAAGCATCAATAATTGTTTAACTCACTTGACAGTAGTAACAATGGAGTGTTGTTCGAAGGCGTGCTTGAGCGCCATGTGGACAACGCCGTCGTTTTGTACCGGACTGAGCGAACACGTCGAGTACACCACCGTGCCGCCCACTTTGACGAGTTTCAACGCGTTACTGTGAATACATAACATGGTCTATTTGTTTACCTATTTCAAAGTAAATGTATGACATAATCAAGAAGGGTTGTAGAACAGTTATATTGTCTACAAAGTGCCGTATGCCTTAAAATAAATAGTTTATTTATTATTTTCATCATTTTTCAAAGTTTGCTAAAACTTGCTATGCATACAAATAGATAAACAAAAGGAATGAAAATAATTTAACCCGTTTCTATTCTACTACTAGATAAGTGTCTCCTCCAGAGCACCACGCTGACCAAGTGCTGTTGCGACTTTGCATTCTGTCAAGAACTTTTATATAGGCATACACGGCATTGTCCTCCACTGTTAAAACAAATGATAGCCTACGTATTATAATTTGTGAACGTATCGATTTCAAAGTATATCTTAATTTTAATATACAATATAATATAACTAAAGATGATTAAATTAATTAACTCACACCAACAACTGTGACTGCATCTCCGGTATCCTGAGCCTCTCTTTTATTCTGTCTGGTCTGAATATGTTGTTCTCATCCTCGTTCATTGAATGTCTGTCCGTCGTGCACGGGACATCTACTAGAACCTAGAAAATATAACATTAATTTGCTTAATAAGTGATTATTTTATATGCAAAGACATCAGCACTGTATTGAGAATGCCCTACGGTTTCAATACAAGGTCTTATAAGCAAGGATGATCACTTATGCATCAATGTTTTGATCATCAAACAAATATCGTTGATAACAGTCTATGAGATAAGGCCCATAAGATTCGGCGCAGAATCTTTTTTGCACGTGTAACAATTTTTAGAAAACTTATATGTTTTGATGCATAGATATTTTGTTTTAGCCGTTAAGTTTTAGATAACATCTATGTGTCGATAAATTGACGTTCCTTATTCTGAAGGTTTACACGGGAATTTTTGATGTTTTTCTAAAGTTATATGTTATGTAATGGTACCTTATCAAATCCTTGGTCATCCACATAGAAGCGTCCGTCGACTCGCTTGAACAGAACACGTTCGCGCCATTTGTTACTTGTCTCATAATCAAACAGGTATTCACGGAACATCCTTTGAGTCCTAAAAACAACAATACACATATTATTTAAGTGTAAGTGTTAAAATTATGATATCAAAATCAAATCACACTATAAAACCTTTTAAACTACGGGTTTAACTTTTTTGTAACTACATTACTACAAGTTACATGTAGCCAGTTTCACCATTACTGGTTGCAGTATGAGTGAACTTTGTCCATGAAATGTTTCATACACTTACTGTCATTTTGACTATCATATATGGCATCAGGCAGTTATCCTTATGCCGAGAAAGTGATCATTAAATCTTTAAGTGAAAAATAAACTTATATTTTGTGAAAAATATTAGATGAATTTTTATACTTTGTAAAAAATATATTGTTTTCTCACCTATTAGACCTAGATATAGAGATATCATTGCATATAATAACATCGGGGAGTAAAGTCTGGAGCATGACGAGTGATTTGCCGCCGGGAGCTGAGCACAGGTCTAACACTCTGTCTCCCGCTGACAGGTTTAATGCCAGCACGGATAACACGCTGCCACAGTCCATTGGGTAGTAGTTGAACACACCTGAGAAGTAAAATGTATTACGCACATACATAAAATCACGCCTTCTTACCATAGGGACAGGAATAGACCAGAGATGGCGTATTTGAAACAATCCTTACCCACTTTTTTATTATGACGTTTGTAATAGAAAGAGAAAAGTTGATTTTCTATACCAAAAGACTTAGTACTTCTTTAAAAGTTTTAAATTTTTCTAATGAGGTGACACTATTGTTAACTGTGATGACCACTTGGTACACCTTCGTGCATAAAATGCAACTTACCCGAAAGAAAGAAAACTTCTGTTTAATCCTAGAGGCATAGTAAATATAAATGAGTGTTTGTATTATTCAAGTTTTCTTGTCAGGTACCTTACCTGTTTGTGATCTCTTAGGTTCAGGGAAGGTTGTTGACTCACTCTCCATTTCATAAGTGTACACTTTCAAATGTTCTGGGTAGTTCAGTTCTGTTTCAGGTTCTATCAATAATGGGAAGTCTTTGTCCTCTGAAAGTTTAAATAATTTATTTAATATTGTATAATTAACTAATCAACAGCTCCATTTGGAAAAAGGAGTACTTTTCATGTGTTTATTTATTTACTTATTCTGGGTATTATATCTCAGAGTTTAGAATAGCTTGGCAAAGGCTACAATTCCTTTAATAAAATAAAGCACATACTGTAACACTTGCTAAGCTTATTACAGCATGTCAATCAATCCCTTATAACTACTAAATGTAACACTAATTGTCTTGATGAACTAAATGATAATAAATATTGGAAAATAATAAAACACACTATAAAATTTGAAAAAGGAGGTAATACTCACTAGAATAATAAGAGTAATGTAGAGACTCAGGCACCCAATCCTCCATGCCCTTAAGTTTGGTAGCAGGCAGGAACTGGTAGAGGGCTTCATTAGTCATTCCTAGTGAGGGGTCAATGATCCTTGATGAGTCTATCTCTGCTTCCGCCATTGATTGTTCTAGTGTCCTAGTGGGTTGGTTCTTTCTGAAAAAATAAGGAAATTTGTAAAATAAATAAACATTTTTTTTAATTTGTTGGTTCAATAATAATTATTTATCTTGTTTAGTACCAGTATTCTAATCTAAGGAAATCTCATTGAATTATATTTATTATCTCTATTTTGCAACACATTCTTTAGAAATAAGATCTTTATTGTCTATTAGTGTAGTGTAGTTAAGTGTTTAACAAAGACGGTCTCTATTATATAAAGTTACACTTGGTGCTTTGCTTAGGCAATATATGTATTGACATTAATTACCACATTTCTTTAAAGTCCCTTAAAGTTCTTCTCTATGAGATAATTTAGAACTTTTCGATTCTGACCGGTTAAGCTTTAACAATGTAACAAATCATCAGATCAAACAAATTTTACATTGAATGAAGCAAAGGAAATTTGTTAGGATCATAGCAATTGGTGTTATCTAGTCTTTCCTTATGAAAATTTCCCTTTGGAATAAGGCCTGATTTAATGTTTGTGTGTGTCTATACTGTCTATGAAATCTACTATGGTAGTATTTACTTACAGTTTCTCCTTATTCTTAATATGTTCAGTCCTGCTCTCTTCCTCATGCATATCTAATCTTTCAGGTATATTGTCACTCTGTGGGTAAATATCTGATATTTCACTAGTATGCTGCTGTGACATGAACTCTCTGATCTTCTCTGAATTCTCCTCTATGGTTGTAGGCTTCTCTACAATTCTTTCAGGGTTGTATTGTTTGTGAAACTCTTGCTGTATTGATATCAGTTTTTTTAGGCAGTGTGCACCTGTAATTAGAAATGTAGAAAAGTTATTTAATGTTAAATACCCCAATTTTAGTAAAAATTATTAAGAAGTCTTATTTTTTTGGAAGGAAATAACCTTGTTGTTTAGCTTCATGGCGATCCTGGCTTCATACCTAATTCCGCCAATAATACTAATGCTTCTATTTAGCCAAATAATACTACTTGAAATACATTTAATTCCAACACTATTTGGGTTGTTTTAGGCTAGTAAACAAAAATATTGATTTTTGATTATGATGATTATGATGCATAAGCTTTTTCTATCAGCTTGTACTTTCCTCATGCTATATGGGTTTTTCACAGTATGTTTTTATTCTATACTTAACCAAATAAACAAAGAATAGTATATTATATACCTCTACTACTAAGATATTCTTCAGTCTCTTCTGCATCGCCATAGTTGTTCACAATAGCTACATACTTTGAACGTCTTTGCAAAGCCTCGCGCATAGGTATCCATTTGTCACCAAACACTGACCCGTAAAACTCATTGAAATGGTCTAGTGCCTTGTATTTGGGACTCGTTTTCTTCTTTAATTTAGCCTGAAAATAACAATAAGTTAATAAAATTTTATCAACAATCTAGCAACTTGTATTTATTGAGTATTTACCCAGTGCGTCTTGGATTTGCATCGAGCCTGCAGTAGTAAATATGTTGATATTGTAGTACTTCGGTAGACATTCGAAATGTTTAACATTTTTAGTTATAATAAAGTTGTTTTTGTTGAATAATACTCATTTGGTATTTGAGGTTAGTTTTACTGCCATATGATATTGACGTTTGCTGTGCTATGATTCGTTTTATGCAGGGACGTTTGCGTGAAAATAAAGTTTTCAGCAGTACTGTGTTTCTTCTGTTTGTATCGTGCTGCATGCACACTTATTATGTGCTCTTCTGGACTCTTATAAAGTCATACATGTCTCGTAATTTCTCCTTATCATTTTAGATCTAGCATCAAATAATAAATATATTTTTTTAAATCGGAACGCAGTCATAAAACTGTCAACTTGACATCGTCAAAAAGAGACAGAAATATTGTTGTTCTGCTCGCACTTGTGCCCGCGAACGCCAAATTGGAGTATTGATTTGTTTACAAGTAGGAGTGCACGGAGATTTTTCAAGTATCTTGCACTATAGCTATATCCTATACACTACAGCCTTGTCAGAACGATTGGGAGATAATATCCCGACTTAATTACTACCTTCCGTGTCAGACTTTATCAGTGGTCGGTGCCAGCTGTAGGCCGCGCCGCGCGAGCTCCCGACAGCTTAAAAGCTAATTACAACAGTTTGGGGCGAGTTGTTTTATCGATCACTCGCCCTTTCGTGCCCCGGTATAGTGGTGTTCTTCTAACCGCTTCGGAACTCGATAAGGATCTGAGAATGTGCGACGAAATGATGTATGTCAATGGTTTTATTCACGAATTGGGTCATCGGTGAGTTTCTCTTGGCAAAAGCGGCGTATTCGCGCGGAACAGTGTATAATGGTTGTTTATTTATTCAAGGTGTAGTTACGTCTCCCAGGCAATGGCTGGAGCAGTGATTGTGTTTTGAGGGTTATTTGAAAGCAGTAGTCATGTATGGGATGTTGAATGTCAGATCATTGGAGGGTAACAAGGTGGCATGGATAGCGGCAGGCTGGAGGCGGCCCCTTCCGGGGCTGTGCACTTGGACACAGTGAGGGCCCTGCACCAGACTGTGGTCTCTCTGAGGACTGCTCTAGAAGTATCAAAGAATGAACTAAAGCAGTTGAAGGAGAAGTATGAGCAGCACTCACACTGTTTAGAGTATGCTGATGTTATAGAGAAACTGACTCTTGAGAACCATATTTTGAGACGCAGAATAATTGATTCTGGTTTTGAGGATAAAGACCCTAATGCTCAGAACATAAAGTTGGAAGTGACTTACAGTCCTCATTCACAAAATATTGAGGACTGTAGCAGTGAAGTGGTGATAGCAACCGCAACAGACAAGAACAGCACAGCCAATGAGTTGGAGGTAAACCCTCAGGAATCTGATGAAAACAGTAATTTCTGTTCATCAGACAAATTGAACGAAATACCAGAAGAAGGCTCGGTGTCTCCCGAGTTGAACATTTCTGCAGAATTCACTCCACCTGATGTCACAAACAACAATACAGAAGTAGAGGAGTTCTCACAAATTCCCAGCTTACCGAAAGAAACTGAAGAAAGTGAACACCACCAGCCAAGCTTCAAGACTAAACTTGAACTTCTATCAAAGTTTGATGTGCGAATAAAAGTACGTACTTTGAAAGAAGGATCAATTGTTTCAAGCACTACATCGGAGAGTGATTCTAGTGAGTTCAAGATAAATTTTGACAAGGATACTGGAGATTACAAGACTACGAATTATCAAGAAAAATCAGAAACGTTTGATAGGAAAGAGAATATTAATAAGACAGTTAATATAAAATCGTATTCAACTGAAAACGTTAGGATGGCTGTGCCCAATGAGGCTGATGCCAAGAGTAAGACGGACAAGTTTGATGTCCAAGTGAGGATCACTTCTGAGGAAAACTTGGTGGTGAAGGAGAATGTGGAACGGAGCAGACGAAAGGACACTTTGAACTTGGATGTTGACGATCTGAGTCTTAGGTGAGTTGGACTTTGGTATGAATATTTATTTTATTACTTACAGGGTTTTTTTGTATTAAAATTTAATTGAAGTACTATACTGAGTACTGGACTGCTTTTATTTTTTTGATTTTATCAGGATTTTAAATGATGTTAGAAATTAAATTATAGTAGGTTGTTCTGTCATGCTCTATGTTTTTGATACAGATCTTTAGCACATAACTTAGACTGATAACTGATTTAGGTGTACTTGATACCATTACTAGGTGTATATCTAGTCCCTAATTCTATACATAAATTACTACCACCAAAACAAGTAAACTAGTAAAGAATACTACAAATGAATAACTGTATCAATGAATTTTCCGCCTAATATCTTACTAAATTAAATAGTTAATAGCCACCGCGTCAGTATCACCTGTTTTAAATAATTTTATCTTGACACCTACCCTTATTAATGGGACACGAAAGGCACGGTCCCGCCAAAACGCCTCGCCGCGATGGCACCGACTCATATATTATACTTATGGCTTGTTATTCGTTTCGAATTTCCAACACGCGGATCATTTTTCTTTCCGTATGTGAAATTATATACCGCGCTTTTCATGTTATGTTCGCCACGCCACTACCAATGTGTCGAGAGGTCGTGGGTTTGATTCCCACACGAAACAAATATTTGTGCGATCCACAAATAGTTGTTTTGTGTGTGGTTGTACTTTGTGTCCGATGTTTGTATATTTGTAAAAATCCCCGCGACACAATGAGCAATTCTTATTGCGGGAATTGTCTTTTTTTAATAAGATCAAGAAAAAGAACGAACATAATACTTGGAGTCAAGACTTTCACTTTCCAAGTATCTATTCTATTTAAGACATTTAGTGAGATTTTTAATGCTAAAAACTTCGCGTCGCGTTTGCTCCCCTGTAATTCAAACCCCAAAACTTTAGAACTTGTAGCGATAATAAAAAGTAGTAAATATCTTTGTAGCTGAACCAACCTAAGTAATATTTCCAAACTTATGTTACCAAAACATCCCTTGCGTGACTACGACAATCTTGTTAGGCTTAACCATATTTGACGATGCCACCCGAATCTCATTTTTTATTAAATCGCGACGTCTGAAGATGCCCTCAATCGGTCCCACAAATTGGCCTACATTCGCAATCCGATTAGGTAGACTGATTTGAATCTCATATCCACTTATTACATGGGGACTTAACCGTAAACATATAAATAAAAGTGGTATATTACAAAATTTTAAGTAACTCTGTCTATCTCTTTTCACGGATGGACTGAAAGATGAGTTTTACCAGCAAGATCGAAATTTACATACCGAAGAAGGTAATAAGCAATGTTTTTTTTCAAAAATGGTTATTAGAGAGCCGCAGATAGAGAATAGAATACAATAAAACGAGGGCCAAAATAAATAAAGTGCAACTAAACATGTTTCGAGTCAAAGCTGTTCGTGGAAGTTTGCTCGCAAATATTGCCCGGGGCCGCGTTTGTTTAACTTCTTTTATACATATTTGTGGAGCATTTACAAAAGCTGCCTTTTGAAATGCGAATACTGAAATGTATATCTCAACAAAAATACGAACGGAAAATGAGGTACGCGTGCTTCTGCGAATAAAATGACGATACAAAACATTTGTTGGCAAAAAGTTGGAAGTAATTTTATTTCTAAAGCGCCCTGTCTGTGGAATAATACCTTTTCAAACCTTTTGTATTTGGCAGTAGAATCAGTAAAAAAAAAAACTAAATACTCAGTTGAATTTTCTCTTCTACACGGTATAGGGTTACATTGTATGTTTGTGGTGGCGGCCCCAATACCTGCACTTCGCAAAAAGGTTTTCCCGAAGCTGTAATGGCTTCCGGCCTTAATTGACGTGGCTGAGCTTTCAATCGTGCGCCTCGTTAATCTCAGTGTTTTCACAAACCGACAAACAATTACGAACAGTAACCAAGCTTTTAACATTTAAAAGGTTTTAAAATGTTGTCTTCATTCCTTCTAGTCCTCACTTAAAATATCTCCATATTTAATATGAAGACTCGACGTAAAACTTTCCATAAGTAGCAGAAAATAGGTCATAATACTTTTGCAACTTATTCTGGGTCAGTGCAATATTCATCTCTTTTAGTCAACTATACTTATATCTGAATTCTGAATATAGTTATTTTCCAACTACGTCGTCTTTTATACAGTTTGTCCATGTTTTCATGGATTCCACCATCTCTCTGTCTTCAATATTTTACTTCAATCGACCGGTGCTTCGTTCACAATATTTCTTTTTTCTTCAAATATTCATGCGAAATCGACAACTACTCGGAATGGTGGATTCAGAACATTGTTTTATGGCGGTAAACTTTTAAATGTGTAATGCTTAAATAGTGAGGCAGCTCAGATTATTCTTACAATTTTTACTTCTACTGTTTACTGGCTTGCGGAGCATCACTTTTAGCATCAAAATCCGTTGGCTTTATATAATTTTGATCGTCTCAAGACCCTTACAAAGTTATGATACATTGTTTCGTTTATACGAATCGATCGAAGCTTAGACGAGCGAAGTGACTGGATGCCCTAAATACGTTATTCGCGTAGATACAAGCCGTTTAATACTGTTGCATTATTCATAGCGTAGCTTATGAACATCCGCACTATTGCGTATACAAGATGAAACGAGAATAGTAAATGTATTCCTATTTTGTTAAATCTAGCGCGACGGTACGCCCACACACGTCTGAAGGATTAGACACTCGCCCACATTTTAATAACTTTGTTAAGTCCCTTTGCTAATGAGATTGAGTTTGCGTCAGAGTAATCTATTTTAAATTCTACTACCATAGCAAATTTTGCAGAAAATCTTCGCAAGATCTTTGGTACAGAAAGAACTGAGACTTTTCTTTAAAGATAAGCATTTATCGATATATCGATAATCACAACTCCCAGATGAAAAGACTCAGCAATAAAGAAGAATAAGCTAGCTAGTAGATTCAAATACATTTTTACCGCCAATTTCCTATTAAGTACATTGCGATTTTATTAGCCAAGTCTAGCTGCAACGTTGCCGTTTAAAATCTCTTGATTTGCTATCAAGATGCAACCCGCACCCGTCTTAAATCTTAAATCTTCCTTTAGCAATTTTCTCCACAATCCAGCTTCTATAAATTATCTGATAGTGAAGGTCTCAGTAATCGGATTAAGGATAAGTCGTTTTCTTTAACCCCCGAGGGTAGCGTGCTCTCGATTAAACCGAATGTACGCGAAGACAGCGAGTAATGAATACACTCGGTTTTCTATTAACTTCACCCTTTTATATTCGGACCGTCAAAGGCTTTGCGTCGGTTATTTATTATCTTTGAGAACATCACGACAGGCTCTGTATGGATTTAAATTACGTTCGCATAAAAGAACAGCAGGTGTATAGAGTGGAAAATAAGACAAGTCACAGGCTAGCATAAATTTATTACAAGTAATATTATATGTATAGATTAAGGACCATTGCCTTTGTCACAGTCTGATTTGGGACAGATTTTTTGGTTGTATTTTTGTAATCTAATCATTTGTGGTAAACGCCGTAAAAGTACTGAATAAAGCAAAGATTGGACGTGACAATAAAGGTGGCGTGGAAAAGATTAAACGCTAGTTTTCGTTAATTGTTGAGTTCAATTAGTACCCGCATCCGTCTCCAGCGAAAATAGTCCCCTCTTAAATAAGATTTGGAATCTAGTATTAAATTAAGGCCTGGACACTATCACAAAATAGGATTGACTGGTGTTAAATGAAATAGCGAAAATGACATGAATGATGATAATCTAGGAAAATGTCTTATATATTAAATAAATCCTTTCTTTCACCAGATCAATGTCTGAAGGCGACAACTCAGTGTTCTCGGAAGGTGGGACGACGCCGATAGATCCGAACGCGGCGCCGGTGCCCGAGGATAAGCAAGAAGATAATGCTTCAGGCAACGAGTCGGAGGAGGTGGACGATATCGAACTCATATTCACCACCGATGAGTCGAAGGACATGAGTAATTTGCAGGTATATTTACCTCTATATAATTAGACACTAGCTTACCCGCGCAACATCGCTTGCGTCACATAAGAGAGAATGGGTGAATTTTTTCCCCGTTTTTGTAACATTTTCTACTGGTACTCTGCTTCTATTGATCGTAGCGTGATGATATATAGCCTATAGCCTTCCTTGATAAATGGGCTGTTTAACACTGAAATATTTTTTTTAAATCGGATCAGTGGTTCCTGAGATTAGCGCGTTCAAACAAACAAACAAACTCTTCAGCTTTATAATATTAGTATAGATGACAAAACGAAAAACTTGTGTCATTATTTCTACCACCTCTCTCACTGTCCCTTACTGGAAATTTTGGATTTTTGTCTGAAGGTGTTAAGCGTGTATGGCGGTTCTGTATGACAAGATGTATGGATGTGGGTGAGGTAAAGGAAATTTGTTGGGATCGTACCAAGTGGCGTTCTTTGGTTCCTGCCCATTTTGGTAGCGAGATTGGTACAGTAAATGTCAAACATCCGCTGTACGTGTCGAAAACGATTAGTTTTAATGTTACCAGTTG
This sequence comes from Anticarsia gemmatalis, assembly GCF_050436995.1. NCBI lineage: Eukaryota > Metazoa > Arthropoda > Insecta > Lepidoptera > Erebidae > Anticarsia > Anticarsia gemmatalis. The sequence continues at coordinate 9,789,512 of NC_134760.1, forward strand.
TGTTAGCTCACGTGCGTAGATCTATTTACTGATTAATGGAACGTAGCATGTTTTGTTCACTATGGCTATAACCTACCATTTTTGTGGTACTATTTCTGCGCGATTGTTATAAACAAATTCTTCTGAATCGAAATGTCCACATGGCCAAATTAACTCTTCTATTATTATCCACAGGAGGACCTAGTATCAATCCGCGAGACGGACACATGGGTTCCCCAATCGGCCTCAACGACCCACTCCACGCCGGTCCTCATCAAATTCCACACTCTAGACCCTGACTTCCAGCCAGGAGAGACCAAGGAAACGACCACCGAAGACCAAGAGAACACAGAACAAGTTCCAGAACCTTCGAAACAGAAGAGAGTGTCTTTACCAAACGATAAGGAAATCAGACACGTTGCCTTTAATGGTAAAGGGAATTTAGAGTTGCCTGGTCGCAGTATACTGAAGAGCTGTGACAATAGATCTGATAATATGTTGTACAAGAAGAGTCCTAATACGAGTACGAGGCGGCTAGATAGTATAGACAGTCTCACTTGCGAATACAACCGGGGTCTTAGCTTCGACAATACGAAGTCCTCGAGTTTCGAACTAGGGTCTAGTATGGACATTCTTCATAGAGATGAGAGCGTAGACAGTTTCCATAGGAATATACACATGGGACATAGGTATTCGGTGTTTGCTGAAACAGATATTTCCAAGTGCGGCACTTCCGAAGATGATCTCGCAGTCAATTTGAATGTGAGGAGGAATACTTGCCCTAATCCGTTTCAGTACAGGTGAGTTTTTTTCGCATTATAAGTTTTATGCAGTTGATCATTCTTACAATATGTGACGATCACTTTTCTATTAGTAAGTTGTTTCATTTTCTGTAAAAATCAAATCGAAATCGCATACATAAATGACGGGTAATAAAGCTTGTTTTGAATCAGTATTTTCGGAGATTTATATGATACAATTAAAATAGCTTCTTGTAATAAGTTCCTCAAAGTTTTCTAGTATTTTCAGCAATTTTTTTACGAGTACTGAGGATTTATTATAGGTAAAAAAGTGATTCTCTAAATTAAATCATCTTCAAAGTGTTTATGTTTTCTATTGCAGACCGTCGTCCGGCTACCGCGGCGTGTCTCGCCCGCCGGGTCCGTTCAAGGCGGGCGGGTCTCGCCTGCGGCCCGTGCTGCGGGACTCTGCGCAGGCGCGGCGCGAGAGTGCGGCGCAGACCGACGTGTGCGCGCTACCTAACAGGTGGAGCTCGGACGGATATCTTGCACATAAGGTAACTGTAATGTTGCCAAGAGTTTTCCTTTTTTTTTTTTAAGTGTCCCATGACTGCTAAGCAAAGGTTTTCCTTCCAAACCAGCCTTTCAGCGAAAGATTTTGGCCAGTCATTCACAACGTCCAGGTCATCCGGCACCTTCCTTTGTGTCTAAGTAAATATAAATACATAACATTTTTAGTCTAAATGCTGGGTATGCGTATTTTCTGATTTTGATTCTAGTCTTTACACTTTATGTTTGGAGATTTAGCACCTCTTACACTGTTTTCGGGCCTCTTTAAGATTGTAAGCAATATGGTTTAAAGCAACAAAAAACATGTTTAATTTTTGTCTAAATGTAGAATTCTTGATATAAACAATTATACTGTTTTATTCCATTAAGCTAAATAACGCTATTGTTGTGCACAGTTGCCCGCGCCGGTGACGAGCGTGGTCCCCACGATCTCAGGTCGCGGGACACAGCGCGCCCGCCTCAGCGTGCCCGCCGCGCCGCCCGCCCGCCAGGACGCGCGCCGCGTCATGCTCAGTGACATCGGTAATGTACTAAGAAATAAGGCTCCAATTTATATACCTAGTAGGATAACTATAGCCAGTTGCGCTCACCGGTCGGTAAACGATCTGCGGGTTAAGCAACCCTTGACGCGGTCATTCTATAGATGGTTGACCGTGTAGTGGTATTTGAGCTGGGCGTCTCCGTGCTTCGGAGGGCACGTAAAAAGTCGGTCCCGGTTGTTGTCAATTAAGATAACAGTCGTTAAGACATGTCAAAGGCGTCTCGGGCGGCTTGAACAACTTTGACACTAGGTTGACCACTAACTATACGACAAACAAGCTAGTAGGAATATTTGCTTTATTCATAATATCGGGCATTTTTAATATGACTGCTTCTTTGTTATATACTCCTGGATACTCCCGATGGTTGCCATCAAGGCTTGGTTTAATTGGTTTCAAAATAGAATTTATTTATTTGAATCGCAGACGCATATGGTGAGCCATAATACTTTTTTATTATATGAAAATTTCAAGCTGACGTCCTGCTTCTAGCAACGCTAGGAACATGGTTGTAGTTAATACACTCCTGTCTTTACCTACGAGTATTGTGCTATGTTTTAAATAATAAAAACAACAGTTTAATGAACAAATTCTTTGCATTCTAGGTTTCACATCAATGGTGCCGGAGTTGTCTCGTTCAGCGGACCCTGTGTGGGCGCTCGGCAAACTACAACCGCACGCCGATGACTCGGTCAATACATCCTCGTCTAAGTAAGTAATGCTTGAAAATCATCATTTCACATCAAAATTGTAGATTTTGGTAGAGAATCTGTGTTTTTTATTGGCATAAAATGTGTATTTCTTTTTATTTGTACAACGGGCGCTTTTTGATCACACAAATATGTATATCGCACTAATAATACAATAGTGCTGTAACTGAAAATACAAGTTTTATCAGAATCGACGAATAGTTTGCTTTTCACTCCCTATTATTGGTACAAAAATAAATAAAAAAATATGGTATGGTTATAGTGTTAAGTCTAGTTGAAGTTGCGGCGATGTGTTTTGAGATACTACACTATTGTATTGTTAGTGTGATTTGTCCCGTGTGGAAATCGAACCCACGACCTTCGGCCACATGAGTATAGCACCTCAACCACTGTGTTGTGTAGATCACTAATTCTAAATATCTACTTACTAAATTATCGATTGTTATAGGTTCATGTCGCGAGGCTCATCGTATCGTTCTCCTTGCCTCAGTATAGACCGGAGCAACGACTGGACTCCACAACATGTCTATGCATCTACAAGAGGTAATATTGTTTTACTATGATATATACGTATATTTATGTTAATACCATTTTTGAAGGGCCTTTTATTTACAACGTAGTCTCTTAAGACAGTCTAGAGGGTAGAGTGCCCATGGTTTGGGTAGAGTGCCCATGATATATCAGAGTGTATTTTCTTAAAGTGGTACGGGTACTCTCAGAAAACGTGAGTTAGTAACGTAAGAGAGTGTTTCACATCAGAGATCCTTATGAGAGAAGTCTCGACGTCTATTAGGATAGCCTAGCCTGTAATATTTAAAGAAATTAGTCGTGAGAGTATGTTAGCGGCAAGCGACTTAGTCATACCCACTAAACCGCCACGTGTGTCCTCACGACCGCTTGGCGGCGCGCAGAGGGATAACTGCCGAAGCATGTACCAAAAGCCGCACGCCACGCGGTTGCCCCAATTTATATAGGTCTCCTATAGAGTCTGCCTGCATCCTATTACTTCATAAGTCGATGGGCCGGACACAACAGCCCATTAAGTCATACGTACTGATTTCATTTCACTACCGTTTGTATTTGATTGTAATTAACAGTCTGTGTTTTACCAAGGTTCATCTCTTCACCGTCCGTGGCGCTCGTCTCTGCCGGACGTGCGGCGCGACGACACGGACGAGCTGCTGCATGAGGCTGAGATGTTCGTGCGACGCTCCATCGACAACCTGCCCGACACCGGCGCCGAACGTACGTAATACTTAAGGAGGCGGCGAGACATGAGACTGAGACAGGAGACTGTCGATCTGTCTCATGTCTTTGTCTCCCTTGCGAACTGTTTCATATGCATTACCTAAAGCCGAGTAAAGACGACAATTTCCAAGGCAGGCAGAGACATGAGACTGCGACCGCAACTTTACTTACGATCGGTCACTTGTCTCGATCTCGCTTGCAAACTGTTTCATATGTGGGTATTACCTAAAGTCAAGTAACAGTCGCGGTCTAATCTCTCAGTCTTCTATCTCTGCCATAGAGCGAACCGCCGCTGGTAGTGTTTATTTATTTTACTATGTATTGCTTTTATTTTTTGTGGATAGATAAGGAAATGTTCTTGCACTATCGAGCCTGTCTTCGAGAGTTGTAGCGCCCCTAATGTCATTTGGAAGAACTAATTTACGTCAAATAACTTCAAATGTCAAATACTCAAGCTATGTGTGTTTTTAAAGCTTCTACAAATTTATTAGAGATGGCGTTAATATTTTATAAACCCATAGTGCTAAAAATTAATTCATCAGAAGGATAGCGCCTAGCAACGTGTTGATTTGCCCAGTTATAGATTGCGTTTGCGTTTCATTTTCTGGACTTAATTACGAGAAATTCGATGATTTGGTCGCTGGTACCCGTACCTCCTTCATAATAATAATAGTTTGATAATATAGTTGTATGTTATGGTCCGCAGTGGAGGCGTGTGGCGGCGTGTCGGGCGTGCCGTACATCCCGGCCGAGCCGCGCCACCTGCGCCTGGGACACACCGTCAAGGTCATCACGCCGCACGGCCGCATCGCGCTCGGACGAGTGCGGTAACTACACACTTACTTACATGTTATACAACCCTGAACACCTTTACATAGAGGCCTACTACAAATCAAAACGAAACTACATTAGTTTATGATTATTCATTACTCTAATAATGATAGTTATTGAACATCGAAAGTCTAACGAAGCCACGGATTAACGAAACGTAGTACGCCTACAGATAAAATTTATGGTCTACTATATATCTTGGATCATAGTTATTTTAGCAGCCAGGTAGTTCTGACAAATCTGACCTCTGCCAGACCGCTTGCGTCATGAGAATGACTACCAACATCTCCTATGGCATTTACCATCGTTAAGAGAGTTTGATTAGTATAGAAATTGTATGTGTATTTTAAATTTAAGCGCAATGTGTGGCACATTGCGCTTAAATCTAAAATTTCGAAATGAGGTATAATCTGGCCGTCACTATCATTAAATTTATATTTGAACAGGCTTGTGTCTTTGTAAATTTGGTAACCAGTTAGTTTCGGCGGTTCTGACATCCGGTAAGATCCCTCTGTTCATAATTATTGAGCCTTAATTTACTAACTTTTTGTCATATAATTCTATCGTAAAAAGCATAAAGGTATAGAAAGTATTTATAATAATTGCACTCACAAATTGATTTTGACTGGTCGCAATTATCAATTATGCTTCGACAAAACATAATTCAACATTTTTTTTTCTAACCTAACCTAATAAATTCCTTCTCTTCTCCAGGTACGTAGGCCTAGCAGGCGGGTCTGCAGCGTCCAGCAGCGTGGTAGTAGGAGCCGAGTTCCCTTGCATCCAGCAGCCCGGCCTGCCGCGGAACGACGGCATGTACCGCGGCCGCCGGTACTTCCTCGCTCCACCACAACACACCGCGCTCTTTCTACCATTCTCTAAAGTCGTCATGGCCTGGGCCAACTAATAAAGGACGTAAGCGACGGGCTTGTGGAGGTATTTATGCCTTTTTTGTTTTGTGAAGTGGCACGACTAGACTAGTAAAAATACCGATCAGTGAGAAAAGGACGTAAGTGATAGTATTGGGGAGATACTTACGCCTTTTTGGTTTGGAGCAGTGAACTTGGCTATACATGGAAAAGATGCTTAGTGATTCAAAGGCGTAAGTGCAAGTAATGTGGAGATAATTATGCCCTTCTTGTTCTGAAATTAAGAACTGGCCTAGATACCACGCGGCTTGATCAAACCCTCGTTACAAAGTTAACGCTCGTGAAATACTTCTTAGTGTAATAAATATATACCTACAGTTATATCCTTAAAAAATACTTAAAATAAAACAGTGACAAGAGCGTCCTCTATGTTGACAAGATAACTAGTCTATTATAATAAATATAATCCAAGCAAAACTTGCGTTTAAACATCAAAATACAAAATGTCATATTTAAAAAAGTGTTAAAAAAATCTTCGAAATAGTGAAGGAAAGTGTCCGAAGATCTTCAAGTGGAAAACGAAAGTGAATTTGTATTGAAATGGATAATTTATAGGTTAATGAGGTTTTGATAAGTGCTGAAGGGAATATTAAATGACCCCGAAATGAGCTGGTGACCCTGAAATAAGCTAGTGACTTCGAAGTGAGCTAGTGACCCCTAAATGAACTGGTGCCCCCAAAGTGAACTAGTAACCCCGAAATGAACTGGTGACCCCGAAATGAGCTAGCCACCCCGAAATGAGCTAGTGACCCCGAATTTTACAGACAATTCATACAATAGTAATACTTTTAAAAAGCTGTAATAGTGAAATGAATAATGTTAATGCATGATTTCGAGAGGTTTTGATGGAATTTCAAATTCAGTAATAATTGATTGACCCCAGGAAAAGAGTGTTGACTATTATGATACACGCGCATAGCGTCTGGAAAAGTGTTTACCAAAGTAATATTTAAACTCATAACACATTGTAATATTCTGATTGTAGATTATATAAAGATTGTGTGTCTGTAACCAGAATGTGAGTTTGATGTAAAATATTTATGTAAAACTTTTCTATTTACTACACCGTATAATGCGATTGGTCTAATGTTAGCCTCTAGCAAGGGGCTTTTTACCCAAGTTGTTGGCCTAGAATGTAGAAAGAAGGAAGAAAGATAAGTGTAACTGTGTTTTACTAATCCGCAAGGTAAAAAAGATGTTACCAAAAATATTTTACATCAAACTTTACATAGTATACTTTTGAATGTCCGATAAAATTCGTAGAAAATATTCTTATGATGATTAAGAAACTCGATGCTTACAATTTTGTCTATTTTATGTGTAAAGGAAATATGTATAAATGTATAGAATAACAATAAATGTTTTTAACATCTGCTATTTAAAACAAAATAATCTATATATTTCAACAACTCTGTAAATTAAAAGCAGATGCCGTCAACATTTTATTTTTAACATTTACTCGTATATTTTTTAATATCACACTCATAAAAGGTTGACGGCACCTGCGGGAACATACTATAAGTTTTGACATGTCCGTAAAAACGTATTAAGGACTCTATACCAAAGAGAATATGATATAAAATTGAGTGTTCAGATAAATGTACAGGCTAGTTATATGCATGCCTAATATATGTGTATAAATGTATGCCTATGTGGTAAAACGCCGTAACTCCATCACTTACCCCCGGTTTCTGAGGTATATTTAACGGTAGTTTATCTATTCAATAGCGTTAAAACTCATTTCTTTGTGTGATGAACACGAGTATTTGTTCTGAGCCCGGATATTAATGTATCTATATATTTGGAACCAAATGACCGTGTGTGAGTTGTCCAATAATATTTATTTATTTATAAAAAAAAGAACGCTATTGAATAGATAAACTACAGTTAAATGCACTCAAAAACCGGGCATTAGGAGGTTAGATGTCATAGCTGTGTAAAATATTCTATAGTCATATTGTATGGTGTTTCTTGTATCATATAATGAGAAGGAAATATTTAATGGGTATATTTGAACTGGTTTTAATCTCGACGTTTCGTATTTTAGCATAAGCTCTATGGACGTAGGAAACAGTTATTCTTTTACGGCCAGTTTTTTAAAATGCCATAAGCCATCAATGTTTGACATTTGTGTAGTAAAGGCAAATCTTTTTCTTAAAACTACGAGTATCAGTAAATTCGTGAAGAAACACATTTGACTGTCAATTTTACTTTACCCTACACTTTGGCTGTTACTTTTGATGAAGAAACTGACTATCAGAAGTAAAATTCAACTATGTTTTTGCTCTATTTTTCCCATTGTGTGGTTCTATAACACTAAATATAAACGATATGCCACTTTCACACCAAATCTCTAGTCCTGTTGCTACAAATATGTTTATGACACACATCACTGTGAAAAATTTATTAGTTGCTGAAAATTCAGGCTCCTTGTTTTATCCACAACGAAATTACATGGGGGGTCGAAAATGGCCTGAATTGCTTCGAGAAAAGATGGTACGGCCGTGCCGTGCCCCCAGATATTTTTTTAAAATTTACTTGGGGGTGACATAAACCCTGTAGCCCTCGTTACTCTGCATCAACAAGAACGCGTAGGTCTAGTTTCAATGGATTAAATCTTTGATAGAAAATATCTCCTAAATATAATGCATTACAAAAATATGGTCATTGGTAATTCAACAATTAAGAGTGACTGTTTCCTACGAAATAATAGTAATATAAGATGGTGTATCTGTATTTCAACTGAACGACATAGTAAACGATTCTTCTTAGGTAACTAACCTCCTTGATGGCTTGTTTTCATTAGTCGAACACATGCACTTGTATTTCGAGTTACAATAGTAGGGGAACTTGAGTTTGTTGAGTATTTCCGAACACAATTCTCGATTGTACTAGAATCGAGTTACCATAGTAGGGGATCGTGAAATTGTTAATAATTTCCATTAGTCGATTCGAAAAGGTTCCAGTTACAATATTATATGATCGTGAGTGAATTCGAAAATGTGCACTTTCGATTTACATACGTTAAATCCCCTACTTCTGGTCATAACTTAATTCGAGTAGTGAAAATAAGCCATGAGAATAATATAAGTATTATATTGGCGTTAGTAATAGCATCTCTTTCCTTCATATTTGTCTATGATATAAAGGTAATAGGGGAATATTCGATATAACAATGTATGTTCGTATATCTAAGGTACTCCTGGACGGATTTTGATACGGTTTTCACCAAAGCGTAGGCTATTTATACGGGATGTGGAAATAATGATAGAATAATTAGTAGGGATTGTGTTATTCGTGTAGATATATGTGGTATAGCGGCAAAATACTTGAATATTTTATAGATAATAATTATTGTATGGCTAGTCATTGCTCATACTTCTACAATGGTGCTCTGTTAGTTTGTCTTTATATACAGGGTGTTGAGAAAAAAAACCCAGCCCTTATTTTAATAAGTACCCATACAAATGTAGAATACGTTTATCCTTACGAATGTAGAATGAATTTTCAAAAACACATTTAGAAACTTTCTCAACAGCCTGTATAAGTGTATGCTTATTATCAATTTGAATTACAAGCTTAGTTCAGGTATTACTTAGACTTGTGTACTAAAACGTTTTATGAATTTATTTACGCATATTTTTATATAATACTTACTTATTTTTCTATGCAAATCTACAATTTTATACACTTTTCTGAAAGTTTGAAGCGATCTGTAAGATGTTTCGTTTGAAAGTACTGACGAGGAAGAAAATCTTAATAATCGTTCAAGTAATCATTATTATTATTTGACCTAAATAATTCATAAATAACGATTCATTTTATTGAACGAATAAAACACAAAAATTAAACGTAAATCACCCAAGAATCGTGTAAATGTGGGTACTTACATACTACTTACACACAAAGGGTTAAAAAATAATTTGGGCGCAAATAATTTTATGTTTTTGTTTAAATAGCCGTGTTTATCTATCTATCTATGGTCAGACGGCCTAGAATAGAGTCCCACAAGAACCTTCTTACCTACGGGACCCTACAATATACATAATATATCTATTTAAGTATGTATATAGAAGCATATAAGTAAGTTTATCAGTTATTTGGTTACCATAGTACAAGTACTATGCCTAGTTTGGAATCAAATTACCGTGTGTGAGTGGTCCGATAATGTTAATTATTATATTTACATTTTCAAGATGTTTTTCCTCGTCAGTACGTGGCCTGCCGTTGCATATCATAACAAATGGTAGCTTATATTTTCTTAACCCCGCGTCTATCAATCTTTGAATACTTTAGAAAGCTTAGCTTAGCCGTTTCGAAGGGTGTATTTGATGTATAGTGTACTATAACATATTTGTAATGTAATTAAACTTTTATTCTTAATAAACACTGTGTTTGGGAATAAATAATAACGTAAAAAAACAGAATTTTTGTATTTCCTAAAATATTTTATATATACTATAGTCCGACAACTTAGTAGAGAACCTTGGCATCCACATTTTATCTAGATTATATTGAAGGGTTTTACGTACTTTCATCATAAATTAAACAGACGATCGTAACCTTAGGCCTCTTTTGTCCGAAATTCTGTACTTTATACATTTACATCTAATAGCAGCGAACTTTGCACATAAAGTTCTGTACTAAGTCGTTGGACTATAATGTTTAAACTTTAGTAATACGAGATATTCTTCACCCTAAATATTTTATTTGTACAAAAATTTGGATATTTTGTGTCTAATGGGAGATATCTTAACATTAAGTATGTTTTCTTAACAAATTATCTTGTATTTATTCCCCAACACAGTGTTAAATGTAGCTTTATACCAAAAATATATTTCTCTATTAAATGATAATGGCTACTTTCATACTTTGTACTATCATTATGCCTTCTTTCTGGGCGAATGTGGTTATTACTGGTTATGCTCAAATGTGTTATAACATGTCACTCAACGTGTAACATGTTATTGTAACTTTTGTAAACGTCATTTATCTTTGTCGGTCTGAATATAGCAACAAGATAAGAGACTAAAAGTAAATACGCGATACATAGACTAGGATTGCGGGTGACGGAACGGAAAAAGCCGTAGTTGTTATAGTGTCCATATGAACCCCATATGCTAGTGGGGTCAGCCTTTCTTATCTTTCTCCCCACTTGGCTTTATGCGACCTACTTCATACAAACAACAAATGTGCAAGTGCGAGCGAGAGGTCTGATAAAATTACTTCAGTAGTTATAGGTACGCACGTTTCTAATTTTTCGTTGCTTGTTGCTATATTCAGACGTATGAATCTAAATGGCGCTTAAATCTGTGTTTGAAATTATAACCCCTTTTCGATAAAGGCCTAATATATTTAAATAATTTTATTTTTATGACATGTTACATATTGACCGATATTCCGATAGATTTGGTTTTATAATAATTTATTTATTTATTGAATTAAATAAAGGAGAAAATGAATGGATTATATGAGGGACGTGATTGTCTGACAGTGTCTTATTAAAACATTAATTAGGATACGGTTAGTGCAATGTGGGGATGCAGGTTTGTATGCGACAAACTGAAATATTTTACACATTTATTATTGGGGATTTAAAATGACTAATAAAAACTCGAATTTAGTTAGATTGATACTTTAGTTTCCCGGTTCGCTGACCAAATTAAATAACTGTTCTCAGATGAGCACATTACATACATAATATCACCTCTTTTTCTTATAGGGGTTTGTAGAAACCAAAGAACATTATATGTAGGGATAAATCAATACAAACAGTTTTTTAGGATTAGACTCTTGGGAAAATATTATCCTTGACGTAGAGGGGTCAAATACATTTTTGTTTGCGATTTCTTCACATTTTTGTTACGTGACTAATGAAATAATGGGAGTTTTTCTTAATGTTGAATTTGGTGTAGAAAATATTTACTCGTAAATGTGTAAAATATCTTAAAAGTTCGTCTTAGCAAATAAAGTGATTGAAGTAAGATCTGTATAGCACAATTGTATTGTTTTTGATCTCAAATATTTATTTATTTTAGCCATAAGTTTGTCTCTGTGATCTGATCGTATTTATTTGGACTGAGTTTATCAGTATTATGTATGTGTTACGTAGATTTTGTTTGCTATAAACATTATTTGATAACGCTAAGAAATTTCTGACTCTCAGAATTTTAATACTAAATAAGAGATTTTTTTTTTTGGATTTTAATATTACGGTTAGCGAAACACTGGTGTTCAGTAGTTGTCAAAAAAATAATAAAAAAACACACACTGATGATCATACATTTTTACATTTTTTTTTTTGTTTTTTTTTTTTGCATATACCAAAGTATAGATAATTAAAAATGGCTATAAATGGGCTTAAGGAATTAATAGTGTTCATCGAAATGTGCCAAACACCTGGCTAAATGTCAAGAGATTATGTATTATAGCATCTGACTGTACAAAGCCTTTGCCATGAAATATTACTTGTTATTATATAGCTGATAGGCTGAAGACGGTATAACATTGCGTTTGGATGCTCTTTCAACAAAAAATCGCGCCAAAACTAAGTCTTAACGTTACTGCGACTTATAATAAAATAGAAAATAAAATACTTTGTATAAAACATATCTTTTTCCAATATTGTAATATTTATACATGTTTGTTGCTAGCAACACTTATTTTTTCTATAGTACAATGTTGCCAGCGTTATCAAAATGATAACATTTACCGTGCTCTTTCATTACTTATATTCAATAAGAACTTATTACAAACTTATAAACTTATACTTTATAACAAAAGATGTCAAACAACGTTTGACTTAAATCAATCATTTGATTTGTAGGTATGTTAATTTAAATGCTTACAGTCAACTTGGGTAACTTTGAATCATTTGGGTAACATTAAACGTGGGAATTTGAACTAGTTTCGATTATTTTTTCATATGAAACCAACACAGATTCATTTTAGTTTTGCAAACTTTTATCAATTGTGTATTTTTTATACCGTCTTCAGTCTAAAAGCTAAATTAAATAATTTCTTCAACAGCACAATCACTAATTTCACGCACACTAAACAATTAGCAAACGAATGGTGTAATGAGGGCGAGAACAATGTTTAACTTGTGATGCCTATACTATTCTCTGAATAAAACTATCTTTTAGATGTATGTAACGAATTATTGAGAGATGTTTTATAGATGGACTGAAATCTAATCCTGGAAAACCTTTTGCATACGGCCCTCGTAATAATTATCGTTATAAAAACCAGATATGTTTATAAACTAAGCCACTGAATGCCCTAAAAATCTTAATTATTGCTTGATTGTTTGTACGTCTGGTTAACATAGATAATTTTGGTAGAAAATTGTGCATATTATTGACATTATACGACACCCTGAGTCCAAAATTGTATGTAGAGGAGTCTTTTTTACAGTCATCGACTAGTGACAAACGGCTAACTCTCGACTTTGTATAAAAACTTGATCAGCGCCCCTAGCGGGTGTCAAAGGAATTAATTTTGAAGTACATTTTAAATGTCAAACTGTCGATACGTGACAGTACCGACTGTAGAACATTGATTTTTTCAAAGAAAATTTAAGTCTTTAAAATGTTTATGTATGGTTAGATTTCAGTCAATTTATAACTTTCTTTTATTAAATACATCTCTCTCTACGATTGTCTATACCTGTTACTATGTATAGTCTATGTCATATGTAAGTAGAATCTTAGATCGAAACACCTATTACCTATGCTGTTGATGAGATCAAAAGAAATCTATTTTAAATATCATTGTACGAGATTATATGTTAACTGTAAGAAATAAACATATGAAAAATATCATGGCGTATCGTTTCATTGGTATTTTTTAATTCCGGCATATATTTCGAAGCCTAACACCTCCCTCGTTGAAAGGAGACCCTTGTCTTCCACTTTATAACGAACAGTCGGACAGTAATGAGTTAAAATAATGTTGATTTGTATTGTTTCGATAAAGTATTTCGGAACTTACCATCTTTGAAACGCATCGATCTCGGCCTTTTTCTGTTTAGACATTCTCTATGATAGGGGAATAACAGTTGATGTAGCACCAGGCTTCATGATTTCAAAATAAAACAAAGACTGCTTCAGAATGTTATTTATTTTTGATTGAATTGTTGAAAATAAGTCTTAAAGTAAGGATTTGAAAACAAACAACAAACATACACTCAGCGGCAGAAAAAGTGGCCCAAGCGCTTATCGTGAATTTGTAAACAAATTAAGTAATATATGAAAGATATATTGTTGTAAGTAGTTGCGAAGTGATCTGTTTAGCGTTATGAAGTGTTGAATTTCAGATTAATTTAAGTGACGGATGACTTTTTCTAACAATGTGTGTTAGAACTGAATTCAGTGTTGATTCGAGAGGTCAGTTGAATTCTGTATTTTGAAATATTGCTGCACGGAAACGATTTTCTTTGTGATTTTTATTGATTATTGGTCTATTTAGATTTTAGAAAAGATTTGAAGATGCCACTTACTGCTGAACAAGTGGCTTAGGTGGTCTTGTTGTCCGATCAGGGCCATTACCATTGAGAGGTGGCTGCATTTTTCAATGTATCGCGTACCACTTTAAGGTCTGCGATTAGGAGGTATCGTGAGACTGGTCTCTACACGCGGCGACTAGGAATTGGACGAACACGATGTACATCCGCAAGAGATGACCGATTTGTTAACCTCAAGGTGCTGAGAAACCGCTTTCTGACAGCGTTTGAGATTCACTAGAGGCTTCAAGCGGCACGCGGAGTCATTCTTAGTGAACGGAACATGAGGCGAAAGATAAAAGAACGTAATTTACAGGCAGGAAGACCAACCCGAGTACCAGAACTCGAGAGACACCATCGAGTTGCGCGATTACGGTTTGCTCGTAAACATGTGAATTGGCTATCGACCAATGGAGCAAGTTCTTGTTAACCGATGAGTGCTGAGTAGCATTAAGAGCACCAAATGGTCGTGAGAGAGTGTAAAGACGCCATTAAGGACGGTTTTTTCCCAACACAACACGTCAGACGGTCAGTTACAAAGGTAGGTCTGTTATGGTATGGAGAGGTGTATGTTTGGAGACACGTACGGAGCTTGTCATCGTAGATCAGCGCCTAACAGCAGCCGGGTACATTGAAGAAATCTTCCAAGACCATGTTGTACCACTTATGGATTTCATTGGTCGGGAGGATTAACTCTAATGCAGTTTAATGCGCGCGCTCATAGCGCCCGCGTTGTGGAATCGCACCTTGCTGATATCGGGATTCAAAAACTGGCTTAGCCTGCTCACAGTCCAGACATCAACCCCATAGAACATGTCTGGCACATGCTAAAAAACAGTGTATGCGCACTGCCCAACCCACCAGAATCACTTGGTGAGCGAAGAACCGCTCTAGTCAGAGTGTGGGATAAAGTTCTTCAAGAAGTAATTAAAACATCCTCCAAAGCATACCAGAATGCATTCAGGTCACCATAAATGCTAGAGGAGGTAACACGCGGTATAAACTAGATTTTTTCTTTGGTGCAGAATTAGGTTTTTGCAAAAACTTTCAGTAAGCGATTTCGACAAAAGCTGTATTTTTTCATTTTTCCCATTTTTGATTAAAAATTACGACTATTTAGTGTAAATTGTAACTAAACTTGTGTATAAACTGTTTAACTAATAGTTATAGCCAAAATAGTAACCATATATTGATATTCTAAAAAGTTTTATCGTAGTTTTGCTTTGGGCCACTTTTTCTGCCGCTGAGTGTATAATCAACAATGATTTATTTAACAACAACAGTTATTGATAGTGCAACAAAACTTAATAATAATTTGTTCTAAATCGCACCAGGTAGCTTGGTAAATAGAGTATAAACTTAACTAAAGAAGAGAAGAATAGAAGTATAGAAAGAAGAATTAAGCGTTGAAAGAAGAAAGCGGAAAAGGAAAAAGAAGATAGATAAAGATATAAACAGATTCCCTCACGCGGCCAAAGAAGGCATCATTGCGCGGGAGTCTGCTTTAGAAAGAAGTTAAAGAAAGAAAGAAGAATAGACATAAAAGAAAAGATAAGTAACAGTTAAAGCATGAAAGAAATGAAGCAGAAGATAGACAGGTAAAGAAGTAAGATGAAGAAGAAAGTGAAAAAAGAATAGTTGTATAAAGATAGATAGTGCAATGAAAAATAGAATAGGCAAGTATAGATGTAATAAGTGTGTAGAGAAGTAGAGTAAAATGAGCATGTAAATGAAGAAAGTACATAGAGAAGAGAAGATTAGCAGATGATTTTATTGAAGAATTTTGTATTGTAGTAGTAATATTTTGCGGTACAATGCAGGTATAGTAATTTGTTGGTTTTTCTGGCAATAACGTTTTTGCCTTACTATCATAATCATCACATGTTTGAATACGTTTTATAATTATCTATCATTATCCAATGTTATGACCTTAGGTGGATACTTCACATAGAAGATTTTCTAGCCCGTGAAAGGCGTCAATATTTTCGGCGTTAATAAATCTTGAATAAATACCGCTATTTTTCATGATCTTCAGTGAAATAAAAAGTAGACAAGAAAAGAGCATAGAATAGAAATTTCGATAGAATTTTTAAATGGATAGAGATTGAAAATAGTAGACAGGAACAAGAAGTCGATAGAGAAAAGTAATTGAAAGAAGAACGAGGGCATCTTAATCGCAAGTAAGAATAAAAAGAAAGAAGATTAAGAAAATAATACAATTGATAGTTTTCAAGAATAGGTGATGATAAAGAGTAGCAAGTATAACAAAGTGAAATATAAAAAGAAGATGGAAATTTATTATTTCGTAGCATCACGAATAGCGTTCGAGAAGAAACTGGCTTATTGTATAGTTTTCGAAAGAGGAGAAAATAAGAGGAAGGAAGTAAATAATATTGATTTGTAGGTAGAATATAGAAAATTTAAAGTAGAAACAGATCAAGAAGTGAAAGCACGACAAAAGAATATTCTCTTAGAAGTAAAGTTACTTTTATGGTCGAAATAGGAGTCATAGAAGATTGCAGAAATAATAGACAGGCATCAAAGGTATTGTGAAGATAACAAGTAATTTAAGAGTAGAAAAGAAAGAAAAGAAGTAAGTAGTTTTCGTTTTTAAGTTTTAGGAAGAAGTTTAAGTGATAAAGTGTAATTCTCTTAAAGATCGCTCTGCAGTTAAAAGAGTGTTTAAAAGGAAAAAGAGAGAGCCAATTGATAAAGTTAGAAGGTTTATTATAAAGGAGTAGATAAATAATAGAGTTTGAAACAAGACGATGCAATCAGAATGACAGCCGCGTTGTAAAAATAATTTTGAATAATTTGAACATAAGTAAAGGTGAGAGTAGGAAAGAAAGAGTTGATAAGGAAAATATAAATTAGTTTAAAAATGGAGAATAATAACTACGAAATGATTTAGATAGCAAAGAGTAGAGAAATGAAACGAAGAAAAAATGAAATAAAGATAAGTATGGAACGGGAAATAAGTCAAGACAAACTGATTAAAATAGGTAAAGGCACGTTTTATAAGAATTAACAAGAGTAGAAGAATAAAATTAAAAACTAAATAAGAGAACAGAAATAGAAGATTTACAGGATATTCGTAAGAACTTATAGATGGTAGGTAAGTAGTTAATAAAAGTGGAAAAAGTTGTCCAGCTGTGGGAAACAAATGAGATAAAAAAGTACAGAAAAGTATAGGTGAAAATAAAGGGCAAGTCACATGAATAAAAACGTAGTTCATGTCGTGAAGAGTAAGAGAAGAAAAGGTTGTAGAATAAAAAAATAATTTTATTTATTTTTCTTACAGCTATAACTAACATCTGTGTATCAACATATCATCTGTTGATACACAGATGAATTAATCTGTCGGTAGCAGCCAGTACGAGACCTTGTTGCTTAATAGCTTTTAAGCTTCTGCGTTCAACTAAATAACAGTCGTCACTAGTCGCATTAACCAAAGACATAGTTAAAAATCTTATAGTTAATCAACATTATTCTGAGGAGTTGCGTAAAAGAAGAAATAGAAGAGTTGCAAATAAGAATAAATAGAAAATAGGCTAGTTTGCTTGAACGTAGAAGATTAAAAAAATCTTTGTAGAAATAGGGGAAAAATATAAATTGTAGTGATGATAATAAGATAGATAAAGAAAAGAAGCGAAAATGCATTAAGATGTAGTAAAGACATGGGTAGATACTTATGAAATGTGAATCAAATATGCGATGCAGAAAAATACGAACTGACATAGAACAGAAAAATAAATGATATAGAAGTGAAAAGGATAGAGTAATGTAAAGATATGATTTGATAGAATGACAATGATTATGATTTAAGGTAGGTATGTATAAAGGTAAATAAAAAAAGATTCGAAGTAAAACGTTTGAAAATGAAGAGGAAGTTTTGTGTAAGGTGATGCATGCACGATGTAAATGATAATAATTATTGAAATGTGAACTTAAGTGTATGGTTCCATGTAACTTGTGTAAAGAAAATATAGTTACACATAACATACATAGTTCACCAGAGCATCGTAATTGTAAATGGTTTTGAAAAAGACAAAGAAAGAAAAATAGTAACATAGTTTATGAAAAATGGAAAAAGTATTAAGTATGGTAAAGAATAGAAGAGGAAGTAAGAGTAAAAGTTAAAAGAATAGATAAAGTAAGAAATATATCAGACAATAGAATAAGTATTAGCAACTAGAACAGAAGGATAAAGAAGATATATAAGAATATCAAGAATAAGTACAGTATAAGTATAGTAATAGAAAATAATAGTAATAGAATAAGAATATAGTAAGAAGTAAGATAACAATTATAGTAAAGTAATTTTACTTAAAAGTTAAATAAATTAAGAAGAAAGAGATGCAAGAATTTAGTACATATTATAAAGATATCATACATTACTTATAATACATGATTGTAAAATAAGCAACATAATAATAATAGTTACAGAAGAATAAAGAAGGAACAGTAAGAATAAGTGATAAAAAGAAATTGAAGATATAAAGAAGAAAGCTGAAGAACTAATATTATAAGTATGAAAAGAAGAAAAAGAATGCTAAAAGAAGCTAATGTGCTATGAAGAAATAAGTAACAGAAAAGCATAAGAAACAGATTATAAAATAAAAGGGAAGAGCTTTTATGACTAAAATTTGAATAACATACTAGGTACATAAAGTACGAGAGTAAGGTAAAGATTGAAATAGAAAAAAAGTAGCTATAGAAAAAGAAATAAATGTCAAGATGTCGTCCTAAGTATAAAATTGATGTCATGATATTATGTATTGAAGAAATATTAATGACATGATATATGGAAGTCTGACAACCAGTCTTACCAACGGGTATCGTGTTGTAACCCAGGTAACTGGGTTGTGGAGGTGCGATAGATAGTCGCTCCATGTAAAATACTGGTATCCAGCCTGCGTCTGGTGAGACTGGAAGCCGACTCCAACATAGTTGGGAGAAAGGCTGATGAATACTGATAATCATGACGACATGATATGGAAATGAAGAAGTATGCAAGGATTTGTGAAACATTTTATATCGATTAATGTTACAAGTATATGATAATGCTGATTGATATAATATTTTATGTATGTGATGATCATGAAAACGATTATAACAGTGAAGTTTTAGATGTTATAGAAGTAGAAAGAGGTAAGGAGAAAGTTGTATTGAAAGAATAATGCATGAAAGTAATGGTGAAAATGAAATGAAACGATAAGTAACATAACAACTTATATTTAAAACAAAAGAAGCAAGTACAGTATAGCATAGAAAGAAACAAATGAATGGTGACAGAGAAAGAGTATTTATGAACTTGTACATATATACTTTGTATATTTGTGTACGTTTGATAAAGATAAGCGTGAAAGAAGTGCTTAAGCATAAGAGCGTGCGAAAGTAATGAAAAGAAGAAAGAAGCAAGAATGATTTAGAACTACCTCAGTACGTATCACAGTGTACTTTGTAACTTTAACTCTTAAACATAAAGAAAGGAACTAACTTCGTATACAGTGCATAGAAATAAAAGTTTAGCGGAATGAACCGTTTTTAACAAATGTGCGGTTATCCAGCTACGAACCTAAGCTAAAAATATCACTTGAAAATAATACTGTCTTTGGTAATATTTGAATAACAAGTGCTTGGCAAGATAAGTGCAACATTGAGCCTCTTATTGGCAGTGAGAGCAAGAGCATTGAATTAAAATGGTAAGTCGACCCACTCGAAAGAATGTCATAGACGTAAAGCCTAAAATTAACTATCAAAATAAATTAATTTGTAATCACGAGTGGGTTTTAACTTCCATTATTTTGTGCTCGCCCATATTACCTATTTCCTGTAACCAGAATCGTCATGGTTATTGACGGGGAAGTCAGCATACCAGCCAAAGGCACCGTTGTCGCCGGTGTGGGCTCCGAAGTCCACGTATTCACCGAAGTCTGGAGGCCTCTCCGCGTATTGCGAGCTTGCACCCAGAGTAGCTGCTCCTGCCACATCTTGTGGTTGATTCTGGACTCTTACTAGTCTGGCCGGTGCTTCATTTTCTTGGGGAGGGGCCAGGGCGATCGCTGTAATCAAAGATAAACTCCTATGAAATTCGAAGAATAATTTGCTATCAAATTGGAACATAATTGGCCATGGAAATCGGCCCTGTTCCGACATTCGCAGCAATTTAAGATCCATCTGGTACATTATGTGTTACAACATCGACACGCAATTTGGGGTTGTAATAGTGGAAACCATTTTGAACCAAGTTGTTAGATTTATTTCATAATCCGGAACCGACAGCATAATAACGAACTAAATAATAAAGTATAATTCGTGACATTTGACGTTAATTAAAATGCAAATTTTAGCATTCGATCTCAATAAATTATATATCACAAATGACCATACGTTAAGGATACAATTAACAAAAATAAAATGATCTTTAAATTCAAGGCTTTATATATTTATCAGCCTAGATAATAATATGAGTGCAACTTTTTAAAACGTTTCCAAATTGAGCTAAGGAAACGTATGCATAATGCTTTACGAAATGAATAGTAATCGTTTTTTTAGCATGCATAAACTGGCTCAATCAGCGGCTTAAGCGTGCGTGACCGGGCGGACTTAATTGAGCAACACTCGTATTACAGGATAGTTGCAAGACTTGCAACATGTTGACGCACCCCGGTCACTACTCGCATGATTTATGACTAAGTTACTAACCCACTGCTCTAGAACACATAAATCAAGCGCATTATCATAAGTAAACATTTCGCGTCGTAAATCGAAAGTTGTTACACGTTACCTCATAGTGTTCTCGCTAGATATTTTATACCAAATTGGATTTATGTTACTCAACTTTATGGCGCCGCTGTATCGCCAAACATGAATTTATATTGCACTTGTTGTTTTATGTAGCTGAATGAAGTCTCTTTATTTGTTTTGCAATTATCTAGAGACTGTCTTTAAGTAAAAATACGGATATCCGTCCGACAAGAAATAACATAAAAATATAAAAAATGATTTAAATTAAGTAAATCAACTAAATTATTCAGTTTAAATTATACACTAACCAGCCAGGTGCCAGTGAAGCCAAGCAAACTAGTTTGTATAATCTAAAGAAAGTACGGCACTGAAGCTTTTTCAGGCTAATTACGTAAATCCTCAAAGCATTTCAACAATGGATGAAAGTGTGGTTCGAGCACATGCCTGTCTTTGTTCTTAGTGAACGGACAAACGGACACGATTCCATTGAATGTAAAACAAGTTATAACAAACAACGGTTGAGTAGAAAGCAAGCTGATCCTTTGTTCTGCGGTGAAAGTGATGGGGTCAGAACAATCTTGATTGATGTCCGTAAGAATCGACATTACCGGCTCGTTACAGCTTGACATTTCGCAACTGTGGTGACGAAAGTAGTTGAGACATGAATGGTAATGTGGAGATTTAGTTTGTTGATATGTGAGAAATGTTGTATCGTTGCTAAGCTAAAAATCTATGTCTCTACTGAAGTAATTGCCGGTGACGAAGAAGTGCCTTTTGTAAAGACGAAAATGTTGAAAAAGTAACATTTGAACAAGAAAGTTAGCCACATAATTTACGACAGATTTACAATCGCTAACAATAGTTTTTTCTTCCCTACTTGCAAAGACATGTACCACTAAAAATCTAAGTTCTTAGATAAAAGTATCTTACGTTGCTGCTGATACGGCTGCAGTTGTATGGGGTGATAATCCTGTTGGTACAACGCTTGTGGTAGCTGCGGGAGCGGGGGTGGCGCGAGGGTCTGCCGCGGCACCCTGCGTGCTCGCAGTGCTGTCAGGTCCACGAAGGCGATCTGGTCCGCCGGCACCGCGATGTATGACGGCATCGCGGACGCCACGGCTGCTAACGTTGTCAGGATTATCACGTGCTGCAAGAGAAAGGAAAAGTTAATATGGAACATAGATTTAAAAACGTGAGAACTAAATTTTATAAAATATTTAAGGGGAATAATAATATTGATGGTAGTCTAAATACAGATTTTAGAGCGGCAGAAACTTATTGATGGTCGTATAAGTACGGATTTTGGAACGGCAAAACAAAACAAGGTTTGTCTCAAAGTGATGATGTTTATGTCGTTATAAAAAATGTGATAATGATCAATTTGTTTTAATGATGTTAGGATGTTAATCTGAGTCTAAATTAGCTGGAGCAAATCAGTAATTGTTTGTAGTAAGTTCTATACAGCCTAACGTGAGCGTGCTTATGTTTGTGGACATTGTATTTACCATGCTTTACGTATACAATAAAGTTCTATAAATGTCTAAAGTATTGCGTAATGCTTTCTCACAGCGGGTGGTCTCCTGGCAGGTGTGTTCAAAACAGAAATAGCTCATCGAAACTTGTGAAATGAAACTGAATGATCTTTATCTACATTTAAAAATAATATTTGGGGCTTCCTGTCATCGCTGACCACCTACAAGATAGCTATATTTAAAACCTACTAATGAGGTGTTTGAATAAACAAGTCGTCTTGTAAATAACAATGTTTTGAATAAAGACATTAAGATGTGTCTATTTTGTAAGATATTTATGATTGCATGACTGTGAGTAAGAGCGATTATAACGCAGTTAGTTGTGCCACGTAATACGTCGTGGCTAACACTATCATTTGCCGACTGTTAGGTAATATTTGTCATGCAAGTTTTGTTTGATACTTTTACTTGCTACTGTAAATGTTTGTCTTGTTCAAAGTGTTTTGCTTTCACTCAAAGCGATTACCTTTTGAATAACGATTACGAATCTTTTAAATGATATTGGCGCCATTATTGTGTTCCGTTCCACGCTGTAAGTGGAGGAATGTTTTTGATTGGTGCGGATACAATTTTAATGTTGTAAAGGAAGTTGTTTGCGTCTAAAGGTTATGTCGGTTAATTGGAGAAACTACTGGTTTTAAAATATAAATGTATAAAGTATTTTGCTTTGTAATTTAACATGAAGATAATATGAGTGCTTTCTGAGTTACATTTCACTCACATAGTTATATTTCATCTTTGGTGAGGGGTTTGTTATAATTAAGAAATTAAAATTCTTTTATAGTGACCAATAGTTAGTTTAAGTTGCGTGTTTGTATGACCCAACCATAAGCTGTAAAAGGAATTTAACGGAACGGAATCCAAGCAACGAAAACATTTCAACACATAAAGCGATCACGATATATTACAAATATGTAAGTTTAGACTTCATTGCTTCACAAACGACACAGTATCTTTGCAATAAGGGAACTCGGCGCTACTCGGCAGTAAGTTAGCCACGTTTTGTCAGCGTTTGCGCAACAGTAGTAATTGGAGCTCGGGCGTTGTTGCATAACTAGAGACACGCGCGGTGGACCGAAGAAATTCATTGTTTAACACTAAAGTTTTCATGGCGAAACTTTATGAACAATTAGTGAGAAAAAGATTACATCGAACGCTTTTTGTATCGCAATATTTAACGCGCTGAGAATAATATGTTGTAAGAACTTTAAGTTTTTAAAATGCCTGCTCTTTGTCATGCATTGTTTGCGTATCTTTGCGCATATTATTTTCCTTTCATAAGATAATACATCAACATTAACGAAGTAGCTAATTAGTTAATGACAGAGGCTCGTGAGATTTTGTGAAATATTTATTTATACAACGTTGCAATTTTTGATGAACTTTTTCATAGCGTATAAAGCGTACTTGATAATAGATTACTATAAGCGTAAGTTTTATTATGATTACAAAATTAATGATGAAAACGTGAACAAACATTTCTAATAACTGCACTATGTAACCAATTAAAAAGCATTTTACCGCATAAATCTAAACATCGTTTTACAAGCATTCAGTTGGATAACAAGTAATAACAACGAGCAACTCATCAATTCATTCATACGCTTACAAAGATTGATGAATGATTTCATTCATATGTTCCGTTCATTTCACAAGTCAGTTCTCTATTTCTATCGGAACGTTGTTTATGGTGTTGTAACATAAAACCAATAGATCTATATTGTGTAGGTTGCTGTGGGCGTTTCAAATTAAATACCTGTACAGTAGGTGGAAAATTACGTCCGCACAACTTTCGATTTAAACCTTGAAATATCTCATTATATTGACCTCAGTAACCGCTGTTACAATAAAACCTCATTTTAAATTCTACCGGTAAATGCCAACGAAAATGTTAATCTTAACGATTTAAAAAGATAGCCTTTTTTGGTAATAATATGGTTAAGAGGCCTGACACATGATACGATTAAAAGAACTGGTTTATTGGTACTGATATCGGTCTTGAAAGGAATTGTACAGTGAAAGTGCAACCGTAATTATATTAAGACTTTCACTGTTTATGTTTGGATCATAATTTATTATCTTTCTATCTTTTGGAACTAGAAACTATTCAAGTTGATATATAAAACAAAGTCTTATTGTTCTTCGATCTCAAGACCATGCAACTATAAATGGTCGTATATTTTGACACCTCAAATATTTGAAACAATGTGTTATAAAATCTTGAGAATCTACGTTTCATAGTCAAAGAATTTCACACATCGAGATAACAATGCTTGCTCCGTATTTGTGGACATGGTAACCGTGTTGACAAGGCTGAATGCATTGTGTTACTTCAGTGTCATTCTCTTACCTTTGCCTGACCGGTTGACCTATAAAAAAGTTACGGTACACGCTAAGCTGCTTTATGGTGAAGCATAGAGTTGTAGAGTTGAGACCAAAATGAGATAAACTAATCATATCCTTGTTTTCAATCGTGTAAACTTTTAAAAGTTTTTAGAAATTATCAAAGTAAAGAAACGGAAGAAGTATCGCAATTAGGATGTTGGCATTCTAGTTACGCGTTCTTTAATATCTATCTAATATTCTTATTCTTACGGGATTAAGGCCTATATAAATATTTTAAAACAAAACTTAGCTGTATTCAGTGTAGTGCCTGTAAAATGTAACACGAATAATTAACATCACACTATTGCGTAGCCCACACAGCTGTTTCAGCAACAGACCTTATCAATGAGTCCATCAAAGAATGCAACGGCATTACAATCTGTCTCTTTATCAGATTGGACTAACACCAAAGAGTTTATTTGTACACGACCATTGCGTCATGTCCGTACTTTTAATAAGCCGTACTTAATATTATAATTGAGAAAGTTTTTTCTATCTAGGACATAGAAAAAGACCGTTTTCTATGAGATGGGGATATCTTTGGATAAACTATTGAAATTTTAATGCAATTTTTCACAGAGATAATTGAAGCTCAGGGGTTAAAGGCTAATTTATTTTCCAGTTATCATGCGAACGAGCCGAAACGAACAACGAAAGTCATAGGTAGTTTCCAATAGATGAATATCTAAGTACTATAGCATACCCTGTCTAAGTACAGCAGTTAGTTCTTATTAACACGTCACGAATCACTTTCAAACGGCTGTCTGAAAGCGAAATGACTTTACGTAACAACCGTTCAAGCTTGATTTGTTGTCAAATAAGACCAGTTTTTGTGAGAGCAATAGCTGTAATGGATATGCGGTAGAGCTAGTCATTTTTTGTCAGTTCAGATTTAAAATGAAGGATTTATAATCCGCTAAACGACTTTCGAAACTTTAAATAGATTTAGTTTCGAACTTGTGTGCATGTCAAGGCGACCTCTTTGTGAAGTGAACACTAATTTTATTCAGTGTGAGACTTAGTCATACTAATCCAGTTATGCTAAGATAATAGTAGGTATCAACCTTCAAATGGCCAAGTACTTAGTTATATGCTTTTGTCATAAAGTTGTTGCATTCAACTTTCGAACACTGGTCTGAGTCGTAGACTATTAAAAAGTTAACACTGTTTTTTCTTTGATCAATGATCGGAACTAATAAATCGAATATAACATTAGTAACGCATGCACACGAATACTAAGTTCAATCTTTATTAACCTAATGGCAACACGGTTACGTCCGACATTACGTTTAGAAAGTAGAGTAAATACGATTTCATGGCCTTACGAACCAACTGTGATCAATTACACAACCATTTGTATCGATAAAATCGATTAAAAGAAAACCTACTTTTTCCTTTCTTTTTTACCGGAAAAAGAATCGATTTCTCGTCTTGTTTACCACTCTCATTATATTTTTTACGGTTTTTATATAACAATGACAGTTGGACAACATTTTTAATATTAGTTTTTTTTTGTCAGCGTGGGAAAGTAACGGTGTTTTGAAAGTGAATGCATTTAAAATTAAATATTCAAAGGCTTAATTAAAAGTTTAACGACTGTTAAACGTTATATTATATTAAGTAAGATTGCGAATTTTATATAAAGCGAAATAATTGTTATGCAATAATTATGCATTTTCGGAATATAATGATGCTATATAATTTTGCAATTTTATACAGTTTATTCAAATTATATAACAAATACAATATTCTGCATATTCTCTGAGACATTTATTTAATGATACAGTTCTTTCTTAAGAGTTATTAAAATGTCCATCCATATTTAAATCGTAGGTACTTTTATTTCCGCGCTAGGACTTATACCATAAAGGAAAATTCAGCAAGGTTTCCTAAATAACCATTTCATTGTTTGGATAAATGGTATTGGAATATTTTGTTATCATGTACCGGCTGAATGATACGAACTCCACTCGGTCCCGATTGCCTTCAATACTTCCGCGGGTGAAAGGGTTTTCAATGCCATTTACTTTTTGCGGTATTATATGACAAATATCGTTTCTACTGGCCACCTAACATGTTCCTCAAGGTTGAACATTAAAAACTAAGTTATTGTTATTATTTTTTATGATAATGAATAATTGACAATAAACAGATATTATAAAAGGTACTTTTTTTATAAAATATGCATTCGATCATAAAATTGGAATGACAATGGTTACAATGCAAATGCAATGTTACGCATTAAAAAACTTGCTATATATTTTTGGTCGAATGTTTTTTTAAGTGAAAAAATGTCTTTCTTAGTCACTCTATTTATTATTTTTAGATATTTTAGTAGCCAAGATACATACAATCAGATGCATATAATTTTATATAGACCTTATTAAACTGTTATAGTAATTTCTCCAGGGGACAATTTATTTTTTCTTTTTTTGCTAGTTGCCATGCAATCAAGGCGAGATGAATACTTTTTATGCATACTTTATTATTTTATTACAGACTACTACATAATCAAAATGACGAATAGATAAT
Source organism: Anticarsia gemmatalis (assembly GCF_050436995.1). Taxonomy (NCBI): domain Eukaryota; kingdom Metazoa; phylum Arthropoda; class Insecta; order Lepidoptera; family Erebidae; genus Anticarsia; species Anticarsia gemmatalis. The sequence continues at coordinate 9,816,760 of NC_134760.1, forward strand.
ATATAATTTTATATAAAACATTTACGTATAGCAAAATTACTTGTGCACTGAACTATGAAGATTTTACTATTATAATCGAAGCAGTACTTATAATTTATAGCGACTACTATATTTATGTGATGGTTCATTAATTTTGATCACTTTTGATTGTCTATTGTTAGTATGATTGATGGTTTAATTGTACATAATGTTCGACTAATCGGTTGAATTTTTTGGAAGGATAAAGAGAATTCATATACAATAGAATGTTTTTTCGTAAATATAAAATACCTAATTAGTAGTAAGGGTTAACGGTAAGGATTTTTTTAGAAATAGATTAGGTACTAGGTAGTGCATAATTGTATTTGAGTAACTCATTATAGAAACAAATATAATTATGATTTAAATTGTAGTAAAAGATTATTTCAGAAGTCCGTTGTCTGAGTGCAAAATACAAATGTTTTGTTGTTGAAAAGAAAGCAGCTAATATCACACAAACGAACGTTAAAACAAATGTAATTTGTAATTTAAAGTAAATTGAAACAAAAGCCATATTGCCTTGAATATTTCGGTCAGTTGCTGCTCTAATAATTTTCGACAGCCAGATTATTTTACAAAGAAAATCTTATATTTGAAAAGATTGGTGTATGTTTGCCGAATTTATTTTATTTTCTTGACTATACTTAATATTCTTTGTTTTATTTAGAATTCAAACAAACTCGTAAACTTTTAAATAATGACATTTTGTACAACGAATAAAATATTCAAATTTTTAAGATAAGTACTTAGTTAATAATCCGACAATGTTTTGTGTGTATGATAAAGGTGTATAAAAAAGATATTATTGTGGAAAAACTAAATAAAAAATATAGTTAGTAGCATAACTTAAAACTACGATTAATTCATAAATATTAATTAAGAAACATACTTTCACTAAACACTAAATAAATACACCATATTATCACTAAAAATAAATACACTATATAATAGATATTACGTGATTATCTACAAGAAACAAACACTAAACGAAATTGTGGACTGACCATTCTGTGTTGTGTGTTGGCGGGAGTGACGCGACGACGCGCGCGAACGACTGAAATGGCCGCACAACTTGCTACAATTTTTATACTACATACACAGTACGGTTTCACTTTCTACTCGAGTCCGGTCGAACGTGATCCACTTTTTTACGGCGGCCATAACTCTTACGCCTTTAAAGGTAAACAAAGAGACTGATCACCCCTGGGTACAAGGTACAGAGAAATTGTAAAGGACTGAGTCCTTGGATCCCGCTTGCCATATGACGTTCGTACCCGTTATACGTGTTTTTGAAGCGATTTACATATGATACATATCACGTCATGTGGTGGCATTCAAAATGATGCATTTTCTACCGTTTCGATGTTTAATCCTATTAAAAAAATATGTCTACAGCCTTATAATGTCCCGATAGTTAAAGAAGGAAAATTTTGAGTAATGCATTTTTGTCTCACTTCTAGGTACAAGTTTATTCCAGGAGCGGTAAGGCCTTGAATCTACAATTTTTTAGAACTGTAAGCAGTTGACTGCATTTCTACAAGAAGTTTAAGATGACGATGATTATGTAACTATCGCATAATAACAAAAGGGTCTACGTTCAGTAAAAACAAAAGAAAACATCGTGCCGGAAATATTTCCATTTCTCTAAAATCATTGTTCTCCGACCGAAAAGACTATTACAAGAACGTGATTCTTTTATATTACAACAATCTTTTTAATATAACATTCTAAGTTTCCCGATTCCTATTTCTATTTAAGGACAATTTGGCTCTTTTAGCTAGTGGATAAAGTCATCATTAGTGATAAATATCTACTTGTTTAAGATATAATTATATTAGCGCTGAAATAAGTCGATAGTGGTCTAAAAATTCGGCTTCCACGCAAGTGGTCTAGGTTTCACACCAATATTCAATCCAATCAATCAATGACTTTTCGAAGTTATGTTCGTAGCAATCAAGAACACTGGATCCAACAGTAAAGGAAAACATTGTGATAAAGCCTAGCATGCCTGAGAGTTCTTTAGTCAGTTATTGAATAAATGCAATGTCGTCATGTTTTAGGCGCCCATAGCCAGTTAGACCTATGTTAACATCGGTCGGTAAACGGTCTGTCGGTCTGTTAAGCAACCGTTGGCGCGATCATTCTATATATGGGTGACCGTTTAATGGTATGTGAGCTGAGCGTCTCCGTGTTTCGGAGGGCACGTAAAAAGTCGGTCCCGACTGTTGACTACTAAGATAACTGTCGTAAAGCCACGTCAGAGGCCTTTCGGGCGGCTTGAACGACTTTGACACTAGGTTGATCACTAACAATTAGCCAAAAAATAACCAACCAGCACTTGGTCAGCGTGGAGTCGAGGCCCAACCTGTCTCTTATTCTGGGAGAAGGTCTTACCCAGCAGTGGATTTTATTACATTCAGAATACATAATACTATACTTATGTCTGACGAAAGGTCTATAGGTATTTTTGTGACATTTGGGTGCCGGAATTATGAATAGATCATTTTTTGCGTCTGGCTTAAAGTTCGTTCATATAAATGTCATGCTAAATGAAAATAAAAAGAACGTTTCGTTTTGAAGTTGTCAAAATACGTGGCTGTGCCACAGCCAAGCTTATGAATGAAAGGCTAAGTTAACGCCTAGAATTATACTTAGTTAATTATCGATTTAGTTATGAACAAAAATTTTATGATGATTGGAGCAAAGATGCACTTTGACCTGCGCCGTAACGTCCAGCAAATCAAGGTAATATGCTCGAGCAGATTGAGGTATAAAGGTGGGTTCAGCGCTAGAGAAGCTGAGCATAAACTGACCACGGGCCAAAAAAAACAGTCGTTTAGAAGCATGTCCCTTCGAGACTTGTGAGGCAGTCCACAATACAAGAATTTGTGGCTTTTGCTTTACTTTGGCTCTTTTCGTGTGTGATGCGACAATTGATAAATAATAATTGAATAATAGAATACGGGAATTAACGCGAACACGCATTTTACCTTAAAATGCCTAACGTTTCGGCGCAGGTTGCACTCGCCGTGGTCCCAGGCAGACTGGAGCAGCGATGACAGGACTTCGTGTATATGAGGCGGACGAATGTCCATCCACCCTCATATTTTGATTTTTCCTACCGCCAACACACACTACACTAACCGTGTCCCTATTCTGTGAGCTAACCGATTGCGAAACATAGCGAGGTTTTGTAACAGTAATCACTGGATTCCACGTCGCGGATAATTTGAAGCCGTCTTCCCGATTGAAATTTGGATGTTTCTTGATTTCGATCGCTTCACGAACAATCCTCGAGTAGAAATGTCGTTCAGTGGAGAGGACTTGAGGGCGATGGAATTCAATCCAGTGATTAGTTCCTGCTTCGAGTAGATGTTCCGCAATGGCTGACTTGCTGATTTGACGGTTCTTAACAGCGGCGATATGTTCCTTGACCCTTTCAGCTATCGACCGCTTAGTCTGGCCTATGTAGGAACTACCGCAGCTGCAGTTGATCTTGTAGACACCTGGTGTTTGAAACGGTAGTACATCCTTCGGTGTGCCCACCATGCTGCTGACTTTTGCCCCCGGCGTGAATACTGTGCTGATGCTGTATTGTTTCAATACATTCCCTATCTTATCAGTCACTCCTCTGACGTAGGGCAAGTAGGCGGGCTGTCTGTTGACCTCCGGATGTTTACTCCGTTTCGTGATCCTGTTCCTTCGTCGACTTACGTGGTATCCGTTCATTCGTAGTACCTCCTGAACATGTTCCAGCTCCTTCCCAACATGTTCAGGGTCACAGAGGTCATGAGCTCTGTTCTTCAGTGACGTCATAACGGACTGCAAGTGACGGGGATGGTGATGTGATGTAGCGTGCAGGTATCTATCTGTGTGTGTCGGTTTCCGGTAAACACAGTGTGATAAGGATCCATCGGGTTTCGCGGCAACCCTCACATCTAGGAATGACAACGACCTGTCCGTCTCCATTTCGTAGGTGAACCTCATCTTAGGGTGAATGGAGTTTAGGTGTTCTAGATATTGATCTACTTCCTGTTGACCTCCTTGGATAATGCAGAAGATGTCGTCCACATATCTTTTCCAAAGCCGTATGGTTTTTGGTCCGAGTGCCAATGCTTTCTCCTCAAAGTGCTCCATCCAGAGATTAGCCAGTGCAGGGGCAACGGGGCTGCCCATTGCGACGCCATCAATCTGAAGGTAATGTTGGCCTTGGAAAAGGAAGTAGTTGCCGTCCAAACAGTTTTTAAGAAGATCAATATAGTTAAACGGCATCTCGTTGTCCTCTAGCTTGGTCTTTACCACGTCCAAACACTCCTTAATTGGAACATTGGTGAAGAGCGACTCGACGTCAAAACTCACCATGACATCGCCCGATTCCAATCTAAGGTCCTTAATAATCTGGACGAAGTGCCGCGAATCTTTCACAAAAGACGGTGTATTTCCCACAAGTGGCTGCAATACTGACGCAACGTACTTTGCAAGGTCGTAAGTAGGAGAGGCGATTTGACTCACGATAGGCCGCAGTGGTACGTTGGACTTGTGTATTTTGGGCAGGCCATATAATTTCGGTGGTTGGTGCGACTTCGGTTTATACAGTCTTTCGTACTCGTCTTCCGTGAAAAGGTCCTTGTTGTCCTGTATCAGCGTCCGTATTCGTCGTGTTACTCTAGTCGTAGGGTTATATGATACCGGTTTATATACCTTGTTATCACATAACAAATCCCGAACTTTCTGTTGGTAATCAGTTGTATTCATCACTACAGTGGCGTTTCCCTTGTCGGCCTTAAGCACTAATATATCCCGGTTATCCCGAATAAGTTTCAGTGCTTGACGCTCTTCTGCAGTGGTATTACTCGCTGGAACCTTCGATTTTCGTAATATAACCGCAACGTCCTGTCGCAGGGTATCGGCGTCGCCGGGCGGTATTTTATTACGAGCAATCGTTTCCTCGACGCTACTGATTACACTTTCGAACGGAATTCGCTTAGGCGTTAGTGCGAAGTTCATGCCTTTGGCCAAGATATTCATCGTAGGTTGGTCTAAACTCACATTTGAAAGGTTTACGACGGTTTTAGTCAGTGGATCGGGTACAGCCGGTGACGTATTTTTCTCGACATACCTTCGGTTGTACTCCTTCGAGAACTTACGCTCATGGGTTTCACTACACAACTCGAAGGTCCGAGAAGCCTGAAGATACGTTACCCGATCACACAAGTCGTAATCTTCGCGTGATAAACTAACACTACACTTCACATGTAACACGTATAACTCGCTATGAATACGGTTAAGCTCACTGTGTTTGTTCCGTATTAATTGTCTCAGAAGCCGTTCACTCGCGTTATTTAGAATATTACGGGAATGCGCAATGTCACTACGCGGTTTGATACGTACACACGTAGGTAATAAGTTCCAATCGCGACACTTAGTTAAAAATATCAACGATGTTTCCACTCGCGCACGTTTCCGACGTAAATATTCTAGGTCACGTATTTGTTTTGCAATGTCCGACCCGTAGCGGTTTGCAATCATAACTTTTAAACTCTCGCGTTGCATGTTTAATGTATAATAGAATACGGGAATTAACGCGAAACGCATTTTACCTTAAAATGCCTAACGTTTCGGCGCAGGTTGCACTCGCCGTGGTCCCAGGCAGACTGGAGCAGCGATGACAGGACTTCGTGTATATGAGGCGGACGAATGTCCATCCACCCTCATATTTTGATTTTTCCTACCGCCAACACACACTACACTAACCGTGTCCCTATTCTGTGAGCTAACCGATTGCGAAACATAGCGAGGTTTTGTAACAGTAATCACTGGATTCCACGTCGCGGATAATTTGAAGCCGTCTTCCCGATTGAAATTTGGATGTTTCTTGATTTCGATCGCTTCACGAACAATCCTCGAGTAGAAATGTCGTTCAGTGGAGAGGACTTGAGGGCGATGGAATTCAATCCAGTGATTAGTTCCTGCTTCGAGTAGATGTTCCGCAATGGCTGACTTGCTGATTTGACGGTTCTTAACAGCGGCGATATGTTCCTTGACCCTTTCAGCTATCGACCGCTTAGTCTGGCCTATGTAGGAACTACCGCAGCTGCAGTTGATCTTGTAGACACCTGGTGTTTGAAACGGTAGTACATCCTTCGGTGTGCCCACCATGCTGCTGACTTTTGCCCCCGGCGTGAATACTGTGCTGATGCTGTATTGTTTCAATACATTCCCTATCTTATCAGTCACTCCTCTGACGTAGGGCAAGTAGGCGGGCTGTCTGTTGACCTCCGGATGTTTACTCCGTTTCGTGATCCTGTTCCTTCGTCGACTTACGTGGTATCCGTTCATTCGTAGTACCTCCTGAACATGTTCCAGCTCCTTCCCAACATGTTCAGGGTCACAGAGGTCATGAGCTCTGTTCTTCAGTGACGTCATAACGGACTGCAAGTGACGGGGATGGTGATGTGATGTAGCGTGCAGGTATCTATCTGTGTGTGTCGGTTTCCGGTAAACACAGTGTGATAAGGATCCATCGGGTTTCGCGGCAACCCTCACATCTAGGAATGACAACGACCTGTCCGTCTCCATTTCGTAGGTGAACCTCATCTTAGGGTGAATGGAGTTTAGGTGTTCTAGATATTGATCTACTTCCTGTTGACCTCCTTGGATAATGCAGAAGATGTCGTCCACATATCTTTTCCAAAGCCGTATGGTTTTTGGTCCGAGTGCCAATGCTTTCTCCTCAAAGTGCTCCATCCAGAGATTAGCCAGTGCAGGGGCAACGGGGCTGCCCATTGCGACGCCATCAATCTGAAGGTAATGTTGGCCTTGGAAAAGGAAGTAGTTGCCGTCCAAACAGTTTTTAAGAAGATCAATATAGTTAAACGGCATCTCGTTGTCCTCTAGCTTGGTCTTTACCACGTCCAAACACTCCTTAATTGGAACATTGGTGAAGAGCGACTCGACGTCAAAACTCACCATGACATCGCCCGATTCCAATCTAAGGTCCTTAATAATCTGGACGAAGTGCCGCGAATCTTTCACAAAAGACGGTGTATTTCCCACAAGTGGCTGCAATACTGACGCAACGTACTTTGCAAGGTCGTAAGTAGGAGAGGCGATTTGACTCACGATAGGCCGCAGTGGTACGTTGGACTTGTGTATTTTGGGCAGGCCATATAATTTCGGTGGTTGGTGCGACTTCGGTTTATACAGTCTTTCGTACTCGTCTTCCGTGAAAAGGTCCTTGTTGTCCTGTATCAGCGTCCGTATTCGTCGTGTTACTCTAGTCGTAGGGTTATATGATACCGGTTTATATACCTTGTTATCACATAACAAATCCCGAACTTTCTGTTGGTAATCAGTTGTATTCATCACTACAGTGGCGTTTCCCTTGTCGGCCTTAAGCACTAATATATCCCGGTTATCCCGAATAAGTTTCAGTGCTTGACGCTCTTCTGCAGTGGTATTACTCGCTGGAACCTTCGATTTTCGTAATATAACCGCAACGTCCTGTCGCAGGGTATCGGCGTCGCCGGGCGGTATTTTATTACGAGCAATCGTTTCCTCGACGCTACTGATTACACTTTCGAACGGAATTCGCTTAGGCGTTAGTGCGAAGTTCATGCCTTTGGCCAAGATATTCATCGTAGGTTGGTCTAAACTCACATTTGAAAGGTTTACGACGGTTTTAGTCAGTGGATCGGGTACAGCCGGTGACGTATTTTTCTCGACATACCTTCGGTTGTACTCCTTCGAGAACTTACGCTCATGGGTTTCACTACACAACTCGAAGGTCCGAGAAGCCTGAAGATACGTTACCCGATCACACAAGTCGTAATCTTCGCGTGATAAACTAACACTACACTTCACATGTAACACGTATAACTCGCTATGAATACGGTTAAGCTCACTGTGTTTGTTCCGTATTAATTGTCTCAGAAGCCGTTCACTCGCGTTATTTAGAATATTACGGGAATGCGCAATGTCACTACGCGGTTTGATACGTACACACGTAGGTAATAAGTTCCAATCGCGACACTTAGTTAAAAATATCAACGATGTTTCCACTCGCGCACGTTTCCGACGTAAATATTCTAGGTCACGTATTTGTTTTGCAATGTCCGACCCGTAGCGGTTTGCAATCATAACTTTTAAACTCTCGCGTTGCATGTTTAATGTATAATAGAATACGGGAATTAACGCGAACACGCATTTTACCTTAAAATGCCTAACGTTTCGGCGCAGGTTGCACTCGCCGTGGTCCCAGGCAGACTGGAGCAGCGATGACAGGACTTCGTGTATATGAGGCGGACGAATGTCCATCCACCCTCATATTTTGATTTTTCCTACCGCCAACACACACTACACTAACCGTGTCCCTATTCTGTGAGCTAACCGATTGCGAAACATAGCGAGGTTTTGTAACAGTAATCACTGGATTCCACGTCGCGGATAATTTGAAGCCGTCTTCCCGATTGAAATTTGGATGTTTCTTGATTTCGATCGCTTCACGAACAATCCTCGAGTAGAAATGTCGTTCAGTGGAGAGGACTTGAGGGCGATGGAATTCAATCCAGTGATTAGTTCCTGCTTCGAGTAGATGTTCCGCAATGGCTGACTTGCTGATTTGACGGTTCTTAACAGCGGCGATATGTTCCTTGACCCTTTCAGCTATCGACCGCTTAGTCTGGCCTATGTAGGAACTACCGCAGCTGCAGTTGATCTTGTAGACACCTGGTGTTTGAAACGGTAGTACATCCTTCGGTGTGCCCACCATGCTGCTGACTTTTGCCCCCGGCGTGAATACTGTGCTGATGCTGTATTGTTTCAATACATTCCCTATCTTATCAGTCACTCCTCTGACGTAGGGCAAGTAGGCGGGCTGTCTGTTGACCTCCGGATGTTTACTCCGTTTCGTGATCCTGTTCCTTCGTCGACTTACGTGGTATCCGTTCATTCGTAGTACCTCCTGAACATGTTCCAGCTCCTTCCCAACATGTTCAGGGTCACAGAGGTCATGAGCTCTGTTCTTCAGTGACGTCATAACGGACTGCAAGTGACGGGGATGGTGATGTGATGTAGCGTGCAGGTATCTATCTGTGTGTGTCGGTTTCCGGTAAACACAGTGTGATAAGGATCCATCGGGTTTCGCGGCAACCCTCACATCTAGGAATGACAACGACCTGTCCGTCTCCATTTCGTAGGTGAACCTCATCTTAGGGTGAATGGAGTTTAGGTGTTCTAGATATTGATCTACTTCCTGTTGACCTCCTTGGATAATGCAGAAGATGTCGTCCACATATCTTTTCCAAAGCCGTATGGTTTTTGGTCCGAGTGCCAATGCTTTCTCCTCAAAGTGCTCCATCCAGAGATTAGCCAGTGCAGGGGCAACGGGGCTGCCCATTGCGACGCCATCAATCTGAAGGTAATGTTGGCCTTGGAAAAGGAAGTAGTTGCCGTCCAAACAGTTTTTAAGAAGATCAATATAGTTAAACGGCATCTCGTTGTCCTCTAGCTTGGTCTTTACCACGTCCAAACACTCCTTAATTGGAACATTGGTGAAGAGCGACTCGACGTCAAAACTCACCATGACATCGCCCGATTCCAATCTAAGGTCCTTAATAATCTGGACGAAGTGCCGCGAATCTTTCACAAAAGACGGTGTATTTCCCACAAGTGGCTGCAATACTGACGCAACGTACTTTGCAAGGTCGTAAGTAGGAGAGGCGATTTGACTCACGATAGGCCGCAGTGGTACGTTGGACTTGTGTATTTTGGGCAGGCCATATAATTTCGGTGGTTGGTGCGACTTCGGTTTATACAGTCTTTCGTACTCGTCTTCCGTGAAAAGGTCCTTGTTGTCCTGTATCAGCGTCCGTATTCGTCGTGTTACTCTAGTCGTAGGGTTATATGATACCGGTTTATATACCTTGTTATCACATAACAAATCCCGAACTTTCTGTTGGTAATCAGTTGTATTCATCACTACAGTGGCGTTTCCCTTGTCGGCCTTAAGCACTAATATATCCCGGTTATCCCGAATAAGTTTCAGTGCTTGACGCTCTTCTGCAGTGGTATTACTCGCTGGAACCTTCGATTTTCGTAATATAACCGCAACGTCCTGTCGCAGGGTATCGGCGTCGCCGGGCGGTATTTTATTACGAGCAATCGTTTCCTCGACGCTACTGATTACACTTTCGAACGGAATTCGCTTAGGCGTTAGTGCGAAGTTCATGCCTTTGGCCAAGATATTCATCGTAGGTTGGTCTAAACTCACATTTGAAAGGTTTACGACGGTTTTAGTCAGTGGATCGGGTACAGCCGGTGACGTATTTTTCTCGACATACCTTCGGTTGTACTCCTTCGAGAACTTACGCTCATGGGTTTCACTACACAACTCGAAGGTCCGAGAAGCCTGAAGATACGTTACCCGATCACACAAGTCGTAATCTTCGCGTGATAAACTAACACTACACTTCACATGTAACACGTATAACTCGCTATGAATACGGTTAAGCTCACTGTGTTTGTTCCGTATTAATTGTCTCAGAAGCCGTTCACTCGCGTTATTTAGAATATTACGGGAATGCGCAATGTCACTACGCGGTTTGATACGTACACACGTAGGTAATAAGTTCCAATCGCGACACTTAGTTAAAAATATCAACGATGTTTCCACTCGCGCACGTTTCCGACGTAAATATTCTAGGTCACGTATTTGTTTTGCAATGTCCGACCCGTAGCGGTTTGCAATCATAACTTTTAAACTCTCGCGTTGCATGTTTAATGTATAATAGAATACGGGAATTAACGCGAACACGCATTTTACCTTAAAATGCCTAACGTTTCGGCGCAGGTTGCACTCGCCGTGGTCCCAGGCAGACTGGAGCAGCGATGACAGGACTTCGTGTATATGAGGCGGACGAATGTCCATCCACCCTCATATTTTGATTTTTCCTACCGCCAACACACACTACACTAACCGTGTCCCTATTCTGTGAGCTAACCGATTGCGAAACATAGCGAGGTTTTGTAACAGTAATCACTGGATTCCACGTCGCGGATAATTTGAAGCCGTCTTCCCGATTGAAATTTGGATGTTTCTTGATTTCGATCGCTTCACGAACAATCCTCGAGTAGAAATGTCGTTCAGTGGAGAGGACTTGAGGGCGATGGAATTCAATCCAGTGATTAGTTCCTGCTTCGAGTAGATGTTCCGCAATGGCTGACTTGCTGATTTGACGGTTCTTAACAGCGGCGATATGTCAGTATTGCAGCCACTTGTGGGAAATACACCGTCTTTTGTGAAAGATTCGCGGCACTTCGTCCAGATTATTAAGGACCTTAGATTGGAATCGGGCGATGTCATGGTGAGTTTTGACGTCGAGTCGCTCTTCACCAATGTTCCAATTAAGGAGTGTTTGGACGTGGTAAAGACCAAGCTAGAGGACAACGAGATGCCGTTTAACTATATTGATCTTCTTAAAAACTGTTTGGACGGCAACTACTTCCTTTTCCAAGGCCAACATTACCTTCAGATTGATGGCGTCGCAATGGGCAGCCCCGTTGCCCCTGCACTGGCTAATCTCTGGATGGAGCACTTTGAGGAGAAAGCATTGGCACTCGGACCAAAAACCATACGGCTTTGGAAAAGATATGTGGACGACATCTTCTGCATTATCCAAGGAGGTCAACAGGAAGTAGATCAATATCTAGAACACCTAAACTCCATTCACCCTAAGATGAGGTTCACCTACGAAATGGAGACGGACAGGTCGTTGTCATTCCTAGATGTGAGGGTTGCCGCGAAACCCGATGGATCCTTATCACACTGTGTTTACCGGAAACCGACACACACAGATAGATACCTGCACGCTACATCACATCACCATCCCCGTCACTTGCAGTCCGTTATGACGTCACTGAAGAACAGAGCTCATGACCTCTGTGACCCTGAACATGTTGGGAAGGAGCTGGAACATGTTCAGGAGGTACTACGAATGAACGGATACCACGTAAGTCGACGAAGGAACAGGATCACGAAACGGAGTAAACATCCGGAGGTCAACAGACAGCCCGCCTACTTGCCCTACGTCAGAGGAGTGACTGATAAGATAGGGAATGTATTGAAACAATACAGCATCAGCACAGTATTCACGCCGGGGGCAAAAGTCAGCAGCATGGTGGGCACACCGAAGGATGTACTACCGTTTCAAACACCAGGTGTCTACAAGATCAACTGCAGCTGCGGTAGTTCCTACATAGGCCAGACTAAGCGGTCGATAGCTGAAAGGGTCAAGGAACATATCGCCGCTGTTAAGAACCGTCAAATCAGCAAGTCAGCCATTGCGGAACATCTACTCGAAGCAGGAACTAATCACTGGATTGAATTCCATCGCCCTCAAGTCCTCTCCACTGAACGACATTTCTACTCGAGGATTGTTCGTGAAGCGATCGAAATCAAGAAACATCCAAATTTCAATCGGGAAGACGGCTTCAAATTATCCGCGACGTGGAATCCAGTGATTACTGTTACAAAACCTCGCTATGTTTCGCAATCGGTTAGCTCACAGAATAGGGACACGGTTAGTGTAGTGTGTGTTGGCGGTAGGAAAAATCAAAATATGAGGGTGGATGGACATTCGTCCGCCTCATATACACGAAGTCCTGTCATCGCTGCTCCAGTCTGCCTGGGACCACGGCGAGTGCAACCTGCGCCGAAACGTTAGGCATTTTAAGGTAAAATGCGTGTTCGCGTTAATTCCCGTATTCTATTATACATTAAACATGCAACGCGAGAGTTTAAAAGTTATGATTGCAAACCGCTACGGGTCGGACATTGCAAAACAAATACGTGACCTAGAATATTTACGTCGGAAACGTGCGCGAGTGGAAACATCGTTGATATTTTTAACTAAGTGTCGCGATTGGAACTTATTACCTACGTGTGTACGTATCAAACCGCGTAGTGACATTGCGCATTCCCGTAATATTCTAAATAACGCGAGTGAACGGCTTCTGAGACAATTAATACGGAACAAACACAGTGAGCTTAACCGTATTCATAGCGAGTTATACGTGTTACATGTGAAGTGTAGTGTTAGTTTATCACGCGAAGATTACGACTTGTGTGATCGGGTAACGTATCTTCAGGCTTCTCGGACCTTCGAGTTGTGTAGTGAAACCCATGAGCGTAAGTTCTCGAAGGAGTACAACCGAAGGTATGTCGAGAAAAATACGTCACCGGCTGTACCCGATCCACTGACTAAAACCGTCGTAAACCTTTCAAATGTGAGTTTAGACCAACCTACGATGAATATCTTGGCCAAAGGCATGAACTTCGCACTAACGCCTAAGCGAATTCCGTTCGAAAGTGTAATCAGTAGCGTCGAGGAAACGATTGCTCGTAATAAAATACCGCCCGGCGACGCCGATACCCTGCGACAGGACGTTGCGGTTATATTACGAAAATCGAAGGTTCCAGCGAGTAATACCACTGCAGAAGAGCGTCAAGCACTGAAACTTATTCGGGATAACCGGGATATATTAGTGCTTAAGGCCGACAAGGGAAACGCCACTGTAGTGATGAATACAACTGATTACCAACAGAAAGTTCGGGATTTGTTATGTGATAACAAGGTATATAAACCGGTATCATATAACCCTACGACTAGAGTAACACGACGAATACGGACGCTGATACAGGACAACAAGGACCTTTTCACGGAAGACGAGTACGAAAGACTGTATAAACCGAAGTCGCACCAACCACCGAAATTATATGGCCTGCCCAAAATACACAAGTCCAACGTACCACTGCGGCCTATCGTGAGTCAAATCGCCTCTCCTACTTACGACCTTGCAAAGTACGTTGCGTCAGTATTGCAGCCACTTGTGGGAAATACACCGTCTTTTGTGAAAGATTCGCGGCACTTCGTCCAGATTATTAAGGACCTTAGATTGGAATCGGGCGATGTCATGGTGAGTTTTGACGTCGAGTCGCTCTTCACCAATGTTCCAATTAAGGAGTGTTTGGACGTGGTAAAGACCAAGCTAGAGGACAACGAGATGCCGTTTAACTATATTGATCTTCTTAAAAACTGTTTGGACGGCAACTACTTCCTTTTCCAAGGCCAACATTACCTTCAGATTGATGGCGTCGCAATGGGCAGCCCCGTTGCCCCTGCACTGGCTAATCTCTGGATGGAGCACTTTGAGGAGAAAGCATTGGCACTCGGACCAAAAACCATACGGCTTTGGAAAAGATATGTGGACGACATCTTCTGCATTATCCAAGGAGGTCAACAGGAAGTAGATCAATATCTAGAACACCTAAACTCCATTCACCCTAAGATGAGGTTCACCTACGAAATGGAGACGGACAGGTCGTTGTCATTCCTAGATGTGAGGGTTGCCGCGAAACCCGATGGATCCTTATCACACTGTGTTTACCGGAAACCGACACACACAGATAGATACCTGCACGCTACATCACATCACCATCCCCGTCACTTGCAGTCCGTTATGACGTCACTGAAGAACAGAGCTCATGACCTCTGTGACCCTGAACATGTTGGGAAGGAGCTGGAACATGTTCAGGAGGTACTACGAATGAACGGATACCACGTAAGTCGACGAAGGAACAGGATCACGAAACGGAGTAAACATCCGGAGGTCAACAGACAGCCCGCCTACTTGCCCTACGTCAGAGGAGTGACTGATAAGATAGGGAATGTATTGAAACAATACAGCATCAGCACAGTATTCACGCCGGGGGCAAAAGTCAGCAGCATGGTGGGCACACCGAAGGATGTACTACCGTTTCAAACACCAGGTGTCTACAAGATCAACTGCAGCTGCGGTAGTTCCTACATAGGCCAGACTAAGCGGTCGATAGCTGAAAGGGTCAAGGAACATATCGCCGCTGTTAAGAACCGTCAAATCAGCAAGTCAGCCATTGCGGAACATCTACTCGAAGCAGGAACTAATCACTGGATTGAATTCCATCGCCCTCAAGTCCTCTCCACTGAACGACATTTCTACTCGAGGATTGTTCGTGAAGCGATCGAAATCAAGAAACATCCAAATTTCAATCGGGAAGACGGCTTCAAATTATCCGCGACGTGGAATCCAGTGATTACTGTTACAAAACCTCGCTATGTTTCGCAATCGGTTAGCTCACAGAATAGGGACACGGTTAGTGTAGTGTGTGTTGGCGGTAGGAAAAATCAAAATATGAGGGTGGATGGACATTCGTCCGCCTCATATACACGAAGTCCTGTCATCGCTGCTCCAGTCTGCCTGGGACCACGGCGAGTGCAACCTGCGCCGAAACGTTAGGCATTTTAAGGTAAAATGCGTGTTCGCGTTAATTCCCGTATTCTATTATACATTAAACATGCAACGCGAGAGTTTAAAAGTTATGATTGCAAACCGCTACGGGTCGGACATTGCAAAACAAATACGTGACCTAGAATATTTACGTCGGAAACGTGCGCGAGTGGAAACATCGTTGATATTTTTAACTAAGTGACGCGATTGGAACTTATTACCTACGTGTGTACGTATCAAACCGCGTAGTGACATTGCGCATTCCCGTAATATTCTAAATAACGCGAGTGAACGGCTTCTGAGACAATTAATACGGAACAAACACAGTGAGCTTAACCGTATTCATAGCGAGTTATACGTGTTACATGTGAAGTGTAGTGTTAGTTTATCACGCGAAGATTACGACTTGTGTGATCGGGTAACGTATCTTCAGGCTTCTCGGACCTTCGAGTTGTGTAGTGAAACCCATGAGCGTAAGTTCTCGAAGGAGTACAACCGAAGGTATGTCGAGAAAAATACGTCACCGGCTGTACCCGATCCACTGACTAAAACCGTCGTAAACCTTTCAAATGTGAGTTTAGACCAACCTACGATGAATATCTTGGCCAAAGGCATGAACTTCGCACTAACGCCTAAGCGAATTCCGTTCGAAAGTGTAATCAGTAGCGTCGAGGAAACGATTGCTCGTAATAAAATACCGCCCGGCGACGCCGATACCCTGCGACAGGACGTTGCGGTTATATTACGAAAATCGAAGGTTCCAGCGAGTAATACCACTGCAGAAGAGCGTCAAGCACTGAAACTTATTCGGGATAACCGGGATATATTAGTGCTTAAGGCCGACAAGGGAAACGCCACTGTAGTGATGAATACAACTGATTACCAACAGAAAGTTCGGGATTTGTTATGTGATAACAAGGTATATAAACCGGTATCATATAACCCTACGACTAGAGTAACACGACGAATACGGACGCTGATACAGGACAACAAGGACCTTTTCACGGAAGACGAGTACGAAAGACTGTATAAACCGAAGTCGCACCAACCACCGAAATTATATGGCCTGCCCAAAATACACAAGTCCAACGTACCACTGCGGCCTATCGTGAGTCAAATCGCCTCTCCTACTTACGACCTTGCAAAGTACGTTGCGTCAGTATTGCAGCCACTTGTGGGAAATACACCGTCTTTTGTGAAAGATTCGCGGCACTTCGTCCAGATTATTAAGGACCTTAGATTGGAATCGGGCGATGTCATGGTGAGTTTTGACGTCGAGTCGCTCTTCACCAATGTTCCAATTAAGGAGTGTTTGGACGTGGTAAAGACCAAGCTAGAGGACAACGAGATGCCGTTTAACTATATTGATCTTCTTAAAAACTGTTTGGACGGCAACTACTTCCTTTTCCAAGGCCAACATTACCTTCAGATTGATGGCGTCGCAATGGGCAGCCCCGTTGCCCCTGCACTGGCTAATCTCTGGATGGAGCACTTTGAGGAGAAAGCATTGGCACTCGGACCAAAAACCATACGGCTTTGGAAAAGATATGTGGACGACATCTTCTGCATTATCCAAGGAGGTCAACAGGAAGTAGATCAATATCTAGAACACCTAAACTCCATTCACCCTAAGATGAGGTTCACCTACGAAATGGAGACGGACAGGTCGTTGTCATTCCTAGATGTGAGGGTTGCCGCGAAACCCGATGGATCCTTATCACACTGTGTTTACCGGAAACCGACACACACAGATAGATACCTGCACGCTACATCACATCACCATCCCCGTCACTTGCAGTCCGTTATGACGTCACTGAAGAACAGAGCTCATGACCTCTGTGACCCTGAACATGTTGGGAAGGAGCTGGAACATGTTCAGGAGGTACTACGAATGAACGGATACCACGTAAGTCGACGAAGGAACAGGATCACGAAACGGAGTAAACATCCGGAGGTCAACAGACAGCCCGCCTACTTGCCCTACGTCAGAGGAGTGACTGATAAGATAGGGAATGTATTGAAACAATACAGCATCAGCACAGTATTCACGCCGGGGGCAAAAGTCAGCAGCATGGTGGGCACACCGAAGGATGTACTACCGTTTCAAACACCAGGTGTCTACAAGATCAACTGCAGCTGCGGTAGTTCCTACATAGGCCAGACTAAGCGGTCGATAGCTGAAAGGGTCAAGGAACATATCGCCGCTGTTAAGAACCGTCAAATCAGCAAGTCAGCCATTGCGGAACATCTACTCGAAGCAGGAACTAATCACTGGATTGAATTCCATCGCCCTCAAGTCCTCTCCACTGAACGACATTTCTACTCGAGGATTGTTCGTGAAGCGATCGAAATCAAGAAACATCCAAATTTCAATCGGGAAGACGGCTTCAAATTATCCGCGACGTGGAATCCAGTGATTACTGTTACAAAACCTCGCTATGTTTCGCAATCGGTTAGCTCACAGAATAGGGACACGGTTAGTGTAGTGTGTGTTGGCGGTAGGAAAAATCAAAATATGAGGGTGGATGGACATTCGTCCGCCTCATATACACGAAGTCCTGTCATCGCTGCTCCAGTCTGCCTGGGACCACGGCGAGTGCAACCTGCGCCGAAACGTTAGGCATTTTAAGGTAAAATGCGTGTTCGCGTTAATTCCCGTATTCTATTATACATTAAACATGCAACGCGAGAGTTTAAAAGTTATGATTGCAAACCGCTACGGGTCGGACATTGCAAAACAAATACGTGACCTAGAATATTTACGTCGGAAACGTGCGCGAGTGGAAACATCGTTGATATTTTTAACTAAGTGTCGCGATTGGAACTTATTACCTACGTGTGTACGTATCAAACCGCGTAGTGACATTGCGCATTCCCGTAATATTCTAAATAACGCGAGTGAACGGCTTCTGAGACAATTAATACGGAACAAACACAGTGAGCTTAACCGTATTCATAGCGAGTTATACGTGTTACATGTGAAGTGTAGTGTTAGTTTATCACGCGAAGATTACGACTTGTGTGATCGGGTAACGTATCTTCAGGCTTCTCGGACCTTCGAGTTGTGTAGTGAAACCCATGAGCGTAAGTTCTCGAAGGAGTACAACCGAAGGTATGTCGAGAAAAATACGTCACCGGCTGTACCCGATCCACTGACTAAAACCGTCGTAAACCTTTCAAATGTGAGTTTAGACCAACCTACGATGAATATCTTGGCCAAAGGCATGAACTTCGCACTAACGCCTAAGCGAATTCCGTTCGAAAGTGTAATCAGTAGCGTCGAGGAAACGATTGCTCGTAATAAAATACCGCCCGGCGACGCCGATACCCTGCGACAGGACGTTGCGGTTATATTACGAAAATCGAAGGTTCCAGCGAGTAATACCACTGCAGAAGAGCGTCAAGCACTGAAACTTATTCGGGATAACCGGGATATATTAGTGCTTAAGGCCGACAAGGGAAACGCCACTGTAGTGATGAATACAACTGATTACCAACAGAAAGTTCGGGATTTGTTATGTGATAACAAGGTATATAAACCGGTATCATATAACCCTACGACTAGAGTAACACGACGAATACGGACGCTGATACAGGACAACAAGGACCTTTTCACGGAAGACGAGTACGAAAGACTGTATAAACCGAAGTCGCACCAACCACCGAAATTATATGGCCTGCCCAAAATACACAAGTCCAACGTACCACTGCGGCCTATCGTGAGTCAAATCGCCTCTCCTACTTACGACCTTGCAAAGTACGTTGCGTCAGTATTGCAGCCACTTGTGGGAAATACACCGTCTTTTGTGAAAGATTCGCGGCACTTCGTCCAGATTATTAAGGACCTTAGATTGGAATCGGGCGATGTCATGGTGAGTTTTGACGTCGAGTCGCTCTTCACCAATGTTCCAATTAAGGAGTGTTTGGACGTGGTAAAGACCAAGCTAGAGGACAACGAGATGCCGTTTAACTATATTGATCTTCTTAAAAACTGTTTGGACGGCAACTACTTCCTTTTCCAAGGCCAACATTACCTTCAGATTGATGGCGTCGCAATGGGCAGCCCCGTTGCCCCTGCACTGGCTAATCTCTGGATGGAGCACTTTGAGGAGAAAGCATTGGCACTCGGACCAAAAACCATACGGCTTTGGAAAAGATATGTGGACGACATCTTCTGCATTATCCAAGGAGGTCAACAGGAAGTAGATCAATATCTAGAACACCTAAACTCCATTCACCCTAAGATGAGGTTCACCTACGAAATGGAGACGGACAGGTCGTTGTCATTCCTAGATGTGAGGGTTGCCGCGAAACCCGATGGATCCTTATCACACTGTGTTTACCGGAAACCGACACACACAGATAGATACCTGCACGCTACATCACATCACCATCCCCGTCACTTGCAGTCCGTTATGACGTCACTGAAGAACAGAGCTCATGACCTCTGTGACCCTGAACATGTTGGGAAGGAGCTGGAACATGTTCAGGAGGTACTACGAATGAACGGATACCACGTAAGTCGACGAAGGAACAGGATCACGAAACGGAGTAAACATCCGGAGGTCAACAGACAGCCCGCCTACTTGCCCTACGTCAGAGGAGTGACTGATAAGATAGGGAATGTATTGAAACAATACAGCATCAGCACAGTATTCACGCCGGGGGCAAAAGTCAGCAGCATGGTGGGCACACCGAAGGATGTACTACCGTTTCAAACACCAGGTGTCTACAAGATCAACTGCAGCTGCGGTAGTTCCTACATAGGCCAGACTAAGCGGTCGATAGCTGAAAGGGTCAAGGAACATATCGCCGCTGTTAAGAACCGTCAAATCAGCAAGTCAGCCATTGCGGAACATCTACTCGAAGCAGGAACTAATCACTGGATTGAATTCCATCGCCCTCAAGTCCTCTCCACTGAACGACATTTCTACTCGAGGATTGTTCGTGAAGCGATCGAAATCAAGAAACATCCAAATTTCAATCGGGAAGACGGCTTCAAATTATCCGCGACGTGGAATCCAGTGATTACTGTTACAAAACCTCGCTATGTTTCGCAATCGGTTAGCTCACAGAATAGGGACACGGTTAGTGTAGTGTGTGTTGGCGGTAGGAAAAATCAAAATATGAGGGTGGATGGACATTCGTCCGCCTCATATACACGAAGTCCTGTCATCGCTGCTCCAGTCTGCCTGGGACCACGGCGAGTGCAACCTGCGCCGAAACGTTAGGCATTTTAAGGTAAAATGCGTGTTCGCGTTAATTCCCGTATTCTATTATACATTAAACATGCAACGCGAGAGTTTAAAAGTTATGAAATAATAATTGAATTGATAACTTGCTTTTATTTAGAACAAAGTCTTTTAATTCCAGTTTTTTATTATAATAGTAATAGCAAACTGGAAACGTAAGACTATTTTCTTATAATTTAGAACATTACCTGTAGAACAAGTTTAACTTATTGATTTATCCTCATATTTGTATGAAGGGAAAAACCAAAGAAAAAAGGAAAACATTGTTCTTCTGTGGTACTTAGGTAAGTACTTGCAATAATGACATAGGGAAATATAACAAAGTCTCTACATATTTATCAAACTAAGTTTCCGTCATGACTGTCTGTATGTTTGCGACATACTTGCATGCGGTTTTAAGGAAAAGCCTAATGATTCACAGAGTAGAGTTTATAATTCAAATTTGATTCAGCTAGTTGAAATTGTCGAAAAAATAGAGGTCAGAGACTTCAGGCTCAACCTAGTTTATTTGTCATCACATTTTGCTCATGGATAAGTCTTAAGAATAACATGACACATGTCGAGTACAAATATAAGGTAAACATACACCCTCTTATTCATTAAAATATATAAAAAAATCTAAAATAGGTTAGAGAAATTGTGAAGAAATTGTGTTTATGAATAAGAGGGACAGACTTTATACTCGCTCGGTTTTACCAGACGTAACAAAATCATTGCAATTTTCTAGACAAAAAACCTACGTGGTTAATTAACTTTTTCTTTGTGAGGTAACACCGACGCCGGATATACGGCAAGTCAACCTTGAATGCATATAGAGCAACCTGTTCGGTTCCAAGTACACGCTTGTTCATTGGCAGGCTAGTTTACTTAACACAAATTCAGGGTTGCTAATTTTTGCAGTAAAATTACTGATATAGGTAATTAATTTTTTTATCAATTACTAGTGAACTAACCCCTCTTTGTCCTGGTATAGTACAATTTTATCCCGTTGATTCCTTTCCCTTGGGAATTGAGATCTTATCGATCTCAAACAAACCTTTTCTCGATAGTTACAAAAATACTTATTAAAAAAAATATCCAATTTGTACTATTGTGTAATTTTTATACAAAATATCGTATTTTCAGTTTGTCTGTATGAACTAATATAATAAATATCTAGTTCCCATACAAACAATCGATACCGTTATCCGTTATTACCATTTCCACGACTTTAATGCCGCCAATTTTCTTCAAAGACAGTTATATACGATCCTGTAAGGCAGAAACTTAGACTTAGAAATAAAAAGGCGATAAAAGACGCCGAAATATGTCGACAGGTCGACGACTGTGTGTACTACTAAACTACTTTATGTTTATCCAAATCCATGGATAGCTTGTTTTTCTTTAGTAGAATTCGACATATTCTATTGAAGAAAAGCTAACTACAGATAGATATTAATAATTAAATAGCGGCCGTAATTCGAAAAAGTGACTGGTGGCTACTTAACAAGTTTTCAGCCCACTCGGTCCACCTCTTATCTTGATCAACTGTTAAACACCTACGATTTACTTTAGAAGGTTGTAAATTGAATAATCTAACTTGTCATTTACATAAATGATTATAAAGTCAAAAAGTATTTGTGAAATGGACTTGACACGAGGTTGAGTATGTACGTGGGTTTTCTATCCAAGCAATACTAAATATCATATTAATTGCCGTAACAAAGAAACCCTGCAGTGCATATTTGTGACTAGCTGACCCGCGCAATTTCGCTAGCGTCACATAAGAGAGAATGGGTCAAAAATTTTCCGTTTTTGTAACATTTTTTATTGCTACTCTGCTCCTATTAGCCGCAGCGTGATGATATATAGCCTTCCTCGATAAATGGACTATCTAACACTCAAAGAATTTTTCAAATCAGACCAGTAGTTCCTGAGATTAGCGCGTTCAAACAATCAAACAAACAAACTCTTCAGCTTTATAATATTAGTATAGATTAGTATAGATAGAATATACAACGTTAATAAAAGCGAAAGGCATGATACTATCTATTTCTTGTATCATTATAAGGCTATACAAAAAAATTAGATCTATGTAAGCAATAGTTTAGTCACAGGAATATTTTGTAGTTTATTCTTAGTTCAAGCGCCATGTTGTATTTCGTCTGTCCTAACTTCCGAGGTTTATCCTATGATGTCGATTTTCTACGAGATTATACGATACGATACGATAGACTATCGAGAGTTAAATATTTTAAAATGTATTTGAAAAAGTTACTAAGTCGGTAGTGGTACGAAAACGCCCTGCAGTATCCATTTATTATTTTACCTCCGAAAGAATAACGAACATCGGATCTGTCTACGTAGAGGTACTCACATTTACATACAGAAACATCACATCCTCGGTCATGTTTGGGTGATTCCAATCCAGATTTCCTTGAGATTACCAATCCACTGTTTGCTTTGACGTAACTAGGATTTTCCTAGAAGGGACTATCGCCTAAGATCTAATACTTAGATGACATGCAACGTGTAAATGCTGCACTATTTCTCTATGCTATTATTTCCTTAGTAATAAATCTCAGAAGGTTTAACCTGGTGTGATTACTGTGATTATTCTAGATTCTTCAATATGTATTACCTAAATAGTTCCATAGTCGCCAGAATAGATTTGTTTCAAGCCTTGAACTAAAGTAAACCAGTTATTAATTTAACAATTACACTAAAAATTAAGTCCAATTGTTTATCGTAACGTTCTCAGGTGCTCAAACATTGCGTTTGTGTGATATTATCAGTGCGTCCCACAATATTTCATCACACGTAACAGCCAACAAGCGCAGGAGTGCATACTAAACGCGCACTTATTACACAAGCATCATGGCGCACTAAAAAGGATTGGAGGAAATCATTTGCATTATAGTAGGGAAGTTGATCTAAATCTTTAAGTAATACTATTTCCTATTACGACTTAGAGAGAATTAATGTAGATCAATCAAATCTATTGTGCGGAAGTAATTTGAATTAGACTGCCTCCGTGGCGCAGTGGTTTAGGTCACCATTGCGTCGGGAGGTCGTGGGTTCGATTTTCGACAATTATTTGTGCGATCCACAAATAATTGTTCGTGCGATCCACAAATAATTGTTTCGGGTCTGGTTGTACTTTGTGTCTAGTCTTTTATATGTTACTGTAAAAGCCCGAACTGTGGCAAATCCTAAGATTTTCCGGTAAAACCTAAGATTTACCAACTCTCAATGGTAAAAGTCCGAACAAGCCAGAGTTTAAAAACTATGTTACGATATATAAAAAAATCCTCCTTC
This sequence comes from Anticarsia gemmatalis, assembly GCF_050436995.1. Taxonomy (NCBI): domain Eukaryota; kingdom Metazoa; phylum Arthropoda; class Insecta; order Lepidoptera; family Erebidae; genus Anticarsia; species Anticarsia gemmatalis. The sequence continues at coordinate 9,840,651 of NC_134760.1, forward strand.
ATAACTATGTTTATAACTATTTCACGGTATAATTATATACTGTGACATACTTATAAAGAAGGAGTTTTGGGCGAAGCGACATGGGTAGGTTAGGTTAGAAGTAGCCTTCGTGGTTATTTTTTTTTAACCACCCAGAAGGAGGGGCTCCGGCGACATCTCGACATCATCAAGTGAATATAGGTAAAAGTTCGAAATAAAAGAATTGTTCGGACTTTTACCATTGCGAGTTGGTAAATCTTAGGTTATACCGGAAAATCTTAGGATTTACCACCGTTCGGGCTTTTACAGTAACATATATACTAGATGCCGCCCGCGACTTCGTCCGCGTGGAAACCCTTCCACGCGGACTAAAAAGTAGCCTTTGTGTTATTCTGGGTCTTCAGCTATATAGGTACCAAATTTCATCGTAATCGGTTCAGTAGTATTTGCATGTAAGAGTAACAAACATCCATACTCATTGGTAGGATAACGACTTAGAAACGTGCTTTAATAAAAGAAAATTGTAAGTAGTTTTATGCTAATATCAACTTGTGCCTTTTTTCCATTGAAGTTTACGCAGGTGCCTTTCTCTTTCAAGGAAAGAAGGGCTCAAGTGATTGTACAGTGATTCTATCTTACGACTTTCTTGTTTCAATGTTGCGTGTGTGTGGTATTTTATGGTTTTTGTATTGCGTATTATGGGTGTAATGTCATGGTGTGTTTGCGTTACTACATCACACTTTACACCTTCCATGTGACGTCATATTGCACCCACGTTTTGTCATGAGACAGATGTTAAAATTATAAGAAAATTAGCTGACCCGGCAAACGTTGCTTTGCCATATATAAAAAAAATTGTGTCACTTAGGTGTATGAAAAGTAGATGTTGGCCGATTCTCAGACCTAGTCAATATGCTCACAAAATTTCATGAGAATCGGTCAAGCCGTTTCGGAGGAGTATGGCAACGAAAACTGTGACGCGAGAATTTTATATATTAAAGCATTTTTAGAGCATTTCGTTTCTTTGTTCATAGATACTGTTGATCTTGATCTAAGTATCTACTTAGTCACCTAAACAAACGAGAGGAACAGTAAAACATTGTGAATCTGATTCTATTTTTAATATTATTTTGTCTTACAAACACGTTCTACTTTTCACGAATATTTCATGGATAAGTAAGTAAAATGCACTGTTAGCAAACAAAAGGTACAAAACTTCATTTATTCAGTGTTTTATAAGTATAACACGTGTAAAAAATTGAGAACACATGCGCGATGAAGGCGGTGCATTATAAATTATAATTGCTTACAGTGTAAAGTTACTACACTGACCCCAATCAAGTTTGCACTGCACTTTTCCACGCAATTTTTAAGTAAACCTTCAACAAATGTTATTGTTTCCTTATTACTAAATTAATAGTTAATATAATTTATATTTTTGCCTTCCGACTTGTGAAGTGCCGGTTTTTAACAAAAAGAGTTTCTGTTAATTACTTCATTCGGTTTGATAAATATTGTACAAGGTGTAAATTATATATCCTACGACTTAATATAGCTTATGAACTCTCTGTGTACCAAATTTGGTGTAATAATCAACCATCGAAACTTCATACCATCAAAACGTTTGCATTCAATATCATCAGTAAGATAAGATCAGTAATAATATTTACTTTCATCAAAAAAGAGAAAATAGCTCCAAAATCCAAATTACAATTCAATCAAGATTTGTTATAAAGTACTTAAATGTAAGAGGAAGTGGTCTAGATGTTTGTTTTTCTTGTAAATTGACACTTTTCGCGCTCGACCGACGGTTACGTAACATCGATAATGATTCGATAATCGAGTCGTTTACCGAATCGGATGCACGGATCGAGAACTTTTTGTGCATTTGACATGGTTTTAAATCCAAATAAAGATGGCATTTAAAAATAAACGTAACAAATGGATAAATATTAATATGCCTTCTGAATCGAAATTCTCATTTCGTTGAGTAACTATTACTATACCTTCTCATAGTCTATTGAAATGTTAAATTTCTTAGGCCTTAGCTTGCGTTAAGGGGACTGAAATACTCAACCCTTAATGTAACTTTTCAATGGATATCTATCTGTAAAAGGCATAAGGCTCACAGCCTTTCGTAATTCATAATTTGGTGCATCTATTCTATAATCATATGATTGTGGCTAAGTTTCGTGCCATCCAAACTGGTGTTAACATATCATTAGACAACTAACTATAGATACAATTACCGACATTGGACTGAAAGAAAGGATTAATTGATTAAGTAGCAAAATTCGCGCAAAAAATAAGTAAAAATATAAGTACCTAGGTGTAATCTCAAACCTGTCGCACTAAGCAACAAAATTAAAAGGGTTGGGATATATGGAAAATAATAAAATCCACGTAAAATGTGCAATACTAAAATGTTATTCAGATAGTCTTGAAGAATGTTCTAGAATATCTAACAATCTAAAAAGCAGTTTGACAAGTTAAAGCAATAAATTATAACACGATTAATACACAATTTTCAACCATTTATAAACATAAAACACGATAATATCAAATTAAAACGTTGATTAATGACGGACGCCTTTCGACTACGCAATTTAAATGAGAGAAGCGCATAATGACGTTTTAGATAATCTAATAGTTGACGTAACGAAAGTGGTTTTCTATTTTTAGTTTTTTTTTGTTTTGTTTATTGATTAGAAACAAACGCTTATTAATACCTCAATTTATTACACAACTGGAACATAATCAACTACAGCCTTTCTTCCCACTATGTTGGAGTCGGCTTCCAGTCTCACCGGATGCGGCTGGATACCAGAGTTTTACATAGAGCGACGATAGAGCCTATCAAACTTCCACAACTCAATTACCTGGGTTATACCACAATACCCATTGGTTAGACTAGTTGTGAAACTTTCAAGTTACCTACAACAACTAGAGCGCAACCTCTTATATCCCTTAAAGACTTACACAAATATACTTGAGCGTCCATGACCGGTATAAGACACAAGCCAATCAAAAAAGCTGTAGGCCCAGATCACAACGCAGGTGTAACGTCGTTTAATAGATTTTAGATACAAAAGTCAAGAAAACATAAACATGCAGAGAAAATGTTGTAGTTGAAACTGTAAGAGTAGAGGTGCATGCATCGGGATGGAAAAACAACTATGTTTCATATAATATAGACATCGTAACATAGAACATTAATGGAAATCTCAATGTTTTTAAAAAACATACACACACACAAGAAAAAACTTCTTCCACTCAATGACAAAAAAGAAAGAAAAATCTCTCCTTCGGTTTGGGCTCCGAGAGTAGTTAGTTTTCAATCAGCAGCAACAATATTTACGTAAGACTTACAAATTAGTTTCATAACACCTTGACAATTGTTAAATTAGGTTTGAAGCTAATTAAAATATTTATCAAGGTGCATAATTAATTGTAAACTGATTGCGCTGTTTGTAAGGTCCTTGACCAAGTCGTATCTGCAAGAATCAAACTTCGCAGCGGTGGATATTTGCGTCTCGCTCTTACTTATTATTGAAAGCTATAGGGAGAAAGAAAGAGAAGATTCTCTTGATAGAAGTACCTTTAAAGTTAAGTACTGTCAAAGGTCGTCAAATTTGGGGTTATTTAAATGCTGGAAAATAAAAACCTATACTAATATTATAAAGCTGAAGAGTTTGTATGTTTGTTTGAACGCACTAATCTCAGGTACTACTGGTCCGATTTGAAAAATTCTTTCAGTGTTAGATAGCCCATTTATTGAGGAAGGCTATAGGCTATATATCACTTAACGATAAAAAAATTGACGGCAAACAATCGTTATACTCGCCCTCACACCTGTCAAATAGGAATCAAAAGCTCTAAAACTTTGTATGCATGTATATTAGCAGGAATACAATAGCCATGTTAAAACAAAGGTGAAAACAATATGACTTTTAAAATTGATTCAATTTGTACAATATCTTTGGCTTAAAGTTTAAACTTTGACATTAAATATAGTTACTTCATATATTCTAATCTAAAGACTCTCACATTGAATACGTATTTAAATAAGATTAAGATAAAGAAAACGGCGTAACTGACGGGCTTGTATGGGGTCTATCCCACTAGTCCCGTTGAGTTGTCCCGTGACGGGACAACTGGCACTATTTTGTCCCAGTTATCCCGTGGCGGGATAAGTGATACTATTTTGGTGCCAGTTGTCCCGTTGCAGAAATATCATGGAGCCAATAAGACAGACGGAAGGGTCAATACCATTAGTTCCATGGAATTGTTGTGTGACAACAGGTACTTAGTACTTTGGTATCTAGCACATTTTAACAAAGGTAGATATCTCAAATGGAATATGCACTATACTTGTGTAGATAAATTGTAAAACTAAAGGTATTTAAATCTATATCTTAGTAATAATGAGGCAAGGATTTGTAACGATCGTACCAAGTTGTGTTCTTTGGTCTCTGCCTACCCTTACAAAAAAAAGTCATAATATTATTCGATTCTGGGGAGCCTCCAAAACTCAAAAGTGCAGTAAAATCCCAGAAACAAGTTAACAACCTTGAAGACTTTTGGAGGCCTCCTAAATCCATGCCTCCAAACTACCATGTACTAGTTTAATTGTTCCTAAGCTTTTCTTTGCTCAGTTACTGGCGGCTCAATTGAGTGGACGTTATTAAGGTTTTCCGGCTGAACCTCGGACGGTCTCGTTCCTTCACTAGTAATATCCGCTTGTGTACTGACGGTAGGTTGAGTCATTTCAATATTGTCTGGTGGTGCATCTTCTTCATCGTCTTTGTGTGCCGGCCTGTTCCACGGCTGTTCCTCACTCGTCGCGAAGAGACTGAACACCACTAATTCGATCACGTATATGAGGATCATTATTATGAATACTATTTTCCATGATGGCTGAAATTTTGAAACATATTAATAGTGTTTTTTATACTGGACGATCTTGCAACTCTTTTAAGGTTACCATTTTTTTGGCATTTCTCTACCAGTATCGAATATCGTTAACCGGAAAGATCGAGTATCGAGAGTTTCTACGACGCCCGCTAGAGGCGCTGATCAGATTTTTGTGCCAAATTTCTCGACAGCTCGGTGGTTGTAGGTAGTAAATGATGGTAGAGAATCGAGCTACTGAACCTACGGGCTAAAATAAACCTGAAGGTTACATCGACGTGACTGTGCCGCGAGGGAGAAGGAACTATTTTATGCATTGCGTTTGAACTCCCCGGCAGGCAATATTATGAAGAAAACAGGCAACAAGAAGAAAAATCCTGTCCTTTTGAGAAAAGATTGCTGCTCAGCAGTGGGACGAAATTACATAATTAAAATATTGGTACTTACACCTGCCGTGAACATCCATATACCGGCGAGAATCGCCATCAAACCGATAAACAATCCGGCTATAAAATCTGTGTACCCTGTCAAATTACCTGAAAAAAAATATATAACTATAATTTATAATTTCAAAATATATTTTTAAGTCGTACTTTCTCGACTGCTATGCAACCATGGTAATTTTTCTTTTCCATATATACTGTCATAAGCATTAATATTTTTATTTACCCGCATAGTTAGGCGCGATGTCGATATGATTGGCCAGTATCCCCGAGTGCGTGCCGCCGGTGGCCACGACGGCGATGGACCACAGCACCGTGGCGCCGGTCACGTTGCACCTCAGAACGAGCACGCCACATAGGCACAAAGCCGGCACTGCTGACGCTGTAACACATATCAATAATATTAGGTCGGGGAAAAAGTCTTTTCTCTTTGGCTTCAAGAATCACAAAAGAGTACACGGTTCATTAGGTTTCTTTCAGTGAGCTTGTGAGGTACCCAAATATCGAGCTTTTTTGTGTAGAGAAAAGATTTTATTACAAGTTCATACATACTATAATGCGAAAAGACTTTTTCCCCGACCTAATATAACCCATTACTGTCTTACTGTGTCTTACTGTCACTGCTGGGCAAGTAACCTCCCGGAATAAGGGAGGGGCTAGATCTTGAGTCCTATTTCGTGTTGGGGTATTGGCATACCTACAATTGGCATACTTGCAAGAACTGTAGCTCGATTCTCTACCATTATCGACTACCGACAACCAGCTCGCCATCAAGAAATTTTGCAAAGAAAATTAGACAAGCTCTTCTAGCGGACTCTGTATGAACTATTTTGGCAGTACATTATAAATGTCAACAGCTAGATACTCGACTGTATCGAATGTAGAGAACTGCGCTACTGTACTAAAGAACTTTTAGGAAAGCAAGATTTTATCACGATTATTAAGTGCTGTTGTTAGTAGCATAAAACTTCGAAATGTCAGGTCAGGAGGGGGGGGGGGGTAATCCTCATGCCCGCCCCCGCTCGAAGTAGGGCCCGCGTCCAAGGCGGGCCGCCACCGGCTGGGACGCGGAGTATCCGATTGGAGGTACCGCATCCTGGCCACGTTATGGTGACCGTGGAAGGAACACCGTCCGGTTTTTAGTCGGTAGGCCCATGCTCCCTGGGGCGGTACATGCAGTAATGCATTTTCCTGACAGAAATAAAAGGTACATTTCTTTTACTTACCAAACGCAGTACTGATCTTCCTAATTTGCACGATAGAGATGTAGTGCCTCGTACTCAAGACATTCAGTACCATGCTGAGACCGATAGCGAAGACTCCTTGAAACAGCGCTGATAATATCAACACTGTGTTATCCTGGAACATAGTGTTCAGCCTAAGGACTATGTGTCTACCGTCTATAGTTTAAAAAACGTTTAATATATTATAGTCCGACATCTTGGTAAAAAGTCCTGCAGGAGTTTTTTTTTTTGATTTTATTAATATTTCTGTGTTTTTACAAAAAAAAGTTACTGTAGCATGCAAGCTACCGTCGGCTGCATCCCTCTGGGGGGTCACTGAGTTTCAGAGAATATAAATTTTGTTTACCTTTGTCAGTCACGAACCGTGCTCTTTAAAGAGCCTTATATGGCTTTTTAAAAGTTATTCTTATTATTATCAACCCAAATTGTCCCACTGCAGGGCGAAGGCCTCCCTACTTACATATCTCTGTTTAAAGCTATTTGATGCCAATCTTTAATATGAGAGTCCAACTCATACTTGGCCTTTCGCGTTGTCGCTTTCTATCAACTGGGAGTACTGGGACTCAGTGGTTGTTTTTGCCAAATTATTATACTATAATTAATTGATAGTTTACCTCTGTAACATTGTACTTCATCACGCTCGCCATATACAGAGGCAGCACTACTAACAAGGAGATGACGCCGATGTTGGAACAGCTGTGACAGAAACACAGCACTAGGAAAGCACGCGACCTGAGTATAGCGCACCAAGGAGCCGGGAGTTTCTGAAAACAATATTATTTTAACTTCATTCTAATAGAAACTGCTTTTTCCTTAGCCTGATTTAGTGTCTCACTGCTGGGCAAGGGCCTCCCTCCTTAACTTCCAAATCACCCTATCGTCAGCAAGATCCGTCTAGTTTTCAATCCGGAATTAGCTATTAGCGCTTTATTAATACTTAGTTACATCACGTGTTTGGTCGCCAATAACATCTCCCAGAGAAGAGACAATCAAGTTCCTTTCATCCAATGTGATAAGACGCTGTCGTTGCGGCGAGTCGTCCACCATCATGACCCAGAAACCACACCAGACTATTGACAGAGCACCGCTGATGTAAAACACTGCCGTCCAACCTGCGGTACATGGAAATTATCAAGTTTTCTCTATTTCTTGTTTTACAGTTTAGATTAGGAATAAATTGAATTAAAATATTGTTTTTGTAAACTGAAACAATCGAATTTTTGGAAAATACTCTAATATACTACATAAAAGAACGTGTAGAAATAGCTAAACGTTAAATTTCTTATACAACACTAACTAAATGTACTTTTCATTACAAGAGTTATTAAGATTTTCACTTTCAACGATTCTACTGTAAAGTTCTTTTACGAGTTAGCGTAACAGAAATAGCTGCTGCCCGTCTGATAGGCTTACTGGCATTATCAAGTTTTTCACTTTAAATGCTAACTGAAAAGTTCACTTTTACGAGTAAGCGTAGTATAAATGCTGATGTTGTCGGTCTATCAGATTAACCGATACTTATTTAAAAGTGGTGAAATGGAGGCTACATCTTTTTGTATACACAACGCTATTTACATAGCAAAGACTTATCAAAATTCTATCCCTAAGGGAAAAAGCCGTGATTTTATGTTTTAATGTAATTACCTAGACTAGCAGATATAGTGGTCGCCATAGCGCCGTATAAAGCTGGGCCTAAAGACTTGCTGGTGGAGACGATAGCCTCCATGACTCCTCGCTCGGTGGGAGGCGCCCATCGAGCCACGAGCACGTGCATCGCCGGGTATGATAGCGCCTGTGTAGTTATCAATAAATAAATAACAGCAAGATCTCTCACTAGGCTATGAGAGTGAAGGAGTAGAGAGTATACTTGTGCTCATACTTGAACAAATTATATATAAATTTTATAATATTTTCTTCTAAAACTTTGGTGTTTATACTTAAAGCGTATTAAGTTTAAATCAAACCCCAATTGGCAGCGTGTTGGGCTCAAGGCCTAAGTGCTTGTTCACGTTGGAACTCGCGGGCGCGGTGGCGGTCGCGAGCGCGGGGACGTGGCGATTTGTGTTCACGTTGGCCTCTCTCATTACGGGACTCTCAAGCCGAGTGGGACATTAATGAGTAAAATTTATTTTTCATTATATAAGTTTATAAGTGAGTCTTACCGTACCAGCTCCTAGCCCAATACGAATACATCCGAGTCCAAACGCCCCTGCCGAGGCAAACGCAGGTGTGAGCAGTGTACTCACTATACAGGTCACCACGCCTATTAACATTACCCATTTCGCTGACCGCAGTTCCGCTTTCTGAGCACCTGTACCAATAAAAATACAGTCGCTTATGTGTGCGACATTGCCGACAAGAGAGTATGCTGAGGTGGTATGACCCTGTCTAGAGGAGGCGATACTACGTCGGAAACAAGGCACTAAAGCTTTCCCTCCCTGGTTGTAGATCCAGAAGACAGCCCAAAACAAGATGGGAAATTGTAGTGCAAAAAGACATGAGTGAGTGTTAGTTTTCCAAAGACGAGGTCCAGGATAAAGCGAAGTGAAGGAAAAAGAGCAAAAGGGTTGAACTACCATATGGGATTCAAAGCATGGAAGAGAGCGTTGCTTATGTTGAATTCACGTTTCTAATAAGGGGCGATTGCTCTTTTTCGATTATGTTGGAGTCCATCTTACCAGATGCAGCTAAAATAACAGTATTTAACATGGAACGACTGTCAATCGGGCTTCCACAACCCGGTTACCTGGGATATAACAACACTGTACCCCTCGGTAAGACTGATTTACAAACTTTCAAGATTCTGACTGTCAAAGATCTTTGAAAATGACAGCATAGACCCACAATAATTTTAGTTCCAAATAAAGTTTTTTTACCCATTAATATGAAGCCTTGGTATCCATAATAAAATCCTTGTTGCAAGAATCTTGCATTGTGTTCAGTTGTAAACGCCAAGGGGCCATCTGCAACCTAAAATAAGTAAATATTACAAGTTTCGTACTTTTGCCCGCAGGTCCCGTGATTACCCGTGGTAAAATGTGTTACTTATATTATGTTAGCAAAGGTTATTATAAACTATCTGTTTTAAATTTTATTAAATTCTGTTTACTTATTAGAAGTTTCGTGAAAGAATGATTTTAACTAAAACTATACATATAAATCCATCAATCATTACAAACTTTTGCACTTATAAACTTTCAAGTATTTAAAATCATCATAGTATTTTTTATCTACCACCGTTTCGGAAAAGCTGTTGCTCGTGAGAAGAAACGGCAGAATACTCACGGTTTGCTCTTTTAAATGCAAATATTTATAGCCATGTTATATTAATGACTAGCTGACCCGTGCAACTTCGCTTGCGTCACATAAGAGAGAATGGGTCAAGATTTTTTCATTGCTACTCTGCTCCTTTTGGTCGTAGCGTGGTGATATATAGCCTATAGCCTTCCTCGATAAATGGACTATCTAACACTGAAAGAATTTTTCAAATCGGACCCGTAGTTCCTGAGATTAGCGCGTTCAAACAAACAAACAAACAAACTCTTCAGCTTTATAATATTAGTATAGATTTACTGTGATGAGTAGAAATAAAAAGTTATGAATCAGATACTACTTACATTAACGTTTATAATCTTGGGAGTGTCGGGACACGTAAAATCATTGTATAATATGGAGGGCGCAGCTTTGTCTATGCCTCCACTTGCTATTCTGATGGCAGTGTGATTGAACATGACTTTCGCACTGGCTCCACTCAGGGACATGTTGCCGGATAATCCATACACGATCAACATACCCATGGAACCAAGAACGGCAACAATGTATCGCGTGGGAAAGTAGCCTGAAATTGAAATTACTTATTATTCATTTTGAAACTGTCTACTTTATTCCGTCTACCGTCTTTCAACGTGCCCTCTGAAGCACGGCAACGCTAAGTTCAAATATCATTAAGAGGTCACCCATCTATGAGATGACCGTCGTCGTTTACAGACGGGTGAATGCAACTGGCTATCAATCAGTCAATCAATATTGTTACATATGTGTAAAACTCTTCCGTTACTGGGTGACTGACTGACTGATTGGTTAACAATGCACAGCCGAAACTGCTGAGCGTAGAAAGATAAAATTTGATATTAAGATTCCTTAGGAAATGTTGAGAAGCACTTATAGAGGATTTTTGGAAATTCCGCCCCGAAGGGGATGTAATTCCACGCGGGCAAAGCTGCGGGCGAAAAGGGTACTCCTCTGTAAAATAGTCACATTAATAAAAGTAGAAGCTTCGCATTTTGAGTTGTATATACGTATACGTACAATTCATTCTTGTACAAACAATACAAGACTCTATATTTGTCTAATTACGTGGTTTTGTTTACTATTTGTCCTGCATACATGACTATTTGCGTAATGCAATTTGAAGTAAACAACTAAAACAGGACAACAGGAAAAATCTAAATGAATATACTTATTCATTGATCTCCTATCTTGTACAATGATCTGTTATTTATCCTGGTTTAGGAAAATCCGTTTAATAATTACTGTCTGATTAAATAGAGAAAAAACCCGGCCAAGCGCAAGTACCATTATTTATAAAAACTTCATTGTATTTTGTTACCTCCTTTAATGTTAATTTTATTCAGTTTTATTATATTTGTTGTCATCGCGGCAACAGAAATACATCATTTGTGAAAATTGCAACCACTTAACTATCACGGTTCATGAGATAGATACATGGTGACAGACAGAGAAGTCTCAGCAATAGAGCCCGGTTTTGAAACAAATCATGTTGCTCATGATGTTAGCTATCTAGATAGGAGATGTTATTAGTATTTTACAAACAACCCAGGATTCACCAATTCTTGATAAGATGGCATTTTGACAGTTATTTCCATACAGTTTCTATCACTTTATCAAACAAAAACGCTAGACAACGGACTCGTAATGAGGATATTTTTTTTCTTTGCATACCTCCAAGAACCGTTCTTAAGAACTCTCAGTCACAAAAGGTTGCATCACGATGTTTTCCTTAACCGTTTAGACAATTAATAACTATTTCTAATACACACGTAACTTTGAAAAGTCAGTGTCGCCTTGGGTTCGAACCGTCTACCACTTGTAGTTACAAATTATACCACTTTTTCTAGTTATTTTGACTTCCGTTTTGACTTTAAAACAAAAAACTTTGACTTACGTAAAAACGCAGCTTCCTTCACAGGCACGTCCATGGTTGATGAAAATTTCCTCACAAATAATAATAATTTATAAAAGTAATAACATAACAATTAGTCATGTTAAGTACAGCAGAAGTACACAGTGTAAACATGGTCAGTTATTATTTATCTCGGGTTTAGCTTTGTACCTATTGTTCCTAGTGACATTGCATTGCGCATTGCCCGAAGTATACTAAACTAGTTATTACTATAATTGCCTGTTATACCCGGCTTAGGCATACATACAGACTACAGATGCAGGCAATTTAATTGCCGATAGGTATAAATCGTAACCGGTGGACCTTTATGACACGATGTATAGATATGAATGAAGCAAGGGAAGTTTGTAAGGCTCTTAACCAAGTGACATTCTTTGGTCTTTGATTACCCTTATGAGAACAAGGCGTGGTTTTATGTATGTATCTATGTATAATTCGAAAATTTCAGACACACGTTAAATCACGTAATCGCCTTTAAAAGCTCAAACGACACCGTGGCCTTATTACGAAATATATATACTTAATATAAACTTGTGGCTATCAAAAATATGTCGGCTTAAAATAGTGCACAGTTGAGTAAACAATGTACCCAAGTATGTATTTAAACTCTCTAATTTGGTGCAATGGTGTTATCACAAATATGCCTTATGTAAGTAAGTAACTAAACGTTTGTCAACAATAAGAAACCTTTAAATACTTTCTTTAATGAAAACTTATGTTTTTTTTTACCAATTAACACACACAATTTACCTTGTCTTAATTGGCGATTAAATATCATCAAATATTTATTTGGTATAGTCTAACAACTTAGTAGTAAGCTTATAAATACAAAACTCGGAATTAACCCTAGAAAGATAACCTACGCCTCAGAGGCAAATTGCTGTCTCTTTCTAATGAGCGCGCGTATCTACCTGTCCTTTTTAGTTAGCTTTTTAGTTAGTTGTAGTTAAGTTAGTTCATTAAAAAAAATATATTAATATATCGTACGCCTCTAAAGCGCATGGTTATCTTTTGTGGCAGTCAAAATATGGTTATCTTTCTAGGGTTAAGAACCTCAATGACCTGCACGCTTATGCACCTGACAATGGCATGTTCGATAAAGCTGCCTAATCTTAAAATCACACAGATTTATTTATAATAATTTTGTCAGATTTACGACGTTTTTAATTAAAATATCGACCAGTGCCCAAAAACAAGGAGATGAATTAAGAAAAGTTTGAACACAACGAAACATACAAACATTCGCATTTATAAAAGATGAACCATGTTTCAGAACGGAGAGCCTTTGAACACTTAAGTAAAATTGCTAACTCATGTTCAGCTAATAAAATGATCACGAGATATTATAACGATATACTTCCACAGCTTTCCATACTAGAATTACAGGCCTTAGTACCTTAGCTCATGGCTCTATGACGGTACTTTCCCTTCGCAGCAATTACAAGCTTTCCTACAATACCGACGTAGAATATGTAGGTACTAGGTACAGACTAGTAGTCTAGTTTGTCGACTCACTTTCACGATACCTAACAAGATGTAGGTGAATTGGAAAAGGAAATAACGATAAGAAATTTGTGCCGATTAGTCTATTATAGACCGACAACTTAGTAGAGAACATCGGCATGAATGATTTCTTTTAGCCCATTACTGTATCACTGCTGGGCAAGGGTCTCCTTTCGATTGAGAGATGGGTTAGGCCTAGAGTCCACCACGCTGGCGAAGTGCGGGTTCTACACACCTCCGACGCAAATAGTCGAGGGTTCGTGATCCCGAGGCAACACACACTTCTGACTTTTATAAGTTATGTGTGTTCCAGGAATAATTACACTTTTGTTCTAAAGATGACGGAAAACATTGTGATGCAACCTTACTTTACCTTACATCTGAGAGTTCTTAAGAACAAATCTTAAAGATATGCAAAGGCCCCAACACGCACCTGGACAGCGTGGTTGACTCAAGGCCTAACACCTCCCTCAATCTGGGAAGAGACTCTTGCTCAGCAGTGAGACAGAAATAGTTTCAATCAAAATACTTAATTATTATAATGAAAGTGTTCTAGTAAGCTAAGTGTTTCGATATTATTACCTACTTAATTATGCAACAGCGTTCTCAAAGAAACTTGCACATATGCAAATATGCATTGGTAACGCTTAGCACCGTTCTACTTCGTTTTTTTGACTTGATTTGTCAAGTTGTACTCAATACGTTAATTAATGTAGATAGCGCAGTGGGTCATGTAGTCGATATACCGCTTCCACCGCTCCTTGTGTAGTAGATTCGATTCCTCTGTGGAAAGTTGTGATCTACAAATACATAGGTCCTAAAATGTCTGTGGTCGTCATTATTATTAAGATTTATCTAATCTAGAGAATATTGTAAGAGTGAAGTTAGACTTAAACCTGCTTTGGCACGCGACAACTCAAATATATCGAGTGGTAATTAATAGATTGTGGAAATATCAACTGCGTTTAGTTAGAACACCTATTTTTGAAACCTACCGTTTACCTGTCTAATAACTAAGTTTCGTATTTTAATAACATAAGTAGCTAACTTCATTCTTTCTAAGGAAATGCCACATACACAGATCATATCGGTGATGTCTTGCAATAAGATCAGGGTGCGTAGTACTCGTAACCGGCGGTCCTGTATGACAAGATGTATGGATGTGAATGACGCAAAGGAAGTTTGTAAGGATCTTACCAAGTGGTGTTCTCTGGTCTCTGCCTACCCCTATGAAACGAAGGCGTGATTTTAACTATGTTTGTAGGTAAATGTCTTGCCTAGTGCAGTTGCTTCGATGTTTAGTGCAAAACTAGCAACCCTGGTTTTATTTACTTATGAAATTCGCAATAACAATTCAATGGACATATTTGTTAGATAAGTTCTAATACCGCGGCGTATAATTGACACGTTTCAGGGCCATGATATTTTTATAGAGGCGAAGTCAGGACTAAGTGCCTAGTTAACTTAGAGTCAGGGTTAGGTAAATTATATATTAGATGAGACATGATATTTTTAAATGTATTCTTCACCCACTCTTAAGTTTGGGAATTTGTCCATCCTTTGCATTGACGTTTTCGTCAAAACAACGATATACTTACTTAATATACATAAGTACTAGGTACCTACCCATAATGACAAATTCTAAGGGGCGATATCATGGCTCCAGGTATGGGCAACCGGTTCGATGCTAAAGTATCAAATGTATGAAAAAAGGGGACAAAATATCACCCGATAAATTATTAAACAAATTCGGTTGGGATGGTACACAGTTAGTTTGTAGCCTGGATGGACAAATAGTATAATTATTTTTGGCACAGGATTTTTTCATGCAGACTAAGTCAGGGGCATAAACCAGTATTAAATATATTCCGTAACCGTCTATCACTTGCACCAATCCAAATGATTTAGTTGAACGCCAGTTCGGGACCGTTTCAAAGCGTAAATAAGTAACAATTTGTAGAGAGCACCACGCTTTCCAACTGCCATTGTACTAAAACCATTGTTTACAGTACTACTGACAGTCTTACACTAAAATAAACACCGATTATATTACTTAACTGTGATTATATAATCATGTTTTAAAGTAGTTGTACAGCCGAGTATTCAAACGATACTCAATTTTAAGTGACGAACAGATCTATTTCATTACAACACAGGTCAAAGTATCAGTAGTAGCATGAGACTTAAGCGAAACTTAATTTAAATGAATATGGATCAGAATGGATCAAAATTTTCCCCGTTTTTGTAACATATTTCACTGCTGCTCTGCTCCTATTGGTTGTAGCGTGATGATATACTTATAGCCTATAGCCTTCCTCGATAAATGGGCTTTGTAACACTGAAAGAATTTTTCAACTCAGACCAGTAGTTCCTGAGATAGCGCGTTCAAGCAAACAAACACACTCACTTCAGCTTTACAATATTAGTAAGTATAGATATTCGGCTATTATAATTATATATAAGTGTGTATAGTAGGTAATTTGCGAACGAATTTATCTGCATTACTCTGAAGATTAATTAAATTTGTCAGTTGTGAACAATTTCAGCTTTTGTTCAAGGATGTGTTAAAACAACAATGTAAATCAATGTTGGAAATATGTAGTTATTCGATGGTCAGCGAATTTTGTATTTGACTGTCCGTAGGACGCGTTTTTTTTACTGTTCGTCTAGAACTCTAGAACATCAAACTGAAAAAGAAAAAAGGGAATACAATACATAAATAAAACTCAAAATTGATCCAAACGTTTCTATTTCCGAAAACGCTAATCGCAATGTACATTTTACAAAATATATTCGAGTGTAACAAAACTACACAAATATACAACTGTATAACAAAACCGAATTATTAACAAACTAAAAATTATAAATCAATACTTTTCCCGTATCTAGTGGGCTTAGATACTTCCTTATAACTAGTGGGTTCATTTATCTGATCTCTCTGTCTATCGTACTGGGATAGAAAGAGAGAAAAGATCTGAAATTATTAGCTACTTGATAAGGAAGCTAAATGGTATGGCACCATTGTACATCAAATACACTAGGAAACATTATTTTAAGCATATTGATATTATTATCACATTGCTGGATTAGCATAGATATTTAATGCCAAAAATTCAAAGGGCCGGCAACAAATGGACTTCTTAAGCACTATGTAATGTATTAGAAAGTAGACATTGGCTTTTGTGATTCAGATGCCAATGGCCGACTTTACACACACGCTCTATCGCAAGATCTTAGGAGCGTACAGGAAAGACGACGCGCTCTGCGCTCGCGATTTTCTTCGCGGGCACGGACAGATGAGCGCGATGTGTGGTCTTTCCTTTCTCCTTGCACACCCTTTACACGCGCGCTCTTTCACGCGCGATTGTTTTTTCATGCGCGATAGAGTGTGTGTGTAAAGGGAGCTATTGTCTACTTGTTCGTAACGCAGAAGGCGGCCTCCTGTAGTGATAGATGCAAATGCAAGACAACATACATTTTTTTATTTAAATGTTTCCTAGTGTGTAAGAAGTGAAATCAAACAAAATAATTTAAAGGCGCTCAACTTTGAAATCTTTAAACCAAAATTGAGCACAAAATAATAAGTACTACGCTATATACATACATACAAAAATGTAACAATATCATGACTGTTCGTTTATTTAAGTAATATTTGAGGCTCTAGTAAGATTTATATTATTTAGTCAATTGAGAGAGAAAAAATGACGTATTTGAGAATTAAATACTGATGTTCACCAATTGACTTCATATTGACAATAAGTCAAATCTTTGGTGATTTTGTACACACTACTTTTGGGCTGTGATTAAACAGTCCCAAGGTCGTGGACCTTAATCGCTACCCGATAAGAAGGGAAGGGTCTTTGAGGCGAGATTAAAAATTATAACGTGTAATTTACAGTTCTTGTAACACAAGAAAAAAACAACGTTCCAGCGGTTGTTTCCGCGACTGATTGTTTAAAAAGGTGAAACTATCTTATATAACAAACAAACAGCCGTCAATTACAATTATTTTAGCACCATCTGTTACACCTAGATGTTAACAATCTTACTTGTTCCATTCTTAACGCTTACTTCCTTCCTACGCTGAATGGAAGCCTTACTATCACACCATATATTGTCCTTATACCGATCACTTCGGTGCTAATTTAATGAAGCCAACGAAACAAAACACACTTTACTACGACATGAACAGTGAATACGCTTTTAACGTGAATATGAATAATAAACACATCCAAATTACTCATAATTAGTTCAATCAAGTTAAGTTTTTATGTATCTCGTTGGCCTCACAACAAAACAAACTAACTAAAAAAACTTATAAATAATAAAGCAAAGGTTAATATCTAAACAAATATAATCTAATTATTATTTCACAAAATGCAGACAAATAGGATGGCGATGGGAGACGATCACTTTTAAACAAGTGCTTCATGACAATGTTAGTTTACAACAAGCTGGCTATTGTAAAAGTTTGGGTAAAAAGTAGAATGTCGCAGATAACTGCAACTGCAGAGAACAGCGGACTACAAACTGCAAATGTCAGACTGCCAACTGCAAACTGCAAAACTCAGGCGGAAGTTTGTTAAATTTGTTAATTGACTACAAACTGCAAGAGTCGCAGCGTGTCATTGTTGCTATCTGCATTCTTTAGTTTTCTGCGGAATCCTACTTTTGTTTTTTACTAATTTATATTACCGTATATCTAAATACATAAGCTATTCTGCCTAGAAATTATCAAGAAAAGAATTGACAGTTTCTTCTATGTTTCAACGGTATTTTCCCAGTCGTAGCTCTAACACTGTCCATTGGGGTTACAACTTGGACTATTCTTCCTAATCTCCCCCGGGGTGCAATCTGGGAAAGAGCTAGAGAGGACAACTGGGAATATACAGTTTCAATATCCTTAAAATGTTATAATAATTGAGGTGTTTTCGTAAGCCATTGACATTTATTACAAAATTCTATACTGATAACAATAATTGGTAGATCAATTAAATACTATAAAGGTAGAAATGTAAGTACGCAATAGATATACCAAAAATATATTTTGAAAAACTCCTATAGAACATTTGCTAGAAATACTAGTCAAAGACATAGGTACAGTTAGGCCTAAAGTTTAGGAAATTTGAACCTTAAACACATAGAGATTAAGCCCAGTTCCACGGTTCAGAAATAAGTCTCATAAGCTATTTATCAGATAAAGTGGCACAAATGTATGAAAAACAAGTGCTAAAATTTGATAGTTATTAATGGTGAAATCGTGCCTAAATTTATTTATCTAACGACTAGGTACAACACTGGTCACCCTGATTAAGTAAGCTCGACATAATTCGAGACTGTAATACAATCTAATAAGTACTTATAAGAAATTTATAATATTTTAATGATGCTGTTATACTCTTCGCTTGTAACCTCTCCACTATCTTCTATAGCAACTATGTAAAGTTTTTTTTTTCAAGTACCTAAATAAATGATTCCCAATCTGAACTTGGTCAGTGTGATGAACTCTAAGCCTAACCCTCCCTCGTTTGGGAGGAGATGCTTGCCCAGCAATGGGATGGTTTAAGAAAATATGGGCAGTTATGCCTCGAACTCGAAACTTAATATTTTAACAATTTTATAGTACCTTTTACATGATGGGGTTATTAATTAACTACACAAATAAATTCTAAATGACTTTTCATTTTTATTGTTGAGCGTTCCTATAATTTTCGGAAGTTACGCGATCAATGGTAATGGATATTTTGAAATATCTTAGTTCTAACATTCAGAATATATAGTGAAGTATTGTATCTAGTCAAATGACAGACAGAAGATTATGTCTACAGGACCACATCTCTACAATCATAAGCAAAAAAACATGTATACTAACATTATTTACGTATTTAACGTAAATTAAATTAGTATCTACTACCTTATATGAGTAATATTTACACGTACATATCTGCTAATTATCTACAACAAATACAACTGACTATACTCGAGTTATTACAAACGTGCGAGCTACGTCATATCGTTTAATCGGACTCTCATTCGCACATAATCGACAAAGACATAGTAATACATGATTTGCCATGTAATACTTAAATTTATACATACTTATTTATATGAATAATTGAACAACCTTTCTTGTCAGTGTTTTGAGAGTAGGTGACGAAAGTACATTTTAAAAAAGACGTAGCACGAATATGGAGATTATAGTTTAATTAAATTTGATAATGAAAAAAGATGTACCGATATCATGTTAAAGAAAATTATAAAATCCTACTTATTTCTTCAAATTTATACAGAAGAAAGATCCGATATGCACTCATTCAAAACAATTTTGTACACAATATTAAAGCTTTCTGATGCGGACTAGTGATTTTGTAAATTCACACAAACATCGCATTACAATAATATTTACCATATTGTTGCTTTATTATTTTAATATTTAAATAATGCTTTTTATTCTTTGAAACGTATCTAAAGGTAATATAACAAAAAATATGATTTGCAAATATCTATACTAATATTATAAAGCTGAAGAGTTTGTTTGTTTGTTTGTTTGTTTGTTTGAACGCGCTAATCTCAGGAACTACTGGTCCGATTTGAAAAATTCTTTCAGTGTTAGATAGTCCATTTATCGAGGAAGGTTATAGGCTATATATCATCACGCTACTACCAATAGGAGCAGAGTACCAGTGAAAAATGTTACAAAAACGGGGAAATTTTTTAACGCTTATGTAACGCAAGCGAAGTTGCGCGGGTCAGCTAGTAATGAAATATACCTTAAATGGTAGCAAAAGTAATTTTAAGGTATGCCAATATTTATCAAATTTGTGACAAAATGAACCAAACTTAACAACTCAAGAAGTATTTAACAAAATCTTTTTTTTTATAAGAAGCTTACAAGTGAAAATAATATCTTATTTGAGACTCTTATGACTGGTATTATACAATGAACAATTACACTATATGCTACAGTATACCTAATACAACAGGATTTTATCCGGACATACCTACTATACTAATAGTTGCAATGACAAAACGCAATCTTTCCTTACAAACTTAATTGATATGACACGCTTGTATTTTTCTTAGACCTCTTATTTGCCACTGGTGTGTTTTTAAGGTCCTAGAACTCTTCCATCCAAACATCAAAGAAGGTTACCGGGGTGGTTTTTTAGTGGTAACACATACACACACATAGTTTGGTTTCGGGTTTTCCCCCAGGAAAATTCGGGTATCCGAAAGGATTTTTCCCCTCGAGAAAAAAAAACTTATGTTTTTAAAGGCCAGTTTAATAGCTTCAAATAAATGTTGGATTAAGTATCTGATGAAATATTGCCATTAGATGTATGAAAAAGACTCAAAATTCCACCAGTTAAGTTAACTGATACTTATTGAGACGTGGCAAATACTACAAGCATTCTTTGACATATTAATCAGGCAGTTAGTAGACAGTTTAAAGTTAAATCTTGCCTTTTCAGAGACGGCTTTCCACGCCGCTTTCGAGATTATTAAATTTTATCATTAAGTACATAATTGAACAATTTACTTATTCATTTATGTTTCATATAATCTATCTATTTACACTTAACGGACACACATTTTATCATTGCAACTAAATTAACAAAAAGACTTACTTATTAACATCATGCTGTGATCTACCGAGCGCCTCTAAATTACTATGATGTGAATCTATTCTATTCATGTTCGCTTTGAACTCATCTCTTTGGGTCTTCATATGAATAGGTGTCGATGGTACTAGGGTATCTAAGGACCCTTCCTTGTCGACATTCTGTTTCTCCATGTGAAGGAAGTTCTCGTGAGATCCGTTGAGATGCGGCTGAGATAATGACTTGTCTGGGTACGATAAGTCAAAGTTTGAAATAGATAGAGGCTTGCTCGATTCTTGTAGACCTGATGCTAGTGATTTTGATGTTGTCATACCGTCGTTATCTGGAAAATTGTTCAATAGTTATAGCGTGTTTTGAAGCTATCTTTATTAACTAGATCAGAAAGTATTGTGTAAATGAGGGAATTCAGAACCTAATCGTAGTTTTTAAGATCGTAGCGCAGTCTATGATCAGAGTTCAAAAATCGACTAAAAGCTTTCCCTAATATTTTTACTATAATCTATATCATGCCTTCTCGAAAGCTACCTAGAAATCAAGGATTTTAACTACTTTATCAAATATGGTTTTTACTCCAAGGACAATTATAATATTTATATATGTATGGCTATAATTTGAGCTAATAAATAATTTGAGGTAATCATAAGCTCTCATGAGATACCGTCCGCTTTTTGTGAGGGCGGTAGTGCTTGTTTGTGGGATTAAACTATTATATTTTATGTAAAGGGGGGCGCTGGAATTATTATCCTTGTAAAGGGGGACTATAGTCAAGGGTTGGGAACCTATGGTTTTGATGATCAATTGCTCAGCACATATAGGCCAAAACAAGACGGAGAGCAGCCGCTCACAAAATACATGTGAAATTGTATAGTACCTTGTGTAGTATCGATAGTGGGTGATACTTGTCGTTCGCCGTGGTCGTCTTTGTGGTCCTTCGGTAGAGAGGAGCTTCGCCCCTCCAGCATGCCCAGTACTCTGTACATATACATTTAGTTAAGTTTAACCGTAACTACGTAAAATTTACAAAATAATGAACCATTTTAAGTAATATTAAATACGTCAATTACCTTAATTAACTTATCCTGAATGTGAGCATGTTCAAAATATATTCATTTAGATGATATTAGTTATACGAAAAACATATGAAGTTTTGAGTTATATTGAACCGAAATTCTTCGGAGATTATCATTGCAAATTAATTTGTCTGTGCGTCAGTGGCGAAGGCTCCATACAACTCGATTCCTATCGGCTTCCCTTTCTGGACAGACTTAATATTAATATTAAATTAATTGTTTACTATTGCCAAATAAAACACAATTAATTAATAATCACCAATATTTAAACCGAAATCTTTAACTAGAATCATTAATCTAATCGAAACAGTACGAAAACACCTACACTTCAAAAATTACGCTCCGCTAAAAACGCAACGTGAGGTAATAATAATGAAATAAGCCGGAGGCGCTGATCGAGAATCGCGTACAATAAAAACTATGGCGGCGATGTCGCTTACGACCTTGTGGATCGCGCTTCGCACCGCGCTGCATAGTGGCGAGCAAGCCGGAGGAAGAGCGGGTTGCCTCGCGCTACAGCGCTCGCGCCGCGGCGGACACATGATCTTACGCATGTTTCTGTCGCGGTGTGAGCCGCGTGCAAGAGCGAGATGGAAAATATAAGCTAAGCATCCTGCATAAGTATTAGTTTTTGTCCAGTTTGACATTAGGTCATGTTACTCATGTTTGTTTACTGTTTACATCTTTCGCGCGCTCTATTACAAATTAGAATATTTGTGTTTATCACAACATTATTCCTTAATAATTGTGTTTGTGCATAATTGTGAATGTATCAGTATATAAAACAGTAATTGTTTTGCATGTTTCTATTAGAGTAAATTTTCATTTTGTCAGATTTATAGGTTAAACTCATAACAATAAAAGTGTTCTGCGTTTATCCATAATGTGTTTGATATTTTATTGTTGATGAATACATTCTAAATTGCTTGTATAATAAGTTATTAAACAACCAGTGCGAGACAATCATCAATCGTTCGATATACGTTATCTTAAATATGTGCTGTTGTGTTACCTACGTGTTACTACTGAAGACAGAGTAACTTAACACAAAACAAGCATGATTAGGTAGCCAATGGTAAGTACCTATGTATTATTAGTCTGTAGAGAGAGAAATAAGATACCTACTGTAGTCGAATGTAGATAATACACTCATATTGTTATTATGCAGTAATACGCTACTTTTATGTCGGCATTCTTACGATGTACATAAAATGTAGGTACTATACCTAGACAATGACTTATAGCTCCGGCTTACCTTTTGTAAAAAATGACCCTTCGCCACTGCTGTGCGTCTAATCAAATTTAAATGACACAGGGATATTATCGGTTTAACATATATCCATAATATCAAATCAACCCGAAGTTTCGAAGATGTAGGCAGAGGTGCATGAAAATCACCCACGTCGAGAAATTAGAAATTTTAGTCTCATGTAATAGGAGCGAACCTGTTGCCAACCACCGGGCACACTTTTAATTGCCTCCGTGGCGACCAAAACCACTGGTTTTGGTCACCACGCCGCTACTATTGCATCGGGAGTTCGATTCCCACACGGGACAATTATTTGTGCGATCTACAAATGATTGTTTCTGGTCTGGTTGTGCTTCGTGTCCGTTGTTTGACTGTTGTAAAAGTCCCCGCGACACAAGAGCAAATCTCAGTGCGGGATAACTTTTAAAAAAAGTTACCAATCAAATGTACTGACCGTGAGTTGCCGAGGTCTCCGAAGGGTGGTCTCATGTGTCGGGGCGGCGAGGGTCGCTCGTGCGGGCCCGCCTCCGCCCACCCCTCCGATATCAACACGCCGCCGATGTCCAGCTCGCCTTCTGAACATATAACAACACACGGTCACGGTCATTTGATTCCAAACTAAGCAGAGCTTGTACTATGGTAACCAAATAACAACACATTTATAGTACATGGCATTAGTTTTGGTTATTCTTTCAGTGTTAGATAGTCCATTTATCGAGGAAGGCTATAGGCTATATATCACGCTACGACCAATATGAGCAGAGTAGCAATAAAAAATGTTACAAAAACGGGGAAAATTTTAACCATTTTCTCTTATGTGACGCAAGCGAAGTTGCGCAGGTCAGCTAGTTTATTAACAAAGGAGCAAAACTATGTGAGGTATACGCTAAACCTTACGTTGGTGCACGAACCGTTACGTACACAAATAGTACATCATCATTGCGTAAATTAAGATAAATCTTAAAGCAAAATTTAAAGGTTTGATTCAGATAGTATATGTATAAGTTTTCTTTTAAGTTACCAATAAATATATTTTTCTTGGACAACAACAGTATACCTTTCTTGGGTTAAAATTTATAAAACCGTGTTTATTTTTTTGTTGTATCCTGTTCACACCTATGTAATAAATCATTAAATATAAACAATAATATAATAACAGTAAAATTATGCAACAATAGTATAATGTACCGTCAGTAGCGTCGAACAGTTTGATGCCGGGTATTTCTTGTTCCTTCTCTCCTTCAGCCGTCGCAGTCTTCTTATATGTGCACGTGCGTGACAGTAACGCCTTCCATCTTGCTACCTACCAATACAAAGAAAAAAGAGCATTAGAAAATTGCTGGGTAACATTTCCACAATAGTACTCCATTGATTTATTTGTAGCGAAAGAAAGTGTAACTGCTGTTCGCAGATGTAGAGTTTAAATACCAGGACAAACCCGAAAGCGTCGATCTTAAAGGTTGCCACACACATATTGCACGCAGGAAACACACGCACACAAAGTTGAGGGAAGGTCCCTCAATTTTTTTGCCACATAATTTGATAGTTTCCATGTAACTGGCTGCCTTTCTGTGAATCAGTGTCTATCGAAAAAATACGTATTCGAAACCATTTAGTTCAGATTGTCTGTATACCATTGTGATGTAAATTCATAATACCTGTGTCAGTTCTTCGAAGCGCTCGATGGCCTGTGGGTGCCAGCGCTCGGGCTTGACATCAGGGCGGGGCGCCGGCCGCACTCCCGCTAGGAAACACTCCATAGCCTGTAATTAAACAAACCATATATCAAAACTCAAGTGTTCATAAGGCATTCCCGTTTTTCCCGATGATTCCCGATGGTAAATAAGTAATAATAAAAAGACCTTAACAATGGTACCTTACCTGGAATCGTAGTCGTAGTAGGTCAGCGCGCAGCTCACACAGTTCGTGCGTGGCCACGTACTCGCTGTCACCGTAGTCCAAGTAGAACACGTCCGCTACCTACAATTTAAATATAACATAATCAGATCACAAGAGATATAAAAATATGTGAGAATAATTTGCACAAATTACTAGTGACTTTCAAAAGCTCTTAATTAGATTAATCTGGGCTGCTTGCATAAGGCATGGCCATCAAATTAGGGATCCTCGCTTATCCTTATCTAAATAACTAATATTAGCGGGGACCATTAATCGAACACATAAAACAATACTTAGAGTAAGCCCGAATATCCGTAAAGGACATTTTTGTTAAACAACGGTACCCACAATATTCCTTACAAAAGAGAACCGCGGTTACATACAGCTATTTTAAACGTTTCACAGCGAAAAAAAAGTGTGTAAGGTTTAAATCGTTCGTTGGTTCGTCATATGGTTAGTGGTCAGCCTAGTGTCAAAGTTGTTCAAGCCGCCCGAGAGGCCTTTGACATGGCTTAACGACTGTTATCTTAGAAGACAACAGCCGGGACCGACTTTTTACGTGCCCTCCAAAGCACGGAGACGCCCATCTCAAATACCATTATGCGGTCACCCATCTATGAAATGACCGCGCCGAGGATTGCTTAACCCACAGATCGTTTACCAACCGGTGAGCTCAACTGGCTATGGGCGTCTCAATCAGGTTTAAATGTGGTCAGAACACTTGCCTGTTGCGACGCGTCGAACTCGTTAGGTCTGATGTCGTGCACGCGCGCGCGGTACCACTTGCCGTCGTGGCGGAACACGGCCGCCACCACCTGCCCCACGGACACGTGCGACAACTGCAACACACAAACATATACATATTAATAATTAATTCATTAAATACACTACTGTTCCAGTGTTGTACAAGAGTCTCCTTAGTCCTCACAGATTGAACGAGGGATTAGATCTCGAGTCCACCACGCTAGCTTCCAGAACTCGAGCATGCTATATTTTATCACGTTCATTTCCTTCGCCGTTAGAACAATTGATACAAAATATTACGCTTGTGAAACTCAAAGGTGTAGATTTTTGTATGAAATACACCCAGGTATCGCCATTCACAAATATTTTGTACCATTTAAAAGGGCGAGTCTATTGCTATATACCATACACGTTACCAAACTCCGGGCTGCTATTGAAAATATTCTAATATAAAATAGAAACAAACACTTTTCCGTCACGAAAATCGAACTTAAGACGTCTTGATCAACAATCAGCCACAGATATTTCATACTCAATGTAAAATCTGCGATCTAAAAACATGTTAATGGTCATAATTCATGGTAGTTACCGCATGCGCCTCTCGATTCTCCTTCTTGCCGTAGTAGTCGGTCATGAGTTCGTTGAGCTCGTCTAACTGCGCCACCTGCGGCCCCACGAACTGCACCCAGAAGCGAGACGGAGACGACACGGCTGACACGTACACTTCTATCGGAGCTGCGCCTTCTGCACCACAAGTTAACAGTTGTAGCTTTTTAAAACTTTAAATATATAGGGTCTTCTCATGATCAGATGCATGGGCAGAATCACGGAATAACAAACACAATGTCATACATTTTCAATGAAGATGGCTATCGCCAAACTCAGCCGATGACATTTAACGCACACTGAAATACGATAAGGAATAAACGACTATTACAAATTAAAATAACCAGCCATATTTCAATGAGATTAGAGTCGTATTTTGCACTAATACTTCGTGATTTATGTTGGATTTCTATCTAAGTGCTTTCACTGCTGACACGCTGACATGCCCCTTCCTCTTGTGTTAGTTATGCCGTGAGCAGAATCGCCTCCCAAAATATCACCAGGTATTATGAAAAGACCCTGCATACATTAAGTTTCTGAAACGTAATAATTGGTTCTCAGAAGTCAAATGCCACATATAAGGATGTTGTTATATGGCTAGTTTCAATTAAACTGGCTGCCGTAGCTGAATATCGGTCAGGAGGTCATAAGAGGCGAATTTACTGTAATTTGATTGTTATATAAATACATTTTCGCACAGGGTTCGAACCTGCGATCGATGTCACATACGTCATTGATATAGTATTTCAATTATTATAATTAAAACGAATTAATACTGAAAACCAATTAACAATTTAAAACACTCTACATTAAATAATAATCACCACCACTCACTACCCCAAAAACACACTTTTTAAACTCCCAAAATAGAAAACTCCCTGAACCAATACCAAATAATTCGTAAACAAAACCAAAATTAAATTTGGATATATTTTAAAAGCGTTTACATACCGGGCCTAAGTTTTGATTAACTTAGCGTTAACTAGGAACCACAAAACATGACACAGTTAACGATAACTTAATCTACATAACATCCGTATACGTGTACGAACGTGCACGCACTTTTTCAAAGCTAGGTTAGGTAACACAATATCTGTCATTAAATACTCATAATGTATAAAGTTGCCATGACGTAAATCTGGTACAGTTGACTGTACACGCACATGCACGCACTTTCTCAAACAGACGTACGCAGAAACAAAATACACGGTATGCAAAACGCTTTTCGCTATAATTTTCATAATCTACCACCTATATACTATATAACCCTTTACCCTAACATATACACACGTCAAACAAAACGACACAAACACACATGGATCACTAAATACATAAATATATATTTATTAGGTTTCACTCCAGTGCTTTGTTACACTATGAAACAAATGTGTGTTAAATAACATTACTGAACAAACTTACTATAGAATATATAGCTGAAATGGAACTGGGAACTATAATGGTAAGCCACAGGGCAAATTTTCTGTAATTTATTGACGCAATCACACTGGGGTGACACGCAAAACATTTTTTTCCCTTGATTTCTTCTCTGAGGCAATTTATTCATATTAATATTAGGTCGGAGAAAAAGTATTTTCGCATTATAGTATGTATGAACTTGTAATAAAATCTCTTTGGCTCCAAGAATCACAAATGAGTACACCGTTCATTAGGTTTCTTTCAGTGAGCTTGTGAGGTACCCAAATATCGAGCTTTTTTGTGTAGAGAAAAGATTTTATTACAAGTTCATACATACTATAATGCGAAAAGACTTTTTAACCGACCTAATATGTCATGGTTGTTGTATAATCGATGTTTTTCAAAGTAACATTATAAAGATACAAAGATGAACTTTCAAAAAAAATCTTCCATTTGTAACATATTTTTTAATTCTATAGGTTCATTGACGTCAAATTGTATATTATTCCCACATAAATCGTAGTTGCGCATTTTAAATATAATTGATTTTAGTAATCATGTTATTTAAGTCGATAGTAGATATTACTTACTTTAACTTTTAAAAGTGAATTTTCAAAACAGCCCACTTTAAACGACCTTAACTTATGTAATGTTTAAAGAGCCAATTAGCACATTAATCCGATATGTATTGAAATAGATTACCGTTCTATCTGACACTTATATGGCTATTACAAACACAAACATTGAATAACCTTGAAAGCCTAGCCTAGACTTTTGTTATTCGTAGGTCAAGATATGAATTGAGAAATGTTGTATTACTATTTATGATTTTTTTTCAATATATGAATGGATGTTAATGGTAAATTTTGATTTTGATAAATAAAAGATCTTATATATTTTTTTTTGTATCCATAAATCCATATTATTATATTTTTAATACAAATTTTCATAATGTTTTATGTTTTAAATATTGCTATCCTCGAACTGTGGAATTTATATTTTTCTGGACTGAATTTAACATTACTTTGTAATTTCTTTCATAGAATCATTCAGACACATATAGCAGAGAATCACAAAAAATATGAAAATTCAAATCATTCTTCTAAAAGTTTTCTAGAACCGAAATAATACGCATTTGTTTACTAGTTTTGACGTTTCGCTTACCCTACAAGTGAGTCATGCTGTTAGCTTACCAGGGCGCTTATATCTGACATGCCTGACGTGCGAGTCACCTTGCTCCTCCGAGTGGTCGCTGGCGCACGACGCGGGCGGCGACGGCGACTGCTCCGCCGGCGCGTGCCGCGGACTGCGGCGCGACTGCTCGATCTCGCGACGACACTTCTCTTGGGTAACCTGATGATTTAAACAACATTTAGATATTTAAATAAGTGAATTTTACACGTAACTGTCTCATTGCTGAACATGTGTTTCCTTTCGAAAAGAGAGGGGAGATACGTGACAATGATGCTCCTTGTTTTTTTTTGCGAATACAGTACAAGACAAGTTTTATTGTTTGAATTTTACATATTGTTGTAAGACTAGAGGACTATTCCGAGGCTACTAGCATCACGCCACGCAACTAACGTAGTTAGAAAACTTTATTTTCCTTAAAAAACCGTTTAAAAGAACTTTAAGGATACCGTTACCGTTAAAGTAAAGCACACAACTGTTTAGTCTAAGAGTTAAATGTTTATACCATTCATCTATGACGACTCGGTTATATGAAGCGGCTAACACTTACATTTTGTTCGATGAGTTGTTTAGCGTTTTCGATCTGTTCCTTGGTGCCTCTGATGGAGACCTGTCGCTCCGACATCTTGTCGCCGTTGCTCGGCGCCTCGATCTTAATGCGAGCCCCGCTGCGGTGGCTTATTGAACTTATGTTGTCGCCACCGTAACCTGCAATTACGAAAAAATATATAAAGAAAAATAAATCCTGAACGATTAAGTGTCTTGAACCAAATTCTGATGGCCAGAATCAGATAGTGATGGCAACTTCGCACTAGAATCAATAGAGACGGATTAGTTTAGAAACTTTAAAGGTTCCTGTGACCACGATCTTTAGCAACAAGAATATTTTTCTTGCCTAACATTCGGGCACAGCAGCCCGTGAAAAAAAAACTGTCTTGAAAAATTTTGACTGCTGGTAACAACTGGTAAAGATCTTTGATAATGACAGCCGGGACCCACCACATGACGTGCACTGACATGACTTTTCGAAACACGGGGGAACTCAGCGTGTATATCCATCAACCCATCCACTGACCAACCTTCGATCCGCGCAGCTGTTGTCTTAGCCACGAGCACCTACTCGAATGGATGTTAATATGTGGATATAAATAGAACAGGTATGTTTCTGACTTAAATTTGTAGAAACTACTTACCGATGATCTTGCCGCAAGCCCACCCCGGTATAGTAATGACTTCTACCACGATGGTTGGCTGTTTTTTTATAAAGTCGTGTACCATCGTCTCGGCCATCTGCGTGTCTTCCGACTTGCCTTTGATGACGCACACGTCGTAGTCTTGGTCGCTAAACTTGTTGAAGTTTATTTTAGCACCTGTTTTCAATTCGATGTCTTTTATGTTTGAACCGCTGCGACCTAGTGGCAAGAATAGAATATAATATAATAGTTTATTTCAATTACTAAGTTTTACAAAA
This sequence comes from Anticarsia gemmatalis, assembly GCF_050436995.1. NCBI lineage: Eukaryota > Metazoa > Arthropoda > Insecta > Lepidoptera > Erebidae > Anticarsia > Anticarsia gemmatalis. Next base: position 9,871,202 of record NC_134760.1, read on the forward strand.
ATGTCTCTTAGTCTACAGTAAATATAACAACAAAGGATGATTATATCAACAAGAGAATACGTTGACGACCGTAGTAGTATGTACTGTGTCACAGTCGTCAGCGCCTTCCACTCAAGTAATTACACTCCTTGTTTTCAGTAGCAGCAAAATCTTTTATAAATATTTCGCTATTTTTATTTTAATTGACTGCCTCCGTGGCGTAGTGGTTCTTTTATAAATATTTCGCTAACTATTTTTATTTTAATTGACTGCCTCCGTGGCGTAGTGGTTCTTTTATAAATATTTCGCTAACTATTTTTATTCTAATTGACTGCCTCCGTGGCGCAGTGGTTTAGGTCACCACGCCGCTACCATTGGGTCGTGGGTTCGATTCCCACACGGGACAATTATTCGTGCGATCCACAAAGCATTATTTCGGGTCTGGCTGTAATTTGTGTCCGTTGTTTGTAAAAGTTCCCGCGACACAAGAGCAATTCTTACTGCGGGAGGGGAGTTGTCTATTTCATATAAAAAACAAATATTTAAAAATACAGTACAGGTTTGAAGAATCGAAATTAAGAGCCAGTTTACTGTTATGGATAAGTTCCGGTTAACTTAACCGATAGATAATGTGTCAGCAAATGTAAATGTGTAAAAATTCTACCTGATAAGAACGTAACGCTTTCTATCAAAAAAGTTGTCAAAACTGGAGCCTTCCTTTTTTATAGCGATATTTATCGTAACATATTAAAATATTAGGAGTGCCTATGGCATTATATAAAATTGGTAATATGTACCTTGATTAAAAACTCCGATTACACGAATAAAATGCGTGACAAAATTACTTTCCTTTGATATTATGTTTCATACAACAATTCAAGCGTATTAGCTTAGGTTTCACAAAATAACCTGTAGGTATTATATTTCTGGAAGTCGATACGTTGACAAAAATATAGAATGTATACGAAAGGTGCGTCTGGTAGTTTAGCTGTAAAATTAAACCAACCTACTTGGCGTGTAATTTATAGTCCGAAAACTTAGTATAGAGCCTTAACATGCACCGCGCGTACTTAGATAAATAAGGAGGATATCTAACTTATCCGGGAAATTCTGAAATAGCCGTACAGATTCGCTTGCTAAAAGTTCTGGATAGGAAATGTTCTACAGCACTCGATCTAGGATATTATTGAAATTAGGCCGTCAAGAGAATAGTAACGTAATCAAAAGAATAGTAGCGTAAGTATAGATTACCTAAAAATACACAGTCGTCTAAATATAAGTAATACCTAGAAGTGATAAATGTTAGGCATAGCGTAGCGTGTTGCCTGCCAATTAAACGCGCCCTTGCATTCATTCATACACCCACTTTGACGTAAACGCTCATTGTTTAGTACTATAGGGCTCTTTCAAATTACGTATTTTGGCTACTGCACTGCGGGTAGAATACGGTCGAAGTTGCGAGCGGCATATTTCATACCTAGTTAATTATTTTTAGGCAAGAGGGTCCAAGAATCACCTTTCCTGGTTTTTGTTCGCATCAAATTGGGGCTTGGCCTGAGTGTCATGTGATAGTAATCCTTTAGGATGCTTCTGGCTTGGAGTTCTAGACAGACAACTTTCATCATTTTACCGTATATATGATAATATGAAGCTGTTAGCATACACTATAGTAGCTAAATGTGTGTCTGTAAGTATTTCTGTATATAGCTGCCGCTGCGCAGAAAGCTCAAATAATCAGTCACAAATTTAAATGAAACTAGATATTTCACTGTACAATGCACTGTTTGTAGGTACATACAATGTCCTGTGGCTGCGAAATATTTTAATAAATCTGAATAACGTTTTTCACTTGTAACAGAAACTATGTTTATGTAAAGCTTATTACTCATCACAACACTAGACATCGTCTTTACATTATATAACGATATATTATATCGCAGATTGGCGCTTGTATGAAAATGTATGAATGTATGACGTCCACCATGAATAAGTGATGCGAATATTGATGACGTGATGCATGTACTCACTCGAAATAGATGTCGACTTATGTTAGTCGTACTAATCATAGATATCCGTAGTAAAATGTAATTTGTTGCTAAATTGTAGGCCGGGATTCTAATATTCTGTGACTAGATTTGGATATTGGGGAAACAGAATCGACTAGATATAAACTATGGCTGTTTTCACGGGTAAAATTGTTTTTATTCATCGCTAAAAGTATGAATCGGATGCCTCATATTCTTGTACCATAGTTCGACCTTCGTTTTATAAAGGATAGAATAATAAAAAAAAACTAATAATGGGAGAACTAAATAACTCAATATTTGAAGTTTCCACAAAATCGCAATTTCGGTACTGCTTTTTGTCACTATTTTTGAAATCACTAACAAATGGGGAACATTTTCATTGTAGACAATTTTATAGGCATGTTTGCAATCAATTTTATGATGGATCAATCTAATTTCCATAATGAACCAAAAAACTAATAAAAGTCAAAAACCAAGTTATCCATTTCTAAGAAAATGGCCATATTTTTAGATTGGGTTAAGGTATCGGGGATTACGAAAATAGTAAAAGGTCAATTTGGCCAAAACAGAGTTATCCCATTACACCGACGAGATGACATTTCAGTGATTTTTGTTGGTTATAGTGCCTATATAGCTCTGAAATCCTGCCTACAATAACAAATATCTGTCCTTACTCTTCGTCGCCTGTATCAATATTTGACGAGCCTTCTTTATTACAGTATCAAAATGACTAATTCTACACAAACAAAGTCATCAGTAAACGAATGATGCAATTGCTAAATTTCTAGTGGTTCAACCTTCAGTGGCCGTCATACATCGTACAACTTAGTAACGTAACACGTATGTTTGCAAATACCAACATATTAGAATTTGTATTAAAAACATTTCATACTGGAACATTCGTTTAAACTGGGGAGCAGACAAAATTAACAAACGGCAGGTAATAGCAGAAAATACTGAGCAAAATAAAGCTCTTTAAAATGTAAGACTCTTTTCGTATCGCATTCTTTCATTGCCTGTTTCATTTTTGTATGACACCACGTTTGCATAGGTCCAACACCAGTCCAGGTCCAGTTGTTTGGCTTGTAAGGTTTTAGATTACCTGACTAACCCTCGGACAAAAAAAAACGCAATGAAAAGATAAACTACCGCTAAATGTACTCAGAAACCGGGCATTATAGAAAGGTACTTTTGGTTAGCTATGCTTAGAATGTTAAGTGCTAAAATAATCATGGCTGTCGCGAGTGACCTTTTGCTTTCATTTGTGTAGTTCAATAACTGGTTCTAAGGCGAAAGGTTGTTCATTATTTCAATATTTTATAAACCTATGTAGGTACCTATAACTGTACGGGGTCAAAGATCGTCTGATTGATTCAAGTAGCATACAGCATGTTGTCAAGACAAAACCTCGTAAATACGTCAAGTAAACAAACAAAAAGTAATAATCGTCTTCATCCGCGTATTTATTAATTTAACTAGACGCCGCCCGCGACTAGTCTGCGTGGTAAACCTACCCGTGTAAATCTCGATCTCCGGAACTCCGGGATAAAAAACCTATGTGTTAATCTGGGTCTTCAGCTACCTATATACCCATCATAATCGGTTCAATAGTATTTAAGTGAAAGAGTAACAAACATCCATACAAACTCACAAACTTTTGCATTCATAATATTAGGATTTGCATTATCACCACGCAGTTAAACCTAAGAGTATAAGCAGAGGTGTGCTATACACTCAACACTCCAACATTTCGCCATAACTGTATAATGTTAGTCCTATGTAAAAGGATGAAAGCTTTTATTACACCGGGCACGATACAAAACTTGTATCCGCATAATGTAATAGGTACAATTAAAAGGTTTTATAAATCAAAATCAAATCAAATCATTTATTGGTTTAGGTCAAATGACACTTATGACTTACGATGTCAATGATATCTTCAAAATTAAACAAAAGCACTACTAGTAAGAACATAGTTTAACGAGGAAAACTTCAAACACCACGTGAGACATTACCAATGATCAAGTGATCATTCGCAGATGATGTCATACAAACATTTACTTTAATGTGTCGCAGAATATCACACAAATAGTCACCACATGACTGTACCCACATGAGTGCCAATTTCACGTGACTTTTATTGACATTTGGGTTTGTGACCTAGATTTTCTTACGCAATGAAAAGTCTAGCTTTTTCCATATACATGGCTTTGTGAAAGGAAAACTGTGAGGCAAAAAATAATCATTTTTCAATTAAGTTCCAGCCAGTTCTTAATTACGCATGCGATTTTTTTTTCGTTCCGCTTCTTTGATCTGCTAGTCTTTTCGCAATTTTTATATTTCTGATGAAACTACAATAATATTATAACGTTCCACAAGACGGCACAAATATTTTTAAGAAAAATATTGCGTTTCCACTACATATAATAAGATGATATCCTTGTCGCCACGCTATTTAAACCGGACGAAGCCGGGGCGAGTCGCTAGTCATCATCATCATAGGAGGGGAAGCCCCGATAATAAACCAAAGTATCATTAAAATAATCATCCAAGTTATTGTGTCTCTTATCTCACCAATATCATTACGACATCATAGTACTAAGTGGTCCGCACCGTCTGGCTTCAGTGATACCAACATGAATAATTTTAGTATAGGATGCATGCATCAGTGGCGCGAAATATCGCTCGAAAGAACAGATGCGTTACTTGGATTTGAATTAATGGATTGTTTAAACGTATTATTAGAACTAGTGATTGATAAATTATGTTTATTTATGAGACTACTATCTGGGAATATGTGAGTTTACAAGCGAATCATCATCAGCCTAGCCTTTCTTCCAACTATGTTGGTGTCGGCTTCCAGTCTCACCGGATACCAGTGTTTTACATGGAGCCACAGAAGAACCTCGGCAAGCGTAGCTTAACGTCAGAGATCGATCCGCGCGGCTGATGTTTACTAAGCCATGAGCTCCTTGCAAGCGACTAGTCCTACTCATAAACGCGAAAGTGTCTTAGGATGGATGTATGAATGCGTGTTTGTTACTCTTTCCCGAAAACTATTGGACGGATTTAAGTGCAATTTAGTACACTCATAGCTTATAACCTGGATGAACACATAGGATACACTTTACCCCGTGAAATCTTTTCACGCGACGGAATTCGCAGGTAGACACTAGTATGCATTATAATGCAATTTATTTTCATACAAAGATTTTCCTTATTTGTCATTGATACACCAGCACCTGTGATCCTATAAATAAATCTGTTTGTTAAGCTTTCAGCAGAATTTCTAAATTAATATTTAATAAATGTCAAAATTGTGTTAATAAATGTCGGGCGAAGCCGGGACGGGCCGCTAGTATGGAAAAAAGTCAGGGTAATCATAATCCTGAAAAGGCTATTTATGCCACGTGTTGTTTTAAAATCGGCTTCGTCGCTAGCATAAGTTACTTAATTGTATTATTTCTTATTAGCATTAATGCAGTTTTAAAACCTAACTGTTCTATCAAAGAATGATGAAAATAATAGCAGCTGGAAATTGCAAGATTCGACAACGTATCCAGCATAATGTAACATCATTTCCACATTTCCTCACATTAAAGTTAATAGTTCGGCGAAAAACGCGACGAATCGTAATGAGAAAACATATAAAATACGTTAAACAAGTATTTAAATAATTTGGACGGAGATGTGTGGGCGTTTTTGTCGTCACACCCTGTACGAAAGCTTTAAATGTCGATCTGAAGTATAAAACGTGTGTTTGTGCTACATTTAAAACGAATTTCACGGTCATACTGATTAAAATGCATGTTATTTGCTTTGATATTTGCATTGATACAGACCAGATGTGCCTGTGAGAAGGAATTCGTACGGTTTTTCACTATAAACTGTTTAGCTTGCGTATTTATACAGCATGTTTTAATTTCAATATTTTTAAAAGACATCTCTTGCTCTAAGAATTGCACTTGTGTCGCTAGGACTTTAACAAACATACAAACAACGGACACAAAGTGCAACCAGACCCGAAACAACTATTTGTGGATCACAGAAATTACTGTACTGTGTGGGAATCGAATCGACGACCTCCCGACGCAACAGCAGTGGCGTGGCAACCTTAACCACTGCGCCATTGAGGCAGTTACTACTTTTGTCGTATGTTTAAACAGTCAAGGTCGGCAAATCCTGGGTCATGGTCTAACGATTGTACAATTCTATTCGATAAGTGTTATTAAGTTATAAGTATAATGAACGATAACACTACGCAGAAAAAACTTATAGCATGTAGGTATAAATAAAATTTGAAATCTAACAACAAACTGAAATGAAATAGGTAATTTATTCTGACATATTCTAGAGTTAACTAACTCACAAAACAATTTACGAATAATATAAAAATGGTTATAATAACTGACAAGAAACTCAAGGTTACTCTATTTAACTAAATGCAAATCATTTACAATTATTATTCGCTAGTTAGAGCATTACATTATTTAATCAATTATCGCATTGATCACGTGCACTGAGTGAGTAAGTTTCAAGTAAATTTGCGAAGGCACTCCGTCTAATCTTAACATAAAACAATACGTTACGAATAATTCGACAAGTCAGACAGGAATCATAGCGGGGACAAAGCAAGGGCATGATGAGTCTTAGACGTAAACCAGACGGAAGACCGTAAAGTGAGGATGGTGAGGTCAAACGGCGTAAGTTTTCCTCTTTTCTTACGCTGACATTGGTAGCGTAAGAATGTACACATCGTACACGATGTTCTATAGGATACTCCACAGCGATGACGACGCAGCGCGGCTGATTTTTCGTTCTAAGGGCTATTCAGACATGGCGGAATCCGCGCGGATGCAAAGCACGTGGTTTGAATCCGCGCAGATTCGGCCGTGTGTGAACTAATCCATTTATGCAATCGAAGTGGAGAAAATTTGTAAGAATCGTACCGAGTGGCGTTCTTTGGACTTTGCCTCCCACTATGGTAAAAAGGCAGGAGGAATGGGAACCTCAAAAACTGTTAATTTATGTATGTAAGACGTATCGTTCGCGCCTTGTCCTTGATTTATATGTCCTTTCTATCTGGGTTACGCACTACGATAAGAATTCGAGCATAACTAAATCTTAACATAAATTATTTAAACTGGAAATGATTATACGACTAGATAAATGACCTCAAACATCAAAATAGTTTATGATTCACTAATCTGGTTGATATGATAAAGCTTTGAATTAATACTATTAGTTTCGTATGTCTTAATCCGTACGCAGCTCGAACATTCGTCATAGTTATCAAGGAAAATGGAGTTCATTCATGAAATTTATGGATGCCGAAAATAAATCAAGTTTTACATGAAATGATATAGACAAGTGGTTCCCAACCAGTGGTCCGCGGATGATTATAAAGGAAATCATCCATTTTGGGCCTTTTTTCAAAGTGATGACGATGGTTTGTTAGTTGCACACAATCGAGGGTGCGGCCCCTTGGGTTTGCTGAGGGAGGATGCGCTGACCTTGCGCTAGTCGCCAGTGACCAGTCCAGTGGCGACGCATTAAGGCGCCGGGGGAATCAAACTCGCACCTAAGGGGCCGCACCCTCGGTTGTGTGCAACTAACAAACCATCGTCTAGGTAAGAGGTCATCTAGAGTGTTGCCGTTGGGTTGTTATGTCCGACTCATCGGCATGTGGAACAATATTTTGTGCTTCGGGCACGATTTGTGATGAGGGCCCTTGTTATGAGGACACATGTTGCGGTTTAGAAGGTATGCCCACAATTCTATCGGAATTTGCACATAGCCCCGCACTCCACCCTGGGTGCTGGTGTATGCATAATGCGCATACGCACCACTCCCATCGTCGTGAGTCGGGGCGATCACATAACGATTCCGATAAGTGTGGTACAGTAGGGAATTACATACAAATAATACTGATGAGCTCGAGTTGATACGGTGACGACCCGTTTCCGAGTTGATACGTGTGCTTACGACCTTAAATCAACTTCAGAGTGGTCGTTTGCTTTAGATACTTCATTCTAGCAAAATCAATCATTATTTTATGTTTAACAGCACTTTCAGAAATGAATAAATATTTGAATATTATGAATCTTCAAACCTGTATAACTCGGTTTAAAGCGATCCTACCGGTTTCGTGCCATACTAACTATTGTTTCAAATGGCTAGCTCTATCGATACATGCCACTTTTTTTTGCTGGCCGGCACTTTGAAAAAAGACCCAAAAATGTATGGAGCGTGGATGATCTCCTTTAAAATTTTCAGGACGATAATATTACACTTTATTTTTAATATACAAACTTACATAGTGGTCCATGCTAACAAAAATAATATAAAAGTGGTCCTGGACTAAGAAAAGGTTGGGAGCCCCTGATCTAGAACTTCAAGGGCATCTTAGACCTACCAACCCACGAAGACGTTCATAGCCCACCCCAAACCGAAATATCCGAATCGCTACTGCATTACACTATACACGTTGAATGTGGCACCACGATAAAACTCATGTGGTATATATAGATACCTTTATGTATAAAGACATCAAGGATTTACCCCCAGTTTCTGTGGTACATTAAGCGGTAGTTTATCTACTCAATAGCATTTAAACTCATATAAAAAACGCTATTGAGTAGATAAACTACCGCTAAATGTACTCAGAAATATGGCGTTAATCAATCAATAAGTTAAAAAGTACAGTAGAAATAATGTAAAACCTAGAAACATATTACAGTGCAGTCACCAGTAAAAAAGTAAAAATTAGTGAATGACAACATGACCTTACACACATTTACATAACAGCTGATTCAATCAACACATTTGTACTCTCTTCTCATGAACTTCAAATAGTTTGTCAACATAGTGAATGGTGCCAAAAATTTTAATACAAAATACTATCACTTTTCTGCTTTGTCACTAATGTAGTATTTCAAAACTTATATGTTTCTAGCTGATTTATGATATGACTTAAATCCTGTATAGCTTCAACAATAAACTATTTGAAAGAAAATTTCTTAAAGAAATATAGTTATATTATCCCAAATTCCAGACTAAAATCATCAATACGAAAGTAACTCTGTCTGTCTCATCTTCGTGCCTAAACCACTCAACTGATTTAGGTAAAATTTTGTACAATAACAGTTTGAGATCTTATAAAGGACATAAGATAGTTTTTATCCCAGAAATCATACACCAGCAGGAACTATTAAGGATAAGAAGGCATATAAAAACAGACCATATAGAACCTTGAAGACTTGGGTCCTATGTTCAAGGTTCAGACAATGCCAAAAATTATAAATTTAAGGATTATGATTGTGGCATTTCAATGCCTTATGTTAATTCTACACACCAGCCATAATGAAAGTGACTTTGGTAAATAAAGTTTAATTTGTCAGTTATCTTTTACTCTTTTTTTTACCATTCTTGTCTGACTACTAGGCTAAGATCTCCTCCCAAATAGATGGAGGGGTTAGGCCTTGTAACAATAATAATAACACAACAAAATTTTTCACAATGATTGTAAAACTTTACATTTTTTAAATATTAAAGCAGTCATACAATCACATATCGGCCACACACTCCTCCCAAATACCCAGCACTATAGTCAAAAAGTCAATCCATACTAAAATTATACATGTGAAAGTAACTCTGTCTGTCTGTTACCCAATCACGCGTAAACTACTACAATTTGCATGAAATTTGGTATGGAGATATTTTGATACCTGAGAAGTGACATAGGCTACTTTTTACCCCGGGAAAATGATGAGCATGGGAAAATTCAGGATTACGAAGCTAGTTATAAATAAATAAAAAAAAAGTAATGAGCTACTCACCAATCAAAGCAGGAACTATACTCTTAGGCACTGGAACCTCAATAATATTCACTCTAGATGTTGTGACAGAATTTTCTGGTTCTTCATCTTCATCTTTCTTGAAGAGGTAGTACACTACATAGGCTGTTGCCGTCACTATAGACAGTCCTAGTGCCACGGGCACTAGTTTTGTGTTTAGAGGCATTTTTCTGTAACAATATTTAAAATTATATGCATTATGTAAGAATATATTTATTTATGTATGTACACAGATAGAGGTATATTTCTTTAAAGGTCATAAATACAACAACCTCTATGTTTAGGATCCCTATGCAATGCAGTTGATGATAAGAGATTATAAGACCCACATATTTATAGCGTGCAGTTGCTCGCTCTTTACAAGCTTCTCAAGCAATATCAGTATAAGTTATGTTGATAAAATTTACAACGATTAAAAACTACTTTGCTGTACTGCTTTGCAACTTTTCTGTCTAAGTGTATATTGAGCCTAATATTAAATACCTATTTCTTATAACACAATGTGTTGGTTGTAAATTAATTATAAAATCAAAGCTTGTATTGTGATTGACATTACTGAAATATTATAACACCTACGGAGGATGTTAATAATTAATTACCTATTAACACTTGTAAAAGCATTGTTATAAAAACAATATTAATCAAACTTCCTTATGGACAATAAATAGTCAATTGAAATGTGTTCTACAATTACTTATTATTAAATTAGTTTAATGCATTTCCTCATCTATCACTAATTATAATGCAAAAATTCTAATTGTCAACTTGCTCCATAAAACTGGGAAAGTTAACTATAATTTTTTTGTTACACATCTAATCCTTAGTTATCAATGAAAAGGACATTAGTTTGCAAAAGTATAAAGTATATAATTACATACAAGATTCCAAGCAGAATTTCTGAGAATTTGTGCAGGATGTTTTAACTCTAATAACACTAAGACCTTTCACATTACAATATAATACATTTATTGACATACTCAACACAACGCTTACAAAGAAGGATTAATTAAGGATTACAATATTAAAGATAATTTACAAAGTAGTATAATTTTAACTTTTGAACACGATTTAGCTGCTCGGTACTTTCGTTTATTTACAAGTTATAGTGTAAAATACTACTGGCCCATTGAAACTTTGTACAAGACAATATAGTACGATATAGTGTTTGTATTTTTCACTTAATTTACCTTGTAACCAAGTTTACCAAGTTGATTTTTCTATTAGCAGCTATGACATAATATTCAGGGTAAAAATTACTTCACAAGTAATATGATACTTTGTCAAACAAACGTAATACAAATTAATGTCTTACCTTTCGTTTTTAACACGTTATTCCTCTGATAAAATGCAATTATGGTCAATAGATTCCCACTATTATTGCAATTTTCACGTGTATATCCCCAACAAACAAACTCAGGCACTCAGTTCGAGAATGTAATTTTTTTATTCTGTGACAACAACAGTGAATGATTTTTAGAACTTATGAATGAAAAGAACGACTGAACGAAAAAGTTTCAGAACAAAAGCTTAATGTTGCAAGTGTAAATATATCATGAGAACTAGTAGAATACAAAACAGAACAAAGTAGGTACCTAAAATTAGGATATTTTCTATTTATTTTATATTTAAGAGCATAGTCATTTTAATAACGCACCCATCTTGTGTTTTTTTAAACATCAAATTATGTGAACTACAGAATAACTTGATGTAAAAATCATAAATAAAACGCTCTTCTCTTGATAACGATAACGACGACGGTGGCTATTTTGAATTACCTACAATTAAAATATGAGTGTTAATAGGCCCTAAAATAGAGACAGATGAAACATAAAAGAGATTTAAGTAATACTCAATCCTCATTGACCTGAGTATAAAAATAGAAGTGAACAAATAACACTTTATTTATTGCAAACTTTTCTACGAAGCGATTAGCTCATGACTAAAGAGTATGCATAAACTCTGTGTTAGCCCCACAAAATTTGGCCCTAAACATAAGAGTAAAAAAAAATAAAAAGTCAGTTTGATGAATGCTTTCAAATTCATTTTTGAAATAATTTTGCATGTCAATGAATAATATTCTTGAGAGATTTTGTGTTTTTTAGGGAGTTATTAGGTAAGCCCGTCATGTTTATAGAATATTTTTAAGTTTAAATTATAGCTTACACCTTTACGAGACAATAACCCTTCTTATGATTAGGAAATAGTTAACGAGCCTTCGCCTGGCGTAACTAAAAACATCACGGGCTCATAGTCTAACACCTACCTTACTTGAACATCTCACTAAGATCAGGTTGTAAGGGGTTGACAGGGGTTTTTAAAACTAGTGTTTTTTTACACCTTCCGCATTATGAATTGCTCTTGAATCGCTATGTGGGAATCGAACCCACGACCTCCCGGCGCAATGGTAGCGACGTGGTGACCTTAACCATTGCACCACGGATGCATTTAAAAGTTGTTTACTTCTTAGGATTAACTAATAATGTACCTATTATTATTTATGTTTCAGTCGACTATTCTCAGTACGAAGCATTTTATAACGTGATCTACAATTTTTTAATATAATTATTGCAATATGACTTGGGATGTAACTTTAGGTAAGATCTCATTCCTATATCTAGAACTCGAGACGTTATAGTTAAGAAGAAAATAGTCTGTTACATTATATTTATTTCTTTAAAAGCATAGGTTGAAAGCATTAAACATGACATCGTTTTTTGAGAATGTGCCGACTATTGACATAGGCACCAAAACATTGTTAAGCAATTTTTTCTGCTGTATTTGTTTGAGTAAATACCTAACTACCATGAAAACATCCTGTTTAATCAATATACAAATGTAAAAGACCTACTTACTATGTTTTGCATTGACACGACCTTTACCTTTTTTTCGTGTCTTTCATGTCATAAACAAATGATTGCGTCGTTCCGATTGCTGATTTTTTATAGTAACCATGCTGTTGTTACTACAAAAGCAGACATTTTTCTTTTAAATAAATATATATAGATTATATATTATGACATAAATACGGATAAACTACTGCTATAATCAGGCCTATACTTAAAATGTAAAGAGTTAAATTTTAACCCGCCAAATAATGTTTTAATGGGAACTGATGCAAAAGTGATAGGAACCTCAAATTGATTCAATTTTTTCCTACAATTCATAAAATTGGAAGTTTTCTAATTACATTTAACTAGCCTATGAGCATAACTACATTAACGACCATAACAAGGAGGGATCTCATAATGCATGCTAGAATAAAAATCAATCTACATGAATATGTAGATAAGAAATGGAATGTCCGGGGATTATTTTCCTCCCGTGTGGATACTTCTAACAGCGGCGCCGAGCGTGCGCTCCAATAAAGCGTAATATGGGCGGATTCATCATATTTTTTATTGTTTCTAACAATCACGAACGCTCTGCGAACTAGTCTGTAGTATACAACCATGCAGCGACCGTACACGCGCCGTTATCTAGCCCCCAATAATTTCGGGGAAGCCTTCCATGGCGGTAAAGTAGAAAAAATATTGGTTTAAGTGAAAGTAGATTAGCATTTAAAAAGACCTTATTGATTTCAGGAACTAAACAAAACTAAACTGCTTAACTACTTTAATAAAATATTTCATGATTTATATTTTGCGAAGTGTTCTAGGTTTACTTGTTTCAGAATGCCTGAATCTTCATTCGTTGTATTCGTTATAATAAAACACATATTTAATGCGTTTCAGATTTTGAATATGTGGTAACGAAAAAAACACCGCCACGCATATGTTTTGGATCTGCTCTGGACCGGGAGGTCTTGCCGACTGCCGGCCCTGCCATGAGTCCGTTCATGAGACGAAATGCTAATGAAATAAGACCCGGTGTAGGTCCTGGAACATATGACGATAATAGAGATGCTTTCTATGATATTAATCGCAGGGTATGTTTAAACACATTAGTCTATAAGTTATGTTGTCTGTGTATTTAATAAAGGAAAACTAATCATAAACATTCATTGTGATGACAGAAATGACTTAGGTACTATTTCATATTATGGTCGTAGGCCGTAATTTACAGTCTAATAAAAAAATGTTTATACAGCATCATATGGCTATCTTAATTTACAAAACTGTTCTCAGATTTACAGTAAACAAGGACTGGGAGCGAAAACTCCTCGTTGGTTGGTGAGACATGAATACCAACCTCCGCCGAGAGAACCCAAGCCAAAGAAACGATTCAAACAAAATTGCGCTCCTTTTAACTCTACTTCTAAGAGAAAGGGGATATTTACTGCATCCACTTGCCCAGCGTAAGGATTCAATTTGTTGAATTAATCTCGAAATGATTGACTGAATGACTGGAATTGAACGCCTAAGAATTTTCTGCTTATACTTTTGTATAAGCATTCAAGCATACCTATGTGTGGTTATGTAGGTCCCTTTTTGTATTATGTAGCATTTTTTCACCCACAGGCCTTGCGATTATTGTCCTGAAGTCAAAAAACGGCAAATGAATTTCGCATACAGTTTCTCAGGGAAGAAAATATTGAGATGTGCCGTGGGAGTAAGTATTGTTATTTTCAGATATAAATAACATTTAATGTACCTAAGTCCTGATACCTACCTAAATCTAAAATACAATTTATTTTCATATGTTACATTAGATTAAATGCGTGCCATACAATTTGGACGCCTGTGGAGTCTGCGGCTGTTCATGCTCGGCACAAGGAGATTACTGGCAGTTTGAAAATAGAGTATTTTTGTGTCGAAAACATTATGCGCGATTATTCAAACATTGCCTAGCGAAATTCCAAGGCTGCAAACTTGCAGAATTTAAGGTATGATATTTATCATAGTTTGTTAGTTAGTTTTGTGTTTACGAAATGTGGAATATATGTGTATGACCTTGCTAAAATATCATGTCGAAATAAAATATTTTTATTGGTCATTACAGTCTATACGAGACTGTTTCTTCGCACATGCGCACAACAGTTGCAAAGCCGCCTTGAAAATAATGAAGAACGAAGAAATTGTGAAGAAATTAAGAAAGGAGGCCTATCTCGATTTATATTTCCCCCAGCGTCGATTCTGTGAAGCAAATTGATTTGAAATTATATTGAGTTTTGCTTGTTACTTGATCATTACAAGTTAGTCTATTAGATTTTTAATGTTTGTTATAGTAGTTTTTTAGTTTAGCTGTTATAACACTGTCGAGGCTGGCAACACCAAAATTATCAATC
Organism: Anticarsia gemmatalis; assembly: GCF_050436995.1. NCBI lineage: Eukaryota > Metazoa > Arthropoda > Insecta > Lepidoptera > Erebidae > Anticarsia > Anticarsia gemmatalis. The sequence continues at coordinate 9,886,288 of NC_134760.1, forward strand.
ATCTGACTTTCGTCGACAACTCTCTTCCTTATTTATTATTTATTTTGATAACGAATCGATATTTTTGGGTGAGAACTACGGCGAAACCATGAAACTCGACTCGAATAATAAAATGATAAACAGTGAGGGCGGCGCCGATCTCTCTGAAGAAGTTGTTGATCCGCGACAAAACGCTGAGGACATAATTGATGAAATACTCGCAGAGTTTACAGAGTCGCGATCTCCGGACGCCGCCAGAAATGGGAATGGCATACCAGAAAATTTATTCAGCATGATACAACCTCCACGGACGCGCACTCCCGCCAATTCTTTCTCTGAAAATGCGACCATTGACGACATAGACCCACAGTCCGATCTCGGAGCGTCAATCAGAAACAAGTGTTTGGAACTCGAAGAAATACTTCAGAGTTTGAAGTCACGCCTTAATCATGTTGTTTTGGACGAAAATATTGTACTGAGTCCCGAGGCTAATTCTATGGAGGCACAACTTGAACACGATTTAGACACAGACTGCCAGGAAGATCTATCCCTGCAAGAGTTTTTGGAACTTCTTCACTCTCAAAACAAAATAAGCCCGACAGGTGTACAATGATTGCTCAAAGGACCATCACATCAAACTATTAAGATTAAATTTACATGAATTTATTGTGTGCAAATTGAATATTAGATTTTATTGAAAACTATTAAATATTCAGGCCTAGACTTGTTGTTTTCATTGATGTGTTGAATGGGGGACTTAAATGAAAAAGTTATTAAATACAACAACTTTTTAATATAAAGCAGGATAAGTACAAAAATAGCATTCTTATCTAAAATACTTAAACTATGTAAGGTAGGTACATTGTCAATTTCAAATTCAATTCAGCTTTCTATAATATTTACCATACCACAATTACTCACTGTTAACATTGTTTTTTACCTACAATATGTACTTAATAATAAACCTTTTAACACTACAAAAATATTTTTTTTGAGAAATCTTGTGTAACAAATTTCAACAATGAATTTTTGAGATCCTTTCAGAAGTAGACCAAATTTAAATAGGACCACAATTAGGTCTATTCCATTACAAACATTTAATGGATTACAAAAATACAAATACATATAGGCTACATATTCATATAAGTAACAATACTATTTTTTTTTTTCAACACACAATAACACCATTTCAATCATCAAACATGTCCTGTACTTCAGAACTAATAGTCAGCTCAGCAGATTGTGGTATTGTATCATTCTCGTACAGCTGGCTCTCCTCATGGCTATATTCACTGTCATAGGTACTCAACTCATTCTCTGATTTTAATATAAAACTAGCTTTGTTCTCAACAATTAAGTCTAGAATATCTTTATGATCAGAATCTATCAGATCTGCTTTCAGTTTCTGCATCCAAGCATTGTAAACTCCAGGGTCACTGCTCACATATTCTGACCTCAGAATCTTCATACTGTCTATAGCTTTGGAGTAATTACCATTGATATTATAGTTTATCATGTCTTCTATAGCTTTGATCATCTCTGGACCTAGTTCTGCTAAAGATTTGTTTTGATTCTTGAGAGCTTTATAGTCACCAACAGGGTCAAAAGTACCTATATTTTTCACCACAACAGGGGCCTGATGTGCTGGCATTTGAATTTTCACATCTGCTGCTTCTCCATCCTCTGTTTTAACATCAATCGGCTGAATTAAATCAATGTCCAAAGGTATATTCTTGCTTCGCTTTGGTTTGGGTTCAACATTCTTCAGTGGAAACAGTATTTTTATTTTGTCTATGGGATCTTTTGCTTTCTTTAGCAGCATGGGTGGAACTTCAAACAGGCTCAATATTTCTTGTTTAGGTTTAGGGAGTGGTTTATCTGGGTTCATTGCTCTGTAAGCAATACAATCAAGGACATATTGTGCTGACGGACTGACACACTCTGCTATTGGGAAAGCTTCAGCATCATCATATGTGTCATCATATGCATTTGTTAGATCCATTGCATTAATGAGATCTACAAAAGCATTAACTTGTTCATCATTGCATCTGTGTTTTTTCAAATTTGTTGTTGGAAATGACATTTGTTTTATGTCTTCTTTGAAACATACAGCAGCCATGGACAGGCAGACAAAGTTGTTAGTATCAATGACTGGCATTAGAGCATACATTTTAGGGGCATTGTTATTGTTGTGTACTTTTCTCACTATACCAACAAGATTTAATTCATGTAGACACTCTACAAGACATCTTACAGCCTCCTGTGCTTTCCTATCTCCTTTCCTACCAAACATATACTGCAAGCCATCTCCATTCAAAGTCTGCCATTGAATATTTTTAGCATTTGTGAAACCATAAACTGTGAGACTCTTCTCACCAGATTTATAGAGCATGGTTTCATCATGTTCATCAAATGGAATTATTTTCTGTCCATAGTGGTAGCCCTTTATTTTATTGTCTTCATCAACTTTTTTATTTTCTGGATTGAAGAACTCCTTTGACTTGACTATAGCCTCTGATGTGCTAGTACTGTTTGAGACTGGGTCTTTTACAGACTTATCCCATTTTTTGACTACAGGCTCATCTTTAATCCTAAGAAATGTAGACACAGGAATCTTTATGTTAGGGCCTATACTTAAGTCAACATTCCATGGCATAGCTTTTACTGTTCTTTTCTTGTGGAAGAGAAGATACTGCATAGTGTTTTCAAATGTTTCTGTAGCACCTTGTGTTACTTCTACAAACTGTCTAGCTAATTCAATAGACTCTTTGTCATGATCATCAGAGTATATGTTTGGGCCAATTATGTCTACTTCGTAATCTTCCTCTTTGAATCCATTTAAAACCTGAAGAAGAAAAAAGTGCAAAATTTACTTTATGACTAATGCTGGTAATTGAAGTAAGATTTTTTAAAATAATAAGAGTTTGTTTATTGGGTATTAAAAATTGTGTAAACATAATCACAATCATAAGTACCTGTTCAATAGAATCTGGATCAAAAGCTGGCAACCTCTTAAAATTGGTCATAAGTATGATCTTCTTGCTAGAAAATTTCATACCACTGATGCCATTTTTGTAGTAGTCTGCTGCAACAATAAGTGAATCGAACCAATCTCCTTTGCTGTCTGATGGCTGAAATAAATAAGACAGATACATTTATACTACAATATGTTATCATACAGTTAACATGTTAACTGCACGTTTGGCGCAGTGGTTTAAGCGGTCACCTCGCCGCAACAACCGTAGCGCCGCGTGTGGTGGGTTCGAATCCTACCCGGGACAAGTTAGCGTCAGGACCCCTGGACCAATAGAGATTTTTGTGTAATGAGCACGACTATTTGTTCTGAGCCTGGTTGTCAATTTATCTATATAAGTATATATTTAGAAGTATATAAGTATGTTTATCAGTTATTTGGTTACCATAGTACAAGCTCTGCTTAGTTTGGGATCAAATGACCATGTGTGAGTTGTCCAATAATATGGATTTTTTTTTTTTTTTAAACAGAAATTATACTCATACACAAAACTTCCCAAGTAATTATTGTACTAGTCCTTTAAATTTTTAAAATCGTTGAACGTAATATGTTCATACATAAGCCCCCTCAAAAATAAAAACAATTTGTTTGAATGACTAACTATAGTATTACACAATATCATAAAATTCTAATATTTTTCTTAGAAACAGTCCATACCTTCTCTGGTAAGTTCCGAATCATTTGCCAAGTGGGAGTTTCAAACTCTGTCATTATATCAATGTGTTTAAATGTACCAGGGTATTGCAAAGCCATATTATTGTTGGTTTTCTTGGATCCCAGTAAAATTATTGCAATTACACTCTTTCCCTCGCTCATGACTTTACGTTCTATTATTCTAGCAGCACATTCTTTAGCCTTTTCAAAGAAACTCTTCTCATTTTTCTCTTCCGGGGTAGCAACATTGCGCCCTATGTCTAATATGATGATTATTCCTTCGTGTAAAGCCATTTTGATGTGGTGCCTTGTTATAACTCACTCTGATGATATACTTGACAGACGATAGATTTATTTTCAACGTAACGCTTTTACTTTAGATGTTTACCACTTTTTACTTTAGTTTTCCCGGTATTCTACGATTCAAGTTGAAACTAGTTTGACAGTTGTGAGATATTAAGTGTTTTGACGTCACAGAAAAACATTTGACAGTTGTCACAGTTGACAAATTGTTTATGCGTTTCGTTCATAGCGTGACGCGTACCGCAGTAAACTATTTCAGTTAACGTTATCATGAAAATAAGTTTTTTCTAGGTCTTTATCTAAAGCCCGCAGTTGTTCTAAATCCGTGTTTTCATTAATGTAGTTAGGTATTCTGGCTACATACTTTTTATTTCATCGGTCACCATAGACTAGGTACGTACGCGCAGAATCTACGGTTTGCGTTTTATTTTTATTTTTTCTAATGTCATGTCAAAGTGTACGTAGGCGTCAAAGTTACGCGATCGATTGTTGTTGCTCTAAAATTATTGTTTACAAAACATAAAACGCGTCATTCTGCTGAAATACAATGTTTGTTACTAATTACATCCATTATAGATAAAATATAAAGACCGTGTAATAAAAACATGTGACCACAGTGTACACGTAACGTCTCAAGAAATTATAATGAATACAATAACTTAGCTCTCACGAAGTGAAATTTAAGAAGGAAATGTGCTGAATTTCAACAATGTCTTCAATATTTGCAAATAGGAGTAAAATCGTGACAGAAATGATGAAGTTTTCGTTTCACCACAGAGCTTTTTATTGTTATCTTGGCATGAGTGTTTGGATTTTCTTTCTCATAACAGGTAAGAAAGAAAAATATCACTATCTTATTCGCATCTGAATTCGTAAAGTTGTCGAAAAATAGCTGGCATTTTGGGCCGGGCCAATTTAATTGTGTTATGCTTAATATATTATTTGTGCTAGAAAAAATATGATACAGAATATTATTATGTATCTTTATTATTTTTTTTATATAAATGTTTCAGTCATGTACAAATACATGTCAATGGGAGAAGAAACAACGGCTGTAAAGAAAATAGTGCACAATGAGTACATATCAAAGAGTGATGCGAAGTTTAGACGCATATACTTGAGAGCTTGCAACCCACCAGATAGCATAGTCAGGGGTTCTGAAGGTAAGAAATATTTAAATATAACTTGTACTACATATTATGCAGTAGTTTACAAGCCAATAGTGGACATTGCCTTTCCATACCAAACTTTCAAACAGTGGTTTGCAACTTAAAGTCATAATTTCAGACTGTAGACCATAGATTGTGAACTTTATTTTTAAACTTGAAATTACAAATAAGCTTTACACACCAGAGCCTGAGCTTGAAATCTAGGGCAACACACTATTTTTTTAATTGATATGTTTAATAGCATTTGACCACCTGCCATTGTGGACTTGCAATTCTTCTCATTATTATGGGAGCATAGAATAGTGGGACTGTAACTTATCTTTCGAGTTTATTTATCTCAAGTCATTTAATTAATCTAGTTCTTACTCTCCTAGGTGTAGTAGACAGCGACACCTGGATGCTTCAAGGAGCTCTCGTAATCACCAGACATGGAGATAGGGGTCCCTTAACTCACCTAAGGAATGGTGACAAACTACCTTGTGATGCTGAACCAGTGTCACCATTGCTTAAAAGGTATGACTTTCTTATTACTTAGTAAAGTTTATTTAAAGTTTTCATACTCCTAACTTTATGAGTGTGGCATGGGAAGTAGCATGTTTCTCATACATTATTATTATGCACATTATTGTGCATACCTACATTTCGCAATAAACAGTGTTAGGTCTATGTACTACGGAAATTATAGTAGAAAATACTCTGAGACCGCATCATAAGCAGTTGGCGCGACAGAGGCAGTCTTCCCACTTGGTAACGAACTTCTGTGTGGCTAGTTGTATAGAATTTACGGTTGGATATGGCCAGGTAGACATTATCTTTATAATCTGAGAGAAAAACTCCATATAGTACTAAACCATAGTGTTTTACAACAGTTATGAAGAGTTCGTGTCAAACGCGAGTAGTACGGGTCGCGCGTGGTGGGTGTCCGTGGCTGGTCCGTTCCATAACTTTCCTTCATTGCCGACGAAAGCGGCCGGGACGCGCTGCGCTTTGGGACAACTCACACCGAGAGGCATATTGCAAATGATTACTGTTGGTAAGTACAAATACTGTTAAAAACCTTTGCTTCCCTTCTTGCGACGCTGTAGTCCTAATATGTTTCGTGAATACGATGTTTCGTTACGATATTTATATAATGCACAATAAATACAATAGTCTTTTAAATTGCATCTGCTAGGGATTTTTTGCTATGTGAAAAGGAAAATAATGTTATCCAAAATATCTAATAAATTTCGCCTTTCGACTTCCTATAAACTAAGAGGTATTCGCGAATTACTTAGCAAGTCTAAGAAAGGTGCTAATTTAATAAGAAACGTTCAGCAGTTCCTTTCTATTTCAGGTAATATATTGAGAGAGGCGTATGGAGAGAAATTGAGTTTGGATGCTGTTGAGCCGCAAGGGAAGAAAGATACAGGTAAGTTATCTTTTAACAAAAACGATTAAAAAGCATTATACAATTGGTATGACTCTTATGTTAAGGTGTTGCGTGAAATTTATTGATCCTTGTTAAAGTCGATAAAAGATTGGTATCCGATGTTTTAAAGTAACTGGCTGCCGAGTGCCGTGGTCAAACGGCCAGAGGAAACTTGTAGCGTGATCTACTATACTTTTATTACGATTGATGATGATTGATTACGATTACGCACGGGAAAGACGGCGCGCTCTTCGCTCGCGATTTTTTTCGCGGGCACGGACAGATAACTGCGGCGCGCGCTTTTTTCTTTCTCCTTGCACACCCTTTACACGCACGCTCTTTCACGCGCGAAAGATCGTGTGTGTAAAGACACTTATTGTCTTATATAATAGGTACATCTCGTACCTACTTATTGAAAGTATCGCCTTTTGTTCATATAATTCGTGATTAAGGGGTTGTTTGGCTGCGACGTCCTTATGATATAACCTGCTCAGGATTTAAAACTGAAGAGATTTGACATTAGTCCCGCAACTGATCAAATGGCAATAGTCATTTGTAGACTAAAATCGTTGAGTATCGATTAATTGCGTAGCCTTGCGTCCTTCGAGTCTTAAAGCCAGTATGGTGTTATCCAGGGGGTGACTCTAGCTCTACTACTATAATCATATATGCGATTCATATCATGGAATCCCTTCCATTCCACTCATTCGTAGACTAAAATCGTTGAGTATCGAAGAATTGAAGGTCCTACGGGTGTTGAAGGCAGTATGTTGTCGTGCAGGGTCGGTGGTGTGGTACAGCACGCGCTACCGGCGCACGTTCCAGTCGCTGGTGGCGCTGGGCTGGGGCGCGGCGCGCGGCGCGGCGGGCGCGCGGGCGGCCGGCGCGCGGGAGGCGCACAGCATCGCCTTCTGCTTCCGCGACTGCGCCTGCCACGCGCACCACGCGCTCAACAAGTACGTGCATTAGTTTAGTACCTAGAACACTAAAATATATGTATTCGTGAGTAATTGCATAGTTAGGTTTAGTTTAAAGTAATTATGTTTTTAGCTGTTAAGATTTACTGTTCAAATAAATGAACTTCTTTCTCTCTCTCTCTCCGTACCTGCTTATTGCACATTTCCTTAAATATACCAGTTATTACCACTGATTAGGGTTGCCAGATGGCCGGGATTGCCTGGATTTCCGGGATTGTTCCATGTCCAGTAATTTTACTTTGCTGTCCCGGAATGAAAAAATATTAGTTTTTACAAAGCTACGAAACTACAACGTTTTTTTTTGGTCATTCCTTCTTAGTGTAGTCTCGGACCGGAGAGACCAAAACTTCTTATTCTGTTCGATGCCTCAGAAATGTCTAAGAAATGATCAGCCAACACTACCACTGATGGATATATCTACTTGTGACACTGTCTGTATTGTTCACCACTAGCACTACTAATTACTACTATATTTTGGTTCAGTAGATCAGAAGTTTTGTTGTAGGGTTTCATTCCCAGGGATATTATTCCAATAGAAGACCGAAGTTTGACATTGTGCTCCCAATAACTTTGTTTTCAATCTGAAAAAACGACCTTAATAAATGCCTATTGCCGCGGGCATCAGCGCAAAAAAAAAAATCCAATATCTAAAGTCTGCACGAGATGACCTATGTTATCTATAGCTGACGTCATTTGTTTAAGGTCATAGGGTAAAAGTCAACACGTCATAATTATGTCACTGTTTAATATAATAGCATGATGAAGTTTAGGTTGTTATAATAATAACAACCTAAACTTTAGAAGAAATAAAGATGATCGTGTATTTTATCTGTCAAATAAAAATAACCATAATAAAGAAAACTTTATTTCACTGTTACAGAAAAATCAATTCTCAAGCGAAGAATCGGCTAGAATCTCACCCCGCCATCAAAGAGCTAGTCAGTAAACTGTCCAAGGTTCTATTCGAGTCTCAAGAACATCCCGACGCCGACGTAGTCCGAGACGCGCTCCTAGCGTACATGTGCCACGACGCGCCTCTCCCCTGCACGGAAAAACCAAAACAGAAAAAACTAACTATAAACAAAAAACTAAAATTCCGACCAGACACAGTACCTTCTAGAAAGATCCTCGATGTAGACATAGATACGCTCAACATGGAGCTAGATTACATCAACAATCAAATGGACTTCAACAACGAAATAGGGAGAAAAGCAAGAGATATCATCGGCAAGTACTATGACAGTAAAAAAGCGCCTTTAGATTTCGACGCACAAATGGAGAGAGAAAAACTATTGTACTACCAACAGAGGTACCTAGACAATGCAGATGGTTACGAAGACGTTGTTATAGTGAAAAAGAATTTAGACGCAGATTTCAACTTTCCGAACGACGCGAGAATGGACGCGGATTTCGACGAAGATTATAAAGAACCAACGCCGGAAAGCGGCGAAGACTTCTGCATTAAGAAAGAACATGTAATGTCTCTTTTTGCTTACTTAGAATGGAGTTATAGACAGGAAATTAAGAATGTACATAATAGGAAGAGAGGTTTGTTAGTCGCGTACGGTTTGATACATAATATAGTGCAGAATATGATTCGAATGATATCGGAAAATAAACCTAAATTTGTTGTGTACTCCGGTCATGATAAAACGTTGCAAGCGTTGATATTAGCGTTAGGGTTAAATAATTATCAGCATTATAATATACAGTATGCATCTAGGATGATATTCGAAGTGTATAGGAAGAAGGATTTGAGAGACGAATTCAAGTTTACTAAAAGGAAAGCAGTCGCGCAAGACTTTTATTTCCGTGTTGTGTACAACGGGGAGGATGTTACAAACAAACTAAGTTTTTGTAAGTCCAGACAGAATGTTGTAATGAAAGTAGTTGACCCTATTGATGATATGAAGATTTACAATACGTATTTATGTTCAATAGAGAATATAGTGAGGTTTATTCACGATGATTACTTCGCCAGTTTCAATGTGACTAATTTTAAGGATGCGTGCGCGAGTTATGGGAACGCTAAACATATTTATTGATTGGTTTGTAAGTTGTTGAGTACTTAATGTGCAGTGAGGTTGGAATCTGCAAACGACTCTACAAGAAAATGTCACTAGTCAAAATTGATCTATAGTATCAAACATACATACATAAAATCACGCAGTCTTTCCACCAGAAAAATGTATTGTGTATCGTATTCCTACAAATATGGATTGACTTATGTGTGGGATCCTCTGTTAAGTTTGTAAAATATATTTATTTCTGTTTAGTAAAAAACATGACAATAATAACTTTCGGGTTGTATTTTGGGTGCACTTGATGTAAGTGTGCACGTGTATGTAAGTGTATACGCACATGTGCTCGTTATAAAAATATTTGTCTATTATAGAAACACTAGAGACCGCCCGCGACTTCGTCCCCGTGTAAATCCCGATCCCTCGGGAACTTCGGGATAAAAAGTAGCCTATGTGTTATTCTGGGTCTTCAGCTACCTACATACCTAATTTCATTGTAATCGGTTCAGTAGTATTTGCGTGAAAGAGTAACATACAGCCATACATACAAACTTTTGCATTTATAATATTAGTAGGATTGACAGTGACAGTTTCTTGTAGTTAAACTACTGATATTGTATAGAAAAAAGCAAGCTTTAGTTTTGTTCTGTATATTTTTTAAATGAAACTTGCAGGCTCCTTGAATATTGGTTCACTTTTAAGCCATATCATAGTTCTTAAGTTACGAAACTGTGTTCCGTCTCTTTCACAAGTCTTACGAGTCAGTGAGTCAAAAAGAGATGCACGATTGTGGAAGGTTTTAAATTATTACACTATTTATTTAATTTTTGAAAGCATATCATTATTTATTGTGATATGAATTTACGAAATTGGATCTCAACATTCCCGTGTTATTTTAAAAAGACCTTATTTATTTTTAGTATTGTAAGTTTAGTTTTACCATTTAAGTAGTATCACTAGTGTAGGTACTAAATGCTTGGAAAGGGGAAAAATTTGCTTAATAACAAATTTAATGTAAGTCCCATTCACATCGTAGCGGTAAGAGGCTTTAATGGTTGACTAATATGTTGGTCTAAGTTCTGATCTTGCCAAAAAATCTAGTTACGCCTTTAGGCTGCTGATAAAATGCACATTAAAAGTTAGATCTTCGCAAAGAAGAGGAAAAACAATAGATTAAAGAGAGGTTTCTTTCTGCGATCTATCTTTCTGATTTCGTGCGAGTGTATCTTTCTCCCGTAATCTGTAGCGCGATTCTGTGCCAATATGGATTTTTAACAGCCAGCTAGGAATCGAAAAAAGTGTATGAAAATCTAATCAGCGACTGTAGCAAACGCTGAACGAATTATTTTTGCAGTAAATTTTCAAAGTCTGGCAATTAATACACAGTACTGAATATATATAGCGCTACTGACCTGTCATTCTTTTAGATGCTTCGGTGTGAATGGTTCTTTATACATAAACATCAAATAATAAAAATTATTAAAGTAACAAAACACGCACAATAAATTGCACAAATTCCGTTTAACACTAGTGGTACTAATTAAATAATTGAATGACATATCCTAATCAATAATTTGACGTATCATGTAAGAGGGAATAACGAAAAGACTGCACTTATATATTGTGTTCTATATTTTTTTTGTTGTTTACATAAATTAACTTATTCGTAGATATTATTTTAATTGTAAGTTTTAAAACGTTTCCCAGGATCTTTGCTTTAGTAATAAAAGCAAGCACTAATTTGATGATTTTTGACCATGGTACCTATAGGGTACCTAGTTGTGACATCACTTATCAGATTCACACAATTACTCGTAAAAGCTTCATCGAAAATACTCATGCTAAGCCATTTTTATAACAATTTTGAAATGAAATGAAATTCTATAATACGACAGTGACGTCTCTATGTCGTGTTTTTGGTTTTGGTTTTATGTAAAACCTCTTTTATGGTTAACTTATCCCACAATTTATGCATTAGAAAAAGCTAAGTTAAATGCTTCGTTTTTTCATCGGCATCCAGCGGGCTTATCACGTATCTCAGTTGACAGCTAGTGTACGTCAAAGTGATGGTCATTATTCAGTACATTGCTGCTTTGACGTAACGTGCTAACCACAGTATTCTAAGGGAGAAAACAATGTACAGGGTAGTGTCTTTCAAATATTTGACAACTGAGATACGTGATAGCCCCCCAGTATGCATTTCATAATTGCATTTAAATATGTTTTTTAATGTTCTGCAACCCTTTTATGTAGCGTAATTATCTACTTAACTATAAGCAATAATTTTAAACATGTAATTCTTCTGTTTAATTAATATTAACGTTAATGATCTCCACATAACATCATCCTTTGCTACTCTGGGGATAAGCAGCAATATACGTCATTCATGATCTCTTCTTAAATCTAAGTGTGGTATGATTTTTTAATTGTAAAGTTCCTGGGAAACGTATCTCATGTTTGTACGTTATTGTCTCAAATAGACGCCATAATTTAGAGTAATTGTACCCACAGATAATATAATAGATACATCACATTAAAATTGTTTGAATTCTGATATTGTCTTATTATTTTCACAATATCCATTTATAGAATTCACTTTTGAATAATTAGGATAATTACTAATTTAGGTGCAGCGCAGACGACAGACTATCCGTGACGCACTTTTATGTCTGTGAAAATAGAACTTATGCCTTTATATGCAGTAACGCACACAACGCGCAAAAAGTCCGGCGCGTTACTACATATAATTGCGTAAGTTCTGTTTTCACAGACTAAAAAGTGCGTCAAGGATAGTCTGTCGTCTGCGTTGCACCTTATTGTTACATATTGACTTCAAATATTGGAGCAGGAGATGCAAAGCTCAAATACCTCTAAGCGACCACCCATGGAATTGAAACGCAACTGACTATGAACGCTTTAGATAAGCCTAGCGTCTAGATGTTTCGCTTATTAATTTTATTTCTCTTTTTTTTTTCTTTTAAAAAGACAACTCCCGCACTAAGAAATGCTCGTGTCGCGGGGACTTTTTACTAACATACCTACAAACAACGGACACAATGTAGGACCAGACCCAAAACAAAGATTTGTGGATCGCACAACTAATTTTTTTCATTGTTTGAAGCTTCATTGGTGACAGTGTTAAAAATTTAATGTTTTTATTACATAATGTTATAATACTGTTTGCTTCGTTCACCACAATAATAATAATAATAACTAATAATAATTGTCCCGTGTGGGAATCGAACCCGGGAGGTCGTCCCGACGCAATGGTCGCAGCGGCGCCATGGAGGCAGTCAAAGGAGTAATACTGATCGGTTGAAATCAATAAAGGCATAATGTATTCAAGTTTAAGGTAAATCGGCATTATGTAGGTAAGTTGAACACTCGAACAAGGCACCCTTTGAATACAGACTAAGCGCCTGACAATTTAATGATCCTGTCGGCACACAGTTCTGCTATATTAATTGCCTTGTGTACATATTGCTATTTTAAACGATCAGGCGCAAACACCGTATGTGTAGCTCGATTCTCTACTCGTAACTTTCTTAAACGCTGTGCATTAAAAAACACTTGAAAAGAATGGTTTCTGCAAAAAATCTGCAAAGGGCGCAAATTTTTACACAAAGTTTTCGGCAGCTGCTTGGTTGTGTTGATGATCGATGGTGACTATAGTAGGGCCGCTGAGTTATTACCGATTTGACACATGAAAAATTGACAATACTAGTGAAGTGACTGAACCAGTAAGCCTAATATCATTTTGGAACAGTTTGTTTTTAAATATTCTAGTAAAGAATGTAATTAAATAAAATCAAAACCAATTATAGTTAAAGACACAAGTTCTTCATCAGGTGGAGTATCCTTGATGAAATAAAATAAATATCCATATTCCTTATTCCTATATTCCATCAATATTCCTTGAAATAAAAATCATACCTATTCCAATGAATTCGGACCAAATACTATTAGGCACATCACTATGAAAACTAGACGCACGAATCCGCACGATGTAACTTTGTACAAGCGCGCCAAAGAACAAAAAATAAATGTTTTCATATTATTTACAATCTATTTTAAGTTTTGAAACAGTGTTTATTGGAAAATTACTTAATTCTGATATTTTGACATAAAGTTTTATATTAAAGAGGTATTCTAAATCATTCGGCGAATGTGTCGCTCGTGCAAGGTTATATCGATTAATTTAAAGAATAATCTGAAGTAAAACCGTTTAAAAACAAAAGTCTGGATGAAGTAGGCTCCTTATAATATAATTTAGAAAAGTCGTTTTAATATAATAGCAATTTGCCTGAATCGGGAAGAGACTTCATGATCAGCAGTCTTAAACATTTTAGCACAAAAAGAGACAACATACTATTGAAAAATAAAAATAATCCATTTCTTTTTCACTACTGGACACTGGTCTTCACCCTAATGAGTGACGGGTTAGGCCATGAGTCCACCGAGTTAAATGCGGGTTTGGGACTTTGCACGCTCTCGAGAAATCGATAAATATTAATAACATAGCACTTAACTTATTAGAATATTGAACCCCGGAAACGAATGCCCACATAAATATGTATTACTCATAATAGGCTTGTCTATTACATAAAGGTATAAACAAAATAATGCGTCGCAAACAAATAATCCTATTAAGTTTGTTTACAAGTGCAGTGCAAGCTGCATACAAAATGCGTATCACTACTTCACATAGAATGTTCATTCAATACATTCTTTATATAGAATTGTTGTTGATTTCATTGATTAAGTACGAGGTAATGGTTATTTGTTTCTCGTGTTTTCTTATCGTATTATAGTAGTTCGTTTAATTTTCTAGTAAGTACGTTTAGGTGTGGAAATGATCGGTAGTAAAACATTGCTAGGCAATTGGGGATTTTAAGGTCAATGTTTAGTGTCACAGTGCTACTATTTTGACTGATTAGCGTTAAAAATGTGTGGTACCAATACCCAACTCGTAACCGATTGTAAGGATATATTACTTTAGCGGCGTTTATCAAAACGGAGGCTACAAAAACACAATTGTCATCATCAGCCACGACTTAGTTCTCGGTGGCCCCTCTTGATACAAAATGAACACAAAAAAGAACTTCCATTGAAGTTTAAAAAAAAAAAGAAAACTCCCGCACTGAGATTTGCTTTTGTGTCGCGGGGACTTTTACAAACATACAAAGAACAGACACAAAGTACAACCAGACCCGAAACATTTATTTGTGGTTCGCACAAATATTGACCCGTGCGGGAATCAAACCCACGATTTCCCGTTGCAACGGTAGCGGCGTGGTGACCTAAACCACTGAGGCATTCAAGTTTAAAAGATAGATGTCAATAATGATCGTGATAAAGTTAATTTACCTAGTTAGGTAAGTTAAATAGTAGGTCTTTCTGGTCCAGTGGTCCAAATCAGGTAAGAAATGCGCATAATACTTAATCTGTTTACGCAAGAGCTGTGAACCATACAAATAACCGTGATAATAATAATTGTAATTATAATTTAAAAATATCATAACAATCTATGATAATAGCATTCTAGAAGATTTTGTAAATAATTTTTGTAGTAAAGAGTACGTGACCGAATTGATGCCTGAGGGCCGACGACGTCGAGGTAGGCCACGAAAACGTTGGAGCGATGACTTGGACATCTGGAGGATTGGCGTGAGATAGCCGATGACAGGGACCGATGGAAAATTTTGGGGGAGACCTTTGCCCAACAATGGGACAGTACAGGTAAACAAAAAAAAAAGTAAAAACTGCGACAACGCAAGGAAGTGTAGTCTTTTTCAATAGCATTTTTATCAATGAAATTAGGGAAAAGTACTAGTGTTTATTAACTTCAAGGTAGTTTTGCAATCAATATGTAGTCTTTGCATTCTTTTCCCCCGTGAATTACATCCTTCGGAAAGAATTTCCAGAAGTCCTCGCTAAGTGCTCCTCTACACTTCTTAAGGAGTCTTCATAAGAAATTTCAAATTTCTACGGTCAGAAGTTTCGGCTGTGCGTTGTCCGTCAGTTAACGCGGTAACGGAAGAGTTTTATAAATACTCATTGATTGACTAATGGTACGATACTGACAAATATGGGCAAGTGCTTTTAATTATGATAACAAACAACCATTCTTTAAGGAGAGATCTTTGCACTTAAAAGATAAGAAAGGTATATAGGTAAATAAGAAAGGTTTCAAATAAAGAGCAATTTAGTTCTTTTATTATTTTCTTCGTTAGCACTCAGACTGAAAATACCAAAGGCAACTTACCCTTCTATATGGGTAATTGGGTGAGCAGTACACAAATACACGAGACTACGTGACAGCAGTACCGTCTGTCTGTCGATTGTAAAAATAGGCCGGGCGAGTAGCGACCTACCTGCGTACGTGCACGTCGAACAATGTAGTGTTGTAGTGATTATGAACAGTAATTGTCAATGAGATTTTATTTTTAAACGACTTTAAAAGGAGACGGTTTTCTTTTTTTTTGTCGGTATATTTTTTTCATGTGTTTACGCTGATTACGCCGAGATTTCTCAATCGATTTACGTGATTCATATATTATATTGTTTAATGCGGAAAAATTGGCAGTTAGTAGATTAGTTTTGTTTGGCACAGTCTTTTTTGTATTGTTTTATGTAGGTATATTAAGAAGGTTAGCTTCTTCCCGCTGCATATAAAGTGCCACTTTCGTACCAATTTTGATACAACATTTTACCTATTTCCTCTTGGTTCTCCTTAATATCATTCCGGTAAAACCCTCAGGTTTACACCTAACTTACTAATTGCAGCAAATCTCAAAGTAGATATAGTCTTATGGGTGAAAGTAATCTACACCTAAAGCTATCTAATACACCTTACAATTTATATGACATCTCATCCGAAATTCCAGATACATTTCGTAAGACTTTACAAGTAAACAATGAGAATACAATCAGTTAACGCTGTTGCGACACGTGGGAGCTAAAGGGCGGTAATCCAAGGCAAACGGGCACTCCGCCTTATTTCACAAATATGTTGTCCGAGCACATTTTGAAGGAACATTATTGAGACAGGTCCAAGCTAGAACACGGCCCAAGCAAAAACTGTTACATATCCCTTCTGCCAATTCATCTAACAGTTTAATGATGCTGCTTGTTCGTGATGGTCACAATGGGACTGGCATATCTATATATAGATAAAAGTCCCTGAATGTAAAGTAAGTAGAATAAAAAAAAAATAAGAAAAAAAAGGGCAAGCGTACACCAACTTTCCACCTGTGTAGTTCGTGTATGTTTGTGTGCAATGTTTTGATTGATTGTGGAATAAGTGTTTGTTTCTCATATGAATGTAGAATCGTAGACGGACATGATGCTTCCGTGCGATGTTTTAATCGATCAAGAGTTAGGTTTTGGCCTGTCAAATATGTAGAGGGAGAAAAAAAGCTTGGTCACAATAAGGCTCTGTTGTGACAACGCCCGCTAAATCCTACGACGCTTGTTCAGGAATTTTGTATTGCTGTGTGTCTTCGATTTGACGTTGTGTCGAAGCAACGGGCACAGTGTTGTGGCTTAGTCCTTAGAAGCGCACTCGTTCGAGGATTGTAAGTCAGTCATTGTCATTGTGTTCGTCTTGTGCTCGGCTCGAGCTCAGCTTCTAATAAAGATCCACCTTTACATTACTAGGCGTGCCCCGCAGTCGCACTATCAAGTCTATCGCGGTAAGATGAATAATATTACTATAATAATGATAATGCATTTCATACGCATTAATGTTTATATCTAAAGCCTGTCTCGCAGGTATGGCGGAGGATTTAATGAATAATTGTGATGCTTAGTTAAAGCGCATATTGCGTCAAAACTACTATAAATGCAGCGTTAGTTCCACTTCGAAATCATAAAATCATTATTTATTAGTTTATCATAATTATTTATATAATGTAAATTATGTTTTTCGAAGCGAGCCCAGTTCCACGCAAAAATTCAGTCCAATATTTGAGACGAAACTCACTCGAATTTCGTGAGAAAAGTTTGCACTCGTAAATCGTCTTTATGTTCGTAATTTCATTTGATACTAGCTGACCCGCGCAACTTCGCTTGCGTTACATAAGCGTTAAAAATTTTCCCCGTTTTTGTAACATTTTTTACTGGTACTCTGCTCCTATTGGTCGTAGCGTGATGATATATAGCCTATAACCTTCCTCGATAAATGGACTATCTAACACTGAAAGAATTTTTCAAATCGGACCAGTAGTTCCTGATATTAGCGCGTTCAAACAGACAATCAAACAAACTCTTCAGCTTTATAATATTAGTATAGATATAAACTGTACTAGATAGCCTTGGCCCCAGCTTTTGAAAAAGTTTCAAGCGCTTACTCTTAGTTAAATACCTTCATAAAAGGGCTCATAACATCTTGTATCTCCCTGTATGGCTATTAAGTGACTGCGTAAAGATTTACTTAGGCTTAGCATTAAATTTATGGACCGCAGCATACAATGTTATCCTAACACGCACTTACCTACGTAATCAGAACTTTATAGCATTTCATAACTTACAATGACAATAGTTTCTCCTTATTTTGAAACTGCTTACTAACTAACAAGCTTTCATTCCTTCTTTCAGCCCCTTACGAGTAGATATTTGATAAATATGTCTATGTTTGATCAAATTCAATTATCTTCATGTAAGTAAATTTGAACAAAATGAATTCTGTTGTTTAAGCGCTAACGAGTGACAGATAGGCAGACTATCAGTAGGGATTGCCTGGGAGTACGGATTATTGCCCACGAGGTCGTCCGTGTAAAATGATTTCCCGTATGAAAAGCATTCCAAGTGTTACTGCAGGTTATAAACTATCTGTGTAGCAAATTTCTCGTAAAATTGTTCAGTAGTTTTTGCGTGTACAAACAATCACAATAGTATCTTCACCAACTTTCGCATCTATTAGGTCGGGGAAAAACTCTTTTCGCATTATAGTATGTATGAACTTGTAATAAAATATCTTTGGCTTCAAGAATTACAAATGAGTGTAAGGTTCATTAGGTTTCTTTCAGTGAGCTCGTGAGGTACCCAAATATCGAGCTTTGTTGTGTAGAGAAAAGATTTCATTAAAAGTTCATACATACTATAATGCGAAAAGACTTTTCCCCGACCTAATATAATAGTAGAATTCGTTTTTGTATGATAAAATCATAGTTTAGGTACCAATATTTGTTCTATAACAACACATGAGTAAGGACATGTGTAGGTTAATGGTAAACTGATATATTTTTGTCCTTGTCTAGGTCGAATGTGAGCCATAAAATATTTTACGTGCTTTGTATAGTAATTAAATGCCTGTGCGTTTAAAATTATATGTGACTGATGGGAATCACGCCTAGTAAGTTATTGTAGCCGATAACCGGTTGTTAACTAACGATCGAGTGGTTTACTAAATATAGAGATGCAAGAAGTTAAGGAAAGGAAACTTTAAGGTGAATGAAATAGTGGTTAAACGCTACGTAGATTTAGTAGCGACATTAACATTTTATTAAAAAAGGAGGTGTGTTTAATTGGATAAATTACATTTTCCTTAATCTTTCTTTAATTTAATGCATTTCTCACTCAGAATAGAAAAAAGATACTATTCAGAGACTCACTTATTTTTGTTTTTTTTTTTTTAATTTTCCTATGTCTTAAAGACAATTTTACAAAAACAGTAAGTCGATGTGGTTATGCTGTTTTAAAGTTTTGCGCTTAGCATCACATTTGGCGGTATTTTTTTTGTATAAAATATTTGATTTATTGTGTGTTATATGTTGTATGCCTATTTTATTGAGTATTTAATACATTACTTTCATACAAAGACGGAAAGTAGAGTCGCCCATTACATGCAAATAAAAACCACACGATCGACAACGCACATTTTACCTACTTTGCATTTAATTCTACGATTATGACCGATCATAATCAGCATATTACGACACAATCAAAAATATTTTATTATACCTATAAATGATATAATTTTACCAAAATAAACACAGTCTTCTCTATTAAACCACGTTTTATGAAATGATGTAAACGAGATCGGCATTTTCGTAATCCACCATCAACCGCGTACTGACGATCCTATCGAATTGTTACACATACATTGCCAGTTTAGTACGAGAGTGTAATATATTTTGTTGTAGATAACAAGTAATGGAATGTATATAGGGTATGTTTTGATAATGTAGTTTTAAAATGTAATAATGTGTGGTTGGAACTACGCAGTATGTGTAGTCAAGGTTGTTGGTGGATGTGTACAATATTTTTTATTTATTCTATTAATGGCTCACGGTTCGCTGTTGATAGGCAACGATAGTGGAACGTTTCGGACATGTTATATGCCTCTTTAATTATTATTTATTATCTAAGAAATAAAAAACTTAATACTTGTACAAATTTAATTTTACATTTCATTACGCACAATATGCAATCTATTTTTGACTTTTAAAGGGTTTATTTTTACAAAGCTAATTAGAGAAATGAACTTACTTAGAAGAGGTGAAATCGTGTCTAAATATAGGAGAGAGGAAATCATCGACGTAAAACAACTCAGCAATAAATTTTCCTTTCAGACAGTTTTAGATTTATCTCCAAACTGCAGCTGCAGTGACTATAAGTTGGAAACTGGGGCAAGTTCAGAGGTGAAGCCAACAACTTGCACACGTAACAATGTGACATGACTATGGCCATCTTGCTTTTGTCGTATGCTAATATTCTCGCTAACCTCGACTCATTCTAATGCCAAAATAGTGATTGATTTAAATATGATCCAATACTTCTTAGTATTTCATCAGATAATAAGATATTTAAAAAGATAATTAGTATAGGATAGTTTGGGAATAAACAGCCATTTCTTACTTACTAATGTATTTTTATAATTACGCCTGTTTTACCTGTATAAAGCAGACAGAAATGTATAAAATACACCCGCTTGTCGTCGTTTTGCAATGCTTTCATGTAAGCGGGAACATTTCAATATAATTGAAAATAAAATCAAGGTAGGTACCTAGTATTTGGTCACAGCTGCTACCTATTTTAATAAAATATTAGAAAAACAATGGAAGCATTTTGCGACCTCATTGTGCTATCAGAACTGTCGTTTACACAGATAACATTATTTATAAAGATAAACGTGTTTTTTATCCGGCGACAGGCGTTTTATCAATTATGTAAGATATCCATACTGTTATAATCAGAACTAGAGCTCTTTCTTTCCATTAAAGTGATGTTTTTGAGACACTTGTAGCCGTTTTCACCACTTTTGAAAACCGGGTGTGGCAGTCTCACAATCAGTCTTTCAGGGTTGCGGAGGTCTGGTAGGCAGTCGCTGCATGTAATGGCATTCATCTGCATCGGGTGAGATTCGTTAAGCTGGTGATAAACTGAAGGTATTAAAGATGGGGTTTGATATTTGTTTCTTACGTTTGCTGTCACTTCATGTATCGGAAGTTTTTTTTTTTTTATAACCCATTAATGTCCCACTGCTGGGCAAGGGTCTCCTCCCGTAATGAGGGAGGGATTAGGCCTTGAGTCCACCACGCTGGCCAAGTGCGAATTGGGGTCTTTGCATGCCCTCAATAAATGTTTTAAACAAATTTTTAGGCATGCAAGGTTTCCTCACGATGTTTTCCTTCACCATTGGAGCATGTGATAATTATTTCTAATACAGACTTATCTTCGAAAAGTCATTGGTGTGTTGCCTCGGGTTCGAACCTGCGACCACTCGCGTGGGAGGTGTCAACTTATACCACTCGGCTATCACAAGTTATCAGACACTTATTCCTAACCTGTGAAACTAGCGCTTAGTGTTTTAATTTTTTTAGACAAACTTTATAGTTATAAAAACTGAAACGAGAAATCCTACGATTGCATTGGAAAATGTGACAGTAGTTGGACACTATTCTCGAGAGTTAGAGAGCTCCAAATTCTAGAATAACGAGGCCCTTTGCTGTATATGTATACTTTTTTATATAGGTACAATTTCTAGTTTCTAACTT
Organism: Anticarsia gemmatalis; assembly: GCF_050436995.1. NCBI lineage: Eukaryota > Metazoa > Arthropoda > Insecta > Lepidoptera > Erebidae > Anticarsia > Anticarsia gemmatalis. The sequence continues at coordinate 9,907,835 of NC_134760.1, forward strand.
TCTACCGCACTAACGTTGTTATTTTACTCGTATCTAGGGTAGAATTCGGAAATTATAGGTTAAATTCAATAGTTTTGTGTTAATTCATTAATAAGTTATTGCAATGTTAATAAAGTATATTATAATAAACTTAATATTTTTTACTTATCTACCTCAATGCTGTAGTGGGCCTAATATCTATACTAATATCTATACTAATATACTAATATAATAAAGCTAAAGAGTTTGTTTGTTTGTTTGATTGTTTGTTTGTTTGTTTGTTTGTTTGAACGCGCTAATCTCAGGAACTACTGGTCCGATTTGAAAAATTCTTTCAGTGTTAGATAGCCCATTTATCGAGGAAGGCTATAGGCTATATAACATCACGCTGCGGTCATTAGGAGCGGAGTAGCAACGAAAAATGTTACAAAAACGGGGAAAATTTTGACCCATTCTCTTATGTGACGCAAGCGAAGTTGCGCGGGTCAGCTATTTCAAACATAAAGGAATTAAAAAAATAACACTTTCGCTATCTGGTACAAAAATGCTATCAAAATACAACAAAAACAGAAAAAAAATTAACAAGAAAAAATTCTTAAGTGTCAAATTCATCCACAAGATGGAGTTACTGTCAAAGACCAATCAATCATAGACAAGTTTATCTCCGTTTAGGCATTTACGCAGTTATCTTAGAAATATTTACTTTTAGATTAGATAAAGTGGCTTTATCTTAGTCGCGTGATGTTTTATTTGAATAAGAAGGTAAACTGGTTTTAACACACAAATATTGTATTGTTTATCCACAATTTTACGTTCAGCAAAGACAATAAGGTAGATAGCGTTTGTTAAATCTCGACAATTTCGTAATTAGTTTTCTTTACCTTTTCTATCAATGAATTCGCCATTACAGTTAATGATTGTCGGGAATTAAAATAAGCATATACAAAAAATATTTAAGCTTTATATTTTAGTGCCAAAATTGGTTATAATCCGTTGCGTAGCGGGTAGATTCTAATATAATGTTTATTGTTATATTTTTCTGCGGGATCTTTGTGATAGTAGGTTTATATGTATTTTTGAAGTTAATTACTGACAGCCTGCCTTTCGTAGTATACATTATTTTATATAGAATAAGACTACCACATGGTCTTAACACACGCACAACTGTCGCGATTACCAATATAAATAAAATAAAATAGTCGTAAACGCATTAGCGCTGGTTCATCCGGTGTGTAAAGTTTAAAACGGCATCAAGGCCAAATTTGTTGATGGCTGGAGCGAAGAGCAACACTCCATACTTGTTAGTTTGAGGTACACGGAATAAGATAGAATATGGTTAAAACTGTTTGTGCTTGAATATAAAAGTGCCATTACAACGCTGAAAAGTGTGTAAAATTTTCAAAGCAATTCAATACACAAAACCAAATTACTTAAAATAAAATCTTTAACGGTTTTTTTTAAATCAGCCAAAGTCTAGTTATTGAATTTTACGTAAGAGCGGCAAAATTGTATTCCACAAATTAAGTGTAATTAATTTCGAGCTATAGCAGTTAATTAACGATTCAACCGATTGTTTTAATCTTTCATTCTCTGTCCTAAAACAATAATAAAAACTAATTCTACGTTCTAACAACTGCTCTGTATTTATGAACCAGTCTCCTCGCCGTCAACGAATAGAGAATGCAACAGTAAAACTACATTCAAAAGCAAAACTAACAACATTACTAAGTAACAGTCACAGTAAAAAGCATCCACATTCATTAATCAAGAAAATAAATAACTGTGCTTTCCTTCGTATTGAACCGTGAGTTTCTTGCCGTTTCTTTTAACGAGCCACAGCTTTTCCGAAACGGTGGTAGATAAAAAGTAGGTATTATGATGATTTCAAATACTTGTTAAAAGTTTATGAAATAAAGCTTAGGTACTAACTATCTAAGACCGCAAGCTTCGTAAGAAAAGATTTATAAATTATTTATTTTTGACAAATAAATAATTTATAAATCTTTTTTTCACCATCTCCTTACTTCATGGAATATTAAAACAAAAGAATTAGTGAAATCGGTCCAGCCAGTCCACGTGATGGCGTGACCAAGGGAAATAGTGATTCATTTTTATATATTACTAGCTGACCCGGCAAACGATGTTTTGCAATATAAATTAAACAAAAAAATAGTGTCACTTAGGGGTAAGAAGAATAGATGTTGGCCGATTTTCCGACCTACTCAATATACTCTCAAAATTTCATGAGATTCGGACAAGCCGTTTCGGAGGAGCACGGTAAGTAACTGACATGGAAATTACATAATAATATATTTGACTTTGAACCTCTATGGTTCGAAGTGATTTGATCGTGATCTCGGCTGTTCACCTCGATGCCTTGGCCTATGAAATACAACCTTGGCAATGGCGGCGAACGACCAATTTATACATCGTATGTTATTTCTGTTTATTTTTGATGTTATAGGGAAGGAAATATACTGTGATTATTTGTTGTGTGGGCTTATAATAAACGTGGTTTGGAATTGGGGCAATTATTTTGTTGAAGGACGTTTGATTTGTTTGATTTTATAGGGTATCGGCAGTGGAATCGTTAGAAGAAAATAGTTTAGCTTCTAAAAGATTATTTTTCTTTATAACCGCTGGGAGAAAGGGCTGTGGGTTTTGAAGTCACTCTGTGAAAGTCTTTTAAAAAAAGATTTTTTATAACTTAACTAGAGAAAATTATACAAAATTTACAATTAAGTATTGAAGATAGTCGAAGTTTATAGTCTTTTCGACTCGAACCAAATTACCTCAGCAAAATTATAATTTCCAGTATACTAACTAACTAAAGCTACAATAAAAAATAACAAAAAGTAACACTTATAACAACTTTTTAATATTTTTGACAAATAATAACATCATTTTTTTTATTGGAAGGCTGCCAGTAGCTATTACCTGTGCATTGATTGAAGGATGCGAGAATACTGCTGACTAGTGCCGACCCATCTGGCAACAAGCCTAAATGTTTTAACGATAAACAATTCTATTGTTATAAAGTTGATCTGAAAGCTATGTATGACTAAACATGGAATAAATGCTTACTTAAACCATACTTAAGTATGGGATAGCTGGTCATTTAAGTTCGCTAATTAAATCAGCAGCAACTATAGCAGTGTCAAATGTTTAAAATAAAGTTCTATACTCCTTGTGTTATATTCTGTAATCGGCATAAGCATACGCCCTTATATTAACTAAGTACATAAATTATCGTATAGCTGACCCGCGCCACTTCGCTTGCGTTACATAAGAGAGAATGGGTCATAATTTTCCCCGTTTTTGTAACATTTTTCGTTGCTACTCCGCTCCTAATGGCCGTAACGTGATGTTATAATAGCTTAAAGCCTTCCTGGATAAATGGGCTTTCTAACAGTGAAAGAATTTTCAAATCGGACCAGTAGTTCCTGAGATTAGCGCATTCAAACAAATAAACAACCTCTTCAGCTTTATAATATTAGTATAGATCTATACTAATATTATAAAGCTGAAGAGTTTGTTTGTTTGATTGTTTGTTTGTTTGATTGTTTGTTTGTTTGTTTGAACGCGCTAATCTCAGGAACTTCTGGTCCGATTTGAAAAATTCTTTCAGTGTTAGATAGTCCATTTATCGAGGAAGGCTATAGACTATGTATCATCACGCTACGACTAATAGGAGCAGAGTAGCAATAAAAAATGTAACAAAAACGGGGAAAATCTCTACAGGCTTATATGACGCAAGCGAAGTTGCGCGGGTCAGCTAGTAAATAGATAAAATGAGCCAGCATTCTTAGATATTATAAAATATGATGATATTTGTAGAGTCACCGAGTCGCTGATAGAGCAAAAAGTAGTACCTCAACTCAGCGGTCTACCGAGGATGCAATTTTTATTTTTTTCTTGATGAAATGATGTCAACAAGTTTCGCCGTAGTTTCGTTTCTGTTTATTTTTTGCATATTTTTTGTTACTGGCTTTTGAGCATAATGAAAGTGAAACAAAGAGGGAAAAGGTATGAAGAAGTAATACTATTTGTTTATTTATATAAGAGGATACGGAAATGAATGCGAACACGCATTTTAACTTAGAATGCCTGACGCTCTTATTTTCATCTTTGGATAAAAGATTAGCAAGATATTATATTATTAATGCTAGAAAAGCTTGGTTTGCCTTCCATTTTTTGGGATGAACTTTGAAAATGGTGAAACGTTGTTTTTCAGACACCTCTGCTTAAACCTTCAGGCAAAATATTATAAAGATATAAGTAAATCAAAGTCTGTCGATGCAAACATGGGTTCTTAGCACAGTCAAACGTTGATTCGACAAGACAAGGAGGATTGTACAAGTAGGTACCTCATTAAACGATTCAAACAGACATTTCCGGGGCTCTGTGAGAGGTGCATAACAGTAGATATATAAGGCAAGGTCGTCTACATAGTAAACTGTCTCGGTGTATGTCTGCTGCGGAATACGCTATGTTTTTTTACTCATGTCGCCGCCGGATGGTAAACAAATGTAGTAGGTAGCGAAATGTATAGTCTTGTTATTGCAATTGGCATCTTAAGTGGGAGATTCAGGGGAACTATGAGATTGTGGCTTGCTTTCATATTGTTAAAACGGCCAGACATAAACAAATTCCTGAACTAAGAAAGATTTGTAGAGATGAAGATGGGCAACAATATAAAAGCTAGCATACGCAGTTTTGTGAAGGAAACATCAATCGTCATCAATCATCATCAAAGTCATAGACACCTGTGCTTCTGTCTTTGACTACCTACAATGAACACCAACCAACACATTCTGCTCGAGGAAGTTAACCCTGCTTTTATCAAACACCCCTAAAAAACTAGGCTTCCAATATCCGTACTTTTTGCCGAATCGTAACATTAAAAACGGGTGATTTTTTATTATTATTTATGTACATAACATTAGGCTTATCATAAAGCGAAAATCTAGTTTTTTCAAATATACAATTTTAAATCTATCTTACCCAAAGTTGTAGGCAGAGATTTGTGAAAAGAACCTACAGTTCGCAATAACAATGCCTGTTCCCAGTAATAGCGGCATTTTTCGCGCAAAAGATTGAAGTCACACAAATAAACTCACAGATTGCGTACAATAAGCCATAATTCGCTGACACGACTGTTCTGATAAGCTAATAAAAAACGACCTTGGCATTGACCGTTGTGTAAGTGCGGAGAAATGGCCGCCGTCTCGCATTCCTAACACTTACCACGACACGCTTGTGATTCCATCTGAGATATTGTTGATGTCTTACGTAAAGGACTTAATGGAATTATGCAACGATTGTTTCCTGAGTTGAATAATGTATTTTGCTTTTGAGATGAAAATAGCAATATATTGTTTAGTTGTAAAGAGGGAGTGAGTTGCGACCACGAACCGGGAAACGTAGTGTTGGCAGGCCCCCCACAAGATGGACCGACGACCTGGTAAGGGTTGCCGGAGTCCGATGGATGAGGGCGGCCCAGGACCGGTCCTATTGGCGCTCGATGGGGGAGGCCTTTGTCCAGCAGTGGACGATTCCCGGCTGAGATGATGAAAGAGGGAAAGTTTTTCTTCTGAAAATGACCTTTTGTAGTAAGAGATTACAAAGGATGTTTCTCAATTGTGGAAATCAATAAAGATAAAGATATATTTATTTGCTTTAATTGCAGATCAAATAATGTAAGTAAATAAATATAGGTATTCATTGTGAAATACAGATACGATTGGATAAATACTTTGATTTGAATTTACCACTAGCTCAGGAAAAAGATAGAGCCTTTTGAGAAAAGCTTGTACGAAATAAATTAACTCTGTGTATAACTAGGCCTGTATTCATTATAAATACGCCCACAGACTATATAACATCTATAATTTTCACAAATTATTTATACCCAATCAATCTTATTTTAAACTGCCTAAAGGCTGAACCTTTCCGACAAGCCTGCTCTGAAAATAGCCTCCCAGGATAACAATCATAGAATCTTAACTCTGTATCTGCGAAGTGAAGGGTCAAATGTGGGCGTCCTTTGAACAAATTATACACACTTCTGTACGTTTTACAACCACCCAATTTAGATGTGAACTTTAAGATACAAACCCGCATAATGTGAAAACTTTATAATTGCTAGGGTTAATTATAGTTGTAGTATTAGGCTCTTGATGAAAATTAATTTGAAAACGAATAAATACTGGCGTAATAATCTGTTATTTTTTATCGAGTAGCTTCTGCCCGCGTATTAGTCTCGGGAAAAGGAATGTTAGACAGGTTATAAGCTATCAGTATACCAAATTTCATTAAGATCCGTCCAATAGTTTTTATCTGAATGAGTAACAAACATACATTCATATATCCATCCATCCAGGGGATGGTCTATTTTGAAACAATTTAATGAAGACCCAATTAGAAAAAAAATAATATGTTCAAATTGTGCCAACCAAATGCTAAATAAATTCAATTTTAAAACATTTAAAATAACGAACAAATGTACACCTATACATGGCCAAATTATTTTCTATCAGGTACAATCCACCTCGGAAGGTATTTTAATAGGATAAATTAGCGTAAAACAATAGCACTAGTTGTTATCGGTCCACATTCTTCAATTTATACGTTATTGAAATACCTTAACGTTTTCGCGACATCATTATTTACATTTCTAGAAAAGAGAATCAATATCAAGAAATTCAGTGGTCATATTGAGTTTCAAATATACTAACTAGGAGCTACATACATCAACACTGTTGAGGGATAAAAAACCCTTATTATTTTGCGTAAACCATTTTATACTTAAATAAAAAATATCAGCTAAGCCATTTTTCCAAACTATGTTGGAGTCGGCTTTCAGTCTCACCGGATTTCAGATCATACTAACTTCCTTTAGTAAACTAGAAATGAGATATTATATCCAGAAGCTTGTATCATTGCTATAAGAAAAAATGCGACGTAAAAATAACTTCAAAGGTAAGTTGTATGAATAAATATAATATGTTTGCATCTTATTGTATTTATATAATTGGTATTTTGTCCTTGCGAATGTCAACACTGTATTACTCATTGTGTTTACCTTTTTTTTACTTTAATATGCTTTTGCGCGATGCGAATACCGATCAGAAAGTAGGTAGGTATAGTTTTAACATATATACATAATGTCACGATTGTTATACCCGAAGGTAGGTAAGGTAGGAAGTTGGCAGAGGTGCATGAAATACACCCGTGTTTTGCCATTAACAATGTTAATCCCTTGTAATGAGGGGCGAGCTTATCGCCATATACCGGGCAACCGGCGTTACCAAACTCGGCACAATGAATGAGAATAGTCTAATATAAATAAGAAAAAGGCCTTTTTCACTCTGTCGCGTCTGGAAATCTGGAAATAACTGCACGTTTGGCGCAGTGGTTTAAGCGGTCACCTCGCCGCAACAACCGTAGCGCCGCGTGTGGTGGGTTCGAATCCCACCCGGGACAAAGCTTTGTGTGATGAGCACGAGTATTTGTTCTGAGCCTGGATGTCAATTTATCTATATAAGTAAGTATTTAGAAATATATAAGTATATTTATCAGTTATTTGGTTACCATAGCACAAGCTCTGCTTAGTTTGGAATCAAATGACCGTGTGTGAGTTGTCCAATGATAAAAAAAAAAAAAAAAAATCGAACCCGGGACCTCGTGGTCAACAGTCAGATACACAACCAATCGTGCTACGGAGGCATTCAAAACATTTTTTTTCAAAACATTATAAACCTCTATCAAATTATTTACTATGCCTCTCTTGGTTTTTTCAAATCATTCTACCGATTCGTAATTCGTTAGATGGATGGATGTCGGTTATACTTTGAGCCAAAACCACTCATTGAATTTAAAGATTATTTTGCACACTGGTAGTTCATAAAATGAATTAGCTATTTGATATGACACATAGCTAGCACACAAACTATGTCCACTAAAATAGAGTTTCAGGCAGACTGACTTCCCTGATGTGCATCTCATATTATGATAGTAGGGTCAGCCTTCCTTGTCTTTTTGCTCCATTTTGCGTCTACTATCCTCGACATCGTCTTCAAAAATCTCAACCCCCACCTCTTACTTCTGGCTCTTTGATAACAAGTTTATAATTTTACTTTGTAGGTACAAATTTTGGATCCAAAAATAAACTCTCATTAGCATCATAACAATTAAGATTCCAGATTACGTTTATGTCAATATTTTCCTCTTATTTTCCTGTTTTGTTTGCCAAATTAACCTGTTTACTAAAACCGCGTTTAAACCGTTTCTAATGGACTATTGTGAAATTGTTATAGATTCTTGTTTACCTGTTCCTTTGTCATTGCGTCTTACTAATTGGACTTTTGCGTTAATATCCTGAGCTATATTTTTAGTTTATTCTCATTTCACTAGAATAAAAATAAAAATAGAGCACTACTAGTTAGAACAGCGGGTCCGGTTTTCTAGCACAGCTTAATATGCCAAGGACACGTTAGTCCCATACGTACATGCATAAAATCACGCCTTCTTCCTATAAGTGTAGGCAGAGAGCAGAGAACGCCATTTGGTATGATCCTTACAAACTTCCTTTCATTCACATCCTCTTGTCTTACAGGACCGTCGGTTACGAGTACTACGCAATGTTCGTTCTATCTACGTAGTTAAACTTTTGACGGCCTTTGGGGCGCAGTGGTTGAGGTGGTCGCCACGTCACTACTATTGTGTCGAGAGGTCGTGGGTTTAATTCCCACACAGAACAAAATTTGTGAGATTCACAAATAGTTGTGGTATGGTTGTACTTTGTGTCCGTTGTATCTACATATGTTTGTAAAAGTCCCCGCGACACCACAGCAAATCATAGTGCGGGGGTTGTCTTTTAGAACAAAACAAAAAAGAAACTTCAAGTAATTTTTAATGCGCAGTGTACTATTAAACATTTCTGACGTATACAGTGGCCAGTTGTTGAAACTACTAGCGAGTACCGCGTAGGAGTCGTCCAGTTATGTGTGTCAGTCGCGAATACACAATAAACACGTGTTTTTACACGTGTAAATGCACGTGTCCATTGTTTTTGTACACCCTGTGTATAGTGGGAGTACTTTTAAATTTATTTGATAGCCTATTTACTGAATAATAACGTAATTTTTTCGTTCTGCGCAGTGAGAAAACGTTGTATTACTATTTGATACCATTTTTCTAGTAATTTGAGGATAACTATATTAACTATACGTATTTCTTAATAATCATTGATCAATAAAGTAAATAAAAGGATAATTACACGTATCTAGAATTATCTAAAAAACAAAAAAATAATGTAATTTTCAAACAATGTACAAAAAATTCCACGAAAAGAAATTTAGTAACAATATCTTTTCAATAACAATAACAGTAGGTAGAACAATGTCACGTTTATCTGGCGGCCACGTGCGCACGCGCAACTCGGGGGCGTGTCCACTGACTCACTACACTTATATACCTGTTATATAACAGAAAACCGAATGTAGTTTTTTGTAAACATATCCCAAGGTTTCCATCGCGCGATCGGAAACGTTTCTATTGCAAAACAAATGACGCGCGCGCATAAATCTCTGCTTTTGAGTGCACTTGTACTTAAGTGGTTGAGAAATAGGGATGCAAACGGGACGGTTACCTTATTTTCAACCGATGAGAACCAAAATTTTACTGTTATAAGATATCGATGTACATATATAGAGTCTTTCTAAACGATTTTCAACATTCATGTTTTGAAAAAGAACAGTAAGGTCTGTATATACAAATTTATGAAACTCAGCCCCCAGAGGTTTCCGAAAAATCAGGCGTAGCACCTTTTTTCTTGTGTTTTTTTAAAGACGATTGTTTTATACGTAGTAAGTTTTTGTGTTACTTATCGATGTGTCAATACATAGATGTTTTTCATTCCGATGTTTGCATCTCCAAGAAATACTGGCCGGATAGGTAATATATTTGGTTGTTTTGTTTTTCATTGTACTTAATGGTATGAGAAGGTCGTAGCTGAATAATATTGATTTTAGCTGACTTGAATTGTTTATGGGAAATGTGACGTGAATATTTTAAAAGAAACTTTGAAGATCTGAAACCAGGTATTTTAAGTAAGACAGGTCTAATTAGTGTAGGCCTTAGTTTAAGTTTTTTAAAAGGATTCTATGTAATCCATAGATCCATACTTAAGTACTATAAATAAAATGCGTGTTTGTTTGTCATTTAATGTCAAAACGGCTTAACCGATTTGGAATAAAATTAATTAAGTATATACTATACTATACTAATATTATAAAGCTGAAGAGTTTGTTTGTTTGTTTGTTTGAACGGGCTAATCTCAGGATACTGGTCTGGATATACTGATCTGATTTGAAAAATTATTTCAGTGTTAGATAGTCCATTTATCGAGGAAGGCTATAGGCTATATATATAATCACGCTACAACCAATAGGAGCAGAGTAGCAATAAAAAATGTTACAAAAACGGGGAAAATTTTGACCTATTCTATATTATGTGACGCAAGCGAAGTTGCGCGGGTCAGCTAGTAGGTTATATGCAGGAAAGGAGTTAGACTTCTTTTTTAACAGATATAATTTAGTATCTTATAAACTTTTCATCTAAAAACACATGATAAGCGATAACAAATATTTGTACAAAATGTCTGGTATAAATACATACGGAAAACTCGTTTTGTGAATACGTAACACTGGTGCAGTAAACAACACACAAAACGGTACAGACACGTGTAAGAAAAATAACAACATTAAATATTTCAAGGAGATAACTTACTAATATTGTAAATGTGAAAGTTTGTGAGATACATCCATCTATGTAGGTTTGTTGCAATTTCAAGTAGAAACTACTAAACGAATCTTGATATACATATACCCTCTTATTCATAAAAATATTATATGAAGTTATAAAAGGCTTATAAAGAGTTTTGTTTCTTACACTCCTTAGCGAAATGAAAAAGAGAAAACATATTTAAGTAGTTTTTTAACTAAAATAGGTTTATAGTGTGTTTATGAATAAGAGGGATAGTTGATAAACTGGATTGAAATAAAGGATAGTTTTTATTACGACATCTTTAGGCGGACAGAACTAGTTATGTTTGTTGTTTTTTCATGTAGAAACTAATCTATAAATTTGATGATATTTTGTACATGGATTGTTCATAGCCTGTACATAGCTTTTTACCTGAAAAAATATGTTTACGCGGGCGGCGTCGCATCAGCTGAATCTAGCTAAAAATAGAACAGACATTTTGATATCTACATTGAATCATGTTTTACAGTTGTATTCGCTTATGAATTTCATAGATTTAGTTGATCGATTGATAGTGGATAGATAGCTCGTATAAATATTTGTCGCATTCATATCAGTTTTTGTTGTGAATGTGTTTATATTTTATTTATTGAGAATAGAGTATTTTAATAGAAATTGGAAAGACTGTACTTTGCCCTTTTTAGAAGTCAAATCCGAAACCACATATTATTATCTGTATCGCTATTCTCCATTACTATCAACAATCGATAACCGGCAGGCTGTCGTGAAATTTTGTATGAAAATCAGCCTCTAGCGGGCGGCGTAGGAACTATTTTTGTAGTTCATTTTAAATTTCAAACTTTCGTTATTCTATAGTATCGGCTGTAGAGATTGACGCTACTACAGTAATCTGCATATTTTGCAGTGCAGCATTGCAGTGAAATTATAGTTTTTCGTTGATAAAACCATTGACAATTAGCAACACTATGACCTTTTATATAAATACATAATATTGTTTATCAGTTGCATCTGATACTATTGATGTAATGATCGGAATATACATTAAACAGTTGCATTGATAATATTGATGTAAAACAAGCATAAACGTGTTTGTTTGTAGTCACGTGGGACAATAAAATAAACTATTTAAATAATTATACCGCTACTAGTTGTTATATATTAGAATGTATAGCAATTATCTGCTCATAAGAACTGATTTTACGGGTTGTTTACTATAAAAAATCTGTTTTATAAATATAAATGAATAAAATCTAAGATTAAGATTTTCATAATTTTGGAGTTGTTATTTTGTATTAACCAAATAAAAGATTTACAGTTAAATTTGTTTGATTATGCTGATTATATATTCAAAAACAACAATAGTTCCTATAGCTGTAAATTTCAAATCTACTTAATTGCAGTATAAGTTCCCAAATACCTTACTTAACTGTGAAATAGAATAGTCTTTTAGGCACTTTGCTTAATAACTATCAAAACTTCAGTATTTAGCGGAACTGCGAATAAAAACATATGTACGATGTTGGCTGCGTCATGCATATACATTATATTTATATACATAAACCTAGTATATTATGTGGTACGGTCACCGATCTTTTGGCAAGCACAGCTATTGTTGCGAATGTTGATACGCTGTGCGTATTTACGTCGACGACTTACGTAGCACAATAAAAAATCTAAATTAAATCTACTATTGGTGGAAGATATTTTAGTGTAGACAAAAGGTTAAAATAGTTAAAAAAATATGGTTGAATAGATAACCTCCTCCTCTTTAAAGTCGGTTAATATTTAATAAGGAGATCTCTATTTTCGATAAGACCGAGGATGGAATAGTTTAAAATGTCAAAGTAATATTAACTTGAATTGACACAAGTTTGCCTATTCATTAAAGAGCTTATTTATCTAGTTTAGTTGCATTATGTTCTCATCAATACACATCGAGAATATAATCAAAGCTATTTTTATTTTAAACTAGCTGACCCGCGCAACTTCGCTTGCGTCACCGAAGAGAGAATAAGTCATAATTTTCCCCGTTTTTGTAACATTTTTCGTTGCTACTCCGCTCCTAATGGCCGTAGCGTGATGTTATATAGCCTATATAACACCTATTCGATAAATGGACTATCTAACACTGAAAGAATTATTTAAATCGGACCAGTAGTTCCAGAGATTAGCGCGTTCAAACAAACAAACAAACAAACTCTTCAGCTTTATAATATTAGTATAGATAGATGTTGAAAACCAATCGTATTGATTATTATTTTTAATCAAAATTCAAATGCCTTCGTCAGAGTTTGTGTGATGAATAATAATGCAGGATTCACGGTACGAATATGGAGTTCGAAGAATCATTCATTTGTATTGAAATTGACGGTCGGTCGATACGATCAGTTTAGTTTTTGGAAACATAGAATTGACTGTATTCATTGTTTATTAGCACTTTAAAAGCGTAATTAAATATAATGCATCATAAGGAATGCTGTTTTTATATGTAAAGTTTTCACGTGTATTATTTATTATTCTGGAACTTAAATTATATTATTAAATCTATTATAATCCTATTATAATCTTTATTGGGTAAGTGTAAGAGAGTTCGGATAGTCAAGAAGTTTAAGAAACTTCTTTAGTGTTACATTCTCTAGACTTAGCAATTAGCATCCCTTCAAATTTTTACAGCCTAGCCTTTCTTCCAACTATTTTAGAGTCGGCTTTCAGTCTCATCGGATGCAGCTGGATACACCAGTATTTTACATAGAGCGACTGCCTATTGGAAATCCACAACCCAATTATCGGGTTATAACACTATCCACAATTAAAAAAGGTTGAAGGCGTTCGAGTTTTCACTACTGTAATTATACTATACCTACTGTTATTGGTATTCTTTTAAAAAGTGATTTCGGAAGAAATGTTAAAACAATTAAGTATAAACAATATATTATTGAAAGACATTCCTTTCCATGTTAGGTATGTTACTATCATATAATGTAATTTGTAACCGCACATACATACGAATATATATAGAACCGAGTCGTCGCGTCGCCCAAAACAGTCCACGGTCAAGGCTATCTCATGTTTTATGTATAAGTATCATAGTAGCTTTGTATGTATGTTTGTAGTGTTGCTACTTGAACGTGTATTAGTATAGGGAACTGCGGCATATTCGGAATACTTGTTTTTGGCAATAAACTGCAAGATTGACAACGACACAAGAGTAAACAAAATTGTCATAAAGATTTTATATGTATGCATTGTTACCGAAAAAAATGTTAAAGTAGTCGATTCTTTCCCTTGGAGCTGATAGTCAAAAATGTCAAAATAGCGTTCCGTTTTTTTTTTCAAGTTATTAACGACATTATATAGCGTTTCTGCTTGTTTAGATAAAAATATTAAACATATTTCAAGTTAACTGCAATATTCTAAATATGCTGCTTTTCCTCTGTGTGTATCCAGACTGTTTGCTGTCGTTATCGTGAGACAATTCGCGTGTCACGAAATGTGTTATACTTGCTTTTTTGACACGTTTTCAACAAAAAATTTTGGTAAATTTTCGTAAGTATTTTCCTCAAGATAGTGTTCTTTTAAGACTTAGGTATTATGATGACAAAAAATTAGATTGAATACATTTTTGTTTTTTAAACAGCATCCCATCGCCAAACATTTTAAAACACGAGATCTGGGGGCACGGAAGTGCCCCCGCAAGTCGAGCAAAAAAAAAGCGGCACGGCCGTAACATCCTTTTCTCGAAGCAATTCGGGCTATTTTTGACACCCCTATAATTTCGTTGTGGATAAAACAAGAAGCCTGGATTTTCAGCAACTAATCAGTCATTGTATAAACACGGTATATTTAAAATTTCAGGCAATTTGAACCTGTAGTTTAAAAATGACAACTTGTTAAAATTTTGAATTTTGTCACTCACTGATTCACTGACTCACTGACTCACTGACTCACCGATCATCAAAAGTCTAAGGTACTTCTAGCAGACTTAGAAGCTTAAAATTTAGAATACAAATAGGGTTTAGTGTTTTAATCATGGGAAAAATTTAATATTTTCTAATTTCGGTCCAATTTTCTAAATACACCAACTGCAACAATAACTTTGTAATCCCATATAAATGTATAAGATTACAAGGTTACATTTGCAGTTAATGAGATATTATTACTGTAGAAAATAAAATAAATAGCTGTAAATAGGTACCTACTATATGAGGCATAACGGGAGGGGGTATAGGGTGGGTAAGGGTGTTTAGCCCGTGAAACTGAACAACATTCCCATAGGAAAATATGTTGAATTATGAAAAAGAAACGTCTTTCCATACAAATTGGACTTATGTTCGCTCTACAAAAAGAAGTGAGATGCCATCAAAAACATTCTGTAAAAACCTCAAGTCTCGCCGTAAAAAGTTGTGAGATCTATATAATACCAAGTCGATTAATCTATTTAGTCTCCACTTAAAGGACCTTCTGTCTTAAGTTATTACGTATGTTATTATCATGCCAATTAAAAAAAAATACCTTTAAAACAAATAGATCGACTTGGTCATCGCAAGAAAACACAAATTCGCCATTAACATTTCAGGAGTATTAACTTCTCGTCATGCTGTGTAGTGCGATACATACTAATAATTAAATCATGCGATGGCCAGGTCGGTCTATTTGTTTTAAAGGTATTTTTTTTTAATTGGCATGATAATAACATACGTAATAACTTAAGACAGAAGGTCCTTTAAGTGGAGACTAAATAGATTAATCGACTTGGTATTATATAGATCTCACAACTTTTTACGGCGAGACTTGAGGTTTTTACAGAATGTTTTTGATGGCATTATTTTTTAATGCGTCTGAAACGAAAACCTTCAATAGTCATTTCCGAGTTAATTTTGAGGAAACACCATCCATTTTTTATTACAATGTTTTCAAAATTTCGCTCTCAATGGCCTTCAGAGTGAAGTAAACAACTCAATGCCGTAAATAGCATACAAAATACACCATAATATCCCCATAATAATTAAATTACGCAATTTTTAAACTCATATCGCGTGTTTTTATAAAATTATGCGCAAAACCAACATGGCTACCACATTGTACTCTATGTTTCCGTTCAGAGTGATAAAGTGCTTGTTTTTTAAAAACAATAACAAATAACTCGTGTAGTCTATGTTTTGTTGGTGAAGGATATGACAGATAAAAGTTTTATTTTGTTTCTTATGTGACAGATTGGTTTGTAAGCCTGTTCTTATCAATATTATGTCATCATCTACTAGGTGCTTATGTAAAACAAAGTCCATTGTGTCTGCCTGTCTGTCTTTGATAAGCTTTTAAACTACTGAACGGGTTTTCATGGTTTACTAATAGGTTTTTGTGGATATTGAGTATCAGTCAGGTTCGGTGTACATTGGCTGAAATATGGTGATATAGTTAAAAGTGTCGAATGTAATAAATAATATAGAATTACATGTTCTTACAAAAAGATGCTGGCTGGGTCTATAAGTAAAAAAAATAAAATAACCCATGACTGTCCCACACCTGGGCAAAGGTCTCCTCCCGTTGTAGAGAAGGGGTTAGGTCTAGAGTCCAGACACTATTCCTTATTAAAAAATATTGAGCTTCTCTTATTTCTCATACTAATACCTTTCTTTAAGTTTCGGCCAGCATCTATAGAGACCAGAAAGAAATAAGAAAAGTACAGTTTTTAAGAAAATGCTAGCAGAACAACCGACAATTGTGCAACACATACTCGAGTAAAGGAGTACGGCAGATTTCGTACAGCTTAAAGTTTGTGTTGTTTCGTAACAGAATTTGTACCACTTATTAAGGGGACTAAGTCACTTATTTTTATTTGGGAGTATTATTTTTAGAAGTCCGGATTAATTAGAAAGTATTTGTTTATTTAAATAATATTTTTTGGTCTATGGCTTATATTTGTTGACAACTAAAGAAAAAGAAAATCTCATGAGACGTCACTTTTCGTCTGACGTCTACGCATCCGCTAATTTGCTGTTGTTTTGGATTGTGGTTTTGACAGCATAATAATATGAGCAATTTAGCGAACTATCGGGGCTTCTAAAAATGGACATAACTTTTACCTCCCAACTTTTAAAAATATAAGAATTTTAAAATAAGCTTGTGTATCATATTAGCTACCAATTAAAACAAAAAGTAAACCTAAACATGACATTTTATAAGCTGTACGAATTCTTCATATAAACCTGCCGTTCGCCTTTATTAAGCACCATTGTATTCAAAATAAAATTTATTTTCGTATCCCAATGCGAATGGTGAATAAATAATGAATTCTGTAAAACGTTTAGTCATATATACGCAATTTAAATATATTGTATTCTTACCTTTTCAATATCCATTGGCAAATTCAACAGCTTCGTGGAAACTCGTGTAAATATTTTTTTTCTTGTTTTGTCTAAACAAAAAGGTTTGTAACTTATTTGAAATACAAATACAATTGGATTATACGCTTAGTAATATACTAGCTTATAGTACCGTAGTGTATACTTTTACCCTCTTATTCACAAACTCTCTATAAACCTATTTTAGTTATGAAACTACTATAATATGTTTTCTCTCTTTCATTTCGCTAAGGAGTGAAATAAACAAAACACTTTATAAGCCTTTCATAAATGAATATATTTTTATGATTAAGAGGTTTAGTTAATAGAAGTTTTGTAAATGTTTCTTATAATTTGTAGGATAAGATTTATTTAAGGATAGTAATAGTTGCTTAGTATTTGGGTTTAAAAGTGCAAATGAACGTATGTAAGCTACTTAGTTTTGTTGTTTAATTAAAGATTACATGAATGGTGTGATTCATTATCTAGGCTAGACAAGACTTAAATATTTACTCTTGTTATCTATTTCACTAATAGTAGGAACAATAAATGTAGAAATCAGCCTAGCGATATTCCAACTACGTTGAAGTCAGCGTCCAGTCTCAACGGATGCAACTGAATACCATTATTGTATTTTACTCTAGCTGACCCGCGCAACTTCGCTTGCGTTTGCGTCACAAGAGAGAATGGGCCATAATTTTCCCCGTTTTTGTAACATTTTTTACTGGTACTCTGCTCCTATTGGTCGTAGCGTGATGATATATAGCCTATAGCCTTCCTCGATAAATGGGCTATCTAACACTGAATATTTTTTCAAATCGGACCAGTAGTTCCTGAGATTAGCGCGTTCAAACAAACAAACAAACTATTAGTAAAGATAACGACTGCCTACCAGACCTTCACAACCCAGTTACTTGAGTAACACCACGGTACTCCTCGGTAAGACTGGATGTACTTTTCTTCTAAACTGACTTTCAAACTTCTGACTACTGTTAACGACTGTAAAACATCTTTGAAAATAACAGCCGGGACCTACAATTTAATTTGTCTTCGGGAACACGTATTTGCATACGTAAGAATAAAAATAAAACGCAGATACGGCGACGCCAATGACGTTTGCTTGATTTTAAAAATAAAACGAAATGATACAACTTTTTCTTATTGTTACACTATATACTTTTTTCTTGGAGTTCACTGCGCAGTAGCGAATAAGCGATAGCGGAATATAATCTATACTAATATTATAAAGCTGAAGAGTTTGTTTGATTGTTTGAACGTGCTAATCTCAGGAACTACTCATCCGATTTGGAAAATTCTTTCAGTGTTAGATAGCCTATTTATCGAGGAAGGCTATTTATCATCACGCTACGGCCAATAGGAGCGGAGTAGCAACGAGAAATGTTACAAAAACGGGAAAATTATGACGCATTCTTTCTTATATGACACAAGCGAAGTTGCGCGGGTCAGCTAGTTAACAAATATAAACGTTTGTTACTAATGCTTCTACTGTATCGCGAAGTTGGGTGACGAATCAACGAGCGGTGTGAGACATAAGCGATGGGATAGGCGAGTTTCGATGTAGGAAATAAATAACTGTTAACTGAAGCAAAACTTGTATAATTTTGCAATAAGAAACCCTTAACGATTGAGACCATTTCCTTATTAAGGTATTGGTATAATTTACTAGATATTCATTTAAATTGATACCAGCTCTTATTCATAAAAATATATGAAGTTATGAAAAGCTTACAAAGAGTTTTGTTTCTTTCACTCCTTAGCGAAATGAAAAAGAGAAAACATATTATAGTAGTTTTTTTGGGTTATGCCACTTAACTCCAAATCCATTGTTCTCTAAACTTTAACATCCCATACATTATTTCCACTTTGACTCCAAAGCAATAACAGAAATTAATTTACAGCCAAAAATATTTCCCTACATCGATTCCACTTAATTCCAAAAGAGTTTTTGTAGAGTCAGCAGCAAAAATTATATCTTGACGATATTTTGGTGTAAGCCCATATACCAAACGTCCTGGTAATTTTTCACAAAACAGTAATTTTGATTTAAGTTATTATAATTAGGTTAGTCAGTTCATCGTCCTCAAAAACGAACACCGTAGGATAGAAAGTGCTATCCTGGTGAAAAGATTGAAAGTCAAGGACGACAGGATTAAGCTGAAATAATAAAATATGATATGTAATGATGTAATTTTTAATATGTAAGACGACAGAGGTGTTTTTAGTTGCAACGGCGCGAGAGCGAGTGCGTACGCCTCGGATGTTACGTCAGTTGAAGGCCCATAGTGACTTCAAGAAGAATACTCCGATGGATATTGCTGTCACTTATAAGAGGACAAGGAACTGATGTGAGAGCTCGCCCGAGGAAAAAATGGGAAAGGGAAAGATAAGAAAGATCTGAAGGTGCTGTGAATAGAGCCGTTGAAGGTCTGGAATTTACAATAGCATCTATCTAGATCAGGCATGTTGTCAAATGAGTAAGGGTCATGACTCGACGCAAAAGATGCTTCGTGCATTTGACAGCGGCCTCCCAAATGCCATCAAAATGCGGAGAGTACTCTGGAATGAATTTAAACTCTATGCCTTTGTTGGCTATGTCTGATTCTAGACTCTTGTAAGAAGCCTGTAAGAAGCGTAAAAGCTCGTTAAACGCTCGCACAAAACTGGTGCCGTTGTCGGAGTACACGGGCTGTTCGCTTCGATGTTCTTATAATTTTAGTCAAGTGATGTTTGCTACGTAATAAGATTGGATGTTCAACATTATAATTATTCAGGGCCTGACCATCAAAGTGTGGAGGCGCTGTTGCAATCAGCCTTCACCCCCCAAGAAGTGAGGTTAGCAAGTATGCATTTAGAAGGCACGTAGCTCCACGTCTGGTGGGCTGTAGTTTCTTGTATCTCATTACTGTTGTAATATAGATTTAGCCTGAACAAAACATAACAAGTATAAGGTATTAAGTTCTGTATAATATAATAAATTGTAAATACTATTTTATTTATGCACTAGAGGCCGCCACGATTTCGTCCGCGTGGAAAATTCATTTTAGGCCGACGAACGAAGTGGTGTTTGCAGTCAGATCGTCCATCGTCGTGGGAGACAGGAGACGCGAGCGCCGGCAAGGAAGAACGCGCGATGGCGAGGAATGCCCTCGCGCGCCCCACCTGCGCGTAGTCCAGCGACTTGAACTGCTCCCTCTGCATTCATGTCGTCCGTATGACTAAATATTTTAAGCTGCTGACTCTACTTCTGCTGATTTCTTGGAGTTAAAGTGGAATGAATTATATTTAATTAAAATATTTATTAAAACTGTTTTGGAGTTAAAGTGGAACGTTTTTTTGGAGTTAAGTGGAATAACCCGTTTTTTTTTTTATCTAAAATAGGTTTATAGTGTGTTTATGAATAAGAGGGTTAGTGTTCAGAGTAGATATATTCCAGTTAAGTTTCATGTCATGAGTTTTTGGCATTATGTAACTTTTTTCTTCAGACCTTTCCCTTTTTCGAGTTTCACGCTCAATTAAAATGTAATATTCTTGGAACTTTGTAAAGTTTAATAAATATACACGAAGTACAAACTAATAACTTCCCACATTAAACAATATTGTAAAGTTTATATGTATAAAATACATTTAAACCACACATAATCTATACAAAGGTGTACACAGGGTCCACGTGACTTGAGATAAGCAATATTAAGCATACATTTATGAGCGGTAACTGGGTCACACTACAAATCATGAATTAAATATTAATAGTTAAACGTCTGGGGTTATAACCTTCTTGACAATGACGGCTTGACATGGAATTTTCGTTAAAATGTATTATAATAACATGTTGTTTTAACTTTAAATTTATCTTAAAGAAATACTTCAAGTTTTAAACCCATACTTGGCCAGCGTTATAGACTCATAGCCAAACCGCTCCCTCAATTCGGGAAGAGATCCTTGCCCAGCAGTGGGACAGTAATTGGTATAATCTAGAGGAAGTTCTAAGGACGTTAAAATAAATACGATTCGGCTGCTTAATTTTTTCTTCATTTCTTCTTCTTCTTATCGTATAGTTAGTGGTCAACCTAGTACCAAAATTGTCCAAGCCGTCCGAAGGCCTATGTCATACCTTAACAATTGTTATTTTCATTGATAACGACCGGGACCGACTTTTTACGTGCCCTCCGAAGCACGGCAACGCCCAGTTCAAATACCACTATGCGGTCACCCATCTGTGAAATGACCGCACCAACGGTTGCTTAGCCCACAGATTGCTTAACCCTTTGACCGCCACGGTCGGCTATACTCGACAAATCTGAACGTGCTCGCGACGCTTTCGACGGCAAATGTCGACAAAAATATAGCGTTATTGATCTACAGGGTATATAAAGCAATATAAAACAGTTTTTCAGCAATTGGACATTAAAAAGAAAACAAATGGCAAAGTACTAGTGTACAGAGCAGTCTAAAAATACAATACTATAATACCAATTGTAGTATTCAACGGTACCCAAGTCCGTGAACCTCTGATGCTCTGGGATCAATCACGTGCACTCGGCTCAATCAGAGATGATTGTGTTATGTCGGAGCAACGAGGTCGACAATACACAGATCTATGGCTTTATAATTCACAATTCACAGATCTATGGCTTTATAAGACCCAACCTGATATTAAATACATTATGAACTGAGGTTTCTTTCAGAGGACTTGATAAAGGACGAAAGGAAGGAAAGGTGTAGGAGAAAGGTATTACTTTACATAAATATTTATAATTCTCACTGAAACTGTAAAAGCTGTATACAAAAAGAAACATTTTTCATGACGTTTTCATCAATGTAATTGTATGTTAGGTGTCATTTTTAAGTTAGACTCAGGTTAGTTAGTGTAGTTAGGTTATTTTTGAAAATAATGGGAAGAAAATGGAACATTTGAAGGTTTATACAAAGTTGTCACCTAATGAAGTTTATAAAGAATTATGTATTCGTAACGATTTTAAGCTTCAACCTATATTAAATAAATATTTCAATAAACGTAGTAAGATAAAATCATTACCAACGCAAAGATCTTATTATGAGTTGTGAGTAAATCTCAGTTTAAATCTGTGCGTTTCATTTTAGTCGCAACTGCGTCGTGTAGTTTAGTGCGTTGGTCGCAAGCGCAGAAATAGAACGATGTTGCAGGTATTTTGTTTATTAGGGAATTTGATTTAATTCATAAATATACGACTGATTGTCTAATAAACTGTCTTAAACGCATAAGTCATCAGAATCTAGTCTTGATAGAAAAGCAAATGTTTTCTGCGATGACATTTTTATACTTTTTAAGAATTTAATAAGCGAATTATCATTATCTATGTCTTAATTTTTTATTTAAAATTAGGATGATATATGCAATAAAGGAATGCTCTCGATTTCTAATGACTATGAATTGTTCTTTTAAGCAGGTTCTCTCAAAAGTACTGCTAAAATTGTTTATATTGTACGTCTTAAAATAAATTATGTAAAGAAAGTCTTAAAAAAAATATTGGCAAGCGAGAGGAACCCTTGATTAATATACTATGCTGATAGATGATTGCTTTTAACTCTGATTTCGTCGTATTCCTGCAACATAGTGCGTAAATCGCTATTATTTTGAAGACAAGAATGTCGGGTGATTACACGTTTTATGCCTCTACCGATTTAGTTTAACACTGTGTGTGATTATTTCTTAATATTTCACGTTTAACGCTTGTTGTTTATCGTGATGAAAGATGTTATAGTGCAGTCAATTAAGCTTAAATTAGGTAAGAATCTCGGAATTCGAGATACCCAGCTGTAAGTCTGTAAATACTTGTATATTGACACCCTAAAAGTTGTCTCAAAACCTACATATGGTAGGGTGTACGCAACTATAAAATTTCAAGGTCCAAAGTCCCAAAAACCGGTTTTTTGAGCTTTTTTTTGTAAATATCTCATTTCCTATGGAATTTTTGCATTCGTATTCATTACCAATATTGTACAGTATAAAATTCTCTACAAATTTTGTTTGAATTTTTTTTTTACGGTGAACCGTTTTCGAGATAGAGGGGGGAGAGCGCGCGGTCACAGGATCATTTCAAGTCAACCGGTGCCTCCGGTCGAAGATGCGCCATATAGTATATATTATAGTTGATGAACTATCGATAAATCAATGATTAATAAATATTTGTCAATTTCTATTAACTATTACATTATTTTTTATCATTTTTTTCATAACCTATCCACTTTTTATTCAGTATTAATTAACTTATCAACACTTACCTGCCCATGTAATTGCAGAATTTTTCATGAAAATATAGGCACTATATTTGAATTTTAACCTAATTAATATTAATAACTTCTTACATGATGCAAAAAAAAACAAATAAATCAGTATTATTGAAAAGATATAGATTTAATATAATTATGAAGAAAATGATGACACCAATGACTTTTCGAAGTTATGTGTGTATTAGAAATAATTGTCACATGCTCCAACGGTGAAGGAAAACATCGTGAGGAAACCTTGCATGAATAAAATTTGTTAAATACATTTATTGAGGGCATGCAAAGTCCCCAACCCGCACTTGGCCAGCGTGGTGGACTCAAGGCCTAACCCCTCCCTCATTACGGGAGAAGACCCTTGCTCAGCAGTGGGACAGTAATGGGTTAAATTTATTTATTATTATAATCATTGATTGATCGATAGTTCATCAACTATATATGGCGCATCTTCGACCGGAGGCACCGGTTGACTTGAAATGATCCTGTGACCGCGCGCTCTCCGCCCTCTATATCGAAAACGGTTCACCGTAAAAAAAAAATTCAAACAAAATTTGTAGAGAATTTTATACTGTACAATATTGGTAATGAATACGAATGCAAAAATTCTATAGGAAATGAGATATTTACAAAAAAAGCTCAAAAAACCGGTTTTTGGGACTTTGGACCTTGAAATTTTATAGTTGCGTACACCCTACCATATGTAGGTTTTGAGCCAACTTTTAGGGTGTCAATATACAAGTATTTACAGACTTACAGCTGGGTATCTCGAATTCCGAGGTGAACTTACTATAATGACTGGACTATTATGACAGCTATACTATTTGACTGACAAAGTATAATTTTTGTAAACGATTCTAATATGTTTTTAATGTTTTTAGATCGTTTATTTTATGATTAAAGATTATTTATTTATTTTAAGGTCTGCTGTATTTACTTGGAAATCCATTTAAACTATGCAATTGCAAAGAACTAAGCCAGTATATACAAAGAAAAACAAAGAATTAGTAATTGCTTGGAGAATCTGTTGAATAGTTATAAACTGTTGAATTTGATAAATATAACATGTTTATAAACACTTGCCTGGGATAATCTTTAAAGCTCGAAAACGTCATTCATTTCCACAAAAAAAAAGAAATGTCCACAACCTAATTATTTTAAGGTTATTTTTTAGTTACAGAAGTTAATGCAATGTTAGCCATTAAGCGTAAGATACCAAGCTATTGCATTACCAGAAAGACTTATTACGGGAGACAAGACAGCAAGATGTAAAAAAATATATTTCTAAATGAAAACGGTTGTTTTCAGCTGCTAACTGTTATAATTAGTGTTGTGATTCTACAAGGAAGTAAAAGTCGTGGTGTACGTGAGTTTTCAGTACTTTGTACAAACATTTGTTTACCAAGTGACTTCCATATTTGATATAATAAAAACTTTGTATTGAGATAATATTTATCAGACGTCCTTGGGCCGTCCGCAGTCAAAACATGGGCATTATCTCATAACAACAATAATATTACTTGTAATTACTTAATCCAGAGGAATATGTGTATAAGCCATGTTTCATAATAAAACCTATTTTAAGTGGAAATTCAGTGTCACTTTCTGATACAGAATTTGAAGTATTTTTTTTTATATAAAAGAGTCGACTTGGACACCTATGTGAGTGGGTGGCAGGTAATGGGTGAGGATGGAGACCGGTAGACGAGTTTTGGGAAGACGTATGCCCAGGAATGTCATATTCCTGTTGTATAGAGTTAAAGATTAATAAATAAAAGAAGTAGATTAATCTAAGAAGATTTCCGTAAAAAGAAACTGCATCTGCTATTAACTGGAAAATCTGACTGGACTAAATACACACAAAATTGAACGTTATTATGTAATGTTCAGCCGAGGAAACGTCTCCTGAACCTTTTTCATTGATGGAAAATGGTTAAAATCATTAAAACTATGTTGTGTTGTATGTATAAGAAGCATTGAATGTTTAGTAGAAAAACGATTTAATAGAAACTGCTACATAAGATGGTATGGTCGCATGAATATAGTAAAGTTAATGCATATAAAATTGCCATGTCAGTTTCAACAACCACGAACGGAAGTTAGCGCTTCTATGTCGTGCGACAAGTAATATTTTGCTGTCGATGCGTAACATTAAACTGCAAGGTGAACAGGTGTGGCACCTTATTAGTAATACTCCTATCCGTCTAGTTTATTGTTTCAGCTTTAGTTTGATCGTAAAGCGACCAGTTTATGACTGTGGTTGTAAAATATATGTAAGTAGAGGCTGATTGTCGCGTTATTTGATTTTGCAGTTGAGAATTTCTTGCGATATTATCAATGATACGAATTCTGTAGCCAAAAACGTTAGACCTTTCGATGATTCATTAAAGAAATGTAGAGAATATTCATGTAAACAAGTCTTATTTCCGTAGATAGAGGAAGGATTTTTTCGTAACCTACATATTTTATACTTGAATCTTATTAGAAATAAGTCACATGTTAATTGTTATATCGAGCAGAGAACGGGGCGTTGGTAGGTATTACGAGAAAACCTTGCGTGTTTAAGAATTCTTTGCTTTTTGTAAAGGTTTTCGATGAGGTGCAGTTTTATCTCGTTCTTAGCTAGCGTAGTAGACTGAGGCACACCTAAAATGTTGTTTTCTGAAAATAAAGTACCAGTAGAATGGTGTTCTGTTAACCATAGTTTAACGTAAAACAGCAACCAGGGACATGAACTAGTCTAGGATTGAACTGACTGGATTTTATAATAGACCTTGAACAATGACACACCTATCTCTTTTAAAGGATCGTCTGCAAAGAACCTTTAAACCTATCGTAAACAACCAAATCTTGGAAAATAAAAGTTATAAATAGGTGTAATTCCTTCCTGCTTTGGTAAAAGGCTTACTTTATTTTATCTGTCCTACAGACGGTGTTATCATGTTATAATTGTTATCAGTCTGTATGTGTCCAAATGTACACGTTTTTAACGTGTGCCTACTGTTGCCAAGGCGGTTAAGACTTAAAAACGGCGTAGTATCATAAAACTGATAGTTTGTGCCTTTAGAGCTAGTTTCAAAAGTTATGAATGTATGAAAACTATTGTCGAAATTCTGTCTAATAGATACTTACAAGTGGTGACACCGAGCCCAAATCTGTTTTATTACGTTACATTCACATTAATGGTTTAACTTGGCTTTCTATATTTTTGCCTGATAATCTAACCGACGATTTTACGACAAAACCCTATTAATGTCTCACTGCTGGGCAAGGGTCCCTTTGAAAAAGGGTGGGGTTAGGCCTTGAGTCCATCAAGGTTTCAGTTTATACTCATATTATATCGTTAACCTGCTGAGGTTTCAATTCTTTGCTTTAATAAATATTCGTAATATCACATTGTATATATTAATTAACCTTAGCACGTGTCAACGAGAAATAACACTGGCTCTTTGTGTCCTGTCCGTTTCAACTGGCGCCATTAACCACATTCACAGTACTATCAGTAATTAATTCATGTTTTATGTCTGCGATTTCTCATCGCTATTAAGGTTCGTTAAACACCTCCACGGTGGTCGGCGGTCTAAAATTGTAAAGACCTTGACTGATTCTGTTTAATCTGTGCTCAAGTGTCAGTTGATTGAGGAAAAAAAAACAATTTATCGATGGTCTTTAGAAAGAAAGTTTTTGTTTTATTTACAGTTGTTTTTTATTTTATGAAATAGTTTTTTGTATTGTGATATATTTTTAGTTATACAGCTAAATTTTTCGAGCCGCGCGTCCGCTGGCCGTACAACTCCATGGACCACTAGGCTGTTTTCTATGGTACGGATCGTAAGGATTAGTGACTTTGTATTAAATTCTATGGTCAGTACCATGCTCTGGATTAGCATTTCAGTGCTATAGAAATAGATCTACATAGATTTCGACGCAGTCGACGGCAGACGCGCATCTATAATAACAGTTATTATGCCAAATGCTTGAATAACGTTGACCACTAATCTGTATAAAGAAGAAAACGGAATTGCGGTCTTGCCGCCTAAAGTTGCTACCCAAGAGTAAATATTTAGTTTAAATAAAGTGTATAAGATAGTATTTAGCCAGTGTGACATGCATATTACTGTATTTACATTCAAATTCTGTATTCGCGTGCAAAAATATCAAGTTAAATGATAAAGGTTTCCACAAAGTGTTAAATATACGTTCGCCATATTTTTTATACATATGGTTGTGCTAAATCGATCGAGTCGTTCTGTCTGTCGATATCTATGAATAACGTTTATATTTGTCTATGCTGTTATCTGTGCACAAGGTTACTTTGACATATCATTGAAGTGCTATTCGCAAGTATTCCTATGCAGTAATACATTATTGAGTGCCTTTGTTATTATTTCACGGTCGTTACAATAGGATTTTCCGCGGAAATCAAATCAATAATGTTACAAACGCCTTAAAAAAATAGATGTGAAAATATGTTTATTTGTCTATTTTGAGACTGCACAGCTGGAAATTATGTCCCAAGAAAACTCATGACCTAAGTTCTATATGAATAAAACAATACTTTTTATCGTGCGTAGATTATCCTAGTAGGTTGGTTTTTTGGTCTCTAGTCTCTACCTAATGTCTTATAAGGAGTAGGTATTTATTTCTGGTATTCTGTTTGTGCATCTGCATTGGTACTCGGTAAGGAAACCCAGAAAAGCCCTAGCCTATTCATTACGCATTGCATCGATTACTTCAAGTAAATACAACCTTATCAATCAAACCTTTTCAAGGCAAGGAAGAAAGGAGAACAAATTTTTGCTACTCTTCATTTTAGCCGAGTGGTATAAGTTGACACCTACCACGCAAGTGGTCGGAGGTTCGAACCCGAGGCAACACACCATTGATTGTTCGAAGTCATGTGTGTATTAGAAATAATTATCACATGCTCCAACGGTAAAGGAAAACATCGTGAGGAAACGCACTTGGCCAGCGTGGTGCACTCAAGGCCTAAACCCTCCCTCATTACGCGAGGAGACCCTTGCCCAGGAGTGGGACAATAATGGGTTAAATTTGTCTTCATTTTCCCTAGCACTATGGGGCCCCAGATCCCATCAACATCACACCATACATACATACGTATCTAATTGAATACTTCCTCTTCCCAATCGGTTAAAACATCGCGGAGTACTCCAAGTATAAACAAGACTAACTCGAAGTGCGTTTTAACGTTTATTTTGTACGATATTAGTAAATATTTTGTTATTTTGAAAACAATTTCAAGTGCCAATTAAACTTGTTGTTGTTACCTTCGAATTGACGTGTTAAAGAAGTGCGTGCTTTGTTGATAAATATGTTTAATGAGTTACGCTTTTCTTTCACGTCTTTTTGTTAAACAATCCTAGATTCTTCCCGCGGTTTCGTCCCCGTGAAAAGTTTTCCCGCGGTAAAAGTACTAAGCCCATGTGAGGAAATTGATCAAAATCCGTCCAACTACTGCGCGAAAGAATAACTAACCTTTACTATATGATAGGGTTAAAAATAATTAGCTATTTAAGATAGAAGGGTAAAAAATTATATCAAAGAGTAATGTGCTTGATATAACAACGTTCTCTAAGATTAGAGAAGTCATTCTTGTATTGGGAGTGAACGCCACAATCTTCTTATTACGAGTCCGAAGACTTATACTGGCACTAATTTTAAATGATTGTAATGATAAAAAGATTTTAATCGTTTAGTATAGTGATTTATCCTGACCGCAGAAGAATCAGGAAGCAACAAAACAGTAAACAAACAGTTTTAAAGAACTCGCAAGTATTTTATAATCACCATAATCAATTCCATAACATTGTTATTGTATTGTGCTTCGTTCAAGGTTTACTCCTTACACATAAGTTGTTGATTGTTTAACATATAACGGCGTAGTATAAGGGTTGGTACGCAGTTGGTAGTCGCTGGGCAACTCCTTAGGCCACTGGTCAATAAAAACATCGGACAACTGGCTACTTTGAGACGGTAATTTGACCATTAGGAGTTGATAGTCTTCTCCGACTAAGACAAGCAAAGCATATTGCAGGCAGTGTGTCTTGCCTGCTTACGATGAAATAAGCCGTTTAGGTCATACTTACTTTGGTTTTTAAGATTATCTGTTCAATGTAAAATACACTTACCTATAGGTAGGTATTCTCAGTGCTGCAATTTATTTATCCTCCTAGATGCCAAAAAATCGGGATTATTCATGATTTTAATTTTATGGCATATTGGGGGTGTGTACATGTCTAAAAAATGCAAAAAAAATATTGCTTTCTATGTATATTTTGTAATATAGGTATGACGTTGGCATCCAGGAGGTTAAAGTGGCTCTACAATTTCTGAACCACTGTTCAAGTAATGACATGCGAAAGTTTTGTAACATTAACTTCCGTTCTTGAACCTAAAAATATTCCTCTTTATCACACACCAAAAATAAAACAGATTATTTCCCACGTCAACCTTCAAGAAAAGCACATTTTGTTTCAATGTCAATAAGTACTCCAGTCCTAAATCTGTAGCTCATTACACTAAACAGTAATACACACTTGACCTATATTTGTTTAGCAGAACCACGTGTTTGAAACCACGTGGACTTTTGAGGTTATGTTCCGCGCGCGCTTTCGACCTTGAATCGACAACAGAGGAAGAAAAACTACGGTTTGTAAATAAGTATGTTAAGTGTGTTGTATGACAAATAGTTGTGTTTTAAAAATAGTTATACTTTTGAATATATTGTTATCCGTTGTTTGTTACATTGTTGAAATATTTTTTTATTGTTGTTTATGTTTTCATGTCTGTCTAGGTTTTGAGTGATGAATGATAATGTTATAAAATAATAACCGGTATTATAAGGATCCGAATATTTATTCCACTCTTTCTTACATCATTCGTAGAGTTAATATTCGGACTTCTGGCCTAAAAACCCTTTGTAAAACCGTTTGCTCTTAAAAAACGTTGTGCTTGATAAAGTCATAATAAATAGGTACTATAGTAAAGTCATATACTAGTCAGGTACTATGGAACCTACCTAGGTACCTATCAGATTTTTATTATTAAAGTGCAAAACCCAGTTACCATTTCTTTCCCTTATGTAGTCTAGAGAACAAACTTTTACCAAGCATTTGAAACATAAGCAAAAGACCAGCATCAATTCTTAAATGCTGATCACACTGATAAAATATGACAGCAAACTTATAACTACGTTGTAAATACGTTGAATAAGGCATGATTTCAGTGGCCACATCGTGGTCAGCTATACACATATAAATTATTGGACAAAGCACTTATTCTCAATGTGTCACGGATCCAGTTACGTGATTGTTTTGTTATGCAAGTTACAAGAATCAGATTGTAATCGTTACACCGGTTTTAATCTCACTGTTATGAATTTATAGGCTACTAGCTTCTGTCTGTGACTTCGTCTGCGAAAGATAACTAGGATAAACACTATGTTATGAGTTCATCCAGGTTGTAATCAATCTGTGTACTAAATTATCACCAAAATCAGTAAAATAAATATTTACTACGAATTGACGACAAACTTTCGCATTTATAGTATTAGTAAATAAAAATGAGTGAGAAGAAACCGCAAGGAAAACAAAAAATAAATTTTGATCAGATCAGTGTCAGATCATAATTGTTTGGAATGAATTAATTTTGCCTCATTTTTTGCCTTTACGATTATGCATAATTTAATCTAACTAGCTGTTGACGTTTTTTTGAAAAACCAACCTTTTAAAAAAATATACGACTAATTAATTCAAACAATTTATCTTTGCAACCAGGTTCATTTAAAAAAAATAGTACCTAATACGGCATTTAAAAAATCATAACATATTTGATACTAATTGCTGTCTCTATATTTTTTTTCTTGAATAATTAAACAGATTCGATACCTACAAATCGATTATTTATAAAAGATAGTAATCGATTAGTAATCAAGACTAGTGAATCGATCTGTGGTGCGTGAGAACATAGATTATAATTACTTATATCGAAACAATTTATAGAATGTGGAAATCGATTAAAATAAATAATAGTTCTAATTAACTGTACCAGACATATTTCTTTGAAATGCCGTTGTTAAAGTTTTGTACAAGGAAAAATACTTAAAATAAACCGTGAAAAGTTTTTAATTGTTTTGTTAGCTAAAACTTACGGTTTCATTCTTAAGAATAATTGTAATTTAATCGAAAGTTTTTATTTTTTTAGGGACTTTAAGTGAAAATATTTTTGTACGAGAAAATTCCACTGGTGTCTTCTGTTGAAACTTCTAATAAAATTACTTAACATTTGATTTTCATAGAAATAAAATGGTTGATAACAAAATGTAGAGTTCTTTAGTCCTATTTCTATTGAAAAAAATATCACAGAGAAAGATTGAAAAACGATCGATAGTAAATAGTATCTTATCAGAAATTTCCCAATATATGCATTATTGGGTTTCAAAAACTTTTCTTATGCATTTGCGAATCTTACTTAGCCTTGAATTCACATATCCTAAAACTGGATTTTGTTATTTGAATAGACAACCAGTTCCATAAACGTGACTCTATTTCTTATTTTTAAACTAGTATAGTTTTGGAAACCTTATCTCGGGAACTGCTGCAATTTATATACTTAATTGGTTTTTATGTATTTACTACTGATTGTAGAAGTCTGAAAGTTAATATTATCAGTTGCTGATAACAATGAAAGGAAACTTGATGAACTTGTGAGAAATTATAGCATCAAAAAAATATTTTTAAGATTAATATGCAATGTTCCCTATTAGCAGTGAACTGGCTGGGTAGACTAGCCTAACTCTTTTCTTTAGAGGACTAGAATAATATAGGTAATTGAATAGACTATTCCTTGCCCATATTGGATTGAATATTTTATTATTAAGATCCATTTTTTGGTTGAATTACCAATTATCCATCTACTTTTTTTTGCTTGTTTTTTAAATTAATAAGATTACCTAGTGTGTAACGAAATGTAATAATACAAACATCCAATTATAATATTCAAATAGTCTTCCGGATATTCAGTCCCGTGATAGTCGATTTTATACGAGATAAACATTTCACGAATATAAATGAGCTCGCCATATCTACTTCGCTAAACTTACTACGCACAAAATGCTGGCCTTTGTATGTGTGGGTTGCGTGTAAGATAACGATTACGTTTCCATGTGTGCGTGGACCATAGACTGCGAGTCTTACTTTATGTAGATGGTTGAGTAGGTAGAAAAGTAATTTTATTTGTTGATGAGTAAAAATATCGATTGTCTCGGATCAATAACTAACTGATTTTAGTCTGAGTATAACGAACATGCTCAACTCAATTTCGTTGAACGTTGTTTTACTGTGCCACATAGTGAATGAAATTGCGGTTTCATTTATACATAATGTTTTAATTTAACATTATTTTGGTAGTTGAATTTTGTAAGCGTTCCTTTGACAATGCTTACTGACAGTTGAAATTTATTAACAAGCTAAACTTAGGTATATCCTTTAATTTCTATCATGTATATCGTAGGTATTCAACTGCTAACAATATTCAAGGTCACCACGATAACACGACTATCGGCAAAACAACACATCTATCGCATTACTCTATGCATGTTTTGATGTAGCGCACTCATGTGTGACGTGTTTACAATACTCGCCGCGTGTATGTGTGCGTGTAGCTGGTAAACGTATTTATTTTAGGCACCGGCTACACCCGGTTCAGTCCTCCTTGCCTTTTTGTACGACCAACAGTGTCAGTGTTTGTGAAAATAAAAATAAAAACTTTTGGAAAAATGTCCGCTTCACCGATTGCAAGGCAAGCTACCCACAGCCAGGCCATCCCTTCAAGAAGGGTGCTCATCACAGACCCCTCCCAGATGCCTGATGTATACTCCAGCACACCTGGAGGCACTGTGTATTCCACCACACCAGGAGGTAATTGAACTTTATTGTAATTAGGTCATAATAATTGAAACAATTAGATAATACGACCTCGTTCGTAATCTGATAACTTATCACATTATGTACCAAGGTTTTGAAAGAATTTCACATAGAAACAGATAAATTGTTGAATAAAATTTGTTTTCATAAAGTTCAATTTAAACGCAGTTTTTTTCATAGGTCAGCGACTCGAAAATGACATTCAATATGAACCATAGAGTTCTTAATAAACATTTTTATTGCATTCATAGTCAGCGTATTGAATTATTCAGCCTCTGCATTTATTATGTTCCCGCCTCATGCATTGTGATGTGTTCTTTATATTTAGAAGCGACAACGACCTCAGTACGGCTTGCTCGGAACCTTGAAAAGGGTTTAATTAGTTCATCTATTAACGATAATTACATGCATTACGTAACAGAATATTATGAATGAGCATTGTTATTTAAAAAACAACAATTACCATAACTAATTGCTTTGATAACGATAATAGGTTGACCATAACATACTTTGCTAGAGGATACCAATTCATTAATAATAATGTGACTTAATACCTGCAGGTTTATAGCTATTATTAACATAAAATATAAAAGAAAAAATAATCATAGAGCACGTGGTATTAAACGTGGTTTCTCATTGAAAATTAATCGTCTACAACGCAGTATTATTTTTAACCGACTACATTGTAATAGTTTATCAGAGTTTAATGACCTTTGAATTGAACAATCAACAGTTTTCATAATGCCATGTAACTTTTATTAAGATTAGAAAAAAGAGGAACAGCTTTTCTTATTGTTCTACGTCTGCAATGAATGTCTTTCAGGAAATAAAACAGAAGCGTACGTGTGCCAATAACAATAGAAATCCTCTTTTATTCGTTTCACGAGGAAGTGCTTTTAAAAATCCTTCTTACATTACAACTATCTATTGACGACGATAAAAAGTAAAAAGCTTCTATAAAACGAGTATAAAAACCCACGTAAATATTATTATTAGGCATTACTTTATTAATAATACAAGATAAACATGCGATATTTGATAATATTCCAACACATTCTGGCGGTCACAGATTATAAATTATCAACAAACGTGCTGGCCGGACCGAGCCGCGTCGTTATCTAAAGCAAACATTCTCATGTTGCCAAGCGTTATATAACCAGAGATTATACATAACAACGTAAATATAACTAAGTCAATACTGCCACATGGCTTGTTTACGTAACAACATCACGTTTTAGATAAAATATAGGTTAGTTTTATGTTAAAGAACCCTTTGAAAGCAAACCATCAAACAAGTTCATTGTTGATTCGATCGTTGAGGTTATGTTTATTTTTTTTAAACGCGCATTGAAATAAGTCACGTTTCAGCCTACAATGTTATGTTTGTTCGAGTAAAGTAAACTAACAATCAATAATGCGGCCTTCTTCGATTACCTTGTTTAATATTTTACTTAAAATAAACCGTGAATATGTATAAAATTACGGAAAATAAACTGCAGTTTTGAATGGAGCATTCAATTTAAAGTTTTACTTCGTAATTATGAAAACAGTTTACGAGTCTTTGAGATCAAGCTCTTAGGTCCTCGACGGTTCAAAGGAACGTCTATTCACGATTCAAGAGGCATACAAGCGCAAGTGTCATTGCCACAACTTATCCCGTGAAAAAAAACTCGTGTCTATGCTGCATATTTTTTAAAGCGGTTAATAGTCTTTTAGTGAAACAAAGAGCTAGTTCTTACTCTCACTTTGTTTATCATGAAAAATTTAAAAATGTTGTGCAAAGTTTGGAGTTAAAAAGAAATATTTGCTTATTCTGATGAGTTTTTCAGTTTATTCGTTCTGTTTACCAACCTTGAGAATAGCGATAACGAGTAACAAGTATGAAGTATGACCATGTTGTTTAACATAATATCAATAGATGTATGATGTATTAATAGTAAACAAGTTTTTATTATGCATAAAAAATATGAGGTCTCTTTTAATGAAACGCAGTTTGTTGTATAAAGTATTTTATGTTATGTAGAGTCAAAAGTAAGTATAGGAAAATAATGCAAAAATACGCTATTTTAATTTCATCTGTATAAAAATCTTAAGTTCTTTCAATTCAGGAAATAAAAAATAATAAACTCTTTTATGTTTATACAATCACCATTGACAAAACCTCTATAATTTACGAAGTCTTTATCCTCAAATACACGGCAATGTCTCACCGGCATAGCGTATTTGCAGTCAATCCAAGTAAATATTGTGGCACCTAAGTACACAATACATTCCTTGAGCATGACTTCATAACTAGCAAACCTAGACTATTCCGCTCTAGGAAAATGATGTGTAGTTACAACAATGACCGGTAGATGGCAGTAGCTTTAATGAATACGTGAAAACTGTTGAATGAGTTCGATGTTCAAGTTTTAAGTGATGGTATAATGTCTTCTGACGCACATTTAGCGGTAGTTTATCTATTAAATGTTTTATATGAGTTTAAATGCTATTGAAAAGATAAACTACCGCTAAATCTACCTCAGAAATCGGGGGTAAATCCAGCAATTTAGTAGAGAGCCTTGTATGGAAGGAAAAACCGATATTTAGAACATCAATTATCTGCAAACCAGTGTTGGGTCAATCAACTAATTTTTTCAATCAATTGATTAGTCATGACTAATTTAGTCATGAATTATTTAGTCATGATTGAATTAATCATGAGTAAAAATAATAATCATAATCATGATTAAATAAATTAGTCATCAATCATTTAATGATTAAATGACTGATGACTAATTTATTGTATTTTTGTATGATGATTAAACTAAAAAAATAATTCAGGTGACATAATTTTAGTTTAATTGAACACATCTATAAAACTATAACTGATCACCACATTAAGTGGACTGAAAGAAGATAATTCCATTATTTATAAAATTTGATTTTCAAAACGCGTAGTTTTAAAAAGCAATTTAAATTATTTTAAACTAAATTAGCCCGAACTTATTTTTGCAAATGTGTACCTGTGTAAATTAAAAAAAAAAAAACTGATTCTGTTGTAAAACTAGCTTTAATTAAAAACCTGTGATTAACAAATCAACAGTCATGGAACGTAGACTTGAAAAGCTTAGTTTTATTTAACTATTATTTTTAGTCATTAAAATTTTAGTCATGATTGAATAACTAACACTAACACTAATTAATCATCAATCACGACTCATGATTGAATTTTTTTAGTCATTATTCATTAGTCATGACTAAATAATTTAATCTTAATCATCAATCATCAATCAAACTAAATTTTGCCCAACACTGCTGCAAACTTATGCAGTTAGTTGTCCGTAGCCTGACTGATGTAGTGACTTTATTTTGGAAATACACAGAATTATTAATTGTAGCCGCGTCAGAAAACATATTGTTTCTCGCATTAACTAGTCCTTTATCAGACTATAGGTAAAGTACAATTGTGGTGTTTTTTTTGTATTATCCTAGCATTACTCATCAAAATAATTTTTGTGTGTTTTTATAACAAAGTGGGGCAAATGGTTTTTCTGGTATTGTTATTAATTAATGACCTACTAAAAGATCGGACCTATTGTTCCATTGACAAAAGAAATATTAATTACTTGCAAATATGGTTTCAGCTGTTTTTGTCATTGTTCATTAAGTCTTTGTAGATGTAAAAAAACATCCATCTATTGTTTCAGGAATAATTAGGACTTTTGATACGATTCATCATATTATTATATTAGATTCGGTTTTTCTACAAGTATTTATGTCACGTATATATCTAAATAAATTTTGTCGATATTCATAATCAACTACAATTAAAATATTTACGTACGTATGTAAAGAAATACATAAAAGTTACTCACAACAAATTAATAAAAGACAGTGATATGAAAAGTAAAAAAAAAAACATTTAAATAATGTTACATTGCCAGTTACAACATAAATACAAAAAAAAGAACACGTAGTTTGAATCGCGGAAATGCGAAAATAGAACGCTCAACATTCTGTGAAAACTCTTGCAAAATCGTTTGAAACTGTTGGAAGCTTCGCAACTGTGCTATTCATAAATTAATTTGATTTTTATTACGTCAAGTGACGTAACTGTTTTCATTAAACACGTGGTCGCATAATTTATTTTCACTCCTCAAAGTAACAGAACTAAACTAAGAATAAAGCGATTGGGAATTTATATTGTTTTTTTTTTCATCTTTTCCAGGCACGAGGATCGTATACGAGAGGTCGTTCATGATGTCTTTAAGACAGTCGCCGATCTCGCAAACCCCACCGAAGTGCGCGCTGCCGGCCGCACTGCTAAAGAACCCAAATTCCGTCCCGAATGTCATACAGCCGTCCCCTGCGCAAAAGGCGCGCTCCAACTCCATCTCATTCGATGAGACGCAGGAAACATTCAGTATGGATCTCTAATAGGTTAAGTCTTAAGTCATTATCAAACAACTTATACTTTTCTGTACATTTTTTTAGTAATAGTGAGCACAATCCTGCTTGCTTTATCTTTTTCAAAGTACATTTCAAGTGTCAGTTTGTAAAGCTTAGGACGAGGGAAACTAAACACCTATTTCCTTAGTTTCTCGCGGCCTAAGTGATTATTTTAAGATAAAATTTTAGTTTTTAAAGCGTGACTGAACATTATAAATGCGTTCAAAACGCGGTCCTTTGCCACTCCCGCCAAAAAATAAATAAAAAAAATATAAAACAGATTATAAATACAAAAAAATAAATCAATTCTTAATGGAATGGATGCGATGTGAGACCAAAAATGTATTTATTGTTATCGAAAACGTGGCAAACGATTATTGTAAATAATTTAATTGTTAGTTTTTATGCGTGTGACGCATATTTTAGGTGCTTAGGATTTTTATAATTATAAACAGCAAGTGCCATTGAATGGAAGTTGATTAGTGTGGATAATTCTCTTCCGACTGGTGTTGCTAACATTGTTGTGAAATCTCAGATTTGTATAATGTCGTCTGGGTTTGAGATATTAATTGGTATTTAAGTGAAACGGTCACAGATTATTGTAAAGTTTTATATTGAATCAAATTGTATTATTACGATAGGAATCTGAGAAATTATAAATGTTTTTAATTGATGGGGTTCATGGCGATTATTTTACTTCAATTTTAAGGACATGCGCTGTTTTAAGTTTTGATACTTGAAAACGGCGTATTGTATAATCAGTCTGAAACTTATTAATATTGTTGGTGAGCCCCTTGTTTATTTAGGATTTACTTAATATTGAATTGTTGTTCCAAAGCATTTAATGGATGTCTGTAATGACGGAGTACATAAGTATTGTTCATTATCTCTCTTGTTAAATGTAAGTGGATGTTCCATTGTGTAATAATGGATGCTTTTCAGTATATCCTGTGTGTATACTGCATTGATATTACAATTTATGACTGCCAGTAATTATGGAAATAAAGAAATTTAAATTTAATGGTAATTTTATTTGCGAAATAAATA
The DNA here is from genome assembly GCF_050436995.1 of Anticarsia gemmatalis. Lineage (NCBI taxonomy): Eukaryota > Metazoa > Arthropoda > Insecta > Lepidoptera > Erebidae > Anticarsia > Anticarsia gemmatalis. The sequence goes on from NC_134760.1 coordinate 9,946,647, forward strand.
GTAAACTTTCTAATTGATTCGAAGAGTTCAAGTCCCTGATGATTTGGATAATATGTCCTACTATTCAGAAGCAATGTGTTCGTATTTTCATATAATTTACGTTGATTAAACTTTAAAACAAACTCGACTACCATTTCCCGTTGAAGCCATTTTAACAATATTCCACGAAAACAGTAGTTCCATTATCGGATTGTTAAATTCCTGGAAAGTAGATGCAAAATTATCGCAATCCCTCTGTCAGTCCAAACTCATAGCTATAATTCCCGCAACTACAGCGGTCCTATTAGCTATACACGTCATTTTAAATAAAGATAATTAAAGGGAAATAGCCATACGGTATTTGCTATTTTCATTATTCTAAATAGAGTCAAAAATGATTGATTTCGAAAAAAAATACATATCCCAGTAGTTGAATTGGCTTCCGTATTTTATTTACCGTCGTTCAATTTACAATTTCCTACGACACATTTCTTTTTATCATCTTCACGTACTGATTGGAAAATTATATAACTAGTTTTCGTACTTCTAGTACCTGTAGGGCTAATGTTTGAAGTTGCAAGATGATTGATTTCCGCGATAAGTCCATATCGGGCACAAGGCTACATTATGCGTGCAGTCATATTGTTTTCCATGGTTTAAAAGAAAATAGACGTTTCTAGATAATATTTGTGAACGATTATTTATGGTTATAGGGTTATACTTTAGTAATTTTACTTGTATTTCTGTATCTCAAATAATTTTCTGTCGCGATAATTAGTCAGTCAGATAATCTTACATCCATACATACAATACATGATTTTATATACCTTATATCCTAGAAATATAAAATCATGTGTTTCCATGAAAGTAAGCAGAAAGTAAAGAAGCCTAAATAGAAATAACTATTGAATAAAAAAAGCAGTTATGCCATTCATAGCTCGGAATAATATTGAATAGAATCATAAACCAAAGACTTTAGTAAGTACTTTATTATACGCCTGAATAAAAGAAAATGCGCAAAAAGCATGTTTTCTCTATTTCCACAAAACTGGAATAACACGAGCTTGTCAAGTGATTCGTGTTATACATTGAACAGCAATATTAACTCTCATCCCCTCATCCGTATTACATGGGTACGGAAATAAAGGCCGATTGAACAGAATCTAATGGACTCCGGCTTTATTTATTTACTTAGGGACTCAACGTAGCCCGCCATTTAAATCAAACGGGAGCTATTCAAATAAAAAGTCATGTTTTTATCAACTTACGAATCAATACCGAAGCGAAAGTGACCTTTTGGCCTTTAGTATTTAAAGAAAAAATATGGCCGACATTTTGTGACATTTATTTTGTTTGGCGCCAAAAATTTACCTTCACATTTTTTTATATTGACGCCATCTTTTAAAGTATATAAATCTTAATTTTCTATTTTAAGTTTATAAAGAACAACCCTCCTGATTTATGGCGTTTAATAAACACGAGACTTTAATGTAAAGTCTTCTAACTAGATTATGAATAAGCCGGCGCCATTGCAGTGATTAATTTTACAGGCGCTTGGTTTTACGCTAACCGACAAGAGATGCCGCTACAATCGTTTATTGCTTTGCAGTGGGTTGTATTGGTAGTTTTTACATACTGTATAACTTATAAAATCAAGCACTAAAAAACTATCGTGTTATAAGTCTTTTACAAATATAACAAAAGAATAACTCTTACAAAACCTGTAGGCCTACTATTTTTCTAAAATCCGAACTTTCGTTACATTTCCGATGTTCGATAAATATCATGTGTTTAATTTATTTATTGGTGTTATAGTAGGTAGGTTTAAAAGATTCAAATTGTATTAAAAAAACTTGGAAATTATTGAAAACGTGGTAAGAATTAACCGTAATTTTGTGCGAGTATCGCTTTCGTTGAATTTGTAAGCGAGGCGCTCTGGTTATATTTTACAACATAACATCTGTTGTATAACATCGTATCGAACCGAATAAGGTTACCTACTGTAGGAATGCCCGTTAACCCCATACGTGTTATACTTATAAAGAAAGATTTACCGGAATTTAGTATAACAGATAGAATTTAGTACAAATAATGGAAATAGGTATATCGGTCTTTATATTCATACGTAGGCAATAAAAACATTGTTTCCACTTTTGGAATTCTCATACAGTGTTCCCGAAAACTTCAGTAATGTTGATTTAAAGTACGCCATTGATATTTCTATCGTAAAGCTAGCGATTTCCATTTCTATGTTGTATTGCGTGCCGGCAGCCATTGTTCTACGCACGCAACGGTTTCTTACTTTCTAGAACATCCTACTAATATTATAAATGCGAAGGTTTGTGAGTATGTATGTATGGATGTTTGTTACTTTCTTACATAATACTAAACTAATAATAAGACTTAATACTACTGAATCGATTACGATGAAATTTGGTATGTAGGTAGCTGAAGACCCAGAATAACACATAGACTTTTTATCTCAGAGTTTCCGAGGGATTGGGATTTACACGGGAAGGGTTTCCACGTGGACGAAGTCGGGGGCCGCCTCTAGTTCATATTTATTGTTACTTTGTATAGTTCATAGTATAGGAATGTTTAGAGCTTAAAATAGCGATTGATTTAATGGTATGGGGTTATGAATGAATGTAGAGCTACTTAAATAATAATATAGTTAATTTATTTGGGCTCAAGACTATTATTTTTAACTACCGTTGATTAAAGCCCGAAATTCCTCTCTTTTTGGTTTCTAACAGTAATAGTAATTGTTTTTTATCTTGTGCGTATAAATCTTGTTGTGTTTATATAACGCTATGTTTATTAATGTTTAATTAAAAATAATAGGATTTTCATTTATTTTTCTTTTCAATTAACTTTAAGGGTATTGTCTTATTCAATTCGTTGTTCGCAATTAAAATAAGTATTTATTTAACTTTACTTTCTTGAGCCTTAAAATCTTGCAAAAAACCGCTTTTAATTGAAAATCGTTATTCTCTTTATGCAAAGGTTGTTGACCCTTTGTTTTGCGGTATGTGCGACGTGCGTACACTACAAGTTTATGGCAAAACATACAATGAAAAATCACCCTTAAATCTATGATATTAAGGTTATTTTTTGCTCGACAAGGGGGGTTTGCTTCCCACCCTCTCCCTTTGACGTTATAATCTGTCTGGAACTAATCGCTTCTGATATTCGCTTCAATGTACGCTTCACAACGTTAATACGATTGGAATTTTAAAATGACATACTGGTATAAACTGGTTTCAAATGAAAGGGAGAATTTGGATCAATCGGGTATGAGAGATTTTATCGATTGTGGAAGGTACAAACTGATTCTCGCTGCGTGTTTTTGTTGTTTAGCTGCAGAAGAAAACTTTTCTAAGAAAATTGCATTTGTTTGAATTATATAGAAAGCCGAAAATCTATTGACATATCTGGAAGTTTTTTATCAATTTATATATATTTGTTAGATTAAATTTGACAATAAATATAAAATTAAAGTCGCTCAAAGTGACCCTTTGCGATTAAACAGATTCGATACAGTCCTTATATGTGTTTAACATTAATAAAGAGAATAAAAAGTTCTAACTTCAAGATAAACAGTCAATAAATTAATTATACTCGTATTAGAAAAACATTTGTCAGTTGATAACCTAATTGAAGTTTATAATTTGGTTATGACACTGTCTAGTGATCCTGATTCAAAGACGGTATAAGTTGTTCTAAGATATATCAATTTTTGAGACACAGCGTATATAGTTGTTTGAAAACGACACGGTTCCTTGACCTCAAACTTTTTAATAACTTACACGCTACGAGAGCTACAAACCTCTACGTCGTAGCAAAGGTCTACGACATTCCAGCATTATCAATCAACAATAATTGACATGTCATTGTTACTCAGCGATTGACGTGTTTGAAAGACTATCAATAAGTTAAAGTTCACTTTGTCATAGTTTGTTGACTGCAAAGGTCAGGGTTCAAATCCACACTGAAATTGCACTGTTGTTTATTTAGATGGCGACGATAAATATTTAATATGTATTAAAAAGTAAAATTGTAAAATATTAAACAAATTGCTTTTTATATGTTTTTTTCTATGCCTTTAAATTGCACTAGTACTAAAAGATTGGTCTACGAGTATGAATATTAAAGTCAAATGGTCAAATAAATAACAGTATGCCACAACAAGTTCTCGGGTATCATGTTGTGCTCGTGTAAGCTACGCGTCTATACAACTATCTACACAGATGTGCTACGCGTCTATACATCTTGCTACACAACTGCTACGCGTCTAAGATAAAGAGCGATTCGAAGCAAATCTTTAGATGCAGAGAAAATAAGGCTTACTATATTTAGTCTCAGTTGCACCAGTTTGTCTAAGTACGATTTCACTTATCAGGTCTTCTTCTTCTTCTTATCGTATGGTTAGTGGTCAGCCATTGACGTGGCTTAACGATTGTTATCTTAATTACAAAAATTCTTGACAAAAACCGAGACCGACTTTTTACATGCGCTCCGAAGCACGGAGATGCCCAGTTCAAATACCACTAGGCGGGCACCCATCTATAGAATGACCGCGCCAAAGTTTGTTTAGATAATTTAACCGACTGGCAACTGGCTATGGGCACCTCGGGTACTTTTATCGGGTGAAATTTTGACAGCTGTTTTTTAACATTATATTGATACTTAATCTAACGGATAGATTATCCGTCGCTTACGTTATTCTATATCTGTCAGTGTGTGCCTCTTCTCCCTGTTAACTACGCAACAGTATTTCAACATTATTTATATAGGATATTTCCCGCTTCGATATGGATTTTATATTTATAGAAAGTAGGGGAAACGTTCAAAGCTGCGTAACGGGAACGCTTCGTAATTTCCTGGAAAAAATCAGGTCATTTTTTTGCAATAAACCCTTAAGCCCGCTTCACCACTTCTGAAAACGCGCTCTTCGCCAGTTGCGCTTACTTGTCAGCAAACGAGCTGTTGGTTAAGCAACGCATGTCGAAGTCATTTCATAGATGGGATTGGTTGTTGAGTAATAGGCTATTATTAAACTGTCTGTCTGTTTGTACGTATTTTTATCCGTTCGTAGAATAGTAGCAAGCATTTAAACACGAACGCAGTAATTAGTTTGATAGACTCTAGTGTTATGTGCAATATTGTGTTTATAAATGCTTCGTCTATAGTTTAAACTAGTTTTAATTAACTTAAAACTATTAATTAAAACCCTAGTTAATAGAATTCCAGAAAGTATTCTTTTTTAAACATTTTCTTACCAAATTGGCAATTTCAAAACAATATTTCAGCTAAATACAACTACTAGAGTACTTGAATTGGGTGAAGGCAACGACAGACTGCAGACAGCCGTAAGTAATATTTGCCGTCGCCTGCGGTCTAAGGAGTAACGTCACTTGCTCAACCACAACATTTACTATTTTGTTTTGAGCAAAGCAGTCCAATTATTATCGGGAATCATGTGAGATAACCACATGCTATATAAATCCCTGTTTTACAAGATAAAATACAGTAAAATTATGTCAAAACACTCTACACTGACCACTGTACTATCGAATACGATTTTTATATATCGGAAATTAAAGCAGTGTTTTACATTTCATCTTATTTTCCACTAGCTGACCCGCGCAACTTCGCTTGCGTCACATAAGAGAATCATAATTTTCCCCGTTTTTGTAACATTTTTCACTGGTACTCTGCTCCTATTGGTCGAAGCGTGATGATATATAGCCTATAGCCTTCCTCGATAAAAGGGCTATCTAACACTGAAAGAATTTTTCAAATCGAACCAGTAGTTTCCGAGATTAGCGCGTTCAAACAAACAATCAAACAAACAAACTCTTATAATATTAGTATAGATAGCTGACCCGCGCAACTTCGCTTGCGTAACCTAAGAGAATGGGTCAAAATTTTCCCCGTTTTTGTAACATTTTTCGTTGCTACTCCGCTCCTAATAACTGTAGCGTGATGTTATATAGCCTATAGCCTTCCTCGATAAATGGGCTATCTAACACTGAAAGAATTTTTCAAATCGGACCAGTAGTTCCTGAGATTAGCGCGTTCAAACAAACAAACAAACAAACAAACACTAATATATAAAGCTGAAGAGTTTGTTACTCTTCAGCTTTATATATTAGTATAGATGACATTGCAATTCAGCCGAATAGTATGTAAGCATTGGAAAGTAAATAAACAATAGATTATTTAGTGTCGCAGCATAATACGGCTTCAAGTAAATACATTACCGCCGGCCTCGGGAGCACGGTTGATTCTCGTGACTACTCTGATTTGAATTGCGATTGACTCTAGAACTTTCTATGCACGGGCCACTCGTGTATTCCGTCTGTCTGGGTTTTTTTGTCGCTCTTTGTGCGGTCTTTTAGGACTAGACTAGACGTTTTATTGTGCCGCCAGACGTGTTAACTTTGAATGAATATTTAATCTGTGCTGCAGTTAAAAATGCGGTGTGGTAGAGCGAAATGAACAATCTGTAGACAATTTGCTTTAAATCTTTGCATGATTTTTCCCAAGTCTATACCAATTAGCTATTAGTTATTATGCGGCTCTCAATGCATTCCGAATTTTGGTTGCCGAGGGCAATACACAAAATATTTTGTCTTAGATAAGTAAGAAATTGACCAAAACACAAGATACAACTTTTTCCTCAACTCCCCGGGGAAGTTATTGAAGCCACTAGATATTCGAGATAAAGCCTTATTTATGTCTATTACTTTATTAAAAGTAATATTCTATCTGTCCGACCGGTCATTTATCTTGCGACGCTATAATAAAACCCATAAAATACCTCCGCCAGAGAATAGCTTTAGTGTACCGTTAATGGCACATTTTCTGCGAACAGCCATTAGACGCCTTGCTTCGGAATAAAACGTTCAGTTTTATGTAAACTCGTGTAGTAGTGACGCCGGTGACGCACCACACTTGGCATTCACTACCGCTACTCGATTTCCATACAGATGCAATTACTCTCCGTCCTACGTACGAGGGATGCATGACAGGTAAGCTTTTAAACTCCCTCAACCTGAAGCTTTTAATGGCGCGCTGGCGTTTCCTACAATTTTTTTGTAAAAAAAAATATTGAGGTCAGCTCGAAATCAACCTACATTTGGCACTCGCGGGAGCCGCGGGTATCAAAGGTACGAGCGGAACGAAAGTTGGGCGCGATTCGATTATGTCCCGGGGACCGCTGCGCCGCATTATTATGTAACATCCGCAATAATCCGCCTACATCTCCAGCTCTCCGACACAAACAAATGAAGCTGCACTCGTGTCTAGTGCGAGCACTGCGACAGACAGACATAACACGCTGAGTGTCCCTAACCGAACATGTGATGGAGTGTCGACAAACGAACCGAACTCCTACTATATTTGCCTATGTTTAAGTGTATCGGTGGAGGCATTGCAGAACAATAAATCTCAATGCCCTCGCAATCAAGATTTAATGCTCAGGCACTACGAAGTCCTCCCGCCTAAGCTTGTAATCGTGACATCGCCGGTGAGAGGAGTCCAGTCTTAATTGGAATTAATAACCGATAAGTAATTCCGTGACGGAGCGGTGCTCGGCGGTGCGGCGGAGCCGGAGGGTTTGTTTACCGGGGCGGAGGGCGAGGGCGGGCGGCGCGGGGCAGGCGGGGGGCGCGGGGCGCGGCGTCAGCTGGGTGCGCGCGCCGCGGTCGATAGGCGGGCGGCAGCGCGCACGCGCGCCCCTATCGAGCCCACACGGGCCTCCGCCGCCGCCGGCCGCGAACGTGATGCATGCGGGCACCTAGCGCCTGCACGCGCGCGGGCCTCATGGGCACCGTGCTGAGCTTCAGCCCGCGCGAGCGGCGCCCGCCCGCCGCCGCGCCCCCCACCGACCGCGCCGCGCTCGCATACTCCTACGAGCGTCTCAACAATGCCAAGAACCGGGAGAACCGCGACGTCCCGCGCGACGAGCGCCGCGCCACCCTGGACGACGCCGCTAAGATCATATCGGAGAAGTCGGCGCTCGAGAAGAACCTCAAGAAGCACTCGTTGTTCATAAACGCGCTCTCGTGGAAGCGGTTCTCGACGGCGAACAACAACAAGAAGAAGCTGGAATGCAAGAGCAAGAGCGTAGCGACGTTCCGGGCGCCGCTGACGGACAATGCGCCGCTGGACCGCAACAAGAACGCGCACGTGGCGGGCGTGCTGGCGCGCGGGCCGCCCGCCGCCGCGCCGCCCGCGCCGCCCGACGTGGCGCGCGCCAACGCGCTCAACAACAACGTGTGCTACGACAAGCTGCCGCCCAGCGCCGTGGGCACCGCCGTGGGGACCGCCGTGGGTCCCGCAGTGGCGCCGCGCAAGACCGTCATCCAGGCCTCAACCTCCGAGCTGCTCAAGTGCCTCGGCATGTTCCTGCACTCGCGGTGTCACCGCTTGCGCGACTTCCAGGCCGGCGACGCCGTCATGTGGCTGCGGACCGTAGACCGCTCGCTGCTGTTGCAGGGATGGCAGGTAAACATACTACCGACACCTCCAATATACCACTACACACACATATGAACACATACACACATGGAGATACGACAACAACACACATCATACAACATGGAACGCTTGAAACAATGGCCGACGGTGGTGTCTGCGACTCTGATTTGCATAACAATAATGTCGGATGATTTTGATTATAGTGACTATACATGCACACTGAATATCCAGTTCAGCACAAAGAACAAATATCTGGTATATCCATACAACAAAATATACAACAATTCTGTTAACAAATGCAGTAAGCATTATTGTCCATGACACTATTGCAGTGGCCGTGAGCCACTTCCCATACACGTTTTGTTCTATTTAGCTAATTCTAGTCTGAAACATATAATAATGACACGGTTGATTTAATTACAGGGTAAATTAACGAACTGTTAGCGCCATATTTCGTTAATTTCATAACACAAACGTACACACTTATACAGCGTTAAAACATTGTATGGAAAATCAGAAAAAATTGCTTCAGCTACCCCTTTCATGGTCGTAATGAGATCGTAAATTTATAATGTAAGCCCAGTAGCAACCCCGAGAATATCAAGGTTCTACTTAATTACCAACTTAAAGTTTAAACTTAATCGATATACTTCCACTCGATGAAAACTCCGAAACGCCGTGTTGCGTCATTAAATATTTACGACGATTAGGAACAACGGCACATTTCACAATGCGTACGTTTAACGCACCGAGTTACTTTGGCAAGATTACTTTTATTATTACGAAAACTAAGAGCAGAAAATTACATGGAGCGAGATGAGAAATAGGCGTGTTTTACCCCTTCAATCTTGGGCTGAAACGTTCATGTATTTACACGCAATATGCTAAAAGGCCGCATCAAATATTCACAAGTATCGCAGTATCTTATCCGCAAGGAGCGTGTACATGAATCTGAGTAATCATCATACTACCACGTTCATTCAATATAAATGGGGAAGGACGGATCGATATAACGTTATACCATCAAGAACTCTGTGTGCTTACCGTGGCTTTCTTTAACGATTTGGGCTTTGTTTAGAGGGAGACGGCGATATCCATTGAGTGGCGCGACGCTTCTCAGCTTAGGGAATTTGTGCAAGCCAATACTTTTTGTGACGTCATCGTTTGTGTTCTTTTATTTTGAAATGTCTGGTTTGTTTTTCAAGCTTTGGTCAACAGACTATGGTAGTTTACTGACCTTTTTTCATTACGCGAACTGTCTATGGTTTTAGAAATGGTTGCTTTTCAAATAATGAAATCCTTACATAATTTCATATTTATTTATTTGTCTTTGTTCATATTCCTCATAAAAAACTAATTAGATACCGATAGTTAATGAATAACTACTTTCCTACAGAAAAGCTATATTGTCCTCCTATTCTTTGAGTTATGGATATTCCCAGCGGGACACACCTTATTGGCTTTTGAGCTCCTTTCAAACACCAGTCTAGACAAACTTTATGCCTTGATTTAAACTCACTTTGTGTTCTTAGCCTGTAAGATAGCAAGGGTTTACGTTGTTTTGAAAAGACATATAGACGTTTAATATCTTTACTGCCTGTTTAGCGCGGTTGGCAGTGCAACTGACTGTTCAGCATGGGGTCTAGGGTTTCAGCATGGGATCCCGGCTTGCTAATTTTTAGAATATTTCACATAATATTGCCCGGAATATGGTAACGTGCCCGGTGTACGGCAATAGGCTCGCCACATATTACATTGTTAATGGCGATAATATGTATGTAAATATGTAGTAGTAAATACTATTTTCACAAAAGGCAACCGGCTTATATTTTAGCCTTTATTAGTCCTCTATACAACGGTTTCTCATAATTTTGTTAGTGTCTCAGTATTGGCTATTCGCCAACACGTTTGTTAGATTAACATTCGTCATTCGAGATCTTTGTTATTTACTTATGATTAGGTATATATTAGCAATAGAACCTTCTCTTATTACTAAGAAAACCTTTGTCCAGCAGTGGGACATCAATGTTAATATTTGGAAATTATTTCAACTTCAGACATTATTTTTTCATCTGCTGATTTAAATATTGAATTGACGCTAGCATATTATATGTCAGCAACTATGTCTGCATTGCTTTTATTTTGGAGTATTCTTCTTTCAGAACATATATTTCTTATTTCGTATGGTTTTTGATCTAGAAGAGAAATATTTCTTTGTTTTAATTGTTCTCCCCGGGAATATTGTTTATCATCCTACCGTTTTGACGTAAATCGAAAATACAAACCAATACACTTTCTCTTTTGCATACAGATTCGTTTTCAGGTCAAATTCCGTGTGGATCAATACAATTAATTCAATGACAGCACGGAGGTCCGATATGATCAGACTCGTAAACGGTTGATGACACCATGTTGTAAACCGTAAAACCATGGCAAATGGAGCGAGGGAATGTTAACGCGTTTTATTCACGTTTATCTAAATGAGTACAGCTTTTACGAAACATTGTTTTGTTAAAATTTTCGTAATACGGGGATGAATATTGCCCCCTAAGGTGTGTAGGGTCAACGTTTTTTTTGTTTTGGTCTCATTTCCTTAATATGAGGTAAACCGATGAATACTTTTCACCCTCATTTCGAATAAGTACATTGTTTTAAATCTTTTGTGAAAATCCATGCAACCAAAAATAAAAATAATAAATCTATACAATACTGGCCTCTGTGGCGTAGTGGTTAAGGTGGTCACCACGCCGCTACATTGCATCGGGATTCGGGAGGTCGTTTGTGTCGATTTTTTTTTAAAGAAAATATGTGTCACATTACACGCGGGCAGAATCGCGCATGTCATTATTAGTTCATAATTATCGTGTCAATAATATGTCGAGCAAGCTGCAATTTGTAAGAATGAATAAGCACTTTCGGTTGGCTGTTGTTATACATTGCGTTTCATTGGTCCGAAAGGCAGTCGCTCCGTGTAAAATACTGGCATTCAGCTGCATCTGATGAGACTGGAAGCCGACATTAACATAGTTGGAAGAAAGACTAGGTTGGTGATGAATTCGGCTTCAGCACGGGATACATAGTTCACTGAAAAGGCACTTCTAAAAAGCTATATAATTATTATTATCGGAAGGTTAAGCTTTTCATTGAAACATGATATCGTGACCGTGATTGAAAAGATAGCGTCGTTATCACAAGCCTTATCATATCACAAACGTTTTGAGTTAATCAAACCGTAGAGATAGCCTAACTTGATTGCCTAATGTGGCTAAAATTATTAAAATCAAATATTTAGACACATCTTAGGCTAGCAGAAAAAGAATGATAAAGCAGATTATTGTATTAATTATTAAATTAGTTAAACATTGAGCTCCTCAAATTTGGCTTGAGTTGTATTTGTGTTGTTTGAATATGGTAAAACGATTTAAATTAGTGTAGCCCTAGATATTAGCGCGTTTATGAAATGAAAACAGTAACGAGATTCTCTGCAGCCAGTAACATCGAGTATCGAGAGTTTGACATTTAAAATGTACTGCAAAAATTGTTGCTACAGCGCCCGCAACAGGCACTGATGAGATTTGATACCAAATTTCTCGATCTCGTTGTTATACTCATCAGTAGCAATTGCTAAAAATCTTCAACTTTTTTCGTCTCTACTTACTTCGACGTGCACTGTAGTGAAATATTTAACTTTGAGCTTGAAAATTGAATACCGTTTGAGTATTCCAAAAGGCTAAAACTCAAATCCCTCGATCAAGAAAATTACAATATCTATTTGTGGAAAAGGCTGTGTACAATGAAAAGTTCATATTGTTTACCTCGTTTAAATATATCGACAGCTATGTTTAGAAGCCGAAGGGTCCTCAACGTGACTTCAAGCCGTTATTTAAGCCGATCGCTTTAAGTGTTTACTTCACACTGTTTTAAATAACACTTAACTGTGTTCGTGATTAATGAAAGTTGTTTCTGAAAACTATTTGTTATTTTTTGAGTTTTAAAGCTGTTGTGCTTTGTTGTAAACTATCAGCGTAACTTTTCTGGTGTTCGTATAACAAAGAGTCGCTATATTTAAACAGACACTAATATTACCTATATATTTTACTCATTAAACTATTTATTTTACCCATTAAACTATTTATATTACTATTTTTTTTTTCTCAATAAACGTTTTCTCATAATTTCAAATGATTAATAGTCGCTTTTGTTAATTAGGTAAATCTCTCTCATTTATTTTCCTATTATTTTCGTAGAACCAGTTTAGTAGCTCCTATATAAATTTATTAAAGACCAGACAAATGCAGTCTCCCTTAAAGAATATCGCGATTCTTATAGATGCAACCTTGCATGCCTGAAAGTACCTACTTTAACATAGTTTTTGAAAGAATGCAAAATCTACAAGCGTGGTGAACTCAAGGCCTAACCCTACCTTATTATGGTGGAAAACTGTTGCCCCGCAGTGGGACCGCGATGGGTGATATTTATTATATTTAATATGCCACACATTCTATAAAGTGAAAACCATTTTCCTTTTATACTTCAGCCACGAACGAAACAAGAAAAAACTCTTTATTACGCTTTTTCCAATCTCAGACATGCCACGTGCAACGTTTTCAAACATTTGTATTCATAGCGACATCTATGTGTTGCAACTCAAAATTGAAATGGCCGTTCAATATGGCGACGTGCCGAGGGGTCGGCTACCGTGTCTGTCGTGGTTATTATTGTGTATAGTGTGACCATATTTTATTCGAGTCTGAGTGGGATATTTGAACATTATTTTGCATCGCCCCTACTGTTACACTCGCCCCCTATTTGAAATATTCGCCCGCAAATTGAGGAATAATTAATAGTCAATTGCAAAATGTGATTATTTCATACATCTTTACCTACACCTTCGAGTGTAACAGACATGATATTATTAATATGATATGATATACGAATGTTATGTTTATTATAAGAACCCAGATATCTAGTCTATAGTCAAAGTCGACCACGAAAACTTGCCTCAAAAAAGATTGATCACCAACAGTCATTTGTCTTTTAAAGAAACCTTGAGCGTTTAAGAAAAAACACTATCCCAGGAAAGTGGTAGTAGTTACCCTAAAATAGAACATTTTGTTCTCGCCCAAGATATCTAGCTATATATTTTGAAAACGAGACTATTCCACTCAAAGCGACATACATGGTCACCTTATATATAGGTATGTATGTTACACACGCCACTGAACCCCCCACAGAGGGCTGTGAGGACCGTATACTTGCATTTTTATGGATTTTTCAACCCCTTACCTATTATTTTGATTGCAATTTTCCTGTAGGAATTTAATGAGGTAGTAAATGGAGTGATATGAATCGTGTGCAGGGATTTTTTCCCCGTTCTTTGTTTATACGACTGTACTTATGTGAATTTAAATTGTATAGCTGTAGATATAATTTGATTTGTACTTACAATGTTTTCGACTGCGACCTAGATACTTTTATTAGTAATGAAATTAAGATTTTAATATTAGCGCCGTTATCAAATATATTTTATATTATTTAAAACATATACATATATGGTTAAAAAATGTTTAAATGCTACGGAGGTAAAGCCTCCGTAGCACAGCTTAATTAGGAAACCTTGTATTATAAATATTCTGTATAGGGAATTGTTAAATAAGGAATTAAAACCAACTTTTTTTATTTATCAGCGATAAGACGGTACTTCTTGAAAGAGCGAAAAGAAGTAACATTTAAGAAAATAATTTCCTCTCAGTAAATATTCAGCTACAAAGACGGCTCCATAGAAACCATTTGCGAAAATACAACCATAAAGTAATTACTAGTCGTTATTTCTCCTCGACTCTACCAAGCGCTAAAAACGTGTCATTATGAACATAACGATGTTAACACGTTTCCATATTTCCATTGGAGTGCAGAACTTAACCTCAATATAAACAGATCTAGGCCTCCTCGCCTTTGACACACTTTGATTCTGATCAAATTTTAGTTTCTGACGCTACTGAGTAAAACGGGTCGCGGTGTTTTGTTAGTGATGATATATTCGACTTCACTTGGTGAAAATTTATTTATTTTTACAGTGTTTCGTTGTTCCAATGTCGGGCAAGAATCTTATATTAGTATGACCCTTCCTCATAACCAGACAAGGGCCTAGATAGGTGAGGCTTCTTAAACTGTACAATAAAATTGTATATAGCTTTACCACAGAAACCAAAATGCTTTTTACACTATTATGTCTTGAAAAACCTTTATGCCTTGTTAGGATGGCCGTAAGCGAGCAAGCATTGGTATTGTCAAAATTTGGTCAGGACCTTAAACTTTTTACTATTGACTGAAAATACATACAAACATTATACAAGCGTAAAGTATTAAATGTGAAAATGCTTATGACATTATTTAACAGTTATAATTAACTACCATTTAATACTTATTTATGCATTCGTTCACCTTACTTCATTTATTTAAAATAATCTCACGCAAGTCAAATGAACTTTATAGAAATATAGGCATTATGTCATCAAGAAAACATAGACTCCCAAGTCCCAACATGTAATTTGATATGAATTACGGCGTAAAGTTACCCGCAATTTGAACTATCACGTTACATGTTTTGTAAGTCAACAGTGTTAGTTACAGTGTTGATTTTCACGCGGCCACACTGGCTGTTACATGAATGTCAACAATGCAGTAATAGGCTCCCCTTGACACCTTTACAGGGCTTTATGATGCCAAATATGTGTTTAAACGATAATTTATTCGTAGTTAGGAGAGTTTTTGCTGCGTAATTTGGTGTAATTCGATTGTGGTTAGAAAGGTTCGTTAGATTCGTAATCCATTCTTATATTATGAAGCAAAAGATATTTTTTCTGTTTTGCTTTCACGGCAACCTGGTTACTGGTATTTTGATACTATTTAGTAAGTAGTAGTAGGATAAAATATAAGTTGCTTAAAAAAATAGACCTTCAAGTAGGTACAGTCACAAAGTGGGGGCCAGTAAAGGTTGTCTGGAAATTTATTAGAGAACGAAATCACCTAACTCACATTTTTTACTTTGAATTTTGGCGACCATTGCAGCCATTGTGGCATTTGACTGAACCAATCTATACTTACTAATACTATAAATGTGAACAATTGGATATTTGGATGGATGTTTGTTCAATCAGCAAAATCACACCTAATATTTGCCCGTGTTTTTGTCCGTAACAAGAAATAAGAACATAAGCCTTTTAACCCAAGTCCGCATGGACGAAGTCTCAGGCCAGAGCCAGTAAAGATATACATAAAATCTTCAGAATAAACTGTACTTAAAGTCACTGTTTAATAACAAATCGATAGCCTGAGGGACACTATTTTATTGGGTCAAGGAAGGCTAAAGATCCTACTGCACCATTTCTAGGCCATTTGAAACATAATCATAGTACAACGTTGCATTTAAAAGCGTATTCTTCGACT
The DNA here is from genome assembly GCF_050436995.1 of Anticarsia gemmatalis. NCBI lineage: Eukaryota > Metazoa > Arthropoda > Insecta > Lepidoptera > Erebidae > Anticarsia > Anticarsia gemmatalis. The sequence goes on from NC_134760.1 coordinate 9,962,562, forward strand.
TTGAAGAACGGTTGTAGCTTTGTTATACATATTTAATGTTATAAATGCGTACTGTCTTGCAGTTATACTTTTGCTAGAAATATATAGGAACTCATAGTAGTATATTTTGAGGAAGGATACATATTTCTGTGGGCTACTTTTGCATGAATGAATAAGTAATTGGTTTTCATCCGTTCTCGTAGCCGAACTTGTGTGATGTGATTAGTCTTAAATCTTTTACTTTATGTAGCTAATTAATTAAGTAAATTCCTTCAATTTTGATATTCTTTAATCGAAAAGAATTCCAATCTCTTGCTTCTACATTTTAGCCTTTACAAAGGTGTTTCGGATCTGGTTGGATCTTGAGTCCGTGGTTTGTATGCTCGTAAAAATCTCTTGCATTTTCGTAAAAAAAACTAAAACCAAGTAAAAATCTCTATGGCTATATTTGCTAGCAATGGTTTTAAAAATATTGAAAAAAAAAGAATGTATCGCGTGTGGCAAAACACAATTTATTTTAAATACTAATAAGCAGTTAGCATCTTTAATTTCCCCTGTTCATGTCGTCACTGCCCGCTGTCGCCGCGTTGTCGTCGCGTCGCCATTATTGCACCCCACACATACAATGTTATTTGATCTTTATTAGCATTCTAAGTTATGTGTTATTAGGGTAATGGAAGCATATTTCATAATACATTGATGACTAAAAGCATTGTAAACTTATCAATGACATTTATTGCCATCAACAAACACAAGTTATATCGACCAATGTAATATTATTTGATGAGTCTTGCTTGCTTTTTATAAATTGTTTTATTTCGTGTTTCAATACTACCTACAGTCTACTCGAATATTATATCGCTAAAATAAAGTTTGTTTAAACGCGCTAATCTCCGTAAATATCGAAACGATTGGAAAAATATTTCAGTAAATCCCAGAAAACTTTATTGAATCTGAAACCATAATTTTACATGGCTAAAATCCCAAGACCGTTTTAAAAAAAAAAACATCTATTACATACTTAATAATTTTCTTTTCGGAGAAATAAATCTTGATAAGTCATAAAATCCAGTTGTTCGACAGAATTATAAGATGTTCAGACAAAAGTTAGTGTTCCCAAACGGCCCTAGGCCATTCGTACAAGAGTGCCCAAGAGCTTTCCGCTTTGAAGGTTTTACTGCCTTCATCAAACTTTATGATTCACGCGCCGAATCATAAACAAATCCAATGTTTTTTTATGACTGCATAATATCTTCTTAGAACGTTGGAGTATGAGGCTTTTTGGTGCTTTAATAACTACTCTTACACTAGCTTTTACCCGTGATTCAACGCGCAGGAAATAAACGTTCTGGGGTGAATTTCCAAATAACTTTTCCTTAGTACGCACTTAATACATTTCAATAAAATAATATATACAAGAAACTTGAAGTTAAACTTCTTACCATGTTTGTATTGAAATATAAAGCAATAATAAGCTTAATGCCAATTAATGTTTTTTTGTAACATATTATTTTATCAATATTTACATTATTATGGGTTCGTACAGTTTTTATTATCCTATTGGGTTTCGTTGTTGGGCTAAGGTCTCCCACAAACTCTTCTATCGGTCTCTATCGTTTTTACAGTAAAATAATATATTATGTTTATTCTTAGATCAAAGTGATAAATAGGCTAAGGTTATCAAGAAAATCTTACATAAGAAGTCATTAATAGAGATAGAAAGTCGTAGGCGTTGAAATATTATGTTACGCCAACACTTATTTCGTAGAATCGATAGTGCTACGAATATAGCTACGGAAACGTCGTAGCGTTACGACATTGATGGATAAAGTCTTTGCTACGAATTACTGGGTTTCATGTGTCATGTTTGAGGTCACACGCCTTATTTTGATCGAGTTTGTCAAAGTTTTGGCGGAATTGACTTTCTTTTTGATTAACAGCTACATATAAAAATAGCTACATGGGGAAGAATGTGTAGAGTTTTCGTGGTATTTCGGCTAAACGAAATTTATTAAGTTATTTTTGATTTAGGACACGTAATAGTTGCTGCTAGTTTGATTTGTAAGCCGTAGTCAGAGTGATTCACATGCCATTATGTTCTTGAGTCATTTTCCACGCCAATTACACTATAACAGGAACTATTTATTATGATAAAATATCAAACATTAGGTTCCTTTTCTTAACCCCTTATTGACCCACTGCTGGGCAAGGGTATCCTCCCTAAGGAGGGAGGAGTTAGGCCTTGTATGCACGACGCCAGTCAAGACCACTCGGCTCCCAACATTCAAAAATTGTAAACGCATTAGTTACCAACCAAAAGTCTTGGTTGCAGTGAGATTTTTTTTACTTTTTTCAAAAAGACAACTCCCGTACTAAGAAGCTACTTGTGGTTCGCATAAATAATTGCTTCCTAGGGGAATCGAACCTCCCGGCGCAATGGTAGCGGCGTGGCAACATCAGCTACAACGCCACGGAGGCAGTCACATTATTGTATGACAAAAATGACATAGGAACATACTTAGTACTTAAACTAGACACAATTATGAGTATTAGCACGAAAACCCTGAAACTTGTATGGCATCCAATCGATAAAATAGGCCAATGAGTCATCCTCCCACCTTTCAAACAAAGGTGGGTGCCGAGTGTTGTGCCTTGTGTGAGACGTAAATACTTGCCGTCGCCCACAAAGCTATTTATTACCGTTTTCTAGCCTTTTATTTAGAAATATCGTACAATTACTGTTAAGCTTCAAGTTGTATTGAAGGCGTTTGTTATAAATAAGTGGTGTTTATGTTTCTTTTGTTAGAAGTATTGGTTCGACATGATGAGAAGTAGAAAGTACTTTCAAATTTTTCCATGTTTACTCAATTAATGATTTTCACGCTTTCGTTAACAGTCGACGAGAATTTCATTTAGATTATTCTTTCCCCGAATTATGTTTTCTGACGCTGGACAAATCAGAATGTAGTAGGCACATGCTTACATAAAACACACTCTACCTCTACATTAGATAAAGTAACATACTATAATCTCTTTTAACTTAAACCATAAATGATTAAAAAAATGAAATGTTAATTGTAATATTTGTGGTTGTTTCCAGGACGTGGCGTTTATAAATCCAGCGAACGTCGTATTCGTCTACATGCTGGTCCGCGAGCTGGTGGACGGTGAGAGGATAGCGCGCCCACAGGAGCTGCAGGCCGTCGTGCTCACCTGCCTCTACCTGTCCTACTCGTACATGGGCAACGAGATCTCCTACCCGCTCAAACCCTTCCTCGTCGAGGACTCTAAAGATAAGTTCTGGGACCGCTGCCTGCTCATCGTCGACCGACTCTCCTTCAACATGCTGAGGATTAATTCCGAGCCTGGCTTCTTCACTGAAGTGTTCACGGAGCTGAAGGCGTGCGGCGCAGTGGACAGCCCCCCTCCCGCGCCGGCGCACCCCGCGCCCGCCCCCCCGCACGCCCTCACGGCCGCCTGACACACGGAGGTCGCCGTCCTCAGGTTGGCACTCACTGACCGACCCAGTCGTGTTTGATGTCGGCTTTTGACAGTTGAGGCTCTTGGTCAATCGTCATCGATTTAAAGGCACGTGCTCGGCTTAAAGTCTAGACACTAGTCCATATTTTAAGCCCTTAAGACGATGAAGCTACGGCTTAACCTTCTAGCAGTTTACGAACCACATTTCGGCCGTAATGTAATTGTCAACGTGCCCTAACTTAGTGTTATTTTCTTAAGTGCAATGTTACATTCTAGTCACGTATATTATTTATAGAGGAATTAGTCAAGTTAAGGAGTACCAACTTCATTTATTCGTGTTATTTTCATTGAATGATGCAAGTGTGATTGCTCAATAAAGATGCTTCTTATAATAGCTATTAAACAAATGAACAATGGCCACGATTGACCAAGACTAAAACGTCAATAAACAGATGAGTGAGAGGTTAAAATAAAAAAAATATACGAATTATGTATGTGCGTACATAGTCGAATATGACTTTGAATTAATCTCGATGGGAGAATGTGATATACCTAGGGGACACCGTTTTATTTCAAGACATAGGGATCGGTAACATCTGATAAACATAGACTGTCGAATTACTGACTTTAGCGTAAAGTGGACTACCGTAGGTGGAGCGTTTCAAAACGTTTTACCTCTTTTAGTGTAATTCCAAGCTAAAATACCTTTAGCAAATAAGGAACTATCAGCTAAACTTGCGTTAGCCGCGGGCAAAACTTTCTGAAACGCACTGACGTTAGTCGTAAAATCGTTGAAAAGAAAATGCTTCTCTCTCTTCGGTACGAGAAAGAATCGATATGACGCGTAGAGCGGCACAGTGTGATAGCTCTATCTCTTTTCATTCGCGATTTTCCTACAAACGGTGGTATCCTTTGAGCTTGAGTGGGGCCGCTATACGTTACTAAACTAGTGGACCACAGTGAGAATGTTCAAGTTAAGTAAAGACAATGTGGGGAATGCCGCTGTCGTAAATCTGGTGTTTAGAATTGATGGCGATTCTTTTAAATCATTTAAATAGTTTTTATAAGAACGATAGGAAATGGATGCTTATATTTAAAGTCAGACAAATTAGTCCGATCCATTTTCGTGAAAATGAGAGCTTCGAGAAGAAATGGACCAAATAGGTCTGAAAATCGTTTTCTATGGTTGTTATTAGAAAGTCATGTATTGAGGCTAACGTTATTCAGTTTGCCTCAACGGAATCGTCATCAAACAGAGTTTTACAATTCAAAGTCAACGAGAGGGCGAGGATGCGTCGCTCGTGGCTACCTCTCGTCGGTACTCGCCGGTCCTCGGTGGCAGGTTGTTGATCGTGCATCATTACGTGCGACATGTGGTGTATCGATGTGACCACTGATAGTTAATGCTGCACCTTCATTGTATGTCTGTAATGTTTACGTAGGTAATTGTCTGGTATGTTATTTTCTCTCGCTGGAACAACAGCTCTTAGTCCAATAGAACAGCGGTTAGTTAGTAAGTTAAGAGTTTCGTAAGAGTAGTGAAATGAACGTATTGCCATATAGTTAGTCGATATTAGGGAAATGTCTGGCAGGCGGGAGGATGCAATAAAGCGGGAAACTCCGTCATATAAACCGGTAAACCCTTCTATGAAGTGTACGTATTAAATAAATGACCGGCTCAAAGCGCGGAACGACTCAGTGGTTTTATTGAGGCGACGAAATGTATTAACAAATAGGTCAAATTTTGCGAAGGAATAAGCGTTTTGTACAGTAAAATCGAATAAAATAATACACCTAAGTCTTAACCGTTAGAATAGTTTAGACAAATGGACGGAAGGCGTCAAGCCCGAGAGGCACTCGGTCCGAGACTACCGTAGCAAAGCGTTTTCCTTAATTATTAATACTTACATTCATTGTTGGTTTTGAATTTGTTGTTACTAACTCATTTTATACCGCTGATTGTCTAGTATACATCAAATAATAACCAAAGGAGAGAATAAATATTTTTTGGACTGTTCAAAAAGTCCACTAATTATTTAGTCGACTGACATCACTAGTTTTATATCAACGACTAAGCTGTGATCTAATATTACGCGTCTCTATTATACTCTCTTCTTTAGTTATTGTGTGAAAAGGCAAAGTGAGAATAAAATCAGTTCGAATTAGTGCGATGAACAACAAAGTCGATTCCAATTCGGTACTCGTTAGACGATATGAATATTTTAGTCGATGTGGCGCCGTGTTTTTTGAGCTTAATTTATATTAAAGTCCTAATTACCCAACGAGTTAGGTCTCTAGGGGAATCACATTTATAATTGGATAGCCTAATAACTGCAGCTAGTTTAACAGGTCACAGTACAACGTGACCTCGCCGGGTGCCGTAGTTAAGTTAAATTGTTTAGTCGAGTGAATGTCAAAGAGTGATCAAATGTAAGTAATTATTGATATAAAAATGAAATCTCAGAACGTTCCAAGTCATTAACGATTAGGTAAAGTAGTTGTCTGTGATGTTTATTGAATCTTAGCCTGTGTTCTTCATCCTTGTTTTTGTTACTCTTATTTCGTCACAGTTTATTGTTATATTTATTATAATAAGGTATGGTTAAAGCAATAATTTATTTTTCGGATATTTCCTCAAACTTAATTACGATATTGACGCCGTCTGTATAATATTATACAAAATAAAAAAATCTAATCACTAGTTAATATATATTGGATTGTAAAGCTTTTTTGAGAATTGAAAAGACATTTAAAATAAGTATTCTTATTGTTGCTGGTTTCTTGTGTTGTTAATTTATTTTATTTATGCCTTGCGCGTAGACTCATGTTACTTTGATCTCAAATACGATGGGTAAGCATTTGAAATAGCCGTGGCTACATTCCAATTATTAATAAATAAGTCAGATAAGGCCAGATACAATTTAATGTCGAATTTCGATGATCTCTCCTAAGATATTATAGTGTAAACTTTGGTATAATTTGAAGTGTGGATGTGCATAACATTTAACTTGAAAGGTATATGGTCAGATACCTCTTCTAACATTATTCATGTAACTCACGTTTGTTAATTAATCTATTGTAAATATACCCAATTATTAAAAAAACTTTCGTATATATAAATCTGTTGTTTTATTTCCCCATTTCGTGTTTCATAACTGTGTCTTCAATGAATGACAACAGTTTAAGGCTATCTTCTCTGCGCACAATTAATTCAAGTAAGTATTATATATGTGATATCAGGAAATGAAAATAAAAATGTAGTTACTAAGTAAATGCGAACACCTATCTACTAGTTGGGTAACTACATAATAATATGCAGTCTATAACAATCAGCAATCCTTTGGGCCTAAAAAGCTTGAAATAACCAACTACACATGTAAGAAAACATGATTGCACGTCACCTACTTAGGTAATGTATAAGCAGACTTAAAAGCACTTATATGTATATTTTATGAAGAAACACTAAAATACCTATTATTCTTTGAGGAAATCTAACTTTTGACCTCCGCTTCTTTGGCGGCGGCTAGACTGCCTTATGCATGTGCAAGTGACTGTTAATATAATGTACCTGATTACTCCGAAAAGTCGATCAATAACATATAAAAGTAAAGCATGCTCGAGTTCAAGGTCAATACCGGTAGTTTGCGTGGGAGGATAGTAACAACATATCGACAATAACATCATCTAGAAGACTATGTTCAATTTGTAGTGTCTTTACCGATGTGATAATCCCTATATTTAGATTTAAGAAACGTAGCATTTTTCTCTATGGCGCGCCGTTAACTGTCAATGTCAAAACTGTCATTAACTGTCAACGTCAAAGCTGTGTTTTCAAAGTTTCAAAATACAGTTTGTTGCTTGATTTATTTAAATTTTACTTCTAATTCAAGTTTATATCTTGAAAAAGCTGATACAAAGTACTGGTTTGAGCATACACGCAGTTATTCCGTAATATCGTTACGTTAGTTTAGCAAATTTTGCGGTTTTTTAAGTTTTACCGGCAAAATGGGTGATTTTCCGGATCCCGACGAGGAATATGAGCTGATGTATGCTGAAGAACTAGAAATGATGAGAGAAGAAGAAGATCATATGGGTATCTATATATACTATTCATTACAAAAGCTTTTAGACAGATTAAATGGATGATTCTAGGTTACTTGACTATGGTTTGCAGTTGTTTACGAAAACAAAGTGTATACCTACCATTTTAAGATAGATTTAACCTTATTACAACGTACATTTTGTATGTTTTGCTATGAAACTATGAGCTAAGAATTATTTCAATCCTTTCAAAGCCACATTTTGTAAGGATCTAAGATCTACTATGCTCTCATTTACTTAATTAATGTACGTAAATCAACTATTCCAGGTTCAGCTAAAGTCCGTAAAAAGCCGCTGCCAGCGAAACGAAGCTTAGATTTCTCCACTCCATTTGTTAAAAAAGCAATCGCCAATGCAACATCACACAACACTGCCACTACAATACCGGTAGACCCTCCTGACTCAGACGAGATCACTCTAACACCTAGTATACCCATAGAAGAACTAACACCATCAAATAAAAGAACAGCAGATGAACTCTTTGGTGATATAGATGATATAGACTTTAATGAATTAGAGTTGCCAAGTAAAAAACAAAAGACTGAGGAAGAGAATGACTTGGATTTGATAGAGAAGATTTTAGAGGGAAGAAGATTGAAGCAGATTCTGGCTGAGCCAAGTGGCAGGCTGCTTGGGAATAGATCTAGTTATAAGGTTAAGGATAATTTGTCTTTGAATATACCTAGGTATGTATTATTTATTTACTAAACTAAGTGGAATATTTAAAACAATTACTCTATTGCAGTGGTTCCCAACCGGTGGTCCGCGGACCACCAGTGTTATATGGCCCACAAATGATTATAAAATTTGAAATTTTCAGCATACTTATTACACTTTAGTTTTAATATACTGACATAGTGGTCCCTGCTTACAAGAATAATATAAAAGTGGTCCCAGATTAAGTAAAGGTTGGGAACCCCTGCTCTATTGAGTGCCCTTTCGTACTATATATTCGCTTAGCCTTTGTTCCAAACTATGTTGGAGTCGGCTTCCAGTCTTACCGGATGCAGTTGGATACCAGTGTTTTACATGGAGCGACTGCCTATCTGACCTCCACAACCCAGTTACTTGGGTATTAACACGATACCCTTCGGTAAGACTGGTTGTCAGACTTTCAAGCTTTCTGACTACTGTTAACGACTCTCAAAGATCTTCGAAAATAACAGCCGGGACCCACAATTTAACGTGCCTTCCGAAACACGGAGGAACTCGATATGTATAAGATGGTCACCCATCCACGGAACAACCTCGGCAAGCGTAGCTTAACCTCAGAGATCGATCCGTTCGGCTGTTGTTTCGTACTGGATATGGTTATTCTTACAATAGCATTGCTGTCAGACTGATATAACAGTTTAAATACTGCTTATCTTGTCGTCATTAATTTCTTACAATGTACAGATATACTGTTGGAATATTATTATAATATACTAAATAAATAATATTAAGCTGATAATCCAGCTTAAAAATTTGGCTGATATGAATAATTTATAAATACTCTTTAACATAGTTTGGACCATATATTGCTATTGGGTTTTCATTGTATAATCAGTTCTAAACCTTTTTTCTTAATTAATGTTGGTATGTTTCAGGTGGTCTTTTGTGCCCCTCACAAATTCAGATGGTGACCGAGTGTATGTGAGGCTGGAGTCTGAGGAGTCTTGGGAGAGTTCCCTGGACACTACCACTGAACAGACTTCCTTACATGCCAGTTATGCTAGCACTTGGGATGAGGCCAGGAAAATTGTAAGTTATGGTTATATATCTCCAGAATATAATATATGTATATGGTGGGTTAAATTATTTAGATATTACCTATATTGGAGGTGAGTGAGTTGGCTAAATTATATAGTTGCTGCCTGTGATTTCAAAGGATTTGATTTCTGTTGAAAGTGCAGACCTAATTAGAAGTATTTCTAACACACTGCCAGTATGATTTTCACTGCATGTTTCCAGTGATACTTATATCATAGTTAAGCTGTTTAAAATTGATATGCAAACAGCTACTTCTGTATAAGTATTTTAAGCACAGATTTATAACATTTTTGTTAAGTATATTAATGGATCTAAACGAAAATTAGACTAGCAAATCAATGTTTTAATCAATTTTAACTGTCTTAAATTTTACTAACTGGTTCCCTGTTCTACAGCATTAAACTTACATTTGAATCATCATAAGTCAAAACCCTTTAAAACTAGGATATATGGGCAATATACCTCTTAAAACCATTCTCTTTATATTCCAGCTAGAAGCTAAACAGGCACAACAAACAACAGAACAGCAATTATCTCAGCCGCTGCCAGACATGGACACTGATATAAACGGCAACATGCTGTGGGTGGACAAGTACCGGCCGACGTCGTACCTCGACCTGTTGTCTGAAGAGCCTGTTAACAGAGCACTGTTGCACTGGCTGCATTTGTGGGATAAGGTAATACTTTCTGTTTCATTTTATTATACTTGGGTTGAGTATAGTCTATGCATAGATATATTTTTCTTACTTACTACTATAGTCAGGCCGTTACAAACGTGCGAACTACGTCACAATCAAGAGATTGGAATGAATCTGACAATGCGTAAGTGCGAGCGAGAGACTCCGATAAAATAACATGACTTCGTTCGCACGTTTGAATAGCCAAGTATAGTTAACTATAAAGTTAATGATTTGGGTACTCTAAAAAATAGTTATTTACTACAGGGTTCAAAGAAAAAGCGTAATCAAAAATATTTTTTTTAAAATGGCTTAGAAAGGAATCTTGTTACTCTTAAGAGTAACAAGATTCCTTTCTATATATATATATATATATATAGAAAGGAATCTTGTTACTCTCGTTCTGGGAGAGATACTTATTTGCATTAACCAAAGTAACTATAAATTATTACTTAAGCAGTTCTTTGGATCTAGATTTAATTGAGGCAGCGTCTTGCGCTAAATTTATTTGGCTGCATTAATACTACTGCTAGGATAGGAGCTTATCTTATTAATGCTTACAAAACAAATAATGAACTGATTCATAAAGAAAGAAGTTTTAACCCTGGTATAATGTTAATTTCAACATTTTCAAAGAATTAAGATATTTGGGCTCAAATTTATTTTTTGTAAAAACCAAAACAATATGTTTATAATTACAGATAGTATTTAAAAAGGAAGTAAAGACGAGAGAGCCGCAGCAACGCTCGACGTTCAGCAAGCGCGCGGGCCAGTTCGAGCTGACGAGCAAGTGGAGGGGCAAGCGTGAGGCCGAGCCCGAGCTGGGCGACGACGGCCGTCCGCACCACAAGCTGGCGCTGCTGTGCGGACCGCCCGGCGTCGGGAAGACTACCCTTGCGCATTTACTTGCTAGGATTGCGGGTAGATTAACATTTTTTAATATTTTTCTTTGTACTTATGCCTGTTTTGTTTTACTTAATGGTGCTGGTAAAGGGGTATTTACTACGAATTCGCCATATAAAATGGTGATTACATGTTTGTCATTGAACTCCGAAAAAATTGAAAATACTATATCTGTTTCAATAGTCTAGAGTTTATAGAAACCGTAGTACTACTTTCCGCACAACTTAATCTGGTATTTAATGATCATCAGGAGCTTACTCCGTCACTTATAGAAGCTATTGGCTATTTTTAACACTTTAATCTCACCATGCTTTTGATGTTATTATTGTATTTTAATGAAATAAGAATAGAGTTCTGTTTGCTTTCTATGTGATTAAGAAAAGAACTAACCTCGGTTCTCGAATCTCTGAAGAGAGAATTAATAACATGTCTGTCTAACATTTCGTTTGTAAATTTGCAGGTTACAGGCCAGTTGAACTGAACGCGTCAGACGAGCGTAGTACAGAGGCGTTTCGTACGGCGCTACAGAGCGCCACGCTCATGAGATCTGTGCTTGATGCTGATAGAAGACCTAACTGTTTGATACTTGGTGAGTCTACCGTTTTTATTCATAACCATCGGCCCGCCCGGCTAAACCTGGCTTAAAAAGCTATTTAAAAAAAAAAACACCTATACAATTGTTACACATAAACCTTTCTCATCAGTCACTATTAAAATAACCGCATCTAAATCCGTTGCGAAATTTTAAAGATATTTTATTTATGCTCTAAATTCGTGTGGTATTTCTGAACATAATATGCAGGCCCAATATTTTTGATCAGCGATCTGAGCAGTGCTATATAATAAATCTGTGTTTGCTTTCATGTCTTTAGACGGATAAAGATAAAGAGGTAAGGAATGGAAAAAATAAGTATATTTATAAAATGTTGGCATTATCATACATTTACTATTAAAATTCTCCCAATAAATTATTAATTAGTAGTAGTAGGGGTAGTATTATAGATAAAAATAAATGTTAAGTACATCTTCACATTTCAGATGAGATCGATGGTGCGCCGCTTCCAACAGTGGAACTCTTAGTCCGGTGGTGTACGGCGACAGGCACTGAGGGCAAGGGCAAGTCTAAGACCAAAACGCAGCCACTTAAGAGACCGGTTATCGCGATCTGTAACGATTTGTATGCTACTTCACTCAGGCCTTTGAGGTAAATATACTATATTGAATATATTGATCTTCTACAGCGGAATGCGGTGTATTTCATGCACCTTTAATTTTATCTATGGTTTTTGTAGGTATGATGTTATATTGTATGTAAGCATGTTTTCATAAATACTGTGACGCCATCGTAGCTAGGAAAAATTTTAGATTGTGCGGTTACTGAAACTAAAGGTTGGCTGGTGGATACAAGGACTAACTTCTCTTTTATTGCGGGATGAGATCTCTGCTTATTAGCAGGATAGTATCAGGTTAAAATTTATTACTTCTCTTACACCTAGGCTGAATCGGTATCTTTTTTTCTTTGCCAGCTTGAAACAGTTCTGTATTAGGGTCTTTGACTATCGTTTTGAAAACACACTCATTTATTTGATGAAAAACTACACTTTTCACTTACTCAATAGCAATAGCGTGTGCCGTCATATGCAAGTACTGAAAACAAAAAAAGCTGATAAAGTATAGCTGATTTGGCTTATAGTCAACATATCCTAAAGTTCTATAAATTTTGGTGTGTGTTCCAGGCCAGTGTCCCTCATAGTGCAGGTGGGCGGCGTGTCCCTGCCCCGCCTGTCGTCCCGCCTGTCGCTCGTGTGTGAGCGCGAGGGGCTGGCGGTCAGCGCGCACGTGCTGGCGGCGCTGGCGGCGCGCGTGCAGGGCGATGTGCGAGCCGCCATACAAGTGCTTAGCTTTATCAAAGCTAGGGCTAAGGCACAGGTAACTTGTCTTTTGACTTGTAACACCATCTATAGAAGGACATGAATTTATCTATCTTTCTATTTTATCAGCCCGTTTCCACCCACTGTTGAGTAAAGGTCTCTCCCTCAGGTCCTGCGCTTGCCTCATCCATTGCAGCCCTATGCATTTAGCGATGTCCTCCGACCATCTTGTTTGGGGGGTCTTCCTTGTGACCTTCGCTCATTCCAAATTCCTTTTAAATGAATAAAAATGGATTATTTAAAAAAACAAAAAAAAAACTAGTCTTGTCACAAAAGTTTACAGCACAGCCACATTCTTGTTAGTCTTTAAATAGTTATTTTTGTATTTACTCTACTGTACTTGTAATCCTGATATTTGAGAATATCTTTAAATCACGTCACTTTATACTTATTCTTCTATTTATATATTGTACAAGTCAACTTCTCACAGTTTGGTAAATATTATAATTTCATTCATTACTTGCTCAAATAATATCACACGGAAAATAACCTCATCTACTTCCAAAAATCACCTATTTACATATTTTCTCTGTCTTTTACAGCTAATAATGGCAGATGTAGAAAACGCAGCTATAGGAACGAAAGACTGCAACAAGAGCATGATGCAAGCTCTTCAAGCAGTCTTCACTACCAATGATAAAGACCCTAATGCTATTCTCAAGACGATACAGGCAGCTGGGGAATACGACAGGTAATTAACTTGCTACTGGTTTTTCCTTAATAAATGCTGGTCATAAGATTTTGTTAATTCTGTGGCGACTGACATATTATTGGGTTATAATTTAATTATTTAAAATCATTTTCATGAAAACTTATATGACAGACAAAAATATACATCTTGAATTTGCCTAAAGTTTCAGCGCAGGCTACATAGGTCGTTACCACATTTTTGGACCGTTGTGAAAATAAAATCTTCGATAAACTTTTCTTTTTTAATTATAATCGTACCGTATTTTATTAATACCAGAATCAAAATAAAAAAATCATTTAACCGTAATGAAACAGTGTAACAGACTTTCGCATTTGGGTATAATATTAGTGTCGATTACATGAAAATTTTAATAGTGAAGCATTATTTATCTCGACGTTTTCGACCCAGCTGATCTAACCAAAGCTTTAAGCAGACCAAAAATATATTAACAGTAATCTTTTATCTATTTCCAGGTTAGCGGACGGTATCTTCGAGCAGTACATCACAGCTCGAGTAGACGGTCGCCTGCACGTGGCGTGTGAAACATTATCGTGGTTGCTGCAGTATGACGTCATTAACGCCTGGACGCAGCGCACACAGAACTACTCGCTGTACGGAGCCCTGCCGCTGTGCCTGGCGCGCTGTCACGCCGTGCTGGCCAGTAGGACCCCGCAGAGGGTCAAGTTCCCTACACAGGCACAAGAGGTCTATTATTTATCTTTTATATGAGTCTAATTTCTCCTTTATTTTGGGGCATTCTTGTTCGGCAGTGGCACAATAATTGTTAAAATTTAATAAAGTAAAGTAAATTTCTTTTATACATAAAAGTAATCTTAAGTTCAGCAAAGAATGGCGGCTACAATAGACTATTCTGGCTTCGATGGCCTAAAATTTCTTAAATTTTGGACATTTCAAAGTCTTGGTAAATTTAAAAAATCAGAACATGGGCTTGAATAGAAAACTCTTTCAACGGTACACTCATTTAAACTGCAGTCTTCCCATTACTACCCTGCTGCTGGGCAAGGATCTTTTCCCATAATCAAAATATCTAGTTCTAAAAGAAAAGAAGTACTGTATTGAATAATAATTTAAACTAAATTTTTCAATCATACCCTTCTTCCAGATGTACCGTAAGAAGATAGAACTGGACAGTATAGTACAGTCAGTGTGGCGCGGCAGCTCCGCCACTGTGTGTAACTCTCGCGCCGCGCTACTACTGGATGTGTTGCCTTTATTACCTTACCTGCTGTTCCCGCAACTAAGATCTGCTAATGTTCAGGTATGTAAATGATGAATTTAAAACTAAGTTTATACTATGGCTTGACATCTGCATTTTTTACGGTTATTTTTGAGGTCAAGTTTTAACGCTCTTGGTTAATCATTATATATATAATTCTTCTGTAAGTGTGTATGTCACTGAATTTCTCTTAAACGACTGGACCGATTTTGATGATTTTTTTTGTGTGTGTTCAAGGGGATCTGAAAATGGTTTAGATTATTAAAACTGTTTAAAATTTTCAAATTAAAGACGTGTAGACAGGACAACGTCTGTCGGGTCCGCTAGTTATTAGATAGAATATCAGATGATTTTTTGGCCGTTGTTCTTATACATTTGCTGTCATTTTACCGAAGTTCAAGTTACGAAAACAATTGCTATGATTGCAATATAGCTGATGTGCTGAATGCGAAGCAGAAATGTTCTCTGACACTTATTTAAAAGCTGTGTCCTTTACACAAATTGCCGCAAACGCACTTAGAAATTTTTACGTTGTAGCAAAACATTCTAACAAAGAAGGTGCATACCCACGTATCTTTGTTATCATTTGAAAATGAAAGTTCTTTAGTGCTGCAATACAAATTTATTTAAATAAATAAATAAAATAAATAAATAAATATTATTGGACAACTCACACACGGTTATTTGATTCCAAACTAAGCAGAGCTTGTACTATGGTAACCAAATAACTGATAAACATACTTATATACTTCTAAATACATACTTATATAGATACATTAACATCCAGGCTCAGAACAAATACTCGTGCTCATCACACAAAGATTTGTCCCGGGTGGGATTCGAACCCACCACACGCGGCGCTACGGTTGTTGCGGCGAGGTGACCGCTTAAACCACTGCGCCAAACGTGCAGTTTATTTATTATTTTATTTATCTTACACTAATTAGTTTATCACTCACATTTCAAGAGAAACATTTTGATAATAGATTTTGAAATTCAATATCTCTCTTCATGCTATAAGTTAGGTATGGCTAGCTTATTATTATCAATTATACTCAAAAAAATTACTTAATTGCATTGTTTTGTACGTAGTTGTGCAGTGAGAGCGAGCGCAAGAGTCTCCGTACCTGTGCGGGTGCTATGTGTGAGTACGGGCTGCAGTACGTGCAACAACGGACACACGACGGACTGTACGCCTTCGTGCTGGAGCCCGACGTCTATCGCCTCGCCTTTTTTGGTAAATATATTTGTAACTAATTATCAATATTAGCGGTTTCTGATGCATAATGAAAGGTAAAGCAGTGATAGCCTAGTGTTAGAAGCTGGCATCTCCCACGCCAATGATCGATTTTCGAACCCTAGGCCACACACCGATGATTTTTAAAGTTATGTGTGTATTAAAAATAATTATCACTTGCTCTAACGGTAAAAGAAAACATCGTGAGGATACTTGCACGCATAAGGACCCTTGCCCACCAGTGGGACAGTAGTGGGTTATAAAATAGATATACTATGTCGATTTGTAAATATTCGTTGTGCCTCCTAGATAGCGAGTTTGGCGCATTGTTGAATGTTGGCAATTGGCATTGCCACTATAACCGCCGCGTTGCGAGTGGTGGGTTTGAATCCCGCTAAAAAATTAAAATAATTGTGGTATGAATGTAAATTAATATTATTTCATTCAAAGTTAACACACAAAATACACATCTATAACCTCGCTAATGATAAATTATGTTATTAGGTACCGAAGAGAAATCCCGGCCGCCGCCACCAATCAGACAAGCGATAGCTCGAGAACAGCAGCTAGAAATTATCAGACGGAATGAAGAAATGGTAAAGCTTTCGATATACTTAAAATCATTCAGCGGCAGATTACTATGTAATTCTTTGTATTTGGAAATTCTTGTCTAGATAATCGACTTTTTACATTACTTTCTACGAATTTTCTATTTTTTTTTAATTATGAAAAACTATTATGTTCTTAACAAAACTGCTTTCTTTATCCATAAATACTCAATATAATCCCTAAGCGATTTTATTTTTCAGTTAAAATAAGTTTTTGTACTACTAGGCCAATAGAATCCCAGCCCGGAGTAAACCAGACGCAAGTACACAACCGAGTACAAGCAAAGACAGCAAAGACACAAGTAAGGAAAAAGCTGCACCTTTACCCAATCACTTGCAACGGTTGAAGCCTAAAGAAGTCACGAAGACAGTTCCACAGGTATGTAAATCAAATGCTTATATTAAAAATACGTTTCGAGAAATTTCTATAAATTGAATTCGATAGTATGATCATACTTCTATCATAGTTTTAATATTATTCCGTGGAATAAGTTTTCGTTCTGTTATCTTAATAGTGTTATATAAATAAAAATGAATCACCGAATTGTATGTACGCGCATAACTTTACTTTTATAATTCGTTTTTTAATATGTTTGTAACTGTCGGGACAAGGTTTGTACCTATGGGATCGGTAGGATCAACATCCCTACGGGAATGAAATCAACGGGATGAAATTGTACTTTACCCGGACGAAGTCGGGCTAATTTTCTAGTAGTGTTTTATAAAGTAGAACAAGACTTAATTTCCGTCATTCTCAGAGCTTTAATTATAATTTAAATATCAAAAATTTTATTGTCTTCTTTTGAATATCAAAACAGTGTTTTACGAGTAACACACAAATATGGCACTGTAACATTATAAAACAGGAAAAATACATTTACATAGAAAAAAAAACTTCAACACCCCATATTCGTAAAAGAACATAAAAAGAAACCATTCAACTAACGCATTCATATCGCAAATCAGAATACCGCGGTACAATACAGCAGCTAACAGGGTTCCGTATGAAAAGCAAAGAGCTCGTTACCACGTTGAATGGCTTCCCGGATGAAGTTTACTCATATGATGGAATAAATTACCGGCTGTGTGCCAAACACTTATTTGATACCAGTATTTTAATTGCCACGAATTTTTTCTCGGCCTTGTAAAGGTTTTTCGGTTTAAGTTACGCTTTTAGGTCGACGTTTGATGTGTTTTTGTGTATAGTGACGTCATATTTTGGTATAAACGGTTTTATAGTAAGTCTGTAGTAGATTGCCTTCGTTTTTCATTTTTAAATGCTTTTATATCAATGATATTGTTTATTTAATGGTACTGTGACGTTAATTAGGAAAAAATTGCATAAAAACTCAAAGCTTTTGGTAATTTTTTTATTCAAGCCTATCAAGCCATGATGAAATACATATTGGGAATTAACGCAGCTAAGATTTTTTCCTAGGTTTACTTAACCGTTCTGATTAGTATATACTGGCCGGTAGAATTCTTCTTCAAATAAAGTAACGTGCCAAAGGAAACTTATACGAACCCACAAATGCTTATAAACAGAAGCAATAATGTACTTGTACGAGTACTGGAATACTACAATAGTATAGAAGTAGGATATAATATTTATCTGAAGTAATAGGCGTTGAACAAGACATAACGTGGAGGCGAGCGCTGCGAATCTCGCTAATTAAAACTGTGTTTGCTAAATCCGCGTCGCGTATTGTGTGAACGTGAAAGCGCTTCAGACCGACTTTACTGAGAACAAATATCTTGTAGACGTGTTAAACCTCTGATTTTGCATAGTTTTCTGCCTCCGTTAGTCACATAATGACAAGTGATGAAAACTTTAGAAGAGTGAACTCAGTTGCCATTTAAAAGAGACCAGCCCTATCTTTCGAACTGGCGATAAATTCACTCAATTTCATTGGCACAAGTCTTAGTGTCAGTACTACAATGTTACTACACCTATATATCAAAATTATTTGATTTTAAAGAACATTTCAGTTAAGTATATTTGTAGTTATTTGCCTGCACTCTATTATTATTATTATTATTTATTATATGATATCAAAAAAAATATTGAACACATCCTAGGCTGCGTCTAAACCTACAATAAGGTTGCTTATTTTGTTCCACAATAGGGCTAAGTTCATATGACCGCGCGGAGCCGCGCGGAACTTTTGACCGCGCGGTACATGATCGGAGTAAACAGTATTGTCTACATCACCGCGCGGTAACAGAACCGAGAAACCGCGCGGTTACTCGCGGTTCAAGAACTAGCGCGCGGGTCGTAGCGCGGCGCGCGGTATTCAACGGTGATGTAGACGATAATAGCTGTTTACTTTGATCTTGTACCGCTCGGTCGAAAGTTCCGCGCGGTTATATAAACTTAGCCTAATATAAAATATAAACGTCACCTCGTACCTAAACTGTGCATACGAAACGCTATGATTTACAAAACCTCACTATGTATGTTTTGTAACTCTTTTCGACGAAACAAATATAATATGTTTGTTATTTCTTTATATTAAGTTGTAATTTCTGTAAATTTATTGAGTCCTTGTATTGCATTTTTTCCTCCTTTATATCTTTAGATTTTTTTCCGGTTGAATGTATGTGGAAGGTAGTAAGCAAGATTCTTTCTAAAGAAGACTTCACTAAATATGACCAAGTTTCCCATGTCACGTCTGTACCTAGTTGTTCACTTGCAAACACGTCGGTAGCGCGAAGTCACGTAATCACAGCAATCTCGGCGAGGGGCCGCACAAAAAGAAATAATTAACCCATCCGCCGCGCGCACTTGTCACCGACGCTCCACGCTCTACGGCTCAACAGTTCAACAGTTCACTCTTTATATCATATATGTCACCTGTAATGTGGAGTTTTTTATGTGTTTTACTTTAAAACTAGTTGCTGTTCTCATAAATGCAATTCACTGACCAGTAGGTTTCGGTAAACCAATGTTTGGTTACAATTTCCATGTTCGATAACTATCTTTCGTTAATTTTCCTGCTCACTTGCAAATTTACATGTGTTTTTTCAGCCGTCATTTACAGGCTTTTAAAAGAATGTTTAATGTTGTCGATCTAGGTTTTACCTACAACTTCCTTGTAAATTTTTTCGATAGCTTTTGTAGTTATGCAGGAAATCGTGATAAATGAGTGAATAAGCACATTATGCCATTTTCAAAGTTATCGAGTCAAAAAAATCAGTCCTCATAGATATTTTTGTCATTGTAAAGATAAATACGTTTTGTTCCGTCGCCATAATTTCCGAAAATCTATTTTTAAATATCCGATCCCATTATTTTACCGTCCAAAAGTTAACGTCAAAATTGTTTGTTATAAGTCATTTCTGATATTCCTTTATTCAAAGGATAGTCAAGTTGTTTTCCTAATTACGAGTAGTCCATTATTTAAAAAGGCCCGTCAGAAAAGAAGCGTAAATCAAAAATTTTCTTAAAGTCTTCAGTGTCAAACTGAAAAGTTATCATTTTTTAATGTTGGGCCGTTACACAAGCGAGCAACCGCAAGGACTTACTGCTTACAAAAACCACATAACACATTCATTTTCAAAATTGTAAAATTGTTATGGTACAAAAATCAAACAGCAAATGTTTGACTTTTTCTATTTTCTACCATATAAGATGAAGTGATCTCACGTTTGTTACGTTTTTTTAAGGTGCTAATTTAAATTAAAACCGTATTTAAATACGGTACTTTGTTTTAGTCTTCGATTTTTAATTATATAGGTGGTTTAAATTTGGACAGTCGACATGATTGCGATTGGCACTATTTGATTTTAAAATTAAATTATTATCTATACTTATTTATACTTAATATTATAAAGCTGAAGAGTTTGTTTGTTTGTTTGTTAGTTTGTTTGAACGCGCTAATCTCGGGAACTACTGGTCCGATTTGAAAAATTCTTTCAGTGTTAGATAGCCCATTTATCGAGGAAGGTTATAGGCTATATATCATCACGCTACGACCAGTAGGAGCAGAGTACCAGTAAAAAATGTTACAAAAACGGGGAAAAAATTGACCTATTCTCTCTTATGTGACGCAAGCGAAGTTGCGCGGGTCAGCTAGTTAAATAATAAAACATAATCATAAATACGTTGGTTTCATCTTTAAGTTAGAATTTACTACTCATTTAGAGACTTCTAATCGACAGCTGTCAAATGAAAGGTCCTAACATCAAATGTAAACGTGTTAAAGATATGTCCTGTAATACAATTGTCGCGATTCTCGTGCCCCCACAATAATTCCCATTAAGATTTCCCGTGGTGTGTCCGTCAATACGGCGGCCCCTGCTAAATACAATAACTAATCACAATAAAAGGGTTGCCACTGATGTCTCTCTATTAAAAACTCGCTAAGAATACCGCGCTAGGGGTGGTTTGGGAACAACGTACACTGAGACTACTGTATAATATAAGTTAGGACAGATTTTTATACAGTCAGATAGCTGTTAGAACAATTAAACTAAGCTTATAGGATTTTGTGGAGACAAATCATTGATTCTAAATTGTGCTTTGTATTGTACCGTATATTACTTAAAAGTGTTTGTTACTCTCAGAGTTAATATAGGTATACCTATATATTTGATGGGTGTAAAATAATATTTAAAATAAAAAACAACATTATTGACATCATATTATTATCCTGAGAATATGAACTATCTAGTATATCAGAAACGAACTCTATGCTGGCGCTTCGCTCGGCTCATCTTGGCGAGGTTTTCTTGCTCCCAGATCTGGATTTGTCGGTATATTTAAACTCATATTCCTAGGTATATCTTATGCATATTTTGATTCACACGTCCTCCTTTTTTAAAGCACATAATTATAACTATTTAACTTAAACATCATCACGATTAAAATTCAGTGTACGTTGCCTCTTACTATAATAATTTTTCTCGAGTTTTCCTATCGCTAATGGCGTCGGCATGCGGTTCGCGGGATTCGTTGCGTCATTCACAAACCCTTTACATTGTTATATCAATGGTGTGTCATCATCTTTATCATACAAACATATTATGCAATAAGCTCGTATTATATTATTTTAATAGTATTTTGTTATATTATTTTTTGTTTCCAATGACACCTTTTTCCACGAAGATGTATGTATATAGAAATAATGTAACTTTTTAAATATCGTATGCAAAAGTTTATCTCATAAATTTCTCTCTCTCTCTTCCCTTTCAAGTTAACATATATTCTTATATATTTCTTATATTATAATGTAAAAAAATATAATTTCTGATTGACTCCACTATAGTATACCTCCCTCTAAACGTGACCGTTTTCAGGTAATTGAAAGCGAAACCTTTTTAAATATGTCGGTGTCATCTTTCTGAAACAGTTGCATCTCTGAATTCTCTACACTTTAATAATTTTGAGGTTACTGTTTATAAAGTACCTAGAATCATCTTATTACCACTATCCAATAGAAAAGCAAACAAATAGTGGCAATCAGTAACATACGACGCCATTTTATCCACTGAAACAATAAGTACAATGAAAATATTATACTACATATTTACACGAAGCACTTAACAAAACGAAATCCCTTTTGGCCAGTTAATAACATGTAATAGGTACCCTCGCCCCGGCCATTACACTGGCGAGCACAAAAATGTAACGCCCACCTAATAAATTTACCGGCAGTTAGAACGCACACGGCCCGAAGTGTATTCTGTGCGGATTTTATGCTCCACGATTAGGGCGGAATGTGTTGACAATTAAATGTACTTAAGTGTATACACTTATGGCAAAAGTGTTTGGCAATTTCGATATTGTGATTGTGGAAAAGTAATTTCTTTTGTTGTATCACAAATTATTCTTCATTGTCTGTCTATTCGGGACTAACTCTAAAATGACTGAAGGGATTTTCATGCGGTTTTCCTTAATATCATATTATTCTTTCTTCGGTGGGTTTACGCGGTTATTCCATAGGGTGACCGCAAAGTGGTATTTGAACTGAGCTTCTGCGTGCTTCGGAGGCTTAAAAATCGGTCCCGGTTTAAGATAGCAGTTGTTAAGCTATATCAGAGCCCTTTTGAGTGGCGTAAACAACTTTGACACTAAGTTGACCACTAATACGATAATAAGAAAAAAAGAACATGCTGTTTTTGAAACCTCGCAGTTACAAAACATAACACTTTTAAAACAATAAACGGTCATGAAGCAACTCCGTTCATTAAACAAAAATATATTTTTAAATTACAAATCTGTGTTTACTAAACTAAACATTCCTTTAAAATCCAAATTCTTCCTAATAGCTTCAATTACCAGGTATTACTATTAGTGGAGGGAAACATTTGAGGCAGTTAGTGCATGTATTCAGTGCGGTAATAAATAGCTCGGCATTAGGCGCCGCGGCGGCTAAGTGCTGCGTCTCACGGGTAATTGCTATCGTCTCTTACAGTGGTACTTCTGTTCTGTGCTTGTATTGTGGCACTACTGGACATGTCGTTTATAAGATTTGCTTTTGAAAAAAGATGAAAATCTATACTAATCTATACTAATATTATAAAGCTGAAGAGTTTGTTTGTTTGTTTGTTTGTTTGAACGCGCTAATCTCAGAAATTACTGATCCGATTTGAAAAATTCTTTCACTGTTAGATAGCCCATTTATGGAGGAAGGCTATAGGCTATATATCATTGCGCTACGACCATTAGTAGCGGAGTAGTAATGAAAAATGTCACAAAAACGGAGAAAATTATGAGCCATTCTCTTTTACGTGACGCAAGCGAAGTTGCGCGGGTCAGCTAGTTTGTAATAAAATGAAACATTATTAAATGCAATTTATTAGAACTCAATATAAATAACTAAGACTCAATAATGTGCTTATGCCTACGACTTCGTCCGCGTGAAAACGTTTCTCGGTACTCTGTTTTAGTCTTGCTTATAAGATATCATAGTTAAAGTGTGAAATTTGTTCATGAAGGCCTGTCCAGTAGTCTTACTAGGGATAATAGCCATCCAAACAAACTTTCGCATTTAAAATATTAGTAAGATTATTAATTGCCATTGTAATATACATGACAATATAGAAATTTGCTACCATTTCATTAAATCAAACTAAGTGTAATTCTAATTAGATTTACATATTTATTGATCAACTAAAATGATTAAATAATATAACTTTATCCCATCATCAATAAAAACCGTAACATAAAAGAGGTCCACACTTAAATCACCACAAACACGATTCCATACCTCTAACGGGCTGAAACAGAAAAAAAATCACGTTACATTACCTTGGCCAGTAAGTTATGCCGAGCATTAAGCACTCGGCTCGCTCGTAACAAAAGCAATAACACTCGGAATAGGAAAGAGTGCCTCCGTAATGCGTTGGATAAACGAATATTTGGGGAAATTGCTTACGAGAAGCCGAGATGCGATTGAGAGAGGCCGGATACTGAGAATCATCAATCTAGTACCACTACCCCCTAGTAAGGGGGCCCTCGTAAATCACACGTACAATGCCGAGGGAAGTTCTTAAGAAGAAAAACTATAGGTTTATATCCTTCCGGGGTAGCGGCCAATCGGAAGGCGGAGCGACGTGGCGGGGTGCCGTGTGGGGGGAAGGGTTACCCTGGATTGTGTTAGGGGAGATACGGTGTAATTGGCCAGTGATGGGCTAAGATATGTTTGTCATGTTATGGAGTTTGGACAGTCATACCAGTTCGCTGAATTGTACAACTGATTTTGTTCGGAAGTTATGGTTTGAGACAAAGATACTATTGGACTTGGTAGTAAGTTTGTTGTGTTTTGACAGTTTGGAAGGAATGACCACAAGACTGTCAATTTAAAATCGAAAAGTTGCAATCCCCAAAAAAAAATCCAATATACTATTCAGATAAATTAATGTTCGAATACTAAATTAAAAAGTTTCAACGTAGTTAAATAAAATACGGACAGAAGACCGTCCAAACTTAAAATAACGGCAGCACATCACAATCCCACCATTATTTCCATCTATCAATATTCGTAAGCCACAAATCGCCTAGGTGCCTTACCCTCTCTCATTGCAACTTATTCGTTTAGGGCCGGATTTTCTCGAAGGGATCCTCCGTCCGTCATCCTTGAGGATTACTGGTAATCCTCCAGCGGCGATAGCGCAATGGATCGCGGTGTGACGGCTCGCGAGAATTATTTATATTCATCTACCCGCAGTTACGCCGCAAATTGGTTATTCAGACCTATTATTTCGTAATGATGTAAGAATACCATCTTTTGTGAGGGTATTTGGATTTCTTTTGGAATATAGAGATTTCTCTCCGAGTGGTTATTTATCGTTTTTGCTATGTTCTAAATTGTTAAAAGTTCATTCCTTAAAATAAAGCCGATACACTTATCTTATAAGAGTATTTTGGTATGTTTCTTGGACATAATGTATACGATGACGACGCGGCGACGTCCATGCTAGGTAGTAGGATCAGAAAAAAAATCACTTTGTTCAAGTACATTACTTTCCAACAGACAAATAAACACAATACGGTACAAAGTAAATTGAATTCACCAATTTCCAACAAAATTTTCATAATTTAGAACCAAACAAAAAACACATATAATAATTTAAACGAAAACAGCATTATTTAAACATAAAATTACATTCGAAATTGACTTTTTCGAACGAATTCATTTGCGGTGGAAACGCGTTGGTGAAATTTGAATTTAGAACGCGTTCGGGGAGCGCGGGCAAATTGTGAATTAGACCGCCGCGGGCGCAGCGCGCTTGTTAGCTAGTTTTTACGAACCACAACCCCTTTGTCAGTGAAATTGCATCAATGGAGCTATTGCACTGTGTTCTGTACTGAATTCCACGTTATTTAGAATATAAAGATTGACTATTCCTTTTTGTTGGCGGTTTTAGTGTGTGATTTTGTAATGTGGTGAATAAATGTGTTTGTTTAAAAGTTCGTTAGCGTTTGTGTTTTTTTAAGTACTTTTTAAGTTTAATCTGTTTTCATAAGGCGTAAAAAAAAGTTAGACAATCATAAATTATCTTTATGATTTTTTAGCGTTGATTAAATAAAATACAAATTATATTGTCCATAGGTAATGTAATAAGTGTAAATTTTAATTAATTTAATCTATTTATTACACAAATAAAATCACGTTTCATCAGTAACAATGTCATTAGTAGCCACTTAAGTGAATAGAATTTAAATATTTCTGACAAAAAAAAAAATTTTCTTCAAAATACAATATGTATTGCCGTTAAAAAACCAAAACTGAACTATCAATGTATAATAATACAAATAAAAGCGTAATAATTATAAAAGTGATTACAATAACACGTATCATCTGTGACAATATTGCGCTAAGTCCCGGGGGTGGTTCGTTCAAAGTTCAAACAATATACCGCCCTCGGTACCCTGTTGCGAGTGTTGCGATGCAATCATATACTAATGACTCCCTAAGCACTAAGTATGTTTTGTTGCGTTTTACTATTTTGTTATATATTTTTTTAATATATTTATCGTGTTACTTACTAATAAACGTTGTGTAAGCTCTGATTTTTTGTACAGTGTTTTGTCTTTTCAATTTAAATACAGTTTCAAATTTGAATGTGACAAAACACTGTATCAATCAAAGCTATATTAGTGGGGCTGTTAAAGTATAGTTTTTGAGGTTTATGTAACAAATTTATAACATTTTCTTTTTGTATCCGAACACTATTTTGCATTTACTAAAAGACGATTCTATCGCTTCTGGAAACGTCAGATGGAATATAATCGGATTATTGCATTGCATTTCTTACATTTGCTGTCATTTGATACATTGGATTGAGACTTTGAGTGTTTCTATTTAGTTATTAAACTATAATGACTTGTCGTACATTGAATTGATTCATCTGATGAAGCAAAAAGAGTAAATGAATGCAATTTATTTCCACTCTACCAATAAATCAGTTTCGCTCGACAAAAGTGTAATTAAATATTCCTTGTCGAATTACACAGGACCGTAATTATCTTTTCACATCGCATTACGTGGATTACAGTCCCAATTCCTAACCCCATACAACTAACTAATCTTGTCACTAAACCCTAGTCCGATTATCCGAACGCACCAAATAGGCTCAAATAATGCGGTTTCAAATTTAAACACGCGTATAATTTTCAAAATTGGAAGAGTGGATGCCATGTGCGGTGCCCGAGGCTTTCTTTTTTTTCGGCGCCATAAAGTCGCACCCGTTCGGATACACCGTTAAACGAGCATTAAGTACACAAATGTATTCAGTAGTGGGGTGGCGGATAATAAACGGTTTTATTGGCTTTATCCCGTTGTGTCTGAGCCTCTGCCAACAATGTTACTCGTTTTCTTTTTCCATAAAGTAATTTGAATATTTTATTAGCTATATTTGGCTGATGAAATGTGTTCGAGGAAAATTTTTCAATGTTTTCATTGCGAGTGTAATTTTTATTACTATGTATGTAGATTTCTGGTAGTCTTTAAAAGCAACTATAATTTATATAAATCAACCGTCGTAAATCTTGTATTCTCTTTTCAGACGAATTTAAATATAGCTCGTTATTATGTCCTCACTACTACTCACTTATGCCCGGTTTCTGAGACACATTTAGCGGTAGTTTATCCATGCAAACAGTTTTTTTTTATATAAGTTTTAACGCTATTGAATAGATAAACTACCGCTAAATGTAAGTACCTCAGAAACCAGAGGTTAATAGACTACATAATCAAAGTTAATACACGAACAACTAACCAAACATGAACTAAACACGATGACCTAAGGCTATCATCATAAAAACCGCACATTGAAAGAACGACATTTGCTTGTAAAGCTGTGAGGTAATCATCTTTTGTGTCTTGAACAAACATGTGGCATATTGCGGGGCCCTATCTGATTAACCAAACAATTTGTCGGGCCCCCCGTGCGCCACGGAGCCCCGCTTTGACTAGGCCAACGCGCTCCGGGCCAAATGACTCTCCGCTCAAAACGTAAGGGTTAATTGCGATTTGTTTGAGAATACACCCCCTGTGTGCTGTGGTTTTTAAATACAGTAAGGTGTGGTTAAGTTTTTAAAGGATTTACTTGATTTACAAACGTTTTTACATAATCAGACATCTTTATCTGTTGATCAGCGAATACAAAATTATATTGTTTTTGTTTTCAGTTATTTAACGATTGTAAATCAGTTCTCAAGATTTTCGTGTTTCTTTTTTCTACTGGGTTAATTAAGATTGAATTAATGTTGAACGTAATAAAATCATGCATCATTCAAAT
Source organism: Anticarsia gemmatalis (assembly GCF_050436995.1). Lineage (NCBI taxonomy): Eukaryota > Metazoa > Arthropoda > Insecta > Lepidoptera > Erebidae > Anticarsia > Anticarsia gemmatalis. Next base: position 9,990,405 of record NC_134760.1, read on the forward strand.
CAAACTTTTTTTAATAAAGCTACCATTCGGTTGATCAGTAACCTTCACCTATAAACTTAACAAAATACTCTTAAAAAATACGAAAATATTCCTTTTAAAAAGTGTACATGAAGGAATTATAGCAGAAATTACATCTAGCTGTTTTATTGACAGCGATAGGCGATCGATCACGCTCTCTAAGGAGTATCAATACAATTTTAAGTTTAACAAATCGTTCCGGTGGAATGTAATTTGCGTGAGAGCATTGCGTCCGTCGTTTATTATGTATTTACCGGGAAGAGGGTTCATTTGAATATCTTTAACGTTTTACGTTGTAGGCCGTTTAAATGGAGATAGTGCTTTGCTCTATTTTATGTGATTAATTTGATAGTTTGCTGGAATTTTGATCCATGTTCTATCTACTAAAGTAAATTGTAAAGATTTTTTGTGTCATCCAGTACTCGGTGTAAATTCTTTAAATTAATTTAAAAACAATTAACCATCGTGGTTGTTATGTACCCCGCATGTAACCTGTTTTTTAATATTTCTGGTTTAATTAGTAAGTTCTCAATGTATGACACATTGACAACTTATTTAACCAGAACTTTTGTAGGCGCCTCAATCGAATCGAAAAGGACCTTGACACACACTCAAGTAATGCTAGACTGTTATCCACATTCTATGTATTAACTTATCACACATATACAAAAAAGTAAGTGATGTAAGTTCTTAAAATATAAACTTTTAATAGCTTACTCTCATTAAAAAATCTCCTTAAACAATCTCCTATGATAACGTAATCATTTAGAACAACCTTTGCTACAAAGATGTTATTCCAGTCCCCGGCGACAGGACCTCTCGTGAATAGTTTATAGGCTTTAAGGCTATTCATTCAGCGTCTCCTCTTATTGTCCTCTTTCCCTCCGCTATGAAATAAAACTAAAACCACTATCGTTGTAACAATATCAATAAGGCTTTTCTTAGAACAAAGGATGGACAATGATGTTGGAGGTTTTGTAGTGTTTTATTTTTAGTAATTTTGCTAAAGACAGTTGAAATATTTCCAGATTGAAGTTTTTGTGATATAAGTAGACTGTTTTATCAGAAATAATGTGGCTTTCTAAATTAAATTGTGTAAAATATAATGATATCAGTTTTTATAAAGTTTTACACGTTTTGAGCGCAGCGTTTAGGTTTTAGATTCTTTTCACTGATTAAATATTGACGATAAAGGGAGCATTTAACAATAATTTCATTTAATGATACAAATCAGATGATATTAATTGAAAGATTTTAACATGTGAAGTGTATTTCTGATATAAGTAGACTTATACTTGTAATGATGCAGCTCTCTTCTCAATTTTCTTTAATTGGAGCGACTGTTAAAGTGTAGTCTAATTCAAGTTTTGGACACTTTAAGAGTTTCGATATAAAAATCTTTTTGCTGACACAATATCGATGATAATTTTAAAACATACTACCGTTTATTTTATTAAAAGCCAATTAAAATAAACCATTATTATGCTGCAATCTGCAGCTTACAACTAACTAGAAGTTTCAACTACTGGGTCGCAAAAAAAAAAAATATTTTACTTTGATTTACGCTTGACTTTTTGGAATTTACACTGGCTGTGATACAAACTAACTGGACTAAACTCTTTTCTAATCATCTTCATTACAAAATTATGTAACCGTTTACTATCGTTTCAAGCCTCTAAACTCCATATATTATGGTGATCTACCCCATAACGTAATCTTACTTCCACTCACGTATATGTAGGCCATTAAATAAATATCGAATAGGTTAAGTTTGGGCGGACGATGTATGGCCGGCGGTCGGTATAAATGGGCTATTTGTACCTAAGCGTGTGTGCACTTGATATATTGTGTTGCTTATGTAACTATTAGTAGATAATGTAACGGACAGTTAAGGGTTGTATACTTGTTAGATGACGTTATTGTACTTTTAAGATTTTGCTATAGTGAGTCTTCATGTAAAGTACTGTACGGTATTCAGCTGCAACCAGTGAAACTTTAAGCCATAGTTTGGAAGAAAGGCTAGGTTGATTGAGTCTGCGAAAGTACTGAAATCTGTGGCGATGTGATAAGCTTGATATGGTCCGTATATGTTGGACCATGGTAGAACTAGGTCTAGAAGAATAAAGGCCATGGAAACAAGAAGAAGAAAGTCTTTGTGCAACTGTAGTATGACACTGGCTGGCAATACCAGTGACTATTAAAAATCTTTTTAGTAAAGAAGATGTCTTAAGTCCAGATTTTATTTTTATGTGATTGTTAATAAAGAGGTTTTACAGACTAAACTGACGATTATATTGATAACAACTTGGTTTTCTTTCAAAATGTGGAGGAAAAAGATAAAAATACCCATATCAATCTAAATTGACAATCAATTGCAAAAGAAACTTCACAACCGCCTAGCAGTAACAGGCAATCATAAAATAAAGCCGCGCAAACTCTTTTCTATCTCATATGTGGTGGTAGTGTCGTAAACACAAAGTCTCAAGTATAGCGGTTATCCTTGCTCTATTTACGATAGTGAACAAATAAGTATTGGAGGGTAGGAGGGGCGATACAAGTCGGCAACAATGAGAAATGACCGGCGGAAAATTGCGCGGATTCCGAACGGAATCCGACCGGGAGACGTCGCGATCACTGCTTAAGAAAATACGCAGGCACGGACTTGAATGTGTTGCGTAACTTGTATTTTTTTTCTAGGTTTATACCTACTCCATGTAGTGTTTCCCTTTTTCTAGATGTTGTCATGTATTCTTCTTCGTCCTTCTTTTGAACTTGGCTGTTAGAACACAAATTTATTAGTGGTTTCTGATTACAGTTAGTTTCGAAAGATGAACTCATCTGTTGTAAATTAGGTGCACACGGTAGGTCCAGTTAGGTATAGGCGTCAGCGTGTTCCTCGTTTGTCCAACTTAGCTGTCAGGATGCCTTAAGACATACATGGCTATAATAAGCCAATTGAATAAATTACAGAGACTTTCTGAGACCCTTCCTCTCATATCAGAATAATGTGAAGATTGGGTCTCTTACGTTCGTCTTAACGAGACATAATATTAAAATAATGTCATTGCCGCATAATGCATTCTTGCCGTAGGACTCGCAGTCAATTTGCATGAATCCACACGTCGCTTACACCGTCTCCGTGCCCAGTGCAAGCCTGTAAAGTCGCCCGAGGCGGCCCTGTGTTGGCGCGCACTCTATTTTCCTATTTGCGCGGCAGATTGGTTCTGATTGTATTGTTTGCGGCGGGGCGGGGCATTGATACCCACTACCTAACCCCCCCGCAACCTCCGCACACCCCCTCGTACCCCACGGGGTGCAGCCAAGCGGAAAAATGTTATCTACAACGTGAAATATCGTATGTTTGCGATAAATATTTGATAGGGGAATGGATTTTTAAATTTGTTTCGTTTGGACATTAGTTTTGTTGTCTTGGGGCTTGCGTATTTGTGTGTTGTGGTGCGAGGCTTGGCAGGTCATTTGTATGGTTGGCTGATAGATGTGAGGATTTAAACTAAGCATCAAATGAGTTACTAAGACGACAGTGAATAAATAAATTTTAAACACAATTTTGTTTCTGAACTATGCACTATAGGTACTAGTGCATCTACGCTTAAAACATATTTTATGTGTTACACAAGATATTAATAACAACCGCTTTCACCACTAACCAACGATAAACAAAAACAAACATAAAATAATTGTCCAATCAAAAGAATACGAGCAAACAAATCTTTCAATAACCGCTCAATATCAGTGGTGTAAGCCACGTCTACAACGTGTCACCCGGCGATAACTTTTATGAGTACCAAATTGTGTTTATGGTGTTTCGCGGGGCGATTTATCGCTGTTGCCGTCGCCGCCGCGGTACGACCCGCTCCCGCGTAATCGGAAATATTGCACGAGAACTTAGTTAGGGTAGGGTCGAAGCGATAAGCGATAGCGAATGACTCGAGCTAGTATGTAATAAATAGTTGTGATAAAAGTGAAATATTGTTTTCCTAAACGTTAAAAACAAAAAAACACGCCTGTGTTAGAGCTTCTCGATTATTATCGCGAAACCGGTGGACCTGTGTGACATGTAATACACCTGTATGGATGTGAATGAAGCAAAGTTTGTAAGGATGATACCAAGTGGCGTGCTTTACTCTTTACCTACCTCTATCGGAAGAAGGCGTAATTATATGTATGTATTGTCACATCCAAGGCGACAAGTCTTAAGCAAAAAACCATAAAACATCAATGAGCCATTACTCCAGTGAAGACGAAACTTTTCATACCTCTTCACAATCGCTTGAACCTTACAACTTGTACCATCCACCGCCCACGGTGCTACCCGGTGTTATTGTCGATACAGTTTCATCGCGACTCGTATGTAACAAACTAGTAATTGGTTTGCGATTGCCCGCCATCGTGTCGCCTGTTATAAGTTTGTAACCTTTACTTTCGTTAGTATACCTATTTGTATAAGTTATAAGTAAGTAGTAATCGTAATTGAGTCTCTTTATATTATATCTTATTCTAGAATTGAATAGTTTGTACAAGGCTTATATTTGCCCAAAATAAGTAGGTACGTCTTCTGTGCTGGATGTCTTTATTAACTAACCAATTAATTACCGGATTTCAAGATTTCGATATAAATTTGTAATTTAAGTAGATAACTAAATTACAAATTTTAAATGATGATTCATATGTGATGAGCTCGCCTTTTGTTCTTATCGACATTTTAACTATTACATTTTATATAATGTGTCTCACATGTCACATATTCATTTTCCGATAGGACATATCGAATGATTATTATAAATAGTCACCTATCATAAACCTGACCGCTATAAAGTAAGCTACATAATTTATTTTCAAAACAAGTAGTGCTACGTAATGTCGTAGCGCTACGCCGTAGTAGTCGTAGCAGTATTTTTTCAAGTTTGTAAGCGAAGATTGCGGTGAGTGTGGTGTACATAACAAGCTGTTAGTCGGCTCGTGGTAACGACGTATACTTGTGACGTCACTAACGACGTCGCCATGAGCCCTAAGATGGTAACTCTACCTTAAGTGGTGAGCCTTGATACGTTGACTAAGAAAAGTGTAGTACCTTGCAATCATATATGTGATAATATTTTTTACTCATGAATATCAGCGCGGATACGTTTTTATTTCAAAATAGACAATGGTATAGATAACAGGAAATCTTTTAAAAGAAAGATCATTAATATCATTAAAATCTACAATATTACAAACGTCTGTATTTAATTCTTATTTTAGCATCGAGGCCTATTTTTATGGACAGTTACTACTATTGAAAATTGCTCCTATTTAATTTGGTCACGTCTTAAATATTCTCAAATATTTTTCTTAACTTTCCAATCAAATACAACATTTATTGCTTAAAAAATAAAGGCTATAATACAAAATACTGTGTTATATTCGCAAGTGTCGCGTTTCTAATTGGAGTTGGCAAGTCATGTGTGAGATTCATTCCGCGGCTCGACAAAATGTGGTTTTATTCTTTTTTAATTGTCGAGTTGTTGCGCGTAATGACTTAGCGACGACTTAACTGGGAAGAAAACAAAGGATACGTAGACAAGTTTAATCACGTGACTTAGTCTACGTGGAAATAATTCCCATGACCTTATTTCTATCAGACTATCATAGTCATAGAATGTCAATTGAATATTTAAATATCATGGAAGGCCTCTGATTTATCCGTGTTTTGTTATTATTAAAAAAGCATTTATTAGCAAAGATAATCATTTGGTTAATGCGGACTAAACGTTTTGTCCAGACAAAGTTTATCTTGTAGTTAAAAGTGATGAGATTTAAGATCATATTATGTTTGATTCTGTAGTTTTTTTCATATGACGCATTTAAGTAATGAAGAAAAAACAGCATAGAAAATTGCTGTAATATACTTAATTATTTGTTGCAGGTACACAAAGATTTCTTCGGACGGATAGTTCCTATCGCTCAAGCTCAACGATCAGGTGAGATTCTTAGTTATTAAAGGTTTATTTTTCATTTTAACAAGAGCAGACAATATTATAATGCCTAGTAATCCGTCGGCTACGTCAATAATTGGTGGCTTTTGTTCTTTTAGCAATTTTAGACTGTGGGTTATATTTTATGGTGTAACCTGTACTAGGTTAAGTTAATAAAAATTAAAAGTGTTAAAAATATATGTTATATAACTCGTGCACAATCGTTAAATAAAGTCCTGTAACATTCCATTACATAACCGACAATTACACATAACATACACATCCCCACCCGAAATTACGTAATTGAAAAACCCCCTACACCCTCAGAGATCACAATAACTTTATGCGATAACGTTAATAACACGTCGGGCAGCTATTATTTTCAATTACACCCCGTTCCAAAGGGTTGTTAATATTAATCTATGTGACGCGAGCGAGCATCGAACACCTGTACCCACTGAATGTAATAACCTAACGGCTGTCTAACATCACTGATATTAATCGCACTTAATTTCGTCACGGATGAGAGAATTTTAATAGATTGAGAATTGCGTTTTGATAAAGATGGCTTTACAATGGGTTTTGTGTTTTAATATTTGATTAGTATTATGTTAAATTTATATTGTTATGAGTTGTTTTAGTAAAAAATACACGTTATTTAAAAGATTATGTTTAATTTTGTACAATATGGTGATCATATTTTAGTATTGTGTTAATCTTAAGTTGGCTTGCTTAATCCGTATTGCATCAAAGACGTACTTTGTAAAAGATCCTCGAAGATACAGCAATGGCCATATTTTACGTACTTAATTATTGCCGTCACTTAATTATTCGTTAGTTTTTTTTTAACAATGCGCTAGTCATGACCACAGATTTGTTAAATACACGCGTTTCGCCGTTTACGATGAGTCCCATCATATTAGGGGAAGGGCTCGCCGGGAGTCTATTGCCATATGCACGGTACCAACTTTTAGTATACATATTTTGAGAATATTAACTGTTGGTTTTAATAATAACAAAGACAAATGGCCTCAATGAGTTAACACAAAAAAGTTCACTGGTTTTAACAAGAAATCACATCACAATACTCAATTATATTCGAAGCCTTTCACTCATTGTGTAGGTCTCCTAAGTCACAATCGTCTGGTATTCTCCCTCCCCACCCCCTACTCCTCCCCCCCACCGTCACGATTCTCGTTAAGGTGACTGTTTAATAATCTCAACGCGATTTGTAATGGGATTGGGCAGAAATTCGCCGGAGACGTCCCTAAAGCCATGTTATTGTTTCTACAACTGACTACGGCGAGAATCTGATTTTATATTATTCAAATTTACTTTAATATTAAAATGGATGGAGACGGTATTGAGTTTTCAGTTATATATTTTATTGTAGATGTAGATTTGTGATTTTATTATTCGTGATGGATAATGATAGCTCTGGTATAATCTGTGTAAAGGCTTTTTCAGCCCCACTGCATCTTTGGATTTCGTCTCAGTGTGAGTTTAGTGTCATTAATGTTTTTTTTGTATTCGTGAAAAAAATATCACATTACAAGCCTACAATTAATTCTAATCTGATAATTAGTGATCTTAGTTTATTTGCTTTACAAAGTTCCTCTCAACCATGACCTCATTGATCTATGTGGTTCAAGCCATCTGAAGACGTTGCATTAAAAAAACATGTTTAAAATATATCTTCAATAGAATAAACAAAAGTAAACTCAATATCTCTTATTCTTTAATCCATTAAAAAGAACGAAGCAAGAAAAATAACTTAAGCTAAGTTGGCATTTAATTCATTGTAAGCGCTACGGAGTCTACGTGCATCCGTAGCAGTTCTACGGAATGTGCTACAACATGCTACGATTTATCGCTCTTTGTACGGACACGACGTTAAGTTTTAAATGCTTTTCCTTCTTAAATGTGTTTCTATTTGATTGTTATATCTTATTTTATACTGTTTTGCTCTTTCTAGGATTATTTCTTAAAGTTTTGTATCGTGATATAAATAAAAATATCTTCGCTCAGATGCTAATTGTTCAGGGCTGTGTTTTAAAAAATGAATGTAAATTCTGATTATTACTGTCTTAATTGAAGGCACTGGTTGACTTCTGTAATATGACGGAAGTAAGGCCTGAGTCCACCACGCCGGCCTAGTACTAATTGGGGACTGTCCAATAAAATATATATATAGTACTTTAAACTAACAAGTCTCGTATGTTTTGTTCGATGTTTTGACGCAAGTCTCTATAATAACAAGCCATCAGTTATATACTATGAAATAATAACCGCAGTAGTTCGCATATCACAATAAAACAGCTCCAATTAACAAAAAATATCTGAAAAACACGATATAAAAATCGTATATAAAATATAATACAACGTGAACCGTCTCCACGGCATTGTGGAGCTACTGTCTAAGTTATAATGAGTTACTATATAAACTAATTGTTGAGTGTGTGCCTCGGGCGAGATGGAATCGACTTAATGTTTGATTTCGCTCCTTGTATTACCATTATTACGAGTGTTACCACTGTTACCAGTTATTCACTGTTCGTGGTAAACTCATTGCGTTTATTGTTATATCTTTGATTTGGATTTATGAGGTTTAAATAGGTGTTAGTAAGGTGATAGGATAATTACTAGTATCTATGTTAGAATGTAGTTTTTTTTTCGTGTATTTTGTGTTGTACAGATATTTTCGTAAATATTTTCGAATTCAAAATTCGTTTGGAGTACAAAAAATCTAAATCATGGAAAATCAGGTAATATTTTAATTGGTTACGAGATGAAAAACATATGAGATTGTTAAGGAATGTTTATGATTTCACTTAAAAAACTGTGAAAACGTGAAAATGTTTGGTTGATAATGATTTTACTCATTATTTAGAAACAGACAACATTATCACAAAATTAAGAAAGCGACCACTACAAAAAACAGATTGATTACAATGTTTTAACAAAATCTTACTACGCCTTACTAAAAATGGAAACTAAAAAATAAATCAGTCATTGACCTCTATAAAATCAATTGATATGAGATTTGCTCGTAATAACCTTTGTGAGTAAAGTAATTTGCTTAGTACTTAGAATGTCTGGCCCTGCTACTTAGTTAATTCGTACATAATTAAATAGTCATATCTTATCATTAACTTAGCATTTTCTGAAAGGATTGACGTAATAATATGATATTATAATTATGCCTTGCTTGTTCTCAATTTGATTGTCCAAACTAAGTCGAGTATTTTTTTTGTGTTGCAATTTTAAATTAAGTTTTCGAAGTTAAGAGAAAAGAACCGTAGTTTAAGTATTAAACAGCCAAAGTAAGAATCAAAGTTTTTGTCTTTATTTTATATCTGTATCTCGTAATCGCGTAAAATTTTAAACTCAATAAAAATATTGTGGTTCAAATTTTTAGTTCAATTAATGAAAGACTTGTACACACAGTGATAGCTGCGTACGCCGTCGATGTATATATATATGATTTTATAGATACAATATACGTACAATTCTAAACCTAATACTACGCCCATCTGACCACGCATACACGTAGAATCATACATATTGTATTATTAAATGTATGTGTGATGCGGGGCGGCGCCT